>NT_037436.4:15114766-24592984 GCF_000001215.4 Drosophila melanogaster
CATTAATAAGATTTTTTTACAATTTTATTTTACTAAGCCTTTTATAATACTTGCAGTTCTGCAAGTCGGATCTGTGCGGCCAGAATCGGATACCCTGCTCCCGCTGTGGACTGAGCTACTACTGCAGCAGTGGGCACATGAAAGACGACCAGGAGCACCGCCAGCTGTGCTACGCCCTGCGCCAGACGGTGGACCGCAATGGTGAGTGTCTTTCGGCGATTCACAAATTCATAAATCACACTAATTGCCAATTTTGGATGGGGCGGATGCAGGTCACGAGATGTTCTACAAGTGCGGCGACTTCAGTGACGAACAGTTCCGTTCCTTCCGGATCGTGTGCATTCGCCAGGTGGAGAAGGAGATGAATCGTCAGCTCAGCGCAACGGAGAGAGAGTTGCTCCTATTTCCACTGATCTGCGCCGACTCAAAGTGCCGGGAGCATCGCTTTAAACGTCTATCCATGTGCGGTGGATGTGGCGAGGTGGCTTTCTGCAAGGATAAGCCGGAGCACCGAGGCAAGGAGCACGCCAAGTGGTGTGGAGCCTATCAGATTTTCAAGGCCTTCATCATGTTTCAGGAACAGTTCGGCCGCATGGAGCCATCACTGCCCAGTAAGATTCTTAGAGAGCTGCCCATGGCTTGCTCCAACACCAAGCAGATGATGAAGAAGCTAAGCTTTAGTAAGTAAACACGAAGTATTCAAGGATTTTATTATAATGTATTATTATACTGATTTAAAGATGTTACCAATGAGTGTGAGTACGCAGCACTTACCCAGGTGTCCACTGGCCCATTAACTGCCTGGTTTGCCTTGAAACTTTGCGAGCGCCTCAGAAACTGCGAGGAGATGACTCTTCACTTAATTGGAGCCGAGATCGAATTTGAGGCGGATATGCTGCAGAAATGGGAACTCTTCCTGCTCCACATAACGCCAGCGGTGAAAACTCTGAATGTGGTCTTTGTTGGACCTGAACTTAATCCTAATAATATATCCTTTGAACAGCTAAAGAAAATCAAGTGAGTTACACTTTTAGTTAGTAGTTTAAACATTAGTCTAAAGATTATCAATCTATTTAGATGCTGCCGTTTCTGCAGAAAAGCCCAGAGAACGGTTAACTATCATTTTGAGAATAGTTTATATCACGATTACTGCAGAGAATCGCACTTTCTTCAGCCGAATTTGAGTAAGTTAACACTCATTTAAGCGAAACTAATAATAATTATTATACATAAATTCATAGTTTGCTTCTTTAACTGCGGTCTGTACCGATCAACTGGTTTCGCTCTGGAGGATACTTGGCCAGATACCATTCAAGCTGCACTCAATCTCAACTGCCCCATCGTAGTTACTTCCTATACAAAATACGAGGCCCCTTTGGATATGATTCAATTTATTAACCAATCGAATCGACACTTAAATGTCGTAATGCCGCCAACTGTAAATCCGTTTTCCTCGGAAAAGCCAGAACGTAATTTTATATCAGATAATGAAGCGTCTTTTATGTTTAAGAACTTTTACTGTTTTGTTGTTGATTAATCGCAGTCCACACCTTAGTTTTTTTTTAATAAAAAGACAAATATCGAACAATTCTGATTTGGACAAGGTCAATTATTTAGTAAAGCCTGGTACAATTCTAAAAGTTTAAAAAATTTGTATTATAATTTGGTTTTTTAGACATAGCCATAGACACATGAACAATAATAAAATTATTATATTGAAATATTCGGTAACTTCTTTTCGGTTGCAGTACATACCTGGTAAAATCTATGAATTTTCATAAAAAATATAAAATTTTGTTCAGCTTTTATATTTTATTTTGAATGTAACGTTTTTTCTGGGCAATCGATGTTATTTTTCATACTGATTTCGATACATTTGCGTTCGATAATAAAATACTAAAACAAATTTTCGATTGATTTCCTTGCTGAGGTGTGATGGTCACTTTCGATAACCGATATATTTAAGGAAATATCGGTTGAAGTCCGGTTTTGTTTTGATTTGATTGAATAGCATTGTTTTCATTGCGCATTTTCTGAAATTTAGGGCATTTAGGAGAAAACTTGTGATTTTTTTGCTGTTATTAGTGTTTTCCCATGAATATCAACGATGGTGACTTTAAAGACCTCCGCTGCAAACTGGACATCATGGGTTTCACACAGACGCTGCCCGTTTTGGCCATTCCACTGGTTCAGGTAATATTCATACCCTGTAATATTAATTTTTTGGCATAATCCTGTACCTTTTACATTGCAGGCTGTTTTCGGGGACCTAATCAAGACCACAGAATGTTTGAGGGATACCAAGAAAAAGGTGGCCGAGCTGCTGGAGGTGGGTATACCAGTAGAGAGTACAAGACCTTTGGGTTTTCTCGATTATATATGTGTAACTATAATATTATCACAATTTCTTACTGAAGAGATTCAGGTTGGTGCTGTTAAGATAAAAAAGAATTTGTCAATCTAAATATGATTATAATTGTGAGGATCCCATGAGAAACTTCTTTTCAGTATTCTTATTCTATATACGCCAAATATGCTTCATTTTTAAGGGCAGACTATACAATTCAATTGAATCCCTAAAATTAAGCGTGAAATACTTGCAAGGATATTTACACGTTAGCTTTTTAAGCCCACGTTCTTTCTTATATGTTGTGGTTTTTCAATTGGTTGCTAAGCAATCCTTCTGTTGTGGCTTTCCTTTCGGCAGGAAAAGACCTGTTGGGAGCTGGGCGTCGAACCCTACAAGTGTGACAACTCTCGCCTGCTGGCCGAGTGCAATGAACTGCATCTCCAGTTTTTGAGGGACAGGGAGGACTACGAGCTGCGCCTGTGTGGTATGTTGTAATCGATTTTAATTTGATTTTTAACTCTATTGCTGCCTTAAACTTTTTCAGAGTCCGAGCGAAAGATCCGAAATCTGGAGTTGGACAAGCAGCATTTGCAGAGTCACAACGATGGACTTCAAAGGCAACTGGACGCTTTGCTTACCAAGCAAATGGTTTCATCAGTCACGAACAAAAAGGCGACAGCTGGCATTGGACGTCAGAGTAGGTCTAAGAAAGATATTTAACTAGAATTGGATCTCCCTGAGATACTATCTCTATCTGATTCACGTTGGTTTTATTAAAATGTTCTGCTTTCCAGCCAAAAAACCCTTTATAACCACAGTGCGTTCGGGCATTGCGATGCCAACTACACTGGGCACTAGCAGCAGTGCTCTTAAATGCACAAAATGCAATGCTGGGGTATTCCAGAAGACCACCACAACGACCAAAGACGGTGTGACAGTGACGCAAACCAGTGGACAGGAGGAGTTAGACAAGATGCAGAATGATCTTACGGCAGCCGGAGAACAACTGGAGTTCTTCAAGCGCAAAGTGGAGGCCAGAAATCGGGAGATTCGCCGCTTAAACGACATGCTAGCAGGAGGGCGTCCTTTAGCGGCTTTGGCCAAGGATTGCTGTTACAAGGACGTGGGCGCCCTCTCCCAGGACATCGATCTGTTGCAACGCGAGAAGAGCGATTTAATGATGCAAGTTCGAGAATTCCAGGACAAGATGCACGATGCTATGCAGCGGGCTCTAAGCTCCGAAGAGGATAAAATAAAGCTCCAAACGCAGCTGGAGGAGCTCAAGGAAGCTGCGTTGCAAGTGGAACAGCAGGCCAATGCGGAAATCGATGCCAAGGAATCGGAACTTAGGCAACTGCAGTTGGAGCTTAAGAAGAAGGGAAAGGATCACCGACTGACCGGTGGCTTTGCTTCCAATCAAAGTGACAAGCATAATCTTAATGAACGCTTAAATCTTTTGACTCGTCGTGAAGAGGAACTACAGGCCACAAATGAAAAGCATAAGAAGAAAATTCAGAAAATGCAAGCAAAGATATTAGAACTGCAGAAGGAGCTCAAAGATCAGAATAAACATTCCAACGTCACCCTGGATGAAGAGAAAATACGCCTGTCATCAGAGCGGGACTTCTTCCAGAAGGAGTATCTGCGTCTGATGAGCAAGACCGGATCCGAGTCGGAGATCGCCTTCTTGCATGCCCAAATTAAATCTAAGGACGAGGAGTTAAAGGCCCTGCGATCTGAACTGTTTCATGGAGGAAAGCAGCAATTTTCCCCACAAAAAAGTGTGCAGTATGAGACACTGCCGCCCCCCACAGCTTCATCCATTACCTCCACCGTTACTAGCAATACGAGTGACTGCGTCCAGGCGGCCATTGCAAGGGTGGAGCGGGAACGGGATTGCGCCAGGACCGAGCTAGAAAGGGTTCGTTGCGAGCGGGATACGCTGAGGGAGAAGCAACTGAGCACTGTTCAACTTCATGCCGATGAGCTACAGGCTCTGCGCCTGCGAAACGAAGAGCTTAACGATCGCCTGCGGCAAATGGAACGCGATAATCGGGAACTTAACTCGGCTCGTCTGCCAACTGAAACGAATCTGGTGCTGCTTAAGGAGGACTTGTTGCAAATGAGGCAGCGTGTGGCATCTATGCAAACCGAAATTGACCAACTAAAGACCGAAAATGATCAAATAACGTTAGTAACAATGGAATTGCTGCTAAGCTTTCATATCGTTTATAAATTTGTTATTTATTTATTGGCAGCATGCTCAACGATCAAAACGAGCGCATCATAGCGGATTATCAGAGTAAACTTTTGGTGGCCGAGCGTCAACGACAGTCGGCGGATGTTCGGGCCAGCACCTTGGACTCCAGTCGGGAATCCAATCGCAGCGAGGTTACCCAACTCCGCATGGACTTAGGAGCTCTGCGGCAGACCTATATATCGTTAGAACACGAGAAGGATACGCTTCTGGTAACTTCATTTAATAATATATTTTCTAGAGATATTAACAATATTGTTATTTGCTTCACTAGCATCAATTGGATACCAAAACTGAGCGGGTATACAAACTGGAGTATGAGCTAAAGGATTGCAAAGAAAAACGGAATGCCCTAGAGCAGAATGTGAAGGACCTGGAGGATCAATTGCGGTAAGTGTGAGAATTGTTTAGTTTGTGCTTCAGAACCCGATACCAAAGAGTTTCAGAATAATTGACCTATTTACAACTCAATTTTTCTGCTAAAATGAAAAATATGTTATATTTCATTTCTAGACTCTATATTGTTAGTCTTTCAAATTCTTTTATTTCCCTTATCGTGATTTTCCTTAAATACAACTCGTACATTAGTCGATGTAATACATTAATGGCACTGTCTCATCCTATCGAACACGTTAACCGAATATTTCTAAAAACCACCTAAAAGAGAACAAAATGGTTAATTGAATAACAAATGATCGCATCGATCAATAAACACTGAGCATGCAAACACAAAAACAAAGGGTAATGGAGGTAATATAGGGTAAATTAGGTGGGCATGCGGTGAAAGAAGAATAAAAGTCATCACAACCGGACAGAAAATAGCTTGAAGATTGGGGATTTTAGGTGGTCCCACCAAGGTGCAGATCATTGAGAAACTTCGAGTTGAGTCGCTCGTTGGTTAAATACCTCGCCAGGCTGACACTTGGAGCGCTGCAGTTGCTCATGCCGCGTTGATCCGACTCCGAGGGCGTATAACCCGGTCGGCAGACGCACTTGGCCCGACTGGCGTGGACCAAAATTGAGGTGCCATTCGTGGTTTGCGATTTCAGTGGCTCTAGCCACTGACCCGCGCCGCAGGGTCCTCGGCTATACAGCTTGTGGCACTGCCCATTGATCTCCACCATTCCGGGCGTGGACTCGCATATATTCTGTTCCTTATCCGCTCCATCTCCCGTGCACTGCTGATCCAGATTGGTGAGGACACCGGAACAACCGCACATTCCATTGTAGGAGATGCCATCGATGGATGGCCTGGCGGTGAAGTCGAAGATCACCACCTGATGTAGGGCACACGGGCCTTGAGATCCAATCCTGTAGCAAGAATCTTCCGCTGGGAAGTACAGGCGATTCTTGCCACAGAAGTTGCGCACACAGCTGGTTCCGTTGACCAGGAACTCATTGGGTCCACAGGGACCCCTTGTGTACAGGCGATAGCAGATGCCATCGCTCCAGGGCACATAGCCCTCCTTGCACTGGCACTGGGCACGAGGCAAAAGCTGCAGGGTGCTGCCCGTTGTCTCCTGGACCTCGTCGGGTATGCGAAAGATGTGACCAGGTGGACAGGGGCCAGGAGTGTCTGAAAAATAGGAGAACATTAAATACGATATAGGAGAAAATTATGTTGAGATAGAATTTCAACATTTCCAAGGCGGTAATTGCAAATTAACGGGCTATGTAATCCCAATCCTACCCAGCTCATAGCACATTTGATGCGGAGCATGATAGTGCGGCAAGTGCCGCTGGCAGTCGCATCGACCGCCGGGCAAGAAGATGTGACCCGGCGTCGAGCAGGGTCCTTTGGTGTAGTGCTCATAGCAAGACTCCTCTGCCGGATAGTAGAACGAGGCCAAGTCGCCCACATCCTCGCAACGGCACTCGGCCAGTCCCTCCTCGTTGCGAACGAGGAGTTTACCCCGGCTGCATGGACCCTTTGCATGCCTCGCATAGCACTTGTTGTCCCTCGGCCAGAAGAGCATGTCCTCCGGGCAATGCAGCGGTCGCTTGCACGTACCCCAACGGTTGCCGGTTGCGGTTCTGGAAAGGATTTGCCTATAGTTTAGTTAACTTTTAAACATTTAATTGATATATACGGCACACATCATCCTATATCAATGATCGCCTTGAAGTGAGAAAGTCTGATAGATAATTGTTGATATCACATGAACTGTTAAGATTACTTCATTTTATTTTGAGAAGACATTAGACTTAAACAAAATTACCTGCGCTAGAAACACACACATCGGAAACAATGTCGGCTGATACTTTCGTAATGGACACCAAGGATGAATCGTTCTACGAGTGTAACATATGTCTAGACACCGCCCAGAATGCCGTGGTCAGCATGTGTGGCCATTTGTTTTGCTGGCCATGTCTGTACCAATGGATATTGACGAAACCCGATCACACAGTGTGTCCCGTTTGCAAGTCGGGCGTGGATAGGAGCAAAGTAATACCGGTGTACGCACGAAATGATAAAAGGCAGGAGGATCCGCGGGATAAAACACCGCCGCGTCCAACTGGAATTTGGTCGGATTACGCAAATGATCTCGAGTTGGGACTATTTTCGTACTTGCTTTTTGGTTTATTCTTTCCATATGGTGCCCTATCATCTTATCTGGATATGGACGAGCCACTCAATCCTGCTGCTGATCACGGCATAAGGGATGGGCAGAACGAAACACTCCTTTCTAAGTTCTTTCTCTACGTGGCCATTATGCTCATTATTTATATGATTGTAATTTAGCAAGAATAGGAATAAGATCAAAATAAACCATGATGGTGCAAATGAATCAGTATAACCGGGAAGATGTCGTCCTTTACAAATTATGTTCAGTGAAGTTTTCGGATAATTAGTCATTAATCTTTTTAGTATTGTGTAGCATTATGTAAAACAAATGTAATGAAAAGTAAATATTCAAATGCACTAGGAAACAAAACTGCATTTCATGTTTTAAACACGACAGGTTGTGTCGTAAAAGTAAAAACTGTATGTGAATGTACATACATAGGTTCTTGATGAACTTTCGTTATGCATAAAAACGAGATATCAAAGTAGAATGCTTCCGTTATTGCTTAAGTGCACCAGAACTTTCTCTTAACTCTTGATTAATGTTGAAACCCGAGTTTCGCAATCGAAATCAAAAGTTTCATACGACTAGAGAACAACCTGTAAACCTTCAGTGAAGTGAAAATGCGAACATGGCAGTTGCTTAATTCAAATAGTTTGAGCTAAGAACCGAACTCAACTCACCTCTTGACCTGATCCGGCACGGGTTGGAAGTACTCCTCGGGTTGGCAGGGTCCCCGTTCGTATAGCTTGTAGCACACATTATCGTGAAGCGGACTGAGTGCAGTTCCCGGAGGGCAGCGGCACTCGGCTGCAGGTGCATCCTTACGCTTGGCACTCACTGCGGTGGGACTGAGCTCCATGGTGGCCGGACATGGATAGCCGAGGGTGAAGATCTTGAAGCACTTCTTCAGAGGTGCCCAGTACAGCAGCTGCCAGCCACCGGACATGCTGGCGCACGGATTCTGTGCGGGATCACTCCACGGAGGCGGCACTATTCCGGCTGCCACCTGCTGCGGATTCTGGCCGGTGGTCAGTAGGAGGAGCAGGCAGGTGAGGATGGAGCTGCCCGCCTGCAGAGCAGCCCAGCAGATGAGCACTTTGCGACGCCTCATGGTGAATCTGAAAATCGAAAGTGTTTGATAAGTAAACCTATCCACACATCTAATCAAGAAATAATTACAATGGAGTTTCAGAAAGCTACATTTTATAGGATTTCTAGGATGCTAAACACCATATATCAGAATTCAAAGAGCTTTATGAAAGTGTCAACAAATCATAATATCGTATTGTGCTGGACCATTATTAATCGATTTGTATAATCAATAGGTTTCGGCATTTTTGAGGTTCATTTATAACGAATCGTTTGCGTGAAAATTAACCCTTGACGTTTCGTACTGAAATGGCAAATAACTTGAATTTAAGTCATTAAATTAAATTAAATTCGAGCTAGAGTAGACTTCCCCCTGCTCTTTTCAAGAAATCGGGGGTGGAAGCTACCATTAAACCTGATGATGGATGACTTTTCCATTGTGTCCGCTGCTGTTTAAAAATCAATTCATCGCTGCACCGGCGGAGAGTTTTAAAGCGGGTCCAATTCGAATTAGCCAACCCTTTGGGGCAACTGATTATCATGTTGGCCGGACCGCAGCGCAAAAAAAAAAAAAGAAAAAAAATTGAAAACTAAAAGGCCAAAAACCCAAAACACTGAAAACCAGTAAACGGTTCGCGCGCGGTTAACCATGACCCAAATACCCATTTATCTTGACTTCTTTTCGCCTCAGCTGCCGACCGCTGGTCAGAAATCTTCTGCTATTTTCCAACTGCTGGCTAGCCGCCCATCTTATGTAACCGGCCGCAAGATGATGAAACATGTGGCAGCCACAAACAGCCAGCGAAGCGATCAACACACCGCCGCCGCCGCCGGACACGAAAGGTGCCACACTTGGGCGGTACGAATTGCGTGATTTGCGGCCCGTTTTTGGATCGCTCTGCTAACCCGGCGGTTGCATTGGCAACTGGTTTTTCATCTACGTCAGCGTTTCATTCTGGCTAACTGGGGATTCTCCGGCCCATTTACTCCACTCGAATTGGCACCTTTCGCAAGCTTGTTGTTAACACACAGAAACTGGATTTAATGTGATCACCTTTATACAAATCAATTAAGCCGCTTCAGGTGTTTCACCTTTTGCATTCGCTGATCTGGTTCCCTTGTTCAATTTATAGTGTGTTTATGATTTATCCCATTATGTTGTTAAATATTCTTGGCATTTGTTTGAATACTTTCATCTTCTGTGCACACACTAACTGGATTTTCTTTGTTCAACGCGTCTAAGCGTATTTATTTAAATATTAGTTGGTTTGTTATGTGTATTTTCTGTTTATCTGGAAGTTTATAAAATGATTTCTTAACTAACATTTATAACATTTATGAGATCACGCAACTTGCTTGTTAGCTTACTAACTTGATTTATGGAGGGTTGCGTTATAAACCTAATTAAGAAAATTAATGGGCTCATAATTGCAAGTGAAACCCTTATCAATTATGACCCAAAATTGCAGTATACATTTGTTCGGTGCCTTTTAGGCTTTTTATACACTTTTTTGTGGGCTTATATTGCCCTGCTTTTTCGGTTTCTATTGTTGGGTCCATTTGTTAATTTTTTATAATCTTGCACAAATTGTCAAATATATTTTCATAGCAGCTACACCTTTTTTGGGCTCTTCACCTTGCTTTTTTCAATTAATTTACCAATATAGTTCAGTTTGTTGATCCTTATAGACTAATATAGCTAAACAGCAAAAAATGTAGAGTAGAAAAAAATGAAGTAGATGTATAAATATTTTTTATTTCTAAAATGTTCTGTTGTTTCACAGTTTTAACACATCCATTGCTTTATTCTTAATTCCTTTATTCCTATTGACTGTAAACACTTATAATCTGTTAACCAAACTAGTTTTGTTTTTATTTGTTTAAAATAACAACACTTGGCACGAAATCAGGTAAAAATCTGCTGTTTATATGCGATAACAATGGACTACTGAGAATTAACTCGAGCAAATATTCTTGGTTTCCTCTTCCACATTGTATTAATTCTGGCTTAGCTGGGATGGAACTATGCCGTCCCTCATTTGCTATCGCACCTTTTGCAACTCGGTTGGTGGTTTAATGTGCAAACTGGTTGGTAGAGGGCTCAATTTGTTTTGATTTGGTTTCAGCAATCACGCACAATAACAAAAACACAGATATTCGCTACACTTTTTCGATTGAGACGGTTGGTTCCCTAGGGGACAGAACTGAATCGACCAAAATGAACTGACCAACCGATGCAACCAAGCGATCGCGGCGTCCGTTCGCTTGGGCAGGTAACAAACGTCTGAGCCATGGTTTGGGCCATGTTTTCACGGCATGAGCCAGCTCTTGAATAGCCCGCTCTTGCTGCCCATATCCGCTCTTTCAAAGGTGAGGCCCAGTAGGATAGATGTGTGCGAACGTGCTAACCGCCTTGGCCAAAAAGGTAACAACGAAATGTCAGTTTCTCTCTCGGCCATCTCAGCCATCTCAGCTCTGCGTCAGCGGCGGCAGTGACGGGTATTTGAACTTTGTTTAGCCTTAATGACGGACTGACGGACGGCGATGGATACGGCTGTGGCTGTGGCGATTCGATGGCGATGGCATGGCGACTTTGACTGCCGTGTGTTCTTGAGCTTCTGGCCAAGTGCGGATGTGTGTGGCTACGTGCCTGGCATGGGTAGTTAATGCTAGATACTCCTATCCACTCATGCACTGAGCATGATTCATTGCCACTTTTATCGCAAAGATTTAGTAAACAATTAAATCTATTCATTTGAATTACATATGTTCGCTAACTAAAGTACAAAAGAAATTTTACACTGCATTACGTTGTATAACTATTTGAATCTATGAGAAGAAACTACAAAAGGTCATCTAGAGTTAAGCTGAAATAGGTTGGCTTATGTTTCAAATCTTTCTAAAAAATCGTTCTATAACCTTTTTTGAAATCAAAAAAGTACTGATCCTCGCTTTTCCGCGTTCCAACTGCTGTTTGTATCTAAAGTTCTATCTATCGCTTTCTAAAATTTCTATTCAACTCCAGACCTTACCTTTTTTTTTTGGTAGTGCACCTATTTAGTGACCCCCTCTTTATGGCCATCGGAAGAGGGTCAGGTTCTGGCAAACAGTGGCATTGATTGCGCTACGCCTTTACATTGATTCCAATTGATTTCCAACGATTCCTCTGTCCCACCATTACAGAAAACTGGCGAACAGGAACCGGCAGCGCGACTCAGAACTGACGGAGACCTCGACGGAAAGTAAAACACTGCGCCAGCAGATTGTGGCACTCAAAGCCAGTCGCGATGAGGCAATAGCAGAGAATCGGTAAGCAAAAAAGTCATTAGCGAGGTGGAGATATCATAGAACTGCTTCCGCGCTGGGACAAACCTTTTTTTCCCCCGATCATTAGGGGTTTTTTTTTTGTCTACGATTTTCCAATAAACACACACACACACACCTAATTTGTTGCCCCACAGCCGGCTGATGGACAAATTGAGCGATGCCCAAGTGGAGGCCAGGACGTTGCAGAAGAAGCTGACGGATTCCGAGCTTCAGGTGGCCAACATGAAGCAGCAGCTGCACAAGTACGTCCAGGAGGTCAAGAAGGCCGAGGATTTGCTCATCCAGAAGGTTTGTTGATTACCATAATTAGTTTATAAGTGGAAGCTCTCGAGTCGACATACAGGTGTCCTCTAAATTCAAGGAAAAGGAGCGCGATGATATGCTGGATCAGTACCACTGTCTAACCCAGGGCCAAGCTACACTGGAGGGTAATAACCAAAGTCTGGAGTGCGAGGCGGTTGAGTTCAGGTGAGTTTCTTTATATCTTTAGTAGAACTAAGAGAACTAAGAGATGTTAATCAAAAGAACTAAGTACCACTTTACTTAGTTTTACACTTTAAATTAGTTTTAGCACTCAATAAAATGTAGAAGTACTTAATTGCATTAAGTGGGATATAAATAAAATTATATTAACAATTTTTAAATGTTTTTACGCAGGCGACAGATCTGTGAGCTGGAGTGCGAGGTGCACAGCCTGAAGGAACAACTGCAGCTTCGCCAGTGCGCACTTCATGATATGGAGGTGCAGCTGACCGCCGCTCGGGCTTCAGTGCGTTGTTTGGAAAGGGAGCTGGAGAATGCCCGAGATGACATCCGTGTCCAGAAGGTGGATCTTGAGGCGCGCAAGGAGCTGTGTGATAAGTTGGATGTGGAAAGAAGCAAACTCAATGCGGAGCTGAATGATGTGAATGAAATTCGCAAAAAGGTGAGCTTCAGCTCCGGTCCAGATCACTTTCCGTATCTGTATCCTAGTTAGAATACTCTGCTGTAGTCTACTTCGCTTTCTAACCATACTCTAACTATATAGACGTAACAAACTAAATTGCGCTTGTAAGTAGCTCTAATCGGTTCGCTTTTCAATTTGACATCAATAATACTCTCCACAGCTTGAAAAACAATGCGAAAAACTGCGCGATGAGCTTCAGCAGAGCTTGGCCATTAATCAGGTCACCAACGAAACCACTGATCTCATGCTCGGGCGCTTGCACAATGATCAGCAGCATCAGGAGGACGATGATATTAGGTCCAAACATGAAATGGACCGATTGCAACGTCAGCTCCAGCAAACATTGGTAAGTTGTGGCCGTGAAGGTTAACCGCTTCTTTTACTTCTTTGAAAAACCCAATGATTAAGCCTAATAGTAATTATTATATTTCCCCAAAAGGATCAGTTGCAGGAGGAGCGTGTCCGCTGCAGGCACCACGAGGAGTTGGCTGAAAAGTGGGAGCAACAGGTACGCGATCTGCGTCGAAATCTCGCCGATGATCGCTACAATCAGGCTAGGACACGTGAGGTTAGCCCCCGGGTGCCATCGAAGACTCTTTAATTGATAGTATACTTATGCATACGCTTCTTGTTTATTATGTTAACTCAAATTTATTGTTTGGCTGGGTTATCGAAATTGTAAAAATATAAGATTGTCAAAAATAAATAAAGATTTAATGCAACGACGGGCGCGATTATCTCGGATAAGGGACTCTCATTAAATGAAGCCACCACCTTCGTTCTGGCACATAGTGGCCAGATTCAAGTAGGTCTGGTACATGCAGGGACAACCATTAAACGGAGGTATTCGCATGTGAATCGTCTGCGGTTGCGACTCATCGCAGCTGGCGAAGTCATCATCGTAGGTGGACTCATTGCACGTGTGCTCCGCAGAGCTGCTGGATCCTAGATAGAAATGAAGTATAAGTACGAATAAAAAGTACCAATAATATGTAGTAGAATACATCATAATATTTAGCACCCATGGAAAAGCTTTATCGAATAACTTACTGCAAGTGGAGCTAGGTCCCGTATAATCCGTCTCATCGCCGTGATCTGATGTGTGATATTTGAGGGCGCGCTCCCAATCGATGCGACTGCTACAACTTTCCTTCGTATGCTCCTCCTTGGTCTGGCCCCCTTTCTCGTCCTCGAAGGTCACTGTTCGCGTGCGCTTTTCACAGACGGTCTCCAAAACTGAAATTTGTCTTGGGGAAGAAGACATACACGATCTGGGGCTATGCTGCTTACAGGACTGTTCACAATGCTCTCCTTCACAATGAACACATTCAGGTCGAGTCTCCACCACACATCTCGAGGGTATGTCATTGGTGCAGCTGGGGGAATCCACTTGGAAAGACGCGTCATCAATATGTCCGGGCATATTTTGAATGTACTGACACAGAGAGCGTTGTAATTGAGGACTTAACGATAGATCTTCAGCTGGATTATTTCTATATGGACTGTTGCTTCGGGAATTTGCGACGACTTGACGGGTCTGAGTATCATAAACTTTTCCAGAACTTTTATGAGAACTCGACGATAGATCTTCTACAGGACTACTTCTATATGGACTTTGGCTCCGGGAATTTGTGCCAGCTTGTGGAGTGTGGGTAATATACTCGTTTTTAGAACTTTTATGCTGTCTATAAGATAGCAGTGGTGTCCGTGGACTATATGGAGGAGTCTGGACCTGCTGCGAAACAGACTGCTTATAGGTAATGTGCTGAATTTCTCTTGGTGTTCTTGGACTATCTTGTCCGCAATCCAATAGCCCAGGGTGTCCCTCTTCATGGACATGAACGTAATCTGTTCTTTTTCTGGAAAATTGTTCAAGTGGCTTACTATTGCTCGAAGATTCGAGTTTGGATATGACAGGAGCACAATATTCTTCATCGAAATAGGTGCCTTTCATCACAGCCTCAGCACATTCACTTTGCATGGTTGCCATTGAATTATAGGGAAAGTTTTTGGAATGAGATGGAATTGCTGATGCAGGATTGGTCCGATCCCGAAACTGGTTGCGTTCTCGGCACACTTGACAGCCTTTATCCATCCTGATCTGCCGCTCTGTTTGCGTAGGCCTCTCCCGCCACAAGCATTCCGTCTGGGTGTCCTTTGTTTCATGCTTGGCTGAAGGAGGCTGAGGATCTATCGAAGTATAGCTGGTGGGTCCTCTGCTTTGGGCTAAAACTGATCGCTGAACTGAATGAGCTCTTATTCGCCTATCACCACACTTCGAATCTGGCTGCACACGCTCCTCGCAGTGCTCCCGCCTTTGCCGCCTTACTGCTTTACAATTATTGTCCTTCGCCATCAAGGATTTGGATTGCTGGGCATGCGTGCGATTTGCATTTGTGACTTCACCGCTTCTATGAAAGTTTCTTTCGATATGGGACTTAGCTCGTAGGCTTGCATCTGGAGTGATGTACCGCCTTTCCTCAGAACAAGCATAACCATTGGTATAAGAATCTTTTTCTTCACTACACTGATATGGAATACCATCTGGAGTTGAAGCGCCAGATCCAATGTCTTCCAATTGATAGTGAGCAGTTCTTTCTTTGCAGCATAAGCAATCATATTCAGTTTTATCTTCAAATGAATATGAGTTCTCCGTATAATGGTCCGTTATCCTATCTGAATAACTAGTATCCTTAAGTTTTGGTAATTTCGTTTCATCCTTACCCGCCATTCTTGTGTATGTCGAATACGGATACGGATCCAGAGGCTTGCAATTTTGTTGATTATACAGATTGAAATAATCTTGATAACTTTGGGAATTGATTTCATCCTTAAGTTCATCTGTGCAAACCTTGGATGGTTGAGCTTTACAGGGCATTCCTTTCAAAGACGCAAAATGGCTGTCTATCGGCTTGCATTTCTTTTGTCCATGATCCTTGGTAGACTCGTGCCTCTTCTTCTGTTGAATTTTTATCGCTTTCTCAGGTTTTCTACATTTATTCTGAACTATTGAAGTAGCCTCCCTCTTAACATTACATTCTAGTTTTTTATTATTAATGCACTTTCCAATTTTAGAGGGATTTCTTTTCTCCTGGCATTTAACTTGAGGTCCACAACCCTTTCGCTCCTTTGGTGATAAAGAACGTTCGATTTTCGGACGCCAGTGGCGGCAAAATACCTCTGTATTTAGGTCGGTCACTAATCTTCTGCAAGTTGGACGCGGATACATGTTATAAGATATTCCAAATTGTGTACCCTGATGGGGTAATGGGGTCTCTCCACAGAGATCACCGTAAGCACAGCACTGTTGATGATACCCCATGTCCCAGCTGCCCTTGCAGTTGCAGCAGGGAGTAGTTCCATACCTGTTTTGGTACACACCTCGGATGTCTTGAGTACAATAATCACAATTACAACAGTAACCTCCCCTGGCTCTTTTGGCGTTTGATGAATTATCCGTGACTGCGATTGCGATGGTCCGGCACTTGGCCCACTTAACTTTCTGCTGAGAACCGGATGCAGGACTCCTATTGACGGACAGAGGACTCTCTTTCGCTTGATTCGCCTTCAAGCTCTGGCTCCAAGTCATGTTTTTTTCCTTCGCCTCCTCTGGACGCGGAGATCGGCTCATAGCTTCTTTGACTTCCAGAAAATGATTACGAAAGCGCTCTAACCTATTTAACTCATTGCCGATCCTCACGTTTAGGACTTCCACCTTCTGGAGAGTTTGTTGGATTTTCCCAGAGGAAAATGAACCCGTCGCTTTTGGTTTTATCAAGGTGGAACCGGAAACTCTAACCACCGGACGGCGGAAGAGTTCCCTTACCTGCGTTACCTGAGTGTTCTTTATGTAGATCCGTTGGTGTTCCTCGACCGAGACTCGCTCCTGTCGTTTCAGTAAGTAACTGGAACCTGTGAAATATATACAATACTTTTCGACAACTTTTAAATAGTTTGCCTACATTCACCGGTCTTGTTCTCCATAGACTTTATTCGGCGTGCTCGCAATCAATGAACACAGAAAATATATTCGTTTTGATTTCATCGGTATTTTTCTTTGATGTTTAAGGCTGTGCCTTTTGATTTAATGTTATACAAATGCAATTGTTTTCTAAGACGAGATCAAAACGAATAACGTGAATTGCCAACGATTTCTGAAGAAATGAAACAAACCACTCCCCAAAACAGACAGATAAAAAGATGTTGTTTAGATTATTATTTTACGCACAATTTACACTAATAATTTCGTGTTATTTCTTAAAATTGACATGGATTTGGTTCGGGTTGACTTGAATGGGATAAGGGTATTGCAAAATATATGTAAGCTAAAAATCATAACGTTCAACAACTCCTAATTAACTACAATAAACCTAAGTATTACAGTGATTTAACAGTTTTACAGACGTTTCTTCAAAAAAATAATACAAATACTATTGCAGGCCAAGATCAATGGGATTGGATCGGCAACTGGAACTACAACTGGTCTGTGTGGGGAGATCCTAAACTAAATCCTTCGACGACGCATATATCTCTGACCCCCCGGCACTGTAAGAGCTGCTGGACAGGGGTGTGCTGACATCGCGACTTTCTCCATTGAGCAAGTAAACCGGCACGTGGCTGGTCACCAGTTCCAGGTTGTGGGACGGCGAGAGTATCGCAGTGCTGTCTTCGTCCTCGGCGACGCGAATGGGAGCAGCAATCTCCAATTCATTGCCCACCTCGGGCACCAAGTCCTGATCGAAATCGTAGGCGGGTTCTGGTGTCGGCTGGGCAATTGGCTCGGCAATTTGCTCTGCAAATGGCTCAGAAACTGGCTCGGCAACTGGCTCAGCAACTGGCTCAGCAACTGACTCGGAAACTGGCCCGGTAACTAGCTCGGCTTGTTGTTCATCTGGAGCTGGCTCTGGTTGAATAGGAGGGGTATCTAACGCGGGATCTGCCTCAAACTCCAATGGGTAATCTATTAGCCACTGCTTCTTTTTCTTATTCTTTACGTGCGTCCAACAACGTCGCTTGAATCGCCGTCTTCGCTTGCGCCTTTTGCCGTTCGGTGTGGGCGTACATTGTTCGTCTAACGGATCTTGGCTGAGTGACTGATTCTCTTCGTGCTCCTGAGGCTGCTCTATAGACAGCTGTTGATCCGCTTCCTGTTGCTGATCATCCGATAAGTGCTCATTTTGATTTTGATCATCCGCTTCCTGGTCATCATCTTCTATTAGAGGTTGCTCTTTCTCTGCCAACATTTCATTCTCAACATGAAGATGTGTTCCCTCCGCCGGCTGCTGATCTTCTAGCAGACGAGCTACTTCGTGTGACTCTTGTTCATCATCCATTTGGTGATGCTCTTCCTCGTGCATCGCCAATTGATGTTCCTCCTGTAGCAGCTGCTCTTCCAGAAATTGTTGATGCTCCAGATCGAGCTCTCGTTGCTGCTCACTTGGCGCTTCGTGAGCGTGGTGTTCCTCCACTTTATCTTCCTCAACCATTTGGCTTTGCGATATTATAATTTCTTGTTCCCGCAAATATTTTTCGTTTTCTTGCTCCTTTTGCACTTTTTTGTATCGCTTTCTTTTAGGCTTCTGCGCTTTTTTTTGTTCCTGTAATTCTCGATCAGAGTTCATAGAAAGTATATCCTCTTGGACACTGGGTGCTTCTTCAGCTTTGAGTGACCGTTTCTGGGTCTTGAGATTACAACGTTTCAGTCTTATTATAGGCAATTTATGCGGTGCAGATTTCCGAATAGTGTCGAGATCCTGCTCCAGTTTCTGTACCTCGTTTTTCCGTTTCGCATTTAAGGCGCGAAGCTTCCGACATCGCTTTGTGGCCTGCTTCAGCATATTAAGCTTATCGTCCTTCTTTTGCACCTTTTGGCTGACTTTTCGATTCTTTTTCTTTTTCTGATTATTCAACCTACGTCGTCGGATATTCTCGCGCTGCAGGGTTAGCAGGTGATTGTAGTAGCTCACTTCATCGCCAGCTGCCTTGGAGAAACAGCGGCGACTGTAATCCGAATCGACGTTGTAGTTATGGTTATCAGTTGATGCGCTTCGTATCTGGCAGGGACTACTCGAACTGTGCGTGGAAGCTGGCGGCGTGGGCAACGCCACTCTTTGTCCTCGTTGCGTACTCCGGATGCGGGTGGGTGTGCCCGAGATCTTTGTGGGTGTACTACTGGAGGCGTTGCTAGTGGTGGGCGTTAACTGGCTGGTGGACACATTTTCAGCTTCACTTCTGGCTTTGATCTTGGCGTCCAGTTTGGCAAACATTTTCGCACTCGCCTTTCGGTGCTCTGAAAGGATAAGAAATGCAGATTAATAATACTGTAATTGTATATGTGTATATTTATTTTTCTTTACCCTCTTTCCATCGTTGTGATTCTGTGGCATTGGACGAAGATGGCTTGTACTGCTTAATGGATGGCTTCTTGGATGTGCCTGTCTTGGCGTTCGGAGTTGCCGCGCCCAAGTGCCGGGGACTGAAGGTAACCTGTTTCTTTAGCAGCGAAGACTCGCTGCAGTTGCTGTTTTGACTAGAAGTTTGACGGCAGTGGTAAAGTGGGGTTCGTTGTCCGCTGGCATAGCTGGCATTACTGCTTCGTGGGAAGAAGCCGTGGCTGTGGGCGCCTGAGTATTGGTCCTCCTCTACCAGATCCTGCTCCTCGTCGTCCAACGTTTGCACACACTGATCGACAAGATGTGGCGCCGTGGTAGACACCAAATGGAGACTATCCCGGCGACAACTATAGCTGTTCACAATCCGCGGAACTGTGTAGGTAGTGGGTGGAAGCACAGTCCTTTCATAAGTCCGCAGATTGCTCGGATAGATTCGAGTGACGGGCACGGAGTCGTCATCGCAGAGGATCGTTGTCGATGTCTGATTAGCTGAGTCGTTTGAGTTGGAGTTCGAGTTGATGCCATCTACGTTGGCAGGCACATTAAAGTTCACCGAAAACATCTCTACGTCATCGTCAGAGTCGCGTAGCTCTACAATCTCCATGGAGTTGTCAATGCCGCTAAACAAAACGTTGGCACGCTTGCACGGCTCCAACTGGCGAGCATTCTGACAGAGATTCTGGAGGAAAACGGGCGGATGATTGTAAATTGATGATGTCGGCGTACCCGATATGTCCCACATCGGGCAGCTGTCCTCATCATCAGAACTGAGAACCTGTGCAAAAGAAGATCATCAAGAATTATTAGAATATTCGTTCGAAATCAATGCCCATATAAAAAAGTGTTCTTAGGCACTCAGTTGAGGTTGTAGTCATTTTGGGACAGCGAAGTGAAGCCAGCGACTGCTCGTCACGCGACTAACTGCGCCGGCGGTGGCTTTTGCCCCACTCGCTTGTCCGAATCAGACCTTTTACTAAGACATCATAGTTAAGCCAATACGAGCAACACAGTGAGGCTACATTTGTGTAATATTAGATTTTTGGGGTAATAGTAATGGTTTAAAAACTAAATTCGACAACCCAACAGCAAGTATGTACTATAAGACCAAATATGTTAACTTCTTCACGGTGTTGCTAACTTAAGTTAATCTTTCAAAAGAAGATTTGCATGAAAGTGAAAGTAGCAAACTAACCACTTCGTTGGACTGGGGCGGTCGATTGTCCACCTTGCTGACCACATGCAAACTTGTGCAACTGCTCATTCGCAGATGATTCAATATGGTCCGCGTGGCGGCATTCTGGTCCGTAAACTTTGGCAAGTAATGAGCATAGACACTTTTTATGGCCAGTGATCTTGAGGGCCTCATGAACTTTTCGGCGAACTGCACGATGCGCTCCTTGACTGACTCATCCGACTCCAGACGCTGCCAGTAGTAAAATATGAGTATGTATTCAATGTAGAGTTTATCTGGCAGTTCTGCTTGTATCATAACGCTGGGAACGGACCAGTGGGGAAAGAGGCGGCTGCAAAATAAGGAAAAGATTATTGAAGCGCGATATATGAAACGTTTTGGCACCACTTAAGCCAAATACAACCATTTTAATGTTTAATTGTTAACTGTACTTTAAGAAAAAAAAACCAATTATACTTTTTTAAAGAACACATGGCATAATTATCATGCCCCGCGTTTCAGCATTTCACTTTAAACTAATGGCTTATCGGTTCTTTAATTAGCTCTTATAAACAAAGCAAAGAGAGATCTGTCGATAAGAAGTTGTAAACTATTTAATTGTATACTACATATGTATGTATCCGACTCATTGAATGCGTAGATGCCATACAAGTGTAAATTGAATAGTAAATAGTTGCCATATATCTTTTTCACTTGAGTTGAACAAAGCCACCCACCTGTACAGCATGGACAAAATGCTAGCTCTGTTGAAGAGCTTGGGTGCAGCGAGGAGAGTGCGCAGCACGTGCTCCCGGTGGACGCCGGCGCCACCATCTCCGTACTCCACGTAGAGCTTCAGGCAGCTGTTAATCCTGTTGATGATGGTCTCCTCCTTCTCCACCGGCTCCTGAGCGGAACAGAGTTCGCAGGATATGTAGAAACCAACAATATTGCACATGCGTTGCCTGTAGCTCTCGTCCCGCTGCAGCGCTCGACCCTGAACCATAGTGTGGATGACATCAGTGAGGCCGGTTAGGATTCGCGCCAGCTTGCGGCACTTCTGGGGCAAATACTGTGCCCGCTGAAACTCTTCCCGAATGGCGCTAAAAGATTAATTACGTTTGGTATTAGTTGCTTCTATGTGCATGTATATTTGTGCTTACCCCTCGTACTGCATGAGCAACCGGGCCATGCGCTTATCGAAGCTATCATCATTTAAAGCAGCAATGGCATCGAGAATCTTCCTCCGCGTCTCATTCAAATGGCCAAACTCAGGCTCCGTCTGCGAATCCGGTTTGTTGCTTTCCGGCTCCCGCCCCGGATCCGGCGATACGCACTCGGTATCATCGGCATTGGCCAAAGTGCTGACCTTGTCGAATTCGTCCGCCGTGCTGCCGCTGTTCCGCTTTCGGTTCCCGACCAAGCAGCTCATGGTGCTACCAGCCAAAGGGGAAAAACAGTTGAAGAAAGGTATTCATGCAAATTGATGAAATCGAACAGGGCCGAAATAACTCGTTGTTGTTGCAGTGAAAGTCGGAGCGCCCCCCTTGCCTCTTCACCACTCCCGACCCAAACGAACAAATGACCAAAAACCGAAAGACCTACCAAAAATTGTGTATTTCTTCCAAGAAGGAACGCTCTACACGGGCAATTTCGATGTGCCGCGGCAAGTTACTAACGCACTGCACACCTGAGCGGGTCCAAACATATTATCTTTGTAATATGTGCACTGTTTATATATACTTTTTGTATTTCGGGCAGGAGCAGTACCGATTAAGAGCTTCGTCGGATGAATATTGCGTTCATGCGGTGCGCAGATGCCGTTAATCGCACATCGTGATTTCTCACTTTTCATGATGTGGTGCAGGACTCGTCGCTCTTTGTTTTCCTTTCTGAATTAAATACTATCTAATCAGCTGAAATATGTGCTTTATTCGCAGGTGTGTTTCATGAGCTCGCCGTACGTAATTATCCAAATATTCAAGTGCACTTTTTAATGGTTTCATCTCAATGCGTAATTCAGGACAACGTGGAAACGAAGCCAGCAGATGCCGTCTTTTTTTTGGCAGTGTTGGAGAGCGTCGTCCTGTTGCCGATACATGTACACGAATTCACGAATTTTACTCGGTAATAATAATTGGACGTTTCATCGTACCGATGCACAAGCAAATTACTACAATACATTCTACAAGATAGTATTATCATTTTTGTATATTTTATATTAAAATTTATAATATATATAAAATGTAATTTCTCACAGTATTTTTTTTAGCTAGGACTCTATTATTTTTATTCGAAACGCAATAACCATATTCATCGAAATATTTAATTTTGTTAAAGAAAATTTTGTAAGTTCCTTAATCAGTATAAGCTACTGTATAAACAGGAAATTTGAAATACGAGAACAATACATAATTTTCTAAATTACACAGCACTACACAAGCTGCTAGTCCTCGGTATCTAGTATCGATATTTTTGGAACTATCGAAACAAGAAAAACACACATTTTAATTATTTTTGTTCTATATGCGTATTTTTAGTCAAAAGTTTATACCTCTGAATAAATAACACTATTTCTTACACTTATGAACGCGATACTTAAATAATTGTCAAGAGAGATCAAATTTCGATAGCGATAAGTAAGCGGCAAATTTAAATTTGAAAACAAATGTCAAAACTAAGACAATTGTACTTTAACGTTAAATTTTCCTCTCAACAAATTGAATATATTTTATTCATTATTTCCAAAATAAGGCGCTATGCACACATAAAGTGTACACGCCCAATTAGTAAGTGCACCAATAAAATTTAAAAAATCCCTCAAAACAATTACAAATCCGTCCCCCTTAAAAACCAATGTTATTGTTTTAATGTTGTTACCAACTTTATTTGTTACGTTCTTAATCAGTTCTTTCAATGATTCTAAAAATTCCAAAATAGAAAACTTATAGTATTACATTTAAAATTTTATCGTTTTCTTTAATTCTTCATTAAAACTGAATTTTAAGTTCATGCAAACAGCGGACGTGTAATCATCGTTATCTGCGTCGCAAATGTACTACATACAACGGAAGTATGCGAATAAAAACCGTGGGCGGGCAAAAAGCTTCGATGGCTACACTGGCGACCAGCTGACCCCATCCTCCGACTGATAAAAACTCAGCCGGCGAATGGGGAAACTCCGGTGGCCCACATGCGCCGAAACTTAAGAAGTAAACTACAGAATGTACGTTGCTAGTTGTGGCTTTTTGTTTCTGTTCATAGTTGTTGGATTTTTGTGTGTGCAGATGTTTGTGTGGGTGTGTGGTAATTGTTGGATTTACAACTCGTCCTTCTTGGGCGCCTCCTCCTCCTCCTCGGTCTCCTCGACGGGCTCGGAATCGGCCACCTCACCGTTGGCATCGAGGAACTTGACGAAATCATCGAGAGTCCTGTCCAGGTTGAAGTCGATGACCTTGTTGTCCTCCTTGCGGAAGTATTTGATTGTGGGGAAGGACGAGATCTTAATGCTCTCCAGCTCGTTGGCAGTGGAGTCCATCTTGGCAATGACAATATCCTCATTGTCCTTGTACTTCTCAGCCAGCTGGTCGTAGATGGGGGCCAGCTGCTTGCAGTGTCCGCACCATGGGGCGTAGAACTCAACCAGCACGCTCTTGCTCTTGTCCAGGGCAACGCTCTCGAAGTTGCTGGATACCAGCACCTTGACGGGGTTCTTGTCCCAATCCTCGGGCAGCTCCTGGGAAAGGAGGTGTTGCTTCAGCTTGCCGTCCAGGAACTTCTTAAGGAACGCCTCGATGGTCTCGGCGGACAGATCGTCCGATTCGGGCTTGTACTTGGCCATGTCCTCTTCCAGCTTGATCAGACGGATGGTGGGCACCTCCTCCTTGTTCATGCCGAAGAACTCGAAGATGCGGGTATGGTCCTCCTCGTCGGACGAGATGGTCACGAACAGGATGTCGTCGCGGTACTTCTTGGCGATCTCCTTCAGGGGATCGACGTACTTCTCGATGTGGCCGCCCTCCCTGGACACGAAGAACAGCAGATGCGACTTGATCGAGCCACCGAAGATCTTGGAAGCAGATTCGTGGTTGAAGTCAACGATCAGGGGCAGAGACTGCACCTGGGCGAACTTCTTCAGGTTTTCCTCGTTCAGCTCACCCTCGAACACGGACTTCTTGTCGTCGAAGGGCTTGAACAGAACCACTCCATTGTCCTTAGCCTCGTACTTGGCAATCACATCGGCATTGCTGCTCACACCAAAGACGAACGAGTCCAGGGCGTTGGCGACTTTGGTGAAGGTCTTGGCCTCCTCCGATTCCAGGTCCTTGAAGAATCCAATGATGGCGATCTCGTTGTCCTTAAGGAATTGCTCGGCATCAGCGACGCTGGTCAGATCCTTGGCTGGTGGGCCGGTCTTCTTGGTCACCCAGGCAATGATGTCAGCGGCCTGGCGGCCACCGCTGTACTCCACTGGAGAGCCGCTGCGGAAGAACTTCAGAGTGGGGTAGCCACGGACGGCGTACTGCTCGGCCAGCTCACCCTCGACGGTGGCATCGACCTTGGCCAGCTTGATGGGCGACTCCTTCTCGGCCAGTTGCTGGGCAGCCTTGGCGTACTCGGGAGCCAGAGCTTTGCAGTGTCCGCACCATGGGGCGTCTGTAAAGATTCAGAAAAGAAACTACAGTTAGCAAACGAAAGACTATTGATCAAACTTGGGAGAGCTTATAAACTGGTTTGCAATTAGACCACTTAAAAGAAGGTAAAACTGCATACCTGTTATTAGTTCTAGAAGTGAATAACAAACAGCATCATTTGCTCTCAGATTTATATTTTGTCGAGGTCATCATGATGCGACCTACACGTATGATATACCTTTTTATAGATCCCAACAATATAGAATTTATTAGCTTTTAATTGAATTGTGAACTATTTAGCTTGCCTTATAAATTGTAAGAGCTTGACTTGTTAGAAAAATAGGTTTATTGTTTAATGTACTTTTATTTCTGATTTTTAAATTTATAAACAGTGTAAATGTAATATTATGTTGACCTTTTTATTATTATTATACATAAATTAAATGAAGATCTAGATAAACTTAATTATTTGTACCATGTCAACTGTAAAATACCAAAGTTGGTTGGTAAATTGAATTAAAAGCTTGACTGCCTGGCATAAATGGTTTCAAAATTGTAATCTGAACGTTGGTTCTAATTGGTTTCATTAGCATACGGATGACTATCTTCATCAGTTTCTATGGCATGTGAATTAATCGGAATTATTTACATTAAAATTCCTTTCGCAGTTATTGATTATATATTCTATACCCTTTTGTTGAATATTAAACCGAGTGTAAAGTTCCAAACTATTAGCGACAATTATGCGCTAGATTTGCCACGAATCTGGAGCAGCGCCCCTAGGAATGAGCCCGCTATAACAATCAGCAGATGCTGTCATTATGCAAATTCCACGTGTTGAATTCCCATTGCCCAAGTGCAGCTCCTCGGAGCCACGACTGCAATTAGGTACGCATCCACGCACTCGAATTTGAATGAGAACTGGGGGGCACCAGCAGTTGAAGATGACATAATGCCCGGCTTGACAACGTTCACAATCGGGATTGTCGTATTATACATATTGAATGCCGCCTTATCGCCGGCTTCTTGCGATTTGCCTATAGCTGCGGCTGACGTGGCCCTGGCATTGGTTCCGCTTCCACGAACATCTTTGCATTCTCTACAGAAGATAAGAGCCCAGCCTTGGAGGAGCAGACCATTACCGACCTGGGTGACGTTGTCACCAACTCCCAAAAAAAAAAAAAAATTAAGGTGCAAAATGTGAAAAAGTTAATTAAGCAAACACCGAGAGAAACGCTGGCATAAACAAACTCACAAGTCCGCCATATTGCTGGCAACCAAAGATGCCAGGCTAGCATTTCTGGCGGTTTAACGCCGAATGGGGGACTTTTTAGTATCTCTGATTTACGTTTATCTCTTGCTAGATAACAAGATTGATTTTTTCGAGTTGTCATTAGAAGAACATAAAACTTCATTGAAGAATAGTGGGGCGGCTTACCTAAGGATTTCGTTATTAAAAAAAAAACATAACTTACAGTTACAAAGTATTTAAAAACTGTTGTCTTATCTAACTCGTCAATGTTGAGAAACGGCTTGGAAATACATGAACAAATAACAAATTAAGTTTAAGGTTTGTGTAATTAGTTTTTCAGCGTGTTCACTGTCTATTCCTAAGCTGTATATATTATATATAAAAATGTTATACAAATAACCGTTACGAATATTTTGCAGGCCGTTTGTAGGCTTTTAACACATGCAATAGACAATTTTGCTCATAATATAAAACAAAAATTTTCTAAAGGTCAGATCTCTTTTCAAATGAACATTTTAAATCATTTTACAGCAGTATATAATTACACCTCTTTCCCAGTTCTGGCTATTTTCTAGCTAATTACCATGCACACTAATCTGTTGCTCGTGCCGAGCATCACTGGCGACGCAACACCGTTAGGCACGCGCAAAGACGCAGAGAAAGAGTTGAATGAACTTTCCAATGTATGGCCGTTGCGCCGCCGTGGAAAAAGGGACAGAAACCAGATTGTAAGTGAGAATTAGAACCAAAAAATCCAAACAGAACGAACCAGAGAAAGCAAATGGCGAATAAAAAGTGGTTTGGTTTGCTCAGGCTAACCTAGATTCGTGGGAGGAGAAGAGATGAGTTGCCCGACAACTTTTTGTTGCCTTTTGTTTCCATTAGATATTCTCAGTCGGAGATTATTGAAGCGGATGTGTGATATGCTGTGGCCACGCCCCACGGGCGCAGTGTTAGAACAATAACTAGAAATGTCGATAAAACGCAAAGCATATGCTGCGCACAACTTATTGTTTCCTTTGGCATTTAGTATTTGCAAGAATACAAAATTATAGCAGGTTTATGGCGACAACAATAACAAGTAGTACTGCAGTATAAGGCTATAAGGCCTTCTCGCTTGCGTGCACAGGTGCGGAAAAGAGATGGCACTTGCGTTTGAGAGAGCGCGCTCCTCCCTGCCCGTCACAAAAAAAACACAAGATGACGCGAGAGAGATAAAAACAGTTAAACAAACGATAAATTTGCTGGAAAATCAACTAAACAAATTTTCCAGGCCGCCGATTGGAACTAGTCTGTCAGTTGGCCCATTGATCAACTAGGATTTGCCGTGCAACATGATAGTCCAGATTTCAAGTCAACAACAACTGCCACGCAGACAGATTTTCTCCGACGCTTTGAAAGACCACGTAGCCGCTAAGCCGCATGAATCAGCGGGTGCGAGTGAGAGCGCGCTAGCGGCCGGCGCATTTCGCATTTTGATATTCGATTTTTGCCACATTTTGTTGAGATTTTCGTGCCTTATTTTCGATCTAAGCATGTACTTACAGAACTCGACCAGCACGAACTCGTTGTCGGCAATCAGCTGCTTGAAGTTGTCCACCGTCGCCACCAGAACACCCTCCTCAACTTTGACCTCCGCCTCGGCGGAAGCGGCCACGTAGGACGCCGCCAAGAAAAGTGCACAGATCAGGAATTTCATTGCGGGCACTCGTCGTCGTTTGATATTTATTGAATCTATTGCCCTATGTGGGTGCAGCACACTCGCCAACCAAAACTGGGATTCGAACTGCGCTGAACTTGCCCGGTTGCAAGTAGAAATTCAAATGAATTCAAGTGACAGTGAAACGCAGAGATATATACATATAAAGCTGAATTAGGTGAGGGATTTTTGGTATTTCTCTACAAGTTTCCGATAAATTTTACTAATATCGATATTTGTCAATGAATGAGCATTGAACTGTAGGTGGCGCTTGGGTGCCCAAAGGTTGGCAATCGTCGAAGGTAAATTTTTTTAGTTTAGGATCTCGTTTATATATTTGAAGTTTTATTTTTATATTTAACTAATTCAGTAATGTACTATTTTTTTTTTAAATATTACGGTTTTTTCGAATACCATAATTTTAAAATATTGTGATATAAATAGTATCGTATTGTATTGTATATAAGTTAACTTGTATTTAACATAAGGCAATTTGTAAAGGCCTTATAATTCTTCTTTTTAATTCATTTTTTTTATTAAATTTTATTTTAAATAACTTACGTCATTCTCTTTATGTCATTTACCCTTTTTAAAATAAAGACTGGTGTTGTGTAAACGCAAAAAAGACTGTGTAATTATTAATGCAGTTGTATTGCTTCTCTGTTTCATTGTAATAAAAAGTAAATATAAAATATTGTATCTTAAAAAGAATAAAACTCATTTCTTAAACAACTTAACAGCACACATGTAAATAATTCTTAAAAAGACAGATATTGGAAGAATATTTTGCGGAATTCAGGAGTCAAAAGCGACCACCTGTTGAATGCATTGTTCGACTATGCTAAAAAGTATTTCCGAAGTCTTAACACTACTAAATGGCCTATCTACAGGAGGTACATGGACAAACAGGCTTCGTTTTCTGTCCATATCGAGCGATTTCAGATAGATATAGCCGCAGAGAAAGTCACCCACATTTTTGGATGCCTTTGTGGCGCTCAGGGATTTGAGATTATCATTATGTGTCGGCTGTTGTGTGGGTCCCACACAATCGGCGCAATTCTCATTTACAACCGCCACAATCTTATCCACATCTAATTCGGTCTTCAAGACATTTGCATGTCCATTGTTGGGTAGTTCGCAAGTGCCGTTGGCCAGTTTTTTATCACAATTATCAGCTCGGCGGAACTTGTGATTGTACGCCAGCTTCTCGATGTATACACACTTGGCAACGCCCGAAACACCGACATGGATAACAAGCTGTTTTTTTTTTGTTTTTTATTTTTTTGGGAGAAAGATGATATCATAAGGCCTCTATCTATTTATGGTTCAATTGCGATGCTTACATATGGCTGGCGTTTCCAAATCTCCGCCACCGCCTCGTCCACAGCCCCGTATTCCACCGAAACCAACCGCTTTTCCAGATCATATTCTATGCCATCGTGAGTTAGGATTTCCGGCAGCAGTTTCACAGCTTCCCAGCTGGCGTTGACCGCTTCGTGACCGAGAAATGGACCAAATCCGGAGACTACAATGAGCTTTCGATCTGACGACGCCATAACAAACACCCCAACTAAACTAAACCCCCCACCAACAACAGAACTATCTTAAATACCATATGATTTCTATCTTCTTCTTCACCCTTTGAATCATGCGTTTCAAATGTTTGCGACGATGGCGGAACGGTGGAAATTGGAGCATATCGAAGTTTTTTATTTTTCGTCATTTATAGGTGAATTAACATTATTTTATATTTTCTATTTTTTTTTGAACCCACTTCGAAATAACGAAAAAATAAATAACTAAAAAGCATCCCCATTTTCAATAAAAATTTAAACAGTAACACCAAATATACTAAACGAAATGGTATTTTTCGGTATTCCCGAACCTCGCACTTTTGGGATTTTTCTTGAACGGAAACAGACGACGCAGTATGCGGCACCAAACAGAGAAATAACACATTTAGCGACAACAACAAAGGATAAATCCATTCCATACATTCCAGAGCTAGATCCGATCCAAAGGCCAGCAATCGACCCGATAAGGCGGCGCACCAGATCCGAGTTTCCGAGCAGGGGTATATAGGTGAGCACTACCTGGTAATCTAATCGCTGCGGATGAGTGGAGGACGCTCCTCTGTTGGCAGCGACGCCGGCAGCGCACCACCCTACGCACACAGGTGAACTTTGCACATTAACTATTTATTAACCTCGAACAGGTCGCCGGTGGAGCGGGAAAAAGTGGGATATCTGAACAGCAGTTGGCCTATTTCACACAGGAAGCGGATTCTAGTTGTCCATCCGGCAGAAGAGGCCTTTTCCAATCGTTAACATGCTGTCGCGCCTGCAGGACTTCTTGTCACGCCACCGGCGAAAGTTCATAGTGACCGGCGTTCTGGTGGGCGGTACCATCTTTGCGGCACGTTATGCACAACGGCGATTCGTGGAGTTCCAGGAGAAACAGGCCAGGGAATTCTTCGAGAGAACGCGGCGCACGACCCACTTTGAGTCGACGGAGAAGACGTGTAACCAGGTGATCCTAGGCATGGGCGAGGAGATGTGCCAAGCGGTTCTGAGGGAGTGCAGCACGGACGAGCTGCTCGAGCAGCTGCGCCAGAATCCCAAGAACAAGTTGGAACTTTGGGAGGACATGAAAATTGTGGCATTCACAAGACTGGCAACCTATGTCTACGCCTCCTCCATGCTGGTTATTGCGTTGAGGGTCCAGCTAAATCTTCTCGGTGGCTACATCTATCGGGACATCATGACGGAACAAAAACAAGTCACCGACGAGCTAAAGCAGCAGTATCTCTCCCTCATCCGACACTTTATCACGGATTCGGGCATCCGGGACTTAGCCCGTTACATTCGCACCCAGGTCATCGCAGTCACCAAGACCATACCGCTCTCCGAACAGCTTTCCCTTAGCGACCTGGAGCAACTGTTTTGGTCACTGCAAATGGCCATCAATGCGGACACTCGTCGGGATCCCAACTCGCGAATGAGCAAGTATCTGCTGCCCAGCCAGAATCCCAGTCATTCGCCGCTGCTGCAAAAGATGGTCAACGAGACGCTGGATCTGTTGGAGAGCGAGGATGCCGTTGGCGTGTGCTCGCACAATGTAAGCCGTGGTTTTGTGCTGGCCTGCGATGCCATCGCCGAAAGCATGGGCGAAACTTTGCAGCATCTGCCACAAGCTAAAGTCCAAACGCAGCAAGAACAGAGCGTCAAGTTTAACCAGGCAGGAAGCTTAGGCGCCAGCACCTCGAAGAGCCAAAACGGTCTGGAGAACAATAACTTGCTGAACATCAACCGAGTGCTGTTGGCGTTGGCAAAGCTCATTCCTATCATCAGTGGTCTCACCTCGAGAGGCTTCGATACCACTTCGCGACCCCACAATCTGCCCACCCAACTGCTAACCTTCTACGTGGTCGCCGAGAAGACAAAGACGCTGGGGGCCAACGTCTACGAAAGCTTTAGCTCCGCTTAGAGGATCAACAAAACTTGGATTATGCATCCGTGCATAGGCTAGGCTAAGACAATTGGAAAATTATAGTTTATATACTTGTATATTTTTAATAAGATCTGTATTCTCAGAAGCATTGTTTGTATGTCTGCTTGAACCCAACCCGTATTAGGTTTAGCTTCGTCCACGGGGAATCCTTTCAGGGCAGGGACACAAATCGAGTAACGTGAAGGCCTTTTAATCTAAATGGAAAGTTAGGAAATGCAACATATGAGAGAATCATATAGGATGGACCTGAGGGTAGTTTAGTATCCAAACTATATGAAAATGTAATTTAAAGTGTAATTGATTAATAGAATGATAAGTGACAGATTATTTATTTATACCATGCTAGAAAGCTTGGGTCTTAATCTTAAAGGAAGTGTAAACAAATGGCAACCTAATAAACTATGCATTCCCCGTATTTAAAGACTATTATTTTGCATATTAAAGTTTTTGAAGGAACTTATTCTTTTTATTCTTACAGCTAATTAAAACAGATATTGATTTATAGAATGATAAATTATACATGCGTACATAGGTGCATACTTGTATTGAATTAATAAGAAATAAATTCAATAATTATGTCGGAGATATACGAGATTCTTATATACTTTTTCCTCCAAGTTTCTAACAGTTTGCGGTTTTAAATGTACATAATATATTAATTTAGTAACGGAGCAACGGTTATCTGATAATCGGGGAACTCGACTATAGCATTCTCTCTTGTTATAAATGCTTAATATGTATAAAAATATAAGAATTGAATTATCGAAGACACAACCCACAAGTAACGGTTGTCTTTGCTATCAGTCAAAAGGGGGTGGCAGAAAACCGCCCTGTGATAAGACAGCTGTGTCTGTGGCTTTTGTTTGTTTGCCATTTCTCTTGTTCTTGCCGCTCTCTCCCTTGTTCACTCTCTTCAAGCACTTGCGCAGAAATGCCGCATGTGCGAAGATTCATTATAATATAACAATTATGAATAACTATCAAGCAGAAAGTAACTTAAAAGATTTCATAAATTGAACCAAGTTTATGCTTAAGGAGGTGAAAGTAATTAGATACATTTACATCACGCTCGCCCCTCTGCGACTTGTTCGCTCTCGCAGGACTCTCTCTTCACATCCGTCTCTCTTACTCCTTCGGGTGCCCAGCTGTCTGGTACAAAATTTCCATTTTGGGCGCAGTTGCAAAAGTTACGTGAAAAGGCAAAGGACAACAGTTACTTTTATACATCCCTGCGAGACTTTGCGTATGTGTTGGTGTAAAAAAAATAATTAAATATACAAAAATGAAAGAAATGCATTGAATAACTGATTCGAAGCCAAGTTAAAACCGAGTGTGCAAATATGAGAAATACTGCAAAAAGTACACAAATTGGAAAAGCCAGCTAAAGGAGGAAAGCCCACCGTCAAACAAACAAACAACAACAACGGCGGCTCAATTGTGTAAGTGCACTTGCAAAATGTTTATTAACCAGTCGATGGGGCTAAAAGCCCACTTAGCCCATCAACTTTTTACTAGCCGACCACAAAATATATTGATTAAGACAAAGAGAAAACTGAACATGAAAATCAAAAGGCCACATGAGCACATGTGAGCGAAAAAGACAGACACAGCGGTATATTGGTAACGGGACAGACAGTGCGTGCGTACAGTGGTGTGGGAGGGGGCTGCAAAGGCGGTGGTGTGGGGGAAAGGCAGTAACGGCAGTAACGGGAATACCACTCTTATAAGGTCTAAAAATATCAACACTTTATTATTAGCAGGGCCACAAGTGAGCAAACTAACTAATTGCGAAGAAACAATCAAATACTACTCAAAGGCAGCTCCTCGAAACGAGTGCTCAAGAAATAATGGTAAGGCACTACAAAGTACCCTTAAAAAAGTCATGACAGTATCGAATTTGGTATAGGCTTTAAATCTAAAAAATTTAATTAAATGAAATCAAAGGATCAAAAAGCTTTTTCAAAATCTTAAGGATCAAATAAAAGTTTTCCAACTGGCATAGGTTTTAATAAAGGTTAAAAGTATATATGCACATCTAATAAAATTAAAAAAGGTTCGAAAACGAATTACAATTTTTCTTATTTTTTATTTCTTGACAAATTTAATTGGCTTTCTTAATCCAATCACTTATGTCTATCCATCTTGAAAAATCAGAAAATACGCTATTCGTCGAAAAATGTTGAACAAATGCAGAAAGCATTAATAAGATTGGAAAAATTTTAAAGAAATAACCAATTTATATATATGTATGTATATATATTTCGGATTCAAACAAATATTGGGTATATCAAAGCATAGTACAGCAAATCATAACATGTCCTTCAACAAAGAGTATTAACTTGTAGCCAAGAAAGTCAAGTGCGTCAGCGTGAAGATAACAAAGAAATGACATTTTCCCCAGCCAAAGTCCGTGTGGGAAATTCGAGGAAAACAATGCATGCAAGTCAGGCAACCCCTGCACCCATCACCTTTTTACCACATTCCTCCCCTTTAGGGTGCTTGGGGTCCTATATTGCACAGTATATATAGGCATATTGACATACTAAGGGCGTAGATCAAGTGCCATGTGACAAGGGGCCACAGCACCTAACTAAATATAAACACATAAATTAAGGAAGCGAAAGCAGGACACGACTCAAGCTAAAGAAAAGTGCGTCATGGGTTTTCCGTGGAAGGCAATTACTTGGCATACAAAGGACGTTTTTTAGAATTCAGGTAAATTGGTTAGTTAGGAGCCTTAGATTGCATGGAATGAAATTATGAAATTGAAATGGTGTATACTCTAGAGCAGTTTTAATATTATTATTAGTCAATTTTATTGAGCAATAAATATATTTTAAATATTATTATTATCTGTGATCAAATAAAATATTATTCAATTAGCGGGAGGTACCAGAAAAAATCAACACATTACTATATTTACTAATTCGCAGTATTTGCATTTCCCATGAACTCAACTGATAAGAAGCATAGAGTGAAATATCGAATAGTGGAAAAGCCGGGGAAAATGGTTTAGTTTACAGCGAACCGTTTATGCATAAGCACATAGCAAATTGAATCGGTTTGAACTTCGAATGCGGATAGTAAACTGTTTGGAGATTTTCAAAGAACCCAAAACTGCGGTATAATCAACCGGGTAAAGTGAAACGTGAATAAGAAAACTCGTATAATACTCTACTAGTACTATTGCTATGGATAATGTGAGGTGTTTTCATTACTTCGGGCTATAGATTCCTTTGCATGTGGTTTTGTTTGTTCGAGCCACTTTCCCATTTCCGTTCCTTTACCCAAACCCTATATATGTATGTGTATGTACATGGTTGTATCCCCATCGGAGTCCTACTTTTGCAACATGAATGAATGACTGTAACTACATTTTTCATGCAAACTGGGGGATCCACTCTGGTTATCCCCACTCCTTACTGTTTTCTTCTTTTTCCTGCTGTTTGCTTGTCAAAAACGTCAAAAATGCGATAGTGAAGACCCCAATGAAGAATACAGTGAAGAAAAAGTGTGCACAGTTTATCATTAAATATGGCTTGTATAATATAAAGTTATCATCATATATTGAAATTCATGAAAATATATTATTATTGAATATATTTTCAATTATCTCTATTCGTTAACTTACTGTTCTGAAATGAATGGACATTTTTGACTATCATAGTTTAAACGAGTATAGTTAGTATGTTTTAAACACTTTTTGATATGCAAATGTTTTTAGCATACTTCGCTAGGAACTGTAGGACCTTTTTTCGACTGTAGAACAGTTGCGAAATGGAGCGGGCAACATAAGTGCGGTGAAGCCCCAACCACCATTGCCTACCACCTTTTTTGCATGGCCACCAAAGTGGTGCGGAACAAGAGACCAGAGCCCAGAACCTAAGTGATGTTGCAACCGCCGGCGGAATGAGTCATCCCACACAGAGGCACTCCTATGGAATAGTGCCATAAATGGCATGTGATAGATGGATGGATGGACACTTGGTGAGGGCTTTGGGGGATTAGCCAGGAATGTGGCCCAAATGAAGATGCACTCGCCCGCCGGCTGCCCCTGTAATTAGGCCACCCTCGGGGGCCAGGTTCATAAAAAGCGGTGGATAGTAGCCAGCTTTTGAGACTACCAATTGCCAAGAGAAGATGGGGGTCTCCCACCTCCGCCTCCACTTTTCCAGCCACTTTACCCGATTCGCTGGGCTCTAGCTTTTTTTTTTATTACGTATACGCCCCGCTGGTTGATGTTGAACAGCTCTTGAGGCGAGACAGCCATCTGGCTCAATATTTGTTCTGGGCAAATATGAATGATGCGATTTGGAATATTTTTATAAACTAAACCTAAGAGACTCTGCCACATTTTAATTTATATATAATTCGACTGAGTTGAGAACATCACTTGGCCGATGCCCTGCTCTCGAATCGGAACTAATGTCGTTTAGCTTGTTCGTCCATGACTAATGGGAGAAAACCTAATAATTATGTCAAATATCATGGTATTGATCATTGTGCTAAGTGCAAAGCAAAGCTAAATGACTAGATATCAGGAAATAATATCGAATACCCTAGGGAATTTTTTATGAAACATAGATTATAGAATGTAAAGCGCGCGGCTTGGTGAAAAACATACCGCCCCTCGAATAGTTGAAACGAAACATTTTCAATATTGAGCGCAGTTCTCGCAGAGAGTTCAACCCATTCAACCCACTGAACCGAAATTCGAAGTCATATCGGTCCAGAATAATTAACACGGGTAATTAGTGCTCGAATTTCGGGGAATTTCAACGCAAGAGAGTCGCCTATTTGGTATCTATCGACTATTTAATATCACATTTGTTTGTCTATCTCGCACAGCACGATGACAAACGCCAGCTGAAGAAGACACTTTCGGTATATTGGCCCCCAAAAAACCCGTAGTCTAGAGCCCCGTAGAGCGCCGAGGAGTGGAAGTGGTCACCATGCGGCGTCCGAAGATATCCCTCAAAAAGTACTTCTACCTAACTCTGATCTGTGCCCTCCTCCTCATATTCGGTTTCAGTCTCAAGTGAGTATGACAACGTGTCGCTAATATTGTATCTTCATTTCTGAATGTTTAGTTAAGGTAACACTCGTCCAGACAGGTGTTAAAAAATATACAAACAACTTAGCTGAGCTGCCCTTAATTTAAGCAACTTCATTATTCTCTAATAATTCTCTTTGAGTTTGAGTAGTCACGGTCAAATACAAAAAATAAAAAGCTACAAAAAATAAGCATAAATAATGTCGAATCATTAAATATGCACTTAAATATATTCAAGTGATATGGTAAAATCAAATCACAAATGTTGGTTCAGAAAATACCCTAACATTCTTAGCATATTAGAAAGCTAGAAAGATTAAATGTTCGGCATATTTTAAATACGAGTTTGTTTTACTCAGAAATCAGTATTTTTTCGTTTCTTATTTTTTTTTTTAAGAACCAAATAAATAAATAAAACTATAATTGACTCATGTCCATTGAAATTCCACAGAGAGCGCGAAATATGGAAGACGCTGAGTCCACGATCGTCACAGATAACCACACAGCAGCAGCAGCACCAGCATCTGCATCAACTGCAGTCCATGGACGAGGAACATCCGATGGCCACCAGCTCCACTCCTCCGCCGATTGCGGCCACTTTACTGCCCGAGGTGGCGGATAATCTCGTCGAGGAGCCGGAGCAGACGGTTCTGGAGGAGGAGGAAAGCGAGGCGGATCGCCTGCAAGAGCCGCCGGCGGAAAAGGCCTGGTTCTTCAAGAACGGAGAGTACTATCCAAAGCCGGCCAAGACCTACAGCAATCGCAAGGCCAGGAAGCGGCATGCCCCACGATTGCTGCCGCATCAGGATCCCTATTCCGATCGCATTATTAACCAGCTAATGTACGTGCCGCACAACTACGAGGAGATCAAGTCCAGCGGCAAACTGAAGACCATCCTACTCTACAACGGATTGGGTCCGTGGAACGTGAAGAAGGGTCGCGACGTCTTCCTGAAAGCCAAGTGTCCCGTTGACACCTGCGAACTGACTGCCAATCGCGATCTGGCCAGCACGGCCGACATGATCCTCTACAAGGATCACTACATACCCACGGGCATTCGACGGCCCAGCAACTCCAAGCAGGTGTCCATGCTGTACTATCTGGAGTGTCCGTATCACACGCAGAATGTCAAGGTGCCCGATGCCATCAATTGGACTGCCACCTACAGGTGGGTCTATATTTATATACTATTATTTTCTTCAAACATTTGAAATACATTGATGTTAAAGATGGTCTTGAGTTAAGTTATTATTATTAAGTTATTTCAGGGGTGTTTAGGTTATCGGAGCATTATTAATAATTATTTTCCAGGAAATATGTATTAAAGTTCATAAATCATATTCTTCTTTGCAGACGGGATAGTACAATTGTTGCACCCTATGAAAAGTGGCAGTACTACGACACAAAGGTGCAGCAGCAGGAGCAGGATATCAACTACTCCGTCAACAAGACCAAGAAAGTGGCCTGGTTTGTGTCCAACTGTGGAGCGAGGAATGGCCGTCTCCAGTATGCCCATGAGCTGCAGAAATATATAGAGGTATGGATAATTTACCATAAAACAGTAGTGCAATATTCTAATGTCTTATATTGGGTTTTCCCTCAGGTTGACATCTATGGAGCGTGTGGCAACTTCAAGTGCTCCCGCAGCACAGCGGACAAGTGCTTCGAGATCCTGGACAACGACTATAAGTTCTATCTGGCGTTCGAGAACTCCAACTGCAAGGACTACATCACGGAGAAGTTCTTCGTGAATGCGCTGAACAGAAGGGTCCTGCCCATCGTCATGGGCGCCCGGCCAGAGGACTACGAGGTGAGTGCTCCGCGAAGATCATACATCCACGTGGACGAGTTCTCATCGCCCAAAGAGCTGGCCGAGTATCTGCGCATCCTGGACCACGACGACGAGCTGTACAACTCGTACTTTAAGTGGAAGGGCACCGGTGAGTTCATCAACACGTACTACTGGTGTCGCGTGTGTGCCACGCTCCACAACGAGGAGCAACTGCGGAAGCCACGATGGTACACGGATCTCAATGACTGGTGGCGGGGACCTGGAGTCTGCACGACGAGATCCTGGCGCAACTTCAAGGCGCGCAAGGACGTCATTAGCGACTCCAGCGACGACTGAGTTCAGGTTTTAGATGCGATCCAGATCGTGGGCATGGGCAATGTGTAGATCAAATGGCATTATCATTCATCAGTGAGTCATTCGCTTCTGAATTTGTTGTTTCGTAGGTATCACCATCTCCACTTTCACTATCACTATCCTTTCACTTTCACTATACACCGGATGGGTCCCGGAAATACAATCGTGCAATAGTAAGTCTTAAATCGAAATCGAGTCAAGTATAAAGTTTGAGAAATTAATAATTGCCAAATATTATATTATTTGAATGATTTTCTGACACCTATCTATTCTATAAAGTACTTAATAGAATTATTTAAAAACTTCCCATGTTACTAGCCCCAAATGGTTTTGAGAGCACAAAAATCGACCCATCCTTCGCTAATCCATGTGTAAAGAGTTAAGAGTCGCTTCGTTTTTGTCGGAGTTTTACGTAAATGTTTTTTGTAGTTAGTTAGTAAGCTAACCTAAACCCTAAATCAAATCAAATCGAGGAGGCATGAGGTCAGGAGCGACTAAAGGATTCCCGTGCCGACCATTGTAACATATACAATACCAGATGCATAAGAGAACGTAGAAACCTAGTCTAGATATATATGGATATACAAGTGCTATGTATACATAGTTCGGTAATTTATATAGTTGTTTAAACTAAAAGCAAGTCCAAAATAGACCGTAATGATTAAATGACAGGCAAGTTAAAGTAGTTCAACATTAAAAGGCTTAACTCAAATGAGAGGAGGCATCAGCTATATAGATTAGATCTTTTGTAAGTGTTTTTGTAAGCAACCAGCAAACACAATGGCTCGACCTGAAATAAGTTGCCTGTTATTAGAGCGCACTTTCTTTTCCAGGTTTAATTTTCTGTATTAGGCTCTATCTAGACCGGCTTTTAGTTGAAATATTAGCTGTTGAGAGCTACTTGTAAAGGTTTCCCAGCCTGTTGACTAACTACTAACTTTATAACCGATTCGCACAAGCCTACATATGTATATCTGATATAAATACAAATACAATCTGCATTCCTATTTTTCATGAAATATCATATGGCGTATTATCTTAGTTCGAACAGCGCAATGTGTGTGTTTTTTACAATTTTTATCAATATTTGTATTTATTGTGTAACATTTTATTTATAAGTATTGAATAATATCATATGTGTGTGTATTTTGATTGTGAACTTGTTTTAATTTTAATTTTTACTGTGATACAAAAAAAAATAATAATTATAATAAACAAGAATTAAACGGTGGCAAATAATGGCAAACAATTTAAAATGTTTTCTGGGCTGTAAATGGAATAGTTCCATTTTGCTTAATTGAGAATGTTGAGAATGGCACAGGTTTTGATTCAAATTCCTTATAAAAACTACAAAAAAAATGCATACTGAAATGGTGAAAAAGTCTTAAAAAGCTTCGTATACATCAAATTCCAGCATAGCTGCCTCTTGGCGAATCATAAGTAAACATGTTTTTAAAATGGGAAATGGTGTCTGGTAGCCTCAACTTTGGAGCTTCTGCACCCTAAACTTGGCACATTTTTAACTGCTTTAGCAGATCTTTGAGTGCATTTATTTTCTCCTTTTTGGTGTCTTCGTTTCCGGCTGTGGCAGCTACGATCTTGGCCGTAATTTTGCGCTGCAAAGCAATGGCTTCGACTTTCTTGGAAAGCTGCAAGAAGAAACAAGTCTTTAATACAATTTTTTAGCTTAAAAGTTAAAAGATACGCACCTCATAGGCCCGCTTAATAATTCCCTGAGGCATTCCAGCTAATTTGGCTGCGTTAAAGCCATACGATTTGGGACAAGCACCGGCTGTATACTTGTATAGGAACGTGACCGTTTCTTGGGTAGGATCGGCATTGTCTTCATTCTCCACCATGCAAGCCATGTGACCCAGTGTGATTCTCTTGTCGTTGTGGAAGAAATCAATCAGATTGTGATAGTGTGTGGAGAACAGAGTGCGGCACTTGAGATTGGCCAGAAAGTTGACGACAGAGGCAGCAATCGCTGTGCCATCATATGTGGCGGTTCCCCTGCCGAGTTCGTCGAGCAGCACAAGCGAATGGCATGTGGCGTGTTTGAGAATAAGTGAGGTTTCGTTAAGCTCCACAAGGAAGGTGCTGTGCCCGGCCAGAATGTCATCTTGAGCACCCAGGCGCGTGAAGATTCTGTCCACCAACGAAAGGCGACAACTAGCAGCGGGAATGTGGGCGCCCTAAAATGAAAGTTAACAATATTAATTAAACACTCCAGAGGAAGTTCCTATTACTTGAAATTACTTACAATTTGCGCCATGATTACGAGAAGACCCACTTCTCTCATCAGCGTACTCTTGCCGCCCATATTGGGGCCAGTGAGTAGTGACAGTGGCGCCTCCGATGCAGTGCCCAATTCCAGGCCATTGGGAATATAGGTGGATGCATTTGCGCAAGGGTGGTAGCCCTCCTCCAGTTGGATAAACGGCTGATCCGCATCAGAGACCAGCTCTGGCACACAGATAACCATTTGTTGACCAGCGTATTCAGCTAGTGAGCCTAGGACATCCAGGTTGGCGACGCAGTCAATGCATTGCTTCCACTGGTCGTAGTGATTCGAGAACTTCTCGAAAAGACGACGCGCCAGATCTTTTAGGACCATGTTCCTTGTATCCTCAGCGTGCTGCATGTCCTTTAGTAGGGCACGGGTTTCAGCAGTGGTGTAGCGACGAGATGGCTTCTTTCCCTTAGTTTGTCCTTCCAAGGTGTAGGATTTATTGGCCTTGCTGGCATGGCTTTCTGGCACATCCAATTGGTAACGTTTCTTGTCGCTGCCGAAATAGGTAATGCGGCAACCAAAGTGTCGCTCTTGTTCCACAAGATATGTTTTGAGGCGTTTCTCAACCTCACCTATGGAATCCATTGCCGCATCGTACTCAGCATCCATTCCAGCTTGGGGTGCAATCACACCCGTTTTAGCAGCTGCATCATGATCAAAGGCAGTGGCAAAATATTGTAGCTCCTTGCTTAGATCGGGAAAAGAGCCTCCCGATTCCGGCAGCTGGGTAATTCTCTTAAGCAAAGTTGTTTTGCACTGATGGAACATCGTAGGCAATTTGGTTAGATCATTGAATCCCTTAAGTACGGCCATAAATCCCTGTAGCTTTTGCTTGTTATATAGCTTTTCTTCGAAAAGAATCGCCCGGGAATCCGGGTGGTCCATCTGCTTTATCTGTTTGTTGCCAAATAGATGAATCTGGGCAAGATTTCGTTCGAAATCGGGCATCGGAGCTAGCAAAGCTCGAACTTCCTGCAGTTCGGTGGGCATTCGAATTAGCTCACCAATAGCATCTTGTCGCTCCTTGATGACTGAGACATCGCAACTCGGAGCGCAAAGCCAGTGGTGCAGCAGTCGCTTTCCGAACTTGGTGCAGCAGTGATCCAAAGTGGAGAGCAAGGAGTGTTCCTCACCAATAATTCTGAGGTTCGACAAAGTAGTGGCATCCAGTACCATGTGGGAGCGTCTCAATGTGGATGCTACCGCCGGCTTGGCATCCGCCAGCTGATCGGGCGGCACATATAGCTGATAACGCGCCATGGGCAGCACCTTGGGCTCCAGCTTGCACTTATGGATAAAGAAGATGCACTGGCCGAGAGCTTTAAGGGCTAGCTTGTAATTATCATTTGGTGTCAGGCCCAAATGATCCATATCGGATTGCATGGTGCGCAGCACCAATGGCCAGTTGTCATCGGATCCGGGTCCAGCATAGTAACGTTCCGCCAGAAGTTTCAGTGTTTTTTCGGCACTGCAGGCATGCTTTCCGTTGCCGGGAACGGGCTCCTTAAGGATTCCACCCAGCACAGTGCGCACAATTTGCTGGGTTCGCTGGCTCAGAGCGGATTTCTCATTAAGGAACTAGGGAATATTAACACATAAGTTGTTTTCCATGTCCACAAAATAGTTAAATAAGTTTACTTACCAATACTGGCATATGATGTGACACCAGGGTGAGGAGGCGGGAACAGTTCTTGTCGTCTTCAAACTCACCCAAATGAAAGTCACCAATGGAGGTGTCTATGAAGCACACTCCATACCGGCTACAAGTTCCCTCATCCTTCTCCACTATGGCCAACATATAGTTGGGCTGATGATTCGGCCCGATCTTGCACTGTGAGCCAAAGACCTGGGTGCCACGATTGGTGATCTGGCAGATCTCGCGGGCCACCACTTTGTCGAACTTGGTGGCCTTGATCCGCTTGCAGCGCTCAGTCATCATATCTGGAGTTTCCGTTTGCTCAACGCGAGCCACCTAAAGAAAAACTTGTATTAGTTTTACTGGGAAAAGGAGCTATCCTTGGACAAATTACCTTGAAGCCCCTGTCTACGAGAATGGTGGACATCTTGTCGAAGGATATCTCCGGGAAACCGGAGTGAGCAAACTCGCCGCGCATGTAAGTGAAGCCCAGCTCGTTGACGCCCACATCCGCATCCATGTGATACAGTTCATAGAACTTGCCGACTTTAAAAAACAAGACGCAGTCATAGTTGTCCGACTTAAGGACCCACCACTGTCGAACTCCCGGCGACAGGCCATTGAGGAACTTCTCCGGCACATGCAAGGTGCTCTTATCGTAGTCCGGATGATCTGGACGTCTTCCCTCCTTGTCCTTGATCTTGTCCGGTTGCAGGAACTCTAGTTTCTGGTGCGGCCAAACAACGGGCTCATCCAGATTGGACGTGTTGGTCACGATATCATCGTAGGAAGCATCCTGCTTGGCATTGCTCTGCAGGTTCTTCAGCTTTTCTTGAAAGGTTGCACCCTCGGCCAACTGGATGGTCGACTCTAGCTTGACCTTCTTGCTCGATGGCTCATTGTTATTGTTGTTATTCAGAATCTTAGACTTTTTGCGCGATTTCTTGGGTGTCGGACTGTCCACGGACATGTCGTTCTCGCTAGGCGACACCTCCTCCGCGCCGCTGCTAACGCTATCATCGCTGGCTTCATTCTCATCCGGTTCGTAGTCGGAGGCGCAATCGGAGAAGTCGTCCTCCGACTTGGTTACCTCCATTTCCGGCTCACTGTCCGATTCCGGCTGAACGATGCGCTTCCGCTTGCGTTGACCACTGGCCGGCTCATCGTCGGAAATGGGCAACTTCCTCTTGGCCGCCGGCTTGGAAGCCTCTTTCTTACCATCCTTCACTTTTGGCTGCTGGTTCTGGAGATTCTCCTTTTCGCTCTTGGATGCATCGGGATCTGTTTTCACGCTAGGAGTCAATTTCTTTTTGTCGAAAGCTGGCGACTTGGAAAAGTAATTTAGTAGCGTGTTTGTGGGCGTCCCGCCCACGCTGGTGTTTAACTTCTTGGACATGACAATGGCCTAGAAACGTCTGCCAGGTTACTCAAAAAACCAGGATGCAGACGCTGCGATTGTGCGCCAAAACCAAAAAATATTCTGTCAAATTGTGGCTTAATAATACCGAAATAGTAGCTTGACTATTTAGTATATTTAGGGAACTCGTGCCCGTTGGAATTTTCGAATACCACTGAGGAGATTTTATTTTTTCGTTACAATTTGATGCTTCTTATATAATAAGTCATTTTTTTTCATTTTTGATCTGTGTTTATCTAGGCTTTGTTGTCCCAAAATAAATAAAGAGTGATAGTTAAGAATTAAGCAAAACAATTGATAGCCATACCTATATTTTCATCAACCTTATATTTTCAACCATATTTTCAATTCCTTTACTTTTAGATACAGAATTCTAATTAAGCAGGAAAATCGAAACTTTCCAGAATAATAACAAGAGTTATGATATTGGATCGTTCTGTTCATGAAATGTTTATTGAATTTGGTCAAATTGATCAATTAAAATCCAGTGGAATAGCCTTATGGTATTCTTTAAATGAATACCCTATATATTTCATGCTAATACTTAGTATTTTTTCAATGAACCGCATGGTATTCTAAGGCGGCTGAGCAACGGTCACTTCAATTCCAAAACAAACTTAATTTCACGAGATCGCAAAATAAACTTTTGAAATAAGCCAAAATGTCGCTAGCCGATGAGCTTTTAGCCGATCTCGAGGAAGACAATGACAATGAGCTGGAGGAGGAGGATTCGGAGATGGCCAGTGCAGAGGACGAGAGCGTAAGGAACCAAAGCAAATGTTGATCAGACCTAATGATTCCCCTCCCACAAAACAGTTGCTGGCGGAGAAGCTGGCTAAGCCGGCTCCCAATCTGATGGACGTGGATGTAACCGTGCAGTCGGTGCGGGAACTGTGCAAGCTGCGCGACTCTGAGCGCCTGAAGAACACGCTGCAGCAGATCGAGCACTATGCCAGTCGCCAGAGAACTGCAGCCGAAATGCTGGGATCCGTAGAATCCGATCCAGAGTACTGCCTCATCGTGGACGCTAATGCCATAGCTGTGGACATTGACAACGAGATCTCCATTGTGCACAAGTTCACCAAGGAGAAGTATCAGAAGCGATTCCCCGAATTGGACTCCCTGATCGTGGGTGAAATCGAGTACTTGCTGGCGGTCAAGGAGCTGGGCAACGACCTGGACCAGGTCAAAAATAACGAGAAGCTGCAGGCTATTCTCACGCAGGCCACCATTATGATTGTGTCAGTCACGGCGTCCACCACACAGGGGTAAGTTATTTGAACGGTGTAACCCAAAATAACATGTCACTGAATCCCATTCCCTTTCGCAGAACCATGCTGACACCGGCGGAGAAGGCAAAGATCGACGAGGCCTGCGAAATGGCCATCGAACTGAATAACTTCAAGTCCAAGATCTACGAGTATGTGGAAAGTCGCATGACCTTCATAGCCCCAAATCTTTCCATGATTGTTGGAGCATCGACGGCGGCTAAACTCTTGGGCATTGCTGGTGGCCTTTCCAAATTATCCAAAATGCCGGCCTGCAATGTTCAGGTGTTGGGTGCACAAAAGAAAACCCTCTCGGGCTTCTCACAAACGCAGATGTTGCCGCACACTGGCTATGTGTACTACTCACAGATTGTGCAGGATACTGCGCCAGATCTGCGACGCAAGGCAGCTCGCTTGGTGGCCGCCAAGTCCGTGCTGGCTGCTCGTGTTGATGCCTGTCATGAGAGTGTCCACGGGGAGATTGGACTGCGCTTCAAGGAGGATGTGGAAAAGAAGCTGGACAAGCTGCAGGAGCCGCCGCCGGTGAAGTTCATAAAGCCGCTGCCCAAACCCATCGAGGGAAGCAAGAAGAAGCGAGGAGGCAAACGCGTGCGCAAGATGAAGGAACGATATGCGCTGACAGAGTTCCGCAAGCAAGCGAACCGCATGAATTTCGGAGACGTAAGTTTCTGGCTTAAAAATATAATGGTTATGTATTAATCTTTGAACTTTTCTTTCAGATCGAAGAGGATGCCTACCAAGGAGATCTGGGCTATTCACGCGGCACCATCGGCAAAACTGGCACCGGCCGCATCCGATTGCCCCAGGTGGATGAGAAGACCAAGGTGCGCATTAGCAAAACGTTGCACAAGAATCTGCAGAAACAGCAGGTGTACGGCGGCAACACCACGGTCAAACGCCAAATCTCCGGAACGGCATCCAGTGTGGCCTTTACGCCACTGCAAGGTCTAGAGATTGTGAATCCGCAGGCGGCGGAGCGTTCGCAGACGGAGGCCAATGCCAAATACTTTTCAAACACATCCGGATTCATGTCAGTGGGACAGCGGACCACTTAAGAGAACAGCTCTATCCTTATTTTCTATAAAATTAAGCACTTTTATTTGGAGATTTGTCGAATGTATATTGAGTTAGGCGTAGTAAAGCTGCATAAGAGATTCGAATTGTTGTTAGCTGAGCTTGCCGACTTCCAGTTTCCGTTGAATGGCCTCCCACGAGTTGTTCAGCAGCACGGCGAGAATGCCGGCCACCGTGAACACGCCTCCGATGATGGAACAGCAATTCGTGGCGAAGTGGCCAAATGAGCTGGGAATACACAACACAACCAATAAAACTTGTAAAATTAACCATTAGCTTTGTGGCTTACTGACCTGTGTCTCTCCGCATATTTCACCATCAGTGGCGAGAGCTCGTAGCTGAAGAATATCCCCGGCATTCCGCGCTCGCGATCTGAAAGATCTTTTCGGTATCGCGTGACGGAGAATTGATTCGTGTATATGGGCTCGCCGTCGCTGTTTCCTCGCATATATAATGTGGGAACAATTTTTAAATAGTAATTGAACATTTCACTTTTGGTTTCTGCAAAAAGAGGAGAGCAGATTTTCTAGTTTACTTCATTTGTCGTTGATAAATGTATTTAATTTGGTAAGGTAATTACGAATTAAACTTCATGCTTCTAAAAACAGGTATTTCACAATTCGAACAAATGAGTATATTTTTTCCAATTTAAAAAATGAAAATGCCCCACACAACAGACCTCCGAAGTTTCCCAGAAATTCTTCGAGGAGTAAAATATAAATTAAAATGGATGCCTGTGCTTAAATAACTTAGTTTTTTTTTATTTCAGTCTTAAGTATGCTTTTTAATAATATTAATAAATAAAGAATATAAATTGATTTTAAAGCACCCGCTTTTTAGCTACCGCCCCCTATCGGCTTTCTCTAGAACGAGGCAAGCCGAGCGAAAAACAAAGTGGCAACCCTTCTATAATTTGACAGCTCACGCACACCATCACTCAGCTGCTCACACTCACACGTTTACGAATTATTCGACTAGTCGGTGCCGAAATAAATAGAAATATTTTGAATATTCCTAAAATAAACGAACCTTCTGCGAGATTCATAAGTGCGTCGGAGCAGCGGAGCTTGCTACTCAGCGGTATCAACTCATATAGAGCCGGTGAACCAGGAAAACCACGGACTTAGCGGCATGCCTCTGCCTACGAGCTCATTTTCCCAGCAGGGACCAACGTGCTTCGATAAGATGAAGACGGGCTTCATCATCGGATTCTGCGTGGGCATGGCCAGCGGTGCGGTCTTTGGCGGGTTCTCGGCGCTCAGGTTAGTTGGACTTTGCACTCGGATGCTCCACTTAGCGCTCCTCCAAAGAAGTGACGCAAGTGGAGGCCGGCAATTATGTAATTACTCCGGCTAACTAACGAACCACATTGAAATACACTTTAGATACGGACTACGCGGGCGGGAGCTGATCAACAACGTGGGCAAGACCATGGTCCAGGGCGGCGGAACCTTTGGCACCTTTATGGCCATCGGCACGGGGATTCGCTGCTGATCCTGCTGGCATTTGACTAGAGTTACTAAACAACCACAACCTTAAGCCCTACTCCAATCTTGTTTAAATTACGCTAAGTTATTGCAATAGAGATGTTACAGAATTACGAGTCCGTGTTTGTGTTCACTACTCACCAGCCACGTCGACTCGTAGTCCATCCAAGGGATGCGTCTTGGCGAACTCTATCTTCTCGCCGAACGATAGGTGATTGATTGTGTGCGATAGCTTCACATTGCTGAACTGAAAGTCATGGATGTGGAACTGGCGGATGGAGAAGCTCTTGCCGGGCGCAAAGTGAAAGCTGCCGGCCATTCGATTCACTTCCAGGTGACCCTGGATGCGACAGCCCTCCTTGAAGGCGTCCTCGTCGCTGCGTTTGTACTTGCCCTTACATTGCTCGATCTTGTCCACGGCCACGGTCCATTTGCGCAGCCGGTAGGCGTCGAGAACATCCTCGCACGTGTTGCAGCAGCTAGATAGGATGGTAGTTGGTATTAAAAGGGGGAGATTAGAAAGCCATTGCTATAATTAGCTCTAGATACAGATATCTCCTTAGATAAATCTTGTCAGCGAAAATAGGTGGAACTAATGGTTGAACTTAGAAGCTGTTCACTATCTTACTGAGTAGCATTGTGCTCCGCTCCGTAACAACTGCCGCAAGTGACATTCTTATTGGGCGGCGAAACTGCAACGATTTCCTTGATGGGCGTCTCCTTGAGGGGCTCGCCATTGAGATCCAGCCGGTGCTTAAAGACGTCGTGGTCCACCCTCAAGTGTGTGTCGCCAGATGAATCCATTGCGTCCAATGAGATGTAGTTGCACGCCAGATTATGCAGTGTCACGTCCAGATTTATTCTCAACTTGTGATCACGAGTGGTGTCCACGAAGAGCTCTTCATTTAGGGTTGGCTGCATGTAGTTGAGGACCTCGAGGAAGATCAGTAGGCTTATGATGCTGGTACTGATAATTGTAACTGAAAATCAGAGAAAAGCCGGTTGTTTGGGTTCCTTAACGCCACAATCAATTGTACACCTGCACCCACCTGCGGCGCCGCCCACTGTGCGAACGCTGAAGTCATCCAGTGTGCGGGGATAGGCGTCCAGGCGACGCAGCACGTCGGCGAACTTCATCGTGAACACGTAAAAGGAACAAAACAGACGAAATGCAGACGTAAACAATAAATATTACATCGTTTTTGCACAAGACAGGTGACGTGTTGAAATTGGCGTTGCCAGTACGCCGCAATGGTACGGCCAAACAGATGTTCGCTGTGGTTCGGTTCGATTGACTGTTATCGTATCCGTATCTACATGCCAGCTCTTACTTTACATGTCGCATTTTACATGTTAAAAATCGGGCGAGATGCAGTAATTGTAGATAAGTATGCAGTTTTAAAAATAAATGGGCCACATCAAGAAATCTTAAAACTATTTTATCCGTTTATAAGAGGTAAATGCCATTGACACAATATAAAACGCTTATTTAAGTGCTTATCTTATTAACATAGAAACTTATGATTAGATCTTACATTGCATTACAATAGCAACATGCATGCCAATTATTACATTTCAAAAAAATACAATTTAAAATTATAAAGGTTATAAAAATGTTTTTATTTTAAGCAAAGTTTTGCTGAAACTGCATGATTATTTAATGTTAAAATTTAGCTCTTATAGTTCCCAAAATTTGATTCGTCTGGTGGTATTGATTTTGATACACACTTTACATTTACTGTTTATTAACGAATACAAAATACCCTCACTGACTATAAGCAATGATTTAAAAAAATCCAATGTCAAGCCTTACATTTATATAAGCTTTAACTTTTACTTAGGCGATTTTTTGATTTCATCCTTCATTAGCCGGAGCTTTACCCCATTGATTGCGCATACGCCGCGTTGGCCCGGCGACAATTAGGACCTCCGCTTGGCCGTCCTTTCCCATGGCCACGAATAATGTTTAATAGTGTTGTCATGTCTTGGGGTTGTGGTTGTGCATACATTAGGCCGCCATTGCCCACCATCGGCAATAACACCACCCCCCCACTCAGACGCCTTAACCCACTGCTGCTGCTGTGGTCCAGGAGACCGCGTCTAATTTTATAATACATGTTAAACAGATGAAAGGTTAATTGAAAGGAACCACAAGTTTCGACAGCCCGCGCAGCTAATGCTTAGCTTTTAGGGGTTGCAACCCCCACACCCCACAAACCCCTTTCAAAGAAGCGGACTAATAGAAGACCGTGGTTTATCCCCGGGGATTTTGGTTAAAGTTAAAAGTTTTCGCCTAAATATAAATCACCAAATGGCTTTTCGCCCGACTGATTGAAGGTCCATGAACCCAGCATCCATGTAGGGTCACAAATAATTGTATGTAGGTGTAGAACATACCGCGACTTTGTGTAATTACCAATTAAGCTCAAGTTCCCGATGCTTTCTCATTTTCCTGGCCACTCTACAGTTTCCTTTGTCATTTCTTTCGCCGACTTCACTTTTTTTTTGCAATTACCTGGACAAGAAATCTGTAAAATCAGGCAAGGCAGCAGATGACAAAGATTAGCCAGCGGTAATTTTACACTTTTTTTACTTTCTAAATTAAAGTAAATGGATTGGAAAGGGTATGGAATAGAGCATCACGCTTTGGATCTGGGAAAGTTCATAAAAAAGTGGAAGTGTCAGTTTTAACAATGTGTAACTGTATGTATAAATATGTAAATATGTAAATATGTGAATATGTAATATGTAATATGTATGTATAAATAATAAACAATGATACCATGGATTTTTAATATATAACAGCTTGACTTTGACCTTACACATTTTCAAATAAAGTTTTTTTTATTTAGGCCTTAAGCAAAATTTAAAAGTGACATATACTTCGAGATATAAACTCAATTTTTGAATCTATCCTTTCTAAAAAATTGCCACAAAGTTCTTAGTCCTTTTATGGGTCACTTTTAAATTGGATTTGAAAATGTCTCAAAAATATTTATCCCTTGGCTTCGCCGACTGACAAGTTCATAGCCCTTTTTCCTAGTATATCCTCTTATATTTGCGCAACTTATGGCCACAGGGCATTCGGGTTTTCTGCCATGGCCATTTCCCTCGACCACGCCCACTCTTATCTCCCGCTAATTTGCATTTCTAACCATTTCGCTCTAGCCAATTCGCGTCATTTCTTATTTGAAACAATGAGCCCAACATCAGCCAGAACAAATAGCGGAGAAGGAGTCATTGTGCTACGGCTTTGCCGGCAATAAAAGACTCCGGAGACAAAAGAACCGGGCTAAAAAAAAAGAGCGAGAAGAGAGCGTGTCAAGAAACTTGGAACCCGGAGCCGGAGAATGGGTAAAGAAAGCCAGAAGAGAAGTTGGCGTAAAGCAGCTTAAACAATCAGGACTGCCTAATGGATATTGACACTTTAATGCCCTGGCCACCAACCCAGGCTCTGATTCCGATTTCGAATACGCACTGCGAAAAAACCATCTTCATTATTTAAATTTAAATGCAAGGCACATAGATACACAATTAGGTACATATTAATCTACTGACACGCTAACTCAAATTCACTTTTTCCTTCCCATAGTCAAGGAAGTGCTATTATTCATAATAATATTCAAGAGGAACTTGCTTTTTGTACTTACTTACGTATCTATAGTATAAATAGATAGCACTATCACATTTTGAAGTAAATTAAAAAACTAAATGAAATAAACAATTATAAGACGCTTTAAGATTTATTGTAAACTATATTTTGAAATGCAAGTGAAAATTTAATTAGCTCATACTAAATCAAACTAAAAGGGCGCAATTTTCCCTCCGTGTAGATTTCAAATTGATATTGGATTGGGGGAATCCCCGCGCGGGAGGCTGTATCCATCCGTGCAGATGTCCTGCTCTAATTCGGTTCGGTTTTCAGCTCGCCGTGGCACAAACATATATTTTTTTTTTTTTGCCTGGGCCGCATTCTTTGCTTTAAACAAAATTGCAGTGCCGAAATTAATTATAGAGCCGCCGCAGCCGAGCCATATTTAATTAAACGTGGACATTTTCAACTTGGAACAGCCGAGCGAACCACTGAGCCACCCAAAAAAGGACGTGGAGCCAAAAGGCGTAATTAATTAGTGGAGACGTGCCAAATAATTGCGGCAGAAGTAAGTTTTTTCCTTTTTCGGGCGACTCCTTTATAATTTCGCTGGTCAAGGAATGTTTCAATTACGTGTATTGCTGATGGGCGATTGGGTTTGGGGGTTTTTTGGGAGCTGAGAGCTGCGAGCTGCTTCCTGCGGCAGGACTAAACTTTTCTGCCATCGGGCCAGGTGGGAATTAATTAAATTAGCAGGCGTCATTTTGGAAAAGCGTCGCGCAAAGACTTAAAATATTCGGCGACTCGTGCTCCGGTCTCCTGTCACTCAAATCGGCCATCAAATTTGGTGCTTTGCCACCCGAAAATTGCTATAAATGGGCTGTGAAAATTCACATACATAAAGTCCACATCCGTTGGCTGAATAACCAAAAAATGTCATTTCCGACAAATTAGTTCAGTCTGTACTAACTGGGCCACGAACTCCTGCATTGGACAATTTCAAATAGTTGGCCATTCGTTTTAAGCATATTTACTGGTTTAGAATGCCAAATCCTTTCTGCCGACAAAAGTTTCGAAAGCGTTTCGAAATCGTTCGCTCTTCATTTGGCATTATTGATGCAAATCGGTTACTTGTCACTTATGAACATCCATATTGATTTTCATCGCTCGTTACTTTTAATTGTCGCGCCTATTAATTGCATTGCAATGTGTTATAATTAGGGGCGCATTACGAACAATAGGACTCACACTTAATCGACATCTTTAATGAGGATGCAAAGGGGTTGTAAATGTAATATGCAAATTTAAAATGATGGCAACGAGTTTCCGCTTAAAAGAATATAAAGTAATTCATAAAATATTGAGAACATGTCAAATTTTTAGGCATTTACAAGCATTTGTGCTGGAAATAGTTTTAAATCTTTAAATCCAATTTATTTAAAATACATACACTTATTGAACAACAATTCAAAGCATTAATATAAAACTTAAAAGAAATCATAGAAAATGTTGAGCTTTACTTTCAGAGAAATATTTTTTAAAAAAGATTATCCAACATTTTGAATATGTATCAACTTTCACTTTTTACTTCAACTAAATATTGAAATATTAAACGATTTCTGAAATATAATACAGTGGAGGTGAAATCGTTTAGATATGCATATATTTTTTATACATATAAGCACCAATAAGTTCTACCAGATAAAAAGTAATTAAATACTTTAACTGCATTGTATAGGATATAGCAATTTTTGTGGAATAATTGAAACGCTTTTATGGGTGCGAAAAAAATGCGTTACTTTTGCATATTGACCGCGCTCTGCTTTTCAAGTCCGTGTGGAAATCGGTTTTGTACAATCCTTTCGCCCACTGCAATCCGTGTTGCACTTTAACCATTTTGTGGGCTGTGCCGCGACAATGGGCTCTTTATGCAGACCTTTCGGGGTGAGAAATAGATGAATGGGCGCCAACCTTTAACCCCATTGTGTGCGGCCGTCCATTTTTCGCCTATTTTTGTTTGTTTTCTGCGTGAAAATGTTGTATGTTATTTTCTTTTTTTTTTCGCATTCTTTGCATTTTGCGAACTCGCGGGTCACGTCAACGGAAAGTGCACACTTTTGTTGTCACTGCCTGCCGCCGACCGGCAACATGAAAAATTATTTACATAAATATCCGCGCTGTCAATTGTGTGTTGTGGCATGTAAAGTGACAGTAGCAGCGCAAAATGGCGTCTCTGCCACCGCCACTGCCTCTGTCGCTGCCGCTGCCTCAGTCGACGTCGTTGCCGTACGTGACTGCACACTTTTTTCGCCACTCGCCGCCGCCCGCCCCCCGAAATGTGGGCGGGGCTATCAAATGCAAATGCATTCTGCATTCGGTGCACTAAGAGAAACGATTATTGCTAACATGATTTATAAGTTAATCAAAATCTTGATAACTTTTATAGGAAAAGATATTTCAAAATGGCTTATATATATATTATATATATTTTACTATTTTTTTTAAAATATTTAATGTAGTATACTTTTAGACAGCTTTATAGACTATCTTTTAGCTTAGGTGTCAGTTTCCTAAGGATTGGCGAAGTTAACATACAAACACCATAGTAATTTTGTTTTTGGTATTTAAAAAATAATATTTTATTAAACATAACGAGATTAACGAGATTCTTGTAGGAGTAGTTGAAATATTGTATAAGACCAACAAAATTTTGTAATTTAATTTAATCTGAATAAGTGTGCTTGTAATTCATACTAAACTTCTATTAAGTCATAGTTTCTCAACGTCTGTTTGTTATTGTTATTATCAAGTGGTACACCAAGCTTAACAATAATTCCAATAAAGTGTGCATTTTGGTGACATTTTTTCTCCCTGTGTGCTTGAATGATGGGCGATCAGGAGGCTATGCGGTGCGAAGGGAGAATGCGGTGTGTCAGTGGCGGTCAGACGTCAACGTTATGGCTGCCAAAGTTTTCAATTTTCCACTTAATTGCTTTCAATTAAGCAAAGAGTCCTCTTTAGTCCCCCACATGCACTGTGAACTCAACTCAACTCAACTCAACTCGACTCGACTCTGCTCTGCTCCGCTCCGCTCGAATCCTCGACTCAAGCCCCACTGTCCCCACGTTTGTTTGTGTGCGTGTGTGTCTCGTTATGTCCGTTCAATTAAATTACACACTAAAGCGCTGCGCTGCCGCTGAGTCCTGCAAGTCCTGAAAGTCCCGCCCGTCCGTCAGCCCGGTCAGTCAGTCAGTCAGTCAGTCAGTCATTCCATCCATCCGTCCAGTCCATCCAGCTCGTGTCACAACCCCTGGAAAGGACCTCGCCGCATTGTTATCATTGTCAAGAAGCTGCAGCACGGCCTTTGCTGCGATTGCCGCAAAAACATGCTTCGCATCGGGAGGGACACAGTGGGCCTAAAAAGTTGATAAGCTGATTAAACATAAATATATTAAATACTATGTAATTTAAGTTCAATTATCAATCCTTATCAATGATGCTCCCTATTATAATGTCGAACAAAGTAACAAAGTATTACTTTTAATTCCAATCTTAAATCAGCCAAATATTTATTAAATTTAACTCTAAAATTACAGGCTCTTGGTAATTGATAGGAGTATATAAAATTATTAAATATCAAATCCAAGTATTCAAGTATCCAAGTATTGTTATGTCATATATATAATTTTTTTAGTATTTTGAATTTCTGTTTGCTTGTTTTTTAACATACTTGTGATGTGAGTGATCCAAAGTTTCAAATTAGGAAAATGCATCCAATTGTATTATCTAATTTTCGTTCCCAGTTGTGCGTGACTGGTTTTCCCATTTGACTGTATGAACTCCCTCAATTAGTCGCCTTCTGATCGAGTTACGAATTGAAGAATAAACATTAAGGCGAAGCAAGGCCATAATCGTTAGCTTTCCTTTGCCCAAATCGTTTGTTGACCTATCCAATCCACTGTGCACCCGCACGGTTTTGGCCCTTTGAGTTTGTTGTTTGTTTGTTTGTTTGTGTTTGTTTGTTGCCTGCTGGCCAGGGATGCGATGTTGCGTGTTTTTGACAGTAAGCGGGGCTTGTGGGCGCCTTGATTGTTGCACTTGCACCGCCATAGCGCGGGGCCAAAGGTCACCGGAGAGGAAGCGAGATGCGAGCAAACAAATGAACAAATAAACAAGCACAGCCACGTTAGCCCGCTCCAAAAGCGAACCACTGCCGAGCTCCTGGCTCCTGGCTCCTTTGAGCCGGCCATCTCCCATTGCGCAATATGCAAAGGAGCGTGTAATGCTACCGTCTGCACTCCCCAAATGAACCACCCTATTTTTCTCTTAGTGTACAGAAGCGGTCACAAAGTGATGGTTAATTGCTTTGAAAGATCCCTTTAACTTTTGGCTAGAAATTATCGAGTCTCTGTAGAATAAACAGGTTAGACAGATTAAAACTAAAAGATATCTAATAATTAAATAAATTTTCATGAATTTCCTTACATTTTCATACCTAAATACAATGTAATATTTTTATTGTTAGCCATCTTAAAAAAAGATACATTTTTAAAGCTCCTTTTATTTAGCACCACTATAATTTTGACCACAGCTGTCTGTGAGATGTACTTAACAACAAGTGCTGCATGCGGTTGGCTAATGCTGGGGAAAATCTCATCCTTGCCACCCCACAACTGACCATGTTGCACCGTCCAATGGGGGTCCGAAAAACAATCGCAAACAACCCAAAAGCACACTGAAAAACAGCCAAACTCTCACACGCAATCAGTCACACAGATACACACAGGTGGAGATTTCGGCGCCTTTGCAAAGGGGCAAAAGGATATTTTAATTACATTTACGCAAAATTGCAAAATTGAATAAAGCCATGGTCAGGTGGGTGAAAGTGTGTATGGTTGGATAGCGTTGAGTGAATGGAGGGCGAATCCTTTAAGCTGCAATGTAAACAAGTGAAAAGCATTACTAAGACAGCAGGAAATCTGTTTAAGGTTATTAAACAACCATGACGGGCACTGGATGCATTTCATTTTGCCAACCCCCCCCATCACCCGCATTGCATGTAATTACACTCCAGTAAATTGCGCATTTGCTGCGTTGTGAATCTGGGGTTGTGGCAGGACCGGAATCTGGTCAAGTGTGGATAAGTCCCGAACAATGGGCGATTGCTCCACTAGGATTGATTTGGGGGGAATGCGAAAGTAACACTCAGAACGCAGCCTACACAAACTTAAGCATTCCCTTTGAAAATGGAGTCCTTGTGATTGGAAATGGGGGGGGTGGGTTGTCTGCAGCGGATTAACTCGCATTACAAAGGGATATTAAATTAACTGTCAGAATAATTTCAAATTAAACAACCATAAATAACAATTGACTTAATCTGAAAACCATTTTTTTATTTTATTCTCTACCATAAATGTATATCAAATCATATAAGTTGTAATGTTTTATTGCACGCTTTAAGTATCTATGGACTCTTATTTTTGATTAAATATTTACAACATATTCATAGGAAAATATAAAGTACAACCACAGCTTTTAAAACGAATTAGAAATTCATGTTTACGGCTAATAAATCAAATCACATTCTATTCGCCCCTTATCTACTTCAACTCGCAATCTTCTGTTGCGAACTAGTGGAACTATAAATCCGTTGGCAAATTTGATTTCGGCCCATTTCGTTGGCCGCGTAGGTAGGACACATTTCAGCACTTACCGCTGGTCGGAGGGGGCCTTTTTGGCCAAAACCCACTTCCCACTTCAGGGCCACCTACATGCGGCGCAGCAGTTGGCCAGGTCCACAGAAACCAATATGAAGTGAATTGGAAACCCGTGCCGTTTGAGCCTAAACAGAGAAAAATATGTCGTAAAAGGTAAATAGTAAAATTCGCTTAAATATTAAACAAACCATAATTCTATAATCTAAAACTTTTATGATTCTAAACTTATTCTATTCATTCTTGAATTTTTTATTGTAAAGATCGTAAGTTATTTCTTCGATTATTTTCTTCATATGAGTGACCCATTTTGCCAAGCGTGTTCTACAATAAAAGCTCACAATTGAATTTACTAATTTTTTTCAGTGTAGAAAACTGAAGCTCACTAAGGCTGTAAGCCTAATCGAACACGTTTCATATGACTGCGGCGCTAAAGATTACATTTTAATCTCTCTCCATAGCCGTCTCTTTCTTTCGCCGCTCGCCCTCTCTTTCTTCATCGTTCTGTACCTAGCATGGCAACTAATCAATGCCCCGTCCCCCACTTGATTTTAACTTGCTTGTAATTGGGCAGCGATAGAGAGATTCGACCGTCGACGACAGCCAGGCGATAAATGTCCGAAAAATTCTAGCCGCGTACAATTGTCCTCTCTCTTCCCCCCCCACATATGCTGTCCCTTTCTATGTGTGCTGTCCGCCGGTGTGAAATTACCGTTTAATGAAAAAGACTCCAACAGCTTCCCCCACGAAATAGGAAGGAATCGCATACGAAAATAAACAGTGAATAGTATATGTGACCATGTGCGCAGTCAGAAAAATTCAATGGGTACCAGATAGTGCGGATAAATAAGAGTATTAGAAATATGCTATATTTCCGTCATTCTGTCCGTATGAACTTCGAGATCTCGGGAACTGGAAAAGCTAGAACGTTGAGATAAAACTGACAGATTCTAGTGAAATTCACATTCTTTATAAACATTTTGATTAGTTTTATTTTACTACTACTAGCTTGTTTTAGCTCAGTAACGGGTATCTGATAGTCGAGAAAATCGAACGTAGCAATCTCTTATTCTTAAACAAATTTGTTGAAACTTCAGTAATTCCATATCTTAAGGAAGTCCAATTACAAAAGATGTTGCATTTTAATTAAAATATTTTAGCTTTTCTCTCAGTGTGATTCTTACAATCAGCGATATCTGTATCTGCCGCCTGGTCCGATAAAGTTATGCAACATTCTTGAGGGGTCCGATTTTCCGACGCCCCTGGTCATGATTTCGGCCATAGTCGCTGTAGTCGGCATCAGAATTCGCATAGGAATCCGAATCAGAATCGGTGAGCGCGCGTAGGTAGTTAGATATTTTCTGCTGAAATGCGGGAAATTGCCACCGCTTCAAACTCACATACATACAAGCGCAGCACGTGACTGGGTGAAATAAAATGTGAAGCCATCAGCGGATGGATGCGGATGCCCGAGGTTCAGTTGGTCGGTTCGTTTTGGTTTGCAGTTACAGATACGTATAGCACCGCGAAAGATACATACATGACGATACAACATCTTATTAGTTTTTAGTGGCGCGTTGTTGGCTGCTAGATGGTTCAAACATCCGACTGCAGTTGCAGTAGCAGAATTTGCATACCCGTCGGGCCAATATACCGACTACAGGCTACCGTTGACATCTTATTGCATTCCGCAGTGTCACTGGCTTTATTGCTTTTTGGCCGGAACTGCACTCAACTTTGGGTTCTGTCATCACAAGTATTTTATAGTTACTACTTCTATAATTACCTTATTTTATGTCACACCTTAATAACTTATCATTGTTCAATATTTTTGGCAAATGACTTGAAATATTAGATGTTTTACCTATAACGAAACTATCCATAGTCTAAATCATGTACTATTTATCGCAAATGAGTACTTTATTTTAGAAGGTTACAAATTTAAACTTTAGATCATCAAATAATTTTCAAAAAGACAGGCTTAATCGCTTTACTTGAGTTTGGCGATTATTGTCATTACTTTAAGATCGTGCTATCATATTTCAAATAACGATTGGCCATATAACCTTCCTGATTATTCAGACCTTTTAACCGGCTACTGAGAGCTAACCCCTTGCAATTGCATTACCGACTTTGCTGGCCAAAAAAGAAAACCCTATTAACCTTTGCAACTCGCTATGTTAACTAGAAACGGCGGGGGGCACTGATATTGGGCACTGCAGTGGTAATGGGCACTTCCTCATATCATCCTGCTGTTGCTGCTGCGATTGGTGTTGCTTTTATTGCAGCTGCCTTCGGCTGAAACTCCGGTCGCACTTTGCACAATTTACGTGCACATAAATTACCATTAATTAAATATTTCTGCGCTAATGCCATCCGAGTGGCGAGCGGTGAGCGGCCTCCCTTTACCCGGTAATCACGGCGACTTTTGGTTATTCCAGGGGACTGAGAAGTGGTGGACTCCTTTAAACCGACAAGTGACACAGAACGAGAGATCCGACTAGGCACTGGGAGAAAAATATACACCTTTGTGCTTAAAACTTTTTTTATTATTAAAAAATGTGTAACTTATTAAATATCTATAATTAAATAGGAAAAATGATTAACTTAATATAACATTTATATGATTAAACTTTACATTCCATAAAATGGGTTTAAATGCTGAAAAGCAGTTGGATTTATACATCAACTTTTTATTCCGCAAGCAAGTCATTCATAGAACATTAATACAATTATGACATACTTATTTCGTTAATATTTTTCTCTCTGTCGAACCTCAAGCCAATACAATACTAAGGACGTTCATTAGGCATAATGTACCGGAGCAGTCGTATAAAGAGGGTTCCCCCCGCCGCTCCCTTTTTGCATATGACAAACGCGCAGGCGCGTGGCCCCAACGAGATTTCAGGCTACCAGCTCCTCGGGGCCTTTAAATTTATGGAATTATGAATAATATTTTAAGAGGGCCGCGAGGACGGCCACCGGGCACTGAAACTTGAACTTAAGCGCGACTGTCCAACTCCAGTGGAAGTTGAAGTTGGAGTTGAAGTTGAAGTTGGGTTAGTTCTGCTGGCTGATTGCCCGCGACGGTGACGAATCGATTGATGTCTCGCTTTGAGTTATCACGTCGCTTGTCTTCGGCAACTTTTAACAAGGCCTTATCCCTTACGCACACTGAGCGAAAAATGTGGCTATTAATTGCAACGATTGATTTATTGCAATGTCTTTGCTAATACCAAACATCTTGGCTACGTAATTAGTTTAATTATAAAATTAAATTAAATACAAAAAATGTTTTAAAGCTCTTAAACATTTTTTATAATAAATTTAGCTATGACAAATAGTTTTTATAACTGCATTTTAAATTAATTAACTTCTTTCTTCTTAACTGCTGTCTATTTTAGAACTTTTTATAGAATGAGTACAAATTAAATAATTCACAAAGCCTTTCTTAACTGGTATTATATTGTTGAGATTTTATTGAGATATTATATTATTAACATTAAGATTGTAAATTGATTTGTTTTTTTCGAGTGCATTCACATATGCCCACATAGATTCCATATCTGTTCTTGTCGTGCGCTGCATTTTTGATGAAAATCACTTATAATCCCATCAACATTCCCCATCTCGCTCTCCAATTGAAAGTTAATGTCTTGTCTTCAATGGGATTGGGATGGGGATTGGGATTGGGATTGGGGCTGTGAGTTTTGGGAGTCCCTAGAGGGGGAGTTATGAGTCGGGAGGCCCGAAACTTCCAATTGTGTTTGCGTTGGCTCGTCGTCCGTGGCTTTTTATTGATGATGTCTTTGTTTATTTGTTGTTCTCATGTTGTCGCATTGTTTGTTGTTGCTGCTGTTGTTCTTGTTGGACGCGCTTCAGCAATTTGTTGTTAAATATATCAAATCAAAAAAGGAAGAAGAAAGCGAGACAAGCAAAGCCAACGCAAACACATCAAACGGCAATGCCAAGGCAGGCAGCGAGCTCTAAATAATTACCAAACAACATCCGGTGCTCCGTTACGGAGGACATCGAGGGGCATGCCCCCGGATTTTTCCCTTCGATTCTCCCGCTCGTCTAGAGGTGACAAAGTGCTTCACTTAATATCGCATGACGCTTCCAATGATGGCATCGCGCGAAAGAACTCAGATGATTCTTCTTTCGGTATTATAAACACATTTACTCGAACGAGCGTTGGGCGAAGAAAGGGGGAGAATTCTTCTAGCCGAAAGGGATTAGGGGCATGTTTAGTGGCAGCAGATGGGAAAGGAAATTAGGTTGGGCTTAAATAAACTCGATACTCGAAGCAAGTTATGTGATCAGGCTATTGAGTTGATAGGATAATAATCATGTATTTATAACTATACAGTCTTGGATTCTAAGTTTAAAATCAGTTTAATTAAGGGGACAACCAGGAAATTCTGCTTTTAGAAACTATAACATTAAATCGATCATTTTATGATTATTAGCTAATATCCTAAGACAAAAAATATAATTTATAATAAAGCTATTTGAATAATCACCATTCTAGTTGTACAAGAAGTTTTTCTTTACTTAAAGCCAAAGATTAAATATCATTATGTAATTGATGCCAATACTATTTCTTAACCACATAAAAAAGTATTTTTTACACTCCTAATGAGTTTGAAAAATAATCGTATTCCTGCTAGATAAGGCTGTAAAATATTCTGCAGTTTCATAATAAATATTTTTGTTCATTTCCCTATGACCACAACATTAACTATTGTTATAAGACCATAAATCTCTAACCAAGCTTGTAAACATTTATCTACACCATATATCATCGTGTCGTGCATTTGTCATAATCTTCAGATCGTAAGGCAGTACGCTTTTGTAATTGCCTTCACTAATTTACGACTAATCGCCATATAATTCACGCGATTTGGCAGCTGCCACGCCCCCTCCAAAATAGAAATCTCGAAATGCTAAGCGCGAATTCCTTTGACAAAATCCACGCCATATACACGCCCGCCTCTCGTCGTTTTTTTCTTTCCTGTCGGTTACGGTATTTGTTTTTCGTTGACATTTTGCCATATGATTTCCATAAGCTGCCACCAGCCGCACAAATGTTATGGACAAGTATTGGACCCACTCGCACATGTTGCTGCTTATTTTAAGATGTGATATGCGGCCATATACTCAAACTCGCACAAATACGAATCCGGCAGATACAAATACAACAAATCCCCGACACCGCAACGCACTTAGTTACCAACTGAGGCAGAGCCAGCGACGTCAGCTTGCAGTGACAATTGTCAATGAAGTTTCCGTAATAAATTTTCGTCTTGGGCTGTCTGTGCGACCCTCCTTTTCCCCCCATTTTCCCCGCATTTTCCCGCACTTCCCCTCCAGCCACACTCCCCTTTGGGGCTCGACTCGTTTGTCGGTTTTATTCGTATCTTTGGATATCTGGGCGGCAAGTGATGCCAGAGAAGTAATCCGAATTCAGGAAACTATGAGTAGATGAGGAAGCTTACCTTATTTTATACTCCTTATACAGAAAATATAAGGAGATTGATTGAATATATTCCATTTATAGAAGATTTTCATATACAAAATATATTTGAAGATTTTTTTATCTTTGCATCTATGGGATGTATAACAAGTGCGATCTTACAATCAATATAAGTTTTCACTTATACTTCCGTTTATTATTAATAAATAATATTACTTCAGCTTATCATCGATATTTAGAAAGTAATTTAAACATTTATATACGACATAGCTCTTCAATAACTTAATATATCCATAATTAATTTATATAACTAGTTAAAAATAGCCAAGGCGACATCACTGGCGTGCATGATTTTTGGTTGCATGCAACTTGGAGTCCACGGCTCGTTTGCCACGCCACGAGGATTTGGTGTCGCGGCTTTTTATGAGGATCAGCTGCAGTTGCGGCCATATAAAACAAACATAAGATGGGTAAAATCTATGGCCGATGCCCGACCGAACTCCCTATACCCTCTACATATGCAGATACAGATACAAATACAGGGCCGACGCGTTGGAGGGATGTGCCTAAATTGCTGGTGCTTTGAGCCAGCACTGAGTTGTTTACGATGCTGTAAATCATGTGACAGATATGTGCGAACTAGTTTCAAGTGTCGGGTTAAGAGTTTGCTTAAGTATCTTCGGATATAGCCAGAGGTATTTAATTGCCAAACCGTTATGCAAAGGTGTAATAGTCATCGGTTGGATTGACTTCCGCGTTTCTGTTCTTTCATCACTTTGTTTAATGGTTGTTTCTAAAAAAAAAATGAATAAATTATATGGGAGAGTAATGCTCCTAGTTGGAAACAGGATTCGTTGAACGCTATCTTATATAATTTTTAAGTATAACCATCTGCTTAGCAAACGTTAAATTGAGGATGAACTAAGTTTTGAAGTTATTTACGATATATTGAGATGACAAGATCTTCCTTGTAGTGATAGTACCCCCATATATAGAGAATGAAATAAACATTCGACTCGATTCGCTTGGCGGCTGAATGATGGCAAAAGTTTGTCTTTTAATACGCAAAATTCACAGCATTAATTACACTTGCTGCGAGTCGTTCGCGATGTCTTTGAAGCAGCTAACAACATGGCTGCCTCCGGTAAATCCGACACCATATCAGGGGATATGGTATAGGAATGGGTATGGTAGTATGGTCATGGAATAGTCCGCGCAGCGTTTCCCACTCAATTACCTTGACGCTGCGCCCGCTGGTGGCATAAATCATTTACCATAAAAACGTCGCCATGTCTACACTTTTCCTTTCATATGCCAAAAATAAGCAAGCGCTTACGAAACACACTCGAATGGTGGGGGGACTTGTGCTCTCCTCGGAGAGGTATGCATTCATACCCATTCAATAATATCCAGCACGGATACTACAGTTTTTCCGCCCACCCCCACAACCATCACCACCGCCGTATGCTGCATGTTTTCAATGTCTATTTTTGGGCGTCGCACGTTGGTGTTTTACTCTTTTTTTGGGATAAATGTCTAAAGCGGAGAGTCTTGCTTGTTTTGGCCCCTCGTCAACGATTGTGTGGCATTCATAAATATTCCCAGGCGAGCGTTGAAAAGTTGGCTCGACCAAAGTTGGCCACAAATTGTTTTCCATGACTGTGTTTGTCTGCTGTGGTAGTGTGTGTATGTGTGTGTGTGTGTCGCCCCCTGGCGGTGATTTTGCGCAACTCGGTGCACGCTCCATAATTCAATCAATTAATATCATTATTATTATTGACTGGCCATTGTTTGCCCGGCCCTGACTCTCGGGTAATTAATTACAATAATTAGAATTTAACAAGCCATGTTTTGGTGGATGCCTCCCAGCATTCGCCTTCCCTTTAAATTCCACCCACCTATTTGGGAGCAGCTGTCGGCCATCATCGTTGGGAATTCCTCTCCGATTTCATTTCCCTTCCGATTTTTTAAGTGAAACCATTTGCAGAGGTCACAAATTTGTTCAGTGAGGCAGGCATTCAATTTGTTTATTTTTTCTATTTGTTTGTTTTCGTTTTTTTTTTGGGGAGAATTTGTTTCTCTGGGGGGAAATCAAGCGTTGAGTAGTTCACTGTGAATTTATGGTGGGAAATGCGTTGGACTAGTTGCTCTGTTTATATTTGTATATTTGAGACAAATCAAATGCTTAAAAGATCGAAAAAATGTGTTTATAATAAGGCAGCTAATGGGCTGAAAACCACGAAAAAGGGGTCTGGGTATATCACTTACATGGGGGAATTTCGTGTCTTTTGTTGAATAAGCATGTTTGATATCATAGCTCGTGGGAAGTTGGGTTCCGAAGGGAAAATTGGAGATTGAGCACCGAAATTTGGAGATTACTGATGTGTATACCTAATACAATAAAAATAATATATAATTAAAGATATTGCAAGCCTTAGAAATGGTAATTTAATAGTTGGAAATGAAAAGTGCCATATCGAATCGATCTTTAACCACGTAAATTTGTCCAAAGTAAATGAAGCGCTTCCAAGGAATAACAACCATATAACTTTATATCTTTTGTAACTTTAACATCTGTTAAAATGATACGTTTACGGTCTTCCTCAAGCAATTAAAGCTTCGTTGGAATACCCAATAATCCTGCCGTAAGGATCTCATTAAGATAGGCATCTTTCATCAAAAAACTATAAACGAAACCAACAGATTTTAAGAGCCCCTAACCCCAACATCAATATGTGTTTGATGCGATGCGATAGCATTGAAATAGGTCCGTTTATTGGGGTATTCCGATTGAGAGAAAGGTAGATGGGGGTAGGTGGGGGGATCCTCGACTTCAACTTAGAGTTTGCGTTCACTTTTACCCAATCGATCGCCGTGCTGCCCAGAAGCTATAAACTGTTTTGAGTAGGGGCACTTGAGGCAACAGCTGGCAGCGTGGTCTTAATGACTTGAAGCGAACCCGTTACGCCCTGTCCAGATCCTCAATGGTTTCTCGGTCCGTCCGTACGTCCGTCCATCCTGGGCCGTATTAATTTATGTATAACTTATAAACCTGAGGGCCATTAACATGTCCCAATGCCGCTGGCAACTTCCGCACCTAAAATGTCCAACTCAGGCGACACCTTCCATAGACGAGAGACAACTGGGCCCTGATGTTAGGATATATCCCTCCGATTCCGATTCCCCGTTGCCGCAGCGGTTAGTTGGTTGGTTGGTCATTTCTTTTTTTTTTAAGCCATATGTTCGGGTGAAAACAACAAGCCATGGTGCAATGGTGCTCTATCTCTCTCTCTCGTAAAAATTTAAAATACAGGCCGCGCTAAAAGCAAAATTCGATTCTTTGCCATTTCCATTTCCACTGAGTAACAAACAACCGTTGCAAGATGGAACTGGCAATGGATATGGCTTTAACTTTGCGAATGAGAATGGGAATGGGAACAAGACCAGGTCCCGATCCACAGACCCTGACTTTAAGACAGGAACAGAGCCGAAGACCATGACCAAAGACCAAAGATCCAAATGGGCCCAGTCGTTGCATGTTTCTTACTTGATTTTCTGCTATAAATTAAAGGACTTTAATGACACTTTGGACGACGACGATCGCCAGGCGAATTGTTCGACTCGAGGCTGCGTCTGCAACTGCGTCTCTGTGTGCGATGCAAACTCATTCTCCATGGGTGCGAAAATGCCACGCAATGTCCAATAACAAAATCGGTACACTGAGGTACAAGAAAGTATCTAAGAGGGTTCCAAAAGAATTGTTTTCTGAGTATATATCTAAAAAATTACTCAAGCTAATCAACAGTTCATGGGTTTTGTAACATGGTTCAATTACATTCCCACATATTTGTAAGCTTATTTGAGTGTCTTTTAATCCCTTGCTTTAGTTTTTGTGGTATACGTTTTTTATACAGAAACCATTAGTTTGTTTTTGAAATAATATTTTTAGATATGCTTATGATATGCTTTGTATAAAATTATTCGATTCAGACTTTTAAAACGATTCCATAGTGTTTTAAAACATTCATAAATACTATAAATTTCTTTATTTTTTTGTAGTGTAACAACACAAAGAACCCTCGACCATTGTATGACCAATAGAATGTGGATTTCAGACGCAGACTGTGACTGAAACTGAGGCTCTGGGCTCGGAACGCGGCCTTCCTCGATTCGAGTGCAGGAAATTCATTAAGTGTATTTATTGCTTCGATTAAGATGGACACTTCTCACCTGCAAAAGAGGTCCGAGGTTCGAGGTGGAACACCGAACCTGGAACCTGGAACCTGGTCACCAGATCTGGTCCGTCTGGAGTTGGTTGGCCTTCGAATTTGATTCCATGACCAAGTCGAAGTCCAAGTCCAATGCCGATGCGATCCGTTTTGGTTCGGTTCGTTCTCCATTCGGCTGGGATTGTACATAAATTTCAAGTCTCTCACAATGTTTACACAGTGTCGCCGTCGTTTTTGTTAAGATTGGCACCGCCGAGCCACAGGCCCACTCCCTTGGGCTGGAAGTATGCAGATGAAATCACCCAAAAACATTATGCGTTGATAATTAAGCCAAGGAATCTCAATTCTTAGTGTCAGGCTTGTCTTGTCGCCTTTTAAGTATTTGAGATGTGCGAAAGAGTCGGCAACGCGCGTCACGAAAGAGATGGCAACATGACGACGGATGGACGATGGGAGACAGCATCCAATTCACTCATTTCAATTTTATTGTTATTCGCCTCTTTTATGGCCTGGCTACATTGGGAATCGGTTAAGGTGCAGGAATTTATTACAGTTGCTGTTTACAGGATTAGCCGGGCAATCGAATCTCTGGCCTATACAGTAGCCGGGGCCAGTGATCCAACTGGAAATGGGATAAGATAATGTCCGGAACGATCGAGCCACTTATCCCGTTGCCAATCATCTTGAAGATCTAGCAGGCAAGTGCATCCGATTGAGTTACCCGATTAGGGCAAGCGCGTTCAAAAGCTGTGGGGATTTAGCAACTTAAATGTATTCGTATCATAAATTTGGCACTTGATTGTATTTACCTTTGTTAATAAAAAACATTTTTAGTTAGCTCGAAAAAAAGGTTTTTCTACAGCGAAAAGCTGTACTTTCGTTTTTGTTCATTTTCTTTAAATTACTTATTTCGCTTTTACTTAGTTAAATGAAACCATTACCAATTAAAAATAGGGAATAAAGAACTTAACGATTTTTTTCTTTATTTCTGTAAGACAACGGTCTGAAAAAAATGTTTCTAATTAACTTTTATTTGATTGCCTAGCGTGTTTCTTGAGCGAAAACATGTTGATTGATGATTGTGGACTAGGGATACTACAACAATAGTTTCCGAGGTTTCTCTCTCTCTCTCTCAGTCCAGCAGTTGGACATCCAGTGACCCTCCCACCTGGACCGTTGAAGGAATCCCCATTTAATGTCCATGTTGTTGGTTTTATGAGTCAACAGAGCCCGGGGTTTGAGAGCCTGAGCAGTTGAGGCGCTTGAACGGCTGAGGCTGCAGTAAATTTAAACTTGCAATTGTTTTAATTGCCCCGGCCCGTCGTGTTCGCATATTTATGGCATAACGGAAATGAGTTAATAACAAAGTACGAGCCAAACAGACCAACAACAGAACGGAATCACTGTCCGGATGCCAAGTAAGAATCTTGGGGGAGATTTAATACCTGACAGGGATAAACGTTTCTGTCCATCTGTGAATCCGCCCTCTCCGAATCGAATCCAGTTGGCTGAGGAGGTGGGCTGGCGTTGTCATTTAAATGAAATTACTGTCAGATTTTACAGAAATAAAATTTCGAAATTACGTCAGTTTTATGTACTCCTAGTACAGTCCATTCCCCGGGTCTTCCAGTGATTCCCGTATCTAAGATACTTCCGTATGGCAAAAACACACCGAAAATTTTGCTACTCACTCCGTCGGTCATCGCGGTCGTAAAATTTATGACCATACACACTGGACAACATAATTCGGTGTGGATATTTCAAAGAGCTTTCGGCTTTGGCGGATTAAGAACGCGTGTTGTTGCAAAAAGGGGGCGTGAAAGGGGGATAAGGTGTCTTACGTATATGATATGTGTGTTTTTACAGCAGCGGATAAACCCCTTTGTAGGTTGGATACTCTGCGGACCGAATGGACGAGGCGGTTATATTTATATGGCTTTTCAATTGTGGCCGGGAATATTGTACTTTCATCGCTCACGGGAGTTGAATAAATCAGGAGTGATACAAAATTAATGGAAGGTAATATGGTACGGTATGGGAAAAGGGATTTTTGGATTGCTTAAATTTAACATGTTGCATTTCTTGCAATATTTTATTTTTCAAAGAAAACTTTAGGTGAAATTCGTTCGTTCGTTGTTTATTTCGTTCTCTTTTTTGAAATTTTACAAATTTGTAGTAAGTGGAACTTAACAATATTTACTTTGAACTGTGACATTAAATCTTCCTAACTATTTTTCATATTTTCTAATATGGCAAACAACATATCCTGTTTATTTTGCTCTGATTTTTAGCACAGAATTTAGCACTACATTTTGGGATTACACAAATCCTTATAACAAAATGAATTTTTGTGCTGGATTTCCAACCTTGCCCAGCTTAATTTTCCCTACATCCCTTATGGTGACACGTGGATCATCAAAGCGTTGGCCAGAAAACCATTAAGTGTTGGCCAGGATTGCAGCCATTGAAGGTCCACGCAAGCAATCGATTCACGTGCCATATTGAGTTGTCCGGATAGCCACTTTTTTTCGATTCGACATCGAACATTAAACAAATCCATTGACCGGTAAATGGTAACTGAAACAGGAAGAGGAACGGAAATAGCAACAGCAACAGAAACCGAAACAGAAACACACGCAAATCTTGATTGAATCAACTTAATTTAGATCAGAGCCCGGTGATTCGTGTGTGTGTGTGTGTGGTCGTAAAAAGCGCGACATATTGGGATTGGGACCTCGGACTTATCACACGTCGGTTGTCTGTGGGTTATCCTGCCCCATCGCAGCGGTGGGTGCTGCATGTGTCTGTAAACTTTTATGACACGTGGTCGAGTTGCCGCAACAAATAATAGCAAGCAGCAAAGCAACAAACAACAGTCAACGTACAACGTACAACGAATGAGGCACAACCGCCGGCAACATGGACAACGGGAACAACAAGAGTTGTTTAATAATAATAAAAACAAATGAAAAGAGCACGTAGTTGGTGGCAGCAGCTCACAGCCACAACAAAGGTGGGCTATGTGGCTATATGGCTATATGGCTATGGCTATTGCTCCAGGGCAGGGGTCAGGGGTCAGTGGGTGGCAAAGTGGCAAAGTGGTGTGGCACAAAGTGTGGTGCCGAGTGGATTGCGGCTCCTATGTGATAGGAATGCCATTTTGCATGTGGCTCGGTGTGACAAAGCAGCAACCAATTACCAAATACGAAAAATGACAACTTGCAACAAAAGCACAAAAAAAGAAAACACAGCGATATAGGAACTAGCTACAAAATCTGCAACACTGATACAAACTCTTGTGGGTTTGAAATACTATAGTATATGTAGGCAATCCTTAATTTTTAACTAAAAATACTGGGCTCCTTCCAACAAATTATATAACCGCAATACATCTCTTTATTTAATAATTAAAAAGGCATTTTAAAATAATAATTGAAAAAGATATGATAAAAATATATTGTTAAAGCACTTATGTCCAGACTATATTTTGTTTATTTAACATTGTCTAATATATGAAACATAAAACGTTTACATTATTATAAATCACGATTTTGGTCCAAATGAATAGAATGGTCGATTTTATGCCTTACAAAACATTTGATAAGACACTTTCTTTGAATAAATTGTTATACAAAAACAAATACTCGTTATTTTTTAAAGCCTGTTTTAGCTTTTGCACTGAGCCTTTATTTACGCTGCTGTTAAAATATCTTTAATTTAGGTGTATTTCAATATTTTTCTCAGTGTAAAGAATAGCAGAGAGGGCAAAATGGGAGTTAGTAGGTGTCGCTGGGACAGCTGCAGCAGCAACCAGAAAAACTTACACTAACCGCAGCTCAAAACATTATCCTGTGCCGTGCCACCAATTTGGCTTGATAGTTGGCAGTTGGTAGCCAGCTCCATCGCATTCCCTCCTTCCCCTCTGCCAACACCACCAGTGGCCCCACCCCTCCGCACCCCACGGACAATTGACACGTTAGCTTGGAAGCTTTGGCAGCAGCCGGCACAACAACTGAATATCCACTTTGGCCAGAAGCAGTCGCACTGTCCCGTTCCGATTTAGTTGGGTTTTGGTTTGGCTTGGTTTTGTTTGCTTTACGACCATGTTGCACCTATGGACCGAACCCGAAACCATTCCACGTTCTTGGCCAAATCTCAGATGTGGCAGCGTGAGCCAAATGAAATGGTTCTTAGCTGAAAAAGGGCTTACTTCTATGATATTAGCTTAGCCAAAATAAAGTCTGAATCAAAAAGTATTGCTTATGTATGATCTATGGAAATCATATATTTATATTTGGGCATTATTATAGAATATACGCACTCTTTGTGTCTGTTTTCTTTTCTGATTTGAAATATTATTGTTTTATTTTCAATATTTCTTGACAAAGCCAATCACAACGAATGCACAATTTTGATGGCATGAGGTTAATTAAATACACCCACAAATGGATTGATTGTTCCGATCACCGCAAATTCCGTTCCTGTCACGCTGACATCTCTGCCCCAAACCCACTGAAATTTGTTTGTCCCAGCCGCAGTCCTCGGTACGTGATTCCATCAAACATAAAAAGAGAGAAATTTACCAAAATAAACAAGAGACAGGCAAAATCAAACAGATACAAAAAAAAAAAAATATATAAAAAACAGGAAAAAATGGAACAGAAACCGACTCGAACTCGAAAAGAATTTTCAAATCGAATGCAAAAATTGTGCAAACTCGTGAATAACGAAATGCTTTGTAGCCAGAACATTGGCAGACCAAACTAAAGCTACAACTAAAAATTTTATTATAGGGCGACGACTTGGGGGGGCGAGCGTTATCTGTCGAAAGTCGAAATGAAATCACAGACATCGAGATGGAATGGTTCCAGTTGGGGATTGAATAGGATAGTGAGGTGCATGGGTGTTGTCTCGCCTGTGTTTTTGGTTTTTTGGTCCGACGACGACCAATTTCTGGTCGGTGGCAAACTGAATTATATTTTGAGTGGACGCCACTCCTCTAAAAGACCCCTAAAATCCCTCCCTTCCTGGGTCTTTCTTTGCTATTTGTATCCCCCCTGCCGACTGTTTTTATGTGTTTTGATGTTGTCAAGCAATTAAAAATTTTGTGCCAATGCCTTTAATAGACATTTTTGTTTCGTATTTCCTAGGTTTTACTTGCGACATTTATGCGATTTTCATTCGGAGTGCGGAGAGAATGGCAAATGGGGAATGCGAATTTGACTGTGTGTGGCATTTATGGCTTTTTTCTCTGTTGTTTTTTTTTCATTTTTTTTTTTGTGACTCCACCCATTGGGGAAAGGCTTTGGGCTGAAGAGGAAGCCCAGCATAAGTGATACACATTGGGAATAAATAATTGAAAGAGCTGCTGCAAAATGTGATTTCAATGCAACTCCGAGGAGGAGCTGGATGACAAAGGAATAAATCGCACACAGATAACCAAAAGCAATTTTCCTGAAACTTCTTTAAACTGAGGATTACCTGAATGCCTTACAAGTTGCTCCAAGATAATAGGATAAATGTTGAGTTTTATTTGAAGTCTTGGCACAAAATAGAGAAATCAAATATGGGTTAGATTTCTGTTTGTCCTAACATGACAGTATTGAAGTCATTTAAATGTTGAATGAATATAAACGGATGACCCAATAAATGGCTTACACATTTTTACAGACAATAAGAATAATGTATGGTTTGTTCGTAAGATTTGATGACAGTGTCACACACACAATGAAATGTTGGCTAGGTATCAGATTTTAAGCTTTTGTTTTAATAAACATTGATGGCTTAATAAAGAAATTGTTCATTGAGATATGTTTTTATTCTGACATAAGCCCAATGCCAGGTGAAAGAAAGTCAATAGAAATAATTTCACACACTAAATTTTAGCTTCAATGATTGGAACTTAATGAAGCCAACTTTAGTCGATCCTATAGATGCTATCCAGCTGATAATTGCAATTTATATAAATGTCCGATATCGAAGACACTTAACTCGCACGGAATTCCCTTTATATTAACCATTAAATCTCTGGTCATTAGAACGCCTCGATCATCGTCTTGGCCATTAATGTTAAGGAACGGCATTCCCGTTAATGTCCGCAAATCACTTAAAATAGCCACAGTAACATCACCAATAACCGTATAAACATGCGGTTCCCCCAAATAGATGCGTACAATTTCGAGGCAATCCAATATTTAGCGATCACTGCCGGCTACCTACAAGATCATTTATGGATATATGGCCCCCCATGGACATGGGTTTCTCGGTTTCTTGGTTTCATGGTTTCTCGGCTCCGTGGTGTTGATGCCGCCGCCGATGTGAAGCTCAACATTACGATGCCGCTGGCCAAGTCGTTACACTTTTTAGGAGTCGCAGTCTTGCCATGGAAAATCGCATTAGTTAATCCGACAGATACATATGCAAAAAGAAGCGTAGGAAAACGAAAGGAGAGCTCCAATTGGAGTGCACGAAAAAATAGTTCTTGCACTGGGAAAAATGATTCTTAATCGCATATTTAATATATAAATACATGAGGTGCACATATTTAAATGACTGATATTAGCGATATCTATAAGGATTTTTGTTTTATTTGGTTTAAATAAAAATGATTTATAATTAGTTTATGAAAGACACATATTTTTTTTAAATTTACGAAATCTTTAAGCTTCTGTAATCTTCAGGATCCTTAGCCCTTTTGATGTCAATTGAATTGATATTCGATCTTTATTTCTTCCTGTGCATGAGCTCTTCATATGCGAGTATGATAATTTCGTTGGAGTTTTTCCTGGGCCTTTCGACTGTGCTTATTTAACTATTACCACTTCCTTTGCCGGCAATGGTCGATGGTTTCAGCTGATTTATTGTTTGTCATACGCTTTGAAATTGCGCTTTAAATTTTGCACCGCTTCTTGCAGCTCGCAAGTTGCAACAATTACATGGCCATGGCCATGAGGCCACTGCCATTGTTATCTTACCACTTTTTTTTTATTCCTTTTTTCAGTTTTTGCATGGTTAGTGTGGATGGGATGGCAGGGTTTCATTTCGCTTTTCGCAAAACCCCTTTGGAAGCCCCGCGCTATTGACTATTTTTTTTCGCGCTTAAGTTGTCGTCGTCGTTATATTCCTTCCTGTCTGTCAGTCGCTGAATTCCTGAGCCGGTCCCCAACTTCAACTCCATCTCTTGTCGTTCGTCGTTCTGTGATTTATAAAAGCACGGACGACGACTCGGCGGAGCTGGAATGATTCTTCGACGCTGGGCCCCCGACAGAATTTGCAGCTCCACGGCGAGCGAAAGAGATGGGGCGACTGCGAGCGAAAGAGACGGCCAGAAACATGAAGAAGCTTTTAACGAACTCTTTTCATTTGTACTTTGGTACGTAGTATGATGACATGGTTTTTTTTTTATTTTAACCCGCTCTCCACTTCTTTGAATGCCCTACGATGGGGTATAAAAACCAGGTAATTGAGCTTGGGAAAGGAACTAGAGATGCTGGGCAGCTTTTTATAACATTTAAATGGGCATTTGTCTTTTTTAAGGATTCATTTGGAGTTCTTGATCGTTTCGGTTGCTTAATAATTTCCTGCCTTCGTTTCATATGGTCATTGGGTCACAGATTATGCTAATATCATTCCTGTTCCTAAAAACTTTAGTAGCATACCCATATATCTTAAAATATTTTCAAAAATGTAATATTTTTTTTTTAAAGCCAGGTACACTATGCCTTTGGTTCTGCATCAAGAGTATTCAAACATGTTTTGCATTCTCAAAAAACACTTCTCTTATCGTTTCCTCTGCTTTTGGTTATGCATATGTATCGTCTCTTAGGATCGTTCGATTCGGAATTTCTTTTGCCGTTTTCCTTGATTTCTTCCAGGTTGGTTGTATTAAAATTTTGCTAAGCTCAAATTTGTGTGTGTGGAGATTGAGTGTGTGGGGGTTCGGGGTCTGGGTCTTCAGATGCCTACGACTCTGCTCCTTGACGAGAGGTTCCTGGGCCCCCGAGTTCCCAGTTCTCAGTTCCCAGTTCCCGCTTACCAGATCCCAGTTCCCAGTTTTCAGTTCCCAGTTGTCGGTTTGTCTGGCGGCATCGACAGCGACATATCGACATCGGACTGGGTGCATCGGTGAGTTGAAGAAGTGATGACAACAACGACGTATGAGCACCCGGGTTTGTGCCGCATTTAAATTTCAAATTGGTTCGTTAACATGAAGTTAACATATCTGCTAATTGCTGATTGCCAAAGTCGCTCGCTGCCAGAGACCCAGACCCAAAGAGGAAGCTCCGTTGCGAACCGTACCGTACCGCACTGAATGGAACCCGAACCCCAGCCAGAGCCAGAGCTCCAAAGATCCGAGGGGGGAGCAGCTGCCCAGATGCCCAGATACTCGTATTCGGTTAGCAGCTACCAATGTAGTCCGGGGCAGTATCTTGATGCCTCTGTGCAGGCAACGGCAGCATCCCATCCTCAACGGTAACAAGTTGAAGCACAATGCTGGGGCTTCCCAACTATAAGATACCTGGTACAAAATTCTTGAGTAAGAGAAAGAGATTGACACTACTGTTATGTACATACATTGCATACTGCCAAAGAGAAATATAGCTCTAAACCGTTTTCTAAATATTGAATACCATCATTTGTTTCACTAACACTAATTTACAAAAAAAAAATGTTTAGTTTATTTGTTATGTTTTTTGTTAGGAAGATTGTTTTACGTACACAAGCTCAAGTTGCAATCAGTAATAGCGAATGTATTCAAGAAACACATAGAAAGCGACTATTCGTGCGTTAACATCAATCAATTAGGCATTAATCAAGTATACTCAGTAGTAATTTAAAACTAGTGGGTATAGTCAAAACAGAATGAACCAAAGGCATCCAACAGACAGCAGCAACAACAAGTGTGGCAGGTATATTGCAGTCGGCTGCACCGGCGTCCTCCTCGAAATAAGCGTATCTAATAGATACTTGCACACGCAGTGGAAACTGCAAAAGTAGCAAACATCAGCATCTCATCCCATCCCCAGAAGCTTTTCCTTTCCTGCCTTTCTTATGGAAATTTGATGTTGTTGGAAAGTTAAGTTCATTAAGTGTTAGTATTTGAACCTCTGGCAGACAGCCTTGCCATCGATACCAATCTGCGAAGCCCCTGCATCCCCATCGTCTCCGCTCCTCATTTTGGCTGCAACTGCTGATGATGAGCAAATTCAAGTGTTCTTGACCAGCCCCAGGGTGTTTGGACTTGGCCCGATCCGTTTTGTTGGCCTCCACTTGCAGCTACTAGATTTTTGGGCATTTGGTCATTCGGGAACACACGCACGCAGCGCAGCGCAGACACCTTTGATAAGCCTACGATTGGGATTGGGGCTCATACGACGCCCATGGGTGGGTTTTCAACTGTGAACATGAAGCAGGGGGTTGGGGCACCTGGAAAAGTGTATTGGAAATTAACTGACACAACTCGGGATCCCGGAAGGGGGTTCATATCGAATGTAGCCAAGAAATGAGCACGAGACAGAAGCCTCCTTGTGGCATTCAACTCATGTGTCTGCCAAGTTTTGGAAAATCCCAAAAAGTGGCTTCTTTGGCGGAAAAACAAGTTTTGCATAATTTCCAGATTGGCTTCACCGATTGTTGTTTAATTAAGGAAGATACTAACAAATAAAATGGGTTAGAATTTCTAACTAATTAATAGTTCATTAAAAATTTATAAATAATTATTTCTGTGTTATTTGGGTTGTCCGTAACAACTAAACGTATTGTTAAGCTCTAAAAGATCATTGCTACTTTAATGAGGTTTCTATAGATGTGTTCAAAACAAAACCATAAGAATGCCATTTGAATTTATTTGGGCATCTTCCGCTTCATTTAGGAAGCGTTAAATTTCATGGGAATGTGACTCTTCACTTCAATGTCAGCATAATCGATTCGCTTCCTGATTTCACCAGAAACCCGCCGAATTTCGACGCAAAAACCATCTGTCAGTCGGCGCTCATCCTCCCCCGACTCCAAAACATATTCCCATTGGCCCATTCGACACTTCCACTAACCCAAGGCCAGCGAAAATTCGCCAAAGCCTTACAATAACAAATGGCAAAAATAACAACAGCTTCAGCAACAACAAACAAGAGCGGAGTGGGAAAAGAATTATGAAATATGCAAAGCAATAAACAATTTAAAATCAAATAAAAAGACAACTTCATATGCAACCCGAATCCGAAAATCGAAATCGATTGCAGCTTAAGCTTGGCTGGGACAGCAGCCAAAATAAAATTAAAAAAAAACACGCAGCAGGCAAAAACCAGAACAAAATAAATAAAAAATAAAAAAAGGAGCAGGAAAATATCAATATTTTATGCTTTAAGCATTTGTTTGCTTAGAACGACCCCCGAAAAGCAGAAATCCACCAGACGAAGTGAACCGGCGATCAAAGTTGGAGTTGTAGTTGCCGGATTCAGAGTTGGACCACATGGCACACTCGCAGCTCCAGCTCCAGCTCCTCCGGCCAAGTGTGTCCCCCTAAGGTTTCGCCCCCTTTGGTGCCTCCCCCCTCTTTGGAAACCCCTTCGATGTGGTGCCTACTACTGTTGCGGCTGCCGGTTCGTTGTTGTCTAAATTTATGATTATTGCCCTGCCAAGCATCTTACGAGCAACGGCAGAAAAAAAATCCATAACAGCGGCGGACTCAATTCGCCTTGGCTCAGCCGAAAAAAAGAAATATCTATCAAAAAGGATGTTATCGAATATCTGCATACCCTTGGGTTTGATCTGACCTATCAGCAAAAAGCTATGCAAACAATCTACCAAATTTTTGGGGACTTTTGCAATTATGAATCTGAAGAACAAAGATTCTATCACTTTTTATGGCACCTAGGCTGCTGATATTTTGTAGACTGAATCGCCGGGTTATCTTAACAGTAAAACAATAGGTATGCGTTAATTCAGATAATAACTTTTGTCTTAAGATGTACTGGTTCAAAATAGAGATTGATATCTAAGATACATGAAATCGTTCGCTAAGTGAAAATATAACTAGATAATAACTTTACAGGACACTAACTAAATTTGCCAAGAATGTGGCATACCCACTGATACAGGGTATTGAAAATGCAACGAATATGTGGGGAGGCGGGTGGACAGCGGGTCCAAGTGAAGTGATTCTGCAGTTATAAAAATTGGATTTTGCGCGCAACTTAATCACATTTTCGCCTCCAACTCGGAAGACTCTCGAACTTCCCTCCCTCACCCGTTCACCTCCACAACCATTTCAGCTATTTTATTGCCGTCGACTCATTGTGACGATTTTTTGCCGAGTGTATGTGAGTGTGTGTGCTTGAGTGAGGTTCGCTTAGAGATTCCTCTTTTGCGGTGGCTCCTTGTGCGCTGGGCGAAAATTTACGATTATATCGAAATCTGATGGTTTATATGCCAGACATTCTGTGGCCGAAAAAAAAAGGTGGAAAAACAAAAAGTACGCACACCCATAGACCGTCGTCGATTGACTACTTTGTATGGCCCGACTAGAGACTGGAAGATTTACGGAAAAAATTAATTTACGATTCCAGTGAAAATCAAATGATGTAGTTGCCGTGTGTCTTCACTGAGCCGGCAACAATGTTTTATTTAAATTCGAGTTCCGTAATTAAATTCCAAATGCTGAGGACTGGAAATCGGGAAGACTTAGTCGCTACTTGATTAAGGCGCATCAGATAAAACCCGTTTAATTTTGTTTAATGCCCGGCAATGATTAACCAATAACGATAATGGATGGTGATGGGGACTCTATGAAAGTAGGAAAAAAGTTTTATAACTGCAATTGCATTTAATTCGTTAGCTGGGTAACTCACTTTTACGAGCTTCACAGAGAAATGCCCAAAAGAAATATATATACAGAGGAAGGGAATGCAATTGAAATGGTATTGATAAGCGACTTAAGGGTTAGATAATGAAATTAAATGAAGATAGCTTACTGTGAGAAAAGCGTAATGAGTTCCAAAGGCAGTCATAAAAAGTGCATAATCCCAAGATCAACTGGGGGAATACTGTACATTTGTGTGGGAAGTTCTTAGCCCCGACGAAATGTCTTAGATATTTCTGAGTAATGTTAATTATAATATACATATTTATGCAAGTATACACCCCTTCGAGTGACTCGTCTTAAGCTGTAAGATTCACTCATAAATAAAGTAGTTCAGGGCTTGAAACGGTAGATACAAATACGGAATGAAGTGGGGGCTCAACAGGTGACATAAAATGATAAGAGCCATTCTTTCGATCGTTTACAAACCATAAAACCATACTTGTGGACATGCAATATGCAAATACTTCCAGATAAAGGTGCGATAAAAACGTGTCTGGCATATAAGAAATATTTTTACAGGGCTTTAGTATGGTTGAAAAAAAGTGCAATAATAAATACATTGCAACTTTGAATTGTTAAATATGAAGATAGATGAGTAACAAGTATGCGATCTTGATAGAAATACGCGTATATCATACGAACTTTTGTTGTCATTTTGATATGAAGCAGAATATGGGATTCTAAGATAAATAACTAAATATTAAGCAACTTCTAATTGCTGCTTAAGATCTCTAGTCTGATCTTAGTTTTTCCCATATTATATGATTATTGCAGTGACTCATAGGCCTCCTGCAGATTAAGTTATTTCCAAGCGATTGAGGTAAGGGTCATTAGATGGAAAAATGTCGTCATAAAAGGATCGCCAAGCTTTACACTTAATTACGTAAGATGAAGCCCGCACACACCCGCACCATGGCAAATAAGCGATAAAGCACAGCCGTAAAGTGCGGAATAAAACAATATGTATTAACAATCTAATCCAATAAAAAAGAGTTGTAAATGTGCCAAGTGAATGGCAACATGAGTCCAAACATGAAGTCCAAACAGAACGAGTGCGTCAATAGCCATCATAGCAATCCGATTCACTGCGACCAATCCCATACCATATAGCATAAGACTCCACTTAACCCATCCAATGAGTAGTTTGAATAGTCGCTTCGCTCTGTTCTGCTCGATTCCGCGCAATAAAGCGACTCGAAGACTTTAACAACTGATAGTTACGGCTGCCATATATATATTTAGATGGCTGCACTGCAATCGTGAGAATTGCTCGGATGAGTGTGCTAACGGTTTATGCAAAGCATGGTCACACCACCAGCCCCATTGCCAAAGGAGCCAATTAGCATGCACTAAAAGTGCAAAATGCATTCTGCAAGCCGGAGCATTACATTTCATTACATGCATTCGTCGAACGACGGGGCACGCATTGTAAAACATGAACCGTGGCAGGGGGAGGGGGAAATAAATAGAAATAGAAATAAAATAAGGGAACATGGGTACCCAGTACCCAGTGCCCAGTGCCCAGTGCCCAGTGGTATCCACTAACCATGGCATCCAATACACAGTTCCCAAAGCCTGGCTGGCCATTTAAATGAAGCTAAGAGAGCCGAGTTTTCGGGCCATGATGTAATTGAAATGTGCGACTGGTGTGCGCTGAGCTGGCCCAAAAGAGAGTGCAACTATAAAATTAGTTTTCATGGCGTTAAGAACAGCGTTTCCAAGTAACCAAGGGCCAAGAATTCAATTTAATGCATTCAAGTCTCGCTGCTCTCTGCTCGGGGTTATTCAATTTTATGGTCGCCAGGCGAGCGCATAAAAAGGTTATCGGCATTTAAAAGGGCAACTATAAAAAGGCAAGCCGAGCTATTAAATAGCATTATTTACACACCGTTCGTCTTATTTTTTCTGTCCGCTGCATGGGAGAGTGCCGAAAGTGCGTGCAGTGTCCGGGTAATTGGAACAATTCCGCTTCTTGGACAATGATAAGCATTACTCTACTCCTCCAAAGAGACCGGAGACCAGAGACCAAAGACTAGCGAACAGGGACAAGAGTCAAGTGCATCGCCTCCCCTTTTATTGACAGAGTTTCACAGACGAGCTGCCTGGGATTAGAAGAACCGGGCTGCTTGGTCAAGATTGCGTGCCAACGGAAGCCTCACGGGCATGATCACAAATATAATAAAAATATAAGCACACTCACTCATATTTTCATAATTGGCCAAACTGCTCCGCCGGGCAATTATCATAATTGCATAATTTTCGTTCTAAACAAGCCCGAAAAGAGCGGACATAAAATAAACAACACACACATGACAGCCAATGGCTGAGTTTTGTGCACTGCGGAAAATCGAAAATCTAAGATTACTTCGGTTGATTGCGATGGGAAATTTGGGGGTAAAATAATTCATATTTCAAGGTGGTTGGTAAAGTTCCATTACCCCTTCTTATCTTGTTTAAAAAGTTAATTTGGGAAGATTATACTTAAAATATGAGAAGTATCTATATTTACCATCCTTTAGCAATCAGATTGATAATTTTAAAAAATATGTATTTATAGCAAGTAAAAATTCGAAGAAATATCAGAAATTGTCATATTAAAATCTGCATTAATTACATGATTTCTTCTATTCGAATCAAAATAAATCTTTCTATGATTATCATATAATACCCTGATCTCTCTATTCCATTTTTCAATGAAAGGCAACAGATTAACCTATTGTCCCTCATATTTTCTCTCTCTGCTGGAAAACTTGACTAAATTTATATGTTTACTATTGGATTTATGTCTCTCAGACGCCGGCGCAGCAGCCCCCAGCTCAGGTTCGGCAACAGATTCAGATACACGTTCGGGTTACGGTTTTCTACTGGCGTTTGGGATTGGAACTTGGACCTGGGCCTGAGGTTCGGGTTACCGCCTGTCCAGGAAACAATTATCCACATGCTTGTTTGGACGATTGGGGGAGAGTTCCCTCTACGGAAGCGATGTATCCAGGGGCGTCGGTTTCGGAGTTGGCCCCTTGGGATCCCTTTTTCGTAGGGGATCTCTCTGCGGTGAAGTCCGGTTCGTTCGCTGCGCATGCGCTTTTAATTTGTTGCGGCCGCCTGTTTTCGGTTTCATTTTTTCGGGACAGCGAAAATGAGCGAGAGGCGGTTGATTCAAATTAGCCACGTCTCCTCGGAGAAGAAATATCAGGCAGTGGCAGCAAGACAATGGAATGAGCAGGCGGTGCCCGGAGGCGTGTACCAGGCCGAAAAGACTCGGGGTACGGGCTCGGAGTTGGCCAACCAGACCGGAGTTGGTCAAACTAACCCAGCCAACCAAAGAGCCACGACGCCGTCTCCAACTCCAACTCCAAGCTCCTGGTCCAAACTGCCTTTATGTGCATATGCGTTTCACTCGCTGATTATAGGGTCGAAATTGCCGGGTTCAACAAGATTATTAATGTGCGCCAGCTTGTTTATACAGATACCCATATGCAGATACCCCTACAGCGGGGGCCAAAATAATACCAATTGCCTCGTTGCGATATACAAAACATTTTATACAACATTATTTGGCAGTTTACATTGCCCTGTGATAGAAATGGAGCAAGCGGTTATTATTTAATTATAAAGTTTACAAATTTTGGTAAGTCATTTTCAATGGAAGTTTTTGAATCCGCAAACTGTCAATTTCATTATGGAAATAATCAAAAATTAAAAAAAAAAATACACTTAAACGTTTCTGTTTAACGTGTCATGTTCATCTGAAATGAAAAAAGTTATTGCACGTTTTAAAAAAGTAATGGCACTTTAAAATTTTTAACCAAGTATACGAAGTAATGCATTTTACGACATTTTAAGATTTTTAAGGTAGTAGTGCTTTCAATCAAATATTTATAGTTATTAAAATGGGAATTTTTTAAATTCGTTTTTTAATGAGTACTTAAGCTGAGTAATTATGGAAAATTAGGTGATTAGTTTTTAATTTAATAGATGGGAGGTTATTCAGCTGACCTTTGCTGTACATGCGTGTGTGAGTTGGTACCTTTGTTCTCGTTTCGTCTTCGGCAAATAAATTGGGGAATGGCTGCAGACCTAAAATAATTTACCTCTTAACTGTTGTTTGTTTAACCCAAAAAGCAAATTAAATGCGAATGACAAACGAACGAACGAACGAAATGAATTGGATTGGTTTGGTTTGGATTGGACTGGACAAGGCAACACCAACGGAGACGCCAACAAATCAACGACACCCACATCGAAGAGTGCGAAAATAATGTTATAAATACTTGTGATCCCCGGCTCCCAGATCTTTGGATCCGTGGAAGAAAGACCAATTTGCGTAGGACGGTCACTCAGTCCCGGTTCGGACTTAAGGCCCAAAACAAAACAGGCACCAAAAGCCCGGGCCGAAAAAATGTTGGTTCTGTTTTTTGGTTTTGTATCTTTACTTTATTTATTTTTTTTTTTTGAGATACATATGTTCATATGCTGACATATCCGCAATGTGGCAGCATAATATAAATTGACATTGACAGTTGACATTTGTGGTACATAAATGTTAGCCCAGGCCGTTCATATATCATGATGACCATCAGCTCTCAGCTCCAGCATCTCGGGAACTCAGGAACAACAGAAACAACAGCAGGCGGCGTCTTACTTATAGACTCGGCCAGGTTTTTTTAGCTTTCTTCCACTGACAGTGGCCTTTTTATTTCGCTTTTCTTTCCGTATTTTTTCGAGACACATTTTTTTGTTTTTTGTTTTGTAAGTTTTCAAGTTAATTTGTTGTTGATAGGTTGACATTTTCAATTGGGGCAAACAAGGCGCTCGCTGCATGTGGTGGAAGAATTTTCTGTTCACTCGAGAGATGAAATGAGATGATGTGGAATGGAATGGAATGGCATGGGCAATAGGTGACCGCAATTCAATTTGAGTGATCGAATTGTGGCCAAAATAATTATACACTAATGAGGCACCGACGCATACGTACCTCGAACATTATAATTGATGAAATTGTAAGCCTCGGCTCTGTTTTCACAAATAATAATTGAATGAGCTGTGTGTTGTTTCTGATAGAGTCAAGTGTCTGAGTACGAGACACTCGAGTGACGTTGAGCCGGCCTACTGGTGGGTAGATGTCGGTCAATAGCTATATGTCCGGCGAACATATGTGCGTTGTAGACCCTGATAGCATCTTTTGAAAGTCAAGGTATAATTTGTCCTCCAACAAAAATATGTTGGCTAAATGAGGTGGGCAAACAATGACAGGCAAACAAAAATACAAGAAAATAACTTCATAGTGGTAAAATATGTCAAATATTAATAATAATAACTTTAAACTAGAATACATCAGTTTATATGAATAGAAGAGAACTTTTTTTAATATTATGGAAATTTACTTGCTTTGCTTTCATTTCTTTTTTAACAAGATACATCGGAGCTTCTCAGGCATTTTGCACTTAAAATTTTAAAATTTTTGTTCTTTGAAATACCGATTTCTTTTCGAGCACGTCAGGCCATAAAGAATGCAACTTTAGTGCTTCCTCTCAATTGAATCGAACCGAGTGAGAACGATCCCAATCAAAAATCAAATCAGTGCTTACCCCATCCAATCGAGGCCGAGTTTCAGAACACCAGTCTCTTTGATCCGATCTAATTAGTATGCCCGCTCATGCCTGCATATATGAGGCGATGGAGGTGCGTCTGAAATCGCTTGGCCAGGATGACGCTGGATTCGGGTTCGGGTTCGGTTGGGAAAAGGAAAGAACCTGCAGAGTCAAGCAGTCTGCTCCTGGGGAGACACTCTGTCTAAGCCAGGGCATATGGTAATTGCCTTTCGGGATTGATTATTTTTTGGTTTTCTTTTTTGGGATCCCCTATCGCCGCATGTAACCCATTAGTTTAAGCCCCTTGCCATGATCCTTTGACCCGCAGTCTCCATTCGGCCTTTTATCCACCGCTATATGTAACCCAAAATCAAATAGGATACAGCCAGAGGAAACACAAATTTGATAACGTTTCAGATAAGAATCAATCGCTTCACTAATGGTACTCCAAAGAAATGTTTCAAAATATATACACATGCAACTGCACTTGGAGAAATATGGAATTTGAAGATTGATCTAATTGATCTGATATATAAGAACATAGATTTCTTAACTAAAATAATGCCTTTTTTATGGAGATTTCTTTGAAATGCATTGAATGTTTAGCCTTAAATAACTACCAGCTTAGAATATTGTTGTACAAAGTTGATGCTACAATTTTTGTTCACTGTGCATAAAATGCAAACATCGAGTCTACACTTGAAATTTATTCAAATTAGGCCGCGTGGGGTTAGGGTTATGCTAGAGTAGTTTGCAGAGCGCGACACCTTGCGGCATCGACAACAACAGCAATACGCATGTTGCACTCAACGCAACGACGCACACAGCAACAACAATGGTGAGCAGCAAAAGCAACAACAAGTACCATCGGTAACAACAATGGGATATACTAATGCCATATAATATAATATAACCCATTCCATCTGAGCGGTCAAAGAGTTGCAGAGGTGTTCCTCCGTCCCGAAATTGGTTCCCTGGTTATTGTTATTTTGGTTGCTTCTTCTTTTGTTATTATGTTGTTGTTGCTATTGTTGCTGTTGCTCTCTGTTGTTATTTTTTGAACTTGTTTCGTATCGTAAATTCAATAATTTTGACATTTTATTGCATTTTTATTACGTTTTGTGACATCATTAAACGTTTTTATGAGTTTTCTTTGTCGCTATTTGCTGCCCTCGAACTTTTTCTGTTCTCCTTTATTTTTTTTCTTTTTTTTTTGGGATTGTTTCATTGTGTTTTTAGATGCTCTTCAGGCGAAAGAGTTGAGTCAAGTTGAGTGGGCTTAGTGGTGGGGTTTTTTGGTTTTTGAATCTGATGGATGCATTTGTCTCCGATAGGAATTGATGAAGATTAGAAGTCACATATTTATGGCACTTCGTTCGGGAGAAGTAATTAACGATCTGAGTGATTGATTTGTCAATGAAGCTGAGAGATGCTGATTACTGCCGAGTTTTTACAGCGGAAACGGAAATTAAGTTGAGTTTTTACTGTCAATTAGACACCACTGAGTTGGCACCTAAAAATATTCCAGCAAGTTAGATTCTTTTTAATACCAATGAGTGAGTGAACGAAATCTAATTACTTTGTTCAAGGCTTAAAAGTTAAATTTTTATTTTTAAAGAAGAATATATCAAGAATAGTATTATACGGTGTTTAATTGTAGATCAATTATGATACGGTTTACATCTGCCAGTTGCAAAAATTGTGGATAGAGTATTCCCGCTTCCATGTCATGCTCAACTCTTTTTCGGGGGTCACATTTCGTTCTGGGGTCATCATTTGTGCACTGGTCGTTTGATGTCAATAATAAAAGTCGTTGTTCCTAAGGAAAAGCAGACTTTTTCGGCGGCCAGCCAGACGAAGAGGGGAACGTGCATAGTAAATGCCTGTCTTGCGCGACCTTTTGGACCTGGCCCTTTCGGCTAACAGCCATGAAATTAGACGCACACACATGTGACCATGTGACCGGCGAAAGGGTTCAAATGCCTGGTTGATGGTTTGATGGGGAAGGGAGGAGGTCAAACCTGATGGCCTATTGAAAAGTAAAATTCGAAACTTAATTACCTGGGGCAGGTTCAACTTGAACTTCCCTAACAAACAGCTGACAGTTGGGAAACACCCGCGCAGTTTGGCCAGAAATGAGTTGGATGAAGAACTGGAGGAGGGTTTTCGAGTTAATGGCTAATGGTTGGGCTTTGCTCTTCGATTTTCTCATGTGTAAAATTGTTGTAAGCTGGCCCATCCGTGCACTCTGTTGTTTTGTTAATTTGTTTAATTGTCTTGCATTTTTTCGGGACTGTCGAGTCATGTGAACGAACATCTTGTGCGGTTCGATGAGGTGAACGCAATGAACCCTAAAAACGCTGCACATCCGTCTCAGTGAAGCAAATGCATTGTTGCGTTTTGTTTCGTTTCATTTCGAAAACAGTCTCCTGTGGGGGTTCCATTGTCCGGAAAAAAAGAATGAAAGACACATCAGGTGTACCCGAAACGCTAATGAAACCTCCTCCTCGGAACAAGAAAAACTTTTCTTTTTTTGGGAAATATTTCAACAATTCCAAATCGATCGTGAGCACTCTCCGCTGGAGACGAAGATCCATCTTTTGTGCCGAGCTGTGAAAAATACCAAACAACAAGCGGCTTTAATGGCGCTCTTTTGGGGGCCCCCCTCTGAATAATAATAATAATCACAAAGGCGGGGGTACAAAGGGTTCTTCGCCTCCAAAACTCCTACCCCCCCTCACCGACCCACCTGCCCTTTCAGAAAAAAAAAAACTACAATCCCATGAATAAGTAACATGTGTATACACTTGTACAAAGCTCGCGGGTTTCCGATATGGTAATTCATGGCTTTCAAACGTTTTCGGTGATTCAAAGTCTTGAATGGCTCTTTGATTGAAGGAGTGAATATTTTTTGGTTTTTATTGAACTGATGGTGTCTAAATTTGGGCAACGATCATAGATTGTAGATTTATTGCATTTGATTTTGAAAGCTGCATGCAAGCATTTTGTGAGCCTTAATAATTTCATCATTTTCAAAACAAATGAAAGTATACTATTCCTTGATTAAAGTAGATAAGGTGATTAAAAACCAAAATAATATGCATTATACATAATATATGTAACATCAATTATTTGAGTTAATAGATGTTTAAATGTATTTCATAAATAAGTGCAGGAAGAGAAATATATTTTAGTTTAATATTTTAAAGGGTGTGCTCTATGATATAAGTACAACTAATTTAGGTAATAAAAAAGTTATTATTATGCTTAAGCGTTTTTGTTAATGTAAAAGAAACAAGTTCACTCGAAATTAACACATTTCTTGTCGGTGCGGTTTCAATTGCTCATGATTAAGTGCGACATGAAACAACAAACCACGACATAAAAAGGATATTAATCCTGTACAGTGCTCATAAATTTTAGGCTGGTGCTGGACCACCTACCCCTAACTCAACACCCCTACATTAGCACCATGCGACCCCCCTGGTCCAGTATTCTAATTAATACGACACCTTTTATTTGGGCAGATATTCTCATTAATTGTCAAGCTTTTTATCATTTGTCAGTGGAATTGGACAAATTAATAAATATCCAACGGCAAATTTGGACAGTTGAGTGAAAAATTAGACAGTTAAACTGAGCCAACCCCTAGATAAACACGGTACCCCCATAACTATGCTAATTATGTAAGATACGTGTGTGTGTAGAACTGGACTAGATGCAAGGGCATACTTTAATAAAAACGTTATAATAATTCACTTTCCGGCGGAATTTATTGACCTGCCCGAATGAGAGAGGGCTAGAAAATGTTGATAGAGAACGAGATAGTCGGTTAACCTGAAAGGCTGCACATGCTCAATGGGCGACATGTGACGATCCTACACCATATCCTCTATGGAGGGCCAAGCTGGGGCTACTTTCGCATACCGACCACAGGGAAAACACGCAACCAGATGGAACTGACAGGGGTTAAATGTGCGAAAGAGACCGCCGATACAGTAGGTATAAATTTAATTTAGTCGGCCGTTCGGTCGGTCGGCTGTTTGCGCCTAACAATTAAAAGGCAAACTTCAACTAGAAACAATTTTCAAGATGAATACAAGCAGATAAGCCGCAAAGGGGCACTGGAGGGTTAAGACGAGGGTCGGATCGCCGCTTTTGGCATTTACGCATGGCATGCAGTTGACGCCCAGCACTCGGCTTTTGGACCCCGTTTCGTATGCGCCGGCGTCTTTTCCCCTTGGAACGCCCCTTCCCTACTCAACGATCGCCCCTCCACTGAGATGGTATAGGAAAAACTAGCTAGATTAGACTAGGAAAGTAGCCAAACAGAGATTCCCCAGCCCATAAGCAGGTGGATAATATTTTGAAAAAAAAATTTTTTCAATAGAATAGTTCATTTGTATATTACTTTTCCTGCTGAAACTTTTTCCTGATATTTTATTTCATTTTTTTTTTAAGTTGATAAGCTGCAGATTCCTCAAGCTGATTATTGAAACAAGTGACTGGTTATATAATGTATGTTCAACATATTCATACATATTTTCAATATTTCATATTTCTTAATTGAGCATTCTTGAGAAGGCTTTCAGTACTTTCCTCTTTAGCTTTTTATAGATTTCTTAGCTAGAAAAGTTATTAACTGTGATCCCTTTGAGCCGATTAGCTAAACTGGCAGCACTGGCACGCTTGGCTGCAGTGACACAGCAAATGCGTATCCCTACTCGAATACCTGACGCAAAAAGCAAAAAATGTTAATAAAAATCATTTAGACAAAGGAAACTGAAATAAAATAAGTGGTGTTCGGCGAAGGTGGGGGAAACTGACTGTCTGACAGACTGACTGAGCAGTGTTGCAGTTCAAATTGTGTGTGAGACCATTTCTCAGCTCGTTTCTTAAGCGTTTCAAATTTACGGAAAAAGTCGAGAAGAATGTTGAAGCCATGGAATATTAATTTGGGGCAGGTAGAGATATGCAAATGAATTTGTTTGAACGTTAATGAGTTGAAAAACGCCTCCTGTCTTTCTTGCCCATTTTTTTTGTCGTATTTTTTTCCAGTTTCTGCTGTCGGTTCGCTACTGAACTTCGGTTTGCTTTACTTCAATATTAATTAAAGAAAAAGATTTTCGTTCGTTGGCTCCTCTTTCTGCTCTTGTTTTTTTTTTTTTTAATTTTTTTTGTATCTGTATTTTTCTGCTACTCATTCTCTAGTGGCCGTCGTCAGCATTTTATTTCCTTTAATTAATCATATGCAATTTGGAGTCTGAGATCTCTCAAGCAGCTCGGTCGGCCAACGGCCGTTGATCCACTTAATTATTTAGCAATTTATTCTCACAATTGTTAACAATTTTTTTGTGCTGCCACCCCGTCTGCACGTTTTGCGTAGTTTGGTAGCCATTCGTCGGTGTTTTCGTTGCTTTGTTGGTTTTTCCACAGTTTTGTGCCATTAAACTAATGAAATTAGGAGTGCTGGCGAGCGAAACTCTATGCTGATAAGGCGAAACTATTAAGGCCCCATGCGTTTTATATATATATTTTTTTTCTATTTTTTCGGCGGGTAATTAAAGCGTAATTAATGGTCGGGCTTCCGATTCGATATGGAGAGCCTGCCTTCCGCCTCCTTGGGCGGCATCTGTATTTTGGTTTTTGTTTTTTCGTAATTTCGTATCTGTGTGTGGTGTGCGATTAATCAAGATCAATTAAAAAGAGTTCAAACTATTGAACTATGAGCGTATAACAAGGCGTTCCATGGGAAAACAGAATAATACGAAAGTTAAAGGCTTTTCGATCCATCATGATGGTTTTGGGAGGAGGGCGTGTGATTGGAATTCGGGCGGGTTGAACTAAGTGGCATTTTCCATGCCTTGTTAAATGGGCGATACGGAATTAAAAACTCAAATTATTGCCGCCGGCGAATTGAGTTGTAGTCAAATCTGAATAAAGCAGGATCAATTTTATCCATGCAGTATTGGACTTATTAAATAGGTTTGCTAATTGGTAACAAATCATTTCATTGTAAACTATGAAATTTATTTGCATATACTTAGTTTGTATAGTATATTAACAACAAATTATACAAATAAAATTAAGAAGTTTTTAGTTTTCAAATTGGATACTTTCCGGAAATGGTTATACTATAAACTGTTTTTGTAGAGCTTAAGCTAAAGCCATTTAAACGCAAATATAATCACTTTGTTTTTTTGCCTCATTATATTCCAGGTGCATAAGAACAAAATGAAAAATCTCACGTTTTAAGCTGAGATATTCTACTTAAATGTGGTCTTTGTGTTTTTTCTTGACTTTGACACATTTCGTACATAAATATGCTATCATTTGCTAAATACATATCTTCTAGAGTACAAAAAACATTGCACTTTACTTATTAAGTACGATTTTAGCTAGAAAACAAGAGCTTTGAGCAACTGCCATATCAGCATTCTATTTATTATAATTTAAATCGGTTATCTTTAAACACGAAATTGTGTCATGAAAATGTCAAAACATAAAATGAGCAATATATTAACCGGAGCTTCAGTCTGAATAACCATTCAATTTCCTTATTCAAGATAACAAACCGGCCGTAAGCTAATTCTCGAAAATATTCACATTAAATCTGACACAAAAACCAAACAATAAAATCACTAACAGAATTAAAATATATGCCTAAAAAGCCGAAAATCAATCAGTTTGTATATTTTATTGTGCTATCATGTTTTGGTGTCCGTGTTTCTATGGGCCTTGCTGGCATTTTCAATTGCCATTTAATTAATTAATCGACTTTAAAATTGTCATTTCAAATGCTTATCACTTATTAAAAATCTGTGCGCAAACATAGATAATGACGAACACAAAAGGCCATGCGACAGGGGCATAAATTTCCCATGGGCCGTATCAAATAAATTTCTATAGATATTTGGCAAATAAATTCACCAGCAGATCAGCCCAGTTCGCTGCGACTTGGCCTAAACGAGGTCCAGTTCCAGTTTAGATCGCCTGACAGTGATAAGCTGGGGGCGCTGCTGATGGCGTTGGCCACACGCATTAATTTCGCTTTTGGCTTTCATTAACAAAACTACGCCGAAACATGAAGACAGGTCGGCAAGAAACGCAAAAAAAAAAAACAAAAAATATATATACACAGAAATACACGAAAAAATCATACAAACCTTAAGAAAGAAAAATGTATTCTGTGATTGCGTTGGCCGTCGGCCGGGGGTTTGGTTTTTGGTTGATTTCTTCTTGGACTGGGAGGCGACTCGCTAAAAACTCGGACACGCCACATTCGCATTCACCATGGAGTTCGAGATGGGTCAGGGATATCGTGACACGAAGAACTATAAGGGTCAATTTAATATAATTATATATCAAACTCTTTTAGAAGCCTAGCTAGTGGCATATTTATTTTATTAACGAATTTTGAATTTTAAATTTCAACTCAAAACTTGCATAAGTTGCAAATACACAAATTAACAAGTATACAAGAATGCTACTCTAAAAAAGAAAAACTTTTATGATGTTTAAAAAACAAGGCTATTTATTTTATTTTATTTAACTTTATTTTAGCAAACAGATATATTTATACCAGTACTTGCAGCCGATTTACTACTCCTTACCGTGAAATATGGTACTTTACTTTAAGCTATGTTAATAAACTACAAATTTTACTATTCAATAGGTCATTTCACTAATTGCTGTTGCAAAGTGCTACGTTTATTAACCATTAACTGCATTTGTAATAGCCAATCCGAGACCCTCACGTTTCCATCTCGAATTGTGGCGATCTGGGCTGGTTCGCCCGCTGTTACTGTTGGTTTGTCTTATGAGTTGTCTGACGCACGATGACGTTTAAATTTCAAATGATTGATTCCCCGCTGGCAAAAACTTTGATTAAAGCCGCACAACGGCAGCTCCATGCTCGGGAACTCTATACTAGGCCATATATCGTGGACACGCCCAGTTGAGTTGAGTTGAGTTTTCCCGCAGATCCCGATTCCCGGGCCGAAAAGGTTGTACGATTATATGGCAGATATAGGGGCTGACGAGTATACTTGGCCACATAGAGACAGATGGAGAGACAGGCCTATTTGCGTGCTTAAATATTTTAATTAAAGAAAAGTCTCAGGCCGCCGTCTTGTTGGCCATGTTAGTTGGTCGAGTCAAAATATTTTGGAGTTGGCCCCCCCTCATCCTCGATTTTGTGTGTTGGCCCCACCCCATTGGCTTGTTTTAATTGCAGTTTACATGTCTATTAACAGGCATCCATCCATCCGTGTTGACTGGCAACTATTTTCCCCGCATTTTCGTGTTTTTCTCGTATTTTTTTTTCTCTTTCCTCACCGCTTTTAATTGCAACTGTCATCAGGTGGCCGGCGGTAATTGACGTGCTGCTAAATCGCCTCCAAATATTTTACCAACTCAAAATTGGCACAAAAACGTATGCTAAAAAAGAGACCGCACTGAATGAGCTGTCAAGAAACCCGAGACCCGTATGTCTGGCGCGACATATGAGTATATAATAAATATATAAAAAATGCGACTCCCTCGATCGATCAAAGCCAATAAACCGCATAAAGTGCTTGAATTTCCCTGACGGCTGATGGTGTCATATGCGAAATTAACACAACAATCATTTCACACGCCCATTCAGCTGCAGGTGGTATATGGTTCGTCCAACCCCCAATTCACATAATTGAATTGGATTCAATTTAATCGATTGCGATTCGGTTTATGTTGCCAAAAGGACGCTCTAATTGGAGCTGATCGTGTTACGATTGTCGGTTAGATATGAATTGGTAATTCGAGAGGGAAATGGCGCAAAAATGAAAAGTCATTTGTAAGAGAATGTTCATTGCAATGTGATTATGGGGATAATGTCAAAAATTTCGGATTTATGCAGGTCAACTCAAAATGAGCGAATAAACGAATTTAATTACATTAGTGTTACACAGTTAAACAGGCAAGTTCAAATTTATGAAACTCTATATAAAGCATGCCCACATATATAACTCGCAATCGAATCATTCAGAAATCACATCTGAAATCACAAAAACCAGTAGAACTTTTCTTTCCCAGCTCAAAACAAAAAGCTAATACAAAACCGTCAAGATGCGTATGCTCAATATTAACCAAGTGGCTCCTAATTTTACTACCAATGCGGTGGTATCCGGTGGTTATCGTAATTTTGCTCTTACGGATTTGCGTGGCAGATACGTCCTGTTGGTCTTTTATCCGGCTGACTTTTCGTACGTCTGCCCCACGGAGTTGCAGGCATTCAGTGATAGAGCTCCGGAATTCAGGAATGTGGGCTGCGAAGTCTTGGCCTGTTCCACTGATAGTCACTTTGTGCACTGCGCCTGGATGAATACTCCCAGGAAGAACGGAGGTCTGGGTGAGTTGGACATACCATTGTTGGCCGACAAGAACATGAAGATAGCCAGGGACTATGGAGTTCTCGATGAGGACACCGGATTGGCTCTACGCGCCCTTTTCATCATCGATCGCGAGGGACGCATTCGCCAGATCACAGTGAATGACATGGGAGTGGGTCGCAGTGTGGATGAGGCACTGCGTCTGGTTCAGGCCTTCCAGTTCAGCGATGAGTTCGGAGAGGTCTGCCCGGTCAACTGGCGTCCCGGAGCAAAGACCATGAAGGCCGATGCAACCGGAAAGGAGGAGTACTTCAAGCACGCGATTTAAGTGCTTAATACAATAGGCTTTATACTAAAGTGTATGGTAGCCATTAAATAAAAGATACTTATGAACATTCAAACAAGTTCGTTGCATATGGTAGTGTTAAAAATTCAGCAAATACTTATACCTTTTGACATTCTATAAATCATAATAAAATCAATTTAAGCCTGAATTATCAAACAGATACCACCTCTATGGCCATTAATTTAATAAAAACATTCCACCCAAAAATATAATCGGCAATCAGCGAAAGGGCAACTTAAATTATTATTATAGGTATGGGCATGCCGAAAATAACCAGAACCGATGGCCAAAAGGAAAGAGCGACAAAAATTATATCTGAAATGAATACTTATTATTATCGCACGAAAGACTTGCCGCCGTTTGTCATCAAGGTCTTGCTTAATGGATGTGGTTAAATTTGTTCAACTCGTATAAAGTATTTTTGCAGTTCGGCTTGTTTATTTTTTTCGGGCTACCGCAGAGTCTGGTTGTGAGAGGAAGCAGTCGGCGAGGTGCGATCAAGATCGCTGCTCTTGGTTTTCTTCTTATACACTGGCAAAAATACTTTCTACTACGAATATATGGACCACAAAACCGGAGCCAGCATATATCATACACTGTATTTGCATTTATATGGTAAAATAAATACATACAAATAATACAGTAACTAAAATATTAAGTTGAGCTAACATAAATTTATATAAAGCTTAAATCATACTTAATTACTATATGTTAAATAAGTTCTTAATAAAAATTATTAATAAATAAAGAGAAATTCATTTACAAAAAATCATTTCCTTTATGGTTACATATAAAGTATTGTAGTTTAGTTCCCGTAGTTACTACTACACTGAACAAATGAATATATGAAATCATTAGAATTGGAGGGCAATTTTCTCTCGGTGTCATCTTAACTGTGTGGAGACTCTTCCCCGCCTCCCCAGCTTGTTGTCGCCTTAGTCATTGGCGGCCGCTGCGGTCGCCGGACAACCTCAATTGGGGCCACCGACTGCGCCCTCCTCGCAGCAGTCACTTCACAAGTTTGCGCGCTTATCTTAATTGTTGCTCGCATATTAATTTCGTACCTGCTGTGCTGACAACAAGCTGATGGCCCCTGCTCCTCCTTCACCGGCCCCGAAAAGTTGGCGAACTGGGCAGTGAGTCTGGCCAGAAGAACAGAACGGTGGTTCCAATCAATGCTCTCATTCGGGACCGATGTCGCCTGTCGCTTGTCTTACTTTATTGTTGACAAATTAATAGATTGTGCTGTCCATATTAACACGTTTACGTGTTGCGCTTCCTTCCGGCCACAAAATGGGGCATTAAAAATGCATGAGCCTTCCGAGCCGCAGTCCATTGTCCACCGTCCATCGTCCACCGTCCATTGTCCGGCTATCGCTCTGATTAGTAGTGAAATGTGTTCCGATTCGAATGCATTTTAATGCCCATCGGCATTTCACGTCATTGCATTTCGATTCACTTCAGTTTACAGTCAAACTACCGCAAATCGAACTAGTTGGCTTGTTTGGCATTATAGGGGGCGAAAGCTTTTTCTCTATCAATTTGATTTACAATGGGTAGTAAACCAGGCAATAGGAATATATAACAATTTCCAAAATAAATTTAAATTTATAAATTGTTATTGTGTCTTACATTTTCATGACGACTTTGATTTGAACCATTTAAAAGATTTATGAGAAATTCATAACTGTTAATTGCTTCTTCAGTATATAACTTTCTAGAAGTTATAAGTTACAGGTTCTTCTTTACCGACTTTTGTGGATTTTCAGTGTGCGTAAGGTGATTGTGATGAGTTTAATTAGGCCCGTGATAAGAGCCAGTTGCCAAGTTCGCCGGAAGCGATTTACGTGCCATTCGAGGGTCCCCGACTACGGATCAGATAAGCTCGATCCACACGCTTGTTTATCTGGCCAATGATTGATTACGCTGGCGAGTCGGAGGCCGATAAACGAGTTGATTAGCAACTACGACCAGATCTTCATCTTCATCTCCATCTCGATCTCCATCTGAATCGGTGATCTTGAGGCCTAAGAACCGGAGACGTGACGCTCTCCTCAGAACCTCATCGACGTAATTGCGGCAGATGCGGTTCTTTCATCGCTTTTGGCTGGCGCCTCAGAACGGAGCGACGTGCTCTTTCTCACCTGGCTTCACCTGGCCCCAAGCCCCCACAGCATACCTACCAAGAATTGGCTACGCGATATTTCCTACCCAGAAGGGGAGACATGCCTCTGGGTTAATCAACTCAATGGAGTAGCGGTCTCGACAATGTGCGTACATCAACTAGGAAGTTGCACTGATAATGGAGACTACGGAGAACTTGGCTAGATTGCATGGTAATCTTAAAGTGCACCTAGTCGAAATAATTGGTAGTTAAGTACTCAGACTATTCATTAGTCTGTCTATAAGTCTTGCAGAACTAGAAAACAACTTTGTTGACAAATCTTAAATAACCTTCTTGTACGATATAAAATATTTTACTATGAATATCATAATTATACTCTATTATTATTAAAAATTTAATATGTAAATAAAAATTTAGTATTTCCTTTGGACATTTTAAATGATTCGTATAAGAAATAATCTTATATAGTTTTAGAACATGAACATTTCATCATAACGGTAAGTCCAGTTTATGTTAGAAAAGTTGTATCGGAAATTACAAGTCCCAACAATAACAGGTGCTAATTTTATAAAAAGCCCCATGATATAAAATAAAATAAATAACCAAGATCCGCTGTTCAGTAAATTTATTACCCAGATGTTTCTGCTCTACGCTGGCTGACACAATAATAATGGAGAAAGCCATGACTAATAAAATCGGGAACCAGGAAACGAATGCCACAGCCGAAATCATTCAACTGGCCATCATCTTGTGGCATTTCGACTCCCAGGAACTGTCCGATCCATCAGCATAATCATCGTATGGGCGGTGGGATATTCCAATGCGATCCAATCCGAACCTATTCGAGCCATCTCCCCCGCACATTGCAACACATCTGAAATCATCCGGCGATGATATGTGGATAATGGCTTTCTGGGCACCATCAACAACAGTTTATCTTGCCCTAACCTTCAACCTTTTGTGGCGGCAATCAAGTTGGACTCACAATCGCAATCGCAATCCCCATCCCCCATCGCCGACACCTTCTACCCCCTATCTTACCCTTCACTCAGCTGTTCAACACCTTGGCTAAAATGCAGCTGTAGCTTCGATTGGAGCCGAGTCTTGGGGCTTTTGGCCAACTAGAGACGGGCCGCCAAGAGTGTAGACAACTTAAATCAAAGTGCTAATTTTAAAATAACAACCCTGTAGACAGCCTAAACACACAGGCCAGCCAACACACACAGACCGTTCCCCACGCCACCCCCGGCCGAAACTCATATTGGAAAAACGTTTACGCGAAACTGCTTAACTAGCTGCCAACAACAACAACAATAACAACAACAACAATAACAACAACAACAACACCAATGATAGCAACAACAGCTACAGCAGCAACAACAATTGCAACAACAATGGGAAAAGCAACAAAGAGACGGGGCCCAACAATTGGAGAGACAAGATGAACGGCACGAAACAGGATGTTGGAACGTGGGGCAGAAATTTGCAAAAGAAGTTTGGTGAGGGGTTGGGGAGGTGGTGTTGGAGCGGAAGCCAACACTCAGGAAAAGTTATACTGTACAACTTTAATAAGGTTTTACTTCAAAAATCATTCAGTAGATCAAAAAACCACGACTTTTATTGCTAAAATAGAAAAGTAAACAAGTTTTATAAGCAACTATATATTACGCAAAATATGTTTATTTTATTTGTCCTTATATTTATTTGTCCTTAATTTACGTAAAATAAGAAAGGAAAAGCATACTTCTTCTACTGCCACATACCTTTTGTTTAATTTTTTGTAAGCATCCTAGAACTATATATATATTTTTCTCAGTGTCCTTCCCATCTCCATGGCCCGGCCTGATGTTGATGTTGAGTTATCGCGGGTATATTAATTTTAGCTGCCGTTGATGCTTCCAGGGCTTCCAAAAAAAGGAGAAGACCAGGTTGGGCCCGGAATATACTCGTACAAAAGAAATCTTCGCACATTCACAGCTTCCTTTAAGGAGCAGCTCATTCTAATTGACGAAAAAATCGGAGAGAAAAAAAATAAGAAAACCAAACAGACAGACGGTTGGATGGATGGATGGTGGTCGGCGATCCAGAAGGGAAGATCTCGTTTTCGTTCTCGTTCTCCTGAAGCACGTAATTGTTTGCACATATTTCTGAAACACCAAGTTGGAGCCAATCTGGAATCGTTTGGCTCCTCGGTATGCGCTTCGTCTTTCTTAGAAAATTGCCGTCTTCCAGTTGGGACAGCGAATTGAAATGAAATGATGATCATGGGCCGCATAACCTGGGGAGCCTGCTCACGTTTTTTTTTCCTTTTTCCCCACCAGCTTTTTCGGTGATTTTCACATTGAAATATTTCTCATTGGGCTCGGTGCGAAAAATGCCACAGACGGCGGGAATAAAACCGATGGCAAGGGAAATCGGTGGGGCTGCTGCCTTAACTCTTTTTCAGGATTTTTTTGTTTTTTTTTTTTTTATGTATACATATATAAACAATAAAAGGAATATTTGTTTGTCTTGCTGGGGGGACTTGATTTATTATTGGGTAACAATTCATATGCCTTTATTGATATTTTTCAATTCCTGAACGTCCCAGCGCGTGTGAGACACAATAAATTTTGAAATAAATTGGATTTCTCAGTTTTAATCAGCCCAAACAGCAAAAATAAATATCAACCAAAGGGCAGGCCCACTGATGACTCGAGTCCAGTCCTGGCTCTTGGATGTTGGATCTGGGCTCTTCGGTCCGAGTTGCCGAATGGAGAACTGCGGGTTCCGATCCTCAGACGCCACAAGTGGAGCGCTGACAGTCGGCGATCGGAGATGTGGAGATCGTGTTGGAGCCAAAGGGAAAAAGGGAGGCTGCCGCCTAGTTATGCTGGGGGCCACATAAACGATGTGCAAAAATAACCCACGGCGGTTGGGATTGCTGCTTCTGCGAATCGAACTAGGCAATACCCATTCCTGCTAATAACTAAACCTTTTTTAATTAACAAAATACTTTGACCGCGATCATGATTTATCGCCATGGAAACGTATGTAAATTCGTTATTTCCTAGGCAAATAAATATCAATGAAATATATATCAAGTGAAATATATATTCATTTATTTTTATAGAATTTTTCACTGAGAATAAACTTAAAGGAATTCAGATTTGGAAGATTTTCAATAAAAGTAGAAATTCTACATTTTTGAGAAAATGCAATAAAGTTTGAACTATTATCTTGATAATATTAAATATTTTAAGGTTGTGATTTATTCCTATCTTCCTAATTGAAATGAACTATGCTTCTAAGTAAGAACAGTGGCTTATTACTATACCAACATATAAGGTGCTTAACATTTTAAAGCGCTCGGCATTAAATAATTTGTTTAATTGCATCTGAATGCTTTGCTTCGCCCGAGGCTGTCTTTATCACGTTTGAGTGATGCCATACCACAGGACCATAAAGATCATTGTGCATTATTTTTCTGTTTTTCCTCTCAAATATTCTTTGGACCCGCTGGCAGATGTTACCAACTCGCTGTCCGTCTAATTATACCCCATTTAACCCATTTGCCAGTGCTTATTAAAAGTGCGTTGCTTTGCGTTCCTCGGCGTTCTCGTCATCGTAGCTCCAACCTCCCAACCTCCCAGCATCCCCTATCCTGCACTTCTTCCTTTGCCATCCTTGACTTGACCATGGACGTGGACCGTGGGCTTTTTGGGTGCCAAGCCAAGAGGAGAAGTGTAAAAATATGCTGCCAATGTTGCAATTTATTTATTTATTTTTTCTCGGCTTTTTGTTGTTGCTGCCGTTGTCTCGTCGAGCACAAAAATGTACATACAAGCCAACACATAAACGTGGGTTCACCAAGCGGTGCAGGGGGGGAGGGAGGATTGAGTGGCAGGGGCGGTGGTGGAGCAGAGGGGCGGGTGCTGGGGCAACGTGTGCACATTGTTTATTTCACACACTTATTGGGCCGCGGGCGCTACTGTGCAGTCTTCCTGATCCCCTCCTGGCTTAGCTCCAGTTCCCGGCTCCTCCACTTCTTTAGCTCTTCAGTTAGCATTCCCAGCTCAGTCCAGCGCGGTTCGCTTCACTGCGCTCCGAGCTCTCAGCTCAGGCACTGAAAAAAAAATGTAGTTAATCATAACATCGATTGAATAAAATGTGAAAATATTCCACATCTATCATATCTTGCTTCAATGCAATGAGATCGTGGTATTTTAGTTACTTATCTAACATCTTCTCAATAATAATAAAATTAAATATTAAAATGTATTTGTTAGAATTGCCTAACTGAAAAGTTTTTTAACTGAATATTGAATATAATGGTGCAAATCATGTACTAAGGACCATGTGGCTCTCGAAATGGTAAACTGGGTATTACTTAATCTTGGCCAGTGACTAAAAATGATGTGCAACTTGTCTTAAAGACACTTAAATACTTGATTATTAGCGGTTAGCTTGAGTTAGCCAAATGAAGAACTTAACCCTTTACAATACTTGTAATGACTTGCTACACATATTATTTTAAGTGCAGCTCCCCTCAGCCCTCATCCCGATCCCCGAGAGATCCGAGATCCGAGGGCCGGGGCCAGCAATTGGCTTGTCTTGTCTTGTCGTACGTTTTCCAGCTAAGATTGGCGACGCCATGTAGTTAACGCGTTCGCACTTTTTTTTGCCTCCTCAGCTCTTTGTTGGATTTGTTGCAGTGGCTGTTGCAAGTTGCTGGTGGTGTGGCAAGTTAGCCCATGGAGAGGAGTCCTCGACTCGTGTCCAGTCCATTGAGTTTTCATGCCACGCAACTGCAGCGAAATTGGCTAAAAATGACACTCGGCTTTGAATGGACAAGTGGGTCGAGGGGGTTTTTGGATGGAGGTACGGTATGGAAAAGTAAAAAGGCTGCAGAGGTTTATGCATATAGTGAGCAGGATAGTATGCGGCTGAGGTGGGCATGGGCATGATTTCTGATTGGCCATAAACACACAAAAGTATTGAGTTTTATCAGGCTGCGGGCTATATGCTGGAATGGTGGTGGCTCATCGCATCCCATCCCATACCCAGTTCCCCAGATCCCGACATCCCAACATCCCAACCTCTCAACATCCCGAGATCCTGAGACATACATAAACTTGTACCTCATATGCGAGTGCATATGGGGATAGTCGGCAGTTAACAACGGCAACATCAGCAATTGGCAATTACTTTGATAACCGGGCCCTGGCTTTTTGTGTGTGCTGAAAAGTTGATTTGCTTTTTCTCTTTTGATACTGAATACTAAACACTGAGCCTTTGGCTCGAAGGCTTCAAGGTTTGACAAAGCAATTGATGAGACTGCAGTAGGTACGAAAATTACCCGGCGGTATTACCATCGATATCTGGGGGGATTGGACAGCCGGGGGGAATGGGGGGATATAGCCCCAGTTGGTAACTGAAAATATGAGTAGGCTAAAGGTTTATCAGCGCCATAAATAAGAAAGACCAGATAATGTAAATGTAATCTTGGCTAATCCTGGCGATCTTAATTGGTACAAGGTGATTGGATTCGTATCCAATAAGAACATGGGTCTTCATAACTTCGGGCAGTAAAATAAATAAATTTGAAATAAGCTAAAAATATACTTTTCAGGATAAAAAGAAATTAATTCGTTCTATATAAGAGTGAAATGTACATACGAAAAAATACTTCGAAATTTTAAGAAATATAATAGGGTATATTTAGAATAACGCCCTTGTTAAGTGCATTGTGACGAAATGTATCTCATAAATAATGTACTTCCTTCATTTAGATACATTTCAAAGATAACTGCTTTTCAAAGTGAATTACTACTAAATAGAGCAATTGAAAAAAGCTACCTTTTTTGCTCTAACCCCACACTGATTTCTAATCTGAAGAGCAACAAATTTGTAAAGTCAAGAACAATTAACTTCCTCATTACCCTCTTATTGTGCCCGCATTTCTTCCGAACCACGGGACATACACATCAATCCGGCAGTACGCTCCCACTTATAATTACTCCGCCTGAAGTACCTATCTGATCGTATTTCACTCAGGGCTGCCGACCCAACCCTTTTGGATTCCGCCTTGACGAACGCGAAAAACATGACAGTTTTTCCCAGTGGCCAGGAGGGAGTATTCCGTTGGAATACCCATCGCATATCATGCCAACACCATCGATTTATGATGGTCAACCCTTCCACTACTTCGCCATCCTCCTCTGTCGCGCAGTATTCTAAGGTAGTTAGCCGTTTTGGTGGCAGGGATTAAGATTAAGACCTGGTGCTACATCAAATGGGTGTGAAAAACGCAAATTACAAAGAATTTCCTTAGGGTTACGCCGGTTACACCGGCCAAGAGGGAGTATTACCCGAGCAGCCAACAACAGGAAACTGGCCACATAGCTGCCGTCGAGTTTTTGAAATTCAGATGGACAGACACAGTCGACTAACTAACTAAGGGCGTGTCAGGTAAAGTCCTCATCCCAATCCTCGCTAGCAACAGCAACAGCACCATCACCCTTTCCCTCAGACGGTCGTGTAACTTTGAAATATGTTGAGCGTGGTGCGATAACTGGCCAAGTAACTAACTTGGCCAACTTGGCTAACTGGTAACTGGTTAACTGGCCGCTGCATATGCATATTTTATGCCATTTAAGCGGCATTTATGCAGCTTCGCGTGTTGACAAAAGTTGTTGGCTGCTCGTAACTCAATCTCAATATTTCAGAGCCACAGCCAGCCAGCGTTACATTAAAACGTGACTTTGACAGTAGCTGTTGAGGCCTCTGACAACGGCAGCAGCAACTGCAGCACCACCAGCAGCAGCAGCAATGCCCAACAGCAACATCCAACATGCAGCAGCAACATCAACAGCAACAGCAACAGCAACAACAGAGCAACATCGACGCTGTACGTGCCCCAAACACCAGGAAGAGTCATCGTCATCGGTGCTGTGTGACATTCGTTAAGCAAAATATGTGTCATCCGCCAGCTAGAAGCCTAAAAACGGGAATGGGCACTCCGATTGGCTATGGATGGGATATTAGTCGACGGCACATTTTCCCAAGGGTATCAGGGGTATATTGCATCCTGCCTGCCAGACTCCACAACAATGGCAAGAGTTTCCCAGGATCAACAGCTGAATCGATCGCAATCACAAGTACGTGGATTTTAGAATCCTCAGAGGTATAGCAATAAAATATGGCATTAGGATCGGTTAACAGGGCGCCAGATTAGAAGTAGAAGTAGAAACTTATAAAATAGGGATAAGTCCTCTTTGTGCGGTTAAGACATGGTCACATAATATAGGGAATTAGTTTCAGATAATTTAATATTTAACAAACAAATGTTAAATTTGTTTCGTAACATTACACTTAAACCAATCTTAAACAGAAAATTATTTGCTCACACAAATATCTGCATTTTAATTATATTCTTAAAGTTTATTTGCAGCAAAGGTCGTAAACTTTATAGACTGTTTTGCTATTACCATATAATGAAAGACTCAAGTCCCAACAATTTAGGGTTAAAGCGAAAGATATTTTATTACGACACTTAAATTCGTTTTTTATGACTATCCAAATAAAGTGAATTGAAAGTTGTGTTTTGCGAGAGTGTCTACAATAAGTAATTTGTTTCAAACATAACTACAAGGATTTTAGAAGGTAAACACTTTATATACCAACACAAGAATAGCAAATGTGACTAGACTACTGGGTAACCGAAGGTCCCAAGCTCATTTTGAGAGTATTTTTTCACATTTTCTAGGGAGGAAGGGGTACAACTAGAGACTCCTGATCTATTGGTTTTTGCGTGGCAAACGTTTACAAGCTAAACATATTTTCGTGGTCGTCGTCGTCGGCTGGCTGCCATGGCTGATTGCATGCATATTAGCCAAGAAGCGAGAACCTAGAGCCAAGAACTAAAAGCCAAGATGAGGGGCAGACGCCAAAAAGTTGATCTGCGTTCTGGAGGCATCAGTTGTGCAACATTTGTGGACTTCGCTGCCCCGGAAACCTCTGCTCCTCACGAGCTCCTGCATATTTTTGCTACCCTTTTGTTTTGTGGCAAAAGCAAAGCAGGCAACAAGACACGATTTTTAAAACGAAATCCATGTTCTTGAGCCGCACTACGACCAGATCGCACTTTATTCTCTCCTCTATGAGGAGCTTGGGGGTCTGGGAAGCGTTATTTATAAAACATGTTCGAAATGCAAAGCATGCGACACGACGAAGCTTTCATGCCCTATACACAAGTGCCGCATACTTCGCATCGCTCTCAGATTATTCGGTTTTCTTTTTTTCCTCTCAGCTTTCCTGTTGTCGCCGATGATGTTTTTCAGCTCCATGGGGGTAAATCATATTGCAATTGGGGGAGACGGAAATATCTGGGGGCCACGAGATTGATCATTCCGATGGATGCGCTCTTAACAAGATTAGCTCTTACTTGTTGTAAAAAAAATTATAAAATTATAATTAGTCTTATTTCAATTAAACAACCTGCATTATTCTTTGCAAATAATTTATAGTTAAGCAGGACTATTTTTAACTTAATACCAACTATATGAAAAGTATTGTATCGAATTGAGAAAATTATAGCTGCTGCGTAATTGTTAGTACGAATACAATTTCTATCAAATTATTTTTTCTAATTTATTAGGATTTTTTTTTTAATTCCCCTTGCACTTAATTGATTGATCATTTCGCTGTCATTTACAATCTCACACTTGCTCATTGTCACTTTGTCACACTCGATCATTGCCCGTGATCTTTATTCGTAAACACTTCAGTTGTGATCAAGATCATTTCATTTAAAGATCTCAATTCTTTTTAGGAGATCGCTTATCTATCCATTTGTTTTCGAGTGATCTACAATTGCTGTTGATCCACTATTTAGCCACGCGACTGATCACATCTGGTTTGTGATCTTCAGGCAACGATATGTCGAAGTTGCTGATGGTCAAATCATTAATTTTTTTATGGGATATGAATGAAGTGTAAGATGAGTGGAGTGCTCTTTATTTCGTAGTCAACACCTGCAAAATATTAAAATGCTGGTTTTTGCTTTCTTAAATGTTTCTTAAAGATAGCAATAAATATTACATTTTAAATATTCTGATATTCTGAATTTTTTAATCTGCTTAGCAGAAGGGATAGGAGTTTGTAATTCTAATGTCCACCTGCGCTAAAGTCAAAGGATTTGAGATCACATTTTGGAATGATTCTTTCCCTGACAAAATCCTTGAGATATTCACAGCTTGTTGCAATCGTCTTCGAGCACTCCTTACTTGGCGATCGGCCCAATTGAAACCTGGCTAAAGGGCAATTCTGAGTAAGCAGCGAGTGAACTAACCCATTGAGCCTACCATATCTGCATTCGGTGGCATTTTCAATGGTCTCATAACCCAGGGCCAGACAATGAAACCCCCAAACCCCCCTGGAATCTGCTGTCAATGTGCGTAACAATTAAATCGTGTGGCTTCTTCTTCTGTCTGCAGACAATTTGCAAATGATCGGTCGCCGTGGGTTCGGATCGGTGGCTCTAACTTGGCCCACAGGATGCCGGTGCTCGATGGGATTGGATTGGATTGGATAGGATGGGATGGGATTGCGTGGCCCATGCACCTAACTTCATCACGATCCGCGACACGAAAATAGTTGCACTCCACCCAAAGACGGCGGCGCTCATTCGATGCGAAGGAGCCTTCTTTTCTTGGAGTGGGAAGCGTCACATCACGAAGTCGACGCCAACGCCACTGCAGCCAGAAGTACACTGAGGACAAAAACATTTTATGGTCTACACATACGGCAAGCTAGTGTGTATAATGGTATAAGTAGTAAAATAAGCTAGTGTTTCAATTAAAATTGAGCAAACAAAATAATGCCTATTTTGTTTATAGAAAAATATAATTTAGATAGCTTAATAAATTGCTTTACTTTAGTGAATGCAATTAAATTTCGCTTGCAATGTTCCATTTACATTTCAATTGATACTTCTATGTAGAGCACCTCATAAAATACTTCTGAGTGTAATAATGACAACGAGCAATTGCAATAGCAACTGGCAACAGCGACTGGAATCGACTCCCAAGTGCCACCAGGTTGGCTGCCCCGGCGATTTCGATTTCGAGTTCTGGTGCTTTGCATATTTAGCAAACACATTGCCGTGGCTCGTAGCGAAAACGGTTTCATTGTTGCCGCCAACAACATGAAAGCCTGCGCTCCTTTTGGATTTTGGATTTGGCCAGCACAGTGCTCCAACCAACACAGGTATCCAATGTGGATATACATGGAGTCCAACTACATCTACGCCCGCAGCCACACACACAGATGCCGATATAATAACAATCGAGACACACAGAAGAACAGAGGGACTATATAGTCGGCACTACGGATTGGATATGGATGGAGGACTGGATGGTCTGGTACGGGACGGGACTGAAACCAGAGGAGAACCAAGCCGAGCCGGGGATCTGGGCAGCCGACCAGTTAACCGACAAGAAAATAAGTTGAATAAAATTATTGTGAACACGTCTCGTTGATTTATTGTGAAATCGCGCATGAGTAATGATCGCATATTTGGGTATGCTTGTTGTTTTATCCGAAGAGAAGGTCGCTCGGTGCCTCTATCCCACTTTACTTTACTTGGCTCCCTCGCGATTGGGCCACAGTATAATTTCTGCTGTCTGCCTCCTTTTTTTTTTGTTCGGTTTTTAGTTTTTGGTATCTGGACGTATATTTTTTGCCTTTTTCCAGCCTGGTTATTGCTCATTTTCGTATCGATACGTAAGCCGGTGATTCTGTTTACATTTTACCGGGCTTGTGCTCTCTATTGTTGCTCTAAATGGCATCGAATGAGTTGAACATTTTGGTGTGTTTTCTCGTTGTCGTTTGGGGACCTCCAAAAACAGTGCCACATTCGATTCGAGACCGAAGCTAAAGCTAAGCCATGGGATTTGGGATCTGGGATCGGAGTCGCGAGAGCTGGGAGTTGGAGGTCTGGAGTCTTGGGCAAACAATAAAACATGATGATGGGCAACTCGATGGGCGATGGACGATGGACGGTGGTGGCGGGGTTCCTTTCTGGTTATCTAATCGGCCTTTATAATTGGTGGGTAACCGGCAAGAGACCCGATCCGCGGAGAGATTCAGCCCGATCATTGTGTAACAATTAAGGTAAGGAATCAACACTGATCAGCAATCTTCGGCATGGGGAGATCGTAATTGTTCTTTAACTTTTACCAGTCTTTTGTTCTGCGCATTGATTTGATCTATGGCTGTGATGCATTTTCATTTAGACGAAATATTGCTGGAGTTAAGGCGTGAAATCTAATTTGAAATCAAGATATTGTTTAATAATTGCTGGATACTTAAATTTATACGAGTTTGTTGACCTGGAAAATTACTACTACGAATTTAATGAATTATATATTTAATTTTTTTTCAGTCTTGTTCTTTTAAAGAAAGCCAGTTTGTATAACTTCCAGTGCAATGCCTTTTCCTTTCTATTAATCGGACAATCTTTATCAACACACCTGAGTGCAGCAAATTGAAACTTGCTTTCCAGCCAAGAATTCTACTTGACTTTCTCTCCATATTTCACATATCAATATCCATTATCTATCACATGTTTACCCAAAACAATTTTTCTCGCCAGACTGCTGCAGTTTGAAAGCGCCCGAAATGAAGTTAACCGAAAGGAGGAAGAAGGCCAAGAGATGCGGACGCAGACACACAGCATAAATGTATCTTACAGTACGCACAAGGCAGTTACGGACCAAAAATTGATGATCGCGTGCCAAATGTGCATGTTTATAAACATATTTCTTGCCCCCCTGAACTGGCCCCCTTCGTAGGACCCCCGAACCCAATAACTTCGGCTGTTGGCTGTCCCATTTGGATGATCTTGCATTTGATCAGTCGCTTTGTTGATTGCTTGAAACTTGTGTCCATGCAATAAAACACTCAAAATGCCAACTTTATTTTGGGTCAAAGCCGGCCAAACACGCAACGTTGCCTGAGAGTTTCCGAGTTTCTGGGATGCGATAAACTTTTGCCTTGTTTTAACTACCCCCCGCGGCCCCCAACAAATATTCCCCACTCGTTTCGAACATTAAAATTGTCTGCGGGCAGGCAGAAAAAAATGTGAACGAATTTTGCGTGCGTTTGACCTTTTTCAACGAAATGAAATATGAATTTCACACAAATATAAAGAGCAAAGGGGAGACCGGTCGTGGCCACCGAAACCTGTAGGAAATGGGCTATAAAATGATATACATATAAATATATATACAAATAAAATTTCAAATTCCCAAACGATCCAACAGATCGACTACCAACTGTGCATTTGGCGGAACTTTGCGCCGCATGCGTCGCATATCTTTGACACAATCCGTGGCGCCCACCCGTTGGGAATTCGAGGGCAACCTTTTCACTTCTTCCCCCAGCCGATCTCGAATTAAATTAATTCATAATGAACAGAATTATTAGAGCCTAACCGCCGAAAGAGAAGGCCGGTGTACAATCGCACCGACCTGCATCATTTACTTGGGCTCCAAACAGTGATGGCAAAAGGCCCAATAAAAAAATAAAACATAGCGATCAAGAAAATATTTGAAACAAAATACTGTAATATATACTTTATTTTAAGTACAACTGCAATATTTGGAGTATTTGTTCTACAAAGATTTTAATTTATTTTACTCAAAATATGTCAACATGAAATTCTGTTTTATAAATTTTAAACTCTTTTCTGATTTCAGATACTTTATAGTGCCTACCTCACAAAAGGTCTAAAGTTGCATCACTGGACCCAAACAGAACTAAACTGGACCCAAAAAAAAAAGAAGAAAAACACTTTGCAAGGGCGTAGTCAAGCAGTTAACAAAAGAATCCGAACCAGAACCAAACTGGAACCCAGAGATCGCCGGGATTAATGGTTGTGCTGACAGAGAAAATCCTGCGGTTGTAATTTTTACGACCCTTCCTCTCTATTCGGGTTGCCCTCCTCCTTCTCCTTCTCCTTCTCCTTCACCACCTCCTCGTTCTGCTGCTCCTTTCCAAGCAATTAGAGTTGTATGAGCAAAGGTTGCCTCCTTCCCACCTGGGTGCTGATCGTAAAAGATCTTCCAGGGAATTCGCTGTCGCTCCGCCCGCGGATCATTAGTTACACAGGAATCCGGCGTGGGTTGTGAATCGCAGGATCACCTTCTGGGACCATGGTTATGGATTATTCCCTGGACTTTAACGCTGGCCCAATTACGTCGCCCGACAATGTGCAATAATCACGGTGCCTTTTCACGGAAGCGATCTATGCAAAACAGATCCCTTGGTCAGCGGTGGGTTAAAGTCAACAAACAGTTAAAGCAAGGTCGGCAAGGGTTCATGTCTGTACCTGCTGGGGTGTATGAATTCCCAGACCGAGATGATTAGTATGGGATCAGTATGGATATTGGTCGAATTGCTTTATGTGCGTCATAAAGGTACAGACAACACATTTGGTATTTAGTAGGTTGTTATGATCGGAATAATGGAAAATATGAGGCAGACTGGAAGTAGGTTGTGTAAGATTTTATGACAGAAAGGATAATCCTAAAATAAGCAAGGTTTCCGGAGGCTGGCATTCCTCTTTGTGGTGCTTTTATATAAAATATAGATATGGTAAACCAAAAAACTATCTTGCTTGAAATATAAAAAGCTGAAAAAGGTTTAGATTTTAGTCAATCTAAGTTAATCTGCTTACTTTCCGTTAGTTTTGATTTCTTCAATATCAACAACAATTAGGCTGTGCTCAATCAAATCGATCAAGACCTTTCCCAGCATAAAAATGACTAATTAATCAAGCGAAGATCCACTGATCTTTCAATATTCGTTCCTAAGCTCCCCCCCCCCAAAAAAAAAAAATAGGTGTCTTCAGAAACACGATTCTCCACTTCCTCCGGGTCGAATAGCTCGCAGTCCCCAAAAAAGATTGCTCTAATGATCAGCTCACACAAAATACATCTATTTCTCTGCCGGAACAGCCCACAAGAATTCAACCACATATTTCTGGCTCAGAACCAAATATGATTAATTTTTCCTTTAGGGCTCTGACAGCACAAATCTCTCTCTCTCGAACAATCATGCCCATTGCAATTGGCCTGGAACACGTGTTTGTTTTTGGACGGTTCGCTTGGTTTCGAACTCAAATCGCAGCTTTCACTCATGCGTAGAGCCCTGTGTCCCATGTTCCGTTCAATTCTATTCTCTCGAGAATCACAGAATTGGAGAGAACGGGAGGTGAATCGAGTTGGGAAATGCGCATGCGCAAACGCAAATGTTGCATGGAAACCGACGAGCAACGACTACATGACATAGTGCCTGTCGTCTCATTAGGATTAGACCCACGTTATTTAATTGCATGTTAGGGATTCCTGCCTTATAATGAGTTAGTTAAACACACACACACACGCACACGGCGTAGTCAGCCAGTTGAGGGAGCGACAGTAAGCAAATGATTAATGACCAGGGTACCTCCTCTGTTTATCTCACTCTTGGGCGCTGGTTCCTTGGCCTAACCTCTGTTGGTTTTCCACATGAATTTATTTACAAATAAAATTATAGTCTCGAAAGTCAAGGCAACAAAAGCAACAGCAACAACTGTGGCACAAGTAGCAGCAGCAACAACAACAACAACAACACATCGGTTGCAGGGCCGTTTAAACACCCCATAAACAATTTGCCATAATTTTGTTGAACGACGACGGCGACGAGACCGGTGGTTGGCGGTTGGCGGTTGGCGCTCCCTCATTACAAAATGACGGCAAATTGCAATTTTCAGTGCCCGCATGCCGATCCGATCCCATTCCATGGCACAGCATCCCATACCATCCATCGCATCCATCTCATCCCATCCCATCCCATCCGATCGGATCCATCCAATTCGGTAGCCGACGATGACGACGGAACGATGTGACAATCAAGGCGACGTCCACGGGCTGATGTGATGCGATGCGATGCGATGTGATCTGATGTGATGAGTGCGTCTATCATATCGTCAACGTGCGTCGTCTGCGCTTCAGTCTCAGTCGCAGTTGAAGTCATCCTCCTCGTCGTCATCGTCATCGTCACTGTCAACCGACAACATCATCATGCAGCAGGCCCAACAACACCAGCAGCCACACATTAAGAAAAATATCTCTGTGCTTATTACATCGTCATCTTTATATTCAAAAGCCACATGATCTCGAAGAAAACCCACCTTAAAACATTGGTTTTCCAACTTACTTTCATAATTAACTGGATATGGAAAGCGAAACTTTTTATTTTAATGCAAGCTTAAAATGATGGCAATTTTTCCCAGTGCATTAATGCCATCCCAAGGCTGGACTCTTGGCTATAGCCCCTTGATCCTGATCGGGCCAAGCTTGCCGACTGGCGGGGCTCATCATCGTCGTCATCGAAATTGTCATGTCACGAAAGTTAGCTGCCAGCTGCTGCAGTTGCCACTGCGGTGGTTGCTGTGGTTGCAGTAGTCCAGTGCGCTGGCGGCTCAGCTTTATTGTGGCTCACATTTTTTGTTTTTAGTGTTTATTTGGCCCTTGCCCCACTGGGCACGGCCACTTTTTAATTGGGTTGGGCTCGGGATGAGTTTCCCTCGACCCAAATCAATTAGCATAAAAGGAAAACTGGCAATATAGTTTATTGGCTTACAATATGTCGTAAATATTTTGGACAATATTCTAATATCATTTAATAGCTGAAGAAGAGTTTTTATTGGTTGTGCAAACGAAAAAAGGGCGGCTATTCATGTGGGTTGGAATTTTTAAAGAATTTTTAATTGCTTTGCTTCAATTAAGAAACCTTTTGTTTATCTTTAAAATAATTTACTTGCATTTAGTTCTAAATAATAAATTTACAAATATATTACAATTATATTATGTTATATTATTTCTTAATATTCATAGGATAATGTTGAAGTCTGGAAATTGGTTAGGGTATTACCAGATTCCCCCTTTTCCCACCAGGCCCAAATGATCTCCCCTACTTGCAGTAATTGTGGCTGGTGGAGCTGCTGCTACTGCTGCTTGAGATTTTGTGGCTTAAATGCCTTTTAAATGCAGCTCCCCACGGGAATATGCCGTCGCCAGTCTGACTGTCTGCATGTTGTTGTTGTTGCTGTTGCTGCTGCAGTTGCTGCTGCTGCTGTTGTTGTTGCTGCTGCTGCTGCATTTGCTGCTGCTGCTGTTGACATTGTGATCAACGATAGCGGCCTGACAACTGATGGCAATCACTTGTCGCGCTTCAGATCATCCGCCCGGCTGCAGCAGCAACAACAGGAGTAAATGCAGCAGCAGCAGCAACAGCAACAACATGCAGCTGAATGTTGCATGTTGCCCCATGCCTTGACACAGATTTGTTGGCCAAAGTTGGCGACAACGTCGTCGCCTTTTTTGGCCCAGGCGTCTAAGCCGGGACTTGTAAAAGGATCCTCGGCTCGGCTCGGCTCCTGCGCCTTCCTTCTTTGCGGCTTTGCTGCCTCCTTGGCCAATTGACAATTGACGCAAACATCAAAACTGTCTAATTAAAAACATTGCCACAGTGCGTAACAGAAATCAATGGGAACGCGGCATGATGATGCCGACAAAAGCGTTTTGACTTTATGACATCTGAAGCCGGCCGAAGTCGAAGAGTTGAAGAAGAAGAACTTGCTATTTATTTTGTAATTTTTCTTAAGAACATTTATTTTATTTTTTTTTTTGTTTTGATGTGCTGAACCGGGCTCAATGGCCAGGCCAGGCCAGGCCAGCACTTCTGGCTAAATTATGGACTCTCGTGGCGGACTATAAAACAACAATGATTCGTATAAATTGGAAACATTAAAAAAGCAATCAAAAATGTTCGGGCCAAGGCAACAGTTTTGCGGTCTCCCCGGGTCAGTTTAACCTGGCGTGTTAACCTGTTGCCTCTCCAAATACAACAGAAAACAGAAAAATCGAAGGAGAAAAATAAAATTTCAGCCGATGCAGCTTCACACGAAACGCGGAGAGATCGAGCTGATGATGATGATGACGGCGATCGAATGGCGATCGAGATATACGAGCAGGTCTACGGGGCAACCTCACTCAACATTTCGGCCTTAACGCCTTGACTGACTGATAGGAGCAACAACAATGCCCGTCGATTGTTAATCAGTTAGATATAAAACAAAATAAAAGAAGAAGAATCTCTTCTCCTACAACTCCCAAACAAAAAAAAAAAAAAACAAAAAAAAAAGAACATCGAAATCTCATCGCGTATCTACGACATGTTAATGATGTTTCCACTCCTCACAAAAAGAAAAGAAACAACAAGAAAAACGTTTGCTTTTCAGACCCAGAGACTTCGGATTCCTAGAAGAAGTTCGTCGGAGTCGCCTGCGCTCTCGATTGATGTTATTTATGTGAAATGTCTGTGAAATTATTACCCTTTTTCCCATTCCAGCCCATGGGGGAATTTATTTTATTTCGTTTGAGTTTTACTCGCTTTTAATTAGCAGCCCACCAGCCAGAGCTATGGGGTAGAAAGAAACCTCCGATCCGAACGTAACATGGTAATTTAATCTCTCGGATATACAAGGCTGATCCCAATCTTGCCTCACTTTGACCACTCATCAAGTGGCAGTCTTCGAGATCGACTTTAAAATGTGATTCTACTTGATTGTTTCGGTGCTTTCGTATCATTCGGCGGGATCTGTATCTTGCACAATAGATTTGACGCTCTTTTGTCTTTTGGGCTTTTTAATTGCATTTAGTTGCAAATAGATGACATATTAGTGAAGATATAGGGCTGCATCTGGACCGGACCATCAATAAAACTGGACAGAAAGAAGCATTTGGGATTCCGCCTTGTCTTATCCGAAGAAGGTGGGAGATAACCTGGTTTATTGGATCCGATTGAACAGCATGGAATTCGAATGGGATTTTCATTTTGGGAAAGAGCGCTTTCAAATTGATAATGAGAAATTCTTGTTCAAATTTGTATTTAAATGTTGTTAGATTAGGTTTATTTATCTCGAACTTTTCGATACCGGGTGCCATTGAATCGATAAATTAAAAGATACTTTCGTATGTATCTCGTATCTGGCAGATACATTTTCTATAGTGACTAAACGTGAATTTCTAAAGGAAAGTAAAGGAATTACTTTTAAAGATTTTAAGGTTGTATCTAAAGGTTAAAGTGGCGCTTTTAAAATATTCAAGGGAATTTTCCATTTATCATGAAGAACAGTTTTTTTCTATTTAAGCTGATTATCTAATCTAGGAATGATGTAATAACTGACTTTAAAATCAAGAGCTGGCGTGCTATTGAACTAAATATTCGCGTGCTATTCTAGCCAAGTTAATTTATGCTCTTCACTGAAGATTAGTCTCATAACTTCCATTGACAGCAACCCATCCATAGAGTTCGTGTAACTATGGATAAACTTTTGTGGCCTGTATTACGGTTCCATTCCATTCCACCTAATTGAATAAAACGAGCTTTATTTATAGCCAAGCGAGACTAATTCCAGTCCAACGTCCCACAGAAGCAAAATCTTGGCCATTGTTCTCCCCGCCCAGCGTTTCCACTTCCTTTGCATTTCTCATATCTTTTTCTGAAGCACGAGTCGCGAATGGCGAGAACTTATGAATGGCCAGCAGAAATATAGCTGCGGAACTCGAAGACGGCTGTCATTTGCCAGTCACCATTAAAATCAGTTGAGTTATAATTTGACTAATTCCAATGGATTGCATGAATCAACTTTGGTCTGCTTATGCTAATTCGAATCGCTCTGTGGGCCCAGCCCATTCGGATCGAGTCAATTGTAGGCCCATTTGGATGGACTTAAGTAGTTTCTTTTTATTATTATTATGAACTGGGTTGGCCAAGCGTAGGGCGAGTCTTTAAGGCTAGCTTGCATTCATACACTCTGGGAAATAATTGATTCTTTTCTAATAAAACTCAATTCAAGTCAAGGTAAATGGATCTTATAGTATGGTGTAATGATGCAACTGCTTTTGTTTTTTACTAATTAACATTAGGTATGTATAGTTCGCATACTTAGAACCATTCTCTTACATATTTCATGTTGATTACATTTCTCGCAGTGCCCGTATGTAGATGATTAGTTGGGGAGTCGAGTTCGGGGCATGTCTCGGCCCAAGGTTGTCTGCCTGTCCCTTGTTTGTTCATCAAATTATATAGAGCTCGTCTGGCCGACTACCGACTACCGTCCGACTGCCATCCTCTTTGCATTGCGTAGAAGTAGTATATCCTTTCAAATCGTCGCGCCCCCGGGCACAATACAATTGGACCTCACTGTGGATGGATGTTGCGTGTATGTGTTTGTTGCTTCTGCTGCTGCTGCTGCTGCTGTTGTTGCTGTTGCTTGTCCATGTCCAATGTCTTCTGACGTCGTCTATGGTCTTTTTGATGTGCGTCCAGTCGGAACGCTAAAGTCGATCCCCATATCCATACCCATTCCATTTCGCCGTAGCCTGTCGTGCTGCCAAGTTTTTGGAGAGCGTTGTAGGTAAACACTCGCGCCTAAAAATATCTATAAGCTCTTGGGTTCCCGCTTTCCTGGGTTATACATTTATTCACTCGAGTGTGCCTGTGTGTGTGCGTGTGCCGTGCAACAACTTGGGCAACCACTTTGACTGCGAAAACTCGAACGAGGCAGCTGCAACGCGTTTCGATTAGTTGCCACAACGCGGCGGCTGTCTGTCAGTCAGTTCGGCTCACTCAAGACCTAGCCCCTCCAGCCTTCACCACCCGTCTCCCTCAGTGGTTCTATGGCCTCAGCTCGCTTTTGGTTCCAGACCCAGACCCAGACTCAGGTTCTGTCGGAAACAACAGTAGGCTAAAACCGGACCAGTTAGAGACCCAGACATACTCATTAGGAGGCTATTATGCATTCCTTGAAGGGTTTAAAGACCGAAAAGCTCCGACGTTATCCTTGAAGGATGGACAATAAGGACAATAAATTCATATTGAAATTAAGCATTCAATTTCTGAAGAATGCGCCCCTTTTGACGAACATTAATCTTAACAATTAAGTTTTCAAAAGACATACTAAAATTAAAGTGTGTACAAACATTGGGATGTTCTGTGGAACCTAACTATCTGCCCATAATACTTCTTCACATAATCCGAAACTACAGGGTATCAAAAACGAAACGCTGACGTCGCCGTCGCTGCTGACGCTGTCTTGTTAATTTTTTGAGCTATTTATTTTGATGTTTTCGCTTTTACGCTCTCGTTAAGTCGCCCAGACGCAATGCCAAAGTTCTTTAGTGGCTGCAAAAAGCGAAGAAACCGAATGGAAAAAACTCTGCTGACCGTCGCGATCGAGCCCGTGGGCCAGAGGGGTTAGCTCGAGGGGCACTTTTGGGGTGTTCAAGACCGGGGGAATATCGTTTGTGTGTGCAGCGTTGCATCACGAGATAGTTGCGAGAGATATGCATACGAAATTGGAAATGCTAATTAATATGTTTTGCACAGCAGATACGAGGCGATATCCACACATCCTCGGTGGCTCTGTTTACATAAGCGTTAACTGCTCACCCGCACTATCTCGCTCTCTGTCCACCCCCAACGCTTCGTCTCTTTCGCACACGGTTGGAGATTATTAAATTAATTTTTATTAGGCGTCAAGCCGTAAAGAACAGCTGAGATGGATGACTGGTTCGATGGCGAGACGGAGGAGGTATGGAGTGAAGTCGAGTGAGTTGAGTGCGGTACCGAATGAATGTGAATGAATGGCAAAGCTCACATAACAACGCGTTATAATTAAGAACAATGGCAACTTATTCAACATATTCCTCTGAAATCCATCGCCCGCGCGAGGGACTCGGCCATATCTCAACTGATTTGTAAGCGAGTCTCGAGCCCGGACCGTCGGTTCTTTTCACCACCACTGACACTTGACGGATTCCATCGTCAATTGGCGTGACATGTCATCGCCCGGGAATTTAATTGCAACGCCTTGGGAAGCGGTAAGTCTTGGGGTTTCTTGGGCTGAGTAATGGAATTTATATAGTGAATTGATCAGGGGATCTTAATAGAAGCTTATTATTAAAGAACTGTCGCATATTTCAAAATAAAAGTATCTTCTTATTGTACTAAGACAGAGTTCCCACATCATTTATTTTTTAACTAATCATGGCTTGCCTTAATATTGGCAATGTTAAGCAAGGTCAGCCACCTGTTTCCCTAAACAGACAATCCCTTCACAGAGATCCGCAAACAACCCTGCTAATGTAAACAAAACAGGAAGTTCCGCCGGGCAGATCTTCTCAAGCGATTTCAAGAGATGAATTCAATTCCTAATCCTTATCTATTCCATTTGGAAGCCACTCTCGAGGGTTTCCTTTCTCCATTCGCCGGGGGCGTCCCTCAATTCGGTCATTGTCTCCGGACGAATAAAAAAAGCAATTCCAATTACAAGCCAGGCAAAAACAACAAACGAAATTTTTCGCAACTGGCAGCTGGCGGAAAATAAAAAAATAATGTACGGGTATCTACAAAAGAATCGGTGCCCATGACTCATGTGACTGTGACCCAATGAGCAATATAAGCGCCCAGCACCCACAAGATACAGATACACGTCTTTGGCAACCCAAGACATGCGAAACGATTACAAAGAAAAATAATTTGCGCAAATGGAAATGAAAGAGAATCGAGAACGATCAGTCATCGTAGGGAAATATTGCCCCCAACTCCGCAGGCTATAGACATAAACTCAACTAATCTAATCAAATCAAATCAATGCTGGCAGAAACGCCCCTCGTTTACGGTTACGGATACTCAAAGTACACTAAACAGGACCTTGCACTGATAAAAAATGATCCATTTATCTGGCATGTTTGTAGAAATGTTATATTACAGTTGCGGTAAAGAAAATTTGTATATCTTATTACGTTTTTTGGAGGTGGAAGTATTTAAGTGAATATACTTTCTGAATTCAGTATTTTATATTGAAATATATTTATTTAAATGTTTGTTTAAAATTAAGGTTTAATATATCATATATGTTCTCATCGTGACAACTTGTTTTTCTCAGTGTTCCTCACTGATCCTGCGGCATATTGTGCAATCAATAGTCTAAGCCAATTCTTTCTACACCCAAGCACTTCCTGGCTTACACCAACTGGCCTGATCGATTGATCTGGCGATAAAGCAAATCATAAGACGAGAGAGAGAAAGAAAGGTACACGGCAGGAACAAACAATTGGGCTAGGATTGTAACAAAATCCTAGCCAAAGATATCGCAGCAGCACCAATCTGTTTACCTGAGGAATCAGGATGAGGACGATCTCGAGGGAAAGTGAGGTGAGTGAGGGAAGGGGAAGACCGAAAGACGATGTTTGCACGGTCAACTTTCAACACAATTTGTAGGCTACCTGCAGTTTGCTCAGACGGAGGCTTGGGTGTGGGTTTTCCTGAGAATGGAGCACCGTAGCACTTGGAATGGGAGAGATTCATCTCAAACGGACCAGTACCAACCCATCTCATACCATCCCATAACATCCCATCCCAACTCATCCGATCCCATCCAGACCAAACAAGCTGCTTGGCTAACTGGCTGACTGATACGCATCGCTTGGGATGTGTTTGGTTAATCAGCACCTGTCGAGTCAACGGGCGTCGACAGGTACAACTACACTATATACAGTTGCGATCGAAATAATAGCGCTGCAAATCAAGGGTTTAGTCACATCTGGAGGGGTTTTATTTGTCAGTTTGAGTGGTTATTTTTAAGATAATAATATAGCATGGTCGGCGATCCCAGCCGTTAGCTTGCAGCTCACCCTTGAGTGACTCGAAATTAATTCGGCTTGAAATAAACCTAATTTTTGCGATTACGCTATCAACTTTTATTTAAGGCGAATTATGAACACAAATATCTTAAGTAAGCCTTAACTATATAATATTTTATGGATATTTTGTTAAATATTTTAAAATCTCTGATACCAAACTGATGTTTTTATATCTAAACGAAGTCTTATTAAACTAAACTTTAGCTTATAAAGTTACTGATCTAAGCTTTTTAAGAACTGTCTATTAACAATTATATTTTATATATTTCGCTTAGTCAGGATTTTACTTTCGAAAAGCTTAAATTAAATTAGAAGACTTTTCGGATCATTAAATTCTCAGCTTTTTTGAATAAGCTTCCGATTGATTATAAAACACTTGTTGCACTTATTTTTTCGAACCCAGCTGTTTGTGTGTTCTGTTTAATCCGGTAGCGATCTGTTTTGCTTGGCGCATTGTTTTGGGAAAGTTTGAAAGTGCGGTTACAGCATATGGGCAGCCAGATCATGCGAAAAAATATATCAGATTTGGACTCGTACTCATACTTGTATTCGGACCCCTTCGAACTTTAGGTCGGCTCCATCTGCGGCTCAGCCACCGCCACCTCATAATGAGTAAGCCCCCCGAGTTTGAGATCTCCCCGACAAATCTCGATTGCCCGGCCAGCCGGTCCGGTTCGGTATTGAAGAAAAATACCAACGGTCCGAGTTCGAGTCCCAGCCCCAATCCAATCCCACCAACTGCTGCGGCTGCTCTCATAAATCAAGAAAAATCAGTCAATTTTTTTGTGGGTTCGCGTGTGTGAGTGTGCGCCTATATCAAACTGACATTGGCTGAATTAACAATTGATTTCAATAATTTTTTATGATTATTCTCTGCTTTTTTTTCGTCTCGTTTTCGGTTTTTGTGGCTGTCTGCAAGGCAAGCAAAGAAAAGCCGAAGATCAGCCGCCACTTGCACTCGAATCCGTCGATTCAGCAAATCGGTTCTCTTTCGTTTCTCTCAACGGATATATCTCATCTGCTGAATATGGAAAAACACTCAATTGCGCTGAGTACTCAACGCTCAGCTGGGTTTTCGTGGAGTAGAACTCGTCTAACCGGTGTGACGAGTGTCAATGTCTCATTGGAATTGAAATTGTTTGCTCGGCTTTGACGCTCAGCGGAACCGACAGGCGGGAAACGGCGGGGAGGCACATAGTGCGCACAGTGGGCCCAAATCGGCAAGGTGCCAGCTGTGGGTGTGAACCTGCTGGGACGGGGAGTTATTGTCCAAAGATCAAGGTTGTTTTGGCGTGACAAATATTTGAGGTGTGGACTAATTTGATTTGTATTTAAAGCCACGACACCGGAAATCGTATAAGATAACTGCAGAGGTCCTTCCTTAGATTGTTTGTCCGTATCGAATTGGTATTTGAATTTATTTCCTATTTTCATACTATATACAATTTTAAACATTATTATATTATAATAATAATAATATTTAATTCTAATTTATAATTAAACATTATTCATGAGTCAAATGACCTTTATTCTCCAGAAGTATAAGTTGTGGATTCTTTTATTCCTATACTTTTGAATAACTGCTTTGAAATTTTCTTTGTGGATTACAGTGCCGCACTTGTTACATATTTCATATTATTTAATAGTTGTCCCATCCATCTACTTCTCTAGGGAACTTTTTTTATCAGATCGGGAGATCGCTATACAGATCTAGCATATCGATTTACCTATTCCTTCCGTCGGCATCCTTGACCCTAAAGTATTGCAGATTTGGAATATCCTTGGTCTTAAAATTACACATGTTTCTGTAGACTAATATCACCTGCCCATCTCCCGCGATCTCACTTCCTCACATCTTCCATCTTTGCTTTGCTTTGTTGCAAAACCCCATGCTAATTCTACCTGCCCACCGAGTGCAATTCGTTGCTATTCGGCCCACTGTGCACTGTGGGCCATTACGTGCAATGCGTTTGCGTTCGGATTGCATAGTTTTGTTTACTCGATCGCATCTCGCTCTAGTTCCTTGGTTCTGTGTGCGTGCTCAATGAGTGCTCACTTACTCATTTACTCAGGTACTCAGCTACTCACTCACATAGTCACTCAGGCGGATGAGTGATTTTCAGCGGCACTTGCTGCTGGCTGAAAACCGGAGAGAGCGATCAGTTTTTGAGTTGACTTCGAGCCGAGCGGACGCGCGTTTGTCGTTCAGCGGATGAAATAGAAAAAAGAAGAAGTATCGCTTCGAGAAAAATTGGAACACAATTTATCAATCGCGCTATCGCACCCCCCACTTGGATTACGGTCAACGCGAAACAACTGCAAAGCAATAAAATTAAGATATAGAAATCGAAAAACGAATGCAACCGAAATCAAAAGATATAAGAAGATAAAGAAAATTACATAGCCAGCGGGAAGAAACAAGAAAATCGTTTTAGATCAAGCATTAAATCGGTTGATGTGGTGTTGTTGTGAAAAGTGGCGATTGTGCAAAGCTGCGCTATAAAACCAAACAAAAAACAAAATAATTTAAAAAATCCCAAATAAGCACACACACAAAATGGGCGAAAAATAGAACGAGCAGTGAAAGACCAAAAGAAGCCCCTCATAACCTCCCCGATTAACCAAAATCGAAACCCCATTCGAAGTTTAGGAACCACCAAAAATGCTGGCCACCACCCACATGCTGTACGTGCTGATTGCCACCTGTGTAATACCCATTTTCGGGGCAGCCCTCAGCAAGACGGTGTTGTACCAGGCTCCCGATGAGTGCCGCTGGTCCGGCGGCGGGGAGCATGACATCACTCTGGTCTGTCACCTGAGGACCATCAACTCGGAGCTGGAGAACACCAACTTTAGCGTGATCCAGCCGCAGAACACGGTGCGCCTGCGTCTGGAGTGCAACGATGCCCTGTTCTTCCAGAGCAGTCTGAGTCCGGATAGCTTCAGATCGCTGGTGGAACTCAGGGATCTCACCATCGAGTACTGCAAGCTGGGCAATCTCACGGATGGATCTTTCCGTGGTCTGCAGGAGCTGCGAAACCTCACGATTCGCACGCACAATGGCGATTGGTCCACAATGTCGCTGGAGATGGCATCCAATAGCTTCGTGGAGTTCCGCCAGCTGGAGCGTTTGGATCTGAGTCTCAACAACATCTGGCTGATACCGGATGGCATGGTGTGCCCCCTGAAATCCCTGCAGCACCTGAATGCTTCGTACAACAAAATTCAGGACATCAGCAACTTTTACTTCAGTGCCTCGCTCAGTTCGCGGAAGGCACGAGTTTGCGGCTCCACACTGCAAAGTTTGGATCTGAGTGCCAACAAGATGGTCAGCTTGCCCACGGCAATGTTATCGGCTCTGGGCCGACTGACCCATCTGAATATGGCCAAGAACAGTATGAGTTTTCTGGCCGATCGCGCCTTCGAGGGTCTTCTTTCGCTGAGGGTTGTGGATCTTTCGGCGAACCGATTGACCTCTTTGCCGCCAGAGCTCTTCGCGGAGACCAAACAACTGCAGGAAATTTACTTGAGGAACAATTCCATCAATGTACTGGCCCCAGGAATCTTCGGAGAGTTGGCTGAACTTTTAGTTCTCGACTTGGCAAGCAACGAACTGAATTCCCAGTGGATCAATGCTGCCACATTTGTGGGTCTCAAGCGTCTCATGATGCTGGATTTATCGGCTAATAAGATCAGCCGCCTGGAGGCTCACATCTTTAGGCCCCTGGCCAGTTTACAGATCCTGAAACTGGAGGATAACTACATCGATCAGCTGCCGGGGGGAATCTTCGCGGATCTCACCAACCTGCACACACTGATCCTCTCGCGCAATCGCATCTCAGTCATCGAACAGCGCACTCTGCAGGGCTTGAAGAATCTACTTGTGCTCTCCTTGGACTTCAACAGGATATCCCGAATGGATCAGAGATCCCTGGTGAACTGCAGCCAGTTGCAGGATCTGCACTTGAACGACAACAAGCTGCAGGCGGTGCCCGAAGCTCTGGCCCATGTTCAACTACTCAAAACCCTCGATGTGGGCGAGAACATGATCAGTCAGATCGAGAACACTAGCATCACCCAGCTGGAGAGTCTGTATGGCCTCCGGATGACGGAGAACTCTCTCACCCACATCCGGCGAGGAGTTTTCGATCGCATGAGCTCCCTGCAGATCCTTAACCTGTCCCAGAACAAGCTAAAGTCCATCGAGGCTGGTTCACTGCAGAGGAATAGTCAGCTTCAGGCCATCAGACTGGATGGAAATCAGCTAAAATCCATTGCTGGCCTCTTCACGGAACTGCCCAACTTGGTGTGGCTGAATATCTCGGGTAATCGTCTCGAGAAATTCGATTACTCGCACATTCCCATCGGATTGCAGTGGCTGGATGTTCGGGCCAATAGGATCACTCAGTTGGGCAACTATTTCGAGATCGAAAGCGAACTGAGTCTGAGTACCTTTGATGCCAGCTATAATCTGCTGACGGAGATAACGGCTAGCTCTATACCAAATAGTGTGGAAGTTTTGTACTTGAACGATAACCAGATCTCCAAGATTCAGCCGTACACGTTCTTCAAGAAGCCCAATTTGACGCGGGTGGATTTGGTGAGGAATCGCTTGACCACCTTGGAACCCAATGCTCTCCGCTTGTCACCCATCGCCGAGGATCGTGAGATTCCGGAGTTCTATATTGGTCACAATGCTTACGAGTGTGACTGTAACTTGGACTGGCTGCAAAAGGTGAATCGTGAGTCGCGTACTCAGCCGCAACTCATGGACTTGGACCAGATTCACTGCCGGTTGGCTTACGCTCGAGGATCTTCACATGTCTCCCTGATAGAGGCCAAGTCCGATGATTTCCTTTGCAAATACGCCTCACATTGCTTTGCCCTGTGCCATTGCTGCGATTTCCAGGCGTGTGACTGCAAAATGGAGTGCCCGGATAGGTGTTCCTGCTACCACGATCAGTCCTGGACATCGAATGTGGTGGACTGCAGCCGGGCTTCCTATGAGCAGACTCTGCCATCACACATTCCCATGGATTCCACTCAGCTGTATCTGGATGGAAACAATTTCCGGGAGCTGCAGAGTCATGCGTTCATCGGTCGCAAGAGGCTAAAGGTGCTGCACTTGAACCACTCCAGGATCGAGGTGCTTCACAATCGCACCTTTTATGGACTTCTGGAGCTGGAGGTTCTCCAATTGCAAAGTAATCAGTTGAAGGCCTTAAATGGCAACGAATTCCAGGGATTGGATAACCTCCAAGAACTATATCTACAGCACAACGCTATAGCTACGATCGATACCCTCACCTTTACGCACCTGTATCACCTGAAAATTCTGCGATTGGATCACAATGCCATCACATCATTCGCCGTCTGGAACTTCCTGCCCAGTTATCTGAACGAACTGCGTCTGGCCTCCAATCCCTGGACCTGCAGCTGTGAATTCATTGATAAGCTTAGGGACTACATAAATCGTCATGAGTATGTGGTGGACAAGCTGAAGATGAAGTGCGATGTGATCAGTGGAAATAGCACCCAGCAGATGGTCATCTACCCGGGATCCGGAGAACCTGCTTCCCTGCCCGTTGTTCAGTGCTCTCAGACCTTGCCCTTGGGTCTGGATAACAACTTTAACTATGCAGAGCAGGCTGGTGGCGAGAATGCCTCGAATGCCACCTCCACGAAAATGATCCTAAATCAGCCGCCGAAACTGGATTACATACCCATCCTGGTGGCCATTCTGACCGCCTTCATATTCGTAATGATCTGCATTTCGCTGGTGTTCATCTTCCGTCAGGAGATGCGTGTGTGGTGCCACTCGAGATTCGGAGTCCGACTCTTTTACAACGCCCAAAAGGATGTGGACAAGAACGAGAGGGAGAAGCTGTTCGACGCCTTCGTTTCGTACTCCTCCAAGGATGAGTTGTTTGTCAACGAGGAGCTGGCTCCCATGCTGGAAATGGGTGAACATCGCTACAAGCTGTGCCTGCACCAGAGGGACTTTCCTGTGGGTGGCTATCTACCGGAAACCATCGTGCAGGCGATCGACAGCAGCCGGAGAACCATAATGGTGGTCAGCGAGAACTTCATCAAATCGGAGTGGTGCCGGTTCGAGTTCAAGTCCGCCCATCAGTCGGTGCTAAGAGATCGTCGCCGGCGATTGATAGTTATTGTGCTGGGCGAGGTGCCCCAGAAGGAACTCGATCCCGATCTTCGCTTGTATCTGAAGACGAACACGTATCTGCAGTGGGGTGATAAGCTGTTCTGGCAAAAGCTGCGGTTCGCTCTACCGGATGTCTCCTCATCGCAGCGATCCAATGTTGCTGGTCAGAGTTGCCATGTGCCGATCAACCACGCCTCTTACCACCACCATCACCACGTCCACCAGCAGGCGATGCCACTGCCCCACTCGGTGCATCATCATCAGCAGCAGTTCATGCTGCCACCGCCACCGCAGCAACCTGGCAGCTTCCGCCGGCAACCATCGTTGCACCAACAGCAGCAGCAACAGCAGCAAATTCGCGGCAACAACAACACGACGCAGCAGCAGCAGCAACAGCAGGCGGCCTTGCTGATGGGCGGCGGGTCGGTGGGTGGGCCTGCTCCACAGATGATTCCCCTGGCGGGTGGCATCCAGCAGCAGAGCCTACCATTGCCACCGAACCAGCAACCGACGCCGGCGTCTAGAAATCTGCACATGTGAGTGGGGTTAGCTTTAAGCAGAGGGTTAAAGGCAAGGTTAAGTTGGAAGCTGGAGAGGATTAGGAGAATCAGTATTTATATGATTAGCTGTTTTCTGAAAGAATGATTTTAGTTCACGCGTTTCCATTTTATTCTTAATGAAAAGCTTTTATTTTTCAAGTTCCTTACGCTTCAAGATGGTAAAGAATATTTGTTTATATGATAAAGTCAAAACGCATCATAAGAACCGTTTAAAGTCCAGACCACGATCTTGTTCAGTTATGAAAAGTGATCTGGAATAGCTGCTGGCCGAAAAAAGAAGTACCCTCGCTGAAAACAAGTTTAACTTCCTCGGGTTTCAAAATAAAGAACAAGGGGGAATTGCATTCAATATGCAAATGCGAGCGTTTAGCGATAAAAGCCTAGTTACATGTTGAAATAGCAAAAGTAAAAGAAAAATCGAATGGGGAAAGAACAGGCAGCACCAGGAACAATAACAACAGCAAAAGAAAAACAGTAAAATAGCTGGCGAGCCAGGCAATTGTTGTTTGTTGGCCCTGTTCTGTTTTCTTACGGCCAGCTATTTTCAGTTTCCTGGCTCGCAGCTAGATTCTGAAAATTGATGTTGCATGCAACACAGCAACAGCAACGAACGAATGAGAACTACACGGGGAAAATTTGAGGAATTTATTAAAGGCCTAATTGATATATTTTTATTAAAATTAAACGTGAAGTTTAGAAAGATAAAAAAGCCGAAAGATACAGCCCAATATATTTATGGCTAACAATAATACTTTTAGAATATACAAAAGCGTATCTAGAGAATTTGACAGTACTGTCATTCAGAATTGATATATTTTTTTCTTTAATGTTTAATTTTGAGATTTTTATCAGTGAAGATCCTATTTATTTTCTGTGTAGATCAAACACCAACCAGTCAGTCAGCAACAAAAGGCAGCAGCAGGCCCAAAAGTATTTCTCTTGGCTTTATTTTTTCGTTCCTCCTTATTCTCCTTTATTTTGTCGTTTTCCTGCATTTTTTGTTGTTTTCTTATGTTTTCCTCGTTTTCCCCGTTTGCAACGCTCACTCGTTAGTTCATCTTAACTGCTGCATTTTGCTATAACAAGCTCGACGTGTGTAGAAGATACACCCGTGTATCTGTATCTGCAGCAGCTGTAGTTGAATCCGCATACGAATTCGTATCTGTATCTGTGCATCTGTGGCTGTAAATGTGACTGCGCGGGTTGGGAAAAATAGGCAAAGGCAACGCAAAACATCACAGAGCTCATGTCTGGCCAAAAGGAAAATGGTAACAAAAAGCAAACCTTAGACGTTAGACGGTATACGTTAGAGTACCGAAAACCCAGACCGTCTGCAGACAGTTGCTGTGCGGGTTAAAATTGGTTTTGGTTTTTGTTGCCACTTTTTTGTTTTGCCCCCTTTCTGAGCCACAATTACATGTGCTAATCAATGGCAGAAAAATAGATAGCAAGATGTTGGCACAGGAACAATTGTGAGAGAAGGGAAACAATTGTAGGGGATTTAGCCCCGATAAAATGGACTTACATCCAACAATTAATGCCAGTTAATTGTATCCCAGCATTGGAAGATAAAGACATGGAAAGAGAATTCCCCTATAATAGGGAGTCACTTCTGCAGATCACGCTATGCCCAGATTTGATTAGGAAACAAAGCTTTCTTTTTTTTTTTGCCTACCCAGCTAGTCAGCGATTAAGTAGAAACAGAAAGAATTTCCCAGAGTGAAACTTCCAATTGTGACCTTGCTGCAACGAAAAAAAGATACTGGTTTCCCTGGGCAGATGTGGAAAACCCAAGGAAAAGCGTAGGAGAGAGATCGGCACGTGTGTGTGCCGAGCTTTTGGCCCCAAAGTTGTGTTTTGGCCAAAACCCGACAAGGCCAGAAAAGGAGGAACATGAGAACAGAGCCGTACAGATTAGTTTGGTCTTGGCGATTAACATCTACCAGCTTGTGTGCTTCGCCCCCTCGACTTCCACCCATATCTCAGAAAATCTCCAGCTCCACTGACTTGCCAATTTAAAAATGCATTCCAAAAGCGAGAAACCAGAAAACTAGTTAACAAATCCAGCACACTCTCTTTAGAAGGATTCACTTGGTTTAGACTGTAAAGAGTTAAATGTATATAAGTTAAATGTTAATTGTACGTTTATTTGTTTAATCATTGTGATATTTTGTTTTATCAATAAGTCCTAATTTATTAAGATGCGTACCATTTTCCTACCATCCTATGTTTAGTCGTAATCTTATCCTCATTAGTTAGTCTAGCTGTTAAGTTAATCAATTGAATCCAAACCTACAATCCCCGCCTACCAGATACAGCCATATTAACTCTATGAAAATGATAAAATTATTGTACATAAAAAAGAAACAATCGAAAAAAGGACTGTATGCACTAAAACGATAGAAACACGAATTATGCAACACGAATCAAACAAATTGAGAACATAAATCGACTGATTACATGTGTACTATATATAAATATTCATAAAATTTAATTATGATTTACTCGCCGTTTGTTGTAAATATTGTAACTACCCGCACACCTATGAATATGTATTGTATTTTGTAACTTTATGTTTTCTAGTTTATAGCGAAAAAGCGAAGAGTAAAAACGAATCACAAAAATATATAAATGGCAAAAAATTGATAATCAAAAAACTGTCTCGATTTTTATTTCAACCCAAACCGCAGCTGCGATTGTATTGTTTTTATTTTTTTTTTTTGTCTGCCGCTGATAAGCCATAAACTATCTCGCCTTGACATTTGATATGGATTCTTGATACAGATTCCATGCTGAATGCGAATTCCAATGCCACCAGTCGCTTTTTCCACAACCCAATGAAGTTTTGCTGTGGCTCTGGTTTTGTTTATGTCAGAGCGGTGTTCTATTACATCCGAAAAAAATGTGCAAGATAAACACTAAGACCGCTTGTCCATTCCATGACAGATGAAAGAAAAGCGTCGGTGAAAAGGGGGACAGATTAATGGTAAGATTGAGATTGGACTTTAAACTTCTCAATAACAGATACTAACTTCTATTAATTTGTTTAGAGCGCAATATTTGGAATATTTCTTTATTAAGCTTTGATGTTTTTAAAGCTTAATCTCGCATAACAAGATATTTTCAATTTTTAAATTTAAAGTACTTTTTCAGAGAATTTACTAGAGACAGATGTGTAAGTATGAAACATTAAAATAAACGGATAGTTCTCACTTTCTAGAATACTATGAACTGATCAAACCAACCTCGGGACACACATCCACACACCCATCGAACCGCACATCCCACGATTGCTCCATTTGAATTAATTTGAAGCAGAAATGCCCCTCCGCCTTAGTATTCATGCTCGCCAAAGATATCGTCGCATCTTCCCATGCATATTTTAAGAATATCTATATGGCGGCCGTATCTCATCGTCGGAATTATTGGCTATCATGTGTTTATACTGCCTTTATTTGAGTCAATGAGCCCACAGCGAAATATTTTGCCGATTCCGCTGGCTGGCTGGCTGACTGCCTGGAAACGAGTTCCCGCGCAGTTTCCATCTACCAGCTCCCGATGAATGAATAATTTTTATGATCAATTAAATGCGCAATAAAATTGATGGGCCCCCACCGCTGAAACATAAATTCACATTGCTTAAATTAGCGAATTTTACAATCAATCATTAGCGGGCCAATGGCTCGCCAAACGGCCTTTGATGTGCAACTAGGGAATGGGGCGAAATTGTATCTGGTTGTAGTAGTGTCTAGTATCTTGTATCTGCTGGATACACATGTGTCTGCGGCCTAACCAATCGGGGGAGAAGTTTAAGACCGGGCTAAACCCTTTTCAATATTTTCATTTCCCACATCGCTCAATTCGCTGCGGTTCGAGGCGCAACCGAAAACGAAAACCTAGAAAACTTTGCAAAAAAACAAGCCAAATATTAAAAACTTTTCTTTGCTTTTACTTTCTCCGAACCCGCAGGCATATATATGTATGTATGTATATCTGTACCATGCACACACCACCCATCCACATCCACATATCTCTCCCCATTTTCCTTTATTTTATCAATTTTGCCTGTGGGATTTGTTACAAAGTAACGGATGAGTTAAAGTGGGAAAAGGGAAAGAGGGCAGACACCGCCAATCCAAGAGCCAAACTTTCAATTGAATTTTTTTGTTCACGTTGTTTCCTTTCGGGTAAGGAAAGTTTAGAGGCCCGTTTCTCGGGTCGGGGTTTCCTCTTTTTTTTATCCAGGGGACCTCGGATGCGGGGTCTTTGGGGAAGGTTCCGTCTGTCATTTGGCATACGCAGCGAAAAGAAGTCGACGTAAATATTTCGGTTTACAAGTCAGTTTAGTGTCAAAAGAGATGCCTTTTATTTATAGATTGCCCTCGCAGAACTTGGGCTTGAACTTGGCTATAGACAGGGATGTATTTCTATTTTGGGCAAGGTAATAATGGATTTATTGCAATATGACAGCTTGCAGTGGGATTTTCTCCATATTCTGAAGATTTGTTTTTGGGCTAACTGCACTAGAATAATTTATTACTCTGTGATATTTCCAGCGATTAGTTTATTTTAATAGAATCTTGCCCATATAAACATTCATTCTAAACATTGTATTTAACCTAAATTACTTTGTATTTTTGAATGTATTTTCTAACTTTAAATCTACCAAGAAACCTTTAACTCTTTTAAGCCATCGAACCGCTCCTGTAGCCCCATTTTCGGCACAGGTTTGCTTTCTGGCCGAAACCTCCGTCAAAAATTTCCCTGACTGCAGTTTAGAAGTTTTTATTCGCTCTCGCATTTTCCGACTTTATTTTTTCCTTGCCTTTTTCCCGGGGCCCAAAGTCAAATCAAAGTGCTTGGCCTGCGCTAAAGCTTAGTGCTAATGCCAGAGCCATCAGTCTGAACTTTTGGGCCATCTATCAAAGGTTTTGAAAGGGAAAGGAAAAAAAGAAGGAAAATCGAAGAGGCAATCTCATTAAGAAGCCAGCCGCATCAACACATTCCGCATATGCGAAGGCTGAAATATTTTCCCATGTGCATCCGGCGGAGACCCGTCAATTAGGTAGCCACCCAATCATTGCACCCACCACTTGGCTCATTAGACTCCCAACGAAAACGAATCGAGGGTCGTAAAACTCGGGTCTCTGGTCTTTTTTTTTTTCTTCTCCTGGTTGCTTTCTGGTTGCAACAGGGCTATGTATAAATAAATATGCTTTTATTGGAAGACGACTACAACTGTTTGCAATAAAAGCAACATTTTTCTTAATTTCCATTTCTTGCTAATTTACCAGCCATAAATTGCCCGCCCGTCTGCCCTGTGGGGCAATGAAGTAACCGGGGACGGGGAATCCGGCGGAGGGATGGCCGAAACAAGCGGAGCTGAACCAACCGATTCGACGGTAGACACATAAAATTGACTACAAATTATTGCACATTGTCAAAACAACATTGGTTTGCAATTTTCGCGCTTCAACGCAGATGCAAAGAGATAGTCGCTGGCGATTTTCGGACGGGCAACTTCGAGGGGCATGGCGGAGGTAATTCCGACTCATAGAGGGTTAGACTCTTTCGGTGGGGGAAGTGGTGTGTGAGGGGCATAAAACAATCAGGTAGGGGAGTTCGGTATGTGGCACATTTTCACTGGAAATGCACTGCAAGCTAGGGGTACATTTACTTGGACCTAATGCTGGATAAATTGTGGATGTTTATATTAGACTACATCCTATATATTTTTCACAGACTTATAGGGGAAATCAAATTTATATTTTTTAATTTCAATACAATCTTAAAGTAAATACACTTTAGTTTAGAGGGATGTTCAAATTGGTATACAAAAACTGAAAAAGGTATCTACATATATGCGTTTCATTAACACCTCTTTAGGATATACCCCGATCGGCTTAACCCTCTCTAGCCCAGCAATTTTTTACAGTTACCCACGATAATTTGCGCTGCAAACGGTCATATGCAACTGTGAAATGGCAAATGGAAAATGGGTTTAGGTTTATTGCCGTCGACCAACCCCGTCATCATCATCATCACCATCGCCATCACAATCACCACATCGCCATCGACCGACCACATCGAAGCCAGGAATGGGAATCGAGTGATGCGGATCGGGCGGTGGGCATGGTGGGTACGGATATATACGACAAAGTGGAGACATTGACATATTGCCAACCGATTAATGAGCCCACAAGAGCGGCCCTGGACCTGAGCAGTGCTGATTGTTTTCATTGAAATAAATGACAGACACCGGGCCGTTGACACACGCGTTGAGGGAATATTTGATACCCTGCATAAATAATAATCATTTTCACTGCTCACCAATGCTGCAGGTCTTCGAACGCTGACTCCGCATAAAAGCAAATTTGTATGCAGTTTATCTTATCGCGATCACGTTGCATCTGAAGTTGTGGATGCTGCGGAAAAGTGCGGGGAAGTCGCCGAAGACGCGTAAGTTTCACGTATTTTCATGCACGATTAAAGCCTTAATTTCGAGCGAACAGAGGAGCGGGATATACACTCGGATATACACGTATATATGGCGAAAGAGAGGTACCAGGTATCTGCAGCTCCTAATTAATGGTTTTGCATCGGCTGCTTATCGCACCGCACGCATCGGGATCGTCTTTGTCCTGGTCACCAATGCACTGGAAAAAATTAGGAAATTATAGGTCATTTATATAGCACATATATAAAGATAAATGTGGATAAAGTGGAATCTATAGTATTTATTATTCGATCTAATAAAAGTTTAAATTCAGATATAATAACCTTATTATAATTAGATTGGAATACATTTTAATTTGTCATTTTTAAATATTCTTCGGCATGTTCTGAAGTTGATTTATAATAAATTCATCTCATATCTTAATTTATTTGTATTTTAAATCGACGTATTGATTGATTTATTCTTAATTTGAAATCTTCCATTGTTTTCATCACCATCTCCTTATGCAAATCAATACAAGATTAAATTTATTAAACTGATTTTGAAACAACGAAGACAAACCATATTTATGCAAAACAGCATCAATCTTTAACAAGCACGAATGCTTGTTGACGCAGCAATAAATTTAAAATTTTTTGCAAGATTTATTCAACGTGTTGACAATGTTTTAGAAACCGAAACAAGCTCGTCTTTGAATATTTATGAAGCACTTTTTTCGCCCAGTGCAGCAGCAGGAGCCTCATCTCTTGTCTGAGCTTTGCTTTGCTAAGTGTTCGCTGGGGATCTTCCTTGGCGGCACCTGATCAAGGCAAAGAGATCCCATCCCAAGCCATCCCATCCCATCCGATCCGATCCGATCCGATCCAATACGATCTGCTCCGAACCGTGCCCATTCGACTTTGACTTCGGTCTTCAGTCAGCGTAAAATATTTAATATTTTTGCTGGCCGCATTTTATGAGCTGTAGCATTGCACATTATTGATAATGGCCGATATGAGTCGGCCTTAGCAGGGGTGTTGTCAAGGCAAGGCTGCAGCCCCTCCCCCAGGAAAAATCCCCCTGCGATGATAAGACAACATTGTTTTTGGGGTGTTGCAAGTAAGGGAGCGATAAGCATCGAATGGTGGTAAATGGCAAAGAGAAAGCTGAGACAGGAGGCGCTTTTGTGTCCCGACGTTTTAGCGCTCGATTGGGCAACTGGAATTTGTGATCGTGCGCAGAGATCTTCCTTCAAGGTTCTCCGGCTTCCTCTTGTTCTTGTTAGCCACATCTTCAGATGGCCAAGACCGGCATGACCGATAAGGAGTGATTTTGTTTTGGGTGAAGCCCATTTTGAATGTTCACCACATTTTATTCCGTTAGATCGCCGTGATAATTATGGATCACTTCTGAGCTCGTTTATCGCAGATGTAAGTTTTGAATACTTAAAATAAAGTTGATTAATGGTAAGATAGGTTTTTGGATAAATCGCATTTTAAATGGTTTCCATTCCATTCCATTTGATATAAAATCTAACTTAGTAGTAAGTTACTTTCATGCAGTTCTTAAAGCAACTTAATCATCGTTCCATTGAATTATCATAAAATCAAAATGTCAAACTTTTCCCCAATTTAATTGTCCGTTTCCATCACCTTTTCGCCGGCAGTGTTGACTCATTCGGACCGAACAATTGATTAGCTTTCGATGCTGACCATAAAACCCAATTCATTTAGCCATAATGTTGACACCGAAATGCAGTTAACAGCTTTAACTCTTAACTGGAATTTACTTAAATGTGTCCCCGCCGTCCCATTTAGCCACCAAGTTTGTTTTGTTTCGTTTTTGTTTCGATTGTGAGCGTTTTTGTTGGCCTTTACAGAGAATTGGGCCGGCGGAATGCACGGAAACCTGGCTCAGAGATCCGTTGGCCAGTTTTCAAATTCGGCACGATCAAGCATCGCGATCGGCGATCAACGCTCTCATCTTCCCAGCTGAATTTATATTTTTCTGTGTGTGTGTGTGTGTTTTTTTTTTTATTTTCCACCGATTCTCTTCTGTGGCTTTTTTGCGTTAACGTTTTAATTGATCGCTTTCAGTTATAAACAAGTTGGCTTTTGATTTATGAGCGCGTGCGTGCAGCAGCGACAGAGAAAAAATGCGTTTTAGGAACCGACCGACTCTTCCCAGTCTTCTTGGCTGATGGGCTTCTTTTCGCTTTTGGGCCATCATCGTCGTCTTTGGCCAGGTTTATGTAAATGAACTCGCTTTCGGGGTCTTTCAATAGCTGTTGATGATGTTGTGCCGCGGCGACAATGTCTCTATTTCTCTAATTTTCGGCCCCGCCATCATGGCTGATTTTTAATATTATTTGTCTAACGGTCACGAGCATTTGGCTTTGGCTTTGAGTCTTCGCTTTAACTTTGGCTTTTGCTTAGGCTTCGGCTTCGGCTTTGGCTAGAAATTTAACATTGGCTTTGTCTGTGGTTAAACGTCAAATTGCTGTGCTTTGTTGTTAGAATTTCCCGCATCGTTTAAACCCAGCCAATGTTTTCTGGGGACAAGCAAATAAATCACAAGACTCGCTCTTTCGGTTTTGAATAACCATCTTTACATTTCTCCACGCGAAGACGAGGCGACAAATGTATTTGTTTTATCAGCTATTGTTGTTACCAAAAGGTTTATTTTCTGGGCTTTTTTTTTCTTTTAGATTTCTTCGGTTTTTATGTCGATGCTTGTGAACTTCACTTTCTTCTTCACACGCTCCCCACGAGTGCTGAATAAGAAAAATGTTTGTTGAATACGAACAAACATAAAGCATAAGAGATTTCACTTTAGCCGTACCTGGGAGTCGCAGTCTTCTTCTCCGTGCTTTTAGAGCTTTTTGCGGTTCCAGAGTGATGTCAGCCGGGCAATTAATCAACGCATCTCCGCCAGGTGACTCACAGATCAGATCGGATTGGATCGGATTGGATTGTCTTGAGCTATTTTTTTTTATATTTTTTATTTTTGGTTTGGAATGGGGTGCGTTGGGCTCGTTAGCAGATCGTCGCGTTCCGATTCCAGCCCATTCGATCCGATTCGGTTCGGTTCGATTTGTTTATAGAAAAACAAACACTTGGCCTGGTACTAGACGCTGGCCATTTGCCGTCCGTTACGTTACTCATGGCTGGCTAAGTGGGTCGTGACTTTTCAAAATGCAAACGTGTCGTCGTCGAAGTCACAGTCGCAGTCCGAGTTGCATCTCCGCAATCGTGCACTGAAAGAAATATACATATTCAAATTTAATGCCTTCTTAAATAAAGCTTTAGATCAATAAAACTCGCAGTTCAGCAGTCCTTCTATCATATCATCCTAAGTATAATAAATTGTATGGCTTTGAACATATATTACCAGGCAAATATCATATTAACAATAGTGCATTTAATAAATATTTTATTTTATAAACGTAAGAGAGATTTAAATATGTAACAGTTTTTAGAACCTATTTCTTATTTTTCTTTCTGTTTATTTCATATTTTACCACCTTGAAAACAAAAAATGATGAGATTTCTTGATCTTATATTTATCTATTGATCTATTATAAAGAAAATAAAGTGTCTTATTAAAGAAAGTAAGTAGATACATTTATTGAATAATCATATTGTATTTTATGTTGATGTTATCTCCACGGAAGTTTACTATCCTTTACTGGGCATTACCAGAATAATTAGGATTCTTTCTCTTTAGAAAATATGGCATATTTTGCCGCAGTGTGTGCATTGCTCAGTTGGGTTACTTATGCGAAGTCCCCGAGAGTATAGGCCCCACCGCCCCAAAAAGTGGGGATGGGGATGCAGCGGAACACAGTCACAAAAATCCAAGCGCAAAGCGCACACGTACGGAGTACGTAATGAAATTCTTACCTCAAATAGCACTTAACTCCAGTTTAAAACGAGCCAAAAGTGAATGGTACTGACCCCAAACCGTTGCACGTTTGTCTTAACACTTTGTTGCCTGGGCCTTGTTTGTTTTTGTTTGTTTTTTTTTTTTTTTTTTTTTTTGGGGCCAAAATAGAAAAGTTTGGAGCGCGAGAGAGCGGGCCACCGACCAGAAATTTGTTTAATTGAATTGAATGTATGAAAAGTCAGCGGACAAGTCAATGCAGTTCGCCAATTCGAATTAGAGTCTGGGTTAACTAAAGTATAAAAAATAAGACACGAAAGAAAGGCCAGCTTTGGAGGTCGAAAGTGGGACTACCCTTACTTTGGTGGGGTTGTAAAATATGTACATTTAGATGTCTATCGATACATTGCAGATCAAAAAGTTGCTTGCAGTTCTCATAAAGTAACACTTAGGATAGCTTATCATTTCTGTATTATGAAAATAAATATATGTTTATGTTGGCATTTCATTTTCAGTAAGCTTGTAACTTACTCTACCATTAAATAAACTTTATCAAAGTGAATTGTATTGGAAGCCAATGTGTTATAATAGTGTATATGGTCGCAAGCTTGTGATCTACATTATAAAGCCCTCCGCAAGTGTATCGTGAAAAAGGGGTCTGCAACATGCGAGCTCATTTAAAGTGGAAGTCATGAAGGAGGCCAAGGCACCGATCACCGATCACCAAAATCGCGATGTCGATGCCGATGCCGATTTCGATGGCTATGCCGATCCTCGATCACGGTCATGTTCAAGATCAGAGGAGCGGGGAGTCATGTCCGTGGTCTTTTGAACCGCAGATCACCGGCTGCAGTTACTTGTAAGATTTTTGCATTTTGTCGCATGACAATTAAATGCCTCAATGAATGGCAAAGCGCACGGCACAAAACCACACAGCACACAACACACGATCGACTTGTCATCGATCATGGGGAAAATTCGGCCGGCTGAGAATCATTTTAGAAAGCAAATTATAGATGATCCTTGAGTCATGAACTTTCAGGAGCTGACAGACCGGCAATAAATGATCTTCGCCTAGAGTCGATCGATCAATCAAGATCAATCACAATCCGTCGAAGGTTTTGCACTTGATTTCACAGTTTCCTTTCCCAGCGGCTCTGCCTTCATCTCAGATAAGGTGCAGTTGTATAGTACTTAGAGCGATTTGGATTCACGATCGTAATCTATTAATCAAAATTGGGAAATATATCTGCCATATAATTAAAAAAATTTCCGGACAACGTGCATCTACTTTTGAAATTATTCATCGTGCGATGCTTGCACAAATAAAGAAATTGTATTGATATCAAAGTCTGCCCTTCTCTTAATTGAAATGGGGGGTATAGGGTTTCTTTATATTAATTAAATTTCAATAATCTTTTGCATTCGATTTCACGCCACGCTTTCTGCTCACAGATTGCCGTGTAATCAGAGATAAGATGCGGCCATTACATATTTCTGGTGAAATCCCTGGCTGATCGATATTGTGCGCCATTTGTATGATAATGGCCAAGTGATCTGGCCTGGTATCTTAATACAGCCGTTTTATGATAACTTAGCATAAAATGTTGATTTGAACTATTGGGCAAACCGCTCGCTGATATATGTAGGCCGGCCATATAGATAAACATAATTATGTAAATCCAGATGCTAATGCAATGGCGTCCCCACACGCCGATGATGCGGTTCAGATGGAACACCTGATACCAGGGACCAGGTTCGTGGCACCAGGTTCCAGTTTCGAGGTCCCCACTCTTGCGCTGCTCTTTTGCGCTGCGATGGGGAAATTTATGAAGTTTATGACAAATATGATGACGGTCTAGGGCAATGCTGGTCAGCACTTTGTTAAACGTCTTCGAAACTGAAAAACATTGCCATTGTCCGACTTGGCAGAAGACGCACACACATTTTTGAATGAAAAACGAAAACAATGCCATTTACAAGACACTTAACGAGATGTCGAGTGAAAGCCAAAAGCCGTCCGTTCGTTGTTACTGTTTTCAGCTGGCCAAGATATGGAAGCTGCACTGAGAAAATATGGTAACAATGGGGGTTATCAATCGAGTTCGGTTAACCTTTGCCAAGATGCAAGTATGCAATTTAATAGGGTATTAAAATAATGGGCTAACGCAGATTGACATTTCGTATTCGGTTCTCACACTTCTAACATGGGAACATAACTAAAAATTTATGTATACATCTTAGGCTAGAGGTTTTAAGAAGTATTCAAATTGGCCTAAAGAAATTAACACTTTAATTGTAGATCTATCATGGCAAATTAATTGTATTGAAAATACGATATCACCCTTTACCTATGTGATCTTGAACATCGCAACTTGTTGCTTTGATTTGTAATCTTTTTTTCTCCGTGTGATTTGGGATCTCCTAGCGATTTGATGTGATGGATATTCGCCGATGATGACGCCGCATGTGAGTTGCATGGAGTGGATTCGAGTGGTGCGGTGGAGATGGAGCTTGGAGCTGGAGCTAAAGCTGAAGCTGGTGGCCACTGGTGGAGCAGTTGGAGTTGGTGGCGCGGTGTGGCAGTGGAGTGGCCAAAGTGACGTGGCTTGTTTTGGCATACAAGTGCACTTGAGCCGAGTTTCGAGTCCAATCTAAAGAAGCACAAGTGAGCGTAGACTTTCGGTCTAGTGTCTCCCCATCCCCACCATCTCAGGTTCGGATTGGGATCTTTTCATTTCTTTTCTTTTCTCAACGCGACTCGGCTCTTTCTAATGACAGGCAAACAAACAGACCTGCAGATCCGCAGACAGCGGCTACTGCTCCCCACATACTTTCTCATGGATTTCGTTGTGATGGTGGAAGGGGGGGGGAGGGGGAGAGGCACCAACAGAAATAAAAGATTTATGGCCAGCCATTCACCAATTGTTCAAAAACGTTTTGTGGCTTGCAGGAGCTATTGGCACACGGGCGACAACTAGGACAAAACTGTTTTTGGTCACATGACTCAAATTAGAAATGCGCCTGGCATTTTCCATAATAAATGAAAATTTAAATGCGCGCACACAGCGAGGGAAATGAGAGGCCGGCGAAAGAGCGTGAAGGAGGCAGGATGCACTCAGAGAAAATGTGGCCAAATGTCCCGGTTTAAGCGGTTAGCGTTGCAGGTGCAGTGGTGATTAACCCGATTATGCTCATATCCACATACAAATTATTTAAAGTGGGAACTGCTATTCGCTAACTAGGTAAATTATTCATGGTGAGTAGTTAATAATATTATGAGCTTCAGAAAAAATTCGAAAAGAACGGGAAAATGAAAGAGTAATTGACCAAGTTAAGCTTTGCAAACTTAGAAGTTTTGTATAGCAACAAAATCTTTTACATTCATATGAAATATAATATAATTGTGAACGTAACAAAAATAATTAATCATCGCAGTTATATAGACAGTCTAATTATCCTGCAAACGAAACATATAATTTATCTGAGTGTAGGGGTAAAACAGGTTAAATGGTTAACAAGGCAGCGAACAAACGAGACCGAAGACCCAGGTTAACAGGCAGGTATAGTGTGGGTATGGCTATGGCTATGGCTATGGCATAGCGAAGAGTTAGCCTGGTAGTTGGGCATCCTCCTCCCCGATAACCCGGCATCGAATCCCAGTTCCAGCCGCAGTCCCAGTCCGATTCCAAGTCCAAGTCCAAGAGCAAGACGCATGCGCGTTGACCGCCCGCTGAGCGTACACATTCTGAGAACTTTCCACTTCAATTAATAACTAATTTGATGTGTGCCGCACGGATCGCGGTGCATTTTATCGATTCGGACAGCGATCAGCATTTGGAGCAGGAACCCCGATCTCCGATCCCTGCCCCCGTGGAAATGTCGGTGCTCCGGAGCACCTTAGATGTTTGCTCGCTCATTCGATTTGTGTTTGCCTGCAGTTATGTTACCAATCGAATTTGATTGAGAAGGGTCTATGCCGTATGTGACAGTGAATATATATACGAGGATCTCAACGGATCGCACGGGGAAGACGGGAGGCGTGAGAAGGCATTAGCATGAGAGATTATCTATTGGGATCCGATTTCTGGCTGCTTAGGACTTCCACGTTACACGACTGGCGAACGGGACATTTATTCAAATATTTAATGCGATTTGAGGTCAGATTTGATTGGTCTTTCAAATCGCATTAGTAATGTACGCTGTAATCGGGATATCCGTCTCAGGAGATGATGGCTAATGAAGGAGTTGATAGGCTTTAGGAAAATTCTCTGAAAATTCTATCTCAATAATTTTGGGTTTCCTTTTCAAATTATCATAGAAATTATAATTATTAATAACAATTTTCATTGTTTTCAAAATGATGACCACTTTATTGAGCTTTATACGTTTTTATTGTAAAGAGAACTTGTCTAAGTTTTTGTTCAAATTAAAGCGCAATACCGATTCCAGCCTGGTTACACGACATTCAAAATATTCATCACGATATTTAATTATGATTGGGGACAGCTTTAATTGCTTATTCGAATCGCATAAAGACCACCTAAATTGTAATATCCGGTTTAGTGAACACGATTGGTAAAATGCTGATGAAAGTGAAAGCTTTCATGTAGTTTTAACCAAAACAATTATTAAAACAATTATTACCCTATTGTCCCAATTTTATTTACAATTAGGTTTTGTTCCACATTATGGAAACTTTCCAGATGATAAATATATGAATATTCCTATATATTTACATGTACATGCATAAGGATATCAACTTGACATTTATATCTTCTTCATATTTCCGCTTTTAAGGCAAAGCAAAATGCTTTTAATAATCTCTTCTTTTGCCAAATCTTTATCAAATGAATTACGACCAGCTTAAGTAATGTTCACTTAATTATCGTTCTTATGCTGATTGAAGTATTTAAGTCCGTGTATCTTAATCCGCTCCACCTTCGTAAAGCTCCATATGGATACATATAATCATGAATCAACCTTTTTGTATTCCCCAATTAATATTCGGTGTGTACCCAAATCTTCTCTAATTTTAATGAATCTTCTCTAATTTTAATGAATTATGATACCTCGGACATTGGCAATTGGCCCGCGCTGCCCTCAACGAATTAAAGTTCCCAGAAGAGAACCCCACTGAATCTGATCAGTTTGGCATTTGATAATTATGGCTTATTGTAGTCGCCAGAATGGATGGATGTGGAGTTCAGTTTTGGTTTGATTGGGGATGGGGAATGCATGTGGTATGTGGTTTCCCCGTTTTCGCTGCAGCCCCATACAATTTGCGGCGGTGGTGTTGGATTGGTTGTTCGCACCGCCCGCCGCGTTGGGCAAAATAAATCACAGTCTAAATACCCAAAGCTGAAGTTTAGGCCCCTTTCCGCTCGTGTTTGTTGTGCTTTTCTTTTCTGTTGTTGTTTTTCGGTTCTCTTTTTTTTTTTTTTGCACTGCAACACTTCAACAATAAATAACCAAGTCATATTTTTCACCTCCACTGCTGTGGCCGTTTCTGTTGTTGAGTCACTTCCTGGTTTTTGAACCCGGTCGAGGGAGCACTGGGCACATTAACGAGCATATTACCTACTATCTCGCCGCGCGGCAAAAATATGCAAAATTGCTGACCGTCCAGCCAGCGTCTGCAGTGGAGAGCTGCAAATCATTAACATCTCTGGGGAGCAGAGAAGCCAAGCCAAAGCCAAAGCCAAAGCAAACCGAACCGTACCGAAAAACCACCACGAACATATTTTGCACGTGACCTTATTTCCCCCGCACTGTCAGAATTGCTCAGATGCAGATGCGGACTCAGGACTCAAGACCCAAGACTCAAGACTCTAGACGCGAAACCCTGGCTCAAAGTTAGAGAAGCTTTGCGATTTTGATGCTGCACTGGGAATGTGCATCTCAAGAAGTTAACTGAGCCAAAGTAGCTAAATTCTTAAAACTTTAGGTAGTTCGAGCTAAAATTTAATAATTACTATATAAATAGTATCAAATTATCAAAATACAGAGGATCAAACATATGCATCAATTGATTAATAGAAATAGAGTTGCCAAATCCTTATATATATATTTTAATAAGATATATTTATGACTTTGAAGTTTCTTCTTTTTGGGGCCAAGTCAATGCATTTCTTAACTGATCTTAAGAACCCCCTAAATCAAGAATATATTACTTTGATTCAAACTTAATTGTGCTCATTAATATTTACTATTTATTTATTTCTATCGAAACTTATAATGCAATGCGTATGATTTCCTCTCTCTGCATGATGATGGGATGCTGGGGTGTTTGGTGAGCTGCCTTGCGGTTGGGGCAACATCATTTTTCGATCACGTTTTAAGTGTCTTGCGCCTTCCTCGGATCCGTAGTTTGGAGTTGGGAGTTTGCAGTCTCGTCATCATCGTCGTCTCCTAGGCAAGTTAAATGATTTAAAACCAACAGCGAAAAATATCGTGCCAAGTGCTGCATATTGCACGTAGATCTAAGCCTTTCTTCTCCACACCCCCATCCCCCCTTTTTTTTACCACCATGTACACCTCTTTACTCCTTTTTCCTCCTTTGGCCCCCCCAAAAAAAAAACTGCAGCTGAGGCGGCGGCAGTCAGTCACTCAATCCGTTAGACGGCGGAGGCCACGTAGCTGTGACTGCGCTGATTGCCGGCTATCGATTGCACTGGGAGAAAAAGGGGAGAGACACATTCCCAGTAAGACAGCAAGACAGACGGGCATCTGCTGGCGACCCATTAGCCAGAAATGGCCAGCAGAACCCTATTTAGTTACTCTCCATGGCCATAACTCGACGTAGGCTCGATTGATTTTGATTGATTTGAGGCACCGCTGCGATCTGTCATTGACAAAAGTGGATAGTTGGCGGAAAAGTTGACAATAGTCATTGAAAGGCCCTGGGCAATAATTTTAATTAATTAATAACTTTGGGTCACTCAAAAAGTAAGCTATGTATGAATTGAAGCTTCTCTAATTTTAATGAATTATGATACCTCGGACATTGGCAATTGGCCCGCGCTGCCCTCAACGAATTAAAGTTCCCAGAAGAGAACCCCACTGAATCTGATCAGTTTGGCATTTGATAATTATGGCTTATTGTAGTCGCCAGAATGGATGGATGTGGAGTTCAGTTTTGGTTTCATTTCTATTTTTCATTATTAATAAAATGGAAAATAGCTACGGAAGAAGAAATCAAAAATTAATTTCAATTAAGCTCTAATTTACTCGGAGTTTTCTGTTAAGTGTACCTGCTTAGCCCGACGAACATTCATTTTTTGTGCATTTTTGCCTCTGCGCTGACTAACGACAGTCGAAGAGCGCCCCACTCTGCATCCCAGCACCCCCGCCTCAAGGCCCCCGCCCCCAACTCGACCCCCCGCCCCCGCTCACCCATTAGTGGCAGCAGTGACTAAACTGCATTATCACGCCTCTCCATTGCATTATTGGCAGTCGGCCACCGCCACCCCCCCTCACTTTTATGATCCGTCGCTAGGTTAAGGTGAAAACGAGGCAGACTCGTCCCATCCCTACCCGCCCATTCCCGATTTTCCCCTTCACATTCACGATCCCGAATCGTCCATCGATCCTAACTACACACTCGTACCGCTAAGCAGGCAGAAAAATATATATCTGACAGATGCGATGCGCATACTTGCTACGATTCGCCGCGCTATTCACATTTAGGTGTCTACTTAAGCAAGAAATCAACGGCGCAACAACAACATCCACAACAACAACAACAACAACAACGACAGCGAGCAATATGGTAAAATACAACACGAGCGAGCAACAACAACGATAAAAAATGCTTGGTAAAAATCATCAAAAAGTTATACAACTCCAAGACAGCCTGGCATACTTGGCATCTGACTATAAACCGCAAGTTAACCGAAAAAAATGACGTGGCAAATAAAACAGAGCGAAGCCTGAAAGGTTGAAAGGGGATGGGGTGGGGGGAAGTGAATCACTGAAAATAAAAACTATAAAGAATTAGGTAATTTCGTGATTTAGTATATATGCAAGAAGAAACACATAAGTTTGGTAGTTCTATTAAAGAATTAGGATCAAGTTGAATGTCTTCTTACTTTAAATGAATTCTAAACAATCAGTATGGAATATATAATTATTTAGCTGATATCCTTACACACGTACTTATTTCTTCGAGTGTAAAAGCTCACTGGACATTGAGATCCGCACCCAAGCTGGGGATTTCTTTCAGCTCTTCGGTTTTCATTGTGTATATGGTGTGAATGTTATGGAAATTTGTTAAGTTCTGCATACAGACAAACAAGATTTGCACGAAACTTTTTGGGAATGCCGACGATAAGGGGGGTGCTATATAGGGGCAGGGGATGGGGGATATAGCCAGCGTGTACATGTGAAGTTTCTTTTCGATTTTCACACCAAAACAACAAAATGCGCCACAAAAGCCGGGCGCTGCCTTTTTTCATCCAATCCAGCGTGTTTCGTGGTCTCCGCTTGGAGTTGGTCACATGTGACAGCTTTATTGGATTCCGATTCCGGAGAGCTATTTAACTAACTGGGCAGAATGCTGGGAAAATGATTTGTCAGCCATGAAGGGGAAAATGCAAGGGGCCAACAGGTATCCGCCTAATGCATTTTGCCGTTCAATAAGTTGCATCTAAGTTTCCTTTTGGCTGATTACAATTGGTTTGGCCAGCTGCTGATTGATTGAATGATTGAGGGAACGAGGAGATATAGAAATAACGTCGGGTTTTTGTCCGGGCGAAGAACTCAAGTCGATGGATATAAGTGGAGTTGATGAGACAAAGTCCTCTACTTCGAGTGGGCTCAAGTGCTTAGCTAAAAACTTATATTTGTTTGCGATTTCGAATTCAAGTGGATAATGGTCAGGAAGAGGAGGCATATAATATCGATTTGGAGTAAGGATCAAGCTGGATATGAGAAGGGGCCAAAGGATTAATGCGGAGGTGCCAAACGATGAGATCATTAAGAATCTGAAGATCGCTCGACCATTTAAATTGATCGGTTTGGTCTCCAAGATAAGTGGATAATGTGGGAATATTTGCTATTGATTATCGAACTTTTATTCAACTTATACAGCCTTTTTTTAATCATAAGACAAGTGGCACCATACGTGATCGACGACATATAAATTTAAAGGCTTTACATAATATAATTGGATTGCAACTTTATGATTATATACGCATTCCAAGGCTTAGTAATTGCTTGGCTGAATATGAAAGTTGGTGTTTAAATTTTGGGCAGGAACTTTGCTTAAAAATAAATCGAACGCATGGGTATTTTTGTCAATTTTGCATTGTCATGTTAATCATAAAATTTCATAAACATTCAAATTAAATTAAATGAGTTTTAAGGAATTAAAGAGTATTGTTGAAGTTAAAGTTTGAGTTTAGTTAGATGAAATAAGCAAAGTAAGTTAATTCATGAATGCATTGATGTACATAGAATGCCTTACGGTCACGGCGCAACTAGAACATATTTAAACACTCAATCGCCCATTGGTATGATTTAATTTCTTTATAACCAAGCAGTGCCCAACCACACATAATTTAATTTAATTCAGCTTGATACCTCGACCCCCTGCTAATTTGAGGTATTTCCTCAATCAACTTTCGGTGACCTCCGCTGGCATTGTTCACACTTAACCGACAGGAAAAAAGGAGCCCGGAGACCGACAACTACCGTCTGGTCGTCCTTCAAGGCTGTTAAAACAATTTACACCTCCCTGCGCAAAACCCTCCCCGCATTTCCGCATAACTCTTCGATCCGCTTAACGATCCTCGTCCCTTTTGGCTGGATCTTGGATCTCCCTTGCCTTTCGGATTTCAGTTTTCTGATTTCGACTGGCAGCAACGGCAGCAACTTAATCGACATCGTTTTCACATTGTCAATTGTCTTCTGGCCACTCTGCATGTCTCACAACCTTCGCCCGACCAACAAAGGCATCCCAATCCCCATCCGAATCCCAATCGCATCCCAAAAAGCATCTCCTCAACTTGAGTTGCGCCTGTCTCGCTGGGCCTCTCGACTTCCTGTCAAAGTTCAACAAACCGCCCCGGCAAGCCGACAAAAAAAAAAAAAAAGCTAAGACCCAGCTCACTATAATTGCAGCCTGCATGTGTGCGAGTGGAAAAAGGCGAGCAGCAGCCCATGGATCGGGCCAAGATTCAGATTCGGTCTCAACTGCAGATCTGCAGCAGGAGCTACACTGAAAAGAAACATGAATTACCAACTGAAGGAATGATAAAGCAGCGGGGCTTACATAAATTGCATAAAATAAGTCGAATTACTCTAACTTATCGGATTGTTTGACTAAAGTTTTAAATTCTTATAATAACATAATTAAATTCTTTGAAATGATACCAACTATTTTTGTCTCTGTAGAGTAGCAACAGGAACAGCAGCCGCCGTTGGCTCTCTGCCTACGTTTCGTTAATATTTTTGCAAATTTTTTTAACCTCCACTTGGCCAGCTCCTGCGGGGGAGGGTGCGGTGTAGCGGGAGGGGACTGTGGCATGCAACACTACCAAAAACGTACGTACAACGATCGCTGCAAAGAGCAGCTAAAAAAAAAAAAACAACAAAATCTCAGCCTGGGTCGCCACCATCATCCATTGCATGTGTACGCAGACTAAACCAGTTTGCAGCTAACCAGCTCCTCATTCACCCGGTACAGTGGGTACTGCACTAAAAGTATACATATTTACTTTAAATCTGCACACAGCTTTTGAAATACTAATACCGGAATTATAGATGATGAATATTTTTGAGTTTGGGAAGACTCTTACCATTATATTATATTATTGTTATACCTTAAATATAGAAAATATTCGAAGCAAATCATATTATTGCAAATTATCTGAGGCATATGCAGACGACTTAGAAACAAATCTTCTCCAGAGGGAAAGCTTATTACTAAAGTAAATTCTTTCTAAGCAGTCTCCACTGTAGTTAACTTGGTGAACGGTTGATCGCGTTTGCTGCCCAACTGCTGGCGTTCTTCTTTTTCCTGTGCGAGTGTGTGCTCCTCGGTGCTGTTGCTGTTGTGATCGATTGCTGTTTGAGCATGCAAATGTGTAAAGACGCCTCCGCCACCAAAAAACCAGAGGAGCAAACCGGCTAACCCAAGTTGGCCCGCGCTTCAGACGGACTTTTAAAATCGGAGAATCGCAGCACAGAACTGAGAATGCCCAGAATTCGAGAAGGCTAACAAAGAAAGAAAAAAAAAAAGAGAAACGTGTCCAGCTGCAGCGACAAAATGCTAAATATATTTGTAAGTTCTCTGTTTGACGATCAACTGGCATTGATTTTTGCAGCTTTTTTTCGGCGGCCCCTTCGTTCGAGAGGATCGTGAGATGCTGCTCGCTGATTTTTGATGAATTTATTAAGATTTTCTGTGGTGGCGAAAAGCGCTTGCGCTTAGCTAGCTGGCTAACTCTAATGAGTTAAGTTGAAGAGTGGAAAAGTTACCTGAAGGCAACAAATCAACGCCTTTACGCCTGATCTATGATTAGTGTCAAGCCGAGTTTTGGGCCGGGTCAACCGCAGGTTCTGGCCATTGATATATGGCCAGTTTGACCGCGACCGCACAATTTCGTGTTTATCCCCGATGTTTGTAATTTTTTTTGTTCCGCCATCGATCTTGGCCGCAAAGTCCTTTCTACCTGGCCCTAAAGGACACCACAAATTTCCAAGCAATTGGCGGTGCCTAACAATGGCCCAATGGCCTTCTCGTCCCATGGGGTCCATCGCCCTAAGGAAAAAAAGGTAAAGACTATTGCCGGAATCCTGCCAGGCATTTCGAAATGGGTCTCTCAGATATATAGAGTCAAAGTCACAGCAAGGCGGCAGATGTTGTCCTTTTTTTATACGTATTCTTACTGTCGATACAGACTGGACTGGGTTAATGTGACCTTCTCGCCTTGACAGCTGCCTCGAAAAGGTACAAAAACCTTTGAGCGGAGGCAATTTTCTTTGGCCTGCATTTCTCTCTTTTGTTACGCAAAAAAGAAAAATAGCAAAGGAGAAACGTTTGTTTATCCAAAACACACACAAAGTGTGTGGAAAATTGGAAAATTGTCTGTGCAATTGTAAGGCTTTCGTCTTTCATTTTCCTGGCTGTGTTTGTCTTTCGTACGCATTTAAGATTTATTTTGATCGATCGTTTCTACGGCTTAAGAACTCTTTATTCTACCTTTCTCTTGTTTATCCGAAGACAGTCTTAATATTGGTCGTTTACTTTCTATGGGCATAAATACCTCACAAATAGTTCCACAAAATTGCACATGTCCACACACGCGGAGACACAAGGCAACATGGCCTAAGGACTCCTTTTGAGTACTCTTCCGAGTTCTGGAATTGTGAAGTTCTCATGACAAACCAGGTGGGCCGGGCTACTGCTGACATGCTAAATGGTCCACTACTGTGGCCCACTTGGCCAGAACTGAATTCAGTAAAGTGGAAGGATGTGGCTGCATCTGTTTTGATTGTTCCCTGACACGCAATCCGGGAAAAGAAGGAAAAGGTCCGAGTGGAACACCCACATGAGTGCAGGAAATGAAAATTCCCATAGGTCGAGGAAAATAATTAGAATTTTCTATCTCTCATAATACACAATGTGTGGGAACGAGGTTACAAATGGCGCATGATATGACCTATACTTTCTACAAGGGATTATATTTCTTACCATTATGATCAGTAATCTAAATACCTTTTAATGTTTTTCTAGGAATTTTGTAAGAATTCACAAAAAATCATTTAAAAATATTTGGAAAAAAGTACTCTGAAAATAGTTTCGCGGTAATTTAAACACTTTTATTATACCATTACCATAGTTAAAAACACTTTTTTGTTGGATCATAGTGATACAGCTTCCCAATAGAACAATTTTTATTATTTCCAACCAAAATTCTTTATGTGCTCAAAATAGCACCTTCTTGAGAATTTTACAGTCTGCAGCGCATTTTCGCTATCCACCATGGCCATGCAGGCCAAAAGCGATTCGGATCTCATCTCATCAGATCTGATCCGATTTCGATAAGATATTGCGCCACATAGTGAACAGATCGTGTTGGCAAGATTTTATGGATCCTCTCTGCTCGGTGGCTTTAATTTTGTAATTACTATAATACACAACCCCACAAGCTTTACTTGTTTTTTTTTTGTTGTTTTGTGGAAGGGGTTCCTTTCGATTTGCAGTCATAGCTGGGTGTAAACGACTGGCATCCTTAACGGCTTTCAATGCTCAAACAACTGCGGGGCATAAAGTGCAAAAAAAAAAAAAACACAAAGTACTAAATCTCAAAAGAAGCCTTTCGCATGGGGAAAATATCCGTAGGAAGGGGTTGAGACATTCAAGGAGAGAGAACATGATTGAAAACTAACTGCTGCTGCTCGGTATAATATTACTTTTCTCGGTGATAATCAGGGTTCTGCACTAAGAAAAAATGTTTTCAAATAGACGATATTATCGATAGGAAGTTATTATATATATTATTAATATTAATATAATTTGAATGCCATTAAATACTATACAAGCAACCACTTACATACCAGAATTTAATAACCTTTCAATATAATATACTAGTAATTATACGTTTTCTATTATTTTAGTCGAACCATCATTTGTTTAAAAATAATATATATACGAAAGATATGGAATATATATGAATTTTGTAGGAGTTATAAAAAAATTATAGTACTTTTAATAAGTAAATTAAGTAATAAGTAATCAATTTTTTTGGTCTGAAAATCGTAGCACAATTTCTTGAGATGTTCAACTTTTTTGGAGTGTGCCAAGGGGTGTGTGTCTTGGCTAAAGCGCAGCGTTTTACTTAAAATAATTATGGAAAATGCCAAGTTAAATGAGGAAAACTGACAGGGGTGTGGCGGGGAAAGGTGACGGTAAGCGAGTGAGTGAGTGATCGGGGGAGCCGCTTCCTTTTTACCTACGCGCATGGGCATGGTCATGGTCATGGCCAATGAGCTAGGATGAAAAACAACAAGATCATAATAAATAATAACCAGGCTGAGCTCAGCTGCGTTAGTTGCGGGATTGCTCGATGGAGAAGGGGAACGAGGGGCGCGGCAGCGGTAACAAGCGCTAATTATCGACAACAAGCTAAAACAACGACCTACAATTACGCAGCTGAGGCGGCCGAATAAGTAGCTGAGATGTACACTGTGAGAAATAGTTACCTTCTCTTGGGATAATATGTCTGATGCGTGATATTTTAATGGATGTAGAGAAACTATAATTTATTGTATTGTATTATGGATTTAAAATTTATTTAAAATTTTTATTATTCATTTTCCATATTTTGAGTAATATATCAAAAATATAATAGCTATATTTAGACTGAGAGAAGTGTTTTAAATAGTTGGGAAACTATTTATGGGCCAACTTAAGTGATATTTTCCTCTGTGCATTAGAGCCCTACGCAACGATCTTGGCTAGAAAATTAGTTTGCTGGAAGGCCAAGGGGAGTTGGGAAGCGGGAAAGCGCAGCGCGGATGCAGCAACTGCCATAGCCATTAAAATTTACACAGGCAACGCAGCAGCAGCAGCAACTTCAATGCAGCAGCAACAGCAAAAGCAAAATCAGCAACTGCAGCATTCTTGCCATCGTCTTCGCCGTCGTCGTCGTCGTCATCATCGTTGTCGGTACTCATCGCTGGCCTTTCTCCCATTTGGCGCAAACTTGTTAACTTCTTGGCATGGATGGTCATCATGCAAGCCTGGCCAGCAGGAGTCGCTGAAAGAGACGGCACGAGATTGGGCGAAAGAGATAGCGCGAGAAGAGTGTGTGCGCGCACAACATATGCATGCGACGCAGGCAATAAAATGGGGGAAAGCGAATTCGAAATGCCCTTGGAAATGGAAAGATTTGAAGATTTTGAAGAAATATTAAGCAGCTACTTTCTAATATTATTAGAAAAGGATTATTCGGAAAAAACGGTACAGCAGGAATTAATTAACGTATTATTAGCATTAATATTATATTATTACAATTGTTGGAAGCATTATTATCGTCCTATATATTATATTATAAATTCGTTTTTTTATGTGGAGGATAATGAAATGCAGACATAGATAAAGATTGTAAAAACAACACATTAAAAAAAAACATATAAATTTACATTTACTTGGTTCTGCATCTTTAAGATAAAACATTTAATTTTATTACAAGCGGGTATGTAAATTCAATGAAATATCAATTAACTTGATTACTATATTCAAATTAAATATATCTTCGACCGTTCGCTATAAGCTAGAAAACAGCTTGAATTCGAATAACTATTTTATGGTTTTATTGAACATGAGAATAATAGTCTCGCTATTTGTGATCAAAAGATCCGTCATGGTCTTTTACAAATGCCAATTTTGCTGGACACCCGGTACGTTTGCTTTCATTTTTATTGCGTTAGATCTCGAGAGTATCCCATCTCTTTTAATGGTGTACGCTTATCCCACCGGAGTGAGCTCCCATTTAAGCACACACCTGAGAAAGGATCCCCCAAATGAACCATCAAATGCGGGACCAGCCAATTATCGAGTTAACTAGTGCCACCAGCAGCATCTGTTCTCTTTCACTTTAATTTACGCTGCCCAGGCGGAATCCCTCAAATATGTTCGTGCCCCACCGATGCCCCCGATCATCAGCATTATCCCAGCTAACTGGCTGAACTTTACGATCAAATGTTCTGGTATAATCAATATACCCCATCAACATATCAGGTGTATAACAAGCAGCCGCGGGTCTGCCGCTGCAGCTTCTGCTGTATTGGTTGCAATTTATAGGCGCAGGATCGCTTACAAGCCAACGAGTTGGTAACACAAACCGGCGGCAGTCTTGGCCAGTTATGCTTGTTGTTGCCGGCCAGCGTTGTTGTTACTCTCCTTCGTTGTTGCCCCATGGTTGTTGGTTGTTGTTTGTTGCCTGACTGTTGGTTGCATGGGCGCTGATTTTTATGCTCCGACTTGCGGCGAGTGAGGACTTTCAACGCAACGGACTGTGGCCTGCAGATTGAAGAGGAATACTGGTACTGGTACCGAGACTGGGCGTTAACTGCGAAGTAATTGCGTTTCGGCTATGCAAGTACATAAATTGGATTTGAAATATGTACACATGTTGATGGATTCCTCTCCACCGAGCTCGTGCTGTGGGTACCTGGCTCGATTCTGCACCGCGAGAAATAGTCATACAGAAGAAAGAAAAAAATCAAAAATATGTAAAAATATATTAACGAATCTTTTGATATTTAAGCAAAAGTATTTCGTAAAAAGGATTTTAAGTTTGAGGGTTCCATTAAGAATGAAGGGCAAAGGCATAAAATTAAAAATTTAAAATTAAAGATAAGCTACATTGAACCAAAAGGCTTATTTTTGTATTTCTCATGCTACTGCTTACTACATTTTAGAGAGCTGACTCTTTTCTCTCAGTGTGTGCCCTGCTCTCGTCTTGAGTCTTTAGCATCCATATCCATACTATCCTGGGCCTGCCGCTGCGATGGAAAGGAGAACGAGCGGCAAACGGCCAACCATTTGTCTTTTGATAATTATCATTTCACTATGATAGCATCAATTTTGAGGAAAACATTTGATGATTTCTGCTGCGTGTGTCGGTCGTTAACGAGGCCCAAAGATCTTCGATCGGATGACTCCGGGGCAGCTGCAATGCTGCAATGCCGATAAGTAAATACTTGCCTGCAAAACGGTAGCCTTAACAAGTGGTTTGCCGACAAGGCCGTAGGAGAGTTGCACAAGATGGAAAATATGCCCGATCATCATCGATTGCAGATGGCTTGGCCCAAAGTGTGGGGGACTTTTCAGGAGGCTGCCAGCGGATGCTAATCGATGCAGACAGCGATTTCGAATTAAATGGTAAGTAAATGATAAATTAGACAAACTTCGGGGCGAAGAAAATCGCTCATATTGTGAATGTAAGATAATTAGTTACCACCCAATCGGTGTAGGGAGAAGTATTTAATTGAAAGCCCAAGCCAAATGTTGAAAATGAACCATTAGAATTTTTAATATTTTCGTTTCATAATAAGCTACTATTATTTTCAATGATTAAATCTCCTTTGGAAGGAAGTAATTTTTAAGTCTAATAGTATTTTAAAAAGTTTTAAATTTAAAAATTTAATGTATTTTCTTTTAACTGATAAAAACAACTCTGCATAGATTTTTACGCAAAATGTGTGAAATGACCGAATGAATTTGACTTTAACAATAGATCTTGTCTTCATTGATCGTATTTAATAATAATATTCTTAAAAGAAACTAAATTCGGAAATATCATAATGTCCTGTAAAACTATCTTTATAAAACCAAAATGTTGCATACCTTTATTTGCTTAGAGTAACAAATTGTTTAATGTTCTGCTACCAAGCAGTAGGTGGCGCTTTACATACATCAAGAATGCCATCTTCAAATATTTTTAGCTGTGTTTCTTTTCCTTTCTTCTTCGGTACAATATTAAAAAGTTTATAACTTTTTCAAAGGCATACCAAAACAACTTAAATGTTTTTTCCTAATGATAGTGTTTAATATTCCTGAAAGTTTTTTAGAAAGAACATACAAAATTAAGATTTCTTTAAGAAATACATTACATAACTTTAATGTGTACCTAAAAATGGATCGTGTCTTCACTTAGAATTCGGCAGTGCCTTTTTCGGTACAGCAAACTCAAAGACTCTTTGCAAGATCCCTACAGTTGGGCGCAGTAGCTCTCAAACTGTACCACAAAATAAAAAATCCCTTAAAGAATTTATACTTCGCTACACGGTAAATTAAGATCTGTGTGCTAGGTGATTGCTGATTTTTAATAAAAATAAATAAAATCAAAAGAAAGGATAATAATTCTAAAAAAGTGTTTATGTTTGACCATCGTGTATTTCAAAGATTCACATAACAGATTTGTCTGCGTTCTCAGTCTTAACATATTCTTCTTAAACTGTAATGAAAAGTAAACAATTTAGCATGTAGCACTTTACTTTATTCGGAATTTCTCTTATCAGAATATGTGAATTCCACTTCAACATCCAATAAATTCTGGAACAAAGCCGCATCATTTAAATATGAATATTTTAAAGCACACATTGCGCTGGCCAGGGTCTCACGTGGCCATCAGTCTAATTGACTTCCTTTTCGCAGAGCAGCCAGCCCCTCAATTGCTCCATATTTCATGACCAAAAATTAACCAATAAAACAAAGGAGAGAGAAAAAGAACAACAAATGATATCACAAAGCTGCCACACAAGGACACACACAATAACACACGCGGACGAAACATACGACTTTTCCCAATAGCCCAAGCCATAACATATAAAAACCCACCCGCAACAATAACAGCAGCAATTTCCCCACAGTCCAACGGTACGTATGCGCAATGTGTGTGCTCCCGTTTGTTTGCCAACCTGAACATGTGTAGCTATCTGTAACTGCTGGAAGCGGGGAGTGAGGGGGCAGCGGGCCCGCTTTGAGGGCGGTGTAGGGGCGACACATGCAAAACACAGCAATAGAAAAAACAACAACAACGGCAAACGCATGTAGTTGATGTCAGAGATATCGAACAAAGATACAAGGCAGTTGGAGTCTACATTGAAAAAATGTCACAGCTTTATATTTAAACATTTTTAATTCCATTTCAGACACAGTTTTTCTTTATACTTTAAAAAAGTAAATATAGTAAATATATAACTCGCAATTGATGTTTATGCAACTTTAATCTAAAATTATAGTCCAACCCAAAAGTGGTTCGTAGAGATCGTAACATTTTTCTCACTGCAAGTGGAAGACCCAGAGATATACATTTCGAAATTTATTTATTTACATTGACATTTTGTGCTACTTGTGCACTTTTCTACCCGCAACCCGCTCACTGCCAAAATGTTCACTTGAAAAACTGCTAACAAAGCTCAAAGCGGTCCACTTTCCCCTGCCCCCTGTTCCCCCTTCCCCGACAATCCCCACCCACCGACCACTTTCAATTCGAGCAAGAAACAGAGACGACAATGTATAATATATTGACTCAACGGAAAATACGGACATTGTCATAGCGACCGGAAGAGGTAGGAGAATAAGCAACCGGGAGGATGCGAGTCACAAGGACAAAGGACCCCAAGGCGGAAGAAGTCGGGTCAAGGGAGAGTTTATTTCCGCAACCGAAGTGAGCCGAAGTGGAAAAGGAAACACAGGGGTGATGGAGAGAAGGCGGGAACCAGCCAGGATGCAGGCTACAGGTAAGGGTCCTGGCAAGAATTGGAATGGGGGCCAACGGGAACTGGGGATTTATAGACTGCTGCGGAAATGTTCCGGTATCAACGGTTCGAGTGGCTCCTTATGGCCGTATAAATAATCGAATTAATCCCGGAAAACTGGAAACTAGATCCGTATGCAAATTTGTCAGGGTTTAAACGAAGTGCTTCTGGAATACTTTATTTACTTATATAGTAAATTAATTAGGAATTCACTGTTCTGGCAGTTATATTGTAATTATATATTCATACATATTTTACACTTAAATCTTATGTACAGATTTAAAAAAGGACTTCAGACTAACATTTTTATGAGATGAAATATTTATAACTTCAGTATCCCTTTATATAGTCTTGCTTTTATGGACAGATATTCCGTTTAAGAATGTGAGGAAGTATTTTTTAATTTATGTATGCGCCATTATTTACAATAAAAAAAAAATATTTTTTTATCTATTATTAAAGCTTACTTATGAATGTAGGAAAACGTGTCAACCCCTACCTTTGAAAAACTCCACCTGTTAAGAGTTTATCCCCTTGTAAAAGACATAAAGAGCCTTCAATAGAATGTAACTGCCGGCATTTTCCGATAGAATGACATGATAGGAAGGGTGGAAAATCGTGAAAATGCTGGGAGGTCAGCCGATTGAAGCGCACAAATGTTTGCAAATGCTAAACATGCCCGTATTTCGTATATGTATTTACAAATTTGATATTTACAAGCCCTTCAACAGCAGCTCCCCTCTCTTTTCGGAGTACCCTTTAAGCCTTCCAGCCCCCGTAACTCTCTTCTAAGCAAGGCTCTTCGTTTGACGATGCCAGCAACAAATATTCAAGAGTTCACTTAACAGTTTTATTTGTCTTTGGAAAACTTTTGTTCCCTCCTCCATATCATTCCAGCTACCTCAAGTCTCGCACACACACACAAACACACACTCGGGCACTTGAATGATTTCAAAGGGTAGGGGTAGTGTTAGTTGTGACAGCTGTGGACAAAATAATAGTAGTCAAATTTGTGAACATTTCCTAATCTGGTTTTGAGAAACCCTAAATAAAAGTCTATTCTAAGCCAAATCAAGTGAAATGCCAAATTAAATCATATCATTGGTGGATACATCAAAAGGGATATTATGACTCGACTATTAAACATGATAGTCACGTCTAAGAACAAAACTAACTAACATAAGAAACTATTATTTCGGTCACCACTGTGGATGTGGCATGTGGACAAAGGCGAGTGGAACAAATGTGGCCAAGTCAAAGCCCCTCGATGGCCCCTCCTTTCGGCTCTTACGCCAATATCTGGTGCACTTGAACAATTTGTAACATGATAGACTGGAAGAAAAGGCAAACAAATCATTGGGGGGAGTGCGAGTGTGTGGGCTCCCAGTTTTGTTTATATTTTTCTTTGCTTTGCATTGACTTTATTTCTCGGGTTTGGAGCAAAAACAAATTCTACTGCTGTTTGTCTAAAATATTTGCAAGAAAATTGCAAGCAAAGGACAACAAGCGGGCAATGTCCAGGCGGGTTAGGGGTAGGGGGCGTTAAGGAAAAAAAGGGGTGTGGCATTTTGTGGGAGGAGAAAACAATTTCACTATTTTGTTCTATTTTTGTAGTTGGCCTTTGTTTTAAGCGTTCATATTGGAAATCAAACAATGACGTCCACTGAAAGTTGATGCAGTTGAACTTTATTTTATGGGGCACTCAAAAGAGAAACAGAATAAATATACGCAAAATATAAAACAACATAAATAACCAAACCAAAAAAAAACAGAGTTTTTAAATATATTTGGATCACAGCGTTTAAAGTTTATTTCATTCAAAACAAGTTTACCACTGAAATCGTTTTAAATGTGCATACAAAATAAATAAATAGGAAACAGGATCTGAAAAAAAAAAACAGCAAAGCATTTATAAAATTCTATCACCACAAATAACAACTTTGCATACTCAAATGATCGAACTTGATGGTACTATTTGCCATTATAAATAAAATGGTAACTTTTATAGGCGGATTAACACCGATGAAGAAAATGTTGATAATATTTTTAATAATTCGTTACAATATGTTTTCAGGCCCTTTTTCCACAGCAATGCCCCCATTTCGAGACATCAAACGCCGTTTCAAACATTTCCATATTGCATTTTGACAAAGCGGAAATTTCTAATATCCTTTGCCAAATCAGGCCATGCAAATTGAAAATTCCCAAAAACAATCCCTGCCACATTCGAGCCGGCCAAATGCTGATGAACACGAACCGCATTTTATGCGGGACGGATCAAACACAACAACGCGGCAAGAACAACAAATCAAAATCAAACTCAGAGTCCGCCGACGCAGGGCCGCAAAATATGACAAAATATGAATTGCACATTGCACAATAAACAATAAATTTCCGAGTGACCCGCACACGCAAAAGCCCAGCGTAAAAACAACAATGAAAGGAAAGTGATGGTGATCGAATAGGAAACACTCTAAGATTATGAAAGCAAAAATATCTACAATTCAATTTTATTTCTTTGAAAGAAGAAAGGGTACAAATTTTAATCTCTAGAGGCTTAAATGCAATATTAAATCAACACATATACATAACACATATTCTAAACTTTTCAATTCATTTCGTATATAAATAAATTCATTGCACACCTTTGGGAAACCTTTAGGATTGTCTTCAAATCTCCAGAGGTTCATCCCACACACCCGATTACTTCTTGATTAATCTTTTACGGCGATCCCATGCATAACCATCCCCATTCTCGTCGACGTATTCCACCTATGGAGCACCATTAAGTTCTTATCAGGGAACTTACCCCTTGCGAGGAATGCTGGCAAACCCATCACGTACCCATTATACTCCCCTGAAGAGTGGACCCCATATCGTGCTTCGGCACTTCTCTGGGGTATAACAATGAGAGGCTGCATTCTGTGTGTCATAAAACAAATTGGGTGGCCGCAACTGCCATTTCCAACCGCTGGGGAGATCGGGCAGGATGGCATGTGCACCACATATATATAGATATATATATATCTATATACATATATAAGGGGATGTGGCATGGGGTTGGCGGTACGGATTGGATGCATGCATTTATGCCAAAAGCGTTCGCTGGACATTGGCATCATCGGATGAGAAAACAGGAACGGAGCCCAGGGACCAGGCCTACTGGATGTGACAGTCCTTGGATCCTAGAAGAGTGGGTGGGTGGTAGAAGCAGTGGGCAATGGGCTAAACCCGAAGCCAAAACCAACAGAACGCATTTCTGGTTGCATTGGGGCAGTTGTGTAGATTTGTGGCTAAAAGAGTTAACAGATAAAATCAAATATGCACTATGTCCTGCGGTGGCAGCAGGCGACAGGCGCGTTTTTGGGAGTGGGTTCGAGGGGGGCGTGGCAGGGGCGAAGGTTGAGAAAGGCAGCGGAAAGGGGGAGTGGCGGGGTACCAGTACCGGGGTGACCAGCACCAACAATTTTTGGTTCGAAAAATGCAGCGAATTTATAGTTTGAGACGTTTGCATGCAAAACAAACAAAGGGATGAGTACAGTAAGGCTTCGATAGGTCGAAGGATTGCTTGCATGTAAAATTAAAATTTAGATACAAATTGAATAATTTTCCTTTTTCAGTTATATTCAAAATGTTTACAAATATATATTTGGTGTCTGAAAATATAAGCCAAAGTTCAAGGGTAGAATAAATGAAAATGTATTTAAAATCCTTAATATTTGCAGGGTGCACGTATACAATTCTGACCGTTTAGAAACTATATTTTAAACTGTAAAGAGAATATAATTTTTATGTCGCTCAACATATGATCTTATTTTGCTTTTTATGTGACCACTGTGGAGGGAAATGTTAAACGGACCATAGAGCAGGAGGAGATTGCACTGCATTTGGCATGACAACTGTGGGTAGGCGTGGCTGACTGGCATGCCCACTGTCACAATCACATTTCCACCGCCCCAGTTTTTGCAGCCCTCTCCCCTCGATTCTCCATCAACCCAATTGTAGTGACGTGTGTGCATATACGCAAAAAAAAAAAAAATTTAGAAAAGAACCAGCACGATTGACCTACAAAATCGGAGGGAGATTCTAGAGATATGGAGGGAATTGTGCCTACACAGGGAATTGAAATTGCAGTCTGAGTAGATCATATAAATTTAGACTCCCCTTTCAATAATCTCTATACAAAATAAATGCGATTTTCTGCAGGTTTTCATTCGACTGTTTTGCAGTAAATTGCCCTAAATACCCCTATAGTTTTTCCCAGTGCTAAATGGGTGGAGAAAGTGGGTTGTTCAGAAAGGCATACAAATCAAAAGAAAATTTTTGCGAGTGAGTTTCGGCACAGAGCAAATCACATACATTTTCCCAGTTCGAAAAAAGTGTTTGCACTCAAATTACACAGTCAGTCTAATGGGCGAAAGAGATGGCCTTCGAGGGCCAGAAAGAGACGGCCATGGAGAGTTAGAATCGGAATTAGTACGGAATCGGTCAGTGGGGTCGGGAAATGCAGGCCCAAAGCAAACGGTATCGATTTGAATGGCACCTCGGAAAGGGAGTCTGCGGAAAATGCTGCCAAAATGACGACAACAACAACAGCGGCAGATGGAAAAGTGATGTTCGGAAAGACAAATCGAGAGGGAAAGTTTAAGGAAAAACATCTTGTGATTTTTCGATTTCCATAAAGGTATTGCTTGAAAAATGAAGGAAATGCGATTGAAAAGTGAAAATTTGGGAAAAAGCAATAGAAAATCGTACGGCAGTTGAATTACATATTAAAGTAGAGGAAACAACCTTTTAATGTTACAGAACATTAGATAGTTTTACTACATTTCACTACATGCATCGATAGAAGTTTATTTAGTTCCATTCTTTTTTCGTCGAGGCTATGCTAAAATATGATTTGTAAACAAATCCTTTATCGTTTTAAGGAAAATAAACTGATTTAAAAGTTGAATTGAGGAAATAAGATCGATATCCAAATGAACCCGATATCATAAAATATATATGTAAATACAATCAGGGAATATTTGGCAAACGACATACAGCATAAACTTGGTCAAATATTGATTTCTCAAATGTGTTTCTAATTGGACTAGCAATTTTCGCTTCCCAAATTTGTGTTATTTGAACTGCCATATATACTATATCCCAGTTTCTGTCAAATTGCTGTTGTAAGATAAACTTTTGTGTTTTGGAAATGCCTGCCATACATAAACACAAAAAGTTTTGTTTTACCAAATGCTAGCCCCTCCATATACGTATGAATAAAATGTTATCAAATAGTTTAAGGAACATTTCGTGTAAGTTATGTGCCATTCCCCCAACATTTCCCCCCTCCAACCCAACCCCTTCCACACCCATACAATAACAATTATACAGCTGGAAGCCTGCGGGTTGGGGTGCAGGACTATAAGTATAAGTCCGTGTGTCCCAATTTGGTTTGTTGTCTATTTTGTGTGCCACGTTAATTGCAGTGCATGGGTCAAATATTATTACTAATGCGACACAGCTCTCCGCCCCAAAAAACCCACCCCGTTTACCGACCTCCCAGGGGGAACATATGTGTTTGGGGGGTTGGGTCGGTGTGTGTGTGTGCAATTTAGCACTATGCGGCATTCAAGAAAAGGGAAGATGAGAAAAAATTATGTGCCACCTAGCACACCCAAAAGTGAAAAAAACAGCGAGGGGCAGGAGTTCGGCGATGGGGTGGCTAACTGCATTCGCCGTTATGGGAAAGAGCGTGCAAATTGGGGTTGCGATGTCACACTGTTATAAATAAATAAATATTTTTAAAAACTAAGCTTTCAAAGTAATTTGCATAGTATAGCCTTAAGCATGGTTAAAAAATATTAAATATTTGGTACAGTTTTATAATAAACTGAACATATGATTAGTGAAACCGGAATCGGAGAAACCTATTTAATATATTTTATAAGCTAAGATGAATTTTTTAGTATGAAACGCAATAAAAGTTATTGGTATTTTTTGCAGTGCACAAACAACAACAATAAATGACAATAAGAGCGCAGTTCAAGTGTCAGCCGTGGCCTCTTATTGTCACGCATTGTCGTCTGCCCCACTGCCCCTCCTCATCCTGCCACGCCCCTTCCACAACGGATGCCCCAAGGAATCCCCAACACTCACAAACACACACACACACACACACACATGTGTGTGGTGGCATTTCCGGTGTTCGTTAGAAGGAAAGGGAAACGCTTGGGAAGAGAGTGAAGCCCAATGTGCTTTTGGCATAAATTATGAATAAAGCGAGCGGCACACGTGTGTGTATGTGTGTGTGTGTGAGAGAGTGTGGGCTTGCGTGTGTGGAAGAATGTTTTGTATGCCTGCGTGTGTCTGTATTTGTGTGGGTAAGTTTGTGGTGAGGAAAACGAAGTAAAAGCGGCGACGGGAATGAAATGAAAGCAAGTGCCTTAAGGAGGCTCTGAAAAACTATCAAAGGAAAAGCGAAGTCAAAAGTTCTCTAATAGGAATTTTAAGCATTTCCTTCGGGACATAAAATGTTTCAAAAAAATGCATTAGGATGCTTCTAAGAAATATATAAAATTCGATTATAAAAGAATGAATGTTCTATTCTCCTTTCGCAATATTGCAATTTTTGCATGATCCAAAAAGTATGCTATTAAATTACAGGTATTCATAAGATCCAATAAGATCTAAGGTGAAAATAAGAAATATGGATCATAAACAACTTTCCTTATATATGCACAATTTGCTGGTCTTCTTAATTTAATAAACTATTTTTTATTCTATTACGAAACCTAAATTGCTATTTCCTATAATTTGCAAATGTTTTTCTTGATTTAAAGTCGCTTCCAAAGAAAGGGCATTCAAAAGAAAAGCCGTCCACTTTCATTCGAATTGTGACGAAGCTGTGAGCGGTGGTTTTTGGGGGCCCATAGGGCGTGCTTTTCCGTGGGTTGCGGTGGGTGGTGGTGGTGGGGCAGTGGGGCATGTTGCAAATGTGTCTGCGCTGTAGGCAGCCGCAAACGAGCTTGACTTCGTTTTCAGAGCACTGCGAGAAGGGGCTCCAGCTTGTTTATAGTATCTCAATAATTAATGAGCTCTTAGGAATTTTTGCGGCAAACAAGGACAACAGAGTGGTGCGGGGCAATCGGGGCCAGAAGGCAGCCACAAGGATGCTGAACAAAGTCAACTGCCGCGGATGGGAAAACTTAATGTACAAATATAATTTGCCGCACACACAAACACTTATGTGGCCGGCACCCCTCGGACCCTCCGAAGGCCCCAAGCCCCAAGCCCCATTCCTCCATTCCCCAAAAACCCCGACCAGCATTTTGTTGGCCCGCAAGATGTTCAAAACGCCACTGAAATACAAAGCTAGTTAGCAGCCGGCGGAGAGCTCGGTAGTTGTCACCCGGAGTAAAGCAGTGAGTTCATATTTCATGAATATAACCATATTATATGAGTCCTAATGCTGCCGCCGCCATTCGCCGTTCGCCAAATGGAGAGACGAGCAGACGAAAGGCCAAACGGGCACCAGATGGACCTTCTGCCCAGACACAGAGATACATCAAAGGTTTTTCGGTCATGGAGGAATTGCAAGCAGTGGGAATCCAACGATACGAAGGACACTAGGATACCCTGTAGAAGAGAACTCGACTCAACCTATGTCTTGAAAAATATTCGAATTTTTTTAATTCACCTCGAAAAGAGAAACAACTCATAATTGGTCATATGATTTTAACCGTCTTTTTCACAATTATTGTTGCATTTAATCTCATTTTTATTGAATAAAAAATACATGTTAGAAATATGCTTCAAAATAAAATGAATATAGTGACTATTTATTTGTAATGATATATGTATAATGCAAATATGTTCAGCATTTTTTAATCATATCTTTAGTAAAATAATTTTTATAGAGTACCAGAAATAAAGTTTAGAAACCTACAACTTTTTTCTATTGCCTCCGAAAGAACTTTTTAGTAAAATTGAAAGTAATCGTCTGCATGCCCTGCAGCTCTCCCATGAAGGATACCCTCTAATGGGGTACTAAAAAAGTGACTCGCTACTTCCTGATTACTTATTCATTTGCCACGCTTTTAGCGCTGACTGTGTTATGTCTTGCCCTCTGACCCTGCCACCTGCTCCCCTTTCCCTCTGCCGCTGCCCCATCCACCTTTTCACCGCCTTTGATTTGCTTAATTTGTAAATTTGTTGGGCGGCTACTCCTTCCCCAGCTGCGTTTTAGATGCTTTTTCATGGCTTTTAAACGCTTTCGCTGCCATCAAATTGACCAAGGCGAAAAACAAAAAGCGATTCAAATAAAAGGAACCGCACTTAGGGTCTTCGTTTTTTCGCGGCAAGTGCAAAATTTATGCGGTTACATGTGCTTTAGTGCCATAAAAAGATACAATGCATGACACATGCATATTTTATGTGATATTTTATAATCTAATTACCGCGTAATATCGTCCACAAACAATGAAATGGCTGCAGAACGCCAGCACACACGTTTATTTATATACAAATGAGGAACGATCGCACAGCTGGGACTTGGCTCTAAGGTTATACATACATATGTGTGTGTGTGTGGCAGGAAGGGGGCTCGATACCTGGGGTGTAGCATAAAAATGCCACAAAATTAGCTCGACGCGTTTGGGGCATTAAAAGCGGTTTTCAGGGTCCAAAAGCGTGAGCCGTTAAAATAAATTGCACAATACACGCACACTCACACTGACACACAGAGCTTGGCCGGTGGGTGGTAACGAGGAGGAGGGGAGTATCGTACCCCCTGTAGGCGCAGGTGTAAACGCTTTTATCGCTCTTGATGATAGGACGCCAATACACAAGAACTAAAATATAACTACATTCATTTAAAAGGCATTAATAATTATTATTTCAAATTACGTATACGAATATAAGTATATTCCTATCGTTTTGCGATCAATATTTGTGATCAAATTAAAGTTATACAAGTATGCAAGTAAAAGTATTGATTTATGTATTAAAAGTTGTTTACAGACAAATTTTCATATTGAACTATCTTCTTCAAAATTTTCCCTGCTTATACTGATAACATTAGTTAGGATATTTATTTTCCTGTTGTTTATACTTTTAGGTAAGATCAAAATTAACTTATTCTTAAGCTTGTTGTTTTTGGTTTTACCATGATGGTCTGAAGTTTTTATTAATCTCAAATCCAAATTGAATGTCATTTTTTTCAGTGCTTCTTCCTGTCCAGTTCCCGAACTCCACTCCCTTCAATCCTCTGCCGATGCCGAAAAAAGTGTCATATGGACGAGCAGAAATGGAGTGAGACCCACAAAGTCTCTGATAATAACAAAACACAATTTAACGCATTGGCGGCTACTTAAAAAGCGTCGCATGGCCAAGCGATAAGAAAGCTGGGGCAAAAACAAGGGAGGCATCCGAAAAGAATTGGGAAGAAGGGTGTTTCCAAGGGTTGACCAGTTGACCAAATGAATGTTAAGCAGCCCCGAGCCTACATATCGGATGTTTTTCTCATTTGGCCGGGTCATATTATCCAACTGGGATAAGGAAGGACCACGAACAAAGACAACAAACGGGGCACGTGCATGCCGAAAAACCAAGGAGGCACTCAAAGCTGTTAAACTGCCATTTGACAGGCGAGAACACACGCACACGCATAAAAAGCCACGGACAGGACATGTTAAATTTAAAAGTAGCAGCACAAGTGGAAAACAATTTGGCAGTCATTAAAATGGGTAAGCAATTGCATATAAAATGAAATTGAAATTTAATGCAGGCGAAGGAGTGGAGCCCAAATGGCAGCGAAATAAGGGAACTGAATCCTTTTCCATCGATAAAGTTGCAGGCTCCAAGGAAGCTGCTTAACATATCATTATCACGCACTTCTTTGATACGAGGCTTTAAATGCGAATCATTGCACTCAGAAAAATGATTATTAACTACTTGATACAATATCTCCGTTAAACGAGAACAAAAAAATATTAAGTTTGAGATACAATGAATCATTACAACTTACTTTTTCATTCTAATACAGCGCCTTACATTCATTTCTGAACATCAAGAGTCAATCATGCAATATAAAAACCACAACCTCTAGAGAAATCAATACATTTATTAGCAAAGTTAATAACGGTTAGCAAGGTATTTAAATCATTCTCTGCATTCATCGCTTATTGATTGGGGTTCGAAGTTCGGGACCTGTTTAATATGCAATTGCCATTCTTCAACTCAATTGAAGCTGAAGACGCATCAGCAGAAAGGTAAACATTTCCAGTGCAAACAATACTCATATCTCACCCTCTCACAGACGCACATTTGCATGAATTTATTTATTTTATGTCTCCTCTATTATATGTTTGTCCATATGTAGAAATGACGATGTTTGTCTTCAGTTTATGGCGGCCAAACAATAATAACAACGGAGGCGAAGCCTCAAGGAGCAAAAACTGCACAATAAAATACCGAAATGCGTTTAAAGAGCCGATGAGACAGAGTGGGGGAAGGTCTACTACAATATTTATTGGTTTATTTTATGATCCTTTTTGATATGTACTGAAAGGAAATTTTACATTTATTGGTTTGACAACAAAATGCCCCCCAACGACCTTGTTTTTTGGGGTCACCACCAGGGAGAATACTTAAGAGGGGATTGCCCAAAGCGGGGTGGGGGGGTCGAATGTGATGGGTCCTTTGGTCCAAGGAATGTGCCATTTTGTTGGTCTGTAATCTGCTCATTTGCTTATGAAATTATCCACCTCATTTGTTGCCCCTTTTTCAGCTTCCTTGAAGCTGCCCGAAACGCTTTTCTTCTGACCACCTTCATAATTTTCTTAACAGTGATGACAGCTTTTAGTTTTTCAGTTTAGGGGATGCCAAAGGGAAACTGTGTTATTTGATTAAAAACGTTAAGATATAAAGATATTAAACTAGTTTATATATTTCTTGTTAATAATAAATTTTATATGATAATAATTATTTCGTGACTTTAATTTTCTTCTTTTAAATTTTTTAAAGCTCTGTTTATATAATGTTCCCAAATTTCCTGGTTGGCATCACTGTTTCTCATTCCTGTCCCTTGGTCATTTTATGAGTTATGTCTTAGATCCAAGGATCACTGCCATCCATGTTTTTTGGGGTCGTCAAGGCAGCTGTTTTACGCTCATTTGGTTTTCGAAAATTGTTTGCCATAAACAGCCGGAGTTTTGAGTGTGGCAAACGTTTAATGCCGCCCAAAATGGCAATTACAATGTGAGGGGGCCGTAACACAAAAGGGTTTCCCCCAATGAGGGGCGGAAGTAAAGGAACCTTTCTTTCCAGCTAAACCACTTGTCAGGCAACAGTCCTCGAGTGTCAATTAGATGCACTTCTTATGGCTGGAAGAGTGGGGGAAAGTGGCGCAGTTCCTTAAGGGAAGTTCCTCGAGAGCGAGACTCCTTCAACCCTCTCGACTCGCCGACTTACCTACTCCAAGATATTTCATTTGCCTTAACCCTCAAGAGTCCTTATAGCTGACGTCATCAGTTGAAACCAACTCCCCTTGATTCGCTCGAAGGAAGGGGGGGGGGCGTGGCAGTTTACATATGTAGTGGGCGAACAAAAGGGGGCAGCAATTTAAGTGTGAAGCTTAGCGAAGCACAAATTAAATCAAGCTTTGTAGCAATTTTCCCATTTTCCAGGGGAGGATAGAGTTACGCTACTAATGAGCATATAGATGTAACATAAGGCCAAAAGCCCAAGAAGAGAAGGCCAAATGCGAAACCTTCGAGTCACCAGCAGTCAATGAAATGATAAATCTCTTCATTACGTGTCCTTTGCTTCCGCTGGCTTTTCCCATTCCAAGGACTTTCTTGGTTAATTGCCAAAAAAAAAAAACATTTACAAAATGACTTGACAAAAAATTCAATAACAAACTGGAGAGAAGTGAACTTAAGGCTAAAGAGCAGAAGTAATAAATACCCTCGTTTAAATGAAGTTCTTTAAAATACTTACGTACTTACTTATACCTACACTTACTTACCTACAATAAACTGAAGTTTATAGCGCAAAAAACGTGTTATACATTAAAATTTTATATATAAATTAATTATAAAAAATTACACGTCAATTAGTATTTTTATGGTTTACCGTACGTCTTTACATGTTTTTCCTACTACTACGTTAATATTTTGAAGGGTATGCTTACCCACTCCGTAATTTTCCAAACTTCCACTCACATTCTTCCTGCCCCACAACTTTCTCTTTTCCCTTTGATTTTTCGCCATGTACCAAACTGAAGCATTGATGCGGAAGCGGCGATTGCCGCTTGAGGCTCAGTGGACAGGATACGTGTGTATGTGAGTGACGGATGAATATGTACACGGAAAAAAAATGTAACCCAAATAGTCCAAATTTAAATTTAACCATAAACATAACAAGGATTTCTTAGAAGCAAGCAGAAAATAATACTTTTCTAACAATTTCTGGAAATAATATTATAAATTTCTTAGACTTTGTAATTTGGAAATTAAATAATATGGAACGATTTTTTTTAGGTAATATAAGCATATTACTTTTTATATACCTAAACTTAGTATTAATGATCACAAATAATTATGTTATTCTGAGTGCAGGATGTGTGGCCGACACAACAGAAGGCCTAAAGTTTGCCATATTCCCGATCTTCGTTTCTGAATTTCCCGCCTCTCACCTCCGGGATTTTCCTTGACATGACTTAAATGTTGTCCGTGGGACGCCTTGTAAATTAGCTTCATCTTGCCAGGCTGGTTGTTGTTTTTCTAAGCATTGTGACGCGGCAGTTTTCTTTTTGTTGGGTACTGCAAAGGGGTTTTCCCCCACTTTTCCACCCATTTCTCTAGCTTTGTCTGCTTCTTCTTGTTGATTGGAATGACAGACAGAAAAAAACATTATTTTATACGAGAATGAACACGCTAAAATTTCACTTGAAGCAGGTTTTATGCTTGAACAATTTTGTGAAATTCAATTTATGTTACCCAAGGACATAAAACATACAGCGAATCATTACACACACACACACACACACACACACGTACAGCGGGGCAAGTGCGTGTGTGGCACGTAAAATATCAGTTATACACAGACTACACACTATATGCGAATGTCTATAGATATATAGATACATTCGCATAGGACGTGCACTGACGCAGTCAAAGCATCAAATGCAACTTGAACAATGACTAAGAAAGAGATGTGTTCTGTTCTGGTCCTGCACCCTCACAACCCACTCTGAATCCTTTCCCTTCCTGTCTGGGATTTATCCTTTCGTTTTCCATGGCATTGGACTGCCGTTTAACCCCTTAAAAACCCGCAATTCCTCACAGCCCCGCAAGACAACTTCAAAGTGAAAATTCAGCAGTCAAGTTTAATGACAACTGCGAGCAAATAAATGGAATAAAGTTGCATACGGATACAGTACGTCTTCCTTTCTATTCGATTTCATCCTATGAGTTTCACTTGAACTAAATCTATAATACCTTAATATAATTTTATATCTATGAAATAAATTTACCTATGTAACACCATATCATTATGGTGGAACCCGAAAGTTTTAAACTCTACTAAGGTCAACCTTTGGTCACCGCTATGGATACTTCACTGTAGATAGAGAGATACACGTCGAGATACAGATAGTTAGACAGATGGCTGAATGAAAAAGTAGCCAACCTGGTGGGAAAATGCTTTCCGGTGGGCCAAACTGAATTTCCCTGGCCCACACACGTAGCTGACATAAATTTCACTTTATGGTTTGTTAACGAGTTAAATTCGAATCCAGAGCGCTGAAAAGTTTGTCATTTGTTCTCGCCCCATTGGCTGGATGGTGGAAATGGGAAATGGGAAAGTGTCGAGGAAAGCACGAAAGAAAGTCCTAAGCGTGCTGGAGTGTAGAGCGTGATAAGCATTATAGTTATAGTTATGATGCCAGTGAATGCGATGCGTGCGGAAATCCGAGGAAAAGGGAGGAAAACTCTGGGAAAGGGCTGAGCAGGCGTCAAAACGTTAATGGATTTTGGCTTTTGTTTTCCATGGCAAGGTGTCATGACAAGGGAGACGGGGTGGTTTGGGTTAACGGGTGGCAATATTCTGAGGAATCGGCTTGCGGTGGAAATTAGCTGAATGTGTAACACTTGCGTCGGAAAATTAAGTTCTTATATGAGCATAGCTCTTGGGAGAGGCATTGGCTTATATCAGATAGCAATTTAGTGCATTTGTATTGAAAATTAAAAGGATAATGTATAAAAATGGTTATACTTCATCTCCAATGTCTGGACTTTCCTTAAGCCATCAACTACCATGTGAAAATGCAATAATACGGCGGTGATAATTGAAGCTTAAGATGTGATGTGCCAGAATCCGAATCCGAATCCGATTCGGAATCGGAATCAAAATCAGAGTCAAAGCTATTTGCCGCCATTTGTGTCTCCAGACACTGCACATATGACATTGTGCATCACCGGCAGGACAAAGGCCAAGAAGAGTGGGCGGCAAGTGGGCGGAGGGGGCGTGTCTGTGACGTCGGATGTGTGTATGCTCGATGTGTGCTTGAACTGGATGGCACATGGCAGACGTACATCCTTCGTCCTGCTGCTGCAGTCGAAATCAAATTTCCAGCGCGCACTTTGCGAAATCAAATACATCAGCGAGGGGCGGTGAAATGGGGGCGTGGCATGCGAGGGGAGATCTGCCAAAAAGTATGAAGTGTTTGCCAAAAAAAATATAAAATGGGCACAAAGCTCCCAGGGAGCAGGGACATCGAAACTGAAGTAGAAGACTCACCCAGGCAAAGGACTTTTTCTTGCATTGTAAAATAGATTTTCGATGTATGGTGGTCGGGGTGTTGATATGGCAATGGGGGTATGGATTCGAAAGATCCTAGTCAGACATAAAGAAGAAGGATGGCGGAGATGTAGAGACGGAGAACCAAGTGCCAGATGATTGAAGTAAGCGATGTGTCTCGCCTGTCGTTTCTTATCGAGCACCAGCTCCCCCTCCAAAAATTTCCATCTTAGAAAGAAAATTAGTGTGTAAGTATATAGTAAAAACTATACAATTTTTAATATTATAATAATAATGTATTTGCCAATATTGGTAAGTAATACAATAATATTGTTATAACTAGAATTTTACGTTTCTTACTTAATATTTTTTCTTATTGTTCAATTTAGATTATAGGGTTATAGGCCAAGTATGTTTTCACATTTTTTATATTTCTCATTAAAATTTTGCATTTAATAGTTTTTTCTTTTCGTGCACACACTCTTTCCTGCTATATTCCCACCTCCTGCAGCGATGGCCAAAGGCAACTTACATGTTTGCTAACAAACAAATGCAGGAGCAGGGAAGCAGGGGCAGTAGCCAAGGGCCAGGATCGGGATGGGAGGGATAGGGATGGAGTCGGGAAGAGGGGACAAGAAAAGGAAAAGGAGCCAGGACATTCATACATATATGAGGGCAAACATCGCTAGAGAGCTGAGCAAATAGAAGGGAAAATGCTAAGGAAAAAAATGGTGCAGCAGCCAAGGACAAACGCTGCCATGTTTGACATATTTGCTTTGACAGTTCCAAGTTCCAAGTGCACATTTTAGCCACGTTCCGCTTTTGGCCGTGTTTTCTGCTGCGCGCAGGAAAAGGTGGAGTACTCTGCCCCGAGTCGATATGAAAATTGGTTCTGTCGTCAGATTCGGATTCTGGTGCTTAAATAGCCGGAGGCTTTCCACTTTGAGCACTGTCTGCATTTGCGTATAATAAATATTAATGCAAATTAATCCAATTAAAGCGGCGTCGAAATTGTAAAAGACTTTCATGATCTATATGCATATAAATGAATATAAATCAACCCCAAGTATATGATGCAATATGTGCATTATTTTGGTGGTGGCTATACGTTAACTAATTTGCCAAATGGGGGAGCTGAAAATCCCTCCCCTTGGCAGACAAACAAATAAGCAAATAGCAACAACGGATTCCCCTTGGGATTGTCTTAATCAAATTTATGAAACGCTAATGAGCGAAGTCAGGAGGTAAAGGAAATTTATAGGGGGTGAGCCGGAGAAAGCTGCGGCGAAAGTCCTTTCTGGATTATAGCTAAATAATACCCAAAATATCGGCTTAACCATGCGAAGCTCACCAACAACAAGGAATTTGCAACAGATGTATGAGGCTAAAGGCTTAATGAGTGGAATTATGCACTGGCTCACGTGATGTTGACTTGGGATTGTTGCTCTTGAGTGATGGTTGCGGATTGAATCAAAATTCTTGGGATATTAGTGCATGTTTCACAAGATATTCTAGCAAAACAGTTACAAATTTGTAAGATTTTTTTACAATTGAAAATGCCTGAGAAACATTTTTGAATGGTTCAGCGAGTGTTAACTTTAAAAAATTCACTTTCCTCATAAATTAAACCACTTGAGACACTCCGTCCGGATTTTCCGAGAACAATCGGTGGCATAACAGAATTCCACTCATCAATTCAATGAACTCTTATTCAGGAAAAAAATGCCTTTAAAAAGTACTCCACTTGGCAACGCGAACAACTGAGCAGCAAATCAAGCATCCATCATCATCGTAACTCAATCAATTGTACCAAAAGAGAGCTCGAAATCCTTTCGCTACTCCCACTCCTTCGAATGACCTCCCCGCTGACCTTTTCAACGGCAATTAAGGAGCATTACCCACATTATCCCAACTCCTGCGCTAAATTCACATTTGCCATAACTGAAATCTGTAGGAAATCTTACGCTTTGCGGAGCATTACAAATGAACACTGCTAAAAATCAATTAGCAGCTTGGGAAATACTTTCTATATTATTACTACATTGCTTAATATATTGTATTTTAATGTTGAATCATTATGATATCGTATTGCTATTTGTTTAATTTACTTCAGATCATTTGAAATATTTAAAATGGTTGCTTTAAGGAACCTAAAATGCTTTGTCACTTGTTCAAAAATATTTGAAAAACAAGCTTCGGTTCCGATTTTAGTTTCGGTGTATTAGAATCAAAGCAGTTCAACTCTATAAGCCGCGAGTAAAAACGTTTCAACAATTTAGCAGCCCCAAACCCCAATCTCCGAACAATGCATACTATTATAATGAAAGTTGGAAGGAGCAGCAGAGGAAGCTAAGGCAGAAGTCAAGCTGCTCTCATCATTAATATTCCAAAAGTTGAGGGTGAAGCTTTCAGCAAAACACACGCTAAAAACCAGCAAAAGAAAACAAAAAATTTTACAGCAGGAGCATAAAAATTTACCCAGTTTCGAATTCAGGACCCCCTAGAACTCCAACTCCACCTAGTTGGTCTATCTTCAATTAATAATGAAGGTGTTAAGTTGTCGAAATCTGCGCTGCACTGTGCGGCTGGCGCCATCTAGTGACCTATATAGAAAGTGCGAGGGAGAAGAGAAAATAATGTTCCCGATTTCAAAAAAGTTTGTTCGATAGGTTTGGATAAAAACTATATATTAAATTGTTAAAAAAAATATAGTTTGTTTAATAATTTATATAGAAATCTTTTATAGAACCCATTAAATGTAATATTTCCGTTGGCCATAAAATACTTATAATAATGATGTAGTAATCAAGCACAGATAATAAATTTCGAACTAAAATCGCTCAATGTTTTTCGGGATTGCGTATTTTGGAACACGACTGTATGAGCGGGAGTCCTTCCTTCGTAAGCTTGCTGCTCTGCAGGAAGCTAATTAATGAAAACGCTTTGAAATAATTATGCATAATTTTTAGTGTATACTGGGCAGTTTATGGCTGAGTTATTACAACAGCTGCTGCTTTTGCCTCTCCTGCTGGAAAGCAATTAGCATACGATCTGCGGGCGGGGGCGTGGCTCAGCCCTCGTTGGTCGAAATGTTTTTAGGGTATTTTATGCCAAAAATCAAATCCATTTCCACACACACCGAAAGTCTGCAAGCTGGATATCAATGCAAACAAATGAGCGACAGATATGTGGAAAGCTTTCTGGCTCTATCACGGCCTTTGGCCTTCATCCCCACCGCCTGATTTCCACCACCCACTTTCGTTCGTATGTGCGACGTTGCATTGCACAACATGTTTTCCATTTCGAGTGTAAACAAAATTCTAATACGTTCAACATATTGCTGGAAAATTGCTTTCCTTTCGGCATTCAGCAAAAGCAGGAAAAGCAGCAGAAGGCAGCCAAGGAGTAGCAGCCGAATACGAAAGTATTGTTAACCAACAATAACAACAACACAAAGGGGGATGGGTGCGGCAGGGGGTGGCTATACATTGTGGGTGGTGGGCGCTAAGTGGGTGGCAAAAGCGAACGAAGAACGTCAAACTTTTGATGTTGCAATTTGTAATTCAAGCAGAAAACGAAGCGAGCAAATTTTTTTCTGGCTGCTTTCTCCGCTTTTCTTTTGCTTTTCCGTTACGTTTTTTCCACGTATGTGTGTGTGAATGAAATTCAGCAAGAGTGTGTGAGTGTGTGTGTATAAGCTTGGGTACGGAAAACTCGTGTGAGGGAATTTTATTTCCAGGTTTGCCGGTGGCTCCGGACAAATGACGACATAACGAAGTTGAAATTTACTATACGGAAAATGAAGTCGCGGGGTTGGTCAAGTAGCAAGCGGAAGATCAATTTGGGAACCGAGCTTGCACAATGTTCATTTCTTAATAGATCATTAAAATGAGGGAAGAGGCTAAAATTTTTAATTTTAATATAAGCTGGTGGTATTTCACATGGCCAATAAACTCCCTATAAAGATTGTACTTCATTCGCAAGCTGGCTTCTTGATAAGCTACCCTAAATAGTTCTAAATAGTTTCAAAAAAGTTCTTACGAGAGTACTATCTTTTCCTATCATTATCTATTTAAGAGGTTATATTGGAATTTTAGTAAATATTCGAGTGCCATTGCACTTTTATAATCACATGCACAAGTTTCATTACAATTTTTCAAACTTCAAACACACTTCACCTGCCAGCACCTCCTGCTGTTGAGGCCCCAGTTTTTCCAGCTTTTGTTGTGGCGACCAACTCAGGCTCTTTTCGGAACTGGTTTTCCCATTCACATCTGAGTTTGCTTTTCATTTTTGCTTTCTTTTATTTCTTTGCCCACATTTTGTGGCCTCATTGTGTGGGCTTAAGAAAAGCAGAGGCACGAAAAAAGTTTGCAGTTTGAAATATTGTTAAGCGTGGCCCAAAAATCAGGAGCAAATGAACTGATACTGGGTGCAAAAAAGAAGAGAATACTTGTTGAAGTTTTCAATTCCTTGGTTATCCCTGTTCCGAGCACTTGAAAACCGAACAAGTATCGAGTACTTATCCGCCTCCAAATACTGGATACTTTCACTGGATTATCCTTGTTATTCTTTATTACATTTGGGCTCTCTGCAAAGTCGCGACCCTATCATTAAAGTCTAGAGTTAATTGTCCCAAGATTAAGATCGTTTTTGCTTGCTCCTTTCCTTCTGCTTTTGCGACTTTATTGTTATTTACTTAGGATCCGTAGGAACCCTCCCTATGTGAGGGGTTGGGCACCCGATCAATGGCTTTACGCCTGACTGCAAGTCTAAGGAGAATTATTTGGAGCGATGAGAGCAGCTGTCGCCGAGGACATTACTTTCTCACCCCTTTTTCTTTTCAGCAGCGAAACCCTAATTTTCTATTCATTGCCAATTTAAGTGCGATATAAATAATTTGGCAGTTACCAGGTAGAATTGTCGCTGACTTTGATGGAGAATCGAAAGGAAAGGGATGGAGGTATAGGGATAATATGGTTCCCTAGATAATGCATTATCAATTCGTTAGGGTTGAATTAGTTCGACTTAAACGTTTTCGGTTGGTTTTTTATTTTTGGATTTTAGGGGTGGCATTCCCCGCGATAGGCTGTAATTGATTATGCAGAAATTTTTCACTATTTTGATAGGGTAGTGGTTTTGGTTTACTTTACAGATAAGGGGTTCCGGATAGAACGGGTTTTGTTAGGATTTTTTAAATGCTTAAGTGGCATGAGTAACTAGGTATTTCGTATTCCAGTTTTTAATTTATTCAATAGGCAGCCACCCTAAAAATTAAAACTTTGTTTTGATTTGATTAGTAATTTTTTGCCAGAACGTTTGAAAGCCTTTCCATATAGCATTTTAATTTTAAATTTCTGAATTATTCTAAAGTTAAGACACTTTTTTAAAAGCTCGACCCTTAGGGAACTCTCAGTTAATTCATTAACGCTTCTTTCATCTTTTGCCTAACAATTTTGCAGCACAATTTCGCTCCCTTGTGTTCTTTAACCAAATCAGATTACTTTTAATGCCATCTTGATTGGCGCCGCTTCATCAGCTCCCTTCTGGTAACCCAAATTTCATAATTAATTAAATTATTTAATTTACTTTGTAGTACACACATATTTGAGGCAATGCCGCGCTGCCCCTTCCACTTCTCATTTGGGCCAAGTTAACAAAAAACCTTGTTAGTAATTGCGGTAAATGTGATTAGAAACTTTGCTGGCTCATCCCGCATCTTTTCTTGCACTCGCTTACCGCATTTCTCGCTGTTTTCCCCTATTTGATTTTTAGGATCGGAAAAGCAAAAACTTTTAACCTACACAGATACTCACGCACAACCAAGCACACACAAATAGAGCCGAGACCCGTAAATAGTTAGTTCACCTTTACGTGCGTTAATGATGTTTTCTCAATCAAAAAGTTAAATCTTTGGCAGCGTTAGAAGCGGAATTTTTGCACGCAAAGTTTTGGGGGGAAAATGGGTGGGCGAGGGTACATTTTGGGTGGGACAAGCGTTTTTTGGCTGCTGCCAAACGAATCGAACAAGAAAAGCTAATTACAAGTAGCGGAAAGTTGTGCGTGTTTCGGCTTGAATGGGCCAAAAAGGGCGAGAAAGAGGGGATATATAGGGGAAAACTGGAAGTCCGGACACCTGTTCGAAGAAAAACTTTGATTGGTTTTTATATGATTTGCCCGGGCGCTAAGCTTCTAGGCGGCTTTTCGCTTAAATGTGTCAATAATTGGCCTACAAAATTTGTATCTTCTAGTTGGAGAGCTTTATAATTCTTCCTTTTTTATGGCTCATAAAAGTTTTGAAATGAAAGTAATGAGGAAATGAAATTAAGGAATATAAGTTCGATGCGACTTTAACAAAACTTAAATTTTGGGGAACCAAGAAAATATAAAATCGAATTAGTAAATTTTTTTAGTGAAAATTTAATTAATTTATAGAATAATAAGTTTTTGCCATATATCAACTCAATGTAGTTAATTTAATATCATAATTTTGCAGCTACAACTCCTTCACTTCCATAAATTCCGTAAATTTAATTTCGGTTCGCCTTACGAACTTCGATTTCCTATTCACTCAATGAATCGGGTTTATTCATTTATTCATTTGAAGCTTTGCCAAACATTCCATTTATAGTTTCCTTAGTCTCCAAAACTGCCAAAGTCTTTTCTTGAGGACCTGAATGCCAAAGAGTTTTGATCCCTCGGAAAATAAAGGGAAAACCGGGGGCCGCCTTGAATAACTAACCCCAACACTTACTTCCGAAAGTATTCCACCGTTGCAGTCGCCCCTGTTTCATAACAATGGGATTTCCCCCAATTTCAGTACTTTTTAGCTCGACACCCAAATTGTTCTCAGTTCACTTGGCCAGGGGTAAATGCATATAGGGAGGGTGGGCCATTTTAATATTAAGCTAAGCTTGTCCCATTCTACTTCTGCATTTCGGGTGTTTCGCCAAACCTCCTCCTTATAACATCTCTGTGTGTGCGGGAAAAAGTTTTTATCTACAGCCAAATAGTTCTGGACTATTTCTCCATCAATTTTATTGGTAATACTTAGACAAAACTTTCTTCGGTGGGGACGAACAGCCAGGACTTTAAGTGAAAGGATTCAAAGCGTAAAAGTTTGTTTGCTGAGTTTCCTTTTGACTTTCTTTCTTTTTTTTTGTGTTATTTGAAAATTAGAGAAGCGTTTTGTACATCTTTTTTTTTTGTCTTTGCTTGTCCTTTAATAAATTCTTGAAAAATACTTGCAACATTTTGAGTAGATGGAGTGGAGATGGATAAACTACTAAAATGAGTTTCCAAATAGTCGTCGGCTTAATTGTAATTACTTTTTCCAAAAGCCTGAGCTGTCTGTCTGCTTCAGTCTTTGCCGCTCGCTGTGTGTGAAAAGTTTTGCCAACTTGTAATTATCACTTACAACATGGAGCTGCCAGCCCAGCCCACTTCACCATTTTCCAGGTTTAACAAAACTGCCAACCACAAAGGCAGAGTTGCGGGGTTGGGGGCCGTTCCGCCCACACACATGTAGCTTAATTAATAGACATCGCAAAGTGCAGGGGAAATGCCTCAATCCCCCGCACCTTCGGCATGATGTAGCACGTTCCTGGCCACAATAATAATTTACATTTTAAGCCAATTTGAAAACGGCCAAAAAGAGAGCATTTCCATTTTCACAGTTAAATAAAAATTAATTACAACAATTTATCGTCGTCGTCGCAGCAGCCACAAAAAATGTTTCAGCTTATAGTTTCGACATTCGGGTTATCCTAGACTTAAATAACAGTATTAAATCTCTATGTAGTAATCTATAAATTACTGAAATATATACTAAAATAGATTTTTTAATTCTTCTCTATTGTTTTCTTTATGTTAAAGAAATATTGATCTTCTATAGTTGAACTTACGTTACTTCTTCGAAGTTTACTACTCATTCTTCTTTATTATTCTTGATTGTTCCCAACAAAGCTTTGAAAACCATCATACCCCATTGGCCGTAACGGCCCCAGGGTATGTAACGAACCGAATTACAAGGCGTACAACCCTCAGGACAACTGTCCAACTTGGACACGCCCCTCGCCGCCCCTTAGATGCCCAAAAGCCCCATCGTAATGTGCGGCTTGTTGTTGTTAAACGTCGGCTAAAACGCAAATGTTAAACCCTTTCGTTAATGCAAAATAATTGCTACGGTTCGTGGTCCGAGTTTTCCCAGTTCCGCAGAAAAAATTGGACCAAAAAAAAGCATAAAATGAAAGTAAAACGTCAAAACGGTATTTTATTCCTTGCCTTCCGCCCTTTTCCGGCTTTGGTGGGTTTAAAAATTAGAGCGAGGTCGGTGAAAAAAGTGGGCGTGTGCCGAGTTCCGTTTCATTTAGTTTTCAGTTTCCACCTAATTTACCCAATTGGGCAAAAGTGCTTTGTCATAATCAGCCCGGGAGCAAGGTTCGCATATCTAATGAATGCGCAGAACGCCACGAAGCCAACTTTTTCCGTATAGCTGGGTGGGATTGCTGGGACTCCTCCGCTGGGCACATATTTATCGAGTTGCTAATAGGCTGTCACATAATTAGCTCTCTAACAACCGGAATCGGACTATCCTTGCCATGGGAAAAGGTTGCCGGGCTGAATGACTGATATTAGCCTTGGCTTAGATGAAAGTCAAAGATGACCAGGAGCGATAATGTCCAAGATATCCTAATGCATCTTGGTTTTGTCCGGGTATTGTGCCCCTTTTCCGATTGGAGTCAAGATTGTGACCGTTTTTTGCTCGCTGGCAACAGTATAATCTTTAAAGTTGGGTTCGCTTGCTTAAAATCAAGGTTGCGTTGATGAATGAGATTGAAAGGAAGATGAAGTAAAAGGATTTAGGATACAAAACTAGCATCCTGCAGATTATAGGATAAACCGAAATATGTTGGGAATATTGCTGTCCAGATCTAGATGACATGTTAGCAACCATTTTTTCGGATAGATTTGCATACGTTTTTTATGTAACTCACAATGAGAAGTTACTCGCATATTTTGTACTTTAACTTTACAGTTCTTACCATAAAATTGAAGGCCTTTCGTATTATAATAGCCTAAATTATATTCACCAAATGGGCACCAACTCTCAATCTCCACGGTAAAATCAGAGCTAACTATAAAAAATAGATTTTTATGCATGAAAATATTGCATGGTTTTCCCTGGGTTGGCGCAATTTTCAGCAAAATCCTACCTCAGGGCCACCACCTCATCAATTTCAGCTTGTTGCATATATTGGAACTCTGAACCTCCTTTTTTTTAGCCTCCCTACCAACCCTCATCATTTCTAATCAAGCGATAGAAAGAGGTCGGCATCGAAATAGAAATACCTAATGCGCCTTCCCAAAGGTCGCATTAAACCTGAACCAAAATTGACTTTGAAAAATGGTGTGAAAAACACAGGGGAAACTCCGAATGCAATGATAGAAAAAAGTTCGCATTAAATGCATTTTGCATGACTGTGTTGCAATTAACGGCATGGAGCAGCTGCAATCAGGCATAGCAACAATTTTATACTTATATTTACAGAAATAGAAAGGATACAATACAAAAGAGTTTGTAAAATATATGCTGCATAGCAGCAGTTCTTTTTTTGCAAGCTATATTAAAACAACACCCATCCGAAATTGTATTCCAATTAAACAACGTTTGTATTATTGTACCCATCACTGTAAATTCATTGACAGCGAAATTGAAGCGATGATTATTGTTGCAACGCCTCAATAATTCTGGCAGTTTTTTTTATTTGCCCTTTTTGAAAAATGGTCACAAAAAACAACATCAGAGGGAACACAACCGTCAGGCAAATATTGGCTGCCAATGGGCAAATGCAGAAATGCAAACGGAGATCTGCTGGCCATGCAAGTGTAAGTTGACCGTGTGAGATGATGGCCAGAACGGCCAGCGATGATTGCCATGGCTTCGGCGGGCGAATATGCGAATATGCGAATATGTATATGGCAATGGTCAATGCTAATTGCCAATTATGGACAAATTCGCCCGAGCGCGAAATTAAATTAACCCCTTTTTTGTGCAGCCCCAATATCGCAGGACGAAAATCCGCATCTGCAATCCTCAACCGCGTCATCAATCAGGAGCAGCAGGCGACAAAACACAAACTACGCGATGTGCAAATATGAAATATTTATGGCCGCACACATGTCTGCCTCAATTGCTTCCGCGTACATGGGGCATACGCGAATTGGCAACGGCCTTTGGTCGATCGAACAACTTTATCAACCAAAGGCCAATTAGTCGTGTCCAGTTGAAGACCTAAAGCGATTGGCAGCAAATGCTAAATGTTTCTATATAATGAACGAAATCGTACCACTTAATCTTTATAATATGGATAAAGCTACTATCCTTTTTGATAAGTAATTCTTTAGAAATGTAATTTATTAACACAGTATTCTCAAATTATTTAATAGCCATCTCTCTGAACTTGCTTATGATTTAATGCAATTACGAAAAAGAGCAAGCGCTTTAATGGCAACATATCGATCTTCAATTATGTGTGGCAAAGCACACAGAGTGCTGGTAAAAAAAAAAACGAAGCCCCAATAATGCCCCAAATGAGTTAAGTGGCGAGGAGAATCGGAAATATTTTACCCTTCAGTCGCCCTCAATCTGAGCATTAAATATGTTGTATATGTGATAAAAAGTTGCCATAGTTTTACTTTCTCGCAGTGGCAGCCAATGTAATTTCATTTCGTTTTTGTCGCGATTTTTGCAGCGCGAAAAATGCTGTCAAGTGTAAAAAATAATAACACGCATCGCGTCAGATTTTCCATGTTTGGTTATGATAATGGAAGGCACAATGAGAGCCCGTTGGATATACATACACTTTTTTCATGTGGTTTATCCGCTGTCAGAAAGGACTTTTCTGGCACATGACACAGGCACATGGGTATTGTGGCTTATAAATGATTTACAAAACAGTACGTAATGTCTTAACGCATCAAAGAAAATCTTTGACACAGGAAGCAATGAATTCGATCGAAATTTCAGCGGGAGGCCTTAAAAGGGTAAATGGAACAAGCTAGCTAGGGAATATCTGAAAATGTTGTTCCGACTTGGTGATACTCATTAGTCATAGTTGTACACTCTGCGCATATCCTGCATTTGAGAAACATAATTAATTGCAATCGAATGTTTACTACACATTTTTGAATTAGCATCACGAATTACCAATTTCAGACTTGTATCTATTCATAACACCATCATTAGATTCAATTGCGCGAATTAACGAGTGAAGCCTTCCAGTGTCTTCCTTCTGTGGTCCTTTGTGTTTCTTTTCCCTCTATTGTTTCTTCCCGATTTTAATTAAAAGGTATTTCCCTTTAAGGTTGTGATTTTATTTAGATCTCACTCTCATCGAGTGTAGCTTAAGACTGACTTATTACAAAGGAGAATCAAGTATTATGTATGGCTCTGTGTTGTCGCGAATCTGCTGACCCAGCGGATTTGGGGAATGCCTCCGTTTTGCTGCGCTGTTTCCGCCTACACTGTTGCAACATGAGGGGACAACGAACTAGCGGCTCAGCGTGGAGGTTTAGGGGGGTGGGGAAGTAGTGGCGTGGACTGCTGATGTGGTCAGATGTGGGCCAACGAACTAATGGTTCTGGCGTGGAGGTTTAGGGGGTGGGGAAGTAGATGTAGATGTGGTAACTCCTCCCCCCCTTGAATAAAGTGACGGCCATAACGAAGGAATAGACGGAACGTAGTTGACTGAGGTAACAGGGTTGGGCAGGTAAGTAGTGTTTCTCCTTACTGCTAAAGCATACAGTATAAATATGACCAGGATGATACTTGATGCGTAGGTTATGAATCGAAGGTTAATCGTAGATTCCTTGACTTGGAATATTTTAGCTTTATTCTCTTGAAGATGCAGTACTATTTTGCTTAGGCTTAAATCCTCCGATGTTGCATTTATAGATATGTTCTTCGTTACTGGTAGTGATAATTTAATCCTTTCTTGGTAGAACAATTCGCTGTCATCGTATTTGGTACCGTCTATAAATATGGAACAGTTTATGTGATTGATAATCGTCGTTCCCTCAATAGTGAACGGTTCAGCACAACTTGGTTCAGCCCTTAGTTGATTCTTGCTGATAATGACAATCCACTGTTGTTCCGGTTCTACTACCGCCTCGTCCGTGTTGATAATCTTTGCCTCGCAAACAGGGTTCATTCCTTGCAGCACTTGTTTCACGCACTCCCTGTTGTCCATGTTACTTTCCGCAGTTCCGGGGTCGCAGATGTAAGTGCCATGTATTCTTGAACATTTTTCTTGAAAACTTAACATATAATTAAATTTATCATCGTACAATATATATTTGGGTAGAGTGAGAAAATTCGTGCCATTGATAGGTAATTTAATTAGGTGAGAAAGTGTGTAAGTGTACTTATCAAATATTGGAATCTTTATATGAAATATTATTTTTGTTTTTTTGGATTCTATCTCTATGTTGAGTAGTCTGTAAATATGCTCTTCTGAATTAATAGAAAAATTTTGAAGTTTAAAAATCTGTGCAATATCTTTCAATTCTTGTATAGGTAAAATAAAATTGGGAATTATTTTGAATTTAGCCAATAGTATACTTTCAGCTATATCATGTATGTGGTTTTGGAGAATATCTATATTATTATCTTTCAATTCTTGTATAGGTAAAATAAAATTGGGAATTATTTTGTCTTAATTTGTTGGATTGTTTGCCTAAATCAGGCCGTAGGTGTTTTTTTTATCTCATACAGGTTTGATGGATCGTTTTGTTGCCGCATTGGATATTCGCCCTGAATACCAATGTCGATTGAATCAGTCTAATAATTGAGGGTCAACCACGTCACGAATGCCGTCGAACCAATTGTTCCTTATGAACAACTAGTGCAACCTCTTCGAACATCAGTCCAACAACTAGACACGCCAGTGTATCGTCACTGCTGAACTGTCTTCGAAGTGCAATCGACAACTAGCGCAACTTGTTCGAGTTTCAACCCAACCGCTAGACACGCCAGTGTATCGTCGCCGTTGAGCTGTCTCGACATGTATTGACAACTAGCGCAACTTGTTCGAACATCAACCCAACCGCTAGACACGCCAGTGTATCGTCGCTGTTGAGTTGCCTTCGAATTTGAATTAAACCGTCAGCGATCTGTTCAAACATCAACCCAACCGCTGAGGCCAACTTTCACACAAGTTTGACGCGATCCACTAACTACGCTCCAACATACGAGCCTCAATCACTCACTTGTATATTCTGATTCACAACATAAATATATTTTTAATATTTTCTGATTTGTCTAAATCATTTTACCAAGATTTTTATATTTTGTTTAATCACTATAATTGTTCTATTTGAACTTTTACATGATTAGATATTTAATTTCTTCTTTTATAAAAATTTCTTTAGTTATGTAATTTTCATTAAATATGATTGCATCTTTTTAACTCGCTTATTTATTTGTTGTGTATTTTGTGTGTTGTGGCAATTCATTTTGTGTATTGGCATTTTATTATTCTTTATTCTCTCACTCTACTCACTTAAGTACAATTGTGATGAAAAGGAGCTGCATCAGGTCCAGTTTCCGACTGCGCCAATTAACGAGTGAAGCCTTCCAGTGTCTTCCTTCTGTGGTCCTTTGTGTTTCTTTTCCCTCTATTGTTTCTTCCCGATTTTAATTAAAAGGTATTTCCCTTTAAGGTTGTGATTTTATTTAGATCTCACTCTCATCGAGTGTAGCTTAAGACTGACTTATTACAAAGGAGAATCAAGTATTATGTATGGCTCTGTGTTGTCGCGAATCTGCTGACCCAGCGGATTTGGGGAATGCCTCCGTTTTGCTGCGCTGTTTCCGCCTACACTGTTGCAACATGAGGGGACAACGAACTAGCGGCTCAGCGTGGAGGTTTAGGGGGGTGGGGAAGTAGTGGCGTGGACTGCTGATGTGGTCAGATGTGGGCCAACGAACTAATGGTTCTGGCGTGGAGGTTTAGGGGGTGGGGAAGTAGATGTAGATGTGGTAACTCGCGGTATAAAAGAAAATATAACGGAAATGGTTTTCAGAATAAATAAAATTGCTCATGGAATACTTTAAGGCCAGGGAATATTTTGTGTGTGAAAAGTAAATACATGTCACTGATGTTGTGCTATCACCTTTTTAATCATGTCTTTTGAATTATTTTGCGACAGGTTTTTTGTCTTTATTACATTTCACTCCAGAACATAATAATAATATTGAATAATACAGCTCAAACATTTGTGAAGAGGGAAAATAAATACAACTGTGCTGGTTTTTCACACAATGTAAAGAATAATTATTATTTTAAGTAAAGCTTTGCTTTCACTGTCATTGCTAATGGAAAATATCTTGCCCATTTGAAAATTATTCAATACGAATTTCTCGTCATGACTGTGACCTATACCTCACGTGTGAGTACCTCGAGTGTTCTCAGTAATTTCTTGGGGCTGCTGGTCAGGTTGGTACTTCAAATATATATATATTTTTCCATTTTTAAGCTTTAAAAGGAACACCTATTTCAAAGATGGCGCGGCAGTATTTACAAGTTAATATGGTTGGACCTTATTGTATTTTTCGGATTGTACTGTTTACTGGCAATTACATATCGTCTGTTGGTAAACGAAGAGGGCAAAAGGTAAGCGTTTATTTGTATTCCTCTTTAAAATAACAAGCTTTGTCACAGGTTTTTTGAGGCCATTATGTCGTATTGCGAGAAAAATGGCTCCCTCATTCCGTTATCGTTCGTTTTGGGATTTTTCGTGAGAATCGTGATGAACCGATGGTGGGACCAATATACCACCATTCCTTGGCCAGATGGAATTGCCATTTTGATAAGCACCAGTATCCATGGCTCCGATGATAGAGCCAGGGTAATGAGGCGAACTATCCTAAGATATGTGTGCCTGTGCCAGGTGATAGTATTCACCATGATATCACCGCGTGTCAAGCGCCGATTCCCCACCTACACTCAAATTATTGAGGCTGGCTTTCTGCTGGAAAATGAAAAGAAAATCATTGAGGCCATGGATCAGGCCTTCCCAAGTTATCCAAAGCACTGGATGCCCATCGTTTGGGCAGCTAGTATTGTGATGAGAGCGCGGAGGGAGAATAAAATCCGGGATGACTACGCTGTTAAGACCATCATCGATGAATTGAACCAGTTACGCGGGAATTGTGGATTTTTGCTCTATTACGATTGGATAAGTGTTCCACTGGTCTACACCCAAGTGGTCACCGTGGCCACGTACTCCTTCTTCCTGTTCAGTGTCCTCGGACAGCAGTGGAATGAAAGTCATTCCGACGAGGATGGTACTAGGATCAGGAGATGGTTTCCGATCCTGACCGTTCTCCAGTTTTTCTTTTACATGGGTTGGCTCAAGGTAGCCGAGACGCTGATAAATCCTTTCGGAGAGGATGATGACGACTTCGAGGTGAGTGCTTAAGTTCGATTAACTATTACATCCAATTGGTATAACATAGTTTTCCTACTTATACATATAGTCTAATGCTTTATTTTACTGCAGCTCAACTGGATAATCGATAGGAATCTTACCGTTTCTTATTGCATTGTGGATGAGATGCACCAGGAGCATCCGGAACTTGTTAAGGATCAGTATTGGGAAGAGGTCTTCCCTAATGAAATTCCATACGCTCAGCCAAAAATGCGTCAAAATCCTCCAGCAGCTTCCACGGCCTATATGGAATCACAATCAAAAGTAAAGTTTATTTTTTGTATTCTCATTAATGAATAAGCTAATATCCGGATTTTTAGCTCCAGAAACGCCATGAATCTGCAATGTCAACTCTTAGTACCCGTTCGCGAAACAACTTCCGACAAAACTTCCTGGGAAGACCATCTGCCACTGGTAGCTACTCAGACTCCATCCAAATGGAAGATGGGCCGTCGCGAGTGACCTTCAGTGAGAATCAATTTGATTTGCCACATGATGAAGCGAACAGCTCACACAAGCCGTCGCAATCCACAAGTAGGCTTTGTATTATCTAACTTTATTCGCTCTTAATTTTTTGCTCTTATATCTTTTCAGTTGACTTTAACGATCTAATTGAGCAGCGTCGTCGCGAACGCAGGGAACGCATTCGACACCGATTTTTGGATATGCAAAGTACCCATCTGCGACATGATACCTCCGGTGCTCCTTATACGATCACAGTTCTTCGTCCCCCATCCGATGAAACTCTGTCCGAGAGTCAGGAAGCGGGGGACAGAGCTCAACAGGATCCATCGGGCAGCAAGGAACCCCCTCCAAATAAGACGGAAAAGCAGGATTAGACGAAAACGAAATAAAAATATTAAAATCACAATTTGTTTCTGTACATTTTAAGGATTCATTCGTTATTTCTTAGATTCGTCACTGTCCTTATCATTGTCCGTGTCCTCCTCCTTTCTCTTTTTCTGACTTAAGTAGCTTCTGTCGGTCTGGACATCAGAATTTTTTTGCGGGACATTAGTACGACTTGATCGAGCTGATCCTCCATTCGAAGCCAGATCCCCTTTAATCAACTCCATGGCGAGGGCGGCTTGTTGCATCTGCCGGTTCACACGCTCCCTGTCCCGCTTCTCCTTTAGACGGTCAAAGTCGTCCTTGTTTCTGGAATCTAGAGTCCTTGTATCTCCCTCGTTCTCTTCATCAACCTTCTCGTCAAGGGTATCAATACTCTGGTTGTCATAGGAGTACGATACCGATACTGAACTTTTGCTCCAACTGAACTCCCGGCGGGCAAATCGTATAGTTACTTCCGGGTTGTATTCATCCTCATCGTCGAACTCTGTAAAATCGTTTTCCAAACTGACTTCGCTTTTCGTCATGGTCACGGGGACAACTTTTGGTATGCCCAATCGAGCGGTTGATGCCTCCGGATGTTCGGCCCTATCGGACTCCACGGCATATGGCAACTCAGCGGGAAACACCTCATCCCAATACTGATCCCTCACCAACTGCGGATGATCATTGTGCATTTCATCAACGATCAAGTAACTCACTTGCAAGTTGCGATCGATCAGCCAGTTCAGTTCAAAGTCATCGTCGTCATCGCCAAAAGGACAAATCAATGTCTCGGCCACCTTAAGCCAGCCCATGAAGAAGAAAAACTCCAGAGTGCTGAACAACGGAAAGTAGTAACTAACAATATTATTGTAGTGCTTAATATCCCGATCGATCCACTGGTGACCAAATATCGAGGCCACAAAGTACGAGTAGACGGCCAGGGTGACGACCTGAGAATAATCTATCGTAATATATCGCTTAGAATAGAGTCATAAACTAACCTGTGTATAGACCAGTGGCACTGAGATTGTATCGTAATGGATGAGCATATTGCATCCAGCTCGGAATTTATTGAGCTCATCTATCATGGACTTCAGGGAGAAGTCATCCCAAATTCGACCTTCCTTTCGAGCCCTTGTTACAATACTGGCGGCCCAGACAATGGGCATCCAATACTTTGGGTGCTTTGGAAACTTCACATCCATTGCCTTCATAATATTTGCCTCGTTGGCGTTTAGCAAACCCACCTCAATTAACTGATCGTAGGTTGGAAAGCGACGCTTTATAACTGGCGATATCATCGAGAGCACCATAGTCAATGCCAAGCACACATATCTCATAATCGTGCGTCTCATCAGACGACCATGTTCATCTTGGCCACGGACCAAGGCACTCACATAAACCGCCAGCGGATCGGGCCAAGGAACTGTGATATATTGATTCCACCAGCGTTCTATGATAATGCCCACATAAAATCCCAGTACGAAAGAGAGCGGAATCAGGTTGCTATAGCTATGACAGTACATCACAATGTCCTCGAAAACACTATGGGTTAAGGGGGTTGGGGGTTAAATAAATTAAAACGTTCTATTCTATTCTATGATCTACTTACGGCTTATCGACGTCCCTGAGAGCATAGCGATATATTACAGCCATGAAGTAGAAGCAGGACAGGAATGCCAGAAGATCCACCCATATTATCTTGTAGATACTTGCGCGCCATCTGCCGAATGATCAGATACTTTAGTAACTTTGGCAATGGGCCAATCGGAGATGCCTCACCTCATCAAAAGCTTCCAGAAGCAGCCGAAATGGCTGCATGTTGCCACCTCAGCGGTGTAAGAGACAGTCATACTCGAGAATTGTCAATTGGAAAACTTTAATAATACCGAACGGCTGGGAAATCGACTTGGCAATGGCAATGACAATTGGATTGGGTAGGGGAAACACTTTGTGAGGCCATAAGCAAAGCCAACTTTGAAATTAGTTCTAGTCTTTGGTTTGGCTCGGAGGTAATTTTCCCACTCAAGCATTAAACGAAGGCAATTTGGTAGGCGCGTCACATTTTGTGGGCGTAATTATTTAAATTAGATCATTTATATTTGCCGCCAGGCCAACAGACAACAACCCACAAAGGCCAATTTGCCACACGCTCTGGCCCGCACATGTGATGAAGTCTGCTCCTGTTCCTCCAGCTCCTCCTGCTCCTTCTGTTCCAGCCCATATATGTTTGCCTATATATGTAGAATATCTGTTTGTCTGGCGGCATCAAGAAGGTGCAGTAAAATTTTAATACCCCAGCAAACATTCTGAATAGCCAAAGCGGCAATGATGTGATTTTTCCCACTCCAATGGGGAAAGTGTGAAGAGCATTACGAACGAGTATCTTATCAGCAAAATTCTGCTAATGTTCTAATGCTCGTTTTGTTGCTATCACACATCCTGCCGCAGTTGCGAAAAATCTATAAAATATCATAGCTTAATTCTATAAATATAATTTATATGTTCAAATGTGAGTGAATTAAATAAATAAAAAACAAATTAAATTAGAAAATAAATTAGTACTTTATTCGAAGCATATGCGTTCTCATGAAATTCGTCTTGCGATTAATTTGGACGTGAAATTTATACTCTGATGCATCATATAGAAAGGCGGAAAAAATGAGCAATACGCACGTGATAATAAGCTCAATAAAAATTGGGTTTGGTTTAACAATGTATCTAATCAGTTAATAGATAATTAAACAGCTGGTAACGCTTGCATTGCTTACAAACGAATTTAATATGGTGACAAGAATTTGTTAGTAAAAGTATGGAAAATCACAAATAGCAATCGCAGGTAGAAATAATCGGTTATACGGAGAATATCTACACACACACCTGAGCAATGCAACCGAACCAGATTTGTTTAATCGGCTTATCTGGTATCAGCAAATCATATCTGCAGTTACGAAATCCAGCCATTCATTCACCTTCTTATATGGCCTGAGTTTACGTAATCGTAGATTTCATCGAGATAAGACTCATAAGACTCTTTAAACCGAATGCAGTTTTGATTCTATCAATCAATAGAAATAGCAAAATACTAGAATTCTAATATGAAGCGGAGATGATCAACCGACTTAACCAATTTTTAAAATTGAAAAATTGACACTCGACAGCTAACGACAATAAAAACATCAACATCTAGACCAAAAACAATATGAAACAATAGCAGTGCGAAGACGAGCGCAGAAAGCATTTATAATTGTGTTCGTCTGTGCGATATTATTACTGCATTCCACTCTATATAGACGGCCAGTTCTCGTAGCGCTCTCCATATATAGGGGCCACAATATTATCTTACACTTTCAGTTAACGCTATACACCGAAACCGTCAACAAGCGAGCTGCGTGCCAGTGCGAATGAGAGAGCGATACGGTGCGAGAAAAAGATAGCAGCACGAGCGGGAGAAAAGTACGAATGCTCCAAATCTAAAGCCAAAAAAACCGGCAGATCGGAAATGAAGCAAAAACGTGAATACAAACAGTGTTATCTAAAGCAACATAAATAACAAAATTCTGGAATTGCCTTGTAGTGGCGGTAAAAACAAGAACAACAAGCACAGAACAAAAATCTGTTGTTTCGCTATCGCAAGATCATAAAACCGAAAGTCGGAAAACAACAACAGAGGCAAACACAGCAGCAGTCATATCACAGCAGCAACATCAAAACCAAAACCAACAAAATGCGACGTCACACAGTGTGATTCAGATCCTCTCCCTCGCACCAACGCCCCTCCCGCTCGCACACCTGCTAATTTTTTTGTATTCGCTCTAATTACAACCCAGATCATCTCGAAAACCCTGCGATCCCCCGAGTAGCGCCTTATCACCACTAAATCCCGACGAATTGAAGTCGCCTTCGTCTCTTATCAGTTTTGCTTCGGATGTGCACTGAGAGAAAATACGCCTATTTTAGACATCGATTTTCCACGTCTATTTAAAAGAGTAAGCTGCTTGCAGTTTATTAATATTTCGGACCTACATATCAATTTGTGAAAAATGGTTTTTATTTCATGATCGACATTTAATATGTTTGTGTTTCGTTTTTAAATTGTTATACAATATTTGTTTTTAAGGATAAAAAACAAAAAAAAATATTATTTTCATATGGATTGCATAGAATCTGATTTCGTTATAAAAGAAATTTTTTTAAGAAAAGTTTTTAAATTTTTAAATTAAATTTTTAAAATAAATTTTGATCTATATTTAAGCTACAAATTATTGTTTACAGAAAGTTTAAAATTAATGTTCGATATAACTTTCTAATGGATTTCAAATTATAATTTTTGACCAATTGTTTTGTCACGTTATCTATTAATAAAAGTTGTTTAGTACTAAAGATTTATTTTTACCCCTATAATTGAAGATACATTTTTCTCGCCGTGTACCCCGCTCTCCTCGTCCATGGCAAGCAGTCAATCTCGTCGGGTGGCGGAGGAGATTCGAGTTCGGCTCGCCGGCCTGGTGGTGGTCTTATCTTAGGAGGAGTGTGCGAAGAATTCGCGGCTGTAAGACGACACCAACAGGCTGCAGACAGACGCTCCCTGATCGCCAAGTATGTCGGTCACAGTCTTGTTTTCCGTTTTCTATTGTTTTGAGTGAGAGAAAATTAATAATAGACTTCCAATTCATTAATAAGAAACAGACAAAGGCGGAGCGACAATATTAACTTAGAGTGCATTGGAGCAACAACTGCACTTGGAATCGAATATATGTAAGTGAGGACGGACGGCAGTGTCTCAAAGTCGGTGAGTGCAGAATCAAGTTTACCATAATTATATAAACTTAGCATAACTTCGCATTCGACAAGTCCGGCAAACTCACCTAGACCCACTTAATTATCTTCGTTTAGGGCAGAGCAAACGACGAATTATAACGTTAATAATAGAAAGGCAAACAAAGCTGCACAAGATATTCTACGTAAAAACTTGAGCATCTGATTCTTATCAAAGTGTGGAAAAGGTGTGGGTGCTTTGGTTAGTCACCTCTTAGAAAAAATATAATAATGAATGATTTACAGCGGATGCAGTGCATACTTAAGTTAATTCTCAAAAAACATACGAGTTTTGTTTGCACACCTGTCGGTAAAAATTGTATTTAAAATAACGAAATCATGATCCTTTTAAGTTCATAGAAATTTGATTGCAAATCATGCTATTCTATTCTACCTTTATTATTATTTGTGTAGCTATTTTTTTCAAGACCCTACTAATGTATGAAATTAATAGCCAAATTTAATTATTTCCATTATTTTAAGACCACCACCGTTTTCTTATCAAACTTTCTTTGTGAAAGGCGGTTTCGAAAACTTTTCCATTCAAACTTCTACACCTCTAAAACCTTCGTACATAGCACACCCAACATATGTATATATCATCACCTATAATGAATTCTAAGTGGAACAATCGAGTTCAGACTCACAATAGCCCCGCCATTTACGATTACATTTTGAGTTCCATTATTTGCATTATACAATCAAACGGCGTTACAAGATAAGACAATACGCGGATCGAAGTGCATTATGATTTTGTCTAAACCTCTGAAAGACACTTGGTGAATTTTGTTCGTTCCAAAATTCTAGAGTTTACTGAACTTTCCACCAATCGAGGGAGATAGATACTGAACAATGGTTCGCCAGATCTCGCCATGGAAAGTTCTCACCCGGCGCAAGAATCTCCAAGCGGATGGCAGCGAGGGGGAAACGAAGCTGAATCGAGTTCTGGGTCTATGGGACCTCACGGCCCTGGGTGTCGGATCGACCTTGGGAGCTGGGGTCTACGTGCTGGCCGGACAGATAGCCAAGGATCAGGCGGGTCCATCGGTGATGATATCGTTTGCCATCGCGGCACTGGCATCTTTGCTGGCAGGTGAGTTCGATTTGGACTAAAGTAAAACCCATATAATAAAAACCCCTGAGATACAATATTTCAGAAGTTTTGTTTTTGCATATAGTTATGGCAAGGTTAACAAACTATATAACTGACTCTATATATATTTTTTTTTTATCTTTCATGTTTTCTTACAGGAGTTTGCTATGCGGAATTTGGCGCTCGAGTTCCCAAGGCTGGATCGGCGTATGTATATAGTTATGTCTGTATCGGGGAATTCGTAGCTTTTGTCATTGGATGGAATCTCATATTGGAATACGTTATTGGAACGGCTAGTGTTTGTAGGGGTATCAGCCTGTACCTGGACTCCCTACTAAATGATACCCTGAAATACACATTCGCCGAGGTTGCTCCTATGAATGTCAGTTTCTTGGGCAGCTACTTTGACTTTTTGGCCTTTGGCCTAGTGGTTGTGTTTGGCGGTAAGAGCACTAATAAATTCAAATAATTTAAATAGAAAATAAATTTAAAATGCGTTAAATGTTTCAGTTGCACTGGCCTTTGGCGTGGAGACATCGACTATGGCAAATAATTTTGTGACGTGCCTAAATATATTTATTTTGGGATTTGTCATAATCGCTGGCGCTTTAAAAGGTAAATATAGTTTCAATTACTCACTTCTTAATAAACCTTAAGTAAATATAAAATTGTGAGTGGTTTGTTGAATGCATTCATGCATAAAGTGCTGCATTTTTCAAATGGGCTCACCTAATTGGAAAACCATTAGTATCTCTCAAAATAGCACCATGAAAAAAGCAAAAGTTCCAAAATCATAATAGATTAATCATATTCTCTGATTCCCAATTCTGTTTTTTTAATTAATTAATGTTCTCTGTTTGTTTGTTATCTCCCCAGCTGACTATTCCAACTGGACGGTGGATCCGAGTACTGTGAGTGCGAATTCTACTATCGGATCTGGTGGGTTTTTCCCCTTTGGATTTGAAGGCACTCTTCGTGGAGCAGCCACCTGCTTCTTTGGCTTTGTGGGATTCGATTGCATCGCCACCACAGGGGAAGAGGTCCGAAATCCTCGGAAAAATATCCCGAAATCGATTCTGCTCTCACTGCTGATTATCTTTTTGTGCTATTTCGGAGTGTCCACTGTACTGACATTGATGCTGCCATACTATATCCAGGATGTTAACGCACCACTGCCATATGCCTTCGAGTATGTGGGTTGGCCAGTGGCCATGTGGATTGTCACCGTAGGTGGTTTGGTGGGTCTGCTGGCCAGTCTCTTTGGAGCACTGTTCCCACTGCCCAGGGTTATGTACTCGATGGCCCAGGATGGTCTTTTGTTTAAATTTCTGGGCAAAGTGAGTCCGAGATTCCGAGTTCCAGTCACCGGATCTATTGTGGCAGCTCTTTTCACGGCCGCAATTGCCGGACTCTTCGATTTGTCCCAACTGGTCAGCCTGCTCTCAATCGGCACTTTATTGGCCTACAGCGTTGTGGCCATATCCATAATGCTTTTGCGATATATGGACTATTGTGAGGTTGACGAGAATCCAGGGCAGAGGGAAGTCAGAGCATCGGAAACCACTTCTTTAACTTCGAGTTCCGAGCGATTCACGTTCGGTTCAGTATGCACACAACTGTTTAATGTTCATCGAGTCCAGGAGCCCAATGCAATATCGTCAAGAATTGTGGGAGTGCTTTCAACATTGTTTTGTGAGTATTGTATATATTAGATTAAATGTAATTATTTCAGTTTATAATGACTCTTTCTGTGTTATTTAGGCCTAATTTCCTTGGGCATAGGAGTGCTAATTATGCAGGCTCATCTTTTAATCGCCTCCAAAGAAGTATGGGCCTTGACCCTCCTGATTGTGTTAGTCGTGCTGATGTTGCTGGTGATCTGTCTGATTTGCCTTCAGCCCAGAGAAGCTCGTCGTAGATTATTTAGAGTTCCCTTTGTACCGATTGTTCCTGCTATCAGTATCTTCATCAATATATATCTAATGCTTCAACTGGATACCTGGACGTGGATACGATTTGGAGTCTGGATGATTGTGGGTGAGTCGCAGTCCACATTAAAGTCCTTTTGCATGTGGTAGAATGTAATGCATGTTGCACCGTTGTACTAACTTAAATGTCCTAGGTATACCCGTATTTCTTGCATGCTGGTATTTATACGATTGCAAAAATCCGGCGAAGAGAAACCCCGAGAGATGGGACTTCTACAAGGCGCTAAAAGGCTTACAAGAAAGTCGAGAGCAGGAGTATCATTGCATATCCAAGGAGAGTGTTTTGACCCTAGAAACGCAGCTGAAGAAGAGTCCGAGCAGTAGCCTGAATCGTATTCAGAATCTTAGTGATGTCGGCGACGAGTTGGTCGAAATAAAGAACGCCAATGGAAAGGTTTTTTATGTGGAGGATAACAAGAGTGAGAATTCCACTGCCACCTTGGGCTCCAACCCAGAATCTCCATCGCGTGAGGACGAACAGTCGGTAATCGCAATGTTGGACGATGTCCTGAATGCCCAGGATACACAGCAAGGCCAACAGGACTTGGACCTGCAACAACAGATGATTTTCGAGAGGCATTTCAGCCTGGACTCTGAAATGTATCCAAGTGTTATAGAAACCGTGATTGTGGCCACCGTTCACAGTAGCAGCGATGATGATGAAGTCCAAAGTGGGATTACTCTTAAGTTGAGTAGATACGATGAATGCAAGCTGGTCGCCCATCAAATGCTGGAGGAGATGTTCAATAGCGAGGCTTTCTATGAACAGTTGGAGAAAGTTAAGGCCAAAGAGGTTCCTTTGGTGAAAGGGGATAAATTGGAGGGGGAAGCTGAATCTGTAAATGACGACGAGGCTTCCAAGCCTGTGTTTCTGTTCCAGCGTTTGGGCTCACAGACTTCCATCATATCCCAGGCCTCTACCATTGAGGATCCGCTGCATTCGACCAAGTTTAAAGACCGATTAAGCCACATCATTATGAATGCCAATGCCCACCAAGTGAAGGTAGTGGCCAAGAGATCCGAGGACGTGGATGGCGAGGTGGAGCTGGAGCCTGTGCCGGATGAGGAGCCCAAAACAAGGCCGCTGCTAAAGCAATCGAAAAGCGAAACCGATGTGCGTCGCTTAATGCTCAAGGCCATCAGCGAGCTGAAAATCGACCGTAATGAGACTGGTAATGCTGATGAGGTCCCCGCCGAAGTGTCCACCACCACAGGAAACCCCTCAAAGGACCCAGTTCCCGGTGCAGGTCCTATTGCAGCTCCAGTTGCAGCGGCGGGTGGTAGCAACATACCGCGTCCACCTAAATTCGATCCGGTTCTGTACAAGACCATCAACAGCATTAGTCTACGCAAACAGCGACCCAGTTTGAATCGCCAGCATATCGTGGATGCCAAGAACCCGGCGCTTTTGCGACCGGAATCGCAGACGGAGACGCGTCCGGATCCTGGCGAGCAACCGGAGCCGGAGCCGTTGCCATTCAAAGCCAAATTGGAGGCCATATTGCAGCGGGGTCCCTCACACCGAACCCAGCAACATCCGGACCTGGTGCGTCGCCAACGTCCGCAGTCTACCTACATAGAAATGGAGGAGGTCGAGAGCTGAGGGGGTGCCATTCGTACCTGTACATTACGCTCCCCCATGCCACCCATCCAAACCCAATAGCCCCTGGTGAAACCAAAGAGGGTGCCATTTTACCCCCAGTTAAAAGTAGTTAGGTCCAGCATGTGAATCGGAATGCAAACGTAACTGGTCCTGTACATATTTAGCATAGCTGTAGTTACTAGTCGGTAGTTAGAATCTTAGATAATAAGTGCACGGTGGACTGTGAGGGTAACTTTGGAGGTCCTTTAAAGATTTTAAAAAATATAGATTTGAAAAATATAATTTGACATCTTAAAGTTAAATAAATACATACAATTTAAAGGAAATTAGGTGTTAAAGTAAATCTATATAATCCTTAGTGAAAAATCGTCAAAATATGCAATATATTATAAACTAAATCCAAGACTTAGACCTAGTCCCTCACAGTGTCACATAAACTAGCCCGCATGCCAAGCTAACTCAAACTAGTCGTAAAAGTATTAAACAAAGAGGTATTATAAGTGTCAAAACGAAGTTCATGCCTAAGATACCCCAAATCCGTAAACTAATCACTTCTCCACTCGCATAGGACTTTCCATATACTTTTTCTACGGACTGCCCAACAGCTACAGAGAAATGAAGCGACAAAGGGCCGGATGGCAGAAGCTCAAATACAGCGATCGTCTCTGAACGGGAAAACATCGAAATGTTGATAATTATGTATCTATAAAGGTGTACATATGCGCGTACACGGTTGCATCACTAAGCCAATTTGATAAATTGTAAACTATTTGCTGGTTATAAATAAAAATCTAGTTGTAATTAATAAAAGTCAAATGAGTTTACCTGAATGGGCCCGAGAAGAAAGGCAAGAATGGGAAGAAAGAAATGTGGACGGCAACTGCAGCCGCTTCCGGAATCGATTCCCCGATGATCTTGCAGATACGTAGAGTGTGCTATTGTATATTAATAACCCAATGAATGGGGATCGTTCATTGTCGTTTAATTCCCAGTGGCCTTGTCTTGAGCATGGCACTTTCCCGACTGCACTGACTTTGATAAATTAATTGGCATCGGCTGATCGTCGAGCGAGAGTGTGCAGCACTCTTTTCCGGGAGTGGTTTTCCCCTTTGCCCTTTCGGCATTTTCCTCGTCGAGTTTTCCAATGGGTTTACACAGAAAGAAATTTCAAGCTGGGACGAGGTAAGTCACAATTATATAATTATATAATCTAATCTATAAGGAAAATAATAATTATAAAATAAGAGTCTAAGATGTTATGCATTTCAATATGTTTTAGTTTGGTATAAATGCAGGTAAGTAACTTCGTGTAACCTTTTTTAAGGGCTTCAGATACAGTACAAGATGATTTGTACTACAATTTTCTTGCAGTGCCGCCCGCCCCTTTGCTTTGATTTTGATTAGAAGGAAACATCCCCTTGGGCAGCCGAAGCACCGTTTCCCCCTTTCTGTCTCAGACGCAAACTACGCTCTGATTTATGCGGACATTCGTTTGGGCATTTCTTTGGTCAGGTTGCTGATGCTTCTGTTTGAACTACTGGTGCTGCTTTTGATGCCAGTCTGGAGATTTGTGTAACCACAAGACGAAGACGAAACAACTGGCGACTGTTTGGCGTCCAACTCCACGGAGAAGATGGACTTGCCTGCTTTTGAACTTGGGATTCGGAATGAAAATGGGATGATGCGGGGTGGCTGACTACTTTTGTGCTGCGTAAGTGTAACAAATTGTAATCGTATTTGGCGGGGACTTTGTCTGGGGCGTGCCCCTGACTTCTCCGCTTCTGCTTTATTATTATTAACTTTGTTATGGGCCTGGGAGAGGAGTGTCTATCTGGTTGGCATAGTCGGTAGTCCCAGAAGTCGTCGTCTGGTGGTTGTTTTGGTTGCTCGCTACACTTGCTCGCTGACTGTCCGCCCCCTTTATCTAGTCGACCGTTCAAATAGTTTTATGGCATATTTATGGGCGCCAAAACTTAAAGTCCCCCCTGGCTAAGACTTTAAGACCCAAGAAAGGGGGAGTTTTGGGGGTGTAGTTCGGGATCTCGCCCTCTCATTGCCAGAGCATTGACATCAGGCTCTGTGACAAATTGGCAAAGAGCGAAACTAATTAATGCAGGGGGAATACGACAACTTTGGATATTGCATTCCACTACTTGGGGAGAAAATTATCGAAGGATGGGTTGGGTAAATATTCATATGGGATGTATGATTCCATAAATAAGAACCAACTGCATGGGATCAGATATGGTAAACTTGCCAAAAGCGGGTGACATAAATCCTAAGTGATTTAAGGCCATTGCCTTTGGTATCTTACCATTTGCCTATGATATTACAATGAAGTTTAAGATAGGAGTACAATTAAACTTCATGTATCTCACATAAAACACTGTTTAAACTAATATCTATTTAAGAAACATCAGAAATCTGAGCTGTTACTCTGCAAAATTCATATGATTTTGCTTGCTCTAAATGAGTTAAGCCTCATCTCGTACAGAACTCCACTCATTTTTTGCCCAACAATCTCTTTTCAAAATTGGTTTTCGGTCATGTAATCATTGCTCAGCTCAAATAACATATACACCCAACCTAACTCCTTCGTTGCGATGCTTTTGTTTTAAGTTTCGTTAGTTTGTTATTATTTCCTCTGCCGTCTAAAGCGGCTTTTCCATATTCATAAAAATTGCGAGTTTCACCCACACATTCGCATTCCGACTGGACATAATCCTCTTAACGTGGCCGGACAGGAAAACTCTCGGCGTATTCCGTTCGACTTTGGCGTGTCTCCCTGATTTTCTCGTATTTTGTTTTGCCGGATTGTTTCGAAAATTAAAATATGTGCTGGGAGGGATGAGGGTTTTAGCCAAAAGCGGAAGTTGTCATCATCATTTGTCAGGTAAATACGGGCTGCAGTTGCAGTTACCAAACTACCGACTACCCGCTACCGACTGCTACCAAAGTCAATGGCACTCGACAAAAACATTTTGTCAAAACAACGGAGGCGGCTGCTACTGTACGCAAAGTGGATCAGTGGATTTGTCCCTTTCAAATACAAAAACGGAAAAAAGTAATTTTCGTTGCAACAGCTGCACAAATGAAGGACTTGATCTCACCCGACGAAACCATGAAAAAAAATGGAAAAAAGGATTAGCATTTCGGTATAGTTGTTTGTCCAATCGGTCATGACAAACCAGCAACGGATACAGGTTTTCGGCATTGGATTCTGTATGCTGGATTTCGGATTTTGGATTTTGGCTCTGCGGTCCGTGAATACATATGTTAAGCAGGGATTGCCTTCGGATGAGATAAACCCATTGAGGAGGTTCGACCCGGTAAATGAATTATTCTTTAATGGGCTTGAAAAGGTATCCTGTGGCTGCGGTCTTGAGGTCAAGTTGAGGGAGATTAATACTGGAAGAATTATTTGGCTTCCGGTACCTCATTAAGAAAAGGATTTCCTGAAAGAAGTTTCAGCCTATGAAGTTAGCTACGGATTGTTAATGAGGAAGTCGTTGATACTTCGAAATCGGAATATAATTTAGCTTGTTCCTTTATAACTATTTAAATAGTTTGGTATCCGAAATAGACTAGATATACCACCATAAACACCATTTCCTTGATGCCTAGCGGATTGTTTTGTTAAATCAATAATAAATTATTATATTTTTAAGAACCATATTAAATAGGAAAACTTAAAAAAATTGATAATTGTTGATATCAGCTCCACTTTTAAAATACATAAATAGGCTTATTCTTCTTCCCTAACCACTTATTTTCATTTATTTCTTACAATCAATGCCAAGTGGTGTGTCAGAAATCCATTTGCAATTGTTCTCCAATTCGGACTTTTACACAAGAAATGCGCGAAAAAAAGAATCCCTCAATTGCGAAGACACCTTGCCCATTGGTAATCACAATTATATTCGAATTACAATTCGCTTGATTTTCAGCACTTCTTCTGAGGCTGCTGCCTCTCCATTAAAATCCGATTCCTTGCCATATTCCTGTGGCTCCTTCTCTGCATTCTTGGGTGCTCCTCATAATTGCTCCTTTGTCATTTGCCACAACGCACAAAGGACTCAAGAAAATGGTCGAGGGAAAAATAATACGCTGTTGATTTTCTACTCGACTTCAATTGATTTCTATGAGCTATCTGTGTGCCTCTAATTTTTTCTCATTTATCTTGTTCGGGACAAATGGTTTGTGCTTGTCATAACCTTTCCTACGTCTACGATTTTTTAGAAAATCTGCCCCTCCTTCCTGCTGCCTTCTCCTTGTTCTTCTATCCTGGGGCATTGGACAATTTTTAAAGAAGAATAATATTTACCAAGCCACTCACAATGGCAGGACACTGGAGTACGGGACTCTGGGACATGGCATTGTTTTCGCATTCAATTCCCTGACAATAAGCATTATTGGGAATCTGAAATGTGGCCAGCCTGCACACGTTCGTCCCGTCTTTATCTAGAGCCCTCTACCCGTCCCTCTCTAAGTGTGTGAGTGCGCTTAGAATGTTAACCAAGCCAACCAGCCAAGCAATTCAAATTCAATTTGCCCCATTATGCGAGGCCCATTGTTCCTGGCTAAATTCTAAGGGACTGTAAGGCATTTTGCAAGGAGCGAATGAGTGGAGGTGGGGCAGAGTGCATCGGGCCAAGACTGCAAGCCAAGTTAAGTGCAATACAAAAGGCACCCAGATTAAAAATGTGGAAAAGACGCATACACGGTGGAAAATACTTGGGAGAAGTTGCGATCATAGCCTTTTAAATAAATAATGGTGGTTTATATTTACACTGCACTGCTAACATTTAACCTAATGGTAAAAAAAAAATTGAAAACTCATATGGAAAGAAAAATTTTAATTCTGCAAATATATGTAAGAGTATTGAACGATATTTAATCTGTGCCAAAAACACGCAAAGAATGCAACCAAATATCATAAATAACTGGAAAGAAATGAATACTTTTATTGGATTAGCCAATTGATTTAGGTTGTATTTCATTTTTTTCGCTGTAGAGAGAAGGGGACAGTGAGTGAAAGAGTGGGACGGTTACTTCAAGCTAAATGAATGCAATAAGTAAATAACAAAATGTCGTTAGCATTTTGTGACACACTCACGCTCCTAGTTGCCCTCTCTTTCTGCAGCCCATATCCCTGTCTCTTTCCCCTGTTCTAGCTATATCTTTTCAGGTCTCCAGGACAATGGGAATGTCAGCAGTTGCAGTTGCATTTGCCGCTGACATCCTGGCCTGAATGCGGCGACAGAGACGGCACAACAACAGCAGACAGAGATAGAAATGCGAGAACTGAGAATCGAGAAACAGGAACAAATTCTCCCTTTCGCCTTTTCTCACAGCTGTCAACGGCAACAAATTGCGCGCAAAGTTCGCATTAGAAAATGTGGGCGGAAATGGAGGTGAGCTGTGGAAATCTATGGGAAAATCAAACCTGGCTGAAATACGAAAGTTGAATGCACTCTTTGAAGGCCAAGTCATTAACCTGTCTTCTCGCTAGTTTACCACTATCTGTAGATCAATAAAGACGTTTTAAATCCCTTCAAAATAAATAAGGTCACTCATTTGGTCTGGGAAATTTATCGAACATTTATGGTAATTATTCGATCTGTCTTTGATTAAAAATGATAACACTTTGATAGAGCAAAAACCTCCCGACTGGAGTCTTTCACAATTCTTTGTTTTATATTTTGATTTAAGTATTTTGTTATGCATGTTTAATATCCTTTTCCGCAAGCTAATACCAATTGTAAATCCTAATTGGTGTAGTCATATAAAAATAATCGCCGATATCCACAGTACACTTAGGGTAAAGTTTTTCGGCTATAAGTTTAGGGCCGCACTGCGTTCGCTCATTTCGGTGGCCGAAAATTGAGGCTTCAGCCGCATCCCACATCCCATATTCCCCAGCCCACAATCAGCATCCTCGTCCTCATCAGGAGCCATCATCAGTCTGCAGGCAGCAGCGAACATTCAGCATCAGCACATCAAGTGGCAATCATATTAACCGGCTTAATTGTCAACACACAGCCAGCAGCATTGCCGTTTGCCCCCGCTTTTCCCTCGCTCATCCTTCCAATTTCCCTACGAGCTTCCCCCTTCCACCCCCTTTGAGCCAAGAGCTTGTTGCGGGTGCCAGCTTGTTAACAAGTTGCCAGGAGCTGTTAACGGTTGCTACTAGTTGTGAAGGGAAATACACACAGAATTTTCGACATAGCATCGGAATATCTTAATTTTTCAGACATGTATCTTAAATCTTACTATTTGTTTAATATATAGGAATGAAGGTTGTGCTTTGCTTAAAAACATCCCCAGCTTGTCATCACTAAAAGCTTATTTGTCGTTGTTTCAATATATTATGTGTAATGAATTTTATTTCGTGTAATTGATTTAGGTGAGAAATTCCTTTTAAGTAAAACTTCAGAAATAATAACGACGATTTTTTCAAGTGCATAGGGGAAACAGGCTAACTTTGAGGGTCCAATTCCCGTGTTATAGTCACAATTGTGCGTATTTCAAATGCTCATTAGCCCCAATTTTTCGACACTAGGCACTCATGTTGTGTGCTGTTGGCCATTGGCAATCGTTCTGGACCATGGTTAGTTAGCTGTTGGCCCCGTTCAAAATTACAGGCAATTTGCACCAATTTTTTCATGCCAACTAACTAACTAACTAGACAACAAACTAGCAAGCCCATCACAACGCTAATCAGAATCGGGTTCACAGTAATTATCAATTCCTTTTTAGTATCCCCAAAAATGCTCATTTACCAATGGTTGTTGGGTGAAGTTTTTCCAAAGGATTGGGGATTGGGGACAGTGGAACGGGATTGAAAGCGCGTGAAAACCGCGAAATTAAGCAACGCCAAATGACAGGACAGGAATGACTGATGCCATGCAGCACTTGTCAACAAAGGGATTCTTCATCCTTGGCAACCCGACCAACACCGAATCTCAGCAGACCCCAGCACCACCCCCATCATCAACTGAGTCACCATCTGAACCACCATCATCATCATCAGAGGAGCTCCTTGTCTTCTCCGCACTCGTCTCTGTCAAGTTGTATGCAAACTAATCACACGCAAGCATTTGATGCGTTTAAAACACACACCCACAGATGAATCTATACCACATTTACATACAGACGGTTGGATAAATACAGAAGGGAAGAGTTTTCCAAGAGCGATGCGGCGGGGGATGTTGCTGGAGTACCATTTTAAAACTAATATAAAAATAATACTTTTTATATTTAATTTTAATTAATTTATTTATTTTCATATGTAACGGCAATGTTCATTTCAAATATTAGTTATAATTCAAATTGTAATGTCAATTGTCAATAACTTTTCGGTACACCCACCCAATAAATTGAAACCTTGTAGAAGAGTGGGAGAGTGGGTGGGCATTGAAAGGGTGGCAATGGATGGAGCTGAGGGCGCGAGTGGGGGGTGTGCATGGTCTGGATAGTCGACTGTCCCGGAGCTGTTCATCTTTTATAATGTTGGTAATTTGAACATTTCAAATCAAATCTAAACGTCAGTTGGTTACCAGCTGCGGTTTGGTTCGCAGCTCGGTAGTGAAGGAGCGAGGAAACCAAGTTACAGGAAGACAGCTGGCGGGAGTCGCCAAATGGAAATTGTCAGCAGCGTTTCAAATGAAAGTGCAGATTGGAAAATGGCAGCAGCAGCACTAGCACAAAAACTAAAAATAAAACCGGAACCCGAAGACACTTTTGATGGGTTACAGCTATCATACAGAGAACGCAATAATTATAAGAACATTTTATAAAGTTATAATATTATTTTTAGTTGTTGGGTATAATCTGAAATATTTATATAATATATTTGGTATTTTACCGAGCTGAGGGATTTCAATATGTACAACTATCGTTTCCTGGAAAATTCGTTTGCCCCTGTGTATTTTCCCTCTCTTCGAATTGCCTGCATAATAAATCGACTTGTAAATGCAATAAATTTTCTATTGACGGGACAGTAGGCTGTGGCGTATTGAATTTAAAACGCTTTAAGTCTGTAAAGTGCCGAAACCTAATGAAGAAGGCCACCGAAAACATTCGTCGCAGTTCACTCGAGGAATGCCAAAAATGTGCAAACAGCCAAGGAAGTGGGGAAGTCGGGAAACTGGAGGGAGCAAGTGCTAGGCGAAAACAAGAAAACAAATCACGTTTTAATTTTGTTTAACTAAATACGAAAATCGCACACAGCACGGGGAGATCGGAACGCTTAAGAGGGGGGTTGGGACCCTGCAAGGGGGCGGTGGAGCTGAGGGGGAGTGGCCCTGCTGCCTGATGACGTGCAACTCTCGACGCCATTTTGTGCGCTGTCATGCCATACACAATTAAAGCGCCAGGATCTCGAGAGCAGAGCTATGTCTATCCTGCCTACAGTCGTGGCGCAAATAATAGTCATCAAAATATTTTAAAATATTTGAAACTTTTTCATAATTTCAAAGACACAAGTACAAACTCAAGGAAATATATGATTCATAATAAGCATATTTTAAAAATATTATAATAATCATTTATTAAGCTTGTGGTTGATCTTACTTAGTAATTGGAAAATAATAGTTACCTAGGAAAAAATGTACAATTAATGTAGTGGTATAATTGACTTTTTAAGTTCATAGACTATATTGTACTTGTTTACTTTAAGGTAAGTTATTATTATTAAGTTAAAATTATAACCCTTATGTTGGAGTAATGAAATTCAATCTTGATGTATTTCAAGGAAATGTATATTTAAAAAATTACCGTTATACTCTTGTTGAACCCCTGAGTTGAGTAACAGCTTGTGGAAGCGCAACACTCAAAAGTTAATCCTCAAAATGCGGTAAACGCTTTAATTATTTGCAGATTCTCTCCAACTGATTTTCTGGCCGCAGCTGTAGGTTTTCCAGTAGTGGGAAAGGGGAAGCGGTGAGGCAACAAAACGGGAGGACTGGGGGAGTGCTTGTTCGCTCAGCTCACGTCTAGCTCAACGTCTAGTTGTAGGGAAATTAAATTAAAATTCACTTGTACGCAAAAAGTCAGGGCCAAGTGGCAGGGCAGGGCAAAGAGGTGATGCCGGGGCGTCGAAGGGGGTCAAATTGGCAAAGGATATCGCAGAGGATGGGGGGCAGGAAGCTCGGCTTGTTGGTTAAGTTAGTAAGTCAGCGGGCGATTGGAAAAGTGCGCAGATTTTTCGTTTTCACGCTCCTCTTTTTTCGAGAGCGGAAACAACAACAAAATTAATTCGTTGAATTTCAAATAAAAAAGCAGAGGAATTCGGTAGCTGAAGGAGAAAACTATGCTAATGATATACGAAAATTAAAATTTCAGTAATATAATTAAAACGTGAGGGAGCTCTTAAGGGAAAGCGAGAAAGTGACGAATAATTAGGAAGGCAAAGATGCGAATATTAGCAAAACAATATTATGAATTATAATTATTTTCATCAACGCAGCAGGATTGCATTAATTGCCAAATGGGGTTTGAATATATTAGGTATTTATTGTTAGGTTTCAATCATTCTTCTGCTTACGTTAAAGTTCTATAAACTTATCTTCGTTCTTTAATTAGATTTCCATCGTCTGGGTTAAGAAAGGTCAGTATTAATAATCTCATATTTCACACTGTCAAATGCGTTTAATTTTGTTCCATAAAAAATAGATTTCCGACCTCCTTCGAGACCATCGAACTTTCAGTTAGCTGATTACTTTGACACAGCCATGAGTACTTCATGTACATCGTCACCGATCGCATTATCTCTATAGCCCTTATTTACTCACTCTCATCCCAAGCCCGATGCTCTTCATCATTCCCAACTAGAGTGATTATTTTTAGTGCAGCTGAAGGTCATGATAAATGACACCAAAAGTATCAAAATACAAACAAAAATTATGTACACATCGAAAAATAAGATTGCACCACATTCCGATATGTTTCGTTGTATGCTCTAAATAAATAAACTATTCTCCATTATTACATTTGCGATTTTTGTGTTGTTTAGATCTTAAATTGAATTTGATATAGTTTTTAATCAATACAGCTCATGATCAATTTATGACCAATCAGGTGTGTGCACATTTTCTTCAAATGAGGTACATCACTTTTCTTTCTGTAACATTTATTTTGTTTAGTGCACTTAGCTAACCCAAACCAAACTAGGAGTCCCGCTGCGCCGAAGGAGATGATCCTTGGAACACTCGTTGCTTGAGGCAGCTGGCGCTAAGTGCTCTAGATTCGAGGGCGTTAGATTTAGTGCCTGCACCAGGAGACATATGCAGATTATGCTAAACGAACGCACAACCAGACACCCACAGAATGCTGGAATGGTGGAAATGCCCGGCCAGCCAGTGCAAGTTTTATGAGCCTGTGTACAAGGAAAACCTTTTCCAGACCAAATGCCGAGGTCTCGGGCACGCCCTTCACCTTGAAGGCCCCAAAAACACGGCTGTCAGCGTCTTATTGAGCGTACATAAGCGCATTAGCCGCGGTCGCATCCATGAGATACTCAAACACGACCTACTCGTACTAGCGCTGTGCAGTTTTGCGGCAGCCGCTTTGGTCTGTGCAACAAGACCCAAAAATTGAAAAAACTGAGACTAATTCTGGGACAGGAAGGGGCATGCACTGGAAATAAAGAAGGTTAGCCAAAGAAGAAATACAAATATTGAATTTAGTGGTGTAAACATGATTTTATTTTACAAAACTGCTATAACATTTTTAATCATTTCGCACAATTTTATCAAAATAAATTTAGTTTTACTTATCTTAAACTTCTTAAAATTTGTTACTAGTATTGATGCTAACCTTCTCAGTCTTTGAGTTTAATTTTTCACTACAAAAAGGATTTTCCAGTGCAGAGTAGAAAGAGCGGGCGAGTAAAGGATAATTACCGAAGAAAGAGTGAAACATATGGCGTAGCCCGGAGTCAGAGGCGGTCCCTAAAAGTAGACAGGGGTTGCCATATGGCCCTGTGCCGGTCTCCCTGCTTTTTTTTCCCTAACGATTCATTCCGATCTGAACCGATCCGATGCGATCCCTACAGCCGGCACAGAGTTTTCCTATTCGCTTCGCTTTGGAGTCATCTCCTGGGAGTCGTCAGTCAGTCAGCTGACTCCTTGAATCTTTCACGATCTCGTTTGATGTGGGCCCAACCCTAAATGCAGATTGATAAATAGTTTCTTGTGTTACTGGCTCTGTTTTTTCTTTGATTTTTTATGGGTTCGGTCTTCGGTGAGGCATCAAATTATGGGGCAAGAACTTGTTAGATCGATACAAGCAAAGTGTTTAGTCATTTCCGATAAACAAGATCAGCTTGACCGGGCTATCTAGTTAAGAGCAATTTTGTAGGAAGATTTTGTTTGGGTTTTGTTGTTTGTAGATATCGAAGATGGGCTACCAGATGGCATGTTATAGGTGTGAATATCATCTAAGAAGAGACCTACATTTCTACGATAGGTATCTTTATGGATTCAGTATAGTAAAAAAAACAGTTGTCGGTTCATTTTATGTGCCTTTTTTGTGTTTTGGTTTTACTATATGACTTTTTATTTGCACCGAATGCTGTTTTTATGGCTTATACATAGAAAAGGAATTTTGTTAAAGTTCTGATAAAGACTTATATACGCCAATCTTTATGGATATCATTACGAATACCAGATGGACTCAGAAATTAAATATAGATTTTAACACTTCTAGAAAACCTGATAGCTTTTTTACACTTGGCTGCAAAGTTGTGAATATACGTTCGGACCTAATAAAAATGGAATCGGAAATTGGTAAAATTTCGTTGATACCAGATCGATCATATGGATCGAAATTCTGTCAGTTCTGTCCAGATATTTCTCCTATTCAGACGGCTCGTTGACAGCATCGATTGTTGGCAAACGATCCTAAGCCGATTATGTTGCAGCTTCGGTTGAGCTATCCCTTCAACCTCTTTGAAGGCCGTCACATGTTGCAGAGGATCTAATAGGATTTACGACCTATTCGCAGAAGGGCGGGCACTTGAAGAGCTCCTCTCCTCATTCAGGCCAACTGTTGTTGACACAACACGAAATTTGAGACCCAAAAAAGTTGAATGGAATATCTTTGGGCTTAAGTAGAACAAAAAGTAAAGTACATCAGTTAGATGGAAAAAAGTGCTATACAAATAAGTAGTTCCTTATAAAATCTATCGAGAGGCTTCTGTTTTCCGTTAAACCAAATCGATACGCTATTTAATGTCTCTGATTTCAAAGGACTTGTACATGAAGTTAAAGTTTGGAATACATGTCTTTATTTATTAACATTCTAAAATTTTTTAAAATACTTTGTTTAATGTCATTCATAGATGTCTACGTATCACAATAATACAAATTAAATTTAAAAATTACTCTTGAAAACAATATAATTTCTGTTCTCTAGAGATATATTTTCGCAAGCTTATTTCTGTCAGTTCATGGAACCACTTTGACTGATTCAATCACGTCCAACTCATTAGTTAAACATCGGTTTGTACTTGTCAAACAATTTCAAGCTTATCGTTTCGAATTCGTCAATGACAAATTGGCAACTGACGAAGTTCTCGATTTGGTTTTGGTTTCATTTTGTTTCATCTGCGTTTTGTGGCCAACAAAATTTGATAATCCGAAAACCAATTCAATTTGGCTATTGTTTCGCCATTGACCATTTTGAGAGAAAACCCACTGCCAAAATATATACAATAACCGAGATGCGAGTGTCAAAATGTTGGGGCGCCGACAACTCAGAAATGTGTCAAATCGATAATTGGCAAAACGTCAGTATATCCTTGTTTCGATTTGGGAGGCGAATGGGAGCAGTACCGAAAATCACAGGACTCTTAAGGATGGAAAATCAAGGCAACAGTTGACAGCACTTAAAAAGCAGCACTGGTCATTTCTGGAGTGACCAGGAAACACTGAGGAAAGGTTGAAGGACTACAAATCGAGTTATGTGAGGTGGTACTTAAGTGTCCTTTTCGAGCGATGTCTATGTGTACGCTCTAAATTTTGTCTCCGCTCTCGAGGATCTACTTAATTTGTCTACTTCTGAAGGTTTTGGAAAGTAGGCGACAGGCACGCACTCCTTGCACAAATGAAAGTAAATCCTTGGCCTAAGCCTGTAGAACTGTCGTGGTGTGTGTGTGTGCGTGTGGGATAATCTGCATTTGAATAAGAGCATTTTAGTGTTTTTTCAACTATATGTGTCCCCCACTCGGGCTCCGTCCGTTTGAGTGTGTGAGAGAGTGTGTGCTAGTGTGCGTTGGCCCCTGTCTGTGAGACACACCCATGTGTTGGCAGGCCATCAGCCTTTTTGCTGTTTTCCTTTTTTTCTGTCTTGTGCGGGATACTCTGCAAAAGGCAAGAGCTCCATCACTATACACTTTTCGCAGTTTAAAAAATGATTTAAAATCGTAGTACATTTTAAAACATGTATGAAATTATATCTATTTACTACAATATAAAAGGGAGAAATATCTAAAGAAATATTAGTAAATTATTCAAAATTATAAAGATAGTATAATTTAAAAATTCAATATCCTCGGTAATAGTCCTTATATACCGTAAAATATTCAAGCTATCTACATTTTTCAGAGCATTACAATTTCTCTAATCAAATTTGGAAACTTTCTTTTTGTAGTCGTGGCTCCTCTATAATTTGAGTTTGTGCATTTGTCCTCACTCAAGTAATCTTTTTTCCGACCATTTGTTTGGGCAGTTGTCTCTGCCGTTTGCCAAAAGTTCTGCCCAAACATAACCGGAGGACCAGAACCGGGTGTCCTTTGCCCATTTCCCATTTTCTCTGCTTTAAAATAATCGATTTTCTGCGTAATTCTTTGTGTGTGTCTCCCAGTTGGGAACAAACTCAATCGGAGATTTTTTTTGTCATGCGAATGGGATTTGACAATGTGGGAAATTAATATAATTTGCCTGATTTGCCACTGTCTGAAGTTTTCACTGTCTGCGACGAGATTGGAAACGGTCTTCTGCGAAATCAAAATCAATTTTAACGATTCCTGGTGTCAGCTCTCCCCAAAAAAAAAAAAAAAAAAAAAAATACAGCGAAAGAAAACTTCTGTCAACTGTTTGTTGCTATGATAAGAGAAGAATGGTGGGACTTACTTTTCTCCCCTCGGAACAGAAGATTAAACTAATTGATAAAAATGTTGCACGTTGCCGGGACGGAACGCAACGTAACGGAATGGGGATTTTGCGGGTGTGTTGGGAGTTTGTTTTTCAGTGAGTTGTGCTTTTGTAATTAATGCAAAGTAGAATACAACGTGTAGGTCGCAATTTGTTGTGTGCCTGGGTCACACTTCCCATTCCAATCCCCCTCCTTTCCCTTTCAAGCCCCAATCCCTGGCAACGCCGCATGTCTTGACTTTTAAATCCAAATGTATTAAATTTCTCCCCAACTGAAAAGTAGAGTCATGGCCACGGCTCTTTACATTGTTGGCTTCCGCTGAAAGCGATGATGATGGCAATAGTAATGATGTTGGTGGCACAGGTAAAGTGCCATTGGCATTGCCATAAATGTGCCATACACGGCGGTAGTGCCCGCCCTGCTCCACTGATGCTTTGGCATCTGGCATGGCAGCAATTATTCAACAAAAGCTACTGACAATTATGGCACACCAGCCATACATACCACCAAAGAATGCCGTATCCTTCCGCTGCCTTCCGCTGCCTGCCCCTCCAAACCCTCCTCACATTACCCATCCGAAACATAGCTCGAATGATGGTGCCGGGTGGATTTCAAAAGTTGTAAGTTTATGAAGGTTGCGCAGCTATAAGGAATGCGACCTTGGCTTGAGATAAGGTATGTACTATATGGTCTGCGGTTGCCACAGATTTATTCTTCAGGTTACCAGGGCAAATATTATGGCGACACGTTAGCAAGTTCTTATATGTTAATCTAAAAAAGCAGGTATTTCAATATGGGCAAAAGAAAAGAGTTGAAAAATATATGTTAGAAAAAGAACTTTTTATTTACTTGTATAGGTTATTTTTTATTTTTTTTGTTTTCATTTCCTGGTAATTTGAACAGCTTAAAAACTTAAATAAATGTCCCACAATCATTAAACTTGTATTTTCTTCAATGTACTTTTTCCAGCTGCTTCTATTGGAGGAGTTCTCAGCCTTCATTAGTATTTGATCAGACTATAAAATCATGCCGTGTCTCCATGCGGGTTCTTCCAAGATATTTCATTCGATAATTAAGTGTAACATTTTTTTTTATCCTATGCATGCTGGTAGCACTGAGAACTGCTCACACGGCCCTCGTAGCGAAAGAGAGAGAGGGCGAAATGTTGTGCGAAAGAGAGGGCGCAATATTCAAACACACACCTGGCAGTTAGATTTAGATGGTAAGACCAGAGGAACAACCACGTGTCTGGATGTGGGTAGGTAGGATGTGGAGCCCAGCTGGCACATATACATATCCCCCTAAGCCCCGCCTCTGGTGGAATTCCACCGCCCCCTTAACCCATTCTGGCCCTTTCCCCAGATTGTCTGCGTATGCAAAAATATAATTTAACACACATTTGCGCAATTAGATTCATTCGTGCAGGATGAGTGGAAACGGTGGAAAAGGGGCTTGGAATACGAGAAGGACTCCACTGACATACAAATGAATATCTATGAGAGTGCCCGGGATATCTACAGCTAAATTCAGAGATATAGATACAATTTCATTTTGCCAGAGAAATGGATTTTTTAGATTACTTGGGCTAGTAACTGGTATTATGAAAAAGTTGTATAGAAAGTTATTATGCTTGACAAATAGTACACTGAATCATTTACATTCATTTAGTTTTTTCGTTTACAGTATTAAATATTTCCCCATTTTGTATGTATCTGTATTAATAAACTTAATATTTTCCTAACTTTTTAACTTGGGGTGTGCGTGAAATATACAGGAGTGCGAGTATGTGCGATTGCATGTGTGTAAATGTCACAATTTGAATACATAAAATGCAAATAACGACACCGACAGGACCCAGGCAAGGACTTCTAGTCCACCATGCCCATTTGCCGCCACTCCTTTGCAGATTCCTTGGCTAAAAAAGGAATATAAATTGCTTCCAATGCAGAGACATCTATTAAAAGGACATAAAAAAGCATAAAAGCGGAAATGATGTATGGAAAGCAGGCGCCCACCACCCCTTTGCCAATTTAGCGAAAAGGAAAGTAGAAAGTAGAATTGTACCCAAAAGGAGGCGACCTGTTGCCCCACATATTTTTGGCAGTGCTAATTTAAGCAATGCAGGTAAAGTCGGCTCCTCCTCCTTTCCGCAAAAATAATAAAATTTACACACTTGCAAATGCTGCTTGCTAGTCCCTGGATTTCCTTCCTTCCCTACTTTTTATTTATTTTATTTTTTTTTTTTTGGGTCCTTCTGCATGAAATATGCTTGGGCAGAAAATGCTTACAAGTGTAAACCACAGCCTGGGCACATGTAGACCTGTCAAGGTTTTCCTGTGGAAAGCCGGGGGAAAAGTGCAGGGCTGGAGCGGTCTCTGCTCCTCTGTAATTGTTTTTTATAAAATTTAATTTATGGCATTTTTGTACAGCCTGGAAAAAGTGGGCGTGGCAGGAGGGCTGGCGTGGGGGAAAATTGAGGTGTGCGCTTTGCACTGCACTTGAAACTTTTCCGGAACATTTTTTCACGGTGCAAGTGTGCGTGTGTGTGGGTGTGTGTGGTATTAAAATTTATTTGTATGACATTTTCTATATGCACAGGGGAAAAGGGAGAAAGATGGCCATATTCGCACAGCAAAAGAGCAAGCGAGAGGATTTTGACAAATTTAACGCCCTGCACATCAAAACTAAAAGCTGCCTAGCAAAAAATGAACTGTAACAATCGGGGAAAAAGGTGCGACAAGAACACAGAAGTTGAATGAAAAGAGACGGGCTTAACTACGGTCACATCGAAGCTTTACTCTCGTATTACAATTGACATGATTTTAATGGCGTTTCGCTTGAAATTGTTCAAACTCGAGAAGGGGCTTAATGGATTTAAAGCTGTGCACGTACTTGTTTGGCGGAAAAAATGCTTTGTCATATTGTAAAAATTGAGTGTATATAGAAATGGAATTGCATGTGGTTTCGTCATGTTTCGTAGATCCTTAAATGATTAAGCACCATTTAAAGAACTTTCTTTGAAAATAATTGCATAATTCATTTTATAACCTTATCCAAAATCCTCTAAGATAAATGATGCACACGTAGAAATCCCTTTATAATAAGGGATTAATATTACAAGATTGTACGCAATTAGTGGCCAGATAGCTTGAGGATTTTTCATTTCTTTTTTTCATCCTCTTTAATTTTCCCCCACCCACGGAATCCCGTCCCGTCTTCATTTCACTCTCCTTTCAGAACCCAACTTAACCTAGTCCATGCCATCATTTGTTGTGGTCGGTGGAGCAACAATAAAAAAAGAGTATAACGAAATAAATGAAATCTAATTGCCCTGTTCTATGCCCCTCACCACATTTTTTCTGCCTTTCCGGAATATTTTAATTAATTTCCCTTAGAGTCCCCAACCATTTATTCTCGCTCACTCCCTGTGCACAGAAAATTTGATTTCTAATTGCTCTGTCGCCTGTGTTTTCAGATACGGAGAGAATTTTCTGTCGGAAAGGGAAAAAAGTTCTTTCATGTTATTTATTCACTTTGATTATGGCAGAAAAATGTTGACGGCATCCTATCGTTCGGTTGCCAATTCAATTGTTTCCATGGCAGAGCAGGAGATGCAACCCTTTCCACATTTTCCTGGCAACCCTGGCAGATTGAAATCAAGGGCATCAAAAAATTTAAATTTCTGCATAAACCATATGATCAAATTTAAAATTTTTAGTATTATTAAAGATAGTATATCTTGAATCCCTATGAAGACTATAACTAAGTAATAAGTATATACACTATACTATAAGTAATATATTTTTTTCTATTTTATACTTAGCCATAACTATTTTGCTCAGTGCACTCGACTGACAATTGTTAGGAATAAACGAAAGGCGGAATATTATTGGGACACACGCACCTTGCGGGCAAAAATCAAAGTCAGTTGCTCAGTCCACAAAACAGCCGAGAGGCACTTTAATGCTCAGGTTGAGTAAATCCCACTTTCACCTCCCACTTTCACCGCTCACCATTTTCCCCTAAATTTTCCACCCACCACCACATCCTTGCTGCATATTTGTGGTTGCAAAACGGCTGCCGTGTTTTCAACCCGGGTTTGGGTAAACTATTTCAGTTCAACCGAGCATAAAACTGAAACTCGCCTGGAAAGTGTGTCAAAAATTGAAGAAGCAGCAGTAAAAAACTGAACACTTGACGAAAGATACAGATGGAGAACATGAAATCTTAAGATACTTTTTGTGTGGGCTATGTAACCAGTTGGAAATATAAAATGGTAAGTGAAAATAAAACTTTTTGTGATGATCCTGTGGTTTATAACATACTATAGTCTCCCTAAACTTTTTTTAAGACGACAGCCTTAAGCAGACTTTATGAAAAATATAATCCTAAGTTCAAGTGGCATATTTATGTTGGTTTCTTTTGGTTTAAAGGAAGAAGAACGACCAAAACATTCTAGTACAATATTTACCTACCTCAATATCATCATGTCATGCGTAAAACTAACACCCATATCTCTGGTCATCAACACCGAAACTGTGTTACCTATAACACTCAAAGCCATATAAAGTGTTTTCTCCAATAAAAAGCCAACCCAAACAAGACTTTAATGACCTGAACGTTGAGATAGCTCCCACATAAAAGAGAACGATATGAAAATAAAAACTTGCAACAGATGAAATTGCCAATAAATATGAAGGAATTTCGAAAGCATGTGTGCAATCTGAAGAAGATGAAAGCGCCAGTGAAAATAACAACAAAGCCGACATTGACACCGAAAAATTGCTTAGCGAAAAGTAAGTCACTGGGAAAACCACCAGAAAGAAGGAAAATAGGAAAAACGGAAGTGGCGAAGGAATTGCGAAAAAAAGTAGGTGGAGCTGTCATAGTCTGCGTTAAAAGTCTGCCACCATTATGTTTGATTATTTGCCTAAAAAGCTTCCAAAAATAAAACAGAACAGAGGTGTCTTTAAAAGCCTCTAATGATTAGCCATCAATTAATTAAAATTTATTTTAGTTTAAGCCATCAAAAGCAAAAAACAACAGACACAAATTGGAGTTCGAAAAATGTGTCACCCACGCACAAAGAGAAATGGGAGAGGAAGAAAGTTGTGGAGAGAATCGGAGAAAATTTCCCCAAATGACCCAGTGAGGAAAATGAGAGCGGTATAGTGAGGGGGAGAGCGAAAAGAGAAAGTGGTGAATTTTGCAGTCTGCAAAGTGGTTGAGCAAACTCACCACAGGTAACAGCTGTCGTGGTTCTCTCGAAAACAGAAACACACACTCACACAGACACAGCTGCAGACGGAAAATAAGGAAAAACATTGAAAGGACTGCCACAGTTTTCCTCGCTCTCTTTGCAACATCCCATGCAGTGCATTGTTCGACTGACTTCACTTTTGAGGGCTTGCTTCGCCGTCCAAGAAAACCGTTTTCGAATTTCCAATATATCCAACGGTTTCCTTTTGTCTCAGCTCCGATTTAATGAGTTTTCCTTATTTCGGTGTGAAGTCCTGCGGCGCTCCTCCAGTCAAATTCCTGCTGCGCCTAATGGCATTATGGTAGCTGTCATACTCGCACCTTCCATCTCAAATCTCAGCCGATCCAACTGAATCGCCTCGATTCGAGTCACACTTCACGGCTGCCGGACAGGGCATGCACTCAAAGAAATTGTGCATTCCCTTTATAAAAAAAGACTTTCATAATGCCGAGAAGATGATGCAGAAAATTTCGCACAATGTAGTATTGTGTTACTTCATAATAATTCCATTTAAAGTTTTCAAAATGCTTAAAAAATGAATATTTCTCTTAATTGTTTCAAAAATATTAAAATATATATTCATTTATGTTACGTTCAATATCCAAAAGAACATAAAATATTTTTTTAAGTGCACCCAGAAGGACTCAAACAGAGGACGGCAAGGAGTCCAACAATGCCATAGTGCCGTCTTGATTGACAGTTAAATGTCAAGCTAAACAGTGTGAAATCTCCAGGATTGAGGACAAAGGCAGCACTGATTGCTAGGCGCATTGCCAAATGCCTTCGTATTGTTTTCCCACCCCCTCCCCCTTCGCTGCCACAGGAGCCTTTTGTTTCGATCGCAATTTTCACCAGAGAGCGAAAAAAATCAAACCCAAAGGTGCAGGCAACTACATATGTACATCTATAGCCCAGCTATAAAAAACCAACTGCCCAACAAGCAGAGTTAGATTGAATCGTTAGGAAATTGACACTTTTACTCCGGTCCAATCGAGGGGTGCGAGTCCTCGAAATTTATGAAATTCGAGAAGCCCATGCTTATGTGGAAAACGCTACCCGAGAATTGTCCCGACATCTAAAACTGCTGGTTGATTTGTGGAGCAGGATAACGAGGGTTTCACCGGGGAAATGCAAAGCTAGGGGAGGGGAATTGCTTTGACAGCAGGCACAGACCAAAAGTCAGACTTAAAACTCCGGGGAACGCAAAGCGGAAATGAGAAGATTATAGAGTGTTGAATATGAAAAAAGAGTCTTGTTGCTCGCAGAATTTCACTTTCAATTGTGCAACAGCGGTTCAAGGGACTCTTTAAGGATATTAAGAATTTATCGGTGTCGAATTTGCTATTAGATCCAGATTTATACCTTTATAAGAAGGTTTCACACGTCTCAAAATATTGCCTAAATGAATAAGCCGATTTCAAACTTACTGGAACGGTGCAAATGTGATTTTTAAAAGCTGAATCAAGCCGTATTATTCATAATCTGATGATATTAAAAACAAAAAATTCAATTATATATATTTGAAAAATAAATGTATAGATCTGCTTTCCTAGAATAAGGATATGCCTTAAAGTAGTTTTACTTTTCTTTACCTTATCGTTATATCTTTTTACTTAGGATTTCTGTTTGTACTGGACGGCATCATATCATTATTCTACCCATCTATTTTGTTCTTTAGTGTACCAACGCGTTTTTCTTTTCATGGTAACAATGTCCATTGCTGACAAGTTGTTTCCCACCGATGATCTAAGATATGGGTTAATCCAACTTCCGTTTTAAACTAAAGTAGCAAGTGCTAATCCAAATTCTCGACATCTAGAGAGTTAACCATCTCATCTTCGCCCGTAAAGCTACCATTTCAATGTGTCCCTGCAAATCCGAGCCACTTTGTTGGGTAAACAGAGGCAAATTCTCAACACTTTTATCTGAGATTGAAGGGGACATAAACATCCTTTTGAGGAGCCGGGGCATTCACGTATCCGCATCCGTATCTCTTGGAATCGCACTGCAAACCCCGAGGCTGTCATCTCGATGGAGATATTATCTAATTCCATATTCCCACCCCACCCACGTAAGGCAGTTCTCAATGCAAAATCCAATAGTCATGCAGACACACACATTCGAACAATCCGCAATTGAAGAAGATTGAGCAGATTGAGGAATTGAAAGGAGACTCCAAGGTAAACACTTGCGGATGCTCAAGATTAGTTGTGGTGGTGGTCCAGCTCGCCAGTTCGCCAGTGTCCTTCGATATTTGCTTTAAAAGGACATTTTACAGCCATCGGCAATTCATCTTGTCCTTTCTCCGCACAGCAACGGAAATAAAAAATTTGTTTGCCAGTTTGCTAGCTGATTCCCAAATGTCTTTATGAGCCTTGTACATTGTCCTTTTCCCTTTTTATTTTCCAATGGAGCGGAAGCAGGAAGCACTAACATGTAGGTAAATGTCAAGTCAGCCCATTTGGCAGCATTTTTTTTTACTCTTACAATTTTTTGTCATCTGATTGTTTACATTTTGGCGTATTTTGACAACTAAATTGGTGGTCGAAGGACTTCATCTTATTTCCCACCCAAGGTGAGCCACCCGGCAGGCTCTCTCTGCTTCCTATAAATTAAATGTCAACCGACCGTCTTCCGATTTCAGTTGGCCACATGTTCGATTTCCGGCTGCCACCTTTTCATAACCCACAGAACTGTGGCCAGGACTACTTTTATGGGAATCGGACCGAGCTGAGCTGAACTGAGGCGAGGCGAGGAGAACTGAATGTGGACGTCTCGAAGGTCGACCGGGCAATTACTTGGCTAAAATGCTCCGTACCAACTGGTGCAATTGCAGCTACCGCTTTTCCTCCTTGCATCCTTTTCTCGATTCGTCCTTGGCTTGTGCAATTTTCTTTGGGCACAACTGTCATTATGGACTTTGGTCAGGCTGCATTCAAGATTTGTTGCAATTTATATTTGCCGTGGTGGCTGGGGAGGCGAAACCGCAGCCTCCTTCTGCGCTCGGCATGTGGAAAGATATTTCCCAATAAAAATTGGGTTAGTTGCGGAATTTCCGTATATTAAATATTATTTACCTCAGCTTTATCGCTTCAATTGAGTCCTGAGACGTTTTTCGGATTTTCTAACATTGAATAGGGCAGTAGATTGCAGTGAGTTAGTTTTATTTCTTATATAAGATAGCAAGTTTTAAATTTCTTATAGATTTTTGAAGCCGATTCCATAGCATAGTAAGTAATTAGATAAATACTGAACTCGGATTAATGTTCCATTACTCATTTAACAAAAATAAGATACTAATAACCATTTTTTTTTATTGATTTAAAGATCACAATCAATATTTTTTCTACATAAAAGAAAAAAAAGACTTGCTGTCAGCTACACCATGCTTTGTGTCACTCAAATGCCATTGGATTCTATTAGACATTTTTTGTACAAGTGTATTTGGAGATTAGGATACCCCCATTTTGCCCGCCCTCATGACAGACACTTTTTATCCTGTCCGTATCTTTTGGATGCGGATCCCCGACTAGTTGGACAGATAGCCTAGGAAAATTTTTAGCTTTAGTTTGCTGCTAATGAGCAATTCATGTCAATTGCTAATTAGTGCGCTGGAGATTCCTATCCGCCTGTCTGAGCTGCCTGAAATGCCTCACTGACTGACTTATCCTATCTGGCTATCTGGGCACTTTTATGGCCCAAAGAAGCTCCGAGCTCCAAGCTCCAAGTCAGCGAGACACAATGGCCGAGAAATTAGCAAACCCATGGCAAGATAAGTCAATTAGGTTTGGCTTTATAGCTGCTGCTAGTGAAAACAAAAGGAACAGAAAAAGGCAGGCGAAGGCCGGCCAGTCGAAGGAAAACCAAATCAAATAAAATGAGGCCAAAATAAAGGCAACAATTAATAAACGCAAACAGAGTGAAAGAGAAACGACAAACGAGGACGAGCCAAAGCTGCCAAAAAGGATAGCTGAATGGGTGAATCCGATGGGTGTGGGTGGGGATAAGGAACATCGCATTGGGTGGGTACTGCAAGGATGTGGGGCAATGGGCGGTAGGTGGTGGGTGTTGGGTGGTGTTTGCCTGTGACGTGTATGGGCAATTTAAGCTGGCATCAGACAAGCAACTGACAGGAGGGAATCGAGTCCGATGCTCTTGTTAACCAGACCTGCGGTCCCCAGAGACGCAATTGTTACATTTAATTGTGATTTTTGTGCCCCCTCCTCATATATAGACACACTGAAAAACATAAAAGTAAATATTTAGTAATCAAAATGGATTGGAATATGTAATCCCATTTTCACGTAAAACGCGGAATGTACGTCAAAAAATTGTTATAGCGTAGGCTTGTTTAATCTAAGACTCACTTTGGTGTTTTGATTTGAGCTTCCCATTTATCCATGGCAGACCTAATGATATTGAGTTGCTTCAACAGATTGAAAATTTTTTACAGTGCACCCGTAAAGCTGCTTGGGCGCCATAAAATATGCAACCTTTCTTTCTAGCTTTCCCCCTTGGCTTTGAGTGAAAGTAATCCGAAATGCTGTCATTAGGCCGAGTCCATAGCACAGAGCCACAATTAAGATTGACTTGAAAGCCGTCCAGGCGTCAGGCTAATACCACGACAAGGACATCTACTATAGCCGGCAAACCAATCCAATCTGCACACCGAGAGTTATGGCTTTGTCGAAAAGTGGACTCCGATTCAGCTCCGCTTTGCCCAGCCTCTGGCTTTATCTACTGGGTCATTTCTCATAATTTTCCACAGCTCGAGAATTATTGCAAAAGTTAATATTAATGACGTTGATGAAAATCTTGTCATTCGTGTTACCGAAAAAAAAAAAAAAACGAAGCGAAAGAAACCCACGTTATGGGGCACATAAATAAAGGAGCTGCGACCAGGACCACGGACAAAAGCCAGAAGCGTTCACCAAATTGATAACTACCGAAAAAAGAATACCAGGCCGGGGAAGAAATATTCCTTCTTGGTTGCATGTGCCACCACACAAAGGAAAGCGAGCCACAAAACCTCGTCCTTGCCGCCATTTACATTTGAAAGAGCCTGCGAAAGCCTGAAGGTGAGTAAAATAAGGGGTGCACTGAAGGAAAATCTTGTGAATAAAACAGTAATACATCCCTGTACAAGAGTAATTGGTAAAAGAAAAACATCATGTGCCTAAATAACTAATATTTTTAGCGAATATCTTACTGAGAAAATCTCTCAAATTAAGACTGAACTGCAATAGTTTTCTTCACTGTGCAGGAGGCTTATTAGACTTGGCTGCTGTTCGTGGCTCTGCTGCTGCTCCTGCTGGTGATATAATTTTAATAACTTACATAATATATTCTTTTGTGTGGCCAAGCCACATAATTGTTAGAAACATTAGGCAAATCATTACCCCAGCACGAAAAATGGGTGGGAGGCGTTCTGTTGGCTGACGCAATTTGGCAAAAATGTTTTTGTGTTTGCTTTTAGTGGCGACAAAAAGATCCTTAGCCACAACACCCATGGATATGGGAAAACTTTCAAGCCAGCTAAGAAATATTAGCCCAAGATAAAGTGTCCAGGGCAGCTGTTTTTCTTGGGAATTAGTCATGAAAGACCCGAAGTTTATCAAGGTTACCATGCCGTGGTAATCGCCATTGAATTTGTTGGCGGTGATCCATCAATATTTCTGCTTTCACCCAAATATTGAACAATCAAAATACATACATGCCGGAGGTTAACGAAATAAGGAACAATAGACAGTCTTCTTTGTAAATTAACCCTTGGAAAATTTCCTTGATAGATTGATTTCTTTTTCGAGATACCAGGACTACTTTAGGTAAGATTATAATACATTCATCAAAATCATAGGCGCGTGAAGCAAAAATTGTATATTTATTATTTGAAGTAGTAAAATGTTCCAAGTGTAATTAATCTCAAAGAAATATTAATTTAAGTCCAAAAGACAATAACATAATTCAAAATTTAAGTAACTACAAAAATCTGAATTTGCAGTGTGCGATTTAAGATATCCTATAAAAGGAGCTTTTTATAAAAACTCTGCTCACGAATTTTCATATTTGCTATTTCCAGCATCTCCCAATCGAGTCTAACCAAGTCCTTGCATAACTTTCCGGATTTGAGAACGAGGAATCCACAGAAATCCCCACACATCCAAAGCCCAACGAAACCCCATAATGCTGGCCCATAATCATTATCATTAACCTGATGGGGAAGACAGTTTTTTGCTGCTTTGCTGGGCGAAAAAGAAGTCATGAAACCACAGGAATTGTTACATGAGGCGCAAACAAAACAGTTTAATTAAAATTATTATTGTAATTTAATGGAATGTGAGGAATTATTATTTTTATACGGGTCTGGGCCCACGAAACAGGAGCAAAAAGCAGCCGAAGGACCTTCTCGGCACACCGACACACACATGCACATGGCATAAAAATAAATTACGTTTGTATGAAGATTGGCGCTGGCCCATGCACATCATATATTTTCATTATCAAAACAGAGACAGCAGAGAAGTCGCCGGTTGGCGGCGGGGGGTGCGGAGCTCTATCTCCGATTCGGCGGCAAAAAAATAAAGGATATACGAAATACGACGAAAAAAGACAGAGAAAATCAAAAGGAAAACACGAACGAACGCCAGCTGTTCGATGCGATTAGATGGAGAGAAAGAAAAACATTTTCCAGCATCCGTCGAGCCAGAGCGAATTTCCCTTTAGTCATACTCTCCGAAAACTCTCAGCATTTCCCGCCCGTGCAGAGCCTGTCGGCTGCTCTTCGTCTGTTTTCCAGCCCCCTTCGGCTCGCGTTCGGCTTTTCGGATTTTCGGGGTTTCGAGTTCGTGGACGACTCTCCATTTAAAAGAGAAGTTGCGCACGTTGCGGCAGTCAGTCGAAAATCAGCCAACGTGCGCGTTACATTACGAACCGGAAAATATCGACGCTGCTGCACCGCTCAAGTCCCAGAAAAAGTGGGTTCAGTTCAGCCAAATGAAAAAGTGATAATAGAAGTCGAGCCCGCAGCTAAATTGAAATTCATCAAAGGTTCCTATAACGCGACGTGTAATAAACAAAAACTTCGAAGCGAGTAATTCAAAGCGCCGAAACGAATAAAAAAGAAAAATTTAAATATAAAGAGGATAGAAAAGGCCAAGTGCTAGAAAATGTGCCGGGTGTAAGAGAGAAGAAAACACGGAGAGCATAATTAACTAAAGAATCGGGGGAAAATAAAGAAAATCTGGCTTGGAGTAGAGGGAGCACAGAAGCCGAAAATATGTGCGCAGACTTTTCTTTGGCCAGCCAGTGGAATTGATTTTCTTTTCGTTTCTCCCCAAGACCCCCGCTTGTACCGTCTTTCCCCCCTCCGCAAACCCATTTTCCGGTGCCTCCACGCAGCTAAACCGTGAATCGCCAAAATGATCTACTATATGCTACTCATACTGCCCGTGGTCCTGGCCCAGGATCAGCAGCACACCACGGAATCGCTGTCCACCAAGCACCACCAGCAGCAGCAGCTGTCGCACTCGAATGCGATAATGGGTGAGGCTGGGGTCTCCAACTCGCAGCTAATGCAGCCCTCGACTCCGGCGCGAACCCTGCGACCCTTGACCGCGGGCGCGGGTGGTGACCCTTCGCTGTATGACGCCCCCGACGACTGTCACTTCATGCCAGCAGCGGGTCTGGATCAGCCGGAAATAGCCTTAACGTGCAACCTGCGCACGGTGAACAGCGAGTTTGACACAACCAATTTCAGTGTTATACCCGCCGAGCACACGATTGCCCTGCACATACTGTGCAATGACGAAATCATGGCCAAGAGTCGCCTGGAGGCGCAATCTTTCGCCCATCTGGTTAGGCTCCAGCAGCTGTCCATCCAGTATTGCAAGCTGGGGCGACTGGGTCGCCAGGTTCTGGATGGTCTGGAGCAGCTGAGGAACCTGACGCTCCGGACGCACAACATCCTGTGGCCAGCGCTGAATTTCGAGATAGAAGCGGATGCCTTCTCGGTCACTCGGAGGTTGGAGAGACTGGACCTCAGTTCGAACAACATCTGGTCCCTGCCGGATAACATATTCTGCACCCTGTCCGAGTTGTCTGCCCTGAACATGAGCGAGAATCGCCTGCAGGACGTCAACGAGCTGGGCTTCAGGGATCGCAGCAAGGAGCCAACCAATGGTTCCACCGAATCCACCTCCACCACCGAATCGGCCAAAAAGAGCAGTAGCTCAAGCACCAGTTGTTCGCTGGACCTGGAGTACCTGGATGTGAGCCACAATGATTTCGTCGTGCTGCCAGCAAATGGATTTGGCACTCTGAGGAGGCTGCGAGTCCTTTCGGTCAACAACAATGGCATCTCCATGATTGCGGACAAGGCTCTCAGTGGACTGAAGAACCTGCAGATCCTGAACCTGAGCTCCAACAAAATCGTGGCCTTGCCCACAGAACTCTTCGCTGAGCAAGCCAAGATTATCCAAGAGGTGTACCTGCAGAATAATTCCATAAGTGTGCTGAATCCGCAGCTCTTCTCGAATCTGGACCAGCTGCAGGCCCTGGACCTGTCCATGAACCAGATAACCTCCACCTGGATCGATAAGAACACCTTTGTGGGTCTGATTCGTCTGGTTCTGCTTAATTTGTCGCACAACAAGTTGACCAAACTGGAGCCAGAGATCTTCAGCGACTTGTACACCCTGCAGATTCTTAATCTGCGTCACAATCAGCTGGAGAACATCGCAGCCGACACTTTTGCCCCGATGAATAATCTGCACACGCTGCTGCTGTCGCACAACAAACTGAAGTATCTGGATGCATATGCTCTGAACGGATTGTATGTACTGTCGCTGCTCTCGCTGGACAATAATGCGCTGATTGGCGTGCATCCGGATGCCTTCCGGAACTGCAGTGCCCTGCAGGACCTCAACTTGAATGGCAATCAGCTGAAGACAGTTCCGCTGGCCCTGAGGAATATGCGCCATTTGAGAACCGTGGATCTGGGCGAGAACATGATTACCGTTATGGAGGATAGTGCGTTTAAAGGTCTGGGAAATCTCTATGGTCTCCGCTTGATTGGCAACTACCTGGAGAATATTACGATGCACACCTTCAGGGATCTGCCTAATTTGCAAATCCTGAATCTCGCCAGAAACCGCATAGCAGTTGTGGAACCGGGGGCCTTTGAGATGACCTCGAGCATTCAAGCTGTGCGTTTGGATGGCAATGAGCTGAATGACATCAATGGCCTCTTCAGCAACATGCCCTCCCTTCTGTGGCTGAATATATCCGATAATCGTTTGGAATCCTTTGATTATGGACATGTGCCATCCACCCTGCAGTGGCTGGACCTCCATAAGAATCGGTTGAGTTCCTTATCAAATCGTTTTGGTTTGGATAGTGAGCTAAAACTACAAACTCTCGATGTGAGCTTTAATCAACTTCAGCGCATTGGACCCAGTTCCATACCAAACTCTATCGAACTGCTGTTCCTGAACGACAACCTGATAACCACCGTTGATCCAGATACCTTTATGCACAAAACCAATCTGACCCGGGTGGATCTCTATGCGAACCAAATCACAACGCTGGACATCAAGTCCTTGAGGATTCTGCCAGTTTGGGAACATCGAGCTCTGCCAGAGTTCTATATTGGTGGAAATCCCTTCACCTGCGATTGTAACATTGATTGGCTGCAGAAGATTAACCATATAACATCGAGGCAATATCCAAGGATTATGGATCTGGAGACCATATACTGCAAGTTGCTGAACAACAGGGAGAGGGCCTATATTCCCCTGATCGAAGCTGAACCCAAGCACTTTTTGTGCACCTACAAGACCCATTGCTTCGCCGTTTGCCATTGCTGTGAGTTCGATGCTTGTGATTGCGAGATGACCTGCCCCACGAATTGCACGTGCTTCCATGACCAAACCTGGTCCACAAATATTGTGGAGTGCTCGGGCGCAGCTTATTCTGAGATGCCGAGACGTGTGCCCATGGATACCTCTGAGTTGTATATCGATGGCAACAACTTTGTTGAATTGGCGGGACATTCGTTCCTTGGTCGCAAGAACTTGGCTGTTCTCTATGCGAACAACTCGAACGTGGCCCACATATACAACACCACTTTCAGTGGCCTTAAACGCCTGTTGATCCTGCACTTGGAGGATAATCATATAATCAGTCTGGAGGGCAACGAGTTCCACAATCTGGAGAACCTGAGGGAGCTATATCTGCAATCAAACAAAATAGCCAGCATCGCCAATGGGAGTTTCCAGATGCTGAGGAAACTGGAGGTCCTGCGATTGGATGGCAATCGATTGATGCACTTCGAGGTGTGGCAACTAAGTGCCAATCCCTACCTGGTGGAGATCAGCTTGGCCGACAACCAGTGGAGCTGTGAGTGTGGTTACCTGGCCAGGTTCAGAAACTACCTGGGTCAGAGCTCGGAGAAGATCATAGATGCCTCCAGGGTGAGCTGCATCTACAACAATGCTACGAGTGTTCTGAGGGAGAAGAACGGTACCAAGTGCACTTTGCGAGATGGTGTAGCCCACTATATGCACACCAACGAGATCGAGGGACTGCTGCCCCTGCTCCTGGTGGCCACCTGTGCCTTTGTGGCCTTTTTCGGTCTGATTTTCGGACTCTTCTGCTATCGCCATGAGCTGAAGATATGGGCCCACTCCACCAACTGTCTAATGAACTTCTGCTACAAGTCACCCCGATTCGTTGACCAGCTGGACAAAGAGCGTCCCAATGATGCCTACTTCGCCTACAGCCTGCAGGACGAGCACTTCGTCAACCAGATCCTGGCCCAGACGCTGGAAAACGACATCGGCTATCGACTGTGCCTGCACTACCGCGATGTAAACATCAATGCCTACATCACGGATGCCCTCATCGAAGCCGCCGAAAGTGCCAAACAGTTTGTGCTCGTGCTGTCCAAGAACTTCCTGTACAACGAGTGGAGTCGCTTCGAGTACAAGAGTGCTCTCCACGAGCTGGTGAAGCGCAGGAAGCGGGTGGTCTTCATCCTGTATGGAGATCTGCCCCAGCGCGACATTGACATGGACATGCGGCACTATCTGCGTACCAGCACCTGCATCGAGTGGGACGACAAGAAGTTTTGGCAAAAGCTGCGCCTGGCCTTGCCCCTGCCAAATGGTCGTGGCAACAACAACAAGCGAGTGGTATCCGGCTGCCTATCGGGACGCACTCCCTCCGTGAATATGTACGCCACAAGTCATGAGTATCAGGCCGGCAATGGTGGGGTGATACCGCCACCCAGTGCCCGCTACGCGGACTGTGGCAGCAACAATTACGCGACCATCAACGAGTGTGCTGCAGCTGGAGGAGGTCGTGGGTACAAGCCCATACCCACTTCAGCCTCGGCGGCGGCAGCAGCTTGTAAATTTAACACCATGAACCAGCTGTCCAAGAAGCAGCAACGGGATCTCAGTGTGGCCGGTATGGCCAAGACCCTGGAGCATCAGCACCACCACAACCACCAAGCGAATCGCAGGAGCCAGCACGAGTACGCGGTGCCCAGCTATCTGCCCAGTGCTGCTCCGGCCTACGACAGTGTGGACTACGCCAAGCAGCAGATCCGGAACAATGCCAACTGCGAGTGTGTTAACCTGGGCACGGCCAAGAGGGCTGCTGGAAAAAATCCCGCCTCGGGATTGCCATCCAGCTTTAGCTCGAACTTTGTGCCACCCGGTGGTGCCTCGTACAACTGCAAGAAATCCTGCAGTTGCATTGGAGACGATGAGCTGCTCTGCAGCTGTGGCGGAGGTGGCGGCATTGGGGTCAATCTCCTCGAGAGTGGCACCCAGAGCAGCGTGACCATGAGCAGCAGCAGCAACAACAGCCGACAGCCGGAACTCACCCACTACGAGTCCAACTTGAGCCTGAACGACGACGAAGACGAGGATCACGATCAGCAGAAGAACCTGTGGGCGTAACGGGGTTAAATCTAGAGGTTAAGCAGAGAGAGATAGAAAAAAAAAAAACAGCAGGAGACAAACTGCGCAACCAGTGAATTTATAAAGATTAAACGAAAACTCTAAACTAAACAAAAACTATGAAGTTAAAAAAGATGTGAAGAGTGGCAGGCAGTTAGCATACTTTTTGGGATGGTTCACACAGACTGATACTTTTAGTTCTTTAAATAAATTAAAATTTATTACCCTGTAAATAGAGCCAGAGGAGAAAACGAAATACTATACCTTAAAATGGGATTTCAATAATTAAACAACCATTGTAAAAAAGACACAAACGGTTTTTATGTAAGGGCCTGTACATATTTATATATATTATAGAAATCTTTAATTTATTTAATATTTCATAGCTATCACAAATATAAGAAAAACCATGTTGAACAAAAATAAATGTATGAGAAACAAACCGATGAAAGAATCCCAATCATTTACCACTTTCCCCAGCCTCTCAACCCGCCACTCCCTTCGAAACCATCAGATAGACAGGAAAATTAATTAGCATGTAAGGAAATTGTACGATAAACATCAAACAATGCCATGGTAAACATGCAAAAGGAACAGAAGCTGAGCAATTTTTTTTCCACCCACAGAACGCGTGAAAAATGCTGCAAACAATAAAAAGTCATAATAATAACTGCGATGAAAACTCACATACACATCGAAAGTATATACGCGTAATAATAATATTAATAGCTGACACTCAACAATTGAAAATAAAATTATAGTAAATCATATCCCCTCTCTCACGACCAATCGCGTATATATATATATATAAATATATATTTTTTATATATATGTATATTTATATATATATATATGTGTATCTGAACACTCAGCCCTGGCAATGCGATAATGATGAGCCGACCGACCGATGAAGCTGCCGTTGATAACAATTAAGCTGCATTACGAAATGCCGATCGGGAAATATGAATAAAACGCAATGCAGTTTTGGGCTTAATGGCTTCGTATTTTTTCATTTAAATAACAGCAGTGACGCTCTGCATAAAAAGCTTGTTTGGCTATGCGATTTATAGGACTGTCTGGAAAGCAATTACATTTTACAATGACTTTTCCATTATTTCCTCTTCAAATTAAACATTTTTTCGCACATTTCGCTTTGATTAATAATAGCATTCAAGGTTTTTTTCTAAAATAATTAATTTTCCCACATCGAACAGGCGGAAAAAAACAAAAGAAAGACTATATAGTTTTATGTTTAACAATTTTATTATGTTAAAACCTATACCTACTACCTTTGTTTTTTTCTTGATTAGCTCTTTATATTAATATCCGCTTCATGAATTTTATTTTGATACATCATTTGGATAAGGAGGAAACTGTCAGAAAACGAAATCGCGAAACAAAACCAAACAAACAATCAATTGAGCATACTTTCAAGCTCTTTTTGCTGAAATGTTGTTCGCTCGTACAAAGCATTTAATGAAATTATTTAATGGCATGCCATTAAAATAACAAAAGAGCAAATAAGAACAACAGAAGCGTATTGATTGAAAAGGGTGCAGAATCGGCGGCAGTTTCGGAATGGGGCAATATTATTATTTTCATATTTTTCCATTATGCAAACAAATAAAACATACATGAATAAACAATATTTTCGAAAGTCTGGCTGCGAAGTGTAAATATATAAATACTTATATAAGTATATATATAATACAATAAAACAGAAGTTTCATGGACATAATACAAATAAAAAATTGATCCAAAATGAATTTATTAAAAAAGAATTGAAAACCCGAAAAAAACAGCAAAGCAAATGGCCTACAATAATTGAGATACTACTTAAAAATATTCACTAAGCATTATAATTATTAACTACAAACTGATGACGAAGCAAAGAGGACTTTTCAAACTTTCGTTTAGTCTAAGTTTTGTACAGAAACCGTCAAAAATCCCCTGCAAACCAAAATAATAAAAAAGTTACTCGCAAAACTTTTAGCTAAATTTATATAAGAAAGAACATCCAATGGCAATAAATTGCCATTTAAAATAAAATTTCACCTAAAAAGAATTAAACCCAATTTTAAATATACATTTTATAGAATTCACAAGATGGTAAACTAAATATTACATTAAAAGTTTGAACATTTCAAATCACGTTTACTTATTTCTTTTCAAAACACATTTCATTCCCGATCACACTGAGAAAAACCAATGCAACGACGTAAGACCAGCAAAAGAAGTGACAGAAAACCGATAAATATGGATAAAATACTTTATAAGATTTTTGTGTTCCTAAATGCCACTTATGCAAATCAATGTCGATTTCTATGTATACATTAATATATACGAAATATTAAGCCGAGGCAGGCAGATATGTGAAAATATAATTCTCATTTGACAACTTTTGTTTGAAATGAACATGGCCCATTATTTAGTATGTAAGTGGAAATTTATTTTAAATAATCGCAAAACTAACTGAAGCGAAAGAGGTGAGCGAATGTCGACTTAATAAAGTCACAAAAGAAACAAAAAACAATATGAAGTCAAGCAACAATAATAAACCAATTTATTTCAAAAATTGAAATCCTCTCAGTGGTTTTTTTTTATGGTAATTTATGAATTTATGTGCCTATTACAATTAAACTTGAATTTTGGTTGGATTACATATCAAAGTGTTGGTTTAAATTTGACATATATTTTAATTGGAGAACATAAATGAACTCAAAAACAGCCTTACCTTAGAGCCATCGATAGAGTTTTGGCAAATTTTGACCAAAAAACGCGATAGATGGTCATCAGTTCCATAGTAATAATAATAATAAACCCCCGATAAATGAATCCATACACAAATGAAGTCTGCTCTCTGGCTGCGAGTCGCTTTGTGTCTGTGTGCGAGTGTGTTTGAATGCACTTTGAGTGCATTTCGCGAGCCACTTGATGCAACCGCAAGCAATTCATATTCATATGAAAAGTACTCAACAATCACCACACGGACTGAGAAAAAAGCAATATACAAATTATATTTAATTCTGTGAACCACTAACGATTTAATCGCGAATTAAATAGTTCGTAAATACTTACGTAATTTTCACAATACACTTTTAGTATATATCTTCTTGTTGAATTTAAGAGGTTGTAATCTGTTGCAACGACCGTTTTTTCCGGTGCATCCATACGCATTACGCAATGCCATCCCCCCTGACAACCGCGCCACCCATTCAACTACTCGGCTCCTGTTCCTGTTTATCCTTCCTGTCCTGCCGAGGTGTTGGCACGCACTTTTCCATGGAGTGGATGGAAAAGGGACACGGACGGATAAGAGGGCGGCGGGTGCTGACCACACCCATTTTGGCCAGGTTGGCGCACTCCTCGCAACAGGATAACATGAACTATGCATGCAGCTCAGTGCGGGATTAAGAGACACACACACAAAATTTAATTTCATATAATTGCTTTTTCCAAAGCCCATTTAAATTATAATGCCTGCCGGTGGGCGTGGCTCGTGGCAGGTCATTGATGCATATTTATGGCATACGCAGACAGTCGTGGATGAATTGATATTCCTTTGATTTGTTGCTCCTGCATTCCTCGAATGCAGTCGCTTTCAGCATTGCAGTTGCAATTAGACGGCATTTCCCATCATCGACCATAATTCACAAAAGTGCACATTTTCAAAGATTTTTTCCCAGCTGATTTTTACACTGCATGTGTGTTTGCGTTACTTCAGTTTATTAATGCAATGCAATTAGTAAAAATTTGTCAGTTAATGGCATCCAACAGCAGCCAAATAAATAATCTACCCTCCCGCGGTGTGTCCCGATTTTAATGCATTTTAGCAATAAATAATATCACACACGTGAACATAAACAAATACGAATAAATGATAGTGCATAAATTAATGCTATTTCTATGGCAAAAGCTCATTAATAAATTGCCAAAATTAAAAGCTTTTTATTTTATCAGCATGGATATAATATATTTAGCAAGATATTTGGGTGACACAAATTAAGTTAAACAAAACTAGGTCCAGTACGCAAATAAACAGGACAATTGCAATTACGGTTGAACAATCTCTTCAGCCAAGTTTCGCCATTACGCAATTAATTGTCGAAATTCTGTGGCTAAACAGCACTTTAGTTGAAGACTTTTGTGGAAAATTTAAAAATAAAATGGACCAGGGGAAATGCATTCAATTTTAAAGAGTGCACCCGAAAACTCCAGCCAGTTGGCATCAGGCAAATGATTTGCCACTTAATTATTTCGGTCTACTTCAAATACCACTCAAATAACCTTGTCCACTCTTGTCGCCTCCACTCGAAGGTGCAAAAGTCATTCATTAATTTGATTTGAATCTCTACCGAGCTCGGCAATCTGATGAGGTCACAATGGGCGAAACAAAAGTGGCCGAGTGGTGTCCATAGTTCCCAAGATCCTCACAGTTTTGCCTTAGTTTCGCCGCACTACATATAAATCCGAAAGAGCTGAGCTTAATTATGTCATGTGCTTATGTTTTATGCTTGCGTTTGCTTAATTGTGAATTATAACCTCATAATTTAGGCCGAGACAAAGGTGGAGTGTGGAGAATGGCGTATGATGTGGCACAGTACGGTTGTTTGGGTTAACAGCATTTTAATACTCCCACCCGGGGTGGCTATATATCAGCTGCCACGCCCCCCACTCACACCCCGCCTCCATTAGCCATTCAGCCCAAGGTCCTTCTGTGTTTCCAATAAAAATCTCATTCGCTGACGCATAACTTTTACTTTTAATTAGTTGTATTATCTCCCTTGTCGGTTGCTAATTGCTTTATTGCTCGACTTGTCTGCTGCTTCCTTCGAAATTCGCTCCTTCCTGTTCGATATCACTTTTGTTTTGCTTTCGTTCGCGTCCTGTCTCTAATTTGAAATCTTTTTGTCGCAGTTTTATCAGCGAACAAAAACAGCCAAGCAGCCAGCCCACCCACTCTGGCGCCCTTTTCGGTGTCCTTGCGGACAGTTATTGATTTTTAGTCGTCTTAGCTTTGGCTCTTTGGCTGCAAAATGAAAACCAAAATCTGCTGCCATCAAGTCAAGTCAGCTGCTGGCAATTCATAAAAGCCCCGAACACTCGCCTGACCTACATCCTCGATGGCCATGTGTCTGTCTCTATCTGGAATCGCTTGTTCTTGCTGCAGAGCGGGGGGCACTAAGGGGTTAAGGGTGGCATTTGGGGCAGTTGGGAGTTAAGTCTGGCTGTGTCAGTAGGGACAATGCGAATTGAACTCCTGGGGGAGAAACTGCAACCAAACCCTTTGCCATACTCGTTAAAAATGATGTTGGAACAACAAGAATTCTCGAATCGAAGGAAAGGATATCAGAGAATTTAAATACTCGGGGAGGACTACCAATTTAATCCTGGCTTGTGGAAACTTAGAATTTGCCGTTGCATTTTGTTTGTCGATTCAACTATATTCTTAAATTCCTAAGAGAGTATTTTATAGACAAGTAAGAGGAATTTCATAACACGATTTCATTACATTTTAAATTTGTATTTAAAATTTGTAAAAATCATTTTACTTAAATTAATTTACCAATGCTTGGCAACACAGAAAAATGTGTGTATGAAGAAAATAGAAAATTATGTATTTACCACATTTCTGCAAGAATACATACATTTCACTAAATTAACCACAACCATATGCACTAATACCTTTTACTGCCCCAGCGAAGACCTTTTTCATGTGCCATTTACAAGCGATTAGAACCCTTTTGTGTCTTAGGGTGTATTAACTAAAACATAAATTTTTGTGGCCAGGGATCGAGGGGCAGTTAGGACTCGCCCGGCTATCTGTATGCGTATCCTTGTCTCGATGCTGTCATCGTCTTGGCCCGCGTCTCGTATTTTATTTTATCACCAATATTGCCCCCATTGCCGGTCGAGAAAAATAAGATTTTCGAGAGCAATTTCTTCCCCTAGTTTTGGATGTCGCTTTTAGTTTTTAGATTTTTGTCCTGGGCATCCGTTTCTTCGTTTGTTTGTTTGTTTGCCAGTCTGTTTGCCAGTTTGTTGTTTGTCTGTTTGCTTTGCTTTGCGTATGAGTGCGTTGTCGTCTCCGGCCACGCCCACACGCAGGCAGGCGGGCGCAGGGCGGAAGGAGGCAGGAAGAAGCAGAGCGGCCAGCGTACTCTCATTTCATTCACAAGCAATTTATTCGTCCATTAGAGCAAGGACGAGTGGAGCAGGACATGAGAGTCGTCCGCCGCTCGCCCTTCTTGGATTTCACTCTGCGTGTGTGTTGGTAAGCGAGGGTATGTGCACAGCAGCGGCCAGCAATCTAGTTTACTTCTGGGTACTTACAAATAGAGACTTTGAACGAAATCTCTTCTTCGCTAGTAAAGTTTTAAACACCCATGAAATATATTTAAGAATAACAGAAATTACTTTTATATTATAATTTATAAATAAACATATTTCTAAGGTTTTACAAAATGTAACCTTCCATTTAACTAGATTTATTATTAGACTAATTATAATCAAGCCATTAGTATGGCCTAACTTCTACCCTTTATTCTATCTTAAACAAATTACTTATCTTAAACTAAGATCTTTAATGTGTCGAACCTATATTTGTGACCCTGCCTGTCTGAGAGTGTGAGCGAGCGAGTTTGTTTTGCTCTTATTTATTCTCTGTTGTTGCTTGTCCGTTGTCTTGTGTCCTCTTTGTTTCGCTTAAGTGTGTGTTAGGATTTCCCAGCTCCACTTACTTGCCCCGACCCCCGCCCGCCCATCACTCTTTGGTTATTACTTTACATGTGTGAGTGTGTTTCGTGTGTCGTTGTGTAGTGTCTAAATAAGTTGAGAGTCAACTTACAAAGTAAACCAAAGATTCTTAATTGGAATTTTACAAATTCGTTCGTCCTCCCATTTTCGGTTCGTCCTTTTCGCACGAGTCCTGGCAGAACTCAAATAACTTATCTGTCGCAGGCATAGTTGCATAAATGAAAACTGAAGTTGGGCAAATGCGAAAAAATAATAATCATAAAACGACAAACAAAGTAAAAGAAAGTAAAACTTGAATGTGTAACTTAGCTACCAGTCCCCGTTCCCCGCTTTCCATAGACAGCCATCTCAGTCATTTGAAGGACTTGTCCCCCTGGGGGATAAGTGAAAAATTCCTGAAGGATTACAAATTCGCAGCATCTTTTGCAGTTTTTGTCTAATTTCCACACAAAGGGTCCACAGAACGGGGTGGAATTTTAAGTCTTCAAGGGTAGTTTTGTGTGCCATTATATATCCCCCGGATTGACTTGGATTTACACCAGCGAACAAAAAATCCAAGGAACCGAGATGAAGATGGAAATGTGTGACAGCTGAGGAACTCTATACAAGGATTCTGATTGATTGAAGGACTGCCATGGACTAAGCTTCTTTCTGTGCGCCTGTGTCGGTTAACAAATAGATTAGAGAAGGTTATTTGCATGAAATTTGATTAGGGTAGGTCAAAGAAACTAATCTGATTAGGATTGAACAACGAACGGCGCATTTGAGGCATTTCAGAAGCTTTCTATTTGGATTGTAAGGACTCGTCGTCAGTCGGTGGGACATTGAAAAGGGGAATTTGTCATGACGGGTTTATCAGCCTCATCAGAAGGTGAAACTATTATTGGATGTAAAACGACGGCGCGAATGTAAAACATCTGCAATAATAAAGTCGCACATGCGTAAGCTTCTTATTTTTGAAGGACATATGCAAATGACACTTTATGAATACAAAATAGGGAAAACAATTCCTTCAAGTACTTAAAAATGCAAATTCGGTCTTAAAATATGAAGAAAAGGGGGATTTTTAATTATAGTAAATTATAAAATGAATTTGATTTTAAAATGTATATAATTTTATCAAGTTTTTAAGCCCCCATTTTAAGTTTTGTTTACGCCTGTCCGCCCATAAAGCGCCTTCATAATGTTTCGATATATCATCCGAAGATCAATCACCGCTGATGTCAACCAATTACTTCCAAATCATTTAAGACAAACTCTTCTCAACCTAAATCTGCCATATTCCCCGCCTCAAACACCCGAATACTTAAGTCATTAGCAATCTGAGCCATCGCCCTCATAAATGTGGGATAGGAAAAAAAGGGAGAATAATCCAGCCGCTGTCATATATATTTTATGAATCGTTTGGGCCCCATCCACAAGCAAAGTAGAAGCCGCCACAGCAATTTGATTTAATTAATTTTTAATTCATTTTTATTTAATTTGTATTTTTTTTTTTTTAATTTCTGTTTTCCCAACTTGTATGCAAAGCAACCGCAGCAAGGGGAAAAAAGTCCAGTCCGGAACCCATCAAAATCAAAGCGTTTTTCAGCCCGGAGATTTTCCGAAATGAAAAACCGAACTCTGGATCATCCATCATCATTGCGAACAGCCGACCCCCGTTACTGTCTGCTGCATATATTGTAAATAAGGCGCGGAAAAAAATTATATATATTTATTGTCAAATGTCACTGCCACGACAAAGAGTTCGAGGGCTGGGCGGCAATTCATTTTTTAAAAATTTATATCAATTTATAAAATTTTCCTCCCCATTGTAGGCTTGATTAGGTAAGGGACTCGCCGTTCTACGCCTGGTTTTGAGTTTCCCCCTTTCTGCAAAGAGTTGAAATTTGAGTTCTTGATTAATTGTAGTCTTGGGTTTACATCGTTGGGTCTACCATAAATTCGTGTGTGTATGTGTTGTACCCTTAACCCACTGCTGCCAGCGAGAGGCCAAAAGGATAATGATGCTGGGATATTGTGGCGGCAAGTCGAAGGACTCGCGTTAATTGCCGGGCTCTTCTCCTCTTCTCATGGCCCAGTGAGCGCACGAGTTATGAAACTGGCATTAAAACTGAATGAATGTTGCCAGTTAGCTGTTGGCAGGATGCAGGACTCGACGAGACCCTCGGCGAACAACAGTGTCCTTGCCGAAAGAGAGAGCTCACTGCTGGCATCGCTCTGATTACGTACTATGCGATTATGATTTTGTAGAAAGGATTAGGTGCATATTACGGTGGAGTAGTCGGGAGCAAACGAACCGCGAAACCTCGAGACAGAGTTGGTTGGAAAGAAGGTTGTTGGTGGACCGTAGTGAGGGGGGCTCTTAGGGTGTAAGAAGCCAAGGTGGCAGTTCGAGCAAGTTTCACCAGAGGCTCAGGATAAAGGGATTCGGAAAAAGGAGCTGCTTAAATAGCCATTGAATTGGAGTAATATACGTTCATATGTAATAAAAGTGAATATAATTCTTCTTTTCCATTGTAAGTCATTATCCAATTTGTTTATATATCTTTAAGCCTAAGCCCCCTTCGAAAAGGAGCACCAGCCATGTTCGAAAAACAAAGAACAAGGGACATCTGTTATGTCAGAGATTTTCTGTACAACAATTTTCTAGTAATTATTGCGCGTGTATAATCTTTATTATTGCTGTTTCTTGTTGCGTTCCCCTCCTAAAACTTGAAATCCAGCTCCCCCGATGACGGAATGCTCCATTAAGCTGTTAACAATAACATTTTTTGCGGGGAGACTATAAAAGATTTTCGTCTAATTTTTGTCAACTTTTGCTCGGTTTCCTGACACTCAACTCAGAACTCAATCTGGCGGAAAAGCTCGAAGAAAATGTCCTTGATAAGCGGACTAAATTCGGTAGCAAAGTTATGGATGAAGAAATTTATGATGGCAAGCTCTTTAATTTAAACTAATCCCATTTAGGCTGGGGTATCTCGGAATATTAGGAGAAGGAAATTTAGGATTCTTATTTATGTTTTATCAGTTCAAAACTGACTTAGATATTCTATACTTATATTTATAAGGCTTTTGATATTTTGACTTCACGAGCATATGTTAGGTATTTGATAAATTTACTTTTAACACCTGCTGATATCTGTGATCGCATATAAAGTATAACTTCCTGTCCCTTCCTGCGGTTGTGCAATACCACTTCCTTTCGGTTGTACGACCACCCGGAAAACTGTTTTAGTTACTACAAATTAACGATCATTTTGTGGCATAGAATGCAATATATTTCCCATCCTCTACCAGCTGTGCATAGCTAAATACCCGATCATTCCTCTTCAAAATGCCCTGCACGCACATTTTCCCTATTTTTTAATAGTCGCGACCGCCCGCATTGCTCTATAAATTCGGTTAAACAATAGGCCCTGAGAAAGAATTTAAGAAGTAGCTCACGCACAAAGAATTCAATTAAGCGATACTGCAATTTAAGATTTCACACAAGGAATGAATAGTTATAACACCTTTTCGAACAATTCAAGCCGCAACAGGGAAACTGCCCGATTGAGAACAATAAATTATGCACGCAAGGATCTTTCAGCGAGCGGCCCTCAGAGTTGTAAAGCGTAACAAATTAAATAACATCCATAGATAGATATTTCGATATTCCTTAGAGATATCACCGATGTTGCGGTTTTGCTTTCGTTTCCCATTTCGATTTCATTTTGTACCTGCGCGCCAAAGAACCCTCCTCAAATGTCAGGGACGTCGGCGCTCGTCATTGTATGGACATTGATGGTGGTCCGTCCCCGGCTTCCACATGCCGCACACTTGCCGCCGATCCCGGGGCTCCGGGGGCTCCCGGGCATAATTTGTAATGTCCGACACGTCAGGGCCAACTGGCCAGAGGGGTGGGAAGTTGGCCAGTTGGAAGGGGCTGGCCTGCAGGTGCACCCAACTAAGCCAGAACTCTAAAACGGGCTGTAACGCAAACCAAAACCACACTGCACATAAATTACTCTAATGGAAAGCGTGTCCGTGATTTAGAAAACTTTTTATGTGAAGCGAAAAACCAAGTTGTTGTGGTAAAATGTTCAATATTTATCTTATTTACCACTAAATATGTATAAAAATGCAACAGCAAGAACTCAGTAATATACAAATTAATTACATTTGATTGGAGTAGTCCTGGCTTAATGTTTAAAAATATATTCCAACCTTTACGCACTTTTTCGCAGTGCAGAGTTCAGAGTAAACTCACGCACTTTCCAAGCATTCGACACAGGAAGCCGCGCAGCGTTAGCTGAATATCAAATGAGCAGCTATCCAAGGGGCGGCAAGTGTGGCCAAGTCTCGTTCTCATTATGTAATAAAAAGGCGTAGCATTTTCAGTTTTCCAGCGGACCATGTGTGCGAGCATTTACAAGCTTTTTATTAAATTAAAGTGTGTAATAAGGCGCCTATGAACTTGGAACACGCATATCTGAGCCCCCAACACTCCACCTCAATTGGCCACCCCCCTTTTCACCAACTTGCAGGTCTTATCGGTTTTGTTCCAGGGAAAAAGTCATTATGGAAAAAATGTCATAGTAATTATGACGTTGGGTTTATGGAAATTTCCTTGTTCATTTTGTATTTTCTGTTGAGTTCAAGGAGGGCTTCATCAGATTACGGGGAAGGCAAAAGTGATTTTGGGATAGGAGCATTTAGTGGTTTATACGGTGGAAAGAGTTGAAAATAATGACGAAATTAAAAATGCTGAAAATGTGTTACAAGAAATATATTTATAGGAAATGAATAATAAATAAAAGAAATACAATTTTTACATATTTTTTTTTAGGAATTTCAAAGACTATAGATTTTCTAATGTCTTTGGTAATTTGTAATTTTCTTATATATTCCTAGTCTTCATAATTAAACCTTATTCCACCCCATATTCACCGAAATCCTTAAGATTGAACTGGAAATAATTTTTAACGATTGAAAATGATGTGTGCTAGTGCGTGCATGTGCGTCTCCTCCTCGTTCCATGTGTACAATCATAAAAGGTAATAAGAGCAACGCGTTCGACGTTATCATTACCTAAGCTAGGAATTACCTACACCTCCGCCCCTTCCAGCACATTATCATTAACCAGAGAAGGCGGCATTAGAATAGAGCGAACGTAACCCAAATTATCTGCCACCAATGTCAGTCGCCATATAAATTCTCCACGCCCATTGCATCAATGCCAATTGGCTGACTTGACTGACACATTACTTAACTTCCGGTTCCTGGCATACCCACACATCCGTAAGCGGTCTGAACAAATACGCATACACCAATGCGGTCAAAATAATAGCAGTAATGTCACATTTGACGCAATGTAAGTACGGCCTACTAAAAATATAGAAATCTTTTTATTCAATTTTGAAAAAATATAACTATTTAGAAAAACGACTCATATTTTGATATGTGATAAGTGCTACATAAAATTAAAGCTTCCCTTTACATATCACACAGACGTGCAACTATTATTGTGGCCTCTACTGTTAACACTAATGTAGATAATTTCACAGTTCTTTGGCCAGGGCCTCAGAACACGCACTTCTCGCATCCATTTTGGGCTGGTGAAGCGAGTGCCAAGGCGCCAAATGTCAGAGAAATTAAATTTAAACGCAACGCAACAATCCATCATCTGGTAATTACTGCGTCAACACGCCACGCACACACACACACTCATAGAAAGCCACACAGTTGCACAGACACAGACAAATGGAAGGGAGTCGGGGAGGTCCTAACCCTAGGACATCCACCCACACATCTGGAGGACCAGGCGGGATGATAATGACTTGACTTGTCATAGCTTCCGCCAAATTAAAGGGATTTGTGCATTAGGATTTCGGCAAGAGAATTACTTCATTGGCAAGAGATTGAAAACAAAATTTCAGATTAAACGATAATGGGCAGTACATGTGAGTCACGTAAATGTTCATCATAAAATAAATATTTAAAATGTTAACGTAACATTGTAGACCAAAATTAATATGATTTTACGTGTAGATAGTTTTTCTCAATTAAACAAAAAAATATTACAAGATTTCAGTGTCAAAAGAGGCCTTAAGTAGTGGATTGCCAGTTCTCAACCGCCCATCGATTAATAATTTATTTTTTTTTTTGTGCCACAGTTTCACGAATCCTGTTTCTTCGAGCGGTGGTATTTGCTCGGCAATTAAGTTCTTAGCCAACTCGAAGGCGGCAACTGTAATTGACAGTCTGCAATTTAGTTTTCAGCAACAAAAGACCACGAAAGAGAGGGGCGTGGTCGTCCTGCTGAAGCCTTCCTAATGGAACGCCGTCGATGGGGTGGCCTCTTGCCGAAAATCATGTATAAACACTTTTGGTTTTCCACACTCCACCTCCCCTAATTTTGCCCAGGGGTGGTTCTTGCGATCAACATATTGCCGGAGTTCCCTTGCCGCTCAGCGGGCGATCTACTCGCTCTTGGGCGGGCTAAAAATGTTGGTAGGCATTTGTAGTAGGTAAAATCATCACAAGGGTGCCGGCAAACAACAGTTGCGAAATTACTTTCAACTACAAGCGACAGCTTCTAATTATGCTGATGAACGATGGATGTGAGGTGGAAGGGTAGTGCCAACTGCTGGGTGCCCTGAAAAAATGGCAGAGCAAAAAATAGAGCTGATTAACGAGCTGATCCGAAGGGATTATTGACATAGGTGAGCCTAGGGCAGGAAATTTTTTATGAACCCACAAGTATCAATGGCAAAGGACAGTAAAATAAAAAATATATATATTTCATTTGCACTGCAAATGTCTCAGATGTACATATGTACATTCAAGCACTGCAGTTTTTGTATCAATTAATATACTTTGTTTTTTATCAGTATTTTAGGGGAAATATATACAATACCTGAAATGTTTCTGTTTTTAATACCATTTAAACCATTTCCGACTTTGTGGCGCATGCTCATCCTGTAATTCAGGCTCATGAATTATTCCTGATCTTTCATATCGTCAAACTTTTCGCAGAAACTCTCGCCAAATCCTACACAAATTTGTAGTGCATAAGCCCGACCAGCGAAGCCCAGGGACCACAACTCACCCACCTTAACCCCACAGTGCCCGCGCCAGTTGAACCCACACGCAGCACAGCAGGACATGTGGCGTCGTAGAAAACTTCTGGTAAATTATGAAATTATAAACATGCCCTGCATATCCAACTATATGCGTTGAATGCGAACAACACCCAAGCACCCACAGCGAATGTCTGGCCGAGAAAAGTAATTTAATTGTCGCAAAAATGTCGAAAACAGCTTTAGTGCTTTGCATTAACATCACCCGAAAACAAAAAACAAACCAGTCCGAGAAATAATAAGTGGAAATTATAATTACAAGTGCTCACATGCGGCAAAGCCCCAAATCAAGTCGAGTTGGATTGGAGTTTTGTACTTCAGCTTTTGGACTGCAAAATGATTAAAGTTGCCAGCCGTGCCCCAAAAAACGAGCGATGAGAATAATTTCAAGTCGACTTGAATTATTAATATGCGTCCAAGGTTGTTTATGGCCGAGTGTCGGTTATATGATATTTAAATATTGCCATAAAATGTAGATGACTTTGTGAAGCAAAGGTGTTCTCGTAAGCACTTTCGCTCAACGATATTTCTAATCTTTATAATATTTTATTTTTATATTTTTAAGAAATTGTAGTCCTAATTTAACGCACAAGAATAGCTTAATAACTTACTAAACAGCAACCTTTTAAAAAACATATCTCCAACTTTCTTTTATATATTTCGTAAAGCATATTCTTTGGAAAAAAATAACAATTTAATATCATCGTTTAAGTAAATTATAAAAACTAATTACATGCACCGGAGAACTCTTACAAAATTCTATAAAAAATCTCTTCAGCCTCCCTTGCAATTTGAGACGCCGCCAATTCTATGCCACTGGGAAATTTGCGTTTGTTTTGCCTGGCAAATACAAGAACATGCCGCTCTTTGGGTATCTGGTTTGATATGAATTTTAATGGCCTTGTGCATGGTTGAAACGATTTATGATGCGCCACGCACGCGGTTAATTAGACACAGCAACGCAGAAAAAAAAACCAAAAACAAAAACAAAATTGAGGCCACAGCTGAGATGGGGTGGAAGCTGATGGAGATTGGGATGGGGATGTTATCCTTTTCAATGTCACCCACACAGACTTCCCACACACACATACTCGTGTATAACGCATCATGTGTTTTATCTATGGCGCTCAGATTTCACATGGCAGAGGGGGGTTCTTGGCTTGGTTAAGTTTCCACCCCGTTTTTGGGGCACTTTGTCTGCTCCTCCGCCCCCTCGAGTTGTTTCTACGTCAACTTGCCGCTTATATCATTTAATCTTTAATATCCTTTCTTAGCGGCGACTTTGGTCTTTTGGCGTTCGCCGCTGCTTTTGTTGGGTCCTATGTGACGCCTTGTCTTATCCATATGCACACAGATGGGGAAAAATTTATAGAAGTAAAGTAAATAAATAGTTAGTATAGCATACTTTAAATATTTTTAGAAATTATATACATGGTATCAGTATATGACATATATCCAAGCCCATATAAAAACATACGTTAATAATAATTAATTATTGGATTTTTTTGGATTGCTTAAGTCTTATGCAAAATACAGATATTTTTAAGTATATTAAAAATTAAATGAGGGATTCTAATAACTTCACTGTAACTGTACTTGAGCAAGCCTCTATGCTTTTGGTGGGTATCAAGAAAGTCGTGCCTAGATTTATCACTTGCCAGTGTTATACATACATGGGTGTGTTGTCTTTTTCTGCCTTACTTCATGGCCACATGGCTTGGTATGCTCTGATTCCCATCTTCATCTCGCATTGTCAAGAATTTGTTTGTGTGTTCTGTGTTTGTGGCATTAACAGGGAGCAGCCAAAATATCTTTATGCCTCATAAGTTTAATTTGGCGCAAATTGTTTTTATTTGCACAGTCGCCAAGAGCCAAATAGCAACAAAAACGTCCACAAAAACATTCCCCCCCAAAATAAAATAAGGATTGGTCTATGCCACTGAGTGGGAAAGAGACGTGGATACAGGGACTAGGGTTGCCACATGCATGTGTGAAGCAACAAAATGGCCGCCATGGTTTTCGTTTTTTCGGCTACATTCTGGCATTGCTACAAATTCTTTTTGAATGTCATTAGTATAATTGAAAAAGCCATTGGCAGAAGGCCAACAAACCTCAAAAAAGGGTAACATCAACAAAGACAACAACCAAACCAAAAACTAACTGCAAACGTGGCCGATGCGACACGCGAAATCCAATAAAAATTTTTGTACAATTTTTTCCGCTTCGTGTTTGTTGCCATTGTCCTGGAAAGTTTAGCGGCTTTAGCCGCCTTGATAAAACGACAGCCGCAACAAAAACAAGCTGGAGAAAAGGGATACCCAACGGATACCAAAGAGTCCCACATACATACGTACATGTGCATAAATTTAGAAGTTGACATCGAGCAAATGTACATGAGATATTGCTTGGAATAACTATCAGCATGAGTTATAGAGTGTACATCTATGTGGAGTTGTTTATGCCGAGATTGCACCGACACGATATGCAAAATATCGAAAAGTAGAATGTCTAGCCGGTAGGAAAAGCTGAGAAATTTCAGAAGTTTAAGAAAGATTTACATTTTCCTTTAAATTTTGTTATTTTCTGGTATATAATTCGTATATTGATTGGAATAATAGAGAAATAATTAAGTTTTTGAATGTAATAACCCAAATAAATAAACTTAAAACGGAAATATTAGATCTGGTTGAGTGTGTAAATTTTGAAGTGCTCGGTTGTCCTAATTGTAAGTCCTTTAATTATTCGTATTCGTATGGGCCAATCGATTTTCGAATGTTTCGCTTTCACCTCTCGCTTTTAATTACCTCTTGAGTCGCCAAGGACTATGCAGCAATTGTTCGGCATTAAAGACGTACATAAATCCAAATTGATTTGTGGACCTAAATTAAATGTCTGCCAGATTTGAGGGGTCAAGCTGAAATTACCTCGTTTTAGAAGGTCCGTCTTATGTAAGCACAAAATGTATAGATGCTGTTTTGACATTGTTTCTCCACTTTGAGTGTGCAATAGTCTTCAATATTTTGCAACTTCAAAAAGGATGGAAATAAATAGCATTTTCTGATAAGAAAATATGTGATGGACAGTAGGTCGAGAAGGGAGATGGGGTCGGGTTGGAAAAACTAATACATTTTAACCCAAATATGCGGGACATGAAAAGCAAAGAGCTTCGAGTGCTTCCGCTCTCCTGCATCCTTGATTTTCCTATTCCAAGGCATCCTCTTCAGGTTTTTGCCATAATATTATTAGAGAGAAATTTTATGTAAATAGTTGGATACAAGTTTATTACGCTCTTTATCAATTGATTTGATCTTAAGCACTCTTGTGTATATTTATTACACAGACTAGGCAAGGAAGCTGCACGGAAATCACAGTACACAGTAGCACTTCCGGCAACCCCGTAATTTCCTCCCGCACTTATGGCCCAAAAATGTTATGTAAGTTCAATAAAAAGAGTGCAGACTATAGCTATCTGTCCCTGTCTCCCCTTCTACATGTATGCAATGTATCGTCTTTCGCAAAGCTCTTAACTGATTGTTTGTCTTGCCAAATGCCTCTCTTTCCCGCTTTCTCCACATCTTTCTCTTTGGCTACTTGGCAAAATATTTCCCAACTATTTTCTATATTAGAAAACACAATCCAAACTGGGCATACACAAAGGTGCAACTATGTATGGAGTCTCGGTGTTCCTTGTTGATATTTATTTGAATCTTGACTGTCTCCTACAATCCGGGAACCAAAGCCATACACAAAAATACAGGTAAGAAATTGTAGTGGTGATATTGATGGTCATTTTAGTTAAGGGAATATTTTCTGTGTCTTACTTATAATTAATTATAATGTTTATTTTATAGAATAACATTTCAATATTTGAAAACTTAATCTTCTGTTGGATATTATTTAACAGTTAATATCATGCCATTTTTTTCCTGTGTGCACATGTTTATCTTGTCTACATGTGTGTGAGATTTCCAAACTCCCTTCTACCAAAAAGCGAATTTCATTTGAAATTGAACTTGTTTTTGCACCAATAAATTGTATAGCCAAAGTATTTTGATTGCGTTCGAGTGAGGTTATATCCCCAGCCCCACTTCCCAACCAAGGACCTGTGCTCCTGTGTATTTCCGGTTCACAAATGGAACAACACGAAAAACTAAAAACCTAAATGCCGAGGCAATAGGCTAAAGTAAATCAACAGTAAAAGCAACCAAGCAAGTAAATGGAAGTAAGGGCAGGCTCGTATGAGGTTAGCAAGTTTAACTAAAAGTTGTTCTGTCTTATTTTTTGTTTGGCTCTTTCATTCGTTTTATTAGTGCCAGGGATATGGAGAGTAAAACTCGTTTGAGCAATTCAAATAAATGCCACCATTTATTTGTCGGGGGCGTCAAAGGAAAAGTTAATGTACTAATTTCTCAATTGCGAATAGCAAAAATAGTCGAACTCGATGGCATGGAAATACTAATAAAAAAGAAACATTTTACGACCATTAGTTACACTTCAGAGGCTAAATATAAGTTTATCAAGAATTTCTCAACTTACAGACTCAAAAGCGACTTCCGAATGGAACACGAAAACTGCATTGTAATTAAAATTGCGGCGCAATTATAAGTTTATTCAATTAAACTGTGCTGATAAATCAAATTCCGTTTAATAACCATTCAATTAAGCTATCCAGCAAACTTTGCTATCTGCACAAAATAACCAATTGAACTCTTTATATTTCGGCAAATTCTAAATACCCATAAATACCCTTACGCTGCCCCTTTCCCTTTCCCTGCGAAAGTTGTGTGCATCAGATGAAAGTTTTCTGCTTGTGGCTTTAAAACTAAACAGCGCACTTATCTTATTGAGCAGCAGCATCCTCAAACCCGTAGCCATCATCATCATCATTATCGTCATGCAGAGCCACATCGAAAACTACGCCAAAAACTATAAGGAAAGAGCAACATTGAAGAAAACTCGCCAAAACTTGGCCCCGAAGTAGATCCAAAAGCGACTTTCGATGGTAGAAGGAGTGCAGTCCGGGCCATAATAATACTCATTTACAGCATTACCGCATTTTGAAGGACCAAACTGAAAGGCAGGACCTTCGTTTAGGGCTGACTCTTCGATTGGTATGCTTGGCTTTTACGCTTTGTTGGTCTGGTGCAAACAAACAAATCAACTTTGGATAATTATTGCACATCAATCGTTGCCCCAGACCCTCTGCACTGAAAAAAAAATATAGACTGCATCTCAACTCCTAAATAAAATGCTTGATGACTTTAAATGAATCATTGAGATAAGTCGAGATATACAAATGCTATAGAAGCTATCTCTTTTAATTGCTGTTCGATAAAACAGAAAGATAAGATCTTTTTTGAGTGTAGTCGTCCAAGTTCCTGTTGGAACAAAACAAGCAGGCTGGTAAAGGATGGTAAAGGACGGTAAAGGATGCTGCAGAGAATAGGGTCAGGGGCAGCACTTTCAAGTTTTGCCTTCCGTCGAGTTGAGTTGCACTGCAGCAGAGCAAATGCCCCGAGGTGATTTCCTATTTGCCTCTCTTTCCGCGCCCCACTATTCGTCTCTTTCGTCTTTGGGTTCCATCACTTGTGCATTGGCGAAAAGTTTTCGGTGCGGTTTTTGCGTACATTTGTCTGATTTGGCAGTCATCATCAGAGGCTGGCGAAACACTCGCTCCTCAGTACCCACTGCCCATCAGAGATGTCTGAATGTCAGAGACAAAAACAGATAGATCGATCAAAACTGTGGCACAAAGAAGCAAGAATCATGTGTGCTGCAGCAACTGCACACATGCAACATTGATGAGTTTTTAAGGATTTAAAATACAATTTTGAAAGCTTAAAATAAAAGATTCGAAAAAGTTCCTAATGAATAGTTGATTATGATTATATGTTTCTAATAGAAGCTGTATGTACATATGTGGAAAATTTGTAAAATAAAGTTTAAAAAAATCGTTAGAATAGGGACAGTCTCACGCACCCTTTTTCGCCATATCCCCAAGGACATCATCGGCACCATTACCATCACAATCGCCATCAGGAGGAGCAAAAGCATCGACATCGATGTCCTAGTTGGTCGACATGTCCATGTCATCTCTCCATTGAAATCGTTACGAGCTGTTTCCGTTTCGTTTACAAATTTTCGTGCGGCAATAACCGCAATAGTGCCGCCTCTTTCGCCCGCTTGCCCCGTCCCTTTCTGGCGCTGATTGCAGCTATATGGACGAACTTTAACTAATGCAATGCTGCAGAAATGGCACATCATTTGAGACTGTTCGCATTTGGCCATAACTCGTACTGTTAACTTTTACAGCAATGGCATGTAATTGGTAAAACGAAGTCATCGAATGTTTGTCAATGGGAGTATTGCTTTTTGAATGATGTAATGATGTTTCCAGATGGAAATAAAGCGATGTGAATTGTTGAAAAGAGAAAACGTGTAATGTGAAAAAATATCCTCAATGACACCATAGTAAGATGTTCTATTAATTACTCAGGAAATGGCGTTTTTAAAAGAATTTTTTTAAATTGTGAACTTAATAATTTACTTGAAAGCGGGCCTTCGGAAGGTTTAACATTGTTTTTTTGTAAGGTTCCTTCCGCAGCAACATTTTTGGCAACATTTTTTATTCCCTTTATGTAGAAACATGTTTAAATAAATAACATGCCCGCTGCAAACCAAGTTAAAACTTTCCCCTGTGACCCACAAACCAAATCAAAAATTAAACGAAAATACAAAAGCAGAAACCGAAACAGTAAAAAGCCGAAAACAAAACTTTGATCTAGTTGCTAAACTATTTAAGTAAAGGCAGCTCTCAACCTCTGACCGAGAGCAGAATGAAAACCAGAGCTCAAACGCACGTCTCTAGTTTATTAAATTTGCGGCAACACTTGGCACCAGCATAAGGGGGGTTCACAGGGGTCGCTGGTTGCGGGTCGTGGTTCGGGGGTCATGGAGGATTTCAGCGACGGGGTGGCTGAGTTGGAAGGGGCAGGACACTTTGGATGCTTAGCGGACTGCCCCTGACATTTCTGCGGCTCGACTCAGAGTCATAAAATGATTGCATGCTCTAGATAACAAAGCACACACAGACCAACGCCGGAATAAACGTATATATAATAATATATATACTTGCAAAACACTTAGTGGCAGGTAGAGCTGTTAAAACACTGTTCAAAAACTAACTTACTTACTGTTAATAAATTTGTTTAATTTTTGCTATATCAGCTCTACTGGAGATATAGAAATCTCATTGAATAATGAGTTTTCATTAATTTTATGAATCTCCCAAAAGTATGCAATAATTGTTGAACATCTGTGATTTAGCAAGTCCCTTGCTTGTGTTTCAACAAAATTAAATACAGACAAAATATGTATTTTTTCTTAATTAAATAGATAATACCTCAAGTGGGTTTAAAACGGCGACTTCTGAATTTGTATTGTATTTCCTAAAACAGCTATTTTAAAAATATCTATCAATTCGTAGCTTTCCACAGCTCCTTCCCCAAATTCGTCCATATCCATATTAATTTCGTTCAGTGCATTGAGGCTGTTTCAGGCCTTGCCCAAAAACTCCCAGGCGTCACCATAAACATTACCAAAGCCAACGTCATCAGCACCATCATCATGATCATAGTTCTACCGACCATTAATGATAACATGCCGTTCCTCCCCGATTTCCCCACCACCCCCTTACAACGCTGTGTGTGTGGCAAATATGAAATTTATAGTTTTATGATGACTGCTGAGTGTGCCACTGCCAACGCCTTTTACGGCTTCTGGGTTCAACTAAGCTTTACGAGCCAACACAGCCAGCCAGCCGAGGCAGCGAACTAGGAGAAGAATCTGCCCTCCGTTACTCCATTCTCCCATGACCCCCAAACCATATCGCCCCCGCCCCACCCTTTCTTACCACCCTCCACACCTAGTGGCATAAATAAAATCATACAACTTGGTTCTTTCGCTCGCCTCCACGTTTATTTCCGCCTACTTGGGCGCCATTGCCATTGCCGTTGCCGATTGCTGTTGCAGCCTCCCCCCTGCAGCACGCCCCTGTATCAAAAAATGAACCTCCTTTTAGTCGTTCCACTGCATCAACATCCACTGCCTTCTTTTCTTGCTCAGTGCACTCAAAGAAATCATTCGATTTTAATATCATTATTTTTTTGTATTATCTTAATATATGTTGAAATTGTTTTTTAAAGAATCCTCCTATATCTTATTAGTGTCATAATTTAAATTTATTTATCAGCTTTAAATCAATATTGAATGATGGCAGAATGTTTCAAGTGTACCAAGCGAAGCCAAAGTTGAAGTTTTATGGCTGAAAGGAAGGAGTAGACCATGGTGCTGCATGCCGCAAATATGTTTTTGATTATTATGACTCTTCGAGATTATGCAATTTTATGAATATGAATGGTTTATGTGCAGGTATGGCGCGAAAAATGAATTGCGTTTCCACAGCTCAGCTTAGTAGAGTTCGGTTGAGTTTGGTTTGGCTTCCTCTGGCTGAGTTGAGTTTGGTTCGGTTTGGTTTTTCCACTCTGCTATGTCCTGGCCGATGATGATAACGATGTTTTGATATTCCCATATATTCGAGACAGAGTGAGTGGGATAAAAGGAATTTATAAAGTCGCTAGGACGGCTTCACTTTGTTGGCTGTTTGTGCCTTTAAGCAGATTTCGAATTTAAATCTAATTCTCCACTCTCGACACTGTCATCTGGCATGAGTGACGCATCCTCACTGAGTGACAGCTCCACACCAGGACACTAAAGGATATGGGGGCAGCAATGATGGGGGCGGCCATCATAGTGGTAAGCAATAAAGTATGGGGTGAGTGGCTCTGATGGAGCTGCTATAATGTCAACGGCATGGCCATCGGGATTGGAATAGAGGCGAATGCGGATAATTGATTCGGTTAAGCAGAAGTCCAGATGAGCTACTTGTCCGAAAGAGATTTTCAAATGGGCTGCCATGTCTTTTTGCGTACAAAAATAATTATTTTGGTTTAAACAATGTAATTTATAGTTTCTAAGGCGTGTCAACTAATTGTAGGAATATTTAACATCGTAGAATAGAATTGATCTCTATTGGTACTTTACTAGAGGCTACTGAGTAGAATTTGGTATTGTTTCAGTTTTGTTTGCTGCTTTAAACACCATAAAGGTTAAAGTAGTAGCATGTGCATTTGCCAAATCCCATGCCCTACCCATAAGCTAATACCCTTCCCTAAACACTTCAATAGCTCCTCTCCATTCAACCCATTTCACGCACACCAAATACAAACAAACCAAACCAGATGATAACAAAAACGAAGGCAAGAAAAAAAATGCTAGCAAAATGACTGCAATCTGTCGTCTCAACGTTGATGACATTTTGAGTGAATGAACCAACGAACGAGCCTACTTCTCTCGCTCCCTGTTATCAAACCTTGTCCCCGCCCCTGAAAAAAACACCCCACCTTCCCCCAGGCTGTCCTGTTTTTTAACAAATTGGTGTGATCCCAGAGTGACGCGTCATATTCGCAGACACTTTAGCAGGACCCCAGGATCAGGAGGAGAAAAGCAGGAGCACACTTGAAAATATTTGAATAAAGTGTAAAATATTTGTTTTATTACCCAGGTTATCCTGGCACCTGGCACTTTATACAACGTAGATACGAAAATTAAAAAATTTACATATAAGGATCTGAATAAATATAATTTGCATTGATTTGAAATTTCTTGGAAATACCTAAAGAATATTAAGAAATACTCATTTCCTTTAATTTACAAGACCTTAATGGCACACCATATAAGGTATATTCTTCTTGTCCAGGGGATATAACCTCTTAAACTTCCGAATTGAAATTCTAAAACATATCATAATTTAGGTTGCATGCCTAACTTTGTGAAAAAATTAGACCCTAGTTTTTTTCCAGTGTCTTTACTGAAGGGACGCCGACTGATAGACCGACAGCAGAGAAATTGCAAACGAGTTGAGTCGTTGAGCCAAAAAACCAAAACATACGCAGCATTTATAAGGCAGCCAACAATGAATGCCCCTCCAAGCCCCCTCACCAATCCCCCAAAAGGGGCGTTAGAGGTTTCCGAGGGGGTGTGGCATATTGTTAACGCCCACTCAACTCTATGCCATTTTGTATTGATGGCCTGTCTGCCGCACAGCTTTTATATAAAGCCTGCCAGAGATTCCGGTTTGATATGGGGAGATGGGGGGTCGCAGCCTTTGGCATCGTATTTCGGTTTCAATTTTTTGTTTTTTTTTCTGTTTTGGTTGGGGTGAACAAATCACTAAACAAAAAGCCCACAATGCAGTTAAAGGCAACGCTGGAGATAAAGAAAGTGCGAAAAATCAACAACAAAATGTTGGCACCAAAAATATTTATACTCACTTTAAAGGAATACAAAAAAGAAAATTTAATGTTGTGAATTTATGTTTTGGGTGATTTGTAAAAATAATATTATTAAAATTATATTCAATTCATTTAGTTTCAAATAATTGTTCAATCAGTTTTGATAAGGCCAAAATTATTATTTCACAATAAGCTCTTTGTATCATATTGCGAATAAAGTTTATTTAAATTAAGGGCTCAATGATAACTTATATTATATTTTCGCCACTCTATAAAATTACCAAAATAAAACAAAAATGTGACCGCGAGTGGCTGGAAAATAAGGCGTCTATTTCCGTCACCAAAACACTGAAGGGAAATTGCTGTAAATTTAATCCGCTTGTGTGTGTGTTTTGTTAGCATTTTTGCGGGCCGTTTCGCTTTTGTGGCTCTGACTCTTTCTGCAGCACACTCTCCGTCTCTTTTGCCGTCAATTTGCACGCGTAAAGTGCGCCATCTAGCGTCGTTTATGCGCACATTTGGCTCACATCAATTTGCGGTGCAGACATTAGCCTTTGCATTTTTTATTAAACGGCACCGCGCGACATACCGGGCGTATACGTAATGCGGTTGCTCGCTGCGTTGACGCTGCTGATGATTCTGATGATTGTGATGATTTCGATGTCGGGGGCAAAAGGGCACAATATTAATTGTCACACACGCCTCTCCTCCTGCAAAGTCCACTATACTTACAACCGGTATATGCGCATTTGGCGTAGGTATATAATGTTCTACATATTACAGTGGTTCCAAGCAGTGTTAATTTGGGTGAAACTTATTTACAAAAATTAATTTATACACTGTGTGGTTCAAATATATCGAACATTCATTGGAAATGCAAAAACTCTTTACCTAAATGTTCTCTTTATTTCAGATGACCATGCACCTCATTAGTCAATTAATGGTCGTCAACTACCTTGCATATTTCATGCCTAAATTTCAGATTTAAGCATGTGATTAATTAACATCTAAGATGTGCAGATTTGACAGACCACTGTGTCGTCAGTATCCTTCTCGTTCGCATCTGTTATGCGTCTTTTTGTCTTTGATTAGCCGCAGACATCGGTGGACTGAGACTGAAACTGGTGCCTCGACATGAAGTCAGCTCATTGGAGAAATTACATTTACATATTAAAATATGCCAAATGCAAAAGCCAGACACGGCCAGAGGTCTCTCCTTTGTGACGGGGGGCTTAAGGGGCAACGCAGGCCAGGCACTTCGGATGGCCCTTGGTCAATTTTCCAGCCAGCCATGTGGTTCCCCTCCGTTGTTATTGTTGTTGCTGTTATTCATAGGCTATATACCACTATATGCCTTTCCCATACGAAGCGATCGTCCTTTACGAGGCGCCGGCACAATGTCTAGTCATGCATCTGGCCAAAAGGAAAGGCAAACAGGCAGGGAGTCTATTGCAGTTCCGAGTGGTGGGATAGGAAAGTTAATGCTAGGGAAATAATTAAAAAACTAATTAATATATATATTTTGTGATATATGCACAACATCTGATTAATAGATAAATAATACCTTAATTGCTTAATCAGTAGACCTTTTATTAAGATTTTAAACTACTCTCATTTGTAAGTTAATGCACTACGAAATGCAAGCGTTTTATAAACCATTTGCACAGCTAAACTAATCAATTGTCCCTCGCATACATTACCCTCATGTGCATTTTGCTATTTTGTTCCAGCTCCCGACTATTGCGCATATTATGCAAAAATGTTTATGCAAATAATGCAAAAAAGAATTAATTTATTTGACTTGCATGCTAATTTACGAGCCAATAAATGCATGGAACACTGCGAGGGCTGCGGGGAAACGGTGCTATTGTTAATTTATTGGTATTTCCCCCTGATTGCTGGTCAACTTGCAGTCCCCGTTTTTGGATTACCACCGATATGTGCAGACACATTTTAAATTTAAGCCCGGCCAGCCGTACAGAGGCCCAAACAAAAATATACTGTAGAAAATTATAACGCATTGGCCCCGAAAAATCAACAGCTGCCATCCCACAAAAACCAAACAAACCGCATGTCCATGGCCCCCCCGGAAAATTCAACCCCCTCCTGGGAATTCTAACTGAGTTGGCTGACCGAACGTCTAAACGGCATTGACCGCATAAGAGTTGGGCGGAGTACTGTGGGCAGAAGGGGTTACCAATTTAAAAATTTCCGCAGCCGCCAAAAAATCAAAGTTGAGAAGCATCCAAGCGTTTGGACGGCGTTCCGTAGGCGGTCAACCGATGGGCGGGGATTTTTCGGGGCTATGGCAAAAATCAACATCCCTTCCAGGCTGGCCATGAAATGTGGTTTTCGAACTGAACCACCATTTGAAATTAAAACGAGGTTTCCAACCGTAGCTTAACACTACAGCGGATATTGTTGAAAACTCCACTTAAAGCGGGTTAACGAATCGGTGTTGAAAACTATAGAAATGGGTTTGCTGCAGAGAACTTAAGAATAAGTAAGTTCTGATTTGAGATCGCTCGCAAGCTTTTGTTTCGACTTATAAGCTGGTTCAAAATAAATACAACTATAAATTCGAAAATTACTTAAAATCTATGACCCCAACAAACAAAATCTTTTACAGTGGTTTTTTCAGTTCATTCTTAATATAAGCCTAAGATTCAAATGAATACTTTACCATGGGTTTCTAGCCCATTTCAAAAATTTTCGTTGCACAACATTGTCAAAAAAAAAAAAACCGAAACTTAATTACTGAAAATTTATATCGGTGTCCTAAACCTCTTTTGCGGTTGATGCCGAACTGCTTCTTTTGCTGGCTGGAAATGTGCATGTGCCACGCCCCCTTGGTAACCGCCCACACTCGCGGTCCTCTATTCAGCAAATTGTTTACAATTGTCAAACAGGCTGGCCACGGTTTTTGCGGTCAGCGCAGCTTTTAATAAGGTGAAAAATGGCAAGCACAAATGTCGTCGGGATTCAAAGCACCTCTCTTTCACGCCATGCAGCTGACGTCCCTTTCGCACACCATCTTTCGCGGGGTTTTTGTTTAATGCTGCATAATTTTAGGCGTTAAAAAAACAGCTGCAAAAGCAACAGCAGAAGCGGGAACAACAACAGCAAAACGAAATTGCCGGTGTTTGTGCTTTCGTAACGCCCTCATCAAATATTCAAACGGTGGCCGGGCTGTCCCTTACAAACACGCACACACAACGGTCCAGACACTGAGAGAAAAATCGCACTCTTAGTCCAAAATATTTTAAGACAAAATACTGCTTTTAGTATAGTTTAAAAAAGATTTGTTCTAGAAATATAAAGATAATTCAAAGAGTTCAAAATATTAATAAATTATCAAATGAAATTATTTTGTTCATTCAAGCTTAGTTATATAAGTGGTATTAGATGAATTGGAATACACAAATTATTTTCATAGAATTAATTTTAATTTTTTTTTCTTCTAAGGAATTCACATTAAAAAATTGTTAGTATTTTCCATGCTTTTCGCTGTGCAATACACACGCACACAACGAATGAATAGCCGGGTAAAAAAACGGCGTCAACAAAAGCCATCATAACAATTAATTTTGAAAACACGTGTAGATTGCTTTTTGCGGTTAGCAGCAGGACATTCTCGGCCCAAAGGGGGCGTGGCCGAAAGGGGGAGAACAAGCGGTCTAAAAATGCCAACGCGCGACATCTCGACCTCTCGCATGGGTGGGCAATCATAAAACACTTTAAGCATGTTTTCCTGCTAGTTTATTAGTGTAAAACCCCTTTTCACTGACCAGCCAGACCGCCCCCCAATCCTCTTAATTCAATGTCAGCGGAAGTGTCCACTTTCTGATGCTCTGCGAGCAGGAAAAGGATACTCGGGCGTTTGTTGGTTGAACCTAGAATGGAAATGAAATTCATAAAAGTGTTGTCGAACCTGGAAATCCGAAAGAAATCCTTCGGTCTGTATAATCTTCAGCGTTGAATGGAAAGCTTGGATGTCTTTCCATCGGTTAATTGACAGGCAAATAATCACATTAGTTAGCTTAATTGACATAACATATATGCTAATGGATATTTTGGGAATAATTAAAATTTTTCTAATACACATACCAAATGTTATGTGGAAGCTTTAAGACATGACAGAAATTATACACTTTGTGGTCAAATTTGAGGTAGAAGCAATTGTGGTTGGCTAAATAATAATTATTTTAATCAATGCACAATTCATAGAAATTATAAAACAAATATAATAACTAATCGAATATCTACAATAACCGATAATTAAAATACATATATTGTCTATATTTAATGTTTAAGACAATAGCACGTTCTATATTTCCTTTATTACGTTTTTAAATCTATTTATTAATATAGAAATTCTTTTCTTTCATATATTGTTATAGAGTAGAAACTAACTTAATATGCCACTTTTCCAGCTTTCCCTCAATTATATACCCTGCTCAGACCGCCCGTGGCTGGTCGACTATGATTTCTGTCGAGCTGGAAAATGCTTCAATGGGATTTTCTCTTTGCCGTTGACGTCTGGTAATGGCATCGATGACTCCCACTTTCAGATTTATTATAATTTCCTTTTTGCCCCCGCTGCTTTTTCTATGTTTGCTAAATAATTAATTCGTGTTGTTCTTTCTGCACATTCGCTCGAGTTGGGCTAAATAATTTTTCGGCACATATTATGGCCTATTGAAATAATTTGCATAACATGGCCAAAGGCTATGGAATGGACAAACAGCATATGCTGGCAGACGGACGGAATAGGCCAGACGTCCCAGAAGGGGCAACAAATTCCAGACAGACGCTGTGGTCCTCCGGTTCTCTGGTTCTCTGGTTCTCCAGTTCTACGGGCTTTCAGCCAGCTGCTTGAGGCATTCCGGCGGAGGCCACAAAGTCAACGGCTACGTATAATTTATATGCAAATACACACGGTCCAAGTCCGAGCACATAGGCCAAAACACACATATAAACAAAACAAGGAATAAGAGTGGCTTCATATGCGATTCGAAACTCGCATACCGTGTAAGTATTCCCTCGCTTTACATTTGGGTACTTATAAAAAATAATTTAAGCTATAAAATCATTGATTAAAATGAACTTATCTGCATTTCAAATCTTGATTAATTCGATAGATAGTATTTAAAGGTGCTTCAACGGTATCGTTCTTGACATTCTTCACGTAAAGGATGAAACAAGGAGCCTGGAATGGGTTAAGGTAGTACAAGGAGTCGCCCAACTATGACTCCGAATGTCTATTAAAATTTATTCGAGCGTAAGTACTGGCAAGCGAGAACTGAAAGCTGAAATCATGTTTAGCTCACTCGTACAGAAATGGAAAATATATGCAAAAACAGTTGGAAAAGGGGTGAGAGGGTACTGGGGAATCAACTAAATGCTAAATAATCAAATGTACGCAGGTAAGGTACACGCAGTAAAAGAAGGTCGACAGCAAGGCAAAGGAATATGAATGCCATAAAGCGGAAGGAGGTTGAAAACTTATAATTTGAGTTTAAAGAGAAATATAATCAATTTTTCTTATAAAGCCTTACTTCGCATTTTAAATATTAACAAAAGTGAATGTTTAAACTTTATTTCTTCCACCAAATAAAAATTATTAATTTGTTATTTACGTTTAAAGTGTTAGTGCGAGCAGACAATTTTAAAACGGAATTACTTCAATCACATCCCATTTAGTATCATAAAAGCGGTTCGATATTTACGTGCATACAACATACTATAGTATATCTTACATTTGGAAAATACGAACCCTTGCCAACTCCTTGATTAACCCCCTAACAGCAAAAGGCAACCACAACAAAGTGTTGTTGCCTTCCTGCCAAGGAGAGTTAGGTGCTAAACAGGGCATGGCGAGGCTCAGTTTGAGAACTGTTCAGCTCAGCTTCTTCGTGGCTTAGAAGCCACTGCCACAGCATGTTAACTAGAGCACTGAGCAAAATTTAATTAATGTTAGTATTTAATAGGATGCACTAAGGTTGCTAGATCCATAGATGTATTCATCCAAAGGTTTTTAAATCTTTAAAAAGGTTTCTAATTGTATGAAACAATACAATTCTAAATTCCAACTTCTTTGGATTCTGTAAGAAAGACCTCATTCCCAGCACATATGGCATATATGTGATTTGTATACCAATTAAGAATGTAAAATACAAAAGTTTTTTTTACTGTGCAGGTAAGTGTTCCTTCCACTGCATATATATTTGCATGAACATCTCCACGTTTTTGTTCGCTTGTCAGGGGAGGAACAAAAGCTGGACAGCCGTGGATGGCCGGGGATACAACTTTGTAAGTAGTTTAATTAAATTAATAAAACTTAAAGCTTGTCGAGAGAGGGCATAGCGCTGGGCTGGCAAACCTCTGACAGGCTGAAGTCGGGCGTGGATAAGGCGAGTCCTTCAAAAGTCGCGCAGGACACTCGCATAAAAGTTGACTTTTACTTGTTGGGAGGCTTGCGAGGTGATGGAATCTGAGACTGAGGACAGCTGAAGACGGCAAACAAATGCAAGCAATGACGGGTAAAGTGCTCGTTGCGTATTTTAATTTGGTTTAAAAACATTGTTTCGCACAAATCCCTCAAGTATACGTCATTCCACCTCTGACGTCACGTCACATCGTCGAGTAACTTTTCATTCTGGTTCCCTTGCACTCACTCAGGCCTTCTGTTTTCATACTCTTGCAAAGGGAATTGTGATTCGTACCTAAATTTTGTAATTTATCTTGAAGCCAGCTTAGGATAGGCATAGAAATAGAAATAGGAGAGAAAATTAATAAAAAATAACTTACTCATTATACCATTTGAAACAAAACGATTTAATTGAGGTATTTGCTTATAACCTTGCGGTTAAGATTAAATGAGTAGTTATACAAAATGAAGTAAAATCATATAAAATCATATATTTTAACCTATCTGGGTTTCAGATGACGATTTAAAGGTATGATAAACTTCGTTATTCGAAATTATTTTCCGCCGTTTGTTCCTCTCTGTTTGCCATTTTGTGTGTGTATTGTGACAGCAGCGTAAAAACCGCGTTGACAGCCCGGCGAGGGAAATGGGAATTGGGCGTGGGGAAAATCTAAGGGACGGGGAGGGGGTAGGAAAATTCAGATAGGGGCTGAGTGCGGCACCAACTGCAAATGTAAGAAATGTAAATTGTACAGCTTTTGGCGTGCACTTTATTCGTTCTTGTTGCATTCACGTGCAAAAATGTTCATGAGCTCGAACAAACCCCCAAACAGAAGATGTCAACCGAGGGGTTACGAGTGGGGTTGCAGGATTTTAGCTGCTGCTTCATAATGAACTCAAAAACCAACTCATAATTAAACGGGGAGTTATGCGGCATGGACCACCGGTCGATGCTTGGGGTCATGGGTCATGGCGAGCGAGCATTTTTCTTGCTTTCGCCCAGTTGGATTGCAACCAAAAAGTCTCGTAAATAGTAGAGATACGACAAAAACCCGAGAAATGGGAGGAGATGTGTTTGGTTTATTCAACCGCAGAGAAGATTGACTGGAACAGTCCCCAAAGCAATATGTTTCTGTACTCGGGTATCTAAAATGTTGGCCCAGAGAGCTGCAACTAATTGTTGGTCATAAAGTCCTAATTTCACTAGTGGGTCACAGCGATCGCTGGTGTATTTTATTTGAACTGAAGAGATTTCGTATATTTCTATGAATCAAACAATTTAATACAACGCTTAACTTAATAGTATATTAGTCTTTCGAGTATATTATTTGAAGTTATTAATTTATTAATTTATTTTTGAGACTAAATTTATCTAACATTAAGTTGCTGTCTTCTTTTTACCAAACCTTATGCAAATTTTTCTACAAACACTGTCAAAATAATTATGCACGCAAATTCCTTGAATGCAAATTTTCATCATCTTATCTTAGCATTTAAAGAAGATCGGGCGCTAGCGGAACTTATGCCAATTTAGTCCATTATATTTGGCCATCTAGAAAATCCCTAACCAACCCAGTGGGTAACTGGCACTTCACCAAAAAAATCCAGCAAACCGGAAGGCGCCTAACAAGCGAATCCACTTAAGTTACCAAGGCCAATTCCCCAGAATTCGAATTCGCGATGAGCGCCCTCTTCAAATAAGCATTTTGCACAGCACAACAGTTCGGGTGCAAAAAAAAAAAATGTGGCAATGGCAAACTCACAGGGAATACAAAAGCTTTTCTCCCACTTTTTTCCTTATATTTTTTTTTTATTTGTGCGACCTCATTTCACGGCAAAAGGCGCCAAGAAGAACTTTCGCCATGCCACAAAACGCAACTCATTAAAAAGATCACCGCACCGGGCGGGCAACCAACGCAACCGACGGAAACGGCAAAGGACCTGCAGAGAAAGGACGATGACGCCGCCTCTGAACAATCGAACAATATCAACGCTCCACTGTAATTGTCAAGCACATTTGTAGGGAAAATCCAAATACTCTTCCAAAAAGGAAAGGTTTTCTAAAAAAAAAGGGTTCTAAAATAAAGCCATGATTGTTACTACAAAAGAAGTGGAGTTAAGTGACTCGTCTAGATCAGGCTTACTTATTACTTATGTTATGCAATGCATAAAATAGTTTTCATATATAAAGCAGTGTGTCAACACACAGTGTGTGCTAAGGATTCAAACCTTAATTTGTTTAAATAAGCACGTGATCTATTAATATTTAAAAATCGACCTACTGCATATAAAAATCATAAATTGAGATAAGCTCTAAGAATTTAATTTTAAAACCAAGAACTTACTATTAGGTTTTAAATCTGTTAAGATAAGTAAAAAAAAAAAATATTCCTCTGAAGCACTAACTTTTCCATCCTAATATCTAGGGTATTCAAAACTGGCACAAAGTCGCAGACAAAGACCACAAGCCAAGGGGGAGTAACTGCAAAACAGGACACTCTGCCACCCACATAAAAAAAAATTAGGGCACTTACGCGTGTTGGCTTAAAAAAGCAGAAAACTTTCCCAGAATCCCGAACCCACCCACCACTTTTGGCTCTTGAACATGGCAAGTTTTAAGCAAATGTCAGCCAGCCCGATGATGACCCTACTTTTTTGAAAATGTGTCAGAGCTACAAGTGAAGAGCAACTGTTGCAAAAGGCCCCGCTGATGTGGGTGGTGGGCGGTTGTTGGGGGCGGGACTTGGAGTGGTGGATCGAGTGGGTGGGGCCATTCGTCTGGTTGCTGCTGTTGCATAAATATTCAAAGCTTTTACATGACTGCAGGCTGGCTAAAAATGTGCAACAGCGAAAAACGAGGGGGTGGCTGGGAGGATGGGTGGCTTGGAGGTCGGCGGTGATGAGTGGGTTTAGTGGCGAGGTTGGATGATGACGATGATGACTGCATAGCCAACTCTGGCTCCGCAAAAGGCTACTTGTTGAGTGGGTTGCCTTGAAAATATAGTATTTAATCCAATTGCAATTAAAGAAAAATACCCTTAAGTAGCAGAAGGCAAAAAAACTGGGCCAACAAAATAATTAAACTTTCAAAGAGAGTTTTTAACCCTAAATAAATATCTAATTACTTTTAGGGTACGTTATTATTATAAGAGGAAAATATTTAAACGGAAATTCTATTGCATTTCACAATGAACAAAGGAAACAAATTGAGTTAAATTTAATGCGTCACAGCGAAACTCATAAACTGTGTGATACCATATCAATTATTAAATATATATATTTTTTATTACTGTTTCGGACTAAAACTTGCTTGTTTTTCATATATTTTAAGATTGTTAATTGTAATTTTTTATGTCTTTAAGTTGGTTGTTTTTCGGGTAATAGGATAGATAATTTATCATGTCTGAAATTCTATATATGTGTTCTTTTGATACCACCCTCGCACAGCCCCTGCGTAAAATTGTGTTCCTGTGTTCGCGTTCTAGCAATATAAAAACGAAAGAGCAAGTACAGCTACAGCTACAACTACAACTACAAGGGCAACAACGGTGGCCAGCAGAAAGAGAGAGCACTAATAACAGGCTGCGGCGGTAAAGGACAAACGACAGCGGGACAGGAGGACAGACAGGACTCGCAGGACTGACAGCCTTTGCCGTCTGTCGGCTCTGTCAGGAGCAACTGTCAACGAGCTGGCAACCACTTAAAGCCTTCAAAATGGCGCAAGTTTAAATTAAAATTTTTGAAGTACACATAGCCGACACCCAGAAGCAACCAAGTGGCAGCAGGAACAGCAATAGCGCAACAGCGCAACAGCGACAACGCAGCAGCAACACATCACAGCAGAAACAACAAGGCTCCGGTAGCGGCTTTTTTGGATACAAGGCGAAACTTTCGTGTAATTTCGCGTTGCAAAATGCACTTAGCGTAAAATCCCTAATACAATAGTAAGCCAATAAAAATATACTTTGATTTTATAAGTATTCACAGACAAAAGCCACAGGAAACGCGAGCAGAACCATCAACAATAACTTAACTAGTTAACAATATCATGGTACCACCGTCTTAGTCTAGTATGCACTCCGCTTTTTAATTTGGTTCAGTGTGTGACAAAATGCGGTAGATGGGAGATTTGGGCGCAGATCTGCCGCAAGTGCATTTGTGAAAAACTTTAACGATTTAGGCTCAACATGTTGGCAAAGCAGCAGCAGCAACCAGCGCAATTGTTTCGGCTTGCAACACATTTTATGATGGTTTTTTGTTGCTGTCCTTGGACGGCACTTTTAGTGCCACATTGCTGCGAACCGCATTGACAAAAAGTTTACATCTTTCGCCGGAATCGCGACCCGCACAAGAAGCGAATGTGATCTATGCTTTTCAGCCCCGTTCCACCTCTTTCAACATTTTTACCAAGGACGGGAGCTAAAAACAAACTGGAAAATTTCAAATTCAAGCCGCAGCCGCAGAAAACAGGCTGCACATGCGTTCCCCAAGCTCCGCATCTTGGATGCCAACTTTCCCATTGCAGCACGCAAAAGTTTGTCTTTTGTGCCAGGGAAGATGCAGGCACTGGGGGAAAAGTGTTCAATTTGTTTTAAAAAAGTATGGATGATTTATTGATGGATCATCTATTGGCATTTGAGTTTATTTTGAATCCTGATATTGCAATTTTATTTCGATTTTTTCTCTAGTTTAAAGGTAGTTAAAATACAGAATTATACAAATAAATTGTGCATATTTGAGTATAAATTATTATAAGTATAAATTATAATAATGTACAAATAAAATTAAAGTTAACTTCTTAACATTTTATATAACTATTTTCAAAATTGAATTCGCAATGTGAAAGTGATAACCTACAGAATTTTTTTTCAGTGATTCATTGAGCCTTAAGGGTATGGGTAGTATGTGCGAGGTGGAGGTCTCAGGTCTTTATGCCACCGCAAGTTTTTACTGCACTTTCTGAACTAACCCGAAAGACCCCAAAATGATGAAGGGAGGGGGGCAGTTGGGGGTTAGGTTGGGAAAATTGGTTGCAACAGCGGCTAAGGATAAGTAACAACAACAAGGCGGTCAATTCAAATTTCCCTCGCTCTTTTCCCCATTCAGCCATCTTTCTCCGCCGCAGTTCGACCTCCTGCTCCACTTTCTCCGCCTTTCTCCCGCTTCCAAGCTGACACACTCGGGGGCTTTTGTGGCAAAGATTTTCGTGCCGGCAAACTCGCAACTGTCGGAGGAATCACAGTTTATGAATTTACTGGCCACATGGCTAAGCACAAAGCACACAGCAAGCCAAAATGCAGTTTCTGAGCCTAAATTGCAAAATGAGTTTTACGGCCCGAAACAAGAATAGCAGATTTGTTTTAGGGGTCACGAATGCCAAAACAGTGTTAACTGCAAAACTCATCATTTGTTGAATAAAATCCGAAATAGAGATTTTAAACTCCCATAGAAAAGCTATTGCTATAAGAAGAAACTTGAAATTCATATTTGATGTAAGGGGAATAATTAAATGATTGATAACAAACTTGAACAATAAGCCAACTAACTAATCATGATCTAACATCTGCCAGTTTGCTGAACATAAGTTTTTTTTTATCTTTTCGAAGCTAATCCATACTCTGTACTCATCAAAAGCTTAGGGAATAACAAAAATGTAAACCAAACAATGGATACATGGCATCCAAATTTACTTTACAAGGTTAAATATTTAATATGCGGACTAGAGCCCGAACAATCGGTTGGCTAGCCGCATATATGGTCAATAATCTCGCTGGACAGCATTGAGATGGGTATGCGTGTGTGTGTGTGGATGGCAAACTTCAATCGTCGAGTTCAAGGCAAACAATCGAAAGACACATATCAAACTAACATAATGCGTGGAGAAGCGAGTATCTCATTGTTCCACCGCCATTGGAAGGACACTCCTCATCCTCATCAATATCACCATCATTATCATTATCATCATCATCTTAGTCGTAGTCGTCGTCATCCTGATTATTCGCAGAATCTGTGAGTCTCTGGAAATTCCCTGCAGCAGGCGGGTAAACAGAAGCCGAGCTGCTGGCACTGATAGGCACACATGCTGGCATACAAGGTACACAGAAAATTTGTTTTAGAGACACAACTCTCCAAAGCAGAAAGCCAAGGCATTAGCGTCCATCTCCGCAGACCGCCACTCACCCCAATTTGAAGTCCTTCATCGCAAACTTTACCAACTTTTCCATTGGACGGGAAGATAGAGAGTCCTAAAAAAGGTAACAAGCACAACAGAAAGCTGAAAACAGACCAGAGCCCCAAGAGATCTCCTCTTTTTCTCCATTTCTCCGGAAGTCGGGACGAAACTCTCGGCCGAAGAGCAGTTGAGAAATTTGCAACACCTGGCAGAAGTTTTTAATTATATTACAGTACAAACTATACATAGGAAGGGACATTTCTGGCGTCACAGCTGTCGGCTTACACAGAGCGAAAAATTCAAGCTTCCACTTAAGCTTGCACGTAGCTACTTTTTAAAAACACTTTTTTTTTACTTAAAAAAACTTGTATTTCAATATAAATATATACAACATTTTATCATTGTAGGAAAACATTTTGTTAATATTTATGTGTGTTATTATTTTTCTTCCTGTTGGTATGCTTGGCAAAAAAAAGGGGAGAAGAGACTGGGCATGGCCCAAACGTCTCAGGCAAATTAATTGACACGAATTGATGGGTTTCAATGTCAGAAAGTCCAGAACAGCAGGGCGAGCGAGTGGAAGAGCAAACTTTTTTGATAACTTTTACCTACAATTTGACAAGTCGAGCAGACAACGCTGCGTATACGCTACGTACCGGCTAGACCAATTTGAACACGACGCCTTTAATTGGCGTAATTTTGTCATCGATTTAATTAAATGCCCGTACAATGATCCACCGGCCATCGAAGCACCCAACCACCCACCGAAACCACCCACACCGGAAGCATCAACAAACGGAAGTCGAAAAGAAGAGGAAGCGAAAGGGAAGTGGCTGTGCGACGGCTCGAGGCGAGAAGTTTGTTTGCAAAGAACTCTTGTGGTTTCCATTGCCTGTTGTTAAACAATTGATTTCTCAATAAATCGTGCATTGCACTGCAGTCTCCTGCGAGAAGTAGACCGAAAGGGCTCGATTGATTGAGAGGAAGATTGCTGAGCTGGGTGTTGGTTGGGTGGTTGGGAAGCTCCGTCGAGCAAAAACAATTAATTACAAATAGCATGTTGACTCGCAAACAAAAAAGGAGTAGATTATGTACTCAGGGACAGTGGGGCAATAAGAAAATCAAGAGGGGTAGCATCGACTGTTTATAATTAAATAATATACTTACCTTATCTTTTTAAAAAGGTTTTTCTTAAGGTGCCTATTTCGTACTTTTTATCTAATTTAAATTTAATTTAAATAAATATTATAGCTTAAACTTAGATATATAGCAAAGGCCTTTATGCTTATAATACAATCCTCTATAAAATAAGAGGAGAGATAAGAGATAAAAATCCTACCTTATTTTTAAGATTAATAAATACGGGTTGTGTTTTGTCCATGTCCATTTTACATATTTACATATAAATAGAATATTTCTCAGATCTTGTGCGTGTTTACACTCACCTTGAAAGTTCATTCATTTCAATTGGGTTCGATGAGGTCCACGTTCTACATCGATCAATTAATCGGACACATTATCTATGACCTCTGGGCCACTGTCCCAGTGGGAAGGTAACGAAAGTCTGTTTCTGAAACTGGCGACAAAGTCGGAGGCAGTTGAAACAAAAGTCTAAACAAACTGCACTCGCAGGCACGTAGCCATGACAGTCGGCCTTCGATGGGATGACTGACTAAGTGACTGAAATGACTGGCTGACAGGACAAAGTCAAGCGGGCCGTAGGATGGGTGCCGAGGAGCAGGCCTGCCGACTCCTGGCTAGACAATAAACAATTTCGAATCCTTTTAATGCCAATAATGATAAACAAATTCAGCCGAAGCTGAAGTGGAAGCGCTTATTCGTTCCTTCGACGTGAAAGGCAAACAAAAACAGAAGCTGATTCAGACGCAAAATCACACTGGAAGAAATGGATTACATGTAAAACTAGTGTGTGTTGATGTAATTTTTCTCATACTACCTATACTTGTACTTGGGATATTTATTATAAATAGGTAAATTAAATTACTAGATCTTTAATCATTTCATTTTAACTGATAAAAATTGAGCAGTTGTGCTTTATAGTTCTGCGTACTTCATTTCTTATTATATACGTACGTATGGATAGTTTTTGCCAAGTGCAGAACCAAAAGCAGCCGAAATGCAAACGGACTAAATGAACGAATCGAGTGAAGTAGTCGAGTGTTTGAGTAACTGCTGCGGAGAGAAAGAATGAAACACAATGCATCAATATAGCACAAAAGTCCTTCAAACAGATTGCTTGGCGCTGGGTGGAGTTCGTCTCATCAACTTAATTTAATCAGACACTCGGTATACGAAAAATGCAGCAAAGGGGAGCAGCTCCCGCCACTCCCTCCATGTCGATTTCCATCCCTCCATTTCACAGCCACCCTTGCAACTATGCTATATGCCTACGCATGGCTCCACAAAGCTCAGCAGACTGAAGCGGACGGGCTCGGAAAAAAGGAACACAGAGAAAAATTAACGCTATAGAAAAAAAGAAAATATGTAATGGAAGCTTTATATTGTATTTAAAAATGTATCATTAATATATAAATAAAATAGTAAGACACTTATTTCCTAACCTTAAATAACATATTTATTTAAATACCATAATACCACTTATTTTTCTGCGTAAGTCTGCAGAACGGATGATATAGCGGTAAACTGGTAGCAGGACATTTCTTGTCTCCTACAGTTTTGTTTTCAATACCCTCTACTAAGAAGTTTATAAAGCGTCATGAAATACGTGTAGGAGTAAATAGTTTATACTTTTTAAAACTTAAATGATATCGATGTCTGTCTATGTATATGATTTCCTCAATCAACAATTAGTATTTTTAATATGGCTGAAGAGGCTTGGAAATAAGAGTATGTTTTTTCATTTGCAAAATAATTATATTTGTAAATAGTACAGCATTTTTCCAAATTTTTTATTCCTTCGATATCTATATCTATTATCACAGAGCATTCATTAATCGCGACTCCGAAATGATTAATCTGCCTTTCTTGGTACCAACTCGTTCCTCTCGTCAAGTATTCCAGCAATTTTCCAATTGAAATCATTAAACAATTTGCATTCCACTTGAAAATTGCGTTAAAATAACAACAGTTTACAGCAGGACACGCCGGATAGAGGAGTGCCACCAACTCAGTGTCCTGTTTTGCCATCGCCATCCAAACAGGCAGCCAGACGGGCAGTGAGCCGGCCAGAAAATGGCCAGGACAATACAATGCGTAGCACATTTCAATTGCTGGCAAAAAAATGTTTGGACTGCGCCTTTGTTGGCCGCAAATTGAGCGACCAGTCCAGACTTTGAAGCAACAAAGTTTAATTACGTGGGGCCAGCAGAACGGTTGGAACAATAAGGGAAAAATTTGTTTACTTTCGAATGCAGCAAATGCGAAATATTGTGCAAATAATGTGTAGACTGGTGGCAGGGGGAATTCGCTTATTAAAAATGCAAAAATCTCGCGATTGTTGTTTCAATTACAAAAGATCACAGCTGAGGGTGGGAAACTTCAAAAGAGGCGATACAAGGAATTGGTCTTTTGTGACGGAATGGCTGAATATTAATAAGCACTGATGGCATTGAAAGCGAACAAGGGAAAACCATTTATAAGTATCCCAAAAGGCAGTGGTTTTCTTTCTCCAAAGAAAGAGGCCCTTTAAATGAAAATAAATCATTTAAATACTATAATAATATTTAAGTGAAACAGTTTAGTATATAAATTAATTATAAATAAATATAAAAGTGCCAAACTTTGAGAAATTTCTTTAAAATATATTAAATCTTAAATTAACTAATAAATAAATAATACTGCTACTATGAATAATTTCCACAACAGCCCTCTAATTGATTGTACCCTATTGCGTTCTGCACCCAATTATAATACCCTTTATAATGCATAAGCCAAGCACGATATCTTCTTGTGAAAAGCTCCATCTTCGAAATTAATCAACATCGGAGCTTCAAATCCTTGTCCCCGAACACAATTGCATTTAGGCAAGACCACTTACTGGATAACATATTATTAGTGTACCTGAAGCAACAGTGGCATCTGTGGCAACAGCAGCACAAACTCTTTGACTGCCAAACTGTGCATAACTAAGCTGGACTTTGGGGTGGTGCTGATCGAGTCGGGTTCACCCAATCGGCCACTATTCCCACCCGGCAAACAAATCCACCCACCCAAACAATGGGGTGGCACTTTGGTTCTCTGTGCATTTCCAATCGAACTGCTCTGCAATTCATCAACTGTCAAATACCATTTAATTTCAGATTATACCAAATAATTATAGGGACAATTACACGGCTACAGTACTACCGTTTTGCTTAATTAATTTATATCTAAATCAAAATAAAATATTAATTAAATATTAGTTTTAATTAATTAAATATTTAGAAAACCACTCCTGATTTGTTTTGCTTTTAAAATGAAACAATAGATTTTTAAAATAACCTTGCTGCTTGAGAATAAAATTTTTGGTGGAAAATAAAATGTTAACTAAATAACATGTAAAATGCTTGGTTAATTTAGTAAACTAGAATCTTTTAGTGCCACAATTCTCCAATCTTCCAATCCAATCCATTCATTTATATGTTTTTAAAATTAATTGGTTGCATTGTATGTAATTTGTATTTATTTTGTTCAGTGCACCCACACAGTCATCGGCAGTGGTCAAACCCTGTCGGGCACTTATCTCGCATGGCAATAATAACAACAACGGGCGAAGCCAGCAGGCAAAGCACTCAAAAGCCACTTGGCTTGACCAATAGAGAAGGAGAGATAGTGTAATAGTCCCCCAGTTCAACAGATCCACCCAACCCACCAGCCCCATTCCGCCTATCCGTCATCCATTATCCATCCCCCAAATGGCAGTCAAGGTTGCAATTGTTGTCTGCCCGGACGACTTTCAAAGATGGCCAAGCGAATCACCTGAACAATGGGATGAATCAAATGAATGCACTCGATATAAGAGAGTACATGTTAATAGTTCAAGATATATTCGAAAGTAGATGTTAGCAGCTTGGTAGTCAAATTAGTAATCTAATAAATAGAGTCAACAGCTCTGTTGGAAATGTGTCTTTTAAAAAGGGAAATTATGAAAATATGAATTACATCAACCCATATATTATACTATCACAAGCCTTCACATCAAATAAAATTAAATAAAGTTAAATGCGTTTTGCACTATCACATAATATTACTGAAAACAAAAAACTAAAATTAAAATCATAATACTTCCTATATACTTCTTATATAAAAACTCTATTCACTAAGATGCGAAGCCCTCACATTGTCCTGTATGAGATGCCTTAAAAGGCCCTTTATTGAACTTATCCTTGTCTGAAGACTCCACCTGCTGCTCCACTGTTCCAGAGCCTCGGGAGACAACAATGTACCAATTTGTTGGGAGCACTGAGGCTCAAAGGGAGCAGCCGGCATGGGCATACACCTCTAGGATTCGGGACTGCATTGTGCTGAGTGCAGCGAATATGGGAAAAGCAGAAAGCTGCATCATCGGACCGGCTCGACCAACCGAGTAGCAACCAACAACCAGCAAACAAACAAACAAACTTTTGTCCAGGCGATTGAAAATTGCTGTGGCATGCTAACAAAACACTTGGCCAGGCCCGCTTTTGGCCAGCATTTTGTGCCACCTGCTCATCCCGTCATTCTAGGTCCGTCTAGATTTATTTACATTTGAATTTTTGAACAAGTTGATGAAACTTCCCGCACACAACCGGAAAAACTATGGACCGTCTGCATCTGGTATCTGGTTCAGATCCTGGGTGGCCCGAAAAATCAACAACCAAGCATCAATAAAGGTGGCGAATTGCTTTTGTGGCGGCCTTTTGTGTGCATATAATTAAAAATGCTGCAAAAACTACCTCCAAAGGTAAACACAATGAGAGAGAGATGGCAAAAGATAGAGACGGCAACAGCGAAAAGAGTTGGATAGATATATTCTGTACGAGGAGATGTTGTACAAACAGACAAAGCGAGCAAATGCAGACGGGTTTGCAGTTTTTGCCAAGTGCTTGCTCAAAAAATTTGTTTGGCCATTAGAAATATTCATGGCTAAAATTATTCAATTAAAGTTCTCGTCGACACAGACGGTGCAAGTTAAACACAGACAGTCAAATACATAATGAGCAGTCAGGCGGTTGGCGAACACACACATTAGTACACACGGAAATGCCACACACACAAAAGACACGGAGAGAAAATAATAATCAAGTACTTGATTTTCTAAGAAATTGTGTGTGTGTATATGCTAGTAAATGATGAGAACAATATTCAAAAACATATTGAATATAGCAGTAATTTAAATATAGTTTTAAACAATTTAAGCACATTTACACCCCGTAGATCGATACCGCTAATGATGTCCATTTCTTTCAGTGCAAACATGCGTGGGAAACCGGATATCCGGGCATGTGCGCGTCGAAAGCTTTGCGAACGCAAACGGCCTGGCAAAATTAACAGCAAATGCGCTTTAAATAGCAACAGCCAAACAATGGCAGCTGCCTCCATTGCCCATCGCCCCATCTCTTTCTCATCCGCCGTCTCGCTCTATTGACCCAGTCAGGCTTTCTGTAGTTAGATAGTGAACGGTTCACAGTGGGTTAGCTACCATAAATTTAGTTATTTCTAAAACAACTACATTATTATCTCAGGATATGCAGCAATTAGATATGTTTAATGGCATCCAATTTAAGCAATTCATAAATGAGTAAAAATAAAATAAATTACAAAAACATGTTTCTGCATAAGTGATAATTACCTTCAATAAATCTGAATAATTTTAATGGTGCTCAAATGAAATATTTATATGAGGATAAACTATAAAAAGTGATTGAACTGCATATGCTAACAGTTTCAGGTTCTCTGCATAAACTCTCAGGAAAGGATTGTTTGAAACTCTGATCCAACACATATAAGTTCAAGTAAATTCTTATAGAATCTTGTATAATAATAATTATTTTCGGCTACTTAAGATTAAACAATACAGCCTTTTGAAGCCTACTGTGCGGTCTGCGGGGCGTCAAACGGAACTTCGGTTAGAGCGGACATGGAAATGCGAACGAGGAGGTTTGGGGCTTCAGGACGAGGCACAAACCAGCAAAAGGAAACTGTAACAGATTAAACTTGGCACTTGGAAAACTGGCATCCACTGATGATGGGTGGCATTTGGTATATAGTGAGATATAGCAGTGGGAGGGAACAATGGAAAAGTCGGGCTTTTCATGGGTAGGGGTCAGTGGCAGCATAAGGGATGGGAGATTCCAAATACACGCCATGCAAATGCCTGCCAACAAATTTGTTGCCACTTCAACAGCGCATTCTTAATATTTCCTCAGCTCGAAAAATCAATTAGATTAAAGTAGCCGCACAAACTTTAAAATACTACATGAATCTTTGATTAATTTTGATTTCATTCCAATTGACATACATGTTAAATGGGTTGTGTTAAACTTTAGTTTGGCCTCGTTTTTAGTAGATAATAATAATAATAATATTTCAACTAAATAATTACCTTTTCAGCTTGTGCAAAAGGTCAGTCCCACAGAGATTTCAAATAATATTTTATTACAAATACAGAGGTGTAAAAAAGGAATTTGGCTGTCAAAAAATGTCTATTGACATATTTTGCTGAACTAAACTGCGAATTTAAATTTACCTGGCCTTTAATTAAGTGTAAATGTGAAATGCATGTATGCAATGCCTGCAATTAATTAAGTCTAAATTATGTAATGTCAAATATGTTTTTTTCATATAGCAGTCCAGTTTGTTTAGTTAAATACCTAATTTGAGGGAGAACTTGAATTAAACAATTCCATTTAGCTCTTGTTCGTTTTAGTACTGCCCTTCTATTTAATATTTATAAGGTTTCTCCTTGACTTTAGCACTTTATTAAGTCATCTGGCCTGCGGCAAAGCATTGACTGTTCTTATATATTACTTGTAAGCCATATGACAATTTGGGCAAACAAAAAATAGTTCATATAAATGGGAACAATGAGCTGTTCTGGGCTCTATTCCGTAATCTTCCTGTTATTCAGAATATCTGTCAGATACCGAGAGATATGAAATACTTGGCAGCGGCATTGGTAATGATATTTGTGCCGCGCATTGTACACATACTATACGTCTGTGCCAGCTAGGATATGAGCAGTTTTTAGATTTACACGTATGTATATAAAGGACATATAAAACACATACGAGTATATGTGCGCAAACAATGAGATGTGGAAGTCGGCCATGATTTTCTGCAAGTCTGTTACTGTATATGCATATATTAGTTATTAATGCGTACGTGTAACGCATATTGAAAATGCCGCAAATGCTGGATCGCTCCCTCCTTCATATATTTTTGTGTGCACACATATCCGCAAATTTCTAGGGGTTGTTCGTGGCAGATTTATGTGGTTTTTGCAGCAAAGAATGCATAATGCTTGCCCTTCGCTCAGTTTATATACGAGATTTGTGGCGCGACGACGCTCGGTCTTTGGACCCTATTAAAGATTCATTCATTTTCTGCCAACCCTTTCCAAGTCGGAAATTCCAACTCCTTCGTGGCGTTGCGGTTGCACTTACTTCTCTGGAAATCGGGGGAGATCCGATTAGATGCGAAAAGTTCTTTATACAGGATGCGGTTACATAAGTTGGGAATTCGCAGCTCCCAGTTCTTGGCTTGCAGTCAATGGTCGCCTTTGATGGACTCCAGTGGTCTTCGCTTTAGCCGAACTTTGAACTGGCAACTTTTGCTTTAAGAATCGCTTGGTGCTTAAAGGGCGGAACATCGGGAAACTTTGATTGATTATTTCAATTTGAGAGAAACTTTTGTTCACTTTCTTCGAGGACTTCACTATGATAGATGGGTTTCGAATGGGATTACTTTCACTTTTTAATGATTTGCAGATGTAAGCTTTAAGGCGAGAGATATGGTGTAGAAAAGACATTTCAAACAGTCCTTTTAAACTTTCAACTTAACCCAATTCCTTCTTTAGCTTGATTAGTTTTAAAGCCATTAAATTTTAATGCGCCCGATGTTCATACTACTTTAACTATCTTTTTCTTGGCCTAACCGCGTAACAGCATCCTAGCCTTTGGCAATTCGCTCCTCATTTATTGAATTTTCCAACTTTTTCGAATCGAAAACGCCGAAAACGAATCCTCATCACTTATTAGTTTTCATATAATTTACAGAAAGCTAGCCAAGACCGAAAAAAAACTTTTGCCAATTATGAAAACTACAATAAAAATGCAAATTTCGAGCAACTCAAGCAAAATTTCATGACCGCCAGACGAAAAAAGCGAAGCGAAACTTTCAAGAGCAAAGGGAAACTCAAAGTTACTGGTTGTCGGGTCGAGTGAAGGGAGGGACGAGGGGGTCCAGAACCAGAACCAGATAAGCCTAACAAATTTTTTAAAATAAATTACAGAGTAGAGCAAACAAATTTACATATACAAGCGAGGGGCAAAAACCGAATGAAAGAAGGCGAAAAAAGGTTTTCACGCCACAAAGCAAATCAAGGCATTTTTGAAAGGCTCCCCCAACTGAGCCGCACAAAAATGAGTTATTGCACATGTTGGAAAGAGTCCAAAGAGAAGATGAAGTAGAAGTACAAGTGCATACTGGAAAAAAATTGGGTTTATATTTTATACATTTTTTGAACATTTGTTAAGGGTAAGTCCCTCCTTGCGTTTAAACACAAGAATAACTCTATAGTTCCTTAAAAAATTGCATACACGACTACAGTCTTTCAAAAATAATCTAGCTTTAATTGATTTTTGAAACGGGTGTTTTTTTTTTTTTTTTTTTAATTTTGACATATATTTCTTACCGTGCCTCCCGAGGCCGCAACACTTTTGATTATATCAGGGGGCAAAAAGGATTTCGCCTATATCTAAAAATGGGAAATCCGACCCCCGAAAAGAGCGCAAAAATTTCAAGCTATGCGCTTAATAAAGTGACTAAGTGGGTGTCGGTCAAGGGTCACGGGGAAGTGCTCGGGATTTTGGACTTCGGGGTCCTGCGACGGGAGGGAATTGGGGAAAAGGAGGGTCAGGGAAATGTGCTCGAGCACAAACTTTATTAAAACTCTTGAATTAAATGAATTAGTCAACCATACAGCTAAGCTGGGAGCCCAAAAGGAAAAGTCGCTTAACCCGCTCTCCAGATTCCTTCTTCATCTTTTTCTACCCAAACCCCCACTTTTTATCTTTCTCTATCTTTTCGTGGTGCGGCTTGGAAAACAATTTTCGTAAGCAAAAGTGTAATGAGCGAAGAAATGAACTTTAGAGTCGGGTCTGTGGCCCCAAAAGTGGGCGGAAGTCTTAGGCAAGTGGAGGCGTGGCTGGTGGGGGGCAGCAAATTAAATGAAATCCTTGTGGAAGCAACGTCTTTTGGTGGCCAAAAACAGAAAACGAGCAGCGCAAAAAAAGGAAACATTAAAAAATATCAGTGCAGAAAGTAGTAAAAGGTCCTAAATGGTTCACACAAAAACAAGAAAAAAAAAAGAAACCAAAAATCTAAGACCGGTTGAAAGTTTCTCGTCTTTTTTCTGTGCAACTGATTTGTACAGTTTTTTTCTTATGATTTCTCTTTTATATTTTTTAATTTAATCCAAAAGACGTTTGCTAAATTGCTGGTAAAAGTGTGGAAAAACTTGGAATGGGTTTTGTTAGCGCAGATAAAATACGGGGAATACAGGAAATGGATGAGTTGATTCTTAAAAGGATGGCACTAAACTTCAAATATTTTTATGCTTTACAACTGTAAAACATTTATAATGAGATTAAAATGAGATTAAAAATAAAAACGCACTTTTTAAAATTCGTTCCATTTCAGGTCGCCAACTAATCTTGTCAACACATTTTGATGCTGTATGCATAATTTGATGTATGAATGCATTTATCGCCTTTTAATTTTTCAAATGGTTTTCTTTGGATGTTAAAGTTGTAAATATAATATTTTACAGATTTTTATTGTTATAATAGCATATATCGTATATAGTATATTTTCTTCGCAAAATCATTGAAACTCTTTAGCTGCACTTAAATCAAAATTTGATGGTTATGTTGCCTAGTGTTGATGCCGCACCTTTTTCGGCAGAAGAAGAAAATCCAAGCGGCCGCCACCGTTGACAACTGTTGGTCAGTCAGCCAAAACTCCTCTTTCGGTCTTTTGCATAGTTTCTGTAAAAAAATTTCCAAGCAACAACTGGAAATTGAAACTTGATTATGTGCAGAAAGGCAGAAAAAAAGTTAATCGAGGGCGGGGAAATGCCCTTTTCCCTCATTTTCTGTGGGAAGAAAACGTATTTCGGGAGCGATTCATTGCGTGTTGTCCAAGCGTAGAAATTTATGCCCTTTGCCGGAAACTTTTGGCCAACGTCTTTTGGCCTCGTCTACTCGGTCTGTCTGGGCTGGCTGGTAAACTATTTACTGGAATTAAGAGCAAGTTCCTTGCATATTTCGGTACTGAGTGTGTGTGGCACGCTCTAAAAGTTGATAGTTTATGCTTTTGGTGAAATAAACTGTACAACACTGCAAAATAATAACTGCGGCAGATTGGAGCACTGTGTGCATATTATTTATTCATTGGCCAATGCATGCGCAATTAAAATGTTCTGAATTAGTCACAAAATCGATTGGGCCAAATTGGCAGCAGCAGCAGCAGCCAAGCTAAATTCGCAAAACTTCGATGCAGCTAAAAGTTTGCCATATGCGACAATATACTTATATTTATCAGCAGATATATATTCATATATTCCTTCAAACGTATGCATGTTCATGTTTATTTTTCGGTATGGAGCTGCGCCAAATTTAATCCGGAGATAGTTTTTATTGCCATTGTGATTTCATTCGATTGGAGGAAAACACAAAAGATATCCGACAATTGATTTTCGTTAGCTGCATTTGATCAAATGAAGCATATTCTAATGGCAAATGTGTGGATGCGATTAGGAGGATAAAGAATTTGTCTGGTTGTTTTCGTATTTCTTGAAAGGACAATGCCAGTCTGGCAGGATTTATTTTAAATCACATCTTTCTAATGTGTTTCTGTATTCATGTCTGTGACAATAGCTTCAGAAATTAATATACGTTTGAGTACATGTAGAAAACACTTTTAAATTTTTGCAACAAATCTAATAAATTAAATCTGAAAAGTGAAGAGAAAGAATCTGGGACCAACAAAGTTAATGGCTCTTATATAATTGTTGAAAGTATAAACTATTGTTTCGAATCTAACTTTAGTTCCGTTTATGTTTTAAATCGTTAGACATGTTTATTATTATTGTTTTTTGCGATTTTTTTATATTTAAGTATGTTCCGAAAACTTCTTTATGAATTTTATTCAATTGCTTGGATACTAAAAACCCTTTATTGGACCAAGATACTCCTTTTCACCTTCAGTTTTATTGTTATAGAGGCAAGTGAAACTTCCCAGAACACCCGTAACCAAAGTTTTGCCTTTCTGAATGCCCAGGCACATAGCACAGAAATATAATTAAAATTGATCCAGTGCAACCATTAAAAAGCTCTCACGCACTTTTGCCCGAAACTTTGGCTTCCCTTTATGGGCAGCTAACCCATCATCGTGCCCATTCCCAACATCTCGCCCCGACTTTCTCATTCCAGTCGATTTATTGCTCTGACAGCTTCAAAAAAAAAAAAAAAGCAAAAAAGTAAAAACCGTGAACCGAAAGGAGAAAATTATAAAGGGAACTTTTGTTGGGCGAAACTTTTGCATAATAGACACGCTCGCACTCTCGCCAGCTTACAGATGTGGATACCCAGGAATGGGGAGTTTAAAGTTCAAAGCTTTTGTAGGTTATGCAAATTAGAAATTAATAATACGCCTGACACTCGCACCGACACACACACACACACACACACACACCCGCACCCAACTAATGCCAATATACACATAAATTAGGCCCGGTTCAACGTTTTTATCAACGATTTAGATGCCCGATACCAAAGAGGGGAGGAAAAAGGGGTCCCGGGGCTTCGGGCCACATTCTATGCCACAGAATTATGATAAATGATTTGGAAATGCGCACAAGCAGGCAGCAGAGCAGACCACCAGCAACATGGCCACAACGCAGAACCGAACACATCCTCTTCCTGTTTTGTCCTTGTTGGCTGCTGCCGCCACTCTCAAGCCGAAAAACTTTTCGAGTTGAAGGAAATGTAATTTTTTGCAGCTCCCCTTCCTCGCGCGAAAAAGGATCGAAGGGGGACTAAGGAAGTCGCCGCCTAAAATCACTGAACTAAAACCTCAAGAGGTCGGGGGCAAACACCGAGCCCAGCCAAAGGATGTATGTATGTAACTATATATGTGCCCGGCGAAACTATTGCTACAAGTGCACGCTGTGCAGAATAAAAATGATACAGAGTTTCGGAATGAGCAATTTGATATCGTGTACTATTGCGGGCAATGGGTCCACCTCACAAGGTTTCAAATGGAACTGATCTAGCTAAGAGTGCATAGTAATAATTTACTTTTTTCCAATTTTTCTCTAGCAATATTCACTACACTACAAACATCTTATATTACCTAAAGGAGTTCTGACATGCTGTAGAAAAAGGTACGAACAAAAGACTTATCTGTTCAAATCCCATCATACCCCTGATCTTTATGCTCTGCAGGGTAACTGGGAGCACCGCATGATTGGGAAATCCATGTCGTCTAGCAACAGGAAGCGTAGATCATAAAATATTGATATTTTGCTGCTTTGATTTTTCAGCGCACTGTTTAAGTAATGGCAGCACTGCGACAGAGAAAGAGACAGCAACAGCGGCAGACAGACTGTCAGAAAGAGACCGCTGCTTTGGCAGAGAAAGGGACAGAGATGTCGGGAGACTGGGAGGACAATTCTCATTCATGCCATCCGCTTTACGGTTTTTATGCTACTACATAAGCGGAGACTCCCCTTGGAAAAAAACCTCTGAAACCGAGGATGTCAGTAGAAGGCTAACCCCGAACAAAACGCCAAAGAGCGCAACAATCCTCGAATTTAGTTTCCTTTTGGGGCCCACACAAAAACTAGACATGGAATGATGCGATGTTGCAGCCACAATCTGTGTTCTCCCCGCACAGTGGGCGAAGTTCACGTTTTTTGCCGGCATTATCCGCCGGTCTGTAGATCAGCAAACTGTATTGATGCGTGCGCTGTTAAGTGAATACAAATTTGATTGTCAACATGAATTTTGGTATCTCGAATCACAAGATTCTCCTTAAGATATACTTCAAGCTCAGAACTCACTTAATGTGTGTTTCGATAAAGAGAATTCCACTGTAACATGTCAGATATTTGGCTGGGCTTTAGAAGGGGGTAAAACCACAACGGCAGAGCATTCAAGTTGTATTGGTTACAGTTGCTCGCTGGGGATCGAATATTCAATGAAGAATTCCGGAATTTATCTGTTCTGAGTAATGAAAGAAGTGTACAGATCTTGAATCGAATCTATTTAAAGCATAATCCATTTTTCAATAATTTTATTTATAATAATTATTTGAATACATACTTTTGGTAACATGTAACATGTATAATACATTTGGTACGTTGACTTGCCAGATGAAACTTTATGTTAAGTAGTAAATAGATAGCCTTGCGGTAAATGGAATATCAAAACTGTAAGGTATTTCAAATTTATATTGAACATTACCCACTGAGATATGCTGTGCAGATTGCCTTTACCAAACGAACTCCCACAGCAGGTGAATCGTAATCTCATTATAGTATTGCAGTCAACCTAATTGAACAATTAAATATGTTTATCGTTGCAGTTGAGTGTAACTCATCAGTGTGCACTTTAGCTGCCCATACATATTGGATTACGTAACCCCAAACTTTCGTCCTCATTAAATGTATAATTGTATTTATTTGCCAAAAGAGATTCGGTTTGAATCAGTGAGCGAGGCAGTCAAAGTTGGTCAGAAATGGCCAACGGAAGTAAATACCTGATTAATAGTGGGCAAAACCAAATGACAGAGAAATCGGATACAATCGGTGTGTAACAAAGTTTTAATAGAAACAACAATTGAACTGACTTAAGTTGACTATTTTAACATTATTATGGTTTCAATTTACAAAACTTATACTGCGGTGAATCCAATATTGGTATTTCATTTCTGAAAATATATTTGCAATTTAAATTTTTAAATTATTTCAAAAAATATTTATCTTCCTTATAAAACCATATTATCCTCTCAATAAAATTCGAGCATTCCTAGTGTATTTGCCTATCAATAACATTTAATCAAGGCCCAAATGAGCGCAAGTACCACAAGTTTATATGTGATATGTGTGCCGGGGTAAATCAGCTCATTTCGACAACATTTCCGGCATCGAAGCCATGCTAAGAATGAAAAATGAACTCGTACGTGGATGTATAGCGTTGGGATGTGCGGATGGGCTGATGGGCGGTGGGAAAAATCCATAATATGACATAAAAATGAAAACCGGAATGACAAGGGTTCGGCCTTAAGATTTTGTGCCCCGGGCAATGCGGTTTGGAGATATGCCAACTATTACAAATTGATTCGCTGAGTTTGGGTTACGTTTTTCGCTCGAGGTTCCTTTACTCGCTGGTCGAAATCTATTTAAAATGCGTGACTGCAGTGGCTTTAAAAATACCTTCGAAAACGAAGCACTCTGAACGCCCGGCCACGATCTCGTTTTAATGTTTCGTATTTTTTATTGACGTCAAAGGTTTCTGCTCTTCAGTTTTATTGTTCAACAGGGGGTGGCCATAAACCCAACAATAGCAAAAGCAACCGGTCTCAATTAAAGACGTCTCGGGGGCCTAGTAACCAAAAATTGACTGAATGGCAATGACAGCGGCTTTTTTCGGTGGAATGGGGACGAGGGCGGAAAACACAATGGGCTGGCAGCCAGGACTCAACAACGAGTGACAAGCTGTAAAAATTACAACGCCTGCAATAACCCAAACCATGTAGCAGAGTGTGGCAGTCAAAGTAGTGACGGTAGTGTAGGTGTTGGCTTTTTGGCCGCCGTAGGGCGAACGACGATTTGCAGTCTTGAACGTGACTCACTTTGCTAAATGGTGCGCAACCAGCACGGGATGATGGCCAAAGGGGAGGCGGATGGTTCTAGGAGGCGTGGCAGATCGGAGACATTAACGGGAAAAACAATGAAAACTTTTATTTGCCAACTTACCATGTTGCTTCTTGCCCTGAAAAGTCTTGGTCGCAACAACTCAGATATGAAGTTTGATGAATCGCGTACTCAAAATATTTTGCTTCTATTCATAAGATAAAATTAAATAATTAAAGTATTTACAATTTTATCACGACTAAAATATAAATTCTAATATTTTTTCTACCGAATATAAACTAGAAAAACATAATTTTTATGATTGCGATAGTAAGGTAAAATTTATGAAGATTTAATGTCTTTATAAGGTAGAGGAGTCCCATTTAGTAACAAAAAATGTGATTCCATAAATTTTGTCTAATTATTGTCTTGTTTTGCAATTGTAAATAAGGCAATCCGAATTCCATGGAAGAGCTGTAATCCCTTTCCTCAAGCTCAGATCATCTTATTCCGCGAATTTCAGCAACGAAAATAAAATCCAATTTGGGAAAGCATTCAGCATTCGACTACGTCAATTCAGTGACCGCCTTTGGCCCTATTGTCAAATATCCCTGAAGCATAAAATATTCAGTTACAGCCATCTTCAGTCGCCCACCGTTCAGACAGCAATTGTACAATTTGTTTCCCATCTCCGTGGAATGTGCTCCCACTTTGTTGTTCTCCAAGTCTAATTAACCACATCAAAAAAAAAATCTATGGAAATGTTGCGTGGGTTGCCATTGGTGTCCCTTGAATCCCTTTGGCCTCCTACTTTTCATTGTCAATATAAATGTTGCAAGTACGTGTTTTCTACATATATAGCGCAGGCGAGGCAAGGTGGTCGGAAAAACAGAAAAGTGTCTGCTAAACACGTGTCGAACACAGCCGTGGGCCCGAAAATGCCCAGAATTTGCAGAATGAGAGGCGATAAGAATCCGAGGAAAATCGTTGAGTGGAAAACGAAATCAATATGTATGACTGGTCGATTGATATTGAACTTCTTGAACTTTGAAGTACCCAGCAACATTGAAATGATACTAATTACTAGCCGAGTGGAGCCTGAGTCCCCGGGGTCGACAGTAAAACATTGAGATACTCATAAATTGCTGCAAAGTAAAGAGTCCTTTTTCCCAGGGAGCCTTTTTAGTAACGAGCTGCAGGGCACATTGACCTTTACTTCAAATTTATAAATGGAATTTTTCAAAGCCGGCTTTTTGGGTCATGCACTCTTTAATTATGCATGGGAACGTGTGCCATAATTCTAGGGTTCTCCCCAATGGGAGCTCACATTTTAAGTGAATTTTAGTAAAAATATTTTAAGTTTTTAGGTCAACGAAAAAAGTGAGGCTGGGAGCCCTCAAAAAGCATTTGGTGGCCACTATTTGTGTCAATGAAATGCAAAAGAGACAGGCATCCGAAAAAATAATCATTTGCAAATTGTTTCAGTAAGAAGATTTATACAATGTTACAAATACAAAAAGACTAAAAAATAAAGTTATAAAACATATAAAATATATGTTTTCTAACAATCATTTAGGAATATTGTTGGGTAGTTAGAATCACTTTTAGAGTGGAATTTTTTGGTTTTGATGCTTATTATTTGTATTTTATAGATTTCTGGTATTAAATTTCCACTAACAAAATGCTTTAAGTTTATATAAAATTTGCAGAATATTTTCCCTCTTTGAACGGGCCATATCATCAATGAAAATGAAGCTGTATTGTTGCTCAATTGGTGGGCGTTCGTGTGGCAAAGGAGTGGCTGCAAAAAGGACATTTGTTCTAAGCAATTTTTATTCGTTGCTTATATTTTTTTGCAACATTTATTTACGCCCCGAACATTGCGCCACGTTGTTCAATTACCGCCAAGAATAATGGTTGCAGTCAACAAACGAAACAAACCCAATCGAAGCAAAGCAATGCGAAGGCCAGGAGAATGAAATAAATGAAATGATCTTCGATGGTTTCAATTGCTGCTTGTTGAGTTCGATAAAAACAAAGACATGGAAAGAGGAAAATTCGGCCGGGGAAAGGAGTCCTGTTACGTTGTTCTGAAGGTAAAGAAAGGAGCAACCTTTTTGTTTTTGGCTGACCTTTACCGCCGACTTTGCCCATGCTTTGCATAATTCTTGGCATGCAAATTTTTCAATTGAGCCCCAAAGAAATCAAGCAAAAACAAAAGTGTCCAAGGAAAATAAAAGAGACGGTCCTCGATGCCCAGGAAAACGTTAAAAAAGTGTCAAAGCTGTTGCCATGGCCCCAATTCAGCACTATCCATTCGCAGTCGCACTCAACATTGCATTGTAAACTTTTGTTCCATATATTTTAGCCCGTCTTTACCGCCTGTCGAATTTTTTCTGTTATTCAATACCCTAGTATGATTGGGGCATTTTAATTGATTGGTAGATATATCGATCTATATTAAAAATAATGAATCCTAGTAAGTTTTGAAAATGAACAACAGCATTTTGGATCTTTTTGACAAAATAATTAATTAAGTCAATTAAGTAATTAGTTAAATAGTCAATTAAGTCAAAAAATTTTGTCAAATAGAGAAATAGCAGTTTACTTGTTTTGGCCAAAAATGTGGCAAACACAACTCGCTAACTTCATTCAAACAACGAGTAAGCTTTTTAGAGAGAGGCTAAAATAACCCCAAGGGTATTTCTAATTCTACACAACCTTCGCACATCCGCTTCAATTTCTTCAATAATACTTTTTTACATTCCGCACTCCACCTCCGAGTGCAAAATGGCAAAGAATGCAAAGGAATAAAAACAAAAAATATTTTTTTCGGCGGTATCGAGAGGGAAAGGCGAACGGGCTATAGGTGGAAAGTTGGGGAAAATGGATGAAATGGGGAATGTGGGGACTGGCGGTCTCCTCGACGACGTTTGGGTTCGTGCGGCGTAATATTATTATTTGATAAAGATGCTAAAAGTAACGAAAACACATTTTCTCAGTTAAAAGGGGTCGTTAGGGAATGAAATATGCGCACGTACGCACCGAACGGGACTAAAAACGTGGCGTCGGGGGAAAATCGGGAGACGGGTAGTAGGACTGCATATATGGATGGGTGGGCCGAAAGTGGGTGGGGATTTTCCCTGCACAGCATGCGAGTTTATAGTCGATTTTTATCACAGTATTTGAATTATTATTTCAGGAAGCGCGCTATTTGCGCAACGCGCTTTTTGCGGATACGCTTTATTCTTTTTTCCCCCACTTATTTTTCCCACCCAGCGAACGTCTTTTGTGTATTTGCATATGAATGCGGCTCGACGACGATGGAAATTTCTATTTTTTTTTCTGCCATTCGCAGTTGCCTACTCTGCGGCTACGTGTTGAAAAATCAGTTGTAATGCTAAAATATTATACGTGGACTCGCCGGAACCAAAGCTTTTTGGCAAAGACCACGAACATTTTTCCAGGGATGACGATAGATTGATTTCGAGTGTCTCTAAATCAGAAGGGGGGCTTTTATTGGGAACTCAACTGTCTTTAGTCGATGAAAAGTTGGGGAATTTCATATGCGAAAATTATTGTTTTTTACAACGTAAGTAGTGTTTGAAAGTCTGTATTAAACATTTTTGTTTCTGTCGAATTGATGAGGTTATCCATTTTGTTATTTGCAACCTGTTTCAAAAATAAGCAAATGAGATTTACATTCTAGTGCTTAAAGTGGTTAATTGTAAGGAAACATATACCTAATATTCATGGGCATTATATTTGTTTACCATTCACATAAATTTGAAGTGAATTATGTTTAAACATATTTATATGTTTTAACGCCTAAAGTGATCCAGTTTGCAACCCTGATTTTCATTTAGACCCACCTTTTTTTTGACAAATTAATAAAATGGCATGGAAGTCGTGGAACGCAAAGCGAACGCGGCAATAACATTCCTTTGGTAAGGTCCTGGACTGGAGTTGAATCTGGTTCCTTAGTAGGAGTACAGGAGTACTCCTCCGCTGCTCATTGGCAGGCATAACTGTTATTGTAAGAGATTTCGTGTAAATATTGCATGTAAACGTCGTAAATAAGGCGCTTTTAGTGCCCGATTTCTTTGGCCAGGAATCGGTGGAGATACTGAAGCCTGTAACTGGAGAATCGGGTGGTTTATTGTTTGCCCAGCCAAAACAGCCAGCCGCCCCGGCGAAAAGGTAAATAAAAATATTTTGTGCGTGAGTGCGGTTTTTAAGCTGCGTGAAAATGTTCGCCCCCTTGCTTTTCATATTTCCTTCCTTTTTTTTTTTTTGAAGGATATGGAAATTCGATGATGCCCGTGTGTTTGTGGAAATTTCGGCACCTTTTTTATATGCATTGTCTGTTGGCCGTCGCGCTTCATGTTTTGTTAGCAATGCCTGCGGCAAATTGACTTTTAAGGCATAACCCACCCATCCAGACCACCCCCTTTATTTTTTGTCTGTGATTTTCCCTCTTTGTTTTCCCATTTTTGCTTGCCTCTGCTTTGTTTTATTTCCCCCCGGCTTTTTGCGAGTCTATCATTTGCATTGCTTTGGGCCAAGCTGGGTGGCTGTGTCTGAGCACATTGATTGAAGTTTATTTTAAATATGTTTATAAATGTCAAAATGTCAATTATGCAGCCAACTTTTGAGGTCGAATTGCACCAAGGAACACACATGCAAAAACATTTTGAGGCTTAGCTGGGGTTAAGTACTCTACTATTAAAATAAATTCGTCTAGACTTTCAAATCGTATTTTTATTCAGCCCGCTGAAGGTGGGTATTATGCTCTTGACTTACATATGTATGTAAATTTCACTTGGTCTGATTTAGTTATTTATACATTTCTAAGTCGATTAGCCTAAATGTAGGTAAAGGAGCCAAAACGCTTAACAAATTAATAAATAACATTCTTGTTGTGGTTGCTGTACTAGTGAAAGCCACAAACAAATCTTAGAAATACCCAACTAATTGCTAGATAGTATTTACATGCGGTTTACGTAAATTGTGAAAAGTTAGATAACAGTTTTTCGCTCTGAAATGTTGCTTTGGCTTACTATTCGCTTTTCTTAAAATAGTTTTTCCTAATTCTATAGTTAATTGAATTCCACCTTTGGTGAACAATATTAAATGCAGCTTGCTTAACAGGTTTTGTGTAAAAGAATTCAACGAATATAATGATGATGTTACCTAACGAGAATCGACTAACTGAAATGTAATAGATTTATTTAAACTGTTTATTTTGTACCCAAAAAATTTAGCTAAATAATATGTATTTTTGATAGGCATCGGTTATTGGCGGCTATTGAAATTATGGTAAAACTCGCTCGCAGGCTATGATGCTGGAATAACGTTAACTACAATTGCTTGCTAACCTCGTGGAAATCCAATCATGCCGCTCGACCGCACTCTTAATTTTATTGGCTTCATGGCAATATTTCCGCATTAAACTTTGCTAATTGCATTCGGGCCCGAAAAACATCGAATACATCTAGAGATGTACAAAGAAAACCCAACCAAGCGCAGCCAAATATCAGGGCCAATAAAGAAATTTTAATTGAATCATGGCATAGAAAATCGTAAACAAATGGTGGCATGCCCAAATGGACAAGAATTGGAGGGCACTCCAATTTGACTCCCCTTCTTGGAGCCCATAAAAGCGTGAATGCATATTTAACATTTGCCCAACATCCAGCCCTCTTTGAAATACAAATTCATGAGTTGCGAATGAAATATTAAAAGTAGCTCGAATGCTTTTTAGCACTCAGTCAGTCAGTCATTCAGTCAATTTTCGTAAAGCAAACACATTTCCCCGTCTGATACTTCATTTGTTTCCGTTTCCGATGTTTCGATGTCAGGGACCAACGACAACAACAAGTCAGACAAACAAACAGCCCAAATAATTATGAATGACAAAAGTTATACAAATAAATAAAAGCAAAAGCAACAAGGGAAATGATTGCAAATTAACAGAAGTAAACAAGCAAATACTCTTGAAGATAGTTGGCTTAAGATTTCATTTAATGCATAAAAGATTGGTTCTTAATGGGTAAGACTCTAAGTTGGATATCAAACCAATTAAGTGATCTAAATCTTTAAGGTAATAAATATTAATATTCTTCAAAGTAACAATTTCCTGGTTACTTTCCCAGCACTTTCCCAACTACTTACAAACGAATATAAAGTTTAATTACCGCGGAAGTGAATTCTAATACAAACATAACTAAAAAAAAAAAACATTGAGGTATGCGTAGAATATAATAACTACAACATTTTCCATTATATTTTAAACATATTAATTTAAGGTTCTTTATTTTTCATTAAAAGGATTATCTTTATGCAATTTTAATCCTTTTCATTTTGGTTCCTTGCATCTTCTGCAGTGCCAAAAGTTTTGGGGAACTTCGTCAACATTCGTCCTAAACAAGCAGCAGGACACCGCCTTGATACCCTCACACATCTCAAATTTCTGTCAAAATGAATGAAAAAAATGATGAGTGCTTTCAAGGCAATCTCCCCGGGCCCTTTCCCTATTTTCCATTGGTTTTTCCGACCGAGTTTCAGTGTCGTCGCGGCTCGTTTCGCATTTTACAGTCGCTGGCTCATTTATAAATTTATGAGCTCAACTGCCAGGGGAGTTATCGCGTTAAAATGCTTCGCTGTTCCCACCGTATTTTTCCTGGTTTTCCCCGCTGCCCTTTTTCGTCCACTCTATTACACTGAAAAATATATTTCTATATCCTTAAACGCCAAAAAAATCCATTTTTATACCTTTTTTTTGTTGTTTACTTCACTTATGTATACATAATAAAGAAAATTATATAATCGGAAATGGAGCTAACCACATTTTTTAAAAATTAAATATATATATATAGTTTTTTTCGGTATATTTTTCAGTCCAACCAGATTCCCTCCTTATATTGCAGCAGAGATATACAAAAAAAAGGAATAAAATAAAAATTAGCAATAAAAAGTAGAAAAGCGTGTTTGTTTGTTAACAAGTGCAGGACGAGAGTGAAAGAGACGGCAGTCGGCGACAGGAAAGAGATAGGCAAAGGGAGCTGCAGAGAATGATGACGGAGACATCAAATGGATTTCATGTCACGTTACACAAATGTGCCAAGGAATTAAAAATGTGAGGATGGCAAGTTGAAATAGCAACAGTTGCTGTCTCCTAGTTTTTGTTGTTGCTGGAAATGCTTGTTGTCGTTGTCCCATTAGCGTTCTACTGCAGCAAGCTTAAATGCGAAAAGTGTGTTCATTACTCCCGTCTCCAAGTCGCAATGAAAATTATTTTCATTTTCGCTTTGGTGCGCTCACTTGCCCAAAAGCTAAAACACACACACACAAGCACACACACAGCTCTTTCTCGCAATGTCTCAGTCGCTTTCTCCAATTCTCCATTTCACTGGCATGACATATCCCACACCACATCCCTTTACCCACCGGTTAACCTTTGGCTCTGGGCGGAAATTTCAATTATTTATTACGCATACGCAGCGTTGTTAGCTTAATGACTAGCTCCGACTGCAAAGCCCGAAAACTCCAGGCCAAGCCAACCAAATGTGATTTAGCCAGACCAGGGATACACCAAACATTTGCCACAAAATTGCATATAAATCATAGAGGTTGATCTTTTGAGGGCCTGCAGTGGGAACATTAAGTAGTCGGAGCATTAAGAGTTAGTTATCCGAGTAATTGAGCTTCGGTGTTCGCCTTCTGGGCACGAATTTTATGAATAAGAAAATTGCTTTTAACTTGAAAATTGAATTATACATGAGTTTTTACTTTTTCTGTGTGTGAGTTATAGCAAAAGAAAAATAATCATTTTATAGCGCTTTTACATATTACTCTTTTCAAAAGCTGAATACATTCTATAAGAAGTAATAAACCCATTATCGACGCATTGCTACACATGAATGGCTTTTAAATTAAAATATTAACGCGACAATATTTACAAATTTGGAAATACAAAAGATACTACATTTTTCAATTTACAAATTATTGAGGATTTTATTACATTTTTTTGAGTAAGCGTTTAATATCTTCCTTTATGTGATGGCAAATAAATTTTTATATGGAAAATTATGTTTATCTATAAAGCCTTAATTACACTTTTAATGCTAGATAAATTAAATTAAACAGATATTACAATATCTTATAATCGTCATATGCATTTAATTGGTATGCACTATATTTCAAAGCAATCAGAAGCATCTCAGGAATATTTTATATTGCAAAAGTTTATGTTGCACACATATTTTCTATACGCCAAAGGCAACAACCTCTTTGAAGTAAATCGAATAATAAATATAGCTACACGTGCAGCTCGCCATTTTCCGGCACACTTTTCCCCCTTTTCTTCTAGCTGGTTAGGAGTTCAAACTCTGCGGCAAAAAATCGGTCTCATTTTGATTGGCATCATTGATTGAAACAACACGAATCGTTTTGCTCGCCAAATGACTCGAAAAAAGGTGGAAGTGAGCTAGTTGCCACCTTTCGTCCTTGCCTCCTTTGAATCCTTGCTAAATTATTGAGTGAGCAAGCGAGTGAGTGATTGTGTCACGGATTGAGCCAACTAATTGGATTTGTGCCAGAGGAGCAGAAGGAGGATCCAGGAAGTGTTTTGACAATTGTCACAATTAAGTTCCGGGGACAGGGACAGCGGGCATGCCAATGTCCTGGACAAGGCCACTTTCCAAGTTCATTGCACCCCAAAGGCTAAATAAGGGCGCAATTGATGGGCTCTGTAGGGTTAACAAGGGTGCAGGGTTCGCCGACTGACGAGCTCAACGATATGCGGCATAATTCACATAAATTATGCAATTTATACGCGACGTATGCTAAGCCTCAAAATGGACACGACAATGCAAATTATATGGCAAATGAGGCGGAGAGGCTGAAGAATTGCACCTACACTGCAATTTTATATACTCGTAAAAATATTTAAAATAGTTTAATGGAAAACTATATATTAGTCCTTTTGTTCCTTCAAAAGTCAAATTTTTTCTTTGTCAGTTCCAAATCAAACATTTGAAAGAACACAATGACCACTTTTTCACAAGTATCTTTTAACGTGTTCTTTCGAGTATATGTGCTATATGTAACAAGTTGCAGATTTTTATGCGGACAAGTGAAGGAAGGGGCTGAAGGACTTCACTTCTGCACTTCCACAATTGCACGATGACAATTGAAAAGGGGGCAAGCAAGGACTTAGAGCTTAGACATATGCACCACACAAACTCTCAAGCAAACACATATATTGTGGCAGTATAAAAACGTCAACGTGGCCCATTAGAAAGTGAATAGACAAGGTTCAAGGGTTGCGGCCACAGAGTCTTTGGGGGGTGCAAAGTCCCAGCTCCCCTCGAGAACCGAGTTTATCTCCAACCCCTCGTAATCTGACAGCTGTAAAGTAGTTGGTCGACAGACAATGACTGCAGCGGGAAATCCCTGGGAATAATATAGATAAATACATGTATGGCAATTGGGTATAATGACGTGACGCAAGTGAATAGAATATGTTTATTCCATGACCCTTGGAATTATTGACACTGCGAAGAAGTCAAATAATATCATTTTCATGTAAGTGTCTATAATAATAACTTGTATTCGATTCCTGTTATTATGTGTAATAGAGTAATCGACTGTCAGCTTGATTTGATTATTTTATTCCCATACTCGGGTTTTTCACTGTATTTATCCAATTAATTGTTATTTGTCTGACCCGACTTAATCAGATATTTGTGTTTCATTTCCGGCCACAAGTTTTTAACGCATACCCTGTTTTTCCGCTAACAAACCGGCGAACTGATTGAATGCCTTTGTTCCGCTTTAAGTGTTAAACAGTTCCCTCGGGTGTCCTCGTTTTGAACCAGTTCAATTTGAACAAAACGTATTCTCATTTCCTTCTAATTCAGCCCCATGCAGACACACATCCTCCACATCCTCCCACATCCTCTCTTCCCCTTACTCTGAGGCTTTATAGATTTATAAATTCAAATATCATGGCCACTGCATCCGAAGCAGACAGTCAGACAGTGGGATAGTTGGACATTGAGACGGAGGGACAATAAAGTCAAAGGCGGCGAGTTGTTCCTGCTGTTTCCACTGCTGCACTGCAGCCTGTTGACAAAAACAACGAGAACAATACGAGACGCCACACACGGAGCTACGGATAAAGCTGTGGTGGATCGGGTAGTTGGGGGCATCAGTGGGTTAAGGGGCAACATATCTCCTCCGTTGTGACAGCGAAACACTGCAATAAAAGTGGTGGCACGTTGGCACCGAGGGGTGGAATTTACATTTAGTTTATGAGTAGACAAGCGACGACAATAGTGGGGAAGTAGCATCCTATTCAGACTTTTGCTCCACATTCTGCTCCTCTTGCATTTTCTTCAGCTGCTCCAGCTGAGTCCGTATGCGCACACTGGAAGAAATCGAGCTGAATACGCCATTTTTTTTTTTTCTTAACGGTATTACAATTGAATCTCTTTATAAAGTGCAGACCAAGTTCCAATAAATAATATTATTTCTTGCCTTTTTTCTTTGTATTTTATAAATATATTTTAAGTTCACGAATACATACATTTATTGTACGATTTTTGATACCAAGAACCATTTTTCCGAGTGTAACTATTTCCGGAGCAGTGGCTGCTGTTGTGCACCCAAAAGGTCATACACAATGAAATGCACAAATGTCAACATTTAACGGTCAAAATGGTAGCAGCAACAGCCAAGGGGAACCCCACAAAAGTGGGCGTAATGGGCATACACCGGGCATTGTGTGGCTGCCAGGAAGTGGAATCACCACGGTCGACCTTAGCCAGCATTTCCAAGTTTAGAGTTTATGGCCCAAAAGAAAGTCGGCGAACACAATGGACAACATCGAAGCAACAGGAGCCGCCGTCACCCATTTTCAGTTAAACTAATCAGGTTGACGGAGAATACTGGCCATTGGAAATGAGGGCGGAAAAAGAAGGGAAATCGCAGGCGTTGCCAGTGGAAGATGCAACTTTATGACATTTGGCAGTGCACTAAACATTGAACAAAGTGGAGGTGACTGGAGAGGTGAAAAAAGTTAGTTTTAGGTATTTACAGACATTTACACTATAAATAATATTATAAATATATTAAAAATTAAATTATGTTTTATAATTCTTATTTTATTATTATAAAATCATATCTGTGTAATGAAAAAATATATTTATTTTGACAACATAAAGAAATCCTGAATGCGTTTTTGAATAAGAGTAAAATACAAAATATACATTCAATTTTGGTGGAAAATATCTAAAAGGGCGTTAGACACCCCAATTAAAATAATTTTGAAAGGACAAATAAAAGTGTGCTAAATTTGAAAGTTTTCCCATTGCCAAGTCGCATTGTCACGTGCTATCTCTTTCTCTGGCCCCTATTCCCGTCCTTTTCTCTTTGAGCTATATTTCCCTCTCACATGTTTGGGGAACTACAGACCTTTGTGGCAGTTCAATCGTAATGAACTATGAACAAAAATGACCTCCAGTAACAGAATGTTGATGGTGGGCGAACAGACCAACAAGTTTTCGCCCTTTGTCGCATTTTCCGTTTCTTTCTGGACAAATTACATTTGGTTAGTGCTGGACAATGTTTTCCAGGGTTGCCACCAGCGGTGTGGGTTTGCATACACATCCACACAAGTGCAAAGAGCCCTAAAATTATGTCTAGCCAGGAAGCAAACTTTTTTCCTTTGTCCAACACTTTATTAACGCTACAGCTGCTCCAAAAAAAAAGTGTATTTCAAAGGACTTTAGAAAAGGGTTCACATTTAGCAGAGATTTTTAAGCGTAGTAATTAGTTTGAGATTTTATGGGCCTGCAGTTTTGGAGAGTTGATAAATATAATATTATATGGCTGAGCTTACTATATCTTTGTGATGTGCCCCTAAAATGTTGTACATTAATAATAATGAGTATCCTCGTTAACTACGTAGTTTTCCACCTAAAAATTTTGGGAAAATTTACGTTAAATATATGATTGCTGTATTCTGCTAAATTAGGTTTTCAGTAAAGTTGTTAATTTACATGCATCGACAATTGTTTCAATACGTTGGACAGCAGTGTTAGTAGTGGCAGATGTTGCTATATGGCTGGGTTTCTGCTTTTGCACTTGCTGCATTTGCAGAGTGAATGGATACGGCTCTTTATACACTGAAATAATTATAAAATTATAGCATGAATATTATAACAATGTAAGTTATCAGGCTTTTGCTTTTTAAGGTGATTTAATTTAAATACTTAAGAATGCTTTTTATTATCTAATTAGGTTTTGGATACAAAGTTAGTTAAATCTTCACATTTTTGGTACTAAACGTAGTGACAAGACTTGAATATCGTAAAATTGTAAAATTTAAATTTATCTTTAAACTAAGGTTTGTTTTCTTGTGTAAAGCTGGAGTTTGTTAGTCCAGTGCTCATAATTATGGCAATTGGCAGACTGAACTGCAATGTGGGCCTAAAATTGTGCAATGGCAACACGGTTATGTTGGTGAGGGCAATGGGGTTTTAATGGGGAACCATGGGGAGGATACTCCTGCACCAGCTGCGGCTGTCGTCGTCTTTTTGGAATTTAATTAAAGTTTACACAAGTAAACAAATGACAGTCTGCAGCCGCCAACATTGCAAGATATTTGTCTGCATTTGTGTTGGTTTCTGCTTCAGTTTGTTTGTGTGTGCGTGTCACATGGCCACAAAACGAGTGCAGATCCAAGTAGACTGAATGAAATTTTATTAAAGAAAACTCACACAGCGCCAAGTTGAGGTAAAGTTTTCAGCGACAAAAATGTGTCGCATTCAGTAGGCATTGAAATAAATAAAAGTTTTCAAAGGGGGTTGTTCAAAAAGATTGGAAGGAGTATAAATATATCAAATATTTCAAGTTAACATTATCCAGATCCCATTAACTAGACTAGTACGTTTCTAAGCATGTCCATCCCTTGTGAATCTCAGTAACCGCTTATCTTTTCAATGGTATATTTAGCTCTGCTGAAGCGAGAACAAAAACATCCTAAGGTGACTAATGAAATTTGTTCTTTTACATTACGATACGGTCAACTACGTTATATATATAAATTTAGAGTTTCTTCGTTAGATAATTTATTTAGAGACGGCAATAATCCTAAATAGTATGTGGAAGTGGGAAACATTCACTCTTGTGGTACTGTGTAGTTTTTCGGCGGTAAAGTGCTTTGCTGAGAAAGTCGATTGTTCAGTAAATGGAACTCAAACGGATTGCCCCACAGCTTGTCCAGAAACGTGTGATACCAAAGGAAAGCCCAATTGTACTTTGATATGCGGAGGTCCTTGTGTCTGCAAGCCAGGATATGTTGTCAATAGAATGATTCCTGCCTGTGTACTGCGATCTGATTGTCCAAAAATCGTATTACAAAGCGACAGAGCCCGAAGACTGACGAATTTCAATTGCTTTAGTGGGGAAAATACTTGCACTCAACTAAAACATAGTAGTAGTAAGCGAAATAATGACTAACAGACAAAACAAATTATTGAGCACGATTTTGGCTTCTATTAAAAAATTTATGAACCCAGAATTTTTATCAAAAGATCTGTTTAATCATAGTACTTTGGTATCTGCCCTCCTTGAAATATTTGTACTGACTGTTGATGACTGTACACGTGTGCGGTACATTTGTTGCTTTCATTGATGCACCAACAACCGCAAACTGTTTGGTATTTTTGCCATTTCGCAGCGGCGTAAAACTAAAATCCCCGAATTATGCAACAAAAAATTAATTAAACACAATTTAGTTTTGTCCCCAGGAGATGAACGTGATCCGCAAAAAGCCGCGTTGCGCGAAAATCGCTGCGGTTTCTACCCATATATAGTATATATCCCAAAAGGTACAGCAGAGCTTGCATAACTTAAGCTTGCAAATTAAATTGTGAGAAGCTAAAAGAAAATTATTACACATATTAATTGATACGTTTTTACTTTCAAGTAAATCTCAAAGTCTGCTCATACTACTGATAAGGTACAGTAATGAATGTTTATTTGCAAAATTATTGTTTAGGTTATGGAAGCTCTACTGTTGTGGAGAGACAGAATTATTGCTATGCAAGGCCCTGAAAAAAGGGCAACGAAAAAGTGACCACGAACAAAAAAAAATGTCCCTGGGAATGGGGCCTCGTTTCAAAGGGCTGATTGGATGAGCCCGGAGGCAGCGAGGGCTCTTTGCGGCTACTTGACTTAATACCTGCAATAATTATTATAACGATGCTGGATGAGGGACATTAAAGGGGAAAGGCGGCAAAGAGAGCAAATCTTTTTGTGCAATAAAAATATATATAGCAGCCGGCAAACAAAGTTGAAGCGGGCCCATAAAAATGGCCAGGATAAGCACTTGGACTTTGCATCGGGCGATTTATTTTTTATTTATTTATATTCATTTACTTTTTTCCGCAGTTCGCTTACACAATAGGATTTATTGCGGAATTATTTTGAGGTTGCATGGGACTTTCTTATATGAGATTTCACAAAAGTATGTCAAATTCTTAGTTAAAACCAAAAAAGGTAATATATATTTTAGTAATGTAAGTTTTGAAGCTTTAATTTATTTTTATTAGCTATAATCGTAAATTTTCTAGCATATTTTCCTAATCGTTTCTAATAGCTTATATCAATAATTTCATGGCGTAAAAATCGTAAAACTAAATTTACTTTCCATATTTATGGGCGGTATTTCATTGAAAACGATTCAGGGAATCCCTTGGCCAACGCGACCGTATTTATTTGAAAATGCCATTTGAATATGGTGCGGCCGTGGGCATTTCCTACCATTTTCCGTTCTCTTTGCTCACGCCTTTCATTAAATTCAATTTAAAAAAGAAAATTTTTAGTGCCCTGCCATAAAAATAACAACCAACAACCGAAAAGAATCCCGGGGCAAGCGCCAAAAAAGGATCTACGGATGACGACAACGTATCGCGAAGGTCATCAATTACAGGAGGTCTGACAACCTCCGCCCCTTGACCCCTGTTCCCGTTAACACCCCACCACCCTTCGCCAACGAAAGCAACAACAACAAGCAGTTGCAAATAACTTGGCTGAAGCCTCACATTATCCGGCCATAAGCACAAGTAGGAAGCTGGTCCTTCAGACAGGATCCTTTTTATTATTCCTTTATACCCTTCCAAAGGGTATAATTAGCTCTGGGTTAGATATGAAATAATTTCAGTTTCTTTTTACTGTTATTATACAGTATTCTTAAAAAACTTATTAATTACATTATAGATTGAAAGTTTGAGCATAGAACAATTTTATTATTCTTATTATCACAAGAGTGTACCGCGTTCGACAATAGAAACCCAATTTTACTCTTCAATTTTATTTTGGCTCATCGTTGGGGCAAAACAAAAATGAAATGGTCTGCAGATATTTCGAAAGCCATTGACACCCTTTCGGTGAGGCGTGGCCACTGAGGGGTTAAAGGCAATGCCTCAGCTTGGAGGCCTGCCTTTGAAAAGCTGAATGACCAAATAAATCATATCAAAGTGTCATATAAAAATCGTAATCAGATTTTGAAGCACACACACCCAGGGACAGAAAGGGAGGAGCACAGACAAGAAATATGCTGCCAGGATCCGCATACTCACACTCGTGCGTTTTCCGTAAGCCAACTCCATTAAAAGTGCTTATAAATAAGGTGCTTGAAAGCCAAGTGCGCACACACAAACACACTCCTTCGAGAGGGACACTCACACAGACACGCACACAAAGGATATATAGGTCTGGGGACCATAACCAGCAATCGCTGCACCCAATGCTGATATATCCCCAAAAATGGTCACCGAAAAAGAGGAGATGACAGCGTGACTGATTTTTAGGATAATCGGATCACGAAATAAAGCTGATATTAAGAGAAATAATTATAATATATTATCACTTTAATGTAACTTTAAATAAAGCATACAATGTATATATCGAAATATTTTATATTATATTATTTATTGCAATAACTAGGGGATTCTTTTCACCTCTTGTTTTGACTTTAATTTCCACCGGTAACAGTTATTATGACCATGCTGCCTCCAGTGGTAACCCATAACGGGAATCTTGCAACGTTACATAACCCATTCGCCCGTCGCACAAAAGTTTTTGAGTGTGTAAATTGCAAAGGACTATTTGACAAACGTCGGTCAAAAGCACAGGACATGACAGAGTGCCAGGACACTGGGGGCAGGGGATCAAAGGCGATGACCGTAAGGACAACCTGCTCGGGATTTCGGTTTAGCACTCTGCAGGACCCTCTCCTTCGTTAGAGGGTTACCCTGCAGTTAATAAAAAATAATGTGCTTCAATGCGGTTTATTCAATTTTATGGTTCGGACTTTTCAAAAAGCCAGGCACACACATAAACACTCACTCACCCGAGCACACTCGCACTCACACTCTCACATACAATGACTCTCGTCATCTCATGCACGCAAAAAAAAAGTATGAATTCTCAAAACAAAGATTAGTCAATATTGTGGTATTGATCAAGATAAGTTTCAGTTAAGTCATTGACCATAATCTCAACATTATCATGTAAGCATCATATAAATTTCCTGAAGCTTGTTTACTTACAACATTAAAATTATGTTGAAATATTTAGTTCTTGTGTCTAGTTTCATATTTTTGGTTTGATTAAAACATTTTAGTTACCATTAGGACCAAGATTAATGCCTGTGTAAAGCTCCAAACATCTATTCTCTCCTTTTCGGCATCTTTGGTTATATTAAAAAGAAAATCGCATTTTTGGCTGGGCGTGGCTGCTCTCCCGCCCCCAATGTCAGTGCTTATAGTGGGCGAATCATATAAAACACACATAGATACTCACAGGCACACACACCACACAACAATAATGCGACGATGGACGTTGCCGCCTTTTTCTTTTTTGAATATTTATGAGTTTGCTTTTCAAATTATAGATGCAGAGCGGGTGAAATTCGGGAGGTGAGAGGTGGCTTATAGCAAGGGATACGGTCATTTGCCCCGTATAAGGACGAGTGTGTGTGAGAGTGTGTAGGTGAGTGTCTGTATAAGTAGAAATGTGTTCGTGGCTGGAGGGAATATCACTTTTCCAGCAATTTATCAAAATGAGCTGCGCGTCTATTTCATTTCCGGTTTATTGAAATGTAAGCGGGAATCGTCTGTAAAAGAAAGTGTTTATCGATTTTGAGGGCTGTGTTATGTAGATAAAAACTATAATTTGTGCCATTCATTGATATGTGACTTGGAAATTGTTTTAATAATTATCTTTTATTTATGAATTGTATACAGATTGATTACTTATTTATTTAAATTAAAATGCTTGCCATTTGAAAATATATTTTAATTATATATCAAGTGAAAAATTTGTAATATTGTAATACTGTAAGTTAGCAATATTTGATATATAGCAAAACCCAATTTAGACACTGATGGTAAACGCTTTAACACTTTGGTAATCACCCCCTTACCATAAAGTCCAACTTTATTTCCAATCGAACATCAATAATTGCCTTCAATTACATTTATTTATTTGCACTGGACACTGCCTTTCAAAGGACACCCCCTTCCATCCTGATCCTTAATTTTATGAAGCAGACCAATCCAACCTCGCCTCCATCCTAGATTGGCTTTGGTCATTGACCATTTCAATTGGGTATCGCTTTGATTCACATTTCATTTATGCATGACGACTGGTCTCAGTGCCAGACCACTGACCATCGTCTACTATTTTATTTTCCTCGCAATTTATTTATTTTATATGTATATACGCGTGTTTTTTATCCGACCAGGGCCTCCCCATTCCGACCTGGTTTATTATGATTATCATGTTTTATTCAACAATTGATGCGCAAATTGGCAGTTGTCTGGATCATTTACAACTCTACACACACGCAAAAGGACGGGACGAACGGAGCTGTCAGTAGCCTATATGAAGGGTCAAGTGAAATGGAGTGTTCGGTTGGAGTTCCCTGGAAATAGTGTTCCACAAATGCGAACTCTCAGGCGTATTACATTCGATAATTATTCATTAAAATGGTACGGCAATTAATAATAATTATTTACGTTTATATACTCCGAAAGAAATGGTAAGTCCTTTATTTGGTAATTTACGAAATAATGCAGCTATTTAACGCAATTGAAATGATATTCTTCAAAGGCTAAATTGAATTTCTCTGCAAATTCTCCATTTAACTTGAAAAGTCAATCTGGGAACCGATCAGATTTATTTTTGCAGCACTTAACACCCGGTCGGTGTTCGTCAGCTGCGTGGACCAGGGCGTATGATTAATTTGAAATACAAACAAACCGAAATGGCGAGAAAAGAGAATTGTAAACCGCATTCCCGGGTCGGAGGCGGAGGTGGTTGCGCAACCGGTCATGGGCGTGGCAGAGCGTAAATTTGTAGAAAATGCTTGATTTCCGCGCACGTAATTAAGTCCATTTGTTACCACCCCCCATCATCCCAGCCCCATTAAATCTTCCTGTGCTGCCCGCAATTGCATTTGTCGGAGGGGTAAAAGTATGGGGTTCAAGGGGGTTTGGGGCTGCTGCAGTCGAGAGGCGACAATAAACTTATATGAAATTAATTGCGCGTGCAGCAGCGACAGTAGGAATCAGCGATGACATAACCTATCGATAATATCGGTGATGGAGAAAGGTAAGCGATAACAAATGTATAATTTTCGATTTTAAATAACTAACTGCTTTCATAGTAGGCAAAACTTGCTTTCTATGAAATATTCGAGATTTAGAAACTGATAATTATAAAGTTATAATTAAGATAAATGCATATTATATTGATTGATTGAAATAACAACCCTTATGTACATAAGTTGTTAAGCTCAGTGCTATTTTGCAATGATTTCTTCTACAATTAATATTTTTTTGTGAATATTTCGATACCTTGTAACATAACTTTCTTTTCGATAATCATCCCTAGCTGAAGCTGATGGACAGACAGCTGGACAACTGGGATCGACTACCGTCTGGCATCGTGGAGCGAAGCTCATGCATTAATTAACAGTCAAGTGTCGATGGAGACTGCCACCAACCCGAAATCATGAAATCATGAGAGGTGGGGCTGCGCAGTATCACACTTTCAACTAATTAAATAGCTTTTGATTTTTGCACACCAGATGAAATTTCAATATTAAAGCCGCTGGGTCTGGGCACAGCAGGCAGTCACCGAATCCGGCATATGTTCAATATTTGCATAAATATTTTAATAAAAATTAAAAATGAATGGCCAAGCAGCAGCAAACGACGGCAGTGGCAAACCCTCGATCCCAGACGAAAAGCGACCAAGGGAAATATTTTTTAATAAAAAACAAGAAAAGGAAACAATGTGGAAATGCTTTACAAAACGAAAACTTCAACACCCTGAAAAAGCCAATTCGCAAAAAGCACTATAAAATATGTACAAATACGCATTCTTTTCGTGTTTTCATCATTTAAAAAATGAAATAATTTTGTATGCAGTTTTTTGGGAAATTTATAATACCTCAAAAGAGATATTTTTTTTTCGTATGGAAGGAAAACATGCTAGAATGTGAATAATTGGTGTGTCTATTATACAAAAATAATCTCTCTGTTACAATGACTATATTAGTTAATTAAAAACTATATAATGTTAAATTGCAATTATAGAGCCTTTAATTAATATAATAGGCTGGGATAATTATTGCTTAAGACAAACTTCTAAAGATACGAATTTATATTGTATTTACAATAATAATAATAATGTGTTTATTTGATATTATTAAATTCAGTGACTTAGCAGTACGGGTTTTGATAAAACTTTTTAAATTAAGGTTTCTAACTTGATAGTTTAGCTGAGGTACCTGTTTGCAATAATATATTCCAGTTGACAAACCGAGGCAGCGACTGCTAACCGCAGCGCGTTGTAAAAATTTGCGCATCGATTTGCGGCCAGACGAGGACGAGGCTCCTGAGTCCAGACTGCTGTGCGGAGGAAGGTCCTTGGACCAGGACCAAAACAGGACCAGGAGCGGACAATGCAAGCTGCGCTGGGACAATGGAACGGAGCGAAATGGAATCGTCGGAATCGCCAGGCGCCATTATCATGCTCATCATCGCCATCGCAGTACGGTGGGCCGAAAAATGCAAATGACTTTCCAAGGCTTTGATTAGCGAGCAATTTAAATGCAATTGGGTTTCGCAACAGTGCGACAGGAAAATGCGCAAGGTGCCGGGCATTTAAAATTACTTCACGGGAATTCCTCTGTATGCAGTGATGGCTTTCCACGGTGCGGATGCGAATGCGGATGTCGATGCGAATTGCACATTGGCCATGTCTGCAGTTTGTCAAGAGGTCTGTAGGAAAAACCCCCAAAAAAAGGGAAAAACAAAGCCCGAAAGGAGATGAAAATGAAAATGCAAAATAAAAAAGAAAACTACTAAATGGAACGGGAGCGCAAAATGGAAATGGTAATGTGCGCCTATAGACAAAAGGCCAACGAAGTGTAGAGGTTAGTTTCAAATGTTGTAACAAAAAAATAAAAAACACGTTTTACTAATAGTAAAAAAAATACAATGAAAAGACTTTTTACTGAAAATTGTGATTCGGTAATTTTTTTTAATTTCATAATAAAATTTTTATGTATTCAATAACCAAATTTATGTTTGAATAATTTTTAAATCTTTCTGAAAGCCACATTATTTTATGCAAATAGTAAATTATAATTTACTTTTTAAATTTCGATTGTTAGTAAAACTGTACTATTGGCATTATTTCATTTGATTCCCGATTAATTGTGCGAGAATTTAAAATTCCTATTTTTCTGTAAATAAAAGTCTTTAAATTATATCTTTCCTTAAAGTTAAAATTCTTCGCTTGAACTGATTATGCAACCTCCGCTTCAGAACAGACTTTTCCATAAGTTGGCATCATATTTTGTGTGTGTTTGCGGCTATTTGTGTGTTTGTATGTGCGGTCTCGTTGATGCCCGGAAAATCCCGACGCGACGCGCCAGTTATTGTTTTGCCACTTCAGTTTCTATTGTTATTGTCAGTTGGGGGAAAACGGGTGAAAATTCTGGGGAAACCCCGATGGGGAAAATATGAGAGCAGCGGTTGCAGCTGCAGCATTTTGATGGCAACGACTTTACATCCGTGCATTTTGTTGCCTTTGTTGCTGCAGTTGCAGCGGTGCTTAAACAATTTAATTTTGATTTAAGTGCGAAATTAAATGTCAGGCTATTCTGAAATTTTATCCCCACACTGCTGCTTTGGAATGTGCGAAACCTATGTGCGTGCTGCTGCAACAATGGCAACAGAACTAATTCTATTGACTTTGCTAATGACGTAATTAAGCGCATTTGGCAAACGTTGCGTATACGCAACGTGCTCCGCTTGCCAGCTGCATTGTACTTTTAATTAAGTCCATTTTAATGATGGCCATGGCCACAAAAGCTTTTCAAGCGGCGATTAAAAAGGCGGGGCCACAGCCCGAAGAGTCCTAAATTCCGAGATGATTTTCCAAGTGAACAGGGGGAGGCGTTTGGCCAGTGAAATATTTTGACAGATTGCGAGGCAAGTGTAAATTTATGCAAATTACATCAATAAAAACATTTCGGTTTCTTGCGCCTCTCCATCCGCGCCTTTATTATTTGGCCAAGATGGCGAAGCGAGTGGCTGGCTGGATAACTGGCCGCGTGGAGCTCATTTTCTATTAACAACTGCGTCCATAAAAACGACAATGACAGAAACGAAGCCTGTTGGCTGAATTCTGAAGGCCAGGGTATTTTCCGAGCCAAAATGGCTAAGCAGCGAAGCCAGCGAAGCGTCCAGGCGGAAAACCAACTACGGGACAGCCTCATTTGCATGTTGCTCAGTACCAGCACTCCTCCCCACGCAGTTCAGACCATTCACCGCCCTTACCCACCACATATCCTGATGAGACCAGCCGTCAGTGTCCGTGCGTCAGGACGTCACAGTCGTCACCATGTGGTTGCGTCTGTGACAGTGGAAATAATTCTGGCGAACGGCGCAACAGTGGTTGAAAATGGGATAACAAATCCCCAAGGTATGCCGACTTTACTTGAATATTGCATTGTTAATGTTGAGGAAATTTGATTCGGAAAATGTTGCTGTTTTCTTAAAAATAATTTAATACAGTTCCTAAAGAGTTCCTAAAGAACATGGAAATCGTTTTTTCCTCAAAAAGATGGAATTCTTTTTCTTTAGGACTTTTGATTATTATTACTTAAAATTACTAAATAATTAAAATAATTTTTTAAATAAATTTAAAAACTTAATTAAGTCAAATGAAATTTTAATCAATTATATATTGGCATTTCTAAAGTCCAGAATTTAATTAATACTTATTTTACATAGCCACATAATTTTCCTTTCTTCATCTAAAAATGGATTTTAAGAGTAGTTTATTTAAATGTTTTAGTTTTTAGGTGTAAGCTCTGTAGTATTTGAACACCTTGTTTCTTCGCCTTGAGCTAATCCCCTAAAACACCTTCATATCCTTAGATTCTACATTTTTAAATCACTCCTTCACCATTTTATTTAAATTACATGGCACAAACATGTTATATCCACTGTTCCGGCAGCGCCTTTGGCTTCAAGTTTCGCTTTTGGGGCACGTTTTTGTCTTTGGCCCTAATTCAGGCTTCAGCGCAGAGGCTAATCAACGCCAGCCAAGTTGGACGGGAATCGTTAGACAGACCATAAACGGAGGGCCAGCGATTTTCTGGAGTTTCTGGCTGGTTTGTTGAGGCTGGGAGGGGGTCGAAGGTCCGGAGTCAAGTCGGGGTTTTTCGGATGAGTGCGTGGCTTTTGGGGCGACCAAAGAAGACCGCTAAATTTTATTTAATTTTTGTTTAGCCGCGAAAAGTGGCGTATAAAATTTACTTTGGCTTCGAGGATAAGCGATAAAGAAAAGGAGATGAGGAGGACATAAAATAATGGAAATTGCCAAATGTGACAGCCACAAAGCTGAGGGGGGTTTGCACACAACGAGTGCAGATCGTATAATGCTCGTATAAATTTACAAAAGCAAAAAAAAATAATAAGAGCATTTTCAACGTTAATGCAGCCGCAAAATAGAATTAGCTTTTCTTTTTTGCAATTTTTGCTGCTCTGGCCTCGGCTGCTGGTAATCGCCGCCCCCATTTAAGCGGGCAATTTCAAGAGGGCGCACTAAAACCGAACCAAACTCCCATATATGAAAACGAAACCGCAACAGTTGCGCCCGCCTTTTCGGCCATTTGGGCTCTTTCAAAATTGGCGTTGCGATGGCCAAAATGGCCAACAATAAAAAAGCCGTTTGCTGCATTCTCATGCACGACCAGCCAACCAGCCAAGAAAACCAGCAACAACTTGGCGGATTATGTGGAGTGGGTCTCGTCGGGTGGTGTTCAGTGGGTGGTTGGGTGTCTGGCCACTTACACAAAACTTTGCACCACCGCAAGGAATAAAGCAAAGGAGCACCATGAGAAGTCCTCGCAGCGAAACGCATGGAAACAAACGAGCATTGAAATTGAATTTAACAGCAAACGGTTTTAAGAAGCGAAGTGGTCGCAACATATGCACCGAAAAACAAAGACAGACACAAGCCTTGGTTAATGAAAAATAAAAATAACAAAAAGCGCTAGTAACATGTCAGCACATAAGTGAAATATTATATATCTGAAAACATTCGCAACATCAAAAGTTGAGAAAAAATCAATAAAGATACGACTTCTTTGTCAGTGATACATGAAAACTAGCAGATGGAGGAGGCCAAGACATCGCCGCTGGTGGCGAACTTTGTATGCGCTAATGGAGATGGATGTGCGAAAGCCACACTGCGTATGCGTAATATATCTGTTTTGTATGTATTTGCAGTTAAAAACGAAACCGAGAAGGCGGCAATGGTAATTTTTCAATATTACAGCAAACGACAATGGCAAATTGAGTTGATCAATTCAAAACCAGAGATATATTACAGTGTTTACAAAGTGCACATAAGGAGAAACTTTAAGGACAAAGGAAAATTTAAGAAAGCAAGTTAGTTCTTTATATCACATAAATGGCAACTGTTAATCAATGCTTAGACTATTTAAATGGAGTGATATCAATAAACTTCTCATACTAAGCTGGCCATTCAATGGTGATCAGCTTCTCACGCGATACCTAGGAGTCTCTAACGCGATACCGTGGTCGATGGCAATGCTTTCTATACCCACAAAACAAGCTAATCCCCAACCCCGGGGCGAAATTCTCCTTGGAACCAATGGACTTCGAATGGAGCATACCAATTTGTACAGTGTGCAATGTTGCCTGGCTTTCTATGGGATATCAGGAGTAGCGTCATTTGCCACGTCTGCGACTTATCGCCCAAAGAAATGTGCAGCGACATAGATTTCTACAGAGGCGAGCAGCACGAATAGCAACTTATGTTGCGGATAATACAAAGGATTTCATTATTTCGGCACTTACGAGCGAATAACCACTAAGCGATTGCACCGAGCCAAGTCCTTTCGACTGAATGGAAAAACAAACTGAGGACAGTTATAGACTTTAAACCTGAACATAACCGGCAAAGAATGGAGAAAAGTAGTTCGATAAAAGCGAAAAACGTGGCAGATTCTAGTTCGAACAACGAGTAAATGAGCTGTCAAAGTTTTTAATGCAGCAGCCACAGCAGCAGTCGCACCAACTGCAGCGGCAACAACTGCAGCAGAAACATCAGCAGCAGCAACATCAGAAGCAGCAGCAGCCAAGAGCACGAGCTAGACAAGTAAATCTTATTGTGCAGAAAATGGCAAATTTCCCCAGACGGCCAAAACCAGCCAGTCAGCGGAGGTTTGAGGGTGGTGTACGATAGCCTTACTGCACTGCAGACAATACACTTAAAAAATTAATAGTTAAAACAACATATATGTGTTTATCAGTAAATTAATTTGACCATTTCAATCAATAAATTTTCCTTAGCGAGTATTGATGACAGAGTTTCTCTACCATACCATCTTCATATTGGAATATTAAATATTTTTAATAATATTAACTAACATTTTACAACTACTACCTATGGCAGAATTTAGAAAATTTACATAATAATGTCGTTTAGTGTAGGCATCAACACTAGTTGTTGATTAAGTTTCAGTTACTTTAATCCATAGGTCGTATTTAATTATTTAACTATTAATGTTATCGAGCTGAATAAAGCAATCTATAATGTTGTTTAATGTTTCTCTCAGTGCCATAGTTTGTTTTCGATGGGGAGAGGATACTTAGAAGTATTTTCGCAGCATTGAGCGAACGTTTGATTGAGAATGTATTGTATAATTTCCCGAGCGTATTTAGTGCCAAGACGGAAGGCAACGGAAAAATGCGCAATATGAACGGCAATGGCGGCAACAACAACTGGGGTCTCAATAGACTGCCAACGACAAAGGCGGCAAAAAGCAAAAACGCTGCGGGTATGACAGCGGAAGTTGCCATGACAAGTGTCAAATGTTAAATACTTTATTAAGACTTTTTTCCAACCGCTAAACGGAAACTTAACAGGAAATGTTTCAATGAAGTGAACTTGAAGGCGAAGGATAAAATAAAGGGATTAAGACACCAAGAGGGAAATTATTAAGGAATTCTAAATTTATAGCCTTTTTATTGATAACGCACGCACTAATTTATTAAGATTTTAATTAATTTAAATAAACTATTATTATAGAAAACGTATGTAACAGGTATATATAGAATATAGGAGCCTTATGAATGACTTAAAAACTTGGAGTATTAAGTATTAAGTTCGCTGGGTGTTGCTTTACTACTTCTTAATATTTTCCTGGAAGCACAAATCTACCTTCCCATCAGCGTAAATTACGTTCTACTTTGCCAGTCAAAAACAGATCCATCATTTGCCAGGGAACTCCGCTGCACTTTTACGACCCAATCCCAGTTCCAATCCCCTTGGTGATGGCATACCTACTCCTCGGGGACATCGTCTTGGCCGTGTCACTTAATCAATTTCGCGTTAATCAACCGAATGTCGCCAGTGGCATCTTGGAAGGCAAACAAAACGTTTGGCGAACAAACTCGTTTACGGGCGTACAAATTTCTTATCTTTCAAGCGAAAATCTTTTACAGCTCCGAGCTGAGAGCTGCTGCTCCGCTTATTGCTATAATTTTTATGTCAAAATATAAATTAAATTTTTTTGGCTTCACACGCGATTGTCGTTTTGATGTCACACACACACACACACCACAGAAATACACACGTGAAGGGGATGGATGGGATGCGAAAGGGGCGTGGCAAGGTAAGGGGTCGTGGGTCGGGGGAGGTCATATAGTCACGTCTTGTGGATGCCAGTCGAGCTGACACAGTTTGTTACTTTTCAACAGGAGCGTTGCCTCCTTCCGCACTTCCAGACATTACACTAAAAAAAAAGTGTTTTTTTTAAATCACAAAACATTTGTAGCATAAAGATAGTAGCGTAGGTGCTAAATATTATTATAATTCGTATATATCGGCCTATTTCTAACGAAAAATTGTCATATAATTAAATACTTGTCTTATAATATATGCAGCTACTTGCGGTGTATAGTGAAGACGGTCCCCTTTGAACTAATAAAATCATGATCTCAAAGTAGAGTTTAATGTGAGTTAGTGAACTTATTTAAAGGCATTTTATTGAAATATTAGTTCTCCATCTATGTTTTTTTCTTCAGCGTATGCGGAAGGGCGACGTCGCCTGCAGTCGACACCCAAAAGGTTTCCACGAGGAATTCCGCAATTCACCCCGTCGAAGGGATTTTCCTCCTTGGGGGCCGGGAACTGAGGAACTAAGGGCTGGCCGCTCACCTTGCGGTGTGGTCTGGCATTTTCCAGCGAGAAGTTCATTACTCATAAATGCTGCACATGGCAAGGACCCCGAGATGGAGATGTCGGGAGCCTGAGAGCCCGTAGCCAAGGGGCTGATCCCCTCCACCGTTGCCACATTAAAAGAACAACATGAGGACAGCCTGGGGCGAGGGGCATTTCACCTCGTTATAAGTATGGAGAAATCTGCAGTGCGCTTTAAGTGTTATCGGCAACACGCACATATCCAAAAGCGACACCCACCCGAATCACATCCCCTGTTTGCTCCATCCCCGTCTCCAAAAAATGTGACGACGTGGAGGACATTTTCATTTTATGACAACGAGAAAGTGGGAAAAAATTGTTGCCGTAACCACCGAATGCTTCTACGTGTTTGCGGCTGAGTTCAAAGATTTATCAGCATCGAGAATTCGACAAGGCGCTGTCGTCGGATTCGGGAGCTATATATATGTATATATATATATATATACCTGTTCCTATCAGCACCCCGCCCCCGAAATGTGTGCGGTTATTTGAACAGATTTCATACCCACACAAACGTGTGGGAACTTTAAGTGCTGCCCCTCGTCACAAGGAGTCATCTAATCCGAAGAGCAGGGCGGCAAAAAAAAGGTAAAGCGACAAAAATTTGCCAAGTTCAAAGGAATTCGACTTTCTTTATGCATACGTAGTGGGTTAGGTGCACAGCAGCACACAGAAAAAAAAATATTAACAATGAGAATAGCAATTATCGTTTGGTACTTACTGATTTAAAAGCTATCCGGACCAGGGATAACCAAAATTAGCTATTTATTTAAATGCAATACGGGGAAAACCTTTGATTACACCTAATACACTTTATAAATAAATAAAAATATGAAATAAATATATGTATTATTTATATATTGAAATATCAATTAATTGTAGTTGAAGAGTTTGATTTTGGGAATATTTCTCCTAAGTTTCGTTAATCATATCACTTATTCCGCAGTGTACTCATCAAAAAAGCATCAAAAGTGGCAGAAACTGGAATTGCCAATTTGCGTTCTTCTCGGTGCAGGAAAATCGGTAGGAGCATGCAACGGATATATGAAGTATGAAGTTGTTAGACCCCCAAGCTCAACTTAAAAACTGCTCGCAAACTATTGCAAAAAAATCCGAGTTGAAAGAAAGTTAACTAGAAGGTCCTTAGGACATGCAAACCAGTTACATGTGACTCAATAAGTCAAAGGAAAATGCACATGAGCCTGGGAAAGTTGGCAGTTTGATTATGGGTTCGTGAAATACGACCATGTCCCCTAAGACTGATAGGCAGGAAAAATAATTGCACTTCGTTGAAAAAGTAGGCAAATGTAAATTATGACTTTTTCTCCAAAACACGTCTCAGTCATGAATTTCAAGTTTAGCATTGGGTTATGGTCACGAAATTGTAAAATTCATACATGTAAGATGGATCTATTGTATATTTAAAAAACAATGTCAGTAGGTTTTTATAGTCTTTTGTCTTAAATTTGGGCCCAATTATTGGTATAAGGAGCTTTTGTCTTGAATACCAATACTTATTAGTTAAGGAACTAGTAAGGATATTAATTAGAATATTTTTTGACTATAATGACGTGATTTCGCCTTATTCAGCCGGAAATGTCTAAGCATAAATATCAATTTACTGTATACTTTCGCGAATAGAAAATTAAAATCCTCAAATTGGAAATTCATGGCACCGCTTTTCCACCTCATCCAGCCCAGTTTAGAAAGTACTTTCCGCAGACCTCATTTAATCTGTTCTCCTTCCGCCAAATCGAAAACAGTCGAAAACCCATTCATATCGCATCTGGGCCGTCCTTCTCCCATTTTTTGCCCATCCATTTTGGCGGCTGGCTTGTAGGCTGCAATTACTTTTATATCGGATTCCTGTTTGCTCTAGGTTTTCTCAAATAGCAATAGCATCCATCGATAGCCTCTCAGTGTTTGCCCAACTGGCGCGATTCCATTTGATTCCATTCGATTCGATACGATTCGAGCTGAATGCTCGCTCGATGGCTGCTGATGCTTCTGCGGCCATTGTGCCAATTGCTTTTGGTCGAGTTCTGTTCTGGGATCGCAGTTGAGTTGGAAGTGGAGTTGGAGTGCGGAGTCTGGAGTCATCATCTGGTTCTCCAGCTAAAACGGCACAAGTGATGCCACTTAAGTCATTCAAAATCTAGCAATTCCAAGAAGAAACAAATAAAACGTTATATTTATAAAAATAAATGCTGTACAATTATCAGAACATGTACCATGTGTACATCTAAGTTAAGAACCCTCTTCTTGCGCTCTTCGTCAGGACTCACCAGCGCTCGGCTCTCGTGTTTTCGGGCCCCGTCAGCAGGCGACTCGGGGCCTGTCTAGGAACATGTTTGTGTATGTGTGCATTCGGAACAAGTGCCGTTGGTCGCACTCAGGGTGAGGGGTCAACGGGGGAAGCGGATATAAAAGCAGCGGGGCGGGAGAAGAGGCCCCAGTCTCGAACGGACACATAACGGAACCGCTAGCAGATCGCGAACTGAATCTTAAAATAAAGCTAATCGTAAACTCGAACCCTCTTAACTATCTTGACTATTATTTGGAGAACCACAGCATGTTGGTTGTCATATCAAGGTGAGGTATGCGGCAGCGAGTGCCGAGAACCCTGATGCAAGTGGAACTTGCGTTAACTGGCGCCCGAACAGGGACCGGCAATGTCCGGCCGATAAAAGTGATACGAAAAAATTGTGGAAATTTGTGCGTAAAAATAGTGGTGGTGTGCATAAGTCAGATTAAGATCTGAAATCCATAAATGAAAAAGAAGTGCTGCGTGAGCTGTGTATAAAATGATAAAATAGCAATTACCCGCTGCCGGGGGGAACTACGCCCATCCCGGGGCGCAACAAATATTGCATAATTCAATAAAAGGTGTAAAATTTCTAAAATAAAAATGTAAACCTATGTTGCGCCAAGACCTAATTTAAATTAATAAAACAACGACCCGCTACCGGAGGACGCCACGTCGCCCATGCCGAGCGCAAAAGTTGTACGATACCTATAACATAATTAAAACACGATCAACCCACTGCGGCGGTACGGCTTGTGGGAAAATTTTTTTTTTTTTCTCTCCTTGCCAATTCGCGAGTGCAAAAGATTGTGTATAATAAACCAATAATTAACCATTGCAGCAGTTTACCTGCGGCAGTACGAGTAATATGAGCGCCCAGAGTGATAAGGTGGTGTGTGGCAGCTTGTTGGATACGTTAAGTGGTGTGGAATGCACCCAAAAAAAAACCGCCCAACAAGTTGTGTGGCGGCCGTACCTTAGTAGGCAACCAGCCAAAAGGGATACTACGGAACCACCGTGCCCAGTGCCGAAATAAATTAGAGGTCATCAATAAAAAACTGTAACAGCACGCACGCAAGGAAAAAATATTGCAAAATGGAATAGCGCACAAAAATTGTATAAACACATGCACAACACCACAATTCAAAGGAAAACAAGTATAGTACAATTTCCCCAATTTCCCGAAACGAAATGAATAAAAATTCTCTACAATACACTAATTCACCTTTTTTTACTTATCCCAATAGAATATTCATGCTGTAGGGGTACAACCTAAACGACGAAAACTAATAAAGAGCATACAAGGGTGAGTGAAATATTTCATTAAACTTTATTGCCATATTTGCTAAATTTAGAGAAATAAAGAAAAAGCAAAGAAGAACAGATATTCTTTTTTATCGGGTTAAAACCGTTGTCTCACATTTCCGTAAAGTAATAACGAATTCTGTTGCCTTGAAAGCTTCCTGCATCTTTCCAACGCAAACTAAAAATCAAAATGGAAGAGACCCTGCGTGCTCTTAGCGAGTCCCTCAATGCCCTGACCAACGTGGTGACAGGCATTAAGGAAGATATTAAGAAAAATAATGATAGGTCGGCTTGGAAATGGGTAGCTGGATCTCCAGATGCTGCTGATTGGAACGCCGTCTTGGCCGCGCAAGCGACGGCTTCGAGGAACTGCAAAAACTGGAGGAGGCTAGCTGTATCCCTCGGCTACTGAAGTAACCAACGAGTGGTTAAGCAAGTCGACGATGGAATGCTCCTCCTGACCAACTTCAACGGAACTCTAAGAACGGCTGCAGAGAACTACGACCTGATCGGCTCCTTTATCATCCAATTCGACAATGAGACGATAATGGTCAACGGTCAAAACTATTCCAGTTACTCGGTCAGTCATCTAATGGCGATGCCGGCCGTGTTGAGCCACATAACGGCCAGCAACTTTCAACTTTCTCTGGAATACGTCCACGACGTGAGCATGAAGAATTTGGAAAAGATGTCCAACATGGCGAGTGAGCTACTAGCCTCTCTTCTCACCGAGGCGGCACTCGCAATCTGCATATTCCTAGGCTTTTATTTCCTATGGAAGAAGCTGATGTCCACCAAAGGCATGCCCGATGTCCGCGAGATTGCCGCAAACTTAGAAGCATTGGGCCAAACCGAGCTGAACAAGGCTCACTAATCTGCGGGACGCAGATCTTGAGGGGGGAGGAGTTAAGAACCCTCTTCTTGCGCTCTTCGTCAGGACTCACCAGCGCTCGGCTCTCGTGTTTTCGGGCCCCGTCAGCAGGCGACTCGGGGCCTGTCTAGTAACATGTTCGTGTAAGTTACGAACCCTCTTCTTGCGATCTTCGTCAAGACTCACCAGCGCTCGGCTCTCGTGTTTTCGGGCCCCGTCAGCAGGCGACTCGGGGCCTGTCTAGGAACATGTTTGTGTATGTGTGCATTCGGAACAAGTGCCGTTGGTCGCACTCAGGGTGAGGGGTCAACGGGGGAAGCGGATATAAAAGCAGCGGGGCGGGAGAAGAGGCCCCAGTCTCGAACGGACACATAACGGAACCGCTAGCAGATCGCGAACTGAATCTTAAAATAAAGCTAATCGTAAACTCGAACCCTCTTAACTATCTTGACTATTATTTGGAGAACCACAGCATGTTGGTTGTCATATCAAGGTGAGGTATGCGGCAGCGAGTGCCGAGAACCCTGATGCAAGTGGAACTTGCGTTAACTTCTATATACAAACAATAGCAAATTATAATTACAAATAAATAAATTGATAAAGTACTTGGAGTATCATTTTCTTTAATAATAAATTTTCCAAAATGTAATTTTTTTTTTTAATTTAAACCATTATATATTTTGTGTTCTTCTTGACTTATAAAGACTTCAAATTCGACAGCACTGACCACCGGGAAAATCGGTGCTGTACACTTATATCGATGCTCGGCACACAGCCGCAATGGCAATGGCAATCGCAATCATTTCATTTCCCTTTTTAATATACGCTGCACAAGCACATTAGAAAGGGGGCATTCGGGGACTAAGTCGAAATGCTAACCAAACCACGTGCCAGACCAAACAGACAGCTTTAACCCCTCGCAGGCTCCTCTTTTCTGGTCCCCGGTGCAGTTTTCGGTTTGTATAAGTAGTCATCGGAGGCGTTTCGACCACCTACAATTACCCCCTCTCAATCGACGCCTCTCTCTTTTCAGTCGACATGTATGCGAGTTTTGCTTCCGTTTCCGTTTACAGTGTTTGCAATTTTGCCTTTAGTATTAATGGCCTTAAATTGTATTGACGCCCATTTGAAAGGCCTCTATCAACTAGAGATGGTACGGAGAAAGTCTTAAAATAAAATTAACTGGCCTTATATATCATAATTAAGGAATCAACAAATTTATAACACAATCATTTTCAGCTGCAATCAATCAATCATAAGGCTGTAATTTAATTAAAGTTTAAGGAATGGCTACAATTAAGTACACAACTGTTTGATTTCAAAGTAAGTGCATACATTGATAAGAAGCATATATTGAAATTATTTAATAAAACCCAATGCTTCGAGGTATATATAATTGGCAAACAAATATAATCCTAATATTTTTTTGAAAATAAACCATCCAAATAAGAAATCAAAACCTTGAAGCCTAACCAACAAATTTCTTGGACAATCTTGTTCCATCTCTAAGCCGTTTTTCCACGAAAAACCCCCACTTCACCATCCCACCTCTTCTTTTATGTTATTCGACTCTGTCCGAGGTCGGCCAAAAAATTTTCACGCCGCACACGCGCCGAGGCTAATTTTGCATGCAACTCAGGACAGCTGAATGTCCGTTAGTCCTGCCACCGCCCGTCGGCCTCCTCGTCCTTGCCCCATCTTCTATAGGTTTTTATTGAGCCAGAGTTCGAGTAACAACAACGATATCGGTCGAAAATAAATGCGCGATGAGGGAAGTGGACACACCCGCGGGTGGTAAACGATTTTGCACTCACATTGATTGCCTCGCGTAGTTTTATTTATGTTTTTTTCAGCTATGTATGGGATATGCCGATATTTATATTTATTTGTAGCCCACAAAGTGCATATTAAGGCACAAAAACTGTTAAGGGTCAGCAATGGGTTAATTATTAGCTGGGGTCGGGTGGTTTCAGTAAATTATTAAAATGGATATGGTGCCTAATGTAACACTTTTCTTGATTGAAAACTAATCAACTAACTGCCATAAGCATGAAAAGCAATGTGCTTGTTTTTATAATCTAACACTTTGGAAGGTTAAATCAATAAAAATCGTTAGACTTTGGAAATTGTTTATACTTAAAATTATCCAACACCAATAGGCATTTTTCTATCAGTGAAAACCATTAAGCTCGTTTTTAATGGCAGAGGGGTCTGCTTAATTTTTTTTTTTTTGTCCCTGTTATTAATCGAAATTAGAATCTGCCACCATAAAAACTTGTATCAATTTTCAGTTCATTTTCTGGGTTCAGATTGGCCCCCTTCATTTAAAGATTTTCCCATTAGCGCTCCTTCTGTTTGCTGCACTTTACTGATAAACAACAACACAAATTGGTAACAACACACCAACTACCAGAGAAACATTGAAGTATAACCTATAAATAACAACTCCCCAGATGATAAGGGCCAGGGAAAATAAATAAATGAAGTCAGCATCTTGGGTAGTACATAACTTTTTTTGTCGATGTCGTTCACCCTCGCTCTGCGGTAGTTCCCTTCTCCCCTGCCACAGCAAACAGCGTGGAAATGTAATTTTCCTTGACATTTTCCGGTTGGCAATCATATCGCGCCAATGCCAGGAAAACTGACCAGACAACGCCACCAGACTCTTGGGGACATTCCAATTGCTTCGGTTTCCAGGAAGAAATGTTAAACACGAAGAAAAAGTATTAAAATCTTGTTTTAATTAAATTTTTGATAACCGTATACATTTTTCAACATTTAGCTTCCAATATCAAAGAGAAAACTAATAACATTAACTGATTAACATAAATCTACCTTACAATTTTCTCAAAATCATCTAAGTTTTAATCCTTTCAGTTTTGGTTGGCTTCAAACAGTTTCAGGGTTTAAACTAGTTTTATTTTTCTCGGTGTAAACTTGAATCTGAAGTGTGAAATGAGCTGGCGACGATTGCGGTGGTGGCGGCATCGTTTGATTTAAAGCATCAGAAACATGGACATGGTTTTGAAGGGGCGAAAAAACTCCAGCCACCAGTCCGGTCTTCCCCTCCCCGGCCACTTGTCCGAGGTATTACTCTGCCCTGTTATGAAATCAGCTTAACGAGATTGGAAATCAGAACAGAGGCCAAAAGATGCAAGGTGTAGCCAGATGGGGGAAAATGGCTACTGATGCCGGACAATGCTTATAAGATGGTCCAGTTCAGATAGCCGGATTCCAAGTACACTCCATTAATGCTGTTGCTCTTTGGGGGTTGGGTCCTCAAAGTTCGCCGGGGTCCATCAGCAAGCTAGTCAAACCAATTTGGGGGATCAAATTAAAGCCACATCAAATGTTACAGGGGTGATTGCTTTATATGGGGTTGCTCGGGCCCGAGTGCAAAGTCCCCCGACAAAAACTTTATGCCATGTTGCATTTTTTCACATAAATCGAAAGCGTCAGCAGCAGAAGTAAAACTTTCCAATCATAGTCCGATATTAGTTCATATAGGGGAAGTTTTTTTACACGAAAAGTGGGGAATTCCAAGTAATATACTAACCAATTGGGCGTAAAATGAATACGTTCTAGTAATAAATACAAGCGACTCAATAAATCAAAAGACATTAGAAAAAGGTTTAATCTTGAAATGTCTGGATATATTTCGGGACATTATTTAAAGAAATTTTAAGGCAATTTCGACAATAACATTTGAATCCTCTGTTAAAAACCAAAGACAATCTACCCGTTTCTAATGTAAATTTAACAAAATGATTAAATGATACAAGTATTAGCTTAATATTAGCATAGCTATTTTTTAATCGTACTGAGCATTGCACTCCCTGGACAACAGCTTATGCATCAGTTATGCTGACACTGGGTCTTTCTACTACTGTTTTTTTTTACCCCCGTCTTAACCAGTGCACTTTATCCCTTGCAAAAAGGTTTTTATGTATAGACACTCCCTTGTATGTGCGATTGTGCATCGATATATTTCGAATGCGCTACATGACGTATCCATTGTTTCCATCAACGCTGATGCTGCTGATGCACGCCAATAATTGATGATGAACAAATAAGATGGCTTCTTTTGGTTTGAAGCGTTTCGCTATGGAATGTGGGAATTCTCGCTCTCACTTTCGCATTGTTTCGACTGTCTCATTTGCACCTCTCAAAATCCCTACACTGAGAAAACGCGTTGAATGCCTCACAAAAATTACTTCGATTATAAGTATAGATTTATATATATGAAAAATTAATTATTTGATACAAATCAGTGTTGTTTATACATATATAAGATCACTTATAACACAAACTCATATTTTTGTAGTATTCTGAGTAGATTTCAATGGTTTTTACCTGTGCAGCACTTTCAATCCCATGGGCTCGACGTTCGATAATGCAATTCCATTCAGGCATACGAGACAGCCAATCTATCCAATTCGCAACCACACACATCCACACGCACCTTCATCAGTATGCAGCAGGGAAAAGCTTTCTCCAACTCCGGGTTTTCCCACTCTTTCTTCTTTCTTTCCTGGTCAGGAAAAATCAAACAAAAGTTATAACTTTTTACAGTAACGATGGGCTGGCCTTGCATATTTTTGCCAGAGGTTGTTCAAAAATGGGAAAGGTATAAAATTAAAGGTATTATTCTAACATGTATTTTTTCTTTTTTGATTTTAATAAATACATACTTGAAAATTTTCTTGGACAAATTGTATAATTTTTTTTTAATTTTTTAACACCATATTTATAAAAGTTTTCCCCGTTTTACCAAATTGCTAACAAACATTATGCTTTTAAAATATTTTTCATGCTCCAGAAATTATTTGTAATGTATCTCGTAGGTTGTTTTATTGCGTCACTTTTCGACCGATTTCTTGCCATTATTCTCAATTATTATACCAATATGAAAGCCGTCGTTCGGTCTTTTTCGTTCATTGTCTGCCGTTTAATTGCCGTTTGCTGATTTTTCGCAAAGTGGGATGCACCATCGCCACCATCCTCATCATCGTGGGATTCCTCGGGCGCTCCTGCCTCATCGCATCATTAGCGCCATCGTTTTAAAATATTATTAATACTTAATGGTCTCCGCATGTTGGAGTGTGTGCCTCGTGCATTGAACAATTTATGGCGCGGGCCAAATGAATTTCCTGCTCAGACGCTTGGACGACGACGTCACGTGAAAGAAAAGCGGCAGCGGAAAACGGAAAATTTGCCTCACAACCAACAAAACAATAACAACAAAAAAAATAATAATAATACAAAATGCATGGAAAGCAAAGTAAAGTGCAAAGTGTATTTCCATACGACGTTCGTCAACGTCAAACGACGATCGATAAAATATGCTTGCATGTGAATTATTTTAATGAGTTCCGTTTCGCTGGAAGGGAGAAATATGAACGATAAACTAAATACATCTGGATAGGGGCCAGCGGAAAAATCAAATAATATAAGCAGAAGCCAAAGTAGAAAACCCCGCTTCTATACAATGGAAAAAAATGCTGAAGAAAATGTAAAACAAAACAAAAGCGGCTCCACTCGCAATGGAGTTGGAGTTTTCCGAGTGTAGTGGCGGATTGGAGCCAGGACACAAAGCCAGCAACCAGGACCTCCACACATGCAACAAAAGTGGGGAGCTCCTCATATTTAGATATAATAACGAATTCTTCAATGAAGATAATAATTTATTTTAATTAAAAAAAAAAATAATGTAATCAATTATTTCCTTTTAAGACTCAGAAATCAAATTAAAATAAGTCAATTTGGTGTATTTTTATTTGAAAATTGCAAAACGTTAACCTTAACATAGGCTTCGGATCAAACAATTAATAGATGCCAAATTAAATAAAAATTTTTTCAGTGCACTACTCATCGAATGAGAGAGGTCTGCCAGCCAGTTGGCAAATAATTATGTGAAGTCAAGCAAAAATTGCACCGTGAAGCAGCAAAGGTGCAGACGATAAGAAGAGGGCAGATTAGCCAAAGATGGAATGAAATTGAAGGTAAGAAGCTTTCAGTTTAAACATTTTTTACGGCTACTTGGCTAATTAAGAGGTACGAATGGAATGAGACAGGTAATTATTCCCTGGAACCTATACTAAAGCGCTAATAAAATATTTATATGGTGCTGGTATCCAGCACACTTTTACCGATGAGATTAATTGAATCATTGTGTAAATTAAAACTAAATACATTAACTGTTATAAAATGAGGTAGATTCTTTAATTTTAAATTTCTTTAAGTATATATTTAATAAGTTCTATGAAATCACTACACTTATGGACGCATTTTCTAAGTCTGGATCAATACTTTTAAATTTTGGACTAGAACAAAGAAACAGTTCACTTGTTTCCTTTGTCCCGCACAAAATAAAAGAAGCCATAGATTGCCGCTGACTTGATATCTCAATGCTAGACAATCTCAATTTCTTGCTGGCTGTGCTAATGGGCTTTGTGCCTTTGGATTACCCCTTCATTAAATCACCCGGGGCATAGTGGAATAAGTCAAAGGCAGGAAAATTTAAGAAGTTTTGGGAAGAACTTAAACCACAGGATATCGGTTAGTTGAAACCACCGCGAAAGTTATCTCGTGACTGCACCCCCACTTTCAGATTTCTAGTTTTTATTTTTTTTCATTCTCTTTTCCCACTTTCGGTGTCTCGATCAGATACCAAAAGGATGGCCTCGGAAAAAATAGAGTGCAGAGTTGGGGGTTAGACAACAAAAGTTGTCAATTGACGCCAAAAGTTGATGCCAAAAGCGTCGCCGACAAACTGTGCAATACCGAAACGTGAAAAATGAAGAGGAAAAATGGCTGGAAAAGCGAGAAAAGCGGAAGCAAAACAAAGAAGGTGAAAAATGCAATAACAGTTAAGTCATTGGCCTGCCGCAAAGCACTCACTACCCCCAAAAATTGTATTTGAAAGTGAACCATAATACTACACGAATACCAATAATACTACAAATTAAAACTCACAGCTAATTAACTTTTAAGTTGATTACTAAATATGGAAAATATAGACAGTACTCTAGAAATCTTAGCTATTTTTAATGAATTACGACAAATATCGCACCAAAAAATAATGATAAATCATATTTATATATATGAGTTAGTGTGATATTGTGTTTTTTCCAATGTTCTCCCATGAAGGAGTAGCGCACACTTAGAAGAAGGTCTTCTAGACGCTTATAAATAACGTTTAATTGCAGCAGAATGCCAATTTGGGAGCTGCTCCAGAAGTGCCTCCATCGCGAGGAAAGGACCAGAGGAGGAGCACTCCTTCGTTATTGGGGGGCATTATGAGTAGTTAATTTACAACAAAGTTGTTAACTGCCGTTGCCCCAGCTGGTGAGCACGGGCTCTCCTGGGTCGCTCCAGTCATCTTCTAGTTCGCTTAGCCGAAATTGCCCAATTTTAAATTAACAAATTCCATTTCAACATTTTAATTAGGTTTTAAAATTTTCATGCGCTGCCTTATTTTCGCGGCACTGGCAATGTTGCTGCAGGTCCTGAAATGGAAATGGCAGCGGCAGCGAAACGCTGGCGATTTCCTCTGCCGAGCAGCTTGCGTATTAATATGCGCCATTTCCGTTTCCGATTAGCATAGCAGCTGGTGTACGGAGCCCTCCGCAACCAACAGGAAATGGCGCAAAACTGTGTCTCCAGCTTGGGCCTTGGCATTTCCCCTTGCTTCATGGTATCCGGCGCTGTGTGTATTTCATTTTACTTTAATTTTCATCATCATTGCTCCAAAACTAGCACAGTGGCGATAGCACCAACAATGGCCAGCAAAATGTCTCACATTCGAAAATACAGAACGTTGGAAATAGCAGAAAGCTTGGTTAAAGCAATATAGTACAAATATGGATACTCTATATATACAAAAATTAATAACTATTGATTTGGCATCAGCAGGTCTAAGCACTTTCGTAAAGAAATTTGTTTATAAGGTACTTTCTTTCTTTTTCAAATACAGTTCTTTTAAAATACGCTTACAGCGAATAAAACATTTCCGACACATACATTTGGAAATTTACTAAATTTAATTAAATTTAATTTATATGTTTATGTATTGTAGTATGTTATATAATATAGTATTGCTCATAAAGGGAAACTTAGTAAAAAACTAATTGTATAACGTACTTCAGTAGCTTTGTATTTTAGTACTTTTCTAAATCACAAAAAGTTAGACACAAGTAATAAATGTGTAAGTCCATCCCGTCCCTCATTTTTTCTTTAACCCCATTTACACCTTGCAAAAACCTCGTTCGAAGGGTTATAGAGTATTTATAAAGCCTCTCGCGCTTTTCGTTTGTTGCAAAAGCTGCAGTTAATTTGGTGCTTCAAATTTTAATGCCGCGAAGAAGGGGGCATTCGGAAAATTAGAGTTTGGGGCCAGGCAAAAACAAGGCAGTAACAGTAATAGTAACAGTAAGAGGCAAACAAGGACCATGTTCAGAAATGGTGGCCCCAGCCAGGACTTTGCCGAATCGCTGGGCGTCGTTTTATAGTCCGGCCAAGGCACCCAAGCGTCGCCGTCGAGTTGTCACACGGAAAACAATTTCCTATAAAATTGAATAATAAAAATAAATTCAACACTGATATATACGATATATAGATAATATACGGAAAACTTTTCTGGTACCTAAAATAAATGTATGGGTAACTACAATTTATTTTATTTTATTTAAAAATCAATCACTAATACATATGGACTTCATAATAAATATTTTATATTGGATTTAAGTTTATTTTGTAATCGTTTGGATATTAAACGTCTTACTTTTACTACAGTAGTTAGTTAGTTAGTGCGAAGTAATTGTTGCTGACTGATGCCCAACATTTTGTTTTTGTGCACTTTTCCTACTCTTTTTGGGGCCCAAACTCTCGTCTTAGCAAAAAGCTCCTTTGCATAAAATTCTCACATTACGCATACGCAGCGCTGTATTTACAGTTATACTGAGCATTTTATTTCCGGCAGCCTGGCGGCCCATTTTTGCTTTGGATTTGCATTTCGACATTGCTTTTGCCGTTTGTTTGTTTTTCGTTCGGTTTATTGTTATAGATTTTATGGCACTCTGGAGCTGTTCTTATTTAAAGCAACAAATATATTTTCAGCTTAATTAAACTTAAAAATCGTCAAACACCCGGAGGGAGATTCCGGGCATCTGCTTTGCTCCGCCTCCTTAACTGCATCACCATAAATTTCTGTGCATAAAACTCACGTTTAATGCCGCAAAGTATGCAACATTTTTATGGCGCGAGTACCTCTTCGTCCTTTTCAGGATTTTTAAATCTCCTCTGCCCGATGGCCGCCTCATTCATTCTTGGCGAATACATCACACAAAAGGCCGTGCCCTCAATTTATGTGCCGTAGGCAACAAAAATTTATTGTCAACTGATAAGCGGGCCAAAGCAAAGTAGCCCGAAGGGGAAAACACTTGAAAAAAGGGAGGCAAGTAGAAAGGTCCTTTAAGGAGAGGAGATACAAGGGTGAATGCTCCATTGAGCATTGGGAAAAGTAACGATACCCTTTCAGAGATTTTTGGCAGCTGATTGGTCACGGCTAAGATTTCGAGCAGGTCATCAATCAGTGATTGTCTTGACCCAATGATTTGGCACTTAAAGGCGGTTTTCGGTATGCAATTATTACGAATTTCCTGCAGTTATGTCATATGGTGTAAACTATTTAGCTAGAAACATACAAATATTAAAATTGTTTGTTTGTAACCTAGGGTAAGACTGTGGTCAGTATTTGTTTTGCCTAGTCTCCAAAAATTATGACATATTCGCAAGTCAATAAACAAACCAAGAAATAGGTGTGCACTTTTGAAATAAATTTCTATTTCTGTACTTTAATTTTTTGCCTTCCCCTGTGCGCTTTTATTTGCAAATCCTTGTCGCTTTACAAATTCCTTGCAGTTTTATGCAAAAACTACTTTATGTGAACTAGCTCTTATCAGAAAATAGCTTTTTCGGTTCAACAAACACCGACTTTAAACATAAAACACAATTTTCGGTATCAACCATGCATTTTAAAACCGAAACCGCTTCATCAGTTTATTGATTTTCCATTTGGCACATAAATTCCAGCGACGGCGAAAAAACTGAATAAAAAACTTTCGACGAGGGAGGTGATTTCGATGGTTGCCCACCGTCCTCCTTTCTGGCTGTGAATTTTTTTATGCAAATGCATAAAAAGTGTCATGATTGCCGTGTTTGTTTGTCTGGGCGAGGCCTTCGTCCTTAAGCAGGACCTGGACCCTTTTTTTGTATTTTGTGCCGCCTGCAGATGTCTGGACGTCCTTTATTTCATTTGTTTAGGTTACACATGGCGTATGTGACGAAAAATGAAAGGACAAACCGTGCTCCATATTTGAGACAACGTATATTTGTCTGCATGCCGGGTATTTCTGTGTATTTTTGTCTTGGGTCTTTGGTCTCTGGCCTGATAATTGAAATGTCACCCCACGGGCATGTTCGAGAACCGAAAACCAAAACTGAAAACGTCGTCTACCAGATTTATTTATTATATTTTTTAATACACACCTATAAACATCTACTCTCTACATTAGGGTCACTCTAGGCCAGCCGGAGCCCGTAAAGACTAGGTCGTAGAGCCCAGAGCGTAGAGCCTAAAGCCTAGAGCCAATGGCTTAAAGACTGAAGCGTAGACTTAGAGTCTAAATCGTAGGTCCTAGAACGTAGAGCCTAGAGCACAGAGTCTAAAGCGTAGATTTTAGATAGTAGAACCTATTTAGGCGTTCGTTTTATCGGTTCGAGTGACGGTTATTCTGTTCCCCGACAGAGAAGATATGGAGGTTATTTGCGATTTTGTGACAGTGTAGACTGACTCTTACTTAAATGTGTATGTCCATTGAGGGCACTACGATTAACACGCACCCAAGAGCCAGACTGAATAACTCGGACCAAGCGTTGATTTTAAGTTGTAAAATTAAAATCTAAAATTGTATTAAAAATATTAAAATTTGTCCAAATTGGCTTAGTAAATATGTATATGTATATATTGATGTATATACATTTTGCAGTCTTATCTCTTATTTATGATACTTCTGGGCATATTAACATTTTTATCCCCATCAGAAAATTATCAACGAAAATCATTTTTCATCTCTATGCCTTGCCTCTTATTTTCAGTTTAGCCTGCCATAAAATATTCTCACACGCTTCCGAAACTACTCCCAAATGGCTGGAAAAGAGGGTCCGCGGGTGGAAATCAACTCGGTGATGCCGTGCCTTGTCAACTGGTTTGAAAAATAGATTTTTACGGGCTTAGTTGCGCATCGTCAGCCACGCTGACTACAGAGGCGGCGTGGCAAGGAATGAAAAGGAGCGGCATGGGCCACTACAGGATCTATGGCATCTATAGGAACAACAGCACCAGCACGAGCACCAGCAGCATATTCTTCATGGCATCCCATGGCCACCGGCATCCGCAATTTTCCCGCACTCCGCATGCCAAATCCCGCGGGGCGTTCGCTTTTGTGTCTCACTCGCGTCATTTAAAAGACATTTGCCTGTCATTTTATGCCGTGTTTGGCACAGTTTTCGCCCCCACCTCTTACAATGCACTGCGGGATAATGTTGTACAGTATTTACCCAAGTTGACGATTTTAATTAAAACTTTTTATATCTTTGCCACACATTCACATAAATAGATTGGGCTTGAGGAAATAAATTGTCAACATGTTAAGTAAGTACAGAGTCATTGCTGGGGAATATGCAGTTCTTATTGAAATTTAAACGAAGTAGCAGCTTTGTTACAAATCAATAATATTTTTAAACTATAGAGTGGTTTTCTCCGAACCAAGATGGTTCTGTGTAAGATTGTATGATTATTTATATATAACATGTGGCAGAATATAAAAACTTTATATAAAATAGATACGAAATTTATAGAATTTCTTTTCAATTTTTTCAGTGCATCTTTTGCCTCTCTCATCCATCGCAAAAGTTTTTCGTTTGCCAAACAATGGAGGCGGTAGGTGGGGCAAACCATTAGTTTGACATTGGCAACACATTGCCAATACATTTGTAGCAGATGCAGTTTGCGAAAAAAAGCGCTTTGGAAAAAAGGAAACCCCTGCTAATGATCAATTCGAAATGGCGAAGGGTGCTGGCTGGAGGCGAGAGTTGGCTCTTTTGAATTAGTTTAGTTTTAATTTCAATTGGTGAATGGCGGACCAAAATGTATGCAAATTAGAAAGGCAGCCGCCGCTGATGCTGCGTTAATTTACCAAATCGAATTGCATTACATTAAGGTTTAATTAGACTGCTAACAAATCCCATAACCCCATTGCCACGCCATTTCGCCAACGCATGTGGTGCACATGCAGCTGCCCCTTTTGTTGTTGAACAAACGAACAAAATGGAGTGCAGGATGGAAAAAAAAGTGAAAAAATAGAAAGTTAAATTTATTAAAACCCATTTGTACAATGCGGCTCTTTCAGGCATAACTTGGGCTTTGCTTTGGTCCCGGTTTTTAGATGGAGGGGTTACGTAAGCACGGGGCTTTTGGAGCTTTTGTTGGCTTGGCTGCAATGAACGCGCAATGTACGCAGCGAAAACTTCAAAAAGCGCCAACCCTTTTTCCCATTTCCCAACCGGGAATCGTATATATGGGTTGGAAATCCATGGCGTAACAGTAAAACTTTTCGCCAAAGTGGCATTAACTTGAGTGGCCAAGCACACGGTGGCGTATACGCAATTTTTTATTATATATGAAAAAGAATATTTTCGAAAAATGGGTTAGAGTGGTTGATGCATATGAAAGGAAAGTAGCGTACGGAATAAGGAAATGTCGATATGCTTTTACACTGGTATATAACTTGAACAGGATTAGAGAAGCTTATGTTGTGATCGTAAAGTTTTTGTGAGCCAACATATGAGAAGGAACTTATTAAAATATTTTATGTTTGATTATTATACCAGCTTAATTCCAGAACTATATAATAATATTAGACTGTGTTAATTTATATTAACGATCGGTTAATCGAATTTTTTCCTTATATCATTCCTATTTGAAGGATATATTATAATCGCATTTCAATGAGCTCTTTGAAGCCTTAACTTTCCTAACGAACTTAAACTCTCGAGGGTCTTGGGCTGAGGAGTTAACTTTTCCCAGCGAATTTTTCTCTAGAAAAACCTAAGGAAAATCTGAACTTAGTTACAAAGCTGCCACATATACTTATGACCCTGCTTTGCATGCGATCTGCGAATGTGTGGCAAGTTTTCACTTACGCAACTCTGCAGGAACCATTAAAATGAAAAAAAAAGAGTGTACAATGCAATTTTCATAGCATACTATCCTGCTGCTGCTGCTCCTGCTGCCACCCCATGATTTTTTATGCATAAATATTTGTGCGTTTTTTTTTTTATATTTTTTAAGTGCAAAATGTTTTTTTTACTGTTATGACCGTTTAAGCAAAACTTTGCAGAAGAGAGCGCAAAAAACGGCGAGGAACAGCGTTCGCTGGGTAAGCATAAAATTATTATCAACCCGCGTGAGGAGAATCCCAGGGAAATGGAGACCCCGACGACGAACCAAAATTGCCACGCAATGTTATAGCAAAAAATATAAACTTTTGCGTTCCTGTTGTTGTTTTTTGTTGCGCATATATTTTTTGGTACTGCTCTTTGGCAGACATTTTTTTTTAGCTCAGACACATTTTGCATGGCGACGGCGTTTGCTAAATGAACCGAGGCGAGCAACAAAAAGAAATTATACAAAAAACAACGAAAAGGCAAATACAAAAAAGGGAAAGTAAAACGCGACACGCCGACTTCGGCAAATGCTCTATTTTTTATTCCTGTACAAATATGCACACACTAAAATTTGCATAAATGCTTTTAATATTTCATAAAAGAGCAATATAGAGCTAACACGGTAACTTTTTATACGTTTTGTACATATAAGCTGGCAGATTATCAAATTATCGTGTTTTATACTACAGTCAATACAAATATTAAGTTCAACTATTTGTGGTACAAGTAAATATAATGAGTGTGAATTGTAATAAATTTGAGGGGAGTATAATGATTTCTTCTTGTGGTCTTTCTGTTCGATAGAGTATTTCATATTAAAAACGAAAAGTTTGTAAAGTTTTGTGCGTTAAAAAAATATTCCGGCACTTGCCGCACATGGTGTCACAACATTGGTGGCAAGAACAAGGACAACACATGACCAAAGTGAAGGCACAACACCCCTGACCACAAAAATAAAAACCGTTTGCTGGTGTCCTTTTTGTTTTTGTTTTTTGTCTTTGAATTTTTAAGTGTCCTCGTCCATGGCGAGCGTTATCCTTCCCTGCCCGGCATTATTGTTGGGCAGTAATTTTCATAAATTTCGTCTACGCTGTCGTCCTCGGCTATTAGCGTTAACATCTAAATGTCGCCGTTGAAAGCATTCAACTTCAAATTGTTGGGCAGCAGAAAGACGTCTAAAACAAAGAAAGTCCTGTTTCAGTTCGCCAAAACAAAGAGTGTAAAGATCTTTAATGGTGGCCAGTAAAAACCAAATTTATTTGCTCATGCAAATGTTGCAGGAGTGAGTGGTTGGCTCTTTGGGTGACAGACAATCTGACAGTCAGTCGGTGATTGAAATCGCTTGGTGCTATATGAAAATATTTCTGTTGTTAACTCTCGAATCAAGCAGCAAGTGAAATGCACAAGCCAAAAAATATTAATATAAATATAACTATTTATTTTCTATTTTTTAAATTGACTAGTGATTGGTATTATTTGTTAGAAAATTTTATTTAGTTTTGTTATATTATTTTGTTACTTTTTTAGCCAGCCTTCTTAGCTGCAAAAATAATTATCACCACATTTAATATGCACCGCAGCACTTTAATAAGCGCAGTATACGAATAACATTATTTAGTTGCATAATATATTTTTCCCGTGTGGATAATTCAGGCAACAGGAGACAGAGGACGATTTGTCCTGAGGCCAGCAAACACACAATTGCTGAAAAGTGGAGCAGTTCGTCGCTCCACCTCGGAACCCCCCTCTTGCTGAAAGTAAAAGCTGCATGAAAATTGCATTGCCCCCAACTAAAACGGGAGATAGAAAATAAAAAATATATATAACAAAACGGGGGAAAATGAGGCACACCACCACCCCCTCTGAAGTTTCTCCATGGAATTGAAGTTTTCGCAGAAGTCGGGAGATTGGAAGGCAGCAGTCGCTTGCCGTTTAAATTGAAACTCGGAATTCAGGAGCATAAAATAAAACACAAAACTGGAATACTTAATGCGTTATGCAAAAATTGCGTGGGGGTCGTCTCGTTTTTGTTGGCAAAAATAGATAGTGAAAGAGAGAGAGGTGAAAGGAGAAAGGGCTCGGAGAAAGGTCCTGGGAATGGGAGTTGTGCCGTAGAAGCGGCAACGGCAGCAATACGTTTAAAATAACAGCAGTTCAGTGTAATACTGGAGCAGAAAAAAGGAATGTAAGCACTGACGTGCGATTCGAAAGGAAGAAGCGAGTGACACAGTGAAACAAAATTCTAAAGAAACTCGGGAAAATATAATAACGTTTATAAATTATTTAAGTTCTTAGTGACTATAAAAAGGAATTAGTATTTGTATAACATTATATATAGCTTCAGCTATCTTAGTACTTAAACTCGGTTTGGTAAGTTGACACCTACCATGAAATGAGTTATACAAATTGTGACATACATTATTTAATATATTTCATTTCAATGTTATATAAATATCCACTTACTCCACTGTCCACGCTCGCTTGTTGTGGCATAAGCTGCCATAGTTTCAGCAGTCCTATCACTCACTCTTGCGCCTCCTGTTGGCTTATCCGCCCCATCGCCCCGGCCCCCGAGAGCTTTTCACCCCCTTCCCTGGTCTGCTGCCCCGATTTGCCCAAAAAAAAAAAAAAAAACGGAGAGGAAAAAATAAGAAAAACAAAGATGTGTTGCTGCAGCTTCGTTGCATTTTTATCAGCAGCAACGTGCAACTGCCTCTCGCCGTCTCACTCACTGGTTGCATTTCTCTCTCTCTTTCTCCACGTTGCATGCATAAATATTGCACATGGAAAATTGGAAATAACTGATGGATGCCGTCAAAAAATGCTGCTGCCACAACCGCCGACTTCCATCTCTACACGTGCCCCGCTTTTTACGCCCACTTTCCGCGGCGACATTGCGAAAGAAGTGAACGGAAAAGTGTACATTTTATAGGCGTGGGAAGACGTATGTTTCTGCATTCCTCTGGCATTAATAAGTCGATGCATGGAAAATCCGCCACCTGCATATTGGCAGTTGTAGTTGAGATTCAAGTTTCTTATAAAACCACCTTATCTATAAAATTGGTATATACTAAGCTAAAACTCATTCTCATATTAAGATAATAGAACAAAACAAAAATCCGACAGAAGAAGAACTATAAAAACTATTTATAATTTATTTATGTTAAGCAACCCATATCATAACTTGTTTGAGGAAAAATGTAAATCTATTTTTAAGGATTTCTTACTTATTTCATAATCATTAATATAGTTTAGATACTTTGTGTTAAGGTGTATGAGAAATCTTTCTATCACCTTCTGTGAATACTATGATACTTAATAAAGAAAATTTAAATTTTCCAAAGGCAATTCATTAAAATAACCACTATTGTTTTGACATCGGCTGTATCCCACCACCTGCGGCAAAAGCTGCTACCCTTTTTGCTTCTGCAACAGCCTGTGGGGCACTTTAGGCCCCCCATTTGACAAAAGCACCCTCAACCCCCAACCCCCTCTTGCACACATACACACTTGCATTTTTAATTAATTTCATGCAATTTGTTCAACCAGCAACAACAAGAACAGCATGCTGCACAAACAAAACAGGTGTGTAAGAGGGGGACTGAGTGGGGAATGTGGGGTACAAAAGGGGGGGTTATGCGGGCGGAAAATAGCGGAAAAGTGGGTGGTGAGGTGGGAGAGGAATTTTGCCGCCATGCAATTTGCCGGCGTTAAGCCGATAAGTGCATTTTTAATGTGAGCCCAATGAATTTTCTATTACATTTTAATTTAAAATAACAAAAACAGGATAAAAGGGTAAAAAGGGTAAGTCGAAGGGGAGCGACAAGCACAGACAGAAGCTCAGTGTGTAATTAGATTTAACATTTAGATTAATTATATTCATCGATGGAAATTTTAATAGCGGGATAAATCTCTTCCATTTGTAAATCAATCATGAATAGAAAATAATTCTCGCACGTTGCCTTTTTTTCCTACACATCCACCAATTGAGAACTATCAATTAGGTTAATGGAAAGCTTACGGCGGGGAAAAGCGGGAAAATGCAAGCCGAACGCCGCTAATGAATGGAGATTATGGGCGAACAAATTGCATTTTGATAACCCACAAATATGGAAAGGCCACTGCAAGCTTATGTCATTCAGTGTCATTAATGAAAAATAGGGGATTTGAATAGATATGATTATGAATAATTAATTTATCTCATATATTCTAAATCTGATAACATAACAAAAACGAATAAATGTAATAATATATGGATATTATCTATAAGTTTTCACTTTAAATAAAACACTTTTTTTATTTTCGCTTATCATCCTTTGACAGTTTGCGACGTAAATACTGCTAGCTTAAATTTTATGTTTAACCAATCACAAAATTTATTAAGCTGCTAAGTGATGAACAAAATAAATCATTTCCCAAAACAACCGCTTCAATATTTCCCACTAAATGACCCGACTTGAAATGACATTGATGAATCAGCGGCAAAAAACATTCGAATGAAATTATAAATAAATTCCATGCCCCTTAGATAAGACAATTAAAGTCAATCCATAAAAAAGAAGCCCATCTGCCGGAAAAAGATAGATTCATCAAAAGATACGTATGCACGCCAAACTTCATTTACGGTTAAAAACAATTTTTATAACCAATTTTTATGGGGGGGTGTAGCGAACGAGCGAGGGCCAGTGCGCATAAAAAATGATGTACATTTTTTAGCATTCCGAACTTGTTTACAAATAAATAGCTCCGCTGCTGGCAAAGGAATGGGCTAGGAAAACTGGGCCAAAAACAAAAACAAATTTTAATCCCAGCCAAACACTTGACTCTGTAATATTCCGCTCTGCTGGTCCCCCTTTCCACGAATTTTGTCTTTGTTTCGTGGGGCTGTGGGTGGTTTTTGGGTGGATTTTGGGGGAGCACCTCCACAGATTTATCTCGGTTAATTTACCGTTATTTGGGCATCAGCTTTGCAACAATGCAAAAAAGAGCGGGACAGGAAAAGATGAAAACAAAGTAAAAATAAACCTTCGCATGGCCCATAAAATTTCATTAGCGTCATATTTTCAAATAATTTTCTTCGTATTTTCCGCCGCGCCCCTCTTTTTGTGCCGTTCCTTGTGTTTTCCTGTATTTTTTTTTCGCTTTTAGGTCCTAGAAAGGTCCTTTTCCCCTGTCCCCTTCTCAATCGTTGCGGCTGACTGGTCTCTGGAGAAGTTTTCCCACCTAACGAAGGTATAATCATAATTTGAAATTGCTCATTCGAATCTTAGATTGGATTAAGTGCGAATTAGAACATCAATAAGCGGAGAGGGTGTTAAATGTAACGCAACATTGGCGACAGACTTACCCACTCCCAACACTCCTCGAACAAAGGGATCAAAGCGGGATTTGCCAAAGGATATGGGCGAGAATCCCAAGGATGCGGTGAGACAGTAGGTGCAAATGTGCCAAAAGTGTTAGTCGAGGTGCTCAAGCAGGCAACTTAATGAGCACTGACAGTCGTCGACAGAACTATGGCCACATTAAATCGTTATATAGCTAGAAAGGCTTCCAGAGTATTACGGGCTAATCGGGGACTTGTAATGCCAGGCCCACATTGGTAAATCCATCCTAAGTTGGACATAAATTATTAAATATTAGTCTAAATATATTTGAAGCCAAGATATCCTAAATTGATATGTATTTTTTGTATTATAGTTGAATGTAAGCTCGTTATTTGAGACTAGCTTAAATAGTCTTCCCTCCTATTGTCTGATTGAAAGATCTTCACAGAGCATTTCAGCTTCGCTTTAACCCACTGTTAACCATTCATCCAATATATATACACAAATTGCCTGAAATCGCCCAACAATATTACAAACTTGCGAAAGCAAATGCTGTGTAACTTTTTTAGCTCATCAAGCTGGAAACGTTTGGACAGAAGCCGCTGGCTCCTGGACCAGAAAGGGACATTCATAGGAACACTCCTTGGAACTGATACACCCGCCTACAAAATTAAGATTAGGTGAATTATAAGATTATTTAATAAATTAATTAATGAATACTAGTTTTATTTATATAATTTATCATTCAATTTATATATGTAAAATGTGCATATTAAATGGTTAAAATTTAGCGATTTTCACATTGGATGTTTAATATTAGTGCTTGAGAACTCTGTAAAATGCTCCTAACGAGTGTTACTTCAATGCAACGAGCAAAACTGAGGGAAGTGTTGGGCGCCAGGACACGCACATTGGCAGGACGAAAAGGACGAGCTCTGGCGGAGATGAGCAAGCCTTCGGGGCTGCAACTAACAAATTATCCTCAGCCAAGTGTGAGAACTGTGCGTGTGCATCACTCAAAATGTGTCGCTACTTCTGGGGAAATGGAAATGGATGTGGATGAGCAAGTGGATGTGGAAGTGTAAGTGGATGCCATCTCAAGCATGTGGTCATCACCAAGCAGAAACAACAATACCGAAGCTCTGTTGTCTGGGAAATTAAGAACAATCCCCAGCAATTTCCGGTACGAGAAACTCGAAAAATGTTCAAACTTTCCGTTGGGCTGGGCTCACTGTTAAATAGAGGATAAAAGAGACTTAATTTCGAGTGTAGAATGAGCGGATGATACTTTGGTCTTTCTGCAATCCCCTGCAGGTATATGACATGGAACGTAAGTCGTGTCGTCAGAAAGAAAGTTGCAATATGAAGTGAAGGATTGAGGGACAGCCGGATAGAAAGACACACAGAAAGCTCGTGGTGAAAGCCTGCCAAAAGCCGAGGCCAAAAGGAAGTCGAACAGCCCTCAAGGCGTTGTAAGAGCACTTTTGTGCATTGTTTCCCAGAAGCCCGAAATTCGCAAAAGTTCAATATTTCAACTTTGCCAGCGGCTGGCCCAAGCCAAACTTGTACACCAATTTAATTGGTTTTAGATGCGCATATTGGATAGGGATTCTTTATTAAAAATCGTGCGGAGCACTAAGATTTAACAAATTGCGATTGCAAAAAATTCCAACGCATTGGACAAAAATTTTGAAAAAAGACTTACCTTCCAAATCGAATTATCGAATAGATAGAGCTCTGGACCATATATTTATTCTTGCGTTACTTCCTGTATTTCACCTCCTCCCTTCGGCAGTTCAGTGTTTGCATGTCTTCCAAAGCCACTTGCTGATTTATTTTTCATTCAAAGTTAATTTATTAGAAAATAGCCGGACACGTTATTATCTAACCGAACCGAAGTGTGTGAACAGGGGGAGTTTGGGCGAACCTATCCGGATTTGGATATAAGCTTTATCTAAGGGCCTAAGGGCATTTGGCGTGTAAACGTTGCTGTTCGACTTTAAATGAAGTAGAAATTTTCGGCATCCCCCTGTAAAGTCCGCTCCCCGTATCTATGCCATAAAATTACGCGCATCGTTAGTTGACGATTTGCACCGGACAGAGGACAAAACAGTGTCAAAGATGGGCGGTTGAAGGACTTTTGGGGGCGGGGCGTGTGGCCGATGCAAATGAATGGACATTCGGAAAATACGGCTTGGGAAATAGCCTCGATGCTGAGCCAGAAAATTAAGTAAATTTCTCTTCGCAAGTCGTTTAATTTATTTAGTGGAAGAAATGCGCTGCGAAAAAATAGTCCATAAAAATCAAAACTTATATTTTTCTAGTGAATAAAAAAGCATATTCTAAAGATAAAATTTTAAAATACAAAATTCTAACGTAGAAATAATGATAATTTTAATATATTATTGTAAATATAGAATTTGATCTAAACTCATTTAATCTTAATCAACTTATTTCTCTAGTACATTCGTAAGTGTCGTTATTTACATTTAAAACTAATTACACATAATTTTTCTGAGTGCACACAATCTTGTCCTTGATGGGAGGCAACCTCAAGGGCGTGTCCACGAAAGAAGAAACTGGAGCAGAGTCCTAAATTACCAAAACCGCACAGACAAACCCAACTTACTCCCATTTTCACCCCGAAAGTAATGAATTCAATGATTTTATTGACTTTTGTTTGTAATTTATTAGTGATGAAGATAGAGCAGTAGAGTTTGGGCGCAGACACGCCCCCTTTAAGGATGTCGGGGTCATTTTTTCCTTTGCAGTCTGTGTCCTTCTCATTTCGGCTACATTTTTTCCCGGCAGACGATTTATCAGACAAGGTCTAGGGAAAATTAATTAAATCAAACTGCACTTTAAATAAAAAGAAATCTAAAATTTACTCATACGTTAAACTTCGTTTTATCACTTTAATAGTCAGCTTATACGTTCAATTAAGCTTTAAATAAATGTTTACTTGCTATATATATTTTAAATATTTAGCTAATATTGATTCATTGTCATGCTGTTAGTTTTTAAAAAATCAAAGATACTTAAATAATCGTCGTTTTTTTTCAAAGTGTCATTCCAGCGCATTTGCTTTAAATCTCATGTTGGTACATTTACTTCCGCCCACTGACCTTCCCGCCCATCCCGTGGCCTTGTCGGCATGCTTGCAAAGGCAAAGAAACATGTGTCGGGGTCGAAAGTTTTCACTTTTACCCACCACCCACCGCTTGCATCAATCAAAGGATTCGCTTAGTGCCGAGCCAAAGAAAACTCAATTAAATCAAATAGAAATTAATTGAAAGTCTGCGGCAGGAATACACATAAACACTACGATTTAACTGCGGATGGATCGAGTAAACAACACATACAAAATGAAAAACGTAATTGGCTCAAGGGTTGAGGAAAACGCATTGTAAAAGGATTTTCCAAGGAAACCTAATCCCCGCGTTATGTAAACAAACCAAATGGCGATTAAATACCTAGACGATGAAGGGATGCTCCATTAATTGATATTTATAAATAACGAAGCAGAAGGAAGGGTTCAAGATTGAGCAAGCTGTCTGTGGGATAGAGTGTATCAAAACTAATTGAATGAAGTTTATTTAATGGAGGGTTTTATTGTTTAGTTAGGTAAAGTGCTACCTCCAGAAGTTGTATACATATATATTTCAAGGAGTCCCACTTCCTTAAATAGCAATTTAAGCTTATATACCTAGTTGTTAATCTAAAGTTATTAGCACGAGTTTGTTTTTAATATTCTTAAAAGTTTTATTTTATTTAAAGAGAATCTTCCCAAGCTATTTAACCTTTTTGATAGCATTGAATATGTATAAGTAAGCTGCATATAAACATGGATTCTAAAACTACACTTCCAAAGCACTTCCGCAGTCATTTCCATCCCCAGACAACCATTCTAAGATCTATCCATCAATCTTGCCAGCAACCTGTAAGTGGAAAACAAAGACCTCAAGTCGTATCCCGCGATTTATTTAGCTACTCGGAGCGCACTTAGCTTAACCGCAAAAAGTCGCCTCGCATTTTTATCCTCGAACTGCATTCATGTAAATGGATATTGATATGGGGGCCACGCCCTCGCAAAAAGTGTATCTGCAAACCGAACAGCGTTTGACGCTTTGGCACCTTGACAATTTGTATGGCAAACCGAAGGAATACCTCTGGATAAATAAGGAGAAATAGAATAGAAGAAAAAAAAACTAGAAACCGAAACCCAAGTTGTAAACAACGGGAAAGAAAGATCAGCAAGTGTAAAAGGTAAATCGCTGACATGCGATGCACATTTTTCAAACAGTCACAAGCTGCTGGCATTAATATTGGCGAATTGAGATATAGATATAGATATAGATACTCCCCATAAACCCGTAATTTGAGAGAGACGGCAACAGGCGCATCAGAGCGAGACGGCGCCAAGCGAACGGTGTACACAAATTGCCATTTGGCGTTAACTGAGAAATGCACTTTTAAACCCACATCCCTTGACACCGACTTGAGCTTGCAGTCCTTGAATGCAATCTGTCAGGATATTTTGAGTGTGCTAGTAGCGATTGCAAGGGACCAGCGCAACAAACAGGAAGTTGCAGAAGAAATACACTTATATGACAGGTAATTCAAAAATAACTAGTCAATTGATCACTTCATTCATTTATTGGACAAGTAGACTACTACAAATGCAATAAGGTGTTTTTAAAAAAATAGAAAAACAGATGCATGCCATCGTTCTTTCTTGCTACTTTAAGAACAGAAACAGCTTAGACCGTATATATAAATGGAAAATGAACCCCATCAGGATTAGCATATGCGGCTTGTCAAACAATCACGAAAGTTAAGGCACTTTGGCCCTGTAGCAGGGCATTAAACACAACCCCAAGGCGCGCCCCTGGTGGTATGCAACGTTTTTTTTGTGCGAAAGTTGGCAACTTTTGACTGAATTGCATACAGCAGGGGATCTTTGTGTGTGTTTGGCTTACTTTCTTTTTTTTTTTTTTTAGTTGCCTGCTCAACGTTGTGCTTCTCTATAAACAACAGTTACTTAGCATTAGCGTGTAGCGCAACTAAAAGCAAACGCCAGGGCACGTAGTAAAGGTGGAAAATCCCAAAGCACTGGCTAAATTGCACGGCTCAAGGGGTGATGTTGGGCAAAAGGGAGTAGGAGTAGGGAAAATGGAAGAGGCAAGAAAAGCGAGGAAGTGGGCAAAATCCAGCCTGATGTATGTGTGCTGCCTGCATGTCTAAGTACTAAACCAATTGCAAAAGCAACAACTGGCTGGCATTCCCACCTGTTCGTTGGTTCGCCAGCTCGGTGGCTCACTGCTCCATCACCTGGAGCATTCAGTTGACCTCAGCATCGACAGCTGGAGCAACAAGCAGCACTTAACAAATGGTAAAAGCATCAACAAGCTTCCGCATCTTCCTCATCCGCATCCGCATCCGCAACGGAACGCGATGTCGAGATCCGAGATGCTAAGATGCGAAGTTGCCAGGTTGTGAAGACGCGAGGATGCGAGATGCCAAGCGCCGGCGAAGGCTGATAAAATGTCTTAGCTCTTGACGCTTTTCCCAACTACCAGCTAATACAGTAAAAATAAAAAATGGGTAACAATGCGTTATTAACAACAAACAAAGAATAGTTGGCTTTTTCTAGCAGAAGAAGATAATACAGTTTTAGAGTTTTTAAATTGCAAATTAAATGCAATTTCAATATAAATTTTATAAATTTCCCTATTGTGCTAAAAATTAAAAAAAAAAATCACCAAATATTTTATAAAGTGGTTGCGATCATAATTTTAATCAATAAAAATATTGAGTTTAAAATGGTTATGAAAAAGCAGTTCTTATATAATTCGATGAGTTAGGAATTCATCACTGGGAAAATTTAATACATTCTTTTAAATGATTTAAAGTAAAGCGTTAAAAATATTTTTTAAGTGAAAATTTTGAAACGAGCTAGAAAAGTGATTTGCAGTGCAAATTAACTATTTTTTCGCACACATTTTTCGTTGTGCAGCTTCCGACTGTTGTTGTTGCAACAACTGTTGTTGTGGCTGTAGCTGTTGAGCGATTATGCCAAGGAGCCCGGCGTTACCTTTACCGTTTCCTCCTTCCGTGCCGCACCTTCGGCTGCTCCTCCTATAGCTTTACCGTTGCCTTTGCTGGCGGCACTTGAATGGCATGGAGCACGTGTAAAGCGTCTGAAGTGTGTCGGCATGGGATTGAATCAAGGGGTATGGGGCTTTTTCTTTGCGTGGCAGTGTATGTGCGATAGTCAGGCGACACAAAGCTAAGTGAAAAGTGTAAAAAGTAAACATTTTTCAAATGTGTAGAGGTAAACTTTAGTTGGCAAAGGAATTAGAGTAGAAAGATAAGTACAAAATTCGGAATCGACAAGGAAAAATGTTTTGTTTTCGGTTTAAAAGTGAAAAGTAATGTCTGACTTTAAGACTCGTAATGAAATCAAAGATTTGGCCAATGCAAAATATAAACCGTTGTCCTACCATTAACAACATGGAATTATGTTTCAAGCCAACTTCAATCGCTATAGGTACATATATACAAATGATATTTTCAGCTAAGTATTGTAGTATAGTAATTGTATCTTTCAACTTTTAAGTCTATGTTAATTCCTTTACCTAGAAACTAAATGGTTTTAACAATTTACTTGTATACAATTACATCAAACCCCTCGACGCCATTGGAAATTACTCTTTCCGCGAATGCAATTTTCCCTCCCCTTTCGACCATTCACAATCCTTCAGAATTCTGCCATTGCGAAATGAACTTTTCATTTGGCATAACAAAAGAAGGAAAGGCGTCGCACTGCTGCCACGCCCCCGCCTTTAGCGATAGCTCCCTAAAAACTCGTCTAAGTCTTGTGCCAATTTCCCCCTCCTTGGAGCTTTTGTTTTGTTATGTAATGCATGTTTATGGTTTTTCATCATTAATTTGTCGATGAAACTTATGGCAATATTCCCAGGAAATGTTTGCACAAGCATTACAGTTGAGAGCGTGTGGGCGGGCGAGAAGCGGAAAAGTGGGCGGAAAATTCGGGGAACAGTGTATGCTTGTGTGCGTGAGTGGGTAACTTTTCAGTGGAATTTGACGATTTTCTGGGTTGCGTTCTGTGTTATTGTTTGCCAAGTTTTTGCATATTATCAACGGCAGCAGCAGCCCAAATGCGTTCATAAAATAATGTAATCTGTTTAAAAACAAACATGTCTTGAGCAATTTCGCGCGACTAGGGACATATTAAAACGAGAGGCGGTCCCTTTCAACCAACCGGCCCCCCTCCCCCACACACTTTTGGTCGCTCCCATCCCATCTTACCGCAAATTCTTGCCCCACCTAAAACAACAAACCAGAAGGAAAAACAACTGCCGAGCAGGCTAAAAGTTGCGGTAGCAGCAAAGAGCCGTTAACGGGAATAAGTTGGTAAGAAAGTGGGTGGTGAGTAGCGGGAAGCTGGCAACAACAAATAAGTTACAGTGATCACTCTCAAGTTATTCGCCTGCATTACAATTTTAGTTATATGAATATAATATAATATTACAGTGTGTGCTTTACTATTTTTTACATTTTTTAAGTTATATAGTTAAAGGAATAAAATTCATATATTTATTTATTGTTTTCTTATTTTACTTCTTTTGTTGCCAAACATATTGAAATATTTTGCGGGTTTACTCTTTTGAATTAGTAACTATTTTCAATTAGTGCGTGGACTGGTATTGTAAGTTCCACAATAATATATTTAAGTGAAAAGGTGATCTATTTTCCAGCAAGCACTGTTCCCTCCCACGTGCTCCTTACTTTAACTCCTCGTTGTGGAAACAAATTTTATGCCAAGATAAGTGAGACGGCGAATGCGACGGCGACAGCGATAACAACTTTCCCGTTACCAACGTGGCTGCAATTTTACCGAGTGAAGTTTTTGAAAATTCATGATGAAAACTAAAAGCAGACGCGCGACGACGACGTTCCGGGCAGTCGTGGGTTAAGCCATAGAAAGGGGGAAGTTTGCCTGCATTTCGAAGCGGGAGCCCCGGCGACCAGCATTTTACGTATATTGACAAGTTATTAAAGTGATAGCCGAGCAGATTGAAGCTTATGGCACTGCCATTAAATCAAAGCCAGTGCTCAAGTGATGTAACCAAATCTTCACAACTTGGTATAAGTATGCAGTTTCAGGTGCGCTTACTTAGACACAGCGATTAATGCATATATATCAAAGTTTTTACTCCTTCGCAGGCCATCTTTTGAGTTACAATGATGTATAAAGTTGAGATAATACCTTTTGTATTTTGGAGTGACTGAATTTTATTAAAATTGATTATTATTAAAAAAAAAGTTTTGATATGGAAATCAAATCAGATATCATCGTTAACATTTCTAACTAAAGTACAAAAAATAGAAAATTCACTGCAGCTATTCTGAGCCAAGCGTAAATTTGTAAATAAGAATTCTTCGGATCTCTCTACCTTTGGTTTTTTTTAATGTAAAGAGAAATTCAGAACTCCAATCATCATGAGTCATAAAAAACATATGTGAAAACGGAAGCAACATCGCCAAAGGTGTAGCTTCAGTAGAGGAGTTTCATTAAAAAATATATACAAAACGCTGTTTGCAGTCGACTAAAAGTTGTTAGACTGTAACTAAAAATGATACCCTTGCTTGCAAATTAAGCTTTTGTGCCCCAACGGTTCGCTAGTGCGGCAATTTTTAGTTGGAAAATTGTTCAAATTATAAAATTTTCACAGGTGTCATTTAAAAACACACTAATTGGTCCTCTTGGTTTACGAGAATATGCGCATTATGACAATATTAATAGGATTTTAGTTGTTGTTCATGTTTTACAAACACATTTTTACAAATTAGGCCACTTAGTATTTTTTTTTTCTAGAAAACAAATTCTAAACTAATTATGTAAAAAGTCGATCGATTGCTATGCAGTTGTTAACGCATTTGTATTGACTTGCCACTCAAACTACAATCGCAATTTAAATTTAAATTGAAATGTGCATTAAAGCGAGCTGAACAATATGGAGTAATTTAAATTTTGCAGCCACTTTGCTAATGCAATTACACTTTAACTTGAGAGCAGCATTCCAATCTCTCACACACACACACTCGCACACTCTGTTTGTTGAAAAACATACAGCTGCGGCCATGAAAATGGGTCTCAGGACTCCTCACTTTGTTTCGATTGTATGCAGATCATAAACTTTATAGAGTATAATTGCCCCATTAGCTAACATTTAATTGATTAAATAGTACAACATTGGCGTAATGATTCTAGCAAATACATACATTGATATATTTATAAAACTGAAAAATAATTATTCAATTTAGATATTTTGCTTAAATTATCTATTATTATTGACATACTTGTGGTATATGTCACATGTGCGATATTCCCTTTCCCAGCCTCAACTTGCTTCTGCCGTTAAAGGATCTTTGCTGAAGCGTAACAGTAAGCAAGTTTTCCACATTCAGCCACTACTTAAAATATGAGCACCCATTTCCTCTGGTCAAGCAATTGAAAATGATTTTCGAGTGACAACGACAGCCGAGGCAGCAGTTGCCGAGTCAAAACAGACGAAATTTGTCGAAAATCCTGTGAACAAGCGCAGGACAAAGTGCTAGGACATTGCCGGCCAAAAAGGATTACGTCGAGCATATGTATTCTATGGCTGAGTGAACTTCATCTCCGTCTTTTTCGTCTCTGGCCAAACTTATGCGTTTGACTCGGGCGCAGAGATTTCAATTTTCCGATACGGATTCGCTTGTATATGCTAGCTGCTTTCTCCACTTCTGCTTCTTCTTTTTTGCCAATTGTCCTTTTGGCTAAGGGGATTGGCCCGAAATCCGTAAACCATCCCACCCAGCCTAATATGACATTTGAAGTGATTTTTATGGGAAAGTTGCTGATGCTTCCTGAAATCCGGCGTCGATATTTTTTACGACTGCTCCCAATGTCCTGTCCATATCCTGTTTGCGAAACTCATGCCATTTTGGCCAGTGAGACAAAGGACGAGCACACCAAACACACACACACTGACGCACACACCGCTCGGTAGAAAAAACACCCTTGAAAATTTCTAATCTCTTAATGGATGACAATCTGCGTTTTAAATGGTTTGCACGAGTCCCCCGGAAAAGTGGGGAAAACCGGGAAGCAGAACACACAGCTCCAAATAAGAAAAAAAAAAATAAAACTAATTCCATCAAGCGTCGCGTCCTGCTTTTGTTTGCCTAATGAAAGAACGCTGTTTGGGCAAGTTTTTAAAGGATTTTTTTTGTATACTCGCTTCCCTTTGGCTATCGTGCTTGATTCCTTTGTTTGATTTCTGGCTAGCTGGAGAAAATGATTTGGAAAATTGACTTACCATGTCAGGGCTAATCACACGGCCCACTGATTGAACGACTGACTGACTGACAAGGCGCCGTAACAATGGCGGCAATCATAAATCATGTGTCTATAATCAGTAAATAAATCTCTTTTCTGCTGTCGCTTCAAATATTTATGATGATGTCTCGAAAATTTGGCTGCGACTAATCAAATTATGTAAGTTAAGCTCACCGGCGGACGAACATTAAACACTGTCAGATATAGTTTATTCTATATACTTGACCAAAATTGCGAAGTTATAGTAATTACACACTGTTTGCCAAAATTTGTGATAAATTAAATATTAAAGAAACGAAATCAAAAAAAATTAAGTTCTTATCGACTACCACATATATTCTTACCTCTTATTTTTTAAAAAGAGTTCAACGAGCTACAATAGATCTGCATATAAACCTATTTGTTCTCTGTAAAATCTAGCAAGACCTAAACGATGTGGATGCGTGGAGAAGCTAAGTGCCCTGTAGACGGAAGTGCTTAGCCATTATAGTTGCTCCTGATTTTCGATAGATGGATGTGGATCAAAGTGGGAGGCTGGTGGGCCAATCTCAGACATGCTGGCGACGCAAACACGTCATCGATGTGGGGATGCCCAGGGAGTTCCACGTAATTCGTGGCAGCGAGCAACAGAGCAGCTCATCGCACAGCACTTCAATACCCGCAGGTTAATCTTGAATAATAAAGGACCTTCCACGACAGCACACACACACCTAAGCAGAGCACACGCATACACACACGTGACAAAAAAATAGTCAGCACTTGTGGGAATTGGCTAGCTCATAGATATTTGGATCCTATAAATATTTACATATACAAATATTTATTTTGTACGTCTAAAAGTGGTAAATTTTTATAGGAATAATTTAAAATAATTTTATTTGAAAAACAAGAAAATATTGAATAACATTCCATTTATAAATGGCTTGGTCAAAAAGTAGTTTTTATAATTTAATTGATTATCACGTGTTTTTGTTAGTAGATATATACACAAATAGGAACAATTTGCATGCTTTACATGGTTCTGAAGGCCAAACTAGTTGCAAAAGTTAGCTGAATTTGAATAGGCAAACAAAGGTTTGACAAACTCTCACATATCACGCACACACACAGGAAAACATAATAATTTTAAAATAATTTATTTTCTACTTAAAAACAGCTCAATCAACTCTTATTAAATGCCAACTTATAAGCACAAATAACTAGCCATATGTTGCATTTTAAAAATTAAGATTATTATTTAAAATCAAATAATTATTTATCTCGGTGCATCAATGGAGCCGTGCCCTTTTTACAGGATTGTAATGCCATTTTGTGTGTCGACGCATCGCACCATTTGAATATTTCACAAAGCAAAGTCCGGGGGATCCCCGTTCAGACCAGGAGTAAATCAAATCCCCGGCTTGTCTATGGCCTTACATATGTGCCACCCCATCGCACAACTCGCATTCCCGTTTTTCGATTTTATACGTGTTTTTGGTTGCTTTTTAATTATAGCTTTTAAATGCCTAACCATCTAACGTGTATTTTATTTATTTCACAGCTACGGGCTGTGCCCTCATCAGACAATCAGACAATGTGCCGGAAAAACGCGGCATGTTGTGGTGTAGGTTATCAGTGTGGTGGGGGGAGGTGGGTAGGGCCCCCCCCCCCATTTCCCCAGGACACCCCCACACTCTAGCCATCTGAGAGTCTGTGTGGAAAGCGCTGGAATTACTCGGGCGCTTTTAATTTGATATGCAAATACAGCAAAAAACGAAAGCAAAGGCGGTGCAAAAGGCCGTGATGATGGAAATGTGAAAAGTGAAACGCAGATGGGACAGCTGGCCCCCTTTTGGGTGAATCTGCTGCGGAACACGTTTGTCTATTTGCAGTTCAAAGTCTCAAATGAAGTGCGGTGCGAGGATATCAAACGGGAATAGTAGGGGTTAGTGTTGGGTTAAGGGCGGTCTGGTTGTGGGGCTTAAATGGGGTTAGGGGGTTAAAGTGGGGGCTTGGGAGGCTTGAGTCTGGCTAGAACACGACTTTTCGCTACCAACTACACAGGGCAAAAACAGGTTAAAAGATGCTGGGAATAATTTAAATGTAATTTATTTTCTTCAAAATCCACCTAAATAGTGTTTCTAATTACTTAACTAAGTTTTAAGTTATGCACTTATATGCACATCACATAGTCATATCATACAAGATAAATAATAATTCATGGCAAATAATACACTATAAAAAACAATTTATCTTATTCATTGTTTTTAATAAGACATTCCAAAAAGATAACTGCTAATAGGTTGTTTCCAAATCTTTTATCTCAGTGTAGGCATCATAACAGGACTCCTGGCTGCGACACCGCCTGCCAGCACTTTTTATGATGTGGCTAAGTTTTGAGGATAGTTTAGATGTCCTGGATGAACGGCTTGCAAAGGGGGAGGCCAGAAGGAGCAAAAGGATAACGAGAGCTTGGCATGAGATGTCATTGCAATGGCAATTAAAAATGGCGGGCTTTAAATATCACATAATCTGTTGATAGTCGCTTAAGACACTAGAGATGGTCGCGGGAACTCGGAAAATGTCTGGGGAGCAAACTAAAGCCATGGCAAGAAATCCCATAAAAGTGGAAAGCGAAAACGCGCAAGAGAAATCCGTTTTGGGGACTGCGGAATATTTATAAAAGAATGAATGGCAAATGAGCATAGACGGCGATGCAGATAAGAATGAAAAACTAAGTGCAAAAAAGACTAAAGTACCACAAAGAGAAAAAGTTAGAAGTACAAAAATGTAGCGGCGATTTTGAGATCCTCCGAGGACTTTTTATTCAAAAATTTTTTTAAGTTTCTTACAAAATTAGTTTTATTTGGAACTATTTTTAAGTGGAATTTATAATGCTCTGTACGACCATATACACAACTGAAATACTTTATGACAATCAGGGTCCATTCTGACGGCCAATGCTTATTCATCACATCAAAATATCCAAAGAATTATATGCAATCTCTATCCCCCATTCATACTTGAATAAATATCCCACCCTGCCGCATTTTATTGCTTACCACTGCATCCGTTTGATGTGATTCCTTTGAACTACCCGCAGCGAGAAAAAAGAACGCCCCCCAAACTGACCAAACACCCCCAGAATCAGCATTGAATAACCATTCACGCCCGAAAAAATGTAATTTGATACTTTTTTTCTGCTGATGCAGAAGTGAGTGCCTGGCATATCTAAAACGATGCAGCAAATTAATCGGCACACGTTCGAAGACTAATCGCTTTATGAATGCCACCCACTGATGAGGGGCCTCAGAAACGTCACATCCCCCAATTTTACCAGCCTCAAAGACAGTGTTGTCTATTAGAACATGAGAAAAGTCAAGAGCAAAACTATATTAATGTATAAAACAAAAGTCATTAAAAATTGTTAATGAAACAATTCGATATAAAAACAGAAATTAAAATATTGAAATACATTATTTATTTATTTTATTTTTTAGATAAGGGTCTATTGCATAAAACAGTCTACTTCAAACAATAATTGTACGCCAAATCACTTGTTATTCAACATACAAATACTCATTTTCTATTCACTAACTAGCTATTAAATCGCTGGTTTTGCATCACTGACCAAACAATTTTCACGTCATCGTGCGACGTCATTGCATCCATCCATCGTCGCTCTCAATCGCTGTGCACTCAATCACATGCCGGAAATCAAACGAAGCGGATATCCGTTGGGTTGCCGATTGCTCGATGGAATTGCGGGGTTATTTGGGGGCCAGAGGATACGCGGTATGTGTGCTGTGCCCATTGCATCTAACCGCAATGTGAAATCGAAAGTCCGCTGATTAAAACTCCACTCAGAGTATGACATGTATCAGGAAATTTATGCAAATCAAACAGTATATTGATTAAAATCGCTAACACCTAACAATAAATTATATTTTTAGAGTTGCGCATGATTTTTCCTTTTTACAGTAAATTTTCAAAAGGACCTACATACTTATAACGTTGTTTTTGATGCATACAAAATCAAAAAAAAAAAAAAAAATTTCTGCATACTTTTCGATTTTTTGGTGTCTAAAATCTACGGTTGGTCAGACTTGACTGGTAAGACATAAAAGTTCTTCAATTCTTTACAAATGGCCTAACATTGAGTTTTTTCTACATTTTATTACCCGTTTCGCCAGACAAAATTGCTACTAAATCCGGCGCCAGTTTCGACATAAATGCAAAGCTCAAAAAAGAATGAAACTGAAGAGTCAAAGGACCTTTCCACACGACGTCCTGAATAAGGAAACTACATTTTACCATTTACTTTGGTATTGATTGTTTCTATGACAGCCTGAGCCCATTTGGATCAAGGTTCATCATCACAATCATGCCAGAGTGGAATATTCGACACGCCTGATTTTTATGTTGCCAAAATATAATGAACACCTTAACAATATATAATAAATAGCTTATAAAAAATTATCAAGATTTGTTAAATGGGTTTTAAATAAATTTGTTACCTATGTATCTGTATATCTAATTTTCCTATTCAATTTCCCTCAGCATTTGCAAAAGCTTTCACTTTAAGACACGAGTCGAAATTAAAGGAAATACCAATTTTTTGGTGACATCAACAAGGTTTGTATCAAATTTTTTGCAAGGGTGTGAGGATGGTCAAGGACTCGCATCGAAGGGTTGACACTCCAAACTGCTCCGACTGTCTGTCTGCTATATATAGTTTCCTGCTCCTTTGAGCTTTTTTATTGTTTATACGATTCCGATAACGCAGACGGAAATTGCCAAGACCCTCGACCCTTCTCCACCTTTCCCCACTTGTCGCCTCCTATTGTATTTCCTGCCAAGGGGACGAGCAACAAAAAACGAATTAAAAAACTGTGGGGCAGACAAGCGGGGAGTGGGAAATCGAGACAAACAAAATGCGTGAAATGCTTGTACATATAGATGGAAACCCACTTGCCATAGAGATCTGCACATGGGATATAGTTTACGGCTTGTGTTGGTCATTTTTAATTTGAATGTGAAAGAACAGACATTGAATTAGTTTTTTATGGGCTAGCCGGAAAAGGGCTTAGCACTTGATTGAAACTGAGAGACAAGAAAAACAATTTTGTTTCCAACTTAAAGCAATAAAAATACATAGCAGTTGAAAGTTATTTCGGCTAACAATAAATTCGGAATAATAAGCAAATTTTTACAAAAATGGCAAGCAAGGTCAAAATAGTTTAAATTTTAGTTTAATTTTTAAAAAATTCGGTTTGCAAATATCTAATTTGAAGTATCCTACATTAATAATTGATAATTTTGCATTCTAGCCCTGTATTTCCCTGTTTAACATACCATTCATTCATTTAAGTATGGTATTTCAACCTGAATAACAGTTCTATTACATTCATCTTGGCCAAAACCCTTTCGTGCACTCCAATCCTACTTAATGCGGCATAGTTTGCATGCTCAAAAACACCACATTTTCTGCAAACGCCCATTAGACACGCCCCCGTATTTGTGGGAGGGAAAATTCCCCGCCATAACGCTAATTACGCATTTTGTAACCAGTTCTAAACACGGCACACGAAGATACTGGTCAAGAGTTTGAAATGAATGGCAGTCACATGACTCACTGCAGCCAAAATCCCACCTGCCCAACCACCCAACTCCCAAAAAGGCAGCGCCAAAAGTTGCCAACCTGGATTAAAAAAAAGTTTTGCACAGAAAAAATTTAAATAATCACAACAAAAAGATTTTAATTTTGATGTTAACCAAAAAAGTATTGGGTATCGTACAAAACTAAAAATATAAGATAAATGTTATACAAAAGTTTTAAATAAATAAAACAAATTTTTTGAATTTAAAAAATATATACCTAACAGTTAAGAATGTATCTACAAGAGTACATTTATTCCAATCGGGTGTTTAAAATTCCGTACAAATTTAAATATAATTTTATTATTTCTCGCTGTACACTAGTGGAGTGGAACTCCTTACACAAAACAGTCGACAGGCGACAGACAACGATGACGATGAGCACGAGAATGGTACTGGGAATGGCGATAGCGATGAGGATGGCGTCTGTGTAACATGAAAATCGCCACGGCAACGGCGACAAACGCAACATCACGTGCCCCAAAACGGGGAGATGGCGGCCCAAACTCTCAGCGCAACGAAAAACCGAAGCACCCGAAACTGAACTCCGCACCCACCTCCCCCCCGGGCACCTTTCGGGCCGGGCTTACCTGACTTTATAGCCTGCGCAACAAATTTCCAGACTGGGAGTCTGAGAATCAGGTTCACTGGCAGTTCGCTGTTGCTGCCAGGGCTGAAGATGGTCACTTTCGGGGTACTTCAATACCAATATATAAATTAAATTAATCATTAATAACAATATACCACTTCAATACCTATATATTTATTAAATTTATCATTAAACAATTGCATTAAAAAATGTTTACTATAATTCGAAATTGCTGGACAAATATGCTAACAGATGTAGATAACATAGATTTAAGAAATATGTTAAATAAATATTATATAAATATTTTGTTAAGAATATCGATTTCATTGTAAAACTAATTATTTTTCAATTCAGTTTAATTTCATTCAACTAAGCTTAGTTTAAATACTATCAATTACAAGTCAAATTTAGAATTGTTATTCCGAACGAGGAAAGAAATCAATGATTTTGTTTTCTGATTCCCCCTTCCCTGGCTTAAGTTTTCTATTCCGTCTGAGCTGCCGCTGCTGCCACCTTATGCCATTTTCCAAACGAATGCGAAACCAAATTCCAGTCGAGGCGGCGTGGAACAAAAAACACGCAACGCATCCTGACACGTTCCCCTGGAACTCCCCAAACTCCTTTCCCTCGTCGTCTACCAATCGAAAGTATTTTTAAGATTTAAAAATGTCTCCCAGCTTGCACAGACATTGAGAACTGGAAAGGGGGCGCGATGGGGAGGGCCACTTTGTGGCACATTGGTATTACTTTACCAGTTCGTTTTTTACACCATCCACCAGGATCCTTTCAACACACAAAACAAAAAGTACAAAAAACCTCTTCTACTAATAAGGATCATCGCTAATTCCTAAACAAAATTTTTGTAATTCTAGCTTTACAAAATGGTTGCTAAAATTATAGTTTTTTAATCTAACCAAAAATGAACCAACAAAGTCATAAAAAAACATATTTTTGTAATTAATGTAAACACCCATAGATATGAATCTCATTACGTACTCGGGGTACATAATTCTAGGTGAAAACTTATCCAAGTGAAATAGCTGTTAGATGCAGTAGTCAACACAACTTTTACAGCCACAAAAGCCCCCTTATTTTTCTCTCTGTAGTCACGCTTCAGAGCGGCGCCCGCACAGTTGAATGTAGTGTAATTGAAAAATTCTACCAAAGTCAAGTCCAAAGTGAGAGTGACAAGCCGAAGGGGGGAGCCTTCTCCAAAAGTTACGCTGCAGAAAATTCGCAAATATATAAGGGAATCGTTCGTTGGCAGTGCGGTACTGGGATGAAATCCAAGTTGCAGCTTTGGAGGCAAACAATTTCTATTTCATGGCACATTATTTTGTGGCTTTTGTTTCGACTGTGAATGGAGCAAGTTACCAAATGCGGAAACGAATACGCATATGAGTGGTTCTTCGGAGAAGTTAACAGAGTAAGTTGTGTCATAATGCACTCAAAATCGTGAACTCTAATTATACATACATCTAAATATACATACATATGTATTATCAAACCCGCCAAAGAAACATTATAGATGTGGGTATACTCGAACAGAAGAAAAATAAAAAGGTATATATATTGCTCATACAAATTTGTTTTGTAATAAACAAAACTTAACTTAATTAGTAGATCTTAGTATCACATCTCAATTTAAGTAAAAAGCGTATTTAATTGTCGTTTCTTTTTTAAGTCCTTGATCTTAACACAGTCGTGTACAAATACCCACAGAAAGTTTTGCAGAAGCCTATCGAAACCTTGAGATTCTTTGCTCAATGGCCTCGCCATTGTCTCCATTGATTGATTGTGGGTCATGTGTGCATGGTGGCCCAGGACTTTTTCGTGGTTTGCTGCATCTTTCAGGAGCTTTAAATTTTACATGGCATTACGAGGACCATCTCGCAACTCTTCGGGCCACCCTTGCCCCATCCCCCCAAGCAATTCATTTCATTAAAGCAACACAATGGCCGCCTTTTGTAAAATGTTGCCGCAAACCACAAACTGCAAATGAGAGGAGGGGGAAATCCCAAAGTCAGCAAAGGAGGTAACTGCACCGAAATAAATAGCGAAAGTGTGATAAAAAAAATATGTACATTAATCCATACAGATACGACACATACTTATAACTAATATAAAAACGTCTTTAACTATTTTTCCAATAATCAATAATTCAAAATATATAATAAGATTTTGATGAACTTGTGTTATCTAAGAAATGCATATCTTAAGCTTGTTATCATCACCATAAGCAATGATTTAGCTTATGTAGTGTACATGACTTTTCTCACAGTGCATAATCTCCGCCTTCAAGCCTATGAGCTCATCCTGGGTCCTCCTTTCTTTCATCGCAGCGAGGAGTCTCGAAACCTTGAAGTGCGCCAATGCTGACGGCGTGATGTGCGTGCGCTCTCTTTATTATGTTTCAAGGGGCTTCCCCGTCAGCTTTTCCTTAGCTTTTCCCAGAGTTTCCCACTCATCATGTGCACTTTTCTGTGAGCTAATATACCCAAGGACCGAGTGAAGCCAGCGATGACTGCAATGCGGCCCAACTTTGTCTACGTAAATCCCTTTTGTCGCATTAACTGCTAACTTTTTCTCCCGTTTTTCCAGTTGCCCATCCCATTTTTCTCATTTTCCCCGTTAGCGACAAACTTTGTTAACAACTCGCAAAAAAAGGCGTAGAACTCAGGTAGGGCTTTGCATCCATGATCCCTTTCTCTTGCCATCACACCGAGATGCGTTGCGTTGAAATTCCCGCGTGCTCTCAAACATGCATTTTGTCAAATCAAAAATTTTATGGTTTTATCACAATGTTGCCAAGGACGCAAAAGGCCAGGAAAGAAATCCGTCTGTCTCGAGTGCAGTTTTTATGGTATTGACTGAGTGGCCAGGAAGAGTATGAAAAGTCCCCGCTAACAGATAATTGGGCAAACAATAATAAACTCGACAAATTACGATATTCATAAAAGAAAAGTTAAACAAATTTTGAATATCATAATTTATATTGTGTAAGTTCTTGCAATTTTTCAAGTCTGATAAATATATGTCTAAGCAATGCTAAAAGTCTACGGTAACAACAATCTCCCTAATTTTGAAAATGTTCTCTCAAATTCAACACCGAAAAGTTACCAACAGAGTAGCTGACAAGTCAGCTCAAATCAAATGTGATTACATCTATTTTACTCCTTCGGTTTATGGTTGCTGCCATGACAACGTTGGCTCGATGCCTCCTTAAATGGCAACTAATTTGCCAGCGCAATTTGCTTTTTACAACTAAATTCGCATTTCGGCTTTAGCATCCTTGGGATGCTTATGTTCCCCGGCTTCCGCAAGACGTCTTCGAGCCAATGACGGAGCAATTATGCGAGAAGCCCGTAAAGCTACCAGAATCCAGCTACCAAAAGTTACGACAGACTGCAAATATTGTGGGAGTTGGAGTTCGAAGTTTCCTCTCATTTAGCCAGCTTTTCACTGCTTATCTGGGGGCATTTATCAAAAATCGTCGTTAGTCGTTAGTCGCTCCTCGTTCCTTGTTGTTAATTGCACGGGACAATAGTGCGGCAAATGAATTTGTACAAGGGATAATTGTTGGCTCGCAGAGTTGGCAATTCGTTTAATTTTGTGCAAATAGAGAGAAAAACATTCGCCACCCACCAGTCACCTCCCTTAGTTTATTCCAAATACAATCCCCATTCCCTTTGGCTGTCTAAACAAATGTCGTGAACTCGTCGTCGTGGAGCTCATATTTCAGAAAAAGGGGCGCATAAATTTATGCGAAATCTATTAGCAAAGAGCAACCCTTTTCAGCGCTCGCCACGGATCCGAATCCGGCATTTTGGCCACGGCTCCGGGTAAAGAGTCCCGGTAAAAGTCCAGGCATCCCGGCTCCCAGTTCCCAGATCCCAGACAGCGGATGATGTTTTGCCGGCCTTTTTTACTGTGTTTTTTGGGCAACCGGCGTGGGAGCACAGATGGATTTCATTTCATTCTGTTTCATTTCCATTTGTAAGTGAAACTTAAATTAACTTTTCATATTTCGCATTCTGTATGAATTTAAATGAAAGACAGCGAGTCGTTCTAACATAAAGGATTCGGGGTATGGAATCTTGATGGTTGTGCGAGATAGGGTTGAAATTTTATTAGCCTTTACACAGTTCTGTAAGATATAAACAGACTACGGACGTGTAAGTATCTAAAGATAATGAGTTGCCTAAAAAGCCCTCGAAATAGAAAAAATTTTTAAGAATATTTATTTTTATACAACTTTATTTTTATTATTTTCAATAATCAAACACCCAAGTTCCGAGCATGTAAATACACTCGCTGACCGCTTTTTGGAGCTCACAAATGCTGTAATAACTTGACTGGCTAACTGAGAGATTCGCAAATCATATTACAAAACGTGGCAACATAAATTTAGTGAAATGTATCACCTTACTCCAGAGCACTTCATCCCTTTTTGGCTCGCAAAATCCCCTCAAATGCCATCTAATTTCGTGCAAAGGTCATGACAGCACATAGGACCCATATATTATGTCTGGTAATTGAAAAAAATCGGCCTGTGTTTTATTTTGTTTTGGTGCCAAGGTCCCCTCCACTCGTCTTAGCAATTGCCCAAAAGTTGGCAGCGATTTTCCAGTCTGGCCTTCCCTGTTGGCCCTCTCGTCGCCAAAGTCCGAGGACGAGGTTGCAAGACCGCCAAGCAACCCATCTAAAATACACACTCTTACAGTTTCGATTAAATGAATAGTGCAAACTCAGAGATTTGCTCAGAAGGAAGAAACAGACTCTTTAAAGACAAGTAAACTTTGTCTCTATTTCAATGACATACTTTACTTACATGGTATTACCCTAAGCATATATTTTATATTTCGCTTATAGCGATTTAATTGTTCCTATCTATACTTGTATAACTTTTTACATTTTTAAATGACTAAAAATATGACATATTGCTAGAAAGCCGAAAAGCAACTACTTTTTTGCCCTCAGCTGTAAACTTTCATCTCATCTGTTCCTTACCGCCAACTCGACGCCAAATAACATTTCAATTGTTGTATAATGATGTACACAGTACGGCCATCCACCATGCGATAATAAAAATTGTTGTTCTTTCCAGACTCTTTTGGCTGATATGTTTTTGGTTGGGGGGGGGGGGGGCAAATGGGTGGTGTGGGAGGTAGGTGGTTGTGCGTTAGGGACACTCGTAAATAAATCGTGTCAGTGGGTAACAAAAATTCATTCATTTCATATTTGGATTTATTTTACAACATATACCGTTTGGCCGCTCCGCCTCCTTCCAACTTCACGATGCGTTCCTATTTCTTACCAACGAAAATGTTAGTAAGCCACGTTTAGTGTTATTTTTGTTAGCGTACCAAATATTTTTGGCTCGACAGGGAGCCAAATAAAAAAAAATATGTTGGACCACGGAAGAGTTAAAATTGCCAGGGAAATCAAAATTGGAATTGAGAATGTCCTGTAATACTTTTAATTTGAAATTGGGCAAAGATTTACTCAAATATGAAAAATAATGCATACACAAATAAGTCAGTTGACAACGATAAAACGTAATATCCTTACAACTGTTTTCCTAAATTTAAAGATATAGAGGAAGATTATATAAGATATATGTTAGATTTCAATTAAAATGCGTAACTTGAATGGTATATAATTATATCTATTCTTGACAAAGTGTCTGAATAGAATATATTATTTCCCTCCTTAAAAAGGGGGTATTACCCACATAGTCTCCCATGTGTGTGTTTCATGTGCCTGTGTGCGTGACTGTGCACATTTTTATATTTGCGAGCGGCGAAAACATAAAAGTCAAAACTAAAGGGCACCGACAGCCAACAGCAGCTCGGCCAGAGTTGTCACAGTGGTCGTGCCAACAATCAAGTCGAAAAACCGCGGGGCCAATTAGCGTGACAACTCTGTCGCACACAGCAGAGTTGCATCCGAAAATAAATGAGGAAAATCGCCGCAACTGTACCTGGTTCAGTCAACATTTTGTGGAGTAAGTTGCTGACCTAAAAGTCTCATTTGTTGGGCCTGATTCCTTCGCCTTCGCTTCGCCCACTGTGCAGCATATATTTTTCGGTCGTTTCGAGGCTGGCAATATTTTTTGGATATATATGTTTATACGTGTGTGAGCGTCTGTTGGTTTTGTTGCTTTTTTGATAAATGGTGTGCTCTTTTATCATGTTGCTCCTGAGCTTTGGTTCGCTTTTCGCGCTCGCCTCTCGCCAGTGGAAAGATAAAATACGTTTTTCATTTCGCTGCAGTTCCTAACTTCCCCCAACATTTTCGTTCTTTCCAATTTTCGTTCGCTTGATTTTGGCTCTGGCTGTGTTGATTTTTTAGCCCGGCTGTGTTTCGTACACTTGCCTGATTTTTTTCTTTTCAGCAGCCGAGCGCAGCTAAAACAAAAGCAGCATGATTTGCCAGCGTAGTCAAAAGTCCAGCCCACAAAATACCTAATATTTAATGATGACTTACTTTTTTAAGATTCCCTTTTACAAAAAAAAATAAATTTAGTGTCCATTAACTTATTTAATTTGATTATTTCTCTTTATACTCTTAGTCGGAAATCTAAGTTTTTCAATTAATTTTTGGCCGAATATATTATACCATTAAATACCCAGTAATGAAAGTAGAGAAAATATTATTTTCGGTATTTTGTGATTGCCCCCGTCCGTTGTTCCTGTTGCTCCTGCCACCCAATCCACATCCACTTCGCCCCATTTTATCCTGGCAGACACAAATCCTATGTAGACATTGGACATGACAATCTTTTGCCTCAGTTGCTCCGACCCTGTGCCTCTGGCTTATGGTTTTGTTTTACTACTTAGTTAATCAGCTAATTTAAAGTTTCTTCCCATGTGTGTCTGCTTTTTTTTTCTTTGTTTTCTTCAGCCCCGCCAGTTGGATTTGTGGCTTGTCAAGGCTCCAACGGCATGAAGTTACAAATTGAATAATTTTTGTTCTCTCTTTTTAGTTTTCTGCATTACCCGGAAATTTTGCACAAATTGAATGGTTTTCATTTTCTTTTTGGCTGGCTCTTGATTGGCATTACACATATAATTATGGATCAGATTTCCTTAACATACTCTTACAACCCCACAATATACTCAAGGTAGATTCTCATTGCAGAAAAGTTTGGAAAAATATATTTCGAAGGGGGGTTTATTTTCGGTTTCTATGGTTATTTAATTATACATTTTATATCTAAGCAATACGCAAGAGTATGACGTACATCGAAATGAAATCCCTTGTAGTTAGTTTTGAATTAGATTATAGCGGAAATAAATTTAAAATACTGATATAACTCTCTTGTATTTAAACAGTGGTATATAAAACATTACCTTAAACAACAAAGCTGGAGCAGTTTAATTAACTCATGCCTTAAAACCGCTTTTCAGACATCTTGAAACCAATTTTTACATAATTGCTTTTTAATTTCTTTATAAACGTTTAACCCTTAGACGTCCGTTACCCGCCTGAAACAGCAGATCTGAATCAAAAATACATTACAAAACTTGTCTATCCTAACCAGTTGGTAGTGAAAACGAAGCAAAGAGGCGAATGTCTTAAACCCAAACCACCTGGACATAATTTTGAATTATGTTTATTATGTTTGCCTCAAAAAGTTGCCTTTTTTCGCCAAGAAAACAAGCGAGAAGAGGTGGCGAAAGAGCATTCAACATTCCCACAGTCTAGACAACTTGTTTATGGTTAAGTTGCGTGCAGATCCCGCCCACTATATGGCCGTACACAAGTATATCTGCCCGTAAAACCCAACTCCGATTCCATCTCATTCAGGGAACAATGCGCTTTGGCTGCGCCCTTGCAACAAATTTATAACTATACCCCTGGACTTTTTTTGTATACACATTTTTATTAAAAACGTGGCTGGGGGGGGAAAAAATAGAAACAGTCAACCGAATGGCTAAAAGCTAAAAGGCAAAGTAAGCCACAAAGTAGAAAAGTAAAATGCCAACTTCCTCCTGGACTCCTTCTCTGCGAAAAAGAAGTCGTGCAGCGGAGTTTAAGTGGCAAACTGAGCCAGCCAAGAACCGAGGGAGCTATATATTTTGCATACGTATTTGCGTAGCGAAATATTTTCATTTTATATCGCTCGCTGGCTTTTCGTTGTGCAATTTATTTAGCATGAATTGTTTTCCCGCCCTGTACGGCTTGGCACTCAGACTCCAACTCCCAACTCTGACGATGACTTCTGCGTTTTGTGACAAATTAAGTTGGCAGCAAATAAGATATTTTTATAGGTGCTTCAGGATATTTTTCCAGCTCGGGGTATGAAAGTTTTGCCAGCGACTTGGTAACGAAGCAAGTTTCTTTCCGGAATTATGTTTAGTGTTTTCGTAAATAATACGCAGTCTGAAAAGTAGTATGTCTTTCGTGTGATGACAGGCTGCTGGTGCTAGATTTCTTTATTATATCCGTAGAAGAACAAATAATACAATTATTTCCAATCTATTCTGAAAGTATCAGTGAGTAACAGATTTTTTTTCTACCAAAAACCGACTTTCTTTGCACTCACGTCACTTTTAATATTTTCTTCAGGCGAAGCCAACTTTTTGCACAAGTTAGAAATATAATTTTTTCTTTTGAGCAAAATAAAACATAGACCTGGGGAACATTTTAATCAAATTTGGCAAAAAGTGTTTCTAAATTGGCAGACATATGCGTACAGACATAGAATCCCCCAGGCCTCCATCCCTAATTTTCAGCCAACACCTCTCATATTTTTTGTTTTTTTTTTTTTTAGCTGCTCACATGTCGTAATTTGCACCAAGCCAATTTGCGTTTGCCTTTGAACTTGGTTCCAAATTTTTTTAACCCCTCCACGGCAGCAGATTTCCCTTCCTCCGGGGACGAGTGAAAATTTTGTGCTGTCTGCGAGAAAAATGATAAGATGACAGCGCCATGAAGAAGGCAAGTGCGAAACGTAAAAAATATGGCAGCTCATTTTTTAATATTTTTTCCTTTTGGTGTACTTTTTGGGACAGACAGTTGGCAAACACCAGCCGGATAGATAGGACGCTCGGGAGTGGCACCTGTAAATTTCGGTGTTTTTTTCCAGCCACCCGAGAGGACTAAATAAAAATGTCGACGTGCCGGCAATTGAGGGGCAGGACGCCTCAGCTCAGAGTTATATGTGTCTGCCACACGTAGCCTTTGACATTGGCCCCGCTAATGAGCCAGCACTTTGACAAACTGCCACCCGGCACTTGGCACTTGCAACTGAACTTGGGCCAATTGAAGGGCTGGCCAAAGGGGTGGGGTTTCCTGGAGGGGGGGGGGGGGTTGGATAATGCAATTATGAGTCCATTGAGTCTGCAGTTTGTATGGCAGCAAACATAATTAAACCATGATCAGACCAAGCCATCCTGAAGTTTTAGTGGAACCAAATGTTGAGCATCGTGAAATGCTTATTTAATTCAAGTTTTAAACTATTTTATTTGCATTGTTTGAATAAACACTCTGCATAACTTGATGTAATAAAATTTATACATACACTTTATTTTCTTTCAAAAAATACCAAGATACTTTTCAAACTATTGAAGTTCGTAGCTGGTGAAAACATACAGTTTTAAAATGGGTAGGTACAAATCTATCAAAAATTTATAAACCATCTAGTTAATAATTCACGAACATATGCAAGAATCCCCTCCAATTTAAATGGTCCAACCTAACCAATTGATCCACTCATCAATTGAGCTGAATAGCTAATAAAGCCAAATTTTTTCCAATCAACCCAGAGACACAATTAAAAAAAGAGCTACCGAGGCTGTCACGATATTTCGAATAGAAACCAACCCTATTTAACTCACTTCGCCGTCGAAATGCATAAATAATTACCGGACAGCTGTCTGCCGAATAAGAGAAATCAAACCGAAAATCGATGCAAAACTTTGGAGCAATAAAGTATATAATTGAAGGGTTAACGAAGCCGGGCAGGAAAAAGCCTGGGATTAACCCATTAGAGAGGTTGTGGGCTTCGCCGATGATGGGCAAAGTAATTCAAAGAAGACATCAAAAATTAATGCAAAAATAAATAATAAAATAATACACCGTTAAATAATCCGAAAACCAACACCATTAATAAACTCAGCGACAGGACAGCGGCGGACGAAGGACGAAAAGTACGAAGGACTCTGGACTCGAGCGCACAGTGAAATATTGGCAAATAAAACGATTTTGACGCTGAATTTTAAAACAAGTGGCACGTAGCGCAGAGTCCTGCTTTCAGGACCATCGAACCACCCCCAGAAAAAAACGAGCGCCAGGACTCAAATTCAAAATCGCATTTATTATACTTACATTCCAAGTTTTCCGCCCTGCGTACGTTTGTCAAATATTTATTCTCTGGATTGGATCGCTGGATTTACTGATTAGCATGCGCATGCCGCAGACCCAAGAAGGTCCTTTGGCGGTCCTCCCCTTGCTAACGAATCGCAGAAAGAACACCCGTCCCGTCCGCTGGCCAGAAGGCACTCGGATTCGAATTCGGTGCAGGAAACGGGAAATAGGCTAAAGAGCACGTGAAAAGCAGCCAGGACATACCTGAAGTGTCGCGCTGAAGTGTCCTCCAGGCGACTCGTCAATCGTCCTTTGCCGACTCGCACACCAGGCCGAAATCAATTGCCAACAGACGGACCGGCGGACGAAAGGAACTAAAGCCGGAATATCTGAACGATGGCAAGTATTTGAGTATCTGAAGGATCTGAGGGGCGGGGCTGTCGAACGGGCGGAGTAAAAATTACCAATTAGGTAAAATGGCAGGGAAAGAGGAGGAATTGCGAGAATTGCAATATCGGAGATTGAGAACAGGCAGATACACTGAAACAAAATAACTACTTTGAAGTAAAATCAAAAAAAATCAAATCATTTTTTAGAATTTTATTTTTGGACGTGTGGTATGTATGTATGTATTTATGTCTACAAGTATGTAAGCATGCATGTATGTATTTAAGTATGCTTTTAAGTATGCATGTAAGTTTACATATAAGTATGCATATAAGTTTATATATAAATAAGCATATCAGTATGCATATAAGTATGCACATAAGTATGCATATAAGTATGCACATAAGTATGTTTATATGTATGTCTGTTTATATGTATGTCTGTTTATATGTATGTCTGTTTATATGTATGTCTGTTTATATTTGTGTATGAGCGACAGCATCACATTATTGGGTACCAACTCGACCAGCTGGTTGGAGGAGCTCGATGCCTGGGAGTTGAAGACTAGCGCCTGCAGGTTGGGCATATCCAACAGTTGCTGCCGCCCACATTGGTCTTGTGGGTCTAGTTCATGACGCGATTCATTTGGTAACCATGTGGATTAAATGAATGCATGCTAAAGTTGTTGGCTGGGTGCATTCTAAAGTTGTTGGCCGGTTGCATCTTAAAGTTGTTGTCCAAATTGTTGTAGTTGTTGGTCTGGAACAGTTGGTTTTTGTTCTGCACGTTCTTTTTGTCAGCAGTCGACACATGGACCGAAACTCCCTTGATTATGTGTTTCTCTCCGCACACGACGCGTGGTACATACGGATCGAGAAAGGTTACAAAGCTAAAAGCCCTGAAGGGCTTGGGAATGAACACGTCGATCACTTCGCCAAACTTTGAGAAGTACTCGCGCAAGTCATCCGCCTCTATGTCCTCGGTGCAGCGGCCGACGAATACCTTGCCAGGCTCCTGATTGCCCATGCCCCTCGAGGCGGGCACCTTAACCTCGCACCAGCGACCATCAATTGAATGGCGCTTAGAGAGTACGTGCATCTGGACATCGTAAGAGCCGAAGCGCACGAACCCGAAACCCTTGGAGTGGCCCGACCTGGTGTCCTTCTTGATCTCAGCCTTCACCACATCGCCGTAGGTCTCGAAGTACTCACGCAAATCCTGCTCGGTGGTGTTATAGGACAAGCCGAGCACGATGAGATCAAAGCAGCGCAGATGGGCCTCAGTGCGCTTGGTTTTGGCAGTTGAGTTTTCCAAGTTATCTTCGCTCTGGCGCTTGTTCTTCTTGGGAAAGACGCAAAAGTAATGGTACTCGCCCCAGCCGGTTTCTTCGCTGGGCGAATACAGTCGGCCCTCGTTGGAGCGAACTCCACGCACCGCCTTCGTGTCCACGTTGCGGTACTGCAGACCGCTAGATTCCGGAAACTGCGCCTGCAGTGTGGACAGCAGCAAAGTGCCATCCTCCTCAGCCGGCAGCTCGATGGGCTCGTCGCCCTCCTTCTCCGAAACGTGAACGAAAACCATTTATTCGGCGGACTATTGATAAGGATTGCCTAGGGATTTGTTCTGTACTGTCTGATTCTGATGTCTTATGTATGGAGAGAGTAAATTTAGATTTCTGATCCCAGATCTCAGATCGCACTCACACGAATTCGATTCACACCTAGGAAAATCCAATAAGGTATTCACTGTAAGTTTCACGCACGCTTCTCGACACAGCACAATTTCCGATGCACAACCACTTTCATTCGTAGCAAAATGCGAATGAGGATTTATTCACAATTGAGAGCTCAGAAAACTATCTTCCTAGCCTGTTATTTTGATTTTTTTTCCTGTGTGATAAACATTCTTTAGATATTATAGTTTTATTGATAAGGATTACTTTGGGATGCGTGCTGTAATGTCTGATTCTGTGTATGGCAAGTAAATTACGATTTCTTATCCCAGATCTCACTTTAACTCACTCGAATTCGATTCACACCCAGGCAAATTCAAAAAGTATTCACTGTATGTTTCACGCTCGATTCTCGACACAGCACAATTTCCGATGTACAACCACTTTCATTCGAAACGGAATGGTTAATGAGGCTATATTCACAACTGAGAGCTCACCAAATTTTCTACAGAGTGAAAGGTTCTTCCTAGCCTGTTGTTTCATTTTTTTTCCTATGTGATAAACATTCTTTAGTTTCCAAGCTCTCGACAAACGAATGAATATAAAACGGTGTAATGGATGGTTATTCTCACCTCTCGCAGTACCCAAACACTGGTGATTCGGTATCTCACTCTTCTACTCAGTTATGAATAATGGCGAGCGAATCATCAAGTTCATTAGCTCTTTCGGCAAGAACAAACTGTAGCAAGGTCTTTGGTTTAATGTGGACCTTGCTTTCTCTACCCAACCCCTATAGTTACTTCCGATCTCATTTAAGTTCCCATGTCAATTCAGGATAACTAAAGATTAATTAATATATGATTTAATCAAGATTATATTATACCTTTATTTACAAAAGAAGCTGGATGGCGTAACGAATAAGATTTAGTAATACTAATTTTTTCAGGCTGCGAAAAAGAACGAAACTGTAGTCGCGTGGTCATTTATATACGGCCAAATTCCAATAAATATAACTGTGCTTCTATTGGAAGCCGATGACTAGACTGAGGTTAGCGACCCCTGCCTAAACGTATACCCGCTTAATGAACTAACCCAAACATAGAGTTAAGTTCTCGGTTGTACCTGGCCAACATTGCGTTTACAATTTTTTTCTATCGTCAATTTTTGTCGCTTATAGTCGGACATAGGTAGTTCAGTGGTTATGTTTTAAATATATATACTTCCTTCCTTCCTACATATATATACGCTTCCTTATAGTAGTTAACCGAAATCTTTTAAATTAAATCAAGAATAGTGAACACACCTAAAATTCGATATCAACGAATCTAGGAGCTTTAATTAAAGCTGTAAGCCCAAGCCAAACTCGCTTTCAGAGCCGTTCAATTACGCTTTGACAAACACTCGGCAGACGCCATCTTCTCTTTTATTTATACACGGGTGTGTGTATATATAAATAGTACAAAATAACGTTAACGTAGCAACTTTTCAATTTATTTTCCAATCTGAACCCGCTCCCCTCCCCATCGTCAGCCAGTGTCCATGTCCCATTCATCAATGTCCCCGAAAGAAAACACAGTGAAAAACGTACAAAAACTTCGGCGATTAACGTTTTAAAATTTGCCAAACGGCGAGAAGATGAAGGGAATGAAAATTCGCCAAACGAGAGGCGACAGGCAAATTAAATTTTCCAACTGACACCTCAATTGAATTTTTTCCTGGCTGGTCTTAGGCATATTTTGATATGTTGCCAAGACAAATTCGATTTACCAGAGCACACCTTGATTGACACAATGGCTAAGGTAATTCTCAATCAAACGTCAATCAATGGCGCTCAAGTCGTTGTTCGTGATTGCCCAAAAGAATTCTGACATATCTGCTCTTTCGATTCTCCGAGGCAAAAAAAAAAAATTCGAGATGAACCCAAAATTTAACTAACCAAAAATGCCTGCTGTGGTAATTTGTTAAAGCGGTTTTCCAGCGGATATCACGTGCGCATCATCCGCATCGTTTCAAGACGATTTGACACGTTGATTGATCCGCTCATTGAGGCAAAAATGGAAAGCCAAAGCCGAGGTCCTTTGTCCCACAAAATCCGCCCACACGGATTTCCCACCCACTTGGCTTTTTTGCATGTGAGTACGCCGGAATTCCTAAGACATTAAACAAAGTAACAACTTCATGGGGCGAAGCTGTCATTAGCGGGAAGGAAACGCCCTCCTCTGGGATTGCCCAAATGTCCGGGGAGGAGTTTTCCCTTAGTAGCTGCACACAAAAAATAAAAATGATTATGAAAATTTCGACGTAAAAAAGTCGCGTCATGTGCAAAATTATTGGGTAATTAACGTGACACAGACACAACGGCAACGTCAAAGCAGACGATGACTATAAAAATATTTTCGAGTCGCAAAAGATCAGCCCGGATAAGTTGGCAACTAGGTATGGGGGTATGAGATGCATGTCCGGATAATTTATAGATAAAAATGGAAACTTTGCATGGCAAGTGGCAGTCTTGGCTTGAAAACCATAAATTCTTATAGAGCAAAAACAAAAAATGTTGCCTTTATGGGGCTTTTGATTTAAGATTATCATATATAATGGTAATTTTACGGTGCTTTCTTGAAGGGAAACCATTGATATTTAAAAGACGGCAATATAATTAGGACTTTACGATTATGGCTTGGAACGAGGCCTAAAGCACGAAATTAAATTTCTCTGCATTACAGTTATATTTCTTAAAATGTAAAACATATTGTATCCTTAGGAAGTAAGTATTGTACATCAAACAATTTACAACTACTTTGTTGTTGGTTTTGAAAACCCCCAAAAATTTATTCATCAAGCAATTCATAAAAATATTTATTCATCATGGGAAACGAAACACAATGTTTGCTTACTTTTTCGTCCGGCTTTTGGCTGTTCAGACAATCATTCAATTTTTTGGATACATTTTAAGTGGCCATAAACAGTGGCACCTGCTCATTTGATATGCACGATATAACCGGCGAAAAACACAACAATAAACACCAGAATAAATTAATCCTCCCAGACCAGTACATAGCGGCAAAAAGTGAGCAACCTATTGGAATTGATTTGACTTTTTGGCGTAATTAAAACGGGTAAAACACTGAAATTATGTCGCATTGAGGGGGAATAGCTCACGTTCTTCAGAACATTATAAACACCGTTCTACATCGTTTGATCCGCGTGCGGTCTGCAGTTTACATTTCAATTAAAGTTACATAACCCCAACATCAAACAATGGCAACCTCTGTGCGCTAGGAATGCGGATGCAGATTCGTTGAGGTGGATGAGGCTCCACTTTGCCGTGATTTTGGCCTGGCACAAAAGTCAACTTCGTGCAATATTCATCAATGAGTGTGGCTGGGGGGGGGGGAGGAGCTGCCACGAGGTGTGGGGCATGCGTGACACAATGTATACCCCTCGACACCCCCATCACTAGATCAGCCACGTCTCTGTGACGGGCTCTTTTCAATATTTCATGAGTATTGGCCGCCATAATCAAGCCAAAACAGCCTCATTCGCATTTTAGACTAGGCAACAGAGTAAAAAATAAATAATAAATAATAAAATAATATTAATACTTAGTGAATAAAATCAATTTAAGCAATATAACTATATTTATTAAATAATACTAGGTTCTCTATAATCAATTGTTTGAACTTAAAATAGTTACTTTCTTACTTATTGGTTTAAAATATAAAAAATATATCATTTAGAAGCTCTTTAAAAATACTCTTTCTTTATATTTGTGAAAAATTATTTAATTAACATAATAATATATAATAAGCTTAATTAAAAACGGATTGTAATGTGTGACGAAAAAGAGTTGCAGCTTAGTTTTTAGTTTATTAATACTAATATTATAAAATTGCATATTTAAAATCTTACTTGTAATTTATATATTTAAATAATGTATTTATATAATAAAGTAAAGCACTCCCAAATGAAACTTGTAGCTTAGTGTATCCGATAAGCCAGACTCACACATATGCAAATACACAACCACAGACGCAACATCACAGGCACACGTCGAGCTAAAGTTATTTTTGCATATATGTATACATGATTCGGTTTATTAGATTCGTACAAAGGCATACAATACATATGTCTGTCTGTCGAAATGTGTGTGTGTGAGTGTGGAATGCGGGTAGTACTCTGCCCTTGGCCAACAAAGGTCTCCCATTCCGAGTCCCAATCCCTGGATTCCACTGGCTGTGGGTAAATTCAATTATTTGCCGCTGATATCGTCGTTTGTTTTTTGTTCGCCGCTTTTGCATTCATATTTATTGTACGGCACTTTAAATTGCTATATTTACATTGCTAATTTACACACATGAGTCCACAGACAATGCAATTGTACTCTCAGAATTTAAAAAGCACTGAAATCTGAAAATCGAATATTTAGATACTTTTAAAATATTTAATATTACCTTCTATTAAAGATAATGTGTTTAATGTTTTAACTATATATTTTTTAATAAAGTAAGACATTGTGAAGTATAACAGTGATATAAATACGCTTTTTTAATACAAAAATATATTATTTCAATCTGACTTTATTATTCTAAGTGCACTTGGGTTCTGGATTTTGTAAAGCAACATTTTGCGTTCGACATTCGAAAAATTGCAGAGCAATTAATTGACAAAGTTCATTTTAGGCTCCTTTTCGTTTGGCAGAAAGAGAAGCAGGCACAGATTGTGAGCGAGAGGGGTAGATAAATCATTTCTGGCTGCTAAACGCGAAAATTCAATATTTAAACATTGTTCCTGGGCTGTCCGATGGTTTTTGTTTGGCTTTCCACTGCGGTCATTTGAAGTTTGTCTCACTGAAATAGTTTGGCTAATGCGTTCGCAATGCGAGTGTGTTATGGCTTGTATGTGGCATGTGACTGTCAATTGTTATGGTTTCTGCCAATTTAAATTTTCCAGGCTCCCTGCCCCCAGACTCAAAAAAAAAAAAAAGGAACGCATTTGAAATCAATTTTTGAAATTGTTTTGGTTCCAGCTGTGTGTCTGCAATGTATTTGTCTGAAATGTGTCAAAGCTTTCATTTAAATGGCAACTACAATTTAATAGGCATAGAAATTAAAGAGATATTCCGTGAAAAATTAGTCTACATATTTGTATAATATGAATTTCCAAATAGACAAAAACAAAAACAAATTCTAAACATCTAATTGTTTTACTCCATTATAAGTAATACATTTTTTATGTCATTAAATATTTACTTATTAAATATTATTCCATATTGTTTTATACAGTTTCTCCGTAAACTTAGCCAAGGACTTAGAACCTTTAACCAAAAACAGAAAAATCAAAGAAAAAGTGACCGGAACCAAATGGATGTATGCCTTACCTAAAAGTAACAAAAATGTATAACAAGCAACAACATTTCGGGGCAAGCAAACAAATTCCATTCATTTAACAAAGAGTATAACATTTCGAAATTGGTTGAAATGGCAAACAATAACAGAAACACCGACCATTAGTAACTTTTCCAGTTAGGCCAAAGCACATAACGCATACGCAGTGTTGTCAAAAAAAAAACCAAAGAAAGGGAAAAGGGCCACATGCAGTTTGTCTGTGTACAATTTACATAAGGCGAAAGAGTGAAAAGTTTTCGAGTCCATGGACAATGAGATGTGCCCTTCCTCTCGCCGTCGTTGTTGTCCTTTTGTTGTTGTCGTCGCCGCTAGATAATAAATGACCGGCCATTAAATTGCAATTAAAAGCTCATATGTGCGCATAAACTTTACGCCCGACCATGCCTCCGCTGTCTGCCAAAAAATTTGCCTATGGCCAAACTTCCATTAATGGAGCAGACAGGGACGAAAGTAAAGGCAAAATCAGCAGCAGCAGCAGCATCTGCATCAGAAGCCGTTGCATCCAAAGGAGTAAGTGCCATGGCCAGGATAATAGCCCGTATAATAGTAAATTTAACAGTTGGTTGGACATTTTGCGAATCGTCGACCTCCAATAGTGGTCGCCTGGTAAACAAATTACGCGACCCATTCTCAGGTCAAAAAAACACTGCAAGAAACTATTTGTTCCAATTAGCAAGAAATAATCAAAACAATTCTTATTCCAATATATATGTATATACTTAAGTAATTTTATATTCAATTAATTAATGTAGAATTATTTTTAAATTTCCCAAAATTAAAACAAGCGCTCTTTATTATAATTTAATAACATTTAAGAATTTTCGCATATAATGAAAGTGCACACATTAGTTGTATCCCCTGTGCTGGCGCAGAAAATTGGCGCATGGCATCGCTCGAAGCTGTAACTTTTCTTACATAATTGACATAAAGTATACGTAATGTGGAGCCGCCTAGGTAAAACCCCATGCCCACATGCAAAGTACGCATAGGTCTCTATCTGCCTGCGCGGCGGCTTATGTGTGTGTGTGTGCGTGCAGTCAATTAGAAAATGTGCATTGTACATAATTAAGATTTATATGCACTCACACCGAGAAAGAGGAGCGCACTCACAGAACAACAGTCAATATCGAATGGACTTCGCACAGAGAAAGCGAGCTACTAAAGCACTCGAAACCTGGCTTGTTTATCGGTTAGGCTCGATCGATCAGGAAACGCGCTACAACAGGTATATAAAAAAAAATACATAAAGAAATTAACAAGCATTATTGAAAACTTAAATAACTTAGAATAATGCTGAAGATTGAAAAGTCAGCCAAAAGCAATGTAATAATTTGTGTTTCTAATGTAAGGTATTTATGCATATACAAAACTTTTTACCATTATTATTTTCTGTTAGTGAGTCATAAATCCTTCAGTCTTTTTTATAAGTGATCCCCGAAAGAATTTTTAATGAGCAACTGGTTATAAAATATTTCTCAGCAGCTATCGATATGGTTGCAGCTCATTTCTAGGCCGCTGCAACTTCAGCCAAAGTTTTATTAGAAATAGGGGGCCGATTGGGTTGGATGTGGAAAAAAAACGCTTAGCGAGTTTTGTGGAAGCCGCCAACTGGATGCAAATTTCCATTAGCCATGCAAACGCAAAACTAGCCGCCATTTATCTGTCTAACAGAAGCGAGGGGAGTTGCGGAGGAGGGTGGGAAATCGAGGACGGTAAGGGGATTCCCGGCCTGGCAGTAGTTAAAATTTACTGCCCAGTTGCCAAACGCAACAGTAGCAGTTGCAAGTCGGCAATATGCATACGCGTTTTATGCGATGCAGCAAATGACGTGAAGCGGGTAGGAAAAGTGGTGGAAAACTAGGGGAAAATCGGTGCAAAGCGGGGCACACAAGAAGCGGTGGCAGGCGGGGTGGGTCAATTTAATGGAAATTTTTATTGAAAGCCAACAAAGCGCTCAATGGGCCAGCTAATGGCGTTAGTTGGCCCAAATGGGCCAAGTCGCTGGGGGACTGTGAAGTAGCTTAAAAAATGTTAAATGAAAACCAGCTGCCACACTAACTATCTCGCTTTCGCTCTCTCCATGACGCTCTGTATTTATTAATAACGCCTCTTGACTTTTCCTGCCTCCCGGAAAAATTGTCTTATAAATTTATGGTAAGTGCTTTAGTTTGAAACTAGCTTATGAATAATAAACGCACCATTCGATATGCAATCAATTAAAAGTTGAATATTCAATAGCGGTCTGAGCCCTGTTAATTGAAGAAAGGCTTGTAGTATAGAACTAAGAAAAAACTATTTTCTTCTTCAATAAATTACCGTACTTGTAAAACATGGAAAATAAATCCAAAGTAGGGGATGAAAATTAGTTTGAATTTTGCTTGAATCTCAAGTGATTCAGTGTAACAGTATATAAAAGTAGAAATTACCTTTATTGCTTTTACTTGAAATGATTTACATTGTGCAATACAGAGTTCAGACTGAAAATATTTAATACAATATTGGGAGAATATTTGGAAAATTAATCAAAATAATCCATTTCACATTTAATGTATATTAATTTCAAAATAGATTCCTGGTTTAATTTATTATAAATTTATCACGGTCTTAATTCACGCCTATTCGATTTTTTTTAAATTTTCTCAATATTTGATATATTGTTTAAATAGCTTAAGACCATATAGATATCTATTTAACAGATAAACAGGCGGAGTCCTGTTTATTTAGCCTGCAAATGTTTTAATGGCTTATATCAAAGAATTTTTGCTATTCCATTTTCATTAATTTTGTTCGCATATTTTGGCTTGTTTTTGCCATTTTTAATCTTTATTTTAATATTTCATTATTTTAATGCACATTCCCGGCGACGCTTTTTCCATTATTTGGACAGCATGGCGTATACTTAATATGCTTGCTATCGCCATCTTACTCCGACGTCTCCAATGTTCGTTCCTTTTTTATACGCTTCAGTCTGTTTCAAATGCCGCTCATTGTTGCTGCAGTTTATTAAATATGCTTTTAGTTTCGCAACAGCCACGCCCATTTGGCTAAGTGCGGAGGCGTTGGCGACTGGGCAACGGTATGGCAAATACTGCCAAAGGCAGTTTACTTATTAATTTTTAATGCGTCCGCATTTCGCATAATTACGCGATGGAATGGATGGAGAAAAAGCTTAACTATTCTTGTGCCCGTTTTTGGCTATATCAAGTTATTTATTTGGCCTTTGGCGAAAATTGTGCAAAAATTAAGCGGCAAGTTATTGGCTGCATTCCTTTTCGCAGAGCGCTTCCCTAGTCCGCATCTTTTTCCCCCTCCATTATTTTTGCATAGCCAGCGGCGTGGATGCGGAAAATGGACTAAAAGCAAATTTTGTTGGTACAAAGTCAAAGGTTTTTAATAATAAAACGAGGGACAATTGGCTGAGTGTAGGGGGGAAATATTGCGGAAAATATTTACGGAGGAAGTAGGGTCAATGTTTTCGTAAATTTGAAAATTCCACATCTTCTAAGCGAAACATTACAAAATCATTTTTGAAATCATGTCGATCATATGTTTTTATGTTTGCCAAAGTTTTTTTTACAATATTTTTTATATACACAAATAGGTTATCCGTGTGCCTTTACATTGCTACAATAAGAATCCATTTTTTTGTGGATATATCAAAGCCACAAATATCAACCACAATCATGAAAATTTTAAATTGTTTAAGCCTAAGACATAAAATGGCCAAAACAACAGCAAAAAAGTATACCATTTCGTTAGGCTCACATATGCAAAAGTTGGGTAACCCTAGATTGCCACTGAAAAAATCTTATTGAGCCCAAAAAAAATATTGCACAATTTCCATAAATCGAGCAGCAACTATAGACACCCACTTCTCACAGTTTTTCCGCAATTTTCCGCCCACCAAAGGAGGCAAATGCAGCGAAAGAAGCAGAGAGCTGCGGAGGAGAAAAGGCGAAAGCCTCACCAATAACAAAAGGGAGGCAAACTGCTGTTAAACTGTTGTTTAAACGCATTGGCATTGGCCAAAAGAAATGCGGTGGGTGGTGAATGGTGGGAGGCTGGGCGGCTGGGCGGCACCATTGTGCGAGCCACAAGCTGAACCATACACCCACATATATGGCTTCGATCTAGTGCCGCATGAATGTATTGGTATTGAAAATCCCTTTGATTTTTTGCCGCACCGTTGCAAACAGCAATTTGGCAAATCCTTTCACAATCAAAATCAACCGCAGATGAAATTTTGCCCAGAAAATTCCACAGAAACAGCATTCGCTATCCGTAGTCAAAAAAAAGTTTTTAACTTTTACCAGAAAATTTCCCGACCGTGTGTGTGTATGGGCATGTAACTTGCGTATGCTCAAAAATCATTCGACGGTAAAACGCCAAATTAGCGTAAAGTGTACACTTACAAAAAAATCAATATTATTTGTAAAAGCGCGAAATAAGAAACTGCTGTTACATGATTAAGAGTTCTGAAAGTTAAAAAATTTAACAGCAAAAAAGGTTTTAAAAAAATATATATATTATAAATAAAATACATAGAAATTATCAAATTGCCTAAGAGCTTACCTTTTTCGAAGATTTTGTACAAATAAAAATCAAAATTGTGGTAAAGCTGTGATGCATTCAATATTTCGAAATATATTTACTTTCAGTGAGGTCCTTGCTGAAGTCCTTGTGCTGTCCCCCTTTTCAGGTGCTGTTGCTGTAATTGTTGCTGCCGTTGCTGTGTGCAGGTGCTTAAGCATTTTACGAGCAACTGTATTCAATTTGACTGCCAGCCTCCCGCTTTCTCGCTCTGGCAGCACATTACGCATACGCCGTGTGTTAAATGCGCTTAAAAGTCAGGCCAATAAGTTGTTGTTGTTGCTGCTGCCACTGCTGCTGCGCCTGCTGTTGTTGCTGCTCTTGTTGCCGGTAAATTGTAGTTGCTGCCACTGCTGCTGTTTGTGTAATGAAAACTTTTACAACGCCATATGCAGGCTATTAAAAAACAGCTCGCACACACAGAAGCACAAGGATGGGTCCGCCAGCGCCTTGGAATATGCAATCAAGCTCATTTATACTCATTAAGCGCTTATGTGCACTGGTATGGGTAATGTAGATGGCTACGAAGCGAGCGTGGACTCCCCGGGCTTAAAATGAATCCCCACTGAAGGAGCGGTTTATTTGGAGCCCCCGAAATTGGCCAGGATCCTTCAATTTGCAGCAGAACAATGCGCAGAACTTAATGAAATCGAATCGATTTTTCTGCATTTTTTAACATATGGGTCAAAAACTTATGAAGCCGTTTAAATTATAAAAGTTTATTTAAATTTAAATGTAGTATCTATTACATCTATCTATATATTTAAATAACAGATATAGTGGGATACATTAGTCTTTTAGAAATATAAATCCGAGCCTGCAATTTTACACCATTGAATTTTTGAAATTTACGTCCATTACAAAAAAAAAATTAGAATCTTCGAAAACAATCGGAATTTAGAAATTTAGAAATTTAAAAATTATTAAGTACTTCAGCTGAATGTCTTCATCCATGGGCACAAAGTAAGCAAAGATCATCGTTGCACTTGCAGAATATGAAAATTTTGAAAGAACACTAATCATGATCATGATATTGATCTTTACAGATCAATATCGTAAATAGTGGGCAGAGGTTTGGATTTGGCCTCATTGAATAAGCTTTCCACTTGACGGCTCATCTCGTCGGTAAAAACAACTTTTGGGGGCTGTATAGCGGGGCTCTGGACTAACTGCAGGCTGGGATCACCCACCAATTTTCGCAATAGATAGACGAATGGCTTCTCCACGTTATAGTTCGACTTTGCGGACATTTCAATGAGGTAAATGTTTGTCTTGCGATCAAAGTCAACACCCTTTTTCCAAGTCTTTTTATGCATGATATCCACCTTGTTGCCACAAATGACAATCGGTATGTTGCCGCATACTCTCACCAAGTCGCGGTGCCATCTTTTCACATTATTATATGTATTTGACGAGGCCACATCGAACATTATTATGGCACATTGTGATTGGACGAAGTACCCATCGCGCAGGCCACCGTACCTCTCCTGACCGGCAGTGTCCCAAACATCGATGCGGAAAACTCCTCTGTTGGTGTTAAACAGTAATTGCTCGACCTCCACACCCAAGGTCGCATTGTATTGCATCTTGAACTCGCCGGTCAGATGTCGCTTGACCAATGTGGTTTTCCCAGTTCCCCCGTCTCCGATTAGAATCAGCTTGAAAATGGCCTTCACTTCCTCTTGAGGTTGCATGATCGACAAAACTTAATATTTTTGTTTTATTAATTTGTATTGAACCTATCCTGCCAGCGGTTTGTGTAATATTGAAAGTTTTTGAGACGAAACACATACTTATATATCCGAACCTACTTTGTGCAGAAAAAATGTCAAGGAAAAAGTTGCGATGATCTGTTTCACGAGGAAAATATGTTTGAAATCTTTCGGTACTTAAAGACTCTTAAAAATGTATTGCATGTATGTATACATTTTATATTTTTTTTATTAAAATTAATCAGTTAATTTTTATAAATGTTTAATATCCACTCGTCGGTTTAACATGAGTTTTAGCCATCTGCAGACTTTTCGACCAGTAAAATAACAGTACGCAAAACTAAGTTCAGGGTTTAATTAGTTACTAACCTGGCTGTATCGCTTCATATATAACTATATGCTGATTACTTAGCCAGGATGGCAGTTAATCCGTATATGAATGTACAGCCTCTTCCTCTACCAACAAGGCAACTAAGTAATTAACAAATTAAAATATGGGAGTGAGTTTGTGCACAAGGAACAGGGATACATACAGTGTTCGGAGAACTGAAAGCATTGCAAGATGCTGCAGGATTTAAAGGACAAAACTATAAAACAATTTTAGTGGCAGTTCAGGGAAGTCGGGGAAATTATGAAAAGCTTGAATGTAATCTAAAATGCCAGATGCAGAACTACAAATATAAAAAAAACCCATTTATGATGGTTTGTTTTGAATAAATATGATATGATATATATTATACATATTATTGGAATAAGAGCGGTTATATTTAGAGTAAATTAGCTTTACTTTAAGATTTTGATCAAATCACTCTTTATATGCCTGCATATTAATTTTTGGCTTTTGTTGATTTTCGGGATTCTTTAACAATAAAACGGTATTGTAATTTAAGATGCAAAAATAAAATAGTTTAAATAGCAACAATGGGAAAAGCTTAATGTTACAAAACAGAATTTCAATACGCTTTCAAATAACAGAAAACAGCGAGCTATGTAGATCGATTATAGATATATAAACCATATAACATTTTATTTTGGTGCTAGAATGAAAAACAGCAGTTAAAATACGATGTGAACAATTACTATAGTATAATTCATTTTTATTTAACTTCTATTGGAGAAATGCTTCCTAATTCGTAATGAAATCCAAGTAATATTTGCAAATTGATCAACTACACCCTCTTAAACTATACCCATTATTTGATTCCACTTGGCATCATACAACAACCCATTTTCGGTACACAGTTCGTGTTGGGCAAAAGCTGTCGCATCAAATGAGAATCATAAATAATTTCATTTTCAACTTCAATCCAACCCCAAAAACCCCTTCGACCAAAGATTTTGGCTTTTAAAATTGACACACACACCCCGCCCGAAATCCTTAAACCTGTAATTTACGAGAGGCAACTGTTACACGCACAATTTTATATGTACATATGTATGTATATATATATATATATTTACAATCGCAAACAAAAGGAAATTGCATTCAACAATAGTTACAATTGCTAGGGGGCCGAGAATGCCATAAATCATACGCCCAGTTGTACACGAAGGCATTTGCTGGGGCGTTAATTGTAAATAAATAACATATTAAAATTTCCAGTCAATAGGTTTAAGCCGTAATTAAAAGTAATAATGCGAAGGCGAGTGTTTGTCCTTCGCCGCTTGCCATTTCCATCGTCTTTGCCCATTTCGTCCTGAAACGCCAGCAGCAGACGGTGCAAAAGTTTTTGGCCCCCCAAAAAGGTCAATTAAACTGCATTAAGTTTAGTAACTTTCAGTGCCCGGAACAGTTGCGAAGCACTGCCGATTGGGGTGGGCGAAAGCTGTGGGTTCCTCGGCAGGACCAAACAGGATCAGCCTTGGCGAGCGGATTATGTAGAAAACAGACATACGAATAGAACAGATTGTGCGGCAGGCCACATGCAACGTCAACAACAAACAACACCTGTTTATGGTTTTTCGTTAGCAGAAATTTTACAACTGCCAGGACGAAAAGGACGAGGAATGCGATAGAGCACACACAAACACACACATGCCTCACGTCGCAGCGAAGTCACGTTTGTATATGTGCGACGGCGAGGCCAAAACTTTTCGTAGCCAACTAATTTTTCCTGTCAAATGCACAGACGACAACAAGGAACCCCCAAAAAAGAAGGACATAAGCGAAATATTATCTGCGATGGCCGACATTTTAATATCCTTGCTCGCCTCGTAAAGCTAGAGGAAATGCTGCAACCTTTTTCACGTTACTTGCAAATAAATGTGAAGGTACCACAAAAAGCACAAGACTTTCAAGATATATTTCAATAAAAACTATTTAAGTAATAATAGAAATGCGAGCTTACAATCATTGGAAGATGCCCTCGTGTGAAAGCATTCTAATTAGACTTTATAATCATAAATAAAATGCGATCTCAAACCTGCATAGCATATAGATCAATGCTAATTTTGGATAACCTGGATATACCCTTTTGGCAGGGTATGTGGCCCCCAAAAGGAACATTATAAAGAAGCAAGGAGGAGCAGCAAAAGGCTGACTTGGTTTTGGCTGGTTTGGTTGGCAGGCGACGCGACGTCTTGGCGGTTCGGATTCGGTGGCTGAAGGTGAAATTAAATGTAAGCAGGATATGGAGGAGGAGGGGCACCAGGGATGCGTACTCCCCGGACGTACTATTATATACATATATATAGCATCATATATCTCGCAGATACAGGGAAGGAATGTATCTGGAGCGGGTTGTCTGCTCTTCACGCTTGATTATGCGTTTGCATGCACATAAAGGCAGAAGTCAAACACGTCACCAACCTCGACCTTTTTTATTATTATTTTATTTTTAAAAACACGGGCATTTACATGGCTGACTTTGACGGCAGGTGTTGGTTGGCAGTTGAGGCATTTGATGGCATTTCGTTCTGCAGATCGACTGGGATAAAAACTGCGTGCGTGCCATAAAAGTTATGGCTTTTCTGGGGTCAAACTAAGGGGGTGGCTGCTGGGTGGTTGGCTGGCATTAAAAACCACAATGTCTGCGTTATTATGTTACATTTATGCACAGCCCGTTTTCGCTTTTAATTGCTTAGCTGACCTTGCTCGACGAGTGGGTTAATGGGTTAGCCTTTTTGTCGGCGCTATCGCTTTTAATTTATCCAATGGGCGATGTAGATATTGCATAATTGCAATTTCAATTTGCCATTTTTAATATGCAGCTAAGGATGCGGGCGCTTTAGCGGTATAATTGTATGTTGCCACTTCATTGCTAATTAGTAGCTATGCGCAATTCAATCTGCTTTTCAAATGCTGAAATTACACGAAACTGATGGTTTTTTATATGTTTTATAATTTATAAGTTGTAATAAAGTGTAAGTTGCAGTTAAATTATTGGTTTCTGAAATTAACTAAGCAGGAAAATACAAAAATTGATCTTGATCAAGAATATATACGTTATACTATAATAATTTACCTATTATAAATTATACGTAAAAATATTTTGTCTTTGATTTAAGTAACCACAACTCATCACTTACGCTAAATTATTTTTTTATCAAAGTTTCACCGAATTTTCATTTTTTTTTTTTTTTGTTTTTGCTTGGACTCCTGACCCTCGAAGTATTTAAAGGTGAGCCATATCAACAGGCTCTCTATGGGTGCAATCTCTTGCCAACGGTTGCCAAGCTCTTATTTTGCTATTATTCCTTTGTTTTCGCCTCGTCTTTCCTTAATTATAAAGCTACACGAAACCCGGCTCACACTCACACTCGGTTTCATACATATAAATATATATGGGTTTTTATAGCTCTACAGCCCAAAAAACCAAAAAGAAGAAGAAAAAAATAATAGCATGGGAGAAGTAGAGGGAAAACTCATATTCCCATTGGCATCAAATTGTCTGCACGACAAGGTAACAGAGTATTAAAAATTTCAGCACCAGCAGCAACAGAATTTTCTGACCATCGTTCGTCCGAGATGTTTTCCCGGCCAGTTTGCCCCTGCTTTCCCAGAATTTCCCTAGCAACGCAAGCCGCTTAACGCAGCCAACTGCCAAATGTAAATATACTCCAACCCCAAACCGACAAAAAAAAAATATAAAACTTTCTTAATAATACAACGAGCAGAAAAAAAAAACGCGGCCCAGAAGGAGGAGTAAACTCGGTCCAAGGCGACGGCAGACCCGCGAGGAAAATTCGCATTGTTTTCAGCTTTTCAGCGCCCAAACAACAACCGAAAAGCGGAAAGCGGGGGTTTGGCGAAATAAGTGGGCGTGGCGTTGGGACGGCGGTTTCCCAGAACCGGGGGACAGGCATTGGGAACTTAAAAACTTTGGCCATATCCCGCAGCTATGAACAACAGCAATCAATTTTCACATGCCGGCGAACAAATGTGCCCCACCAGGATGTCCCCCAGCGTCGAAAGGGGCAGTGGCGTCGGAATGGGGAACGAAAAGGTGGTAGTCGGATTGCCAAAGAAGTAGTTTTAAATTATAATGCCCCTTCGCGTCGCAGATCCATTATGCTGGTCCATCATCAATGCCGGAAATCAAAGGAGAACGCTTGGCAACAAAGGCACCGGAAGTCCCTGTAATCCAAAATGAAGTCTAACACTAATTAACCCTTTCAAGTGTAAATTAAGCCTTAATTGTAAGGAGTTTGGAAATCAAGTAACAAGCTAATAAATAGAAGAAAATTAATAGTGGCACATATGTTAAGCCTACTTCGGAGGAAATAGACGTGAAGAAAAATGCAAAAATAAAATATATATTCTTAACGTATAAAGTGTTACACTTTATTGTTTAGCTAATTGAATTTAAGAAAGTATCATAGTTAGTTTAATCATCAGCAGATAGTATTAGAAAGTATTATGGATATATTAAAAGCAAAATAAAACCATATCTTTTTTTAAATTTAAAAAAAAATATGCCAAAAAATTAGTTTTGTTAAGTCCTGCGACTCCGCACCGTCAAATTCACACTTTACATTTTCATTTCAAATAGCTATCACTGGACATTTGGTTCACTGTCATATTTGCCAAGCGCTTCACATCAAATCGCAATCAGGTTGGATTGATGGAACAGGACTATATATATCTATATGTGTATCGAGTGGCGGTGGGCCGGGGCGCCAAACGTTGATTAATTTCTCGTTTTTACGCCATTTTTCTATTTGTCTTGTGCGGTAATTACGACAAGTCCTTGGAGCAGGATGGATGCCCAGATGCCCAGATACTCAGATAGCTGGATAGCCAGCCAACTTCCTGCCGCGTGTCCCAAGACAAACACGAAAATTTCCGAGGAGCGTCAGGGCCCGGCGGTTCCGATCCGCTCCGCTCTGTTCCGCCGGACAGACGGACGGACGGACAGATTGGACGGACTGCTTCCGGTAATTGAATCAAATGAAGCAGCATTAGTATTAGCTTCTTATGGTCGGTATCGCACGGGAGACGCTTCCTCTGGCATAACTCTGTTTATTTTTGTAAATTAATTTTTAATTTAATGTACGTGTGGTGGGCGACGCGCTAGTTTCACGCCACGATGGCCGGAGCGACAGGAAGTGGGCGGGGCCAAGGATCCACCGCCCACCCAAGGCAAACAGCCAAAGCAAAACAAAACAAGAGTGGAAAGCCAAACACGAATGGCGATTGGACGCGGAACTCTGTATGCTCTAATTGAAAATTTTTTTTTTATTTTTTTTCTTCTGTATAAATATATAAAGTTGAAAGTTCTGCAGAAGTAAGTTAAATGATGTTTGCATAATCGCAATAATTTTAAGATAATTTCTAATATTCACGCAAGATAAGCTAGGATTGAATTCTAAATATATTAATCCCAAATAAACGTGTTTGAAACTAAATTATTAGTTAATTTTTAAAGTAAACTACAGATTAGTGTGCATATTAAAATTTTTAGAAAACAGTTTTGAATTCTTGGTTAACCGCAAATACCCTTAATTTCTGTAGCGGACCAAGAAAGCACCCGAAAATCTGCCCAGAACGAGTAGATGAAGTAAATAGTCCCTGGCCCCGGCTCCACACACAAATATAAAGTAGGAAAAGCAGTTTTCAGCTGGTCAGCAGGCTGTCGAAAATAAAAGTAAAACAAAGTGGGGCGGCGTTGAAGGGGCGAGGCGGTCTACGGTATAAAGCGAAAAGACGACGAAATACTTTTTCAAGATAAACGGAAACAAGCCAAGATGGAATTAATTTTCCGCTTTGAACAAACAAGCGGATGTAAATAAAAAAAAAAAAGAAACACACACAAAAAACGAACCAAGAACCAGCAGCAGCAACCTAGAGAATCCAGCGAAGACGTCAAAGTCAAAGGAGTGGGAAAAGGACCTTTGCAGGCGGTCCAAAAGGAAGTAGACGCATTTCTGGCCAAGTCGAGTTCTTGGGAAATGGGAACTAAGAGGGTCGGTTTGAACTGGAGCTACGATGTCTGCCAAGTTTAGCAAATTCAGCCTGGACACAGGCTGGGCCAACGTTATGTGCTGTTAATGAGTGCACAAGAAGTTTAATTGTAAGACTGCCTACACAGCGAAAAATGGGTGCTGGTAACTTCATAGAATGTAAGCTATATAAAACTCAGAGTGTATTGAATTTGGAGTTATTGATATATCTTATTCGTAGGGATACTATTTGCCCTTAAAACAAGATATAGATATAATATAATACTACTTCATTAACGTACATATTTTGAGGACATGTTTAATTTTGTTTAGCTTGCTATCAAATGCTTTATATTACTACGATTTCTTTCAGTGCAAATGGAAAACTGTGAGGAAAAACAAGGAGGTGGCCTCAGATGGGCGTGCGGTAACTACAACACACACGCATATTGACAAATTGCAATTTAAATAGACAACAATAAGTTAAACAGACGCACACACTCAACGCATTAACATGGGGCGGATATCGAAGGGAGTTGGCAGCCGAAACACGCCACGTCTAATTAGTTTTGCTGGGTGCTCCGTAAGCTCGTGGGTCAGGGGTCATGGGCATCAGTCGGCCGAGATGGTAGAGATGAGCAATAATTAGGCAAAAAGTTAATGCGATCGGGGAATTACAATGCATTTAGCCACGGATAGCTGCCATTGAACAAGAGACATAAATTAGGGAACAATATCTAATGTAAATGTTAAGGCAAAACCCACTTAAACATACAAAAGCTCTTATAAGTGACGAAACCTGATTACTACTATGGATAGCAGTGCACGTAGTGACGAAGCGCACCTGGTTATGTTTGAACCAAAAACAGGGATAATTTTAAAAAATTGAATTTTTTGTTATATGTCACATAAATTTTGGTTTAGGGAGTTCAGTGCACGGAGTCCAGCGGGATACGCAGGATAGTTCTTTATTGTTTGAGTGTGGCAAATGTTGATGGAAACATTTACGCACACACGCACACAATTTAACGCGCTTACACACGCTGATAAACAGCAGACACACACACACACACACAAGCTCGCACTCACAGAAATAGATGAATAGAGGGTAAGTAGTAATTGATGAGTTTCCGTTTATGGGAACATCAATCATACGCACTGTATACGAACGCTTTGCAATCAGGTTAAATAAATAAGTCTACCACACTATTTGCTTCTCCTTTATTTGGCAATGCATGGTCAAAAACTATCTAGGACTATATACATGGTTATGGTGTATGGTGTATATTCAAATCTCATGTTTCGGAATTCCTTATGGCAGCTGCATTATTATTTGAATCAGTTGCAATTTCTTTCGTTGCGACTGGAAGACTTTGCCGCTTGGTCCAACATAGAATATTCACCCAAATCAATCCACAAATACCCATATAGATGACACGGAATCGGGGTGCAACCAGGGAAAAGTTCAAGGCCTGCGCGGGCAACCAGAAAATGCAGGAACGCATAAAAGTCGGCACGAATTTTTCGCGGAGTTCCAGGAAAATATCCGCAGAGCCCTCCATGATGGACATGCCTGGAAATAGAAATTAGTTTGTTAATTGTCAAATAACAGAGAACATGTGTTAAGCGTACAAAAATAAACATGAAAATGTATTATTAATTTAATATACATTAATTAATCTTTACATTTGAGTGTATCAGTGGAACTTACCTGCATAAAACACAGTCAATAGATAAGGCGTTAGTACAAACTGATCAAGCACTAATTTTTTAACTATGATAACCTTAGTGGTGCCAGGAAAAGCGCGATCTAACCATTTGTACCTAGGAAATTGATTATTTGAATTATTATGCTTGATATATATGCTTGATTATATTTAAGACATCAAAGTAAAAGCTAAAGCAGGCTAGGTAAGCAAGATCTTTTTTTGGTGTATATATAGTGCTTTTGGAGTTACTTTATATAGTGTGTTTGCATATTTGTAATCAATTTATGGTGTTAGTATTTATTTATGTGTAAGTGTTTCATACATTGTGTATGTGTTTGTGATATGTATTTATAATATTCCGAGATCTTTATTCCCTATGTTTGTATATCCTTGTGTGCATCTTGTTTTCTTTTGTAAGTTTTGTTTTTCGAATCCAGATCCCCAGTAGCCAACTTCCAACTTCCCAAACTTACGTTGCATTTTGACTTTTATGTCGTGCAAATATGCCCAATTTCTCAGTGCGTTGCGTGCTTTTCTGGGCAGCTTTTCCCTCTCACTCAATTAAAGAGGAAAAGCTTGGTGCTCTGGTGGCGTGGGTGCTTCTAAAGAGAAAGTGTGAAGAGAAAGTGATAAAAATGGCGGAGAGACATGCTCTTGACTTGCGACACGTGCTCATGGAGCTTTACCGGAATCGTAAACAAATTGATAAAAGTCAAAAACAACAACAGAAGCGTACGGCGAAGCAAATTGAGGAAATAAAAAGAATGGTTAAATGGCAAGCATGTAAGTGTGAGTAAATTGAATGGTCCACAGATGTGTTAGTATGAACAGCCTCGGCCAACGTAATAGCTCCGATTTATATACTAATATTTTAAGTTGACTGTTTTTGCTCTAAAGTGTCGTTTTTTAGTCATAACATAAAATCAGAAATTTAGAAATAAGAAATTATAATGAAAAGTTATAGATTTCATGATAAACAGATTGTATTAGAAATCAAACAAAAAAGCAGAGCTACTATGTCGACCATCACTGTGTACATGTGCAAGTAATAATAAAATGTGGCTATGTATGTACAGATTCATAAAACTGAGGGCACGAACCAAAGGTAAAGTGTTGGGGCATATACTGCAGTACCCATCACGGCATATCTTCCTATTGTTGCATAATCGATATCCTCAGGTTTGCTCGCCGTCTACGGGGCACATAAATAGGATTAGAAATCGCCAGATCGCCCTCGGATATATCTCCAAGCTCATATTCTGCACATGAGTGTCTGTAAATGATTTTACTTACGGCCAACCAGCGTTTGGATGCGAATTGCTGGGAATACTCGGCGCCCACATAAAGGCTCCCATAGATGGCGCTGTTGGTGACGAATGGATATCGATGGAACAAATTGCGAACTCCCGAAATTAACCGAGCCATTATCTTAATTGCTTGAATTTTGATTAATATTAATAACAAATTTTTTGTGACAACTTTCTAATGAATTTTTTTTGGAAGCGGCCAGCCGCCAGCGCTAACGGAGCTTTACTGAGGAAAATTCCAAGCGATGGCTCAGCTGTTACAAAAGACAATAAGTGAAAAGAAGAGAGCCAAAAGAGAAAGACGGGCAGCTAAGAGAAAATAAAAATGTTTACGTTTTTTGAATGCAAACAAGAGCGTGGAGTAAATCTTTCTTGTTTAATAAAAGCTTACAAATGCAGTTACCTAAGCGATATCTTAGACGGCCTTATCAGTCTTCACAGATTAGATTTAATTCTATTACTTACTTCCAGCATTTTTAATAATAATTCATCAACGAAATTTAAGGAAGTGTAATTTTAAAATAATTTGGTAGGCCATTGAATAATGGGAATTGCTTAACAAGCTCGAAACAATGTTAAAAAATAGAAACTATCAGGAAATTGTGATGATGGGCATCCAAGGAACCCAGATAAGAGCTGCGGCTGAGTCTTCCAACACTCCATTGAAATCGCTGAATGGATTTAAAGATGTGAAATAAGCATATCCAAAAAAAAATATTTCATTTTTGATTAGGATTTATATTTGGGTTGATTTGACGAATTTTACGGCGACTATTAGTTTTTTATAAACTCTTACAAACTCAAAAGCAACCATTGTACAAAATATTTTCCACTTCCTTTCAAAAAGCGGTTCAGTCTGGATTAAAAGAACGAATATTCATATTTTATTATAAATTATGAAATATATAAACTATAAAATCGGATTATTATATCCGGTAGCTGTCATAGTAGCAGTCGGAAAATTAAGTGAACCTCGTATAATTAATTGTCAATAGCAGCGATACTATAACCTTTGTATATCTAGTTAAATCTAGTTAATATGCTGCAATTTACTACAATAAATTTTTTTACTTGGTGCAAAAACATCATCAAGGATTTTACTGAAACCCATGACGTAAAGGCAACTCTCGAGTATTCTCCACAATCTTTACCGATTGCAAAATTGCCTCAATCAAGTTTACAATACGTATGTATCGCTCTTAATCAAGGATACATGCAACTCTCTATGTCAGCAAAACCAAAAAATGGAAAAACTGAGGAAAAAACAACAAAAGTTTGGCCCATAAAAATGCAATAAGTGTATCAAGTCTTGGCAACCCTTTTTGGCTAATGGCAATTTACGCACGACTAACAAACACCAGAGGAAAGCTGTGAAGGCAGTTGGGAAAAGTCGGGAAAAGCCTTCAGAACATATGCGAGGGAATGAAATCGGTGGCGGAGTAACGACAACTTTGATTGAGTGCCGGGAAAACTGAAGGCAAAGGTGTTAAAACTGAAAGCAATTTAAAAAGTTGTGCGATACCATATGGAAAGTGAGCCCGGAAGGCAGCAACTTTCGGATAGCTGTTGGTATACTCGGAAAAATCTAAGAAAAGCTTCAGAAACCAATAAGAAGAAATTTACATAATTTAATTTGTTTAAATTGTAGTAAATATTGCTATATTCATAATAGAAACCACAACTTTTTGACTTCCTGCTGTTTAATTAGAAGTCTAAACATTGATAGAGAATCAATTCTACAAAAAAGCTAATATCTTAAAAGCATCTAAAAGTATCTGTTTTTATATTTATTTATTGTAGTGTACCGAGCACAAGTAGGCAGTCATTTAGTGACAAACAAGCCGAGCACACAGCGCAGCACACACCTGAGTACTTTTACAGTCAGGTGACAAGACGGAGACATCGACGACGACAGCGACACGAGGTGGGAAAGGACCAAGGATGAACCTGAGCACCCTTCTGAGGAGTGTGAGCAACGGTCTTGGCTTCGGAACCGTCACGAGAAAGAGCGACTTGGGTCGTCCCCTGGCCCCTCTTAGCTCCACGTCGAGCTCGTCTTCAAATAATTCAAATTTGGATCCCGTTTCCAGTCTCTTACTTCCCTCGGAGGACGAAGAGGACGAGCCCATATCACTGGGCGAAAATCATCTGGCCTCAACTGATGCCAGCCTGAACAAAAACCAGGAGCCCAATCCCTACCAGCAGACCGTCCAACAGATACTGCGACTAGTGAATGAACTGGAGCACACAATTCACGAGGATCGGCAGCAGGAGTTCAAGCTCCGAATGGCCCTCGATCGGCAGACAGAACGGGTTCAGGAACTGGTGTTTTCACTGGACACGGAAAGGAAGCGAAACGAGCGACTGGTGCAGTTGCTCCGGGGAATCGATAGCTCCAGTTCGAGTGAGAGCGATCCGGAGAAGAGGGGCCCCAGTGGCTCCCATGTGAACTCCATTGGTGAGCTGTACGACTCCATCAGTCCACTGCTGATGCAACAGCGGTAAGTTTTCAACAATATTAGAAAAGGGTATACATATGTAGGCACTAAGTATTCTGGCGCATTTTCAGTTACGTTGAGCTCTCCGTGTCCCATCGCCAAAGTCGTCGGCAGTTAGCCAAGAGGGAAAAGGCTCTCAAGGTACTTCAAAGCAAAACGGAGCAGCTGCACTCCAAATACGACGAGCTATTCGATGAGTACCGGAGTGAACAGCGCCGTTTCGAGATGCTGTGCACTCGCTATATTCAAATGCAGTTGAAGAAGAAACAGCAAATCTTCAATCTAAAGAATACACTCGGTCAGGCTAGCGAGTGTATATTCCATGCCCAGGTGGTCATCGATGAGTGTTGTCATGCGGAGAAGTCGCCCATTTCTCCGGAGAATCTGGAGATCTTTCGCAGGAATCTAGAGTGCTTTATGGATGCGCTCAGGAACTGCTGCTGCCTGCGAAAAGTCCACGAGCTTCAGCAGCAGCAGCGCAAAAAGGAGGAAATGGAAAAGTGTCAGAACCAGAATCCAGTCGATGACTTGCTCACACCGAAGGCCAGGGAACGCTCAAGTCAAGAGCAGAGTAGTGACACCTACATTCAGAATCTCTCCAATCGACATCCTCGTATTCGACGTTACAGGCATTCAGCTCGTTAAATCTTCACTTTTGGTTACTACTTAACGTTAGGTTAACTTTGAAATATTTTAACTAGAAAAAATTGGGTCATTTAGACAATGGAAAGTGTAAAAAAAAATAACAAAAATATGTTTATGCGAAATAAAAAACTAACAAAACAATAGATTTTTTTATAATTGCAAAAAAGGTTAAAAAGCGAAAATTGAACTTATTATTTACCAATCACTGTGTTTTCTTTGGAAAACTAGATGGCCATGAAAAATTTGTTCTGTCTGATTATTTCTCTTAACTTATTGCAATCGAAGTTTATCTGGAATTTGAACGAAACACAGATAAAAATATCGCAAAAATGTCGACACAAAGACCCAAAACCTTGTCGACTGCAAAGGAGTCCTTTCGAGCGTCCGCGGTCAGCGCAGACAGCCGATCCGAGGTAATGTCCCACAGTGACTCGGATGAAGAATGGGAGCCTGGGAATGAGGATAAGCCGGCATCTGATGTCACCATCTATAACTACTACAACATGGGACCAGCATTCGGCAAGAAGTTCCCATTGCCGTACATTCGCTTGATGATAGCCCAGGTGGTCAAGGAGAAGCTGGCAAACAAGACCTATAATCAATCGGAAGCCCTTAAATGGACCCGCGAAGTCGCCGATGACATAAACATTAAGATGAAGGGACGCGGCTCTTCTCCAAGATTCAAGCACGTTGTGAACGTAATGCTTTACCAGCAGACCGGAGCCGGATGTTTCTACGGAGCTCGCGCCATTTGGGATGAGCTGTCCGATGACTACATAACCTTCACCTTTGATGGTGGCAGTTTTATCTGCATTGCTGCCGTTTTTGGTTGCTATCAGTACTAGGTTGATGTACAATTAATCAAATATAAGAAATTTTTTAGTATTATGCATTTGCATAAAATGAACGTGAACTGTGTTGCATTTGATTGATCATACAACACTCAGAAGAATTCCCTCCAAAATTTCAAATTTCAGTGTTACCCTATTGGTTTTGCATTAGTGTTACCACACCCACTACTCAACACAATCAGCTGACAGCCGCTCTGTATGGCAACACTGTAGCACGCACATGTTGTTTATGTTCGAAACTCACGATTAATTTTATTTTACGCCGCAGAAAAGCTTAATAAATGCAATCAGGATGAAGGTGAAAATGATTAGTCGCAATCCGGATAACTATGTCCGAGAAACCAAACTGCAACAGCACAAAAGTAAGTTCATATACGAAGAAAGACCAAAGTATTATAAGAATGCCACTTTCAGTGCCCAGGAACTACGATCCTTCGCTGCATCCTTTGGAGGGTCCCAGGGAATACGTGCGTGCCCTGAATGCCACCAAGTTGGATCGAGTATTTGCCAAACCCTTCGTCTGCAATTTGAGCGGGCATCGCGATGGAGTCTCCTGCTTCGGAAAGCATCCCAAGCAACTTTCCACCTTGGCCACCGGCGCCTATGACGGCGAAGTGCGCATTTGGGACTTGGCGAATCGTATCAGCTCTCGGAACTTTGTGGCCCACGACGGTTTCGTTCGCGGCATTGCTTACACCCAGAACGGAGGTCGCATTTTCACCGTGGGAGATGATAAAACCATCAAGGTTTGGAAAGCAGAGGCTCCGGAAGTCGGCGAGGATGAGGTGCCGGTGAACACTATACTGAGTAAATTTGGACTGCACGGCATCTCGCACAATCGCAGGGATAACAAGTTCGCCACCTGTGGCGAGGTATGCGCCATTTGGGACGAAAGGCACAACGATCCTTTGAAGACATTGAAGTGGGGCGTCGATACCCTTCACACCATATCCTATAACCCCGTGGAAACAAGCATCCTGGCGTGCTGTGCCAGCGATCGCAGCATTATCCTGTACGATCAGAGAGAGGCGCAGCCACTAAGGAAGGTCGTCCTAACCATGAAGAGCAACAAGCTCGCGTGGAATCCCATGGAGGCGTTCAACTTCACAGTGGCCAACGAGGATTGCAAGTGAGTAAAACGGCCATACGAAGAGGATGTGTTGCTAAAATCTTTATTTCTTACAGCCTTTATACCTTTGACACTCGCAAGCTGCAAACGCCGCTGAAGGTTCACTTTGACCATGTTTCCGCTGTCACCGATGTTGACTACTCGCCCACTGGCAAGGAATTCGTCTCGGCCAGCTACGACAAGACCATTCGGATCTACAATGCCCACCACAGTCACTCGCGGGATATTTACCACACAAAACGCATGCAGCATGTGGTCTGCGTGGCCTGGTCCCTCGATAATCGATACGTTTTCTCCGGCTCCGACGAAATGAACGTCCGCATGTGGAAGGCGAATGCCTCCGAAAAGCTGGGCGTCATCCGTCCACGTGAGCGCGTCAATTTCAATTACCAGGAGGCGCTGAAGCAAAAGTATGCCGCTCATCCGCAGATCAAGCGCATCGCGCGCCATCGCCAGGTGCCGCGTCACGTGCTCAATGCACAGAAGAAGATGCGCACGGTCAAGGAGAAGGAGCAGGTCAAGGAGGCCAATGTGCGCAAGCACACCAAGAAGAGCAAGAAGGTGCCCTACGTCAGCGAGAAAAAGAAGCATGTGCTGAAGGAGGAGGTGTGAGGATGATTGCTAACGACTGTAGTTGGATAAGTTTGAATAAAATTGATTTTTGTAAGGAGACTATGTATGTATATATTAAGAAGCCTAATCTCAATTGAGTTTCTCACTTTCTATCATTGTTCTCAAGTGACTTTCAGTTTGGTCAAGTCAAACCGAAGTTATCAGTGAATTTGCTTAGTTTAAACTATTGTTTGGCTTTAATTCAGTGATACTAGAAGAAAGAAGATGTTGATAAGTTCTAAGGAATACTCTCCTGTTGCTCTAGAGAGAAAACTCATTTGCTTTGCCATGCAGCAACGTTTCGCGGAAATTTGAAATTCAATTCGTATCCGATAAGCCCTCGCGGGCGATAACGTTTGGGGAAAATCGGAGAGACGCGTCCATTTCTAGGGGATTCTCGATTATAAAAGGTTGCCAGCCCCACCGTTGGTGCTCAGTATTTGTTCGTTTGTTGTTACGGCAGCCGCCAGTCGGTCGTTAGTTTTTGTTTTCGTTCATTTGTTTATACTCGCGCGGCACTCGGCCCCCCTCCCGTTCCCACATAACCCGTTTGAAAGGCATCAACTGAGAGTCATTGAAATCATGGAGGCACTGGGGGATCTCTTGGCGCCACACAGCGAACTAATCGCCAAGGTAGCCGGCACCATAACTACCCTGCAATTTCTGTCCGGAGTGGTTCTGATGAACGACATCCGCAAGAAGGGTAGCAGCGACGTCTACCCGGTGGGCCCATTTCTCTTCGGAGTGGTGCTGTAAGTAACCTAATTGGGATTCCGTGATGCTCCACTGCATGCGACATCGAAAAAAAAACTAGTGGGCAGGGGGCAGGAAAAGCGAGTGAAAAGAACAAAAGCCAACGCATCTGTGTGGGAATTGATTAAATTTTAGAACTGTCGCCATGACAGCACAGAATCGAGTCTCTTCAAGGCCGCCAGTGAATCGGTTTTGCACACAATTCAAGAAGATAACAATGGAATCGATTACATCACTGCGTTGGCCAAATGGGAATTACACTTCGATCATCCGCGACCGTTACATTTCGAAATCGTTAACCTTGTCGAAAATCCGCCAGCAGCACTTTTGCCGCCTTATCGATGCGAGAACCCTCCAAACACGTAGCTCTTATCTAGAGTGTATAATTTTAGAGCTCCTCTATTACGAATGCTGATCCGGTAGAGTCTGTCCAAATCTGGGAGAGCCGCTAATCGTTTATACGACGGGCGAAAGATACGCGACTCGCCCTCTCCACGTGCTCGGCATAAAGCGGGGCTGCCCAGATTCCAAAGGGGGTGGGCCACCCAGTGGTGGTGATGGGAATATCTTGTCATCTATAAATATAATCTTCTCTAATTATAGCCGTAAGGCTTGTCCATTACTGCATATGAATAATAGTGTTTGCTTAGCAAAACATAATATTTTTTTAACTATAGTTTCCGTAATAATACATTTCTTTAAACAATTCCAAATTCCTGCTGGCTAAAGCACTAAATGTAGATGAACTCTCGAGGAATTTACCTTTTTATTTTTAAATCGTAAACTTTCCACTGTTTGTTTTGAACATCTCAAAAGATCATAAAGTGCCATATGGCAGCAAGTGAATGAGTACCATCAAGTGAGTGTGCCATCACTGCGCCGGGGCTTACTTGGGGGTGGTTTTCCGGAAGGTGTTAACTTGGACTGTGTCAAGTGTAAGGACCCGCAGACATGCAAGCGAAGCAACAGTTGTATGCTAAACGAATTCCACTCCACCCAATGGGCGCTCGAGGTCTCGGTCAAGGGCAGGTTCCTCGGCCAGTTTGCATTTCATTTCGCCCAGCCCGGGTGTATTTCACCATTGTTGTGGGTTTGTTTATAGGTTGATCGATGATAATGCTGATTATTTGTTGAGCGTTGAGCTCCTTATCAAATGCTACGTGTACCATGATTTGCACGCCGGCCCTATTATGCTTATTTATCTATCTCCACCTAGTATAGAATCTGATAACGCAATTAATAAGTGTAAACTGGTTTTTTTTTTCAATGAAGTGGTAGACTGGAGCACTTTAAATGAAAACTAGTTCCATTTCTCTTGATTCGAACTTTCTGTAGCGACTTACTGCTGGAAAACTGGTTCGGGCAGGGTCAATTAATTTGAATTAATTATAATATCCTCAGAAAACTATGCTCTTATCTACAAGTTAACTGGAATTTATAAAATTTCCAGCCTTATATTGAAGAATATTTTAAAATGAATATGAATGGTAACAGTATTACATTTTTGTTTAAATATAAAAACCAAATTTTGTCCTAAATTAAAGTAACTAATTAACAAATTGTTGAACTTTCTAGGACCGTTCTCAGCTTGAAGCTGGCCAACATTATGAATGATGCTGCCATGATCAATACGAATTTAATCGGCCTGGTGATAAACTTCGTCTTCCTCTTCGGATTTTACTACTACGCCTCGAGCGCCAGCAGGAGCAAGATCTGGAAGCAGATTGGCTATTCCTCGGTGTTCCTATTGGCCATCACCGCGTATGCCAACTTCGAGGATCCCGCCAAGATTGAGTTCCGCCTGGGAATGCTGATCACCGGCATCCTGGTTTGGATGGTGGGCTCTCCCCTGCTGCATCTGCCGAAAATCATTGAGAAGAAGAGCACCGAGGGAATGCCGTTCCCGATTATCTTTGCCGGTAATCTGGTGGCATTTTCCTGGACGCTGTATGCCATCTCCATCAAGAATACTGTGATGGTGGTAAGTTAGCAATTAATTCTATTAAACGAGAATGTAAATTTGAACCGAAAATTCTTCTATTTCAGCTGCAGAACCTTTTGCTGCTGGTCCTGGGCGGCATTCAGCTCTCCATGTTCGCTATTTATCCCAACAAACCGGCTGCCGAGAAGCCCAAGGACAGCAAGAAGGACAAATAATTGAAATCGAACGCTTTACCTAGAAAAAAGGACAAATAATGGGTTGTTGCAACAACATTACCAAGTAATAAGTAGCTAGGCTTTGAGGAATAATCAAATTATTGCTTGAATTTACACTAAACCGCCACAAGAAAACTAAATTTGAGCTAAACGAATTATTTTTCTATATAGGAAATATTTTCTTAGAACAAATCCAGCTAACTAAGTTGCTAGCTAACCTAGAATTGTTATTATATTGACTATTATTGTATATAACTACTACATACTTGCAATTTTTGACAATAATTCAAATCTTCCAAATGCATACGTATTTATAAAGTCAACATAATATGTAATAAAACAATCTGTTACAAAATCGAGTGAGTTGATGGTAAATGCCATTGGGCATTTCCCGTTTAGGCTGCTGGCACCGTGGAATTGTAGTGGGCACCCAATTGGTATATGTGGCGGTGGTAGCAGATGATCAGCGGTGATCCACCGAATTCCTCTTGCCCCAGGAGCGTCGGTGCTCCTTCCGCTTGGATAACTTCAATGGGCACCCGGAGTAGCGATGAGATGGCCTTCAGTTCTATGTGGCCACCCCAAGCGTGAGTTTTTGCTATGTCGTGGCAGTATTGTTCGAATTGTTGGTCGTTCAGAATGTCTCCTGTTTCCGGGTGGATCATGTATGAGATAAGCGAGTCCTTGTGAGCACGCACATAATTGGCAGTTTCCTCCCGCAACTCCTGAACACTGTGACCTTTGGTGCAATTATTATGGATTAGTTTTGGTGCTGTGTGGACTGAATCGTGAAGCATTACCTGGAAGAGCATTTACGATAAGTTGGTGTCTGATGGACTGATATAAGCAGTCGCCATCGGAGGGTATATTGTGAAGGGATAATTGGCGTTGGGATAGCTTTGCTGTAATCTGCTGCAGTTCGATTAACTTGGGCGTTGGCTGATTGGCAGCATTTTGCAGCTCCGTCTTGATCTCTGCCTCTCGTGCACGTGCCTCCTTTGCCTTCTTGTCCCGGCGTTTCTGTGCCTTGGAAACACGCTGATTGGGCGCCAGCTGTTCCTCTTTTTCCTCGATTCCATCATCGTCTGTCACTTCAGTTTCTGGCTTTTCCGCTGGCTCTTTGACGACCGGTTCCACCAACACCGGTGCCTCCATGGCTTCCGCTGCCTTCAGTTCCGCCTTGTGGCGCTGCTCCAGCTCTCCCTCCAGGCGAGCCATCTCCTCCAGGAACTCCTTCCGCTTGTTTTTATTATTTTTCGGCGCATTCTTCTTCATGGCCTGCAGCTTGGCCTGCAAATCCTTGCGCTCGCGACGATGTCTGGCACCTATGTCCTCCAGACTGACCTCATCCAGACGGGATTCCAGCTCCGCAATTGCCACATCGCCGTCACACATGTTTTTTTATTTAATAAATAACAATAAACTTAATCCTGACAAAAAATTATTTTGGCAGGTTTTGGAAGAGTGACCAGCTTGCGTTATTATATACCGAAAGCTGTCGGAAATATCGTCACCGTTATAATATACTTTATTTTACTTTAGTATTTAGTATTTTGACTGTATGGAAATAGACCAAGTTTAAATTTGAAATTTCTGTAATATAGTGAATAATCTTTAAATAAACTAATTTATTTCTTGTTATATCATTTGGGATGGAAAATTTAAACAAAAATCTAATGTAAGTAAAGAGGGTAATCTCCATTCATTGTTACGCATCACACAAAGTAAATTCTCGCATTCCCTTTCCCCCCATTAATTAAACTTTTAAAATATTTCTGTTAAAAGCGAATATAATTTTGTTGATTTTAATTTTATTTATGCTAAACATAAATCGTTTTATAGTGAGAAACTAAATACAGGCAACGCCAGTGGTGAGAAATCGGCTCAACCAATTCCTTTTTTGGATATTTCTAAATCTTAACTAGAGTTGACGTAATAAAATCCAATTATTTTAGTATGTACAGGCAAATATTTAAACTGGAATCGGCATTTACAGAATTAAGTAAAACCAAAATCGGTTGCAATTAAATTGATGTTAGTTTGAACCTTATACTTTATACAATTCACATGAGTGTTGTTGACATTAAAAAAAAAATGGCAAGCCATCCAGATGACACGTTTCTTATAACTCTATAACACATTCTTAATTGTAAATCAGAAATCGTATTATTTACATTGGCCAACGGCGACGACTCTCAATTTACTTCATATACACACTTATATGCGAGATGAACCTATGCCAAGATTTGCCACCACGGTGGCCTCCCAACCACTAACATCCAAAGTGATATTTACTTAGTCGCTAGCCGAAAACTAAGCAAGTCTCTCGTCACATCTCGTTTCGCCCACTATCATCTAGTGTGATTTTGCCCATGTCCAGTCGAACGTACATGCACAGAAGGAAGCACTGACTATCTAGGAATTGACAAAGATCAGGCTCTGCCACTCATTCGATCCCATGCGATCGGTCCTACAGGCTTTTGGTTATGTTCTGGAAGAGGCGACGTCCCCACCACGACTCCAGGTCGAAGGGCTTGAAGTCCTGTAGCGCTGGACTCGGTGGCTCCACCCAGACAGTGGCTGTCGAGGCAGCGGGCACTGGGCTGTTGGCCATTATGCTTTCCACTGGACTGGCGGCGCTGTTGTTGTTGGCATCCGCTACAGGTTTCTCAACAGGCTTGGCGGATGAGCTCGAGTCGTAGGGATTCTGCGCCACCAGCATGTTCCAGGCTGCCAAAAAGTAACAAAAGTAAACCACATTTATTAAATACTTATAAGTACATCTTTACAATCATATTTCCGACTTACAGTCATTTATGTAACGTATTATTTCCTCATGTTGCGGCGTTATCACCTCATCCTCGATCAGTTTGGTTGGCGTTATCCGCTTGGTGGCGAAGCTCTGTTGAAACACCGGACGCGGTATGCTGTTTTTTTAAAAATCAGGAAATATGCATACAATTTTAATAACAATGTTCTTGAATTTCAATGAAAAGGCACTTATGCAAACCACACAGATTCCACCAAACATGTGGACTACGAAAATAAATCACTTGGAGAACGAGGTGGGGTAACTTGGGTTCGACAGCTTGCTACTCAGTTCGAGGAACGCTAAATGCATTTTAATTCGAGAAAGGCGCTGCAGTTCGTCGATTACATTATTTTGGCTTTTAAATGTTAAAATTACATATCGATGAAAAAATTACAAACTCAATATATACTCATAAGAGCAATGAGTACTGATAAGCTATCTACAGTGGCAGATAGTAAACAGTGCCATCCCATTGACTGACAAGGATTTGTGGTTTATTAATTTAGATAATAGTATTTCGGCAAAGGGTTAGGTAATTTTTATCTTGAAGTTCTAAAAATAAAAGCAATCGCAAGAAATTAAATACAATTGGGAGTTTATAAAGTTAATATTTATATAGAGAACTTTTCAGATTTCAGCTGAAATGGCTATGGGAAATTCTAGAAAACTCGCATCCATAAGATACTTTTAACAGCAAGCGTAATACAGTTGATATAAAAGGCATAAAAATAAACAAGAAATGAGATACACTCTTCAATTACCTATAAGTACTCTACTCTGAAGTTACATGTTTCGATTGCAGTTAGACATTCGGAATAACTCCACACCCTTCCAGGTAAAATAAGTAAATTAATCAGCCTTGTTTTGGCACAACCTGTGCCGAGCATTGCCGCGAAGTTACGTTGGAGCCGTGACGTAACGGACGTGGAAAAGTCAATGCCTCAATGGCCTCAATGGGCATTTAAATTAAAATGGAGCCGATAACCGACGCCTGACCCACGTGTTTCCAATGGGTCTCCCCTAGCGAGAATAAGACTACTTGCTCGGGAGCAATTAGCATTACTGTGCTAGGTCGCCACGGATTCTTGCGATAAAATGTCAGTGCGATAAGACGAGGGTCTTGAACCCCAGTCCGCGTTTTCCCCCGTCACTTTTCCCGCTTTCCACATTTCACCATGTGCCATCCGTTTGCATAAGCACCCAAGATTTGGGTATGGTTACATATGAGCATGGCATTCTTACTTTTTGTGCTCCTCGGGACTGTTCAGATCGAAACTAGCGTTCTTGCGGCCGCTCTCCTTGATGCTTTCGAATTTTTCAAAATTTGGTGCCAGGCCTGCGGATGGAAAACATGCCATGGAAAGCTATAAAATACGCATTTACTGTGGAAAACGCCGGCAAAACAAAAAGTTAACAGAGCCAGAGAGCAAGAGAGGCAGAGGCAGATATATAGAGAGAGAGAGAGAGAGAAAGGAAAAGAGTATGTTTTTGTGACATAACAGCTGTTCTCTTGAAAGGGTCTATTGTGGCATTATTAACCATTATTACTATCAATATTTTGGACTCACCGCGACGCGTTTTAGCAACAATTTTGCTAGGTCCCTTGTTGATTGTGTACATGGTGGTGGGGAGATGGGGAGTACCGGCTGAAAATATACCTTGTCCTTTCGATTTACGTATTGTTGTTTTCGTTTCTGGCAACGAAATGCCTAGCCGACTGCTATGATTTTGAGTATTTTTCCGCTCTAGGCAATCATATGATCATTGGCAGCCCAGCCTGCCCCACGCCGCCTCCTTTTGGCCTATTGTCATCGTCTCAAAAGGTTACACAATACACTTCACTTAGGGCAGTGATTCCGATTTAGCACTCTTTGATTTTGATGGCTGCCGCACCGCGCTCGTATCAATTGTTTTCGATTAAAATCACCGACAATTACTCCTGGAAACGCGTTTGTAATGTTCTGTGTTCGGCGGACGAGGCTCCAATGCAACTGCCCCATTCAAATCGCATAACGAAATGTTAAGAGAGACACCCGCAAAGAGCCGTATGTTAGGGCGTTCATGCGGCAGACAACTCGACTTTCAGCAGATCATAATTTCTTCATGGCAGTAACCCACGGCAGTGATTTTATTTGATAAGCGTTTATTTCTTTAGGCTTTCAACTATAATGGGCACTATCAATTGTTTAGTAAAGTCTTTATTTTATAATAGCAATCAGCTTTAGGTTTCGTAGTTCGCGAAGTCGATTAACGCATAAACTGTACAACCGATACACGTGTATGCCCACCATATGATTTCGCCAGTATGTACACACTTTAAAACGGCAGTGGGTTCTTTCACCTGCGCGCGTTTTTTTAAAAGCGTATTAATTGATTAGAGGCTACATTTAAAAGATTGGATTATTGAAAGCATTTAGAGATCCAATATAATTGAAAGCATTTGGAGATCCAATAAATTATATTTTTATATTATCTTTAAGGAATTATTATCTATAAAGTAAGAAATTAATATACTCCATTAAAAAGTTATGCACTTTAAACACCAAATTTGGAAATTGTTACGAATTCCTTTCTAATTTATTGCGATTTGTAAAAGGCGGACTTTATGGCGGTAGACTAAAACCCATTACTACCTGCTCGCGTAATTCTGAACGCATTAAAAAGGGATTAGCGAGAATTTTCTGCGGAAATTTTAATTATGAGCAGGTAGCACCATAAAAGTGACAGATGTGGAAAACGGATAAGCTGTATTTTCCGCGCAGATATTTATGGCAGTCCTGAAATTGCACACTCAAGTGGATATAAAGAAGGCCGTGGGCAAAAGGAAATCAGTAGCAAATCAGCAACGTCAAGCTTCACATTAACTTCCTGATCAGCCAGCCTAGCAGTTATTATGTCGTCGACAAATGAAACCAACCAAGTGCTGCAGCGCCTGAACAGCCTGAAAATCGTGGAAACCCCAAAGGAGCAGCATGAGTTCGGAAAACGCGAGTGCTACTCCCTGGACAGCAAGAAGTATTCCCTGGTACCAGCCACCCCCAGCAGCTCAGGACACGGAAAGTTCCAAACCGAACTCAAAAAGCGCCGCAAAAACAAACTGAATCGCATGTACACTTACGAGGCTGATAAGAATTTCATCAAGGCTCGCAAATCTTTGAACTTCTAATCATAATACGAACCGATGTAATCACCTTAGTCATAAGCATCATTGATTTCAAATCGTACAGTCACAATTCTTTTCACGCTCTGATACAACAAAAATATATATAAATACTTTTGAAACATTTTACTTTCCGCGTCTTTCTCTGACTTACCGTTATGTGGGCAGCCAAACTGATTGTGGTCACACTGCTGCTGCTGCAGTTTGCAGCCCTGGCGCTCAGCTGTTCGTGCGGCGAAGAGGCGAAATTGGAGTGCGGTTGCACAAAACATCACTAAAAACACAAATACTTGGGAATATTACACAAATTATTGTAAATAAATAGGAAATCACAATTTAGTTAAGATGGCGGACATACCGGCAACCAGCGAAGGTAGTGCGAACACTAGTGAGGCAGTAGTGGAGTATCAGCAGCCAACTCCGGAGTTTTTACAACGCAAAATCTATTTTTTGGTGGACCAATTGCGAACTTACCATTCGGAACTTCCCGAGTAAGTCCTTGATATTTAGTTTATTTAAATATTTAACGCCATTTTTGATTAACAGAAACTTGCAGACACGCATTTCCTACGATCTACTCACCGAACTCGCCAATTGTGTGCTAAACGATGGCATTTTTGTAATAGTAAAAGCATTAATGGAGCTGCAACACGAAACCGAAAGACACTTAATTAAAATACGGATGCAGGCGGAGAACGAGTATGAAATAGAAGTGGCCGAGTGGAGGAGCAAGATCAAGGATCCCGAGGAGTTGCGCCACATTTTGGGACTCATGAAAATAAAGCACACTAAGAAACTACACGAGTCGGATACGAAGATTATCGAAATACTAGATCAAAAGGTGAAGAATTCAATATCCTTTTGAGTCGTTCCATTCCACGCACTTTTAGTTGGTCTTACCATCCAAATTTCTTTAAAAACAATAGTCGAATCTCAAACTTAGATAATCCTAATCCTATTTAAAATTAAATTCAAATATGATACATAGTTTGATTATGGATGGATCTATAGATTAGGTATATTTTAGGTATATATTTATCTGCAGATTCTTATAATTGAAATGAAATTATCACTAAAGATATTTTCTTTTGTAATACAAATTATTTCTAATCATAACTTTAAATGCTTATATGGGAATACGAAATTAGATTTTACTACTTTAACTTTCTTTGTTTTTTCTTGATGTTGAACTAATATCTAATATCATTACGCAGGTTAATGACCAACAATCCACACTTCAAAAGGCCGGCGTTCCCGGCTTCTATGTCACCGAGAATCCCAAGGAGATAAAAATACAAATGTTCCTGTTGGACTTCATTTTGCGTTTGAGCCGGCTAAAATACGAGCCCGGCAAATAACAGTTAGTCCACAATCCGGAGAACACAAAAGACTGCACTTGACTTGTTCAAATTAGAATATTAAAGGCAATTAAATTATAACCCTGATCAAATGTCCCAGCTGTACGATCAATTGTGGCCCCAAGAAACCTGTAGCGCTGCGCAGTTTTAATCAGCGTAGAATCGGGAGAGGGAGAAAGAGACGGGGCCGGCCGCCAGAAGACTGAAGAGCGGGAGAATTGATAACGATAGCGCGGCACTCTCCACATTCGCGTAGAAAGCGGGAGAGGCGGCAGTATAAATTGGACCGACCTTTCTGCAGATGCATCAGTTCAGCTTTAAATGTTAAAAGCGACACATTAAATAAATAACAATTTTAACTAGTGAAATCATGTCTCTGACTATTACTTCCAGTGTCACTCATCCTGAGCTCAAGGATCTGGTAAGTAATTGGTCTAGTGATTGGTGCCTAATCCTGTGACTAGTGATTTCAAATGTCCTGCGGTTTAATTCGAGCTTAAATGTAAATTAAAAAATGCTATGATAGCTAATGAAATATATTTTAAATTTTTTTTTGCCGAATCGTGACTTTAATACACCTTTAAACAGTGTACAAATATAAATAAACAAATATATGCAATTAAATTATTTGATGTACAAGACATAAGTAATTTGTGAAGAGTCTTAAAGTTTCTTGAACCCCCAAGGCCGGGTGGCCAAAACTTTGATGTGCTTAGTCATAAAAGCCAGTTTCCGACATCTAATGTTCAGAATAATTAAAGCTCATGTGAGCACCTTTTTGTTGGCTAGAGGAATTCGGTTTGTTTTGGCCAGGTTCAGTTGCTTCCCAACAGTTGAGCAGTTTACACATAATAATGTTTTCGCGACTGTTTCGTAATTTCAAGGCGAGTTTTGCTCACCTAAAACCGCATATTTAAATGGTTTTAAAAGTGATTTAAGCTAGGATTAATTTAGTTGTTTGCTGTGCGAAGTGAAGCGCTGTTAGCCAACGACTTTTACTTTCTTTAAATCAGTTTTTCCATTGACCTTGATTTTGAAATTGATTTTGCAATAGTGTGTGCGAGAGAGATAGTATTTTCAATCAGCTGTTCGACAGCTGCAAGTGCAAGGCGAACAGAGCGAAAACCGAAAAGAGCGCGAGAGAGAGTTTAAAATGAGCGCACAAAGTGCATTATTATTTTGCTGACGACATCAGACGCGAACAAAGCCCCAAAGAAAATACTTAAAAAACTTAAAACCTGCCGAATATTGCATTTATTATATACATATAAAATTTTGTGCTTAAAATGCGCTGTTTGCCGGGCTATGGTTACGGCCTTACGTTTCTGTTTTTGGTGTGCGCTCAATACGAATAAATCTAATATTTCAAATTTTAGAAATCTGTTGCTCATACTCCCCTTTCTTCTTCTTCTTCTTCTTCCAGAGCACCGTTCGCAATGAACAAAAGGAACTGAACATTTCGCCGGTTCACGATGTGAATGTCACCAAAGCCACGGCCACTTTCGGCATGGGTTGCTTTTGGGGCGCAGAATCCCTGTATGGAGCCACCCGTGGAGTTTTGAGAACCACCGTGGGCTACGCCGGAGGCAGCTCGGATTTGCCAACGTACCGTAAAATGTAAGGGAGCAAGTTGAGAGCATTAATCATCCATATGTCTTCCTTTCACGTCCCTACATGTTGCATCCCATAATCCTTTCGGATCCGGTACTAACCACCAATCTCAACAGGGGCGATCATACGGAGGTGCTGGAAATCGACTATGATCCCACGGTCATTAGCTTTAAGGAGCTGCTGGATCTGTTCTGGAACAACCATGAGTATGGCCTGACCACGCCCATCAAGAGGCAGTACGCCTCCTTGATTCTGTACCACGATGAGGAGCAGAAGCAGGTGGCACACGCCTCCAAATTGGAGGAGCAAGAGCGCCGTGCACCGGAGATCATAACCACTGAGATTGCATCCAAGGAGAACTTTTACCCAGCCGAGGCGTAAGTTTTAACTAAGAAAATCTGAGTGCGTTGATATGAATTTCCTTGTTTGTTCATAGGTACCACCAGAAGTATAGGTTGCAGGGCCACAAGGATCTCGCCTCATCGCTAAATCTCAGCCCCAAACTGCTGCAGACCAGCTATGTGGCCACCAAACTGAATGGCTACCTGGCCGGAGTCGGCGGCATCGAGCAGTTTAAGGCGGAGGCGGAGACCATGGGTCTGACGCCCACCCAGCGGCAGTACTGCTACTACCACGTGGAGCAGAACGAGGGCCAGGGTCTCTACTGCTGACATGGCCGAATCTGCATAGACGTTAAGCGTAGATCGTACACCTAGGGGGGTAATTTTATGGATAGTTTGCTTGTTCAAAAACAGATTGTGTATTACGTAGACTTAGAAACGTATGAAATATATATGAAACGCATATATTTTATTATTATAATAAAAAAAAATATCTCAAACTAAAGTTAATGTTTTTGGTTTTTGATTTGGAATCTTATTTGTAGCACTGCCTTTCCAGGGTATTATTAGTATTGTTTCGCCACAAAGGCAACGAACTTAATTTTGGCTTGCATCTGAACGATAAAATATCTGCAGATACGTGCTAATAGCCAGCAGTAATAATCGACTTCATCCTCCTCATGCGCGAAAACAACATGATAACCAACTGAACAATCTGGCGTGATAAACAGCTTGCAAGTCATATTAAGTTCCTGTCCAGGATCCTGTCTTATCAGCCATAAACACCCGATAACAAATTCGCTGGCTCATCTGTTTGTTTAACTTTAATGAGTTTGCATTGCTGTCAAGATCTGAACGAAATTCTGCTGAAATTCGGTTTTTACTATACAGTATTATATTTTATATAATTAAATTATTTTCCACGAGAGTTTGTTTTTTTTTTATAAAATATTTATGAAAGCGTATCATCTTACGTAAGTTATACTTTGCCAAAATGGCATGCCAATAAATTTATCTAACCAAGGACAGTAAAGTGACTGACCTCAAGACGTTCGCCATTCTTAAAAATAGTATGTTCATATAATTAAGGTACACATATTTAGAAAATGTATAAGTATTTGAATGAATTGCTCTTGTCCATAAATTGCAAAACTATCAGTAGCTTTGTCTAATCATAAACGGTTTGGTAGTTTACACTTAATTTGAGGGTCTATAAATTGTTGGCGGTAGTGACTGGCACTAATCGATTGAAAGTAGAAAAATGCACTTAGTCATAGGTGAAGATTTGATTAGCGAAAATAAAGTGGATTATATATTTAGTTTAGTTATTTCATTAGATCACCAAAATGTGCATTGCATACTATATATTTTTGCGATATGTATTGTGTACTTTAATTGAATTCCTTGATGTGCAGCTGGGCTATATATTATTTAATATTAAGAAGTACATTACATTATAAGCATGTACATTAAATATAAACTTTTCCTGGGGGATATTCTAAACAATATATATAGCATTTAAACGTGCAGCACAAGATACAAAGATACTTATGAATGTATGTTTCCTAGCTGATTATCCATTTAAGAAACACACGTGCTGTGCATATTCTCCCTAAACATTCGTTGTATAATTAATAAACAATAGAAAGTTAAAAAATTGCTCCGTATAGTTTTAGTATGGGTTATCTATGTTGGGAATATTCCGGATACTTTAGTTATACGTAAACTATAAGATACATAGATACATATAACCAGGCCTTCAACCCGAATTTCGACAGATTTGACCGCTCTTTGTTGTCTCTTCTTCCCCAAGCAAAAGCAAATGGAGCTCTCTCTCGCTCTCGGTCTCTTTCTCTCTCTTGCTGGCATTGCCCCCCATTTCGCCCCACGCAGCCCTCTCTTTCGCTCCAACGCTAGCCGGTTAGCCGCGTGTTTGGCGATAAGTGAAATAGATGGGGCAAATATAGCGAAGCATTTTTTGTTTACCGCTGATGGACGATTTAAATTGTTTTTCGTTAAATGATTTCTATATGAAAGAGTGCATAGAATCGGGCTAAACCGGGTCAATCGGTAGATATTTCACAAAAGTATCTGATTTTTCAAAAATCATAAAAATCGGAGAAATTCTCGAGGAGTGACAAACTTGGTCGATTTAAGGGAGTTCCAATGGAGTTATTCAAATCATTTTTGGCATGTGTATAGATTATCCGCATATCCATCAATTGTCCAAATTTGAATTAAAAATATTGAGTACTTTGGATGTGGCGAATTTTACAAGATTTTCCGTTATAGCTCGCATCGCGAAGAAGAAGAGCCGCCTTCACTAGACGCGCTACAGACGTAACAACAACAAAAACAAGCCCACTACTACAATTCATCTAAAGTTGTTGACGGCGGCGAACTATGAATGTGTATGTATGTACTTATGGATGTACCATTGTATGTACGACATATGTATGTAGCTTTCCTGAATCGGTCGCACGGGCTGATAATAGTTTATTTTATTGGATGGCAAAGGGAAACGGAAAACGGCAGGCTTCACTAATCGATCAATGGGTCGAAAAAAAATATAGTTGCACAAGATTTTCCGAACCCACGGGGAATTGGAAAGGTCACTGGCAATTCAACTAAATGTAATCTCGGTGATTTGCACTATTAAATGCGTATGAAAGGAAGACGGTATATTTGCAAATCATTTTGTTTGGAAATTTAGTTCGTTCTAATTCAGAGCTGTGATTAAGAAGAAATTCAAGTCATGTGGTTAGATAAGGTCTGCTTTTGATTAATCTGCATTTCAAGAAAAGCTCGTATAAAGGACAAGCGATTAAAGATTAAAGGATCTTGACCCCAATGAACTTCTAAGTTCCTGTAAGTACGAAAGTATTAGTCAGATACTTACAAACTGCACCTAATTTTTCCTCAGACAAAAGTGATTACTTCTTTCCTAAGGGCGATTAGCAGTAAATCCCTTTTGGGATTAAACACCGATTTCAAGTGGCCTGCGCTTCGTAATTAGTTTTAATCGTTGCTAAGCCGATTTAAACCTGCCAAGGGTAAAACTATAAAGATAGGGGTGGAAGCCTAATCTTTAGGCCAAATTAGCCTAATCTTTAAGTTGGCACTTAAATGGCAAAGAAAGCCCAAACATTGTCATGGATCATTAAGCTGTTTGGTAAAAGAAAATCAGTTTCACCTGTCAGCGGTTTTCAAAAGTAAGAAATATGTTTGTTCATGGGAGGTTTAAAATTTGATATATTAACAGAAAATACAAACAAGAAATTATTGAAGTAAATCTTTAAATTGTTCTTTTAGTCAAATTTTTTAAGTGTATGCGTTTTGATACGTTTTACAAAAAAAGGATTACAAAATCGTATCTCTTTGAATTTGATAAAAATAATACTCTACACAATGTCTACGTTGACTGTAAAAAGGTTCGTGAACTAGCTAAATTGCTATAAAATGTTTATAAAAACTTAAATATTATATTTTTGTTTTTCCTTTAAAATTGTATTCAGTACAAATAAATTTGTGTTGGAGCACACTGTTAGTAAAAGATTTAAAGAGTTATTGTTAAATATGTGAAAACAGAAAACAATTTCATATATTTTATGAAATATATTTCGTTTTAATTGAATGTGGGTAATAATTTAGGCATCATGAAAGAAAAACCTGCCTAAATAAAGTTTTATATTTAAATATGTGCCTTATTTGTATAGCAGCAATCTTTTAAGAAACAAATATTTACTCAATTGACCTGATATATATATATATATATATATGATTTGTATATATGATATATAATAACAAAGTAAAAAACATTAGCAGACCAATTGTATTCACTAATAACTTTATTTATTGGCACTCAAAACTTAGCATACTTAGGTGAGCTTAAAAATAAATCCTAAAGTAGAGCATACAACAGGGAAGCACTTCGATTGGGGAACACAATGAACTCGGTGGATAGCTATCATATCGATAGGTGTGGCACTAAATCCGCATGGTAAGACGCCTTTGGGGCCTCAGACGCTCCTTTTCCGCCCGATCCTTGCGCATCCGAAGGATTTCCTCGCCGCGCAGCTCCTTTCGCCTTCCAGGAGATACATCTCTGTTGAGATCGATTTTGGATTCAATCCTCGGCGAACGGCGACCTATCACAAAACTCGCGGTATCGTTCGCGAACAACTTTTGCTGGCGCAATCGTACGCAACGTTTAGGTGTTTCGGAGAAATCCTCGTTTCCAGGATCCCTCTTCTCGTCCCCTATTGTTAACACTTCCTTGAACATATCCTCGACGGCACTGAAGTACAGCGTGGAATCGGAGGACATTGTGAACCTGATGCTGGCGAACAACTGAGCCCAAAGTTGATTGAAGCAAGTCAAGGGGACGAGTTTGAAATGCATTTGAACGGACCACCAGATCTTGGACACTTTTCAACCCTCGACGGTGTTCTAGGCTACCTGATCCCAAACAATGGTGTACATAAAACTAGGAAAACAGCTGGAAGGACTGTGGTAATGAGGGGTTTCCCTGCTGGTAAACCCTCATCTTAAAAAAATATTTGAACTTCCCTAGCTCAAATATTTATTAGTGAATATCTCACACTTCAATAACGAAGTTTTCTAATTTCTTTCCCCCAAGCTTAAAATATTAGCTTATTTTAGATTTACAAATTTTAAAAGCCAGTATGTAGAGATGCTATTAATTAATGATACACTTACTTTTATTTCCACTTTCAATTTTCTATAGATATTTTAGTTTTATTGTCTTGTTTATAGTGTGTCATCCAGTACAATATAACTTTTTTAATCTGCCTTACATTCATACATATTATACATTAAATATATATTGTGAATGCTTTACTGGGTTTCGAGTTCAAAATGTATTGTAAGGTATACAGTGAGTCACATTTTTTGCCGCTCCAACATTATCTACCTTTCTAAAGAACGCACAAATTGCCCATTCAATTGAGTCCCAAACTATCTATAGATAAGAAAAAATCCCATAACGAGCATCCGACGCGATTAGATTAAGTCATGCACTGAACGGCTTTGGTTCTTAGTTCGTTTCAATTTCGATTTCGACGGAGTTATTATTAATATGGCCTATAGTATAAATTCATGTCCTCAGATCAGTACTCCTTGTTGAAGTAGTCGCGTATGCTGCGCTTCACAATGGGCGTCAGTTGGGCGACCTGCTTCTGCACCTCATCCGTGTTCTTATCCTTGTGATAGAAGACCGTGAAGTAGACAATCAAGCCGATCACCACGACCATCAGGAGCGCAGAAAACACGATGCTCAGGAGCATCTTGCAGGCGCAGGAACAGCAGCTGCAAGGATATGGAAAGATCTGATTAGAAAAGTTTTACACATGATCAAGATGGAGATATCCTGGATGTCAGATCTTGTTGTCAGATCAGTTCAATTAGTTCATTTCAATCAGGTTGAATCCCGAATACTTAGGATGCTTGTAACTGAAGATACCCATTTCTAAATTTCCCAAATTGGCTTCATCCAGAGCTGGTCAAGAGCTCTCACATATAATTTATATATATATAGTATATATTTGTATATGATGATTAGTGAGCCAGAAACCGATGGAAACTTACCAGCAAACCACTTTGCCGGGACATTTGAGGCATTCACAGAGAGCGTTGCACATGGTGATGACTTTTTTGGGTTATTCTATTATAGATAGATATACTGTACAGTATATTTCCGATTCCCGATGCGTGGTTGACCAACACAAAATATTAACTGAAGCGGGTAACTGTCATCGACCGCATTTTGGGGTCTACAGGTATTGAAAGCTTTAATCATATCGGCCGAAAAAATAACAAATAGACTGATAACAAGTCGACTATAATTATCACTACGCCAGTGAGAAAAATGGGTGAGAGTTATTGGAAAACGGAGCTTACAATGTTTCCATTCGACCGAGGTATCTGTATCGTATTATCCATCATTTTCGTACTGGTGCATCCAGCAGAATAAAAATACAGAATAAAGCTATTTGCCACTTAAACATCTCGAGTGAAGAGGGATTGATCGTAATACTTATCATATATATGAAATATTATAAAGAAAACTACTGTTAGCACGACGATAAACACAATGACAACGATTAAGCGTCGATTCCAGCACATAATTCCCTACATTTGATTTTATTGACTATTTTGTTCCAAATCAAAACAAAAAAAAAATAACCAAAGAATTTGATTAGGGTCGCAAAGGTAGATGAATCATTTTTAACTAGAGTAGGGCGCAGAATGTTTGTGACAATGACAAATTGTTTTGTTCGTTTAAAGATATGTATGTCTCATCCGTTCTAGATTGTTTAAAGACAACAATCAACTTTGTGGCAATAGAAGCGGTTTTTACCAACAACAAACTTTCTATATTTAAGGCATTACTGAGCAGGAAGTAATATACCTGTTATCATTGATCATTAACTATGGTAGGAGCTTTCTAGAAATTCTGCTCAATATGAAGAGTATTGTAATGCCTCGAGGATTTAGCAATCTCTATAAAAAAAAAACCTATTAGCTGATAGTGGAAAGTTGTCAATTAAGCTGCCAATACCAGGAATAGTACTTGAAATACCACGAAAATAACGCTGTTGGGGGATTTTTCATCAAACCTTATCTCTATGGTAAAACCATAATAGTTAAAAAAAGCCTAAAGTCGACTATCCATTTTTGTGTAATTATTTATTTAATACTTAATTTAAAAGGATATTCAATCTGATGGAAACTTACCAGCAAATAACTTTGCCAGGACATTTAAGGCATTCACAAATGGCGTTGCACATGATGATAATCCTCGTTTGAAGTGTGTGTTGTATGAGTATTCGATTGTGCTCCCGAAAATGATTTTAGCGTATTTCGATCTGATCTTGGCCAACTCAAATGGATAACTGACTCTACGCGCAGTGCCATTTTTCCCATTTCGGCGTGAAAAGTATGAAAAGCTCTCAACCTACTGATGGAAAAAGAGAGAAACCGATAAAGATTCCAGTTATAATCAATAAAATCAGAAGAGAGGTGTTAGAAAATAAAGCTTACCACATTTTTCGGAGTGGGTGGATTTGTTTCAGATTATTTGAAGTGAGTATTATAATTTTTGCAATAAATTATACAATATCATTTAATTAGAAAAAATCTAAACATATAAACGAAAATGTAATGTAAACTAATGAAATTATTTTTTTTACAACGATAAATGCTCTATAACGAAGAAAGTTTCCAGAATAAAATATTTCTTAATGTTTATTCGTGTGATTAAATAATTTTAATACTTAAAAAAATACGAATGTACTAAAAACTGAAAGCTAAACAACATTAATTGATTCCTCGGGGGTTCACTTTAGCTTTTTGGCAATTCCCAAGTGAAATCAGTCATCTATAAGCAATCTTTATAATGGCTGTAAAGATATGATAGGGTTTTTTTGTACTTTTACGCGAAGAAATACTCGTTAACATTAAGGTTATGTTAAAACTAAGCACTTAAGGTAGGTTCAGTTCACAGGAACCTTATCAATATCGCTAAAGTTCGACAAAAATAGCCTTATTATGATTTATTTATTATAGGTTATTATGGTGGTACAAAACAACCATTTTGTTGGTTTTAACTTTGATTTATTTTGAAAAATATAACAATCCAATTTTGGGTAATTTTAAGAGGAAACTGTGTCATGATTTCGATATTCTCCGATTGAAATTGGTAAGCTTTTTTTTTTTGGGACCACAAGTGAATAGAGAAACACTCCAATGCTGGTCCCCATTAATGCAGGTCGCCGATATATTCGGCGACACCCGATCCCAACTGCTGATGTAGACACTTTGGTGGACTTCTTGAACGGGCACTTACAACGTAAGCAGAGTTCTCTAGCCCTAAGCTCAGTCTGAATTCGCGTTTAAAGATGGTCACACATGGTGTCCTCGGCTTGGGATTTCTCATTGTTGGTCTAATTCTGGCCACGGACGCCTGGCTGTTATCCGAATCTGGTTTAAACGAATCCAGCTACAAAGTCCGTCATCTATCGATGCACTTTTCGCGAGTGTTTCTCAGCGTAAATGTAGAAAGCAACGATGCGCCCACTTTGATCGAGGCGCAATGGCCGGTTTCCTATTTTCCCATGCCCACTGTCGTCTTTCCCCACATCGATGTTCATTCCATGGGGGATCATGATGATTGCTCTCTGGTACAACAGGCACACTGGTCCCAGGTGGATGCACTGAGTCGACTGTGGGTCATGGACATCGGATTTCCCGGCAGCACGTGCTCACCCCGTTTGTTTGTCTTCGATCTGATGCGTAACAACGCGGAGCTATTGAGAATCGATTGTGGACACCATATAGGTGCTAATGACACCCACTTTCTGACTGTCCAAATGGGACCCAAGAGTCCGGGATGCGAGCACGAGCGCCATATTTACTTCATCCTTGGAAAGGTACCAGAAATTCTAGCCTACGACATCCTGGAGCAGACGTGGCACCGCCTATCCTTGGAGAGCAATAAGTACGAGAATATGAATCAATCGTTTCCCATCAAGCCAGTGGATTTCATCTTCGGAATTCAAGGGGAACTCATACTCTCCGACCAGGATGGTGATCTATACAGTACGGTGGACAGACTGGAAATTGAAGGCAAAAGCGAATTAGCAAGCAAACCAATTAACAATAGCATTAAACTCACACATTTGGGCAGTCTTCTGGGCAGCAGTCGCAGCATGATCATCGACAATTTCGGAACATTGTACTATGTTATCCCCAAATTCGGAGCTGTCGTACGATGTGCCAAACTAGCCAACATCACAGCCGAGGGCAACGAAATCATATATATCACATCGAAGAACATTCAGCAGATTTTCTTCACCTCCAATGATGCATTATGGGTCCTAAGTGATCGGGTCTTGAATGCGAAGGACATGTGCTTTCCTAGCTTATAACATTTAGTTTGTTAATATAAATATTAAAATTATATTTTACTTGATTCAAACACTGCTGGCCTGGTGTATATGCTGCTTTCTTTATTATTCGTTTCATCTAGCTTGGTGATGTATTTCGTTTGGTTTGATAATAATGCTATGAATAGTTAATAGACCAAAAAACAATTTAATTAATGGCTAACAGTTTGCTTATTCAGATAAGCCATTAAGGCCTGGAGCCGCTTCTTGATGTTCTTCTGATCGTCCAGAGTGCAGCCAAGCAAAACGCTCTCGAACTTCTTGTCGACCGGCCCAACATCGGCCTCGGGCACGGTGTCCATGTGTCCGGATGGATCCATTGAGCTGCTGCAGCAGGCGTTTAAGTAAAACTGGCATCGTTGGCGTCCGATCACGGGATCACCCATCTTGATCATGCTGTCAATCAATACATTTATCTGGCTAAGGGAATCCTCCTGAGAGTTGTCCCGAACAGTGCGCACACGCAGCTCCACGGTGGCCAAGCGAGAGCTCACCCGTTGTAGGTACAAAATGATCTCCTCTCGTTCAGCTGCAAAAGAAGGTGGTACAACATTAGCTCACAGTCAACTATGAATAACCCTTTACTTAGTTTGTCATCAGAAACCATTACTTCCGACTTCGAAATAATACACATTTTAGTAAAGCTATGAACAATGAGGGTTCAAATTAGTTTTAAGAATCACTGTCACTTACCTTCGCTCATGTTCTGCATCATTTCGTTGCTCTTGATCAGATCCATGGACATCAGAAGGTAGTCTTTCTTCTCCTGCAGGTTGAGTGCATCCTTGCGCAGCTTCTCCACACGTGCATCCAAACTATCCAGTATGGTGACAAATCTGCGAGTCACTCAAAGGTTAGTCACGCTCAGTGGTTATTATAAATTCAAGATTTACCTCTCGCTGGCGTTAAATGGTCTGTCACATGTCGGTTAAGTGTGATTGCGGTTCAGTGGTTAAGTCATGAAACGAGACAAGCAACGTTAGATTGTTAGATCGCTCTGCTACAGATCGACTGACCACTTATAGAGCTACGAAATTATAACCAGAATATGTCTACAAGAAAAGGCGCTCGCACACAAAGCTCTTTTGAGAGTTGTGTGGGCGTTCGCGGCAGATACTTTAAGCTATCACCATTACTATTATGGAACAAAAGATTCGAATGAAGCTGGTAGCTGGTAGTGTGAAGAAATAATAGATAAGAAACGTATAACTTTTGTTTCGCTACGAGGTTGTGTGAATATAATCGGTGGTATTGTTTTGGTTTCGTGTCTGATTTGGTTTTAGTTATGATGGAATAACAACCTGTCCAGAGCTCTACTATCGTCGACGAGTCCGTAGGAGCTGTTCCCGCCATTGCCACCACCTCCGGATCCGGATGGGGATGAGGAGGCCATGGCATCGGCCCTCAGGTCTTGCAAATGATCAAAATTCATGGATGCCTCCGAGTGGTAATCGCTGGGCGAGATCTGATGCAGCTGCTGGTGATAAGTACTATGGTGATGATGATGAGTGTCACTGGTTTCCTGCGTTGTTGGCGCATCAACTTCCATATCCTGCGGCTGCTCCAGATTTGATTTAAACCTGTCGCCCTCCAAAAAGCCGGTCAAGTGTTTGTCACCCAAGATGGTTGGATAGCTGCCTACTGTTTCGTTTTGGGTTTTGGTTTTATCTTATTTATTTTTTTTTAGCCGCTTTGCTGGCTACTTTTTTTGGAATGTCTTAAGCTTTTTTTTTCGAGTGGGTGTCGAAGTGTTTGATGCTGTTGCTTAAGCTTAATTTTATCTGTTTTTGCTTTGAAGCTGCAATAAGAGAGAAGAGGAAGCGTGAATGCGCAGAATTCAATTACCTATCTGAATGTGGGCTGTGAAAAGAGCCTTCGGTCCAGGAGGCGTCAAAGCCATCATTGGACTCGGGCGTATCGGCTTCTATATCTTCCGGATATCGGTTTATTATCTCCGCCTCCTGGGCGGGTTGCGGCGGCGGTGGCGGCGGTGTTGTGTCCGACTCGCAGCGACGCCGTTTCCGAAAAATACCTCGAAAATTCTCAAACATTCTCGGCTGAAATCACCAATTTTCTAGAAGATTACGCCTAATTCTTCTTCTTTTCTTGTGGCAACCGATGTCTAGGAGAATCCCCGGGTGGCTGTTTTGAACTTGAATAAATTACCTGCCGCCCGAGACTTGAGGCTCCGGTTTTAATGCACCTTTGGCCCGATGCAAAAATATTGTTGATTTTTCGAGTTGGGCAGTTTGAGTTAGATGACGGGAAATGCTTGTGTTTCCAGATAATTCGTAGACACCGATTAATCTAACTTTGTTAGCTTCATTTTTGAGCACCTGGGTTGTTTACTTCGAGGGTCAATCGAATATTTCGCTTTACTTAAATGAAGATAAGTATAAATATGATTAATTTAACATTATATTGTGGGATTTGTATGACCGTGTCTGACTACCGCAAAAAAGAACAGTGGCCATATAGTCAACTTTATCGAAACCGATTCATCGAACATTGTTGTCGAAAGTTAGTGTGTACACACATTAGTTCTGGTTTTCATCTGTAATCGGCGGGAGTTTTAAAAGTAGTAGTACTTTTAAAAGAAACCTCTCTAAAAGCATTTGGTATCTCCCAAAGTTCAAAAAATTGTATGCTACATATATTAAAACTTCTATTTTATTAGTGGTGCCAAATTTAAATCTCGCACACACTGAGCCGTGCGCGACCATTGACAACTTTTGGTGGCAATATCGAAGAAGTAATAGAAAGGACATTGCTGCAGGCTGGCGTGTCCTTTGACGCAGTAGATAAAGAACTCGCATCGCTGCATATGGGGATACAGATGCTGTCCGTAGGCGGGGCAGTGAATGAGATCACTCGAAATGGCGGTGCCACCGGATGGGAAACCGGAATTTCCATTCGTTGGCATATCCTCCTGACCACCTACGGTGCACTGGGCTCTCTCCGGAATATCGCATTTACCCGTCATTGCATTCCAGTGCAATTGCGAGCTGCACTCCTGCAAGATCGCCTGTCCATAGTAGCAAATATAGTACTTTCTGCAACTACTCGAGCTGCCGACATATACAATCCTGTCGCTGGATTGTTGTTGCTCCACCAACGTGGAGCAATAAGTGGCGGCATCCGTGACCATGTTATTCGGATCTCCATCACCATTTCCGCCATCGAATGGAGGAGTCTCTATGGGATCCGTTTCATTTCTGCACTTTACATTTGTCGCCGAATCGCAGAGTCTGCTCTCCGAATTGAAGAGCATCGTTGGTGGGCAGGAAGCCAGGACTGCATCCCCGTTCTCAACGCACAGGTAAAACATGTGGCAGTCCTCCGCATGCTCCACAAACTCACCAACCAAATGATTGGCACATATTCTACTACCACTCTGCCTGATGGTCACCGAGTTTGTGGGCTTCGATGGTCTCCAGGTTAATTGCGCTGTGGCCAGCAAGCAGTTCACGATCAAATAGAAAGCTGGAAACCAATAAATTCTCATCATACTATTAGTTTTGAGAATATCCATCTTACTAACCCGTATTAAGCATCATCGTTTTTTCTATCGTCAGACTCCAGTAGAGCGCAGTTATATTCTAATTTCGTAATGCCCGGTGAACTTGGCATATATGTGATACATTCGGCGCCAAGATACAGCCGCATATGTGGCTCAGTATCAGAAAATTAACATTTTCAATTGCTTGTAGGAAGAAGTTGATAAGACTCCTGTATTTTGTTTTGCCAAAAAAGAAATATGGCTCCCTTTCCTCGCAATCAATCGATATCGTATCTCGAAATGGCAAGCAGATACAACTTTAATGCTGGATTTTTAATTTTAAAGTCTGGTGAAAAGGAAGCCGAGATTAGCTAGGAAATTGATTAGGTGATATCACGATGACATATGTTGTCCTTGTGAGGAAAATCGTATCATATCGGTCAAATTACTATGTTTCAAATCGAAGGTTGGCCTATTTTGGCAAATGTTTCGATTCAAGGTCTTCATTTTGCAGAGATATGAAAGAATTGCTTGATATCACCTGATAAATTTAGGAAAGAGTCAAGGTCGGCCGTGTTGCTTGATAGTTTTACAAAGAAGTCTTATTGATTACCAGTATTTAGGTTTATTCCATATGTAAACATACAACACTTTATGTTCAATATTTTCAATTTTTCCACAAAGCTCGTTAATTAACTAAATGTAAAATTTCGTTTTTTTTTTTTAATAAATATTATTATGTGTATTTAATAAATTTTCATTTGCATTTGCAGCTTGTTGTAGCATTTGGCTTGACCTAGTGCTACACAGGATCGCTTCTCGTAGTCCCATCCGTAGAAGAAAGGACACTGCTGGACCATCAAATAGCCAGAGCGACACTGGTAAAAGTAATTGCAGTTGTCGGAATGCGGATAAACATCGATTACATGTCGCTTGCACTGCTCCCTGGGATTATAAGTCATGGCCTGTAAATAAATAATTTATTATACAAAAATTATAAGATATGAAGTACCATAGGTTAACCCACCAAACACCTAACGTTTTCGGGATGATCGCATTTTCCGGTGAGTGAATTAAAGTGCAAACTGGTGGCACAACTCATGGGAAGTGCCACACCGCGATAGCAAATGTAATAATCTGAACAGGAGTTCTGATTTGGCAGCAATGCGATACGACTCTGATTATCCAGTTGTGGGCACACATTGGTCACAATAATCTCTATAGCAGGCGATACGGAAGTCGTACTGCTGGCTCCACTTTGATTGACTGATGGTCGTAATGTGACCACTGCCGATGGGGCTAATGTGGTGATTACAACTGTGGAAATCGTACTGGACTCCGAGGTAATCTCCGTTGAGGAGCTGTCGGTAGTGTTTTCCCTTTGCACCTCCGATCCCGTGCGACAGTCGATATCGCCCATGGGCTCACACATTTCCATATCTTGACTAAAGTATTCGCCATCCTCGCATTCACCATCGTATGACTCATCGCCGTTGCAGAAGATATAATGTGCGCAACTCTTTGGCGAAGTAACAAAGGATAGGTTGTTACCATCGTTACACTCATCGAAAACATCCGCATGACTGGTGGCCAGAAATAGGAGGGACACCAGGATGGATCCAAACTTCAATACTCCAAACATCTTCTCAGCTCGATCTCGAATGGTAAACTGATCGATTGCGTATGCAAACTTTGGGGTTTTCTTACCACCTTTCGTTATCAGAAAATAATTTGCCCATGAACACGCCTTTGATAATTGCTTTATTACAAACTGGGATATGAATCTTACAAACGTAAGCCCGATGAACGATTGGGTTTTGTGGCAACGCACTGTCCCTGGGCGACATCGAAATGGAAATTCTGTGGGCACTGCTGGAGCAACAGATAACCGGAAATACACTGATAATAGTAATTGCTATTTGCCGGATAGGGATAGACCCCGTTCCTTCCACTCGTCTTGCAGATGACATAGACATCGGTGCTCGGAACTTGGCTTGTAGTCGTGGTTACAGCAATCGTTGTTGGCGTGGTAGTAGCTAAAGTCGTAGATGTAGTATTGACTGGCTCTGCGGATGGTGCTCGTTCCGTAGAGGTTCCTATGGGTCTTAATGTGGTAACCGGTGTGGTAACCACATTGGTATAACACTCCACGGCCTCACGACAATCCCCATTGCAGTAGTAGGAATCATCGCCATCGCAGTGAACAAACTCACTGCACTCCTGATTCTCATTGGTCACCTTATTGATGATCACACCTTTGCATTCCTCGAGAAAAACCGCCTGCACCTGCACCCAGAGGTAGCCAGGTAACAGGCAGGCCAAGACTATCAACAATTGCCACATTCAATAGGCTTTCTGCACTGCCTCATCGCCGAGATCAGTGCCTTCTTTATAGGTGGAAATGCTGTGCGGTTTGCTTGTTCTCTGATAAGACTCTAAATTCATTTTTATTTTCTAGCTATAATTGTTTAATTTGACACGACAAGAGGCTTAATTAAAAGTTTGGTGCGATTATTTTCACTTTAAAGTACAATCGCTGGAGCGATTACGTACGTCCACCACAAGCTCCAGTTTGGGGATCGAATGCGTAGCCAATAGGACATTGCTCCACCAGCAGAAAGCCATCAACGCAATAGTAGAAGTAGTTACAATTCTGCGGATAGCTAAATCTTTTGGTAACACCCTGACGACACTCTCGTCGAATATCGGAAGGTGAAACAGTTGTCGAGGCTGTGGTTACCACATTGGGAGTTGTGCTTATGGGTAGTGCTGTTGAATTATCCACCGGAAGTATGTCGCTACAGGTGAAGTTGGCATTGCAGGTCGTGTTGTCCGTGCAGAACATCGAGTTCTGGCCAGAGCAATTGATGAGGGAGTAATTGCAATTGGATCGCGTATTGTTAATAAATCCATTCTGGCCACTGCACTCGGGTATGTTTAATCCATTGATTCCCCAGACAACGAGAATCAACCCGTAAACGATCAATAGCAGTTCCACGCGCAAAGATTGCTGCATTCTCGATCATTGTGGAGTTCGTGGTGGTGGGCTAAGCTTTTTATAGCTCAGCCCGGTGGCAAGTCAATCAAAATCAAGGTCTTCTTTAATAAGTTATATTTAATTAAAGGTCTCATGTCGCCACAATCTTGTAACTTGTCAATAAATAGAGCTCTTATCTAGTAGACAACTCCCCTTAAGACTTGATGAGTTGTTTTCTGGGTGGCAATGGGGCTTTCCGACCTATTCTTCTGGAGTTTCCATAGCATTTCGCCACACCTATCTGCACACAACTCCGGCGTTCTATGTCCCAGCCGTAGTAGAAGGGGCACTGTTGCAGGGTCAGAAAGCCCTTGATGCAGTAGTAGAAGTAATTGCAGTTGTCCGGATGTGGAAAGAACTCGGTCATGTGTGGCAGGCACTTGTGGGATCGCGGATCTTCGAACTGCAAGTGGAATTTAGATCAGAATTTAGATCGATGGGTAAAAGGATCAGCAGAAGATACTTACGGCACACTGAACTTTATCTGGGTAATCGCACTGTCCGGTGAGGGAATTAAAGTACAGCTCATTATCACAGTGCATTTCCATGGCATGGCCGTGATAGCAGAGATAATAGTTGGTGCATGAATTATTGCTGGCCATGAATATAACCTGGCCGGGATCATCGCTGATCGGACAGTTGGGCCTTACAACGGGCGCAATATTTATGATATCCACTTCGGTTGGGGTCTCCACAATCGGTGGTTCGGTTGGTCTTGGTGTCGCGGGTATTTCCTCCTCTTCTTCGTCTGTTTCCGGTTCCGGGTCCGAGGGTTCATCGACTTCGTCCAGGAAACATGACACATTGGCCGCAATATCACAGGTTCCCGCCTCGGAATCAAAGTATTCACCATCCTCGCAATCGCCCTTTAGGGATTCCTCACCCTCGCAGTACACGTAGGATTGGCAGCTCTCCCAACTTTGTACAAATGCCCCATCGTCCATCCCGTCACATTCGTCAAAGTGATCTGCATTTATCCGAGAGCTCCAGAGCAGCACCAGGCACAGGTGTATCAGATATTTGGACATTTTATTGGCTCCGTATGGAATGTTCTACTGAATCAAGTCGACGGTTTTCCCATTATATTTATGGACCTACTGCGATGATTTTTTTCCCCCTAAGAAGTAACCGACATGCATTTCTTTTTAGTATAATTGAATATCGTTTTATCGAAAAGACCTTCGAGATAGCTCTAGACGCGGTTCATTGTATTACAAAATATTCTGGTCCCCGTGAATCACAGCATTCCTGTTCTTTCAAGTTTCAACTATCTTCCATTATGTCATCATTTGCTTGCAGAATCGACATTACAGCGGTCGATGGTTCCACTTAAGTATTTCGCTGAATATGTTTACACAAGCCGAAAAACTTTAAAAATTAATATTCAATACATACATACGTACATACGAACATATGAACAAAAAGCGTCAAAAAAGCATGAAAAAGACAACGCAACAGAAATCATTGACCTCAACAAACGCCGCATTGGCCGTATTTTGTTTATGGATAGCCAAACTCCAAGACTTCAAGCTGAAGACTAGTTTGGTTATGATCAGACTGGAATATACCCTGTCAAAAAAGACTTCTTTTACCCCGTCATTTCGAATAAGGCATAAGTGTAGATAGGAAATTATCTCCATGCACGTTCCATTTCGCATCCAAATTTCAACGAAACAGGGTGTCTAGAAAAGTATCTTAGATTACACTTATCTCATAACTATAATATTTTTAGCTCTAACGTTCGAAATAATATATTTTATGCGTTTACTTTGCATTTTTAAATTATGATCGGTCATGGTCTTAGCTAACTTCTACATTTTTCATCGTGAAATTTATTTATAAGCTTAATCAAAAGGAAAGTTATGATAGATGGATTGTAAGTGCATTTATTTACCTAAAAATTAGCATTTTCTTAAAATTAGGTTATGAGGCAAATTGCTAATGTAACAATGCATTTTATCTATTAAAAACCTAAGAGATATTAGGTGTTCTTTTTGATGTCACTTGCTTTAACATGCTTTTAGAATATAATAGTTATTAGGGTATCCCATCTTCGATCTGGCATTTCACTTGCGCTTCTCCACCTTTTGTTATGATATAAATCACACGAACTTGCGATTTGCCTGAGGTATAGTATAGTATATTTCTCGTCCGGTGCTCGGATTTCTTTCCACTATTTGCACCATCATGGCGGACGGACACCATCGAGTGGATCGATCGGACGGGAGAATTTGCACAAAATCTAATTTATTGTCAAGCATTTCCAGGGACGATAAGGCCGAAAAAAAGTGCTGCTGGACTATGCTGGTTAACTTTATCATGCACCTGTAAAGGGGAAAGAAATCGAAAAAAATTAAAAATATAAATAAAATCAACAAGCGCAGCTAGTGGCTGAAGTTCTTTATAGGAATTGTTTAAACAAGTGCAGACGTAACCAATCTTCTCGTGTTGTTGTACGTACATACGAATGTACTTTATTATAGCCCATTTCTTATGGGCGATATTTGCTTTAAATGCAATTGACAGATGGACAGAACGGATGACGGGAAACATCGATCGAGTTTGAACAAAAGAGTGCTCAATGCGCTGACGATACAGATACATGTATGTATGTACATATATATATGTGCAGTATGTGGATTCAGTTGTAAAGACAACGACGGCAGAATGTCTGCTGCGTTGCGTATGTTTACACGACACGATATATAGATGCAACCCAATATAGGTGTATTTAATTTACAATCCACATGTACATTTATTGACAATCTCCTCGTGTGTTAATATCATTCGCCAGCGTCTTCTAGAGATACTTTTTCATGCGGCCAAAACAAGTGGCCCAAAATATGACGATGACAACACGATCGTTTCCCAAAAAAAGTCCTGAGGGAGAACAAACAGTCAACAATGAGATCATTTATTATTTTTAGACAAAGGTAAATGCGTATCGTATCTCCAAAAGGCAGGTATTGGTACTATACGATGCGATACTACCCATGCTACTGCGTATGATCTGGAAGTCTGCTTTTGACAAAGTGATGATAATGATGAAACTGGGTCAGAACGTAGTGCTGACTTATTTGTCTGACTTTGCTGTCGCTTTCAGCCGCAATAATAACTCTATAGTTGAGCTGACTAATTGAGACTGACTAAGTTTCTAATGCAATTAGCAACTCACCTGAACGAGATCAATGTCCTGCTAAATAGTGGCCTTTGTGCCCATCGTTTATCGAAATAGCTAAACACGAGCACATATTTTTAGATGCCATGGCATATGTTTTTATGCATTTTCCTAGTATTTTTCCGAGGAACACACAAAAGCCACAGGCACAGCTGCTTTTTCATACGTGCCGCTAATAATAGCATATCATTAAACAAGAGAATTTTGTTCAATGCGAAGAATAAATTAAACTTATCAACATGAAAGCGAAATTCAATTCGAGGTAAAAGTTTCATGTCGCATGGATTTATCGGTCTCTTAGGCATCGGTTTCCCTACACATGGAAATTTATGCTAAATATAATTAGCGATAAGAAAATGTTGTGACCCGCTGGGAAAGAAAGGCACAGCATAAGAGTCGATATGGAGTGACTCATTTTACCAACGCGATAAGCGGTCCTTTGTGTCCTGCAAGGGAAATCCTTATCAGCATACACATATGTATGTTTAGTGTGGAACTAGCATTCCTCTTAAAGATTATTAGACAGAGCCTTTAAAATCCTCGAAATTAAAATATTGTACGGCTCTAAGCCGTGGTAGCAGATATTTATAGTCTTTATGTGTTCGTTGGGGCAAATCTAGAATGATAACAGGAACCCGCAATAACAAACATTCATTCATAGGAGGAAGTTAGTAAATTATCAACCCCAGCGGCATGACAGCGAAGGAATCTAATCACAATTTTCTGGCATAACGCTAAATTATATTCTAAAAGAAATCTCGAGTGCAAATTAAAATATTACGGCAGATAAACAGGCGGGGGAAAAGCGGACAAACAGACACCTACATACATCTTCCAGCACCAACTGAGCTGTATCTCTAATTTTCCCGCAAAAACACACCCATTTATCCACAACTCAACTGTCTGTTTGCCGTGATTCACAAATCAAATAAAATATATATATATAATATTAAAAGAGAATAAAGAAAAATGCACGAAAAAGCGTTGTCGTCGGTGGCGAAAAGTATTTGTGCCAGCCATAACCCATAAGATACAATATCTCTTTCTATATATACTATATAACTGTAAAATCCACTTGAAGCCGCAGAGAGCGATCGAATCCGGCAAGCAAACTAAGAGAACAGTTAAGAGAGGCGCGCATTATCTCGCTGCCTTGCAAATTAGGGGCGGTGTTGGGGTTGGGCTCGGGGTACGAAAAACATTGGGAATGGCCCGGCCCGGCCCGGCTCGAGAAGAAACCCCGAACAGTGAACACCAAGCACCAGAGGCCAGAGACGCAGACTGCGGCAGCGAGCTATGCGGGTTCAAATGCGGCCAGCATGACGAATTATTACACACAGTCTCGCGACTGGTAAATGAAATTTAATGTACACTTGAAAAAAAAGGGATTTAAAGTGCACAAACAAAAATCATATTTAAAAAAACATCATATTAACCATTCAAACATTCAACGCTATTAAACAGCAAGGAAAACAGAAGCTTATCTAAATCGCAATGATATCATCATTTAAAATAAACAAGAAATCTTCACAGCCAAAAAGACGTGGATCTACAGGTAATATTATTTTGAAATAACACGATCGAATAGATAGAACTAGATTTTGAATATTACTTTGACATTTGAAACGAAGTTCAACTCTACACCAAGCTGCATAATAGAATAGGACTGATCTGATCACACTACTTTGAATTTAAAAATCTAATATAATAATCTAATTTAAAAAAATATTTTATTTCCATAAAGTGAATAAAAAGTGAATAAAGTGAAGTTATTTACTAACGGAAACGATTCGACAATCAATATAGGCATGTTGTCCGAGCTCAAATCCCACCCTGGCTCACAATCTTTTTTATTAATTCATATATATTTGTTATCAAAACTACAAACTGTACATTAAGCTTTCAGATCTTTCGATCTTGATGTTAAGTAAAATTATCAATAATGTCCTCTTTCTCTCCGTGTAAAATACAAAACACTCGCACACTTAGTCGATTCATGGGGCTGTTTATACACTCACAATGCACATTGATGATGTTGTTGATGGGATTGTGATTCAAGTATGTGCGCGTATATACACAAAATTTTGAAACAAGAAGGGAAAGGCTACCCTTGCAAATTTACCATAAACCTCTTAAATTGACACCGAGAGTCAATTGATGTGAAGCCATGGAATCGATCAACTTTGACAAGATCATCTTAACCTTTTTCCCAATTAGAAAGTGTAACGAAATGTTTTTGGAAGTGAGTGCGAACAAAACGCTCTTCTCTATATCGAATACAGCGCACAAATATCTGTGTCATAATTCAGGGAAATCCACTACGACCAAACGAAAGGAGAAATCAATGTACTCAGCGACGAAAAAGAAGGGCGCACCAATGATCTGATCCCTCTCAGAGGCGTCTTGTTGGCCCAGCCAATTTACTATGTGGTGTAAGCCATATTGGGGATTTTCAAATTTGAAATTTTTAAATGAATACAATAAAATCACGTCAACAAACAAGAAATTAGTGGCCGAGAGCTGTGTGTATATTTTCAGCGGGGGTATACATGACGTGCACGGAGCACGGAGCTATAGTCATATACCTATGCCTCTCCATATGTATTACACAAGCGTTTTTGTGAAAACATCGCCGTTGTCATCGTCGTTTGTCTGCGCTGTATCTGTTGCCCGGGCAGCTTTAAACCGGATCTTTGGTTTGAAAGTACATTCACTTTGCGTCGTCGCCGTCGTCGCAGCATTGCAGCAGCAGCAGCAGCAACAGCAGCGACAGCAGCAGCAGCATAAGTCCAGGCCAGGCCCCAAAGATCCCCACAGCCATATCCATATCCATAGGCTCTGGCTCTCAAAGATCTCCGAACAAAACTCTTGGCTCCCAGCTCCGGCAAACAGCCTTCAAATGACTCGGCTTGGCCCGCCTGTGTTGGAATGGCCCGACTCTCTATGGTCTGCACATGTGCATAGTTCAAATAACTTGGTCAAGTTGACAAGATCAACGGAGCGAGTGTTACCAAGCGGCAGCAGCCAAAGTCGGGTCTGGTTGCAGAGCGGGGTACACCCCCCGTCCTATTCCATCGTGCATTCGGGCCAAATCAAATACTCGCAGCAACAACACAAAATCTATAATAAAAAACAGGTTAACAAATGTTGCCGCAACGCTGACGTCGACGCAGCCCATAGCGTCGGAAGAAACTTGTTTTCCTTTCCTATGCGGCTCCGGGTCTCAAATCTCAAATCTCGGGCCCCTGGTCTCCGATCTCCGGTCTCAAAACGACGTCAAAGCCGGCTTACGACAATCAACTTACATTCACTTCTCGAAACCCCAAAGAGCGTGAAAGTTTCACTAAGAGCACGCTTTTCGGGAGAGAGTCGGATACTATCGCATTTGGATTCGGATTCGATGCCGGCTAACCCGCATGTTACACAGTATCAAGGGTAGATTGGTGGCCAAGAACCATGGGAATACAATATTTGAAATGTATAGTACACGGCTTCAGTCTTCAGTTACAACTACCCCAAACACGTTAAGAAGTCAATAAATTCAATTAAACTATAGCAAATGTAACATAAGGTATGTGATTAGTTGACCTTTGGGAACGAAAAGCAACAACCCCAAACGTTTCCCGTAGATTAACGAATCAATAACACTATTAACACAGGATATTAGAAATACGATGTTATTTTGTAGCGATCTTTTCAAATTGAAAGAGTATATTTAGGCCATTTATTGTACCTTTTCTCTTCTCATTTTAATGAGGAAACATCAATTCATCATATCCTTAATTTAAATTTGTTATTTTTTTTATTACAAAAGTATCAATTGTTCGAGGTTTTCTGTATGAAATTCTGAAATTGCCGGCATTATAAGCGCAGAGAGAGAGAGACAAAGAGATAGACGGAAAGAGAGCGCTATACGTGCGGAAGAGAGACAAAGCGTTGTAGCGGAAAAGAGAGCGACTGAGCGGCGGCAGCGACGTCAGCAGAGGACTGACGTTTCGATTCGTTCGTTCGCATTCACAAGAATTTCACCGACATTTAGTTTAGTACCGTTTTTGGCTGCAGTCGCACTACGGACAGTTTATTCTAATTGTGTGCTACCATCCCATACATCCAAACATACAAATATTATTGCTAAAGTTAACGATATTAACTACACATATTAAATGCTATTATACACGGGCCGAGCAAAGCCATTTCTAAAGCGGTTTACTGCCCATTCACACACAAAACACATCAAAAAATTCAATTAAATCAATTGAAATCGTAATCGAGTCCAAAACACAGTACAGCGAAAAGAAAAATCAAATAAACTAAAATTATATGGTTATCAACGTTGAATCTAAACATACATATAATAACTATTTTCTATGAAAATCGAGTGTTTCGTTTCCGAATCGGGAAAAAAGTTAATAATTCAATTAATGTTAACGCCAAATATAATCCGACGAGAAAAGCGCATGCAACAAGTTAAATCCAGCCGACAGTTGTAAACCAAGTTAGATCCGTACACAGATACACCCCAAATACCACAACCAATACGAATGAATGCCCGGTATACACATACAAACGAAAAAGTCACACACACACACACACACGCAGACTATAACAATGTCAAGTGAAAACATTCTCTGGAAGCAACAGGTTTCCCCTTAATAAGTGTTATAAAGAAGCAACCAACAGTCATCACCCAGAACTGTTCTTTACGGAAAAAAAGTAAAGTAAAAAATAAAAGAGAAAGAGAGGTAGAAGAGCGCACGAGGAATAAAGAAGATAAAGTATAAAGAAAGAGAAAGAGCGGAGAAAGAGCCACTTTTCAGTCAGCAAAATCGTATAAAAATAATAGTATAATACCATAAACTACAAAAATTATAAGAAGACAGTTCTTAAGTGGGTTAAAGTAGAAAAATTAGTGTGACTGCAACCGAGTGGAACCGAATTAAACCATACCACACCATCCCCGAACCGCAATAAAAAAAAAACAACTAAAAGAGTTCTTAGAGCGCATCTGACTAGCGCCAACCATGGAATTCTACGATGGCGACCTCAAAGATATATGGGACTCCGACTTAGATCCGGTAAGTGTTCAAATTACCACTCCCGAGCACAATTAAAAATGCGAAAAGCAACTTGTACCCCCATATTATATCAGTCAGAACAGAACCATTGATACTTGAGAGCTTTTATTACAGCAGGTATGCTTGATATGGGCTATACGAGTATGTGAAAGTTAAAGCCGACAACTCGAACGCAACGATAAGAAAATGTCCGAGATATACATTGGTAGCTCTTATATGTATATTATAGCTCACTAAATTTTATGTGGCAATGCCCCAACTAAACTTGGTGAACTCCTTGAACTTCGATCTTTGACTACAGAGACATCTTCAATACGATTATTAAGTCATTTCGGTGTACATTTTAAACATGCAAGAGTCGTGCTTCCACGAAACGAAATTGCATTTTAAAAAATCTAAAGAAAAACACTTTAATGACCCACATTAAGCTTATCAGTTGGGGAGAAAAAACGTGAACTTATTCATGAGCTGAATTCTAAGTATGATGATCGATTTGAGAAAAGGAAAATGAAGAAACGAATTTCGATCTCCAGGGTCCCACGGAATTTAGCCAGTTTTCTTTTCTTTCTCTGCATATTAAGTGGTTCGCATTTATATGTATATGTATGCGATCACCTGAGAGAATACCGATCACCGACAAACTGGCCTACGATCAAACCTGTCCCAAGCCACCTCATAAAAATGTCCGCTCACCGCACCACCAAAATTTCGAATGTAAAAAAAAAAAAAATAACCGTATAGTGAAAAAAACAAACCAGAATCTAATCGAACTGCCCGGCTTCCAGACATCAGACACCGTAATATACAACACACCCAGAATCACAGTTTTGGTTTCATTTTCGTGGAGGACGTTCTTGGATTGCCGAACCCAATGGCATTACTCAATAGAAAAACAAAAAAAAAAAAACTTTGCCAAATAGATACGACCGATACGACCGAATCAAACAAACCCTCTAGTGCCGAAAGGAAAAGGCAGCTTTCAAGGCTTTTTATCTTGGCAGTTACGTGCTCGTTTTGGGAGAAAGACAATTTTTAGTGACTTTTTGTGTTCGAATATATCAATTTACATGGTTTTTTTTGATAAGCGACTGCGACTATATCTGGCATTCAGGAAACATTTCTGTTCATAACTTAGAAGTTTCGCTGTCCTACAAAGTTGTTTTGTCTTGGGTGGCGATAATGATAATTGAAGTTTTCCAAGAAATTAAAAGAAATTTATCATTAGCGAACGATTTCTGTTTCGGTTGTTTTGTCGTCGTAGTTCCATTCACTATCACCCCCGCAACTTGAACTACTCGTCGTACTGCAATCGTGAATTGTTTCAATATAATGAAATGAGTATGTGCCGGGCTGAGCTTCATTTGCGGAGTACTCATAGATGGAGATGCCGTCGTCTATTGCTTATCGCTGCGGAAACAGTAATGAATACATGTCGTCCGCCCGTCCATTCAGCCCAAGTCCGTCCGTTTCACTTGTTCTTGCTGTTGTACACGGTAAAAAAAAAAAACAGATCAAAATCAAATTTAGTAGATACTTACAATAATTGTATCAGTTTCAATTAATAACGTCGTTTTTTTTCGTACTTAGTGATTTTTTCTTAGAAATGGTCCGGGTTCAAGTATAAATAAATAAAATGTTTTTCACTTTGATAAAAATTAGCTTTAAAAAGCAACGGATTCAATACAACAAAAAAATTGTAATACATTTCAACGTAATTTAAAATTTCTGTCGCTTTCTTTATAACGATAAATTTGTATAATATGTTTCATAAATTTTCGCTCTCAACTTTTGCGCGCTGTGTAGAGGAAGCTCTGCTGGGCGAGCACAAAAGAAAAGAATCTATTACAGTTTGGGAGGAGGACACATGTGGAGTTGATAAGAGGCTGCTATCAGCTGGTCTAAATGCAAAGTAATGACTTTTTTCGCCTGCCTGCCTGCCTGCTGCTGCTGCTGCTGCACTTTGCAGCTAGTCAAATAGAGTATGGCTCGTCAGTGTCATTACTATTGGGAGATAATAAATGCGCGCCGGCGACTACTCGACTTGTAGACAATGTAGCCGGAGGGACAGAAATAGGCCCAATGCCCGGGAAAATGCGCGTGCAGTTTTTATTGGTTTTGTTGCATTGCGTTTTTTCCCGCCGTAAGCGGTACAATGTACCCGTACCCGGGGCGTGCGCTCAATTACCTCATAAGTATCTCAAATGCCTGTGTGTGCCCATAACAAGAAATTATCGGTTTCTGTGGGAAGTCGCCGCCGTAATACCCTCCAAATGGTCTGGGAAGTAAGATCAAGATCGCGGTTAGATATCATCCATGGCTAGATAGCTGAATTCCTTGAAAGATCACATCCAAAAGCGTTTGTTTTGTTAGCTCGAGCCTATCAGTATTCTATTTTGGCATTATTTTAATAATATAAACTATCATTCTAAAGTCTCTTCAAGCATATCAACAATCTTATCTCACCGTATTTTGTAACCAAAAAAATAAAGCAAAAAAAAAAAAAGTAAACTTGCGCCCAGATAAGGCCTGAAATGCCCAATTTTGATTAGCCTTAGCGCACCATTTTTCACTTAAACTGTTGACAAAAATAAAAATAAATAAATAATAATTATGATGCCATGGGATTTTATGTTCTTTCGTTAAACCAAAACAAAAAACTCAAAATAATGACTTGACGGGTCGATAATCAATTATATTAAATTGGCAAGAGGTTTCCGAAAGGCCACAAATTGGAAAGTCCCAGTTGGGGTTAGCTCGTCTTCAGAGAGACCAGTAGAGAGCGATAATGTCACGTGCCCTGCATTTCCGAGATTCCGATCGGTGTTATCAAGAAATCCCCTACCATTTCATTCAGAGATCTTTGAGTGGTTCCCCTGACTATCCGTATCAGTTGGGAGCAATGAAGAGTTGACACAGCAGAATCTGTAAAGCTCTAGAAAAACAGACGCATACAATATAAACATATATTCGCCGATCGGGGGAATTCTGTGAAAATCGATTGGCGGTGGAAAAACCAACAACAATACTTACGATGATCTCTGTGTAACTGGTTATTCAATTTACGAAGAATACAGTTTATGAGGCCAAACAAAGCGTTTCCAGTGCGAATAAAAATATCAATGTTTCAGCTTAACGACTTTTGATTGTGGTCCAGTCATGATAAGAAAATATAAAATCAAATTGTTTCTGTTCAGCGCTAAAATTACTGCTGAAATTTTCACATTTCGTTGATAAGAGTAGCAAGCACATGGAAACAGAATGCCTAATTAATGCGGACTTAGAAACGAGCTTATCTTCTCAATAGCTAAGTAGAATTCGCGCACTTATATAGGCTAGTATGTGAGAAAGGGTTGTGTCTCGAAAGAAAGCGAAAACAAAGCTAAGTTTCGAACTAGAAGTTCTCAAGATCGTCACAGAGCTGGCCTCGAACAAGAAGAAGCTCTGCAATCGAAACAGTAGACTGCCGGAAAAGATTGCCTTGAACAAAATAAATTGCATTCGCCTTCAGAGAAGAATGCTGACCAATGTCGAAAATCATCGACTTACCGAAATTTTATTTGTTGGTCAAAACGGAAAGAGAGAGGTTAAGAGTTAAAGACCGAAACAGAGGGAAAAAGTGCAGCATTAACAAGAAGACCAGAAGTCAGCAACTTTTCACCACTTCCATTGAGATACAAGCGAAAAAGGCAAATATATGTATATATCTGACATTTCTAGAGCTATTCTTTTTTGTGTGCCAACTTTCGCTTATATAAGCAAAATATACAAAAAGAAAAAAAAGTAAAAGGTGGCGGGGGCGCGGGGCATGCATAATGGTATTAGCAATTTCTTTTCGCCCAATTCGATACCCTTTATGGTCTATACACTCTATATAATATGGCCTGTTGCCTGGCCGTCGAATGCAAATGTGCATTTCGTTGAGGTTAGACTGAGATTTTCTAACGGCCAAATGCAAGGCCCGCTACTTAAAATGCACACGAGAATACTACCAAACTCCAGCGTCAAGAAACGGAAATCAGAAAAACGTGCTTGGCAACAGGCTGTGTCGGCATTTTGTTAACTTCGATAGCTTAATGTCTTGACTCTCGGGAGCATATTTGAATAACTAGTTCGAGCTATGCACGTTAGATACTTTCAATATGGTCTATCAGTCGTCTGTATATCTCGTATATCGCGTATACGCCGCGTTGTTCGGCTATACGCTGTACAGCGTATTGTGTATTGCTTAACTTTGACATTTCCAATGAGCCGGAGCGTTGCAATCTGCAAAACAGGTTAAAGCACAAAGCGAATGCAAAGAAACCCAGCGACGACTATTGCAAATTTAGCTCGCTCCAGCGACACAATTTCTATGCCAAAAGTCCAAACATATGGCGAGCCAGCGAAAGAGCAAAAAAAAACCCGAGGCAGAAAAAAAAGCGCGCATAATTAAATTTGTGCCCCCACACACATAGTATTGGTTTACATGTGCGCCAGTCTCAATGGCTCCACTCTCTCTTTCTCTCCCTCTCTCTGTAGATATATATGTATATATATATATATATATACTATATATATATACATATATATAGTTTCCCATTCATGTCGGCCATTCATGCGGATTTACACGCGCTGCGCGTTGCAGGATGCGCAGCCATAGTATGTCCACGCGGAAAATCCACTCTTAGCTTGCTCTTTTCGACCGGGTTTTCTAGTTGTGGTAGCAGAGCTCTCTTTTGGCCAAAAGAGTGGGCGGCCTTTGGGCCATTTGACCAGCTGTTCGCGCTTTGTTTTGTTGACGTCAATGTCAGGATGTCGAAGGAGTTGACTTGTGGCCAAAGCCCCGAAGAGCGTGAATTATTCATGGACCCGTTCGGAAGTTACAATATGTTACAGCTTCACCCCCACTCATCGAGGGGGTGGACTGTGGGGATTGGGGAGCTGGGGAACTGGGCGTGGGCGCTGCAAACATATTGCCAGTGCTAATGAAGTGCTACACGATAAGTGTAACAGCAGGCAACAGGCAACAGGCAACAAGGAAGCAACAGTTAGCTGCTTCTTGTGGGCGGAGAAACAATGGAAGTAGCATTTAAGAAGTGATTAAGGAGCGGGGTTCCAGGAGACCACCCTCTGATAGGACATTTTATCTGGCACCATGCGAGCAAGCGATAATCACTGTAGTTTTGAAGGACTTAAGACTAATGTTTAATTGGTCAAAAAACATTCACTTACATTAGGACTAGAATTATTCAAAAAACTTTATTTTTGAGCCTAAGAAATAATAGAAATTCTGCTCCCGAGTTTATTAACAGATGTCTTCAATGTATAAAATCAATTACTATTTCTTTGAATTTTTTAAAAAGTTATTTTAGGTGTAACATGATAAAAATTCTTCAACACATTTTTATACCCCTTTGACCTTAAGACCTTTTAAAGATGTTTGGGGAAAGTTTTCTTCTGTAATTCTAGTAACCATATGGACCTCAATGTACATTCGGAAAAGTTAAGGGAGAGTGCTTAGGGCCGGCGGTCTCTGCAATGAATTTAAGAGAATTTCTATGATGAAGAAACCAGAATTATTGTCATAAGTTGGTCTTAAGTAAATTTGAAAAACACCCTTTTGGAAATATCAATGTAATAATATGAATAAATATAAAAATGATAATACTTAATATGATATTTTTAGCAAACCCAAAATAGAGTGCACCAATCGGATTCACCAGAAACCCCAGTCTTCACTCCATCAAAATCCATTAGAGTGTCATAAGTTAGGGCCTAGAATTCAGTAATTAACCGGCGACAGGCACATTTTTCAAGCATTATCTTTCCGAGAAGCCTTGAAAGTGAATTCATTATGGGCTCTCCAATAAGGTCGCCCAGCTCTCTGACTCATCCGCGCATTGCCAAATTGGTTGGTTATGTCTGTTTTGCATATATGCAGATGTACGATTTTGGCTTTTCGACGCTCGCCAGCGATTTTGTGAAAGGCATTAGACGGTCTCGAAGGCTGAGACTTGGTGGATCTTCGCTGAGCACCCACTATCCCAAAGATGAACCATCTGTGGGGGATGAGGATTAGCAAAGATTCTGCAGGTTTTAACCACCTTGGGCACCGCCTATTCGCATTTTTCCCCCACTACATTTTTTGGTTACTTTCACAGTGATTTCCGTTTGGCAAATTGTTCATGTGTACGTCAGACGCGCTGCTTACGTACTTTCATCGCAAAAAGAGCGCACAAACATATGGTGGTGATAAGCTAAGCCCGCAATGTACACCCACCCACCCAGCCTATTCTCCCTTTCGCCAGCTATTTTTATACATATTAGGTTATATTTATAAACATCACTACGTCATGGAAGTCTCAGAGGCACTCATACTGTGCATTGGAGGCTGCAACATGGCGTATGCGTAATATGTGAGTTCATTGCGGGTTCTGATTTTTAGCTGTTAGCTGTTGAAATCTTCGGATTCTTTGGCCGGCATTCCTGGCCATTTCGCACTTTCTTTTCAAGGCAAAAGCAGAGGCATTTAGACGTTGGCCATTTACATCGTAGCCCCATTACCATTTACCACGCTCACGAAAAACGAAACCGTAGCAATTTTTCAAGTTAAAAGGCAGTTCAGTATCCGTGTTTTTGTGTTTTTATTTTTTTTCGCTTCGTTTTTTTGGTTTCTGCTCTTTTTGAATTGTGGGAGCACCTTTCACTTTACCAACACTCCAGCGCCGAATGATGCAGCCTGGGCATAAAAATTGGAAAGAAATAAAGACTCGGCTAAAAAATGCTGTGCACAACACAAAGAAAAGGCGATACATACATAATGATCGGCACGCACACGACTGCAGTTTTATAAATGTGAAAGGTTTTCGCTTGCTGCAACATTATTTAATCAATCCAAATTGTGGAGCAAGCGAAAAAAAAAAGCAAAATCGAAAAAATGTATAGACAAAACAGGCAGAAAAGGCAAAAGTAAAGCCCAATGAAAATATACAGAGGTAAAAAGAAAGAAGAAAGAGGAGAAACCAAGCCAAACTATAACCAGTTTAATTATTTTTATGAAATTGTATGGTTTGTGGCTCTTTTTTTCACCCTTTCTTGGCGTTTTTTTTTTTTTTTTTGTTTTTGTTTTTCGGGAAGACCGAGCCGAAGACTGGAAATTTGAATAAGATTGTATAATGGGTAAACCGAAAGGCGAGGGGACCCGGCAACACCAACACCCATGTGTGTATGCTAATTTAATGCCGTAAGATAAAGAAAACCCCTTCGGCGGCTATTTCGATTTGATTCCAACTTAATCGTTTCCAAAGTGGCTGCCTGATTGGGATCCCAAGTGACGAGCGCGAGAAACGCGCAGAACAATTCTCTGCACGTGACATTCGAACGGAGCAACAGGTTTTCATTTGCTTCTTTTTTTATTTTTTTGTGAATTGCCAATGAAATGGGGTCAAATGACTGCATTTCACGCAGGCTCCACCGCCGATGGTTAGGCAATCGAATCGATTGCCCGGCCAAGTCAAGTCAAGTCGAGCTTAGCCGCATTCAAGCGGTTTTTGTGGCCCAAGAGCCACTCCAGCTCCATCTTCAGCGCCAACTTGAGCTCCAAACTCGAGCATCGCACCACACACACCACACCATACCACATACCACACCACAACGCTTTCCACTTGAGAAGGCGCCCTTAGCCATTTCACCGGTGGTGCCGCGCTTTCATTGGAACACACAAATCGGCGAAGTGGCGGTGGTTCGGAGGCAAAAACCCACCTGGAACGTTCAACAAACGGTGCTACAGGTGCACCATGAGAAATATTTTCAAGCTAAACTGCAATAGCTATGGGATTGCGTAATATTAGATCGTATCATCAGTGATATGATGACTTAGTTCGGATTTACACCAAGTATTGTTTATACTTGCTTATATGTTGATTCCAAAAATCAAATTAAATTGTTGAAGAAATGGTAATCTATATATTTATGTACCTACATTAAATAAAAGTGATACATTATTCTACTATTAGACAGTAATGTCCATATTTACCTTGTGATTTACACATTTTCCGGGCAAGGTCGTTGTGGCACATTTTAAACGGATCTTCGTTTGGGTCTCTCCATACAATAATGCTGTGGATTTAAGTTTAGAACTGATTAGATTTGCGATCGATTTGACATAAATAGAATTGAAAATAAATAAAAGTTATCTTAGCTCTACGATATTGCTACGAAGTCGCATCAAATTGTCATGGCTGAAGATTAGATACGGGGATGACCATTGCAAAGGGGCAGTGTGCATTTTCCCTCAGTGTATTACCCCACCTCCGGAACACGATGCCCCCACCTGATCCGCAGCAGCTAACAAAAGAGGTAGCAAATGCCTGCGAGCATTTTTGCCGTCTTTTTTCTGTTGTATTTTTCTCCTGGCTTTCTTCTTTCTTTCATCATCGGCAACATACATATTTGTATACAGACAACCGATGGTCATACATACATATGTACAAACATATATTTGTATTTGTACGACTGCCGCCTGGGCATCTGTATTCTGTATCTGTGTGGTTCGAATGGGAAGTACGTGTGTTTGTCTGTATCTGTGTTGCCCGTTTTGGTAGCATTTTTCAAGAATTGCTAATTCTCAACAATTCCCGAGGTTCGTTGAACTCATCATAAACACACACACACACACACACACTGGGCACGCACACTCACATTTTATTTACGCTTCTCGGTGCTTATAAGTAGTATACTATATACCATACTGCTTGCTGATTCTTGGCCCGATGTGCGGAGACGGCTAAAATGCGGAGAAAGCACTTGTGTATTTGTGTTTTAATGCACTGTCCAATGAAATGTACAACAACAACAAAATGCGAGGGACGGCCCACGAGTATTAGCATAATGGGCGGATCATTAATTCTCGGTTATTCCATACTTTCGTTGGCTTTCAGAATGTACGAATTACAGTAAGCATCGACAGCGGTTTTTGGTCAAGAGAAACTTCGACTATTATAGCACTTTCTTTGGCCCTTTGCCATTTTTGGGTAATTACTGAAAACGTTATTAGCACTTCACCGTAAAATATTAAAGAAACTCCTTACAATGCGGTAAAAATAAATATCTCGTAAGGTATTAAAACTTGTAATTACGTATAAATACATAAACGACAGGGGGTAATTTATGGTTTAAAGTATTTACGTTGAAATACATCAGTTAATACTGCTGCTACTTGGCAATTATCGGTTTTACTTCGAATTTACAGTGCTAACATATGTACTTAACGTCAAATTCGTATATAATTATAATCTGTTTTTAGAAAAACATAAAGTCTTGCATTTGTTAAAAAATTCAAATTTTTTTTTTTTTTTTTTAACATTGGAGCTTAACAAATTAGTGGGCTGCTGTATTTTTGCATACGCTCCGTGATTTGTGAGCTACGTGAAAAATACATTTTATTGTTTATTAGGTAATCCGCAATAATAGAAAAAATAGAGAGCTACAGCTTACAACTGGAATTTATTATGATTTTTATAGAACTGTATTCTTATATACATAGAAAAAAAAAAAGAATTTGTATATTGAAGATATTCGAATATCATACATTTAATAGGCGAACAACAGAGTTATAGTATTATCCTTAAGCTATAAATTAAGAACCAACTATGAGCATTAATTCTTGACACTTGACACATTTGCGTTGATAGAACCCATCAAACCACCCTCGTTCGAAACTGCGAGTGCCGCATAATTATTCCAAATTCCTTCAAATGCATGCGTGCAAACGGTAATCAATGTTTGGACTCACGGTATGTTCCTTCTACGTAGATTTCGTGGAGGAACCCGAAGAATTCGATTAACCAAAGACCCACAAAGAACCGGGAAGAATCGTACCTGCCTACATTCATATGTATATATGTACATGCGTACGTATGTATGTATGCATGTATTTATCCGTAAGACGTTCCCTTTTTTTTATGGCCAAAACTGGATTCCACTTGGCTTGGCTTAGAATGTGAACTTTGGTGAGGTGGGGCTCGGCTGGGATTTTACATACAAATGTGTTTTTAAAGCGTAATTACATGCACTTCTTTATCGCAGACAGACAGACAGACAGACAGTCACTCTGGTGTGTATGTAAATAGTTGTATCCATGTGCATATTTGCCACAAAATGCCACCTCCAAATGGGTCAGCAATTTATTGCCGTAGATTGCGGGCGACAATTAAGCGAATCCAGTCCGAAAATCTGGCACATTCGGGATTACATCATCGGGCGGGCTTTAGCTTCAAAATAAATATGTTCTGGAGCTGTTTGGATCTTCGGGCTTTTTGGCCGCAAATAGAATAGAATACACGGCTAACTTGTTTGGATTATTTGTGCTGCACTCTGATCGTGATTGTGAGTGATTTGCAAGGTTGGTTTTTGCGCTCATCTCGGCATCGAAAACACTTAGCGCTGGCCCTGTTCATTATAATTAATTACACTCTTGCAAACACCGCTCCACGCGGCTTTTAATTTAAATTTGTGCCAACCATTTGCCAACCACTTGCCCCAAAACTCGATTGACGACTCTAATGGAACCAGAGGCAATGACCGTTGAGTGCTTTTGATGGATCCTTCGGGAAAATCCCGATTAATCCTAAATCCTAATCCAAAAAAATTATAGAACTTTTAAAACATGTTTTAAAACTTCTATTTGTGTCTTTTAAGGTGTCAGTTTTTCAGCAGATTATGGTTTTTTTTTTTCTCTATCTACCTGTTTAGATTCTGTTGAATTACCATTTCCTTAAGTTAGCCAAACATTCCTCTTGCCGCTGCCCCATAAAGTTCGAGTACCAATTACCCAACCTAGAAGCAAATACCTGGCACCCCACCTAGGCTAGGCTAGAAAAATTCCCACCACTGATTTGCGGGTCCCCAAAAATAATGACTTAACGATTGATAACTTCAAAATTGTTCCCTCTGCTGATTGTCCGGGCCAACAAAAATGATTTCAAGGGTACGTCCGAATCGGCGGCGTGGTCGATGGTAAAATGTCTTCTGATAAGATTGACAACAAAAATATATTGCATAGCCACCATATGCAGGGGCCGTTCGGGATCTGCTATATATATATATATATGTATGTGTATACATATACAATGTACTTCTCAAATCAAATCAAATGAAATCAGTTTTTTTTTTTATACAATATACTTCATTTTTTGAGCTATCTGCATGGCCCGAGTGGCCGCGTTGCGTTTTGGGTGTGCGATTCTCGTGTGATTTTGCCATAGGTCGTATATATGTATATATAGGTAGGTAGAGCTGATGTACTTTTGTTTTTCGCATTCAGTTTTTGTGTTTTAATTATATAAGCGTGCTATCGCCGTGCAGCACGACTATGAATGACTTTTGTACATTAACTAATTGCAAACCATTTTTTTTTTTGTTCCCATTTTGCACTGTTACAGGAATCCTTGAAAATCAGCCCCGATCACGATATGCACGACTGGCTGTTCGATCGGGACGTCAAAGATCCCACCGTCATACTCAACGACAAGCTCATCTCGGATGCCCTGCTCAATGGCACACAGCCGATCAAGACGGAGCACTCCTACAGTCTCAGCAGCGACGTTGACTCCCTGCCCGATTCACCAAAAAGCCTCCAGGCCAAGATCGAGGGTAGGTATCTCAAGAAAACTATAAGCCACAATGTGTTATAATACATTTAATCTAGCAAAGTAAAAGTTAAATGGCATTCATCAAAATCATGCAGGTCGTCAAAGTCATTTAAAGTAAAAATAGCCAAGTTTAGGAATGGATAACAGTAAAAAACAGTAACAGGGTCGTACTTAGTTACACATATCGATTGTCGATAACTGCATTTGCAAGCATTCATAAATATCATATAACAGTTTATTAGATGTAGTATATGGTGGATTCGCATGTAATATAAAATATTAAAAAATGAATGCATTACAATGCTAGCATGTGCTAGAATGCCCATCAAGGTGGACCTATGCAATTTGAACGATTGCTGTTCGAAACAGAGCGATCACCGATAACACGCCCAATTGCATTTAGACGCAGACCGAACAATTTTTTTTTTTGTATTATTGAAGGGGTCTGTCTGTAAGCCCCGAATAGCAATCCCAACACAGTTGGCAGTTGGTTAATTTGGGCCATGTAGACAGTGAAAACAAGGCTGACAAGAATAACAGTTGAAAATCCGTTTCAGATCCGCTCTGTTCTGTTTCTAGTGTCGCGGTAGCATTTAGCAATTTAACGCAGTACTCGTGCATGAAGTTTTGTACTTTGACGCGATATCAGTTGTTCGTATGTATGACGGCAAACTGTGTATAATTACCCTGCCTGAGTTCTGGGCTTCTCTTGTTTTTTTTTTGTTCGAGCTGTTATTATTTGTAATTTTATGGAAACTGTACGACAACTGTGTAAATAAAATAAAACGAATTTTTTTGTGACTGTGTTGGGCCAGTTTTACGGACGTGGATGTGGGAGGGGGTGTTGGGCCCAAAGTTTTGCCAGAAAAATATAAAAAACTGAAACAACAGAATATGAAATGCAAACACAAGTGCAACTCGGCCAATTGACGCGTGCTCAGGCAAAGGAAAGTGATCCGGTGTTTGCTTAGTTACAGTCTAAACTACAGACTTTAGACTACAGTCTAAAGAGCCCCAATTCTTGCATAATAATGTGGGTTAGAAGCAATAATATTTGGCCATAATATTTACCCACATATTGGCTCTATTTGATTTTGCCCATTGTCTATGGAACAAAAAGGGGGATGGAGCAAATACGGCTGTGAGCTAATTATTTTTTGGGAAAATTAACAATTAACTGAGACTAACAGAGAACGATTTTAACTGACGCAAGCCAAAGCAATTAAATTTTTTTATATAATCATTATGAACTTTTATGTTTTAGGGCTTATAAGCAAATGTTTGGTTACAATGAAATGAAATATTAACAGTTTATTTGAAAATATTTTACAAATATGTGTATCGAAAGTGTAACTCACATTTTGTGATCACTCATACGCAGTGTTGCCGCTGTGGATTGCGATGACGTGTCCCTTAAGTTTCGTCTAAAATCTCTAATGGCTTTCATATATATGCTTCCCCAGACATGGACGACGAGTGCTTTCCCGCCATTTCACCGAAGACGGCGACCAATGGGCGCGTGACCATCGATCCCAAGTACCTCACCTTCCACGTCCCGCCCACGCACGCCACGCCCATCAGCCGGCTGAGCAGCAATCCCGCCCTAAACACCTCCGTCGCGGATCTAACACGATCCTCCGGCCTGCAGAGCCTGCAGGCGCACCAGCCACACCACGGATCCGGCTCGAGCCACGTGGTGGTGGCCAATCTGGAGCACTTTCAACTACCTCAGCACCTATACGACAACGACTGCAGCTCCTCGGTGTCGTCGTTGCGGGATGGCAGCATGTCGCCGGACATTTGCTCCGACATCGAGATCGACGAGTCGGCCATCAAGGATGAGCCCATGTCGCCGGACTCCAGCTGCCCCGCCAGTCCCACTTCTCAAGCGAGCAGCTCGCAGCACCAGCTCAGCCTTAATCTGGCCCACCTGCAGTCGGAAATGCTATTCGAGCCAAAGGTGAGTTCACACAGCACAACTAGGACTCAACACAAAATGTTCAATTGCCATATTTATTTATGATTTATATATTTTTTTTTTGGGAAATGTTTGTCTTGCAGCACTGTGGCCTCCTGCTAACCGCCAGCAGCAACAGCAACAACAGCCTCATAAAGTCCCAGCAGCGCCAGCAGCAAATCCTTGGCCAGGACAATCTACTGATGGCCAAAATGGAGATCAAGAGCGAGAAACAGAGCACCAGCAATAGCTCGGACAAATCGCATGCCCACGGCTATGGAATCCCGCTGACGCCACCATCCTCCCTGCCCAGCGATGATTCCGAAGGTAACTTAAGTCCGGAACACCTGTTTGCGCCACTGTCGCCCAACGCAACCGTTTCCATCTCTGTGGCCAATCCAGCCGGCGGTGAGTCATCCGTACGGGTCAGCCGCACCGCTGCCAGCATCACACGCTCGTCCTCCGGATCCGCATCAGCATCCGGCTCCAGTACCAGCTCAACGGTTACCACGACACGGCAGCCGATCCACACGCCGCTGATTAGCTCGCAACCGGTAAGTTTGTTTAATAGTCATTTCAGGAATAGTTTTGGCCATATGAAGAACCATTGTTTCAGTAAATAAATATATGTTTTAAGTAAGACGATAGGACTTTATATAGTAGCAAGTAGCATAAATTAGTCATAGGATGTAAGAAGAAAATGCCAAAGAATCTTTTTTAAAATCATGAACAATCAATGCTCGTCATCGCGGCGAGATTTAGCAAGAAATTCGTCACTCACTCACTCACTAACTCTTTGGACAATTATGTGGATTTTGCAGAAGGGCTCCACTGGGACGCTGTTGCTGACGGAAGAGGAGAAACGCACTTTGCTGGCCGAAGGGTATCCGATTCCGCAGAAGCTACCCCTAACCAAAGCCGAGGAGAAATCGCTGAAGAAGATTCGACGCAAAATCAAGAATAAAGTATGTGCAAACTAAACGATGAAGCTAAAAGAAATCATATTTATTTATATTTGATTTTGTAACATTTTACAGATCTCTGCTCAGGAAAGCCGCCGCAAGAAGAAGGAGTACATGGACCAGCTGGAGAGGCGCGTCGAGATCCTGGTCACCGAAAACCATGACTACAAGAAGCGCCTCGAGGGGCTGGAGGAGACCAATGCCAATCTACTTAGTCAGCTGCACAAACTGCAGGCCCTAGTTAGCAAGCACAATGTGAAAAAGTCCTAAACAACCGGATTCACATGGACCCCTCGATATCCTAGGGGGCTTGTGTAGCCGGAATCGTTTCTTGTTTGCCCGCCTTCCCGAGTTTTATATTTTAGATCTATTATTTGTATGTCAGTTGAGTTCAGTTCATTTCAGTTTAGTTTTTTGTTTCGATTTAATCAGTCTGGGAGTTTGTGAAGAATTTATGCGACGAGGAAACTTTAATGAATTTTTTGTTCGGCTTTTGGATAGCCACAAAGCGGTATAACATTCCCCTCAATCCTGCTCCACCGCACCACCATAATAAATATTCCACAGGGCCGAGATGACCAGAATGCCCATAACTAATATCGTATAAATAATATGTGTATGTAATCCTAGCTACTTGTAGGGCCTATATTATAAAGCTATGTATATTAGTCATGCATTCCTGTTATATAAACTTGATCTAGCTTAGGCAAATGACCAGCTGCAGCAACAACCACAATTACAATTACAATTACAAATACGAGAAGCTCAAATGCAGAAGCCAGAAATCCAGAAAGCGTCTAAAGAGAAGCTAAATAATAATATTGTAATTAAACGAAATCAACAGACCAAAAACAAAAACGTAAAAAAACAGCAAAGTAATGAAAAAGTTAACGACAACAACAAAAAAAAAAAATAATAATAATAATGAAAGAACGATAGAATGATAGAAAGAAAGCCGATCGCAAATAGGCTCTGATTGTATATGAAATCCAGATTGGAGTTGAGCCGACAGTTGGAGGCGACATGTACATTATGTTTTAATAATGATTGAATGAATGAATTAACGAAAGACTCCCGGAGCTCAATCTCTGTGCTGTCTTTGGCATGACTATTGTTCCTTTAAACGATATTTCTCAAAACGAATAACGAAAGCTGACGACGAGATAAAATACCTAAACAATTCCATAATGTAGCTATATAGGTGGATTATGTAACGAACTATGTCTATGTGCAGCATTTAAGTTTCTCTTCATCATCTGTTCGCCAGCGGGCGTCAAGTTGGAGTTTCAATAGATGGAAAGCATACGAATTTATAATGGGTATCCGTATCCGTATCTGCATCCGTATCCATATCCGTATCTGTATCCGTATCCCCAATTCGGTTGCGTTCTCCACCTGCCGCGTTGCCTGGCCAATTTAAAACAATTTCCGAGCCAATTATGAAAATGAATTATTGTTTGTTAAGTTTTATTTTATAAGACGGCGCTGCACTGACCGAAGGGATATTTTGAGAGTATAACCCAATTTAATCAAATTTCGCAGCAATTATTTTGTTTTTTATGTTTACAATTTGTGTTTTACGTTTTAGTGCAATTTTTTGGCATACATACATATTTATACAGATATTTTTGTATTCTTTTCGCAGCGTTCTAAATGAGTCATTCTAGTTTTTATTAGTTGAATTTATAAACACAAAATTACTTAACGGAAATTTCAAGCGTAACCCGTTGATTTCCTATCAACTCGATAATATGTATCTATAAAATATAATTTAGCTATTTCTACGTATGTCTGTGCATGTGTGTATAAATCAAGCGGGCGAAGTTGTGCAATTGTTAGAAAATTTTTAAAAGAAAGATATTTAGTAAAAATACGAAAATCAGAAATCGATGTTGAAAAACAAAACGCTCGTGCAATGACAAACAAAATTTTATTAATAAAGCGTTAAACAAACAAATTAAAGACAACATGAAATATACATTATGATATATTTATATATACAAGTATGAATAATGTACGACTATTTACTATTTTTTGGCTATAGCATTTTAAACGCATATATTGTATGTTTAACGTTGAAAATGGAAAAAACAAACAAAACAAGAAAATACATCAAAAAAAATTGTAAAACTTTTATGATTGGTTGCTGTAATTTGGCAAAAGTAAAAGTGCAATTCCAAATAAAATTCAAACAACCATACAAACAGCAGGAATCTGGGTCTTTTATTTATTTATTATCTATGGAAAAACAATACTTTTTCTGGAATGTAAAACTATTTTTCACTTAAAGGCGGAAAAATAAAAATAATGCTTTCTAGCAGTGGTGATTAAATTTATTGATTCTTACTGATGTCTTCTTCCAAAATAAAATTTAAAAAAAAAAACTAGTAAATTAAAATTTTTTTCCTATTTTAAACTTCCCCGATAATCAGATGCCAGTTACTCAACTATTGGAAATGCGAACGCAAATTAGATATTGGTGAATAAAATAAGAAAAAAAATTAAAATTGTTAAAAATTGTAAGCGTGGCTTTTCGGCGGTTTGTGGGAGTAATAGTAGTTTGGCAGATCAATAGAAATTTACAAGACTAATCAAAATATGAAAAATATCACATTTTGCATAACTGTGGGCGTGGCAATTTAAAGTTTTTTGGCAGATCGATGGAAATTTACAAGACTAATAAAAATATGAAAAATGTCAAAACATTTTGAAAATGTGCGTGGGAAGTTTTGGGGGCTTTCCGTAATCTCAATTTTCTAGCTTCTTATTCATCCTGAGATCTCGACGTTCGTACGGACTGACAGATGGACGGAAAGACGGACATGGCTAGATCGACTCGGCTATTGGTCCTTATATATATAATATATATAATATATTATAATATATATAATTTATTAGGTCGAAATCGGTTTCTTTTGCCGGATACATGCTTTTCAACGAATATAGCATACATTTGACTCAACAAGCAACATGTATACAAAACATGTATAAAAATATACAAATATAAATAGAGTCCCCACTTGAATGGCCCGCCTAGTCCGTATGTTCCTATCAATAATCGATAACAGAAAACACTTTAGCTGTGCCGCTCAATAACTTATCGCCCACCCCTAAGGCCTCCCATCACTAAAAAAGACTGTGACGCATTAAAAAATCGTCTATTAAAAGTCGTCAGTTAACTCGAAACCCTCAAAAGTAAATCATGGGAAAAAAAGATAGTGAGTTGTCCCACCTGCAGGACCATACAGCTATTCAAATATATGCACTTTCCAATTACCACCCCAGAGAACAAGAAAGGAGGACAGGATAGCGCTGCAGCACCACAGCCCCAGCAGCAGCAAAAGCAACAACAACAACGGCAGCAACAACCACAGCAGCTGCAACAACCACAGCAGCTGCAACAACCACAGCAGCTGCAACAACCACAGCAGCAGCAACAACAACAACCGCATCAGCAACAACAACAAAGTAAGTGCAAAGTGCGATATATCGGCGTAGGCAAAAAATAGATGTATGCATGCATGTACATACATATGTTTTGTACATATGGATTTACCATTTGCAATCAAATGCTCCATAAACTTTCGAAATGCCTGGGAATTCCCGAATTCGTGGCAGCCATGATGAAATTCAACTGCCATGGTTGTATAGAACCTATGTATGTGTGTATTATACTTAAAGGTGAATTCTACTGTATATAACAGTTATTGAATTTCCCCTTAACATAACTAAATTAAAATTCCTTTATATTTAAAAAAATGAATTTTGCTATGAAATGTAACAGTTGTGCTTTAGGCAGAAGCATCAAACAATTAAGAATTAAAATCTGCTCAAATCTGTAAATCTTAATCTTAATTTATACCAGATCCGACATTTTAACTCAATTATAAACTTATTAAAAATCTGAAAGATGAAGCGAAATTGAACATTTGACATCAATATATCTTTACATTTAAGGTTATGTACATACAGTTTGTCAAGAAACTGTTTACACACTGTGAAATAAGTTGAATTTTTGACTTTAAAGCTAAAAATAAAGGGTTTTTTGCTTAATTAAACGCAATTTTTTTATAAAATATAATTAAACAATATTTATTTTACTTATAAATAAAAAACAAATTAAAAATATTAAATATACAAGAAAATAAACAACAAATTCCAGGTTTACACACTTTTGAGACTGTCAAGAAACTCTTTACACATTTTGTTTTCCTACTTTGTTTTGTTCTTTTTCTTAGAACGAACTCGATTTTTCCGTTATTTTTGGCTTCGCATTGCTTTTTACAACGCTTCTATTGAAATTTGTTGACTTTGCTTGTGAAATTTTGCTGATCAAACGTGCTTAAAGCGAATTATTAAATTTAATAAAATGCCTGGAAAGAGATTAACTTTTGAAGTTACCCAATTAATAAACTATAACCACCAGTTGGGAAAATCTTTTCCAGAATTAGTATAAATGTTTCCTGTATCCCGTAAGACCGTCTACAATGTTTTAAAAGGCTCGGAAAAAGAGGGCAGGCTTGAACCTAAGAGTGGTGGTGGACGGAAAATTAAAATTAAAAAGCGTGTAGACCGCTTTATTATGCGAATAGTGATTGCGAACCCCCGAATCTCGGTCAGATCACTTGCTCTGGATATCAGGCAAGAATGCCACCTAACTGTGTCACACGAAACTGTGCGCCAAGTCATCCTACGCCATAGGTACTCTTCAAGATTTGCAAGGAAAAACCCTTTGCTATCAGATGCCAATATGGAAAAGCGTCATTAATTCGCTGTGAGCATGATGGATCATGCGGAAGAGTACTGGGATGACGTCATATTTTGTGACGAAACAAAAATGATGCTCTTTTATAACGACGGGCCAAGCAGAGTATGGCGCAAACCGTTGAGTGCGCTAGAAAAACAAAATATCATTCCAACGATAAAATTTGGAAAAATGTCACTGATGATGTGGGGCTGTATCACCAGCCGTGGAGTGGGAAAACTAGCCTTAATTGAGAGCACAATAAATGCCGTGCAATATCTAGAAATGTTAAAAAACAAATTTGAAGGCCAGTGTAGAAAAAATTAGTCTGGTTAGCAACAACAAGCCAAATTTTAAGTTTTACCAGGACATGATCAGAAACATAAAGAGTGCAATGTACGCACCTGGCGCCTTAATAACTGTGGTAAAGTGATCGATACGCCCCCTCAGAGTCCTGATCTGAACCCCATTGAAAATTTGTGGACCTACTTAAAGAAGAAGGTGGCAAAAAGGGACCTAAAACACAACAACAGCTTATGACTGTAATAGTCGAAGAGTGTGAAAAGATCCCGTTTGAATATGACCTGCAAAAACTTGTCCAATCCATGAAAAAAAGGCTTCAACTTGTAGCTAAAGCCAATGGGGAACATACTACATACCAAAACTTTTAAAATTTTAATAAAATAATTAAAAAATTTAGGATTAAACTTCGATTTAGTGTTTTGTGTAAAGAGTTTCTTGACAGTCTCAAAAGTGTGTAAACTTGGAATTTGTTGTTTATTTTCTTGTATATTTAATATTTTTAATTTGTTTTTTGATTTATAAGTAAAATTAATATTGTTTAATTATATTTTATAAAAAAATTGCGTTTAATTAAGCAAAAAACCCTTTATTTTTAGCTTTAAAATCAAAAATTCAACTTATTTCACAGTGTGTAAACAGTTTCTTGACAAACTGTATGTATTTTAAAGTGATACAAATTATTTTCGCGTTAGCAAATTCAAATCAGCCAAGTGAATACTTTTCGAAGAGTTTGCTTGCAGTTTTTTCGAAACCTAACACCTATTGTAATAAACATTCTTTGTCGATTTCTAAATCTAGGTTCGAGACAACAGCCATCCACAAGCTCAGGCGGATCCCGTGCATCTGGGTTCCAGCAAGGAGGCCAACAGCAAAAATCCCAAGACGCAGAAGGATGGACTGCACAGAAAAAACAAGGCAAACAGCAGGTACAAGGGTGGACTAAACAAGGTCAACAAGGTGGCCATCAGCAAGGACGACAAGGGCAAGACGGTGGCTACCAACAGCGTCCGCCTGGACAACAACAAGGTGGCCATCAGCAAGGACGACAAGGGCAAGAAGGTGGCTACCAACAGCGTCCGCCTGGACAACAACAAGGTGGCCATCAGCAAGGACGACAAGGGCAAGAAGGTGGCTACCAACAGCGTCCGTCTGGACAACAACAAGGTGGCCATCAGCAAGGACGACAAGGGCAAGAAGGTGGCTACCAACAGCGTCCGCCTGGACAACAACAAGGTGGCCATCAGCAAGGACGACAAGGGCAAGAAGGTGGCTACCAACAGCGTCCGTCTGGACAACAACAAGGTGGCCATCAGCAAGGACGACAAGGGCAAGAAGGTGGCTACCAACAGCGTCCGCCTGGACAACAACAAGGTGGCCATCAGCAAGGACGACAAGGGCAAGAAGGTGGCTACCAACAGCGTCCGCCTGGACAACAACAAGGTGGCCATGAGCAAGGACGACAAGGGCAAGAAGGTGGCTACCAACAGCGTCCGTCTGGACAACAACAAGGTGGCCATCAGCAAGGACGACAAGGGCAAGAAGGTGGCTACCAACAGCGTCCGTCTGGACAACAACAAGGTGGCCATCAGCAAGGACGACAAGGGCAAGAAGGTGGCTACCAACAGCGTCCGTCTGGACAACAACAAGGTGGCCATCAGCAAGGACGACAAGGGCAAGAAGGTGGCTACCAACAGCGTCCGCCTGGACAACAACCAAACCAAACCCAGAGCCAAGGCCAATACCAATCTCGTGGACCACCTCAGCAACAGCAGGCTGCCCCATTACCATTACCGCCTCAGCCAGCCGGGAGCATTAAGCGCGGAACAATCGGCAAACCCGGGCAAGTAGGCATCAACTATCTGGACCTTGACCTGTCCAAAATGCCTTCTGTGGCATACCACTATGACGTGAAGATCATGCCAGAGCGTCCCAAAAAGTTTTACAGACAGGCATTTGAACAATTTCGGGTGGACCAATTGGGCGGAGCAGTTCTTGCCTATGATGGCAAAGCCTCTTGCTACTCGGTGGATAAGCTGCCGTTAAATAGCCAAAATCCGGAAGTGACTGTAAGTTGCAAGAAATTGTCTACTAAGTTATGAACAACTGGGAGTAATAACATTTTTAAATGTATACAGTGGCAGTTAAATTTAATTTAATCTATACGATATTTTAGTTGTTTTTATTTCTTATTATTTTAGGTGACAGATCGTAATGGTCGTACTTTGCGCTACACGATCGAAATCAAGGAGACTGGTGACTCGACCATTGACCTTAAATCGTTAACTACGTAAATATAAATTATGTTTTTTATGGATACTCCTATTGAACGCGCTCCTCTGCAGTTATATGAATGACCGAATTTTCGACAAGCCCATGCGAGCAATGCAGTGCGTGGAGGTTGTTTTGGCTTCACCCTGCCACAACAAAGCCATCCGTGTCGGTCGTTCCTTCTTTAAGATGTCCGATCCTAATAATCGTCACGAACTGGATGATGGATACGAGGCCCTGGTCGGTCTGTATCAGGCATTTATGCTGGGCGATAGGCCATTTTTAAATGTAGATATATCGCACAAATCCTTTCCGATTTCAATGCCGATGATCGAATATTTGGAGCGATTTAGCTTAAAGGCTAAAATCAACAATACAACGAATTTAGATTATTCGCGACGCTTCCTTGAGCCATTCCTCAGAGGCATTAATGTGGTTTACACGCCTCCTCAGTCGTTTCAAAGCGCTCCAAGGGTATACCGTGTAAATGGTCTTTCTCGTGCCCCGGCCAGCAGTGAGACCTTCGAACACGATGGGAAGAAGGTCACCATTGCGTCCTACTTCCACAGTCGCAACTACCCATTGAAGTTTCCCCAACTCCATTGTCTGAACGTTGGATCTTCAATCAAGAGTATTCTGCTGCCCATCGAGCTATGCAGCATCGAGGAAGGTCAGGCCCTAAACGTGAGTTCACTAAATTCCTTTATATCTATATCTTGGTGTTCAATACCGTAAGCTATATTGTCATTACATATACCTATAAACATATGTATTTCACAGCGCAAGGATGGAGCAACTCAGGTGGCCAATATGATAAAGTACGCAGCCACATCGACGAACGTGCGAAAGCGCAAGATTATGAACTTGCTGCAATACTTCCAGCACAACCTGGATCCGACCATCAGTCGCTTTGGCATCCGCATTGCCAACGATTTTATTGTGGTAAGCACCCGCGTCCTAAGCCCACCTCAGGTTGAATATCATAGTAAGAGGTTTACTATGGTGAAGAACGGGTCGTGGCGCATGGATGGCATGAAGTTTCTGGAGCCCAAGCCCAAGGCGCACAAGTGTGCGGTCTTGTATTGCGATCCGAGGAGTGGTCGCAAAATGAACTATACCCAGCTGAATGACTTCGGGAACCTAATAATATCCCAAGGCAAGGCAGTCAACATAAGCTTGGATTCTGATGTGACATACAGACCGTTCACGGATGACGAACGCAGCCTAGACACTATTTTCGCGGATCTGAAGCGCAGCCAGCACGATCTGGCAATTGTGATTATTCCTCAGTTTAGAATTTCTTACGATACAATTAAGCAGAAGGCCGAGCTGCAGCATGGAATTTTGACGCAATGCATTAAGCAGTTCACCGTGGAACGAAAGTGTAATAATCAGACGATTGGAAATATTCTACTTAAGATCAACTCCAAGCTGAACGGCATCAACCACAAGATCAAGGATGATCCTCGTCTGCCGATGATGAAGAACACCATGTACATTGGAGCCGATGTGACCCATCCCTCTCCCGATCAGCGCGAGATTCCCAGTGTGGTCGGAGTAGCAGCCTCACACGATCCCTACGGAGCCAGTTATAACATGCAATATCGTTTGCAGCGAGGGGCTCTGGAGGAGATTGAGGACATGTTCTCGATTACTTTGGAGCACTTGCGCGTGTATAAAGAGTACCGTAACGCCTATCCTGATCATATCATCTACTACCGAGATGGCGTGAGCGACGGCCAGTTTCCGAAAATCAAAAACGAGGAACTGAGGTGTATTAAACAAGCCTGTGACAAGGTAAGTTTTTGAATTTCCTCACTATTTATTTAACATGAAATGAAATTACCAGTTACTAGCTATGAGTTAATTATTATATTATTATATACAGGTGGGCTGTAAACCCAAGATTTGCTGCGTGATTGTGGTGAAGCGTCATCACACTCGCTTCTTTCCCAGCGGCGACGTAACGACATCGAACAAGTTCAACAACGTGGACCCCGGAACCGTGGTCGATCGCACCATTGTGCATCCTAACGAGATGCAGTTCTTCATGGTCAGCCACCAGGCCATCCAGGGCACGGCCAAGCCAACACGATACAATGTGATTGAGAACACAGGCAATCTTGACATCGACTTGTTGCAGCAGTTGACCTACAACCTGTGCCACATGTTCCCTCGTTGCAATCGCTCGGTTTCTTATCCGGCTCCGGCCTATTTAGCCCATTTGGTAGCTGCTCGTGGACGCGTTTATCTGACTGGGTATGATATTCTTTGTGAGCGTTACCCGTACATTGAACTTATTTCTTTCTGTAATGTCACAGCACCAACAGGTTCCTGGATTTGAAGAAGGAGTACGCAAAGCGAACGATTGTCCCCGAATTCATGAAGAAAAACCCCATGTACTTTGTCTGAGCAACGTATTGAATCTTATTATTTTTTATCTTTTTTATATTATCACATTTCTTAAACCATATTACAAATATAAATTATGTAAAGGAGCATCTCTATTGATTCCATGATGAGCTATGATTTTAAAAGCCGCCTTGAGATGGTCCGCCAAATATTGTTCTACTTTACATTTTTATCAATTTGTTTGTGGCATTTTAGGACATCAATATGGTTGGAAAGCTTATAATGGAGTTAATAGAGCGCTCCTTTCTTTTAGGAATATTAATCAACATTATATAATAATAAAATTAAAAGCTCATCTTATGGGTTGAATCAAAAGTGTTAATTAGTTAATTTACATTTAATGGGGCGACCACCTTACATTGCATCGAAATGGAATCTGTGAGACTCCTGCAAGCGTTCCTGTTTATCCTCGCGCTTTTCCTTGATATATAGCACAAGGATGATAAAGACGATAACCAGGCAGGTGCCACCCAGCGCCACGACGCTCATCAGAATCAGTTTGCTAGGCGTGACAAAAAGCTGAGCCTTCCAGTGCGACGGTTCGTTTAGGGGTTTTGGAACCACAATTATCTGAGAGTTCGGTATAAGTTGCGTCCAGTTGCGCAACTTGCTGCCCAGTCCTACAGTCAATTGATCCACGAAATTTGGCGTTCGGCCCAAGCCAAAGCACGTATACGGTAGTTGCAGAGCAAAATACGAGGCCTGCGGTAGTTGAACGCTACTGCCGCACTGCTGATCACCATCCTGAGTAGTGGTACTGTAGGTGATCCGTGGTCCTGGCAAGTTAGTGCCATAGGTTCGCTTTTTCCTACCCAAAGGAGTGCGTCTCTCCGGGTTCTGCTTGTTATCCAAGCCAGTTAGCACAATCACCTTCACAAAGTTCGCGTCATAGTCAAGCGTGTTCCGGAAAGCGAGTGGCTGGTATTTGCCCTTTCCATCTTTTCGAATAAGAATCACATCGAGCACACCGTCTTGGTAGAAGTCGTAGAATGCACCTGCCACCGTGTTGTTGCCCATTGGCGAAAGGGCGTTCCAGCGTACCTCGAAAGTGCGCTTTAGCGGCTTGTTACACGTTGTGCAAGGAACATTCTCTAGCAGGAACGTCTGCATCACTGGCTTATCCACATTTAGTGGCTGCAAAGTAACCAGGAGATCAGGATACCCATCCAGGTTGAAGTCCCCACTCCTTGCCGTAATGGTTCGCAAGTAAACATCATCTGACACGGGCGGCACAAAGGCCCAAGTGACGCCCTGTGGATCGCGGAAGTTTACATGGAGATTACGAAAATCTGTGCCATCATGCACCATGATTGAGGAGTTCCGGCAATTGGATAGGATGCAAAACGGAACCACAATGTTCTGCACGCCCTTTAGCTCGAAGTCCATGAACACAGCCTGACCGATGTAATAATCATTGCCTCCGATCGGCTGGAACTTAATTTGATATTGGTAGCTGAAATTCTCCTGCTTGTCTCGCTCGTTGATGCCGTGCCATATTTCGTAGGAGCTCTTCGTCTGCAAGAACAGATCGGCCAAGAAGTCGCCGTTCAGATCGAGATAGGCATTTGCATTGGGGATGCTTAAGTTTTCCTTGAACTCCGTGGGTTCTGCTTGGTGTACAGCCTCCGGCGGAAGCCTACTGCTGTTGAATATCCAGAATGTACGCCTTTCCGCAGAATCAAGTCCGTATAAATCGATAATCATATCGCGGTTAAAGTCCAGGGCCATTACCTCTCCTTTACTGGTAAAAAGTGACTTATTGGAGCACTTCAGTTCGGTGGTATTGCCCCAGTTGATGTGCACCTCGTAGGTCTCCTCGTCCTTCCCCTTCAGGTTTACCAGCACGTCCATCAGGGCGTCGCCATCAAAATCTCCAGGTATAACACTAACAATGGTCTTATCTCCGTACTGGCAGTCGGGTCCCAGTTTAAGCAGAGGCTCCGTATAGTGCCCTATGTAAAACAGACAATTAAACCTTTGGATATAGACCTTCCCGGCTCCAATAACATACCGAAGAGTATCTGCAACCTCTTCATCCCATCGCGAATTACAAAAACATCCGTGAGTTCGTCGGAATTGAAATCTCCGAAAGCTGCCACAATGCCCTCTTTAATGTCTGCAAAAACTTTATCAGTGATATTACTGGCGTGAATCAGGTTGCCCAGGGCCAGCAGGAGACCCAATACAAGACTGCATCTCGTCATTCCGAATTTCAGAATTTCCAAGTTTTGTATTTCCCAAATTGCGTTATTTTTTGTCTACTTTCCTCTGCTTTGTTATTGAAGAAAATCAATAGTGAATCAGATGGGCTGAGCGATATTTTGTTGACTGCGTATCCACAGTCGCGTCGCATAGTAATCGATAAGTTTTAAATGTGTTTCCACTGCGTTTCAAGCAGTCCGTTTATTTGAGAAAAATTTTGCTTTAAAATATATATAAATATGACATTCCATTATTTGATAAAATTTAATTGTTTCATATCATTCATATAAGTTTTTAATAGATATGTAATAAAATATTCCTAATAGCAATAATACTTTCCAACATTTTCTAATCGAATTAATTTCTTTAATTATATATTTTTTATGGGTTCTAACATTTGTAAAGTATTTTAATTAAAATATTTAAATTTAAGTTTCCAACGTGATTTCGGTATTCATTAATTACGCTTCGGTATATTTCGGAACCTTATGGTATATTTCAACTGTCAAGTGAAGGTCACTCATCAGTGAACAAAACTAAATAAAAATATCCCTTTGGAAAATATGGCTAAATATGTATAATATGTGTAAGCAATCAACACAGGTTTACCAAACCAAGAAAAATTTCTTCGCGAATTAAACCTAACGGAACTGTGCGATACGTGTTTGGTTTAGTTTCTCCAGGCAAACAAACGTCGTTTTCCAACACCTGCAGTCCGCAGTTTCTTGTTGTTAATAGTCGGAAACCACAGCTCTAGACAAGTGCGAAAATCGAACCAGTGGCAGGCAGTGCAATGGTGAGTACTTCTTCAAATTGTCAACAACTATGCTGGCCCAGTTAGCATCAAATGAGAACCGTGGAGAACGTGGCTAACACGATCCATTTTCTCATCCCCAGCAGCTTCTTCTTGGAGTGCCAGCTTGGGCACACTAGTTGTAGTTGTTGTTGCTGCTGCTGTTGTATTTATGCAATTCGCCTGGGCAGCAAAATCCATAGTAAACAAGAAAAAAAAACCCCTAGAATCGTATAGTACCCTTCCTGACTATAAGTTACCCATTAATCAATGGCTATCATCTCGACAGGAAACTTATATTCAAGCCTTTACCTGGGAACCACCGGGATATGTAAATATTCCAGCTTGCAGAGAGATATGTGAATATATTTCATTCAAAATAGTTTATATTCAAACGAGTAGTATTTAAATATTATTAATTAACGCACATAGGTTAGCATCCCAAGTCACACAGCTAAAGATCGAGTAGATCCCGAGATATTTAAGTCACACGCATCATAACCATCTGCAGTAACGCCCCATTATGATTTTGCAGAACAAACTGAAATCCAGCACGCACCGCGATAAGGTGAAGAAGTTCATATCGCTGACACACACGGGGGAACAGACGGCAATATTCTGTTTGCAACAGAACGACTGGAAATTCGAGTTGGCCAGCGACAATTACTTCCAGAATCCGGAGTACTATTACCGGGAGTTGGATCGCAAGCGCATCGAGCAGCTATTCATGCGCTATCGGGATCCCAGTGATCCCCTAAAGATCGGATCCCAGGGCGTAATCCACTTCCTGGAGGACTTGGACCTGAAGCCAGACTCAAAACTGGTGCTGATCATAGCGTGGAAATTCCACGCCGAGGTGCAGTGCGAGTTCTCGCGTGATGAGTTTATCAATGGCATGTGCGACCTGGGCATCGATAGCATCGACAAGCTAAAGACCAAGCTGCCCATCCTTGAGCAGGAGCTGAACGACGCCGGCAAGTTCAAGGACTTTTACCACTTTACCTTCAACTACGCCAAGGATCCGGGGCAAAAGGGCATTGACCTGGAAATGGCAATCGCCTACTGGTGCATCGTTCTTAGTGGGCGCTTCAAGTTCTTGGACATCTGGTGCCAGTTCCTCGAGGAGAAACACAAGCGGGCCATCTCGCGAGATACGTGGAACCTGCTGCTCGACTTTGCCACCAACATCGACGACCGGATGAGCAACTACGATTCGGAGGGCGCCTGGCCGGTTCTAATAGACGACTTTGTGGAGTGGTGCCAGGAGAACGATCATCTCAAGGAGGACTCCTCGCCGGCATCCGGCTACCAGCAGCAGTCCAGTGCTAGCTCCAGCTCCCAAAAGAACATATCCAGCGCCTACCAGACCTCGCACAGTACAAACATGAACTATGGCTAACGAATTGTTACACTGTATTGTATTCTCATTAATGATAGATTTGCTTTTATTCTGATTATTCTAAATAACGGAGAATCTAAGCACGGCCGGTAAATTTACATTTTCTCTATAAAAGCGTCATAATAAATAAATAAAGTTAGTAAATGTAAGTCCCCGGCGTCCTATTCATTGAAATTGATAGTGGTAGACAACATCTAGTTCATCCGTTAGAAATAAATAGAAATTGTGGAATATAAGCGTAACATTTTCAAGCTTAAATTTAGAAATCTAAATGAATTTTTATTTCGTTGCTTATGACTAGACATAAATCACATCCCTCTGGTATTATTTTAGTACCTAATATTTTGTAATTTTTACGTTCTTCTATCATTGATAAATACAAATTGAAATAATTTTCCCTTTTGAAATAAAACTCGAATGCTATTATTTTGATGAAATTTTTGGTTTTTTTTTTTTTTTTGAAGTAAAGTGTATTCGATCACCTGTTTTCTAACAATAAGTAAATTTCTTGATGATTAAAAATGTTTACTTTGCAATGTTACATAACTGTACCTACACATACTTTAAAAAATAAATAATTATTTTCATTTTCCAAACATTTAGTGTGAAAATATTTGAAAAAAGTTCAACAAGGTGGAATAGCTTTTCTTCGGTCACACTGAAGAGTACTGTTTAAAATCGATAATTTGCTTATATATTCTGGATCAAAAACAGCTGGTAACTGAAGACGCAACCTTCAATTCTTAAAGCTGAAACGGGTTTTTTTATTTGCTTTTACATAATGTTGTTATTTATATTTTCAAACGCCCCGCCAATAGCAAATTAATCTTAAGATTGGAGTGCCACCACTGCCGTGATTCGATAACTTGAGCAGCATCAGGGGTCATCGCTAGTAATGTGACCGTTCGGCTGATTGATATTGTTACAACGATTTTTTCGGTGTTAAAATATTTAGTAATACCCCTTAAATCGCGATCGAGGCACGCGAGTGTGTGTGTCTGCTTTAGCGTAAATGCTGCGTATGAAATGTAAAGTTCCAAATCGAGTGTTAAGCGATGTAACAGTGAGAAACTGACAATTTATTGTACCAAAAACCCCGTAATCGCAACGTCTGTGGGTGTTCGTGTGCTGTGTGTGTGTGGGGCTCCTTCGCCGCCCCCACACATACACATACACATACACAGCTATACCATTACCCATACCAATGCAAAGCCCCCACTTGCTGTTGTTGTGGCTGCAGTTGTTGTTGTTGTTTTTCCTATTGGCCATAATTAATTTGGTCTCGAAAATCCTTTGCCCTTGGTTATTTATTATTTATTTTTTGTGACTGCTGTTCTGGGCGCTCCACACAATATAATCAAATCCGTGCAAACAGCGGTGGTCGCATTTGCGAATCCAATTATCATGTGAATAACTCGCGCGTCTCGCCTCGAGTGGGCGAAATTTAAACAAATATACACCCCGTTGGCCGTGTGTGTGCGCACCTAGTGTACAATCCGCACAGTGTGTGAATAAATGCCACTAAACAAACACACAAAAATAAACGAAACGAAACGAAAACAAACTGATAACCGCAGAAGTCGTCGGACTACGACAACGTCTACATGGAGACCTCGGAGCACCATTTACGATCGTGCCATATAGTGTCGTATAGCTTATATCGCTCACACAGCTGTTAGCCCCTTGCCGTCTCGAGATCCGATCCCAACCCAACCCATCGTATCCCATCCATTCCGCTCTGCTCTGCTCTGCTCCGCTCCTCACCTGCAGATAATCGTATAATTTAGTGGCCTTTTATTCCGAACAGCGAGGAGGATAAACAATGGAACTGAAACTGGGTTTCTTGGTTTGCATTTCGAGTGTATAAACTCAACCGAAACGTGTAACGAGCCGTTCAATTCAAGAAAGAAATGCAGCCTGCAGTAACTTTTTATCAGTATCAAATTTAACTGAATTGTTAAATAACTATATGGCGATTTCGGAATGATCATTACTGCACTTACTTGCTTTTAGATTTCGAAAAAAATAGATGAGGTTTTCAATGTTAAAGTGATATTATTTCGTTGCCACTATATTTGTTAAATGCATTTCACAATGTTGTACTTAATGATGTTTCAAGATTGAAAGTCTTAGAATGTGGAAATTTCACACAAAGATTTAAAAGAAATAATTTCACATCACATAGTATTGAAAAAATTTGAATGTCTTTTGGAATTTTTAAATTTTGAACACTTATGTATGTATTAGTATGAACTTGAGAAACTATTATTGAATCCATGTATATTTGTAAACATATAAAAGCATATGGATGTGTGTTTATAAATTTCCTAGCGGTCAAATTCGCTATACAAATATTTGGAAAAGTTTCATCTAAATTAGAAACTGTGTTGATACTTAGCTTTCTGAAATTTCTCAATTCCAATTGTGTTTTGTAGTCATTTCAATAGAATGTACGAACAGCCAAACAATTTAGAGCTTGATATTGGTCGATAATTTAAGAATTTCTATTAGTAAAGTGGTACGATCAAGCGGCTTCTATCTACAATTATTAGTTTTTATGCAGAATATGAGCATTGGTAGAATCATTGTATTTTGTGAGGTTGTTGACTCAAAACAATGGCTTCTTAGTCAACTAAAATAGATCTCTGAGTCAGCGGTACTTGATTTTCGGTTGGAAGAGATTTCCGTGTCACCCTTGTCACTGCACAGCATTGTGATTCAACCATTCAGCAGGCACTTGCTCATTGTGGAATTTCTGGACTATCACCCAAAACCAAGTGGGCGATCGCTTCCCGTATATTCCCGAATGTGTGTAGTATGTACTACATATTAGTATATTTCGATCCAAGTTTTGACCGATTTATACATATATAATTATTAGCTGTTAGGCTCGTGCAAAGTGACAGCCCAACGAGATTAATTAGCCAGGGGTTTGTGTGTGGAAGCAATTGCCAGCGTCTGGATGTCGGAGATGGTATGGTGTGGGATGGGATAGGAAGTGAGCTGTTAACTGAGAACTGAGAACTTAGAGCTGGGAAGCGCCTTGCCAGCCGTATGCTAATTAATTGCTTTTATTGCAGCCGCCGACGCCATGCCCAAAAGTCGAAGCAACAAAGCCCCGGAGACAAATAACAACATGCGATCCTGCTAAGATCAGAGCGAACGCGAAGCCAGCACGATCATGAGTCGCCAGGAGGGAGCTGCATCCCGTCCAGCCGATGGAGCCACCGGCCCAGTTGCATCGTCATCATCATCGACATCGTCCAACCACTCAGTGAGTGCTGTCCTTGGCAGCAAGATATCCACCTCAACGCCGCAAAAAAACGATGAGCACCAGGAGCAGGAGTTTATCAATCAGAGCGTGGCAAGCGAGATCGAGGCCATGTCCATCTCGGACTCGGCATCCGCGGAGAGTAGCAGTGGCGCCACGGCCACAGCCACAGCCACCATGAGCGGCAGTCCGGTGCCCAAGCGGCACTTGAGCACGGCCAATCTGTCGCGGATACGCCCGCAATCGAGCTACTCGGCACGCGTACTCATCTTCGACGACTCCGACCAGGAGGCGGCTGCCGCTGCAGCAGCACTTGCGGCAGCATCGTCGTCCTGCAACAGCAGCGTCAAGTCGTGCAGCGGATTGGAGCTGCTGCCCACCTCACCGGCCAAGTTATCCATCGGCAACGACAGCACCAACGGCTCCTCGATGATGCGCAACCTGAACCTGACCAAGAGCTCCTCCGGCGGTCTGAGCGGAAGCTCCAGTTCTTTGCACTCTAGGGGATACACCGCCCTGCTCCGGAAGATCTCCTATCAGCAGCACACCAACTCGCTGCGCGCTGTCAGCGGCGGTAAGAGATTATGCCATCCACATAAAAAAACCTCATGTTGTTTATGAAATGACTTAACGTAAAAAAAAGAAAGTATATATGCATACATATGTATATTTCCGCAATAACGATAATATTAGCTTTGTTATTTATATTTGTAGCATATTTACAAGCTATTTTTATCCTTTTAGTAAGATGTGAGTTCTGTCTTAATTAGCACTCAAAAATTGACACCTATATTTTTGTATTAATCATGTTTGTCTGGCTGCCCTTGTAAGCGTATAAAACCAGTTATCAAGTTCAGATTAAAACGTATTTATTGAATTTCTTTTAAAAATTGTCATGTTAAGTCCACTCAACTTCTCCAACAGTTAGAATTATGGTTTCTTGTCCAACTATTACAATTAAAATCAATTGTCAACTATCAATACAAAAAACGTATTAATTGTTCATTGCAGAAACGTCCAACTTGCTGCGTATGCGTCACTCCTCCTTGGGGAAGTCAGCTCCATGCCTCACGGGCAACTATTTTCGCCACGAACTGACCGCTCCGTTACCAGTACAGCCACCTGGCTTTGGGGCTTCTCCCTTGGGCGGTCACAACATTTCGCGGTCGGGCAGCTGTGCAGGGATTGGCTTGGCCAAACACCACCATCACCATCACTTGCATGGCGTTGTGATGCGGGGTTCAGCTGGAGGAGGTGCTGGCTCCGGTGGTGGCTCCTCCAGTGGAGTTGCCCATCATCGTCTTAGTTTGGTCACCAACTCGGCTGCCGTGGCAGCGGCTGGCGGATCCCGAACCCATTCCCCATACTCGGCCAGCCCCGTGGATAGTCCGCGCCTCAATTCACCCATGCCATTTGCATTTGCTCCGATTAAAAGAATCGCCTCGTGCCGGGGCGTTGTCGCCGATGGACGTCGTTGGTCCGTCGCCTCGCTGCCCTCTTCAGGTTACGGAACCACGCCTGGTAGCTCCAATTTATCGGTAAGATTTTTTTTCGATAATCCAAACCAAATGTATTTATTTAAGCAATCTTAATGGTTTCATGTGTCACAGTCTCAGTGCTCGAGTCAGGAGGGTCTCAACCAGTTGGCGCACAACATTCCGCCCGGAGTGCAGGAGGCGGATGCCGCTGCCGTGGCCGCCGGTGCCTGCTGTGCCGAGCACCTCAAACAGCATTGCCCCAAGCACTGCGCTCTGTTGCTAGCCGTTTCCCAGAAGCAACTGACACCCCAGCCACCGAAGCCAACGCAGCTGCAGCCCCAGAAATCGATGACAGCGGCCTGCGTTAATTGCTGTGCCGAGCTGAGCGTAACCTGTGGTGGTCAGCAAGCAGGTGGTGGTGCTGCTAATGGTGGTTCATCCGCGAATAGCTCGGGCTCGAGTGCAATGCAAGTTGGTGGTCGGATGTCGCCCTATTTTCGTCCGCGCTCCCGATCGCTGTCCAGCCCATCGCGTTCACCAATCGTGGACAATGAGATTGCCGTGATGAACACTTTGTACAAGGAGCGTTTTCCCAAGGCCACACAGCAAATGGAAGAGCGGCTGAAGCTCTTCATCAACGAAAACAAGAGTGCTGCATGCAATAGCTTTAGGGACTCGCAGCCGATAGTGCGGTGAGTTTAAACCCTACAACAATTCAATCATGTTGAGTAGATATTGTCGAGATTCCTTCTTTATACATATATCAAATCCCCCTTCTAGATCCTTTAAAACTATTTTTGTTTTTCACTTGCAGCTTTGTGCACCATCAAGTATTGGAAATGGCAAGGGATTGCCTGCACAAATCGGAGGCCAAGTTGATAACCTCGCAATACTTTTATGAGCTGAGTGAAAATCTGGAGCGTTTGCTTGTGGAGACAAAGGAGAAATCTCCCGAGGCGGCAGCTGAACTAAATGGTGTGATTAAAAAGCTGCTGTTGATTATTTCGAGACCAGCTCGATTGCTGGAATGCCTAGAATTCGATCCGCAAGAATTCTATGAGCTACTGGAGGCTGCTGAAGGACATGCCAAGGCAATGCCTGTGATAAAGGCGGACATTCCGCAATACATCATCCACAAGCTGGGCCTAAACCGTGATCCAATCGCTGAACTGCAGCAGGAATTAAGGGAAACACAGCAGATGTGCTCGGAGCAAGTCACCGTGGATGCGGATCCACTGCATCCCGGTGGCAGTTTGCTACTCAACTCGCCCCTAACCAGTGCAGCCAAGCAGTTGAGCAGCCTGGCCTTGGATGCCATAGCTATGGACTCGGGAAGCGGCACAGCGACACCTCAACAGCCTCCTCAAACGCCAGTGGCTACGTGTGACACGGCACCCTCGTTTGCGCTGGCTATTAGCCAGATGAATGAGGAGAAGGGAGGATCAAGTAGTGCAGTTGGAGGAGGATCGAGTTCGAAGGTGGCAGGAGCTGAAGGAATAACCGGAGGTTCGGCTGCAACAGCAACTGGCAGTGGAGCCCAACAACCCTCACCCCAAGAAAACGATTTTGACATTGTCAAGCTGATCTCAAATGGTGCTTATGGAGCCGTCTACCTGGTGAAGCACAAGACCACCCGTCAACGCTTTGCCATGAAGAAAATCAACAAAAATAATCTCATCCTGCGCAACCAGGTGGAGCAGGTGTTTGCGGAGCGTGACATTCTTTCGTTCGCCGACAATCCCTTTGTGGTCAGCATGTACTGTTCGTTTGAGACCAAGAAGCACTTGTGCCTGGTGATGGAGTACGTGGAGGGTGGCGACTGCGGAACGCTGCTGAAGAACATCGGGCCCCTGCCCGCGGACATGGCCCGCTTCTATTTCGCCGAGACAGTATTAGCCGTAGAGTATCTGCACAGCTACGGCATCGTTCATCGCGACCTCAAGCCGGACAACCTTTTGATCACGGCCTTGGGTCACATAAAACTAACAGATTTTGGGCTCTCCAAAATGGGTCTAATGTCCTTGGCCACCAATTTGTATGAGGGTTATATCGACTCGGAGACGAGGCAGTTTTCCGACAAGCAGGTATGCAAATATTCTTCAGTTTTCACAAAAAAACATGTTTTTTTTTAATGTACTATCTCTTAAGGTGTACGGCACACCCGAGTATATTGCACCCGAAGTGATATTGCGCCAAGGCTATGGCAAACCAGTCGACTGGTGGTCCATGGGCATCATTCTGTATGAATTTCTCATCGGTTGTGTGCCGTTTTTTGGCGAAACCACTGAGGAACTATTTGCGCACACCGTCAACGATGACATCGAGTGGCCGGACAGTGAAGACTGGCCTGTTCAAGCGGAGGCAAAGGACATAATCTCGCAGCTGCTGCAGCAGAATCCACGGGATCGTCTGGGCACTCAATCGGGTGCACTGGAGATGAAGGAGCACGAATACTTTCTGGGCATGGATTGGAATTCTCTTCTGCGGCAGAAGGCAGAGTTTGTGCCGCAGTTGTCCCACGATGATGATACCAGTTATTTTGACAGTAAGCTCGATAAGCTATATTAAAATAATTTAAACAACCTATTGATAAATATTTTTTCGACAGCCCGAATGGATCGCTATAACCATGATCTAGGTGGAGAAGATACCGATGACACGGATGACACTCCCGTCTTTGGCAGTTTCAATTCGTATACTCCGCAGTATAGAAAACAGCATTATAGCTGGTCGCGGCATGCCACTCCCACGTCTACCGATGGCGCGAAGCCAACGGGTCCACCACCACTTTCATCGCTGCCATCGCGTGCCCAGGAGACTCCCGCAGCAACCGTAGGAGCCACATCAACTGGCGCTCTACCTAAACTTAAATCAGGAATGGGAAGCGGTAGTGGAAGTGGCAGTGGTAGTGGTTCGGGTAGCGCCTCACACGATGGAGTGGTCAACAAATTCTTGAACACACCACAATTGCGAAAGCTAGATGTGAGTATTCGTTCTACACGGGCTTTATTTGAAAATGATGAGTTTTTATTAATATTAAAAATTTTCTTATAGCTCTCCTCCAGCTGCCTGAAGGTGCCGTCCACACCGGATGCCGATTACTTGCCTGAACTGTTGCATAATGTGACTATTGGAAACGATGCTGAGCTGCGAATGCTGAAGCATTATCTCCAGCAACCAAATCCCGGGGCCACGCAGCGAATGCAGCAGCGGCATAGCATGCCACCGAACACAACCACCATCATTAGTACGCCGGCCACTCCGCCACCAACTCAAACTCAGGCGACAATGGCGGCCACTCCGCCAACAGCAACGGTGGGCAGCTTTTCGCGCAGCACACCAGAGAGTTCGCAAACGGACAGTGATGATTTTTCGCCACAGATTAACCGGAAACGAAAGGGTGTTTGCGCCAGAGACATTTTGCCGCGTTTCTCCATCTCGATAGAGGATGAAACCATATCCGCGGGCAGCTCATCAACGGAGAACATGAACTTGCCAAGAGAACAATCTCCGCTGGCTTTGCAGCATCAACCAAAATCCATGGACGGCAGCACTAGCGGAAGCAGTGTGAAGCATCATCGGTCCAGGTCAATTGTTAAATCTGCATCCGCCTTGGGTCTGTCACTTATGACATCTCTGGACAATAGTCAATTGGCTGCGCAATTGTGTGGCATTCAATCGCCAGGTGGTGGAGGCAATGGCTCCAGTACGGCCAGCTCTAGGGATACTTCTCCTTGCCGAGAGCTCTCGCCATTGGTTACAAATCTAAAGCCTCCGATCATCATACGTCGTGGTCCGCGTGGTTTCGGCTTTACTGTCCATACCATTCGTGTATACTATGGCGACACGGACTTCTATACAATGCATCATTTGGTTATGGCCGTGGACGAGGGCAGTCCAGCTTTTGAGGCGGGACTGCGGCCAGCGGATCTCATCACTCATGTTAATGGGGAGGCTGTACAAGGCCTGTTCCACACACAGGTGCTGCAGCTGCTTCTTAGTGGTGGCGAACACGTAACCCTGCGGGCCACTCCTCTCGAGCACACCAGCATCCAGAGCGGTGGCCGCAAGCGCGATCTCATGCAAAGCAAGCTGGCCAAGAAGGGTGTGAATCGCCAAAAGAAGCAGACAAAGCGAGAGCACGACAAGAAGCGCAAGACGTCTCTGTTTCGCCGTATAAGCAGCAAGCGTGCAAATGCAGAGATGCAGCAGGTAGGATCCTTTATATGTGCACCATATCTAAAGCTAAACTTGTTTACTACCTAATATGAATAATTTTAGTACTCAGCTGGCACCAGTTCACCCACCACACCATCGGCCAGAAATTTGTCGCCTTTGGATTCCTCTTATCACAGCAGCTGTTGTCAGTCGGCAGCGAACTCTTCATCGCAATCCACGTCGCCCTCATCCTCTTCGCCTAACACACCCACCGGATCAAGTGGCTCCAATCACGGTGGCAACGCAGGATCCGTTGCAGTTGCTCCCTCGGCCCTCAGTGTGCAATTGCCTTCTGCTCCGCCACCCACGCAGCTGGTGCTCCTGCCCCATGTGGGAGCCGTCGTTGGCAGCAACCCCACCTCTGTTGGAAATGTACCGGGTAATGGGATAAGCCACAACAGTGCATTATCAGTTTATTGAATATTTTTACCTATTTCGTATAGTCTCTCCCACTGGAGTCGTTCCGCAGCTGTATCAGCGTCCATCCACTCTACATGGTCTCAAGCACAAGCTGCATGCAGCCACCGCCGTAATAGCAGGCGGGGGCAATGCGAACAATCCCGCCGGAGGCCTGAAGACTCTGCATACCACGAACAACAATTCGTTGCCGAATCGACGGAAGTCTGTGGGTCACATTCCACTGTCTCCGTTGGCGCGAACCCCTTCACCGTCACCGCTGCCATCGTCACCCACAAGATCTCCCTCCCCATTGGCCTTTCCATTGGTGGGCCATCAGCCCGGTGCCTCAAACACCACACAATCTTATAGTCCGGGAAGCACGCTGCCCACGTTGCAGACGGCGGTGAACGCAAACACGAAGAAGGCAGGATTTGCACGAACCAAGTCAGCGGAACCTAGTTCTCCGCTGCTAAGGCGCGCCTTGTCTCCGGATCGCTTGCATCCCCGTAGCGCGGAGACAAAGATATCGCCACTATGCTGTTCGCCGCCTATCAAACAGCCGACCCACCAACGAGTGGTGACCACGACTTGGAGGTCGACGCCTGGCGGCAGTGCATCGGGAGCTGGAGGAGCAGTTTTGGGGGCTCCTTCAGTTCAACCCCTGCAGTTGGTGCCTGCCGCTTCTGAGGAATCTCAAAGACAAACTGCTATGGCAACAGTGGTCTCCACAACCGCTGCCGGAACTGACCCAAGTGCCACCGCTGTGGTTACCCTGGCCAATTGTGAACCTTTACCGCGTATTGCCGAGGAGAAGGATTCGCCCACTAGTACCCAAGACAGCAGCAGTGTGTCCGAGGGATTTATGCCTGCTATCGAAGAGTTTGCGGAGGGGGAATCCTCATCTTCGCCCACTCAAACCCTGGAAAAGCCGACAAAGGTAAAGGCCACTGAGCAGCCAGAGATGGAGCCTGCTGGCAAAAGCAAGAAGGTCGACCAGGGTAATGGATTTAACGCCAAAGAAAAAAACAAATACTTAACATTTCTTTGCTTCCTCACTTTTAGGTAAAACCACAACTCCTGGAACGCCCAAAACTAAGCCCCACAACAGTGGCTGTAAAACTTCGATGACAACGACAAAGCCCGCCAGTCCAAGCGTGACCATCTCCACAGCACCACGCAAGGATACATCGGCTGTGACCGGTGGAGGATCCTCTGGATCAGGAGGATCTGCAGCCACTTCTGCTGCCAAGCAGAGGAAGTAGCGCCAGAGTAGCCGCGGTGGATATGGATGCTTGTGTTTTAAGTTTCGCGATTAAATAGTTATTCGTGATGAGAATGGGCGCGGATGGTGGGCAGGAAATGGAAGGCCGCAGGAATTCAATATATATCTGTAGAGCGGGGGGTTGCGTTTTAAACTTTTTTTCTCTAAGTAAGCTTCTGTTTTTGCGCAAATCATACAATTTAGCAATGAAATTAATTAGAAAATTCTAAAGCCTAGTAGTTTGTAGATGTCCTAACTAAAGGCAAACAAAACAAAACCGCTTGAAAACTCTTAATGTAAATTAGTAGGCACGAAAGCAAATCGAGAAGGAGCACGATATTCCAGTTGAAGCAAATATAAGAGGCACCACGCAATTATGTACTGTATATAAATGTGTAACATTGATAGAATTAACGAATTGTGGACTATGGATGATAGTCGATGGGAGAGTCATGGAGCCAGTGGCGCGGTGTTGGGCTGCGTTTATAACATTTTTGCGAATCTATACACTATGCCGAATTCAATATAAAATATATATTAAATAAATGTTATATGTGTGTGTACTTGAATGAACTTTTTAATTAGTTGTGCAGATGGAAAACTGTCGCAGCAAATACATATGTATATATATTGGAAATAATGGACTATTATATAAAACGTTGGCTCACATTTTAATAATTAAACCAATGAATCTCTAACCTAAAATCCTACCAAAATGTCAATGCATACATTTCTATCCAAACAATTTATTTGAATTCATTTTCAAACTTTCCAATAAATATACATATGTATGTCGATAGGAAAATACCATACAGACACTCAGTTATCGATAAAAAATTGCCAGCTGAGCAACATTTACTCGGGTGGGTGGCCGTGTTACTTTATTTTATTTTCATACATTTATCAGAAATATGCTACCCAAACTAAAAATATCCGCATTCCTGTTGAAGGTGAGACTATAAATCGTTTATTTAACCATATATCGTTTACGCGGTTTCACCAATTTTAGCGCCTGGAGCGAACAAAGCAGCAGTGCAGTGGATGCTTGTTTGGAGTTTTCTATGGAGAAGGTACCTTACTCCTACTGAGCTTCAACATTGAGTCCAGTTTGGGACAACTGAACTACGAGCAGATCCAACACAGATTCCCGGCGGAACTGGATTTATGCGGACTGGTCAAGTTTGGTGGTTGCACCGATGGAGAGGCGCACCTTAATGAGGTCATCAAATCTGTGGATATCACCGATAATCCCATCCTACTGCAATGCGAATTGGGCACCTTGGTGGGCTTGCGGGCCTCGTTTTTCGTCCATGGAAAACTGGAGGAGGTACCCTACGAGGTTATGGAGGCACATCAGCTGTACAACGACTTCTGCTTCACCCGGCTGCAGTGCGGATTCTTTCTGCAAACGGCCGCCACACCGGAATCCGTGGCCCGGGAAATGCATGTGCTGCGCAAAAGGGTAGCCGACGGAAATCTAGTGTTTAACGTTCCGCAGACAAAGATTTTCATTAATAACTACGGGCCACTGGACAAACAGTTTAGCGGCGATTCCCAAATTCAGGATCTTATAGACGTCATTCCAACTCCAGGACATGAAAAGGAGACTGCCAGTGTCGACAAAAAGAAGCTTAAAGGTCAGAACACGCCAGTCAAGAGACTGGCTCCGACTGGCTGCGACTACGAGGTGATCCCCATCGATGTGATGCGCTCGCGCAGTCGTGATCCCGTGTCCGGAGAGCCACCTCATCCGGCACTCAGCATTGCTGTGACCAATGAGGAACAGATCCGAGTCCAGGTACCATTAGAGATCGAAGCCATGGCCATTCTCTGCCGCAAAACGAAGCTCCAACGGCTATACGACGTACTCATCGAGAGCATCTGCAGAGGTCTCAGATTGTTCGAACTGAGCCTGATTGAGCATCTCACGGAGTCGGGAAGTGGAAAGCTGCTGGTGCCCGCTAGCTATCACTTCTACCCACAAGAGTTTGGTCACTTCGTGAGCTGCGCCTATCTGGAAGGTCTGAGTGACGATACACCAAGCATGCTAATGAGACGCAAGCGCCTGCATCGACAGTTTGCTTTGCCCATCAGTCGTCCTTATTTCCGCAGGGCCAACCAGATGCTTTTCCTAGGTGAAACGGAGGACGCACCATGGACTCCGCTGCTAAATACCCACATCGGATTACGTCCCAGTGGAGTTGTCGACGGCAAAGAGTACTTAGTAAATGGTAACTACCATTACTATCATTACCTGCAACAGCAGGTGCAGGACAAGGGATGGGGATGCGCATATCGCTCGCTGCAGACGATCTGCTCCTGGTTTGTGCTGCAGGGTTATACGAACGCACCGATTCCGACGCATCTGGAGGTGCAGGAATACCTTCACAAGATCAACGACAAACCTGCTGCATTCGTGGGTTCTTCTCAGTGGATTGGTTCCACAGAAATCAGCATGTGTCTGCAGGGATTCCTTAACGTGGACTCAAAAATTCTGCACGTAGCCTCTGGAGCTGAGCTGGCGACTATTGCCTCCGAGCTGGCGATGCATTTCCAAACGCAAGGTACACCGGTAATGATTGGTGGCGGTGTTCTGGCCCACACCATTATCGGGGTGGACTACTGCGTGCAGACGGGTCAGGTGAAGTTCCTCATCTTGGATCCCCATTATACAGGTGCCGATGATTTGGCCACCATTCAAATTAAAGGTTGGTGCGGCTGGAAGGGCATGGACTTTTGGGCCAAGGGCAGCTACTACAATCTCTGCATGCCCCAGCGTCCCATTTTGTATTAGGTTGAGCTAGTTTCTTTTCCACTCGCATTTAGGTAGGCGAGGATGTTTCGATATGCTTTCTTTAGGTATAACGTATAGGACATTCTAAATTTTCTATTTTATTGGGTAAATAAAATTATTTTGTATGCATTTGTTAGTTGTCTCTTCACTGTTTTTTACGTTTAGCAATATTACATGTCGACCCATCCTAAAGGACAATCTAGGAAAAGCTTTGGTGGTTTTCTGTTTTTATGTGTATGATACTTGTGTATTTTAATTTTATTCCACTTGTATGTTGAATGTCGATGATAAATGTGTAATCCCACACTCCCTTATTAAACCATATTTTAAAATTTTAGCTTGTAACAAAATGGGCACAGATGTTACTTCTAAAATAACTTCCCAATAATTGGTCGTAATACCGGGCTAAACACCACTCTTAGAGTACTTCTTCCAGTAACGCTTGACATCGTCGTGGCCATTCTTTTGCACCACCATTGTGCGAGTTCGCTCATTTTGCCACACCAGCATGTGGATCGACTGGGCGTAGTCTCGTAGCGTTACGAAATCTGTATGCGAGAGGAACTGATTGTACAGCACGCCTTCGGTGTAGGTGAAGCGATTTCGCTCTAATTCCCACAGCTTAATTTGATCAACGACTGTGGGTGGCAGGCAGGATTTAGAGTGAATGGCTGACTCGACCATGCGCATATTGGGATGCGCATACTGCTCCAGATACGAGACAATCTGCTCTGCCGTGATACCGCCACGCAACGCCTGGCGCACTGAATCGCGGGTTAGCACGCCCACGACGAGATTGGGAAAGCGGTAGAGAAGCTCCGTGAACAGACCTAACACGGCTACCTGGAGCGGAGAATCAGTGTAGGCATACACTCGGTAGTTCGTCTCCACCACAATGTAGCCACAGTCCTGAGTGGCCTCCTCATCCATGGCCACAGATGCAGTCGCAGCCGCCTCCTTGCTTGTCACATTCAGAGCCAAACGTGTGGGATAGAAGCGTCCCTCCTTACGCTTACGTTGGAAGACCAGTCCAAACTCCCGTAGATGCTGCAGGAATGTCAGCATCTGACTGTTCATGCCCTCGGAACTGTAATCCCTGCCCAGCGTTGAAAAACTGAGCTGGAACAACATGGACAAGCATTCCGGCAGGCTGATTCCTCTTTCTTCGCACGTGTCCAGGTACTGTAGCATAAAATGCCACACCTGAGCTCGCGTGTCCAGCAGCAGGAACTGAAAGCCCTGCCGGGTTATTGTGATACCGTCTCGTTCATCACGTTTCATGAGATTGGCGTGCAGCAGAATCCGAACGGCGTCCGGACTAATGGCCTCCGCATCGGTGCCATTGCGATTTCCGGTGCCGACCATGTAGTGCAACACGCAACGCCAGCGGGACATGGCGTATGTATCCAGAAAAGCAATGTCCCTGGGCTTCGAGTCCTTATCCAGCGTGTTGGTCATAGGCCAAGGTTTTCCGCCGCCCAGCAGCACCTGGCGTACGCTTTTCTTGAAGGTGGGCGAGAGCTCCCACGCAGAAAGGCCACCCGGAATGGCTGTGACCCGCCAGACGTTCAAAGCCGTCAGGCAGCTGGTTGCCTCGGCTTGCTCCCTGCAAAAGTAATGCATTGCAATGATATTGTTTATCCAATTGGATACAGTCATACTTGGCACAACGTTGGGCACCCCATGATGTGACCACCGCTTGTGGCACAGGCTGATCCACGAACAGTATCCTTATGATAAACTGCCGGGCTATCTCTGGAAGCTCCCGAAAAACGGCCAAACAAATGGGCGGATAGTTGTACAGCTTCTCCAGCGACTCTGGCGTTTGGCGGGTGCGCAGATACTCCTGAAAGTCCTTACACTCCAAGTTCGCAGGACCCTGCCCCAAGGGCGACAGGACGGCGTTTCCACTTCCCCCGGCAGCCGAATGCCGACCACTACCGGATTTCGTGTCGGCCATGACGATTCGAATGTCGAATTCGTAAACAAAATATTTTCATCCCGTTGTCATCGATAGCCGGTCTTTCGTGGGGGGACAATCGATAGTAATCATCAAGGGCGTTACGAAGGGGGTTTTCGCTGAGTTAAAAGTACATTTATTGTTAAAAAAAAATCAATTGATTTTTGATGCATAGATATATGTATTGAGTAGTAAATGTTATTATATTTAAGTTAATTTTTAAAAGAAGGCAGCTCCATTTTCCACACTCATGCTATCGAGCACAGGTAGAAATTGTGATGGGCCGCAAAACTTATCGATAACTCTTCAGCTGTTATTCTGCACACGTGCTGCGCGAAGTATTTTTGTATTGTTATTTGATTTTAAATATTTTCCTGACAAAAATGAGTGACGACGAGGAGCACTACGAACCAAAGGCACACAAGAAGCTGCTGCAGGCCATCGGCAGTCTGGGCAAGGTGCAGCACATCCAGAAGTCCACGCGCGACGAGCGGCAGTCGCTCCAGGATGAGTTCCAGCTGGTAAAAGGTGTTTCGTCAGCGGAAACGGATCATGCCCCCAGAGCCGTGGGTCTGAACGATCTGGTAGACATCCTACGCACCTCCACCAAGCACAGTCAGACGGGCAAGAAGCTCAAGAACATCCATGGCAGCAAAAAGGTGCTACAGAAGCCGCTGGAGAAACCAGCTGCGGATCGAATTAAACGGACCATTGGCTACGAGGGAGTTACCAAGAAACTCGGTCGTTGGGATGCTGTGGTGGCTCAACAGAGATCTGCGGAGACGCAGGTGAATGAATGCCAATGCTAACAGTGACATACACATATAATCTCCAAAACTTATTACAGATCTTCCCCCTACCATCTGAAACGGTTTACGTAAATACTGCGGCAAATGCCAGGCCTCTAAACACCCGGGTCAAGTCCAATCTTGCTCAAGAACTCGAGGCTAACAACCGTAAACTACGGGAACTGCGCAAAGCGCAAATTGGGGATACCACGGATGAAAAGGAGCTGGCCAAGCAAGAGCGGCTTTTACTACAAAAGAAGCTTACCAGGGACGAACTATTTGCCCGTCGCAAGGAGCTAGCTTACCTGAAGATGCGCGAGTCTCAAAAGTCAGCAAAGGCGCGCATGCAAAACAAAATCAAATCGAAAAAGTTCCACAAGCTGCAGAAGAGACAAAAAATGTTGGAGCAGATGAAGGAGTTCGAGTTGCTGCAGAAAACCGATCCAGAGGCGGCGCTGGAAAAGCTTAATGCCCTGGAAAAGAGTCGAGTGCAGGAGCGTGCCAGCCTGCGGCACAAGAACACCGGTACTTGGGCGAAGAATCTGCAGATACGGGCCAAGTACGACAAGGATGTGCGAAAGGATCTGGCCGAGCAGTTGGCTGTTAGCAGGGAACTGACCCAGAAAAAGCAGGTGTCAGACAGCGAAGATGAAACCACCAAGAAGAGAGTTTTACCCGAGGAGGAGGATAATGACTACGATCCCTTTAATCCTTGGACAAAAAGAAAAGCTACAGAGCAAACGGAAAATGGAAATGGTGAAAGTGAGGGTTCCAATTGGCGGCAATATTGGACAAAAAGGAATAAAAACGAAAAGTTACTGGAGGAGCATCGTAGGGATTTGGAAGGAGTCCAGGATAATGACGAGCAGGAGGAGAAAGAAACTATTCGGAAACCATTAATAGAAGTAAAACCTGCTAAGAAGAAACTTAAGAAATCGAAAGTTAAGATAGAAAATGGCTGGGAGGTGGAAGATATTTGCCCAACTGATCAGAAAGAAGCCAAGGCAAGCCCGAATTCAAAAGCCATTGATGACATTTTTGAGAAACACGAGGATCATATCAGAGCCAAACTAAATAAGAAAATGGAGAAATTGAGGGAACGGATAAACAAACTTAAAGAAGTTCCTGTCAAGGGAAAGAAGGCGAAAAAGAAGGACGTCTTGCAAAACCTAAAAAGTCTGGCTTTAAAAAAGACAAAGCAACAGATAGAGATTGACGAGCCCCTTAACTACGAGGAGGATAAAAATTCACAGAATAATATCCCTGCCCACGTTGAAGGTAACACAGAAAGCACGGAAATTCCAGCTGTGGATACCATAGATCCCAACAAGGTGACAACTTTGGTGTTTACCCAAAAGAAGGGCAACTCGGGAGGCTTTAACGATGCTCTAATAGACGATGAAGCAGCTGAATACGACGAGGAAGACGCCGCTGCTGAACGCCAGTTGACAATCAGTCAAGCCTTCGAGGATGATGACATTGTAGCTGATTTTAATCGGGACAAAAGCAAGGACTCCGAGCTTAAGAACACTGAGCTTCAGCTCGCCCTGCCTGGATGGGGTTCCTGGGCGGGTGCTGGCATTTCGAAGGAGGTAATGGAGCGACGAAACAAGCGGCTTCTTCTTAAGTTGGCTGCTCCGGAAAAGCGTCGTGACGAGAATAAGGATAATCTTTACCTCAACGAGTCCGCCAGCAAGCAGGCGCGCCAGCACATGGTCTCCAGCATACCATTTCCTTTCCGATCCCTGGCAGACTACGAAGCCAGTATCCGTGCTCCAGTTGGCCGGAACTTTGTGCCGGAGACGGCGTTCCGCATGCTGACCCGTCCGGCAGTAATCACGCGCAAGGGCCAGGTAATCGAGCCCATGACAGAGAGCGAGCTGGTCAAGCCGGACAGGCGTCTACGCCACATCGTGGACAGGAGGATAAAGCGCATACCGAAAGTGCCACCCAAGGCCAAGATAGCATAGAACTAGGAATATTTTTAAAAATAAATCTGAATAATATGAACGATTGCCAGTCTCCTAATTTACTTAGCTATAGAAAGGGAAATTATTATATAAATTGCATTATTTTCTCAAATTGTTTTTTATTTTTGTTAATAACTGAGACATTTCTATAAAAAAAACTTGAATTAAAAAGAGTTAAACAATGTTTTGTTTGATTTTCGTTAAAGGTATAACGACACAACAGTAGTTGACCAAGCAGAATATTCTGGATGAAGTATAAAATGTATAAAAACTACATTTTAAATTTGAATTCAATAGCTTTCATTACCGCACGCAATGTGACCAGATTAATGGTGTTAAGTGGAACGATAGCGATAGCGTTGCCTTAAATTATTTGGTATTTTGTAAAGTTTCTCACAGACGGCAAGCACATTTTGGAATTGATAATTTGCGCAGGTTATTGTGTTTATCCAACGATTCTCGCCGCGAAAATGTACGAACTGAAGACTCTGCTGCCGCAATTCGACATAAAGCTGCCCACCTGCATGTATCCTCTCAAGAACGTTAGCCTGGCGGCGGATTCCTTGGCCAGCGGCTCCTCCACATCCGCATCCACATCCGCGTCCACATCATCATGCGTAAGTTTATTTGCCGGGCCAGTGAGAAGTTGGTCGGGTCGCAAGGACAGTGAAAGTGCAACGTATGTCTACAACGCCACATCCATTCCATTCCCGCATGTGTGATCCTTGCCAGAAATTGGAGGCCAACAGGATCGACAGAACGGGACGAAACGCAGCCACATGTGCACTTGATTTGGACTCTTTAGGCCGACAAATACAGCGACTGCTAAAGGTTAAGACCACCAAACTAAAATACGAAATTCTATTTATAAACCACCGACTAACAAAAAAAAAAAAAGAACAATACGCCAGTACCAGAAATATTTATAATGCATCCATGCTTCGTTTTGTGTGTTCTTGTGGCCTTGGCTAACGTTATATGTCGTTCCCTAACACATCCTCTTTCCCTGCTTTTACTTTCAGGACGATACGGCATCAGTGGCCGCCCGACAGGAGAAGGTTCTCAAGCAGCTGGAGGAGCTGAAGGCGCAGCTGGGACAAATCCGGGCGGGACTTGGTGTTTGTGGCAAGACTTTCCAGCACACGACTGCTTTCCAGAATGGTGGATTAAAGGAGGTACGACTATCAATATGTCAAGGTCAAGACTAGGAGTTCAAAGGTTAAATAAGAAATAATTAAATAATAATCAAAGTAAACAATATTTAGAAGCTTATGCAATAGGATTTAATTATGTGTAACATAGCTTTGAAAAGTCTTAGCTTAAAAGAGAGTTCCATCACCTTTATTTAATAATATTTCCAATAAATCAAAACCAGGTGCCACTGCAGGATGTCGTCATCAATGGACATCCCAACTTCATACCCTATGCCTTGTTGGCCCTGAAAAATGCCTGGCGCAATCTGTACACTATTGATGTCAAGACCTTTACGCACTCTACGATGGCCGACATTGGACCAGCAGCACGGGAATTCGAGGCCAACTTGGCGAAGGTTCCAGTAAACCCTGCTTTGCCCAAGATTAGTGTGACGCTCATCTGGAAGAACTGTAAGTATAACACATCTACAAAGTACAAAATACTGTTTATTCGATGCCTTCCAGGCGAACACACCGAGATGATCAGCTCGCCCACCATGTACGTGCCCATCTACGGAGAGGTGAACATCATTCGCTATCTGGGCCGTGTGGGTCCAGCCGAGTATCGTTATGAGGGCTCTCCGCTCTGCAATGAGATCGACCTTGTCCTGGACATTTGCTACCAACTGCTGCGCTGCAACACGCACAAAACGCAGGTGGCCATGGTGCGCCTGCTGGACAAGCGACTGCAGAAGCAGCAGTATTTCGGTGGATCCCAGATGTCGGTGGCGGATGTCGGTGTCTACAGCTCACTGATACGCATGCCAGCTGTTACCGAGAAGGATCTGACGCCTGCGCTAGTGGCTTGGAGAAAAAGGGCCAAGCTCGTGGTTCAAATTTAAATAATTCAATCGACAAAGGCGAACAAATAAATTATAGAATTCAATGTGATGCACTGAATGGTTTTCTGTACCCTTTCCTTTCCTAACGAAAAACCATAACAATTAATCCATCCAAATTGAAGGACCATCTTATTTTTTTTTCAGTAATTTTATTTGGCTTATTTATCTTTGTTGCAATTCTGTTACTGTTTGAACAATGCGCTTCATCGTTTCCATATTGCAATAGCTGGTTTTAAACTTACTTTGTCAATTTTGCACTTAAAAATTGCTTAATCGCTATGTTTCCATATTTGCTTTTATTCTTGAAATCCATTGATTGTTTAATATGGTTTTTTTTTCTGTTCTTTACCTTGATGCTGTGTCCATTATGTACGATAGGATGCCGCGTCGCGCGAATTGGGACATTTGTATTTCGTTTCCGCTCATAAAAATGTGTGTATGTATATTTTTAAATATTAAATACCTAGTACATATGCTGTGTATATTGATAATCAGTTTCTGTTTGAGTTTCTTGTGTTATTGGTTTTATTCTTGTTTCTGTGTTGTGTGTTTCTTCTGCGTATAAATGTTTGGATTTGGAGAAGTCCCTGAACTCTTAATTGCTTGCCCACAGGCTGGGAATTGAGTTAGCCCGCATGCATATAACCTGTAGCTTATACGATCATCATCTTAGTTATCAAAGTAAAATTGAGTAGATAAAATCAGCGTAGGACCATTGTTTCAACTACCCTCGGTACATATAAACTTGTTAAATAATTGTTTTCTCAGTTGTTCGGTTTAGTTTCGAAACGTGTATAATTAGAATTAATAATAGTAATAATGTTGGAGAAATTAAAAGGCGGTGGCTCGCCGCCCTGGGCAGGAGTGGGAGGAAGAGATGACGCGACCCTGGCCTGGCTGCATTATGTGGTCTCGCCCTTGCCGCTGTCATCAGCGGATTCGGCATCGTCCGCTCCGGCGGCGGCCGCCTCTCTGACCAGCCCGTTGTTCTTGCACTTGCTGCTGCCTCCATTATTTTTGCTAATCGGCGCCGTGGCACTGTCCTCATCTTCATCCTCGTCCTCATCATCGTCGTCGTCCTCATCGAAGTCATCATCAGATGGCAGATCATCCTCCGTCTCCAGATCGAAATCATCATCGTAGAAGTTGGCATCCAGGCCAGACTCCGTTGTGGGCTTGCGCGTGGGCTTCAGGCAGTAGTCCTCCAGGGTCATCGGAACCACAATGCCCTCCCGCTTGGCCTCGGCATTGGCGGCCAGTGCCTGTTTTCGTATGATGTTTGGATACTCATTGTCCTTACCCTGAAATCAAGCAAGTCCTTATTAAAAAGCCAAGTGGCGTTTGTAAATGCCTAGTATGCGGACTTCAAGCTTTGAATAAGTTACATTGACTGTTCGTGTGAAAAGAGAACGTACTTACAATGTAATGAAGGAAATATGCACGTTCGAAGAACCAAAATCAAGGCATGTAATTAAAAGTGAATTACAATGTTGAATTACAAGTTCAAAAAAGAAGCATTGAAACTGACATTGATTGAAATCAAAGTTAATAAAACTAGTAAACTAGATCTGGGCTTTCGAACTGACTTAGATTGATCTTCGAGTAAAATGACTAGTCCATATTCCAAAGATAAGTTTTGCACTGCTTTCATTATTGAGAAGTCCGCATACTAGACATTTACTATGACTAGATGAGCCAGTCTAACCTGTGAGTCCCGCCATCGGCGGTACATGACCGAGGCGTCCACGTTGGCCGGCGAGAATGTGTTCGGCTCATTGAGCAGCGATATGACCGACAGCAGGATGGTGCGCACATTCTGCGTGGGATTCCAGCGTTCGCAGGGCAGCTCGCCACTCTGCGGATCATCCACCGGCGGATGTAGTATGGATATGCACAGATCACCGTTCTCGTAAACATTCGGATGCCAGACCTTCGTCAGGAAGCGTATGGATGGCGGTGAGTATGGATAGTCGTGCGGGAACTTCATGTGCGCCTTGAAGTAGCCGCCCTGGTAGAGGGTGTCCGGTGGCCCGAAGATTGCCACCTCCCATTCGAACAGATTGTCGTCGTTGATCAGCTTGACGCGGAATCCCTCCACCGGCTCTTCCTGCAGCGACTTGTACTCCATGGCCAGGGCGCGAACGGCCGAGCTGCTGGGCGTGGTTGTGGGGGCAGCGGCGGACGACGAGGTCGCCAAGGATCCAGAGCCCGCCATCATTGTGGAGGACGATGTCGCATGCTGCGATGTGGAGGCGGCGGTGGTCATTTGTTCAGCCACTTGCAGTTGTCGCCGTACTCTGTTGGTAAAGAAGTTTTCCAAATGCCGAGACATGTCAATATTTTGATTTAGGTATGTTTAAATGGAGTGTGTCAAATGGCTACTAGCAACGGCTACTAATTTCATGACCGGGAGTGTCTATGTGCAGGGTCAATATCTTGCTGCCTGCTGATGAATTCAAGGTGAGCACGTCACAAAAGCGATGACTGTGCGGCTGTTCGAAAATACTGGGCTGGGAAAACTGCGAAAATTTGGTCTAAACTCTAGTCTAGTTGTGCGGCGAAATTGCGGGAAATGTACATCTATATTTGTCAATTTTGAAAATGGGGAAAACTATTTTTGCTCTTGACGTTACTCTTGATTTTGTTGTTGTTACTTTCACAGCAGACAACACAAAATTAAATACCGATTTCCAAGTAAAAGTTGAGTGGAAAATTGATTTCCATATAGCAAAGCTGACAGCCCGTCAATACGTACTTGTGTGGGCAATTCTTTTTGACTTCTTGTACGCGCTTTTAATGATTTTTATTATTGTTGTTTGACTTGCAACAATTTCACTTTACAAAACAAAAACCAGGGTGACATTACTTGAACCAGGGATGGACAACCTGAGTCTGCCGCTGAGAAGGTGACGTTTGCGCATGTTTCTCGCCGCGCAGCATGAAGATGGCGTGTGACGTCACAAGTCTCGGCATTCCAGCGAGTTTTGAATTTAAAAGAAAACCTTACGATTTTGAATCGGCAAGCGATGAGTGTTCATTTGAATTAATATTAAGACGCTAAGGTTTGATGCTGCTGTTTTTTTTGGGAGTAGATTTTATAAAAGAATTTAGTTTATAGCTTTACAAATGATTTATTTAAGAAATACATTAGAGACTTATATATGTGGCTAAATAGCGTATTAGTATATTATCAAACGATTTTGAAATTTTCTCATACTTTCGTGAAATATTTATGAAAATATATGTTTAATAAGCAACTTTCTGCCTCCTGCATATCGTATGAAATAACTAATAATAACAGTTAGCAGTTAAGTAGATTTAATTTCATTGTGCATTTGTATAAACTTTGTTAAGCCAAGTTCCCTGATAAAAGTAGTAACATTATGTATTTATTCGTTTTTGGTATTGCATAAGTGCGTTAATTTTTTTTATATCTTTTTATCTTTGGCTTTGGCATTTTGAAACTTAACGAATGCTGGAACACCCCTACTATCACAGTACTTGTGCAGTATAATTTCTTGGTATATTCCGTTGGTATTTCGCAGCGAAGCGCTGAGCCTCAGGCATTCTGCAGCTACCGCTTGATGTCCACACTCCGTTTTCAATATACAGCGAAAAAAGTCGAGCGTGCGGGCGAGCGCAGCAAAATAATTAAACACTCCCCGAAATAACACAACTAAACTAGTGCTAAACTAACCGAAAGTGACGCCGAACGCCGCGTTCTCAACAAATCCAAGCGAAATGCGATAGGCGAGCGTTTAATTCAGTAAGCGAAGGGGCGCAAAAGGCATAGCAGCTCCGAGGCGTTGGCCAAAAAGAAGAAAAGCGCAAAAGAAACGGAGAAACGCAGTGTAAAAGAGAGACGCGAAGAAGAGAAGAGAAAAATGCATACAGCAGGAGTGGTGGCGATTTTTTAATCAAAGCTGGCTTTTCAAAGCTGCTCATTTTGGGCTAAAATCTGGGGCTGCGACGCGAGAGTAGGTGTCGAAAATAAAGTAAAAAATAATAAAAAATAATAAATAGTGAAAATCTGAAAGATATTTTCCGCATATTGGGCAGGCGAACAAATTAACATTCCAGTCAAGTGAACATGTTTGTGGCCAGCATAAAACCATAAAATCTGCCGAGCACATTTTCCTCTGCTCGCTGAAAAACTCGCCAGCACATACATACACGCACACACGCGCACGCAAAAGCACACAAACACAGGCAGGAAGGCAGGGAGGCAGGAAAATCGCGTGAAAAACCATGTCCAGCTGGGCAGAACGCGTCCATAGGCGCGCCGCGGATTTGGGCAACGTGGTGACCTCCTGCGGCCACCCAGCCACCGCTCCCGCCTACCCGTACCGCCTCGAAAAGGTCAAATTCGGTGTGCCGCTGGAGGAGGTGTGCAAGCACAACAACAACATTCCCGGGCCCCTGCTCGTCCTGATCCTCAAACTGAACAAGGAGTCACCGAACCGCCGCGATGTATTCCGCGCACCCGGCCACCAGGGCGCAATGAAGAAGCTCATCCACTTCCTGCAGGCCGGTCGGCTCGTCAACGTGGACAACTATTCGGTGTTCACCATCGCCAGCGTGCTCAAGAAGTTCCTGCGCAAGATCCCCAATGGGATATTCGGGCGCAGCGGCGAGATGGAGCTGTTCGCCATCAATGATCTGCAAAACGAAGCCGAGCAAACGGAGCGACTGCACAGGTGAGTGGCAAGAAGGTGGGGCCTGCCGCTGGGGCCACCCAACACTATGGGGGTCGCGAAGTTAGCAACAGCTACAGAAAAATGTATATTTCGTTAGGGCCTATTTTATGCATTAATGTTTTTTATGTTAGCATACAGAAAACTTTATCTTTACGAATCAAAATTGATTTTGAAGAAAAGAAAAGGATACATATAAAATATATGAAATTTCTAATTATGAATAGCGTAAATCTGAAATGGGCTCTTCACTGATTCAGCAAGAACGGAATTCCATTGATAAGAAAATTCACAAACAAACCTTTTGTTTGAGAGACTTTTTTAAATTCCCTAAATAATAATTCGAATAGCGAATGAATTAGTCATTCTGGAATTTATTGATAAAACATGGTGCTAGCTTAGCACTGTAAATCACTTTACTTTTTATTCAGATCATTTAAATGAATTAAAAAAATACTTGAATCAATTTTTAATATTTGAGCAAATCAGAAAAGTTTTTATTCTTGGCAATGTCTAAATTAAATTAAAATTAAATTTAAGAATGTATCCACTCACTTCTAGGAATCCACGGCAAGAAAATTTCATAGGAGTCACTATAAATTTGGCAACATCGTGAAAATGAATAAATTTCGACATTTTATTAGTGCTTCTGTGGAAACCATTACACTGGCCATAAATTCTAAGCGGGCATTTTAATATATTTTCACCAAACATAAGCGTTCGACAATACCATAAATTAATGGTAGACAAGTAAATGCCAGTGATTTCCTTATTCAGAATGTTATTACCAATTACTTGGTAAACATTAGTATTCAGATCGTGTGGCGGATTACAAGAATTTATTATTATTAACATGTTACTTTCTTGCGAAGGGTATTTACAATCTAAGAAGTTTGTACGCAGTTGCACATTTTTTATTTGATTCAAAGCGCTAGGATTTCCATAAATCTGTTGCTGGAGATTTTATTGGTATTCATTTCTTGAGCTATATGCATTTCAACTACCATTTTTGTGGCCTCTGCTGTGCGGCGCGCACACACAAACGTTTGCTTGTTGTTGTAGTGTAACTAGCTTGCGGTAAACTTGCTGAACCGGATCTTTAGATGTACACATATAGATATAGATGTAGATTCGGTTGTTGCAGCCCCAAGAATCTTCAGGGGGAGTTAATTCACTGGAAAGCCAGCCTCGGCTCTTGTTGTTTTCTCTGCCTCGGCCCTTGTTGTTGTTATTGTTAAATCGGCGTTGTTCTTGTTGTTGTTCCACGGCACTTGTTGACACATTTGTGTGGATTTTCACCAATTTTCACTTGAGCGTTAAGCGTTCGCTTAACCCTTAGATGTGCCAGGCAATTTACATAATTTGTGCGGCAGCAGAAAAAACAAGCAGTGGATGTGTTTGGTTTTATAGTAAACAGTATTACTTGCAAATATTGAACCAGCATATGGTGTTTAAATATCCGACTGCCCCTCAAGATAAATTGAACGTTAATATAATCAATTCAAACTGTTTTTTTTTTTTTTTGGTACTTATGAATATTTGTTTAAGGTCTGATTCAGTATTTTGTTGTATTACAAACTTATAAACTTAAAAGCGAAAAGATTTCCTTTTGTCTGACATATTTTTTTAAGTTCCGATTTAGTGTGTAAAGTATAAAGAATTCTTTAAATTCCCACAAAGCATTCATTGATCTGCAGATAACCAAGCAAAGTAAAACTTATAGAATACCGATCGTATATATGTGCATATGTAATTAATTCTGATTTTCGCTGATTCACTGTGCAGCCTTGTATGGACTTTAAGAAACTTGAAAATGGAAATGTAAACAGAAGCCGCTGAAAGGGCTATGCTTGGATTTCTTGACTCGCTTTTGGCTTTTGGCTAACTCTCTGCTGTTGTTTGCCCATTTGGTTGCTTGTTGTTTTTCCTTTTGTTGCAATCGATTTCTAAGCATCTGAATTAGAGCATAAAGCGTGGGCCAACACATCACAAAGCAACCAGCCCACGAACGCAGGCTCAATTAAAATGTAGACGAAATACTTGGCCGCTGCAATTTGCGAGGTGTGCGTGTGTGTGTGCGTTATTGGCCCGTTCTTCTTCAACTCGGCTTACATGCAATACATACATACGTATTCGCAAAGTGAGTGGCCTGTAATTAAGAAATCGAACGAACATTTATAGCCGATCGATTGCAATTGACGTGCCGAAATGATTTGTCTGTTTGGGCTTCCTCTGGCGTTTGCCTAATTTGCCAAACACTCAGTATCTGATTGAGATGGATATGGGATATGGGGGATACGGTGGATGGTGGATGGTGGCTGTTGGATGTGAGATGCTTCTGCGTCAGCAGATCCATTGGTTACATTAAATGCCGAACACTAAACACTGAACACTGAATACTGAAACACCGATCGCTAAACGCCAAATGTGCGTGTAAACAAATAACGTCAGCAATAAAACATAAATTTAAAACTTCTACATGCGTAGAAATCGACCGCCAAATTATTTCCATTTCGCGGGAAGCGCTTTTCGGGTGGGAAAAGCGAAAGGATTGGAAAACGTAAATTTTCAGTTTGGCAACCTGTGTCTTTCTCTACAGCAGGGGTTGAGATACTAGGAGCGGGCTTAATCAAATAAAAATTAATAGTCGACCGATGGTTTGATGTATTAGTTATAGTTATATATATATATTATTTTTTAATTTATTACATTTAAAATTAGAAAACGTTCTAACTAACAATCTTTATATCAAATTTTACTAATCGGAAAAAAACGGAAAATAATTAATGAAAAAAGTTCACTTTACTAAAAAAGTTAGCATTGGACCCAAGATTGTTGCTTTTTTTTCATTATCCTATTTTCTTGACCACCGCTGTGCGTGTGTGTAAACTTTTCAAACCTGTACAATTATATACACATTTATTGTAATTGTTGTTGCTGCTGCTGCTTTGGCTACTTTTGTTTATTTACTTTTTGGGGGAAGGCGCAACAGCAAAAGCAACAACAACACGAGTAGCAACAGCAATTACAACAACGGCCAGAGCTACAACAAAAACATTGGGCAATCACAATCGAATCAAATCAAACAAAATGCGCGAAAATAGCGCCTCTGCCGAAAGAAACAGCAACAGCAACACCTTTAAAAATAGACACGCGTTGGAAACTTTGTATCAATTAAAACTAAACGCAAAAATAGGAAGAGAGTGCAAAGGAGACGCGAAGAGAGAGGCAAATAGTGTTTAATTCCATCAGTTGGCACATCGTTTTTGTTTGTGTACTTTCCAGCTGCTGGCCTTTTGGCCGTTGTTGTTGCCGCTGCTGGTGCTGTTGTTATTGCAGCGGATCGACGTCATTGTTGCACGTTTTTGCAATAGTCCGAAAATATCCACAATCGTACCTACATATGAACAAGCGTACGTTTGTGCAAATGAATTGTGTATTGTTTTTCTTGCCGTTTTGTTTTGTGTAAATTACAAACACGGCGGATGAACGAAAAGAAAAAACCAAGAAAGCAGCTGCTGCTGGAAGAGAGTGGGACTAGTGCTTTCTCTGTCTCGCTCCCACGCATCTCCCGAGTTGACTCTCTCTCTCTGCCGTTAGTCCTGTTATTCGCAACTTGTTGCCTGGCTGAAAAAGAGCTTTCGCGAGCTTTTTCCAACGCCTGTTGCTCTTTCGTTTAACTTCTATCTGTACAGTTCTCAAACTACTCGATTTTTAAGCTCTGGAATCAGATACAATTTGACCTATATAAAGTAACGTGTATTTAATCGCTAATTTAAGGACATATTACTATTGTAAAATTTTACAGTTAAGAAAAATATCAAAGGATTTCTTAAAAACCCTTGACTGCCTGTAAGAAACCACCTCGTTTGAATTAAGAAATCTTTGGGATGGCTTTTTATTTTCCAATACTAAAACGAAATAAACACTATTTGCTAACGATTTTAGCAAATTTATAGGATATATTACAGAAACCATACCAGTGTTTAAGCAAAGAATGCCGAACATGATCTTACAGTACAGGGTTAAAAAACAGATTGTACTCTTTTTACTATACCTTTAACCTTGCAAGGATTCTTCTTTTTAGAAATTCAGAATTTGTTCCTAAATCACATTTTCCGTCCGATTTGCTTCCTTTCCCTTTGTTTCAATCTTTATCTTAGTTATCCTTCTGATTCTCCTCAGTCTTAGTCTTTGGCCATACACAGTTAATAGGCTATTTGCACAATTGCCTGGTGGACAATTGCTGATGGCCCAGGGAAAACTGTCTGCTGCGAATACTGATAAGTGCAGAAAAGAGCGAGGAGCCGAGGAATAAATGAAAATTTATACCCGCTTTTGTTGGACTAGACAAACAAATGGCAAAAACTGCAGTGCAAAAACGACAAAGCCGCATTGTCCCAAATGGCATTACCAACAATAACAACAACAAACCCCACAACCAACAGCAGAAACAACAACGTTCTTGTCTATAAGTCGATAAGCCGTCATCGTCATCCGACGTCTGGAAGGGCCCCTCCCCTTCCACTCCTCCCTTCCATCGCCCACTTCCAGACGGCCGAGGTTTCGCTTCCTGATTATTATTATATATGGTTATTCACAAGCGCTGCATTGTTTCCTCCTCCTCTTTTTATATCGGTTTTTCGGTCGGGGTTGCTTGAAACAAAAGTTCTACGGATGCAAAACTAATTCTTTACAATTTGGTTTTCTGTAAAAATCCTAACAATTTGTATTTACCACAAGAAATTTAACTTTTTACCTGATGTATTAAGGCAGCTGAGATAGTTCAGAATTTGAATCCTTTGTATGCTATGGATGCTATGGATATTTTTATAAATATTGTTTATATCTTACTTTGACTCATTAAAACCTAAACAATGCCAGTTTATTGAAACCACATCTTTATAATTTAGTATAATTTAATTTCGTATATCTACTATTTGTTGTAGAATTCGAAGTAGAACAGCAAATACCTCAATGGGCTTGCTAATTCTGTCTTTGTTTTATCGACTGCCACCTCAGTAGTATCCATTCGACTTTGACTTTGCATAAATAAAAACTCGAAACTGCCGCCGACGTGTATAAACAACAATGGCAAACAAAACCAATAAATGTTAAATGAAACGGGCGCAAAAAAATGTACTTATAAACAGGCGAAAAGCGTGGAAATTTACGTCAGTGGACCGAACCGTTCGGTCGGTATTTCTTTTCTTCAAGGGTTCTCTTGGGTTCGCACTTTTCCCTCAGTGAATCGCCCTGAACGTTGAACGTTGAACAACCAGCCGAACATTGCAGACGCAGCCACTAAAAACATATGGCGGATATGCCCTGGCCAGCAGGGAATTGGTTTCATTTGAGGTCAGGGCTATGCTCTTACCCTAAAATACTTTGCTGCCCAGTTTATAAAGAAGATTCGCTGTGTTTGTAATGCTTATCTTTGTTTTCAACAATTCTATTGACAGTACTTGTAGAGAAAAAATGGGTTTATTGGTTTCAAGAAGCAGTAGGTAGGTAGTGCTTATGCTTAGCCGAAGAGCAGAATGTTCTATAGAACACAGAGTTATAAAACATCCAGATTTCTTACCTGTAGACAACATTTGTTGTTTCCACTTCTAAGCATATACCAACTTTCATAACGATCTATGAAATATAAAGTTCTTGTTTTCATAAGAGTATTACCGATCATAATGAGGTACAGTGAACTTTTAATAAAACATTGTTCTGGTGAAATTCTTACATCAGAGAAGTAAATTTATTATCTGATGTTCATGATTGATCACCGAGATAGAAACAAACAATGGGATGTCGAGTGTAATCAGGGCATTGTCGCTAGCTTGGTTGGTGGGTCATAGCCGTCATCCGTCGCATATCGTGATGTTTGCACTTAGTATATGTATGTTATAAACTGCTTTTTATCATCGTGCACTTGGTGTGGTTGATGTTGGAATATTGCCTTTCCTTGGTTCGTTATTATGACGTATTGTCTTTTGTATTCTGCCGACCAACAGCCATAAAAAACTTGCTGCCGATGCGGTTATGTTTTCGCATCTGTTGAGCGATCATAAAGCCACTTCATTCAACTGAATGTGTACTGAAGACATTTAAAAAAACATTCGAAGTCTATTTCGTTAATTGAGAAGACATTTTAGAATAGGGGAAGTCATACTTCCAAATGCAAATGCTAAACATGACACGCTGTTAACTGATAAATTATATTAATGATCAGTTAAGATCTCAGTATAAATCTATTTTTTCCGTGTACTTGACTCTCCAGTTGCGAATCTTGGGCGTGGAAGTGAACAAAAGATGCAGATTGAGCTTGTCGCAATGAATATTGATGCTGATGCAAAAAGACAGAAAAAAACACAGAAAAAACAGAGAAGGGAGCTTCAAGATATGAGCGATACACGGACAGCATAATTATAAAACCGACCGATCCGGACTGCTTAGTAGGCAAAAAATGTGGCCGATGCGATAAGCGATCCAGAAGATACACACACACACATACTCTATACTTGTAGTTCCTTCAGATACTGGATGCTCTTTGTTCACTCGACTGATGCGTAATGCCCTTAACAGACTAACATAAACTTATTCGTTTATGACCTAATGTAAATGAATCATTAGCGAAGGCGACCACATCAATTGATCCACATATTGTTATTTTTATAGGCCTCTTCAGACGATTACACATTGCAGATAAAAACTGGCCAACATTCATGTGTGGAAATGGGATTTCATTTGGCAGCGCGGAAACCGAGATGTTTTTATATCTTATAGTATCTTAGTTTATGCTGGAAATAAATGTATAATAGCTTTAACTTCCGTTTTAAATTCAATTCAACTGGAAGAAGTTTGTGTTTACACTTTGTCAATTTAAAATTATTGACAGCCCTAATTAGCGACTGTTTACGTCTTGCTTTCTATTTGCAATTAAGGATTTCATACAAGATTTATTTTGCTAGCTGAAAATTAATTTATAACTTATTTTTTGACCTTTCTTCTGCTTGACATACGAATAGTATTGTTATATTTGTCTCATATATATTTTATATATTTATCTGTGCCCTGCTTTCTCGTAAATCAAATTTTCGTACTTCCCCATAAATTCCTCAGAAAAGACTTTGAATAAGTCCGCATTTGCAAGCTATCATTCAGTTGAATTCCATAAAGTATATTATGCACTTGTTCATTAATGTAAACCATTGAAGTACATATGTACATAAGGAAACTCAATTATCTTGTGTGTGATATTTCACTTATCACATACGCAGACCTCGACAATCGGCACAATTCACTCACTCACTTGACTTACTCACTGGGAGCGACTGAAACCGCGACTGCCACCGAGATGGGGATTCAAGATCTCCTCTCGAAAGTGTCACAAAAGAGTTGGGTTTGGGTTTGTGGGAATTTCGGGGAACTGGTTTCTCTGTAGGGCAATCGCATCTTCAACTTCCGACACTTTTCATACGTAACGTAACGAACTGGAAAAAAAATCGCATATATCTGCAGACGCATATAATATTGTGATAAAAAACTGTTACAAAAGCAAATCAAATGCGGCAAATACAAACAAAAAAAAAAAAAAAAAAACGAGAGAAAAAAAGAGGCGAATAAAAAATGGTCCGATATATTTCATTTTTATGAATGAAAAAAAAAAAAAGAAAAAACCAGCAAAGCAAGCAGCCAACGGCATGGCAAATAAACAAAGTTAACAATAAATGAAAATGATTCATCTGAATAAAATGACGAGTTTGCCGGATTGTCAATGAACAATACGCAGAAGCTACGTTTGCCAAATGCTAAATATTTTCAATATCGGAAACTATTTAGCACTGATTCGTGGAAATAGTTTTATGCTAATGTTTTGGCCGTGTTTTTTTTTATTGTCTTTATTTGTATGGCTCTTTCTGTTTGGCCTATTGATTATGTAAATGAATGGCGTATAAAAACAAACAGATACGACGACGCATGCGCAACGCGATTATATAAGGTAATCCATAGACCCTAATGGTCCGGCGATCAATCAATCGAAGCAGCGAGGGTACAACAAAAAACGTAGAAATCATCAAATGATAATGTAAATAACAATAAACCACAATTACTCACACCATTGAGGTGATTTTTTATTCGGAATCATAGGGCTCGGAACTACGGTACTCGGTTCAATGATACTACTGCTTATCTCTCCAATATCAACAGACGTAAACACTTGTTCCGCTTTCAGTTGCTGTGGTTTCTGCGGTTGTTGTTTATGCTCTTTTTTAACAGCATTCCACGTAATTAATGCAATTAATAAACGATTTGTACGCATATTCCGCTTTATGGGCGTTAACCGGCGTCAGAACGAGCAAAAAAAAAAAAATGTAACTAATTGATAATCGTCGTTATCGGGAGACATTTGGCCAGAAGTTCGAGGTGATCACTAGCTGGTTTGGCCCCTATCATTTTGGCCTCCAAGGAGTTCAGATGCTCGCCGCAAAGAAGCAGCAACATGTGTAGTTTAAATTTGTATCGATAAGATAAGGTTTTGCCTATCTACAGTTTTTTTTTTTAGGTTTTCTATAGCTTTCGGCGGCACGTTTTTCCCAATTTTGTTTACAATGCAATGCTGGTTTGACTAGGGATCGTTCGGCAAGAGTTTACTTGCTATATAGTGTTTGTTTGGCTTGGGTTGGGTCTGGTGGCATTGCTTGGGTTGTTCACATCGCCATATTGACTCGTCTCTAGTTTTCGGCAAACAAATTGTTAGACATCAATGAACTAATGAACTCGGGAACCTGTTGAAACCTTGACCAACGATAACCCTAGAAAGGCTTCGATGTCAGTTCTAATAAGGAGTATCGTTGATAAGGAAATAATTATACTTATTTACAAACAATCGAATAACAATGGATTAAAGAACTACATGACTGGAAACCCTTTAACCTTTGTTTTTACCACCATTAGGTGTTCCAAGAAACCACTGCTCATTTGGGTCTCAGTTTTGTCCAGCATTGATATAGACTAATGACGGGTGTGGGTAATTTACAGCATTTGAGGTACCCACCTCTCACTTTGCCACTTTGGATGGATTTCTCCACTTGTGACGACAGTTCATGCTGGTTGGTTGTCTTGGCTAATTTCCTCACTTCAATTAACTGAATACGGAGACATTTCAATATTTTCCATTTATTTCTTAAAAAAAAAAAAAAAACCCTATCGCTGCACTCCCTTTTCGAACCGAGACATTCATTCTAAATGCAACGCTCACTTATCGATCGGCCTAAGCTGTCGTTTTCACTCGTTAGTCTGTTTTTCAGTCTTTCTTCGCGGGGCAATTTACACCACATCTGAAAATGAAAATAGAGCCAGACAGCCATCGCATTATAGTATAGTTCATTGTCAAGCGATCTTAGCCCCCACTTCACCCCCCCTCCCCCCATCGACTCCTGAATTTATTGTTGGATCTTGAAGTTTTCACTTTTTAAGCGCCAGCTGGGGAGAGATGTTGTGTTGTGCTGCGAGTGTTGCTTTTAAAAAGCATTAATTGATTGAGTTGAGTTTTATATATCTTTCTTTTTTCTCCATCCTAAAGCTGGCCTGGCCTGGCTTGTCTTGTGTTGGCTTTTGGTGCTGGCTTGGTCTTTCTTTCATTTATTTTATTTTTTTTTTTTTATTTTGTTTTTGGTTTTGGTTAGCTACCTCTATCGAGTTGTGTAATGTGGACGCTTAGGAGGCTGCCAACCAGTTTTTCTTCTTCCCCGGCCAAAGTCACCGGGCTGCAGCTGGGGGCCCGCAGACTTGGCTTAACCATTTGTTTCGAAAAATCATTAGGCACGCCAAAATGAAAGTGTGAACAGGGGAGCTCTGAGCTGAACTTAACTGAGCTGAGTTTGAGCTGCTCTGACTTTCTTTGCCGGCTCCGCTTGGCCAGGCGATGATTTTGATGGGTAACAGGCGGCCAGCAAAAGTGGAGGAGCTCACCTGAGAATGAGTCATTGCACTTCTGTAATGGCAATAAAAACAAATAGCATGAGTAACAAACAAATGCTATGCCAGCTCAAAGAGCTGACAACGATTTATTTCGCTATGATAACAGATCTCAACAAATATTTATGAAATCTGCAATCTACAATGTAGCCCACACATGTAGAGAAAAAGTTTGTCACGCTGTAAGACAATTAAATTACAATGCCGAATGAGAATAAATGTCAGGCTCAGATGTTCAAGCAATCAAAAAAGGCGTGAGGAGATAGATGATTGGGTTAACAAGAGAAGGATGATTATTCATCACAAAACTCTTAGAATGGTTTGAAAACCAAAAAGAAGCACAGAAATATAAGAAACTCTTTCTCACAGTGCGCACTTTCTGGTATCTCTAAGATAAATGCGCCGACATTCTTCTTCTAAAGAACCTTTCTCTTTTCCCCCTTGCAGACTCTTCGGTTCGCTGCCGAAATACACACAGCATCTATTAGTTCTACTGTTCGGCACATTCCGGGTTATCGCGAGCAATGCGGCCCACGCCTCCACCGGAATGACCAGCGAGGCGCTGGGCGTTTCCGTGGCCCCCAGTTTCTTTCAATCCTGCGTCAGCGATGGCAAAACCGCCCGCATGGAGGATGTGCTCAAGTTCAAGGTGAGTTCAGTAAACTCTTTTCTTTACAAAAAAAAAAAAACCTTTCTAAAATCTGTTTTTTGATTTACAGGTCTCTACGAAGATTATGCAGAATATAATTGATAAGTTTGCCACGCACGACATCTTCGGGCGCGACAACTATGAGTACTACGCCCGCGTCACAGGACGCATTCTCAAGGTGCAGGACGAGTGGATATGCAGCTTTCAGTATCCACCACCGCCACGTGGCAAGTTGGCTCAACAAAAATACGCATGTAAGTTGGAATTTCAAAATAAGTTGTGGATTATGAGTAGTCCCTTGGAATAACATTGCTATCAATGTATGTTTACAATGCATATGAATAAAGAAAAGGGGCTATATTCATTAGATAGGAATTTAAAATAAATCTGAAAATGATGACGTTTATGAATAAGTCACTTTAATAACTTGCTTCCTACTAGATAGATAACTTAACAAACTAATTTGTCGATGAATTATTAAGATGTTAATAATTAAGCGCGTCCTTAATCGATTTATTGATTGGTTAAATAACTTCAAGTTCAGTCGTCTGTTGAAGCAATGAAAATTCCACACATATTCGCTTGCTAATACGTTTTTATCGCTTCAACCCACAGTGCAACATTCTTTGGAGGCGGAGAAGACATGGCTGCAGTGCCAATGCGAGCGTTGGGGCTTACGTGAGTACCTGAAAAGTGTTTACCTATACGTAGATATATCTAGAATCATACTCTATTGTGCTTTGCTTCTGGAATCTCCACCTCTATTTACTCTACACACTGTCCGATCTAACTTCTGTCTGTGTGTGTGTGTGTGTGTGGGAGGGGAGAATGTATTTGATACCTTATTAGCTCATCTTTGGTCATCTGGTGTCCCGAAAAGATAAGCTTCTAGCCCCAACCGCACTGCACCACCCATTCTATAGCTTTGTGCCGCATGCCCAGTAGTTGTTTGCACCCCCTCTCATTCTGACGAGTCATCCAATGCATTTGTTATAACCCCCTGCCGACCTGATTTAGTGGCCCAGGAGGAGTCCCGCTCGACGCCCGCCCTGCTGACCAGCTCCAGTTCCGCATTGGAGAACAGTGTCCTGTCGCTGGGCGTTTCCCCCGAACACTCGTTCATCGAGAGCTGCGCCCGTCTCTCAGTTTCGCTGGAGGGACCTGGCATCTATGCCATGACTTCGTCGCCGTTGCCGGCGAAGCGGAATGGCAATGGCAACGGAAATGCCACGGACTACGACTATGATGACTATGCCGACGATGATGAGGACAACGATGAGCTGGACGGCGTTCACGACTTTGGTGCCGAATTGGAGATCAGTAGCATAGCTCCGCCGCAGGGAAGTCGTGGCATCTATCGCCACAAGCAGCGAGCCCAGCAGCAGCCACACCACTACCAACAACAGCAGCAGCAGCAGCAGGTGCCGCCTCAGCACCAGCGGGACTACGACGAGGACGACGACGATGATGAGGATGAGATGACGTTTATTAAGCGCCGGTATCGACAGAACAAAAAGAAGCCGGCGCCGCCGAGCAGCAGCCATCATCAGAGGCGATTGCGCACTGGCACCAAGAGTCTCGATGGCGGAGGGGAGAGGCGCACGGGATCGGGAGCAGCGGGCGGATCAGGAGGAGGTGCTTCAGGCTCGGCAGTTGGCAATCCGACGCCTCCCAAGCTCAAGCAGCGAACGTGCAGCCGCTGCAATCGAGGCATTCGGCACAGTAGCTCGTGCAGCTCCAATTCCGCCGGAGCAACTGGCTCGAATAGCGGAGGAGGCGGCAACGGAGGCTCCGGAGCCGGAAACGGAGGAGGGGCCGAGGGCGGCATGACCATGGAGGAGCTGAGGGCCGTCAACCGATATGCGGAGAGCACCAAGAGCCTCTCGTATCTGCCACAGGTGAGGGACGATTTCTTGCTGGGCTCACGCATTTCCGTTTGAGAACTTGCGATAGTTGTGTAGAACGTACCATCTATTATATAGATCCTAGGTCTAACCCCGTTTGCAAATGCTCGAATTTCTTTTAAGTTTTGGTTTCTTTTTTCCAGGAAATGAAAAAGAATCAAGAACCAAGAATATATTAGTATTTAAGTTTTCTCTTTTTATTTTCTTCCATTTTCTGTTGCGAATTTTTGATTTATTGTAATTGAATCCTATTGTAATAACTTAATTTAATATCTTTTGTTTCTTGTGTTTGAATTTTGTCAATTGGAAATGTTATACCCTCTAATCTTTCTATCATTCACTTCTACTTTGACTCTCTCTATCTCTTAACTCGAATCACACAGCAAATTGCTCAAGTTTGTTTCATTTTGGAAATGATTGCCTAGTTTTTTCTAATATTTTCATAATCTAACAAAACGATTTGCGCCTGCCAACGAAACTCAACAACTACTTACACAAAAACAACAATCAACAACACATTAAGACTTAAGAATTTGAAGAATCTAAGCTCCCTCACACCCTTTACACCCCCCAAACTGTACAAAAAAGTACAAAAAACAAAAAAAAAAAAAAGAAATCAACATACTTCACCAAAACTCTGTAAAAAAGGACTACAACGGAGCAAAATTGATTGAAAACTTTTCATTTTACATTGTATGTTTATATTTTAATTTAATTTTGCCATTTTTATTTTTGTTCAAACTTCTCTTACAAAGAAAAACCAAGCAAAACAAAACAAAAAAAAAAACGTCAAAAAACGAAAACAACAAAATGTGAAAAACCAAAACATAAAAACATTATATAAATACATTTTCTATGCCCAAAGACCTATTTTCACTAAATAAAAAACGAGTGCTATACAATGTTGCAACAAAATAAAACTAAACACCAAATTGCGTATTTAATAATTACAAAAATTGGGACTGACAAATATGAATGCAATAAGAGAAGTTTATAGCAATTGGATATAAGTTCGTTCTAATGGAGTTGTAAATACTAAGGATAAAATTAGTGACAGCAGTTCAAAAGTTTTCAAAAATTCGATCTCATGAATATGAAATTCAATATTCTGGGCCTATTTTTATTACAATAGATTGGCTTTAGAAAATATTCAGCTATTAGGTGGCTAAATAATAAAAGTAATATTTTGGAACCGTAAATTCTCTTCACGAAAAATCTTTTATGGACAAAAAGAACTTGGAATAAGTATCCTAGCCTTTTCAAAAACTCTTGACACCATATATAAACGTAGCTATCTATAGATGTAGAGCACCATGTACACTTAGTTATTATTTTTGTGTTATGTTCTCACTCTTATCATTTGATGTTCAAAGCGAAGGTGGCATATCAGAAATAACTAGAACAATGTATAATGTATCATAAGCTACCGTTATGATTTCCTTTGATTTTGTTGTAATCGTTAATTTGTACTATATTTTAGTAGACCCCTAAGCTACCCGAAGAATATTGTTAACTGTGCACCATTTTGATTCGTTGTCGCTTGGCTATCTGGTCTATGTAGCGTAGATGCCTGCTTTTGTCTTGCCTGTTTTGTTTGTATGTTTTGGCTGCACCTTGCATTAATAGTTGGTAGTTAATTCTTAACCAACTAACATTTAGTTGTTAAGCAGAACGAGAAGACACGAGAATACGAATACGAAAAGATCATCATGCGAATACTACAAAACACGAGCCGAAAAAAACCCAAAATTGCATTTGTAATTAATCTTACTTTTGTAGGAATTTAAATGTTGTTACTTCCACCTCAAAATAAGCAATCAAAGCGCTTGTTGGCGGTTTTTTCACTGAATGTTACTATACCTAATTCAAATGTTCTTGTTTCGAGTATTTGGGGTATTCGTGGTAAAGTTAAGCTGGATTAAGGATTCTCTTTCTTCATCTTTATTTTGCGGTGAATACCCTGCAATATTCTATCCATCATTTTGTATAGTCTTGCACTTTTTCCACTGCGCTGATTTTGCTGCATTTTATATATCACATAATATTGTTAACCCATTTTCTTTTGTGAACTTTTGTTTTTGTTTTTTCAAAGATTTTAATTTGGCTTTTCAATTTTTTTTTCGAAATAAGTTAATCAAGCAAAAGTTACAGCTAGCTTAAACTCAAATTTCAATTGCCAAAAAAAACTCTAATGCGATAATTTTGAATCCCCCCTCGTCTTTCCACCAACAACTACAACCACACGACAACAACATCAACCAACAAACAAATAATTGCCATGTCGAAACATATACGAAATTGGAAAATGTGTTAGGTCCATGAACGCCAAACCGCACGCATGCGCACCCGCTCCGAGTGGTTCCTGGGTCCCCGGGATGCGGTGGTCACGTTGCAATTGCCGGCGGACACGTGCAGCAATTGCTGTCTTGCCGCAGCCGCTGGATATTTGGGTGGCGGCAGCACCAGGGACATGCGACAGGCTCAAACGGAAGGCGAGCGGAATCAGGCGGCCTTGCTCTATCACTTTTACCGCAGGCAGCAGCAGCAGCAACAGCAACAGCAGGAGCAACACTATGACGATATGATGGACACGGAGGATAGCTACGGACAGCAGAAGGAGCAACAGCATCAGCAGCAGCAGCAGCAGGAGCAGCAACAGCAACACATACATTCCAAGGGTCTACTAAGACCACCGCCGATGCAACATCAGCATCAACAGCAGCAGCAGCAACGTCGCCTGCTGCTGGATGTCAATTCGGGTAGTTATAACGCTGGACTAACTACGCTCACCACCAACAACACTCATTTCGGCGACGATCTGGCCAACTATCTACACGAACCGCTCAGCAACACATGCTATTATTCCTCCAGCCAGTGCTTGAACCGGCTGCCACCTGTTGTCGTTGTGCGCGAGGATCAGCAGCTGACGGAGGTCACCGATAGCGATGGCGATGGCGACTCTCTGGACGGCGGTGTTTTGCACACCCTGCAGGCCCACGAGTTGCAGCATCATGTGGAGCCCAGGCAGGCGGCCATGTTGCTGCTGCGACACTCGACACCGCAGCAGCAACATCGCAGCAGCATGGCCTCGTCCTTGTACCAATCCTTTGACGTGACCTCCGCCGATCTGAGCCACGGCAACGACCACAACAGGAGCGGCCACAATAATAGCAACAATAACCATCACCACAACAACAACTTTGCCACAGTCATTTTCAATGTTTTGGACTTTTTGTTTTGATAAGAAAAAAATGAAAGCAGTGAACAAATTCGCGAGCTGAGAACAATCGGAATGAAATGTCTTGTGTTTTGTAGATACCAATTGCATCCAAACATGAATTTTGCTTATGTCCAACTAATGCTAAAACATACTTACGTTTAATACGTTTAAGATATTCATTTATTTTCGTGTTGTTGAAAAGGAACTCAGTGTTTATCATGCCTAAGTATTTAGATGGAATCGAAGCGGAATACGCAACTTAATTTTAATTTTCCTAACCCAGCATGATAGGCCAAGATTTCCGTGTTGCCCACCGCCAAACCATCGGAATTTTGTTAAGTGTATCTTTTAATTTGTATTATTTTTGATTTATCTATCAGATAATTTAGTTATTTATTCGTATTGTGTACTTTGCCTTCCATTTGTCCATTTATGATTTTTGCTTTGTAACAATAAACATTTTTATTTATTTATACTGTGTATAACCGAAATCGAAATATGTTGAAAGCTTTTTGTGTTGTTTTTTGTGTGTTTTCTACACTCGACACACACACTTGATACTACATGTGATACATGCATAATAACGTGTGTTGTACTTGTTGTTGTTTGATTTTGCCTACTAACCCCGAGTTTTGTGTGTTTCGTCCACATTTTGTACACTAATTGTTAACGTTTTTGTGAGTTGTTGTGGTCGGAACGCCCACAGAGACGGTCAGCAGCAGCAACAACCACAGCAAACCAGAGTAGTAAGCCATATATAACACATCAAGAAAGCGCCTCAACCACAAAACAACACCAACATTTACTTGCTCTACTTCTCCCAGACCTACGAATGAAACAAATGAACTCATCAGCAATATTATTTCTCCTCTTTTTTTTTCTTTTTATCCCAACCTTATGTCCGAACCCGATTTTAGTTGGCAACATCCGTTTGAGTAACAGCGCCGAGTCCATTCAGTATGCAGCCCGACGACCGGTCGCCAGTCTTGGTCTCAATCCCAGCCTCGGCGGCGCCATTACCACCATCAACACCACCAGCACCCACAATCCCACCACCAGGCGTCTGCTCATCAATGTGCCGCGCCAGTATCGATCCTCGCTGCGGCGCAACAAGGAGAAGCAGATCGGCGGCAATAGTCAGAGCAACAGTAGCAATAGCCTGGGCAGTGATCAGTTGACCGGAAATGCTGGAGCAGCTGCAGGATCGGCCGTCGGTGTTCCGGTGCTAAACAAACCCCTACTGATGGTCGGCCTACTGCCGGGTGCCGAGCAGCCGCCCTCCGTGCGGAACTCCATTGCCGAGTGCGGCATCTCGACGCCGGATGCAATGGACGTGGGCATGGAGTGCAGCACCACGCTGAGCTTCAAGCCGCCGCGGCTGTAACAAGGACAACAGCCCATTCGATCGAAGGCTGCTAAGCACACCCAGAAAGCCTCGGCCCATAGCTATGTTAAGATCTAACCATTTTTTTAAAATACGTATACATACTTTCAAATCAAACCAACACCCCAACACACACAAAAACGAGAGTGCCGAAGAAATCTATAGAGATTTTAATGGGAATGCCATTGATCATCGGCAGTTTTGCATTTTGCATTATAGTTAAATCTCTGTAGATTTTGACGGCCCCTCTTGAAAACCATCATACATTAGGTTATGGTAAACGATATATGTATTTAATGTGTATAGCAAGAAAAGGCTGATTTTCTTTAGTTAAACAAACAAAACAAAAAAACATGGAAAACGAACGAATGGAAACAAACAAACAAACAATTTACAACTGAAACTAACTATATTATGCAACAAATTGCCAAATTTTATTCAGCATTCATTTCGTTGTGTGATTTAGGTTGATTTTACTTCATGTTTTAGCCAAGAATCTCTCAAACTTGAACATTGTCAAGGTAAAAATAAACGAAATTTTCACCTGATCGCAAACCGAAACAACGATACAAAAAGCAGAAGAATTTCGAAACTCTTTAGCATCTGAACAATCCAACCAATCGATTTCGAGGCCGACTCTCTGTCTTTATAAGAACCATTTTAGATGTTATTTCTAATCTATGCAAATTGAAACTAATCAAATGAATGGAGCTCTTTAAAGGCAATCATAGATCCGAATACAGATGATATACATTCATTTTTGATACAGTGAAGTACAAAATCAAAACTAAACAGAAACCAATCGAAAATATCTAATACAAATTCTACATTATTCTTACAAAGATAGAAACAAGAAAACTTAGCATTTAATATGTAGATAAGCGTTTTCGAATTAAACTTGTATAACTGCGAACGGAAATCAATATGTAAATCGGATGTTATTTCACTGATGTTATCGTTAATAGTGCTATGTGTACATATATACGTGTATGTCTATGTGTCCAAGATATATCTAGTATGTATATTAACTAAACGATATGCTAAAACAGCCCTTCCTGCGGGGGAGCAGAACCGCCAAACTACAGCTAAAACGAATGAAATAATTCCACTTTCTATAGAATCTGATTTAGCGAATCCTCGACGACTAGTTACTAATAGTACCAATCCAAGTATGGTCTCCAGATGGTCCCAAAGGACCCTCTCCAGATTGATTTCCACTGCCCCGCCACTAGAGTTCTGTTTCCCCTTCATCCTAGACTTGGAGATTTTTCAGCTTTAATTGAAAAATTCTTTGCGAAGTTAGAGAAAGAAACAATTTCCTCCTCGCTGTGTTTGACCGACCACATTTGGTGTGTTTTTGAAATTGAATTTACATAATTAATCTAAATGTTAGCTAAGGAAATAAAACAAATGAAAATGAATGCATCTTATTTTGCCATTTCGTACGTAGTATGAAGCGCATCTGTTTAAGTGTAAAAATTAGAATTTAAAGCTCTGAATGTTGCCCAGAATTTAGGAATGAGAAATGCAAGAAACACCAATTTGTTGATTAGCAAAGCAAACAAAAAGAAGGTTAATTTTATCGACATCATTTTTATTGCTGTATATGTGTAGGCTATAAGCTATAAAATATATAATTGTATAAATCTTACGGAGTACGAGTTCGAGTGAAGTACATTCATTAGCCACTAAATACTATTACATAAATATAAATCGTGTTGTAAATGATGACAGAATCGTTATAGATATACGCTATATTTAGTGAGCAGGATCTGTTCCATATATTTTCGCGTGCAAAATGCATTTCGAATACATTTTTCAAATATTTTTAATTTAGTTTTATAGTTCTTTTGATTTACCCCATTTTAGAGACATTTTCCATTTTGTGAAAGTTGCACTTTAAGAACTTCTGTATACAAAAAAAAAAAAAAAAAAAAGAGAAAAGAATCATACATATAATGTAACTAATTACTGAATGGAAAAAATAAATATTTAAATTGCAAAATTAAAACGGAGGGCGGGCTTAAGTTCTCTTAAATGCTAATCTTACGAACACATATTTGGTCAAAATTTGCGTATAATTCTAAAGCCCTGGCTTAAACTGACAAGTAACTCGGAGATTCCAAGAAGTCGTGTTAGTTTCTTTTGTTGATACAAATTATACGGATTATATTAAACTGTAAAAACTTTTTGGGATTTGATTAACTAAGAATTAACCAAGATAGAGTGGATTTAATAGGTTAATGGTCTTAGCTATACATTGAAAGGTCCAGCCATGGGATAAGCCTCGAATAAGTTACTTGTCAGTTCATAAGCCTTGCTAGCAGCTCAATTGTACAGAGCTCTGTCCACTATAATGCCGTGCTCAATCAGAAAACTCTCGACGTCGGAGGCGAAGAAGTCATCGCTGAGGTCATCGGTAAGCCGCACAAAGTTTCCGATGACCGCTTGGGCCTTGTATACCAGTAGGGCGGGCAATCCTTTGGTGCGGAAGTCCCTGCTCATTCCGGCCACGGAACTGCAGATCTTGGCGAACTTAATGGACGGATAATCGCTGGCCAGACTGTCAAGGCATTTGTTCAGCGTGGCACAGGCGGCCAATTGTCGTTCGTATATGTGGATGATGATGGTGGTGTGCTTGTTCTCCTGCTCGACGCAGGCGAGGAACTCCTCGTGGCTGGTCAACTGCTGCACCTGGCCAAACTGCTGGTGGTGCCCCGTCTGGCGCAGCATCTCGGCCATCCGCTGTTTCTGGTACTGCTGCAGGAAGTCCTCGCTCATCAGTTCGTCCAGCTCGGCGTCCAGTTCCTCCTGCCGCTTGCGTTCCTCGTCCTCCGCCGACGTTGTCGCCGTAATGGTGAGCTTCTTGGCCAGCGCCAGACGTTGACGTTCGGTTTCATCCCGTCGCTCCGCCTCGAGCTGCTTGAATCTCTGCCAGTCCTTTACAACGCCCTTGGGACCCGTGTTCGTTGAGCTTTGCTGCCGGAATCCACCAGCCGGAGTCGCATCCGGATTTGTGTCGATGGTCAGACCGGAGCATCGGGATTTCCCGGATGCCCCCTTATTATCGCCTCCCTCGTCACCATTGTCCTCGCCCTCGCTGCTGCTGCAGTAGTACTCAAGTTTCTCGCCCAATAGTTTGTCTTCCAAAGTGGCCATGATTGGTAATTAACGAGTTTTTACTTTTAATTTACAATTTAATTAGTCGGGTTTGGATTATTCACTAATGGTAGTATCGATAGGTCGATTGTCACAATACCGATGCTTCAGTTTCCATATCGACTGTTTTAGTATGGCTGTATTTTGTCAGTATTTTTACGTTAATATCTAATAATTGTTAGTATACAATTTCAAAGACCGCGATATTCAAAATTGTTTTCAAGTTTTTCTCATTTTTATTTAAAAATAATAAAATCGTTTTTTCACTTTGTTTACAAATGAATTTTATGTATACATATGTATGTTCTTTTTCTACAACAATTAGATTCATAACTGATGATATTTTGTTTTGTTTCACATAGTTTTTATTTTGTAAATGCAATTTAGTGACAATTATTAAAAACAAATCTTAAATCAATATCTTTTTTTATGTGTCTTTCGAATTACATCGAAAATTTCCTTAAGCTTTTCGGGCACAGTGAAGTTTGGCATTATTTGCTCCATGCTATTGAAATCGGCCTTTTCCAACTCGTCGCACGAATCATCCGATCCGGATTCATCAGCTAGGGCCAATCTTTCGGCGAAGGAGACAATTCCGCACCAGGCGCGGAAGTCCAAGTCACCCGATGCTTGGGCGTCGTAGCCCAACATTCTCAGTGTGCCTTGTACATTTTCCTCGGTGCCATGGAACTCCAGAACATCCTCGAGAGCTTGCGGCAGACTCTGCCAGACGAGGGTTCTCTCACGGTATTTGTATTCCGGCAGCTCATCATTTCCCATGGCGGCCAACTCGCTTTCCGGCTCCTCGATTCTACTCAGATACTTTAAGAATACTCGTTTATACAGCTGTTTTCTCTGTTGCGACACCCAGACGTACTTGCTCAAATAATCCCACGGGGTCATATCTAAATGGGTAAGTTAATTAGTTAAGTTAATTTCCTTAAAATATTTAAAGCGTACACACTTTTTAGCATGGAAAGGTCCATGGGTACATCGAATCTTGTCGCTGATTTTGAGAACTTTCGCGGCATTTTGGATGTTGTTTCTGGTGAAACTTTATCGTCGACGGGCTTCGGAACAGTTTTGGGTTTGGGTGGCATGTACTTGATGGCCTCTCTTAGAGCTCTATTGAGCTTTGGAAAATAGATTTCAACTTTAAAAAACCAATACCAAGTTTTAAATAATTACACTTACATATCGACCAAAAGTATTTTCAATAAGATCCACATCCAAATCGGTTTTCAGCGCCTGAAAAGCTTCATCGGTAAGGAAACTGCCCTTCAAGAGGATCGGTTCCCGTTCAGTTTCTCGCTTGTCCTTGGGCAACAAGGTGAGTGAGTTGGGTATCAAACTTGGTCTGGTGCTGGGATTCAGTGAATCGGGACCCAAAGCAGCCACCTGCGTCTCGGGATCCTCACTCAAGTGGAATGTGGTGGTGGCTTTAATTTTGGAAGAAATAAGTAGCCATAAGTTTCAACTCAAAGCCAACTTTGTTTTAGTTTTAATCTTAAAGATTAAAGATTAGCGTTATTCACCTTGAGCTGGCTTCAACTTCTTGCGTTTCTTGCCCCTTCGCACATCCTCGTCGCTGAGCTCATGCTCATTGATGCAGGTTTTGGGCTTGGCCTCCTGGTCATTGATGGCATCTCCGCCGGGTGTCAGAGTTGCGGTGGCCAGCGAGGACTTCGGTCTCTGCTCGTTGGATGGCTGCCTCTTTGGCTTCTTGTCCTCATTGGCACCGGCACTCTTGGGTTTCTTGTCCTCCTCCAGGCCGCTTTGGGTCAGGTCCGAACTGGGCTTCCAGTAGAGCGTCTCCTGGGAGTGCGATCTCCGTAGGTCCAAAATGATCTTCTTACGCTTTATGTTCTCGTGTTTACCCCATTCCGGAGTAATGCATCGGCGATAGAAAGACCCAGCACTGGTCCTGGTATGGATACTAGTTACCGTGGGCGTTGGCGTCATCGGACGCGAGTCCGTTTCCGCATATCGCCGGAACAGATCCTCCGGAATATTATCCGTCTCATGGGGCTGCAAATCCGGCTCCTCAGGAATTTTATCCTGTTTCCCATGCTGCTGGCCTTTGCCCTCGATCGCCAACGATGTCTTCAGCTGATTAATCACATCCTTGACACCAGATGGCGCCGGATGATTGCACAGCACCGAGCATCCTTTGGCAAAAGGATTGAAGAGTCCTCCAAACGGGCGTAAGGATAGCGGCATGGGCGTGGCCTCGAACTTGAGAGGCATTCGCGATATATCGCCATGTTGGTTTTTGCGCTATTAAAACAGAAGCACTTCAATTGATGGAGAACTATCAAATTTTTATAATTGTACTTTTTTAATTTTAAATACTTTTGAAAATAAAAAGCCGAACTTTGATCGCCTTTAGAATCTCAATGTAATATCATTTTTGTACTAATAATGATTCATACTAGTAAAAGAAAACAAACAAATGTAGGATACTGATTAGGTCTTTACCTTTTTTAAATACTTGATATGCCTCTTGGGCGTGGGAATTAATCCAGTACGTGTTGAGGCGCTCATAGCTACTTTTAAAAAAAGCTTTAAATATCAAACTAAACTACAAAAGCCGGCGACGGCATAAAACATTTTGTTTAGTTTCCATAGTAATTAGTTGAGGTGCCGGTGTATTGATTTGCTTTTATTGATTTTATGCGATTTATACTTACGTTTACCAGTAAACAACCATGGTAGTTAAAAGTACCCTATATTTATTATACATAAAAATACATATGTATGTATCTTTTTAATGATATTGAATTGATACCAAAAGTCCTAATAACCTTCTATCAAGCTATAGAAATATTGGAGCAGAGGTTTAGCCTTCAATATTTGTCATAGAATATTTTAACTTATCTAATTGAAACAAAAGCCATCAAAAACAACGCATGTTTATTATGTCTGTGTCTTAAAACTAACAACTCTTGGCATATGATTAACATAGGGAATACCCTTTAGGAAGGATTAGTCAGGCAGTTTGAATGCTCTATATGGGTTCTCAGTAGAGGGAACCGCGATGATGCAAATGCCTGAGGCGTTGATCCAGCAACTGGCGTTCGTTGGACAGTGAAATTGTAGAGGAGGAGCGATGCAGAACGGGCAGAATGGTTGCACCTCCGCCGCCATGGACTCCGTGAGCTCCCGACCCGTGAATGGCAGGACCGGCTGCCTCCGATGGACCAACACCGGCGGTATTTCCCACCGCTCGGGATCTCAGCAGATGATTCCTGAGCGGCGACTGCCGGCGCACCGAGTTATTGAATGAGATCTGCAGGGAGAGACGCTTCTGGGACAACGAGGCCAGGTGTTCCGGTGATAGTTCGATCACCTGGGGAGGAGCAGCAGCCGCCGCTGCCATCACAGCCGCCGTGGCGGCACTGTAACTGGGCAGCGATGAGGTGGGCGAGGAGTTGCCACAATTGCAGGTGGTCGAGGCCAGCGACACATTATCCGCGGCAGCATCCGCACTCGCTATGTTCGTCTCCACCAGGCTGTAGCCCACCGCCTGCTCCTTGCCGGTCTCGTTGCACTCGAAGATCTTGATGATGGGCACCATGGCGGGTGTGAGGATAATGCCCGCCTTGCGGAACTCCTCCAGTGCATCATCGTACGTCGGCAGTCCGGAAACAATCGTGTACGAGGGCAGGGACTCCGCCTCGTAGTCCGGCGGACAGCGGCGGCAGATCTCGATCGTGGGATCACTGTGATTGGCACGGTCTGTGAAGGAAATGGATGCACCGGTCAATAGATGGCGATAAGAGTGGCAGGTTTAACTAGTCTATAAAATTAATCATAGAAGATATTTCTGTAGCTCATATACTTCATTGTCATATAAGAAATACTATATTGTATTCTTCTATAAGGTTAGTTACCTATTAGTTAAATGTATTTTATTCATATTCTATTCTTTTTGTTCTGCCCTCCAGATTTCCGCATCCGGCATAAAAAAGAACAATCAGAATTATCAAATCAATTACCCATTGCTGCCCTTTGAGAATTGGGAATCGACGGCACTTAAATCGCCTTCAAATGCCCGACAATGTTACCTATAGTTTTTGGGGATGCTGCTGCGGATCTAAATGAAATTTTTATACCCAATGCTTGTTCGTTTAAAAGCCAGTGAAAAGCCCTTAAGGCGGCCAACCCTTAAAAGTAGGCAACAAAAACATTTATTGCAATTGTCCAGCGGCAGAAGGGAAATAAATGTGGCTCCAGGGATGGGTATAGCATCTGGCCAGGAATTCTCGCCACCCAGAGAAGGTGAGTCAGCAGCCCCGGTGATGGAGTACATGGAACTGTTGATGCGGCAAGCGTTTTCCCCGTGACGTGGTACAAGATTTTCCAGATTAGCCGCATGCTGGGTGGCTTTGGCAAATATTGAAAATGGCACTCGCTTCGCTTCACACCCTTTCATTCTTAGCTGCTCTTTCGATACTAGCAGGGATTTAAGGCCTGCGGGTCGACATTTTCCAACATTTTCCAACATTTTTCAACATTTTCACACCCACATGAATGGACGTTCATTTTTTATGCAACGCTCTGCGAGCTTACGAAATTAAATTGATGATTGCCGGAAAATGTTGGAAGAAAGCGGGCGGATTGAAAGTGAAAACTCATTTCGGGTGGGCTGGCTCGACCATGTGGCAGTGGAGCACCCTGGGGGAGCTGTCAGTGGCCTAACTCCATTACCTCCTTCCCCACCGACGACAGCTCAACGTGCTTAAGCCTTTTTGTAATTTTCAATTGACTTTAGTTAATTATGGCCGGCTTACATCGAGCTTAACGTATGTCCTCCAAGGGGACGTGACTGTTTTAAGTCGGTTGGATACACTTTTGATTTTGCGACAGGTAGTCCGTACTTGTAGTTGCTTTATTTAAGTTTCAGTTAAATACAGAGGCTTATAGGATTAATTAGAGCTCAGTCAAATGGCGAGGGTTCAAGGCAAAAGCAATCAATAAATACATTCATTTTTATGTGTATCATGTCATGTATCATGTTAATATGTATCTTAATATTCTGTATATATTTTTGATATTTTTAGTTATTTTTCTATCAAGTAAGTTTTCATTTTGGAAAAAGCCTTCATATACGTGCGACTTGTAGTTCTGCTTGAACATCCACTCTAGAGGAAGAGGAACCAACCCCACTTGGCCATAAAATGTCCATCCGCCTGGCCGAAAAGGACGCTTTCTGACCTGCTCAGCAACTACTTGGCTTGATGAACTGTCTGGGGCCATAATCCTGAGCCGCAGGACATACGCATTCAATTCCCCAAACGCAGCTTAGCACGACAATAAAATGAAGTGCAGCGCATAAAAAAGCGAAAGCCGCTTGCCACGATGAAACGAAACGAAAATAAACAAAGCCCAAAGTGTAAGTGCGTTGTGCATAAAATATTCGCCACAAGTTATAAGCCAGCAGCAAAATGGACACCCAAATTTCCAACTAGTCAATATGCCAGAGGTCGTGAAAGCGCCAAAGCGCCCACAACCAAAAACTCGCTTGCCATCAGGATTGAAACTACAGCTACACAGAAAGAAAATCTGCATAAGTCAGTTATACCCGAAAACTGCAGACTACAAGAATATGACTTCAAAATGTGCATCATTTGTTGTAGTTAATAGATTATTTTGTTGAACGGTATTAAGGTTTAAAATAAAACGTATATGTTTCTTGATATATGTGCACTATTTTCTTAATTTGTATATCATGTTACTTGTATATCTATTTCATATGAAATATTTCGCCCACATCATAAAATTTATTCTCTTATTTTTGTGTAGGTACAAAACATCCTTACCTAAGGCTGGCTAGAGATACATATTTGGGCATTTTCACAATATCAACGCAAAAAGTTAAACACACTTTATGTTGGGGCTTCGCTTGCGAGCATTGGGAGTCCACCAAGGAGGCGGATGAATCGCAGGAAGTGGGTGAGAGTGGGCGCTGTGCGTTTTTGTGGATTTGTGCGCCAAACCACCAAAGCAGAAAAGGAAAACAAACGACACACAGCTCAAGCAACCAAAAGTGACGTGCCCAGGATGAGGACCATGGAAATGGCGATGGCGATGGCGACATGCCTGCCACCAGACCGAAAAAAAAGTGGGCGAAAATGGAAAGGGGCAAATGCTTTCCTCGGGCGAAAGCACTGACAAAAATCATATAATCCACTACAGGTTATTATGACAAAAAAGTAACTAAAATTCAAAAATTGCCCACATTTAATAAACAATTATGCATTATGTTTGAAAAGCTGGTTCTACCTTATTGAGTGATAATGTTTTTAGTTGTTTAATAAGAAATTGAAATTTTAATTTTTAACTATTATGTTATTATATTATGTGCTGGTTATTTATTTCTTCGATAAATTATACAAATTCTAGTGAACTTTTTGGGTAAGAAAATATTTTTACAATGTTAATAAGCAACTGAATAATTTGTTATTATGTATGGTAACTTTTTATTTTTATAAAATAATTACCATTTATTAAAATAAATCATTTTAAAACCTTGCAATGCTTTTTTTTCAGTGCAAAATGGCTGGCAGACAGCAGCCATCTCGAAGGCTTGCCAGGCACGTAAGCTGTTTATGCCCCGGCGAAACCCCCCACAAAAAAGAAGAAAACCAAAAATAAGAGTTCAGCCCACATTTTTGGATGCTGCCGCCGTGTAGACGTCCTCGTCCTGCCAGCTGGCCCTGCCCCATCTCCATGTCCTTGGGGTTGGTAAACACGGCTCCAAATTGCCGTTTAAATTTCTCCCCAATGTCTACGCCCGGGGCCAAAGCGGCCTTGAAACATTATTATGACTGTGACGCCCCCTTTGCCCCATCCAACTCCCCTCGCCAACCTGTTAGGCCTGCCCCAAGATCTGGGCAGCAAGTTCCGTGCCCCCAAGGGGAGTTTCAATCCCCCGACAACTTTGTATTTGAAGTTGTGGCCGCCGCCAGACAATTCCTGGGAAACGGATCGGGGAGAGGACAGGCGTTAAATGCTACCTATGCCTCCCACAGGATTTGGGGCTCTGGGGCTCTGCTCTGATCCGTGTCAAGGGTCTGGACTGGGTTTGCTAGGGGTTACTCGGCTAACTTATTTCCCTGTCTGCTGCAGCCTCTGTTCTTTGTTTAACTAATTAAACTCTTGTAGCAGCCAGCATGCAAATACCATGCCATTTTGGCCTTGCCTCGGAAAAACACGTGTCGGTCTGGGATGCAAAAAATAGATGAAAAACAATGCGAAAGAATGTTTTAGGCCCTAAACTAAACGCATGTCAGAATTGCATTGTTTTCCTTGAGCCGGAGACAAGAAAAATGATGTTGCCCATGGCCAGGATCTGGACAAGATGCTATTGGTTCGAGCTTAAAGGACACCAAATGGCCTACAATTCAAGGAAAATTATCAATAAATACAATATTATAAGGGATTTACTTCTAATTAATTAAAATTTAAATTAATTAATTATGCTTCTTCAACTAAATATAGATATTTTTAGAGAAAGTTATTTATTATATTGCCATTTCAGAAGAAGTAACTTGATTAAAATCAGAGTCTCTTCATTAGTAAAATAATTTTTAGATATTTGTAACCCTCCTGTAAAAGTGTAGTATTGACATAAAAATTATAAAAAAAAAATGAATGAGTATTTTTCCCTAAATTTCCATTTTGTTGCAGAGCACAAAGGATTGAATCAGATAGGCTCGACGGTAAATTTGTCGTATTATGTCCGTGGCATTTTTGTGTGTGTTTGCCGGACAAATGTCCCATCATCAGCAACTGTAGCGCATTAAAACTAACTGCTAAATTATTAGCAAGACAAGCCATCCATCTCGGGCGAAGGTCCTCGGTGGGTCCTTGCACACGAAACGAAACGAAACAGAAATGAAGAAAAATTGCGGCATGTCAGTGAAAGGCAGGAGCAACAATAAAAAGGACAAAACCGACAACATGAAGACGTCTTCAGCAGGAGTAAGCGAAACACGCGCCAGGAGCATCCAACATCCAACATGCCGCCGCCAGGACGAAAAAGTAATAAGTGTGTCTATTTGTTTGCGAATATTTCATTTCCCGTGCCGTTTACCGCCATATCACCCGTTTTCCGCCCACAGCAGGCTCCTGTGAAAAAGGACGAAACTAGGGGTCTGTCACGAAAGTCGCATTTCCCAAAACTAAATTATACAATCGTACATCAAATTTAGTCGCTGTTTACGGCTCTGGCTAACAAACTCCAGTTGAATTTGCAAAGTATTACTTTAGCCCCGGGATAAAAGGTAAAACCTTCATGCATCATTTTATGAATCAATAAATCTCATTTATTCAGAACTTACGCAATATTCTCATAAATTAAATTATTTCAATTGGCAATACCAGTTTATGGGTTGAAGTTTTTAGTTGTGGCAAATCTAAATGGTATTTTTCTTGATTATTTATTTATAAATTCACAAATACGATTATAGTATTTTAGTGTTTTTAAATTTGAAACTACTTTTAGGCCAAAGTAGAATTTTTTTTTCAATTTGAATAACTGCTGTTGGACCATTTGATTTATGTACATTGAACTTGCTGAAAGTTTAGCTAATACATAAAATGCAAACGGCGTGCGTAGGCAGGGGAAGAAAAAAGTTAGTGTAATTTATAAAATGCAAGCCACACATGGTGCCTTTTTGCCTGTGCGAGGCGCTGAATGTTATTAAAAACAATATAAACAACTTCCCGGTGGGCTGTTCGGGGTCGATTGTTTATGTGTTTGAGGGGGGGCGATGGTGGTTGGGGCGTGGAAAACAAGCCTTAAACCACAAAGTACCACTTTTCCTGCCTATTGGGCGGCTGTGCGGCAGTTGCGGCAATTTTCAAATTGACTTTTGCACATGTTGCCGCCGTAGCGAAAATGCGGGCAAACAATGTAGCCAAAGTACGTCCCACTAAAATCAAAAAAACATAGCACAATAGGCTTAAAATGTCTGGGTGTGTGCGAATCAGTGCTGGCAAGATTATATGAGAAAAAGTTGGACTAACTACAAAGGAAATGATAAAAGAAGCTTACAAGGAGTATATAATCAAAAACTTCGTCCTCTGAGAATTTTAATGTATATTAACATGTTTTTTTTATCACATGACTTAAGATTAGTCTTAAATATTTTAAAATATTTCAGTTAAACAGTGTTACACAGTAGGGATAAAAAAAAACCAAGTCAGCTGCACTGACATGAGTTTTGGCCGCTATGTTGGCCACGAAGTAGTGCAAAAAGTGGGCGAATAAAACAAAAATAAGTGCATGGGAAATACGTGCCATTCGAGCGCGTGAACGGAATACACAAATAGTTGGCCGCTTCTGCGCCAAAAGTCAAATATCTATCAAAATGGCATTAGTGGCGGCAGCTGCTCTTTTACTTTAACGATTCGCATTTAACGCTCCTTTTTATTTGAATTATAGCGCGTGCGGCAGCTCCGACTTCCAACACTGTACTTTGGGAAGGCGCTGTATAACACTGACACGCTCAAACAGTGTTGCAAGCGATCACGCTCACCAACACACATGTACGCCGAATTTCGCACGCTCGCACACGAACACAAACAAGGGTAAGAACGCTAAAAGAGACACAGAGAGAGAGAGAGTGAGAGAGAGGCAGAAAAATAAAAATTTCCAGCGGCGTCGGTGGATTTGGATTTGTTCTGAACGCTGCGCCGCAGTTTTTGCCGATTTGTTAAAAGAAAAGCAAGCGTTTCGTGTCTGACATGCTGAAAATGGCAATGGCAAATGGTGCAAATCCGCTGCAAACAATGAAGAAAGCAAACGGCGACGAGGAGTCCGATGAGTCCGATATGGAAGAAGAGGAGGAGGATGAGGAAGACGAGGAGGAGGACGATCTGCCGGATGTAGCACTCCAAATCGACAGCGAGGATGAGGCGGAACTGGAGGCGCAGCGCATTCGTTTGGTGGAAGAAGAAGCAGCCAAGACAACAAAAAAGGCCGAGAAAGAACGGCAGCAGCTGCAACAAAAACAACAACGGCAAGCGCAGGTCAGTAACGGTAACGAAGAGCAGCTGGAGGAAACTCAAAAACCCAGCAACAACAAACGCAAGGCCCGTGGGAGGCCAAAACGCAAGATATCCACTAGCTCGCAGGCCTCCAGTGCCTCCATCGCCTCCAGTGCTACCTTGGTGGCCGCTCAAGTTCTCGCAGATCAGAAGTCACGCCGCTTCATCTACAGCTGTACCAGCTGCACACACCACTACGACGACAACCTGATCCTGTCCAGACACTTCCAGCTGGAGCATGTCGAGAAATCGAAAAGGAAGCGAGGCAAAACCAAGGCTGCTGCTGAAGAACCCATGGTTACTCCTCCCTTGATCATTGATCCCTTGGAAATGGGCCAACTTAAGCCCTGCGCCCAGTTGCTTGTCCAAGGAGAATCCGTGCTGCAATTATGCCTCGCCTGTAATTCACAGTTTGTGGATGTGGTACGCTTTCAGGAGCATCTTAGCCAGCAGCATGGCTATTTTCAGTTGCTGGTGCCCAAGGAGGAACCCACCGATCTCCCACCGCATGCCATGGTCACAATTCCCGGGGCTCTGGCTCTGAACAAGGCCAATGCCCAGCTTCAGCTGCCCATTCCAGCTCCGGAAACTCCGCCACCCGAGCAGGACGGCAAGGAGGCTCCACCAAGTAACGCGTCCAATGACAAGGAGGATCTCACCATGATCAACGACATGGTGGCGGTTATTGCAGCCGAGCGAGTGAAGAAAACCAGCAGCTCCAAGGTCAACAAGATGATCATCAAACTTCCTATGCCCAAAAAAAGAGGCAGAAAGCGCACCAAGCCGGAGAGCCTGCGAGACGAACAGGATAATGCGGAGAAGACGGACAAGAAGAAAAAACTGAACAAAGAGGAGGGACAGCAGCCAGTATTGGAGCCACTGCAGGCCAAAAAAACAAGCAACCAGGCGGAGAACGGTGCAACGCAGTCAAATAATGTCGTAAAAGTTCAACAGAACGCAAAGGGATCAAAAAAAGACGGTACTCAGTCGGCCCAGAAATCTGAGACTAATCCCAAGCACCTAGAGAATGCTGAGACAAATTCAAAGGATAATACAGAATCCGTGGCTCTGAAAGAAACCATCCACGATAAGCAGTTGACAATCGATGAAGCAGGCAAAGCAGGGACACAAAAAGATGACAACAGCAACCAGAAGCAGTTGGACAAGAGTGAGGCGAATGCTGGCAAATCTAAAATGGTGGATCAAGTGCATCAGCAAATGCCTGTCGAGAGTGCAAAGGATCACCAGCAGATGACAGAGGTAAGATCACACATTAATTTTTCTAAGAAGCTATCTATAAAAACCCCCATTAATACAGGAACCCACCAATTCAACCAAGCGCAAGCGCGGACGCAAAGAGCGTAAGTCACCGACACCCGTACTCATTCCGCTGGGAGACAAAGAAATCAAGGAGGAGCCAGAACTCCCAGAGCGGCGCATGCGCAAGAGCCGCCAGCATGTGGACTACGTTGTCGAAATTAAAGATGAGGAGGAGGATGATGACGAGGTGGAAGAGGCTGAGGTGGATGATGACTCCTCAGCCACTATTTCGCCGCACAACAGCTCAACAGATGAGAGTTTTACCTCGATTAAACGTGAGTCATCGGAGGAATCGCAGCACAACGGAATCGGGGGAATTCACACCTGTAATTTCTGTGGCAAAACCTTTAAGCGCTTCTCAAGAATGCAAGATCACCTGCGCCTCCATACCGGCGAGAAACCATACGTGTGTGGACAGTGCGGCAGGGCTTTCCGTCTAAAGATGCGTCTGGTGGAGCATCAATTGCGTCATCGCGCCGAGAAGGCATACAAATGCGATATCTGTTCAATGCCACTGGCCACCAAGCAGGATCTCTCGCTGCACATGCGTCATCACAAGAACGATCGGCGGTACAAGTGCGACAAGTGCAACAAAGGATTTGTTCGCAGCTCAGATTTGTCCATCCACGTGCGGATTCACACGGGTGAAAAGCCATACAGCTGCGATCTGTGTGGTAAGGCGTTCCGTGCACGCCAAAATCTGGTGGTCCATCGACGCACTCATCTCGGCGATAAACCCATTCAGTGCGAGCTGTGCGACAAGCGTTTCGCCCGCAAGATAGATATGCGGGTGCACATGCGCAGGCACACAGGTGAAAAACCCTACAACTGCGATGCCTGTCAGCGTGGCTACTCGTCGCGTGTAAATCTATTGCGCCACCAGGAGCGGGAGCATGGCATCGAGGAGCAAGTCCCTGGATCTGGCCAGGCGGATAAGAAGCACACAAAAACGGCAACAGAAAACGAGCAAGAAAACGAACCCAAAGCCAAAGCAGCGCCACGACGTCCGCGACGCGAGAAGCTGCAGCAAAAGATTGCTGCTCAGGAGAAGCTACTGAATGACCTGAAGCGTAGCTTGAGTGCTATGCCAGAAATACCTGAGGAGTCAGCGCAGGTCAAACTTGATGGATCTGGCCAGGACATACCGGCAGATGCCGGAGCAGGACATGCTCAAGTCCAAGTCACGCTGTCCATGCAAATGGAGCCAGCACCCAATACCGAAGACGACGAGGAGATCACGCCGGAGAAGGAGAACGCTTTGTCCAGCTCGATGACAGCCGATGGCAAGACAAAGGCGAATCGCAAGATAACCAGCTACTTCACTGTCGTGGGTCAGCAGGCGGAAATTTAAAGACTTAAGTTCAGGGTCAGCAACACTTCTTACTCATTACATTTTAAGATGCCACTGTACTTGGAAATGATGGAGACATTTCCCTAGCGTAGCGCACACCTCGCAATTTAACTTTTTCGATTTAAAATGCAATCTTGCAGCAGGGATCAAGTATTTTCTATATATTCTATTTATATACTTACGATCTAATTTTGAGGATACGGTTAGCCGAGAATTATTCAACGTTGTGAAGGACATAAAGCCGACAAGAACAAGAAAAGACTACTTTATAAAAGAAATAATGATATTTGATATGAAGAAATCAAGCAAGAGACTGCAATGAGTTTTATACATAAATATATATATATTTTTCTATAGACAGAGCAACTTTTGTGAACAAAATAAGTTAAACTATGTAAAAATACCAATAAATTAGTCAGTAAGCTAGCATGGAAAATGTTTGCAACACTAGGCAACTAAAATATTTTAAAATTCAATGGCTGAAACTGAAATTTCATATGAACCAAATTGAAGTCCCAATCAAGGTTTTTACGAATAATTTGTAAACAAACGCTCGACCAATTCAATCTTATCGAGCTTCAATATCAGCAAAACTTGATATTTATAAACAAATGCGCACACCGATTCGAATTTGATTTGCAAACATATTCCTTCCATTCCCCCCGCATTTATAATCCGAACAAGCTGAAGAATATTTCACAATTCCATTTAATTTCACAGCAAACATAAAATCAATTGCAAATCTGCAACTTATGCTCGAAATTCCAAAACAAACGTAATTTTATGAATATAATTTTAAATTTTATATTGTATAAGCAAAGGAATTGCTTTGGGAAAAGTTTTTATATATTTTTTCCCTTGGAAAGCATTCTGCACTATCTCAGCATCTCTGCTAACTATATTTATTTTATATATTTTACGCATTTACTTTAGTTTTAGTATATTTACTTAATTTCTCGAATCGTAAGCGTAGTGAAAAGGCAAAAGAAAATGCAAAAAGTCAGCATCGCTTATTTCCTACATACACTGAACGCATTTTTGTAAATTGAATTTGTGGCAGCTTCTCTCATTCTGTAGCATCTAAGAGAGTCCGATGAATATACGTTACTTTATAATTTCACATTTGTCGCTTGTTAATTTGATGCCACTTGCCAGTTGTTGTGCCCGGTACTTCAACCCCGAAATTGCAATTATTTGAATGGGGGTGTGCGAGTTTTATGTTTTATGTTTATGGCATAGAACAACCAGAGGCAGCTGCTGCTGCTGCTCCTGCAGCCCTTGTCAATTTTTCAGCACTAACTATTGCTCGAGAGGATTGCGATTGGGGTGGCCGAAGGACGAAGGACCACGGAGAGTATATGTCGAGCGGCAGTTTGTCATTTCTAATGGGGTTGTACACGGTTCATTTCATGGTGCCAAGGGGTTGATATGTGAGAGAGATAAATAAAGCGGGACAAATGTAGCTCTGAGAGAGATTTATGCCCTGATCCAGGTGGAAGAGCTATCTCCTAAGCGATCATCGAACTTTACGGAGCAGGATAATACCATCGCTATCGAATATACTAGATAACATATGCTCTACTTTTTATAGTAATCGTTTTGCATTGCTTACAAATATTATTTTACTCTATGGAAACATTGTGCGATTAGACTGTGATAATCCCAAAATCCCTATCTCTTATTGAAATAAATATTCTTAATAAACAAATAAATAAATAAATAAATAAATAAATACATAAGAGCAAGAATGTGAAAAAAATGAAATATATATATAAAAGATAAGCTTCTGCACTTCTTTTGTGAGTGACGTTTTCATTTCGACCGGCATTCCGGTCTAAACAAAAGCCAATTTCTTTTGCTTCGCTTGATTTGGCCATATGCTTATCATCTGGCAGCAGCAATGACAATTTATTTAGTTCTGGCTCTCAAACAAAAGCGCAGCCAGGGAAAAATGCTAAAATCAGCGAATAACAGAGGCCAAATATGAGGAAAAAAGAATTTGCTTGCTGCATGCTTGCTTTCAATGCAATATTACGCATACGACGCGTGGTACCGCGTGCTTTGTTTGGGAGATTGTGCCAAAAGCCAAAAAAAAAAAAAACATAAGGGAAAGCAAAAAGACAGTCAACGTGACACACAACACATAGTCACACAAACACACACATGTGCACGGGAGTTGTGCATGTTGGTGTGTGCGAAAATATGCAAATTAAGTGTGGCGACTTTTGTTCTCGCCGTTTTTTGGTGTAGAAAGCGTAAAAAGCAAGCAAAAACTGTACGTATACACATTATTTGGGCTGGCGATTGTGGAAAGCAAAGCGCCGAAAAAAACGAGTATACGCCCCGTTGTACAGTCAGTCAGTCCGCAATATGTGTGCATGTGTGAGTGTTTGCGTGTCTGCCTGTGTCTGAGTGCCGATCAAGCCTGCTCTCCCCTCTTTGTTCTCTCCCTCTCTCGTCTCCTCTGTTGTTTTGTTTTGTTTCTGGCTCGACTCGTCAGCATTTTTACACTTTTATGTTGCTGGCTTTTAATTGAATTTTGCTCCATTCTCAGACTTTGACTTCTTCGGTTTTTTCTGCTCTTTCTTTTCGCTGTGGTTAATTTTAAAACTACCCATTAAGCCACACGCTGCGCCGACGTTAACAGAGGCAGAGGCAGCGGTTTTTGGTACGAATACAATTACACCCTGCCTACACTGAACAAAATAGAATACCTATTTTTTAGTGGGGTTTCTTACTAATGTTATAGCTGAAGCACTATTTTATAGCAATATAACCCATTTGCTCAAGGTTTTTAGCAGTTACATAAATAAAGAAGTGACAAAGAGCGTTAAAATTATAATTACGGCTAATAATGTTATATATTAAAATAAGTGTAATTTATTCTGATAGTCTGATTATTTATAGTTTTAGGAAACCTAAGCAACAACACAGATTATATTTATAACAAAAGTAATGCATTTTTGTAATATTTCTTCTCTGTGTAGACTTATTCATTTCACTCTCTCTCCGCTTTTGATTTTGTTTGCCAAGTCTCTCTGCTGCGTTTCTTCTGCTCTTCATCCATTGCATTCTTTTTGCGGTCGTTAACTTGCAGCTGAACGTGTTTTGTTGTTGTTGTTGATATTAGCCGCTCCGCTCTCCTTCTTGTTTATTGTTGCATCCCGCTCGATGTTCTAAGTGCTGCGCTCTCGAAATGCGCCAGTGTTTGTGTTGTTGCCTGGCTTTGTTGATTTGTTTGCGCAGCTCTCATTGCTTTGTGTGTGAGCCGCTTTGCCATCGACGCTTGTGTTTGTGTGCGTACGGCAAATGAGAGCGAAAGAGAGAACTGTCAAGTTTTCCAACACTCAAGCGAACGCGCGCCATTTAAAGATTTTAAATCGCCAACGGTGCGTATGAATGATTAAAGTTCATAGTTTATACTAAATTAGATTTATAAAGTTTTATATGCAACTTTATAGGGTTTTAATACCAATGCAATTTACACTTACTCTTTACTCTACACTTTACTCTTTTACTCATATTTTCTGTTTAATAGGAATAAATATAAACATTTTATTTATTGGTAAACCTTAAAACATGACATGCACTTTTACTTTCCTATTTTCAGTTTAGTCGGAAATGCGAACAATAAAGGGGTTTATGTTTTGAGTCATCAATTTACTCTGCACTATGCTCAAACTGTATTTTTTACCAATAGAACAAAATTAATGTGATTAAAACCAGCAGGACCGTGAAATCAAATTAACAGTAAATGAATTCTACTATGCAATCTACTAGTTTTTTTATGACACCAGGATTACGAATTTCTTGAATTGGTTCAATTGATTTACACGATTACCAAGCGATATTGCCAGCGTTAGCAACAATTTTTATTCATAAGTCCCGCTGACAAGCCTCATCCACATGAAATGCATTAAAAATTATTTATCCATAAATCATGCATTCGTTAATAAATAAAAAATGCATTCGAGTTCATTTCCCGTCGACAGTGAAATGGCACATAAACAAACAAACAAAGTCGAAAACGTTAAAAATGGAAATAAACGCGAAAAAAATATAGCCAAATGCATAAATAAATCAGAGCAGCGGGAAACAACAATGCGGCCTGTCGCTCTGTCGAACAAACAAATATTCATAATTGTAAAAAAGCCCAAAGTCAGCTCCCGCAGGGCTTCAATTGAGTGCAAGTAAGAGGGATAGCACGGCGGGGGAGCGAGATGGACTGCAACTAACCGCTGAATGTGCATAATTTATAAAGCTAATTAAACGCGCATTTAACTAATTAAAAATATAGCGCGCTTCAATTATTGAAATATGCTGCCCAATTATGATGCAGTCGGAGGAAATTTGCAATTAAAATATATGCAGTGCACACACACATACATGAACAGATTCGATTCCCTAGCCGAATTACGCCGAATCGAATGCTCAACGTGGCGTATACGTAACGCTAATCAAAGTGTATATTACGTATACGACAGTTTGACATGTGTGAGGGTACAAGCTAATTCTGGTAGCTGTTATTTGTTGCTGTTACTGCTGCCGCTGCCTTTTTGGCTTTTAGCAACCAAATACTAATTGACATCTCGCTATGCCGCCTACGAAGGGAAATGGTGGAATAATAGGGCCGAACACATGTCTATAGCTTTACAGTTAGCCCACTACTGCTTGCCAATGCAAAAACAGTTTCAATTAAGCAATTAGCGCCATTGAAACAAATCCAACACGTTTTGTGGCTTATAAACTGAAGCATCATGTCGATTGGTTCGAACCCTGCGGTCGATGGAATGGAACCGGGAATAGGCCATAGGATTGGGGATTTTGTTTTCTGCGGCCATTCATTTAAGGCAATTAAAGGGTAATTGGGGTATGCGTGTTTGTTTGGGAATTGATTGATGGATGGTGAAGTCTGTTTGCTAGAGAGAAAAATGCCAAAGTAATTTTGTCCGGATTCTTTTAAATTTTTCATACTGTAGTACTAATATTTTCTACTATAAATGTAATGTGATAGGATTTTAAGAATGTCAATTTAATTTTGCGTTAGATTTTGATTTGATTTAATGAAATTGTTTAGATATCTGTAAAAAATTAATATTAAAAATCCTTCAAAATCCACAGTAATTTACAGTCTACTAAAGTTTAGCAAATATTGATTAGTGTTAGCCTTATTACGTGCATTACAAATACAAATGCAAATGCCATTTTCGTTACTACTGCTAATTTGCGCAATATTTTTGCTCCGCTCAGTTAGCATATTTATGCGAATTTCGCGCTTCGGTTCAATTTTAGCCACAAATCGAAAACAACAAATGCCATTGGCATATACGTATACAACGTTAAAGTCTTGATCCTAAACGTGAATCTACATATATATCCGTAAGCTGCTTACGGCTTTGTTGTCTGCCGTGAAAACCATTCTGTATTGACGTCAGTGTTTTGCCCTCCTGCATTATATAAAGCGGCTTAAAGCGAATCCATCGCTGTTTTTTTCGGGGAATGACGGAGAAAGTCGGACTAAATACGATTGGATTTGATTAAGTTCGATTTGAAGAGCCCGTGGACGGACATTGGCCCTGATGATGATGCATCGCCATTGCCATTGCAATTTGCACTTTAATAAACCTGATAGAGCACCGCAAATGTTAATTACATTTGCAAATGCAATCAATATCGAACTGCCTAATTTAATTAACCAATCGCTAAGTTTTATTTGCCGCGTGGCCAAGTTGATTAAAATTGTAGGAGGAGTTTTCATTACAGTTCGCAAAGTATTTTGGAGAGAGTATGCGTTAAAAGTTAAGCGAAAAAGTTTGCACTTGAAAATTGGTGTTTGGAACATTAGGGGTTTCTATTTATATACCCACTTTATATGGCCTGATTTAAGATGGTTATTTTTAGGGTTCAACGTATAAGATTTAATGGTCTTTAAAAAGCTTATCTTTATTAGATACTTCGTCTTCTCGGCTAATTGGTACCACTCAAATTATGGTTATAACTTGTGGTATTATTAATAAGTTATCTTTATGGCAATTTAATTGATCTAGTAGTTACTTGGTGCTTCTATGTATCATGAAGACAAATTCGAACTTTGCTAAATTTTTGTAGAACTTAAGATTCTGCGAACCCGCTTGATTTTAACATATCTTAACCTGCCCATCAACATAAATCCCCCAAAGTACAGAATTAAGTTTGTTGTCCTAAGGTTTTGGCCGCAAGCAAACACCGAACACATGTTTACTATTTAAAGCCTTTAACCAAGCAAACCAGTCAAGGGTGTCAGCTTAAAACAATAAGTGTTGCTGGCCAACCGAAAGCGGTAAATTGGAAGGCAAATCAGTTAAAATAATAACAATGGGATGGCTGCAACAATGACGCCGGTGGTAACAGCAACAACACAAAGATAAACAACTCATTAAAAGGAAATTAAACAGCCGTGAACCAAAACGAACACCATGTCACGACCCGTCACTCATACGCACTGTTGTCTGGCCGTACGTGAGTGACGTTTCGCGGTTTGATAAAGACACTCGTTACGCCTCCAGAAAAAAAAGGAATTTCACCAAAAGGAAATTGAATAAGGGCATTGATATGTAAAGCACTTTGGTCGAAATGCAAAATTTAAATGACTTTATCGTCTATAAATAAATGGAAATACATTTTATTTTAATATAGCACTTCTAAACGTGTCTAGGCTAAATGCTTCATTGCTACAAAAAGCACTGACTAAAGAGTATAACAAATAGTTATCGTCAATAGACCTGGGGTGTGGTTAGTCAAAAGTATTTAGCAACTGACTGTTGACTTTGCTCGGTTGCCAACTCGAACATTTTTGGTGGTTTTTAGAGTTTATTTGATACAAACAACAGTTGAATAGATTGCAAGAGAAAAGTGTTAGAAAAGCTTAGCTCAGGCAGAGTGAGAAATTTCTTTTAAATGGCTACTACTTTATTTGCTTTCAAACAATGTTTATATTGGTGTATAAATAAATCCTTTACAGATATTATAAAACAGTTAAACTGAAACATTTTTAAAAAATTCGTTTTAAATAGCTGCACGTTAAATGACATTGTGATTATAGACTATTTTAAGTGAATTGCAGTGAAGTAAATAAAGTGGAAAAGGCACACATCTATTCTATATACGAGTATACCAAATATCTGTCATTTTCCCATTAATGCTCGAGGTCTTTGACTTCCTGCACTTGGCTTACATTCGCCCCTTACGGGCCTAATAGAACTATCTTAATTGAAGCCAAACGATGAAAAGAAATTAGCCAGCAGTCATTTTGACCGTAAGCAAACAATTGACAACCAGTCTGTTGGCCAAATGCAGGACAAGGAACTTTTAATTAATTAACACAAATTTGCAGTGTAATAGAGACGCTGGAAGCACAAGTATCGGGGGCTCGAGATGTTGGCAAAAGTAAACAAAGGCAAATGCTTGAATTTCTCACTCTAAATGGCCCACTTGACTGCAACTTTAATTAACTGGAAACGTTATGTTTGTTTTTGAAGGCGGCCAACGGCAAAGACAATGGCCCAGAGAACCAAGATCCAAAAGCCAAGAAGATGGGGTTCTCGAAAGATAAGGGCCCGAAACACATTGTCTGGGGGCTGTTCTCTACCCAATGTTTAATCAATGTAGTTGGAAATTTATTGGGCTAATTGCTTTCTAATTTATTGGAGAGTGGAAACAGGACAATACATAATTATTATATGATGGGGTGGTGCACAGTAAAATGTCTTTGGTTTATATGAAAATTTTATCAGTTTAAATGTTACAGCATATAATAAATCTACAGAATGCATTTTTTAATTAATTATTTTTTTTCAATATATATAGATTAAAACAAAGGAAAAATGAAATTATTTTCATTGAACTAAATAAATTATAAAAGAATTATTTAGTTTTCCTTTACCAAATTATTTTATTCGATAACATCGAATTGAATATTCTTTCTCTATTAAATTAGTATACATTTTATACGAATGGTAATTGTGTTAAATTGTATTAATTTTATCAGAATATGTTTTTATTTTTAAATGGCACGATTTTGTGATAATTTTTGCAGTGTTATTAGCTTCTGATCTGCGGCTTCTAATTATTATTTTGGCAAATAGTAGGCGCAAACAGGCAGCTCATGGAACACACTCATTTATTGTTTATTAGCCAGCAAAGCTGTGAAATGTCTTGGGATCTTGGCCACTGTTTCCAAGTCACAAGATACGAGTACGTGTGGTATGTGCTAAACAAATACTGGCTGAAATTTCAATTCCCCCTTTTTTTTAGGTGAATCATACTACAATACATACTCTGCTGGGACGGAGTTTATTGTTTTATTTTTGTTCTACGCTTTTTTCATTTGTGTTGGAAAAGTTCTTTCCTGCCGCAGACTTTGCTTTTGGTACTTTTGTTTATTTGCTTTTATCGGTTTCTATTTTTGTTTTTTATTTGCTTGGCTCTCGCCGCTCTTCGCGCCAAAGTCCAAGTCTAAACGAGTTTCCACTGACGTTTAATTCAGCCCGAATGATTCTGCAATTTGATTTATGGATTACCGCGAATTGGAATTTTCAATAGCGCAATCGTGTTGTGTGAGTGATTGTTTATGTCTGATTTGTCAGGTATGTAAATATGAAGGAACAGATTAAACCCAAGCGGGGTATGGCGAAATAATATTTCGATGATTATCGATATGCTGACATAGGTGAAATTCGAAGGGTAGACTGAATGGCGCTTAAGTAGTTATCATAAGATAATCAAAATAAGTTGATTTATAACAGCAAATCAAATACCAAGAGAATAAGTCAAGAATCTCACACCGAATGGATTTTTAAAATACACTTGAACCCAATATCACGCATACGCCCCATTGCCCACACTTACATGAGTTCTTCCACTGCTGGAATTTGTGGTAAACGAAGCAAGCGCATATGAAGAATATCACAAAGACGATGAGCAGTGTAAGGATGACTCCAATCCAGATATCGCTGACCACGTGGGCAAAGTCCTGGCCATCGTCGCCGGTATATATCCTTGATCCGTGTGCTATATGCGGCGGAGGTGCCCGAGCAGCTGGCAGGACATCAAAGAGATCGTCGGCTACATCGGCAACGTCGTTGGCCGTGGCTGCGCCGCTCAAATTGATCTCGACCTCCTGGCGATCGATGGTGAAATTTCCCAAGGCCGAATCCAAGCCCAAGGCCAGCTGCTCCAGTTTGTTAATGAGTATGGAGTAGTTGCCGGGCAGATCGAAGCCGCCAAGATCGAGTTTTTCGCCACTACTGGTGGATGCTGCGGCATCCAAGGTCGTTGCATTGCCATTAAGGCCTTCACTTAAAGTTGTGGTTGTGGCAGTTGCAATCGTTAGATTGCCGGCATCTTCGAGGCCTGCCAGCAGGTTGCCCGTAATATTCAGAGCCTTTAGTAAATCAGCCATCTTTCAGAATTATATATATTCTGTAATATTTATTTGTCACTAGTTTTAGTACAGTCGGCACATGTGCTTTCGTATATATTTCTTTCTTAAACTCAGCCGCGATGCTGGAGCTTCATTGCGCGACTGAAAACGGGCGTCGAGGGTAAAGTTGCAAATTCGCTGGCCCGCTTTTTGTCGACACTCCCGATTGGCATATAGATTTTATTTTATTTAATCTCCAAGCTTCTACTTTATGCCGTTTTTCACTTTTCAACTAATTGTGTTAACGCATCGGTGTTAATTCGCCTCACGCATCTCGTACGGTTTGGGTTGAAAATGGTATCTGTATCTCACAGATACAGGCCGCTCTCATTGCTGATTTGTTGCACAAATATTGATCGTTGGCATTAAAGCTCTCCTTTTTTTTTCATATATATCTCTGCTGTTTACTGTTTTGCTGCTGGGGAATTTATCTTAGCAATAAACATATGCATATACTGTATATCCTTCGGCTGTCTATCTGTATGAATTTCAGTTTTATTGATTTGCCAAGTGGAAATGAGGGAAAACATTTGTAATTACTCCGGAGCTCTGCTCCGTTTCGTTTAATCTCCGCCACTTGCGAGGCTATAAAATCTTAGCATATTTGCCCAGCTAATTCTCGATTACACGTGAAGTGCATAAGGGCAAATCCAAGGCAGCTCACGTGTAAAACGTCGATTTACTGAGTGAACTACTTAATGATGGTTTGAGATCCATAAACTCCAAAAACTATAGGCCTACGAATATCAATAAATTATTTAACAGAGTTCAAAGCAAATGCATGCAATTTAGAAAGCTAGATTTACAAGAATGTATTTTCTTTAAATGAGATATAAATTATATTATTTTATTATATTTTTTATAAGGTCTATATAAATCACAAAGTGGCTTGCTGCTTCTTGTTTAGAACACCAATTAACTATATTATCAATCAGTCATTCATTAGAAATCGCTTGTGTGCACATACTCAATCAATAATAATGCCTATTTGATTTATTTAAATTCGATCAACTGACAACTAGATAGGCGTAACCTAACCCTCAATCAGAGGCTTTTCCGAGTCTTGAAGCACACACCCATCTCATTTTATGGCAGACGACTGTTCTATATTTAGAACAGCTTCAATAACAGTCAATTAGGCCGCTTGTTTTCAGCATCTATAAACATTAATTAAAACTGGTGAAGCCCTATTGAATTCCCGTACAGATATCTGGGCATTTAGAAGTCTAGGCGGAGAATATATGCAATTAATGAATAAATCAAGCGGAAAATTTTAAGATCTCGACGCCCTTCCATACAAAATTATTGGGGATATTTTGAATACTAGATCAAGCCAACGACTGATATTAAGAATAGTATATAAATGTATAGTGATTGAACACATGTTTAACAAATCGATTTAATGTCATAACAAATATACATTGGAATGCTAGCAAAAAGTTAAACAAATCGTGAAGATGGCTTTCATTGATAAATATTGTCATTGACTTTTCAATGGGTTTCTTTATCAAACAATTTATTTTAGTTATGGCAATGCATTCTTTTTTTATAAACTGAATCGCTTTATTTTAGCTCTCTATTTTATTGTTTTTGTCATATTTAATATTTCCCGGTTCTTTGTAATGTAATCACAGTTGTATTAAAGACGCAGCAAATCAGCAAACATGCAATATTGAAAAGTAGGAAGCACACGATTTCATTAAAGCTTACTTTTTATGAACACATTTCATTTAATTTCCGCTTTTATTTAGATATTTTCATTTATTTGCACTGCTTATGTGAAATATTTGGCGCTAATCGTTTTTGGTTTTTCCATTTAAGTTTCACGACCTTTACCAACAAAAACAAATGATTGAACAACTCGCGGAGAACTTTTGGCCGTTTGTTATTGTTTAGCCAAATGAACCGACCGGGCGCGCTTGTTTACAACAATTAAAACTGCTTTCTTGCGTCTTGCAATTATAGCCACGTTAACAGCGAGAAGTTAACTGCCGTCGCGGTGACAGCGCGACGTCGACTGCGACCGCAAAATATTATTGAAAAAGCCAGCGACTCTTGGCAAACAAACCGAATGAATGACTAACTGAGCGTGTGACAAACTGACAGACTGACTGAATGACGGAACCTAGGCAGATGCTGAGATTCAGATACAGATACGGATTGAGATTGAGCTATGTCTGGCCGAAACTGCTTCTGACGCGAAGACGCGGCAATTTTTTAAATCAAGTGAGACAACGCGTTCAACGGTCGCCGCAGACAAAAATGACACTTAGAAAACTATTACCTCTACAAACTAGGTATTATATTAATAGAACACGTTTTTCATACATTTAATCAGCATATGTGTAATGTTTAATCCATTCCTTTGCTCATTATAAATCTTATTAATTTTATTCAAGTTTTTATTAAGGATTTAAATATAGATATTTTTTTAAAATTATTCTTGAGGTATAAATTGCAAATGAATGGGAACCAATTTTAAATTGAATATGGAAATAAATATTTAATTCATATTTTTCTACGTGCAGTTAGTCTGCTGAGGGAACTAAAACTAGCAAATCAGTAATCATTACGAGTCGATTGCAGCAATTGACTCGGCTTGATTGTACTATTTTCTTAGATTTATTTGTTTGTGACGTTTCGTTTTGATTAGCTGGTGGTTGCAAAATACATTTTTTTATAAAATATAACACCACTAAATAATATAGACCTTTATGATCTTTTTTCATTTGTATTGATATAGCTTGTAAATTATATTTATAATGTACAATAATAATGATTCAATAATATAATTGTAAATAAGTCGTCTATTTCCGTGGCCGCATTTTTCACACAATTTATTATATATTTGTTGCTTAATATATACAGTCTATACTTAATAAAAATTGCTGTCTACCTATAGCAGTGAAAGCAATCGAGCTTATTTAAATTTATTAATTAATAACTTACGATTCCGCTTTTTCTAATCAGTAATAAGAATTTATATTCACACAGTCTATATTGTATTTATATACAATTAAATTTATAAATTTAATCTTTATCTTAATATTTCATACTTATTATTTGCCATATAAACACCAGTGTTTTAAGTAAAATTTATAAAGTGCATTCTGGCTTTAATGCGTTTGGCTTTGATTTATTTCCAGTTGCAATTTCGCCGGGGACAATCAGAAATTGTTCTTCTAATCCGGCCATGCATATTTCATGTTTATTGCATATCATTTACATTTAAATTTATGTATTGGACTTATGCTGCCGAAACGTGAGCATTTCATGGACAATTTCACAGCGAGTATTTCATTAGTGTTTCGGTAATATTTGTTATTTGGCTGCTCGGCTGTAGTATGTATGTATGTTTTATTATCTTTTTGGTGTTTATTAAAATTTGCATTTAATTATTTCGTTTCATTTCGTTATTGGGAATTTGTGGCTGCTGCACTTTGCCGCCTAAACTATGTATGTTCGAAATGTAGAACAATTTCAATTATGTTGTGCTTTAATGCAATTGCATAATTCCAACTGCAGAAGTTGCTTTGTCTGTGTGCTTAGTGGAAGTAATTTTTCCTGTGTTTGCGGTTAACTATTTGTAAATCACAAATTGATTCGATCGACTGCCTGATTATGAATTTTCCATTTGCTAATATTGACTTTTCTGTGTGGCGTTGCACTATTTATGAGCATCAATTGCAATTAGCATTCTGCACAGGCTTAGTGACGCATGATTAGAGCTTTATCAATTTCGAATTATTTTATTGATATTGGCACTTAAAGCTGGCACTCCAAGGGGGTGCTCCTAATCGCTTTTGAAGAGCCTTTGTCACGGGCTTTCCAATTGATAGATTACGGGGTATGTACTTGCAAATAAATGGCGCTGGCGAATCAATCAACAATTGAGTGCATTAAAATGACCTCTTTTTGCTCTTTAACAGATAAAAGCTAAATTGAATGGAATTAATTGGGTTAAAAGGCCTGAATGGGGAAGTGGGACAACGGCTGATAGGTTTATTGTTTTAAAATCGTACAAATGATATTTGTTTTCAATATGTATATTTGTTTCCAGGTGTCTTGTTGGCCATTCCCCCCGGTTATTTCACCCTAATATTAATCTGAAGTATCTGTGTACACATGATTTATTTGGAGTAGCCGGTTGCATTGCGTATCACGGTGATTTCTTATCTCGAGTGGCCACCAATCATCTTGTCAGCTCGTACATACGTCAGATTACTATTTACGTTCTACATTATATATGAGCTAAATACTTATTTTTTAGGCAAAACAACAAATGTGTTTTTCATGCTTTGCGATACGTTTTCTGTAAGTTTCGGTTCGATTTGGTTTGATCTGGTATTTTGCATGCTCTTTGCATTAGCTTGGCCATAAAGCTTCGTTAGCTATAATTATTATTTTTATACTGTTTTTTTTTATCTCTGGTATTTCGTAATATAACACATATTCTGTTTTTTATAGTGGGAAATAAATATAACAGAAAGGATAGCTTCATTTCTATGCAACCTAATAAAAATTTATTATTAATAAATACAAAAATGTATTTACAAAATTTAAACAGAATTTTTGAATATACATAATTAGTACTTAAAATTATTTATACATTAAAATCAAATTCACCACAACAACATCAAGACCTTAGCATAGTTTTTAACCCTATTTTATGTACCAAAGGTTGTTGTGCTCGCTATCTAATAGACTAATTAGACTACTACCGATCTAATTAGACTACTTAGGACAGGAAACTCCCCAAATTAGGACAGGAAACTCACCACAAATGACCAATTATTGAAAAAAAAAAAACAAAATACTAAATCCAGTCGTGTATTATTAATATTTATATCATTGATGTGATGTTGACGTTTATATTTTTTGCGTGCCAGACGCCGGCAGGCAGTAGTGAAAAGTTGTGAACCGGTTGCGCATGCGCCTAGCAGAATAATCACGTGATGACATCGAAAGTACAAGTTATTTTAAGTAGGTAATTCAACCAGTTTTGGTATTTTTGCACTATAATTAACCGAATGATTTCGTCACACTGTTGCGATTAGCGTGCCATAATTAAAAACAAATGAGGTCAACAGACAGAATGCGACGCCACTGAGTCTGGTGATAAGATCTTGATAAAATTCTTATATTAAAATCATAAATTCATCACCTTTGGAATTTGATGTCGTTCGGCTAGATTACCGCTTAAAGTTCACAGTCATGCTGATTAAGCCATCAATTAAGTAACTCTGGAATGGAATGTTATTAACCCCCGGGTATTTCACATATCAGCCCCGATCCAATGCGAACATTCCAGCCAGTTGAATATACTTGGCAAATAGTCAGCGTTATTTGCGCTTTACTCGCTTCACTTCGCTCCACTCGGGAAAAGGTGAGCAAACAAAGGAAGTGCGCGGCATGGTGGCCGCCTGTAATGCACTTAATTATAGACTTCTGAGTAACCGGGGTCTTTGAACGAATACTGACCGCATAGAAAGATAATGCTTCTGAATTATGAAATAGTTAGGTAATATGGTTGGGCCAAGATAATAGCAGAGAATGCGCAGCTCGATGGAGATATACTTGCACATTACTTACATATAAGCAAATACTCTTCAATAGTTTGAAATTCTGCTCCATATTTTATTACTATATATTTTTAACGGTACGCAGTCAGCATTATTAGAATATCAGTGAGTATAGGTTCCAGGAAAAATCCAATTAAATATACAATAAAAGATAATAAGCCCTTTTGCATATTCCTATAATCTCCCAAAGGAGAATCCCTCGTCCTTATGATAAACCATCCTTTACTAACGCACTCGACTCCAGTACCGAACCACCTTGTCTCCGTTAGATCCCTCATCGGCAACCCTATCGGAACAATCTTTTATCCAAACACAACAAGCCTCATTCTTAACCTCCGACCCTTCGAACAAATGCCGTCAGTTGTTCGAACACTCCTCTTTGTGAGATATCTCCCTATCTCCCGATGTTCTCGGTTCCCGATTCCCCGTTTTGCCCCCGGCTACCCAGTTTCCCCGGTTCTCCGGTTCTTTTAAGCCAATTTGTAAACCATCAAATCGCGTTAAATGCGCTTTTCCGGTCGCGGCCTCTTTTCCTCTTTTATCTCCGGAGCGACTGCCGCAGCGAGGAAAAATCTCATTGTTATTGTTTGGCTTGCTAAACGGAAATGGTTAGGCTGACAGCAGGCTGTATCCTTTTCGGCTTTGCACCTCCGACAGGTACAAGGACGACATATGCCTTGATAAGGATGCAATCGTTCGCGCTTCTCTCAACTTATTGATTTGTTTACCTTTGGGCCAATGCCGCTGTGAGAACGGAAATTGAAAGGCTGTTGGCCCGAGTATTCCTCATAGAGTTATGTAAGCGTTTTCTGTAATCATTTCTTTTTTTTTGGGATTGTCACCAGGCAAGTACTATAGTATACAACACCCCTACCTCTATCTGAACTTCCGTTGCAGAACAAACGACCAGAACCGTGGCCAATGCACTCGACACACACACAGTAGCCGGCTTGAAAGGTCGATTTTGGCCCGGTTCTGTTCATAAAAAGTCTGAAAAACGAGCGTGTAATTTACGAGCTGTTTGTCAACAAAGCAGGAAAATCTATTTCGTATTTTATTATACGAAAAGAATCGAAAACTGGAACCGAAACTGACCAGAAGCGACCTAATGAGGCGTTTTTGATCGCTTCCGCTCCTTGTTGAATAAATTTAAATACTCATTAGGGTCAAATATTGAACAAATCGTCTTAATGTCATGGGGCGACACACTGACTCATTCATTATCCTATTTAATTGAGGAATATTCACAAGAAAGAGGTGAGGCTAGAAGAAGTTCCAGTTGAAATAAGGTTGGTTAAATAAAACAAATTTTAAAATGTGTGGGGCTTGGTTCCGAATTAAATTAAATTAAATTTAAAACGTTCTAGAACTGCCGTTTTTAACTAGATGCATAATAAATTTTCAAACTTCAATACTTTTAAACTGATTAGACATTATGTATATTTTCCGCGCTCTTCAATATACCTTTCAGTTTTTTAAACTTTTACGCTGTCACGTAATTTGAAACTCAAACTTTTCATCACATTGCTTGCAATAGATTCCTGTGTGTCCTGGAAGCCTTAAGCGCTATCTACCTTGGCGATCTCAAAAATTACTTACGAATAGTTTGCTTCCTTGTCAGCCGGCTTCCAGTGACTTCCTGGCGTTTCTGCCCTGGTCTCTTGGACACACAATCAATCATAATTGTTTCTCAGTTTGTCAACAAACTACGAGTTTGGTGGTGCTGGAGTTTCGAGTTGTCTGTTATCGCAATGCAACCAGGTTGTGGCTATGGGCGGCTGGCCACGCCCACTTCCAGCGGCATCAAGCAAGTTTCAGCACAAAGCCATTGACATTTGTGGGCGGGAATTTGGGAGGCGACCGGGAAGAAAGGAATCGCGTTTGCTAGCTTTTGGCGGCATTGCATATAAAGTTGCAGCAAAAAGTGCACCAAGGGAGCCACAACAATAACGAAGGACGAAGGCTGATAAGCGTCGAAACGGAAGTGGCACACAGACACGGGACTAGCTTAATGGGTATGAGTGTATTGGTACACTTGGAGAAAACATTGAAATTGAAATGTTGACGAAATTATTAATTCGATTTTTTTACCATCTAACAAAGTTCTAAGCCGAATAAATATTTGATAAGGCATTTTAAGAACAGCTTATGTTTCAGTTGCATCCTTTCAAATTAAAGTAGATATTTCTTTGAGTGCAGCGACAAATGTGTGGCAAAGAAAAAATCGCTTGGCAGGCGAGGATGGGCGACGCAACAGTTTGCCAGGGGATATTGACGGACCAGAGTCGCGTTGAGTTGCTATCAATGGCATTGGAGGAATTCCCCAGTGTGTCCTGCGTGGCAGCAAAGCATGAAAACCCGATTACGCTCAGTTGATATGCAAGGACCTCCCCGCCAGTCTCCATGCCCCCATCCCTTAAGTACATATAGATACGAGTATGTACATGGATATATCTGTGCAGGCGACGAAGAAGGAAAAGGCGTCGCGTTAACATATGATTGTCGTCTGCCTCGCCCAAACATAAAAAGGGATAAAGGATAACGAAGCGCAAATTTCAAATAATCATGAATATTACATGAGCTGCAAGAGTAGACAAACGTTACACACACATGGAGGCCAGAACTCTGGTTCCCTTTCTTTTCGCCGGAACCTCCTTCTTCTTGGCGGCGATTTATATGAAAATCATTCACACGTTCCAAATTATTTATTAATGTCTATGCAAAATTGTGGGACCAAGATAGGGGGGAAACGGGAAAGTGCCATAGTTAAAGAGGGTTTGAACTGCTCGGAAGTTAGGATTTGACAATTTTTGTGTTTAATTTCCAGACTTTCTTCTTTTCTGGACGTTGACAAGGGGATGAAAAGGTTCGGAAGGTTTGTCGATAAATCGATGCCATATATTTTCATTTATATTTGAATACTCCCAGATCTAAAAGTGTAGTTCTCAGTAAATAGAAAACTGAAAAAATTAAGAAATGAAGAAATAAATATAAACATTTATATATTCATATATCGTTTTCAAACACAGCTAAATAAAATAAAATACAGATCTTCCTATTTGTATGATATATATGACCATATGAGTTAAATATTCCAAATGTGTATATTAAATTGTTTGATTATGTCAAGCAAGCTTATGGTGTATTTAAATTTAAATACCTTTTGACATCCGAATATATAACTTATAAAATGTATTTATCTTAACTTTGACTTTACTTCCTTTATTAAAAAAGCATTAATACCCATAACGTATGAATATTTCTTCAATTGCACGCACACAAGTACCTTTTGCCAAACAGAAAGCAAGACAGCTTGACTGATATGTCTGCGTGTGTATCTGTGTGCGAGCTTAAGAGTATCCGGTTGCTTGTGTGCGTGTGCGTCAGAAGGGAAGCCGCGGCAATGAGCTTGCAATAATGTGATAAGCGCAACGGAAATGAAAACAAGAATAAATGCAAGTGCAAACCGAGCGATGACAGCGGCATAAAAAAGAAAGGAAGAGAGTGTAAGTACCGCCAATAACAACAACCAAAGCTGCAACAACAAAGGCGAGCCACAACAAAGACTGAGCACTTAAAAGCCATGCGAAGGCGCCAGCGTCAACATCGCATGGATGCACTGAGAAAAATGTATGCTTAACTTTAACTTAAAATATTATGAAGTATGTAAAATTATGAATAATTTGTTAACCCGCTTCTTAATTTACTTTGTAATTAAAGAGCATAGAAAGTGGGTATAGTCGGTTCTAAAACTATGAAAACTCATTATATTAAACAAAATAATTAGTTATTATAAGGTTCTGGCTCTAAACGTCTTATTTTCCTGTCATAAATGTTGCAACATTATAAAATACATAACTTATTGATAAAAGAGTACAACTTTTGAGTGCAGTGTCAGCTGGACGGATTGAAAAGGGCTGTGCAATGAGGAGCTGCCGTCATCAGGCAGTCAGGCAATAAAAGGAAAATTGCCATTGGAGCAAGGACCCCCTGCATTTTCAATACCCCTGAGCCACCATGCCCCCTTAACCCCTTGCAGCCTCGACACCACCGCCCATCACATGTGGCGCTTTTGCCTCAATTATTTTTATTGGTTCGGCGCAAAAATTTACGTTGCATACTTTGCAGCGCCGCCTGGCATGGCGTTAATTTCGTTATGGAAAATTGCAACGACTTGACATGTGAGCGTGCGATGGGGAACCGGATGATGTGAGTCGGGAAAGTCGGATGGTAATGGGCATAAGAGGGACAGGACACTGGGGAAAATAGTCCTTGGAATCGGAATTAGTTTAGCTAACAATGTTTTTATGGCCGATATTGGTTTACTAAATGATATTCACTAGAAAACATTTTAGTTTATACAAGATAATTATACAAATTTATTCCTATTAAAGAAAGCACATAATTGTAAGAATAAATATTCGTTAAATATGATATGAAAAGAGTAAGAAGAAAAGATTTAAAAATTAGCAAATTAATTTCTTTAGTTTAATTAATTTCCAATGATTTAGATCACCTTGTTTTCCCCCGTGTCGTAGAACCTGTGGAAAAGCGGAAAATGGGAACGTGCACCATGGTGCAAGGGAGCCGACAATGCGGCGCCACTGCATACAATTGAGCTTAATATTGAAAACTTTCGAGTATCTTAATTAAAGGTTAAGTGTGTGTGATCCTTTTCAAAAAGAGAATGGAGAAAGAGCTCGAATTATGGTAATTTGTGTTGAAAGGCTGCTAAGTGGGCAATTGAAACGGTTGAATGGGTGCAAGATTTACGGCTAAAGCAGAAGGAGCATTAAATGCCAATTAAGGAGCTGTTGCCAAATATTGGTTAAATAATTAAATCAGTTGATTCATTTGCACACACTGTTTTTCTGATTTAACCTTTTTAATTGATTAATGTTACTCAAATGACGTACCTTTGTTTTGCATTGCTTTTCCCTCTGACTCTATAATTAATCAATTAATTCATTTGAACTCAATATGCAGCTCAAAATTCATTTATAAACCACTTTAACATACACTGTTCAGTCATTTTAAATTGAAAAGGTCGAATTAAAAAACTGCATACCTATAAAATAAATTGAGCATTATTTATCAAAATAAGTGACACTACAGTAAGACCAATGCAATTTGCAATTACTCTATAATTATACAACAAAAGCAATTAAATTCAACTTAATCAAATTGCAAATTGACAGCTTCAAATGCAGAATCACCCCTCGATAAAACAAATGCAATTGACCTGCATTTCAAATTGCACGAATTTCCATCTCCCTTGAATTGAAGTAGCGAACATCTTTCATTGCCTCAGTTCAATCAATAATCGAACGTGTGAAAAAAATATATGGCAGAATGATGTTGAAAAATTGGTAGTGTCGGGGAAATTTATACTCAAAGTAGTCGGCGCTAATATAAAATGTAAATTGTATGCGCAATTTGAAGAGGAAAATCCAACACAATAAATACAAATTAGATGAAATGTCAAAGGAAAAACAGGCCAAGTGGATTACATAGGCACTGATCGCTGGGGTGAACCAAATTGTTCAATTTAGTTATTTTCTTATCTTGAAATATTAGGCATTCAATTGCTTTAAAACTTTGTAAAAGTTTTTTATAAATATATATTTGTGCAAAAAAAAAAAAAATTCTTAAAAATTATTTGTATTTAAATTTTATTTGGTAGTCTATAAAGCGAAGCATTTGTTTTTAGCCGCTCGTAAGTTAGTTTTGCTTTGTTTGCACTTCTCTGCACCATATCATTACATAACATCTAATTAAGCTTGAAAAAAATTTTAAAATGATGTTTTTATGACCTAGCATTTTTAAGTCGAATTAAGATCCACCCTAAAAGCATTTTTATGCTTCGTCTCCAGCTGAAACATCGTGCAAATCCAATCCGCCTGGCCGAGTCCTGACCAAGTACAAGTTTCAAGCTCACGTAGAACGCCGTGACCCCCAACCCCTGATGGAGTCCTGCGAAATCCATTCCCACACCCAATCCTTGATGTCTGCTGTTATCGCCGAGGGCGATATTTTCAATGCGCTGTCGGTAAAAATTACGCACTCTTAGTTGGTCGCCTTCGTCCGCGGATGTTTTCGGCGACTTGTCTGCCGAATTCATTTTTCCTTTTTGCTCTTTTCGCTAGCCAAAGGCGGGACATGAATATTTAAAAAAAAAAAATTCGCCAGGCTCATTGCACGATTGCGACGATGTTTTAGATTCTTAGATGGCGAACGAGGAGGCGCAGGAGCCACCACGCACACGCACAATGAATAATTTAAGGACCCCGAAGACAGACGGGTCCTGGCATCATCAAATAAATGCCAAATGAGCAATCAAAGTGCCATGAAAGACTAACTAAGCAGAGCCACCAACTGATGAGGGGCTGTAAAAAATGATGTACACGAATTATCGGGACAGTGGGTGGCTTTGGGAGGTGTGGGTGGTTTCAAGCTGAGTGGGCGGTGTTTCGGTTCACGTAAATGAAGCGCGTAAACAGCAAATAAAGTTGAGAGAAATTTTTACGCATTTTTTACTTGCATAAATAATAAAAATTTGCCTTATTTTCTTTGGCTTGCTTCGCGGAGTAGAAAAACGTGTATTTTTGGTTATTCTTTTATAACACTAAACTTAAAGAAGATTAAACGAAAATTCCTTTCCTATTTTAAGCTTTCTTTAATCTTAAATTATGACTTATCAATATGATACAGTTTTTTTTTGTTCGATAGAAAGGATTCAATGCTAGACTATAACACGTTGCTTCAGCATTTTCCTGGCGAATTGGTTAAGGAAATTTAAAGTGGTCTACGCATCGAAGACAAAAGAAAATAGCTGGCGAAACTGAATTATAGATTCAACTCGGGGCAACCAACTTGGCAGGCGCTCCTCCTCGATGGAAGACAAAAACTTATTATACGCCGGGGCTTTTGCCGCATCAGCTGGGACCCCAAGTGGGTGGTTGGGCGGAAAAGTGGGGATCTGCACTCACAGCCCCGTATTGTCGATACATAAGCAATTGGTATGTACAACTGCGCCTCCTGGTTTTCCGACTTGCCCCGCTCGATTTTCCCCCGCAGCCCGGCAGCCTGGCAGAGAAATGCGGTTATGAATTCCTGAACAGAAAAGTCGGGGAGCATCGGCATCGACTGCAGTTGGTTCGCACAAGAGGCTGAAGTTTTTTATTAAAACTTGTGCAGCGAAATGAGCGTCAGGCTAAATAAAATATGAAAAAATAAAAAGTTTCATAAAACATTTGTGATTTTGTGCAATTTTTATGGCTCTCGACTTTAAGTTGCCCGTGTGGGCCAAAAGTGGAGTAAGGAACAGGGGCATTAACTAGCCAACTATTGGTCGGGGAGGTCTATGGAACCCAGGCACGTTTTGTGGCCACAGTTCGAAACGAAAGTAGAAGAATTTATTGCACTGACATACTAAGATGCTTCCTATTTCGTTATCGAAATGGGCCAAATGCGCTCGAGCGTATAAATTGATTGTGCCCCACCATGAGGTAGGTACAGAGAAATATGTTATCTAGGTTAGTTGTGGCATTATTGATCTGCAATTTATCTAACTAGGTGATAAGCGAGTTGATAAATTGAAACTACCAATGCTTCTGCACAGGTAGAAATAAATGATTATCTCACAGCATGCTTAGAAAATGTACTTATATCTTAGATTTAAGATATGAAAACCTCTTGCTGGTTCATTCAAATGTATGGTTTATCAAAAAACAAGGCAACAAAAGTCATCGGTTTTAGTTAAACACAATTTTGCACACTCAAATGGGCGTAACATAGCCCTATTTATGTGCACTTTGAACCTATCATCTGTGCTTACTCACAATGGCTCAACTATGGTATCAGTTGTTAAGTTGAAATGCCAGGACACAAAAGCACACCAAAAATCGACAGAAACCATGGCAGAAATGCAACAACTTAAGCTCTGGCAGCCCCACACAATACACAAATCCCAGTTTTGGCTTAAATGCCAAACAAATTTTGCAACAAATTTTGCCGTTATCGAAATGACCCATTGACTGCTGTGCTCTTTGGCTCACACATACACACACACACACACATATACGCACATTCAGGCGCAAACAAACACTCTAAAACACATATCGCTCTAATGAAACGCAATATCTTCGAGACAATGCTAATTGCCAACGATGCAAACAGAAGCTGCATTGAGCGCAGCATATGCAACCAAATTATCCGACGAAATTTCTACAGCCCGTGCACTGAGAAAAATATTTTATGCTATCGCACTAATATAAATATACAATGATCAATCAATAATCCCCTAACTCATAAGTAGATGGGCCAGCATTTCTTTCAAAAAGCATTTATTTATATTTTTAAAACTAAATCACTAAATACCAATATGTTTTTAAAGTTGCGGCAATATTTTCGTTGTGTATGTGCAAGCCCGACTGGCATATTTGTGTGTGAATGTTTGCGTAGAAGCATTCATTTCTGTGAACGTTTCGTTAACTTGGCCAAAAGCCAATTTTCAGCCAAAACGCATGCCAAATTTGCCAAAAACGGAGCGAAGCGAAATAAGAGAAATAGCTAAATATTTTATGATATCGATGAGGCAGCAGGCAGTTCCGCAGAGCAACTCTCAAGCCCACAGAAACCCCTTCGTGTTGTTTCGAAAAGTAGTTCAGCAATAACAGCAAAGCGCATTGACAGGCCATTCGAATGCATTTTTATACTCTGCACTTCGACCCCGACCGAAGTGAAATTTGGTAGAATCAGGAAATAAGTTGTATCAAGAATGTATCTACGCGCTTTGTTGTTCTCTTTTCTAGATTTCTTAATCGTAATTTTAACTTAATATTTCAAATTAGTACATAAGCATGTTTATTCTGCTTTTATTGAATTTTATATATATCCATTAAGCTCTGTGCTTAACCGAATCGTAGAGTATATTGCACACTTGCAAATTCTTGGATATCCCTGTGGCTGCTCGTTTATTGTAGCCATTTATGGGATACTCGTGAAATATGAGTTTAGTTATCCACAGGCAAGGGAGAACTTGGCCAGTCTCCCCAGGCCAATCAATATTCGATGGCAGCCTAAAAGTATGCAAACGAGCCCCAAAACAAAAGCTTTCGATGATAGAGCGAACTTGAAGCACTCACCTGCAGTTGCATCGCGGGCGGAGGCACTCCCATTTCCATTTCCACCTTGTTCCGCCTGATTTAAGCCATCGATATCGATGCTGGACCGTGTCTTTTTGCCACGCCACACGCTGACGCCACAGCACTCGGCGCAGCAGCAGAAGACAAAGCCCAGAATGAGCAGGATCCAGGCGGAAACCATGAGGACTATGGTCGAGGTCGATCGATAGCTGTAGTTTTCCTCGCCGATGAGGACGAGGACTCTTTCCGCCGTTAAATTGGCATGGGTCGCAGTGCCATTTGCATGGAAATCCAGTAATCCGGCCTCCAAGGTCGGCGCATAAAAGCTATCGACATGGGCTAAAGCTGCATAACCACTGTCCACCACATGCAGGTATGGTTGCACTTTTGTCACACGCACCACTGTGTAATTAGCCATGATTGCAGCTCACTCACTCAACAAGTCCATCAATCAATCAATCACTGTACCAGTTTATTATTTACTGAAATTTGGCACGAGAACGTACATATAAACTGAAGCCGCCAAACGTGACCGTTTCTTTGGTAACTCGCCAACAAACTAAACTAGTTGGTCTGTTCAACGTTTATTCTGCGCATATATTATTTATTTTATTCCTTTGGTTTCGGATTTTGGATGTCGGATTTCGTATTTCGTATTTCGTATTTTGTGTGTGAAAAACAGCGACAACAGTTGACGACTGAACCGCAGTTTGGAAAGATTGTTTAATGCCCATACCCGCAATCTTCGTTATCACATTATGTATTTAAGCAGATAGATCGAGTGACAGTGGCAGCGACAGAATCTCGTCTCTTGTTTAAACAATATTTTACGCGTATTAACGCCTACCCGCCAGATTTTGTTTAATTAATATTTTTATTTTTTGAGCCAGACAGGCCTGTTTTGGCCTTTTCCTCTCGCAGGTTCTGGCCGAGTTTTGTTTACCAGTGAGAGGTTTAGCTAAAGTTGATCGGTCGTGGTGAATTCTCCCTGGGCCCGTGGTGAAGTTCTGGTGCTGGAGAATGGCCAGAAGCTTTCTGAAATTCTTTAAAGAGCTTCCACTGTCTACTAATCGAGGTATTTCATAGGAATTTCGACAAAAAAAAGGATGGGGATAATGACCTTTCTAAGTTTTCTTGACCAGTCGAATAAATACAAAAATTGTAATTTATTTTAATTATTGACAATTGGCCCGGGTATTAAGAGCTTTGATATCGTAAATATAATTTTCGGTAAGCAAATAGATCCAGGTAAACATCATACATATGAATACTTAATAAGAAACATGCTGTTTAAATATTAAAAGCTCGAAATGGTAAATGCAATGTTTTTTACTGCCATCCATCAGTATTATAAGTATCTGAGCGACAAGGAGAACATGGGATTTATTATAAATTTTAATTTATTTTGCGTTCTACTGCTAGTTGGTAAGTCAACTGAATATTCGTAAATTATTTCGGGTGCTTAACATTTGTTATGCAAAGACTTTGGACAACCAGAATATGCAGAATATTTCAATCCAGAAGAGCCCTTAGATGATCACCTAACACGGCCAGATGAGGATGTGGCAAGTAGTGATAATGAGATGACAATGTCGTATGATTATCACAATGAAAACCATGACAGTACTAACCACCCAGGTCCTCAAGAAGATGCTACAACTGATAATTATGTCGAATCGTACGTTGATCATTATACCACTGGAATGGATAATCTTGAAGGTAGTATGAATGATATATCGAAAGTCCAGCAAATTTTAAATGTTCTACGTTTATCTAACGAAATCCAGAAAATCAGCAAGACACAGATTACGGTCAGTATGAGCCACACGTTGAACATGAAATTGAAGATCGGATAGTGCGATATGCGATGCATAAGTGGCGCGAAGAAATTTGAATTGTATGACAAATAAAATAACTTAGTTTTTTACTTCGATGCTCTTTTTATTTTTTTTTTAATCATTTCATTTATGCATTAGTGGATAACTATTAAGTACGCCTGCGTTCCATACCAGCCCTCATAGCAATGTCTTCACAGTTCATGGGTGATTGCCAACCTATAGCATAAAAAACGTTTATTAAAGATACAAATTCATATAAGTTTTGTGTGCAAAACTTACCCAAGCAATTTAGCTTGGAGAGCTCACAGCGTCCGACGTTCCTCCAGCGCCAAGATAATTCGGTCCTTTGTCTGCACTCTCTATTGAAGAGGGGTAAATCGCGATCGATTGTATTATTTAGACGCCTCACACAGGATTCACATCTCCTTGCCAATTCATCACAGTCCCGATCTTGACCAGCAACCAGAGTCAGCGATATGGCTAAGAACCAAATGTTTAAGTTCTAAATATGATATCATAATTATTTCCAGCTTTAACTTACCGAAAAAGATGGTTAAAACTGTTTTCAGGCGCATTATTGTAGTTTAAACTCTCTCACTATGGGAACTTATCAGTTGGCTCACTACAGAAGTTTCCGATCCAACTGGACTTTATATAAATACCATAAACAATATGTCTCAGAAATGACAGATGTTTTAAAAATATGGCAAACCAGAAATAAAAACCTTTAGTAAAGGGTGCAAAAGTTTTAGGAAATGTATTCAAACTAGGACAAGTTTTTGTTAAGTTGAATAAGCCTTTTATTTTGCTTCCTGGATGTCAGTAAAAAAGTACATCAAAAATTAAAAGCCGGGTGTTTTTCGTTAAAGCGGGCTACACTTTATAAAAGCTCATGTTTGGGCTCAAGGAAAACAGTTCGTAAACGATTTTTAGTACGGAATTCACGATGTCCAAGATTACTCTGTTTATTGGTAAGGATTTGTAAATTGAATTTCACAATCCAAATACTTATATTATCAAATATATGTTTTATTCTTTTATTTAGCTTTTATTTGCCTTTTCGTTATCGTTCAGGCCCAAAGTGATAGAGATATTTGTAGACGGATTGTCGCCAGATGTGAGTCAAGGGTCGTGAGAAATGGCAGAAACAACGATATTTCGAATATTTTCAATGAGAACTGTCGGCGAACACAAAGAAATTGGCGTGAAATCTCCCGATGCGAACTCGCAAAAGCTAATTGTATATGTAAGTATATATAAACACTTTTTAAAAAATATATTTTATACATATGTTATCTTTGTGCAGTGACCCTTGAGCGATGTAACACGTTGTCCTGCGAGAATGTCCGGCGAGCCCTTGCACAATAAAATACCAAGATCAGATTCGAAACATTTAATCGACATCTATAAAAAATCCGTCTTTACTGCAATTAAATAAATACTTCGATGCTCTCAATATATATGCTTAGAATTTTTTGATGAAATAAATAAAACTTACTTATACAAACAATCAATATATAATATTTTTTCCAAACTGCTTTTCGCAATCATTATCTAGATATGGAAAGCACATCGATATAGATATCACTTAGTGCAACTGGTCAGTCAATGAAACAATATTCGATTACCGCTCAAAATTGGATATTCGAAAAGTTGAATATATATGTAACTTCGTTTATATTAATTATATAAACGAAACGTGTTAAATTACCTCGTGCGCATTTCTGTCTGCTCAATTTTTATGCATTTAAAATGTATGTTTACTCAATTGTTTCAAAGTCGTTTAATTTTTATAAGAAAAGAATGAGCTCAACACGTTTTAAATTTATTCGCCAAAGAGACCTTGTCCAAAAATGATCCCAATAAGCTCATCAAAATTAAATAGGAAACTGGCAAGTAAACCCTTCCTAAATGAAGGTGAGTGCTTATTACAAATAATATTGAATTTTATTATAGAAAATATTATTCAACTATTTTTGGTTAAAATTAATACATTTTTGATTCAAAGGACTACCTGCCAGAAAGTCTATCGGTTGTCTTTTTCTTGGCATAATACTTGGAGTTTTTTTAGCCGGAATACTCTTTTACTCGCTGATGAACGAAGACTGCCGGAAAAGTTCGAGGAATATAATGAGCATTATTGGAGTGGAAATACCTCAAAACAAAAACGCCACATCGAAATTGGATACTGCCGCAAAAAATGTAGAAGAGAGTAGCGTAGCGGTTACACAAGAAACCCCTGCTGAATTTAATAAAGCTGATAATAATTCAACAGTTTCAATGCCCTAAGATATTAATTAAGTAATGATATATGAAATAAATATTCTATGATAAAATGATATGATAAAATATTGTAAAAAAGTTCGATCAAAGTTGTTGAGCCAAATATATTTTGTTTTTTAAGCAGAACCTGTTATAGTAATATTGAGAGTTCTATATTTGAGAGCATTAAAGTTTTTATTGTTTTTCAGCAGGATACATTTTGCAGGATATTACTCTGAATGAAATGGTTCTAGGAGTTATTCTTCAGTAGGTCGACGAGTCGTAGTTCTAGTAGTTGGCGCACGACGACGTGTAGTTCTTCGAGTAGTTCTAGTTGTTGGAGCACGACGACGTGTAGTTCTACGAGAAGATCTAGTAGTTGGAGCACGACGGGTAGTTGGGGTCCTACGAGTAGTTCGAGGTCGTCGGGTGTCAGGAATTCGCCGGGTTGTCCTCCTTGAAGTTGGAGGGCGAGCGGTGACCCCACCATCAATGCTGTTTCTCACATTTTTGCAGTTTATAACAGCACAACGCTCGAGTGTCACTGTTAAATCGATAGTAGTTTGATAATAAAATATTATATTTTTATATGAAATATAGTTATTTCAAATCAGATACTTACATCGACAAGTAGCCAGAGACAATTCGCAACGAGAGACATTTCGCCAGTTTCGAATGCCTGACTGGCGGCGGCAGTGATTATTAAATGTGGTCGAAACATCATTTTGAACTCCCAATCTCCGTTCATTTCGACGGCAAGTTTCGTTTTCTTGACGGCAAATTTCTTGTTCACGAGTTTGAGCCTGAACAGCCACGCAAAGGCAGAGAATAGCTAAAATAGTTATCATAAGGGTTAATAATCTTTTATGGTATAGCGGTCTATATCCTTACCAAAAATGAGAGTAATTTTCGACATGTTGGTACTGCTACTGACAACTTGTTTGACTTCAGTGATAAGTGTGCTTCGGTCTTGGGCTTTTATAAAGTGCTTGACAGCCTTCGGAATAAGAACCACGTTGCTTTTATCCATTAAGCCCTTTATTTAAACAAGGAAGTTATTGTCATAATGCCCTTCAATGCGCTCAAAAGATGGTCCAGTTTTTATTAAGGGTTTGAATAGGGTTTATAACAATTTTGTTAAGCTTTTGTTTCATATTTTTAACTTTTACCTTTTGTTGTGAAACATCTGCTTACGCATTGGTTATAGTGTTTATATAAAGTCAGGTTCTGTCAAAGTCTTCGGTAGTTACCTAACTGATAAGTTCCAGTCAACAGCCAAAAAGTTTAATACTTAAATTATGCATACTACAGCAGTTGTGACCCTATTTTCTGGTAAGTACTAGGACTTTTAACTGTGTGTAGCAATGATCCACAATAATTAGCTTCAATTCTGGCTTAAAGTCCTGCTTGTGGTCTTGGTGGCTGGACAAAATCGGAACTGCGACGAGTTGACCCGGAGATGTGAACGCTGTGTGGAAACATTGAATAATGCAGCTGATCGTAACCTGCCCGTCCTCAATCAAGAGTGCAGAACTAAGACTCGGAACAATTGGCGTTGGAGGAATGTAGGACGTTGTGAGCTGACCAGGCTGAACTGCTTGGGTAAGTTGTATATATTGTAGAAGAATGCATTACTATATACTTATAATTATTTACCTACCATCTCATTTGCCATCAGGTTCTAATCGACGCATGAACTGTAATGATATTGCTGAACTCGCTGGCATGGATCGTATTAATTAATAATGATAAAAATGCTTGTTTATTGATTGAAAATAAAAACACCAGAGAGCATTGAAAACCAACTTGAATATATTATCAAGAATTTAGACGAGAAGAAACTCAATTTGTTTGCTAGGATTTGAAATGGACACTTACACTTACTTCTTCATCACAAGCAAGTGCTTTTCACGAACTTAATTCCATTTACCATCTCAAGTCATAATTTTATGACTTTAAGCATTTATTTAAATCAAGCCCATTCGCTTCGTGATGCTGCAAATTCAGTTCACCAAATTAAAGCCACAGTAACCAGCCAAAGAAACCGTAGTAGCTAGTAAAGCCGCAACCAAAACACAAAGGCCCAAACGCCCACCCAAAAATTGAGACAGACCAAGGCAAAGCGAGTGACGCCTTTTGTCCGATGGCCATTGACCAAAACTCTTGCATCTTTAGTCTGTTGCATTTTTGAATTTTAACTTCGTCTGCCTGTGAATGTACTTGCTCAGATTCAATTCCAAAGCGATTATCACCACTTAGCTGTCAACGACACGACGCCAAACTCCGGTCCAAAAAACCGGCTACGGAACCGAAACCACTGCTCCCCAGCCGAATCCAAGACCAAGTCGAAAATGTTTCCAAGTCCCAGACCAAGTACGAGTGCGAACGCCAATATCGCTGGCCAGGCACTTTGGATGTGGAGCTCTCTTGACAAAGGGCATGGCTGTTGAATGTGAGTGTCTACATGTGTACCTACTTCGCTGGCTCAAATAAAATTTACACTTACAAGTGGCGCTAAAGTCAAGTGCAATGCATTCCATATACCCCATCCCCATCCCCATCACCATCTCCAAATCCCCAACCCCGATCCATTCGGACCTCTTCTCTAACCACATTTTCCGACGTCAGCTGGCCAGACATGTCCAAAGTGGAAGGCAACGAAAAGGAAAGACTTTTCAAAACGGGAGGGGAGTGGCGAGGCGACGGGTGCGGCAAATGTGGTCAAGAGTTTTATAAACTTCATCATCATGGCCTGGTCTAAGCATTTCTCAAGTGCAGCGCCAAATGTTCAATTTTCAAATATTATATAAGCAGTTGGCACAGGCTGAGTGGAAAATCATCACCATCCATGCCCTTACTTTGTAGTGGGTATATTTGGTATCCAAAAAGCGCAAAGAATTACCACATTCAGTTTGATTTTGAACTTATTTAAAAATGGACTACGAGTTATTTTCGCAATATTTTATATGCCCCGCCGATGTGTCCCGCGTCTTGTACCGCCGATCAGTCCTGCAGGCCTGTACCGCCGACCTGTCCCACCAAAGTGTTCCGCCGACCTGTCCCGCTGACCTGTACCGTCATATCCCGGCGGGTCCCGCAATGTCTGATTGCAAAGCAATAAAATTCAATGAAAAATAATTAGGTAAAAATTATAGATCGTGTTGTCAGCTTTCTTCTTCAATCAACATGGTTTTTATTGGATGCAATCTTCCATCAGTATTTGTATTCGATTCACGGTAATACGAAGCTCTTTCCTAAGTTCCGCTTTTGGTGGACATCAATGGTGGACATGCAAATCACGAGCAGGAGCAGCCACATCCATTTTCTCCACTGCGGGGAATGACAGGTCCGGGTCCAAAATTCCCGGGAATTTCGGGATCGGGTAATAGAGGACTATCGGGATTCCAGCCTTGTGGGCATTGTGGATCGAATCCGCATTCTGCATTGTTGGGAATGACAGGTCCTGGTCTGCAAGGTCCGGGAAATGTGGGAGGCCAAGGACCGCCGGGATTCCAACCTGGTGGATTCCACGAGACACACCCGCAGGGCGTTCGAGAAGTTGTTGGTATTGTCACAATCGGACCTCCGGGATTCCAACCTGAAGGTTTTGTCGAACATTCGTCCGGTTTCTTGGTAGTCGTTGAAAAGCTTGGGATTATAGGACCGCCAGGATTCCATCCAGACGGGTGAGAGCTACTACATCCGCATGGTTTTCGGGTGGTTTTCTCTGGAGGAGGAGTGCTATTTGGTGGTTCGGTGTTCTTAGTGCTTGGTGGATTGGGTGGAAGAGTCTTCTGAGTGCTTGGTGGCTCAGTCCCTTGAGTAGTACTAGTCGACTTTATCTTTTGAGTAGTGCTTTCCGTACAAGTGCATGGTGGATTGGATTTTTGAGTAGTAATATCTGTAACCGGTGGTTCCGTCAATGGAGTAGTGCTCTCTGTGCAAGTACAAGTCGGGTTTGTCTTCTTAGTAGTGCTTTCCGTACAAGTACAAGTCGGATTTGTCTTTTGAGTAGTGCTTTCAGTACAAGTACAAGTCGGATTTGTCTTTCGAGTAGTGCTTTCAGTACAAGTGCATGGTGGATTGGATTTTTGAGTAGTAATATCTGTAACTGGTGGTTCCGTCCATGGAGTAGTGCTCTCTGTACAAGTACAAGTCGGGTTTGTCTTTCGAGTAGTGCTTTCAGTACAAGTACAAGTCGGATTTGTCTTTTTCGTAGTGCTTTCCGTACAAGTACAAGTCGGATTTGTCTTTCGAGTAGTGCTTTCAGTACAAGTGCATGGTGGATTGGATTTTCGAGTAGTAAAATCTGTAACCGGTGGAGGTTCCGTCCTCTTCGTAATACAAGGAACGGGTTTTCTAGGCTTCCTTGTTTTTGTGTGATGCCTCCGTTCTCTGGTATTGTGATGTATTGGTCTTGGTGTCTCACGTCTCCTAGGGATTCTCCCGCGCCTCCTAGTAGATCTCACAGGTCCTGGTCCACCCCTGTGAGGCTCCCTGTGTTCGTTGCGACCACCTTCATTGCACGGTTGGAGACCCAACGCTTTCTCAATTACCTCCAAGCAGGCATCACTGTGCTCTGCATAGTGCAGCAGAAAGAAGCTTACTAAAATGATCTTGTTAGCTAAATTATCTATCCATTTTAGTAATTCAACTTACCCACTAAGCAGACCACAGTTAGTTTCATGGTGAAACCCCTTTAGGAAGTTGTCGGAAACTGTTTGCATCCATACCTCCATAAAGAACTTATATACCGTTTAGAATGCGCCAGTTGACATGCCAATTGTGTCAATAACTGTAGGAAAAATGTAATTATAGACATGAACTCGGGCGGCTGCAAATTTTGGGACATGTATTAATAGGCGCCACTCTGTTTGCCCGTGTAGCATGGAAAATTTCCCTAAAGTTCGGATCTTCAGATGAACTCCCGTCTAGCGTTTGGACCAAAAGCATTGGCTGCAATCTCAGACAGCCAAATAATAAACTACCATTTTTTATGGCATCAAGAAAATCAAAAACATTTCGTTTGAAAAATTATGTTTTGGAGTAAGAAGGAGTGGAGTGAGAAGTTTTGAGGAACTGCCAGACGAGATGACGAGGATGCATCAAGTGTAAGACAAGCATGACGATGTGCACGATGTGCGTGCCTGGCTCAACTCATCGCGATGCTGGTCTGGACCCGTCTTTACGATAATGCCCCGTACGTGGAAGATGCTCTCGTGGTCGGGCGACTGTTGATTCCTGGAAGGGCTGAGAGCTGAGGGCCCAGAAAAAATTGAAGGCCAAGACCGCGACTACGACAAGAACATATCGCTTTATTGGCCGCACAGACAAGCTAGAGTAACCAAGTCAAATCTCTTCACATATGCATTTATTTGGACAAAATCACTTTTAATATTTTAGCTGCGCTCCCTTGTGGTAATCACAATGCTGGTGGGCATTCTTCTAAGTTCGCCTTGGCATCCCAGCAAGCTCGGCTATTACCAAGCAATCCAGTTTCCTCTTGTGAGCTGCAAATGCAGGAAAAAATTGTAATGCACTTTTGTAGATTGATGTCCGAAACAAACAGATTTGTGAAGTAAATGAAATAGTTTTTTCTCCTGTCCTCAAAATTTAATCAATTTGGTTTTTAAATTTACTTTTAGTCCAGAAGATGTATTTACATTTTTAAATTAAAATCTAAAGATCCATGCCAAAAACTTTAAAGGTAAGTGACAGTGTCATATATTTTAAATTTGAGGAAATCGAATTTTTTGTTTCACTTTTGAAAGTGTTTCCAAAAGTTTTTGGTTTGGTTTTTAAAAGTATTGGTTTTTTTTAACTTACCACTGCAAGCGATCACTTGAAGATCGCAGCGAGTCTGATTCTTCCAGATGTATCTGCCACGGACTTTCTCACGGCATCCCTCGTTCATGAACTCCACATTATTGATGGGATTATTGAGTCTTCGGATGCAAGGATTGCAAGTGTCCCTTAACTTTCGGCAGTCGGGACTTTGTCCATTAATAAGTACACAGCCAAGGAACAAGATGACGCAGATAATACTTGTCAATTGCATTTTTAAGCTTGTGTGCAAGTAAATCAACTAGAGATTTCCTTTTGGCTTAAAATAAAAAATCTCAGCTTTATATAAGTTGGAAACAAGGAAGTGTTATGTTCCAAATAGGACCACATCTGTTTTTCAGATGAATCTGACCTATTGAATTTGGATTGTTCATATAAAATTGTAAAAAAGATAAAGCCCTTGTACACCTGTTACAATTGTAAACGTATTCTTCCTTGATCGATGTTTACGGTATAAATACAGGGCGATATACTACGATATAGTCAGAGTAGTTATCAAGTTCACCTCAAAAACTTCTGCAATGTCAAAACTTCTGGTATTTTTGGGTAAGCTACCCTTATGAAGGAGAATACTTAGTTTTATAATTCCAATCCTTTAGCTTTCTGCTGCATATTGATGTGCCAGGTCCTAACTCAGGAAGCTTCGGGTCGCCAATTTTGCGATCGTTTATTCGCCAACTGTCTTCGTGAACAGCCAACCGTGGGAACAAGAGATGATACGGTGGATCTATTCAATTCATATTGCGGACGAAATAACCGAAACTGGAGGAAATTAACCCGTTGTGAGCTGGTCAAAGCCTCGTGCATAGGTAAGTAAATTTAATATTTATTTTATAGGATGTTTATTAAGATTTTGGCTCCTCAGTAACTATGGTTCGCTGCGAAAATGGGTCCTGCAAAAATGTTGCCGATAGCCTGCGGTCTTAATAAATTGCATTGTTTTACTCTTGTGAGATTGAATAAATATGTTGTCAGCCGAATTAAAAGAAAGGTTTTCAACGAGAGCAAATAAAGTGATTTTAATTTCCACTTTTCAATAATTGGCTTCTGTTTATAGTTATTTATATTTGTTTAAGCAATTGCCTTGATAACAATTGTTAAGCTAGCATGAATTGAACATTTACAGCATAGAATATAGTAAATAATATATAAGCTTTTTGTATACCTATGATAACACAATGAAAACGTAAACTTCTACTGGGCTGAAAGTTGCTTAACTCTTTTTTGAACAATCTATTTTCCTAACACCGTATACTTAGTATTTTTTAAACTTAATCTTTGTTAGAAACATTGCATTTGAATAGATTCATCTTGGGGACGCGCATCAAATAAGATAATCAACCACAAAGCGAATCTCAAACTATATCGGACTTACAAAAATCTGATTTCATTTGAATCGGAAAAGGAAAATTATTTGCTCAAAATACCGCTATATATATAGTAATGATATTCAAGGCAATTCCACAGCTGTTACTCATGTACTTATTTCTATATGTGCTATAAATATCTGACCAGAATTGGAGATCCATAATATTGTGTTAATGTAATATTGAACGTATTGATTTAAATTTTAACTTTAACTGGACTTTGACTTAACAGATAATTATTCCAAGTTAATTATTTTTCTAGAACGTGAATAAGCATGAATTACATTTGTCGTAATTAAGCCTGCAAGTCTAGTGTAGTTAACTTTATATATTACTTCGCTAGCTGTTTTAATATTTGTGAGATTTATATTATACTCCTTAAAAGCGTTGGCAATGGTAGTAAATCTATATAAACAAACAGAATTCCTGATAAATGCATTTTATTGAATTTCAATATATTTGCTTCAAGAAAATGAGAAACAAATATTATCCAGTCCCGAAAGTGAATATCATATGCTTTGGCCATATGCTACATTTATTATCCTGGAGGTCTTGGAGTCACTCTGCGCATTTTGGCAACATCGGCGATGACAACACAATTCATTGCTCGATTCGGAGCTGAAAATAACCAATTAAACATTGATGAAAGTGTTTAAAGTTAATGAAAAGATATTGGTTTACCCGAACAAGCTATCGCTTGAAGTTCGCAAAGATTCTGGTCCTTCCATACATAGCTGCCTCTAACTCTGTTTCTACATCCTTTATTTATGAAGTCCACCTTGTTGTAGGGATCATTAAGTCTTTGGATGCATTTCGAGCAAATATCCTTTATTTCCTTGCAGTCGGGCGATTGGCCATGGACTATCACACAGCCCAGGATCACCAGGAAGCAGACAGTCAACTTCATTTTCAAATCACTTATTGGTGATATACACTCTGATAAAACCATATTCAGAATAGGGCCTTATATATGATGGCCAACAAGGAAGCGAGGTCTTAAGTGTCCCCAATTTATTGAACATAAAGAATTTATTATTCATTGAATCTGGACAAAGAAACAGATATGATCCCAATACATGTGTTTAATGCAGTTGGGTTTTTAATTAATTCTGTAGCGCTTTTTGGACAATTACAAATGACAGCTTTAAGTGTATAGTTATGGGTATAAATACCACGGGACACGTTCCAGTGTAGCCAGTTTAGACCTTAAAACTATTTCAAGCGTTACGCCATGTTAAAACTTTTGCTGCCATTAGGTAAGTTCTATCAATAGGTATTTATAAAGTGGTAATAAAGCTACTTTCTCACAGCTATTGTGTGCCTGTTTATGGCTCACATACAAGCCAATCCCGAAGAAGCTAACAGGCGTCATAAAATCTGCATTCGCACCTACGATAAGTGTATTGAAAATGAAGCTAGGTTGGGAAAACAGGACGATACTTCAAAGTTCTTTAACGACTACTGTCGCCGTTCGGATTCTGGATGGTCAGATGTTAGCCGATGTGATCTTCTGCGAATAGCCTGTTTATGTGAGTGAACATCTCCAAAAGCTTAAGAAGGACCAAATATAATATTTTTCTAATTATTCAGCTACTGTGCGCGATTGCGAAACACCGACTTGCAAGAATGTTGCCCACCGCATGCGTCTTTGGTGAAAATTTTAAACCACCCTAAATAAACTGAAAGCGAGAAATGATATTTAACAAGATTCAATTTTGTATTCTTTATTTTTATTTAAAAGTAATATTTTAAGTTCTAGCTCTCATTAAATATTGCAATCGAATGGGTTGTTCTTTCTGCAAAACTTTGATATATTTTGTAATTCAATAAATGTATATTTTCTTGCTACAATATTTTAATGAAATATTTTAATAATCTCAAATCCCAAAATATAGGTTATTCTTTTGGTTACCTTTGCTAAGTAGAAGATAGATAACAATATATATTAAAAACTTGGACAAAGGTCGTTTTTCAGCTTGATTTAGCTCGATTTTGTCCAACTATGGACTTGCGGAAAATAAAATACACACAAGTACTTACATTGCTCGTACACACATAATTCTTTATTTATGTCTAAAAATATTGTTTAAAAAGACAAATAGCTTTAAATTTCTCTCAAGAGCTAAGAAAAATCAACGAATCCGTCTCATGCCTGTTAGTCTAGCCACATTCTCGCAATCCAGTCGGGTTTCATGATCTGCAATTTAAAACATTCATACTATATACTATACTTTTTAAATACTTATATATATTATACTTACTTTCGCACGCAACAATTTGCATATCACAACGCCTTACATCCCGCCAAATCCAACGTCCTCTAAGTTTCTCCCTACAATCGCTATTAATGAATTCCAGGTCGTTAATAGGATCCACCAAGCGGCGGGTGCAAGGACGACAATTTTCTCGAAGCCTGGTGCAATTTAAGCTCTGAGCCTTTATTGAAAGGCAGCAAAGGATAAGTGTTAAGGAAAAAACGCACAGATACCGCATTTTTATTACAACTGATAGCTGGAAACTGAGATAACTCGTTTTATACACGGGCGAACAGAGAAAAAACACTTGTATAATAATGAAAGTCAAATTAGAGCAAGGATAGTCCTACTGACATCGATTAGCATGTACAACAAAAGAATCATCTGAATAAAATGAAACTGGGAAAAGGTGTTCCTTTTATCATGGTAAGAAATCTTGATCCGATTGCCAATATAAATACAACCGCGCAGATAGTGTAGATCATATCAGATTGGAAAACTTAAAAATGTGGAAAATATTCTTGCTGTTGGGTAAGAGTTTTATTTTGTCAACGATTGTTTATATTTCTAACAACACATTTTTTTTTTGCAGTTCTTTGTATCCTGCAATTGTGCCACATTGATGCTCAATGGAGTCGAGTGTACTGTGAGAATATCTATAACGATTGTCAACGATTTACATCCAGAATAGGACGATTTGATGAGACTATAGATTCCTTTAATCGTCATTGTCGTCGGGAGCGCAGAGGAAGGTGGAACAGTGTGTCTCGATGTGAAATGGAAAAAGCCACCTGTCTTCGTGAGTCACATTTTCAATTTAAGTCTTATTCAGCGCTCACTGATTTTATATTTTAGTGATTTTTCGACGCTGTGATGATATGTCCTGTAACAACATTGCAGATGTCTTGGAATTGTAATCAAGTCTGGATAAAAAATGTTCTTTTGTTTAGCAACAGAAGATATTAACAAAAGCTTAAGCAATAACAGTCTGGCAATAAACGCATTGTTTTATCAAAAGTTAATAAAGGCAAACAAAGTAATTTTAAGGTCCAACTCTATAAATGCAGTTAAAATGGGAACTCATATTAAGTTAATTTAAAGATGTCAATCGTATCGGTGCTGATCGGTAAGCCTCTTTACTATATGGCTTTAATATTATTTAATACCTATTTCGCGTCAAAAGTTGTCAGTGTTTTTGTAGCAAGTGAAGGCAACTATTTTGGGGATTTATTCAAATGCAATGATTTTCTGCTAAAGTGTCAGGAAACTGAAATCATAATGGGAAAGTTCAATAGAATGACAAATGAGTTGAATCGAAACTGCAGCCAGGAAATTGGGTCCAAGTGGAGCAATATCACCCGTTGTGAATTTGAAGCTACAAAGTGTTTGTGTAAGAATCCATGCAAGTAATTTAATATACCAATTATAATTTTTAATTTTTATAAACTCTAGTGAACCAGATAAATGCAATGGACGCGAATTGTGATAATATTGCCGATATAATACATCTTTAAATATTAAAGTACAGAATAAAACATTACTTATTTAAATTTGAATCGTTTTTATTAGCATATCCACAAACTTTACAATTGCCTCCCCTAAATTCTCCATGAGCATTACTTTTGAGTGGAATATATTTTTCTTTTGCCCTTGGGGCATCTGCTGTCTCCTTGTTTACCTTCACATAAATCTCACCCTCGACAGGAGGAAATATTTATGAGCTAATCATTTTTAATTATCATCGAGCGACAACAAAAGCTGAGTAAACTTTTACTGGAAAATCTAATCACATGCTGGAACAGCGGACAGAAATAATTACGCCAAGACCTCGGGGCAAGAGGAGCAAAAAAAGCGAAGACTTCCAACTAAAATAAAAATAAAAATCAATTTCAGGGCATTTCCTGGCCACGTTGCACGTGCCACGTGCCAAAACAACAACAATAACAACTCGAGTGGAGTTTGGCTGGCTGGGGGGATTCCCCCATGTACATGTATATGCTGATAGCACTCGAACCCAAAATTTCATTACCATTTTGGGGGTAGCAGTTTTGTGCCCTCTGGCACAGAGTCAATTACTGCAAGGAAGCGAACGATGATGTCGTCATCCGAATCCGAATCCTTCTTCGAATCTTGGCAGAGGAAACACTCCACATAGTTGCTTAATATTTATCTAGCGTCAGTAATCAGCCATCCCCGACATGTGTCCATGATCTCGATAACAAACAAGACCAAAAGCAAACAGTAATCCCGGCAAACAAATCAGAGCAGACCAGGCAACCCAATGCGTTTTTAATAAACTCACAGTTAATAATAAAATTTTCAGTGAATTTGATTATGATTACAATCGCAGTGATGACAAGATTGAGAGATACAAATCCCCTCCTTTTTCCCAGCCGCCCCTCACCAAAGTTTTACTTCGTTAGGTGTTCGTTTGAGTTATTTCAGAATCAGAAACTGAGTGTGAAATTTGGCAGCTTGTTACAATTTTCCACCGGAGCGAGGAAGTAGGGAGCCTGCAACCATTGACCCTAATCATGTAGCAGCTTGTAAAATGCGAGCGTGAAAAGAAAATTGAAAAGTTAGTTCGACGCCCGGGTTTTCCGTCAGCCCCCCTAAAAACCCCCCTCCCGTGCTAGTTCGGTTTCTGAAAGGCTGTTGATTTGGGAAATTCCTTAAACTTGTCCGAAAGTCGGGTTGTAAAAGCCAAAAGTTGTTGAAGGTATATATGCTGGGATTATGGCAAGTTTTCTTAAGTACGAAAATGACGAAAGCTATTTGAGTTTTGCGAACTATGAGTGCAATGCGGTGTTCTCCAGCTTCATTTTGAATAGCTTAGGAGTTTTTGGGTTCAAGGAGCTATATTACGTAAGGAATAATTTAAATATAGTAGTATAAGGAACATCTGACAATACATCGATGCTTTATACGCTTACCTTAAAGATCCTTAAACAATATGCTAATTATTTATTGGCTATAAAGGAATTTAAACGCTGCTTGTGATGTATGCGATGTATGAACCCCTTTTCAAACATTTTCATTGTTATTCGTATCTTTTTGTGCGTCAATTTCACTTCCTCAACGCCTTACTTACAACTTTAATTTCTTTCGAACAAAGGCCTTTAAGAACACTAAAAAACACCTTCCGTGGGTAATCGACAGCACACTCCCCCCAGACAAAGGCCAAACCACCGAAACCCACCCAGTGCAGCGAACCACCCCCTTTTATGGAGCGCTCCCCCTTCCATAACTGCGAAACACCCCACAAAAAACCCCCCCAATAGATGGGCACACGTTTTGTTGCAATCCCGATGAGGAAATGCTAATCCGCATGTAATATTCGAAAATGATATGAAAATGCCAAACCAAACAACCACCCACCGGAGCAACCCGATTCCAAAAATCCAAAAATCCAGAGATCCATAGATCCAGAGTAAAGCAGCCAGGCTGAACGGAACCAACATTACTCAATGTCAACATCAAAATTGCTTTGGAATTCATGCATTCATTTATTTCGCCTTCAACAAAAAGGCAAACTAACGCAGTATAGAAATTTTCATTTTCGGCTGAGTTTTAATTCGGGGGAATCGGAATCTCCGGGGTCCTTAAATAGCTGAACAGCCGTTTGGGAATGAGAATGGGAACGGGAACGGGAACTTTCATGCTGATTAAAAGTGGCAACTGTGTCTACGGGGTTGCGATGCTTTTTTGAGTTTTTCGGTTTAGGTTTCGTGTTGCAACCTTTTTCCACTTGCCACCGAGGGTTGCCCCCGGACGCAACAGAAAGGGGATGACTCATCCTGCTCCTGGCTGCACTTGTCCTTTGCTATTAAACAGAAAAAATTTCGTCACAGACGGTGGCGTGAAATTTCGAAACGAATTCTCTAAACTCGCTCATTGTAATTTCTGTAATACGCGAGTGCATGGGCATGAGGCATGTGGCCAGGAAGTTTGTTTTGTGTTTAAAGTTATTAGAATTCAGTTGGTTGTTACGCGGCTGGAATTTGTGGTGGCTGCAAGGTGCCGGGTGGTGGGTGGTGGATGGTTGGTCCGACTTTGAGTGGGTGGGTCTACGCAACAGCTGGTGCTCCAGGGCCAGAATGCGACCAGTACTTGGCCGCAGTGTGGTCAATTTGAAGGACCCTTGTCTCGCCTCAGCACTTGTTTGTTTTTCGCCGATATGTTTGCGTGAGTGCCGGGGATTTTAATTCATTGGCAGGGCAAACAAAAGCGCAAAAGTCAAGCGATTTGCGATTTTAAAACGAGTGGAATGGGGTAGCTGTGATTTTAATAGCATGTACAAATTGCTCACTAATAGAAAAATCAAGCAAACAGTCAGATGCATACAAAAAAATTACAAGCAGAAAATACAAATTATTTTTAAAATATTCGTTATGGATTAACAAATGCTCGCGATCTTACATTTACTTCCTAAAAATAGTAGTTAGGATTTATAATGAATTCTTTCATTTTTAGTTAACAATTCTTAAATCGTAACATTCGTAAATAATGGAATATTGTTTTTAGCTATCTCGTTAAATCAATGGTTGGTTTAAGATTGCAGACTAGTCTGGAGAAAATGTGCACATCAAAAATCGCATTAAAGCGCTCCTTAAAACCAGTCGTTAAGTCCAAGTCTCGCCGACTTGATTCATGATTCATAAGTAATTGTTGAAATCTCAGTGCTGGCAAACAAAACAAATCCATAAAATTTAGCCGGCTAGACAGATAAATCGAGCAGAAAACGTCGGTGAAGCCGGCGACGTGTTTGGAGCTGTTGACATGCCACGAACTTGAAAACAATTAACGTCCGATTTTGATATGTGTAAGAGAGAGCTAATCGAAAACCCCCATCGACCAGACGGCCAGACAACAAACATGGGACAGTCCAGGTAACAATGTGATATTTGCCAGGCGACTGGGCAGCAAGGAGTCCTGGTTCACAGGACAAGTGTTTTCGGCGATAACAAAAGGTGTTGCACAAACGAGGTCCTGGCTAGCCGGGATTTATGTAAGAGGATGCACCTAGAAAAAATATAGAGAGTTGTATGGATAGGTCCAGATGCAATCTCCTACTTTCCCTAAAAGAGCAATGAAAAACAGGAGAAAAAAGTGGTTAAGTTAAATAAACAGTATTTTTATATTTTAGTGCACAGCATTTCCAAAAAATGTAAATTTAAATTAGGTAAACATAAGTCATTTAAGAGCAAATCGAGTCTTATTGATTTGGAAAATCGCAGTTGAGTCGAATTTATTTTTCCAGTGTTCAAATAAAACACCCATCGGTGCTGCGTGGGAGCGAGGACTGTGCTCATTAAACGTCAATTTCTAGTCGCCGACGCACATCAAACGCTGGCGAAAAGGACATCGCATACATCCCGCTGTGCGCGTGTCCTTTGAATTAGAAGCGATCCCAAGTCCATAATGCGGTCGGTCAGCTCGTTGTATCCCTACATATACTATATATGTATGTCCTTAGTTCATCTGGCGCGCCTGAGTTATGCGACCATTGTTCCCATCGCCTTTCGGCCAGTGAATTATTATCCCTTTCGCATATGTTGCGGCCAGGCATTGTCCTTTGGCTGCCTCGCCACATATCCTTTCAAATGTCTGTTGCTCGGACACGCCTTGGAAATTGGGCGTTTTGCAGTTAAACGTCGTTGCTGCAAAGTTTTTGGGGCGTGTTCGCCTCATAAATTGATTTTTGTTTCTGTAGAAATTTGGTTTCCTTTATTTTTGGGTTTTTTGTAGATTTTCTTTGCCTCGAATTTCATAATTATCGGGGCGTGTGCGAGCACTCTGGATACGTTTATTCCTTTTACCCGGATCCTGCACTTGTTCAACTTGTTCGAGGAGATACAAAAATCAATTTACCGCTTCGCCCTCCCCATCGATTGCCCGCCCAACACTCTGGGTTTTTTGTTTATTTTCTTGTGTATTTTTTGGCTGCGGTCAATGTTCTTGGCCAGGCCAGCAGTTGTGGTCAACCAAGTGTTGGACAGCATTATAAATATTTGAGCTTGCCCTTGCAGCTTACGGAAAACGAATGTCCGGAGCGGAGAAATTACTGCTGCAGTGCGTTGAATTGTTAAGGAATCTCGAGTGCTGAGCTTTGGCTCTTTTGCGGGTCGGTTGCTGATTTTATTTTCAACCATAAATCGTTGTAATGAAAAACTTGTTCAGACGCAGATTAAAGTTCATCGGGCACTCCATAGAAACTTTCAATTTATTGTGATAAGCTGACCCAGTTTTGGATTCATATTTTGATACAAATTGGTTGCAACATATCCTGAAAGTCAAACTTTCTGGACCGCTTCAGATAACCACAATTAAATGGCAACATAATATTGGGCAATTCTCTTCCACTTAAAAGTTTAAACTCCCCTTTGTTCCGAAATGGCTGGAAATTCAAATCTCGATTAGCCGAAATATCCTGTGGAGGCATGTCCTATCATTATATATCAACTCCGAAAGGGCTCTGCATCTATGAAAATTACACATTTGCCAACTGCTAATTGCAAGTCATAAATTAAACCCTCACCCGGCTCTCGAAAAGGACTAGAAAGCTCACAGGACTCTGGTCACTGGAGACAGGACACTGGGCGGTGATCCTTTCCGGCCCACCACACAGATATGAAAGTGGACTGAAGTGAGGGGTTGTCAAAAACTTTAGATTGCATTAAAACTGCTCATAGGCCGGCGGCGTAATTGTGTGGCCTTCACTCGGAAAAATGTGTTATTCGATTTATGGTAATTGAAGCTCTTTCTTATTTTTAATTTCACAAATAAAGCTCTGTCTAAAATGGAAAGTTTTTAGTGGTTGTCTACCTCATGACCCTTTTTAATATTATTATATATTATTATGTATATTATATATTTGCAGTAAGGTTTGTTTCTTAAATATATAGTGGATTTTAATCTATTTTAGATTGCGTTTGCTATTATTTCATTATTTATTATGTACGATTTCAGAGAGAATGCACAATATCATCTTTGACCAAAATTATAATTAACTTTGAGGGATTTTCTTTGAGTGCCGGATGGCTATCCTGTTTAATATGCGTCCTGCAACTAGTTGTAGACATCCGCACGCATTGTGATGCCGTGGCCAAAGCTTCAAAATATTAATTATGACAGATCTCCGGAACAGGCTCGCATACACACATATGTACTATGGAGCACGGCTCCGGGCGAATGCCGTTGGCGAAATTTGCATTTATATTAAAAACAAACAGCAAGGAGTCCGGGAATCTCGGCCAGAAGCCAGAAACCAGAAGCCAGAATCCGGGAACACGATGACAGCGCCAGCGACTTGCGGCGTAATCAAAGACACGTCACCAACAGGCCATGGACCAATTTGCAATCAACCGACACGCCCCACCACCCACCGACTAACGCCCACCGCCCATCAGGCAACCACCCCCGCATTCAGAGCCACCCACCGCAAAACTATTGCACTAAACCAAAACTGATTTCGTGGTCCGGACTTTAATTACATCTCATATATCAGAGAAGCGAAAACTTGTCGTGCGGAAGGGAAGCGGGGATCGCATAAAAATGATTTCGTTTTGATTGCAATAACTCCCCCAATTTTCTTGGCTAATCCCCCACCACCCGCCGCCCCACCCACACCCCTTTTTGGAGATGTGGCAAGTGCACTACTTGAGGGTTGTTCTACCCCCGAAAATCGCCGCACAACACAAGTGTTGCCAATTGTTTGTAGCTATTTTGTCCGGCGACAGCCTCCCAGAAATTGGCATCACAACCCCCAAAAATTATTAGATTTTATTGCATGTAGGAAAATGAAAATGGAAAATTTTTCATCACTCCTCGAGTAGCGGAGGGAAAAGTTGTGCGTAAGCGATTTATTGGAGAGCGTGACTGTCATTGTCCTGCGGCTGTTTTTAATATTTCCAAGTGGCTTTTGTGGCAAATTTTACGATTGTATTATGTAGTGTTCTGTGCATTTGCCATGGACCAGCTGGCTAACCCATCTATCTGAACCCACGAAAGGGTTGATTTCAGGGTGGCCCCCACAAAATGCAACGAGCCGTGAATATTTTGTCAAAATAAAAATTAGTTTGGGGATTTGCATTTGAATGGTATGCGGGGGATGCATAGTTCCACAGTTGGAAAGTTGGCAAATGAAACTTGGCTGGGAGTCCTGTCAACGGTTTCGGTGTATATAAATCTGTTTGCCATTTGCATATGTAATAAGTGCGAGGACATTTCACTGATGGGATACCCAGCATGATAATCAGGAAAAGGACCTCCTCCGAAAAAACAGAGAATATCAAACGAATTATGGTATGCTAACATGAATGCAAATGAACACGAGCACTTTTGAAATACTGTGGCAATGTGAGTGGTGTTATTATTGTGGCTGATATGAGATGGGATTGCTAGATTGCGATTATTTATTCTGCAATTTTAAAATATTATGCACTGCATAGCTGTCTGCACTAAACGCATTCCATTAATTAAGCTAAATTCAAATTGTAAGTATCAGGTTTGTTGGAATTTATCTAGGATGGCCGTGAACTTATACAGTTGATTTGCTTCAAGCATGGACAATTTTTTTTGCATTGATATAATATTTTTTTAAATTGCACCAAAAGTCGAAATAATCCCAAATACCTAAATAGAAAGCATTGGAATATTTTCAGGTAATAAATATCTAAGGGTGACTTAAGAACGTGACTGTGTGGTCAGCTCAAGTGGAGATACGTATCTCGTATTTGCATCATATCTCACGGTTCATTCACGTACTCAAAGATACTCATCTGAAGCTGCTAAGTGTAAGTGCAAACGAAGAGCCGGCACTTGAGGTAACTAGATCAGTCATCGGCAGTTGTTCAACCAGAGAATCGTTCTTCTCGTATTTAGTTATGGGGAAATTCTACAATTTTCAGGCACCTACTTTAAAGACCATTCAGCGCACGCCCTTGTTAGCATACAAATGCGAACCTACCGAACCTAAATCCTCTTAAATGGACAAGACTTGCTATAATTTCCATTGAGGTTCATGTTCAGGTTCGGCATCAGGTTTGTTCGGGGCAGGAACGAACAGCTTGCTTTTGTCTACGAGAGCCGTCTGGCATTGGGTTACACAACTCCGAAAACTCAAACAGATGCCAGTCCGAGTTTCGTAGACTGAGGATGGGGCATTTAGCGCATCCTAACAACTGCTACATGACACCATATTATTAAATTAAATGCAGACACGCGTTCGGGCCACCAAAATCGTATGGTTCTCTAGCCTTTGGACTTGGACGAACAGATGGAGCCGAAGTCTGCTGACCATTAATTCCGGCCAACTAAATGGTCAGCCGCAGTCTCCGTGGCCAAGTCGCAGCTTCTCCTTCAGCTTGTTAAACTAACAAGCCAGCATCGCGGTTCCAGGAAAGGCAATCATCTGTATACCGAGATAATGAAAACGAGCCAAATGAACGATTTTTAATTATACTTCTGATGGCCTGGTAGCGATAAAGATCTGATCACATATCATGTAACGTTAGGAAAATCTCTGACATTCAATGAGGGAATACGCATCTGCGGGATTAACTTTCTTCTTGGGATGCATAATTTCATAATTCAAATGGAATATATAAAGGTAAAAAGTCACCTGCGCACTGCTTGAGATCAACAAAACACTAAGCAAAAAGTTTGATTCTTACTTAATTTAAAAGAATACATTTGTATTACATTACGCTAAGTAAGAAATAAATAAGAAAGACAATAAAGACAATTAATTACTGAATAATATTAATGTAGAAACAATTTAAATAAATTTTTAAGCATTCAAGGGCATAAACTATTTATATGATAAAATACAAGAATGTAATATTTAAATTTATATAACATGGCTTCCATTTTGATTTAGTTCGATGTATCCTTTGTTAATAATAGCTAAGCTTTAAGTGTACTTTTTAAAATGGCTTAAAATCACTTAAAATTCCCATTTTCTCTTAGTGTACAATCGCGACCTGTGCTGCATTGCCCCTTGTCCTGATGATCATTGATCAATGATCGTGCCTCCTGCCGTCTGGCAGCTACCTGCGGCACTCGGGGCCACTTAGTGATTTTGGCCGTTGTTTGTTGACCTGGCCAAACAGCTGCCACTACTTTTTTTTCGGGCCCAGACGACTCCACAAAATTGATGACGACAGGTTGCCAGGGCAAAAATAAAAATGGTAAAGAACGATCGCAGAGGGCTGATCCCTTGGAACAGGGATTGGGATTCGAAAAGTCAGGATCGTCTGCTGATCTGACGTTAATCGACTAAATTGTAGCAGCTGAACTGTCAGTTTAGTTAAGTGGGCTGTGCCTCAACGGCGAAGGATACTTTTGGCGTGATATATTACTGGCCAACATATCGATGACGAGTTGGCGATAAAGTCCTTCCTGCCCAGTCTAGATGTATATTCCGTGTCGCGCCTGCTCTCATTAGGTCCTTGATTAATGATAGTTCTGCTCTCGTTTGGGGCTTTATTGTCGCGCCTTTTGGCCAACGCAATTTTATTGCCTTCAATTTTGCAGTATCTATAGTGTCGCCGTCTTCATCGTTGCCCCAACTTCATCATCAGATTCTCGCTCTTTTCGGTTTCTTGTTCCTCGTCGCGTAATTAGTCTCGTTTGTTGTCATAAATTTTCAGTAAATTTTGTTGAAAAGTCGCATTTAATTGCACTGATTTACAGTTTTGTGTTTTTGCAGCTTGGTTGGTTGGCTGGGTTTTTGGTTTGTGTTTTCGGTTAGGTGTTTTACCACTTGCCTCACATAATTACGTGCAAAATTAATGATGCTTGTGGCTGGGCTATGTGTAGCACTTTAAGCAGCGGAAGACAAATATTTCGGCCTTAGTTTTTATGATGTTTTCTTTTTTTGAGTCTGCTTTTTTTCCAGCCTTTCAAGCAGATCGTTAGCCAAATTTAATGAATTCAGCAGGTGCAATTTGATAATTCCATGTGAGAAGGATGTTGTCTGACTGCGATCCTGCGGTTAGAATGTGTAATGATGCTGAGAATGAAAGCAGAGCAGCAAGGTGCAACTCGGATTGATGGATGCGGTGTCCTCTTGACCGTAAATTATCGTTAGACACAATTTGTGGTCCATAATTTGGATTGGATATGTGAAGCTTTGGCAGACTAATTTATTGAGATTGCCTTGCAAAATTGTAGAATTTATTTCAGTTAAATAGAAACCTCGGACTTCGTCTTTCCTTTCAATTTTCTCTTTGTTTCTTAATAGAATGTGCTCAGCGAAAGTTGCTTTTCACAGCAGATTATTTTATGAAGTGGCGAAAAGCAATTAGTTTCCTTTGACTAATAATTAATGGGTAAAGAGTAAGACCACTCCTTTAACTTCCCTATACATTTTTTTTTTTGCATTGGTAGAAGAGTTTATTCTTATTGATGATATTTCTATCCACAAATTAAAATTCTATTAAAATTTCTCTCTATATTAAATACTTATCCAATATAGCTAATGATTTTCTTTATCATAGATCTAAAACAAAGAAATGAACGGAACGTTATTACTTCAAAGCAGCATTCTCAGCCAAAATTCGACTTCTCATCGGGAGCTTCCCCGTCTGCAGAATAATTGAAACTCATCAAGTTTTATTTGGTTGTCGGAAGGTGGCGGCTTAGCCATCATTAATGCCCTTATCACGTACTTTAGGGCGACAGAAGCGACACCCCACAGCAAACCCCCCTCAATTACATATCCAATCCGAACGAATCCATCGAATCCTAAGCATTGTTCGGGGGAACACCTTACCCCAAGGATTTGTCTTAAAATTGCCACCCTTAATTACTTGTAAGCTTCCCCGGGTCATCCCCCAGAAAAAGTTCAGCCTGCTTGACTTTGCAATTTGGAAGTGCAGCGACTCCCACTTTCGCCCCCTCGTGCCAAGGACACCCCAGTGGGCTGACCATTGATTAAATTGATGATGTTTGATGACTCCTGAAGTCGATTTCATCGTAGATTTCGCCCGTTAACAATATGGATGTGGAAATGGGGACCACATATGGTGAACCACCCCCCGCTCATTATGCTGCATTCGACATGCATCAGGAAGCCTTTAAGTCAGATTTTGGAAGCGGATCTCTAACAACGCTACTGTTTGTTGGGCTAACTCTATGCACTTAGAAAAATATATAAGGCTAGCGAATTACTCTAATATTTAAATCAATTTTTAGCAATGTTAAATAATGCATACAAAACCATTCCTGCTTTTGTAATGTGGCGTTTGGTGTGAATTTTATCCATTACCAAACGTCGCTGTGTTATTATAAATTTTATTTTATAGTGTAAGAAATACAGAGGGCAAGAAATTTAATTTGGTTGAAAAGGGAAGTGAGAGAAGAGGCTCCACGGCTCTTCCCATATTAGTTGGCATGACTAGACTAGGTCAGCCGTCTTAGGCGGCATTCTTTTGAGCCTGAACTCCCTGCTGACCTTAATTAATCTTCGGAACTGAGATGACTGCGATGGGCTATACCGAACAGAACCTGGCACCAATATCCGAGTGGAATGCAACTGGGAACTTGGCACCGGCAACGTGCAACGTGCAACTTGCAACGCGACTGTGAAGCCAATGTTGATTAATGTGGCCGCGTGACTGGGCGGATTTTCCTATTTTTCCCAGTTGCTGTTCGGGAAATGAGTTGCACGAGGCGTGCTATCAACTAATTGCACCGCATTGTTGCGATGGACGAGATATCCAGAGGTACATATCGGGAGAAAAGTGGAAATTCCAATGCAATTGCCACAGAGAACTTCCGCATGGCAGACGCTGAAAGGCGAATCTCAATGCAAATATATCTCTCCCACCAGTTTGAGGGTCCATCGCTGACTTTGAGTCAAACTCGGACTCAGAGTGCTCCGGCTCCTTCAACGGATTGTGACAAACGTCCCGGGGGTGCAATATATTCCACAGACTGTAATGAAAGTGTGAATGAAATGCTCCATGGCCCTCTGTTCGGTGCGGTACTCCTTTTGCCAGCACAAAAACGGATGTAGAAAGTTCAAATAGAATTTAACCCCAAGCGCATATTTATACCCATGTTTCCCACACCTCGACGACGCTTTCACACTTTCAGCGTAAAACAAATACCAAATGAGACAAGTGTGTGCGGGTGGGTTAAGTGTGCGGTGCCGGGGAATCCCCTCCTTTTTCACCACATTAAACCCTTCTTTGGCTTGCTGAAAATGACCCAAGGTAAGAGGAGATTTCCTCGGTGGCTTTGCATGCAGGTGAAAAGCGGATTCAGCTTGCCAGCTACCTCTATATACTTATTTTTTGTGTGTGTGTCTGCTGAAGGTTGTTAGCCCGGGGCCAGATGCGAAAGTTCAGCTGGATGATATGTCAATGATATATCAGGAAGTTAGGGAAAGTTGGGCCATTGCTGCAGCTTAAATTCGCTTCAACTGAGAAGTGATCACTTACCAAAGCATGTTGAAAGCCGGTTGTGGAAAATTCAAACGAAAATACATTATTTATAACTTTACAGACTAATATGATAGCATAGCCAGGAGCTTATACTTTGCCTAATTGGTCAAATGCACGGGGAAGTCTTTGAATAAGAAGTATTTCTTAGATGCAATAATTTTTATAATATATATTTACAATTAATTGTATTAATATTCTCTACGGTCCAAATACCCAGAGTTCACGTACAATTTGCCAAATTTCCATTTTCCTTGTCTCCTTCTCGGCTAAGCGCCTTCATGTTAATTAATTTTCCTGTCTAACTTTTCAATTCCAAAACGCGGTTGTCCACATCCTAGTCACTTTGAGTTCAGCCCCCGCCCCGCCCCCTCCTTGAATGACAGATCACCGAAACCACTTGAGCCATATAGAGCCTGTCAGCTGAACTCAACCAGAACTCAGTTTAACTGAAGCCGAAACCGTAGCACAAACCCAAAGAAACTATAACAATAAAGACCGGAAATTAAAGTGTGAAAGCGGCAGGCAGGAAGTTGCCTTGATTGCAAGTTTAGAAGTGAATACTCACCCCATTCACTTTAGCTTATGTACCTCCAAGCTGGTATCTCGCATCTGACAAATAGAAAAGTTTACAAATGCATTTCAACTGCCGACTCTAAAACAGAGGGATTCGGTTGAACTGGAGTTACGAGTAGTTTGAGTTGTCCGCCGTCCCTGATTGAATGTTAAACATTTAATTTAAACTTGTCCACAGGCAATCGCCCAACCCCAGAGTCCTATGCAACCCAAGAAACCCACCGAGCAAAACCAGAGTCGATGTGAGATTCGGATTTGAGACGTAATTTATGCACGCACATCAATTCAAATGCATCTAATTTGGTAAACAGACCGAGGAGATGGCGGGGGTGATTCGAAGGAGACCGATTTGCACTGCAAGAAATACTATTTTCTATCACTTTCAAAATGATACACTAATTCAAACTATTTCGGTTCCGAAACCCAACAAAAATGCATTAGATTCGCAATAGCACTATTGTATTAGAATAACACAATTACAATTTGTAAAATTTTTTTAAAAAACAATGTGATGTGATCACACTTGTTGTGTTTTTTTCTCAGTGTCCCGACAAAGTTTCAGTCACACCTGCCTGCCACTCGACAGACAATCGGCTTAAAATAGTTTTCATTTGTTTTCGGCGTAGAGTGCAACATGTGGCATTGGCAACGCCACTAAGTAGCCCCAGTCTGCATCATCAGCATCTGTTTAGGGAGTCGCATCAGCCCCTCCTCCAACTCCAGAGCTCCTGGGTCTCCCAGTCCCGAACCACATCCATTTTGAGTAGTTCGTCTCGCCTCGCTTGGCTGCCGTACATGCAGCTCATTTAGTTGACATTTATTAACGTCACATAGCGCGCAATGTTTGACAATTAATTAGGCACTCTCAGATGCCGAAAGACGGGTCCTAAACTGCAGCTTCGGGTGCATGTACAAATATGCAGATACAGATACGAATGCCTAAATAGATACAGATACAAATGTCGGGGCATATGAGCAACTTGAACTTGAATTTCGATTTATTTCCAGTTTTGTTTGGGTCCTAAATTAGATCGGATTTAATTTCGAAGTGTTATTTTTTCAATGATGCTATGTTCGGGAATAATCGATGGTGTATAAGGATACGTAAAAAAGGAAATTACATCTAATGGTTCTATAATATAATATAATTATCTGATAATCTTAACAAATAAATGATATGAAAAGCAAGATATGATAAAGATCTCATATTCATTTAATCCCTACCGCAAGCACACTGCAAAATTCTCATTATGGAAGTCCCCTTTAGGGCGAATAATTTTAATCTGCTAATTCAACAATCATTCAATTTTAAACCCCCTTAAGATACGCCACTTGAGTTCCTTCCTTTTTGGTCCTGTTCCTGCTCGCAAGGAATGCAAACGAACTGCCCCGAATCACAGCAATTTTCAAAGTAAACAGACAGAAATTTTTTCCTCTGAGTTATCCAGACAGAGTGAGAAAACGGGAACTTTTATTTATAAAACACTCGAAACGAGAAAAAATGTCCAAACTGTTTTTCGGGCATATTGACGCTTGGATTTCCCAGGCCGGCAAAGATGGGGGAAAAATAAAAAACTATGAAAAGCAATGCAATGTGAAGAGATCAAACAGTCGGCTGAAAGTCCTACGCTTGGGCCAAAGTTTGTTTTGCTTTTTTCCTTTTTGGCAAATGTCACATGAAAAATGCGTTTGCTGTTTGCCAAAAACGCCGGCACTTTGCATGGCTCACCCTCACTCTCGGAAAATCAGTCCGAAAAGCTCTACCCGCAGGACATTCTATTCTTCAGCTTCTCAGTTCAGCCAAAAGGATGGTGGTGTTGGTCTTCTTGCACGAAATTTCCATTTAATGTGTTTGCCCAAAGTATTAAAAGGCAAACGACGATTGAGTATCGGAAAGTAGTAAAGCAAAGTTGGGAGCGAAGCTCTGGGGTGTCCATGAACATAACACTGAAGTTGCGCTCCTTGTTCACACCGGGAGAAAATTCGAATTAATCTAATTAGTTATAACTACGAATGGACTCATAGATAATTATTAAATTTCGAATATATCAGAATATAATTATATAAGTTCAAATCAAGAATTTAAAGACGATCTTTTGCACATTAAATTGATTAGAAATTATTAAAACTTATTTGCAAAGAAAAAGAAATCCACGTCTTTGTGCTAAATTATTTAAAATGTACCTAGATGTTGCTAAGAACTGAATCCATAAATTAAATACATATTGCAGATACTAGTTAATAGAACGGCCCTCATTATTATTGTCTCAATTAAGTATAACTTCCATGTAAACTGCACGAATTTCTACAATTGAAGTAGATATGCCCCATATGACTATGAACTAGCCTCTAAAGGCTTACCAATTTACTTAGTATTTCTCTCAGTGCAGAGGCAAACTCCCCGACTGACTGCTGAGTGATTGCCATGATAAGTGGCCCATTATGATGCCAGTTTGCACAGCGAGATTGCTCTGCGCTCCTTTGGAGTTGGCCATAGTCATAGCCTCACCCATCGACCATCGGCATCACCCTCCTTCGATTCGGCTTTAATGCATATCAGAGTGGGCAAACTTTTGGCCAAAAAGTGCGTCATTGTCCGTTCGCTTTTCGTTGTCTTTCGGCCAGAGCCCGCTCCTCCGGTCCAAGTCCTCCATCAACCGACTCCTGGCCAGTATTCCTTTTGCAACGTCTGTTGACAAAAGACATTTAATTTTCCCGCCGCCTGGCGTCGTCGCTCGTCTTTGGTCTCCTGTGCGTGGAGGGCGAGTATCTGTATCTGGACTGGGGCTATGCAATAAAGTTAGTCGTCGTCGTGGTTTCTTTTCAGCTCTTTTTCGAATGGCCCTCGTCGCGTCTTTCCTTTGCTCCATTTTTGTCTCCGCCGGCTAGCGAAAACTTTGATAAGTGAAATTTATTGTGGGTGCTTTGTGTGTCCACTATGATGGTTACACCGAAAAACATTCAGATACTTTAAATATTTCATAAGAAAATTATTCATTTTCATTTCGCAAGTAGTGGGATTGGGAAACTGGAAGTGGGCACTTGGGTTAGATTGAAAATCGGACATTTTTTTTTAATACATTCTTGACTGATAACTCTGACCAAACCTTTCCCCTTTTTAAGTGTACCCCCACTGGAGATAGAAGAATGTCCAACTGATGGCGCTCTTAATGTTTTACGGCATTCAGTTAATGTTTATTATTTGCAGCATAAATCAGCGGGGCAATAACTGCAGTGGGATCCTCCAGCGATCTGTTTAGCGATCCTATGCAATCATTCGCACTACCAGCATTCCTCAACCCATGACCAACATCCTGTATAGCAATTTAAATAGCCTCTGGCTGGCATCAACCCCCGATGGAAACTCATTAATTTACGTAAAATCCACTTAACTTCTTTCCCGTACGCAATAAATTCCACAACTTTGCGCCTCATCAAACGAAATGAATGCTGAAATTTACCACGCGACAAAGTCAGACAATAGAATAGATAGAAATCTACATGAAGTAGACGCCACGTCGCCGCTGAATTTCGGAACATGTGGTGTTATGATGAGGATTGGGACCTTTAAACCACTGAGCCGCCGAACCACCACCCACCCGGCAGCCACCCACCCCATGGAACTCTGCAGAGCCACCCCAAATCCACGGACTTCGGTAGTCCGAAAAAAGGGTGCATTGATATGCGTAAGCGAAGCGATTTTTCCAGCCTGCTTTGTGGGGGAATTCCCCCGGAAGATCGAAGGACCGTAAGAATTACGTGCCAGCAGAGCGTAGAACTCATGCCAATGCATTGCCATCATTTCAGGCAATTGTCAAACAAAACGCCGGCTGGGTGGTGGGTGGATAAATTAGATTTTTACTTGCGCACAATTGCATAAAGCCCCAGGCCCAAAAGCCCGACAATGTAATCCTCAGAGGACCTAGTCGTAAATATTCATTGCATACGGCCGGGCGTTTGAGCTTAAAGTTCTATCACTCACCTCCAACCCAACCAGCCCCTTGTCCCCACAAAAGCAGCTCCCCTTCCCTTTGTTCCTCGGGTTTTTTTTCAAGGTCTTTGCCAAATTTTGGGGCGGCAGCAATTTCATTTTCGAACCACCCACCCAATGTCCTTGGCGTGCGCTACCCCCCCAAAAAATCTTGGGGGTTGGACTTAGCCGGCAAGGGTGTCGAACTATAAATTGTACCTTTTGTTGCAGTTTTTGCCTGAATATCTTGAAGATTCGGGGGAATGGGACCTTCGACGCTGGCAACCCTCGACGTGCGATGTCTTTAATAAATGTTTGGATGTTTCGTTGCGAGATTAAGTGGATTCCGTTTATGGCATGAGTAATGATGGATGCATAATGTGCACGTATGTGACAGGTGTGGGGTGTGGGAACTCTGTAGTGGCTGCGGTTTGCTGGGATAAATAATGGGTGGAGGAAGTACCGGGCTTAGGAAATATAATGTATTTATCTTTGATAATTTGGAATTTTTTGTTTGAAAAATATTTTTGTTTTTAGCTATTTCTAAATTATTTTTTCTGAGTATACACAGCTAGAAAAACCCACAAAACAAACAACCTTATTTAATACAAAAAGTATTTGGTCGAAGTTCTAACAAACTTCCATGGCTCAATATGGTATTTTGATTAACAGAAAATAGTTTGGACCACCGTAATCTTATCCTTATAATATCCTTATCCTTATCTTATATCCTTATCCTTAGTGGATTTACCTTAAAGGGCTTTAATATATAGATTTTCAATGAACTATGATTTTTAATAATGAATATTGATGAGATTGAGATATTTCTAGTGTATGAACGAAAACTTCATTCTCGTATAAGTAAGTGTACCACTTTCAATTAATATGTTACGCTTTAAAATAACCATGCAGTATGCATAATGCCATTTCGCCTATTAAGTAATCAGTTGTTTCATAGACATGGAAGTTTTCGCGTCAGTTTTAAATTGCTGTTTTAAATACATTGTTTTACCCGTGTGGATATTTATTGTACTCCTGCTGCTGCACAGAGATCTGAGCAGTTGGGATGGCCTGATGGGACCACTTTCTCATCCAGGATTGGGCGAAAATGGATCTGCCTCATATTTAAGTGTTCCATCTTGGGAAATCGATGAGTATACGCAGGGTTGGCGGTATTACTTATATAACTCTTGGCTGGCGGAGAGAATTCCTCTAAGACGTTCTTTGCCAGACTTACGTGATCATCGATGCCAGAAGCTTGAATACGATGAGGATTCTGATGAGATGAAACCTGCCAGTATTATTATGATATTTAGAAATGAACAGCTCGTAGTACTCTTAAGGACATTACATAGTTTGGTGGAAAGGACTCCAAAATACCTGTATATCGAGCTTATTCTGGTGAACGATCACAGTGATACGGACTTTTGGAATGATAAATTATCGCTCATCTTCTTCGACAACTATGTGCACAGGTATATTCATCCAAAAGCTAGGATTCTTCACCTGCCTGAACAGGTGGGCTTAATCAAGGCTCGCAATTTGGCCGCCTCCGAAGCCAAGGCCGAAAACTTGGTGTTCGTGGATGCACAAGTGGAGTTTACAAATGGCTGGTTATCCCCATTACTTGATACCATTGCGGAGCAAAGCTATACTCTGGCCACTCCCATTCTTGATAATCTGGACGAACAGACTTTAGCCTACCAACGATCTATAGAAAGACGAGGAATGTACGATTGGAGCTTAACTCGTAGGGAAGTGCCTTTATCTAGAGCGAGGAGGTCGCACCTTCCTTGGCCCTACGAAGTGGCTGCCGTAAGGACTTCCGTTTTTGCCATTCCAGCTGTCTGGTTCCAGGACATTTCGAACTTTGATAACAATCTCCGGGGGTTCGGTGCTGCTGAGCTGGAGCTGAGCTTCAAAGTATGGTGTACTGGTGGTCGAATAGTTCAAGTTCCCTGCTCCCGAGTTGGGCACTTGCAGCCCAAGGATGAGGACTACCTAAAACGATATGGGGATCTCCATAAAATGGGTGAACAAAAATCAAGGGTATGTACAAAGGAAACAAAAATGAAATCAATGTTGTTTTTTATATCTAATTTATCCAGAACCTGAAACGCATTATAGAAGTGTGGACAGGAGATCTAAAATCGGCCATTTATAAATACCAGCCACATCTCCTGAATATCTCCGAGGGGGATCTCAATGAACCGCGAAAATTATATAAGCAAAATGAATGCCAGTCGTTTAAAGAGTTTATAAATGATATTACGCCGGGTCTCAACCACGTTGCGGCACTAAATCGTACGGATTATGCCTCAGGACATGTTAAAACCCTTGAATTTCCCAAAAAGTGTTTGACTATCAATGCAAAAAGTCAGAATTTATTTCTAGAACGTTGCAGTACAAATAATACTCTTCAAAACTGGACACTAACCTATGTCAAAGATCTACGCGTGGCTGGTAATATTTGTGCAGAAGTGCGTCCCAATTTGAGGTTGGGATATAGCTTTTGCCACAGCCTAGGAGGTCGGCAAAGTTGGCATTATGATTCGGTAAGCAATCAACTAATGAGCAATACAAAGTGTCTGGAATTTACAGATGAACTTAATATTTTTCTGGCTATTTGCGACGCCGCGAACGGAAAACAAAGGTGGATTCTTGATAATATTAATCTAAGTGTAATGCAATCAGCAAATATATTGGTATAGATTTTATATCAATGAACTATAAAATTGAACCATATGATAGCTGTAAGCTCCGTAGGCTCTAAAGTATCTGAAGTTCATGATCTATTAATAAGGTTTTCGGAATTGGTATATAATTATTAAACATTAGTTTAAGCTTTAAAGGAATAAACGTAAATTGCTCTTGTTAAATCAAAATTAGTGTTACTAAAATCTTAATGTTTAGTGGTTGACACTTAAGCAAATATCCCTCATGTGGTCTAGTTTGAAGTCCTGCACTTTAGTGAACATCCATCGTTGTTCCGTCACATCGGAATCGCAAGCACTTAAAATGAGTCCAACTTTATTGACATCAATTTGTAGACATTTGTTTCCGTTGCTTACAAATGAGCTGTGCTGGTAATTATAGTGCCATGGATTTTTCGACAATTTTTTAGTGCATTTCGTAGCCCGCACATTATTTTTATAGTCCACATCCAGGCACATGTTACCATGTTTCAGTTGACAACGAGACGTCAGTGTCCAGTCTTCGAAATTGGTTGAGTGGCATTTCCTTATGACAGGAAATCCTCCCTTGATCGATAAGCAAAAATGTGGCGCCACAAAGGGCATTATTTTACCAATCGGATAGTTGGTAAGACCGGCATGAAGAAAGTGGTTCCTGATTTGCGGCGCCACTTGGCTTCTATACCATTCGAAGGATTTGCAGTTCAGGCGACGTCGTAAATCCCGCGGCTTGTCCAGCGATTCTGCAGTAAGGTTTCTCAACTTAGGATTGTATCGATAAAAGTGCAGCTTATACTCGTCCAACCAGACATCTACAACACGCTTAAAGTTCTGCAAAGTAATTAAAACGCGGAAAAGAATAGAATAATGTGAGAAAGTTTCGGTTATAATTTTGTACTATTAACCAACCTTTTGGACTTGTAAGCTGGGATTTCTGTTTGGTGCCATCTGGGCCTCAAGCTCATCGCGTTTATAGATTATTCCTACTCGTGAACAGGGAACAGCAAGGATCAGACCACCACACTGCCACACCTTGAGGCTGAGTTCTAGAGCATCGCCTCCGTAGTCCCGGAGTCCTTCATCCCATCCACCAAGATGCCAGAACCACTTGCGATCAATGGCAAAAACACGACCCTCCAGTTGAGAGGATGGGTATGGCTTGGGAAGGCTATTCCACGAGTGCTGATCCAGGGGCAGAAAAATGTGATCCAACTGCCAATCGAAAGCCAATTGCTCAGGTTCCACCAGCTTTCGGTAGGCAAACGATTCTCTAGATATGGCATCCACAATGGGCTCAGTGACAGTCTGGTTGTTCAACAGTATGGGCTCAAGTAGAGGAGGAAGCCAACCCCTTGTGACCTCCATGTGGCCATTGAGAAAGACTAGAATATCTCCAGTCGCTACACCAGCTCCAGTCAAACGTGCATGAATAATTCCCTTTGAAGATTCCATTTCCAACTGAATAACTATGGGAAGTTTATGATGAATGTGCCGGATAAGATCAAGATCGGGGTGCCCATCATGAACCAGTACTATTTCTTTGAGTAAATAGGGTGATGTTTGCGTAATAACGCTATAGATGCCTCTCAGCAGAGTGTGAGGATGCTCCTGTTGGATGGCTATAACTATGCTAACAGTAACCGTTTTTTCTGAACTGTAGTTGATCTTGAGACATCTTTAAACAAGGATTTAGTGCATGAAATTATATTGGTTTGCTAAGTGTACTTACTGTGGATCCCTATAGTCTTCTAGAGTTCTTTTCAGCGGGATTCTTTCTGATAGCCAGGCATTGTATTGATATTTCTCATTCTGTAGTTGAGCATCAACTAAATCAGTTTCTGTCATTTGTAAATGTGCTTCTTTTCCAAGTTCGCCAAGATTTTTTATTGAAAAGTATTCAAAGTCAACTATGGCGTTTGACAAGTTATCTGTATACAAAAACCAGATAAATAGAGTAATTATACAATATACTAAAATGAAGATTGCACAGCTACACGGTGTACCAAATAGTAATGATTTCATTGTGATTAAAATAAGACTGAAATAAGTATTACAAAAACTCTTAAAGGCCTTCGTTAATACGATTTGGATGGAACAAATTCATTTGATATAGTATTAGGAGAAGTAAAGACTATCGGATCTCCAACCCTTTTCATATTCGTTTGGGCTAACATAACTAACTGTGTATACATAAAGGCGTTTGGTATCTACTCATCAGTACATTTTATTGTCTTAAGGCAGGATTTATTAAAGTCATTTGTCGCTAGCTTTTATGGTAAAACGAATAAAACCCACTCCAATGGCCTTCAGAAATTTCAATATGCCCCTGATATGCTCATTGAGCCATCGAATCAAAAACTTTCTCAGCGTATAAGATGGGATTACTGGTGTGGAAGACCCAGACCGCTCTCGTCATGCTCTCAGTTGGCCAGCTTCAGTCTTGGCCAAAACGCTGTGCGGTTTAAGCCGAAAGTTTACTATTCGTTCCGGAGGGCTGTGTTTGTTTCTGTGATACGATGTGCCTGGACATTTGGCGGCACAAGAAGAAGGTGTTGCCGCTGCTACTGCTAATGGCCATCGGCAGTATTATCTACTATCTATATACCCTGAAATTGGAGGGGGAGCGTGATGAAAGTGCAACTTCGACAACTTCTCGCTTGGAGCGTGACATAAGAGATCTGCAAGCGGTCTTCGAGTCGGAGGTCATACCGGATCTGGGAGCTTTGGGTCGCCCGGCAAGGGGTAATTGGACTGAGGAGCAGCTGGAGGCCATCGCCAAAAGTCAGCGGGAAACGGGTTACAATGCTTGGCTCTCCAAGCGCATCTCACCTGAGCGATCGCTCTACGATATGCGACATCGCAGGTGAGTGGCGAGAGAATAAGCTTCAAGAGCTTGCAGAGCGAAAATCGGTAGCAATATAAGAGTGGCATTCGATTTAGTACTGCCGGCGCTTTGAAGATACATTTCTCAATCAAACACATTTCATATCTAGTTCATGCAAATTTCAGATTCATAAATTTAATAGAAATTACATTTTTAATCATATTAGAAAGCGATATAACTGGACACACTTTATATCTTAGTATATTTATAAAAACAACTAATATTTTCTTTAGTCATATTTACAATATTAAGAGAATAAATTATTATTAATATATTATTTATATTACTTATTATTTAAAGTACTTATGGTTAGGATCCTATACGCGCTTTACTTCGTAGTTTGTTCATTTAAATAGCTAACTAGTCATCACTGTTAATATGATAAGACTCTCTGAATGTTGCGATCTTTCCACAGCTGCAAAAAGCTCAAGTACCCGATGGAAAAGCTCCCATCAGTCAGTGTGGTGATAACGTATCACAATGAGGAGGCAAGCGTGCTGCTTCGAACGCTTAGCAGCTTGAGGAGCCGAACTCCGATCCAGCTGCTTCGAGAGGTTATCCTGGTGGACGACGGGAGCACCCAAGCGGACGAGAAGCTCAACGACTTCATTAAGATCAAGTTTCTAAATATGGTGCAGCACCGCAGGATCACAACCCAGGTGGGTCTGATGCATGCGAGAGTCGTGGGCGCGGAACTCGCCCTGGCCGATGTCCTCGTCTTCCTAGACTCCCACGTGGAAGTCACCAAAGGCTGGCTGGAGCCGCTCATTGCTCCCATTTTAGAGGACAACAGGACCTGCACTACTCCTATTATAGACACCATTGACTTTGATAACTTTGCCTACAGAAGGGGGAAGCCGTCGAGGGGCTTCTTCAACTGGGAATTCAATTATATTCAGCTTCCACTTCTCAAAGAGGAGGCGGTAGCCATGCCGGCTCCGCATAAGAATCCCATAATGAATGGTGGCCTCTTTGCTATTGGACGTGAGTGGTTCTCTGAGCTCGGTGGCTACGACAAGGGCTTGAAGATCTGGGGAGCCGAGCAGTTCGAGCTGAGTCTTAAGCTGTGGTTGTGCGGAGGACAAATCCTAGAAGTTCCCTGCTCTAGGGTTGGCCATCTCTTTAGAGACGGAAATTTCCAAATTCGCTATACCAACAAGGATAAAAATAGTGAGAAGAAATTAATTTCAAGGGTGAGTTCCATTTATTTTCAGTACCATAATAAATATTATAAAATAGTATGAATATAAAATAATGGTTTGTGTACAACTAAACTCTTATTTAGAACTACCGCCGAGTCGCTGAGATTTGGTTAGATGAATATAAGGACAAGTTATTTGCCAACATGCCACATTTAACAGTGATTCCGGTGGGCAATCTTGCCGAGCAACGAGACCTTAAGAACCGCCTCCACTGCAAGCCTTTCAAGTGGTTTTTGGATAACCTCGCTACGGATTTCCTCAATCTATATCCCATATTAGATCCCGCAGAATACGCTTCGGGAGTGTTACAAAGTATATCATCACCGAAACTCTGCCTGGATCGCAAAGATCCTAGTCATGGTCAACCCAAATTAGCTCCTTGTAGTTCGGACCACGTATTCCCAAGTCCAGAGCAGTATTGGAGCCTAACTAATCATAGGGAGTTGCGATCTGGATTCTATTGCTTGGAGGTGCGCAATCACGGAGTAAACGTTCATATATACCAGTGCCATGGTCAGAGTGGAAATCAGTTCTGGTCCTTCGACTCCAAGACCCATCAGGTGATCTCCGGCCAACAGCAAAACTTCAGACATTGCCTGGAGGCCCAGCCGGAATTAAATGCGGTTACTTCGAGTGTCTGTGATCCGAAGAACCATAAGCAACAGTGGAAATTTGGATATCTGAATAGCCAAAGACTGCAACATTTTTGGGATAATGTTAAGACGCAATAGGAGAAATTTGCGGCATTGTCAACAGCTATGTCTATAACTGCCGAATATTATTTGTAAATACATACTTTGTTATTTAGGAAAGAGCATGTAAGAGTATATTTCTAAAATAAGTGGAATAACTTAAGAATATTTGCCTTTATATAAAGACCCCTTCACGCAGTTTTATTTTCGAGTCCCATCCTTTCATTTTCAAAGCCCAAGTTGAGCGGTACTCCAAAAATTCGAGTTTTATATGCAAAGTAGTACAGATCATAAATGTTCAAAGTGTACGGAACATGAAAGCATATTGAATGCAAAGAGACCGGCAAGTTCATCTGAAATTAATTCGCAAAAAAAAAAAAACACAAAATGAACTAATCAATAAATAAACTCAGTTTTAAAAACTCACATCATTCACTGGATAATATGAATGATCCAGAAAATACTTGTGGTTTTCTAAGGATTCATTCATAGATGATCCCAAATGCAAATCCGCGTCGAAAGGAAGGAATCGATGCCGCTGAAACTCATCTCGACTATCCCCGGCTATCACATTGACATTTGTCAGACATCGACCCAGTTCCTTAGTGAAATCATTTCCTTTCGTCTCCGAACTGCAAATACTCTCGTTGGTCAGGGCTGTGAGTGCAAATCGCTTGAGAGCAGCTGCACTGAAGACAATCCCAGAACCTTCTAGCATAAAGACCTATAAATTAAATTAAAATATATGTAAGCAGGGTAATAAAAGTGTAACTTGATTAAAGAAGTATGAACGGAAGATTTATTTTAATTTAGTTAGGAAATAAAAAATAAACTAACTCACCAGACCATTGGTCGTTCGCAGTTTGCATCCAAAGTAGATGAGCTCTTTGGGACTATACGTCTTTAGCATGTGACGAAGATTGTCTACGACTACAAAGCTGAAAAGCGAATTTATTAGCACTCAGAGTATTAGTTTTTCATTCAAAATTCGCCATTATTACTTATCGTCGTTGCAGTAGAGGAACCAGTCCCCCTGATGGAAGTGATATTTATAAACGTACTCCAGATAGGCTCTCATTCGGTGCCATTTGTCAGGCATATTCATAAATACCGCCGGTTCCAAGTGGTTGTCAATGTCATCGCTGACGAAGAGATAGTGATCGCAGTGCCGGACCCAAGTCCGATGGATGTGAATTGCGGCATGTCCGTGGCGATATGCATAGGTGGAGATAATGCAAAAAATCCTAGCAGGCGGTGGACCATAGCTTTCGACGACTTCTCGAGATTTAAAGTTCCTTGGCAGGTGCAACATAACCGCATAGAACATAGTGCCCAGGATAAGCAGATAAATTGCATTCTTTCCGCCCAGGAAGAGGCGCCGTGTACTGAACAGTCGTGGCATTTCTAAACGATTACTGCAATCGGCGGTTCAGGTGGTGGAACTATTGGCGCTGGGTGGTCCGTCGACAATTTAATTATATTGAGTGCTTTTGTCTGTCTGAGCTGCCTTTGGTTTCCCTTTGCCCGCCGCATACAAATTGCCTTTTTCAATTAGAATTATTAACCCACCTGACGACTCCGGCATCGAAGACGCTTTGCCATCGTCTTTCATTGATGATAATGGCTTTCAAGTTGATGCAAAACTTTGCAGTTGAAAGTGAAGGGGCGAGTCGGTCGATACATCCGGAAGGGTTTGGTCAGTTCATAAAGTGTTGCGTAAACTACATAAACTTTAAGTAGAGTATCGATTACTGGTCTCCCACATCTGGCGGTCATGTTTCCCGTATTTCAACAAACTTCGAAACTACAACTCTTTACATGATTTAAACACGTTTCTAGATTTACATAGATACTCGTATATATTTTTTTGGAAATCACAAAATAACACCGCACGGTCACATATATTTTGAAAATATTATTCAATCGCCTATCTCTTTTGTTGCGAAAACAAAAGACCCACAAATGTTTGTATGGATTTCGATAATCACATGTGAGCAACTTGTACGGGTTTCATGTGAAACTGTCAAACCAAAAATAAGGTACCTGTGAGAGGTAAGCGATATTCTGCTTATGTGGGATATTAATGTCTCAGTTTACGTGCTCAAGTTTCCAGATGAGCCAAGTTTTCATCTAACAGGTAAACAAAAGGCCTACACATGATTAAGGTTACAGGAAGCAGGGAAAAGTGCAATATTGCATTCATGCGGATATCTCCATTCCCACAGACATGATGTAACAATGACACTTTGCAGTTGGGCAAAAAAAAAAAAGAAAACCAAAAATCGAAGAAAAACGGAAGTAATTTTGCACAGACAAAGGGCATTGGGAAAATGAGACTCCAGGCCAGACGACAGATTCATTGATGAACACGTTTATCCTCCCCCTTTTTCCCACATGTGAGATGAGTTATGCGATGGACATGATATGTGGGTTACTCTGGATTGCATGGACTTACTAGGAAGTAACCAAGGCCCTCTCAGCCCTTCAGTAATTGAAACATCAGGAAGGAAGTTCGTCGACAGCTGCCAGAGGTGAGTCTTTTATTACGGCCTAAAGTCTATGGAGTTTCGGACGGGAGTGCCAAAGATTTTCAATCGATAAACAAAATAGTAGTAATCGTACATTTCTGGCGGATATTCTACCAGAAAACAAATGGCGCGGCTGGATATGGGAACTGTTTTCTAAAAAGTTGATAAAAGGAAATATTACATATACCTTTATCAAACATAGTAATATAGTATTACCTCTGTACGTTTGTGATAACTTAATTTACGCAGCCAGGGTATAGTATCATAGCCATTTAAGAACTGGTAATCCATTGTAACGGGTAGGAATGTCTCGTGCTCAAATTCGTCCCGACTTTCTGCTACCGTTACATTAGCAAATCTCAAGCACCGATGTATATCCAGACCCTCAACATATCCCTCCCAATGAGTGCACTCCTTGTTCTCAGGATCCTTCGACGCCATCGTATACCTTCTTAAGGCCTCGCGACTTATGACATACCCACTATGATGGTGGACAAAGGACTAAAGTACGCAATAAAACATGTTTGCAAAAATAGTGCCAAATATTAAAATGTACTTTAAATTCATCTCCAAATAAAACTTACCTCATGGGTAACAATATTCTCGAGCTCGTAGCCAAAATATATCGGTTGACTGGGTTGATATTTCCTTTTGTGTATCATATACCGGAGATTCTCCAAAACTACAAAACTGAAATTGGAAAACACTTAGACTTCAGTTGAAAATTTCCGTTGTGGCCACCTAACAATACTCATTTTTTATTCACGTCGCAAAATCCTGCATATCAATAAAATCCATCACTGATCATCTGCTGTGCATACAAAGCCGCAATGCAAATATGTACGAATGTACGAATAGCCAAATTGGTGGATGTGAGTCTTATGGATATTCTAAAAAATTGAGTGCGGATAGAGCGACAAGCAAACAATTGCCATTTAGAAAAACCGTGTCAACAACATGGCAAGATCCGTTTTTGAATGAATCGCGGACACGCAAAGCAAACAAAGTCCAAGTTCAAGCCGCAAATGTGCGGCGCAAACAACGATGGCTAAAATCTACAAAAATAAAGAATAACAAAAATAAACGTAGAAAATCATAAACACTGCGTTGAATATTTGCCAAACAACCGGACCAAGACATAAGTAATTGATGATAATGTCGATGAGGTAAGGTGCTATATACTTGGATATGGGAGGTATAATCGTTAAGAGTCTCGATCACAATGTTTCACTTTCGCATTGTTTTCCCATCAGACTAATTACGTTGATGGAACAGAAGAAGCCGTCATTGAATATCGTATTCTGTGTCCAATTCCGAGCAGGCCAATAAAACTACCAACATTAATGACTCTTGCTATAGACATAAACTTTTAATTGCCAGTCAACGACCACACGAAGTAGACGCCAAGTCAAGTTATCAAGTCATTTTAGAGACGATTAAGCACGGTATAAATAATCCAATCCTAATTCAATTGATTTTGTAATATTCTACGGCTGGTGTTGACATCACGTGCAATAAATTTCCAATTATGTATGACGGCATAAATTAGGAAAATACTATTTCAATCGACAGCACTCCGGCACACTTGATTGACCCCATGTCACGCATTTTTTCCCAATATTAAAACAAAAAAAACTCTTGATAATGCGCTCTAATCAATAACACTTACGACCAGGGCATATTGAAACTTCTAGCACTTATATGACCATTAACTTGGCATTTGAATGTAAACAGGGATTAATTGAATTGCATTTTGAAAAGTGCGCAAAATATCAAAATAAATTGATAGCGCCAATTGCAAATATATTTAAACTAATCAATGCCTGTGAAACGGTATGACATATTGAACCTGTCTATAAATGTCTAGTTTATAGTGTGCATTTTATTTTCACAGATTCGAATTGAATGGGGAATACATTGGGATAGGGTTGCGATCACTCGCACTGAATAGAAATTCATTTGTGCCTTATCAGCATAATCTGAGGCAAACTATGCTAATGGCATTCCGCACCGTGAATGAAAATCCATGGGAAAATATTCTTTTCCAACTTCGAACTGAAATTTGTACCAATTATGAAGGCAAACCTCCCCGGAGAGCAATCAAGCGACATTTACACAGAGGAAAATGTGGAACCGGGGGTGGGGTAGTGCATTGTGTCGCCTACAAAAGACAGATAAACTACCGCCTATAGATACTCGCACTTCCTTGGCACATTTTCCCCCAGCTCCTCCAGATAAAGGAAACTCTACGTGGGCCAAACCACAAAAGGAAGCCGAGGAAAAATCGATCTACAATGGAGTGAATAGAACGGAACCGACAGAAAAACGGGATGTAGACCTTAACGTAAACTGGAACATCCAGCGTACAACAATCGAAACCCAAACTCAAACTCGAGCACAAACAAATACTGCCGAAGGCTGACTGATAACTTTATCAATGAAAGAAGTCAAAATATGTTGAGTGAGGCGGCCACCGAACTCAACGCTCATAAAAATAAACAACGAGAATGAATAAGGAGCCACGGAAAAATATAAGAACAGCGGTAAGATTGTATTCAATGTAAAAATTCATTGGTTATCTGTAATTTAATTTGCATTCTTAGCTAACTTGAAGTGAAGTGCTTTAATCCTAAAAATAGATTTAGATGAAACACTTAACTGTTTTACACTGTTTTGGATTTAAGAACTATATTTGATTACAAACTTTATAATGGTATATTATTCTTTATAAATGCAATCTTAAAATCTTTTTCGGTGTAGTGGCAGTTGTGCGCTTGGAATATCATAACAATATTCTAGCGATAAAAGAAAACGATAATAGAGCTCTTCGGCAATTTATGACTGCGTCGAACGATTCAAATTATGTTATGATCTGGTGGTGAATAATAAATACGGGGCCTTACCTAGAGGGCTCGACTCTAAGGAACCAATCGATTTGGTCGGCATAGAACAGATAGGCCTGCATTAGCCCCTGTTGGACCAAAGTCCATGTATCCGTGGAATTAATCACAGGCACATAGGGTTCCAACTCGCCATCGATATCCCCACTCACAAATAGCAAAACATTGCAGTGTTTTCCCCAGGTGCGTTTCACGTATTTGGCAGTGTCTGGACTATTATAATTATAGGGTATCATGCAAAGAATCCGGATTTCTTCGTACAGGGGATCCAAAGTGTGCTGGTTACTTCGTTTGGCAGGTTTTCTATCAACTTCGCTAACATTAATATAGAGTGTGAGAATCAAAAACAAAATTAAAGCCAGAAAAAGGCCATAATAGACGCGTCTAGGTGAAGTCATGGCTTTAAACTGACTATTATTAAAGTTTGATCACATGAATGGGAAAACTCAATATAAGATAAGACAGTTATCAGTCTGCAGAAATAATTTAACCCACTGAATTTTCGGGGGTCGATGTGCACTCATGCTTGGTATTTAAAAACGGACGGAAGCTATCAAACTATTTTGTTTACGGTTAAGTGGTTTTTAGCAAAATAGGAAGATAAGTGCTATGGCTAAACAGTTCCTATAATTAAACATTGATTCGTTTTTTTTAGTGCGCAAAAAATGAACTTCATTTATGTGGCCGTTTAAATTTTTGGCGAAAAAAATAATCTTGATTTTGTGGTCGTTTTAATTTTATTAAGTGAAACAGAATTGGTGAATGGTTTCGCGATTGCATCTACAATTTGAATAGTTAATTAAAATATTTATTTAGCCCGCAAAGTGTTAACTCGATTCGCTGGGCCAACATTTTTGATAAGATTAGCGAGCTTTGATTGCATTTTAGTAATCCAATCAGGGAAGGGGGGCCAATTGTGTGGTTAGCGGTGCAGATAACGAAGTAACCATGGTTACCAATCCAATTATCAAACGATTTGGCAAGCAATTCGATGGCTTCTAGATCAATGCTTTTAAATAATTCTTATCACTGCAAATGGCCGCAATTAAAGTGTAATAGGAAAAGGGGTTATAAAATGTAAATGGCTGTCCCTCTCCCTTCGTCATCGCTAAGTTTTAGTGCATTTCCGTTGAAAGCAGATGAGTACCAAAATAAAAGAAGATCCAACAACCTGCTGCTTCGAATCTCGTGCGAGCCAAACAAACATTAAGTTACAAAATAAAATCTTTGGCCCATAAAATTAAACCGCGGCCAAATACGCAGAACAGACAAAGACGGAAAAAGAAAAACAATTTGTTGTTGGTTGGAGGATGAAGGGAAAACAGGCTAATCTCATGGCGCGAGCTTATCAGGAAAACAAACCTGCAGCAACCTACTTTATATGTATCTGTATCTTTGTCTGCATCTCCATCTGCATCTGTAACCGCTGTGGCTGGCTGCTGCGAGCTCCCAATCCGCGACCCAATCCCATTTCTACACGGAGAAAAAAAAATTGAAAATTATATAATTATTTAAGCCATGCGTTTCTGCTCGCTTAACATTCCTTTCATAAATTGCTATTTAAGGCAATTAAATTGCATAAAAAGCTTGTATTTATTTCGTATTAGATTAAACGTGGGACTAAACTTTTTTGCTGTTCAATATTTAAATATTTCTATATTACAAATATAAACTTAAAACACACATTGCAATGTGTACAATACATTGGTAAACGCATATAAAATTCTAAAAACTTCCAATACATTTTTTAACTAATAGTAAAAATATACTTTCTTTACTTTTTTCTGTACTTTTTTTTAATAAGCTCAAGTTATTTATGTTTCTAGTGAACAGCACAGTAATTTCTTGCAACATTTTTTCACAGTGCGTTTTCAATCCCATTCCGAGTCCCAAATCCAATCTGATCCGATCCCCCACTGCTGCACTTTGATGTTCCTCTGATGGAAGCGCCCAAGATAGGAACAGTTAGCGCATCGCAGTTAACTCGTTCGGCGGAGTTTTCCTGTTGGGTTTTTATGAGCTGGGTTCAGGTCTGGAGTATCTTGCAGCGCGCCCATAACTTTGAATCGGACAACTTTTATTTGCATTTTTATTTGTTTTTCTTTTAGTCAGGCTTCTCGGAACGCTCCAACTTTTTTTTATATATATTTTCATGGAGATAGAATTTAATTTTGCTTTTGTTTGGCAACGCAATCGAGGTAAATATTTCACTTGAATTAAGCATAACTTTTCTGCTGCCAATATACAAATTTGAAGTGCACAGATTGTTATATTGCTGAGTTTTTGGAGCGTAGAACGCTTGTCAGTTACTAATTCGCATTCCATGCTTGACCCAATCCTAAATTGCGTTTTCATGCCGCACTCGAAGCCAAGCCCAAATCAATTTATTGTTATTTTTTATGGAATTTCAATCAGAAAATTCTTTAGTTTTCTTGAACGGAAAATTGATTTTCAGGTAGTTGGATTTCAGTGTTCAGCATCTGTGTGCAAAGATACAGCATTCCAATTAATATCTTTTTGTGGTCAGCCGCAAACCAGGCAAGCAGAACTATAGTTTAGATTATTTATCTAGAAAAGCTCTTAATTTGTCGCTATTTTAGCCGCGTGGCAAAGCTTTTACTACACTTTACCATATCTACATATATGGAAAACATTTTGAGCAAATATTTTCCCTACCGCCGCATTCTCGCTTGCCACTTACAAAGGCAAACACATCAAATTGCAAAATCTTCGCCTTGGCAGCCAAGTTGTTGCAAATATTTATTGCTATTGTTTGCGTGCATTTTACTTTTTTTTTTTTTTTTGTTTTAGACCTTTCATTCACCTTTGAGTTAGGGCAATATATAAGCAAATAACGCAGCTTCAGTTGGAAATGTTTGCTCAAAGTCTAAAAGAAAAAAAATAAACAAATCGCGGTTGAATTTAACGCATGGCATTATAAAAAAGCTCCACAGCTGACACGGGTGGTAAACAAATTGGTGGCACTGTATGGGTCTTAATAAGAATCTCGGCAAAGCATAAATAAACATTTCATGGAGATCTGAAAAAAAGATGACTATAATCGCCGGTAATCACCCTTGAAAAGTTAAATACTTTAAAATAAATTTTAGGTTTTAGGTCAACGGGCTTGAATGAATATTTAAATATTGGCTCAATACAATTTACACAGCTTTTGTAGTTTTTTTTTTTGTGATATTTACTCGACTCGAGGCTAAAATCGATTTAACAAGCCCCGTGGCTTGTTTGTGTAATATATATTTTATTTGAACAAGCATCGCTGACCCCATAAAAACATTTATAGAAATGTGTAGATGTCCACAATTGGTGACCGTTTTTCTAGAGACAGCGGGCTTGCCAATTTTAATTTTGGCTTTTGTTTTGGTTTCGGTTTTAGCCGCCTGCACAATAAAGTGGGTCAAATATTGCGTATGACGTTGCCTTTTAGCCAGCGGCTGTTGGCCAACCGGTTTCGCTTTCAAACATCGGCGGCGATTCGTCTGAGTTGGGAGTTAGTCGATTGGAGCCACTATGGTTTGGGTATGGGTATGGGTATGGGAATGGGTATGGTTATCTTCCAGCTTCCACTTCCAGCTTAAAATTTAACTTCGGCTTGGGCCACGATTTTGGCGCTTAATTGAAAATTCAGTTGGCCAAGTCGACGTGTGTTGTTCGGGTGGCCATAAACGTGGGCTAATGTGCATTTTATTAATAAATTGTCTGCTTCATTAGGCTGTACCCTCTGCCCCAGCAACCTGCAACTTTCACCGATCGGAAAGATGCATCCGATGGATGGGCTTTTAATAAATTGCCCTTTAGTTGCGCTTTCTCGCTGCCTCTCCGATTCGGATTCCCATTCGAATTTGCATTTCGAGCTAATTATGTTGTTTATGTTGTATAATATTTTGATGTGCCTTGTGCGATCTACACATGTTTTCGTGGCAGCAGCCGTTAAAACCGGCAATGCAAATGCAAATCGAAAAATAAAACTCAAAATAAAAAAAATAATGGACATGCTGTCTGGAGCCAAGGTGAAAGCATAGACAAATTGCCACATTTTGCAGGCCGGCAACTGGCGAATTTTTGCTTCATAACCGATTGGGCTTTAACCCATTAGCTACGCAATTAGCGAGGCTAACATAAAAACCGATACTAAAACTCATTAGCAACAATTTCAGGTATTCACTGGAACTGTTTGTTTTATGCCCCGTAATGGCAGTGATGAAATTATATGGCTCGCTGTAATAAGTAGCTGAACTACGAACAATTGAATAATCCAGAATAGTTCTCCTAACCAGTAGAGCCAACACTTCTGGCTTTCTTTCTAGCCTGATAGCTTTCAATATGGTCAATAGAACGTGAGTGGATTGTTTAAACAACTGACCACGCGCTTATTGGAATTTTTTGGCATTGTTTTGAACGGCGCCCAAAATCCAACTAATGAAACAATTTGCACACATTGTGGCGTTCCGACAAATTGGTGGGCGTGTTTTGGTCAGGTTTCGCTTATTTTTACAGTCCAAGCGACCGACAATAAAATCCATCCATAGATCATTCGTACCATTGTGAAAACGGTCGCTGGCTAAGATATTCATAGGTTCTAGACATGAGGCTAAGTTAGTTAGGCGTCTCGCATCGGGGAATATGTCATAAACTGTCAAATAAACATAGAGCGATCGTAAATCTCGACTGCATTTGCAATTAATAATTATTGCTTTGCATAAGCGGCATTCGGGCGAAGTCTGTTTTCTGTTCCCACCGATATGCAAATGCCACCGCAAGAGGTTCTTCCCCAGAACTTGGCCCATTTCATTGACCGCTGATCACGGACCTGTGATCACCAATCACGGATTGTGAATCACGGCTTGCGAGATAAATAACTTTTATTGCACTCGCATAAATGCAATTTATTCGCACCCTCACATGTGGATTTCTAGTTGGTTGTCGGTGATTTGTTTACCCATTCAAATGGGTATAACAATAATGAAGCACGGAAACGGACGGCGACTGCAAGTGCAACTGCAACCGGCAATCTATAAATACAACAATAACGATAATAATAATAATGATAAATAAAAATCACATGGCGGTTAAGAGCGACAAATCCATTGCACAGTGAGATAAATTTCCATAGAATTCATTCCATTTGTTAATGTCGATAGCGGGCTGTTCAGATTGCAGATAGCGCGGTGATACTAACTTAGTTGCAATAATGTTTCCCAACTCAGCTGTTGGAATGCGGGACCGTGTAGCGTAGAATAAAAATAAAATAGAAATAAATTTGAAATACCTCTTACTCTTAAAGATAGAGCGATAGAACCCAAGACCTACCACAATTCGCATTGCCTTCGGAAGCGTCCACGTTTTCCAGCACGGGGTTAACTGGGAGTCACGTCCACCGACTTAGCATCGATGCTAGGAAAACAGTGTTTGAGATCATTTATTATGTCTATTGTCTCTGCCAGCGATTTGCATACCTATACATGGGTTTACTAGCTTATCAATGCGAAATTACAATTGCACAAAAGCATTGAGCGCACTGCAAGCACCGGCAGTCGAATAAGCTATCACGTCCTTAGCTCAATGTCAAATCGAACTGTCTCTATCTGTCTATCTATCCATCTATCTATCTATCTACGACAACTATCTCAATCTGCCGGATTGTTGATGTTGTGCTCCGGCATCCGAAGCTGGAAGCTATTTACAAAGCTCAGTGGAAGTGGGGAGTGGCACCGCCTGGCGAAAGGATTTGTATGCCATCTGTTCCTGGCGTCAATCAAATCAGTTGCTGCAGCATCAATGAATCAATTTGAATGTCAACTGATTGATGGCGAAATAATAATCAAAGAAGCTGGCGGCAGATGAAGAGCTCCATTCGGTGCTTCTAGCTTTAAGAGAGAGCTTGTTATTCGAGTAATAATTAAACCAACGATAATTTAAATTGTTAGGTGTATAATTTATTAATAATTAGTTTGTGGCCTACTTAAGTCTAGTAACAATATGCATCTTTGCGTTTCCATAAGTACTGGATACGATATCATTAAGTACAATGTGGCGAAACTATTCAGCTAACACATTTAGTAGCGAGTAGTATGTTTAGTTACGTCTTTTTGATAATCACAGCGCTTAGTTTAATTACATATGGGTATGTCTTTCCAGCATGAACATGAAAATATCACAGAGCTCAGTTGCTTGGCTAGGTATTCGTATTCGTATTCTCGTCACTTTTACCTTTACCGCTTGATATCGTCTTTCGACTGGCTGTCTTTTGACTTCGATTTCTTTTTCTCGTCGACGGTTTTGTACGAGCTGCCGAATACCTCCGCATAACTGGGCACAATTGGCATCATCACAAAGTTTGGCTTAATCGACTCGCACGTGGGCGAAGCTGCCAATGTTGCAGATGTTGCTGTTGCTGCTGTTACTGCTGTTACTGTTGCTGCTGCATGTGTTGCTGCTGCTGCTGTTGTTGCTGGGAGCAGCGGCATTGTGGCATCACAAAACGAAGGTGTCTGCGGTGCCAGGTGATTCTCGGGTGCGGCTGGAGGTGCTGATGTTGCAACTCCTGGATGCTGCAGCTCCTGGCTGCTCCTCTCCTGCTTATTGAACACATTGAACACACTCGGATAGACAATCAGGCAGGATGACTGCGGGGATTTTTGTAGCAGCTCCAGAGCCGCCTCGTAGCTGGGCAATCCAGATACTAGGGTGTATTCCGGAACCGGATCCTCCACATCCGGATGCAGTTTCAACGCCTCTATATCTACAATGGTGCACTGCGTCGAGCCATTTGCATTGTTGCGATCTGCAAAACAAAGAACAATAATTGTTTATTAGTATTTGCCTTCGTTGGATTGGAGTTGACTGGGCGAGATTAATGAAGACCTCGACCCAGTTGCAATATTACAATTGCTTCTGCCCGCATTTGTTTTGCCCTATTTGCTGGCTTTCATTTCCATTAACTTTTTAAATATTTTCTCTTCGCTGCATTCTTTTTCATAATTGCCTTGGCACCGCTTTCGAATTAAACTCGAGGTAGACGAATTTCTCTGAAATTTTTTGCCGCACTTTTCTGCCATTTCGTTGGCGATGTGCTAATTTTTTTCCAAGGTTTCGTGACTTTTTAGGCCGCATCACGAACTACAGAAAATTGGTGTTTGTTCTTGAACCTGACGACAGTTAACGAAATACTTCGCTTTTACGACCTCAAAAAAAAAAAAAAATAGATTGACGTAACAAAGTGAATCATTAGAGATGTGGAAGCACTTAAGACGGAATAAAATACGAAAAGATTTCCACTTCTAATGGAGTATATTTCCCTGATGACGGTTGAAGTCAGGTCACCTAATTTCAGCAATAAAATCGTTTATAATGGCCTGGAATTTCGACTTGTTTATGTGGCTTGAATTGTGTGAGTGTTTTTTTTTTTTTTTTTTTGGCAGTACTGGCTAATCAAAACAGGCAGTCGATAAGATCTTAATCTCAATTAACAAATATATACGGATGCCATATGAACATTTTCCCATTTCTAATGCGGAATACTTACAATTGCGTTTCCAGGTGCGGAACTGATGGTACAGGAAGCAGGAGCAGATGCAGAAGACCATCGAGATGAGGATCAGGGTGAAGACGATGCCGATCCACACCTCGTTCATGAATTTATCGTACTCCAACTGCTGCTGCAGCTGATCCACACTGCTGCTGTCCAGAATCACCCGATTGGCCAGATCGAAATCCATGATCTCCTCGCTGGTGGAATTCCTCGGATGGCTGACTTCGTTGAGCTGATGCTGATGTTTCAGTTGGATGGAACTGAGGATCTGCTGGCCAATCTGTTTCAGGAAATCACTGCTGGAGATGGCATCCAATGTGGTGATGGTCGGGGTGGAGGCTTCAGGAGAACTTCTCCCGCTGTTCAGAATCTTCTGAGCTGCGGCACCGGCGTAATGATCGAAATGCAAATCGTGCGAGAGTTCGTAGTTTAATGCGCGCGGCAATTCCTCCATGGTTTACTTTTATATCGGTCGACTGGCGGGTGTAATCTCTATTTGTATCTATATCTCTGCTGTTGTATCCGTTGCGGCACACTTTCACTGCTGCGATATCGGTATCTGTATCTCGTGGATCGTTCTTAGTCTCCGGTTTCTTTAAACGAACGCACACGTCCGTCGACGTCTGAGTCTACAAACAAACTGATTTGAGCGGCCGATCGTCGAGCGGTCAAGCCGAGCAGCTCCACGAGTTTAACTCCATTCCACTCAAGAGAGAACCGAACCGAGCCGACTCGAGTCGATCCGATCCGATCCCATCCGGTCCGGAGTGTAAATCCAAATCTACCTGGCCAAGATCTCGATCACTCCTCTCTTCTTGCTCATTTGCCGCTCGGATACGCATCGCTGAGAACGTTCTCTCGCCGTGAAACGATCTTGTATCTTGTAATTCCCATTTCGATTCCGATTCCCGGAGCGCATCTTTTGTGCTCCCACAGAAACTGACAATGCCCAGGAATTATGGGACCATAATTGGCGTTACAAAGCGGCGCACATGTTGCTCAAGCAGAAGAGAGGGAAAAGGGAGAGGATTTGGGATGGGAATAGGGATTGGGAAGGAGAGAGGATAGAGGGACTACCCTGTGGCATCGATCTTCATTTCTCTGGCGGCTCCTTCGATTTCGGATCGTTCTGCAGCCGGGCAAATGACATATCTCCATTTCCTTGCAGTCGAAAAAAATAGGGAAAATTATTTTGTCAATAGGAAATTATAGAATGTATTGTATATTGAAAAAATTGAAATATTAATTATGTCGAAAAAGGAGCAAGGACTTACATGATAAGTGACTATACCCAAATGTATGACTTTAAAATTGATTTAAAAATTTGATATAAGCATCAAATACTAAAGGTGTTTAAATAATTATTCGTTTTTTTGTCGATCTTTCTTGTCATTATTCGAACTTTTATGGGTATCTTAGAAATTTCTTCCTCAAATTTCACGGCACATTTTTCCGCTAGGTGTACAGTTCAGTTCTTGTTCCGCTGCATTGTTCGCCGGGGAAAGAGAAATTATTGCTGTAGGATAATGTGTTTGTGGGACTGTTGTTGTTGCCCAAAGGGGCCCGAGACTTCTCTTCTTCTTCTTCAATTTTGTCTTATTTTTTCCTTTTGGCTCGGTGGAGTTTTAAATTACAGCTACGTGCAGATATCTTATTTCGGGCAGCAATTTTGTGGGCGACGCGATGATCACCTGGCTTTGGGTTGATCACTTTTTGGCGATAGCAGCAGGTAGGGTTAGGTCTTTGCTTTTGGATCTTGAGAATGGAACCGGGAACGGGGATTGGCACTGAGGATCGAGTAGATACAATAGTTGTCCATTTATGGGATTGATGTGTGTGTAATTGGAGGTTTTGTGGATGAGCAGGGAAAGCTGACGGGGGATTATCCTTGCAATCAAAGAGGCGCAGACTAGGGTATGACATAATCTTTGGAAAATGGTTTCGGGATTGCCTCTTAACGGTTGTCAATGCAAATACCAAGACATTAAAGGTAGCATATTTAAGTATTGAAATAATTATTTTACTTAAACTTCTATGAGCCTCTGGAACTAATTTCCCACCGAGTCGCAAAATTAGCTGTACTGGTTGGTGGTAAAACACATTTCTAAGCATTTTCTCCGGCCCCATAACAGCCCAATAAATCAACTATAACTCTATAGCCATCCCCTAATAATTAACTTTGAAGTGCCCCCTCCGAAATGCGTTGCCATTTCCCATTACGAGGCCCCCGTCGATAAAAATCACATAAATACAAGCACTCAAAACAGGCCGGATAAGATCAGCACCCGCTGGAAGATTGAGGAGAAATTGCTTTTCAACAAGACAGAGTCTAAGATGAATCTTGTTGCGATTCACAAAGGATTGCCTATGGTCTCCGGGCTCAATGCTTCCTGATGAGCTCATCGAAGAGCGGCCAGAAGTGAGCAGTTCTTATCACGATCGGCTAATCTCGTTGAGGAAATGAATCAGCAGAGAGGCTGGGGAGATTAGCAAAATGCCGGAGGTTGTCTGCGCAACGATGACGTCTTGAAGACAGAGGACAGACAATTATCCGGGCATTCTTCTCTGGTTAGTGCGGCTAACCCATATGGGCGAATACCAGTCCCAATACCATTCCGATTCCAATTCCCATTCCCTGCACTTAAAACCGCCCATCTAAGTACGCCAGGTATGCGGTTCTTTTGCAATCAACTGTCACGGACCGTGAGAAGAGACAATGGCAATTTAATTAAGGAGGCTAAGGCCCGCCTTGGGTTTTCTTGGGCCTTAACCTATTCTCAGGGTAGTTCGGTAGCTTCGGCATATATATATATGTATGTGCATAATGTATATCTGAGTTCCTCCGCATTGTGGTCTTGTCTTCGCGCCGCTTTCTTTTTCTTTCTCCGCACGTCGGCTTAGTTGACCGACTTGGGCCAAGTAGCTTTAATTTAAGACCCTAATGAGCCATTTAGGCATTCTGGGCTTTGTGTCTTCAATGCCGACTACTGTGTTTTGGTCGTCTCCCTGCCCGCGAACAAAACTTAAATTAATGAGTCCCCGGCCAGTTGGTGTCTTTAGTCTTTGGTCTTTGGATCTGGGGGCTTGGGGTTTAGTCGCTCGGTTTTGGGGGCCTCATTTTCGGATGCGGGTGATGCTCAGATGCTCTGATGCTGATAAAGCTGCTTAATTTTTCACTGACTCTGAGATCGGGGTCTCTGGGCTGCTTTGCATAATGCAGCCCCGCCATCGAGCAACAATTTTTACATAGTTTATTAATTTTTCGGATTTCGTCTAGGGTATTCTCATTCCCCACCGCCACCTTCTGTCGCCAGTCAACCGCTTCTGACACTAATAAATCGGCTTAAATTTGATCTTGAGCGGTGTATTTTTGATTCCCGACCTAGCTGAGGGCACTTTGTATCTCAGGGGCTCCGTGTGTGCATTATTGATGATGGCGACTGACCTTAGCTAGAAGCTGGCCCCAAAGAATCCGCCGATCGAGCCCCTGAGTTATGTTCAGCTCCATAATCGGATTGCTGGGAGTGATTTAAATGGACCGGCTTTCATTGTATAGGAAACCCTGGGGGACGGCCGATTACTTTGATTTGAGCTATTTGCTGAACTCCGACGTATAAACTCACGTTTTTATTTTTCAATTTTCATATTTGTTTGACCGTTTCGCAAAAGTGCCGTACGCTTGCTAAACAATTACTCAAATTACATCATTTAATCTTTTAATTATTAAGAAAAAGTACTGCAGATGCGGAACTTGTTGCTAACCTATGTTAAATATAGATTTATATTCACATATGTAAAAGGGGTAGGTATGAGTTTGCAATAAAATATCTCAAAAACTGTAGCTGATTACACTGTTTAGAGTAAACAAAATATTGATTGTGTAATAATCTGGAAAGTTCGAATAAAATGACCTTAAATGTGTTTACCCTAGTAAATTTATTGATAATGCAAGCACTGGACTTTAGTTCTGGGAAGCATTGGAATGAATAACCGCCCTTCCACCTTACAAATTTATACTTAAAATTAAATCAATTATCCAGAGGCAGCTGGCATCTGGAAACCCCTTGGCAATATGACTGTCAGCTCTAATTGAGTCGTAAATTCAACCCTAGATTTTTGGCACACATCTAAAACGAACTGATTTCCATATAATTACAGGGCACACTGCTCTAATTGAGCGATCAGGAGAAGTATCATTGAGCGAATCAGTCTCGCAGTTGAGACGGATTCCTTGAATCCCAGATTCTCGAATCCGGAGTTTCAGGACCCAATAGCCACCCGTGGGCATGGGCCATAAAGTCATGACATCCTGCCGGGCAACTAGAAGCACTTGTTTTGCCTTTTCCACTCCGACTTTTTCTCACCCTGCCCGGGGGCGCATTTTCTGGATACGTATCTTGTGCCTTTTCATTTTTTGTTTTTTTTTTTTTTGAAGCTCAGCAAGACGCAATGCAACCAACTGAGCTGTGACGGAGCGAAAGTCATGGCAGGAGCATATACTACATAAGTACGAGAGCCTGGCCAGGTAATTGCTGCAGTTGTCGGGGGGCAGTGATGTGAAACATTTGTCATATGGACCGAAACCGAGACGTGCCGCTGCCATGGGAAAGTCAGTTCGCAGTTCCCTAATCTGTGATATAGGTCATGCAACCCTCAAGGTTCCGAGTAGGTACCGGTGCCATCTCCAACTGCAAGTTCTAGACTCCGCATTGTCTTTGGTCCCATTGTGTTTGTTATGGATTCGTAGAAATTACGCGTGAGCATTCCAGCCATCCTTTTCATATTCTTATGTGACGAGCCAAGTGGCTTGGGCCTATTATGTTCTGTATCTGTATCTGAGTCCGAAGACAACAAGTGCAGCGATGAGTGCGCCTTTTATTCCAGGCACAATTAAAAACGCAGTTGTGCATAGAGTTAGCAGAATAGCTGGAAGTCTGGCTCAAGTTTAGCCAAGCCAAACCTCCGAATCCCCTACCCACAGGAACATCTTGCGTGTAGGCACCCACCCATTCAATGTCAATGAACCGCAGTTGTAATGTTTATACGCCCATCACAGTTAAAGATACGGATACAGCTACACGTGCACTTAGAAAAATATATATTTGAAGAGCGAAATTCTTGATATACAAGAAATATCTGTTGAAATATCACATAAATAATTGCACAATAATTGATTATTTTAGAATTTGTTTATATGCTGAAAAAACGTGTAATAAATTGTCACAATTTCGAATTATTCCATTGTAAATAGTGGTAAAAAGCAACAGTTAAATTAAAAAAACATAATTTGATGGTAATCACAAAATTCTGCCCTTATAAAATCTCACAAAATGTATATGAAAATATTAAATAATACAAATTTCTAAATCATCTATGCTTTTTCTCCGCCTGAAGCTATAGAGACAGATAGGAGCACACGGTATGGAGCACTCCAAAGTTGTCCACCTTCCGACGCTGTCGTTGCTTGGATTTTTACTTTATTTGTTTATGGTTTTTCCGTCTGATTATCTTGGGCGCGTTTTAGCCCCAAGTTCGTTGCGCTTGGCCAGACTTCCTCCTCAAGTCCCCCCATCACCTCCACAATATCCACCATATCATCCATGTAGTACTTATGATGTTATTTCATTTTATTGTCGCCGTCTTGGGGACCTTTCCCCATCACCGGCTGTCAAAGTTTTCGGTTTTTTGTTGGTTTATCGCTCCAAAGGTTTTCTATACAACAATTGATTGAACATTATTAGCACTCAAGCATAAATTTGTTCGACATTCTCGACAGGGTTAACTGGCTGTATAAGGCTTCAATATTTGTAGTCCATTAGGTGGGGGAAAACCTAGATGTTACGAAGCTGATGGATAGATAGAAACGTTTATGATCCAAATGTCTAAGCAATTTATAAATACAAATGGGGCAAACGTTAAGCTAAATTTACACTGAATCAAACGCAATCGCGCAAGTTACAAAACACTGGATTGCTAAAAAGCTAAATTACGCAGCACGCAATCCGATAAATGTATAGCTTTCAAAATCGAGTGTGCAAATAAAATCCGCCCATAAACCGGGTAACTGGAACGGTTTTGCAAGCAGTTTAATATACCTTTATTGATTCATTTGACTCGTAATTTGTAGCTACTGTAACTAATCATAGCGTACTTTTCATCTGTAGATAGAACGTATATTATATACGAATATTTTAATTTCATATTAATATTCCCTCGATCAATTTTATTATTTATCCCCTGTGATTTATAGATCGCTTACGCCGACAGCAACAAGTTGTCGCTGCTCGAGATCTGTAATTATATCGGACTAGCTCTTGAGTTAAGGAAATGATAGTGCCATGTAACACCATGTTGCTCACCAGATAGTCAGATTAAAGTAATATTTCACAGAATAAGATTCATTAGGGGAGTTACATGAAACTACAGCTTTAAAATCTAGCTGCATTCTCATGATAGAACGTAAACATCTAGTGAGGTCAGTGCTTTGTTGTCATTTTTTATATGGTTCTATGCATCAGCCCACGATCTAGCCTCATCAAATCTTAATTAATCAACTGCAATTTGTGGCCAGTCATTGAACCCGAATGATCGAAACCAGTTTCGCACGTGGTGAACATTCGCTTGCATTAACATACCGAACTTGTCTAATAAACCACAAGATCATCAAATCCGGCATAGCGAATGGAATTCTTTCATTTAATTCTATGGACTGCTGGGCGGCTCCCAGTGTGGGATCCCTTCTTAATAGTTGGGACCCAGAGACCCACAGACCTTTAACATCAATGGGAGACTTTCAATTAACCTTAATTTCGCACTTGGCGCCCAGCCGATTTTTTCTTCCGATTTCCACTTAAGACCCGATTCCGATTCTACTGACCCCAATTGGTTTCGTCAGACCATCGGAATCGATCAATAAACAAATTTTTTATTATTGATTATCGTGTTGGTCATGTTCACAAGGTGTTGGGAAACTTTCGGATCGCTTTCCCGCAGCACAAACTTCTTTAATTTCTGTATTTCCTTATCGCAGCACTCTTATCAAATGATATGCAAGGTGCCCGGGGGATTGATGTGCTTGGGCAATTCATCAATGCGCTCTCTCTGTACCTCCAGTTGTACTAGGGTTACCTATAGTTTTGGAGGCCTTGTCATTATTGACATTACAAATGTTATTGATTGTTGTCCGCTGGGTGTCGTTGGGTTTTCATTTATGTTTCTCTTCGCTGCGCCCTGCGGCATAGTTTTCATTTTGCGGCTCACGAAATTGAAAGTACATGTTAATTATTTCCACACACGATCCAACAATCACCTGCATTTGTTGGTGGGACCCCAGATCCATTTCCATTGATAAGCGCATTAGTTTTCGAGTGTCACCGAAAAAGAAACAAAAACATTTCCCTGCCTCACTGATTTTCTTGTCAATCAGGCCTGAAAAAAGAGTTCGTAGTCCAATTTTTTCCGTGCTGACATTTCTTTTTTTTTTTCAGTTTTTTCCTTTTCGACTCGTCCACGTTGCATGCAAACAAGAAATCTGGGGAATCGGGGGAGTTTTTCAACCTGGCGACAGAAGCATTACAAAGCATTTGCTTTTCGGTCATATCAATTCTTGGAAGTGTCACTCTCACTGCATTGTGTGAATTTTTTTTTTTGGCGCGGATATCATTTTCCCCTTTCAGATTCACTTTTCCCCCCTCGGCATTGGGTTCGATAAATCGGTTATTGGGGCGTTTGAAAGGGGCTTGAAAGGTTTGTTAGCCTGTGAATGGCAGTTGAGTGATTCGGCCAAAAGGATCCAACAATCGAACTGAGTGCTGCGGGCTAATGAATAAAGTGAAAGTCAATTATGATTTTCAGAGTGATTCAAGACTCCATCAATGAATTCGCATGGGCAGGGGGACAATAGAGGAAGATTTCTAGTATTATTATGCTTCACATTTCTGGAGCTGAGTGAAAATGCATTTATAAAGAGAACATTGAACCCTTTTCTTATCTTATTAAACGAAATGATTACTATGGTGATTACATTGTTGCATGTCAATTGTAATTGTAATAACAAGTAAAAATAGTCGATTTAAATTTAAACTTTAGCTTGCAAAAATCGTATGGATATACATTCTCCAATATCTTATTAAACGTTCCCCACTTTTAGTTGAACATCAGTTGGAGTAAAAGCAATTAAGATAAGATAATCCCCCATCATTCCGCACTATTTGCATTTGTAATGGGATTTCCACTCCCCACCTCTAAGCCAACAACTCAGCATTTTCCCCTCGGCTTTTAGCCCCTCTGCCTTTTCTGCCACTTTTCACACGCTCATCTGCGAATGTTCCAATTAGACACCACACTATATATAGTACTTTATAGCCGGCAGTCATCCCACACCCACGCTAAAAATTAATTGCATGCTACCTTTTACACGCGCACCTGATGGAAATTTATACACCGATTGCCGCTGGCGCTTTTCGCTCAAAACTGAAGCGAAGACTGGGTCGCGCTTATTTAAAGTCCAATCTGCAACAATTCAATTAAGCCAATAACTAAACCAATTTGCAATGCGCTTCAGCTTTTTAGCTACAGCTACGAATTGCGATCACGATGATGATGCACAGAGACAAAAATTGCCGTAGATACTTAAAAACACCAAAAACAGTCAAAACTTTATACAAATTATATCAAATACATAAATTGATACATATTAAGTCAATCGGAATAGAGAGTAAAGTTGTTCTAGAAAATAAGCACTGATGATTGATAAAATTTCCAGTTGAAATCTGAAGTAAGTTGCAACATCCTATTTTCTCTCAATGTGTTGAGGGTGATGAGGGAAATCCACGACTTGGTCGAAAGGAAATGAAAACGGCCAAAGACAAAGCCCTGGCAAGGCAGCGGGTCCAAATCCAATTAAACTAGTGACAACGACACTGCATCCACTAAAAAGGGCAAGTAGGCGGTGGGCGGAGGAGTGTGGGTGGGTGGGTGATATAAGGGGCAGGAGGCTTGTGGGGATTTCCTTTGGGGGCGATGGGAACTGCGAGCTGGCATAAAAATTGAATAAAGCGCAATTTCAACTGGACAGCGGCAGCGAAGCAATGTGGCCATGTTGCTGCCACCTGCTGTCTGCTTTACATTTGCAAAAAATACAGCACGCCGAGAACCCGACTTCAAAGCAATTGCGACATAATTAAGTTGACAACAACAGATGCAACAACAGCAACAACAGCACCAGAAAAGCAAAAGCAACTGAAAAGCACGAGCAAAGCAAAAGCAAAAGCAATGGCAATGGCAAAAGCAACAGTGGCAGCGACACCAGCGAGCAATTGACACCACTGACCCAGATACGTGGCGCTGCAAAAGCGGCTAGAAAAAAACTGGACGAATTGTGAACAGAACTTACTGCACTGCAGAATAAAATCAGATAATCTTTAAAGATTTATTCAACATAATATAAAACCAATTCAATTATCAATCAGTTCATTAATTTTAAAGTTTTTTGAAAATGTTTTGTGAGTTTGTTCGAAGTAATATCCAAGAACATTCAGATTGGTTGATTTATTGCTAACAAATATATTCGTTTTGTAGGGTACTTATATATTTCAAACGATAGACTCTTAGCAGGAAGTGTTAGTTTTAAATTGTATAAGTATTTACAGGTGTTTCTCATAGTGTATGCTTGGGCCTGGTTAAGACCCAGCCGCGTGACGTCGTCGCAGCCGTAGTTTAAAATTGAAAATTAAAATTGTTAGACAGCGTGTCGCGCTGTCGCCTGTCAGTGGCATTTGTTTGGAGCGAATACCCTGCGGTGATATACACTCCACCAATACGGATGAAGAGTGACTTGGACATGGTCAGCGGTCAAAGGGAAGGTTGGGTGATGGGAGGATGTAGAGTACGCTATAAAAGTCGCACTGGGTCGGGATTAGCTCAACAGTTAAAAGTAAAATAGCAAAGAAAGTCCGCAGAGAAGAATTGCTGAAGGCATTCGGTGGAGTCTTACGGTTAGTTTTATGTCAGCTAAGGCCTTAAGAAGGTAATAAACTAGCTTCGTAATGTATTTGCAAGTGGTGTACTTTCATTACATTTCTAAAAAAAAAAAACAAGTTATTTTGGGATAAGCAGTCACTAAATGGATGTCTGAAACCATTTGTATTAAAAGAAAAGAGAGTTTGTATTGAACAGATTCTCAAACGAGGGCTGGAGAATACATTTCCATTTTTACTTCTAATATACTTTAAACTATTTCAATTCAATATAAATTTATGTGCAAATAATAAGTAATAATGTTGTTTACGACTTATTTTATTAATTTCTTAATTCCAGAATGGAGCCAACAGTTTTCTAAAGCTTACACTCACCCACCTGCCATTACTTTTGCAGCGCCCAGGAAAGTTCAGCAGACCCAAACTAAACACTTAAGCCACATACTCTTTTATTTGGTCGCAATTTTAACGGGTTCCACCAGCTGGCCGACTGACTGGCTTGTCTAGATGGCTGCATGCTGGTAGTTGGAAGCCGCTGTCTGGCTCTGAGCCTGGTTTTGTTTTTGTTCGACAGTGCCACCCCGGACACCACCCCTCGGCGATTTTCACACCGCCATTGTCACCAACTGGAATGGAATGGCGACGTCAGACGGCGCTTTTAATGTTTGCTCAGCACCGACGACGAAATCCAATTAAAGAAATTATGTTTACATATAAAAATGCATGAGGCGCAAAGAAGAGAACAAAACCTGGCCACATTTGTGGCAAATTGTTATTAAAAAAGCTTAGCAAACAATCTGTTGGACAGCTCGGCGAAAGGCACTTGAAACACATTCACGCCTCGACCGCAAGTCCTCATTTTTAGTTTTTCTTTAATTTTCATTTTGTCGGCCAAGTGGTTTGGCAGGGATCTGCTGATTGTTTTCTCAGAGGAAGCGACTGCTAAAAGGAGGAACAACATGCGAGTAATGCCACAATCCACACATGCTTTAGTTGAGAGATTTTCAACAAATTCCCTGGCATAATTCCTACGAAAACAAGCAACAACAAAAGATACACTCGTCTTCTTTTTTAAGATACCAGATACTATTTAGTGGCCATTGGCATCATATTGTATAAGAAGGAAGTGGGAGAGGGCATCCTTTACGAAAACAAATTGCTCGAATTTCAGGGCACTCTCCTCGGGTCTTAAGGATACATGTGGAAGTGCGGACTTAAGTGCATTTTGGTATGGATTACACGTGAGCCAGAAGGATATTGCTCTGAATGTGGGACAAGATACAAATTTGTCCGACTAATAAGGAAGTTGTTGTTGCTCAACTGCTTTTTTACGATATGTAGCCCCTGGGAGTTCCCCATGGCAACATATACTTTAACTAACCAAATAAAGGCTGTTATCTCGGCTATGATTCAGACTGATTGTCGAAAAGGAAGATTCTCCAAACTGTGCCTTATCACGAATGACGAATTTCGGTTATCTTAGAGATGAATTTCAGGTCCGATTTAAGTTGCGTGATTCAGAGGATGGATGATACCAGAAAAAAGAGGTAATTTCATCTTAACAAACAATTTACTATGATATGGCTTGCCAAAGGGGGATTTTCATACAAAAATGATGAAATCATTTTCATTATTTTATCTATGATGAGTTCGAAATTTGATATTGTAAAATATTTGTCAAGTTATTCTGTTATATAGACTTAATTTATTTTCAATCATCCCGTTCCATTTGTCTTTCACCTGCCACAATTTGTTTTCAATTTGACCCTTGCATCTACACATAAATTGTATCTCTAATTACGTTTCACCCTGCGATGACCTAAGTGCAGAGGGCACAAACCATTTTCAATTTTAACTGCCCCAAAAAAAAAATCTCGGAATAAAAAGACATAAATCTAATTTGGACCTGTGCATTTGCTTCTTTTATGGCGCCGGACCATTTGAAAGAGAGCCAGCGAATGGCGATGCTGATGATGATGATGATGATGGGCTATCTAAGCGCTCCAAATCCATTTACCCACCTGGGCACGAAAATGGGTGTGAGAATGGTCGAAAAGCGAACCCGAAATGGCCAAAGTTGAAAGGGAGTCAATGGCAATAATAAAACGAGAGACGAAACGCGAAATTTCCCAACGCCGCACGAAAATTATTTTATGATGCTTTTAAACTAATTTTCTGGAAAAACAACGTGCAAACGGATTTTCGTTTTTCCGCTGTTGTTGTTGGCCGCGAAAATTGTTGACTGAGGACGCGTGGGCACGTAAAATTTTTTATTTTATTTGCCATCGCTGCGAGCACATTTTCAAGTGGAACGCGTGTCGGTCGCGAGTTGTGAGTTCTGAATTTTAGATGCAGGTAACAGGTGAGTCCTGGCCTTCCGCATTTTACCACTCCCCATAGTTTTCAGTCACGAACTAGTCATAAAATTAGCGCAGAGGCCTTCGAGCCACCTCCTCCTGGCATCTCCAAGGACTGCGAAACTCAATTTACTTTTGCTTTTGCAATTATACCAAAGACACTTTCTGTTTTGTCCCGTATCTCGAGGCCATCAATCTAAATTACGGCATAAAATTTTCAGCCTAAGCCTAAGACTTTTGTGAAATAATAAAAATATTTTATGCCCGGCGACAAATTGATTTATCTGACAGCCTAATCAACTTTGGGGGATTTTGATAGATTTGTGCTGCAATTTATGAATGAGACAAAGTCGCAGCTGGAACTGCTCAGTTTTTGTACAATTTCGTAGGAGGAAGTTCGTGCCCAAATTGACATGTTCTGCCCAATAATGAAGCGATCAGGGTCCAAAACCTCATCCTGCTTCCTTGGCTTCTTTGGCACTCGGCCTATTCATAAATCCCCTTTTCCTGGCGATTTGTCAGCACCAGACATGCGACATTGACAATGTCTGTTCGGTATCTCTATCGTTTGCCCGGACCAAGGACAAAGCACTTGCGAGACGCTGCAGGTAGGCCCAGGCCTGGGCCTAGGCCTCGTTATTGTCAATCTATCTTCCAGTATCTGCAAGTATCTCCCACTACTCCTTCCCCGAATCTCAATCTGTATGGCCATAGCCTTGGCCTTTGTTGGCTGCCTGCTCTTTTCGCCATCTCCTGTTTGTTTTTGCAATTGACAGTCGCTGGAGGCGAAGGCTGTAAGCGTGAGCATAATTATGGTTTTCAATTTATTCCTGGAATCCGCTCGCACACACAGCGTAGATGGGAGTTGGATAGGTTTCACTAGAATCCTACCTGATGTTAGCCTTTTAGCAAGAGTTCCTAATTGAAAGTGTCATAAATTAAGAATGAACTTCAAGTCAAGTCGAGTTCGGCTGCTGTTCCTGCTGCTCTGTGAAAATTTATGGAAATCTTGGGAAGCATCTGGAGTAAATTCGAAGTAACCCTCCATAGTTACCCTTTATATAATGAATTTTTCTTATTAAAACACAATTACAAATTTGAATTAACAATTTACTAACTAAAAATAACATCTGGTATATGCGAAATTTTTGCGAATTTTTAATATTTAATTAGATTTGTTAGGTGTTATTACAAAAAATTCCTTATTTATACAATGAGATATTGCATTAAGAAGCTGATATTGTTATGCTCTGAACCTTTTAATCCCCACTTTCGCATCTAGTTCGACAACTCATTCTCTATTCAACATGGTTTCCTGAATAAACAGAGAAGCAATTTCCTACATTATTTATTTACTTTTAAGTAGTCACTCTAAATGCATTCATAATATCCTGCCTACCACCAAAAAACACGGCGCAAAAACTCAAATATCATGCTCTAAAAAGAATATCCTGCCATAAAAAGACAACACACAGCTAGAGGAACTCATTCATAAATCAATGGATACAAGTATTGTTAATTTTCGATATATTTTTTTAGGAAGCCCGTGAAGTGTTTATTGGAAAAAATATGCTTCCTCACGGTTGTTTTTAGGATAAATATGTCAGAGGGAAATATGATAGCCTATAACTTCGTTGGCGGGACAGCTGGCCGATTGTAGTATCCTTTGGGCTTCCTGTGAGTGCACTTCTTTTTTTTATCTGAATCATTTGGGGAGCAATGTGATTGATGACTCAAACTGGGAGAACTCACCTTTCCACAGCCATTTCCCAGCCATTCCAAGAGGACTCTCCTCGACTGTTTACGACTCTAATCTTGTTTCTGTGTAAAACAAAAACGTGACTCCATCGTTGACCCCACGGAACTTAAGCTAATGTCTGAGTCACCGCTAACCAAAAATCGTTCCCGCATGCCCCAATAAAGTATAACCAATCCAACCTACCGCCCATAATTCCATGTTGCCAATACCATGGTTAAGGAAAATCGAAAACGCACCACGAGAATTTTCACATTTTCACCTGAACGAATGAAGCGAAGTGGAAGAACTTGTTCGGGCCATAAATATCAATTAGCTAAGATAAAGATACTAAAGCGAGCCACAAGACCACGAATCGGAAAATAAAACTAATTGCAGCTAGCCGGTGGTCCTTCCCGTCGCTCCACATACATATATATGTACATACACGTATATGTTTCTGGCCAGACTTCGACTGGAAAGGAAGTCGTAAAATTGATAAAGGCGCTGGACCAAGGAAAAACACTCCACTCCGATTATGAGAGTGAGTGTCACTAAAGTGCCAGGTCACGTTCGGAATTCTGGTCTGCGGCAAAAGTGAGTCACACACAGAAACTGAAACACCGACCGACTCCGGAGATCCGAGAATTTTCCGGAGCTCATCTTTTTATCAGGCAGCCAGCTTGATAAGCTGCTACAAATTTCGATGACGCAAGTGGAAAATGGAAATGAAAGTGGGTACCCCGTCTCCCACCTAAAGAGATTTTCCGGGAGGCGGTAGTCTACGTAGTCGCTGCCTCTAATTTGCTGCTCATTTTGTTTGATGATGTGACGACACACGATTCGCCGCCTCTTTGAACTTGGCCTGCGGCATTTTATCTGGATTTTGGATTCTGTATTCTGGATTCGGTGCGCTGAGAAGCTATCTTCAGACCCGGTGTGGTCCTTATCTCAGGCGTGTGCTGCTGCTAATGAGCGTCTGCTAGCTGTTTGCATTTGGCTTAAACAAACAGCAAGTTAGCCGCACTGCTCTTTGTTTTATATTAGCGTTTGAGAATTGGGATAAGACCTCTGGCTTATCGCTGTATAAACCTATCCCTGACCTAAGTCAGCGGTATTTCCTCGTACATATGTATAGTGTGTGGAGTGAGCTTCATGGCTGGAATAATCTGACAGCGACCCAGTTTGATAGAAACTAACATGCAGCTAGCTAATCTAGGGGATCGAAAGGGTTTCCGATTGCCCAGTTTGCTTAGCTGTAGCTAATCTACAGAGGGAGTCAATCTATTTTATGTAATGGAGTGGTTTGAATTCGAGCAAGCAAAAGAGCTTTTCCATTGGATAACCTAAAAATAAATGAAACAGAAATAAACATTGGATCACCGAAAACATTAAATTATTCTAAATATCTAGAGCAGGATCATAAGAAAATTTTCTAAAACGAAGAATATTTTAATATATATATATTTTCCTTATATTGTCAATTCATATGGCATTTTATTGTATACGTCCTTTAGGTTACATTGTATGTGAAGTGGAAAATGTCAAAGGAATGTTTCAACCCTTTGGCAGTAATTTAAGCTGTGCACTTACCAAACCAAATTGAATTAGAGGCTCCGGCGAATGCATCCATTTTACAGCTTAAATCATAAACAGAAGCGAATGCTGCTTAAAATTTCATTACGCGCACTTAAGCGGTGTGATTTTCGGCACACCCTTCACTGGGGGAACCCCCTTTAACGCCAGCCAACAACCAGTGTTGCAAAAGCTCGTAAAATCCCCACTAGCTGCAGTAGCTGGATGGAAGCACCGCAGTGGTGACACATCCACATCCACATCCGCGACCACGTCCTCGTCCACATCCACTGCAATGCAGCTGGCGAAATGTCATCAGCGCCTGGATTTTATGGCGGCGGCAAAAGGAGAATGTATCTAAGCTGCAGTCTTGTTCCTGGTTTCGCTGGTCCCTGTTTTCCGGCTCCTAAATTCGGCTGAAGCGTTAAACTTTTATGGCTGCCGCAGCGCGTGGAGAAGAAGAAACTACCTACCTACCAACTCGTTCTCGTCGTAGTCGTCGTAAATAAATTTCTGGCCGTAATTAATTTTGCATGCCAGTCAGATAGTCAGATAGTTAGCTGCTTCTCAAGTCGCTTTTTCGGTGAGTTAACAAACGCACACGGCTGCTGATTGGGAATGCCACACGCCATTTAGGCCGCTTTGATATGCCAAATGTGTCGCTTAATGATTTTTATTCCTTATTGCTCATACGCACCGTGTGACGCGCACAGGGCTTAGTATGCAAATTGTATCTTTGTGCCTTTTTGTGTGTGTGACGCATGCGAGTCAGCCTCGAATCTGTCAGAATGTCAGCCAGCCAGAAAAGTTGAGTTTACAGTGCAGTCAGCTCATTAGTGAGTCTGTTTGCCATTGTGGCTCTTGTCTGGCTGCTCTAACATTATTTATCTGGCATTTTTAACACTTGCCGTTGACAGTCAGTCGCTTTGGCATATTCTGCGCTATTTTCTCCGCTGCCAGCGCACAAACACACAAAAATGGTGAGGGGGAAAAAAAACCCCAAAGTCGGGCTAACAAGTGCAAATTTGTTTGCTGCATCGAGCTGAGCACAAATTTCTCAACCTTGGCTCCGTGCTCGCCTTGTTTGCCCTACGTTAATTTTTGTTGATTTTACGCGTTAGACGCTTGGCTGCCCCACTGTGTGTTTACTGTAGCTGCAGTATTTGTATCGGGGCCAGGTCGCAGCTGTGTGTGAACGGAGCAGTGAAGTAAGTTGACACAATGATAGGGCTAACTGCATTGAGATACTCAAAGGCTGCTCCCCTGCATCTAAGCCAATTCAACTGCCTGGGGTCGACGAAACTTGTTAATACCAAAATATAATTGGCACATTAACAGGGCAAATGTAAAATGCACAACTTGGCTAAGAATAGCACTGGGAATTCCCTATTTTAAAACTGACAGTCCGCAAGACCATGCCAGTATACATTAGTCTACAAATTAATACTAATTTGAAGATAAATTTATATATATCAAAGACAATAACATTCAACAATTTCCTTTTGATCTTAATTTAAGGGATAATAGTAACCTCTTACACATCCATCACGAATGTATTTGTTTTTGTATTATTTTATTTTGTTGTTTTCTTGATTGTAATTGTTTGTTTGTTTTGTATTATTGTTATTAAATCTAGAGTCAATGGTCTTACTTTTGGATTTTCAAGCAGTGTTTTGAAAAGTATGGATATCACTGACAGCAGAAGGAAAAAATTTGGCCGTCAAACTTACGGATCCCTTGTGATATTTATGGGTTTAGCTGTGTCTCAATGGATTCTGGTCTGCCTGGTGTGGGTACTTGAGATACAAAATAAATTTAATATTTCATAATATTTAATCTCACAGGGAAAGTGGTCGTAGTATATTCCGTGACTTTGAGTTTATTTGCTCGGGCACCTTTGTTCTAGCTGGCTTATTTTTCACAGTTTTCGTTTTTAACCAAAGTGTTCGCAACCATAAGATCTATAGCTGGGTTGTAGCTTTTGTGATAGTGAGTGTATTATAAAATTTCCAGCTATTTTTGAAATCCATACACGTACATTAGGTGGAACTGGAGATATTTTCGATGTATGTGCTAGTAGCTCGCACTTGGGTTCCAGATCTGCTGGCCTGTTTCTTTTTCTGCACGCTCCTGATGATCGTAGCCCTGGTCGTTGGATGTCATCTTTCGTTTTCGGTAGGTCTGATTTAATCATTATTCAAGTAAATAATTTATCCCGAACCATCAGATGGATTTAACTCGCTACATAGCTCCGCTTTTTATCTTGAGCTTTGTATTGTCCATGATGTCCACATATTTTCTGTTGGCCCATTTGTTTTTGCCAAACCTGATGCCTTATGCCTATCTCATCTTTGAGCTCGGCCTAACCTTTGTAATGACATCGGTAAATTTATTCAGCACTAATATAATATATAATATATTTATTACCAATTATATTAAGATGATCATGCTGCATGCTCAAACAATTAATGGAGATCGGTATATCCAGATGAGGCTTAATGATTTTATCTTGGCCGCTTTGTTGGTCTTCCACGAATTTCTGCTCATGTACGCACTAACATTCTATTGGCAGATTCATTACAACTACTTCACATCAGCTGACTTCTTCTGGATGTCGACTAGTACCCCAAATACACAAGGAACAACACCCGAATATCCGGAGTATGGTGATTACGGTATGTGATATTAATAATCTGTTAAATAGTTTTTTGAACACAATTTAACATTGCAGACAAAAACACATCTGACGATGACTGGTCGCCTAAAAATGAAACCAATTATGATTGGTTACTAGATAATTGGGATACTATAGCTGCCGAAAATTCAATAATGTAAAGCCGCGTGACGTGCTGCCGTTAAAGATTATAAGTATGCAGCAATGCAATACGGTTATAGAATAAATCGTCGAACATTTAAAAAAATCACATTAGTTTTGAGGCTCCTTTTAAAATTTTTCTCCACATAATACACAAAACGAATCTTTTAGATCTTTTCCCAATAACTTTTCGTGGTCGTGGACAAATTTGCAGTGAAATATACTGTTTTAAAACATAGTAGACCTATGAGTTACGATGTATGTATCGGACGAGCATCGCTATTACCGAAAGGCGCGAAGAAAGTTTTCTTTGAAGGCATACGGCTTATTTGTTCTGTGGCTCATTTTAGCTCTGGCCCAATGGCTGGTAATAGCTTTTATGTAAGTAATAATATCAATAAACATATTTTCTAATTTACATTAGCCACCAGAGAGGATGCAAGGACAACTTTCACGTCGTTATACTATATCTGCCTTGCGACTTTTGCTTTGGCCATCTTGATCTTTGCGCTCTTTATTTTTATTGAGAAGGTTCGATTCATCAAAGGTCTCAACTTTATCATGTCACTGATAATAGTGAGTAGCTTCATAATGAATGTATATATTTTTTGCGAATTTAATTTTAAACTTAATTCAGGTGGAGCTTCAGATCATATCCACATTTGCTCTAGTCGCAATCAGTTGGTGGCCGGATGTCCTGACATTTTTTGCAGTCGCATTAATTTTAATGGTACTCTTTCTTCTAATAGGAGTATTTCTACCAGCACGAGTAAGATATGAAATTTGAGCTTTAATAATCGTTTTATTGCTTCAAAACCTTTTTTCCAGGCCGACCTCACCCTAGATATAGCGGTTTTATTTATATTAGCATTTCTTTTCCTGATTGTGGCCTGTTTTATACTATTATTTGAACTACTTGTGAGAATAACCATTCCCTATGCCTATTTAGTGGTGGAAATATCTATAACCTTTACGATTCTACTGGTAAGTAATTCCCAAATGTATATTCACTTAATTTCGGTATACATAAACTTAGTTCGTAATGTACCATGCCCAAACAATCAATGGAAACCGATTTGCTGAGATGCGATTGAACGACTTTTTCTTGGGATCTCTGATTCTGTTTCACGACTTCCTTATCATTTTCTGGCTGACATTCTATTGGCAGATCCATTATAGACCTATCACGCCTGATACCTGGTTAGAGACATCTACACCATATTACAATGGTACAATCAGAACCAACGATACTTATAAAAGTCTTGATGGTGGTAATTACATCGGAAAGAATTACAGTGCGAAAAATTACATATTTTCTTTTATGCAGATGGAACAACACTAGCACCGTGGTTCACCAGAGGATTTGATGACGGTTATGGTGGTGATTCAAATGCAAAAGACTATCCTGAGATTCCAAGCGGTAGAGGAAATCCAGGAAATCGGAACCCTTATGACACAGATTCCATGGACGGGCACAGGCCAAATAATAGGGATTCCACAAAAGATTGGTCAGTTTACAATCAAAGGCCAAAGAATGGATTTAGGAATCGTGGAAGGTCCCGAACTAAAGGTCCGGAAACGAAAACCGTACACCACAGACATCGTAAACCGGACGAATGGGACCCTGAATATATTACGCAAGGTATCGACATGGTAGTGCCCTTTGATGACCGTTATGGCGATAATTCAAAAGATGTCATAGAAGATGATGAAGTGCATCGGATTCCCGATGAGGATATAGGTCCCACAATGGAGGATGATTACACGGATGTACCCATTAATGTTCATTTTGGACAGCCGATTGATAAGTTTTATCAAAATCCCAACACTGGACCAAAAGTAGATATTGGTGATGCCGAAGGAAAATCGGCAGCTGGTTTTGGTGATCCAAACGTCGATTTTCCTCCAGCAGACTACCAGCCAAAGTCAACCGACGCTTCACATATATATATTATTCCTAAGGCAAGACCCACCAGGAGGGATTCTTATTCAATGAATAATGAACGACAAAATTACATTGAAAATGAAAAGATTGAAAGTGTTACTCCTGCTGACGAGAAAAGTGATCTAAGTCTTCGACAAAATAAAAGGGATTACAACTTGCAAAAGGATGAAATGACAGGACTAACCACACAACAATTTTCATTGGGACGAAAAGACTTTCATGGAGTAAGCCCACCTCCTCCATGGGAAGAGCTATCCGATGATGAAATTCGAAAATTATTAGACCAGAGGATCCATGAAGATAAGTATCGACCAAATGCAGACCGTTGGGCTGAGCCATTAATTACCAGAGAGCCTTATCCAATAAACCTTCCAGACTATGAAAAGCTTGTAATGAATGTCAGTTCAAGCATATTGCAATAGGCTCTTAAAGCAGTAAACAATATATGAATTATTTTCCTCTATAAATTTAATCCGATTTGCCGATTGTCATCAGAGCCATTAGGCATTTAATTGCACTCATTAAAAGGGGGCAACACATCTTATTCAACCGCATGTGCGACAGGTGACAAACAAATTAATGTCTCAGGGATTTATGGGCCCGCCCACAAAATGGGGTAAACAAGAGTCGACCGAAAAGTCAGGCCAAAACAACCTGTTCAATGAACTCTGCCGAAGGAAAAAATCAGAAAAACCGTTTAACAAATTACGGCCAGCACACGTGCAGTCACCATAAAAACGTACCCAACCGTACTCCGGTGCCCAGATACTCAGATACTCAGATACTCGGATACTCGCACCGTACAGTAGTAACTCATCGCATATAACACATTTACTCGCATGTATGAATGCCGACCACAGCGCTTATCTGTTGGGCAGGCCTCCCACCTTCGGTTTTCGCTGATGGAGCTTCTATTTGGTCTCTAACCTTGTTGGGGTTCTGGGCAGCTCTCGGGTATTGGTTTGCCAATGCAGGGTATTGCTTGTTCTGTATAGTTATTAAATAGCTAAGGTTACTTTGAATTCATAACTCATTTAACGGACTTTTACCCTTGCTTATGTTTTTGTAGTCATCAGAAGGTATGCATACAGCTGCATAATTGGAAATCGCTATAAACTATCAACTTTTTTATATATTCATTATATTCCTTATTTTAAATAACATATTACCATATTGTTCTTGTCGATTCTGCAATACACTTCCTTCACCTGTCGTTCCATCACAAGAGCATCTTGTATTCGCTATTCTCTGCGAGAGTTATATTTTTTTTTCTTCGACTGGGTTTTTGTGCATTTTGGCAAATCATGGCTAGAACGCAAGGCACGACCACGACACACAGAGGGAACGGGGGCCACAAGTTCTGTAGATGTGCTGTAGCTGCTGGTGTTGATGTCAGTGCCAGTACACAGTCGACAGACCACAGTCCCCAATCCTCAATTCCCACTCCCCCGAACCCAATCCCGTTGTTGGCATTCCCATTCGGAATCCCCCTGCTTTTGCCCAGTTTTGAGGCACAGTCACTCATGACTGCGACCTGAACCAGATACACGATGCACGATAATATAATTTATGGCCCTGTTTGGTGTTTGCAGCTCCTCGCTCACTTCTCCGCTGCGTTATGGAATGTTTGATGTGCCATGCCAGTGCCTCCAATGCCTTCAGTGCCTCCACCACGTCCATGCCTCTTTCAGCTTGGACTCATCAACAAATCGTACATTTGAATACAAATTGCAGCATTAAAGACGCAGAAGCTTCAACAAAAGTGTCAAATTTGACATGAAATTATTTATGCTCGCACGAAGCTTTAACTCGTGTTTTTAGTGCTGCTTTGTTGGCCGTTAGGTTCCTTGGGTCTTCTGTACACCCAATTAGGTTCATCGCCTGAGGAGCTGAAATCATCCCAGACAGGCAAATAAAATTTCAAGATTTTGTTCTCTTTTTTTTTTTTTTTTGGTTTGATAATATCTTTTCATATATATTTTTGCATAATTAATTTCTTCCCTTTCTCCTTTCCATAGTATACAATATTTATTCCGGTTGTTTGTTTTGTGAGCTTTAGCTTTAGATTTTACGCTAGTTAATGTTTCTATTTAATCGTAGTAACTGCAACTTTAAGAAACTGTCTGTGTTTGTTAGTTATTGAACAATGATGTCTTAAGGTTGGACAACATTTTTTATGTTGGAAATTGAAGTTGTATCTTTACAAGGGAAAAAGCGGGGATATCAAATATCAATGGATATCTTAAATGAATCGTAGACAAATATTGATGCCAGAAGATCACAATCATTTAATTAACTGACCATTTTTTAAGACATGCGCTTGTGTAATCAGCTTTATTTTCTCTATAAACTTTTCTGACTTAATCCGTTATTTGGCCAAATCCTTAAGTAACACTTAAAACGGATGCTGAAAAATCCTTTCAGCAGTGCACGTTCGTGGAGCATTCCCCAGCTGCACTGCATTTCTGCTGACCTAATCTCGACCAGGCGCATCCAAGTCACGTACATAATTTCAGAACAAAACCAAATCCGAAACCCCAAACGGCATCTGATATTTGCTCTGCCCAAAGTACGGATATCTGAGAGATTAGGATTCGTGCACTGCCAGCAAGGTCAACAATGGGAGTGGAAGTCGCCTAGCATTGGATATGATTTTATTTGGCATTGGGCGCAACTGAAAAACTGATAAGGAAATGAAAACGAAAATTTCAATTTAGTTTGCAATGTGTTCATTCGAGTTTTATATTTTTTCTTCAACTCTCGCTTAGATATTAGGGCTTAATCGATAGACAATTCGGTTTTATACATAGTACAATAAATAATACTCAGTCTTGCGTAATACAATAATATATAACAGATAACTAAAAACCAAAACTAAATTTTCTTAGAGGGAGGGAGAGGGTACATTCTCGGAGATATATGTTATTACATGGGGCAAACAACATTAGCAGACGATGCAACTATTTACAAGTGACTAAGCAATTGGGCTGCTACTCCCGGCCCTAAACCCTCGACTGACCCCTTATTCCCTGACCTCTGACCCCTGGGTGGGCAATCACGCGGCAACAACAACGACCAATGAGGCGCAATCATCGTCGGCAGGCGCCGCCGGCTGTAAACTTTGTGCTACTGCCACTGCAACTGCAATTGCGGAATCGGAATCTGAATTATCCACCTCCTCATCCTGCCGCCCACTTGGCATGTTAATGCAAATGGCAGGCGTTGCTGTGGCCAAGTTGCTGGATTCCGAAGAGGATGGCGACGCGGATGCAGACGTGGACGATGAGGAGTCGGCTTTATCCTCCTCCACTGCCGCTGCCGCTGACAGCTTGCACTTTTGCAGCTTATTCAGCGGCTCCTGCTTCTCCCAATTGGAAATGCAATGGTGATGATGATGCACGGCCGCCAACGAGGGATAAACGAACTTCATGCCGTAGGCAAAGTGCCGAGGCTGATGATGCAGTGCCTCATCGTAGCTGGGCAATCCGGTGGCGATTGTGTAGCAGGGCGGCGATTCGATTTGGTAGAACCCAGCCTCGCTGCTCCGATGATGTGGATGCTGCATCTGCTGGTGCAACAGCAGTCTGCTGGCATCGCAACCAACCAGGTGCGAGGAGTACGAGTCACTGGCCGCATGGATCTGGGCACGTATGTCCTTATCTGCAATAAACAGAAGACGGAGTTTGTTAGTTGAGTTTGTCACCAGAAAGTTTCTATTGTTTAGATGGACAGAGAAAAAAAAGGGACTTTTTGGGGCAAGCAATGCAGAAAGCACAAATTAAGATTCTTTAAACATTGAGATATAACAATATTCCACGTAACTAATAGTTAAAATTAAAATTCGTTTTTGTTTAAAATTTATTTCATGATACTATTTTTTTTCATTTCTTGCTGTGTAGGAATAGCGGAATGGGTGCTTCCCAATCAGGCATCAAAGTTTTGACTCTGTCATTACTTTGTTTGTCCATGTCAAAGGACATTTGTAGAAGGACGGGCCCGTGGCATTAAATTCAATTTAGCGTAAAGGCGCAAACGCTTGAACTTTCCCGAATGCAGAGGCAAAAAAAAAGGCGAAAAAAATGGCAAAAAAGGGGAAGCGGAAAGTTTTGTGCTGACCGGAAATGCCGGCGAGGATGGCAGGACAGGCGAAGTTCCTTCACAGCGGACTGACTGCCACCCAAGCAACAACAGCAACTAGGCAATAATATGCCGGAAGTGCGCGCGTGGCAGAATGGAATGAAATAAAATACTCTCTCGCATACACACAGACACACAGGCTCACACATACACGTTCGCCAACTGCCAACTGCAATGAAATAAAAGCTCGACAGCCCCGGAAAGTAGGCAGCAGAAAGCATTTAATTTTTATAATGCCGCAGCTGCTGTCCATGTGTGTGTGCTTGAGTGTGTGTGTGTGTGCATGTTTCAAATTAAGCAGAGTTAAATTAAGATTGGAAAATTCCAATTTCCATGCACACGCGCTCTAAGCCGAGGCCATCAAAGAATTTAATTTGGTTGTATTTTGAGTTACAGCAGATTAAAAATGCATGAAGCAATAATTTGCCTCAAATAGAATTTCGGCCCAGCATATGTGGCATTGCAAAAAGTGGCAGGTATTCAGTATTATTAAATGCAATTTAAACTGCATTCAATAAATAAATAGGGGATCGCCTCTGTCCATTTTTTGTGTCATTTAATTTGGTTGCCGCCTCGCTGTGGAAAAACTCGGCAATTTTTTAATTGTTCAGGCTGTATTTTTCATAAATTCTCTGTTCCCGAAAACGCTTTTTCAATTAAAGCGCATCTCGCAGGAAGGAAAGGTGGTCGGTATTTCGGTTTTTGTGGCATGGGGTAAAGCCTGTTGAAAAATTTGCGCATTACAATATTAAAACGCAGCGGTAGCAGAACCAGTCAGCAGTTACAGTGGCTGCCAGCAGTTGTTGATTTATTGTTATAACTGTAACACACACACACACATATATAAATCCTTTTTTTCGGCCAGAACACCCTACATGAGGACTCTGTCTCTTTGTTTTCCCTTTTTCGACTTTTGTTTCCGTGCTTTTTTCCTTGCTCTCTGTTTGATAGACAGCCGGCAAACGGGGCCCTGGACTAAGGGGGCGTGGCCCACTCATACACAGACTGCAGGCTTCATATTTTATGCAAGTGTTGAACAAACAGCCGCCCCTGAAAAAGGTGTACCCCCCCCTCCCCATCCACCAACTCAGCCGCTTCAAGCATTGCAGATGGACGCAAAGAAAGTCGGAAAATCGGGAAAAAGGTGGCCGATGCACGCAGAAAATTTATATTACTAACTAGAAGTCCTATGGTGATATCAAATGTCTTTTTTTTATTCACTTTCTATTATGCAAACCAGTTAGTGATGTTATTTTGAGGAAAATAAAATATCACTAACGGAACAAATATTTAGATACAAAATTTAGTTTTTATTTCGCTCTCTGTGCGGTTGGCAAAAAAAAATTAACGCCATTCGTTGATGCCTTTTGTTTTTCAGCTGCATTGGCACTTTGCCTTCTTTCTCTTTATTTTTGCATTTGTATCCTGTCTTTTTTCCCCATTTCTGTTGTCGATGCGCCCAAATGTATGCAACAATTTAAATTCATCGCAATAAGCTGGCACTCTCGAATGGAAACTGGCAAATGGAAAGCAGTGAGCTGCTTTATTTTGTGTTGCCATAAATGTCTGTTAATTTTTTAAACGCCCCAACTTTTCTGGCTTTATTCGATCTGAGTGGAGTTTTTTATTTAAGAATTATGATCATTGTATTTAAGCTGCTTTCAATTGTTATTAAGCCGCCCATTGAAATGGGTATTCGATTTCGAGTGTTTCCATTTTTCCCACACAAAAGATGCAGTCTCAGCCATTAAAACTTTTGCCAGCTCTATTATGTATGCCTTTCCCATACCACTAAGTGCTGGTCGGCTACAAAACAATTTGGTTAATTACAGCACTCAATTTGAGTTTGCCAAAATGGGGGTAAAAAACTACCAAAGCAACTAAAATATTTTCCATGGCCGAAAAAGAGAGCAGCTTCTAGTTTTTCTGCGCTGCTCGCTACGAAAACCATTAAAAATTTAAAAGGACTGCCGGGCTAAGAGCAACTTTTTCTGGTCTTGGGCAAATATGCTACGCTTAATTACATTTTTACGCAACTAAATTATGCAGGACCTATACAACATGATAAACAGTGGCTGTTGCTCCTCGGCTTGGCTTTGGCTTTAATTTAGTAACTTCATCTGGTCTGTTAATAAATTCAGTCGTAGTCCTCCGCTGCACTAATTGATAACAAGCCAAAGCCAAAGGACCGAAAGTTTGCCATCGCCAGTGTGTGTGACAGTTTAATAAATAAGGTGTAAGCCTGGCTGCCTGGCTGGCTGAATGGCAACTGGGCCAGACACTCTTGTGTTTGGGCCTCGTTAAGCATTTATAAGGTAAACACTGCGAGACGCCACGTAGCTGGCATTAAATGCACAAAAGCCGAAGTGAACTCCGGCCTAGTTGCTTAATTATAAATGACACACGTACTTCTCGTATCCCAGTATCCCAGTATCCCGGGCAACCTATCCCACCAACCACTTGCTATCTATCTGGGCCATAGGACCAGGGAAGAGCACACAAAAAAAAAATAGAAGCACAGAACACGACACTAACGAAACTAATTAGACGCATTGGACGGCCGAAAGCAGGCAACACATATCGCTCAAATTGATATTTCACGTATATATATATATATATATAAATGGAGCTTTCCGGATCCACCCTTCTTGGTCGCGTGTCGTAATCGCAGGGCAAAGTTTTTAAGGCTCGTTAGCACAAAATTGACAGTTTGACAGTTGAGTTGGCCAGGCTTTAAGGCCACGGCCCTTTGGCCCAAGAAGTTGTGCTCACAGTCCCAGGAACAGGACGAAAGTTTGCTCCTGGCCGTAGTCCTTCACTTGCTGCCCGGCCTAAATAAATCATTTGGCTAAATTGGTCTGCAAAAAGTTTGACACTTGAGTCGGAGTCTTGTTAGTTGTGTAGGTTGTTTAGCCAGCCCCTCCAATACAATTCCATTTAGGTTCTGTTCAGTTCTGTTTGGTTTAGTATGAGTTGGGTTCTTTGTTGTGGTGCTCCGTAATTATGTGTAAAGTGCCTAAACATATGATTTATTTTTGGGATTGGGATCAACAGGTTTCGAGCAGATAAGATATATATTTACATGGGCTCTATTTGGGTTGAGTGTTGGTAATCTGGGTCGGATTTAGGTGGGATTTTGATAACAGTTGTGTCAAACTTGATTGATTTTGGATTTAATACTGGACTGCCAGAGCTGAACTAAAAGTGTGAGAGATGTCAGAAAAATATGAAATTCAATTTTTAATGTTTCTAGGTCCTAAACTAATATCAAACAAAATAAATATTTTACAATCTCGCCCACTTACAAAGGCCACATTTCCTCAGACTTTAGCTACGCAGCTGAGTGATATGGTCCATCATTATTTTATTATATTACTCTTTACCGCCTCGGCCCCCAAAACAAAATATATAAATATCAAGGCACAATTTCACGCCTTTCGCCTGCAAAACAAATTTCGGGGCAACAATTCCAATTTTTCGAGGGAGAAGGGTCGACGAGGTCGTCCATATTCTCCAGCTCGTACATTATCGCTATCATAAAAGGGGCACAATGCCTCCGAGGCGAGTCAATTTAATATTATAAATATGCGGCACATATATTTTGTGGCATAATAAACTTGTGTATCTAAAATTACAACAGAACGATGCAAACGGCTGGCTGACAATTTCGAAGCGCGCCAAAAAATTTATGAGGCTTTGCGGCCATAGGAGCTCTATGGAGCAAAGCTCCCAAGCTGATGGAACCGATGGGTGGTGGTGGGACCTGTTTCGGTTGCTCTTTCTGTTTCTGCATTTTATATTGTTTAGCCAGCTGAATAAATGGCCGGAGATAAGGCTTTGGCGAAACATTTTGATTAAAGTCGAGCACATAAAAGCCAGATGTATGGCATTTTGGGGGCGGAAAATGAGTGGGGATTATATTTGGGTGGCTGTCCGACTGAAACTTACTGCATTTTTTCCAAGTGCGGAACTTCCTGTAGAAGTAGCAGCTGAAGAGGATGAAGACCAGCGACAGAATGACCAGCGAGCTGACCACTCCGATCCACAGATAATTGATGATCACATGCATGTCGGCATCCCCGAAGATCTGGCTCCACCACGAGGATTCGCCCGATTCCTCGGACCTATCCCGCAAGTCGGCCAGATCCAGAACCACCGACTTGGAGAGCTGCTCGGTGCTGATGCTGCCATCCGGAGACCAGCCGCTGGGTGGAGCGGGATCGTAGGACACCGCTGCGTTGCCAATCCTCTGGAGCAGGGCGTTGAAGGAGTTGAGGGCGTCGATGTGTCGCAGATCGTGGGCACTGGGTATCTCGAAGGTGATCTGATTCTGCTGCAGGTGCTCGGCAATTGCAGCGGGACTCATGCTGCTGGCCGGCGCGGATATGTACTCCGCATAGAGCTCTTCGGCAGTTGTGGTGGTCTCCACTGTTGGATAATCCGTGGTGCTAATCATGGTGATTGCCTTTGATTTATTTTAATTTGTAAACTTTATTTTCTGCTTGCGTCTGGCACACGCACACAACTGCTGGCACACTCGCGTCACGACACGTAAACAAATCGTTTGGCTCTATATATAAGTCATGGGTTCGATTTCGGGTTTTTTATTTGCCGTAGAGTTTCTATAGCTCGATTTTCGGTGCGTCCGTTCGCTGGAGCGGCTATAAGTTGACTGACTGCTAGCTGGCAGAGCATAATACCTACATCGGGTCGCTGAGAATGCCATGCCATGCGGGAAATTTGCCATTCCACTCACTCATTTTCTCGATTCACTCGCTCTTGAGTGAGTCGTGGGCGAGGCACTCAAGAAATCAAGTCAAGTCCTTGCTTAAAGAAGCATGCAATTTCTGGCATGTCTTTTATGTTTTTAAATGTTTGACGTCCTTTCGCCTTCTCCCTGCCTTATTTTTTGCTCTCCAGCTGACCTAGTTTGACCAAAAACTATATTTTCCGTACGAAAACCAGAGAAAAAAACGCTGTTAAGAAGGGAAAACTTCACCTCGGTCACGTTCGTTGTTTAAAGTTTTTCCAACGCTTTTCGGTCTTGTGTTTTTCCAGCAAATTGCTTTGTGGCAAAGTTTCAGTCTGTGCTGATTTTAATGAAAGGCAAAAAGGGGTTCTGAGGCATTTGATAAGCCTGAGCGCGAAGTTTGCGCCAAATCAAACGAAGAATTATGGCCAGCTAAAAGTTTTGTTTGGGCCATGAAGAATTTATGGAAATTATGTGACGTCTAGCTTTTAGCCATCTTAAACTAACCCAGTTTTCACTGGCTTTAAAGTAGCCCAGAGCCCAAACTGTAACCAGAACTCAAAATCTCGACCATTATGAGTCCCTCGAGCGTCAGGATACCGCAATGCTTCCTGCTGCCAGCAGTTGCTGTTGCTTCCAAAAAGGCTAAAATGGGGTACAAAACAACAAAAAATCAGGAAGGGGATTCGACCCACAGCACGCTTCATTTCTGCTCATGCTGACCATAAGCCGGCAGTGTGGCAAAAACTCAATGCACAAAAGGCTCCGACGACACAAAAACGTGCCAAAAATATCCTGCTCAGAAAGTGGAACAAATGCACTGCACCCGAACTCACTCCAATGTCATTCGAAAACCCACTCGAAAACCGGTTCTTCTCGGAGAGACTTGGACTCAAAAAGGGAAATTTTCTCCCACTTGATTGCGCACTCTCTCTCTCTCTCTCTCTCTTTTGCAGTTTTTCTCGCTCTCTCTGGTGAGTGAATTTTCCCATTTCCCTGGCGCAAAACCAAACTAAAAATGAGCAGTCGATGGCAGTTGCCTTTGAACTGCCCTGGGTTAAAGGTCACACGGTGTGTTGTGGGTGTTTCAAAATGTCAGAGGTCTTGGGCGGCTGGAAAATACGTAGTTTTTCCCGACAACTACAATGTGTAGTTTCGACTGCCTCGTAATTGCCAGGGGGAAATTGAAATAGATGCCCGATAATAAGCACTTAGCTAGAGACCAAAGTCACTCGATAAATGCATTAAAAACTTTTCCGAGCCCAGGCGAAAACTTCTGCACTGCACTTTGGCAAGCCGAGCTTATCGTTAATTAGCTTTCGACTAATTTTGAACTTGAGCATAAGTTTTAACTGCAGCGATTTTAATCAATGCGTGTTTGCGGGCATACTTCAGTACGTTGGGTAGTTCAGGGAAACTTTGATGGCCTAAATGCAGCTAGAAAATAATCATTTCCTTGGTATATTTAATAACTTGTTGGTCTTTGGTGTAGTCGAAATTCGTAGTGGTAACAAAATAAGTGGGACTTAATATAAATCAGGCTGTACAATAAGAATAATCATTTTAATAATTTTATATATTTTTAAAGCATGAAATAAATGCTTTTGTACAATTTTAGCAAACAATGGAATTAAGTTTGGCATCACAAATATTTTCTTATGCTAGCCCACTCACAAATGCAAACTATACTCGCAAACACTCGAAATAATTCACTTGTATACCACCTTTGTAGAATACCACAAAAAATGTCATCACACAATTTGATTTGTTGGAATTCCTCTTTGAGCTTTCAATAACATTTGTTCGCATTTCTTCGTTTGTAATCCAATTTTGATGGCAATGCAAATTAAATTCACATCACTTGACTTGTCGCATTCAATCTGCTCGGATGGAAAACCAACCCCGAACGATATTTTCCAACAAAAGTGGGGTTTGATAAACAAGTTTACACCTCTTTCGTTTGTGTGCAGCGAAGTATGAAACCTCACAGCCTGTCTCTGCGTGATTTTAATATGAATCCTTAGAAAATTGTGAATATTCTGTCTTTCAGACAGGAGTCACAAGGACTACTATGCAAGCGCAGGCAGATGCTCCGTGACACCCAGCTAAAAGTAAATTCATTAAAAATTCCATCATAAAAATACCTCGGCTGACGTGAGCGCCCGAAAAAAGGACGAAGAACTTGTATTCTTTTTACTAACTAACTAAAAGTAAACCATAAAATAGACAAGACACCACCAGGAAAGGGGCGCTGAGCGGGAGCGGGCGTGGCTATAAGACTGAAGGAAGGAAGGATGTGGACTATATCTCTGGGTTTGGGCTCGGGCTCGGGTTCTATGCTTTGTGCATGACTCGCTCCGCTTTCATCTTATCTTCCAGCTTCCATCACACTTCACTTACATGCTCTTTAACATGTCAACATGTCAGCCCCGTACGTGTGTGTGTGAGTGTGTGTGTGTGTGCCTGTGCACTGGTGTTGGCGCCCGTGAGGGTGTGTGGATGTGTGTGACATAGTGACATAATAAAATGTTACTTTAGTTAGTAGTTTAGACGTCGAAACCTCCCGCAAAAAGACGCTTTTTCACAGTGGTAACTGCGGCACTAAGCAACTTTTCTCCACACCATTTTTCTACCAGTCTAGAAAGTGCAGATTTAAGTGCAGTTTCTGGAACAGCAAATGGTTTTTGAGGTCTGAACGAATCTAGAAACTATAAACTTCTTACACTCATATACGCCTCAACACTCTTGTTTGTTTTTCTTAAGTTAGGAATACTAAAAACAGTTAACTGGATGGACAATTGCTTGGTATGAAACATAAGTCAAAATGTACACAATATTGTTAGTATGTATGCTATATAATCAAACGCTTTATTTAATTTCGTCATAAGTCGATGATAAATACTTAATTAAGATGACACTATACCCTGCAAAGCCTGATGTTTCCCAAGTAAGCAATCCATTCGACTGTCAATAAGTTCCTGTTTGGCTTATTCATTCGGATGCTGATTATGCAACAGCCGGTGAATAAACAACTAGATCGCAGTTCCCTTTCATTATTCAAATCGATTCATATCCCACAGCAGGCCACACATAACATGCAAAAGTGATTTTCCATTCGCCGTGTCCGCATGCCATCAATGGCAAATTATGCATTTAATGGCCAAATGCAATTAGCATCTCCTTTCGAAGGAGAGAGGTCCTTTCCACGATCCCAGCCCCCAACCCACCAATCCAAGCCCATATAGCATACCATAGCAATTGGGTGCGTGTCCAGCATAATTGCCCAAGATTAACATAAATCAATCAAAGGGCATAAAGCACCTTTGTACCTTCGAGCCGCTGCAGTTGCAGTTGCAGTTGCATGTGCGGTGCTAAATGCCTGTGAAATTGCGCAGAAACTTTTGCGCTCTGCCAAAGGACTCGTCACAAAGGATGTGTACAAAGACGAGGAAGTGAAAGAAATGCAAACAATGCAAAGGAAGAGGCAGAAGAACTCAGTGCTAAGCCGTCCGGGTAAACAAATACAATTGCATAAGTCCTGATGCCGCTGTTGTTGTTGTCCGGCTAGTTGTAATTTTTGTAGTGTCGCATGTCTTGGTGTGTGAGTGCACTTAAAAAAATGTTAATAAATATTCATTAAGATAATACTCAGTATATAATTTATAGATATGCTAATCTTTCAGGAAGCTATCTTAATCATTAATACATCATTTTATATGTAATTCTAGTTCATCCTGTTAAGCTGAGCATTTCCTTTTGAAATTGTATAAATGTTATTTGGGATTCATTGCCATTTTTCATCTTTTGAATTAATTGAACGCACAAATTTCTCTCTCTGCATATCTCCGATTCGGACTGCGTACGTTTGTCTGCAAGTCTGTTTATCATATGTGCGCTTGATTAGCGCTGACAACATATGCAGGCATTGCAGACGTCAGGCCACAGGACCACAAAAAGGACTGCCAACAGGACTCTGTTGACAAACAAAATAAACAAGTGCACATTTTTGTGCCGAGCTGCATATTTTCGTTTCTGCTGAACAACAACAGGAAAGAAAACAAATATAGAGGCCTTTTCTCCACGCTGCCCCACACTCCCCTCGTTATCCTGCTGCAACTCCTGCATCCTGCAGCTAAACAAAAGGCTCTGTACTACGAGCAGTTTTAAAAGGATTTGCAGTTGAAATATGCTCGGGGCATTGCTGCTGTAGTTTATGCCAACTACGGCCAAGATGCCACATAAATGAACACTGGTGATTTTTTTTTGGCAAAGGATTATGGCCAGAGTATCCAGGCAAACGACAGAGGAATTCAACTGGAAAGCATGCATCTTCAAGGATGTGCGAGAATGTGCTTTACGATTAGTCACCAGAAGTGTTGATCTATGGTTCCGGACAAAAAAAGAAATAAAAACAAACGAGAGTCGAAACTAATTCGAAAATTAAAAAAAAAAATTAGCAGACTTTAACATGACCTCCCTCATGAAAGAAAAGTTGGTCTTTAGCTTTGTGGTGGCGTTTTCCATTCATCATGTCTATGGCAGCACCACATTTTTGAAAATCCTTGAAGGACTCTTCGCTGTGTACAGCCATAGCTTTCAGTTTTCCAACCCAATTATCTAATTAATCTATTTCAAGAGCATTCCCTGCCATTTCGACCTACATTAATTTCCTATTCATTGTTCGGGCGTAGAACTGGGTGATGTTGCACCACCAGTCCAAAGAGTGTTTGTGGCATCATCAGCTGTTGCCCCACATAGCACTGCCCCACCATCTCCACCACCCACCCACCACCACACTACCTTTCTCCGCCCCTCGCGTGCCATTTGCGCATATTTCGCGCACTTCAAAAGTTTTCGCTTGCTTATTAAGAGAGCTAGAGAAACAAAAAGGCTGAAACAAAAATGTTTCACCATAACTCAAGTGTGGCAGGCAGACAAACAAACCTGCACTGTAAAAACCAGAAAAGTGATACAAAAATTACACATGTTGATATAAAGAAATGAAATAAATAAATATTTATAGTAACATTTTTAAAAATTTTGAAAGTTTCTTAAATTTCTGCCCTGTGTTCTATAGCTTATCCATTCAGATACTTGTTACTTATACCCGCGCCTTTTTTTGCCCTGTAGCCAAATAAAGAAATGCAGAGGGCTGGAGTCCTGACACGGCCGTGCTGCTGTCTCCGGCCCGTGGTCGAGTTCGGTATCCGTATCCGGAAGCCGGCTGCACGCTTCCGCTTTTGTGCCTTAAAATTAATGAGCTGAGCGGAGGAGCAGCGGCGTTGCCACACTTTTCGCAACTAATTCCCAACAACTTGTTACAGCAGCGAAACTTTTCCAGTCCGAGGGAGGTTAAGAGGCACGAGGAGCAAGGAGTTGAGGGGGCAGAGGACCCTCGACCTTCGCGCCGGTTCCTGCCTCACGCCGCACGTATCCGTATCCGTATCTGGCCCCTTCCCATCCGCAACTTCCCGTTACCCTTGGTTTTTTCCACTCCCAGCGTTATTTGCGCAAAATTTTCGCTTCAAAGTTTGCTTATTGTTTACGTGCGTTGCTTCATTAAGACCTAACAAGTCGGGGGTACGGGTGTACGGTGGGTTCAGGATCCTCCTCTCCGGTTAGTTGACTTACGGATATATAGTTACACAGACGGCAGCAGCAGTAGCAGTACAACTTGAATTGGGTCAGACACAACCAACTTACAATTGTCTGTAAGTTGGACTGCGATTGTGCAGCAGGGGGTTAAGTCGGGTTGTTGGGTTGCTGGGTTGCTGGTTTGCCGGTGACGAGGGTGTTAAGAGGGGTAGGTTATGATTTCAAGAGGCGCGTGTTTATTTGCCTTTGATATAGATTGGATTGTTGGGAAAGTGTGTGCGCGAGCTGATTATGTGACAGATACAGTTACCAACTCCAGATCAGACAAATGAAACACTTTATTAAAGCGGACAGTTCGGAGTTCGAATGAATTTAATTAAGGTGGGAAAGAAAAACAAACTGCATATATGGGAGTGCCCTGGAGGTGGAAAATCTTTCGGAGAGCTGAGAAAATAATCACTTTAAATTTAACAAGAAGCTAAAACATATTTATACTTTCAACTGGAAAAAGGCCGCCGCACCCAGCACTTATATTACATTAGGGGAACTCAGGACAAGACAAATCATTTTTAGAAAATAATTAAAGCTTAAATTCCTTTAAGATCTCTCCCCGCTCAGCGAAAGCTTCTCTAAAAATTCAATCAGCCTTCGACCAAACTAAAAAGCCGTTCAGCTTCCAAATGAGCAGGCCAATCGACGGGAGTAGCAAATAAAAGGCGGAAATAAAAAGACGAACCGAAGCGGAAATTGAAATAAGCAAGTGAGCCAAATAATCAAAAGAAACAAAGGCCCGAATACAAGAGCCCCAATTGAGCATCCACAGCGAGCCGAAATCATTCAAATCAGTGGAAATCAGAAATCAGCGCATAGCCTCAGTGAAAAGTCCAGAAATTAACATTTCCACTAGAGTAAACAATCAACGGTGGCGCCAAAATCACAGAAAACAAAAAAAAAGATCCAATGGGGAAAAAAACGCGGAAAATCGGAAAAAATCAACAGAAATTTGAATGGCGTGCAAATTGGTTTTCTGGTCCAGATGGGAGGAGAAAATGAAAGACAGCGAGGCCTGTGAGTAAGAACTTTTACCCCAGGGAATAATATTAAACAAATTTATTCGATATAATTAGAAAACTTGGCGACTTTTGAAGTAATTCGCTTAATTACTTTAAGTGCACAAAATGACGGCGAGGACCAAGTTCGAGGCGGTGCCATTGACTACGTCCCATTCGGGGACAGGACTCGAGCTCCAGCTCCAGGACTCCAGCTGAATCCTGGTGACAACAGGACGCAACAGAAAGGCGCCGCAAGCCAATAAAAGTTATGCCACGTAAATCGCAGAAATGTTCAAACTGCCTGCCAGCCTGACTTTGACGTAAGTATGGCCAGGGAATGGCGGAATTTTCGGCGAATGGCGTAAAATTAATTGATGACTGAGAAAATATGGAATGGGAAGCCAAAGGACGTGATAACAATCCGATTGAACGCCTAACATAATAATGGATTAAACACTTTAAAGGCTTAAACTATTAAGACGATTTTGTAGGCTTTAAGCATATGTGTATTTATATTAAAACGGTAATGAAATAACAATCACAAGTAATAATGATTCAAACGATTAGTATTGACTATAGAATATACTGATAACTAAATGAATAGTAATTACCTATATACGAAAAACTAATTATCATAAAACCACAACTATTACAAAAACGTTTCCCAGATTAACTTCCCGGACTACTAAGACCTTAAAACCCTTCAAAAGTCACCTTTTCATACACACTTTCAGCTACAAATGTGCCCAAATTAATTCCAATCCCCAATCAAAAACCCTAACTGACCTAACACAACCCGAAAATGGAGCCCAGAATGAGTTGAACTGAACCGTAACCCAGATTCGTGTTGCGACAATAACCGTTCGCCGTCAAGCGCCAAAGTTCCGGTACAAACTTGAAAACATAATCCCACTTCCGGTGACCACAATTTCCGGTAATATGAAAAACCAGCAGTAAGCACAACGACAAAAACAACACTAAGAGCAACAGCAATACAAATAGCAAGAACAACAAATGCTAAGCCCTTAGCCGAAAAAAACAAAAAGCTCAACTGACTCGTTTCGAGGTTTTCGCGTTGGAAATGCCGTATAAATTTGATGCCCGGATTTGCGTGGCCAGGAAGCTGAACGGGCAGAAATGAAGATGAGATGGTAATAAGGATAAGACGCTTGTACATTAGGCAGCGAAAGGCAGAGACCGGAAAGCCAAATGGCAAGCGGGCAAAAAGGCGTTAAAAGCCAGAGCGAGGACTTTGTCAACGCAAAATGGCCAGGATCCAGGATGAACTGGCCCAAAAGAGTGAGGGACGGCAGGCAGTTGATAATGATGTTATTACCATAGGAATGCTTATGATAAGCCACCAGCTTTTTGGAGTGCGACAACCGACGGTCTGTAATAAAAATTAATGTTTATTTTGCTCACGCTTTTAATTAAAAATTGTCAGCCACGCAAATTGAAAATTAAAATCCACATTTTATGGTTGACCCAGAAAAATGTGTGAAAAATTTCAGCTATTATTGTTCCTCCGTCGCACCAACAAATTTCTGGTGAGTGCTTTTCGGTGCGACAATTTTGGCTCTTGCTAAAGTTGAAATGTTTTGGCCATAAAGTTTGCATACCACCACCTCCCACCAACTCGCCGCCCCTTTTGGCCATCTTTGTCTTGTTGCAAATGGCAAAAGTTTGCGCTTTAAATAATTGGCAAGGCAAGCAGAAGTGGCAAAGGGAAAGTGGCAAAGCCTTGGCAGTTAGTTTTAAATATTGTTGCTAATTTGCCACATTGTGCGTGAGACGATGGGCGGCGGAAAACGACGAAACTGCGACTGAAAGCTGGATTAAAATTATGAGCTTGGCATATTTTTTGAAGTGTCCAAGCTGAAACTGACGATGGCGAGATGACGATGATGGGCAAAATGCGAACAACTTGGGCAAAATGCAGGGAAATAGTTGCTGAAGAGTGCGAAAAATTACAAGACGGCCGGATTAAAAAATCTCATTTATTTTGCAAGCGAAAAGGGAACTCAACTAGATGATGGGTGCGAAGGATGAAGTTTACTTAACGAAATGAAAGAAATTGAAAAATTACCAGGATGATGTTAAAACTTTGCATAATTCAAAGAAAAGTTTTAACTAGTCGAGGACAAGGGCTTTGGCTAAACATTATTAAGCGTTATTTATGTTTCACTGGATATCGCATGAGCAATCCCTAAGTAGTGCAAAAACTTTGAATTTTTTAATCCTTTTCTTCGATATCTTGACATTCTTTGATATATCTTTTGCAGTATTGAGGCTATAAAAGATATCCCAGCAGAGAAACTCTAGAAGAAATATTTAAATTTAAGGTACAACTTATCTTCCCTTATCCCAAATCTATGCGTCTACCGTTCGATCCACCAATTACAAGATGTATAGCTTCATAAATCCTTAAACCGCTTATAGCTAATCCCCTCAAGTCCCAAAAGCTTACTATGACGTCACTTCCTGACCACTTCCTGACGTGTGTCTGTGTTAGTGTGTGTGTGTGTGCGTGTGGCCAAGGAATCGGATGTGTGTCCCTTCACGTGTTATCCCTTGGTCGGGGATAACCGCATAACTGTTTTGGCATCTTATTACGGCCCAGTTGACAGGTGCATGACATTCTGTGGCCAAACGCATCGAAGGACATGCAGAACATGTAGGCAGGGTGGGGAAACCCACAGACCTGCACTAAAGAAAAACATCTCAAGAGCGGTCACATAATTGTATATATGTACACTTATGAAATCAGAAACTAAAATTTTAATGAAAAATTTAACTGTGGAAAAACATTTAAGAACACTCAACGTAACTAAAATCAGAATACCAATTTTCTCCCAGTGCTGGAGTCTACTGGTAGACCGAATATAGCTGATGTCCTGGTCAGAGGCGTCAACGTGCCAGAAAAACGAGCAGACCGCAGAAGCCAACATTGAATGTCCTGTCGCCCGTCTGCTGTCGCCTGTCTCCGGTTACCCGATGGCCGATGCCCGAATCCCGGAAAGTCCCCTTATCCTTTATCCTGCTGGCCAGTCCCCGGTATCTGGTATCTCGTATCGCTATCAATTGCCGCCGCTTGGCGTCAAATTGCATTATGGCCAAAGTAAATATAAATGGGAAATTGAATATATATTTGTGCATAGCATATACCGATTTATTCGCCGCCAGACGAAAATTGCTGACAGCTTTGAACCCGCTTTTTGTCGAGTTCGTGCCTACACAAAAAGGTTATTAAAATTGGCGAAACACTTGCCAAAGTTTTCATCATTTTTTTTCGCAATTGGTTTTTTTCATTCATTCGCTTTCAATGCACGAATTGAACGCCATTTTTGCCAAACTGTTGACAGCTGTCGAGCTGGGGCGGCTGTGAAAAGGGGGCGTGGTCGGTGGCTTGCTAGGAAAAAATGATAGAAAAGGATTTAAGCTCTTTAATCTGGTGCCAAAAACTACTTTTCGATGTTTTGACAGCGTGGTGTGAAATAAAATGGTACTTAATGGAAAAAAAATTGCGCTGTCAGTTGCTTAATAGTAAAATGTGAACGACAAAATTAGAAATGAACTATAAATAATAGCACAAAACGTCAATGAACAAGTAAATAATATCAAACCAATTTTTTTTAAATGTGCAGCTTATATATGTGTAGCTTATAATATTAAAATAAGGGCATTATTTATATTAAATAAGTACAAAAATATCCTCACTCATCTAGCAAACCCAAACAAATTTGATTCGATGAAGGCTTTTTGTCGCTTCCCTGCAAAATGCGCAGTGTCGTGCGAATATTTCCAAGTTCAAAACCCCGACTAGACTGTCATTTTGTCTGACATTCTGTCATTTAGTCTGTCGACCAGCCGCTGCAATGGCAATCTGTGTCTGCTGCGTCCTTATTTGATTTCTCACAACTGCCAAAAAGTTGCTCGAACACGGACGGACGAACTGCGTCCGTCTGGCGGCGTCTATCTTCATTTGATTCCAGTCGATTTCCTGGCAAAACGCGACTGACTCTACGTCATCTTGACATAAGTCAACGGATTTTGGATTGGTCACGTAGCGAATAAGTCGACGTCGACAACATCTGTTCCCATCTGCACAACTTCACCGCTCTTTTGGCATAAATGAATATGAATCTTAAATACTCGAAAACTTATCGGCTGAGATATGGGTATCACCCAATTAAAATGTTTTTTATCACCCCATGATGATAGTTCCTTCCCCACATCGCGCTATAAACACATCAAAACGCAGGGGTAGGCATAAATATGCAAATTTAATGCGTTTTTAAATAATTTTCTTGTTTTCGGGCCTCGACGCCGTTTTGCGGCCCACGCCAAAAACATTTCCGTTTCTATTTTTATGGATTCTAAACGGGTTAAAAGTTGAATGTGTTGCACTGATCATCAAAATCATCGATCAGCGGCAATTAGGTGGGGCACAACGAGGAAATGATGAAGGAAAGTTTTCCCCAGCGAAAGTTTTCTCCTCATCTCGAGTATTTTCGGTTTGTTTTTATGGAATTTAGATTGGGCGTTTATGTGTGGATGGTTTGGGAAATATTTATGATTGGATTGGGGCACACAAACATTCGTTAATCCCATACAAAATACATATGTGGTATTTTAAAACATGTGTTTAAATATTTTGGTATGCACATTAAAGCGACAAATACCAACCTAAATATTATTTCAAAACTTTTTAATGATTCTTATAACCATATTAATATAAAACTGACAAATAATTAAAATTTATTATTCTATATATAAAGATTTAATAAAGTATTCAATAAGAACGCCATTAACATCAACGTTATATAAATAAGTCTCTTTAAAATCATTAGGTTCAGCAGATTTTAATAAACAATCCAAAGTGCTGTATATATATATATATATATATATATATTTTTAAGCCTCCATTATACCCCTAATAACGGTTTAAAACTTGCTTTTACTTCCTGAGGAAATACGAACCTTACCCATTTCTTAGTCATAAACTTAAACATTCTTTTGTGCAGCCGCGCCTGACCAAGTATTTATGATTTTATTTTTATTACACCAAAAGGATATGCGTCGAAATGCAAATTCGCTTCATTCGTTTGAAAAAGGCATCAACTTAATTTTATTTTCATTATGACTCATAAAACGCCACCACATTGCGGAAACTTTTGGCGCCCCGAGAAAGAGGGATATTTAGTGACCCAACGAAACCGGCAAAACAAACACAAAAAATTAGGCAACCCTTTTTTGCTCGTCGGCCACATTTAATCAAGCTACTCGGGACATCCGAAAAAGTGCGTACTTCCAGCCGACACATAATTAAGCTTAATAAATTTCTAATTATCAGATGGCCAGACTAAGTGAATAAAAAAGAGGGTCTAAGGACTCACTCAGACCCTTGGAACACATGGTCTGGACTTAGGTAAGGGTTTGCAGGGTTTGCAAATTAACCCTTTTCATGGAGCAGTCAGAACTTCGAGCCTCGGACACGACGTGCCAGTGAAAAGTGCGCTCGTAAAATGTCCAGTTTTATGGTCGCAAGTCGCTCGTCAGTTGCTGTAGCAGTTTAAATTTAAATAAATTGTACAAAACTGGCTGTTGGTTAGTTGGGAAACTCTTCGTCACTTCCCACGTGGAGAGGGCTTTTACGAGTTGGCCGGGAATTAAAAAGTTTATCTTGATTCTCTAAACAGTTTGATGAACAAAGAAAGACGGCGACACAGCGAGCTGCATAATTAGACACCCGCTGACCATCGGAATCGCCATCGCCATCTCCATCTCCATCTACATATCCCCCTCCTCCAAATCATTATTCACGCTCAGTTGACCACCTGTGAGTGGGTCTTGGTTACGGTAACTCTGGACTGGAGTGGAGTGGACTGAACTGAAGTGAACCGACCCAACCTGAACCTGAACTTTATCCTATGGCGTTGACACAACCACTCGAATCGCTTTTACAGTGAATTAGCATAATTGAATTAAGCATCGATAAGCCATGTTTTTCTTTAGCTACGCGACTGCAACCGATATCATTAGCTGCCGTTGCATAAACCGGGAAAAAACGATAGATATTACTTTGCAGATGGAATGCTTATGTTTGAAGTTCATTAATTAAACACTCGATAAGGTCGGCACGAAGGGGTTAAGCCGCCAGTCGGGGGTGGGTTAAGAGCCAGTGTCTGTTAGTTGTCAAAATGATAATGAGCGTTCAGCGTTTTTAACCCTTTCCAGGAATTGATTCGCCAGGGTTGTCAGCTAATAAAAAACAAAGCAGATAAAGGGGTTAAGTTAAGGGAATTATTTATGTGTACATTTCAAAGGCAGATTTATTCAATCACATTTTAAATATATAGTGCTTAAGCTTAAGCCCTTCAATTTCGCAAATGACAATATAATCATACACACAAATTCAAGAAATCCAAGAAAGATTTTATTTCATTTAAATAACAAACAATTCAATGCGACAAGAAAGCATCTCTGAGGCATACCTAGATTATAAAAGCAGACAATACTTTCATATTTAGAAATTTAGAACATATACACTAAATGTTGTATTCGATTTATTAGTTCCAATTTGTTCTAATGTTCAACTCAGAAACCTAACATTAATTCCCAAGTGTCTGACACATCAATCGACTAATCCCATTTTGCATTATCGATGCAGACACAACATGAGATAACACGGCAAAGTGCTGTTCGAATGCACCTGACAACCCAGGCAAAATATCCAATTGGCTCTGCTGTTCTGGATTCCCGGACCAACTGGCAAGTGGCCAAGACTTTTGCTAAGCCCAGACAGACAGACAGCTGGACAAATATTTGATATTTAATCTTATGGAACAACAAACAGATAAACAAACGAATGAAACGGGGTAATGGCGATGGTGTCTGAATGAATTTCGCAGCCAACGCATAAAATTGTAATTAATTTAATTTAAAGTCGAGCCAACAGGGCGGATGGGGGATTCGGTGGTGGGGCAAATGGGTGGCAGACAACGCCCCGAAAGGATTAACAAATACAATGGCCAAACAACTTGAGGCTTAAAACTGTACACTACAAAACCGAAGACAAAATGTAAACACAAACACGAACGCAAGTGCAAACAGCGCCCAACCCAAAATGGGGGCGTGGCGCAGAAGTCCAAAAGTGCTTTTAACCTACTTTTTTTGCGAGTAAACAGACTCGGAATCCATCCAACATATGCATAAATAGACTTTAACCCTTCACGGCGGTACCGCAGGAAAGTTGGGGGCAGCTGAAGAAACATGAGTATATAAAACAGTAAGAATGCTGGTGTTTCAGAGTTATGAACTAGATGGATACTCATTGAAATTGTAAGTTGCCATGTTACCATCTCTTTAAAAATTAAACTTAAGATTTTCAAGAACTATAAAAAATCAGCAAATAAACTTTCAATTTATTTTGTATATCCTTCTAGAAACCAAGTTAGTTGGGTATAAAAAGTGTGGACCACACTTTGCGTTTTGGCCGCTGACGTCGCAATGCTTTCAACAAATTTAATCTTATTTTCCCACACACACACACACATACACCCTTTGACTGGGGCACACTCACACACCCGCAGGAGCTCTCAAATACACTTAACAGTGTGCAGAACGTAATCCTTTAAATGAGTTTAGCGTCACGTTCGCACTTATGCGTTAAACACGTGTTTTTTGCCCGGCATTATCCTTGTGCCTAGGCACTTCTCACAACTGGTTGTGGACGGCAGGGCTGGGGGATGTTCTGTATTCTGGTAAAAGGTGGAGAGGTTTGGTGGCTGACCCAACCCACCCAGCAATATGCAATGCGTTTTTTGCAGCGGCAACAGCTGCACAATTCAAAATGTCAATTGAGGCAGTCCATCCCAAAAGCATAAAAAAAGAGAATGGACTCACGCCCCCAAGCTATTCCCCCAAACAAGGACCTAGATCTCTATTCCTGGACTCCAAAACACTCTAATCCTGCGAGTGTTTGTTGCACATGCACTGAAAAAAGCAAGGTCAACAAAAGAAGGTCAATTTTTTTTAAAAATAATGGCTCAACAAGCTTAAATTAAATCAGCATGCCAGCATATTACGAAACTTCCATTACAAATCATAAGAACGTGATGAAATTTGATTCATATTTTTTTAAGTGCTCTAAACACTCACAAAAGTATTCTAAGGCATTCACATAAAATGACTTTGTCCGTGTGGCCTTAAAGTAGTTGAATGGCTTAGGTGAGTGCAAAAAGGTACCTACTTCTAGTTCCATTTTAAATAGGGAATAAACTAGGGAATAAACTTCTAAGCTTAGATCAGACTTTTTCTCAGTGTTTCCCCCTCAGATGGCCAAGCGCCGCTGGCGGGATTCAGTTTAGTCCACGCCACTGCACCTACAACAACTAGTGCCGTCAAGTGGTAGATGGGGGGGGTGGTGCTGGTGCTGGTTTGTGGTGCAGGAGCCACTGGAAAGGACTTTGGTGGCATGGCGAGTGGAGAGGGGAGGTGAAAAGGGTTGCATGCAAGAGCACTCAGTGCGCAACGTTGGCTCATTAAAGTGGCATATTTCACACATAGCCCGAGCGACAACCACTGAACCAAAGGCAACAGCAGCAACTTGAGTGAAGTGAGTGGAAAGCGTGAAAAAAGATTCGGGGATACCCTTTTTAGAAACCAAAAAAAAAAATATCTTATGCAAGCGCGGACCCACAAAAAATTCGTGGTTGCATAATTTGACAATTTGACATATTTTTTGCGTGGATTTCAAGAACTTCCAAAAAGTATAGCTTTGTGCTTTTAATGTGTCATTATAAAATGAAGGTGTCATAAATATTATTTCTTTTGATTTAATGAAATCTATATTTTTCAAATATGACTCTAACAAAAATTATTTAATAATAATAGTGGAAAATTATAGATTTATGTAGAAATAACTATAAAAATGCTTGTTTTCGGTAATCATATCACTGTTCCCAGAAGCATAAATATCTTATTCAAGCAAGCCATAATCTCTGAATTAATTTAGCTACCAGCTTTTGTCTACGTGAATTTGCAAGGATGTGTGACAATACCGGGGGAGCACAAAAGGCTGGGCGAACGAAAGTGCAAAATTCCCCAGAATGCCACCCGACTTTGATGTTGGCGTTTTTCTAGCAGCGTGTGGCATGTTTCAGGATCGGATCCTGGCATGTCCTGCCCGCTCGCAACGAGTACAGTTGGACAACGGCTGCGAAAGTTAAGTGCTGGCAATTTGGCCTTCTTTTTCACAAAGGAACTTGGTCGCACTTGCTTGTTGGCTGATGGTTGTTGGTTGTTGGTTGTTGCATTGCGTCGGGGGACGACGCGAGTATGTGGCAAATTACTTTAATTGTTTCGCAAGTGCTCAGAATGCCTCGAACTTAATGGACTGGCCGGATGTGGATTGGGTTGGCCCCGAGTGGTAGGTACGTCGTCAAAATTAATGTCAAGGGAAATGCCATTTTTCGTTTGGATTAATTTACCCATTGTTTAGTTAATTTTTGAGAAAGGTTTTTGCATAAGCCAGTTGGGAATGCGAATTCACCATGGGCCTAGCATAAAAATGCCCGTGACTTTTATTTAGGACAGTTAATTATTTATTTATACGTCCATAGCAATTATAATTAAAAAACATAAGAGCTACTAAAAAGACAAGGAGAAACTAAAAATAATAATAATATTATTGCATTGGCATAAACTACAGTATATTTAGTTCAATATCTACTATAAATCTTCTATAAAAAAATACCTTAAAATGCGTTCACTAGTTTTAAAACAATAACGCTTCCCGATCAATTGGATTAAATACTAGAAAACCCATAAAGTTGCACGGTGCCCGAAAACCTATTAATTAATTTATACGGTTAATTGTGGCAGCCAAAAGCCGATTTACCATATAATTACTATCCAATATTCATAAATACAAGCGAAGTGTTCGTAAAAACCCATTACACTAAATTAATTTCACAAGGACAGTGGCTGGGTGGCTTGCTATGTGGGTGGCTAATTGGGTGGATCAGAAACACTTTTAGTGAAAATATTAAATGCATTGCAAATGAAAAAGCAAAAACAAAAACAGAAAACAAAAACAAAAAAGGCCAACGAACAGCGGGCAATATAATAATAAATAACATGCAAACGAGGCGAAATCAATGTAAAACGCGTTGAAGCGTATCATTAGTGGGTGGAGCCACGCCCACACTCGGTCAGCCCTATGGGTGGGTGGTGCCCCATTGGGCGTGGCAACGACAAAATAGCCGCATGCTGTCAATCAATATGCACACGTACGTACATATATGCGAGTATATGGGATGTGGGTGGTACTGCTGGCGACGCAACCATGTGCGGGGGGGGGGGGGCAATATATAATCGAGGCATATCAACAACTTGCCGTCACGCTGGTTAACACTTCAATAAATCGATAAACGCATCAAACAGAAAAGCTGTTGCATAATTATGACCGTTTGTGGGCCAGGCCCAGACGGGCTTTAATTAAATTGCCGGTGTATTAGTGCGAAAGCGATTGGCTTGCGAATCGAAGGGAAAACGCAGGCGGCCCCCACCATCAATGCATTAATCATAAAAATGCAATCAATCGAGCGGAGTTGTACGGCTGCTCACATTGTCGTACCCGGAATACGCTTTTCCGCATCCCAGGTCTATTTGGTTGCAGCGAGAAAAATGGATTAATAAGTTAAACACGGTCGATTCTCAATTCAATTTTTTTTTTTTTGCTTGAAGCGCAGTTATACTCGTATTTTGTTTTGAAGCCACCTGCATATTTATCCCACCGGCAATTTCATTCATATATTTACAATTTAATCCATAATAGGATTACATGGGATTTATTATTTTGCCTATCAGGAAAACAAAAAAGATAGTAAGGCGAGAATGTTAAAATCGCTTTAATAAAATATATAAATAGAGCATCGATTTTGTCTTATAAATCATTTCTTTTATAATTTGGAGTTTTAATTCACTTATTTTTTAGCCAACTGCATATTTAATCCACCGCATCTATCGCATATGACCCTCATTTCTTTCCACGAAACTTTTCATCTACCGCTTTCAACTGAATGGGCACATCAGTCAGCGATAACGATGACGTTACCGATTGCCAGTACGTCAGGTGCGCAATGCAAGTACGAAAATTAAGTTTCCGCCAGTCCAGCACCACCCACTACCATACACCCGAATATACAACCATCCACATCCCACTTCCAACGGAAAACGGCTGTAAACTGAAGTTGGCGCACGTGTCCAACAAACGTTTGCCTTGGCACTCCACTCGACTCCACTACGGCAACTGCCACGTGTCGATGCACTTGTCAGCATATGTTCCACGTGATTCCCAACTGCCACTAGTGCCCCTGTTTCTGGATAACTTCCCAGAACACTGCGCAAAATTAAAGACAATTTCCAAAATAAAACAATATTTTTGCAGATTTGAACACTTAAAAGTATTGTATTATTTTGTACAGTAGAATCAACCAATCGACTTGAGTTCTCTTACTCATTTTGATATCTAAGCCATATTATTATTATATTATATTATTATTAGATCTAAGATCTAATCTTTGTGCTCATTCTCATAAAGCTAATTAATAACAGACAATGTGGTTAAGTGTGAACAGTGTATTTCAGGACCCACATCCTTGCACTGAAGTAGTTGGTTCGGGTGATTATGAAGATAGCCTGCGAATAAAAGCCAACTAATGGCGGCTTTTGTCATTACTTCGCGCTGCTTGGATCTGCGTTCGCATCCTTTCGTCCTTAATATCATTTTGCTACTTGCTGTTTGCTTCCCTTTTTTACTAATTTTATTAAGCACTTTGTTTGCTGTTGGGTTTTTAATGCTGTTAAATGCAATGCAATTTTTATCTGCTCTAAAAGGATATACCAGCCCTTCGCTCCGTTTTTTCACTCCCCCGCTGGATTACGTGTTTTTACATTTCAAACTGGACTTGCATATCCTGTCCACGTCCTTTTCCAACCCAGCCCGCTGTGTTATCTTGCGGTTTTTTGCATCAAGTTGAGAATTTTCTCATTAATTTCAACGTTTTTCTGCAGCTGCCGTACTTGCTGATGTGTTTTGTGCTTGCGGACAGTTGTTGGTCCCTCTGTGTGTTGGAGGTCCTGTCCCACTGATTGTGGTTGCCCAGGATGTCCTGATGGCTGGCATCACGGTGACAGGAATATTCACATCTAGAAGGATATAAGCCATGGGAAGCGAATTAAAGCGGTCATAAGAAGTGCAAAAATGCTTAAATAATTAGGAAAACCTATTAATGTACCCCTTACTTACATGGAAATTTTAAGTATCTGGAGGAACAAGGAAGAAATACTTCCATTCCTAGCTGATTTAATAATTTAAATCTTAAGAACATATCTTAGAATTACATTTACAAATCTTAGAACATAATCACATGGCTTATCTCATCTCACCTAAAAATACATAAAAGAAACACTTCGTATAATCCATCTGATCCCATCATATCTGACACACAACAATTGCCTCTTTTGAGGTTCATTAACCTACCGCACCACTCTTTAATATCCACGCCTCATTTCCGATAGACAATTCCGGCCAGCCAGAACACAAATAATGAGAGAGCAAGTGGAAATTCACACAAATTCACACAAAGAGGAAAAGCCAGGAAGACAGAGGAAGAGCGGCCAAAGTCAAGTAGACAGCCAAGACAAACACCAATTAAATGCACATAATGATAATGTTGTGCCGAAAAGTCATTCGGAGCAACTAAATTACAACTTCCACTTTACATTACATGGCACGGCAGCGGAACCTCAACCTCCAGACCCGGACCCGGAACCCAACCCAACCAATCCCATACCAATCGCAACCTAACCCAATGAACTCTTGGAAAAACCTCGAACGGAACCGAAAAATCCACACAAAATTAAAAGTCTGCTGCAGTTGCAAAAGGAGAAACAGATGGCTACTGCAACGTAATGAAAACAAACCAGCACCAACGAAAATCGCCCGAATTTGTGTCTAAAGTGTTTGGACTCCGCACTTTTCACCCGTTCACCCCTGCCCCACACAATCCCGCCATACAAACCACTCCCAAACAACCAAAAAAAGACAATCCTAGAGCTAAAGTTGGTTTACCGCTCGGCTGAGCGAAGAAGTTCAATGCACAAGTTCATGAACTTGGGGAAACCGACTTGAAAAGGTTTGCCTTCTGGTCCGCTGACAGAGCAGTTTATAATTAGAAATCGTACCGAGTCCCAGCTCCATCTCCAGCTCCATCTCCATCTTCATCGCCATCTAAAACTCTGGAGTATCTCACCCAAAAGAAAAGTCAAGTGGATTTTGGCGGCTGAAGTTGGAAATGAACTGCAGTGCCGCAGAGAAAAGCGGGAGATGAAGTCGGAGTCCTCTGCCATCGGTTACGTAACGTGGGATTTCTGTTTACCCAAAGACGGCGATGATGGCGACAAGTGCATATACAGCTCCTCGTATATTGACAGAAAACAAAAGCAAACAATTTGTCGGTGTGCAGGTCGCTTATGTAAATAAAAGGCAAAGAAGTAAGGATATTTGGCAGAATATTCCAACGAATTAGGAATTCCCTAACTTCGGTATGCTAACAAATATGGGAAAATAAATTTGGAAAAATAAGATATACATAGAAAAAACAATGCAAATATTATGATGCATTTATTTTATTTATTCAATATTTAATTTATTCATTTAAAATTCAGATAATAAAAGGCATTCCCCTATTAAAAATGTTACGGTTGCTAAAGTACTCATATAAGCGGATAGATTTATTTAATATATTCAACCGAGTTCGGGCACGTGTTTTACTGACTAAATTAGAATAATTTAAGATGTTTTAATTTGCTTTTATCAACGAGCTTGTATAGATTTATAACAGTTTCGCCGTAACCAGCTCTGGAATAAATTATGTTCTTTTATACCTGACAACATTATACTGGTAACTTCAAGAAATATTCAGTTCTTAATTTACTGATTTTGGTTTCTCAGCTTATTAATGTGTTTAACAATCCTTAAATAATAAATTAACAATATTTTTACCCTATATCAAAGTAAAATCAGTGGCAGCTTATGAGCAGAGAAAATCTTCTTAAAGCTTTACTCTATGAAAAGATATGCAAGTAAGAACGCAAACAAAAATTCACTCCATAAAGTCGAAGTGTCCAATGCACTATAAAACTCTATTCATAAAATGAACTATTTCCAGTATCTAAAGGATTATAAGTTACATAAAGCAAAGCATTCAATTGAGAACAACGAATTTCAAGTACTTTATACAAAGACATACATTTCGGCGCAAGACAAAGATATTCAGAGTATTTAAATTTTAAATAAATAAAAACGAAACGTGGCGCGCTGTCCATGGCGAAAAAGATGTGGGCGAGTGCCCTTTGTTGTTCTTTTTTTTCAGCGACTTAAGCAATGTTAAATATTTAACAAAAATAAAGCCGAGCCAACAAAAGAGGAATTCCGATTTCAACGTGCTGGCATACATAGCGAGTACATATAGTATGGATCTGGACGGAATGGCATGGGAACCTGGAGCCTTAAACCTGGAACAAAGCGGAGTTTCGTGCTCGTGGTTAATCTTTTAAGTGTGCCGTATAGCGAACCGATCCCCCGCACCATCAGTATATATGTATATATATTATATCATTCTCGCAGCGTGTTTATATTTCGATTTAAAATTCTGTGCACGCGCCGGGCATTATAAACATTTTTCTATATATGAATCGCACATATATGAGTTGTACTGTGCCATGGGTTTCGATGCTCGGCGGCAATGTTTGTTGTCGGTGGTTTTGCAACGTTTGTTGATGTCGCTGCCGTTGTCATTTGTTTGCGTTTTAATATGCAAATAAATATTATAGGACACACGATGCTTTTTAAATAAATACGGCCAAAACATTTATGACAACTCCGACTACGCGGCGGTGAGCTTCGTTTGTTCGCCGATTTTATTGTGCGCTTTTCATTGATAAGCGCACTGAATGCAATTGCACTGCGTTGGCCAAATAAATTGCAGGAAATGGAAAATAAAATGTTTATTTGCCATAAATCGGTCGAGCAGTTTGCTGGTTAACCAGCATTAAATTCGCGATCGTTCAGGTGGCCTGCGATATTTGCAGCAAAGAAGTTGCTGCGCTGAATGTAAAAATATTCGGTCGAAATGGCCAAACTATTGGGGGTCCGCAATCTTTGGAATTTGGTAGCCGGTTTATGACAGTTTTTAGATTGGACTTACAGGTTTTAATGGTTCCATAAGCAATTTCCTATGATCAAAATTGAATTAAATGCAGTAGGTCTTGGAAATTACCTTAACTTAGTTGGATGCCATGGGTGTAATAGCTTTTCAGTGAAAAATTGTTTGTTGTACATTATGGTAACTAGTATTAACAGTAAATCCAACATTGTAATACCAATAAATTTTTGTTCAAATTACAATATACTGCGGAAAATGGGAATCAATATTACTTATTTCTGTATAATGCAATGTTGCAGTTTTCATATTCCATCTACACTGATAACCGAAGTGAATGAACACCTGTCTTAGATCAGAGTTAGATTTAATCTTTAGATAATACTTGTTTTACATGTTATGCAACCGTTACTTTCCGCAGTGCTCAACCCGCAAAACAGTGAATTTATAACCCCAGTTGGCAATTGTGCAACAAATTTGCTTGCTCATCGAGTTGTCAGGCCACAAGGACTTTGCCACTCGAATCGAGTTGGACCGCATTCATAACACTCGGCCACATTATGCTCAGACAATCTAATGCCTTGCCCAATATTTATATCCGCTCTCGACTTAAGCTATTACCAAGACAAACACCAGGCACATAAATCCTTCGAGCATCTGCATAATGCATTTATCTACCCAAACCGACTAACATACAGACATGGCCGGCACTCATTTATCACATTTATCGCTTGCAAAAGCGAGCGAATGCAAAATTCTATTACTGTCCAGGACTCCAGCAGGCCAGGACTCCTGCTTTGGCCGGGAGAAGGAGATCCTAGGAAGCAGACCATTAAAAATTATGGAATAAAAATCTTGCACATCATGTGAGACCGACGACATATGCGATAAATTTGCCACAATGGGCAACGAAAAAAGGCAGGAACCACTGCATCATTCGCTGGGATCTTGAGATTTCCGCAGATTTTCTTTCACTGCACTAGTAGCCACCATTTATCACTGTCCAAGTTATGCCTGCTCGCATTGCATTTAAGCCGTGTCCATAAGGATCAATGAGGATAATTCGAATCTATGGCATCCACGGCGAAGCTTTAGCCAAATGTAATTATCGTTTGTGCCGCAATGGGGCACGTTTCGTATTGGATGAGGTGGGGCGGGTGGTTTTAGGTGATTCCAACTGGGCAGGGGGTGCTTAGATTTGTCATGGTTTTCAGCTGCACATTGTGATAAGCACATGTTATGGTTTTTCACACTACCCACACTCTCAACACTTGTGGGGTTAAATTTTCGTGCTCGGATTTTTCGTGTTATCGATCGGCTTACCATTCCGAACCAAACTCGTTGTTTGCGGTTGTTACATGTTTTCCTATCAGGATTATGATTAATTGATTGCCAAGTGTTGGGGTTGTCCCCCCTGCAAAACAGAACAATTATTGGGGCGGACAGGGTGTTTTTTCTATCACGCCCCTGCAATTCGACTTTGGGTCAATGCTCCTCGACGCGAGAGTGGGAAAACTTTTCCGCTTTTCCACGGAAAAAGCATAAAACTGAATTGTTCCCATTGCTGCGGACGCTGATGTCAAACAGCTGGAAGTCTTTTGGACTCTCCGTGCATCGCATAAACAGGCAACAAATGTGCAACACACAAAATTGACAGCTCGAATCAAGCATAAGCAACATTTAATTGGCACTTGGCAACCAAAACAAAAAGTTTCCAGGCTGTGGTGCATGGACTTTTTGATGCACTTTTCTTGGAAAATTATGTTGGACTCATTTTTATCAAAATCAATCAAAAGCGTACAGAAAATGTCTAGTAAAAGTATTAAATTTAAATATTATATATAGTTGCGGTAGCCTAATTAGCTTACCTTATCTTATTTCCCATTAAAAAAAGAAAACCACAACTACTGTGGCAATTATAAGAGTATAATGACCAAGTCAGTCAGTTTGGCATGCCATCGAACGTGCGGAAAGTGCGGAGGAGCCTGTGGCTGCACATGTGTGCTCGGAGGCAATCATTTAAATAGTTATTGCACTTTTCCCCACCCGGCGCACACGGCAATGCAATTAGTTTAAAAGGCCAAAAAGAACAGGAGCCATCCAAAGTGGTGAAGACGAAAAAAGTGGGGAAAACAGCCAGCAACTGACAGGCTGACAAGCCAAAAGAGTGCGGGAGGATGAGCTATATGGCACATGGAGGAATGTCAAAGCAAAATGAAGCCATTAAATGAACGGCAAAACTTGGAGCCAGCCGAAAAAAAAATCGAATATACGTCGGAAACAGAAGGCAGAAGTAGTACGACTTCTAAGCCAAAAAGCACTGGCAACAAAATTCTAACACCCGCTGACGACCCGATGGGCAAAACACTCGTTGCCACAGCAGCAGCATCAACATCCAAAAGCAGCAGCAACAGCATCAGTCCCAGCAGCAACATCAGGAGCCACAGAAGCAGCAACACCAGGCGGCAACATCATCTCCTTGTCGTAGCCCAGATGGAGTTCCTGGAGGAGATGGAGGTGGGAATGAAGGTGAGGACCAACTCTCGTAAAGGTCGACATCTTTCACAAGGAATCACTGAGAAAAAAACGGTAATCTAGGCCATTGTAAGTAAAGTAAATAAATAATGCAATATTACAAGTAGTTAATAACAAAACTTATAGTGTAAGCGTAAAACTACTTTCTATATTTGTTTCAGTTTTTTCTCGCAGTGTAAAGTCGCTTTCCGTTTTCCACTGCTGAATTTGACAGGTCGCGAAAAAGCCCTCTAAGCTCCACATCAGCGAATTCCCAGCTGAGATTGAGCCAAAGTCGAAATTGTAATGGCTTCCCCAGATGCAACATGAACTTAAGAGTGTTAATAGTTTTCCACATATTGCACTGGCCCAATGTGAATATTTCACACTCAGCTTCGATGCTGCAGTTGAAGTTTCTTTGCCACGCCAAGTGAAGACTGTGCTCCACATTAATCAGCTAATAATGCCAGGCAATTAGCAATTGCGACAGCCATTTACTGCAAATCCCCTAGATACTCAAAGGCAAGAAAAATGCCATCCATTTTCATATGCCAGCGTTTTGAGGTAGCGCTGCGCCGAAAAACTTTGCTCACAAGACAAACGACTTGTCAGTTTGGGGAGCGGTGCACTGTAGAAAAAGTTGATGTATTCTTCAGGCACCTGCAGAAAATAAAAGGAGGCCTGTTGTTATGTTTGTTATGAATAAAAATATATAAATTAAATATTTAATATCTAAAAGATTTTGTGCGTGAAGTCAGAAGAATCTGAGAAACATTCATCAAAGAGCAGAAGAATGAAACACACCTCTAATTTTGCCAGCTATTTATCATTTCGTTTCTTTGTGTAGCTTGAAGAATAGGGGCTTTCGATCTGTTTCTGGATCTGCTTTTTGCCTGAGCCCCGTTCACGTGAGTTCTGCAACATTTTTGCAAAGTAATTGCTCATTTTGACAGGTCGTGCAACGCCCTTGTTTGCAGTGGCAGCTTCTTCTGCTTTTTCTGCTGCCACCGGCTTGTTGCTTCCTGCCAGCAGCAATGGATGTTGCATTTGCAGCAGTAGCAGCCGTAGCAGCATCAGCAGCAGTAGAAGCAGCAGAATAACCTGCAACAGCCCGTATTTCTTCACATGCGAGAAAGCAATAAAATCTTATAGTTTGTTTTTTGTGCCCGCCGCTTTCTGCACATGTGGCATACCGACAACGACAAATGCAACGGCGACTGGGAAAAAAAAGCGACAACAATGACGACACTGACTACTGACTCGCCTCTGTCACTGACAGCCCGTCAAAAAAAGGGGTTTTTCGAGGGTGGCAGGAGATTGTAGAAAGAGGGAAAGGACGAAGGTGAGAGGTCCAAGAGGGGGATTGAATATCCTCCAGTTGTCGTGAACGGCAATGTGCCGCTATTTTCTTTTATCCTGCGAGTTTGCGAAAGGATACGCTAAGGTTTAGGACCTGCAAAGCGTTTGTGAGCTTAAATACTAAATTCAAAACACTAAAGATTCTTATGCATTATTTTATAGATCTAAAAGTAGAATTAAGGTATCAAAAATTGTGTTTCTTAACTATTTTGAAGTAAATTATTTGTTCTCCATGATCTAAAAAATAAAAGTAATACCGTTTAATATAAGAACATAAAACATAATGTAGTGTCATAACATAATTCATATTTTTAAGTATCATTATATTTTATCGAGCAATGTTAAAAGATATTTTATCCATCTATATTCAAAAAATTTGACTTCGTTTTGCGAGCTGAACTTTAAAAGTTATTCTTTTTCCTAACAAAGAAGGGCACTCTCAATTCCCTGTCAACAAAACAATTCGAATCCCTTTGAACACATTACACTACATTTTGCTCGTTCCCTTTTTATTGCTACTATTAAATGCGTTTCACAATAGTTTGTCGATGGATATGTTATTGTTAGCCATAAAATTAATATGCGTGTTGGGGACAACAATGAAACGATTTTGATGACAGCCCAACAAGTACAGAAAGTACAGCAAGTACGACATTGCGTCTACATAGAGCAACATCTGTTTAGCATAGCCCGGGGGCAACATTGAATGCAATTCTTTGCATTCAGCTGCAGTTGCACAGGTCTCCTAAAAACCCACTTACTTCTGCACTTCTTTTGTTGCCCGAACGAGGTTGCGAGAGTTTTTCACAATTTAAACGCATGACGAGACACAAAAGTGTCAATCAAGCCGGGAACTAACATAAAGCCCCCGAGGGCCATTCAAAGAATTCTGATGGAATGGAGTGTCGGTATGAAGCAATCTGTCACAATCAATTAATTGCTCGCAGAACTATCAACACACGAGGCGAGACACTCTCACATCAAACAGGAATCTAAAGGTAAATACCAGCGATGCGTATCTGTCAGATACGAGATACTTTTGCTTTTATCAGCACGCACGATCACTTCAAAGAGTAGAAATCCGTGGAGAGGGGCGATTGGGATTCACCGAAACGGAAGTGATTGCCTTCACACCCATCGGGTTCACTGTTGCGGTTCGCTTGGATCCGATCTGGGGTCTCCACTTCTCTGCTCCTCCAGACGTGGCGGCAACTTCAACGGAATTTTCATCTAGTTGTGGTTTGTGGGGGGAAAATATCAGATCGATAATTCGATCATGTCGAGCTATTTCACCGTAGATCTATATGTTTGACATGTCATGTTCACATTTGTGTTAAGGTTAAATGGAATTTGTTTTTGGGCTGTGAGCTCTCAAGCGTGTTTTTTGGTTAAAAAGACATGCAGCTATAATTGAAAGTGACACATTTCGGGCTTCTTATTTTGAGAAACTTAGGGTATTGCTAATCGTATTGGAAAACTAAAGGTTTTCTACTCTTATTTAACGTTTATTAATATAAAAAGATTGTAGCTTCCAAAGTACTGGCCAAACTATTTGGTAACGTTAAGACCTTTGAATACAGTATCTCCTCAAAGACAATCGCACATGAAGACCAATCCATCTCACACCATTAAACTCTTATTAGACATATGCTACTTTCTAAGACACCTCCATTAAAGATGCATTACTTCCTGGCCAAACGAGACCGATGTGAAGGAAATGCAAGAGCAAACAATTTGGATCATAAATAACACGTTGACAGTTTGTAATTTTTAAAAGTAATCAAGCACGGCTAATTAACAACAGCACCCATGGCCGAGGTGTAACTTATATATGTATATGTACATATGTGTACATATATGGAGTGCACTTTTCAAATTGGGGCGTGTCCGGCAGGAGGAAGAAGAAGAGGAAGTGCAGGGAATACACCAGAAGAGACATGTAGAAAGTCGGCGCTAATGAGAAAAATATGACACAATTGTAATTATCTGCAGGGAGCGGTGATGCGGGCCAGGTCTCAACGGTTAATACCAAATATGCCAGACGCAGTCCGAGCAAGATGAATGAGCATGAATTATAAAAACATAAACAACAACAACAAAAAAAACACGGGAACGAGAAAATGCGAGTAAATAAAACAGCAAGGAGACCTCTTCAGGTGGCTGGAAATAGTTGCTACTCGTAGTTGGAACTGCAGCTGACATTTCTGTTAATTTTGATGTATGGCCAGGACCGGTAGGGAATATGTTTCTGTTGTTAACGCAAACGGATTTTCACTCTGGGGAAAACAGCAACAGAAAACAGAACACAGGCAACCGGAGAACGCTTGAAAAAACAATAACAACTCGAATGCGAATGAAATGTGGGCGTTATAAATTCAGTTGGTTAGTAATACACCTGCTTGCCACCGAGTTCCTTAATTGCGAGACAGGTAAGCGAGTTCCCAAAGTAGGCGCTATAAAGTTTCATTAACCGTGACGCGCACACCCTCGAAAATTTTACTATCATTTCGGGCCGTAACTGATTAACAAAGTGCGCATAAATATGGTTAATATTACTGGGGTCACTCTCGCTTTTTCTCGGCTGACAGCATCCCATGGCGGAAAATCCACCCCTAGGTGATCTCATGGCGAAAATTAGTGACTCAGTGAATTTAGGTTCGCTTTTCATGGGAAAATAACTTGTTCGTAGGCAATGAGTTTGGTCCTCTGATATGGGGATCGCATATATGTAGCTGTGGGTGGCAAGCCGTATATGTGTATCTGACTATCACTTTTGTTTGACTATTTGTTGTGTCATCCCTGCCACTCGAGCGTGTGTGTGTCCTACAGATCATTTAACTTGTGAGCATGCAGGAAAATTTGTTAACCCGGCAAGTATTTTGAGCAATTTTCAATGTCTATGGGAAAGTATTTAGACACGCAAAGACCACATGTGTAGGTCAGTAAAGGGAAAACAATCGCATAACGGTGGATATTATGGGAAATCTAAAAGATATATTTGAAGATATAGATTTTGTATACAACGGTAATATGAAAAAATATATATATTTTAAGTTCACGATACATTTTGGCTATAAGCATGTTAAATGAAAATTTAAAAATTTAAAGTTAAATTTCCTCAGTCACTAATTAATTCGCCATCGAACTAACAAGTTGACTCTATACATTAAGCAATTCCAAATGTTTAAACACATATTACGCATGTAATCCACTTGCATGTCCACACAGCCAGCCAAAATGAAAAGCATGCACAGTTTTCCCAAATAATTTTCATCAATTTCGAGGCATTACCGCATTTACGAAACTTTGACGTGTATTTACAAATTGATTTACAATAACGCATGAGCATGAACCAGAAATAAATAGATATAGATGCAACTTTAAACAAACTTTTTTGGGCGAGGGGCGGACTTCTGTTTGACCCAGATCGCTGCGCTTTGGTAGATGAAACATACTCATAAATTCGAAGGCATAATGCGCAAAATTTATGTTTCACAATTTATGCAGCCGAGATTCCCCAATTTGCAGGCATATGAATCTCCAATGTGTGTCGGCAAAGAAGCAATATGGTGCGGAAGGAGAAAAAAATTCAAATTACAACTTTACAACTTTGCGAGGCAGAGGAAAAGACTCTCCTCACACTGTTTATCATAAAATTCGAAAGGAGAAGCGAACAAGGGGCAGCTCCGAAAAAAGCAAAAAAAAATCAGTGAGAAAGCATGGCAAATGTTTACACAAATTACGAATCTGAATCTGCCCCTCCGATTTTTCCCCCTCTGCTGTGTATATTTGAACGGCTACCGTATTGGAAAATAAACCAATTGCCTTGTGCATTCGTTAGATTCGAGATACGATGTTCGTGCGGGTGTGTGTGAATATATATCTGGGATTGTACGAGGACGTGCAAACATTTCCAGCCAAACTGACACACGGAGTACGTCAGATGATAATATTTTTCCAAATGTCGATGGTGTGCTACAAGTAAATGGTATGCATGTGGGAAATGCGCTGAGCTCTTAGAGAAGGAAACGTGATAAGGACGTCAAGGATTAGTCCTCTATAACAAGTAAAGTGATTATTATATATAGATTTTATTAAAGCTAATTCCTACTCTTGGTGCTAATTAATTTAATTATTAATCATATTTCATGCTTTGCTTCAAATATAAGGTTCTTAAAAATGTAATAAATGGTATAAAATATTTAAATATATTTGTTGTATTATTCTTGCTCATCATGGTGGCATCTCTAGCGTCCATCTATCGAATTCTGGTCGAAAGCAAAGCGGATTGAAGGTGTTAAATGGGCATGAAACAGCTGCAATGCGGAGGACGACGACGCTGACGACGAAAAAGGACAACGACAACAACTCGCAGGACAATCACCAAATAAATACAAACAACATGAGCATTGGGAGTTTTTCCCCATCTACATCGCCATCGCCATCCCCAATCCGCTTCCTGTTGGCCTGCCGAAAAAGCTCAAAGGACGAAAACAAAATTCCCAATTGTTAATGCATGTTGGGATAGGGGACATCGATTGGGAATGTCGACTCTGGGCATATGTAAATACCAATTTACGCTACGGAAATGTCAACAGCCACGATTACAACAACCATGGGGTTTCGGCTGCCCTTTAACCCTTTGAGAATACTCCGCCCATTTTTTTTTTCGAAGGTGTGCTGCCTGCTTAGTCGCTGTTCAGTGTTTGCTTTTAATTTAGTACCGTCGCATATTAATTTTCCCATCGATCGGGAATATATAGACGCACCTTGACGGACAGACAGACACCCCCCTTGGAGTGACCCAAATACGACTAATTGGCCATGACGTAATTAGTCATCTATTTAATTGTGCATTGAAAAACCTTTTACGGGGTTGATTTCCCAGGATTTTGCTTTGTTATGGTTTGGTTTTGGTCAGGGGTTTTTCAAATTTCGCATGGGAAATATTATATTTCAGCTTCAGGATATTTATTTGAAGGAACCACATTTTTGATTGATTATCTGCAATTCACAGTTGCGGTCAAAAAACATATTTAGGGGAGATTTATTTAATGAAGTTTAAGTGAATATTAGTAGGCATATCCAACATTAAAATCATTTTTGATAGTGTAATACATGTATACAATTTATTAAAATGTAATTTAAGAAAGTGTCAGTAAATCGTACTCCTCACAAAAATAACATTCTTGTTTATTAAGGAAAATAAAGCAGAATTTTGCATATTTACTCATTGTCTGCCATGTAAATTACTGTTAAAAAAGGAACCTTTTTTCGTGGTATTATTATTGCCGCAGCTGTGTTTTAAAATAATTTTCACACGGACTTCGAGACAGAGTTAAAACTTTGGCCTGCGAACAAACAGAAACATATTTGGCCACGACCGAAAAGTGCAGTTCGCTCGTAATCAAATAACAATTTGTTATGTCCAGCAGATTACAACATTTAAATCATTTCAATTTCAAATTAATTTCATCCCAGCAACGGACACCGAACAGCGTCATCCATCCAGCTATCTGATTCTCAAAGCGCCGCCGGCTGGGAAACTGGGAAAAGTCAGAGTCAAAGGAACATTTGTTATGGCAACAAGCGGCAACAAATCTCTTAAACCGAACGCAACACCCACAAACAGTGGAAGTGAGCAAAAATTGGGTAGCTGGGAATACCCCATTACCAAAATGAATTTATGCACATCTCAAAAACAGCAAACAAACAGCAACGTGGCAGGGCAAAGATGCAGTTCGGATGGAAAACAAGATACGGATGATGATGATGCTGCTGCTGACGAGGAATGGAAAACTTTTGCATCTCTGCTGGCTCTGTTTGTTCAGTTCGCTTTTCTTTTCCCCCTGTTTTTTCCGCTCGAATTTTCTTGTTTTTGCCATTGTGAGAGTTGAATTGCAGGGGCAAAAACTAACCAGGGTAAATATTTATTTTTTAACACGTTAATCTCACAAATCCCCTGAAGTGGACCAACCACAACCTACACACAACACACAATAACACGCAGCAGCCACACGCAGTTGGCTGAATAAACAAAACGACATCAGACACCGTTGCCCACGGGCAGTTGAAGGTTCGAGCGTTCTAAATTTGTAAATCATGCATCATTTTGGCTCGGTATTTTGAGTTTTTCCCGACTTTTCTTTTTTTTTTTATCCGACACTGGACGCAGGAGGGTAAACAAACAGTAGCATCCACCGGGGGCATATAATCGGCTGCAGGCCGCTCCAGAGCTGTCAGCACTTGACTTTCCACAGACCACAAAGGCCAGCATCTCAAAACGAGGACCACAGACGACGACGGACTGCAATTTTCCCGGGAAATCCGAGGCGGGCGTTGCTACTTGCTGACGAAAATGTCGCGCCTAGAGGCGCTGGCAGAAAATATGATTTAATTCTATATATAGAAGGGAAAGCGGTGGCAGAGACGAATATTAAATGCTCTACCTTTTTACCTTTTTGCAAGGAACATGTAAGTTATATGATGTAATGATACAGTAACAAAGAAAATGTTTGAAAGCTTGCAGCTATGTTTTTTAATATAAAAAAAAACAGTTCAATTAACAATCAAAACAATTAAACAATTAAATAAATTATAAAATAAAAAAAAATAAAATATAAAAATTCAATTTATAAAGCACAACTTTAGCCTATTGCTTTAACATTTTTGTTATCTTTTTCTTACTTAAGTAAAATCTATATAATTTTTAAAAAATAGCCATTTGATAAATGTATCCATATATTATTTCTCCAGATTTTTATATACACATTTCCCTGAGGTATTTATAAAAAGATTACATTTAATTCAATTTGTACCAAAAAGACAAAAGCTTCAGTGTGTTTTTCGACCGTCAGTCATCCGCCAACCAGGAGAAGCGAGGCGATGCCTCTTTGGGGACTGTTTTTCGTGCTCCGACGACTCCCGACTCCGGATATCTGTCCGGGAACTGACAGGCTTTTGTGTGTGGTCCGGTTCAAGTGGCCATGGCTCTGCCAGTTCGCCAGGCCGAAAAGGAAGCGGCTCGATGGGTGGCTCTTGTGTTTTCGAGGGGGCGGCTGAATCTCGTTTCAATTGTACTTTGGACATAGCCCGTTCGCGCCCGTTAATTATGATAACCAGTTTGTTGTTGGTCAAGTGGGGCGGGGAACGAGGAAGTAAGGATTGGTGGAAGGGGTGGTGCAAAGGGGTCAGGGGTCGAACAATAGCTACGAACGATGCACAGCTTTGCTAATTAGCTGGCAACTAAAAGCCCGCTCTAATTTGCAGGCGGAGAGCTCCAACCGCGAGCCCGGACTTTGAGTCCGACTTGGACACGGAATAAGCTTCATTAACTGGCATTAGCACTAAGTAAATTTCCTGGGCCCTTCCTACACGAAATATGATTAAGATGAAACACATGCCAAGCGAAAATAACACAGCACGAACTGGATTTTGGATCGGAATTGGAGCTGGGCAGAGACCGAAACAGAAAACCATCAAAACGCCGCAGGTGATTTCATTTCCATACAAAAAAAAATACACAAAGCCTCCCGAAAAAAACCGACACAAAGCCCAGCGCACAACAATATAATTAAGAGCCTCAAGTGTGTTTAAATCAAAAGGAAGAAAAAACCAAATGGAGCTAGTTGGGAGCAGGCAGGATCTTCGAGGCAGGCAGCGGCAGATTGGCAGGCAGATGTTTCCTTAAACTTAAACTTAAATCCCCCATGGAGCGAACAAGCAAAATACGAAGATGCAACACGAGTTAAGCCAAAATTCGGCAAGCTGCAAAAAAATATGAAATGTGCTACAAAGGATCTTAAGAGGCATATGGCTTAAGCTTAAATGAAGCTTAAGACCGGCACATTTTTGTCTGAAATAAAAACTAAAGGAAGTATTCCTTTAAAACAAGAATTCAGTTAAAATAAAATATTGTTTTTAATTTTCTTTTTCAGTTATCATACATATTATATTAAAACTAATTTGAGATTTGTTCAGCCTTGTTGCAGGCCTAATTACCTTTCATTCTTTAAACTCTTTAAAAAGTTTTAAACTTCTAAAGAAACTAAAACAGCCTAGGCAATATTTTACGCAGACGCAGAGGTAAAAGATTTACATCACCATCATTAGCTAAATCTCTTTATTTACACAAACATCTTTCAGGCCAGACAATGCCGGGACATATGAAGTGTTGGGGAAATATGCCCAAGAGGCACAAAGAACCATTCGAACCGCAGAAATTATAGCAGCCAATGGACCGCAACTGCGTATGCGATTATTTTGATGAGTCCGCCAGTCAGTTCGACTTACGCCGTAAATATTGGAGAAAAATATGGCACAAGAGCAGCGCCCAGCGGGAATACATGGGGTATTCACCGCCGAGGATCCGGATCCCCCAAACAGACGCAGTATCGCGACGAGAACAGAGGGGTCTGGTACCAAAGATATTCCAGAAACGCCAACAACTCGCATGCCCCGATGCCCCCAACTCACCAGCTCCCCACGAGTTGCGTGTGATGTGCGTGAAATGCAACTAAATCATGCCGCGAAATAATTCAGGGATTGCTGCTCTCACAAAGGAGAACTGTAACGTACAGTTGGAAAAATTTCGATAATAATATTATCAATTGATTTGCACACAACCATTCACTATTTCTTAAATATAAAATAAATAAAAATTCCAAGTAAAGCCTTTCAGCTAATTGAACTAGTAATTGAAAGTTAAATATGACACTTAAAAAACAAAGATACCTTGTATCTAGAAGTTTATGGATGTTCTGTGATGCGGTTGCATAGGAATGGAAATAAGTATGTATACTTATATTTAAATCTCTTTCTTTAATAGTTTTTCTTTTTTAAGATAACATTCCTATGGCATTATATTTTCTTAATTCTGCACTGCTGATCTTAAAGTCCGATTTTCGCGGAGTGCAGGAAGCAAACCTCGAACAAGCTCCCCACCAGGCGGCAGATGGCCGGTCGAGCGGTTCTTGTTGTTGTTGATAACTTAAATGCCACATTTAGATACAGAAATTTCAGTAAAGTCGACGCATAAATCAAGCGGCAAGCGGCATGCGGCGAACTGCAGTGGAATGGAGTTTGGTCTGGAGTGTGGGGGGGGGCAGTGAAGATCACCAGCGGCAGGAAGCAGGGGGCGTTGCTATAAAGATGGAGCAGGCAAGAGCTCGGCTCCTAAGGGGATCGACTTCTGCAGGGACAGCAACTCGATCGCCAGAAAGTCGGAGGCGGAGTTCTGGAACTGGAAGACGGAAGACGAAGAAAGGGCTGCCATTCAGATTCGACCATCTCGTGCGCTTAATTATTGTCATTTTTTTTTTTTCTGAAAGAGACTTTATTTTCCGAGGGGGAAAATCGGAGACGAGCCGCTTAGTCACAGCTCTTTATCATCATTCGTCGCCCTCGTCGACGTCATTTGACACTTTTCTGACATTTTTATCATTTAAGTCACATTCAGACACATTTTTGTTTGCAGGGAAGTGCAACTGGAATATGGCTTGGATATGACAGCATTTCAGGGCCATATAAAGATATTTTATTGTTGCCCAATTCCGTTCTGTGCGTTCTGCGTTTAATGAAAGTGTTGAGTTTTAGTTTTCGCTGCGCTTTTTATTTTTTTTAATTGTTTGTTTATAGTCAACGCATTCGAGGCGTGCTCGTTAAGAGGGCTCCCTCCATGATAAATTGCTTTGGATTCGGGAATGGATTTGGAAAACCCATTCAAAATACGCCATAAAACTGCCTCTCTTCGCCGAGCACATTTCAAATTGATTTAAGTTGTTGCCCGTTGTCGAAACACGGAAAATCTATAAAACATCCCAACTTACCTTAACAACTCTATTAAAAAACGGAAAAGTGAGCGCGCATAATACTTCGCCAAGTCAGCATTTCAAAACATTTCAATGAGTTCGCCTTTAGTGCGAGTACTAAAGAGCCGGGTATTAGCAAATACAAAACGTGGAGCAAATCATCGGTGGGTTATTTAAATGAAGGCACAGAGTAAACAAATGTAATCCAATAAAATTTAAGTACTCAGTGAAATGAGCAGCCAGGGAATGTTGATTTGGATGCCGTTGTGATTGCCATTCAATTCGAAATGAGTGAGAGAAAAGCGTTAAGTTGCCATAAAGTCAGGGAACAGAAAATGTTTTACACACACTTGAAAATTGTTAACAACCCAATTTCATCAGCTTAAGAAAAAGGTATTGTTATTTACACTACAAAATAATATAACATTAAATTTCTCTTCGCATGTTCAGTGTCGGCTCGGCTTAAAGCTTTTATAATTCAATTTTATGTCTCTAGATAGCAAAATGTACATTTATTTGCAATATTTCAAGCAAAGTAAACATGATGCCATTTTAGGATAAACATATAAGTAAAAGTTCGTTTTAAAATATATACAGTTTGTTTATCTTTGCTTTAATCTTTTGGCTAACACCATTTTATAAAAGCAAATAAATCCACATTAAATTACAAATTTTTATGGCCAAATTCCTATCAGATTATCTCTACTTTGGCCAAAGCAAATTAGTTTCTGGCAATTAACTGGCAAGAGACCAGACAGCTGATACTTTAACTGGCTTTAACCACCAATGAACAGCAAACTACAGCGAATTATGTCCACTTATAAATCAAATAACCTAACAACATGGCCACTATAATTACGTGAAATTTATAAAAAATTACATAATATTTACAAGATGTTATCGAACTTAACTATGGGGGAGAAGAACGAAAGGAGATAGAACATAAGTTAATTTGTCTATTAGGAGCAGTTGGCTGCCAAATGCAGTGGAGGAGAATTTTGTTTTTTTTTTTTTTGTAAATGGCTCTAATCAGTCAGCCAAAAGGGTAAGCCTATAATTTGGTCATTACAACAACCAACGGGCGTCCCAAAGGAAACTCGAGGAGATTACCCTCAACCAACGTCATACAAATGAAGGTAATAAGTCAAAAAACGGTTGCATTTTGGGTGCATAATTTTGGGTATTCGAACTTCTGTTCTTGACTTTCTTTCCGTTTCGTTCCCATGGCCTGCGGGTATAATTAGCAAGGCCCAAATGTTGTTGCTGCCCGCTGTTCGAAGGTCCGGATCGATCTCCAAAGTGGAAAAAATGCAGTAGCCCCTGGATTTCCTTTTTTTCCATTTACAGATGATGATGATGATCCAATCCGCCATAGAGACATCAACAGCTGTGGGATTTCTGACAATTTGATTTGTGGTTTTACGGAAACTATTTCACCGGCATATGTACATACTACATATAGTATGTACACATATATTTTCTGACGCTCCACAAAACGTGCCCACAAACTGAAAATTCATTTTAACAATTACGTTGCGAAAACCGGCAACATTGTTTAGAGGAATGTTTCTAAAAACCAAGCCGCCGGACCCGAAAACCGTTGACTGACCGCAGCCGTCAGTGGCAGTTGAAACCACACCGAAATTGTCGTCCTTCTGGGGCAAAACGAAATTGATAATTGCCAAGCGAAATAAATACACCAAAAATATAATATAACAAAATATTAAAATTAAGAGAAAATAATAAAATTTTAGTATAAACATATTTCAAATTTCATATTTGAATGTGTATAAAATATTTATGAACCAAATATGAGCAATCTTTATTATGAATACTTTTTATTACCCTTTAATATTTCTGAGTGAATAATTTAGCGATATAACAACAGGTACGAAAGAACTTCAAAGGGCTTAAAGATTAAAGGCCATTTCCCTGACCAACATTCGTATTTCCAAACAGCCACCATGACCTTTTTTTGGCCAAAACCCTGTTTTTGGGTCACGCTCACGCACTTTGGCGCTTTATCTAGAAAACATTTACGCTGCGCATTGGAAAATGAAAAGGAGGAAATTGGTTGGATTTTATTTTTTGGGGAGAAGGAGGAAGGAAGGAAAAACGTTTTTCAACCCACATATGCTGCTGTTGCTGCCAGCGTCCTCTGTGTCAAAATTACTGTTTAACTTTTATGGTGTTTTGTCGTATTTTGTCGCATTTCGCCAGCTATTTATACTTGGCTGCCAAAGCTTTTGCAGCTTATTCTTTGGCATTTTTCGGCTGTTCCGGCGTCTGACACAAATGTGACATAGAATTTTCGGTTCGAGCAGTTTTGGGGTGGCTCTACCCATACCCATACCCAATACCATCCTGCCATCCCGAATTTTCTCCCCAATCCCCACAATATGGCGCTTGTCTTTGGCCAAGTTGTTTGCTCTGGTTGCATGGCGTGTTGTGTAATTGCTGCAATCTGTTTGGGGAAGGGTCTCATTGGAAATATAGGGAAAAATATAAAGCTAGAGGTGTGGCACTACGTACGGAGTTGGGGGCTTGGGAAATCGGGCGACACACATGTTGTCGGAACAGCTTTTAAATTGTTATTGATTGGCAAAGCGAAGCGAAACGAAACGAAACAAACAGAACAAAGCTAAAAGTGTGACATGTTTTCGGTCTAAGTGGCTGGGAAAAGCAAAAACAAGCCAACGCAAAAACAAACAATTTAATATTGGAAATCGGGTTATGGAAATATATACATATACGTAGATATGCGTATCTGAAAAGTTTCAGCAAGAGCTCCTAACTGTGTAAACACCATCAATCAATGTTATGTAGGTATTTGCTGCGGGTAGTTTTATCTTTCGATGGGAAATTTGTGTGTGAATCTTTAAAGAGTTTTATGCAATAAATTCGGGAGACAGCAATTTCTTCGAGCTGAAATCACTACAAATAAATTTGATTTATTTTCAGACATTTTGCTATTCTTAATAAGGAAATGTTTCAACGTTTAATCTTCTTCTTAAAGAAACAGTGATACAATTTGGACAATCTGCAACATACTGTCAAAATATAGTTTCGAAATTCTTCATTTATTTCATTAAAATCACCATTTTTAGCAGTCTATATATTAAACAGAATTATGACTCGTCTAAGATAGAAATTGATACTGAAAATCTGAACTTATTTATTGTTAACCGAAAATGTGAAACAATACTGTAATTAAGAAAAGCGCAATTTTTTAGCCTTCTGAATGTTTAAGTATACAAATTTTCTTATCGGGCAGCTGCGGTGCATATTACACATGTCATACGCCGAAGAAAAATTAACTGAACGAGCGGCCAGCAGAGGAGCTGGCCACCGAAATGCACTTTTCTCTTATCTAATTGCATTAAAAGTCGATAAATTAATAAATAGCAAGCAATAAATTTAGTAAAAACAAGCCATTAATAACACTTTGGTTGACACGGCCAACGAGAATCGTTGGCCCTGCGGCAACGGATCCGTTGGCCAGGTCGAGTCATCCACTGGCCGATGGTTTTTGGGGTCCGGAGGAGAGGTCAGGGGTCAGGGTGCAGAGTGCAGGGGTCGCAGTCCGCCGACATGTGCGCTGAAAAGTTGAAAAATCGAGCGCGGAATGTTTTTGTCACCGCCAAACTAGCGGAAATTCCTAAGAAAAATGCAGCAAGTAATTTAATTTTTCAGTTCATTTTTTTCAAAAGAAAGCCGAGGGCACAATTCGTTGCACTTGGTTGCGTTTCGTCGTTTATCAAACAATTCATTTATCAAACAATACAGCCCACAATGTGATGAGGTGTGGGCGATTTGTGTGCGAGCGCCTCTGCCGACAATAAAGCGTAATTAAATTTTTAAAACTATTTAAATCAACGCCGCTGAACAATTGGAATTTTCACTGTAAATTAAATTTGATGGGCCACGCGAAGCATGCGGGCCTTGATTGAATCTGAATCAGAAACTGAATTCGAATACGAACTCGCACCAAAATCGAATCCTGTTAACGCGTGCCACTTTCCGCTTTCCAACAATCACTATTTTTATGTAATAAAAAAAAAAACTTCTCTGCTGCGCATTTTACAGTCCAAACTGTTGTTTGGGTAATTTGTTTAATTGGAAAAACCGTAAAAAGTGAGGGAATTGCCGCACAAATTGATTTTTACGACATTGAGCAATTGACAATAACGGTGGCAAACTAACGGATAATTTACGATGCACGGCTAAGCCTTTTGGCATAGTTATGCCAAAAAGGGGTGACAATGGAAAATCTATAAGTCTATGGAAAGTATGCCCCTTACAAGGGGGAATTCATTTAAATGCCCATAAAGCAGAATTTATGTGCGGAAGCGATCGGAAAGTCAACAATTAAACGGCCAACTTTAGGCTATCTTGTACCGCAACAAGCCAACGAGCTCGAAAATATATTTCCTTTTCTCGAAATAAATGTACCTACATATACATATGTATATTCCATCCCTACCACCACAAGGCCAATTAAATCAGCAGCAAAAGTCTCACACTTTTGGCCAAAAAGGAGCATTAGCCTGCGGCACGTACCACACACAATGGGCCACAATACTGCTCGGCCAGTTAGTTAGTGGGCTTTTCCCTGTTTTCCACAGCTTTCCCAGGCCCAGTGCGTAGGCAATCATCAGCCTCCCGATTTTCCTACTTTTCCTCCATTTTGAAAGGGGGTTATGGGCGGCAGCTTGAGAGACAACCACAAAAATGCACGCCATTCTCCGTGTGTGTGTGTGTGAAAATGTCGGAAAAAAAGAAGGAAAATAGAAAACTGAGGGAACAGAATGGAAAAGTGGTGAAATGTATTTGGTTAGAGCCACAGGGAAACGTGTCTCTAACTAACTTGCTGACTGACATGGGACTGAGTGACCCACCGAATGAACCACTGTCAGTTCGTCTGACTGACTGGGTGCACAGAGAAAAACTAGGTGGCTAAACGGAAAAATAAATATATTTTAATAAAATATATGCACCAGAAAGGTTTTTTGTCTGTGCACCATTCTTTAGTAATAGTATGCCATTGCTAATATTTTTATAATAAATAATATGGATTCCCGTTTGCACAAGAATATAATAAAATAAAGAATATAATAAAATAAAGAATAATATAAAACAAGAATATAACACCGCAATAGCAAAGAATCCTTAATATTAAAAAAACACACTTTTACTATTTTTCGCTGTGTAGTTTGGTGCGTTTCCAGAAGATAAAACAAATAGCATTTGGACACGCAATATGGAATTTATGTTGGATAATGCCGGAGCGACTCGTGCTGCTTTCGACTGCCGATGCAGAGATAAAGTTTCAAATTAGTTTTGTGGCTGGTAATTAAATTTAATTTTTTTATTAGGCCAAACCGCACGGCGAACAATGTGGAATGTGTGCTGGGGTTAAATAAAATGAAATGATGACACTTTTAAATCGAAATGGGAGTTTTACGAAGGAACGGGCGATGCTGTTCTGATGGGAGTTGATAAAGGCGAGCATTGTTGCCATAGGTTTTCCATTTGCATGTCTCAATATAATTAGTAATTTGCGGCCATTCATCAACATCATACTCCATACTCCTACTGCGAATTTGCATTTACACAAACCCAAAAAGCTTTCAGTCGAACCATCTTGATTGCCATTTGATTCGTGATCTTTCTCAAGTCAACTGTCAGTTTACTCGACTTGATGACTCTGGCCCCCAGTTTTGTGCCAAAGACTGATTGATTGATGATGCCCCCAGTGGAGGGAAGGTGTGTTTTCTCTGTTAAGTTCTGCAACTTCTTGGAGCACTCCTCTTGAATTTAAAGAGGAGTGGACTGCTTTAAGAAGACCCCTCCTTATAAGCCAAGTATTTTGCCCTGGCAACCTGTTAACCCACTAAACAAAAACCCCAGAAAAGTAAAAAGTTCCCCCAGCATTATTGTAACAGAAAACTCTGACAGGAAAAACACTGGAAAAGCTTGCCAGCAAGGTAAACACGTGAAGCAAACGGAGCGGCTAAAACAATATTGGCCAAAACAAAAAAGGAGTCCCCAAGAAAGTAAAATCAGCTGGGTCTGATAGCTGGCAAAAAAAAAAAAAAAAAGAAAAGCAAAAGAGGCTAAAAACCCAATAAAGTACCAAACAAATTGGGGCACATACATATCTTCCGGACCAGACATAATCCACCGGAATGCCGGGGTTATGATAAAGTGTCGGGAAATTCGGGAAATACCTGAGAGGTAATTGAAATAAGCGTGGAAATTTGTTAGGCTCAGGGAAAAAGCTCTTAGCTGGAAGCTGCCCTTGCCCTCTTTTTTTGGTTTTGATATATATTCGTGTCTATTAATTATGATTTTCAGGCAGGCTCTCCTCTAATGGCATCCACCTGAATGACGGGGGGTAACCCGGGTAATAAATTCAATTTAAATGAAGCGTAAAATTCAATCAGTTCGGTGGTTTGGATAGGCACTCGGGTTCAGATTCTGGCGGAGACTCAGCTTCTGCGGCTGCGTCTGCGGCTTCTTAGGTGGTAAATTGTTCTCCAAGATGTTCGGCCCTAGAGTTCTGCGAAATTAAAGGCAAACGCCACAATAAAGAAGTCAATTTATATACATTTTCCACTCCTCAGGTTCTGCGGTTCTCGGCGCTCTCAACAGAAATGCAATTTACGAACTGGTCCGTCCTTGGCTCTTTGTTTTCCCTCCTCAAGTGGTTTTCATTCCCTGCCGCTCGCTTTTCTTTTGTGTAATAAAATTAAGGAAAAAAAATCTAGGTAGACAATGCCGGGGTAGCATATGTTATGCGGTCGAGTGATGCGGTATTCTTGAGTACCAGCCACCCAGGCATCCCAAGCAGCATTCAATCAAAATGATGTTGTTTTAATTTAAGGGACAAGCGGGATTTGCGTTGAGAATTTTTAATAAATGCTTTTACGACCATAAAGAATTGCTCTGCGGCTGCAGTGGAGTGTTTGCCGAGGGTCCTTGCTCTAATTTTATTGATGGTGTTTCATGTGCACTGGTTTGTGCCCGGCATTTGTAAGCTGTAATTGCAGAATTTTCGGACAAGTCAGTTGGCTTGAGTTGGGTTTCTGGCTTAGTTGCATATGTTGCTCAGCAAAAATGGATAAATGATCCAGAAAGGGGCCTACAACTCCAGATTGTGGAAGGAAAACTGAGTTTGTTGAGTAAATTGAATCAATTAATCTCTTAGAAATGGTAAATAGGAACATAAGAATAAATATGTAGCAATATTAAAATATATATATTCTTCAAATAAATAAAGGGACAGAAAAAATTATAAATATTTGTTTTTTTGCAATAATTGTTTTAAATTTAAGATTGAATGCCAAGCTAGTCCCCAATGCTGGAACGCACCTCATCAGCAACCTTACTTTGCCCATGGCTTACCCATGAGATCCCAATGCGAACCCTCGCATATCCCACAAAAGCTTTTCATTGATAAAGAATAACAAATGTAATGGCTGTCGAAACTTAAGCTTCAATTTGACGAGCCAACAAAGGGAACCTCAGGCGGTCCTTTGAAAGTGGTGGTCCCCAAAAACGTTTCCAGCAAGTCCCAAGCAAATAAGAAATATGCTTAGCTTGTCCTCGTGCACAGTGCGAAAAATTACATATAATTTCTACTGAAAATAAGGAAATAAAATAATAATCTTAAGTATATTTAAACATTTTAGATTATGTGCACAAATATTTAATAATTTTTCCCCATATCCTTGTCTTATCCGAAGTTTTAATTTCTCAATTATTTTTTCACAGTGCGTATCCTGCATTGATTTGAAAATTGCAAAACGTTCGGCACGCGTATGTGTGTTTGAGGTTTTCGTTTGCTCAACGCTTTCGGTCGGGGAAAACCCCAACTATTTAGAAAATTGAGACACCTACGGGCAAGTCTATTAGTCGGCATGTAGGGGCGGCTGCCTCGGCTCGAAGCTGTAAAACAAAATATTTACACGCGCCGCAAACAGCACGCAAGCCAGCTGAGAACCCTCCTTTGGGCCGGATCTGCTGGGTTTAGTTCCCTTCAGTCCAGGACATGGCAAGGACATGCGAACGAGACATTAAAGCCAACAAAACGCTACAGAATAGAACACAACCGAGTTGAAGGAGTCTTGAGCAGCCTGCAAAACAACAACAAAAAAATGAAAACGCTTTTGCCTGCCTCGCTTACATTTAAACCGAGTCAGACAAACCTTCGTCCTGGCGCAGGCACTCCATCCCATCAACAAAATAGTGATGCCAGATTTGCATTTCATTAAAAATATTGACAAAAACAAAAAATACGAATACAATTCGTAAATATTACGAATTTAAATAAAGCTCAGAGCGAACTTGTATACAAATTTCCCATTTATTTATATATATACATAACATATTAGGAGTAGTGATATTTAGTAAATGTTTTGTTGGAAATACCCAGTAAATCGCTGTAAATGCCATCACTGTCTCTCGAATTGAAGACAAACTGGCCTGGCACGTCTGCTCCGACGCTTTTAGTCTAAATAAAGGCATTTAAAAGATTTAGAGCAAATGAACCTAACCACCAGCGATGCCGGTTACCAGTTCCCCGTTTCCCAGTCCGCCATTAATGGGCTGCGGTTTTGGCATTTGCCAGTGCGTGGGGCGTGTCACATAAAAACAAAGGACACGCATGTCCTTCCATGTCCTGCCTGTCAGTCTGGTGCGTCCTCCTTCACTTGTGTGACATTTTTATGGCGAATTTAAGACACGCAACTTTTTGCCGGTTCCCTCCTTTCTTATTTTTTTTTTTTTTGTCTGTTTTTCGGGCTGTCTTCTGCTTGGTGATTTGTCGGGAGTCGTCGCTTTAATTTCCTGATTGTATATATATTTTAAGGGATTTCGGGGTTCCTCCACTGATGATGATGACAAAATGACGCAAATAAAATTCTTCTGTGCATTTTCTGATCACATCCTGCGGTCTGCGTGCACGTAATTGCTTAATTTTTTATGTTTTTCTGCTTTCCCCGCGCGACTTTTCGCCGTTTTCCCTTTGATTCCGGGCTCAGATTTTTATTTATTTTACGCTCTTGGCGTATTTTTATTGCCACCTCCGTTTTGTGCAGATTTTCTGTTAATTTTTGCGCTTGATTTTTATCTCCCAGCCGCTGTAGTTAATTAAGTTATTAAGTGCGCCAAGGGAAGGACGTCACCAGCAACTTTATTTTGTATTACATAAGATTGTGTATGGTAATATCTTGTCTCGAGCGGCACATATCTTTATATGTATATACTTTTATGTCCAATGCCAGGGGCCTAGATCAAGCCAGTTGATATTGAGTCGGCGACAAGCAGAAGGTGGCCCAGCTGCCAAGGCTTTTAGCTAATTAAGTCGAGGAGCAAACTCTTAACGATTGAAGCTTACGAGCATAATTAAATGGATTCACCTCATTGGGGAATTATAATAGGGCCATAAATAAGGAGTATAAACCATTTCAGATAGCATCTTGGAAAAAACTAAAGGTTCGGAAGCTATTTCAGTCATTGTTTCTAGGGATTCAGTAGTATATTTGCACAGATATCCTTTATTATGATTATGATTTCATTTATATGACATCTTAAAATCAGGCCTTCATATATAAATTACTCTCTGGAAACCTTTATTATCTGCCAAGACATTTAAACATGACATGTTTTATGCAAATTATGCCTCATCATTTTATTCTGAGGTAATAATTGAAGACTCTGTGAAGTGTTTTCGACAAAACTTTCTGGATTTTAGCAAGCAATGTTCCTTACCCAACTCATTATCCGATTCTTTGGCAGCGAGCACAACCGTCACTAATACTTTTCAAATTCGCAGAAAAACCCTTCATCCAGTGGAGGTATATATACCCAGCTATTTGTAGTGTCCACGCTTCAACGCCTACTCCAAAGTTTTAGCGCAACCAATGCAAATTAGCATTAGCATTTCGGACAAGACAATGTTGTGCCATTAAGTTGCTCTCGAGCACTCCATTGTTATGCATAAAGCTGGAAAACCTAGACGCGACGTTGTCATGCATAATTCAAAGTGTCCGTCAAGTTGTCATAAACTGCAGCAACAAAGGAAACTGAGTACTGAGCGCAGAAAACTGAAGCTGCAACTGGAGCTCAAAGGAAATTAGCAAGCCAGAAAACAGAGCAGCCAAATTTGGCAAAAGGAAAATTCGTCGGCAGCTGGGGAAACTTCTCTGCTTCTGAAAATGAGGCGAGTGCGAAAAGAGCAACTCTGAGAAAGTTACTCGCAACTTATTGCCAATGTAAATATTTTGTTTTAATTTTCGTAGATGATAAAAACAACTTCCCATGCGGGCCAGACATATTTGAAACTTCGAAAGTGGCATTGTGACGGTAACACGAGATAGACAGACAGCTCTCGAAAGCGCAGTGATATAAAATAGAATTATGAAAACTAATTATAGGGGTCCCATCCGCCGGGGGTTGGTCGTCTGAGGTGAGTCCTCAGTTTTTCCCGTCAAACAGTAGCCGATATGGCCTAGTCTCTTCTTTCTCGACTGCCAACGCAAACGTTCAAGATAATTAACCACTTATGTTTAAACAAATTTTAAGTGCTGCGCCCCGCGCCCCTTTTTCGCAAACTGGGGAGTGGCACATCGACGTGGGAATAATCAGAAGCACTGTCAAGCTAAAAGGAAATTTGATATCTTTAGAAAAGCGAAGGGGGAAATACTCTTTTTTTCTGATATTTAAATAATGGCAATACCCAAAGGTAAATTAATATGAACTATAATTCAACTGGTATCGAAATTTTATGGCATACTTTAAGTTTTCAAAAGAATATGAAACAGTTTTAATGTTTTGAAATATCTGACGATAATTTAGCTTATATTCTCATAGATCATAAGTAAAACATTTTCTGTTTGATACTACCCATAAGTAATTTCAAATTTATATATAATACAAATTTATGAACTTTTCTACTGTTAGCAGTTTCAAATCACCGGCCTTATGGATGACAAAAGTTTCGCCGCATAATTTTTATAGGAAATCCGTGACCGTATCAATAAAGAATCCTCGATCTACTTCCGTTGTGCGTCGCCAACACAATTTAAAAGTAATAATACCCATTATTCCAGACCGTTCTGTTCAGGAACTCAGCCACTCGCTCTGTGCAGGAACTATCCTCTGCTGCATTGCGGCGAAGTTTAAGTGAAAAACTTTTCTGTTTTTCCTTTTTTCCGTCGAAAGTTTTGCAGCTTGGCCGAGGAAAATTGCAGCGGCTGCCATTACAACGGCCAGGGAAATCACAGTTGGCGGATAGATGTTGGCTGCGGGGGTGGAGGTGGAGGTGACGGAAAGGAAAGGAAATGGCAGCGGAACCAAGGAATGTTAACCGAAAACAAACAGCAAACAGCGCGGTGACATTGATTTTTACGTGCCCCTGGACCAAACATACAACAGGCCACAAATGGCAGCTCAAGCCATCATTAACACGCACAGAGCCCACTTCCATTCTTGGCCTACACTGGGAAAAAGTATGGGAACTAGATTTTTATTTAACTTCCTCCTCACTCTATGGTATAGGGCAAATAACTTTTTTTCAAAAATTCAAATATTTGCTTTGCATATTTTATTTAAGTAAATGTTTCATTAGGGCTTTACATGGTTTATTTACAAGAATGTATGTAAGCTACTTATAACTTATATGAATGCTAATTAGACAAGACATTGTTAACAGCAGTGTCATTTAAAAATATTAAATGTTTGAATATATAGTTAATACAATAACCTAATAACATTTTCTTTCAATGTGCGCACCTTGTAACTAATCAGACTAGAAAATCTCCCAGTGTGGGCCAGAGCTTGGAGGCAAAACTTAAGCAGCTTAGCAGGGTTGCATGCTAACGGAAGCACATTGTAGCTGCTGCCTCCAAACACAGAACCGTAGAAAGGACATTACACTCAGGACCCACATCGAAGTGAAGCCGGGCAGCAAGAACTACAATGTTGTCAGACATTTAGACAATTGGACAGCTCTGGGGAGTGGTAATGCTTGTACTGGAACTAGGGGGTGGCAAGGAGTTCGGGGCTTGTTGCAATTAAAGCCAAAGTAGTTTTGCCTTTTTAAAATAGTTTCCTTTTTGGCAAAGACAACGTCTGGAGTGGCTTCTACATCGAGGAAAAAATGCAAGAGTAGGAGACCTACAAAAGGGAAGTGGCAGAAATGTAGCAATTACTTTAATTATTGGCGGCAGGAAATGGGTTGACAGACAGAGCGGAAACAGCCAAAAAAAGGAGGTAGGGGCTAAAGGAATAGAAAAGATGCAGGATGGACCACTGAGGACCGAAAATGCGCAGTTGGTAAATATATAATTTTTATTAACAAATGAGTTTTTATAGCTTAAAAATCAAAAATGTTCGCTTTTTTATTGATTTATGTAATATTTAGGAAATATTTTATTTGAAAAATTATTGAATTATTATCGAATATTGATCATCAATTATGAAATAGGTTTCATATTATGAAAGGCGCATTTTTCATCTGTAGTTTCCACTACATCCAGTGAGTCCTCTTAAGTTTCCTGATCCTTTCGCAATTTGCACGTTAGTACTGCCTTCATTCCATTTACTTGCCAAGCCACCCACGCCCATTCAATTACATGCCAAGGCAATTCCGCAATCGCTGGGAAAAAGTGATTTTACTTTGATTTTTTGTCTGGCAGCGAATACTTTTTGGCGCCTTCTCGCTGATTTGTAATCGCAGGACGAAGGACCTCTGCAGCAGTACACTCCACCACCCACTACTTAGTTTGTTCCTTTGTTCTTCTCTTAATGCTGATGTCACGTAAAAAATTGGAGTGACCACCCGCTGATAGCTTCCCGTACTATTTGTTATTTGTTATTTTATATACTATACCACCCAAGGTGTTCGTTTTGGCACGCCCAGAATTCCGAAATGGGTTTCATTATTTTTTGTAAATTGCTTGCACGCGTTCAATGCAAAACTTTAAGCATGATAAATGAGTGCAATTGTTGTTGCCGTGTTGGTGTTGCTGCTGTCAGGCAATTAACTTCTGCTTTTCCACCAAGTGAAATTTGATTTTTTTTATTGAATCGCATTTTCCACCACCGTGGAAATCTCATAAATAAAGCAGTCAACGATGTTCGAGCTGAAAAGGTAGGTAGACAGTTAGGCAGCCCGCATCCCTCGCAGTAGCTGCATTTTTTATACCCGCTGACAGCACAAAAAATAGGGAATAAAATTGAGTCATTGTCAATAGTTCGTTTTGACAGGCTGAAACACACATGAAGAAATCCAGCGTAATTTGATATTCCAAACTAAATTGATTTTTTGTTAATAACTTTGAATGATTTAAAGAGACAAGGAGTTTCAGCTTTTCATAAAAAACAGTTAAGTAATGGATTATGCAGTTATTACTGACTATTCGTACACATTGATTAACTTATACAAATTCTAAACTTGATTAACTTATAAAAATTCTAAGCTTTTCTGGCTAAAAACACTCTTCAGAACTTAGTATATCCCATTGAAAATATTATAAACAATTTGGCAAAAAAATTAACCAAAGTATTGAGAATTACTCAAGCAAGATTACTTTATTATATTTTATTGCTTAGATGTTGCCAGCATTTTTATATTAAAAACTTGAGTAATTTTTTCTCTGTGCAGCTAGAACTGATGGATATTAGGGGAATTATGAAATATTCCCCAGCTCAAATGCGTAATTCTTTCGGCTAAGAACTGTCTATCTCAAACGCCGAAAGGGAAGCCCAATCAATGTCTTTCACTTCAGCTTTGAATTTACCTTTCAATTTTCCTTTACCTTTACCTTTAACCACTCGGTTGTCTGCGAAGTTTGACTTTGACATTTTCGTTGGCATTGTCGTCAGCCGGCAGCCAATTTGTCCGGATTTTTTGGTGGCCGGGGTGAAAATACCGGAGATAAGCGGCTTAGCTGGCTTATAAATGGAAATTGCAGCCAAGTTGCGTTTCCTGTTTATATAAGATCATGATCACAATGCTGCTGATGACGTTGCATGCTGACGATTTCAAAAATCAGATTAATAACCTGAATTGCTCTTGAGCTCACACAGAGCACACAGAAAACGAGTGTCGAAGGCTTAAGCTCCCTTTTCCTTGCATTTCGATCCCGATAATTGGCTCACGTTTCAGGTAAATACTGAAAAGAGCATATGTGAACCTGGAGAAGCAGAAGGATGAGTTTTGGAGGACGGAGCTGAGCTTGAAACTTCGAGGTGTGGGAGTGGGTGTGTCTGCGTCTCTGAATTTTAATTAAAAAATTTTTTCCCAGCTGCACTCTGGCAATTTTGATTCCAACAAAGGTAAAAGTGAAGATAACGAAAGTTATTTGAACAAGCTGGATGGAAGCCTGAAGAGCAAAACTGCAAAAGCTGGTAATCGAAATGGAATCACGTTTGGTATTCAACTGGAAGAAATAGAGTTACCAAATGTAAGCCAGTAATTTCTATCATTAATATAAATTATTTGATAAAATAATTAAATGTTTCAAGACAAATAGTTGTTTAAGCGCAATCGATCATAATTAGCATATTTTAGTTTTACGTACCAAGTAGTAGTAATTTTACATGTACAGAACAGTTTTGAATATTCCTGTATAGATAAGTTTCTAATTACTAAATTAGTTATATTTGTCTGATATCTTTATAGCAAAAGCCTTTGCAGTCCAAAACCCATCAGTATAAATTTCACTAATGAAACGTTTAGAAAACTAATCTAAATTAAAGCCCAATCACTCCCAAGGCCCAAACCACTTTAATTTAAACCGAAATTAAAGTTTTATTAGCAACTGGGGAACGGCAGGCGGGCACACTCTCTCTGTATCTCTGCGCAAAGGCATTTAATCAATGGAAAACCAGCATCGATCCGAGAACTGACCCTCGAACCAGGCAGATGGCTACGCTCCACTAAATTAAGAAATTAGTACCAAATAGAAAACAAATTAGGAAAGGGTCAGTTTTGAAGAAGCGACGAAGGCCATAAATGCCCGGGGGATGAGCAAACATCGGTCATCCTCCCCCTGTTCCAACGCCCCACGAATGACAAAATCAAAGTGATGGTCAGTTTATGATGGTCCACTGGGCCCGCACATCCCACAAACGAGAGACTTCGTTGCGATGGACATAAAAACTGACCACTGTCCAATGTCGTCAGTCCGTTGAGGAAATAGGAAATAGTTACCCCAACCATTATTTGGCCCGTCGTGTGTTCGCCTGTCAATCATGCGGCCCATGGGCGATAATTTAACTATTTCCCGATAATGAAAACGGCCCAGCAACTTTTGTTTGCCTAGGCAAAAATCGGAAAACCGAACGAAAAATCAAATGTACTTTTGCTGATTGCCTTGGGGACCTGTGAATTGGATTGGCCAAGGGAAAGAAGGGGCCTGCTGATGATGCCGCATATGTAATGCCATTGATTAACTTTCATGCCTAAATATATACGTTCTGCATAATTTGACGGGTCGACAAGTTGACTAAAATTGAGTTAGGCACCATGTAAAAATAGCTCTGGGAGTTGCCCAGCAGCAGGACAATCGATGCCAAATTAGGGAGCCTAGGACCTTCGTCCAATCAGGCAGTATATATTTATTAAAGTCTATTATTAAAGAAGTAGGAAGCAATAGCAGAGGAAACTGGATTAAAGTAGCTTTCTTAAATTTATACATTTTCTATGCCTTTTGTTATCTAAAACCATTTAAACACTCAAAATATTCGAAATCATTACTTTCAATTTTACAAAAGTCTGTGTTTCATGACACATTTATAAAACATTTCCTACACAACTTCTATCTCAAATTTAAAGAAAACATCACTTTTCAGTTGAATTGTACACAGATCAATTAATCTCCATTTGTCCGACTCCCCCATTGCAGAGTTTTCTCAATCATTTTTCATGCCTAGGTGCAAATATAGAACTACATCATCCATCTGGGATTCCGGGCTTAGTGGCGTGAGAAAAGTGGGAAAAGTGTAACTGAATACAAGGCCGCCAGCGGCAGTTTCCACTTCACGTCCCCCAGTGACAAACCATTAGCATGTTGGACTCAACCCCAAGTACCTCAAATGTGCAACCGATTTTCGTAGGGGCCTTCAAGTTGGATATGCTCAATCCTTTGGCTGTCAGCCTAAAAATAACATTTTCTTTAATTTGAGCCAGAGAAAGGCGAAGACTTTAAGCGCCTTTTTGACAATTTTCACGTCAACTACAAATCCCCCATTGACTGAGAGGAATCCCGGGAAGAGCCAGACGAAATTTACATAGCCGAGTGATTCGGGTAGGTGGGTATGTACATACATACATATATATAGTATATGCATTATATCTGGTGTGCCAGTACATATAAAAATAAACACAATTTTTGTCGCTCGACTTCATCTCTATCTCTGTGGCCCTCTGGAGGCATTCGTTGATATAAAAATATGAAGCGGAAAATCAGTGACAGCAGCACGGCGAGGATTCCTTTCCTCCTTTTCCCAGGTCGTGTTGGGTTGGAAGTTCTGAAGTGGAGTTAAATTACTTTTGGGTGGGGGTGGCAAATATCCAACGGATCGGGCTGGAAAAGCGGTATCTACATGAGATACCGGCATGTGCAATGCATTTGCCTCCGAGTTCCCCTGTTTTTCTGTTTTTCTCTTATTTTTGTTTTTTTTTTTGTGTTTTATTGGAAATTTATTCCCACAGTTCGTCCGACTGCCGGTCCAATCTGTCTGTTAGCTTGTCCGATTTGACTGGCAGCGAATGAAATATGGCTTTATGTGTAAAAAAAAAAAAAATAAGAAAAGATCGAAAATAATGTGTAGGGGTGGGCAAAAGCACATACACGAAAATCAGCCAAAAAAGGCTTGCTGATGGGTCTAGCAAATTGCATTCTGATATTTGGCAACTTCTGTTGGCTATTGATTTTGCTCAATTGTTAAATTCCACAGCTTCAAGCGATGGATGATGTCTTGGGATCGCCAAATCGAAATGAAAATGTGCCCAACTTATGAATGCCCTACCCTTATATATTCAATCACTTTCTCCGTCGCTCATTGATTTATGGGCAAATCATGTTAATTTTACTGGGCATCAAACTTGATTATTATTATTATTGATGAACTCCCCAATTCTACCCCCAGTTTGATGGCTTTTTATGACTTTGCCGCTGCAATTAAATGATTTCTAATTGCTGACAGAAAAAAATCCCTCACAAATGATTTGTTGATTTATTGTGCCTTGAGACTTTGGCTCATAATTTGTCATATTTTCCCGGACGGCCTGTTTTTGATAAAGATTTATTATGACATTTCCATTTTTTTGTTGCGTAATTAATTATATCGGAGTTGTAAATACGCATAGAGGCAAATTGGCTTGAGCAATTTTTATGCTGGAAATTGATTGAGTTAATCAAATGAAAGTTGATAGGCTAATAAAATCGGGATTGGGTTGGGCTCTGGAAATTATTAGGGTAATTCTTAAAGATGTCTTAGGGCCTTTGTGCAACCATTAAAAGCTATTAACGTCTTAATAATGAGTGAATGTATGTAAATTTCTGAATGACTCTCTATTGAATTTGTGCTGGTGTACAGCTATACATTAATAACGAATAAATCATTTTGTAATAGTTTTTGGAAGAAATAAGAATAACAAATTTTGTCGGGAAAATAAAATGTTCTATGAAGAATGAAAGATTGCATCAGCTTTTATTTTAATATATATGTGACACGATGACAATATTGTGCTAAAAAAATTGTTTAAAATCCAAAATTATTTTAATTATATAAGTTAAAAAATAACATACAAACCAAACAACTATTTTGGTTTTCATCAGTAACTGTGCATTAAAGAAAGGCATATTTCTTTAAATTATTTCGCCCTGCCTTGTAACAAATAAAAATAATTTCTTTGATGATAAATGGGCACCCTATCGGCAATCCTGAAAGCCTTTTCTCGCTTTTATGAGCGCCTTGCCAGGATACTGCACGCATTCTTGGCCAAGACGTGTTGGCTTTATCGGGGCCCCACTCTCCGAGCCGCGAGCCCACGATATTTATACGGTGAAGCTTAACACAAAGCGACCAAAACCGCCAGCAATTCGGGCGACCAACCAAAGCCAACACATTTCGGTGATTTACATTGATAAAGTTAATGGAATGGAATGCGTGCGCGCTCGCTGACTCGGCTGCGATTTCGATTCCGGTTCCATAAGGCGATATATATACATATAGGTATATCTGCATATATGTGGCAGGAGTGTGTGTGTGTGTGCAGAAATTTGCATTTCTTGTGAGGAACGCCGACAACGTCACACGCCAAACGGAAGTTGTATACAAAGAGTTGCACTTAAAAAGCACCCAACAATGCTCCCGTTTCCCATCCATTTTCAAGGAACTACACAGAGGAATTATTGGTAATTAAAAAGTAATAATATAAAACATAAGTTTAAAACTTACTAAATTATATATCTTCATCTTTATTTAGGATAAGAGTTATTGTTGAATCTTATTAAAAGATGATCTATTTTAAAAGTTTAGTTCATATTTCAATATACTTTCGAAAGGTAAAAGAACTGCATCTACTTTTCTAACTGCATATGTCAAATATAACCAAGACCAATATTTTTTCCAGTGCAGCTTTCAGCATGCATACGACAAGCAGGACATGCAATTTTTATGGCTTGTAAGCTAGCTCCCATTTTGGCAATTGAAATGGGCCCGTTTCATGTTTTCTGGGGGTTAAGTAAAAGTGGGTTTTTCCTATTTGGTGGGTAGACTCCCAGAGCGGAAATGAAAAGCGCCTAATCTAACAAATTTTCGTGCTAATTTAGGTCAAAGGCGGATTTGCATAAATTTCGCCCCGTATTGCAGGTGTTCACCTTTTGCCACCTTATCAAAGTCCATTAGAGCCGAGCCAGCCGAAATAATTTGTGATGCCGACGTCAGGTACTCCACCGTACTCCTTACCCCTCCCTTTGAGCCCTGGGGGAAAAAAAAGAAAAGTATTTTCTCGGTATTTAAGTCATACTGACACATGACAAATTCCACATGAAAATTCCAAAACAGCCCAGGAGAGAGCCATGGGAGCCGATGCCAGAAGTCATTAGCCCAAACACCCAGTTCTCCGCCCAAAACTCACCAAGTGGGCATGGCCCAAATGGCATTTTGTCATAAACGTTGTACTCGTTTTTGCCCTCTTTTTTTGCCACTCTTGTGTTGCCGACACTAGTGGCATATTTTCGTGCAAAATTTCATGTTCATGCATATTTAAAGAGAGAGTTTTTGGGGAAAAATCACACGGAAATTTTGAATCGCATGGGTGCGGCCTATTTTTGATGTGACCCCTTGGCGTATGAATATTTTATTAGTGAATATTGCACTGTTTACTAAACTGTTATTATTTTAAAAGGTTTCCAAGTAAAGCAACGTATAAACTGTGTATTTTAAAATATATTTTAAAAGAACTAAACAGCTAATTATTACTAAGCATTTGGTATAGGCATCCAGAACTACCTTTTCCAATGTGACCCACAGTTCCACTTGGCCTTATCAACTGGAGCATGGAAATGCGCTAACTAAATAAGTCCAAAATTATAAATTACCATTGGATAGCCGGCACGAAAGCCAACTTCAGCTGATACCGAGCCTTCCCCATAATTTTGCACTTTTGCAGCTGTCCGAAAAAAGGGGGGACATCAATCAAATGTCACGGGGAGAGCATTTCAACTTAGCGCTGAGTTATTGTTGGAAACCATTTTGGTTCGTATGGTTTTTCTTTGTATTTTACGATTCGGTTTTTGGGCGTGTCCTTGCCAGGCTTTTGGCCGCATTAAGTGCACAGTTGCGTGCACACACGCCCAACCCGTTCGAAGGTGTAAAAGGGGGCGTGGCCGGTCGAAGGTGACGCCACGGGGCGCCCGGTAAGCAATTTACCTCAAATTGTTGCCATTTGTTTGCCAGGCGCTTAGCAGCGAGCCTCAAACACACACATAATCACAATGTTGCATTATTACTTCTTGTGTGTTTAAATTGCTCATCAAGTTGTGCAAATTATGGAAATTGCCGTGCGTGAGCCAAGGCGACAGAATCGCAGGGAATCCGGGATAATAGCTGCTGGAATGACATGGAAAACAATTTCTGTGAAAGGAATTTGTATGCCGGTATTTGCATTTCAATCGATGCAGGACGAAAAGATACGCAATGCAATGGCAGTCACTTTTGAATAGAGATATTAGCTGCTGGCTTGTGGGAAAACTCTTTTCAATTGGATCTATCATATTTATTCAACGAAATTTTGTGCTCAATCAAAAAATACGACTTACTTGCATTCTTACATTTTGTATAAAATGAATTTGTTAGCTTTTTGTGTTAATAAAAATATATACATATTTTCTTTAACTTAGCTACACCCCATTTTAATTTGGGTTCATTGGCAAGAACATGTTCTTGGCCATGAAGAAAATAGATTTTAATGACCAATGATTAAGGACTTAAAAGGACCTAGAATTTTCTTCATTTCTCTATGCACTTTTCTTGTTGTTTTGCTGTAATTTCTGGACTTTGAGTAAGAATTATAAAAGTGCTCCACCTTGAGCTTACCCAACCCAGTCTGGCCCCACTTGTATTTATCAATAATAATTTTTTTTGCCCGACCTGCCGTTAAGCGAAATGCACTACAGGCCTTTGCCTCTTGGCCAAGTCCTTCACGGTTGAATGCACCCGTTTCTGTTTGGGCTTAACCTCGCCTGACCTACTCCAGAACGGAGCCGAAGCCGTTGGAAAAGCAGGAGCAGAAGTCCGCAGATGGCTGCTCCGGGCAGAAGGAAAATGCAATTTCCTTTCTCCATTTTTCATATGCGCATTAAGCGCCTTTTCCACATTTCAATTTGCCGAGCGAACTGACTGCACGGCGCATTTGTGCCTTTTGGCCTGGCCCACAACTATTGCCACCTGGGCCTGTAAGCATATAAAAATTAATATTTGAATGAGTAACCCGAGCGAAGCACTACTGTGGGTTATGATTCCAGGCTCTTGGCAGGATCTGCAGGCTTCTCAGGCCACCGGCAACAAGGAGCAAGAAGGAGCACTCTGGGCATATATATGACCGAAATGTGGCTGCTAAAAAATGCATGAGAAGTCAGTCTGTTGGAAAACTGGGTGAAAGCAACGGTTGTGCACTGGCACAAACAACTTTATTTCCACTTAAGTTGTAAATTATACGAGAGTCTCTGGCGCCACTTGGGCCACCCACTTGGGCATTTGGCATTGTCCTTGCCCTTTTGACATATTGTTTTCGCAATTGTGCGACCACAAAAGGGGGCAGACATTAAATTAGTCGAAGGCCGAGGCCATCAAACTGTCCAAAATACACATAAATTCAATCGGGGAAAATTCTCACGCATTCACCTGTGGCTGTGGCAATCACGTCTCCACCATAAGGTACATACATTGATGCCACATATACTTAACAAAAGCGAGTTTCCCCTTTTGAAAACGTGGGCACACAAAGAACCACAAACAAAGGAATGGAACTCGATGTCTCGCGGTGCTGCAGCCTCAGAAAAAAGTGTACAAAACTCGAACAAAAAGATGACACAAAACAAAAATAATTTCATTTCTACTTCTCGTTACCAATTTCTATTCTTCTTTTTTTCTCGCTTTGTACCAATTCCCCTTAAAAATGGGTTTGACATTGTCTATGCGCAAAGTGTTGGGCCAGTGGCTACAAAAAGCCTTCGAACACACGAATATCGTGTTAAGCACACGTCGATCTATTGTTTTCGAATTTTCCTCGGGCATAAGGATCGTGTTATAAAATTGATTATACACACTTGCCCCTAGTACAATAGAGCAGCCTATAAATATAATTTATTATATGATTTCTTTGAATATGCAAGGTAGTTTGTGGGAAGATTGCACCAGTAAAGAGCGGAAATGTGTGGGTTGTATTCCAGTTTCGACTTCATTTAAATATACCAAATTTCTGTCACTTCCTCTCAATTGAGGCCTGAAGCGAGCACAGTATCCGGTCAAAGTTTTAATTCCATTAAGGGCTTTGCTCACCTTTTTAACCCATGGTATCTTTAAAGTATAATAAGAATAATTTGTATCAGCAAGTCGAAGGTGTGTAGGAAATATATATTCTAAACTTAAGTCGGAAAAACAAGATTTTGATTCGATGAAATTAGAAAAGAAGACAAAATTTTAACCTTAGGGTTAAAATGAAAGCGTTCTTTGCTAACGATTTTATTAGTTTCATTCACTCCCCTGAACTTGCGTTGTATCTTCAAACTTTTTTCAAGTCCAACCCAAACCGAGCAATCATCGTCAAGTTTGGCCCCGGAATCCTGACAGTTTTTGCCAACCACTAAATGTCAAACTTTGTGAGGTCCCGAGTGAGTGAGACGGTGAGAGTGTCGAGTGAGCGGGACAGCAGCCACGTCCTGTCTCATATGTGACATTCAAGTGTCATCAAAGGAAACGTGATGGTTTGCATTTTTATGAGAATGACAGCTAAATGTGCGGAATCCCTGTTCCTATTTCCAATGACTTGAGTGACTTTCAATAACAATGAAGAACACTGTGAGGCCTAAGATTTAGCATAATTAAATTTGGAAAAAGTTTTCTCAGTGCCTTTTTTGTATCCGGAGCAGACAAAGGATCTGCGCTGCCGGGAAATCAGCATAAAATAATTGAAAATGTGTACGGTTCTGGTTCTATTTGAATAAACGCAATTTGAATGCAAAAGCACGAAGTGCAAACAAGATGGCAGACGTGAAAGGATACACAGTATGGGTGGTTTTCGGGTGGAAGCTAGGATCCGGAACGTCAGGATGACAGTCTCCTCCTGTCTGCCGTTGATAGATGGATGGCACTGAATGGGGTTTCTAATGGACTTCTTTTTTCTGCCAGCGAGGTAAGGAAAAGTCAAAAGGTGGGTGGGTAATCTCCGTCTTTGGTCAACTTAAAGTGGCTAGAATCTCAGGTTCTTTGTGCCATGATATTTCCCGTACTTCCTGTATATCTCTAATCAGCCTCGTTTTCCGCCCCTTTAACCCTCGCTAAAATCCTAATCTAATCTCATTCGCCAGCAGCAGACATGAAAAGACCAGCTGTGGGTCTAGGCCTAAACCCTTTGTTCCCCTATCAAAATCGCACATTTTCCGCACTTTTCAGTTTCCACTCTTTGGCAATTCACAAATTTCCACACCTACGCACACAATTGAGTGTGCGGGCAAGTGCAAAGAGCACTGTAGCAACAGCAACAACAACAAAGAAATTGTTAATGCCATTTGACAGTTGACAATTATAGCAATTGTCATAGCATTTAACACGAGAGCTGAGCACTATACGAAATGCGAAAACGGATGGATGAAAGAGTCCATTGTTGTCTGCACAGAGAAAAAAGAAATGGCAAATGAATAAATAAAAGTTAAGGAAAATGCTATTTCAATATTATTATCATTATAAAGAAAATTGAATTAATGATGATTGCAAAGAAAACCGGATTTCATTTCACCAAATATTTTAATACGTAAATTAATTTATGCACAAGCTCTTTTATAATGAAATCTTCAGTTATACAAATAAGCAAATATTTTTCCCTGTGTAAAACTAGGCACGGGGATAGAAAAAGCAAACGAGGGTTAAGCGACAGAGAGAGGCGGATGTTAACCCTTGGTGGGTCGGCCTCACCCCACGATTCCTTTTTGTCCTGTCACTCATTTACCCTTTTTTGCATGTCAGCGGGCATTAGTTGTCCTTGCTGTTGCTGTTGCTGTCCTTGGTGCCCTCGGACTCTGCTTATCTGCACCAAATTTGCACAGTCATTGTCAGGACTCGAGGTCCTGGACCGCCTGGCAACCCCTCTTGAACCTCTACTTTCAACCGACTATCCGTTCATTTTTGCTCCTCCCTTTTGTTCGCACTTTTTGCCAACTTTGCATATGTGCAAATAATTTAGCATCCCAGCAATAGCAAAAAACTTCAGCAAAAACCAACAACATCAGCAAGGACAATTGTGGATTTACTCGAGATTAGGGATCTTTGTTAGTTGGTCTGCTGGTCTGTTTGTTTGTCTACTCCTTTACTGGCCGAATAAAAATTATAGTTGCCCGGTTCGCAGACGGTTTCAATGTTAGTTGCTTTGTTGAAGGACTTGCCACTGGTTTAGGACAAATACAATTTGACTCCGGACTGAGTTTTTGGACCAACTCCAAGGGATCGTTAGTTGTCAGTTAGTTGTCCGAAAGTGTGATGGAAGAAATGAGCTGATGATGGTTATGTGATGTGGGTGCCTCCACACCCAAAAGTCTCGAGGGAAATATGAGAATTATCATTAAATTTAATAGCATTTGGCTTCCTCTTTTGTTAAGTACTTATTGAAAGTTATAAAGAATATATAAAAATCTGGAATAAGAGAATTTTGAAGAGATGTTCTTTGCTCGACAGTCACCATAAAATCACCGGCTTAGAAAACTAGCTTCTTAAATTAAGTTTCTAAATAAAGCTGTAATTGGTTCACTTTTTCTCAGTATATACTTAAGAAGATACTCAAATGCAGATCCCTCTGAGCAGCACACAAGGCGAAAACCTTCAGAAAATCCTTTGGCTCCCCTTTTGGCTTATTTTCCTTTATATCTCTCCTGTGGATATTCGCACCCTTTCCTTTTCAGGTTCATCATTCCGCAAGCCAAAATCGCACAAGAGCCCCCTCAAGGACATTTCCTTGGGCTCCCAAGAAAAGTCGTGTGAAGTCAAAAGTGTCTCATCGCTGCTTATCTATACTGCAGAAATTGGCTGCTCAAAGTTCGACGAGGCGGGCAAATATGAAAACTTTCGGCTCAGCCATGCGAAATTCCCTTTTTCCAAAGGCAATCTCTCATCTTTATCTGCACCGCACTGGGAGAGATGAATGCAGCTTTCAGGACCCTTCGCTCACATATGCGACTCAACACTCCAACACTCCAGCTTGTGCCAAATGCATAAAAATTCAGAGGGCGCGGCGCTGGCAGAGAAGATGAAGAACGGAGCTCCTTGACAGCAAAACTGCATTCAGAACAAGAAATAGAAAGCAGAACACCAGCTGCACTGCAATAAAAAAAACGCATCAGAAATACAAATTTTGGTTTTATTTGTATTATTCCTCTTTAAACATAGCTTACTCAAATTTAAATGCATGCCAAAAACGCATAAACCTATCAAAACTTTTAAGTCAGAAACAAATGCTCGCTATTAACTTAATTGATTTTGCTTCCTACGATTCTCTTCTGCAATGAAAAGCTTGATCTAACAATATGAAGCTCAGATTTAATGGCCAAATTCTTCTCCATGTAGCAGTGAAGTAGGTCAGTTAAGGGATTTTCCACACTGGGACTTAAAGCACATCCTTGCTTATTGTGCAAACAACAAAGTGTTCGTCCATTTCCAACACCCAGTGGTGTTCGGTGTTTGGTGCTTGATGCTCGGGATTCTGGAATAATGGCCAAGCATTGTAACAACATTTCAAATGCAAAATCCCATTTTCCTTCTAATTGCTTTATCGCTCAACAAGCTGTTGTATGTGTTTCACTCACACCCCCTCATCGCTTCGCTCATTTCTCACTAGCTCACTGCTGACAGGCTGACAGGATAATACCAACACACTCTCACAATGCAGCCCGATTAATTAGGGTGGCTCGAATTATCGGTATGGGCAACTACAAAAATAAAAGCAAAATATATAAAACTGAGATTTTTAAAATTGTTAATACTCTTTTTTGTAAAATATATAACAATATTAGGTAAATATACATTCAATTTGGCAGATAAGAGTTATATAAACACAATATTATAAACCTTATGTATTTTTAAATTTCCGTTAACAGGAACTCCTTAAAATAGCTTTATAATAACAAAATATGTTCCGTTTTGAAGATGAAACCAGTAAACTGGTTACATAATTTTACATAGTTCGCAGTGCCTCATACCATTGGCATGCATGATGTCCGAAGACCTTATGTCGAATCGATCCACCCTAGCAGTAAGCCCCTTTTTAAGCCCCCTAGTTTCTTGTTTACGTTTGTGCTCTGTCAAATATGTTCGAATTTTCTAACGATTACAACTACATTGGACGCCTGGCTCTGCTGACCTGATTTTCCATTTTTCGCTTAGCCGTTTTTCGAACATGTGCTCCTGTTGTTGTAAGACCCTTTTGGGAGCTAGATGGCCCGGCTTTTGTTTGCCAAACGTCCCGGGGCTAAACGGATTTGTCCAACCTGCCATCGTCACCAGGAGTCAAGGGTACCGTGCTGCAATCCCTCGATCAAATTGTTTGTTAATTGCGAAAAATTTTCGAAAATTGCGCATATTCTGGTCGGAACGACCTTTCCTATCGGGTTCTGTACGTTTAGTATATCTAGTATATGAGGCGAGTGGAGGCGGATGAGGTGTTTGGCCTATTGATCCGATGTGGTTAATGGTCGCTCCGCTTTTCGTAACAGTTGTCAGCTGCAGTTTAGCTAATGTCGAAAGCAATTTCCTGGATGGGTTCGTAGAGGAAAATTGCCGGCGGAACAAGGCAATTCAAGATTCAAAACATATAGAATTGGGCTAATGCCTTTGGATTTTTAGATGGCTGTTGTTAAGCCCAATAAAAGCAAAAGCCAATGCCGTCAATTAACAAAAGCATTTCGGCACACAAGTTAGCCAGGCAAATTGCAGAATTTCACAATCAGTATGGCTAATATTCCTTAAACATTCTTTTGTGCGCCTTCTATAAATACTAGGTCTAATTAGTATAACTATTTAGCTTTCTAAACCCTTTACTTCCCCTCCTTTTGTTTTCAAAGCATAATCTGTTTTTGAGATGAAATAAAATCACCCAAATAGATACCCTTACTTTCATCAGTCAATTAAAAGCAATATTATCACCATAAGTGGCGGACATCTTTCAACATCTTCCCGTATTTGTTAAAATCATTAGACAGCCCCCATATATCTTATAACTAATTCCGACCTACACGAACTATGTATCTCAGCCAATAATTGAAATGTCAAATCCCTGCTAATGACAAATGTAGGAGCCAAAAAAAACTTGCCGAACCGCAACCGAGCAGAACGCGGTCAGAAATTAATAAATGACACAGATTTTAGCACTTTAGTCCCGAGAACGAGGCACTCCAGAGACAAAACTGCTATAAAAACATAAGTGACAAGTGTGGCAGACACATGTGAATGAGATTTTCGGGACAACCGAAAAGCGGGAAAAGGCAGCCGAGAAATCTGAAATGTAGTGGGAATTTTGACACTTTTGACAGGCGAGCTGGGTCCTAAGTAAGCGGCCATTTGATAGCCTCATTAGTGGCAGAGCCACCGCAGAAGGAGCCCACCGAAAGTGGCTGTCAAAGTGCTTAAGAAGGCTCCGATTCCTTGAGCTGTTTGCGTAACAGAAAACCAAAAGGATATCGACCATGACGCACATGCGATACTCGACCCCCGCCAATATCCAGAGACCTATTAATACAGAACGAACCGTACGGAAGGTAGGCGTAGTGCCCCAAAAAAATATGGAAAAATTAAAACATAACCAGAACCAAAACCGAAACCGAAACACGAAACGCAAAGCAACACAGAAGTGGGATGGTCCCCCACAAATTCAGAGGCTGACACAAACTTGGCTCCTCGCTCGGGGGCATTTAGTCATATTGAAACATTAAAAAAGTCAACACCCCCACATGGAAAACTAACAAACAGAACTTGACCGTATGGCTTTGTGGTTTCTGGTTATAATAAACAAGTCAAGGGGCCTTTGCCAGTAGCCAAAACCACTGGCCAAATGAATAACGCACCACAGGAAAGGAAATCTGGAGCACATGGGGGTTTACGGGGGGAACTGGAAATGCCCTGCAGGTTTTTCATTAAAAGGAAAAAGCTGAGTTCAAGCTGAATGGTAAAATATGAATAACTCTCTGAAAATTGAAATAATTGTACATGTGCAATAAGACTCAGCTGGTATTTAGGCCAAACAAATATAAAGCAATCTTAGCATTTTTAAATATTAATGGGAGGCTTTTAAAATATGGAGTACAGCTATTTGGTCGGCCTATAAATTCCTTAAGCAGACTATCTTGGTGACGGAAAATGAATTGTTGTCCTTTGCCTACAGATTGTAACAAACCCTTATCCTTATCCGCATGTCGATATATCTTAAAACTTATCCTTATCACACAACCGCAACTAAACGATTGTAACACGATCAGTGCTATAATTTAGTTGCTGACTTGGCCTTCAGCTTTGGGCTCATGGGTTTGGCCTGGACTACAGTAAATGCCCAGAGCAGCCATAAAAATGTCAAAAATTTCTATGTATTCATAAACACATGTGCCGCAAAAGGAGGCAACTCAAAGTCGATGGCAAGCGACCCCAAGGAGAAACCCAAAACCCCAAAAACACGCCAACGCATTTCGACCACAAAGTTGTCGAGGACACTCCGCACTTCGCTCCCCATATATGTATTTATATCCAAATATCTGTCGGTGTGTGTGTGTGTATGTCTGCTTGTTAGTTTATATATGAAGTGTACATAACTTAAACATCCCAAAAACCGAATGTCCATATGTGCATTTAACATGCAAACTACGCCCCGATATAAAAGGCTCTTCGGTGGGAGAGGGCGGTTCTCAAATTTCCGGTCAAGCAAGTGAATCCTTACAGCCAAACGACGAGGAGCATTCCATATTTTTTGTTCACTGTTTTTTTCTTTGCTTTATTTTTTTGGTTTCCTCTTCTTGCTCGACGCCCACAAAATTTCTGCTAAATTAAATTATAAATACGGGCAAAAAGTCGACGATAAAGTGGCCCGAAGGCAAAGAATCCGAGGTCGGGGCTTCCATTATGATTCATGGCCGTGTCTGGACTACTGCTCCCCACATCCACACCCACATCCAAATCCACATCCACTTCCTGCGTTAGTTAAAGCTTGCCAAAGGATGTCCCTCGCTTTTGGCCAGAGTGCGTGTCAAATTGGAGAGGCGAGCCATTCAATCCTTTGACAAGTCTGCATAGTTTTTGGCTTCGATATCCTTGATGTTGTGCTCGAACATATTTGCCGGTCTGGATTTGTGTATTTTGTGGGTTGATTTGGGTAAGGCGATGGCCAATAGGGGTGTTTGGATAAGCATGATGTGGGTTGATTGTTTCCGGTCAGGCTGTTCATCGGTGTGGCTAAATCAAGTTATTAAAGTATAATAGTTTGGACCAAACTACTGAGTCTCAGACAATAAAATTAAATATATAATTTAAGATTTGCATATATAAAAATAACATATACAAACATTTTTGTAAAAATAGAATACGGCTTATTAATTCAATTTTCGATATTTCCCTCATTCCAATTGTTTAGTTAAGTTAACCCAATTTGCCTGTCAATCAACCAAGACGGTTAATAGGATCGTGGTACGCCTACAGAATATTGAACCCCTAATCCTTCCACTTCATTGTGTGTCACCGCAATCAACATTCAAACAACACCTCAGAACACCTCTGGCACCCACAAAATTTCGCCAGGAAGTGAACAATTTTCGCACCAATTAATCAAATTAAACGAGCACATTCAGCGACGGGGCAAAGGGATAAAAGGTTAACCTCTGACAGAGTTAATTGAAAATTTTGCGGTCGTAGGTTATCGCCAAAATAGGTTAGTCCCTAGAACTGACAAATGGAAAAATGTCGTGGGTGCAGCTGCAAGGATTTTAAATGCAGCCCCAGGATTCCATTAGGGATCAGGATCAGGCTCACGCACTGCGGCAGGACAATTACGCAGACGATTAGGCACGCCGCTAAAATCCAGAGACAGCAGCGCAGGAGCCGCCAACAAGGACCTTCCCAGGACACCCTCGCCTGCTCCTCTTTGGGATCTGCCAAGTTTTATCAGCTGCAAAACAGTTGCCATTGAAATGGCGCGGAAAGTCGTTAGATAGATGGCCCGAAAGCAAAACAAAAAATAAAGGAGCAGCCAAGGAGTCGAACAAAGCAAGGACCACAAAGCCATAACCCCAAGCCCGAGATACCCGAACCACTTCCAATCCGCAGACCTATCCCATTGCCACGCCCCCGTCAGGACATCAGGAGCACCAGAACCTTAGATCCTGCTCTCGTTTATAGAAAAAACATTGCGAAAATTGCTTTACAACTGATTAAACATTGAGCGGAACGCACGGCACGTTTAAATTTGGGTTAAATAGATTATATGAACTGGAAGTGTTATGAAATGATGTGCTCCGCCAGCCATAGATGCGTTCTACAGTCCTCGATACTCGCTCGATATGATACCCTACATGCTGAGATGTGGGGTAAATAGAGTTCTGTCAAATCGATGCTGTTTGCGAGTTAGTTTTAACTAGCTTAATACAAAAGATACAAGTGAAATAATACTTCTCTATATTATAAGATTGCAAATTCACATGTTTCGGAAGAGTTTATTATATTCGAATAGATTTTGTTCAACCGAAATAGAGGGTATCTGAAAATCGTTACCCCCATCCATTCCACTTCATCATTTCCTCTATTTTATTTTGCTATTCTCGCACTGTTGCTCAGCGCAGCTCAACAGGACTCAGCCACAGGACTCTGCCCCAGATCCAGGACTTTGGTCCTTGGGCTCGCAGCTGCGGCGCCTCTTTTCACGCTCGAAGGGTGCAAGTTAATGGCCGGACTCGATTTGCTCGTGTAGATGTTAACCACAGTTAAGGATTTTCGGGTTTTGGGTTACATTTACTTTGGACATTTTTCCGTTGGGGAGTGGGAAATTGCTGGACCTGGGTTAATGCGACCTTGACTAGTATCCGTCTTTGCAAATCCATTTCAATTCAATTAACCAACTTGCACCACTCGATTCTTTTACAAGAACATAGATATGCATGTGATTTCATCTAGCGCATGATTAATGAAGTCTTAAACCGCGCAACCAAAACCCATTTTTCCGGGCAGCTGAAAAGCGAAAGACGAACTGAATCTGGTTGGGTAAACTTTTAAATTCCCTCAACGTTTTGCCATTAATATCGCATTTATCAATATCACAGTTTTTCATTTCGCCGTCCGGTGAAACGTATTTTACTCTATCCACACATTTCACCGACTCCCCCGCTAAACTCCATTTTCTTCTCGGGCTCTTGTGCAATTTTCCTCTTTGGCAGTGTTTGCGAGTCGCTGGAGGAAAATGGGAAAAACCCATTTCCATTATACAATGCCACATTTCTCTTTTCCGGTTTATACCGTTTAGATCGATTGCATTTTATAGTTTGTTTTAATGTTTTTTCTTCCTTCATCTTTTGTCCTTTGCGATTGCCAGGGAATCGGAGGCGAGTCCACGAAGCCAGGATGCCACAGGACGAAATTGTCTCCAGCAGAGGCCTCCTGCTCATTCTTATTTTTTTTTACTTTTTATTCGGACGCCGGAAGCGCTACAAAATATATATTCCCTCTCAAGTCGGTCTAGAAAAATTATTTTATTGCTTCCCTCGATTTTCCGTCTCTTGATTCATTTAAAGTGAATATAACTTCCGTTTTGCCCGCACACACAATGGCCCATTGTCCTGGCTTCTTGTCCGAGCATCAAAAGATTTTAAGTGTTTCTTTGCCCAATTTCTGTTTCAATTTCGTTTCAATTTTTTTTTTTGCTACAATTCAATTAGTGAGTGCTCTGTGTGTGTGAGAAGTCAAAAGTGGGAGCACTTTGCTTTTTGACCATTTCCTGTTATTTAGATACCTCAGCAAATGGTAGAGATGTAGTTAAAATGCTATAAGCACGATTTACAATTCAATTTGTTACATTTAAGGAGCAAACTCGATAAAATGAACGAAATTTCCTTTAAAAATGCTCAGTTTTTAAAGTATTTCCAATATATCTTTAAAGTGCTCTTCTACCAAATTTCTACTTTCTTTACTGTTCTGTAAACAAACCTCAAAACTCCCATATTTTCACATTTTCCTATCTCATACGTATCCATAATCTGGAGCTTTCATGTCGACTCCATTAAATAAGCAAAAAACTCCTCTTATCTTTGGCGAAACTTTTCCTGACCCCAAACGCAATATTGTTTATGCCCGTCAATTATCTCCAACCCCACGAAGGACACAAAAACCAAGAAGAAGGAGCTGAAACGGCAGCAAAAAAAATAGCAAACTAAGTAAATCTCTACCATTGCTAACAATAATCTGACATAATGTTTCAATTATGCGTCGTTTAGCATTATACGGATGTCCCAAATCCCCCACTTTCGCCATCCCAGGGAATAAACAAGGCCAACTGCCCCGGCTCCCGGAAAATGAAGAAGCATTTGAAGAGCTAAGCAAATCTTACTAGAATAAACATTTTAGCATTAAATTTACATAAGAAGCGACAATGAGCGAGGAGGCGTGGCACCGAAAGTGGAGAAGGCGGAAGGACCCGTCCACTCAACAGACATTTTCATAAACATCAGTAGCAGAATTTTCTTACTTTTTTCCTCGCTTCAGCTTGATGTGTTTTCGCGTATTTGCATAAACATTAGCAAAACAAATTTGCACATTTGACTCACGCCCCCCACCCCCTCTGCCATCATTCCCAACCGACATATGCAAACAAGCCGCAAAACAGCAACAAAGTTCACAGGCGTCGTGAAAATGAAGTTAGAGCGCAAAAGAACGGAAGTCTTTAGGCCAACGACTCTGGAAAAAAAATCCAAACAAGGCGGAAACGGAAGTGCGTGCCACGGAGGCTGGGTGGTGCTGGCGGGCGGGGAAGGGATAAGGAACTCCCGGGTGAGAAGCCAAATATGCTAAATCAGCCAAAAATGTTTATAATCATTCAAAAGATGAAGACCACTATGATGATGACAGCGGTTGGAAGGGGATGCCTTCAAGGGAATTGGGCCACACAAACTACTCAATGCTCTGGCCAACTATTGTAATATTAAGTTTTCAGTCAGGACACTAAATTGTCAATTATTGTTCTAAAAATAAAGATGATTTCATAATACACCTTATACTGAAGCGAAAGTAATATAAACTAGATAGATTAAATATTTAATTTAAAGTCTTTTATTACATTAATCAATTTTAAGTTGATAAGAAGATGACATTACATTGAATTTGCATACTCCTTATACCCTGTAAATAGCGCCACACTAACCTGCGGCTGTCTAACGTCTATTTCATCTGTCTATCTCCCATTTGCTCCCCAGTCGCTTTTCATCTGAGTTCTTCGCCCTCTGTTTGTTCACTTTCTTTAGCAACTTTAGCGCCGTTTTCTGTTTGCCTCTGTGGCAAATTTTGTGGCACTTTGGCGCCCAAAACTCGGAACAAATGACAGCCAAATATGCGTTTTATTGAATTTTATGTGCTGGGCTCTCACAGCCGGCGCTTTTTCGCACCGTACCTCTCCAAGGATAACGCTCCTTGCTCGTTGGCCTGGCCAGACATTATTTCCTTACAGCTTTTTTGGCGCTTAGCCGGCTTTTGATTTCCTTTTTACTTCATTTTTATTTTGGTAGGGAGATCACGCTGCGAGAGTGTAAAATACGTTTTTCGAAATTTTTCCGTTTTTGGGCGCCAAGTGAGCATGAAATGCGCCAAAGGACTTTTATTTTAGTCTTATTTAGTCGCGTCGTCGAGAGCCCTTGAACTTCATATTGGGGAACTTCATGACTTTTGGCACGGAACTCGGTAATAAATTTTGATCAAGGGAAATTGCAGGATGCAATACGGAATTTGGCATTTTAAGTGGAAAAATTCTTTTAGTGCCATAGAAACTATAAAAGAACGTGGCAGCGATAATCTCGAGATAAGAATTTAGCCAATTTTATTATATTAATTTATGTGACAATGACATATTCATAACATTTTGTACATAATTTAGCATTAAGATTTGTAAAATGCATAAGTACCTCTAAGCCCATTTAAATTAATTGCAAACACCAGCCATCCTTCAGAACTAACGCCACTTGACTTCGGCCAATCGAAATGGAACCTCAAAAACTAATTAGCACAAGTCAAAGGAAACCCAAAACATTTTCATTTCAACGTATGTGTCCGGGCATCTTTTGGTAATATGTAATCAATTAATCAACGCCTGAAACGGCACCCACAAAAACCAAACTTCAACAAATTTCCAAATCCTTTCGACAGTTGACCGCATCTGGATGGAACTTTTCGAAAACAACAACGACGTCAGAATGAAATTGGGGTTTGGTTTTTGGTGGTAAATGCGGGAAATGCATAAAATTTCAATTTTCTCTAGCATAAACAAGCCAAAAAGGCTTTGGCAGCTGAGGGAAAATCAAATCAAGCCCAGAGGCAAAATTTAATTGCGTTTAACCTGAAATCAAATTTTCAAGACGATGCTGACCAGGCCTAGATTCAATCAATCCACAGGACACACTAACTGGAGGCGAAAGGGACAAACAGCAAATCAAAAGGGTTCGTGTTTATCCAAATATATACACTGAGCCATCACTTCTGGTTCTGCAGAAACAAAAATACCACATTTAAATTAAACTATTGTTCTGAACTGTTTCAGTTTTCTCTCTCTGTATGTGTATGCCTGGATATTCTTTTCCCACAGTAGAAAGGATAATAAAATGCCTACGGGCAAACAAAAATAAACAAGATACGTACGCCCGCTTGGATGCATCCTCAAAGGATGGATCCTTGAGGCAAGTCGAGGTGAAGGTTTAGACTTAGATTGTGGCATTGATTTCATTTTCAGCTGTCTATCAAAACTAAATGGACAAGAACATTCAACAGAATCAGGCCCCGGCAAGGATGCCCGGGAGGCACTGTTTGCTTTTCCTTTTTTATTATTATTATTTACTTTCATTTTGATTACGTTCTGGCCTCCGGCAAAGTTTTGCCCATTCACACTTCATTTGGTAAAGCCCCAAAGGGCTGCAGGAGTTAAGGATCAGCGTGAGAGTTCACCGAAAGTTTTGGCCGAACACTTTGAACAAATCATCGACTAATTTGCCCCAACTCACACCGAAACTAAACGGCAAAAGTTTTTTTATGGCCAGCAAATAAAATTAGCCGCCTTATCAACAGGTGTGTAGCCCCTAACAGATGTCCCGAATTCTCGACCTTTGTCATATATTTGTGGTTCCAGGTAAGACTACATAAAAATGAAACCTCAATTCCTTGTAGTACCCTTTCTCGAGCTCGATGCTTATCGCCGCAGAACCAATTCCTTTATTCCCCTTTCGGGAATCATAAAATTTTGGTATTAATAAACGCGCGTCTGTCAAAAGAAATCTAATGGATTTTAGGGTTTTGCCAGAGATAGAAATCTCTGGCCTGACATCTTTGGTGGATAGTTTATGGCTCGGCCTTTGCATCAGTGACTCACATATGATTGTTGAGTCACATTTGTAGGATGCTGAAAACAAATGCAGTCTATGGATATTTGGTAGAAATACTTTCAACAGGTGATGCGGGCTAAAATAATAAGAAACCCTAAAGATTAAATCAATCAATTTCCATATGAAAGCCAGTGTGGGAAACCAAATGAAATACTTATTATTATCGCATACTTATTAAATCCACAACTGGATTGTGGCATTACAATGTCATTAAATTCTTCCTAGTCTTATTTCTCTCTCGCTCAATTATCGAGATAAATAACAGAAAAAACGCGGTATGATGTAATTGATTCAATTTCACAATTTAATAACCAATAAAAACTGTTATAACTACCAATAATTTGGTTACAATTAAAATGAAATACACAGTTAACCGCTTTATCTTACAATCAAAATAAATTTCGTTTGCACAAAGCCCCTTTTTTCTGTATCCTCTCCATTTATGTCCTGTTAAATGGAACACCAAAAACTGCAACATTTTTGACCAGATTCGATGTTCCGATTCACCCCAGCCAAAGAACATTTTGAATAAAAATAAAGAACCATTTTAGCAGAATATCCGAAACTATAAATTATTAAGCCATTGAAAGTATCGCCGTGAAAAAAGTCACTGCCATAAATCCCCAAAAGAGCGTTTTTCATTTACAACCCAAAACGTAACTCATGAATATTTCAACCAAAATGGAAAAGCAACAAAAAAAAAAAATATATGTATATATAGAGAGTGAATTGGAATACCGGACATGCAAAAAGTGCGACAGACGCCAGAATGTAAAATCAACAAATAAACAAAAATAATAGACATTTTTATTTAGAAGTGCTTTTCGTTGGTCTTTTGCATAGTTATGTTGTATCGGAATGGGAGCAACAATCACAAAAGTAACCTCAAAAATTTCAATAAAGACCACAACAAAGCAATTTATAAAAATGCCACAGAAAGTAAGGGGGCGAACGAACAACAAATGAAAGCTCAAATAGAACAGAAATATTGGTGGGGGGACATTTTTCCTGGAGCATGGAAAATCGGGGAGGGGTGATAGGGTACCCAGCACGACATTTTAACAAAACAATAGAAATCAATTGATTGCGTTGTGGGAAGCTTAGCACTTGATTTCCGTAGAGGGAGTTTGCGGGGGGAGGGGTAGGTGGTAGGATGGACAAAGGGAGCCGAGGTGGATATATTGCGTGAAAGCCAGAGGAGCTTTTCCGCTTTGCGTACAGTCAAACATCTGTATGTTGGATTTTCAATGCGAATCAACTATATATTTGTTTGCAAAGCGGATGGACTGAATGTACTGTAGTTACAGCATGTATGAATATTATAATAAACATAACTTGCAATATTCTTACTTTTATAAGAACAAGGATCAAGCATCTTAATTTTTCTTTAAAGAAATAGAATTAAACCCAATCGTTTTATTACTAAGCATACGTTCAATGCAAGCCCAACTGTACTGCTGGTTGCCACTGTTATTGGAAATGGTGGTGCGGCTAAAATTCTATTTTTCCAATTTTTGCGCAATTTATTGCATTGTCAAGGGATTCTCGCAGGAGTCAGGAGGAAAACGAAAGCAAACGGGGAGAAAAAAAAGCGAGACACATCGAAAAGGAAAAACAAGTGAGCCAAATGCCAAAACATAGTGCGGCTTGTTCGGTTTATTGGGGGATGCGGATTGGGGGATTGGGGATCTTTGGGGGGGCTTTTGTCTGGGAGCCAGCGCAAAAGTAAACAAGGCCAAAAGCGGAAACGCAAGTGAAATAATACCACAGCAGCTCGGCAGCAGCAACTAAACATCAATAAGCATTGACTAACTGGATTCGCATTCCGGGCACAAGGACAACAACAACAACTCCCCAACTGGGGAGCACTCCCTGCTCCTTGGAGGACCCCACGGCATTAATAGCTTCAGATTAAATAATCGCTCCTCAAGCGGCGCACAAAGAAATGCAAGAAATTGAAAAGACACTGCTGGGACTTGATTTCGAATTGAATAAAATTAATTTTAATTGGGTCTGCATTTGTGGGGATTGCTTAGGGGGGGCATATACATATATCTGAATAGGGTGCTGGATACCAGAGCAGTTGTAGTTTTCTGCGGCTGATTGGATTAATTGTGGGGGTTAAGAAGAAATATTTGCGGTCTCTTATATCGCAGAGAAGAGAACTTTAGTAGGAAACATCATTTATGAATCATAGTCAACCCACAGGATTTTTCTTCTTCTAAAAGATCTAAACATAGGTTGGTTATGTCAAAAATCTAGATTAAATTATGGAAATTAAATTTTTTAAAAATAGCTAATATTATTATAGGCAAGGAGATGTATAAAACAATAGACTTAAACCTATTGTCATTGCAAAGAATGTTGAATACTGCTGAAGCAAGCAATTTCTCCAAGAAAAAAGACATCAAAAGCGCAATCCCCCAAACAATATCAACAACAAAGTCATCATCCACTGTCGTATCTCCATTATCTCTATCTCTATAACTCCGATAAAGATGCAACATTACATCGATTATACGGCGAGCCAAGAAAGGATCTTTTTAGAGAGAAGAATGCAACGAAGGACAAAGGGGCGGGCGAACAAAATGTCATGATTATGGCAAATTTTCGGAGCTCTTTGTGGCTTTTCAGTTGCGCTTTTCCCAATCCACACGACACACACAGGACCGATGGATCGAGAATCCTTACAATTCGAAACTGACAATGTCCAGCACTGAGAATCATCGACTGCAAAATCTCAAATGTCATGGGCTGCGTACCGGGGACGGCCCGTTGCTCCCTCTAAACTGTAGGCAGGTTTCACAAATTAGAGGCTCTGGCTGCCCGCCGAGAGTCCTGCCAGGATGTCCCTTCAGGGGCGGTCTCTACGTTTCGTCAGTCTTATCTCCTTTGTCCACGTCGGCTAGTTTTATGGTTGACGCGCGCATCTTTTGACTCCGACATGACATCATTGTTCCCGATTTTGCAGCTGCATCTATATCGGCTGATGTCTTACTCCCTGTTAGCTTCCCTGGTAGCATTTCTCGAAAATATTTAAAAAGATGTTTGGCCCGAAAAAGGTCTCCTTTTTTGCGCAATGTTTGTTTGTCGTTCCGATGTCCTTTTCTCGATCCTCCTGTAGGTGGTTACTAATTGGGTTATTGTCAAATATTTGATAAGATTAGGCGGCAGCTGCTCCGCTCCAGCTCCAGCTCCAGCTCCTGACCAATTAATATTTCTCTTGGCGTAATCATGAGCTGGAAAATTTATAGTTCCGTGGAAGCGCCGGCCAACATTGTTATCCTTTCCTGTTCCCCATTCCCTGCACACAGAACACTGCAAGAAATGGGTTTCAAATGTTAAAAATTAGTGAATAAACGTGGCTTAGTTAAAGTTTTACATATATCATGAGAATTAAATGTAATAATGATGCATTATAAAATATTGTACTTACAATATGTATTATCCTTAAGGAAAAAGCGGACTTAAAAATGTTTACTTGCTACCGCAATGTGATTTAGGGGCATCGTACCATTCAATACCATTTTCAATTCCAAGCCTAGGAATATTTGTAACTTGTTGAGAACCCAATGCCAATTTTTCCGAGTGCCCTTGAATATTAAGTGGAAACGAGATGGAAATGAAGGCCCACCGGCAGACCGAGTTGGCGCCTTGGCGTCATCATAATTTAAATCGCGCCACGCGCACCGAGCGGAGGTGAATAAGTATGGAAAATGGGGAAAACTATGCCCCGGGCACTTTGCGCCAACGTCAGACATAATTTTCCAGCGAAACCGAATGAAAATGAGCATTATCCGCGCGCAGGTCGGCGGTCCTTCTGCCGCATATAAAATCAGTTTTTACCTGTTGATCGGTTGGAATTCAAATTGGGAACGGGATTGGGATAGGGTTTTGGAATGGATTGGATCGGAGCCTGCGGATAGAGCGCCTGGCGGAAGGTTATGACAATTTTACACGCTAATTGGGCACCAAACATTTTGAATTTATGGAAATTTTATTACACTGGAAAACAGGGTAAAGGAAATGGTTATAGGGATGCTTTTAACAAGGACAAAAACATCCGCCTAATAACAAATACTATTGTGATGCTTAGTGGGGTATATTATAAGGGTATTTAAATAACTTGCAGTTACTGCTAAAAAAAAGTAAGTAAATGAATTAATATATTAAGAGCACGAAAATATTTTTTGTTGTAATGCATTTAAGTATGCTTATAACCATATATGTGAGCTAAACAAAACCATAGCACGTTGTATAGTGTAACGCCTCAAAAATGTTATGCATTTCTTTGTTTTTTTCTAACCCCTCCGTAATATCCAAGTAGTTCTTAGTCACATATGTATGTGTCCCCAGAAGATAATAATTCCCGATTCCTTGTGGGCGCCTCCTTTCCTTTCCTCTCAATTTCGTTGGCAGCGCCTTATGACAGTTTTATGGTCTTGGTGTTGGTTGCCCCACGCTACTTTGGTTTAAATGCAGGCAACAAAATCAGAGGACGGAGAGGAAAACGGGGAAATTATGCATAATTTAATTTGTATATAATATATGCATTTTCCGAGCACATTTCGAAATTCCTAGAAGTTGGGCGACGGAAGCCGCTGGCGACAGGCTGCCAACTTCGCTCCCCAACTTCGACCCAATCAACAAAAAGTGTATATTTCTGCTGGGGAAATTTATTCATGTTCCTCATTTTTTTATTGTGTTTTACTCGTAATTTGATTTTGATTTGGGAATTTTAATTAATAATCATGTTTTTCGGGGGGAAACGCTTTGAATTTTTGATGAAATATGGTTATGAATGCGCTGCGTGTGCCACGAACATGTAAATGGAACCGAAATAAAAATATTAATTGGATGGGGACACCTAAAGAGGCACCAAACAATATAATAATAATTTCATGGCTTTTAGAACATCTAATTGGCCGAACAGAAATTTTATGCTCTATCCAGCTTTTAAATTGTTTTAATTCTATATAGAGTATTTTTGGAATTCGCTCAGGTGTGCATTTCATTGGATTAGATATTATTAAGATCAGGTACCTATTAAAATTATTGTTCAATATCAAATTGGTTTTTTAGAATATTATATATTATAGAATTTAACATTTTTTCCTTTAATAGTTTTTTGACAAATATATATTTTATAAATAATATGGGATATACTACAAACCAAAGAACACCTTACAATGCCCGATTAGTTCTGAAATTCTTTTCCAAAAACTTTTCTTTCGAACTCCATTGTCGTCGACTTGAAAGCGGAACGCGTGTATTGCATTACCGGCAATAATAATGGAAAAAGGGAGGAAAATCTCAATTAGTGTGCACTCGAGAGCGTCCTGAAAGGAGCAGAAGACCAGAAGCTGAGTAGGAAATTTGCAAAAAAGATCAATTTTCCAGCGAAACGGAAAGCCGGAGTGCACATTTTAACAGGATAAGATGCGTTTAAGCAAATGAACGGACAAAAAGGACAAAGGACGTGAGTCCTGGCCGGACCCATTGAAGTTGCAGCCGAACAACAAAGCGAAATGGTCAAGCCACAAAAGGCAAACGGTGCTGAGCAGCTGGCCAAGATGTGAGCAGTGGAGATAAGCCAAGAGAAAGAACAAAAAAAGGAGCAGCAGATCCTAAACACAATGGCATTTGGCAGAAAGGAGGGGTAAAAGCGGAAGCAAAGTCTTAAGACTTTTACTCGCTGCTCGATTTGAAAAATCTCGAATTAATCCCATTTGGCGGAAAACATAACCAGTAAGGCAGGCAGGCAGTATCGAAAAGCATGGCGAATGGAATAAATGCCGCTAAAAAACAGATGGGCATCCTGCAAGGATGCGGCATCCTGCTGCCAACTTTAGTACAAATTTCATGCTGGCTTTGCGCACAGAACGTCGACTCTCTCAACTCGCCGACAGCGTTTTGGCAAGAACTGTTGACACATTCAGCTGTCCTTTGATGTCCTGGTGCTAATATGGTAAGCAGCAGGCATCCCGAAAAACCGGACCATCTCACAATTCACGCTGCGAGCAGAGAAATCCCTTAACACTCCAAACAGATTTGGCTGGAAAACAGGGTAAAGGAAATGGTTATAGGGATGCTTTTAACAAGGACAAAAACATCCGCCTAATAACAAATACTATTGTGATGCTTAGTGGGGTATATTATAAGGGTATTTAAATAACTTGCAGTTACTGCTAAAAAAAAGTAAGTAAATGAATTAATATATTAAGAGCACGAAAATATTTTTTGTTGTAATGCATTTAAGTATGCTTATAACCATATATGTGAGCTAAACAAAACCATAGCACGTTGTATAGTGTAACGCCTCAAAAATGTTATGCATTTCTTTGTTTTTTTCTAACCCCTCCGTAATATCCAAGTAGTTCTTAGTCACATATGTATGTGTCCCCAGAAGATAATAATTCCCGATTCCTTGTGGGCGCCTCCTTTCCTTTCCTCTCAATTTCGTTGGCAGCGCCTTATGACAGTTTTATGGTCTTGGTGTTGGTTGCCCCACGCTACTTTGGTTTAAATGCAGGCAACAAAATCAGAGGACGGAGAGGAAAACGGGGAAATTATGCATAATTTAATTTGTATATAATATATGCATTTTCCGAGCACATTTCGAAATTCCTAGAAGTTGGGCGACGGAAGCCGCTGGCGACAGGCTGCCAACTTCGCTCCCCAACTTCGACCCAATCAACAAAAAGTGTATATTTCTGCTGGGGAAATTTATTCATGTTCCTCATTTTTTTATTGTGTTTTACTCGTAATTTGATTTTGATTTGGGAATTTTAATTAATAATCATGTTTTTCGGGGGGAAACGCTTTGAATTTTTGATGAAATATGGTTATGAATGCGCTGCGTGTGCCACGAACATGTAAATGGAACCGAAATAAAAATATTAATTGGATGGGGACACCTAAAGAGGCACCAAACAATATAATAATAATTTCATGGCTTTTAGAACATCTAATTGGCCGAACAGAAATTTTATGCTCTATCCAGCTTTTAAATTGTTTTAATTCTATATAGAGTATTTTTGGAATTCGCTCAGGTGTGCATTTCATTGGATTAGATATTATTAAGATCAGGTACCTATTAAAATTATTGTTCAATATCAAATTGGTTTTTTAGAATATTATATATTATAGAATTTAACATTTTTTCCTTTAATAGTTTTTTGACAAATATATATTTTATAAATAATATGGGATATACTACAAACCAAAGAACACCTTACAATGCCCGATTAGTTCTGAAATTCTTTTCCAAAAACTTTTCTTTCGAACTCCATTGTCGTCGACTTGAAAGCGGAACGCGTGTATTGCATTACCGGCAATAATAATGGAAAAAGGGAGGAAAATCTCAATTAGTGTGCACTCGAGAGCGTCCTGAAAGGAGCAGAAGACCAGAAGCTGAGTAGGAAATTTGCAAAAAAGATCAATTTTCCAGCGAAACGGAAAGCCGGAGTGCACATTTTAACAGGATAAGATGCGTTTAAGCAAATGAACGGACAAAAAGGACAAAGGACGTGAGTCCTGGCCGGACCCATTGAAGTTGCAGCCGAACAACAAAGCGAAATGGTCAAGCCACAAAAGGCAAACGGTGCTGAGCAGCTGGCCAAGATGTGAGCAGTGGAGATAAGCCAAGAGAAAGAACAAAAAAAGGAGCAGCAGATCCTAAACACAATGGCATTTGGCAGAAAGGAGGGGTAAAAGCGGAAGCAAAGTCTTAAGACTTTTACTCGCTGCTCGATTTGAAAAATCTCGAATTAATCCCATTTGGCGGAAAACATAACCAGTAAGGCAGGCAGGCAGTATCGAAAAGCATGGCGAATGGAATAAATGCCGCTAAAAAACAGATGGGCATCCTGCAAGGATGCGGCATCCTGCTGCCAACTTTAGTACAAATTTCATGCTGGCTTTGCGCACAGAACGTCGACTCTCTCAACTCGCCGACAGCGTTTTGGCAAGAACTGTTGACACATTCAGCTGTCCTTTGATGTCCTGGTGCTAATATGGTAAGCAGCAGGCATCCCGAAAAACCGGACCATCTCACAATTCACGCTGCGAGCAGAGAAATCCCTTAACACTCCAAACAGATTTGGCTGTCATCGCACAGTTTTGTCCTGCGGCGCTTTAGCCAGAGCAAATTCGGTATGTTGAAAGCGCTTCACTGCGTTATTCCTTGGCTATGCGATGTGGGAACATGTCCATATCTGTTGTCGTTTCATCGGAAATCTACTCTCTGCCCAAACACTTGACCCACATCTTTGGGCACCGAATTACCTATTTTGCCTGCTCAATCGAATTGCGTAATCGATACTTTGCCCCAAAAGCAGGCTCACGATCGATTGCTGAGATACAATGGCGGCGACAAAGGGATTTTCTGCTACATTGAGTTACGTAAAAGGAGGGATCCCAAGGTATTTCTTAAAAGGATCTCTAGACAGATGCTCAACTTATGTGGGCTCAATCAATTGAAGATCCTCGCTATCCAAACGGATCAATATCAACATTGAAATTATTCAACTGGAAACCCCACACAAAAACAGAGAAGCGGCAAAGGAGTATTAAACAGATTATTACAAATCAGTGAGTTCACATTAGGATGTTTTTAGTTTTGAACGGATATAATTTTAAAATTATATTTATATAAATTCCCAAAAGTATTATTATCTTATTACGTATTTTAAAATGTATTATTATTATATATTACGTGTAATAAAATCATTATTACGCTTTTTGAGTATGGAATTAAAAACATCAAATAAATGATTTATATCTCCGTTGATTTTTTACAACCTAGCTAAACAGCTTTTTTCTAGCTAAAATGTAATCATAATAAAAGAACCCGCAGTAACGACTGTCAAAAATATAATTTGACGAAAGTGGAGTCAGAAGTGTGCAAGAGCATATTAATTAAAAAATTGCAATTAAAATATTAAAATATATCGTATCTTCTGATCTTCTGCCATGGGTCGTCGCAAGTCCAAACGCAAAGGAGCCCCAAGAAAGAAAAATATTCAGCCGCTGCCCATTCTTTTCGATTGTCCATTCTGCAATCACAAGCAGTCATGTGAAGCGAAACTGTGAGTAGGAATCAAAATTTGGTTTTACTCCGCTAATTTCATAGTATTCATAGAGATAAGGCGAAAAAAATAGGAAGAATTACCTGTACCGTGTGCCAAGAATTTTTTCAAACACATATAAACTATCTCACGGAGGCAATTGATGTGTTCAACGATTGGATTGATGCTTGCGAGGAGGAGAACTAACCATTTACACTTTTTAATACGCTTTAAAAGCATGTGAAAACACTTTGAAAACTTATAAGCAGAAAGCCTTAAGCAAACTGCTCTTATACTTCAAATATACACGGAATTCTACTTATACGCGTGTATTATACAAAATATTTTACATACATACGTTTCTGCTGCATACTTTTGAGCTGTGACCTTACATTTTATATAACTAAAATTAAATGAATAAAAAACAAATCACAATATTAAAACTAGTTAGGATCATAAATAGTTTTTGCTACAAAATAAGCTTTCAGTTTTGGAAAATGTACTTATATTTCCAAAATTCTACCCTTTTAAATGAAAAGCATGACTGTAATTAAAATGTCTATAATATTTGTTTTTTTTTTCTAAAAAAAACACTCATTTACCGATTTAGAAGGCATGTGTGTGGATTTGTATGGACCTTTATATTAATATTAAGTATATTCAATTAGTGTATCTCTAAGATATTTTACTGCCACCTAATTTGCAACCCAATTTACAGCATTGAAGCGTGGTTCTAACAACACAAATCACCCAGCAAACCCCGAAAGCTCTGACCTTGATCGCTCAAACTCAATAGCTATGCTAATATTTTGTTAGTTGTTTCTATGTAGAATTTTGGGGCATTTCGTTGATCTTGGGGTAGTCAAACACAGTCTGCTGGGTCAGAGACGATTCGCAAGGCACTTGCCAAAATTTTAGTATATAAGCCGAAGCCAAAAGCTCACTCAGCATCGAAAGCATCTCAAGCTACAATCAATCATCAAATATGCAGTCTAACAAGGTTTTCTTCGTGTTCTTTGGTGAGTTAGGAAAAGGAAGCCGACGAAAAGGATACCAAATCATCCAAGTCTATCCAATTTAGGTATCATCGCCATGGTGATCGCCGCCAGTCTCTCCTCGGATGTTGTGGACAAGGGTGATGATGTGATCAGCGATCGTCGTTTCCGTTGGGAATTCTCGCAGGACTCGGATGAGTCTGCCAACGACTTGCAGGAGGATGATGATGATGATGACGATGCCGCGGATGATGACAGCGGCAGTGCATCCGAAGAAATTTTGATCATCGAGTATCCTGAAGGCTACGAAAGCGGCTCCAATGAAAGCGCCTCCGATGAAAGCGTCTCCGATGAAAGCGCCTCCAATGAATCTTAATCATTTAGTTAACAGTTTTTGTAATTTTTGTTTTTATAAATAGTATTTGTTGTTATGGCGAAAAGTTTTAAAATTATACGATATTTGTGAGCGTAATCTGATTTTTTATTTCCCCCAAAAGATACCGCAGCTCAGGAATCATCCAAAAAGCATGCCCCACAATAGTTACATTTTAGCGATGATTACAACGATGATTTGTATAATTAATTTTATTTAACATAATTTAAAGTATCTTTAATTCAATTTTAATATGGTTTACATACAATATTTATAGTGTTATTTGCATTAATTTAAACATTTTAGTATTATGCATTTAAATATATTTAAGGTATATTTAAACTATGACTAAACATAAATTTTACATGATCTTTTTTTTCACCTCGCTAGTGATGTCGTTCAATAATTTATTTGCAATTTCTACTTAGTTGAAACCAAATGTTTTGGAATGATGGGACACAGGCAACACAATTAATTAATAGGATACAGAAAACGCAAAACGCTTTTAAAACCAATATACATTTACATACATTTAATACAAAAATGGTTTAAAATTTAATGATCTTGTTTTGGGTGGCTTCTTTCTGATCGAGTAATTTGGATTGCTCTAGAAAGAGATCAGAGCTAATCGGATTTAAAAACTTTTGTTATCCATTTGCGTTGGTTATTGAACAATCAGAAATTGCACATGATTATGTTTATGATTGCCTGCCGATGTTCTCTTGGTTAGGTTTGCCCTTCAAATGTTGCGTTTTGAGTCTTGTTTTCTCACGGCACACCCAGCTCTTCGATTCCTCGAAATCCCGATCAGCTAGCTTCTGAATCACACATTGCTGTCCGTGCCCACGGCACCGGTGAAGGAGAAGGGCTGGGCGTTGTTCACAATCCCCGCTCGATCGTTGGTTTGGGCAGGTGTGTTTCCTCCGAAGGTTTGCTGAGCAGCTGCCCGCATGTCCTCGGCGGATGCTCTGTTGAAAAAGTAAAAGGATTACATTAGTCTTTAGAGTACAAAACATTGGCAAATGGTTTCCAAAATTATACAATTTACAAGTGCTCAACTAAAAACTGTGACTTTGCCTACATGAAACCAAAGGGTCGATAGAACAGCCAGATATTTCTAAAAGCTTTTCTAAGACAAACAAAAAAAAACTAAGGCAGCATGAATACAGTATACAAGTCTTACATAAATACCGGGAACTACAGGAACTAATCTAAATCAATTTCATTCTTCGTGTGCACAAGTAAATAAATACGTCATCAATCATTGACAAAATCTACGAAAAATATACAATTTACAATCGTTAGCAATTACAAAAAGGAAAGCTCAAAATGTATTTGCCTGTAGTGATCTCTTGGACGCAGCAAAGTTCAGAACTCGTTAACGTAAATCGTATATTGTTGTTAATCGCTGTTGGCCGTCGTTGAATGTACTTGGCTTTAACGGCAGGATTTTGGACAGTTTTCAGGTGGCATGTACAAAGTGTTTGATATTTGAATCATGCGCGTTCAAATTCTAACGAAATATTTTACATGTTTATGTTTTCATTTTTAGTGTTGCGTTCATTGATTAACAAAGTTCAACAAATTAATTATGATTCGTGATTACTTTAGGTGAGACTCTTAGTTGCTGGCGAAGGCTAAATTGTAATAAATTATCGCGAGTTTCTTGTAAATAATGTATATTTAAAGTTATAATAATTAAACTATACAATAACTTATGCGTAAAGTAAACAGATTTTGGAATGCTTCTGTGGTAAGAATGCCAATAGGCAACAACAAAAATAATTTAAAACGTTTTTCTCAGACTTTCAAAGTTAAACGATTGGAATAAACTCTTATAAATAACTTAGGTATACTAAAAAAAATAAGCATATACTTCTAGCAAACAAGAAATCATACGAAACCCGAAAACGAAATCCTATTAACCAAGTAATTGTCTAAAAAGAAAACCGTCTAACAATGCATCAAATTGAAATGGACACTTTTCGGTTACAACATTTAAAAAATATAACTGGTAAATTCTCAACTTGTTGTATATATATATATATATATATATTCTATCTGTATGCTTGATTATGTTCAATTTCAAATTGTGACTATCCCGCGAGCAAATCGATTCTCAAATAACGTTTAACATTTAATTTTATGGTTTACATCGAAGCAAAGCATATAAAGTTAATTATTTCTGAGTTGTACATATTGCTCTAGGTTCTCGACATTCACTTGTCCATATCATCAGTGGCTTTCCATTAGCATTAGCTGTGTGTGAGTGTGTGGAAGCTGTGGTTAACTTATAGGTTCCGGTTCCTCTTGCATTCGGTTAGCTTTCAAATATAGTTTCTCACTAAAAATATATGCTTGCTGCAGAGTTTGACATGTGAGTTACGTTATTGTTATCAGTAGTTGTTCTATGCATATTATATATATTTAACTGTAGTTCTTAACAACACCAACCGCTCGACGAAAGATATTAAAAAATTTGAATACGAATATAGTACGAATGCCATGCAAAACGGGGGGTCGAATGACGGAAATGCATTTGCCCAAAATATACTTTGATTACTAACACTCTCGGTTTCAACAGTAATGAGAATTTCGTTAAATTTTCTTTTGTATTTGGTGGGGTGTTCTGTATACTAGTTCTCTGATGCCCTACAATGCTGCTTTGTAGTGATTTTCCTTTTCACTTAGTTGCATTTATCCTCGGAACGAACACTAAAAACTAGGCGCCGTAAAATATTTGTTACTCGATCAATTCTTGCATCGTTCGCATTTCTAGTGGAGTATTTTGTGTGTGAATCTGTGTATCTGAGTATCTGTGTCTTTATCTGTATCTGAGTGTGGTTTTTTGGCAGTTACTAATGGCGCGGCTAGGAATTTATGTGGGGCGCCAGACATCGGGGTCTTCCATGAGTGTGATATGCTGATCGCCGCCCATCTGCATCTGACCGCCCGCCTGACTGCCGGCCATCTGTGTGGGCGATGTGGCAGCGGCGGCCATGTCCTCTCGAGAAGCTCTACGTGTTAGTTTATAGTTATTTAAGCGTTTTCACAGTGGCAAGCACATCGTGGGAATATAGAGAAAACATTTTGTTTCGATTAGCAAAAATGGCTTAGCAAAACTAACTAAATCGCTCGCTCCTCCGTTCGCTTAGCAACTAAACTAACCCAATAATCGAAGTCGTCTTTAAATTCAGAAATTCACCATAAAGCTTGTTTTTTAAATTCAGATTAATGTTTTAGGAACACATGAGTGCCTAATCAATGCAGTTTGATTTGAATCCAGCTATTTCTTTTAAAAATTCTGCGGCATAGCTGCAATTTTCTGAATTTAACTGCGATTTTCCGAGGTGCCCCATACTCACTTCTTGCCTAACGCCATCATGCCGTAAACCACGCCAGTGCCAAAGATCAGCCCACTGCCGAATAAGCTGGCCAGTCCAAAGCACAGAATAATGGGCGGAATGGCCATGCTGAAATGGAAAACATAATCTTTAGGAAATATTACAATTTGTGACAAATTTCTTTGGTTACTCACGCAATGTAGAGCCCGGCACGGAAGTACAAGGGCTTAGATTCCACCTTTTCCGCGATCTCGTTCACCTGCCCAAAGCAGACGAAACAGCAGGGAGCCTCCAAGAGCATCACCACAAATCCTGCCACCATTTGAAGGATGCCAGCCACCAGGCAGGATACGCTGAGCGTGATGATGGAGAACACATTCCACAGGCCGAAAAGAATGGCAACTGGAAGGAAAACATGGGATAAAAGATGTTAGTTATGCAATGTTATAATCTACTAATAATGAATATTTTCCTTGGCTATTATGAATTTGCTCCTCAATCTACTGTTTCCATGTAGCTCAAGTTACTGCTTACTGCTAACTTCTATTGATTTTTTATTATTTAAAAAAATTACATTCCTATCATATGTTGTATTTAATGTATGCAGAGGTCAAGCTATTTTTGTAATTTCCAATAAAAGGCGTATATCTTTATCGCTAAACACTGACCAAAAATACCAATATCATACTCCCACTAGACCCATTATGTCGGGCCAACCGCCCCGTATGGTAAAAACGAGGAAACGCAATCTAATCTACAACGCTGACTCATATTGTGCCAATTTCTAACTTTTTATGGCCTTCTCTTTTATTTAAAAATTTTTTAAACAAAAACGAGCCACAGAAGCGTGACAAACAGCATGAAAAACAGTTGGGCAAATTGTTAGTTGATAGTAAGTAGTTCAGTTCACAGGTAGAATTCACTAAATTCCATTCGATATCGCTAGAGGGGCGTACAAGTGAATTACATTAAAATATTTTATCAGCTGCTTTTGGTCTATGATAAAAGCATAAACAAAGAGTAAACAGCACATACGACTATAATTCGCAGATAAACAAATGCCTGGGGCGTGATAATTGGATAAAAGTGGCTGGTATAAATGCAGCAAAAGATCACGAGGAAAGGTTGAATTCTAAAATTCTAAATACATGAATAATAAAATAAAAAAGATTTCACGATTTAGGCCACTTTTAATATTTAGCTTCGCAAGTTAGGTTTTTCCTTTTGCGAAATCGGATCTGGGTTTTGAGGTTATTGCGGTTCTTAAAGCCAGGCAAACTGACCCAACCTGGGGAAGAAGTCGTTGTGCTCCACGGAACGGCTTATAAAATTATTTATTAATCATAGACTTTGGTTTTATTTTACGCAAACAAAACCGGTTCATTGTGGAAGCCGGACGAGTGAGTTGTGATCCCTTAATTGAGGTATTCAGCTATTTATATTGATTTTAAGTGGATGGTGTTCATTTGTTGGGCAATTTCTGCATTTCACTAAGTGAGAATCATTGCCAGAATATCCAACAACAAAAGATGCTTTTGTACAGAGAAAAAAAAGATGTTAAAAACGTTTTGAATAAATAAATATTCCTTTGGTTGATCTCTAAAAATTCCAGGAATAATATGTCAATGAGGCATATTGTTTCTGTGGAATTTTCATTTATATACATATGTATGGTTTAGATTGATTTTTAAAATAATTTTTGTAAGTATTCTAACGACACGAAACCCAATAGCATAATCAAAACCCCAACTGCGATTAAAAAGATTGACTTGGACTTAATCAAAGTAGATCACGACTACTTAAAAGTTTATTGAACTGCATTTTTTTATGCATTCAGAAGGTGATGATGAAATTACAAAAAAGATGCCCCAATTGAATTTAAGATACGCATAGACTTATTACGATATTGCACTTATAACACGTGTGGCAGCCTAAGGGTTAAGGTTAACTGAGTCCAGATAAAAAAGCAAATACGCAAACGGGTAAAACAAAGTTAAAAATAGAGATGGAAAGAGGGAAGCTGCTGATACAACAAAAGGCAGTGCGAATTTCGATTGAATGGGCACAGAGAATTACATTCGATGCGGAAAGAAAAAGCAGAGCGCCAAACTTGACACAGAAAAGCTCCTATACATACTTGCAATTTCCTACACACGAAATAAAAAGTTATCAAACGAAATGGTTAGATAAGAGATATTAAGTGCAGGAAGCCCACTTAGTTAAGTGGGTGAATGTATTATTTTATATTTCAATAACAAAACAAAAAAAAACCTTTTTTGGACTTTGTTTTACCTTAAAATTATACGTTTCATTCTTAATTCATTTGGAAATCTCACACTTTACCCTACATTTCTTTGATTTTGATGTAAAAATAAACTTTAGCTACATACATAACTAGTATTTTTTTCAGTGTGTGAATTTGTGTATCCTTTTTGTGTTGTCTTTTCCATGTTTCCTTTCTCCGCTCTCACTGCCTCTCACCTCTCACTCACCCTCTCTTGTTTTTCCTTTATCAATGTCAGAGAGCGTGCGTACACACACGAACACAACTGCACACCTACACCTACGAATAGATAACAGCAACAACAACAAAGGGTGGTACACAAAAATCGATGCAACATATTTTTGGGCCGCCCAATGTCACGGATGTTTTTCCCAACTTTTTAATGTGTTAAGCTAGTAGATAATTTATTATATATCCTACAACTTACAGAAGGCGGCCACAATGCCCAGCAATCGACTTCCATATTTGAGATACCACGGCTGCTCCGGTCCAATTGGATCTTGTTGATTCGGCCGTGCCAGCAGACCCGTTATCTTTTCCGCAAACGACTGATCCGGGAAATAGACGGAAATAGGGAGAAATCGAAATGCAATTAGGAAAAATCGAAGCACAATTTTGTATTGTGACGCGGCGGCCGCTTTTTTTAACACGCACACATTGCCACGACAAAAACACACACACCAGTTAACGCGCGGCTCACATGCATACACACTGACACCGCTCACTGCGTCAGCATTTTATCTCAGTCAATCAACAACTACCTACCATGGCTATTTATTTAGTTAGTTAGCTAGGCTTAAACTAATTCGAACAATTACTATTTGCACTTTTCACGTCACACGGAACGAAAAAAATCCTGTTGTACTTTGCGTTCTGCTGCACGCGAACCGAACTAGATCGCGATTCTGATGGCCGATAGAGCCTATCGATACTCGGAAGTTATCGGAGGCGAATGGAACTAGTTTCCTGGTATCCTGGATTCACTACAACATTTTTTAATTTTTAAATTTATATTGCAATTAGTCAACTTCTTACTTTTTTCATAATTATTTGTATTTTCTTGTTTTGGGTTTCGAACATTCAAATAATTACACAAATACTTTTTTAGGTAATGAAAAAACTACAGTCTAAACTTGTAAATTGGTTTTTGTTCGATTATGATATTAAACAATATTTTCCGGTTCTCTTAGCAAATGTTAGGCAAATTTGTGTACATTGAAAGCTTTTATACCGTTCAATATGCAGGCGGCATCTTTAGAAAATTCACTTCGATCTCAGATCGTTCACCTAACTCCTAAATCTGAACAACTATCTCTATTCAAATCAATCAAAATTAATTTATTTTTAGATTTGCATAAATTTCTAAGTCCGTAAATTAAAAATCGATTAATTCAATTGCCTATCGACATTAAGCAGCTCTGCATTGTATCGATAAATTAAACATCTATCGATAGTATCGATTAGCAGACATCGAAGAAATCATTGATTACTTGCCTTTTATTAACTTGGTTTTTGGACCTCCTCGAAAATATCAGCAAAATGACAGAAGCGGAAATTTGCAAACTATGCAAGGATAACCGAGCAATTGAGATCGATCTCGAGAAGCCCAAATTCAAATCGGCCAATAAACTGCTGCAAAGACTTTTCGATTGGTACAAAATTGATGTAAGTTCTGAAAGTGAGTCCAATGGATGTCAAATGCAAAGAAACCCACGTATTTTAGGCTGCTATCCTGGGGGAAAATTACTGCATTTGCGAGCCCTGCTTTGGAGAGACTTTGCGCATAAGCGAATCCCTGGAGAAGTGGGGCACGGCCCAGGACGAGTTTCACCGGAGGCCCATCGAAATAGACGACTCCACTGCATTTCAGATCAAGTTGGAGGTGACATCAAACAAAGAAGAGGTAGAAACGGAAAAGAATGATGAGGAGAATTCTTTCGATCAGCATATCGCGGAGCCAGTGAAGGAAGATCCATTGGAAAAAAACGAGCATATGGAGATCGTAGTCGAAGAATCTTTGAAAACCGCGTCCGTGGATTTCTTCAGCGTGGGATTGTCACGCGATGGCTTGGCAGTCACCAAGTTCTTCAAGGACAAGACCCAAGCCACTCGGATGCTGTGCACCTGTTGCGGCCATGTGCTCGAAATCCTGACCCACATACGCATGCATTCTTGTAAACCCCGCCCGAATCCGGTCTACTATTGCCGCGATTGTGGTTCAGAGTTCCACAAACTACACGAACTACATGAGCACATGAAGACGATGAAACACAACAAGACCATGTGCGGCGCAAAGGATTTGGAATTTCTGTGCCTCAGATGCAACCAGATATTCCCACGCTATTTCGACGTTATCCGCCACGAGAACAGCGTTCACAATGTATCCGATTTCATCTGCGTGGAGTGCAACATGTCCTTCGCTAACCAAGGATCCTACAGGAGGCACACGAGGAGCCATAAAGTCAAATTCACGCAGCAGCGATTTTATGAGTGCCCATATAAGGACTGCACCTCAAGTTATCGAGTGTGGGCGCGCTTAATGTCGCACATGAGTTCCCACGGCCTCTTTTCTGGATTCAAAAGCAAAGTGCCGTCTACCCAACAGGAACGACGTCTTCTGGAGGGCAAGTTTATGACGCTGGACCCCATGAAACGGGTTGAACCCGATCGCCGAAAGTTGCCATACCGCAAGAAAAGCTTTTACGCTAAGGCAGATTTCCCGGAATCCCCGACGAAATGTACCAACGGAGGAGAGTTCATCAGCCTGCCCAAGAAAATTTCCCTGCAGAAGGGAAAATACATCAATCTTTCGGACAATTCAAGACCTTAGTTACCAACTAGGCTAGCAAATAATGGTAATCTTGAAAACTGATTAAATTGTATAAATTAATATTTCCACTACTGTGTGTATATTATTAATTCTTAGATAGCCAATTTTAGTATAACTTTTTTGTTATTAAGAAATTTACCCCCGCGTTGTATTCTTTACAATTGTGAAAAAAGGCGGATAAAACATACTTCCGTTTTATAATTTCTCTTCGTGGATAAACGTTGAGATGAAGTGTTTTTAAACCCAATAGAAATAAACAATCAGTTTTAAAACTTGGTACATCAATTTATTGCCGGAAATTTTTGGGGGGAAAACGTTGGAAATATATATTGCCACAAATAAGTTATTTTATAATCTTTTTACGTTACAATTGTTCTTGATTGAAGAGTTAACTTGGATTTTGTATTTGCTTGTTTTGGCATTAAATTCTACAAATTGTATTTTTGATATCGTATGATTTTGAAGGAGGTGCTTACACTAGAATAGAATTGCTCAACCAAAGAATCTGGATTACTTTCCACTTTATTTTCAGGAAATCTATTCTTGTGCATCCACGTCCTCGCTTTTGTTTTGGACGTGTTTACAGATTTGTTTTTTTTTTTTTTTGGTTTGTCTATGTTCGATACAATGGTTAAAATGCATAGCAAATTTAGCTTGGAGCCAGTACTCGGATCACTCCAATCGTCGGGCGGTTCTGACTTTCAGGTGTTGGCAAGATTTCAATATAGCGCAAGTCCTCACGCATCCAACATTCACTTAGACTTAATGTGGTCGGTTGTTGTTCCAGGAGCCCTTTACTAAAGTTAATTAATGCTATGTCTATGGTTCTTCAAAAAATGAAAGTAAAATATAATGTGTGTCTCTGGATTGGTAAAATTGTAATGGGATTGCAGTTCATCAAATGAAGAGTCGTTTTTTTTTCTGTTTTGGGTTCATATTTAAATTGTTGCACTTTTGAGTTTCTTTCTTCGTTTACAACAAAATGTTACAATATTTTATTCTTGGGTTTGTTGAAATTTTCAAGCTGTGTAAACAACGCTGTTCTTGTAGTTTGATATTCATTGCTTGATGGATGATAAGTTTGATGTTGTTTGTCACTTGGCCCAGACAAATGACCAAAGAAGTTAAGTTCGTTTTGGTATTGAGAAGAAAGAAGGCATTAAATTAGGATAGAAAGACAAGATTATCAATTTCATTGGGCATTTGTCTGAGGCTGGAAACGGATCTTGAGTGTTTCCAAAAAAATAAAACTTTAAACTATAGGCTTTTAATAAAAATGAAGTATAATCCAAATCCAAATAAGGAGAGAAGTGTTTAAAACAGATTTGCAGCTCATTAAGTAAACATATAAAATAAAAGTTAATATGGCTTTTCAAAAAGCTTTAAAAGTCAATGGTAAAAGATTTAAAGCAAATGCAAATTTCTTACTGTTTTCGGCCGATACGCTTAGAGAACTACTTTCGAATTGAACACAAAAGGCCGAGTTACAGGGAACTTCTTTTGATTTTCGGTGATGTAAACCTATTGGCTCTGATGTTACCACCTTGGAGACATTGCTGGTCATTGCTTAGTCTAAAGATAAACGCTAATAGGCAACTGTTTCACACATTGGAGACTACGTTTGAAGGAGGAATTAGTTAACATGCTAACGTGACATGCTTACGAATTATAGGAAACTTGGCCTGGCTGAATAACCATCACGAATTCTACGCGTAGTTATCAAAAGACTTAACATTTCTTAAAAGGCTTCTCTCCCCCGTAACTTACGCACTAGTGGCTCACAAAAATATACTCCCGTTCTGGTTGTTTCGTAAAATTACAAAGTCGCTCATCGTATATATCATACAAATTTCTTATGCTTGCAAACGTTTTAGGCATTCAATTTTAAACTAATTTAAATTCGTTAAATGTTTTGTTTTCTCATGTTTAGCTTCACAATCCCATTCCCAAGTGGTCAATCAAAAATTGACGAAACACTTTGCTGCCGAGATATGCCTGATATTGCCCCTGATTGTGGGAAAGTGGCTCTTCATTTCGAACGGTGTGTGTGCGGGGGCATTCTTTTGATTGATTAAAATGGTGTTGTGGTTGCGCTTATAAAAGTTTTTGTAGTTGCCAGCCGTTTGCTAAGATCACAATTGTGCTAAGAAATACTATATCACAATTTAATTATTTACATTGTTATTATTTGTAATATTTCTTACACATCTTTCTCTCCTCTCTCGTCTAACTTTCATAGGTGGGGGCGGGCAGTAAGTAATACGGCCCGGAAATATTATTTGTTAATCATCGTGTTCTCGCCCCGCAGAAACGTTTCATTGCCCCTGCCAAAAGTCAACTGTCAAGACCTTAAAATTGAAGCACAACGATCTGTACTCGGGGCGGTTTAAAGCTACGCTTTAGTTAAGTTAGATTTAGTTTGTTGTTGGTTTCTCTAAAAATACGTTCAACGGCGAGCACTCTGCTTGAAGTAGGCTAGGTTCACTAGGCTCACAATAAACACTTTTAGCTTATACAGAAGGGATTCTAACATAATTATACTCAATTTGTTCGCTCTCACTTGGATCTTAAAGTCGAACAGCGATTGTAGTGTTATTACAAAATATTACTTTACGTGTGCTGAGCGGAAGACTCTCGTTTATGTTTTACTTTTCTTTTTTTCTTTTTGGTATGAAAATCTTGTTCTTTCTCGTATTAAAAATGTCCTATACAATTGATCGCATTCAATTTTCGAGTTAAGGTGTGTTTGTGGTTCCCTAACGTAGAATATATATATATGTCTGGAAAAGCTTGATCTCCAGTACAGAGATCGAGAAACTTTACTTATATACATAGTCTCCAAGGCCTAGGACTAGACATGATTAGTTGTCTATATAGTGTCAGTAGTTGTAGTGTTAGTTTTATAACAAATGAACTTGTTAAATGCAATTGGCATGCTTTCATTTACTGGCAAGTCTCCAAAGTTTCTGTTACCCAAAGCGCGAGTCCTTAAACTCCACAGAGCCTCCTATACTATTCGGTGTTCCCGGTAACCGGGCCTTTTGCGCGGAAATGCATTAATTGAGAGTTTTAAAAGGAAGTGTGTGTGATTGACTCAAAGAAAAGTTTAGCAAAACACATTTGCTATGAAGTTCTTGGTAAAGGAGAAATTCGTCCACGAATTCAAATTTGGCGTAAAGTCGATTCCCAGCTGCTGCTGCTGCTGTTGTTGCTGTTCTAGTTGCAACTGTTGCTGATGGTGCTGCTGCGGCTGCTGCGACTGTGCCCGCTTCAGAATCCTCAAATTTGTGCCCGATGCCATGCGCTGCAGCCTGTGCATGTACTGGGCATCCGGAGCTGATGTTGTTGCTCCTGTGGCACTGCCTGCTCCAAGGTTAAGCGACACTGAAGCAGGTCGTGGTCGTTGTTGCTGCTGCTGCTTCTCTTGTGTTTGCTGCTCGTTGTTTGGTGTCTTTTGAGCTGCCGCCGCTGCCGATAGCATGGCTATCAAATCCATGCCCGTTGTGGGCTGCTGTTGTCCCAGGATTTTGACTGGCTGCTGTGGATTGTACTGCTTATCACTCTGCGACTTGGTGCGCGATCGTTGCTGCTGTTGTTGCTGCTGCTTTTGCGCCTTAGCTGCCTTAAGTTGTTGCTGCTTCTCCTTGCGTATTAAATCGAAGGAGCTGACAATCTGCTGAAAATGCTCGGTTTTATGTACCTATTTTATAATCAAACACTGAGATAACTCACCTTCTCATTGCTTGCCGATTGCTGCGCATCGTTCTGACTTTGGCTATGGAACAGTTGACGCTTCGAGGATACAGTACCTCCTACGACGGCGCCATTTGACGTCATTGGCGTTGCTATTGTAGTTGGCGTTGCCTGATTGCTGCCCGCAGCCGCATTTTGCTTATTGCGTTTCCCATTGCTATTGCATATGTTCATCGAGTTGATGGCAGCGGTGGCGGAGGCGGAAGCTGCCGATCCCGCTCCCGTTCCAACGGTCCCCTTGCCATTGAGATTATTCAATTTGACGCCATCCAAGTCGCCCATGGACTTGTGCCTCTGTCGTTGCGATTCATTTCGCACTCCTGTGACGTCCTTCTTGCAATTTCCGTTCATATTGGTGGGCGAGGCCGCTTTTGGCGATTGCTGACCAGAGAATTTGCGGCGACGCGGCTCGATTCCAGCCTTCCGATCGTTCACCCACTTCTTCAGGCGCTTCACAAACGGCATAATCATGAAGAAGGAGTTGGAGGTCTTGCCCAACTTGGCCTTTGATATGGCATCGTTCTTGTTCACCGGCAGCGCATCGATACGGAACCAGTCGCAGCACTTGATCTCGTTGCGAGTGCGGGGCGCGAACTGCGTGTCCATCGGTATGTTTCGCACCACGTACAGCCGCGTGTACTGGTAGTTGATGAACGCCTCGATGTAGTCGTTGGCATCGATTAGGTCCGTGATATCGAACCCGGTCTCCTCATAAACCTAAAAAATCACCGGAGATTAATAAATTTGTTTTCAAAGTCCATAAACCATGTAAAGTAATTCCATTTCACTTCTTTTTTTTTTTAACACCACATTGAATGCATTCATTTTTCACAATAATATTTTTTAGAATTCCAATATATTCCCGACTTGCCTCTCTCGTTGCACAATGGGCTGGGTCTTCGTTCTCATTGATCTTGCCCTTGGGAAATCCCCAGGAGTTGCGCGCGAAGTAGGACTGCACTAGCAAGCAGTGATTGTGATCCTCGGACACCAGAATAGCGCCATAAGTGGGCACCGATAGCTTGTAGTTCTTCCACTCGTCCAGGATTTGATCCACGGTGCCAAAATGTTTGTTCAGGAAGGGAATGTGCTGGTGTAAGATTAATATTATCTATATAACTCAAAGAACATAAGCTATCAAAATCCGAAACTCACTTGGAACAACTGCATGGCAAACTGCTTGATGCCCACCGATGGCAGCTTTCGTTGCACGCACTTCGGGGTCTCGCCATCCTCGCCAGATTCGGGGGCACAAAAGAAATCCAAATAGAACCAATGGGCCAGTTCGATTTGGAAACACATACGTATTAGATTGTTTAGCTCCATGTCCGGAACATTGATTATAAATCGACTGGCCAGATCATCAAGTATATCGGACGGAATTTTCGATTTCTCTGGCAATTTATTGCTGGACGCCTTCGTGGTGCTTGCTCTTGGTGTTAATGCTGCTGATGTGACAACTTCACCTGCTCCCGTTGGCGCAGATGTGCCTGCAGCATCCTCCGATGATGAGCTGCCGTAGGAGGAGTTTGTCGATGTCGATGAGTGGGTCGATGATATGGATGAGTTTAGGCGTTGCTTCTGCTGCTGCTGTTGATGTGCCTGTTGTGCATATGGACGTTGCTGCTGCTGCGTCTGCTTCCTCCTTTCGATGGCAATTGGCGCTGTGGGCGTGGCGGTGAAAACAGCTCCAGTTTTTAGCAATTGGTTTAGTACATCATACTCGCTTTTAATGTCGAGGTTTCGTCGTTGTGGTTGCTGCTGCTGTTTTTGTTGCTCGTGTTGTTTGCTATTGCTATTGTCGCTGTGGTTGTTGTTCTTGCTGTGCTGGTTATTGTTATTGTTGATATTTAGCACTTTTTGTAAAGTCAGCGACGCGAGCAACGCTAGATTGTTGACTTGAAATAGAGAGGGGAAAAATTGATAGATAAGCACACGGCCCCAAGAAACTGATAGTAATGAAAACACAACGAGGTAATGAAACTACATAAACAGCTGAAAGATATACATTCATTTCACACATATGTAGTTTTAGATACAAGCAATACAAATTTAAAATTTATATCTATACCCTACCCTACGAGCTGTATATGTATTGAATCGTTGTTAATGCGTAGCAAACGTAATAGCTTTGGTAAACAATGCAAAGATAACTACGTTTTATAAATACTTTTATTGTTTCTATTTCTTGTCGAAGAAAATGTTTAATTAATTTGCGTGTTTAAAGCTTTAAAAGAAATATTTCTTCTTGATTAGCAAATGTTTGTGTTGTGTCCTAAGATAGTCTTTAATGGAAACTTTTTTAGATATATTTTCTGAAAGAAGTTACGTTATTTTGAATTCCCAGCAGTTTTACCTTTAATGGCAATCATCTTGATTCGATAAGCACCCTTTGTAAGAGCCTAAAAATAACCCTTTTCGACCATTGGTTGCCATGCTGTCTCGGAAACTAAGGCAAATGCTAGTGGAGCACCTTGAGGAATTGCTGAGTAATCGCAATCCCCTGGCCAATGATCTACGTACATTTCTGCGCTGCCAATTGCGCAACAACAAACAGCGAGACAAGCGGCAAAACCACTACTATTACTAGGCTATTGCCGTCGTACTCCGTTCGCTTGGCCTCTAAAAAAAACAATTGAAAGCAGAAAAAACACACGGGCAGTTCAGCGACCCCGTTGAAATGTGTTGCACCATGCACACGCACACTAGAGTTGGTGTGGGTGACTACTTGTGCAATGTGCACTGAGTGCTGCAGTACGACCCCGATAACGTAGACTGGTGGCATACAGTTGATTGGAAGTTGAGAAGAAAGTTTTGTCTTCAACATTAAGCGGAAAATTTTACCAATTCTACATTACGCATAACCCAACAACTAGTAACATTGTCTATTTTTGATTTGTGAATCTGATTCAAGGCCGCTGAAATTTTTATTTACTTTTTATCTTACCAGATAAAAAATTAGCCTAGTTCTTTAGTTTTTAGCTACGTGATATTAGCCTTAAAAATATACGATTATTAATGATGTAAACTAATTAAGGCAAAGAAACAAATGGATATATTTTGATTAAAGCCAAATACTTAAGTCCTTGTGTTTGTATTTATTTTTGTATGATTGCAATATTCTGACTATATTTTATATAGATTATGAATTGCTGGGTGGGAGATATTCTGATTGTCTAATTCGCTTTTGATTATAAAGGATTTTGAAACATAATAATCATATAATATGGATAGAACGTGAAGTTCTTTAACGAGAAAGTGTGACTCTTTCGAGCACGTACTACACTTTATGCTTTGTATTTACATATATTTTATTATTTTTATAGTTTATTATGAACCCACTGGAAGTGTACCGCTTATCATCTAGAGACCCGCCTACCGTTATCATCCTTGCTGCTACTGCCGACGCTAGCAGAGGCAGAGACGGCGGCAGAGGCAGAGGCTGTGACGACAGCGACGGCGTTATTGATCAGTGGTGCGATTTCCATAATATTTATTTAGATATCGGAGCTCCGTTTGTTTATGTAATACACTTTATTGGCTTTACTTTTTGTGTTTGTCTTTTTCGCAAAATATTTTTGTTTGTTTGTTAATTCACATTCGCGTCTCTCTCTGTCTGCACCAGTCTTTCGATACGCTTGTGTGTTTATGTGTGAGAGAGCGCAACTGTGTGTATGTGTGTGAGAGAGCGCAACTGTGTGTGGGTGTACGAATGTGAGTATGTGTGTGTAAGCGTTTTGTCACGTATTTTTACAACGGCGTTGCTTTTGTAGTAAATATGGCTGCCAAGTTTCGAAAATTTCTGCAATCGTCCGCTTTTGTCGCACGAATTTAAATTTCCAATGCAATTTTTGTACTTGTACTCTAGTTATTCCATCGGTTGCATTACATCCTTTTGCTATTGTTCTCTCGATTTTCGCTCTCTTTCCCTCAACATGTTTTGCATTTGCATTTAATTCTGTTGTTGCTATTGCTGTTTTTGTTGCTGTGTCGTCGTTTTTGTTATTGCTATAGTCGTTGTCGTTTTTGTTGTTTGTGTTCCACTCCATCCACAAAATAATTGAGTGCGCTCCACTTTGGTGCGAGGGAGACGGAAAATTCTTCGCACGCACACAGTCTCACGTTTTTCCGTTTTCTTTTCTCGCCCAGTTCACGTACTTTCCACTTTCCAATCTCAAATTATTATTTGCTCACCGAACTTTTTCGCGATCTAAATTGCCTTTATTTACACGTTGCACTTAAAATTAGCTACTATTTTGCACTATTTAACGGGCTTTTCAACTGCTCAAAACTCGCCTTCCTCTTCAGCGTCGCGTATAGAAATAGTATGAAATAAAAAATACCAGCATGCTGCTCACTAAGATACCAAAATATACCGTTTCTTTAGCGACCAGGGAAGCCAAATACAGTTGGCTCTGTGATAAATGTACTCTTACAAAGCCTGTCTTACGTTATTTGCTTATTTTTTCGGGAATATTAAAAGACAGTTTACTAATGAAAATTTTAAGAGATTATTATAATGATTTCAATAATTCACAGTTAGATTCCCTTCCGTTGCACTTACTTGTAGTTGTATACAAATAGTGTTTATTTTATTTTTAATTATTTAAAAATATGTGATCTCTTATTTTAATTTCGAAAAAAAATGTGAAGAGATATTTCAAACAGATCTCCTTAAAATTAGCTTACGTTTACGATTTAATAACAATATCGATATAACGAAATGTCCACCAAAGTATCACAATATAAATAAGTGTATTCTCAAAAATATCGATACACTGATATTGTTATGCATTTCTCACATCTCTATCGCCATACCAATCGTTTCGTGTTTCGACTTTTCCAGGCCAACCAAAAAACGATTTTTCCGTACTGAAAAGTGCAATTCGCGCAAGGAAAATCTTCGATGTGGTCCTTTTAAGCCATCAAGATTGCATTTTCGAAATTTTCCGCCTGCAGCTGGCCCTGGACGTGCTTTGTATCCGTAGAGAACAGAGACGCAAAGGTTGGGACACCAACATATACATCGAAATCTAAACCAACATCATCCGCGTGTGTGTGTGTGTGGTGTGTGCTTGTGGGTGGACCAGGTTACCTTTCAGTTTTAAGGTGTTCCATGGAGTGAATGTTGTAAAAGCGATTGAACATATATCACATGAATAAAAGAGATTTCAGTTTTAATTAAATTAGGTTGAAGATAATTCCACAAGCATATTATTGAACTAGAGAACTGTTTATCTTAACCATCGATTAACTCAACCTGCCAATTTGTTTACCAATTAAAGTACATGTTTTAATTTTAAAACTTAGCTATTTTAAGATTCAAAACAGAAGTTTCAAGTAACGATCTTTTAGCTTAAAGTTTCTAAATATTTAAGGATTATTAATATTTATTTTATATCATTTATACGAATGGTGGATTGTTAAACTTAACGTGTTGAATGAATACCTTAAATAACACTCGTATTAGTGTTAAGATGTTTCTTTAGTCGAAAGGTCCACCTTAGTATCCGCAGATCCGAAGTTGTGAATGTGTGCGTGTTACACAGCATGTCTGTGTGTGGGTGGTGCAAAAGGGCGGAGGACAAGAAAAATAAATCAGAATTTCCACATCCAGTGCCCAGAATATGAATTATTTGCATCAAAAATGTACAATTACTTAATTTATTAAGTAAACAGTCGCTTCAAGAAGATATTAAACGAAGCACAATGTCCTTGTAAATTGATTAGTTACTTACTTACTTATAATCGAGTTCAATGCCGCCCTTCTACGCCCTACCTACGCATTGATTTAATTTACTTTGACTTGACCATTAATCACTATTCTACTATATACTACCATTTCTGCCCACAGATAGACGCCGTGTGGGGTTGGGTTGCTTCCGGCCCGCTGCGCTTAGCAGCGAACAGAATGGGCGACCTGCCGGGCTCGGGCTCCACCGCTCAACCACGGGATGCTGGTAAGGATTTGATAGGAGCTTGGTTTGGAATTGGGAAGAGAGCAAGCCAGGGGCAACCTGTGTGCCTCATGTGACTTTAAATACTTCATATTTGTTCGTAAGACTATGATCTTTCAGCTAAAAAATACTATTAGAAAAGGTTTTTCCTTCATAAAAAAGTATTTGAACTCTCATTCACAATTCCAATTAATCGGTACCATTAAGTTTATTTGTACTATTCCAAACATATGGTATTTTTATACTCAAAATCATTATGTATGCCAACAGCTGTCACCGGTACCGGTGGTAATTCCACGGCTGGTGGCGGCTCCTCCGTTGGATCTACGGCAGTGGACCGACCTCCGTCGCCCGCCCGCCTCTCTCACACGTCCGAGAAACATCCGAAGGTCACGCTCACTGAACTAAATATGCTACGGCGCCATCGGGAGCTCTGCGATGTGGTGCTCAACGTGGGCGGACGGAAGATCTTTGCCCACCGGGTAATCCTGTCCGCCTGCAGCTCCTACTTCTGTGCCATGTTCACTGGCGAATTGGAGGAATCGCGCCAGACTGAGGTCACCATACGCGACATCGATGAGAATGCCATGGAGCTGCTCATCGACTTTTGTTACACCGCCCACATAATCGTCGAGGAGTCGAATGTCCAGACCCTCCTTCCCGCCGCCTGCCTGCTTCAACTGGTTGAGATTCAGGACATCTGCTGCGAGTTCCTCAAACGGCAATTGGATCCCACCAACTGCCTGGGCATACGCGCCTTTGCCGACACACACTCCTGCCGGGAACTTCTACGGATCGCCGACAAATTCACGCAGCACAACTTCCAGGAGGTGATGGAGAGCGAGGAGTTTCTGCTGCTCCCCGTCGGCCAGCTGGTGGACATCATTTGCAGCGACGAGCTAAACGTGCGCTCCGAGGAGCAGGTCTTCAACGCGGTCATGTCCTGGCTCAAGTACAATGTCGCCGAGCGGCGACAACATCTGGCACAGGTGAGCTACTGTAAACCATATCTGATTACTACTCACCGATTCCTACTTGTTCCGTTTGATAATTACTTTGGAATAATATAAACAGCTCAATTTTTAAGTATTGCAACTAATAAATAAATAATGAATTGATATTTTCGAATATTCTCAGGTGCTCCAACACGTCCGTCTGCCTCTGCTGTCGCCAAAGTTCCTGGTTGGCACGGTGGGCTCTGATCTCCTGGTGCGCAGCGACGAGGCCTGCCGGGATTTGGTGGATGAGGCTAAGAACTATCTGTTGCTTCCGCAGGAGCGACCGCTGATGCAGGGTCCACGCACCAGACCGCGAAAGCCAACTCGACGAGGCGAAGTCCTGTTCGCCGTGGGCGGTTGGTGTTCCGGCGATGCTATTGCCTCCGTGGAGCGTTTCGATCCTCAGACCAACGACTGGAAAATGGTCGCTCCCATGAGCAAACGACGCTGCGGAGTTGGCGTGGCCGTGTTAAATGATCTACTTTACGCCGTGGGCGGTCACGATGGCCAGAGCTATCTGAATAGCATCGAGCGTTATGATCCACAAACGAATCAATGGTCCTGCGACGTTGCGCCCACCACTTCCTGCCGCACCAGCGTCGGCGTGGCTGTGCTCGACGGCTTCTTGTACGCGGTGGGTGGCCAGGATGGCGTTCAATGTTTGAACCACGTGGAGCGCTACGATCCAAAAGAGAACAAATGGTCGAAAGTGGCACCGATGACAACAAGGCGACTGGGAGTGGCGGTAGCCGTGCTTGGAGGATTTCTCTACGCAATTGGCGGCTCCGATGGACAGTGCCCGTTGAACACCGTAGAGCGATATGATCCCAGGTAAATCATAAATAAAGCATTTAAAAGCTTTAGACGTACAAGTACATTTTCTATCGCTTGTAACAAATGACCTTAATGTACATTGCACTTGAACGTAGTATTTGTTTGATTTACATTGCCCCGATTTTATCATTACAGACACAACAAATGGGTAGCAGTCAGCCCGATGTCAACGCGACGCAAGCACCTGGGCTGTGCTGTGTTCAATAACTACATTTACGCCGTCGGCGGGCGAGACGATTGCATGGAGCTCTCGTCCGCCGAGCGCTACAATCCACTGACCAATACCTGGAGCCCCATCGTGGCCATGACCTCCCGCCGCAGTGGGGTGAGTTTTTGTTACACTTTTTCTCGGCGAATAGTATTGTATTAAATGAAATCGCACCATTTTAGGTTGGCCTGGCCGTCGTCAATGGACAGCTGTATGCTGTGGGCGGCTTTGATGGTTCCGCCTATTTGAAAACCATCGAGGTCTACGACCCAGAGACGAACCAATGGCGTTTGTGCGGCTGCATGAACTACCGCCGACTGGGCGGCGGCGTGGGCGTTATGCGTGCCCCTCAGACTGAGAACTATATGTGGTGCGAAAATAGTTTTAAGCAACCGAATTCCTGAAACTAACTCAACTCCCATCCCTTCCATTGCTGATGAAATGTTGTCTTGTCTCTCTTTTCCCCCCGAAAACATGCTAACAAATTCAGGATACGGAAAGATTCTGTTGTCTGATGGGAACAGCAGCCGACAACGTTGCCCTCGCAAACGTTGCCGCCGCCGCACTTCTACTAACAATATCCGCAATCGAAGCCAAATCTAATCGACTAAACAAAACATCTTTTCGCCCCATTGTCTACTAGCAGTGTAATCGCTTTGTATTAATTGTTAATTGTTTATTTGGTAGAGCCTAAAGCGCATGTTTGTTAGACTTTTCCGGAATAGTATTAGAGTTAGCATTGTTCCCACGTTCACCTGCAATAACACATCCCCATCACTCCTGTGCGTAATTATATATGATTCTACTGTATGTTAAGCAAGTATATTTTATAAATAACTTAATATCTAAATGTTGCCGGTGGTATTTCATGGAAATCGCTAGCTCATAACCATGCCTTCTTTCGAAAAAAACAAAACAAAATCAAATATTAACCTAGAAACGAATTCGATTAGTTGTAAATCCTTAAACGAAGAGCTCTAAAGTCAAGTAACAAATTGGTATTAAAATAATTTAGATTTAAGGAGTGAATTCAAGAAAGTTTGTCCGAAATTAAACATCACAATGGTGCAATATTTCGATCGACCAACTAAACGCTGTTGTTTAGTCAAGTACACTTTAAATCTTTGCAAACGTCTTCAATAATACCACGACTATATGAAGTGAACCGAATAATTGCAAAGAATTTAAAAAAATAATGAATATTCAGCCTGTCAAGCTTAAAAAAAAACCATTAAGGTAATCACACACACACACAATGAAGAAGTTAGACCTAGCCCAAGATAATTCAATAGTAACAATTAACAATTACGCAGCCGTAAGATCAACTTTAAGGTAATAAATTTTAATATTGTTAATCCTAGATCGTGTAAACCGGTAAGAGTTTTCGGCCGGAATCAGGTCAAGTTTTAAGATGACTTATTGTTAAACCAAGTTTGACCATCGAGCTGAATGAACCAACTCGAATTAATCGCTTAGATAAGGGAGTTAAAACACAAGTAGACTCTCAATAACAACACATTTTCTTTGTTGCCTTTTACACCAACACTATTAAACAATTATTTATTCAAAATTATTATTTATTACACGCTTTCGTATCTCATTTAGTTTATTTTAGGTGCACATTTATAAACTGTTGTTAAATCGAGCAAAAAGGAATGATCTTTGCTTCCAAATGATGAATAAGAATAGCATTTATAAAAAACCAAGCTTATTTATATTATAGCTTTAAGTCAAAATGGTCAACAATTATACAAAAATTCGCATACCACCCATTATGCGTAGTTAAAAAATAACATTTCCTAGTTGTGTTGAGTGGTAAAAGTGCTTAACGCAAATAATAGAAGTGTTAACCTAAGAAATGATCGTAAACCCGTGCTATGTATAAGAATATATAAAAATAAAAATATATCAAAATTAAGACACTTTGTTTCATTCAATACATTACAGCCAAGGGCGGAAATTGCTGCCAAAAAATAATTAAAAATAAATATCCAAGTGTACTATTTTGTATTATATTCTATAATTTATAAATTTGTAATGCAATCAATGTACCGTTACGCGGTACTGGTACGCATCGGTACAATAGTTACGATATTGGATCCTTTACCGATAGCCGATGCTCGAACCCGATTGTTTTTGTTTTAGGCCTTAATTCGCACACACTGATTTGGTGGCACTACACACATTTTGTTATTTTAAACATTTTTCAAGAAGTCAATATTATGATAACAATTTTATGAAAATAATTGAACTAAATGCATTCGGAACATTTCGATATACACTGCCGACCAGTGTGAACGCTTCGCGACGTGGAGAAACTTCAGGCACGTCAGCTATCGATAAATTAAAATGTGTATTCGATTAGCGTACGTTAAACAGCTGTTTATTCTGGCGCTCTTTCATACGTTCGCTGAAATAGTTTTGTATTTCTGGCCGGAAATGATGTCCCAAATTCCGGATTTGGCCGGCGGAAATGGGCAACAGAAGCGAAAGATTCTGAGCGGCGGCGAATACAATAAGATTTGCCGGTTTATCAACGGCTTCCACGGCTTGGCCATCGACTGCGAGTTCGAGTTGAGGAATCGCTTCTTCAGGGACGTGGAGCCAATGGCATTGACATGCATCCTGCAGTCGGAGCTTTTTAACCGGTCGCGTGGTCACTGGAAGCAGGATCAGCGCGGGAAAAGGCTTCTCAAAGCGTAAGGCCACAATCTCGTGTTCTTTCCTGACACCATGACCAATAATAATCCAAATTGCTTGGATTCAGCTACGAGGAGCAGAAAAACCTATACTACGACAATGCCCTACTGATCCGAATGGCTTGTGCCGAAGCACTGAACCCGGTGGCTCTCTGCAGGATGTTGCTGCAGGAGAAGTACAAGGATCGGCATCGATCGCACATCTCACAGCTTCTTAGGCATCCGCATCTTATCGACGATCCCAAGCTGGCGGCCAATGTGCAGCAGTGCATAGTCAGCGACAATCAAGAGGGATCCATAACGGACCTGCGACGCCGCATAGTTGGCGAGGAGTACGAGCTTAAGCTTAAGAATCTGGCTAAGGAGGCGGGTATCCATTTCTACGACGAGAAAGATTTGCGACGCATGGGATATGACAAGACGCCGGACATCAAGATGATCCTGCCATTTCTTTACAAAGGCTCTGTGATCAACTGGATCGAGAGCAAGGCCAATTTTGGGGACACCAAGGGACACAAGTCGAACATCCAACAGCAGCTGCAAAGCTACTGCAATCGGTAATATGAAAGAATTCATTCTATAACTATTCTAATTACATATATATATATATATATATTGTCAGTTTTGGTCCTGGAATGATAATCTATTGGTTTGGGTACCACGAGGAAACGCCTGCGCTGCCGGATAACAACATTGGCATTACAGTACTCGCTGATTTTCCGGCAAAAGAAGATTTGGTTTTTATGCAACTCGCGCATGAAGAATACTCCGCTGAGACTCCGACAACGAAAGAGGACAGCAGTTCCGGGAGTCAACCTATTGTAGCTGAATGTCCAACCAAAGAACTGAAAAAACTTTCATGAAACTGAAAGTGCAGGGAAATCGTTAATGTATACTTTTTAACTATAGAACGAAATGTGCTTGTTAAAACAATGTACATAGAAAGCCTAAATTTTAAGTGGGATGTTGCCAAATGTTAAGTAGCATTGAAACCATCAAAGACAGGAATGCTTTGCATTTATACACTAACCATAAGATTAGACAATGCTTCTGCAGCAATAACTTTTCTCTTTAGTTTTAACAATTATACTGTTTTTATTGTATTTATAAATTCTCATTTACATGATGTATTCAAAGGTTTTTTAGTAAAAAAATCGTATACAAAACTACGACATTGTCAGCATCGTTGTTCATAATAGACCAAATCAAAGACAAAGCACAAGTAATTATTGTTACTCAAATTGCTAGTTGCCTTTCAGGGAAAATAAAAATCAAAACAAAAGTATTTATTTTACTATGTGTAAATTTTCTTTGTATTGTTGTGGTAGCCATATGTGTTATTTTCAAAGTATAAACCAAAAGTCAGCAGTGTGTATATAAAAAATTCAGCTGGGCCCTTAGCTTTGGAAACTATGTTCTAACTTTACGCGCCCTCCTCTCATCGACTTAAATGTTGATGTTTGTTTTGTCGGGGCTGTTGTAAAGTTATTGTTTCAAAAGTTTCGTACTGGTAGGAAATTCGTCGATTTCGATCAGCTTGATATATTTATATATGCACGCAGCCACATCGGTCATCAGACCTCCTTCAGCTCATCGGGCATGTCATTCTTGGGATGCTTGTTCTCGAAATGCTGCTTGTAAGTCTTCGGATCGGGCATTTGCGACTGAAATGGAGACGAGATTCGATTAGGTTTCAAATAAACCACAAAGTACGAGTAATAAATATAAAATAAGGCATTACTATAACATTCATCTGAATCGAATTCTTTAGTTTAAAGCTCCTGAGATGTCGAATGTTTTGCGATAAATTTTCTTTAGTATTTGCGTTTTAAAACCTCGACGTTAAAGTAAGCGAGTTCTTGCGTGATTCTTCGAGCTGTCTCAAAACCATTTGATTAACCCACTGCAGTTGCTGACTTAGGGAGGTTTCACTGTAGCTGGCTTACCTTGCAAACGGCGCACACATAGACAAGTGCCTTCTGGGCCGCCTTCTTCTGGTCGTTGGCACTGTGTCCTTGTTGCTTCTTTAGTTTGGCCTGCTTCTCGGAGGCCTTCGCCTGCGACTGGATCTTCTGGTGTCCACGTGCCATTTCTTGCTGTTTAAGTGGAAATGGATGAGTTAGCATATGTAGTAGTACCGTCTATGTGCTTCACGGGATTCGCAACAAAGGTGGCGGAAGCGCAGTCACTTTCACTTTCTCCCACACAGCTGAATAGGTGACTCTTGGGATTACCAAACGGAAAGCACAGTTTCCGGTCAGTATACTATAGTTAAGATACCAATTATTTATGTTTTGGAAAATCTGACACGACACTGTACTCGAACAACAACAAAGCACGCCCACAAGTGAAAATGTGGATTGCGACCACGTTCTGCGCCCTTTTTGCGAATCCACCGCTGCTTACCTAATTAACCCGATTAAATTTGGTTGGCTGTACTAAATGCAGGTGTGATGCAGCCTTTGCAGTTACGTAAAATTCGTTGTTACAAACTGTTTTGATTTTTTACCCGAAATTATTAACGATTAACCGTAAATTTGTATCAATTTGTCGGGTTTTGTTTCGCTGCCAGGATTAAATGGGACCAGAGCTGAACTATATCCAAAATGTTTGGGCATAAATATATGTGGGTTCGCGTCTTGGACTAACAGCTATCCTGACTTAAACCACTTAACGGTACTCGTAATAAATTTTCCTATTTCTAATTATTTGTATAATTTTTAAGCATTTCAACATTTTTATTTTTCGTAATAAAATAAAAAAGTATTTGTTATATGTTCGTAATTTAAAAATATTACCTACTCCCCCGAAAAAGTATTATTTTTATCTTAAACTAAAAGCACATCTAAAATAATATTTAAATAAATTATTATATTATAACAAATTATATAATTTTAACATTTTTATTTATAAATTGTCAATTACATAAATTAGTTATAGTACAAAAAGATTTATTTTCTTTCATTTGTGGCATAATTCGTATAAAACTTTCACGTGTAAACAAAAATCCAAAACGGAGCTCAGAGTATTTATGGTGTTTTAGATATCTTCCTGTGGCTTAGGCAATAAATATCAAAATTAAACAATTTCTATTCATTTTTTAAGGTAGGTAGGTGTCTTTGTATTGGTTTAGCCACACATCGAACAATCGCATACTGTGTTAATTTCAATGTATAAAACAAAACCAAAATTCAGCAGTGTGTATACGAAAAAACTGGCATTTGTATATTATTATTACGACTATTATCCATCCTCTTGGCTTCGGCTTGATTGTGGGCTTTCTTCTTAGGGCTGATGCAAATTTATTGTTGCAAATGTTTCGTACTGGTAGGCAACTCGTCCATCTCGTTCAGCTTAAAGTGAAACGATCATCAGACCTCCTTCAGCTCCTCGGGTATGTCGTTCTTGGGATGCTTGTTCTCGAAGTGCTGTTTATACGTCTTGGGATCGGGCATTTGCGACTGAAATGGAGGCGAGATTCGATTAGGTTTTCACCCAAATTGTTATCCACATACATAAAGGAACTAGGGGTGCAAATATAGCAACTTGAAAACAGTGATCGTATATCAATATGTTATCATTTAAAGTAATCAAATATCAGCAGTGCTTGGTCATCACTTAATTTAAGATAACGTTGGACAAACATATTCATTTGATATTGGTAAATATTCATGTTCAATTAAATTAATTTGAATTACTTACGACAACAAGTAAAAGCAGTTAATGTTAATAAAGTAGGAAGTGCATATAAATTGAAATACTTTTTTTTTATACACTCAAAAACATGGGTAAGAGCGGAAACTAGTGTTAAAACAATATCACAAGTAAAAGTGTTTCTGATTATGATAGTTTTAAGGAGCACTACATTTTGTTATTATTTGAGTTGACTAATAACTCCATCATACAGAAGTTAACCTTCTGGATGAAATGCAATAGGCACTTTCAAACTCTAGTTTGTTCGCTTTACAGAGGCTTCACTGTAGCTGGCTCACCTTGCAAACGGCGCACACATAGACAAGTGCCTTTTGGGCCGCCTTCTTCTGGTCGTTGGCACTGTGTCCTTGTTGCTTCTTTAGTTTGGCCTGCTTCTCGGAGGCCTTCGCCTGCGACTGGATCTTCTGGTGTCCACGTGCCATTGCTTGCTGCATGCAAATTCGAATGCAAATAGAAGGGTTAGTACGAGTGGATTGCAAAAAGGTCATTAATCATCTGTGGCCCAAACGGGATTTGCAACAAAGGCGGCAGAAGCGCAGTAGCTTTCACTTTTTATCCCCACCCACTCAAAAAGTAATAGCAGGAATTACCAGTCACCAGAGAGGATTTTGCTGGATCTGTGCACGTCTATCGATAAGATATTAATAATGTTTTAATCAAATCCGTTGCGTTACTGTACTGCAACAACAAATCACCACCACCACTACTGAAAATGTGGATTGCGACCACGTTCTGCGAGCCACCATTGAACTTACCTAATTAAGACGATTAAATTTGTTTGGCTGTCCTAAATGCAGGTGATGCAGCTTCGAATTTGAGCAAAACTCGTTGTAAAGTAAGTAGTGATTTGCTACCCGAAATTATTGACAACTTTTCTTAAAATACTTTTAATTTGATGGGTTTTGTTTTCTGCCAGGATTGAATGGGACCAGAGTTCAAATGTATCCAAAATGTTTGTCCAGAAACATATGTGGGTTTGAGTCTTTGATTGACACTTACCCTGACTCAAACCCCTTAACGGTACTCACGCATAAATCGAAAAAAACTGTCATTTTAACAGTTGGGAGTTTTAAGAATTTAAGATTAAGATTATTCATATGGTTATTGAACGTTTATGATAGTGAAATAGTAAAGTAGATAGTTCAATAAGTTTGTTCCCTAAAAACACACTACCGTTTTAAAATTATTTAAAACTTGTATTATTAAGTAATTTGAAATCATTAATCATTAACAAGTCTTTCAAAAACACAACCATTAAAAAGTCTTAATTTATAATGCTTATACAAAATGTATATTTATTTTGGTAGAAAACTTAACAAGTTACAAATAATTGCAATTACACCAGCATACTGGCATTATTATCGCAAAACTCGTAAATATTATCAACAAACTGCATTTCCTGCGTATTTTTAGCAACTTGAGGGGTATTTTCATTTTCCTGTAAGGGATGTGTTATTTTTGCTGCGCCTTTTTTACAGGCGGCATCTGCCTCCGATTCCTCCAACGTCAGACGCTTTAAGTTATTAATCAGCGATATATCATGTTTAATTTCATTTTTCAATTCGAGAAGTTCGTGTTCAGTTTTAATAATGTCCTCGGCATAGGCTTCGATATTTTGTTGCAACTGCCCGACCGATAGCTCCATTTCCGGTCCCTTGTACCGTTCGTTCTGCAATCGGTACAGTCGGCACATTTCCGATAGCTGACGTGTTAGAGCGTGTTCCTTTTCATAGCGAACATTCATATCGGCATGAAGAGATGCCAACTTATATCGTACACTATTTCGCAAGGGCTTATCCTTTCGCCTCCTTATGCAGTTATTAACATTGTAGTTGTTGTTATTGCATTCGCTGGGAATCGCTGTTCTAAATGTTTCAACCGAGGCTTTGGTTATCTCGTGACGACTTCTTCTTCGATGACGCTGCTTGCTGACGCGATTCTCGGCCAGTTTATAAAGTTTGGATTTGGCAGTGTTTTCGGTACCCCTATACAGTTGGTCTGGCATTATAACCAGCACCAAGTCATTGGTCATCGTTTGCTTTTGGCCGTGCACTCTCTTCTCCTTTAATTTGTTCGGCACTTTTGGAGGCGTTTTTGTGGGTTTTGGTGGCGTCTTTTTACCCTTTTTCAGATGCAATAGCTTCTTGAGCCACTTGTACATCGAAAATCCCGTGGCTGATTGTGAATGGGGCACTAATTGCATGGCAAGGGGATCTCTGAAACTATCACGATGTTTTAAGGAGATGCGGAGCTGTAAAAAAACAGGAGAAATAATTATTTATTAATGAATTGAAGTTCGTTAAAAACTTAAAAGTTTATGACTTCTTGACCATGTTTTACTCCTCACTGTATATTGTTCTTATTTACGCCACAAATTGACTATTTTTTTATTTATACAAAACAAGGTAAAACTAAATATCCCACTTTATGATTATATTGTCATTAATACATCTCTAACAATAAAACTACCTTGGCGCTTGTTTTTAACCCTTTCCATCCATTAACTGGATAAGATCATCAAATAACAATTAGGAGTTCCTTTTCCTCGAATAACATTATTCCCATTGCTAATGGTTGGGGTCATAAAACATTTACAACATAATTAGACCAAAACGAAAACATGAACTTTGATATAAAAATCAATAAGCAAATTGATTTCACTCTGTGCGTCATAAACAAATAAATACGAAAAGCCAAAGCATAAGTCAAATGCGAGTGGTACTATATATGTACATATATATATACATATGTACATATATAATAGGCGCGGGTGTGACTTTGAAAGGGGGATATAGAGAACGTATGGAATGGGTTTTCGAGAACGACATGAATTTCTTGGCTTGCGTGTGGCGCCAGGAAAAAAGCGCTTATTATGCAATCACTGTAGACTTTTGGTTTTTTTTTTTGTGCTTTCGGGCCCCGTTCGCTGGTGTTTCTGTTTTATTTTGTTCCTTTTCTTTCTGCACGCCAGGTGGGATTCCCCTGGTCCACCGACCGTTGCCATTACCTCATTGTGTACACGGCTCCAAGCGCGCCAAACGGGCAAAATGGCCATGTTGCCATCATAGCACCGCTCTATTCCGCCCCAACTTTCCGTTATAATGTAATCGCTGTAGTCACGCGATGCTGCTGCCGTTTTCCTCTGGCCGCCATCTTGTTTTTCCAACGTGCGGAAAACGGGAAAATTGAATGAAACGGAACGAAACGCAAAATGAGAGAAAATAAAAGAAATTGTAAATAAGGAGCATAAATAAATAAAAAGCCAAATTGTGATGTATAAAAAAAAAAGTAGCAGTCACGACAGGATCGCCTGGGAATTATTATTATTAACCTACCTTTCGGATTATTGCCGCAGTAGAATCCATTGCCGTTTCGCAGTTCGTCATCAATCAGCGCCTTGATTATGTCATCGCACGTCGTCTTGTTCGTCACTCCGGATACGTAACGAGCCTCTCCGTCGTCCATCCAGATGGGTATTTCCTTGTGGCCTTGCTCCTGAAGGGTTGCCAGAAGAACAGAGGAGTATGTAGATCGATTAAGAGGATTGCCAGGTTTTTAGGAATGAGTTGTAAGATGGGGTATGGGTTTTAGAAGCAAGGGAAATTTTCAAAGAATTTCTTTATAGTAAGGTAATATAAATTTAAGGTAAACTCCTAAAGAATAATACTCATAATAATAGTCAATCAACTGTATTGAAATCTACCTGTACTAACTTTCTATATTGGATAGATATGAAAGTGCTCAAGGAATTATTTAGATTTGATTATATTTTGGTGGAAGCTCTATATATTTTCCTACTAAGCCAATATAATTAAATGGTAATATTGAGTTAAATCTCATTTTTATCTTATTTATTTATAAGCAAGTCCATTAAATGTTATCCTGTTCAATAAACGACTCCCTTTTGAGTTCTAAGCCCATTACCAGAACCATTAGATAATATCTAAAGAATTAAGTTAAGTCTCCTTTCGATTCTTACGAAAACGCAAGGTTGCAATCAATTTCTTGAGTAACAGACGCACTATCGAAGTTTCACACACGCTTATATGTAAGTATAACCCTATCCACATAAGCATATGACTACCGCCAGTGACTGCCCACCCAATTAGATGATTTGTTTTATTTCAGTGGAAATGCTGGCGCAACCGAAAATCAGGGGCGGGGACTGGAGTGGGGTGGTGAGTGGCCAAAGGAGCCGGAGGACCAGGAGCAGGAGGAGGAGGCACTTACCACAGTGCTATTAACGCCATAGAGGGAAATGGAACGGTGGCGACGACTGGCCTGGCCAGCGTTTCCGTTTTCCCTGCCGTGTTTATTTTTGCATGCTTGCCGATGTGGTGGTGCTGGTGCCATGGGTATGGCCAGAGGTATGGGTGGTGCTAATGGTGGCTCCCCCACCGATGGCGATTCATCCACCAAACGCTCCTCGAATGCAGCCTGCTTATTATTATTATTATTATTGTTGGTGTCTTGATTTTGACATCGTCGCGGCGGAAGAATGGGACTTTCGGGTAGATTCAATAGCGATGGACAGCTGTCCAGATTATCATCGATGAATGTGGAGTTCTGTTGTTGGGGCGCCATATTCCTTTGACCGCCTTTTGAAAAACCTCTCTGGCTAATTGGCACTGCAATGGAAAAGCGGTGGAAAAAATAGTTTAATACATATAGAGAACATGCAATATCCTTGTTAGACATTTTGTTGGTTCAGCTGGCTGTTCGTTCGCCTACGCCTAACGATCAATTTAGATTTGTTGCCCGCGATTAAATAAATTATGCAGTAGCCCTTTGCCGCACAACATGTGCACCTATATGGTACATATAGTACACATACATATGTATATGTATAGAGTTGCACCTCACCATAGACACACGACGCAAACCCATCTAGATTCCTAGAAAATTGCCTACCAACGTCAGTTGGCGCCGGTGGCCCATTATTCAGGAACATTGCCGGCGTTTAGGCTGTCGCACCATTCCCCCCCCATTCAATCCACCATTCGCCACTGCCACAAACCCAAGTGAAGCCATCGGAATCCTACGAGGCCTACTAGGACCCTATTCACCATTTCACGGCCCCTGTGGGCCCCCCACACATAATTTGTTGTTCGGGGGGCGTTGTACGAACATTGCAGTTTGTATGCAAATTCGCTTTTCCAGCCGAAAAACATTTTCCTTTCTGCTTCATTTTCTTTTTTTTTTTTTTTGGATTGCAATTGGTGGCCTGACTACTGACTTATGAATTAATGCTAATTTATGCCGCCGGAAAATGCAGCGAAGGAACTCAAATTATATAGATTGACGGCGGTTAGGGTGCTGAAATATTTTTGGCTAGCAATTTTCTAAAATATAAGTGCTGAAATTGCTTTGTTTTTACGGGAGATAGAATAGTCCTTGCAATGCAAAAGGTTAAAATATAAATTAAATATATACGATCATGTTATCCTGTTTAATTTTAGAATGAATGTTCCCAAATTCCATTCCAACTAATTCAATTACAATGAGTATTTAGATCTTTTATGATATCGAGATTAAAAGTTCCGAAATTCATTTTAACTGCTCACCAATTAATTTAATTTCAAAAATTATTTAAAGAACTACAACTAAGGTAAGCTCCCCAAGGAGCTTATTTGTGCTCAAAACTACAATTGAATCGGAATTTACAGAAGTTTTCAGAATTCCCTCATCAAATATTTATTTGCTCTCTGGACAGGTGCCGTTAGCGATGGGCCACGCCCCCGTTTCTATTAGAGAAATGAGTTATGAGTGAAGCAATTTGCAAAAGGATTTCCACCTGGGCCAATAGTCCTGCCACTAGATATCCTTGAACGGGGGCTGCCTTTGATTACGCTGGACATCTGGACATGTACAGTGTACATTTAAAAATGTAATTTCCAATCAAGATAAGTTCAAATGTAAATTTCCATTGGTGAGGTCAATTACTGAACTCTGACACGCCCTTTGCATTGCACTTAATTGTTTTGAGAGGGGGCTTGACTGCCTCCCCTCATAATACATTTATGAGAGGGCAGTTGGCCAAGTTGAGAAATACTTTTGACCCCCGAAAGTTCAATGTCTCTAAAGTTTAGCCAGCGATTGTGTCTCACTCTGGGCATTGTTTTTTTTTTATGTATTTTTAAGTCTTTAACAATTTTAGCCCGGCCCAAATTAATTGCTCCCCTGAAATCCTACTCGATTTTTTCGTTGCGTGTTGGATGGAAATTAATTTTGTTTTGGTACTGCGCATTGGATTCTAAAATGAAAGTAGAGGAACCAACGCTGTCGTGACGTTGGCAGTTCAATGGGGTTGGTACCGGTGGCGTATGAGTAATATAGCTATGGCTGTGATTTGATAATGTATTGTCCAAACTTGGATAAGAAAAAATTATTTTTGGCTTAGGGAAACTACTTTTCAATTAAATATGTAAACAGATTTGACTTTTATTTCAGTCGATCTGTTACTGGACATAGGAAGAATAGTATATATAGGGGTTTTAGGTTGTTTCTAAAGCTTAATGAAAACTCTTTCAATCGTTAAGATTGGCCTAGAAGTCTTAAATGAAAAAAAAACAAGTTAAATGGGGTATATATTATATATTATATATATATTATTATTATATATTATTGTATTATATTATATAATATATATATATATATATATATATATATATTATATATTATTATATATTATTATTATTTTATTAATACATTTTTTAGATCTTTTTTGGGGCTTTACTTTCCTACAACGTTTTTCGTTAATTCGAACAACTGATCTATATACATATAGATATACTGATCTGATACTGATATATACTGATCTATATCCATATACTCCTTATAAACCTAAGAACGCTCTACTTATTTTATTTTGTTCAAATTGTAATGGCTTAGAAATCGTTGTACAAAGCCGGTTTTTAAGTTTTGGCACCCGCAGAACCACAGAATAATAAAGTCAACTGTGAATTCTCCCAGTGCCAAGACTCAAAGTCAGCAAATTGAAGAGCTACAGCTCTGGATCGCTGGATCACCTGAGATCGCTTACCTTTAGATAGTTTCTCCAAATCTGGCAGTTGTCAGCACTTTTCAGGTTGATCCTTTTCGGCTTTTGGCCGTGTTTCTTCACTTTTTGGCAAGCTAGTGAGTAATTTGGTTCTGAAGATTGTATTTTTCAGTGGTCTTCACTGGTTCACACTGCAGCTGCAGCTGCAAGGACATGCTAATCCTTTGAGCTTTGACACTTGACTGAAGTTCAAATTTGAATTTGCGGCTATGTAAGGTGAGCTAGGCAGCGACGTCGACGTTGACTGCGCAGTTGGCAGCGCTGCCGCCTACCGGCCGGATAATAAACGAGTATATAAAAAGGTTTCTAGATCTAGACAGGTGCTAATGTTGCTGTCCCTGTCGCTAGCACTCGATTCGAGCCTGGCACTGAAAGCCTTTCGTTCCGAAGCGGCACAGGTCCTTGCTGCCCGAGGACTCGTGGTTGCCAGGAACAACGTTGCACAACAAATAACTGAACGGCGTATCCTTGACGACGGCAAGTGACTAACTAAAATTTTATTTGCTACCACACAAAACTTTAAAGCAAAAACGGTGCGAGCAGCTCGCAGGAACGCACACCGACACACCGACACACCTGGCGTTGCGGGAAGGGAAGGGGCAGGAAAGAAAGAGAGAGCGCCCGATCCGAGGGTAGGTTCCCTGCCCCTGCTGTCGTCATCATCATCGTCATCCTGCCACCGTCTTTTGGCCAACCACCAGCCACCACCGAAACTGAGTAAAAAAATATAATACGCTATATACGTCGGAGTGTTCCTACCAATTTCCACTAGCCCTAGCCTTCTAGAACTACTCTCTTTCGGCCAGGACCAATACCAATACCACTGTCATTACCATCTACCACTACCACTACCAACTACTACCACGACCACTCCCTTCGCTCTTTAATGCAGTTTGAGCCGTTCCATAAGCGAACTGTAGCGTGTGCTGCCCGCCAACAGCACCACCAACACCAGGAAACACCAGGAAACACTAGGAACCACCATCAGCACCAGCCAGAAATGCACTGGGAAAAATATTTGCTGTCATTGTGATCTTAACACTGCTCCTACTTCCTACCTACTATGATTTTCAGTAATATATTTTTTTGTGGGAACTGTTAAAAAGTTTTTATCGAAATACTTCAAGTTAACTTTCCTTTCTTTAGTGATTAATCCGCTTTTAGTCTATTGCATTCTTTCAGATACTTTTATTTTAATATTAAATGCGCATCTTAGTATTCTGATAATTTAAATTTAAATTTACATTCGCTTAAATATGACAATATTTTTAATACACACCATAAAAAAACCCCTTATTTACATATATTATTTCAAATAGATATAGATTTTATGAATGGGTTATGCTAATTACAATAAAGCAATGTTTTTTGCAGTGCACCAATGCCATGACGCGCACTTTGCGTTATTTGGTAAAACGAGATTGTTGATAACGTGCCACCAACAACAGCAGCAACAACAAACTATAAAAAACTCGCGGTACATAAAAAACGAATTTCTGCCTTGTTTTTATCCCCCCCAATCCATTTCGCCCACTCTTCGACCAGCCTATTTGCCACCCCCACTGTTTTTTCGCTGTGTATTTTATTGTTAATGGGTAGCATTTGCTTTTCGATTCAATTTTTTTTTCTGTATTCCTTTCGTTGTACATTTGTTGCTAACAGACTTTTTTCGGTCAGGATCAAAAAACTTAGGCTGGGAGTAAAAATATATGGAATCAAATTTGGGAGGGGTTAGCCCAATGCTATCTAAGAAGTAGTGCTAATGGTTCTAGCGACTGGCTTTTGTATCTCTATGAATGAGAAAGTAAAAGCCACGCTTGTGGAAATAGTTCGATAAGTAATCCTTTTATTGGAGATTATACTTTCATATAGATGTATTATTTTGATCGGTTTTTTCTTTGGTTTAATGTAATTATAAATGATATATATGTTACCCTTTGGCAAATGAAAGAACTGCATAATATTTATAATTGAATTACTTAGTTATGAGTTAAGATTATAATGTCAATGAAAATAGAGGTCTTCATAAGTCAAAATCCATACAAATTGCGAGACACAATATTTCTTCGAAATGCATTACACTCAATCCGATCGATCTTCGAATGAACTTGGTGTATATTTACCTTGGTTCCAACTGCTTTGCTTAGCCACCCAATAATTTCCATTCGACTCATTAGGATTGGGCAATACAAATATTCAATAATGTTCAAGCTCATTAGGAATCGATTGAATACAAGCTGAAATTATACCACCTCTAGCGAAGTTGATGGCAGGTGCCAACTTATCTGTGTAATATGACAAATTGCCCCACCTTGCAAGTCACTACAACTTTGCTTCGTAATGCTCAGGCAATTGCATTCGAATGGGGTTGGTTAGGGGTGGAGTGGTTAGGCCCAAAACCCTGAAAGGGGGGAAAATAGAAACAATTAAAACCACGCAACCTGTTCATTTCCAAGGAAAAAGCGCGTGAAATTTCGAAAAGCAAATGTGGCTATAGCGATTATGTAAATGATTGATTTGGACATGGAGCGGGTCAGGCTGTACTAACTCTGCGACTAGGGGTTACTTTCCAGGGTGGCTAACTTTACCGATGCGGTTCAGCTACTTCACGGCATAGCTTTGTGTTTGGGAATAAACAAACATAGGGCTCGTAATATCCTTATAATGGCACCAGCAGCTCTCCGGGGGCATTATTACTACAATACTACTATTCCAGCACTTTTCTTTTTAGTGTGGGAACATTTCCTGGTGGTTATTAAATTTTATTTGGATTTTTCTTGGCCACCTGAAGCGACTAATTGCCACGCCCCCGTCGCCTTTGCTTCCTAATTTGGCAAGTTCTTTCTGTCCATTCGGAGTGTTAGTTGGACTTGCATGCAATTGCCTGGCGCCACGTGTCAGCGGGGCATGGGGGCGCCCAAAAAAAGGGGGGGGGGGTATTTGCGTGGGGGAAGAGAAGAGGGGTGCTGTCTGGCGTTGCATGTGTCGCATATATGGAAATTTCCTAATGACAGGGGTGTACCAGCCACTCGGCACCCAAGTTCATTGTAGTCGAGTTTAGTGCTCAAGCAATGATTGAGTTTTATTGTTGATTGTTGAGCAGAGATTGCAGGTTAGCCATACAGGGTCAGTTGTCATTGGGCATTGAGTTCCATAAAGGGTGTCCTTAAAACAACCATGTAGATATAAGCTATCTTGAATTATTATTAAGAACTTTTATTTCTGTATAATATTATATGACAGCATAAGCATACACCTTCATTGTATTATTAGTACATCAATTGATATTATGTTTTTTAAATGAGAAGTAAATGATTCCTACTTTCTAGGCACTTTTCATACGGGATTATAAGAACCGAACAATCTATCATATAATTTATGTAAGCAGCATCAGCTGTTTTCTGGCATTCCGATCGTTGTCATGGCCTAACACACACATGTTCTTCTCCAAAGACTGACCCTGACATAAATATTTCTTCCTAAGATCAATTCACATGTGTTCGATCGAATCCACACCCTCCACAAATTGTAACGTATTTTACCGCCAGCGAAACGAATATAATTCGTTTGCATCGAGTCCCAAAGAGGGGAGATTGTTACCTTTTTTTTTGGCCACTTACTTGCAGAGGCACAAAATAATTACAAGTGGCAACCGGCAGACGACAAACGGCCAACTGCATCCAGGTAGAACTTGGCCCCATCCCCAGGGGTTGTGTCCTATACCTTTGCTCTTACCTCGGCCTCTACCTTTACCTTTACCGCGTGCCATCATCGCCGGCTGCTGTTGCAGGTGCACAAGTCAGCGAAGCGAGGCACTCCCGATCCCAGTTGAACTCAAACGAATACACTGGAAATTATATTATCAAACATCCCCAACAATAGATACAATACATGATATATGATACAGAAACACGATTTAATGAGTATACGAGTATTTACCAAAAAAGGCATAGTAAGAACTTGTTATAAATAATTATATACAATTTTTTTTAAATATATTATATATATTATATTTTAAAGTGCACACACAGTTGCAATTCGAACAGGGCGGAAGGAAGCTGTTGCGCGGGTCAAAACACTTGTCCTCGTTCGCCGGTTCCGAGTTGGAACCTTTTCGCCGAACCTGTTTGCTGGTTTATCTGGCAAGGGCGGGCTCTGAGATCTGCCAACCAGTCAGAAACGATAAATACACTGGGAGAAATTCGAAGGGGAAAATAGAGGAGAAATATAGGAAAGTAGTAGTGGCAAACAAAGCAATCTTCTCAAGTAAAGTTTGACTCAGTTTTAAGCAAGTTTTTTATTTATCGTGTAAAGATGGTAAAGATTTAAATATGACACTTTATGATTTTATAAATTCTACAAGCGCGATATTTGTGATACACACTTTGCACCTGGACGCAAATACATTGTTAATATTTTATTAAAAATTAAATTCTTAGTATATCTGAAAGTGTTACAAACCATTTTTAAATTTTAGTTTTCTGACCTCGTATAGATCAGTTTGAGTATTTTTTTTCAGTGCAGGGACAGTTGCAGCCCCAGCGCATTCAGTTGTCATTCGATGGGCAGGTTGTTTCCTACGTGTGGTGCTCGATTTTAGGGGTAGTCCCGTCTTAACGGCAACTGCGACTGCATTTTGTGGCTCGTGTGCATTGACCTGAAAACGCAGCGCGCCTTTTTTCATATTTATGCCTTGTTGTTGTTTAAGATATATCCACTCCATAAAAAGGTAGAGATGGCAATCTAAAATCATTTTGCTACGATTATAGATGAAATTTGATTGATGAATCATTTGTTCTGGGAACAGCCAATTTCCATTTAAAAGAAGTCACCTGGAAATAATCTATAACGCGATATATAAGAAAAAACATATTCAGATACAAAATCATACTATTCTTTTAATTTTGTATGCTTAAGATACATTTTCTACAATATTTTTATAGCTTTTCACCCAATCACAGCTTTCGCAGCCCAATAAAAAGTCCGATTATTTCAATTTTATTTAATAATTGTTTTCGTTTTCTGATTGAGACGATCTTTATTAATGCGAAGCTGCTTTGTTTATTAGTTTTCTGGTTGTTCGTTTGTTGTTTTCCAATTTATCGTTTTTTTTTTTTTCAAATATTTACTCGTTTATAACTAGTTTTTGAGTTGTTTTATGTATTTGGTGTATTTACATGATGTTCGTTTTGGGAATGCATTGTTAATAAATCGGTTTTATTATGCTCAATATTGTGCATTATAAAAAAGTTGTTATTATAATTATTACGTTTGGTAGCATTGTGGGGACTTCGGTTTTTTGTAATTGATCTTTAAGAAATCTACTCGTATGTGAAATAAATTGGGCAACACAAATTGTCCCAATGGCTTAACTTTTTTTTTTTCTTTTCTAAACGTATTTCAGATATATAATTTTTTAACAAATCTCTAGCAAACAGTTCAGTTGGACTGTCATGGTTTTAGCAAATATTGTTTATAAAGAAATTAGTTTAAAGTTATTCGATAAAATGAATTAACTGCTAACTGTCTTGATACATTAGTATTTACATTTCGTTTATAGCATTTACAAATTATAAAGCTTTGGAGTAATGACAATTTAAAAAGTGTTTTTAACTGCGTTTTGCACCCATCAAATATGATAAAATGTAACAGATTTTCATGATGCGTTTCAAATCTCTTTTTTTTTAGAATTTTCTTGTTTGCTAATTTCATTAATGCTTTTTCAAGTGTGAACTTTTATGGCTTTGCTTTAGATCTATTTAAATACATTTTTTGTAATGTTACTGGTCTTTGGATTAGCTTCTACTTCATTTTATCAGCAGTTTAGCTTGTAAGGAGTTAAAAACAATCCCAAACAGAAATCCTTATAGGGCACATACATACATTCGTCGGGTTTCCATTCGTAATAACAAAAACTGTGTTTCGCCTGAAACCATCTACGCAATCAATAAGTTTTTAATTCTCTCAAAGAAGGCACCTTCACTCAAATCGATTGCTAACTAACATTTAACGGAGTTACATGGTTAAGCTGTTCAAAGAACGAATCGAATAATAGTTTCTTAGGGTCCATCTTTATCGTATTTAATTTGTACATTCCTTATATTGGCCACATATTCAGCAAATTCCACTCACATTTCTTACCCTTGACTATATTTGCGCAACAAAAACATTTGTCATTGGACGCGATGAATTTGGAGTTCAGTTTTTTTTTGTGTTCTATATAAGCAGCTAATTATACAAAAAGGATTCTGAATTATTCGGCATTGCTTGTTTGAAAGATGACCTAGCATTTCCTTTTACTCAGATTAACTTTTTCGTTTTTGTAAATTGCAAAAAGATTGTCCTTGTCTTTGGGTTTTCCATCTCGTAGTTGCTATTTAGTTAAATATATTTTTTTTTTGCTAAATGAGAATTAACTGCGAAGAGCTTGCAAAATGGCGAAAAGAAAATTTCCCAAAAATCTACAAATCTCTAAATTCATAAATGTATTTATTTGCAAAAAGCATTTCGTGTATACGCATATTGTGTTCTATATAGGTAATATTATTTAAACAATTGGTAACCGTGGCCCTCAATAACCTGCTCTCAATTAATTGCAATAAAACTTCGTATGCAAAGGTTTGTTTTTAAATTTAGGATTTTTGTTTGTGTTCATTATCACAAGGTTTAAATTTGGTTTAGGTTTGGTTTAAGTTTTTTTTTTTTTTTTGAATTAGATCGTGCTTTTTTGGGTTTTATATTTATTTCTTTGTTGGCCAACAAACGCTTGCCAGCATTTGTGGACATACATTTTATCTAAAATACTTGGGTGTTAGTTTTGTGAGTTTATAGTTGGGTTGGCATATACTTCATAGCTACTTATGAGAGTTTCATAAAGATTCGTGTCATATATTTTTTTGTAAATATTTTAGTTAGCTTCGTTTATGTTTCTTCTATGAGCTTTGATATGTATTTTAATAAAAGTTTTTAGGCAATTCCTGCTGCTACTTAAAAAGGCGTTGATGGATCAAATGAAATGAATGAATCTCTGAAGGTGTACAAATTTGTTTTGTGTAAACTATTTTTCATTGTTACCTTCTATAATTATAAAATGTGTTTATTTCATGCGATTTTATTTTATTTCACCCGAATCTTAGTTTAGGAAAGCTTTAATTGTGGTCTACTTTGCGGCGGTTTCATTTCCGTGAATTTATGCGATGCGTTAAAATCAAGGCTGGTTTATATATCGAACATTTATTGAAAAAAATAAACAGAGTTTAAATAAACATTAAATCAATAGTATATACAATAAAGCGTAACGTAAAAATCTGTGTGATGAGTAACAATTTGTGTGTGTTTTGTTTCATAATCTTTGACATATGCGGAGGCATCTCAACTCATCGAATTGAATTGAACAAAACTGGGTTTTAATTTCATAATATTCGACTAGATCTGTTTGTAAATATATAACATCTATGTATATATGTGTGTATAAACAGGTTTGCATCATTTCGACTACTCAAATAGGTAAAGCCTTAAAGCTGTTTGGTTTGCGTTTCATATTTCATAGTTATAGGCTAGGTCTTTTTATCTTCTTGGATCGTGTTCTTTTTTGGTACTTTCAGCATTAATTTGTTTGCTTATTAAATTGTTTAAATATTATATATTACAATTGCTAGACAGTGTTTCTTTGGTTGGTATAATTAACTAATGCATTTTCGAGCATATGCAAAAATTTGCAAATTTAATTTAAAGTTCTTTTTTTGTTGCTTTTTTGGTTTGTTTGTCTACTATTTTTAAAAAAGGCAGTCGAAAATGTTTCATTCGTATGTTTGCTCATTTGCATAAATTTAACTTTCGTAAATATTAATTATTAACAACTTATTCATTTTTCTTTTTTCCCCATTAACAACTCAGTTTAAACTAATGTTTTCATTTTGACGTTTTTATCACTGGTTTTGTCATGTTGTTGCCATTTAAATAATCATTAATGAATAATTAGATGTACTTTGTGTTTCCCTTTGTTCCATTAAAATTAGATGACTTTGCAAGGCCCTAGAATTTAGCAAACGAGTTCTCATGTCGGTCTGCATGTTTCTCTACGAATTACATTACGAATTTGCTGGCTTTGCTTCGGCAATTTAGCGTGTTCAAGTATCTATATATGTATGTATGTTTATGCTTTACTTGTAGTGTTTTTTTTGCTTAATTTTACGAAAATCCTTTATAGTGTACAAAGAAGAATATCAGAAAAATGGCATAAGCAGTTGGAAATGTAATTCTAGCGATGACATCGATCGTCTTGGCCACTCGAATCGGATGAGGTGGCTCCTTTTTCCGCACTTGAACGAAGCAGGTCTGTGAATAAAATGGAAAATCGTAAATATATGTTTTATATTCAGACTCTGAAAATAAGTTTCTTTTCTAAGAATACATCTCCCTTGAACAAAAAATGTTGTACTATTTAATTGCAATTGGCAACATTTTATTACAGTTGCTTACTTATAGACCACAATTGTGGATTAAGTTGTATTTTTGTTTTTTGACGAAACTTATTTTCAGATTCAGTTATATAAATGTATAAGTATATATTCTCACCTCCGTGGCACATCCATTATTTGCCGAATGGGTGCACGGACTGTTGCTGCCGCCGCAGGTGGTGCATGCCACAATTTCGTTCGGTGCCCCGGCGTTTTGACGCTTTTCGCCCTGATAGACGGCGGTAAATTTAAAAAACTTATTTGTTAATTTTGATTGGACCATGGTGGTGGTTGGCAAACAAGTTGGCAATTTTACAAGTTAAATACAAGTGGTGAAAAAGGAGTTATTTACACATATGTACATACACACACATACGCATACGCATACGAAAAAAAAAACGTAAAATTGGTTTGGCGGTTGCAGTTTGGTTATATTTTGGTTGTTTGCATTTCGTTTTTGCAAAAACCCAGCAAAAAGCGTATAAGTATGTTAAAAATATATGAAAAAAGGTAGAAAAATATTTGATTTATTAAAAGTTATTTGACATGTGGCACAAAAATCGAAATTTAACACTACGAAATTTTTTACGAAAGCGCTTTGGAATGCTTTTACAAATTTAACTACAGAAATTATTTAAAAAATAATTAATATTATTAGGTCACGGCATACTTACGGGCTTTTTTTAATTAATTCATTATTTTTATTGTATTTATGTCAAAGGCAGCAGTTGAAAGAGCAAAAGAGATCAAATTTTATTTTAATACACGGTTTTTTTTCTATTTATAACCACAGCGCATTTAATTATATTTATTGAATTTTTCTCAAATTGTTCTAATTGTATTTTGCACGTACAGTATTTTATTTATTTGTTATTTCTGTTTAAGCTATAGCAGATTGAATAGATTTTTGTATATTTTGATTGATATGAGAATGGCATGAGAATTTTGCTGTGTTTTCATTTTGGACGGGTTGAAATTAAGAGAGAGGCACGAATGTGATGAAAATTCAAATTTAAATTACACTTAATGTAATATGGAACGCTTAAAAAATGTTAGTTTCTGGTTTTATATGTAATTTGTTTTTTTGTTTTTGTAGGTTTAGTGTTATGTGGAATGTTTATTTGGCTCGAATGTATTTAATGATTGACTATGAACACATACAAGGTTAGTTTAGGTAAAATTCTATTGAGTTTTGTGCATTTTATTGTGTGGGTTAAAGCGTGCTCTTTATTAAATATTACGATAGCAAAGGTGTTTGCTTAAAAACTTGTACTTTATATACAGGCTGTTAACTATACAAGCACACACAGAGAAAAATCAACTAAATGTTGTGTAACAACTATATTTTACTGTGTAGGTATTTAATTGCACAACTATTGTTCAGTTCCTGCACTATTTCATGAAAATTACGGGCTTAATTAACATCAAAAATTTGCGAGCGGTATATAAATTGTCCAATGGGTCGTAGGTGGCAGGCTAAGAAATTAACTGCGTCCGCTCACAAGTATGCTACAATTTATTGCAACTACAGTGGCACGTACTGCCCAAGTTGCATCCAAAAACGCCAACGAACTAGGGGAAAAATCAGGGGATTTTCCTGGGGATTGGTTGCTTGGTTAGTTGGTTGGTTGGTTGGTTGGTTGGTTGGGTGGGTGTTTGGCTGACTTGTCTTTGTTTGCCAGCAGCTGGCGGCCATTTGCCGAGTGCACAAATGCCGGCAAAGGTGGCCGGTGGGGTTGCGAAAATGGAAAAGTCCGGGAAAATGGGTAAGTGGGAAAGTGGGCTGGGAGGAAACAGTTACTTAGGGAAGATGTATTATGCGGGTGTGTTTAAGCAGCCAGAGAGCCGGATAACGTGGCTGACCTAAATTAAACACGGTTGCTGTGCCAGAACTTTGCTGCTCGTTAGTTTCTTTAAAATCAACAAGGCATTTTTAATGATCAGTAGACGATTGGGATTGCAAAGGATTGCTTCAAATTAATATTGGTGAAATCTGTTCAAGGTTAATGAGTTACATAAAGATCGCACATCATAAGAACTGTTATTCAAAAAAAACCTATTTAAAATCTATCTTTAAAATATGGTTCGTGAAAATAGTCGGAGATTTCTTAAACAATAACAGCGCTCGTAAATTTAACGTTAAGTAGTTCTCCCAAGATGCTTCACCAGCAATTTAATTTTATTAATACAATACTTGAAAAATGTATGACAAGTGAAGATTGATGTGGCCAGTGCACTTATCTTTGGGGGCAAAGTGTAAAGCGAAAGTTTCTTTCCTCGTGAATTTTTTTCGACTCTCCGCACTTTTTGTATTTGCATAAGACTCCCAAAAGGAGGTCCGATGGAAAATCCTTTTCAGACAATTTTCGACAATTATGCTGCATGTACCGACGAGTTTTATTTTCATTTGCCTTTCGGTTCGGTTCGTTTTCTTTGGAGCCGGCTCAACCGCATCCTTGGCTGCCATTTGTTTGTTTTGCACTACCGTGTCGTTGGTTTTTCCGCTGCTCTCGGGCTCATTACGGCATTTTCCACTTTGGGGCGCTCATGAATAATTATGTTGTCCTGTTGCGGCCCAGTCATTCCGCTGTCCACCTGCCTGGGCGCCAATTTAAACGCGTACACCATTTTTAATTTACATGCTAATGGTGGAGAACATTTTCCCAGCCACCTTGTTGTTGTCGACGGGTTTTCCACCTTTTCCGCCTGGCTTTTCACTGGCCAGGCTGCAACTCCTGCCTGGGCTGCGTATCCTGGTGTTCTGCTTCTGTCGGAAGTTGTCGTCAGCGTTTCACAATTTCCCATAAAATAGTTTTGCTTTTCGGCAGACGGGTATTTCATCACGCCCACTTTAGTTGGTTTTATTTGCCTTTGCATTTCTATCTTGATGGCGGTTTCTTCGCTTCCATTCCGATAAGTTTGATTTACTTGGGGACTTTTGGGGGAAGTTTTAGTGATTTATGCCCTGGAAATCGGTTGAAAATCTAAAGGACAAAATGACTGATTCAAGTGTTTAAGCCACCATGGTATCAAAAAAATATATCTACCTCTTGCGTGCTATCAAAGTTTGAATTGAGATATATATATTCTAGGAATATTTAAATATATATATTCTACTTATTCGAAATTTCCTTAATAAAATAAAGGTGAGATATTAATACTTATTCGAATATGTTTTAATCTAAATCAAGTCACTAAGTCTCTGAGCCGCTGAAAGCACTCAAATTCCTAATGACTAAATCGCTTAGGTGAAGGGTAATTAGTTGAGAAAACATCTTCACTGCTTGCATTTGATTTGGTAAAAGACAACCCTGCCTGGCTTTTAGCCCTAATTGCTTAACCTTTCTGTTTCCTTTGGCTGCCAGTACCTCATGTCTAATGCAGTTTACTCTTGTTAGTCATTGTTAGTTTTTCATTTAAAGTTCAATCGCAAGTTCGGGGAAAATTCCAACTTTGAGTGTGCGTGTTTGGGGGTGTTTGGGTGCATTTAGTGGGTGTTTTTTTTTTTTTTTTTGGGCAAATGGCAATCAAAATAACCGCAGGCAATCAAGTTTGGCCAAACTTTCCTCTTGCTGACGTTTTGCTTTGGCTCGGTTTTTTTTTTTTACATTCTGGTTAGTTATTAGTCGGTTGTGCAAGCAACAACAAGAACGAATGTTTGTTAAGATTTTTTATGTGGATATTTTTCGGTTAGTCTCGGGAGCGATTGTGGTATTCTGGTGTGTCCTTTACTCACTGTAGCTTCCACATTCTCGAATGCATCGCTGTAAACCGAGGCTGGTGAATTGGAGCGCGATGCCTTGCGACGCGGCGGTTTCAACGGCAAGGACAACTGACGTTCTGTCATTTCCATATCCTGGATGGGCTTGTCTTCCGCCTCCGGATCGATCTCAGCCTCGATCCTTACAACCAAAGCCGGTGTACTGGTGGCCACCGATCGTCGTAGTTTGGTGCTGGACTCCGCCTCCTCCGGTTGCTCCTCCTTCAGCTCGTCCTTGAACTTTACTTTCGTACTTGTGACACCGGATGTGGATCCACCGGGCTCTTCGTAGATATGCTCAGTGGGTCGCCCACTGGGATGGGGCGATATGGAAGTGGATGGACTTCTGGCCGCCTTACGTTTTATCGAACGTGCCCGTAAATTCTGGACAGCAGCTCCAATGATTCCGCCATGGGCCTCCTGCCAACGCATGCCGCCGCCGAAGAACTCCTCCGGATCGGTGATCCTTGGGGTACCGGGCGTGGCCACCGAGGATGAGGCGGCCGGGGTACCACTGGACATGGGCGTGGCCCCGCCCATCATCGACATGGCCGGCGTGGCAGCGGCGCTTGCCTTTTCGGAGGACAAAAGCGGCATGAAATTCGCGTTCGATTATTACCTACAGAGCAGGTTGGTTGAATGGGGATAGTTTTTGTCTTGGTTTGTTTTTTATTTGTTCTGGATTGGTTCTAGCATTGGTTTCATTATAGTGTTTGGTTTTTGAACGCGGGAAAGAGAAAGACAATTTTCGGAGAGAGACACATAGGTGGTTTTAGTCAGGATAATCGAAGGCCACAAAAGTAATTGTGTTAATTGATGGGCATTAACAGGAGAGGTTACTTGGAATTAAGCAGTTGTAGTGAAATGGTAAGTTAAGTTGGTTAAATCGTTCCAGTAGATAATGGACTCTTGTTTCACTTCATGTTGCTGTTAGATTCAAGCAGAAGGTCCTTAAAGTTTTTTAAAGCGACCTCGTTAATTTTCAATATGATTTCCAGTCATTAAATTTTTATTATACCTAAATGTATAAATATTACCCGCCTATGAGAAAAACAGATATAATCCATATTTATATTGTTTTTAGCTTCTTCGTTCCAAGCTATACACATTCGATGTTTTTGGTGTCTCGTATGTAGATTGCATTAGTGTTTTTTTTTTATATTTATTGAAAAACATTCAAATGCACAAAATGCAGTAAACTAAGCGCCTAAACAAAAAGCTTTCAAGCAAACACTGACAACAGAAAATAGCCAAAGAACAAAAATGCTTCAGCTACTACTTTTTAGTACCATAAATAATAGTGGCCAACATTTCCGGCACGATATATCGCCATATTTTTATTTAAGTAAGCCAACGAAATATTTGTTTATTTTTTTAGTGGTAGAGGGCGTGTCAGAAAATCAATAAAGAACTTAATTTAAATGTATATTTTTTCAAGGCGAATTTCATATACAAAAATTAAAATGTAAATCAGGGGCAAATAACTGAATTGATTTATAACTCTTTCGATATAATTTTGTCATATATGCAAAAGGAGAAAGAATTTTTTTCCATAATTGGTAATAATTTTTTTTCGCTTTTTTGTTACAATTTTCATTCGTAACATTTTTCCCAATTGTAAGTGACCTTAAAGTGTGTTTTATTGATATAGATATAATTTTCTTTTTTTTTTCATTTTCATCATGAGTATTTATTTGTTGTGGTTGTAGTTGTCGTTTCTGCTGTTGGTCGTGTGGAAATAGATTCTTCAAAAACAATTAAGCCACGCATATTAAGTATACGCACGAGTGGCTGTTAGGTGTATAAGTACATAACGAGTTTGTTTATGATTGAAAACGAATTAAAATAATTAAATTATGAAAATAATCGTCGTAATAAATATGAAGTTATATACATTGAAAGCGAGTGCGAATCTACTAGGTAATTATTTAAATTTGAATTATAGTTATTGTTATTTTCATTGGTTTTCCGTTCTGGCTCGAAAATCAAATTAAACACTGTTTTTGTTTTTGGGAAACACAAAAACCAAAATCGAAACAAAACTTTTTCAATGCATTTCATCAAAGCGAAATTCGCATGCCATTTTTTCTTATTTTTACTTTTCGCTGTTTTTGGCCAGGAGAAGGGGGTATAAAGGACTTTTCGGTGGGTGTACCAGTGTGGGTGTGTATTTTACTTGGATTGTGTGTGTGTGTGTGTGTGTTAAGTTGGTTTTATTTTTTGGTTTGCTGCCGTTTGCCGCTAAATGGTTTTGTTAAAGTTTTCTGTTTTCTCAGGGGGCGGGGCGGGGGTGGTGCATGAGTTGTGGTTGATAGCTTACCAAAGGACTTGCAAGAATTACTCCGATCCTGCTTAGTACTGCTGGAAGACGCTGCAAAAATGTACACAAAACAATGTTCATACTCAAAACACACTTTAAGTTTGATTTGGTTGTCATTTTGGTTGGGCTAAGTTTTGGTTTTTTGGTTTTCTGGTTTCTGGTTTTTTCTGTTTGCTATCGCTTGCTCAGTTCTCACTTAGCTGCTAATTTATTTATTGAGAGTAAGTTTAATTTGCCTGAAGGTTATAGTTTCGAATAGTTGCGTATCACTGAAATTGGGAACAATGTTCGATTCTTTTTTTGTCGTTCACGCTTTTTGTCTTGCGACTCTCTTGGATAAAAATGGGGTAATTGTATAATGCATGGGACTAAAATGCGGCATTTATTTAAGTGGCATCAACAGCTTTGTTGATTCATGAGCTCTTTAAAATGATTTTAGTTTTTAATCTCGTTACGTAACATGCCACTTAAATGAATTCCCATAAATAGGATTACATATTCGTAAATCACATCAAACAAAAATGCTTAACGTGCATTGTTAAACGATTTGATCTTAATTCGAAAAGTGCCTACGTAAAAACAAAATGCATATTTTATTGGTTTTATTTTGTATAATCAATTTTAGTTTTTGTTGTTTCATTTGCGTTAGAAAACAATGAAAACATAAATAACATACCTACCTACGGCATGTAAAATACTTCAATTATTTTATTATTATTCATTTTATGGTTGGGTTTTGTTAAGTTATTTTAAAACTAATTGGCGATGAATAAAACGCATTGTTTTCCTTACGAACGATTGTATAATACAACATTTAGAAAATAATCGAAACATAACAGAAGATGAATGTTAAGATTTCTATCAAAGAGGAAGAATTGTCTGTGGGCATTTCTCGGGGTAAATGTCACTTCATTGGATTAATAAATGCAAATGCAAATAATACAACTGAGCATCGGCACAATAAATACACATACATCGACAGTATCTTCATATAGGACAAAAAACAAAAATTCAAATCAGAAGTGTGTGGACAAAAATCAAATGTTCATTTGAGTTATTTCATTATTCTTAGGGCACACAAAGTTACGTTTACTATAGTTTCAAAAGGTTGTTATACAAAATGCTAAGTTTCGGGATTAACACAAAGTGAGTTTTTATATCGAGCATCTGGTAGTTGATAATGTAGATATGGCAATGGTTCTATTAACTAAGGACCATTAAATAAGACTGGACAGTACACGGTTATGTGATCAAAATTGGGTGTACGCAGATATAGAGGAAAGAAGAGATATAGACGGATATAGAGCGAGACAGAGAGAAAGAGGGAGACGCAACACAATGGAGGATATCGAATTGTTTTCGTTTGAGTTTTTTATATATATATATATATATTTTTTTTTTTTCTGTTTGTTTTCATGACTTGGGCTCAGGTGTTGCTGGCTTCTTAAACAAAGGAAGAACAAATAACTTGAATAACTTATATAGTACGAATGTTGATAGTTGTGTTCGCTGTGTGTTTTCTTTTTTATATCATTTGCTTGGTTTTATTTATACATATAATACTATATATGTAGATACGTATTTTTTTTGTTGGCTTTGCACGCTCATGTAAAATTCATATTTAATTGCTTTCAAAATGCATACGAAATTAGCTTTTTTCTTGGGTCGGGGCTGCCTGGTGTGAATCGGATTAAATGATTATTTAATTTACCTGTGTTACGGGATTCTCGCCGGGCCGATAGACGACGTTGTGCAGGGGTCGCTTTCGCCCCACATAATTGACGCAGACGAATTCCAGCAAGGAGGCGTAGATGAAGCACATACACACGCCGTCCCACACGTTCATCGCCGTCAGATTAGAAACAACCGGCAGAGTGCTCCGGAAACCGTTCGAGGTAGTGAAGAAATTCAGCATTGTTGTCACGCCTTCATTCCGGTTGTCAAAAGTTGTTCCAAGTTGTTTCGAGTCGTTTAAAGTTGCCGATTGTGGATGGTAATTGTAGAGAAAGTTGTATTAGCCGTTTGACACGTAATTAGAAAAGCATTGCATACTTTGGGGCTGGGGACAAACGGGTGTCAAGGACGAAGGGATGTACGTATGTAGAATATATTTTATGTGGCAATTAATTGAGTTGTTTCATTGGTTTTGGAATATGTACAAAAGTTTTTAGTTTTTAGTTTTAAGTCCGGTTTACGGAGAGTAAAAAGGTAGTTATCATATCACATGGTGTTCGGTTTATCAGTTTGCTTTTAATTTGTGATTTATAAACTGTGCAGAAGCTAAAGAAAATTATTAAATTCTACTTATTTGATAAGGAGCAGTAGTTCTAATATATGCGAAAATGTAATGCAGTAATAGGTTTCTGTAGTTTTATCAATGTTAATTTTTCAGAGTATTGTTCCATGTGATTTATTATTTTAAGTTCGTCTATTGGTTCAATAAACGCTTTTATCTAGAAAGCATTTATGTATTTGTTATGTTTAATTATTTATATTATTATGTTTTATATTTTGTTTCAAAATATATTTATATTTTTAAAATATACGAACAGAACTAATCAAATAGTTACAATAATTGTATGCAATAACTTGCGTAATGGTAATCAATTAATTCACATTTTTGCACTTTATAATTGATGGTTCTGATTAATAAAGTTAATAAGTTAATTCATAATAATTATTTCGTTGTGATAAACCTAAAGGCTAATGAGCAATAAATAATATTTGATTACGCATTAAATGTTATAAATCAAAGTCATGTGTTAAATTATGTAAATCCATTAACACAGCATTGTGCTGCAAATCACTAAGTTCCTTGCTTCATTAATCAACTTACTCCATTGGAATTTTCTCCATTTTAGCGCAAATAAAATTAATCAGAGGTAATGCTGGAGCATTTAATATTAATTATTCAGCTCATGAACGCGCGACATAAAAAAACAGCTCGATATGCAACATTATCCATCTTGGTTGCCTAATTAGTTGCGTCAACAATTCTCCAACTAGTTTGGCATGTGGCAAGGAGCTCTTGCTGCATTCGCATCGCTGCATCCACGAACCACATTGATTTTCAATTTGCCAGCGTTCTGCTATCCGCCCTACTCTTACCAAAAAATCAAAAAAGAAAAATATCGGAGGAAAATCTCAACGCTGCACTCAACTGCAAATGCTTCGAGGAAAAGCTCGAGCTGCGAGCGGGTCACAAATGAGGCAAAAAGGATGCTGCCATGCTAAGAAGGAGCTGCTGTAAAATGCATGCTATGTCAGCACTTTGACTAACAAAACGGCATCGCTTGCCTTGGAGCCATTTCGCCGTTTTTTGACTATTTATTTATTTAGTTTCCTTTTGTCATTGAAATGTCGTTTGATTGTGTTTGGCTTGCGCAGACAATGACGGCCAGAAATGGAATTATCCTTCCCCGTCTTCGATTTCCACAATGCTATTTGAGTGCCATGTCGTCGTTTTGTCATCGAACGATTCAAGAGCATTATTACTGGAAAATTGTTCAAAACTCATTGCAGCAATTTAAAGACGACTTAAATTGAAATTGAATGCAATTTTCTGGTTATAAACTTTGGACTATTCACACACATGAATATTTTTAGAATCAAAGAAGTTAAGATATTAAATTCAAATGGTTTTATCTTTAAAAGCGCGAATGTCATTTTCAATATAGGTTTGTACTTTAAAACTGATAGTATTCAATGATGTTGAACAAATTTTCATGGCTTTAGTATATATATTTTACTATATTTTAAAGTCAAGTCAAGAACTAAGCTTTTCTAACGCCGCCTGCAAGTTTTCCATCCTTGCCGTAACTTTGTAGTTTTTGCATTACACGCACAGAGCGCTTTCTGTTCTATTTGCCTAGTCCATGCTGACCATATGGCTTATGCATAAATCATCGTGTATGATGTGACCACCGCTCCACGTCATCATCATCATGATCCCAGGGATGTGGAGTGTGCCACAAGCCGTGTAAAATGCCAGGATACGGCCGTGTCCGTGTTTCTGTGTCTCCTGTCCCGATGCAGCTGCCAACGACGTAGGATCTTGATGTTTCGGCTGACATTCCCTTTGCCGCTCTCATTATTTTCATTTCGGTTTCCCTTGCCCACATTTCGCCAGGACTAGGACATAGTAATCGCATTATCCTTGCCTCACTTTGTGAACGGTTGAGAACAATATACTACATATGGAATATATTATTTCCTGCTCTTAAAACCACGATAATACATTTTTTTATTACCTTATCTTCCGTTTTGTTATTACAAATAAGTTTTACTGTTTATAATATCATAATTTTTTATATTTTTAATTTATTTTATTTTTGGTTATTAATACCATTATTTTGTTTGTTATTCGGAGTAGTGGAACATTTTCTATTCAAATGTATGTGTGTTGCAATCTAATTGAACATGAATTGGAGTAGTCATTTTAAGTTTAAGCATGATTTATGTATGCTTCAGTTGATTTTCGTATATGGATTTACCAAAGCTTCTCAAAGTAAAAAAGCCAAAAATTGCCTAGTTTAAGTTAAGAAGTCATGCAATGCACAAGGACTCAAAGGAGTTGGGCGTTTACCAAATACGAGTGCAGGAAGTAGAAAATACAAAATGAGAAAATTAACATTGGTAAAATCAGTCCAAGTAATGGATCGAAATGTAAAAAAAGGAATCCATTTAAATCGAGCGGCTAGCTAAACTTGAACTTTTAATGAGTTAAATGTTCCTAAGCTGTTCTAAGCTAACAAACTTCTAAATTATCATTGAGATTTGGCCAATTGTCTCGTGGTTGCGTTTAAATTTGGACTAAAACTTACTGGACTGCTACGTTTCGTTAAGGACTAAAATGTGATTTGGACTGTTTTTTCATTGGTTTGGAAGACTTCGATTTTTGTTGGGTTTTCTGTTTGCTTTATTGAGAACTTGGAACTTCTTTCGAAAGTTTTCAATTTGATTTTAGTCATTTTTTTTACGTACCGATCATAACCCGGGCTGGGACTGCATTCCATTCCAGCCAAAATGTGATAAACGACGAGGTGACCAATATAATGCCAGGTATGAAAACGGTTGTAAAATAATACGCACGATCACGGGTAAATGTCAACTCGACCTGTAGGCAACTGTAATTACCTTAAGAAACAAGGCCGGAATTATGCATTATGCAAATTCGGCCAAGGGTTAACACACGCACACACACAGAGACAAACAGAGAGAGAGAGATAGAGAGATATATAGATAGAGAGGCCTAATTGTAGGAACTATACTCCGCTAAGGACCTTACACTAGCCTGTACTTTTCCCGATTTTTTTTTTGTGTTGGCTTACTTTGGCTAAACTATACTCGTACTTTCAGAAGGAAACAAATATGTAATGTTAAAAGTGAACTAAACTTGTGGTTCGGTAATTTAGGTAATGCTTTCCAGATTTTTTGGGTGGGATGGCTCTCATTCAAGGTACAGAACCCATGCAGCAAACCTTAAAATCTAGAATCCTTTTGGTGTGGGCATACTTTGAGTGGGCACTGTATTTCAAATATATATGTTTATTACTACTACGTTGGCCGCATTGAAATGAAATGGAAAAGTGACAATTAGAAATCATAAAATGTACAAATTACATTACAGAAGGGCAATCGAAAAAGGCAAATGCTACGAAAGGCGGAAAGAAAATCAATTCTCAATGGCGTACAAAATTGATTTTTGGTTCGGTTAATTTCTTAAAAGTACGTATTTTTATTAAGAGTATTTGGTTTTGTTTGGTGTGAGAGATATAGAGAGCGAGGGCAAAAATTGGTTATGGTTTTTGGTATGGTTTTTCATTTTGTTTAAATTGATTGATTGGTTTTTTTTTTGGTATTGTTACCTATCATCGATCTAGCTGGCACGGCATTCCATTCTAGCCAGAAAGTTATAAAGGACGACGTCACCAATATAATGCCGGGTATAAAAACGGTGGTGAAATAGAATGCACGATCTCTGGTAAAGATTAAATCGACCCTAAGACAGCTGTAGTTCCCTAGGGGCATTATTTTTTGCATTTCGGGTTTTTGTTTTTGTTGGTTGATTTGTAGCGTTTTTTTTTTTTTTATAAAAGAGTAGGTGTGGGAAGGTAGACAAAGAGTAGACCATTAGATAGGCATTGGATTTACAATATTTTTGTAGATTCTTTGCTAAAATGTATAAGCTGCAAAAGCAAGTCTAGCCAAGATCTGAGACTACGTAAGTAAATAAGAAAAATAATTATTATTTTAAAGCCAAGCCAAAGAATGGAGTACTAAACTGAGAAGGTCCGTTTTGCACGAAAAAACCTAAAATAATTGTATGGAATTTGCCGTTTTTGTATGTTGTACAAAGTAAATACCAGTTTACCATCAAAAACACTACGATTACTAAAGAGCAAAACATTTCCCGGTTGTAATTTCTTTGGCTAATACAAAGTATAAGCAAATGAAGTGATTGGCATTCGATTACTGGCAATTGCGATCCCAATGACTTACCTCTCCAGCTGTTCTGATCGCAGGCCGTCGTTTGATTCTTGATTAAGTACGCGTTCAATGTGGTCAGCGAAGGACTCTTCCGCAGAGTGTCCTCATCGTTTTTCCAGACGTACTTGATTTGGGCCTCCTCGTAGGAAACTGTACGATAGATGAAAGAGAAATTCAGCTTTAAGAATCACTGCTTCGCACAATTGGATTAGATTCTCAGCCCCCGCAAGTAATCCCATCACAATATTATTAATTAATTAGATTTATCTAAATAGGCGGGCACACACAAATGCATATTGTCTGGGCCATTTGTTTTGGGGACTCTAGGGGGGCCAGACCCAGTAAATTAAATCATATTTGACAAACAAGCCGTGACAAGCGGGCAAAAGGCGAAATGCGAAAGGCACAGCACTTCGATGGATGTTTTGCCACTCATAGATGACAATCTCGGCAGGAACCGACATCATCATCATCTTCCTCTCAAAGTAATTTACGATGTGGCTCACGTTCTTAGCCGATGTTTCCAAGCGGGTTGGGAACCGGAAACAACTTTCGCAAAACAATGTAAAGACAAAAACGCCACAACAAGGCTGACTGTTGTGTGTGTATGACGATGTGTGTGGGTATGTGTGCGTGTGGCAGGCAGTCAGCCTTGTTAGTCACTTTGTCAGCTTTTGTCGTTTAGCCCCCTTCGGCCCCATCGCCTCCTCCATTGTTGCATGAACACACATACACACACACACACACACAAAGAAGCAAATAGGCAAATGCAGATGGTGGCTAAGATTTCCCATGAGTGGCAGTCAACACGCTCGCCTGCCCATCTTTTTATCATCAGGACGTCAACATCTTGAGGTTCCCTCTCAACACTTTGAAATTGTCACATCATTTATACATTAATCCCACTTCAGTTGTATTGTTTTAAAAATACATTACTCTCAACACTTGCTTGTGACATCTTTCTTTATGTAATCCAATATAATTTTAATTTCAATGGCAATTTAAGTTCCAGCCACCTTTAGAGGTATAATCATATTTTCATTATATTATGTTTGATTCAGTTATAGCATCACTAATATTCAGAATTTTGTCTATAAACTGCCCAGATATTCGTATTTCTTAAAAGATATTTATTTTAAGTATTTCTTTAAAAATGAGAATAACTTACTGCTCTCCATGGAGAAGGAACACTTGGGGTCATCGAATGGAAATATATGAAGACTTCCCTGGCAGGATAAGATCAGGTGACGTCTACAGGGAAAATTGCAAAAAATTGGTTTAATTAAATATACAAATACATCACTTTTTCATGTGCATAAAAACTTCATATTTTCTGTTAAATTTTCAAGTTCAAATTCAATTCAATTTAAATTTTCTTGAATTCAAAGAGCTATTTTCTGCCTATGTGCTAAATTCTCTAGAAAAATATTAACTTTAAAATAATTAATATAGTTTATCCTTAATATATTTGTGAATTTTGTTTTCAATGCATAACTATAGTAAAATATTTTTGACCTTATAATTCTTTGAATTTAGTCCCCGAGCAATTTCATGCTTGTCTTTGCCACTTAAAATTGGTTTAAATAAATATACAAATACATCACTTTTTCATGTGCATAAAAACTTCATATCTTCTGTTAAATTTTCAAGTTCAAATTCATTTCAATTTAAATTCTATTGATTTCACAGAGCTATTGTCTGCCTATGGGCTAAATTCTCTAGGAAAATATTTACTTTAGAATAATTAATATAGTTTATCCTTAATATATTTGTGAATTTTGTTTTCAATGCATAACTATAGTAAAATATTTTTGACTTTATAATTCTTTGAATTTTTTCCCCGAGCAATTTCATGCTTGTCTTTGCCACTTAATATCACGCTTTGTTCGGCAACATCAATTCATAATTTTCCACCCCGTGTCGCTGTCGCTTTTCCAGCAAGTTTTTCCGACGTTTCTCCTTGTCGGCTATGCAAACAGCAAAAGGGAAATGCTGGACCAGAAAATGCTGGGGAAAGTAAATTGCAACTGCAACTTATATTAATTGCTGGACGACACTTTTGCGCCATGCAGTCAATTGGAAAAGTTCTGTTGAATTAAAAATGTAGACAAGTTGGCAAAACGAGAGGCAGTGAGCGAGAAAAGGGAAGGGTAAGACAAACAAGAGCATCCAACAAATGTTGGTCATATTGTGAAAAGTTCCTCGCTTTTTTTCCCCATACGAGCATGCATTTTGCAGCTGGCGAGGAATTGGGATATATGTACTTTGTACCTGGGCAAATATTTACATACCTACTTTCACTTTACATTTTACTCATATTCACCTATTTTCCAGCCTTCTACATTTCTTGTGCTATTTTTCATTACGGCCTCGTATGTTTGCCTGGCTAGCTTTTGGTATATATTTTGTGTGCCCTTTCCTCAAATTTTCCGCTAGCCAGCAAGCTAGCGAGCAAAAAAAAAGGTGGAAAATTGAGCAAAAGCAAGTGAAAAAGCAAAGAGAATAAAAAAATATTGCCGCTTCGCCTGTCATCTTGCTATCCCTAATGAATATGAACTTTGAGCGAAAATTTGCATTTTCTGGCGCCATTAAAGCCGCTTAGCCCGGCCTCGTCTCGTCGGATTTTGTATAAAAAATTCATTCATATTCAAATCGGGCTACAGAGCAGACACACACCTCATTGCGTACGTAATGGTCCCGTTCCGAAATATTCTTAAAGCGAAATGCATTGGTATGATGGGATCCTTGAAATCGCCATGCATAATGAAATACGTATCCGGCGTCCAGATGCTATCATGATGATGCAGAGCATTTAAGAAGTCATAATGAGACTTATTGCCATATTGCAGTCGCGGATCGTTCCATTGCTGGTTCAGCAGAAATTCAACCTCGTATTTCTGCAAGCAATCAATTCAATATAAATAAAATATTTATTACATTTTCACAATCCATCCGCAGGACTCACCAAACTGCTTTCGTCGGGCGATGCTAAGCTCAGGAGCAGCACGTTCACGTTCACCGTCAGAGTGCCTATTAAAAAAGGATTTCAATTCACACGGTTGTGGTCTACTTAACATATATTTTATTGAAGTGCCAAGTGCCAGAAAAATAAAATGTTTAACTACCCGGAGAGGCGATAAATGCAAAATGTCTACTGAAAATTTGATTATGGAAATGTACAACTTAATCATCTTTCATCAAACTAAATAAGATGGAGATTGACTGCTCCAAAGAACTCATCATTGAGTAATAAGACGAAATCTATAAAAAATCAAAAGGCAGTAAGAAAAGAAGACTTCATACTTGAAAATAAGATAGGTCATCGAATGAAAGTAAGAAGTACAGATACAAAGTGCATCTACATAATATAAAAATCCGCGAGAGTACACCAACCGCGATTGTGTGGTCTCCGTGCATTTTGATTAGTTGCCATATCGGGCGATTGCAAGCCACAGCAAAAGTCTTCATCTGCAAAAACGAATTGAATTAGATTGAATCATTTCGAGAACAAATGTTTAACTTTAATCTCATCAGTTTTTCCGATCTAAACCATTCTCTTGCATTGTTATTTTATACTTTCCATTCGTAACAAAAGCAATTTTCCAACCGCTCAAAGAATGTCATGTAATGATTTTCCAAAGTATAAGCATGTCGAAGAAAATGTAATTGCATTGCATAGATGGTTTGGCTCAAGATAGTGGCCACCCGAACCCCAAAGTTTCCACATCTTTTGTGCATCACATCCATGGCCGTGGAGCCATTAACTTTAATTGATTTTATAGTGTCCATATGTCGTGGCCTGGCTCCTCCAATTGTTGTCTGCAGGATGTCATTTGGCAACCCCTCTTACGAAAGCAACTCTTAATGGCACAAACACTGTGTGTAGTTTTTCCCCAGTCTCCACTTAGTAAAATTGGACATTTAATCGCAACAATGTAAAAATGGCGGATAATTTCTGAAACTTCTTACCATTTACAGGCGGCAGTAATCGTTTATCGTAGCGCTTCTTCTCAAGCAGTAAATCTAATATTTCCTTATCCGAACTGGACTCATCAAATCTGTAGAACACGAGAAAATCATTTTGAAAATTTATAGACCTTATTACGATCAGTGTTGTTAACTTGTGTTAGTAATTGACAAAATATAAAGTTGTTATTTTCCCAAGGAATCTTTTATGTACAACAGTTTTGTGTGCTGTTTTCAAGTAGATGGGAAGATTTTAAGCCGAACAATTAAAGTATAATATCAAAGAACTCATAAGTAGGTAAGCAGTTAAAATAATACAATTTTTTAAATTCTTTAATGAGAGTCTAAGAACTCCTTTAGGTTTTAGAAATTCTAAAAATTATCTCTTAATCCAGAGAGAGTAAAATAGTTGACTTGCTATGAAGTAGTTGGCAAAGCATTTTATTTTATGCAACTCATAAAGTTTATTTCAAATTGCATGCATAACATCAGCAGAACGAAGCTGAGAAAAACCAATTACCTCAACTGGAAATCAAATAAACTAAAAAAACTATAGTGTGTGCAGAAAACGAAACTTAATAATTCCAGAAAGAGAGATAACGAAAAACTCGAGTTTTCTCTTTTTCCGAATAATTCTCAGCTTTTGGTATTTCTTTTTTTTTAGAGATGGAAGGAGGTGTGCATTAACTTACTTCGACCAATCGATGCCATGACTGAAAGAATTTCAAAAAGGAAAAAATAAATAGAACAATTTTTGTACGTGTTGTGAAAAGGATTGCCAGGCGATACAGAATGAAAGAAATATGAAGAGATAGATGGATAGTTGGGAAAATAGAGAGGCTGTGTGGGCGAGTTGAAGGTAACAAAATCAAATGGCAGTATTCCGAAATGAATTGGGGTGTTCTAATGAATTCACCGAGTTCGCCCCGAATCTAGGACTTGTAGTACCGATTCAAAATTGTTGATAAGTTCATAGGGCACCTATATAATATAGTAGTCTGATCCTGCTCGTTTCGACTTAGATACTAAAGTTTAAAGCAGATAGCGTTAGGACTAAGAGGCTAGAAACGGACGCACATGACAGGCGGAGAAACGGATACCCTGTACAAACTATATCAGGCTGTTGATACTGATCAAAAATATATATGCTAAATAAGCTCGGATTGCCGAATCTAGATTCCTTCTATGTCCATATTTCAATTAAAAGAATTCAAGGCGAACTTTTGGCTTTGCGTGACTCTGTACTGATATTATGCGATTTATCCTGCACTCACATGGGATGCTTGTCGAGGGCACCCGTCTCCGACTGCGTGGCAGCTGCCGTGGACGCGGTGGTCAGATAACAAAGCATCAGGAGCACACTGGAGGCGGCGTAGAAGCTGATCGACTGGCTGTAGTGCTTGTAGTGCTGGCCGAGATACTGGAAGGCGGCTGCCGAGGTGGCCGCTGCAGTAGCGCCGACATTCGCAATGATGGCCGCTGACATGGTGGCGGGCATTTGGGTCTCGGCATACGGATGTTCTTGCCACGCCCGGTACGCTAGGGGCTGGCGATCCTGGACAGGACTCAGGTCCTCGTGCTTTTGGAGCGTTTTCGCTAGGGCGGCGAGGGCGTGAAAATGCAGGGATATTGCCGAAAGTTTGGTGATGCTTGCAGGATGCGCTGCAGGATCTGGCTGGCGCCTCCGCCGGCGGACATTGTGTTGCTGCCAATGCTGCCCATCCTCATGCCGCTCGGCGACTTGAATCGTTGTTGCCGCAATATCGATTCCGATTCTGCCCGCCGCCGTATCGACAATGGATCCTTGCCGCGCCAACGCGTCCTCGCCTTCGTCCTTGTGCGTTTCAGCCACTTGACTACTACTGTGCTTGTTGTTCTCCTGACGTGCCTGCCGTATCGTTAAAAGCACTTGAGCCGCCGCCTTCAGATGTTCGGGCCCGGTTGCTGGCTCTTTTTGGGCCTCAGCCTCTGTTTCAGTTTCTGTTTCTGCTCCTGCGTCTGTTGCTATTGCTACTACTGCTGCTACTTCTGTTTGTGTTTCGGTTTGCGTTTTATGGTTTTGTTGATAGTTATCCTTGATTTTGATGTCCTCAGCTGGCTTGTCGTTGTTTCCTCTGACAGCGACCTTGCCTCTGGTCCCCGCTGCTGCTTTTTCCGCTTTTCCACGGCATTGGTTGCGCCTCAGTTGCCTGCTTCTCGGTTTGTGGGGCTGCTCTTTGGCCGCTTCAAAGACGCAGCCCATGTTACGAAAACTGCAAAGAAAGGGGTATTATTTTTACGATATGTCAATCACTTTCCTATCTTATACACTTTACTTTAAGAAATATTGCTAAAGAAAATATAACTTTGGTAATATTACGTTTCCTGACTCTTATTTAAGATTAAACAAATAATGTGGACATTTATTGCCATCAAAATGTACTTTTTTAATTTAAAACATTCAAACGTATTGAAAGAATTTTAAAATATTGAAAATACTTTATAATAAAATAATTAAAAGTCAGAACAATTAGGTAAGGTGCAATATTTATAATCAGAAATTCGTACAAGTAAACGACTGTCAAAATGCCGTTCACAAATATTTTTGAGAAATACTATGAGAAAGCTGTTTTGTCGCGGTTTCAATTTAACTGCACCCCCGCCAAACTAATTAACCTCGGCGAAAGCAATTCGCGCGTCACAATCTGAAATAAAAATCTATCGTCACCCACTTGATTGTCGTTCCAATGACTTGGCTGCATCAACACTCGCGGCGGTACATATAGGATTTGATTGATGTGGCAATATTGGATTGCTTCGGCCCAACGACCACGCCCACCTGCGTGCACACCCAGCCGTAAATGTCAGTTGCCAAAATAACATGGAGTTCTGTAACGGATTTACGACTGCCACAGGAAAACTTTAATTTTCCAGGTAATTTCAAGCAAAAGCTGGCACTTCGTACAATTCCATGATATTAGTTGACTGCAGCGTTTTCACAAATTACATGGACAAGTCTCCTTGTTGAGGACTCGTGATAGGCTAAAGCATGAATATAATAAGGTGTATATCCACTCTTATGAGATATATCTTTATTACCATAAAGATACATAATATATAGTATATAATATATAATATATACATAAATCCTAGTCAAGCTCAAACTAATTTTAGTAGTAATATTTCACATTTATTAAAGGTACAAGGTATGTACTTTCTAAGTCTCAAGCTGTTATCCCTAATTCAACTGAAAAATGTTGCCAAAAGTGATAAAACTAGTTTGGTCTACCATAGTGCAAGCGGTTTAGGCCAGAACCAAAAAACGAATGTCAGTCAGGCAGTCAATGGGCCAAACGAATTTTTATTGTTGCCTGTCAAAGGCTGTCTTTTCGCTGCCTCTCGGTTGTTGCCAATTCAGTGGTTGTCAGCTTGTGGCCAACTCAGGAATGAATGCAATTTTCATTTCGACCAAAAGTGTACATATGTGTAGTCTTCAAGTAAGTACAAGTTGGGCTATATTTTGACATTTTTCCAACATGCAAAGACCTAAACGGCCATTGCTCCAAGTGAAATGAATACCGACCTTAGAAATTCAATTTCCGATTTTGGGCTAAATAAAACTGAAGAATAAAACGACATCCATTGAGAACGGAGTGATTTGGGTCTGATAAGTTATTTTGGTACACATGCCGTGCATGTTTGAACACATGTTTTTTAAATGAAATATAATCGGCTTTTGTACAATTCGCATAAGCTGCTTAAGAAAACTTTATTTTAATACTGTTGGTAGAAGTTTACAGATTAAGAATCCAGAAAACATGGAAGCAAACCGCACTCAATTTAAACTTGATTGTCCGAACAGCTTATTCTCAACCATATGGAAAAGCCAGTGAAAAACTTTGACATGAGTGAGTCGGTTCTCTGTCTTTCTCCCCATTTCCACTTTTAATCAAAGAAAAACCGCAGAAAACGCAGACAAACCCACTAAAGCGGGTACTCAGTGGCTTTGGGTTATCCGTTAGCCACCGTATTCAGGGTCTTCATTATACATTTATTCGATTTTTACGTGACTTTGGCCATAAAGCACAAAAATAAACCCCAAGACAGTAGATAGCAAAAGTAATAGGCATAGAAACTAGGCAAAGTCAAAGAAGTGGGCTCGTAAATGGGTCCCATATACAAATTGCTACCGATACAGTTTATACGTGTTTTCCTTGACCCCATACACATGCATATACATATACATATATAGCTATACTCACTCACCCACATGTGTCAGGACAATTATTGGCCTCAATCTATTTTAAACGCTTGTGTTCGACTTTTCATTTGTTTCCGTGGTGTTGCACCAAAATTGTCAAAACTTTAACTGAATGAGCAAACTTTTCGGGCAAAGCAGAATGCTTTGAGCAGCGAAAAAAAATAAGGGTAGAAGATATAAAAATGACTGACCATAGATCAGTTCACAACTGGCTTCCTTTGAATCCTTCCTGGCCCTCCCCGCTGATATCCTTCATGGCTTCCGGGGCATAAATTTACACAAACCGCGCTCGAGAGTCCGACGACTGCAGTTTGGCCAAAGTTAATCCTGCCATCGTCTGGCGGCCGGAAACGGCGCCAACTGACAGCCCAAGCCAACAACTAACCCGAAACACAACCAATCCTTTCACATCCCTTCGTCCCTTTCCTCGTTCTGGCCTTAGTCTATAGTCTATTTCGTTGTGCATTTCATTTTTCGCTCTCGACTTTTTCATATTTTTAGTGGAGCAACTTTTCATATTCCGCATCTGAATCTTTATTTTGTATCTCCATTTTGTTGGACTGCGACTTGTTCAGTCAATTTAATAATTTGCTGCTAGTTTTTGCCTCCCCTCTACAAATTTTTTGACACTGTGGGGATTTGCCAGCAACATTATTTGCATACTTTTTGGGCGGGCACTTTTGTTGCGGTGGCCACATGTCGGATACTTAATATCCCTCTGACCAACAAACATTTCGAGCACGTTTTGTGCTGGATCAGCTTTAATGCCCTAATTTGCAATTTTGCCCAAATCAAGCGGCAATCCAATTAGATGGCAGTCCGACACTTTTGAAGCTGGCCAGAGTTAATTGAAAATTCCATTAAATTTGATGGAAGCGAAACTATTTGTCGGGATGAGTAATTGCAATTCACAGCTGATGTTCAGTGGGAAAGAGTTCGTTGGTAATTGGAGTAATTCCAATTTAGTTAAATGAAGTTGCGATCTCAATTTTATAATGGATTATCTGCTAACGCTTTTATAAATTATGAAGCGATTCAGGTAACCAAAACTGCTGAATTAGGTCTTTAAGGTGATTCCATTTACCCAAATCTCTTTTGTCGAAAAACCTTTTAAGGAAAATATTCAAAAATTGCCGTAAAGGAACAAGGCTCGGTCACAGACCAATGGGTAAGCTCAGTAAACAAAAAAAAATAAATAAAAACTTTACCCACAACAATAGCAACGAGCAACAATTACAAACAACTTGTTATCGATTTTTTGAGCTTCAGTGTTTGCCATGGCGCCATTGTTCGAAGTCACGAACTTTCCAGTGACAGAAAAGACAAGAGCAAAATAAAGTTGATTAAACCCATTGAAAATATTCCCTGACTTTTAACGTAGCCTATATAGCCACGTATATACGAAGATTGTGGGCGGCAAACCAGAAAGGCTAAATGGGGGCATTGTTGTGTTGAAGGCAGCTCAACAAATTATGAATGTGGACAACTCAACAAATTGAGAATTTATCCATTGTTCTGAACAGAGAGAAAATCTTTTAACAAGTAAAGTGAAATGCCTACTAAATAGCATTTGAAGAATGTTACGTTCTTATTTAACAGTTTACTCTTTATTACAATTATATTCTGGAATTTTTATTTGACAGTTCATTAACAACCATCCATGTTAATTTTTCTGATGATATACCTTTTTTTAAAAATATATATTCTTATATAAATTTTACAAAATTCTCTCCGTGTTTTAATGGTCGTATATTAGGTTAATCCTTTAGTTCTGGTCATCCTACATTTACATCGATGTCCTGTGCTTCAATCAAATTGAAACTGCATACATGAAATTCATATTTAATGAGCTTAGTTCACCGCTGGCCATAATGGACCATAATCTGTTGCATTAAAAGTTATTAAAATGTCATGGCAAATACCAAAATTGCATGGCCTGGCAAATGTGGTAATTGAAGAAGGGCACTTGACCCACTTTTCCCAGCCAGCCAGCAAATTGAAATTGGAAATTGGCAGTAAGAGCAATCTGCATGCTGGCATGCCTAATTAAATAACTCGGTGGCCAGGTGCACAGCGATTCCATCCTGGAATGCAGGTGGTTATCCGGAGTGGAAAGGCCCGGCGATTCGAGTGGATCGAAGTGGAGTGCAGCAGTTCATTCGCATTTCAATTAAAATGGTAGTGCAGACATAGACACTCAGCAAATGCAAACCACTCAGAGGGACGCTAAGCCGTTTAGGCTTAAGTCAGCTTATTGCTCGGAAAAGTGGAACACGCGACGACATGGTTGACACACGACGACGACCTGTTGGAGACCGAGAATTTTCCAATAATCGAACGTGCGCGTTTAATTAATGCCAGCCAAGTGTAATTGAATAAAAGGTTCTGCAACTCCTGCGGTTTACGATTTTCATTGCATCTGCAATTTAGTTTAAAGGTCACGATATTGGTGGATTTAAAGTATATTAAAGACAATTAACTAGTACACGTTATGGTTGCATTGAAACGCTTTTAATGATATGCACATGATGGCAATATATTAAATATATTAAACCAAATCCCTCTGTCAATGCTTATGATTCACCGCCGAGGTGAGCCATTTAACCAAACTAATTGCACATTTTGACAGTTTGCGGTGCAAACGTTTGCGCACAGTTAACCCAAAATGACAAACTGCAAATGTGCAACGCTCGTGCGGAGATAGAGCAGGAACTGCGGTTTAACTGGCTAGTGTGAATGGGAATTTGGATGGCTTGTGGAGCCGGTGGTGGTGCACTTAGAGGATGTGGGGGCGTTGCGAAATTCCCTTGTTTGCCTGTGTGGTATCACATTCTGTTTACAATAAGCTCCGGTCAGCTCGATGACGATGTTGGCCAGCACTGGTGAAAATCGAATGCAGAAATGTCGAAGAAGAGACAACTTGTTTTCTTTTGCGCCCCAGGGAAATAAGAACTAAAATCGAACAGATGGTAGTCGAACATGTTGACTTTCAGAATTTTCACAGGCTTCCTTGCTTATGCAATATGTTTTCAGTTGAACACTTTGGAAAAGTTGCGCTGGCATATTTTATAAATAATTTAAAATTGAATGAGTAAATTGCGGTGGATATTCACGGATGACCGCGACCACAGGTCCTTTAAGTGAAGCGGAAGTATGTCATGTGCGCAAATGTTGCGTACACAATTGCGGTCAGAATATTAAGGCTGCCAGCTCAAGCTGTAGATGATTCAAACGATTTTGTCATTAAATGTTTTGAAATTTATATTAAATACCTTTTTTTGGTAGAAACATATCTGTGGTATGTAGTTGTAGTTTATTTCACTTAAAACACATTTTTAAAAAATCTATTTTTATCAGAATTATTAAATGGTTCATTTAAAATACCCCAGATTACAAGACTCCAAACTTTAACTTTAGCTGAATATGTTTATTTTATGGCCACCACTCGCTGCCCTTTCATTGAATGTTTGAGTAATTAAACAATCGAATCGTGCAATCCCCTTGATCCCATTTTCAGATCGAACTTTTCGAGGCTGCGTCCTTTACGGTTAACATTTTTTTTTGCTGGCCATCATGACCAGTTTCGTAAAAGGGCTTTGGCAAGGATTTGTTTTTTGTGCGTCGAGAGTCCTCCTAAAATGTCGAAGGGAGGAGTTTTCGAATGCTCTTGCTTCTGTCGCAGCCACTTAAATGCCATGCATCATGGAAATTTATGTGAATAAATTATAATCAAGCGAAGAAAAACTTGCAGACCGTAATAATTCAGATTAAAAAGTATTTATACACATGACACAGTCAGTTGGGAAAATTCTTCACGGTGGGCTGACGGCCCCAATGGGATGTGGGCGTGGCAGTTGCAAAATGGAAGTTGGGTGGGCTTATGCTGCTGGTCACGCGTGTTGGCCGCGTGTGTCCTGCGCTGATTTCGCCATAATAAATTGACATTTTTTGGACATTTCTCTGCTCTTCGCTCTGTTTTTCGCTCGGAGAACTGGGGAGCTGTCTGTCATTTAAGCCCCCTTTTATACTTTTTCCCTCTTTTGGCATGGTGGTTTCTGCCGTTTTTACAAGCGCCCTGGGCAAGAAGCTTACGGCGATATTGGCCCAAAAGATGAATTCCAGCCGATACGACAAGTGTAAAATTTATATTTTAAGTCGAATTGGTTCTTAAAGAATTACATATTACGAAATGTGTAACGGGCAAAATTATTAGCCTACACCATTTAATCTGTTTTGGATTTGAAACCCACAACATGAGTGCTCCGTTCTTTATAGAATCTGGACAATCAAAATTCTCTGGTTTCCCTCACAAAACAACAAAAAACCAGAAGGAAAATGACAGGAAAAAGCAATAAGCATTCGAAAAACAAGTAGCATAAGAACAACGAACAAGCAGCGACAAATAATTTGGCACAAAAGCAAATAAACAAGATAAGCAAACAAACAAACAAACATGAGGAAAAGACGTTGAAGAAGCAACAACAAACGAGGAAAGTAAAGACAAAAACGAGCCAAGTACCAAAGCACATAATGAGCATAATGGGCGTGTTGAGAGGGATGGCTGCTGCTGTTGGGGGGGTCACATTGCCCGTATGCCATGTGGCCTACCCCTAGGCAACACCACCTACCCCCCTTTTTCACCACCCCCCCTTTCCGTGGACATGACGAGCGCCAAAGAGCTTTTTGTGTTGGTTTCCCTCTGTTAGTGCTAGAATAAGCGCCACTTTACATGCACACGCATACGCACACACATGTACACTGAGAAAATATTCTGACGGACGATCTTTAAAAATTATATAAAAGTTTTCTTGATTTACCAATTTGCTCGAATAATATTAAGCAAACGCCATTCACAAAATCTTTAAAGCTAAAACTGATTAAATCTATTAGATATATAAAATATATATCGTTAAAGAAACATGTAATATAAAACCTACAAATTTTTCTGCGTGTAGAGTATGCGATTTAAATATAAGACTTATTATTATTGATTTAGGAACAAAGTTTCGCTGCCGTTGCAGTTGACATATTTTTGCCATCGTCTTTGTTCTTAATCTTAAAAAACAACTTAATCTTTCGAAATGGCAATTTTCCGACTCCCTTCTTTGAGTGTACTCGCTGAGGGGCGTTGGCAAAAGAGAAATTAGGGGATGTCACCCATCCTGGCAGGATGCAGTTACCAGCTGCAGCTGCAACTGCGAAACGAGGGCAAAGGCACGTCGCCAACCATTTAAACTAATCTTGAGGCAGTTTATTTATATATCTCGAGGGTCGTTTGTTCTAACAATGTGCCCTGCTTATATAGGGGCAGATATATGCCCAGATACCTGAATATATGTAGGAATATATACATATATATATGTATATACCTGTTTAAGCGCAGGTGGCTTGTAAAAAGGGGAGTCAAATAAAAAAAGGGGTGTCCTATAAAGAACCACTTCCAACATGCTGGAGATATATCTTTTGAAAAACATAGGTACTGTAGCATATGGAACATTAATTCCAGAATTTTAAGCATTCGGGAACACATTGCCAAACAAAAACTTTAAAACTATCAGGCTAAATATCATAATTAAAACGTTAAACGGTGCGTATACGCAATATATATTTATTAATTTTTTGAAAATCTGATCAAACTGCTTAAGGAATATCTATTTTTTAAAATGTAAATGCACATTACCAACTCTTACAATGATTACATACATGTATACGTTTCATTTGATCTGCTTAATCTGCATGAAAGGACATCAATTACACGAATTGAATGATGTACCCAACCACACCAGCCACTCCTTCGCCGCTAGTTCAATGATTCCTTAAGGTCGGAGCCGCCACACTTCACTGACCTTTCCCTAAAGTAAGACCGGTTCTGAAGCTATTTAATTTCTATATAAATATTTTGCCATAGACCACAAATCTGCGGGTCATAAGCCGCAAGGACACGACGCCGCAGGACACGCAGCTCCTTGGGAGCTTACGAGTCCGTCAGGCTCGCCAATCCTCGCCAAGCCTCAAGTGCATGCCCGGCTGAACTTGTATTAAAGCAGCCGGAAATTAAACACACAAAAGTTTTCCAAGTCCTAGCCCGCACCTTCACAAATACACATGCACACGGCTGCACTGCGAAAAGCAAGGGGTTCATAAGAAGAGGTGTTTGTAAATTGTATTTCTACCGAAGGGCACAAACTTTAAGAAATGTTTTTCCTTCCTTATTCAATACAAAAAACAAACAAATTCGCAACACAAATAGAAAAAATCAGTTTAATGCAATTATGATTGCATTAATTAAATATTTGTTTTACTCATTTTTACCTTATTGATTTAAGAACATATTCAGTATTTTCTCTTCCTGTAAGGTACTTCGTGTTTGTGCTTTGCATTTTTTATAGCCAGTACTTTATTTTTATGTATTTTCCGTATGAGATTCTTTGAAAGCGAATGCATTCAGAGATCTGTTTGAGCTGTTGGGGCTTTGAACAAGTAAACGCTGCCATTGTGACTGAAAGGATAAGTTTTCGACTCACCAAATTTAAACCGGCAGCCAGTTCAATGGAATCCGCTATCGCCTTGTGTCTGCATAAGCGCACACGTCGCCAGTTCGCTAAAAAAAAGATAAGTACCAATTATTAAATGGATACATAAATGGAGTTTCGCACTTCAAGATTGTTTGGCATTAATTCCCCATTGTCGGGACAACAGAGGAGTACGGCTTTTAGATAAAATTAAACATACGACTCATAGGCGAAAGGGAAGGGGCTAAGACTTAGGCCCAGCTACTCATGTTGTCGGCATCATCAGCTTGGAATTCCCCAGCATGTGCCTCCGGCGCAAATGATGGAAATCACTTAACACGGAGTGCGGGGCACTGGATGACGATGACAACGAGGATATGACAGGGACGCAGGAGTGGGTTGTAGTGGTCCTGGAATGAGTCGAGTGCTCTGGAGTGGGGATTGTGTCTGAGTTCTTAATGAGCTTTTGTCTGCTGCATACTTTTCAGAGGCGGGACTTCTGCGTCTTGGGCTTTGTGCAAATATTTGACAGGCAGCAGAGGGGCGGGGCTGTCCCTTGGCTATTATGGCCAAGTTTCTCGAAGCAGAGTGCAGAACTAATGAAAAATCAGAGAGAAGGTCCTTAATCGAATAATTAAGCTATGACGGACCCAAGCAGATGTAAACAAGCTCTACATAAGGGATAAACATCAACATATTGCACAGTAATGCTTGAAATCTAAGGAAAGAGTGCAAGCGTATATCTACCACATTATAACAATACTACTAATAAAAATTAAAAAGAAATTGTAGAAAAAAGAGACGAAATGATTCACGGGTATAATAAACAAAAGCCCCCAATATTAATAAATTTCTGCAGAATAATTCTATGATTAAATGCACAAATGGCTTACTGAAATCATAAATCGTGCGTTGGTTGTAAACTTTTGGTTAGCTCTGTCGACATATAACACTATATTGGCCATTGATGGAATAGCCAAATTTATTCGTTTCAGCAAGTATAGCCAATATTAATTTCCGTCTGAAAATTTCATTACACTCTCTATGCATAATGAGTGCCAACTTAATTGCCTTTTTTACATGGTTTTTCCTTTCAGACTTCCCCAACAATATCAATAACTTGTTTATGGGCACACAAAATTGAAATTCCCCCACTTATTTAATACACTTAAGCCATCAACTTGGACTTGGGGCACATGGCCACACGTACTAAATCACTTACGGCCAAGTTCAATCAGACGAGTTAATAACTTCCGCAATGTGGCAGCCAAAATTAACCATAATTCACATGCTACGGCCAACTAAACTGACCTATTAGCCCGGCTGGACTTCGGACTTTTGGGTTCGGAAGCCGGTTAGTACGCTTGAATGGATGGGCCAAGCTCCACAGTGGGCCACGTTGATCCGGGCCAAGAATTCTCGGAGGAAGGGCGACTGTAATATGGTAATTTTAGCGCTTGTCTCTCCACGGACTCACATGGCAATCAGCACACACAAGCCCAGGTACACAAAGAATAAAAATGCCGGAGCACATGTCACATTTGCCACATGAGTTAACGTAGCTCATTTATCATGGCCCCTTTCAGCGTTCCGCGTCCTGCGACCTGCGTCCTGCGATGTCCTTTATTCTTCTGTCTCCCTGAGGCGACGGTTCAAGGTGACCAAGGCATTTGCCGGCCAATCTGAGGTCGTGTTCTCACGTGCACTTGGAAATCACAACGTACACTTTAGTCGGCTAAATAAATGTAAAAATCACTCAAGCACATTGTTTAGGTGTTAAATAAATTGTTAGAAAAAATTTATATTTAAAAAACAAATAATCAACAAATTTAGTTAAGGCTTCATATATAGTCCTTATTTGCAGAAAAATTCGCTTCAATATTAACCAATTTTGTCCACTTCAATTAGGTGAATATTCCCTGATACCCTTTTACTATCTTTTTCTATATAGTCTGAAGTAATAATGTCTTCTTATTTTCCCGACTTCAAAAGACTTTTATTCAAGTGTAAAAATGCATGATTACACCTAACACCAAATTTCTAACTGTAGCCCCAAGGCATTGGCATAAGCAGATGGTGGAAGATCCTTAATTACGACAACCACGACTCCTCAAACTGAAAGGACTCCGTTGCCAGTAGCACAATGCAATATTTATTAGTGCGTGTGGTCGTGCTCCCTGGCCTCCACAAGTACATATATAATAGGCATATGTGCATGCGAACCTACACTATATACACATATGTATGGTATGGCATTATATGTCGTCTGACTAAATTTAGATATGCAAATCGATAAAAACAAAAAAAATACCAAGGCACGCACGCATTTTTAGTGCCTAGAAACGTTTTTCCAGGCAGTCTGAGCCAGGACTTCTAGGACTAGGATTCGTAGTCGTATAAAAGGACTTTGACTGAGGGACATGTGAGCAAAGGTCGCGCTTTTGTTATAATTGTATAAAGATAGTAGAGGCCTTATTCCGGCAAAACGATTTACAAAACCTGCCACGAGGATTCGCCCCCAACTGAGGCTTTAGATTTAGGCTAGCATGATAGCATTTCCCAGGAAATGCCTACTCATTTGTTTTCCCCTGTTGGGTGGTTAGTGCCGAAGTCAAGCAGAAAGTAATTCAATGTGGGTTTTGTGAACAGTGCACAAATTAGGGACTTCAAGTGATTGATAATAAAACTGATTTTATTGATACACACATGAAATAGAAGTTCATTTATATACCAATTTTAAACAAACTAAAGATGGCAGCTATCAAAAAAGTAATATAGTTCGCACACAACCAATAGTATAATATGATATATGGCTGTCGAGTCTTATGGTTTCATCTATTATTACGTTTATATATAATTAAAGTTTTATTTACATTTGTTTATTTTTAATCCTTGCCAGGTGTTGTTACTTTCAGGATCTGTCTGGCCCTTAAATTACAACGTCCGTCGTTCTCTTTATCGTAATTATAGAGTTGCTCCCTGAATGTTAGTGGCCCATGGACTTTAGCATTGTGGGAACCTTAACTTTTGTTTTAATTTCACTAATTGAACCAATTGGGGCACACAAACAAACGTTCATATGTCTATATCTTTCTTCTATGCCAGAGAGCTCTGTGCAATATTTATGGGCATATATTGATTAAATAATTAGGCCTTTGCAAGAGACCAATTCACATGGCTATAAATGAAATTTATGTCAAATGCCAGGGAATATAAATTTGTGCAGAAGCAAATTCTGCCTTTTTCAGTTGCATTTCATTAAATAGAGCAAATTGCCCAGACTGGACGAGTGGAGCGCCTTAATTAATAATTTATACGCTGCTTGTTAACACTTTTTCCCCTACTTTTCGCTTATGCTTGTTTTTTCAACATTTTCCCTGTTTGTTACTTCTTTTTTTTTATTTGTTGTTTTCTTTGGGGCAAAGCCCCAGGATATTTGAGCAGGACTCTCTGAAAAAGGGGTTAAGTTTTTGTGCCAGACTCAGATAGACAAAGTGAATAATAAAGGTGCACATAAAGTGGAAAAGATTCGGGCAAAGTGTGTGGTGCATGGTGGGAGTAACGCGAAATTCGCAGGATTTGGTTTGTGGTTTCCCATAAATAAACGGAGTTTCCTTAGTGCTGTAAAATCAGAGAACTTTCAACTCCCAAATGCATCAAATGGAAAGTAATGAGGTATAATACTGTTTTGCTAGGTTTATAGAAATTCTGTTGCTAAAGTTAATGCATAGTTATCTGTAATATACTGGGACAGAACTTTATAGACTTACGAATAGATGGGGTTGCACGTAAATAGAGTAAATACACACAAAATTCTTAAAATTTTTTTCAGATATTGCTTACAAAATACTATTGATTTCGTTGATCTCTTGGAAATATAGTTACGGCATAAAATGATTTAAATGTATAGATAACGACATATGCTTACTATTTTGTACATGTTTTTCTTTTGTATATTTATGAGCCTATTAAATTAAATTATTAAAAATTGCTTTTGATTCTGAATGCAATTTTAGGATCAAATTAGAGGAAACCCACAAAGTGTATCAATTTATTAGATTTGCAAATCAACAACACAAAGCAGTTAATATTTAATTTAAGCAACTGCTAAGCAATTTAATCGGATAAAAACTATTTCGAAATGTATGCAACAAAGTGAGCATCGCATTTCGCGGTAGAGTGTGTGCTTTTATGTGGCTTCTATTCGCATAAATTTATTAATGGCCGTTTTGGCCGGTATTTCAGTCAATATTCACCGCGGGGGCTATTGGAGTTTATAGTTCGTGGCGCGGATAAGCAAAAATCGCTCACTCACACACTGATGGATATTTATGGCGTTCGTCGCTGGGAAGCGGAAAAGCTTCAAAATACGTGCATGATTTAAATCCTCGCAGGAGCACACGGATATGCGGATATGGCCAGCGGACATGGCCCAATCAAGCCAGTCAAATAGCTTGGGGCATACCAAATTGGCTTTGTAGCTGTTTGAATTTGTTTATTCAACATTTATTTGGCCACATCTGCGGGGCAAAGGAAACTGCAGTTGCGGGGTCATCTATCGATTTTCCCATCGAATCTCTGGCTATTTTAATGCTCTTTTTTGCCATTGCCAAATATTTGAGCCTATTGTTTGTGTTTGCCTATTTGCAAAAATATTTATTCTGCATTTGCTTTCGTTTTGTTTTTGCCGCTAATTGCTTGTATGAGATACAGCAGATAGTAGGTATTTGAAATTGGGGATTGGGGAATTGGTTCAATCTGAAAGTCATCAAAGGATATCTGGCTTAATTTCTTGAAAATGAAATGTTGTTGTCTTATCTTTAAGCCATTTAAATATCCATATGACAAATATCCATGGGAATTTAAATTATTTCAAAATAATTTCTTGGCTCCTCAAGGGTGCAATTTAAAATGTATAGCCAGCTACTTTGTTAGATAAATAACTTATCTTTCCTATTCAATTGCAATATTCAATATTTAATACCATATTTAAATGACAAAATATATTTTTTAAAATGTTTAGTGGTATCTTCTAGTCCCAAATGCTTAATGCTTAAAATTTAGAGGCGATTTTCACCCGACAGATCAGTTGCATATCTCTCGCAAACATTCGAAATGGTTATTCTAATTTGATTGCTCAGTGCAAATAATAAATTCTACAGGAGCACAAACATTTCCCCTTGCAGTCGGCAAATAGCAAAGTTAATTAGTTTTATGCACAACCTTTGTTTGCGCAAAAAACTAGCAGACTAACGGAAAGCAGAGGAAAATCTACAAAAAGTTTTCACATTTTCGTGCAAGGACATGCGTGACGTAGTTGGGTGACCCCTCAGTTTTCACACTTGCCACTTTCTCACACACATTCCCACACATCTTTATTTCGTTTTTTTTTTTTTTTTTTTTTTGGTCAATACTTGCACGAGTTTCTAGAAATTAAGAAAACGAACGAAAATATAATACGTATATGTGTAAAACACCCAAAGGACATTACTATGATTAGCATTTCAATAGTGCTGGGCGGAGTCCTTGTTGGGTATATTATTTATAAGAGGCGATTACTTTTAATACCCAGGCAGGCCCTGTTGTGCTAGAATGCAACTATAATTAGATGACCAATTATGGCGTTGAAAATTGAAATTTGCAGCGACTGCAGTCAATTTGCGATACGAGTAGCACCGCGGCTACGGTGGCGTATACGTAACCTGTACTCGTTCTCGTGGTCCTCTTAGTCACGCGTTCGCATCTCAAAATCCTGGCTCAGAGGCGCCAGGTAGCCATAAAAAAGCGTGTCATCCGAGCGATTATCCTTGCGTGTCCATGGATTAATTTTAATGCTCAAAATGACGCACGATTCGGCCTAATGCATGCGGCTTTACCAAAAGGATGTGTGGTGAGCTAGTTAGTCCTCTGAGCAGAGCTGGGTCACCTAGCCTTTGTCCTTTGTCCTGATCACGAATCGGATAAAGACAAGCTATGGGAATGCAAATTTACTAGCAATTTAATGTACCTATTCCAACCGCAAAACATGACACGATTTAATCAACCCGCTACAAACCACAATCTGCATTTCAGTTCTTTCAGAATTACGCTCCATTGCAAATCATGTTAGTACGGTTCATTCTGATTGAATTTTAATTAAAAAACACCAACGTGTAACACAAGGAAAAAAAAAACCAACACGTCAAACTGTTTGGTAATAAAGTCAACCGGTTCATTTGGCGTTTAAGGCAATTAAACTACAATGTTTATATCAATTAAATTGGTTTCCACGGGTGTCCGCTGCGGACTGGTCTACCGAAATGTTTACATAATAAAATAATTAAAAGTAATTGTGTTGCATTAAGCGATAATGGAAAAGCGTTGGCTGAATTCCGCGGCACTGACATTATAAAATATTAAGAAGAACATATTTTAATGGTAAATCGAATTAAACGTTGCCTAACAGTATATGTATACCAAGCTTCCTAAAATATAAAAATAAAAAAATATAGTATATCTGCTTATTTTTTTTTTTATTATTTGCAGCCCTTTGCAGTTGAAGTGTACATTATCTTCTTCAAATAGTTCTTGATTTTCTAAAGAGGAAATATAAGTTGAAAAGTAGTACGTGGATTTTTACTTTGTTCGGCGAGTGCCACATCAAAGTGGGAATAAGAATGAAGTCGGAAAATCTTTAAAATATTCCCAACTCACATACGAACACATATGTAGTGCACTAACTTATTACCATACAGCATTTTCCTCCAACGCATAAAAAATTGTTGCACAGCATGTGGCAAGGAAAATGGTTGGGGCCAAAAAGGAGGACCCCGAGTTAGGATCCTTCGTACAGAGAGCATATTTGAGTTTCCTGCTGGCGAAGTCCTGCATAATAATCCAACACACACATGCTCGTTGTGATACATACTTTACCTTACATTGAGGGGAATGTAAACGAAAATTGTTGTATTGAAAGCATGGCTTGGATTTCAACGCCCTGCAGATGACACGATGTCCCCATTTCCACCTTTACCGCCCTGAATGTTCAATGAGTTTGACTTTCCGCCTGCTCCAGACATTTGCTGGTTTTTCTTGAGTTTGGGTGGTTTTTTGATGACATATGTATAGCCCGCCCGCATTCAGGCGCAAAGATTAAAGGGGCATTTATTACATTGAAGTCAATAAGGTTCAAGTCATATTTCAATAAACGCCGCCATTCAACTTGTCAACGTGTCGCCTGCCAAAGTGACTGTAAAATGCAACTCCCTTCGCTCAGTTTTTCAACTCTTTTTACCATCATTGCCCGCATATTTTCCCGTGCACTCGAAATTTGTTTTTTCAACGCGAATTTCCTTTGCGACGACATAAAAATCGCACAAGGATTGGAAAGGGTAACTCATTTAAGCCGTGACATGTGATACCTGCCTGCCTTGTTATGTGACGGCCAAGGGTGAAAGTTTTGCATAATTTACGCTGAGCGCGAAATGTGAAAGTTTTGCATCGCCCCTCACCACCATTTCTTTTTCGTTTTTGTTTTAGAAGGTTCGGTGTGAGGACCGAAGTGCAAAGGACTCTGAGCCCGCCCAGTTAAAATATGTCTTTTGCAACATTAATTAAACTTATTACATTTTCAAACTTTCTCTTTTAAATAAAGTGTGCAATGTGTTTTTACTGGAGTAGTTGCACTTGATATATGATTGATATTCGAATCAAAATTCATGAAACTTCTGAAGGCACGAATAGTATACTAAGAATCTTGGGATCATATATGTGTTTTAATTTTACTCCTTAAGTATTAAAAATATTTAAGGGTATGTACGTAATACTGTGTTTAAATGTAAATGCGTGCAGAAAATAAATCTTTCTTTATAATGTCAGAATTTCAAGAGTTCATTTGCTTGAAAATATTCAGAGAATTAATATTTTCCTATGAATGTCAAAAACCAATATAAAGCCGCCCCAGGTCAGCAGAAATATCTATCCTAGATTTGCATGTTTTGTTTATTTGAAGCTTTGAGACTTGATTCGGCCGTGCTGAAAAACTCATTGTGACAGTTCTATATCCGCCAACCATCGAGTCCAAAGCCCGGTATCGTTTTCATTTTGGTTCTAGCAAGAACGCAAAAAATATCGAGCAAATATATATATATATTTATATATATTGTACATATATATGCAACAACGGCAGAAACAACAAATCAATTTCTGTTTGACCAAGCGCTCCACTGAGCTGGACATTGAGCTAACTGAAAACGGTGGCGGCGGCAGGAGGAGATGAGGGCCAATCCAGTGCACTCCACTCCAAGTTACCACCACCACGTCCGAGCGTTCCTGATTTGGTTTATGCCCTTCTGTGCTACCTGCAAATAAACTTGGATACGTTTAAGCTCCAGCTCTGTTTTTAGTTCTGTTTCTGGCTCTCGATACTCGTTCTCGATTCTGCCCGTGGCACTGACACTGATTGCTTGTGAGCCATATGCCCGACTTGACTGCAGTCAAGACACGGCCATTATTCACTTGCACTCGCCACTTCAGTCGGCACTTGTGGCCCAAAGAAACTGGGAGGGCCAACATCGGGTTCTCGTCGCAACCTAACGGGTAATAGGCGACCAGCCGCAAAGGAAAGCGAATGGCATTTCAACCAAATTTTCAGCGCACACTGAGAGAATACCATTAATGAACTCCATAGTTTTAAAATAGAAAACAGTTGAAAACAAATAACAAAATATTTTCAGATTCCATAATAAAGTGCATTATATATTTTATTTCCTGGTAAAAGAAAGCTTACGTAACTTACAAACACAATTGTAGTACATTCAAATATTCAATTCGATTGCAAATAGTTCATAATTAAATATGTCCATTACTTTTAGACTCAAGGTCTAGTTTTCAATATGACCAAGTTTTCTTTTCTCTGTACCCAAATCCTTTGGGTAGTGGGTGGTGGTGGTGCGTTCGTAGGCTTGGCCACCACGCCGCACCGGATGTCCTGGCATTTCCGCCATGCTAATACAGAGTCGCTATGAGTCAGCCATTGTTGGGCCATGTTTGCCTTCGAATGGCTCGTGCTTTTCTTAGTTTTCATTAGCATTTTCTTTCAGGTCTGTTGGGAAATATTGTCGTCAATTATGTTACATAATCAACAAAACAAAAATGTAGCAATTTCTTTTGCGTTTGCAGACTTTGACACGGTTCTTTGGGCTTTTCCCAGCAGATTAGTATTAATGATGTTAAGTTTGCACGCGCCCCGAACTAGGTTAACTTAATATTTGGGTTAATTTGGCTAATTTTTCTTACTTTTGGCACCAAAGCAAATGGATCAGGAAACTAGACCCGAATTACACAATTATTACTTTAGCAACGGATGTGAGCTGAAATTTGCGTCGCTTTCTCATCACAAACTTTACCGAATCAAGGTTTTAGGTTAATTGTATTCCAAGAAAACAATATAGAAAACAACATGTTTTAGCCTTATAAATGTATAAGAACTTATTTTGAATTTATAACAAATGAATAAGTATGCAAATACTCAGCGGTTTTTTGTTCCTATGCTAAAATACTTATTTTTTGGGGCTTGCAAATGCAAATGAATTCTATTCCAAGAAAACAATATCACAAACGCAAGTTTAACAACAAGTTTAAGCCTTATAACTGAAAAAGAACCTATTTTGATTACTTGGAAATTAACATATTACAACCGAAAAAGTTTGCAAATACTGAGCAGTTCTTTGTTCTTTTGCTTAAGTACCAGCTAAATATTATCACAAAGTATTTTCAAAATATTTTAGCCCAGAGTTTTTAAACATTGTTTTGATCAAGTTGTTATGCTGTTTTCGAAGCTAATGAAGCAAAATTTATTACCAAGGCTGTATGGACATAAACACAGTTCGCACATACTCGTTTTATGGCCAACAAAACAAAATAATGTGGCTGAAAGGCAGACAGAATCGGCTAATGTATGCAAGAGAGCGGCGGATGGAAAAAGAAAAAAAAAAATAGGGGATGTTAAGGATGTCGATGCTGTGCATGGCCAAAAAGTTGGTGGCATTTCGGCTGGTACGTGGAATGGATTTTGTCTGCATTAAAATAACTTCTAGATAAAGCGAGGAAATTGCTTTTGAATACAGGCATGCAAATTTATTTTTGATGGCAAATTGAGACATTTTCTATGGCACTTTTCAAGTCGTTAAGCTGCAAGGCACAGACATGACGTATACGCAATTTTCCACATTGCTTGCCACCAGCATCGATCGCAGAAAAGGAAACAAGCCGCGAACATTGAAATCGCGCTTAATTTACTTATAGTTTGTTTAGCTGCCTTTATGTCTTGCCAACTGAACGAGTGCCAATTGAAGAGACTCCCACATAGCAGCTCATAAATCTATGTCCAAATTAGAATTTCTGAACTGAAGACAAGCCATAAATCCGAATTTGGCATCGAAGAAATCAAAGTTTCTAAGCACGCACAGTTAAGAAAAGAGCGTCATATCGCAGTTATACTTTTGGCCAAATAAACCCACTCAATATGCTGTGATATCTGGGTCATAGCATGAGTTATGGATTCTCCTCCACGCTCGTAAGCCGCTTAAAGAGTTGGGCAAACATACTGGTGCAAATAAAATGAAATGAAATCTCCCGTCTGGCGAGGTCCTTTTCCGTACGTAACCTTGGCTAAGTCCATTCGAACTTCTAGGCTGGCCACACGCACACATAAATAATTAAAATGACCTCATAATGTTTCGATTTTCTGGCTTTTCCCTGGCTACCATTCATTGTTTTCCCAGTTCTTGTCTGCCGAGTGGACTTTTTGGCGCTTTTTCGACTTTTTGCCGCAGTCATTAATGTAATGGTCTGCATTATTTGCGGACATTCAGAGTGCTAGTGTCCATCTTAGTCCTTCTATTTATATGTCTTCTTTTCGTACTCTGTGTTCTAAATATAAGAATAGAACGTTTTTAAAAATCTATTCGTATCTTAAAGCGTTTTCCATACCATTGCATATATCTAATAATGAACGAAGCCAGCCTTTATGATAGAAAAATCGTTGTGAAACCAGATCTAAGGCCAGGGTTCAACATATGGAGGTTTGCCTGTATACTTTATTTTTGGGCTCCTGGCCTTCTGCTACGATATGCATGTACTCGTATGTTCCTTTTAGCATTTTATTGCTGGCCACTTTTATTTTCGTTCTGCCGCCGCTCAGCCTTCGATGCGGAGCTTTCCTTTTTGTGTATTTTTTTTTTCCTTTTCAGTTTTTTGAGCTACCGCTTTTCTCAGCACTTTTTCCGCTTGGCAATCGAGCATTTGAGCATTCGATGGGCAGTCATTCATGACGTGGCCAGCATTGCTCCGGCCTAATCCTCCACTGCCGTTTTGCCTGCCAAATCGGCTGTGCCATCAAATTAAACGACAACTAAATTGGCGCACATTTTGCGCTATTTGGCAGGCTTTTGCCTGCTTTTCATGGTTTACATAAGCGCGCAGAAAACCGGCCAACAAGAGGGCAAATAAAATGCTAGCAATGACAACGGCTGACATTGATTGGGCCACCGAAGGCCGTCAGGCGGACGCAAAGGCGGATCTAATGACTGTAATAATAATAAGTAGCTGATAATTTGACACTAAGCCACGGCGGTGCATGTGTAATGCGATAGAACATAGTCGGAATTGGTTTTAGCCGATAATCAATTGGTTGAAAAGGTTAGCCTGGGGAAAGTTATGTAAAACATTTAGGTGCGAAAATTTCTGTAGATCTAAAATAGTTGTTATCCATGTATATTATATTTAATCTAGTTATGGTTTAAATACCAAGTCTTTCTTTCTTTTCAGCTGAGCGGTAAGCTTTGCTAATTTTGAAATTACCAATTAAGTTATTAGGAGCTATTCGGAGTCAGCGCCTTTGATTTTCAAATGAAATCAGACCGACCCTAATTTCATTCTGCTTCTGTGCATCAAATCACTGAAGTCCTGACACGCCAAAATGGTGAAAGGAACCACATTCCGGGTACGAATCTCTTGATTTTCCCACACCAATTCACCCGACACTTTCGCATCTTTCACCTCGGGAAACGTCGAGTGCAATTTCCCGACTGACTTAATTAGTTGCTGTCACATTTTTTGGCAGCCTGTTCTTGGGCAAGACGAAAGCCCCGAAAAGCCCGCAGCCCACGAGCACTTGCAGTTCCCTCGGCGCACATGGAAAACTTTCAGAATAGATTAAATTTGTTCTGGCTGTGGTACTAAGGGGGGCGGGGGGATTCACCGCAGCTTCCAGTCCCAGAAGAAAGCGCCGAATTGCAAGAAATGGCTAAATTGAGTGCACACAAAGGGCGGAAACGGGGGCAGGGCACAGCAAGAACGGGGCAGATAGTTGTTCCACAAGTGCAGTTTTCCTGCCCCTGCCGCTGCTGCTGTCCAAACATAAAAAGGATAACACATGCAGTAGCCACAGCAGGGCCAATAAGTTGTCAGATAGTCCTGCCAACAGGATGAGCCGTTTTTCCTGAGCCCAGCAGCTTTACGGCTAGTACTCAGTGTTGCCAAATTGTGATTGAAAAACAAAAAAAAAGATGTAAGCTTGATTCAATAGTGAATAATTATTTGTAAACCATATTAAAAACAAATACTGTAGAATTATATTTCATATTTTAAAATTTACTTTTATTTATGTTTAAATTTAAAAATATAAAGACAAAAACTTTCTTAAGCAAAGAGTGACAAAGAAGAAATGTATCCCTTCTAAAATAAATCCCAAATTTTTGGTACATCTACGAAATCCATTGGCTCACAGATGTGTTCTCTGGTATGACACTATTTTGATTAACTCAAAGCAAATTCAGTACCATCACCATAGACTATAAATTAGCCAAGTTGCCAGCTTTGGACGTGATGCTCGTCCAGTTATGACAACAAAAGGATGCGCCAACGCGAAAGCAGAAAGGATACACCGAGGGGCAGCAAAACAGAGCCAGCCTTGTGGAGCAAAGCTAGCTAGTGGTGCCTTCGGACCATTCAATTGTCCGCTTGATCCCAGAAAACGAGAAGCCAGTTGCCCCAGAATATCCTCTTATATGCCTGCTGGCCTTCCTTCTCTTTGCTGTGGATTTTCTATTTGGCCCGAACATTGCCTCTGCTTTTCCCCGGGCTCCATGTTTAATGTTCTTGGCTTTCAGTTACCTGTTCCTTTATGTGGGTCAATTTAATCATTAGAGTCCTGGCATATTTTGTGGAATATGGTTTCTCAAAATGAGCATAAAACATTTATTATACAAAACAAACAAATCCGAAAATTGAATAAATTTTTATGTACGATTCCAATGAACTGAAAATATTTTAATTCTGCCGCACATTGCTTTCGTTAGAACACTTTCCAGTATAATAACTCAAGCTACCAATTCGTTTAACCAAAAAAATAAAATTTCCTGAACTTTCAGGCCGCAATTAACAAGAATTTGAGGAAAAAATACAATTGAATAAAGCCAAAAATGCAATTGGCCAGGTTTCCACAAAACTGTGTTTTCATTGATGACCAGCGAAATACAACAAATAAATAGAAGCAGCTGGAAGACCCGAAAAATATTCAACAATGCAATTTATCATCCAGCCATAATGCAATGGATGATTCTATTCAACACGAAATGAAAACCAAACACTGCAACGTCATTTCACCTGCGTGCATGATTATATGACCCCCAGTTCTCTCCTGGCACTTTTGTCAGGAAATTCAATTTGGTGCAACGCTTTTTTTCCCAAATGAGGAAAAATCGGCTCAACAGCTTTTTCGTTCTGCTCTGTACGTTGATTGACTATCGAGGGGAATATGCGATAAATGATTGAGAAGGATAATTTCTCTTCTCTTCCGTTTGCCGAAAGAGATAAGGAAGAAAAAATTAAGAACGATTACGGAACATTTTTGTATTGTTACACAGTAAAAGTGTTTCGAATAAAATTGTTAATAAAACGAAATGCTGCGATCAGGGATAATATAAAGGTATTTTTCTATAAGCTGCCTCTCAGATACCAAATACTTCAATATCTATAAAAAACCTATTTAAAAGTAGCCAATAATACTATAGATCACTATGAATTTAAAGCGTGATTTATTTAATACAGATAATTTATTGATTAAAAGAATCGTAACAACTAACCATTTAAATAACTGGTTTACGAATCGAAAATAAACTAGTGACCACGTGGCGTATGTGTAACATTTACTGCACTCGCGGCTGACGTAAATTGCCATAATTACAGGCTGTCCCCGAAATGAAATAATATGCCCATCGTCTCCTGACCACAAAGGACACACTCCTTGCGGCCGAATGGCAGTGACTTACCTAATTAGCGACAGGATTTCCAGCGGCAGCACGCAGTGTTGTTGTTGTTGCTCAGTCAGTTAGCTAGCGCCACCAAGCGGGCGACAGACGGACTAGCCGACAACGTTCATTTGGCCCTTTGGGCAATTGTTATGGTTGTTGTTGTTGTTGTAGTACTGCTGTAGCTGTTGCTAGTGCGGTTGTTGCTATTGCTGTTGGCCAACAATCTGGCAACGCCTTTCAGCCAGCTTACAATGTTGCGTTGTTTATACTGTTTTACCTATTTTGTTACGTTGTTTTTGCTGTTGCTGTAGTTGTTACTTTGCTTGTTGCAACTTATGTGCACTTGCCGCTGGCTGTGGCCTGTGCGAGTGAGCGAGAAAAGGTGAGTGAGTGAGCGGAGGCGAACCGAAAGTTGCAAGGACACGCATCACATCGCCTGACGAACGACACACACACACACAGTCACACACGCGCACGTACACATACACCGGGCTTCGCACTCACACACTCGCGTACAGCCGACAAGGTACGACACTTTGAAATGTATATTTCTCTTTTTTTCGCTTTCGTCGTTTTTCTTTTGATTTTGCACTAGTGTTGGGGCGTTAGGTCCTTTGAAACCGCCCCTCGAACAACAAAAACAACAGCTTCTGGCCTCACACCCCCGGTTTTATTACACTTTTTATTTTATTTCGCCTTATTCTGGCCAACTTTTGACGCTTTATGCTTGGCCATGTGATTTGCTTTATTTCTCTTTCTCTCTCTCTGCTTGTTTTTTACGTTTCCTCCTCCTTTGTGTGTTTTGTTCCCACATTCGCAATCGTCTTTTACGATTGTTTTGTTTACTTTGACGTCCTAACTGCCCTGCAATGTATGCTAAAGTTTTCCGATTTTCCGTTTGTACCTTCACTCTGCTGCTGCTCATTTGGCGCCACTTTTTGGCCAAACAACTTTTGTATTTCCTTTGAGTAACTGATGGTCGAGCAGCTTATGTAAGTGGCAGCAATTTGCCAAGCAGTTAGCGGCAAAAGCTGCAAGGAACACTTGCCTTGAGGTGGAAACTTATGGAAAGTGACGTAGAGTCGGTGGGGCACTGATAAAAGTCGGTGGGAGCGACAGTCTGCGTCTTGGGGGAAAATTTATAATGGGATCTGGTAGAGTTGAAGAGGTCGAGCGTAGCTGAAGTTTTTAAAGTAAGCTAAAGTCTGAGCAGAATGGCAGAAAGTTCGTAGATCTGATTTCTACTTTGGATTTGGCTTATTTGTGAAGCTTGGCGTAAAAAAAATAAATTGCTCTAGTAGAACAAAATTGTAAAACCATTGCTCGAACAAAATAAGAATACTAATAAAGAGTTTGACAATAAAAATAAAAAAAGACAGGTAATTGAACAAAGAGATGGCTTGATAAAAATTATATATACTGGCACTGTATTTTAATTAAGGATATCAAACTCAAAATAACTATATCTTAACAAAAAGATAAGTAGATAATTTTTCAATATAGGCTCTCTTACTTTTAAAATCAGCTACTCTCTAGAATTTATAGAAAACAATTTTCCCGAGTTCCTCATACCAAAATCATTATTCTATTATTCATTTGGATTCAACTCAGCCACCTTAAACAGTCCATACAGCCTATATTTGTACACTTGCCTGTTCCCAGCGATTCATTAATAAATAATTTCTAGCACTTCCTATACTGACATATATTTTACATACCCCTTGAATGTGAATGCGAATAAACAGCGCAGGCTGTAAAAATCGTGTTTGTCTTCTGCCTCAATGAACTATTTTTATTTATTTATACACTATATTATTGCCAGGCGTATTTGCGTGAAAATACTGCGCTTAAATAATATGATTTACAAGAAAAAAAACCCGTTTGGCAGTGGACTGAATTGGCATTGCACCTATAAGTAATTAGGGCAAAATGTTTGCCAATCCGAATATATATAGGAGCGTTTATGATGCAGTTTTTGGAATTTTACTATCGAAATGGCCATAAGGAAATAGGTATCCCATTTGCATGCACCGAAGAGATCGTAAATAACCTCTGTCTTGGCCTTATCATCCATTTATTTCGCATCATCTGCGGCAGACAATGTAATAAAAGGGGAAAATTTTTTCGCACGCTCCGAGGAAAGATGTTAAAAATAAACCAAAGCAGTGCAAAGAGAACTGCAAAAATGCGAAGCAGCGGACCAAAGCAAAACCTAGAAAATATACCATGTGTATGGGTAATGGTTGGGCATTTAGCAAGCAATATACCTAATTTAATTGTGTTTTTTGTTAAAACAAATTCACCCGCTCGTCGCTACAGAAATGTTGAGTATATTTCGGTGTTTTTCATCTCATTACTGTGAGGGTGGCGGTCAGACAAATGCCTTTGTTTCAATGTCTGTCCTTAACACAGCATTGGAATGCCGGGAATTTCGCCGAAAACGACATTTTTGTCTGGCAGCCAACACGCCCCGAAATATGCAACATGTCTCCTCGTCCCGCCATCCCTCCCTCCATTCCGTATCCACTTTTCTTCTTCTGTGGCGGAGGCTCCACCCAAGAGCACGCAATGTGGCAAGGACGAGGACATTTCACTATTCAAAAAACATAGTTTCAAAATCGACCAGCGTTTTAAAGGAGTTTCTTTTCTTTTAGCTAGATATAATATTAAATAAATGTTTTTAAAGTAAATGATAATGAAAACTGTGTTTTAATTGTTGGTTTATATACTGTAATTTAATGATATTCCAGTGCACTGCTATTTTAACTTTTAAATGCGTTCATTCACTAATAAAATTTTACTTATGCCTGACGAGTTTTTCTTCATTGATTTTCTAAATTATTTCGCTTTAAATAAATTTTACTTAGTCCCCTTTGCCTGAAAAGGATTTAAGCTTTAAATAAAGCTTGTGTTATTTCGAAAATACCAAATTATCCTTAGAGTGTAGGTCACATACTGGCTGACGCATAAGGCTCGTTTTGGCTAATGATTGACTGACTGGCTGAATGACGGACGTAGTGACGAACTGACTGACTTACGAACGGACTGACTGCCTGGCTGACTGACTGAGGGAATGACTAACCAGCGTGTGTGACTTTTCCCAGTTGTGTGTGGGCTTTCGGCGACTTTGCGTGTAGTTCGTAATTTAAGTAATGTGGGTCGCAGCCTGAAAGCTGAGCCCTGCGTATCCTTGTTGTTGTTGCTAACGCGATTTACCTTCCAACGAAACACGCGCCACGGTTCCGTTACGTTGGCATTAGCTGTTGGCTGTTGGCTATAGCTATACCGTTACCAGTGCTCTTAGCGTTGGCATATATAGAGAGACCTGCGGTTATAGCAGCCTTATTGTCATTGAAGGCAACCCACCCAAGACATAAATTCAATTTCTTTCTGTTCGATGTGACAAGTCGTGAGGAGATCCCCCCTTTTTCGCCCACTTGCCACCCCCAAAATGCACCGCCATCGCCCCTACACTCCACACCCCTCCCCATCGTGTGGTTGTATTTGTTATTATTTTTTGATAGCCACCTTTTCGTGTGTTGCTTTCTCGCGATGTCGTCGCCGCCGCCAAGAAAAGGGGTTCCCATTTTCTCGCCCCTTTTCTTGGTTTCTTTTGCGCTTTCTTGACTTGCTCTTTTGGCTCGACTGTCGCCGTCTCTGTCACGGAGTCTATTTCCATCTCTGTCTCTATGCACTGGCTGCACCTTGACACTAATATTGTGCAAAGTAAAATAAACTTAAAAAAACACAAAAACCAGAAAAAAGGAAAGCAAGTGCAACTAAAAATAGTCGGAGACCGCTAAAAGCGAATTGATTGGCGGCTGAGTGTGTGTGTGTGTGTGAGTGTCTTTTGGGCTCTTTATGCGGACACTTGGCGATTTTATTGTCAAGTTATAATTGGTAATTGATGCCGATACCCAAACTGATTGTGTTATGATACACAAAGCTTGCTCAATGGGCTGATTGCCGGGGATTGAAGCGACTGCAAATGGTTTTTGATTGATTTACCCACGCGGGGTAAGCTGCGATAACTTGGGGCTTTATATAAAATAGTGTAGCTCTGCGGCGGCCTTTCCTAAACTTAAACTCGGGTCTGCGTGTCTGAAAACTTTTTCCAAATTTAAATAATTGTCTTGTAATGTGCTAATACTAGGAAACCCTTTCTTTGATTTGTAAAAATATATTTTATATATTTAATTTTTTTGTTTTATATATATTAGATATATATTTTATTTTATATATTTTAAAATTTGAAAAATACATTTATATGATTTAAAACAAAAGTGTTCTGAGTATTTACTATATTTTTTGCCATTACAATTTCTATATGCTGCAAGCTGTGGTCTCTGGTGCGTATACTTAATATCTCGAATAAATGCTTTTGAGCCGCTTTACTTATATATTTTATATTTAAAACTCAAAATTTCTTTGAAATATTTTCCTCAAATAAATTGTATTACAAAACCAAGTAAAGTTAAGAATTTGAATTGTCGAATTAAGGTTTTTTGAACCGACAATTTAGTTATTTGAAAAATGTAATTAAATCTAATATTCGGTTCTTATTCCTTGACCTTCAAACGGTTTTAAATATTTTTTAGTGCATCATAAACTTATTATCGCTTAGCACGCCAAAATGCACTAAAAGTGTTCAGTTTTCAAGTTCATGCATAAATTAGCAGTGGTCCGTGGGTGCGTATACTTAATTTTCACCGCCAGTACAATCCTAGTTTTGAAATCCCAATTCTTTGCATCCTAATTCTCTAGCTTTAATTTTTAATGACCACTTTTTTGAAGCCACTCAATCTTGCAACACTTATTGTCGCTTCACACGCTCGCTGTGGTTGTTCTTGTTGTTACTGGTGGTGCAGTTGCTACAATTGTTGTTGTTGTTGTTATTGTTGCGGGCGGTGGTATGGGTTACTATCCCGCACCCAACGCGAAGACCGAAAAGAACCCAACACCAGAGCTTTACATAACTCACTCGCTCACTCACTCACTGCAAAAAATGGAAACACTTGGGTTGAGCGTTAAGAATTCAAAACACAAATACACATTTCAATTCGCACATTGCAATTTCCACGCGATTTTCAATCATTTTCCAACACATTGGATTAGGCCCTCAATGGGTTGGCACTTTTGGATATCATTCCGATACCGTTTTCTTGCGAATATCATATATATATATATATATATTATATATATATCGAGGGCGGTGTGAAGTCGATATTACTACGCTGGCTTATTGTTTGGCCCGTCCGCTTTGGTGACGAGTTTTCTCCGCTTCCGCAGTGCTGTTGAATTGCAAACCCGACCCGAACTGAGACCTCAACTGACCAAGTTTTCCTTTTCATGCAGTTTGGCACGCATTCTCGATTCGGAAAAGCGGAAAAGCAGGATGACGAAGCGCGGCGAACACCGAAAAGTCTCTGGTGCGCCGCTTGCTTTTCGATGTCGCCTCCTATTTTCCCGTTCGGAGCCAAAGCTCACCGCCGGCTCTCTCCGAAGCTCCTTGAATTGGGCAGCTTTCCGAGTGCCCCAAAGCTTCACAGCTGATTGCCGCCAGTGCATGCGGCATTTCGACCCCTCGGCACCGCTGCTCCCCCTATGGCTCCCCGTCATCCTTCGTCCGTAAAAACAGCTGATGCCCGAGGGTCAGTCTCCGTGTCGATGGAGACGCGGCGGCTCGGGGGCTCCTTGGTATATGAGAACAAGAGACATCGAACGCGACCTCAAGGTGCCCAAATTAGGAGACAAGCTCCAGAACATCGCCCAAAAATATATGGAAAGGCTTAATGTACACCCCAACAGCCTAGCAAGGAAGCTAGGAACTGCAGCTGTGGTCAATGCTGACCCTCGGACTAGAGTCAAAAGAAGACTCAAGCGACACCACCCTCATGACCTCCCTAACCTGGTTTTGACCTAGAAAGTCTTAGTTTTAAAATTCATTAGAATAATCAAATAAATAATAATTACTATGTTATATCAACTATTATAATTCTCCCTATCATTTTTAGGATTAAAAATCTGTTAGTCTTAAGTAACCAAGACACATTGTAAAATAAAATAATTTAAGCAGATCAAATTAAGTTGCCGCATGGGTAACAGTGCGTTGATCAAATAATAAAAACATCATCGTAATATGGAAAAAAAAAAAAAAAAAAAAAAAAAAAAAAAAAAAAAAAAGGAGACGCGGCGGCAAGTGACGTAATCCTTTGCGGATGCACGTCGCACAGTGGGATGGTTGTGCATTCTAGCAATCAAAAATGATGAGATGTTTATTTAAGATATTTTTTATATTTTGTGATATAGAATGTATGTATTTTTAATTAAAATATTTAAGTAACTTGTAAAAAGGCAACAAATATATAAAATAAGTTTGTTTTTGCATAATAAAAATTAACTTCACAACAAAAAAAATTACTTCAATTAACAATTAAAGTAAATGAAATCGATTTAAATTATATAAAACACAGCTGACTTTTAATAAAATTACGCATACGCCCCATACACCACATAGAACTTCCCATTGGCATTTTATTTAAAACGGCTTGGTTATTATTTGAAATATTAATTTTATTTTTAAATTGCAATTACAATCTGTTGTTGTTTGCTTGTCTGTTCACGGTTTGTTTTTATGCTAAGTGGTATTTTATTTGTATTTATATATATTTCACACATTTTCTTGCAAACAATATCAATAATTCTTTTAACCTAATAACAGATGCCACTTTGTTTGGTTTTTATTTTTATTTGTTTTGTTTGTTTGGTTTTGTTGTTTCCCTTACACTTGTTGGTTCTAATATTTATCTCTTGTATGGTTCGATCTCGGCCTGGCTGCAATTCATCCACCTCAGACGCGATTCCTCAAGCTTAAAATTAAATTACAAAATACAATCATTCAACTTATATCCGAAGATACAAAACAAAGCGCACAATGCAGTATTTAACTTAGCCGTAATCACTTGCAGAACTAATTACAATATTACAATATTATGTTGAAACGCAGGGGAAAACAAAAACAACAACGTAAAAAGCGTAGTACAATACACAACATTACCCTCTAAATGTATTTTAATAAGTATGCGAATCGTTTATTTTGTAATGAGTAATAAACATTCTCCATTGCACTGCATTTGCATCTGAAGTAAAGCGCTTGCCTTGGTGTATAATGCGTGTATATGTATATATATATCGGGGTGTATATATATACTATAGATAGAAATATGTATACGTTGCATATAAAATTATCTCGGCGCAAATATTCGCTGCTCATTGCACAGTGCTAAGCAGTTAAAATGAGTTAGTTGGGTTTGGTGGTGATTATGTTTTTGAGAAGAGCGCGAAAGTTTGGTTGATCATCTAGTATAGGCGTCAGTTAAGGTAAAAAGGTAGGCGTGGCATAATGCAGCATTGAGTATTAGGTGTTTGGATTGGAGTCCTTATAAAGCAATTATCATTATACATTTCCTCGTAGCCGCGATTGGAGTTTAGTTTGCAGAGCGTTTAGTAATGCTTACGTGTAGTGTTATTACGTTTTAGTATCTCGAGTGAAAAATATGATCTTTACATTTCTTATGGTACAATTGTGGTGATGAAATGTAACTTGTATTAAATGCGCTTGTATGTAAATATATATGGATGTACGAATGCTGGTGAGGCATATAGATGTATACTTCGTATATGTTGGGTATGCTGGTAGGACTTTGTTCTTGTATATGAAAGTAAATACAGAATACAATATGATCGAGGTGTATATGATATATGCATGTATAAATATATGAATGCCATCTCTTCAAGTCGGTGAGCTTAATTTTGAATGTATGTTCAGCTTAAATGCGTTTCTTCTTGAGTATTTTCCATATGATGAGCGATAAATAATTTGATGTATCGTAGTTAATGCTAGAAAGTAATTTCATTTCAATATTATTGCATGATTCTTGTTTGAGTTCGTTCTCGTGTGTTTTTTTTTTTCTCAAGTACTGACTGATTCAATACTCTTAAATAGGTATGTTTAATATTTATTATGTTTTACGCGACCTTAACTCGGTTTATCATTAAGCGTTTATTAACTTGTCGTATTTTGTCGTTAAATATTTGTTCTAATCACGTTTTAGTATCGCTTCATACTCCCCAACTGACTATTTTGATATTGCTGTCATACACAGTTTCAGTATAGATCTATATCCTTTTACACGTTACATACAATATTCAGTTTTTCCCTTACATTCTTATCCAGTAGATTCCACAAATTGCTGAGGTGCTTCTACATTGTTTTTAGCTTTAAGTGGATAAATGGACGGTTTTTTGTTTGGATTTCATTAGCTTTATGTCGATATCTTAAGTCTTTTAGTTTCAAATCATCGTATGCGTTATAAAAAGAACTCTGATTGGCTTGGGTGTGTTACAAAAGAATCTATAAACTATGAAAACCACTCAAAAGTAAGGTAGGGAAGGATTCAATGTGATTGTTTGTGGGGTTGCCATGCGAAACACTTCTCACACTAAGAGAAAGACTATCGTAGGTCGCCGAAAGCATGCGATTTGTGCATTATTGGACAGCTTGTATGCTCTACTTGTTTTTCAATAAAAAATATACCACCTCCAATTGAATTTCTCTCCTAGGTTTTCTTTTGTCTCTGATGCAACCCAGCAATTTGTACAATCCCCGATCCGTTCTATACATAGATATATATTTCGTCCCAATCGATTTATACAAGTATCGGTTAAGAAAGCTTTATTTGATGCCCATGCAAAATATATTGTTTCTGGTATTTAATGTCGTTACTTTAATGTGCTTTATATGCTTTATTAGGGCATGTGCTGTGCCATTTTAGTAATTCGGTGTCTTATATACATTATATATTTTGGTTTTCCTTCTTTCCTGTCCAATATCTGTTGAGTTTATCTACCGCACAACACTCTTTTGATCGTCATATATGCATGTCTGAAGTTCGAAAGTTGACGCGTTTTTTTTTGTTTAGTATTTTGTTATTAGGAAAAATAGTTTGCTTTTTACGTCCTGCTTCGTCGGTTTTTGTTTTTATAGCTAGCAAAATAGTTATATCGATTTGGTTTGTTAGAAAAAACAGCAACGCTAAGGTAATGCAAAAGTTCTTTTGTTTTTTGTTTCATTTCTGTTACTTTAGTTAGTAATTAAAGATCAGTGCATTTGCGTAATATCCTTTATACACTCTATACAAATCGTCGGCGAATTTTCTTGAGTAGCATTCCTCATTTGCGTAGCTAAATACGAGGCCTAGTCTAGGTAAAGAAAATGACTAGAATAACTGGTTCGACTTAGGCTAGTGCTAACTTGATTTTTTTTGTATATTTTTACACGGTGTTTTTATTTGCAAGCTTTTTAGGCGCGGCGGCAACAATGTCCCTCAAAAGAACACATACAAAAAGTCAATAAAAAAATTAACAATTAATAGAAAATCAAGTTCGATAAAAGCTAGAGCAGCTAGCAAAGTTCTGTTCATTCGTTCGGCATTCAAAAGTTCAGATTCTGATTCAGATTCGTTACATATATGTATGCGCTAGTTCATATAAATTCCACTATTATTGCTTTGGTATATTATTCGGATTTTCGTGTGTGTTTACGTAGTTTGAAGATCTCTGGCTGATGGTACTCTAGAAAAAATACTGTTTGAGTGGCTGATTCGTTCGCTAGTTGGTTAACAATATCTGTTCGCGTTTCTCGCTCACTAGTGCCATATCGAAACAAATGTCCTTGAGAAAAATGTAACTAAATCAGAGAAATAATTCTCATGCGATTGCACTACCGGACATCGTTGTCGCCTGACGCTCACTCTGCAGCTCGCGGTTGCGTTCGTGCTCAGCGGTCTCAGAGCTGAAAAAAAGTGGAGACAATTAATTAATATATTTTTGATATATTAATAATAATGTACAACAATTTATGTAGCTCCAAAAATATCTATTTCTTAAACCTTTCTAGGCGAAAGGTGTTTTAACAGGTCCACTATTTTCAAACTCAAGTTAATTACAAGGTCAATGAAATGTTCTTATATATGATTTATAAAGCAAATATATGATTGAGAATACTATTTTGTATATTTATTCTTAGGCAAATAAAATAAGAATATTTTCGGAACTATACAATTTTACAGTTTGCTCTCAAAGTGCGAGCTGCTTACTTGGATCGCACTGCAATGGGACTTCCGGGAATGTCAACTGGATTGGCATTATTGTTATTTGTGGTCGAGGCCCGACGTCCATTGCCCGACTTGTACGAGAATATGGAATCGTTCTCCATATCGTTTTCAATCTAAATATAACTCAGTTAGTTTCACGATCTTGGGAATTGCTATCGAGAAGGGAACTCACCACCTGTCGCTTGTACGATAATCTCTCGCTGGACACCGATCCGCAGGAGGAGCTCTCCGAGACGGCCTGGGTCACGCTGGTCACCGTTGGCGGACTACTGGGACCCGGAAATCGCTTGGAACACACCTGGGATTGGATGTGCTCACAAATGCGCCGAAAACGCCGAATGTTACCTGCACAAACGGAAAGTTTAACAAGACTGTACACATAGTTGAGCAACAACGTATTGATTACCTGATAGCAGCGTAAATGTCAAAGCAAACAACATATCCGCTATGTCACCTTGTTTGCAAATGGCACTGATGTCAACCTGAAATTAGTCATATATCATTAGATCACTGAATTCCTGCTGATGGCTTTAAACTTACCTGGAATTTAACGTGGCGTTGGAACATGACAGGTCCATTGCCATTCCGCTTGTACTCCACCCGAAACGAGGTGGGCGACACCACACTATGAGATAGTTCGGCCATCTGTAAGAAAGAAATATTCGAAGTTAATATGAGAATGAGTCCCAAAAGATATAGCTACTTACGGATAAAAATGCGTGTATCAAATGCGCCTTAACCGTGGCAATGGGCTTGCCCTTGACCAAAATAGTAAAGGTTTCATCCTTCTCGGTTGTTATGAGATTTCCAAACCAGGAGCGCTTTGTAAGCTCTGGCGAAGATTCGGGCGTCAAGTGCACCTCATCGGCAGAAACTGTGAAAAGTTATTATAATTATTATTCATTCTTTCAATTTGCTTGGAACACCTACCCTGCATTTTTCTGCGATGGAACCGCGGACTGCCCAAGAAACTGTTTTTGATGTTTGTCAGCCGCGTCTTCCACAACTGACCACCAGGTGTATTGCAAGGAGATCCGGGCATTCCCGGACTGCTGTTGTTCATCATGGGCGAGCCATTGGGATTCACAACTGTAAGTAAGAATTGTAAAGATTATTTGAGAACATCCTTGTACAGAAAAGGTGATATCAGTTATCTAACCGATGTGTTTTATGGTTAATTTGATATGTTCAAGCACATGTTATTGATTAAAGTATGAATTAGGCTCATTTGATACTTGAAAATACTAAAATAACCATTACAGATCGGTACAGAATGTACACGAAACAAGATCTTCTATATTCATATTTAAATCTGATCTTGTTTCTGTATTGGTTTGCTATTTTTCAAGGGATCTACGGGGCATGCACACACCACTATTCGAATCTGGATCGTGGAACATACTAATGGCAATGGTCGGACCTGAGTTGGCACGGTGGTGCACCGACGGCGAGGCGGAAGTGGATCCGCTCGAGTTGCCGCCCGGACTGCCCGGCGGTATGCCGCAATCGCCTCGATCCCTCGGCGATCCTCCGCCGCGCTCCTGACGCAGTGAGTCCCTCCGCTCGATCCTCGGCTCCCGCACCACCACCACATCACCCTCGATGCTCTTCTGCGAACTGTGCGACGGTGTCCGGCTTACGGAGGAGTGGTGTCCGGAACGATCTCGATCACCGTACGTAGAGTGCCGGGTGCCCGCCGCCGGAGAAGATGGTCGGGATATGGCATTCGCCTGCTGCTGTGCCGAACTCATCGGAGAGTTGCAGCGCGTGGGACTGTGATATGAGGAGCTCCGCACCGACGAGGTAACTGTTGTGGGCGATCGGCGTTGGTGGTTCCGGGTGCTGCTGTACGACCGGAAACTGTAAGATAGGAATAAATAAGTTAGTCCGGTGTTCGAAGGATTCAATTTCAATTTATATACTCACTTAAAGGCCTGTCGTCTTGGCGTGAGCGGTGAACCTTCCGAAATCTGCCCATAGCTGGGTGCATTGGTGCCATTGATGCGACAGGTGTCCAGACGCTTACGCGGCGGATCCACTGCGTCCAGTTCGCTGCGGGACTTTTGCGCAATCTCATCATCATCCTCCAGCGCAGGTCGTCTTCGTTTGCGCTCGAGCAACAGGAAATATATAACCTTCTCCGTATTGTGACTGTTATGTAAAACAATCAAGTTAGATATAATTCGAAAAGAAAGTATTAAAGACATTTAAATTCACCTTGAACTGAGCAGTTCCTGGATGAGTTTCTCCTTCTCCTTGAAACAGCCCAGCGAGCAAATCGCGTTCAACACATCCGGATCCACCGCGGTGGCTGTGGGAATAACGTGTGTCTGCACCACCTCCATCATTGGCAGCTCCAGCTCCAGCTCCCCTTTGCCGCCAGCTGTGACCCACGGATGCCGGTTGATTTCAGCCAGCTGGACGCGGTCGAAAATGAAGCAAGAACGAGTTGAGGGGAGGAATTGCAAAGGGGTTGGGTAAAATAGCTGGCAACGTGGTGACCCAAAAACCAACCAACGCTTGGTGGGGTGGCTTTCAAAATGACTCACCACCCACACTCGAAAAAATAAGCACGCAACAGGCTAGTGTATTTCAATTAGCTTTCAAAATTTATGTACTACATTAAATGGATTTTAAAATGAACATTTTTAATGTGTTTAATTGATACCGTTTTTAATATTATTATTGCAATTTCTGACATAAAATAAAAATAGTTAGAAAAGGTTAAAGCAAATATTCATTAGACCCAATATATTTTTTCAGGTGCACTTAGCAAGACACCAAGTTTTGGGAATTGACATTGTCGGATCAGATCACCACTGACTGCATTTCGGGTGTGAATGTGGCGGGGATGACTCACCGTGAGCCGCCGGTCCGGATTGACCTCAATCATGCCGCGCAGCAGACTCTGGCAGTCCGGCGGCACAAAGTGCGGTATGTGAAAGACGCCCCGCTTGACTTTCTCCAGCAGCTGGCGCAAGTTGTCGTCGTCGAAGGGCAACGCACCCACCAGGAGGGCATAGAGGATGACCCCACAGGACCAGACATCCGCCTTGCGGCCATCGTACTTCTCGCCCTGGAAAAATGATAATAGTGGTTGGGGGAAATACGAAATCAGAAATTGAGACATTTCCAAGACGAGCATTTGTTTGTTTGTTTGGATATTCGGTTTATGTTTGCTTTTAGCTTGATTATTTTGAAATTCGATTGGCCTTTGTGCGTGGCCTCAAATCGTTATCCCTTTTTTTTATCGAACCGCATTCGTATGGGATTGCCATAATCCCCAATCGAATGCTTACTAATTTAAAAAGTTTTCTATTTAAAGACGGACAGAGGGGCTGGTCCGTTCAACTCGTTGACGTCCATTGACGTGTCCATCAAATGCCAAGTTTGCCCCACTCCGACGAATCGTGGTTTTCCTACGGGACGGTTATTGACTTTGCAGGTAAATGGGACAATGACTCGTAGTTTGTTGCCCACTACAATGTGTAATTGTGTAGCACGATTGTAAATAGCTGGCCACGTAGTTACCCCTTAGAGCGAGATATTTAAGACTTGCTGCACGAAGGAGTGTTATTTTTTAATGATTCTCAAAATATTTCATCGGATTTATTTGCACCCCACTGAGTACAAGGCATTTAAGTTACTCAGCCTTTTATCTTACAATTTGGCATTGGTCTATTCAAAAGCTTTCTTTATTTCGATGAGGAATGAAAATCTCTAAGCCACTTGTATTCGCTCTCATGAATCCAAACCCACCCATAACTCATAAACACTTTCCAATTACAGCTAGTCTCGAAACTCCAATTTGTTAGATTATAACTCTGATGTACGCTCGATTACCCAAGCCAAGTTTTTTTTTCCGGTAACCCTAAACCGGCTTTGCAGCTCTGGTTGTTCCAGCCACAACCCCTGCCACCTTCCAAAGATTGATAAACGACCACTTATGTGATTGAGTACATGGGCTTTCCACGCAATTTTCCCCTACAAATTGTCAAGGTTTTTGCCTGGCAGTGCAGATTTGGTTAGCAGTCATCAATTAGACGTTGGAAAGGAACTTCACCCATTCCCCTCACAGCTTTGACTGTTGAATATTTATAAAAAAAAGATATACTCGTATATGTGCAGATAAGCTAAACATCACGTAGCAAGCCAGATTTATAACCCAGCCAGAGTATATGATAAGACTGAACGAGGAGATATTTTAAAATTCCCCTTATGAATTTATTACGGGTGCAGAAGCTATAAAGATTCGCCAGAAGCTGCAGCAGCTCTGCTCAAAAGGATATGATGCAGGGTACACTAAGAAAATTGTAAAATTACTATTTAATCTTTCTTAGGTTTGCATTATGTTTCTAAGGTCGACAAATTTGATAAAGGGTCCTTCTTCTTAATAAATATCTAAGAAACACTTCAGAAGCTACTTTAGGGACAAAGTAAATTGGCTTGGTTTCAATTTTAAAAGTTGTATAGCAACAAATGAAAGTGATGCCGTAAATTGAAGGATGCTGAAAAGTAAAATAACTGACTTTTAACTCGCAGTAAAATGTTTCTTTGGGGAAAACCAGAAAACCAGTTCGTTTATCCTTGGCGGAAAATCGAACGCTTTAAGGGGCGACTCGCAACTTTTTGCTGGGTGTAGAGAACGCAGTGCATCCCGAGATGGGAAATCATATGCGCACATGACGTGCATTTGCATAGAAGGGAGCTGAAGAAATTTGCATAGGAAAGCGACTCCAGGAGCCGCCTCCTTCAACTTTCTGCACAGTTGAAGCCACCGCTGCTGCATCTGAAAATGTGCTAAAAAGTTCGTCTTGATTGACGTTTACGCGTTTGCCGCACTCGTGCGGATTGGGGATTGGGGGATGCGAGTAGCCGCCTGGTCTGGCTGGGCTGGCAATCTTTTGGCCATTTTTCACTGCGAGACTTACCCGTATGACCTCTGGACACGCGTAGTGTGGGCTGCCGCAGGAGGTCTCCAACATGCTGCCAGCTGGCTGCAGGGAAGCCATCCCAAAGTCCGCTATCTTAATGTTATTCTTCTCGTCCAGCAGCAGATTCTCCGGCTTCAAGTCGCGATGGCTGAAACGCAGAATAAATCCAATATTGATTGAAGTTCTGGGAGGGGAGCTTTCAACAGGGACTTACCAAATCGAATGCGAGTGGCAGAAATCCAGGGCGGAGATGATTTGCCTGAAGAACTTGCGCGCCTCCTTCGGCGTCAATCGACCCTTCTTCACCAGGTAATCGAAGAGCTCTCCGCCGGATACATGCTCCAATATCAAATACAAATACTTCTTGTTCTCGTACACATCGCTCAGGCCAAGGACGTGTGGATGATCGATTAGTTTCATTATGGCGATTTCACGTTCAACCTTTGCGTGAAGAGTAGAGCAGAGGAGAGTGGAGCACACAAGCGATTTTAATCGACTTATCGACAATGTTGCCAGGTTCCTCGTAAGTCCCCACACCCACACTCGGAGAAAAAATAAACCAATCAAATCAATAAGAATAACAAAACCATATTTAAAAAAAGATTATGGTAAATAACTTAAAGTAAAAAACGAATATTATTTTAAAAATCTATTTTAATCCTATTATAATCTATTAAAAGCTCATATTATTTTTTATATTCCTCTTTAAGTAGTGTTTTTTTCTTCAAGTATTTTTGAAAAGTGCACTTATCCTTAGAATGCATTCAAAGTGCCTGGTGCTTGGCCAACCATAATAGCCCATTGTTGTCCTCCGAATGGCGTCCGATTTCTCATTGCGTGTCCCGACCAGCTGACCCTACAGCATGGACACCACACGCAATCATCGGCGGTTCTTTATCCTCATTTGCACCCCCTCGACCATACCTTGCATTTCGATTGTGCTACATGTCTGAGCTTTTCTCACCACCTCCCCGAAAACTCCACCCCAGAAATGGAGGGCAGTCAATTTTGTTTTACTTTGTTGTCGCACGCACTAATTTGTCCCATGTCCTTTCAGTGTCCTACAAAAAAGTGCACCACATTTTCGGTAGATATAGAATAGTGGTAGTGGGTGGTGGTTCTATTATGACAGCAGAGAAAAGATAAATAGTTGAGCCTTACTCTGACTTTTATTGGAAGCGAATGAATGGCGGCGAGTCTGGGAATGAATGAAATCTATTTAGAGTGTTTGACACTCATTACAATGGACGTGGTGCGTTCTGGAGTATGGCAGAAAATCGATTGGGGAATAAATGAATATTTACCACAGATAATTTGCCGTACATTTGTATAATAATTGATATTTATGTGATGGAAGCTTTCTTGATTAAAAACTTAAAGGACAACAGATTAAAGTCTCACAAAAGATGAAAAGTATACTTTTGACTTTCCCTGACTTTGGCACACTGAAGCCGCAAGCCTGTTTAATCCCCAAAAGCATTTCCCCTTTTCTCTATCATGTCATATAAGACCAAAAGTTCAAATGGCTGTAAGTTTGACTGCAACGTTACATCCTCGTATTCGCCCTTCATACAGCCCAAAAAAAAAACGCGGAACACTTCCATGGAGCAGGGCAATAAAACAACGAACCACAAAACAAATTTTATTGTCACAGTTTTTTATGACCCGTACGCCAGGAGAAGACAAACAAGAAGAAATACAGCAACAACAAAAAATAGGAAAAGAAAACGAAAAACAAAATCATAAACTGTGGGAAAACAATAAACCGATGCCAGCGAAAAACTACTCACCTTCATTAGCACCGATTCGCTGAGTTTCTCGCGATTGATTATTTTAATCGCAACCTTCTTGCCAATCACACAATGCACGCCCAACTTGACGAGACCTGCGAAACAATAAGAATAAGTTAGAAATCGTAATTGCAATTACTTTTCCGAGAATTGCAGATATCTTAATTGGTTTCTCAGTTTTAGTAAGAAGAAGGTAAATCCATTAATATGGCTAATTAAGTGAACTTTATGAGTGACTAAACTACAATTTAATTGCAATTATAGTCTAACTGGGCTGAAAAGATTTAATATAAAATTTACTAATATAATTGTTAAATTATCTACTGTCGGATTGCATAAATTTAATATAATTAAATGCCTTTAATGATTATTGAACAGTTTTATTACCGTGCGCTGTTGAATTTCAAACATTGCAGCCAATTTGATTTCATTTCAATTATTGAATTATTATTTTTATGTCCAATATGATGACTATTGAATAACTTGCTTTAGGGTTTCAAACACATAGTTATAGCTGACTCAAGTGCAATTACAGTAAATAAGTCTCGAGTGAATAGCCACTCCGCCTAGAAAATGCAATGATAGTTTCACCCGTTGCAGCCACCACCACCCACTTAGTTTCTCGTAAAAGGAAAGAGTTTTCCTGCACTTACCCGTTTGACCCTTGCCAAGGGTTTTCTCCAGGCGATAGGGCCCCACAAATTGGCAATTCTCCGCCGTGACATTGTTCTCCTTCTGCATTTTGCTGGCCGTCGCTTCGTTTTCGTCCTACGTCCTGTCGTCCTGCGCCCTGCGTCCTTGGCGCCCGCTGCTTGGGGCTCCTGGGTGTTAGCTGTTAGCTGTTTGCGGCTGGCAGCGTCAACTGACTCCTGGCCATGTACTCCTGTGCTCCACCTGGCCCCACTCGCCTCCTCGCCGCCTTGCCCCCTTGCCACGCCTACCAACTTTGTTGTCGCATAGCTGCAAGTGAGTATGGGTATTGGGTATGGGCTTGAGTATGGGTGTGAGGTCCTTTAATTACTTTTGTTCGACAAAAGTTTTATTGCGATTGTTAAGAATTCCTTTTTGCAGTTTGCAAATGATGCAGCGTTTAATTAACTTTTGCCTATAATTGTACTGCTACTTCCACATGACTTCATCACAAAATACTGCCTGCAATGGAAGAGGATAAGAGATGGTGAGATAGTGAGAGAGAGAGAGCGAGACAGAGAGAATGACTAAGGTCAATGCGATTACCAATGAATATTTATGTTCCCCCTTGGCCCAACTGAATTTTTAATTGAAATAAATGGAACAACAACTAACTATGTTGCCGTATAACTACGTTCGTGACGTTGTGTGTATTTTAGTTAGTCAGGTGTTCTAATTAAAACCCTCCAGCTGTGCTTGTGTGTTTGCTTCTCCTCTCGGCCATTTCAGGAGCGAATTTATGACCTCGACATCTTCCTGCGAACAGGAAAAGCATCACAAACACACACACATACGAACACATAATCAGGTGAGAAGCACATATATTTTAGTGTCTGTTGGTGGTTCATTTAAATTTCGTAATAATCTCAACTCTTTGAAGTGTTTCGTTTTCAATTACTTGGCCATTAAGTTTAATTAAAGGTACACATTCTGTTTCTAGTAAATGTACGTGTGGTAAAGGGATTATTACTTTGGTAATTATGGGAAAGCCGAAACAGAAGGAATTTTTGATTGTTCAAACCTAATGGATTGTGTGACTGTTAAGCCTCTAAGCAGCTTAAAATATAGTCAGTATCTAAATAATAGTGTCATTGTTCATGCTAGACAATTATATCAAATTATTTTTCGGAATAAATAAAACTATTAGATTTCTATCAATACTCAAATGCAAATGCAATATAATAAAATTAAATTCAATTAGTGAAGCAATCAGTTTTATTAAATTATATTACCCAAAATTAGCCTAATTGCTTGTTGTTACCAAAACGCAATTAATAATTTACAATGTTGATTTACGAGTTCCTCCAAATTAACCCTTTAGTGCGAACTCATTAATTGCAACTTTGTAGCCATTTTTAAGGGTCAAGAAGGGCTGACAAAGAGGTAGAAATAAATTCTGGGAATTTTCCTAGCGACTTCTTCGTCAATTCTCACTTTTAAATCTGCTGCTGGCCGTGAAGTGAAACGAAATCGTTTAAAAATTTCATTAGAAGAGCACTAAAAACACCCATAGAAGCAACAACAATTGCTCAACGGGGCGTGTTGGCATAAAAAGCGAGCATAAAACTTGGCCAACGCCGACTGCCTGAAAGATGGCCAAGAACAAAGGCCAGCCAAAGATAGAAAGCCAGGGATTCGCTCTAAAGCACTGGACGAAGGGTGGGCAGGGGGCGGGGCAGGTAAGCATTATATTCAGATGCTGACGCAGTCGCTGATAATTCTCCGAGATGACGTTGAAGTGCCAAGTCCTGGGACGGGTTTGATGAGACGCCATGAGACGCCAAACTGACAGGACGATGGATGCTTACGCGCTTAAATTGGAAAATAAGTGCACATCAAAATGGAACAGTGCGCAAATGTGGATACACAGAGAGGAATATACATAAGCTTTGCGATAAGTATTATTATATACTTTTACGTTAGCATTATCACTAGATCAACATTACGTTAGAATTCTAATTACTGGGCATATTAAACGTATTTTTAAAAAATAATACCATTAATCAATAATATACAATGTTAATTTTCAGGATCTACATAGTACTTTGACCCGTTTAAGACATTTTTCATTTCAAAATCTTCTCTTTCAGAAACTAAACTGTTCTTTTTTTCACTGGACGTGAAGAAAGGTTCATGAGTGTGAAGGGTGCGGTTCTGGTTTGCCCCTAACATTAAGGTTAAACGGGCAGCAGATGGTGGCTTTTACGCAGGAAGCGCAGGAAGGAAGGATGCTAACAAGCCTACCGCCACGCCCTTTCCCTTCCGCCCGAAACAATGGGAAACTTTCACTGGCACTAGCACCAGCACCAGCACACCCATGTACTCTTACACACGCACACCCCGCCATCCTAACATCCATCCACCCTGCGCCCCTCCCCCTGCTGTTCCGCTAACCTAATTTGAAAAATGCGCTAAAAGTTGAGAACTGACATTGTTTGGCAAGTGCCAACAGAAAAAAAAGCGTCAAGATAAAGCCAAATTGAAGCCACGAATGGTGGATACTTCGCATAACTTAAAGTTTGCATTTGCATGTACTTTGGCGATTTTATCGCTCAGCAGGAATTTCCATTCCGCGTGATGTAGGTATTTTCCAAGGCAGTTTTATTTGGTAAAATAAAATCACTTTCCTATCATCGAAAAGTAGAAAATATAAGTGATTTTAAATCAATAATTCAACATTCTTGTGGTTTGGTAGCATGACGTGGATTTTAAATTCCTTATGCTTCTCCAAAAAGTATGCTATGATTTTTACATTTCACGGTTATGATGAAAAACGTTTCATCAAAGGAAACCTAATGAAATAAACCAAGTGCTTGCCCATATAGGCGCACCAAGTATAAAAGGGGCGTGGCTGCCAACTGCCATAAACAAGTCATCGTCATGGGTCGCCTTTTTCAGTTTTTCTGAAGACTTCGCACTTGGGGCTGCGGCAAAATGTCTACACAGGGTTTTATATATAAACATACCATTTTATTTATATATATATGTATATATGTCTGTATGGATCTGAACAAGTATGAGTTTGTGTGCGTGCAATAAAAATCATAAGCAAAACGTTTAGAGCATTTGGCGTTGATTTTGGCCTAGCCACGGGAAATTTATGCTTTTAGGTCGTGGCAACTAGGAGAAAGGCAAAAAAGAAAGCGGAACGGGAAGGGGAAGAGCAAAAGCCGGTTATTGAGGCAGGAAGATGAAAATGGAGCCGACCATTATTGATGTAGGCCCAAAAGGAACAGGGGATCTGACCAACTTTTATGGCTCCATGCCCCAATAAAATGCCATCAACCATAATTAAGCGATTTGCAAACAATGCACAGCCATATAAAGGCAGTGAATAGTGCTAAGATATATCGAAGCTGGAGATGGCTTGATTTCGCATAAATTACTTAATGGCAAACATAAGGAAAGTGAGACAATGTGTGTTGCAATCGATCGATGCTCGAGCGAAATTAGCAAAACACTTTGACAGCAATTGATTATTAGAGATATTGCGCATTTATGCCAAATTTATAGCCAAATATATGGGATTGTGTGTTTAATCTAAATACTTTTATTTACCTAACCTTTTGACAGATTTTTTAAACTAACTAAACAATCGTACAGAATCAATCACAATACGATAAAATATCAATGGATAAAATCAATTAAAATATGGAAAATAAAATATTACACAAAAAAAATTCTAAGGAACTCATTATCATATATACTTAACAATCAAAGAGACTTCTGCAACCAATTAAACTTTTCTACTCATATTTCACAGGCCAAAATACAAGCCCCAATTACCTATTATAAATCCCCCATCTCCAGACTTTTCTAGTTTTCCTCGAATTTACATCTTATTAATGTTCACTCAACGGTTTCAAAAACAATTAACAAGCTGAGCCTCAAAACGCAGCTGTCAGATGCTGCCCATTTTCCATGTTCATTAGCCATCTCGCACAATTAACCCCGAGGGGGCACGAGCACCGGAAAATAAGGAGTTTTCCGTAGGCAAATGTGTTATCTAACCAGCAGCAAGATGGAATAAAAAAGCGAGCAGAGATGACTTTGATTTCTCTGGCGAGCCCCATCCACATTTGCATACATCTGGCTGAGAGCTCGAGGGCTAAATTGCCTTTTGCAGCCGAGCCAAGGAAAGACCCCAAAGTTTAACCAACTTTATTTCGGCTGGAAGGGGAGGTGGTGCCATCTAAGAGCCAGAAAAACTCAATTTCAAAAACGACAGTCAATAAACGCACCCAGCTCACACGCACATTTCAGAGAGGGTCTGAAAAATTCACTGGAGCAGTATGCCAGCCAACGTGGCGTATGAGTGTTTTGGTTTCGCCCTCAACCCGGCGTTTTTAAAGTGCAATCAATAAAATGCTTTCGAGTTGTGAAAATTGTGCGTAAGTGGCTTTTCATCATGGGCTCCCCCTTCTGACAAGAGTTTTGTGAGAAGGCGAATTGAGGAAATTCTGAAACAGCAGCAGAAACCAAATGAGGAACAGCAAAAGGGCGTTGCTGCCAAGAGCATAACGAGAACTTGTGCACAGTGGAAGGGGTTGAAAAAATGAGAAAATGTGTAGCAATATTATCCGTAATTTCTACGAGATGGCCATCCAACTTAAAATCATTTGAGAATATTTATTTAAAAAATTAGACATTAAAATGTACTGTCCTCCGTGTCGTTTGTAAAGATATCCTTCCATACCTTACTTCCTTGTTAACCCTTATTTTATGGACTCCTTTATATAATTATTAATATTTATATAAACCTTTCCCCACTGTGCCACTTAGAGCCTCCGTGGTGATGGCTCCTCAACACGATTTCTCGTTGAATGCCTGTTTGTGATGTTGCCCCGACACCATGTTTAATCAGAATCAGACACCGTCAGGAGCAGAGGTGATTGCAGCGCAGGAAATGGGGAAACATGACTGCAACAGCTGGCTCCACATTCATCAACTAATTGCAATTATGTGGAAAATTAAAATCAATATTTAACTAACTTCCGCCCCTTCGGATGCTTCACCCGACGTCTGTTGTCATTTGACACTGCCATTTAACATTGATTTCCACATTTCATGTCGAATCGCTTCTGCTGTGTCAACAGCAGCAAAATATATTTTGTTTTCCGATATATTCTCGATTGAATTCCTTAAATAATTGAATTGCATAAAAGCATTCAACGAAAAAGAGAAATGCTAAATATCTGGAAAATGTATGTTAGAAACCCTTTTTTGCTATTCTGACTGAATGTCAATTCGACATTCGAAGAATTTAATTGAATAAAATCAGAAACAATAATAGTTTTTTTTATTGGTATTTTTTATTTCAGAAGTATTAATAACGATTTAAAAATCATTTTTAAATCTTAATATATTGGTTAGGTTTATTTTTTTTTTATTGACTTATTATTTGAAGTGAAACAATGCAATCAACTCACAAAAATACAAAGTGAAAACAATGCCAACATGCTTCAACGACAATAAAGCTTTCTATTCCATTAGATGTCTTTCAAGACCAAAACAAACTAGCTTAAGTTTGTCAATTAATTATTTATAGAGAAAATCAATCAGAATATTCAATGAATTTGTCACATTGTTAGAATAGCCACCACAAGTTGGTAAATACTTTTCTTCTTGGAAAACAAACAAGTTTCCGGGAGAAGCAACTGCTTGAACGTAGAAAACAAAAACAGAGCCAATGAACAAAAAAACAAAGACCTTTTCAAACCGAATACGCCAACTAAAAGCTAGATTATCAGTGGAATGAAAATGAGTAATGAAACCGTCTCTCTTTTCATTATTAAATAATGACCAGCGTGGTGGGGGTGATGTTAAGCAGCTTACTTGCAAATCGGGGCTAATAAACCGCTTAGATCAACACGCAAAATGCAAAAGCAGCAAGCCAGAAAAAAAAACCTTTAACCTGGTCAACCTCAGTCAACTGTTCAAAAACCCGCAGTTAGCTCAACAGCAAAAATTCGATTAAAAGCAACCAAAAACTAACACAGCTGCCGGAGGAGAAGGCGGCTCCTATTTGAGGCTCCAGGACCTGGACCGGCACAAATTAACTCGATTCGATAGGGCCAAAAAGCTAAAGGCATCCACAGCAGCTGTTCCTGTTCACAGCAACAGGAACAAACAGCAAACAGGCACAGAGAAATAAAGAAGGTGCCTCAAATATGAAAAAAAAACTACTCTTAACATCCGACTTACTAAATTACAAAATAATTATAATTAAAAAGGTACATCTTTTAGTTGAAATTAAGAATTAAGAAGTAGATTTTAACAATCTATATTTCTATGATTGACAAAATAAAATCGTAATGCAGTCATTTTCTCTAAGTGAACAATGTTCGTTGCCAATTTTACTCATCTTTTTTGCGAAACCAGCATCGAATCAAGTTTGTATTTGCCTACGGAGTGTCCACCTCTCGTCCTCGAAATTCGCCAGTTTATTTGCCCTGCCTTTTGGCAGGACGATTTCGATTACCACACACACACACACCACTGACTAAACTGGCCGGAAACTAAAAAGATGAAATGATTAAGGTCGCAATTAGATGGCTAACATCCGCACTGAACTCAAGCCTCACCGTTTTCAATCCCCCGAGCGGCAAAAAAAAATTCAATTATTTCTTGGAAAAAAAAAGAATGCAAAGCTAGCCAAATAAAATGCAAACGCGAAAAATTGGGGAAAACTGAAAATTGGCATCGGTATAAAAGAGAATAGTGAATGGAATAGCTGGAAATGGCAGAGACTATGAAAAAACTCAATTAAAAACGAAGTCTAAAAACGCTGCACAGTAGATTGTTCAATTCAATCAAGAAAGATTGCTATGGATAAGGATGAAATGGTTAAACGGAGTTTAAGTCTAAGGATATCCCATATTTTTGGTTAAAATTCTATGAAGTTTTAAGGCCTTAAATTATCCATTGAAATAGATTAAATATCCTAAATGCAATCAATGATTATTCTCAAATTACAAAAAACATCATGACTCATCAGTACTTCACATAAGACAATTCATTTTATATTGATTGAAGACCCACAGAAGCAACGTCCATTGTGCCTTCCTCCCTTATTCCGATCGCATTTTAAGGAAACTCCCCCACAAACTCTCCCACAAAGTGTTTTTCTTACAAAATATGGAAATCAAGTTTAGTTGTACAAATAATCCACAACAGGAAAAAAGAGCAACAAAACGTAAACCAAACAAAAACAATCTGAAAGAACAGGGCGAAAAACAAGCAGGGCATTTTTCAATTTTTCGCGTCAGGCAGTCACCCCTCCACGGATACCTCGGATATCCCCCATCACCTTGCCCGTGGGGCAAACAATCCGGACTTCTGAATCCACAATCCGGGGAACAAGATCTCAGGACATGAGCACGGACTTGGCAAAGCCCGCATTTGTTTGCCAAAGCCACGGGCTCTCGCCAGCCATCACCTCCAGCTGCTCCAATGCTCCAATGCTCCACTGCTCCGCTCCCAGCCCGCTTAGAATTCAATTAAGGAGTGCGGGAAGCAGGAGGAGCATGAGTTGTAAGGACACTCGAAGAAAATAGGTCAGAGTATCCGTAATAATTGGATATAATAAATCTGGTGGCTTTCAATCAACAAACATTCAAATTCAAGCACAAAGATATATAGAAAATTTATTTAAAAATTTATATATATAGTACTAAATAAGATTTTCATCTTAATGAAATTGAATAAAAAGATAAGATCCCTTTGACATCTAAAAATTTCATTTGGCAATAAAATAACATTTTTGCTTATGCTATCATTTAGGTCATCCAAAGATATGAAAACTTTTTGTGAGTGATTCCCGGAGCTTTTCGAAAAAAAAAAAAAATTACGAGAGACGCGTATATTTTGCGGTTTTGCCACCGCACTTAATTCAATTCTCATTTACTCAGTTATGCATGCGTGATGCCGGCGCCACGCCCTGCAGCCGCCCCCTTTTGGCCAAGGATGCTGGCCTGGCCAATTTGCGATTCCCAGCCTCTCGTTATTTTGTTGCCTTGGCACAATTTTTTTTCCTTCTTTTCACCGCGGCAGGACGAACGTGTTTACGCCTTTCGCGCGGCCACTTTGACGTTTTAATTCGCCGTCACTTTGGGTGTGTTTAATGCAATTTCTTGGCGAGATTGACGGCATCCAACAGGCCCATCTGGCGGCTGGAATTGCACTTCAGATGCGGCCTAATTGGCGACAGTCTACAAAACTTTTCAATTAGAATTAATGATGTTAGGGGCAAATGCCGTGGGCAGATAAAAACATTGTTGCAGAAGAACTGAGAAAATTGCACTTGTCGCTGCGGTGGGTGAAATTATTTTTCCAATTATAACTGCAATTTTTGCACAAATGGAAATCCCCTGACAGACAACTGAAATATGCAAATGAAATTTATGACTCGACATTCCTCGAGGCAAAAAGTGCAAACTGTGAAATACAATTCTCGTGTTGCATACTTTTTGGTCGGAAAAAAAGAGGGGCTACAAAAACCTCAAAACTACAATGAGGCACGATCCGGCCTTTAATGGCAGGCTTAAGGCTTAAAGTACAAATAAACGGATATTCGGCTCCTTTTGCTGTCAAGGATTTTGCATTCTGGTGTTGGATTTTGTGTCACATTTGTGTAACGTGTATTTCTCTCTTTCCTTCTTTGCACTTTTTTGGCAGCCTGAGCCATCGCATTAGGGCTAAGCAGATGGCTCGAACCCGAGCCGACTGATGGAGTCTCTGATGTAAGCCCAGTTCTGTATAATTGATGACATCCGAGCGGGACCGCACAAGCAGGTCAAGGCAGGTGGCTGGGGGCTCATCCAAGGCCAGTTGGGCACGTCTTGCAGGTAAGTGAGCCCTTAAATTGCCCACTCTTAATTTCGCTGGGAATAACCCTTTGAAGTTTAGCAGTTGAATAATGGGGAAGATTCCAAGAAGGATAGCTTTAAATTATTATCTTCCAAAGATATCGCACATTTTAAGAAGATATTCGAATTAAATAATAAGGTCAAATCTTTCACGCATTCGAGTTTTTAAACTATTTTGGCATTTTGTTAAAATACTCAAAATTAAACTATATTTTCCCTCTTGTTACCTTCGAATTACTGCTTACCAAATAAACGCAAAAAAGGTATTATATCAGATAAAATATAAAAATAAACGCAATTATCTTTTGCTGAGGCTAGCACACCAGACTTGCCCTTGAAGCGGTAAACTATTTCGCAGCTCGCAGATAACCAATTTCACACCAATGCCACATAGAATTCCCTTCGATTAGTCCTGACGAAAAAAAAATCGATTTCGTGGCCATTGGATGGGGATGGCTTCAGCTCCACCGCTCATTCTGGCTCCACTCGTGCAGGCAATAAAGCGTTCCCAGGACCCATAATATTTGCCTAAACAAATGTTTCGGTTCCTGCATCGGAAAACCCTTTCAGCGGATACTGTCTAAACCTATGACAACAACTGGAAAAACAAGCGGACAAACATTCCCTTTGCAAAAATTTATGCGGTCGGTCGCATAAACAAATTTCAACTTTAAAACAAGCCGAGCAAAAGTTGCAAGCTGGCGCAAGCTGAATAGCCAATTCGATTTTGCCATATGCAATGTAAATCCTCCACGGATTTATGCTGGGAGTACGTAGGGACATGCGGCACATGTTCCAGGCTCAAAAGTTGAAGGGAAAAATGTGGAAGAAATGGGAAAAAAACGTTTGCATATGCTTTAATCAAAGGCAGTGACGTACGGGAATGTGGTTCATTCTTAAAAACGTTGCCAGGATTCCGGAGAGGGTTATCGCTGGATTGGGGCTGCGGTGTGTGGAACTTCGAGAGAGGGCTTCCTCCAGAAACGGAACTGTTGACAAAGCCATGCGGGTAGCTGCTTACCAAGGCAAGTTTAGCGCACGCGCAAGGGTTAATCCGGAGAGAGCGGAGAGTGCTACGCGACTCTTTCTCTGCTCTGCCGCCCTTTCTGCGGCTTACACGCCCCACTGGGTGGTTGTTGTGCTCTCGGCAGGGTTGCTTTTGACATTCTGTTCGCCATGTGCCCCACTGTAAGACAGCTGTGCACTAAAAAAAACTTTCATGAGTTCAGAAAAATGGGGGTTCAGTTGTGACAGCATACCAAACATAATATTTCGATTATCGAATACCATTTTATTTTATATCTATTCACACAATTTGTCTTTTTTAATAAGCAAGACTCGAGCTATAGACTCTTGTGCATTCAAACAAACAGTATGTAATTACTTCTTTTTTTTTTGCATACTACGTAAGTTTCTTTATGCTTTAAGCATTCTTTGAATGCATGTACTTTACTCATTCCTTATTCCATGAAAAAGAGAACATACACCTATTTCTTGCAGTGCACCCTCCCCGCGGCCCCATTTTGCACCCAACAACCCCTCGTTTCTTGGTTGCCGCTTATAGCTTTTTAATTGCAAATAGGAACTGTTAACATTTTTGTTTACGTTTATTAAACTAATTGGATGAGGAAATGCCGCTGCGTAGTTTACATCCTGGTTACCTGGCCTTTGTTGGGGATTTTCGGGCTGCAGAAAAGAGCGCCCACATTTAGGGGACTCCCGACTTTGTCTACAGTGGTAATCCCCCGGGTCATTAAGGCGTCTACGTGTCTGCAACGGCAGCATCGCAGGATGCTACCAGCCAGGACATTGTCGCCTGCCGATTGTCGCATGTTTTATTCAGTTCTGCGATGTTCTCCTCATCGCCGCCATCAGGTTGTAAATATTGAACAACACCAACAACAGCGGCGGGGGAACAACAACCGAGGACAGAAATCCACCGGAAGCCAAAATGGTGCTCATATTTTAAGATGCTGCATTTTTGATCTGACGCGACAGTTTCTTTTATTGCCCAAGATGAAGGACACCTTAATTGTTGGCTGCGAAAAGGATGAAAGCCAAAGTGCTGGGCTAGCTTAAGCTCCAAGAACCTCTGGGGCATGTCATTGGATTTAAAAAAAGAAATGGAAAAGGAAACAAAAATAGAAATATAAAAATAAAGGAAAAGAAATTGTAATAAAAATGGAGATAGAAATTGAGTTGGAAAAAGAGATGGCAGCGCAGATAGGAAAGGTTAAAATTATACGAAAGCCACTGGAGCTTAACATTTGGCATTTTCATCGATAAGTCCGCCTTGTATCTGTAAGATATAAGGGGTTTTCGTGGTCTTGCGTTTGATTGATAAAAAAGTTTTACTCAAATGACTGATGAAAAGTTAGCAAGTTGTGAGCGGAAAGTTCCAAAGAATATGTCATAAGCAAGTTACATGAAATGTAGCACAAATGTTGCATTACAGAAGATTTGACATTTACTTCGGTCTGACAGTTGCGAAATTACCAACAATAATTTACTTCGAATAATACCTTATCCAAGCGAAACAATATTGGGTTTCTTACAACATATTGTATTCTACTCATTTTTAGTGCAACTTATGAATGCAAAATTCAATAAAGTGTAGATCCCATTCCTGTTAGCCTTGCTCCCTAAAAACAATGTCCTGCCATTTATCGACTTTTTATTGTTGCATGGACTTATTTTTTTCTTTTTGGTTCTCAAGAGTAGAGTAGTTCATTAGGACAGTGCAATTTTGACAACAACATTTTGAGGGTTGAACTTGGCTATAAATACGAAACTATAATGCTCCCAAAAGAAACTAAGCTGACAAAAACAGACAACAAGACAGGGGATCACGGCTTGGGGTTGAAAATGGAAATGTTTATGAACTCACGTTCCTAAGTATTTCTGGATAGGTCTGCGGTGACGTCATTGCCGCAGAAATATGATTGCAATTTATCGGGGATACTTTGGCGTAGGTACACAAAAGCATGACATCAATCAAAATCGAGTATTTATCATCATCTTAACTCGGCAATCCGCCGCCCCGTTTGTATATCAATATTTTGAGCGAGGACAATTTGATAACGAAGACGTTTAGCCATTTGCAGGGCCAACTTCTTCAGGCCCACAAGTGTCTCCTTCATTTTCCGAACCGCCCCCATCTTGCCCCATCCCCTCCTTGTCCCTTGATTAATGCCCTTACTGTCAGGGCAAACACCTCAAGTGGCCATTGAGGCCCGGCTCCTCTGCCACCTTTCTCGAAGCTCGCAGGTGAGCACTCGTAAAACTCAAAAGCCACATCCGCCCGCCATATTAAATTCTGCAATTCAACTTCGTTTTCGTGCAGAAACAAAAAAACTGTCTATAAATACTGTTAAATGAGTGAGTTGAAGTCTCCTGCGTAAAAGGACACTGAAGGAAAAGATATAATTTCAGACAGAGTGAATCCTGAAATTATTTGTTCAAATATTTACCCTCTGTTTCTTTAGTCATCGCATAATCTTGTATTAAACTATAATTAAATTATGGTAAATTGAAAAAGTCTTAAAATATGAAAACTTGATTTTTTTATAAAACCCTTTTTTTCTCTATGTGTGTGTAGCCACACGTAGTTGCGGTTGCTTGTGGTTTCCCCCTGAAATAATTTCTGTGTATGGGTGTTTGTGTGTGAGGACGCACGGATGGATGGTTCGATGTTGTTTCCCAGTTGTTTTTGGTTGAAAATCGATAGAAACAAAAAATCCATAAAAACAAAACAGTAAGAAACGGAAAAAATGTAAAAAATGCATAACATCGTTGGAAAATACGTGGTCTCCGGATGCCAACTATAGAAACTAATCCAACTATAGTAAATCCGACAACAGAACACTCTGAAAAAATTAGGTGTTTAAACATTTATAAGCCACTCTTTATGACCAATGCTCAAAAACGCATTAAAATTTTATAATTGCATTAAATTGATGTATTCGCAAACATAAACTTATCACCTCACGTTGTCTGGGACCCAGAATCCTTTGAATACTTCATTTCATACCAATAAATGTAAAATCTATCAAGTTTTTGGAAAGGATAAACTGAAATTTGGAATTTGTATTTTATTATAAACAGTAAAAGTTTAGACCGCAAATGATATCCTGTAAACCTGGTTTGCTGCCCAACAACCCCCTTAAACAAATCGGTAGCAATATGGCAAGAATGGAAACCTGCTATGGATAATGTATGGGGTCTACGTACCAACTATTTCCGCTCGGGTGTAAAATTTCAGAGGCTTTCGGCCTTATACAAATCACTTCCGGGATGAAGCGTTCACGTTGTTGCACCCACAGTGCACACATACAGACACCCGCTGCCGCTCACACACACACTGACAGCTGGCCACGAGACACCAACACACGGCCACAATCGCCTACACCTACGCAGACACAAACACACACACACACTCACACGCGAAGAAAAGGAAGAGGAGCTGCAACCTCTGATTTTCCTTTGTATTTGATAAAAAACACTTTTCGTTTATTTCGTTGGGCCGCTCCTTAATTATATAATTTTGTTTCACTTAATGCGCTTTACGATTTAACGCAATTGGCGCACATTCGTCGCATGATTTGCATAAACATTTTACTGATTTTTCCCACAGCACACACGCACACACGAGCACCTTCTGTGACGTACGCACTATCGCACACACACAGGCGTACTTATTTTCTCCTTATTTTTTTTTTTTTGCCTATAATCGCGCTGCCGTTTACAGTTGGAAATGGTGCTCCAACTAAAGTAGGTGGCTTGTCCGTTCTTTTTTGGCCACGGCAAACGTTGTCTACAAACTGAATGATTTTATGGAGCGAGGCTTGTGAAAAGCCGCGCTCTGCTGTATAACTGTAAAAGCGTGCCGTGCCAAAAGGAAGAGAGCGCTCTCTGAGAGAAAGCACTTGCCGTATTGTTGTTGCTATCGCCGTGGTGGTAGTTTCGCGGCCACAGGGTGACTCCCGCACGTAGCGTTTACCCTGTGGAAGAGACAACATGCGCAAGGCACAGTGGGCCAATTCCAGTAGGAGTCAAATTTGAATTTCAAAATATGTTGAAATTTGCAAAGCATGTTACTAATCGAGAAGCTCTACGAGAGTGGAAGGGTTTCAGAAAACCAATATCCGACAGAGCTTTAAATGCAGCTAAAGATTTAAAACTTAAATTATATTTATAATATTAGATTTGTATCGTATTATTCTATTTATTTCAATGCACTACCTTACATTTGTATACCCATTTCGTTCATTTGAAAATTCCCTCCGATTTCTATCGATTAAAATCGCTTTCCACTTTTCCGATACACAAACCGGAAAATGTGAAAAACGGTTGTGTCTGAATAAGGAAAGGCAAGCTTCCCAAACCAAAGATTTAAAAAGATAAATAATTATAGTTATTGCCCTTAAATTTAATAGCATTATTAAATTCCTTTTTCGCACTCTGAAAACCCCTTACATCAAAATTGATTACATTAATTTATAAATAATTAATTCAATTAATTTATTTCAAAATGGAAAAATCACATTTTTAAAACAATGCGAAAAACATGAACTGGACCAAAATAATTTAAAATATATACCAGCAAACGTCAAACAAAGATCACGCTCGTCAGCAAAAGCGACTCGTGTTCGAGATCTGACAGATTTACGGATCCAAAACTAATCCCCCGAAAGTAAAGAAATATATTCGAAATTAAAATACAAAGACTTGGCCAAGTTTCAATTTGTATCACTTTATTCAACGTTTTACGTTAATATTTTGTTGTTTTTTAATAATATATTCTTTACTGTACTTTAGCTGTACTTTTATAGGTGTTGCTTTCTAGTTTTGGGGACTGCTCGCAATTTGAACATTTAAACAATTAAGTATATATAAATAATTTTAGACGTCACTCGCTAGACATAACATTACGGGTATAAACTTATTCTTACTATGTACGGGTGTATTGTTTATGTATAGTCGTATTTTATAATATAATTTATGTATATAAATATATGTACCATTACATATCATTGCATCAACACAGCACTTTAAACACTTAATTGCCAGTATAAATAATGAATGTTCTTGCTGTCGCAAATTATACCAAAATTTTCAACAGAAAACAAAAAACTACAATTTCTCGGCTCTTATTTAGAAATCATTGAAGTACTGCAAATCTCTTTGGTCTACTGCCTTGGCGGGCTTCCAATCCTTTTCGGGATAATCATCAAAATTTTTGGTATCCCCATCGTGATGTACATCGGGCAAAATTGGTGGCTATAAATGAAGAAAATTTGAAAAATTAGTGCTTTGATTGTACATATATTATATTTAAAGCCAATTATCGCATATTTATGAGTGTTTAAACTTAAGTAAAATTAAGAATACATAAAGACCGCCCAAAAACATGTTAAAGAAATTTGAAAATATTCATAAACTATCATTTATAAAGTTGACTTCTACCATAATTAGTTCTATTTGTTTCTATATTTAGATCCATGAAATAGATGTGATGTGATTTTGAAAATCACATCAAACATACGTGGCTGGCAAACGGATAAAAGTTGCGAAATGTGCGCAAAAATTCAACACGTTTGTAACAATCACTTGTGACGCATTTAACCCATTGTCTCCCGCTGGACGGAGGCGTTCATGTGGGCAATTAACACCTTCTCCTTCGGATGCGAAATGCCCCCTTTTGTTACATTTCACTCGCACTTGGACCAACTGGGCTGGGTAGAGGGAATCGCTAGATTTATGGGTCCAACACCCACCCAAAAGGCCGAAATAGACGCTGCGGTCATTAACTAAAGGCACAGCTAATTTGGAAAACTTATTTGTTTATTTGCCTTTAATTACGAGAACGTATGAAAATACATTGGCCGTCTGACAAAAGCTGAGCCAAAAAATCAGTGTGCCAAAAATCCACACAAAGTAATGACCCACACAATTACTGATGATTAAAAAGGAAAACTCGGAAAATAGAGTGGACCCTTGAAGCTTACCTTAAGTTTCTTGCTGTAGACGTCATTCCAATTCAAGTGCTTGAACCAGCGATGCCTCTTCACGTCATCGGCGCCATTCTGTGGAGTGAAATACAAAATATTGGACATAAATAACGTTTTGCATTTGGCTAGCTCGTGTTGCAAAAAAAAAAAAAAAAACGCGCGACAAATCTAATAAAATAAAAGCAAAGTTATGGCGACAAAAACGAAAATTCGGGGGAAGGTGAAAAATGATTTCGAAGAAAATGTATTAGGCTAACTGACAACGAGCATGTGCAGATCTATTTGTGATAGGCAACAATTAATTTTTGATATATGCGATGCAATTTTTAATGCCAGCAACAAAATCTGACCGCGACAAGTGTAAACAATTCTCTATAAATATGCTGCCTAATAAGCCGGAAAATGTTAACGAAAGCCTTGCCAAGTATTTTTATGAGACTATCTAAGGCAAGAGTAAAGGAGATCGAAGGGGTGAAAACAAATAAATAAACTTTGACAGTGCTAATTTTAATTTTCATTAAAAAAAAACCGAATGACTTGATGGATAGTACGGCAGCTGAACAAACTTTATGCTCCAAATTATTTGTTTATCTATTCCATTCCCATGTTAGATCTTTGAGACTTTTTTAAGCTTATAGATCTAAAAATTCTGAATCTATGATTCTCACCTTCATGTTGCCCAGTCGTTTGGTTCTATCATTCACCAGCAGCTTTTTGATCAAGTCTTTGGCAATGGGATCCATATGTCGCTCCCACTCAATTTTACCGCTCAATATTTTCTCGTAGATCCCAAAGGGCTGTTCATCGTAGAATGGTGGGTATCCCACGAGCATTTCGTAGATGAGAACTCCTATAAAAGAATTCCAACATTACAATTGCAATCCTTGTAAGTGATCGAATTGAGACTCACCCAATGCCCACCAATCTACGGCTTTATTATGACCCTTGGACTGAATTATCTCAGGTGCTATATACTCGGGCGTTCCACACAATGTCCAAGTGCGATCCCTCAGCTTTTTGGCAAATCCAAAATCGGTTATCTTCAAATGACCATCCCGATTGATCAGCAGATTCTCTGGCTTCAGATCGCGATAAACAATTTGCAGTGAGTGCAGGTATTCTAGGGCACTGACGATCTCAGCCGCATAGAAGTTGGCTAAAATCGAAATCAATTTTGTGATTTCTGATTTAAAAGATTTAATAGAATAGTTATGTACTTACAGGTTTGACTAGTGAATTTTCCCGCATTTCGCAGATATGTGAACAGCTCGCCGCCGCAGACATAGTCGAAGATCATATACAGATTTGAGTCATCCTTTGTGGACCATTCCCTGTATGGAAAAATATAATTTAATAAAGAAATGCGTAAACAATTTGAATAAATTAACAACTAAAATAAACTGCAAACAAAGAAAGAAGTATTGCAATTTTTGTTTCCCCTTTATTAAGTGATATTGACCTTTAATTGACCACAACAAAAAAATTTATATATATATGCAAGTAATGTTAATTAAATTTTACAATTTCGTACCCTTCAAAATAAACAATCAAAATTGGTTAACTTTTTACATATAATAGATTTGGTTTTTTTTCGCGTTCTTTTTTTCAAGAGTATGACAGCTTTATTATCGATATTTTTTTAAAATTATTTTAAAAATTAAATTGGAATATTTTCCATATTGCTTTACTTACAGGCTGATGACAAACGGATGTCGTATTTCGCGCAATATATTCCGCTCGTTCTTGACGTGCTCAATCTGTTTGAGACGAATGACTTCGGTCATGGCCAGAATCTTCATGGCACAGTACTTCTCCGAAATGCGATCGCGACATAAGCAAACTCGTCCAAAGGTGCCCGTGCCTGAAAGGGAAAAGGTGGTGGTAATGCAGGGTATCGTATAATCGAGTGCATCGAAGCCAAAACCGCAAACAGCGTTCTTAAATATCGGGGCATGCCCCATTTAAGTGTTTGCAAACGATATGGCAAAGGTCTCAGCTTAAACAAAACGTGAATGAGTGACAGACGAGGTGAAAATTATAGTACTCAGTTCCATTTTTATTTCATACTTATTCGAACTATTTCAAAAGTTGTTTTAAATCTCTACAGAACGGGTAAAAACGCATTAATCTTTCAAAATTTAATAGTTACAAATAAGATTTATTTGCAATTACTTTGTAACCTATTGTAAAATCCCAAATAAGAAGACTTTACTCGTTGAGTTTTTGTAAGAAACTGGTTTTATTTGGAAATATCTTCGGTTTAAATAGGTGACATGAGAATCGCATCTTAAAGTAAATGGCCTACGCAGAGGCCTACGTAAATAGTCCCCGCCTTATCGAGGTCCCACGCTCGGGCACATCTGCCTATCTTGAGCGGCGAGGACCTTATCTGTGGTCTCCCACTAAGGGACTATTTTAGGAGGCGGGGAACGATCTCAAGTGACTGACTCATGTAGTGTGCACTTAAATTACATGTTTTTGAGCAATGCACCCATGTCGCCTTAGATAACAAAATCCTAAATATAATTTATCGCTCTCGATTCATTTACATAAGATATGAACGGAGCCCAAAATTGTAAGTCTTTAAATATATTCGTGTTCATGTGTGAACATTCTGCCAAAGGGCCAGCAAAGCTGAGATGTACATTAGTATATTAGTTGCATTTATAACAGTAGTGGACTGTATTTATTTGATATATGTTCATTTATTTTGCAACTAAGATTTCAATGGGCCTAGTTTTTCTGGCTTTTAATTTTATTGGATTACAATTATGGTTTATATTATTTTTAATTCAACAATTTGTACTCAATTAACTTATGTTAAACATTTTGCTTTTTCTATGTAGAAGTACATTTTCTATTAGTGGACTGTATATTTTTATTTGTTATATTATTTTATTGTTTATTTACTATTGATATTTATAGTACTGGCAACGGACCTGCAAAGGTTATTGCTTGCATTCTTTGTTGCACAGCACATTTCCGTATGAAATATATTATTAATACTATCATTAGTATTAAAGCAATAATTAATCCAGCATGTCCGGAAATATGATGGAAATGTAAATCTTTCAATTTTTGATGGTTCTCTTTCATAAATTTAATTTCATTATTCAATCGTTCAAATTCCTCAGTATGATTTAATATTGATAGTTTCAGCGGATCCCAAATAACCTTCGGCACTCCACTAACTTCTCCTATATAAGGTGTTGATAATAATTCTTCACTTTCGGACTGAATGTTATGGTGGGCAACTAGAATTTTATCGTCGGTTCTTGCCGTACAATATGGCGCAATGCTTAAAACTCCTTGCTGAGGCAAATCAAACAATTCAATTTGAGAGCCAGTACATTGCAGACGGACTTTTGAATTCGCAGGAACCTTAAACAACCAACTACTTTTCTTTTCTAACTCTACCCAGTAACTTTTAGAGTCGACTACTGTTTTATAGATGCAGTTCGCCGCTTTATCTGGCTTTAGAGGCTGAATCTCACATGCATTATCATTCGCTGAATTCCAGGGCCAACTTCCTTTGCATATTCTCTTATTTAGTTGCCATTTCTGACATTGATTTAATGTGGCTTCCGTCATTATGTGATAGGAATCTATCTCAAAATTATAAATTAAATATTCGGACGTTGTATGCACCATTATTATCCGATCTTCATTTCGAATTGGCACCGGAATAAGCCTGAACAATTTGGATGGATGCCTGCTAAACAGAGGCACTTTTGCACTAATGATCAATTTATCGTCGATGAATAAACCCCTGGCTGTTAACAGTGTATACACCTCCTTAAGTTCCGTACCTGACCGTTTTCCTGGAATTACTAGGTTCTCTGAAAGACTCTGCTGAATTTTGGCAATTTCTTTTTTAAGCTGATTTGGCCTGAGAATATTTGTATTTAGCCTACCGTGATTAATATCAATCAACAGGCTTATAATGCCTGCTTGAATTTTTTCGCCTTCTTCAATCAATGAGTGTAGCTGTTTCGTAATCATAAAGAATTTTATTGATTCCTTATAAACATAATAATTTTCTTTAAGAACTTCTGTCATGTTCTCAATTCTTATTTGCATACTTCTAAAATTGGAGTTAACATCTTCTGTTGTTCTCTTTAATAGATTAGAAGTTGAATCAACCACAGATGTTTGTTTTTGAATTAGTTTATCAAGGTTGTTCTGGTTATCTAACAAATTCTTCATATTTTCTTCTAATTGCTCTCTATCATCTTCATCCATTATACCAAATAAAATATGATACAAGGAACCCATAAATTCGAAAGGAGCACGCTTGCTTCTAGATCTAGACTGCATCATAAACAATTTATTGTTTTCTTCAAGTTCCGATAACTGACTTTGCATATTATCTAAGACTAGACTACATTGCTCTTCAAAGCTATGAAGTCTTTCGCAAACTTTCCTCATACTTTGTATAAGCGCATTACCCTTTGTTAACATTTTAAAATATGGATCCATTTTATAATAGATAACCAAATTCCAAGAAGTACTCACAATCTCAACATCTCCTAGCGGGTCTAGATATATTGCTGAGGTTTTATTTATTTTGTCTATAGAATATCTTGGTGCTATATCTTTAGGTAATGCGCTAGAAACTTGACAACTTAACACAAACAACAACATTGCCATAATGATTCCGATCTTGGACATTCCCGATGTCGCTCTAGTTCGTCTTTTTGGCTCTTGGTCAGCCTCATTTTTGTCAACAGACTTTATTCCTTCCAAGGGACAAATTTTAGTAATGGGTCTAGTGATATATCCTTCCTGCATCTTTACTTTAGCCACTCGGACCTTATCATCATTCCCCTTATGCACCTTTTCCACCTTTCCTAAAGGCCATCTTGCAGGATGACAATTCTCATCCTTTAATAAAACTATTTGCCCTTCTTCTATATTAGGAATTTCCTTTTTCCATTTATTCCTTTGCTGGAGCGTATGCAAATATTCACTTTTCCACTTAACCCAGAAATCTTTCTTCATTTTTTGGATAAGTCTCCACCTATCCAAATTTCCGATTTTTTCATCTTCCATTGGTTCGACTATTTCTAAAGGTGGTCTTCCAATTAAAAAATGACCTGGTGTTAAAACTTCTTGTTGGTCCTTCTCACTAACTATAGTGTATAATGGCCTTGAATTTAAGCATGCTTCTATTTGACATAAAAGAGTTGACATTTCTTCATAAGTCAAAATAGTGTCGCCGATTATACGCTTTAAATGGTATTTCATTGACTTAACTCCAGCTTCCCAAATACCTCCGAAGTGAGGTCCTGCCGGGGGAATAAAATGCCAATCAATCCTGTCCTTTTCAAGCTGCGCTGCAATCGTTATATTTTCTTGTATTGCATTAAATAACTCTTGATCTAATTTTCTTGCAGCTCCTACAAAATTTGTTCCGTTGTCTGAATAGATATTGGAACATTTTCCCCGTCTAGCAATAAATCTTCTGAGTGCTGCTAAAAATGCGTCTGAAGTTAGATCGCTTACCATTTCTAAGTGTATGGCTTTGGTGGCCATGCAAACGAATACAGCAACGTATCCTTTAAATGTTTTTTGGCCACGATTTTTTGAACATTTAACATAATAAGGACCTGCGTAATCTATTCCAGTATTAAGAAACGGGAATGTCATCGTCACTCTATATTTTGGCAAGTTACCCATTATTTGCTGAGCTGTATTTTGTTTATACCTTGCACACGTTACACATTCTCTTAAATACTTTTTCAACGAATTTTTCAACCCGAAAATCCAATACTTTCTTTGGATATAGTTTCGCATTAGGTTTATCCCTCCATGCAATGTTTCCTTATGAGCATTTTTTATTAATAAGCTTGTTAGGTGGCATTTTTCTAAAATGATTGGATGTTTAACATTAAATTCTGCATTGGAATTTTGCAATCTTCCTCCAACTCTTAGAACCCCATCCTTGTCCAAAAATGGATTCAATGACAATATTTTATTATTTGTCTTGATTTCCTTTTTGATTTTAAGGCACTTTATCTCTTGCCTAAACTGGTATTCTTGTTGTTTCTTAATAACAACTGTTTCCGCTATTCTTATCTCCTTTACTGAAATAATTGATGAATAGGCTTTATTTCTTGTTTTCATCTGCACGAATCTATTTATGTATGCTATTATACGTATAAGTTTTTCTATACTGGAATACCTTTCTATTAATTCGTAAATAGGATCATCTATTTTGTCATTTAATACCGTATTTATTAAGACAGGTTCTTCTACAGACTGCTGCCGAGGCCAAAGTTCTTTTGGGTCTGCTAGCCATTTCGGACCTTTCCACCAAAAATCACAGTTGATCAACTGGTTAGAATCCACTCCCCTGGATGCTAAATCTGCTGGATTATCCTCTGACTTAACATGATTCCATTCAGTATTTTTTAATTTCCGAATGTCATCCGTTCTTCTTTTTATAAATTTGATCTTACTTTGACCACTGTTAATCCATGCTAAGGTAATCGTGGAATCACTCCAAGCATAGATCTCCATTATATTGTCAATTGATCCTTTTAGTCTTTGGATTAATTCACTAAGCAGGTGAGCTGCACACAGCTCGAGTTTGGGAATTGTCTTCCTATTTTTTATAGGGTTGACTCTACTTTTGCTAGCTATTATATTAACATGAGGTCCTACTTTAGCATAGACTACTGCAGCATATGCTTTTTCGGAGGCGTCCGCAAATCCGTGAATCTGAATGACTGAAGAACTGTTTGAATTAATCCACCTTGGGATTCGAATATTCTCTAACAATAATAAATTTTCTTTATATTTTTCCCAATAATTTTTATCTTCTATGGATAATTCCTGATCCCATTCACTTTTATTTATCCAAAGTTTTTGAATAAAAAGTTTTCCTGAAACCGTGACTGGTGCCAACCATCCTAACGGATCAAATATTTTTGCTAGCGTTGATAACACAACGCGCTTATTTATATTTTTTGATTCATCATTACAATTTACGCTGAACTTAAATAAATCCTTTTGAGGTTCCCATTTTAGTCCTAAAGTTTTAACACATTCATTTTCGATAATATTGAGAACCTTATTGTCCCCTGTGTCCTCCACAGTGGTTAATATTTTGGAATTGTTGGAAATCCATTTCCTTAAGTTGAATCCAACTTTCTGCAATTCATGGGGAATTAATGTTATTAATTTATTAGCTTCTTCTACCGAATCAGCTCCAGTCATTAGGTCATCCATATAGAAATCATTCCTAATTATTGCACTAATAACTTGGTTTTTACATTTATCTGCAATATCTACCAGAACCCTGGTAGCCAAATATGGTGCAGATGCAGTTCCGTAAGTGACTGTGGTTAATTTATATGTTTTAATTTTTTCTTTTGGAGAATTTCTCCATAAAATATATTGATATTTTTGATCATTATTATCTATTTTAATTTGTCGGTACATCTTTTCAATGTCTGCCGAAACAACAAATTCCCATTTTCTCCATTTAATAATAATGTCAAAAATATCTTTTTGAACTCGTGGCCCAACCCACATTATGTCGTTCAAACTTTTGTTATTCGTAGTTTTTGCTGAAGCATCAAAAACTACTCTCAATTTGGTCGTAAGGCTTGAATCTCTAATCACTGCCTGGTGCGGTAAAAAATATTTGCCTTCATCACTCACTTCAATCATGTGTCCTAAATCCACGTATTCATTCATGAATTTAGTGTAGTCAACCTTAAGTTTTTCATTTCTTTTTAGTTTTTTCTCCAGATTCATGTAACGAGCTATCGCTTGTTTCTTTGAATCTCCTAAGGTGACATCCTCCTTGAATGGAATTGACACAATGTATCGCCCATCTGAATCTTTTTTTGTCGTTTTGATAAATTTATTTTCACAGATTTCAGACTCGATATCATCTTTTTCTTCTTCTTCCACTTCCCAGTAGCGATCTAACTCTTTTATTTCTATTGTTGTGGCTACAATGGTTTCTTTTCCTTTGGATTTTTTACATCCAGAAACTATCCACCCGAAATCAGTTTTTTGCCCAAGGAGACCGTCTATTTTTATAACTCCATTTTGCAGAATGTGAGTATATACGTCTGCTCCAATGATTAAATCAATGCGACCCGGTTTATTAAAATCGGGGTCGGCTAATTTAAAGTTCTTCCATTTTTTCTGATCAACATTAATCGTGTTGACTGGAAGTGCCTTCATAAGTTTTGGGAGAATAATTGCTTCAATTTCTAAATTTTTCGGAGAATTTCTTATCGAAATAACCGCTTTGTGCTTGGAGATGCACGTTCCTGTGGAAGATACTCCACTTATTTCAGTATGAGACCGAAATTTTTTCAATTTTAGAATCTGTGCAGACTCTTCTGAAATAATTGTGCTTTGAGAGCCACTATCAATCAATGCTCTTAATTGTTCAAAGCCTCCATACCTCGACTTTACTTGAATCAAGGCCGTGGCCAACAAGGCTTGACCTGTTGTTCTACACGTATTCACTTTTTCTGGATTATGACCTGCAAAGTGAAGTAACGTGTGGTGAGGTTTACGACAAGTCGAACAAAGCTGCTCGCTTATACATTTTTTACCAAACGGATGCCTCAGACATCTTAGGCAAATCCCATTTTTTCTTACCCAGTCAGACCGTTCTGCTGGATTCATTATTTTAAATTTATGGCATTGAATTAAATAATGCCCTGGTAGTTTGCAATATGCACAATTGTCACTATAATTTTTATTCTTGTTATTATTAATCATTTTCTTTACAGGTTTTACTTCCTGTGAGAATGATGATATAGAATTGAGCCTTTGCTCTAAAAAGTCCATGACATCAGAAAGTGCCTGTATTTCTTTTGTCTTTTTAACATGGCTTTCATATAAATTGAGTGATTCTTTATTGAATTTCCGAAGAATTATGTGAGCGAAAATTGCATCCACATCTTCTGGTAATTGTGCCTTTAATTTTATAATATAAATTGACTCGTTAATCGTGTCAATAAATGTCTTTATTTGCTTATTGGATTCTAAATTTAAATTTGGCATATCCATAAGCCTATTCATATGATCTGAGAATATGTTTCTTTTATTCTCATATCGCTTGGTCAAAAACTCCCAAGTGGCTTCATAATTTTCTCCAGAGCCGAGCAGTAAATGAGTAACCACATTTCTGGCTTCTCCTTTTAATGCTGACTTTAGATAATTAAATTTGAGAGAAGGACTGAGATCCTCTCTCACATGTATGAGCTCTGTAAAGAGTTCATTAAAAAGATCCCATTCTTTGGAATCACCAAAGAAAGTGGGAATCTGTATTTTAGGCAGGGTTGGTAACTCCTCCGCCTTAACAACCGTCGACATTTCAGCTTTATTTATTGTGCCACTGAGTCGACTATTAATGGCTGTAAGAATATTTTGTTTGTCAAATTCAAGTTCGCTAATTTCTTCTTCGAATAGCGAACTCTCAAAATGACTATTCACCTGTTCAATCAGGTTATCTATTTTATGCCATAAAAATTCAATTTTATTTTTCCTTATTTTAAGGAAATCTGGACTACTGTCTATTAGTTTAGACGTATCTTCTAGATATACTCGAAATTGGCCAACATTATTACGAAATGCCTGCTCTACTTTTAAAGCGTTGTTTTGTGCTATACCCTCTTTTTCAGGGTGACCACGCATTTCAAGGTTTAATGTAGGGGGAGGGTTTGATTTAGGGACAGTGTTTGATTTAGGGAAAGTGTTTTCTACCGACTCGCCCTTAATTTTTTCATTTTTATTTTTAATTTTTTCTAACACCATCATTATTAAATCATACTGCTTCGCGTTAAAGTATTCATGATCGACAACGCCGATCTTTAACAAATTGCTATGATTAGCAATGAAACATTTTTGAAGCTCATTTAATTTTAGAATTTCTACATCTGTTAATGTTGGTTTTACTTCCAACTTTCTAATTTCCAAAATAATTTCGGACTGCTTCTTAAGGAATTGAATAGTCTTTTCTGACATCATTTTGAAAATTTTTTGTAATTTCTTAATATATATAGTACGTGTATATGTATTTTATATGTATTTATATATATATGTGTGTTTGGATAAACAGAAAATTCTTGTTTTGACTTAGCTGATGTCGTTGTTGTTGCTGCTGCTGTTGCTGCTGTTGTTGCTGCTGTTGCTACTGCTGTTGCTGCTTCTGCTGCTGCTGTTGTTGCTGCTTCTGCTGCTGGTAGAGGCTCCTTTGAATTTGACTTCCTTCTCTTCTTTAAGGCTCCGTCGATGTTTAAAGATGATTTTTTTTTTTTTGGCACGTTTTATTATTTTTGTAGTCCAGTCAGATTTTTTGTTTTTTTAGCCATTTATTTCGGCATTTATGCTCTTTTGGCATATACACTGCACTCTATTTATGAGCTGATTTAATGCTATTAGAGCATTTATAAGGCACTGTTTTCAGGCACTTTTTATTTAATTTATGCTCTTATGGCATATACACTGCACTCTATTTATGAGCTGATTTAATGCTATTAGAGCATTTATAAGGCACTTTTGTTATGCACTTTTTAATTTCACAATTGCTGATGTATGGCCTCAAGCACGCCTTACCACAATTTATAATGGTACACAAAGCAACCTTTAGCTATAGACTATAAGGTGCTTGTTTTAAAACATAAAAGATTCTTTTGTATCTTTTGCTTTTTATATTTATACTCTGTTCCTTACCTTTGGTAGGGGGAAACAAGAGTTACTTATTTTTGCTACCTTTAGCTGTAAGATGCTTAAAGGAGCTGGCCTTTCTCTGAGTTCCTTACCTTTGGTAGGGGGAAACTGCAGAGTCGATTAAAGGCTCGATTGACCAAATGTAAAATCCCAAATAAGAAGACTTTACTCGTTGAGTTTTTGTAAGAAACTGGTTTTATTTGGAAATATCTTCGGTTTAAATAGGTGACATGAGAATCGCATCTTAAAGTAAATGGCCTACGCAGAGGCCTACGTAAATAGTCCCCGCCTTATCGAGGTCCCACGCTCGGGCACATCTGCCTATCTTGAGCGGCGAGGACCTTATCTGTGGTCTCCCACTAAGGGACTATTTTAGGAGGCGGGGAACGATCTCAAGTGACTGACTCATGTAGTGTGCACTTAAATTACATGTTTTTGAGCAATGCACCCATGTCGCCTTAGATAACAAAATCCTAAATATAATTTATCGCTCTCGATTCATTTACATAAGATATGAACGGAGCCCAAAATTGTAAGTCTTTAAATATATTCGTGTTCATGTGTGAACACCTATAATTTTTACCACAAAATTAACTTATGTAAGTTTTAAATACGCAATTCTTCCAGTTCCCTATATTATATTCCCATTTAATGAGCGCTATCTTTAGAACCACTTTTCGAACCTCAATTGTTTGCATAATTACTGTTTTCACTGTCGAGCACGTTTTGAGGCTACGAAAGCCAGCTCGCTTCTACCACTACCATTACTACTTATACTACCAGGTAATATGACCAACATGGGTGTTGGCTTACACGCCCGGCCGAGATTTTCTCAACCTTGAGTTTTTAATTGGGCTAACGCCCGACTCGCTGGGCACTCGGTGGGCCAACGAGTGACTAACTTGCAGGAAAGGAAACACGGAGCGTGTGAGCCTCTCGCATTTCACGTAAACACTTTGGCCAGATACACTTGTGGCCAAGAGCGACGGCTGAAAATTTCTTTCTTTTCATTTTCTCTGTTTTGTTTTCCATGGCATGCCGAAGCAACAAAACGGCTACAAATTGATTTGTCTTATAAATCAAAAGCCGAAACGCAATCAAATCATTTCGAATCCGAAGCGGCCGGGGGAGTAGTGGGAAAAGTTTCGCTTTCTGCAGCTGCTTTTAGTTTTTCAGCACGTTTTCCCTGTGTGTACGCGATGTTCGGTGTTCCCGTTCATGCCAACAATAATTAGCCGTGATTTTCAATGTAATAAAACAGAAGTGAGCAGATTATTGAACTCGGCCACAGTTATATGCCACGTGCGTTCCTCCACGAAAAATCAAACAACACAGGCCGAGCAACTTGCCAGAATAGTTGGCTCCTAACAGCTGCGGTCAGGCAAACAAAACAGGAAAGAAGTCCAAACAACTAAGAAAGTTTGCAATGCAAGAAAATTAAATAATTATGTAGTTAAAAAGGAATGACTAAGATAATTGCTACTGAAGAAGTGGATTTTCTGAGTATTATTCTACCATATAATTTATATAATTACAAAAAAAGAAATATATAGATTGTTATAGATTCAGAAATTATAGATCATATTTTATCATATTGGTACTACTATTTTGCCTACAGCTGTGCGAGGGCGTGGGTGGTTGGGCTAAGTTCTACCCATATGGAAACACCTTGACGAGGCAGGCAAGCATTACGCGTGCAAATCAAAATATGATTCCCGACTTTGTAATTAATGAATTGCTCTCTTCGATTACGTAGTTCAAATGACTCAGCAAGTCAGTGGTATTATATAAGGTTTGCGGTAAGCGGGGAAAGTGAGGGTGAAATGTCTAAGAGCCTTAGTGATAAATCCCAGAGACAAGACGCATTAATGAGTTCATAACACTTCTAGCGAAATGAGTTTGAAATTCATGCCTTAAAAGCAAATCTCCAAATTTCCAGAAATTCCACAGAAACATTCTATAATAGCCAAACAAATTGGCCGTGGAATGTTTAAAACATTTTTATAGGCACATTGTTCAAGTGCAAACCAACTCGAGCATGAGGAATCCCCAAAATCGAACTTTAAAACCTACCACTACTAAAAGTTGCAAACACTAATTAAACCATCACAAATAAACAGCACATAAAACATGCATACGCGGCAAATATTTATAAGATAAATGCTTAGCAATTGCCTTGGCATTCAAAATTAATAACTTGGCTAAGCGGAAAATAAATATTTAATTCATGCCAAACGAAATAAATCAATCAGATACATATATCTACATCCAATGATGGATTATTTCACGATTTGAATTCAAATGTGTAGTGTAAATAGCAGACACCGGCACTTTGCATGGTATTGTGATTACGAAGCGTGAAGAAAATCGCAGGAAATAATGAAAAATATTTGAGGAAAAGGTATGGGCAATCGGAAAGTTCTGGCTGGCAACAAGTTGCATGCCTTGCATGGGGGCACATGGCTAGTGTGGAATAATTCCGGCGGCTTTGCTTCGGATAAAATAGTTTTTTAAATATTTACACGCTCTTATAGTGGAAAACTTTGTCGAACCATATTCATAATTTCTGATAGGGAATGTAGAAGGGTGCTGGTAAAATAAACAACTGAAAGGCTTTGTTTAAAATCAGAAATCTCTAGTGCAGTTCGTACAGTACTTGAAAATTTACATTTAACTAACTGTCATATAGAAAAAGGGATGATTATCCTTATACCAAGTATCATTGAAACTTAGTTTTTTCCACTGAAAAGTATGAATATGTCAGAAAAATGAGCTGCCTTTTACTTACAGTGGATCTTAAATCCATCCTAATGCTGAATTAACACCGCATAAGCCGCTGGTTAATGTCAGTACAATGACTGTGTGAATGCTCAATCTTAAATACTCTTCAAGGTGGCTTTCCAAAAAGAAGCTACATCTTCGCACTTGAGAAACATTTAAAAAGATCTCTTAGCACCTCATACATATGTGTACGATCCACTTCAGCTCAACTCACACTCCACTAGTGCAAAGGAAAGTGCTTTTACCAATGTTTTAACTACCACTTCCACTACCTCAGCCGCCAACTGCCCGCCGGCTGATCCTAAATGTCTGGCCAAAGTGAAATTGTGACAGCTGTGGAGCAGACAAGCTCGAGACTAAATAGTGCACTGAAAAATATCAGCAGGACTTCTTTCTTGCTTATGAAAATAAAAACAGAAATAAATACATGCGCCTAGTCTATAAAGTAATAATAAGATAAAAGATAATGATCCAGATAGAGATACATAATACCCAAATTTAGAACGATAGAATGCCTAAGTTTCGCTCAGTGCCAGCTCAGTCTTCAGACGCAGCCGCAGACGACCGACCAAGTCGATAGGCGGCCACAATTAAAGTCTGGCCGAGATGTGGCCAAACCTGTTGGCGTTCGAGAGGCAGACGGAGCACACGAGTTGCAGAGATGCAACTGCAAAAAGTGCGTGGAAAAAGGCGATACATATTTTACATAATACACGAAACTTTCTATTTGACGAAACGATGCCATAAACTGTCCAGTGAAATTGCCATACCATGGATGCAGTTCGTCCGTCCGCCTGACAGTGCACATCTGATGGATGAATGGATGGATGGATGGAATGGATGCCTTTCGTTTGCGCTGGCAAATAAAAATCATTGCGTATCTGTTTCTGTATTTAATGAATTGTGTACGCCAAAAGTCAAAATACTGTAAAAAGTTTCGCGAAACGCAGAGCATGTAAATGCGAATATAAACTTGGCACCATTTGCAGTTCTCGCCAGCTGCCGCACCAAGTTAAATAAAGTTAATTGCGTTTTATGCAGTTCGTCGAGGCAAAGTTTGTTTAAAGATTCATAAATAAAGACTCGCAGCTTCAGAGGCCAGGTTAAAAATAATACTGGCACGATCGTAAGTTTCAACATTTCCAAATAGGTATTAAAATCGGATTTTTAAGCTGTTGTAAATAATAATAAACAACGAAAATTTAGGTCGCGTGATAATTGCTGACTGACTGTTCTAATTAAGTTCTCCGCTGAAAGTCATTGTTGATATTGCAATTCGTACTTTTAAGATACGATCTTTCCGGCTATTATTTATCTGTTTTCATACCTTATTGAGGTAGGAAACAAATGGGTTACAAAACTACTCATTTCTACTCTTTGCTAATTGTAATAATAAAGGGGTGTCAAAGCTAGCACTTCAGTTGCAAATTTCCAGTTTAATTAAATATTGACGCAAATTAAAATAAAAATGGAAGAAAGCAAAAATATTTGCAAATCATATCTGCCCATGGTCATATATAAAAATACATTTGCACTGGACAGAGAGTAAAATAAATTGATAAATTAAAATAAAATCTTAATTCTCAGAATCAATTGCAGATTTTATCAAAGCAGAAAAATATTTAGAATTGTGATTTTCTAGGAAATCATTTATAAAATACGATATTAATGGACAGAACTATAATATATACATAGTTCTTTTAATTTGCGTTCAAACAAACAAAAAAGCTTTAAATTTGAGTAGTATGTATATGTAAATATAAATACCATGAACTTTCAACTATATATCAACTTTCTAGAAGGGTTTCTTTACAATTCTTCCTGGTTTATAGCCTTGCACGAATGGGGAAAGATCTGTACTGCGGAAATTACCTATCCGCCCACAGAACACCTCTCACCTTGCCCCATCACCCTTTCATTTGCGACATCGATTTATGACACTTTCGAAGCAGATGTTTACCATTTACCACATGGCATATAGAAATTAGCCCACCTGCCTCTGCCTGTCGATGATGTTTTCACATTTGTCAAGTTTTTACACTGCAGCTTTACAAGACCGCCAAGTGGTGGGGGCGTGATCGAACATAAATCTGATGTTGAAATATAGAAAATCATTCCGCCCATTCCGTCTATTTCAGTTCAATTTGCTTATATTGGCCAGATGCAATATGCATTTTTAGGTCACCTTTTTAAATAAGACACAAAAGAGGCGAAAAGTGTGCTTTTAACGCAGTTTTATATGCATATGCTAGTTTAATGTCTAAAAGACTTGGATCCGAACTGGGTCCCCGAAAACTCAAAAATCGCCCAGACCACAGCCCCCCTCCCCTCCAAAAAAAAGGGGGGTCGAGTGATGGGGGGCCTTTGGTTTTCGGCACATTGCCAAATAATATTTTTCTATAATATTTGCTTATACGCTGACTCGATTTTGTTGAAATGAAATTCACATTTTCCTCGGGAGCTTCGCAAAGTTTACAGAGATCCGGCGAGACGAATCCAAATTTTCCATGCGATCGTAAATTTCCCGTTGACTGATTTTGTCTTTTCATGCGGCGAGCACAGTCGAAATTATTATTACTTATACAGAAAATACAGATATATTTTGTTAGGCACTTAGCACACAACAAAAAAGCGATCAGGAATACCTATGCCATTTTCCATTTGAACTATGAGTTATACTTTGCAGACGCAATGTCGACACACAACTTGTTGTTCTACATGGACCAACAACACTGGGACATGTGTTCGCTATCCGACAAAAAAAAAATTTGATTGGCCTTTATTATTTAAAAATCAATTAATGCTAAAAGCACAAAAGACAGTCCCGAAAGGAATCCCTGCCACACACGCCGTCAGACACTCGGCGATTTCAATTTGATTTCAATTCGATTTCAATTTGATTTCAATTGGCAAACGGCATCGGACTCTTTTGTTTTGGCCAATTTTATGTCCCATCTGAATTGTGTTTCCCAGAATCGTGCGTAAATATTTATCTTTGCCAAATCCATCAATCAATGGGCAGACTAAAAGGATTGCCAGCTCAAAAATATACCTCATCACGATCCGTTAAAAAGTCCGCAGAGTACAGACACCCCCACTGGGAATATTTGTCAAGTTGATATATTGGCTGCGGAGACCTGAGGGAAACATAAGGTCAGCACCTCAATTGTCAGAGATTTCCGCATTTGTTCTACTTAGTCAAAAAAGTGGGCCACCGAACAAAATTTATAACTTTTTCGTCGCTAACTGATGGGGTTATTGATCCTTTCCGAATATATAGCGCACTTTCCAACAATTTATACAATGTTCGAGCACTAGGCAAATTTGAGAATTTTTAATGACCCAATTGATTGCCCGAGAACACATTTCACATTTCCAAAGTAATGACTATCAGACCGTTTTGCGCTTTTAATTCAGCAATTTCGAATTTTTTTGGGTGTGCCAATTTTCGGGATTTTGGTTAAGGATCCGCAAACGATCTTGGTTATTAAAGGAGGGATGTGTGCATCATTAAAAATAATTTAATGACACATCAAAGTTTTAAGTTTAGTTCATACTTTGATTACTTGATGCATTTTCATTACAATCCCTCAAAAGATCCTGGTTTGGCTTCTTAAAGAAATGCGAACTTTCTTCCCGGATACTTTAGCAATGATAAGACATGTACTTTCACTCAAATAAATGCATTGCTGCTGAGACAGGCAAGACTTCAACTTCAATCCAGTTTCCCGAGACGAGCATTTCCTTTTCGATTTACAGCCAAAGTCCATTCCATTGCGGTGTTAATTGCACCTGGACTGTTGATTTGACAGGTTTAAGGCCAAAGCTAATGGCATTTTCTGATTGTTGATCCATCGTATCACATGCAGCCAGAACGTGAACAAATAAAAACATGTTTTGTTTGTTTCCCGAGAGGAAAACAAAAGTTATACTGTTTTGTTTTCGAAAATTTGAAAACATTTCTTGGGAAATCTTCACTCAGAAAAAACCCCCTTTTTTAAAGGAGACCTGAGGTCGCTGGTTTCATCAATGGGATTTGCGAAACAACTATCAATATTTATAGTAAATCTTGAGGGGCACATGTTTAGAGTTGGCAATGTTTTTGTTTCGTTTCAGTGCGGTTTTTGTTCATATTTTCTTGCCATATTGTTTTCAGCATACACTGGCTTTTCCTCAATTATGGCGATATGTTCACTTCTATCCATCGCCTCTTATTGTTATTATCGGCAGGGGAATGGGATAAACTAGACCGGCTGATTATCCGCATGCCCTAATAGAAGCGTGACTCACTGCCATTTATAATCCGGCAACCCAACCCATTCCCATTTCATCTGGGATACCATGCACACGCATGGCATGATATCCGGTCTGGTTTATTTACTTCTTACGGATTTCTCTCGAAAATCGCACTCAATACCTTCTGGGCTCTGGCAATTGTTTGAAATCCATGCCATATTACTCATACGGCGTGTGGTACACTCTAAATACGGTGGAAAGCAGATACGGAAGGGAACTCAGCGGAATTACTCATATCGCGGAAGTGCTGTTGATTGATTAACTTTAAACAATGATCGAACATAGTCGAAATGGTCAGTATATCTTATCCCTTGACATAGGGCAAGATTTATAAGGTATACACGATAATGATTGACATTTATTATACAAAGCCTTTTTGCATTAACTGACTGGCCATTAATTTTATAAAAATACCTATAGAAAACTTTGTAATAACTTGTAATTGATAAAAGCATTTGATTTGAGATGGTATCGAGAGTGCGAAAACTTAGTATCCATTAAATTTAATTACTTAGAAACAATGAAAAAGTGATTGCTAAATGAAATTACAATATTCCCAGAAGCGATTTTAAGTAGGCAGCTAAAAGCCATTAGCTCCCACAATGGATTCTTAAAACATATAGCTTTCATTAATTTGTTAAAGTACAAAAGACGGCGAAACGTAAAACAATTTAAAAGGTAATTGTAGTCCAAAGAAAAGCCATTAGTTACTCCCACAATATTTAGTTGATTGTTTGAGTTGGCCTTAGCATTTTGGAACGAAACATTTAAATGATTTTGATAGTAAGGGAAAACCAAATTGATCACACGTGTAGCAGAGGAAATGTTGTGGTAATATATCAGGAAAATGCCCTGAACTCACCTCAAACTGAAGTAAATATTTATGCCACAAGACTTAATGAGTGTTTGAATAGTATACTAAATTTAGTCGGCTACTAAAAGAGGACTGCTTTGCTCATACGGAAGACGTCAAAATGGGAAAACAAATCAAAATATTATGGGCATTAATTGGCCGAGCGTCTATGCGAGTACGTAAGACCCATTGATGATCCTAAGCAGAGTCCAAGAATATATAATCGTACGTAAACGAACTCACTTTAAATATTGTCTAAATTAAATTTTACGCAAGCCAGATCGCCGCGGAGCAATGAAAACAATTCCCTGGCCCGCTGTGGTGCGAAAAGCTCATAATAATCATAATACTCGTACGAGCTCCTAGTCTTCCTCACTGCCTCATTCAATTTGCGTAATCAATAAGAATTTATTTATGCATAAAGCCAATAAAAAGCAATAGAAAACTGAAGCTGACGCTGAGCCACAAGAAGCTCAGTCATACCGACGTGCTCGAAAAATGAGGTAATAAATATTTGAAATTAAATCGTTGAGCGAAATCAAAGAATACCAAACAAAAGGCATAGAAAAAGTAAAACAATGGTATTTGAATACATTTTTTTTCCTTCTGCAGATGAAACAATCGGGGATGGAAACGAATTGATTGAACAGGTGAGAAAACTCTTTTAATTAAATGGTATAATCAAAGTAAAGAAATTTCATTTTTGACAGGAATAAAAGAGATTCCCACGAATTTAGCCACAAATGTTTGGCTAACTGCAAACGAAGCAGTCCAGACAGCAAGTGGATAATTGCTTTGAGGAATCTTGGAAATGTTTCGTAAAACAATGATTTTATTTTAAGAGAGGAGTTAATACACATTTTTAAGTCCAAACATTTTATAATAGTCCAAACGATTTTACTACAATTAGAAAGGTATTAAAGCAAAACCAAAAACTGCGCTATTTGGGTTAAAACAACATCCATAAATCAGCCTTTGACCTGATCAAACCATGACTTTCAATCTGACCTAGAAGCGAAAGAGTATTGTTGGCATCAGTCTAAACAGTTTGCCTGGGAAAATCAACAAACACGCCAAACTATTGATCGAAACCGAGCCGAGTACACTATCATCCGCAACCGCGCGACAAGTTGAAGGTTGAAAGGCGCGGGACCTTAACATCAATCATACGACCCGTGGGGCTAATGTAAACAGCATCCGACTTACCCACTGTTTTGATTATCTGGTAGTCGTCCAAGTGGTATTTGCGCACTCCCTTCGCGGTCTGGACGCTGCTGCTCTCCTCCGACTCGTCGTCGTCCTCCTCGTCATCGGTTTCATTGCCATCGTCCTCCTCGATGCTCTCGCTGGAATCGTGAGTGGCGTCATCCGCATCCCGGCCGTTGCCCTCCCCCTCGTTCTCGTCGTCCTCCTCATCCTCCTCGTCGACGTCATTGTCATGGTCAGCGGAACTGGTGGTGGTGGTGGTGGCGGTGCTGCTGCTCCGGCTGTTGGTCGCCGGATCGGGTCGCTGCTGCTCCTGCTCCGGATCCTCCTCGCTGTAATCGGACTCCAGTGGATCGGATGACTCGCTTGAGGCTACATTGCTGCTACTTCGGCCGTTCGAGCGGCCCAATTTGAATGTGAATGTTGTCTCTGTGTTGCTGCTGTCATTTGCTGTTGTGCTGTTGTTTGATGGAATTTTGTACGCCGACGTCATCGTGTTGCCGCTTCCGTTTCCGGTTGTCAATTTTGATGTGGATCCTGCCGTGCCGGATGACAAAGGCGTGCAGAAGCGGGCACAAGTCGCCGTGGACATCGCTGTCGCAATCCTCGCCTGCGGTTTTCCGATTGTCCTTGCCGGAGTTCCTGTCGTCCCGTTGTCTCCTGTCGCTTTTCCTGCAATCGAATGGATTGGAAATGAATTGTCGAGTTATATTTGGATAACAAAGCAAATAGCCAGTGTGATTGATTGAAGGCAGTTCGGGAAAGGGGTTACACTTGCCGTAATTACAAAGCTGTAACGTTTCTCTGTTGGTTTAACAGTTCACATAACGATTTAAGTACAATGTATTACGGTGTCAAAATATAATTAACTACCCAAGTAAATCATTTCAAGACTAAATAACCGTATAACTGAAAAGTCGTATTATAATTTCTAAGTTCTATTTATGTTGAGTACGCCTCTTAAACTTCAATTTAAAATTTAAGTATTGATCTTAATCGTATCAAGAGTATTTACATGGCATACTAAAACAGATAAATAAGACATTTTGATATTCCTGAACAGCAAATCAATACATTTATACTGTATATTTTATTTATATTACGGTAGTACACTATAGATATCTTTGCCTTTGACCTCAAAACATTTGAGGAAACAATTACGCTATAACCTGCATTCTTTCCATTTATTTCCCGTTCTTTAAGTTCTGTTCACATATCCATTAAAAGCCCAATACGCTCGACTAAATGCCGCCTCCATTGTTCTTTCAAATTGCCTTGGGGTGTATTTATACGCCAAATCCCACCATCCAAACCAGCCAAGTCCAGCCCAGTCAGCTCCCATTGCCAGACCATGGTCGTTTAATTAACCAGCCGAGGATAGTGATGATGGCTTTGTATTTTGGGCCCGGTCCAATCATTGTAGTGTTCGTAAATTGAAAGTGAAATGGAATGGCCGTCGGTCAGATGTGTGTGTGGTACTATATGTTCATACATGTGTACTACTATGCTTCGAGCAACAAGTGTTTTATCAACAGAGCGACAGGCGTCCGAACAAAAGGAATTATAAACTGTCAGCCTAGGAAAATTGAGTTCGCGTGCCAAAGGGTTTCCACCGCCGGCACAATGGAGGCTGCAGTCCCGTTAATATCACATACTAATATTATTAATAACAATGGCTGCAGTCTTGATTCAATTTGATGGCTGCCCGGCTGCGCCAACAAAAGGCAATCCCCCGCCCGAGTCCCCAGACACAAAGGCAATTTCTTGAGGTTCGCCTTAATGCCCCGATGCATTTAACTCAAGAAATAATAAAGTCGATAAAACGGTATTGAGGTCGGTCCACCCGAAATGCAAAATCGAGATGGACGCATCCGACTATAAAATCAATATCCATCTACATGGCGCTTCTATCCGCATATTCTTGGCTGGCCTGAGTGGCTTTTATTGTTTAAGCGCTGGCCGGGGCAATCTAGGCCAGTTGGTCCATAGAAGAGCATTCGATTGACTCGACGAGGATGCATAATAGCGCCAACCAAAATGTGCACTGGAGGGCAGGAATTGATGCGCATCATTAACTACAGCTTTGGCTGTTCGAAGGCCAAGAAGATGACAATAGATTAGTCAGGCGTGGCATTTGACTACCGAGCATCAAAAGGGTTTATTGCCAATTTCGGTGAAAGGGAATATATTTGCAGAAATGTAGAAACATCAAGCTCAAGTGCAAATAAGTACTATACACAATGGATGAGAAAGTGATGAAATCGTAATATAGTTCACACAAATATAAAAAGACAAGAAATGCATAAAACATTAAAGCAATTATGTAAAATAAAGAAGTACTTCCCAGTCATTCCAATTATACGTAGCTCGAAAATCGATTGGCTTTTCCATGCTTTTTTTGACTAATTTAAAATGGTTTAGTTTTTAAACCTTGTATCATCTCGCTTAACTTCGCAGTTGTCTTACCTACGTAACAAATGTCTTCCCCCATTGCAATTGACACGCCTCAAAAGGCAACCGCTGATAAACCTGGATTTACGTAAATATATTTAACTGCGTCTCAAGAAATATTAAGTATACGTATGGATATGCATATCTATATCGCTTTATTGTAACCTATTGTAACCTTGCAATTGTAGAACGTTTTGATATTTGCGAAAAATACCACTCAACAATTTCTTGGAATATTTCCTTAAGCAATCGCTTTGTTTTTTTTTATTATTATTGTTATTACGCATACATTAATTTTATGAACGACTGTCACTCAGGATTATTTACGTACGCGTTCGAAATGTTTGGACTTTTTCGGTAGGAAAATATGAAAATGAAACGCCAACGCATTAAAGTGCGGAAATATAAATTAAAGTTGTCTAAGGCAAAGTGCATGGATTGTTTTGAGAATAATTTTTCAAAAATTATTGTAGACAATCACTCGGGCTGTAAATTAGCAAAGCGACCAAAAGAACCAAGAAGCAGAAACAACCGATCTCAGCCGATCGTTCAGTCCTATATGCAGATATATATATATATACATATATATTCACATATGTATACCCACTTACACTCTGAAGATCGGCCCCATTCACCTTGGCGGCTGCCAAATTTGAAAATGGAAATGGAAATTGGGGTCGTCGTTGCCAGCCAGCCAGCCAAATGTTAAATTGTTGCCTAATCTTCCGGTGGCCAGCACTCTGTTTTTTTTTTTTCCTTCTCTTGTAGTCGCTTCTACTTTTCGTGAATGGAAAACGCAATAAAAAGTATATACTATTGTATATGGCTCGTACTAACGTTAAACTCAAGAATTAGTGCCTGCGAGATAAGATGCTAAGATCAGGTGAATGGGGTGTGAGATTTCGCAAGATCAGGGTTATCTGCTTCTGCAGAAATGGATTTACAAATTCTGATTAAGAGACGGATTCCGTGCAAGGGTCAATAAACGTTTTATGACGTTTACTTTAGAAAAGCTACGCCAAATAATATACAAATTTCGAGATAATATCTTCCTATTTGCACTTTTTCCAGAGAATGGAACCCCTAACAACTTGAAATTACTTATATTCCTATAAAATCCATTCAAAATATTTCTACACAAATCCCATTTATGAGCTGAATTCAATAAATTATTCGGTATAACTTTTATGCTTAAGGAAATTTCCTCGAAAAAATTATGAAACTTTTCCCATGGGCCTTAGCTCACCTAACATAAAGACACTTGATTTATTCGGAAAATCAGCGAATATATTTTAAAATGCTGAGCAAAAGAAGATTTCCTAATCTTGTGACTGCAAGCCAATTGACCTTTTGATAGGGGAAATTAATTTGGGGTGCAATGTTTGCAACATTTATTAATTCGTTGGGCGACCTAAGGCATAAATTGTGTGCTTAATTAATTCAGAACAGCGCGAGGCGATTTGTTTAAAAATATGTGTTCACGAATTTATAGATAGCTTACTTTTTCATAAAAAGAAAGCGTCTCATATTAATATCATCGTCATCGGTGTATTTTCGAATTTCCAAACAGTCAAAGAGAATTTGCTGTAGGCGTTGTCATTAATAATATTTTTCATACGCCAGGATATGTAATTAACTGAATAAGTGCATTCACTTGAATTAATGATGGGGGTGTTACGAAAACGAAAATTCATTGGCCATTTTCGGTTGACGAAATAAGGATTGTCGCTCCCATGCGTTTCTGGCTAATAAAACCCAAATGGCAATAATCGTCAAAAATAATGCCGGCTAAATGCAATCATAACATAAATACAGCGACACGCTTTGTTTTCCTTACGAGTATTTTCACTGGGATCTGGTTGGTTTTCCCAAACTCACATAAGGACGATACAGATTTATGGTCTTGGATTTGTTTTTATGGAGCAAGTACTTCCGTTGTCCTTGTGCTAGTTCCTCACTTAAGTTGCCACTGCTGTAATTGGCTAGGCAAACATATAAACATTTATGCGTATGGAGAAGTTGGGGAATAGATTTCGAAAGTCCTTGACTGAGTTGGCGAAGAGTTATTGAAGCGCGACATGAAGAAAAGCAATTTAAATGGGGTCACCTGAATGCAAATAGCTGGCAGATTTTGAAAGAAGCGGAAAACTCGAATATTATCTTTCTTGAATTATTAAGCATAAGTAAATCATACATTTTTGGAATTTTTTATATATTTACCATTTGTCAGTGAAGAATCTAATAATTTATCACGCTTTCTGAACTTTGAAATGTTCAAGAAAATTCAAAATATTTTACACGCCTTTTTTAATTTATATATATGTGGGATATATGGGATATATACCATTAAATCAGACATTTTAGCATTTTATTCTTATTTATATTTATCATATTTATTTTAACATTATGACGAGTTAGATCTTCCACCTCTATTTAAATGTTTAAAGACGCATTAATCTACGAATCTAACGAACTTAATGACTGCATTAGCAAGATCTCAAAGTATCTAAAAAACCCACACTTTCCAACTTCCACTTCCACTCCAAATATCAAGATTTAGCCCGCCATGTGAGGTGTAATTTGCTAATTGTACTAATTAAATCGGCTCGCCTAATTATAGTACTCAAAGCTTAATCATCAAACGAATTTATCTCCACATTTTGTTTCTATTTTGGAAAGCAAGCATTTATGATTTGTTGCTGGCTGCTGGCTTCCACTTTTTACACTACCCACGATTACTCACCGAGCTAAATTTTGAGATCCAAATTTGCCGGCCGTCGTCGTTGCCTTTTGGTTTGGTTTTTGTTTTGGTTTTTGGTTTTTTTAGCCTTTTGGTTTTTGTTTTTCTTTTTTTCCTACTTAACGATCCCACAGCCGATCTATATTTATTGTTGTTGTTCAGGTTGCGATTGTCTGGTTGGTTGGTGAGTTCTGATTCTGATTTTTTGCTGGAGCAAAATTTGAACGCTTGCGAAATTGTTAAAAATAAATATGTTACTTTAAGAGCGCACGATTTTCCGCGACTAGCCGTCGATTTCGATTTTTCCTTCGCTTCTGGCCGGCAATAATAACAGAAAAAAAGGCGAAAAAACCGCTGAAGCCGACACAGAAACAGAAATAAACTCAACACTCAGCGTTTCTCGGCGGGAGGGGGTATAGGTATAGGTATTATGGGTGTTATAGGTATACGGGGGCCATAGGTATTATTTTTTGCGGATCGACTGGACACAGCGATCGCGATTTGCTTTATTTGTGTCACTTTTTTCGTGGGTTTTTCTTCGGTTTCTTTTAGTTGTTGTTGTGTGTCTAAAGGTGCCGCTTTGTTTTGTTTATATACGCTGGGATCGTGAGATCCGAGAGATCTAGAATTTCCGGTTTTTACAGCGCAACTTGCAGTTTTTCTTCGGTTTTTTGTTAGTTTCCTCCGCTGAACCAGCAGATTGCCAAATTAGTCCAACTGAGCGCAATTAATCAAACGTGATGATTGCAAACTTTGAATAGGTTTTGTTTTTTTTTTTGTTGACTAGTCTGAAGACCAATGTCAAATTTTCCAATTTTCTTTCGAATGATTTCTGAGTGTTCTGTGGTGTTTTTCTTGGGTTGACCAGCCGCTTCCACGTTTTGCACGAAACTGAAACGTAAAATCTGCGAATCGCTTGCCACAGCTCTCGACGTCGACGTCAGCGTCGCAGTTGGCAGCACAGTCGTGGTGGTTCGGAAAAGGGGGCGGCCTGGTCGGGAGGGGCGGGGCAGTGGGCAATGATGACGATGGTAATAATGATGCTTCTGCTGGCAGCCAAGGGGAGAGGGAGAGATGGCTTCGGGATGCTCGCTTGATAGTCGGATGTGTTTGTGTTTGCTCTCCATGTGTGCAGATATTTGGTTTTGGCCAAGTGTCCCGAGTGCCGTTCCATTTGAGGGCCTAAACGCTTTGGCGGCAACAGGATCATCGCCATCAGGATGGCGGAGGCGGTCCGGAATCACCGATGGCGATAAGGCGGCCAGCATGGTGTGCGCCCTAATTGACAACACCATCACGGAACTGAAAGTCTTTGCAGCGACCAAAATCTACATACATACATATATATATAATAATTAATCTAGAAGATACATACATTGACAAAAAAGTAGATATTTTGTCGCTGCGAAGACAATAATTTACATATTTTAACTGTTCTTATCATATTTTTTTTGTGTAATAACAACTTTCATTACTATCATAAATAAGAAAATGCAAAATTATATTTCTTATGAAATATCTTTTTATCTTTTAACAACGTTTAATAATAGATTTTATAGACGTTTTTATCTTACGATTTTACCTGATTATTAAATAAATATAATCCTAATGTTGGGTAGTTTTTGGATTGGTTTTTCTTTAACTGCTTTAACAGACACATTGCCTGCGAAAAGTCGGAAAATTGTAATAAATGTGGGATTTTCCCAAGTGTAGGAGTACCAGCAGACTTTTCGTCAGCAGTGAATTTTTAAATATTCCAAGAAACACTTATACCTATTTATGTTTGTGTTATTTCAACAAATATTAAGACTTTTGGTTATTATAGTAGAGATGGAAAATAATGCATACAGGATGTAATTCAGATATGAAATACATACATGATGTACATATTGTACATAAGTTAACCCTACGATTCAAGCCAGAAGTCGTTTTAAATCAAAAGGTTTATGTGTGTTTTTATGGTGGGGGTGTTTTTCCTCAGTGTCTTGTTTGTTTTCAGTAGACTTTGCGGCAGCGCCGATTCGTTGCTGAGAAAATCTAGAAAATATGTTTTGTGTATTTACGAGCCCTCTGTTTCGGTTTTAAGCAAACAGCGAGCGCGCCTCTTTAACGGTTTTCGGGTGTTGCGTTCGCATGTTTATGCACGTTGATTTCGCTGGCCGTTGTAATAAAGGCCAACAAGGTCAGGTGCAAACGAAATGCGAGTACGAGTGACGCCTGCGTGCCACAGTCTCATTTCAGGTGCCGCATACAATTGCCGTGTGCATTTCAATTTGATGTTATAATTAAGCGAAGGCAGGCACGAGATGTCAGCAAGCTTTGCGTTTACGTTTTCTGTGCGCGACTTTTTTTTCCCTATTTCACTATTTCGTTTTGAGGCTGCTTCAGTCCTGTTTGTCAAGTGCAAGGACACTGCATGCACTCACCTCTTTGAGTGGGCGTGGCAAGTCCTGCCCGCAGACCGGAAGCCGAGTCATGGTCGCCGCAGACTGTAAGGCATAAAAATGTTAGTATCCTTGCCGCACTAAGTATAATTGTGGGAAACAACTCACTTAGCTTCCAGCTGGAATACAAACCGCAGCCGAAATTTGCGAAGACACTTGCGCTGACTCTGCAAGCCACTAAAATACGTTCCAAAAATATATGCCACAAATCCATTTAAGGAAAATTTTGTTTATTCCCAATTTTTTGAATTTTCCCCCCTCGAAATATCGATGTATATGTATTGTCAGTTAAATGTTTTGAGTTGTCTGTACCAGATGGCGCCAGTGTTCTGAAATTCAATTTACTTTTATTAATGTATAGCATTAATTGTAATACTCTCTGCAAAGCCAACAAGATTTTATTTTTCATAAATTTTTTTGTTTTATAAATCATAACGTATTTTATTTATAATATTTAAAAACGGTTTTAAATTTCCCATTAGGATTTTTTGAAATGTCAGGACAGTGCCTAAAAGTATGCAACCTCATATGCAGTTTGGTATGATTTCCGAGCCGGTTGGTATATTTGAACGATGACGCCTGGTCACACTGCTACAAATGTCTTTCGCATAGTTTAGTTTATTATTACGCGCAAACAACAAATAGCTGACCCTTCAAAAACGAATTAAACAGCGAACATGCAGTTCTCTTGGATGAAGGTGGCCATATACCTTCTTACGTTCCTAACCTACGCCTATTCAGGCTATGGATCCAGCACCATAGTCCACGTAAGGTGCACCGCTTCTCGTAGGAAATCTGTGAGAGCTAGTATCTGTTACTCCTGTATCTTCTCTCCCCGGATTTAGCTAAGGGATGCCATTATAGCCGCGGAGGCGATCTTTGGTGACGTGTTCAAGAACCTGATAGTGCTGGTGCGCAAATTTCGCACGGTCCACGAGGTTTTCGATGCGGCCGTGGACGAGAACTGCATATACCAGTGCCCCGCACCGGATATCGGAGGACCAGGTGTGGTGACGCACTGCGCATTATGTAAATTCCCCAGCATCCATATGTGTGTTTATCTTACAGCGCCCAGAGCGGTTCAGAATAAGTTCTATACCCCCACCGCAGATGGATGTGGTTCCTTGGGCCTGAGGATCAGCACAGACTATCTGCCGGCCAAGGAGATGGAGACATGTTGCAATGACCACGATATCTGCTACGACACCTGCAATAGCGATAAGGAGCTGTGCGACCTGGACTTCAAGAGGTGCTTGTACAAGTACTGCGACAGCTACGAGAAGTCCATAGCCAGCGATCTGATGATGAAGGGCTGCAAGGCGGCTGCCAAGATGCTATTCACCGGCACATTGACCCTGGGATGCCGCTCCTATCTGGACTCCCAGCAGAGATCCTGCTATTGCGCCCCGCCGAAGAGCTCCTCCTACAATGGCAATAGGCAGGGTAATAGCAATAGTAGGGAGAAGCAGCAGCGCCAGAAATATGGCTGGAAGGATCGCAACGAGATATAGTACAGGATCACTGGCTACGAGGGTGCGGGGACCTGGGGGTATCGGATTAAGCGTTAAATGTTTTATGTGTTGTGTTAGTCTATGAATTGGGTAGCCATGTCCATTGGACTCCCTTTTTGACGAATTTCATTATTGTATACCAAATAGTGGCATGCCAACGGTCCAGACTGTTAAATACATTGATATTTTTACCTATTATAAAGATGCTATATTTTTAAATCAACTGTGCGCTGATTAATCACCGGTGGCTTATGCTGACGTGGTCCTTTGGGCAGGATATGTATATTATTTATTAATCATATGATCGACAAGTGTGTAAACATATTTTAACCAGGACGATGACGTATTTAATTTGTTAAGCTGCCTGGCCAAAGCTAATTTAATAGTACAAATAAATGAATGGAGATCAAACAAGAATTCTATTATATCAAAAATTTTGACTTTAAGTCAAACTTAAGTTTAAAACTAAGGTGGAACAGAAAATATCTCAATATTTTCAAGCTAAACAGTTATTTTAAGAAGCCATTTCTCGCGGATTACAGCTGAAGTGCCATCCTAGCTTTCCAACACTACTCAGTCACACTACACAACACTGCACTGACTGAACCGAAAAAAAAACACACAGATTTTGCAATCCGCAGAAAAGAATTATTAATAGTATTTTTATGCGGATGGCCAGCGTGCTGAGGACCTAAGATGGGCTACGATGTGAATCGCTTTCAGGGGGAGGTGGACGAGGAGCTCACCTGTCCCATCTGCTCCGGAGTGCTTGAGGATCCGCTGCAGGTTTGTTTTGTTTGCAAAGAACGCACACCGCGAATCATACATATGCTTTAAATACAAACAATCATACATATCTACCGATTCAGGCCGTGATGTGCGAGCACGCCTTCTGCCGCGGATGCATTAACGAGTGGCTAACCCGCCAGCCCACTTGTCCGGTGGATCGAAATTCCCTGACTACTGCCAACTTGCGGGCAGTGCCTCGCATATTGCGCAACCTACTGTCCAGGTGAGAAAAACCCAACGCCTTCTACTCTGTGAACCTTGTGGACTCTAACTAATCTTTGACCCTTGCCAACCAGACTGTCAATCACCTGTGACAATGCGCCTTATGGCTGCACGGCTGTTCTCAAGCTAGACGCCTACAATTCCCATTTGGACGAATGCATTCACAATCCGAAGCGACCATTTCCCTGCGAGAAGGGATGCGGCTTTGACATACCCAAGGATGAGCTAAAGGACCACAACTGCGTGCGGGAGCTGCGCACTTTAATTGTCAAGCAGACGGAAAAAATGGGTGAGCTCAAATCGGAGCTCACCGACCAGCAGCTGACTATCAACGAACTGAAGCGCGAGCTGCAGCTATTCAAGGACTTTATGCGTGCCATGCGCGTCTCCAATCCTGCGATGCGGGCCATAGCCGACCAGATGGAGCGCGACGAGGTGATCCGCTGGAGCAGCACACTGCCCCGGGCCAGGGTTACGCGCTGGGGGGGAATGATCTCTACGCCCGACGATGCACTGCAGGTGAAGCCCAAATTCTAAATTTTTTTAAAACGTTAACTCACTTTTCATTTGATAGCTCATGATCAAGCGCGCTTTGTCCGAGTCGGGCTGTCCGCCACACATCCTGGATAGTCTTATGGAGTTCTGCCACGAGCGACGTTGGCCCCGTGGGCTCAGTTCGCTAGAGACACGTCAAACCAATCGTAGGATCTACGACAACTATGTGTGTCGACGCATTCCAGGTAACAATTTTAAACATAAATATTAACAACAAGGCTTTATCTTTAAACTTACTCTTCCGCAGGCAAGCAAGCTGTGCTCGTTTTGAGCTGCGACAACCTCCACATGACTGAGGACGTCATGATCGATCCAGGTTTGGTCATGATCTTCGCCCATGGCATCGAGTAGGCCCTCAGCCGCTGATTAACCACTTATCCTAGGTTAAATGCTAACTATATCGAACAGTGCTCAGTTTTGTTGATTCCTTAACGTAAGAGTAAGCATTAAAAACAATATTGTAAGGAAAAACTCGCAAAACAAACCATTCAAGCGCCTCATGACGACTTTCAAGTTGTACAAAAAATATATATTACTTTCGGTTCATTGTGTTTTATCCATTTAGTTAGTACGCAAATTCGTATACATCATCAAGTCGTTCGCATATACCCAATATTACATGTTTGATTAAGCGATCTCAACAAATGTCCCTTTGTTATCGTTCACTTCATTCTCATTTTGATGGAAGGAAGCTGTGAATGTCCTAATTCGCGTTTAAATTCGTATTGCACAACTTACTTAAATTTCTGAAATATTTGTCAATACTTTTAGATTAAATGTGGAAAGAGTAATAAACAGTTTATTTAACTAATGTATTCATGGAAGAATTTATTACTATAATAAACCATTTGCTTTTATAATTGATTTCTTTCAATTACGAATTTAAATTGTAATAGTATGTTACAACAAAATTCCATTTATTCATTTATTTAAGCACTCCCATGAATTATTTTTCTGAAAGATTGTCTAGCCTTTTAGATTAGAAATAGAAATAAAAGTGATTATTCCAACTAAACCGATAATTCTAGCCTCTTATCAGCTGAAAGGGCAGACAAGCGTCTGCCTTTGGAAATCCTACACAAATGTTCACTGGGATGCCCCCCACTTGCAAGCACCAACTCATTCGGGGAGATCTGTCCGCCTCCACTCTGTGGACCCGTAAAAGTTCTGGACAACATCTGTTTCCCGAAATGGAAATCGAAAAGCAACAAAAACCAAGCAGCAAGCAACCAAGCAACAAAATAAACAAAAGAAAACCAAACTAGTTCCTCCACGAGCTTTGGCCGCCAACCGGTTTCGGCTTTTGTACACCCGTTTTGTTTTTTTCCTACATAATACAACATTATACAAAGTTTGCATCGGTTACATGTGCCAAAAATCGTTGGATTATACAAGCCAGTTTTGGTTTTCAATTTTTTTCTTCGTATTTGCCGAACATCTTGAATATTGATAGAAGCAATTAGCGCCATCCAGACCAAAGGGGCAGCCCCCTACGGCGATTGAAAGTGAGAGTTGATCGGCCGATTGGCGGCGGAGCGGACAGGCTGAAATATATACATCCAACAGTTGATCGCGAAGCGGCGCAGCCAACGGACGTGTCCAGCTGCGATCTCCAGAAGGCAACCAATCTAATCGAAGAACACGAAATGAATGTATCAATTCCGGTGCTATTTGTGGCCCTCATCTGTCTGGCAGCTGCGTCGGCGTTTCCTCAACTGAGGCAGCGCAACGAGAAGCAGGTTCAAACCGGCGATGATGATTTGCGTAAGTAAAATTCTTAACGCTCGAAAATCTTACAATTCTTAGATTGTAAAACTTCCTAAATACATTTGGAAAATACTTTTCAAATCTGAAATTCTGTAAATATATATAAATACATATCTATCTATAAATTTTTGTGTATACATATGTACACATTCTGTAGTGCGAACAAAGCGTAAAATATTTAGTAAAATAATAGATTGCTCCGAATTTTTTAATAATAAGCTTGCCGATTATTCAGCTTCTATTAATTAAATTAAAATAAATATAAAATATTTTATAAAGTATATACCATTGCATTTTACAGCTTCCAAGGGCGCCACTATCGAGGAAGTAGTGGTGGAATCAGCCTTGTACATCAAACCGAAGTCTAATCCGCAGGTGCGTCGCGTCCGTTCGGTCCTGGATCAAATATCCGGAATCCAGGCCGCTCACAAGAGGGTGAAGCGTCAGTTTGGGCGACAATTTGGTGGTCAGTATGCTGGAAATCCCGGCTTCGGTGGCGGATTCGGTGGAGAGCCTGGTTTTGGAGGTGGATTCGGCGGTAATCAAGGATTTGGAGGCAACCAGGGATTCGGAGGTAATCAGGGTTTCGGCGGTAATCAGGAATTCGGCGGTAACCCAGGATTCGGAGGAAATCCCGGATTCGGCGGTAATCAAGGTGGAAAAGTTCAGGCAGGTACATCGGCCGGCGCTGGGGGAACCAAAGCGGGTGTTGATGTTGGTGCCGGACCAGATGGCGGCAATGCCAATGCCAACGTCGAGTTAAATCCGCTGGGACCACTCGGACCCAGTGGTTACAACCAGGAGCAGGCCGCATCCAACGGAGCTGCCCACAGCAACTACAACAATGGACTCAACTCAGGATCCTCGGCCGCCAGTGGGCAGGCTCAGGGCTTCCAGTCGCAGAGTGCCAATGGATCATTCGGTGCCTCCTCCGCAAGCACGGCCACTCAGTCCCAGAACACCAGCCCCTTTGGATCCAATAATGCGGCAGGTGCTTCGCTGAGTCAGGTTTACCATCTTCCCAATGGACAGACAATAAACTTTAGCTCCACGAACAGCTTCGCTAATGGAGGAGCCAATCGTGGCAGTAGCCATGGATCGGCAGTTTCTGTCAGCCGCTAAAAGCCAAGTTCACCATACAGGGAAAATACCTCCAAGTTAATCTATTTGTCAGCAATCCTATGTGCAAATATCTAAAAAATCCAAATAAATATTTATGATTGAATTGAATTTGAATGAATAATTTGAATGATTTTTTTAAAATCTAAACGGTTGCATTTTGATGATCCAGATTACAAATTACAACAAACTTGAATTGTTCCATACGAAATTTAAAAGCTTAAGACAATATAAGAATTGGCACTGTTGACTACAAAATATTTAGATTCTTGGTATCAACCAGCGAAAGAAAGTTGAAAGGTTTTTTTTATTTTGTTTTTTTTTTTTTTTGTACTACTTTATATAATTATCCTCAGTGTATCCTTGTACAATTTGGTTTCTACTAAAGTAGTACACGAATTTATTATTGCTACAATTAATGCGCGTAAATTGTAAAATGATTGATTTTCATTTGTGCAAACATGCCCAACTGATGATCCTAAAGAAAACTAATCTGACTCGCTTTCGCTTTCCGACTGGAAGTCACCCACTTCGATGGAAAACTTGTACTCCTGATCACAACCCAAATAGGAATCGCTCATGTAGTACAGAGTGTAGTCGTGTTTGCCCGGACTAGGTGCCACAAAGTCCAGCTTGACCTTTGCCTTTTGCTGCAGCGTGAGCCGTTTGATGGAGAGCAGGGAGTTGGTCTTGGGATCACCTATGACGACCCACCATCCTTCTTCGCGCTTCTGCGGGAAGAATGGAGCAATGACTGGGCCAGTGACCTCATCCTCACGTTCCAGTTGAACCACTACATTAACGGTTGATCCTGAGTTGATGCGATCCTTGTCCACCACCTCATAGTTCAGCTCAATGTTGGGGTAACGGTTGCAGAATCGAGCAACATCGGCCATTTGTAAATCGGAGAGCTGCAGCAGGCGAGTGCGATCCTCGTCCTCCAATTCCATGATATCGAAAACGGTTTCGATTTTCTGAAATATACGACGAAACATGAGATAATCCTAGAGATTCACTTGTTGTTACTCTCACCTTCTCTGTGCACCGCTTGACAATCTCGGGACTAAAGTGCGGCAACTGTTTCAAGTACGAGTCCTTGCTCCACATGGCCTGCGTGACCATCTGAGCCAGCTCCATGGCAGCCACAGCCGGCGACAGCCAGCCATTTGAACTCAGCACATCTACGCAGGCCTGAATGAGGCGGATGGCCTTGCTCAGTATCTGCTCCGTATCGCCTTGCAGTTCAGGTCCCAGTTGCAATCGCGAAAGATGAGCCTGAAGCAGCAAATTGGTCTTGATGTGCGGATCATTGAATCTAAAAATAACATTGGTAAAATTCTTTTTAAGATCTAAATGTATGGGTTGCTTACTTTGGAGCCGTTTCATTGGGTCCTGTGAGTTTGTTGGGCAGTCGCTGAGACAGCGTGCGCAGAACCTGCTCCTCATGATGCCTGACCACAACATCCTCGTACTCAGCTGCCGATGAAATAATTTCCAGCAGGCCCCGCACTTTTGTTTTGCTGTTGAGGGACAAACTGAAGAGCTCTGGGAAAAAATGATAGGAAAATGAAGATGACAATTGCCTAAACTTAAATCTAATGCTTCATACCGATAGTTGTGTAGTTGATGTAATAGTAGGCAGCAATCATGCCCAGATTGAGTGGCAGCGTGTCCATATCATCCTCCACGCTAATACACTTGGACTGTTCTAGATCGCTCAGCGTATTCTCCACCAACTCCGAAAGATGGTCGGAGAGATGGCGATGCGTGACACCCTGCAGATTGTAGTAGTTGGGATTTTGGGTCAATCGTCTGTAGAGGAACGTCCAGGTGAGATAATCAACGGCATCCTGTTTGTTCTCAATTGTCTTGGTGACCACCTCGGCGTTAAAGTGATCATGCATTCTATGATCCAAATGACTTTCGATGGGCAGCGGCTCGTTGATGAATTTCTTAAAGAAGTCCTTCTTGCTGCTCTGGCACATCAGCACGCATTTGGCATCCGCATCCTCGTTCGGCCGATTGGCTCGACCAATCATTTGCAGCACGTCTGTAATGGGATAGTCCTCATACGAATGATTCTTGCCATTGTAAAATTGTGTGTCCATGATGATCACCAAGTGAGCGGAGATGCTCATGCCCCAGCAAAGGTCTCTGGAGATAACAGCTACTTGCACGGCGCCAGAGTCAAACAGCTGCTCCACCAGGCGATGATCTGAGGCGGATAGGCCCTCATGGAGATAGGCCACTCCTTGCGCTAGGGTCTCCTTCAAAGTTTTATCCGTCATTCGTTCGAGGAACGGCTTGATGTCCTCCTCCTCAGCATGGAAAAAACGGTTGGGTTGCAAATCCGATGCTGCGTAGGTCAAAACATCAATTGCAGTGAGCCTGGCCTGCTTTCTGGACGAGACAAACACAATCACCGGCTTGTGGGCGCTGTACTTGAGGATGGCATTGTAAACAGGCTTGGACATCGTAGCAATTCTGGTGGCGTTGTGAGTGACATTATAGCCCTGGATGTGCAGCTCCAACGGAATGGGACGCACGCTGGGGTGGAAATTGAAAGTGGCATTGGGATTACAGCCCAGCCACTGGGCGACATCCCTGGCATCCGTTAGCGATGCAGACAACGCCACTATTCTGATCTGTTTCTCAATCTGCGAGCTAATGTATCGCATCCTGGAGCATACAATTTCCAAAACGGGACCTTCTTCGCCACCAACCAACTGCAGTTCGTCCACAATGAACAGGTTCACCAATTGTACGTTCTTCCTCTGTTTCCATCTGCGAGACAACACATCCCACTTATCCGCAGTAGTGATCACCAGCTGTCCCTTGGCTATGAGCTTAAGATCGGTTCCAGTTTCGCCGGTCAATTTAACCACTTTTATGTCCAGGGATCCAAATTTGCTATGCCAATCCGCAAAAACTAAGTCCGCCAATGCCTCCTCCGAGACCAAATATACACATCGGGCATCGGATTGGGTAGTGAACAAGCGCATGATGGCAAACTCTGCAATAGTCATCTTTCCGGATCCGGTTGGTGCTCCAACAAAGACATTCTCATCACTATTGTAGACTGCGTTGAAGACCTGTGTCTGAATGGGATTGAATTGCGGGAAGCGTTGCGAATAAAAGGATTCAAACTTCGGCTGCCGGAGTGCACTAATAGGAAGCGGTTGGAGATCCAAAAGCTCCGTAGGTGGCATATTCTTCTCGGGCAGAATCAAGTGTCGGAAAGAAACTGGTAATTGGGTCTCTGCACCTATCCAACGATCTGAGACAATGCGAAGGAAGTACTGCGGTGGCAGAGGTTCAAAGACAGGCACAAAGAACTTAAGCTGGTGCTCATCTTGGGAATACTTCTGCTTCAGCAGGAAAAACTCATGATGGAGAATGAGTTCCGAGTCGACATCTTCAATTAAAACCCAGAAACCTTCCGACTGGCCATGCACCTTTTCATCCCATTGGAAATCCGGTGTAATTGTTAGTTCCACTCTCAGAGTTCCCCTTGTTATGGGTTGAATGTGCGTGGAGAGCTCCAATTTGGGGAACTGGTGCACAAACTTGTGGATGGTCTTTCCTAGCTTGGGCACTCTAATCAGCTCACCAAGTTCATGTGGCTCTAGATCGTAAAGCCTGCCCCAGGGGAAGTGTTTTTTCTCCAGCTTCTTGGCAATCTCATCGGGCATCTTCTTGAACTGCCTAAGTGGTGTCATCGATTGCCACATTCTTCTGTCGATCATCTTGCAGAGCGTCAACGTTTTGTCCGCCAATTGAGCCCATCCGCGGGTCAATACAATCTCAAAAATGGCTCTCATTAAACGGGCAGCGGATTGGGTAATAAACACCATGTCCGACATCAATGCAAAGCCCTCCAGTTTCAACTGGGAGATATAGGCTTGCAGCAAAACATTCACCTTGGCACTGTGCTCTTCAATGGACTCCTTAATGGGAATGGGCACTCGTTCCATGAGCTTCTGCAGCTCCAACTTTTCCTCTTCTCGGACGGAAATATGCCGGAATTCCGAGGATAGGGAGAATACGCGGAACAACTCAATCTCACTAAGAGTTTGCTTAAGGAGCTGGTTGTAAGTCAGCATGGTTTCATGGGTTAGGTAATAGTGAGAGGCAATGCGTCCCAGATCAGTAACCTGAAAGTGTCCCGTCTTCCGATCGTATTTAATAAGGCCACTTCTCTCCAGACAGCAAGCTGCGGTATGCAGGAGATCAGCACGATGCTGTTCCAACAGAGGATCAGCCTTGATGGCATCATGGGAAACTCCGTACAACGTGGGATTCCTCAGCATTCTAATGTACAGATAAGTGTAGCCCAACCAGTTAACTGCATCCTGGAGATGTTGGACCGTTCCTAGCACAATCTCCGCATTGAGCATGTCAGGAAGCTTGGAGATGAATTGGGACTCAATCGGCAACTGCTGGTTGAGCAAGGAGAGATAGAACTGCAACTCACTGTGATTGGTTATAAGAATACCCTCACCCTTGGTATCATACTGCGGTCGTCCAGCACGACCCAACATCTGCAGTACATCCAAAGCACTCAGCTCCACCCAACGTCCTTTTTCCGGATTGTATACCTGCGTGCCCTTGATGATTACAGTATGGGCAGGGAGATTGACACCCCAAGCTAGCGTGGCGGTGGAAACCAAAACTTGAATGTGCCGATCAGCAAATAGATCTTCCACCAAAGTACGATCGACGCGGGTCATTCCAGCATGATGAATGGCGAAGCCGTAGGGCAATAACTCCTTAAGCTCTGTGTTCTTTACTTGTTCGGCTTCAGTCCGCAGCACTTCCATGCTTGCTGATCCTTCCTTAAGAAAGCTACCAAGGGTATCCTGCTCCAGGCACATGTCCCTCACAGCCCTGGCCGTTTTTCCAGTCTCCTTGCGCGAGTGTACGAAGACCAGGACCTGATTACGCCCAGCATGCTCCATGGTCTTCTCATAAACGATCTCGTTCATCACCTGGAATCGCTTTAGGGCCTTCTTCTCCGTCACACCGATATACTGCTGCTCCAGGGACACAGGCCGATAGCTGTTATCAAAGTAGAAGAGGCCTTTATCGGGCTTTACGCGTAGGAAGGTGGCCACGTCCTGATAGTTGGGCAGTGTGGCAGATAAGCCCACCAATCGCACCTCCTCCTGGGTAGTTTCAATATTCCTTATCGTACGCGCCACCAGGGCCTCAAGCACCGGACCACGCTCGTCGTGGAGCAAGTGAATCTCATCGATGATAACCAACCGGACTAAGCTCACAAAGGTACGCTCGCCTCCCTTTCGAGTGATGATATCCCACTTCTCTGGTGTGCACACAATCACCTGCGTGGCGGCGATCTGTTCCCTGGTCAGCTGGTGATCTCCAGTCAACTCAGAGACCGTCAGATTATAGCAAGCAAGACGTCGTCCAAAATTGCCAACCATTTCCTGCACCAGCGATTTCATGGGAGCCACGTAAATGATTTTGAAATCCTGCGCATTGATGGTGCCATCCTCGTTGATGTGCTTTCCAATCTCCCGCATCATGGTTAGCAGTGCCACATTAGTTTTACCAGCTCCAGTAGGGGCGCACAGCAGCATATTCTCATCACTGTCCAGTGCGGCCTTGTACAAACGACTTTGGATACGATTAAGGGTCTTGAAACCCTCGAACACAGGCTGCACATATTTCGGAAGCTTGTCCACAGGCTGAAGTTCCTCATTGGCATCAAATGGCACGGGTTTCAGTGCAGGCACGTGCACCTCCTCGTAGCCCTTTCGTTGTTTCCTGTAGGAGCCGTCGGGAAGCTGACAGCGCTTGTTGGCCATAAAGTGAGATCCTTGAGTGAATGCCATCTCTTCCAACTCGAGTAGCTGTCGCACACCGGCCACCTGCCCGGCAGCCGCCGCTCCACCATCCTCTGCATCGCCTTTGCCACGCTTGCTTCCCCGTGCTTCGCCCTCCTCCTGATCCTCTGACTTTCCCGTATCCAATTGCCGAAGGATTTTGGCCAACGCAGAATTTCCGCGCATCTTCTCGCGAATCCTTTGCCGCTCGCTGTCCGTTTGGGCCGAGGCGAGCATGGTGCAGTACAGGACCATCTGCCGGTTAAGCTTCAATTGCTTAATGAAGTCAAAGCAATCGTAGCCCAGCAGAAGCACCAATTGATTTTCGCAATCGCGATCGTCGGCGGCATCTTTGAGGATCTTCAACACATCGGCGGCTTTGCTTTGCGACACCATGGCGTCCTTGTAGAACTTGCTCAGACAACGCTGCAACCAATACGCATCTATGTCCAGAGGATGCAAGGAGCGCTCTTTCTTTACATTATTTGCGGCTTCCTCGTTGGCTAGCTGGGAAGGGATACACGAATAAGAAATGGGATTCGCAATTTTAACTACATTACTCACATTCTCTGCATGCAGTGTGTGATCAATGCGGGCCTCCTCTCCTTCATCCTGGGCATCATCGTCGCGAATCTCGCCATACATGTCGTTGTCGCTCTCCTCTTCGGATTCCTCAAACTGAACATTGATGCCGTAGGTTTCATCGATCTGCTCCTCGTTGTTGGGAGCAGCAGTCAAAGCATTCACGGCATCGCTGCCAAAGTCTGTGATTTTTTTGCCCAGGTTAACCAGCAGAGCGAATCGCTCATCTGTAACTGCGCCCAGCAAGCTGTCTATATCCTTCTTTCGCTCCCGATCCTTTAAACGATCGTTCTTGAGGACAGCCAGAATCTCATCAGCGGCACCGCACAGGATATCCCTGGGCTGATCCCCCAGAGCCTCCTGGATGAAACTGAGCAGGACCTCGTAGGTCTGACGAGTTTCCTGGGTCTTGGGTCGATACACAATGCCCACCATCTCGTCAATGCCCTCGGAGAGCAGAGTGGCTCCCTTCATCCGCTCGAAATCGTACTGGGCCTCGTCGCGCTTCTGACGTTTCACCTTGCGCTCCTCCGTTTTCTCCGGCTTCGTTCGCTGGTACCGATCTCCCATCCTTGTTCCGTCCAGCTTTCCCACCAGGGAACACACCTCGCCAGTGGCCTCATCGCGGCGCGGACGTTCGATGAGTCGGACATCGGCTTGCAGCACAAGATTGGAGTTCTGAAAAATGGAAAATACATTTAACGTGTTTGTGAAATTCTGGTGAGACGCCGCATGGAGTGGGAGAAGTTTTCCCGGGCGGGATTTGACACTTACCGCCTTGTACTCGTATTGCAGCTGACGTGCTGCGGCATCCGCCATGTCTGTTTAGTTGTTTTTATAAGTATTAAGCACTTTTATTAACCTATTTTACAACTTTTTGCGGAAATATCGTAGTGAAAAGCCGCTGTTTGTGGCTACGCGTGCTGCCAGATTGTCAAAAGGCTAAAGAGATGCCATATGTGCGAAGCCAACTGAAAATCGATATCAGGGCTGCCATTTGTAGGAAACCTATCGTTAGCGCGCGCATCTAAGTTTTTAAAAATGTAGCCCATCAACATTCTATTTAAAATTTGAATACTGGTTTTTTAGCTTTTGTAAACACCAAAATTTCCTACGCACTAGCAATCCACAAAAGAAATTGCTATAAATTTGACCATAATTCTCATAATTGAGATATATCTAGTATATTTTAAGTTCCGAACTGCGGCTTCGGTCACACTGGCGGCGACGTCGGCAGCGATGCCGACGTCTATTTACAACGCATCGTTTTGTTTATTGTTCAGTCAGATCAGAGTAATGTGCTTATATATGAGGCTGCAGCTGGTTTAACTGGAAACATTTGTGGTCCGTCGACTGCTCGAGATCATTGTACACGGCTGACACAATTCATTACAAAGCAATCGAAGGTAAACCAGTGAAGAGGAACAAGTGCCAGCATGCTGCTGCCCCCGTACCAAGAAGCCTGCAATCCCGGCTTCTGTGATTGCCCGTTTCCCAACTCCATTGAGGTTACCAACCACAAGGGCCATATACCCGACCTGGTCAGGTGCCAATGCGGCGAGGATGAGTCCGGAAACGTGAATGCCTGGCGGTGGCACGCCACTGATGAATCGGATGCCGTGGTCACCGACCGGGACATCATCTTCCATCCCACCTACAGTCAGGGCACGGCGATTGTGAGAGGGGAACAGGCCCTAAAAACAAACATGGTGCACTTTTGGGAGATGCGCGTCATCACGACTCTGGCCGGCACGGATGTGGTTAGTTATCAGGCCGGCTTGGCAACTAGTTGGGATGCTCAGCATGATGAATGTCACTCAAAGTCGCCGCCTTAAAATAGAACACAACTAACCAGGCATCTGGTGTGCTCGTTTCCATTGGAGACGACTTGATTGTTCGCTTCGTTGTATTATGGATTACAGATTACAACGCGGCGATAAGATAACAGACGCAGCGGGAGGAGGAAATCTCAGCAGACACCCCAACTAGATGATAAGCCAGCTAAAGTTCAATGTAAATAATGTTCTCTTTATAATTGCCTTTCTTTTCTTATAACTTTTCCTAGATGTTCGGCATCGGCACGGAAAGCGTTAATCTAGGGCAGTTCAAGTTTCACTTTGTCTCGGCCCTGGGCACCAATGCCCAGTCCTGGGGCTTTTCGTATTCCGGAAGGATTCAGCACTGTGGCGAGTTACTGCCCTACGGCCAGAAGTTCTCGCAGGGCTGCTTGATTGGTGTCTGTTTGGATCGAACGCGTGGGCACTTGGAGTTCTATTTGAACCGCAGATCGCTGGGAGTGGCCTACACCAATGTCCCGACGGATCCGGATGTCAAAATATATCCCATGGTCTGCTCCACAGCCGCGAAGTCCGTAATTAGGCTGATCAACTGCACTTCGCAACCAGTCACACTGCAGCTGCGATCTTTCCAAGCATTGTCCAGGCAGCCGCTCAAATTGGCCGAACTGCGTCAAATGCCGGGTCTCAAAGGCATCATGCAATCCTACTGGTTCCTGGCACCGCCAATTCGTTACTCCCGGAACTCCCGCGAAAACGAATTGGATCTGGGCGACGAAGCAGTGCTCTCAAGCTCCAAGCAACGGTTGAGGCGCAAACAAAAGTACCGAGGTGAGGTCACGAAGTTACGTCCACTATCATTTCTGCCACATCACTTTTGCAATTTCAATTAATAGAAACCGACGATGCGGCTGTTGATGAGGACGACTTGTACGCCAATGCACACAAAATCACGTTGCGAAGCAGTGATAGCGGCGACGAGGAGCACACCGCTAGTGTCCACGAGATGTGCGACGAGTACTTCCACTACCTGCTTTAGTCTTACCAAGCATATCAATATGTTTAAGTATGCATTTATTTGAAGGAGCTTAGTTATAAATGTAATAAGTAGAAATGCTGAAGCTAATTTTAATTACTGTAAGACTTCCTAAAATACAACTTATTAATTAAACGAAACATCATAATTTTCCCATTTTGATATATTTAAAACCATTTCCTTTATACGCTAGCAGCGATGTATTCATTTAGGTACCGATTTAAATAAGATCTTTGTTACTAATTCCAGCCTGGTCTAGGTTGAACAATCTCTCAAGGAGCAATCCGCCGTCCATTAATGACAAGTTTTTCGATTTACTTTATGTTAGGTATGCATTTATTTTAAAGCACATAATTATACAATCAATAGAATTGGGAGAAATAAATGGTGTGTGCGAAAATAATTGAATAGGAAACTTAATCGAGAACCTACAACTAGAAAATTAGTATAGATAAAAGTGATAGCATGATAGGTTAGATGGTTAAAAAAACCCGTAGGCTAGGGTTTTGGTAAGCATCGTCCTTGAAAGTAAAACTTAAACTAATTAATAATCAATTGCCCATGCCTTCGACATCCGACGATCCGCGCTTGAAGATCACTCCCAACGGTAGCTAGTCCATGTCATCGTCGTCATCGTCTGAAATAGTGTACTTCTTTTGGGAGCGCTTGCGACGCGTCTGCTTCTTGGATGTGGTAGCCGCTCCGCTGCTCACATTCGACGATGATTGCGTGGGCGTAGCGGGCGCACTAGCCAGAGATTTGTTCAGTTTCAGCTTCATTTTGACAGCCGCCGCTGAAGTGGTTGCAATCTCCTCGTCGTCGGAGCCGTCATCGCCACCATCGTCGTCGTCGTTGTCCGAATTATCCGAACCTCCATTGCCGTGCGCTTCACCCGTGTTATCTCCGGCTGCCACTGCGGCTGCATCCGCTGCAGCTGTTATCCTCTGCCTGGCCCCAACGAATACCTTTTGCAGGGCAATCGAGTCCAGGTAAATCAGAGACGCCTCTTCGTTGTAGATCTGTGCATTCTGGCATAGCTGCATAAAGTCCTTCTCCAGCTCGTTGAGATCGGCATACTTGCAGTCCTCAATGCGCTGCAGGATTTTCTTAATATCAACTGGCCGCTTAATGATCTCGTAGTAGTCGGGCAACCTCTGCCGCGAAGGCAACTTCATGAACGGTTCGGACAGGGTTCGTCCATCTTGGTTGTGCTTGATAACCGCACTCATAATCTTGTGCATCTGCTTCTTGGACCGCTTGTCCAGATTTTGGCGTCGTCGCCGTTTTAGGATCAACGAATCATCGTCGGACTCTTCCTTCCGATTCTTACGCTTTCGTCGCTTGCGCTTCGAATCGTCTTCCTCCTCTTCCTCGTCGAACTCAGCGCCATCGTCGATGGCTTTCAGCCACTCCTTTTCAGTCAAACTATCGGTGTAGTCTACTTCCTTTCGCTGCCGGGAGCCTCGACCTAAGGCGGAATAGTTATCGTAAGAAAAATGTTTAAATAACAGCGAGCAGTGTAACTCACCTAGAATGGTATCCTCGTCGTACTGATAGTGGAAACGCTCTACTTCGTCATCATCCTTTGTCAACCAGTCGGGTAGCTCGGACTCATCGATCAGACGTTCCCTACCCGGATGGATCTCCTCATCCTCCTTCTTGCGCTCAGCATCCATGCGCTTAAATATTTCAATCTCCTCCTCGCTGCGGGCGATCATCATGTTGATCATTTCGTCATCGGGCACCTCATTTTCCTCCTCCTCTTCGTTGTCATCCTGGTGCAGAATCGTTTGTAGGAACTGCTGTCGCTCGCTACCCGTTGACTTCTGATCGAACATACCAGCCTGGATGACCTTCTCGTCCATGTTCAGCTTGTACCTGGCTGCTGCCAAGATGCGCTCTTCCACCGAGTTGACTGTCATTAGTCGCAGGACGCGCACCTCGTTACGTTGACCAATACGATGGGCACGATCCTGGGCTTGCAGATCCTGATGGGGATTCCAATCGGAGTCGAAGATTACTACAGTATCGGCGGTCTGCAGATTAAGACCCAAACCACCAGCTCGGGTAGATAGCAAAAAGACAAATACATCCGAGCCTTTGGCGTTGAATTTTCGCAGTAGTTCGCCACGATCCTCGGCCTTCGTGGTACCGTCGAGTCGAAGGTAGCCGAATTGGCGCCATCCCAGGTAGTCTTCGATGATGGTCATGCATTGGGTCATCTGACAGAAGAGCAGCACGCGATGATTGGTCGCCTTCAGCTTGGGCAGGATGCGATCAAGCAGCTCGAATTTGCCAGAGACACGATACAGATCCGGTCCTTTAATTTGAAAAAGATTAGATTATACCAATGTAAATATAAATATACCAAAAAATTAACAAGATAAACTTACCGGATACAACTCCGTGGCCGCCAGTGTGATCGCAGTACTTCTCTTCTATGTGCTGGAACATAAACGGATGGTTGCACAGCTTGCGCAGCTGTACGATCGTGTTCATCAGCGCCTTAGCGCCTCCCTTGCCGTGCTTGCCCTTCTCGGAACCATCGGTGAGCAGGACACCCTTGCTCTGCATGTGCTTGTAGAGAACGCGTTGCAGCGCGGACATGTCGCACTTGATGATGTACTCGACCTTGTCGGGCAGCTGGTGCTCTACCTCCTTTTTGAGGCGACGCAACAGGAAAGGACGAAGAACCTTGTGCAGACGACGAATGATAAGGATGGTCTCCTCCTCGTTTAGCTCGACCTTCTCGCCAGTGGTGGCAAATGGCGCATTGAACCACTGTTCAAATGTGGAGCAGGACTTAAAGATCGAGGGCAGCAGGAAATTAAGTAGCGCCCACAACTCGGGAAGCTTGTTTTGCAGAGGTGTACCCGTGAGAAGTAACCGATAGGGGGCAATGTAGTGGGTGTTCAGCACCTGGGTGAGTTTGCAGTGATGGTTCTTCATGCGGTGACCCTCGTCGATAATCATGTATTTCCACTGGATCTTGGCCAGCACCGCCTTGTCCTTAATCACGTACTCATATGTGGTTAACAGCACATTGAACTTGGTTGCTCTCATTTGATTTTGCAGCAATCGCCTTCCCTGCGGACTGCCCTTGTAGCTGACTACACCCACGGCTGGCGCCCACTTCTCGAATTCCAGCACCCAATTGGGCAGGGTGGAGAGTGGTACAATAATCAAGTAAGGACCCATAACCTTCTTTCGATCCATAAGGTAGGTTACCAGCGAAATGGTTTGAATGGTTTTACCCAAACCCATTTCATCGGCCAAAATACCATTTAGATTGTTATTGTACAGCGAAACCAACCACTCCAAGCCTTTGATCTGGTATTCCTTGAGCGTACCATTAACCATGATGCTGGCCTGCTCCACAACCTTTTCATGAATGGTATGAGCGATGCTGTAGTACGTCTGTTCCTCCGTCCTGTACTCATCGTCCTCCACCTTGGCCTTGGTAATTAGATCCTTGGCATCCTCATCGTTGCCCGTCGCCTGCGCTTTGTCGGTGGCATCTTCTGTTGCCGTTGGTTGCTCCTCCACCTTGGGTTTATGATCGTCGTTGCTCCCACAGCTGTCCTCCTCGTCGTCGATCCAATCCCAGCCAGGATGCATATTCAGCCAGCGGTGCAAGTGCTTCAGCATGGGTGCATCATCGCCGGTGAGTTTCTTACCCGTGCACTGTTCCACCACATGTACCCGCATATCGGCAACAATGCTGCCCTCATCAATGCCAATGTACTCTCCGCTCATCAGCAGCTCCTTTTTGAACTGTATCAGCCGCTTGCCCTCCTCCTCCTTTTTCTTCATCTGGTCGTCCTTGTGCTGTTTCACCATCTGAGTTAGGTTGCTAATATACTCATCTGTCTGCGACAGTAGGAAAGCCAATCTCTTGTCCTTCTTTTGATCAATCAGCTTGCGGTAACCCTCCTCATCCTCGGCCATCAGACGTCGCATACGTTCCTTTTCGATGCGCTCTTGTTCCTTCTTCTGTTCACGCTCGGCATTGGCGTGGTGATTCATCACGGCCTTGTTCATCCTTGCAAGCTGGGCCTTATTATTTCTGTGGAACTCCCTTAGATCCTTGCCGTGCTGAAGCACAGCAGCCAAGAACTCCAGATGCTTTTGGCGACGCTTTCGTTCAGCCTCTAGCTTCTGTTGCTTCTCTAGCTTCTCGGTGGCACGTGCCTCCCGCAGGCCCTGCCTCTTGGTCCTCTTGTAGAGCTTAATGTTTAACGCTGTTTCCAAAGTGGTATCTCGTCTCGTGCACTGAACAAACTCCATACGCAGCTGTCGCTGGAAGTTCAAGACCCTTAGGGCCCTCAACTCGATAGCCGCTTGCAGACGCAGATCCTCGGACATCGTGGCCGGCAGTCGCTGCAACTCCTGCATGCGCAATGATATCCTGGCTGCTATCCTATTCTCCCTTTCCTGCAGCAATGTTATGGGATCCAGACCGACGGGTTTGGCCACCGTTGTAATGCGATTGGGCTTGGGCATCGGCATGCCCGCAGGTGGTACCTGTCGCTGAGGACCTCCTCCTGGTTGCGGAACCTGACTACCTGGCGGCATTCCTGGCAGTGTCCCTCTCACTTGTGGCTGCATGGGTGATGAAGGTATTAGTGGTTGCCCGCCAGATGGCCCCATACTCAGGGGTTTGCCTCCGTTTGGCAACTGGTGCTGATGTGGCTCCGGTGGCGGGGGCTGCGACTGTTGTTGCTGCTGCTGAGGTGGTTGCTGCTGTTGTATAGGCGGGGGTCCACCCACTTGTGGCGGTTGTGGTGGCAATGGCTGTCCCTGTTGCATGTGTGGCGGTGGTGGCGCTACCTGCATTTTCTGGCCAGGAACTGGCGGTCCATAAGGATTGCTTGCGGGCGGCGTGGAGCACTGGGGTGGAGTTCCTGCTGAAGGTGGCGGTTGTTGCTGTTGTTGCGGCGGCACGGGCGGTTGTCCTGCATGCTGGCTCCCTGGTGGCGGTCCGCCTGGTGCTCCAGGTGGCCCAATTGGAGGTCCTGGCGGTGGCTGTTGCTGTGCGGCCTGCAACGCCTGCTGCATCTGCATGGATATGGGCTTGTTCCGCGCCAGCAACCGATAGGCGGTGATCTGTGTGCGCAACAAGTTAACCTGATTGCCATTAAGGTGCTGATGCTTCGAGGTTGCTCGCATTGCCAGCAGCTGCGAGTAGCGAGGATCCTCTTGCAAGCCCTTTTCCTCCATTGAATCAATGGCGCGTTGAAGCGCGTGCAGGTTCTCCTGGCTCGAGCGCTCCGGAGGTGGCGGGCCTCCAGGTGGGCCACCAGGTGACACTATGCAGGGTTGTGTGGGTGCCTGAAAGAGAAGGGAATTTAGATTAATAACGACTTCATCAATTACATTCAACGTAATGTTAAATTAAATTAACTATTTTAATTTTGTAAAAGAAGGAATGGAATTTTGTAAATATTATAATGAACGTACTACAAATTCCATTTTGCACAAAAGCTGACTTAAGTGCAAATAAATTAATAAAAGCTCCCACTCGCCCAGAATCTCAGTTAGCGAATGCCACACAGTGAACCGAGTTACTGAACTGTGAAAACTTGTTCAGTGCTTTATTCACTCGACACGAAGTCGGAACAGGTGCAATATATCGCAAAAGCATTGCAAGATACACAGATAGGTAGATAAGCAAATTGGAGAAGTAACTGAGATGGCAGCCAGTAAGTCCCAGATCGAGGAGCTGTACGACTTTATCTATCCGCTCGCAGTGAGAGCTGGGGAAATCCTGTTGGAAGGCTATCAAAATGCTGGCAAGGCGGTGGCCCTCAAGGACGGGGAGTTCTATAATGTAGTCACTGCCTATGATAACCAGATAGAGGAGTTTCTCGTGGAGAAAATACTGGCGCGCTACCCGGATCACAAATTCATTGGGGAAGAGGATACCCACAAGAATGACAATGTAACGAAAGAGCTGACGGATGCTCCAACTTGGATCATAGATCCCATCGATGGAACCTCGAACTTTATCAAACAAATTCCACATGTCTCGGTTTCAATTGGATTGTCCATTAAGAAACAGATCGTGCTGGGTGTAGTTAACAATCCCGCACAGAATAAGTTATATACCGCGAAATTGGGCCAGGGTGCCTTTTGCAATGGGAAACCAATTCAGGTGAGCAGCTGTGAACATCTCAACGATGCTAATGTGGCATACGAGGTTTGCTTGCTGCACGCTCCAAAGATCCGGAACAAGCACATCAAAAGAATCTACCATGTGGGATCCAATGCCAGAAGGTCAGGTGGTGGTAGCCTATTAATTATACAACTATTAAAGTTTTGAATCCTTTTCAGACTCCTGGCATATTCCGCTGTAGTGGATTCCCTTTGCATGGTGGCCGCAGGCAACTTGGATGCCTTTCATATTGAAGACATGTATCCCTGGGATTGTGCAGCTGGCTATTTGCTCATCCGTGAGGCCGGCGGAGTTGTCACGCATCCCTACGGCGGACCCTTCGATATCATGAAGCCAGATCTAATCTGCGCCGGAACGGAGACACTGAGAGCTGAGATAGAGCATCTTATTCGGAAGGCTGATCAGGAGAAGCATGTGGGAGGAGAGTGAGATTTGTAAGCCACACGCAAAGAGCTTTTGTCAACAAATAAAAGTTTAATGATCAACATAAAACAGAATCTTATTTAAACGATGTCTCTTTTGTCTTTTTCCTCTGCACATGAACTGCTCATATCAGCTCAGTTCATCCACTCACGAATTGTGAATTTATAACACACAAGATAGTCTCTAATAACCATCATACAACTTCAAGGAAACACACCTTTACATCTTTAAAATACGCAATGTATTATGAAAATATATCCTATGTATGATAGGTAATAGTAGAAGATAGATTGGGATATATCCTATATCCTATTGCAGTTATGTAGTATTAAATTCGTATATCAGAAAATATACTACAGGCTATGAAGATAAAAATGGTTTTCTTTAAATTCTATACCAATTTATACTCAATTTTATTAAAATAATAAAATTATCTTAAATAGTAAAAAGAATTTCCTATGCATTCATGGATTTTTAAATGTTAACAATAATAGTATTTTCTGATTCTTGGCTGACTAGTGTAGTAATATCACATCCATAAACTTGGAACAACGGTTCGTAAGCAACTCTATCGCGCTCTCCTAAATGTCCAAAGTTCTATTGCATCAATGAAAGCTTCGGCAGAAAGCTTTCCTCTGGCGTCGCCAACATTCCACAGCTGACTCGCGTCTATATAGTTCTGCTGCTCAGTCGGAAACCAACAGAAATAGCAATGAGTTCCGCGGTCAGCGAGTCCAAGCTCAAGGAGTACTACGATGTGGCCCTGAAACTGGTCCTCAAGTGCGGGCCTCTGATGCAGGAGGGCTATCAGAAGGCAAAGACGGAATACAAGGTCAAGGCGGACTTCTACGACCTGGTGACCGTGTACGATAAGCAAATCGAGGATATTTTGACCGAGGGATTGGTGGCCGCCTTTCCCGAATCCCTGATCATTGGCGAGGAGGAGTCGGCAGTTTCACAGCGCCAGGCGGAGCTGACTGATGCACCCACGTGGATCATAGATCCCATCGACGGCACCACAAACTTCATTCACCGCATCCCGCACTGCTGCATCTCCGTGGGCCTGGCCATCAACAAGGAGCTGGTCGTGGGCATTATCTACAATCCACCGGCGAATGAACTATTCTCCGCCTACAAGGGACACGGAGCCTATCTGAATGGCGAACCCATCCACACATCCAAAGTGACGACGGTAAGAGTGTGCTTATATAACCCGGGAGCAACAATACTATGTATAGCGACAAACCAGATAAACGAAATTTGACAAATAACCGTGCATGACATTATTCCTGCAAACAGGTTTATCGGTGCACAGCAAAAAAAAAAAAAAAAGGTTGGCTAAACTTAAATTTGCATTTCGATAGGAATGTTTGAGAAATTTGATAAATGTGATAAAATAATTTATTATAACCGCTTTATAACAAAATTCCCATACAATTGTTATAACAACTTTTTGGAATGGAAAAATACAATCTGCTAACATTTTTTTCGGTGCACCGATATCATTCATTCGTATACCACCAAACAAAAATAGCTCTCCAAAATTAAGCGCATATACAATTACTCTCACAACTAATGTACCCCTTTCCAGATCAAGCAAGCAGTGATTGCCTACGAGATCTCCCTGATCCACGCCGCCGGAGTGAGGGACAAGAATGTGAAGCGACTGTACAAGATGGCCTCGAATGCCACGGGAACCAGGTGTTTCGGAAGTGCCGCCCTGACCCTGTGCTACGTGGCCACGGGCCAGTGCGATGCCTATCATGTGGAGGATCTGAAACCGTGGGACATTGCTGCCGGAGCCATCATTCTGACCGAAGCTGGCGGCACTGTGTGCCATACCAGCGGATCCAAATTCGATGTGATGAAACCGGATTGCGTGTGCGCCGCCACGCCGGAGTTGGCCAAGAATGTGATTAGTCTTATCGAAGAGGCCGGTCAGATTACAGAGTACACATTTAAGTAAAGACAGTTAAAGGCTCAGTATGCAAAGACAGTATCCACATTTATCACTTGTAAACTATTCTAATCGCGCAGATATTCCAGTACAATAAAACGACCTAAGTACATATAAGTATCGCAGAACTTTCAGGAGCTTGCGAAGAAAGCTTTACCATAATGTCAGCTGTGTTTCTAAATTAAGTATTAGTTTCTACTCTGATCAGTCGATAGACGAGCCATGAGTTACCGAATCGGCGAGGAAAAACTTGAAGTATATTACCAGGTATCCCTGGAACTGGTCAGGAAGTGCGGTCCGCTCTTTTTGGAGGGTTTCCAGAAACCGAAAACCGATTACGAAGTCAAGTCAGCGTTCTATGACTTGGTCACCGTGTACGACAAGCAAATAGAAGCCACTCTAACAGATGGTTTGCTAAAGACCTTTCCGGAATCCAAAATAATAGGCGAAGAAGCTATGGCCAACGCCAAAACGCCGCCTGAGTTGACGGATGCCCCCACTTGGATCATAGATCCCATTGATGGCACCAACAACTACGTTCGAAAGATCCCCCATTGCTGTATTTCCGTGGGCTTGGCCATAAACAAAGAGCTGGTGCTGGGGATTGTGTACAATCCATCTGCAAATGAGTTGTATTCAGCTTGGCAAGGCCACGGAGCTTATTTAAATGGACAACCCATTGAGGTTTCCAACGCTAAGAAGGTAGGTTTCGCGAAAGTGATGAAATAATGGCTTATCTTAGAGATTTGAAGCTGATAAGACTCACTCAGTGGCCATAAAGAACAAGCTGGATGTGTACTATACTTTAAAGGTCTTAAGTAATTTAGCTAAAATATCACTTGAAAAAATGAAACTCAGTTTAAAAGTTGGTTTCTTTCTAAGACTTTAAAATCACATATAACCCAATATATTTTTTCTAGTACTTTATCTGCTACGAAGTTCGCAAGCGTAAGTGACACAAGCATTTTCGGTAACATTTGCAGATAAACCAAGCATTGGTGTGCTATGAGATCTCCCTAATCGTGGTGTCTAAGGGGCGGGACAAGAACGTGAAGCGTCTCTACAAGCTGGCCTCGAGTGCCACTGGGTGAGTGACCCAGAGAACTCTGATCTATTCCCCATCATCTACACTGCATTCCGCTATCAGCACCCGCAGCTTTGGATGCGCAGCTCTCACGCTCTGCTATATAGCCGCCGGCAGATGTGACGCCTATCATGTGGAGAATCTAAAGCCCTGGGATCTGGCTGGCGGTGCGGTAATCCTCAGGGAAGCCGGTGGCAGGGTATATCACACAAGCGGTGCAAGATTCGATGTGATGAAACCCGACTGTGTGTGCACCAGCTCTGAAGAATTGGCCAAAAGTGTAATCCAATTGATAGAAGGAGCCGACCAAATTAGCGGCTATACTTTTAAATAAATCATAAAGCTTAATATATATTCATGAAGTCTAAACAACTATATTCAATAGATTGGAAATGATGGATGTATGAAACAATACGAATATGTTTAATGATAAGCATAAAAGCAAAGTTTAAAGATTATAAGACAAGTGATTGATCTTTATAATACAGTTACGATCAATTTTAACATAATATCTGCAAGGTTTCTCTGAGTATTATGACTTGCAGCTCGAGTGTGTAAATCATCCAATAATAAAGTCTGAGAGCGTCGAAAAATGCTGATAAAAACGGGTTTTACAACTATTTGACTGGCTGTCTGTGTGGAGATAAAAAAGAGTATGTCTATTTGTGTACATCAAACCAATTGAGATAAAACAGAGGCACGCAGCCAGGTGAGCTGCCAATTTTTAGTACACCCCTATGGGGCGATGTCGCAGCGATCATAAAAACGCGAGGCAGGCAAACAATCATAGAACGAGTGAATTGTAACCGAACCGCAAGCACTTCTCCAGCGCCAGCGCCAGCTAGACAAAATCAGCCGGAGCGTGGAGCTTCTCCCAGTGGGGTGCAATCTCTCCGATTAGTTGACATCGCGAGCTGAGCAGCGACGGATCGTTTTTTGCCCAAAGGAATACGCATAGAAGCAAGATGGCAGGAGTAAGTCAAGCTGATATCGAGGAGTTGTACAACTTTATCCATCCCCTGGCCATCAAAGCGGGCGAGATCCTCATGGAGGGCTACGAGATGGCCAGTAAAAACGTCTCAATCAAAGGCGATTTCTACGACGTGGTCACCGACTACGACAACAAGATTGAGGACTTTCTCATGGAGAAAATATTGGCCAGATACCCGGATCACAAGTTCATCGGCGAGGAGGAGACGGCTAAGAACAACAACGTGTCCGGAGAGCTGACGAATGCTCCCACCTGGATCATAGATCCCATCGATGGAACTTCGAACTTTATCAAGCAGATTCCACACGTTTGCGTTTCAATCGGTTTGGCAATCAACAAACAAATCGTAGTGGGAGTAATCAACAATCCTGTCCAGAAAAAGCTCTTCACAACGAAACTGGGCCAAGGCGCCTTTTGCAATGGCAAACCAATCCACGTGAGCAGCTGCGAGAGCGTTAAGGATGCCAATGTGGCCTACGAAGTGTCCCTGCTGCATGTCCATTCGGTGGCCAACAAGCATATCAAAAGGATCTACCATGTGGGATTGAATGCTAGACGGTAAGTAAATCATTTATAAATTTGAATCTATTTCGCAAAACTAAATCCCGTTGATATAGTGGGTAAAAATCTGTGAAATTAACAAAACAAAAGTATCTGAGTACTAAGCAATTAACCAGTCACTGCTAAATGAAAAGCTTTAATTGCCTTTTGTTCTCGAAGATAATTAAAAAGATTTTAAAGCTTTTTAAAAAGAAATTACCCCTTACAAAATATTGCATAAATCCACAGACTTGTTGCCTACTCCTGTGTGGTGGATGAGCTGTGCATGGTGGCCGCTGGCAATCTGGATGCCTTCTACATTGAGGACATGTATCCCTGGGATTGTGCCGCCGGCTCCCTGTTGGTTAAGGAGGCGGGAGGCGTGGTAACACATCCCTTTGGCGGACCATTCGACATAATGAAGCCGGATCTAATCTGCGCCGGCACAGAGAAGTTGCGCAAGGAGATCGAAGACCTTCTGCGTAAGGGAGACCAGGAGGAGTCCGTGGGAGGGAAGCCGGTGCAGAAGTAATTTAGGCAAGGCAACAACGATCTTAATTGAAAAGCTTGGGGTCAGCTGCACTGCCAATTGGCGCTCGAAGCTCTGCTAATGGGGAGCTTTCGGATATATTCCAGCTTTAATCGCCGGCAGCTGTTCCACGATACACGTCAAAAAGGCGGGAAAGCCCGTCAATCTTGAGACTTTGAAAAACAACACCGTATGATACCATAATTTTAAGCATTTAGCTGGCAAACAACTTAATATACAGATTACCTACTTGGAAATTTAGTATTTCTATACTTATTCACAAAGTTTCACGAATTTCGTATTGTTTATACCTTTTTCATATAGCATCCCTCAGAAAAATGTTAGTCTAACATGGAATTTAGATATTTATGTACCCATATCTGTATATAGAGTAAAGTAAATAAAGAAATTTAAAGAAATCCTTAATCTACCGTTTAGAATACTATGTAGATTTTATAGGATCTTTTACAAACGTATTAAGTATTTTAAAAACTTGCTAATTACTGATTATAAAAATTTTGAAAGTATCGATGGAAATATTTTCAATGTTTGCACTGAGCTACTGTTTGTCCAGATGGCATAGATTTGATTTGAGAACTGAGACATCTAAGTAGGCTTACTATTTTGATTCCTACGGCTAGACTTGGGGGTCACTTACATTGGGTGGCATTCCGTGGGTTTGGTAGGGGGACATGTTCGGTCCCGTCGGCGGCATCTGCATTCCCATGTGCGGACCTTTTGAGAAAACTACGGATAATTACGTGTGACTGGAGCGATTGGTGTTGGGTTGTTTAAGAACATACTCATCCCCTGGTGGTGCGGTGGCATATGATGCCCGGGTGGACCCTGGCCGGGTGGTCCGTGCTGCATGGGATGTCCGTAGGCACCGGGATGTCCGGGTGGCGGAGGTCCTTGCAGTGGACCCGGCTGCTGGTGCGGATACGGGCTGTGCGGCGAGGGGGCGGGACTCTGCGAGGGCGGGGCCATCGGACTGGGCGCCTGTGGCGGTGGCATGGGACTGTTCGCCGGAGAGGGCGAGGCCATATTGCAGCTCCTTTCTTGACTTTATCCAATAGCGATATCCAGCAACTGGTGCAGCCTAATCTGCAGATGGAACACACGTCAATGCACTGTATTTACCAACATTAAAGAAGCTATAGCCACGATATGTAATCGTAGCTACCGTTTTGTGTGCCTCTTTTGGCACACTTTTTCGCGCAGCCCGGTGCAAACCCAAAATAACGGCTAAAGATACGCCAAATCGGCCGAAATCAACTGCACGCTAATCGCACGCGAAGAACGCAATCGGATTGCTCCATTTGGCACCGAAAGTATTACCTATTAGCACTGTTTTCAGAAGGTTTTCTTCTCTTTTCACAACGCGACGCGACGGCAAAACTCTAATGGCGGCCGTCTCTATAACAAAAGTCACGCAAGGGTGGCAACTCTGTGAACCGGCAATAAAGGTGGGCGCGTTCAGCACAAGTCACTGTGAATATTTTTATAATTAATCTGTATGCACTCCTTAAAATGGTATTTATTTAAATTTAATTAATGATATTAAACGTTTTTTTAAAGTTATTAAAATGTTATTTTTTACAAAAATATATTCGTGCTGAACGCACGCTGTGACACGTCATGTTCGCGTGACCTGCGAATGGCAAAAACGAAACCATTCTCCAGCCCAAAAAAAAGTGAAAACAAGACTTCTGCGATTTTGTATTAATTGTAGCACCACATACAATTAACTAGGTTTACTAAACTTAAGCATTTAGAGGCAGCGCCAGCACTAGACAAAGTTCAGCCGTAATCATGGGTTTGTACAGCACGGAGCATGGACGTGGGGAACCTCCCCGTTCCGGCGACACCCGGTGACGAAGTCTGGTCATAAAAATCATACGTTCTTCTTCCAGGTGGGGTGCTCAGCTACTTTCGCGGACTGCTCGGCTCCCGGGAGATGCGCATCTTGATCCTGGGCCTGGACGGCGCCGGCAAGACCACGATCCTCTACAGACTGCAGGTGGGCGAGGTGGTCACCACGATACCCACCATCGGCTTCAACGTGGAGCAGGTCACCTACAAGAACCTCAAGTTCCAGGTCTGGGATTTGGGCGGACAGACAAGTATTAGGTGAGTTGGTTACACGAGAGCAGTATTGTGATGGCATTACCCAAGTCTTATTTAATATCTAGAAGACATATTTTCGGTTGTAGTTTAGTAAGCCTTTTGGGTTTCCAAAAAGCCATTATAATTGTAGCTGATAAGATAGGAAACATCTGCATCCACAACTTAACTTAAAATAGCTAATAGTTCTTTCTTTAGGCAGGCTACGTACATATATCTATTTGGCCTTTAAGAATGGTAATCCTAATCTCAATTCGTGCTATTTCCATTATAGACCTTATTGGCGTTGCTACTACAGCAACACGGACGCAATCATCTATGTGGTGGACTCGGCGGACCGGGACCGCATTGGCATCTCCAAGGACGAGCTGCTGTACATGCTGCGTGAGGAGGAGCTGGCCGGCGCGATACTGGTCGTCCTGGCGAACAAGCAGGACATGGACGGATGCATGACCGTCGCCGAGGTCCATCATGCGTTAGGACTGGAGAACCTAAAGAACCGCACATTTCAAATATTCAAAACGTCGGCCACCAAGGGCGAGGGACTCGACCAGGCCATGGACTGGCTGTCCAACACCCTGCAGAGTCGCAAGTAGATACTTAGCCAGTCCTCAGACCCCCAGATCCCTGTGTAAAAAATGTGTGTCCAAAGCATCGCCAGCTAGGGAACGTCAACAGCTTTTTTCAAATTGCAGATTGCGCAAAAAATCCACGAACCGAAAGAAACTTTGTAATAACTTCTAGTAATATAATTATTAAATTATAGGATTAAACAATTCATTAAACTCATGCAATGGTTACCACTCGGCCAGGCCGAATCGCAACACCCGCTTCTCCTGATTGTCCAGATCCATGCGAACCTTCTGTCGCATGTAGAAGATGGGACAATCTCTGTTGGAGCAGATGACCTCCTCGTGCAAGGATTCCTGGCATCGCTGGCACTCGGTCCATAGGCGAGAGAAGGTCTCCTCCAGTTCCCTCTTCGCACCCACCTCCTTCTGATACAGCTCACTCATTCGTGGCTCGCAGTGTGGACACAGACAGGCCTGTTCGTAGCCCTTGGGCATCAGGGATTTACAGCCCAAACACGACGTTTTCTTGGTCATAAATCCAGCAAGTCCACCCACTTTGGATGTTACCACAGTTCGTGTGCGCGTGTGTTCTCCTTTTAACAAAATTGACTCGGCATTGTCGCCCAAAATAGGTTCAAAGATCCTTAGCAGCGGCTTAGACAGCTGCTGTTCCAGGTAGTAAGTGGCATCGATGGGCACGCTGTTTTCCAGCACATACAGCGGATCCTCGGCCTTCTGGTAAGCGGGTGTGTTTTTGGCTGCCGCACAGATCACATAGGGAACTCGATCCCCCAGTTTGGGCGCCGTACCGGGATCTCTTTTCTTCATCTTGGCGGCCAGCTCAACGTGTGCCTGTTTGGCTGCGTAATCCGTTTTGGCCAACTCCTTGGTTATGACCAAGTGCGAGATGTCGATGCGATTGCAGAGGAGATCGGCTATCACCTGTTTCACATAGGCAACTGCACCATCGGGATCCCTTTCGATGAGTAGTTTCTGCAGGCAGGAGTTCATCAGGTTGGCCACCAGCGGAGAGTTATCTCTCCTCACGGTTTCTATGCCCTTGCAATCCATTTTATCGTAGGTATCTGGGCGCGTAAAGTATAATCCCGCATAGCGTTTCTTGTTAATCAGCAGGTAAGGATAGTAAACTTTCTCGAATTCCAATTTAATAGGATGCACGAACTTGGAACTGACCAGTTCGGCAGCCTCGCGTCCCAGCTCCATGCTGCGCTCCAGAGTTTTTACTCCGAAATTAACCATCACAGAATCAGTGTCGCCGTAGATGACCACTGCATTGTTCTCGTAGCCATTGGCCTGTGTGTAATGGGATTCCACTTCGTTTTTCGTCATCTCGATCATGGTACGACCGTAGGCGGTGACGCTGCCCGAGATCTCTAAGCATGGCAACTTTCCAACCTGTGCGCCAGTAAATCCGTACACGGAATTAGCCGAAATCTTCAGCGCCAGCTGTCTGCCATCCAGGACCTTTCTTTTAAACGGATCTGTTTCCACTTTTAGGTCATTTTTGGCACGCTTTCTGGCCGCCAAAAGAGATTCCAGAATCTCAGGGAGCAGACCACGACGCACCTCAGACTTCACAAAGTAGTTGTTTGCAGGCGTACGTTCCACTTGATCGTCCTGCAGGTTCTCCTGCTGCCGCAGCTTCTCACGAGTTCCACCCAAAACCAAGGTGGTGTAGCACAAATTATGCGCCATCATTATACTTGGATACAGGGAGGCGAAATCCAGCGTGGAGATGGGGTCCGCATAGTAGCCACGTTTTGGTTCAATCACAGTCGCTCCTTCATACTGTTCATCCGATCCCTGAGAGGTGTACGAGGGCATGATGAATCCCTTGGTTTTGGCCTTGCGCAGCAATTGACTTAAAACCTTTATCTGTTGTCCGCGGGTGAGCAAGGACTCCAGTGGCACACCCGTCACCCTGGCCATCTCCATGTAGTTAACAATGGCCATTAACTTTTCCAGCAATCTAAGCGGTAAGTAGGCATCCTTTAGGCAGTACATGGCCAAACGTCGACGTGTCTGCTCGTCTCCATTCTGAAGATCTGTGATAATGCTATGATGCACATCCTCCTTTTGCTCCTGCAGAAAGTGATAGCTCACAGCGTTGAGAGTGTACGAGCGTAGTTTGTAGTCGCGCAGCAGGACAAAGAGGAGATCGAAGGGAACTCTACCCTCAAAATTAACGTACTGGTTTTCCCTGCGACCCATCTGCTTCGACTGCAACATCTGTTCCTTGATCACCGAACGAATGTTCTTAATCCTGCCCAAATACTCAAAGTTCCTGACCTTCAAGTGAGCTGCTCGGTTAAGCAAATAGGGGAAGTCAAAGTTGTTGATATTATATCCGGTCAAAATATCCGGGTCAACTTCCCGGACAAAGGCAGACCACTTGTCCAGCATCTGGGTCTCCTTGTCGTGGCACAACACCTGGCTGCCTATGATTGGAGCGCATTCATTTAGGGTAAAGACATTCCTAATGAAAGGTTCTCGTTCTCCCTGCCTTATCACCATATTGGCTATCTGGATGACTGGATCTATTTTGGCTTCCGGAAATATTCCTTTGCGACCAGCGCATTCAATATCAAAGGAGAGGATCCGGAAGGGAGCCACCTTGGACCATTCACCTTCGGGCTCGTGGGATATAAATCTGTCGAAGGCCACGTCTACTTCAATCTGGCAGCGGGATTCAGGCAACGGCTTGCTGTGACTGTTCCTTATTCGCCAGTGACCCATGGGAAGCTCTATCCAATTGCAACCTACCACATCAGTGTCCACCATGAAGCGAATGTCAAAGTCTATGTTATTCTCAAAGGCGCGACAGTCCTGGAAGTCAATCTCCGACATGATCACTTCCTTTTTGAGGAGACGTGAAGCCGCAGCCACAAATCTGGGCAGCGTAACCGATATTTTGATGTACCTCTGCTTCTTGTCTCCATTGTATCCATGGATGTTCAGCTTCTCCACCAGTTCCACCATAAGCACAGCCTCCTGGACATTATCTTTGTTGTTGCGAATATCGGCAATAACCTTTTGATCCAAGGCTTTTTGTAGTTTCTCGCAATGGTGCTCCTCGAATTGACTGGGCGCCTCTATGTAGAAGTATGGACAGAAACCATGCACATGGCAGCACACAGAGTTACCCTCCATGGTGACACCAAACATTCGGACCACCGGCACGGGTCCTATTTGGGCACCTGGCATTCCCGGCAACGGCTGTCCCAAATAGTTTTCCACGTCCAGCTGCTGAAACTCCAAGTTGTGCTTGGAGGGATCTAGTTCTGGGGGCGGCGGACGGGACCAACGCTCACTGGTCGTTTGGTTCTCGGGTCCATCGCCCATTAGCAGAGTCTGGTCCATGTCCTCGGAGTTCTCGAAGGCGGCCAGCTCCGCCTCAAAGCCCATTTCCTCATCGTCATCAGGATTCCTGCGTGAACAATTTTATATTGACTCGTATTAGGCCATTCAAAGGGTTACTCACCTGGGCTTCTTGGCATGTCCATTGGAGGTTCCATTAAACTTGCGCTTGCCATCCATTCTGGGTACCTTGGTGAAATGTTACTTGCAAAACCATAAGACAAGAGCGATGCCAAAAAATAAGGCGCGCTTTTGTTGGTAGGCACGTTAGAGTGACCGCAGCTAGATGTAACTACTTTGTGAAACTTTTTTAGTGCTCCAAATATTTCAAAAACTATGAACCAAAAAAGGAGACTTTAAAATGTTAACTTACTAATATCAGTGAAGGTTATTAAGATCACTTATTTCTATGACCTGAAGATAAAGGGAAATAATTTTTCAATTCCAAACATTATTAATTAATTTCCTCCCCAAAATTTTACGTCAACATTTTCATTTATATTAATACGAATATAAGATAAAAATGAAAACACAAAATTAAAGTTTTGAATGGGGATTGAAAACCAGCGAGTAACTACATTAATAAGCAAAAATGAAAATAATTTATTTTTTTAATATTTGCTATAAAAATACCACACCTCTTCTTAAAAATACCAAACAAGTTGCGAAATTCCCCGCGATAGTGTTGGAAGTCGCACCACACATTCAGTGCTATCAGCTTGCATTGTACCACCAAAATTGCTTCTAGTCCTCCGAAATTGGCAGGTAAAACGCATTAAACTGATAGCCGCAATAGCCGTGTCGTCACCAGCAGATCCTGCCGAGAAACGAGTGCTAGAGCACTGTGGAGAAAGCAGCTGCCGTGTGAAACTCCGGTGAAAATGACAAACCTGTGAATTCCTCGAAACTGTTCCTGGTGGGGGTGTCTCTCCTGCTCTCTCCCTCTCTCTCTATCCGCTCACCCCTCTCGCTCGCTCGCCCGCTGGAAGGAGGGGGATGGACGGTTGATGTTACGACGAGCACCTCAGCGCAGTGTGAATCACGTTTGGACGACCCCAAGGGAACAGCGACCGAGAGAAGCCAGCGATGTACCAGAGTGCCTGCCAGGCGGCCACTACGGGCTCCTGTGTCCCGGGAACCGGTCAGCAGCCAGACAACGAGCGACAGTCGGCGCTGATCGCCCAACAACCCCCCACCGCGCCCGTGGAGCCAGATTACAGTGGCTTCGATATCGTTAAGGCCACCCAGTATGGTGCCATTGCCCGAGTACGGGAGCTGGTTGAATCCGGCTGGGATGTCAATCAGCCGGACAGCGAAACGGTCACCCTGCTTCATTGGGCGGCCATTAACAATCGTAGGGACATCATCCGGTACTTCCTCGAGAAGGGCGCCACCGTGGATGCCGTGGGCGGCGAACTTAATGCCACGCCCCTGCACTGGGCCACTCGACAGGGACATCTCGGCGCCGTTGTTCTGCTAATGGCCGCTGGTGCAGATCCGAGAATCAGGGATGCGGAGGGTTGCTCCTGCATACACATCGCCGCCCAGTTCGCCCACACCGCTCTAGTGGCCTATTTCATAGCCAAGGGCGTGGACCCGGATCTCCAGGATCGAGGCGGAATGACGGCGCTGATGTGGGCAGCATGGAAGGTAAGCTTGGTTTTAAAGCCCGATTTTTACGGGGGTACAAATATCATATATGTACATATAGAATTGTACATTTATCCACAAAAAGAATTTTTCCAATTTTTGGGAAGTACTTGAAATTCAAAAAAGTTCAGTGGAATGTGAGATAAGAAGTTAATATTCAATAAGTGTGTCACTACTTATAAACTCTTTCTTTTAAGGTTTGCGCACTGGATCCAGTGCGCTTGCTGCTGACCCTTGGAGCGAACCCCGCCATGGTTGATTATACGCATGGAAACACGGCCCTGCATTGGGCTATCCTGGCCCGCAATGCCACGGCCATTTCCACACTCGTGCTCAAGTCAAAGGCCTCGTTGGATGTACCCAATCTGCGGGGTGAGACACCGCTCTCCATGCTAGAATCCCAGACGGGAGCCATTTGGATAGGAGCGAAGGTAATGGACCGCGTGAAAGAGGCGGCACTTACTTCGCAGCAACGGCGCTCGCTGCTCTCCAAGCTGCGGCATGACAAACGCCTGAGGTGGTGGTCCATGGTGGCCTGCCCCTTCACCGCCTTCTATCTGGCTGGCATCGTGTTCACCGTGAACACGCTGTACATTATTAAGTTTTTCCTGTTGGGCTGCTTGTATTCCATATTCCATACGATCGGCAAAGCACTATTCGATGAGCACCTGATGGCCCTGCTGCCGCTGAGTGTTTACCTGGCCACCAAGGCCTGGTTCTATGTCACCTGGCTAATGTACATCGACGATGCCGTTTCGTTTACGGCCACCGTTTGCTTCCTGATCTCCTCGCTGCTATTGTGGGTGTGCTTCCTTAAGTCGTGGAAGGGAGATCCCGGTATCATTCGACCAACCAGAGAGCAGCGATTTAAGGTAGGTGTCTGTTTTCTATTAACTCGCCACTAACTTATGCGATATACTTCTTATTTATAACCTCATAGACCATCATTGAGTTGTCGGAGCGGGGTGGAATCGGCTTTGAGCCCGCCTCCTTCTGCTCTGGCTGCTTGGTGCGCCGGCCCATCCGCTCAAAGCACTGCTCCGTGTGTGATCGCTGTGTAGCGAGGTTTGATCACCACTGCCCCTGGGTGGGCAACTGCATCGGGCTGAAGAACCACAGTTACTTTATGGGATTCCTCTGGATGTTGCTGATTATGTGCGCCTGGATGCTGTACGGAGGCTCCAAGTACTACGTGAATCAATGCAATGTGCGATTCGATGGTGAGTTTAACAATTGAGCGTTTAGAATCCTTCTTAAATTGCGATCGCCAACAGACTTTCTCGGTGCCATGCGGGCCATTGGCAACTGCGATGCCTGGGTGGGCTGGGTAATGGGTAACGCCCTGCTGCACATGTCCTGGGTCATCCTGTTGACGATCTGCCAGACATATCAGGTGATTTGCTTGGGCATGACAACGAATGAGCGCATGAACCGGGGACGGTATCGCCACTTCCAGGCCAAGGGCGGCCACAGCCCGTTCACACGTGGTCCCATCCAGAACCTCGTGGACTTCCTCGAGTGCAGCTGCTTCGGATTGGTGCAGCCCAAGCGAGTGGACTGGATGAACTACTACGACTACGATGCGCAAACGCATCAGACCATCGAAAAGGAGCCGCTGCTGAGCGTGGATTGTCCAGATGGGATGGCTGGCGACCACCAGTATGTGTAGGATAAGACCTATCGGGATGCGAAGACGCTTCAGATGCCCATCGCGCATGTTTAACAACCAACACGAAACGCTTTAGAACGTCCGCTACTGCTTTTTTCTCCTTCCCAAAAATCCAATTCGTTTCATTTTCGCAACCATTTTAATTGGTCCCCGCTGATCTGCTGCAAAAATATATATAAACTGCGATTCGCAAACAAGAATTCAATACAACCAAGACAGAAGCGTCATCGCTGACCGATATCGGATGGACGAGTTGGGGTCCAGGCCCATTGTGGCTACCCTTCACTAACGTACATATTATGAATGTATTACTGTAATTACTCTGTATATTTCTGCGTATTTCTTACTCTTCGATCATAAGCCGAAAGTACACAAAACCTTTTTGTCCTTCAAAGTATTTGTATACCAAAAACCTAAATGCAAACGTAAGCAAATGAACACCGAACAAATTTAACAATGCAAACATAATCAAACCAGAGTTTGTTTAAGCGTGCAATATTCAAGATTCTAATTCACCTACTGAGATATTAACAAATTGTAAAGCGCACACAACAAAAGGAAACACCAAAAGTAAACTGTCAAAGTTTTAAGAGATTTGCACGGAGGTGTGTGGGTTCTGAGCGAAGTTCGTCCTAGGCGGGCTGCTCATTGGAGCCTTATCTTATGGAGAAGTGTATAGTTCCGAAAATTCAGGACTACGCAACCTTCACAGCCGACAGCTCTCTAGGATCGACTACTTCGCTTCGGGAACGGCACGCAAAGACTTTTCAAATATCACTAATTAACGTGGCAAAAGCAGCGAAGACAACAATTTAATCGATTGATCCCAAGCACTAGCATACTTAAATCAATAATGAATTAATTCTAAATGCGATCCAATTCTAATTATGCACTAGTCTAGTCAGAAAATTATTTAAGTAAAATGTTAAAGTGCAACTACAGCCACAAATTCGATAAATAAATTGAATATTTATATAAACCCATATAGCTATGAAATGATCTAATTATAATGTAAAAGGAATTTCAGCAACCTGAGAACAAACCGCATAGCAATGAATAAAATATGTTGTAATTGTAACACGTTACTTAAATGCATTTAAATATTAATTCAAACGAAGTCTACAAAACCATTTTAATACAAACAAACGCTAAGCAAACCTTTTCAACTATGTACTGTACGAAATATTGATAAAACAGAAAAAACACCACTTTTTCGACGTATTTTGTATTTGAGATTATACAAACGGATGTGCGGATGAAGGATTTGCTATGAAGTTATATGTTTCAAATCCATTTTGTATATTCCTTTCGCTCACACTGCTAGAAGATGAAAGCTTTCAAAAGACTATATAAACCGAACAAGATCTAACATCAAGCAAGCCCCTACGAAGCATTGCGCATATTAACTTATGAACTAAGTGTTTTTGGCCTATTTAATAAAGCAAAAAAAGCAAATCAGCCCCATTGCCTACATCTTTAGTTTAGCGACTAAGTTCAAGACAAATATATTTAACTAAAGATATATAAATGAATGTATTAAATAGTGTGTAGAACGATGGAAATTGTGAGCTCGACGAGGTGTATGTGTATGTGTAACAATGTGCGTTAAAAACAAATTAAAATAATAAATAGACCTTTATTCCGTATTCAAAAAGCTCGAGTTTGTCCATCATTAAACGGATTCTAATGGGCTTAACACAAATTAAAGGCGTTTCAGATTGGGTTTTAATGTGTTTTTATTGTTTGATGACATAATATTGTAGATTTTAAATTTCATTTTTTGTTTTTATTATTTTTTTTTTCTTTTTTGTCGACATTGATGCATTACATTAATAGGCTCACTTTAAAAAATAGAATTTCTTCCCTTTTATGATAAATTAAGTGAATGGTTTATCGATTGGTTTTCGTTTTGCTTTTACAAAAAGTAAAACATTTAAAAGTAGGAAATTTAAACGAGTTCTTGCGATTTACTGCTATTTAAATTTCGTGATTAGTTGCAATTAATTTTTAGCATTTGCCTTAGACTTTTGCAGCGGGTGTAAATGATATACAATACATATATTATTTTAGCATTATGTATAATTTACTTGCTTGATTGCAAAAAATATGAGAATATCGCGCGCGTTTGCAACGTGCCAATTTTTGTATCCTTTCAATATTATTATTTTTAGTCTAAGCAAATTAGAAACACAATGGCTTATGCACTAAATAAAAGAATGGTTGCAAAAGTTAGTTGAGAAATACAAGACATTGATTACACATAGAGAAAAAGATAAAAAGAGTTCTGTCTGGACTGGTCTGTGAGCGAATCGTGTATGTGTTTCGGATAGCAATAGCGTCTTTTGTCTATATAATATATTTATCAGGTGGGATTTCGGCGTGGCCAGCTTGAGCTCAGTATATATATATACTATATAATGATTGATATTTGGTCGGAGTTGAAAGAAGCTATAGGTGTTTCATCGTTTACATTCGTTTCCCATTTTCACATGCACAACACAGAATACAGAACGCGGCCGAAGGTGAAGTTCATGTCGAAGAAGGGTTAAATTAGACGTAAATATATATATATATATATATTGCAATGCGTTTCATAAGCGCACTTGATAATAGGGGGAAATTAACGTAAATCGGTTAAAATATTTAGATGTATAATTTTTCATTAAGCCTAATACAATGTTTTACGACTGCGCCTGGCCGAGTTTCCAAAGACCGGCAATTAGAATTTGCGCTAGGACAGTGGGCTAATCGTAATACCAGATTGGACTGAATGTGTGTACAGAATAGGGTCGAATGGAACCTGCCGACTTTGGACCATCGATAAGCGCAGAATAAGCGAATCTTTATATATTATAACTACGGACGCGCCGCAGACTTTTAGATGCTTTACAAAGTGGCTTACAGATAGCCCATTTTCACCCTCTTGCAATGCAACTTGGCTGCTTTAAGCGCGGCCCAATCCCACTCACGACTGAGAGACATTTCAGGAAACCAGAATGTGATACGATGAAGCCATTTATGCGACAAACCCGATATACCAACTATGACATTTGCCAGTGCCAGCGATCAAGCGTGAGTGGGAGACCGCGCTTAAACTTAATTCTTTAATAAATATACGAAATATTATACATGCCTAAGTGCTAGAAACATGTGTAGACACATGCCTTAAATATATATATATATATATCCATGTATGTATGTATATATAAATTTGTTTTAGTACACGTATTATATATATTGTTTTTAGTTTTCTCTTTTCTTTTCATTTTTTCTTCTCCACATTTACTCATATTTCTTTTTGTTTTCTTGTTTTTTTAATAAAAAATATATATAAATATAGCTATTTTGAATTTGATTTTATCTCTCTGTTCATATGTATAGTTATCATTTTTGTTTTATGCATTTAAATCTTTTGCTTGCTCAATTGGTTTACCATTAAATACGTCTACAGAGTTATGATTATTGGGTAAAAATAGAGGCTTATGCTTGGATTTAATATACCCCCTAGTTGGGGTACCGCAAAACGCAGTAAGCAATAAGCAGTTGTTTAGAAAAAACACAAAAAAATAATAATTATTATAATTGGTTTAGAGCAAAACAAGAATAAATAACAAATGTGCCGTGTAAATTGGGTTCTGTAAAAATTATGTATATCATATAAAACTTATGCTTAGGCCTAGGTGTCGATCTGGGGATTATAGTTGATAGCAATTGGTAGTTGATTTCATCTCGTCGACCCATTACCATTCGTCCTGGGGTACTGAGTGAACTGCTTGGGATAGGGATGCTTTGTTTGCTTGCTTATCGGCTTGCTTGGTCTTGTAATATGTAAACAATTTATCATATATTTATAAACATTAGTTCCCACTGATGTTACGTCTTTTGCAGCAACTCGCTTTGTGGGCTGGGCGGACTTGTCTGCTGCTGGTTCAACATGGTCGGAGCAGACAATGTGGTTGCCTGGGTAATAACTGTCGTGGCAGAGATGGTCTGTTGTTGTTGCTGCTGTTGGAGCTGCTGATGCAGCTGGTTCGGCGCCTGCTGCAGTTCCTGGGGATGCTGCTGCTGGTTTGTCTGATTGTTCAGCGGCTGGTTCGAATTGCAGAGCACCGAGTAGACGGAATCAACTTTGCTAAGCTTCTCAAAGAGCGGGATCAGTTCGCGCAGTTCGCAGTCGGTGACATCGTCAAACCAGGATTTAACAGGAACCTTTAATGAGGAATAAATTGTTTAGAAGGGGGGTTTTTATATTATGCACTGTTTTTTAATCTACTTACTGCATTGTCTGGATGAAAGATATAACTGGCCGGTGAATTGTCGACAATGACAATCTTCTGAAGGTCCCGCCCCAGACGATTCAGATCCTTAATGTAATTACCCCTGTAATAAACGCATGATTCCCTAAACAGTCTTGCACGAAACACATTCCACCTGCAAGCACGAATGTAAGTCGTATTTTAATGACTAAATTCAATATTATATATTCCTATTTCAACTCACTTGTCTAACAGATCGGCGACGGGATCTGCGTATTTGGCTAGTGATGCTGTGAACAGAACGCACTCGTATAGTTCGCCCATCTTCTGCAGAAACTCGTCCACGTGCGGTCGCTTCAGGACGTACACCTGATGTACGGTTCCATCGATCTCCACGGGCACTATGAAATCAGCATTCGGTATGGGCTGGCAAAATAAAAAATAAGATCAAATATGAATATGAGCAATACGGGTGGCATTAACCAGATGTACTCACCTTAAAACTACTGTGCACTAGGGTCTCATCCAAATCGATCACCATGCACTTTCTGTGCATATCGGTAAGCCTAACCTGAGGTAGTAGGTACCTTTGTTGGTCCGGTAATGGTGGCGGTGTTGTCGATCCATCGATTTGTGTGCCATTCTGGTTGGTTTTCGTTCGGTTTCGTCGCCAGCAGCAAAGCAGAGAATGGAATAATCCTCGCTTCTGTGGCTTTAAACGATCCACATCGTCTGCAAATTAAATGCAAATCAAATTAGATATATCGAAAATATTGGCTTAGAAAATATTTAATGGATCGGTGGTCAGGTCAGTATTATTGGGACTTAAAATGATCGCTCCCAAAAACCACGATAGAAATAATCAATTTGTATATATGTGCAATAAAACCTAAATCCCAAATTTGTTTAAAATTGCAGCCACGTTTTTCAAATAAAACAAACTAATTTTCAGCATGTGATGTAGCTAAGCACATCATAAATCTCAATATGGATAGCTAAATACCGAATACATTCCACTACTCAAACATCATATATTTAAACAGCAATTCCGAGCATTTCCCCGATGACTCCTCCATTAATTTAAACAAAATTCTAGCCGCCTCATAAAAACTTCTCGCGCAATATTTAGGACCCCTAAATACTCGTCCGCCCACAATGTTTTCCCATAACATACGTGCGTATATATATATATATATTTTCATTCCATTTTCGTCTGGATGTTTCGCCTTGCACGGATTACTATTTACAGATTGTCAGTTTTGCTACACATAATGGCATAAACATTGTCTGCTTTGTTTGCCACATTTGCATAATACAAATATAGATCTATTCCAATTTCTATATCTGGTTAATACTGCAGTACATGCAATGCAGACAATTTGTTATAGTTTCTCGTTTGGCCGTCATTGTGTTTTGGTTTGCGGTTTGTGTTTTTATTTTTTGTGCGAAATAGTTTAAAAATAGAAGCCAAAGGCAAAACTAGAAGGCAGCAACACGGTGGCTGCCGAGGGGCAGGGGGTGGAGGCAGGGTGGGAGGGTGTGCGGTTCAGGCGGTGGAAACATGCGTTTAATCGATGGGAAATGCTATAATTGCATACAAACACAAACAAAGGAGGCAGAGCAGGTGAGCAAGTCAGTGCTTTACAGTCCCACTTCAGCGTTGAAAAACAGCAATTATAAATTTAATTAATTTAATAACATACTTTATCACTTCAACTAATTTTGCTACTAAAAATAACAAAGTTGTTTTGCACCATTTGTTACGATCGAAGTTCCCAATTTCACAAGTGACAAGATTTTATTTCAATATAAATTACATATATTTATTATGTTTTTTTTTGCTAGCTCATAAAAATTCTTGATAAATGTGTAAGAATTATATGACAAAGAGTTGGAAAGTTGTGTTTCAACTACTACTACTCAATAAGTACACCATATTTTTTGATTAATGAAATTAAATCTTACTAAATGTTCCAGTGCAAACTATCGAAGTTGCACTGTAGCAGATACAGCGAGCAGAAAGATAGTTAGTCGGATAGAGAGATAGATGGATAGAAGGTCACGGGTTGACCTTTAAGCTGGCTTGAGGTGCGGCCACCTTGGCCAAAAGGGATGAGTGGGTGGGCAGATGGGGAGCCAGCGATAGAGGATAGCGAAAATGCGGTCCGTCCGCCATTTGCATTGTGTGGCAACAAAAGGAAACAGCAGTCAAACATCACTTAGCAGGGAAAACAAGCTTCAAGTGGGCGATGTGGGTGGCGGCAGAAGGGGTGGGGGTGGGGTTCTTGTGCGAGAGCGTCCTTCTTGCTGGCTAAGCTAGACGTAACGGTTCATTGAACCGTTAGCCAAGTGAAAACTGAGCTTAGGATATGTCGAGCATTTTCTTTCTGTGTCCCTCATTCCTTCATACCCTTTTTCCAAGAGTTTCCCAGTTGATTTGCAGAAAATGCAACCCTCTCTCTATAAATAGCAATCTATTTCAGTGTTTTAGAACACCATTTTTGCTTGGTAGAAATTTAAATTATAATCAAGTATTAATTGAGGACATTTTAAGAAATTAAATAGTTACTAAAATATAAAACTTTTCTCAAGCAAAATAATCTTGATATTTTAGGAAACCACCGAACTTAGAAAATAAACGAGGTCCTAAGAAAGTCCCATTCACATTGGTCAAAAATATAACTTAACCCATGCTAGTTTTTCATTTAAACTAAGGAAAAACGTGTTATATTGTTCATATGCTGAGTTTGCAAGGAGTGGTCTACGAAGGGTACTTAAACCTAGCGTTACTCTTTCTTGCTTTTTCCTAATGCATTTTTTGTTGCACATAGAACCCTTGCAAGTGAAGTGCAAATGCACTTGAATATTTTATGAGCGTGTGGTCTTGTTGTAGTTGCTGCTGCATCGCTAGCATAATGAAAGCTTTTTCCAGCGTCTGGCTTTTGCAATTATTAGGCAGGTGAACTCCACCCGCAATCCCGCAGCCTTCACCCCTTTTCCGCTGCTTTTCCGCTCACCTCTCAAGTTTTTGCATAACTTTGCATAAAAAGGGGCCGACAGCCAAAGCGAAACACTCAACTTGTTGAAAGCTGCTCTGTATCCTGGCTGATTATTGATAGGCAATCTATATTTGGGTCGTCAATGGAGCAACACCTCCAACAACCAACCACCTAACCAATCAACCATCCAAGCCAACCCACTCTAATCCGTTCCATTCCCAAACAAAAAAACCCACCCCACTCCACCCACATCACACTCAAATAGGCTTTTGTCCTATTTTTAAGGTGTTTCAAGCAAACCGTCGATGGATTTGTGTGGGTAGCCGCTTCGCATTCCTCTTGCGCTCGTTTCCAGACATATTTAGATGACCATATTTATAGCTCATTATTGGGCCAACAATCTGTCAAGTCTCTACCAGAGATTTCTGTTTTAATAGACACCCAAATATGGCCCAAAAGTATGCGAAACGAGTATGTCACGTTGAAATACTAAATATTTCAATGGGCTCGAGAGCAATTATTTTTGTCAGGTTTCCTCTGATGTCCAAAAATCGAAATTAATGGTTTAAAGATGAAGTACTTGTAAGAACCAGATCTTATAAAATTAAATTCTTATTTAATTAAAAAGATCGACAGCTATAATATAAAGATATTTATGCAACAGAGTATATAGTTGTTACAAACAATAAATGAAAAATGTTTATGATTGTTTTATTTTATGACTTCTGAATAACTTAATAATAATCTAAAATAACTGATGGGGTATTTTTTGCTTTACAGAATAGTAAATGTTATAAAAGTCAAATTCAACTTGCATTTAAACAATAAAAGATACTTGTTCTCAAACAGCAGAGTCAATGTATCGGTTAATAACAGCAAACCACATTCAATACAGATAAATTCAGCTGAGGTCAAGTGAGTAAATTGCAGATTTATGTAAAATATTACAGAAACAAAAAAAAAAAAAACAGGCAGCCAAGGACGAAAGCAGCTACAATCGGTGCATTGAATTATGCAAATGCGATTCCTTCTCCGCCAGACTGTTAAACGGCCTTACGCGTCAATTGGGCATGATCTGCAGGACAATCCGGCAACCAAACAGATCCAGAAAAGCCAAGCCAAGCGTCTATATAAATATAAATATATATACATATATATGTATGTGTATAAATGGTCCCAAAGATTTTCTTTTGTTAAAGGTTGAACATATTTGTGTGACAACTTTGTGTATATTCTGTTCTGGCGGGCAAGGTCTCTTTTTTTATGTCAGATAAGCAGGGGGAAACACGTCGGGGGGTATTATTTGATAATTAATTTAAAGCAAATAAAAGAAAAATTCGTAAGAAATCGAGACTATAATTGCCCACATGCCCCATACACACAATTGAGCATTTTTATTCGGTGGTCGCTCGGTCACATACGCTTATCTAATCGAAATGTTTGTTATCTGGCAGGGGGCACACTATGATATCATTCTCGGTGATTCCAAGAGCAACAATAATGCCACACAGTCTCGACCTTCAGAATATTTATGAAGTTTTTTTTTTTTTTGGTGTTCTTTTTCACTGTTTTTTCAATTTCAACTTCAAGATAGAGGCAGCTTAAAATTTAAGCCGCACCGAAGAAGACGGCAAACAAAGTTAATGGCACGTGATATAAATGGGCAAGAAACAAGTGTCAATGGCTACAGTAAATATTGGAAAAATGAATGAAATGCTTTAACTGTGCAAATTAAATGTTGTTGATCAATTAATTATTTTTTAAATACTTACTTAAATAAAAAGGGTAAGGAAAGTAAACAGTTTTTCTCACTGTATCAATTGTTACACCTGCTTTAGAATTTTTGAAAACTGAGTTTCCTATCTGCCTCGTAAAGATGGCTGTATAAATTTGCAGCACCCCAATCCCGCCTTTGTTTTTTGGGGGTTGGCCTTTATTTAACCCCCATCGTAGTTCAACGAACCCATATTAACCATGGAGATAAAATCTCCTTGTACAGAACTCGTTGACCTTTATCGATTCAAAAATGAAAAGCTAAAGGCATCATTTTCTAAAGTGTTTCTTCTGTTTCTGTGAGCAATAGTATGTATGTACATATATAGGAAATAGCAGCACACAAATCATTTGCACGCAGTCCGCTCATCTTGTGCCGTATATAATATTATTTTTCAATAATTAAGCATTGCATCTGCATCTGTTCACTGTCTGTTTCGTGTATTTTTGAGCCCATTATGTCGTAATTTAGATACACTTCTAGATAGAGGGAATATTGTTGCAAGACAACAAATAGCCAATTTAGCCAATTAAAGGGATTTTGAATGCACATTTTGAGACTAAATACCTTAAAAACAAAATCCAATAGCCTTTAATAGATTTTATTCATAAAATAGTATAAACAACGTTCGTTTAATGTTAAAATTGCGTCTTAATACTTAACCATTTTTGGGCTAGCGCATTAATTGTAAAAACCTCGAGTTCGTTTATACAATCAAATAACTAAATTTTCGTAATTTACCTTCACGTTTAGTTATTTTTGGATCTGCCTAATAATTGCATAATATAAAATGTTTATACATTTAAATTATAAATATTTCAGAGCGTACAACAAATGTTTATAGAATTTAACGTTACTAATTTCGGTGTACAGCAATAAATGAAATAATTTAAAAAAAATTCTATATATTAGAACAAGTGATATGTTTATGAAATAAAAATTATAAACATTTCAGCGTGCCGCAGTAAAATTTTCAGCATTCGGTCCGATCCAGTTTTCCCCATTTTCCGAAATTTGTTTATGCACGAGATCTTTGAACTCAATTCGCACTCTTTAATTTAACATTATTTGAGGCTATTTTTAGAGACCCCCCTCAATAAATGTGAAAAATAATAAATTTTTGAGAAAGGGCGTTAAATCGAAGAAAAGCGCACTGTCTGTGTGTGCACAAGCAATTTGCCTTCCAAGACCTTGAGAAAATTGAAAAATCACAGCAGTTCAGCTGAGGCGTCTAGAAATGAGATACTAGAGAGCATTTGCGTTTGCCCATAAAAACAATATAGATGTATTTATAAGCGAGGGGGAGTCCATGGGGCGGGAAGGCGCAGGGGGGGGTTTGGCGGTATGGCGAACACATACATATCTATATAAATATTTATACGCGGTGAGGCAAAGCAAAAAGCACTTAGGCGGCGGCACCCACTCTCAAATAAAAAAGAAAAACATATTTCAACTGTTGCTGTTCGCTTGCCGGTTTGCCCCTATTGCCGTGCTTTTCGCACGCACAGGCGCCCCACACACCCACTCGCTCTCTCACGAAAAACAGCTGAGATCAGAATAATAGTAGTGGGTTTTTTTGAAAAGCATAAAAAATACCCACTGTTGCTTCTATTTTATGATAATACACATACTTAGCTTACTCATAATGGACCTAACATAGAAATCAAACGCATACTAAAAAACGAAGCAAGCACATAACAATTCTAAACACAAACTTTGTGATAGCGAGTTGGAAATTATTAAATTTTTGTAAGTGTACTACAGTCTTGACCACAAGTGTGGTACATACAGTTACGGTGACGTTTTGCTCATTATCTCACGCTCTCTCATTTGGCCAAAGCTCAAACTAGTAGAAACCGCATAGATCCCTATTTGGAATGCAATGGGGGATAACTTGATTTCAAGATGTAGGCTCCCGAAGCGATTTTCAATATACATAAATATGTATTTATTACTGGTGACACATATAGATCGGCGCATCGATAAAGAAAGACATTCATATGCGGCAAACTGTGAGCACAGTCGATCAAAATCAAAATCAAATTCGAAATCAAAGTGAGCGAGCGACGTCGATTAGCACCTAACCGCAAATATTTTGTATATAATATACCAAATGTAGCCCGTACATGTGTGTGGACACATGTATAAAAGGTGCAGCGGCGACCGCAGATTAGATTAAATTAGTTATTACTTTACTTTAAAGCGTTCATCGCGTTTTTTTTTGCGCTCAGTCGGCCCCACCCTCCTATTTTTTTTTTATTTGTTCACTCTCTGCACAAATAAAAAAAATCTTAAGTCTTAGGTCAAGTACACTTTTTTTTATTGATGCTCGTATCATTTCGATATGGAAATGATAGCGAATGGCTAAGTTTGGTCACGTAAGTGGCACTTCTGACAACAAAAGTCGGGGTTTAATTAATACCACTGACCATTCGATTTTGTTCTTTTTGTTAGATATAAATACATATGTCTCGGATTGTATTTTAAATATAATGTGGTTAATCTTTACTTTTCTATCGCATTTTCTTCTTATGTACATAGTTAACCCGCTCTCTTTGGGCTCTCACCATTCATTTATTCATTCATTCATTACAACCATATCGCAACCTTTAAGCTACGCTTTTGTTGTTCGTCTGTTGCTTTGCTTGTTTGTTTGTTTGCATCACTGTAAAAAACAACACACACAACTAGTTTGATTGTGCTCTCCCTCTTGCTATCTCTCGTTTTATACCGGTTTTCCTGTATTTTTCTCAACTTTTTTTTACGTTTTTTACCTTGCTTTTTAGTGTGCAATTTAATTGGCAGTTTCTATTGTTGGACCCTCGAAAGTAAACATGCAAAGGCAGTTAGGCAGTTAAGCGAACGAAAAGAAAATAAGATGGGAGGAAAGTAAAGGCTTTCGTGTCGAAATTCCATGACGTCACATGTGCCGAAAGACGTCATCAATTGATTACAGGTGGGAGTGGGCCAGTGGGTGGCAATTGGGCGATGGGCGGTGGGTGGTGGCTGGCTGGTGGCAGAGTTGCAACTGCGTCGCAAAATAATTCAATAACCACAAAGCGAAGCCAGCAAGTGGTTAGATCATTCACAATGGCCAACGAACAAGAAAACACTGTGTGCTGAATAAAAAAGGGGCGAAACAAACACAACAGACAGGCACAACTGGCGTGAAAATAACACTATTATTAAGTATTGTTATTCATCGCAGTGAAAACCTGTGCAAGCCCATTTATTTAAATGTAAATGCATGACTGGGGACATTTTTGATTAATAAATTGATACCTTTGAATATTTAAAGGTAATTTTTGCTAGCATAGTACAGTTATCAAAGTCGAACAATCTATTAAGAAAACATAAGTCTGATTTTTACACAATAATGTGTCTATAAATTCAAACTCCTAGTCTACCTTGAAAGTAGAAAAAGTACAGACATTTAAAATGGAAATTAGATTCCCAATTAAAGAAAAGAAATTGCCATTTAATTGGTTTCAAATTACAGAAAGTACAGCAAACTGGTCACAGTCGTGCAAACAGATAATAGCTAACGTTAATTTAAATATTTAGCTTAGACAGAATTGAACAACTTTTTCCAGCTACAAGTTAATTGCATGTTGTTTGAATATATTTTTCGAATTAAAAGCACTTTTGTCTTTCATCAGTTTGTTTTTGGAGTGGTTCCTGTACAAATTAAAAAGGCCAATGCCATTTAACTTGCTGCTACTTTCGGAAAGTACGACATATGTACAACTAACTTATTCCCACAATTATATTGACCGCAATTGGGTGTGTTAGAAAGGTCAGCGGGGTGTTGGGCCCTCTTCTTTGGGAGGTTATGGTGGGTGGTGGTTGGTAAGTGGGGGAAACTTCTTGGCAGCGGACAAGTGTCCTTTCGTCTTTGTTGTGACGCCTTCGAGTGGCGATGAGTCATGAAGGGAGCTTTAAATATATGTATGTGTATGCGGACTGCGTTTTCAGCGATTTCCCCAGTTTGGCCCCCATTATTTGTTCTCACCTTTGTCATTGGGATAGCTGGGATAGACGTTCAGTTGCTCGTCGTCGCGGGAAACTTGCGTTATTATTGATGTTGCATCCATTTAAGCACTCGGTTTGTGGCTCCACTTCGCTTAACAGGTTGATAAATCGGATTCGGATTCAGATACTGATTCAGATCGGTTTCGTATAGGATAGCTGCAAAATGTTGCGCACACATGAGAGATAGAGATACATTGGATATGGCAATTATCGCGAGATGATTCCATGTTTTCTTCGTATATATGGTAAGTGTCGTGCAGTATATATGTCGTACATATATAATACATCTACCACGTATATATAGCTCACACACACACACATGCACCAATTGATAGCCTGCCCCAGACAGTGGAATTTTACAATTACGCTTTGGCCGTCCGTTCGCTTCGTTTTATTTCTCGATGCAAATGGGTTTCCCTTTGATATTCACCTCGCTATTTATCGCTCTCTCTTTCGCTCTGTTGCACTTTCGCCTCTCTGTTTTAGTAAATTTAAAACTTTTCAACGAATTTCAATAAAAAACACTTTCTTTCTTTCCTTCGCTCTTGTTTTTGGTTGCGCTCATTCTTTTACTTCTTTATCCGCGTCTGCTTTTCGCACACAGCTTCGCAGCGTTTTATTTATAAACGCCCACACAGACACAGCACTCACACACACTCTCGCACGCACACTAGCTCGGCCGCTGGTGTTTTCGTTATTTCGTCTCGTTATTTATTTATTTTTTTTATTTTTTGCCATTAATTAATCGCGCAAAATAACAAAACGCGTGTGTACGTCGAAAAAAAGTAACAGGAATAGCGCAAAAAACAAAACGTGTGATTAGTGTGACCGCGGTGGATGCGAGACTTATTACCAAGTGCAAAGAAAAAGTGGTAACATTTCGTGTTTACCTTAGAATCACAGGTTGAAGAAAGGCTTGATTATAAGTTAATTACTTACAAGGAGAATGTAGAATTCTATAAAAGGAGCTTGTTTTGAACTACATAATTATTTTCATAGATTTCCAAATTCGATAATCAAAGGTCATACTATCTGGTGCAATTTGGGCTGCCAACTGTGGTCAAGTTAATCTATAAAATTCTTGATTCAAAATGCAATTTTAAGAACATTTTATTTCAAATTATATCAAATCAGATAAAAAACAAATGTCCATGAAATGATTAGGTTAGTTAAGGATATTTTCAATCAAAACACTATAAGAAATAGGACAAGGGAAGCCAAACATAAAATAAAGCCAAATTTAACTATAAACTAGCTTAAACGGCAGTGCAAACAGTTCATCTGGTCTGGCAACTCTCCGCCGAATTGTTGTTACGCGAGCGATTTCTTTGGTCTTATTTCTAGTTAAAATTATCAAAGAAATATTATAAAATGTTGGCCGTACGAAGTTCCCAGAGATTGGGCCTACGGTAGGCCACCCGTCTAATTTGAAATAACCAAAAGAAATCCGTCACTCGACTATTTATTTTTCAGTTCCCTGCTACCGTCTGCCTTCAAAAACGTGGGATTGGTCAACTACTCCTCTTCGCAGTCCAAAAACGACGATGGATACTCCTCTTCGGACGACGAAAAGCCCACGAAGAAGAAGGAGGAACCTGTGGAAACGGCGGCCCAGCGGCTGAACCGCCTGTTGGGCACCATGCAGGCCACGGATCAGCTCTCGGCATCGGACTTTCCACGTCCTGGTGATGCCAACAGGAAGCGGAGGGAGGCCCAGAAACAGGAGGCAGCCGCCAAGAATGTTCTAACTGCGGCCAAGAACATTGCTAGCATGCTGGGCACCAGTGAGAGCGACAAGAAGCAGACAGAGTCTGAGCTATTGGCCAAACTCCTTGGCCATGGAAGCGAGTCCTCTTCAGCAGCGACCGGAGAAAATCAGACGGCGGATGTTTCGGGATCTCCTTCTGGTGATAAGGAACTCAATCTGAGGTGTGTAAAAATGATTTTCTCGCATTAATGGATAATCTAATAAAATTTATTTTCCTTACACAACAGTGATATTATCGTGGGCATGAAGATCGATCGTCGTCAGCAGCCGCAGCAGGTGGAGCAGACCCGCGGCGAGTACGTTCGCCGCTCGCTGGCTTCCAGATTCAAGCCACAGAATCGAGATGGGGCTTATCAGCGGTCACAGAGGCAAACCAAACGAGAGGCTGAATCCTTTACGGGCAGTGTCAATTTGTACGGCGGGGAACCGTTGGGTATCTTCAAGGATACCCAGCTGCCGATTTCCAACGACATCCTTTCAACCTGGTCACAGCTGAGTGAGCGGGAGCTTAGTTTACAAGCTTCCCATCCCCCGGCAAACTACTTCGAGCAAATGGTCCTGTGGACGGATCAAAAGAAGGTGTGGCGCTTTCCCATCAACAATGAGCAGGATTGGGAGGACGAGCATAACGTGGACTTCTCGGAACACATTTTTCTGGAACAACATCTCGAGGATTGGTGTCCTAGCAAGGGGCCTATTCGCCATTTCATGGAGCTCGTCTGCGTCGGCTTGTCCAAGAATCCCTACTTGACTGCCCAGGAGAAGAAGGATCACATTTTCTGGTTCCGTGACTATTTCCAGGCCAAGAAGGACATTCTGAGGGATCTGATTAGCAAGGAGCCAAGCAAAAGTATTTCTGCTTAATGTTTTTGTTTGAATATTTGTTAAAAATATATTTTTGCTTTATAAGACCAATCCGATATATAGTTATATATATGATATTGTGTGTGTATATATGTGTGTATAAGAATGTGAGTCCTTTAAATATCCTAATACTTCGAAGGCTGTGCAGACTGTGCGCGGAATGTGTGAACCGGGAACGGGCTTCAGAAGAGCAGGATGCGTTTTTCCACGGTCTTGCGGCAAATGGGACACCCCTCAATCTGGTCGCCACACATCTGGCACGTGCCGTGGCCACATAGGAAGACCATGTTCTTTATGCGGTCAAAGCAGACAGGACACATAGTCTATAAGATAAATTTGAGGATCAGTCACTGAACATATTTTCAATCTTATTTGAGCTCACCTGTTCCTTGATGTCCTGCAACTGCTGCTTCAACTTTTGGACATCATCCATCTGGAAGTTGTTGACATTGGAAGGAGCCACCATCGCGTTTCCAGCTGCTGACAGATTCGAGACATTCGAAGAGGCTGCTGCAGCGGCCAGGAGATTATTCTGGCTATTCAACTGATTGCTGCTGCCCGCCACTGGAGTAACCACGGTGTTGTTCATGGCCACGCTATGGCCGGAGGCATTGGCACAAGCTGCCGCTGCTGCAGCTTCCATGAAACGATCGTCGGGCAGTGGCAAGCCCACTGTTGCCATCGCTCCAGCTGCCACGGACACCTTCTCCGGTCGTCCACTACCTCCGCAGCAAAGGCTGAACGATAATATCTCATCGATTTGCGTGCGACACAGGACGCACTTTTTCATCAAAGCACTGCAGTGCTCACATGCGACCATATGGCCACAGGGGCGGAAGAAGACGGCTGCCCTGCGATCCGAGCACACCAGACACTCGTCGATCTTTTCGCGCGAGGAGACGGTCTCCCGACAGATGAGGCATTTCTTCACCCTCGGAGCGCAGGTCTCGCAGCAACTGACATGGCCACAGGGCTTAAAGACCGTATCCCGCTTGGCATCCGAGCAAACCAAACACTCATCAAGACTGGCTGACGATTTCGGAGGATCCTCGTGCAGGGACTGGCTCATTTCGTTGGCGATGCCGTTGAGGGCAAATATGGAAGATGATGAGGCAGCTGGGAAAGTGGATGAGGCAGCTAGGCTGGAAAGCGGCATATTGACTGAGGAGGACTGATTTAAGCTACCACTGGCTGCTCTTGCCCTGGCACTCGAACTCGTTCCAGCTACATTTCCGGGCAACTCAGAGTCGTCGGTCTTCCTTTCGTTGTAGCACTTGACCAGGGTCTTGCAGAGATTGGGATCTGGGCACAGGTCCAGTGGGGTCTGCTGCTTGCGATTCTTTAAGGTCAAATCAGCTCCATTGGCAGCCAAGAAGCATGCAATCGAAGCAGAGGCCTTCTTGTTATTAGCATTTCTCAGGCCCATCAAGAGCTTACCAAATCCTTCCACATCTTGCAGTTGCTTCAGCTGCGACAGAGTGTGATGTCGCAACGCTTCATGCAGCGGAGTATCCCCGTCTTTGTCGGGTATGTTAAGATCTGCCCCATCCTGCACCAGCAGCTTGACGATTTGCACATGCTGACGCTCCACCGCAAGATGCAAAGCCGTCTGGAGATTCACATTTTGCCTATCCATATTGGCCTTACCCATATGCACTAGTAGCTCAGCAATTTCAACGTGGTTGTTAAGTGCTGCCAAGTGCAGAGCTGTGTAGCCATCATCCTTCTTCTCTTCCACAATCCAAGGACGGTTCGTCTTGGTCAGCAGGATCTTCATGGCACTAGGATTACCCTTGAGAGCAGCATGATGCAATGCATTGAATCCATTATTGTTGTTTAGCGTGATGTCGGCCCCGAAGTCCAGCAACAGGGACAGCATCTCGTCGTGCTCCTTAGATATGGCATCGTGTAGGGGTGTATCGCCCTCGGAATCTTGCAAACTAGGATGGCAACCTAGCGTTAGAAGCGTCTTCACTACGTTCAAATGGCCCTTATTGACAGCAATGTGCAGAGACGTCTGCCTGCGCTTATTGCGCGCATTTAAGTCTGCCCCGGCTTTGGCCAATATCTCAATCACCGCCGCCTCATCACCAAAGGCGGCATGGTGGACAGCGCGATCTCCGTCCTTGTCCTCAATTTCTACGTCGACGGCGTGCCGGAGTAGTACCTGTATCACCTCAATATGGCCATTCTGGCTGGCTGCTTGCAGAGCAGTATGTCCGGCAAACACACCATTCACATTGACATCCGGTCCAGAACTGGGCGAGGCACTGGAGGTCGAGGGTTGAGCTGCGCCAGCCAAGTACTCCTCACAACGTGCCTGGAAATGCGGTTCAATTTATTTGATATCAAGTGCTAAACGTATTTTCTTGTACTTACTGCAAATCCATTGGCTGCTGCCTTGACAAATTCCTCAGTGGCATCGCCGGAGACATTTGGTTCGAACAGTTTTTTGAGAATGGCCGAAAGACGTTCACTACTCGGGATAACTGGAGCGCAGCTCCCATCGGAGGCAGTTGAAGAAGCCACCTTGCAAACGGCCAGCGGATTGTAGGTCCACGAAGTATTGCCCACCTCCACTTTAAGGTCGTTATCATGATAGACCTGTTGCACGCGGCCGATCTTTCCCAGAGTCAATTGCATGGCGTCAGCCCACTCGCCGTGTCCTCGCTGCAAAATCTTGATGCTCTCCACATCGGAACAGATCTTGACAATGTCGCCCACCTGAAACTCGGGCGGAGCAGTGGTTGGCGAGGATACTTTTGTAAGGACAGCTGGATTGAAAGTCCAGCGATTGCCGGAATTGTAGGCCACCACAATGTCGTGATCCTCATCGATGCCCACGACCATTCCTGCGTTGCTTAGGCACTCGAACATGCCATCGGTCCAGCCGCCATGTCCATGCTGCAGAGACTGAACGATTTCTAGATCTAGATCCACTGTAACCTTGTCGCCAATCTGAAAGCCATGCGGTCCTTTTCCGGGTCCGTTTTCGCCCAATAGTGGCAGATGATCCCGGTAAACATTACTACCCTTGGCATCGTTAACGACCTTAAGATCTGCCATGCCCTCAAATCCAACGCGGTACAGATTCTTGGAGCCATTGTCCCAAATCACGTAGGCTGCCGATCTTGGCGAGGCCGAAGACCAGTCCTGGATCTCGTTGACCTTGCCACGCCGACCAACGCCTCCGTCCTGATCCTCCCACTGCCAATCCACGCCGCGAACGACACGAGCTCCCGGAAAGATGCCTCTGGCGAGCACTTTCTTGGACTTACGACGCGGTTCCAGCATGGTTCGTTCACCTCCCGGCGTGGTGATCCTGTAGAAACGGTGCCTCAGATGATGTTTATCTCCGTGGTAGCAGATGGAGCACAAATCGTAATTAATGCACTCGGCACACTTCCAGCGGATGCCAAAGATCGGTTGCTGGCGGCAAGTGTCGCACATGGTGCCCTCGTGCTTTACTCCAGTGGGTGCACTGTCCAGGATGCGCAGATCATAGGCTCCGGCGCAGCGATAGTTGGCAGCTGTTCCATTGTCCCAGACCACGACCACCTCCTCGGCGGATTCGAAATTGCGAACGGTGCCCACGTGTCCTTCGCCGCCGTCCTGAAGAGAATCGAAACGAAAAAATATTATATTTGTAGTGACTCAGTCCATCTTTCGATTTTCCATTTCGTAACCCACGCTGATTAGGATGCGAAAGCTATAGCCGAAGTGCATAATAGCAACTAACTAAGTGTTAAGGTAGGTAGTCGCTACAAATTCGTTTGGCTATCTCTAAATGCGATCAACGAGTCGTAAAATAAATAAATATAAATAAAGGGAATGAGGGTTTGCTTAACCTCCATTTCTATGTAATAGGGTTCTATTTGTTCAGCGATTGCAAGCAGCTCATTGAAAAAATTTCGGTTTAACATTTTATAACTTATTTGAACTAATATTTTGCTAAACAACTAATACTGTTAATACTTGAATGTTGAAATGCTGCAGCATATTGTAAATCCACTTAAATTTTTATCTGCATTATGATTAGTCAAATAATGCCACTGATTATGGGCTTGGATATTTCATCATGCTGGTAAATCTTCATCGAATCAGTTAAAGAAATTGTGTGCGGAAATGTCTATACTTTAATCTTGCCTTTTTTGTATCTTTCTGCACTTTCAAATCGTTTTTCCGGGCTAAAGCAAACAGACTTTCAAAGCTTGCATCAGAGTTATGATGTATGTATGAGATATGACTCACAAGCCATTTGTTAAGACATAATTAGCCAGCCAAAGGTTACACATATTAAATGTAAATGTAAGCTTGGGAAAAGAAGAATTGAGTACACGAATAATTTAAAGTGTTAACTGAACATGCTCAAAATATACATACGCTATCATTTTTGAGTAAATTGAAATACTTTTTGGTCGTGCACTTTGATCTCACTTAAATTGCAATGCTATCAATGTAACAACGATAAATATTTAAATCTATGAACTGGATTTTCTCAGTGCACCGAAGTAGGACTTTATACCCACTTTCTAGGATCACATGTGTCCCCATTGGGATTCTGGTTAGTAATGCGAAAAGAGAAACTTGACTAGTTTGGCCAGATGTCAAGAATCGAGTTGAGGTGTGCAATTAAATTAATTGATCGGTCAATTGAGAACGGGGAGAGTTCTTTTTTCACTGGAAGTTAAAGCAAAACCAGCTGGGACACCCCCTTCACCCTGCCCACCTGTTTGTTCCATTTCCAGTCCGGTCCGCGGATCACCCTGGCACCCACGCCCTCCATGGAGAATCTTCGGACGAGGGCCGCTGCCGAATTGCCGCCGCCGCCCGCTGCAACGCCACCGGCGGCTGAGGCGGAGGACGAGGAGGTGGTGCCACCGGGAAGGGAACCACCCCCACCTCCTCCCCCACCAACACCAACACCTGTGCCTGCTGCACTGCTCACTACCACACCCACAGCTGTGGACTGTGTGTTGGTGTTAGTGTTGGTATTGCTGTTTGTCGGTGCTCCTCCTCCTCCACCACCACCACCACCACCACTGGCATTTGCATTGGTGGAGTCCTTGGCCGACGAGAGGGTGGCCGCACAAGACATTTTACCACTCCGCAAGGTCGCTGGGCGGGTGGACTTCGCTTTCCACGGTATACTGCACTCTTTCGTTGGGTAATTCACGTTTAAAATCGGAGTCGCTGCTAAACACTCACGGAATTTTTACAACCACCGAAGAATGTGACCGTAGTCGCGCAAGCGATAGATCTCATGCGGTGCGATAGATTAACAGTGTGACGTTACGCAGGAAATTTCAAGTGCAGTTGCTGAACTCTGGTCACTCTATGCCGCACAGTGGAAAAAGTGCGAAGAGTTGCCGCAAAAATGTAGCGATTGAATGTTACCAATATAACGGTTTCTAACATTTGTAGTTTCTACACGATATTTTACTTTACAGCTAATGTAGATACACGAGTAAAACTACTTTAGTTTAGTAAACTACTTAAGCTACTTAATCGTAATTTTGACTACAAAAATATGCTCCTATTTGTTTTCATAAACAATTCTGCAAGGATTTATAACAACTCTATTTAACTATATTCAACATTTAACAGACAGCCCTCTTATAAATAACGTTCCGATTTTGATGATAACTAACTTAAATTTTTTCTGTGAAAATAAGATTGAGTTGACTTTCAGTTTTATTTTATAATATTATTGGGATGGGTGTCTAAGCTTACCTTAGTTTAACGAAAATCATTTCATCCATCAGAAAACTAGAGCCGCGTTTGGTAATTAAAATCCTTGCTGCCTAAACAGCATGTATAATTGCCACCGTAAAGTATCAATCACAGATTTGAGTAATTTCCAAGCGTCCCCCATTGGCCGCAACTAATCAGTTTAATGGCCCGAAATGGCCGGACTCAAATGATCTGTTAGCGGGCGAGATGAAAGGCCGGCACGGACAATAGTGAAAAGTGTCCTCGTACATCAGAGACATCAGCAGACACGCTTCTTCACTATGGGCCTAATTGCTTTAAAATAAGCCACACCCACGGTGCCCGAAAATCCATCTTGCACGCACATTACGAGCCCATCGATCGACCGTTAGGCGGCAAGTGACTGCATCTCGGACCTTTTCCTTTTGGTGGAGGAGGAGGATTGAGCGTGCGGGCGGCCGGCGGCTTTGATCTTAAGGATCAGAGCGGTATAGGTATGGATATGGCATAGTATATGGATATGGTGTATTGTAGGGTATGGAGTGGTGGTATAGTGCGGTGTGCGGGGCACGCTTGTCAATTGTGGTTGGCTTCAAAAGCGGCTTACTTAGCCCCATGTCCCGATACCAATACCGTTTTCAATCCCAATCCCAGTCCCAATCGCAGTCCAAGTCGCTGTCCCAGTTCCCCGGGCGAATGAAGTGTGTAATTTGAAATTAGCTCAGGCTCAGCGGCACCTTTTGAGCCCGGCCGACTTGACTTGGTGCACCTGCTGCTGGCGGAGATTGTGATGCTGATGCCGTTGCTGATGGTGGTGATGGTGGTGTTGGTGATGACGGTGATGGTGCCATGGCGATGGTGACGGTGCGGCTGTCCTGCGGCGGCTACTTAGTTACGCAGTCGCACCGCAGCGTCAAGGCCACATACCGTCGTCCCCCGCATCTCGTCCAGCTCAGTTTGATGCACAAAGAAAAATAAGTAATGCATTCGGCTTTGCAATTATGTAAACTATCAAAAATTATTTATTTTTTACACATATATAATAGTTTTACATTCATTATTCAGGTTGAATAATAATACACCATAATATCCATTGAAATATCCTATAATTAAAACTTTTTCCGTATAGTTCCCTATAAAAAAAACGTTATATAGGCGGCATTAAAGTAAAATATATTGATTAATTTCTGTATATTTTTAATTAACCAGTAGATTTAAGCAATTTTTAATCTTCTCTAATTTTTATCTAATTTATTTTAGATATTATAAAAATACGCGCAATGATATGTCAAAAGCACCAAATGTTTCGTACAGTGCATCATTTCATTTTCGATTTCAACTCCATTCAGCAAATGAGTGCCACAGAGATACATACATATATACGCAAATTTATGGCCGCGCATATCTGTATGTACACTTATAATGTGACTAATTTGCGATCTCTCGATTTTCCAAATCCCAGACTCATCCAATCTGGGCTTCAATCTTCTATGCGTGCATTAAGTAGTCGAGTGGGTTTGGTGGAGGGGGTGCTAATCAGGTTTCTGGCCCCAAATTGATTTCATTTTCATATTTCAATTTCGAAAGACGGTAGCCGGAGGTCTGTCGAAAATGCAAAATCAGTAAGACCAGTAGTCGCGACATGATATAAATTAACTGTTTTGACTTTGTGAAATGAAATGCCGGCCTCCTTTGAAATGCAAAAGGCCGCAAACGCGAGAAGGCGAAAATATTGAAAATAACAGCCAAATCGATTTCTGGCTAAAAAAAAAAAAAAGAAAATAAAAAAATTCGAGAAAAACAAAATAAAATACCATTCAAAGTGGCTGCGAGTTGTTTTTATCTCGTTAGAGTTGCCAGCGCGCCGATTTCTTTTCGACTTAAATGGTTTATGTGCGTTTGCAACCAGTTTTATGGACATCGCCTCCGCAGCCTGGCGGAGCGGCCTGATTATATATCGATGCCGCCGCTGGATTTGCGGGATGCGGGATCTTGGATCTTCGATCTTCAATCTTGCTGGATGTTGGATGCCGCCAGATTGAAGCCAGCTTTACATTTAGGTGGGATGTGGCCGGCGCCTTTGATGCAGCGCGTTTACCACGTGCCGTGGCAAGTTGGAGCCACTCCGCCATCCGCAATCCTCTCCAGCATGAGCCGCTGATCACCCACATGATCCAATCAAATCGGCGACACACAGACCCCCATTCGAATTAATAAACAAAGAAAGATGCTCATAAATAAATATACATTTTATAAATGTTTATTTATATTGTTTTGGTCGAAAGAGGGGGGGGGGGGGTAAGACGATTCCCCAGTCAGCAGCCAGTTTTCAAGTCGAGTAGCGATTTGAACGATTTTAATGATGTGTTCAACGTCTTATGATTTAATTATGCCGTTTGTTGCTCCGCTTATCGTTTGTTATCTTCGCTCGCCTTTGTTTTTTGTTTGTTGTCTCCGCCTTTTGCCTTTTTAAAAATCGTATGCCCCATATTGAAGCCGGATCGGCTATTTATTGAGCCTTAATTATGTGCGATTTAAATTCTTAATGAATGCCGCCACTTTTGGCCAGATCCGCCGCAGATCAGCTCCCGTTTGGCGTGGGCGCACATGTGCCGATGATTTAAATGATAACGAATTGAGATATCTGCATAATGCCAACTTAATGCCAAAATAATGTGGGTGGGAGCCCAGATGAGCAGGCGCCAGCCGACTCTAGAGATTCCACAAATTCGGAAATTGGTGAAAATATTGAATATGTTGATATTTGTGGATTCTCCTGGTTAATAAGCTATATTTTATTGAATATAAACTACTTTGCAGTTTATGGATTAAAACATAGATAATGAACTATTCATAGGTACATAAATTCACGGTTATAATATTTCTAAAAATAGTATTATGACAGTTTCATTGATTTGAGTATTAAATTCCGCTATTAAATAGACAACTATTAAATTTTTAATAATTATTAAACAAATTTTAATTATGTAAACATAGTGTACTTTCTGTGCCGCAGCAAGATGCGTCTACAAACCCATTAACCAATAATAAAAACCAATAATAATTCGGATATAAGCATAAATTTAGTTTATCTATTCCAATCCTTTATGGATAAGTTATGTAATAATAGGCTTGTATGCTAAGCAAACAACCAATGGTTAATTAATGACATACTATTGTTTCCTATTGTAAAAATTGGCCATAGAACATTTGATCCTTTTGACGAGATCAAAGTGGTTTGCCTCTGAAACTGGAGAATTGTATTTTTTTTCGGCATATGAAAGTGGAAATGGAAATAGAGAATGGTTCCGGGTTCTAGAGAAGAACTACTGGAAGAGGATCTGGGCGTGGCGGAGGGGCGTGGCAACCGGTGACATATGTAGGTTGCGCTTAGTAGCTTAGAATCAAAGTCGGATCAGCGCAAAATTCTGTGATCTTCTCTGATCTCCAGCGATTGCTCTCTGCCGACGTCGCTGCCGCTGCCGCTGCTCTGCAGCTGCCGGCTGAACACTTTGATGTCCTAATTGGTTTATTACTTTGTCGGCATCTCCAGTCTTCTTTGTGTTTCTGTTTTTTCTCTCCACGTATCCAGAACGCTCTCCCTCTCTCCGTGCACTGGAAAAAATTGTGTACTTGAATATGTTACAGCTTAAAGTTAAGACTAGCGCTAATAAATAAAAATAAAATTTAAAGAAAATCAGAAAATGGGTATAATTCTTATAGTCAATTATTGCCTGTCTTCCATTCATATATAATAATTACGTTATATTAATAATAGCATTCTATAACTGCATGCAAATTGTATCTTTAGTCATATATTTTAATAATAAGTCAAACAAAGCAATGAATTTAAAGTGTTGAATTTTTATAATTACTATTTTTTTTTATATAATCTATAAAAAAAACTAAATATAATCATGCCTATGCATTAATTTTCGGTGCACTCTCTGCTGTGGCTGGAGTCTGTTTTATGCCGTTGCCTGTTTTATTTATTTCTTTATTTCCCTGGGCTTTCATGCTGCAGCCAGGGACTTGGGTTGAGATACGACCTGGGGCCCGGCTTTGGCCCGAAATGGAGCTTAACGAGTGAGCACGCGCACAGAACGGGATGGTTGATGGCTGATGGTCGATGGTCGATGGGATGGTATGGTATGGCATGGTCGCTGGGCCCCGGGGCAACGAGATCCCGAACTGGAAAACGATCTACCCAAGCTCCCCAGCCGGCACAGAGAATTCCCCATTGGAAGCCCCGACCCCAGCCGCTCTTAGCCTTAACAATGTTGCCGCGTGTGCGCTCAATCAACATGTTGCGATATCAGAGCAATTTGTCATCTTATAAACAACAGAGAGCGCGGCTGAAATTCTCATTCTGGCCAGGTCCGATGGCATCGTGATCAGAAGCAGTTTAGCCACTGCCCGGGCTAAAAGCAGAACAACAGCAGAAGAGCAGACCATCGGAACATCACAATGGCCAACTACCAGGAAACCGTTTTCCCAAATCGCCCATCTTCCATCTTATAGCCCACATATCCCATCCCACAGCTCACATCTTATATCTCAGTTCGTTTGCTGTGCGGTGGTCCTGTGTGAAGTTCGCCGTATTCAAAGCACAAGAAAACTCAATCAAGGGCCTCGTAAATCTTGGCACAATTTGATGAGTGCACAGTGGGAGACAATGGGCATGGGCCGTGACCCGCGCACAGTGGGCTTGGTAGCATTTTATGTTGGCACAAAAGATTCCTAACAGCAACTTTAACTGTCTAGAATATTCCTGCTATGGGTAGCAGTTTTTGACGCACATTTCTAATTAAGAAACAAAAGAAATTCGTAATTTAGAAAAAAATCAAAATACAAATAATTTCTAACAAAACTGTTACCCTTAAACAAAAAGAAAAAGGTTTTATAGGAAAAATATGTTTTGTTTGCCTGAAATGTATTATAGCTTAAAGCACAGATAATAGATGTTTTATAAACTTATAAAATGAAATGGACTAATTAATTGTTTTAAAGTATAGGGTTCTACAATTTTTAAGTAGCTGACTTGTGTATCCGTACCACTGTGCTGCCCTGCAAGTGGTTCCAAATTTCTCGGCTTATTGATTATGGCCGACGCATCGGCGCATTGGCGCATTGAGTTCCATTTCCGATTCGTCATCATTGCCACCAGCTGTGAGATTCTTGAGGATTCAATCGTAGCTATGATGCCGCGATGTGTGTGGCGGATGTGTTTTGACATTTCGAGTTGCTCGAAATGGGAATCTCGTCGTCTTCCATCCCGTACTCGAATCATCAAAAGTGATGCGTCAAAGTGGCGAGCGGGGCTGGTGATGATTCCGCAGCTGATCCGGGGCATTATTGATCGTCCCGTGTGTCCCGCTGTTGTGATCCGGTCGCAGCAGGCGATCCGATCCTCCGGCTGCAACAATGGCATCGTTGTCCCATAATCTACACACCACCATCGGCGGACCTTTTGAAGGTCCTTTGGGCCAAAGTTCTGGCCGTGATGGCGAACACACACGCCGCCATATAGCAGCATATGCAAAACACAATGAGGTTCTTTGAAGCGCATCGCATTCCCCTCTTTCAGCTCTTTCAGGTAAGCGACAATTATTTATCTTACAAATTTACCTGAAATTAAATACTTTCGTTTGACGGCGCTGCTGCGCAATGCAGCTCTACACAAAAGGCGACAAATTCCCCCTTTTTTGCCATGTGTGCGTCGTGTTTTCATTTTTTTTGTCTTTAATCAGCGGCTGTTGCTTTGATCACCATCTCGGGATCGCCATCGCCATTGCCATTGCCATCAGCACCACCTGACAAGGTGCTACGTTTAAGTCCCTCCCTGGTTCCTGGCTGCCCAACTATGTACCTGCGCTCGAAGGTGTGACAAGTCAGCGGATTTGCGTGTTGCTTCTTGCGAAATATTTAAAATGCAAGATTATCGCCCAAAAAGGATAGCTCGCCGCACTTAATCCTGCCGCTGCAGCAGGCTCTCCAATTTCAACCGACTAACTTACACCGAGAATATTTATTGCCGTTTACCCATATACTCGATATAAAAAGTAGGATTTTAAACTATTTTTGAATTTTAAAATTTGATTTGACATTCATTACTTCGAATGATTACACTGTTAAATGGTAAAGTGAAAAAACGAAATGTGAAACATAGTTCATATTATCTAAAATGTTTTAAATTGATTAAAATCAAAAGAAAAAGCTAACAAAATTTGATACATTTCCTTTCAAATACTCCATATTTCGGAAAACATATAAAAAAAATATTTCTTTGTTTTCATTTTTCGCTGTGTACAAAATAATGCCGTTTTTGATCTTGCCGTGTGCTCGACTAATTAGCAAAGAAAGCCACAGAAACAGCGAAGAGAGCGGTGGATGTAGGAACAAAACCATTTCGATTAAAGCAAAATCCACCGACAACTAATTCAATCCAATAATAATCGCGCAATCATAATTACACGAAACTTTCGAAAGAGTAATCCAGACCCAGTTTCAGTCGCACTCCCGATCCCAATTCCAATCCCAGTCCAAATCCCCGAGAAAGACACAAACGAAGATCAACCGACCGACCGACCGACCGGCTGAGCGAGCGATCTTAGCCGGAATTCTATTGCCCCCTGTGGCAACAACAACAACTGCAACAAGAACAACATCAGCGGCAGCAGCGGCAGCAGCACTAACAATAACAACGTCAACAACAACAGGTTGCCGCCGCCTGAAGTGCTTCGTGGCCCAGACAAACGTTAAGATTGTAATAACCATGTTAAAAGCAATTTACGTTTAAAGTGCTACCGTGATACGCCGCCGATGCGTTTCTTGATTAAGAACAGAGGGGATGCTGGAAAAAAAGGAAAGGCAGGGAGGAGACGAGGAGGTCCAGGAACTGGACTTGCATTTATTTGGCGGCAAGAAATGCGCATACCCGTTACCTGACCAGCAATAGGGTATGTTGCACTCCACATGGAGCAAAAAAAGTGTAAATGTTATATTTATTGCAAGTGCTATATATATGGATATAGGTTTAAAAGTATCTCGTGTATCTTGTAAAGATATATTATCTCAAGGAGTCCATGAACGCTCATAAGTATGCAACATTAAGTGTATCACAGTCTAAATAATATTGTTGAAATATCTGAAAGTCTAGAATCATTATTACTACAGTAAGCTTCATTTTAAGAATTAAGAATGTTTTCATATACTAAAATTCCTTTTCTAGTTAGCACTTAGAAATGCAAGTAAGTAGTTAAAATGACTTTAAGGGAGAAAGTAGAGGGTATCCTACAGTCGGGGCATCTTGTTCTTTAGCGTTTTTTATTTGGCTCCTTTGGGAACTTTCCTTTCATATTCACAGTCCACTTAACACGCGCGTCGCACAATGCGCCTCAAAACACAAATGAGCAGAGTTCTGCGCATGCGTCGCTGTTGCCGCTGCTGCTGCTGCTGCTGATGTTGCTGCTGCCCCAACGGTGGCGTTGGTAACCTCAGAAAATCTGTGCTGGCGGCGCGCTTTGATGTTCGGAATGGCGTGTGCCCCAATGCAGAGATTTTCGCTTTGTTGTTTCGCCGACTTTGTCTACGTCTTCGTTGCCGGCCAACAACAACACCATCGCCATGCAACAGCAATTTGCCGCCAAGTGGACCGCAGCAGCAGCAGCAGCAGCAAAAACCTGAGGAGCGTGCAACATTGGAGCGTGCGATCCGAGAGAGTGCCACCAGAAAGTGGTTGCCCCATGGCCAAGTGTGGAAACCATTTCAGCCATCTCTGGCGGCCTATGGAGCTGAACGCTTATTGAACAAATCATTCATTTCTAAGAAATAAAAGAATTAATAGAAATGTAACCAGAAATTAAGGTTTAACAATACCTTTTGTAAAATCATATCATGATTAATCCTCATGATTACGTCGCCATTTGCATAAGGTTTTTATATTCGTAAAAAGCAAATAATTTTCCAGTTTTTACTTATCTACTCTTCTCTTCTCTTACTTCTACTTTCTACTCTTAAACCATATTTATTTGTTAATGAATAAAATGTTTACTTTAATTGAAAGTATAGAAATTATTCAAATTATATAACATTATTTGCATAGGTCACAAATACCTCAAATATAACTTTTTAAGAATTTTAGAATATGTTTTAGTGGTTTTTCTTTATTTAAATAAATTTTCAGTAAAATCCTTTAAAATTTCCATAAAGCACCTGGTGACCATGCAACATCACTGACCTCCGTCAATCGAGAGCAATGCAATTATGAACCCCGGCTGGAAGAAATTAAAGATGCTCGCTCCGCCGGCTGATGGATGAGAAATGCTGCTGCCGACTGGAGATTGGATGCTGGATTCTGGATGCTGGAGCCTCGGCGCACCTGTTGCGTTTCCCACAGCGAGCGGACGCTTTGGTTTTTCGCAAAATAAAGATGAAAAAACACCGGAGAACAGTTGTGCAGCGGATCCTGAAATCGGGCAAAAGGATCAAAGGACGTGACCGTGACTGGGCCGAACCGATAATAAAGTTGTGCATTAAATGAAATTTTAATTGCTTATCGGCGACCGGCGATCCGGGAGCCCATCTGTTGGGATTAGAGCGGCCGAATGGCCGACTCGATTGATGTCAAGCGATCGGTCGGTCGGCGCTTTGAAGATTATGCCCAAAGTTATGAGGTTGCGGTAGAGGCTCTGTATTCCAGGTGCTCCGTTCTCCAGGTGATCGGATCGGCCTATGCGAAATTATATAGCTCAGCAGCGTTGGTAGCGATGTAGCAGCTTTAACTACGCAGTGCCTGTCGCTTCCTCGCCGTCCTCTTTCTCGTCATCGTCATCGTCATCATCCTCATCATCATCATCATCATCATCATCATCATCACCGTCATCATCTTCCGCTGGGGCATCGCATCAGCTGGCGCTGCTGCTTGTTGCTTGCTGCTTGCTATTTGCTGCATGCGGCAGAAGATGAAACGCGGCGGCACAACTTTGATGCGGCCAAGATCAAAGCCGCCGATTGTTTACATAATAGTGGCCTTTGAAACGGAACAATAGAATGCCAGGATCAAAGACACCGACCAGTTTACCCGGTTAGTGCGCTTAAGCGAAATGAATGTCCATGTCCGTCCGCCCGTGATCTGTTTTTCCTGGCCCCACACCGCAAGAAAATGTATGCTTTTTGGGATCAATAAAAACCATTTGAGTATGCTTTATCAAATCAACAAATACTAACTATCTAGTTTTTCAGTGAGTACTTGTTTTTAACCAAGTCAGCTAAAATGTTTAGTTAATTCATTTTGGACAAAGGTTTTGTTGCAGTGTAGTAAAAGTAGCACACCTTGCTGGGGTTGGAAACATCACCGCTTTGCGTGCTGCGGTAAAGTAAAGTTTTTAGGTGAACAACGAAAATAATACAAATTGTTTTTGACACTTATCAGAATATGTATATAAACTTTGTGACTTTCGTTTATAAGAAACCATTATATTGTATTCCATAATAAGTAATTACATTAATTTATTTTTTATATTTTATATGTTTTCTTATACTGTTTTATGAATTTGATTGGAGGTCAATCTAAAGTATCATTTAGAATAAAAAGGCACCTTTCGAATCTAAAAATAGCTGGTAATAAACAAATCATTAAAATTTGAATGCTAAACTTTAATAAAACAATATATTAACATTAAAATATTTTGATTATGCCACAATATTTTACGGTGCAGTAAAAGTAGCACTCATCACAGCCAGATGATCATCCCGATGGCAAAATCGTCATGGAGTGTCTTTGAATTTGTGCTGCTGTAATTGCTGCTGTTGCTGTTGCAGCAGCCGAAGGAGTTGCAACTGCAACTGCAACTGCTGCTGCTGCTGCTGATTGCGCGTCAAATGTTTATGGCATTCATCGCGTGCTGGCGGCGTTTTAATTGCTGGAACGGCACAAGCGCCAAGTCGATGGTAGATGGTAGATGGCCACGCTGCGTATGAGCAATGCGAGCATCAATAATCTCCTGAGATGCTGCCGCCGCCGTTGTCGCATAATAATTGCGTGTACTTAATGCATAAATATTGCACTGAATCGGACTGGTCGACCGGGCCGGCTCCTTTCTATTTCCCACTTTTATGTTTGCCGCCGCCGTCGCCGCCAGTTGGACATCATTTTTTCAGGCGCTGTTTTGTTTTTCTCATTTTTCCATTTCTTTTTTTTTTTTTTGTTTTTGCTCTGCTTGCCTTCTTCCTTTAGGCCTACAATTTCTATTGAAGCAGCGCTTCGGCGGCGGCGAACAGCTAAAATCAATTTGGTCAGTGATAAAATTTTTCGCAAAAGCGAATCAATTTTATGCTTGTGACGGGGTGTCGTTGAGGCGGGGGTAAATCGTAAAAAGTATTTCGATTTCGGGGCCAAATACGGCAAAAATCAAAAGACCCAAAAAAAGAGAAGAATTTTTAATGATCTCTTATTAATTGAGTTTGCTTTATAGAAGAAGAAGAGTGTGGCAAGGGTCTGCTGCGGGAACGGGGAATTCGCCTTTAGATTTACAATTAGATAAAAGTCGCTGGCTACTTTATTGAGATTTTATGTCTTTAAGCCGCATCCAAGCTGCCGAATGTCCAGGGCCATATCAAAATTGCTCCGTTTCCACGAAATGCCGACAGCCATAAAACACCAAATGACCCAGCCAAAAAAAAAAAAATAATATAAAAAATAAAGGGAAAACAATAAAAGCATATATATGCGATGAGCGAATTATGAGAGTTTGCATTATAATTGCAATTACACTAAATTAGCATTAACCGAGCAAAACGAAAAAAAAAGGCGCAGTCAAAAAACAAAAGACTTAGGCAACGAACTCGAGCGAGAAGACCAGAAGCGCGTTGCGTTTCATTTCGGCATTCGATTAAGCAGATCAAAGGGAACCTTAATACGCTTATTAACAAGTAGCTGCTGCTGTTGCTGCCACTGCCACCGCCTCAGTTGGCGTCGCAGTTGCAGCGCTGCCCGCGATTCTCTCAAATTGCATTGCCCTGCAGTTTATTATTAGTTTTGTTATTATTTTGCGTATTCTAAACAAAAACGCAGTACCGCTGCGAAGCGAGAAGGCGAGAGCACGTGAGAGAGAGAGAGAGCAACGACGTCGACCGCAGCAGCGAAGGCGACAGCAGCAGCGGCGGTAGCAGAGCAGCAACAGCAACTTCGGCACTTCCACAGCGCAAGGTAAAAATTTCATTCCGTGGCGAGCATTCGACGTGAGCGGACGTTTTGAGCGCGTGTGCCGTGCCGCAGATAACGAAACATCGCAGTGCTATCACCAGAATTGAAAACAGAATCGCATCAAATACATTATACTTCACAGTTGAATGACGAGAAATCAGAAAAAAATATTCCCCCGCCCTTCTAAAGAAATCAAAATCACAAGTTTATAAGTGCCAAAACAAAAATCAATACCGATCGCATACAATGCAGCGCCCCAAAAAGTGCTCAAAACTGTGCTGAACAAATATTATACAAAAAAATAATAAATAAGCAAAACAAACAACAGAAAATCTATATTTAATCTATTCTATATCTATGTGTAATCGAATCGAAAATGGCAGTCGAACAAATTGATAAAATGGCAGCTAAAGCCGGAGAAGCTACAAATAAATGGATTAAGCCACAGCAGGTGAGTTATCAAAAGCGAACGCCGCAATACGGTAGCCCCACAAATGAAATATGAAGCTGCTGCGAAATATTATCAAAAAATAAATAAATAAAAATGAATATAATCGAAAGAGGGAAAGGGGATATCAAAAGTTGCCGCTTAAGCTGAAACCCCAAAAAATACAGTAGCACGTCAATTAAAATTAATAGCTTCCGACTTATGCCGCTGGCCAGGTTGTGAGAACTCGGTTGAGAAAACACCAAAAACTGAAAACCCTCTACAGCTTTATTTACGACATTTGCATAGTCGGGTCGAAATCAATTTGAAAATCCTTTGCAAGGGCATAAAAAACGAGATTAAATTTGCCTGCGTGCGCAAAAAGCCACAGAAAAGGCGGAAAACAAAAACAGCAAAGAAAAATAAGTTGCAGATTGGTGATGTGAAGGGGGGGGGGGGTGTAAGGGGGGAGGGTTCCGATGCGGATGAGAAGAAAACAAAAAGGCCGACAGAAATGAGCGGGGAATGGGTCTTTAAGTGTAGCTAACCAAAAACCCTCATCAGCAGCAGCAACAACAAAGTGCAGGCCGCCTTCGTGCGCCCCACTTCGCTTCAAGCTCGAGATCCACACATCCCCGGATCCCCACATCCCCATAGCCATGCCACAGCCACATCTACTCCACTCCTCGGCCGTAGTAGCTACTGTTTTCAAAGTTAAGATCAATGAGTGCGACGACGATGCCTTGGGTTTTTGTAGTTGGCCCGAAGTGCACGGCAAACAATTTTATTGGTTATTTAAAACTAGAGTGAATATCTTGCTGATCATTTCCTCAAGCTTTGTAAGTTAAGATGAAAATGACTGATTATATAAATGTTCAAAACAGACTGCTAAACGTTTTAGATAAAATCAGCCAGCTGAATATATCTAAATGCTGTGTTAATTGATTATAGTTACGTTGACTATTGGCTAGTACAACTGCTAATCGAACATTGATTTTGTTTCTATTCAGTTCGTTTACATTTGATCCTTTATTAACTGACCGCTCTTCAACGGAAACTATGAAAATCATATTACTGTTTAAGATCCCCAAAAAAATTTCTCTCGGTGCCCTGCTGGCCAGCTTCGATCTGCTTTGCAACATGCCGCAAACATACACGAGTCCATGGGCGGCAAAGTACAAAGCCGAAAACGGCACGGGTTTAGCGCGCTCGGAGTAAAAAGCGATCAGCGGGCAGCAGCGGTAAAGGCGACCGCTTGGCAGACGTGCGCACATCCACAGATACAGATACTCAGATACAGATACAAATACAGATGCAGATACTCAGATCAGGCCGGTCTAATAACGCTGCTGTTGGCACTGGCTACACGTTTCGGCGGCTTCGCTTTTGTTGTTGCCGCTCCACTACCGCTTCATACCCATACCCATACCCATATACCCCTTCGGATTCCCATTCCCATTCCCATTCCCGCTTGCCTGCGGCTTCATTTGAGGCTGCTTCCGAATTACCTGCGCCTTTGCCATGCCAGCAATGCAGTAGCAACGGCAGCGGCAACAACAGCAGCCACTGCGTTATTTCCCTGCCATAAAAAGTATTAAATTGCCGCAAACAGGTGTATTTTTATGCCCGCCAGGCAGAGGAAAACAACTGAAACCATAAGGGGCGGAGCGTTCAGCGTTTCGGGAACTGCAATTATGAGCGCCTAGGCCCGTGGCTTTACGTATTCTAAGCATTGCATTACAAAAAAAAAACAAAAGAAAAACGCAATTCAGGTCACAACCGCTGAACAAATCAATCATTTACAGCTGCCCAGGATTAGGCAGGTAAAAGTGGGAAAGTTAGCAAATTACCATGGAAAATTAGCGCGCAAAGTTGTGCAGTGCGAAAAACCATAAAGATGACTAAGGTCCAGCTAAAAAAGTTGAATCTTAATTTTATTTTAATTTTAAAATATTAATTTAAGCGAAACAGTACAAAATATTTGTTTTTTTTTAAAACATATTTTACTGACAATATTATATTATATAATCATTGTTGTTTGGTAAATTTGAAAAGGGTCCTTTATGACAAAGACTACCTTGAAATCGGTTTAATAAATATTGCTATTGTTCTCTGTGTTCCCAATACGATCGCTTACATTTCGGCGATATTTTTTTAAAACTTTTTTATTTTATTTATTAAGAGCGCGCTCTCTTTCGTAACGATTCTGGTTACGCGCGCAAACTGAAGGCAATTGAAAGCCGGCAAACAACAGAGAGACCGGGACAGAGACAGCGATATGGGTGGAGTGAAAGAGATGGGGAAACGCAAATCAAACAAACTGGCAGCAGGAACCACAACAACAACAATAATAACAATAACAAGAACAAGAACAACAAGTGCCATGAGAACGGCAACGGAAGTTTATTTATGCCCCAGACCGCTGTTTGTTTAAGCGTATTGCGATAAGCTGCGAGTGACTGAAAAAGCGCTCGTCCGTTTGTAGTTGTTGTTATAGCGTATGGTATTGTTGTTGTTGCTGCTGCAAGTGCGCCAAGAATAACAACAACAATAGCAGCGAAGTGGAGCTGCCCCTACTTTTCCGATCACAGCGACGACGGCCTCCCTTTGATTTGGACAAGGTCGTTATGGATTGTGCTTAGATAATTCAAGGTACAGGCAAGCCTCGCTAAGTCAAACAACTAGCAGAAATTGTGAAAAAAACAATTTATTTTTTGTATGTATGTTAGAATTTTTTTAAACAATTTTTCTTTATAAATATAACTAATTTTAAGGCATATTGTTTTAAAATTAGGATCTTAGCTTTGTTATATTTGTATATAAAAGATTGTAATAGTCGGGTATAATCAATGGACAAATTACAATTGAAATATCAGAATAATTGGCATAAGCCATTGCAAATATGCCCTTAATCTATTTTAGATCAAATCAACTTTCACGAATTGGCATAACTCGCAATCCCTAAGCTAATGCAAATGGCAATTCGATTAAAAACACTTAAAAGGGGCGCACATTCGCAGTCAATTGCCACCGCAATCGAATCAAATCAATTCCAGTCACAACGGGGCGTATACTCGATTTTGTTTAATAAATGAAAAAAAGTGGAAATGAAAAGAAATATAAACTGTGCATATAAAGAACGCTTAGCGCCATCGCGTCGCAAACGCGACCGAGTATTTGCAGCAATTAATAAAAACTGACAATATAATCGGTGCGACAAGTAGTTGGCTGCCAGCCAGCCCCCAGACATTCGATTCGAATCGAATCGCATGGAATCGCTCCTTTGTCAGCTTCGCCAGTCGGCGAGGAACGGAGGGAGGGGGGGTGTGAGTTAAAAAAAAAGGTGGAAAAAAGAAGAAAATAAGGCAAAATATTAATAAGCAGTGCCCGCAATTAATAGCGCAACTTAAGACTCTATATAGGGTAATTAAGCGGCGCTTGTGAACATTTTTCCTTTGGCCACGCCGCCTCTGTTTTTGTTTTCTGTTCGTCGGCGCTGCCGTTTTCTTTCGTTTTTTTATTATTATTTACCTCTCCCCCCCCCACGACAGGTAAACAACAAGTGCAACGTACGCTCACCCGTATCTCTAGGTGTATCTGTATCTGTATCTGTTTCTTTGCCGGTGTTTACTCAAACGTAAATCCGCGCACGCACACGTGAAATCTTTTTGTTTGTATTTATTTTACTTGTTTTTTTGTTTTATTTTTTTTTGGTTGGTTGGTGGTTCATTGTGGCCGCAGTTGGCGCAGTTGAACTAATCAACAATGGAAACTACTCATCTGGTGCTGAGGAGCGAGCTCTTGTCAATTTCGTTGTTTGGCGGCAAACATCAGACGACGAGCGGCTAAGACGACCCGAAAAATATCCAAACCTGTTGTAAGCGTAGTGCAGAGTGGAAAAATCTCAAGGGGATGGGGTGAGAACTAGAAGAATGGGGCAAGTTAGGTTTGAAAAAGCTGGGAATGGAGATACTTCTTAAATAGTATACTTATGTTAAAACATTACAAATGCTATCTTATTTGTTAACTTATAATTCTGCATGGAAATAATTGATTTAAATTTATATTTTCAACGTAACAAAATTGATGGCATTCATAAATTAAGCTTGTGCACATCTTAATCGAAATTTATAATGAATACTGTCAAATAAAATCAATTCACCATTATTAAAACGTTATCGACTAGGGTATTTGTCAATGATTTTGTTAAACCTAATTTATCTGAATTCCTGCATTTTGCATAATTCATTTGTATTGAGGAGGGGAACCAGATTGTTGGGTTTATAAATACATAAGTGGCAAAACCACCGATATCGCCGCAGATATATATATGGATATATTTTAATGACGGCTAGCCGGCTACCGTTAGGACCACTTTGCATTCGAATTGAGTTGGCCCAAACGAAATTATACTTTGTAGGCCTTTGGCCAATATAATTGCTAGAGTTTTTGTTGCTGTTGCTGTTGTTGTTTCGTTTCGTGTTTGTGTCATTTGCATTTTGCTGTCTGCAAATTGTCGTGGCTGGCTGCAACGAATCGACAGGAATCGGCGGACTTCAAAGGCCTGTATAAACATTGATTGAAGATTTCTTTACGATTTCTGAATGGTTATTTATGCGGAGGCAAGACCGTAGACAGAATTGACAGACTGACACACTGAGACACTAAAATCGTTGCCCATGCTGTCGGCAAATGTGTTTTGTTGTTCTTATTGTTATTGTCTTATTTACAAATTGCTGGAAAATAGCTAAACAAAAAACTCGAACTCAAACTCGAAGTCGAGAATCAGCGAAACGACGAAGCAAATCGCCAGATAGCTCATTTGATTGATGTGTGTAAGAGAGAGAGAGAGAAAAAAAAGGGGGGGGAAGAAACAACGAGGCGACCTTAAGTTCAAAGCCAAGAACTGGTGATTACCACGCGTCAGCGGCCATGACATTGTGAAATTGAAATTTGTTTGACTGGCCCACGGGGCGTATGATTAACAACAATTTCTTGCCATGTTTGACTAAATACCTAAAGGTTGTCTCTCCACGCTGCTCTCTATGTAAAAAAAACAAAAACAACAAGAAATCTACCAAAAAAAAAACCAAAATGGAGTCAAAGGGAAAGGTGGGGGAAAACAACACAACGAAACGGCAGGCGGCAAAAATTTCTTTGATCTTATCGCAAAGCTTCTTGCTCGCATTTTGATCAAAGCAAGTTTTCCGCCAAAAACACACACACACATACACGCACACAATGGGTCGCGTGAGAGAGCCGTGAGTGATTTTTCGGCGCAAACAGAGAGCAGCATCTTTTCTCTCATCTAAGACTTTTTTTTAACTCTAAACGCACACTAAAGCAATTCTCTTTACCGCTCTTTTCTCAATCAGCCGCTGCTAACGCTTCTGCTGCTCTTAGCCACGTTCAGTCAGCTGCCAGCCGTTTGCAGCAGCAGCATCTTGGATGCGGCGAGTCTGCAGGAGAAGGATCCATTGAGGGACACCAGCATGAACATGATCCAGCGCAACTACATGGTGATGCACTCGGCCAGCGGCTCCGGTGACCACAGCCGCTCCCTGAAACGCGCCAATCTGGCCAACACGAGCATCACCTGCAACGATGGCAGTCATGCCGGTTTCTATCTGCGCAAGCATCCCAGCTCCAAGAAGTGGATCGTTCTACTCGAAGGTGGCTGGCACTGTTTCGATGTGCGCTCGTGCCGCTCCAGATGGATGCGACTGCGCCACCTAATGACCTCCTCCCAGTGGCCAGAGACGAGAGATGGTGAGTGTGATATAAAAATAAATGAAATAACAATGATTTCTAATCATTTCATTCTTCATTTTCCAGTTGGCGGCATTCTATCGCCACATCCCGAGGAGAATCCCTACTGGCACAATGCCAACCATGTGCTCATCCCGTACTGCAGCAGTGATTCGTGGTCGGGAACACGAACGGAGCCGGATACCAGCGATCGGGAGAACAGTTGGCGGTTCATGGGTGCCCTGATTCTGCGCCAGGTGATCGCCGAGCTGATTCCCGTGGGATTGGGCCGAGTGCCGGGTGGCGAACTGATGCTCGTTGGCTCATCGGCTGGTGGCATGGGTGTAATGCTCAATTTGGATCGCATTCGAGACTTTCTGGTCAACGAGAAAAAGCTACAGATCACAGTGAGGGGAGTGAGTGACTCGGGTTGGTTCCTGGACAGAGAGCCATACACGCCGGCGGCCGTGGCCTCCAATGAGGCAGTGCGTCAGGGTTGGAAGTTGTGGCAGGGCTTGCTGCCCGAGGAGTGCACCAAAAGTTATCCCACGGAGCCATGGAGATGTTACTATGGATACCGACTATATCCCACTTTGAAAAGTAAGTTTGTCTATGACTTGAAGACTTTTAGACTTTATTTAACCTGCTTTTCTCCACCAAACAGCTCCGCTTTTCGTTTTCCAATGGCTTTTCGACGAGGCCCAAATGCGAGTGGATAATGTTGGAGCACCCGTGACGCCTCAGCAATGGAACTACATCCACGAAATGGGCGGCGCCCTGAGATCCTCGCTGGACAATGTGAGCGCAGTGTTTGCACCCAGTTGCATAGGTCATGGGGTGCTCTTCAAACGGGATTGGGTCAATATCAAGATCGACGATATATCGCTGCCCTCAGCGCTGCGCTGTTGGGAGCACTCAACGCGCAGTAGGCGTCATGACAAGCTCAAGCGTTCCACGGAACCATCGACGGCGGTCTCGCATCCAGAACATGCCAATAACCAAAGACACCAGCGACACCGTCAGCGGCTGCAGCGACAGAAGCATAACAATGTGGCCCAATCTGGAGGGCAGCAGCGCAAGCACAATCACCTGAGCAAGGAGGAGCGAGAGGAGCGAAAACGATTGCGCCAGGAGCAGCGACAGAGGCGGAAGCAACGTCGCCGCCAGCAGCAGCAAAAGAAGGCCAATGGCGGGCAGGAGCATCGCAATAAGAAGGACAACAGCCCCAAGTCGAGCAATGGCAATGATCAGCGGAAACAGCGACGGCGCCAGCAATTGACAGCCGAGGAAAGGCAGGAGCAGCGCAAGCGACGCAGGAAGGCTCAGCAGCAGCAGATGAAAATGCAGCGGGAACAGCCGGCGGCGGGTGTTTTCCTGGAAGCGAGTGCGCCCCAGAAGACACGCTCCTCCAACAACGCCTCCGCGGGCACAAAGTCCAAGAAGCGACATCGCGTTCCGCGAGTGCCAGAGAAATGCGGCCTCCGTCTGCTGGAACGCTGCAGTTGGCCGCAATGCAATCACTCGTGTCCCACGCTCACCAATCCCATGACCGGCGAGGAGATGCGATTCCTCGAGCTGCTCACCGCCTTTGGCTTGGACATCGAGGCGGTGGCCGCCGCTCTGGGAGTCGATATGCACACGCTCAACAACATGGAGCGCACCGAGTTGGTCAACATGCTCACCCAGCAGGCTAACTAGGCTCACCAAATACCCTGTACCCTTTTGGGGGGATCCGAAAGTGGGCATGGAAATCGTAGGAGCAGGAAAATAGTTAAGGAATATTATGGACAATTTCTTAGTTTCTAGCTTAAAGTAAACAAAAATTGACTTTTTAACTTTGACAAGTTAGTTCAAGTTAGTTCTTGAATATTTTTCGAACTACAAACTTAACGATTGATCCTTAACGATTTTAGCTATTCCTTCAGTCATTGATAATAACTTCTTATTTTTAGTTTTTATTATTTTCGAAAAAAGATCACCCTACGATTTGCTCGCACTTTTTGGAGGTCCAAAACCATCGAGCCACCCTACTGTAAATAGGCGCCCTGTATATATATAGTTTGTAGGTGGGGCCGCTCTGTACATATTACATAATACCACCCAAAAAAAAAACACACACACACTCACATTAGAGGAGACAACTCCAATTCCTAGAACACACCAAGAAGAAAAGACATGCGCATAGTACCCAGTAATTAAGCAGAATTTATTTATAGTCCTACTCGAACTGCAACTCCTATTCGTATTCGTATTCGTATTCGTACTCGTACTCGTATTCACATTCACATTCGCCACATTTATTCATTCGCATTCTGCAATCATAATCAAAGAAATGAAATCTGCTTAACGAGAAACTAAACACAAATGCAACCACAAGACTGTTTTTATGTTTTTTTTTTACATATATACATATATTGATAAATAGCATAGTTTACATAGATATGTTTAATGCTTAATGAACGTAAATGTTTATGTAATTTATTTGATAGTTTATGACCCGTTTAGGATTTTACTTGTGTGTGGAATCTAGACTGTTTCAAATGCCCCACGCATATGATTATTATTTTTTTATGTATTTTTTTTTTATATATATATACATTTATTTTGTACCTACCTCAGATCAGTAAGAATGAATGAAATTGATAAACAGCTGCCTTCACATATCATTGCGTACCTGTGCAACGAAAATCAAATACTTAATACTTAACTTAATACCGCCCGCATTCCGTTAAATAAAGAAAAAAATAAAGAAAGAAAGAATTAAGTAAATACAAAATACAATAGCTAACCAGAAGCGAAGTGAACAAATCGAATAAATAATTGTAGCAATGTTTGTAAAAAATTTCTAGATAAGCGAGAATAAATCGCATACAAATTAACTATTTAAATTTAGTAACTTATGCTAAGCCTGTACAGAACTGGTTGAAGTTTAGCCCTAAGAATTGTTGTACTTAAACTTAGTGATAATCATAAACGTAATGCAATTCGCAAGCTTATTAGCTTTTGTTAGCGTTCTTCAAATGAACTGGTTATCATTTTCAAAATGAAATGATGAAATCGACCAATATTTGAAACAGGAAACCAATCCAATAAACCCGACAAAATAATTATATGCAAACTCTGTCTAACTATTTATTTATTTACTTATATATTTCAACTATTATATTTTATCTTGGTCGTCGACAGGCTTCACATAATGCTTTTGTGCACCAGCGATTATTATTGCCACCACATCCTAGGTAGTTGAATTGTGTGCAGTTTTTTGTCCGTGTATTGTAGTGCCACATATTTTTGTTGGCCGATTTCTTGCATTTGCTTTTGCGATTGTTACCGCCATCGAGATTCCCGGCACACTTTGAATCCTCTACAAAATATTCGAAATATAATTCCTGCGTATAATTGGGGATAAAAACTACTTACTGGGCTTTCCCTTGCATCGAGTTACTCCAGTTACATTCGCAAAAATGCAAACAGTCATAACGACGGCGATGAGAATCAAAGTGCTATTCCGCATTTTGGCCACAAACTTGCATTCGTGATTTACGATTTTAGAATAAGGCATTAACTTTGCTGGCGCGCCCTTTATAAAGTCCAGTGCTAAAAATATTTATATTAACTTTATTTTTAGCATGCCATTGCTTTGTACAAAAGCTGAGGGGCAAAACAAGAAAACTGCACGTGTTTGTAATAATAGTCTTTTTATAATTCGAAGAACAATTATTTAAAACTTCTCATTTACGTAAGTAAAGACATTCTGGCTTAAAAGATTTTGTTGATTAACAAGGTGAATAAACTTAAATTGCTTATATACTTCGTTATATAAATAATCTAGGGAGACTAATTATAATAATTATTATAAATAGATAAGAGTTATTATCGGACATTTAAAGTTTTGCTATTAAATATCAAATTAAATGCACATTCCAAAGTTGTCTAATTGCATCAATTAGTTGTCTTGTATGCTTTTTTACAGCTATTAAATTAATGAAATAATAACTGATTTTGATCATATACAAAATTTTAAGTCAATGATCCTATAATTCATCACTGCTTTTAGGCTGAACTTTAATAATCAACTTCACTATATAAATAATGAGATTCGCACTTATGGAAATCATTTCAAATCGCCTGACAATGAATTTCCTCATAATTCTCGCTTTTTTCACTCTGAATATGGCCTTTGCCAACTCGCAATTGCGATGCCGCGCTCGAATGAGTAAGTCAAATACATTTCTAGTAATTATGAGATTTTAAAAAATATATATATTTAAAAAAAAAAAAAAGATTCAGGAGGTCCTCGGTCATGTTCTGGATCTAGAAACATTGGAACTGCGTTTGGATTAGGATGTGCCATGAACTTCATGCCACTGGTGTGGTACTACAACGACAAATCCAGAAGATGCGAAACGATGCCGTATCTCGGATGTGGCGGCAATAGCAATAGATTCTGCTCTCTTCAGGACTGTCGATTCACTTGTTTACAATTTAAACGTTAAAATGAAGATAAGCCATTTGGAAAGAAGGAGTTCTGGATGCATCTTTGAAATATTCAACAATTCATTTGAAAAACTTTATTAAATTGAATTATATAATATACAAACTAAGATCAAATCCTTTTTATGCTTTTACTTTTATCACTCAATTTTTTTTTAAAAGTAGCACACTTATGCGTTTTATAAATAGCTAACAAAAGAAGCAGCAAACTAATGAAATCGGGCACAGTTTTAAATATGAAAATCTAGAACAAGCTCCAATTAAGCCATTGTTTTTATACAAAATTTTAACCGACTACCTTTTTGTATATTTTCCTATAAATGCCTAAGAACTCGAATGGCGGAACAGTTTTCATTGAACAGCCAACAACAAGTGAGACATTCAGAATGAAGTTCCTATTGATCATGGCCTGCCTAACTCTGTATGTCGCCTCCATTAATGCCCAGATTTGCCAAGGTCGTCCAGGTAAGTAAGAAAATATAGTGATGTCCGAGAAATCCTTTCAACCACGGCAAACGTATTAAGTCTTTCAGCTATGCACTGGCGGCAGGGATGAAGGCAATCGCAATGGAAGATTTTGCGGCTTGACTGCCCAGAATGGCATGTGGTTCTATAATAGCCGGAGCAGAAGATGCGAAAAGATGAACTATCGCGGATGTGGCGGCAATGGCAATCGCTACTGCAAAGTGGAAGATTGCAATCGGTGCAGGCGCTAAACTCATACCATACATTTTGAATTTATTACTCTAAATTTAAACATCAAATAATCGAATAAAAGCAGAAAATATAAAAGTTAAAAACCAGCAGTTTCAAGATTCAATGGATACGAAACTAAATTTATGATAAAAGTGGAAGTCTTACAAGCTAGTCAGGACCAAATCGAGGCAATGTTTAATTTAAGATATTATCTATGGGTTAACCAATTGTTTATGAATTTTATTAATTTCGATTTATTTAATAATCTTAATTAGTGAAATCGTTTTGCATCAGCCTTTTCCTTTAAACTGCTAATGAAAGCAAATAGTCGCCACAATAGTTTTAATTAATGATGAAATATTATTAAGTCAAAGTTAGACTAAAAGTAAATAGAATTTGAAATATTTTTAAGTGGAAGCCTTATGTCCTAGTTTGTTTTATCGTAATAAATGTTTTTTATAATGTTTCTTGTCTCAACTATGTTTTTCTCAATTTGAAATACTCTCTCGGATCAAACGATCTAAAAGCTTAGTATGCTCAGTATTAAAGGCGTTGCGGGGGCGAAAATGGTTGATTCAATTGTCGCCGGGTAACGAGATACATACATATGTATGTGGAAATGCACGGATGAGAAATGTATCTCAATTCGCCTCAATTCGGCGCTGGATGCCGAGCAAACAACACGCCAAATCTATTCAAAGTGCACGTAATTTCTAATTGAGTGTCAAGTTTAGAGATGATAAAAGCGTATATAATTTTGGTGCCTTTGCTGCAGTCAATTCTTTTGATTGGCTCCCTTGAAGGTAAGTAACTCGCACTAGAAATAGTATCTTAGTATTGTCTTAATCTTAGTATTAGCTTCGCCTTGTTTGTATATCTCACTTTGCCATTGATTTCAGCGGGCTGTCCTGTTTACCTAACCATTTCGCTGACGGGCAAAACCCTGCAGGACACCTTTCTCGAGATCAACTGGGGCCCGAACTGCTATGGACCACCCGAGTGGGTGGGTATCTACAGCCAGGATCCGGCCATCTCCAACTTTCAGCCAGATCTGCGCATCAATGGTATTTTCAATATAACCGGCAAAATGCAGACGCCCATCAAGCTGGGCAAGCTTCGTTTTCCCGGTGGCTGGAACAAAAAAGATAGTAGCGATCAGCCGGCAACGCAATATCTCAAGGGCAAGTGCCTGCCACACTATGTGGCCAGCTACAATGGCACCGAGCTGCTCACGGTGGATTGCCTTAAGATACAGCCCAATTGGATGGGCCAGATCAAGGACATCAATCGAATGGCGCTGAAGGATATCTTCCTGCCCGGCACACATGCCTCGGCGGCCGTCTTGGGCAGCTCCAGTAAGTCCAATTCGATACTGGTCAGGGATTACCTGGTGGCCCAGCAGCTCGATGTTTGGTCGCAGCTAGTCTTTGGCATACGTTATCTCGATTTAAGCATTGGGTAAGTACTAACAGAAATTCTAATTTTTCACCGAAACATAAATCAATTTCCACCTGCAAGATACAAGAACATGAACACCGAGAATGATGCCGATAATTTCTGGATAGCCAACGAGAATATGCTGATTACACCGCTACTCACAGTTCTACGTGATGTTCGTCAGTTTGTTAAAAGATCTGGCGAAGTGGTAGTCCTGGATTTTAGTAGTTTTCCCATCGGCTTTTACAAGCATCCAGAGATCTACAGCTCGCTATTCCGGCTAATTCGCCAGGAGCTGGGCGATGAGACCTATCGGCGTAATGTGGGCAAGGACGAAAACTGTGCGAATCGAAATTTCAGCGAAATACTGCTTCAAAAGAGGCATCTGGTGATATTATTTCCCACGCAGGAGCTGCCCTATCCGGACAGAGGTATGTAAAGTACTTAAAATGATATTTTAATTGAAAAATACTTTTCAAAAATCATATTCGCAAAAACCTTTCCAGAATCGAACATGCTCTGCCCGCCGTGGCAGCGTTTTAGCACCAGCTTTATGAATATTTCTCAAACTCTGGACTATATGCGTCTGTTGTTCAGCAGGAAGCCGGATTCTCCAGTTCGGAATGTTGGATGGATATTCACGGCGGTGAGGAGCATGGAGCAGACACTGAACGCCCACCAATTGCAGACCGCCAAGGAGCGGGCGGCGGTGCTGAATCCCAAGATAAATAAGTGGCTAAAAGGACCTTGGGGCTATAATGCCAATGTGGTTGCCATGGACTACTTTAGCAATACGAATATCGTGGATCTGGCCATTCAAGTCAATGCGCACAAGGCTTTTGTCATGGCTAACCGCGATTATGTAAATTTGGAAATATTTAATTTGTACTGAATTGTATAATACTATAGATCCCTGCTTCAGTAATAGATATGTTAATAAACAAAACACACAACTAGAAGTCATTTTGCTCAGTGTTAGCTAAGCGTAAGTTTTAAAAAGGTTGGCAGCCCATGTAGCTTACTCATCAACCAATTTTTCAAAAAAAAAAATATCATAGCCAGTACTTGAACCAATTGACAAACATTTAAGCCGCGAACCAAACCCATACAGTTACGTCAAATTATCGATTAAAATCGAAATCGACAGCTCCGAGTGAACGTTATTTTCAAACTTTAATAAATTTCTTCGCCAATATTCCTGTAACATGAAAGACAATTGAATTGATTAATTTCTAAACCTATTTCTCAAACACATTTTATGACAAAGATAATACCCATATAGTTATTTCTAAAGCTCTTCAATATACTAGATAAGATAAGATTAGATAGAATTAAGCCAATTTTCGCCGGGACCTTCGTGTGTTAATTGAAAACCTCACGCAAACTAAGGTCACCGCATGACTTTACGATCGCAAGCAATTGAATCTAGATCAGCAATTTGCATACTTGATCAGCAATAGTCAAATGCCATTTCAGTTATAATATCTCGCTGATATTTTCAGACTACTATCAAAAGGTATGTTCTTAGAACTGGTGACTCAGGCAAATGTTTCATTCATATGGCATTTCGTAATTAAATTTATGTAAGAGTCTCCTATCTGAAACGTGTGCAATTCCATGTGTCATATGCATATTCATAAGGGGGTGATGCAACCGATAAGTCGCACCTACCCGTTCGCAGGGTATGCAGCACTTCTCACCTTGGCTAATCCGTAACCGGATTCACATATATATCTATACTAATTGAAATGCACTGCGAGCTTATCGGATGAGGTGAAAAAAGCTACAATCCGAATCTGAGCTCCAAAAACAAATATCGCAGTCAAAAACCTAAAATTTCAGCATTCGTACGGCTTGACAAAGGCAACAAAGAACGCTGTTTTGTCACTCAGCTGAATGCAGTTGAATGCACTTTGTTTAGGCGTGGGCCCCGCAATGATAATGACCAACCTTTATAAATCCAATGACTGATAAAAGCTTTTACTCAATTCCATAGTAAGAGCTCTGCTCTTTAAAACAAAGAACTTATTGATAGCGCTATCTACGCTTATCTAAAAGTGGTTTTATTTTTATACCCTTTACTTGTAGAAACATAGACGCAGCGCCAAAAAAAAAACTGCCACGAGTGCCATGAGTTTTCGGTAATATATTAGTTTTATTATAAATAACGCATAGAAGTGCTGTACTAAACTAATATTACAATGTAGGCTTACGATAACTGGCAGGCTTTGTGATCTTCTAAAGTCCAACGGCCAGCTGCCGGGCATCCCCACAGCTGGCCGTTGCGATCGCCTGTTGAACCACGATTTTTTTCTACGCTTATAATTAACACATTCCGCCCACATTTTCTTTTTAGACATGTTTATTTTGAATTTGAGGACTTGGGTGCGCATTGGGGTTATTAAGAAAAATATACGCGCATCACATCGGTGAAGGGCTTCCGGCACAGCGGACACTTTGTCACAGAGGAGGCGCACTTGGCGCAGGCCACCACATGACCGCATGGCAGGAATGCCGTATTGTACTCGGCGCCGTAGCAGATCTTGCACAACTTTTCCTCGGGTATGGAGGTGGAGCCGCTGCTGTTTGTCGAGGGAGTAGCCACCGCTGTCGCCTCGACGATCTTGTTGAAGATGCGTGTGGCTGCCGTGGGAGCTACGGACGGAGCCACATCCCCCGAAACGGCCTCCTCCGATGAGAGTGATGTCTGCTGCTCTTCCTCTGAAGCCTGTGTGCTGGCCACCGCGACCCCTCCAATCGAAGAGCTCTCCTCCTTCTCCTCGGCCAGCACTGGTTTGGCGGCCACCGTATCGATATAGAGCTGACCCTTCATCAGCTTGACGAATCGGCACTGACTTAGCCAGAGAGCGTGCTGTTCCCAGGGCTCGTCGTTGTCGTTCCAATCCATGAGACCACCGCCGCAACTGAAGCAGCGGACGCGATCCCCAACGCCTGTATAGAAGAAACCCGCCTCGGCCAGCTGGTGGGGCTTCTGTTTCAGGTTCCTCGGCCAAGCCTCGAAGGTGCGCAGGCGTGCCGTCTCGATGGCGTATTCGGGATACTGGGGAAAATAATTGCCACTGGCGGCTGAAGGACGACACGTCTCCGGCTGGACATCGCCAGTGGCCTGTGTCGCCGTCGACGCATGGGTGGCGACCGTTACCCTCGGCTGCGGGGCTGCGGTTCCAGTTACACTGCCTGCCGCATTTACTGCATTCATGCCAATCGACTGAATTAGCTGCGACATGGGTATGACGCCTTCTGCGTAGGCATGCTCCCTCATCTCCAGCGTCGAGTCGTTGGCGCCGCAGATATCGTAGCTTATTGGCGGCAGGATGCGATCTAATGCTTCGGCATTGATCGGCACATTGTTGGTAGTGCGCCGGCGCAACAGTGGACAGTTGGGCGACCATCGCTGATGTTCCGGCACGGGCTGATCCTCCTGCTCCCAGCAACCGATTTCCACGCCGCAGAAAAAGCATTTAACTTTGTCGCCGGCGTGTGTGAAGTACATGCCGGTTTGGGCCAATTGGCGTTTATCCAGCCAGTCCAGCGGCCAGTCGGTGAAGGTCTTTAATCGCGTCTCCTCGCGGTTTAAATCGTTCATTCTGGTTTTGTTTATATTATTTTTGAATAGCTGGGTCGCGTTCGTGTTGTTATCCACCTGATCAAAAGCGATAGGTCCATAAGACGGAAGATCAGCTACAACAGATGCCATTTTGTGTTCTGGTTGTTAGCTCCTTTGTTTGCCTGACTCTTAATTTCTTCTCTGGCTCCTTTCCTCTGAAGTCGAAACTGAATAAAAAAGAGAGAATCCGTTAATATTTGTATACTGGTTCATGCTGCTTATAATGGTCAACTGTCACGGACTACAAATTCAAGCGTACTTTTATATCACAGATAAGGGGGGGTGTTTAACAAAGATTTCAGTCGTTAGTGGAGATATCAATACAGTAAAATAAATTCCTAAGTAACCTATACATTTTTGTGTGAATTACATAATTTCCTAAAACACGCCTATTTCCTTATTACAACAAGTAAATTAGAGGGCAGCACAATATACCTATCTTTTTTAAATAAAATTTCCATTAAAAATAATTCAACAAGTTTTCGTTATCGTTGATTTTATATTTAAATCGATCAGCCACATTTTGGTCTTATTTTTACCTTTTTTTCTGCAAAAAGGACCAAAATTTTCACAAACAAAGCTTCCAGACACTTTGTAGTACGACTTCTACGTCTTTCAGAGTGTGTATGTACAATGCAGGGAAAAACTGAAACGCAGTTCAAGAAACTGGGGATGCAGCATCAACGAACTTTAAGAGCCCTTATATGATGGAAAACATAGCGGTTGTCCTGCTCGCACTCGAGCTAAGGGTGGTTTTTCCCTTCGGGAAAAACTCCCGAGTTGCGACTACAAAAAAAAAAAAAAAACAAATATTCGTAGTGCCATCGAATACGCAATGTTACAACCGCTACTTTTTCCAGTGCGCAGAATCGCAGTGAGTATTAGTATCAAATCCTAATCCTATCCAAAACAGCACCACCAAAGGCAAAGCTAAGTGGGTGGTGGTGTTTCCTTTTTTTCTTAGAAAAGTTCGTGGCGCCAGCCAGACGTTGCTCGATAACGATACTCGACCTGACTCACCTGGTAAATATTTTCAATAATAATAGCAAGAACTTGAAGTAGATTGTTGCTGTGTTGGCAATTATAGTAATGACAGGAAAATCATATATGTACATGTATGCGTTTAAGAAATAGTTCAATATATCGATTACTGTTCAGTGCAAGTATGTATGTATATTTACGACGTAATTTTAGATCAGATATTGCCAATCGATATATTTTTAATTAGCGCAAAATTCGAAAAACAATAAATTACTTTATAAAGCTTCTGAAACCGTAAGAAACATATCGACTGCTGACTGGGAACCTAAACTGTATTCGCGGTGGTCTCTTTAAAGGAGATTGTACATTTACTCGCCTGAGCTTGTGCATGGGCCAAAAAAAAAGAAAAATTCAGCACGACCGCTGAGTTGGACTCCCGACTGTTCAAAGTCCATTTCAACCACAAACCAGCCAAACACGCCAAACAATTGCAACGGATCGGGCGGTGGAGGTTTAGGAGGACAGGGGGCCATCGGTGGGTTAGCTGGCAGTGCCATGCACTGTGGAGCACCACTGCGAGCTAGCCGACTGTGAGAAAGTTTTAATGGAATGCAGTCAAACTCTGGCGACGGCGCACTCGTCGACTCTGGCTGTAGTTGCACAGCTCCACAGCTCCACCACCATGGAGCCCGACTTGCAGCATAAAGCGCAGCATATAATGCATATTGGTAGCCTGGCGGTGCAAGCGAGACGGCCATATGGTGCAAAGACGAAACCATCAATGGGAAAAACAACTAACCACAGAGAAAACAGAGTGCAGCAGCAAGCGCAACACAAAAACAAGAAGATGGAAAAACAGTACACACACATACAGTGCAGCAAAAAAAAAAAAAACAAAAAAAAACAAAAGCAATTGTAATTTACAAATGCTGACTTCTGGACCTCGGTGTATACATACATACTTATTGAGGATGCTTCCAGATCGGGGGATGCTATATAAATGGGGGTCTGTTTCTCTGCAGAGATTGCGCTTTGTTTTGAAGTGGAGCAGCCGACAGCAGCAGACAGAAACGCACACGAAGAGCTTGAGATTGTAATTGCAATTTGTTGGCATTGCAATTCTGCAATACCTTGTAGCTTTAAAATCAAATATCTCGCACATTAGTACAGATAATTTCATAATACTTGAAAGATATTATGATAATATTTTAATTTACGCTTTTACAAAGTTTCATATTAAACCGAAGTGAAAATTGTTTTTGCGAGAGTATTCGAGTCTTCGGTCTTTAGTGCAGCTTATTATCATTATTGTTTGTTTTGCTTCTTCAGCCATTACAAAGTGCAATTACAGCTGCCTCTGCCGTCGTCTGCTATTTGTTATTGTGGAATGCCAAGCCCATTAACAATTGTAATGCAAACCGACTATTGGAATTTCACCGGGGCTATCAGGAAATTCCGTAAAAAGTTCAAGAGCCAGACAATTGCATATACTCAATTATACAGGTTACTACTACTTCATACACTTACCAGTGTCGATCAAAATACAAAAAACTCGATGAACTTTAAAATTGATATATTCCACAAAATTATTGTGCGGCAGACAAGGAACTACACTATTTATATATATATCGAGCAATGGATAAACCGTGAGCAGCGCCTTCACCCAACACCAACCGAAGACCGACTGAAGAGACAAGGCCTCCTGGGCGGCGCATGAATGGCATGGGAGCTCGATCCCAGAGACCAGAAGAAAATACCACTCCGCAGCAAAGAAAATCATAATCAAAGGCCAAAGCAAAAGGCTAGGCCCAGGAGGCAAGGCAAGGCAACAAACAGAAAACTCAAAAAAAAAAAAAAAACAAACGAACACGAAGACCAAACCAAAACCAAAACCAAACCAACGAACCTCCAATGGAATGCAGTCGGGCAAGTTTTCTACAAAACTCAGCCACAGAAAATCAAACTGGCTTGGAGTGCCATCGAGGTTGGAGCTGCCTTTCGAGTTTTCTGATTGGAATAAGCCCAGCCAAACCAACGCAAGCCAAGTCAGCCAGGCCAGGCCATTTCATTCCATTCCCAGTCGGTAAGTAAAGCTGGGGCCCAAGTGATTGGAGTTATGCTGCTGCTATCGTTGCAGTAAGTGAAGGTAACCGCAGAGGTCCGAAGCCGTGGAGAAGGTCTGCGTTCTGCAACTACAGACAAGGGCAAATTAATAGGCTTGCACGTAGTGTATACAGCCTACAAAGTTTGCGGAATTATGTATAAATTTATATATCTGTAGTATATATATATATATGAAATAGTTCTTAATACTACTATTTTTAATTAAACAACTTATCATCAGAGTAAGCGAAGTAAGGATTCGTTTGCTGCATACTTGAAAAATACCTTTTTATCTGAAAATTGATTGGTTCTAAAGTTTTTACCCCAGCTGTTTGAGCTCGACTGTGGGAAACTATTATAAACACTTTACCATTCTTTTAGTTCTTACTGTTGTTGTTGCCTTCCACAAAATAAAAAAAACGAGATTGGAATGCGGTGATACCAGATACTGTAGGGGCAACAACAACAACAGCAAGCTAGGGTTAAAAGGGGAGAAGCGGAGCGCATCGTGCTCACAACGTGAAGAAGAGGAAGATGATGATGCTAAAGAATCCGAAGTGAAAGAATCCGATGAGGAGGACGATGAAGAGGGAAGAGCGGAGCACACAGAAGGAGGATGCAGAAAAATAAATAAATGCAGCACAGGCAAGGAACATTCTTGCATGATCTCCAGCAAACTGTGTGTGTGTGTGTGTCTGTGTGTGCGTGAGTGCTGTGGCCTTCCAAGAAATGCAGCAACAACACAACGACAACGACCACGACCGCCGACGTCGATAATACGAGAAGAAAACAGAGATGGGATGCTGGCCAACAAAGGGCAATATTGTAATCATAATAAATGCGCCCCGATCCGAGCTGCTAAAGAATGCATTAAGATCGTCTCGTAGCCATATATCCCTCTCTCTCTCTCTCTCTCATTCCCATTGAACATTGATCGATTGTCGAAATAACTAACGGCGGCTTGGTTCAAAGTACCAGAACCGCCGACGCCGCCAGCGTTTTTCCTCGGAAAACCAAGGGAAAATTGTTCTCAAACCCAAAGAGTCAAGTCGTGTGCGAATGAGATGGCGAAGCATTTATCATCACAGCAGCATCTCTATGGGACTTGGAATGTGGGTACGATCTCATGGAAAAGAAGTGAGATGAAGATCAGGCGTGGTTAGTGGAGAGGGGAGGGAGGGGTGGGGGATGTCCCCTCGTTAGTGGATATAATGGTTGAAAGGTCGTTTTTCACGCGGTCCACGCTCAAAGGTCGTGGAGGCGACGCGATGATTCAGCTGGGCGAGCATCGAAAATTCCGGGAATTCCGAATTGTAATTATTCTCATCTTATGCCTGGTCTTTTCCGGGATTCTCTTTCAAGGGCCGCGGTGGACTGGTCCATTTCCATTCATGTGCTGATTGCCGTTGCGTCTGCTGGCGATAACAAATGGAACCCAGACGAACAAACAATAGATCCTATTCTGCTTTTCGAAAAAAATACTACTCCCAGCATTTGTCTACGTGAGAACTGTTTGTTGTGTCTTAAGCACCTTATCTATCGTTTTATTAACGAATTGTCTCGACTCCTCTCGAAATCCGTTTCGTGGGAGTGGGAAAAGGTGGGCACAGGGACCACCATCGATGATGTGTGGGTGCGGGGATAATGGAAGTTGAAGAAGTTTGCCCTGCGACGTCGCCATCGAAAAACAGGTCAAAACTTGAAATCCCTACAAGGAAACAACAGCTTGTTCAGGCTTTTTTAATAAGTTTCTTCGTTCGGTTAAAACACATTTATACCTTAAAGTATTAATACATTTTCTTAACATCAAAATGGAATAATAATAATAAAATCCTATGAGCAGTATTAAAAACTACGAGCATATAACACCAGTTTAGTACTGATACAACGGTTTCAAGAACATGATATTGCGATTGCTATGGTTACCATAAGTTCAGATAAGAGAAGTCCAGCTCTATTTACAAAAGTCGGACTTTATTGAGCTGTAAGCCGAAGCTCAGACTCAGCTCGAATTGAGCTACTGAGAGACTTTCTCTTTGTTCGGCGAAAAACGAACACATAAGTTGAAAGTAATGAAGCAAAAAAAAGAGTCACCAGTGTGCAAAAATGAATGCTCCTCAAACGCATTTCAGAGTCCGTTTCTATGGCAATGGTAATGTGTTGTCTTTCGACTTATTTTCTGTCCTTTTCTGCAGAGTGAAAAACACGCATGAGTGCACCACTTCCGTTGGCAGCGGATGTTCCACAAAGAAGCTAATGCTCCATAGTCCGGAATTGGTGGTGCCTCCGATGACGATGGTGGTGGTGGTGGGTTGGGCCGGATTATGAGTGTGTGCGTAAAAGAGGAAGTACGTTACACACATTGTAATCGTATATAGCAAATGGAGTACTGTATGTGTATGTGTATATACCCAGAAAACTGACGCGTCATCTGTTTATGCGAATGCACGGTAAAAAATACTGTTAAGAAATTATATTTTAAACTGTTGTTTTACTTGTTTTAGCAAACTACTCGTTTATAGGATTCACAATAATATAATAGCATTTTTCCTCTCGAAAACAATTAAATTTATTTAGAACATTATAAAGCTCTCTATTGATGGTAGGATGACACATAAAATGACCTTCGAATCCGCTAAACTGGTATATTTTGGATGCTATATGTATGTAGTCATCGCTTAATTTAAGCGTAGACGAATACTGTGTATTGCGTAGTCCCAACTTTGGGCGAATATATAAAATTATAGCATTGTATGGTACAATGACCGCCCCTTATTTTTCTCCATCCACATCATCCAATCCAATTGAGTATGTTGTTTTTAAAGCAGCATTGATGATCAAGGGGCAAGTGCGGGGTGCGGAATTTTGGATGAAACCACTCGATGTGAAAACAGGGTTACCATATGGCCAGAAAAGACGTGCAAACAAACGTGTGTCATTTTGAATTGTTGTTAACCATTACCGAAAAATTCGCCGAATTCACTGGGTAAACACAAGTTTGTAATTCCGTAAATAATTTAAAATGAAATAAGAGAGCGAGTATTCAGCAACTCTACGGTCGCCATCTTTTTATGCAAGCACAAAAAAACACAAAAGAAAACGAAGCACACCCGACGAAAAATAATAAAACGTTTTCGATTTAAAAGGAATTTAAATTTAAACCCCTTACTGGTAATTTACATTTATGTATGCAGAAGTATGTATACTGATGCAAAAGTATGTATACTCGTTTTATTAATAACAAATGGAAACGTAAATGCAGTTAAACCACATGTGACAACTTTGTCTTGTGGGCACTCGTATGATCGTGTGCGCCTGTGTGGTTTTTTTTTTACTGATATATAGTGTGTGTGTGAGTGTGCGAGTAAAGATACAAGCAAAGCAAACAAAATATATTTTAGCTGTTGCCTTTGCCTTCTGATGACACGTTTTCGTTAATTTGGGGTTATTTTTCGCTTGGGGTACACAAAATACCATACTAGATTATAAAACTGGGGCTCACCTTGACGGCTTTTCTCTTTTTCTTGAAAAACTCAAGTTTGCACTGGAAAATTTCCGTTGCGTTGAGATTTGACGATTTGTTAATCGTGTAAATAATGCGCTTTCACAATCACTATTGATTTTCCGTGAACACGAACGGAAAAACACAATAACACGTTTTCTGTTATCTCCTACGCTCTGTATTTGCTTTTGTTGTTGCTGCTGCTATATCGCCTACAATTACAAAGCCAACTATCACATTCAGTACCGTGGAATACTTTTTTTGTACTTTAAATGTATAAATTTAAATCGAGACAGCGCTCAAAGCGAGTTGTCCATTGTGTCTATACGGGCCGAGATTCGACATTCAACTGAAACGAAGCAACGAGACGAGCGCTGCCGAAGTCGATTTCGAATCCCTCGGCTTCACGCTAATTCTGTAAACATTTAAGGTTATTTTTTTCAGAACTGCCAACGAGAGAGGTAGACAGACACCCTCTCTCAGCTGCCTAGCTTTGGTGAGTGGAATGTTCAATGCAGTTGTTCATTCGGCCTTCCGCACTTTTAATTTTCTTGCTATTACTGAAACTTTATTTAGCCACTTTTAGTGAAGGCGGGGCCCATAAACGTTGTTTAGAATCAAACAGTCTGGCTTTTTATTGTGGGCAAGTTGAACAATTAATAAAAATGGACAAATGCAAGTGCATAATTTTGTTGTACTACGACTAGTATTAATACGTAAATCGTAATAGACGTACTACTGTTGCCTGTATGGCTATCCCTTTCGCACTCGCAGACACCGCAGCCAGGATCATTGATTTTTATCCTCCTGCAAGAGAGCGAAGAGCATGCGCCGCGCGCGTGTCAATGCACCGCATTTCCACCTCTCTCTCACTCTCTCTCACTCTGTCTGTCTGTCTCTCCTTCATTGTGGCGAGGAGGAAGGAGCAGCTGGAACTTTCACAAAGTCCACATATCAAAAAAGGTAGATTATTATGCCTTCGAATTCCGATCATTATTTTTTTAAACGAAAAAATGCTTTTAATGATACGGCTTGGCTGGCGGAGTGCCAGCTTTAAACAAATCGGCTATGCAAAAAGCTATGTATGGAAAAGAGCAAAACAAAAAACAAAATTAAGAGAACATCTCAAAGTGCAGGCTCTGTCCCGTACTCGGTCCCGTACTAGCCTGATTCAGGTTAAACCAAAGACACTAGAAGTGTCAATCTAATGATGATGAATTAATGATGAATCCGTCCTTATACCAAAAACTAAAGAACAAGATTTACAACTTCAATTGCAATGCCTTATTTTGAGTCAATTTCTTCTATGTCTTCTAAAATGTCAGCTTTTTGATTCGCTTTTAGGTTATAGAAAATAGGGTTCCCTGGGGCGGGGTTCTAATATATATATTTTGCACACAGTACAAGGCTGAGTAATTGCTACAGTAAATATTACGCAATTTTATGTACATAAGTTAGTATATGACATGATAAAATGGCTGATAAAAACTAATAAATGCGAAGAAACCACTAGGGATTCTTAAAGTATTTGTTGAATATATTTATATTATGAAATTTACAAACATATTTCTTGAATTGACGTTTTTGCCTCGAACAAAGTATTTGCAATGAACTATCAATAAGTAAAATATTTTTAAACGAAGTCCCAAGCTTTTCTGATTAAGCCCCTTTGAGTTATGAATATATATTTGGCAGGGGAAATGCCAACACGTTCTGATACTGTATAAACAAAGATTGCCAAGTTTGAATCATTTATGGAAAACAGCCCGGCTACAGTGCGCGACATGTGTATATGGCGTCCGCAAGCAAACGGGTTGAACTTTTCAAATTTTATAAATACACGCTGCTAAATTTACCACGAAAATGTCGCGACGCATTTGAGAAATTTGCCTATAAATGCGAAGTCTAGACGACTTTGACATGTTGCAAGTCGACACTGTTTGCAGGCGGTCTTCTGCTGTAAATTAAGCGAAAATGTGGCGTCTATACAAGCATTCTATTTGCGGATGCTGCCAGAGGCACTTCGGTTTTCATTTCATATTCAGCATCAAAAGATCACTCCGCTGACCACGCAGAGTTTGGGTCTCGAGTCGCCGGACAAGTTTTAGTTGAAAAATCCGCGGGCTTGGAGCTAAACGGCCTTGCAAGGCCTTTTAAAGTTGTTGCAACCGCCCTGTTCTTGTTGGTGCTGCTTTTAATGCACAGTTAAAATAGCCTACAGCGTTTTAACTTAATGTGTTGACAGCTGTTTAAGCTATTTCAAACAACTTGAGTCACTTTGTTGCTTTAATAATGAAACCATGCCAGCATTAACAAGTATGACTCAATAGGGATATACCTTAATTTTATCTATATATGCATGTATAATATTCATTTAAGATAAATATTAAGGAGCGTGTCAAAAGATTGCTGCAACTTTGTAATTCCTAAGTTCCTCATATTACATTTCAAAAGCTATACTCTACAGTTGATTCTGTTTATGTTATATTTTGTGGCTTTTTATTAACAGCCAACTGCAGCGGAGCTGAAAACCTGTTTGCCATTTTTGTATTCTCTTCATTCATTTGTGCGGCGATTGGCAAAAGGTGTCATAACAACGCGTTGGGCACGATTCGATTAGACTAGCCACTACCCATTGCTTATAACATGTGCTGCCTGTCGGTCCCTTTTCTAGCCACCATGTATTTACCTGCTCCATTCAGGGCCAAAAAAAAAGGAAGGAAAGAAAGCACCTGGATCGACAATTGTGGACGTGTGCCGGCAGCTGCAGCAACTAGGTAATAACCGATCAGAGGATCGCCGAAAGCGGAGCCAGCAACATCTGCTCCTGGGGCAAGGGTCCTCATCCTTATTGTGCACGCTTCCAGTGAAAGGATCGCGCGGCACATGACGACGCCAGCTGCCGTCGATCCTTTGTCAGGATATTTTCGGTGTGTGGATGTGTGGAACAATCCAATAATGAGCCTACCGAACTGAGGTGTCCCGCGGATCTTTTGCTGTCAAATGATGGAGCCTCAAAAAGGATGTATGTATATTGTATATTTAAGTTTATGGTGTAGTGGATAAATACTCAAAAATAATTTTATTCATCATTTTCAGGGGAACACCAAGTGAACTCATCAGTGAACTACTATTTGAAGTAAGGAATTTGAGAGGTTATGACATTACTCAAGTGACCTAATTTCCTGTGAAACCATCTAGTCACCGTTACTAGGTATAGATTAGACTTGCCAGTTGACAGTTGTTTTAAACAAATATCTCACGAATGAATGACGCAAAACAGAATGCAGCGAGGATATATGAATTTCGTTCTAGTAAAATAAGTGAGGTAAGCAACTGATGCTATAGGCAAAACCCCATCAATCATAGGAACCTACGCAGCGCTGTAAATGGAAATGACATTGAGCGGTAATTAGAAATTGGAAAATTCTAGCTAGTAAACGCGTTCCACGAATGGGTGGGTTTTGCAGCATGGGGGTGGTGTTGATTTCATCATGAATGAAATGCGATGCGAATGAGCTCAGCATCGGCGGAGATAAAAGGTACAATCTTAGTTAATATCCAGGCAGAAACATGTGCGACAGACAGATTTCATTCCAACCCATCCCTCAAAATGACAAGCTAGCACAAGAGCGAATAAGATAAGACGGGATCCTGACATATGCCTAAGTATGTATGTACATGTGTATCTCGGCCTCCAGATTGTTTTAGAAATCACTAGAAAACGCCAGAGAGCGGAGAGCGAGATAGGGAGAAAGGGGGAGAGAGAGAGAGTGAGAGAGGGAGGGATAATGGTCGTGTCCCTGTTTATGTGGGGGTAAGGACATGAATGAAAAAAGGCGTGTTGGAGAGAGAAAGGTAGACAGGCGGCGCCTATTTGTATGCAGCATAATTCAAGTATAGTAAAGTAAACCCATTTTGTTTTTTCTATAAACCGCGGGAAGATTGAACACACATATTTATATTTACTTACCAGAGACATTTTAAACAGTGATAACGTATCAGTTTATCATTGGTTTTTTTAATGCCTTTTTTCGGCCACCAAATCGTTAATTGTTTTCGTTCACCTCTTATCGCACCACGATAAGATTATAAAATCACTTAAAATAAGTTTTGCTGTATAAAATGTTTACACAACTGTGCTCACGTCGACTGGTGGGTTTGAATGCCGTGCAACGACTACGCCAAAGCTATGTGCCTATATAGCTCACTTTCCTATAGGTATTTGTTTTGTCGGTTCTGCGTTCTCGTTTTGTTTTGTTTTGCTTGGCTTTCTAGTGAGCGAGAGGGTGCTGGCGGGGGAAAGAGAGAGAACTAGCGGGGCGGAACGGTCGAAATAGTTTTTTGCCGCCCAAGCGATGCGCAATTATTTTTGGGGGTGGGATGTCCGCACTTTCGTTGGCTATTCCAGCTGTGCGTCTCTAAACTGGAATGTTTTTTTTAAAACTTTTTTAAGTTTAATTAATAACTATTTTGCAAGCTATTTATATTTCTGAATATATTAAAATTTCAAAAACAAACAACTGTCAGCACACGAAGTCGTAGTTTTAAATAAATGCTAAATGGGGTCACACTGTTCAAGGTGCTTGGCTCGCTGATGTATCGATACGCGCTAAAAAGATATCGATAAGATGCATCAGTGGGATCAAGTCTACGCTAGGCCGTCAGCAGCGTTTTCAACCAACATTTATCGAATAAAACGGTTTGGAAATCGAAACGGTAGTTCAGGTATAACACATATACAAAATTGAGCCACTTATAGAACAAGGGTCTGTTACCCGGTCCAGTAACACCGCGAAAACTGAGCTTATTTCGATTCATCAGAATTAGAGCCCCTAACATTTTGTCTTGATTTGACAAAAAAATTAGTGGAACAAACAGAAGAACCTTCGGCATACCGAGAACTCCCAGTAAAAACAAAATACTTTGATCAGTTTGGAAATTTATTTTAACATCAATTGTTTGTTGTTTCGGTTTAATAAACTTTCGAGAATTCTTAGTATCAAACCAGGAATAAATACAAACAATTGAGGGAAGCCACAATTAGAGAAGTTGACCAAAAACAGCATTTTTTGAGTTTGAAAGTAAATTGATTCTGTTGTATCCTCTTTTTCCTTTTTGTGTTTTATATAGATAAAATTAGAAACGGTATTAATATATTTAAAAAGTTGTTTGAAAATTGCATTGTATGTGTTTTTGAGGCACATCAAATATATCGATAGATATGGCCGCATCTATTTTTGAACTAAATGTAAAGAATTGGATGCAAAAAGAACGCATTTCTCCCGAATGGAGTAATAAGACGAACAATTACGAATACCCTAAAATAATATTGATAGTTTAATTAACATCGTTAAAAATATCGGTCCATAACAGCACTGCTAAGTGTTAACATAACTAAGACGCCATCTACAATTTTGTGAGCGGCGTTAGTGTGACCAGGCGAAAAGAGTGCTAAATATACCGCGCATTGCCCTCCGATTCACATCGTCAAAAAATTTTGGTCTGTGAACTTCGTGCGGATGAAATTCGATTTGAACGCCACCGAAAATATGCAAAATAAAGTGAAATACCAGTGCCTCGCGGACGAGGAGCGCTTCAGCGGAGAGTCCTGCAGCCATTAAAGCCCAGAGAGCACTGAAAGTTCTGGGAATTTCGCGGGAAAGGTGCGTTTTTCGCTTGGTCTTTCGGTGTGTGTGAAAAGTTTCTACTGCAATCCATTTTTCTCTACGTGCGTGTGCGGCATACGTGTGTATGTGTTGCGTCTGTGTGCGAGGCGAGTGAATGTGTGTGTGAGTGTGGAGTGGAATGTAAAATGTGGGGCGATGTAAAAATGCCTTTACATAAGTGCACTCGCATTTGCAAGGATTTTGTGCAATACCGCCATCCTGCCAAATTACATAAAATCATCGCATTTCAGTGCGTGAAAAAATACGCGGTTTCCATTTTTGTTCTATTTACTCGCGACGTCAGCGTCGCGGCTGTTGAATTTATGTCAAATTGGTAACACACACACATGCAGGCTCAGCCATTCGCGCTCTCCGTATGCAAGCCCTAACTGCATGAGTGTGTGTGAGCGGCAGAGAGAGAGAGAGAGCGCGAAAGGGAGAATGATAAACAAAGTGTAAAAAAAACAAGCGGCTGCTAAAATGCCCGCAAGTGTTTTTAATTGATATGAAAATGTGTTTGCTTAACACTATGTAGCCCAGCAGCTGGTGGCTCTAAATAAAGCATTTGCAAAATATTAATTTCTCCTATCGTATTTCTTAGTTTTTGCCCCATCCTCTTGTGTAATTTCCATTGAATGCAACAACAAAGGTGCGCGTTAAACAACAACAAATAGCATTGTTTTGCGGGAGAGCGAGTGTGAGAGAGAGAGAGCGTTCCTGATTGCGACATTGTGTGAGTGAGCGGAGAAGAAAACGCCAAGAAGTTGGCTGATAAAGCAAACGCACACGCACGCACGCACGCGCACACACACGCAAAGAAAATAGAAAAATCGTAAAATAATAATAATCAGCAAGCAGGAAAAGAAGAAGCAGCAGCAGCAGCAGTACAAACAGCAAAAGTGTAGTCGTGATCGAAAATCGAAAGTGTGAAGCATTTTCTATAAATAGTGCAAAATCAAAACCCAATTCCCATTGCAAACAAAAGCGCAATAAAGCAATTACGATAGAGCAATAGCGATACAACAGCGCTACATACAAAATCTACACACATCTGGAGCAGTCGAGCGATCTCACAGAGCGCGTGCTCTGCAGCAAGTAGCAGGATTATCTGAAGGAGCAGATCGTTCGTCTGGCCAAGAAGGATCTGCCAAGATGTCCTCGCTGGACGCACGCAACAACTCGGCGATGATGAAGCGCGCCGAGCAGCTGAAGCGCTGGGAGGAGTCGGACACAAACCGCGCCGCCCCCACCCCCCGGCACGAGCACGGCCGCAGGATCAAGTTCAGCTCCGGCTGTGTCTTCCTCGCCGCCTGCCTTTCCGGCGACAAGGACGAGGTCGTCCAGCTGCTCGACCAGGGCGCCGACATCAACACCGCCAACGTCGATGGACTCACCGCCCTGCACCAGGTAAGTCTGCCAGTAATCATCATTCTTTCACACTTAGGAATAGTCCTTATTGGGTGGTAGAAAATGTAACGTTTGAATGGTTATACTTTGCTCAACTAGTCAATTTGTAAATAAATTTAAATTAAAGAACATACAATAAAATAAAATATATTTTAAAGCTATCTTTAAAGATATAGTACACAGATAGAAAACATAAAACATTCGCTAGAAGAAAAGAAAAAGACAACAGTCTTTTAGTAGGTATTGATAATTCCCACTTAAGTAATCGTTTGCAAACAGACATTATTTTCTTGTTTGGGTAGAAGTGGCGAGTATTAGCAATTCTATCAAGGGTTGCATTTGCAGCAGGTGCAATTTCCAGTTAATTAAATGTGAATATTCACACTGCATCCCCTATCACCAGGGATTGATTTCCCACTTTAGAAGGCGGCTAGGCGTTGCGTCAGTCTGCTGCAACTGCGATCACGCGACTGGGCGAGGGGGTGGTGGGTGAATTGGGGGCGGGGTTGGGGTGGAACGGGCGCAGGGAGCTGCAGTTTCGACACTGTTGCGTTGCGTCCAACTGTGGTGCTGACGTGAATCGCACTGTGGGTCGAATTCCATGGGGTCATGGGATCAAATTATTAAAATGCTACAAGAATATCTAGCAGCAAACGAAAAGTATTACCTTATTGTTTCGTAAGGATTAACCATTTAATTTTTATGTATACTTCATTTAACTTAAGAGCGTTTAAAGTAAAACAACAAATTAAAATATAAAGAACAAATTACTAAATTGATTAATTTTACAAGATTTTCCATCGAAGAAGATAAAGAACACAGCATTATGACACATTGACGTTATTATTTAGGAATTTTTATAGGATATTCAATCAAGGTCAAGAATGATCCATCCTGTTTAGACCCACTGTGCAGCGCCGTTCGCTAGACGCTCGACCATTATTGTTGTTGGGTATTTCGTGCTCTTTCGCCGCCGCAACAATAATTCGAATTTCGAATATTAACAAATACAGCAAATACATGGCTAATGCAAGCCGACGATTTACAAGTCGAATGGCCAGAACGGCATAGCCAACAACAACAGCCACAAGCAAAAGGCAAACGGCCAAAAGCATTAAATAAGAAAAATACAAAATGTTCTATTTTTAAACACCCAAGAAAAACATACAAAACCCATACACACGAAAGCGCGTTTACATATTGAAAGCCCAAAGATTTTCGCAAAATCATTTTCAGTTTTCCTCCAATTTGCTTGACTCGATTTTGTGGCATGTCGAAGAATAGGAATTTAATGATACTTTGCCGGCACGAAAATGAAATAAAAAGCTTAAATTTTCCGTACCTATCATGGAAATTCGTTCTATTGTTATGCACATGATAATATTGTAGATTAAGACAAGGACTATTTAATTAATACAAAATAATAGGAAGAACAAATAAAGATTTGCGATTTGCGGTTTATCATTTGATAACTATTTAATGGAGAGTTTATTTAACCTTTAAAAAATAGTTAAAATAGTATCAAGAATACAGAAATATTTTGTGGTACTGTTTTAAAGTTATTTATTAGAATTAATTAATTCCCATGGAATTAATATACAAATTTCTTAGTCCACTCCCATCTTGCGCTCACTGTACTCTCAAATTTAATTTGGCATTAGCTATAATAGAACAACAAATTAAATCTGTTTCATCAACAAACCACAGTGTAATTTTGAAAATCAAATATAGAAAAGGCCAAAATGGTTTCCCCAAACAAATTCCCGAGTCAATTTGCAAGAGTGCCGCCTGTCCACACCCATCTTGCGCTCACTGTGCGCGCTCTGCTCCAATTCGATATAATTGATTCTAATTATGCTGCGCCAGCGAAGAGTCGTAGATTTTCACCGTTTAACCGCGATGGCGCACTTGTTAACCAGATGCTAATTTGCCGAGTGCGGAATGGGCGGCGGGAGGCGGGCGGGCATTGCGGGGAGGCTTCACTGTCTGCGAGTGCACTGTAATTACAGCAACAGCAACGGCTGCGACCGAGCAGCACAATAATAAATAATAATAACAATGGGAACAGTGCAAACGTTTTGAATTACCTGCCACATTGTTTGCGGTGCAAGTGCGGCCGCAACCTGCGGCTATTTGCTTCACTTGCCGCTGTCGTTTTTTGCTCGACCGCAAATCAGAATTTCGATTGCATTTATTAAAATAATTATCTTATCGCCTGCACTTACAAGTCCTCTAATAGTTGCAAAAGTCCGCCCTCGCCCTTTCTCAGTAGTCGCCTTCCTTTGCCCCATGCCGCATCAACTTCACATTCACATATGTATGTACGTATGTGCTTGCAACGTTTTGGGCCTTCCATTCATGAGCATTGACAACGATGGCACCACACCTGCACCTGCACCACATTTTCAATGGCATGCGACACGATGGCTGCGAACAGGATGGGCCACAGTGGTTTTAAGTCCCATGGAAATGGTTACAAAATGTAATCTCCTGCAGCAGGGTACTTATTTAAAAACAAAACGATACCGAAAAACAAGATTTTTAAATGCCATTGTTAAATGGCAATGAATTGGCATTGGTACAATGAAACCCAATGAAGTAATGACAGATAACGTTTTTTTTTTTATCATATATATTAAGTATTACTAATCATGTGATGAAGCATTATAAGTATTTATAAGCATAACTCATGCCAACGCATATGCAAATTATAGCCAAGAAATATTAAAACATAAAATACTGAAAATTCTCGCTAAATGAAAATGAAACATAACCTTTGAACTTAGTGATAAATACTTGTTATGCACGCGAATGAGATTGAAGTGTGTATTGCGTCAACATCAATGTTTGCTTGATAAATAAGTGGAGGGAATGAACTGCTAGGTCATGATAGAGCATAATCAGAGCTGAGAAACCTAATTCTAAAATATATTAAATATTTAAAGAACACCAGTTCCACTGTTTACAGTCGCCACCTTGGTCTTTATATGAATGATGTTGACTGATGGAGAGGTAGATAGGAAAGCGAGGATGGGGAGGATGGGAAGGAGGAGGCTGTTGCAAGTGACCGTGTATCCATGCCGCTGGCTGACTTTGATTTTTCATGTGGCCTACAAGCGGTCTGCGTGCATTGACGTTCAAACTCGCTGGGGGACAAGTGGGAAATTATCAAAGAAATGGCAATAAATTACGGCTGTTTACAAGCGTTCCGACTCAGATATCTACGTTTAAATGCAGTTCAAGGATAATGTGGCGCTTTTTGCTCGAAATATATTTTATAGAATTGTATTTCAAGGTGCACACCGTTTCACATGAATTAGATGTGTGTGTGTGGTAAAATTAGAACTTTTGGAAATACGTGGGCTTTTCCGCAATATTTATAGTTTTTGTTGTAGTGCGTTTCTTATAATCAAATGAATCATTTTGTAGCTTTGAGATGAAACTATCACGGTTCGTTCCAAAACAGAATTTATTAGTTTGTTACTGTAGGAACATAGAAATATCAAATCGAGAAACTTTATTATTTGATGCTTCTTTAATCATCTTCTTTTGTGAACAAAAATCATTTAAATGAAAATATCATTTTGCCTAATTTACCCATCTGTATAAACTCTTTCAAACATCCAATCAGGTTTTGGTCCCCTGAGTGCGAATCTGTGTTTCTTCATTAATCAGCCTCTATCAATGATTTGCTCAAATTAAGAAATTGATTTATATACATACATTTCTGCCAATTAGCAATTGATATATTTCGATTTTTATAGGATGGGGAGGGGGACCAGGGGCTGGCCAACTGGCGCCGCATAAATTAAGAAATTATTCTGTCAAGACTTTTGTTAAATTGAGCTATAGTCAGAGCTGAGTGCATAATAATCGTAACAATTGTCGATCCGCTGGCATGACGATCGTGATTGCGGATGGGTGACGAGTCCTGATCGAATCGAATCGAATCTAATCGAATCGAATCGAATCTGTGTGTTTGGGGAGTTGGGAAAAGCTGCGTGAGTTTTCCCAAATCCAAAATGAAAAACACACGCTACACTACATGGTAGCAGCGCTGGTAGATTTGTTGCTGTCGGCTAACGCGCTTTATTGACGTGTTTTCTAACCTTGGCCCGGTTCTCGACGGACTGACGGGACGGACAGCTGTTGAAACGCACAAGCTACAGACTACAGACGCACAGATTCACAGATACAACAAATGGAATATCCTCAAGAATGATCTGTCTGGATGTATCTGTTTGGGCTTTGGTTGTTGTATATAAATGGATGCGGTCGCTACACTTGATTTGATTTATTTCTCGTTTCGTGCTTTACACCCAAAATAACAAAACGAATGCGAATGATCAAAATGAAAATTCGCTCTATGCCAGATACAATTTGATGTGATGTCTGCAGTCCGTAGTCCGCAACTCGCATTTGTATCTGTATCTGTATCTGTATCTGCTGCCAGTATGTGCGATGTGTGTGCGTTGCATAATACCATTTCTAGCCATAGCCAGACGCGAAATGTATGCCATTAAAAATGCTTCGTTTTACAACCGAGTTTCCTTCGTCTTAGGCGGCCTAACCAATCTTTTATTTTCCATCATTTCTTGTTGCCAATTCTGCCGCTGCCCGATTATTATAATTATAATTATTATAATTATTATGTACATTTAGCTCGCACGCGCCACACACACCAAAGATTTGAAATCTGCTGTTTTATGGATAAAGCAACCGAAACCAGCGGGAACTATACGAAAAAATACGATAATTTTTGCCAACCCATGACGACATGAGTTTAGAAATAGTTCGGCGGAAAAAATATGTTCAATTCTGTACGTGTTTAATGAAATTATTGTTGTATTTTTTGTTCTTGGAAAATATTGTTGAAATTGTAGTAACTTTTAAACATTTGCCAGCAGGAAATGTTTTCAATATCCATGATAGTTCTTGGAATTTCTATTGCACCTTTACGATTTCTCGTGTATTTTAGAACCATATATTTTTTTTATCAACTACAACTTCGTAGAATCGAAAACTGCACAGGTGAAAGTTTTAGACTGTGGAAATAGTGATTACAATATCAGCTTATTCACACTTCAAATCTTGGGTAAATAAACATTGAAAGATAAGATTTTATTTTAAAAAGCTTAGTGCAAGCAAAAGCTTGGTCAAATTTATTTCTAAGAACATCGATTACATTTTACATAAGACTTAATAATACCCATTTGTGTTTCTAATGTTATAATTACAATGTAATTCCGCAAGAAGACCATAAATCTTTGGAATCATAAGGAAATTGTCTAGATTCTTGTTTCCGTTCGGATTTTCTTTCGGCTTGTTTATTTTTCACTGTGGAATAGCTTGTGTTCATGATTTTTCACACTTCTCTCTTTAGTCCAGCCAGATGTCTGGCCGCACCTGGTGGACTAGTCGAAAGAAATTAGAAATAAAAATATATTCAAAGTCGGAAACAATTTGCATTTGCTGACCAAGAGCAACTACTCAAACGGCGCCATATAAATCGTTATACAATTTGGCAAAAATATGCCAAGCATTTTTAGTGGCAAAATGCTATTGACCTACATGAGATACATGTTCCCCAAGAGAAAATAAGCGAAATAGATACGATCGAAATGTTTAAAAAGGCTCTGCAATATGTTAGAATATTTCACACAGAGCAAATGCCTCAAAATCGGCGGGATATAGGCACGTCTAGGTACATATACATATGTGTATATTTTCTATATATATGCATATATATCATATGGTTTATGTATCTTCTTTGCACTTTTATCTTGTGGCGCTAATCCAAATTTGTAATTTATTGAACTCAAGCGGTTGGCTCGCCTGTTTTGGCATTTCAATTATAATATATATGCATATTTGCTCGTTTTAACGAATAATTGTATACTAGGGCGGCAGGTCATTGAGTGCCCAGGAATGTTTCTTAAAACGTATTTTAAAATACAATGAATTTTTGAAATAGCGACTTTAAACAAGGAGAATGAAATGTACCCACATAACACGGGAAATTATGAAAATGAAAGATGTATATAATTATAGCAAACTGTTTTCTTTTACTTTTATCATAAGTTCGATGTAATTATTTCATAAATATGTGGTTTGGGAAAGGTGTTTCTTGATTAAGCAGTTGAACAAACAACCAAACCCAAATTTCAAAGGATTATCCACCTAAGGAACGATTCATTAGTTGAACAACTTGGCTTTGCTTGAACTTATGGTAAAGGTTTTCTTTCCAAAGCTCATCTGTATTGTAATCAGTTATGACTTGAATATTTAATAGCCTGCGCTAGTAAAGCTAAAATCCTTCAGATCTAACTCTGAAGTAGTGTTTAACGTGAAACTCTCCTGCCTGCCTTCTTCATCAAGGGAATTATTCAGGCTATTGAGTTATAAGCCAGAATTATGTGCATTGATGGTTAACAAAAGCCAAATGGGCCAAATGGAGCTTGGCGCCTGGCAAACTGCCGCGTAATGAGCCACGTTAAGCTGGCGGCCCAGAGTCTGAAAGCCGTCTCAACAAGTCGCTGTTGGCTGCTAGCTGCTGGCTGCTGGCCTACGCGGCGTATACGTAATGCGGCGAGGTGAATAACATTTGGCGTGCAACGGCTGAAAATGCCGCTCAATGGCGTGCCAAAACAAAAGGCTAAACTTAGCATGCATTTGTTTTTTTTTTACTTTCTGCTTTTCGCGTTTTTCACCGCTTTTTCGGTTTGGCCATGCAAATGGAATGGAAATAGCGTAGAATCCGTTGCTCTGCTGACATTAAAGGCCCAAAAGTCTGGCGAATCGAGGGAATTTCGCTGATGGAGTAGCTGGTGTCAAAAATGTTTGCATACCACAGAAAATGCCATTGGACATTGTCGTCAAGTTGATTTGCGGATGGTCACGCGTGGGCGTTGTCTTTTCGCAAAACCTCTTTTTCCTGCCGCTCAGTTTATTATCAAAATTGTTCATAATTAATTAATTGGCTGCGTTCCAGATTTACAAATTGTTTGGGCCCACCCGCCGTCGTTTCGCTCACTCTTTCTAGCCTTCTTCAGAGAATTTTTTTTTTATGCGTTTTACTGCGAAATGGAAATGGCTTTTGGATTTTAAAAGCAACGGCAAAGAAGTCACTTTGAAGCTCGGTCAGTAAAAAAAACTGAATTAACATATGTATGCGTTGGAAGGGGACGGGAAAAAGAAGAGAACGATAGAGAGACACTGGCGAGAATCGGTCATTTGATTTGTATAATGCCCCACTACTCCTCAAACGGGCTCTGTTATCAAATGCGAAAGGGGAGGGTGGGGGCAATACACTGGGAAATATGAAATGGAGCATTTAATATCTGAAAAACTTTAGCATTGAAAGTAATTTTCGTTCTTTATTAACGAATATTAATCACAAAATAATAATTAACTTAAAAAAGTCATTGAAGTTTAAAAAACCCTTTATTAATGGTTTATAAATTATTTGTGCTCATATATGGCAACTGTAAGTACCAGCTATGAAGAACAAATTGAATTTTCTGAGTTAACTGTAGCGATTGTGTTCTGTCGATAAGCAAAATATGTTAATAGCCTGCTTCCAAAAACTTGCCAATAACATAAGCCCTGTTGAATGAATATCGCACAGATAAGAACCCATACAACAGAACACAATTGGAATGTGAATCTATTCGAATTTTTCGTGCTGTGCATTGATAGAGTTAGCGCCTTTTGTTGTGGGCCTATTCTTTTACTTTCTTTTCTTTCGGTGGAACTGTTGCTTTTGCGCCCAAGAATGCTTATCGGCATTTGCAACTACGAGGCGTTGTCGTCTCCACTCGCGTCGCACACCGACATTGTTGTGGGGTCGGATTGGGTTGGGTTGGGTTGGACTGGACTGGGCTGGGTGGTTCCTCGCTGGTTCCCAGATAGCAGCGGCCCCAAAGAAGCGCCGGAGTCGACGACGATGATATCATCGTCGTTCGGTGGCGTGCATGTGCCATCCAACCATCCAGCCAAATGAAGAGATGTCTAGGCGGGTTCAGCGGAAATCCGCATAAACAACCCAAGCATGCTGACTGAATACGCTCCGCTTGGGCTCTTGCCTTGTGGCTGTTTACTTTAGCGTTTTAGCAAGATAAACACAAAAATTTTTAAAACATTTACTAGCTCTTATAAAAGCAAATCGAAGGCAGGCTGCAAAGCGAATCTCTTCTACGAAAGTTGATTCAACTTTTGATGCACTGCATTTACGACTCTGATCGGGAAATCAAATTGTTTTTCTGGCCATAAAAATTTAAATAAATACATTTCGTTTGGCAAAGTAGAACGCATTCAAGGATTGATGTTTATGGTTTCGACCTTTCAACTTGGAATCACAATGGGGAAGTCTCATCCAGAAGATGAGTAATTTATAATGAATAGACGTTTGTAATTTGTGAGAAACTTGAGTAAATATGTAGTTTATTTTGTCCTTAATTGATGAAAATCATAAACATGACGCTTTAAAGAAAGGCCTCACATATATTTTTTATTAAAAAAAAAATTCCATACAGCTCACTTAATCGAATACTCATTTTGCTACTTTACAGGCGTGCATAGACGACAATCTGGACATGGTGGAGTTTCTAGTGGAGCGAGGTGCCGACATAAACCGCCAGGATAACGAGGGCTGGACGCCACTGCACGCCACTGCCTCCTGCGGGTGAGTTTTAAGTCCAAATTGCAATCACTTTCATTACTCATCTTGTGCTTAATTAATTTTCTAGATTTGTGAGCATAGCTCGGTATTTGGTGGAAAATGGCGCTGATGTGGCCGCTGTGAACAGCGATGGTGATTTGGCCTTGGATTTGGCCATCGATGTACAGCACATGGCCATGATTGACTACATGGAGAAGATGGTGCAGGAGCTGAACATCAACGTGGATGAGGCTCGAAAGGCCGAGGAGCTGGCGATGCTGAACGATGCCAAAAAGTGGCTGAGAAGCGATGCCGCCGAGGTGGATAGACCGCACCCGAAAACGGGAGCCACAGCCCTCCACGTAGCCGCCGCAAAGGGTTACACGAAAGTGCTGGGTCTGCTCCTGGCCGGACGTGGCAATGTGGATCGTCAGGATAACGATGGCTGGACGCCACTGCACGCGGCATCGCATTGGGGTCAGCGGGAGACGGCCGAGATGCTCGTGGAGTCACTGGCCGACATGGATATACGAAACTATGCCGGGCAGTCATGCATCGATGTGGCCGATCGCAAAATAGTCAAATTCCTGGAAGAACTGCGGGCCAACAAACGCAACAAGCGGCGACCATCTAGTCAAATAAGGTGAGATTATTTAGTTATAGCAAGTTGAAAGCAAATTTAAAAGGCGTAGTATTTTTGGTGAATCACATATTCGTCTTAATATTATTTTACTGAAAATTCAAAAATATTTAAATGTAAATGTTTACTCTTTCATATATTTTTGCCCTTCAATTATTTTGTTCCTTATTTTTGTAGCTTTGCATTCTGTAAAAAAAAACATAACTAATTGTTTTTACTTTTCAGCAGAATCTCAGATGCAATGGAAAATCATGTGGAGAAGACGCCCACTAAACTGGTGCGCGTTGAAGTGAGAACTGATGCCACAAAGGATGGTGCGTATGCCTTCAAATTGGAGCTTTCTCCAATTTACCCTGGACTCATGATATAAACGAATAGCTTTCTTTAATTTCTCGCACACACACACTCTTGTGTTCGTCCTGTTTATTATCCTGTTTAGGTTCTCATGCGCGATAACCTTTTGTTGTTGGAGCATTTAATCGTAAAACATTTGCCACTGCCTCTCGTATTTTAGTCACTCAATATCACATTGTCCAGTATAATAATTTGCATTCATCACGATCATGATCATCCATCAGTGGTATCCCCTTTTTCTCTCTCTGTATCTGTATAGTGTCTCTTTCTATCTATCTATCTCTCTGTATTTGTGTATTGTCTCTGCTTGTAAATCACGCACACTGCAGCTGCCAGTGGCTCAAGTGAAGCTACCGAAGCTAATTCTTCGATTCCAAACGCTGCTGCTGATGATAATAATGATGATGATGGTCATGATGATGTTGGTGGAGGTGGCGAAGTGATGGCCAGTGGCCAGAGCGATACAGAAGAGCTGAGTGATTCCACGGAAAGCTCACACTTGACCAGTCTTTCCGAAAGCGAAGGTAGTCGGCATTTGTTTTGCGTCCCGATTGAGGAGTTCCTCGACGAAACCTTTCTGTGATAAGCCCGCCCAATAGCCACTAACCTACTCCTAGTTGTTAATTGTTTTCGAGGTGTATATTAACACTTTTCACCTGTTGGCTCTTACAGCTGAGAACGTGAAGCCCAACCAGCAGATCCACGCCGTCGAGCATCCAGTCGAGGAGGAGGCGCCATGGCGACGCAAACTGCCCCGCACACCCAGCGATAGTCCCACTAATAATCGTAAGTCCTAACGGAGCTATGAAGTGCGTTTTAGGTGTGGCTGTTTAGATGATATTTGAAAATGAAGTTAAATTGTTTCAAAAAGTAAAAACTATATACGAATCTATTTCGAGATCATGTCGTGTCCTACAATGGTCATAGCTATCAGCAATCTCTTGAAGCGCACTGACTGGCAACGTTCGTAATCGAATAAGATAGTAATATTCAATATAATTACCATTTTGCAGAAGTTCCTGATAGAGAGCTCGGCACCAATAGCTCGGAGACCGCCAACGACGTCATTTTGCGGCGCACGCAAAGCTTTGAGAACGATCAAAAGTGAGTTGAATCCCAAGAAAATAAAACATTGCGTGCCGCTCACACACAAACACCCATTCGCATCTCAGATTAACCCACATATACAATGATTATGTGCTACAACGATCGGCCAAATTGCACCGAAAGGTCTTGATTTGATTTATTGGTTGATTTTGCAGTTCGCTTTTCACTTTTGCCGATTGCATTTGCCTATCATTATCATCACACACACGTTCACGCTAAAATTGTTAACCACTCATTCAGCTAATCTCGAAATTCATGTACTGATAAATTGTTTAAATTTACCTATGATTGTATCATGGATCTGGGAAAGCTTTGAGAATCTTTATGAATCACAAGCTTTGCGTTTATGAGCTTTTTCCCATAACACCACTCGCATTTTGGCAAAGTGAATCGTTGACTGCAAAAGACAACAAATAAGGGAAAACAAAGTATTGTATTGATTTTAAAATTTTTGTTTTGCTTTATTTTTTTTTCCACCCAATTTTTTCCAAACAACAATCAAAAATCGATAAAAAAATAATTGCATTGCCAACGCACCACAACCAACCAAAAACAACAAACTCATCAAAACGCTTATCCCGAAATCTAACCTGCCCGCTCGCCCACCTGCTCGCTACGACCACCCGCCCGCCCACCTGTACGCCCGCCCGCCCGAACGTTTTGAAAAACGTTCGCAAACGCACGCTCCTCGCTCGAAAACGGCCAAAATCGAAAATCCGAATGACAGGTTCTATCAAAAGTACAATGAGCTGCGGGCACGCATAAAGGCCAATTCCTGTCCCATTTTGCCGGCGAATGCGAATGCTAATGCCGCTGCTGCCAACAAATCCAATAACAATAATAACCTAAGTAGCAATAACTATCATAATAACAACAATAACAACAACAAAAGCGATCTGCTATTGGGATATGCTGCTGGCACCACAACGACAACAAGCACCCCCACAACAACAACAACAACAACATCCAGTACATTCAACAACACCCACTCGAACACCAACAACACAAGCACAACACAACAACAACCAGCAGCAGCAGCAGCAGCATCGGCAGCAAATCAATTATATAGCGTACAAAGATCGGCCTCACTCAAAGATAACTCAATGTATTACAGGTTTGTTTTGCATTCAACACATCCCAAAAAAAGAACAGACTAGATCAGATTTGTTAGTTACGTTAAGTAAAAGTTGTTAGTGTAAAAAGGGAACTAGTATAGTATATATATTTCTATGCTTTATTTGAATTTTTAATGAGTTGTAAATGGGTATTTCAAGTAGAGTTGATATAAATAAAAATAGAAATATAAATAAAAGGTATTAAAGGCCACCTTTATACTCTAGTATAATTCAAATTGTTTAATGTATTTCTAAGGTACTTGTTAGATACAATTATGTAGTATTTAATACTCAATAGGAGCTAATAAGTATTCGAATTTGTCCGTCCTTAAATCTGATCTAGTTTAAAAACCATGCCTACTCTCATAGCTGTTAACCCAAGCCTAATTTGTTGTAACTATTAACCTGACTGTGCTTTTGCTTAGCTTCTTCTCGTCTACACCTTCAGTATAATAACTCATTGCACCAAACTATTTAACATATTTTCCTAGGCCACGCACCAATGTCGTCTACCTACTCTTGGCTGTATTCCCAGTTCAACTTTGAACCCTAAAGTCTAAAGTTTTTCCTTTTTTGATTACCCCCAGGAAACCGACCGTTACGATTGCAACGAGCACAGCAGCCACAGCGATCAATTCTCCATCGACAACTGTACAGACCCCACCAATTCGCAGGTAAGTTTACTTGTGTAAAATATGATGTATATAACTCTTTTTTTTAAAAAAAAAACTCCTATGTCGATCAATTAGCCAAGTTACAGCGAAAATAGCAGAAAAGAGCAATAATGGCAGCTCGTCCACGGCCAGTGTCAGCGATGCGGAGAGCTCCAAGCCACCGCCCAAACAATCCGCGAGCAATATGATCAAGAACTTCTTCAAGTAATGAGCAAGATTTAATGGTTGTTTTCGTTGACGTGTTGAGCTAACCCCGCTAAAAAGCTGCTAACTCGATTTTTGCTCCCAAGAAAGCGAAGTTTTTTGTAGCATGATTTTATGAGATTGACTTTGAACTTTCCGATCGATTGATTAACCGTGTGTGTTCAAAAAGATTTTAAGGCTCGAAGTGTTGCTACTGCCTTCCAAACGCTCTAGCCGCTATTTAATTTGATGCAATGTTTAATAGTTAGTGTTGAAACAAATTCTAAAACTACATATTTTCATTCAATCCAAACGTGTAGATCCTTTGTGCCACCGGTGCGTGATGAAGAGAGCGAAACGCAGCGGAAGGCACATGCTAAGCGTGTGAGGGAGACTCGACGGTCTACCCAAGGTGTCACCCTGGACGAGATCAAGAGTGCCGAGGAGCTGGTTAAGAAGAAGAACATGGGCATGGCCAACAACAACAATAACAACAATATTAGCACCACCACCACGAACACGATCAGCAACAGCGGCGTAAGTAGCCCAGTGTCCAAGTGGACACTCTAACCAGATCACTCACCCCAGGCTATCACAACAAACAACCAAACCGAAACATTCACACTCGAGGAAGCTCTCTTCATAGAATCATTGTCAGATCTCATACCTGTAGTCCTAGCCGGGATTACAGACCATCCACACACGATGTCCACATGCAGTTCACACCCACTCAAACATTGAGCAATACACACCAGTTCGAAAACCGAAAAAAATATATGCTTATGGTTATGGTGTCCCCATTGTTTGGATATCCCTTTTTGTTTATGTGTTCCATTCTGTTCACTCACTCAAACGCAATCATTATAAATTTCAAGAATACCATTAGTTGTTCGTGTGTGAGTGAGTGAAACATGTACTAAAATAGTGATTGTAGTTTAGAAAATATCATTTAGTAAGCAGAATGCATCAGGTTCCAAAATGCCCAAGGAAGTATGCTATGAATATACTTAAAAAGTATTTAAATTCAATGAACTCATTGATATGCTCTTAGTAAATCGAGTACTTCAACGGATTGCTAGCACCTTGAGTATCGTTCTTAATACAAAATTTGAAAGTAGCTTTAGCACCTTGGTTGTTATAATTGAAACCTGCTGCATTCAGTCTTCTCATTTCACAAAGAAAGCAGCCCCAAGCTGTCATCATTTCAATCAGATCCAGTCTCATCGATCAATCAATGCTCATTTAGCGTACGTTGGCTCCCGTTTGATTATTATTATTATTATTCGTTCGTGATCGATCGCAGTATCGCATTTAACCAATCAAGTTGAGTTCAGTTTCTGCGCAACGCGTAATGCGCCTCCGCCCAGCTGCGCCTCCGCCCTGCCACGCCCTTTGACCCGCCTCGCATCCGCCTCATCGATTTTGAGTACTCTATATAGCGTAGCTTTATAATTATGTTTTCCGATCATCAGCAGCTCCAGATCAGCGAACCATAGCGTAATTACCATTCCAACTTTTATTTATGTTACAGCTCATAGGTTATATCTATGTTCAGTTCTATACTACTCACTAGGTTCTATATTTATATAGCAATAAACTGTATGTCTATGGAATATGTTGATGATTATCATTTTGCATGTCCCATTTGCATGCGTAATCAAATAGGGTCACCCTAAGAATCATTATAGTATGCAATTGATATTTACACATATATGTAATGTAAATAGTGAGAAATTATTTGATTTTTGTTTGAAACACATTCGCGTCCATCGCCTTAGGACAACTGTTTTTTATTTGTTCCGAACTAATATTATTAACAGAACGAAACAAGCTCTGCATCATCGACATCAGCTCCAACACCATCGATCCTCGGCAGCAATGAGCAGCAGGACGAGCTGCAACCACCGCCACCGCCCACCACACCACCGCCAGCTGTAATACCCACCACAACAACGGCCACCGATGAGACAGAGATCGAGGAGGTGGTGTCCAGTCCTCCAGCTGGCCAAAGTCAAAACGATACCACTGCTAGTTTTACGCTATCGGCTCCCGTGCGAAGATCGCTGTCGACCGAGGGCGAAGCCGATGCCAATAGTGATCCGGAGGGTGATCAGGATCAGACGGTGGTCAGTGCCAGCTATACGATAATGCCCAGGCGGGAGAGGCTTCCCGAAAGCTCCGAGAATGTAGAGAGCATAAGATCGCCACAAAAGACTGAGCCAGTTGCCAAAAGTTCCAGCGAGGATAAGTCCGAGGAGCCACCACATGCCAGGCCCACGGATCTGCCACTAATTCCGGCTCCAGCTGCTCCCAGCACAGAAGCTATCAAATCATCCTCGGCGGCCACTACGCCCGCTGCCCTCGAGAGTCCAGTGCGCTTGCGGGATAAGCGGGGTCTGTCCGGCAGCCAAGAATCGGAAACCAAGTCCGATACCGCCTCGCCCGTGTCCTCACATCCGGACTTCAATGCCCGGGACTCGCTACTCAGTCTATACGCCCGTCGCACAACGGACAGCAGCGCGGGAGGCGGAGGAGTTGGTGGTGGTGCAGGTGTAGGTGCAGGTGGTGCAAGTGGAGCTGCAACCTCGTCTTCAACTTCGGCAGCGGAACGGCGTCCGTCTTGGCGCCTGAAATTCGATGCCGGCTCCAAGGTATGCCCACACTACCCAACTACGCCCTCTAAGCGAATCCGATAGCCTAATCCTCAATATACTTCAAGACTATTTTTTCGATCGGTTGCCAAATTCGTGTGCGCCGTAAATACTTATGTTAATCTCTAAGTGTGTAGCATGGATTTATTTTGATTAGTGTATGTACTTAGTGTATGGAGAACTTCTTCTTAAAAAAAAATGTGGAATTACCAATCGCTTTGGTCGAATTCATAAAATAACCCCATCGTTTCCATAATGATTTTTGAATTTTCGCAATTTAATATAAGATCATTATTTTATATCATTTCGATTTCGCCGCTCTTTTAACACCTACCTTATTCATATTTTATGATTTTAGAAACTTTGCTTATCGACGGAAATATAATTAATAATGTGATTCGCTTACTTAAATATATATTTTATGATATATATTTTTTTTACAACGCCTGAATGATTAATTTTAAGATCTTTTGCATTTAGTTGTATCTACGCATCTGTACTTATTCATGATTTTATTTGCGCGTAACTTGTGCTTGATGTACTCAAAAAAAATAAGTAATTTTATCATTAAGTAAATTCGTATGTATTATTCACTTTTTATTTCTAATAGTTTTCGTATGTATGTACTTAGATACCAATACTATACATTTGGCTGATAAACATTTTGTATAAATATTACATGCTTAAAATAATCTTACCAAATTGGCCAATGCATTTGCATTTATGTCTCTTAACGTATTAAAATTACTTTTTTTATTACATCTGGCTTACCAAAAGTTACTAATTATATGTTATAAAATATAAAAAACTACTTGCATGTTACTTTATAAACACATTTACACTTTTGTTCAACTAATTTAACTACACTATACTGGTTCAGGGAAGTGCAGAAGTGCTTAGCTTAGGTAATGGGTTGCGGGCTCTAACTGATGGATCCAAATTGGTAAAGGGTGTCTGATTTGTGTTGATTACTACTAAATGTTTAGTATGAACTAACTCCCGCTGCATTCGAATGATTCAAGACACGGCATAGCTTCTTGTAAGAACAAATACATCGCACACAACCCAAACAAATACGACAATTATAGAGAAACATTTCAAAACATATATTGATATTTAACATTTTATCTTCATAACTGCATTGAGCAATTAGTAAACGGTTCTTTATCCATGCAGTTCAAGTTGGAGGACATAACCAGCGGTGGCACATATCCGCCCAACAACAGCACCATCATACCCAGTGCTCCGGCGGTAATGGCAGCCGCCAACTTATCAACCACAACTGGTGTCCAGCGGCGCATCAGCAGCGGTCCCATCGCACGTAAGTTATCAATGATATTCTGCCCAACTTTTGAATAAATAGTAATAACTACTTCACTTACAGTAAATGCTTCCAATCAGTCGCTCAACTCTGTGGGTCGTCCAGTTTCCGCGCCAAGCGAGGGCACCAACAACAGTGCCTATGTCACGCCCTCAGCTCGCAAATTCGAGACGAACGCCACGTCCACGGGAGCGACCACTGCAGCGACCACGACCAGCAACTCAACCTCCAATTCAGTGTCTGCAACCAGTGCCAATCATACAACGGCTACGGCACCAAATGCCACGTCAAACCATGACGATAAGGGTAAGGAAAAGTCGAGGAAAGCTAGGGAACCAGTCCCAAAAACTGTTGAGATGCACATACCTCTTATAGGAGTATCATAATCAAAAGTGAAAAGTAGAAGTACTAATTCCGTTGTAATTATGTCTAAAGTAGTTGTAAAGCTAGAGCCTAAGAATTTGTCTTATATCTTGAGTATTGAATTAGTTATTCTCTGAACAAAAGAATATTGTAGTATCAGATTTTTCGCTTACTAACTTGCTTTTTTTTTTAAATTTTTTAACAGATAATGATAAGGAGAACGACAATCGCACACAGACGGTTATTCAGAGGCGGCGAAAGCCGAAGCGCAGATCAACGGGCGTGGTGCACATCGATATGGATGTAAGTATGGTTGGGAGATACATCATTTGTGTGCCTAATTGCCAGGCAGTTTGTCAGAATAAATGAGCCTTGGTTGAAGAGCCAACTATGCCAACTATTCTCAGTCAAATTGCTTATTAGTCGGAAGAATGGGAAAATGCTAAATGCTAAATTGAAAATATCTTTTGTTCTGCTGCAGGAACTGGATCCCGAGCGACAGAACGAATCGTCCAACAACGACAACGAGGAGAAGGAGAAGGAGGTGAGTCTGTCCACCGATAATTAGTGCTTACCATATGTGAACTACCAACAACAACAACTAGAGCAACAGCATCAATATTATTGAATATTTCACACCTTGCCAAGCAATTAGAAAATGTATTTGTGTCAGCCTTTTATTTCCGAGCTGCACCTGACCACCACATCTGTTCGTTGTGCCTTTGCCTTTGCCTTCGTCACACCTTGTCACAATTTTAGAGCACTCCGCGTCCTTCAAAGTAGTAGCTAGTGTCGTGCCCCTCCTCCATGCATTTGGCCCACAATTTTCTCGTCTCCATCGTATGTCTGGTCCAATTAGCGGACGACCCAAAAAACGAAATTATGATTTGCCACTTTGAATGTGCGCACGTGGCATTGTGGGTTCTCGGTATGATTTCGTGTGGGAATCCGAGTGTAAGTGCAAGGCAACTGCAAATCCTTTCATGGCCGAGGTCAGAACTATTAGTGCGCAACCAATTTGCGTCCATAGAAATCACGAGTCTGTCCCGGCCCGAGAACCTGTTAACAATTTATCTGAGCAAGTGTCAGCGCCGGTGTCGCCTATTATTAAAATCTGACACAATTTCTGAGTGCATCTTGTCATTAACGTGCGCTCGCTCTGCTTGTTTCTATAAAAAGTTATTAATTGTTTCGAACATTGGTCAATTAAAGACGTACCGTAAATCTTACATTCGGTTTAGCATTGATAAATGCTAAATATTTGCATTTTATATATTGTAGTTTCGTTTGGCAGTTTATAATGATTGAATTTAAAAATGGTATGGATATGGGGAAAAATGTGGGTTCTTTAAGTAGAAAGAAAAAAACATAGATATTCTTTATAATTAAACTAAACTTTGTTTAACAAATTTCAAATAGCAATGCATATATACCCATTGCAAATTATTGCTACAAATACACACAATCATTAAAAGTGAATTTAATTGGTAATTTACTTGTCTGAAATTTTGCTGAGGTCTACATCCACATAAAGTGAATGATGCAACACAATGTCTAAATTTGTTTGATACCTTCAATTTTGAAATGGAAATTTCATTTTAAGAACCATATTTTCCTGGAATTTGTGGCTTTAACTATTCGTTTTTCTGTGGCGTGAAGAAATAAGTAATAGTATGCAATTTTCAACATGTGTTCCCACAAACGATCCATCCAAAGTGACGGCAGACCATCTGACGCTCTTTGATTGACGATGTCAAGTGTGCCATTGTGCATTTATTCTACTTTTTAGTTTTCATCTCGCAAATGCTTGGGAATCTGGGGAAATCACTTTCACAATCGTCTTCGCAGACAGTTTTGCATTTTATAATAAATTGGGCAATTACAGAGGCACGACCCAAGCCGAAGGAAATATTTGATTCTATATTGAGAAGCGCATAATAATAAGAAAAGCTGGCACACGTCCGTTGAACTTTGCAGAAAAAGCGAGAAAATGTGCGGCTAAATTTATAACAGCTTGCTGCAGGCATTTGCTTCCTCATTCTCTCTCCCTGCGGCAAAAGGATCGTCATGCGGTATTTATAGCCGGAAAATGCATCCAACGAAACCATAAACTCTGCACGGAGGGGTCTGATTTTGGCCCAGTTATGAGAGGGGAGGGAGCAACTCCCCAAATTGGATTCTTCTGTCTCCTGTCGCGCACTTAATGCTAAATTTAAACGCAAACAAAAATAGTTTTTCCTATGCTCGCGCTATTCTATGTCTGCTTTTTCACGAATTTTCCTAGTTTCGCTGCAGTCATGTGTCAATGACTGTGCTTCGCCTTTTGGCCCAGTTTGCAGTGCTCTCGTTTGCGTTTGTATTTCCCTGATTTCTTCTGACACCAGCATAGTTAACAATTTTTCGTCTCGGACATTGGGCCAAATACGTGTGCGATTTACTAAATTTAGATGTGATGTCTCAACCAGGTGAAAAACTCGCACAACGAATTTTTCGTGTGCGCAATTTCAAGTGAAAATTTGGCTCCTTTCCCTGCTCTTATTATTTCTTGTGTTCATATTTGAGTTGAAAATATGCCGCCACCTTTTATTTCTCTATGTTTTTTTTTTTTTTGTTTAATTTTTCCGGCTTTTCCGCTCTTCATTTAACTCTTAGCTCGATGTGGGCACTCTTTCGCTGCTCTTTCGTGTTTATTTCCGATCGTTCGCTTTCAAATAAAACATTTCAAATCGTCAGCGAGCAACACAGTTGAGTTTTGTGCGCCCAGCACAGCGGATCATCTCAGTTCGATTCAGTTCAGATCACCCAAACCCAGCTAATCCAATCAAACAAGTCTAAATCTCAATGTAAATCCCAATTAAGCTCAAGAATTCAATACGTCAAGTGCAACGAGAGACCAAAAACCACAAGACCTGTCGAATGTGTCAAAGAAGAATTGTTGGGGGGGTCAAAATCAACTGCTATTGCAGCTTAGATCAGTTTACCCCTGTGATCAAAGGGGCAGCTGGAGGGGATTTGCCAAACCAAAGTTGATGATTTGACTGCCGGCCGCAAAAAGTTGAATCGTTTTCAGTTGATGGAATCGCTTCGCGTTGCCTTTTTTGGCCAACTGCGCATAATTTTTGGACATTTCAAGTTGATGCTCTTACCAGGTGGTTTTTGCAAATATGGTCAACTATTTTGATAAGTTTTTAATTTGATTTCGTGAACGTGCCTAATTTATTTGTATTTTTTTCATGACCACAAATGTTAAAGTTTAACACGAGAACGGGGAAAAAAATTCATGCAACATCTATGTAGTTTAAAGTGTGTATTTTAAAAGTCAAGTTTTAATTCAAAATATTAATTTGTTATACCCCACTTACATTGAATTTTTCATTTAAAGTATGCAAGTCTTAATCATGTTTTTATAAATACTTGTCTTGAAAATTGTCGAATCATTTCGCTAGTATTTATCCTTTGACTTGATTTACGTCTATTTCCTAATCTTTTTTATGATGCCTCTGCGACCCGGCTAGTTCATTTATCTTCGCCATGACACAACAGAAAATTGTATTTTTAAAAGCTTCCTCTATATACATTTTACGCGATATTAGCCAAGCAAAATGTTTGAATTACCACAATACAGAAAGGCATAAAAGGGGGGAAATGATTGCAAAAGACCAAACATTAAAAAGGCGCTTCATTCATGGGCGATTGTCCTATAGATAGAGCCATTTAAACGGGCAGATACACAGAATGAAATGAGTCTGGTAGGAAAACGAAACGGTTCGTCATGAATTATATGCATTGGAAAATCGCTTGAAAAGAAAAACGTTTTCTGGTCTGACGGTCGGTTGGTTTCATGTTTGTTGTTTTGTATCGCGTGGGCGGAGGATGAGAGGCATCAACTTAGAGAAACAAATAAATACTAGGCCGGCAGCGGGATATTCGCATCCATATATCACGTTTTCTATGTGTTTTCAATCCCAACAAGAGCATCCCGTCGAGATCCAACAGACCCAGCTAGTGCCAGTGGAGGTATATACGTCGAAAACTGAAATGAAAATTGTCAAAATGTATGCTTTGACGTCATTTTCGGTTTTCCCGGTGCACGTCCAAAACCGATTCCCGAACCACATGTCAATATTGCGTTTTCCAAATCGAAAATGTATCCCTCTAGTATACAGCCGAGATATATGGACACATGTAAACACACCGAGAAGCTGTTTGTTTTCCTTTATTTTTGTTTATGCCGAATTCAAGAACATTTTGTATGTTCGCTTTGATTATAATTGTAATTGCCTTTTGTGTGCGCGTCTGTAATGGGAACACAAATCGATCAGAATCGAAGTTGAAATGCCCTCTAATTGCAAATTATTCCCAGGGGTATCGTTCGTTCAAATGCGTTCTTTATATAGCATCTTGAATCCAAAGTCGAACTAAAGTTCAAAGAGTCTTTTTTGAATGACAGCTGTCCATATTCGTGAAAGATTTTTCGTGTTAATTAAAGATATTTTAGCGATTTCTTTCTTTGAGTAATTAAATGGATTTGATTTTAGTTTATAGAGTACATTTTATCGAGTCTATTAATTATTCAAAAACCTACTTAAAGAAAGATGTGTCTAAGAAATTATTGGTTTATTTATGCGAAACTATCAATAGCTAAAATGGATTGGGAACGATTTACCAAAAATATAAAGGCTTTGCAAACGTGTGGCCAGATGGCAATTACCCTCCAATAGGAAAGATCATTCAGGTCATGTGGTTTTTGGTCGAGCTGTTTAAGCGTAATTGCACTTTGGCACTGACGATTGATATACGAAGTGCCTGGCGAGATGGCAAACTAATGGAGCCCACGTTCTTATAGTTTCCATCAGCGAGATGTCCTTTCGCTCGAGATCAAGAACCCAGGCGCCCCTGTCCAGTCGGCGGCGATCGTTGTCCTCCAGTTCGCGAATGGCTCCATCAAGTGGTGGTTCCGGGGCCTATAACTACAACGGAAGTAGCTATAGCAGCTCCGGCAGCACTGGTCGTCCCCTGAGCACGGGCTACTTTCCCAGCAGCAGTAGCGCCTCCAGTTACCAGAGTCCCTATGCCAGTGTGTACAGCTCGAGGGAGAGCTTGTACGGCGGAGGAGGTGCTGGTCGGAGTTCTTATGGTAATGCGGGCAGTCGCTACGATTACGGGGCGTCCAAGTATCAGATCCATCAGCAGCAGCATCATCATCATCTTCATCAGCATCAGCAGTTCACCAGCACCACCAACCACTATTCGAATCAGCATTCCCATCAGCCAACCGCAAGCAGTGGCCCATCGACAGGTGTAACCTCATCCGCCTCCACATGCCATGCCGCATCCACAGCTTCTGCGTCCAATGCCGCCATGCCAGCAACTAAAACGCAAACGCACCAGGGCAATCGCTACTATCTGCAGCTCCAGCCCACCGCCACTTCATCTGCTTCGGGTTCGGCGGCCACAAGCGGTGGTCATCACTATGGCCACCTGGTGGTGGGCAAGCATATAAGCCAGAGCCATAGTTACGGCCATTCTAAAGCTTCTGCTCTCTCCTCCTCTCTGTCCACCGTCTCGTCGTCGTCCTCCTCCTCGGCTTCGAATGGAACAGGCAGCGGTGGTGGTGGATACGACAGTTCCAGGTACAATCCCAGTTCCTATTCCTCGGCGGGATCTTCGTACTCCACAAGCGATCGATATGTCAGCCCCTATTCGAGTAGTTATGATAAGGGTGTGACCACCGCTTCGCTGACCTTCAAGTCGCCCGGTTTGAGTTCGTCCAATTCGTTCAAGAGTTCTCGTTTACTGAAGACCAAATCACTGTCAGCATCAAATAGCAGCCTGAATGGTGCCTATGGTGGTCCATCCTCGAATGGGGTAACCAGTGCCGGAGCCACTGTGGCCGCCATCGCAGCCACAAGGAGCAACTCTTTGCGGGAACAGGAGCGCAAGTCTCGCAATCGCACGCGGTCGAAGAGTGCGGCACAGAGATCCATTAGTGCTTCCTCAGAGAAGAGTGAAGGATATGAAGTAAGCAGGTGTACTGGTTAAGTCGGTTTCTATTTAATTACTTTATGCTGTTGTTGTAGTTGTTTTTATTGGATTCACATATCTACACTATTTACTTAAAATCATATTTGAAATTTATTTAGAATAGAAAAGATATTTGAAAATTATAGAATACTTAAATATTATTTAGTATATGCGCAAGGATCTTAAGAGCAGTTGCGCATGAAACTTTGAAAATTTTCAAGAAATATGAAGTAGCAGAACAAATAATTTAAACTATCTAAAAGTTGATCTCCCAAATTTGACTTTCCCCAGTTGCTAAAATTAGTTAAATTTTCTTTTTCTCCTTTACAGAGTGGCAGTGAGCGGACATCCCGTTCCCGGCTGGGCAGCACCGCGAGTACGGCCACCACCAGCGAGTCAAAGAGCTCCAGCAGCAATGACAAGACGGAGAATGGCGATGGCATTGACTACAAGGCGCTCTGGGAAGCGGAAAAGTGAGTGAAGCTCCCCTCCAAGAACTTTAAAGTATATAATCCGAATCTAAACGATTATCCTTTGTAGATTGGAGAACGATAAGCTGAGGCAGATGCTCAAGCAGAAGGACGATGAAGCCGTCCAGACACGTGCAACACTCGAGAGATTCGCCAATGCCGTAAGTACATGCCACGCCCCTAACATGCCACGCCCACATCAGCCCACTATAAAAACTAAAAGCCGATAAACCAATACCGAAACTGCCAGCAGTAACCAACAACAAAACAACACGCAACACGATAAACTTAGTTCAAGGATGCCACCAAAATATATTTACTTTAATTCTTTAACACACAAAAACCACCCACCTCGCTGCCTCTTTTTCCCCCTCATGTGAAGCTTACTGCTCGCGCTCTCTTTCGCTCTTTACACCCCGCTCTGTCGTACATATATACATATATTTATATATATATGTTTTTTCGATCCGTTGAACAAAAATATGAATTCCCAACAAACAACAACTACACCACAAAACTGAACAAGAAAAACCAAGACCCGAATCAAAATCGAAAAACAAAAAATCGCAAAACCACATCTTGTTTCATTTCACATTCGCAGACAACGAAAAATTCACTATCTGAACTTGAGAAACGCGAAAGAAGAGCTATGGAACGCAAGCTTTCCGAGTTGGAAGAAGAGCTCAAGGTAATTACAAAAGTGTCCTTTGCTAACCGTAAGCGTTAAAAGTGCCGCCGCTGTTGCTGTTTTTGTGTTCTGAGAACAGGACCCCAAAATTGATTGCTATATTGGTTTACTTTTATTTTGGTTCCATCCCCCACATGATTTGTCCAAGAGTTTGTGATACTTTTACCCCCCAAAAAAGCCTTGTTGCATGTCTGAAATCCTGATTTATTAACCCCCTTATTATTAACTCGAATTGAGCCGTTCTGTTCTTATAACCCAAAGCCATAATACCCATTTCGCACTGAGTTGGAGCACACGCGTTTCTCTCACCTTTATAGTTTAATCTTTACTTTTATAATTGCCTTTCCCTTTTGGCCACCATATAGAACACCTAGTTGACCAGCCGTCTTCTGTGTGTGAATGCCATGACACTTGATTTGATTTGAAATTGATTTACCAAATTCTTCCCGTGTATAGAACTTTTATTATTTTATGCCACCCCGCTGTACAGTGAAGCGATCGCTTTGATTTCCCATGCCAATTTATTTTTGCCCCACCTTCGCCTCGTGATCAGATCATATATTCGTTTTCTATGGTTATTTTTTCATATCACACCACAGCAACAACAGACATCAGACATGTTCTCATCTCAAGACCATTATGTTTCTCTGTCATCATCGCATCTCAATTCATCACTCGCTCAATCTCTCGCTGTGTCATTCGCCAACTTTTATGATTTTTGATCACTATCACTGTTCCCATGCGTTTATACGTTACACGTTTATCGTTATACGTCTACCAATCGCACTCACCTAATTGTTACAAATTTTTAAAGAAAAGCGCTCTCATTGAACAATACGCTCACTCAAATTTGATTTTCTTTTTTCTCTCTCTTCCCACGCGCCTCATCGATCGAACAAACAATCGAAACAATCGATTATCGGCAATCGCTCAAACGAAAACATGCCTATTTTCCACTTATTTTTCTTGCGTCGCCGCTGTTGTCCTTATTTTTTTTTGTGTGATTTTAGCTATTGCAGAAGCTAAAGACTGAGAACGATCGTCTGCGAGCCGAGAATCGGGCCCTAACGCGGGTCGTCTCCAAGCTGACCACCTCGGCTCAGAGTCAGCTGGCCAAGAGCAAATAGGCGCAGATCAGAAAAGCATTTAGATTGCCCAGCACCAGCCCACATGCACCCCAAAATTCTCACGCCCCCTTGCTCACGAAGCACAATGTCGCGAATATCGTTATATCGTTTCTATTAGAACTGGAAAAGCATCGATGTTTTTGCCAGGCCAACATCAATAACCAATAATCATCGATGTTTTTCTTGCTCCTGGTTCGTTACAATACAATACTAAACACACTTCGATGTCGTTAAAAAAATTATATGGATATTTAAGCATAACCGAAAACACAATAACTAAATGTATCGTAGCTAAAATTAAGTTCACATTGAGCTCATTGGCTTTGGACTGGTCACTGGTAATATAAAACTTTAACAATACTATATACTACTACTCCTTGGGAGTTACTATATACTACGGGCCCTTTGATAGAATGGCAATCGTCAAAAGTAGTTAATTTTTTAATAGTAAAATATTAATCACACGCCTTGTTCGTTTTTGGTAATCTACGAAAATCGCTAGGTGCAATTGTTTCTAATTTGAAATCATATTATATGGTTACTACAGACCACTGTACGGTTGATAAGTATTTGTAAATCAAAAGTTAGCCCACTCTCAAATCAAAATAAAGCTCATCGAAACCAACGAGATCAAACATCAAGTCCCCACCACCAAAAAAAAAAAAGAGAAGAAAAAAAAACAGCATCGGCGATTAGCGGGCCAAGGATCTGGAGTCTTCATATAGGGTCTCCCACAGTCGATCATCGGGGAGAGCGAAGTGGTCTAGTTGGTGATGCTGGATGCTTAACGGTAAATGCCCCACCACTGACACTCAATTGAGCCATTCTATGAACCTGCGCCCCCAATATTATGAGCTGGCTGTTGTTTTGTTTTTATACACATACTACATATGAAGAATATAATAAAATATATTTAGCTATAACTGTAACATGGAGTGTTTCAAACTGATGGAGAATGGTTGGAAATGACAAACTTTTCAAAATTGATATATTTGTTTCATTTGGATAGAAGGTAGAGAATTAAACCATTGTTTTAAAAAGTGGATAAGTTATGAAGTTGCTTTCAATCCACCTACATTTTGAAACACTCTGAATGTACATATAAACAATACTTACTTAATACTCTACTCTTTAAATAATGTCTATTAAACTATACTATGGATTTATACCTCTTGTTGTTACTATTGTTACCAGTTTTATCTGCCATTTTGTTTACCCCCCCGTGTGTTTTCAACCACAAAGAGCATCGACCGATTTTGAGTTATATATATATATATATATACATATATCTATATGAAATAAACAACATTTTTCTCACTGTCGATCTTATTCGATTACTGCGGTTTATTGTTTGAATACGCCACATTGGGTGGGTGTATATCTATGGAACACTCGCATCAGGCATCCAAATTCATGAGATTCATTAGACATTATATGATCGATTCCGATTTCGTCTATAGCTCGCTTATCACAGCACACAAACACTCGTCATAAAGATCACACGAATCAGATTTCGCAGAGACAATTATCTAAGCGCCTATGTTTCGAGTGTAGTTTTGTGGTTAAGTGCATGCTATCTGGTTTTATTCTCGAGATTAGGGCGTCCAGCTGAGTTCCATTTTTAAGTAATTACTAATTGTTTCTTGTTGTTTCTGTTGTTGTTGCTGCTGTGGCTGCGGCTACCGCATCCCTAATAGATTAACGAAGCATGCAACATGCACATCTAACTCAAAGACTTGTGCCTCTCCCGCCATAAACGTCTACCCATTGGGATATCTCTATAAACTGTACTAATTTGAATTTCATCTCATCCGTTCAACAGCAACTCGATGCCTACAAATCGGATAATCATCGCCTGAAGGAGGAGAACGCCGCGTTGATTAGAGTAATTAGCAAATTAAGTAAATGAAATTATGTTTTACTTTCAGTGTATGTATGTCTGAGAACCTATATCATCGAGAAGCAACAATTTTACTTTAGTTACCAGCTGGAAGAAGGCTGAAAAAGAATGAAAATGAATGTTAAAGCCAGCAAGCCGATGCAAGCGAAAGCCGGATATTCGCGTGAAAATTTCAAAATTTGTTTATTATTTGTGTTAGGCCGTTAAGCATTAGGTGAAACCATGTTTCAAATATCGTTGAGAATTGTTTTGTTCGTTTTATATAAAGAAATCTTATGTATTTGGTCAAATTTTATATACAAAATAGAGCAAATTATAAATAATAAACTTACACAAATCAAGCTTAACTATATTTACATAAGCATACGCAACGTGTATAACGATCAGAAGATCAAAAGAAATGAAATGGAAAGCGAAAACCTTTACATACAAACTGAGAACATAATCATCAAATGAGCCCTAGTTACATTACAGATTAGTTTAACTACATGATACATATAAATACATGAATATATATATATATATTTTTTCATATATAAATTATATATACACATTACATAATACATATATATTTAAAGCAACAGAATCATAAGTTCAACATGTCAATGTGTAATATCATCGAGGATCCAGACCGCCAGTTCATGAGACTCCGGAGATGTGTCGAAACCAGCCCACGCGTCAACTTACTAAGTGTAATCATTATCATCCAATTGTAATTGTTTTTAGTGCTGCACAGATAAAGGCATCGGTGATACCATCAAAAGCTATAGTAGCTACATATATAGTATACCCTTCAACTGAGGAGACAATTTCGCAAAAGCTCCATGGCGCTATCCTATAGATCGGGATGGGTTCATCACTGCGTATGCCCAATTATTTCTATTATATTGTTATTTGAGTACGTTAAGATAAGCAGACACTTTTAGTTCTCTCCTTCACTTCGAAACGTATTATATACATTTACATCGTACTATATTTTACTTTCGCTTATAACGAAACAAATGATCATACGCATATGCATATTTCTGTTATTTATTAAATTCGCCTAAGAGATTTTGTGTTACTCGTAAATGGAAACGATAATCAAGCATAAACAACCATAAGAACGTGAATTGTGTAATATGTAAAATTGTGTGAGAAAATATTTATGAAAATTTGATTCAAATACGAAACTTAATAAATGTGATCGCAAGCAAATCCACGTTGTTTTCCTTTCGACTTTCCATGGATGAATGGGCACTAAGGTGTTTCTCGGAGTTTTACTTATTTTCGCGTTGATAACATGCTGCCAATTCTTGTGAAGGTGATATCTTTTACTCAACGTATATCTTTTATAGTCTGCATTTCGTGTTTTTTATTTATTTGTTGATAAGATCAACCTTAAGGTTCACATGAGAAATTTATTTGGTACTTGTTGTTTTTTGTTTGTTATTCTTCGTCTTGTAAATAATAATCCACAAATCTGAAGATCGTGTTTATGTTATCATTCATGATTCATGATTTAAGTTAGCAAATGTGTGAAATGTATTGTTACTTACAAGTCCGCCCTTTTCAGCGTCGAAAAGCTTTTAATATTACTTTATTGATGTAAATTTACAGGTGTAACCAAATCTGACAAACAATACTATCAGATTTGCCATAAAAACGTCACTAAAAGTTGCATTTCCTAGCTATATAAGACTGGAAGTGCATTGAACGAAAACGTCAAACTATTTTGAGTTTTTACCAGGGAATCTACTGGAAATCCTTTGGAAAATGAAGCGAACTCTCCTGATTTTGGCCATAGTTTTTTGTGGTCTAGCTATTGTGAAGGCATTAGAGTGCCAGGAGTGCCTAGAGGATAACGATGTGTATTGTGTAGACCAAACTTCCTATAGGAATTGCATCAGTAAGTTTAAAATTAAGTTCCGGCAGTACTTAGTTCTGAAAAGATTTCATTTAGAAAGCAAGCCTTTTGGCAACGTGATAAGCTGCCCCGACGATACGGTTTGCACAAACTCGAAAAATGTTTGTGTGAAAAGCTCTGATCTAGCAGAATCTGAAGTCGATGTCTGTGGAACCTCCGGTGGAAACCAATGTGCAACATGCACAAATCAGAAATATACTTGTGTTAGCAAAAATCAATTTGCGAGATGTTCCGAATCGGTTGTGGTCGACTCAAACATCTATGACTGCGATACTGATGAGATTTGCAGTTCGGAAGCACTGGAAAAGTACGACAACATATGTACGCCTTCTTGTGTCCTCGATTTTGTAGGTATTCCTGGGTAACTTAATTATGTTGTGTTCTAGTCCTTTTTTTTTTTTGTTTTGTTTTTTGCAGCTCGACGTGAGAGCCACTTGCAGCAACAGTGAATACACGACAACAACTACCGCAGCACCGACAACTGTCACACCCAGTACAGAGCAGAAAAATAGTGCCTGTACTGAAGCTGAAAAAGATCTTCAAATACCTAAGGAAACCTTGTACTTCTTTACGATCTACAAGGAGGATACTTCCTGCCACACTTATCTCTACTGCGAAAGAACTGAATCCACCGAATGGGACACTGTTTATTTGTCCTGCCACCAACCCAAGCCATATTTCGATTCTACGACCAGCCTTTGCGTATCGACGAAACCAACGGGATGCTCCTAAATCGACTTATCAAATAATTTGCAAAACATACTTGCATACCACTACTTTTAAATATATATAAAATATTATGGGATTTGGAAAACATGTTTTGTTCGTTTATAATAACTGCTACTAACATATGTGTGCGCTGTGTATTGAAAAATAAAGCAAGTTACAAAAAATAGAAATAAAAGTTTAAACTTCAGATTTTATAAAGAAAGAATGTATTTCGAAAAGACATGACTCAAACGGTAACAGAAATGTCAATAGACCTTCAAAAATACCATATACATATGTACGATTACACTTTATGAACCGCATTTCCCGGTATGAAGTACGTAAAATTAAAAAGCATGTTGCTGTCATTTAGATCGCTTCAATATTACTTTATGATGATAGACTTTTGGCAGGCATAGACAACGAAATCTGACAAACAATATTATCAACCCATAAACAATTGAAGGTTAATGCATAGTGAGCTCCTCCGCTATATAAGACGGCAGATGGGTGGTTGGGATCATATCAGTAAATCGTTCAGGTTGAGCAGCACTACCGAAAAGGTGTAAAAACTTTGGCAGGAACATGCAGAGGATAATCGCTTTGGTGGCCATCATGGCGTGTGGACTATCGTTCGTGGCAGCTCAGTCATGTCAGACTTGTCTGGAGCAAAACGATGTGTACTGCGTTGATCAGAACAGCTATCAGAATTGCATGAGTAAGTCCTGGACCGTAGTCCTTTAATACCTAAAGTCCTTTCATGTAAACATTCTATTTCTTACCTCAGAAAATGGTCCAGTTGGAGATATTATCGAATGTCCTTCGGGCACCGTTTGCTCCAATTCTGATAGCGTTTGTGCTCTGATCTCCGAGGTAAATTCGACCATATTGGACGTGTGTGGAGGCTCTGGCGGAAATGGAGCTCAGTGCGAAGTGTGTTCCTCAGGCGCCAAATACGCCTGTGTCAGCAGCACCCAGTATGCCCGCTGCTCCTCCGCCGGCGATGTGCTGACCAGCAGTGTGTACAATTGCGGCACAGATGAGATTTGTATCATAGATGCTCTGTCGACGTATCAAACCGTCTGTGTACCGTCTTGTGCCTCCGAATTTGTAGGTTTTGTTGGACTTTAAAAATTATTCATACTAACATGTTATACCTTATAGCTTGGATTGGATGCCACCTGTAGCAACAGTATTTATCAGCCAACCACAACAACTACAGTGGCTCCAACGACAACTCCTAGTGCTGCGCAGAAAGAGGATTTGTGCAATGCTGGCGAGCCTAGTACCAATCCTAGTTACTTCTTTACCAGAATAACCGATGACTCCACGTGCAACAGCTACCTGTACTGCCAGAAATCTGGAACCACCTGGGTTGCCCTCTATATGACTTGCGGCGCCTCCACGCCGTTCTTTGATTCAACCACCAGCTCATGTGTGACAACCAGGCCGACCAGCTGCTCGGATACAACGACTCAGTCGCCCTCTGATTCTTCATCGACTGCTTCTTCAACTGAGTCCTCCTCCGAGTCTTCATCAACGACTGCTTCATCCACAGCTTCCTCATCAACGGAATCTACACCAACGACTGCGTCCTCGTCGGCTTCTTCATCTACGGAATCCTCCACCGAGTCTTCTTCCACGACTGCTTCCACCACGCAGTCTTCTTCTACGGAATCATCCACACAGTCTACCTCAACAACTTCTACGACTACTCCTACTCCTTAAGCAAACGATTTTCCGCCAGTTTTCTAATTAAAGCAATAATATGGTTTTTACAAACCTTCTAAAATAATAAAGCGATATATATTTGTAAACAATCTTTGATAGGCATTTAATAGGTCCGAAATAATAAATACGATACATTTGAAATTCGTCATTGGTGTTAAATCGTTCTTGGGATATAACTGGCTTTAAACATGACTAACATGAAGATCATGATCTTAGGCAGTATTAATCATCATCTAATGGAACTCACTTTTTGCTGGTGCGCATGCAGTTTGAAAAAGCCTCGAGATGTCTAGCATTCTATATGCCATGAAATACCATAGGATTATTAGCTGGAACCCCATAAACGGAGAAATGAATACGTATGAATGTTTCGTTTAGAAAATCTCGCGTCATATGCGTATGTGTATGTACATATGTACAAATCGATTTACGCTAAAAAGTAAAAGCATTTTCACAATTTTCATGTTGAGGACAACTCGCGATAGTGGAGACCTTGATATTGTGTGTGCATGCTGTGGCTTCTGCTTAGCTAATATTAATGGGTTAAGTTCTGTACATTGATGGCCGTAAACACTTGGACATAAACACACAGATGCGCACACAAGGCAGCGCAAGTCTAAATATACAAACGGATACAAACATATGCCCCCTCGAATATGATATTCCGAACAGACTCGCATGCCGCCGGCTGATTTATCTAGCGCACCCGGTTCGACGAGGGATACAATATATTCGAAATCCTATTTCATTGCTACTACTAGTACTGCAAACATTACGATCTACGAGATTTTTACAATAAAAATATTTGCTTAATTATCTTAATATTTCGCCGAGAGAATGAAGCATATACACATAATGCTGTCCCAGCTCCTCAGGCGCCTTCTGCTCCCATATGTCATTGGCAGCGATTGTCGCGGCAATTAAACATTAAATCAAATGAATTGCAGATGCAGAGCAGCGGGACTAGGAGCTGCAGGAAGGTGCTGGGGGCTGCGGCTAGTTGGCCAGCCCACATTTAAATGCGCAAATGGAAATTATGGCCATTGACGACGCACGATCGGCCCGGGACGCTGTACGTGGGCAGCGGCGAATGCACAAACTGCAAATATAAACACATACGCCGAATTAGTTATATGTGAAATCAGAAAATGATGGATGGGTGTACGAACCTTTGGCACCCTCTGGTTGGTTGCCATGTAGCCGACACAGAACGACTGCGTCGTGTGGCTCCACATCACCTCGCCGCTGCTCTGGCCCGGATAATAGAGTAGCGTCAGAGCTCCAGCGTACAGATCCTGCTGTCGGGGCAGCAGCGGGGAGTCCAGGAACTTTTGCTTGAACGTCTTGTGAAGACTGGTCACCGCACAATCACTGCTAAATGCCCCATGGCAGATCTCTCGGGCCAGCAGCGTTTTCATCAGGTACTCGCCGTTTCCGGTTGTGCAGGTGGCTATGGCCAGTTCGTCCGTATCGGTGGCCCAACAGCCGGCACCATAAGTAGCCGCCTGCCCCACTCTGCCCGGAACTTTGAGCAGTATGCCACCGGAGCTACATCCAGCTGCTGTGTTCCCTGCCCCATCAACACATACCGCTCCCACTGTGTCCAAAGCAGCGGCAAGTTCCACCTCGTTTCCTGGTTCCGGCACTTGTACGGATTCCTCGGACGTTGCCTTGCCCAATCTGCTGTTGACCACGAGGTCGTACTTGCTTTTGTAGTGATTAAACTGGAACTTGGCCTTAGATGAGATCAGTACGCCGGGCTCCACCATGGAGCAACCCACCTCGTCGGCATAGTGTTCCGCTCCAGTGCCGGCGAGGATCATCGGTGGAATGCGCTCCAGAAGCTGCGGACTGGACTGGGCATCGCAGATGCGTCTCGCCAACTGTATGGGGTTCTTCACCCGACTAACGTTCGTGCAGGCGCCAAAGTTAAGCGTTGAGCCATCCATTATAGCCGCATCGCACTGCACAGAGCCGTCCATGCAGAGATTGGAGCCATAGCCGGCGTTTGTGTAGCCGCAGTTCTCCAGCCGCACAATGGCCGCCTCGCAGGCATCGACGGCGGATCCGCCGTTGCGAAGGATCTCCGTGGCGCGCAGGCAGGCCTCCTTAATCACCCGCTGGTACTTCGTCTCGTCGATGCAGTTCCCAGCCCCTGAGAGCAAGTGGCGGTCATCAATCATCTGGCTGTCTGCCCGGCGGATCGGAACCGCCATGGCCAAGATACGTACCCGTGTGCACCGCGACGAAGCCGGCCATGTTGGTATTGCTGTTTATGCTCGCGCCTTGTTGTTGGCCCAACTGCAATCCGTGCGCTGTACGGCGTAAACAAATTGATCAGAGTGACCGTGCGGGCCGAGTTGAAATATACCACGGGGAATGTTCGCTGACAGCAGGTCACTTTACAAATATACCAAAACTACACTCAAAAAAATTTAAATATTTATAAAAATTAACTTTATTTGAAAACTGCATACATTTTTAATATAGGCTAATATTAGTATCCCTGAAAAGATGCATACATTCTGTAAATCTTCAAAAATATGAAAACCTTAACATAAATATAAGTTAATCCTTATTTTATTGTCGGTAATTTAACTTATTTAAGAGAAAATTATTTGATTGGTTTGCAAGTCGGAGGTGTATTTTTTACTTTCTACATTTAGTGCAAAATTTTTAAATCCAATTTAAAAGTTCTTAAATTAAAATTAAATTAAAAAGTTCTTAAAAGCACCTTAAATCTCTATAAAATGTATATTACTTTATGTTAGTACCTAGTTTATATCGATTTGATATATTTTCATGTTTCATATTACGAGAATAATTTTGAATATTTGATAATCGTTCATTTGGTAAGCTAGCATTTTCACTGAAAACGTTTTGGATGGCTTAAATAATACTTTCAAACGCACTTTTATTTTACAATAATGTCGTTTGCAACCCGAGCTGAATGAGTAATAAAAGACTTAACGTAAAGTCTGTAAAAAATTGTGAACTTCCCGAACGAAGTTCTTCATTATCAGTGAACAAATAATTCAAACAAGCTGCCGGTGGCTTCACGTACGCTGTAAACTCGGGATAGCGAATTATTTCCGAAGGAATTGATAATGAATCCTTGGATACGCGACAAAACGTCATATGTGTTCCGGTTATAAATGCTTGTTCAACACGTTTCGTAAAGAGAGGATCATGCCAAGGCAACTGATTTAAATGCGATAGAAATGTGCGATCGTGAAATTCGGCTGGGTCGGATATAACAAGCTTGTTTAACAAAGACTCCTGGTAGATGACGTCTTCTTTGGACGTTTTTCCGGAATTTGGTTTGTTTGTCGCATTCTTCGCCTGTTTACTGTAGTCGGTGTAGTCACTGTTGTAGAGAAACATGTTCTCGACATCGGTCATATTTAAGGAATAGAATTGGTACACACGGAACATCTCGAAAAACTCACGCACTGGTGTCATACTATAACATCCGGACATCTCAATCTTTGGGTAATAAGTAATAAAGGTGAGACACATTTCCTCCTTCGTGGAATAGCCCCCGAATGTGGGTCGTTTTCTGTACTTTGTCTCATAGGAACAGTCTGTAATTAGGTAATCCCCTGGCAATACGACCGTTTCATTGGCAAGCTGATGGACTTTTTGGTGCCTGTAATCGTAGTTTTCGTCAACAATGATCGGATTCAACTCCTTACCAGATCGAACATGTCGAAGACTAATTGTGCGACCAGCTTGATGTGAGTGCAACGTTCCGGATATTATTTTAATACCATCCTTTGGGAACATGACGCTTGAACAAGACGGCCCACAAATGCCGACGGATCGATACTTCTTTTGACCAGGCGGAATGAGTTGCGTTTCCGAAATGGAAACACCACTTATTAGAATTCCGGAATCGTAGGTTCGCAGATTGGGTGTGTAGTGTATTCGAAAACCGGAGTGATCCACCGATTCCTTTCCATCGGGATTATCGTAGTGTATTTCCAGCATATAATAGCTAACTCCAGATGCTCCGCCCATTGGGATCCCTGCGTGGGGAGGTAGAAACTGTCCATCAGATCCCAAGGACCAAACTGCAACTGGCGTAGAGCACGAATCCCAGTCGCGTGGCGTCAGTAGGTTGCTGTTGCACACTGTGCCGGCACTCCTAACCCAAAGGTCCCAGGACGAAGGATCGGATCCAGAGTATATCTTGGACTGACACTCAAACAGGGTCATGTGGTGAACAACATTCCTCTCGTATTTACCAGACAGCAGCGGCTCATAACCAATTATATGCTGTTTGCCAGTTAACTCTGGTAGTCGCACTATTTTACACCAGTATAGTGTATCCATTGACCGATCAATTGTTACGTTGTTCACAGTTATGTCCCATTTTTGGATGCCTTCGATCGAGTGACTATTTTTCGTAAACATTGGCGAAAACAATTGCAAAGCTTTCACGCCTCTGCTCTGACCTTGCCAATCCAAGTTTCCATGAATAGGATCATTTTCCCCAATGGACCACAGTACCTTAAACGTATCAGCCTGCAATGTAAATTTATATTATTTTCATATTTAATTGATTGCGAAGAAAACTTACGGAGAGTGGAATATCGAATGGGTCACAGGTCTCAATTTTGCGTTTAAACTTCAGGATTGTGTGCGTCCCATTTTGTTTGCCATCTAGGACATCGTAGTTTTGAGTATCGTCCTGCAGCGGCGGTCCGCTTGAAGGATGCAGCGCCCCATGGCAGTCCAAGACGTTCGGATGTCCTGTGGCGTCATCCACCCACATCAAAACCATATCCGCTCTGGCCAGCCGGCCATCCTTGGAGAAACCCAGGCCGGCAAAGCCTCGTGTGTGAACAGTTACTTCAAAGTAAATGCTATTTTCGTTGGCGTTTATCCACCATTTGAGCCAGTACAAGCCCAAGCTGTCCATCATTTCGTTACGCACCCAGTTTTTGTGGTGTACAGAACCATTTTTATCGACATCATAGTCCTGCGTCCTTTGATTGTTTTCAAAATACGCAAGACCAAAACTCAACTGCACCGTGAGTACGATCCATAGTACGTCTTGAACGGACATGGCGTTAGCCTTGTACTTTAGCGTATGTGAACAATATGATTCTCTTTTAGGCGAAATTGAAACTTGTTTGGTGTTGAGTTTGCAAGTAATTCGCGCGTCTGCATTTTTTTCATTGAACAAAGTGATCGCGTCGGGATATCGTACCTATCGCGAATGATATCGACTACTTTTGCAATCGATTCTTGTTCGATACACTACGTTCTGTATTTCATTAGCTCGCCCGGTCTGGTCACACTGACGGTTCGCAAATAAATTATTCGCACACAAAAGTAAGCACTTCACAAAAGTAATGTGTACTATATAATCGATCAAATACTTGTTCGACCGTCATCCCAATGCATATGAGATCGAGTTCACATCCGCGATTCGAGTGAAATGGAAAGAAAGTGATTGCATTGCCGATTCGCCCCACGAACAGTTGTTTGTGCGTGTGTGTGTTTGTACTTAGTGACGTGCGCTCGCTGCGCTGCAACTGCGCTGCTGCTGCGCCGCTTTGCTGGACTGCAACGCAAAAAGGGAATCCAAAATATTGGATAGCTATCCAAAGAAATTGTCCACGTAGGATCGCCTGATCGCAGGATGGAGAAGTTTCCGCTGAAGGGCAGCAGGGAGGCCGCCGCGGAGGGCAACAGCTACATAACCGCCTACCAAACGGTCATGAAAAAGGTAGCCCACCATAAAACCCACTGGGATTTCCCCCCTTTCACAGAACAACAGAACAAATGTCTGTTTAAAAACTTGAAGTGTGGCTTAATTTTAGATAAATATGATGGAAAAATACTTAATATTGCAGTTATGCATTGTCTGTTTTGGATAAATATCTTGTCACAGTTCTTCTTTACTTCTTTACTTTCCTCTAAAAAGTGATATTATCTATCTATAACTATTTGAAATCCTTACTTCACTGGATTTGCCATATTCGGTTTCCAAAAAATGACACTAAGCCCAGCACAGAAGTCTCCTTTATCCAAATTCTAAGCAAATGCTTGCCAACTTTCGGTTGGCATTTAATTTGAATAGGCTGCTGAAGCTTCCCGGATAAGGGCGAATCCCCTGATAACACAAAAAAATCTGGCACAAGGGGGCGGAAATGCTTTCAATTGTAATTCAACGTACAGATGTATGTATTATTTGAACGGTGTCGCTGTGTCTGAGATCTTAATCTTATCAATGCGTATGCATAAACAAAGCGGTAGAGGCTAGCTAGCTCTCCAAATTCACAAACCTTATCTTATAGCTTTTTTGCTTATTTCGTTTTTTCAGTCGAACGGCCACACAAACGGAGCCGGCGGCGACGGCGACCTAGACGGAACTTTTCGTGACCATCCGCTGGCGCAGCACACCAAACTGACCACCTCGCTGACGGCGGCGGGCACCGACGACGAGGATATGATTGACATCACACCCCGCTCCAGTCCAGGCGATGTGATCGGCGGCGGCGGAGGAGGAGGAAGCAGCAGTGGCTATCACCGGGAAACGGCCACCGAATCGGACACCGAACGAGATTTCGGACACTCTGGCGGCAACGGCGGCGGCAATCACCACAATCAGCGGACAATGCACCAGCATGTGCCAACTCACAGTGCCTTCGGCGATCCTATGGACGGTGAGTTCGGAGAGATCCATTGCGTAAAACATCCAATGTTGCTGTCTGTGGTGTTAATCAAGATCACGAACATTTGAGTAAGGCGACGTCACCTCGCCGCATTGCCGGTTCCGAATATTCGGCTCACAGCTGTACTCATTCGCTGGCAATTCAATTAATATGTACAATCATTAGCATACAGACATGTATTGTGGAGACACCAGTTAACTTCATGATATATGTACATACGTATATTAATACAATCACCATTTACACACGTGATGCTAATTTAGCAATATAATCACTGAGTTGTCTAAACAACCAGCTGGCATTTCTATTGGGAATTATTTATTTAAACGAAAAAGAATCAATTATAGTTGTTGGGTAAATACTATCGTATATCTGATGATAATAGCAATCAATGTTTACAATACGCTAGAACGAGTAATATCTGTAAGAACTTTATTCGAGGAATCTGTTTAAGAAAACGTAAACGTTCTTCGTCTCGATACCTGAATGAAACACGAGAAAAATACTATAAATTTTTGCGGTTATAAGGCTCTGGTTCTCTTTGGACTTTGACACCAAACCATTAGAATTAGCGTAATCACGTGTAATGCTACTACGACAACATGATTCGGAGCTTACTGTGTCAAATCCGTAATGTTTATTGTATTATTTATTATTGCTATAGGAGCACTATCCTTCTATGGTTCCTCGGACGTGCAAGATGATATTCCTGGCATTGGGCAGTACGAAGATTTTCACACCATTGATTGGCAGCGGGACATTGCCCGTGATCGGATGCGACATCGCTACATAGTCAAGAAGCGACAGGACTCCTTGTGGGATCTGATAAAGGTATAAGATCGTTTATGATTCAAAACACACCATACTTATCAATCATTTTACTTAAAGGGTTCCATTGATGCCGGATCTGGCTGGCTATGTGTTTTACTCGTCGGAATTGCCGCAGGCTGTGTGGCGGGCATGGTGGACATTGGAGCTAGTTGGATGTCGGATCTAAAGCATGGCATTTGTCCACCCGCCTTTTGGTTTAACAGGGAACAATGCTGCTATCCGGCCAAACAGTCAGTATTTGAAGAAGGCAACTGCTCGACGGTGAGTGAAACTACATTTTCTTCCTGATAAGGCACTAAAACCGCATTTATTTTCAGTGGAAAACCTGGCCAGAGATCTTTGGTTTGGATCGAAATGGCACCGGACCATATATCGTCGCTTACATCTGGTATGTGCTGTGGGCTTTGCTTTTTGCTTCGCTCAGCGCCTCCCTTGTGCGAATGTTTGCGCCCTACGCCTGCGGATCTGGTATTCCCGAGATAAAGACCATCTTGTCTGGCTTCATTATACGCGGCTATCTAGGAAAGTGGACGCTGCTGATCAAATCGGTGGGTCTGATGCTGTCTGTATCCGCTGGCCTCACTTTGGGCAAGGAAGGACCCATGGTCCACATTGCCAGTTGTATTGGAAACATATTCTCACATGTTTTCCCAAAATATGGTCGAAATGAGGCCAAGAAGCGTGAGATTCTTTCGGCAGCAGCAGCGGCAGGCGTCTCGGTGGCCTTCGGAGCACCAATCGGTGGAGTTCTCTTTTCGCTGGAGGAAGTGTCATACTATTTTCCATTGAAGACATTGTGGCGTTCATTCTTTTGTGCATTGATTGCCGCATTCGTTTTACGATCACTGACGCCGTTTGGCAACGAGCATTCCGTGCTCTTTTTCGTGGAGTATAACAAGCCCTGGATCTTTTTCGAACTTATTCCTTTTGTTTTCCTCGGAATTATGGGGGTAAATCTGAACTAATTTTGAAGCTCTACAATTTATTAACATAATATTTATTGTAGGGTGTTATTGGCACATTCTTCATCAAGGCCAATTTGTGGTGGTGCCGCTACAGGAAGTTCAGCAAGCTCGGACAGTATCCAGTAATGGAAGTGCTCTTCGTTACCCTGGTCACTGCCATCATTTGCTACCCCAATCCATTTACCCGAATGAACATGAACGAGCTAATATTCCTATTGGTTAGCAAGTGCTCACCCGGAGATGTCACCAATCCGTTATGGTACGTTTTTTCAATAATAATTATTTTTTATTTTTTTTTTATAATAACTACATATTTCCTTATAGTGATTACAAGCGCATGAACATCACGTCGGGCAACAGTTTCATTGAAGTTACGGAGCCAGGTCCTGGTGTGTACAGCTCCATTTGGCTGCTTATGCTCACCTTTATACTTAAACTGGCCCTGACCATCTTCACGTTTGGCATGAAAGTGCCCGCTGGTCTGTTTATTCCGTCCCTGCTCCTTGGCGCCATCATGGGTCGCATTGTTGGAATCGGTGTGGAGCAGTTTGCCTACAGCTATCCCAATATTTGGTTCTTTACCGGTGAGTGTGCGGACAGCAATCTTATCACACCCGGACTGTATGCGGTTGTGGGAGCAGCAGCTGTGCTGGGAGGTGTCACTCGAATGACCGTCTCCCTGGTAGTGATAATGTTCGAGCTAACAGGCGGAGTGCGGTATATTGTGCCCCTGATGGCTGCCGCCATGGCCTCCAAGTGGGTGGGTGATGCTCTGGGCAGGCAAGGTATCTACGATGCGCACATTGCGCTGAATGGTTATCCGTTCCTAGACAGCAAAGAAGAGTTTGCGCATACAACACTGGCCGCAGATGTGATGCAACCAAAGTATGTATAAAGAAAACCTTTTTTTCCTCAAGATCATCTAACAAAAACTTCATTTTAGGCGGAATGAAACTTTGAATGTCATTACCCAAGACTCCATGACGGTGGACGATGTTGAGAACCTTCTTAAAGAAACGGAACACAATGGCTATCCGGTGGTGGTGTCGCGGGAGAATCAATATTTAGTGGGCTTTGTATTGCGCAGGGATCTTAACTTGGCCATAGGTCAGTCACAACTTGTTTCGAGATCATGTTGCATAATTAAATATTACAAATTTTATAGGCAATGCCAAGCGTCTAATCGAGGGCATTAGCAGCAGCTCCATAGTATTATTCACATCATCCCAGCCTATTCAAAATCTGGGACCCCAGCCGCTGAAGCTGAAAAAGATCCTGGATATGGCACCGATCACAGTTACAGATCAAACGCCAATGGAGACGGTAGTGGACATGTTCCGAAAGCTGGGACTGCGCCAAACATTGGTAACACACAACGGGTGAGTTTGTGGCCAGAAGCAGTTTAACCAGTTTCAAGTTATCTAATCCAAATTCCATTGCAGTCGCCTACTGGGCGTAATTACAAAGAAAGATGTGCTGCGCCATGTGAAGCAGATGGATAACGAAGATCCCAATACGGTGCTCTTCAACTGAATTTATCAGCCAATCAGAAGTTGGGCGAGCGCTGCTTCTAGTTATTATTATGTGAACTATGTGCAAAATGCAGATTGCAATCTAAGCTTAAGTGAAAAGTTGAACGAGTGGATGCAAAGTGGACTGAAATGGATTAGAGTGGAATCGCGTGATTAGGACAGATAGGATCGGACGTTCGGACGTGAGAGATTTAGCAAAATTGTGTGCAGTTCTATTATATATTTATATATCGCATATATCTCGTTAATGTTAATTGTATAATTTATTTTACTGTAGGCAAATGGTTATAAAAGTTTAGTGTATTCATTTATTGCCATTTTGTAATTATGTCATTCTAGCACTTTTCTACACACAGCATATTTCTTTTTATATGTTCACATACAGCTTGATAACACTATGAAATGATCTATAGTTGTAAAAGGAACATTTTATTTTGTGAATCGTATGTGAAAACGCGGTTTTAACGAGATTCCCACAGAGAATGCAGTCTTATTTTACGCCAAATTTTCGAAATGGCTTTACGTTTTTGCATTTTGTTCAAAATTCTACACAGATAAAATGTCTTGTTTATACAATACATAGTCTATATTTACATGTGGTATTTGTTAGAGATCTGAGAAATTTTAAAATAAAATTGTGTATATACCAAACCTAAGAGAAGATAAAACCGTACATATTAACATAAGCAGTCATGCAAATACAAGCGATTATTTCAAAACTGAGAACAAAATTCAATACGACTATTTAGTGTTCTACGTAGAATATCTGGAACTCGTCGCCATAGAGGCCTGCAATTAACCAGCGTCTGTAAGATAATTATTATTCAAATTTGTTGTTTTATTGATTTCCTTCGTTATTAGCTCACCCATTGTCGCTACTACGGATAAGGCTTCCCTTGCCGCGAAGTCCTCCCTTGACATGGGCATGGGCTCCATCGCTCACCCTATAGTATTCCAGTGACCCATCATTGGCTGGGCAAAAGATGATGTTGCCATCCCGACTACAGGCGATTACGTTTTTAAAGGGAAGTGGAATTTGTACTATCAACTGAGCCATGTCCTGTTCATTATTTAAGAGAAAATAAATAGTGTTCAGCTCGTTTGTTTGTCATGTTATCACCTCATCCACAAGCCGCATATCGTGATAAAAGGCCTGTCCACTGAGATCGCAGCTCAGGACGAACAGGTTGCCCTCCATTTCGGTACGGAGGAGGGTGGAAACCATGAATCGATGTCGCCGTAGGGCCAACAATTTGATCTGCTTGATGGCTGCGGTTTGCCGGCCGGTGTTCCAGCAGCGATAGACGCCACCATCGTTAGTGCCCACGACGAAGTCATCCAGACCAAGGGTCACCATTGCCGTAGGCTCTGAGCTAACCGTTGCGGGCAGGGTGTATCTGGAGAAGTTAATTAAATAATATTTAAGATTAATGCCGGGAAATGTTTCGTTTAGTGTTTAGAGAGACTCACTCCCAATCCAGAGCCATCTGCCTGCTTAAATCCCACTGGCGAACGCTGCCATTGGCAAAGCAGGCCAACAGAAGATGTTCCCGCGGCCAGTCCAGAGCCACTGCAGCTCCCTGGGTGGAGGATACACTGTATAGCTGTTTGATATCGACGCTGGAATCGGAACCCCTCGCCTGCTCATATAACCAGATGAAGAGCTCTCCGTCCATGGTCGAACCAGCGAACATGGTCTTGTTGAACGGATTTGTGCACAGACTTCGCAAACAGGATTTTAGGGGTAGAGTTTTGGCCTCTGTATAAATCACCAAGTTGCCAACGGACATTCTTTGGGGAACAAAGAGTTTTAGCTGCTGATCCACATGCTCGCACCAGTCATCATGGGGAGCTACAGTGGTGGCCACCAGAACTGGGGCGTTATTCGTATGCACACACAGCCAGATAGCCAGTCCTTGCGAGTTTTCTGCACCACCCATTATCAGTTTCTGGTACGTGTACACCTGCAGTTTCTCCTCCAAGCGGCACTGGCTCATCGTTAGATCCTCCATCAGAGGCGTGGGATTCATTAGCTCCCGTTCGACCATGGGGCAGATCTGTCGCAACCACTTCGCCAAAGCCCTCTCATCGTATTCCACATCCTTACTACTAACTACTCGTTGCTCTGTTTGTGTGGCCACATGCAGCTTCTCCTGCGTTCCTGTGGCGGCATCTTGGCTGGGAGGAGGTGGATCGGTGCCCGTACAGTTGTCCACCAGGGCATGCTGCTTCTCCAAAGGCTGCGTGGCCGGAAATTCAACTATGGGTGAGCTGTAATGCGATAGTACGTCCATTTTCCATCAGCTTGAAAACCTTACTGTTTTGGCTTCAGAGCTTTGTGGCTATCGGTATCCTTGGAAACCAACTGACTCAACCCTAAAATAGAGCTAAAGGAAAACATATCTGAGGATCGATTATGAATCCAAGCTTAATCTAATGCAGCCTGAAAATAAATTAAAATATAAGAAATCATATTATATTAATTAATTAATTAAGAAAACTTTAGGATTTATATTGCAAACTTTTAAGAAGTTTTAGAAAGCAAATATCCCTAAAAAATAAATAGGTGACAACCCATTTAAAGTGCATTAAGGGAATCCTTTATAGTAGGCATTGCTGTCATCTGTCAAAGGAATCTATCATTACAAGCAAGTTTTATTTGCAGCAAAGACGTCCAAGCAGCGAAAGAATAAAAAACTAAAGTAAAAATGTTGGTATCATGGGCTAAAATGGCTACAGGTAAGAAGAATGAACCTATTTCACATGACCAGCTTCCTCTGAAAATGAAAAAAACCATGTTAGCATGTGCAAGGATTGGCCTGAAGATGGGCCCGGGTACCGGGGGTTACCGGGGCAACTATCTTGGTAATCCTGTGGTGTTTCCCCGCTACCTTCATGCCTCCCTGTCCCTTTGGGATGACAAGGATAAGAAAAAGTCGGGCGATGAGTGCGAGCCCGAGCCGCAGGAAGTCTGCAAGACGGACGCGGAACTGGTTAAGAAGAAGGATGAAGCCGAGGATGAGTGTGAGGAAAAGAAGTCCGACGGCGGAGGCAAGAAGCTGGAGAGCAAGGGTCGCAAGGGTGTCATCCATGCTGTCATCGGTCCCGTCATCGATGTCTACTTCGAGGAGGAGGTTCCGGAGGTGCTCAACGCGCTCCAGGTGCAGGATGCTCCCATTGCTAACCTAGTGCTGGAGGTAAGTCAAAGGATTAACCAATTTTAAGACGGACGACATTCATATTATATTATCTAATATTTAATTAAAATTTTAAAACGGATTTTAACATAACTTCTAAAGATTCGAAAAGTTTTAAAAATTATTAAACTTAACTTCTATTAATCGATTTCTTAGGTATTCCACCATCTGGGCAACAATATCGTCCGTTGCGTGGCCATGGATTCCACCGAAGGACTGCGTCGTGGTCAGCCGGTCCTCGATACCGGCTATCCCATCCGTGTGGCGGTGGGCAAGGCCGTTTTGGGACGCATCCTCAACGTGGTGGGCGATCCCATTGACGATCGCGGTGAGGTCAAGTCGGATTTCTACTCCTTTATCCATAACGAAGCCCCGGAGCTGACCGACTTGAGCGTGAAGCCAGAGATCCTAGTCACTGGCATCAAGGTGATTGATTTGCTGGCTCCTTACGTAAAGGGCGGTAAGATCGGGCTGTTTGGAGGCGCCGGCGTGGGCAAGACGGTGCTCATTATGGAGCTGATCAATAACATAGCCAAGTCCCATGGCGGCTACTCCGTGTTCGTGGGCGCAGGAGAGCGTACCCGCGAGGGCAACGATCTGTACCACGAGATGATCGAGTCCAAGGTCATCTCCCTGGAGGATGACTCCTCGAAGGTGGTTCTGGTCTTTGGCCAGATGAACGAGCCCCCGGGCGCTCGCTCCCGTGTGGTGCTCACCGGACTGACCATCGCCGAATATTTCCGCGACGTGGACGGGCAGGATGTGCTGCTCTTCATTGACAACATTTTCCGTTTCACCCAGGCGGGATCGGAGGTGTCGGCTTTGCTCGGGCGCATTCCCTCGGCGGTGGGCTATCAGCCTACCTTAGGAACCGACATGGGCACCATGCAGGAACGGATCACTAGTACCCGCAACGGTTCCATCACTTCTGTTCAGGCTGTCTACGTGCCCGCCGATGATCTCAGTGATCCTGCTCCGGCGGCTACCTTTTCGCATTTGGACGCTACCACCGTGCTCTCGCGTCCCATTGCTGAGTTGGGTATTTATCCGGCTGTGGATCCCTTGGACTCCTCGTCCCGCATCCTCGATCCCGATGTTGTAGGCGAGGAGCACTACAATGTGGCTCGAGCAGTTCAGAAGACTCTGCAGGCTTACAAGTCGCTGCAGGACATCATCGCCATTCTGGGAATGGATGAACTGTCTGAGGAGGATAAGTTGACGGTGGCCAGGGCTCGCAAGATGCAGCGTTTCCTTTCGCAGCCGTTCCAAGTGGCTGAGATCTTCACTGGACACCCGGGAAAGCTGGTGCCTGTGGAGAAGTGTGTGGAGGGCTTCAAACGTTTGTTGAATGGTGAATATGACGATATCCCGGAGATTGCCTTCTACATGGTCGGAGATGCCGAAGAGGTGCTGGCCAAGGCCACCCAACTGGCCGCCTCCATGTCAGGGGATGCTCCTCCAGCCAAGGCGGAAGCCAAGAAGGACGAAAAGAAGGACACAAAGCCAGAGGAGGGCAAGAAGGAGGAGCCGCCCAAGGGAGAAGACAAAAAGGAGGAGGCAAAGGATGACAAGCCAAAAGAACCGGAAAAGAAAGATTAAGGAATTCGATCAGCAATTCCACCAACCATTAAACATAACCAATTTTACAATTGTGCATTTTTGATATCTTAAAAAATAATATTCCTTTATTAAATTTAACTTAATTTGTATTTATTTTGAATTTACATTGTTATATTCAATTTATATTAAAGTAGTTACAAAATAAAATAATATCAATTCAAATTACATTTTAAACTTACAATCTACATCGCGGGCTGTGCACTGTGTGAACAGTGCTTACGTTCCACAAGACCATATGATTTCCACTTTGCCGGCTGTTGTTACGTTGTGTCTCTTCTTATTCGGCAGCAAAATGCTTAGGATTTTCTACTTTCGCGTTGGAAACCGCTTATATTCTATGAAAGCGGCCAAAAAGGATGCAAAGAAATACACAGACACCATAAACCTGCCAAAGACCAAGTTTCCCAATCGTCTCACCGCAGCAAAACGCGAGGAACAGGAGCGTCTAGTTCTGGAGGCATGTTGTTGGATATGTGAAGTAACCAAATCTTATGTATCACTTTATCACATTGCAGAACAAGATTGCAGTTTCCTATGCGTACCAGGAGCAGCGACTGGCGGAGAAGGGGAAACCCACCTTCGTCCTTCACGATGGACCGCCCTACGCCAACGGACAACTTCACATGGGCCATGCCGTCAACAAGATCCTTAAAGATATCACTCTGCGCCAGCGGGTAGCACATGGCCAGCGAGTCAACTACATTCCTGGCTGGGATTGTCATGGCCTGCCAATAGAACTGAAGGCCACAAGTACTGCTCCAGGTCAGAGTGCTCAAGAAATCCGCCAGAAATGTGAGTTAATCCCATTAGTATAGATTCTTTGCTAATTCTTTATTATTTCCTAAAGCTCGTGCCTTTGCTTGGGAGGCCATTAAATCGCAAAAAGAGGAGTTCAGCAGCTGGGGCATTTTGGCCAACTGGCAGAAGGACAATATCTACATGACCTTCCAGCCAGAGTTTATAGTCAATCAATTGGAAATGTTCTACAATCTGTACGAGAAAGGACTGGTCTATCGCGACTTGAAGCCAGTTTACTGGTCACCTTCATCCAGGTGAGTTGAATACAACTTAAATTGATACTTAACACTATCTTATATTTTTTAGGACAGCCCTGGCCGAGGCGGAACTGGAATATGATGCTAATCACATAAGTCCTTCGGTGTATGTGAGATTTGCTCTTAATCCAAGTAGCTTTGATGTAAAGGATAAGCAAATTTATGCCCTAGTCTGGACCACAACTCCGTGGACCTTGCCGAGTAACCAAGCCATCTGTTACAATGCCTCGTTGGAATACGTTATAGTCAGGTTGTCGGATCGCAACCAGGATGAGCTATACCTCATGGCTTCAGCTCTTATGGCGGACTTTGAGGCCAATACTCAGCTAAAGTGTGAGATAGTGCAGCACTTGAGTGGAGAATTATTGAGCAAGCTGAGCTATAATCATCCAATTGATAAAGAACAATCGAATCTGCCCTTTTTCGACGCCAGTCATGTGCAGGATAGCAAAGGTACGGGCCTGGTGCACACAGCTCCTGCCCATGGACCAGAAGATTTCCTTGTTAGTCTGACCCAGAAAATTCCTGTAAAGTGTTTTGTGAATGAGGAGGGCACTTACACCAAGGAAGCTCCTGATTTTCTACGCGGAAAATCAGTGTTGGATCAGGGAAATTCCCTAGTCCTCGACCGCATAGCAGAGGATGTAGTCCACTCCTCAAAGCTGGAACATTCCTATCCTATTGATTGGCGCACAAAAAAGCCTGTGATAATTCGTGCCAGTGAGCAGTGGTTCATTAATACCGAAAAGCTAAAGACGCCTGCTGCAGATGCCTTGGAACAAGTGGAGATCTATCCTAGAGCCAATGCTGAGGCCAGCAAGAAGGCATTGCTCACACAACTCCAGAAGAGACCATATTGGTGCATCTCCAGGCAGCGAGCGTGGGGCGTACCCATTCCTGTTCTCTACAGTCGGGAGTCCGGAAAAGTGGTACTTAATTCCGCTCTTATTGAACATCTTTGCAATCTGCTCCGCAAGGAGGGATCAATCGACTTCTGGTGGGTAAAATCCGTGGAGGAACTGGTACCCGAGCATTTACTTCGTGAACTTCACCATGAAGCCAAAGATCTTGTCAAGGGCACTGACATACTGGACATTTGGTTCGACTCTGGTAGCACATGGTCCGCTGTGCTGGGCAAGGATAAGATAGCCGATCTGTATCTTGAGGGTTATGACCAATTCACCGGTTGGTTTCAATCATCACTGCTTATGAGCATTGCTGCTCGGGAATGTGCACCGTACAAGTGAGTAGATACGTAATACCAAAGACTCTATTCTAGTGTAATACTTTTTAATGAAAAACCTATTCAATATTAATATCCAATAGGGCCCTCTTCGTTCACGGATTTACCGTGGATGAGAAAGGATACAAGATGTCGAAATCTTTGGGAAATGTAATTTCCCCAAAGCAGATAACCAAGAAATATGGTACGGATGCACTGCGTTGGTGGGTTGCCTCCCATGGAACGCAGCACATGTCCATTACAGTGAGCGATAAGCTACTGCAGCAAGCGGCAGAAAATCTATGCAAGATCCGCGGAACTATGCGATATTTAAAAGGCGTAATTGGAGAGAAACAATCGGGGGAGAAGCTTATACGAACTTCGGATAAGAGCTATCTTAATCGTTATTTGTTAAGCCAGCTGGTTGAATTTGAATCTGAGGTAGGAAATTTTGTTAATCTTAGTTTTTCAACTAATCATGTCAATCGCTTTTAAGGTGGAGAAGCTATACCAAGCTTATGAGTACAATCGTGTTGTCGCCTGTGTCCAAAACTTCATTGCAAATCAGGTGTCCGCCGTCTATGTGCATCTCATCAAGGATCGTCTTTATTGTGGTGATGATCACGAGCTACTGGCCATTCGTCAAACTCTTACCCACTGCTATCAACAACTCTGCAAGAGCTTATGGCCCATTGTTCCCTTCCTGGTGGAGGAAAGCTGGAGCTACTATGACACCACAGGTGGTGCATTCCACGAGCAAATTGTTCAGACTAATCCTGAATGGCAGGACACCAAAGCCACTGAAGTGATTAATGCAGCGTTCGATGTTAAACGACTTATTAACCAACAGGCTGGAGATGTTAACACCTGGCACTTGGCCGTGACCATCAAAGGAAAGGAAAGAAGCCAGCTGGATTTGCTGCGAGAACTTCACAGCCCTCTTGGAGAGTCTGTGAGCAATTCTGAATTATGCGAGATATTGCAAGTGGGGTCAGTTACGCTCTTACAGTCCCATAATAGCGACTTGGATATTGCTTTAAGTAAACTTCAGATATCACTGTGCCCACGTTGTCGTCGCTATGGTCTGGAGGATGAGCAGAAAACGTGTCAACGTTGCTCTGACGTTATGGAGGCAAAGAACTAAGCGTAATGATGTGTTGTTATTTAGGTGTAAGGAATACATTTATGTTTTTAAAAACTCTGTAAGCATTTCATGATGGTGTCTCGCAGCTTGAGCCGGGTTGTTGGCTTTCCGCCGCAGATAATATGCGTCTCGTTGTCCTCGAACTTAATGACTGTGTCCTCATTGACAAGGTTCAGAGTCAGAGCGCCGCCAGTGCGGTCTAGCTTGATGTTGGAGAAGCCATCCTGTGCCAGCTTCTTCATCACTGCATCTACATCAATGCTGCCATACTCGTATTTGACGTTCTTCAGCACATCCTCCTTTGTCGGAGCGCTGTTGCTCGAGATGGTCTCGTCTTTAACGCTATCCGCACATGGCTGGATGCAGTGGACCTTGTCCTTAACTTGCAAAACTCCTGTCAATGTGGAGAAGGTCACGCCGGCCGCCACCTCCTTTGGCGATATCTTTTGGGCCAGTTCCGAGGTAATGTAAATTCGATCCAGCTTCCGTTTTAATGGCAGACGTATGATCTCGCCGCACTTGAACGTTATTATCTTCTTATCCGGCTGTTCAATGAACAAATTTGGGGCCGAGGGATGTGGTTTTGTGTATGCCTCTGGGATGACAAGCACATTTGGTTTCAACTCCTTGATCAGCTTATTTGCCTGCTGATAATTCAAAGAGGTGTCGATGGGACAGTAAAAAGCCTTCATGGCCAGTGGTTGGAAGGGCGCCAGTACTTGCAGATACGGAAAGTCCGGCTCCGTGAATATGATGGAGTTGTTAGGGTTATTGCCCCACATCTCGATAAAGTGAACAGCGTCGCCGAAACGCAAGCTAGGATGGCCACAAAAGACCACGCAGGGCTGTAAGGAAGACAGAGAATTTGTAGTATGAAGTTTTCACAATTATGTTAGACAAACCTGCCGGAAGTCCTTGCTAAAGCCCTCGGAGAACACATGGTTATAGTGCTTCAGCTTGTTGTTGCGAAGGTAAAAGGCATGTGGGAAAGGATCGTCTGGAAGATACACTTTGTTCTGCTTGGCGGAACTAAGCCACTCGGCCAGGATATTAGAATACGCCAAGGAGCTGTCTGCCACAGGGGAAATAAAGAACATGGGAACATTGTTTAGGCCAGCGTTTTCCAAATTCTGGGTGAGGCACTCAAAGAGGTCATAGACAACGCCCGAAGGATAACAGGGAATCAAGGCAGACCCATTGTTGCGGATCGTCAAGGCCACATTCATGCAGAGCTCGCCCAGCTTCGTGTCCGGATTTACCGTCGGCGCCTGCGTCAGTCCGGTCATAATGAGTACATCGGCGTGCTTCAGCGCCGACTGATTGATGGGCCGCGGATGTGTGGTCAACGTGGAGGAACCACTGACATAGCAAATCTTTTCATGCGCCGTGCTCAGTACCCAGTTGCTCGAGCCCAGGCAGTAGCCCGAGCTGACAGGAGTGGCGATAAAAGCTCCGAGGATGTCCAGCTTCTCGTCGTAGCCCATGATGGTCACCTTGGACAGACTGCCTTGGACATCCTTAAGACTAAAGATAGTGCGCCACTTCTTGGCGCGAAAGGCTTCGCTCAAGGGACTGGGCAGCAGATGAAGCTTCTCCTTCCACAAGCGCGCGGTGCACGCCTTGGGCGACACTTCGATATAGTCCACCAGCTCCTCCAGGAAAAATCGGCCGATCTGCAGCGTTGGCTCCGTGGCATAGACTTTGCCCTTGAACCCCGTGTTTTCCGTGATATACGGCAAGGCCAGCATATTAAGATAATTCGAGATAAGTATCACATCCACTTCGCTGAAATCCAGCATTTTGTCCATGGGTAGATTAAACTCGGGCGTCGAGTCCACGAAAACCCGGCCACAGCAGTCCTTCAACTCGCCATCCATTTGGGGATCATGATCCCGACTGGGCACGAAGTTGGGCAGATTGGACCACTTCAGTGACTGAACGAAGGGCAGCGGAAGGAAATTCAGGACTGTCTGCTCCGTGAGACCGCAGTCCAGCATAATCCGCAGGCCCTTGAAGGTAATGATATAACATGGCTTGGCCAGGTCCCCGCTGAGACAATACTGCAAAGTGGATAGTCACTTCCGCTAATTAAGTTGTTATTTACTTCTCAGGATGACTTACCAATCGCATTTTATTAAACCGACAGTGCCGATTAGACGATGCAAGTTTGTTTATATTTGGACCAGGGATGGGGAACGATTTGGTTCACTTATGAACCGGAATCAGCACCCGGCTAAATCATTAACCATAGGTACCAAAATTAGTTAATTACAAATTTTGGTAAATGTTTTACTACTTGTTAAACTGTAGTCATCACGCTTTAACATTTGTGCAACCACATTTTTTTCACTCCACTTGTTGCAGTGCTGTTGGTTTCCATCCCTGGTCTCTTTATTTGGTTTTTCGCAAATTTGAATAATGTCCCAGCAAATTCGCGTGGTACAATGCATTCAATGCAAAATGTACCAGGTGAGTGCAAACAAACTGAAATATATCTTAGAACTCAATAACTACTTATATATATATACCTAATTTAAACAAGGTGGACTTCGTGAAAAAGGCAAGCACATGGCAGTGTAAAATTTGCCGCCAAAAGCAAAGTTTGCTCAAGGAATTCTTTCGAGGATCGGCAGCGGAATGCCGGGTTAAGGTGCAGCATCTCAACTTAGAGCGCGGAATGCAGGAGGAATGTCTGAACACGGGCTTATTCCTCACGGCAAAGCAACAGCTCGAAGAGGAGAAAGACTGCCAAGAAAAAGAGGAAAACACCACACCTCAGAAGAAAACAAATAAATGGGCAAACTATGTGGATAATACCATTGAAACTACTCAAAAGCCTGCAGCAAAACCTACGAAAACCGATGAACTTTCCGACGAAATCTCTATGAACTTTAAGAAAACCAGGAACACAGGGCCACGATCCTCTAAACGTTCCGCTGAAAATATGCCAACAGTTACTAAGAAAATTTGCTCTAAGTGGAACGACTTCTTGTAATTCCTTAAAAATTATATATCATATATATAAATATATATTTGAATTAATTTCAATTAGAACTTATTTATAAAGCGAAGAATATTATCAGTGCTAGATTATCTCCAATTAAGATTTCCAGTTACGTGAATGAATTAAGCTTATCTTTATTAAAAAAATAATTTAATTATAATTGTTCAATACGTTTTATTAAAATCCGCTTCGTTCTAGTATTTGTGTATATGAGTGTGAGGGCCATAATGTTCACATTCAAACTGAATACATTGCCTTGCCTTGCACTAATGCTAGAAAAATACAAGTTTTATGATCCACTAAATATTGTTAGTTAAAGTTGGGGTAATTTGGGATTCACTAATCGCCGATTGGGCAACATGTTGGACATGCTTAGCTCCTTGTGCCCCAATCGGTTTGAATACTCGTGTATAGATTAGAGTTGGTTATAGTTAAGTGACGCCTGGTCGCGCTTTTATCTTGAGAGAAATTGTAATATTAGTAGCCGACTACGTGTATATAACCTATTCTCGCCGCTTAGGTGCTGGCAGGAGTGCCTCCGACACCCTCCTTCTTGGCCACCTTCTCATCGGAGCCGGTCTCATCGATGTCATTGGACTCGGTCTCCGTGCCGGGTGCACCACCTGCCTTGCCCGATGACCTACGTCGCTTGCGGTTGACACGCCATGGACGCATTGGAAACTTCATCGCCGGCAATGGCTCCATGCCAAGCACTTTGTAAATCTGTCGAAAGGCAATGTAGCGCAGGAAGAGCTGTGCGGACACAGTGAGATCCTCGCGCTCCTGTTTGGTCAACTCGAGTAGAGCGTCTGTGGGGTCCTTCTCGCAAGGATCCAGCAGGCCCGGTCCGTTGATTAGAAAGCCTGACGATAAGGCCTCCATGATGCGACGCATGCAGTCACCGGGCGAAATGGGAAAGCCAGCCGACGAGATGACCTTCTCTACGAGGAGCTCCAAAGACCATTGGGGCAGCGATTGCCAGGAAGAGACGCGCTGGCACAGATCCCTGAGGATGCGTATGACCATGACGCACGACTGGAGGCCTGTCGCTCGAGCCTGGAACCATTTGGCGTGACGCAAATCAGCCAAAGCCTAATAAATTCATATTCATTCATAATTAGTTTGTGATTTTTCTAGTTGCTTTTTGGCGAAACTTACACGTAGGCAGGGCTCACGAGGCAGGAATTCGGAATCGCCCTCACCTTCATCAGTGGTGGCAGCTTCCCCGGGATTGGCATCGCGCAGCAAAGGCGAGGTGAGGGTAATCTTAACGGAGACAGACTCATCCAGCACAATTAGGGCGGCTTCCTCGGCGTTGACCTCCACGCGGTAATTGACCTGAGTGTCGCCTGAAATCAAGAGAGCAATGGAGAAAATGTGACAAAGACGTTTTCGCAGGAAGCTCAATACATCGAAATACTAGATTCGACTTGGAAAAAGAGACAAACATTGTGGGTGAAACAAAATTCCAGTGTGGGCCCGCAAAATACACGTATGTATACATCGTAATATAGTGATTAGCAACAATTGAATATAGATATATATTGATATTGTTCAAATGGGGACTTGATGCACGGTATGAAAAGCACGAATAATGTTTGTTTCTTCCCACGATCCTCGTATTCGCTCGGCTCCCAGCAAACAGGAGATTCGTTCGACTTGCGTGCTGGGATCGGTATCTCCGTTTGGGGACTCGTAAACGGAATTGCAAGCTCGAGACTCGGACTCGGCGTCATCCACCCGTTGCAATTCCACTTAGAGCGCGCACTTCACTGTATTTTACTGAATTTCGACTTGAAATAACTTGATTTCTTTTGTTGGTTAGTTTGCATTAAAATATTGAACGAAATTTATGGCTGCGGGAAACGTTGATCGACCAGACGTCTCTCGTCTTCAGTACTCTCCATTCGCGGTGCGCAACGCAAATTTCGGTCGCAATTTTTGTTTGCATTTTTAAATATATGTATATAGATTTTCTATATTGGACAATCAAGCTTGATACACACAATTCGGCCGCTTGGACATATATATATGTATACGAGATTACTGAGTATAGATATATTTGCTTGGTATCGAGTGAAAGATGAGGCAGGCAGCACGCACATCGGCGCTGCAATTTTGGCCCAAGCACTCGCATTTGCATATGGCAATTGCGTCTCGTGTGTGGATCAATCGCATTGCTTCTTGGCGTGTTGTTGTGTTGTTCAACTTCTTGGCCAGGCCATCAAAGGACTTTATTTACACAAAGTTTCATCCGGAATCGAAACGAGGGCGCGCAAACTTTGTATAAATATATTCCTTTGGTTCGAATTTCAGTTGGTTAAAGAGTTTGGTTTTGACTGTTTCATCAAGGACACCACACCACATCAGACTGCAGGAGGCTGGACTTGTGGCACCGAGTCCGCGCTTGTTACCGTGACGATCCGCTGTTGGTGATTTGATTGGAGTGGAGCGGAGCAGTGCAGCGGCAGTCGTGCGGGAAGAGGAGCAACCTGGGAGGGCTGAGCTACCGCTACAGATGGCTAACTGAACGACACACTCAAGACTCTAGGCTCACAGAGCTTCTAGGCTAAGGCTCAAGGCTCGAGGCTCGAAACTTATCCTGCAGAGAGAGAAGCTGAAAACGGCAAATACGTTTTTATTCGCAATTAGTTGCTATGTTGGCTGGGGCGTTGGGCGCGGTTTGGCGGGCGTGGCAATCTATATCCACCGCAACAACAGGGCTCAACTCTAGTTGTCCTAGTTTCTATGTACAATAATTTTAAATAGTTAAATTTGATTTATTTTGCTGACTTTTTCCACACAAATTGCCCGTCGAACGTGAACGTACGTAATGAATAGCGAATGCGAACGTATCGTGAGTTGCGTTCGTTCATCTTGCATATTTAGCGCTCCGAAAATCGATTTATTTTCGTTCATTAGTTTTAGTTGATTAGTTTGAGCCGCTTCCAATTTGGCCAAATTCACCTGCGCAGGTCAGTGTGAAATTGGCCAAGCTAAGAACGTGTTAATGTACTTTTTGTTTTGATCATGATTCAGTGATGCTTTTCAGCCGCATTTATCACTCAAGCCATTTCTCTGGAAAAAGTTCTATTCTGTTCCTCTCATTAGGACAACCAAAATGTCATTCAAGAATAGTGGTATGCAATTTCTACGATGGCAGCTGCCACATCTCCTCACTTACCTGCCACCTCCTTGAGTTTGTCGGGCAGCACATTGGCCACACGCTGCAAAAGACCCGAAGTCGGCTTCTCCGCGCAAAGGACGACCAGCTCGACGGCGTTGTCGCCGTGGAGCAGCAGCCCCTTGGCCAGGTAGCCCACTCGCATCACTCCCTTCAGGATGCGCACGACATTGCCACCATTGTCGGCGTCTTTTTGGAACGAGAAGATCTGATTGTCGCGTCCGTCTTTCTCCGACGGCTTTTCAGCCTTGTCCTTCTTATTGGCCGCTCCGGCATCGCTGGGCTGCTCGGCCAGGGCATCGGAGACCAATTTTAGGGCCCTCTCGGTGTGCGAGACGATGCGCTGGATGGTCTGCAGCTCCTCCTCCTTCGGATAGATCTCGGCGTGACGGGCAATGGCGTGGCGATCATCGGTGCTTTCCGGACGACGAACATTTCCGCCGGGCATCATGCCAAAGTGCGGCGGCGGTCCATTGCCCATGCGCCCAAAGCGCTGGGCACCTGCAATGGTAATTTGAAATATAAATATATTTGTGCATGCAATAATTAGCCGTGTTCCAATTTAATGTTATTCCGCTTGAATATTTAAAATATGTTGCAGTTTATATTGATTATTAAATTCTTTACGTTACAGACAACCAACTTTTAACAAATTTCATGCTATTTGTATATACAAATGTTATTTGTCTTATAGCTTTTAAATTGTGGCAACATAATTATGTAATGAAATGTGCTTTATTGATTTAGTTGCCCTCTATAAACTTTTTATAAATTTCCTTGCCAATAAAGTTAACCCACAGGGGTTGGTTTAAACGAGTGCACTGTTTCACCCCAAGGAGTATAACGTATATAGAAACTCACCTCCGAAACTGCGCGACATCCAGTTGTTGTAGTCATACTCTTCGTTGTATTGTCGGTTGCGCTGCTCCTCCCAGTAGCCGCCGTCGTGATCATCACCGCCGCGATGCGAGGACATCATGGCCCGGTTGGCACGGGCCTCAGCCAGGCGGCGCTGGCGAGGAGTGGGCTTGAAGTCGACAACTAGATCTGGCTGCACCTTTCGCTTGTACTGCAAGCGATGGCGACGGCCCTTCATATGCATCTCTTTGGCATTCGGGTCGTTGAACTTACAATCGCACAGCTTGCAATTAAAGCTCAAAATCTTGCCCTCTTCGTCCTTGACCTCTTCAATATACTCGCCGCCTACTGGCTTAATGTTGTCCGTGTTTTCGCCCAGCGAATCGTCCAGATTATCATCGAGATCTCCAGCTGCATCGCTCTCGTTCGCGCCACCTTCGGTCTTGGCAACACCAGCTCCGCCAGCAGCAGCGGGCACAAAGTTGATCTTGCCCATCTTTTTGGGCTCCTCCGAGGGAATGGGTTTGCCCAGTTTCTGGTGCAACTTGACCACCTTCTGATGCTTGGCTCCGCGTACATGGGCGGCATATGCGTCCGTACCAGTGCATGTTACATCGCACAGCTCGCAGTGGTAGTTGTTACCACGATTTTGTGTAGCACTGTTGGCACTAGCGGACATCTTCAGCGAAGCCTCGCGTTTCTTATGCTTCTGACCCTCCAGATGCTCGCGATAAGTCTGCGGCCCGGCGCACGAGATTTTGCACACTTCGCAGTAGTGCAGCTGCTGGGGACGTGGAGGTGCCTTCGGACGCATACCCCTTATGGCCGTTGCTCCTGGTATGGTGGCTCCCATCTTACGCTGATACCAGTTATTGGCGCCGCCATTTGGTTTTTGGTTTGGATTGCCCTGATGCTGTTGGGCCACATACATGCTTGCCGCATTGTAGAGTGCTGTATCATAGCCACTGTAATTGTTGCCCGCCGGAGGAGCCGAACTAGGGGGCTTGGGACCACCGTTCGACTTGTCCATCTTGCCCTTGACCTGATTCTTGACTGGCGGAGCCGAGTAGTGCGTCTTGCTGACCGAGGCTGTCGAACCGGAGGCGTTGTAGCTGGCCGGCGACTGCTGATAGAATGTCTTGGTGGCGTCGTATTGCATGGCACTTCGATAGTCGCCGTAGCCACCATAACCCCCCGCCCCAGGGCCAGAGGTGGCGCCAGCGCCCGCTCCTGCTGCTCCGCCATAACCACCCTGTCCGGCGGCCACAGCGGCATTCTGATAGGCGGCCGCATTCGCGTAGGTGGCATTGGTTACCGCCGGGTACGAGACTTGGCCCGTATTGTACTGGGTGCCGCCGTAGTTAAACCCGGCGTAGTTGTTGTTGGCCATTGTCGCGGTGCGCTGCAATTACGAAAATCGAATTTGTTTGACAATCTGTCTGCGGTTTACTAGTTTACCATTGGCATTTGCATTTGCATTTTGGACCTGCCCCCATCCCCACCAAGTGCTCTACTTACATTAGCTGTCCTATCCGACTGACTGTCAATATTTATGGGACTTCGAATGCGGATTTATTCGGGAATTTATATGTGCTTTCCGAGTAATAGCCTGTTTATAGCTGTAAAAGCAAAGTGGTCTTAGTCACGTCATGTTGAGAAAGGAGCTCCCCCCACCACTTTCCCATCCGTTTTTCATCTGCTTTTCTCTATCGATTTTTACCCCGCAGCTTTGGACGCACTTTTCGCGTGTCTGGCCCACATGCGAGTGAGCACACGTGGCGATCTCTTTTCCAACGGCATTTTAGCCCTAGTTGTGCATGGTTAAAAAACAGTTAATGCAAATGGCAATTACCTGAAATCGGTTAAATAAAATTTTTCTTCCGTCTCTATGGGCCGGTACTAGTGTGACCGCAGCGTAATCGGATAATCATACTATGTTGAGCCCGACTTGAAACAAATACCACTTTTTATTTTTGGAAGTTTTTGGAAAATATACCATTACACTATATATGTTGCTTATTTAACGGAATTTGTTTAATATTAAAATTGGTATGGTCTATTTTATTAAGACCGCTATTTGTACGATATGTATTTAACTCGCTCTACAGAATTATTTTGCCCGTTGTGCTGAAGTTTAGCATTTCAAAGATACCGAAAACTAACAAAAATACCATCACGTTGGTGGTGGGGCATGTAGTTCGGTATCAAAGTGGAACTATCGATTGTTTGACCGTTACAAAGTACTACTCCTTCGTTTGAATATATATATGATTTAAGTATATGAGCAAATAGCGTTTAAATATAAAAAAATAATAACATTTTTGAGCATTTTCTTCAATTCTGTAATTACCTAACATTCAGCTTTAAACAGTACTCTAATAATAGTTTTAGTAGTTTCTAATTTTTGAGCGTATTCTTCATTTATTCAATTACCTAACATTCAGCTTTAAACAGTACTCTAATAATAGTTCAAAGGATTTAAAATGTATCGTATTCGAATGTATTAAAATAAATTATTTTGATCCTTAAAAATTGTGGCTTATTACCCATATAAAAACTAATGAGCATATAATTAATTTGGTATGCGGCTAAAATCCGATGGCATCAAAATGCCAGCAAACGTTTTTGGTTTTGAAAATGTACGCAACAAGGCTATAAAAAATCGACATGATATCCAAGTCACTACTTCTTTTCTAGTATTTTAATTCGGTATCGCGTTTAACACGACGATATTGTCGCCAACGGTCACACTGCACAACTCGTCCGTACCTCGGCGGTCCGTAAACAATATTTACTCGGTTTTCGGCTAAATCGCCAGAGAAACGCAACGGGAAATCGTTTAAAATGCGCCCCAGTGCACCGAGTTTGAACGCAAAATGAATTGAAGTGAGTGCATCTGCCACAGGGCCCAGAAAATTTCCCCCGACATTGCAGGCTGTACAAAACCTATACTGAAACACACGCACACAGTCGCACAGACACGGACGTGGGTTTATGCCACCACCCGCTGGCCACTAAAGTAGAAATTACTAATACTACGGCTGGCACGATGCTCCATATTGCCACTGGAGACATGTACAAGATGCATTTGTTTTCTTTTTGTTTTAAATATTTTTATGCGGATTTTCGAAAAATATGAATTTTTCCTAATAGAAATCATCAATTATTAAGTGCTCCACTTTCGAGTTGAACTTTTTTTTAAATTTAGTGCATTCACGAATATTGCGCACTCGCCACCCGCATAAACGAGCGGCATTGCCAGATCGTTGGTTACGTGTTTTTCGCACGCTATCTGGCAACGTCCACCAGCCTCGATTTTCGCTTTGCACGCGCATTCGTGAAAATGGCGGCGTTCTGGCACCGTCGCTGCCAAATTTTTTGTACATCAAAATAATCAAAATAAAGCATTCTTCCAGTGCTCAACAATCAGTCCGTGCGAGCACGCGCGAGTGTGTGTGTGCGCAGGAAAACCCGCCGATCGGGAAAAGTGTAGAAAGGCTTAGCGGCGCAAACAAAAGGCAGCGAATTAGCGAGATAACACACACGCGACAACGACTGCAACGGATGCGCCAGGAGAAAGGCCGACGACAGTGACGGCAAAGGCGAGTGCGAGTGAGCCAGCGCAGCACCAATTCAGCGGAGCACCCGCTTTTTTGGCCAAGGTGAATGCGATTACCTGTGCGCGGCATCCAGGTGTACGCAGCATCTGGTTTATGGCGCACGGCCGCCAGGTAGCCGGCGGTCAGGTAGCACCTCCACCGCCTACCTGTTTCTCCACCGCCTCGAGCCGAATCTTGTATAAATACTAAAAGCGCCTCCCCTTGCATTGCAGTTCGCTTCTGGAGCGCACAGCATGCAACAACTCCGCCAACACCAACACAGGATGTGCGCAACTAGTTGATCGGAACAGGATCGCTCGCCCACACCAACACACAGAAGTCAGTGGAATAGGAGAAACACACTCGCCAATAACATAAACACCACACAGCACGATGAACACCAGCCAGACAGCTGCCGGCAATCGCATCACCTTCACCAGCCAGCCGCTGCCCAATGGCACCATCAGCATAGCCGGCAATCCCGGCGCGGTCATCTCCACGGCCCAGCTACCGAATACCACCACCATCAAGACGATCCAGGCGGGGATCGGTGGTCAGCATCAGGGACTTCAGCAGGTGCATCATGTCCAACAGCAGCAGCAGTCGCAACAGCAACAACAGCAGCAACAGCAGACGCAATCCGTAGGTGCCACCCAAACACAAACCCTAGTTATTAAATCCAACCACCATGCTGTCACCCTGCCGGCGGGTCTAGTCTCAAGTGCACCAGCAGGAATCGTAACCATGACCAAGACCATCAATCAGGTATCCATATTAAAGCTAAACCCACTCTTCGGGCGCTAGGCGATCGCAACTCGGGCGTATCACTTCGTCCAAATCTGATCCCCAATCAAAACCCCCTCAATTCCTCGCTCGAATCGGATAGTAGTGGCCGCACACACTTTGGTTGTATACTTTTATTATGCTTTCATCTGTCTACCTCGCTGCCCGAAATTCCCATATCCTTATCCAAATGGGGTTAGTCCCAGGCTTGATAACGTATTTTACGCTTAAAAAATATCCTTAATTCATTAATGTGAAATCTGAAACTTATATCTGAGTTGAAATCTGAAACTTATATCTGAGTTTGTTGCACTCATTTTTGTACTTTTATTTAAAATTAATTTCTTTTTTTACGAATGTCATATCAATTCACTTCATTAGAACTTAAAGCAGTTTAATCACCATAAAAGACATATCTTTAATTTGAAATACTTTATCCCAATGCCGAAAAGTTTCCCAAAGATCAAATCCCTAACAACTGTTCAAAAACACGCACTTGTTCAACAGAAACCTTATTCTACACCAATATCCAAACCATTACATTTGTAGAACTATTGCTTTCAATGCTCGCTTTAAATAGAACAAGATATAGTAGATTATACGCCTTCAAATTTGGTTAGCACAGAGAGAATCAGTTAAACAACTTATTTCCGCACTAATTGGGGTCCTTTGCCGAGCCAACTGCTGCATGATGTAGGCTAATTTAGAATCCCGCAAAACCTCTTAATGCATCCTTTGGTCCAAATAGACTTTGAAAATGTGATGAGATGAATTGATAGACTAATGATAATGTTGCGTATTTGCCAGGCCGGTCAACCGCTGCTCAATTCAATGCTGCCGGCTGGCGTGGTGGTGGGCATGCGCCAACAGGCGCCGTCACAGCAGCAGCAGAAGAATGTGCCCACCAACCCGCTCAGTCGCGTGGTGATCAACTCCCACATGGCGGGCGTGAGACCGCAGAGTCCATCGGTGAGTATGAAGGATAATATTGCTATTACTATGGTTGTTGTGGTGGGTTCTTCCCTACTAACTCACAGAGCTCCCTAACCCAGCCACGCTCCTCACAAACACGCATGTGCACAGCCCACCATTCACTCACACCATACACCATACACACCATGCTCCAGCAGATGAAAACCGAGTCTCTCTGTCTTCTCTCTCTACTTTTAGATAACTTTAAGCACACTTAATACGGGTCAGACCCCGGCATTGCTGGTCAAGACGGATAACGGATTCCAGCTGTTGCGCGTGGGCACGACGACGGGTCCGCCGACGGTGACACAGACTATAACCAACACCAGCAATAACAGCAACACGACAAGCACCACAAACCATCCCACAACCACACAGATCCGTCTGCAAACTGTGCCGGCTGCAGCTGTAAGTAGATACCAACAACAACAACAACATCAGCAGCAATCGCAACAGCAGCAACAATCGCAACAGCAGCAACATGCAACCAGCACAACCGCCAGCACTAGTATTGCACTGCGCAAAACGATTGTCCGTACATCATCCACAGTCCCATCCAGCAATAATAACAATAATAGTATCAATGCCACCACCAACACCACCACCACCACCACTACCAACAACAACAACAAACCCGCTACTAACCAGCAACAGCAGCAGCAGAAGCTCCAACAGCAGCAACATCTGAAGGCCCAGCAGCAACAGAAACAGCAACAGGCATCCGCTGCCGCTGCTGCTGCAGCAGCTGCCGCCAATGTGGCAGCCACCATAAAGATCAAGCAAAACGTAAAGAGAAGCCAGCAGGATATACTCCTATTCGAACATATTTTTTGCTCTTCTCTCCTCTGTTCTCCTTTGTCTGTTATGCACTTGGATTTGATCTTCTTATTTATATAACTTATATATAACTATGCCTACGCTTCAGTTCCGTTTTGGTTCGTCACAATCGAACACTTCATTTTGATTTATCAAGAATATGATGGCATATATAATATACTGTAAATGTACTGCATGCTGCGTTGTGTAACTGTCTGTATTTTCGATACTCCTTATTTCGATTTGATTTAGTTAAATGCGCTGTACACGAGTTGCTGTTCCAGACCAAACATCATGCTAGAGGCCTGGCTATCGGGCTGCACCGGCTTTACCAACGATGTGTGCTGGGCTGTTGTCTAATTCTCAAAAACTCCTTCTTTGATTTATATTTTCTAACCGAAATCCACTGGTGTATAATGCCTTATGCCAATGCCTAGTAAGATCTCAGAAAATTATCATTCGTGTAATAACAAAAACTCCTTCACAACGCGATTCTTTCTTCTTAGTATTCAATATAATCAATTTATTTTCTTTTTCAAAGATTTTTTCATTTATCAAACGTTGAGTATGTTAATAACCCACTTGATTTTCACAAATAAATATCTTTGTGCTTCGAACAAAATTAACCTTGCTCCTTGGGGCATTTTACTGTATTGTAACCAGTTCACCTCATTATCCATGCCCCAGCCATAGCCCTGCCCCTTGCACACATACCTGGAGACCAGGACCTTGAACTCCCCCATCCTGATAAAAAAGAACCATCATCATCTTTATTCCGCTATGAAATATTTTTAATAATTATTCTAACGCTTTTTGGTCTTAATTTTGCACTTCTATATATGATTTTCATTTATCCAAACAAGCTGATAACTAATTATCCATTTTTCTGCCGCAGTCTATGACCAACACGACCGCCACCAGCAACATCATTGTCAATTCGGTGGCAAGCAGTGGATATGCAAACTCTTCGCAGCCGCCGCATCTGACGCAACTAAATGCGCAGGCGCCACAACTGCCGCAGATTACGCAGATTCAAACAATACCGGCCCAGCAGTCTCAGCAGCAGCAGGTGAACAATGTAAGCTCCGCGGGAGGAACGGCAACGGCGGTCAGCAGTACGACGGCAGCGACGACGACGCAGCAGGGCAATACCAAAGAAAAGTGTCGCAAGTTTCTAGCCAATTTAATTGAATTGTCGACACGGGAACCGAAGCCGGTGGAGAAGAACGTGCGCACCCTCATCCAGGAGCTGGTCAATGCGAATGTCGAGCCGGAGGAGTTTTGTGACCGCCTGGAGCGCTTGCTCAACGCCAGCCCGCAGCCGTGTTTGATTGGATTCCTTAAGAAGAGTTTGCCTCTGCTACGACAAGCCCTCTACACAAAGGAGCTGGTCATCGAAGGCATTAAACCTCCGCCGCAGCACGTTCTCGGCCTGGCCGGACTCTCTCAACAGTTGCCTGTAAGTCGACCAAGCCATTCAACTATTTGTGAATTGGTTTCATTTGTTTTCCATTTGTTTTAGAAAATCCAAGCGCAAATCCGTCCGATCGGTCCTAGCCAGACAACGACCATTGGACAGACGCAGGTGCGTATGATAACGCCGAATGCCTTGGGCACGCCGCGACCCACCATTGGCCACACCACGATATCGAAGCAGCCACCGAATATTCGGTTGCCTACGGCCCCGCGTCTCGTCAACACTGGAGGAATTCGCACCCAGATACCCTCGTTGCAGGTGCCTGGTCAGGCGGTAAGTTTAACTTATCATTTATTTATTTTATATATTAAATTTTTATTTTATGAAAACTTTGATTTATCAATATAAAATAAACATATCGTTTCAATATTGATTTGCAGAACATTGTGCAAATACGTGGACCGCAGCATGCTCAGCTGCAGCGTACTGGATCGGTCCAGATCCGGGCCACCACTCGTCCGCCAAACAGTGTGCCCACCGCGAACAAACTCACTGCCGTCAAGGTGGGACAGACGCAAATCAAAGCGATTACGCCCAGCCTGCATCCACCCTCGCTGGCGGCAATCTCAGGTGGACCACCGCCGACACCCACGCTGTCTGTTTTGTCTACGTTGAACTCCGCCTCGACCACAACGCTGCCCATACCATCGTTACCCACGGTCCACCTTCCCCCCGAAGCTCTTCGAGCCCGTGAGCAGATGCAAAATTCGCTGAACCACAACAGCAATCACTTCGATGCAAAACTGGTGGAGATCAAGGCGCCGTCGCTGCATCCGCCGCACATGGAGCGGATCAACGCATCTCTCACACCGATTGGAGCCAAGACGATGGCAAGGCCGCCGCCTGCGATCAACAAGGCGATAGGCAAAAAGAAACGCGACGCCATGGAAATGGACGCCAAATTGAACACATCGAGCGGAGGAGCGGCGTCCGCTGCGAACTCGTTTTTCCAGCAGAGCTCCATGTCCTCGATGTACGGTGACGATGATATCAACGATGTTGCCGCCATGGGAGGTGTTAACTTGGCGGAGGAGTCGCAGCGAATTCTCGGCTGTACCGAAAACATCGGCACGCAGATTCGATCCTGCAAAGATGAGGTATTTCTCAATCTCCCCTCGCTGCAAGCTAGAATACGGGCAATTACTTCGGAGGCGGGACTGGATGAGCCGTCGCAGGATGTGGCCGTTCTGATATCGCACGCCTGTCAGGAGCGCCTGAAGAACATCGTTGAGAAGTTGGCTGTGATAGCGGAGCACCGCATTGATGTCATCAAGGTTTGTTGGAAATGGTTTTATATTCAAATGAAAATATTGATTTCCTATTTCTTACAGTTGGATCCACGCTATGAGCCCGCCAAGGATGTGCGCGGTCAGATCAAGTTTCTCGAGGAGCTGGACAAGGCCGAGCAGAAGCGACACGAGGAACTGGAGCGTGAGATGCTGCTGCGGGCAGCCAAGTCACGGTCGAGGGTGGAAGATCCCGAGCAGGCCAAGATGAAGGCGAGGGTGTGTTCGCAATCGTCTTTCTCTGTAGCCGTTTACTTAAGTCTTTCTCTTGTTGTTTAGGCCAAGGAGATGCAACGCGCCGAAATGGAGGAGTTGCGTCAACGAGATGCCAATCTGACGGCGCTGCAGGCGATTGGACCTCGGAAAAAGCTGAAGCTAGACGGCGAAACAGTCAGTTCGGGAGCGGTATGTATGGTGCAATTATACAAAAAGATAGTGTCTAAAATTTAGGATAGTTGACTACCAGAACGGTTATTAATTAAGCTGTGTTTATCCAAAAAGGGTTCAAGTGGCGGCGGAGTGCTAAGCAGCTCGGGATCTGCGCCGACGACGTTACGGCCTCGCATAAAACGTGTGAACCTGCGCGACATGCTCTTCTACATGGAGCAAGAGCGGGAGTTCTGTCGCAGTTCCATGCTGTTCAAGACATACCTCAAGTGATCGCTGCTGTTGCCCATCAATCGCACCGTCTTCTCCTCGCCGATCCTCCTACTCCGTGGACTGTCGTGTTGTTGTTTTATACAGCTTTACGATTTCATCCACTTGCAATATATTTTAGCCTCAACTTTAAATGCGTCGCGTGTCCCCTGTTGTTGTTTCTTTTTAGTTAGGCGGCTCTATTTAATTTCTATTTTTACATTTATTTACATAAATCCTAAATTCTAATCGTATTTGATTTTAAGCCTAATTTAAAGCTCGTTTATTTTTCCAATAAATTCTCTGTAAAACTTAAACCAAACCAATCCAAAAACAAAACAAAACCAGAGTAAACGAAGAGAATAAAATAATAGAGAGGAAAGTAAAAGAAGGTAAAAGAGAGCGCGCAGTCAGCGGGCGTTTGATTTGTAATTTGTAACATAATAATGTTTGCATCAACTGCATTGACGGCCTTATCTAAACGATATAAACATAATTATTAATATTTAATTATTTAGCTTAGTTTGTTAAACGAAAACGAACCATAATTCCTAGATTTTAAGTAAAAAGCAAGGGCGCGTGAAGAGAAATCGAAACCGAATTACAGATAAAGGTTTTTAAAACCAACTAGATCGAAACAAGTTCAGCAACAGCAAAACAAAAGAACACATCAAAAAAAGAACCGAAAAATATCCATTTAAACATCCATTGAATTAGGTTTAGTTGTTTAAAAAAGATGTAATTTTTAATTACCCATAATGTATAAACGGAAATCAATCGTTAGGCAAGACCACAACAAACCCAACAAATTGTAAATACATTCTAGGCTACGGTTTTTCTAATAGATAACTAGGTAAAAACGCAAACGTAATTAACAAATTATCGATGGCAAGGAGCGATGCGAGCGCAGACAACTTGGCACACCGAAAAAATATGTTTTTATTAGTGGCGCTCGTTCATCCATTAAGAATGGCGATTCATTAGGCTCCATAGATCCATAAATCCCCTAATCCAATCTGAACTACACACAAAATAGACAAATTTTATACAATTAGCTCGATAAATCTTGTAAAATAGAGTCCCGTAAAAAAATTATAACAAATAAATTGACAACAATTGATGTAATTCAGTAAACCTAAGCAAAAAGTGAAACCATTCTAAGCAAATTCTTTGTGTGTAAAAATTAATATGATAAACAAAATGCAGATGCAACCGTAAACAGCGCATAGTTTGGTAGGCATATAACTGAATATATATATATTATTATTATTATGTTTTAACATTAAGCAAAAAAATAAAAGAAAAAATTGAGAAAACTTCAACTGAGCACGGAGAATTATTAGCTGGGAATATGCAGAATTTATTTTAGTGCGCAGTGTTTGCTTATGCATATTATTATTTTATGTCGTATGGAATATGTAACGGTATCTCAGTTAATTAGCTAGTTAAATCATTACAATTTATGTAGTTGAATTAATTAATTTTATTAATATTTTTATATTCATTTATTATGTTAATTAATCCTACTGAAACTTTGTGTAGCTCCCATAGAATGAAAATCTAACACAAAATAAATAGAACCAAATTCACGTTTGGATTCAACCAGAAACACATAACGAATTGGCAATTTTCTTAATGTCGTATTACAACTTGCTTTCTTTTTTAAATTTTAAAATTGAAATCGTGAATCTAAAGTCGGAAACCATTAGATCTTCCATCATTATTGCACTTTAATGCATCGAATAGAGTTATTAAGCCAATATTATAATTTTATTATTCAATACAATAGTAGTTTCATATCTCATTTTAATAAATTTAATAATTGTTATTAAATTATGTACCTCATAGGTTGTTATCATCAGTTTCTCACTTCAAATTTATGCGCCAACATTTCGAAGTTCATGGTAACTCTATAACAACAAAATAGTGTGACCGGACTTATGTAAGATTACTGCAGATAATACACTAGTGCAAAAAAGAATTGATATGACTAAATGAATAGACAATATAAACAAACAATAACATAATTCGTGGACTGATAAAAAGTATGTACAGCTTTAATTAATAATGTGATTATACAAATTAAGCTTTCTCCAGAGAGGCATTTGTTAGAATCACAGAAATCAAGGAAATGCATAATGAGTTTTCTGGATGACAATAATGCCTGTGGGCAGAATCTGCTGAATATAGTGTCGGTGGGTAATTCTATAATAGCAGAGATCCTGCGCCTCAAGGACTACGTGCCCAGTATTTATAGGTAACATAGATTAAAAACCTGCAATTAATGAATAATTGGTGACCACTCCTCCCCAGATTGGACAACAAAGCTGATAAGGCGAAATATGGCGAGCTTATTCTGGATTTCAGCTACTTCAAGATAGCCGAAGATCACGAGAGGAGGATCGAACAAAGTCCGGTAATTTGATGTTAATATACCCGAGACCACACCGTATTAAACACCCTGATTTCCTTCAGGAACTGACCGAACTCGATGATGAGGCACGTGCCCAGCTTCCGCTAATCACACGATTTTACCTGGCCTTCCAGAGCATCCATCACTATGCCTCCGATCTCCAGCAATATATCGAGGAATTGAACACTGGCTACTATATCCAGCAGACGCTGGAGACGGTACTTCAGGAGGAGGAGGGCCGCCAACTGCTCTGCGAATCCCTGTATCTCTTTGGTGTGATTCTCCTCATGGTCGATTTTCACATTCCGGGGGATGTGAGAGAACGTCTGCTGATCGCCTACTATCGGTATAGTGGAGGAGATGCAACGCCTAGCGGAGACGAGAGTAATATCCATGATGTTTGTCTCCTGCTCCGATCTACGGGCTATGTTCATCCGTCGATTGCCGCTAAAGTGCTCGGTTTGGGTGGCAAACAGGCAGGCGCTAGAGCTGCTAGCCTTGTGGTTCCCCGATACCCGGAGGCCTACTTCTCTCGCTTCCGTTTCGATGAGAATTTCGTGGATCTAGTGGTGGCTCGTCTGCGGTGCGATGATATATACAACCAACTGAACCTGTATCCACATCCTGCCCATCGCTCCACGGCTCTGTCTACTCAGGCGGCCATGCTGTATGTGTGCTTGTATTTCTGCCCGCAAGTTCTTCATTCCCAAGGCTCACAGATGCGCGAAATTGTGGACAAGTTCTTTTGCGACAACTGGACCATATCCGTGTACATGGGCATGACAGTGAATCTGGTGGATGCCTGGTTGGATTTCAAAGCCGCTCGATCTGCTATTGAAAATGTGATAAGTCCACCGGCAATCAAAGCACTCTGTCAGCAGCAAAAGGAGCAATTGGGCAAGATCACTCAAAAAACCCAGGAGATTGTTCGTGAAGGAGTTCTAAATGACAACTTTGTTTTGGAGCACGCCAACAAAATCATACACCTGATGAGGCAATCCAATGTCCTGCTCCGCTGGTTTTGCCTGCACACCTCAAGGGAAGTTTTCATCTTTGCTCACACAGCTACTTTGACGGGTCAAGTGCAAAAATGTGTGCTCCACGAACTACAATTCAATCGGAATACGCTGTATAACTTACTGCTTAACTGCAGCCAAATGGAGCTGAGCGTGAGGGAGTTCCTGGCAGAGATTCAGCAGACTAAGGAGGAGCGCTGGACGAAAAGCAGAGAGGAGGCCATGCAAAGGCTCAATGAGTTGAGCGAAGCCTTTGCCGGCTCCAGGCCTTTGTCCAAGATTGAACAGAATCCTCAGTTGCAGCAATGGTTTGGCGAAGTTGCTGGACGTCTCCAGAAACTGGAATTGAGCAGGCCCCAAAAGTCCGGAAGGCTGATTATTCAGGTGATGCAAGCACTGGACGATGTGCAGGAGTATCACAACCTTCATTCCAACATGCTGGTGAAGCAGCAACTACAGGAGACGCGAGACATGCTCAATCAAATGGCACAGCTAATAAACCTGAAGGAAGACATTGAGATTCACATCCAGATGATCACTGACTTCAGCTATGCTTGGCATCTACTGCAGTTTGACTTCACTCCTCCCATGCAGGAACACATCAAAAGACAGCCACAGGCGGTAATAGGTATACGAGCGGTCTTTCTCAAGTTGGCCAGCACCCTGGAGGTGCCGCTGATGCGGATCAATCAGGCCAGAAGCGAGGATCTGGTCTCTGTGTCAAACTATTACAGCACCGAGCTAGCAAACTTCCTGCGCCGCGTTCTGCAAATTGTTCCAGAGACCATGTTCAGTATTCTGGCTAAGATCATCTATCTCCTTACGAATGTTATCAAGGAGTTTCCCACTAAAGTGGAGAAGGAGCGTCTAAAGGACTATGCCCAGTTTGAGGAGCGGGCCAAGGTGGCTCAGCTTACAAACTCCATTGCTGTTTTTACGAAGGGAATTCTTATGATGAAAACAACTCTAGTGGGAGTAATCGAGCTGGATCCTAAACAACTATTGGAGGATGGGATACGCAAGGAGCTTGTAAATCATCTGGCAAATGCCTACAATCTGGGCCTAATATTTACGCCCGAGAAAGGCAAGACTCCTGTGCAGCTTCTTCAACAAAAACTGCAAGCTCTGGCGAAAACAATAGAGGGATATCGAAGATCCTTCGAATATATAGAGGACTACTTAAGAGTTCAGGGACTTCGAATCCTGCTGGAGGAATCGCAACGCATTATTAACTACAATGTGGAGAAGGAATGCAATGCCTTCCTCCGCAACAAAGTGCAGGAATTTCAATCGGAGCACCAGAGCCAGATCATACCCATTCCCAACTTTCCACCGCTGTTGGGAGATCCGTCTAACAACTTCATTGGCCGTCTGGCCCACGAAATTCTGCGGTGCACAGATCCCAAGCAAACTATTTTTCTGGATCTAAAAAGCACTTGGTATGAGAAGAAGGCTCCTCACCAGGAAGTTCTTGCCGGCTCTGGATTCTTTGAGATACTTAGAGAAGCCTTGGCTCCGGCAGGAATGGTGGGATTGGAGCGCCTCTACGCTCACATGTTGGCTGATGAGTTAAAGCGCAACTTGGAACGGTTACAGCGTAACCTGACCTCGGATCGTATGTGGGTGGATACGTTAGCGGCACTGACTCGGGAATTGGAGGCCCGGGACTTCCCAACTCCGGAGGTGTCCAAGCAGCCTTTGAAGTATTATCAAGCTTACACCCAACGATGGCTGAAAGTGTGGCCCACGCTGTTGGATTGGGTTTTGTGCATTGGACAGAAGCAGCTGCTCCGCAGAGAAATTGCAGGAGAGCTAAGCTTTAGCAGTAAATGTGATGCCAAGTTGCTGGAGAACACGGCGGACACCCTGAACAAGTAAGTCAAACTATAACATCCTAAAAATATTTATATATTTGCAATCTCTTCCGCAAACAGAGCCCTTTTACTAGAACTGTCTCTCAGCAAGGATCTCTGTGATGAAAAGGGTGTGGTCATGTTGACAGAACTGCAGGAAACCCTGCTCTATACGGGAAACTTTGAGCCCCTAGAGCAAGTCTTCCTTATCACAAAGAACACCCATAACATGGCCCTCTTTATGTTTCTTTTCACCATTGCCCATTTGGGTCGTATGCAGCATTCCACGATTACCGATTGTCTGTTGCCAAAATCAGCCAAAGATAACATTGATAATGTGCCTTTTATTGTGGGTCTAGTAACGATCTTGCAGCAGTTCCACAAGAATGTCAAGATGCTGTATATATCCTACATGAGTCAGTACGTGGTGACTGTATCGGAGGCTCAGTTACTGTAAGTACTTTAGTTACAAGATAATCCACGAATATCAGATGACATACACTTTTCTTTATTAGGGATAAAGAAATCCTGGGTCCCGAGGTGGTCACCGCCCTGCACTTTCTTCTAGCCTTTATACGCATTGCTCGTTTGCCACTCGGAGTTCTGGAGCAGCGCATTCCCAACATAATACTTAGCGAGTACGAGTATTTATCCACACTGCTAAAATGAAAACTAACCAACAGGTTTGGGCTACACAAACTTTAATAAATCCGAAACATAACAAGGAAATGCCTCGCTGAGGTACAAGAGGAGATTGTAGTTGGATGGGTTGGTAATCTCAGTGTTCCTTCGCTGACAGGAACTCTTTACGTGATAACCGTTGGAGCGTTGCGTCCAGTGAACTTGGGCAGCTGAGAGATCTCCAGGGCGATGTCGATCAAGGGTTTCAGCATCACGCTGGCCTGGCCCAAAACATTCTCCTTCTCATAGGAATCAATGTACAAGCTGAAAAGGAACAATTCATCTATTATTGAAAAGAATTGTTTGATATTAAATCTCATCGTGACTCACCGAACGGTTGCTCCCGAGCTTCCAGTTCCACTGAGGCGCACCACAATGCGGCTGCCATCCTCGAACACAATGCGCAGACCCTGTTTCGTGGCCACCGACTTGTCGACAGGATCTGTGTAGCTGAAGTTGTCGGCCTCCTTGACCTTGTAGGTTTTTCCGCCGCTGGAATAGCTCTTGCCGACGAACTCCGGAGCAGTTATGGTCTTCTCCATGGTGGCCACCATCTCGTTGCAAGGATCGGAAGCGCACTCCTCATAATCGTAGCGGGTGAAATAGTTGCGTCCATACACAGACCAGTGCTGCTTCAGGATGTCTTCGATGCCTTTACCCGTGTGCTGCATCACGGAGATCCAAGCGAGAACCGCCCAGATGCCATCCTTTTCGCGGATGTGATTGGAGCCAGTTCCGAAGCTCTCCTCTCCGCACAGACACAACCTTCCGGCGTCCATGAGATTACCGAAGTACTTCCATCCAGTGGGAACCTCAAACACTTCCTTGCCCAACTTTCTGCCCACCAAATCCACAGCGGATGCAGTTGGCATACTGCGGGCGAATCCTTGAACACCATTCTTTTGGAAGTACGGTATGGCCTCCAGGTAGTGGGCAATTACCGCCAGCGAGTCGCTGGGAGTTACGAAGAACGCCTTGCTGCCAATGATCATGTTGCGGTCACCATCTCCATCGAAGGCAGCTCCAATGTCATAGTCTCCCTGGGCGACAGTGTCAACCAGGTCCTTGGCGTATGTGAGATTTGGGTCAGGATGCAGACCACCAAAGTCGGGCAGTGGAGTGGTGTGGACCACCGATGATTCGGTGGCACCCAACCGGTTCAGGAAGATCTCGCGCACATATGAGCCAGTTACTCCGTTCATTGCATCGATGCGCATCTTCAGAGGCTTTCCAGTGGCTTTGCCACTTACGAAGTCCTTCAGCTTGGCGAAGTCGAAGATTTCCTCCATGTGGCGCACATAGTTGGCCACCGAATCGATCACCTCCACGGTAAAGGGCTTTCCGGCGATGTCGAACGAGGTTACACCAACCTTTGAGATGTCGATCTGCAGGTTGCGCACCAGCTTGTACTCCTTGATCTCGGTGGTGATCTTGTAGATGTGGTTGGTGAACGCATCCGGGGCAGGTCCTCCGTTCTCGCAGTTGAACTTGATGCCGAAATCATTCTCTGGACCACCGGGATTGTGGGATGCAGTCAAAACAATGCCGCCTATAAGGTTTAAAAAAGCATTTTTAAATCGTGTATATTTTTTAGTTGGGTGTGCCTAGGCATCTAAAACAATTTTATATTCCAAAGAGGCCACCTTTAATGTGAATAAACTGTTTGAGTAAGTACAACAAAAGCTTAGATTTAAATATTTCATATTATTAAGATAATAGAGATTTTGCAATATTGCTTCTATAATGCGAAATAATAATGTTAGCTTGACAGATGGTCTTTTGTTAGTATAAGATAGATATTAAAAGCAAATTTGTATATCAAATTCGCTTAAGTAATTACACCATACAATTTTATTAAAGGTTAGTCTGATTAGCGATTGCACGAGTCCCTAAATCAATTTTACCCGATTCAAATTTGGTTGCCCGAGTAACGAACTCTCTGTTAACCGATTGAATCCATAGTTATTATTCGACCCCAGGGACCTCTGTCAACGAACAGCCGCCACCCGTTGATTGTGTAAAGATGCTTCTTATCAATTAAAATCTTTACGAGCACAGTGAAGGCTGCCTGCGTTGAACTTACCCAAAGCCTTGTTGTGACGGATCAGGCTGGATACGGCAGGGGTGGACAGGATGCCGTTTTGACCCACCAGCAACTTGGAGACGCCATTGGCAGCGGATAGCCGCACAATTAGCTCGGCAGCCTCCTTGCAGTAGAAACGTCCATCTCCACCAACTACAAGGGTGGAACCAGCCAGAGCAGCTCCATTTGCCTCCAAGATGGCCTGGACAAAGTTCTCCGTGTAGTTGGGCTGGGTGAAAACCTTAACCTGAGATTCGGAAACGATTTCAGAAGTTATAAAATGCAAGTGCGAGCTTTTCCGCCACCTGAAGACCTTACCTTTTTGCGCAATCCACTGGTTCCTGGCTTCTGACCCTCATAGGGCTTTGTGGCAACAATTTCCACCGTTAGCGACATGTCACTGGAGTTTTCCGGCTGCTGGCTGAATTCCAACTGGACGACTTAACCGCGGTTGCGTGCGATGAAAATTGAGTGTGCACAGCGAAATTTGCCTCCCACTGATAAGCCAAATCGGTTCGGTCATGGCGATCAAGATAACCTCTATCATTAGTGCGTGCTATTAGTCAGTCCTAATCTAGTATTGGGGGTGCGTCGTTAAAATGCTGAAGAACCCATTAATCCAGTTATCTACTATTGTCCCCTTGAATTTCATTTCTTTATCGTGATTTGAGGTAATTTTATCATGATGCATTAGTGAACTGAGAGGCCGAGAACCTTGATGTAGGGTGCAATGTCATTCAAGGGCATTCCCGGGTGCCGGCTAACAGCTGTTCTATTTGAAATGTATGCCAAATGTACGAACAAAAGCAGATAAAATGCCTAACTATTTTAAAACCGCGTAGCAAAACATTAGTTAAAGTCATAAAAGGCATAAAAAGAGTTTTGTTTACATTTGTTTATGGTGTTTCAAACAACAGCTGCTGCTTATTAACAGCGGCTTAACAGACGCTGGGGAGCGGAGTTGCCGAATCTCCACGAGTAGTTGTGCGCTATTCAGAAATAATTAAAATTTCAGAAATAATTAAAATTTCAGGCTTCCTTACTTCTTTTGCATGCAATTTAAATTTTTATTAAATAATATATGAATGCAAATTAAAAATAACGACTTAATTTTTTGTTTAAAGCTAAATTAAACTTTATAGAAAACAATTTGAAACCGATTTTAATATAATTTAATTTCGAAAAGATTTAAGTGTATACGTTTACGTTAAAACGTTTTTTTTTTTAATTTTTGTTATTATAAACATAATTCCTTTTTATGTAGCACTGCACACAGCTACACCATAGCGGCTTCTAACGGTTTTAATTTGAAACTATTTCGTTCATTATTACTAAATATATTCACTGGTGATAAAAAAACAAATTAAGCTTTATGAATTTCACAAAAAAATTTAGTTGTGTTGTGTTCATAACCGACGAAAATACTATGGTGTTGGTATTAATATACTGCCGACAGCCAGCAGATACATCGATATGTTGACGCAGCCCTGGCACCACTGACGCACGAAGTTTGACAGCGAATCCATTCCACGTCACGAACCACCGAGAAAGCGGCTGCCTGCTACGACTGCTGCTTAGTTGTACTGAAATACTCGATAAGGAAATACCCAAATTACAAGTAAGTAGTTAAATTATGAATTAAAATGTGTACGTTTATGCTGAACGTGTGCTCGGGGCAGCTATGATGCGTGAATGTCTAGAAAACACACCGGAAAGCGGTCGCCCTTATGTGCCGCTCGTTTTTCGGCGACCCTTCCACGTCAACAAAAAAGTGAAACGTGAAAATAAAACTTCATATTATCTGTGATTGTAGAATGTTCAAGCACCTGCTGACTTTGTTCGCCCTGTGCGCGGTGTTTAGCACCTGCCTGTCGGAAGACGAGACCCGTGCCCGTCTCCTGGTCTCTAAGCAGATCCTGAACAAGTACCTGGTGGAGAAGAGCGACCTGTTGGTACGCTACACCATCTTCAACGTGGGCAGCGGTGCCGCCACCAAGGTGCGATTGGTAGACTCCGGCTTCCACCCGGAGGCCTTCGACGTTGTCGGAGGACAGCCCACCGCCGTGGTCGATAGGATCGCTCCCCAGACCAACTTCACCCATGTCCTGGTGGTGAGGCCCAAGGCCTTCGGCTACTTCAACTTCACCGCCGCCGAGGTGTCCTACAAGGCTGTCGAGGAGTCGGAGACGGTAAGTTATAGCTGAATGTGGGGGCATCAAATCTCAGTGTCCGCCCTGAAAAATCTTATCTAATCTCAGTGTTACAGAAGCCACCGCCAAAGCAAACCAAAATCATTCACTTTTAAATTTAATAATCTCAACTAAGTGAATTTATACACAACAGTCTTTTAAAAATGCCCGTTACCTGTTGAAAGATCGATCAAAGAACTTAATACCCAACAATTCTTGCAGCTCCAACTGGCGGTCAGCTCTGAGCCCGGTGAGGGTGGAATTGTCAACCTGAACGAGTACAACAAGCGCTTCTCCTCCCATTTCTTCGACTGGGTGGCCTTCGCCGTGATGACTCTGCCTTCCCTGGCCATTCCTCTGGCTCTGTGGCACCAGTCCAAGAGCAAATATGAGCGCTCTGGAAAGAACAAGAAGCACTAAGCTGCAGGACGGACGGTTTCCTCGCCACCACCAAGAGATTTCTTTGCAAAGACCCATTACAAATTCCGTATATTTTGTTGCTTTAGTTTCAAATTGATTCCATGCGTTGTTCATCTATTCAACCCACACATCTAATTTACTCCAGTCTGGGACTGTCGTCTGGAGACGGGCGTTAAATCGTTTTAGATTTGATTCGAGGGCGCATTGAGTAAAAAGTGAATAAAACAAGTCCATCAATGTTAAGCCTAGGCTGCTTTTCTAAATAAATTAAATAAAATATAAACTAGATTATTCATTGGTTTCGGGTCTTCTCAACTGTATAAGAAAGGGTAAAGTTATGCTTTTAAATTATTTCAAGTTTTATATTACACAATTACTTAATGGCTACAGGTTTTAACAAATTTATGATAACAAATACTTCCGACCAAAGATCTCCGACTTCTTCTCAAACATCGGAGATTTAATGGGTGTGTTGATGCGATAGAAGGCATTCATGGAGTTTTTGATATACGTGTCATACATCTCGTTAAAGAAGTTCTTGATTCCCTCGTCGTTTTTGTTGTCATGAACGATGATGAATCGTATTTGGCTGGCTGTGATGAAGGCCGAAACAAACCACTGATTGAATCTATCAATGGATTTCAGCTGCATATTGGCCGTCTTCCATTTGTGCTCATCCACCAAATCCAAGGCGGCATGGGCAATAAACTGGGTGAGGTGCCTGTGGTCCTCTTTCTGCAGAAGGAGAATGTATTTACACAGTTCTATGAGACGTTGCCCAGGTCTACATACCCTTAGTTCCTTGTTCACGGTGCTGAATTCCTTCTCGTAAATGGGATTATCATTTTGACCCACAATAACAAAGTAGTATGTGGACATTTTCACGAAAACCAAAACAGTGTAAAGGGCAGTGTGACCAAATCTGGAAAAGTTCCCATAATACCAAATCGAATCAGGTCATCTAAATTACCACCAACAGCTGCGGTAATTTAAATAGAAACAACATTTTATTTTTTAAGCGGGAATATTTAATAAAACTATAAAATACAATGTATAAAATTGTATAAAGAACAAATATAATTATAATTAATATAATATAAAATATAATTAAATATTAGGTGATTCCTACAAATGTATTTCATTCTGTTTTTGTTCTCTACTAATACACAACCTTATAATTATTCCGTTTAGTCTTGGTAATTATATTATTAATATAAAATCATTACTTCACAAAGTAAAAATAGAAATTTACAAACAAATTATTAAAAAGCATAAATGAGAGTGCAACAAATTAATTTCTGCCTGGCCGATCAGTGCTGGAAATAGTTACCCCTCCACTGTTTACCAACACCGTTTCTTCGCGCCTTTTTTCCCCCCAGCACATTGTGCTAACAATTTATACCTTAAGCAAACTTGTATAAAATGATATTTAACGCATAAAGTAGACACCGGAAAGTAATAACATATTGAGGCCCAAGTACCGTTAGAAAGAGGATCGCGATCAACGGGACACCAGTTCGATCGCGGCAGTGTGTGTGCGTGTGCGGGAGTGTAACAAATACGAAAAACGAAAAGTCGCTGCGAAGGTAGATCTCATTATTATTGTATTGTTGTCATGTTTTTGCTTTTGCCCCCGATCTTCATTTGCGATCTTTTGAGTTTGGCTTTCGTATTATCTGTAGATATATCAATTGCTTAAGTACTTAGATCTTACAAAAGAATACCACACCATACACAAACACACGCACACACTCAGCAAAATGCATTAAGCCTAAACCCAAAAAGAAAACAGCAAAAGAGACCCACAAAAATGACCGATGTAAATTGTCTTACAAGTGAGCACATTGCACCCACAACGACCACTGCGAGTCCACCAGGAACTCCCTCCAAAAATGCGGCCACGGATCCCGTCGAGCCCACATCTCCGTTCGTTCTGAGAGCACCGCCCAGCGCCAAATCCAAACTGATACTCCAGAACATGGAGGAAGTGCTGAACTCGGTGAAGCAGAAGCATCGGGAGAAGCACAAGCGAAAGCGGGAGGAGAAGCGCCGCGCAGCACTCATGGAGGACCAGAAGAGCACCACCGAGGAGGTCAAGGCGAATGCCAAAGAGAAACCGCAGCCACTTCGCGAGAAATCCTCCCAAGAAAACGGTCTCAAGAACGGTCGGCGGCGGTCCAGTCCGCTGAAGTCCAGCACTCCGGTGGCCGACAATCAGAGCATCATGAAGCACTTCGCCAAGGCGGGAAAGCCGGAGAACGTGGGTGTTTCTCCGGTGAGCACAGCCAAACCGAAGCCAACCACCAATGTCTTTGAGTTCATGATGAATGCTCGGAATCGCTCTCTGGGGGTTAATGAAGGTGGGGCAGAATCTCCCGCGGATCAAGAAATCGGCAGTGAGGCAGCAACGCCGACCACCAAACGGAAGCTTCTCCTCCAAGAATGGAACGAACGCAAGGGGGGAGCCAAGAGAAGACTAGCGGACGAAGCTCGCGGGGAGTTCATTGAGCTGCAGATGGAGCAAAGGGCAAAGAGGTGAGTTTGATTAAGAATTAGATTCAGAGCGCTATACAACATTTTATTTCCCTAGACTGCGAAAAATGCTGACCAAGACTGACGCCAAAGAGGTGACGGCTCCATCCTCGGCACCCACGGATCCAACAGTCAAGCGTCTAAGAGGTCGACCGCGCTCTCGACGAATCAGTTCCATGGATGCACAGAACCAAATTGTGGAATCGAAGCCCCCGGTCGTGAAAGCAAAAGATCAAGATCCAGGAACAGAGGAGCTTCTCTCGAAGCTTTCGTCGCCCACGAAAAAGCGTGACAGCCTGCTGGGCTACTTTCCCAAAGTGGAATCCCCGAAGGAGTTAGCTGAAAAGGTGATCATTGCGATAGAAACCCCACCCATGGAGACACCCAAGCGAAGAACACTGCGCAGAAAGAGCCAGCAAGAGACACCCATTGTAGCCGAATCCACTCCCTCGTCAAGACCAAGACGATCGTGTGTGGGCAAAGCGCGCTACGATTACGATCTGGAAACGAGTCCCGGCAAGCAACAAAAGGCGAAGCCCCAAAAGGCAGACGAGTCTGTAGAGATTATTGACCTAGACAATAGTAATCCAGCTGCCACACCAAAGAAACTAGCGCCGCTATTCGTCCGTCAATTGCCAAAGCCCAGCCCAGATCCGTCGGTTTTGAAGGCTCGACAGGCGTTTCTGCAATCCGGAGTTCCGGACAAAATTCGACAGGAGCAGATCCGTCAAAAGAACTTCGACCAGATGTACGAAGATAGCTATGAAGTGTTTCCCAGACTGGCGCATATAGGCTGCGAGAGCTTCGGTTCAAAAAACGGTCCTCTGGACATTCCCTTTGCTCTGAGGGCAGAAGAGGAATATTCCGAGGTTACGAAAGCGTTACCCGCCAACAAACGACGTGCCAAAGCGAGTAGCATCACCAGCTGTCTGCCCGCGGATTTTACATCCAGCAAAACTTTGAACAAGTTCAACTATGCAACTTTGCCACAGCTGGAAAATAAACGTGGCTTTGTGAAGCTCTGGAAGAATGATTTCGATCGGTTTCCCACCTTTAAGTGCTATAACCAGATGAGGGAGAAGTATCGCCACTTCAGCGCCATTGACAGTGCACAGGATACGCAGCAAATGGGAGAATCACTGGTGGTAACACGTCGCACTCGCCGTTCAATGGAGCAGAATATGGCACAGAACGAAGAGGAGGCGAAACCACCGCCTTCCGCTCCGAATGGCGAGCTGCTCTTTACGGAGAAGTACAAACCGCTGCTGTTCGAACAGGTTCTGGTGAATCTGACGCCAGTGCAGGAGCTTAGGGAGTTCCTGTCCAGCTGGAGTGGCAATGGAGGTAGCAATCGAAACTCGCAGGGCATGGATGACACCTTTGACATGAGCAATGATTCGGCATCAATGGGCTCAAGTAGCAACACGATGGTTCTGGTCGGACCTTCATCCAGCGGGAAGACCAATGCCGTTTTTACCTTAGCCAACGACATGAACTTTAATGTCTTGGAGATAAATGCAGGGATGAAGAGGACGGGCAAGAAGCTGATACAGGAACTTCAAGAGGCCACGCAGTCGCATCAGATAAGGAAAGATGGTAAAGCGGGTGGAGGATCCTCACAGCAGTTGCTTCAAAAGTTGCAAAAGAGTGGATTAAAAGCAAAAGCAGCCGCAGTGGAACCTCCTTCCGAAGTACGGAAGTCTCTGATCCTAATCGAGGATGCGGATATCTTGTTTGATAACTTGGACGCTGGATTTACGGATGCCATTTATACATTGGCCGCCAGTTCCAAGAGGCCGGTCATTGTGGTTGCCACGGATCCGAATTGCGCGCACTTGCAGCGCCTAATGCAGCAGAATATAATCCATTTCCAAGCTCCGAACGCATTGAACATCTCCCGATTCTTGGCCGTTTTATCGCTAATGGAAAACTGTCCCATCGAGTTGGACGAATTGATATCCGTGTATCTATACAATCAACAGAATCTGCGCAAGACGTTGATGGAACTTCAGTTCTACATTCAGAGTGGTGGAGATTCAACTCGCGATAGGACTGGCGGTGGGATTAAATCACCAACCAAAACCTCAAATAGCCGGCTGGCCACCGTCGATGGCAGTCGAATCCATCAGAGATTCTTTGAGTTCTTTACAAGCCCGCAGAATGTCCAGTATCGAATACCCTTTCCCGTTGACTTCAGCCTCTTGCGTTTGAATCTCCCCGATCTTATGGCTAGTTCGGCGATGCTAAAGGAGCAGCAGGCAGCGGGCGGTGGAAGTAGAACCGCTGCCAAGCGGAAGTCCCGCTCACCAAAGAAGGCCTGGCTGAGCAGCGCCACTGGGCAGAAGTCCGATGGGCACAGCTCATCGCTCGCCACATTGGCATCCTTCTATGACAACATTTCGGTGGCTTCGTTGATGGACTCCGACTGCAGTGATCGCTTGCAGTGGCACCTGTCCGAAGAAATCGGTCACCTGCTGGTGGAGCAGGCTCTCCAAACTGGACTCGCGACCAAGGAGTGCCCCTACAATCTATTTGATAAGCCGGTTCAGAGGTAAGATTTTCAAAATGATGAGTTACTCTTTAACTAAGCCAATATATAAACACTTTAATATCAAAAGATCTTTATTAACAATATCTATCTGTATCTATATCTATTTTGCTTTAAACACATTTTAAGGCTTAATAATGCTAACTTAATTAGCTGTCATGGCAGTAATCGATGGAAAAAGGAAACCGGGGTTTTGTTATCATCCAGCAGTCATAATAACAACTAGTCACAAGATATCTTTAGCGTTCGGAATTCTAATAGCCTTGTCATAAAAATGACCGATCTTATAACTATCTTAGGAACACACCTATTCATTAAATTAGTGCCCAGACTTTTCACTAATTAGATACCAAACTTATTTTAGTTATGCTTTAATTTTTTCATTTTTTATAACTTTCTGTAATCTTTCCAGGTTTTCAATTTGCCAGCACCTGGGCAACGGAGTTCTCCGTTCCGACTCCGCCAAATCGCTGGACTTCGAGCCCGCCCTGCGCTCCATATGCCGCAGCGAAAAGGAACGGGCAGGACTGGAACGGAAGTCGAGTAGATTCTATCACTATCTGCGCAACCACACGGTAAACGTGACCAGTTTCACGACGGATTACTTTGACACTGCATGCAGTACGTTCCAATCGGCTGCCCCCAGCAGCGAGCCAACCATGGAGGCCGAACCGAAAGATTAGGCATCGTTTGGATTTAGTTTAATTTTTTTGAAATTGGTGGAGCAGCTCCGCCGGCTTTGTTTGCAATTTATTCAGATCGTTTAAGAAGAGTTGATCTTTTTTAAGATAGCTTTGTGGACATGAAGATGTAGCTATTATGAGATAAACCTAGAACTATTTACAATTTAACTATGATAAACTAACTACGACCTCATCCTATGTTAATAAATCAATCAAATGACATGTAAACCTATGACTAGCAGCAACAGAAACCGGAGGAGCTATTCTTCGCGGGTTCGGGATCTTCGGATATTGTGTTTGCCGTCGGCTTTGCTGCACCATTGGACGTTGGCTGCACTTGAATGGGTGCAGCTGAGTTGATTTCTCCGATTTTGTAGTTCTTTAGATCCTTTTCTGCGTCGGAGGAATGGCCTGCCTGCTTGAAGGCCTTGGTGGCATCCTTGCCGCCATATTCGAGTAGTGCTTCACTGCCGCCAGGATGCTCGCCGAGGAACTTGGTTACATCGTACACGTTCCCCTTGATGATCAGCCAGCAGGGTTTGCCATTCTTGCCGTTCTGCTGGGCCACCTCCGAGAGTTCGTACAACTGTGACATATTGCTGATTTGATTTCCTAATTGCTTTCCGCTGTTCGCGAATGTCTTTTAATGGCTGCTGTTAATTTGCGTTTAATAAGTCGCGCTCTTGATTCGATAATTTTAGGAGCTGTTAACCGTTGGACGGACTCGGAAACACTGGACGCGTGCCAAGGGGCGACCCTTGCTTATGTTTAACATTTATCAATAGTTCAAACAATCGCCTAGATCGCTTGTACTTGCCTTGTACCTGTTCTCCCCCATTTCCCCCTCGACGGGCAATTACTATTTGCTGTTTTATTTCAGTTATTTCCACAATCTGTCTGCATTGTGGTTGATAAGAAATACGTGAGAATTTCACCGTCTTTCAAGGCGACCTGCTACTAGTGTGGGCAGTGACCAATCTCCTTTTTTTGGGTGGGATTTGTGCAAATCATTAATGCAAATGGATGGCGCGAGTTGTCATTGAGTGGGTTTCTATCGTTGGTGAAATCTAAGCACAGTTTATGATTCACTTGAACACTTCCCGTTGAGTAATTTATGGTGGGAATTTTCTTTGAGTTAGTTATGTCCATTAACTTCGACACCATTTATTGATAACTGGAACATTGCAGGGTTCATATCGTACAATCAGTCAAACCCAAAATGCAATAATGTGTGTCAAGTGCCAATCAAAGCTAAAAGTTTCCAGTTGACAACAAATTTGGTTGCTTAAAGAAAAAACGGTTTTTATGTTTTCATAGTTATGTTCTATATATTTTGGAAATATATTTTAAATTTGCTTTCATTTTTCCCATTTTTGTTTTTTTGCTTTTAATGCTTTTGCGTTTTATATGAGACAACAACAATAATTGGTATTCAATTAATATATATATGTATTTAGATATATATCGATTTTTATTCCGATTTTTGTATATTAGACGTTTTGCATAATGCGCTTTAAAAAATTTCGCTAGTATTGGGTGCACTTTGCCTGCAGGGATCAAAAATCAAATTCGATTTTCTGGGAAGTGGGAGATGGTAGATGGGATGATTTTGATCTCGGATGGTTTCGAAAAGTTGTTGAGAAACTGTTTGGGATTGGGTGTGGTTACATTAACATAATGCTCCGCAGCGCATTGTCCTGCATTCGGTGTATTTACAAATGAATCTCTATACTTTTCTTGTTATTTACTTTATTTATTTAGCTTTTGTTATATATATATTTATATATATCAGTCGACGGTTTTGCATTTTCGAAACGCAGCTCGTGTGCGCTTTCATTTGTATTCTCGATCTAAACGTACAGATACAATATAGTAATAAATATCGTATATATAAAGTGTAAAATTAATTACTTGTCAATGATTGTTGATTTATTGAATTAATCGATCTGCTTGAATTTAAAAAAATCGTAATTCAATCAATTGATTTACTATAATTTAATCGATTTGTTTCATTTCATTTGATTTACTTAGTTTCCGTTTAGTTTCGCTAAACATAATTCGTAGACTTGATCTTCGTTTAGAATTTAATTTTTAATTTAAAAAACAGTTTTGGAGGTAGTTGAAATTAGGCCTGTTTGTATAAATGTGTATATGATTCTCCGATCAAACGAGTTTAATCGCTTCGATATTTAGCTGGACTTAATTTGTTTAGAACTAATTAAGTGATTAAATTCTACGCGTTTAATTTAGTTATTCATTGTCTCCGGTTTTCTCTTCGTTCTGTGATATTTCGGGCTATTTCCGGTTGCATTACTTTAAGTATTCTTTGATCCATAGACATCGAACTATATCGTTATGTATTTAAAATGTAGGCTTGTAGGACTTGTTGGCGTAGTAAAGTGTTTTCGTTTTCCATTATTTTGCATTTGTTATCATATTTTCCTAGTTTCTCGCATTCCATTTCTCATCTAAATTGTTGGTTAAATGTGTTTTAAACTTGATTTAATGGATCGTGAGTTCTTGAAACCATTTTTTGTTTTTCCTTCTCTTTGATAATTTCAATATAAAATGTTTGGGGCAACAAGGTGCACGGGTTGTTTGAAAAATTACGCATTTTTGGAATTTCAGAAATTCGTGAAATTATAGACTAATAAATAAGGCTGGATATCTAAACAATAAAAGCTCTGAGTTGCTTAATTGTGCTTATAATATACATTGCAATGGGACTTTTTCTTAACTCTTTGATTTTCCTAAACTCAGAACGTAAAAATATAATGCCAATCTAATTTTAAATAAACCGCCAAAACTCGACCAGAGTTACACTTGAAAATGCACGATCGCCCGTTGTTGCCAGACTGCAATTGGTTATCGATAACTTCAGTTTCATCGATCGTTACGTTTTAAATTTAAAATTCAAAATGTATCCCGCTAAAATCCGAAATCAAGATTAGCTGCAGCCAATTTAAAATGAAAACAATAATTTCTCTACAATTTGGTTTACATAGATTTCATTTCATTTTTTGTTTTTTTTTTTCTTTACATCGTAATTCCGTTAGCAAATATACAAATACAAATTTCAATTGAACTAAAAATTGTTTGTTTGTGTGTGTTTTCGTGTGTTCCAGCACATGGGCCTTGCGTACAATAATAATAGGGGATAAGGGGATTTGGATAGGGGGGTGGGGGTGGGGGATAGAGTATAGTTAAGAGTTGGTTGGCTTCGATTTAAAACTAGAGTTATTGAAACTAAAGTGTATACAATATTCATTCATAAAATTACAATTACATATTCACTTATGTGTTGTTATTTACTTTCCTCATTCCCTTTCTTCAGTTTTTATGGTATTGTGTCTGTCTCTTTCAAGTTTGTTGCTTTCTTGGTTTTTACAAAAACGTTCTCGACTTATTACTTTTATCAAGCGACGAATGGAAATAATGTTACATAACTTAAAAATGAACCTTCTACGGTCTGTGGTGAGTGCTTAAAAGGCGGCAGCGCAACTATACATATGTCTTCTCCGTATCATTCTCTAACTTTTCTTTCCTCTCGTTACTCAAATTTACAAATTAAATTCTGACTAATAAACAGTCTTTTCGTACCAGCGCAAAAGTTGGCGACAGACCTACATTAAATAAATCTGTTAAACTTTAACATAATAGATAAACATAGGCTAACATAAAAAAAATATATGTATATATATATATATATATATGTATATATATATATTGGAGGTGCCGCACAAATCTCTGGAGATTCGACAACAAAAGATAAGTATTTCACTAAATTTGGCAATATTTTACCTCAAGTAAAGCTTTTTAGACACAAGACCTGCGGTAAGTTTACAAATTATGATCAAATACCATGCAAAGTCTTACGGTTTGAGAAGTTCAAATCGGCTAGTGAACTGTTGAAACTTAACTAATGTTCTAAAATCTCCAGTGGTTTCCGCACCACCAGATTTGTTTAATGTAGTTAAACTTAACACGAGCTCAGTTATGAGTTGGCCGCACAGTGGCTGCAATTTCGGCCATTGCAGCTGCAGTGGTAGCTCATCATGCTAGAGTTGGAATTATTGCGGCTCATCGTGGTCAGCGGGAGATCCCCCGTCGCTCCGGCGGCAAAGGAAGACTGAGTGGTGGCTGTAGTTGTGGTTGTCTCGACGGCGGCTAGGCTGGCGGTACTGCTGCTACTCCCGCTGCTGCTACTTCTCAGCGGCTGTAGGCCAGCTCCGATTGGCACGGAGACGGACAACGGTGGTGTGGGTATCCGTTCGGGACTGCAGTTGCCGCTTGTTCCGGTTCCCAGGCTCGTAAGCAGTTGCGTGCTCGGTCCCAGGCCTGCATAGATCCCGCTGGGATTTGTGCCATAGCCACAGGCCGTGCTTTTCAACAGGGATGCATTGGACACCGGCAGCGTAGGCGCAGCAGCCAGTGAGGAGGCTGACGACGAGGTGGACACACAGGCGGAGGAAGCAAGCGAGGAGGCGGACGACGACATGGAGACGGAGGATGCTGGGGAAGCTGTGGCGACCGAGGTCATTGTACAGCTCGGCGGCGACTTGGGCGAACTGATCCGCGAGAAGAACTTGGTTATGGCATTCGGCTTCGATTTGCTGGACGATGAGGAGGCGGACACTGACACGCCCGCTGGCGTGTACGTTGAGGAGGCGGCCTGGAGCGTGGTGAGACGGTAGCTGGAGCTGGAGACGCCACAGCCGCCCGCCGAGATCTGCTCGGGCACATCCCGCACTGTCTTGTTGGGCGGCGGCTTCGTGTATGATCTGGTGATCTCCGATTGCTGTTTGGGATCAAAGCCGATTAGTTAGTATATGGCTGTAAGGTGTATTTAAGGTAACCTACCTGATAGCTGCTCCTGATCTGCAGGTGTCGATCTTGTCCGTACTCGCTGTCCGGCAGTGGTACGTGATGGGGACAGCGGGGAGTTTGCTGCTGCTGCAGCTGGTACTGGTAATGTTGGTGGTGGTCGTTGCTATGGCTCTGCAGCGAACTGCACGAGGATCCGGTTGAGGAGTTGCCGCAGTCGCCCTTGTAGCAACCACTACCGCTCCCGCTGCCCGTGTTTCCGTACTTCAGCGTGGTGGCTTCTATGCCGCCGCGCGCCACATTACTGCTAATACTATTGTTGTTGTTGCTGCTGCTGCTGTTGCCCAGCTGGTGTTGCTGATGGTGGTGTTGGTGGTCACCGCCTGCTGCTGCTCCTCCTCCTCCGCCGCTGCCGCCACTGGAGTTGTGCGTGCTTGGAGTTGTCATGCGTTGTTGCTGGTGGTGGGAATGTTGTTGCTTGTTGCTGCTACTGCTGCTGTGATGGAGATGGTGTTGCTGCTGATGCTGATTGTTGCCGGCGCCGCGAATCACAGTCTCGCCACGTACAGCCAGAAGCTCACGTGCCTGGAGCGCATCCACGCGCATTCTACATCTAAATTGATCCCTACAATTAAAGTGAAATTAAATTAGCATGGATTTGTATGTATATAGGTATTAGAAAGGATTTCATTTAAGCTATTATAAGAATTTTCTGCTTTGCAATAGGGAGTACTTCGACTTCGACATACCTATCATCGGGTGGTGTGCTCAAAGATGTGCGGGTCGGAACGCCGAGCCGCTCCATTCCCGCGCAGCCGGCCGTCTGTACCGATAGCATCTGTAATAAAGTGAAACCACAATTAGCATAAAGTCAACTGAAGGGCTTAACAATAATATATATTGAGAGAGACCTAAAGGTACAGGCCACCAGTCTCCCCCTGCTCGTCCTGACAGCTCTCCACATCACTCAAAGTCTGAAAGCCCTCCAGCATGAGCCATCTTTTGGCCACCCGAAGGGTGCACATGACCAAATCGTAATCGTACTCTCTACCCTCGTAAAACTCAATACATATCTCCATTTCGTTGAATTTATTCGGTTTTAGTGTCTTGAACTTCAGGTTACCCGTGTAGTGAATATTTTTTCGCATTACAAAGGGCTGCTCCACAAAGAGTACCGATTGCATCCAAAGCGATTTGAAAGGCGACTTTAAGCAGGGATTACAGCTCAGCTTAAAGTTTAAGCTATTACTAAACTGCACTTCGAAAAAGAGAAGAAAGCACTCGAGATATCCCTCTCTATTGACACTTAGTCTAATGTTTCGATCTATAAACAGATCCTCTCTTCTGGCTCTTTTCAAATCTAGTCTGAGAACGCAATGAGCCATCGTCAGAAGTTTTTTGCCGGTCGTTAGGGCCACACAAGGTTCAGCCAGCGCATATCGACGTATGGCATTCATATTAAATCCGTAGACATTGCGCCAATGATTGCATCTTTCGCTCTTCAGTTTGTGTTCCTCGGATGCAACCAGATAAAGAGCTGCCAGATCGGGTAGAATAAAGCCGCCTTTCTTTAGCCAGCGATCACGCGCCTCGAGCACCTCCAATATCTCCGATTCGTAGAGCAAACAGTAACCCATCCAGTTGCATATGATGCCATCTACTTTCGTCGGGAGTTTAAGATCCTTCATGCGACCATTCATGACCGTGATCACACCTTCATAGCCATTTTGCCGCACCACCAAGGTTGTATAGCCAGTCACCTTGGAGTAGTCCACGGCGTACACCCTTTTTGCTCCCATTTGGGCTGCCATAAGGGCCAGTGTTCCAGTGCCACAGCAGAGTACCAGGATTGTGCGATCCTTGATGAGATGCCGTTGGTGATGGATGACAGATTGAAAGAAGTACATGTGTGCCTGATCCTTCTGCCGGTTTCGCATTACATCCAGACGAGCGGCGGTATCGTGTCGGAAATCCGCTGAAGTCATGCGATCCAGATCCTCCAGTTCTTTGGGCACCTTTCTTGGCGGCGCGGGAATTCGGCCAGCGGATCGAACTCGCGTTTTGCTCCGTGCTTGGGTAGCATCCTGGGGATTAGGTCTCTGCAGTAATGATATTTTGATATCGCTATTTTCGGGTTTTACGGTTTGATTTGCACTCTTGGAATTATCCAACTTTTCTGAATGTTTCTTTCGCTCTGCCACACTATTCAATGTACTTTCAAATATCCCTCTCGCTTTGGTAGTCGCTCCATTCTGAACTATAGCACGTCCCTCGATTTGGTCAACTATTGAAAGCTTTTCACAACAAACGCCACGACCACGAGTTCCATTGGCTATTCCACTGCCATTCGAGAAAAAATGTTTCCAGTTCTCCGCGCTCGTCTTTTCACAAGTCTTTGCAGTTTGCATTTCATCCAGCTGATTGTGAAACTCGGCCAGACTTAGTTTTACAGGTTTCTTTCGATTGAGTACATTTTTACTCTTCTTACTAGGCATTGCAGTATATTAAGAGAGAATAAATAAGGTAACTAAGTTCCCCAGCGAAATGAAGTAACTTTCCAAGTGGGAAAGATGAAGCCGATTGGGAAGGTGGCGCAGAGAAAAAGTTTGTGACGTCACTTTTAGGACGTTGATTAATAAACATAATGTCGTGATGCGACCTTTGTAGAACTGGTCAAATAATATCCTATAGGATTCACTAAAGATATTTTACGTAAGATGTTAGGATTCCTTAGTAGAAATGTCTTATAAGCAACTGTAATATTTTGCCTGCATCATTTGTAAAAGCGATATATGGAATATATTAGTGTGCCCAGCTCCATTTCAATCTATTTAGTGCAAAATAGTGGGTAAGTTTTAAAAAAATTGATATAACTGGCGCGTTAGATTCTTATTTTTTTTATGTAAATTTAAAAAAACGTATTTTTTTATTTGCATCCATGTTATGTTCAGTAACAATTTGGTATATCCTATCTGCACGATTTATGCACCGTATGTTTTCTGCACAGACAATTCGCATAACTCAGCATGCTCCACATTCCGTTGGCCACCTTCTTCAAAGTTTTTTTTGCATTACTTTTTATTTTTATTTTTTCGTGTGTCTTAACCCCCTAATGCCCCACCACACCACCTGGCGATTGATGTGTGCAAGCGAGAATGAAAGAAATGACAAATCTCTGCGCTGGCAACAACAAATAAAAGAGCACGAATATTTTCGTCGACGTCGGGGGCCGCGTACTTTGTAAATTATACAAATATGCAAATGCAATTTTGTAAATTAAAAACTTGTGAAACTATGTGGTAAGAGCTCTGTGGGCAAGCATGTTCCTTATAATTTGATTGTACAAGCCAAAGTATTTAACTTGAATTTATTTTCAGGTTTCACACTTTTTCTAATCGTTGCTTTTGCCAAGACACACACATACATATTCATAGTGTTATATTCAAAAGTTAATGTACAAATTTTCTTTTTTTTTCGTAAGGTGTACTTACACTCAGAGTTACCACATAACTATACTAATAATGTTTTTATGCTGGCGCGAAATTTCCCAGTTTTAATAGAAACTATTTTCTCTTATTACCATTTTAAGGCGGCCCATAAAGTTGGTACATGTGAACTTTAACAGCAGTTAGTATTTTTAATGGATGTTTTTTGTGGTGCCATTTTAAGTTAATCTATAAACTTGCTGTGAATAAGCTTATGGGACTAATAATCCGAAATAAATGTGCCCGGGATTTTTTAATTACTTTGTATAATCTTCAGATACATTTACTTCTGTTTCTTTCAAAAGCTTAAGTTCCCAATGATATTTGAACTAAAGGGTTCAATTTAGTTTTTCAGATGCAAAGTTTGCATTATTGACGCCTCACTGTTTCGGTGTTTTTGCAATATTTCCCTTCGTTTTGGGTAATCTGAGGCACCAGAAAATATCGCATCACATTGTCTGGGGCGTCTCCGTTCGCAAACATACATATATACTACATACATACATATGTGAATGTATAGCCCCCAAATCGTCCCGCTCCCGTGGCAAAAAATTAGGTTAAAATGTTTACTCGAGCATTGCAGACGGGATTGGCAATAACCTCATTTTCCGTTTGTGCACTAGTGTGCGTGTGCCTGTCTGCATGTGTGCATGTGTGCGTGTGGGCCAGACTCTCTGACGTAAGAGAAATGTCTGCCTTTGTTTTTGTTCGTCGTTGTTGTTTTTGTTGGCCTAAGCCCAGCCATAAGTTAACATACTTTCCCCGACTGCTCTGCATCTGTCGCATGTTGTTGTTTATCTTTTTGCTGGCGTTTTTTTTTATGGCCAATAATGTGACATAATATTTGGGGTAAACCCTTGTTTTTTGTTCTTGTCCCCGCTTGTTTGCTTTTGGCCTTGTTTCAATCCTTGGAAGTTTCCGACTTTCTCTGCGTTTGCTTAGGGTACCCAAAAAAGTTCCCAAAACATTTAATGTTTGAATGTTCAAACTGGCGCACAGAAACAAATTTTCATTATACTGTTGTCGTATTTCAATCCTACTGTAATTTGAAATTGTAATAGGACTTTAAGACTTTCACCCTTTTTCAATACTACTGTAATTTTAAATTGTAACAGGCCTTTAATCGAATGTATTCAAAAGTTATTTTAACTAAATATTTACGTTTTAATATATTGTAATCATTTGGGATAGAACATTTACAAACGGTATTTGTTTTAAAGGTGGTTTTTCCACTAGATGTGTACAAATCATTTTTCCGGGCCGCCAAAAAATTCCAAAACATGAACAGCTGTCTGTGTGTGCGTGCCTCTCTGTTTCTCTCTCCGCTGTAATTGTAATTAATTTATGCACGTCTGCGTCTGGTGCGTGCGTCTGGCATAGATAACGGTTTTAATGAAAGCCCGCTCTCACACATCCACATGCACATTAACATCCACATCCTAATGCTGTTAATGTTAACGCCCACCGAAGTTCACACACTCCAACACTGGCGCACATGCGAGCGAACATTTTAATAATCAATTTGAATTATTCATTGGCTAACGGCGGCAAATAAAATTCGATTAAAACAGAACGCCGCTGCCGACGTCGCTGCTTCTGATTCTGCTAAACGCCTTGGGTTATTAGCGGCAATTGTGTTTCACATTTCGCGCGCCAACCATCCCGCCCACGCACTTACATACATACGTATGTATGTCCCCACCGTCTACATCAACATCCACATCTATAAACGTAACCATTTCCACATTGCCATCCGAATCTTGGGCTCCAAATGGGTTTTTGCCCACGTCTTGGAGGGGCATGTTGAGAAGCATTCATTTATTATGTTCTCACTACAGTGGAAACACACATCGCTTTCTATTTGAATCTTTGCAGATAAAACCTTAATCCTTGTATAATCTCATTATATATTTAGATTTTTATCACTATAACTCATGGCTTTGAATGTCCAATAATCGTAAAATAACCTAATCCAATAACAAGTACAGTATATATAAATTTTGATAAATAAAATGCCTATTAGTTTAACCCCAACCTGTGCCCATTTATTGAGTGCCCACCGTATCCGATGTGTTTCATTCATAATGCTGAATTTTGCGTGGGCAAATTAAGCAGGGGAAAAAATATGAAACAAGAATCTCGATGTGAAGAATGAAAATGAACAAATGAGCAAATGCGCACTGGAAGATGTCAGCACAGCGAGTAACAATTTGTCAAAGTTGCCGACTTTAATCTCTTGTAATGGGCGGCACTCCCCTACACCCCTAATTCCACCATTCCCCTCGCTAACCATTAATGGGAAATCTTAAAGCCACAATCTGAAAAGCCGCATTAACAACTTTTGGTTCCATAGAGCCCACGAGATGAGAATACACACGTGTGTGGGCGTCTAATTCGTTGGGAAGAAGATTGTCGCCTTTCGTCGCTGGAGTAAATCGCATGGCCTCAAGGTTAATGCCGGTGTCTAGTGCAAATTCAATAAGCAAATGCGCAGATGAATAAAATATATAGACAAATGGCAGGCATTTAAAGTCGGGCAAATGGACAAAGTAAAGTGCCGATGGAGAAATTGAATTTGTCTTGTCCATTAAAATAAAGACGCGCACAAGTGCCAGACACAAAATGGAGATTCCATGCCACCATTCACTTCCAAAAAAAAAGAAAGAAAAAAACAACAAAAAGAAAAAGAAGAAGAAAGAGAAGGACGTGCTGTGCATTCCACAAACGTTGCATAACACTCGGAATACACACGAAAAAATTGGACTGGGCAATTGTGGCGTATGTATAAATCGGTGTAGGCGCAGTTACATAAGAACTTTTGCGTTGGCGCCGACGAGAGCAATTTAGGCCTGTCTGCCTCCCACTTTCCCCGCCCAGCAAACAGCCCCTTTTCAAGGACTTTTACTGCACTGACAGAGAGACGGGTCTCTCTCGCTTTTCCCCACCATTTTTCCCGTCTGCCGCTGTCTGTTTCTGTTTCGCCCCAAAAGGGAATGATGCATAGGATATGGGCAAGAGCGAAGGAAAAAGGCAAAAAGGGAGTGCAGATATAATGAAAAAGGAAACTTGCGACACGTGTCTCCCTTGCTTTTACGGCTGTACTGAGAGAAAAGTGTGTACACATTTAAATTGGGTCAAAAAGGTAATTGGTAATAATGAACAGCGCCAGCACGTAAAGCCAATAAAAATATTTTCGCCCTAATCTTTTTTTTGTAATCTTTGTCAACCGTACTTCAATTTAAATGTTGAAAAGTAAGCGGAATACATATAAAAATGGCGACAAATAATTGCTTAAGATTTATTTTGGTAAGAAGATGACGCATTCTCAAGAAAAAATTGTATTAACTCAACAACTCAATGACGCCATGTGACCTAAAAGTATGCAACAAAATTTGTAATATATTTTGTCTCACGGTAAGCTTTTTCAAACTTTAGAACTTCATCTGCTATTTTGCCCAGTGCAGTTTTGAGACAGACATGCCCACCCACTTTCCCGCCCATCGGCTGTTGCAAAACTTTTTCTTTTCCTTTCCTTGTCTTGCCTTTTCTTGCCTTTCCTCTCTCTCACCCGTATTTTCTGGCTTTTCTTTTCTTCTCTTTTCACGTTTGTTTAGCGTAGGGTAAGTACTTACGGGTACAGAATGTTCCGGCTCGGTTGGCAAAAGTGTTGTTGTAACTGTTGCTGCGGCTGTCGATGCTGTTGCGGCTGCTGCTGCTGTTGTTGTCGCTACTGCTGCTTCTGCTGCAGCGGAGGCGGCGGTGGCGGTAGCGGCGGCTATAGCTGTCTGATCCGCTGCTGTGGAGACCGATGTTGGTGGTGCGGTTGCCAGTGGCAGGGCCAGAGCCGAGTTGGTTTCCAGTCCAGGCCCGATCCCGATCCCGATGCCGGTCCCGATCCCAGATGACAGCACCGCGTTGTTGTTGGTGCTGCGCCGTCGTTGCGACGAGCGACGCTTGTGGCGTATCCTGCGCGTTGTTGCCGCTTCTAATGTTGCTGCAGATGTTGCTGCTGCTGCTGCTCCAGCTCCAGCTGATGCTGATGTCGCTGCTGCTGATGCTGCCGCTAGTGTTGCTGCTAATGCTGCTGTTGCGTTGGCCGAACGGCGCAGGGCAATCGCGGCCACCAACACACTGCCACAGGCCAGGCACACGGATAAACTAATGGCGATTAGCAACAAACGACCTAAAACGATTGCCAAGCGGAAAATAAATATTAGTTGGGCGCCATTCATGTGCATTTATCGGCTGAACGCATACATATGCATACATAAGTAAGTAGTAATCTCATTTTCTTTCGCTAAGACTGCCATTTACTCTCTCTAGAAATAAGTTATAAACTAAAGTAAGTAAGTAATATTAAAATTCTCTTCTTATGCTTTATTTTGTTTATGCTAAAATTCCATCTTTTAATTCTTCAATTTGTAATGTACTTCATACGTCGTATATATTTGCAGACAATCAAAATTTCTTTATATTCATGCAAGAACGCAACACTCGATCGCCCATCCACTCACTTGTAACTACACAATTTGTTTTTAATTTTCGGCTTGTTTGTTGTACAATTTAAATAACTTATTCCCACTCACGAACGCCTTTAATTACTATAAATAAACGAAACAAAACGAACGCGGCCCACAGCACCGACCAAATAACAATGAAACAAAAAAGAGCAAACGACGTGCAACTGTCGTATTTTGTATTCCGTAGATACCGATACCGACCCGCACGTATTTCAATCCGTATCTACAAGGTGCGCACCGTTCTCGGCTCTCTCTCGCGATGATTTCGCCCTGTAGAAAGACCCCGTGCAATGTCTACGTCTACGGACGGATGGCCAGCGGACACGCCGTACGTCGTATGGCTACGGCTATGGCTACGGCTATATGTGTGTACATATGCGTCTAGACTAGATAGCAGACGACTTAAGTGATACAAGCACACATGCGCAATCGGGGCGCAGTGGGTGCGAGCGAGCCGGCAAATGTAGGCGGACAGCAGTTCGATAAAAAAAAAGAAACCCATCGTAGGGATTGATTGACACGTTAGGTAGGTACCCTGTACCCTGTAAGTGGGTTCATGGTACACCATCGAAGCCATGAAGTGTTTCATAATCGAGTAGCACGAGTACGTTTGATTTCAAGTAATCGAACTGCCCAATGTGATTCTTTCCAGAAATTCGCAGACCGTAAATAAATAATCCTTTGTGCCGATAGTGGCAATCACAATTACAACCATTGTAATACGAATTCTATTTTGGTAAACGTACAGGCTTTCACCGCCAAAGCCCAACAGCATTTATGTCTATTTTTAAATCCGAAACGCTTCAATTAGTAATGGGTATTATATAGACGTATATCGTACGGCCAGACGTTATTACTGATAGAATGCCAGACAGACGGAGGCCACCCGTCGCGGTCGCAGACCCTGTAACAGAGCAAACTCACGGATACAGATACTGAGACTGCGATACAAGCACAGTTACAGCAACAGATACTCGCCGCGACTGAGATACAGATACAGATACATGCGAAAAGCTTGCGCAACGAGATTTTACAACTACATATAGTGGAATATATCATGACGATCCGTCTGATATATGTACGTTTACAAAATTCAACAGCGATCCGCAGCGCAATTTCATCAAGGCGAAAATGACGCAGCTATGTAAACGTCGCTATCTCTGTCGCTCGCTAATCAACGATCGGTGGCGGGTGAATGAAAACATAAATGCTTGGATATTCATTAATTTATGATCTGCGCAGGAAGGGGTTGGAAAAGAGAAAATTTACAAATACTCGAAATGCGAGCAGACATGAACGAATTATTCACAAAATTCCAGACTGAAGTTAATCAACTGAAATTAAAATGTAGCTACTGCGAACTGCTACGTAGTGAAAAGGCACAGAAAAAAAAAACAACAACCCAGCCAACCAATTAAAATATGTCAACAATTTCTATGACTCTTTCTCCGTCCGTCTGGCTGTCTGACTTCAACCCAAGCGAGACAGACAACAAAAAGCAATCCAAAAAAAAAAAAAAAAGAAAACTAATATTAACAGGTAGGTACAACAACAAGTGGCACTTTAGACTTTTGCGCATTCCCAGCCGCTGTCACTCGGATTCAACCGTCTCAGGTGACTCAACCTGGCTGGCAGTCATTTGCTTTCGTTCGTTCGGTCTGCCTTTTATGGCCTTTGTTTTCAGATAATAATTATTATTTTTTTTTTGCCAGCTCAGCTACCCTGTACCGCGAACCGTAGAGCGTGACAAAAGCTGATATGTACGGTTACTTTGGGCTATAATAAAACCTTAAATTCGAATAATTTCATCACCTAAAAATATTGTTTTAGTTGGTATTTGGCTTGAAAATGAAAAGCTTTACTATTTCAAACAATAACCACATTTAAATATTACGAGCCATATCAGTTTAACTACAATATCAAAATCTCATAAAGCTGGACAAAAGTGTTGATTACTAAGTAACCAGCTTAATTACATTTACATGTTTTGAGCATTCCTGGTAAGTTTCCGTTTATAGTTTCCATTTTACTAACCATTCCCCGATCGTAAAAGTTTATCGATCTTAGCACTAGTCAGTCGGTTAGTCGGTTTCATTGGACCAAAGGGTACTAGCTCGTTTGATCACTCCCCAATTTGATCGTTATTTTATTTTTGTTTTTAATTGTGCCGCTCGTTTCAGCTTGTTGCAATTATTTTTATCGCAGGTGAAATGATTGAGCACGTCTGGGGACTTCATTTACGTCTGGAGTCGCCGCACAAACATGAACATGGATTTAGATACTATATATATATATATATATATACGTATATTCGTACATGTGCAGCTAGACAAATCACCTGATACCCTAGAAAAGCCGGACCGGCGACAGAGAAAGGAATACCTGGCAACAGTTTCTATGCGATTGAACCTCTGACGCACGTGTGGTCGCCAACTATTGAAAAATGTGCTAAAATAATTGAGCGAATATACAGATTCAATATTTGAATTGATCACACCAGACGCAAATCGTCGAATGCCAGACCTCAGACCTCAGATCACATACTATATGTACATCCCGTGCAAATAGACCAAATAGACCTCGCACCCGGCCAAACCACATCGAATCGAAGCGGGCCGACCCACCGAACCAGACCAGATCAGACAGACAGATCAGACAGTTGGCTAACACTTTCAGCGGTGCAAACGACTTTCGTGGCTATTTTTATGGTGGAACGGACATTGAACGGACACAGTGGGCAAGCTTACAAATCGTGGGGGAACTTGTTTCGATCTCTCTCCCAATTCGTTTGACTAGTTAGTTGGTTAGTTGGGGGTTCCTTGACCGCCGCCCATCCCAAATCAAATCCCAGTCCTTTTCCGTTTTTTATTTTTTCTTATGCGCCAGTACGGTGACAATTGCACTTGATTAAGTGCGCGATTTGAGTTCGCAAAACGAAGATCACTTTCGATCAACTTTCCTTCTTACGCTGGCGCACAACAAAAGTTATTAATTCAATGATTATGATCAACGCGCTAATGACAGTCAAGTGCAGCACTTGATCCGCATAGAGAAAAGTGGCGAAAAAAAAAAAAGATTCGGAGGCAATGCCATTGACACCTTGATTGGATGTCAAGGTTGTGCGCGAGGATCATCGCATTCTCGCCGGGTGCTTAAACTAACTAAGGCCATTATCATAAGCTCCCAGCAATCATAATACATTGAGGTGACATTGAACTTGAAAAATCCAGCTGAATTGTGCGCCTTTTGTTGTTTGACGATCAGTTTAGATTTTCGCGGTATCGCGTGTGATATTTTTATGCAATTTAAGTGCGATTTATAGCATTGGATTAAAAGGGATTGCTACAAGCTTGCTTTCAGTTGTTTTTTTTAGAATTAAGCATTAACAAACCATTTTTTAGTTCTCTATAAAATTTTTTATAATAGTTCCCAAATCCAGCAACTATTTTATTTGAGCAATTTATGATCAAGTGGAAAAATTCATATTTGGATCGTTTTTTGTTTTGTTTTCGAGAATGAAGTCGTAAAAGTAGAACTAATCGTTGATATCAAAACAGGTTTCAAATCTTAAACGTAAACAATATTACGTATATTAACATAAACTTTTGGCCTGACTTTGAACTAAATTCTATTGCAATTTTAGATTTCGACGTCTTGTTTACTATAAAGTTTAGCCTTGGTGCAAAAGGGATTTACACTCTATATAGGAAGTGGAATCAGCAGCAGCAGCAGCAGCAGCAGCAGCATCATCAGCTGACGTCAGCTCCGTCTGCAATTGGATTTCTATTTATTTTTATTCTGCTGACTTGTTTTTTTTTTACTTATTTTTTTTTTTTGGCAACAATTTTTGTCTAGTTTGTGCAAAATATTACAATGTTGTCTGGCGCAGAAGATGAAAAGTCGGAATGCCTGCTCCCGTCAGCGTTTTACCCTCTTCTTTTTTATTTTTTGTTTTTTTTTTTAATTCCTCTGTGAGAGGCCAACCCTTTTTCTGTGATTCTGATTTTGTCTTTTTTTTAGTTTTTTTTTTTGCTTGCAGCTAGACTGCGCACGGCAACAGACGGAGAAAAAAACGTTGGGAAAAATGAGAGGCAGTGGCAGGGAATGCAAATGAATGAGCTAAATGCAAAGAAGCAAACGCAGAGGGAAAAATGAAAATAAAAACTGAAATAAACCGCAGACAGAGAGAACGGCGACGTCGACCTCGCCCAGCCAGCAGCGCTTTTCCCATCATCATCATCATCATGATGAAAATGTTAATGGTGATGATGAGGATGTCGTTTGACCTTTAAGCGAAGCGAGTGCATTCCATCAACAACAACCTGGCAGAGAATCCCATTTTTATTTCGTTTTTTTTCCAACGTTTTAACCAACCGCTCTCCTTTGCATCTGGGTGTATTTGATTTTTTTTACTTTAGATTTGTTCATCATAATTTGCAAACGCATTTAATTAATGGGAAATCACGTGGTGAACATTGTGCAAACACCTCGTATGCGCAATAATTCAGCTACGTTACGTATACGCAGCGTATCGCATTGGGTGTGTTTGCTATTTCATCATCTTTCTCGTAGCGACGACTTGATAATAGAGTAGGCAAATTCTAGATGCATAAGGAGGAGGTGCGCTTTAGAAACGAATTTTTAATTAATTAAACATAAGAAAAAAAACATTTTTCGCAGTGTTTTCATTGCTATTCTTTTGATCCTACTTAAACAATTTACGCATTATTCCGTGTTTTTCTATACTTTGCCTAAGTATGCAACCACACTCAACCTCCTGCACCTTGCGGCTCCTTTATGCTGGTTTCCCCCTGTCTTATTGCAACATTGTGTCATACTTTCTGTTGATTTTGTCTCTCTGTTTATTTGCCGATTGGTTTTTTTTTCCCCCATTTGGACTTGACGTTGGCTTCGGTTTGGTTCCACTTTCCCCGCTACCACATCGTCCACATCGATAGCCAAGAAATTGATGTTGATGTCGACTTTTGTTCTGTTTGCCTGCGCCACTGCAGACGACGATGGTCACCACCACGCTGATGATGATGATGACGGTGGCTCCCTCCCTGGTTGGCAAATATTGACAGAGGCTTCGAAATATTACGCAGAAAAAAGGGAAGTGAGATTCACATGTTTAAATGGCTATTCTAGTTTTTTTTTCTGTCTTATGCACCATAGACGCCTCCATTTTTCGCCCGGTTTTGCTTGCGGCCAATGACTCATTGACCTGGTTTAGGTTCCCTATGTCTAGGATTTGCAGTTCTCCAGCGCTGCTTACCCCATATAACTGGGTCAGTGGGCGTGTCGAAAAGGGGGGGGGCGTTGGATGGCACTCAGACCGAAAAATCTAGTTCATGTATGGAACAGCGACGAAGTGGGGTTTGCCACTTTATTTTTCTCACTGCATTTTCGTGGGCCCTTTTTTCGCGAACAATATAAAATGTATTCTCAAGTAGCAAATTTTCCACCAGCCCGGATAAAGTGTGTCAACCGTTGGTGGTGTACAGCACTGTCTGCGCTCCAGTTTCTTCGGCTCGGATGATTTTCCAGCTGAGAATGATATATGGCAGTTAGCTGGGCGTATACGTAATCCCATCGATTACTCATACGCCACGGGTCACAGAGCCGTGGAATTGCGTTGTTGCGTTACAGCAATTGTCTGCAGATAAGCAAAACCATTTCAATTAATATCTTCTTCATATTTATATAGCTATTATCGCAAGTTTAAAACTCTCTCTCTCTCTCTTGCTGTTTTTAGTATACCAATCAATCAATCAGTCGACCGTCATCATTCTGTCATCGTGATGGTCACTGCTATTTATTCGCCACTTTTATTTATGATACCCTTTTTTTTTCTTCGATTTTTGCCATATTTAGCTTTTATCTATCGCCTATCACAGAGTTGAGGCGTGCAAATTGATATCAGCGCGTGTGGCTAATTTATAATTTTCAACCGTCGTACGTTTTATATAAAAGTGTTGGCTTAGTTTCCGATTCTGGCCAAACAAAATGATTAGTGAAAGCCTATTAATGGTTTTTAAATAATATTAATTGATTGATTAGTCGCCATTTTGTGTATACAACGAATATACCAGGCATCATCAATGGATGCATTTGTATGCCCGATCAGTTGACCACGAAACAATATAGCTTATTAATCGCTGTTGGTAATCACCAGTTCTCGTCTGGAATGCTTTTAAGGTTCGTCATGAATCAACGGCAGACGGGGGTAAGATTAATTATACGTTTGCCGAAAATTCCCAACAATTACGTAGTCTGGCTACTGCATTAGCAAGTGTTTTCCGTTCTAGGAAATATATACACCAACATAAATAAATTGTATCAAGACAGGAGTGCATTAACAATTTATCCATTGAATTAGCTAACTTTTACAACTGCGTTTGTAAATATACCCGTGGCAATCGATTTTTTTCTTACAAGTAAATAAACAACTGAGACAGCAGTAGTCTGAGTAGAAAGGGATGGTGATGGGCGAGGTGAAATGAAAGAGACAGGACGATTGGCGCGACAAGCGTCGGCGTTTCCGCTTTGAAGTCACTCTCTCGCCATTGTAATCCAAGTCGTTTTGCCCAAACTCGGCAGCACTTGAAAGATGAAAGCCGAGAATGTTGTTTGCCACACAGCTAGAAATATAATCCACTCTAACTACCATTAACGAGTTGTCCGCCCATTAAAGTGAGTTATTTTAATTAAGGTATTATTTGTGCTTTATATTCTAAGATGATTAAAATGAGTCAAATGATTTCCCATCTATTTGTGATCCTAAACTTTTTTCACTGTATCTTTCAGATATTTTGTCGTTCGAAAGATCGCAGCAATCAAGCCGGCGTCTTGGAATTTCGATCTATCTATGCTAATTGCATTTCATTGAAATTAATGTTGCCGCGTGCAACTTCGAGCAGGGTCAACTCATTTATAAGCGAAGGAAGGAAAGGAGAGGGGCGGGTAGTTAATCTGTCCAAATGTTGCAAGACCATAAATTTCTCGGTAAGCCAGAAAGTCAAAAAAAAAAAAGGGACAACAACAAAAGTTAAAATGCCAGACGCCGCCGACACAAACAAACACATTTCAACATATAAATATGTATGCAATGTATTTTGTTGGTCTTGTTGTCGCTCTGCTTTTTTAATTGTATTTCCCTAGTCTCATTGCACAGGCGAAAGGAACAAACAACAAAGGCATTTGACAATGTTTTCAAATTTATTTTTAAATGAATTTTTAGCAACGCTTTTGTTTTATTTGTTGTACCTAGCATGACGCGACAATTTGTCTGTCTATTTTTAACAATATCACCGCCGTCTGTCTATCTGGCCGCCTTACTCTTTGGCGCGGTCGGAAAATTGTGTCCGACATTTCGGCTGAACAAAATAACATTTTTTTTTTTTTTTTTTGATATATACATATATATATATATATGTATGCAGTGCACACCCCCCTCTTTCAGCCACCACAGAGATCATTCATCTGCACGAAGGCGCAAACAAAAAGGAAAAATGTTTTTCGAGGCCTACATGAGACAGCCAGACATAAAAATACATTTTTGCGGAATTTTATTTTGATTTTTTATGAGCAGGAAAAACAAAAAAAAAAAAAAAAAACACAGGAGAAAGAGTAAATAAAAAGAGAGACCGCCGCCGCGTTTTTGTTGTCAAAATTTGAATTTCAAATTTGAACATTTCGGCTGTTAGTTTTGCCTTTGGGCCCACAGCACGTGGAATTGTTCGGTGTGGCAGCGGTCTCGTTCCCCCGATCACCCTTTCCCACCGATTTGCCAACTTTTCCACCTCCACCTTCACCTCCCCCTGCCGCCTGTCTACGGGCATTATCAGCAGACATATAGTTTGGTTCCATTTGTAATCGCTCATTGATTCAGAATTCCGAACTCACAATGCCGAGTTTCCACAGCACGTGTGCGTTTCCATTGCGATTCCATATCGATTCGCAATGGAATCAGACATTAAAACTGACACACAGTATATAATATGTTGTACAAATGTATGTATATATATATGGCCGGTAGGTATTAACTGAACTATGACGCCATGGGGCGATTGTAAATGTGTTTTTAGCGCTTTGTGTCGGCGCTTTGAAGGGATTTCCTTTCCCAGAAAATTATGATGGGTCTTAATTGCTGTCTGGCTGAAAAACTAAAACTCATGTGCCACCAGACAGAAATAATCTTACGTAATATCAGGCGGAAGATAAATATTTGACCTACATTTTCGAAGGGGTGCAGCTAGGTGATAAAGGGGGTTGCGGAGCGGGGTTAAAGCAGGGTGTGTGTGTGTGTGTGTGTGTGCGAGGGACCGAAAACATTCAAGCAGGAAGTTTCAGCAGGACACAGACACACGCGAAACGCAAATAAATCATTGATGAAGCCAACACACACGCACACAGGCACACACACACACATCTGCACTTGGGGAGCTTCAAGTGATGGGTTCGTGCCACACGAAAATGTAGGCCACAGGCAGCCAGTGGCCCTAAGCTCAACTCGAGGGGGGCGTGGCCGCTGGGCGGTTGCCAAGCCGAAAATAAATGTGCACGCAGAGAAAAAATGCAGTGCCCAAGAAATAACCATTATATAAGATGCCTGTCATTAATCTTTTTTCTATATTTCTTTTACCTTTTTGAAAAATGATTATAAATGGTGTAGTAAAAAAGGTTTACTTTTAAGGTGAAGTTAACTTGCAGATGAATGAATTGCTTAAATGTTACATAAACTACTTCCCCTTTAAAATACTGGCATTGAAATAGTAGTGTACCATTGAATTGATTACCCAATGGCATTACCCTTTTTTTTTCTCTCACTGTATGAGAAACCCAAGAATGTTGCCTAAGTCATGGGAGTCTGCTGATTGTCGAGACAAATTTCCAAGAAGCGAAAGAGTTTCTGTCGCTTTTTTTTCCTTTTCTTTACTTTTCTTCAGCTATCGCGCTATTGTGTGGTTTATTTAGTTGGGAATGGGGTAGCGATATATATACGTATGTATGGGTATGTAGGGGGAGCATTAGTCAAGTGTCTGGTGCCTTTGCTGCACACAGTAGATCTGCTCCAATGGCTCCACACAGCGATAGCCAGCTTCCGTTTCATTTCTAGGCCTCGACTCGCCTCTTTATGGCCTTATCAGGTGGTGGCCCCCCCTCCCCTCTCCCCGTCCCCAGCTCCTACCCCTTTGCGACCGGCATCCGCTGCTGTCTGGCTGTCTGGCTGTCTGAATGCTCAACATCTACTCTATATGTACATATATGACACACTATACCATACCCTCTACTGACCACACACAAGCGGAGCACGAAGCGAGTGGCATGACGTGGCACAAGTCAGGGTCGCTCCAAGTAATCGGATACTCCTCGGGCCCAGACATGCTCCACTCGCAGATTCAGCTGAGTTTTCTAGAAGGATACTATGGGGTTGGGTTAGTCCCTTAGCTCCATGGTTGATATTAAATATTACTTGGTTTGTTCTCACTATGAAGAAAATGGCTTTCATTTGCTACCAAATTCGTGGTATAGAACATTATGAAAATCGAGTATTAAAAGATAATTTATAGATTTAGAATGCTTATTCCATTATTATAGACAACTTGAATTTCATCACAATTTTATGTATTACTTTTAGGATAGTTTTGGGAATTTCCACTTATCAATATGCTAATTTTTTAATAAAAGAGATTGTGATCATTCAATTTATAATCAGTGAAATGAAATTTCTTGATTATTAGGACCTATCTGAACAGAACAGTATTTTTTGCCAATCTAGCTTGGCTTCTACTTTCCATAATTGCTAGTCATTGTTACGTCCACAAGGACAGATAGTACATATACTATTTTATATTATAAATTGTAAATTTTCCATCTTTCGTAGAAATTTTGTGCTTAAATGCAGGTTTTTAGCCCATTATCTGTGTGCAGTTTAGTTTAATTTCACTTTTAAATCACCCCTTTTCATTCTCCCTGTACGTATGTACAAATGTACTATACTATATTTAAATATTTGTTGACTAATCTGGGCTGTCTTCTCATTTCTACATATGCGAAGCCCTGCGAATCTCCTAATCTGTGACTTTTCAGCTGGACTCTTGGGACGTCTTCAAACAATCAGGCAAAGACCGCATGTCAATCGATTAGCGATTTCGCCGCTTGTCTGTCCAGTTTGGAAATAGTGTGTGTTTGTTGTTCCTTTGCAAATCACAAATCTCGATTTGTTGTATACGTATTTTTTGAATGAACAAAGCTGATAAGCTGGTGGGAATGAATGTGTAGACTTTAGACAAAAGAAAGCCCCCAAATTCCAGATATTCGGTGAACCTTCATGTCTTGTGTGTGTATGAGTGTGTGTCTGGTGTTTTTTTTTTATATAGAAACTAACAGAAATTAGCATTTATTAGCTGCCAGCGTTGTTGTAGTGAAAATGTATGCAGGCGCAAAAGTATCGCGGCGTCTGGCGGATATCACAAAAAGTTGAGTTTCAGATAAGAAAGGAGACGAAACGCAGATCGAAATATACAAATATACAAACGAAAACAATGGAAAAGACGACAAAAGTGCGAAAAGGAGGCGGAGAAACGAATCCGAAAAGTAGTAACAACAATCGCAGAAACAGTAAAATCGAAGCGAAATAAAACAGCAAATTTCAGACTTCGACCCAGACAACTGGCCGATTCCGATTGGAATGAACTGATGACTATATATGAGTCTTCCAGTCGGCAGTCGGCGTGTGTGTGTGAGTAAACTTGATTACGAACTCCAATGATTCGCTCAATTTAAAGGGTATAAATGCGGGAACTATGAGTCGGGTATGCCTAACTGGTTAGTTAGTTAGTTAATTTGATTTAAGATACATTCTTAAATGAGACATAAAATGTAATGTTCCTATCCGCACTTTATTATATGATTTTTCTTCGATTTCTTTCCAAGAAAATATAGAATTCTTTGAATACATGCTAAAAGAATCACTTTTAAATTGTTGTTTAATGTTTTGTAAAAGATAACGAAAACCTTGTAGTTCGGAATTTTTTTTTCGCTGAGCTGCGAACTCTGAAAATGTTTCTAATTTAAAGCTCTCAATAAAACGTACAATGTTTTCTCTCGCGACAATTAGTGTTTTTATTTTTATTTATTATCAACTCAAGGGAGTGAGAGATTGGTAGCCATAACCATAACCACAACCACTCGACTATTTCACCAATTTTTTGGGGGTCAATCAATGAGCAGTCGGCATTGCCGTCGCAACAGGTGATTATCTGGCTGGTCATCTCGCTGGCGATTTCCTTATCGAAATGACTGCGGTCCCTCAATCAGTCGCCGCCCGCCTGCACCGGGGCTATCCCACCCGATCCCACCCACCTCGCCAGTCGGAATGCTCCACTGCAGCACTATTAATGACCTTGGGGAATGTTGTCGCCCGTCGTTCGTCAGTTGCTGTCCGTTCTCTAATCTCAATACTCGCTTGCTGTGTGTGTGTTGGTGGTGCACTCGCAGAAATTAGAATATATTTCAAAAGCTAAGGTGGACTTATTAGATACACTTACATGTATCTTTATAGTAGTATCTGTGTGTAAATACAACAGAATCACAGTTATCTGCAAGTCCTATTTTCTAATATGAAATTCTGTGGAAATACCAAAATGCTATTAAAATCTAAGAGCTCCCTTCCGGAATTCCATGGGTTCAATTTTTTCGAGTGTGTGGTGTTACTGCTGTTCCGATGTTTAATGCTGCTGATTCCGTCGTGGTGGTCATGTGGGTGGCGCGGGAAGTGCTGTTGACGTCGTCGGCCCCGTTGGACAGGTGCTCAAGTCCATGGGTTCTATGGGTATCTCTGTTTTTTTTTTTTTTTTTTTTTTTTTTTGTGCGCCTGTGTGTTGGGACCTCTATACGAAACGCAAAAACAAAAATATAGAGAAAAGCGAGAAGAGACGAGAACTCTGGTGATAAGACCGGCTGCCTGGCTCCACCTTTTCTCACACCGTTCAGAAGCCAAAGAAGCGACGCAGAAGCAGGCAGAAGAACCAGACCAGACGCTTGATAAGCGGCCATGGGGCGTATGAGCGATATATTGCGCGACAGGGACGGTGATATGGCAAAAACAAAAGACCTTGATTTAGCCCTATATATGTACATGTGCCTTTGTGTGTGTGTGTGTCCATATCGTCAGCTGTTTAATTAGCTTTCGATTAATTTTCTGGTCAATCGAGCCACTGTCGCCTGCTTTGCGATTTTCTCATGAACTCTTAACGAAACACTTTTGTTTTAGTTTTCGTTTCGGTTAAGCGAAAATTTTTGGCATTTTTGTAAACGACTGGGGGAGGTAAGTCAAAACATAATGACCATTTTAATGGCCAACCGTTAAGATGTTTGGAATGTGCCGGCCAAGTGAGTCAAATTTTCCGTGACAACATACGAGGCGTATGCGTAACATTCTTATGCTCTCGGGGGGTAAAATTGCAAATGGGTGCGGGGAAAACCCAAGGTGGGAGGCCATGTGGATGTGTAAAGGTAAGCCAAAGACGACAAAGCAATGGGAACTCTTTTACGTGCACGTGTGTGTGACTGTGGGAATTTCCTACAGTCGGGGAAAAGACTTTATGATCGATTTCAATGAATTTGTAACTCGCACTGAACATAATGGCAAAATATAAGGGTACTTTTTAACATTAGAGTATTGACATTCTAAAACATAACTTTGTTCTGATTACACATTTGCTTCCATTGAGAGCCAGTTTCGTAGTAATTTTTGTTTTTTTTTTCCCTTATTCTAGTTAAAATTAAAGTTAGGCGCTTCTATTGACTTCACCACATCTGTATGTAAAAGGCGAAGAGAAAAAAACTGAGACTGAGCCACATGTGAGGGTCTGTGTGTGTTCCTGACTGTTGGTGTGTGTGGTGTGCGAGCGAGCGTGTGTGTTTGCGTGTATGTGTGTGGCATAGCCAAGAGGCAATGGCAATAGCAATAGCAAAGGAAAAGCAAAAGGCAAGAGCAAAAGCAAAAGAGCTGATGAAGAGCTGGCTTACGCATGGGTTCATTGAACGGAAGTGATTTGCCTACTGCTGTGCGGCAGAGAGAGAGAGAGAGAGCGAGAGGGGGGCGAGCCACCTAGATAGAGAGGGGAGATACTACACGCGACTTTGACTTGGTTTTCGTTCGGTTCTGGTTCCTCCTCTATCAAAACTCCATGGCCCGGGCCTTTTGTCTTCACAGCCATATAGCCATAGCAATAACCATCATAGTCAAAGCCAAAGTCGGAGCCAGAGCCAAAGAAAAGCCAGAACCTTGCGGCTCCGATAGAGCAGAAAAGATAAAGCTCTTCTGGGAAGTTCTTAGCTTTTTTCTCAGCCAAAAAACCGTCTTTGCGAGATCTAATCAAAGCTAAGTCAGGCGCTTTGTGTTTCAGGTGAGAAAATCCCGATTTTATGGCGTTCTTTCTAATTAAACTGGAGTTTTTTCGTTTGTTTTTTTTTTAGTAAGAATGGAGAACAGAGTATGGGCGTTTCATAGTGCCATATTCATTTGAAAGAAACTTGATGACTTCTGTAAATATTAACATTACATTAATGTAAGCAAAATGAACTGTTTTGATTAACATTTAGAATTTTTTTTAAATTTTAATGAATATAGATATTAGAACAGACAGTTTTTATAGGCCCAAATATTAACGTCCAATTTATTTAAGTCTTTTTGGATTATTAATTAAATATGAAACGGCATTAGTCCAAAGCCCCAAAAGTCTGCCAAAGGCACACCCCAAGCCCCCCCAAGTTAAATAACCAAATATTTGTTACGTCTGTCTGCCTGACCAACAAACAATAACTAAATATATGTATTTTCCGGTCCCGCGGCTAATTTATTACAAGATGCTTTATGACAGCCACAAAAAATATTAAGGGTCTTAAAAGCATTCAAAACCGCTTTAAAACAAATGTTATACGTGCCACAATACTCTTTTTTCGTATTCCTGTCTTTTGGGGACGGAAATCATTGGCGAGGGGGTGTGATATCTGTCGTCTGGTTGGAAATAGTGAAAAATACCAGCGCTGATTTCAAAATTTATTGCATTTATGTGGACAGTGGACGGGTTTTGACTGGATTTCGTAGCTCTTCCTACGATTTTTTATTGTTTTTCGCTTTGTTTTTGCGCTGGTGTGTGAGTGTTGACAGGAAGTCGCCGGAATGCGATTTATAGAGAGCAGATTTTGGATGGAATATGAATAGCTTATAATTAGATAGCGCACACAGTGCGGCTATCGAATATTGGGCACACTTTTGCAGCTCCAAAGTTCAATTACGTTGTGCTTTTATGGCTAATCGGCTTAAAAAAAAGGTTTTTCCCAATAAAAAAGTGCTTCGCTCACCTTATATCGACGTGATACTCGCTCTTATTTCGATTTTTACTTGTGTATTGGCTTTAACTATTTTTTTTTTAGATTACAATTGATTTAGGAATTGCGCTATGTTGGAGGCATAAATTTCCTAATATTTGTTTTAACTTGACACTTTTTGTGACACTTTTTCGTCGAATTTATCTAAGCAACACTTATATACATGGTTTCAATTTCGATTTTAACTTAATTTTCTTTAATTTGTTTATTTGCTGTTATTTTTGTTGAATTTTTTGTTGATGTTATTTCTGCTTTCTGATGCTTGTTGTTATTTTTTCTGCGGCGATTAGGAATGCTTTTGAGTACAGGAACGCTGGCTATGTGTGTGTGTGTGTGAGTTGAATATGTTGGCTTTGTGTATTTATTTATTATTTGCTGCTGCTTATTTTGCTTCACTTTGTTTGGCTGCTGCTTGCTCAGTGTAAGAACTCTGGCTTGTTGTCATATTTTTTTGTTGGCGTTTCCTACTGCTTTTCTGGGTGTTTTCTGCTCGAGTTTAATTTATTTCCAGCGCGCACGGAACGAACTTAACCGAAAAGCACGCAAAGTTTCAATGAGCGTAAGCGGAAAAACACACGACTCCGACTCGATATTCCATTGCGATTTCGCACGTTTCACCTTCACCACAGAGCGAGAGCGGAACGGGTAGCAGCGGAACAAAGTTGCCTCTCTCTCAATCGCGCTCTCTCTCTCTCTCTTGGTTTTATTTTAATAATTATCGCAGGCGAAAAGCGCAAAACAATTGTTTTCCCTCATACACTAGCATCGAAAGTATGCCAACGCAACAACAACAATGGCGACAGCCATGACGTAACGCCGCCGTGTTGTTGCTAAACCTCCAGTTACTTATTTATTTATTTAGTTTCGAATCAATCACTTGGTTCCCAATAAACTAAGGCACAATCACAAGCACGACACACAAACATTATCCATTCTGCTGTTGTTGTTGTGGCCGATCGCTGGCATTTTTGTTGCTTTTTTGGCGGCGAACGAAAAAACACACACGTCCGCAGCGTCGGAGAGTTTTTGGCGCTTTGGTGCAAATACAAATACAAATCGGACTCGAACGAAACGATGACAACGAAACAAGTTTTTGGGGTGGCAGAGCGCGCAAGAGAGCGCAGAAGAGTGAAAAAGAGTAGGCGCAAAGAGAACGAGGTAATTGGAAGTTTCTAACAAAAATTAACCCAACTCTTTTGTTGTTCGATGCACAAATGTATTTTAGTATGATATGTTTTTATACCCGTTACTCGTACACTACCTCAAGCTGATTAACGGGTATGAGATAGTCGAGAAACTTGACCAGGGATTTCCCGTTTTTATAAAACCTTTTCTCTATATAAATATTACATTTATTTTCAGCTGACGATTAAATATTTGTATAATACATCATTTCATATTATTATAAATGCATCGTTTTAGTTTTTTATTAGTTTCCTTTTTATAATTTGAGAAAAATAACAATTATAAAAGCTTTATTCATTTTTATATAATTTTTTGTATTTATATTCAGTATCAATTAATTGTTTATTTTCGAATTCAGTGGTGCTAGCAACTGTTAAAACGGTTAACATTTTTAATTATTCAATTTGACATATATTCTTGAGTAGCTTCGTTTATGGGTTATAAATTATACCCTCTCATTTCGTCTCATATTATGCCCCACACAATTTGTATTCACTTTTTCATCTTACTCCACTTGCCAGGCTTTTATTTGCGTATAAATATTTATTTCGCTTTTTTTTGTTGTTGTTAAGCTAAATTTCGGTTAGCTCATTGTCACTCGATTTTTTTGCGGTTTTTCTGTTTGCCGACTTGAGCCGCCGTGCAAAGTCCAAGAAATTAAAGTGTCAGACGGGCGGTCGGGGTGGTGGAGCTGCGGGGGTAAGGGGCGCCGGCAACCGCACGTTAATTAAATTTATTTATGCAGCTTTATTTCGCCTTTATTTTATTTTTGTTTGGATTTATTTTTAATGATATGATTCACATGTGACATTCCTTTGATGATACGCGTTTCGACCTTTTTTTTGCGCTCCCATTACTGGGTGATAGTGGGGTATATCATTTGAATGCCCTATCACAAAGTAATAAATTTAAATTTAAACAATTTGACCCGTTTGCGATTTGTTGATTCAATTTTAATTAGTTGATGTGAGTGAAGTAATTACGCAGAAATCCCATAGGCCTATAATACCTAGAGGTAATGAATTTGTAATTTCAGTAATGGGTATCGTAAAGTTTGTATGCTCTATTGCATAACGGTATTCGATATTTGATTGATAGAATATTGGTTTGCATATTTTATAATCTTGCTTCTAAATTTAATGAGGTATGTGCATCAAATTGCAGACCGTTTTTAAATGACTCATTTTGCTTACTAGCAGTATTTGTATCATATATACTCAACAGTCTACAATCGAAACAGCAATGGGTAGCACATATTGTCTAGATCTGATAGTTGATTTCCATATTGGTGAGCCAGACATTGTTGCTTTGTTTTAAAATAGAAACTTCAAATATATTAGCATGTCTGCGGATTTGTTATTTTGTTGCTGGCTAGCCGGTTGTTGTTAATCGAATGTGTCGTGTCGCTCGTAGTCGCCTCAACCCCCAAGCCCCCTTTTGATAATCCACCCCCCCCCCCCCACCACCATTTAACACCCTGGAATGGCATGTTCCGCCCCTGCAACTACAGCACCCCCGCTGCGCACTTTTCAGCCGACTGTCGACAGTCGACGACGGCAACAATAGAGACAACTTATCATGAAGTGCTAATTAACATTGTCTGGCCGGGGTCTCTCACGTATGCCGATGTCTGGCGACCTACCTGCGGTTACTAGGAGAAACGCCCACCCGTCCTGCACCGCCGCCCCCTCGACCACCTCACCACACCGGTTGCACCATCGGCAGCACCTATAACCCAACCGAGCGAAGTAAAAAAAACCCGCAATTCACCCAAAACTGGCACTTGGTCGCGTCTCTCGTCTGTGTTTGCTTTTTTTGGCATACAAAGAAGTACATTTTTTCCTACCATGAATATTCCCAAAAAAAAAGTTGGGGAAAAATACATTAAAAAAAAATAAAAGAATTGTGTACACACACGACGAGACGGAACATTTTTGTTTATGTTGATAATCTAATATGTGCTGACGTATCTTCCCCATTTTTTTCTCACTTTTTTTTTATATATATTTTTTTTTATTTTGATGTGGGGGAAAGACGATTTGTGGGTCTCAGGTTGGCTATTCGCGGTGGCAATTTGCTTTCTGTTGACTTTTTGGCGGCTGCTTTGTGCCACCTGGCCGTTCGATTCATCGGATTGATCGATTCGATCGCATTGGATCACATAGAATCGATGGGATCGATGCGATCAAGTGATCGTGCCAAGGCTGTGAGCTGTCTGTCTGCATTTATAAATAAATTGTGGCAATTAAATAAATAAAATGGATGCATATGTATGCTTTTTTAATTGTCAGCCAGCGCTGAGGCGGTGCACGTGTCGTATACGTAATATGAGCTAGCGAACAGCCTTTACACCATTACCTCATGCCCCACGGCGATCGATTAAACTTTGCCGCGAGTATCGCAATTAAAGTTGCTTGAACAGAATACGTTTAACTGGAAATATTATAAATTAAACAAATAAATCACTTATAGAACAGCTTTAATGTTTCCGCTCCTTGCTAATAATTTCTTAGCAAACTTTCACTCTTCACTCTGATAATCTGATCTAATCTATCTATCTGATCACCACAGACACTTGCTGCCTATCAAATTAGCCAACTTCTAGGAAACCAAACGAGGCGGCCTGGTCTTTTATAGGGTTTGCCTAGGGTATCGCCCACATATGTGCATTAATCTGCATTCACGAGTGTTAGTCATTAACTTGCTATTGTTGTGGCTAATGCAAAAAAGACCACTTTTGACTCATTGCGTCCGTTGGCAGGGCGACAACCGACCGATTCCCATTCTGAATGTGATTGCGATCGCGTTTGTGATGCCTATATAGCTCAGCTCTTTCAGATTTCAGTTGCTGCTGTTTTGGCCTGCTGCGATTGTGATAAGCAGACTGTGGCGAGACAACAAAAGACACATCGCAGACCAGTTTGCACTTACTTCACTTGCACCGATGTTGTGATGCGATGGGTCTGCTTTTGATATTTTTAGACACCGCCAGTCAGCCTGCCGTGGCAGAATATATATATTCTATATATGTGTAACAAGAAAAGTAAAAAACAAAGGCAAATGGCGTTGGCACATCTCACACACAAATCGCATCGCCTCACATGCTGCCCAGACAATGAGTCTAGTCGGGCATCGGTTCAGATTCAGATTCAGATACAGATACAGATACTGCTGCAGATACAGATACAGATGATGATTGCGAAACACACGACTCTTCACTCGGTTCATTCAAAATTTGCCACAATTAATGAAGAGCATCGATAAGTTTGCACACGGAAAAAAACGGGGAACTTTGGTTTTATATCTACCCCTATTTCTTTTGAAATTTGAGTGGTAATGAATATAATGAAATACCTAACCCGAAATTGGGGTTTTAATTATATATATTAAGACAAATGAAATACTTAACTTAAAATTGATTACCAACTGAAATTCCATATATATATTTATATAGATACAAGTGCATTTTCTTCCGTGCATCAAGTTCGATTTATCAACGGATGCAACAGGTACACATACCCCAAAAAGGTTTCACCGCACTAATGAATTTCCTGCCGCCTTTCTCCGTTCGGAAAGACAGCCAGCTCATTAAGCCCTCCATTGACTGGCTAAAGATGGAACAATGGCCAATACAAAGAGCCCTGTCTCGAATCATAACTCATTGAACTTTTGCCGGCAGCAGCAGCCGCTGCTGAAACATAAAAAGTGTCAATCAGTGACTCTGCTGTGGCAACGATGGCGACGCCTCCAAAGTCCCATTACAATGCCATTTTTATGGACACCGCTGGCGGGGATGCTGCTCCAGCTGGAGCGGAGTGAGCAGCTCCATCTGGAGACGAGGAGTGGAGTAGTAGAAGGAGCAGGAGCAGCAGCAGACTGCAGGGTCGTAAATGTAGTAATAATAGTCGCCGAGGGCCAACGCCAACGTTTGCTAGCTGCGGTCGAGATTTTCTGGGGTTGGGTCGGCGCATCAGTGCACTGAGCGAAATGAGGTCAAGTGAAATTTTAATAACTATGCATTTAAGGGATCTTTGTAAACTTAATCGAATGAAAACTACATATTTCTGCTAAACTTTTGATGTGAATAAGAATAATTTAGATATCACGTATACGTAGTTTTTTTTGAATCGTTTTGTAATCATTATTTAAGTTATATTTAATTATTATTTGATTTTTTAGTTTTTTCTTCATAACTATGAAAGCTTTATAATTCTAGCTTAATATACACTTTTATTTTGCCAAGTTGTAAGCGATTTTCTCTCAGTGTGGTGGTCTCGCTTGTCCATTGGCTGGTGTGGAAAAGCAAGACATAAATGTCTAACATATGCTGAGGATGGCTTTTAGAGTTGGCCGGCAAGGCGACAGGTCTATTACCAAAAGCCTGCTAATGACGGGTTATTGCACGCGTTACCTTAAAGACCACAATCCCTAGCATCACTTAATGGTTATATAGATTTCCATCATGGGATTATCAATGAAAGAAACCAAACATTTTATTAATTTTTCATTGCCGCAATATAAATCAAGGACCTCAATTCATTTAAATTTTAAGGTATTTAGAAAATGATATCAGATCACAATATGTCCTCAACAAATTGAAAACTAACATTTGTGGCAAATTGAGGCTTTCCATAAAATATCCAATCGATTGCCAGTAAATAATCACCCGTGGGCAGGGGAAGTCGCATAACATCCGTGGTTAAGTACATATTCCTTACGATCATGTCACCCTTGATAATATTAATATTAATATTATAATATATAGATAAGTGTATGCCACACAGACTCACTTGCAGCGGACAGGTGTGATTGATATTGGTGAAGTTCCTGTAAATATTAAAAAGTAAAATACCTAGAGCATCGTAGGGCTTTCGCAGAAATCGACATCCATCGATTTGAGTATTAACGAGCCAAGGCCTATAGCCGTTCTCCCTTTTAAACGTTTGGTAGTGAACAGTAATACTTTTAGTTGGATATAGGAAGGTGGCATTGAAATTGAACACAGTCCTATGGCGATTGATCGCCTTCAATCGGCATTGATTGATTCTAATCCAGGTTTTATTATAGCTGCCGCAATGGACATTTGTCAGCTTGAAGACGACTGGGTTCTGTGTATATTAATGTATTTTATAAACTCAAAATATTAAATAAAATACCTACACTGGGCTTTAAGATCATTAAACACAGAATGGTCAACGAAACGACAATTTTTAGGACGTACTTCATGGTTTCAAAACTATTAACACACCATCCAGCTTAAGCATCAAATATTTTCGATTTATTAATAATGCTAGGTCATGATATATTTTTAATTTCATTTTCAACCTCTTTTCAATTTAATCTCTTTTATACTAATAGTCTTTTAATACATGGAAAATGTAATGTATTAAAAAATCATTTTAAAAGCTGAAATTCGAAATTATGTAATACTAATGTAATATGTAATGTAATACTAATGATTACGATTGGGTAAGCTGTTTTTATAGAGTAAAGGGGTAAAATATATGTTTTCCAGGATCGAAAACCGAATCAAAAATACCATATCTGTTGAAGAACAATAAAGTTTCTTCCTTGCACTTCAAAACAGCTGAGTAAGAGGTATCTGATAGTCGAGTAAATCAACTTATTATTTATAAAAATTTTTATTATTTTTAATTGAAATGTACACATGTGTCTATGAAAGGTTCCAAATTTAAACAATTTAAAAACAAGATACAATTACCAGATTATGGTGCGCGTGGGTTCCCACATTTACGTTTCATTACATTTTTGGTTTACGCTTGATAGATATTTTAACAACATACATGTACGGTAATATTTTTAAATAATTTTTAATAAGTAATATGCATTATAGCAAATTTTCAATGAAGTCGTAACTTATATTAGTTACGACCTGAATTTTCTTATAAAAACTCCAGTTAATCTGCAGCATATATTTTCCGGAGGGATACGGCATTGCCTTAATTTCAGTTCTGAGATACATTCCTCTTATTAAAATGTCTCCCTTGAATTAAAGATTTTAAGATTTATTACAAATATTTCGTATTTGCAGTACTTACATAGAAAGGGCAAGTGTGATTGATGTTTGAAAAGGGCTTGAAAACCATATATATCATTTTTGTTAACATATCATAGGGTTTTCTTAAAAATCGGCATCCGTCGATATTCTTTTTGTACAACCATGGCTTATATCCGTTTTCCCTTTTCAGAAATCTATAGTCTATTACTACGTCATTAGTCGGATGATGAATGGTTGCATTAAAGTTGAAAACGGTTCTATTTCGATTGACAGCCTTCAAGCGACACTCATTAATTGTTACCCATGATTGGTTGCGGCTTTCGCAAATCACATTTGTAAGTTTATAGGTGACAGAATACTGCTAGTATATGGTTAGTTTATAATTCGATAGTTGTTTAAACAATCTACTTATACTTACACTTAATCTCCATGTTAATAAAAATGTAACTAGGATAACAACTATTTTCAGCACGTTCGACATGGCCTTTGGAGCTTAAATGATGGTGCAGAATAAATATCCCCTCTAAAAAATACACCAAAGAGCACATTTCCTCAAAACTGTCATTTAATTTAACCAATGCTTAATTGTTTTCATGATTAAGAGTATAATTGTTTTTAATACCTATAAAATTATGGTTAATAGATGTATTTAAAAAGATTATTGAAATGGAAAATACTTAATAGCCATTTTGAGGTATAACAGATAACCGAGGTTATTTTATAATTCGTTGCATTTTTTACGTTTAAATCACTTTAATGCAATGTGCGTTGCAATGTTAAAATGTGTAAATTTGTATTTACTTTAAAGTGTAGTAAGTAAATTTTTAATTTTTATTCTAAATATTCAAAACGCCTAAGATTAAATCTCAAATTGCATTTGCAAAAACCTACGACTACCGAGCAGTGTTAATAAAATCAAATTAATAACCCAAAAGGAGGATGCGAAGAACGCCTTTCATTGCCACAATAAAATCCAGATGCCACCAGTCAACGGGCACAATGAGGTGCTGAAAGTCAAAGGAGTTGTGCGCCCAATGCTCATTATACAAATTGCACAAGGAGACGAAGGATCCTGTCACAAAACACAAACGAGAACGGGAACGGGAACGGGAACGCTAAGAAGTCAGCCAAAGGCCTCTGGACAAGACACCTTTGGATAGCCGCAGCGACATTGATGGAATGACTGACAGAGCCGGCAATCCTGCGAAAGTCGCACTGAATTCAAATTCAAATTCAAATGAACCCGCAGTCGGGGGGCGTAAAGAATCTATTAAGATATTATCAGGAGGGGTGAATCACGGTGCATACAATCCATGCACATTGTTGCAGACAATTTGGGTCGGGACGAATCTGCCGGACGGGCGTCGATTCGAAGAGGCAGCCCACAATTGCGGCCATTAGTGCGGATCGAGGGGCACGAACAGCGGCCGTCTGCCACTGGATCCGAATCCGAATCAGAATCTAAATCTCAGCCTCAGTCTCAGGACGAGAACAAGGACGATGTGGTTGAGTATAAGGATGGGGATGCGGATGCGGCTGAGTAGGGTAGTCGATGCCGAAGCAACCCTTTTTCTTGTCTCGCACGGCATGTGTGTGTGTGTTTTTTCGTTCGTTTTGTAGACATTTTTCGTATGACAACGACAAATATTTGCCGGATAATATGAATAACAAAGCAGAAGGCAGTGAAGGCGAGAGAAGAGGCCACATCAGAGGGCGCAAAAAAAGGGGGGGGGGTGAGGTGGAGAGAGCAAGCGGTGGGTGGTCGGGCGGTTCGGCGGGTGGTTGCGGGCCGAACACACAGGGTGGTTAGCCAGCCAACCTACTTAAGCCGCAGTTAGAGAGACCCAGACTCTCGTTTCCCACTCCCCCGCTCAATATTCGTGCACTGTCAACAACTAGAGCAAAGTTGTTGCAAATTCATATATTCTAGAATGAAAAGTCGAATATATCGGATAAAAACAAATATAACTGCTAAACATACTGCTTAAATATCAATACATTAAGCTAAATAATAATGATATTAGACTCTAGTCTTAAACAACGAAGGATATCTTAAAACTTCTCAGCATTACTACATCTGTCTATGCCTATCATATATTTTATAACATTACCAATAAATTTTGTAACATAATTAATATTGTAGCATACTTTTTCACATCGTTATATACGTAATTATAGCCCTATGGCCATTTCTTTAACATCTTTTAATAATTTTAAGATAATTATTATTTCCAATTTCCAACTGCTAGCTTTTCTCGCAGTGCATTCCCGGCCTGGGCCAGACGACTACAACTTAAACTAAAAGGCTGCACCACGTTGTTGCTGTCGCCGATGTTGCCGCTGTGTTGTTGTCGCCGGTGTCTGAGACGCAGACAACTTCAAAATGGAGCGGATCTGGAGCCGGAGAATAGCACCGGTGGCCCTGCTCGTCGACTGGCTGGACTGACTGACACAAAAGTGCTTTTGTTGCAAAGTTTAATGAAGAAGAACGCGACGGCGCCGAGGGGCCAGGGGCAACGGGGAACAGATTTGCCAGGACAAATGAGACATGCAAAGCTCGGGTGAAAGTATTCCATAGAAAGGGAATAATTAATGCTGTTGAACAGAATAGGACATTTTTTCAAAAACCATGTGACTTGCAGAACTGCTCCTTTTGAAGGAAAATAGTTGCAAGAACACAAAGATTATTTTAAAATGACTTCAAATGGGAAATTATTAGACAAAGGATTGTTTTCTACAATAATCCTTATAAGTTGTACGCTCGAAGTTTCAATGAAGTTGCAGGACTCTTTACACATCCATTCTAAAACTCAAATACGTAGAACTATTTTCTGATTTTATTTTGCTGTTCATCTAGAGCAAACTAAGATTATTGAAACCCAATCAAATCACCTAGTTACTCGCCATTTGTTGTGACACTAAGCCGACTGATGCGACGCCACAATGCAGCATGTGGCAGTGGCCTCTGGTCAACAAGCCCATCATAAACTGCGATCTTTTCTGGACACGAAAATTGCCCACTGTCTGAACAACAACCAACAAAAAACAAAAAAAGGAAAAAACAAAAAACTAAAGGGTAAAAAATTAAAACGTAAACTCGAAAAAAAAAACGGACTGCAAAAACTGCATGCTGAGCTTTGCAGTTGCATCGGTTGGTGTTGCTGTTGTTGCTGCTGCTGCTGCTCTTGCCTCTCCTGGCGATGCACTTCAGACGGCGACGACGACTACGACGACGACGCTTTGTTGCAGCCCAATACAATCGACACACAGACAGGGGCGGTGTGAGGGGTTGGAAAGGGGAAAAATGCACGGGGGTTGCAGGGGACATCGCCAACAGACGGGGTCGCGCGGGGTTTTTTTCAATGGTGGGGTGCGGCGAGGAGCGCGACAAGAGGGGTTACTGCGGGGGTAGAACTGCAGACAAAACAATATGTTTGTTTGGATTATATCCTACATACACACACGTGCACCGCGCACACACACCTATGCACACACACACTCACACAGTTGCATCGATGCGACGTGGCTTCTTTGTATGCGCAAACAATTGGAGCAGACGGAAGTTGCATGGCGGCGACGCTTGGGTCGTCGGTTGTCCGCTGTCCGTTTGTCCGTTTGTCCGTTGTCCGGACAACCAGTGAGAGCCAGCGGTATGGCCAGAAAGAGACAAGAGCAGAGCGGCGAGACAGAGAGCGAGAGAGAGGGGACGAGTCACGACCGAACGCCCCATGGTGCACCTTGAAAATGCGTTTTTTCCCCTGATTTTTTTGTATTTTTGCACGGTCCCAGCTTCACTTCCCTACGCCTTTATTAACTGTCAGTGACTGAAAAGTGATTTAATCAAGGCAATGTCCAATCAAACACACAAGAAAACAATAATGAAGGCAAAGAGAAGCCAGTATGGTTGATTACGAAGACATCAAGGTGCCTAAGATGCTCGGTACAGAAATGCAACCATGCCCTAGATTTTCAATCGATTTGTATATACATACATATTAATATTATATATATTATATTATATTATATATATATAAAGTCTGACACACTGAAGTATTTCAAAATTGCATTTTGAAGAAGAAGTTCAACTGTCTTTGATTCTATGAAAAAAGGGTTTTAAACCATATAAATTTTTTCAAGTTTTCAATTGTCTTTGATTTAAAAAAGAATATACCCCGTGTTTACATAGGAAAGGGTAGAGAAAACCCAAAGTCAGAAGCAACATGTGCTCCATTTGGGCTAGGGACGAAGACCTCTTTGCGGCTTGAGAGTCAGTCAGCCCAGGCCCAGATAGGAAATCGGACTTTACCCACAGCAGATCAGACACGGACACGAACTCGGAGCTTCCAAGTCCAGTCCCAAAGTCCAGGCTCAAGCCGACCAGGCTATTCCCCGGCAGCCAGACCACATCAATCAACTGCTGCCCCTCAAATTTGCTGTTCCCTCAAGTGAGCATCCTTCAAGACACTGCTCTTAGCTGAAATCCACTTGCATCTCCGCTGATGTTGCTGATGCAACTTTCGTTGCTGCTGCTGCTGCAGTTGCTGTTGCTGATGTTGCTGCTGCGTCAACGTCGCCCATATTTGACATGACCATAATTACAGTCAGTCGTCTGCTGGACTCGCGACGTCGTCGTCTTGGTTTTGCAGCTGGACACGGACATGGAATTGGGATTGGGATTGGGATTCGGATCGGGACTGGGATAGGGATAGGGATCGGGATCGGAGGGGGGAACTGTTGCTGGGGGACTGGAGCTTATTTTGAGCGCGCTTTTTTTAACATATTTGCGAATGTAAAAAAATGATGCACAGTGTGTTGGAGTGGATCTAAAAAGTTTTTTAACATTTCAAATTTATACAAATTTTTTTCATGTTTTATACGATTGGTCGATTTTTGGCTTTCTTTTCTTATTTTTTTGAGAAAATGTATCAGTTTATTGTTGAGCCTTTATATTGGTAAACATAATGTAGCAGTGCAATTTTATTAATTAATTTTGGCAAAAACTTGATTGACTTCAGCCCACTGTGCTAGCATCGTGGCACATCTGCAAGCAGCCTATCAATTTTTGACGAGACAATCTCAGAGTCCAAAGGGGCACTGCAAAAAAATGCAGTCGGAGCAATTGGCTGGCGGATCAGGGGTCGCTCGAGAGGTGAGCTCACTTCGGCCAGGGGCATGGGGCAGCAGCAGCGCTGCAAGAGGGGCAGGGGGGTGTTTGAGGGGATGGGGGCTGGGCAGACGTCTGCGGTCTGTGCATAAAATTACGATAAGTGCAGGCGAGGCCACAGTCCAGAGGGCTCAGATACTCAGACCCAGAGGCTCACCTCACTCACCCGTCCTCCATCCTTCTCATCCGCCCCCCCCCCCTCCTGTTAGCCACCCTCAAACTGCCAGATGAACTGTTGACTGTTGGGCTTCTTCCTTTTTTTTGTGTGCCCTCAGCTCTCCGGACTAACGTCATTGTCAACGGCTCCTCGATGGGAATGTGTGTCCTTTTTTCCTTGCCTTACATAAGCCTATTTGCTTATTATCCTATTAAATGCCAGGTCAAAAAAAGTCACGAAAAACGTACATAGAGAGAAATCGAGATCGTAGATTTGAAATATGAACATAATTACAATAAAGGTAATTTGCAAAAGTAAAGTAATAGGAGTTTCTTGACGATTTGTCAGAAAATATGTTTGGGCATGTACAATTTGATATAGGAACATAATCTTTTCGAAAAAGAAGTCCTTGTGAAAAATGTATTTTTAATTAATGTATGTGGTTTAATTTTTTAAGCTTGCCCACATTTAAGTTGACTATGTATTTTCACGTTTATAAACTAGATGTAGATAAAGTTTAGTTTCTTAAAAATACTGACACGCATTGTTATTAAATCAGATTAAATTTCAATTTAATTAACATTTACATACATTTATTTATTTCCAGTGCATCACGGAAGAGTAGCAAAAGAAGACGAGAAAATAACCGAAGAAAAAGTCGAACAAAGCTTAAGAAAAGAACACTTGTATGTACCTTCTCTGCAAAGGATACACAAGTGTCTCATTAAAAGAAATAAAGGACAAGCCAAGCGCCGACGAAGTCCTTAAAGTCGACTCGAATCCCTGGCTGACGACAAGGACGGGGAGACGGCGGAGCGAGCGAGTGCGAGCGAGAGGAGTGGAGGGCAGACTGCAAGGAAAGGGCGATTGAAAGGCAGTCGTCGCAACGTGAGCGACTTCAAGGACAACTACGGCCAACAACAAGAACAAGTGCCAAAAAAATCAACGAAAATGCGCTATTAAGGCAATTTTTTCGGTTGGAATCCAACCAAACCCCGAACTTCTCCTCCCCACGAAATCCAAAGACTGCACCGGGAAAATGTATGATGTGTTATCCTTTCACTTTCTTGATAATATCATATCCAAATATTCTTTATTTTCAATGTAATATTATAATGAAGAATGTATTTGCTTAGTTCCTAGTTCGTTTTCAAGCATAGATGGCTTATTTTCAACGGGATACGAATTTATTTCATTGCTGTCTTCGTAATAAACCTAACTTATGGATTCTTAGTTTCAGATCATTGGGGAATATATTCTTTCGGTGTGCCCACGATTACAGCTCTCCCCGCCAGACGGCGGCCACTGACGATGTGGAGAGCATTCGTGGTGATGAGGGGAGAGCCGGGAGACTGCAGACAGGAGACTGGAGACAGGAGACAGGCGACCGGTCGCAAAGTGGCTCAATGTCAGACACAGACACGGGTACAGACAGCGAGACACAGACACCAGACGCCTCAGCCTCAAAGTGATTCAAATGCTCTGCTCAAACACAGGCTAGGCTCTCTTTGCGCTCTCATCGATGCAACATATAGCCCACCAAATGCATGGAAATTTTCGGAAGGACACACGCGGAAACTCGACGCGATGGATACCCAGTTTTCATAAGCGGGCATGTAGGTTTGTTCCATGACTGTACGTCTATAAATCACTTACATATTTATGTAATGTAAAATAAATTATATCTTTTACACTTTAGTATGCAAAACAAAAAATTGTCAGATAAGTGAAATATTTTTAACTTTATTTCTGATATAACAGTAGAATCTGGCGACCCTTGCACTTTCTATCTTAGTTTATAACAACAATTAAAAAGCGCGGAAAACGAGAGAACTTTTTTTTAGAGATATAACCACTTTTATGGTTTGAGACGTCAAAAAATGTTTGTTTATAGATAAGCTGCAAAACTTTAAAGAGCTTTTATACATTTAAACATAATAATATACTAACTTATCATTTAGCTGAATTGCTTAAATCTGTTTTGCTTCACTTTTGATTAAATTCACTTGCACATGGAACTGTTTCTTATGTATGTGTATGCATTTAACAATTTTAGGTTAAGCATTTCTGAGATAGTAAGCAAAATCAAAGTTTATGTATCAATATCATTTAATCAATAAACAATAATTATACTAAATGATACTTTGAAAGAAGGAATAATATTTTACATTTATTTTGTATTAGTATGTTTTACTTTTTATTGAACCAGGACCTCCACACATCCTCCTTAACTACAGGGTATGCTAAAAGCTCTCTGGTAATGCCGAAAAGGGATAGGTGTAGTCTGTCGCAGTCTGTTTTCCTTCTCGCTCTTTCACTTTGCACTCGTGTTGTTTGTTAGTATGTGTGTGTGCAGCAGCAGACGCATGAAACAAAATACCGAAATTCTATGCGTGACCTTGAAAAGTATTCCTCGTCTGCAGACCGACAACAACAGCCGCAACAACAACAACAACGTCAGCAAACCAAAAAGTCTGCTGCCTCAGTCGGTGGTTGTTTGTGTTTGTGTTTGCGTTTGTGTTTGTGCTTCGCTGTCGTCATCAGCGTCTCTTGCCGATATTTGCGTTTTGCATCTTGTTGTTGCCGTCTGCATTTTCCTTGTTGTCTGCTGGGCACAATTTGTTGTTGCCCTTGCTGTTGTTGTTGTCGTTGCTTGTGAGGATTTTTTGGGATAGGTATTTTTTTTTTCGAACTCATACACTTTCAAACCAAAAGGGTTTCAATAACCCATTTTGAAATATACCCAGCATACCAGTTACATTTTGATGGAAGACATCACTAAGAAACTTATATATATTTAATAAAATGTATTATGCATATTTGTTTTATGTTTTTAATTCCTTTGGAATGTAAACCATATACTTAAATACAAATTTTAAATTACTAGATAAGTTTTAATTTACCTATTAAATATTCCCGTTACAAGTAAGCATTTTTAATGATTATAATTTGAATATTCGATATTGCAAAATCTTGCAATTTTTACAGCTATATTTTTGTAAAATGTTAGGATATTCATTAGAATGCTATATAAAATTATACCATTGCTTTCTGCGTGTACTTTTGATTGTCGTACAACTGAAGTTGGCTTTTGTGCAAAAACATTTTTTTTTTGTGAACGCGCCACAAAATTTCAGAGGCGACTCCAACTCGGTTTTTTTTCGGTTTCTTTCCCCACTCACCCCTCCCCTTTTTCCCGTCTGGCTTGCATTTTGACGTCAGCCGCCTATTTTTGCTTGCCGGCAGGAGAAGGGGTTCAAAAGAATCGAGCAGACATAAAAAAACACGAGAAAAATATCCAAGAAATACATTGAATTGAAAGTCAAAGGGCTGACGAAGGGATGGGGTGAATTTCCAGTTTGTATCGTGTAATTGCATTCGCCGGCAATCAATTGATAAACGTTAATAAATTTCCCAGAGAAGGTAGTTGTTATTCTAATTGGCCGGCGATTAAGAGTCGTGTATTAAATGCCACAAAGTAACCAGTTTTTTTTTCATATATATTTTTTTTCCAGCTCGAGATCGCCGCGCATGCCCAGTAGCCGATGATGAAGTTGATGATGATGCCACCGCTTCTGTTGCCGTTTTGGGGCAGCTTGTTTATAATTAGCATCTTGCAGTTGATAAGGTCTGGGATCAGTTGCCGTGCATAAGTGTGTGTGTGCCCAAGATTTATGGCAACGACTGGCAACAACAGGATATTGGCAGGGCGCTCCCCCAAAAAGAATCGCAGACAAACATCCTGCAATCGAGATGTGGCGCAAAAAGAGGCCACATGTTGCACATTGCCATGTAACAAATGCACATAAATTTCAATGTAATCACATTCACATGTCCAAGACTCCTTCCATGGCTTCCGTTTGCCAGTCGCCTCTGTCTGTCTCTCCTTCGTTTTTTGCTCCTTTGGCCTGTTTCCTCTTTGCATTTTTTGTTTGCCAAAGGGTTCGGGCCACATTTCATTCAAGTTAAGACGTAGCAAAGGCAGCCAGCCATTCGATTGTTTTTTCTCGGGCAGTTAAAAATTGTGGCCCTAAGGCTTTTTCTACCATTGTCGAGTTTTATTTGGATGTGCTTTAAATTAAATAACTTGTAGGATATCAGGTTATTATTGACTGCTTCCGTTTGGCAAGTAAACAAGTTGGATTTTAAACATTTCATACTAACAAATTAAATTCAAATATGCTATACGCCTAATTTCCACTTATGCAATTGCATTTTGCAAATACCCAAACCAACTGACCATGTAGCTTGAAAAAAAAGGGGTCCAAAAATGTGTGGAAAATTTTCAATGCCAAAACCCAGACATTCGGGCAGACGGAAGTGGGTGGAGTGTTCGGTTTTCGGTTTTGGCCTTTTCGGATGGGTTGAATCTCCGTGGTCCAAAATTCGAGGGGGTTGCTAACGGTCTGGCCCCAAGGTGGAATTTACTTTGGCATTTTTTTTCTCGCCTGTTGTACCTTTTTTGGACTTGTGTTTTTCTTTTTGAAAATTTGATTTCGGAAATGTGTCTGGCTGGCTGGGCTGGCATTTGTTGTTTGCGGACAGGTTGAAGGTCGTCGGGCGTCGGGCAAATTAATCACGATATTAACTACCCTATCTGTTCGTACGGTGGTTGTTATTCGCACTCATGAGTCGCATGAGTTATGACTCACGGCGGCACTTGAATTGAATTTCAATTGCCGGACCTGTTGCCCGCTAGATAAATACGGTGGCCATATGCCTAATGGCCAGCTAATTAGGGGAGAGATATCGCCGTCGGCCGTGGATGGGGGCAAACTTTCCGCCTGTCTCCGATTTTGCAGCACAATCAGAGCTGCTGATTATACACAATAATGCCAAGCAGAGCAGAGCAGAGCAGCACAACACGACACAGCACAAAAGGAAAGTAAAACAGACCAGACAGGGCCTCAAAAGCCAGACAGACTTCCCAGTCCACCAGAAATTGTCGTCGCTCTTACCCAATCCCAAAATGTCTGGCGGCTGCTGTCGAACTGCAAGCGAATTGAGACTACAAAACGCATGAAATGTTTCACCGCCCACACACCGGGTTAATGTTGGCAGGGGGTGGAGGGGGCAGGTAGGACAAGGGAATCACTGACAAACATAGTGCACCACTTTGAAATACTGTTAAAGAAAATTTCTGAACGACGGTCTGCGTAGTAACGAAGCAAATAGTGCTTATAACGAGTCATAAGGAATTGAATATAAAAACTTTAGAAAAGTACGATATATTGGAATAAAAGTAAGATAGAGTAAACTTTCTTCCAGTAGCTAATGTATTAATTTGTATATATTAATATAACAAAATCATGATTTTAGATCCTAAACAATCATATATTGGCAAGTATAATCGAATCAAGTAGATTTTAAATTTTAAACGAATCCAATATCTAAAATGATTTCTCTCAGTGCACCCAGCATAAGAGACACTCGTCGCATGTGCAACGCATGCCATCTCGCTCTCGCCCACAGCTGCGTATGCTGCGCCTTTGTGCAGGCAACAGAAAATAAAGTTTATGACTTTGACTGCCGACGGCAGCGACGAACGACCAACGACCAACAACGAGCGATGAACGGTGAACGGTGAACAACAAGCGGAGAACGAGGACGTCTGACGATGTCTGCACCGGCGTCTATTATTGCCGATTTGGCATTGTTGTTATTGTTCTGCACGTTGTTGTTGCTGCTGCCGGGCGGCACTTGAGGCCTCCACTACAGTGGGATGCACGCCGAAATGGCGAACTTCAGTGCAATTACCAAAATATGGCTTTTGGATATGGATTCGAATTCAAAAGATGTCATCAGACATCCTAATACATATCACACTATAGAAGGAATTGCGGAACTCATGCAAGACACCAATCCTTTAAATTTAGCTTGTATTTATTATTCAAAATGTGTATGATACTTACTATTCACTTAAAGTAAAAACCTTTTATAGAACTGAAAATCGGCAAAAAAACATTTCAGGAAATACATTTTCTAAGCATCCCCTCCCTAAATTGACTATTTTAACTTTTCCGTCCACTTTCATCTATCAATTTCACACAATTTGGAACTTTGCAAGTGAACTACGAGTTTCCTTTAACTATTTGAACTGCCATTACTCTTTTTTCCCGCTCACCATTTGTGAACTCACCTAGTAAATCACATTATCACATGTAACTCGCACTCTGGCGGGCAAACTCAAGTACACGCTGAAAAATACAAAAATTTTAGACGACAACGGCGACAATCTAAAATGCCGCAGGGCACTCCAAAAAAGCCGAAAACAAGAAAATCACGAAAATAAGAAAATAAAATAAAATAACATAAAATAAAATAAGTAGAAAACGCCGTGGAGTAGACAAGCAAGTGCAAACAAAGCCAGAAGGCGTTGTGAAACTTTGGCGCGTCATTCATCCTCATCCAGAGTCGAAAATATTGCACCCTCGAGCCTGCAAAGCGCACACATACACACACACACAGAAGCTCAGACGCAGACACACAGATACAGAGAAAGTCACACATTTATAGCCCGAAAATTAAGTGAAGCGTAAGCTGAAATGCACTCCCACTCAACGAGGCACCGCACCGCACCGCACCGAACCACCCCCCAAACCCCAACCCCTAAAATTCCACCACCCCCCAAATGCCCCTTTTCCAATTGCGTCTGGCTCGCCGTCTGCCACTTGGCGCTCCTGCATTGGTATAGGTTCGTCTGTGCCTGTAAGTCTATGTGTGTGTGTGTGTGCGTGTGCTTAACCTTGAAAAACGAACGAGTCCAGTCGGACCCCAACCCCCCGCACAAAGCCACCCCCCTACGACCCACAACTCCTGGCGAGTTGACAGGCCGGCGACGATTTTCATCCTCTCGCTGCCGGGCGAGTTGGTAAAATGAAATTTACGAAATATGCTACAGTGGTTATTCACTAAATGAAATGATACAGAATTAAATTTTTCCTCAATTTATAAAGTACAAATAAATTTTGGTACAGAAATCAGACCAAAAAAGGAACGATTTCGAAAGTATGAAAGTAACAAATTAAATATATTTTATTTCTGTTTTTAAAAATTCTTTATGGTTGCTTTTGAATTTCTGGCAAAACAAAACTTTAGAGTTTATTGGGCTACAGAATTTCGAAAGACAATTCAAAATTTAAAAGTCTTGCCTAATTTGCAAAAACCTAAAAACCCATTCAGTTAGCACTGTAATTATTGTTCATCCTGTACTTTGTTATTATATTGTTATATTTTTTTCGGCCACTTCATCATCGTCATCTTTTCGGGCATTTAAAGCAACAGAAGCTGTGGCTGAGTTTTCGGAATTGAATTCAATATTTTTGCGGTGGGCGGAAGATCGAGATTGGGAATGGGACTCTGGAATTGAGGAGCAGAGAAGTGACTTTTGCACCCCTTTTAAGCGCTGCCTTGAAAGTCTGGCCAGAAATCCAGACAGCCAGACAGACAGGGGTGGGAGGGGGGTGAAAGGGTTCGCCCCCGCTGCGCCCCTGTCCATCATTTCGATTGAGAAATACTTTGCGGACCCCTTGGGCCAAGTTAAAATGAATTACAAACACTTTTTGTTTGTCGTTGCCGCTGCTGCTTCTTCCACTGACTTTGCTTGCGGATTGATGTTCCGGGAAAATGAAAATGTCAAAGTTGAGCCAAGGCCCGGGCAAAATGGCAACTTATTACCATTACGAAATCTAAGCTAAATTGAGATGAGTTTTTGGGACGAAATGTCTCAGCTGAAATTTCACAAGGAAGTTTTTAATTGTGATTTGTCGTCTTATTTTGCGATAGGCAAGATTTCATTTGGGTTTCCTTTTGGAAGTCATTTGGAAATTCCTTTATTAAAATTACATATAAAATGGTAGAAGTTTCATGGGTATATACAAAATTAAAGAAAATAAATAGTTCTTGATTGTACTTTGCTTGGAACTTTAGCTAAACCACAAAATTTTTTTTTTTTTTTTTTTTTTTTTTATTAATTTATTTATTAAGGCATACGGGGAAGTCTTGAATCCCCTTTGTGTCCTTCTTATCTATTAATTCAGCCCATTTGGGCTCGCCGGCTAACTATAGTTAGCTTTTTCAAATTTACAGTAATTTAACTACAATTACATAACAATCACATATAACAAATAGGATTTAAGATAAGCGTCAGCTTCTGCGGACCCTTGTCAAAGGAGATCGGGTAATGAGATCCCTCGGTTGCCTTCTATTGAGCCTCCTTGGTGGGCGAGATCTGTTTAAAGCGCTGGCCAGCCGATTTCTGTGGCGCTCCAGCCTGTCATGGTATCTGCTCGAGTGCTTGTTTATTTCGTCAAATACCGTTGCGAGTTTCAGGTCTCTGTGCAGGGTGGTGTTTCGAACAAACCACTCGCAGCCGGTGATGAGTCTTGCTACCTTATTTTGAATAGCCTGGATCCTTTTGATGTGGCTGTCGCAGGCTAAGCCCCAGATTTGGCACCCATACTTCCAGTTTGGTGCTAGGATCTGTTTGTAAATTGTCAGCTTGTTGGATAGCGACAATTTACTGCGCGAAGAAAGTAGCCAGTAGTGCTTCGCCACCTTAGCACGTAGGCGCGTTCTGATGTCGGTCACATGCTTGGAAAATGTGAGTCTGCGATCCAGAAGCACTCCAAGGTACTTTGCTGCGTTCGGCTGTGGTACGGGGACTTCCTCGATGTAGACGGGCGGTGGCGTTCTCCGCTTTAAAGTGAAGCAGACGTTGTTGGATTTACTGCTATTGATGCCAATATTCCATCGTCTTGCCCATTCCGAGAACCGGTATGCAAAGTCCTGGATACCATCGGCTGCGTCGTGCTCGCATCGGGACCTGTAGGTGACGCACACGTCATCGGCAAATGTGGCCAACATAGATTTCCCGTAAAGGCTTACATCTGGCTGCGGCATGTCGTGGCTATACAGGCAGTAGAGCAGGGGGCCGAGGACACTACCTTGTGGAACACCAGCTGCCACGTTGTGCTCGGTGGAAATTGCTGAATGAAAGCGCACAGCGAACCTCCTTCCTTCCAGGTACGATTTCAGCAACCCAAAATATGGAGCAGGCAGCGTCTGCTTGATTTTCAGTTGGAGTCCAATGTGCCACACTCGATCAAACGCTTCTCGAATGTCCAAGAAGAGGCTGTTACAATATTCCTTACTGTCGTAGGCAGTCAGAATTTGCTCGACGACTCGATGGAGCTGCTCGACAGTACAGTGGCCAGCACGGAAACCGAACTGGTGCTCAGGGGTAATCCCCTGGGCTTCCATAATCCTTACAATCCGGACAGCAATCAGTCTCTCAAACACCTTCGAAATTGAAGGGAGGAGACTGATCGGCCGGTAGGAGGCGGGCTCCCTTTCCGGCTTGCCAGGTTTGTGGATCATGGAGATTATCCCGAGCTTCCACTGATAAGGGAAGTATTGCAACCTCACAATAGCGTTGAAAACCAACGTTATGTAGAGGATCGCTTGTCTGGGCAGGGCCTTCAATGTGGCGTTGCAGATAACGTCATGTCCAGGTGCTTTGTTGTTACTCTGGCGCACAATGACTTCGGCTACCTCGCAGGGTTCAAACGGCGTGATTGGCATATCCATTTGAAGCGCTTGGTTCAGCTGGTCCTGAGTTTCTTCAACCTGTTGCAGGCTGGCAAGCTTGAATGGTTGAAATCGCTCGGCGAGGTGCGCAGCGAATACCTCCGCTTGTCCCAAGTCGGTCCGACACCATGTCCCGTTGCTATCGACTAGAGGCGCCTTCCTCGTGCAACGCCTTTTGATTGCGCGCGTGGCCTTCCACAGCGAATGCGTCGCTTCGCTTTCGACTCCGGTATTGGCAAGCCTTTCGTCGAACCATGCGGCTTTGTGCAGCACCAACGCGCATCGGAGCCTACTCAGAGCTCGGTTCCATTCCGTTTTGTCCGACGGGTGCCGAGACCTCATCCACCTAGTGCGTAAGCGCCTCTTCTCAGCTATAAGCAGCAGGATCTCCCTGGGTATTGGGATTCGATCTGCCGCGGGCTGCCGAGATATGCTGCGAGTTGCCAATCTAGCTGCTGACTTGATATTGTTGGTGAGCAGTTCGATAGCATCATCAACGTCCTGTCCAGAGTTTATGGCAGTGTTGAGGGGCAGTGTGGACTCCAGTTGCGATTGGAATACCTCCAGGTTAGTACGCCTAGTGATAAGCCGCTCCATCTTAGGGTAGGATATTGCCCCCGCATCCAGCGTAATTACCAGAGGCAGGTGGTCGGAGCTAAGCTCAACAACCGCACTTATGTTAGCGTGGATGCCCAGCACACCCTTTGTCAGTGCAAAATCGATGTACCCTGGTGAGCCTCTACAGCCGTACGGGTATCTTGTTGGTCCTCCTGTTGCTAGCGAGTCCACCTCCGAATTTAGGACGAGATTCGCTAATGCAATGCCTCTTTGGTTGCTCCTTCGCGCACCCCAGAGCCAGTGGGACGCGTTCCAATCGCCTGCAACAATGAACTTCGTCTGGAACTCTTCCAAAATGTCCTTAAACTCGTCCGTAGTCCATGCAAATCTCGGTGGGCAGTAGACCGCTCCAAAGCTTATAGGACCAAGTGCCGTTTCAATAACCGCCGGCGCAAGTTGCACCTTGGCAGTGGCTATTGGTGTTAGCGGAAAGTGGGCAAGGCTATTTTTGATTAAGATAGCTGCTCCGCCTTTGGCGTTGCCACCACTCGGATCATTGGCAGTGTAGGCTACAAATCCGAATAGCTTAGGCGTCTCTGCCCCCTTGCAGTGTGTCTCGCTGAGCAGTAATACATCGATTTCGTGACGTCGCACGAAGCACTCTACTTCAGGCAACTTCGTGGATACGCCGTCGGCGTTCCACACTAGGATGCGCAGCGGCATCATTATGGCGCTTGACGCGCTTGGAGAGCAGTGAGCAGATTGATAATCTGCCCCTGCTGATGTGACTGTTGTTGCTGTTGCTTCATCATCATCATCATTAATTCCATTTGCTTCTCTTGAATCGAGCGCAAAGAATTAATGTTCTCATTAAGCGTCTGCAGGATGGCTTCAATGCTGCTGCTAGCATCCGTCGAGCGCTGGAGTGTACCCCTAGACGCCCTTGTCCGGCTGCGGCTCCTTTGACGACTGGGGCTTCCATCATAGGGCTGTTGCTGTTGCTTCTGTTGCTGGTGCGTCAGGCTCATTGGTTGCTTGTGGTGAATGGACCCTCTAGCCACATCTGCATAAGATATTCCGCCTCGAGAAGAGGGGATCTCCTTACCTCCAGCTAAGCCCCGTGGAGTTGGTCGCTCGCTTACTTCTGTTCTTCCAGCCACTCCACTTCTGGGTCTGGATCGCTGCAGGAACGCTTGTAGCTTGCTGCAACCTTTATAGTTTGCAGGATGCTGGCCGCCACAGTTGTAGCAAGTGCACAGCTCGATGCGTGGCCTGGTACAGTCCTTGGCTGGGTGTTCGCCGGCACATTTCACACAAATGTGGGCCTTACGGCAGTATTTGGCTGTGTGGCCAAACTGCTGACAACGATGGCACTGGACAATAGCGTTACGCTTGCGGAGAGGCTCAATAACTACTCTCATATGGCATAGTGCCTTTACCGCCAGGATCTCCTTATTGTTTGCCGCAGCAGCAATATTTAGGAAGAACATATTGACTGGCGACGCTTTTGAGGTACCCGGTTCGTTTCGCCTAAGCGGTGTGTGAATATCGAGAACCTTGTGCCCGATCTTTTCCAGCTCATCCTTGATTTGGTGATGTAGCGTACTGTGGTGCAGGCCTTTCACGCATACTCTGTAAGGCCTGTCCTCTTTAAGCTGGTAGCAGTGGAACTCATACTCTTCGATCTCGAGCCAGTTCACTATGGTGCGAAATGTATTAGCGTCAGCCGCGTAAAGCCTTAGGACACCGCTCATTGACGCCCTAGCCTCAATCTTTTCTAGGTCCACTATATTTTCGATGCTCTGCATCATCAGGTATACGTCGTCCACTCCCTCCATTACTATAGGAGGTGGTTTGGACTGCGCCTTTTTGGCTGAGCTAGTGGTACCAGCGGAGGCTGCATCCCGCTTAGCGGCAGCAATTGCAGCTTGATGACTGGTACTGGGCTGGTCATACAGATCGCTAATTTCATTGCCTACTTGTTTGTCAGCTGTGAGATGCGCAAGTAAACCAAATCGGTTTGAATTGCCGCCATATCTAGGTTCTGTAGCCGAAGGGTTTTCCCCTTGTTTGCCGATGGTTGATTTGGGTTTTTTCCTTTCAGTCTCCGGAGAAGCACGAGACTTTCGCTTTATTTTTTGAAAGCGCTGCGGGGCAGCACATTGGGGGCTCGAGAGAAACGCAGTATCCAACGATTCATCAGCCGCAGCGGTTTCATTTAAAGTGTTCATATTGAAGTGTGCACCAAATCACCAGGGTTCTAGCCAAAACTTGAACCCTGGGATAGAAAGCTTTAAGCTCGCAAACAGCTGTTTGTGCGATCGCGTGGCAGCTGGGCAGCGGAGCCCCAGTTCGAGAAACTTAACTTTGTATTTTTGAATGAAAATGTTTTCGTTTCACTATTATTTCACTGTTAGTGACTTGGGGGGTCACTATTTGCTATGTGTGCCAGTATTCTGGTCTTGTCCATAAGTTTATTACCGCGAAAACTAATTTCACTTAATCCACTTTGTCAGGTGCGTATTGTTAGACACGAACCTTTTTGTATTAGACCCCACAAAATTGAAATACTTTAACTATTAGTTGGCCATCATTCATGGGCCGTTTCGTCTTGGTTTTTTCACTTGATTTTTTTTTTCCTGCAACTACTTTTGCCTTTTCTTATTCCCCTGCTTACGTTACGTGGCTTTATTTATGAGTTTGTCTGCTCCCTGACAGCCGTGCAGCTGCAGCGTACCAGCCCCCACCCATTCTGCTCCTCCTGCTCCTTCTCCTCCTCCTCCTCCATTATGCCTGTCCAGGATCATCGAGTCCGCCACACGTCAACTTCATTCTCCCCGTCGCTGGCATCGCTCTCATCGCTGTCAACGTCATCAGTCGTCGCGCTGTCGCCGCCGCTCGCCAAATGCATCAATAATGCTTCCAGCGGATCCAATTGTTGTTGCGCCGCAAGTTGCAATTGTTGTCTGGCCCACGAAGGGGGGGCGGTGGTGTGTGGTGGTGGAAAGGGGCGTGACTGCGACTGGTCCATCTGCTTGCGTCGCCGACGCCGCTCAAATTAATGAAAACTAATGCGACACTGAGAAATTGATGATTGCCGGCGTCGTCTGCAGAAAAGCGACCACCATTACACTTGGGAAACTCTTTTGTAGGAATAGAAGAAAAAGGATTAGGGTATAAAACCAGAGTCCTGTATTTAACGCCCAACAAAGGTTCTAAAAAACGGTAATATTTATCTCAAGTTTTTATTACTTTTTTATGACCTAAATATAATTTTTAAAGAAATAACTAAATAGTAACAAATAATGAGGAATTTTAGAGTGTATTATTGTTATTTTAAATATTTTTTTTAAGTAATTTGTAAATTATAGATTTGTTATAATTATAGGTAATGATAGAAAGGCAAGGTTTCGCTGGTAAAAGAACTTAGATATTAAGCTTATTTAACTTATCTTTGAATTTAACCAATACCTGTGGCAGGTAACTGCGATTTCTTCAGGTGTATCCCCGTCTGCAGTTCGCTCTTTCGCCCCCAGCACCCCACCTTCTTGCTTCTCCCCTTTTGCTTTTGGGGTCGAGACATTAAAAATGACTGCGACTGCGGCTGCTTTTCTGTCTGTGTCTGTTTGTGAGTCTGAGTCCGTCTGCCGCTGCACTTTGGATCGCTTTTGCTTTTGGGGCAACAAAAGGGACCAAAAGCCGACCAGACGGAGTCGGGATGGCACCGGGAATGGGGTTGAGCAGGATGATGATGAGGATAAGGTTGGCTTTGGGAGGGCAGATGGCGAGGAGACTGATTGATGCCGTCAAATAAAAATTTGTTGCGAGTGGCAAGCGGATCGGCCGGACTCTCTGACCCGTCTGCGATTGCGAATCCAGCTGTGGGACTGTACTTGGATAAATAAGAACTAAAGTACATACTTTAGCAGCAAGAAAGATAATTATGTGAAATCAAGTTAAATATCATCAATCATAAATATATAAATATATTTAAGAGTTTCCATTCTCCTGCACTGATTGTGGCCTACTTCATCGAAGTATTAAATACACTTATGATTTTATTTATGCAGTATTTTATTCTAAACACTATGATAGTATAAAATATAACTTTAAAACCCTTTTATATATTTTATTTTTTATTTCAAATAAATGTAATACTTTCATTGATCGTTTATATTTACATTTTATTTTTAATTATTGCAACAGTGTAATTTCAAGATAAAAACAGTAATATAAAATGCAGTTTTAAACTATAAAAAGGCTGCATTAAAAACGTAACTTATTTGCGAGATATTTCTGCGCTAGAGTGCATTATGGGGTCGTTTCGACTTTGTTTATCCCTGAGTAGCAGCATAGCTCGCCTATTAAGTTGTCAAACACAACCCAAGGGAACTTTGCATTGTGTGGGTGATGTAGCTGTTACGCAGCTTCCGCTGCTTTTGTCACTAGCTAGACCAGACTCACTCAGCCACCCAGCCACCCAGCCACCACCCACATGCCCGAGCACCTGACCCACCTTACCCACCTGCTGCGCCTCACCTGTCTGCTTATCTGGCCCACAATAATTTTGCGAGCAGCGGAAAATTGTGTGCGCGCCTATTCATCGGCTGGCTGGGACTGTGACTCCACCACTTCCGCCGACACAGTTGTTGTTGGCGCTGCGCTTTTTATTTGACTTATGACGACGGGACTTTGTTCCCTATCTGTATTATTTCATTTTATTTTATTTCACATTTTTTCCAGCCGCTTTCCGCGACTGACTCTCGCTGGTACTCGTACTCGTTGGGTAAAGGGGTGTATTTGCCCTGGTCCGTTGTCTCGCTTAACTTTTTTATTGCCAGACGAAGCGCAAACATTTGCGAGTATTAATTAACGCTTTGTTGAAGTTTGCGCTTCGATGTCGCCGCCCAGACATCGATGTAGACCTAGACGTTTGACGTAGACTTTGTCAAATGTAATGCCGGGCAAATATTACGTAGCCGACCCGTTGGCGGCCCCCATCTTTCGGTACAGTGGCTATTGCTCTTAATTATTGCAAGATTTTTTAATTTAGGTCATACGCAAATGCGTCCACTCACTGTGTACACATGTTTATTTATTTAGATTTGGTTATTCACGAACTTTTGACATGTTTTTAGCCTCGTTCAATTAAATTCAAATCATTTATAATTGAAAATGTAAAAATGTTTAATCTACTGATAATTATATGAGCAGGATGTGCTTTGCAATAAATAAATATTAATATAAATCGCTTAGCAAAAAAATTTTAATTGTTTTAAAAAGCATTAGTCAAAAGCAGCGAAATGCTATTTGCTGTACTTAACTCGCATGAATCATTAATCACTTTGATATATTTAATAAAAATGTGTAACTATTCCTACATTTAGCACTTAAGCGGCAACTACTGTATATTCATAGCTCGTTTTAAGCCTGTGATTCAGATTTAGATTGAGTTACGGCTTCCCGTAGTCGTCGGCTCTGGTGCTCACTCAATTATTCAGGCATAATAAGCAAATTGTTTTAATATGCATAAATATCTTGTACGCCATTTGGCAAACAAGTCAAAACTGCCAGACAAACTGGCAGGCAGTGGCGCAGACAGACAGCTGCAGGGGGGGGGGGGGTGTTGTGGAAAGGGGGGTTACAACAACAACAACAACAACGGGCGACTGCATAATGCCCATGGGATATACAAAAGGTGTGCTTACATATATTTAACCTTCAAGATCCGCAGACTAAATATGCCAGCAAACATTTCTGCCGCACAAACAGCCAACAATGTGGACTTGCTCAATGCCCTAATATTGGTTTCCCAATTCATCATTCTGTGACAATTTAGCACTCAATAATATGTTAATTTTCTGCATTTTATTTTGGGTACAAGTATGGCGCGCCAAAAGTTATTTGTATATACTTTGCCAAAGTATATATTATTTTATGTAGATTTTACTTGTTATTCTTTAAAAGTTACTTAGTGCTTATCATCGGAAGTATGGAATTTGTAATAAGAAATCCTATACAAAATATTTAGTAACTTATACACAGTTCTTATGAAAATTATTAGAAAAATGTATCTTTAAACTTATTGCTTGGTTAATGCTGCATCGCATGGACCTGAATGTATTTCATAATCCAGAACTTGAGTAGCGTGACCGAAATCTACCTTATTTTCCATGGAATTCCACCAAATTACATTACACCGGAGACTCCAGTTGGCCCACCACCCACACTGAAATGCCACCCACCGCCACCAATACCAATTGTTTGTCTGTCTGTGTGTGCGTTGAGGCATCGGCATTTTGGAAGGACCAGACACAACGAGTATGGGATTACCGACCGAGTGGCAAGGAGCAGGATCAGCGGGACGAGATGTTGGTCCGGGTGGCACAATAAAATAAAAGCTTAGGCCACAAAAGCGGCAGACAACTAACTACGCATAAGCGAGGATGACGACGCAGGATATGCGCTTCAAACGCGTTAAGCCGAGCCTGAAAATGGGGGGTTGGGTTGGAAAAGCCGGGGGGAAAAACGAGAAAACCGGCGGCTCACAATTGAGAGCTGAACGCAGCTGATAAACTTGGAGTGCCTACAATGCGGAAAATGTGGGAAAGGTGCTGCTGGAAATGGTTCTCAAGGACACAGTCGAGTTTTGTATGTATGTGTGTGCGGCCTACGCATATTTGAGTGCTTTCTTCCCCGCTCTCTCTCTATCTCTCTCTCTCGCTCTGTCTGCTGATTCCTACTCTCTCTTTCTTCCGGTTTGGCGCAGACGGTGGCGTATACGTAACTTGCGTAGCCCAACAAAATAAAGCATACGCAACGTGTTTCCCTACCGACGACGCCGTCGATGACGTTAAATTTTCGGTACTCTGGCGGCATTCAACGAAAGTTATGCCGCAAAAATGCGTTCTTGCCTCCTAAACAAATACCACGTGGCCTTACTCGAAAAATAAAGGTTCCCAAATGCACACGTGTGTGTATGTGTATTTTGAGCTTTGCTATTTATTCTAATATATGCCGAAAATAAATGACAACATAAGAAATGTGTTTGATGACAGCTCAAGACATGTGTGCGCACTTATGCTAAGCTGTTTGATTTCAATTTTACAGGAAGCAAATTTTTTCCACGAGAAAGAAATCATTTTTTCATTTTACATGGCCGCTTTCTAATGGGTTTCTTTGATGTAAAGGTTATCTTTTCTTAAGAAAAGTATTATTGGCAATAAAAATCATTTGATGCAATTCTGACTAAAATAAGCATTACAGTTATATCTTGATATATCGGTTATATCTTGAATATGTACACTAATATATGATTTTGTAGCCTAGTTCTTCTAATCTAAAAACAAAATGTAATGATAATTGATTGATAGGAATGCGACACAATTCAAGGTTTGCTCAGGACCTATGACAATAATTAAAGTGCCAGGTTTTTTTTTTTCAAATTGCCTTAGAGTTCTGAAGCACCCTGAATATGGTTATATATGTATATATGTATATATTGTTCAGCCAGACATTCGATTGCTGCAGCCGGCAGCAGCAGCGGCAGCAAAACAAGGGCAAACAATAAAATAAACAAACAAACAAACACGCAACGCGGCAGACGCACACATGACAGACTGGATGGGTCGGTGGATATAGATGGAGGAGGGATCGGGAACTACGGGTGCTACGGGTAGAACTCTAGACAGCCAGACCTGCATTAAATAAATATGTGCGTAATAAAAGGCAAATAAAAAGAAGGAAAGCCAAGCGAAGCGGAGGAGCTGAAAAGAGCAAACCAATTGAAGTGTGTCGCGCCAATCGAGCCGAGCCACAACGCACACAACAATTGCAATTTGTATTAATTTTATTGGTTTATTATTATCAACGGCGACGTAGCCACGACTCTGATGCCATCAGACAGTGTTTAAACGTTGCTCGATTGAAAGCGAGTTAATTTCATTTACTGATTTGTGGGTAGCGACGTCAATGGTTCCAGGGCAGGAGGATCAAGTGCCGGGCGGCCAGGCAGATCTGGCTCTGGTACTGGCTCCAGCTCCCTGTAATCCAGATTGCCTGGCCCATTCATCGACTCGATTCTCTGGGTCGTAATCAGCGTCGCTTTTCGTTCGATGAACTGCACTTGGCCTGCGATTGCGATAACGCACTGTCACAGCCAAAATTTCAAATGGCAAATGCGCACGTGTCGCCGTTTTTTTTTTTGTTTTTGCTGGTGGGAGTCATTTGCTGATAGCTGGCGTTTATCTTTCACCAGTTAAAAATGAATAAAATTGAATACATTTGCTTTGAATGCTCGTCGAATACTCGCGTAATGTGGGGCTTAAATCGCATGGAAGCTTAGTCGTTGTAAATTAAAATACTTTTTAGAATGTGCAAATTAAAGCGTCTGACGACGAGTTGTTAAATAAAATATATATATAGTGTACTCGAGGCATTGTAAAGCGTGGGTCTAGCCCTAATTTCTCAACTTCCTCGAAACTCCATTAGCAACACGATTGAAACTTTCCGTAATAGAAAAAGTAATCGATACATGCTAAAAGCAAAATGATATATTTTTATTAAATATTATATAAAAATCAGATAGAAAAGTTAAGACCTTAAATGACTAAAAGAAGCCCAGGTTTGTTTTAAAGAAATTTTACAAAACTATTTTAGTTAATGTAAGATTACTAACAATTTTCAAAATTTCCCGACTTATTTATTTCTATATTTAATTGTATATTTGATCAGTCTGATGGAAATTTAACATTCGTTGGATTATAATGTTTAGTAACAACATGTTTATTATTGCATTCCTGTAATACTGTTAAATGCAATTTTCTTTTAGTGAATCCATTGACCTTGCTCCAACCGACCAGTTATGATATGGAAGAAGAAGATGCCAAGGGCTTGCGAAAACAGGCCCGCTGACTCAAGTTGGTCGCACCACATCGGCCGCCCCCAATACCCCCAACCCCCACTAGTCCCCCAAAATCGGCCGATCCACAATGTCCGGCGTTATCGTCTGAACATTAACCATCCCGATCGTTGCTCCGCGGAGCGTTCATTGAACGCACTTTCGGCTCTCGACGCACGCGTCGTTAACGAAAAAATAAGGGAAAAGAAGCTCTCTGTCTCCGGATACTTGGCTGTGCATAATACAATAATAATTTCGCTTTACAAAATGAATGCAACAAAAAAATGTAAAATGGGGGAAAAAGGCAGAAAGTATGTACACAAAATAAGCGCAGCCAATGGCCGCGGAAAAAAAAAAAAACAAAAATAAAAAAAGAGGGAGGAGGTGGACAAGGAGGAGTCGGAGGAGCTGAAGCGGCAGAAACTCGCCCAGACAGCGATCCCAATCCCGATCAATGCACCTTTGCCAAAGGTGCAACGCCTCGAAAAGTCGGGTCTTTATATTCCAGCACACATGGCACACAGTATTTGCGCCTGTGTGAGTTGTCTGGGCATGCAGTGACGCACGAAACGCGATCACGTTCACATTTATTAAAAGATGGTTGCTGTTGACACGGCGACTCGATGGAAAGGTTCGGGATGGTATGTTATGGGATGCGATGGTATAGGCTGGGATGGGGACCTTAGCAAGGTCTCGAACTCGGATCGCAGCCAAAAGTGCAACTGCTGCTGCTCAAAAGGCAGATGTGGTTAGCTTGTGCTGAGCAGGGCAAGCACAAATGGATACTCAAAAGAGAAACTAGGTCTGGAAAATCTAAAAAGTATCTTTGAAACATATATATTTCGATTGGAACGAAATAAGAATGAGGCATATAAAAATTGTGAATTAAAATATGGCTATTATCAACCTCAACTGTTGAAAAATTTCTTTAATTTTATTTAATGGTTAAGAAGACATTTTTTTTCTCATTATATTATATATTTAATAGTTAAAGTTGATATTACTAAGATTATGAATTTACTCGATTAAAAGAGTGTTACTTGTGAGCTGCTATCGAATCTATAATAAAACAAATATTTATGAAATACTTATAGTGATTTTAAAGTTTAAAACCTGAGGTTAAATTGTGGGATACTTTCGATAGCTTGAATGTTAAGAGAATATGATCTTACCTAATTTGGTATCAAAAGATGCACATTTAGTTCAAAGATAATATATATATTTTTATTAAGTATTAAAATTGGTAGTTAACCGAATTTTGAAACCACTTTAGACGTCTTCTTCTCGAGAGTGAAAAACTTGACCAACATGTGGCTCGTTGGCTGTTGGCTGATGGCTATTTATAGACGGTGCACTATCTGTGCGTCTGGCTGGCTGGCCATCTTACGTGCTGCAGTCCATCCAGATGCACACTTCCATTGCGAGCTGCGGAGGGGATCGTCGTCGGGGTCTTGGTTCATTAACTGGGACCGAGTTTTAATCAGATTTGTGCGTGAAGTTCGGCACTCACCCGCGAGCACTTTCCGCAACAAGAAATGGGAGGGATCCGGTGCATCGGAGTTGTGCAACAATATTTTAATGGCAAACGGTGGAGGGGGGTTGGTTGGTTAGCTCTTACAAAACGTCTCTCGCCTCCAGAATGGCAAACTGTGTGTTTCCGAACCAGTTCCAGACATCTAGACCTCTGCGGAAGCACTATAAACAATATTCTTTTAATTTCTGTTCTCTTGCTTTTTCTGGTCTTCTGGTCTTCTGTTCTGGTCTTGTCTCGCAGATTTTGCGGCAGACAAATTTATGAGCGTTAAGTGAAGGCCAATAAAATTCTTTTTGTCTGGAGTGGATTTTTGCGTCCGGGACTTCTACTTCTGCTGGCCAGTTTTATTTCCATTTGCGAATTTCACAGCAAGGCCTCACTTAAGTCATCTCTTCCGCGGGCACATTTATTTAAACGGATACTCATTCGGTTTCGTCTGGCTTTTAGCTCGGCCAGGTTGAATAATATGTAAATTCAAAAACGGTTTGGGAACGTGTCTGTAGCCATAATAATTATGATCTTGACCAGATGGATTTGTCTGCTTCAAAAAATTCATTAAGTTGATACTATTAACATTGTTGATATATAATATTTTAAATTTGTATTTGAAAATATATGGGGTACTCTGATACTCTGAGGTTAAAATATATATTTCATAATTTTTTTAATTCCTGATGCAAAACCAACACAAGAGATCGCTATAGTCTAGTGTCGCGATTTTTAGATACCCATAACCCCAGCGGCAGTGACCCAACATCCGGTGGAGTCTCTACTCTCGGAGGAGACGTCCAGACGTGGCGAAGTTTGCGACGAGATACGGACAAACGGACATGGCTATATCAACTTGGCTATTGATTAGTGATACTTTTCAACATATCTAGTATGCCCCTTTATTTTGGGAGTAAAGGGTATAAATTGAAAATCTTCGATTGAGATCTCAATATAAAGAGCTTTTTAATACGGTATCATTAGCTTGTTCATATGCCATAAAATTTATATGGATAATAAGGCGATTTCCTGAAAAAATCGGTCAAATATTAAAAGTTTCAGTTCGCAAACGAACCAAAGATGTGGAGGATCAATGTGATTTTAACCTGTTTGGCGGCAGTAAGCATCATTTATATAATATAACAACCAATCACATTCACATTTTTCCATATTTAAGTTATCTACAGCTCATTTGAGCTTTACAAATCTGAAGTGTGAAATGATCGACAGAACGTTTGGAAATTTTGAAATGTGCCGCATCAAGGCGGTAAATCGGACACATAAATATATAGATATTAATTTGAAGTTGTATATACTTCCCATCAATAATATAATGGTAAGTGCGGTAAATTTTATGAAAGTTTTAACTTTCAGTTTTAAAATTTCTAGATTAAATTAGATTCGAAGCGATATACCAATGGATACCGCCCATTTTTTATGTCGTTGACTTTCGATTTTTGTAAGTACTTGAAGAATCCAAACCAGCGATCGATGATTTTTTTAAAAGAAATTCACTCAACCTTCATCAATGCCTCAAACTTAAATCATACCTGCCCTTATAATGTAAGTAATTACGTAAGATGTGTTTAAAATATGCTCTCCTAATAATCTTTTACGACTTCAGAATGATATAACGGTTAACAAGTTTTGGACTGGCAACCTGGAAAGGGCATTCTTGCGATATCTTCCCGTACCCAACGGAGATTATGCCATTTTTTCGACATGGTATTCTTCGAATGTTCCTCGTCTGTTGGTCAACACGTTCTTTCAAATAAAAAACTGATGAAAGAATATAAAAAATTTAAAACAAAGTATCACGAACGTTGCAAAATGGTGTGTAACCACAAAATAAATGTTGGGCAAACATTTTATGTTAGTTTCTATATGCAGCACATACACAGATAAGACATCAATACCTATTGGATTAATTATCTTTTCCATTGATAATGCACCTGGTCATTATATTTAAAATAACATTTGTTTCAAGCATTAAACACTATATGTAGTTAGCTTATAATTCAACTGTGACGGAGTGTATGGAAAAATGATTGTATTGATTCTTTGGACAAGTCGTGTATGTACAAACAAATACAACAAATAAAATAAAACACGCGAATGTGAGTTATTATAATTATGTTTTCAGTTGAAGTTCTGAAATAAATTTTATCTGTTCAGGAAAGAGAAATTGTACGTATTGTAGAAAAATATACTTAAAAAAAATATTAATATATATGAAAACAAATATTTAAAATTTACGAATTTAAAATTTTGTTTGCAAATAAACACCACCACTGAAGTGAAACTATCTCTATTCTCAGATCGTTTTAAAGTAATTTATTTTGATATTAGACTTCGTCATTTTTTGAACAAACACTTGTTTAAGCCATTAAGCTCATTAGTATGAGCTTAGAACCCAGCATAAAAAGATCGTCATGCGTGTGTTTTTTCTTATATTAATTATTTTGGGATATTTGGCGGTAAGACTTTAAGGAAATACAAATATACAAGTTAGTAATTTTATTTTAACGGCCTAGACGGTTTTCAACCACGTGACGTTCACAAATCTAAAGTGCGGCATACGAGGCGAAAAGATTTATTACTTTGAAAAATGCTTCATAAAAGCTGTGAATCGTACACATAAGTACATAGATATTTATGTAAACCTGCATCAACAAGTTGTAAATAATGTCACAGTAAGTTAAAAATGCACATAAATATATATAAAGACTCTGATGAGGCTAACAATTGCAGGTTAAAGTTAAACTAATGCGACACAATAATGGTTATAAACCATTTTTCGTAGATGTCACTATTGACGTTTGCAAGTTCTTAAAGGATCCACGACAGTCGATTATTAAAAAGTTGTATGATATATACAAGAATAACTCGAACATCAATCATACATGCCCATATAAGGTAAGTTTTTCTAGTTAAAAACCTTACGATTTCCTCAAATTTACCATAAATAATAATACAGGACGTTGTCATTGTGCACCATCTTTGGACTGGAAATTTGGAGTCCGATTTTATGAAATATCTACCCTTGATTGATGGCGATTACGCCATATATACCGAGTGGTCTGTTTACAATGTGGCTCGTGCATTTATAGATGTATACATAAGAGTGTCAAATATATAAATGTATAGAAAAATATATTTATATAACATATTACGAAATATCGTTACTTTTTAAGTATCCATTTAATTTACAAAGTTTACGTATTTTTTATCCATTTATCTGTCCGTCCGTCTGAACATCGAGTCAACAATTGTATTTTATTTTAACACACAGAAGTGTGTAATATTTTTCCTCTGTGTACTGATGTTATTTTGATATATCGATGGCTGGTAATTCACCTGGTCATTATATAAAGTGATGTTTGAAATCAGCAAAATAAACGAAATATATTGTTAGCTGTGCTCTTACTGGCGGAGGTCATCATGCGAAGACTTTTTAATGTTTTTATTATAATGGGATCTCTAATGGTAAAAATTCGGATTAATTAAGTAGATGAAATTATCGCCAAATTTTCCACGTAGGCCATCCACACGCACATGACGTTTACCAATATAAAATGTGGCTCAAAAGATCCCACGTTCGCAATTTTCAAAAAATGCTTCATTAAGGCTGTGAACCGTACCCATAAGTATGTGGATGTTTATGTAAATCTGTATAAGTTACCAATCGACAATATAACAGTAAGTTGAGAAAAAACTAAAAAGATGAATTGTTAATAACCCCATTTTTTACAGATTTCGTTTAGGCTTATGCGTCATGACCACGGCTATAAACCATTTTTCATTGACTACACCTTCGATGGATGCAAGTTCCTTAGAAATCAAAAGCATCCGATTATAAAACTGTTTTATAAAATTTACCAAGGCAGTTCCAACATCAATCACACGTGTCCGTACGACGTAAGTAAATCGAAACAAACTTAATGTTTCTTACTAAGAGAACAACTTTCAAGCACGACATCATTGTGGATCATCTTTGGACGGGAAATATAGAATCGGATTTCTTGAAATACATACCAATGATAAATGGCGACTATGCCGTTTATAGCAATTGGTCGACTGATAACATTATGCGGGCATATCTGAATCTGTACTTTAGAGTTACGGAAAGGCACAGCTAAATTGTATAGAAAGAACCAAGTAGATGCATTACACAATTATCAATGCTTTTGAAGCATATTACATTCTAAAAGATATGTTAAAGTATATATTTAATAGGTTAAACATTTTATTGCTTAAAAAATGGTACTGATTTCAATACTTATACAAAAAAGCTCAGGTGAGCCCGGTAGTCTGGCAGTTTGGTTTGCTTATGTGACAACAGAACTTTAAAATGACTTATGTTCACTTGTGACTGCTGTTTTTATTTGAAAAAATTTTAAGTGCGTTCAATAAAATCTGTAAAATATCATTTATCTTATTACGTAATTTAAATAAGTGTTTACGGTGCTTAAGCGAACTAATGAGGAATATATATTGGATATGGAGCAAACAATAATTAAAGTTAACAGTTTCAATAGAAATGTCGAAGTGGCTGCTCGTGAAATTTTTGCTGACTTTACCAATGGTAATCGGAAAGTGTACTTCAAACCAAATATAAAAGATTTGCTTTATTATGTAGATATGTTTCTGCCATGTTACATTTACCAACCTTAACTGCAGTTCATATAACCTGGACTTTATGTCCTTTCCCACGTGTCGCATCAAGGCGGTTAACCGAACCCATAAGTACATAAGTATCTACGCGAAACTGAATCAGGTACCGATTGTTGATGCGAGGGTGAGTTTTGGCCAAATTAAAGTGATCTCTGAGCTTATTTACCATATCATACATAGGTGACTATTCAATTCAGACGGTTTGATAGTGGCTACAAGCCATTCTTATACGATCTATCCTACGATGGCTGCAAATTCATGAAAACCCAGAAAAATGTATTAGTTAAAACTTTTTATAGAACCTTCCAACGTAACACCAATATAAATCACACTTGCCCCTATGATGTAAGGAATCTTTTTTTTAAGAAAAAAAAAAAAAAAAAAACACTCCTAATCATCGATTTTCCAGCACGATCTTATCGTGGATAAACTCTTTACTGGAAATCTCGAGGAGGAATTCGGACGATTTATAATAATACCAAACGGAGATTATGCCATATACACCGATTGGGCCACAAATAAAATATCACGAGCATCAGTTAAAATTTATTTGAAGATATTGAACAGGTAAAGCTCGTCATTTTTATTCGTCCTAATAATGTTTCGAACTAGCCTATTTTATACCCTATAAAGTCATAACTGTTGTATCGATTGTGTTGCAAATTTCTTGTTTTATTAAATTTCTGCGGCGTTTAATTTAATTTACTCCGGATCAGCATTTTTCGTAGGTAACTATTCTTTTTCCAGGAACGTCTGAAAGCATCACTCGAAATAATTCATCAAAAAGCGTGCGCAAGAGTAAGGTGGGTCCATCCATTAATAATAAATTAAACATATTCCCCGGCATGCCTTTGCCAGTCCCAGCGACACCAGCTCTCCTCATCCTCCTCGTCCGTCTGGTTTCTGGGGATTCTGGAATGGTTTTTGTTGTTCCTGCTTTTGCTCGCCTAATGACCTAGAATACAAATTCAGGCTACCTCCACATCCCCATCTGCCGATTAGTGAAATCCCAGGGCTATCAAGGCTGCCAAGTCATCCACAGGCATTCGCTGAAACGGAAGCTAATCGCTTGACTAAGTTCCTTAGTGCCCACTCCCCAGCATGACCCAATCTTTAGCGGATTGCGTAATATATATACAGACGGGGTCAACATAATAGCCCAAGTTTGGAGGCAAATTAAGTGGCTGTATAAAAGGTTTAAGCATATACAAAGACAAATTTCTTTATTGGTAAGTAAATTTACATGTTTGGATTTATTACATAAAGTACTGCTATTATTAACTTTTAAGCAACCCATTGATTCTAATGCCTTTAGATATAAACTCGCTTGTAATTCTTGCTATAGCTATAAATGTTGGCTGCTATGCAAGGCAAGTTCTTAAGATGGCGTTTTCAAAGAAAGAATGAAAGATTGCATCTTAAGGTGGTCAGATCTAATCGCCTGACCGCCACTGTATACTATGTGTGCAGTGCAGATGCCGACGGTCAAGGTGGAAGCTTTGTGGCTTCGACTGTTTGTCTGTCGGATTATAAATGATTTGCCATTAATTCTACACAAATGCCAGGGGCAGGCAGACAGAAAGCAGACCGGGAGAACATTAACATTTGGCATTGGGCAGGCAGGTAGTCGTAGTCGTAGTCTGTTGTCGGCCAGTCGTCAGACAGAAGTGAATAATCAATATCATTTGATTACATTGATAACGCTTTTTTGTGCCGCTTTACTTTTTTTCCATTCCCATTTTTTTTTTTGCGGCTTTGTTCTGGGCACATACTTTATCGCACTGCGATTCCGATATCCAAATGCTTTCGTCACTGGCGGCATGGCCGAATGTCTAGACGATAGCACCATAAATGTATTATTGCCTCATTTTGCTTTTGCTTTCCAAAGCGCTACAGTCAGACGAAAGCGAATGAAGCGGGTATATCAGCTACAGCATGCTAAATGTTACAATGTGCTGGCATTTGGGCAGTATCTATAAGAAGTTACTGAATAAGAGCACTAATGTTTTTGGAATAATCTTTAAAATTTATAGGGAAGAGTATCCTGACTTGGCTATCGTATAATCATCAATTTCTTTGTATTGTAGTCGGCGCAAGATTTGTTGTTATTATTTTCGGCTAGTGATTTGAATATTATTGAGAACGTCTGGCTGACGGCGCGACGTCAGAGCTCTGACGCGTACGCGAATTGGTAGGAATAACCCATAACCCATAGCCCGTAACCAATAACCCATACCCCGTAACCAATATCCGATACCCAGCACCGAAGGCGGGCCAAAACAATGCAGCTGAAGTCGAAGGAAGCCGCAGATGATCAGAGGCCTCGAATGCCGCTGGCGACAGTTGCAGTCGATGTGGAAAGGAAGGAATAGGGTGTGCACTCGGTCAGGGGATGTGTGCCATCTTTTCCCCTGCGATAATAAAGACAAACCATTTTTTTTTTACTTTTTTTGTGCTGCATATTAAGCCGATGAAATGAAGCGCAAACTGATTGTGCTCGTTTTCTGCTTATGGTGGTGGGGTTATGGTCAAAACGATTTGCTGGACATGGCATTAATACCCTTATACCCGCCCCTTTGGATCTGCCGATCCGCCTGGACTCCATTCCCACCTTTCACATGTAAGTGCAGCTCTGGGCGGCAACTACAAAAGGCGGCGAGCGACGACAGACGACGACGATGACGACGACAACGTTTTGAGTATCTGTATCTGCCGCTCTGCCACAGCGACTGATAACAACTGGAGCGGCAAATCAAGAGGGGAGCACAGCTTGCAACTCCGAAGATTCAAATACACTTGCGAAGCCGGCATTATTAATAATTACAAGAGGTTGAATTTTTCATATAATTTTATAAAATAACTTGTATTGTAGTTGTCTTATATAAATTAATTCCAATAAATAAATTACTTGTAATTCATTTACTTATATGCTAACCTCTATTACATTTGCATACCCTGGTAGAGAAAGGGCATAATGAAAACCTCGCAAATAAGGTGCTGAAGGGTGGAGGTGGGATGGTTTTGGAAGGTGGATGCGGATGGGAATGGGCTTGGGGACGAAGGTAACTGCAGCGGTGGCGGCGTCATCAAGAGATTGGCCCAAGGAAACTGACACACGCACCGAATGTCGCCTTTTGGCTTTTGAAGTTCCTTGTTTTGTTGCCGTTGTTGATTCTTTTTTTTTCGGACCGAAAGAAGTTTCGGATTGCAAAAGAGCCAGGCAAATGAGATGGGCCTCCCCCTTTTCGGCCGGCCGACGTCTCAGGTGTGTGTTAATTGCATTAAAATGTTTGTAATTGCAATGCAGTCAGCGACGGCGGCGGCGGCGGCGAGTGAGAATTGCCTGCCTGCCTTTCTCTTATCTGCGGGAATCTGGGATAGAAGTCGGTGCCACAAACAAACATACATACAGTGGACCGAATGGTAAGGGGGGTGGGGGAAGGAGTAGCAACTGCAGACATGCCAAGCTGTCGTCGGGCCAAAAATGCCATAGATGCCGCCAAAGTCGTGTAACTATAATTGCCATAATAACATAATATCTCGAGGCAGCGGCAGCAGCAGCAGCTGCAACAACAAAAGCCCCGACCGAAAGGTGTCGAGGGACATATGTCCCTCCTAGACAGATCCTCCTCTCTGCCTCATCCGCTCCAAAAAAAGGCATCAGAATGCCGGAATGACGAGCGGACAGAGCAGCAGACAATTGTCCCTGTCTCGGTCCGTAAGCCCATATGCCCCATATCCCCCATCCCCACCCCATTTGCCCACAGATCCCCGGGCTTAACGCTTTGGACCCGAGGCCATGGAGGTGACATTTTTCTCATGCCCAGCAAGGCAAACAGCTAAATGCAGTTGATGGAGCGCCGTCAGCAGAAGGAGTTGCCAATTGGAGCCGACACAGTGGTTGCGAAAAGTAGTTGCGCACATAAAGCCAACTAAATATGGTTTTAACAAACAGAGCTTTTCGAATGTATAATTTTTGGTCTTAAAATAGATTAGCAAAGTTTTAATGTTTTAAACTGCTTAGAAGACTGAAGAACCAACAATCTTATATATCTTATTTTAAACATTTGTTAAAGGATTCTCCAAACATTATTTATGTAGCATACTTTCGCGAACGGTAATAAGTTGAATCCTTAAAATTTCTTCTGTGTATGGGAAATGTTACATTTCCTTTAAGCTTCATATTTATTTTTAAGATACATATATATATATAGGCATTTATTACATTGTTTATATAAAGAACTTAAAACTATAGCTTGAATTTCTTTCCTTATGTTATATATATCTATATTGTTTACTCAGTGACATATTTTGTACCATATTGTCACAGCTTTTGATCGCCTCTGGCTTGTCTGGCTCGACTCTCAGCATGCTTGGCTCACTGCCTGACTTTCTTTCCTGTCTAGCCCCAAACGAGGAACCCCTTTCGCTCACGTTCCCCCACTAAGCACCCCCCTATCAACTATCCCCCCACATCTGACTAACGGTCTTTTGTGTGTCCATTTCGGTTGCGGAATTTAACTGGAGTCTGTCATGCCTCGCTCAGGTTCACTATCTCATTGCAGTCGTCGCCGTTTTGTCGTCTCACTCGAGCTCAGCTCCTTGGAGCTCCATGCCCCTTCAGACTTTCACCCCCCCCCCCCTTTCGGTCCGTCTGTCTTGTTTGTCAAACAGTAACAGAAAAACAGTTAAATGCCAGTTTACCAGTTAAAATCGGAATCAAAGCGAAAACAATGACACAGTAGCTTTAGCAGAGCATTTAGTAAGGGGAGTCAAGCGAGGAGAGGCCGTTAAAGGAGGGAGATAGCTAGACGGCAGCAGAGAGAGAGAGAGAGATGGGGCGATGGGTGCGAGCGAGAGGACAGACACTAGCCAGGTCGACAAGTGAAGTGAAGTAAGCAGTAGCAGCAGTAGCAAGAGCAGCAAAGGCAGAAAAAAAATCGTCTAGACACAGACTAGACTCCATAAAAATAATTATTATCGGCTGCAATTTCTGCTGCTCAGACTGCTGCCTCCCCACTGACTCCCCCCCCTCGCCTACCGATTACAATGCCACCACATACCTAAACTCTTTCTCCACCGTTCGACGCCTCCAAATGTCCATGTCCATGTCCATCCAGTCCCACTGACTGAAATCGTTCGTCTCGTTTGCCCGTTCGTTGGTCGCTGTCCGTTTCATCTGCTACACATTACACCAGTTTCAGTTCCAGCATTATGCACTCGAAGAAATATTTATTTCTGCATAACATACAGGTTTTTTTTCACTTTAAAAGCCAAAAACTGAATCAGATTATTACAAAATATATGACGGGTATCTACCTATTTTCGGTATATTCAAAACGATTATTTGGGACATTAATTTTTAAATTAGTTATATATTTTTTTAATATATTGAAATGTATATCTATATTGAGACAGATTTGTAAAAGCAATGAAATAATATTACACATAGTCGTAATATTTATGTCTATAAGAAACTACAATACTTCAAATCTAGTTTAGCAATTTCAAAAAATATATGTATACCTATGACTTTTTCATATGGTCAATAGCTATGAACTATTTTATTTTTTCGAATGCTTCTGCATTTTGCGAACTCTTCTCAAATCTCTTCTATTCTGTTCACCCATTGAAAAGTTTATTCTTTGTGCACGTTTTGTTGTTTGTTAGGGAATGGCCACAGACTCTGCCACTTGGCAGTCCTACCGCTCCACCAGTAGGGTTTCAAATCTCCAGGCTCCTGCATCACCAGTATCACCATCAGCATCATCATCATCATCATCATCATCATCACCACGATGCCATTGCAATGGGAAACGGAATGAAACCAAGACGGAAACGCGATGCAAACGCAGACGTCCGCTGCAGACGGAATTGAATATTTAACACCAAATCCCCAGAATGTGGCAAATTGCCTTTGATATCCAATTGCTCACTGGGAATTGAGCAATTGAGCATTGAGCATTGCGACCCCGGGATTTGAGGACTCTCCTAGGACCTTTATTTAGTCACTTTAAGTTGAAAGTTGGGAGTTAGTTGTGCACTAGAGAGATGATTAACAAGAAATATAAAAGTCTTTTATTTAATTATGTTCCTATTATTAATTTCAAATATGAATTCTCATTAAAAAAAACCCTATTATTAGTTTATAATCAATAATAAGCATAAACTATAATAATTACCTATGATTAGAGTATAAAGTACCTCATAATCATTCAACCCCTTTTATGTTAAGTACCCTTTAATACATATAATTGCTACCATTAAAGCGTTTGTGTCTAATTTAAGTTCCGGAGTGTTCCATTCACCTCCACTTAAATGAGTTTACTTTCCATATCAGTTGTTCAAAATCTGATTTGCTATTCGTTGTGTCTCTTTTGCTTTTCCACCCGCAATTATGAACCATTCTCTGCATCCCCAACGCCCACAAAAATAAACCATCTAACTGCTTAGTTCACACACCATCCACTTATGGTCGCCTCACTTTGATAACCAATTTATTTCCCTGATTGCCGGCAAAATCAATCCCAATGCCCGAGAGCCGAACACAAATTGCAGGTGGTCAAGCCACAAGGCACCACCTTATGGAAACCCCAGCCATTTGGACGATCTGCCAGACGGATTCGACTATTGCAGAATGGGTATTTTTGAATACAATTCGAGACCATAATTACATTTATTGCAATACAAAAGCGCACTGGTCGTCGATGCAGGGGGGGTGCTTATTTTCAGTGGGTGGAGATGGGACATGAACATGCATTGACAGATGGACAAAGTGGGAGTGGGAGTGGGAGGGAATGGGTTGTGGGCGGGGCAGGCGGGCGGGAAGGTGCAGGGTTTGGGGCGACATGTCGTCACGCTTCGTTGGGCAGACATGCAGTGGACATCGGACGCTATTCCATGGATGTGGAGCAGGGCAATGCAAGGGTACCTAGAGCCCATGCAGGAAACACTATGAAAAAAGTCATATCATGTTTAAAAAAAATGTAACAAAGACTAAATTTAAAAAGTCGTGAACTTTGTGATTTCAATTAATTTTTCAGCTAGCGTATCTAACAACATAAACATTTTTGAAAAATAAATTGTATAATATGTAAATTGGAAAATAAGAATATTTATATACATTTATAAACATATATACAATATATATTTATTAAACAATAAGATTAAGATGTCTGTAGATAAAATAAAGAAGAATAAAATACATTTACTTTAACCTTGAAATATCAAATAGTTACATTCAACATTTCAATCCGTTTATATGATGTCAGGACATAATAGAAAATGGTCTTCAAAACTTACCCACTATTTTGCTCAGTGCCCCAGCACGATAATTGCCACAATTTGCTTGTTGCGTGAATGGACAGACGGAAAAGTGCCGGCGATTACAAAGGGGGAAGGCTTCTTTCGCCGTTGGAAGGGTGCAAAAAGGACAACTTCCGTTGGCCGGACACGCGGACATACCCCCTCACACATATACACTCACACATATGCACACATGCAGTGGTCTGTTTTTGTCTTATGTCCACCTTGTGTCATATTTGAGGTGAGCATAAAGCCACTCAACGCCGCCATAAATCAACTGCACTCTGATCTAAGGCTGTCAGCGCGGCGAGTCAGCAGACAGCGCGACTGAGCGACAGATAGCGACCAAGAACAGTCGAAGTAACTAAGATTAAGCTCGCAAATGCTCGACTTAACAGATACCCTACAAGATCTATTGTTAAATTGGATTATCATCGTAGTAGCCCAAGCAAAGGATTTAGGTTTAAACGGGGTTAATTCGTTCGCAGAAAGAACAATATTTGTGTTTGTTTCTGTACCTAGTGCTTACAGCTAAAAAATAATTTTATTTTTTTGGAATAACATTTATAAAACAGATAGAAAATAAATAAAAAATATTAAAGAAATATATATCAAAACATGGACTGATTTAAAGAGTAAGCTGTCTATCCCCTACCACCCCTTTATAAGCAAAAAAAATTCTTTGGGTTTTAATGGATACTGCATTCACGTTGTAGTGAATATACCCTTCGGCAGAGCATTGCAACAGCCTGTGACAGCGACAACTTTGTCCCCTAACTTTCCAGACGACAAACAGACAACATCGCCGTTGTCGTTGATGTGAATGTCGATTGCGATGTCTGAGTCTGGGTCCGCTCTCACCTATAGCTATATGGGTACATGGCCACAGACCTGGCCGTAGCATCGACTTGGACTTGGTTGGTGGTGCCGGGTTCCTGTTCTGGTTCTGGTTGCCAAGCTCGTTCCGTCTGGGTTTCTCACACGCGGAGGCTTTCCAGGTCGCTGATGCCCGATGCCTTTCTGTGGGAATGCACCTGAGCTTTGGGGTTCGCCTTGTTTTGTGCCGCCTTTTTTTCGTGTTTTTATTATTATTTTTTTTTTTTGTTGTATTTCGTTTGGGTCTTCAGCTGAGTTCGACTTTGACTTGTGTCTAGACTGCTGACTGCTGACTGCAGACGGCAAAAAGGAAACAACAGGAAACGCCGGCAGACAACAGACGGGCAGACCTCTTTGACAGCTCAAACAACTGAAACGAGCCGACTTGCAACCAGCCAGCAGCAACCGGCAACCTCAATTGCACAGTTGCAACAGTGCAACAGCAGCAGCAGCAACAATGGGTCGCCACATCCACATCCATGTCTACGTCCACAACCGAGATATTGGGCAAACATTGCCAAACTGCGCGAACCATTCTCGGCTGTCAATATTGTCTGTCAACGTTGTCGTTTGAGCCATCTTTCCATTCTTTATGCTGGCCTTTTGTTTCTTGTCAGCTTTGTTCTTAAGTCATTTTCTTGGTTTTCTAAAATATGCCACATGTCTGCAGCTGAGATTAGTTTTGGATTGCTTAAGCTTGCTTTAAAATATGGCCATCAAGATTTGAACACCGATTTGAATAAGCAAGTATAGTTCTTTACGAATTTTTAAAAGTTATTATTAATGGAAGGAGGTAACTATTTGAGTTATTTATAAATGTCATAATAATAATATAATAAACAAAAAGCTGTCCTTCGAAAATCAATACTAATACTAATCAGCTTATGACATACATTTCCATAATTTTCTCATGGAAATCCCCGACTTGTCCTTTTGTGACAACCTACTTTGCCCACTGGCAACTGTAATTCGCTTTAGTGAATTAACCAGCTTAATTAGTTTAATTCGAGAGTGAAGACTGGAGCGTGGAAATGGAAATGTAGAGATTCCCGGCCAGTGATTTGGCAGTTAGTCGAGGACATTGCATTCCTGTCTGTCTGGAGGCTTTCCCCCTTCGTCTGGTTTTCGGACTGGCAGCCATTTAGTCCGACTTGATGTCGATGTCGTCGTTGTGTTTAATTATTCAAAACCATGTCATGTCTCTGTATAATTTTATGCATTGGCTAAACCAAGCGCCATGATGAAACCGATGGTCATTACGACCAATGATGATGATGATGATGACGCCTACACAGAGGCGCAAGAGTTAGACAGCAGACAGCTGACACCAAAACTATTGGCTACACAGAGCGAAAAATATAACACAAAAAGATTTCAAAGAAATTTTGATTATAATATGTTTAATCAGGCAAAATCTCAGATAGTTAAAAATTTACTGATTGTAAAGATTGTAAATATTTAAATTATATTTATTCGATCTTAAAGAAAGAATAAAAGGTTTGGGATGTTAACGAAATAAGAATCTTTAGTTGGCTTTAATCCAGTTGGATTTTTTGTTTTTACAACAATCGCACTGTTTTTACTGCCCCAAAAGATATGCAATGCTTATTGGTATATTTTGATCTATTTTAAAACTTTTTAGCACCTGCTACATAGCTGTAAAATAAATGTAAGCCCTTTTTTCAACACGATATTTAATAATAATAATACAACAATAAATGCACTTTGCTGGAACAGCAAAGAAATAACATTTTTTTTCAGTGTACACATAACTACAACTATCTTTCGACAACGCCACATGTGGCAAAGGCAGCAACCGCAAAACGGACAGAGACGGCGCGACGTTCGCAGAGAGAGACGGGCAGTATGGGAGGGAGTGAGACGGGGAGACAGGAGAGACAGAGAGAGAGAGAGAGAGCTGGCTGCACTGGCAAAGTGGCATACCAGACAGTCTGACGCTGTTGGAGCCCACGAATGGCCCCAGTTCCCTCGGTAACGACCCGCTCGTTGCCGCTCCGTCCGCCTCTTCCCGCCTGCCACGCCCCCTTACCGACCCCCGTTGGCCAGATCTTGCCGTCTGGACGAGTACAACGACAACAATAACAACAACGTCGACGGAGAGCACGACCACGGTCTGTGGCAGACCGAGACTATCGAAAACTCGAAATTTATTCGTTGGAAAAAGTTGATTTCTGTCGCCTTCCTTTTTTCTGCCCACTTTTTGTTTTTTTTTTTATTTTTTATGAGTGGATCGAATATAAACAAGGGGTATATGGGTAATTAAATATTATAAAACCATATGCCATTTTTAGAACTCCAACACGTTGAAAATGGAAATCTTAATTCTTGAATAAGTGGCTATTTTGGAGAGATAAGAAATAAGCTATGTTTATTTAAATATGAATTTCTTATTTTAAAATATTTTATAAAACTCTACGATAATTCATGAATCTATACCAATAACAGGCCTAAGACCGTACAATTTTATTTGCTATTTTGGCTTATATATTTTATATATTTTCATTAGAAATTAATCAATGATATCATAATTACTAGATAGCAAATATTCCTCGACAGCTGCATTCTCATTTCTTCTTCTCCATAATCTCCAACTGTCTCTTTCGTACTCTCCCCGTCCCACTCCTTCTGCCTGTCTGTTGTTTTTACCGTCGTTTTTCGCTTTATATTCCCTTGAATTGCAGAACAAGAACAACAACAACAAAAAAGGAGAGATGCCCACGAAAATTATGTTAACCAGCCAGTTGTGTTAAAAATCCCACATCATATCCATATATCCCCATTCCCCCCCAACCACAATACCCCCATTCTCCACCCAAATTTTTTTTTCTGACGACAAATGCCATATCGCATAAGGCATAAAATTGTTCAGATACGATGTCTGGTACTGGAACATTTCAGGGCAATTGTTGCTGCGATTTGTTGCTTATTCCCCTTCCTTTTGTTTATTCTTTCACCACTTTTTTTTTTGTTGTAACAAATGTGACATGCAGAGTGGAGTATGTTTTTTTGGCATTGCTATGCTTCGTTTATTTTTGAACATTTTTTCGCATTCGGATGTTGTTTTTGACAGGTAAACGAACTACGGAGTGCTATTTAATATTATAGAATGAGGTAAGTACATATATGGTTTTAGAAAAAGCTTTCTCATTAAAACTAATGACAATAAAAAGATGTAATAGTTGTTCATATATCATAAAGGACATAATAGAACATCGTTATATTTATTAAGTTTTCAAAACCATCATAACGGTTCCCTTGTTCAATAGATACGTCAAGTACATATATTTAAGCATATTAAAAGTACTCCCAACGCCAAATATCTTTCCAAATTGTAATGGATTCACAAATTTCATGTTAAGAGTTAATATCGCTTATATAGTTTATTAATCACTTACCGTAATTCTGCCAGAAGGGCTCGTCGCTGCCCACGTTCGACTTCGAATGGAAATCGCTGGAGGAAACCGAATCCTCGTCGACTTGGTAGACTTCCGTGTACAGTATGAATTCGAGTCGCGATCTGCGCGTGGTTGTTGTGGATGTGGCTGATGTTGCTGCTGCGACTGTTGGATGTTGCTGCGGGGTCAAAGGTGATGCAGTGGTCGCTGTTTGGACCGTATCACGTTTGCGTTTAAAAATACGAGGCACGGCACGCAGAGATACGTTTGCTGTTGTTGCTGCTCTTGCTGCTGCTGCCCCGGGCACATGTGGCAATGTAGTTGATGTTGTTGCTGCTGTTGCAGATTGCTGCAACAATGTAGCACGTTGATTAATTTGATATGGCAAGAGCATAGACGCGGGCGATGCGGATGCAGACTGCGACGCGTCGCGACAACGACAACACTTGCCACGATGACGATAATGACGTTGATGATGCTGGCTATGACGAGGACGATGGCGATGCCGATGCCGATGCCAGTGACGACGATGATGGAGATGACTATATGAACACGGCGGACAGAACGGGGATCGCGGTGGATCGGCTGCGGTTGTGGTACGAATATTTGTCTCGGCACTTGGACTTAAGTGGCAATCCGCACTCGATGCTGGTAATTTATTTTGCAAATTTGTGCCAACAGCGAAGCGCTCCCCTCGCTTTTGCTGTGACTTGCTCAGAATTAAATTTAACTTACGCGTATTATTTGCACTATTTACACTGCACAAAATTGCACTACCACTATATACAGCACTCTGCGCCGGCGCACTTGGCACAGAACTCGAACTCACACTTTCGCCGCCGCTTCCAGTTGCATTCGATATTGAACTGCTGATCGAATCGCTGCTCTGGCATCTCAAACACTTGCCACCGCTTCTACTTGGCCGTTCAGTGCGCTCAGTTCGACTTAGTATCTCGATTAGCGACCACCACGTCGGTGTGGCGGATACCTGGTGTTCCTGCTGCAGGGCGTGACTGGAACGGGGAATCCCCGATTCCGGCATTGGCATTGGCACCGCGAGGGCTGAGGCTGAAACTGAGCCCGGCCGGAGGAGCGTCGTCAGGCTGATCGCAACCAGAACCACTGTGCACCACCAACACAATGTGCAGCGGGCCCCCGCGGCGCCACTGGCTGCATGCGTGGGGGCCACAGCGTCGTCCGCCGCCGGCGATCGGATTGTTTACGCCGTGCTTTCGTCCGGAAATGGCCCAAATCGCATGGTCAATTGCGGTGCAAATACCCGATCAATGTGCCGTGATTATAACTGCAAGAGAGAGAGAAAAAAATAGCAGACAATTTATAACAGTGTATCAAAGGGTAAATTAATATATTTTTTTAACTTATACCAAAATTTTCTTTAAGTTTCAGCACATTTGAATGAGGTCATAACGTCACTTTTTGTTATGTGTACTTCATAATATATTTTATTAATTCAGCAAGCTGATCTTTAACTAAATTATCACTACTAATTATCATAACTGATTTATTAATTTCAAGCTAAATAAGTTAATTAAATTTAATTAATCTTTGGTTATTATTGTTTAAAATAAATTCATCCTTTAAGGATAATTTAAGTATAATTATGTTCTGAGCTATAAGAAAAATTAACATATCCATATCTATATCTATATCTGCGAGGCATGAAAGCCTATACATTTATTTTGTTTTATTGTATTTACTGAATTTACTCAACTATGAATATTAGCCTCGTATAAAGCATTAATTTAATCATACTTTTCTTGCAGTGTTCTTATGCTGTGTGGTCGCCCACTTGGCTCTTGTGTTTTCTTATTTTCTTTCCCTATTGTCGCGTTTACTAGCTGCATTTGCTTTTGTTTTGTACCAGTCTGTCCCAGAGTCTGTTGCAAAGTATCCACCGTCCCACAATGATTCCCCCCGAACCCCCGACGAAAATACATAGTGACTCATGGGCGGGGCGAATCGGTGAAAGGGGGGGGGGGGGGCGTAAAGAAGAGGGGACAGTGTCTGAGCATCGCCCTGTGGGCATAAATAACCCCAAGAACTGCAACACGAACAACAATAATATATGTATGTTCAGATGCTGCGGCATTGTTGTTGTTGCACGTTGCGTATGCGTAATATTTTGCAGAAATTTATGTTGCACTTCTTTGCGACTTCGTTTTTATTATCATCATCATCATCGTCGTCGTTGTCGTCTTCGTCGTCGTAGTCGACTTCTATATTTAAAGCAGATCAACAGGAACACAAAGAATGGGAGGGTGGAAATCCTTTTCGTTTTCCTCAACGCATTAAAAAAAAAATGGGCCAGAACAATTTTAAGTAAATAAACTAAATTTCAAATAAGAACGTTAAAAAAATTCATTTTTTTAGCCAAATATTTAATTTGTATAGTCAATAAAAGCAAAAAAATAAAGCTAATCCACTGACTTGCTTGCATCTACTCCAAAAAAAGGTTTTATTGACCCATTAGCCACGAAACCTTAACGTTAATAATACCCTTTTGTATGCTTTTGATAGTGCAACAATGTTGCACCCCAATGCGTCACAGACAGATTGATGCCACAAAACAACGAAGGCATTAAGATGGATCGCATTGTGGAGACGAATCATCCTCATCAACATTCAACAACTTCAGCATCAGCCTCATCCACATGATGATGTGCGTCAGATTCTGTTGTTCGTCCGTTGTTCGCTTATTTTTATTCGCTTTATTGAAATTCCTTTCAAGTGTCGGAGGCGATCGTCATCATCCTGCTATATCCTCCTCATGATCACGACCACGACCATAATCATTAACAACCAAACAACCTTTGCTGTAGTGTTTGTGTTTGATCTGTTTTTGTTGCCCCCAGACAGGATGGACATGGTGGCAAGGGGGCAGGCACACGGATAGGGACGATGGGGTGGGGTATCGCTACTGTTTCCCCCTTTTTGGAGCCCTCTTGAGCCGCAGCAATTTATTTGATTGCCTCTTCATTTTGCGCCCCTCACTTCGTTTGGGCACCGGACCTTAAGTCGAAATTTATGTTTGCCATAAAAACACGATCTCCGGTCCGACTCGGAGTCATAATTAATAAAAAACAGCAAAATAAAGAGGACCAAATCCGAAATGCAGAATGCAAAACAAAAACGGGCCCAGAAATGTGGCCATAAAGTGCTGACAAGTGCTTTCTGCCATCCAAATGCAGATCCCAAACAAAAGTCTCGCGTGAGTCAAGATCATTTTGAGACCGGGTTTATTTGGACCTTTTTTTTTTGTGGCACCAGCTGCACTGAATGCGATGGGAATGAAAGGTATGAGTTCGGAACTTTATGAAAAGAAATTACCATACAAAGTAAACGCAGTCGCTGGAATGTGGCAGTAACAATAAAGTGTCTCCATTGTGAAAATAAATCTTTTCTTTTGAACTTCTCAAAGCAACGATCATTTGCAATATGCCAATAAATTAAATGAAAAGGATTCAAGACTTATTAATTAAGCATTCTTCATAGTTTTAGTGCTACTATATAAAAAACATGTTTTTTGGATTCTCATTTTATTGAGTTATAACTCTTTAAGTTACTAAGCCTTGACTTCAATACTGTGACCTTCAAGTTGCCGTCTCAGGAATTAAGCATGTGATTTCTAATGCTGTGGATAAACTTCATTAAAAAAGAAACTACCATGCAAATCACTATTAAACGACAACAACAATATAAATAACCATATCAATACGCCGAAACAACAAGAAAAAAATCCCCAGAGCATAAGCATTTTTATCTAATTCAAACAAATTCCAGTTTATTTTTAAACCAAACGCCACATTCTTGAGTTTATTTCGGTGCCGGTAAAAACAAAATCGAAGTCTTTTATTTTCAATTTGCAACATATCGAGCATTTCGGAACTGGGGGGGGGGGGGGGGGTTATGTGGGAAGGCCCAAGAATTCGCGAGTAATCGAGAAAAGCCGGCTGTTATCGATATAAAAAACAAAACGAACAAAAAGCCTGCCTTGGCATTTGCCAGATAAGCGAGTAGTTTCGCACTCGTACATACCCAGAAGGTCGAACGCTCGATTTGACATTGAGCAAACGTAAATTCGAAGAATTCCGGCCCAGGAAAAGTTTTTCCCAGCGCCGAGGAGAAAGAAGGAAACGCCCCTCGAAATCCCCCGATCACGACACAAGTTTTTTTTTTATCACGCACGACTTTCGAACCCGTGTCACGCCGCAAATATCGAGCACGCTAATCGAGGAATTTCGCACATGACAACCAAGTATTTGCGATTGCTCTCTCCCTTTCACACTGCACTTTCTCTGCCACTCTCGCACTCTTGCATCTCTTTCATTTGATTTTAACAATTATTGATGATAAATTTGTGTGGATTTGTCGCTTTTTCGTACTTGAATGTTGCAAAAAAAGTGAAAAAAATTGAAATCACTTGCTTGTGAGTTTCGATAATGATACTGTTGAGATAGCACAACTTATATGCCCGTTATTCCCGATACCATATGGCCATATAGCTTTCACCGATCCGATCTAGCCGCCAACCTGCGCCGCACTAAACTAAATGCGATTTTTTTCGCAGCTAACATAAAAACTGCCCGTTTGTCTCCAATATTTCACACATTTCGCACACTCGGGCCACGGCGTCTATATAGACGAGATATATGTCCCTGCATCGGTCGGGAATATAGAGGGGGGGGGGCTGGGCTGGGACTCCGACGCGGCGACAGGCGTGCCTTTTATTTATACCGCTCACGTTGTTGTTGCTCGCGGGCACGAGCGGTGGAAAAGCCGAATGGAAAACAAAAAACTAGAAAGTAGCAAAATTATTTTTGTACTTAAAAATAAATTGAATAGCATTTTCTTCATCTGTTTTTGCAACAACGGGCGCAGGAAAATCAAGCGTGAAAAGTGCTGCCACTGCTCCCCACGATTTTCCTCTCCACTCTTAAGTCTCCACTCTACAATCTACAAACTGTGAAGGGCTACACTTGAAAGAAAGCTGTTGAAATACTACATATTAGCGAAGAAGAGCTAAAATAGTTTTGCAAAGCTTTTATACTTACAATTTTCCAATTAAAGGTGATTATCCTTGATGTTTTTTCGTGTCACATAACATGTTCCTAATTCAAACATATTGGAATACAATTTTTGATATAATTATTTTATCAGTGCATTGCAATGTTTTCCTCTCCGAGGATCGGCAACTGACTCCCTGCCGCCGTCTCCGTCTGTCTGCCCGTCTGTCCAAATGTCTGGCCCTGCTCATTATTTCGCTATCATCGGGAGAGACGCGAATCGGCGACAAGAACAACAACCTGGTCCAAAAATACCCTCTAACGGTGGGGTAGAGTGGCATGAACGGCGCAGACACAAGCAACATCATTTTTATTCAAGTCGAGAATAAGAATGTTGCAGAATTGTTGCACAAATAAGTGGAGGAGGCTGGGGAGCAGAGGTGGCCAACAGGGCAGCAACCAAAACAACTAACTAAATGTCAGAAAACCGAATTTTCTATGCTCTATATGCAAGACAAATATACAAATATGCAAAATATTATATAATAACTATTGTTAACATGTTCAAAGTAGATGTCAATTTTGTACCACATTCACAGAAACCTTTTTTCCTAATCATTCTGTAAATCTCAACATAAAATAAAATGTTATGTAAAAGCGAGTTAGTATTTTTATAGTGTAATCAGTTCCTCTTGTAGGCAGCAGGACTTTCATATTTCGATTATGGCCTCGAAGTTCTTGTTTAAGATTTAGTTTAGTAGCAACTTTTAATTACAAAAAAACAAACAGATTGGAATTTTTTATTAATTTAGTATATAATTATTGTTTGAATCGAATCCCTTCTATAACCTGCACTAACTTCGAGAAAAACAAAAGCCGGCAACATAAATACCACAAAAGATGCGAAAAGGGATTGGAGAGAAGCATAATTCTCTATTCTCGAGGATAGGGTCGCCGAATGGGAGTCCATGTGTGGGGATTCTTGGTCTATTTTCAGACCCATCTGACTCATTCGCCGCAGCCGATCCTCTCCCCCCTCCCCCCTTGGCTGTCTATGCCGAGCTCCCCACGAAAAGAACAATGAGCCAGCAACCGCTGAAAATCTTCCACTTGCACAACCGCACAAAAGTAACGCCTGGCCCAAAAAAAGAAATTTTGCAATGTGAAAATTGCATGAATTAGAAAACAAAAAACAAAAAAAAAAAAAAAAATAAGGGGGGAAGAGGAAACTGCCATTCCTGCTTCTACTCCGGCTTCTGCTTGTGATGATGATGATGATGGAATCGTGGAAGGAGCTGCCAGGCAAAAAAATCCACTCAGACGAAAGTCCTTAGACTTTGCATTTCGGCAAATATAATGCACAGCGGGCGGTGCTGGCAAAGGGGGCGTGGTCGGGGAAAATCAGGAAGTTGCCACTGCAAGATGCAGCGCAGGAAACAGCCAGACGGCGACGTTGGCTGGCTAAGAACAATGCCGGGCCACACAAAAAAGTAAACCATGAGCGAAAACTAAGCAAACTTGCTGATGTCGACGGAAGAACACTCAAAAAAAAAAATGATAAGATAACTCCGAAAAAGATAACGGATGCTGGAATAAATTTTTGAACTAAAGGCAAAGAAATTATCAACGAAACATTATGATATCCTTAGAAAATGTTAATTTGGTCTCATCTTCATAGATATACATATAGTCTCCATGACATAGAATCTCTTATTAAAAATTTAAAAAATTTTTCCTACTGCATCGGCAGTACCAACCATGCACATCCAGCCTCCTAACAACAATAATACATAATTACAATAAAGAACTGCACTTTATGCAACAGCGCAGCGCAACAACAATATCCACATCCACGTTGACGTGGAAAACGCAATCAACGAAACTAAAACTAAAGGAGCAGAATATCTCGACTGCCAAGGATCTCTGGTTGCATTGCCAGTAATTTGATGGTGTTGTTATTGTTCAGCACGGCGATATTTTGGCGAAGGAGTTGGCATTCATTGCACTTGTCTGGCAATTATTATTGCTCGATAAGTGCTTAAAAAAAGTGATTTTTTTTCAGATGCACAACGATGCGTATACGTAATGCATGTGTGGGAGGAGAAAACAAATGTGAAGTTGATTTGCAGCAATTATAATGCATTGTTATTTCTTTCATTGAAAACTTGATAAGGAGGCTATTGTATGATGATTCATGATGGAAGAGAGTGATAAAAGTTTGTTTTAAATATCAGATTAATATTTAATTTTATTTTTTTCTATGTCTTATCTTCAAAATAAGAACTCTTAGATTAGTAGACATTTAAGTGTATTTTCTTGCCTGTATTTTATATTATTTACCAATTTTATTTATTTTCACAACTTAAACTTTATTCGAGCAGTGAACTCCAGCTTAAAAGTGTTTTCAGTTATGTAGTTTTAACTTTTTTAAACTGACCCTGACTTTGGTCGCAACTTTTCCTGTACTTTTTTCCAAATAGTTGGTGTATTTCCATAGAAAAAAACATAGGAAGAGGTAGAAAGGTAAAAAATAGCAAAATACCGAAGAAGAGATTCACGAATCTAGGAAAAAACAGAATCCGTTGATGGTTGTACATCATTAGAGCGCTATCCTGGCGCCAGTTGACCAGACTGAGACTTCCTCTGCCCCTTCTTAGCGCTATCTCCCTCTGCCCCTCTGGCTTTGTCTCTTCCTAACCCCATCTCCTACTCTCTGTCCCGCTCCTGCAATAGTTGCATCCTGTTCCGCTGTTGCAGCCACGACTGGAAGTCACGTCATATTGATTGAAATTTAAAATGCAAATCACTTAAAGCGTTCAATTTAATCAAATTATTACAACAACCAGCTGGAAAGCCAGGGAAAAAAGAGATGGTAATGGGTAAATAATAGTTAGGAAAGGGGGGAAACCGCTGGCAGCCAGAACAAGCCGCAGCAACAACGAAAGGAAGGCAACGACAAGTCATTTTCCACATTTTCCGTTTGCGGTCACTCGAGGAGGCGCCGCCGAGTGGCTTTCCATAAAAGGGGTGAAGCCAGTGGTGGGCAGGGGTGGTAACAGGAGGAAGTGGTGGCCACATGAGAACGTGTCTATTAAAGTGATAGCCTGGTCTGGAGTTGGTCACTTCTGGACAGGCATACACCTGGAAAACTTACGGCGATGTCCCGTCTGTAATGTATCCAAAGAAAATGGTATAAACAAACATATTTAATTTATAATATACTGTTATTTGTAAAACCAAGTCTGTTTATAAGTTTCTATGAGATATATAGGTACCATTTAATAAATGAAAGACACGGAAAAGTTAGAAAAAAAAGTGAAACTATTAAATATTAAGATTAAGATATAAACTTTCTCGCAACTTTTTTTTTAAATTTTTAAAACAGTTTTGGTGTATTTCAAAACTGCAAAGATTTTGACGAAAATTTGAAAAAACTTCTATTTTGAATTGAATAAATTCGCGAATGTTGGTAAAATTTTTTGTAAGTGCACTGTGCTAGAAAGTAAGCACATTGCCCTGACATCAACAACAATGTTTCCAATGCTAATGTTGTCCAATCTACCAGGCCGGCGTCCATCAGCCACGCCCCCTCCGCACCTCGCCCCACCGCCTTCCTGGGCGGTTGCTGTTGGCTTAATTAAATTGTGGTTGCAACTTGCGAAGCGGAGCGCGTACACAAAAATTACACCCAACAACAACAGCAACAGCAACAACGACAACAGGGCGCCTGCCACTTTATGATTGCAATTGTTGTTCTAGCTGCGGTGGCTGCGGTTCGTTTGCAACAGGCAGCTGTTTTGCATAAAGCACCCTGTGCCTAATCTACAATCGATACGTGATCTGGAGCTCAGATGCAGGGAGGCTACTTTACTTAACTCTCAAAACTTGATCCTCGTTCGAAAATCCAAGTACCTTATAATGCATACTTAGAAACTCCGATCATCAATTGCCTCGGTGGCGCAGTTGGCAGCGCGTAAGTCTCATAATCTTAAGGTCGTGAGTTCGAGCCTCACCCGGGGCATGTACATTTTTTGTATTAGAAAACAAAAATATATAATTGAACGGACTTTAATTTAAATTTAATACGCATCATCGGACGTTCGCTTGTTATTAAATCTTCAAATGAAACTTTTAGATGACTTTAGATGACAGCGAAAATTTGTTTTTTGTCAAAACGAGGACATGTTCATATGGAGTATAATTCTGTTATTTTAGTATTCACCTGAAAAGTCATTCTCATTATTATTTAGAGGGCAGCATGGGGTCTGCTTACTTACACAACTATTATGTTTTCCCCTCATTAAATCTGCAAACCGCAGAAATACCACATTTATAAAAACCGCAATGAGGGCAACGGGCAAAAACTTGGCTAACATCATTATGAAGATTATGACGTTAGTCACATTATGCATAAATCTGAAAACAAAACCAACAACAACAACAACACGATAGCAAAAACAACAACAACCAGCACAGTAACAGCAATTAAGTTAACTAGCAAAAATAACAGTGTTGAAGAGCGCAGAGAAAAGTTGGAGTCACTCGATTTAGCAGGGAAGTTAACTGAAATTCATGGGGGAACACTTTAAGACTTAAGCCAAATCCAGCGGGAAATGAAATGCAATTTCCAAGGACTCTCAGACACGAAGGAAAATCGAGGGAAAGCTCAACTCGGCTCTCTCTCTCTCTCTCTCTTCATTTGCCGCCCCAAAAAGTATGCAATGAAAATCGAAGCAAACGGAGTGAAATGCTCGTAAATTGTAGTTGGCTGACAAGTTGACTCCTGGCTGGATTCTCCAGGAGGAATGGCGCCGCCAGCTGGGCGATGGGTGTTGGGTGGTGGATGGGCGCCAGGATGTGCCAGGATGACATTGCACTCGACTCGACTCGACTCTGCGACGAGTGCAATGAAACTGGAAAACTTACTCCAGACGAGCCAGGAAGCGTCAGGCATATCAAATTGTTGGTGTTTGTGCGGGCGAACGGAGCTCCAACTAAGCTCTACACTACTCCTTGCTTGCTCCTTATTTGCTCCTTGCGAACTCCCCGTTCAATGTATCTCCCTTTATTGTGCATTTGTCCTTTGGCAGCGCAGCGAAGGACAAAATTCAATGAACGTTTTCCTGTCTTCGCTGATGCACTACAAGAATATACTTCCGGCATTTAAAGAAATCGAATAGTTTCATGTTGCACTAAATTCAATTTATACGAAATGCATATCCGTTTGTATTAACAAAAGAATATATATATACAATTAAAATATCAAACTATTGCATAAATTATTTAATTATTAATCACTTTACAGAAATATCTAAAAGCTTATAAGTTTCATCATTTGAATTCCCATGACTCTTAAAATTTATTTGTTATTTGGATTTTAATAACTTTAAAATACAGATAGATATTTTCTCAAGTGCTTTGAGTGTCAATGAATGAAAATCATGACCGAAAATAGACGGAAAGAATGAAATAAAATCGCTTGATACCCCCAATTCGGTCATAAAAAGGATTTTTATGAACCCGCCGCCACTTCAGTTTGCCAGAGGTCCCAGCTGACCTTTCAGCGGTGGTCATCACCTGCACAGCTGCACTTTCATTAATATTGTGTTTTTGTTGCGGCTTCCCAAAGAGTTTTCTTTCAGACCAATTAAGTGCTGGCTTTCCTTCATTGCTTTTCCCTCATTGTTGTTGGCGAGCATAAAATTCAATCAAGTTTTGTGTTGAGCCAAAAGTTACGATGCCTCAGACGAGAGCGCAGTTACCCCTTGAGCACCCATCACCACCCATCGCCCCCCTCCGAGTGGCAGACAGACAGGACACGTTTGTCCTTACATTGTCCTCTGGTCGGTCGGTTGCCGTTGCATCCCATGGATCCCTGTCTAGACTTGAGTTGGTTGCCCCCAAACCACTGCCATGACAACCGCATGCGATTTATGCTGATGCGAGCATTTACCCCCATCCAGCTCATCCCAGCCCCCAATTAGCACCCCCTGCACTTTCCACGCGTTAATTTTATTAAATGCAAATTAAGCTTTATCCCATTTCATTCATTAGCGGCTGTAATTTAGCCCGCAAGAGTCCTTGTTTATTAGCACCTCGAATACGAGGGGGATTCACACGGACTTAGCAGGGTTACAATCGGATATAGCATGTTTGATCATTTTAAAACGACCGCTTAAAATAAGCCAGTTAAATGTGTCATTTTGGCTTATTGATTTTAGCTATTATGATGTTTTAAATATTAAGTTTCCAAAACAAGATGAAAGTATATACAAGCCCTTTTGTAAGAATGGTTTTCGAAATTTAATCTTTGAACTCAACTATCTCATACAAACAGTAGTTTGATTCTTTTTAGAGCGTTTTTGTTCGAAATTTAATATCCTTTATTTCGGTTTGCAATACACAACCACTTTGCATCCCTGAATATGCGGTGGTTGCGAAGTGCAGTTGAGGTGCAAATTCCCATGGGAAGATTGCTGCTTTGTGGCTGCGTTCCTTGGCTAATTTGCAAACCAATTAAATGTCAATTTGAGGCATTGTTCCTTGTCCTCCCTTCCCCCGTCACACACACCTTACCTACCATGTCCTTTGCCCCATGTGGAAAAAGTTTTTTTTTGCGCCACCGCCAAAGTTTCGCCCATTGCCTGTCTAGACTTCTTTGGCAGACTCTCACGACTTCTTCCTTCGACTGCAGTCCGACTTTTCCCCGTAGTTTGCATTGCGTAGTTTGCATAACTTTTCACCCAAAACTCCAAACTCCATTTCGCCCAGCGCCTTTCAACGGCTAAGTGAGTTTTAATGCCGACAAAAGCGCCCGAGGGCGGAGCTCTGTGGTTGGGGTTGCCAGCCAAATTGGCATACGTTGCGTATGCGTTATGTGTGCATTTATAGTTTGTATGCTTAGTTTGAATACTTCACTCGATTCACTCATTATTCATGTCTGTTCGCCACTTGGTTTGCTATGCAAAAACTGTCGCCCCACGAAAATACAACGCCCCCACAACCGCAGCCAACCAGCCAGCCGGTCCGGCCGTCCATCGGTTATGGTCAGATCCGGCAAAAGTTACGGAATCAAGGGGAAGTCGGAAAGGGGTTTCCATTCTGGTCGAAAAATTGTATGCAAAAGGAAAAAATAATGGCCAAAAATTGCACATTGCAATGCACATAACAAGATGGAAAACGACTGACAAGGCCAAACCGAATTTTGAATACCTTAAAATCAAATTTGAACACAATATTTGAGGAACCTAATAACTTATAATATGTAAATGGTTATATCCCTTTCAGTATGTGCGATATGCATGCAATTGGAGGAAAGTCCTGCAGCCTTGGCTTATAAAGTTAGTTTATAAGCGAAGCGATTTCTAAATTAGTTTTGTTTAATACTTTCCATCCATTTTAATTCCGGCGATGCAGCAAGCCGTCTGATACGAATCACCACCCCGAGCTGCGATTGTAAAGTTTTAATCACCTTTTTGATCCCAAAGTGGTCATGACCCAGCCCAAGTCCAGGCCTCTGCTGGCATTCGAATATGGCTGCGGGATACTCGGACTTTTTTGCCGAGAATCAGAAACAGAACGCCCACCCAAACCATTCGGCCACAATGGTGGAAATGGTGGAGCGGCGGGGTAGCGGACCCAGCCGGCCAATGAGTTTTTGAGCTAAAAGTTGAATTGTGCATCGACGTCCCCCCAGGACTCCACCAAAAGACCCCCTCGACCGCCGCTTGCCGCCACTGTGTGCGTGTGTTTTCGACTGTCTGTGTGGTATGCACTTGTCTAGACATTGGCTAGACAGTGTAAAACCAAAAAATAACAGCAACAACAATTACAGTAAATGCCGGCGACACAAAACGAAGCGAAATGTTGCACAATCCACGTAGAAGCGCCTGCAAGAAATCACAGGAATGGGAATGGGAACGAGAGACATTGTAGTCGTCGACGAGACGGCCGGAGACAAATTTTTGGCAATACATTTGACAAATTTCCGTGCGAATGCAGAGTGCGAGCCGCACAAGCCTGCGAAAAATCCACTCCACCATTGTTTTATACTTTTGATTTTATTTGGTAACTAAGTGGAAACTACTGGGTAAGCCAAAGTGATGCTGGAGCTTCGCCACTCCACTCCACTTCAACTTCATCCTGCGGCGCTCCATTTACGAGGCACCGAACTTCTTCCGCTGGTACGGCGGCGGCAGCGGAGCCAACAGATTGTTTGTCGAAATGCTGACGTTGACAAGTTCGTTAGGGCTCAGGCGAGACACGTGCACCAGGTGCTGCAAGGAAAAAAATTGAGGTGTGAAAGTGTTTGCAAGTAATAAGGGGCGGGTTTGGGATTTGTGGCAGCTATAGAAAGGACGGAAAACGTTAAAGTGGGTAGTCGGTAAGCCTAAAAGGAGATTTTAATCCTCTCATTCTTATTTCATGGATGAATTAAGATTACCTTGTGAGCCAAAGTGTTACAAAATGAAAGTCTTGTGCGTAAACAGACCTACCAATCTTACCTGTCGTGACAGAGTCGTCTTGAGGCTCAGGCCTTTTGAGCCGCCATCAACTGAAGAGCGGTTTCCATTTGATAACTTTTTAGACTTGCTGTTGCTCACAAGCTCTTTGGGATCCAGATGCTGATCCCTCTCCAACACATACAAATTGCCCTCGGTGTGAACAATAAATATATTACGATTTTGTGGATCCAGGCTGATTCCATTGATGCAATGGCGCCTGGTCTCGGGTATCAGGTACTCATTAGTTTCACAGGTGAATATCCGATTGACCAAATCGTACTCCACCAGCTGGCCATTGGCGTAGGCGACCACCACGCGTGGGTAATCCTCGTGCATGGATAGGGCGGTGGTACCTGCTCGGTGTCTTGGTAGGTTCAGCAGGTGCTTGTATTGTTTTCCATGTAGTTTCCAAACTGATATTATGTGGTCTGAGCTCGCAGCCACAATGTATTCGCCATGCGAAGAGATAACCACGTGGCTAATCGTATTCTTACACTTCTCACTCAAATCGATGGTATATTTGAATGTAACCAGATCTTCCTCTAAAGTAAACCAACTTAGATGATTGTTCTGCGGGTTGAGCAGCACTAGATCTCCCTGCTTTGTGAAAATTATATGACTGGCTGGTTGAAGTTCCTCGGGAAGATCGTCTACCAGACGCTCCACCTGCAGGGGATCACTTTTCAAACGACTGATTCGGAGTTCCTTTAAGGTAGAGTAGCAAATCCAGTTTGCATCTGATGAAATGGCAGCAGACTGTATAAAGTTGTGCTCTTTGACATTTAGTTGGAGAAGTTTCTGGGGTGGCAGCTCCAGAAGTTGTTCCTCCGTGTGGCCGACGGGCAGTGCCCAGGGTTTCTTCTTGTCCTCGCCTTGCGGGGCCACAGAACCCAAGCGCCACAGGTGCACGCTGTTGGGATATCGCAAAAGCAAAAGCTTTTTACTGATTGCCATGGAAGCTACGGAACCTTTCAGAAAGGGAGCATGCTGCGACAAATGTGCCTGCATTCGTTCACTGGACGTAATGGTCAATATGCCATCCCTGCCTCCCGAATAAATTTGATCGTCGATAACCAACAGGGATTTCACATAGTGTTTGTGGGCATCGCGCTGTAGGAATTTAATCCAACGCTCGCTGGTGGACTCTTCCCGCTTTATCTTGGTTTTGCTGAAAATCCGGATGAGCGGCGGCTGCATTCCACTGCAAACTAATCGATCCTCCTTATTATTCACAGCCAGGGCAAATACGTTTTTATCCAGAACTCGTGTGGAATCTATCTGTGTCGCGTTATCCGCATCCCAAACGGTAACAAATCCCGCTGAATCACCGGCAATAATCGTATTATCGGATAGCACCTGCAGGGACCAAACTATTACGTTCTTTTCGGATAGGGTCATCGTGTGCAGAGTGGTTCCCTTGAGGACGTTCCAAATGCGAACAAATCCCTCAGTGCCGGTCACCAGTTTAGTTCCAGTCTTATCAAACTTGATGCAGAGAACGCGACCTTTTTGCTTGTTAAATAGGGATTTATAGGTGATTTCGTCATTCTCAATACTCAGGATGTTGATGTGCCCTTCCTCTGAGCCAATGGCAATATCCGTTTCCGCGGGATTCACATCGATACTCCAGAGAGCATTGCCAGTGGGCGAGTGCTCATATCGTTGTTTTAGCTTAATCACATCCCACTCGATCAGTTTACCACTTAAATCCACGGAAAATAAGCGGTTTCCCGCCCAGGCTATAGATTCCACATGAGAATCGGTGGGCAGGTGGATTACACGATCCAAATACGGGGCGTGCTCCAGGTTCCATAGCTCAATGACGGGTGTTGCACTGCAAAGAGTGTACTTATTAGTTTACTGCACAGTAATTATTAGGTTTTTTTTAATTTTCAATAATTTACCGACTCAGAGCGAGGCACTTGCTCGATTTACTATACGCCAAGCTGACAATTTCACGCGGCTTTATAGTGTAGAAGCGCACATTATGCACCTGATGCTTGCCCCTTTGCTGGGGTTCCTTCTTCGCATTATTCGTCATTTTATTTAGTTAATACAATTATTTAGTTAAGAAGAAATAAGGAACAACAACTGAAACAAAATTCCTCTGGAGATGCACGTGTGTGCCTAAGAGTTGCCAGATAGTCTATTTTGTGAGGTAAACAAAGCTGAAGAGTTGCCATCTGACTAAAAATATACCAGATTAACCCTTAGGCAGCCGCTCTATGGCCGCTCAAAAACTTATTTTCAAAATTAAAAATTCTTTTATAAATGTAATTATTAACTATGTCATTATTAAAGATAAATTCTTAGAGATGCATATAAAAAAATTTAATTAGTTTTTATTTCGAATTCATTTTAGTTTTAAGGTTATAGTAGAATGAAAATCTTGAGTTCAATAATCTTTTAAAAACATAATCCAAACAACTACAAAATTAATAAATAAACTTGTTCAATTTACGCATTGGACTAAAGAGTATCTCCTTAAGTATTTTGGATATTTTCCACATCTGGTCAGTCTAAAGGGGGTGGTTTTTGCAAATGTTTTCTTTTGTTGTTGCTGTGGTCCGAAGGAAAATAATTTGGAACTGAAAATTAAACCAATCAACTAATTAAATTAAGTAAAGAAGCTATTAAAATAACGGAAAGCATGATATAGCAAATAAGGGGCACGTAAATTACACTTGGAAGTACAAATTAAACCTGCTGCAAGGATGTCGCCAAATTCTATGTGGATTTTCGGCCTCATAAGTGGTAAATAAATTACGAACAATAGAAAAAATCCAAGCTGATGCTAAATGATTTACAAAACCAACAGCTCTGCTTCTGACTCTGGGTTCGACGGGGCTATCCTCGAAGGTTTTGGAGCTCAGTGACCGGTTCATCGATGTGCGACACGAGGGCCAATGGTTGGTCATGTTCTATGCCCCGTGGTGCGGCTACTGCAAGAAAACGGAGCCCATTTTTGCTCTGGTGGCTCAGGCTTTGCATGCCACCAACGTTCGAGTGGGTCGCCTAGATTGTACCAAGTATCCGGCGGCGGCGAAGGAGTTCAAGGTGAGAATATACCATATTTGGTCCAAGTTCCTTATAAGCATCCCCAAATTCTTACAGGTTCGTGGCTATCCCACCATTATGTTCATCAAGGGCAACATGGAGTTCACCTACAACGGAGACCGCGGTCGCGATGAGCTGGTGGATTATGCCTTAAGGATGTCTGGGCCTCCAGTTCAGCTGGTCACGCGAACGGAGAGTGTGGACATGCTAAAGGGATCCCATACGATATTTTTCATTTTCGTAGGCCAACAGGAGGGCGTGGTGTGGGATACATACTATGCTGCAGCTGAAGGTTACCAAGAGCATGGATTTTTCTATGCCACCAGCGAGGATATCGCTGCCCAACACTTTGACTTTGAGAAACTGCCAGCGGTGATTGTCTACAAAGAAGAGCAGCACCACTTCTATCCGCATGGGCATTTGGCGCACGAAATGGACCCCAATGAAGTGAACGAAACCGTTTTCCAATGGGTGAACGTGGAGAGGTTCACACTCTTCCCAAAGGTCACTCGGTTCAACATCCACCAGCTGCTCAAGACAAACAAGTACTTGGTTTTGGCTGTGGTACAGGAGGATAAGCTCAATCAGATAGCCACGCATGAGCTGGAGTTTCGGGACATGGTGGAGGGCGTGATAAGAAAGCATAGGGCGCGATATCATGACAAATTCCAATTTGGATGGGTAAGTGATTCTATCATAGTTTTATCGATTTGGAGCTAATCAATATTTCCATTTCAGATTGGCGAGCCATCAATAGCACATTCCATTATCTTGGATCAACTGCCCACGCCTCACTTGATAGCGATTAATTCGAGCACCCAACACCACTTCATACCCGAAGATGATCCAATGCAAATGACTCCACAGGCACTGCACCTTTTCCTAGAATCCATCCGCAACGAAAGTGCCATTGCCTATGGAGGAGATACGTACTTTGTACGTTTGAATCGGGCACTGTTCGAAGTGCGAAGAGCATTAAGGGATATGTGGCTGGGAAATCCCGTGCTGACCACTGTCATCTTCGGCCTGCCATTGGGATTCTTATCGCTCATCATGTACTCTATTTTCTGCGGCGATTGCTTGGTCACAGAAGAAGATCCCGATGAAGATCACGAGAAGAAGGAGTAAAGGGATAACTTAAAAATGAATCTAGTGAAAGCTTTTGATTGCGAGTGAATGTTAGAGAAAGTAAATAAGATGATCTCATAGTGCATTTCCGAGCAAGATCATAAAAAGCTAGGAACATACAAGAATATGAAATGATAAATCCCTATAAGAAGTCGTAGAAGACCCCACCCCTCCTCTAGACCACTTTTCTACCGCATATAAATGTAAGCCAAATCTAGTCCTATGTCAGTGTATGTCATTGCCGCTTGGCACGAACTTCCAATACGCTTTAAGATTCGCCATCTGACACAAAGAAGTCCATACGTATTTGGGCATCTAGTTTTGTTTCTCGTTTTAAGTTAGTAAAAGTAATAAACATGATTTAGCGGATGTGAGGAGCGGGCATAACTTAAATTAGATGTTGGGCGGAATTTCGGACGAATCAGCAGCCGTAATCCTCGTCGTCGTCGCTATCGATGGCCGCCCGCCGCCGATCGTATTTCACGGAGGACTTGCTCTGCGGCATCTGAGCATTGACGCTTTCGAGGATGCTGACGAACTGGGCGTCATCAAGTTTTCCACGCACCTGACCCATCTGGGCCATGCGGATGACCATGTTCTCGAACATTTGCGCCTTCTCCGGCTTGCTGACTTTGAGGGTATTAACTAAATGATATTTTATAAGTTATTAGCTAGAGATATTCAAGGTCTAGATCCACATACGTCGTGCCCTGGCCTGCTGGTCCAGAACTTGGGATAATATCGAGTGCTTCATTTCCTCCTGGGCGCGCATCTGCTCCTGCTGGGCTTGTTGCTTTTCCGCATCATTGCCGCCGCCCTAAAAATAGGAAAAAAGGAGTTAAGGTCATTGAAGGATTGCCCTTTAAAGAAACAGGTGTCCCAGTCGAGAAGGATGACTCATAGGGAAGGTGTCTATAAGAACTAACAAAGCATACCATTGCTAATGTATTCTTAACATTTTTATTATATTTTATATAGTCTAATTTGCTTTCATTCCAAGTTATGACTATTTTTGGAATTCTCTAGAGGAATCTAGCCGGTTTGGAGCCACTCAAATATTTCACTTACGAATTGCGACTGCATTTGGGACATGCGCTGCGCGCGTAAGGCATCCAAATCACTATCCGACATTCTGGGTTCTTATTCTCAGTATATTTATGGCAGTAAATTAAGTAATTATTGCTTTTTTTGCTTCTATAAAAATAAATCACGCTCTTTGTAGCAAAAAAAGTGTGCGATTGAACAGTGTGACCTTGCTATTCCTTGCTTATTCGTAAATCCGAATGCTCAAAATTGCGTTTGAGTAGCCCTGGTCATTCGGTGTTTTCTAGAAGAAGAAGAGTTGCGAAGAAAAATAAAATATTTGCCAAGGAAAACAAACATATTAACGAAATACCCACAAAATAAGGAACGAATTTGAATCGTTAAAAATGTCTGCACCGCTAGAGAACCTTGAGACCCAGCTAGAGATGTTCATCGAGAATGTTCGTCAGATCCGCATAATCGTAAGCGATTTTCAGCCACAGGGTCAAAATGTACTCAACCAGAAAATGTAAGAAAATGCTAAAATTTATTTGATCAAATGTCTATAAATATGTGCACCATTAGTAACAGCTTGGTGACCGGCCTACAAGAGATCGACAAGCTGCGCTCCCAGGTGCAGGACGTCTATGTGCCATTTGAAGTGTTTTTTGACTACATCGACCAAGACAAGAATCCTCAGCTGTACACCAAGGATTGCGTGGAGAAGGCACTGGCCAAGAACGAGGAGGTCAAGGGCAAGATCGAGGGCCTGAAGAAGTTCAAAACGAATCTGCTGCTGGAGCTGTATAAAACATTTCCCAATGAGATGAACAACTACCGCGCTTATCGCAAGGACTCCATGTAAGGACGTGCTCGAAGGACACGCGACCTGAACTTTAGATTGTAAGCCACATGTTGGAATAAATTTATACTTCTGTACATAAAACTCTGTGTTTCACTATCCATTAAGACTATATGTTGGTATACTTTCCTGCTCTTTGTCTGATATTTTCTTATGTATATATATAAAATGTTACTTATTAAAGACATTAATTTGTATATTTTTACCTTCCTTTTCTTTTTGCTTATATTGAACCTCTATCCTATTTGAACTTTATTAAATTGAATTGTTTCTATGAATAAGTTATACTATATTTAATTACTTAATTTCAATTAACAATTTTTAAGGTCTTACATTTTAAATAGACCAATGACTATTTAAACGTCATAAATGTCAATATTTAATAGTTAAATGAAATAGTTTAAAAAGTTTTAAGCTCGATAGTCGCAAAGCAGTAGCGTTGCCACCTTAGTTTCATATCAGCTGTTTTTTGTTATTATCAGCTTGTGTAATTAAAGGCTTCGATTGTGTATATCATTCAGTTAAATTTATTGTAGAAAATGAGTAGAGTTATTAATGGCTTTAAAAGTGCTGTAAAAGCTACAAATTATACACCGCTTGTTAGAAATGCAGCACAATTTAATCAATTCCAGTTGCCAGAAATACGGAAATTTTCAGTTGAATCTTCGCCGGCTTGTTGGAATTGCCAAAAGAAATCGGAATTAAAGCAGAATATGATATGTTCGGACTGTGGACACTTGCAGGATGTTAACTCAGGAATAGTTAGTACTTATCTACATTTTATTTGGCTAATTTAACTTTTAGTTTCTGTAGAATTACTTTAAACTGCTCAGCTTTCCCATTCAATTTTCTTTGGAGTCCCAGAAGTTGACAAGAAGTTTTCGCCAGTTGCAGACCATTGTGCATCCCGATAAATATAGTAATAAGTGGGTATAGTCATAAGTGATAAAATCAGGAAGGCAACGATAAAATCCCCTTGTTTACAGAACCTCACGGGAGCAAACAAACTCCTCAGACTGGAGTTCCCTCATCAACAAGGCATATAAAACGCTTTCCACGCCCATAGATCGTGGTCAGTACCTTCTTCAACTGGAGGGCGAACAGATGCCGCAGGATAATAGCGCTCTTAACAAAGAGTTTCTCATGGCCATGATGGAGCGGAACGAGGAGGTGGAGGATGCGGAAGACACCCAAACGCTGGAGAATTTAAATATTCAGCTCATCAAGGAACTGGAGGAGATGGCCCGGAAGTTAAATGCCCTTTTCGATAGCAAAGATCTTTCGGGAGTCAAAGAAACCCTCGTAGAGATGAAGTACCTGCTGAGTATTCAGAACAGCATTAAACAGAAGCAACAAAGTTTGCTGGGCAGCTGAATTGGCATTAATCGACTTGGCAATCGGTTCTGATCGCACACACACACGTCCGCCTGTTGCTATCTATCAGCTGTTAAGTAAACAATAACACAGACTTCGTTTGTTTTATAATGTGAATAAAAATCGCGACTGAACAGTTATGATCGATGCAATTAGTTAATTATCCAATAGTGCCCGAATAAAACAGGTTTTTATCCAACTTTCGATGGAAGCCCCAGGAGTAATTCCCCTTCTCATTGAGCACCCTGTGCCACGGTCACAATACTTTGGAAAAAAAATATAATCAATTAATCGCAGTACTATCTGCTGGACTCAAGTCGCCAGGGGTACACCCCCCGAAGGCCCTAGAAATCACACATCGCAAACTCATGCCCACGCACACAGCCTGAGCCATTTGTATAGGTGAGGAAAATCGTCGCACCTTATATAAATTCAAATCGACTGTTGCCTCAGCGGACAGTTCCTATTAATTGGTCACCGAGGTTGGACTCACCTGTGCCCTTGCCAAGACTTCCCGTTGGGAAATACTTCTGGCAGCCGGAAAACTTGCGAATAATTAAAACAACAAGCTAAGAAAGAATTCCCTGAGAAAGCTAGCTTACCGACTTAGCGTGTTTTTAAAGAATTACCTGTGGAATAATCAATAGCTCATAACAAGGTACTTAGGAAACTGAAGATACCTCCAACCGAACCAAAGAAAAACGGATATTTCGGAAGATAAAATACTCGTTTTAAGATCTAACAAAATGCAGAAGTTCTCGATCAGCTTGCTGATCTTCATCGGAGCTCTGTTGGCCGCTTCAGAGGCTGGCATCTCATCGCCCATCATAGGGGTTCTCACACAGGAAGTTTACGTCGATGGTTTGATCTCGAGACATTTTGATAACAAGACCAGCTATATAGCCGCCTCGTATGTGAAGTATCTCGAAGGAGCTGGAGCCCGAGTAGTGCCGATTTGGTAAGTGAGCAGAAAGATTCAAAGATCTTATCGTGACCGGTAATTCTGCCACTGCTCGATAAGGTCGAATAGGGTAGGGTGGCATTAAGTATTCCGACACGTGTATTTATAGAACATAAATTCATTAGAGAGTAAATTTGATTTGGAGACCGAAATTTCGTTGTATTGATAAGATTGCCTGAAATCAATTAATAAACAATTTTCATACAAATACCTTTGACAGGATCGGTCGCAATCGCAGCTACTACGACGATCTCATGCGCAAGATAAATGGGTAAGTATAAATATACTTTCTAGGAAGTTCCCGCATCTAAATTTATTGCTACTTCAATAGAGTCTTGTTGCCCGGTGGAGCCACTTGGTTTAATCAGAGTAATGGGTATGCGGATGCGGGCGAACACCTCATCCACTTGGCCATTGAACTAAATGATCAGGGCGTCTTTATGCCGGTGTGGGGCACTTGTCTGGGCATGGAACTATTGGTTTACAAGCTGGCCAACGAAACGGAACACCGCATTAATTGCGAAGCGACCGGCATGGCCGTGCCTATGGAGTTTAAAGAAGGTATAGTTTGTTATATGAATTTATATATTCCGAATGCTGAATCTACATATTTTTATCTAGACTATAAGAAGAGCCGCCTGTTTGCATCCATCACCGATGATGTGGTGGACACCATGGTCAAAGAGAATGTGACCTATCACTGGCATCAGTTCTGCTATACGGAAAAAGACTTCGAGCGGGATCTACTAAACGAAACTTGGCGGGTTATGTCCCTAAATCATGACTGGAATGGCGTTGAGTTTATTTCCACCGTAGAGCACATAAAGTACCCCTTCTATGGAGTACAATTCCATCCGGAGAAACCGCTGTACGAGTTTACAAAGACAAGCATTCCCCATACCGCAGCTGCTGTGTTAAGTGGTCAATTCTTCGCCGATTTCTTTGTGAGTGAGGCGAGGGAGAGTAATCAGAGCTTTTCGAATGCCACGGAGCAGGCCAGGACGCTCATCTACAATTATAAGCCGGAGTATACTTCGATTCTGGGCTCCTCGTACATACAGCAATACCTATTTACCAATGTTGAAATGGAAATACCCGAAATTCCGGAGATCCCTGATGAGGGCGGCAATAACGATGGGGGTAGTAGTGGCGGCTACATTCCCATTGTTGTACCAGGCGGTGACGGTTCTACCACTATGCCTTTACTAAGTGGATTGCTCCTGACTCTGGTTCTCTTATCAATTAATTAATTGACTGCTTTGCTCACCAAAGTTGTGGCCAGGACTTTGAACTTTGCGTAGAGTTCACAAATATCACATCATTTACGCACACGATATTTTCGGGATTATTTCTTGATCGATTTTATAACTTAATCTTCAATAGATAGCTTGATAGCGTGATTTCTAATCAAAATACTTACTATTAGCGTAATATCAGAAGATATTGACCTTGTTGTCGTGGGTAAAATTGGTAATTTTTGTTTTTTGGATATGGTTGGCATGAGGAGATTATATGCCAAGAGATTACCTCGACTATCAGATACTAATTACTCAGTATATTACCTAATTGCTCATAGCTATTTAATTAAAAAAATGTAGATGGATAATTTTAAGCAAAACAAAATTCTATCTTTAAGCGTTAAATATTCTTGCCAAATCAAGAGACTAATATAATAGTTTATGTTTACTGGTGAACATATTTATATCCCTTACTCGTATGGTAAGATTGTAAGATTGTAAGATTGATTGGTATACTAGATTCTGCGACATTATACATGTTAAGATATTTTAAGAAGCATTTTAATAATAAAAACAATATCATATCAATAACACCGACTAAAATTCAACGGAATTAAAACATAGTCAAATTTTAATTAGATATTAAAAGAAAGCCATCTCTCTTTGCAATGCTATTGTAAAGTATATAAAGTATGTATATTTTCCTTTTTTATATATAAGTGAATAGTTTAGCATAATAAGTGATAATTAAGAAAATAAAACTTACATACATAAAAACGAAGTGCATCCATATGTTAATATCATCTGCATATACGAATGAATCAAATGAGCATATAAGAAGTCTCCTTGTATGGCCACCCTTTAATCTTTTTGTAGCATGAGCTGGGAGTTTTATGTCACAAGGGAATTTTTTTTAGTTTTACCTAAAACTTCCCACTGACCCCTGATATTCTAGACCAGGAAAAGCATCTGGATCAGCATAATCATTAAACTCTTAAGCTAACGTTGGCGTTTTTCTACTTTGTTGCGGACGGGCAAGGAAAGATCCATTGGTCAAGTGATTCCGATCAAAAATGTATATAGTTAATAGGGTCGGAAACGCTTTTTTTTATAGCTTTGAAGTGTATTAAGTATATCATCTATTTATTATACATATAATATATAATTCATTTTTTTTTTTGGTTTTTAAACGAAATTATTTAATTTACAATAATTGACTAGCGTACTATTACCCTTTTTAGGAAACGTAATCATAATATCATAATTCATATATTTATAATTATAGATTTATAATTCATATAAATCATTTACATTACTTAGCCACTATAGCTTGGCTCATGATAAATTTTATCTTACTTATAATTCCAACGACAATGGTTGCAAAAGTACAATATATTGGCTAGGTTATTGTTTTTCTCTCGCCGACTCGAATGCGAGACTCATTTCTATCTGCTCGTGCCCGAATAAATAGGAATGTATGGCATTTATATCTGGCCACTAGCTCGTAGTCTGAAATCCGAAGAAGACGATGGCGGAAAGCGCTTATACCGATGCGCCGTACCTCAACCGCGTACCGACAGTTGGTGTGATGTGCATCGATATCGCCACGCAACTGCAGCAGAACTTTAGTGGTGCATATCACAGCTATTTGGCTGCATCCTATGTCAAATTTTTGGAGGCATCCGGTGCGCATGTGGTTCCCATTTGGTAAGTTATAAATTTTCAATCATTTTGCAACACTTTGACTTTTATTTTACCAATTTTTACATTGCTAGGAAATAATATGACAAATATAAAAGGGGACAGAATCAATTCGTAATCTTTTTGTATGGTTTAATGTGTATAACCATATTTTCATTAGCCGCAAGCATTCCAAGCATTTAGATCGAAAGTCACGTACCAACAAATAGGGCAAAAGCGATTCGTATGATTGGGGTGTCTCAAATCTGCAAAAGCATCATGTGCATCGATTTCGCCAAGTCACTGGGCCACACTTTATCTGCCCGCTGCCAATTTGAAGCACTTGGATGCCATTGGGGCATTGGGTGTGCCCATCTGGTTACCAATAAACAAATTGTATAAACAAACGATGCACGAGAATTAATTACCTCATCTGGCAGTTTGCCAAAATAAGTTTTGCAGAATGCAGTGCGATTAACGCATGAGCGGGGAGAGGTGTTCATATTTAAGGCAAATTTATTGTAGTCGGCAAACGAAAGTGCTTTCGATTTCATTTGAAAACGCGGGGGCATTTAAATATCATAAACACATACGTTGAATAGTGAAATTTTTTAATTATTTATTTTTAGGATCGGCCGAGAACGAGCTTACTATGCGTTGATGATGAGCCAGTTAAATGGCATTCTTCTGCCAGGTGGAGCCGTGTTCATCGACGAGGCTGATAGGCAAGCCAATCCGGATGTGACCAGCGATTGCGTCCGGAGTGCCGAGCTCATCTACCAATTGGCTATGGAGCGTAATATGCGGGCGAAGAAGTTGGATGATCGTGGCGCATACTTTCCCGTTTGGGGAACTTGTCTTGGCTTCCAGTTGATCCTTATTCACGCTGCCGAAGCACCGAATGTTCGAATCGCCTGTCAGCCCATGAGGGAGGCGATGCCAGTTACTCTGACCGATGACTATCAACAATCACAACTGCTTGGAAGTCTGCCGAAATCGGTTGCCGATGAGATGGAGAAGCACCCATTTGCCTGCCATCAGCATCGGTATTGCATCACTAAAGAGAGTTTGGAATCCTATGGTCTAGCTAAGGATTGGCATCCCCTGGCCACTCAGAAGGACACTTCAGGACTGGAATTCATCACGATTGTCGAGCACAGGCGTTTTCCCATCTTTGGATGTCAGTTTCATCCTGAGCGCGCTGCATTTGAGCAGCTTTTCAACTCACCGGACAAATGTTACATGGCGCATTCTCGCATGGGTATCGATTTGTCCCAAATCTTTGGCAGTCGGTTTGTTGACTTCTGCCGCCGCAACAACAATCAGTTCGAAAGTGACAAATTAAAAACCAGACATCTCATTTGGAACTGGCAGCCCGTTTTCTCTGGCAAGTTCAAGGGCTCCAACTGGCAGCAGTGCTATCTATTTGAGAAGAACGTGGACTATTCGGAAGAGCCGGATGATTCTGAGGAGCTTCGCTCATCTTAAGTATTGTGATACACAAGAATTCATGTAATTATTAAGCTAATTAATAAATTAGACTAAAACTAGCCAGAAAAATATATCATCGCATTACGTTACTCTTGCTTTAAAGAGCCAACTTATTTTGTTAGGCGAACTTTTATGTTAGGGCTTTAATTGTTTGGTTAACTTTTTAACTTGGCTCTTTCTTAATTTGAAAGCAAAATTGCTGGTTGACTTAAGCCAAATACTTTCCTACTTATTTTTCCCGCTGATACTTTTACCATTTTTCACTTCCTTTGCTCCACTCGCAGAGTAGTTGTGAGTACTTTTCCACATTTGTCTCATGCAAATTTCACGCTGTACTTTTCCGTTCAATTTTGGCTCACGCTTTTCTTTTTCGTGTTTTTCTCGGATGTTCGATGGTGGAAAGCTATTCCCATTCTCCCCGAGGCAAACGGAATATTTCTGCTCATTTTTATGGGTCCTGGGAAAGGGTATGCATATTTTTGAGTGATGTGGGAATAGAACAGCAATGGATGCTTAAAAGTAATTATTTTAAATGTTAGTATTGTCAATATAGTTCACTCACTACAGAATAGCTACATATAGTAATACTAACTTTACTTTAAATATTTTTATTTATATAAATCACTTTGTTTTTATTGCATCGTTTTCGAGTAGGGTATCCAGCCAAATTGGTAAAAATGTTGCCTATTCATGGGGTTTGTTTTCCGGCAAGCCCATTTACGTGCTGCTACTTTAAAAATTTCCACTCAGGGGGCTTGTCAAAAGGTTGGCTGCTCATAATTAGCGCATGACAGGACGAAATGTTTGTTTGTCGTCCGTATGGTTATTTTCAAAATGCCTCAGCATATTCCATTAGGCGGACATTGGCGGGTTATTTAATGTTTTCTTTCCCGCCAGGGTTAAAGTTCAGCCTGAGAGGTGTGAAGACGAGTTATTACCGCCGATGGGGGGTGGCTTGTTATGGCACATGTTTTTGTCTGATTCCCATTATTGTCTGCGGCTTCTTGGTCCTGGGTGGCACTCTTATTGTTATGTCCTGGTATCTCTATGTCTGGGTCTCCGGCTTTTCCGCACTGTCTGGCTTCCATTTTCCCCGTTTTTTGTTCCCTTAGATTATTCTGAACCCTCTATTGTGATTAGTTTTTGCTTCGATCTCAAATCACATGCTAATGAGTCTAGGTAAATGTCTGGTCTTTTCATCACTTCATAATCACTTCTATTAAAGGTGCACTACGAGTATGTACTTTCATTTTTCATTTCGTTGATTCTGTGTGTGGAAAATTTGGTGTGTATGTGTATTGATTAACTTCAAGCAGTATTTTCATGTTATTTTCACTTTTTTTTTTACTTTTCAAATCAATATGAAAGTAATGAATAATTTCTCCATCCTTTAAACATTCCCATACAAATCCTCAAATTCTTTTTTTTATTTACTACAATTTATTAATATATTTGCCAGCCATTCTTTTGTTGCTACTTGTATGAACTTTACATGCGTTATTTTGCGATTCTGGGTGGAAAAAAAAATTGTCAGCATAAATGCCGCATTAAATGCCCTTGTGCCCATTTTATAGACTCACTCATATAGATGAGTGTATTCACACTTGCAGAGAGACACATTCACACTTGGCGGGGGGTGAAGAAAATGGGGTTCAGAATGGGGTTAGGGAAAATGGCGAGGGAGCGTGGAAAATTGGGGTAGGCCGGGGCAAAGTCTAAAAGTAAAAGTAGGCATATTCTCTGTTTTCTCAACTAAAAATTAATCTGCCTTTGCACAAAGACACAAGCACACAGCAAATGCAGATTCCATTTGCCCTCCCTTTTTATTCGCCACCTTTCGCATTGTGTGAGTGCACGTGTGTGAGTGTTTGTGCGGCTTTCACAATGACGTCATAGGTATAGGGCCGGCCTTTTGCCATTTTATAACCTACTTGCCGTCCGTTGAACCGGCCTTCTCACTCTCTCCCTCGCTCTCGGTCACCTCTCCCTGTCTCTCATGGCTACTTTCGCCAGCCTCTCACCTACTTTCTACCACATCCTTCCGAAATTCACGCACACCGACAACCTTCTCTCTTACTAGCTACTTTCTCTCCGCAGAGAGCGCAACTGCAGGCTGCAGCTCGGCGTTTTGGGCCAATGAACTCGGGCTGCAAGGACATTGCAGTTGCCGTCGAGTGACATTACGAAAAGCAAGAACATCAGCAGGCGGGCAGGACAACAGCCAGTACAACTACAGCGACCGCTTGGTTGGAAATTCAGCAGAAGCCAAAGGTCCTTTGGACACCAGTCCTCCCCCACCACTCCCCCATCGCAGCAGCTGTGTGGTAAGCCCCCTCCAGACGAACAATTTACGCTGATTTGGCATTTAAACTGCAGTTGAAGGATACACACCCAGCTTTTGCAAATGCCGTCGAGAGTGTTTGTGTGCATGTGGATGTGAGTGTGTGGGTGAGTGTAAGGGTGTACGTGTGTGTGTGAGGGTGCGTAATATTTGCGTGTTGGGCGAGTCTGACTCTGATAATCCTTTCAACTGACCCGACAAATGGGCGTGACTTAGGAGCTGCCTCACTGAAACTGGCCTTGTTAGGATATCAACTGGATATTAAACTTTATATTGCATTATTTATTCAATCTCATGCATTTAGTATAACTAAAAAATATTAAAATTAGAGCGAAAAATACATTCTAATGTTTGAATAATTAATTTGAAGCTTGATTATGACATTAGACTCCTCTACAAAATATGGTTTCAAACGTTAAACAGAATTTTATTTGTTAAAAAACTATGTATCTTTTTATATTATATATTCGTTAAAATTAATATTATAAATCACTTATCACTCATAACTCATTTTTTATAAAGCTCGAGTTATAAGAATCTTCTTACTATGAAAATTCTAAAAAAAAGGAACATTTTTATAAACACAAAATTGTAGTTATTTTATGACCGTTTTTTCTTCCGTTTTCATTTTGAAATTTTTTTCATAACACTCAAATGAGTCCATTCTCTCCACCGCCGTTCGGCTATTAATTGTCTGCGCCCCAAAACCTTCGACAATTAAAATTGCCATTTTCATTCGCCCATTTGTCAAATCGTGTTTTTGTTGCCCTCTGACTTCCAACTGGCCCATAAACATTTGTCGTTCACTTTGGCCCGTTTTCGTTGCCTACATTCGAGCGTTTTGGCCAAATGGGGCGCGTGTGGTGCGGTAAGCCTCTTAAATGCTAAAGGCTCAGATGCCATATCGGTCTATTGGGTGCTGCTGATTTTGGCATTTTATTTTTACATTGCTCTGGCAATTATGGACTGTCGTTTGGCTAAATTTAACCTGAGAGGCAGGGCGTGACATTCAGCAAGCCACCAAATCGGCTCTATATATATATATCAATATATATCTGTGTGTGTGTGTGTGTGCCCCGCTTGTGACGTCATCCGCGCTCTTGCAATGCTCGAAGGCCAATCGACAGCGGGGCAGCAACACAAAAGCTTCATTATTTGCAAACACACGAGTATTTGGGTTAGGCCCGCGCCCATGTGCTTCATCCCTTGAAAGGATTAGACCAAGGATGCGGATACGGGTGCTTATCCTCGTCACTCATCTCGTTGAGGTGTCTCTAAGAATTTTAGTGGGTCAAGTGTCCTTAAGGACTGTTTCGGATTGTTTCGAGCTCTGACCTCTGAGGCTGAAGCAATCGCAGGACATCGAAAAGAATCCTTGCCCTGCGTGGCACAATGCAAATTGTTGCAATTGTCTTTCCAGGCGGCGTCGAGCATTGGGCGTTGAGCGCGTCTCAAGGTCGGTGCATTCAAATTAGCTGCAGTTTATTTATGTCCCGGCATCCGAGCATCCGTTTTAGCCCGCTTTCCATCCAAGGCACAACACGCCAGAGTGACGCCTTTGGTTTCGCCTGCTCTTTGGTTTATTAATAAGTGCGAAGCGGGCTCTGACTGCTCAGCTGAACATGAATGCTTCGAGGGCGTAGCGGGGCGTGGCTTGCATATAAATAACCAAAAACAAAAAAAAAAAAAAATGGGGAAAAAAAGACAGCATCATCCGCGGAAGGAAACTGTACCAAATGCAGTTCACTCGCCGGTGGCCTTATTCACAGCCGATTCAATTAAGTGGCAAGAAGATGGAGGAGGCCACGTCCGAATAAGCCTGATCATCACATCTGCACTGGAAACAATCGATTCGAGGTTAAATCTAGACTTAAGGATGCAAGGAATATACCTTTAAATACAATTCATTTGAGAATTTCAAAACAATATTTTTGCTTTAGTAATAGAACAATACAAAACAAAACAGTTTAAAGGCATACACTTTTTATTAGAAAATAAATTATAATGCACAAATTTTTATCTTAATAGTTCTTTTATAATATTCTATATTTTTGTGGATTTCCATGTTATCAAAGGTATATTCCAGTTTTATTTTGGTGTATGACGCTTATAAGTTCCGGCGATGGAAAAGGGGTTTTCCGAATAAGTGTGGATGTGGCGGCGGAAAAACCGCAACCGACAAACGTCAACGACTCTAAGGACAACAACGACGGCGACGAGCTGTTAGCCCCTGACCCAGTTTAAAACCAGAGAGATAGACTGCGAGCAAAAGAGAAGGGTAAACCGATAGAGAGAGATAGCGGGAGAGAGAGAGAAAGAGATGGAGACACTGCCGACGTCACTAGTTGGAGAACCTTCGTTAGGTGCACGGATGACGATGCTTAGCGCAGATGCCCTTGCCATTTGCCTTATCGCAGCGGTAACAGCGAAGATACTCCTCCAGAGCCACCACACCCCACCCAGTCTACTTCCATCTAAAGAGCACCCAGCCGCCAGAACACTGGCACACACCCTTTAAAATCCGGACCGCACCATGCAAATGTCTACTTGCCGCGTTCCGCTTTCCGCTCCACTGGTCGTATACGCAATAAACTGATTATTACTGAGCTTTAAATTCAATTTGCAAAGAAGAACGCGTGGAATGCATAAAATGCCACTCCGATGGCAAACGGAAAATGGAAGCTGCTGGCCAAAGAGATTCAGCCGAGATATGAAGCCACTTGCTTGAGGAATCGATTGATTTTTTATGACTCTGCCATGCGTCATTTTCTGCCCAGGATTCATATGCGGCACTCGACTCGCCGATGCAGTTGTCCTTGCACTTTCCCTAATTAAAGGGTCTTGCGTCAGTTCTGATGAAATTGCAATAATTCTGATTAAAAGGGCACACTGATATTCTTGAAAATCGACAGGTTATCATTATGGCAATATCGCCTTATCTTCATATTCAGTTAATTAGTAAAGTTTCAGGAAATGGCACTCTCATTGTGGCAAGTTACTAAATTCATAAGATACACTATTTTTCGATAACTAAAAATGAATAATGTCTATCTGCAATTTCGGCAATAACATTTCTTCTTTAATGCTTAGAGGCAATTACATTCGATTCATTCATAAGTTTTTTGAAGCTTACATTTCGAGTGTCCTTGCGGCACCCATCGATGCCAGAATCATCCCATCCCGTCCAGACGCTGGCTATATTTCCCGTGGACCTTGGCTCAATAAAAGTCGAACTATAGGAGCACACTGCTAACCCAGTGAACCAGAGTGGAAAAACAAAAATCGAATTAAATGCCAGGCGACGTGTGGAGCAATGAGGCGCACAAAGTTACCAATTTGTGCGTGCGGTTTCCCGAGGGCATCCCGATTCCCAGAATAAAAGTAGGTCGAGGACAGGATGCGTGATCCAGTGGGTGCGGCACTTGGACGGCTTCTTCTGGCAATTATGAATGAAATCCTTTCAGGAGCGAAATCCGTTCCACCGGCAGTCGCCCAAGGTCGCTCCAAAGCTTGGTCTCTCTCCTCCTCTCCTCGCAACATATTGCTCTCTGGAGCCACTCAAGGATTCCTGGCCCGGCTGAAACGAGCTCAGCTCGGTTCAGCTCCCGTTGCGGTAAACGTCATCGTCATCGGACGACCTCCACGGCAGGCATTAACCTTCGACCGGCGATGATGGTGATGATGGTAATGGCGGCGGCGACGTCGACAACTGCATCATCCGATTTGTGAATGAATGCAGGGCCAAAGATCCCAGGTGTACGGCTCCAATCAATTACATAATCTCCACCTAGTTAAAACAAACATAGGTTTAAGCAAAGACACTAGACACTATTCTAGTGTCTTTGGTTTAAGTGACTGATCTATAAAGTTAGGTAATAATTTTCAATAACTTTTACCTATTTATTTGTATTAAATTACTATTTTTTATTACAGGCTTATTTTATTCTCGACTTTGTTTAGTTTTTGTCAGTAAAATTTAATTAAATATATTAAATCAGCAGCAGACTCATGACCTATTTTAGTGCTTATGTGGCAACTAATTATAACAAGACCACAACTCTGTACACATTCGAATCCTTTAGGCCTTTTCTCGTCCTGACAAATGGCACGTGCATTGGCCCAGTTAGCTGTGCGGTATATTACCTTCCTTTTGGCTGCTCGACTGCGCTTAGAATAAATGCTTTGTTTATTTTATTTTCGCTCTATTTCGGATTCCATCCGACAAATGGACGGTCCAGGCACGTAGTTTGTTCGTAGCTCGTTATTCCCGAGAACTGACTGCAGATGTCAGCTTATGCATTCGTTTTGGGTCACTTCTTATAAATAATTAAAGTCCCCCTGGGACTAGGCCTAAAGAGCCCGAGTACATGGCTAATTGCTTGGAGGGAGTTGTAATTTATGTGCTTGTGCAGATAATATGGTACTTCAAAGAGGTCCGAAATTAAAATGTAAGAGTGCCCGAAAAAGATGTGCATAATTAATGCAATGGTTTCATTTGCTCTGATAAAACTAACATTAAATTCACCTAAAATATTATTTTTTATGCTAATTGGTCTCACGAGAGGCTGTGATCAATTAAATATTGTGACTTAATAAAAACAATTAGGCAAATCTCTGTTTGCTATCTCGATTCGGGTATCCTGTGTCTGAAATTTTACACACCCATCAATCAGCAGAAAATCAGCTCAATTTCCGAAGCCTTTTTTTCGGGGTCTACTTGTCAGTTGTCTCTGTGAAATGTAGACATTTTGTTAGCATATTAAGTTCAATTACCGACACACAGGCTGCATATCTAATGAGCATCGGATACAGATTCATCTCGAGTGGCACTTGGCCCAATATTGCACAGCGATTGCCATTCTCCCACTTGATTGTTCTCACGTAGACCGATATTTGGGTCAAAGTGCGAATTAGCATAAGTGGTGCCTGCCGCATATAAAGTTGGCAGTAGCCAGCGATTTAATTCGAACCAAAAATAGCAGCTCGTGTTGCTCAAGGACCGAAGGACTCTTGAAAATTTCATTAAATTTTCTCCCCACTGGTCTTACATGAAAAATGAAATTACAGGACGAGTGCCATTAAGAAGCGGCAGAAACAACAAAGATAACAAGCAGGAAACATGAGCAATAAAAATACACAATATGAAACGAGAATAAGCGTAAAAAATATGGAGTTGGTGTGGGGAAAGGTCATGCTGATGTTGATGATGAGATGGCAAAGGTAAACAAGATACAAGTAAATATTGACATGGCAAGCGGCAGTCATATAAGCAAAAATGAAAAAATGATGCAGAGCCCCCGCTCCTTGCTCCCGCCTAACTTCTTGGCCAAAAAGTGAAGGACGCCACTAAAAGACAGTCGAGAAGTTGACAAAGTAGGCCGCAAGTTCAGATTGTTCTTCGAGTTGCCGCGTTTGAGTTTTTCCCACAATTTTCTCTCATCCTCATGTGTGTGGCGAATACCAAAAAGAAGATTAATTATTTTGCTACTGTTTGCTCGCAGCGGTCTGCATGTGTGTATCCTGTAAGTAGACCTAATAAAATTTCCATTACTAAACATTAAACATATGTAAACAAAAGGGAAGACATGGAAAGTTTTTAATTTATATGAAAATATTTTTAAGCATGGAAACCCATAAATACACTAAAATTCATTGCTTAAGAACAATCAACGTTCTTATCAGATTCAAAATATTATTATAAGCAGGCTATAAACATGAAATCTTTTTTACAAACGCTTGTAGTTTACTTAAAATAAATACTTTTAAAAAGTTCTAAAAAATCTCGGTGGTTTTAAAATACTTTTAGGGTACTCTTCTCACTCAATCAATTCAATTTGGTGGACTGGCAACAAGTTGACCGCATCCTTGATCCCCTCCGCCGTCTTAACTTTTCAGCACGGCGCGTGCAGCAAATTAACACGCCCTGACTCATAAAGAGTCCCCATCCCGAGGAACAAAACGGTGGAAATGTGGGGAAAGCTGGGGGCATGAATTTCCCGTGAGAAGTTAATGCCGCGTAACCTGTTAAAAGCAAGCCCGTATTCGATTCCCTTCTTGATATCCTTGGCATACCTTGAGGAGCCCATAAAGGGAGCAACTCGAGACTTCACCGCTAAAACGAATGTAAAAATTATTCCCGTTTATTATTAATAAGCTGAAAGCAGAACTTTCGCTGTCCCACACATACGCGTACATGAAGATGAAACTTAAACCCAAATATTGGGGTGGATTCACGGTCGAGTCCCGTTTAGAAATAGCAAAGAAAACTCTAAAAATATTCCCCCAAGACAGGCACTTAATTAAATGCTTAAAAATAGCTATTCTCATGGTCGGAAGAGACAGCTGCTGGAGAATGGGATATTAAAGTCGGTGGTGCGTCGTAGGATCCGGGTGGGAGGAAACTAGACCTGAATAGTGTCAAAATGATTACGTGACTGCGGCTGGCTGCTGGAGATGCTGGAAATGCTCACTTTATTGTTACGAGCATTTGCAATTTCAACTGGCGAATTGAAATGGGAAATGCCGAGCAAGGAGCAGCCAACGGGTCGTATGAGCAACAATCACAGCTGTAAAAATCACACATACGCCCCATAGTCCCCCACAATTGGTTGCGTATCTTTTTATCTCACTTTAATGCCCCCACATTTGTCGACTGTCAACGAGAATTAGGTCAAAGGATATTTTTAGCCATCCGGCTAGTGAGCATGCCAATTTCTGATGTGGCTTGCTCTGGGCTGAGAAAATATTTAGATTCTGCCATTTTTCATCAACTTTTCGGTCACGTCACGACCACGGAGGCCTAAGTGATTGAGCGTGTGAGTGCGGTGTTGGCCACCCAGAGATTTGTTGTCGAGCCTCAACAAATCAGCAGGAACATGGAGTGCGTGACTGCGGCAGCCATTTAGTGGCAGGAACTTCGATGGGCCATTTAATCGACGTGGGCATGGGAGAAAAACAAAGGCAGTTGCCGCCACTTTATGGTTAATGTTTCTGCTAATTTCATTAATTTGATTTCCCAAATAGATGGATTTTTATGATGATTGTTCGTTTTCAATTCCCCAACGGGAATTCGCCATTAATTCGAATTCTGTCGCTCAGCCACAAATCAATCAATGCAAAATTCAAACCCATTCCGAAACCAAACCGATTCCCGATTCGATCCGATGTCAAATCAAACTGTCAGTGCAATGCGGTTGGGGCCCTGGTTATTCGATATTTATTGTCTGCCAGTTCAGTTGGAATCGTATTAATCAAATGCCTTCAGACATCCTCAGACTCATTATAAATTCAGCATGAATCCCCATCAAGATATCTACACAGCGTCTTGACAACCGAAAACGAGTGGTAACGGAGCAACAGAGAGATATCTTGATGGCAATTCAATCGTTGACCTACTTTCTCGGACACAACATATTATTATTCAATGGCGACGGGTTGAGTTGGCGATAGGTTCGATGCTATTGCCATTATAGGAGATTCACCCGAGCGTTAGGACAATCTCCTTCGCGTCAGACTGTCCTAATTGCAGCTTCCACATAATTATCATAATGTGTATGTGCCATTGATTTGTAGCTATTTTTGGTCAACTTTTTTATGGAAAAACTTTTCGAATCGTGTCATCCAGCAGGAGATAAAGTAAACAGTATATGGGGGTGTAAGTTTAGTTGCTCCAGAAACGATAATTATAATGGTTAAATGGTTTAGTTGATATGGAATGATGGCCCACTTGAAGTACTCGGATGAAATTGGATTCATATTAAGGGAGTTTCCTCCCCCCCCTAGGTGTAAACACCCTAATAGAAACACTGCGATTTTGGTGTAAATTATTTCACTTTTATTGAACTCTGTTTGCATTTGGGCTATCGGCCTTTCAGATGATTACAATTCATTGCTGCTTGTTGGCTGCTTAGGTAAATAGTTATTTATAAGTAGATGCTGCTGTATATAATGTGTATATTAATGTTGATATTGTTCTGTATAATTCTTCAACTTTATTGCTTTGGCTTGCGATTCAATGCGTTTGCATTCATATACATATATATATATATATATATATATATATAGTTAGGCCTTGGTTTGCGTTATTTAATATTTTTCTCTATAAACTGTAAATGTGTATAACTGCTAAAGTAATGTATATGTTGAATACTCTTAAGTCAGTTTCGCGGCTGGTTTTGACTTGCTATATATCATCTACATCTGAACTCTACTTACTGGAGTGCTGGGTTTATTATATCTCTGGAGTGTGTTAATTATTGTTGGCAAATTAGTACTTTTATCTGAATAAAAACTCTTAATTTAAATAATTTAAGTTTCCTAGGAGAGTTTACTTTGGCTGATTCAGTTAGGATTGCGAAACATAGATAAATGCCTGACAAATTTTGATCCCATTTAACATTTAAAAAGGAAATTTTTGTTTAAACTTATCATATATACTTCTTAAGTGATTTCTCCTGGAACAAATGTTTATTATGCGAATCTCTGTTTGCTTTGACTTTTTGATAAAGGCACGAATTGTATAAGAATTTATACAAAAAGGAAATCTATTGTGACTTTTCCAATCGATTCAATCAAACTTCTTAACTTCATCTCAATTTTGTTTTGCGTTTACAGTCTTTGGTATGAAATGATCTTGATCTAGCATCAAAGCGCTGAAAAATGTGTGTATATTCGCTCTATATCTGACAAATTCTACGCATCTACGATTCAATTCATATTTATTAGGTGCAAAAGTTATTCAAATTGTTATAAAACTTTATCATGTAAGTTTGTAAGATCTTTACCAATTCTGATGATGTTTTACTAAATCGAATAAGTTGTGATGGACTCGGAGAGGAAGATTTTTGTGGGAGGGCTTGGGAAAGGGTTACGATTGTTGTATCACAGATTTTGAAATGAATTTCAGGGATCGCGGGAGTAGGGAACATTCAGTGGAAGATGGTGTCTATGTATTATATCAATAATGTTTTAACCACCTGAAATTACAAATGATTGCTTTTTCTTTAAGGGTTTGCTGACTTACCTAAGGGATTTGATGGGTCTTAAAACATTCAAATTATTTTATAAATGTTTTGAATTTTAGTTGAATTAAAACTAATAAAGTACTAAGCTATGTAACGATCGTGGTTTTGTGCAGCTCTTAAAATTTTAATTGATATTAAATGTATCATGAAATAAAATCGAATAATTTTTTTAAAATGAAAAATGTTAGCGCTAAATGTATTGCTTAACATTTATATTTAAACAAAAAAATAAAAACGAATGGCTTAAAAGGAAATCGAAAGTACTTTTTATGATTGTTTGACTAGCTGATTTCTTTCAGTGCCTTATTATCCTGCATATACTGTTCTAGATGATTTACCCTTGATCATGAGATCCTTAACGCCTGGCGTACTGACAGCACACAGAGCTGCGCGGCACTCGCTGCGTTGGCAGGCCGGACATGCCTTTGAGATATGTGTAGGAGACGGGCTGCCGCAGGATCCTTTGTGGCGGCGGCTTCACCTTGTTGTTCTTAGACGCCGAACCGCAGCACGATGATGATGACCTGCCGGTTGGTTGCTTTTGTTGCTGCTGTTGCTGCCTGTGCAGCTCGACATTCGATGCGGATTTGAGAGCCGACTTCAAAGGCAATGCAGCTGCTGGCTGTGCGCCGGCTGGGGGAAGGGGTGGCGGAGGTGAGGGACCGCTGCAGGACAGCGAACGCGAGGTTAGCGAAAGGCTCTCGAAGGCGCGACGCAGCGAGGATGTGGAGCGACGATGGAGACGCGAGAAACTGGCTCGGCTAATCGGCTTCCGTTTCGATTGCTGCGCCTGCTGGTGCTGCATTTGCTCCTGCTGCTCCTCGATGTCCAGCGTGCTGCTCGTTTCGCTGGAGGCGCACGACATGGACATCAGCTCCAGACGCGACTGGTGTGCGTTGAGGCCACGCCCCGAGGAGCACGAGTCGGTCGATGAACTGTGCGCGTCCTCCTCCTGGAGAGTGACCCCGGCTACTCCACCTCCACAGCCGCCTCCGCCGCTCCTCGATGTTGCAACGCTGGCTGCGTCATCCGAGTGAACTAGGTCATCCTGCGACCTCAGGCCGAAGCGGCGGCTCAGCTGCCGAAAAAAGCCCAGATTGCGTTCGTAGCGCGGTGTTGGCGAAACGCTTAGACTGCCGCCCGGCGATGGAGTGCCACCGGTGTTGTTGTAGCCCACATCCAGTTTGTTGTTGTTGTTGTTCAGGCTGCCGTTACTGGCAGTCCTGTGCTGTTGTTGCAGTTCCTGCTGCTGCTCATCAGCGAAGCAGACATGAGGTGTACCCATATTTTCTGCTGGCACAAAATCCTAGCTCATCCAACGGCCACGGTGGCGTATGAGTAATTTCCTTATTATCGTGCGTGTGCTTAATTTCCTTATTCAGTTATTTTCCAACTTCTTTTGTTTGTCTGCTGTGCGTATGCGTAATTTCGGTATTGCGTATGAGTTATTTCCTTGTTTTTGGGATACAGCAAATGGCTGCACTTCCGCTTCCGGTGCAAACAATCTCCGAATCCTTTGTTATCCCTACCGGTGTCTTTGTCCACTGTTTACCTTTGCCTTTTTCCAGCGAGAGCGAGAGAGAACCGACTGGGCACGTTGTCCTGCCGCTTGTGAGTCGGCAAATCGTAAGCCGCTGCCTTTTATAGCCTCGCCCGGCACTCTGCACAGAGTCCTTAGAGAGAGAGAGCGACAGTGCTGAGAGGAAGAGCGAAAGTGCGGCAGAGAGATAACAATATTTCTGCAAGGACCCCCCCCCAGCAAACCCTTCTTCTTGCCGCATCCTTTGTCCCTGCATTGTTGCCTAATAATAAAACGGGAAGCGAGTTTTGTTTACCGCCGTTGGTTTGTTTGGTTTCGTGTTTGCTCTGCCCCAGGATCCTGCGACGCTGGCCGCCAGGTGGAGTCATTGCACGCGGTCGAGGCGCATTCCAGTCATTTCTAGATGGTCAAATACCGGGTATCATAGGGTGGTATAATGCCAAACCAAAGGGGAAATCCGGTTTAGGAAGCCGAAAATCGAGAGTTTTTGTAATTTTTTTTTAAGTAAGGGGGTGTTTTATTTCCTTCTGGATTGCTTTTACTTGTTGTATAGCAAGACATTTCCGTCGGAACTAGGAGAGTAAAATACTAGGGCTTAGGCTTGTGAGATTATTATCAAGCTCTGACTAAGCCTGCATTTTTAAAATAATTTTTTTCATCTTTCATTCATCTAAAAATTTGAACCTTATAACAAAATTTCAGAGTTTACTTCATATTCAATGAGATTGAATAAACCGAATTCATAAAAATCAACAACCAGTTAAAAAAAAGAAAATAATTTTTGAAAAGCTTGCCTCAAAACCTTTGATTTCTTGCATCGTCTGTAGTTTCATTTATAAAATTCATATTTTAATCGAGTATGAGGCATCTTTAAGTCGAGACAAAACTTTCGGCAATTCCGGTCAGCGATTCTTACTTCTTTAATTGTTTTATTTTCTCTCCCCACAGGGCCATCAATTATTAATCAGCTAGACGTTTTCATTTCACTTTGTTCCGTTTGACTTTCCTGGTTGATTCAATTGGCCATTGTCGAAAATAGCTGGAAGGGCTCGTTGATGCTTACTTCTGAGAGACCAGTGTCTGATTTGCCTAAAAATATCCTTGGAGACTACACTTCTCAAGGACTCTAAGAGCTGCTCCTTAAGAAGCCAAGACGCTCTTGGGCAAAGTAAAATTTTATCAAAATTTCACCTCACTTAAGTTGGGGGTCGAAAATAGATTCGGCCTGGTTGGTCCTTTGTGTTGTTGGTTTTTATTTAATTGCGCCCAAAATTGATTTTAATGCGCTATAAATAAAGCCAAAAGCATTTTAAGACAGGCTAAGACGACGACGGCCTAATGAAGTCCTTTGTTTTGACTTTTTGATAATAAAATGGGAGGGAACGAACGTTCAAATGATGGGGGAGGGTGGCAAGTGCTAGGAATCAGGAGGTGTCGACAGCGACAGGATTTTCCCATACCCCGATAGAAAATCCATGAACATCTAATTAGAGGCGCAATTGTTGACACCAACTGACGTCAGAGCGTCCAGCGATTTTGTTTTGGCCAAAATGACACAACTCGGAATCCAATTTGGCCAGTGGGATACGATGGTTCGGTGGCTGGAAATCCATTGTCGCCGACTTGTTAAGCGCTTGTCGCTCCCATTTAACAACGCATTAACTCATTTCGACTTAATCAAGTTAGTCAACAGATTAGTGAATAAGCCTAGCAGTTTGTCCTGCTGGTGACTGACCCCGATTTATATATTTTAGAAGATTATAATATTTTGATTAGATTACCGTGAAGGAAAGTGTAATTGGTTTTAATTCGAATTTATAAATTATTTATTAAAATATTAAATATATGGAAATGTTTATAGTATATCCCACTGATTCGGCAGTTGGTACTGATCAAGAAGTAGTAGTTTATGTTAGCTTTATTAAATCAAATATTTATTTATACGGGTATCATCTTTTTAAAGCTTGAAAACTGCATATAATGTGGGAATAAAACAGAATTAATATAAGTTAAATAAGTTGAGCAGAATTTCATTTGTTTGCAAAATGCAAAATAAATATTGCAGATTTCCTGGAACTAAAGAAAGTAATGTGTAGCTCTTGCAGTTTTTCATGGAATAAAAACACCAACTGTATGTTGAATTCCAGGAAGATATTTTATAAGAAGCAGTTTTCTCACGAATGAATAACAAACCATTTGGGCATCTTAAAATTCATTTCCGAACTGCGTCATAAAACTATCCAAAAGACGGAGCAATTTGTCTCCCTTTGTTGGCAGAAATTCGGGTTAAAGGCTTTTGTTTGTTTGCAGATAAATCATGCATTTTAATTTGATTTTTTAGGACAAACTGTGCCAAGGATATCTAACCCTTTGGACCTGCGGCTTGTTTACTATGGGCTTGCTATCATAAGAAAGGGTTCACAGAGACAATGACCTCGAAATGATTACTTCAGGGGGTGGACAGGGGCAGGGGCATGGGTATGGGTATGAACATGGACCATGGCCGATGTCCTCGACTTGAAGAGCCTTAATAATTGAGGTGTCATCAAATTTTAAACGCTTTCGTTTGTCACGCCCGCCAAGTGCAGCGGTGTCGATTAACGTCACACGGACATGATATGCGCCAGTCAAAACTATAAGGTCGAGTCCTTCGGCGACTTGATTTTGAGGACTTTGCCTACATCATCGCGGCGGCAGCACAGGCTCTCTGTTCCCAGGGAACAGTGCTCCGCGGACTGAAACCCAAACAAAAGGAGGCCATGTGCAGGACGAGCTCTCTGCCGCTCTCTGCGGCTCTCTGGCATGATGTGCTCTCTCAATCGGCACGAGCTTTTGCCTACGTTAACGGTGTCCTTAAGCTTTCGCCAAAACCGTTACGAATCGAAGTTCCTTGGCCAACGCAGTTCGGTTCATTCGCTTTGTTCTCCCTTCACCTTGAATGCAATTAAAATGACGTTTCTTTTTATGTTGTGTTGTATATTTTATTTTATTGACAGCTAGACTTAATTGTTAGGTTAGGTTAGGATCTAAAAATATATAGGCTCTAAACATTTTGCTAAGTTTTCATTATCATCTACCGTACCATATACATTTCATCATGATATCTCCGTATTATTTATAATAATTGGTTTTGTTTTACAAAAAGTTTCGATTTATTGGAATGTGAATTATTGTAAAATGTTCCTCTATTAGTGTGATCTTAAAGAATTTGGTTTCCGTTCTTTTTTTCCGTTGTATAAATTCGTAAAGTTTTGTTTTGGTTTTAATAGTTGTTGAAATTAGTGCAAAATATACTTTAAACTAGTTCAAAAGTGCAAAAATCGTTTGTTCATTAAATAAAACTATTAATTTAAACTAAGGTGTTCCGAAAATGTAATTTCTAGAGCTATTCTCGAAAGATATGTGAGGGGCTTCTAAATAACATTTGGTTTTCCATTAAGCTAAATTGAATTTATATTCGTTTGTAAACTGAAAGTCCCTAAATTATCCGAAGACAATTAGATCGTCTTAGGAGTATATCGTAGCACATAGATAGTTTTTTTTTTTTGATTTTCTGGGCTTGTCTTTAGGTACACTTATTGGGTTTGCGAACTCAGCTTGGACACATTTATAAAATATGCTGCTTTTTGTCCTATGCCCCTATCTTCCCACTACTCTCTCCCTCTACTCAAATCTCTGGATTTCAGGCACTACTCGTACATCACTAGAAAATTCCTAAGTATATTGTTCAAGACCCCCAACCAGCTTGCAGCTTTCCATCCATTTTATGGTGTCCCAGGACATGTTTTAGTACATGTGCTGTAGGGTATACGGATAGCAGACCGCATAGCTGGGCACTCGGGAATACAGTCCCGACATGCCCTTCATGTAGACGTACTGGACTGGCGGTCGCAGGATGCTCTGCTGCTTCTTATCCTCCTTCTTGGAGGCGGGAGCACGGGAGAATTTGGAGCTGGAGCTGCTGCTGCTGCTGTTGTTCGAGTTGTTCGGCGACAGGGATTTCTTGGGCTGACGCAGTGGAGTGCTGCTGCAGGACAACGAGCGCATCGATGCATTTCCCGTCGGACTGGAGAAGTGATGCAGGATGCGGCTCACCGAGGAGGAGATGGAAATTCGGCTGAGATGCAGTCCCGATGACTTGGCGGAAGCGGCTGATGCGGATCGAGGCTTGCTGTTCTCGTTCTCGTTCTCGTCGTGGCGCAGCTCCACCTCGTCCTCCGCCTCGTTGCTGCTACCCTCCTCGCTGGTGTCTTCCTCGAAGTGCAGCTGCGGATGCAGTTGCTCCATGGCACTGCCGGGTCTGTAGACAGCCTCCACATAGATGTGTCCCTGCTGATCGTAGTAATCCAGACCGGGCGAGTATCTGGAGCAGGCCGATCCGCTCGAGGTCCGGGATGTGTGCTCCAGGTCCAGGGAGGAACCATTGATAGGGCACTCGTGGCTGCCACGCTCGTAGCTCAAGCTGAAGGAATCCGTTGAGCTGCTCCTAATATCATCCTGGCTGCTGTAGACCGTGTCGTTCTGCTGGTTCTGGTGGTGGAAGTGCCTGCCCAGGTGCCTGCTGAGCAATTGCAGCAAACTCCTGGAGCGGGAAAGCTTCTTGGGCCCATTCCTTGGGTGACGATGAAACTTCTCCTTCTGCTGCTGCTTGCCGAGATCCATGGAGGAACTGGCCGCCGAACTGCCGCTGGAGCTCGACTTAGAGCCATTATTGGGTGACAGAGTATCCATGGCGTAAGTTTGAATTTTATCTCAATTTTTCAGAATATTAGTTCACTTAGTTCACTCTTTTTGCACTGGCACAGTAATTCAGTTCGTGTTCTGGCTTTCAGTTTAGTTTGCTTTCCAAGGGAACTTGTTTCAGGATAACGCGAACCGTTGATGTCTAGACGAAGACTACCAGTGGCAGGCGTTTGGCACCCGCTTTTATACAGCTCCTCAATGCCGCGGCAGCTTCGCATCCTAACCTTCGCCCCCACGAGGACACATCCCGTGGCTCGGCTCTAGCTTCGTGGTGCCGATGTGCGTTCGCCTGCCATACTGACACACACCCGTCGGAAATCAGTGCCCTGTTTGCCGTCGAGAAGGACACTACATTACACTACACCACTCGAGGGTTCCTTCTCGAAGCGCAACGAGGCGAGGCGAATACCTGTTGCTTGCCGTGGGGTTTTCCACTCAACGTGACTGCTGATGCTTCCCCTTTTAACCGGGCCAACAAAGCCAGCTAACAACACTTTGGGCGTCGCTGGTTGCACTTTTGAGTTTTTAGCATTGTTGTGCGTGATTGGGAACGTGATCCGTGCACGTCATTCATCCGTGCGACGAGGTTCCGGATGGACACTTCCAGAAATTTGTAAGGAACTGGGAAAAGCAGGTGCAAATAACAATTTGGGATGCCAAAATTATTTTTGGAGGCAGTGGACCTTTGTACAAAATTAGCTGCCAATGAAATGGAAAATAACCCATTTGGCTTAAAATTGGGTTTAAATGTAGACAATTATTCTACGTTCTTTTTCATCAATTGTTGTAAACTTATGAAGTGAAAGACTCAGTAGAATATAAAAGTTAGCATATATTAAAATATATATATTCATGTATATATATCTCTAAATAATGGCAAGCAAAATGAAATCAAGCTAAATTCAATGACTATTATTTTATTACTAGTCATAGTTATTAACTTTAGATACCTTATGAATAGATTATAAAATGCAAAATAAGATTTAATATTTGTTTTGATAACAAGAGGTACGCAATGTTATTACACTATATTTTTAAACAGCAAACTGTATATCTTTAGCCATACAACTCTCCTACCAAATAAATATGTTAAATGAAATGATATAAAATGGTTTACTTCCCCATTTTGTGCAGTGTGGCACGCAACACCTTTATATGAACAAGCAAGGCGCACACACTTTAATAGTTCCTCAGGCCAGGAAATGGCTAAAACTGCCACATGCTCAACGTGCAGGTGCCGCACCTGAAACTTTAACCCATGTGTTTGCAAATCACGAGTCGTAAAGAAAGCGAAAGGATGGGGCGAAAGCCAGAGAGTGATTCCCTTAATCCCCGATGGGTTCTGCAATTATGTGCTCCTCCCAACCCAACAGGTTGCATCTGCCGGAGACTCAAGCTGCGCCTGCACGTTTTGCAAACGCATTTCGGTTATGCAGGGCCCCCTGAAGATACAACATCTATAAATAATTGATACACCGCCGAGGACATTAGCATAATCAGCGTATCGAAAATGTCGAATCTTAAAATACTCTGCATTCAAAGTGAGGAAATGTCGTCCTAATAATGTTGACATTAGCACAAAAGCTGTCAATAAACTACTCATTGTCATTTCTTAGTACTTAATTAAATTTATAAAGTTTAAAAGGTATTAAATGGACATTTTAAAACTAAGCTTGTTCAGTTGGTAGATTTAGCATTTAACTTGAGTTCTTTCCTCACTGCATGACATTTGATACCATAAATTAAGACACCCACCTAAAAATTTACTTCTGTCAGAACGAATCAAAGGGTTTTGTGACAGGAAATCGAAAATCCATAAATTCAGTCAGTGGGTCACCAGAGCCCCCGGGGATATGGCACGTACTCAAAGTCCACCGCCCACTATATATATCCTTATGCTCAATATATACATATATATAAATCAACCTGACCTGGGCAAAAAAATAAGGCTTAGCAGTGCGTGCCGAGGAAAATAGTGAAAAGACTTTTGTGTGATTTGCGCATCTATTTGCTGTGGCTTTTGGCTTTTATACGGAATCAGAGCAGGAACGACGATAGCGACAGGGCGCCGATTCCGAGATCGAGGGCACCATAGCGATTGGCATACGGATAGGGGTAGCCGTACGGACCCGGGCTGTTGTGGTAGTTGTTGTAGTAGCCACCAGCCGGGTACCGTCCTCCGTAGTAGTAGGATTCTGGCTGGGGGCCCAGGTAAGGCTGCTGGTAGCTGACACCGAAGGAGACCAGCGGCTTGGCCTTGATGCAGGTGGTGGCCACCACCAGGAGCACTGCTAACTGCAACGGTAGAAGGTGGAGAAGTTAAGTGGAGCTGATACTTGGCCAATGGAATTGGCTGCCTACCCAGAGATAATTGCGCATTTTCTGTTCAAACTGCAAACTACGCCGTCCAGTGCCGTTCTCGCTTTGAGCTCCTCCTTGCACTCCCAAAGACCTTTTATATCCAAGGTTTGGCTCCCGGGATCCAAAGCCTGTTTTTACATTGGGTAAACAACTTGACGGGGGTCCACTTCCCACAGCCCGTTCTAAATTCTGGTCACCCTTTTGCCAGCTGCACGCCGAAAAACGAGTCAAGCTTAAGGAAACTTGTGACAAGTAAATTAAACGTTGATAAACTATTTTAAACTCCTTATTATAATGAAACTAACAAAACCATGAAAAAATATGTAATTCAATTTTAAAATATTTTGACTAGACATATATCTCACTGCTTAATATATTTACCAGAACTATATATTGTTCAATCGTGTTTAAGTGTACTCATTTTGCCCAGCAATGTGAGATTGTTGTTCGCATAGATTTGCCTGCCTAGTCAAGCCTGCGATTTCTTTAGCCATTAATTGGACACTGTAACAACCTTGAACTTCCCCATGGACCGAATCAGATGCCAATGCAGATGGTGCTGATGGCGGAGCTCCTGCTCCTTTGGCAGCAACAGGTTTTCCACCGAGATTATGGGCTCTAGTAAACTGATACGGATGCCACCGTCCCGAGCCATTCCATCCAATCAGATGTATCTGCTGGTCGGAGGAGTAACTTCTAATTAGCTTTGCATAATTAACGCGAACTCAATCTGGTTTCGTAATCATCAATCATGGCTCTTGATGGCCGGCTATGTACCCTATAATTTTTAACGGACGTTGATTTATTCGCGATAAATGTATTCGAGGAATTTAACGTAAGAGTTTTTCTTAACAAAAACCCAATAAATAACTAAATATTTGTATATCTTTATTAAGCTTTTTATCAATATTCTGTTTTTTATTTATATTTATTTTTATATTATTACTTTATTAAAATATTAATGGAGTTTTTAAAATTATTTAAGGTAACTAAGCTCTGTATTATTATTATTATTATTAAGGTAAAGGATAAATTAATATTAAACAATTTAGAAATTATTAAGAATCTAGTCGAGTGATATTTGATGAGAAGTCTTAAAAGTCTTAGTCGGCTGATGCAATCATTCATATCAATGATCCATTTTATCACTTCTCTAATGGTGTTATGCAAATTAAACTAATTGTTATTTATTTATATAGGGTAACCAAGGAGATTATGCTATTTTCCAAGGACATCGAGGTGTTAATAAACCCGATTAAGAGTTCATTATTAACAATGCTAAGTATCAATGGCCATAGAGCAATCTACGCATTTGCGTATGTTCCATGGGTGGATGCCATGTGACGGCCTCGGGTCACGTTCCGGAGCGATTCCTTTCGGGATCGACGAGCCACTCGCCAAAGGGCAAAAATCGGGGGAACAGCCTGTGTGAGTCACATTGCACCTTGCGGTGGACTCTACGGCTTCTTTTTGCCACGGTGACGTTCGACGTGCGACATGAGTCTTGATTTGTTGCCACTTTTGGGATTTTATTAAATTTAGACAGGCCTCCGAGAAGCATAGGTGAACAACTGTGTGTAAGGACGGGCATTTGGGCGGGGTCATTCGATATAGCCATTGTTGTTTGGGGCTTTATAACTGAACAACAATTGGAGGCCGAGTTCAACAGACAGCGGGTGTGCTAGGTCATTTGGTTTTGGGGGAAGTAGGAAAGTTGTTTTCACAGACACCTCAACACAATGGGGGCTTATCATCTAGAGTTAAAACACCTTCGATGAGGAGCGTTCGAACTTTATTCAAATTTCACTTGCTTACAATTCACGCAAAGGTTTGTTGCTCCCCGCCCATCTAGTAGATGTACTCATAGGTCAGGGGCTTGTAGTCGCTGCGATATTGCTGCTGGAAGGAGTTCGGGGTCTCCACGCTGTGGTAAAGATGCGATTCGGCGGCTGCCGGGGCAATCAAACGGGAATAGGCCAAGGGCAGGACAGCCGAGGACCTGGCAAAGGTACTGGGGTAGTACCCATAGCTGGGGGTATAGTAATACACCTCGTGCCCCAAAGCCAGAGCAAGCAAACAGGCAAAGATCAGCTGTTAGATCAATTAAATTGGTTAAATATATATATGCAAAGTTATATAGAAGAGTTTTCCGATCTCACCAGCTTCATTTTCGCTCGTTGCAGTTCCTTGAAGATCACCTATCCAACTGAATAGCCATTCCACGCTACTCCAGGCTTTTATAGCTGCTCCCAATCGCATTCAGACCTTCACTTTGGCTGGTGGCCAAGGTCAAAGGCATTTGCCCAGCAAGCGGCAAATGAAAGAAGCCCTTAACTCACTTTGAATGGGCCAGTTGCAATTGCAATTGCCAGCGGAACTCGTTCCCTGCCACTCAGAATCCAGATGTGAATCGGATGGTCGTGAGTCCGCTGACAAGCCAGTGAAACCACAAATGCCTCTTGGGTTCTAGAACGGCAGAGAAGTCCTCCTTCCAACTTGCTACAAAGATTTGCCTTTCCCCGTAAAATGCATGATAATTAGGATAGAATGTGCTAGAAAACAAATACACACATTTTATAATTGACTTGTTGCATTCGGATCGATTTCTATGTTATATATTCGTAATTATTGATTTGTGTGCTATTCTAGCAATTAATTTTAGAAACCTTAACCTATAAACTCATCCTAATTTTATTTTTATTTATCCTCAATCAATTAGGGACATCCCCTTTTAGTGTGTAAGTACGTTCTATTTTCGCTGAGGCTCAAATGTAGGCATCTCTTTGACGTCTGTTTACTTCCATCGATTTGGATTGCGTCTTGCTCTTGGCCCCAAAATAAACAATTAAGTGCGTCCTGGATTGAGACGCACTTCCGGTGTTTTCCCGCCTTCCATCGGGAGGCTTTCAAGGTCAGTGGTGGGTTGCGGGTGGTGTCGAGAAATGGCCATGTTTCCTTTTGTCTTCGTAGCAATGAAAACAAACTCCCACGCCGAAATCAATTAAGTAAGTATATTGTTCGAACTGTGTTATTCGGCTAAATATTTGTTGATTTGTTATTTGCCTAAAAAATTGCGCAGTTTCCGCAAATTTATTTTTTTCGTTGATCTTTTGCGGTGCGTATTTCATGGCATCACCATTGCATTAGTGATGCAATTTTCGGTGGGTGGGCAACTGCAGCCAGTCACTCACCTAAGCTCAGGGAAACCTGAGCATTCCGCGTCCGCTAAGATTTCAAAGAGACTCTTGGGTTTTGAATATCTGACCAAGGTCGCGCGATTGCTGGGGCTTCTTGGCTTTGGCGGCTGGGTTATAAAAACCAGGCATCACATTCAACCAGCCATCAAACCATCTTTTGGCAGCTTCTCAACGAGTTCCACTTTGAGTTTTGCGTTCCAGAAGTTCTTCAGCAATCAAAACCGCTTCAAAATGTTCAAGCTGGTAAGGATATCCTGTCCTGTCCTGTCCTCCGAATGAAAAAAGTTAATTAAGTGAGCAACTCTTCCCGCCTCCAGTTCGTATTCCTCGCCTTCTGTCTGGCTTTGAGCTATGCCGCTCCTGGTTACCTGCACTCCTCGCCCATCCTGACCAGCTCGTACCACAGTCTGCCCTCGGTGCGCGTGATCCAGCCCATTTGGACCACCTCGCACAGCGTTGTGCATCCCATCAGCTACGGAGGATACGGTCATGGCCGTGGATATGGCTGGATCTAGGAGGAGCCATCTCACAAATAGGCGTCCTCAAGACTCGGCCGCCAGAGCACCTGTCGCCCGAAGCTCAACTCAAGTTCACACGGAGTTTAGCCATCTCTTTGACGGACATGCCTCAAATAAAGTTCTGAAATTGGTCTGAAATTTATGTGTCATAATAATTTTTTTTGAGAAGGAGGGGTAGACTCCATTCTATGGGGTATTTAAGCCAACGTTGTTGTCTTTCTTTGGCTTAGTTATCGTTCAGATTCACGATGGACATGATTGCTGTAAGTACACTTACAGACATTCTGGGCACTACAATTTTTTTATGAATTATGAAGTTGTTCTTTTGTTCTTTTGAAACCTTAAGTACTTTTTTTTTTAGAACAATGAATCATGCCCATGTACTCTTTTGAGCTTAAACAAACATATTTCTTAAAAATCGTTAAAAATATAGTTAGTGGGCAAATAGTTCAAATACTTGACTTAAAATGCTTAAAACATACTGAAAGTGGGATTATTTTACAGTTGATTTCGATTTGGTTCGTTTTGATGAACGTGGCTTGGTTTCAACCGATATATTTCCTCATGCCAACTCAAGTAGCCCGCAGCTTTAACTTGGCAGAGGATTCATTTTACCAGGAACCAGAACGGATTGAAGGGATTCAGTTCATCGAAGACCCCGCCAAGCTATTCAAGCCCAATGATTTTTTTCGAGAAGTAAACAAATTTATTATCGGAGTTCAAGAATTCGTGCAGAATCCATCGTCTTCCCTGTACAGTGCATTCAACCAACTGCAGAGCAATGCCAAAAAGAACCACCAGAAAAACCAGAAGCCCGTGGTGGTTCTTGACCCCTTTGGTAACATTACATTCACCCTGGGCTGGTCAGCCAACCTGGGAGTGTTCAATAGCATCAGTTTCAGCAAGAGTCGGAGTCTGGTTAACTACAATGGCTGGACTAAGGGTTAACAATCCGCTGGGCTAAATCAATGGCCAGATGATAACATACTTCTGGGCTGGGCCATGGCAATATAATTCGAATTAAAATTATTTTTATATAACACACAATAAATGCAAACTCTTTGTTCGAATTGGTTTGGATCTGTTTTTGATTTGCCGCAGATTACGTATACGCCACGATGTCTAATTTTAAACGCCGCACGTTGCATTGTCTAAGCTTAGTGTGTTTTACCCGGAATGAAATTGCTGCACGCCGCTCGACATGTGTGTACCCCAAGGATAATTATCTGTAATTATTAATAGTTTGCCCCTGGTCATGGCAAACCCAACACTTTTTGTCCACTTGGAAATTAGTTGTAAATGGTAATGCAGATAGTCGTTTCACTGCTTATGAGGCGATTCCAAGAAGCTGTTTGTGAACATTTAATTAGAGTAGAGTATCAGTTGGTTGAAAATGTATCGTGGAAATAGTTTACTGAGTTGCTTATACATTTACTGAGTTAATAATACAAATACTTGTATTTGATACCATATTGCTTATTATGCATTATTGGATATGACTTCTCTTCAAGTATAGTATAATATGCATAGTAAACTATATATAAATGGAATTTCGAAGTTCCTCTTCAGCTCCCAGTAAACCCCATTTTCCGAGTAAAAGACAAATATGTTCGTTTGTTTGCGAGTTTATTTCAGTTTCATTGCAAGTGTCCGTGTGCTATCCTCTTAAGTTGATCATCCTTCCGGGAATCTACTTCTTCAGGAGCAGAGGAGAGGTGTAGGCGGCATAGGGAGCAGTGTAGGCGGTGGTGTAGGGGGCGGCGTAGGCAGCGGTGTAGGCAGCGGTGTAGGGGGCAGCCACGTAGGGGGATGCCACGTAGGGAGATGCCACATATGGAGACGCCACGTAGGGGGCGGAGTAGGCCAGAGGAGCCACGATTCCGGGCTTGGCGGCCACGCAGGCAAACAGAGCGAAGATGACGGCGGCGACGAACTTGAACATCTTGGTAGGTTTGGTTTTTTGTTTGGTTTTACTTGTCGGATTGAACAAATGCAACTGATGTCTTAAACAGTCCAGACTTGTGGCTTTTATAGCCCCACAGCCGAATGGCTAGCGACCTTGCAAGGTCTCCCGGCCGAAAAACACAATTATGTTGCTCAGGCCAGTCACGTACCATTCGCAGTTGGCTACTGCGAACGGATTTAGGTACGATTGCGGGTACTTTGGCTAATTAAATTGGTGGGCCAAGAAAGCTTAAGTGCCAAGGCTAATTGTGGGTGGTCGTTTGGGTATAAAACGCCGTGTTCATCCAGCAGTTGTCATCAGTTTCGTTTGCCCGCAAATCCAAACAGCCAAATCCACCAAGATGTTCAAGTTCTTCGCCGTCGCCCTCTTCGCACTGATTGCCTGCGTGGCCGCCAAGCCCGGAATCGTGGCTCCTCTGGCCTACTCCGCACCTCTGGTGGCTGCTGCTCCGGCGGCTGCGGTTTACAGCCGGGAATACCACGGAAATTTTGCGGCTCCCTACGTGGCATCTCCCTATGTGGCTTCTCCCTACGTGGCTTCTCCCTACGTCGCTTCCCCTTACGTGGCGTCTCCGTATGTGGCATCTCCCTACGTTGCCGCCCCCTACACCGCTCCTCTGCTGCTGAAGAAGTAGGATGAGTGATCCAGGCTTTAACGAAATCTAAGGACAACTCAAACCGAAATAAACGAAATAATAAAAGTATTATAAAAATCGAAACACAAATCTTTTATTTTATTTAACAATCTTTAGGTTTGCTTAAAACTTAAAAATATATCTAAGAGTGGTTTGGTACAACAAAATCAAACTTTTAATTTCCCGATTTTATTATTCGGAAAAGTGGTTGTATCAGGGTACATATCTTATATTTGCTAAAATCCATATGATAAAAGAAAAACGTTTATAATTTGTATAATTTCCTTGAAGGTCTTAAAGCTCTCAGTTATCAAAACTCAGTGCCATACAGGAAGTCAGATGTACATATGTGTGCAAGGTCGATTTAGATAAACTTACAAATGTTTCTCTTTCTTTCTTTCTTCGCAGACACCCTATCAATTTCTTTTCCGCATTTTCTATTGAGTATACAAATTGAGTATCTGCACTTCAATAAAATTCGAATATAAAATGTTATACCTTCCTGGTTTGAATAGAAGATATTTGGCAAAAGGATTTTATTTTACGACATCCTATGCGTTTTTGCCACTCGAAGTTGTTTTAAGCAAGCACGAAGAAATTTTAGCGTTATGAAATCATTTAACAACCATTACGAATTAAATGTTTAAACTTTGCAATTTTATTTCCACTTTAATAAAGTTAAAAATGTACAGGCTACTGAAGATCTTCACTGCCCAGGGTGAGATTAGCTTCCATTGTGGCATTGGAGCGGAAGACAATGCTGCTGCGATCATATCGACCCGATCGTTGATTCTTCAGATATCGAAGGGTTATCAGTGACACCACACCCACCAGGACCAGGCCGCCCATAACGTACGCAAAGATCTGCATAAAGGCCAGGTGAAGTTCCAGATTCTTCGAATGCGAGCCTACAATATCCAACTGTTTCGAAAGCATTTGAATCTGCGATTCTAGCTTGGATTCCTCGGCGGTGAAGGAGGCATTAACGACCTCCTGGGATTGACTGATGCAGGATACGTCACGAATGTGTGGGGTCTCATCCAGATTGGTGTCCGGTTCAATATTGAGCACTACGGACTCGGGTAGCGATGGTGGGATGAGTAGATGATGTAGATAGGAGCAGTTGAAGCGGTTCCTCGATACTCCCAATTTCTGAAGTTGTGGAAAAGCTTCGGAAAACGTGCGATTTCCCTGCAGCTCAGTCAGCCCATTGCCGTCGATGAGGAACTTCTTCAGATTAGTCAGATAGGGCACAAACATATCCAAATTGAGAATGGTCAGGTTGTTAAACGAAAGATCCAGTTCCTCCAAGTACTTCTGCTTCGAAAACATTCCAAATTTAAGCTCTCTAATTCCAGTTCCTCGCAAATTTAGTCCCCTCAGTCTCTTAAGTTGCGAAAAGGTGCTGATATTAAGCGGACCAATTGGATTATCCGATACATCCAAGTAGAGCATATGTGTGATATTGGTGATATTCGATATGCTACTCAACTTGTTGGCACTTAAATCCAATGTTTCGATATGCAAACTCTGGTGCAGAAAGAGCTCCGAAATTTGATTGTGACTGGCGCGAACGAATCGAGTTGCATTTATGGTCAAATTTGTAAGATAATTATTATCCAAGTGCAGCTGATGCACAATATTCTTCTCCGTCAGCTGGAAGTTTTTCAACTCATTATAGGACAACACCAGATTCTCCAAGCTTGCCGCATCCGCAAAAGTGTCCGGATGGATGAAAATCAGGCGATTATTGGATAGATTAACCTCCTTGATGCGCCGCATATTGCGAAAAACCTCCGGTTGAATGCTGGTCAGTAGATTTCCCTCGAAGGACACCTTCTCCAAGTACTCGTTATCCTTGAAGATATCGTTGTGCAGCTCCTTCAACAGATTGCCCGTTAGATAAATCTGGCTAATGGTGTGCAGGCCACAGAAGGCATTCACACTCAGCGAGGATATCTCATTGTAGGACAAATCCAAACGCATCAGAACATTGGCGCCAATAAACACAGAAGTCTGGATAGATGTCAGATTATTGTAGGCCAGATTCAGATAGGTGAGATTACTCGCAGCACTGAATGCATTTCTCGTTAGCTCCAAAATATTCGTATTCGAGACATCGAGGGTCTTGAGATATGGGAATGTTTCGAATAGATGGAAGGGCATATAGAGCAGCGTTGATTCGTAAAACTTCATGAACTTGACCATATTTCCGGGTGGTATGTTCTTGATCACGACATTTTGACTGTGTGTGACCGTGAATCCGGTGACCGTGCAAAACGCCTCATTCACGTCCATGTATCCCATGGAATCGTACTCGTCGCATCGCAGGGGGATATCTCCTCCACTGCCATCACAACTCGATATCGCTAGAATAAGGATAACGATCACTTCGAGTATCCTTCGCGTTCTATTCATCTTTTTTACGAACCGCTCGCCGCCAAATAACTTTGTAAACTGCATCAGTGGAATTTCGCAGACTGCCATTCCAGCTTCCACTCCATTTGTATTTACATATAATATTGTATTCATTGATTAAACTTTATCTCGCTCCTCCGCAGATTGCCAGCTTTCAGTAGTCCAGCGCAATAGTGATAACATATTGTCGGTCTGCACTTTGTTTTGTTTATACTTTTATAATGCACTACATTATAACGGTCATTTCAAGACGTGATCTCATAAATGCATTTAATAATAGAAAAAGGTTTTAAAACGAATATATAAAATTTGGGTATCTTACGATATCTTTCTAAATATTGTCATTATATCAATTTTGGTAATATGTTTATACATATGTCGTGTAGCTAGACATTCTTCTGCTTCTGGTTTTCAAGATTAGAAGTATATGTGGTTAATTGAGTACAGGGTATTCCGAGGTCGTCCTCTCCCCAAAAGAACTTGCCCTGTAGGAACCCCTACATGTCTGGCTTCATTTTGCTTCAGAGATATAAGCCCATACAGGCACGTTTCGATTGTGAATGGACTGGTAAGCTGAGCTTGACTCTTATTAAAAGCTGTCTGCTAACTTTAGAGCCTCAGTTATCTGGCGACCCCCTCGAAACTGCATCTTGCCATGCAGTTTGTTGACCTTACGATGCGAATGTAAACGTAACTGGCGTTTTTTGGCTCGTGTGTGAGATTGACCGCATTGCATCAGTCAAGCGGATTAGATTTTGGCCGAAACAAAGAACGGGCACGATGACATGGTTTTGATTGCATAAAGACCATTGCAGCCGACGGACGTAACCCTGAAACAATGCGCTCGCAATCGGATTGAAGCGTGCAATTCCATTTCATTGATTCCTGGCCAACTCTTGGCGCAGGAGGTTACTCATCGGCAATTAGCCGTGTCTGGTGGCATCAATCACATCGGGCTACTGGTCACCTTCGCGGCGACATCTTTTATGGGCCCACAATGCGGACGTGCCCGAAATAATGAATGGGTTTGGTCTTGCATTCAGATTCGGATTCGGATTCGGATTGGAATCGACCTCCGCGGGCGGCGGGAACGTAGCCAAACGGCCAATTGAGCTACTGAAAGGCCGCTCTGCATTCCCATGCAGGTGGTATAGAATCATTCGCCCCATTATCGTGTGTGCCCAGAAAGTCAAAAGCATCTATGCGATTTCCCGGTGCTATAAAAGTTGCATGTCGGATCGAATCAAGTCATAGTCCAATTTGCTAGCTCAAATCAAACTAAACTAAACCATCATGTTCAAGCTGGTGAGTTGGTGGTTTCTCCATATGGATACAGATATCTGGAGTATTATATTAACTGGTTATTTCCGTACAGTCTGCCCTCGTTGTCCTGTGCGCTCTGGTGGCCTGCTCCTCGGCTGAGCCCAAGCCCGCTATCCTGGCCGCCGCTCCAGTGGTTGCAGCTGCTCCTGCCGGCGTGGTCACCGCTACCAGTTCGCAGTACGTGGCCCGCAACTTCAACGGTGTGGCTGCTGCTCCAGTTGTTGCCGCTGCCTACACCGCTCCAGTTGCCGCCGCTGCCTATACCGCTCCAGTTGCCGCCGCTGCTTATACCGCTCCAGTTGCCGCTGCCTACTCTGCTTATCCGTATGCCGCCTACCCTTACAGCGCTGCATACACCACTGTTTTGTAAAACGGATTAACAAGTATTCAAAACGGATTTGAAATGGAATAAAAATAGACCCGACTGGCAATAAAACAAATCAAACTAAAAGCTTAAAAATATTATTCTGGAAATGGGAACACCAAGTTCTGTTTTTCAATAGCAAAAAAGCTATAGTTATATATTATTAATACTTTTTAATGGATTTTCTACTATTAATTATTATTTCTCAATCTTTTGGCGGCAACAAAAGTTCTTGATAGTATTTAAAAAGAAAGTCACCTAAACATATACGTTTTTTATAATTAATATTTTTTTACTGTCACCTTTTCTAAACCTTTTGTTCTGGCAGCGTCTGTTCTGCCCACTTAAAATGCGGAAATGTAGCCCGAAAAAATACCAATTCAGTTGCGTCATCATCCATTGACAAATCACAGATGGCAAAAGTGATAGATTTCTCGAAATGTATAGGTAACCGGCATCTCTGGTAGGAGAATCACGTGTTGGCCATTTAAAAATTGCCGACTGAAAGTTGCGTCAACCCGAATAAATAATTATGCATGTGCGTGTCTAAAAATATATTTCTGGCTTAAAGCGGGCAATAACGAGTAAAATAGCAACCATAACAGGGAAAGGATTCAACAGGAGGGACAACAGTGTCCTTTGACCACCTTATGGCCAGTGGGAGGACGCTCCCCTAGGCAGCCACTATGTGGACGGGAATGGAGTTGCTGTAGCGTCCGAATGGCAGCCACGCAGCTGGGTAGAACAAAGGATAGCTCGGCGGCGGTGCAGAGCCCACAAGTGGTGGTGGCCCCAGTGGTGGTGGGGGAACAGCAGCTCCAGCTGCCTGGCGGGGCGGTGGTGGAGCAGCCCGATGGGCAGGCGGCACATCGATCTCCTCGGCAGCATCCTGGATCTGACCCGCGGCCGCCAGGTGGATCAGAAGGAGGAGCACCACCTGAAATGGCCACCGATGGCGAGGCCTCATCATCTTTGAGCAAGTGCATCGACTTCTCGGCGGATAACCGCTTGAGACTTACTAATTTCCTGTACATAGCTAATCCGAGCTGATAAGATCTGATAGCTCAACGTTCTGAAAACGAAATAAACATGACTGGAGCGACAGAACCCAGCTTTATAAATTTCTGAACCCAACCCGGCAGTTTTTGTGGGTCATTTCCAGACTTGCCGATGGATGGATCAATATCCAGCTACGTTTTAGTATGCAAAACACGGACTCACATTCGATTTGTTTTTCGCTTTTCGTCACGCTTTTAAAAATACCAAACGAAACCAAAAGTGCAAAGCCATAATGCTCAAGATTCTCCTTGGCTGGCTTCAAAATGGACTTGGAACCGATCTGGGAATGGATGTGCATACCAATGGCCACGCATCACCTTCGCTTCAATGTGGGGAATTGGAATGGAATTTTCTCGACCGATTCTGCTATATATACCCGAGTACTCGGGCACTAGGAGATATCAGTCTAGTACTTGAGAACCAACAGTTCACAACCAACCCAAACAGCCAACATGTTCAAATACGTAAGGATCGCAGGATAGCTGGACTTGCCACCAAACAACGGATTACTCATAAGCACTTTTCCTATCCTTTCAGTTCGCTCTGTGCCTGTTCGCCATCGTGGCCTGCGTCTCTGCCAAGCCGGCGGTGCTCGCTTCTCCTCTGGCCTACAGCGCCTACTCCGCTCCCTATGTGGCAGCTGCTCCTTACTCGGCTGCCTACACCGCGGCATACACCGCTCCAGTGGCCGCCGCCTACTCCGCCTACACGTACCCCTATGCGTCCGCCTACTCCGCCTACCCCTATGCCGCCTACTACCGTTAAGACTGGATGAATGGATCGTGATCTTAACCTGACTGCTGAACTGGACCTGAATATAAACATATACACATCTATTGCAACAAGGATACACACCTTCCTGCTAACCACCTGCAACATCCAATCTTCTTACATCCCTGGTGTTAGTTCGACAGACTCTACATTTCCCCACCTCTGCCGACTGCTGAAAGTTAAGTCATGGGAACAGGACATACCACTTCAAGAAAGGGAATATTTTTGTTGAAATAAATACTGCATTTTGCGTAAAACGTATACCACTTGTTCATAATTTATTGCATCACTTATTCATCTCTAATGTGAAGGGAGTATGTATAATCACATACTTTTAGGCAGTACTCTTTTGCAATGGGTACTAAGTACTAAATTTGGTATACATTAAAATCCAATGGAAATATTATTTATAAAGTAGGTGATATCATATTTTCAGTAAATATTTCTCACACTAGTTTCATAAATTGCTAGCCCCTACATTTTTTAATTTTGGTGGGCTGGAAGGAATCAATGACTTTTTTAAGCTTTGTATCAATAAATTGCTTTGATACATTGGAAATTATTTTTTGGACTTAAAACCTATTATTTGTTAAAAAAAAAGGAAGTGTAAAGGAGGTTGTGTTCTTCGTGGTGGAATGTCCATGTTTGCATTGGATTAATAGGGTCAACGAGACCTCCGGTTTATTGAACTCGCGATTCCATTTATGCAAAGCTTTCGATTCCCTGTTTCTGGTGTCCTCAACCTTAAGCCAAGGGCTCAACTCGATGACGTCCTTCGAAACTGGATAAACCGCTTCTATTTTTACTTGCATCTCTGATTAGAATGCAAAGTGGCGTGTTCGAGTGGCTGACAATTGAAACGTACAGAGTGAGCCGAACTCCGGAGATGGCCAAGACGGTTGGAATGACACGCACGTTCACAGCCCACAAAACGCACTGAGTGCTAAATTATGATAATTCAATCGGCAAACGACAGCTGCTGACGCCAGTTGCGGAAATGCTCAAGATGAGCGGGAAAAAACATTCATTTTCAATAATAAATTCACAAGGAATGCGTACTATTCGCAGGCATATCGACAAACACAAATCTGCAACATTATAATTGTGCCAGTAAAAAGAGACCAAATGTTTGGCCCTGTTTTAGCCCTGGTACGTGATGGAAATGCTTTAAACTTGCTGGGTTTTTGCTTTTTCAATGGGCTTTGTCAAGGATGCTATGTATATTTACCTATATAAACCACTTCGAACTCAGCACAAGACATCAATCAGAAGTCTAACTTCGACGCTAACACAACCAAATCAATTAAAATGATGAAATTCGTAAGTTTCCAACATTTTTTTAAGGATACAATGTTTCAAAAATGCAACAATTCACAATCCTAAATACAAACAAAAACGCGTGTGTTCGAAATAAAACTATTATCAAACAGTGTAGATTTTTCAAACAATTTTTTATATTTATAAAACTTCTTGTAAATGTGTATTTTAATGTACTTTTTGTATGCATTTTATCCTGCAGTTTGCCGTTGTCCTGTGCGCCCTGTTCGCCGCCGCTGCTGCCAATCCTGGTCTGCTGGCCTACAATGCCCCTCTGGCCTACTCCACTCCACTGGCGTACAGCTCCCTGCCCGCTGCCGCACCCCTCGCCTACACCGCCGCCTACACCCCTGCCTACGCCCCCTACGTGGCCCCCTATGCCAGTAGCTACAGTGCCCACAGTGTGGCCCACAGCGCCGCCCTGCCAGCCGTTTATGCCGCCGCCCCTGTGGCCACCATCCTCAAGAAGTAAGATGTCCCAGGATGGCAAAGGGATTCCGCAAGGCTGCCGCACGTGTCCACCGGACGTCGTCACTGCCACGGCGAAAGATACAGATACAAACAGAGATGGAGATACATGCTCGCAGGCAAACAGAAATTAAAACGCAATGCATCAGGCCCACGCACTGACCGACTGAGAAGTGAATCGAGTTTTATTCCTTCCGTTTAATTTTAATCTTGCCGTGGGCATCGGGACTTTTCTTCAAAGGAAACAGATAGTGCAGGTTGCTCTTGGGAAGCGCCGTCTTATTGCAATAGATACCTGGATGGGAAGTATATATATATAGCTTTAGTTTGTGGTATTACATAGAATTATAAGTTCAAGATAAGGGATTTCATTTGAATTATTAACGAGTGCTGCAAGCTTTAATTTTTAACATTTGCAATGGTCACCAGAGCACTTTAAACTATTATATGATGAGAAGAATGAATTCGTTTAAGGTTAAATCAGGCCACCATTTTCATTAGACAGCTCCCATATGACAGAGTGCCCTCCAAGGGTGTGCCCAACTCTGGCCTGTTTGTGCGCCCACTTTGGTTCATCGACACTTCGCCACGTTCCAGGACGCAATCCTTGAGCTTTGTTTACGCAGTTCGCACCCCCTTAGCCCTGATACCCCCCTGACCCTTCGAGGTCTATGTGGCCAGCTCGCGGCACATTGTTTATCACTTTGATTGCAAGTTGCGTGTGTGTTGGCTTAGAGGTCAATGCATTTCCATCGCCACTGCGAATATGGTACTACATTGAGGGGCGCCGCTTAAATTGCATTTTGCTAATCACCCGCCATCGATAAGTTGAACGAAGCCACGCCTCAAACGAACCCACCACGCCAACTCTGGCATTAATCATACGCCGCGTGCAACCGTCGAAAAGTATGAAAATCAAATCAAGCGAACGACATTTAACTAAGAAACAACATTTTGCAAATTAATTCAAGTCTTTGAGTTGCTGATTCTCAATTCTCCTCGATGCTTTCAACGCTTTTTATAGCCCTGTAAAAGCTGAAAAACGCCTCATTCTGCACGTGCAGTTGCACTTCTTGCAGCTAATTTACTTGTTTTGTGGCTGTAGTCGGAAAATTAAATTAAAATTTAACGCTGCCTTTTGTCTCGATGGTCACGCCCCATTAATCAGCTGCCCCCTCGCGAAACATGCGGCGATTTATAATTGCCGAAGCCCCAGAAGTTGCACTTAAACGTTCCGTTTCCCAGGCTTTACTGGAGTGGGTACTCTATGAAAGAGTTTGGGGGTGGGGTGTGTAAGCTTAAATTAACATAAGTTAAATATTGTCAAATAGTCTAATTTAATGCTTAAATGTTGTACTTTAGGTAAGTGTGTTTATAAAATTAGTTTCAAATGCTCTCTTGTCGTAGTATTCAGTTAAGGTAAGTCTATACCGTGTCTGAATTGAGGATATCAAAATATTTGTTTTCTAACTTTATAAGTAAGTATAAATATATATGGTTTTTGGATGCAACTCAGTTCTTAATGTATAGCTGTATCGTATCTCTATGTAATCTAGCTAATACTGGACGCTCTTTTCAAATTGAATATGATATCCAACCTACCTCCAATTAGCAGTACGCGTATTAACTTGGCCAACAAGGGGACTTCTAGGCCCATGTGCTATAATTACCCCCCGCTGTTCGGTGACTGCTTAGGCGATTACAACAATCTTGTCTAATTGACAGTTGTACACTGTCATTCGAGAGCATTGGAACGATAATGGGGGGGCTGCGTCGATTAGAACTTGCTGCGATCAATTTGCGGAGACATCAATAAGAAGCCAAACCCGATTTAAAGGCGCTCGCATTTCAGCCGTGCTGCCCAATAAATTGCGTTTTGATTTAATCGCCGTGTTGCACAAGTGCCACAAAATTAATTGCCAGCAATTTTTCGCACCGTGTAGATAGCAGCGCGGCTGCAACGACGCATTGAGCCGGATCTCAGGAGGCACTTAATTGAAATGCTTGGCTAGTTTGATTTACAGCCCAAAAGTGCAAATCGGGTGGAGAACTTCGGCTGGACTGGACTAACATCGCTATTGGAATCGCCCACACGGCGTATACGTATGTGTATGCAAATCCCCTTGGAGTTACGCATTGGAAGCCCGGCTGTTGACCTGCTCCCCCATTTCCCCCCTCCTTGGCCACCTTGTATTGTCAACTGCTTTTTGCCTTTCCATTTGCCCGCGGGCTTTTCTGGACTGAGCTAGGCCTTATCCTTAACCCTTTTGTTGTCAGTGGGTGTGAATTGGACCCCATTTGTTTTGTGCACCAACGCAGCATGTTGAACCTTTAAGTATTGAAGTGCTGGGATTCTTGGAATCAAAATCAGAAGCTTCGAAAGTTCGGAGTTTCCAGCCCCTTTACACCAACCATTTATTCATTAAAATGTACCATAATTATTAATTTTAACATCTGATTGTTTCGTCGCTTGTTTTTAATTCTATTAAAATAATTTATAATTATAGCCTTTGTGTTTTAATAAACTTAAACAAATTAGCAGGCAAGAAAAGTGTTTAACTAATATAATATTTAACAAAACATATCACATTGAGTAAAACTAACTTGCGCAGAAGGTGTTAAGTGCACGCATGCACTTTTGCTGCCTGCAGGGCGGTGATTTCAACAAGTGCTGGATTGGGTCTCCAATCCGACCCCCCTCCCATCAGCCCCCCTTTTCGGCCACGCCCCTTTCATAAGTGTTAAGTGTTTGGAGCTTGCGTAAAGCGCTGTCTGGAAAATGTGCTTCGAGTGGGTCGCCGGCAATTAAGTGGCAGCCGCAGTTCCTTCGGCATTGTTGTTGCAGTTGCATGAGTTATGGGTGCACTGGTTCATAAGTTGGCACCGCCAGTGGCGTCGTTTGGCCCAGGATTCCCTCCCGTTGCACTAGAAGAACGACCTTGCCCACGCCCCTGTCTACGATCGTTTATTGTTCTTGGCACACACTGCATTTGCCCCACATAGAACGATCTCGAGGCGGATCTGGATCTGGTTTTTGCTTCGGTTTTACGCACAGGTGTGTATCTGCCACGCCCCTTTCATTGCCGGCCTGTGTTGTAATTATTAAGACTTTGGCTCCGCGAATGCTCGAGCATTTACTGCGAAAATTTCTACAGCAAAATAGCCTCACGCATTTGAATGAATTTAAACGGCGGAATGGGCGAAACTTGTTGCCTGCATGGAAATAAATGCATACAAGAACCCAAAAAGGCAAGATACAAAATGCAATTTAAGTTTTTCTCACGCACACCTTGTCGCGGCTTCGGCATTAGGTAAATAGACCAAAAACAAATTTATCAGAAATTATTCAAAATAAAAACAAAAATGGTCGAAACGTTGATCGATTGGGGAAATACCCTTTGACTGGAGACAATTATGAATATTCAATATAAACAGCATAATACTTATAATAGATAATATATATTTAGATTGAAATTTCCATAAATATATTAAAAATATTAAGACAAAATAAGTTCTAATAGTGTAAATAGGTAAATATAAATATTTCATTATTGTGAACCGAATAACTCACAGAATAACTACTATCCTTGTAGAAGAATCAAAAATTTAATGAATAATTTATGTAATATTTCATTTGATGACTTTCCTAATTACGTATTAAAATCCTTATTATTCATTAGATAAAAACAATCTCTCATTTAGTTTACCACCGAAAGGGTATGGCCAAATCGCAGCCCAGGCCCACATCCGCGTTGTCTGGGGCGGGGCCAGGTGGTGCTCCGGTGGGTCCCAGGTCTCCATCGCCATCTCGATACTCGACAGGCCAGCTTTGCATGTGGCTCTCTTGGACTCGGTTTTGGGCTACGAATATGCCTATGTCTCTCGTTTGAACAAAAGTAAAAGTCTCTGGGCCGCCAGTTTGGATCCGTTCTCGTGCTGCATTTTGGCCAGGTCTGTGGGCTATAAAAGCATTTGTGCCTTAGACAGCGGCATTATTCAGCTTTGTGTTCTTGCCACGAGTTCAACTTGCAACCAAAACCAAAATGTTCAAATACGTAAGTGGAATTGATATACTCTGAAAAGTCCTTTGTTAGTATCTCATTTTTTTTTCCCCCATCAACTAGTTCGTTTTCGCCGTTTTCTGCCTGGCCAGCGCTGCTGCTGCTCCTGGCTATTTGGGCGGATTAGCTGCTCCGGCCTTGCCGCTGACTGCAGCTGCTCCGGCCATCTCCTATGGACACGCCTTGGCTGCTCCCTCGATTGCCTCTTACGGGCTGGCCCCCAGGCTTAGCTATGCCGCCCCGGCCTTGGCGCACGCTCCTCTGGCTGCTCCGGCCCTTTCCGCCTACGGATTGGGATATGGTCCCGGTCCCATTGGCCTGGCTCATGGTCCTTTGGGACTAGCTCACGCCCCTCTGGCCGCTCCCTTGGGATTGGGCTACAAGTCGGCATATCCTACTCTGGGTGCTCCTCTGGGACTGGGCTACAAGACAGCTCTTGCTGCTCCTGCCTATGGACTCGCTCATGGATGGTAAACGAGGTCCATACCACCCATCATCGTTTTCCGCATGCATTTCGTTTTGTTTGGATCGGTCAGAAATGAGATGTAAATACACAGAGAAAAAAGAGAGAGAGAGAAATCAGTGAAGGTTTTGTAAAGTGAAATCAAATTGTTAAAAAACAGATTGTGAAGAGTGGGTTTGATGTTGAAATATATTTCGATTGAATTTAAAAACTAAACTTAAAACTGTTTTATTTGATCAAGCGTTTGAGGCAATATGAAAAACGTGCTGACAATTTTCAAATATTCAGTTTCATTTTGTTTTTCAGATATTTATTTTCAGATTTCAGTATTTGGATGTTCCTTATAGCCAAAGTTTTGAAATCGTAAACGAATGTTATATATTTTGTTCAGAACATCAAAAGTGTGCTTTACTTACATTAAGTATCAAAATATATGTTTAGTATAGGCAATTAAGACAATTATAAATATGTCTCAAAGAACCGTGAGAAAAAAAGATCCAGTTTTAATAAACGGTTGACCATGATTCTAGTTTTTTGTACATTTTTTGCTTTGTCTTTATTGATTTATTGACTTGCTGAGTGACTGACTGAATAAGATTTGGGTACTGCGAAGTATATGACTTGATTGAAAACTCTCACACGCTCGTCCCGGCTCCATTTGGCTTAACTTTACTTGACTTGGGAGTACCTCTACCAACCGTGGCCATAGCCATATCCCAGTCCGTATCCCAGACCCAGACCCAGACCCAGACCGTGTCCTCCGTACAGTCCATGGCCGTAGCCTCCGAGATATCCGTGACCGAGGCCATAGCCATAGCCGCCCAAGTAGCTTTTGCCGATGATCGTCTTGGAGATGATGGGTGCATGGTAGCCCAATCCCAGACCAAGACCTCCATAGTGCCCGCCATAGCCGTGCCCGTAGAGTCCTCCGTAGTGCCCGATTCCTAGACCCAATCCCAGGCCATATCCACCGTAGCCATGACCAATTCCGATTCCAATGCTGGGTGATGGAGATGGAGCAGGAGCTGGAGACGGAGATGGTTCTGGAGCGGGTTCAGGAGCAGGAGCTGCCAGGATGGAGGTCGTCAAGCAGGCGATTGTAATGAGTAGCAGCTTTCAATGAAGAAAAGACAAATGTTATTTATATGATTTAAGTAAAAAAAATTGCTTATATTTTCTAAAGTATTTTTTATTAATAATTGTATTATCCTTTTATATCCTGGTACCACTTACTCCTTTCATCTTGCTGTAGGTAATTTTCCGGCTGCTTCTGTGGCGGCTTAACCAATTGTGTTGCTGCAGTTGATCCCAGCAGGCCTCTTTTATACCAAACCCCAGTTCAGTGGATTGCATCCCCACATGGACATCGGTGATCTAATGAGCAGTGCCACAAAGTAAATCTAATTCGCCTGACAAGTTGCCCAAGTTAGCGGCATGCCACAAAACCATCCGTAGCTGCTGTAAATAAAAAGAAAATCCAACACCTGTTTTTTTTTGCCTTTTGGGCCAGCATTGTATAATCTGCAATCGAGTTTGGCATTTACCAGTCCACAATGGTTCCAGTTCCAGTTTTTAATTTGGCCTGTGGGCATTTTAAATCTGGTGGGTGGCCTTTTCCTTCGTTTCCTTCATGTGATTCCGGTTGGATCTGATCAAGAACTAAGATCTGAACTTCGGGTCAATGGTCTGTTTATTTTTATTCAGTATAGAAAAGAAGAGAACTATATAAGTAAAAGTATAGACTCCTCCAAAAAAACGCTATATATTCGTAGGTTTAATTTAAATATATTTCAAAATCTATTTTTCACGAATCTATAACACAAGTATATATTAAGCAAAATTTGTATGTGTCAGACTGGCCACAAAAGCAACTTCGTTGTAGGGAGTGTGCTAGTATTAAAACTAAAACAACGTTTATAACCGCTTTAGCATAAAGAGCTCGAACAGCCGCTGAATAAAGTCAAACTAATCAATTCTTAACACCTCCAAAGCCACATAAAATAGCTCGAAAAACACAAGATTGGGCAATGATTAAAATTGAAAAGAGACATCAAATGGGTAAACAAAGGCAAATCCGCAGACGTGTGACCAACTAACTCATACTTCCCAAGAAAAAAAAAACAAACAAACAAAAAGCCGAGAAATGTAAGACAACAAAAGCAACCAACCAACCCAATGTGCCATAATTAAGTGCACAAAAGAGTCACTGACTCTTTGATAATCTTCGGCGTTGACGCTTTAAACTTGAACTTGAAAACGGGTTTCTTTTCGAAGAGAAGGGGACCAGAGGCCAAGTGGAGTAGTGCTCCCACTACATGGATGTTGCAACAGGTTCCTGGTAGCAAGGGAAATGCAGTTGCTGATCTCAGGGGATTGTCAACCGGTTTACCCCTCCTAACTGTTTAAAAGCGCTATGAAAATCCAGCGATGAAGACGAGCCTATAAATTGATTGGCCTTCGGCTGCATTCAGCTTAGTCCAAGTGCAGTTCTGACCACAATATCACCAGAGAATGTTCAAGGTAAACAGGATAGATACTCAGTACTCCTTTATTAGTATCTGTATCTGATAGATCTTATTTTAGCTCGTCGTGCTATTCGGCCTTTTGAGTGGTGCCTTTGCCGCCACGGTTATCTACCATCACCCGGTGATCTATCATCATCCTCTGCCGGTTGCATCAACGCCCCAGGAGTTGGCTCAGCATCCTGGCTACACCATTGTGGCACCTCTCACGAAGATTGCCCACGTCACCTACGATTCGGTGCCCATTTCGCACACGCCCTACGAACATGTTCCTCTCTTCCAGAGGATTGGTCATGTCAAAAACATTAGGTTCTAGCGATGTATACCCTAGAAAAACATAGTTTAACTTATAAATAAAAACAAATAATAATAATAATCATTCTTTTAATCATTACGTTTAACATTGCTGCTATCACTGATGAATGATTCTATAAAACTTACCTAAAAATCCGTAAAAAATATAGAAACCGTTTATATGGTTTTAGAAGGTATTATATATTATCCGCTAATGATGTTCGACTTTTAAGAGCAGTATTAATTTGAAATATGATTTTGGATGGTATAATCCAAGGCAGCTATAATAGGAAATACTACTGAGAGGCTACCAAGTAAACTTCCTCAAAGAAACACGTTTGTAAATTTGATTAATGGATAATTGTTTATTCGCCAAGCATTGCTGCTCTCTAGGAGATGAAGATTTGGGCTAGTTTCTACAATCTAATAGGACGGATGGGAGTGTATGAGCTGGGTGATCCTACAGCTAAGTCCTTAGAAGAAGTATGGGGCGGGAGCGAACTTGGGGGCCACAGCCAGAGGCGCTGGGACTGGAGCAGCCAGGGGAGCGGCGAAGGGTCCGAATCCGAACTTGGCTGGTGCGGCGAAGGCAACAGGCGCCGGAGCAGGGGCGAAGCCCAGAGGAGCAGCCACCGGAGCGGGAGCGGCGAAGGCAACCTTGGCGGGAGCAGCAAAGGCCACCGGAGCAGGAGCAGCAGCCACTGGCAGAGGAGCAGGAGCGGCAAAGGCCACTGGAGCGGGAGCAGCAACTGGAACGGGCAGGGGAGCGGGAAGGGGAGCAGCGAAGGCCACTGGAGCTGGAGCAGGAGCCACTGGGTATGCCACGGCGTGGTTGATGCGGTGGGCATTGAAGCTGGAGGCATATGGAGCCACCACTCCGGCGGTAGCCACAGGAGCAGCCAGGGGAGCTGCGAAGGCAGGAGCAAGTGGAGCAGCCAGTGGAGCCGGAGCATGGAAAGGAAGGAGACCAGCCTGAGCAGAGGCCACGCAGAGGGCAACGAGCTGTAAATGAAGGTATATATCTATAATCCACTTCGATAGATCCGGACATCCTTTGCAACTCACCACAATCTTGGCGAACATTTTGGGGATTGGGTATGATTTGCTAGGTGTGATTAGCTTGAAGGCAGACTGAACTGTGATATCCAATTGTCCACTGGGTAACGCTTTTATAATTCTGTAGCCCACGGAATATCCATGGACGCGCATACGAAAACACCTTGGAAGACTTTCTATATTGGGAGCTGATGAAGGGCGTTGCTGGATCGGTGCGATATATGTACATATGTACTTAATAATCAATCGGTAGCCTCTTACGTCGATCGCCCCCGAAAACTTTCATAATTGCACGCAATTCCCGACCATAACCTAGGTTAATATTGGGCAAGATTTCGTTTGGGTTTCGGTCGGGTTTATGACAGTTGGGGCTTTTCGAATATTTTCGGTGGGTGGTGCTTTTGTAATGAGCTGCAATTATTTACCCAGAGTACGTGTTACTTGGCTCAATCATTTAATTGAATTACCACTTTTTTTCGTCCACCCGCTTTTTGTTTATTGTTGCAACAATTGTCGCGTGTTTGGGCCGGGTTTGTGTCTGGAATTTCTGATTTGATTTCATGTTGCGTGCAGTTCGAAATCCACTAACAACATTTCTGTGCCCCACTTGTGAGTGTGTGTGTGTGTGTGTTGCCAATAGTTTGTGTGTGTGTGTGTTGGCCGAATAAATGAAACCCCATTTGGCGACATTACGAGGCGTCTGGTTCGTAATGAGAGTCTGAATCAGATAGCGAATATGTTTCCTTTTGCTAATTTTTTGGTGTGCCTATGATTTTATCAACCGCAGTTACATTCTCTGGGATTTCTATTTTTGGAAATAATTGGTAAGAATGTGCGGGAATACTGAATATATTTTCATATATTTTGCTTAAGAACGCAATGATTGAATTCTAAGGTTAACAGAGCCTTAAATTGAGTATAAATGTAATTTGATTTATAATTCATTTTATTTGACTATATTTATTCGATATATTATTGTATAATGCATGAATTTTATTTGTTTCGTTTTTTATTTCACTATATTTATTCGATAAATTATTGTATAATGCAGGTAGACTTGTAGATTTAAGCTTTACATATCCTATCTGACACTAATTACTCTTTGGTGAGGTTTTCATCATCCGTAAGGTCGGGATGATCACCACAGCGAGTGGTGATGGTGATGAGCGAACTTCAGGGGCAGGGCTTTCAGATGGGCGTGGGGCGTGGCCAGCAGCTTGGGAAAGGCGTAGCCAATGGACACGCGGTGGGTGGTGGTCTTCGGTCCGGGAATGGCACGGTAGGTGGGTGCAAAGGGCACCGCCTCCAGGACGGGCGGCAGCACTTGATGGGTGACACTGGGCACATGGAACTCGGGCAAAAGAGGAGTAGGAGCTGGCAGAAAAGCTGGAGCTGGTAGAAGTGGTGCAGGTGCTGGTAGAAGTGGTGCAGGAGCGGGCAGAAGAGGAGCAGGAGCCGGTAAAAATGGTGCAAGAGCAGGTAAGAGAGGCGCTGGAGCAAATACAGGTTGTGGTGGAGCAAATGCTGGTGGTGGAGCCACCGCAGGAAGCAAAGGAGCTGGCGGAGGAAGGACCGATTCCTGCACCGCGTAATCCAAGTGGTGCGGCAGAGCATGCAGAGAATCCAAGTGGCTCAGATGATGTCCGTCAAAGTGGTTGACATGGTGGGGATCGAAGTGATTGTAGTGAAGATGAGAGGGCTTTGCCTCACCACCCACCAGCAGGAAAGCCAATGCAAAGGCCTAAAAATATTTAGGTTACCTATTAATATCTTTGGTCAAAAGAACTTTGCAGTCCTTACCCATGTCAGTTGCCACATCTTGCTTGGGGGATTTGAAGTTCGGTTTCTTTGGGGCAGTAGCTTCTCGATCGATGTGCTCGACCTGTTGGTTCGGCTGCTAATGTCTTTGCATTGTCAAATTAAATTAATATTTATAGCGAATTGAAGGCGGTACGCAATCAAAAGACTTGCACTTGCATTTCTTCACTTTCGACGACGACTTGGCCCACTCACCTAACTTAATGGGTTGCATCATTTGGAGGGAGGCAACCCAATCCCATTTAGTTGGTCAGCAAGTCGTGACTGAGACGGCGACTGCGAATGGCACTGCCTTCGATCGAGGGGCCAATAACTTCTTGGGCGATTCGAAAGCACGGCCCATGATTATATAACATGGGGCCAACCAAGCCCAGGCATTGACAGTTGCCCATGAGTGGAATATGATTATGATAATCCATAAATATTGCTTTGACCATAAATAACAATCGATATTGCGCCTTAGGTGACAACGCAATCACAACAAATATTGTTTACATGGTGACCAAGTTGTCTGACTTTAACTTCCCTAAGTCCCTAACTTATGTATGTTGCTACTTTGTCAATATTATCTTTAAAATTCAATGCAGCTGTTAGAAAAAATTCCATTAAAAATTAAATGCAGACCTATAATTTATGCATAATTTGTATTAAATGATATCCACCAATAAACAAGCTTATTTTGCATATCAAAGAAATGAGTGAGAAACGAGAAATTCAGAGCATTAAATGGAAAGTTCTAAAGTTTCTAAAAAAAAATTAAATAACTTCCTCTATCTGAAATCTGGAAATATATGGATGCTTAATAAAACCACTTGCACAAAAGGAATCATCTAATCAAAAATTGATCATAGTTAAGTAAAGAAGTTATTTTATATTTTCTTAAGAAATATATATATATTGACCCAATCGAAATGAGCGTCCAATTGAATTTTCATGAACCAAAAATATCCGATAAATAATAGTACTTTCGTTTTTCGTTAATTATTCAAGGCATTTCTGCAAATAATAAGATGGTGCGCTCTAATTGTTGGTTCGTAATTTATTATCAGTTTTTTTTTTTGTTTATCAAAAATTTCCTATAGTTTGGCCTGCTTCACAGGTGTGTCCTTAGACCACCACTGGAGCTGGAGCAGCAGCGGCGATGGGAGCAGCATAGGATGCAGCGTAGGGAGCGGCGTAGGGAGATGCCAGGTAGGGTGCAGCGTAGGGCGAGGCATAGGGATAGGCGGAGTAGGCAGCGGCGGCATAGGGAGCAGCGGCCAGAGGAGCAGCAACGGGAGCAGCGGCCAGAGGAGCAGCGACGGGAGCAGCCAGAGGAGCAGAGTAGGCGGCGGCCAGAGGAGCAGCAGCGTACTTGGCCACCACGGCGGGGGCAGCTGGGATTCCGGACACATAGCGGCTGGAGTAGGGGCCGGCGAACTCGAACGGAGCGGTGGTGTAGGAGGACAGGGTGCCGTCGTAGTTGTTGCGGACATCCACCTGGCTGCTGCCACCTGCGGCGTACAGAGGAGCATTAGCGTAGGCCAGGGGAGCAGCCAGAGGAGCAGCCAGTGGAGCTACAACTCCTGGTTTGGCCGCAGAGCAGGCGATGAGGGCAGCGAGAACCAACTGGAAAATAGGATAGGTAATCATTAACCACCTCTTAGTCCACATTGTTTGGGCGCTAATCCCCATAGGATCACTTACAAACTTGTACATATTGCTGTGGTTGGGTTTGTCTAAAGCACTTGAGCGATAATGTTCATTTGGAGCCAGACCAGTGGCTTATATAGCTCGTGCCCATATCCGTGCTCTTTGGGGGACATTCTGTCTGAGCCGATTTTTGGTCGCTTCTTCATTAGCTGGCCCACCTGGTCGAGTGCCAAGTAGCATACATGATCGCCATTTGGCCAAGACGTGCTCCGCCTTCAATTGCCCAATGGACTGTCGGAAGTTGTCCAAGTTGTCGCTTGAATATTTCGGTTGCACTTGGAAAAATATTTGAGCTTTGGTAAATATTATAAGAAAAGATATGATATAATTCTGATTTCAATGTATAAATATTTTATTTAAAATTTTTAACCTTAACTATTTAGTGCAGTGTATTTACATGCAGAGGTAAACTTTTTGTATAGCATACCAAGTTATAGTCTTTATAAAAATTTTTCCAAGTGCAGTGATCGACATTTGTATGCAATTGAAGACTGACTCGGTGGCCGGGCTGTCTTGTCGTAATTTGCAGTCTGTTTGGGCCATCAATGTGCGCCGCTTCGCATTGAATTGGCCGCAATCTAAGTCAAATTGGCCATAAAAATGGTACCCCTTCCTCAAAGGCCACGATTCCGGCCCACTAAGTGTCTCATTAGTTCACTTTTTAATGGCTTGCAGAGACGCCAATAAAAGGCGGTCGTAAATTTCCCTCTCATCCTAGCCGACGGGTCTTCATTTGTTTTCGTGTTGACCTGACCTTGACGCCACCTGGCCACAGGATGTGATGCACCCTCATCCTCATCCAGTGGGTCTCATCAATTCGCTTCAGCTTAATTGGCCAACAAGGCGCGGGGCCGAATGATCGAGCAGTCGAAACCTGCTTGCTAGCTGACTTAATGAGCCATCTCTCTCGGTCTCTCTCGGTCACGTGCTGGCCTGGTCAGCAGCATCGTCGTCATCTGATGGCTTGGTGTCTGCGATTTGCATTGTTTTACTCTTTATGATCGGGTACTTTTGCTACTTATGAATGTTTGTAAATTAGCATATTTTAGTGTCAATGACTTGGTAGAACAACCCATTAGGAGCATGATTTCAAAGAGCGAGTTTATGAAAAATCGAAGTTTTTCTGTAGTACAGTCACAAAATATTATACTCATACCGCTTACTAACAAATCGTATAGAGTATCTAAATGGTCGTTATTTTATAGCTGCTTCTGAAATCCGATACGATGATGACGCCGGTCTCAAGGTTGTCGCGATGACGAGTCGAGAGGGCGATATATATATATGTATATAAATGATATCTGGTGATCAAGTTGCCCCACGCATGTAACTGTATACTTTTCCATATATTCTGTATTCTGTATCCGCATTGTGGCCACTTTTGATCGGATTGATCCAATCTTGGCAGCAACCACAGCTAGTACATTCCAACTCCAAGGGTGACCTCTTCTCGTTCACTTGTTCACAATTTCTGGACAGGAATTCTCAACCGATGACGCGCCAATTTTCCGGTGACTCAAGCACGGAAATGAGTACATCTTTAACCATCTTCATCTTCATCTTCATAGACCATCGCCATCAACTTCTTGTCTTCAGCACTCCACTTCACAGCTGTGCGATCCGCTCACTTCCTAGTTAACCTTTTAAATTTATTTGCAATCTGATTTAGAGGCTCATCAGAAGCTTTATCCCTCTTAGGAATTGTTTGGCTGTCGTCAGTACCGTTTGCTTTAATTGATTTTTAAGCCCCAAATTTATGCAGACCATATTTCTAATTCCCGTTTTTGTTTTCGCGGGAAGCAGGTTCTATACGGCAGGCATAAATATGTCTAGATATATAGATAGATCCAGATCCCAGTTCCCAGTTCCGTTCCCAGATCTGATCAATGACACTTGACTTTAATTGGCTTTCATAAATATACGTCAAAAGTTAGTCGTTGTCTCGATTTCTTTTGTTTTCACAAGAGAATTCCGAATGCCAATGCCAAGTTTGAGGTCTCATTATGAGGCGCGGATGGAGATGGAGATCTCTTGGCCCGATTTGTGTGTATGTAAATAGCAACCATTAACCCATCGTAGGAGAGTGAAAGGTGTAAATCCAATGGACGAAGACCTCTTTTTTTTTTGTGTGTGCCCGCGTATTAACCTTCAAAACATTATGCAAATGCAGTCTCCATCGATGGCAATGAGACTAAAAATGGCCAATAAAAAGAGACTCAACCGAAAGGCTAAGCTTAGATGGCAAGTTTATTATCAATGTGTATTCACTAAGAGCAGAAGTCATCGCAGTTTGATGATCAGTCGGGATGGCTCTGGCTCTATTAAATGTATTGCTATTGCTATTCTATGGGCTAGGATTGCTGGACTAGCGCCTCTGGATCTGCGGTGTTCCATAGGAGGTTAGCCCCGTGGTTCTGGGCACACTGGCATATGGTGCCCCAGCCTGCAGCGGAAGTTGCGCCACATTCAGTGGAGCAATGCCAAAGGGCACTGGCAGCTTGAGATTCAGCGAGTTGGCATCCACGGAAGCGGAGGATATGGAACGACCTGTGGCCGATCCCGCAGCAGATGATACTCTGGCCACCTGCTGGGGCTGTGGTGCCGGGGGAGCCACCTGGAGGGCAGACGACGGTGCTCCAAATACGTAACCCTGGCTGGTCAGAGCCTGGGTGAAGGCGGCATGCTCCAAGGCGGGCTCGGCAAACTGTCGTGCCACTTGGGGATACTGCTGGTTCTGTTGGTACTGGTTCCTCTGGCTCCGCTGCACGGCTGGCCTGTTGGGAGCGGGATAGTGATAGTAACCCAGCTGGGTGCTGGGTGCTATCGAGTAATCCAGGTGTGAGACATCGGCCAGAGCCAAGCTCATGAGTTGCAGCAGAGTAATCCATACACAAGTCAACTGAAAGTGATTTGATAGGGTTAAACCTTGATAGCTCTTCACACACTAGATATTGCTCTCACATTGGGCGCCATTTCACTTCACTTTTCTTTGGGTTCCAGTTCTTGGGGTAAATGCAGTTTAAAGGCCAATATTTTTGCCGAATCTTATAATCGTTGATGTGCGCTGGCGCAGCTTTGGCAGCTGATTAAAATTTGTGAGCCAGCTGAAGATGCTTTTTATATGCGTATGGAGGAGCTGCGATCGGTTCTCAGACCCCTCTCTCTCTCTCTCTCTCTCATTCTCTCTCTCTCTGTCCCACTCTGTTCAGGTCTTCTTTTGGCTCTTGGTGAACGGCTTTGGGCCAACACTTTGAGTGCAGGCCAAGACGAAGCTTTTTTGGCATTTGTAGCTGCCTTTGTTTATTTACTTTGTTTATTTCTGGTGGCTTAACAAAGCGGTTGCCGGACAGTTTCATCTATTGATAATATTGATATTTGGCTGCCTTGCATATAAATCAATGTTGGTCATTTTTATTGGCATCCAAGCTATGCAACTACACACAATTAGCAGTGGAGCCCTATGGTCACAACCAGAGGGGGGAACTAGACGATTTGGTTTTGTAAATACCCCCACTCCACCACCACTGTTCTCAGCTTTTCTGCATACCTCAGGCATGTCGACAGCATTTGAGCTTATTAAACACAAATCGAATCGAGCGTCATGTGACAGGAGCTAGTTAAGTCGCACACACATAAAAACCATAGCCATTAGCCCAGGCCAAAACGGAGGACTTTGGCGGATCGGTGCGAGATTTGCATGCTAAGCACCAGATTGTTGTCCGTATCTCGGCGTTTGATTGCCGCTCTTTCGCTGCGTGTCTCTTGTCTCTCATCGCAGATTGACCTCAGATGGTGGAACGGAATCACAATCTATGCGCATCCGAATTTAATTTACACTGAAAGAAATGGGGAGCCACTTTTCACTATCGGAATTAATGTTAAATACAAATTTATTATTATTATACCCGTTACTCGTAGACCTTTAGATAGTAAAATACACTCACAATAAATGCGGATCCGAATGAGGTTTACACTGAAAGAAAAGGGAGGAACTTTTCCTGTTTTTATTTAAAATTCAGATATATTAATTTAATATTACACCCAGAAACTTACTTATTCATTTTTTTTTTTTCATTTTACTAACATTGATTTGCCAACAGAAAATGTTAAAATTTCTATTTCGTTCGCCCACTAGATGAGTAGTGGGTATCTTATAGTCGAAGAACTCGACTATAGCGTTCTTGTACTTCTAGTAATTTAGCTAATGTGCTGTTTATAGTGTAATAGCTTGATTTATTGACTTATAGATGTAGGTATCTAAGAAAATACTTATGTATTCTAATTCAAGATAACAAGATCCAATTAATATCCAAAAAGTGGACAAATACAGTTCTGTCTTCTTAAACATTAAATCTAAATGTTAAGCCGCCACCCAAATATATTAGTATTCAAACTTAAATACGGAAATACACAATTTACTTGATTTATTTGTTTAATAACAATATTTGTAGTGTAATCAAGCTGTCTATCTGTGAACTCAAAGGCTCTTTAAAGTTTAAACTGTTGACCCAATTGACGGATGGCTCCGCTATTTCCCTCTTTCATTCATTGACTTAGGTCAGTTGATCCGTAGTCATAGCTTTAATAGCGGCAAATTTATATTATTTATTCATTTTTCTGGGCCCTCTCAAAGTCAAGCCTCGCCTTTGGCCAAAATTGGCTGAGCCAAAAAATAACTTCGAGCCATGAAAACATCTGAATTATTTATGGGTATTGACATAAGCATAATTTAATCGCTACGCTTCGCGTTCTTCGCATAAATTCACCAGTCGCGTATAATACGAAACATAACAACATTATTTAGATTTAATTAATTGCTAATTTGAGGAAATTATCATTCATAGTTATGCATGATGAGCCAGAGCCCAGCTGGCGCTTCTCGAGTTACCAGCCCTGAGTGCTAAATGCTACAGGAGGGGGAGCTCCATAAACGGCGGCCGGAGAATGATGAGGTGGTGACCCAAAGTGGAGCTTGTACCTGCCATATGACGGGGCAGCAGCTGCAAACTGATAGCCAGTGGGTGGAGGAGCAAACCGGGCTATGAACTGTGGTGGTGGTGGAGCTGCTGCAGCATAATGAACGGCTGGTGGTGGTGGTGCTGCAAATCCGGTGTAGGTGGTGGTGGTAGTGGTCACTGGAGCTCCAAGGGAGTACTTAATAACTGGCTGTGGTGCCGCATAGGTTGTAGCATATTTAAAGATCGCCGGAGGTGGTGGACCATAGTGATCGACAGCTCCGTACGCAAATCCTTGATGGGCACTAAAGGCCGCTGGCACGGTGACGGTATCGGAAACGGGTACTGCTACTGGAGCAGGTACCGCCACTGGAGATGGAACCGGATATGGAGAAGGCACAGGAACTGGCACTGGGACTGGAACTCCCACGGGAACGCCCACCGTCGATGGTTCATGATGGAAACTTCCAAGCGCTGGAGCACCAAAACACATCAGAACACATATCAAAGGTATCTATATATAAAGATAAACTATTATTTTTCAGTTAAAAGTCACTTTCGATTCACTTGCTTTTGAAATATTTAACATTTTCACCCGTTATGCTTTCTTCCGTTTTCGATTTCCGTATTAAGTCACTTCTCCGCGACACTTTCACACGAAATGAATCGATTTTGGCTGACCATTGCAGGTTTATATATACCACGATCCGAGTTATGCTGATTTAGTGGGTGGAGGAGTAGGTGGAGGAGGAGTGGAGGAGGGGTCTGGAAACTAGAGGAGCCGAAAGGTAAAAACTCCATTAAGGGATCTGCGCACGACGTGCAATCGACAAGCGAATCGTGCGGCAAATGCATGCGACAAGTTTTGCAATGCCCCATCCGCAGGCGAAATTCGGTGGAAGTACGAACCACAAGTCGGTGGTCAAAACTTCAAATGAGGTAATTAAGGTGGAAGGTATAACTTCACACTTTACCGAAAAAAAAAAAATTGTTAACAGTTTAAGAACTCCGAATCAGTAAAGTAAAGATGTGAATGCTTTTGTGACTCCGTTTGAAGTCAAGAAGTCAACCTATCCAATCTTATTTTTTATTAGATTCCAATTCAGAATTGCTGTAGTCGGATAGATGGTGTTAAAATTAATAAGCATATGTATTATTTCAGACATCTTCTAAATAAATTCCTCAGATATAAGATATGCACCTTAACACACCCCTCTCTTCGGATCAACATCTTAAACTCTTCCACCTCAGAAGCCATTATCATGTGCACTTCATTCGCCCAAAGCCATGGATCACATTTACGAATGCACGCGCTACACTGCAGCAACTTTTACTGCCGCCGCCACCAGCTGCAAAAAAGTATAAAATATAAGACAAAAAAAAAAAAAGCAAGCAAGTGGCAAGAGCTGCAAGAAACCCATTGCGATCACGTTCCAGGCACCTTTTTATGCCTTATGACTCTGATTGATGGCCGTTGCCGAAATATAAATGCCAAAATATCACACGCCAGTTAAAAGTCGATTTATTACCGCCGCCAACAAAGCCATTTTCGTTGCTCTCAATTAGCCGTGGAAAAGCCCAAAAGTTGGCCGCGTCTTGTGCATCGCCTCCAAGTCGCCCAAAAGTGGGCAAACGTGTGCATGGAATTGCTACCATAAAATCTGGTCCAGAATCTGTCGTAAACAGGCGAAATTCCCGCACGGGTTGCCAATTAAATTTGGGTTGCCAAATGCGCGACACGCGCTCATCGAAATTGTCAACACAGGAGCAGGACGCTGAAAAAAAAGAATAACAGAGGAAAATCGAGGACGGGAAAGCCGGGGAAATTAGCATAACAAAGTGGCTAAATCAGAAATCGATATGTTCACCTTCGCTGAACCGAAAAAGGGGGCACAGATAGCGGGAATTTCCACGCACGTTTTTCTTTTTGTTTTCCTTTTGTGTTCCAAGTGGAGCACACGCCCAGCTTTTGAGCTGATTCTACTCCTCGAGTGGTTGCTTCGCGTTTTCCCCCATTTTCCATACAAATTTTCCACACATTTTCCGCCGCCGCTGGCAACAGGTGCTCTTGAAACGGAGCCGCATTGTAATGTAATGCGTGCTAAATCGCTGCACGTGTTTGGCAACAACAAGTGCGAATTTGTATCCCCCATCCACCACCAAAATAATACTTTGTTGCAAGCTATTGAAGTTTCAGCTGATTTGATTCACTCAATTGATTGCACACAACCTGTTAGCTGGAAGATATGCTACAAATATTATTCAAATGGTTTTTCGTTTCGAGGAAACCGTTGAATGTATACCAAATCATAAAATTATTTTCGCTCATCAATTTTGAATATGTACACGCTTTCCTTCAATCGCAATTTCATTTGAATTTCAATGTTGCCCCACCATATTATTTATACAATGCGATAAAGCTCCTTCTTGCTTATACGCAGTGAGGTCAGTCGTTGAACTCGGTGCAAGGACTTCCAAGGTCAGAGCTGCATTTAATTATCGGTTGCAAATCCATTTCACAAATAACAATCGAGTTACTGCTGGCGATGCTGGCGTGTGGGTGTGCGGATGATTTTGCTTGCAGCTGGTCAATGTCCTGGGCAAGGTCAGCGGAAAACGTGTGTAGTTCCCTTTTCCCCAGTACGTGCCTGTCCTGCGGCCAGGAATAAGTTTCCCGGAAAGGAGCTTGGCCCTTTGAAATTAATTATCCATGCTTGGAATCGTAACTTGCCAGCAGAGAGAGAGATTCTCGTTTCAATGCAGTTTTAATTGCACTGCCCGAGGGTTTGGACTTTTAGTCTTGAATCCTGGAAAAGGTCCTTGCCCTGCCTGAAATCAGTGACTTGTTAATAATTTAGAGCACGAGTAATGCCAATTCCACTTGAATAATTCAATTAGCATACTCTCGGGCTAACCAGATATACTCTACTCATTGGAAGGGGGAAACCGAGAATTAAGCATGTAAGACTTTCCACTCAATCTGCAGGGCGGCAGGTAAACAACAGGTGTGTTGCATTTGCGAGGTTGTGGGAATCTCTTGCGAGAGCTGCAATTGTGCCATGAGAGCACCTGCCACAAAATGCATCCACTTAGTGTCAACCGACGAGCTCGAATGAATATTCAATGGCCTGGGAGATGTAGGAAGCAGAAGTTGTGGCCCACCTTTTGTCTGCAAATAATCGAAGGTCGTTTGCCGAATTTTCGCTTGACTAGCTAACGGTATTGCTGTCTTTATAAGCTATAAGCCCATAACTACGACATGGTTTATGAACAGGGGGACATAATTTATGCCGAGCTGAACTGAGACAAATTAAACCTATAGCTGGGCACAATTGAGTTGTATGGCTGTCAAGGTCGAAGAGCTGCCAACAATGGCCTATTGTTATGGGCGATATGAATTATATTTAGCAACCCCACCCATCATCTTATGATTTTCACTCGGCGAGATAACATTTATTAAGTAAAATCGTAAATTGATTTCCATTACGCCGCCGGCAAAGCGCAATACACGACTTTTCAATTTTCGCATGAATTATAGTTGGTATTTTCGGTCCAGGATCAGCTGGCCGGCGTTAAAAAGGTAATTAAGTGACTCAATTCACTTTTCAGCAGCTGTTGATGTGCTCCCATTTTTCATTTGCGAAACTGGGCGAAAAGCATTTAGCTGCGACAGTTGGCCGGCCATTAATAAAAAGATATTTCAACGCACTTTTCACTGGTCAACCTGTTGACAGGCGCACGCGTTTGTCGCTTGAGTCTTTCGTTTCCCCGCAATGATAATTGTTAGAGGAGGGGGGGGGGGTATAGTGAGCAGGTGGGCCGGGCAAGGCGTTGCAATAAAACAATTTTTTTTGGTATTTGGTTTTTTCCTTGCAAGTTTCAAAACACCCGACGGGAGTCGATATGAATCGAGCAAGTTGCTCAAGTAAAATTAATTTGAAGTGCAATTGAATGCTGAATGGCGATCGGATGGTTGGGGTAAGTTCGCAGTTGAAAATCATTGAACAAGCAGTTTTTTGTGAAATGCTCGCATCTACGAACTAGCAATACTATCTGGAATCCTTATAAATGCGAATAAAACTGATCACTTCACGCTCAACTAAACTAAATTGAAAATAATTCCACACTTCATAAATAGACATTTGTCCCCTTAACAATTAGTTTTGAGTTAAGTGGCTTACATTGCGAAATGTGTGTGTGTTAAAACGGCAAATTAAAATATTTCCACATTACTCTGAAAATTCATATTGCTTCCAAAACGTTAGGTATCGTAAAGATTTCATTGAATTGTGTGTAGTAAGGCATATTTGGATATGGATCTTAAATATCCATCCGTCATAATTTCAAGTGAATATTTTTAAACTAACATATATAAGCAACCAGTAAATGAAATAAGCCATCATATTCGTTTAAAGAGTCATTTATCGTTTATTTACAAAATGTTATGAAGCCACAATGCATGGAGTTGCACCATAATAACAAAATCAACGAAACTTGATCCTTCATCAATCTCTCTCGCTCTCGCCGCCTCCCGTTAGTTGTCCTTAGTTCTCTAGTTGTCTCTGTCTCCAAGTGGGTGTCTGGGTTTTTGAGGGATTTTGTACACAATTTGTATTTCCGCTTCTGACTACGAAATGCAAATTCAACACTTTGACGGCAGCAAAATGCGAATTATCCGCTTAATGTTCTCACTTCAATCGGGGTCGTCAACGGGGGGCTGGTATCCTTTCCGACATCCAGATCCTTAGTGCAGGTAGGCTCCGTGTCCGTAGCCGGCGTATCCCAGACCGTAGCTACCGTAGCCGCCATAGGATCCATGGTAGGTGGAGGTGGAGTGCAGAGCAGGCACGGCATGGACCAGAGGAGCGGCATGGACCACTGGAATGGCCTTGGTGGCCACCTTGTAGGTGTTGGCATAGGAGGTGGCCACCGGGTGGGCGACAATGGGAGCGGCGTAGCTCTTGATGATCGGGGCGTGCGAGATCACAGCCGGAGCGGCATAAGCCGGAGCCAAGGCGGCGCCGTATCCCAGTCCATATCCATGGCTGTAGGGCGAGATTACTCCGGCATTGGCCACGGCGCACAGGGCAGAGATGAGGGCAATCTGCGGAAAAGAAACTTCTATGTTAACTTCATACGAGCGGTAATCCTTTAATCCTGATCTTACCAGTTTGAACATTTTGCTGGTTTTGTGTTGTTTGGACTTCTTGACCGAAGAGCTGAATGTGTTATGCTTAGACGTCTCAAGTAGCCCTGTTATTTATACCCGCAACATGAGAAATATTCTGACAAATCTTGGCCCAAAGAGCGGCGGAGAGGGAGAGCCAACACGCCCCTTTCGACGGCCGAGAGCCGAAGCTTTGTGCATTTGCCGACCAGCAGATCGCGAAAGAGATCAGTCACGCGGCGGCTTTGGCTTGAGCCACTGAGCCACCGCCAATTTTAGCCACCGAATCCCCAAGATTTTCATGGAGAACCACCACGAGCACTTAATTCAATTTGTATTTTTTTCGTCAGCTATTGTCGGCGACTTTTGCTCTAACGGAAACTTTTATATTTCCATTCATTTCGTCGTGGAAATGAACAATTGTCTTCTGGGGGTTTCCAGCTGAGAAAATTCTACGGCTAAATCTGGTTTTGCCTATTAGTAATTTTGCAATTATTCCAGTGATCTAAATTGGCCATTAAGTAACATTTCCTTTGAAAGAGCACTTAAATTTATCTATGAATATTGTGTTTTATTCAAAACCGTTGAATTCACGTGTTCAAATTATTTAAATATAAGCCTGCAAGCCTATTAAGCATATCTGCCTAAATCCTTTCTAAAACCGAAAACACGCACTTTATTATCAATCAGCTGACTGACTGACTGACAGCTCATTAGAGATATAGAGATCCGTAGGTGTGGAAAATGTTGTTGTCCAGATGCAAATGATCAATCGGAGCTGCCTCTCCACGCAGCAAATAAACTCAAGTGGTCCATGAAAAATTACTCACTTTAATAACTGACAAACACAGAGTGGAGATTGGTGCAGTTGGTCATTTTGGTGGCTGCTGGACGGCAGCTGGTTTGCCTATATTTTGCATGCATTAATATTTAACTGATTTGTTATCGCGCACATGGCGTATGCGTAACTTGGGTGGAAGGAGCGTAGTCAATTGGAAACATAGGTAAATCATATTTGCCGCATTTCGAATGGCCTGCCAGATTTCCTAATAGCCATGCTTAATTCTGAAACAGCTTTGAAATCATATCACGGGATCAGTCAGAACACGAGGCTCGAAAAGAATTGCAAAATGCTTGTTTTGAGCCTTGAATATCGGTGTATTGAATCAAAGAGTTGTATAAAAATCGAAATTCTCTCAGGGCGAACAAAGACCGACTTAAAGTTTATGAGTCATAAATTAATAAACAATTACGATGGCGACAATTCTTTCGACTCAGCGACCCTGGCCATCGTTGCTGATTGGACCCCAAATGGACAATCTGCATATCAACGGGGCTTAGTGCTAGTCGAATCTAAAACTAAGCCGAACCCTTCACCAAAGCCAACACCTCGTGATTTCGACCCGTGGCGTTATGCAAATGCTAACCAAATTGTCGCATAAATCTCAATCGAAGGCGGCTTGATTGACACCAAACAGGATGCCAAATTGCGTGGCTATCTATCGATCCGCAGCTACAAAACCAAATATGCCACCCACTCGGTTGTTTTGGATTTTTGGTTTTATTCGTGCTGGTTCCGATTGCAGCTGACCACCAAACTCTGGTGGCCTGTAATTGCATTTTAATGGCCTACCAATTGCATTCTGTTTGTCTGCTAGCCATTGAGCAACGTCCATCCAATGCATACATTCGATTTTGATTCAGATTCGCATTTCCCAAGCGACGCCCAAAATACTTTGATTGCCAACAAATCATTCAAAAGTCGAAATTAAAAGCCGTCAATTTTCCAACTCAACTCGTGGCTCAACTCAATATTTTTTCCTTTCGTGATTTATGCGATTTTTCTGGGGAAATAGTCGGACCTGAAATTTGTCCGCCCCATTCTGGTTAAGGAAATTTCCCAAGTCGCAAGTCTGGAGTTCGCAAATGGAGCAGAGGTGACTAGTTCGACTTACATGCATTTGATTAGACCAGCTTGTGACCGCAATGAGTTATTATATATTTTTTGTTATAGTTTAACATAATTGTCGGTTGGGTGGAGGCCAATTTGCATAGCTGACTCCCTCCCATCTGCGGATCGCTGGCTGTGACTCGAGTGTGGCCAATTAAGTATTAAGTATACCACATGTTGGACGCCACTCGGTCAAGGCCGTGCTTACCCCAGCCTTTGTCACAATGTCGTGCACATTACAATGTGTACAGCAAAGCCTGACTATTACTCGTTTTATAATGATTAATACCAAGAGGAACAGCGACAACAGCCAAGTGCAAAACTGTAACAATGGCTGGCAAAAATCACATTTGCGTTTACTTAATTACCCTGGAAAACCCTCAGCACTAAGATCAAAGTGAGTCTAAACCTTCATGTATTTATTTTTAATTAGTTTGCAAATATAAATGCATACCAAATCCGTGGAGTAAGCTTTAACTTAAGTTAAATTTTAATATATACGTATACTTAATATTGTAAAAACCGTATTAGATACAACTCCAAAATCAAAGCATCGTATCAGAAATTTTCCAGAATAAATACAGTTTCCTTACATTCCGTAAATCGTTTCGTAGCCCGACTATTACGAGTGGGTATTTTTTAATGAGTCTGAAATATCATTCCGTGATTATGTTTCTAGGGTACCAATCAACGCTTTGTTTTTCCACCTTCAATAAAGCAAATGTCAGGCAGACACCGCTGTGAAAAGCTCTAGAAAAACACACTGGCCAACGTGGAGCAGTGTTTTCATTTATGGAATCAAAGTGAACTAAGGTGGATTAATCCCATCCTCCCCCTTTTGCCACCCTTCCTTGGCTACTGTATTATGCCAGAGCTGTTTTACCTTCGACTCAGCCTCGAGGTTGGGCCAACAATTATCATTTGCAAAGTTGGTTTCATTTTGCTTTGAAGTTCTTTTTTTTTGTACGGGGACATGGCGCAATGTGGCTCATAGCACGTAAATCGTTTGTTTTTGTAGCTAATTTGGTTGTTTTGATCAGCCTGCTGCATGCTAAAACTATTTTGGTCACAGATCATTTGACAGCTTCACTGAATGTTCGCTCTCTGGCTGCCAATGCAAATAGACCAAAATCTGCTTCATAATTAAGTAGTTAAATCGAAGCCGAGCGTTTCCACTTTGAGTTGCACCACAACAACTGAAAAGGCAACAACATGCTGAACAACTCACGCCCCTTTTGACGCTCGTAAATTAGAGTTGTGTGTCGCCAAATTGTATGCAAATCGTTTGACTCCCAGTTGCGGAGATTTATGCGAGGGGCTGTCCGAAATAATTCGTTACTCGATTAGTGCTTTTTAATTGAATTTACTTCTCATGTGGGTGCACACTTCGCATTCCCCTTTTCCCCAAGTTTTTTTTTTTCTATTGTTGTACAAATCCAGCAGGTTCTAGTGCATCTAATTTGACTTTCACTTTTTGCTGCCACTGATTGCTGTACGATCTTAGATTGTTCTAGAGCAATTCGGTGACTTGTGTAGTTACTCACCCTGAACTTGTGCTGAAATCAAATTACTGGGCGAGATTTTAAGCATGATTGCACACCTGTGAGGGCAGTATCTGTATCTGAGTTAGAGGTGGCAATTCAATTTATCACGAGCTTCAGCTGACGGCCGAACAGGGACCGTATGGTCAGGACTAAGATCCCTGTTCGGGCGCCATCGTACCGTTCCTGTTCTACTCTCTGCAGTTACTCTCCATATAACCTGCGGTTATATATGGTTTCATTAAATACACCCTAAGTTCACAATTCTGAACACGATAACAATTTTCCATCCCTATGTCGCGCTCTATGAACTACCAATCTGCTGATCAAGTTCACTCTGCTTTGGTTTTCTCACAAGCATAAGCAAAAATGAACTGAGAACACCATAAGCGATAAAAAGTCAATTAGACTTAATGATAGCCACAGCTAAAACATTAAATTCATGTACGTAAATTATATAGAAAAAACGAAATACCCACAAGAAAACAACACCAAAACGAATTCGATTCGAGACCAAACAACAACCAGACAAACGAACTCCACTTAACTCGACTTCGAGTTCTGTGTGTAATCAAGGAAGTTGTTGGCGCTCTAGTGTTTGGCAAGTTGCAACCGGCAAAAAGTTGCTGGTGCGTCTAGTTTTGTATAATTCAGTCATTAAAATTAATAAGACAATGCAGATCACACGCCCCACAAAAACACGCTGACAGCAAATCCCAAAAGGCGATGCAAGAAGTGGCCTAGCCAGGCATTTTCCAAACGTTTAGGCCTGGAGGCGGATGTGGCTATTACAAATCTAATTACATGGCGTATGAGCGATTTTCAATACTGTTTTTGGCCAGGCCAAGCTGAGTCGCACCGATAACGAGCAGATAAGGCCAGCTCAGAGTGTTGCTACTTTGCACCAATAATTACAACAAAAATCTCAGACTGGGCACTGCTTACTACAGCTAATTAAGTTGCATGTTTCATGGTGACAACCCAAAGATACAGATACAAAAGCAGTTGAGTTCGAGTTGAATTCGGGCCAGTCCCAGTGGACGCAGTCAACTTCTATTAGCCAGACTATTTAAAACTCTTGTCCATTTGTCAATATTCCAATTACTTGGAGATTGCATATGGAATTGTTTTGGAAAAGTGGATTAGCCGAAGCTCAAGTTCTTCGTGGAAATATTCACTTCCTTATGTGATTTGGCCATTACCATTACCAACTTGGTACGAGTTGGAGGCATAAATAAATTGATTAAAATATTTGTTGGTACTTTGGCCTGTTCTAATTGGTTGTAAGAAATCCCATATTTTCTTGCTTTTGGTCAAAAAGAGCAAAGTGGTTAATAAGCGCCCAATCGCTATCATGGGTTAAGCAAAAGGCAAAGCTTATATTATTTAAGAAAAGCTTACAACCAAGCTTCACTTTACGATAGCAGCTCAAAAGTATACGACTATTTTTCAAAACGACACTCAATTTTTCTGGCTTAAAACAATAGAATTGGTCACAAAGCCATAGCCATTATGTAGCTTTTTTTAACATATTTATTTGTTTCTTGTTTATCTTGGTTTTTTATTTCTGCAGCTGGAAATATTACACCCGGCGGTAAGTGCCAGTCAAAGATTTGTGCCAACTACTGCTAAACGAACCAGTGATTTACACTACCAAGCTGGCTGGGCCAAAATGTCTGCGGGCACACAGAGACCAAAGTGGACCGAATCCCAGTAACAATGGCATTCTGCAGTCGCTATGCCAACAATAAGAGCAACTTGGCCAATGATTAAATCGTTTCGGGGCCTGTCAGCGTCATGTTATGTATCTCGCTTCTGAAAACGCTCATTGTGGGCTTCTATTTTTTTTTTTTGTTTGTATATTTCTGCTTTGGTTTTTCTTCTTAATTAAATTAGAGCCAAGGTCGCCGCAAATGGGCTGGGAATCTTGGCGTGTTTGGTTAATTATAAGCAAAGTTAGAGGAAAGTATAGGCCATACACATGCGACATATGGTGTTTGGCCTACGATTTGCGTTGGTGGCACCCAAAAATAGTCGGGAAAATAGTCAGTGAGCCAGGGGAAAAAAAAAGAGTTTGGCTGTTGGTTATGCTAATGGCTTATGGCTGGAACGCTGGCCCACATCTGTGTGCCAGTCAAGTAGAAGAAATAACCAGGAGTTGGGAGCCAATTTAATGGGTGTGGGTGCTGCAACAGGTATCCACAAGTGGGTGGCTTGTTTATTTGCCTATTTACCTATTCGGCTTTAGCCTCGCCTCGGCCGAAAGCCGCTCGCTCAGTTACGCCCAAATGGGTCACTAATGAGCCATCTGGGCCTGGGAATTGGCTTGAGGAAAAACGCAAAAAACATCAGTATGGCAAAAACAAAAAAAAAAAAAACAAGACACACAAAATTTAGATGATGGCTCGATTGTTTGTGCCAATTCTAACGTAAAGAAGCCAATTCCCTTGGTCGGACTTGTATAAAACCCGAGTGACTTCTTCCACTGCCAAACATTGTTGCAGAGTTTCCCCAGCGAAGATGTTCAAAGTTGTGAGTTGCCCCTATAACACATAATATTTGGTAAATACCTAAAGCAATATCTATTCCCCTTAGGTGTTCCTTTTGTGCGGAGTATTCGCTGTCCTGATCCAGGCTCGCCCCAGCTACTTGCCCAGCTATGAGCACGTGGAATATGCTCCCAGTGTCGTAGGATACGAGAGTTATGCCCTTCCAGCCGCCGTCTCACACCAGAGTTCCACAGTGGTGCACGAGAAGCGTCCCTACTGGCGCCCCATTGTGGATCACACGCCCATCCTGAAGGCAGCCTATGCTCCAGCTACTTCGATCTCGTATGCCCCACTTGGATACGCGGGCAACAGTGCGGGATGGTACGAGCCGGGAATCTGGGGAGTATCCAGTTACCCCAGCATTTATCTGAAGTAGAACAACGAACAAAGAAACCCTTCTCCACAGAAAATCTCATTTTTGGTTATGTGTAACATATTACCTCTTCTGTATTGCAAACTTAAATGTACATCAAATATGCAATAAATAAAAACGTTCGACGTAAAGGTAATATCATAGTACCTATGATAGCTTTAGTGAACTAGCCTCTGGAATATATATAGTAATATTGGAAAACATTAGTTCTTGTTCTGGAAACGTACATAATCAAAAAACATACCAAACCAATATGGCTGGGTGCAACTGCGTCTCTTAAATCACATTTCAGTAAGTCTAAATTTTGTTGATTTTAAAGACAACCTGAATTTAATATTCAATTAAAAAAATTTTTGTTTATTTGCTGGGACAACAAATAAATAAATACAAATAAAATTCAAGCTTTGGTTTATTCAAAATGTTATTGAAGTATTTAGTTATTGTGCATCGATACCATTGTTAAATAAGTTTTGTACTTCAAATGAATTTAATTCTGTTTTTAAAACATTCAGAAATGTAGGAACACTTTTTAGAACGCTTCTTTGTAAACTTCAGAATTAATTTATATATCCCCACATCATTAAGAAATTCACATCATCTGTTTGGTATTCACAATTTAATTTATTCTTTTTTCGATTTCCTTATTTTTTTTCAACTAGAAAGGCACAGTTCAAACTCTTTCGATCCTCACCACATTACCAGGAGCCAGCGGCGTAGGTCAGAGGGGCGTGGTGCAGCAGGGGAGCTGGGGCGGCGTAGGAGAGGGGAGCCGAGTAGGCCACCGGTGCGGAATAGGTCAGAGGAGCGGCATACGAGGAGTAGGCCACCGGGGCGGAGTAGGCCAGAGGAGCAGAGTAGGCGACGGGAGCCAAAGTCTTCACAATGGGTGCGGCGGCCAACACGGGAGCGGAGTGGACAGCGGTGGTCTTGACCACGGGAGCCACCACATCCTCCACCACGGGGGTGCTGTGCACCTGGGTCAGGCTCTGGTGGGACACGGCGGTGGGCACGCTCTTCACAACAGCACCCACTTTGGCCAGAACGGGCTCCTGGACGACGGTGGTGGTGGCGGGAGCGCTGTAGACCAGAGGAGCAGCAGCCAGGTGACCGGGCTTGGCGGCGGCCACGGCCAAAAGAGCAGCGAGAACGAACTGGAGACGAGAATAAGAGTTAGTATTCCAAAGTGGTGCCATATGGATATCCCTGCGATCCTTACCAATTTGAACATATTGGTGTGGTGTTGGCTTCTTCGACTGGTGTCGCTGGATAGGGAGACAGACTTCGAATGTGTTGAGCTGAGGGACTGTCAACGTCTTTTATACTTGAACTTCACATTTTACACACACACGCACTTCGCCGGCTTTTGTCAATTGAGGCGGATACAATAAGCCATAAGTCGAACGTGCCTGAACGGATTCTGGCCGCTTGTCTCGGGTCTTGGCCATAAACCAGATTATTATTCGTGGCCAATTTCTGTTCGGCTCGCTCGCCTCCTCAACCGAGTTTGCCCCTTTCCCACTACTCATTACTTCACTTATTTTCGGCCTCGCACTTGTTTGCCATACCCACTCTTGATTTCATTTCACAACTCGGAGCTCATTAGTCGCACGTACTCACCTGAAGATCGATTTCTGGTGCGGAGGGAGAACCAAGGGTCCGAGATTACTTCTAATTGGAAACCAATCGTAATCGCTTCCGACCCAATTCAAGGCCAAGTTTATAATGACAGGAAAACACTTTCGCTTGGCTTACTCGCATTTACTTAAATTCCAAGAATTCGCAATGATTTTTGCTTGATTAAAATGGTCATTCAAAACAGTAGTGAGTAAAAGCTACAGAAAGAACGCTATAGTATATTTACTCGACTATTAGATACCCGCTTATCAGCTAGTGGGAATGCGAACGAGAAAGTTCAACAACCTCTTTGATTATTAAATGAAAATTTTAACAGTTTTTTCAAAACTGTGGGTGTGGCGTCTTTTTACAACGTGGGTCAACAAATGTATATGTCTCTGGAATCTGCATACTTAATCTCAACTTTCTACCTTTTATCCCGAAATCCCGCGGGAGCCCGAAAGGCCCCGCCAGAAATCCCGCTAGAGATCCCGGCACGTTTCGCCAAATCCCGCCATATATGTACTGCTTGTAAACTTTTTTGTAGGAAGAAAATGGATTTAGATATATATGTACAGTTTTGTTGACCATTTTTAAACCTAATCCGACCACTGAAGTGTTGCTTTCCTCCAAGTAAACTGTCTGTGTTTATTTTTCTATTCCGTAAAATTGTGACTGCACCTGTCCAGAACATCCAGAACACTCGTATTGAAGAATTGAACAGAATTTGGTATATAAATGCGTAGAATTTTAATAATGCACCAGTGATTGCATTTAACCCGCCGTTGATAACACTACAAATGGATTACCTGTTGAAAGCGGTAAGAAAATATAGAAAATATTCATAAAAATACTCTGTTAAATGGATTTCTTTCTAGATATTTGTTCTAATCCTTCTGAGCATCCACTGCACCAATGGATATGTTAATGGCCGCCACGAGATAGTCAGAAGGGAGGTGAACGTGACAGAGGTGGATCGCGGATTGAGTGGAGCACTAACCATGTTTTTCCAGCCCCTTGCTGATTTTGCTGCCAAGTTAAAGATGGAGATACCCATGATTACACACTTCCGCACCAAACATTTTAACTAATGTATTGTTTTAATTGTAAAAAAAGTGATTTAAAATGTTTTTAGCCTGTATTATTAAAAACGTTTAAATCAGAGGTACAATGACTTTTAGAAATGCCCTTGAAGAGGGCTAATGGTTCGTTGAGTTCACTGCCCGAAAATGTCAGCAATTCCCAACCAGCGGGATGCCCACGCTGTCACCCAGCTAATTTTCACCCACATATGTGGCGTTTTTCCGACATATGGGTGTCCAATATTTACCCACGGCACAGGTGCAGCAGGATGTAAGTAGATACGTGACACAGGGCATTGAACCAGGACACTTTTAGTACACCAAGCGAGCTAAGACCAAGTCCACACGCGCCGGAAAATGTTTAAAAAAAAAGTCTAAATTCACGTCAAAATGTCAACATTTCGCCTAACATTTTGAATTTCAAGACAAAGTAAATCAGCCCCGAATTTCATTATATATTTACCAAGAACAATGAGTTCCACAGTTAATTTACTTTTTCAGTTCTAGTACCTTTGTATTAGTATATATATTTCATCTATATATTAGTGATAAAAGCTATTTGTTACTATCATCTGTTTAGACTCTTTAGGAACTACAGGAAGATAAATGACCCGCAGGGTGAAGAAAACAACTTGCACGATTTCAAAGCAAAACATTTATTTATTTAAAATTCGTATCACAAAACCGTCCAGCGATGCACATGCATCCTGGTCACCTGTCAACAGTGAGAGGAGTAGGATTCGGAGTGGGCCTGGCCATGGATTTACCACACACCAGTGGCGGTGTAGGTCAGCGGCGAGGAGGCGGCCACTTGGGCGTAGGATGTGGCCAGAACGGGAGCGGCGGCGGCGTAGGATGTGTGAACAACGGGAGCAGGAGCAGCGTAACTGGTGTGGACAACGGGAGCAGCGGCATAGGAGGTGTGAACCACTGGAGCGGCAGCAGCATAGCTGACCACCGGAGTGGACTTCACCACGGGAGCAACGACATCCTCGACAACATGAGCGTGACTGTGCACCACCGACTGGCTCTGGTGGCTGACGGCAGTGGGTACGCTCTTGACCACGGCTCCCACCTTGGCCAGAACGGGCTCCTGGACGATGGTCGTCGCTGCTGGGGCAGCGTAGACCAGCGGGGAGGACTCCAACAGGTGACCGGGACGGGCAGCGGCTACAGCGAGCAGAGCAGACAATACCACCAACTTGAACATTTTGGAAATGGGTTAGGTCTGTATTGACTGTTTGGAATTGGGAGTGATCGGTTTGAGTTTCTTGCGAGAACTGTTGCCGTTTGCCGGGCTGCATCTATCTTTTTATACAGCAGCCATTTGGCTTTGACCTTCCGGCTCACAAAAGTGCGTCACAATTCGGACCGAAGTCATACCCATATCAGATTCTGGCCAACGATCAATAAGCAATTAGCGTCGGTGGACGGCTCAGCGGAGACAAGCGAACTACTTGTTCGGGTACTCGGAAATGTGATACACAGAGAAAAAAAGTGATCGTATTATGATAAATATTTCATATCATTGCGTCTTTAATTTGAACACATTCTTTATATACTTTGGAGTTTTAAGTATAGTGATATTTTTTTAATATTTTAAATTAAATAATAGATCACTCCTCACTTATTGCCTCACTTATTTCTTCTGTGTAAAACTGATCCGAATCACAGCCATTAGCCCCTTGACTGCCATTAGATACAGTGATTCCTCGGCGACTGCATTACTTGCACTTTGGGGGCGTGAGTCAGGGTCAACTTGCAGTGCGTGAGCTTTTTGGTTTTGGGCTACGGGTTTTTGGGATTTTGGGTCTCACAGTGACCAAATGCAAGTCTCATGTTTTATTGTGCCGGCGAGGGCAGATTTATACAACTCATTTGGTTTTGACTGCCCTCTGCTCTGCTCGTAAATGTTTTAATTAAACCACTCTTTCTTCGCCTTGCAGCCGCGTCGTGAACATCCATTTTTAACCATATATAAGGCGGCACTTGCGGTTGTCAAATTATCAGTCAACTTGTTCGCTTCAGCAGCACAACACAGACCAAGAAACAAAAATCCTTAAACATGTTCAAATTGGTAAGTTACAAAATTTATCACAGCATTATATCATCAATTAATCCTCCAACTCTCTTGTCCAGGTGGTGTTGTCTGCTCTCCTCGCCGTAGCTGTCGCTCGTCCCGGTCATCTTTATGAGTCTCCTCTGGTTTATGCCGCTCCAGCTGCCACAACCGTTGTCCAGGAGCGCTCTCTGGCCAAGGTGGGTTCTGTGGTCAGCAGCATTCCCACATCGGTCTCCCACCAGAGCCAGTCGGTGGTGCACAGCCACTCGCATGTAGTGGAGGACATCGTGGCCCCGGTGGTGAAGTCCACTCCGGTGGTCAGCTATGCTGCAGCTGCCCCAGTGGTGCATACCGCCTATGCTGCCGCTCCCGTTGTCCACACCAGCTATGCCGCCCCGGTGGTGCACACCTCCTATGCCGCCGCTTCTCCGGTTGTCTACAACTCCAGCTGGTAATCGAAAGACTAGACCTTTGGGGACTCATCCCAGCGAACTGGACGGTTAGAAAATAGCGATTCCTATTGTACATAATTGAGTTTAATTGCGAGTAAAATGTGATTGTTAAAAAATTGACATTTGTTTTGATTGGGAAATTACTATAGTGCTGTAGCCATACTTACAAAAATACAGCTACAATTTGAAAATTTGGGCTTTAAATGCCTTTTTAAATTGAAGATACAAATTAATATAATATAATATAATATACATATATTATATATATAATATATAATTATATATATAATATAAGTTCACATTTCTTATAGTTGTAGATTACTACTGAAAAAAAATTGGATTACTAAACAAAACTTGTTTTGAGTTGAAGATTAATTGATCTTACATAGTGCCTGAAATTTGGAATTTTTTTAAACAGTCATCAATTTCTATGTTATATTCAGATAGAATTAATTCATTAAGGATATACTATTGTTCATATATGTACTACTATAAATGGTATAAGTAGAGTATTGAAAGCATAATTTAAACAACGAACAATAAACAATAATTGCTTGATAACGATTTAGAATAAAGTACTATCCAAGATAAATTTCAAAACACGTATAAACATCAAGCAACCAAATCGTGATAGATAAGAACTACCAGCCACATAAGTTAAGGTAAAAGCACTGATACCGAGTTCTTATCTAACTTCTAGTGAACTGGTAGCATAAAGTGTTTTTCCATTAAGAAATATGCCACAGAATTATTTTGAGCATGAAACATGGATTTATTTACATCAGTCGAAATGTGAAAGAAGAAAAACAAAACAGCAGGGTTGAGAGTTTAAGCATGGGATCGAGGTGAGGGTAAGCCAAAGTTGCTAGCCCACGCAATGCCATCCAGGACCTCCATCACATTTACCAGGACGGAGCCCAGCCATGGCCAGCCCAACCATGTCCGGCCCACGGAGACGAGAGGAGGGTCGTGTGGAGGGCAGGAGCCGCATAAGTCTTGATGATGGGAGCGGCATAGGTCTTCACCACCGGAGCCACAATCGGTTGGATGATGTGGGCCGAGCTGTGCACCTGGCTGATGCTCTGGTGGGAGACGGCACTGGGCACGGTCTTGATGATGGCGCCCACCTTGGCCAGAGCCGGTTCATGGATGATGGCAGGAGCGGCATAGCTGTGGAGCAGTGGACCAGACTCCAAATAACCCGGACGGGCAGCCACGACGGCGAGCAGAGCGAAGAACACCACCTTTTCGATGAAAATTATAGCATTAGGTCCAGAATCATGTGACTTGGCCATAGGGTAGACTCACCAACTTGTACATTTTGCTAATCCTTGCGATCCTGGTGCGCTAGCTATTGGCTGAACTACTGAACTGTTGGTCTGTGTTGACGCCTCGCCGATTTGTGTGGTTAGCTCCAAATTTGCAGCGGCTTTTATAGTGCCCAAAAAGCCGAGCAGAGCCCATGTGCAACCGAATCTTAAAATGCAGAAAATACAATAATAATAATTTTCTTGCTCTTTTTTTTTTGGCCATTTGCTATTTTCCTCCTTCAAGCATCGTTAAGAAAAGCTGAAAAATAACGCCAACGGGGAGTTCGCCGAGTTTGCATGTGCAGCAGCTGATTCGCTTTGTCTTCGGCCAGCTTTTTGGCCAGAAAATACCAGCACACCCCACTCCCCCCACAACTCGGCAAATGCCCAAATGGCCAACTGACCGAGTGTGGTGGCCACTGCCCACCTAAGACATCGTACCCCATTAGGTTGCAAAAAAAAAAGAAATAGAAACCAGTCAAAATGTAATGTCTGACCGAATGGGTTGAGCTCACAGACGTTAGGTTTCTGGCCCATTCGGGCAGTTGGCCAGCAGCCGCCACTTTCAGCACTTCAGGCCAAGACGGGTGTCGCTGAAAATGTGCTTCGCACTTGTCATTTTCCTCCTCGCAACTGACCGTGAAAATTTCCCCTAGCTGCAACACGCACAGCAGCCGCAAACCGAACTCGCCCAAAGTAGTCCAAGTTCAATGGAAACGCACTTGCGTGTATCTGTCATGGCCAAAACATAACTGGCTCTGATGTCCGGAGGGGCGGGGGGATTTGCCTCTTCGGCTGTTTCGTCTGCGGTAGAAGGCCAACGGAGGCGGAGGTAATAGCGGTGGTAATGGAGGAGGTAGTGGTAATGGTAATGCTATCGTCACCGCGTTGAGAAAGGAATGTGCGCAAACTCGCTGGCCAATTTGTTTGCCCATCACGTCGGCCAACGAACGCGAAACGAAATGAAAATGAATTTCTTCATATTTTAACAAGCCTCACAGTGGTTTTTAATGTTTACTTCATTTCGCTTTCAGTGCGGAGATGAGTAGGAAAATACTATCACGAGAATTTCGAATAGTTATATCTGGAGAAGTACTTCGGAACTTTTGGAAGTGAGTACATAGTTTTAAGAAAATATAAATGAGAATTTCTTTTTGAACTGTATGAGTATCATTTTTCTTGCCTCCTTAAATAGTAAAACGTGTGCTATAATAAAAATATCTAATTGATTTTATTATATATTAAATTCCAAAACAAAATTGTAGCTTCATGAGCAGTGCTATTTATTACATTTTCCTTTACTAAACTTAAAAATATAAAATAAATTTTATTTAATTTTTTCTTATTTTTCAGATGTAACATATTTAAGATATCTAAACCGAATTAATCTCCGAATATACTTTGCTTTACTGTATCTTTTATTTCTTTGGGCAACGACAGCACTCCCTTCCTTTCTCCGCCCCTTTTTTTCCGTTCGCATTTTCAGGTTATGCTAATCTCGGCCTGCAATTGTCTGGCATAACAATGGCCAGCTAGACGGGCCAGCGATAAAGCACCAGAAGGCGCAAATCCAAAGACCGCCACAATCACAGCCACATCCCACATAGAACCGCACTCGGGACTGGTCTGGAGTTCCGCTTTGTGTAATAAGCAAACATCGATGGCGATTGCGCAGGCGCGCAGATCACTCATACGCCATGGACGCAGTGGTGGCGGCAAAAAGGGGATTAAGATATATATGATGATTTTCCTGACTAACCACTTTAGATCTTTGGCTACTTGGTTGTCACCTTACATCCCGTTTTTAATGATCCCCTCTAATATTTTTTGCATTTGCCACTGCTTGCAAGTGACAAACACAACTGTACCTTCAATGGTGTTCAACTGTAGTTGTATTTACCGCCGTTATGGTGATTTGTCAGCAATTTTTAGCATGATTAATGAATGTTTCAATCCGGCGACACAACTCCCTCTTCCTCCAACCCACCGCTTTGTTAGCCGAAATTCTTGAGTGACTTTTAATAGATTTGAGTCTATTTCTGTTAAATTCCTTGGCAATATCCGGGCTGTGTGCTTTTGCCACATCTGTGTTACATGTTTGTACATATCTCTCTTGGGATCTCGAGTGGTACTGCTCTGGGGGTAATGTACGCCTTATGGCCAGCAGGCAAGTGACAGTTCTGTCGCTGTTTTCGTATCTTTTTTCCTTATTTTGTATTTCTAACATTGCATTGCAAAAGACTGGATACAAGAGCCACTAACCACATTAAGAAACAGCCAGGCAATTATCAGGCAGGGAACCAGTTCCCCGGGCAAACTCGGATCGATTGCCTGTTATCGCCACCGTTTAGCACCAAACTCAATTTCGCTTTTAATTAGAGACATTCGAGCTGATCTCAACTTAAACGTAATGAACAACAATTAGCCGCGCTTAAAGATCACTTACTCGGGAGTTAAGGAACACTTGTTGACAGTCTTTAAGCGTCATTACTCTTTCGTCGTGTTCTTACCTTAATTACCTCTATTTTGTTAGTATTTCCGAGTCTTTCAATATTAACTTTTGATCGGCCATTGTACTTTTGTGATTTTCATACACGTTACTGGCTGAAAGGTCGGCTTAGATCACACGGAAAAATATGAACTACGTTTTGATGTCATGTAAATAATGTATTGAAATTAAAAATGAGGAAGTTATTACTGCAAGTCAATTGAGAAAAATAAGTCAAATGGTGTGGAAGTAAAGAGCAAATAACACGATCAGAAAAAAACACATAGAATATAAAATTTTATTATTAAATTTGTACTTTATGATTACTCGAATTTAACAAAGCCCCTGTATTATGTCGTTTAAGGATTATAATGACTTTTGGTACTTACTTAAGCTTAAGTTATAATAAAGGCAATTATTTCTTGATTACGGTATATACGGTATATGTGGAACACTTTTAGTTTAATTAAACTTCTGTTTCTGTAAACAAGAATAATAAAAGTCTTAATAGTTTTATTTATAACCCGATAGTTAAAGTCCGCCTGTGATCTTTGTTAGAAACTAGTCGACCTACCTTTCAGCCGCCTACAGAAGTAATTCAAAACTAAATCTATTAAAATGCTCATAAACTAAAGTACAAAAGCATACTGCTAGCAGTGCAGACACTTTTGAATTACTCAAAATTAGTTGACCATTATGTTACGTGAAATTGAATATTTCTGCGGGCCAGAAAAGAGCGTGGTTGGCCAGACCCGATCTGTCGGATTGGCAATGTAGTTAGTTGCCAAACACTCCCGGCCCAGCCACAAATGATACGACCTGTCCTGTTGGCACAGTTCACTCAGGTGTCAGAGCGCTGGACACTCAGAAACTCAGATGGAGTCGGAAACTCCGGCCAGAAGGAGCATTACGCAAATGGCAATCGGTGGTGAGAAATGTGCTGCAGCTGTGGCAAGTAGAGCGGCGCCCCATGCCGCACAATATACGTACATATATAAAAATCATTTTCATTTCCACGGAGCCCCTCGAGTAATTACGTTCGACTAACTCGCTGGCCGAGGTGCCTGCTGGCTGCCACTCTGGCGTATACTCAACGAGAATACCCAACAGGTGGCCGAGCGACCAATTGGCCATTGGCCACTCGCTAAGGTCAGATGTGTCCATCAATTGAGCGGCATTCTCGGATTGGAAGTGCTGCGTCAGCGGATGCCTGACTTGGTTCACAATTTAATTGCAATAACATTGAAAATATCTAGAGATTCCAAGTCGAAGATAACAAATGCGGACTGCGGGCTCCCACTAACCCACTGAACTGAATCGGGCATTTTTGGGTGGAGTGCTGCGGCACTCCACTGTTGCAAGTTGCAACATAGTCGCTAGCTGCAACTCGTTTATGGCGCAGATGCAGTGCTTCCTGGTCGCGATAAGTCAAGCAATTGAATTCATTTCGGGCCACAATTTTTTCCCATTTTCATTTTTTTGGGAGTGCTGACCAGGGACCCCAGCGAATTGTTGTGTAAATATTTACACCGCTTAATGCAAATCATGATTAATTTGCCACAGCCTCGTTGCCGATTATTATACCCTCGCTGGCTGACATTTCAGCACTTGCCGTCCAAGTTGCCTGTCAAAATACCAAACGACATTCTAATGAGCTCGTGCTCTCGACTCAAGTGTTCTAGTTTGCCATGAAGTTGTATCTGTATCTGTATCTGAAGCTGAATCCGCTGCCGTTCGTGAACTTTTCCAGGCGATGAGATGACAGGGCGCGAATGGAAGCCTTAAATATCACAATCGATGGCAGTCAGTAGCGAAGCTGAGCAACTGCAGTCAATACAATGTTAAATTGAGTAACATAAAATTGATAAAATGCGGCTTAAGGACCGCAAGTTTATTTCAATTTAAAGGTTATAGGCAAATAAATGCTTTTATGAGCAAGCTTTTATTGTTTCTAGTATAAAATGGTTTTAGTTGCATAATGTTACATATGGTACATAATAAACAGAGATGTATGAGAAACATTAAAAACCATTAGGACATTTTCTAGGAGTAAAAACCAATCTTATAGAAAATAGAGAATATTAAACAGCGTATGAATTTGTTGGTTATTTTATAAAATAATACTACATCACTGATATAATACAATTTACTGAACCGTTGAAAAGCTAAAACTTAGAAATGTTTTCCCACACTCATTACAAGTATTAAAGCTAATATTTCGATCGCGGCTGTATGCATATGACGACAACAAAGTATATGTCTCGATTCTCACACACTCAAAAAAATCAAGTAGTTTTTGCGCATTCTCAGACCCATAGATAACATAGAAGATATAGACGTGCAGACAACTAATTTCCACGACAAAAAATTGCAACAATTAAATTGGCGAGTGTGAATTTCCGCTGACCAAGAAACGAAAACAAGAGATCTAAAAAAACTGAAAAAAAAAAAACAAGAAACAAAAATGCGATGCTGTAAAACCAACAGCAATTTGCGGGCCAAAAACTTCAAGTAGTCAAGGTCGCAGCGGGCAAATGTAACACTGGCATAAATTATGCTACTTACTGTACAGATACAGCTACAATATACAGAGATACTTACATACATATATACAAGTGCAGAAATACAGAGACAATTTGCAATAGTTTTTTCTTCATTGGTCTAACGGAACGAGCGAGTTGCAAGCGCAAATTGCAATGAAGTTGCAGCAGATGCAGCAACAATTACAATTACCAATTGCAGCAGACGAGCATCGAGAACAGAACGTCGACATTCGCTGGGACATTATAGTATTAAAAGACTTGCCAAAAAAAAAAAAACCAAATAAATAAATACAACCAGCGACAACCTTAGGAAAAGCTCTCTGAATGAACACATGAGCAGCTACTCTCCATCTATTGGTATACATTAGCTATGGGATATAGTTGGGAAACTAACGTAAATAATAAAATAAATTAAACCAGTTAAAAAAAGCTTAATGTTTATTGTAACAAATATTTATATAAACAATTTAATAATTGAAAATATGTATATATTCGCTTATGTGGATATGTTTTATATGCGATTCCATTTGAAGTTTTACGTTCTGATACTGTTTGGATACTGTAGTAAACTTTTCTCCTTCAGATCCCATCGAAACTTTTATAAGAGTATCCCCACATAAATGTTATCTGTGGTGTCTGCCACCTCATTGAACCCAGCCGTGGCAGAGTTCAGCGCTTCGGATTGGAATTGGGATTGGAAGGGGTCGATGCATGGAGCGACTCAGACTGCGGATAAACAATGCGGCGCTTGACAAAACTGTGTGCGAAAAAGGCAGACAACGCAAAAACAACAATTGAAATGAAAAACGAAACGAGCTGCAATTACAACGGCAGCAACTTCAGGCGGCAGACTGCAAACTGCAAACTGCGGATGCAAACGCAAGGTTCCACAACATTGAAGCCTCTCAGCAGCGGCGGATATGGCAACGAGAGCATCTGCATCTGCATCTGCAGCGGAATCCGCAGCTGTTGCTGGTGGCCAATTGGCTAGGTGGCAAGTGAATAAAAGCCACCTCCACACCATCGAGTGGCATCAGTTGAAAGCAGCGAGCTACCAAGACCAACCACCAAGGATTAAACCACCCACAAGATGATGAAACTGGTAAGGATATCACGGATTAACTCTGGTCGAGAACCAATCTGAGGATATTTTACCCCACTTATAGGTAGTGTCGCTACTCTCAATTTGCGCCTTGACGGCAGCTCGTCCTGGTTTCCTGCATGGCCACCACCATCACTATCCGGAAATCCCTTACTATCCACACCACCATCATGTGGAACCACTGCACTACCATCTGCCCGCCGCCGTCTCCCACCAGAGCTCCACGGTGGTGCACAGTGTGCCGCACCACATAATCAAGCCGGTCCTGCTGCCCACTGTGGTGAAGACAGTGGTGCATCCGCCCATCATCAAGGCTTATCATCCTGCGCCCATCATCAAGGCCTACCACCCCTACGATCCCTTCCATCTGCATCACCATCACGACTTCCACGACTACCATCTGCACTAAACGACGATCCTGGCGATTGACTGATGAATGATAACGATAACTGATTAACGATGACGACGACGGGGAGAATGCAACCTTAGTATGCTGTGTATGTTTGCGTGTGTCGATTGTTCCAGTGTAAGGACCAACTGAAGGTTTCGCTGTAAGCTGCTGAATATTCTATTCCATCTATCTGTAATGCTGTACATAAAAGATACAACACCTAAGAGTGATGATTTTACTTGGGATAGTGGAGGGCACAGTTCTTAAATGGATTTGACACCAAAGAAACAAAAAAGTTAGTAAATAGCAAGATTTTAGAAAAGTAAAAGTATTTAATTAGGTAAAATTAATATGCATACTTTTATTTATTCAAACTAACGTACATCTGTCACGTTTTTTGTGTCACGGAAGTCCCTTTGGCTAAAACAGATTCAATCACAATTTCCGCTCGAGTTTCAGTCATTTCTTGTTAAACGCTATTTCCGGATACCCCGAATAAAATATTATTACTGCACTTACACAATTGAAATTGATCTTCTCTTCCTTTAAGTGGGTAATTAATACGCAAAGTGACGTCAAATGCGATCGGATATCTGTGCCGCAAACTCGCACCAAAATCACTTCCTTATATAGCTGACATAATTAGCCTGTGGGTAATAGTAATTAACCGAAAAAACCATTCGATACAATCGATGGGGGATGGCACATTTCCCATGGTGACAACACACGTTGCCACTACATGTGGCAACCAAATGATTTTTCTGTGTTATGCAAATCAGTGCATAAGCAGATGATGAATGTCGATGTCTATGCAAGCGGGACGACGAGGGTGGGTAGGTATGTATGTATGTATGTACGTATCACTCGGATTGGCCAATCGAGGTGATAAATAGTTGTTGTTGCTGCCACTGTTGCATGCAACATTTCCATTGTAAACACACATGGTATGGAAATACAATCAGAAGGGTTCCAGATCTATTTCAAGTTCAAGTCTATTTGGCTTTTGCAATTGACTTTCTGTTTTGCATAAGCCAATGCAAATCGACAGCGTACTTTACCCACACACCCGACGATAAACTCGCATTCAGAATCAGCTTAATCGGCAAACATTGCCATAAAGCCAGTCTAATGGGATACTCGAACAGCTAATGTGACATAAACATCAATTAGATATAACCAATTTTCAATGGATATATGTACATATCCGTACATATGTAGATTGTGGGGTTGGGCAAAAGCAAAGGTGTTCCAAAGAGGGGTTCACATAATATGGTTACCACCTAGTGCGCCCCTGTTTGCTACACAAATCAATGCTTCCTTGTTTGGTGCATTAAAATCAAATCAGAATCAATAACAATCAGCAACTAACCCTGAAAAAGTTTCGCTTTTTGTTTTGGCCTGTCTTTTCATCGCCAAAATTAGCCGCAAATCGGTTATGGTTTAAGCCAACTATTAGGCTTGGTTCGCTGACCGGCAAACGAGGCAATTGAAATAAAATAATAAACAAATAGATTCGGCAAGGTAACTGCGGTTTTTGTAGTATTTTACGGGCACGTGATTCGGTAGCTCATTAAAGGTAAACAAACGAGCAATTGGCAAAAGAGGAAAGATGTGAAGATATAGGTAGATTAAAAGGTGAGGTCCCAGTTTGGTTTCAAATCGATAGCATTGGGAGATACAAAATATGTTTAATATATGTATTTTTATGCCATTTATGAGTATAGGATAATTTATACACGTTAGAATAGACAGACTCACACAGCAATAAATCATTTAACTATTTTAAATCTATGTCCATATCTGGCGGTAAAGAAAAATTGGCATATATTTTTGAAACTATTTACTTGCTCGATATCCTAGGAGACACTATAAAATATTTAATAAAAATATAAAATATAATAAAATATAATTATATTTCTGTATGATTTTTTAGGTTCACAGATTAACTCAGCACAATGCATACCAGAAAGCTTAAGTGTATAGTATAGTTATAGTTAAATTGTTTGTTAAATCCCTCAATACAGTGAATAATAATTTATCCTTTATAATGCATCCTTTGAAAAATGTTTCTTCAAAATGTAAATATATTTCCTGATCTCCGCCACTTGACGGCATTGTAATAACTCACTGCCCGCGACAGTGATCATAAAATGTATCTGATGTGCTGGTGTCGCACTATTGCACAAGACAAAATCGCTTTGGCGACAATCTCTGTCGATTGGCCGAGCCCCGGGGCAAGTTAGCTGACCAAACGAACTACCAACTGACCGGCGGCGTTATTGGCAAGTCACATTAATCAACGTTTCGCCAAGTTGGGAACTTAATTTATGCAAGCCAAAAGTGCAAAGAGCAAGCCCCACCTCCTCTTACCCCGTAAACTAAACTAAGCCGCTTCAGTTGATTCTTTTCTTGGACTCACATTACATATTTTCCCCCTGACATGATTCTATTTATTTGTTTGCTTAATTGTGCGACGCATGCAACAGTGTCAAGTATACGCCGCATAGTCCGCGCAGCAAGTGAAGAATGCGGAATGGGGAGGGTGTTAGTCCACTTAGAACATGTCTCGCATTGCATAAATCATAAGGCGGCGAAATCGAATAGAATCAAATCAGATCGCAACGAAGTGGCCAGTCAACTGGGGGAGAACGAATGCACTGGGAGAAAAGTCTAGAAAGTTTGAAAACATTCGACAAGTTTCACAAAGTCAGATGATAGATTATATTTGTATGGTATAGAATTACTACCAAATTGATGTCGAAGAACGTGATTTTAGGTAATATACATACATTATATTACTATATTATATATACATATACATATTCTCCAATTAATGTATAAGTAAACAAATTTTGTTTAATACTTTTTCCCTGTGGACTTTGGTAACACGAGAACCTGCCCCCGGAAGGGTTTGCATTCAGCTCGAATCAGTTTGGTTCTATGTGGCTTAACTTGGCTCGAATGCTGTGGAAAATGTGTTTGTTGCCGGGTGAAATGAGTGCAGAGTGCAGAGGCGTGTTGGCGACCCATTTGGAGAGCGCCAACTGCAGTTCTGATTATTCCGTATAAATAGGCCAGTCGGGAGTGCAATTCTATGTCAAATCGTTGCAAACCATCAACAAAACAAAATGTTCAAGCTGGTGAGTTCTTTAAGACAATCAAGAGTATTCCTTGTGCAAATAAAGGATTCTATGAAAAAAAAAGTGAACATATGCTGATTCAAGTGACATCCATCTAATATATGTATATATATTTGCATTGTTTTCCAGTGCGTCTTCGTTGCTCTCCTTAGCCTGGCTGCTGCTGCCCCAGCTCCCGCTCCTGCTCCTGCTCCTGCTCCTGGTCTCATTGGCCCTGGCATTGTGGCACCTGGAATCTGGGGACCCACCGTTGTCGGATCTCCTCTGCTTGCTCCTCAGGTGGTGAGCGTGGTGCCCGGTGCCATTTCTCATGCTGCCATCACCCAGGTGCATCCTTCTCCTCTGCTGATCAAGAGCGTCCATGGCCTGGGACCAGTTGTGATCGGTTAAACCAGTTACCCATTGGAGATCCAACCATCCATATAGCTCACCCACACGCCAGCCAATCAGCGCTCCTGTTCAACCATAACATTTCCTGCGGATTACTTCAACCACAAGTTCTGTGCCCTGTTTATAATGCAAGCAAATTCAGCAATGAGAAGGAAAAAATCACAAAAAAATGTTTAGACACTAAAATACATTCCAAGCAATAAATACCTACCATACATGTTATAGCGAGCGAAAAAATATTGCATTTATTTTTCATTTAACATATTTTTAGATCAGCCCAAAAGTATACGCGAATAGTATCTTAAAGGCAAGTATAAGACTTTTATAAGAAGTGGATGCAAAGAAAACAAAGTATCTTTTGGTCTTGGTTTCAATATAACAATAAATTCTAATTTCTGTGGAATTTAAAATAATTAATGACAAATCTTATAAAATTTAAATTCCTTTTGTCAAAGCTTTTCTGATGGTTTAAATATAATAAAACACAATCCGTTAACTTGTTATGACAAAACGAAAAACATTTATTGAAACAAAAAATCGTAAATACTGTATCACATTTGCGTCCTTAGTGGTGCAGGGTGTAGGCCAGGGGAGCGGAGTGCACCACCGACTTGACGAGGGGAGCTGAGTGGACCAGAGGCACAGAGTGGACGACTGGAGCGGCGTGGACAACGGGCACGGAGTGAACCACTGGAGCAGCGTGGACGGCAACGGCGGGATGGGAGTAGGTGGTGGTCTTCACGATGGGAGCAACCACTGGCTGCACCACCGCCTTGCTGTGCACCTGGGTGATGCTCTGGTGGGAAACCGCCGAGGGAGCAGAGTGCACCACCGATCCAACCTTGGCCAGAACGGGCTCGTGCACCACATGGTGAGTCTCGATGAGACCAGCACTGGCGGTGGCGACCAGGAGAGCGATGACAGCAACCTTTAGGAGTAACATATTAATGCGAAGTTCTTAATTTTCTGGCAAATCCATTGGACTTACAAATTTGAACATCTTGAATTAGGTTTGGTTGGTTGGTTGGTTGTTTTTGGGATAAACTCAGAGAGATGACTGATGCTGGTGGAACGTGCAGATGAGGCTTATATAGCGACTAAACAGCGCAGGCTAAGGGCTCAAACAGCCAGAGACTTCGGCAGCCGAAGTTGTCCACCTTGAGGGGCTTTTGATAAGGCAACAGATACTTCAGATACTTCGGGCTCCAACGATCTGAGCTTTTGGCTTTCGGCAGCTGCAGCAACGAGAAATCATAATGAGCTTGCTTTGACTCGATTTTGGTTTTCGAATCTCCAACTGATCAAAGTCGGGTCATGCAGGGGCGTACTGAAGGTCAGCGGTTGGGTTTGGAGCGTTGGCTCGAGGTTCTATATAAGTTGGGATGTCTGTTCCCAAACATCATCAGTTACCTTACGAATCTTCTCACGCAATCAGCAGCACTCGCTTTAAAGATACCAATATCAAAATGTTCAAATTTGTGAGTAACTCCTCATAATCCTCCTCCGGAGCTGAAGTAATCAAGGCTTATTCCGTACAGATCGGCGTCATCGCTCTCCTGGTCGCCACCGCCAGTGCTGGTCTCATCGAGACTCACCATGTGGTGCACGAGCCCGTTCTGGCCAAGGTTGGATCGGTGGTGCACTCTGCTCCCTCGGCGGTTTCCCACCAGAGCATCACCCAGGTGCACAGCAAGGCGGTGGTGCAGCCAGTGGTTGCTCCTATCGTGAAGACCACCACCTACTCCCATCCCGCCGTTGCCGTCCATGCTGCTCCAGTGGTTCACTCCGTGCCCGTTGTCCACGCCGCTCCTGTCGTCCACTCCGTTCACTCCGCTCCTGTGGTGCACTCGGTGCTTCACTCCGCTCCCCTCGTCAAGTCAGTGGTGCACTCCGCTCCTCTGGCCTACACCCTGCACCACTAAAGCGTTCAAATTGTTTGTTTGTTAACCAATTATATGAAAATAAAATAAAATTCTGAAAAGTATTATTGATCCTAAATTATGAAAAATTTATTTATTTACCAGAAAAATGACTTGGGACTTGAATAAAACAAATCATTTGTAAAGAAAAATGAGTGTCTAAAACATGTTTAAAATGAACCATAAATCGTTTCATACTAAATTAATACTTATCAGCACACTCAATGGGAAATCAATAAAAAAAAGAAATAAATAAAACCTTTAGAACCAGAACCAAATATTAGTCACATTACAAAATGTTAAAAAATATTATATTATGTTTATTTATATATAATTTAATACAATCGAAGTTAATCTAATTAAACAGTTATCTAATGTAACCAAAACTTCGCTGTAAACTCCGAACCAGGCATCCAAACTTATAGCAATAAAAGAAATCGCACTCCTTTATATAATTAATAATTTACAACAATTTATTCAAGCAATAACAAAGCAACAACAATGCACGGCTAATGCCCCAGCGTAAAAGGTTTGCCATAAAAGCAAAGTTCAAGCCGAGATGACATCGAATTGCCTGGGGTTAATGTGGGCAGATCCCTTGTCAAACTCCGATTACCAAAAGTGAGGTAGTGGCCAGAACAGTCGGAAACTTGGTCCACAGCAGGAAATGTCAGATTATGATGGATTTGGCAGGCCTGAACCAAAGCAAGGGCAACGATTACCAAAGTGTAGAGCAGCTGCAAACAAATTAACATTGATTTCAATTTGTAAATATAGTTTATAAAATATAAAAAAAAAAATCGTGCTAAATTGCAGTATTTGTATCTACCATTCTGTGCATGTTGAGGCAGCTGAAATTGGATCTAGTCTTAGTTTGAATTTGGCTCGGCGAAACTCCAGTAAGAACTCATGACCCAATGAGGCCTACGCAACGTTTATATAGCCAAATTGTCAATAGATTTGCCAAAATGACAAATGACACGCCAAATTAAACGAAGGTCTTACAACGGGTCTACTAAACAAAACGATTGAATGGACCAGAAAACAGTTTCGATGTTATTAGATCACTGATCTAATAAATGAAACAATAAGAACTGAGGATTATCTAAAGCAATACAAGCCCGCATATTAATGGTAAACATAGAGAATATTTTAACGCACTATTGGTAGTTATAAAAAAAAAAAGATTTAATGTTCAATAAATTTGGTGTCTAGCTGTATGCGTTCAGATAGATGACATTTCATTTTAAAAACATATATGTATCTACAAAGTTGTAAATATAAATTTTATATTGTGAAATTGGCAAACAATCCAAGACCGAAGCTGTGAAATACATGTTGTAAATTAATAAATGTAGCTAACATAAGTTAACCCAAGTAGCTCGTTTCCCAACCGATAAAGCAGCGCTGCTACAAGCTATTAAAAATTATAAACAAATAAATAAGTCAGCAACTTGTTTTTTTTTGTCCTGCGATGACTGATTGAAGTGTTCGAAGCACAGCCATAAAATAACAATCGACAAGCATCGCTCCATAAAATTACAGGGACCGCAAATTAATTTTCTTGGTATTCATTTTCCACATTACCAGATACCAGATGCCAGATGGCAGATAGTTATCTTAAGTACGTGTAACTGTCGCTCGATCCAAAGTCGAGCCCCGAAAACTGAAAACACAATGACACAGCCGGCGAAACCGCAGCGTCCAGCTCGAAATTGTGGGTTAAGTGCGCGTGGGGCTTGTCCGTCGGATAACCTTGACATAGGGACTGGGTCTGAATCCGAATCCGAATCCGAGTCTGAGTCTGAGTCTGGGAGGAATTGGGGGATTCGGCGGGGCTCTTTATCTGTCACTCGAGCGGCACTTAGCAGCCGCTGCAGTTGGAAGTCGGTAGCCGGGTCTTTATGGCCTGGCCATGAATCACTTGAGGAGCCGCTGCCATCAACTGGACGATGTCGATGTTGCAATCCGAATCCAAATGCGGCTCCAGCTTTAATTTGAATGCAGGCGTACGCTTATAATTTACTGCGCTTTTGTTTGCGACGCTTTCGATGAATGGCAATGTCTTGAGGGTTCTGATTTGGGTCAAGTTCAGGGTTCGAAGTAAAGTGAGCTGTTCCTTACTGAACTGAATTTAAAGGAATATTGTATTAGTTAAGAATGTACTGAACTTCTATAACGAATTAAAAGTGACTAATAAAGTTCCTCGTTGATTTGTAACGCACTCAAAAACTGATTTGTCATTTGATCTATCATCATTGGCTTTTCAAGGTCTATTTATAAGAGTAATAGAAATATCTTTATTTATAGACCAACTTATTTTGTTCTTATGCGGCAATATTTCTTGCTCAACAAGTTTCCATAAATTAGGTTTGCTCTTAAACCAAGTCCATCGAATATCCTCAAAATATTACAACATCTTGCCACAGATTCTATCCTTCATTCCTGGAATTAAATAACCAATTGATTTGCAAAGGGCACATTTATTCTTAGCCCATTCGCTGAGTTCGCGTAATCACGTCAAGGCCTTTGAATACGATTTGCTGACCAATCGGCAATTACACACCTTCGTTGCCAGACAATTGTCCTGGTCGCAAACCTTTGATTACCTCCAGCTGTCAATGTTACTGGTGTTATGTGAGCAACTCTTATTGGATACCTCATCGATGGTATTTACACATTTGCACACATTGGCTTACTCATTAATTATGTGGTTATGTGGTAAAAGGTCGCATAACGAGCACTGGGAGATGCAACCCATGCCCACAAAGACACATCCAGCAGTCAAGATGGAGATGTATCCCCAAGACGAGAATGCAACTCAATTACGCGCCGGATCAAGTGATTGTTAAAGGCCAACGAGGAGGAAGATGCAGTGTCGCCGATTGAAGTGCAAGGACACGGATGTAAGGATGTAAGGATAGCCCACGCACTCAATGGGATAGCCCACCATCTGCAGGCAGTCTCATTTGCGTAAGCGACCGCATCTAAGGCCAATTACTTGGCCCATTGTCGATTGATTGGCCTGGCTTGTTGTCCCGACTTCTCGACTTCCTCACAATCACCCACACACAGAGCCAAAGCTGCTGGAACCTAGGTCAGTTAACGAACTGCGTCTTTGATAAGCGCTTAGAAGCCAGAGCCAGCTGAAAACTGAAAACCCGAATAAGTGTTTTACTTAAAAACCCAAACCGGTTGGCGGCTCAAGTTCAGCCAAGTACTTAGCGACAAACAATTGGGCTTTGGACCAAACTAGGCAACTATAAAAACCCCGCGTTTGGCCTGTCATCATCAGCAGTTGCAATCGATTCAGCAATCACAGCATACCCCCCAAAAAAAAACCAATCCAAAGATGTTCAAATTCGTGAGTTGTCTAGGAGATGGAAGCTGAGTGCTGAGAGTCCTGTAACCCATTATCCTCCTCCACAGGTCGCCTTCTTCGCTTGCCTGGCTGTGGCCGCCGCTGCCCCCGGTCTGATTGCCGAGACCCACTCGATTGTCCAGCCGGCGATTCTTGCCAAGACTGCCTACGTGGACACCAGCGCCTCCTCGGCCATCACCCACCAGAGCAACGTGAACCTGGTGCGCAAGGTGCCAGTGGTCTACTCCGCCCCGGTTGTTCATGCTGCCCCAGTGGTACATGCCGCTCCTCTGGTCAAGACTGTGATCCCTGCCGCTCCCCTGGTCAAGACTGTGATCCCTGCCGCTCCCGTCCTTAAGACTGTGGTCTCCTCTGCTCCTCTGGTCCACACTGTCGTCCCAGCCGCTCCACTGGTCAAGACCGTCATCCCAGCTGCTCCGGTTATCAAGACCGTGATCCCAGCTGCCCCTCTGGTTCACACCGTCCACAGCGCCCCAGTTGTCTACTCCGCCTACCACAAGTGAATCGATTGAAAGCGAACTTATATGGTTATGATAAATTTGTTGAACGAGAAAATAAAAAAATCAATTGAAATTTAATTTAACTTCGATTTCTTTAGAAATGTACGAAATGTATGAATTTCTACATTTACCTAAAATATGTTTTCAAGCGATGACCTGGTCCTGGATCTTAATTAAAAAGTAAAGGTGTTACATTGCCTAGTAAGGGTATTGGCATATAAATGAAAATTGTTCAAAAAATAGTAAAATTTAAAAAAAATCAAAACAATTTTCAAAACTGTGTCAGCTTTTGAGATCTTGAGAACTCAAAGTTCATACGGACGGACAGATAAACGGACGGACAGATCATATCGGCTAGTGCTGCATATCAAGAATATATATACTTTATGTGATCGGAAACGCTTCCTTCTAAGCTGTTAAATACTTTTGATTCTAGTAATGAGTAAACAATGTATAATGTCAAATTTGAATTGATATGTTCAACATTGGTAAAAGTTAAAGAGCCATTTACTCATACATATGTATGAAAGCACGACCACAATTCATTTATTTTTTATTAAACGAAAAAAAGATCTACAATAATTGGTTTGCATAATTTATTTTTGGTGCTGCCTCTAGGCAGTTTTACTTTTGTGTTGTATTTTTATTTTTTTTAAGTTTTCGCACTCGGCTACCGGCTCGAGATTGCCAATGAATACTAATGAATACCCCACTAAAAGTCATTCAAATTGATTATTTAAATGCTAATTGGATTGGATCAAATCGATCAGCTATTCAAAATTTTGCCACAAAAAGAGCAATTCATAAAATTTCACAATTTCTACGATCAACAAATAAATTTATTCAAAGAAGCAATCATAACAATCCGTTCAAGCAAAAGGTTTCCTAATGATGGTAGACATGGGCCACTGGAGCAGCGGCGACGGCGACAGTCTTGACCACAGGAGCAACCACCGGGGTGATGATGGTCTTCTGGTGGTGCACCTGGGTGTGGCTCTGGTGGGAGACGGCATGGGGTAGAGCCTTCACCACGGGCACGGCGGCCACATGGTGGACAGCGGGTGCGACGTAGGTCTGGTGGTGCACCACGGGCACAGTCTTGATGACGGGAACCACTGGAGCCACGTGCTTGACCACGGGCACGATGGGAGCCACTTGCTTGACCACGGGCACGATGGGAGCCACATGCTTGACCACAGGAACCACTGGAGCCACAGTCTTAATCACGGGAACAGCTGGCACCACATGCTTCACCACGGGAGTGAGCACCGCCTGGTTGTGGTACTGGGTGAAGCTCTGGTGGGAGGTGGCCAGTGGGGCACTGTGCACCACGGCACCTACTTTGGCCACAACTGGGGCGACGGCCACGGGGTGCTCCTCAATGAATCCCGGTGCAGCGGCGACAATGGTGGCCAGGGCACAGATAGCAATCTGAATTTAAAAACAGCACGTTAGATCCTGAAACATATCCACAAATTCCATACTCCAATACTCACGAAGCGGAACATGTTGATTTGGTTTGAGGAGGTTTGAAGTCGACGAGTGACTGATGCTGATTTCAAACTATGTCTACGGCTTTATATGGCCAAAAGTTCGCCAGCTAGATTGTCCTTCAGCAAAAACGAACTAACGAGCAATTGGCAAAAACTTGTTTGCTTTACATTGAACTTGAACCCGGCGCTAAACTAAGCATCTGCGAACCCTCACTTGCAAATCAACCGACAATCAATTGTCGTTGGTCCGAAAAAGGTTTTCAAAGCCCGAACAATAATCCAAAAGATTGATACCACAAACATATTGTTAGTTCAGGTTCAGAGAGCCTAGACGAAGGTCTTTCGATTCGTGATAGCAAACAAAACAAGATGAAATGCAACTTAATTTTATACTATAAAATACCACAATTAAGGGCATCGCGCCTCCAGTCCGGATTCATTGGAGCTCAGATGCGGCAGCGGTAGGACAGGCAGGAGTATCCTGGTGATGAAAACGAAGAAATCGGATAAGGCTCTCAAGCACTGGGAATTTTGTGAATAATAGGCATTTGGATTACGCCAGGTGCTGGATCAGGTTCTCGTCATCCGACCCGGAACTGTAAGACTGAATTTCGAGACGGGGGATTCGGATGGTGGGCCCCACTCGATAGGTGGTGCTGGAAGATGAATTACCAATCACGTGGTTCTCTGTATCGTCATCCTGGGTGCTGCTCAAGGAGCTCATGTAGCGAGAGGTTGAGTTCACGAACTCGAAACCGACTCCCATTCTGGCCACGTTTTTGGCCATATACTGTTCGCGCCACGCCTGGTTGGATTCCTCATGGTATTCCAGAGTTGATTCATCGGACACATCCTCGTTGGATTGCATCTGATGCAGTATAATGGCGGGACTGGGCACCCAAATATCGCGACGACTGGTATTCGACATGATTATCGTTGCAGCTAACTAGTATTGTTCCCCTTATTTATCAGGCTTACTTAAAAAGTGGTTAAGCAAGGCCTGCCCGATGCTCCTTATATATTTGAATTGACCTAATTTGATTACAATTCATATCTATTTTCCATTAATAAGCAATTTGCTGTACACAAATTTGAAATCCACACATGACCAAATGCATCTGAAGGGGAAAGAAGGGGAAAAACGAGAAACCAGCAGCGCAAAACACTTGAAGTTCAAGTTCAAGAAAATTTCTATGTAGTTCTGAAAAGTATCTGCTTGTTGCAAAATCCAAGAAAAGTTCTATGATGCCGATAAGAAGCCGTGCTCGTAGAACATATACGTCAGTAAAACTGAATGCACGCATTTCATGAGATTTGCATTCCGTGAATATTGGGATAAGGTTGTTCATATTGCAAGCTTGTGCTTACTGACTTAATCTCAACAGGAATGAATACGCAGTCATTTCTATGATATGATGTATGATACACATTAAATTCTTAATTCGAAATAATAACGATTTAGTTTTAGTGAGAATGAACCACTTACACATAAAGTTTTTTTTTTGTTATACACGCTGCCTTTATTTACACATTTAACTAACTAAAACTATGCGATTCCATTGCCTAGCTACCCGGCACGTAGACCGGACTCAGATTGAGCTGCTCGTAGCCGGTGGCGCCTCCCTCCTGCGTTGCCTTCGTGTGAAAGGTTCGATTGAGATTGGTGGGCTCCACGTAGCCCAATGATCGGCCCATGGGCGCGATGACGAAGCGGGTTTGGGCCTGTGAGGAACCCTGGTAGGAGACCACTGAGGGCGCTGAATCGATGAGCAGACGAGGCGCCTCCGTCGCCGGTTTGGCCAAAACCAGAGCCATGTAAACTAAGGCCAGAAGCAACTAAAGGGATGTTAGAATTTAAATATTTGTCAGGTCATTATATTCCAAACCAGATGAGTAAAGGTCTATCCCAATTGGCAGCCCCTTAAAGCGACCCACTCTGTTTGGGGATACTCGTCCCACTCACCAGATGCCGCATGGTATCGATCCAAGCCCAATGGGTTGACTATGGAGAGGGTAAATCACTGAGAACACCACGGACCACGAACTGAGGTGGGCGGAACGGATCGAATGGAAGCGAGGACTGGAGGTTCCCCTTTCAAGTAACAAACACAAGGCGGAGCGAGTGGCAAAGTCAAACTGAAGTGCTGTGTGAATTGCTGTGCCATGAAATCACGGTGGAGCAGTTGCTGGCCCAAAACAGGGGCGGGCGTGGAGCATGCCAAGGGGGTAGATTGGATAGGTACCAGTGGTAGAGCCCCGCTCGCACAGCCGCTGGAGAACGGCGCGATCTGCGATCGAAGCGTTGGAAACACGCGCGCAGTCGCGGTTATCTTGCAATTGTGGGAGTGTCTCAACTTGGACGCAGCTTTACGTAAAGAAATAAACCGAAAAAAAACAAATATAAATAAATAAATGCCGAACGCCGCAAATATTGTAGTAATAGCACCGCAACAACAAAGCCTACAACATGCGACGCCGTCTGCGTCTGCGCAACTCGCTGAAGGTTGATCCACTCCGCTCCACTTCGCACCTCTGCCGCCCGCCCACCGCACCACCAACTTTTGTGGTTCGATATTTTGTTTGCTCTGGCAGCTGAAAAAAAACAACTAGAGAATACTCTCTATGCAGGTATTACTCTAAATCTAACAATCTAATAAGACTTTCCATCTTAAGCATCTTAAGCAAACAGGTATCCCCTTTTTCTTTTATAACTTTCAGTTGCACATAAAACCGACATGCCCACTTTATTTATAGTGTATTTCAGGCACTACCAATACTAATTTGGCGCTAGAGGTTTCTATATAGCTAAAGTTGCCGTCGTGGCTTCGCACAATCGCCGGCAATCCAGCAATCCGGCAATGTTGAGTCAGTCAGTCAGTTAGCCGATTAGCCGGAGGCGCGTAATGGAAGCTCTAAGTGCACGCAGCTCATGAGGGGCTGTCGTATTGGAGTAGCTTTTGATTAATTAATTAGCTGCACACAAAATGGCCCATAAATCTCTTAGCGGCAAGACAGGGCGACCCCTTTGGTCAAGGAGTCCTCTTGGCCAAGTCCGGCTATAAATGGCAGCGGCACATGTCTAACGGTAATTAGTTGCCCACTCAAGTGACCATCATGCACATCACGGTGAGTAATCTCCATAGTTTTGTCAGAGATCCCCAGCTACCAGCTCCCAGCTTCCACTGATTTTGATTCCCACATTTCGGACCAACAGGTTGTTTGCCTCGTATTCACCTGGGGCCTGAGCCACAGTCACGCAGCCACGACAATCCTGCATGGCAACGGACAGGTGGCCAGTGCCATTTCCCACCAGAGCTTCAGCAGATTATCCTCAGCAGAGCCACTAACCCTGCAGTCCCGAAAGCAAACACATCAGCTGCTCGTTCCCTCTGCCAGGATTGTTAATCATCACCAGGCGGCAGTGGAACGACAGCAGGTGGAGAGGTTCTTTCAGGCGGCAACGGCGGAGGCGGAGGAGGTGCCTGTCATCTCTGGACAGACACCCGCCCATCTCACCTACGCTGCCCATCCAGTGGTGCACCAGATGCTGCCAAGGATTAAGCCAGTGCGAAACATTAGCTACGCCTCCCTGATCCCAGGACCTCGCAGCCTGAACACTCATACGAATCGGAATTTGTCACCCGTTTGAGGTGCTATATATTATATTAAATTAAAGCTTTGGTTTAGGCTTTTATTCAATTCAACTACTAAAACATCAAGCAGTAACACTTAACACTCACATTCGACTCAAGTGCTTGTGAATAAAACTCGAATACTTTTTATCAAGGCTCAACTTAATTTGAGATCCAATGAGATTTGGAGATAAAGCAATAATCATAAGCCTCAAGATATTTTGCACTATTCAAATTTTTGCTAACCATGACAACTATTATTATTTGCATTCAAATATCCACACAAGTACAGACACCCAAGTTTCGCTTGTCAATATTTTCGTTTAGACAAATTCTCTTCATAATATAATAAGTATTTTAAATGTAGTTTAAATACTTTTAAACGGCAAATTATCAAGATTCGAGAAGCCAAAATTTGATATCAATATCAGAAGTCTCCGAAAAGGAGTGCGGGCAGCTAGCTAATCGAGGGATGAATGCTCGGCTGATCCTGAGGCAGCTTCCCAATCACTTGATCTTTCGCATCCTGCACTATTCCCTGATCTCCCAGCAGCTGCGGGACGAGCTGGTAGTTTCTGCAGGATCATTCAGATTAAAAGGTGGTGGAAACAAGGTGCTGGAGTGGCAGCCCTTCGTCCTGTGGCTTGCCAACCTGCTGCTGAACTACGCTGGCGATATACTGGGCAACCTGCTCTTGGGTAGTCTTCCATTGGAGCCACTGTGCAATACCGCAGATGTCATGCTCAGTTCGTTGATCTGGTGAGTGGGATCTATTGCGCTCAATAAATTAAAATTACATAGTTCACTGGTGCGTGAGGAACATATTTATTTTGTTTATATGAAGCTTTGTTTCCACTCAAAAAGGTACTGCATCTTTTACTGTCCCTTTGACCTGGCCCACGCCGTGACCAGCACTTTGGCCTTTCGCATCCTGGCCACCGCCATGTCTACGATTAGCCAGGTTCAGTTGATCGATCGAGGAGTCCATTTGGCGGCACAGGTCTACGGAAATGCTCCAATCCCGATGCTAGTGGTTGGCACCGTCATGGGCAGTGGAGCCGAAGTACTGAAACCGGTGGCGAGTCTTTTAATCAATAGATGTCAACACAACCAGATGGCATACCTGAAGTTGAGCAAGTCTGTTACACTAAACTAATAAATAATGAAATCGAAAACTTAATATTTCCTTTTTTACAGCACTTCAAAAGTTGCACTTTTCATCTCCCTCCTCTTCATGTTGGAAGTCTATAAAAGTCCAATAATTATGGGCATTAACAGGCATCAACTTATGGTCTACATACTGGTGATGACCACCGCCTTTAAGTTCCTGTCGCTGTGCTATCGAACGGATCATATAATTTGGCTATTGGAGCAACATATACGGTACACCCTCTTTGGTGGCCTCTCCAGGGATTTAACCAAGTTCTTCCAACGCCTGCTGGAGCCTAAAGTCCAGCGAACGTGGGCGTATGCGGAATTTGATTGAGACCCTCGTGTGCATTGCGCAATCGTATCAAACTACACGCTCTCCACATCCCCGCCAGATTGGGTGGTTAGGGTGTTGGGGCTGCAGGTCTAAGCGGCTTAAGTTACCGCCCCGTCCAGCCAAGCGATTGGATCACTGCAGCAGATGTCTCGCTTGATCGGGTTACGTATGCTAATCAGCTTAGAATCGCCCACTGGTGGTCAGAGGAGCGTTGGAGCAGTGGGCAAAGCGAAGGAAGTGCTCGGTTACGGCCACAGGTTAGTGGATGCTACAGTGTGCTCACCCAGCTGTCGAGTAAAATTCATGCCTGACTATAAATTCGTGCATTTCAATAAAAACTATAAAACTAAACAATGAAATGATTTCTTGAATTTGCTAGATATGAATATAAATAGTCTTAATATGAGTTAAGTAATTCCAAACTGTTTTTAAAATATTCCTCATAATATATTTTTTATCAGAAAGCATGCATTGTTTAATCTGCCCTTTTCCATGTTATATTTCCATGTTCGAACAGATAACTTACCAACATGTCACTCCAAAAAAAAGTTAATACCCGCAAGAATGTGAAACCAAGTCCGAATAAGACTAAGAAGAATCCATCTGCCATCATCTCGATCCTCTGTCCAGATGGCGATAAGCCCAATAAGGAAGCCAAGCCCAAGAAGAACGGCGGGTCGGAAGAATTTCAGGCCAAAGAATGTCCCCGAACGAAAAGCTTCAAGCCACCAGAAGAGAGGCGAATATTTCTGGAGCAGGAGGTGGTTCCCATTCTAATGGAGGGCATGTTGGGATTGGCCCGGGAAATGCCCCGCGATCCCATCGGTTATCTGCAGAAGTTTTGGCTTGACGACAAGCACAAGTGTGACATTCCATTGCCGCAGAATATTCTTTAACATATAGCTCTGATGTAACCCAATCAAATTTCAAATTGTCAGCTAATTAAATGTTTTTGATTCGACGTTAAGCTTACGCAATGATGCATTTCTTTGATCAGTCAGGCGAAGAGATTCTGTACCGATTTAAGGGCTATAAAAGCAGATATTCCAATCTCAAACTGCATCATTCATTTCACAGTTTGCGGATCTAAAGGAAGACTGCTATAATCATGTCTAGATTGGTGAATTATTTCTTACTTTCATTGAGGGAAAAATTTATTCAATATATTCAACATTTCAGTTCCTGCCCGTCTTGGCCATTGTGCTGGTCTCCATCGGAGCTTCGCATACAGCCAGCTTGGAGTGGCCCTCGAATCTTGTGGCTCTCAGTTCGGTCAAGTCCTCGCAGCTGCTTCCGATTGCCAGCGAGGATTCCGTTGAGTTGGCCGATGGCAGTTCGGGGTCCGTCAGCTCATCCGCTGCCCAGCCGGAAGATCAATCCCAGGAGGAGGCGGAAGAGCAACAGGTCTCCTCCGCATCCAGTGGCAGTGCCGATCCGATTAGTGGCCGTCTTGTCTCTGCCGGAATTCCCGTCTCTGTGCCTCTTCCTCTGATCCTGGCCGCTCGTAATGGACTACGAACCGTATTGACCATCCAGGAGCCAGCCGTGGCCAAGGTGGGCGAGGTGGTGCAGCACGTGCCCACTGCCGTTTCGCATCAGACCCAGACGGTGGTGCACGATCACCGCCGATTGGTCACACCCATTGTGGCACCCGCTGTTCGCACCACCCAGGTGATTCGCCAGCAGCCACCACTTCTGTGGAGCGTGGCCTCCGATCCCCGAGTGGTTCTCATCCGCAACTAAGGATCCATTCAACAGATTAACACGATGAACTCGCCAAAGCTATGATACTTCTATTCTTAACTCCCTTTCTGGACCTAATAACCCACAAAAAGCTTTCTCCTCTACGTCTTCTTTCTTCTGCCATTTTCTGTAGATTTCTTCTGTAGCGTGCTTTCAATAAAGATTTCGCATTTGCATTTAAAAGGTTTTTGTGCTTTGCTTATTGGTTATTCTTTTCCTACCTCATTTCCAAAATAAACCAAAAAGAAGGGTATATTATGGCTTGAGTAACTTTTTAAAACTTCCTCTTCTCAATCAAATTTGCTAGCCCAGTCAAATCTATGTCTTTACCCATCTTATGTAAAATTATTGTCCTGCATTTACGTATTACGAACCCATTGCATTTTCACTTATCTGGCTCGGATTCTTGGGCGTTGTTGGTGCGACAGGAAATCAATAAAGTTAACACAGAGACCAGCCCACGACCACAATAAATATGCCACATCCGCCCCCCTGTTCCCAGCGAAATCTCAAATTGTGTGCAATCAAGATCTCTGGAGGATTAGGCTGGCACAGGGTCTGGGTTAACGCCCAAGCTCATGTTCTCATGTTCAAGGGCTGGGACCATTCATTTAGAATGGCTAGTCCATTCTCCAATCTTGAGTACTCAGCTCGACTATAAAAGCGGAGGATGGAATGGCCAACGAACAACAGTCAAGTGAAGTGAACTGAAGCAAGAAGATGTCACAGAGAATGGTAAGCAAAGAGGAATTAGGCTTCTTAATAATATTTTAAATGTAAAATAAACAATTTTTGTCCTTTAGTACTTATCCTTTGCTCTCTTACTTTGCCTTTTGGCACTTGGAAATGCCGATCTGCAATTGTATCATCCCCTGATGACCCTGCACCACCCACCAACTTTTGCCAAGGTGGGCCATCTGGTGGAGCATGTGCCCACCGCAGTTTCGCACCAGAGTTCCACCATCGTTCATCGCAGTGTTCCGAGGACTACATCACTGTTGACACCCGCTTTGAGGTCCACCTATCTGAACTATCCCACCTGGGGTTATCCACTTTTCGATGGCACCAACACGCTGTACAGAAAGTAGGCATCTGCATTGGAAACGATTCGAATAATTGGGCTACCGAACTTTGGGTTTGAACAATAAAACAAAAGCCCCAATCCCCTAAAAGCACTGTGTTTCGCATTCTGAATGGGGAGTGTGGTCTAATCCCAACTGGATTGAGAGGAGACGGCTGCCAATTAGATTTTGCGCTACGCTGCACTTCTGATTGAGTGTTGGATGGCAGGATATGATTCAACTGACGTCACCAGATGAGCAAACAAACGCACGAAATAAGCAATGCTTTGGTATCCTGTTCTCAAGGATATTTCAGGGGAGTATTGAGTTGAATGAAGCAGCTTGTGGATCCATATCCATTTATATTTATTTTTATTGAGCAATATTCACTAGGCAAGATGGACTTTTCAAAGAATAAAGAACAAGAAGATAAGAAAATTTGAAATATGAATGTATCATTATTCTTAATTTACATCTTTCTGGAAATATTCCATTCCATATTCCTAAAATATATTTAAAGAATGAGAGAAAACATTAACTTCATTTTTTCCTATTTAAATGTTTACAATATGAACACCGAATGACTGAGTATCTCACAGGTCTTATACCACGCAGTTGAAATACTTTTGGGTGCATTGGTGCAAGGATGATTGACGTGCCGTACGCAAATGTTTCGGCATTATTTCAGGATCTCGGGGGCTGTTGTACTCTCCTGAATTTCCATGGGAATGACCCAGGGTCAGTAGCCGAAAATCTAGCAATGTTCCCAGGAGTGTCGAGGAGGTGAGGAATCTATGGATTCAGGACTTTCACCCAGAGTGTGCATGTGAAATGTGTCTAATCAAAAAACACACAAATGGAAGCCCTAAGATGTGTCTATCATCTCTTTTAAGAACTGAGATAATGGAGTTTCAAATGACACAATGGAAATAACGAAAAACCCTGAACCCCAGAGAAGGCCAAAGGTTAAGTCCCGGCCGATGGTGAAAAGCCGGTTATGCAATCGGCAAAAGACTTATCGATGTCAATTAACCATGTAAACAACCTGCTGTGCAAACTGACGCAGGGAGTTCAAAGGGGTAACTAATGGCCGGGCATATAGTATATAGTTCGACAATATAGGATTACACAAGACGGCGGATGTAAAGCGCCTGCATTAAGGTCAAAGCATCAAGGTGGCCAGAGCAGTTTGCTTATCGATTGATGCACAAGTGCATTGTCTCTGTGGAGCACTCAATACCTGTCATTTACAGGAAATCCAGCCATCTCAGTGATGCAATTCGAAAGAGGCGTAGATTCCATAGCTCGCCCTCTCCGTATCAACATCACAATCATCATCATCACAATCGTCATCATGGGTTTTGTTTCCCAGTCTGCTGCACAGCAGCCTTTTGGGCTCACACCATTTAAAGCAGATAGACCCGCCCGAAAGGCTGCTCCGCACAACCGGACAATGAAGGCCCCTAGTGGTTCCATAACCAGAGGTTCATTGCATCTCCCTGAATCCCGGACTTTGATTGGGGCTATATGGCATGGCCATTCTCAATTGGCCCAGTGGGTGATTTGGGTGCTCGACTGCTGGGTAATCGGTTTGTTTGTCTATCACAACCGCCATTTGAATGCATCGTTATGCTGTCATCTTGGCGACTCTAAGCACTAAAAGGGCCAGCCATCCCGGGGGGTGCTACAAGGAATTTAATAACTTAAATCCAGAGGACGGAGATTGAAATTCCGTCTCCGCAAATCAAAGGAAAGCCACTTAGCATAAGTGGAGGACCGCAAAAATCAAGCTTTCCCAGAACTTGGGCCCCCAAAAAACATATTAAATATTTAATGTAATCGAGAAGTTTTAACTTAAAGCGCAATTATTGGGTAACTTTCGGAGGAGGGGGTTTTTACTTAAAGCGGAAATATCTGCGCAGGGGGAGAACGACAACAGACAAAAAACTTTCCGGTGTGGCAAACAACGGTTTTCAAATTAATTTACAAATGTTCAGGGCTCGTAGATGAAGACAATAAGCCAAGTTAAATGAGCCAGGCAGTAAAAGAGTAGTGAAAGGGCAGCAGCAGCAGCAGCAGCAAAAGCATTTGATGCGGGTGAAATAATTCGGGATATTATGTAATAACCATGGGGAATAAGTGGGAGCAAAAGATGTCTGCTGGCGACATGACTCACCCACTCCGCCCTCTATTCAATCCGTATGCATATCACACAATGTGGGTGAACGACCTTGATGCTTTTGGCCAACTATGATGATTACAATAATAAACTAATAAAGCAAAACATACGCATCGATTTTATTACCAGCCATTTCGCAAATAACACTGCGAATCGACAACGAAAACAAAAGCGGCAAACTCATTCGCATGCCAGGCACACAAACCGAATCGAAGCCACAACAAATCGACTCCCAATATGTGAATCATAAGCCATAGGCTCACTGCACTGCACTGGAGTGCATTATTATGCAAGCCCCCAACAAATCCAACCATGCGATGCTGGCCACAAACTTGAATGGGGTTTCCCCAAGGCCCAAAGCGGTTTAAGCCGGCAGCAGGCAATCAAGAATTGAATAGGCCAACAATGCGAGACCAAAAACTTCAGTTCGGTTTTCTTGGGATTTTCCAGCGGCGGATTGGCGAATACTTTTTGGGCAAATCCATGGCACAATTGCAGATGCAGTAAAAAAGCGAAATGCAATTGCAGGCACTGGAAAAATTGTTATGTTCCAAATATATAAGTAAGTCAGAAAAATGATATAGTTAATTAGTAAAGTACTTAATCGTCTATGATTATTTTTAATGTTTGGAAAAAGTGCATATCCGCTGATATGTATCAAAAAACAAAATTCATAATTTATTAAAATATATAAATTAACAAATTAATAATTATAAATTAATGTAAGGAGCTTAAACTAAACCCAATATAATATAAAGATATTTTCTAACTATCTTATTAAATTTCAATCGCCTTACTACAATTTTGTGTGCTGCTTTGATTTTATTTCCCCTCAAAAGTTAAGCTCTAAATCCATAATCGATATACGATGTATGTAGTTGGCTTAAAGAGATTGGCAAATTGTCTTTAGCCAAATGGTGCGTGTGGGTGGAAGACCTCAACTTGTTGAGCAATTGACACAAATCTAAGTCAGGGAGTCGGCACTTCAGCCTTGAGCCAGTGACAATATTTATTTTTTTTTATTGCTTTTGGACTTGAACTGCGACAATTTGGTGTGCGAAGGGGTATAAGAGAGAAAGGTATGGTGAGCGAAAGAGAAGGAGAGAGTGATTCAGTCGGAGGAAGCTAACAAAGTAGAGCAAACACGATTCCCACACAAATCCATTTGGACAAACAATTAACAAGTTGGCCATAATCAACATAGGCTATGTTGTAATAGTGCGGCCCAAGAAATGTGCAAAATGTTGGAGCGCACCATAAATAGATATGAGTATATACCAAATCCGAAATGCAGATCCAATAACAAGCCCCTGAACCTGTAACCCCATCGGATTACAAACTGTCCACCTGGCATTAGTTGTCTCCGGCGAGGTCCAAGTTCAAGTTCAGTTCATCACTCACTGGGATTTACCAATAGCCAAGTTTCAGCTAACTACCAAAATTATTTTTATCAGGAAAATCATTGTAGATAGCAATTAGCCGCATTCGTAGATACACTGTAATAGATGAGATTAAATTAAAACTTATAAAAACGTATAAAATCAACACATTATTTATATTGTTCTGCAAATATCAGGTTGTTTGAATGTTATCTAAATATTTATATTTAAATAAGATATGAAGCTTTTAAGACCTAATGAGTTATTAATCATGTATGCTAGTTTTCAGACCAGAGTATAACAAACGAAAATAGATGTATTAGTTACTGAAACGTACATTTAAATAAGTTTGATATTTACATTCGGAAAACCCTTTATAGATATTATATTAACAATGTATTAAAATCGATTTCCATCTTATTGATGTACCCCCAAAAAAAGGTAAGCCAAACGGAATTAAAAACGATGCAAAATAAGGTTCGTCGCACCTCCTTCGAAAAGCCCAAAGTGCTCGATAGTATGAGTCATAAAAAACCCGATGGTCAAAAACTACGCCACACGCTACGCTGATTGATAAAAACTTCGTGAATTAATCGCGAGCAAATAGCCAAAAGGTGTTTGGCAAACAGCCCAGAGTGGCGACAATAACAACTCCCGAGAAAAATCAATGTGATTAGCATAATTTTCGAAGCTCTGTTGGTCATTATCAACTTTCTTGGAATGCTTAACATAAAACGCCACTTAGGTGGGGGCTAGATGAACGACTGCAGCACATCGAACCAAGGTCAGTAACACAAGTGGAAGCCACTGGAGCCACTGAATCACAATGAGACTCACTCCGGCCGGGCAGCACTGACCATACACAACACAAACGCAAACCTGATAATGATTGGGATTTAAGGTAGTGGCACGCGAACGTGATCATCGTGAATAAGTTTGGGGGGAATGTCTCTAATTTTTATGAACTTCGGGTAATTCCGCCAAGCGCTTTTTACTCACAGTGAGCTAGGTTAAATAAAAAAAACGTTAAAATAAACGAAAATGAAACGAGTGACCGAGCGATGACGTTTGCATTGACCATGGGTTAAAAACCAGGCGATTTGAACTGAACTGCAACCAAAAAGAGAGGCAGATGTATGAAGTAAAAAAAAAATGGGGAAAGATGAATGTATGCCAAAAGATCCGGTTTGAGGCAATGCCCAATTTTACCCTTTTTCACGATGTTTTTATTATTCAGCGGTTGCTACTCTCTGACCCAATTCATAATTGCAGAATTGCATAATCCCGGTTTCTCAAGCAACGCCTTTCCGGGAAGCTAAATTTGGTTATTTAAAATTTGGTAAAATCATAAAAAAAAAAACAAAGCCCCATTTGGATGTTTAAGACAGTCAGTTATGTTTAAGAGATGTGTTGAATGTGATGATAGTTTCTGGGTTTCTTACTGATAATGAAGCTATCATAGTGATATTTCCGCCTATTTCCGCCTCGTTTACTGACCTCCAGTAGTTGGGCAGAATTGGGGATTTGAGGAAAAAACCCAGACGAAAAATCAACACTAACAGCGAAAAAGAGGGGTTGCCAAACATTGTCGCCGTCGCCGCTTTTGTATCTTTTGTTTTGGGCTACCGATTCGCAAACTAAGGCGGTATGAAAGCTAGAAGAAGACGGAATCAATGCAGACAGAGACAGCGAAACGTTGGAGCTTGACGTCGACGGCGCGCATGCACAGCTTTTGTATAAAATGTGCGCGGCCAACGAAAGCGAAATCAGTGAACGATCTGCAGAGCATCGAAGAGCACAATCGGTGCAGAAAGTGAATGAAGTGAAAGGATAAGAGACTCAGTAAATTGCATAAGGATTATCCGGACAACAGTGATAACTAACCAATTGGATTAATAAACTTGACACAAAAAAGGTGAGTGAAGTGAGCGAAATTAGCAAAGTGAACTCAAGTGAACCGAAAGCGAACTAATTTAAATGAATGGCTATTAGATGTGAATTATGAGTCTGCAGCACATGAAATTATGGTTGTTGCAAATATGCCTACATACATACACTTAATAAAAACTCTTGGCCAAGAGCCTCCGCGTCATTAAGCCAATCGAACAAGCGAAACTTTCACTGCGAACACAAAGGAAAAACCTAAAAAAATTTCCCAAACCCAACCAAACGGCAGTTAGCATCGCTTACGAGCACTTCTCGCCAAAGAAAATCCAAGCGAAAAAGTTGCCGGCAATTTGCAATGCAACGCTGCGCACAACTTCCGGCCGAAAAAGCAGGCCTAAAGAAATCCAAAGATACATTTACATAACTGGAAAATATATACTTGAAAAAAATCATAAAAAATAAAATATAACTCGAAATTGTAGTGTGTAATGCCGCTCTAGATGAATCAGATCTGTTTACATAATCATTTAAAATATAAATATATCTTCTTACTTAAGCATATAATTCCGAGTGGCAAAATTATAATTCTGGCTATCCTATTAGTTACTCCTTAAACCAATATTACATTCATAATTGATTTTTTTGTTAAGTGTAGCCGATCTTTTACAAAATCCGCCCTCGCTGTGAGCCGGTGACATAACTGCAATGCAAACGACCATAAAAATAAAGGCTGAAAAGAAAAGTGAATTTTACCAAATAAAAGAGACACGAAGCGGAAAGCGGCTGTCAGGGCGAGAGATCAAGTTGAGCGATGGTCTTCGGTGGGATTGCAGTCGTAGGCTTGCTAAATCTGTAGGAAAATTACCTCATAAATTACGGGGACCTGAAGCCAGCGATCCCCTCGCCATCCCGACTCGCATTTCGAGCAAAAGTAACGTACAAAATCAGGCAATTAAGTGCTACGGTCTGCGACCTCCAATGAAAGTAAAAGTCTTATACGAGAGTCTGAGTCACGGTGAAGATTTCGTGATGCTAACCGGTTTGGGCTTCGGATTCGGTTTTGTTACGGATTGGTTAAGCCAAAGATGGTATGAGGGATCGGTGGCTAGGTGGAGAAATGTAAACTGGCACAATGACTTGGGGTAATGGTGTCAAGCTCGCCACTTATGTCATAACCAATCATGACTAAACCTCTTAATTTATTTTCCACTCAAAAGAAAAGGCGACAAAGATGGTCAATCAATCACTTGATTAATATATCCGTAGATATTAGAGAATTGGTATCCTAAAGTTTTTCTATCTAATCATTTCACAGGCTTCACAATGAGAATAAGAACTAGCCTTTTGGCAGTTGTACTGCTGGCCACCGCCTCCTTGGCCGAGGAATCCAACTGGGGAAATGAGTGGGCGCCCATGGAGGATGCCATGCCCAGTCGCCGATCTGTCGATACCAAGCCCGCCGAACAAGCTGACATTCAGGGACGTTACCTCGTCCACGAGTCCATCCAGAGCAACAGCACCACCCAGATTGACGAGGTCATCGAGCAGCTGATCAACTCCCGCCGTGAGGGTCGTAATCTGGGGGAATACGATGCCGTCTATGCTGATGGCAATATCGATCAGGCTCTGCAGCAGGGAAACGATATGCAGGCCCGCAATCTTATCCGGGATAAGCTGTGTGGATTGGGACTGATGAGCTGCGATGTGGAGGAGAAGCGTCCCTTCTACTCGACCATCTATGCCCAGGGTCCCCCACCACCATCTGGTTTCAGCGGTGGTCCCTATGGTCCGGCTAAGCCCATGCCCCCACCAAGCTACTTCAGTGGTCGTCCACCAATGGGTGGACCTCCTGGATCTTACGGACCTCCGCCAAGCTCCCTGAACTCCTTTGGACCTCCGCCCAGCTCCGTGAACTCCTTTGGACCGCCAAGGAAGGTGGGATACGAGGGACCATACAAGCCAATGTCTGGACCTTACAGGCCATCTGGACCCGGTGGCTACCTGGAGCATCCTCCACCATCCGCCATTGACGGTTCATCCGACGGTATCACCTACACGAAGCCACCACCCGGAGCCCTGATCTATGACAGCAAGCCACCAGGACCCATCTACACCGGAGGTCCTTCTCTGGGAGCTGGACCCGTTTTTACTGGTGCTTCGAATGGAGTTCCTCCATACAACTACGAGAACCCCGAGGGTGGCATCCAGGGTGCAAGCTCTGCTCCCAATGGTTTCTACTCGCAGCAGTCTTCAGCTTCTTCCGCCTCGGCCACATCCTCCAGCACCAAAGTGGTGGTTGGAGCACCGCTCGATGGTCTGCAGCAACATGTGCATCATCATTATCACCATGTTGAAGGTGGCGAGGGAGCAAAGGTTCCCAGTGTGCCAATTCCCATCGGAGCTGGCCAGACCATTAACACCGACTTCAGTGCCCTGGCCCAATCATCTGCCACATACACTCCCTCCATTCAGACTTCTTCCGGATCCAGTTACTCCCAGTCCAATGCCTTCAATGCTGGCTTTAATGGTGCTTCTCAGGGTGGACTTCTTTCGCAGAACGGTTTTGGAATCTCCCAGAAACCCACTGGAGATCTGTACAAACCAAACTCTGGAGATCTCTACAAGCCCAACTCAGGACTAGGAAACTTTGGCAGCAGTTCCTCTGGAGGATTCAGTGGATCGCCCAGCTCCAGTTATCACAGCCAGAATCCCGACTACTACAAGAAGGAGCTGCAAGGTGGAGCATCCAATCAGTACAATGGCATCTCTGGTGGTTACCAGGGTCAGGGTCAGTACCAGAGTGGATATGACACCTCGCGCCAGCAGATCGTCGACTGCCAGTGTGTGCCCATCTCCCAGTGTCCCGCTGCCGATCGCATTGGACGCAAGGAGGATCTCATTCTGCCTATTGATCCCCGCAACCTGGGCAAGGACATTGAGGCTCTGAGTGACGATGCTCTATCCAGCAATGCTACCACTACTGCTGAGGCTAAGAAGGACGAGGAGAAGGCGGACAAGGATGACAAGAAGCGCACCCGCCGCCAGGCTGATCAAAAGGATGACGAAGCAAGCGATCTCTCACTCGATGCTCAAGGGGTAAGTCCATAGAAGTCTATTAGTTTAAGTAGTGCCCAACTAATGCCAAATCACACATGGTTCACATGGACCACTAATCGAGTTTTAGCCAAGCTCCTCCCTCCCACACACACACACATTCAAATCAAACAACAAATCAATCAGTCAATCAACAAATCAAACCAATCTGACAACTGCACCCATCGTTCAACGCTCCAAGCTCAACTAAAATACCAGAGTGCAAATCGGTTCCGATTAGACCAGTCACTAATCCCAGAACTAAACCAGCTAACCAAGCACGACCTTTGTGATCGCACGCCTGCAACCCGAAACATGCAACCTGCAACCGGCAATCAGAAATGGAACTCCACCTCTAGCGTTCTTATGTTTTCCCCTTACCAACAAATAGAGACAGTCCCCGCTCGGAGGATCTCCATTGGCATTGCCCGCTCTCCAGGCCATCGAGCTGATCCAACGCAAAGTGCTGCCCACCTACGGTGTCAGCTTTGGTTTGCCCTATCCCACTGGCGGGTATGGAGGTTATCCCTCGAATATTCTGGGTGATCATGTGCCCGCTCAAAACCCGTACTTCGGTTCGGTGGGTCCAAATGGTCTGAATCTGGGTCTGGTGAATGTGAATCCTCTGGTATCGGTGCAGGTGGCCAAAACAGAATATGGCGAGAAGGTGGTGAAGCCACTGGTCAATCTGCATGTCACTCCCAATGCGAATCTCATTCAGAAAGTGGGAGACTTCTTTAAGCGGAAGCCCACCGAAGCGTATAGTACACATTACCACCATCACGATCATTATAGTGGCTATGAGCACCACGATTACGATCACCATGACCACCACGATCACCATGACCACCACTCGTATCCGCATTTCTATGGAGGAACTGGACCGGGTCTCCATTTCAGTGTGGAAATGGTCCCAAGTACTCCCATATTTGAGTATCACAGTGGGCCTTCTGTTCAGTATCATCACCACCACGAATCGTCTCCCTACGAGAGCTCCTTCAACTCTATATATCCCGGATCCAGTCCCGATTTCGGGGGCTATGGCGAGTACTCACAGCATGTGGAGCGAAGTGCCAATGTGAGCGGTGGTGATACAGACAGGCCATCGAATTCCGGTCGTCGTGGCAAACAGTTGAACCTGGGACCCCTCTACAACATTCCCACTCCGGCTCCTGGTGAGGCAGCTGGCAGTGATCGGATCACTTTCCCACGGGATCGCAGGCGCAGGAGCGTTGAGGATGGTGTGTGGGCGGGAGCAGCTCCTAAGGAGCAGGTAACCATGTGTGGCTAAAGCATTAAAGTTCATTCGAAAGCGTCAATAGAGTACTAAAGTCCATAACTACAAAATTGAAAAATTTCATGAGAAGTTCAGTCCCAAATTATGTAACTATTTTGTAAAACTTTTTAAGAGTCAAAGAACCCCACATTTTATAAATATTCTTAATTGTTTATTGATTAAATCATTGATGGTAATTAGGAAAAGTTATATGGCATTCAAAGTACATTTCAAATCCAGATAAGATTGTACCCATTCCTCCAACATTTATCTAATTGCGATTGCCTTCCTTGATATTTTCCAGCGTGCCTATTATGGAAACCGACCCGTGGAAAAGACCTGCCGCATCAACGAAGTCTGCTGCCGTCGTCCACTGCGTCCCCAGGCTCCTCCCCAGCAATTTGGTCGTTGTGGAGTGAGGAACGCCGCTGGAATCACCGGTCGCATCAAGAATCCCGTCTACGTTGATGGAGACAGTGAGTTCGGCGAGTATCCCTGGCATGTGGCCATTCTGAAGAAGGATCCCAAGGAGTCGATCTACGCCTGCGGTGGCACGCTCATCGATGCCCAGCACATCATTTCCGCTGCCCATTGCATTAAATCGTAAGTTCTAGAGTCATAAAAGTATATTTCACCAGAGCATTAACCAATTGCTTCTTTCTATCCAGTCAAAATGGCTTCGATCTTCGTGTGCGTCTGGGCGAATGGGATGTCAACCACGATGTGGAGTTCTTCCCCTACATTGAACGCGATGTGGTTTCCGTGCACATCCATCCCGAGTACTATGCCGGCACTCTGGACAATGATCTGGCCGTTCTGAAACTGGATCAACCCGTTGACTTCACCAAGAATCCGCACATTAGTCCCGCCTGTCTGCCCGACAAGTATTCCGATTTCACTGGAGCTCGTTGCTGGACAACTGGATGGGGCAAGGATGCCTTCGGCGAGCACGGAAAGTACCAGAACATTCTGAAGGAGGTGGATGTGCCAATCCTATCGCACCAACAGTGCGAGTCCCAGCTGAGGAACACGCGTCTGGGCTATAGCTACAAACTGAATCCCGGATTTGTGTGCGCCGGCGGAGAGGAGGGCAAGGATGCCTGCAAGGGTGATGGCGGTGGCCCATTGGTGTGCGACCGGAATGGAGCCATGCACGTGGTCGGAGTGGTGTCCTGGGGCATTGGATGTGGTCAGGTGAACGTTCCCGGCGTCTACGTTAAGGTCTCCGCCTACCTGCCCTGGATCCAACAGATCACCCAGAGCTATCAATGATTAACGGATCAGCAGACTGACAAGGAGGAGGTGACTGGCTACCATGCGAATATCACCGGATCCGTTCCGGTTGACACCTCCTCCGATGAGTTCGTTTTCCACTTCTGACCGAAGCCATCTTTCAACACTCTCGCATTCCAACTACCGACCGAATCGTTTCGATAGTGGCATTCGTCATCGTATTTATCACTCTTAGTTATTACGGATGTCTCCTTGAATACCTGTTATATTTTGTTATATATATGATTCACTTCCCTTCACTTCACTTGTTGACCCACTCATTAGCTACTCACAGTTGTTGCTCAATTGAAGACGCACTGGCGTCGCGTCACCTTGTCACTTCTTTGATATTAATTGTAACGCGAATCTTGTACACCGAGTTCCGATTTTGTCTTGTAAAATAGTGTTTGTCATAACTTATTTATTTATGTATTTGTAATAAATAATTATGTATTTAAATAAAAAAAAAATAATTTATATAAAAATTGTGTCATTCATAATGGTACTTGGGTGGGGAAACTACTAATGTACAATAAGTTAGTTCGTTATCAAAGGGTTTTAAAATCCGCACATATGGAAACTGGTCTAAAAAATGTTTTCAAAAAGTATGGAGAATCAGCAATTGTAGTATGCATTGGTAAAAATATGCTTATAATATTTTTACCTTGATAAAATGTTTGTTTCTAAACCCTTTAATACCAATACACAGCAACGATTGTGATAATTTCGCCTTAACTATTATTATCAATCTTTTTTTAAGTACTATAAGTACTATAGTATTTATAGATATCTTTTTATTTTGGATTTTGTATATTTACTTATATAAATATTTATATATATATATATATATATATATATATATATTTATATTTATTTATATATAAATATTATAACTATAATGTAATATTATTATATAACAACAACTACCTATAACAGTTGCGCCTCCTACGGTATATTAGCATTATATAATTTTTCAATTAAAAAAATATTCAAATTTTGATTGGAAAATTCCCCCGTTCGTAAATTGCCAAATTTCGTGGGCTAGTTAATCTAAACGAAAGCGTAATCCCTCAAATGGCTTTCCCTGCATCGTTGCACCTTGAATCCCGTCAAAAGAGCCACTTAAGGTTCAATTACAAAGTAGTGCAGCACATAAAATGCAAATTAAATTTAAAACATTAACAAACCCGAGCAGACCGACCACTTTACACTGTCCGTTTGGTTCAAACAAGCGTGCCAACGAACCATTAAAAAAAAAACGCCACCATATTTTGTGGCTCAAAGGCGGTCACTTTAAACTTCCTCGATGGGATGGTATGGATGGAAATGGGTGTAAAGGTGCCATGTGTGTGGACCCAGCTCTCCAAATAGTGGGCAGAGCTATTCAAATAGCTTGGAGATGGAAAATCATAACATGCCCGCGATCAGTTAAATTTAAAAACCGCAACAGACTTTCCGCAACTTGATAAACTTTATGCTCGGCTGGCGGCTCTGAAAGACTTATAAATTGTACACTTCCATTCAATTTGAAGTTCAATGCAGTTCCAGCAGCGCTAGCGAAATGTACGGCCAAGGATTACGTTTTCTTCTCGCCCAGCTTGTTTTGGGTAAGCCGGGGAATACCCTTTTATAACAAAGTGAAAAGTTGTAGTGATCCGTTCTTTAAAAATTAAATTCCAAGAGTTGAAAAGTGAAGATTACTATTCTCATACCCGAATCGAATAGATTCTCTTCGGAAATCTTCAACATCCCTTGAACTTGTCTTATATACATATAGAGATACAAATTATAAAGAAATAGATACAAAGACACCAGGATATTGAAAACTTAAATCCTACTTAGGTCCTAACTTAGGATTCCTATTCGGTTAAAAAACCACGTTAAATCTTATTTTATATCCAAATACCTTTAGTGCTCCTTTTGTCCAATGCCTTGGGTCGCCTGCACAAGAGGAATGGCTATCACTACCGACCGCAGCAACCGCCACCAATCCACCAAGGTGGTTACTTTGAGCCCCATCTGCCGGCAGTAGAGCCTCCCGAGCCAGAGAAGCCACAACATAGCACCAAAAGCTACTACACCACATCGGGAGGTAGCTCCTCAGTTTCCAGCAAGGGATCCGGTGGCTATAGCATTGGCAGCGGCCTGCGTTCCATTGCCCAGGGATCGGCGGATCAGGCTCACAGTGCAGTGACCAACCAGCATGCAGCTGCCAAGCAGGCGGCCTATATAGCCCAGAATACACTGGCCCAAGCGGCTTCTCAGGCGGCGGCCACTGCACAAGCGGCTCTGGTGGGCAAGCAGGTTGTTCTCCAGGAGTTGGAGCAGCAGGCAGCCGAGGCCCAAAGATCTCTGTCCCGTGAGCTAGAGCAACTGAAGGCGGCCAAGATCTCCGCGAGATTGGCACAGCAAACGGCACAAGCGGCGCATCATCACATATCCGTGCTCACAGCTGCGGTAAATAATGCCAAATCCGTGGCCGAACAGGCTGAGCAAACCTCCACGGAGGTGAACAATCAACTGGCCTCCCAATCCCAGATGGTGGGTCAGTCCAAGAACCGATTAGAGCAGGTTGAGGAGCAGTTGCACCAGGCGCGCGTAGACTATGCGGCCACCAAGGAGTCCGCCCTTAAGGCGGCCAATTCCGCAGCTGCGGCTCAGGTGAATGCATCCAAGGCGGCCCAGCATGCCACGATCGGATTGCATGAGAGCACGAATCCATCAGCCCACGGGCACGATGGTCAGGAGTTGGGTGGCGAGGAGGAGTCCTACGATGAGCACCTAGACACCAGTGGCGGGGAAGTGGGACACACTGGCGGAGGAGAGGAACTATCCGAACATATTCGAGCTCCATATTAGTGAGGGATTAACTATCACTAGATTTTATATATTAAACTTAGTTTGAAAGTCATATTTATGTAAATATAATGAATGCATTCAAGTCAGACTCATGCGGCTGTGAGTTATCAGCACTTAAAGATGTATAAATATTATTTAAATATTCCTTAAATATTAGGTGATCTTTAAATCTCTGAAAAAAACCAAATTGTTTTAAAAATAAATATTATACTAGACAAAACATCTGGATCTAGGAGACAAGAACATGATTAAAACCTTTTAAAGCGATTATTAGTTACTAAAATTTTAAATGTGTGTGTGTGTTTTCATTTATTATTTGGGAAGTTAAAAAATTATTTAATTTTTTCAAAATTTAACTGGTTTTAAAATCGCCGCGCAGCATTGCCAACACACACAATTTACTGTTCATAACAGCCTTCTGTTAAGTTTTAACAGCCCTGTTAAGCCAGCCGGCACAGCTGTTCGACCTTCCCTGTGAGTGGCAAACTCACTGTTTTTATAACTTGCAACAAAAATTCAATTAAAATAGTGAAATAACCCAGTAAAATGGCCCAAAAAGTGATCAAGTACATCGGTCGCACCACAGACTTTCGCGGCAACACGCTGTGGGAGCTGGTCTCAAACCTGCCCAACTGGGGTGTGGGCCGTCTGCTAATACGTAACATGTTCCAGCGATATCCGGAGCCCTGCTACATGCGGATTCTGAAGGTGCAGTCCGTGGACGAGCAGCCCGGCGAGATCCGCAAGGTGCGGGTCACTGTGGAGAAAACGTGGCGCGGCGTAACGCAGCCAAAGCCTGTGGAAATCTACAGCACCAGCTATAAGGCGGACTACGAACTGGTGCCGCAGGATCAGGAAGCAAAGTATCTGAACAACAAGAAGAAGGTTGAACCAGTGATACTGCCCACCAAGATTGAACTTCCGCCTCTGCTCCGCGAACTGGTATCGGAGGAAACGGGCAACCCCAATCCCCAGATGAAGGTCCACTACAAACTGACCGACAACAAAATGGCCAGATTAGCCAAGGATGGAGAAAAGCCAACTGTTAACTTTGCCCTTGGTGTGGGCCAGCCGAAACCCGTGAGCGCCAAGCTTTACGAAGGATTATTATAAGCCTGGGGACGTTGTTGAAATATTAAATACATATATTATACACTTAAACATACGAACATTTGATTTGTACACTATCTACACGCGGGTTAGACTCTGGAATGGAATACTATGGAATAAGAAGACTGGCATTTACTTGCAACTGCCCTCCAGGGAGCGCAATTTCCTCGTGAGATTATCCACTTCGAGTCCCAACACATCGAGGTTCTCTTTCAGCGTAATATTCTTCAAGAGCGTATCCTCGAGCACAGCTTGCAGTTTCTTGTTAATCTCTAGAGAAAGTTCGAGGGACATGGCTTTATTCTCGCCTCCCGTCTTCGATGATCCACCACCATAGATGGCTGCCATGATACCATTTCCGTACTTGACCAACTCGCTTTTGTTCTGATCGCTCCGCGATGTGGTTAATGCGCCGGCAGTCTGATCCCTGAGCATGTAGTGCTGCACCACCTTGGATTTCTTCTGCACCTCGGCCACCAGAGCGGCCGTGTGGTTCTCCAGGAACTCGATCCGTTCGGTTTGGCGGGCAGTGGCCTGCTGCAGTCGCAGAATTCGCTCTACGAGGACTTTTTTGGACGGTACCGCCTGGAGATCTTGCTGCGGTGGCGGCTGTTGCACGGTGGTGGCACTACTGGCCACCGTTTCCGATTCGGAAGACTCGCTGGCCCGTCGACTGCCGCTGTGCATGCTGCCGTGGCTACTGGAGCGACTATGACTCCGTTGTTGAGGATTCTCCGTTGGATACCCATTGATCGCCTGCTGACAGTTGCTGCAGTAGCTGATTGGTGTCTTCGGTTCCGTAATTCCCCTTTTGTACTTGTTCAGCTCGCGATGGAGCTCTTTCAGCACGGTGGCATGCTTGTGCTGGGTAGCCTCAAAGTCACCCTGAACATCCTCCAGCTTCTGCTTGGTCAGTTCGTACATCTTCGTCTTTTCGGACAAATGCTTGGCCAGCAACAGTCGCTCCTCGTTTTTCTCCGATGCCTCCAAACTTAGTTGCTGCTCCAGTTGATTATACTTGGTGTCGTAGGTGAGCTTTTCCTGCTTCAGTAACTTGTTCTCAGCATCAAGTCCCTGCGCCTGCCAAAATAAAGGAAATAACATCAGATCCTTGAACATGGTATGGTTTAGGATGCATCTGATACCGGCATTTATCTCAACTGCTTAGAATTGCTAGCCATTCAAAGCCTCGGTGGCGCAGTTGGCAGCGCGTAAGTCTCATAATCTTAAGGTCGTGAGTTCGAGCCTCACCCGGGGCATGTACATTTTTTGGTTTATTTTTACTTGTACTCACCTTTGCTTTGGCCAGGCAAATATCATTCTGCAGCTGCACGATTAGCTCACTCATCTCCTTGTTAATTGTGAGTAGCTCCTGCCTTTTGACTTTCAGTTGCTCCAGGTCCGTTTCGTTGTCTTGGACCAAAGCCTCCAGTTTCTGGACTCGTTTCTGTTGGTCCATCAGTTTTTCTTCGTTTCTACAAAGAAAATTATCATTTAAACATAAATGGGATTGTATGGATATATTCTGCCTCTAATGTATACATTTCCTTAAACTTACATTGTGTTCTGAGTACGCAGAAGCTGCAGTTCCTCCAGTTGCCCCCTGAGCTTTGCGGAGTTAAGCAGCTCATCACTGTATGAACCTTCTACGGAATTGTGCAGCTCTCGCAAACGATTATACTCCTCTGTCAGCTGATTATGCTGCACAAGAAAATTTTAAAATAGTTAAAAAAGATAAGATATATTCCAAAACTTGATTTACCTCCGTGGTGATCTCCTGAAGCTGGTTCTGCAGTTCTTTGTTGGCTGCGCTTAGTTTTTGCTGCTCTTTGGTGAGCTTATCCAGAGCCTCAGTCTTGCTGGTAATCTCGTGTTTCAAGAGTATTGTGTTGGCTTCAAATTCCATTTTAAGTTTCTCTGTGTATAAAAAGCGAATGGTAAGACCAGTTAAACATATATCATTGAAAAAATAATCGAACCATTTGCCTTTTCCTCCAGTTTATTGGGCGCATTCTTTTCCTCTTCCAGTTTGCGTTCTACAACCTAAAATGGGAACCAAGTTCAGTGAAGATCAAATATAAGCTTAGGTAATCATTGCGTACCGCTTTGGCTTCTGTTTCGATGTTCAGTTTGTTTATGTGATACTTGAGCTTGGATTCCAAGTGACCCATTTCTGTTTTGTACTTTTCGCACTCCCTCTGATATTTTCTGACTTCATTGCACTGATAAGGAAAAGATAAATGTTATGATAAGAGATTTGTTATCTGCACAAAATTCGGAATTGGAGCTTGTATAACTCATAGAAGAATTAGTTTTATTGCCAATTAAGCAATTATTTGATAGTCAATCTTTCGTTGAATTATAGAAGCAGCAAAGTATTCCCACCCACCTTTTCATCGATGATGTACGTCATGCGGGACTTTTCTTCGCTCACAGCCAGGAATCTGGTGGACACATTCTTTACTTCCTTTTTGGCCTCGGCCAGCTGCTTCTCCACCGCCTCCTTCTCCTTCTTGGCGTCGATAAGTAGCTTCTCCTTCATGGCGAACTTAATGACGGTGGCTTCCTTCTCCTTGTTGGCCATTTCCATTTCCTTGCGGCAGGCCTGCTTCTCCTTGCCCAGAATGGCGTTCTCCCGCTGAATGAGCGTGATCATATTATCCTTCTGGACATTGGACGTACGAAGTTGTTCCAACTGCTGTTCGTAGTTGCGCCGCTGCTCCTCAAGCTGGGCCAAGCAGTGGACATGGGATAGGATGTCGTTCTGTGGGGGTTGCGAAGGGGTTTGCTGCAGTTCCTTCACCTTTTCCTGGGCCTGCAGATCCTTGAATCGCAGACTTAGTCCTTCCTCTTCGATTGGCACCTGCTCCAGTACGGCTGCCTTGAGATCCTGCTCTATTTTTCCCTCATCCTGGTCTGTAAGCTGATCTCCATTAGACTCAGTTTTCACATCGCTTTCTTCCAGCTGCTGTTCAATGGAATCCGCTTTCATATCCACGTCTCCAATTGCTTTCCCCTCTATGTGGTTAGAATCCCGGCCAGAATCACCATTTTCCACGCTGGCCGGATTTTCCATCTCAGCCGGCGGTGTTGCCTGCGCTGATTCCATTATCGGATCGGTTATTTGATCATCTATTTAAATTTTACAATGAATTTCGCGTACTTTTGCTATACAACAAAAGTTTGATATTTGCAACCAGCTGTTAGTTTGGAAAAGTTGGCAGCCCTCCTTGAGCAGTATGACCATTGCTGCCACTCGGCGCGAAGGGTAACACTAATGTTTGTTTACATTGCAATTTGCTTAATTTGTTAGAATTTTAAACATGGTTTGCGCTTTGGGTATTGAAGGCAGTGCCAATAAAATTGGCATTGGCATAATTCGAGATGGTAAAGTACTGGCGAACGTACGTAGAACGTACATTACCCCACCAGGAGAAGGTATTGCCACATTCTAACCCGCCGGCTAGTACAGATTTAATCATAACCAATCATTCAACAGGTTTCCTGCCCAAGGAAACGGCCAAACATCACAGGGAAGCCATCCTGGGCTTGGTGGAATCCAGTCTAAAGGAAGCCCAATTGAAATCCTCTGATCTAGATGTTATTTGTTACACAAAAGGCCCAGGAATGGCTCCTCCTTTGCTGGTTGGCGCCATTGTGGCTCGCACTTTGTCGCTCTTGTGGAATATCCCGCTGCTGGGCGTAAATCACTGCATTGGACACATCGAGATGGGTCGCCTGATCACCGGTGCCCAGAATCCTACAGTTCTCTATGTGAGCGGTGGAAACACACAGGTTATTGCCTACTCCAATAAGCGATATCGCATCTTTGGCGAAACTATAGACATTGCAGTGGGCAATTGCCTGGATCGATTCGCCCGCATCATTAAGCTGTCCAACGATCCTAGTCCGGGCTACAACATCGAGCAGCTGGCCAAGTCGAGCAATCGTTATATTAAACTGCCCTATGTGGTTAAGGGCATGGATGTCAGCTTCTCGGGGATTTTATCCTACATCGAGGACCTGGCAGAGCCGGGCAAGAGGCAAAATAAGAGAAAAAAGCCACAGGAAGAAGAGGTCAATAATTACAGCCAAGCCGATCTTTGCTATTCGCTGCAGGAGACCATCTTCGCCATGTTGGTGGAGATCACAGAGCGCGCCATGGCACACTGCGGCTCAAATGAGGTTGGTTGCAACAGTTTTCCGAAATTAATCTATGAGTTAACCGACTTCTTTTCAGGTCCTTATAGTTGGAGGTGTGGGTTGCAATGAGCGACTCCAGGAGATGATGCGTATTATGTGCGAGGAACGCGGAGGCAAACTCTTTGCCACTGATGAACGTTACTGCATAGACAACGGACTAATGATTGCCCATGCTGGTGCAGAAATGTTCCGCTCTGGCACTAGGATGCCCTTTGAGGAATCTTATGTGACTCAGCGATTTCGAACGGACGAAGTGCTGGTCAGCTGGCGGGATGACTAATCACCACAAGAACTTATTTCTGTGCATCGTTTGTTTATTAAATAACTAGTGTCCATAATAACTTCATATTTGTAAAATGCATGTGTTTAGGATGTGAACGAATTAACCCACTTAAAGGGCCTGTTCCTTGCCCGTCCACTGGGGCTTAATTTCCAAAGGGTAAACGCGCTTACCCTCGATGACATAGACAGCTCCGTTCTTGTCCTTCTCCAGGACATTCAGAATGCATCGAGAGACATCAGCGGCACTCTGCTTGTTTAGCCTATCCAGGATCCTATAGGTCTCGTCACTCGTTTCCGGGAAGATGATCTTCTCCGTAAAGTTGGTGAACATGTCCGTCATTGTAGCTCCAGGACAAACAGTCACAAACTTGATGCCCGAGCGTTGATAGTACTTTTCGTTCTAATTAAGAAAGAGACTTAAATGAAAAACCTAATTCAAAAGATATGTAAGAAATTCTTGTTACCGCCAAGCACCGGGTGAAGTTGATGATGCCAGCCTTGGTGGCTCCGTAAACGGGAATGATGAACATTGGATCCAGACCCACCACCGAGCTCATGTTAACCACAATGCCACCCTTGCCGCCATTATCCTTGCCCATGTAGGGCAATGCACTCAGTGTGGAATTGATGATTCCACCGAGATTTACCAACAGAGTCCTCTGCACATCCTTGTCGTTAAAAATCCCGGCTACATTGACCACAATATCGATGTTACCGAAGGTCTTGGCTATCTCCTCATAGGTGGCTTCCACACCCTTCTTGTTCGCCACATCCATCTTGATGATCATTACGCTTTGGGTGGGATGAGCGGCCCTAAGTTTTACAAACTCCTCCAGATTATCCTGCAAATCAATGATGGCCACCTTCTAGGAAGCACTCGCTTTAGAAATTACTTCACGTAATTATGTGTAAAACAACCAACCGCTGCTCCAGCGGCCAGGAGCTGCTTGGACACCTGCAGTCCAATGCCTCCAGCTCCACCGGTCACCACTGCATTCTTGCCGCGAAAGGACATCTTGGTCTGGCTGATTCGTGTAGTAGTCGGTGGTATTCCTTGTGGCTTCATCAAGCACTGAGCTCCTCAGTTGCACTGCTGACTTGGAGCTGTAATGTTCGCCGCTTTTATACCTATTTCCCAAGGGCTATATGATATATCGTTGAGTGACTTTGGTTCGACTGCAATCAATAGCTAGTTTTCCACCTGCTCTGGGTTAGGATTATGCAACTTATGCCCATATATCAATTTCCATCCCCATCTGGTCGCTGTAGCGTTCAGTCTGCTTCACACCGCTCCGGTTTTTCGATGTCAGCTTTGCATCAGTGATAATGTCATTGTGTAGATAAAGCAATGATCTCTTAATAACTATCTTCCAGTGAAATCTTTGCTTTTAAGAAGGTACACATGTTGGGCATTTTTCAAAGATCTTACAATTAAATGTATATTTCGATTTACAAAACCATCTTAATTGCTTTAAAATTTTGGTTTTTTAAATTGTATTTCCTCCCAATACAAATTTTAGCAATGCAAATATTTTAAAGTGTATTTATTCAAGCAAAATTCTTGTGAAAACATAACATATATCTACATATGTATGTCGTATATCTTTGGTTTCCATATGTGATATTTAAATTTCTTTCACAAATTGTAATATTAAAAGTTTATCTGTTATCTTAAGACTACCAAACATGGGTTTGATTGCCATGAAATGTATATAAATTTGATTTGGATTTACTTTTGAACTCTTTTTGGGCCGCTTCAAAATTTTACGTATCAAAGGACAAAGAAGGATAAACAAAGTAAAGGAACTCAAAAATTATAATCAAAAATATAAGTTTATTTGTAAGCACTTAAATTATCACAAACTTATTATATACACAAAGATAAATTAGATTGGGAGACATTAACTAGGGAAACACAAAAGTTAGAAATACAGATTTATGAGAGGGTGAAAAACGGTGGTTACCCCATCTAGTGGGCATTGTCGTAGGTGTCCTTGTGCTGGTAGCCACTCACATATCCGGATCCATCGACCACGTTCCGTCTGCCCGCGATACCCTTGCCCTTTCCGGAGGCATCGAAACGCTCCTTGTGGGAACCGGTGTACTTGCTCGTATCCGTCAATCGATCCACGGCAGCTGCGGCTTTTCCAGCCTAAAAATGGTAACAAAATGTTGATTAGGTTTTCAATAAAGGCATAAAGTATATGGTTATGACTTTCAAAGGTTTAAAAAGATATTTTTTAAGAACTTCTGTAAGAAAACTACTTTAACAATTGATAGTTTAAATGAGTCAAAAAAAAATCATTTAAATTTTGTCATATCTAAATGGTCTTCTCGAAGTTCTTTACACTTTAAAATCAATCTTAATCATTTGACTTATATAGATCATATTTTTCACAACCAATTTATCAAACCCACCGAAACGGACACAACTCCTGGAGCTCCACAACTGGCCAACTTTTGCTTGATCTCCGACAGCTCCACCTTTTTCGTCTTGGCCAGATCGTCCAGGAATTTGTTGTAGTCGCTGAGCGAGATCTTCATGGCCTTGAACTTCTTGAAGTGGATGCCTGTATCCGTGGTGGTGATCTTCTTGTCGATAACTTTGGCCTGTTTCATCCACTTGTCACTCTGCGACAGCGTTATCAGCTTGCCATCGGACTTGGAGTCCCCGAACTTGGAGAAGGCCTTGAACTGATCCGAAAAGCTAACCTTGGGCTCATCCTCCAGCGCCAATTGGGCCAACTCGGTAGCGGGCACCTCAGGAGTTGGCGCTGGGGAGGGGCTTCCATTTGCTGCAGCTACCTCGGACATGGTGGATCTGAAAAATATATTTAATATTATATATATTTTTTTAACCTTTACTGAACCCTACAGGTGTTTTAATAGATGCCCAGTAATAAATAAACAACTACGGACAAAGAACCTTCAATTTTACAGATGGACTGAGGATCATTTATTATTAATAATATGCCTAGCCTGATAGGTCATTGTTTTGTTTAACATTTTGTAGTGGTTTCTTCCAACACGCAACTTTTCCGCTCCTGCGTAATCGGTTGACTACGGTTGTCACCTACGCAGTTCCTCACCTGTGGGCCACAACGCTCACCAACATTGCGGTGGGTCTTGTCCGTCACTGTCAACTATCTACATATGTAGGTGCTATTCCCAGACGTATCTTTGCGAACACCTTATCAGTACTTTACTCACTTCGCTTTCGCAATGATATCACAACCCATGCTGAACTGGACAAAGGCAAAGCTATACCCACCCAAAGCTAGGCCAAAGCTCTCTCAGCTAGATTTCGAGAGATGGAAATCTAAAGGCAAATTGGGAGAGACTCAATCATTAGATGGCGTCATCGGTTTGGGTCCCCCATCTCCCAACGCAGCTAATTATCGCCTTTTGGCAAACCCAAATACACAAAACAAATAGTCAACAGGTTTGGCTCACATGGGTTACTCTATGGGGGTCAGAACTTAGCGCTAGCTTGCTAGATCTTTTATGATTAGTCTCTAGCATGCAGTTATCATGGGTTTTAATAATCCTAAGGCGATATTAGGTATTTACGGTACAGCTATACAGTTATAGATATACCCTAAAATTATTAAAATGAATCACTTTTACGCTTATTAAAATAACAAAAAGAGCAATAAATATTTTACGCATCGCCAGAAATTCCTCGCTTAATTTGTTACCCACCGAACGTGGCATAAATTTGGATGATAATTTAGTTTTAAAATTGCTTGTAGCATAAATTGTCCTCTTGTTTACAGGCTACCCAACACGAAGTCGAATCCTCAGACCCATCCCCATCATTCCATAAACAGTAAATAAAACGTGAGCATTTATTGGCGGAGCCATTAATTACGCACCACTTAAGGTTGCAAGTTGGAGCCCCAGGAGAGATGGAAGCCGTTTGGGCAAGCATTTAATGCGGCGATAAGATGCGACTGCAACCAGTTTGGAGTCCTCTATCCGTGAGATATGATGCCACGGCTTGTGCCCGCACAGATGCGAATCGAAATCGAAGTGGACGGGCGGGGTAGAATCACCATGACCTTGATGCAGCCCGTCGAGCATGTCAAATACTATTTTACCACCCCCTAGCCCCATTCGCAATCCAAATCGAAAAATGAGTGCTTATGTCATCGCCTCATTACGCCGGCTCTTGATTACGCTGTTCTGGGATCAGCTTTGAATAGCTCTGGGGTGAGGCAATTTAATAGCCCATATTCCCCAGATAATCCATCGAAATGATCTATGTAAACTGAGTGGTTAATTGGGAACATTGCATGCATAGCAAGTCTGCCGGTCATTAATCATCTTATTGGTCTCAAGACCAGGGCCATTGAACTTGAACTCCGCTCAAGACGATACAAATTATCCGGTCCCAGTTCCCGGACAAGACTAATGGAACCCTTTACTCCGCCCCTACATGTAATTGGAAGCCATAAATACTCGGAAACAAGAAAAGTTGACAAACTACACCACAAAAGAAGTTGGAATATGCAAGAAGAGTTTTAAGATGGCAAAAAACAAGAGGCTATCGACTAGGAAATTACCTGTAAAATCAAAACTAATAAGAAATATCTTTAGGTTATCTATGGTGGCTTTCAAAATGCTTTTTTTCACAATAGAATTCATTTTGTAATATTAGTAAAATCAATCTTTTTTAACTACCATCAGCCAATGCAAATAGTTCGGATTGTTAGATCCAATTTTCTACACTAAGATTGACGTTATTAGTTTGATTTTTAATAGAAGCCCGATTGCTAATAATTTTCTGAAAGGTTTTACAAAAATCTAAATATTATAATTATTCGAGGGAAATACTAACAGTTTAAGATGATCGTAATCAATTTAAAAAGCGGAAGTATTAAATCATCGCAATCGACAATGGAAAGACTCATCCTATGATACCCTGATCAGACTTGGATACTATATTCACACAAAATAAATTATTTTCTTAATATTCTTTGGCAACTCAAAGTGCAGATACCCCTCGTGAAATGAATGGCAGAAAATCAGGCAGTCTGATGGGGAGCGTGGATAGTCTAAATCAGAAATAATCCGCTTGCTTGTCAGACCATAAATAATTCGATTCTTCTCATTTCCCATCTCTGTTTTGGATTCTTTCTCTGTATTTTCGATTTGGAGAACAAGTTCTCATCCAGCTCCAGTCGAGCATTGCGAATTCGTTGCCAACATTTTAATTAGTTTTCTACCAAAATGGTAAAAGTTAATTGGGCAATATATATGACATATGACCACAATTTGAATAGGAATATGAATGAATATTATAGATAGCCATTTTCGAAAAGAATGGACTTCCTGGAGAGGGGAACGCAATTATAAACCCAACCTACCTCAAGTGGACCGCTGGAAAGCGAATGGAGGAAGCGAAATTTGGGTCATCTCGATGTATATTTATAAAACAAACGACTTTGGGGGGAGAAACATGAAATACTGCACCACATATGAGTTTACGTGTGTTAATAAACACACAGAAATATTAGCACCTCGGACTGAATGCATAAATTAAAGAGAACTTTTATTTTGGGGGGAACAAAACAGGAAGTCATGGGCATTCTGATAGAGCACGCAACGCAATAGAGAAATCATTGACTTAGGAGGGGGACTTATGCTCGGGACATAATATGTGTATGAAATGTGTAGCTACATCACCACTAGCCCAGATGACATCACTGGGAGCTGGGAAACGCGCAAGCGCCAGTTTGGAGAAGGGGTTTCCTGGGGGGTCTCGGTACTGGAATTTCAGACTGATGATTCAAATGCACGCATATATACACACGGAAGCGGGGAAAATGCGCCTAAATCAGGACCTCCCAAAGGAAATCGAAAACAATGGTGCTCCCCAGGAACAAAAGAAAAGGGGAACGCGATGCGCGGTAAGTGGGTCAAAATCTGCTCTTGAAAATATGAACCTGCTACTCATAAAATGAATAAAAAAAATATCCTTGGCTCGGAGTCTGCTTATAGATGCAGGATACAGTAACATTTTAAAAAAAAAAATAAATCCAACGAACTAGATTATTTTTCTCGAAACGTTTCCAACTTACATTTGTTATTAAAAAAGTTCCAAAAATTCTTGAATATATTTCCAAAAAAATATTTGTTTTATTCCTCGGCTATTTTCCAATCACTTTAAGGCAAACGCGCGAATGCTGGCGATGTCGAAACTCAACTGTTTGGACAAATGCGCAGCCAGTGGCTAGCGAAGGCCCAAGCGGCGTATGAGTGATATTTTTGTTTTGAGTGAGCTTTCGCTGAGTGAAATAGAAACTCAAAAAGGAAAATCCTCCTTAGCATTTTATCCAAAGAAAAGATGGCAAATCGTTGGTGAGCTAACATAAATTCCAAAACTTTCTGAATGAGATAAGGAAAACGATTTGGATCTTATAGACACTTTTACTGACCCCCCAATTTTTTTTCAAGCGATGACTTCATTTCGCAAAATTTTATACACGAAAACTAACAACGAAAGCCACACGACGAAGCCATTTATCAGAAAGAAAAAGAAACAAACGAGACCTAAAAACAACTCAGAATAACAAAAGTGACGCTACACACCAGAATCTTATCAAACCAACAAGTTACACTCAAAATTTTGGTTTGTTGTGAGTGAAATTCTAGGGAATAAAGCTTAAAGCTTTTCCTGATTTTATATTGTCTAAAGAGAAGGGGAGGGGTTCGCCACACAGTCTGAGCTACTAAAACAGTGAGTTTGTAGTCAGTAAATTTGTTTAAGCGCAAAAAAACAAAAAACGATGCGTGAAATTGTTGGGCAAAAAACACACACAACAAGTGCCAGACAATTCGAATAATGAAGGGTGTATCTTTTGGGCTTACTTAGACGTGTTTTTGGGGTGTGACTTGGGCTATACTAACCAGTGAGCTCATGCTTAGCTATGCAAATGAGTACTTATTTCAAGCGGTTAAGATTTGTCGACCGCCTTACTAGGTAAATGGGTTCTTTGAACTTTTCTATTTTGGACATTCAGGAAAAAGTAAAAGTCAAATAGGAAATCATAAGGAAATTACTTCGCACTCCATAAAATGATTAAACACATACTGAAACAACAAGCCCGTCCTAAACCCAAAACAAACCCTAAACGAACGAAAAAAAAACCTTTGACATTGATTTATGAGAACTGACGGTCGGAAGAATTTGGTAAGTTTTTGTGGCCAACTCGATGAAGTCATAGCCCTGGCCCAAAACCAAAATACAAAGCAACTGAAAGACTAACTTGGAAAACGAAATACCCTGAGGAGACTTCTAATTAATTTCGTAAATTAAGCATTAGGTATTACAAACAGAGGTCCATTGATTATTATTATTTAATATACAATGTTTGATATGTAATTTAAATATTTCATTCTACAATATTCATTTAGTTTATTGACCAGATGACGTTTAGAATATTCTTTAATTAAAATTAGAAAGAGTTAAATTTCCTATATTTATGGAATGTTTTACAGCTGAAATACCTTTTAGACTGATTCGTTTGCTCTTTTTTTCTAGGACATAAAATCAAAGTACTCCCAGTCCTGAAAAATGAAAAACATGATTCTTGCCACCTGGCCTATCTTAAGTGCACCTTTAATTAGCCACGAAGGCAGTTCAAAGAACCAATGGTGGTACACAAATCAGGGCACAGTCCACTCGAGACAGAACAAAGGGAGTGAACCAAGTGGACCGGACTATATTGCCAATCCAACTTCAATTCCAGGCCAGAACTAACCAGCTCATTAAGCCAGGCTGGAATGGTTGTAGAGAATTGGGCTTTGATTGAAACTGAGTGCCAACGGGGCTAACATTAAAACGCACTTATCAGCCGAGCCGTCAAGGCCAATCCAATGTGGTTCTTGCAGTTGCTCCTCCTCCTCCTCCTAATCGGGAGCGAAGTTTAAGCACCAGAGATCTGAGGCATCCGATAAGCCCGCTGCTAAAAATAAAAATGACCAGCGAAGGAGGAACAGGAGATACCAATGCAGCTGCAGTGCATCAGAGGCGGATGGGAAACATATTCTTAGGGGGTTTTCTTAGTGTCCGGTTGAAATAAGTATATATCTTCAGTGTATACTATAAGGTGTCTAAAAATTCACATTATATTATTTATTTAGCGGACTTAACGATTTAATTAACCCTTTTCTGTGTCATATTTGTAAGCTCTTCGCATAAAACATATATTTCTTATGTACATACATATGTATCTAACCAAGTATTATAATTTTTAAGGGTACTTATGACCCCCCTAAGACCCCCATTTTGTTCGCCACTGGAGTGCATGACTCCCGTGTCCAAGCTGTGGCCAAATGTGGCCCTTGGCCTTCACTCACCTTGAGATGCCGTTGTTGTCGTCGTCGGTTGTTGCCACAGTTGTTGCATTTGCTGTTGCAGTTGAAGTTGCTGTTGTTGTCGTGGCCCCGTTGCAGTGTGCGAACAAAAAGGAGGCTGAGATGCCACAATGCTGTGGCAGCAACAACGATTGCATATCAATTACACGCTGGTCTGGATGCGGTCTTTGGCCTTGATGGTCCACCCAGCCAAGGCCCTTGGCTCGCTTGCAGATCCAGATGCAGATGCAGATGGAGATGCCAGGCAGCGATTGCTCCTCCCGCTGCGGAGAACCAGGGTCTGCCTCCCTCATTTGGGCCCACTCCAGCCTTGGCCACAATTAAACCAAATTGACAACGCCTTCACGAGGCGTCGATCCCCAAAAGGGGAGTGAAAGGCGGAGCTGCAATGTCCGTTAACGACACAAGTGGACACGACGACGCATTCGCATCTCCTCGTTTGCATTGAAGTGCATCTGATGGATACATTTGGAGAAAAAATTAATTGGCTGTTTACTATTTTAAAATGTGACAGATATTATTACTATTAGGTTATTCTTTAATGAAATACGTGTGCTTGTACAAATTTGATGAATTCTATTTAAGTACAATAAACCACCTTTTTTATCAATAATAAAATATTTTTTTAATGATTGTCATAATCATAAAATTAAAATTTCAGGAATTTAAGAACAGTCTTTTTTAGCAATATTATTATTTATATGCATTTAAATTTATGTTTTAAGCTTTGTACAAATCATTATTAAACAAATTACGAACTACTTATTTTTGGATTTAATTTAAGTCATAAAAATCACGTTACTATATTAGGGTAAAAGAGCATAAAACATTTGTATACTCTCTTAGATAATAATATGGCATACTTTTAGAATTTTTTCGCAGTGTATCAGAATAGAAGCATCTGACCGGCAGGAACCTCAGCCAGAACCAGAACCTAGAACTCGCGAAAGAACCTGCTGGGTATAAAAGGATGAAGACCTAGGCTCAGAATCAACAGTTACCAGTGAACTGACGAACAAGACTCACTCGAAGCAATCTTCCACTGCCCAACCATGAAGTATCCACTTCTGCTGTTAGGAAGCCTCAGCTTGGCCCACGGACTGGCCTTGTACTATCCCTATGCGTACACTGCCGAGGGATCCGCCGTGTTCACGCCCACCCAGCGCCAGTATATCGCCAAGGATGAGTTGGGTCAGTACTCCTATGGCTATTCGGAACCATTGTCCAGCAAACAGGAGACCCGCACCCTAGACGGAATCACCCAAGGATACTATAGTTACCGGGATGCGGCGGGAAAGCTGCAAACGGTTAACTATGTGGCCGACAACAAAGGTTTCCATGTGGCAGCCACTAATCTGCCAAAGGCTAAAGTTCCCCAGGAGTCGCTAGAATTTAGTCCCAGGAGCGCGTCGCATCCAGTAGACCACCATGTTGAGCATCACGCGGAGGTGTCGCATGCTGTAGTTCAGCATCCTGTTGGCCACCATCCCATTGAAGTTCCACATCATCACACTGTTGTTGAAAGCGGACGAAGTGCTCATCCAGATGGACATCATCCCGTCGAGCACCACGAGCACCGCGTTGCTGTAGCTCAGCATCCTGTTGGCCATCATCCCGTGGAAGTTCCACATCATCACACTGTTGTCGAAACCGGCCGAAGTGCTCATCCAGATGGACATCATCCCGTCGAGCACCATGAGCACCCCGTTGCTGTAGCTCAGCATCCTGTTGGCAACCATCCCGTTGAGGTTCCTCATCATCACACTGTCGTTGAGAGCGGTCGAAGTGCTCATCCAGAGGTGCCCCATTCTATCGAACACCACGAGCACCCGGTTTCTGGCTCAGACCCATCCGGATCCCATGGTGGCCACTCCCAATTGCCTCATCCCGTTTCTGATACCGCAGAAGTGGCTGCGGCCAAGTCGCTTCATCTTCAACGCGTCCACGATGAAGGCGTGCGCAACCAGGTGCTGGCCAAGATTCCAGTTGCTGTGGCTCGCAGCCACCATGTCGTGGTTCCTGCTCCGGTCTACGGCTACACCATTCCCAGGTACTACACCCCCGGATTTTACTATTGAATGGCAGCTGAATTCGCACGATTTGGTTCATTATTTAAGAATTTCGAATTTAAATTAAAAAATTGTCAATCAGTCTGCAACGTTTCTTTTGAAGTGGTAATGGGATAATATAAAGAAATTTTTAGCAAATTCATTTTGGTAACACAATATTTGTTCGAAATATATTCTTTCTAAGTATTCTTTCTAAAATTATTCTTCAATCAACAAATTTCTTTATAATTTCTAGTTTTAACATTTGTATCTTTATTTGAATATAATCATAACTAAACTCGCGACACCTAAAGTTCAAGATCCGGCTGAACTGAACCCTTTAGCTGCCCAACTCCTGGACTCACGGAACACGTTCACTCGGACCCTGTCCTACCTCAACCTTTTGGCCCCCCGACCCACCGATCACATTCCACATATGTGCAGCATAAACTCTTCATAAATGTGGGCCGAATTTTGATTTCAATTAAATTTAATAGCAGCATAAACAACGGCAAAGGCAACAACCTAAATAACTAAAACTGGAATTGGTAGCCGGCGTGTCCTATAGCCCCACCCGGTTCCTTGACCCCTATCCGGATGATTTGCAGCTCACACTGAGAGAAACAAATGACCAATAAGTATGACACATTTTTATAAAAGTTTAAAAGTGCTGTTAAAACATGGTAACTCTTGGTTATCATTCGACACTAATTATTTAAATAACGTTGTTTCTAGCTCGAAAATAACGAAAGTCTTAGCTTTTTAATTAATTAAAAAATTACAACCTCTCTTCATTTCATAATTTTTCTTCATTTTTCAACTCCACTTTCTCTCAGTGCACATCCGGAGCCACTGAAGAGCAGCCAGCAGCCTGATTAAGTTCTTGCTTTGTGGCATTGCGGAACGTTGTTGCTTGTCTCTGTACATGTCCACATCCGATGCAGTGCGATACCTATAAGATACATACATACATGTATGTACATAAGTGTTGCTGCCCCTTGCGCAGATGAAAACAAATTGCGGCTTTTGTGCTCAAATTTATGCTGAACTTGTTGAAATCGAAATCGACAAAATATTTATGTACGAAAATGCGAGGAAGCAGAGGAAGAGGAAAAAGGAACAATAATCCTCCAGCCTGGTGGAATATGAAAGTAAAACCCAACCGGACGACCTTCCTGAGAACGCACGAAATTGTAAATTTTTGGCAGTAGGCGCCGCCTATAAAAGGCAGAATCCCCAATCGATCCCAGCACAGAGTTCTCTAGAGCGAGTACTAGTTCACCACACTAGCAGCGCCTTAAAAAAATTTAAAAAAAACCCTCAATTATCTTAAACAGCCACGCTTGAGAAGATGTACTTCCTTAATCTTTGCCTGATTTGTACCACCATCGGTTTGGCCGTCGGTTCACCAACCTTGGAGTACGGTCCCCCACCAACTTCGGATACGATCAGTCAGTATCACCACCAGGATGAGCATGGCCAGTACGCCTATGGTTACATGGCACCACTGTATTCCAAGCACGAGACCCGCACCGTGGATGGTGTGATCCGGGGTACCTTCTCCCACATCGATGCAAATGGCGAAACCCAGACCGTGGACTATGTGGCCGATGCCGAGGGCTTCCATGTAACCTCCAATCTGCCCAATCAGCAGGCCAATCAGGAAACCCCTGAAGTGGCTGCACTGCGAACACAGCATCTGGAGGCCCATAACCAGGCCAAATTGAGGTTGGCCGGAGACTACTCCGTGGGTCCACAGCCTGTTCGGGACACTCCCGAGGTGGCCGCCGCTAAGGTTGCATTCTTCAAGCGTTTCGAAGCCGAGAAGCTGCGCAACAAGTTGCTCGCCGAGAAGAAAGTTCTGGTGATACCGAATCCAACTCCCATCGCTGTTCGTTCACAGCCGATATATGTCTACCAGCCCACCACCACAGGATTCGTGTACAACTACCACACCAAGACGCAGGCCCAAGTTCCATCGAGGAACTACCTGCCAGTAGTCTAATCTTTGGATTGGTCGTCTTCGCAAAAAATATGTTAATTGTTGAGCAATAAATGATGCAAATCGGAAATTTAAATTATATCTCAGATTCATTATTATAGAAAATCCTTGAAAAAGACACAAGTATATGGCTTAGAAATCACTTAAGCCATCAATCACATTTCTAATATTTAAATTTTCAGATAAGATAAAGATATTCACACTTTTCACAGTATAAGCCACCAAAGAAAAAATGGAAAAAAATTTACTTTTGGCACAATGGTGCTCTGTCTTGCATTTATTCTTAGGAAACACGTCATAGTCACTCCTCACTTTGTTCCACGATCATTAGCCGGCTTTGATCCATCACCACGATCCGCATCATCAGGCCATTAATTGCGTTTGCTTACCAACAAACTGCGACTAAGGGCCACTGGGCGCAGGGTTCGCAGTTCCGTGGGCGTGGTAACACTGTACTTGGTGTTGGGAGAAACCAGGGTGTAGTAGGCACCTATTGGCACACGGAGATCACTGTTGTCCAAACGATCCTCGAGCAGTTTCTCGGCACTGGCCAAGTCGCCGAGTTTCAGGTAACTGCTGGAGCTTAGATCAGCCAAGGAGTAGACGGTGCGCAGGCGCAGATCATCGCCATCGCGATCAGATGAGATCTGACGAGCATTCTCCCGGATTTGACTCGAGTCTCGCAAAGATTCTTGGTTTCGGGACTGATCTTGGCGCAGGTCCTGGCGCAGTTCTTGACGCAGATCTTGGCGCAGATCTTGACGCAGGTCTTGGAGCAGATCTTGACGGGATTCTTGGTCAATTCTTAGGTCCTGACGGCGATCTTCTCGACGATCTTCACGACGATCCTCTCGCCTCTCTTCTCGCTGATCCTCTCCCCTCTCTTCTCGCTGATCCTCTCGCCTCTCTTCTCGCTGATCTTGTCGTCGATCTTCTCGCTGATTTTGTCGTCGATCTTCTCGCTGATCTTGTCGTCGATCTTCTCGCTGATCCTGCCTCTGCTCCTGTCTCAGATCTTGTCTCAGTTCCTTCCTCTGATCCTGTCGGATTTCCTGCTTCTCTCGCTGCTCCCGGTCATCCCTGTTCCTAGGCAGATTAAGCTCTCGCTGACGATCGGCCAACATGGCTGATAGCTCGGCTCGTACTCTCTCCAAGATCGCCGCATCCTCATCGGTCAGACTCTGCTCCCCCGACTGCTGATCCTCATTGTTGTTTCTGATCTGCTCCTGCTGCCTTCTGTCCGCCTCCTCACGCAAACTGGTGGCTAAAGCTTTCTCCCTGGCTTCCCTCAAAGCATTCAGGTGATTTAGACGAGCCTGCTGCACCTCCTCCGTATCGGTTACCGGCAATGGAGCCTTTCCCTTGTCCACGGGTGCTTGGGGCTGGTTACTCGCCTCGGCCTTGAAACCCTGAACGCCATTGGCCTCATAGCGAACCGTTTGTAGTTTTCCATCGGCATCCACATAAGAGTAGAATCCTCGGGACGTGCCATCTCTGGAGGAGTACTCAGCCCTGGCCGCATTCTCATCCCGGTAGCCATAAGAGTAGAAGGCTCTGGCCGTATCTTGCTCCTGGTAACCACTGCTCGGCCTTTGGGGCAATCCTGCAGCTGAGGTAAGGGCCAACAGGCCGCCCAGAATCGTCCAGGTGAAGCAGTGCATCCTCTTCTTTTGATTGCTCTTGTGGAACTGATGCTGCAGTGACTCCTCGTTGGGTGTTTTATACCACCTGCGGGTAACTCGAGGCGCCACCCACCACCCGGTCTGCACAATGACCTCGAAATGCGCAAGTCGATCCGCCGCGATCCGATTGGTGTCGATTGCTTCTGGGGCCTCTGGTTCGCTACCGCACGGATGTTGCAATAGTGAACTTAATATTGAGACACGGATCCATTGGTTGCGCAATTGGGCGGCACTACCAGCTGAGATCTGTGTCTCCGCGGATGTGGCAAGCGCAACCTGGATTCAGGCGGAAAACTAATGGGGGAAGTCTCTTTGTTTTGCTTAATGGGATAAACATCCATATTCGATTACTAGACGGTGACTACCGTTTAAGTGGCTGACACATATACATATATGTATGTAAAGTGGATTGATAACTAAGCTCTTTACTCCAAATCTATTCGAAGAATGCTTTAATATCAAAGAGCTTTTGATAGGAATCGAATAAAATAATCATATAACGATTAAATGCGTTTTATGTCTACCTTATATAGTCAAAATGTTATCAATAGTTTTATGGCTTAAACGGCATTTTTAGAGGAATTGTTACCAATTTTATCTTTAATGTATATTATAACATTGATATATAAACTAAGTTCGATGGAAACTCGCAGAAAATGCGCAGTTATCTAAAGTGTTATCATTACACATACATACATATTTATTAGCAGCTCTGATTAGTGCTGATGCTTAAAGGCATATAGCATAGGCAAAACCAGCATTTCTTAAATATTATAAAATTTAATGAACTTCCATCTTGATTATTAGAGGACCTCAGATAGGATGTGCCCAAAGCATGAATATGGTAAAATATTAATATAATAATAAAATAGAATATTTAACCAATTAAAAGTTGTATTCTCATCACTTGCCAAGCTTATGCAGTTATATTAAATAAACATAATATTCTCTGCGAGAGCATCGAAGACCAAAAAGCTCAGATAGAGCTGAGAACGGAGAGCAGTGGCGATAGGGGGTCGTTAGCACTTGCTGATCGAATAAGTTTAGCTTTCCCAAAGATCAGTTCGTCAATTGCCGCTGACTGAACTACACGAAGTCCAAAGAGCCAATAGTTTCACCACAGCGACATGGACTTAGCCGGCAAAAATGTCGTTTACCTTGGCGGATTCGGTGGAATAGGCCAAAAATGTGTGCAAGAACTGCTCCAGCGACCAATAAAGGTGTGTTGTTGACCAACACCCAAAACTAAAAACTAACTGCAAATGATTACTTCATTAGGCTCTAGCCATTTTCGATCTAAATGCTAATGAGCAGCTCTTGGCTAAGTGGAAAAGCCAGCATCCCGATACGGACGTCTTCTACCACAAGCTGGACATAACCCAGAAATCGGATATAGACGCGGCCTACAAGGCGACCGCCGAGAGATTCGGACACTTCGATGTGGTGGTCAATGGCAGTGGACTGATGAACGATCGCCTGGTCGAACTCACTATTCAAATTAATCTGGTGAGTGCAAAAAAGTTAGGAAGTTCTCCTAACAATTTTAAAAACCTTATTTACTTGCATTTTCAAAAGCTGGGAGTTATCAACAGCACTTTGACCGCCTTGGAGTACATGGACAAGGCCAAAGGCGGAAAGGGTGGGCTCATAGTGAATATATCATCGGTGGCTGGACTGCAGCCCACAGCTATAATGGCCATTTACTCGGCGGCCAAGACGGGAGTTACCACATTCACCAGAGCCATGGCTGTAAGTAGAATGGAAATGAGTTAAATGGTTTGATCATATCATATGTCAATCATATGTCATCCCCCTTAGAACCCCTACTTTTACGCCCACTCTGGTGTAGGCTTCCTTACCATCTGTCCCGGATTCACGGACACTGGGCTACTGGAGGATATTGGCAACAAGACGACATTCACCTACGACACTCCCATGCTGGCCATGTTCAACCGGGTGAAGCGTCAGAAGGCCGAGGATTGTGCGAGGAACCTGGTCTCAGCAATAGAGACGTCCAAAAATGGAACTGTCCTCATGCTGGAGATGGGTGAGACGACGGAGGTGGACATGCCAGTCATGTGGAAGCCACAGTTGGATAATTAATACCGCATTATTGTTTCTATTATGTGCGCATCATATTGTAATCTCTTTCAATTCCTTGGTGATTTAAAATAAAAGTGTTGTAAGTTAATGGAGCTTCTTTGACATTTTATGGGGCCACACGGACAGAAAATAATGTTACGTTGCTTATTTTTCATTATTGTTATAGTAACAGAAAAACACTAAACACAAAACTCTCATTTAAAAATATGAGACCTTCCATAAAAAATGGGCATGCTTTTCTAGTATATAGGCGGCTATCAAACATCTCCATTTATATATATAGCCTTTATCAAATCTCTAGGCCCCACATCAGATAAACCCAAAAAAGTAGAGCGATACTAACTGGATTGCTTGTAAGTTGTAGATCTTATGAAGAGTACTTTGCCAGTTGCTGCCAACTGAACAACTGCACGGAATATTTTAGAGAATTTATAAAGTGCCAAATGGATTTGGAAGGAAAAAATGTGGTTTATCTCGGCGGATTCGGCGGCATAGGCAAAAAATGTGTGCAAGAACTGCTTAAGAAGCAAATAAAAGTAGATTTATAAGCAAACTGACCTGAGAATATATACTAATTAATGACTCGATTAGGGTCTGGCCATTTTTGACTTGATTGTGGATGACGACCTCTTGGCTGAGTGGAAAAAACAGCATCCCGATACGGAAATCTTCTACCAGAAAATGGACATCACTCAGAAATCGGATATAGATGCTGCCTATAAGGCGACTGCAGAGAAACTTGGACACTTCGATGTGGTGGTCAATGGAAGTGGCCTTTTGGATGATCGCCGAATTGAACTGACCATACAAATAAATCTGGTAATACTTGAAATTGTACTTTCAAAGGGATTTATTTATCAATATTTTCTAAAGGTGGGAGTTATTAACAGCACTTTGACGGCACTCGAATACATGGACAAGTCAAAAGGTGGTAGAGGTGGACTCATAGTGAACATTTCCTCGGTGGCTGGTCTGCAGCCCACGCCTTTGATGGCCATATACTCCACTTCCAAAACAGGTGTCACCACATTTACCAGGGCCATGGCTGTAAGTTAAATGGAAGAACAGAAAGCGATCATATTTTGATTAATACTTACCTCAGAGTCCCATCCATTATGCCCATTCCGGTGTGGGCTTCATTACCATCTGTCCAGGCTACACGAATACCGGCATTCTTAAGGACATTGATAAGAAAACGACATTCCCATTTTATGAGACTCGCATGCGGACCGTCTTCAGCAAGGTGAAAGGTCAGACGGCGGAGGTTTGCGCTCGGAATATAGTCAACGCCATCGAAACGGCCAAAAATGGAGCAGTTCTTATGCTGGAACTGGGTGAGATCCACGAATTGGATATACCGAACCTGTGGAATCCCCAGTTAGATGATTGCGTATTCGTCTGCTTGAGCTGAACGTATCTATACTAATTAACGCCACAATAACCGCAAGAAGGGATCAAGTTTGCTGGCAATCAGAACCAAATAAAGTCATATCAAATTCTGTTTTATAATTCGAATAAATTTCGTTTATTTAAATTGCAGGCATACACACACAAAATTGAGTTTGTTTTTATTTTGCTTTCGAGTTTTTTGGTTTTTCGGTTTTTCATATCTAACATTTACAATGAATTTTGAAGATAAATATACATATTCAGCACATCCAAGAACATACATTTTATCGATGATTAACATTCAACAAAACTAGAAGAGATGTCTGATTTCGGTGGTCCGAAACTATGGATACCCTAGAAAATGAGGAATCTAAAGTTAAAAAAGAAAATAAAATCATTATGATGATAGCTTTTGTAGATAAGTTATCTGTATAGTACAGTTTCATAGTTCGAAGTTCCCAGTTTTCAAGCTGCCAGCAGCAATTAAATTGGTTAGAACAAAAGGTTCTAGGTAATTTAAAATACACCTCATAAAGTTTCAAAATATAATCTGAAAACTGTTCTTCTTTTCTGGGGTATCATGACCATGGACAGACCCGAAGGTATTTCGGAGATCTCTTGAAGTAGAAGCAAGTTCCTCTCGTTGGTGAATGGTTTTTTGCATGTAAAATACAATCTCTGCTTACATAGTTCTATGATACAATAATATACGCCCCTCAGATGCATCCTTTCAATGGCGTTAAGTGTGTGTATTTAGATACATTATTATACTCGTTATAGTTAGTTTCAATTAGCATTTAATATAAAGACATTTGTTCGTTCCCATTGAACTGGGATTAGTTTCGCATGTTAACTGTAAATTTCACATCATCACAATTCAAGGGTCTTCAACTTATAAATTACACCAAAAACAGCAGCGGTTCGTTTGCAGAGACGTGGTGAGATTTAACCTTCCAGGACTCTTGTGCTCATCTATTGAGCTTCGACTTTTGGATAGCGGTCGTTTAAACTAAAAGTATCCTATTGTCCTCACCACAACACATTGGATGCGCTGAAAGGGAGTCGCCCTGGCTAACTATCTACCTAAGATTACTCGCTTGCAGTGCTGGGTTCTGTCGAGGAGCTGATCTCACTGTGTGGGTGGCTCGACAAGCAATCTCCTGGCAGGTTATAATAGACTTATTGGATCTGAGCTACTGCAAAGTCGTCGGCAAAGTATCTGTGCGACCTTGGTCGGTTGGTTTTGCGTCACTAACCCTAGGTTGAGGAACAGAAGCGCCTACTATCGGTACCGTATTTAACCATAAATTTACGTTTATCTTATTAAGTTATGCGGATTGTCTGTAACTAGTTGCGTTAACTATAGGATCTCGTATTGTATTCCATTAAATTTCCTATCTGGTGGTTGCTGTTGGTGTTCTTAGTTCGTTATACTCTGCTGGTGGTTATTTGTTTAAGTTTCTCGTTTGCTTTCTTCGCTCTGATATGTTTCGCACATCATCTTTCATCATTTATCTATCTTTCGTCGTTAACTTAAAATAATGACAGAAATAATGACAACTAAAGTTTTGTGAAAATTTATTGGTAAATAAAATAAATAATTTGTTTTTTTTTTGCATACTTTTTTCCACTTTGATTAACAGAACTCGAAATTTGCTTAGCGTAGAAACATTGAGTGATAATACCAAAAATACATTTAATTAACATATGTATGTGTAAATATATATATATATATGCATTTAAATAAGTGTGTGTAAATAGAAAATGTCTGTGTGTATGTGTGAATTGCTCGGCACGATCTGTTTAAAAAAAAAAAGAGCCTTGAAATATTGGAGTTTGGGGGAACTTGGCGGTTGCTGGACTGATTGTAAATTATAAAGTTACAAAACTCAACTCAACAAATACGTTACTATGAACTGAACCCATTGGGTTTAAGCTACAAAAAAATCATCATCACCACAGCCAAAGTCTGAGCGGATATCGCCAAATCTGGATCTGAATCCGTATCTGGATCTCAATTGGAACTTAAGTACGCAGTTGAACGACCATCCGCCCAGACTTCTTCTTTTATATTTTTTGCGTTTGGCAGGGAGCAAATGAATTTGGGAAATCCAATTAGCTCCCTCGATTCGCTTCTATACACTGAATGCTTTAGTTTCTGAGTAGTAGGAAATTACATTTACATATATGTATGTATGTTTTGTTTTTTTAAAATTGCTTCGATCAATTTTAACTAGCTCACAACTGAACACGCACTCCCCGAGATGAGGAATATATTTTTACATGGATTCTACTACACACACGGCATCGAAACTCGTTAACAATAAATATATTTGTAAAGTTATATATGTTATGTTCCTCTATGACCAAGCGTTGTTATATATATAGGGTTCCTGATTTCATCGCTTAACAAATACAAGTTACAAAATCTTTCTCACTTTTGCTTCGAATCAAACTGATGTACAAAGTCTTGAAAGCAAAACGCAGGCTCAACTGACATTAATATATAATATTAATAATAGAGCGCACAATTGATTAGTTTCTAGATATAAATACAAATTTATATTTGCGTAGAGTAGGTATGTGTAAATGTTCTCAAAGCCCTGACTGACATTTTAATTTCCTGTTTGTCAATTCTCCTGTACTTCACTCTTCTCACAGTTTACAAAAAGGGGAAAATGGGACGTGATTTTAATTTATTTTCAATAAATTTAATAATATATAGTACAATAGTTAACAACATCGCACAATAGCGTTATTAAAATTTCTTTAAGAAATATAAACATTCATTTCACACACATACAAATGATCGTTCGTGTCCTTGTGGCTCAGTATGTATGCGTGTTGGTGTATGTGTGTGATTGTGTTTTTGAGAGCGATAGGATTTTTAGGTCCTTGTCAGCCCTACTGATTTTGTATATATAAAAATAGCGTTTTGAAATAGTTAATAATTAAAAAAAATATATAAATTTATATCTATGTTTACAGCGTTACACAATCAATCAAAATTTGATCACAAACAATCAGGAGGGGGGATGACAAACACACTATTTTGGATAAGAATATAAGTTCTGCCTAGATCTTGAAGTCTTGTGATCATGATTCAGTTAATTAGTGCACAGTATCTCTATTTCATCTCAGAAAATTGCTTTAAAATCTTCGCTGCTATACAAAACTGGATGTTGCCCGATCTCAACAAGCATTTGCATATCTCATCCGCATCCTCATCACTCTTGATCATTCGCCTCTTTTGTGGTTTCCTACGGATCTACGAGTCTGAGCTGAATTCTAGGCTACACACATAGTTTACAATCTAGGTTGAGTTTATTTTTGTTTGCTCTTACTTTTCGCTATGTGTGCTAGACACAAACCCCGAATCTGAAACATAACACGAACATGAGTAACACATTTCCACAAAATTTGAACAATGAACTAATTAGACAATTATTTAATAGATTCTAATAGACGGTACCCAACCCAATTGATTTTTTTGTTTTGGCTCCGATCCAATAACGGATCGCTCGGATCAGATTTAACTACAATTACTTTTGAAATTCTAGCAAAGTTTGAACTGTGCGGTACAAACCTCTAACGATGTGTAAAATGATTGCATTATACATATTCTCTCCCGCCCATTCGATCTATATATAAACACCTATATAGAAATATCCTCTGGCTGAGTGGGCCCGTCTGCAGCTCCTAGTCCACCTTGATCCCACTGTCATCGGGATCGACGATGTCCACCAGATTCTTCTCCAGCTGCAGCATCATTCCACTATCGATGCCGCCCTCGAAACTGTCTTCCGACATCAGTTGCGGTTTCCTGCCCCACATCGGCTGTTGCTGCTGTTTTCGGGAAGATATTTAAATATAAGATTAAACTGGTTGCAAAGTTATATCAGCTAGAAAATGAATGTTATTCACTATCGAGGTTTATATACCAAACCCATGAGCAAAAACTGTTTAGATTGCATAAATAGATAATATATAGATAAATGATAAATAGCCACACACCCCTTATAAAACCAGCACACGTACCTTATTGGCATTGAAGCTATCGTTTCTGTCACTCTTGAAGCCGCCATATCCCAGATCAAAGTTGTTCCAGTTGCCGGTCGTACTGCTCTTGGGGCAAATCGGGCCGTAGATACTCAGCATGGAGGAGCCAGTGGGCACATCGAATGTGGACGCATCGTCATCCAATATGGAGTCTGATCGTACAAAGTTGGCTGAATCTTTACCCGTATTGTTCCAGAACAGCAGTGATGAGCCATGATTGTTGTTGTTGTTATTGTGGGAGTTACTATTGTTGTTATTGTGGTTATTGTTGGATCGCCGGAACAGAGGCACTGCATCCACATTGACCTCCGGGACCCTGTCCAGATCTATGCTAACACTATTCGGCGGTTTCTTTTCAAAAAATGAGGTATCAGCTGTTGCGGGTAAAATCGACAACGGTCGGCTGGGATTCGGCTTGCTGGACGGTGGCTGCTGCTGTTGGGGATGCTGTGGAGGATGTTGCTGCTGTGCCAGGTATGCTTGCTCCCACGGATTGGCCAGATGGAAGACATCTCCACCGCTGGCGGGCAACATGTAGCCCTTGTGCAGGTTACTGTTCACACTAAAATTCGGTGGGTTGGCATTGCGTTGCGTTGGCGCTACCGGATTGGCTTGGTATTCTCTGGGCGAAGGAATCCTGGGCGTGCCACCGCCAAACCCGCTAAAGCGCGAATCGTAGCGGCTCGGCACTATGAGCCTGGTAATGGGACTGTGATGCGACGGCGGGAGACCACCACCTGGCGAAAGTCCCAAGCTGGGATCCAGATATCCCCTAGGAGAGCCCATATAATGCATAGGCGACATAGGTAACATGGGTGGCATGTTACCTAGAGGCGGTCCCTCCTGCTCGCCTAGTGGTTTCTTTATGGCTCCTACGCCTACCGCTGGAGGTCCCTGCAGCGCCAACGGTGTCTTCATATGTTTTCCTCGATTCCGTGCACGATAGCGTTCTACCTCCTCCTGGGAATGGGCAAAGGTACAGCTAGAACCTCGGGGACACACCCGCCGCACATTCAAGTCCCTGCATAAGCTGATCTTGTACTTCGGATTGCTATTGGTCGTCCCACCACTGCCACCGCCACTGATGCCGTCCTGCGCCTTGCGCACTCCGTGGTGCTGAAGGAAGTTCACCAGTCCAACGACCGAATGCCGCACTGCATCCAAGGCCTCAGCCAAAACCGACCACGGGGCAACCTCCGCACAGGGATCAATATTGGCCAGGTACTTCAGATGATGATGCAAACTGGATAGCTTCGCAGGATCGCTGGTCCGCTGCAAGGCGATGACCAATTCCTGGACTGATTGCGCAAAGGAGCTTGGCGTCTGCAGCTTATCGATGATGCTCTGCATGTGGCTTTTATGCATCACGTCGCCATACAATAGGGAAGACCATTGTTCCGGTGCAATTCGCAGACCCGCCTCGGTGGCTATCTGAACGATTTGGGCATCGTGCTCCCGGCGTAGGGCGTCATACGTACGGAATTCCTCTTTGAGCTGCATCAACGACGAGTCCGCCTCCCGCTTGGACACCTTGAAGCAGCTGGCGCGGTAGAGCAGCTGTACCACATGTCCGATACTCGTCTTGGAGGCCTGGGGAAACTTCGGCTCTAGTCGCTGCACGACGAACATGACCAGCACTTTGCGCGAAAGCGCTGATCCCTCCTCCAAGGCCAGCAGCACCAGTTTGAGCACCTCCTCCTGCATGGCGGGTCCAAGGAACTGGCATCCTCTTGTCCGCACTGCAGCCCACAGATTTGAGCTCAACTGCTGGGGATTTTGGTGCTGCAGGATCAGCTCGGTGACTGTGCGTTCGCCTAGGGATCTGGCTGCTCGAAGCGCTCTCACCCGTCCCTCCTCCTCCATCAGCTGGCAGTTGACCAGAGTAACCAGTTTCCGTAACATGGGTCGAGTTAGAAGATTGCCATTTCCGTTCAGGTTGAGGAAGGACTTCAAGTGCAAAGCCAGCTCCTCGATGCACCGCTGACCCAGTTGGTAACACTTAAGGTGCTCCGGCTCCAGCTTCTGCACACTGGGCGGTGGTGGTGCCAGCTCGAGGAGCTCCGAGTCCTTGACCAACTGGAGCAAGGCATGGTTGATGGGCAAATTGTCGATGTCACTGACAATCACGGTCTGAGAAAAGAGATTAGGGCAGATCGTTTAGGGTTGGCGCAATACTTAAATGGAGTTCAACTCACCTGATCGAAGGGACACTGCCGGTTGTAGAGGGTCGTCAGGCATAGCTTGCAGATGGTGTGCCCGCAGCCCAGACTGACCGGACATCGCTGGCTGGCCGCGAATTCATTGCAGCAGATGGGACAGTTCAGAAAATCTGTCCATGAGGGAGCCTGAATCGGCATGCTGTGCGTAAATTACATAAAAATACCAATTAAAATAAAATAAGCCAAAAGGTAAGGAAAATCTTATTTTAATGGAATCTTGGTGATATTGAAATCGGAACAAATTACCCGAATCAGGCTTGTTAAACATATTCTATTCATATATATTGTAGGAATGGCGGAAGTAATACTGCCTTTAAAATTTCATAGCATGAATGAGTAATGTTTCTTATCTTGGGTAAAGAAATCATGCTACAAATGTTCACACATATGCTCTATGGGTAATTCAATTTATGTATATCCTTATCAGATTTAACTTTATGGAAAACATTAGTTTTTTCTGAGAATGAAGTATAATATTTGAAACAGACTTGTGGCAGCCTACATCTATAAGTCTTAATGGAATCTATCACAATAAGATCTGTATAGAGCCCACCTATAAATACTTAAATTATCGATCTATAAAAGGGTAAATCGTGTAAAGATCTAATATCCCATAAAATATGCTCGTTATTATCGAATTGATGTAACGATGAAAGTGACGTGACTCAAGATAGTCTTATTTTCCTTTTACAACGATCAAAAGTGGCACAGTAAAAAGTTTCGCTTTCGTCTTTTTCTTCTTCTTGCCTTACCCCCAACGTCAGCTGTCGCCACACGCACACACTCGCGTGCTCCCCCCACACAGACACACACGCACACTCGTCTGCTGCTGTTTGTGTGCGAGGGCATTTGTACACGCATGCAAGTATATCTGTATGTATATATAGCAACTATATATTTTTATACCCCAGTTGCACTTCCTGGAGAACTTTTTCGGATCTTCAAGTGCTCAAAGGATCGCTAATATTCCTTTTGAGACCCCAGAGAGAGAGAGCCACTCACACACACACGCATAACTGCCTTTATGGGGGACACAAACGTAACTCGCTTTCAACGTCATCAAGCATCCGCTTTCTTTCGAGACGCGAACAAAGGGAATTTCGGGCAGTATCCTATAGGTTGTGCCAACCCAAGGAATGGCACCTTCGAAAAGTAGGGCCACAGGCCAGTGAAAGGTCCTTGAAACCAAGTAATCCCCCAGGAAAAACAATGAACTACACGAAAATCTCTCTCAACGTTTTTTTCGTTACGTTTCACTTTTCACTCTGCTTCGTGGATTTCGCACAAACTTGGTTTAATGCAATTTTTGGCACTGGTGCTGCACTGACTCACCTTCAAAATGCACATATTATTGCATTAAAGGTACGAAAATATGTTTTTTAATTTTCATTGGATTATTGTAAGAAATTTGGGAAGTTGCAATCAGTATGACCGCAGGTGACGAGCGGCGGAATACTGAATCCAGCTGGCTGAAAACGTTGAATGTCTTGCTGCACTGCTTACACGAAGGGTCGCACTAGGCGCTCTCAGCTGATTGCGATAAGCAGTTATCGTTTTGGACATCACTATCTATATTTGAAATTCGATAACCTAATTTTATAGCATTTATTGTATAAATGGCTAAAATATACAACACATGTTCTAATTAGAAAAACAAAAGTACAAGAAGTTTAAACTTTGTAACTACGACGTTTATATAAGTGGTAGAAGACTGAGAAATCTTTTCGATTTAATGTACAAACACATTAAATATTTGCCTCAAAGAAACTTTTAGTTCTTGTAAGTGAATTTGTGAGAAATTTTTTCGATTGGATGTACAAACACATATTAAATATTTGCCTCTAAGAATCATTTAGTTCCTGTAAGTGAATTTCGCATAAAATGTTATTTTATTCAGTTAACTACAATGGTTTATCGTACATATTCAATGTACATAATATTTCTATGGTCAGTGCAGTTGAGTTATTAGTCCATAGGTCGTATATTCCAAAACTGTTGCAGAGTTTATAAAACTCAGGTATGAAAATCTATTTCTTGGCAGCAGCTGCTCCATACGCAGAGGCTTTGCTGATCTTCGAAGCATTCACAGCGTATTCCATGAGGCTATAGACTGGAAGTACAAGTTGTAAAGTTAAGCACATATCCTCGAAACTAGAATTTCTCAACTTACATCCTCCCAAAATGGAAAGAACCGTGATGAAGCCAAACCAGTTGCCGGCAACCAGCGAGGTGACCAAGTAGTGCAGAATGCACAGGACGGCAAAGGTGGCCCAGCCCAAGAAGTTGAGGAGCGTGCTCAGGCGCGGCTTGTAGATTTTCTCGGGCACCTCCTTGACTCCGGAATTCTTAAAGAAGCTGCCGGTCTCGTGGAAGCTGTCGATGATCTTGTCCTTTTCCGCAAAGAAGTCCTGCATCCAGGCGGCGGCCTCCTTCTCGTCATCGGGAACCACGTCCAGTGGCACTCGGCGAATGTACATGTACGGTTCCACGGGCTCTCCGTTCAACTGGGACAGCATGGTGGGCTTTGGCTGTAAGTTAATTCAAGTTCGAAAATGTAATTTAAAATATATATACATATATATGAGATCTTAAGTTCTCACCTCGGCATTCTTCTTGAAGGCCAGATTGATGTCGTAGATGGCAGGACAGATGCCACGCATGGTGGGCAGACTGGTCGTGAATCCCTTAGTGCGCGGAATCAGATGGTGCTTGAGGAGGGGAAGACCTCGCTCCTCGGCGAACTTGACTGACAGCTCGTGTTTGGCGGGTGTGAAACGGGTGCCCTCCGCGTTCAGCAGTAGCCACACGGGATCCGGATAGGAGAAGACCTCCTTCAGCTGCGTCTTGATCACCACCTTGTCCTTCTCGAAGTTGCGGTCAAGGAAGATGAACTCGGCCATCCACCAGACCCATCCCAGGACCGGAACATAGCGCAGCATCTTCTTGGCATACGCCTTGGTGCCTCCCAGATTGCCCAGCTTGTCGGTGATCATCCAGGCGGTCAGCCAGTCGATCTCGTACGTGTGGTTCATCAGGAGCAGTCCATGCTCCTTGCCGAAGAACTTCTGCTCGTCCTGGGGATCGATGTACACCCTCAGCTTGCTGCCCGCATACCATTCCGCCACACAGACAAGGACTAAAGTGTGAGGATAGTTTTTAAATTATCAAAAAGTACCACTTTTACGTTATTTCATTTAATCATCAAATGTAAAAACTAAGTGATTTATACAAAAGAAGACCTTGCATATACCTAATCTAATCAGGAAAACAGGAAGTGTGCTGAAAACTACACTATACTTAATGTGAATGAAATGTGAAACGTTTATACTCATAATGATATGATAATCTATATTAATATGATGGTTACTTACTGCAATAGAAGGAGTAGTGCAGGTAGTAGGCCAGACTGCGGGATAGCTTCTTATCGAAGGGCCTCACGAGGAGAATCAGCAGGAGCTGGCCAATGTTGACGAAGAATCCGCATGTGAAGAAGGTCACGGCGATCAGCAGTCGCCCCAAACCCCGGAGATGCGACATCCTAGGCTAAGAATAGACGCAACTCAATAAATTCAGTCCGTTGGAGAAACGTTTACGTAATCGAAAGTCATGTCTGCAATGCAGTTCATAAATATGTCCAGCGCGCGATATCGACATTTTATTATATGGCCAGTACTCAAACTTTGCTCCCAATGTGTCATGAAAATTGAAATGCTTAAATTATAGTACCGTAAACGCACACACACCCACGCGCAACACACGGTATTGGTACAGTAGACACTAGTAATTTGAATTCTTATCGTTGGATCGGGAAAACAGTACAACGCATTTCATAATTAACTAAGATATTTTTTATTGCATAGTTCGACGAGGAAAATCGAACTAAGCTGTACAATCCTCATTTTGTTTTATCAAATTTGGTAGAAGCAATGATAATGACAATGCCATAAGTACAACTAGTTTTTGAACTCAACACGTTTCAGTTTCACTTTGCGACAGTCCACTTTCTCATTTACACACACACTCACTCACCTATCTAAGCGGAATCTTAACAATTAGAGACCAGGAAGTTGCAACTTGTTCTACCAACCAGTAGAATTCGACTGAATGAAAGTGACTCTTCTAGGCGGCCCGAGCCCCTAGTGATATGGATCTCGTCGATAGTACAACCCAGAAACCCACAACTAACACTTTTAATCACCTGTTATCAGTCAATTGGAATGGGCGACACTGCTTATCGGCGAATAAAGGCGATTTTATGCTTGGCGTGTGGTTGTATTGATCATATAGCCAAGGGCAAGCAGTCGAACTAACGGAACGTGTGCTGCTTCTGATCGTTACAACTGATAAAGAAACGAACGTGTAGGAAGAATGCTGATAAACACAAATATTTGGATAATATGCTTTGCTTATTGCTCATTTCCTTCCTGTTCAAAAGGTAACTTTTGAAAGCATTTCTGGGAATCTCAAAAACAATGTATTCGAAATTTTACATTTATTTTACACACGTATGTGTGTAATTTTCAAGTATCCAGTTTAGAAATACTGTTGGTATTTTGTGTTAAGGTCACTCTTTAGGTGCACTGCTTGCATGTCCACACTTATCAGCAGCCCTTATCAGCGCACTGCTTACCTTACGCCTTATCAAAAAACAACAACAACAAACTCACGCTCTCACGTTCTGTTTAATTTAATTATTGCAATGCTCGCCAAAATACAATTGATCAAACAATTAAATTTCCACTTAGGTGTACAACTACCAACTACGTACGCAAATTGATGGCTCCAGTGTGCGGGAGTTACTTCGTAACTATAAACTTAGACAAGAAAAACATGCAAAACACTTTAAATCGTCCGGATAGGAATCACGAATTGATCCATTTAGCAGAGAGATTTGTGAGAGGACTGCCTTTTACAAAGTCATTTGTAGATAATTGAGTTCGACGACAATCGAAACTAAATGCGAATTCGAAAGTTACTTTGCGACCGACTTGGAGGATCCATAATTAGATGCCTTGCTGATCTGCGTCTTGTTGATGGCCTGACCCATGAGCCAGTAAACTGTAACAAGAAAAAAAGAATATTAATAAGATTTACAAAAGTTAAGGTTTTGGAGGGAGTAGGAACACATTAGAACGCGGCTTATATTATTGTTATAACCATGCAGACGTCATTATATATGAACTTTAGCATTTAACACTCCAAAAAGTTCTTAAAACTTAAAGAATGAACGGCTAATGCCGTCTAAAGTGCCATCCTCCTTAAAGATCGAACCCCAAACTTACAAAGTCCCAGGACGGAAAGTGCGGTGATAAAGGCCGTCCAGTTGGCCGCCAGCAGGGATGTGATCACGTAGTAGAAAATGCAGGACAGAGAGAATACCGCCCAGCAGACAAAGTTCACGAGTGAGCACAGCCGGCGTTTATTCACATATGCCGGAACCTCCTTTATGCCGGACGTCTTAAAGAAGCTGCCCGTCTCCAGGAAGCTATCGATGATCTTGTCCTTCTCCACGAACAGGTTCTGCAGCCAGGCGGCCGCCTCCTTCTCATCCTCCGGAACCTGTTCCAGTGGAATACGCCTCATCAGCAGGTGCGGTTCCACGCTCTTTCCATGCAGCAAACTCAGCATTGTGGCGGGGGTCTGAAAGTTCAATTGCAAGTTAATTAAGTCCGGTAAATAGCCTTTTAGTAGCTAAAACTGTAGTATCTTTATAAGCATCTTTTATAACTCACTTCTGCGAGTTTAATTTAAAACCATAATAAATTTGCAATTTGCTAAATTCTATGCACTTATCATTAGAACGCCAAATTACTCAGTTAAAAAATTAAGGTTGCTATGCTGGCTAAAGTGCTAATAATACTGATGACACGTCAAAGGTAAGGAAAATAAACCAAAATAAGGAAAATAAGTTATAAAAATTACCACTTGATTAACCTTGAAATGTTTGCTCATTCTAATCGGTATCTTTAAGAGCATCGATCTTAAGAAATCGTGACTCTTAAAAGAGGCAGTGAAGTAAATGAGCAAAATAATCGGATTAAACGAAAAGAAATTTGATTAGACCAAAGCAATCAGACAGGTATTGTCGAACAGGCTGATTAGCCTTATCAAAAATATACATGAGAAGCTTTGCCATGCAGAATTCTGCATTAAATGTATGGCACAATAAAATACAGTATTATATAACTAAAGCACTTAAATGAAGTGCTTGAAGTTTGCCGTTATAATTACCTTATCTGTGGGCCTGTACGCTAGATTAATGTCGTAGATTACCGGACAGAGACCGCGGATGGGTGCCAAGCTGGCGGTGAATCCCTTGGTGCGCGGGATCAAATGGTGCTTCAGCACCGTCATGCCCCTCTCCTGGGCGAATTTTACGGATGCCTCGTGCTTGGCGGGAGTGAAGCGAGTGCCCTCGGCGTTGAGCAAAAGCCAGGTGGGATCGGGATAGGAGAAGACCACCTTGAGCTGTTCGGTGATGATGGTCTTGTCCTGGTCGAAGTTTCGATTGAGGAAGACGAACTCGGCCAGCCACCAGCCCCAGCCGATGATGGGCACGTAGCGGATTGCCTTCTTCGCATAGGCCTTGCAGTTGCCCAGCACGCCCAACTTTTCGCAGATCATCCAGCCGTTGAGCCAATCGATCTCGTATTTATGGTTCATGATCAGAAGGACGTGTTCCTTGCCGGCATGCTTCTCGAAGTCCTCCTTGTCCATGTAGACAGTCATCTTGCTGCCGGCATACCAATCGGACACGAAGATAAGTTCTAAGGGATTGGAGGTATTATGTTTCTACTTCGAATCGGAACTGGTCAGGATATACTCACGGGAGTAAAGCGAATAGCAGGCATAGTACATCAACTTGCGGAAGAGTCGCTTGTCTATGGGCTTGATAAAGACGTGCATCAGCAGCTGGATAAAGTTGATGCACAGCCCGCTGGTAAAGAAGGTGAGCGCGATGCACAGGTGTATCAGTCTCAATTGTTTCAGCTTCTCCAGGGAACCCATTTTGATCTGCAAATAGCGATGTTTAACCAATAAAACGGCTGTCTTTACGTAATCACTACTTTAATTGTAGGTTGTTCTCCCGGTAGTGCTCGTAAACCCGCACTTTATGGTCCCAACGGTGGAACACCTAGTTTATGACCACTACACAAGGTCCCGCACTCACACAAGAGCTGCGTTTTCTTCAATTAAAAGCACGCGGCCAAGTTAAAAGAAATCGTGAAATCCGGGAAGGCAACCACCTGCACCACCAGCTGGCAATGGACTGGGGCAACCGCCGCACGGCAGAGATATTCGCCAGATATCAGCGGGAGCTATAGCCCATAGCCCTATAGGCTATAGCTTTTGCTAAGGCCGCTGCCGGAGGAGGAATCTAATCAGCCTTGGCCAATCGATGACTTCTCCGTTGGAAATAGCTACAGCCGCTGTGGACAAAGTCCGCCTGTCCGACGGATAGTCATTATGGGGCAGATACTCGCACTTCACAGTGGAAGCTCGCGAAAGTCAATAATCTTTAGAATGAGTGGGTTTATGGGGACCAAAGTGTGCAAACAGTTTAGCAAAAAATTGATGACAGTTAGGTGTCATTTTTTACATTTTGTACATGGAGATGTTTTAAAAAAGTACTAAAGTTTTACGACCGTTTTAATTATGAGTAAAAACGACAACTTTAAAACTTTAAACTAATTAAATCATTTCATTAAGGCGTTTAGCTATTCATATTTCTTATTAAATAATACTTGGCTTCGGATATTTTAGATATTTCAATTTAAGCAAATTTAAATAAGTTTCGAAACGATTTTCGGATTTTAAATAAACTAAAGTAATAGGTATTATATATTGAGATTATTATTTAAATGATCATGATTTACTTAAATTATGATTTAAAACATGTCAGCGGATAAAGTTTATCAAAGAAGTTTTTATTTGTATTTCTACAAAGTTATAAACAATGGTTGTAAAACGACCAATGATAAAGGTCAATCTTTTGTTTTGACACGTAATATAAAACTGGGACTGCATATATTTACATGCACAATGGAACGCACTACGTTTTTGTAATAGAAATGAATGCATTCAGTTGACAAGCACTGCTTTTTTTAAATTTCTTATTTCTTCCTATGATAATGGGATTTAAATCCAATGAAAAAAGGAGTACTTTTCATGCCATTTCTTATGCACACCGCCATTAGCTGAATCAACCGAAAATTCGCCGGGCCGAATTGATTGTATTTTTGATGCACTCAATTGGTGACCCCGACGTTGATTGCTGAACCCATTGTATTGAATTAGTTTACTTTTTCGATCGTCCACTTTACATACAACAAAAGAGTTCTTGTGCACGACCATGCGATTGTGTGCGTGTGAGCATGCATATACGTATGCATGTGCTCAGCTGGCGCACGTGTGCGAGTGTGTGTGTTTGGGAGAGGCGTGGGGTGGCGTGACGTGGTTAACATTTATGGTTATCAGTTCGCGATCTGCAAGGCAATAGCCACCCACAAACGATCAATAAACAAAGTCCTATTTAAAGGTATGTCTATCTGCAGCTGCGCCGTTCTTATCGGTTATTCCCTGTTACGCATATGCACATATATATACAGACACTGTCGGTCGTGCCCTTTGTTTACGAGTGTCACTGGGCGGGAATCGGTTGCTAAACACTGGTCACTACTATATGGTTATCACTCGGCGGCGTCGTGCCCGCCATTTACCTTTTTGGCAATGTTTTTGTGCGAATTGATTTGTTTTCTTTTGTAAGCCAAACGGTATGACCGTTCGAGTGCAATGACGATGACACCGGTGAACAAACGGAAAATCGCCACTTTTGCCTTTAGTATTTTTCAATATTTAATATTTGCCACCAGGGCTGTCAGGTTGCAATGTTGTAAAGGAAATCTGAATAATTTGGCTAACGATCTGCACTACAACTTATAGCTTATTAATGATTGATTTTTGATCTACGCTAACTTTTCCATAAATCAAAAAATGAAACTCTAGTGAGTAACTTATTCTAATATAGTTATTTGGTTTTTAGATATGAAATGACCGAATACCCCGAAACTAGTAATATTTAATAAGATTACTAGATTACTTTAATTTAATAAGATTAAAAATTTGTTTGCTTGGTTTACCTAACTAAGAACTAGTTGGAAGAACATATTTTATTCAGTATTATTTAAAGACTTTCCCAAAAGTGGTTACCCTATTGGTTTGCGTCCATACTAAATGCCTGTCAAAATTATTCGCAGAATTGAACGGCGAATTTTTTTTCGCATTTGGAAATTGGATTTTTGCTGAAAGTAAACGCTTTAAAACTGGTATAAACCCGAATTAGCCTATTTGGGGACTTGGGCCATTGTTTTAAGTGGTTTTCAGCAACTGAAAAGGTGAGCCCGTCGGCGGATTAGAATATTCAACCGGCAGACGATTTTTTGTTGGCCAAAAATTTGCAGACGTGAGCGCGTGAGTTTTTGAGGGGGTTAATGCCAAAAGATGTACATACCTGACCGTCGTCCAGTTGCAGGCCTAATGTCCAACGAGATCTACGACTCCTCCAATTCGCAGCTAAGTAGCGACGAGTATAGCCACGAGGAGGAGGAATACGACGCTCTAATGGACGCGGCGGTGAGCAAGCAACGACCCCAAAAGACAAAATCCAAGGGATCCGAGTCCGAGAAACCCGGAAATGGAGCTCCAGAATCGGCGGCTGCCACTGAGAAAAATGAAAAGCCAGATGACGATGCGGTGCCACCTTCCACGCGCTCAGAAACAATTCGGCGGATCCGGCAATTGCAGTTACAGCGTGGCAGGCTGCCCAATCTTTACTTCAAGCGTCGCAGTATTCGTTGGTAAGGCTTACTTCCCAAAGAACCTACTGAAACTGTAATCCTATCTTATCCGATCACACTTCAGGCTGCGACCCAATAAAATGGACTACAACAGCTATTTTGACGGCCTGAAGGACTTGCTGCCCAAGCGTAAATTGAAGCACCTGGTTCGCTTCCATGACAGGCAGCGCAGAACCTACGACAGCAGGAGCATCAGTCGTAGTCGCAGCCACAGCCGCAGTCTTAGCCGAAGTTGCAGTCGCAGTCGTAGTCGTAGCTATTCTCGCAGCCGCAGCGGCAGTGGTTCGCCGGAACTCATTTGCCTTGACGACACGGAGAACGAGGATTCGCCTGAGAAACCAGAGCAAGAGCCGGCAAGGGTTACGCCCATCAAGGAAAATAAGCCTACGCTTCCGGCTCCACCCCAACTAAACTACGAGCTGCCAGAAAGGAAGAAAGCAAACCCACTTGGAAACAACGAAAACGGTGCCTCTATCCTCGACGAGTTCCTGGTAAAGAAGGATCCCCAGGAACCGGTCTTCGACTACGGTAAACTCTCAGCGTGTCGGGAATTGGAACAGGCTCTAAAGGACCGGTCGCGAGATGCGCCAAATGAGGCAGAGTCGCTTGTGGTTGATGCCACTCTTAAAAGACGCCGTTCGGTAACACCGCCCGCTAGCGAAGAGAAGCGCAACAATGAAGTCGAGGATGATAATATAATTGGGTTTTCAACGGTGCAGCAACAGAAGCCAATGGAGGCAGCTCCACCATTAAATCTAAGAATGCCCACCACTCCATCGACTAATCCTCTTCAGCGTCAGCAGGCTTTTAAGCTGAGCACACCGTATACCCTGGCTCCGCCTACTGCCGCCAAGCAAGCTGACACTTACAGTTTAAATACTCCACCGCCAACGGCCACCCAAATGCAGATATCCTATCCCAACGAAAAGCTGTCAAATAACATGAAAGCTAATGCGACTTTCTCGATTCAACAGACAGCTTTATCCCAAGTCGCTGCATCCTATGCTGCTGCACCACAAGTGGCTGCCCTCGCGCAGAGAGCTCCATCTCAGGTTGCTCCACTACAACAAGCCCCCGTGCAACAGATGCACTTCCCAAGATCAGTTCCACCGCAGCAGCTTCCTCCACCACAGCAGCGAGCTCCTCCACAGCAACTGGCTACAGCTCCATTCGCTCCACCACGGCACCTGGCTCAACATAGACCATCTCCACAGCAGCTAGCTCCATCACAGCAGCTGGCTCCACCACACCAGCTAGCTCCACCACACCAGCTAGCTCCACCACAGCAGCGAGCTCCGCCACAGCAGCTAGCTCCACCACACCAGCTAGCTCCACCACACCAGCTAGCTCCACCACAGCAGCGAGCTCCGCCACAGCAGCTAGCTCCGCCACAGCAGCTAGCTCCACCACAGCAGCTAGCTCCACCACAGCAGCTAGCTCCACCACAGCAGCTAGCTCCACCACAGCAGCGAGCTCCGCCACAGCAGCGAGCTCCGCCACAGCAGCTGGCTCCGCCACAACAGCGAGCTCCCACACAGCATATGGCTCCACCACAACATATGGCTCCGCCACAGCAGCTAGCTCCAACACAGCAGCTAGCTCCTCCACCACAGCAGCTAGCGCCTCGACCACAGCAGCTAGCTCCTCCACCACAGCAACTAGCTCCTCCACCACAGCAGCTAGCTCCTCCACCACAGCAGCCAGATTCATCAAGACCAGCTTCGGTGCAGCCGTTGACCCCTCAAAGGCATGCTAGTCCACATCAGCTTGCCCAATCACAGCAGGTCCATCAATCGCCATCTCAACTGCATCCTGTTCCAGTGGCTGCTCCCAACTTTGCGGTGCCCCAACAGCCGCAACCCCGTCGATCGGAAACGGTGAGCACCCAGACGCAGGGCTTGGGGTCACCAGCGGCTTCTTCTTCGACAACCCGCCAAAAGTCATTCGTTGATCTCAATAATAGTGATGCAAACTTCCATTATCGCGTCAAAGAACTTTTCGATGAATTGAACTCGACAATGATTGATAAAATTAACTCGGTACCCCCTGATGAAGATTCATTGAAAAAAGAGCGCGAACGCATCGTTGCGGATCTTGCAGCCCTAGATAAGCTGATGGCCCAGAAAGAGGATGAATATAACCGACTGCTGTATTTGAGCTGCATTAAGAAGGAGCTGCATGAACGAATGGAGCGAAAGGAGCGCTTGATACGTATTAAGGACCTACTGCCCATCCTTATCAACAAGTGCGGCACCAAGGAGCTCAGTGAGGTAAAGGCTATGCTAGAAGAGGAAATCGATTCTCCAATGGCCTCCAAACATAGTTTGTCGGCAATTGAAAAATTACTGAATTACGCCGAGTTAAACCAGAACATCATACAGCTTCTGCGGGGGTAAATCTTTAAATGTTTAATTCTGAGAATCCCAAGTTAAAATTGATCGTTTTCAGTTCCTTGGGCTTAAATAAACGCGCACCGTCCGTGTCTCCGGCCAATTTCGAGGATGACCAAATGCTTTTTCGTAGAGATTCCTTGCCCGTAAGTCATCTATCAATGCGGGATCAGCATTACGAATCTCGGAATGCGGTAAATGACCATCTGCTAGATAGCAATCCAGACAGAGATCCGCCAGCCAAGCGACCGAAGCTAATCCACTCGCAAGACAGGTGAGAAAATACAAATAATATACTAGAACATATTATTTTAACGTCATATAATTTATAGTAACCAGGACATGGCAAGCTCCTCGACACATTTGTCAGCCAATCTTTCAGAGACGCTTCGCAAGATTAGGGCTTGGAAAAATTATTCGCATTTTAGTAACGTCTCAATGGAGGACAATAATTCGGATAATGAATCACAGATCGAACCGCTGTTCAACAGCAGTCCGATGGCCTCCCGTCGCCAACTGGCCAATAGACAGGTATGCACTTAATCACAATATTTTTTGACATTCCGCGAAAATAAATGTTTCTATTCAGTCCTACCAAGAACAACATTCCGCTAATATCAACGACCATGAGAATGTCCAAAAGAGGCACAAGTCTCACAAGCGCAAGTCGCATAAGCACAAGTCTCACAAGCATAGGAGCTCCCATAAGTCCCAGGCTGAATCTTCCGCCACCATCAACGGTAACACAGGTAGACAATGCCACGAGTGCAAGCTCTATGGAGCCACCTTTATGTGCTCCAACTGTCAGAATCAATGGTACTGCAGTCGTGAATGCCAGGTAAGCATTGTAGGATTTATTATGTATTTTATGCATTTTTTTAAATTGTTTTATCCAGTGACGCATTGAAGGAAAAGTACTCATGTTTACCTATCTTTTATAATACATTCGTTATAGCTGAGCGATTGGGACACACATCACCGAACTTGTGGCATTTAAATAGACTTCACTTAGGACATCAGCATTACTAAAACATAACTATATAGACGTATCGCATATGCACTACTATATATTTACTCAACCGTGTAACTCACTGAAGGACACAGGACACTGGCGGACCATTTTCAATTGCGTTTTATTGAATTAAGTGCTTGCAATTGTACTCAATCAATGAAGCACAATTTAAAGTGTAATATGCCTAGCTATTATAAGTTGGTAGGGATTAAATATAATAATTATAATTCCTTAATAATTGATTCCAATTTGCTTATGAACAACGCGCGAAATTCATTTTGTTTCAAAATCGTATTGATAAAATGTTCCTCGTTTTCCCACTTTTTTTGTTTGAAAATTAAATATCCTTGACTTCTTGTTTGCTACATAAAAGATATCTATTTAAGAATTAATATATTTATTTTCTGTTTCTTTGGATGTAATTCCATGCTAAAGGCAAAATAAACAAGTTCATATTTATTTACAAGCACTTATTATTTAATTTTTGGGAAGACTATTGAACCAAAAAGTATTAGTTCAACAAAATAAAGAAAATGATGAGACGTTTTAATACAATAATAGAAAGTGTTTTAAAATTGGTACTTATAAAATATAAAATTTTACCGTTTGCAGAACTGGTTGGCTTGGTCTATCGATAAATGGCGCCAAGTTTATTGTTCAAATTTCAAACAGAATTTTCTGTGAAATTCGACTAAACTTTGATAACATATAATTCGTATAATGGAATTTTTTCAGATCATTTAGGGCTTTGCCATCGCCTCATTTATTTACTGCGCCTGCGCACCTGGCACATCAGTTTGATGTCATTTATATGCAGCCGGAGTGGCTGCCTCCTGGACCACGGACCACGTCTCAGTTTCCGGATGCGCAGCTGCCGGCTGCAGTAGAGCCGGAATTTCAGATTCGGATTCCAGACGGCACCGGCCGAGGCGGAGGGCGTGACGCACTTGTAGGCATATTGCCACCATAATCGAATGCTCTGCTTGGTGCTGTGCTGGAATCGAAAGGGGATTGGATTCAATAAGTGTGGAAGGGTGTGTGTTTGTGTGTGGGGATGGCAGTAGTAAACATTATGGTGCACCCTAAAAGAAGGTATCCAACGGGGGAAACACACTCACCATGTAGACGGGCAAGACGTAGAAACGCTTGCACTCGCGCCGAACGAAATTGAAGGCGATGGGGCGGCGGTACGTCGATGACACCTTGGTCAGGTGCGAACGGATCGCACTGGCGCTGGTGGAGCGCTGCAGACGCTGGAGCTGCAAAATGGGAATGGAAATAGGCGCGCGCACGTAATTAGTTTTTCCAAACAATTGAGCACATTTCGAGAACACAAATTAATATGCGAAAAATGTTTGCGAAGAGTTCGCGCCAAATTTGGCTTGCAAATGATTCGAATCGCGCTGCGTTTCAGCTGAATTATGGCCCATAACTGTGTGTACTCGGTACTATATTATTGTACTTAAACTAGACACCTGGCTGTTGAAAACAATGCTAACTATGCCAGTAGAATTTGTATGGGGTATTTCTATTTTATTCGTATTTAAGCGGTGTTCGAAGAGAATAAAAACGCCCTTTTAATGTTTTTTTAGCAGCCAAAATTCAAGTTGTTCTTAAAAGGAAGATATATCTCTAAAGTATATATGTCTAAATTTAGTAAATACATACTAAGCAAATAAAGCCATAAAGATCAAATCGGAACATCAACAAATATTATTTTTTCCGCCCTAATGAAATACAAATTTATCGTTTGATAGAAAACCAAAATCCTGTTGTAATAAAAATGCTTATCGAATGAACACGACTCCATAATTACAACCGTAAACACAAAGTTTATGTGCTGTTTTATTTATATCAATAAAAGGTATTTGATTTTTTTTTTGTGGAGATATTGGTATTTAGCTATATCTGGGAAGACAGAAAGTTTGCTAAAATCCTTATCATTTAAATTTTATAAACAGTTGTGAATGAAATGATAATATACCGACATTATCTAGATGATTAATCACCTGCCGAGCAAGAAATCGTTATCTTAAGTTCGGAAAACTCCACAATAGTTATGGTATTTATGGTTGCGGGAGTGGGGATCGCTTGGGTGGGGCTTTGTTGGGTTCATTGTGTGTTGCTGTGGAGTGGGTGTTGGTTCGGGAGGGGGGGGGGGCGGTAAAGGGGTTGTCCCTGAACCTGCTTATCAAAGCGGCAAGCAAGTTGCAAGGCGGCTTGGATTGTTTTCGCAGTGAGCCGAAGTGACAGAGTCATCCAACTCGAAGTTGATAGCAATTAAGTCCGCTTATCAGTTTAGAGACGCGATTTAAATTAGCACCCCAATGGAAACCCCCCCTTAATCGCGGAGCACCTCCCCCCCTTTCCATCCTAATCCAGCGCTTTCTTGGCGCTTTGTCCTCGTCGATGACTACACGCCGACAAGTTTTTGCTATTATTAAACAGTTTTACAAGCCGCTAACGCTCAGAAATTGTTGCTAATTAGCCGAACCGCGCACGCCGGCGCAGCAGACCTTAAAAGCGACCCCTCGAGGGGAAGAGAGGGGGGGTGATGGTGGTGGAGGGTTAGGAGTGGGCTGCCACTAATAAAGGTGTGCGCTGGTATGAGCAGCGGTGCACTGCGAGAAATGATCCACTACATTGCACTTCTATTCAAATCACTTTCTAATCTTGTACCGTTAACGTCAATAGCAGAAAGTTTACTTTAATAATTAATAATATTGTTTGAATTTTAAATAAAAATGAAAAAAAAACAATTTTTATTTGTGAAAGTTGAAGTTTTTGACCTTAAAATGGTTACATAGACGTAAAAATTATGTATTAGTACTAAAGTGAAGAAATCGCTAAGCACTATGTTATCAAAAATAAAACTTAGAATCTCATAACAATTATCATTCTTTATCATTCCAAATGTTGAAAATTAAACATAAAGCTAGAATATCAAGTGAAACCTATTAATTACACTCATTTTCTCTCAGTGCACGTGTCAAGATTGGAGGCAATCGAGCTGAATTAGATGCTGCTGGGGTCGATTGAGTGCAGATCAGGCGATGAGCAATCGAGTGCAGGGTGCAGCAAGCAGCGAGCAACAATTAGATTCTTCGAAAAAATCTAAAAAATTATGAAAGGACCTTGGAATGCAATTTTGCTGTGTGCCACAATTTGCATGTGAATAATGGCAAAAATCACATCTCTCGCTGTCAATCGGTGCGTATGCGTAATATTTGTGTGCGCCGCACAGTCTGTCAGTTTGAAATTATGTTGTCCTAGCGTAGACTTTCCCCATTTGCTTATTTATTTATTTATTTATTTATTTTTTGTTAGCCATTTGAACCCCGACAATTAACACGGCGAGCAGCGACGAGGCAAACAAAAAGCGAATCTAACGCTTCGTTTAAGCGATTTGTGTGCGCTCTTTAATGAAATTCGCTGCTGTGTTTGATGTTGTATTAGGGGTACGAGTAACGACTATGTGCGTGCTACGGCCTTTTTGTGGCCCGTGTCCGTTCGGCTGGCACTATCGCCATCTCTATCTGCCCGGCTATACATACATATATCTATCGCGATCGGTCGCAGGGTGTCGCCGTGCTGGGATTTTGTGGCTATGACTCAGCGTCGCAACAACAGTAAGCAAATAGCGTTTGGGGGAAGTTGGTGTCACGTCTATGAGATACCCATTGAATCTATTAAATTCACTATCTATTTTATGTCATCTATTAAAGTTACTATTTAGCAGTTCAACTAGGTCGCTTTAGGTCGCGATTTTTCTCTTTATAAATTTCTACATATAATCACATTAGTTTTGATTCACTTTAAATGTAAGCTTAAAGCGGAATTTAGCTGAAAAGAAAAATCGAGTTCTTCACTACCATACGATTATCAGGACTTCCGGCATTGTTCACCCAAATGTATGCTACAAAAAATATCGTTCCCTTTTGAAGGCAACAAGGAAACTCTATAAGAACTCCCATACTTCTAAGAAGAAAGTAATATTAAGGAGATATCTTGTATGTAAGACCCATAGAGTGAAGTAGGGAGTAGGGAAGCATGCGTATGTCCTACTTATTTTCCCAGAATCCTCGATTGATATCACTGTGACTACCCATTGTGCGAACCATACCACCTGGATGGTCTAGTATACCCGTTGCACTCCACACACAACGGGTACCACAACTCCCACCACAATGAATGGCGGGCGCTGTGTTCCGTTCTGTTTTATTCTGCCAGTTGATTTCGGTTCGGGTTCGGATCCGCTCATTCAGTTCAGTTGTGCTCAGCTCGGTTGGAGCGACCACGGTTCGTGTCGATTGCGAATCCGTTGCCATTGTCGGATTGGATCGCGGAGAGGGTCTTGCAAGTAAAATTCATGTTAATGAATGTTAATTTATACATTTGTAAGAATCTAAAATCTGTTTTTCCATACACAACAATTATTGACGCGGCAGTCGCTGCTTGGCGGCGATTTCGAATTTTGAAGCAGTCGCGCCCGAAACGTCGCCGCGAACGCAACGATCGGTTAACGGTAAAGATATAGAAGGCCACCCTCTTTGGAACTAGTAATAGTAGTCCTACGGGAGATTAGTCCAGAATGGATCCCGAGTTCGTGAACAAATACAATCAGGTCCTTAGCCGTCTGAAGCTAGTGGAGAACTTCGATGGCAGTGATCCTGGCAAGCTGCCGCAGTTCCTGCACAAAATCGAGGCCCTTATGCCGGCCATAAATAGTTTCGACGACTACTACAAGTTTCAATTGATAGGACATATCAAAAATAAGTGCACAGATCGCGCCAGGGAGGCGGTCTTCACGCGACAAATGAGCGCTCCCGTGGGCAATGGCAATGGCAATGGCGGCGGGAATGGTCATCTCCTGAAGGCCGAGTCCTGGCTAAAACTCAAGGATCAACTGCTGTACAACTATGCGGAGCGGGAGTCTAGCTACTCGCTGATACACAAGATACGCAGCGCTGTCTTGGACTCGAACATAGAGTTGTACTACCAGAAGATGGCCAAACTCAAGCACAGACTGATCAATAGAAAGCTCACGCACAATGACACCCTGTACAGTCTCGAGGACATAGAGCGCATCACGCTGCAGGTGTTCCGAGATCATCTGCCCGAGCCGACGCACTCGATGATCCTGCGCCGGAATCCCAAGAGCATGGAGGAGGCCTATCGCTACATAGTGGAGGTGCAGCAGCAGTTCTACACACAGAGCGGATCTCTGGCCAGTGACCATCAGGCGGCCACCTTCAGCACCAGCCACAAGCAGCAGTCCTACGGCGTGGGAATGGGCGGAGTGGGCGTGAGCACCGTTGGCGTGGGCGTCGGAATGGGCATGGGCGCTGTGGGGTTGGGACTCTCCTCCTACGTTCGTCAAATGTCCAACGACAAGGGACAGCAGAATAGCACGAAGAGCTACTACAATCAGTCGGCTCCGCCGGTGGGCGCCGGCAAGAATCATCCGATGTTCAAGAGCATTGGCAACCCCACCTTTAAGTCCAGCTTCAGCTACAATGGCACCAGCAGCAATTCGGGCATGGGATCGAATTACTCGAGTACCAAGAAGTCGGACATCAAGCAGAACTACCAGCAGCAGAAGAGTCAGAACTACTCGAAGACCTCGTCGGCTAGTGCTTGGAAGAAGTAGTAGTTGACATGGCTAGACGATCTCACCCTCCAATCGATCGGCGGTCCAGTGAGATAAGCGTATCGAGCATGACCTAATCCCTTGGAGCCTGTGACTAAGCCAGGGCAAAGTGATTGCCACCTCATGCTAATTACCCCGATACCTCACCCTCTAATGGCGATGAGGTGGCCGAAGATTATAGGATGTGAATATAGATTAAATTGTGATGAGAGAGCCATACTGGGTGCAACGAGATGGAGGTGATCTGATCCCTGTTTCGCGATAATCATAACCAATCCCTATCAGTACAACTAAGACGATAATGATGTGAATGTTCAAATAAAACAAATAATACAAATGTTAATGTTATAACTAACAATGCGGCAATTTAAATACCTCCATGGATTAAGCGTACTAGATTGCACATGCAAATAAAAAAAAAAAAACAAAACCATGTGAATGAATACAGATGAAGATAATGCAAATAGAAAGTAAGGGCATTGCAATAATAGAAAGTGTGTGCATAGCTATGTACTATCAAGTAAAAATTAAAATAACTAAAAGTATAGAATCACTAATTCGAGCTGATAGCAATGATCTTGTCGAAATACAAGATAATTAAGCCGATCGAGATAATTGAATGCATGATGTTCGATCTTCGGTAATGATGACATCGATCGCGTGTCCATCGATGATGATCAATCCGCAGACAGTATCGACATGTTAATTATTAGCTCATAAGACCCGAGTGTACATAGCCCCACACCTCAGTCCCCAGTCACATTACCCCCTATATATGTATCTACCGCCAATCGCCTATTTTTTAACAACAATCGCCCACCTTCAAATTCTGTTTTTTTTTTTGTTAACAATAAAGTGTAAAGTCTAACAGCCCTAGTGTATCTCTGTTTTGGTCGGTCAGAGGTATCGAATTTGGCATAGTTTGTTTACTCACAATTTGCTGGGCACTTGAAGTGTGGGCGGAACCCCTCGGATCATAGCCCATGTCCTGGGGCGCTGGCTCCGATTGCTGCTCCTGCAGCTTCACAGTCTTCGGTCTCGACCGCTCCTTGACATCCTTTTCGGGCTTACCAAAGAGTCCTCTCTGCTCCGCCCGGCGAATCAGGTACTTTTCATTCAAATGTGTCAGGGTTTTGCGGCGCACCAAGGCCAAGTAACTGCCCGTAACCTGCTGTTTGATGCAATTATCCTGATTTATGCATATATCCGGCACGGTATCCTGCACGAACTCATCGATATCGGGTGTTACAATCAGATCAATGCTTTCCACACGCGGCAGTGGAGTAGCTGTACAGCCCGGAGGTCCAGGTGCTGGAGGTTCCGGCTGCGCCGAGGGTTTATCCTTCTTCCTGGGCGAATCCTTGCTCATTGCAGCTGCCGGAATGTTGGCTGCCTCCGCTTCAGCTATCGCCTCGAGACGCTTCTGCTCCTTGTACGCATTGCGATGCTTCTCCAGCGCCAGCTTATTGATCAGCTCCAGAACATGCTGCACCATATCCTCGTTCTCGGTGCCAACAATCGAGTGCGTTTGATAGAGAACGAATTGCACTTGAGGTCGCGACATCGACATGGTGAGGGTCAGCAGCTGCTCCTCGAGTATCATGGCCACCCGCTGGCGACCCTCATCGCTGACCTCCGATTCGGTGAGCACCTCCAGCATGCTCAGATCGCCACCACGGGAGCAGATCAAATCGATGGGATCCGAGATTGCACTAAAGGAATTCGGCGGTGTGGCGAAGATACCCACAACCGTTCGAAAGCGATTCGATTCCATGGGAAACGAGGTGAAGGCATCACCAAACAGACGGATATTATTAACCCCAATGGATTCCATATAGCGACGATATTCCTTGAGATTTGCTCCTGCTCCATAAACATAAAAGTTATTCACCCGGTTGATGGAGTAAAACAAGGCAGCCAAGTATGCCGTAGATCTTGGAGAACCAATATGCGTCTGCAGTATATCGCCATCCAGCTCAAAGTAATCCATCAACTTGGACATGATTGCCGGACCAAAGGTGAAGTTCTTGTCCTGAAAAGGAATTCAATACAAGTGTAAACATTAAAAAAAAAGTGCATTGAACCTTCTGGCATTAAAACCAAATATTTTTTTTGGCACTTGCAAAATTTTTCACATATCACATTACCGATAACTAGTTTATATAACGTTGTTTTCTCATGTCGCCCGGTTTACGTGCTTATTGATCATACGCAGTGTTGTCTTACTTAAGTTGTAGTCATAAGCTGTCTGTCTATGGGCACTTTTTCCGGGAAAAACTTCACCGTAAACACAAATTGCTTTGTAATTTGTATAGACATTTAGACATCGAAATTTTATAGACATTGAGACTATTAGTCTAATTTCCGGAAGTAAGCTGTTTTAGTTTCTAATCAATATCGATTGTTAAAATGAAGCAGATCGAAAGTAAATATTTGGGTAATAAAAACACTATAGTTAAGGCTATCAATATCAAAATATGAGTTAGTAATAATTTAAAATTAGACATAAAATACTCCAAGTCATAATATATTCTAAGATTCTCAGCTGCATAACTACTTTTTCCATAAAAATAATAATTATAAGAATAACAATAATAATCTTATATATTTTTTTTATGTCTCACCTGCATTATAAAGTAATGTTTACTCATCAGCACGGATTTGGTGAACTCGCTGCGATCCTTGGGAATACAGGATATGACCAAAGGACATATGTTGTCCCACTTGCAGTGTTGGACCAACAGTGGCTCCTCGTCGTCCGGTCCGTGGACAGTAAAGCCCATTCCTGTGAGGATCTTATCCGCCTCCTCTTTATTTCTATCAAATTAAATGCATTTTTAGAAGTCTATTGTTAACTAGTATAATGATTTTTATCTATTTATGTATTTATTTTTTTTACTAACCGTACTAAAAATGGATTTATCCAACCGGTCACCACAGGATTGGCTGCTGCGATGGCCACCTTTTCGTTTTGGAGATGGATAGGCAGCAGTTGTGACAGTCGGAGTGCTCCAACCTGGATTCTCATCCGGGAAATCGAAGCTGCCAGTCGAATGCGATGTTGCCAAAGGAGATCAGCGAGTTCTGTTTAAAATTTGGATTAAGAATTAATTTAGAAGAATGTATCTTATTTATCCTGTATCCCACATCCACCTGTAACTTCGGACTCCTTGTAAAGCCTTGCTTGCAAATCCTTTTCCTCGGAATTTCGACCTTTAAACTGACGATCGTAGAGTTCGAAGAGCATTAGCCAAATCCTTTGTTCGTCGTTTTTTAACTGAGAAAAATTAAGGATAAAATCCTGTACTTTTGTAAGGGAGGAGTTATTGGAGTTTTGGATTAGCCAATGTGCTTTCATTTCATTTGAAAAACATGTGAAGTTTCTATCTTTATCAAAAATCTACTATCTTCATCCAAATCTATATCAAATGTTATTCTGATATATATAGATCACCGACCTCTGTGTGTTCCTCAAAGAAGGAGACATCAGCCAGAGCGTTGGACATAACAACCTTATCTAAAACATAAAATCACAACATTTTGATAATAATAAGTGACTATATTAGAAACCCACATCGGAAGACGTCGTAGATCAAAGAGAAAGCCAAGCGCATCTCGTGCTCATTCTGAAAGTCCACTAAAATCGGAGGTTTGCGGAGCAGTTTGGCGGCATTGGCGATGGTGGGCAAGGTCCAGCGTGCTCCGGCCTTCAATTTGATCTTCACCGCCGTGGAATGACAGTACTTGAGAGTCCTACTGCGCCTACCACATGGACTAACTCCTGGCGATACAATCTTGGTTATGCGCAAGGGATCAAACACCGGTTTCTCCTTCTTATTGATGTCGTGTAGGGTTAGCGCGTCATCGGAAGATTCGTTCACATGACGCTGAATCTCCAATAGCATATAGTACATCTTGTCCTGCCACTCCTCATCGCTGGGCAGGTAGATTTGCTTGGTCTTCTTCAACTTTTTGCTCTGCTCCTTGAAGATGGCCGGATACACCGAGAAGATGTCCGCCAAGCTCAGGAAGAATAGTTGGTTCGACATGTCGGAGTTCGAGAGTTCAAGAGCAGTAGATCCCAAATATTCTATCACAATCTATGAATTTCAGAGTTTGGCTAAGATTTACTTTCTTTAATACATACCTAATGCGTTATAAAATTTGATTCTGTAATCAAATGTAATCCACTATCTGAGATCGACCTAATTTCCCTGAAGGTAGTTTATTAAACCATGCAAAGTCACCAAAATGAGGCCGTTTTTTTCGATGTTCATTACCCAGGGTTTTTTCAGCTTATAATAATTTTAGTTGGTTCCACTAGTAATACATTCACTATCTCACAATCTACAACCTTTTAGCACGTTCAGCTGACAAACGCAAAATTTCAAAATGTCATTTAATGTTGTTTTTTGCAGAAACGTTTGGTATAATCGTAAAGTTAACTATTAGATTTAAGCACTAGGTCTCAAAAATAATCATGGTTTTTTTCAAATTAGTTCACCGCCTAGCTCAAAACTTTTTATTACATTTAAATTGTTAATTGTAATTAACATTGTTGTTCTCAAAAGAACAACTACTTTTCAAATTTTTAAGGTTTTAAACAGCACGCAAGGTTTTTCGTTAGGAACTTTTAATTTTATGCAGCCTAGTGAAAAAACACTAAATCACTCTAGGAAATATTTCAGCACGATCGGTAAATTGGGGATTGCCTCCACAATTAGCGAGATACCGATACCGTGCTCCAATTAGGCACAGCTATTATATTGAAATTTCAGCACGATCCGATTGTTATATTGACGGATCTGTAATCACGAATGTGTTCCCGGGTAAACGGGACATTCCCCGGATAAGCGGATTGCTCCGAGTAACGGTGAAATGAGCAGGAGCGAATCCGAACCGAGCAGTTGCAGTGAACAGCGGCAACTGGATGAACGGAGCTCGGGTGGACTCTCCTTTCGATGGCGTGTCTTTCATCTCCCTTTTTTTTGCCTTTGAGCGGTAAAAGCACCTCTGCCCCCCTCGGTTTTCCACCCACTTTCCGCCCGCCCGTCCACAACCAATTCCAATGACAATGACAACTGCTGATTTTCATTCTCAGTCTCGTTCTCTCATTTCCATTTCCATTTCGTTCGGTTCGTGCTTAACACCAATTCAATGCTGGGAGCCTCCGAATTCCGATTCCAAATCGACATCCAACCAAGCTGCATGCTCCATGGAATTACTTATCTATCTCCTGCACTCCCCATCTGCCCTCTCCCTTCCACCCACCTGTCGCCGCATGCAATGTGCACGCCAATGCTGACGCCTTCTCGCTCTAGCCACCGCCTATCTTGTCAGCTGTAAAAAATATTCGCCACAAAGGACAAGCGTACCGTTATAACGTTACCGTTTTAGGCTTCCTTTTTTTTACAGAAGGAGGGTGTTTGTCAGAGCAATAGGTGTATACAGATGTGATCAAGTTATTAGCATTGAATATTAATAAAAACCAATGTAAAGTTGCATCTTTAATACGAAAAACTAATGTTATAATTAAAACATTTATAATACATATTTTCATATAAAATTTTAATTGGTTGCCGATATAATCGAAGCTTTCGAAGTTTTTATTATTTTAAGATTCTTCCTGGATTTTTAAGGTTTTCTGTGGATTTTTAACTATGAAAGTTCTTGAAGAAACAAAATCTGATAAGCAACATATTTAGAATCCATAAAATGAGCTGCTATATTTTTGACTACAGCTGTAACTGCGGATGGAGCTATACGATAGATGGATCCAAACGATATCACACTTACCTTTTATTTTTTACGGCTCCAGCACGATTGGCGTAATAAATTCCGTTTGCCATATTCGCATGATTTGCTCTGATTGGAATATTCGTCTTCAATAAATTGTCAGAAATGTCGCTGACAGAAATGGTGGGGCAAATGGGTTGGGTGGGTGGTTGGTTTTTACGATTGTTCCTGGTATTCATCGATGTGTTCGCCTTGATTAGTTGGGGCTTAGAAACCCAAAAGCCCCCTGCCATTCGTTTGATGTTTGATGGCTTCGAAGCGTTCGAATCGAACATCAAATTAAATGTTGATTAGACAACTTCGAAACTGTGGCAAAAAATGGGGCAGGTGGTAAGAATTTATTGGCCTAGGTCAAATATCGATTATCGCCCCCACCGTCGCCGTCATCGTAATATTGGGTCAGATTGAATTGAATGTCAATTTGATTGGCATATCTGGGTGCAAATATATAATGTGCGGCCGTAAAAATATTAATATGTATGTATGTTCATCGTACATATATCCTTTGTGACCTTGAGTCGGGCAAGAAAGTTCACCGCTGGGTGTTTACTTCTTCGCTTGGCCTAATTGAATTGCCTGGCTTCGATTAACTTCTTAACTGAGATCAATTGTAATTGGGGAAATTGAACGAAATCATCGTACCAATTAAAAGTGCCACAAAAACTGATTCATCTAGCCTGATTGCTGTTGACCACTAAAAAAAAAACAACGAACACACCGAAAAGAATTGGGCTTGCTTGCTATCGGGTAAAATTTATAGCCATGGGCCAGTATGACTGTTTAGATATGAATAAGCAAACTTGAATTAGAGTTATCAGGGGTCTTTCTGCTAAGATAGCTCGGGTGTCATAATTAAATTTTTCCTCCGTTTCCCGGACAGCCGTGGGCAAGTAAAGCCACCCCGGCTTAAAGTCGACCGATGCGACTTCTTTATCGGTACAGTGCGTGCCAGCATCGTAAATCAGTTTCCGCGCATTCGGGGCTTTGTTTTGTTTTGTTTTGTTTTTTTATTAAGAAGCATATTTATTATATATAAGATGTATGTAATACAATAATTTTTCTTTCTGTCCGGGTTTGCTCTTCGGGTTTTTACGCTTTTATGGTTTTCGGTTTCATCTCGGTTTATCGTTATCATTTTCATTTTCATTTCATTTTTGTTTCATTTTCTTTATCCATTTTATATAATCATATAAAACACTGAGCTACAATACAAATATTGTGATAAAAACTTACAACATAACCTTTAATACATAAAAATACTTGCGTAGTCTACAAATCGTATCGTTATAGAGATTTCTTCGTGGATCGATCGATCGCCCGCTCGTCTTCTCCTGCTTCATATCTTGTTTTTGACCTTCCCCCAAATTGTTTTCACTGCTTCTGTCGCGCCTCAATGGGTTCTGTATATGTTTTTGTTTTCGCTTTTCTTCATTTCTTAGTTGCGTGAGTTTTACCCTATTTACTTAAAGATTTCATTCATTCCATTCTCCATCTGCGGCTGATGATGATTCTTTGATTTTATGAGAAGTTGGCGAGAAAAAAAGGAAAACAATAAACACCGAGGAATCCGTGAATAAACGGAAGGCCAACTGGATGTAAAGGGAGAAAGTGTTGGAGTAGGAGAACGCGAGGGGGGTAGTGACCTCCCCGCGGAGAATTCTTCCAGTTCTTCCGCTCCGGCTTCTCCTCAGATGTTTTTTTTGTGTTTTCTATGAGTTTTTGTCGTTCGTCTTTGTTGTCTGCAGCATTTTAATTACAATAGAAATGATGTTTATATTTATATATATATTTGCATAATCAATATCATTAAATTAAATCGTATGAAACACAAGACAGTTGAAAAATCAAATGAGGCGTACTATAATTTTGTTTCAGTGGACGTACCAAAATAGAGAATGTACATACATATGTACATACATATAAAAGTAGTTACAATTGCGTACAAAATAAATGGTAAATTTTGTTCGTTTGGATGGCCGAGTATTCTTTTTGGTTCGAATTGATTTGATTTTGTGTATGGGGGTGAAATATCGATGAGCATCTCATACTAAGGGATTTTGGTTAGCAAAATCATAATACACAGTACAATTACAATAATATTTATAGAAATAAAGTATAATATAATAAAAGAACCAACATACAGTTTTTATGCTTTGTCGTTTTTGTTTTGTTTTGTTTTGCTTTGTTTTTTTTTATACACATCTTTATGCATAATGGGCGTATATAATGTTTATGTATATAATTATAAGTAATAAATTTTATCCATTTTGTTTAATTATTTGCACACGAGAATCAAAATTACTATTTGCAATCATATATATATAAAAAATAAACTTAATTGCCGTCATTCCGTTATATCATTCCTATACCATTCGCATTCGCATTTGCATTTGCATTCTCATCCCCATTGCATGCCATCCCTACTAACCATCACTATCGTATCTTCCTATCGTACTGGTAGCGGTTCCTTTCGTTACTTTCGTTACTTTAAGCTTAATCAATTTTGGAAGAGTAAACAATACCATCGAGTTGCAATTGTTGCTGCATATGCTATATGTGTGTAGAGTGTGTTGTTTTGTGTTGTGTTTTTTGTTGAGTGTGTGTGAGAGTGAGTGTGAGTGTCGATGAGTGTATTATATAGATCGCTTTTGAATGAAAACTAATGATTAATGCGTATTGAATGCTGTTCTACACCTCGCTAACTTTTCGTCCTATCTGGCTTCACTCTTTTTACTCACGTTTTGCTCACTTGTTCTTTGTTTTATTCGCGTTCTTTAACTAATTTTTTATAATTTCTCCCCCCGCTCTCATCGCTTTCATTCATCGTCTTAATATTTATACGTATAAACTTTTATAATTTTATACTAAATGGTTTTTACGGTTTTTTTTTTACGTTTTCTTCACTTTTTTTGCTTTTTGTTTCTTGTTCTTGTAATACAAACGTCGTCATGTAAATATATAAAAAAAGATGTCCAAAGTTTTACGTTACGTTATTGTATATGCTTTTTGTTTTTTTCTCATTACTTAGTGGATCGTTCTCTTGCTGATGGTTTTTGCCTGCTTTTGCTTTACAGTTGTCCTAGGTTTGTAAATGGGTGTTCTTGATGTTTTTTTTCGTTTTTGTTTTTCGAGTGGTTTTCTGATGTCTGAATGCTTATATATGAGAGCGTAGCGCCTAGCTATATAGGGCCTTACTATATAGTATCGTACTACATATGTATATATATATAATGTGTGTGTATGTGGGTGTTTCTGTTTCCTTCGATCATACACATATACTAGATATATGTACGCATATAACTAACGGCGAATTTACTTTGTTTCCTCCTTCTCTTTGTTCTCCTCGGTCGACTCCTTCTCGTTTGACTGCAAAATAGAAGGACATGGCTTAGTATGTGGCTAAAGGTAACTTAAATTCAAGACTAGAGGGTCTATCCTTGTCCTTGGTGTGTGGAATTAATTAACAATTTACAAAGAAAACCCAAGAATAGACCATCTGGTTTACAGGACTCAAGACTCACCTTGTCCTTCTCCAACTCCTTCTCGATCTTGTCGCCCTCAGTGCCCTCCTGTTCGTTTGATTTCTCCTGCTCGCCACCCTCCTTGCCCTCCTTGGTCTCGGGCCTGTCGGAAAAGCGGGAAAAATGAATTAGTACACCGATCATCCATTGGAAAGTTTTCATCCAAGATTACTCACTCTGGCTTGGGAATGTGCGCATTGAGGTCCAGCTTCGTGCAGATCTCGTCCCAGTCGGGGAAGCACTTGTCCTTCATGCGAGATACGTGGCCAATCAAGTTGGGGCACTTCTCGGTCATGTAGTCGCGCAGCGGATACGCAATGTCCTTGGACAGATAGTGGAGCTGCGAGAGGACAGCGAAGGCCACCACATCCAGGGTGGTGGGCTCGTCGCCGAAGAAGAAAGGCTTGCAGTCGAGCATCTCGCTGAGCACCTTCAGGTCGTCCTTGCCGAACTCCTCGATCTCCTCGGCGCTGTGGACACCGATGCCGTGCGCCTTCAGCTTCTTCGTGCCCTGGAACCACTTGTTGTGTTCAATAGTTGTTTTGCCGTACAGCAGTTACGGATGGGGGTTACGGGGGGATGCACAAGCATACGTTACGGAATCGGGGTGGTGGAGGTGATGTGAGTTTTTAGAGTTTTTTTTTTTTTGGGATCGGGGGCATTACGCATTACACAGTTAGATGTTCAAAACCAAAGTAGTATGCAAAAAAGAACGAAAAAGAAAAAAGAGAAAAACCATGCAAGAGTTAGTCGTAAAATAATGATTGTTTTCCTTTCGATTTCCCGTTTGGGTTTTGATTTTGATTTGGGTTGGTTATGTGAGAACCGATCGATTTGATATAAACAAATGCATCCCGCCAGAGAATTATTGTTTATGCCATCGGGGTTTTCGGGATAAACTATGTGCGGGGATGGTGGTGGTGTGTTTGGAGTTTCTTTTCTTTTTATGTACAGCTAGGTGCAATATAATACGCCACCGCTTGCTTAGTTTTAATTCTCAAGTATTGTTTATTTACACTACCCATCCATCCCCGCCTAATCCACAACGCCAGCCAACTCGAGAACCTACCCGGCTTTCGATTACGTTTTCAATCTAAACAAAGTGCGGATATCTCCGGTTTTTGGAACTACTGGAGGCTCAGCTGCTGGCGTTGAGTTTCTGAAACATCTAAATCCGCTACACTAAAAACATTTCTCTACTTGACTAGCTTCCGGTTTCCACTTTCACTTAGTTTGTCTGATTTCGATTAACACTGGAGTTCAATAGATTTCTTTTGGTTAAAGATAGAGTACAGTCTCTTTCAACAAAATGGTAATAATATTCACTTAAAGCTTCAACTCTTAAGATCACGAAAGAATATAATTGTTTAATATGCATTTATGAAATGTACAAATAAAAAATTGTACCAAAGTATGAGCTATTTGTAATTAAATGTTACTTTTACGAACAATAAAACCTATAAATTTGTTTTATTGTTCAACTAGAAGTATGTGTCAAAAGATGTTGATATATTAAGGAAATATTAGGTATGAATGATAGTAAACAACTTCTGTAGAACCAATTACGATAATGACCAAAAGTATGCAATGTTCCAATGAAAATTCTAATCATAACCATACAAATTCGGGGAAAGTGAAGATCGTGGACCACGATCATGACCTATGTATGTTAAATATCACAAACTATCCAGTTACCTTGCGACCAAAGGTGATCTTAAAGAAGAAGTTCAGAATCGAGTTGGGCAGCCGCAGGCCGAGGGCGTGCTGCAAGTTGACCTTGTAGCCCTTGAGCACATTGTCCGGATACTTGGCGCGCCAGTAGAAGATGATCCAGATGAGATGGTTCTCCAGCATGGCAATCGTGGCGTACGAGACATTCCTTTGCTCGGCGGTGAGTCCCGAGTCCAGGTACTTCTCGTATTTGGACGACAGTTCCTTGATGATGATGGCCGAATCGGCGATTTCCTCCCCATTCAGCTCGATGAACGGCAGCTGACCCTTCTTGGAGCGGAAACGCATCTTATGATCGACATTCTGCAAAGGCCGGAAAGAGAATACATGTTCATTTTATATCTTGTTGCGTGGGATGACTAATTGTGCGAGGAATGTGGGGGAGTGGGTGATTGTTTACCCCACCCTTTTATCTGCGGGCAGCATGCCACTCATGCAGTGAGAACAAATATTGCCTTAGTTGGTCATTAAATTGGCAATCGTATTTCACAAGAGTTCATTTTCAAAGCATGGCCATCATTTTGGATACACACAAGTACAATCAATTTGGGGAAGTTTTAGTCACTATTTTATGTTACTGTTACTGTTTTAATTAAGTTTTGAGCAATTGAGTTTATGTTCTATTGTTTTCATCTTGTAGACATAATTTTCATGGGCATAGAGGGATTATAGGAAATTATTATTTGCTATAGTTATCGTAGTAAATGTTCTGCTGTAACCCAGATTCTAAAGATACTCATAAATTGTAAATGTCCATATGGAACCAGGAAGGAATTTTTTTATTTGTACGCCCATGACTAATGCAAAATGTAGTTCACTCCCCCGCAAGGATTCCGGCCGCTAGATGGCGCTCATGACATACATCTAGCCGGCAATCGTTTGTTTGCGTGTGTATTTGGGCATTTCCTATGTATGCCAAGCAGATGCTGATGAACCAACCACTACACGAGAAGCTAGCTGTACCTCCCGGGAACCCAAAAACCCAAAACCCGGACTCGAAAACCGAAAAACCCACCCAAAAACCAACACCCCTATACAACGCACACTCACACACACGCCGCACAGCGGGAGGGAAAACGTCGTTCCAATTGCCTGCTATTCGAACATTTTGACATATTCCAATGCCTTCCAGTGTGTACACACGTCCGCACGAAGCGTTACCGTTAGCAATGTGACAGTTATAGGCGGCGGGTGTCCGGTCTGAACCTTTTCATTTTCAGCTTGGCTGCACAAATCTACATAATAATTTCTAATTAGAAATATGTACATACGAGGGCCATAACAAAGAGCCAACCGTTGGCATATTTTATGCTTTCGCGCCCTCTGCCAAAAAAGGGAGAGGCAGGGTGTGGTTGTCCGCCAGAGCCGAGAGAGAATCGGCGAGAGAGTGAAAGGAAAGAGAGGGCGCTGTTGTTGTAGAGAGATTTTCGCCTTCCAGCATCGCAACGCAACGCTCTGCAAAAAGGGTGGAGTCCATTTTTCAATTCCAATGATCCACAAAAAAGGCAGCCTGTCTGCCAGCTTCCTCTTCTCCATCTCCATCTCCGGCTCCGTCTCCATCCTCTTCTCGTGCCCACGCACAATGCAAATACTTATGTTTTATTAAATCGTTATGCCACTTAAGGCAATCGCTCGTCTCCTCAATCTTTGTTCTTTCATTTTTTTCGCAGTGTAAGAGTCAGCAGCAGCAGAAGAAGAAGCAACAGCAATGCAATTATGCAGCCTGCGTGTGCGAGTGTGAGTGTATCCACACCCTTGCACAGAAGTTCCAGAGAGAGAGAGCGAGAGCGGGAGAATTGCACTGGAGCGAGTGAGCAACAACAAAGGCCGTCCACTGTGTGTTGTTTAAATGCAAATATGCGGTTTATTAATTAAAACAAAGGCAGCTATAAAACGTAAAAAATACAAAAACGAGAAGCAAAAAAACTCCATTTCCTCCCAACATACACACACACGCACACATGGACATACGATACGCACACATTCGCACATGTACAGTTGCAGCAGGAGAGGCAGCAGCGTTGCCAGAATACCTTGAAATTGCAGCCCGGCAATATTGCACAAATGCAATGGCGCGCCAGCATTTCCATTTGAATTTTAATCGCTCTGTGCCCGCAATGCATATGGCAGAGAAAATGTAAATTAATTGCACAATCTACGAGCGCGACACTCAGGAATGCTAGCAATGCGGGCCACCGCCTCAAAAGCGAAACTTATGCCCAGTTGTTGTTGTTGTTGCTGCTGTGCTTATTAATGGGCGCCGCCTTCAATGTGGTGTGAAAAAAATATGCATTCGGTTTATCATCAATAAAGAAACAACTTCTGCTCTTGTTTACACTGACGAATGTGTGTACACAAAGGAGGAGAGCAGGCAAGAAATGCAGCCGAGCGCAAGCAGCAGGGGGGAAAACTGGCTTAGTCAGTTGCATTTACAGTCAGTCACCCTCCCTTTTTTTCCATGATTAATGCCGCGCTGCAGCAACAACAAACCATGCCAGAAATGTCAAAGGTCCCCAGTTTGTTGAACTCTTTTTTTTACCCACCCCCCACTCCCTCCTTCCTACTAATCGAATGCCGCCGTATTTTGGGCAGCCTGCGCCTTATCAGTGGAATTGGGAATAATCGTGAAAATGGAAAGTAATTTCCAGCTGCGGGCCGAAAAGCGGCCACTGACGGACTGTCAATCATAATTGCTTCGTGGAATGCAACATATGGGGGCGATTGCTTATCGGCATCTGGAAGGCGACGGCATCAATTAACATTCCGCGCAAGGGGCTCGTTTTTCATTAACCAATGTAATTAATAAGATTAAACAGCAATTGCGTCGCCAGTTTTTGTGCGGGTGACCGCACCCATTTCTCCCCCGGCCACTACCACATACTACACGCTTTTCCTCTCGCACAGAAAAAATATGAAAAATATGCAAACCGCATCGCGCGCTTTAAAAAGTGAAGGAAAAAACAACAAGCCAAAATGGAAGGCACCATTGGAAGTCGTTGACAGTTGTTTGTCTGCCACTCCCCCCACCCAGCCCCCAACACTATTACAGCTACTTAACGGATAAGAAAAGAAAGGGAAAAGGAGAAGGGGAGTTGGAAGGCGAAGAGGGAGACAGCTATTTCTGAGTCCAGCTTAAACTGCATCAATTTTTATTAAAAGCAATTACAAGCTGCTGCTGCTGCTCCTGCTAAAGTATACAGAGAGAAAATTTGCTGTTGTGTGGATGGAGTGAGAGCACAGTTGCATGGATCTCGAAGATGCTAAGAAAAGATGCATGCAGCGCATAGAGATGACAACTTTTCGTGCAGTGCAAAAAGAAGTCGAAAGAAAAGTGAAATAAAAAAAAAACAGTGCAGCAACAAAAGACAAAGAGCAGACGGCGAGAGAGGGAGCGAGACAAAAGGAGAGAGTCGGCAAGTGCAAAATTTGAAGCACGACTTTTGCAAAGGGGAGCACAAAGAGATGAAGGGGTGAGGGGCGGCGTCGGCGCACACACAAATTTTATGTATACGCTGTGCACACACACACGCGCAAAGGACCAGGCTACAGGTTCACACACACAGGCATGGGCGCTGGGAGAGAGAGGGAAGGCGGCACAAATGTATCCCTTTTCAGTTACGGGGCAGGGCAGGTCACACACACACATGCACACGGGCAGGCTTAGCAGCACACCATGATGGCGGCGCTGGCTCTCTTCCCCGAGCTCTCTCGCTCTCTCCCGCAGGAGCTGGGAAAAAATCTGTACCGCAAAAATGCCTTGAAAATCTGGGATTTCTGGAATATCTGAGAGTTTTCGGCTCTTCCTGGGATTCTACCTAGTCCGTTTTTGGGTTTTCCCTAATTATCCTGGGTACTTTGAAGGATGCCAAATGATGGCTCGATTTATAATGAGGTTTTCATGAATTTTCTATGGTTTTTTTCCCCGGATTTATGACCACCACTCACCTCGTATTTCAGGCCCACAAGACGCAGCCAGGTCTCCACCTTCAGGCAGTAGGGCGACAGGGAGGGCAGCAGTGGGGTGCGCGAGAACTGGTACAGATAGATGATGTCCTTCTCGAAGTTGGTCTTGTGCACATTGAATTTCTGGGCGGGCGGGGCTTCCGATTTGGTCGCCACGGGTGCTGCCACCGCCTCGTCCTTTTTGGGCTCCTCGCCATCCTGCTGCTTGTCCTGCTTTCCGGCCTCGCCGTCCTTCTTCTCGCCATCGGCATCCTCAGCCTTCTCCACTGCGGGGGCGGCAGCTGGAGCGGCCGCTGAGTCCGCTGGCGGGGCCGCTGACTTTTCCGGCTCCTCTGATTTTTCCGCCGCCGCCACTGCGGGCGTTTCCTCGGCGGGTATTTGGGCCACTTCGCTTGCCATTTCGATTTGTTGCTTTTGTTTTTTTTTTTTGTTTTTCTTTACTTTTCGATCCGCTTTTCTTTTTGTTAGCTACTCTTGCTTTTCGCTAATTGAAGTTGCGCTTTCTTTCAGCTAAAAAGATTTCGGCTTCGCACTTTTCCTGCCACTCGCACACATACACACACGCGAGAGAGAGGGAGAGCTAGAGAGCGAGAGAGAAACCACCACTGCGATTCGTTTCGTTTCGAACTCGGATTCGGGTTTCGGGTTTCAGCTGCACGATAGGATATCTTGGCTGGATGCGATTCGCTTTCGGATTCGGATGGATTCAGGAGCCGCTGTCTCGACACCGCCGCAACCGCTCTCGGGAGTTTGAAAATTTGAAATGAGCGGATTCGCGTTGCGAAGGCGAGCTAGCGTTGCAGGCAGTGTGGCCAGATGCCGCGTGCGAACGTATTCTCGAATGCAATCGGCCGAGTGCAGATGCACTAAAAATAACCCACTTCCAGTGACTGGAAATTAAGATCAAGGAATAGATTTTATAAAAACTTATATGAGTAAAAATTTTAAAATTGTGGAGTCAACCTAAATTATAAGCAACTAATTTATAACACAAGTAAAGAATGATATTAAGTAACTTTTTAAATAATATTCCATTATGCTTACGCTCAATTTATGAACAAATGTTTTCTCGATCCTTAGGTAAAGTTTCGAGTTTCGCGACTAGATTTATTAAAATTAAGAACATCTCCATTTATGTACACATTTAAAGATTTATGAGCGGTAATATTAGCTGGTTGACTGAACAGATACCCTTTTAAAACTACTATCAATAGAACCTTTTTCTGTATTACCTATTTCGACTCTATCAATAACTGTTACAATAGTTAAGTTAATTCAAAATATAATATTAGTTTATGATTTAATTCACAAAAATTGATCTGAACTTTCTCTCTCATTCAGCTTTCAATAATGTTTTATGTTTATTTATAACGTTTGTTAGTTTATTTTAGGAGACAAACTATTTTGTTTTGAGAAACTGCAAAGCGCCATCTGGGAGGGAGTGGCAGAAGTTTTGAAATTTGAATAGGGAACGGATGGCACCTCCCGACTTTTGCAGAAATCAGCATGGCAACTGTGGAAGTACAGAAAATTGCAGTAATTTACTTCAATTTTAAAACTATAAATTTTAAAATTTGAAACATATTGAAAAATTTAAGACATTGAAAGAGCATTTTTAAAATGCAAATATGCGAAAGAATTGATCCCATTTACTTTTAAATTTACAACTGCTTACGATTGCTGAAAAATATCGCCAGCCGCTGTATTCGATAGTCACTATAGGCAGTAAATAGTCCATCTCTATCATTTTCACAAACAAAGATTTGTTTAATTTAATAAAAACGCAGTTTGACTAAAGTAAAAATCTAAGTTTATTGCTGCAACAATGGGAGCTGCTTTGGGCATCTGTTCAGCCGCTCAGGTAAGAAAATTGCGAGCTAATTAGCCAGGTAAAATTCTTTACATTGGCTACAAATCAATAAAAGCAGACATATGTTTCAAATGCGGAGAAATTCAACATTTTATTAATTTCACAATACTCATGAATGCTGCTATGATTTTCATCTAAAAGAAAGATTTAGCTTGCAATTTGAGCTATTAGATACTTTAATGAATTTTTAAATTTTTAATAAGTTGAAAACAATATGAAAAATGTATTGCAAACTTAACTTTCGATGGTTGATCATTCAATTAATCCGGATTATTGACAAAACTTATTAGCAAGTTGGATCAAATAGAATAATTCTTCAATTGCGTCTCCATTTAATACTTAATTCTTGCATTTCCAGTGCGCCATGTGCTGTGGAGGCACTGCAGCCAGCATGTGCTGCTCCGCCTGCCCGAGCTGCACCAACGCCTCCTCATCGCGCTTCATGTACGCCTTCATCCTCCTGGTGGGCACCGTACTGGGGGCGATTGCGCTGTCCCCTGGACTGCAGGACACCCTGAAGAAGATGCCCTTCTGCATCAACTCCACCTCGTCGTATAGCTCGGGAGCACTCAGCGCTGTCTCGGGAGGATCTCTGCAAGTCGACTGCGAGTATGCACTTGGTTACATGGCAGTATATAGGGTTTGCTTTGGCATGGCCTGCTTTTTCGCTCTGATGTCACTGATTATGCTGGGTGTGAAGAGCTCCAGGGATCCGCGTTCGCACATCCAGAACAACTTTTGGCCACTGAAATTTCTGATCTGCTTTGGCGCTGCGATTGGAGCCATCTTTATTCCGGATGGATCCTTTGGTCCGGCCATGATGTGGGTGGGTCTAATTGGTGGCCTGGCCTTCATACTCGTCCAGCTGGTCATCATTGTGGATTTCGCTCACTCGCTGGCTGAAAACTGGATAGGTGAGTCATGTTCCGGCCCATCTCCCAAATGATTCAACTCGCTAATTATCGAATTCTTTCAACAGAAAGCGCCGAAAACAGTCGTGGATACTACTATGCCCTCGCTGGGGTCACTCTTTTGTGCTATATCTTATCGCTGACTGGAATTACCTTGCTTTATATCTACTTCACCACCGTGAGTGTCGTTTCTATGGCTTATTTACTTTGTAATTAGCATTGTTTTTATATTTGTAGAGTACTGGCTGCGGCATCAACAAGTTCTTCATCTCCATCAATCTCATATTCTGTCTGGCGATTAGCGTCATTTCGATTCTGCCAGCTGTGCAGGAACGCTTGCCCCATTCTGGCCTACTGCAGAGCTCCCTGGTTACCTTGTACACGGTGTATCTAACCTGGTCGGCAGTGGCCAACAATCCTGGTAGGAAAATGAATCCAGAACCCTATATGTGTATATCTCATTTGGTTGTTTTGAATCAACAGAGAAAGAATGCAATCCAGGCATGTTTGGCATGATGGAGGGATTCGGCAATGCAACCACCACGGCAGCACCGCCCACCCACACCACCAGGGTCACCTTCGATACGACCAACATCATCGGACTGGTCGTCTGGTTGCTGTGCATCCTGTACAATTGCATTAGCTCGGCGGTGGAGGTATCCAAGATCTCGCACGATAATAGCGAGAAGCGTGGTAAGTGTTCTGTTTCCATTCGCCGTGCTCCGTTCGCATTCCCAGCGATTACCACATTTCCACAGTTTGCATCACGCATTCATTCGATCGCTTTGCCCTCACTTTTCATTTTCCTCGCTGTACAAAAAAGAAAAACCCAAGCTAATACTGGTTATTAACACTCGTTTGCTATTGCCGCTTTGTTTATTCTTTATTTTCTTTTCCGACTAACCCAACTAATCCCCACTTGGTTATTTGGTACTCGAAACTGTGTGAAAAATATGGCCAACTGGCGTTCCTCTTGCACTCTGATTAATGTAGTTTTAACAGAAGCTCTATCAGACACAGAGGCGGGCACGGATGGCAGCGGAAAGCCGAGCACCGACACCGAGACCGAAGGCGTCACCTACTCCTGGTCCATGTTCCACTTGGTCTTCGTCTGCGCCTCGCTCTATGTCATGATGACCCTGACCAACTGGTACAAGTGAGTAGCAACAGCACTTATCGTGCTAGGAAAATATAATCCCAGCAATTTTTTATTCCCACAGACCTCATTCGGAAATCGAGCTGTTCAACGGCAACGAGGCTTCCATGTGGGTCAAGATCGTCTCCAGTTGGCTGGGTGTCTTCATCTATGGCTGGAGCCTTGCAGCGCCCATTGTTCTTACCAATCGCGACTTTAGCTAAGCGATTTTAGTATATTAACGTCTAGGAATGGTGCTTAAACGAGCAAAACGAGAATGCCAAAACGGAACGCGGAGAGGAAATAGTATCCGAAACTGATGCAGATTAACCATACACAATTTTGACTCTACATGTGGTGTCTACTCATTGATCTTATTCTCAAATTGCAAAAGTTATCAATATATAAATTAATCTATTATATATACATACAAATACAACAGAACTTAACCAAATCACTGATGTTCTTCTAAATGCAGACTTTCCTTGGGCAGAGCTTCTTTGAGTCGTTCGAGAGTGACGGATTTGCCTAGGATCTCCATCATTTCCGCTACGCCAGGACCTTCTTTTAGGCCACTTAGGGCTGCTCTTAGTGTTTTCATCATTAGTGGGAATTTGATGTTTTCTTTTTGAGCAAAGGATTTAAGCTTAACGTTGAGTTCATCCTTGTGAAAGTCCTGGATAGCGTTGATTAACTGCAGCAAGTGAGCTAGTTGCTCTGCGGTCAGGTCTTTAATTTGAAAATCGCTGGGTTTCACCCACAGGAAACTCAGTTTGCTGCTGGTCAAATCTTGGAGCAGTGTTAAGCGCTTTGATGACCAATTCAGCACATCCAATATGTGCTCCTCGGCTAGATCTAAGTTGGAGCTAAAATAGAACGGGAGATTAGTTAGATATGTTTATGGTGCATTCAATGTTTGGGCTTACTGTTGCGGATAGGCTTCTTTCACCAGCTGTTGCACTTCATTGACCAATTTCGTACGACTCTCATTCCCAGACAAACGCTGCACAATCTCCAGGCGATTTAGATCATCGAGCAGTTCGGGATTAAGGCGACTCGGATGGGAGTTGACGCGCTCTATGTGAAACTGCTCATGGAGCGCCTGCATGCTGAGCAGCTGCTGCTTGGCATTGGTACGATGCTCGAATCCTCCGCCTGCAGAAACCACATAGTTCACTAAAGCCTGCGGAAAGTAGCCGCGTTCCCGAAAGTGCTGAATGCCAATGTCTCCTTGACGTTTGCTTAGCTTGGTGCCATCTGCATTCACCAAAAGCGGCAGGTGACCAAATTTAGGGGGCTGCCAGCCAAAAGCTCTGAGAAGAGACATATATATCTCTAAATGGACAGAATCATAGAGAAAAAACATCAATGAAACCCACTTGTAGAGCAGCAAATGCTTGGTGGTGGATATCTGCCACTCCACGCCCCTCAGGACGTGGGTGATGCCCATCAAATGGTCGTCCACCACGTTGGCAAAGTGATAGGTGGGAAATTGATCGCTCTTCATGACCACTGGATCGCCTTCGTTGTCGCTGACATTGTGATGCACCTTGCCGTAGATGAGATCATCCAGTGGCTCCTCGTGATCCGTCAGCTTGAATCGTATGCAGTAGGGTGTACCCTTGGCCAGTAGGGAATCCACTTCCGAAGTCGTTAGATGTCGGCACTTGTTATCATAGCGTGGAACTTGCCGGGTTCTCAGCGCCTCCTTACGCAACAAATCCAGACGGCGTTCGGTGCAAAAGCATCTGTACGCGGTGCCATTATGGAGCAGTTCTTCAATGGCTTTGCTGAGAATTAGAAGGCGTCTGTGTAATCGAATCTTCTTGCCTGATGTATTCATTAATCACCTGTAAATTTCCGTTCGCTGACTCTGCACATAGGGTCCCAGTTGACCGCCAAAACCGGGTCCCTCGTCAATTTCTATGCCTGCCCAGAGCAGATCCTCCACCAGTCGTTCACTGGCACCGGGCACTAGTCGAGTTTGATCCGTGTCCTCGATCCGCAACAGGAATTTTCCGCCCAAATGCCTGGCGTACAGGAAATTGTACAGGGCTGTGCGCAGACCGCCCAAATGCAGGTAACCCGTGGGACTTGGGGCGAAGCGGACGCGCACCTGGCTGTGGGCGTGGCGCAGGCACTGTTGCATCAGCATTCGCGGATTTATCTTTAACATATTTATGTATTTTAGAAATAAAATTCCTATGCCGGTTTTTTGTTTACCCCAAACAGCTGATCGAAACTAGAACTGTTAACTCGCATATGGCTTAACAGTGGCATAACAGCAAGGTGTCTTATTTGAATTTTTCTGATTGAAAATTTTAAATTGGATATTTTTCATTGTTTTCTTAATTGTTTTCTTTGAATTTCATAATATTATGAATGCAGAAAAGGCAGTAAATCGTAAATACTTATTTTTGAGCGCTTTATTAAAAAATGCATTTTCTTTACGAAGAGGAATCAATAAATTAGCAGCAATTTCTGTTTTGTGAACATTCGGCTTAGTTGTAAGTATTACACGGCTCAGGTAGGTTGGCGTTGAAAGTTTTATTTAATGGAGCAGTTGGCCAGCTTGCTGGAAAGCTTTTCGCCCTCGGGCGTCAGCAGGAAGTTGTCCTTCCACACGGCCAGTCCATCGCTGTTCGTCTTGAAGTCGGCGGAGAGTTTCTCCCACACCTTCTTCTTGGGATTAAGCTGCTCATCGGGCGTGCCACTGAATCCCTCGAAGGAGAGGCGACTGCCAGCAGTAGCAGTGGCTGGCAGCACAATAGGCTCCACCACCGTGTGGTCAGCGCTGGAGGAGATCGAAGAATTGAATTAAATGTTTGGGGAATGCTTTCCATTGAAACTCACTTGGAGGTGCACAGAACCATGCCCTCGGACAAGATGCCGCGCATCTTGGACGGCTTCAGGTTGCAAAGAACCGCCACCAATCGCTGGTTCAGCTCCTCCTCGGTGACAAACTTCACCAGGCCACTAATAATCGTTCTGGGTTGCGCCTCAGCCAAGTCTATCTTCAGCACATATAGAGTATCGGCATCTGGATGACGGGCCACCTCGACGACCTTGCCCACGCGGATATCCAGGCGATGGGGTGCATCTTCGTCAGCTCCAGCAGCGGGAGCAGCTCCTGCCTTCACCTTGGCAGGCGGTGGATAAGCAGCAGCACTCAGTTTTCTAAAAGGAACGAACATATAAAGGTATTGAACTCCATATCAATCGTTTATAGGATTACATACTGCAGTTCTGGGTTTTCAAAGGCCTTTCGAATGGGATCTAGCAGTCGGTTGATGTACTTCTCCACGGTGGCCTTCAGGTCACCCGGGTGCAGTTTGTCCTCCGCGTAGTACTTCTCCAGATCCTCGTATTTCAGGAAGGTAACATCGCCGCCATGCTCCGCCTCGCGGTTAACCTCGAAGCCTTCGCCTTCCTTGAACAGCGAGAACAGGACGTGCTTCACGAAGGACAGCAGGCCGTTGTCGGCAATGTTTCCCGGCTCACAGAAAGCCTTCTTCAGCTTCTTCTTCACGTTGGCCGGGGAGTCCAGAAGATCGATCTTTGAGTCCTCCTCGGAAGAGGACATCTTGCCACCAGCCAAGCCGGGAACTATAAATGTAGATATATAAGCTTTTAATAAAAGTTTCTGAGGAAATCGATGGATGACTCACCCATGGGATTCATGAAGTGAATGCGCTTTTCGTAGCCCAACTGCGGCAGATACTTCTCTGAGAAGGTAAAGATCTTGCGCTGATCCACGCCACCGAATTGTGCGTCCACCTTGAGGTACTCCTCGTCCAGAGCCTGCAGACCAGGATAAAGCAAACCGGAGAGCAGTGGGTACTCCACCTGTTTGACCACCTCTGCGCCCGCCTTCTTGGCATCGTGTTGCGTGACCACGGAGCTGAGCTTGTATACATCCAGGGTGTACTCCTTGGACAGCTGATAGTCGCTGCCCTTGACGAACTTCAGTTTCTCCAGCGGAACGCCGATGGAGCTCAACATGGCCTTGATGACCTGTTCGTAGTACTTGGTTCGCAGCTCCAGGAGAGACCACGGTGCCTTCATGTTGTCCAGATAGGCGTGGAGATCGGCGAACAGGATGGTCACTTCGCATCCTGCCTTCAGGAAATCGGCAATCTTCGACATGGGCACGAAATAGGCGACATGTGGCTTGCCCGTCGTCGCCGTTCCCCAGTAGATCTTTAGATCGCGCTCCGCCAGGATCTTGGTCAGCTTGTCATCGCCGAGCGTCTCCTGCAGATTGCGCGTTATCAGCGCTTTCTTCTCTGCGGGCGTTATTCCGACCATTTTTTTAGGGAATTTATCAGATTTTCGCGTGCGCTGCGAAATCACAAAAAGTGAAAGAGGAAGAACGCAAATGCATGCGTGGTGATCAGCTGTTTCTACAGCTGGTTTAAACAGAGCAGATTGAACAGCATTGCCAAACAGCAGAGGTGCCAATGCAAAGATAAACATAGCTAAAAAACTAGAAATAATTTTTATACAAAATGTTAAAGCCTACGCTAACCGTTATAAAAATAAAACGTGTTGAATTAGAAAGATGTAACTGTTTATGAAAGATAAGTTCATAATGTCCCTTCTATTTCGTAGCATGTTTAACTACAGCTGTACCAACCAAATCTGGCTATAAATCGGGTAGACTACCACTTAACATAATAGTTTCTTAGTCAGTTCTGTTAACTGCTTGTCATATTTAAAGTTTTTGTAGCTGGTCACACCAAATTGCGAAATTGCCGCGTGCGGGTTTGTTTATAAATACAATTGGACCAACTGGCGAAATTTACAGTTGAAATCGTAGTGACAATCGGGAATATTATTAACCTAATAACTTGCAAGAATGCCCGTGGTTGAGGGCAGTGATTTGGTGCTGCTGCAGCGACGTCGTCAGCAAGTGCGCAACATCTGCATCCTGGCGCATGTGGACCATGGAAAGACGACTCTGGCGGATTCTCTGGTGGCCAGTAATGGCATCATTTCGCAACGGATGGCGGGCAAGCTGCGGTACCTAGACAACCGGTCGGATGAACAGGAGCGGGGCATCACCATGAAGAGCAGCAGCATTTCTTTATACTATCAGGAAGCGGAGGAAATGGCTGGTAATCCGGACTACCTCATCAATTTGATTGATTCCCCCGGTCACGTGGACTTTTCCAGTGAGGTTTCCACGGCGGTAAGGCTGTGTGATGGAGCCATCGTCGTCGTGGATGTGGTGGAAGGTGTAGGTCCTCAAACTCGAGCTTGCTTGAGGCAAATCTACGAGGAGCAACTGAAACCAGTCTTGGTGCTCAACAAACTGGACCGTCTGATCCTGGAGAAACAGATGGATCCCCTCGACGCCTATTTCCATTTGTGCCAAGTCTTGGAGCAGGTTAACGCTGTGCTAGGCAGCATTTTTGCCTCCGATATTTTAGCCAAGGAGGATATAACCAAGAAAGATAACTACGAGTCTGCCCTAGAGGAAGTGGATGACTCAGAGCTGTATTTCTCACCAAGCTCGGGCAACGTAATCTTCTGCTCCGCCTACGATGGCTGGGCCTTCTCCGTCCGTGACTTTGCCGCCATGTACGCCAAGCGTTTGGAGATGAGTCGCAAGGATTTGGAGAACGTACTCTGGGGCGATTTCTACTACAACTCAAAAAAGAAAGAAGCTTTGCCTGGAGCCCAGGAGAAAGCCAAGAAGCCCATGTTTGTCCAATTCGTCCTGGAGAATATTTGGAGCCTCTACGATATCATTGCCATTCGGAAGGACAAAGATAAGCTGCCTGGCATTGCGGAGAAACTGGGTCTCAAGCTGGCCACCCGAGATTTGCGTCTCACCGATCCCAAGCTGCAGATTAAAGCGGTTCTGGGACAATGGCTGCCCATCGACAAGAGTGTCCTGCACATGGTCATTCAGCATGTTCCTCCGCCTCACAAAATCAGCGATGAGAGGGCACAGAGATTGCTTTATCCAGCGAATGTCGACTTAAGTTCTCTGCCACCAGAAACCCTGGAACTCAAGGAGAGCTTTACGAGTTGTGATGCGAATAGTTCAAATGTGATTGCGTTTGTGTCGAAAATGACGCCAGTGCATATTACCCATTTGCCTCAGAATCGTCCCAAAAGGCTAACTGATCAAGAGGTTCAGCAGCGCAGGGATGAAGTGCGTCGTCGGATAGAAGAGAGGAAGCAACAAAGTGAGCAAGCGGAGCTCGAGAAAATCAGCCAGGGTGTGGAGCAGCTGAGCACTCAAGTTGTAGGTCCGGAAAAGGAGGAATCAAAACCGGAAGAGGCTGATCAGAATGAGTTTGTATTCATCGCCTTCGCCAGAGTCTTCAGCGGTACATTGAAACGCGGCATGGAGCTGTTTAATCTCTCACCCAAACACGATCCTCGTCAGCCAACGCATCGCAAGGAGGGGGAAGCACCCTACGCCAGTCGTGTAACCATCGGAGATCTCTACATGTTTATGGGTGGTGAGCTGCAACTGCTGGATGAAGTGCCGGCAGGCAATATCGTGGGAATCGGTGGTCTTGAATCGCACATCGTTAAAACAGCAACCCTGAGCAGCAGTTTGGATTGCACTTCCTTCAGCGAACTAAGTGTCATGGCCACTCCGATTCTCCGCGTGGCCATCGAACCCGTTCAACCGCAGGACATGCCCAAACTGGTGAAGGGATTGAAGCTTCTGAACCAAGCAGATGCCTGTGTTCAGGTATCTGTGGCTCCTACCGGTGAGCATGTTATCACTACATTGGGCGAGGTCCATGTGGAGAAGTGTGTGCACGATCTGGAGCAGAGCTATGCCAAGATTAAGGTGAATGTTTCCAAACCAATTGTGTCCTTCCGCGAAACAATTGTGCCAGCTGCCACAGTGGATATGGTTAATGAGGCCATTGTAAAGACGGCGGAGGACAAGGATGTCAGTAAGAAGATCGCCGTGCAGCAGACGCTCAACAAACTGGGCACGCTGAAGGTGATAGCGGTTCCACTGCCTGCGGAAGCTGTGGAATTGCTGGAAACCCATTCGGAATTCTTCAAGGTAATAGTAACTAAACTGAAATGTTTTTAAGTCATTTCTTCATATATATTTATTTCCTTCAGGAACTGGCAGCCATTCCTAGAAATCAACTGCTCTCTGAAAAGTGGACAGCACTGCTAGCTTCGATTAAAGTTAAGCTAATAGCTGCTCTCAAGGATCTTCAACTGTTTGGCTTGAGTACCCTATCGCCCGAGGAGCTGGTGAATCGAATCTGGGCTCTAGGCCCTCGCAACTGCGGTACCAACATTCTACTCAACCTAAGCGACTACGAGCAGCCTGACTTCTGGTCAAGTCACGCAAAATCGGATACGGATATTCGTTCCAAGACGGATCCGCGAAAGGATTTCAATAGTTCACTGGTTAATGGCTTCCAAATCACATCCGTAGCCGGTCCTTTGTGCGAGGAGCCCATGCAGGGCGTTTGTTTTGCGGTTCTCGAGTGGTCTATCCAATCTGAAGGAGAGGATTTGAATTCCCGTGGCCCCTTTTCGGGTATGTTAACGCAATTTCGACTAAGCATATAAGAAAGTATTTATATTCGATCCGATGTTTCAGGTCAAGTTTTGACTGCTGCTAAAGAGGTTTGCCGACAGGCTTTCCAGAATCAGCCACAAAGATTGGTAACTCCCATGTATAGCTGCAATATTGTGGTCAACGCCGAAATGTTAGGTAAGTGAATTAAATACAATTATATAAAATATAATTTCCATGATGATCAGCCCAATCTTTGATCTTTGATTCTTTAGTCATTCTATTAAAAAAGCCTATTTGAATCAAATATACACTTATATACACTCGGTAATCATAATTTAAAGATGTTTTTTAAATAGTATTTTATTTAACTACTAGTAAATGCAGCTTAGGTCTAAACATAAATAAGCAACTAAATTTAGATTAAATAATTTCGGTGTTGGTTTATGTATTTAATTATCATTTTTTTCATATGTTTCGTTTTTTTTTAAATAGTTTCCAGTTTTGCACCTAAACTATTCGTTTAAATCGTTAAATATTAGTTTAAAAAGTTGAGGCCTTGTTTACGCTTAAATGCAAAACAAATTAATTAAACAATTAGTGCGATCGTGCCCGGGCCCGTGTAATTGTTTAATTAATTCGTAAATTGTTTTGTAAATAAATACATGTATAAATATATAAATTAAGAGGGATGGTGGTACGCTGGGAAGAAATGCCAAGTGAAATGCCTAAAAACATGTTTTTAAATTATGAAAAGCTTAGCTAATTACGTTACGTTACGCTAGACGTTACGTGACGTGAACTTTACTTCCGTTTTTCTCATCTCATTCTTCAGTCACAGTTGATTTTTTGCACAGTTTTTATAGTCGCCGGAAATGTCGCCTTGTGTGCTATTGAAATTGTATCTACTAGGATTGGTTGCTTGGTATTTCCGGAACTTAGTCCCAAATGATGCTCTGCTGGAATTCGAGCACGCGATCCCACGGGAACTCCGGCTCATAGTCGTCCGTATCGGGTAGGGATCGCCTGGTCCGGCTTCCGAGTGCAGCCTCCTCCGCTGTGGTGGTCAGTTCCGCTGTCGCGGCTGGAACTGCTTCCTCCGCCGGTTCCGTCTCCTGTTCTGCCTGCACAGTGGTCCTGGCCTCCTCCTCCTCAGCCGCTGGTGTACTGCTGCTCGGCTGCTCCTCGGCTCCGGTTCCCGATCCACTCGATATAGCTTCGATGGGCGGCAGATCGCCGCGCCGCTCGTTGTTGCGTCCGTAGTTGCTGCTCGGGAAATTGTTGATCGAGAACTGATCCGGACGGAAGTTGGCGGAGCTGTGGCTAACACCGCTCTCCGGTCGGTTGAGATACTGATACGAACTACTGCCTCCGCTCTGGAAGCTCGAGTCCTGCGGCTGGTAGTTGGAGCTGATGGCCGAGCTGCCCGAGGAGCTGGAGCCACCGTAGATGGGTCTGCCGTAGCTATCCTTTTGGCCACCCACCGTGGTTCCCACCGAGGGGCGATAGAATGGCTTCTGGAGTTGATACCTCTTGGGTGGCTGGTTGCTTGGCTTGCGCACCGAATATCCCGGCTTAACGCACATCATGCCGAATACTCGGATTCCGGGCACGCTGGCATAGGTGGGCTGGTCATGGGCCATGGGTCCCTCTGCAAATGTGAAATTAATGTTTATATATAGCTTATTATTAGCTTTGTAAGTTGTTAAATTAACTTACCCATCTTGAAGTGATCGGGACAGCGGCAGATGACCAAGTAGTGCGACTTGCCGGTTCGTGTGTTTTGGAGCGCCAGAAGGGACCAATCCTTGGGCGAGCGGCACTCGCGCATCTCGGTGGTGGCCTCGCAGGTCTTGGCCAATGTGATGGCCTAAATAAGAAATATAAAGCAAGGGGGTTTTTAAGAACTGTGAGAAATGTGCACTATAAACTAATTTATGGATAACTTTTCATGGATCATTAATGAATTTTAAGCTGCATAGGATTTTAATAGCAACTGAGGCCGCCTTAACTGTACATAAATTTGATTTAAAAATACTTCAGATTTTACAGCACTGTGCTTCACGACTTTAAGAAGTACGAAATGTTTATGGCCACAGATGGACTGGTCTAACCCATATTTTGTTTTAGTGCAGTCTGTCTAGACGGCAGAATGGGTTTAATGATACGCCCCACTGGCCATTCACTTTGGCCCACAGGGCAGGTATGAGAGAAAGAAAGTTACCCCGATTTCGATCCCGATCATGACTCTAAATTGAAAGCTAGCATGCTAAACGCTATGGACAAGCTGTCACTTAATACGAGCTTGAAACTCTGGCGAAAAAAACAGGAGCAGCCAGTGCCCAGGGCTTTGATTTTGATATCGGCCAGACTTTAAAGGCCGGTGGGCTGGTCCAAACACTTTGTTGGCCAAATTGCTTCGACTTTGGCCGTTTTGCTACGCTTTCAATTGGCCAAACTGATTGTCCTTTTAACTGATTTACAGCCTGGGCTACTGTTAGTGCTGTTCGCCGAACGTTAATTTGATTGACTCTTGCGGCGCTCGTTTGCATGTCAGTCGATTGGGAAAATCTTTTCTTTTGCATCTTTGGTTGCTGCTGTCTTTTTTTCTCTCTCTATTTTTTCAAGCATTTTCCGCTCGCTTCATTGGCTGTGGCATTCAGGTTAATGTGGTCCGCCCGGCTGTTCCAGTTTTTCCTAACGCCCCGCTCTTGTTTTCTGTTTTCCAGCTAAACGCATTTTCATAATTTGCTGTACAGTTCCGGCAAAATGGTAAAATGGCAAAATGGCAAAATAGCAACAGCAAGTGTTGCATTTAACGGTGAAGTGAAGTGATGTGTAATTATGACAATGTCTCGCACTGCCCACACTCCACACACCTTTTACGTGGAGCACTCTACGCGACTACCATTAAGCCATTAGAAATGCTTTTTATTATTTAATTTATTTACACATATTTCCAAGCCAAGCAAGCGCTGCTATGCGTTTATAACTCAATTAAACGTGGGGGGGGGGGAATCTAGGGAAAATCGGGCCGAGGGAGCAGATCATGGCCAGGCCATAAAGCAAATAACATTGCAATCCATTGCAAGGTGATCTGGGAAGCTGACCTGGCCAACTGATCGTGCCTTCGGCTGTCTGGGAAGCAGTTCCTCTCCAGCGAGAGTTGGGCCAGAGGATCGAGGAATCAATTTTACGATTCGATGGTCCAGCAAATGAGCCTCAATTCCGTTGGTCTGGCCACAAGGGGTGATCTTCAACTGATCAAATGATACACTCGCATTGCTGGCTTCCAGCCATCGTGCTGTTCATTAATTGACCACCACTGCCTCGCCAAACTTTCGAGCAATTTGAAGGAGTGGCTCTGCTAAGAAGCACTCATCTTTTCTAAGTACTCAATCGATGGCTTATTTTATGGTTTTTTAAGAGTTAGAGTTGCTTATTTTCTTTGCTATTTGGTTAATTTGGTTAATAATACATTCAGAATACTAACTTATTATTAATTCTCTCCGTGTTTACTTCTTTGTACCATTCATATTTGCTTTAACTATACACCCAAATTCAATTGTAATTTGATCAATTTGATAAATGATCAATTAGTCTGAAAGTGATATCAAATTTTCATTTCAATAGACATTCTGTAGTTAAACTTGAAAGCACAAATTATGATCAAATTGAGTTTTTCCGAAAAACATACCTTTCGACTTATCTATTACATCTTAATAACTACTTCCTAAGCGAGGTCGAGTATTTCCCGAATAATTATCTTCCGAGTTTCGAGCAATTACCAAACATGAAGTTCGTGTCTTTTGTCAGCGATCTGCTCTATTAAACCACCAATGATCCTACAGATCTTCATCTTGCACTAACTCATTTAAAAATAGATCAAATTATATTTCTGGTCCAGCGTTTTCGACTTCCCAGAGATCCGGAGTCGTGCCAGCGAGAACCTGCAACCATCTATTCAACTAATGATCAACCGAGAGTGATCTAACAAATGATCTGGAAATGTCTGCTGCTGTCAGTTGCACTTTCGGTTCCCAAGGGATCCTACAGTCGTGGCCCCTGGGCAATTATCTAAGTAACTCGGTTGGTATGAAATGAGATTTAGAATGCGAATGAGCTCACCTTCTTCTTGGTATCGCCAACCAATTTTGTGGTATGCTGATCATCTTCATTCAGACTGGCCGAGCAGGGATCACGATATCTGGAGAGAAGTAGATGTGGATTAGATTTGCTGGATTAATTAGAGCCTGGCGGCGAGAGTGACAAGTGGGTAGGTCCAATTTCGCGGGCCATTTCCAATCTAGCAACTCACCTGGATGGACAGGCGCACAGTGGTTGGGTGTAGTTCAATCTCACGTAGACGGCGTTACAAACTTGCTGAATGGCACACTCTGGCAGCAGATAGATGTGCTGATTGTGCGGATAATAATGATATTTCGTCGGTTTCGCTGTCGCCGTTTTCTACAAAAATGAAAAGAAAAAGTCATGAGTACGATGAGATTCAGCTCCTGTTGATTGATGTGGCGAAAAGGGTTCGCCACCTCCAACTCCTCGAGCCATTTCCTTCTTCTATTTGGCTAGCAATTAAAGTTGCTCTGCTGGCCGGCTGGCAAATGTTTGCTCCTCGAAGGAAAAAGGTGTCTTGTCGAGGTGTTACAAAGTGTTGTTTGTCTACTGCCAGCTTTCTGGCGTGGATGAAGTGCGAAATTGACGCTCACCCAGTTGAATTGTTATACCCATCCACATTCCATCATCCCATGTAGACCATCGCCCTGCCAAAAGTTTTCATTTCGCACAGTGGTTTTCATTCTCATCTCAGTTAGCAACTGATGGTTAAAGATATGAAAAACACATGCGAAAAGCTAACCACATGAATCTAAGTTAGTTACTATCAATTCGAAGGTCTTAAATAAAGTTTTGGTTTGAATACAAAATCATACCTATCAAAACCTATGTGATTTGTAAATATAAAAACTATAATAATATTAAGAAATTTAACCAATTCTTTTATATAAATCATAGATGTTCGGAAAGGGTATTCCAAGTGTCGTTTTGGTATATTCCTCATTTTTTTTGCAAAAGATGAGGATGGTCTCCTACCAGGCATCCAAGCACTTTGAGCTGAGGAGAGGCGACTCGAGCTGAGTTGATTTGAGTCGCGTTTAGTCGAGTTGAGTTGGGAGTTGAGTTGCCTTGGTTAAAGCAGGTTAATGGCAAACGAGACCCTCACATAATGCCACACAAAATTGCTTGGCTCGCCTTGCAACGCGTTGCAACGCGCCTTTTCCGTTGAGGCAGGGGGGAAAAAAGTTATTAAGAAATTGATGCAACTTGAAGGGGAACACGTAAAGTCGAGTGTGGGTATATAGCATATATATGAACATATATATCATATAGGTAGGTAGGTAGGTAGGTAACCCTGGGTAACCGGGTAAACTGCCAAACGCACTTTTACTTGTAATTTCCAGCCATCTCCCTTTCGTAGCCCAGGCCACCTGACCCAACCCATCAGCCACTTCCTTCCTGCGACCATTTCCCAGTGTGTTTTTTCCCAAGTTGTTTTTCATTTTGGGAAACTTTTACCGACAGCTGGGGGAACTCAGGATACTCTCTCTCCCTTTAATTATTCTTTCCCCTTGTTTGGCTATTAAAAAGTTTTCGCAGTTGAATTTTCTTAGTGCTTACTTGGTGCACTTTTCAGTCGGCATTCATGACACAATTGATGGTAGTTTCCATTTCTATGTGCTGCAATACATTTGCCTTTTAGGTAGCTTTTAATTATTTTGTAATTTGTTCTCTTGTTTATCAATGCGTGTAAATGTATACTTGGAAATGAAAAGGGCAGTTGGAGTATCTGATGAGTTAATTAGTTTCAAATAGAGGCAAGATTAGGAGGGAATTATTCTGAACCTAATACGAATAATTCACTCAAGTCACTGTTATTAGTATTATTGGTCCTTTCAGTTGTTTTTACTTTTCCTTTAACACTTCATTGTAGTTACCTTAATTTTCTTAGCTGAGCTGCAGCAAACAGCTTTCCATTTGGCTGACAACTTATCGATCTAGTTTACAGGCACCTTGAACCCCATTTTCCTTTTTCGAGCGCCCCGAATTCAGCTGAAACTCAAACAATTCCCTTTTCCTACTTAGCACATAATTGAACAGAAAGCATCTTTGGTTTAGGCCAAATTGCCGGGCCATGATTCGCCCGGAATGGAACGGTACTACTTCCCATGTCAGTCATTTGCCATTCATCCATTCATTCGGGTATTCAGCTATTCAGCCATTCAGCCATTCAGCCATTCAGCCACCTACTGTCAGGTAGGTCTGCTTTCTGGCAAGAGAGTGATTTACACTGACCCTGACCATTATTATTGAATTTTTGCCGCTTGTACTTTGGCTTTTCTAGCTCTTCAGGCTTTTCCAGCTAGCTTTTCCGTTTCCCTATTTGGCGTCAGCTGGTTGTCGCTTCTGTCCAAATGTCCAAACTGTCGCCGCCAATGCCTTTGTTTCCACTCCACACTCCGTGTTGCCGTATTGCCGTGCTGCCTGTCTCTTTCACTTTGGTTAAGTACATTTTTAAATATTTACCGTGTACCAATGCAGCGGATTGGACTGGTGGATTGGCGGGGAAGTCCCTAACTAGGCCCTAAGCCAAAAGAATTTTCCACGAACTGCAAATTAAAGCGTTTTGTGTTGCTATGTTGTCCGCTTTTCACACAGGTTAAAGTTCAGCCGGTGGCAGTTAGCAAGAGATACTCCCTGGCCCCTCCAGTTCGTATTTTTTGGATTTTCAGTTTTTTTTTTTTTTTTGCCCCTGCCCACCCAAGTGCCACTTGAAAATCGTGTTCTCCGATGCCAGCTTCCTGCAATTTGGACTGCAACTCGGAGTCGGAATCGGAATCTCGACGCGACCTTTCACGGGTTGTGTTTCTTTTTCTGCACTTCGTGTTTTGGGTTTTTTTTCCACCACTTTTTTCTTGTTTGATTTTTTGGAGTGCCATGAATTGCGTTTTGATTGAAAAGAAAGTGACATTTCCGTTGATTTTCCTTTAGCCGAATGGCTCTTTAAAGTTTTCCTTTTATGCAGCTCGCAACTCTTTCGTTCGGCTTTGGATGCTAATTTGTTTTTTCTATTTGCCTTTTGCCCGGCCAAATGACGTGGAAAATGTTTCTTTTTGTTTGTTCCATAACAACATTGCATGGTAAATAGCAAACAACAAATAGTAAATTGCAGTGGCAATCGCAGAAACAAGCTGTGTGCAACACGACGTATGCGTGATTTGTTTGCTGATGAATGCCTGGCTTATTGACTTGTTTCAATGGCCATGATTGCCACTTGATTAGCTGCGTCTTGATGAGCCATTGATGGGTGTAATTTCGGCAAAATATGAATGCAAAGAATTGCATTTGAGTGTCTTGGGAAATGATTATGATTTTTCGTGAGAAAATCAAGTGAAACCCATGAAAAACTCACACATATTTCTATGCAAATTAGATGAAGATATTCGATATGAAGTTGTTGAAATTGAGTTATGTCGCAGTGATTAAAGCTGAAGGAATTTAAATAAATGAAATCTGTTCTTGGTTTCATCTTTACCCACATTGAATGCAAATAATTGCAAAATCTGTAAACTTGGTTTTATAGCAGCTATTTTGTTGTTGTTCAAAACATTGTGTTTCCACCCCAAAATCTCACCCGAACTATCTTCCATTTGGTGATGAACAATTTTTTTAAATAACAAATTGCCACATTTGTCTTCCTCACTTCACAGCCAAGTTGATTTTCAGTTTCTCCGCCTTTGTTTTTGCACCTTACAAGCCTGGCCAACAACTCCTGCAGTTAGCAGCACTTCTCGGATTTCAAGTCCTCCGGCCGTACGCGACTTAGCCCCATCGTATTTCTTTGTGCACCCCGAACAGGCAGGAATATATATATATATATCTTTAAGCCGAGTCGCCATTTAGAGGCTTGATTTATGCCAGCAGCTCGAAATTTACTTTTAATGAGGGAGACGGCGATGCTAAACGCATGCAAGCGACAGCAGCGGCAGCTTGTATCTATATATCTTGCAGATGCGAAAACCCCGCCACTTGTTATTCAAATCAGCTTGAAGAGATTCGCGAGTGGAGGAGAAAAACAGTCACATGAAATTTCACCGCTTTGACTGCGGATAGAGCTACTTCTCAGACTCAATACCAAAGACTCAAGACTCAAGACTCAGGACTCGAGATTTAAGACTCAAGACTGAAGTCTCAACGTTCAAGACTCTTGTAATTCAGATTCAATGGAAATTTGCATGGCTAAGGCCGCAATTAATAAATCATTTTCATTTCATTTTCATTTCGAAATTTGATTTAATTACGTGAAAGTCTTCGTGTATCTCACACCTACCACTTTCAGTGGGAAAGAACTGAAAATTAGTTGCCATTATTTAGGCATTACTCAGTTCTTCTCTCTCACAGTTTTTGTTTGTTATTTAATTTTATGCTCGAAGTGAAACTGAAATTTATTTTTTCAAGCACTTTCGTTGAAGTTCTGCGCCCGAGGTATGTTTTTATTGTTATTTATAAAGCGTGAAGCTTCAAGTAGTTTGTCTGTCTACTCACGGATGTATCTTTCTTTTCGGACCAGACCTTTTTCTTTTATTTGACACGACAAGCTACCGAAAACCTTACACTTGCACACTTACACATTTCACTTGAGATTGTGGTTATTTTTTTTTTCTATTTCACCCCTGTTAACTGTAGTTTCTCATGCAAATCCCGGCACAAAGCCGTTTGTTTATTTGTTTGTTTGTTTGTTTACCATTATTTATTTGTTTGTTTGCCTAACGCTTTTTCCCCTTTGCGCCGGACGGGCAATTGATAATTATCATCATCATCGTTTTGGCCATCATCATCCCGCACAGCATCCAACCGAAAACCCGGTAAAAGTCATTCGCATGCTGGAACCTCCAGCTGGCTAGCCTTTTCCTATTCCTCGATTTCAATGGCCTTTTTTGGTCTCTCGGTGTTTTCTGAGTAGCCCCAAGCTCTCGTAAACTCTCAACACTCTCAAGTTGTTTATGTCCGCAGGTTGTAATTAAAATGTTCAATAAATCGTACAGTCTGATTGCCAATATTTCTGTTGTTGTTGTTCGTTTACCAGAATTGCCCAGTTATTCGGGAAAAATCGCTGGCCAACGGATATTTTGCATATGAGCCAGAGTATTAAGTTAAACTACGGTTTATGGATACTTCATCATAAAAAGTTTCAGAGGAAAGACAAATTGCACACAGTTAAAAGTTATTATCTTTAGGCAAGAGCGCGTGGAGTAATAATAAGTTTTAGTCGTTTAAATTTAACTAAGCGTGTAGTAAAGTTTCTTGCTTAAAAGGAAATTATTATTATTTTTTTAATAAGCCTTACTAACATACTGTGTCATTGACTTCTGCCATCGCCTCTTATTTTGGTAATAATAATAATTTTGAAAGAAAAATACTTTTCGCTATATACAAAATAGATTCCTCATATTTCAGCTTTACATTATTGTAAACTGCTGGGAAAAATTACCTAGTTACTGCCCTAAAAGGTCAACTTTGTTGCGCTGAAACTGTATCTTAAAGATCCTAAGTATTTTTAAATTTAAATCTTTTTTAAAACTTTTTTAAATTCAATGTTTAGATAAATATACTTTGTTCATATTTAACTAAACCAAGCCATATTTTCCCTACTCGCATCCCAAACAGAGCAGTGTTCTTTCGTTTGAGCCACTCCAGATCTTTGCCAGACATTCAGGCCGCTGAACGCTGGCCAAAGTTGGCTCTTTGTGGATGCGGCCTTCTGCGCTGCGCATGCGTAACTGATATCCATCTTAGGCGGTGTTACAATTTTTTTTTTTTAGTTTCTGCGCTGTTTTTCCGCGCATAACTTGTCAAACGGCAACAAAGGTGGAGCTGAAGATGAAGATGACGATTGCAGATACAGATTGCAACAAAGAAAGAGGTAGCAGATGCACACGAAAAAAGAGATTATGCGTACTAATGATCCTAACTTTATGTAACTAAAATTTGAGAAAAAATACACGCAGTTCAAATGAAAATTATATATATCACAACTTAAGTAATTGGCACCTCTAATGTTTAGCCAAAGAAGATATTATTTTTTTTCTGTGCAGTGAGAAAAAACCAAGATGCATACAAGGCAATTACATGATTTGGTTGGCAATGAAAAAAAAAGGCAAAAAATTGTTGAATAATCCAACAGCAAGCACTACATTCCATACCCAATTCAAGCAGTCGGCCAAAGACGTGTTCATAATTGTCATCTTGGTCAAGTCGATGAAACTGAATCGAAGAATCGAAGAATCAGAATCCGTTTAATGTGTCAACCGCAGAGCGAGCGCTAATTTGTACTAGTGTTTGTCTAATGTGCCATTCGGGCCAAGAGAGTGTATTTTGTGTTTGGTCATAAGCCCTGTTGGCGGCCAGATGCTCCGGATTACATTTGGCTTTAATGCCCAGTGCCGTAATAATAATAATATTTTAACATTTCTTGCCCCCTTCTCGGTACTTGGGTGTTTTTTTCTCGGTTTTTTGTTCATTTTTTGTTAAACACTGCTGCTGGCCGAGTTTATTGTTCTAGTTTTCGTTGCCATCGGGGTCCGGGTACGGTCCGGTCCGGTCCTTAACAGTTCTTTCGGCTCGTTGGTTAAGGTTTGTTGAACCTTTAATGACTTTAAATGCCAGCTATGATATGGTCTTTAATGCACGTTTATGAGTTACTCCGGCCTGGCCACCGTTGTTTGGGACACTTTGTGGGACAGAATTAATGTTGCTGCCATTACGTTAACGATTTGGTCATGATACCAAGGGGAAGTCTGACATTAGTCGGTAATATTACGAAGTGGGGCTAGCCGGATGCTTGGTACATGGCCTCTTATTGCCGGAAAAGGTTTACATTTGAAATTTCGAAAGTTTTAAGTGAATTATTGGTGCTACTTTCTGTTGATTCTCAGCTCAAAAGTCATCAATGTGCAAGTCTAAGCTTGGGTATATTATATTGTTTAGATATCTTATAAATATTTTTAATGAATGTGAATATGAATAATTTAAAGAATTTCCAATGAATAGAGATATCATTGTAATTCTTTTTTTATGTCTAACACTTTCAGCCTTGATTAAATCGTTTGCTTTCTTAGTTCTGATAAAATTCTCAACACCATTCTCCCTTTCCTGTTCACTTTCTTGTAAAATTCTATTATAAAATCACTTTCCTCATTCAAATCTCGATTAGCTATCACTTTCTTCGGCGTTCTTTCGCAGTTTACTCATAAAAAACTAACCCAAATAGGGCCCGGAATCCATTCGTTTTGTTTGTACATTTGTTCAAGGCAAACATTTCGAACAAATTCACTTAAAAAAAAGAGGAGAAGTTTGTTTGTATGAATCGAATCCATAACCATTTGATGGCTCATACTTCACGTCTGGTCATTTACCCCGAACAATAGGCCGGCAAAGTGGTCAAAATGTTTTGGTTTGTTTGTTGTCATTGCCGCTTTTAACCACTAAATCGCATAATAAACCTTACGCCAATCTGGGAGGCCAAAAACTCGGACTTTTTCTTCGCTTTTCTTGGCCGCCTCTTTGTTTTCCGAATCACGTACTCTAAATGGTCATTGTGGTGGAGAGATGTTTACCTGAAAGATGCAAAAGAAAGCGAAATTAGTATGTGGTCTGTGCCAAAATAATGTTCGAAACATTCAGACAAAATTGCAAATAAACTCGAGCTGGAGAAAATAGGTAATGCTCATTGTAATTGAAATTTAAACTTTAATCTACGCCAGGCGAATTTTATTTATCATTTTCAAGCTAGAGACAAAAAAGGAATTAACACTGCATTTTTTGTTTGGGTCTGCAAATGGTTTGATTTTGTTGAGGAGTCTTATAAATGATGATATCATTTTGTTGAGTAGTCTAATAAATGATTTAATTGCTCATTTAAATGAGCTATTTACTTTGCAGAGGTTTCAAATTAAAATGGAAAATATCCAGAGACTGCAAATAATTCCTTTGTCGTGCCTAATTACTGCAGCTGTTTGCTTTGTCTCGATTCTTTCGGAGTCTTCTATTTAACATAATGTGCAGTAGGTTGGCTCGTCTTCTTCCTCTTTGGTTTTTTTGGGCCTTGGGGCCAAACACTTTCTTTTATTGCACTTTCTTCGCGTTCTTTTTCCAAGCCATGCCATTTTTTTTTTATCAAAGTAGCGCACATTGCACATCTTATTCACCGCCCCCTGCCACGCCCCCGAAGGCCCTGGGGCTACGTTTCGGCTTTTGTTTTGCATCTGACAATTTACTTTTCGCATGACTTTTTCCACCATGGAGGCCAGCGAGAAAAAGAGGTGAGAGATAAAGATGCCGACATTACGCGCTTTGCATTTTCCATTTTCCACTTTACATTTTTCCGTCTATCAGTGCAATGTGTTTTTTTTTTTATTTCTGTGTTAATTATTAGCTTCCGCCTCGAAGGGAACACGCTGCAGTGATTCCACTTCTGGGCCACAGCTATTACACTTGGCTAATGTCTGTATTAACCAAGTTGCAACAAGTTGCACGAGCTTCGACTGGAATGCGAATGTGTTTCCAGGTACCCGTACCCAAGTTGGAGGTCAGGGAAAAGACCGCTCAAAGGAAATGCCATTTTACCGACCGACTCCTATGATAGAAACCTTTAGATATAGCCATTAATATGAAAGTGTAATTCAAACGGTTTTATTGTTCTTTTGCAAGTGCTACTTTTACTAGTCATAAAAGTTTATAGATGCAATTGAATTTCTTGCCATCGGCGGCTTTAACGCATAATTAAAAGCTTTACACTCGATTTAAGCTAATGATGGTATTTTATGTTATGTTTTTTTTTTTTAATATTTAAAATTGAAAATATAGAATTGATTTCTTATTTAAAAAATGTATATTCATCTAACTTTTTGCATTTTGAAAAAACAATTGCTTTATTTGATCCCTAAATTGTATATAAATGGGCACTATTTCCTAATGCATTGACACTAAAACTATTTTCCCAAGCTAGATATTTACAACTTGAGCCTCAAATCAACAAACCGCCATGACTAATGTTTCTAAGGCCGTAAAAACTCGAAGTCGGCAATATAAAGCGAATTCCTAACCCTTTTCTTGATCTTCTTATTCTTCTTCTTCTTCTTCTTCTAAGTAGAGAGATTGCAGGCGAAGAACTTGTAGATACACTGATGTATCTGACCAACAACTTCACTCCTTTGGTCATTTGTAATGTGCGACAGATTTTGTGTTTTGCTCGTAGAAGGCAATTTTCACAGACGCGGGCAATTTGGATTTGCATTTCGTGGTCGCCGGACCAAAATGAACCGAGCAGATACGTTCGTTGAGCTTAACAGTAAAACCAATCGGCAGCCAAGAATGGTATCTAATAGATACGTAGCTGAGCTCGGCATTTACAGCTATCAATCATAATTAAGTGAATGATAATCAAAATGGACAGCATTATGAAAGCTGCATCTTTGTGAGTTTCTGAGTTTCTAAGTTTCCAGAGTCTCTGGTTCTCTGGATATCTGAATATCTGACTATCTGAGTTCCAGAGTTTCTCAGTTTCGGTCTCGGTCTTGGTTCTCTATTATTATGGATAATGATAAAGAGCCGCAGATCGAGCGGATCGGAGAGTCTTCTGGGCTCATTCTGCAGTTCGTTCCATCTCCATCTCGCGGCACCGTTATGCAGGTCAGCCCTCTTTTCTTCTTCGCCAACTAAACCAAGATGCAGATGCATCCGCAGCAGCCGCAACAGCAGTGCAGCTCAGCCTCATCTCGTATGCAAACGCAGCGCATTCCTGTAGCGATACGAATGTATCTTGTATCTACCATTGACATGCCAACTGCCTGGCTGGCTGGCTGGCTGGCTGCCTGACTGCCTGCTTGGCAAATTTAGCACGCTATGATCCAAAGGCTGCCTGCCTGGCTGGCTGGCTGGCTGGCTGGCTTGCATTGTAGCTTTCATTTTGCCAGGTGACAGCAAACTATGAGTGGTTACAAGGCCCCCAGTTTCGCAGCTTCAGTCTTTCTCCATTCTCCACTGGCAGGCACATTAATTTATTAGTTGCACTTGCTTGTTGCACTGTAAGAGATACGCACACGTTGAGATACTTTTTGCCGCACCACCACCAAAGCACCATAGCCCCATAGCACCATAGCACCATAGCACCACGGCTCCACATAGTACATAGCTGTTCCGTAGGCTATAGCTCCACAGATCCATTGCTACACCGCAGGTCCGTTGGCGTTTGTCGGTTGACGGTTGTAACCGTGGCTGGCTAGTTGTCGCCTATCAAATTACCCAAGTCCGCTGCTCAATTTCAAACCGTCCAAACCGGCAGTCGTCGGAGCAACCAAGTGGAGTCGCCTTCTGGGAGAGGATGCCAGCACCACCAATGGGTACTTGGCCAAACGGGAGGATTGAGTCCAGCGAATTGAGGTTTACGCGTTGGCGGTTATCGTGTTTTATTGCTGCACCAAACGGGATGTTCTTTTGTGTTATAATTGAGGAGTTTTCTGAATAAATTTCATTTCCATGCGCATTTATTGTTTTGTTGGCATCTAAAACGCGATTTCGCTTAAGCATCATTTTTTATTTGATGAACTCTATTTAAAAGTACGCTTGAAGAAGCATTATTTTATATCTTTCAAATTTCAAATTTTTTATAATTTATAAAAACTAATAGCATGAGCTCTAAAATGATTAAAGTTTTTGGTTTCCAGCGAACAGCCGCCTAGTTTTCGTGGCAACTCTAATTAGAAGGCCTTCTCACTATTTTATTTGGGTTTCACAGCAATTCGCTGCGCATAAACCTGTCACAATCGGTGGCATCCTCATCTACATCCACGGGCGGGCACATCCTCAATCCTCGTTGTTGGCATCGTCGTCGTCGTCATCATCATCATCATCATGTGTCCTATGGCCAAATGCAACCATTTGGGATGCGGACTACTTTGTTGCGCCTGCCTGCCTGCCCATCATACTGGCCATATCCATATGCGAGAGCAGTCAAACTCGATATTGCCCGCCTATGTAAAATATGTCTAGGGCGAGGGATTCGCTCATTAATTTTCGCGGCCATCCCGTAGTCCGGTTTTTCGGGACCGCAGTCTATGGAGTCTATGGAGCTTGTGGATGACGTTGATTGAAGATGCGGTCGTGTTATGGGTGCCTGGGAATCTTCGAAACTCGGCCTGCTTTTGCCTTCGCCTTTGCCTTTTTTTTTTTTTTTTTTTTGCCAGAAACGATTAATAAAATTGTGCAGAAGTTGGATCCCGTTCCAACAGAGTTCCTAGTTTTCCCACTTTTCCTATGCTCTGTGATCTTTGAACTCAATTAGTGTTGTCTGGCCGGGAATCGCCAGGTGACTACCACAAATGACACATATTGGTCTTGGGCTTGTATCTTGTATCTTGTGGCATAAATTTCCATTTCAAATGCCACGCCCATCGCACACGCTTTTAGCCCCCAAAGAAACTTTTGCTTTTCGGCTCTGCCCGATGATGATGATGATGATGATAAACTTCGATGACTTCATGGCGATAGGGATATGGTATATGGGAACGGGTGGCTGCAGTTAGAAAGCGCACCAACTCAGTCAGACATGGAGTAATTGAAGCCTGCCGTCAGTTTTGTACCCTTTTTGCACCATTTTGCTATTTGCGGTTGGCCAGGCCACTTAACCAAACCACCAAACCGCAGTTGACCAACTCAATTTTTCGTTGGCCAAAGGAAAATCGCAAAAGGAGTTTTGCGGCTTTGTCCATTTGGTGTGCTGCGTATCGTGGCCAATTTGTTATTTTAATGATTTCGATGGAATCTTCGCACATTATTGAGAACGTGTAGTCCTCCTTCGAGGAACTTCTGTTTCTGAGAAAGTACGTGGTAGCTGTGGAAATATCTGACAAATGACCGGACCATTGCTCTAACACAACCCACCATATTCTGAAGTTCCAGCAATGCTAAAACAATATTTATCCACACTGCACTTGTAATATCCGCTGGCAAAAGGCCTTTCCAATGGGCTGTGTGTGTGTTAACCATCATATCGATGGGTGGCTGTCTGATTTGAGCCGAGTTTGGGTTCAAGGAGTTTTCGCCTGCCGCCAGCTGCTGTTTCGAATACGTTTTTTTTTTTTACCATTTGTGCTGTCTTTTTAATCGGTTTCTTCGGTTTTGCCTGGCCATGGAAATTGACACTCCGGCAGCGGCTTGTTGGGCCTCGTTGTCTCGTTGTCTCTTATTAAAAATTGTGTCAAGTTGTCAGCGGCAACTGCAACAGCAGCCACATCGGTGTTGTCAGTGTGCCAGTGTTGGCGGTAGATGGCCTACAAAAAGCCGAAATACAAATACGAGTAACAAAAAAAAAAAAAAAAAACAAACCTGACCACACTGCCTGTAAGTGGAGTTGATGGAGTCAAATGCACTTCGAATTTTCCACAGCTCACCAAAGAAAGGAAAATGAACATGTTTTTAACTCTGATTTTTATTACTTTTCTTTGTTAGCTTGTAGAGCTTTGATTGTAGGATGAGCATAGCAGCTGCGGAATTTCAAGTTAAATTTTCTAGTTGATTGATAGATTTAGAGTTCGTATTGATTTTATTTCGAAGCTTAGTTTGCACACATTATTTGTACATTGAAATGGGGTAACACTATGATGTTGGCTTGTTTTGGACAATAATCAAATAATATTATGATGAATAATACATTTTCACATTTCCATATCAATTTAAAATGGGTTTTTTCTCATGCCCGTTTGGAAACTGCTTTCGGGCTTATCTTTCGTATAATTTGTGAACCCAATCTTCTCTATCTATCGTCGGCCTGCTGCCATTAATTTTAATCGCAGATGAGCAATCATAGATCTACAAATTAATTGCACTTTCTAAAGAAAACTATGGGCAAAACAAAGAAAGCAATCCGGTAATTTGGCGATGAGCCATAAATTCGAAAATCAAAACTCGATTTGCGGTCGAGAGCAACTTTGACCTCCCCAAAAACGAAAAAAGGTCTGTGGGCCACGTTAACGTTAATTCGGCAATTTCTATGCCCGCCTGCAATTAAAGGGGTAAAGATGAAGAGAGGGGCTTTCCATCTTCAGACGATATCGAACATGCAACCCACTCAAAACTCGATTCCCAATCACTCCAGACACTCACTCACGACAGGTGAATGCAATCAACGATCGAAATAATGTTTGAAAATTATATTTGAATAGCGAATCGACAATGCGAAGCGTTTATAATACTCCTTTTTTTTGTTGTTGCATATATACATATTTATTGCCAGCTGATTTTTGTGGAGCAACTACTTTTACTCCAGATTGCCAGGGTGTTGCACTTGTACAATTTATGTCTCACAGCACGTAGAAAGTGCTTTGTGGGGCGGAAAGTTGGCCAAAGGTAGTATCTTCCATAGTTTACAATGTTTTTCAAGTCCTGAAAAGCTGGTAGCATTTTTCTGGGTGGCATTTGAAGGACATTTAAATTGCTAATTCGTGGGCGTGGTGGCCCCTCTTTCAAAGGTCCTATGTTGCAACTTTTGCTGCCGCTGCCGCTGCTGCTGTTGCATTTATTTATGCTTTCTTGTTTTGCTTATAAATTGTAATTCCCTGTCCCCAACTTGAAATGCGCAAAAAGTTTCCTTTTCCCCGTTTTTGGGGCGGGGTGCATAATTTGTTCGGTCTAGAGTAGAGCTGGCTTCTTTGGCATCGACGTGGCTTGCTTTATGGCAGCCACTGTGTTATAAAATTGTTAACAAATGGCCTGGCTTATCGTCGAGCATGAGGCCTTTATGCCCCCTTGTAATGGAGATTTGCTGGTCTTTAGTTGGCCCAGAAATAAATGTGAATTTGAGTGGCAGTCGGCGAAGTCAAGAGCGTACATATTTTAGAATGCAGCATTTGCATTTGCTTTGTGCAAATTATTTATTGAAATAAATTGGTGACAACAGTAAGATACCATTCTATCTTTTAGGATGTTAATAATTTAAGGAACTCTCAAGGAACTGAATAGTAATTCGAAGCCAACGTTATTTGAATTTTAAGTCATCATCATGTTTGTGTGTATATTTAGTTGATATGTATTTGTTTGAATTTGATTAGCAATTTGGTAACTTAAAGTAAGTCATTTTGATTTCTCCGCAATTCTGATGGATCCAAGTTATTTCGAATTAAAAGCCACACAAATTGAGCCAAATAATCCAGATCATCTAGCTGTCTGGCCAACGAGAGCGAATCGAAAACCACAAAATTGAGTTTGGATATTTCCAGGTTTTGATTATTTCGAAAAGTGCATTTGTGTATTAAATTTATAGACCATAAATGCTAAGGAGCCAGTCTTATAAATTATTTATCAATTCGATGTAGCAAAAGGCAGCAGCAGCGCCAATTGAATTAGCCATCAAAATGCCAAAAAACAACAAAAAGCGAGAGAAGCGGAAAATGCTGGATATATGAAAAACAAAAACAAAGAAAAATGTGATTTAAATGCAATTGGTTTTCCTCGCCGCTGTTGTGTTGTTTGTGCTGTTTTTTTTTTCTACAATTACACGACCTAGAAAGCCAAAGCAGCAGAAAGTTGCTGGAGAGAAGAAAGCCAAAGACTCTTAATCTCTTGGCCAAAAACTCCGCGAGACAAAGACACAAATTCGATGGCTCGAAGGATCGAGAAGAAGATGAAGATGAAGTTCGGCGGGGCCAAGTGGAATGAAAGATGTTGGAAGTATCTCATAGGTCGTTCGGGTCTTTGTAATGCAAATAGCTGCAGTTGTTCCAACTGGTGGGCACTGCGAGGGAATTCCCCCTCACTTGTAGTAGAGACATTTGCAATTAGTTTCTCAAATGCTGTGAGATCTTAATTTGGTCGTGAGTCTTTTCGCTGTGCGAGATGCCAATGTAGTTGGCCATTTCCCCAACATCGTCCTACACATTTTTTTCTTTTTTTTTTTTTTTTGTAGCTCCGTCTAAGTGTCAGGTTTGTTTTATCCGAACTTGATGTAGTTTGTTTTTGGCAGTCGGCCTAATGACTATTTACACTCTCACTCTTTCTCCGTTGAGGAGGAAGAAAAAATAGCGATCAATGGAAAGTGCAGCCCTCATTAGTATATCAATGTCTTGTAGCAGCACGATCTGCATGATCTTTAGGGTCCCATTTAAGGGGTATTCCCGGTTTAGAGGGGCATTTATATGCATTTATGTAAAATAACCTTTTCTTACATCGTGCACTCCAACATGATGGTCATTGATGATCATTGGCTATCTATGTCAACAAATATGATGGGGAAAATAAGATGTAATCTTTGAATTTGATAGGAGGAATCTTTTTCTTCGGACATTTGGTAAATAAATCGTATCTGAAAGTCATCTTGTGTTTGACTACCTTATTTATCAAACACATTTCATTTGCTGATGATCTTCCCGGGATTCCAAAGGTAAGTCTACATTTCGTAATTGAATAGCATGCGGCGAGATAAATGCCTCGCCAAATGGCCAATTCTGGATGCTCAAGTCATTGGCATAAATTGCGAATCGTTCGTTAAATTATGGAATGGGCACAGTGAGTATTCACTACCCAGATACCAAATACATAGATATATGTATGTATGCCCCGGATCTTGAGTTAATTGAAAAGACTTCTTCGACATTTATTTTTACTCTGGATTTTTCCCTTTCTTTGGTCGGCTTTTATGGCCTTTGTTTTGCCTTTTGTCTTGCGAATACGAACGACCCTTTGCCGGATTTCACTTTTCATTTCGCATTTCTGGGATTCTGCTTTATGATCTCCGGTGATGACCAATCAAAGAGAAATAATTTTCGCCGTCTGGCCAAATAAATTACAGTTATTAGTGGGTGAGATTTTTTGTAGAGTCCATACGCCCATTTATCCACCATAATTGCTAGTAAAAGTTTTAATAAATCATCGCAGAAACCAAAATAAACAAAAAAAAAAAAACCGTTGAAAACCCTTTCCCAAAACAAAAAAACAAGCTGGTTAGAAAGCCCGACAAGATTGGCGGCTTCTCTGCTTTCTTCTGCCAGCCGGATTGTATTGGACTGGATTGGATTGGATTGTCGGAGCATTGTTCGATTTTCCTAATCATATATGAGTGCATATCTCTGCCCCTTTCTTGGCTTTCTGCATCACTGCTTTCATTTGCATTCGATAGCAGAAATGCAACTTCCGTTGCACTGAGCGAAAATAATAATATCATTTCATTTTATGCTTAAACCATTTGTTAAAATAGTTGGTTGAGTTACAGTTAGCAAGCATATTATATATTCTAAATATTCTATTTAAGCAACATGCTGATATCTCAAATGAAGCTAGAACATGAATCCTATCTACGTTATGACCCATTTGTTTAGACTCGTTTTCTCTGAGTGATTGCAACTGGCTACCAGTTTATTACAGCATCATCATCACTACCAATTGTCTTTGGGTTATCATCGTTTCACCGAAAGCCTTTCCTTCTGAACAATCTGAAATTAGCATAACTTTGGGCGTCTAATGTCTTTGCTCTAACGGTCAGCTTCAATCATCGCTCTGCCGGCGTGTGTTTGTGTTAACAAGCAATTGATAAAACAAAGCGGTAAATGTTTAACCAAAACATGTTCGGATGGAGGGGCGTTCTCCTCCACCTCCTCCTCCTTTTTTCCCCCTAAAAACCTGTGTTTGTTATGTAATGGATCATGTTCATGGGGAAAATGTTTGAGCTGCAGAGTTGCGGTCTAAAAGAGTTCTTGATGTATGAGCTGTTGACTTCTCGATTAGAGAGCTGTTGAGTCTCTTGAATTGCCAGGGGAAAATTTGTATAAAACTGGTGAGATTTTTCATGTTGATTTGGGTCCATAAGCAGAAGCCTCTCTAAAGAAGAGGAGCTTTAAAGAAGCTTGGCTTGGTTTTTTTCAATGTCTTTGCTGAACTCTTAATTCACAATCATTGAATTGTTTCAGCTGTCATTTTGCACTTTCAATTAGACGTTGTAAACGTCAAAATTTCATGCTTGATTTCCTCGCATTTTTCACCCGCCAACTTTCTTGACTGTGTTTGAAAAAAGCCCACACACACACACGGTTTCACAGAGAGACTTCGATAAGTGCACTTTTCCATGCTTCTTCAGGTTGTCAGTCATCGACTGACCAAGTCACGCCTTCTTCCGCTGTCCACATGTTTCTACAATATATGTGTATATAGGGAAAATCGGAGGCAGCTGCCGATGTCTGTTAAATTGTTAGACAACAAATTTCACACTCTTTCACGAACCGTAGGAGGGTTTTCCTTTGTCTTTGATTTGGCACCGCCTTCATATCTTTTCTCTTTTCTTTTTCGTTATGATTTCTAGAAAATCACATTAACTGCAATTCACTTTTTCAACATCAACAGCAGACCCAAGAAAAATCCCAGACCTGATCGATTTTGCAATTACTAAACATGTCCCCCGCAACATGGTCACCGCCGAAGCACTAGCAGATTTATCATCAGATCACTCACCTGTTTTTCTAAATATGCTAACTCGCCCCCACATCGTCGACCCACCGTATAGACTCACAAATTTTAGAACAAACTGGCCAAGGTATCAAAAGTATGTCTGTTCACACATAGAACTAACGACGGCATTATCTACAAAGGAGGATATAGACAAGTCAACGGAAACTCTTGAAAACATTTTAGTTTCGGCTGCAAAGGCTTCAACCCCGCCAGCGACGTATGCAAAACCAAACTACATCAAAACTAATCGCGAAATCGAGCGGCTGGTATTAGATAAACGACGCCTACGAAGGGATTGGCAGTCTAATAGATCACCAATTACAAAGCACATGCTTAAGATAGCCACACGCAGGCTTACCAATGCTCTCAAACAAGAGGAAAAAAACAGCCAACGTTCATATATCGAGCAACTCTCTCCCACCAGCACTAAGTACCCTCTTTGGAGAGCCCACAGAAATCTAAAGACTCCAATAGCGCCAATTATGCCACCTACGAAGTCCCTCTGGCACCTGGCTTCGAAGTGATGAAGAAAGAGCCTGTGCTTTCGCTGACCATTTACAAAATGTATTCCGACCAAATCCCTCTACCAACACATTTATTCTCCCTCCTTTAATAGCAGCCAATCTAGGAATCCTCAAGAACCCTTTGAATTCCGACCATGTGAACTAGCAAAGGTTATCAAAGAGCAACTGAACCCAAGAAAATCGCCTGGCTACGACCTAATAACTCCAAGAATGCTCATTGAACTCCCAAAGTGTGCTATTCTTCACATCTGCCTGTTGTTCAACGCAATCGCCAAGCTTGGATACTTCCCTCAAAAATGGAAAAAGTCGACCATAGTAATGATTCCAAAGCCAGGAAAAGATAAAACGCAGCCATCATCATATAGACCGATAAGCTTACTAACATGTCTTTCAAAGCTGTTTGAAAAAATGCTACTCCTTCGGATTAGCCCTCATCTTAGAATAAACAACACACTTCCAACACATCAATTTGGCTTTAGAGAAAAACATGGAACCATCGAACAGGTCAACCGAATCACGTCAGAAATTCGTACTGCTTTTGAACATCGAGAATACTGCACAGCCATTTTTCTAGACGTCGCGCAGGCATTTGACAGAGTGTGGCTCGATGGACTTTTGTTTAAAATAATCAAGCTGTTGCCCCAAAACACACATAAGCTACTGAAGTCATACCTATATAACAGAGTGTTTGCAATAAGATGCGATACAAGCACTTCACGCGATTGCGCAATCGAAGCTGGAGTGCCGCAAGGCAGTGTACTGGGTCCAATCTTATACACCCTGTATACGGCGGATTTCCCCATAGACTACAATCTAACAACCTCCACGTTCGCTGATGATACCGCGATACTCAGTCGCTCCAAATGCCCAATAAAAGCCACGGCACTCCTATCCCGACACTTAACATCTGTAGAACGATGGCTTGCCGACTGGAGAATTTCAATAAATGTTCAAAAATGCAAGCAGGTTACCTTTACCTTAAACAAACAAACATGCCCACCACTGGTCTTGAATAACATATGCATTCCACAAGCCGACGAGGTAACATATCTGGGTGTTCATCTGGACAGGCGGCTCACTTGGCGCAAACATATAGAAGCCAAATCGAAACATCTTAAACTTAAAGCAAGGAACCTCCACTGGCTCATAAATGCTCGCTCTCCACTTAGTCTGGAGTTCAAAGCTCTTCTATACAACTCCGTCTTAAAACCTATCTGGACTTATGGCTCCGAGCTGTGGGGCAACGCATCCAGAAGTAACATAGACATTATTCAGCGAGCACAGTCAAGGATTCTGAGAATTATCACTGGAGCGCCGTGGTACCTTCGGAACGAAAACATACACAGAGACCTAAAAATCAAATTAGTAATCGAAGTAATAGCTGAGAAAAAAACGAAGTATAACGAAAAGCTGACCACCCATACAAATCCCCTCGCAAGAAAACTAATCCGAGTATGCAGTCAAAGCCGGCTGCACCGCAACGACCTCCCAGCCCAGCAATAAACTTATTAGGGCATTAATGAAAAAAAAAAAACTATCACTAAGTGAAAGTTAATTAAGTTAGATTAAGATTTGAACACTTATTGTTAGTCTCTTAACACAAAGGGAAGATTCAATAAATAATAAAAATTTAAAAAAAAAAAAAAAAAAAAAATTTTTCATGTTTTCCATTCGGTTACATACTTGGCTGCCAAGGCTATGATTATATGCTCTATGACTTGTGAAATTGTTAGTGTCATTGCTTTTGCAACGAGGCACGAGTCGAAGTTGGTTATAAGAAGAAAATGCCATCGAAAGTTGGGTCGAAAGTGATCGAATTGGTCTGGTTACCATGGATAGTTTGGAAGAAAAGGTCAGATGCAAAGTTTCGAGGTAACTAACCGAATAAATCGTGTGCAGTGTTTAGGTTAAGTGAAATTATCTAGGCAATTTGAAGTTCTTATAAATCCATTTAGTGAACTAGTTTTTCATGATAATTTGGATATATTTTATATGCTAATAGGGAATACTTTGTTCTAGTAATTTAATTCAATTTAATATACAAAAATTGATTTTAAAGATTGTTCTCGCATTGTTGCGTTCGTAATTCTTGAATATTGAATACAAAAATATATAGAAAAGAATGGTTAATGTTTATTCGTAGTCTTTCATTACTGAAGCTATCTTAGCTACGATTCTTGAGAAGCGCATAGAGAGGCGCAAAAAGTCAATGCATCAAAAGATATTATTATATAGAGATTATATAAAACCCAGTATACCCCATGACGTGCCTAAGCATAAAACTGCAGTTAAATTTTGTTAACTTCTTTGTGTGTTGCATACGGCAAGGCTATAATTAATTATTATGAGTGGTGGTCTTCCGAAGCTTTGGCTCATGCCAAGCCTCTGGGCCTCATCATCCTCCCCGATAATTAGCCGAGTTGGAAGCGTGAAAAAGTCGTATGTTGGTGGTTGCATCACCGGAGCTGTGGGTATTGAGGGGAAACCGGAGGAATTTGCAACTCATGCGAAAAAAATCGCAGCCGGAATCAGACATGACCTAGCCATAGAACTAGCTAACGAACTAACGGTGCCTTGCCCTCTATAATTAAGCACAATCGGTTTGTCTATACAAATCAAACAAAATACATTTCGGTCTTTAGCCCCATTTGCAGTTCTAAGTCGATTGTGTTTGGCGAAGAAAGCGTGTAAATTGGCAACTGGCAGCGAAAGTTTTTCCCCAGCTTGTATTATTATTTGTATGCAAATTAGCAAAGAAACGAAGCCCAATTCTTTTGTTGGCAATGTAACAATTATGCTTTCATCTTTCGATTGTTGCCAAAAACAAATGCGGTATAAAAAGGCACAAATCTATTTAACAATGTGCTAATTACACGCGGTCACAGTGCTAGATCCAAACCATAGCATTCTTCATAGTTGGCTCTCCCTCTGCGGTAACCGTAAACAAATCTTCGCTTAATCGTTAATTTATGATATTCCTAGCGGTAACCGACAGCCGGCAATCAAGACCCAACCCCGAGCTTGACGCTCCGCTGACCAAGCGTCATCATCTTCTGGGTATTCTCTTCAGTTCTGACCATCATGGGTAGCTCATAAAGTTCTTCCAATGAGCGCCGTTGTCTTGAGCTGCATTGATTCGATTTTATGACCTTTCGTAGCCCATTAACATGCTGGATGCTCGAGCATTGAATTGTAATTAATGATCACTTTTCACTCATTTGGTGTTCAGTTCGATTTGTTTACTGAATGGAATATTTGAAAAGTCTTGAAGCCGGTTGTAGCAGGTGCTGTATACTGTGTGGAGGAATGAAAACCTACATTGATTAACTGAATCCCCTCTTCGGTAGCCACACTTGTATAATCTTTTATTTGGACAGGAATGTGCTGTGTAGTACACGAGATTAGCCATCGCCTAAGCTTGGATTGTTGAGAAGCGCAGAGAGAGGCGCCGTATTGCTGAATTCTTAATGCTCTGGGAGCTGGGAGAGTGTCTTTCGGTTTAATCAAATCCAACATCCATGGGAACCACCTCTTGGGATTGGCAATAAAAGACTAAGATCCTTACTTTCCCCGGCCGACGGACCCAAGGCTAATTCAACTCATTCCCAAATTCCACCAACATTCCCAGTGCGTCAACCATAATCACATCCATTCACAGTCTTTACTGAAAACGGCATCAAACGAGCCTAACCGCACATGCGCTGTTCGATTAATCTGCAGATCAATTGATCCAGCAAACAAACAATTAAAGTCTTCATTAGACTGGTCGGGATCTTTGCAACCCATTTAGGTGCGGATATGTGACTGCCATTTTAATTAGGCACACGACCGGCATAGAACCAGTGACTCAACCACCCATGGCCAAGTGAAACATTTTCATTTAGCTTAATTCTTTTCTCATTTCAGGTAAGTCCAGGCCACTTAAAATCTTGCAACGCCAACTCAACCTGTTTCCGTGTGCCGCTGGGTAAGTAAGTTGCTCAACCTGTCGATGTTGTTGGTCGGTAGTTGGAACGCTGGAGAATAGAAGCTGGGCTATGTGTGTCGTATTGCATCGATAGCCAGCCGATCGCACTATGGCCATAAATTATGTCGTTGTTTGCGCAGAATTTCTAAGGCCGACTCAAACGCGTAGTCATTCCAGCATCCACTACCAATCATCATTGTTAGGTGCACATCAAACTTTATAGGTCAGTAGTGGCTACAAATTGCCAGCCATTCCGATGCCTGGCTGCCCAAATCATTGCCGATCCTCCACTTAGATGCCCTCCATCTTCATCGCTGTCTCACCAAATGCAGTTTTTCGTCTTGACTGTATCTAATAAGGCTTGACCAGTTCCCTTGTCCGTGTCATCAAAAAGCAGCAAACAAAACGATATGCTGCGATCCCAGCCCAAACAAACTGACCCACTCAACAATTGCATTGAAAGTTTTGGTTGCTTTCCTGCCAGTTCCCTTCCCCCTTCTTATCCTCCGGCTTATGACAATCGATTTGCAATGGAAAGCCAAAGGCCTCGAGGCGCTCCATTTATAACAAGTGGCCAGCTTTGGCCAACTATCCAAGACAGTACCCCCTTACAGTTACAAAAAATGTTATCTTGTAACCAGCCAAAGAACGACACTAAATATCTAAATCTAGTGGCTTTCAGATCCATAGATTAGAAACATATGTTTTAGTTGTGTTATATAAGATCAAAAGCTAAAGAAGATAAGCCGAGCAACACACTACATACTTTGAGAAGCGCAGAGAGAGGTGCTTCAAATAAAATTCAATTGCCGATCGATATTTCCAATTGGAATAATTTGAATACAAAAGCATAAAATGACGAAGAAGATAAAAATTAGCTTGTAACTAATTTATAACACTTTCATATATTTTCTAGTAAGCACAATTTTTCTCTCTGTTTGGCTTTGAACTTTTTGTGGCTCCTACTAAGCCTTCGATAGCTTCGTGTTGTTGGTGTTGTCATGGTCGTTGTCATCGCTTGTTGCTTTGTTGTTATAGTTTGAGAGTCAAGTTGTTCCAATAATTCTGCATTTGACATTCAACGGGGTTTACTTCGGTTCTTCCAGTTTTTGTTTACATAGCCCGAAACGGTTTCCGTCTTTTTTTTTTTGTCCAGAGATGTCTCTGTCCCGGCGACTTAGCCCATTGTCTTGGGAAATATGTATCTAGCTTGACAGGCGTTCGCCGCCTTTCCCCTTTCTACATTTAACCTTCGAGCTTTGTTACTTTTTGGTGGTCATTGCTAATTAAGCCAAAGATGGGACAGTATTTTGGAAAGGAGTCAATATGTCAGCTACCTTGGGCCCTGTTATTGAGCTATTTATTGGATGATTTTCAGTTTATAGTAAAAAGAATGTATTGTTACTATCAATATGGCTGCCTAGTTTTGCAAACGATGACAAATTAACCCTTTCAATAAGGGTTTAATATTATAAATATTTATAGTGCACAAAAATTTTACCTTAATTATGGTCTTATTTGAAAGATCTCTCTTTATTAGAAATTTTAAATAATATATCTCACTAGCGTTTAAATGGTCTTTTAGCTTTTAGCGAATAGTAAAAAGATAAGTTTCCAAAAGTATAGGTAAGTGGTAAATGCCTTACCTTGTTATCCTTGTTGCCTGCTCCTAGTTTCTGCTGGTAGTATTCCTCCCGAGCGTTTGTGTTCAGGCTGTCGATCAAGGCCGACGCATTGACATGTCCATCGTATACCATGCTGTCATGCTGGCTGCTGTAGGTGGCTGGTGTGGCTCCCGATCCTGCTGATCCTGCTGCTGCCGCTGCTGAGGCGGATGAGGTTGCTGCTGCTGCTGCTGCTGCCAATGGGATATTGGCCTGGGGAGTACGGGTATACAATTGCTCGATAGGCAAGGAGGGAGCTGCGGAATTCGTGGTAGCCGAGGGAATGGATGCCGAGGACGGGTTGGATGATCCACCACCGCCAATCGAAGGTGTGACCTTTTGCAGGGGCTTCGCTTGCTGCTGCTTCTGCTGGAAACTGTTGGTGGCCAATTTCTGTTTCTGGGTGGTGCTGCTGGCGGCGGCGGCGGTGGTGGTGCTGCTACTGGGTTTTGAGGCCGCTGCCGCACTCGCAGCTGCCGCACTCACGCTACTCGGACGCTGACCTCCTCGTTTCAGGGCGGCGGTGACCTTGTGGGCGAAGGGTCGCTTGGTGGCCCGATTCTTAAGTTTTCCCATGGTGGTCAACGTGCGCTGCTGACTGCCCGTATTGGCGGTGGTTGTGGTGGTGCCATCGGCATCATCCGCTGCCGTTATGGCCGCTATATTGTTATTCGATCTGGCAGCTACGAATTGATCATCGGGATCAGTGGAATCGGTGAGGGATTCATCACTGGTCGTCGCTGCCTCCGATTGGGTGGTCAGATTTGGTGAGGTGGTCTCTCCCTCCTCGTCGGGGACCTCCGATTCCGCTTCCTGCTGACTCATATCCGTGGTCGTGGGCATTTCCTTCATTATGGTGCTCATGGCAGCCTGCTCGTTCATCGTGTTCTGCAGCTCCAGCAGCGTAGTTTCGTCTAGGATTAGGGTGGGATCCGTTTCAGCTTCGGTGGCTCCAGTGGGCAGCTGTGTGCTCTGCTCGATCGGCTCCTGATCCAGCTCCGTTTCCGCTTCTGTTTGCGATTCTTGAGTACTGGATGCACTAGTGGTGGTACTACTACTGCTCCTGGAGGAGGTAGCTTCCTGCTGGTTAAATTGCTGCTCCTCAATGTCCAGGGATTCCTTGAGCCTGGCCACTCGCTCCACAATCCTGGCGAGCATATCCTTTTGCTGCTCTGGCAGATTTTTCGTATCCAACTCTAGCAAACGATCGTATTTACGGATATTCCGCTTCACGGTCTCAATATCCGCCCGGGTTTTGGCCGAAGTCAAACCCGGCTTGGGATTGGGATTGGAGCGGGGTTGCTCTTGGAAGTAAGTCCGTGCGCGGCGATTGCTATAACCCACCAGTTCGATGACACCCGGATAATCCGCAGCGGAGGAGGCGACAGTGGATACCAACGCAATCAGGGCCAAAAAACAGCAGCTCCAGGCTGCACTTAACCGCACCATTTTGACCACGATTGCCGAGTTTCGTTTTCTTCAGGTTTTCTTATATCGATTTTTCGCACTATTTTTTTTTGTTTGTTTGTTTGTTTGGGGTTTTCTTCTTCTTTCTATTTTCTTTACTTTTTGCACTCGCGCGATTCACGTTCGGTTTTTTCTTGTATTTCTCGTATTTCACTCGCTCTCGTATTAGTGTCAACTAACAGTAACTCCAAATCTTCGGACACTCAGACAGACACACACGCGAAGTTCAGAGCAGAGTCAGGAGGAGTCAGAATGACAGCTGGCTGGGACACTCCGATTTTTGGCCACGATCCGCAGACTTCTAACGTCGGATTACAAATGTTCCAGGCCGCTGGATGGCAGCGTCTTTTAAAAATTTCCAAGCGGAAAACGCGGCGCAGACTTTTCTCCCAACTGGAGCTTCGCCATGGTAGCTTCTTTCACCAAGTTCATGGCCAGACCGGTTTGAAGGCAACATGTTGCGAGCCGCGCGATTCCAATTGTGATCGTCTTCGCAACCGGCGAGCGCAGTTCGATAAAGAGAAAATTATGAAGCACTCTCTTTGTGAAAAAATCTTGGTGTGTTTATGTTTCTCTGTGCATGTTGCCAGCTTTTGGCAGCGAATGTTGCCAAACGAAGATCGCTAATTGCAACATGTTGCTAAGCTAAGCCATTAGGCCGGGCACACGCCTTCCCTAACGTATCTGGCGGATACGTATCTGCGAGATATACGAGCCCATGCACTATTCAATTAGTCATTCCAGACACACGTCGGCCAAGCAAAGAATATGCCAGATACACTGAAAAGAACATAACTTAGCAAGCGCAAAGAAGTGTAGTACCTTCGTAGTTTTTAATATTTTGAGAATAATAATGGCTATTGGGTAATTATAGATTAATATAAAGAAGTTGCAAGTGATAACGCGGTTTTAAAATTTCCTAAAAACAGAAATATTATTTAGGTGAACGCTTATTTTTTTTCTGTGTACGGCCTGATTCTTGAGCTGCTTTCGCTTCAATGTCAACTCGGCTCGTTTAGTCTGTCATCGATTTGGATTGGTACTAGCAGAACCAGACGGGCTAACACCTAACACCTCTTGGCCAAAACCAGCTGAAAATTCTTAGTTTCTCTCTGGTTCAATTTAGCTAAATGCTTTCGCATTAAACATAATTTGTCGCGGCCTTCTTAATTGTAGAATGGGAAATAGAAATATGTGAGTAGCTCCATATCGAACACTCTCTCTCTTCCAGTATCATTTCGGTTTTCGTTTCGTTTCTCAAGACCTTTCTCCCTCTGGGTGATCTATAGCCCCAATCGTGCTTAGAACATCTAATGAACTCCAGACGGCTCATCCATTTACATTTCACAATGCTCTCATATTTATTTATACACTAACAAAGAGTAGTTTTGGGTATAGCTTCGAGCAAAAAGAAATATGTATAAAACCCGTTGAAAATAGCTTAACATTTAAGAGCTATAATTATTATATTTTTACATTATTTCTTGTTATTTATTGTATTTATTTTTATATACAATAATGACTAAAAAATGTTATTTCTGTTCAGGAAAACTATTTTTCATTTGAAACAAACTTTGAATTCAAGCATACATATTTCTTTCTAATATGTAAGAAGTATATAAATTAGCATACAATAAAGCTGTCATGCGTATTCATTTTTAATAAATTTCTGTTTCCCTGGAACCTGATCAATAAAGAAATATATTTTAATAAACTCCAAATAAATTATATATAATTCTTCTTTTCTCGACCTCATTTCCGAGATCGAATTTCTTTATTTCCAAGACATCTCAAATATGTTTTCCCCGATTCCAAAGAGCATTTAATATGCGATTAAACATTCCAGCGAGTCTCCTTTCATTTTCCTAGCCAACTATTTGGCTGCGAACAATTACCCTACCGCCTGGGAACTGCAATAAAACAATAACAAATGAACTAATAAGAAAACGTTGCCAACTGAAGCTCAAGTTCAGCGGGAAGGCTGTTTTCTGGAGCTTCCCATTTTTCACGTAGCCGCGCGCAATAAAAGAAACCGAGCGTTAATTAAAAAAATAGCCATAGATCAATGCACCTGATAGATGCGGGAAATGTTTGTTCTGCTCTGTTGTGTTGCGTTGTGTTGCCAGTTGCTAGTTGCTAGTTGCCAGTTGCCAGTTGCCAGTTGCAAGTTGCTGGTTGCCAGCGGCAATGCGGTGTAATTTGTGAGAAAGAGGCTGAGCTCCTTAGCCCTTCTTAGTGCCCCCTAATGGAAAGGGCCCAGATGCCCAGAGGCGTCTCTGAACCCGAAAAAAAGTTGGGGAGGGGGGAATGGTTATATGATAGAATGTTGACAAGGCTGCAGGCGCTTCCTTCATTAGCATGTAATGACTGGAAAACTGGTCGCCTATTTGCCTTTCGTCTCTGACACACATAAGGCGTTTATAATCGTTACGGAATGGCTGACTCCTGCTGCAACTGTTGCTGCTGCAGTGAGTGGGTGCTGCTGCTGCTGCTGCTGCTGCTGTTGCGTGGCTGCAACTTTCTTCGTCGCACCTCTTTTGTGCATATGCAGCGGGCAGAGCAGAGAGGCAACAACATCAACGCAATGGCGGCGTCTGCATTCCTAGCTCGCTATAAAATATGCGACCGACGATCATCTAAGTACAACAACAGCAGCAACACAACAGCAGCATCGAATGCTGCAGCAGCAACAGTGCAGCAACTGATGCAGCAGCGCAGCAACTCTTGAACTTTACTGCGCCAGGAAAATGCTCTTGCCCTTTTTCCATGCCGTCTTCTTCTTATTTTACTGCAGGCAGCAACTGTTTAGCATGATCGGCACTGGAAAAAAATTATGGCACTAAGTTTAAGATACTAAAAAAAATGTATATATACATATATAATTTCTAATTTAAATTCAAGTAAAAATATTGTACAAATATGAACCTACTAAGAAAATATATTCTTCAATATAAGTTTATTTTCTCAAGACTGCTTTAGGCATCCATTAACACTTAGTTTGAAATTTTGACTAGAAGTAGAAATATGTTCTAATCCCTTAATGCATTATACCAACTGCAGTGTGGCTCAAATGAGTGAAAGAGAGAGGAAGACGCAGCACGATGTTGCTGTTGCTGCTGCTGTTGCTGTTGCTGCTGCTCAAGTGCCAATAGCAATCTTCTTTTTTTCCAGCCGCGTTTTCCTCCTGCCGTTGTTGTAGTTTATTTCCCCTTGGCTTGATCTTTTGGACTTTGGCGGTAATTTTTGTGCGCAACTTTTTCCTTTTGCCCAAGACTTTATTGGCTCCGGGTTTTCCTGGTTCCATTTAAGCGATGCTTCTTTTTTTTTTTGTTTTTATCTGCCAAAGTTTTGTCTTCATTTTTATTTTAATAGCGATCTTGATACCGCTGCTGCTGCTGCTGCTGCTGCGACTCCTCCACTCTAGTAGCTGGTTTTTTTGCGGTATCTTCTCTTTATCACATAATGATTTCAAATGGCGCGAAATTAATTTGAATTATTACTGTTATTAGCTGTTATTTGTGTAATGGCCAGTGCCTGATCGCAGTCCAAAAACGCTTTTGGTGTCGCTGCCACAATTGCAGATGCTGTGCATTACGCAAGATGCAGGTAACTAATTTCACAAGATGAGCTCGTAAATAACCAATGAGCCATAAGAGTTCCTGTGGTGGTAAAGAAAATTACGTCTTAAGGTTCAGTGATTTAATAACCTTTACGTTATGAAGTTCGTTTATTTAATTTTAAAATTCTGTTTTAATGGAAATATCCATTATTAATAGATCGATATTTAAATTTCGCTAAAATCATCTAGTTACATACTCCGAGTGATCTAAATAACATGTATCGCACAGATAGGTGAAAAATATCCGCAGTTGATGACTAGTCTTGGTGGCATTTTCCGTGCCGTGCAACCTTGGCAGCAATTACCGATTCTTGTTGGCCGCTCAAATGACACGGCTTTGTTGTTCGGCTAGCTGGTTGGCCACATTTAAATTTATTAAAACTGCACCAGCCACTAACGGACATTGTTGGGAATGTGCAACATGTTGCTGCTGCTGCTGCTGATGCAAGTTGCTGCTGCGTTCAATGACCATGGTGATCTTTGGTCCCTCGTTGCGGCATCCTGAATGGCGGCGCCTCGGCCATTTGCAATTTGCCATTTCAGCAATTTAAGCATCTAACCATTTTACGTGCAATTTGATGGCATTCGTCATTTGTTTAATTGTGCCCAAGCTCTGTGCTGCACTTCCTGCCATATCACTTCAGTTTAGTTTAGTTTCAGTTCATTTCAGTTCGGTTTAGTCGAGCTTAGTTGAGTTTTTCTTACCGTTTCTAATTGTTGGCCAGCACGAAGCGGTTAGCTGCAATCTTCAGACTCGGACCCATTTAGTTTCAATTAATCAAGTTGTCGCTGCACGCGTCTATTAGCTGTTTATGACAAGTGTTCCCGGGCGACGGATCGAGGGAATATATATATATATGTATATATATGTATGTGTACATATGTATGTAGTAACTTGAAGCCGGCAGATCTGACGCCTCGGGTTGTCCGCCTGTCGCTCATTAGCGGCGCCCCCAAAGTCGCCGCTGATGTGGCTGCTCCTGCTGCAGTTGCTCCACCTCCTCCTCCAGTCCATCAAGTATTTGTTATTAAATATACGTGTGGCAGTTGCCGCTACTGCCTGCCGGGATTGGGAACTGTTCTTCTGCGGCTCTTAAGCTTGAGCTTCAAGTTTGATTCGACATTGTTTTACTACCTAATTTTCAAGCTTTATATATACACTTAACATTAATATGCACAATTTAGTTAAATGGATTGTTGTGCTTTACCCACAGAAACTATTAAAGGTTAGATGTTAGTGTATTAGCTATCCATAAGTACGAGATTAGATACTCATTTTCTTACTGGCCTACTTTTAAAACTCTACAAAAATATTAATATTAATCCCGAATTACAACTTGACAGAACGTATCTTGCTTTACTAGTATAACTTATGTTTTCAGCCAAATTAAATGCAACCCGTAAGGTGAATACATATTAATTTTTCATTGCCGTAATTATGAGACTTCGGGTTGCATGCCGTGTAACATTTTGGATTCCGGCTAATTTCTACTTATAAAGTATGAGTACATAAATACATAAGCGGGTATCTAGTAGTCGGAATACTTAACCATATCACGATTGTTCTTTGTTTCTTTTGCTTTTTTGGTTAGTTTTGCAATGGGCCAGTTCTTTAATGTTCCACTTTGGGTTTATATTCAGGTACCGTTGCATATGTGCGGGGTAAAATGGCTGTAGGCCTTAGACTTTTTTCTATATTTTCCTTGGTTTGGTTAAAGATTGCGCCATTTTTGCGCCCAGCTGTCACAGGTTCGTTGACTCCCAGAGGCTCAGTTGGTGTTGAAACAATCATGTCCAAACCAGTGGCCAACTCTTGACGTGCCCATTGCATAATCCGCGCCATAAGAGCCACAAAGCTAAGCTGCTCTCCTCACATCCACAACGAACTGCATATCCAGATCCAGATACAAATCCGGGCAGACAGGCTTTACTGCGGTAATTACTATTGTCTGCTAAATTGATTTCGAAATGCTTAAGTCGGCAATTTTCGGTGGCTCAGGATGTGAAGATGTTTAGACTCAGTGGAGCAGTTGGTGGCCGGCAATTGTGGGTCAAATGCTTCAGCGGACGGATGGGTTACGGTGTAGATAGCCATTAAGGCATTAAGGCTTAAATGATCATCGCCTGGGCTTGGCAACAGTTCTAACTGTTTGTGAGCTAACCAATTCGGTGATTTGTGCCGCAGCCAAAGTTCAGTTCCTCAAAATGAAGTAATCTTATTGCGGCTAAGCTGTATTTTACAGGATTAGATTATGCGTTTAGACAAATTCGACTATTTTGATGCATATATAATATTCTTATAATAATATTCATAGAACTTCAACGCTTTCACACCAGGAGCATAATCAATTTAGGTGTATTAACTTTATTTTTCTAAACCAGCGGAACTAAGCTATGTTCTCAATCTTCGAACATTTTCTGGGTGTGCAAATAGGAGAGATTACATGAAACTCGAAATGCCACCGAATCTGATTCTGAATTTCCCCCCCATAGCAATGGCAACCCAATGGCAACTGGTTCGGCCTCCTCATTTTTATTTCACTTATTTCCCGATTATATGATGCTGACGATTGGGATGCCGGCATTCTGCTTTTTAGCTCATGTGAAAGCGGAACTGGACAAACTAGAATCTATCCCTGTATAGTTTCCCATATGTGCGCATACGCACTAGATAAGCCAGATCGGCGTAAACCAGTTGCGGTTATCGCAACCTTATATCTGTGCATCCACCAGATATTCAGTAGTAAAAACGACACCCCCCACGAACTAATTGCGTCCCATTTCCATTTATCGCGATGCGTTGCCTGCAAAATGAATTACGGCGGCCGAAAACAAATTAAAATCGTGGCAAATGTTGCGAGTTTCCCTAATTTGCCACTCGCTCGACTCCTCAATTCACACAATACTCGCCATTCGCATTAAGTTTTTTAATTTACCGTCTGCCGAGGTAGCAATTTTCATGCCTTTTACCCTGGCTGCTTTCAGGGATGCCGAGCTGGAAAATGTAGAACTTTGTCCCTAGAAGGTACATCTTGTGTATTACCCAAAATCAATTAATAATATAATAAATATTTATATATATATATATTATTTTATATATATTTTATATATAATATATATATTTTAAAAGTCAAATCAAATGACGTTCCTAAAGCTTAGCATAAATTTGTGTTATATTTTCGAACATGATTTTTTATTTATATTTAAGTGTACCCATTTTTGGGGCAAGTACCGTGTACCTAGATTAGTTAACTACCGCCAGCACTGCCAAATTCTTAGTTCTTGCGTGCTAGGCTTTTACTTATTTATCTTTTCTGTTTTTTTTTTTTGTGCCAGGGTCTTTGCCACTTGTTGCGCCCGTTTGCCAAATGCAATTAAATCTGTGTCGTGTGTGCAACAATTGCACTTGGCAATTGCAACTGTGCCGCATAATTGTGCCAAATGAATTTGTAATTATGTATTTGGTTTGACTCTTGGACATGCCATGCAATCTGAGCCGGTTTCCACTTCCACGTCGCCCTGCTGTGTTTTTAATGCCTTTTAGTTTTTTTTTTATGTTTTTTTTTTTTTTGTGTTTTTTTTTTTTTTTTGTGTTTTGAGTGACATCACAGTAGCAGCCACACAACACAAAGTCATTGTCAACATTGTCAGCCAGACCCACAACTCCAACAAGTCCAACAAGACCAGGCCAAAACAGCACGGAGCAGACCGGCAAGTCTGTTCGGGCCATGACACCACACAAAAAGAAGAAGGCTGACAAAATTTAATTAAAGCGCATGACGAAAAATTCTTTGGAAAAATTGTTTAGACGACATCCGATGAGCCAAGAAGATGCCAGCCACAAAAATACCTATAATACCCTTACTGATATGGTATTGATAATAATGCACATGGAATTTTCAAAAGATAGAATATGAAGATAAGTGGAGTAAAAGTATTTGGTGCAACTTTTCTAAGAATGTGGAATATTTGCAAATCTTCGTTAGTTAATAAAAGAATAAATATATAGGTTCTAAAGAATTAATAAGAAATTTTATATTTGATGTAATAGTTAAATTCACAGGAATCCTAAAGGGCATCTACAAAAACAATATAAAGATACTGCCGACACCTTCAAAGTTACACATTCCCAACTTTTTGTTCCAGCAAGTCTAAAGTTTCAAAGTCGCCGTAGACTCTTGATACTGGGGCAGGAAATGCGGGAAGTGAGAGAAGGGGTAGGGTGTCATGTGGCACCAAACTGGGTATTTGGCAAAGTTTTCTTGAACTTCACACGGAGCCAATTAAATGGCGACACGTTACGGAACATCATCCTCGTCATTATGATCAACGTCGTAGCCTCTATTCCCAAGTGGCAATGGATGGCAGATGGTAGATGGTATTGAAAAATGGGTCAATGGTGGCTTAAATTGTGGCTGGATAAGGTTGAAAGCCATGAGGTGTGGGCTTGACATTTGATCGCATCTGCCGATCCACTCGGCTGATTGACTGATGAATCTTTGCGGGCTCTTTGCGGTTTGATTTATGACGATCGCGATGGCAAGTTTCATTCAACTTTCTTTGATTTTCCATTGGGCATTTTGCATTTGCAGTGTTCAACTTTTCCTTGACTCGCTTCTTGCGGCTGCTGTTTTGGTTTTCATTGCCATGATATTGTTATTGAGATGTACAGATCCCCTCCCCCTGCCCTTGGAGGCTCTGCCCCGTCCTGGCAACAATTTGTCTAATGTGCCAATTTGGTCGCCCGCCTCCAAGTCTCGCGCTGTTCCTCCAACTATTTCCCTGTCTCCACATCTAGTCGATTCCAATCAGCTGTTAGATATGGTTAGCAGCCAGCCAGAGTGAGTGAAAAGTTTCAGTTTTTATTGCTACCCAGGATGGATTGGAATAATGGCACTGATGGGCTTAATAGTTGTGTAGAAAAAAAATGTTTATTAATATGCCAATAATATATCTTATAGTATTATTACATTGGTATTAAGTTTTGGTTGGATAGAGTGAATTCGCGATTCCTTAAAACGCCATTAATATTAGTATCTTAATCTTTCAATATATGTATCTCTACTTTTGTGCCCGGAATAACTACATTACTGGATACCTTCTATTCCAAACTTCCATCGCATATCCCCATTTCGATGGCTACATTCCGCGTAGGTAGACCCGATCTTCTCCAAATCGTATCAATGACAAGACAAACCGAAACTGCTAGATCTGAACGCTTAGGAGGCCCTATAATTTCCACACTCTTGCCGCCCGCGAAAATCTCGCTGGCCGCTCCACTCGCTCACTTGTCCCATTTATTTATTTTGTACTTTTCTGCCGTTTAAATTTAATTCACGATTCGCGCTGCCATCGAACGGCGACAAAGGAACGGAGAAAATTCCCTCGACGACGGATTGCAATTTTCCATCTATCTATCTGTCTCTATCTGGCTGACTGGCTGACTGGTGGGTTGCTTTTCCTTCTAACAAGCCAACGGACGCGACGGGCTTTTCTTTTGCTTACTTTCCGATTTAGCCAGCCAAAGTTGGAAAATCTCTGCGCTCGCGTACTTAACCGCAATAATTTTTGCTCATTTGAGTGTCGTGGAAATGAGTTAAAGTCGCGATACTCTGACATTGCCACTTGGCATCGTCGCTTCTTCAGCTGCACGTGGAAAAATTGTTTCAAATATTCTTGGTTTATATAAAATATCCTGGAAATCACTTCTCATATTTAGTAGGTCACAAGTTGCTTTCGTTACTAGTGTTTTACATGGCTTCATTAGATAATTACGCTGAATCTGAAGAAAGGTAAAATAGCTTGATTCCTGGTGTCTTGGGACACCTTTTCTCTCTGCGTATTTGTTTACTGCCTAATGTAATGTGAGCATTACTTATTTCCATTTTTTGTTTCTTGTACGCCGCCTCCTAATTCATTAATTTCCCACAGAGTCGAGTGGTACGAGTAGCTGCATTTGCAGTAGGCAGCTACAAAGTCAATTTCAAACGTGAAACCGTTGAAAGTTATCACCTTTGCGCGGGAGTTTGTGGGACCGAAATGAACCGCAATAAACTTGGCCAAATTGTCGCTGCTCTCTCTAATCATTGTCAGTCGTAATGAAGTTGTTCTCGGATTTGGTCTCCTTTTTCCGGGTTTATAGTACTATATTAGCGACTTAACGAACTGCTCAAGGCGGCTATTTACGTTTACTTGTGTAATATCTTTATGACCCATATTAAATCGTAAATCCTTTTCTTAGTACTCGGGGTCATCTTTTAGTGGTCATTCCCTGTGTTCCCTATGACCCTTATTACGCGTGTTTTAGTTTATATTATCCCTAGGCTATGAGGATAATTCGGTTGTAATTCGGTTGGTTTATGTTTTTTGGAGAAATACCACATTTTACATCAAATTTACTCTTTGATTTTTAGTCATCGGATAAATTCCAATAGTCCCATATTCACCATCAAACATACTTCAGTTTTATTCATAAGAAATCAAGTTAAATCACAAACAAAATAATTGATGAGCAATGGCCTTAAAGCCAAACATAATTACCTAGGATATGTAATTTCGCATAATAGATTTGTTTATTTCATTTAGGATTTAACAAATAAGCTGTAGCTTTTGTGCTTAGCTAATTGGCTTACGGCTTTTATTGAGTTTGGCTTATACTTATACTTTGAGTTGGAAGCCAAGATGCATGTGTTGGCCCAAATATTTTGAATATAACGTGTTAAGTAAGTTGCACCAATGATCATTGGAGCCCCAAAAGCAGTGGTAGTATCGAAAAGGTGTCAAACGCCGTGACCCAGTGAGAAGTTGTAGTAAACTGGCCAACAGACTGGACAACTCTTGGCCTTTTGAGCGGCTTTAAGTCTTTTGTCTGCGGTGTTGACGCATTTGCATTTCTTTTAGCCTTGTCGGTTCTCTTTTTCGTAACTGTCCAGTAAAACGAGAACTTATGAGTGAAGAAAAGTTACACATTGTATTTACGTGTATCGTTTGACCTGACCTCGACTTAGACTGGTTTATATGCAAATTAATTAATACAATATCCAATCTTTAGTGTCATATTTGAACTTTCGTTATGCGTTGCATTCTCGACGACCGTACGAACAATGGTCCCCCAAATGGCTTTATAAAGAAGATTTTACCAACTCTCTAAGCCTAATGAAAGTGATTTTCCTGACCCCGTTTTCAGGGAGAAATAAAGAAAAAAATAAAAAAAAAAAATAAACAATCTTTGGTGAAGAGCTACGAAATTGGCTGGTAAAAATGTTTCGCATGTTTATCATATTTCTTGATTTTACTTTTCCCTCTCCGGGTTTCTGTCCCTGTCAGTTTTCTATTTTCCAAGTTGAACGCATATTTTCCGTGGTTTTTCTCCAGCGTCCCACGCTCTTAATTACCCCCCCACCACCCCCCTGCCGCAGCGCCTTTAACCACTAGCCTTTTCTACTCGAAGTCAGTTTGCGTATAGTTCGAGCCCGGCTTCAATTTGGTAGCTATCTTTTCTCTCTTTCTCCACCTATCATCCGTCTCTGTCGCACTGTGGGGGTCCATTTCTTGTGGCTGTTTGCTTTGTGTCCTCTCTGCTTTTCAATTTTAATTTGTAAATGTGCCAAAGGAAGCTGTCCAGATGTTTTGATTTAATTTTCTCGTACATTTCCGAGGAAAAGTCCATTTAAATGGTTAAAACAAGTAAAGGATGGCAACAGCTACAACATCGCTGTCTTTTTATGTCGACAGAAATATGTTTTATGGTGAAAGGTTGTTGCTGGAATTACCACAATACCCAGATTGTTTCTCACATTCATCACGGATTTAATAATGAAGATTAATCGGTTATCTGTGGATTATTTCTAAACGACTTAGTGTGGTATTTAAAAGGGAATTGATTTAACGGTGATTCGATCAAAGGCTGATTTTTGAATAGATAATTATTTAAATATTAGTAGGGGAAAACAATAGGCATTTATCTTAGCAATTTGGCACATTGTTTAATTCTTAATATTGATATATTAATGAAATATTAGTTTTGATTACTTAACACATTTGGTTTTCTTTGGTCTATGCTAACGTACGATATCAATTTGTTAATTGGGCTAACTATATTTACTGACTTTAAAACGGGCTTAATAACTGAATAACTTTTAAGCTTTAAAAACCCTTTTTTCTGCATAAATACATATTCCGCCAGTTCAAGCACCCTATTTAAATCGCATTTCAAAGTTAATTTACCCTAAAATGCAGATCCTATCGCAGTAATTCCAGCATGTTGCAATTGTCGTCGAAAGAAAACAGATCTGGCATTCACCATCTGACTTATCTGCCATCTCTACCATGAAATCCAACCATCAAGAGACCACACAGCTTCACAGAAAAACAAAGGATTGACAACATGCCATGGGTCTTAATGATTTTTATGAGTTCATTAAAAATGTATTTTGAAAATTATTATATTTATGAGGGAAGCGCCAGAGCGGGCGCAATTGTTATTGCGCATTTGCATTAAATTATTGAAACATTTTCGCGCTTTCGCAGGCTGACATTGTTTTTCTTTTTGCTTTGTTTGTGTTGCAAGCGGCTTTATTAAGTGCAATTGCAAGGCAACGTCACCTGAATGCACTCGACACAACTTTATGCACTGAGAACATTAATTGGAGATCATTATTTTAAAAATAATAATATTCTTGAGTGCTTAGTTGTAGTGTGAGATATTATTCTATGATATTATTTGAGCATGTTCAAGAATGTTGGCTTTATAGAGACTTCAGCTTGGGGAAGTACGAGTTGTTGGGTTTCAACTTTAATTAAAACGTGTTAGAATAATAGTAATTTATTAATTTAATAGAATTTATTATCTATTGTAATTAATTTTTTTGAAGAATTAAGTTGACCACAGTATATACTTATATATTAGCATGCCTTAACTTCTGGCCTGTGTTTCCTCCATACCCGGGTCATGGTTTTTTCTCACTGTGTAGACCTTTCCTCACATGCCAGTCAGTCAGTCAGCGATGGTATGACAGACCTCGGCAGCAACAACAGAAACAACGAGCCACCGCAACACCCGCAAGTTGGAAGCGTTGGCAACTTTGGCAGCCGTTAAAACTGCTGATGATGTCTGCGGCTTTGTTGCCATATCCACACCTACTGGGAAGAAGGGGGTCGAAAAGGGGCTTCTGGGCCGGCTGCTGCTGCCAACGCGTATTCATCATCATTTCTGTCATCCAGCCATGGGATGGGATCACATGGGATGGTATGGTATGGCCATGGTGATGGAGATGGTGATGGTGATGGTGATGGGGAAAAACCTTTGCTCGCATGATGCGCTTGAATTTTCTCTTGCACCTAAATTATATTTTTCCTTTTTCCAACGGTGCTCTTTCTATTTTTCTTCTTCTCTGCCAGCCGCCGCTGTCAATGGATATTTTTTCCATTAATTTGATTTTCCTCGAGTGATTTTTTCCCACTCGTTCTTAAATTTGCCTTTTGAAAAGGAAAGTAAACGTCAAACTTGCATATATATCTTCTTCATTTTTTTTTTTAAGTTTTTAAGTTGGCCTATAAACTAGCTGAAGCTGATGTTAAGTTACATACAACATATTACAAAACAATATTTCATTTGCAAGTTGACTAGTTTATATAACTGATTTAAATTTCAGTTTATTTTCTCCGACCCTATTTTTCCGGTAAGTTAAGACTTTGGAACCATTTTGGTTGATTATATTGCTTAAACTTTATCTAAAATGGAAAGTTTCTTTTTAATTACAAAAAAGCTTATTGGCTTATCTCCCAGTGGTTTTTTGGCAAACATTTTCGCAACCACTCATTTTGTTTATTTAATTAGAAGAGTAGAAGAGCTAGTGGGTGAAGATACCTCGGGGTTCGTATCATTAATTACTCAGCAGGCCACTTGGACACGATCGTCGGGTAGTCAAGTAGTTGGCCAAGTGGCTTCGCTTGGCCAAAAACTGCAGCTCAGCGGGATTCTGGCACTCGGACTCGCATTTTGGTCGCGCATGGGGGACTTTCTTTCCGAAATTGCCAATTGAGCGGAATCAAGGCAAATACTTCAAGACACTCCGCATCTCATTTGAATCTGCCTTTTGCGGCTTTCCCATGGATCGTTTGTCTTTTTTTTTTTTGGCCACCTTTTTTCCGAGCTTTTTCGGCAAGGGTTTGGTGCGATGGCCGGCGGCGGGGGGAAGAAAAACAATCAACGCGCCTTGGCAACGAATTCGCATGACCAAAAGAGAAATAGTTGAAAAAAGGTAAATAAAAGTTGGGAGAAAAAGAGGTATTTTAATCTAGCTTTCGACTGGAAGATACCTTTTTATTGTCATCAACTGATTCGATCCGATAGAAATGGTCTAAACCCATTACTGTTATACAATTAGCATTAAGAACATTTAAACTACGAACACGTTTTAACTACCAGAAACCGAGTCATAATTTCTGAATGCTTTAAATACCAAAAAAGGAATAAAATACGTACTTAATTCTATTAACTCTATAAAGCTGCCCTTGGTTACAAAAGACAACTAAACCGATAAACACTTTTTGCACTTGCTGGGTATTTCTGGCCAAAGTTTATTTGCCTTTTGTTGAGCTCACTTTGTGTACTGTTGGCCAAGTAAATACTTAAATATAGCACACACTTAAATCGCTGTTGATATTGTGTAGCGAAAGTGAAATTTAGTTTGCCTTTGCCTACCTGGAAGTGCAAAAAAAAAAAGCCAAAAAGCACGAGCGGCCTGAAGATAAAACCCAAACTTAATACCTAAATACGAGATTCGCTTACGGAAGTTCCAAATTTGAAGAGATTTCTTTCAGTTTTTACCAACGATTTTGCGATAATTTTTTTTTTTTGTGGCTTGCAATTCTCGGAGCTGTTTGCTTAGTCTAATGAAAGTTAATTACAACATCAAAGCGTTGTCGCTGCCACTGATCTCCGGTGATCTTGGGTTCACCTCCTCCTCCTCCGGATCCACCTCCTCTACGCCGGCGCACAAAATTCCGATTAGGTGCGGCCTAAAAGGCGGAGGAGAAAAGGCAAAAAAAAAAAAAAAAATTGTGCGATACCAGCCAGAGTCTAAGTAGAGAAAGTACATGTAAAAGTATCTGAAAGATGCGAATCTGCTGCCGCTTTTAAGGCAGTGGGGTCAAAATCGCTGCCCACTTTTACCACTCGCTTTTGGGCCAAAAAGGCGCGCTGCTGACCCCGCCCACACACGGGTTTGGTTGTAAATATTACAACATGACTGCCTAGTTTTTTTCTTTTTTTTTTTTGTTTCCTTCTTCTTTTGAGTTAGAGATGTTAACTCGAGAGCTGCTCGTCATTTGCATACTTAACACCTTTCGGGAAAATGCGCCAAGATGCACGGAGTTGAGGCACTTGAGTCATCTTGGCTTTTGTGCAATTAGAAAATCATCATCAAGCTACAGTCGTGTGTTACTTTCAATTTCAATGCATGTGGCTTCGCCTTTACCCATTGTAATGCATGATTTGTATCTTGGATCTCTGTATCTTACGGCTTTCGTTTTGCGGCCGCACCTCACCTGCAACGCCAGCATCGCTAGCATCGCCTGCACTTCCATCTCCACATCTTCAAAACCATTTCCATTTCCATCTCCATTTGAATCGGCGATGACTTGGCACTGCACTTTGGCTATTACAATTATTGTTATTGTTACTGTTATTGCTTTATTGTTGCAGTTTATTGCATTGTCTGGATTCGCCATTAGGAAACGCTATTTTTGTTTTGTCTTGTTGTTTTATTTAACTTTTTGCATATCACAGATTTTCCTCGCGTGGCTGCCAAAAAATAAATCGATAAACTTTCACCCTGCTCCCATTAAAATGCCATTAAGATCTGTGGAAATTTGTCCAGCCGAAAAATCCACAGCGAACGGATATCAATAAGCAATTGTATCGCTAATTGCATTGATTAATGTCTTATCGCATTTGAATTATCTCACAGCGCCAAAGCAAGCAGAAATAGAAATGAAAAACTGAAATCCACAAATTTCACTTTCTAAGCAACAGGTGAAATCTTCACCTGAGTGCTTCCTGTATGGGTGAAGTAAGAAATAAAAAAAAAACAAAAAAAACGGTGAAATAGCCGCAAAGAAGTACCCAATGCGGTAAATGTATATATTAAGAATAATTATATTTGAGTGAGCTCATCGCTACTGTTTTTCCACTCATTTCTCGTTTCTCTCAGGCCAAATTGATAAGAGCCAGAATCCCCAGCCTAATGTTGATCAATTAAATTCATTGAGCTGCATAAGCACCTTCCACCAACAACTCATAATTATGCAAATGTTGGCCATTTAAAGGGCCAACTCTTACCAACTCCCCCCTTTTTTCCCCCATCCTCTGCCATTTGGGGGGCGCCTTCCTCTTGGGCGAGATTGCATGTCGGTTCGGGCCAACAAATCGCGTCTAATTAGTGACCCGCAAATGAAGAAATTTTTCGGACACGAAAGAAATTTAGTAACGCACTGGGAAAATTTAGATAGCAATCTAGTTTTTTTTTATGTGTTATATCATTTTACATATCACTTGCAGTTTCTTTTTCGTTAAACTTTTAAATGCACCATGAAAGCTAAAACAAGGGATAAAAACTATAGTTATATATTTGTAAACTTATTTTGTCTATCTATAAGAAAATCCAGACTTTCAAAATGTTACTTAAAATAAACCAAGTTAACGATCTTTTTTTCCCAGTGCCTAAATAAGTTTTTCCTTCAAGACATGCAACTTTGTTTTCGGACTCTTGATATTTGTGGACAGTTCTTGGTATTATTTTTTTGTCTTGCGCCCAATTTGTTGTTGTTCATTTTAATGATGCGAAAGAAAGTTACGAGCAGTGAAAGAGAAGAAGCAGAAGCAGTGTGCTGGCATTTTCTAATGATGCATATAAATCTGGGATCCAATAACTTAAAAACCCTGCAACCAATAACCAACTCCCTACGTCGCTTTTGCCATGCAAATTTAAGCCATCGGCTGTCCGGCCAATAATCAAAGCCAATCAATCAATATATGGCCGGGAATCCGAGCTCCGGGGCTTAGTATCCCAACGATTTTTAAGGGGGCGGGCGAGTTGAAGATACTCGGTCAACGATGATGATGGCTCATTAATATGGAAAATGCAGACACCTTAGCAGCTCTTTGCCTCCTTCGCTGCTGAAAGGTGAGTGGAAATAATTAGTTATCGACGCCACCTGTGCAACAGTAGCAAAGTCAGTCAACTCGACCCGCTGCGTTTTGATGGGTGATGAAACTTTCGCCAAAATAATCATTACTCAGGAATTTCGTTGATCGATGATTTGGGGAATCGCTACTTGAGTACTGTAGAGATTCACTTGGCTACTATTGTTGTATGTGAAAAGTATATTTACTTAATGTTATTTAAGACTAAAAAATAAACCAAATGATTTAGGTTATTTGAGAACATTCACTAGCTCGTTTACTTTCTATTGGCCATGTTTCAACTTTTACTGGGCCAAAATGAATCGGATTCTGGGGACAAGAATCTCATGGTGAAGTGAAAATTGCCGACCTTAGATCGAGATTGAGGACAATGTGGGGAGGAATGGGCGACAATGAATTATTTCTACGGCTAACTGTTGGCAATTTCGGTGTCTGTGCCTGTTCGTTCAGTTGGCTAAAAGTGAGTGAATTTCATAGTCAGCCTAATGAAAAAATGTTCAACCAAGCTCCTTAAACTCTAATTAAAGTTTTTAAGTGTCTGTAAGTGAGTTCGTTCGGTGGGTTGTTGGGTCTTGTTAAGGGGCTAATGCTATAAACTGTCTACCAACTGTGCCCATTCTGTCCGTTTTCATGTGGCTATATGGGCCTGCAACTGTGGCGGCTTCTTACCAATACCCTATCCAATCCCCCCGGGGGCACTTTTCAAAAAGATCTTTGGCTAATTAGTTGGCACAGTAAACGATTTCGAGGATCTTAGTATGCTTAATAAACAAATCCGCTTTATGCATTCGCCGCAATCTCATAGAGATGATGGCATATTTCTCCCATGCTCCGACTTCTTCCGGTAATGGTCATAAAAAAAAAAGTACTCATCTTTTTGTGAGCGTTTTTTATGGTTTGGCTTGGCTTTTCGCACTGTATATTTTTACACCTTCTTCTTTCGGTGGCAAACATATTTGCTTTTTTCTAAGCAAAACATAATTCTTGATAATTTTTTGTGTTGCCTTGTTTTTATGGATGGTCGGGTTGGTAATTGAATTTGTGGCCAAGGCAACATCCGATGCTCCAACTCTGCAGCATTTTGAGGTATTTATTTAATTATATGACGGGTCTTGACTTCTTCTTTTTCTGGCGCCGCCATTTCCATCTGCTTTCTAATCAACATTGGTCCAATGATTTGCATTTTCAGCTGCTTAAGCTTTTGGCTTTGGCTTTTGGCTTCTACGGTTGCATTTGCCTTAGTTTTAATTGTTTTTGCTTGAGCAGAGTTTAGAGAAAGAGAGGAAACCGAAGCACTTCTGCGGTTGAATAATTTTGATGGATGCATAAGGAGGCAAACGGCATGTGGCAATTTGGTCAAGAATTAAGCCAGCAAGTCCCGAGTTCTGTAATTGTCTGTTATTAGCATGAAATGTAATTTGATGGCGTTATAATTGGTTTCATTCGCTTTTCTGATTGACGTAATGTCTGAGGATTTTCCATTGCTGGTTTTTAACCACCTTTAATGGAACTTCTTTTTTTGAGAATACTTAATTAGTGCACTACAGCTATCTGCAGTTGCATATAGACCTATATATCTATTTATTAATATTGTAATGAACAACAATGGGTTTTCTAGCGGGTTTAAGATCTTTAATTTTAATGTTAATAATCAATTTTTGGTTTCTAAATCCTAGTTATTCCAAAGTTGTTTACGTTTGTTACTTTACATTACGTTTAATACATAATTTGTCGTTTTGCCAAGTCATAAGCCTAGAAGTAGGCAATATTCTTGAGCAGCACAAGCATCCCCAAAAGTATGTGTACAAAACAACACACCAAATAAACAGGCATTATTAAAGCCCTCTTAGAGGGTTTATCTAGTTGAATGTTGGTTCAAAATAAATAGTTGCAAATGACATAAATAATAAAGACCTTCACAGACATTTGTTCATAAATTAATGTTTATTTTTGACTTTTTACAAAGTGTTTAAACCGAAACATCGCCAAATTTCGTTGCTCGTTTTAAGATAAACAAAATCTTGTTCCTTAAATCGATGTACATATGCATAATTTAGTGGGAAGAGGAGGAGTCATGGTGGTTACTATACGTTTAGTTAAAAGCCTTTGCGCAATTTCTAAATTAATTTCTAATTTACTTGCTCAAATTCCGGAGAAGTGGCTGTGAAGGCGTCACAAAAATTGCACTAAAATAGCTGCCAGAGTTGCCACAGTTTCAAACTGCCTTCGCTATGAATTATTCAATGATACATCCTTACGTTAACTAAGTGCACCCCATCTGAACATTTGGCACATCCTGCTCTTTGACGTTTGCTGCGTTGCTCCGCGTAATTTCCGTTTAAATTATAACCGAAACTGTTTTCGTTAAACATATATTAAAGATATATACAATTTATGCGGGTTAGTTTACGAGTATAGTTTGTTGCTATATTACATAGTGGAGTGCCCTCCTTCGTTGCAGGTTTTGCTCTTGTTTTCATAAATATTCATTACAAATTATTTGTATAACAAACTGCGCACATATCGATGCTTAAAACTAATTAAATATTTATATCATACGTTTTATGACCAAAATTTGGTAGCAAAAGAAACACGCTCTCTCTCTCTCTCTCTTTTTCTGAAAAACTTCAAAATGATCTGTGTGGAAGTGCATTTTAAGTTCCTAGCTGGTATCTGTTCGTTTTTCCCTTCTCATTAGTTCATTAGTTGGTAACTTGGCGAGACTCAATTGGCTCAGTCGATATCTATATAGTAGCTGTTGCTCCTCCGCTCAACTCTATCTTCCTTTACAAAGTGTATTCTATATATATTATGTGTGGAATGATCCCCTGGGCGATGCACTCAATCGTTGGCCATGCAGTAACCGGAATATGTCTGTATGTTGTCCTCCAGAAAACTCTCGCCGGCTATCACGCCGGATTGCGTGTGATGACTGGGACAGCGGTGTCCTTTGGGGCACTGGCACAACGAGTTAATGTTGACCTCGTCCAGGAACTCCTGGCGCTTTCGCACCGTGAACAATTTGCACGGTTGCTTTCGCTGACAGCGAAGACGCTGTATAAACGAAAAAAATGTACATTATAACCATGCATTTTAAAAGAGATATTCCATGTAAAACCCACCGTCAGGGGAGAGCAGGCAAACAGATATCTGTAGCCTGGACTGCCATTGCCAATGGGTTCCCTCTTGGTCAAGTATGTCACCGAATTCCGGGGACACCGACAATGGACTATCTGCTCCGTCACATTCAACTCGGCTGCTGTTGTCAAAGTCCAAGTGTAGTCACGGAAGTGTCTGTAAGAAAAGAAAAATATTTCAATTAGAAACCTGTACTTTAAACGTTGGTATCATATTCAAACTTACGTGCAAACTGGCAACTTATGCACCGGCTGGCACATTTTGTAATGCCTAGTCTTATCGGCAATGGTGTGGCCATCTTCAACGCCCAAACTGCTGGGACAGCCGCCAATGAATGTGGTTGCAGGCTCTTTGGATCCTCGGTGCCCGGAATGCCTCATGTGCGCCGATCCCCTGGGAAACTCATTGTCCTGCACCTCCGCATAGGGCAGGGCGTCATTATAGTCCGGCGACTGGTCCAGATGATCCAAATCATCCTCGTAGACGGCGCCCAGTTTCTGCATCAGCTTCTTCATATGCAGACTTTCGAATTTCTTATCCTGAAATTCACCCAACAGCATTCGCTTGTGCTGCATCATCTTCTCCCTTTCGTAGTAGTTCCTGTACTTCAGGGAATCCACCGATCCCGAGGAATGACTGTGATGATGGATGATCACATTGTTGGGCATGCGATTCGATTCAGGACAACGACATTGTCGCTCGATCCATGGGGTTTCGTATAGATCGATCTTGGAACAAACTGCATTCGGTGCACAGACGGGCAAATCCTCCTCAGAGTCCTTTAAAAGATAATTATGGAAATCGGTTAGAAACATGTACTTTAACTGGTAAGGAAACCTTAGTTTGTAATTAAGCAAGAATATATTATATATAAGGAATATCAATTTCCTTAAAGCGTAGCTAAAACACTTGAAAAATCAATGAAATTTAATATGTTTAGGATTTGATTTTAGACCTAAAAAGCCTTTTATTATCCTCTTGATGCTTCGCTTGATTATTTGCCAAATTACCATATGATAAACAAACCGTAAAGGCAATTTCCAGAGACTGGATTACTTAGAACCCTTCGATAATAGAGGATTGTGTCAACACAATGATGGCAACTTGATTAACATAACTGAGACGACTAAAGTAGGTCCAAACTGGAGGATATCGTTGGTGTCGTGTTTGCTTGTTTGTTTGTTTGTTTGTTTGTTTGCTCCCCAACAAATACATTTCATTAATTGAATTCCCCAATACTCGTTCAGAGAGTGGGAGTCCCAAAAAGTTGGGCTACGTTGTTGCGTTCGCCCAAGTTGGGATCCAATAAAAACTTATGCATTGTGTTGTGTCCTGGTCGTAACATAAAAACCAACAACTAGCAACCGATGGGTGCTTTTCGAGGATGCCACTCCAGAGCCTGATACGTTCTATCATTCGATTTTATTGTTAGTGATGCTTGACAGTAAGAACAGCGACAACAACAGGTTTCCAATGAAATTATCGAAAGCAATCAATTTTTTAAGTGGAACTGTCGCGCACCTTGTGTTTTTTTTTTCTTCTGTTCATTTTTTGTTATCCCTTTTTGTCGAGGGTTTTCGCCTTTTGTTTGGTTTCAATTTCATTTCCCTCGCTCCACTATCTCTTTCCACTTTTTTCTTGATTTTTATTCAAATTATTTTTGGGTTTCTTCGGCTTGCACCTGCTGCTACCTGAGCTCTTTAGGGTCATTCCTTGAGGTCCTTCCTTTAGTTTTTTGTTTTTTCGGGAGAGCGCATACCGGAAGTCCGGAAGTGATTTAGTGCAACTGACGGAGGAAGTAAATAAGTAAGTGCACACGCACACTCAGACTCGCACTTACACACTTAAACTGCAGCGTATTCAAAAAGGGATTAGCCGTGGACGAAGCGGAAGTGAGTCCCCGGAACAGGTTGCCTGACCTTTTACCTTTTTGCTCAATTGAACCGTAGTTCTCTATGACAATTCCCTACTGTTTCTCCGTCTCGCTCTGCTCCGGATGTCGTCTGCCTGCCTTCCTTATACACTTTATTAGTTGTATTTACTTCCTGATTTTTTTTTATAATGCTGCTTCCGGAACTTCCTTTTTTCTTCACTCGCTCCCCCATTTCCCACGCATTTTTGACCCAGTTTCAAATGCAGCACCTGCCGAAGTCCTTAACCCTTTCGACGGGCGACGCGTTTGTCCTGCACTCTGATTATTCATATTTCAAGCAGAAGCTTCGGGCATTGCTGAGATTCTTTTTCGATTCCGAGAGGGGGGGCCAGAGCTATGAGGCCATTGTTAATCCACCCCTGACAGGATATGCCAGAAGTGGAGTTCCAAGGGGGATCCGTTGAGTAAGCAGCGTGAGAAATTCTTTGAAATTCGAGCATGTTTATTGAGATTTCTTTCCCCCCATTCAGTGAATTTTTTCTCTCTGTTTTTTGTTTTTGTCTTCATGTGTTGTTGTGTCGGGAAATGGCACTTCAAAGACATCACCGTTATTCGTATAAATTTTTACATATTGATAAGCAAATCACAGGGCAGGGGCAGCATATCAAAGCAGACATGCTTCATCGGCATTCCAATGCCATCAGATCATCTCTGAGCATCTCACAATAGGTGCACGCAAAGAAATATGTTATGCTGTTTTAGGTTTAAATTGGATTTTAAAGCACCTGGCATTGGTACAAATTTGAGTAGGTCTTCATTCTTTAAGTGATAACGAAGATATTTCCATAAATATTTATAGATTATCAATACTTCTGTTGCCAATTAAATACCAAATATTCTAAGGCACCTTTTGACAGTCCTACATTTATAATAAACCTTTTTCCTGGAATTTGATTAATTTCGAATCGCCTCTAAATAGTTCCAAATAACATGAGGCTACTCTTTTTTTTTTTTGTGCACGAGTAGAAGGAACTTGTAAACAAGACGAAAGTTTCTGTGCTGGCGAAGAAGCTGGAAGAGTAGTAAAAGTTTTGCCAAGCCAACACAAAAAGCGAGGGAAAAAGCAAACACAAGAAAGGCGGCGAGAAGAGGGAGAGAAGGCAACCGGATTTCCGGTTTAGCAGCTCCCCAAAGAAGGTGATGTGGCGGGGAGTTGGGTGGACTTGGAGGGGGGGGGTCCAAGCTGCTGCCACACTTTATAATTTGCTCGATCTCCATCAGCAGCACGCGTGTACCGCTCCCCAAGCAGTCAAACAATTAGCCTCATGTGTCAAAGTGCAGTGCCAACGGAAGTTGAGAACGCGCCAAAGACAATGAAAGAGTTTTTCCTCTTTGCCCTGCAAACCTCCCCCCCCCCCCCAAGCTGGCACCATTTCCCAAACCAACAGCTTTTTTTTTCCACCAGCAGCTGGACGCATGCAACGTGATGCGGCAAGCATTGACAAACTTTTGTGACTTTTGATTTCAATGAAAGCCGCCTGCAAAAAAAGGGAACCCTTCTCCCATTCCATCTCTTTAATTGAATCAAATTAACCCCGCACACAACCTCCACCTCCAAAAGGGGGAGTGAATGGCTCGATGGGTAGGGGCTGGGCTGGCAGGGGGGATTCCCCACAATGGAATTCTTGGAGCTACTTCTAGCGTCATTGCTGTCATGCCTCATGTGGCTGCCTGAATGCCGGGAATGCCATTCCACGCAGCGGAAGTGAGGTGTCTTCAGTTGCACGAGGCAGTGGTGCCAATTTGGAGGGTCTTAAAGGGACTTAAATCGTTTCAGGAACAATCTGTGTAGAAGGTTCGTCTCAACTATTTATATTGCCATAAATTGTGTTTTAAGAGCTCAAGAATTTGATGGAACTTTAAAGGTAAAAGTAATGTTATAGTTATATAAGTCTATGATATTTCCTCTATTAATGTGATTGAGGAGCTTGATGAATCCATATTTGATTCACCTGTGTACAGAAATGCCTGCATTCACAAGAACCTGACTATGACTTTGGCAAAATAGGGCCAAGTATCGAGAGCACCTGCTCTCGGCATTGTATTGCGCATTCTCGCCCCATCTGGTGTGCTATCAATAACAGCCTAACTAAAGGACAATCAATGACATAAATTTCCACACAACAAACGGAAGATGTCTGGGCTCTGTTTTCCCGGTGCAGCGGCAACAGTTGGTTGAGTTTTTTCCCCCGCCGCCCCGTAATTCATTCGTGGGTTTTTTGGTTCCCATGAGGGCGTTGACGCACACACGACGATCAACGTCCGGGCCGGAGATTTTCCGATTTTTCCGATTTTCCAACCGTTAGACGAGACGGATGGATGGCAGCAGCCTGCCGCCTGCCACAAGTGTGTTTCCATCAGGTAGTCTCCGCTATATCCTATCCCCTGGTACCCTCTGTTATCTTTTGTCTGTGCGTTAATGATTTTTCTATACATTTCCTTTTCCACATTGTTTTTTTTCTACTTCCCCCGCCCCCTTACCCGTACTCCTACTCCTACTCGATTTTGGGTTATTCTTTTCTCTCGGTTTTATTTTTTTTTTTTTTTTTTGGGCTAGGGAATTATGCAATCTGGCGTCGTCATGTGGCCGAAGTAAGCGGAAGTATGCCGGCTCAGCATCGGTTTCCATTCCAGTTTCTGGTCAAGATATATATATATATATACTGCCTAAGTCAGTGTGTTTACACGAAAATTCAATTAAAATTGCTAGAAACGGAAGTGGAAGATGGGGCCGAAGAAGCGGAAGTAACACGGAAGTTGTTAGGTCACTATCTGTCTTCCGATTCCAAGTCTGCGTCCGAGTTCGAGTCCCAGAGAATTCCAGTGAAAACTCTCAGGCCAGCGCGAGCTCTTAGAGAGATTCATCCCAAGCCGGAAGTAGAAAAGATTTGTGTACTGCCGGCTCTTCAAAAAAAAAAAAAAAGCGATGAATTTATATATATACATATATATAATAATACTTTGCTTTGCATAGGCAAGTCCAGGAATTGCCCGGGGCACGCAGACTGACCGTGCCACTTTTGCCTGCCTGTTTTTCTCTCGTTTTTTTTTCTGGACTGCCTTAACGGAAGCATGCCCCAACCGCAAACAAGCAGGGAAAAAACATTTTCATTCATAAAACAGTAGAAATTCCAAAAGGAAGCGGGCAAAAGCCAACAGACAACAGCAGAAAAATTATAAGAATGTTAACCAAAGCGGCAGTTAAAGAATTGTAGATACTCTTACAGTTAAGTGCAAACCATTAATAATTTGGAAATTCGTAGAAAAAGTCTATTGCCCAAGTATTCATATTTTTTATAACCATTTTATTTTACAAAAAATAATATATTTATATTTTAAGAGCATAGTTCTATGTAATGATAAGCATGTTCTAACAATATAAGGAAAGTATAGTTGATATAAAATAACTCCTTAGTAATTCTGAATAATATTTGTGTGCCTTCCTGCTAAAGCTCATTGCAAAATCGTAGTACTCCCCGTTGTTTGTCAAGGATTGTTCAGGGTATAGCTGGGAAACTGGTTTCTCTGCGCGGCAGCCAATTGCAGCTGAAGCAGCAACAAACAACATCAGCAACTTCCCCTTTTTGTTGCTGCTTGATTTTTGCGTAGCTTGTTGATCGTCACAATTAATGAACGTCTACGCACACGGACATCCATCCACTAACCACATCCACATCCTCATCCACATTCACATCCCCATGCCCAATACCCAACTCCATATACCCAATACCCGACCACAATCAGTCTCAGCTGCTGATGTTGCTGCTTTTGCTGGCGCTGCTGCTGTTGCTGTTGCTGCCACAACGGAACGGAAAAAAGTAATTCATTCATTCATTCATTCAGCAACAACGTGGCATAGTTGTTTGTGGCTTTTTTTTTGCTGCGGCTTTCTGGCCATTGTAATTGTTGCCTTGGCCAAAAAGAAATAAGACAACCGCAAAATGTTGCCGACTATATGGCGGGCTATAAACATGTTGCTGCTGCTGCAGTTTGCTGTTGTTGCTACTTCAGATGTTGCTGCTGCAACTTGGTTGCCGTTGTGCTGTTGGCTCCTTTTACGCGCTTGCCGCCAAATAAATAAATCTTGACTACAATGCCGATGGCTCGTTGATGTTGCTGCGGCAATTTTTATGAATGAATGAATGGGCCAGCTAGCTAAATGAAAAGTTGCCCGGCTTTTAGTGTAAACTGGCTTTGGCTGTTCGCATTTCTGTACACATACATAAATTTTTACTTGCAAAAAAAGCGCGCAAAATGTCACCAAAACGCTTGAAATTTTTTTTTTGTTTTTTTTTTTGTCTGATAATTATGAGCAACTCGCAGTGCCACGCCCCATTGCCTCCCACCCTGCCGCTGCCCGATGTGTAAATACACCCAATACCCATTTTATCCAATTTGTTGTTTACTCGCCGTCTGCGCGCGTTTTTATGAATGAAATACAGCAACAAAGAAGGAGAGGAGCATTCGCCGCTGCTGGCCTTTGCTTATTTATAGTTAATTTATTTTTTTTTGTTGCCCCGCCATCGTTTTAGTTTTTTTTTCGCTCTGCTTCTTGTTTTGATATTATTGTAAACAAATTGCGCCTTTGGGCACGTAATTAGCACACTTACACGATCGGAAAAGCCGGCAGTTAGCCACCGGGGAACTGGGAAATTGGAACGTGTCCATCAATAACTGTAACAAGGTCTCTTTCTCTATCTGTTTTCTTGGCCAACAAAAGCGGAAGTGTTCCAAGCCACATTTCCGCCTGGCCAGCGATAGAAAAGTGGCACAAAGCTTAGACACTCAAACAATAGGGGCAGCAAAATGAGAGATCTTATAAATCAACAATATCATGGGATTATACGTATATCAATGGATATCTGGAGGAGATAGAAATATTTATTTTGGCCTTATAGCTGAAAGATCTCATAAATTAGCCATATCACGAGATTATACGTAATGCTTTGGATATCTGGAGCAGATACAAAAATTTGTTTTGACCTCATGCCTGACAAATAAATAATTGCGATTTTAGTTAGTATTTTCATGGAAAGTCCAATGGCCTTCGCCTACTTTTCTTTTTCAGGTGGTTTTGAAAATTCGAACAGAATGTTACAGAATATAGTTTTGAAGCTAAATAGTAGAGTATCTTAAGCTTCGCCTGTGACTTAGATTGCTCTTTTTTTTTTTGTTAACTCTTATGAGAAAATATATTTATATATATACATATATAGTATCTATAAAAGTTGACTTGGCGCGCGCGCCAGCAACAAAGTATATATGGTAGAAGAGGAAGAAGTCGAGGGAAAAAAGTGGGCAAACTAGTTTTTTGGTATCCGAGCATCCGTTGGCTCAGGTTGTTGTAGTTGTAGTTGGGGGGGCATTTTTCTCAATGGAGCTCTCGGAGATCGTAGACTTGGGCATTTTTTAGGTGAATAATTGCGGTATGCTGTTGGTTGGTTGCCTGCTGCTTGTTTTTTATGCAAATATTTTTTATATACGCGCCTATCTGCGTCTGCGGCATCCAGACACACTTAACCGATATATATCCATTGTTGCTTTTGATTTTGCCTCTGCTGTTGTCATCGCTGTCTACTCTCTTTCAATATTTGTTTGTCTTATTTATGATTATTATTATTTTTTTTTGCCTTCGAATCGCATTGAATAATTTCTATATTTAGCATAACAAAAATTCCATGGCAGAGAAAAAAGCATAGATTGAATTTGTGAAAACATGATATGCGAAATCGAGGGAAGCGCGCGATTCGATTCGTTATGGGATTAAAGTGTTGGGCTTGGATTGTTCCGATGAAATTCATTTTAGAAGGGGGTTCGTTTGTTAATGGAATTATTTCTTTTAAACATGTTTAAAGATACCTCACACAGAATCTTCATAAGGGAATTTATTCTTACAAGTTTGAAGCATTACATTCATGAATTCTCACAACCGTCATAAATTTAGTCATCAGCCAATTAAGAAACATAGATATGATCTATTATTTCTACAGAAGGAAACCGATACTACAGCAGGTCAGTGATTGATCAATTAGAAGGTTTCGTGGAAGTTCCCCAACAATCGTTGAAATTTCATTAAATTAACGATAGTTCCCAGCGTAAAATTTCATTCACAAGAATATCTCATCACAAAAAAAAACAGAAAAGTTCACTAGAAATCGGATGCTCACGTCCATTGATGATTTCTGTGAATAAACTCATGAACATAAATTTACCAAAATCAGATCAACAATTCAAAAAAACTTGTTTGAAGAAGGTTGAATTCAAAATTGTCATATCGTGTCAAACATATCGGATACATTGATTAGCATAAAAATCCCATAAATAACCATTAGAGGTGTGGTCGAAATCAAAAATTTCTTAGATTTATATAACCATGTATTTTCATAAATATTTATTGCGTTTTTCGGCACTAAGCAAACGCACAATTGGCCACTTTTGTTTCTATGTTTGGATTGTAGCCTATAAAGCATTTTCACACCTGACTGCAGCAACCAGAACTTGGCTTGGTCAAATAGCCAGAATGGCCGGAATATACATATGTATGCTTGGTTTGTTTAAACATTTCTCAGTCAATTGGAATTTGTGGCAGACTCTTTTGATATTCCATTTTCAATCCCCTTCCCATTTGGATGTTTTCCCAACTCTTTGGCTTTTGGCCATGCCACGCGCACACACATCGACTTGTTTAGGCCAAATATGCGTGGCTGATCTGTTTGTATATGGCCAACAAATTGCCCGATCTCTGTTGATGTTGCTGTAGTTGCTGTTCTTGTTGTTATTGTTGTTGGCTTTATCCATTCATACATTTGGACGGTCTGTCGCTTTGGCATTCATTCATTCATAGATTGACTTGCCCAGCCAAGCGAGAAGTTGAAGTCGCTGACGTAGCATTTGCTGGCTGCTCTGCTCATCCAGCGTTTACGTTTTCATTCATTCACACACACGTGTACAGTGAGAGAAAATATGAACGAATGCGATCATTGGATATTTTAGTATATGCAAATGTTATGTGTTTGATGGGATTATATTCCAAGATTCAGTATTATGTTTATATATGTCTATTTATGGGACCCCTAGTTGTTTATCGATTTAAAGTATTGAATACACTAAAGAACTTTGCTCAGTGTAGCCACTCACACATGCACCACCGCATCGCGCCCCTGACTCCCCTCCATTTCACCCATTATACCACACCATACCAAACCGTACCACCGTCATTATGACCATCATCATCGACTTCTCGTAGTCGTCGTGGTCGTATTTCATTCATGAATTTTCTTTCATTCAGGTCTTCCCCGTCTACCCGTCTCCCTCCCTCCCCCCGCTGTTGCCGTCTCCTTCTATCCCCGTCTCAGTCGTGGCTGTTGAAAACGTTTTTAAATACCGGAACTGAATGTTTAGCGCTTTTAAGCATGGGAACTTTTTGTTTTCTTCTATAAACTTTCATCTCCCTCGCTCCCAGCCTCCTTCCTCCCTCCGTCTCTTTCGTTCCCCTGCGCCTGTCTCTTTCCATTTGGCTATTTGCCTCTCTTTCCGGCTGCTCATTCACAGCCTTTTGTGGATCTATTCCGTTGTGTTCTATTCTCCAATAAGGCGTTTTTATTGCAAGTTTCCAAACAACAGGAATTCTCTGCTCAATTTTTTGTTTGTCTATTTAAGGTGTTGTGTTGTGATGCTGCTTTGTTATGCTTTTTTTTATATGTATATGCGTTCCAAAATTTATTGCATGCATTCGGATTACAAAAATTATGAACCAAGTCGAACCATAACGCCTTGGCTTGAAAGAAGGTTAAAATGGTATTATCTACTTGGGTGAGAAGTTTAAGGATACGCTTGGGCTTTTTATAAAGTTACAAATTATACCATGATTATGTTTTGATGATTATTACTTGTTACACATGTACTGATAGAAAGTTAAGAATTTCCTTGCATTGGTAATTTCTCGCCGATTATTACACACTTAGTTAGTGATCCTTTGCAAGGGTATTTCTAAGTCGAACCTTTTTGCTGCCATGCCCCTTTGGCTGACTTGGTTATGCTGTCAATATTTTGCTTTTGATTACTATTGGGTTGATACTTCACGCCTCGGCCTCGTAGAAACATCAAGCAAGAATTCGATTTTCAGGGCGTGTTCTGTCGTATGACATTTGACATAATAGATATACGATACATGATATATGACCGATCCAAGCCCCTCTCTTTCTCAATGGACACTTGATTTATGGCCAGATCGGGAGTGAGAACAATGGAACCGCGGTGACCTATGATCTGAATTCGCATTGTAGCGGATTTAAGGGGAAAGATAACGGCAAGAACTTTTTGGTGTACCGTCGGCTTAGTCATGAATAGCCAGCATTGAACTCTTGACCCGCCCGGCTAATTGGTTTTGGTATCGCTCATATCGTTCGGTTGTATGGCAATTGCGACTTTAATTGATCAAATGCGACAGATCAGTTGATGTGTTGAGCTCTCCGACTGCAAACAACTTTCATTTTTCATCTAGAGCGAGTGTGGCCGCTGCAATTAAATGTGCCATATGCGTATGGTGATATATGAATAGTGGTTTTGTGGGTGTCAAGTGTAATGGCCATAGGGCGGCTGCTAAATATAGACAGAGTTTTCTGAACAAAAGCAAAAAAATATGTAAAAATAACGAACTAAAACTCGGACCCAGCCCAAAAAAGTTGCATTGCAAAACCTGCTGTGCAGAGAAAGAAATCGTAGGTTGACTTGCGCGATGACATTTAAGATATATCTATGCTATAATACATTTGACTGATTAATTGATTAAGCTACAAATCCGAAGATAAGAGACTGTTTTGAGAGTTCTTTGATAAATTGGTATGGCAGACCGTTAGCCGATCTGCTTTTCCCTAATTTGACTGAAATTATCTAATCGATCAATATTGTTTTCTGTGTAGATGCTGCTGTTGCCGTTGATACCGCTGGCGTGGGCATTTTACAAATGGCAACCAGTTGAACAGGTGTCTGCTGACGTTGTTGCCTGCATTATGCAACCTGCCATTGCCAGTTGTTGGTTTCATTGGTACCTTGTGTTTTATTTTATGCTTTTTTACTTAGCCCCACCGATCAATGCAAACATGCAATTAGCCAGGCTAATCAAATGAATTTAGTACTTGCTAGCTACTCACCCCCACTTGGTAGAGGATGCGCACATCCCGATCGCCGTGCTTGCCGCCGATGATGCTGCGATGCTGCTGTTGTTTCTGCAACATTTGTCGCGCATGTCGCCGCGACTCGGCGAGATCCTTCTCCGCAGCCGCTGTGGAGGAAATGCTCACAACGGTCAGTTGCTCGGTGGCGGGCTTCACTGTACTGCTCGCCACTCCAGTTGCTGCCGCTGCTCCTGAAATATCTTTGGCATCGTAGACGACGGTGTACTGCAGACTCTTGTGCTTGTCCGCTGTGGATGTGGTCGGCGTAATCTCGAACACCTCGAGCGGCAGTCGCGTGCCGCCGACAGCAACGGCAGCGGCGGTCAGCAGCAACAGCAGCATGCACGGCAGCAACATCAATGTCGTAGGCATGATTTATGACTCTGACTCTGGCTGGGATCTCTGGATGTTCGAGAATCTGGATCTGGATCTTGTATTTGGATCTTGGGATCTTTCCGAATCTCCGTGCGTGTTGTTTTCTTGCGGTTTGTAATTGACACTCAATGAATTTTGTAATTGAATTCGAATCAAATCCAATCGAATCGAATCGAATCGAGTCGAATCAGTGTTCTCGCTCTATCTCACTCGCTCGCCCAGAACCCATGGCTTACATGCACACACACACTGGCAGAAACGAACTCTACAAATCAGGTTTCAAATCGAACGATCGATTGATTTGTGGCGAATGTCACTCGAAATTATTGGATATTTCATTCACTGCAATCGGTCGGTGGTCGGTAGTTTCTGTTTGCTATTTAGTAACTTAACACCCGCGACGTCGCTGTCTCCGGTGGCCTTTCGTCTCGTCTCGTTTTCGTCTTTTCTTTCGCTCCTGGAACGTATACCCAATGGTACCGATGCTATATTATATCGTATCGTATCGCCTCGGTTACTCTGCCCTCGCTCTATCGTTGTTCGCTCGACCAACTCACTTTTCGAACTGATCAAACAGAAAATCCAAAAACGAACAGCGCGCGGCGAACGAGAGCCGTTGAAGCCGGCAGAGAAGTGCGCTGCTCGCGTCGCTGCCGGTATGTGCGTGTCTGTGCACTGAGAGAAAATGCTCGATTAAACAGAGAAATTAATAGTAATATAAAAAAAAAAAAAATTTGTTTATTATTCTCAATTCAATAAAATGTAATTATTTATTATATTGGTTGTATAAGAATTTTTATAAAGTAGTATAAATTTTCAATCAAATAAATATGTACATCTAACAAAAAATGTTATTATCTTATAACAAAGAGGTAAAATCATAAGTAGTACGAAATCTTTAAAAGAGAAAGTGTGTTACGCAAAAAGTATTCAAAGCAGTCTTTTGAACCCACTGTTGTCTTTTCACATATTTGGTCAACCGAATTTGTTCCCAGTGCATGAGCGGCAGCGTCCGAACGTGAGAGAACACGAAAGAGAGTGGGCTGGATATGAATGAATGAACATGTTGTTGCTGCCTTTTTCCGCTGGTGGTTGCAGCATCCATTGCTGCTGCGCCTGTGTGCGTGCGCGCATCTGTGAGATGCATCTGTGACTAAGCGCGGCTGTATTGGTGAGAGCGAGCGGATGGCAAGGTGTCTCTGGCTCGCGTGCTTGGCTTAAAGCAAAAGCAAAAGCAACAACGAAATAAAATACAACAAAATAACAAAAAATTAAAAGGGGACTTCGCAGCCAAGCGGCTCTTGCCGCTTCCGTTGCATCCTTTCGGCCGTTTTTGCTGCCGCCGTGTTGTTTTTGTCATTTTTACTACGGCACCGGAAACTAATTCCTGCCTTAGCCACAACGACCTGGACTTGGGCCGCCGCCTCCTCCTGGCCTTCATCGTTCAACCTTCTCCTTTTGCCATGGTTTCATGTTTGGGCCTTATTCTTGTAGCGCATGCCAAAAAAAGAACAACTGGAGAAGAATCCAGAAAAGAGTTTAACACAAAAGGAAGATCGAGCTTAAAGTCGATGCTTTAAATGCCCTTCGAAACAAAGCTTTAGTGGCGAACTGGCTTATAAAATCGGCTAATAAACCGCTAATTACCTTGGTAATTACAGATCATAAAGTTTAAATGGATTTGGGTCTATCAATAAACTTTTATAGTAATACATGCTTGAGAGTTGCAAGAAAATGTAATGTTTATTTAACACCAATTTTTATACTACAATACATTTATAATGTAAAAGTAATGTAACAATGTTAAAAAAAAAGTTTCGTATTTTTGGCGTGCCTTTGATAACTTGATTGTCAATTTGTGAGGTTTTCAAAAAAGTCTGTTTCGTTAGTCTTTTTTTTTTTGTTTGGGTTGTTCCTTTGTGATTATTCCTTTCAATATTCTTCTAAAAAAAATATGAATGCCCCAAGATAGTGTATATGGAGAGTACGAGAGAGACCTGGAAACGATCTTCATCTCCATCTTCAGCTTGGAAGTTCAAGCGAAAAACGCGCGAGGTTCGGCAGAAAGCCCGCCAATTTTATGGGCCAAACCCGATAAGATTTCATTTGTTTACGAGTTACCTTGAGACGCGCCAGAAACAACAACAATAGCCAAAACAACAACAATACAAGAACACAAGAAAGAGCTGGCGATATAGGAGCATTAAGCAGAACCGACAACTCCAACTGAAAGGCGGCCATTGTTAGTTGGAGGTGGTTTCCCTTTTCCCTGTTCCATTTAACCTTTTCCAATTCGATTTCTAGCTAACGACCAACAGCTGATCAAAGAACGTATCTCTTTTTTCTATCATTCGCAGGTAAAATGTACGCGGTAATTGGCCGGCGGCACGGCAAAATCCTCTCCGGCGATTTGACCCAGGGCAGCGGCAACTTCGCGGTCACCTGTCTGCTGCCGGTGATCGAGTCGTTCAATTTCGCCCAGGAGATGCGAAAGCAGACATCTGGCCTGGCCTGTCCACAGCTCATGTTCAGCCACTGGGAGGTGAGTACATACTGTACAGTAGAGCCTGGACGCTATCGATTATTCCCTTTAAGCTAATGTTTTGGGCCTTTTTAGTGATGTATACTTATAGAGGCAGTACTTCAAATGGTATTTAGATGATTGTACTTAAATCGGGCAACATGACTCCATCTGTTAATGAGTAATTAAAAAATTACACTTTGATGCGTAACTCGGATAGTTTTGAACCTAGTTACATTTGCTAAGCACAGTTAGTCAGTTGGAAAACATTTAAATATTAACATAAAGTCATCAGATATCATAAAAAAGGAGTCAAATATTTACATTCCAACAGTTAATCAACAGATAATCATTTGGTCAATGATGTTGTTGCTTGTTGTAAACTAACGTTAGATCTTAGAATTCTGTTTCTGTTATGGAATCCTGACTGTAACTGCCAGCTGTTGCTGCTCTAAGGCACTGATGGGGCACAAGTGCAGCGATTGTGTTCGACCATATGCCATGTGCGTGCCCACCCCGAACTCCCCCTATTCCTGACCCCCATCCCAACCTCTCGACCCGGCTCCCTTTTCCCGAAACTTTCGCTGCCTGTCTGTGGTCAATAAAAATCTCAGCTTACGCTGCTTTAAGCCTTCTGTTACCTTCTGCTGAAGTCTTATAAGCTAAACCACAGTCAGCAGCAGTAGCGACATGGCAACAGCAGCAGCAGCAACATCAGCAGCAGCAACATGGCAACAGCAACAGTTGGACTGAAAGATATATGGTCCATTTGAAGCTGCAGCTGTGTGCCATTCGAGGTAACCCAAAGCCCCAAACCCAAACCCCTCTCTCTTCTCCAGTCTCCCCCTTTCTCCATCGCATTCTGACCTTGTCGTGGGCCACAATTAACACTTAACTTGATGGTTATTCCCTTCTGTCTTGCGCTTTTGCCAAGATCAGCGGATGGGCCAAGCTTAGTCAAAATGTTGTTCAGCCCACAGGAGTTTCGAATAAGTTTTGAATAAGTTTTTTTCACACAAACCCCCCATATTTATTCACTTTTCATCGAACCTAGTTAATTTGTAGCATTGAAATATTCTTAAGAAATATCTATGAACTCATAACTTTGTTTCATATTAATAATGCAACATGTTTTGCCGCCTGAACCACACATATTTTCAAAGTGCGTGCACTTCGTATTAGTATTGGTTTTTCTATCAGTGTGTTTGTGCTGGTGTTGGTCACATCGCCCAACCAATCGATAACAACAAGTTTTTGTATAATGACTTCCGGCGATTTTCTATTTCTCAGCTCAAGTTTTCAAGTTTTGCCGGCGACGGAGATGTTGTTTGCCGTTGCTTCGTATAATTTCTTACGCATTTCCAACGGCAGACAGCAGGAAAAGTGGAAAAGGGGCGTGACAATGGGAGGGGAAGCTTGGATTGCACAGAAAAAATACATACTGATTTTTTCAATACTTCTATAATTATAACCTTTTTTTAATTGAATCTATATATATTGCATACTGCACTTTTTTCAAAAGAAGTGCAACTCTTAACTGTGTTGAAGTGAAAAAGTATCTTATAGATATTTTATTCGATGGCATTATTCTGCTCGAAGTGAAAACAATTAGGCTTACCTTTCGTCCGAGCAATTAAAACGGTCGCTTTCAGCGCTTTGTTCACGCCCACATCTCTTGGACAGTGGCACGCCGCGGTCCCTGCACCCAAACCCTCCCTTTTTTAAAGTATTTTTTGTTGTTGTTGTGGTTAACCCTACCTGCCAGGTGAGTGGGCCGGGCTCTATGCCGTGGGCGCAGTTGTCACGTGCCCATAATAACAACGAAGGCGTCAACTTCACTGGAGTGGCCAACTTCTGGTTGGGGCCAAATGGGGTAAAAAAAAAAGGGTCCAGAAGTGGGCGGGGGAGAGTCGTCGTGTTCCCAAAAAGCCATTTCCATTTCTTGCCGCATCATGGCCCACAATAAGTTCGTTAAGCATGTGCATCGTCGGATCAGCAGATCTGCAGACGCAAGAAATCATCTCTCGAGATGACCTTTTAACGTGGAATCCGGAATCTGGAAGCTGCAGGCTGCGAGCCACCTGAAACAGAAACCGAAGCAACGAAAACTAATTTTCAGTTTTCATATATCATAATTTTTTTTTCTGTTATTGCCGTTGCTCTTTCACTTCACGTAGCAGCATTAAGACAACAGTCAGGAGCTGAAGTTTCAAGCCAACAGTGCGTTTCATTTGAATGTTTTTGGTAAGCAGAGCTTAATAAAAATATGTTACGCTTAGAAGCTACAATATTTTCATTTAATATTCACAACAAAATCCAAAGAAGCTCGACACAGTGGCTACATTTAATAGGTTTTATTATTACTTAGTGATTTATGTTTAATAACAGTGATATTTTTAAAAATATTTTTAATTTAAAATATCTTAGAATTATAACATTTTCTAAACTGCGGTTTCATTGCTTAATATTGCTTTGATTTTATTTCATTTTAAACAGCTAGTTCAAAAAAAATGTTTTATTTGAACTATCTATTGAACTATCTATCTATCTGCCTTACAGCAATGTGTCGCACTGTTTAAGCGAGAAATATCTCCTCGTCGGGTGGCTACTGTCTTGCGCGCTTTTGTTATTATTTAATTTCGTGCTTCCTTTTGTTTTGCCCCAACTCCTCCCGCTGGCTGCATCACTTCTCATCTCTTCTGGCCACTTGATGAACCCAAAGATTGTTATTATGATTACGTGTGTGTGTGTGTGCCGGAGACGGGGCAGAAAGAGGGTCAAGACCTGCAGCCTACCGAAATAAGAAAAAAAGGAAAAATAATAATAAAATAACATAACAACTTTGGCTACTGGTCTTACTTTCAGGCCGCTCTGCATCGGGTTTTCCTCTGCCGCGGAGTGTTGCATATGATTTGGTTCTGGTTGTTGCTTTTATTGTTGTGGTTGTTGTTGTTGTTGTTCCTGCTGGTTGTCGCGCTTTGCATGCAAGACCTCAGTTGTGGAGCTCTGAAACTACTTGAAAAGCATAACAGCCACGGCCACAACAAACTGTGAGCAAAGAACCAAGACAAATAACAAATAATCTGATAACTCGTTTTGTATACCTGCCACAGTCTGCCCCCTCCCCCCGTCAAAGGGAAAGTCTGCAGTGGAGACAGTGTGGCAGGCAGGGGGGGGAAGAAGAGGTAGGAGGCGGGGCAGGGCCAGGGGTGGGGAGTTTGGGGCTGAAGTTGGAGGCGGGGGTCGTAGGGAGTTCGCACGGAGGCGGGGGAGAGCATGGCAGTGCCCTAAAGTCTGCCTGGTGCGAATAAGCACACACATACAAATACACTGGCCAACAAAATGTAACAGTTATGAATTTATAAGCTCAATTAATTGTAATAAGCTATCGTCTAATTAAAAAGTGTCAATTAAAAAAAAACCAAAGATCGAAATCAGAATATAAATTCAACTCCTTATATTTTTTTTATTAAAATCGTACAAAAACTGGCTTTAAAATTGCTTTATGAAATCATTTTCGTTATTTTTTTCGTACTGTAGGGATATATATCCATGCCAGGGCAAGTGTTTATCCAAGTGGCCAAAGGATTGTTGTTGCTCTCTTCTAAAGTGGAACGTGGTTTGCATTGTCCGCTCGCTGGCTGTCAAAATGACGCTCATCGAAGTCCGCCGTCCGTTGTCCATTCGCTGGACTTTTACCAAAGCGGGGACCCCAAGTCTTTCGAATCAACTCGACTCGAATCGAGTTATATTCTGTGGGCCCGGTCTCTTTCACAGTCTTTCAGCCAGTTTCTGGCGCGCGATAATAATCTCAACTTGGTTTTGGTCGCGGACGGACAAATGGACAAGCGGACCGATGGACGGTCAGCGTATTTCGGTAGCTGCCGCGTAAATTACCTGCATACAAACCGCGCGCGGTCGGGACAGGTAAACACATTCACTCATACACCTAAGCACACCGCTCATAAGAACACGTGTGTGCAAAGAGAGCTGAAGATACTGAGAGATATACGTTACCTTACCATATAATATGGTACTACACCAAGTGTGTGTGTGTGCGTGTGTGTGTGTGTGTGTTGATGTCACGTCGTTTGGTTTTGGCTTTGGTTTTTTTGGATTTTTGTTTTGGTTTTCGCGGTTGCTGCAATATTTTTCATAATATTTCAAACTCAAGATGGAAGTATGCTCGCTACGAAGGTGGAGATCAGAAGTGGGTGATTAGGGGGGATTTGCAGCAATCTGCAGCGTGGTGTTGCATTAGTGGGGATAACCACCTTCCCCAAATGGTTTACTGGCGAAAAGTAAAAATTAAAAATTCTTACAGATTTCCCATTCTACGGTTATTGTTAAATATGTGCAACAAAAGGATAATTTCAGTTCAACATCTAACTAAATTATTGGTACAAGCCAATAGTTTGATAAAAATACGTCATAATTTTATTCACATTTCTAATGTTAGTCAATAACTGCGAATCCCTTATAAGACTGCCCTGATTTGGAGCAGTGCACTCCTCTGCCTGCTGCTGGCTGGCTGCTCATTTGTCTGGCCCGGCTCAGACGCAAGTTCTGCGCACTTCTGGAGCACTTCAGCTGCCACAGGGTCTCCTCCGAATGCTGCCCGAGATTTTGGAGTGGGAATGTTGGGAATGGGAATGGGAATGGGAATGAGGATGAGGATGGGCTTGAGTTTGGGCATGGGTAGGGATGGTGATGGTGATGGGGAGCGATGGAAAGATTGGAGGCTGCTGCGCATGCGCAGAGCCATTTGCAAAGGATGGCAGGCAGTCTCGCTTTTGCGTTGCTGTTTTGTTGTGACAGGGATTGCAAACTGCGAACTGGGATTGCCTTACCTTGTCGAGGACTACTGCTTGGCTCCCTATAGTGGCCCCATTGTTCCGCTCGCTGCGATCCCTTGCCCACTTGGCGTTGTTGGCTGTTGTTAAACAAGCGAAACTTTGTGCCCGATAATGATCTACATGGGATTGCGAAGATGTTCGAGGGCCCGCAGTTTAGCGTAGTGCGAACAGATGGCCCAGAACACGCACTGTGAGAAAAGCATTAGCAAATTGGCTCTAAAGATATATTATTATATGGGTATAAAATAAATACAATGGTGCTAGCTAACTTATTTGCTTTTGTTGTGACCAGTGTGTTTTTCATTTACTTTGCTATTCGGCTCTATATTTTCTTGCTGTGGAAAGAAAAGTCTCTTCCTGACAAAAGACCAACCTCAAGCCGCCTCAGCATCTTAATCAGTTCTCGAGCAAGCTCAGTCATTGATGAGGGAATTCATAAAGTGTAGAACCGAAATTCTGGAGTGGGAGAGTGCTGAGTTTTTCCAGCGAACCGCTCGACACCCGCCCGCTGGGTCTCGAGTCCTTGCTGGAAGGAGGCAAAAAATAAAAAAAAAAGGAGGAAGAAAAACAAAACAATGCAGATCTCACACCAGAGATTCTCAAGTGGTTCGCCTCGCAGGAGGCAATCATCAATCAAGCGCAGGGAACGCTCTTCACGCCATTGAGGAAATGCCCCGTTCTACGGTACGCCGGTTCTGCGTATCCTGGCGAGCCTGCCTTATCACGTAACGTGCAATGCGTGTCCCTGCGTCCTTTGAAAGTCATTAAGCGTCGAGTCCTTTGTCGCAGCCTCTCGAGTCCAAACAATGAAGATGTGAAAATGCACGCTTTCCCTGCTGCTTAGACAAAGAGTCCTGCTCAAAGACCCAAAAAGACATAGATTGAAGGAATAAACCCCGAACCAGCTCATATACTCGTATCCATAAACCGAACCAACCCAAATCCAATCCAGTGCGAGGCGCAGGCGCATAGACACAGCGACGCCTCGTTCTATTGTCCCGTCTCAAGTGCCTAAATGATTTCCCGGAATTTACACCCTGCGTCTGCTTACAGGTGATTGATATCGATCCCTTCTGGCTGCCGACAACCGAGGAGGAGCTGATGCACTTCGGCGAGAAGGCGGACTCCGCCAACCGAGCCAAGGTCTACATGGACAGTGTCCGGCGAAGGAAGGGCCTCTTCGTGGACGAGCAGGTGGTGGAGCATGCGGAGAAGCAGCGCACCCTGTCCAAGAACAAGTGATTTGGCACTTGACCGCTCGGGTAAGTTGTATATTCAAAACCTTTTTTTCTATTTAAGGAGATCTTACCACAAATGCTGCACCCCTATTCTATTTCAACAAAAATCCATTGAAGTAAAATCAGCACATTTCATGATAAGTCCAAATATATAAAAGTTTAGCATTTTATTCAAAATGTGTTGATGGGAATGATTTACATTGGCAAAATATTCAATGCAATGCATTCAATATCTGCTCTGGGTTCAAGTCTTTTTATTAGGAATCGTTAAAGTTATTGCACAGGCTAGTTCTTGTGCTCCTCAATTTCCGCCTCCAGGACAGCTTCCGTTTGGGAAATAAGTCCGCTCTCCTTCTCAGGAACTTCCGGAACAGCCAGTGAATTTTTGCCCAAAACAATGTGTAAGCAACTAATAGTAATACAACCAATAAAATCATTTATAAAATAAATAAGAGTCACATTGCGACATCACTTACAGTATCATCACAAAGACAGCGATTTGGGTGGCAATGGTTAGGATGAAGACATTTCCTCCGTGATTCGTATTCTGAGTGCGCCTATAAAGTTGCGAATAGCACACACCGCTGATGAAGGGCACCGCATTATCGCAAACTGATAGCAGTGCAAATACCTTTCCGCGCTCTGATGTGGGCACTATTTTCGAGGTCATGGCCCGGATCATGGGACCCACAATTGGGCCCAAGCTGCAGACAACGGCTCCGGCGTAGAGCAAGTCCGTATTGGTGGCGAAATAGAAGAACAAGCGGGCTATCGAATGGGCCCAGGTGCCAATGAAAATGATTGTCTATGAATGAAACCATTTGAGTTGTTAAATGGATTTTTGATTGGCGTAAATGGAAATAGAAAAATTAACTTAATTTCTACTTGGTAATCTCTGAATTCCTTTTAAATTTGAATAAACAAGACTATAATCGTTGCCAAGCAATAGCTAGTAATAAGAACTCACCGTATCCCTCCATCCAAGGATCTTGTTCATCAGCGGCACAGCCAATAGCATGGCAATCACGTAGGCCGATGACTTGAATGTCTTGAAGTTGCTGTACGCACTCACATCCCAGTCAAATTTGCCCAGGGTGTACATGTAGAGATACTGCCCCTCGTCACGCTGGAAGGTGTACAGTGCCATGCTGACCAGAAGGATAATGAGAAAGCTGCGACGATGACCCTTTCGCGGCTTCACCAACACCGCCAACGAGTCCTTCACATGCTGCTTATCAAAGAAGTCGCCCCAAAAGCCACAGCATCCGAGTTCCCTCAACGATCGCTGTCTCGGCGTCGTTTGCCACTGAAAGTTGAAGTTGCGTAATTAAGGATGTGCATAGGTACAGGACTATGAAGTTATATGGATATATGATGATATGTTATGGAAGACGCATATTATTCGATGTTCTTTTGAACGTTTCGATTTCTAAGATGAATCCAAAACTTACCTTCAGGGCGCACAGGGTGTAGATGATGGCGAGGGCAAGTAGTGAAGCGTTTACGGTGAACATGTCCGCATAGGACTGATTGAACACGTTGTAAAAGAGATGCGAGCCCAGGGCCACGCCCATGGGCATGGCACTGAGGTAGATCACGTCCAGAATGGTCACCCGAATGGTGCGCTGCTGCAGCGAGGAAATGTCCGAGATGTAGGCGAAGCAGGAGGCGAAAATGGCCACATCCGCACCGGTCAACGCCGATGGCAACGTCGCCGAGTAGATGATGTTTTGCACCGGCCACGTGGTCATCCTAGCGTTGACCACTATCATCGTGGAGTAGAAAAACTTTCCCACTAGTCCCATGAGCAGGGGCAACTTTCGGCCCCGCCGATCCGAGAAGGAGCCCAGAAAAAGGGCCAGAATAATGGGGAAAACGTGGGCAGAAATGTTCTCCCACTGAAGGAACCAGGCATTGGTCAACATTGCCTTCGTTCGGAACTCCTCGTTCTCCGGCTTGTTGAGATTCCTGCAGATCTCCTCCGTGAAATTTCTGTTAACCCGACAGGACTTGTAGAGGAAGAAGTTCTGCTCCACCACCGAGGTGATCATGAAGGCGAACATGTACAGGAACATTGTGGGCTCCACGGATGTGGATTTGACCACATGCCACGCCCACTGGAGAACGGTGCGGCCCGCCGCCTCGTCACGCTGTTCCCTAACGGTGCCGGACGCGCTGTTTTCATTGTCCTCACTGTTCTCACTAGACCGACTGTTTCGTCTTTGTGCGGCATTTTCGGAGTGTGCCTGCAAGTATGCAATGGATTTTGGTATTCGAACTGCGTGATTGTTTTGATGCTGGCAATGCCATAGATTTCGAAGAGAGGATCTCGTCGTCTTTTCTCTTTTTTTCTCTTTTTTTATTTCGATGATGTTTTTATTATTTGATCAACGCACTGTTACCCATGCGGCAACTTAATTTGATCTGCTTAAATTATTTTATTTTACAATGTGTCTTGGTTACTTAAGACTAACAGATTTTTAATCCTAAAAATGATAGGGAGAATTATAATAGTTGATATAACATAGTAATTATTATTTATTTGATTATTCTAATGAATTTTAAAACTAAGACTTTCTAGGTCAAAACCAGGTTAGGGAGGTCATGAGGGTGGTGTCGCTTGAGTCTTCTTTTGACTCTAGTCCGAGGGTCAGCATTGACCACAGCTGCAGTTCCTAGCTTCCTTGCTAGGCTGTTGGGGTGTACATTAAGCCTTTCCATATATTTTTGGGCGATGTTCTGGAGCTTGTCTCCTAATTTGGGCACCTTGAGGTCGCGTTCGATGTCTCTTGTTCGTCGTCTTACGCTGTGCGTTTAAAACTCGTTTTAAGCAATAGATGCTCTACAACCCTTCGGTTTAGTTTCTCAATTGGTTCACTGAACAATTGCTTGATTATATTAATGTCTTTTGCTATCGTTCAGTTGTTAGTTACTCAAATAATTTCAGGTCTGATTTCAAAAAATCGTTTAATGATGCACTCTAAATGGTAACATCCCAAATGTGCTCTTTGCTCCAACTAGAACTAAGAGAAACTGAGGTTGTTCACTGCTTATGACTTTAGTGTAATTATAGCAACAATTTAACTGAACAAGTTCATATAAATTTTCTTATAGCAACAATTTAACAGAACAAGTTCTTTTAACATTTTCTTTACAGCTTTGAATTGCATACTAAAAGAGTATTCGTAAGTCACCAACACTTCATCATATTAATACCGACCACATGCTGACACCTTTATTATTCGTAGGTGACAAACAATGATATAAACAATGATATAATTTACGAATGTTTCCTTTATTTGCGTTTTGTGAAACCAGACGGAAAACTTAAAATCAATAATGATTCATTGCACGCACAATAACTATATTCAAGGTCAGGTCTGTTATGTTCGAAGATTTCTCTACAAGTTTCGCGCGTTTTTTTGGCATCAATTGCCATACGTAATCATTCAACGAATCACAGCGGTCCAATTTGTTCAATTTTTTAATTGCATAAAAGTCGAACTATTTTATTTAGTATTTTTTTAGTGACACCTTGTGTTTTCTTGAATTTAGAGCCTACATTTAGAAGCGCCGCAAACGAAAACAAAATAAAAAGCACTTACCCCCGTGACACTCATTTTTACTTTGCGCACCCGCTCTTACGCTGTTAATGTTAAGTATGCTGGTCTGTTAGGTTTGGTGGTGAAAGCTTTTATGCTGTAGATGTTTTTTTTTTTTACCGCTTAGCTTTTGCAATTCAAAATGTCACCGCCAAACGCAGCGTATAAATAGATTACACTGCCAGTATCAATCAGCATTTTTGGTAAATTTGCATTGGATTAGACTTCTAGCCTTTTACCCTAGATATGGGGGGTAGATTAGAATATTTTTTAATTTTGTGAATTATTCAACCAAACATATTTAAATTAAAATTTGAAATTATTATCACGAGATAGGAAACTGCAGAGAGCAGTTAAATTTCCTTACTTAGGTAATAAGTTCAATTAGCAATTGCAGCTTATCAATGATTGTTTGCTTTATATATTAGGTGAATATATTTATTATTCATTCATTATTTGTTTTCCTAATTTTGCAATAGATTAGATTTATTAAACTACACTTCAGTTGTGGAATATATCACAAAATCGGTTTTTTTTTATCTCACTTCTTGATTTTATTAGTTGCGCGTGTATGATTGTATAATTTAACTAATTTCAATTAGCGTCTAGTCGGGATTTATGCAGTTTCCATAATCTATTATCAAATCAATTTTTTGTTTTTTCAATATCAGAAACGTGCAACAAAGTAAAGCACTAAAAACCATCGATAAGGGTTTATGAAGTTTAATTAAAGACTCATTCATTTGGATTTATTACACTGGGCAACGATTTGCTCCAATAATTATTTTCAGTGATTTGCCGTGCTGTTTGTGTCGTTTGTATATTGAATTTCACATTATTACGCTGCACTTATTTTCCACTGATATTGTGTTCCAAAGAACATAAATATTTAACCGCACGGATGCGACTTGATCGCCATGTAGGTCGATAGCAACTGAAAACCCAGAGGGTTGTAGATCCGTCCACTTAAACTCGCCTTATCAGCCGAAATGCTGATACAGAGCGTTTTCTATTGGCCTCCACCTGCAATCGGAGCTTCAACGACGTTTGTTTATTACTCTTTATTTATAAACGTTTTGAATGGATTTTTCCCATAAGCTGCTGACCATTTCTGATTACATACTATTTTCTCTTTTTTTTTTTGCAGTTACCAAGAAGTTTTTGATTTACCTTGGATGCCGGAAATTTTACTGAGGAATGACATATATTTTTATACATTAAACAATTATTTGATGAACAAATAAAAAATAAATGTTATTATCTTAAAAAAAAAATGTTTTCTTTGATGCGGTTATTTTACAAAGGATATACCTTATACATTATATATATACATTATTTTGGAATGCCCAAAAGTATGCAGCAATTCCTTAGAACAACTTTCTGTTCGCCTTTCAAATGGTGAGATTAAAAAGAATGATTTTTCAAACGTGCTTCAAATCATTTATATATTAGTTAAAATTTAAAAAGTAGACAAGCCCTTGACTCTTTCCACATAAAAAAAATTATTTATTCATTATTTTAGCTAATAAAAAAAAGCCTATGTAATCCAGAGCCCTTTAATATGAAGTTCAAATCTGATTGGCACACGATCTCATTAAAAATACGTAAATTTACCCAACAAAAAAATACTTCATTGAGAAAAAGCGTCTTGTGGAAATGTGAGAATTACAGTTTCTTGTATTCATCAATCATTTTCTTGGTTCGCCTTTGAGTCAAATAAAATGCGAAAACGCGTAGCAAAACAGAGAAGACAATTGCCTCCCATCTGGTTGTTGGCTTTCCCGATCCAGCGGCGGTTTTCCGAGCTGGCTGCTTGGATGACTCTGGCGCTGCATGGCTTCCCGTTGGATTGGTGTGTTGGTCTGGACTGCATTTTCCGCTGGCAATGGTAATCGGAGCCGCCACCTAAGCCCGCTGCTTCCCAAGCGGTCGGTAAACTGCAAGACGATCGAATGCCCGCTGCCAGGGCCACCCTAAAGATTGTGGACCCCGCACCTCGGATTCCAAGTTTAACATATTTGCATTGTGGGGTGATGAGCACAGTACAGTAGTCATTGGCAAATAAGCTATTGTCATGCAAGCCGCATTATCTTAATAATACGAAAGGAAGAGTGAGAGTAGGGAGTAAGTAACGAACAAAAATGTAAAATTAATTTTAAAATAATATGTTATCTATGCAACGATTAAAAGTACATTAATTGTAATTAAGAAATATTTTTTTATAACTCTTTAAAAAAAAATAAAAATAAACAAATCCCAGATTCTTTTTGTCAAATCCTCTTTATCCAATCTTTACTGTGCCCGTCCATCTTACTGTCAACTTGGCTGTGACAACTTCTCAGCAAAGTTTAGACGGTTAGTTGGTGCCCAGCTGTGGCACGCTTCGGTTCAGAAAAAAGTCTGGCTCCTCAGCCGTGAGATCCAAGATAAAAACCAGAGATAATGTCGGATTCAGATAGCAAGCGGATCGATGTGGAGGCCCCGGAGCGAGTGGAGCAGCACGAATTGCAGGTGATGCCGGTGGGCAGCACCATTGAGGTGCCCAGCTTGGACAGCACACCCAAGCTATCGAAACGGAACAGTTCGGAGAGAAGTCTACCGCTCAGGAGCTACAGCAAATGGTCGCCCACGGAGCAGGGAGCCACTCTGGTGTGGCGGGATCTCTGCGTCTATACCAATGTCGGTGGTTCCGGTCAGCGGATGAAGCGGATCATCAACAACTCAACGGGGGCCATTCAACCGGGCACTCTGATGGCTCTAATGGGCTCGAGGTAAGCTGCTGCCGAAATCGATACCACTAAGAGATCAGGTGCACTCGAGTGGAGAAGTGCTCGAGAAGTGGTTGTCCAAAAATGTGCTAACTATGTCAAGATGTCTAATTTTCGGCTCTGATAAGCAGAGATTCCGCTGGATATCGCCCCCAACTAATAAAACTTCTACCATTCACAGTGGCTCTGGGAAAACAACACTCATGTCAACGCTCGCCTTTCGACAGCCGGGTAAGTTGTGGGCACTACCAAGTACATACGACTCTAGTTCCCGATAAGATTACACTGATCCCCATACTATCTCCGTCCGCTCCATTTGCATTGGGATCTGTGCTGCAGCCGGGACCGTCGTTCAAGGCGACATTCTGATAAACGGCCGGCGCATTGGGCCCTTCATGCATCGCATCAGCGGCTACGTCTACCAGGATGACCTCTTCCTCGGATCGCTGACTGTTCTCGAGCACTTGAACTTTATGGTGAGCTACTGTATCTTAATATCTTAGCTGATAAGTTTATTGAAAGGCTAGAATAACGTTCATTCTTGTTCAAATTAACTATCAAATTGTCTTCTTAAAGTTACCTCAGCTTGTCCTACTTTAAATATATGGTCTATACACTAGTTTAGTAGGTGGTTAAAAGTATTCTGCTCTCCCTGTTTCAGGCACATCTCCGCCTGGATCGTCGGGTGTCGAAAGAGGAGCGTCGCCTCATCATTAAAGAGCTGCTGGAGCGAACCGGCCTTCTTTCGGCGGCGCAAACTCGAATTGGTAGTGGCGATGACAAGAAGGTCCTTTCGGGGGGAGAACGCAAACGATTGGCATTCGCCGTGGAGCTGCTGAACAATCCGGTGATTCTATTTTGCGATGAGCCTACCACGGGACTGGACTCATACAGTGCCCAGCAGCTGGTGGCCACGTTGTACGAGTTGGCCCAAAAGGGCACCACCATACTGTGCACCATCCATCAGCCGAGTTCGCAGCTCTTCGATAACTTTAACAACGTAATGTTGCTGGCCGATGGGCGAGTAGCCTTTACGGGATCACCTCAGCATGCGCTTAGTTTCTTTGCGAATCATGGATACTACTGCCCGGAGGCCTACAATCCGGCAGATTTCCTAATTGGTGTCCTGGCGACCGATCCTGGCTATGAGCAGGCCTCGCAGAGATCGGCTCAACACCTTTGTGATCAGTTTGCCGTCAGCTCGGCGGCCAAGCAGCGGGATATGCTGGTTAATCTGGAGATTCACATGGCCCAGTCAGGCAACTTTCCCTTCGACACGGAGGTGGAGTCCTTCAGGGGCGTGGCGTGGTACAAGCGCTTCCACGTAGTGTGGCTAAGGGCATCGCTGACGCTGCTAAGGGATCCCACGATTCAATGGTTGCGGTTCATTCAAAAGATCGCAATGGCATTTATTATCGGTGCCTGTTTTGCCGGAACCACGGAACCCTCCCAGTTGGGCGTACAGGCTGTTCAGGGAGCACTTTTCATCATGATATCGGAGAACACCTACCATCCCATGTACTCCGTGCTGAATCTCTTCCCGCAGGGATTTCCTCTGTTCATGCGGGAAACCCGATCCGGACTCTACTCCACGGGACAATATTATGCGGCCAATATACTGGCTTTGGTAAGTGTTGTAACGAACTAATTGGATTTAATTTAAAAAGGAGCATAATTTTAAAGTTTTCACATGTCTGTTAATAGCTGCCTGGCATGATAATTGAGCCCCTGATATTCGTCATAATCTGCTACTGGCTGACGGGTCTGAGATCCACCTTTTATGCCTTCGGAGTGACTGCCATGTGTGTGGTGCTGGTGATGAATGTGGCCACAGCCTGCGGTTGCTTCTTTTCCACGGCCTTTAATTCGGTGCCGCTGGCAATGGCTTACTTGGTGCCCTTGGATTATATATTCATGATCACCTCGGGAATCTTTATACAAGTGAAGTGGGTGATTAAATTGATACTTTCAATTAAGTTCGTTTCAAGAAACACTCAACTTTCAGTTCGCTACCAGTGGCGTTTTGGTGGACACAATTTCTCTCATGGATGCTGTATGCCAATGAGGCAATGACCGCTGCTCAATGGTCTGGAGTGCAGAATATAAGTAAGTTTAAGCTTTAATACCCTCTTCCAAGATTAATATTAATTGAAATTTGAACAGCCTGCTTTCAGGAGAGTGCCGACTTGCCGTGCTTTCACACGGGTCAGGATGTCCTGGACAAGTACAGCTTCAACGAGAGCAATGTCTATCGGAATTTACTGGCCATGGTGGGTCTTTATTTCGGATTCCATTTACTGGGATATTATTGCCTTTGGCGAAGGGCGCGGAAGCTGTAAATATACTTACTACGGAGCTATGAACTCATCAAATAAACAACAATGCCTAGAATTTTCAAATTAATAGCGCCATTTTTCAACACACTTTGTTTTTTATTTCCTTTGTTTTTAGAGCACAATGAAACACATTTAGTTAGACTGGGCTTAGTTTTGTCCTTACCAACTTGAAACTGAACATCAAAGCTAATCAACAACGAGTTCAATACACGCATACACTTATGATTATATACATAACATATAGGATACTTTATACTCAGTTAAATTATAGTTCGTAAGTAGCTAGGCGTAGTCAAAGTGGCCGAGAGGCATTCGTAAAATTTGCAAGTTAAAACTAAGTAACAAAAGGTTATAAAATAATTTATGCATATTTTCATTTTCTTCATAGAAATCACAGCGAGAATTTTGTTTGTTTTTCTTTGGTTTTCGTTTGGTTTACGCATTGTTTATGTTTGCATTTTTTTTTTAATATATATTTATTTATACTTAGTGTTGATGCTTTCAGCAACATTGAGACATACAGACATCGAAACACATTTAACATTACATTTAAACAATGCTATTTCAAGACATAACGTATTAGATACTCTCTTCATCTCAACTTATACTCTAGTAAATATCGTTTGTGCAACAATTCAAAAAGTTTCCATGTTGCTCTTCAATTGACAGATTTTTGGTTTTAGTTGTTAAGAAAACATCAGCTATGAACAGAGTCAAAAACCGATGTCATATTTCTTATCCATATGGTATGTAATGTATGCTGTCCCTTAGTTTGGTGTAAAAATATTTTGCTGGGGAATGCAATCGAGTCATAAAACATTCAATTTGAGACGGAAAAATATTTCCTTTTCATAAAATTAGAACTGCATGTTATGGGATTTCATTAATGAAAAATACATTGAAGAATTGACCAGAAATCATAGATTATATATTATATATTTATATGTTCATATACGAAGTACAACGCCATTTATTGTATTATCCAACATCAAGTAATAACTAATTATTCGTTTGACAATGAACATTAAATTCGATTTCTTTTGCCCGCGTATTCCCTTTGAACTTACACTCTACTGCAAACACACATAGGAACCTTACACACCTACATACCTATACTCCTTTGCAAGGACTCTGCCCCAAACTTACAACCTATCGAATGCCTAGCAGTTCTAACAATGCTCTTTGGTACCCAGTTGGAGTGCAACACTTTGCTTTTCGTACATTAGTTTTATATGTTGTGATATGGAATTCACGTTTGTTGGTGCCCTGAAACGCTAACTGAGGAACATGTAAAGCTACAATAAATGCGAGATCATACGGGGGGGTTATGGGGGAGAAGCTGTGAGTACAGTCGAACTTCCCTAGCGAGAACCACAAAAGCGCTATTGCACATCAATGGGTATTTAATATTTTTAAAAAAAGGCTTTCTCAATATGCTGATATGACATTTAGGTATTAACATTTTGTATTTAATTTTAGTTTTACGGGTTATTTAACTATTATTTTCTTATATTTTAAAGAAAGTTTTATATCGGTTTTCTATACGCAATTTTCATTGGAACCTTCCATTGGAAGAACAGACAGAATTATTTTTAAATATAGTTATATATGCAATAAAATGTTTTTGTATTATATTTAATTCAATTCATTCAAATTAGACAGCATTTATACGGTTTTCTTATTATCGTTTTGATATTTCAGCAGCTTTGTTAATATGCAAAGTGTCCTGCTAAAGAAGTTCGACTCCAAGCCAAATCAATCTGAACCCAAACCGTTAACTTCACCTTGACCACTATCCTTATCCTTACCGATAGTCCTACCTCTAAGGCTCAGCGAAGTGCCTTCGGATTTGTACATATTTACACGGCTGCCTGTGCATCCCTTTGTCGCTTACGTGCTCACATCCTGCAGGAGTCCTGTCCTCGGACTACTCGCTCCTCCGCCACCCGTGGCCAGTGCGGAAACCGATCCGTTCGTGCTGCTGATGAGCACCATGCTCCGGCTGTTGGGCAGCACAAACACCTCGGTGGTCAGCTGGCCAATGGGACTCATCGATTGCGAGGTCTTGATGGGACTGCGGTTGGGTTCCAGTGAGGCTGTGCGTGGCTGCCAGTCCTGCGATGAGTTCTCCGTGGAGGATTGGCCGGGCACGGAGCCACCGCTCTCCAGCGTTCCGGGTGCCGTCTGCGTGGAGCTCTGGCTCTCGTTGGACAGCAGTCGCGTGGTCGTCGAGGTGGTGAAACTAGCCGCAATGGTGGTCACCGAGCGGCGTTTCTTCTGCTGCGAGGAGGAGTTCGATGATCCCGAGGAGGATGTGAAGGGCGCTGCTGTGGTGGTCACCGTCTCCGTCACATTGAAACTCACAATTGTGTCTCGTTTTCTCAATGTGGTGGTGGTTGAGCTGCTCGTTTCACCGCGCAGATTCTGTTGCTGCTTGTTGCTCAGGTCGGAAAGACTGATGTTGTTCTTCAGCAGAATCTCCAAATTCTCAATGGAGTCCTTCAATCCGATCTTCTCATCCCGGGCTATCTCATCCTTTAGATCCGCCACCAGTGTCCTTGGCGGAGCAGTGGGCGTGGCCAAGGACTTACTTGCGCCTCCACACTCCGAACAGCTGTCGGTGGCGTTGGGATTCGCATTCGATAGTGGATTACCACCTCGCAGAATGGCGGGCAGAGCGCCTATGGTGACCACACTGGAACTGTTCGAAATGCTGGGCGTTATGCCCGTGGAGCTACTCACCGTTGTGCCGAAGGATGAGGATATGTTATGCTGCCGGCAGAGCGACTTCCTCCGCTGCGCCGTCAAGTTCTGCATATTGGAGTTCATATCAATGTCGGGCGAGGGCAGCAAATCGTCCTCCTGCTCCGTGGAACCCTGCTCCTTGACCTGCTCCCGCTGTTTCTCCGTCGCTGTTCCGCTGTCCAACTTCTCCGGCTCCTTGGCCAAGGTCAAGGTCTTTGGCGGCTCCACCTCGGTCTTGGCCAACTCCAATTCTTTGGCATCTATGGGCCTCCTGCCCTTGAGAAAGTAGGTGATCATGGAGCCCTTGCCCTTCACATCCACGCTGCCGCGACAGGTGAGCTCGAAGCCACGCCCCTCGAGTATCTGCTGCATCTCCTGTGTCACCTGGCCAGGTGTGAAAAGAAGGAGGCGGAAAGAGAGAACAAGCGATAACATAAATTCCGTCTGACAAGTTCAACGGCTCGGCTTTTATTTATTCACCCGCTCACCCGTGGCCACGTAATTCATGATAACACCCAGGACTCCCATGCTCCACTACTACACAGCCACGCCTGCTCCATACTCCTTCAGTTCGAAACCTAATCCCCCCGAGCGTCGCTCTCTTAATAATTTACTTTCCTTGCAAATTTGGGCCTCCACTGCTTCGTTTTATTGACAGCATCGAAGCACGGCAGATAAAATCAAGTGCGAATTTTTATTTCAAGCTGAACTCACGCATATCAATATCACATTAGGGTGGACCATGATCAATAAGTAACTAAGTGCCAAAATATTGTTAGGTTATTTGATATAAAAAAATGTATTAATTTAAGTCATAGTAATTCAACTGATGATTCAATTTCAATTGTAAATGTTAAAAAAAATTCAAAATCTAAATTCACCCTTATTCCAAAATATCTTTATTTTTGGTTGTCTCTCTATAGCTGTGCCCTTTTTTGTCATCTGTCTGCGTCGGAAAAGTTTTCGGTGACACTAAAACTTTTCCACTGAAGTGGTCAGCCCAGGTGGCCATTGATTAGGTGGGCGTGGCAACGCCCTTAAGCCCAAACCCAACAAGTTTCGCGACAAGCATTTCGCCAGCTTTTGCCAAAAACGAGAACTTTGGATAGCAAAAAATGGAGCAGCTTCTATCCAGCTGAGTGCCCGCGATTAGGCGATGATTGCATTAAGACTCACCTGGATGTGATCCACCAAGCCTGTGGAGTCCATTCGCGAAGCCACATTGACGGCGTTACCCCAAATGTCATATTGGGGCTTGCAGGCGCCAATAACGCCAGCCACCACAGGACCAATATTTATCCCTGCAAACACACACGTAAGAAAGACAAGAAATACTTAGAAAAATTATTTAAAATGTTACAAAAAAACTTTAAAATTACAAAACTCTGCCTTAGGAAATCGAAAATAATATAAATGTTGAATTGGGCATAGAATTATGGTTTCAAATAGTTCGTTTCCCCCCTATATTATTATTATTATATTCTTATTTCTTAATATTTTGAATTTAATAAACGAAATAATATTGGGACACAAAAACAGAAAGCTGCTAATAAATTAATATGGTGATGTCTTTTATCTGTAACTTAAAAACCTTTTCAAGCTCAATGTTCTCACCTATTCGCATGCGAAAGTTGTTGAAGGAGTGCATATTGACCTCCTCGATCTTGTCGAACAGCTGGAGGGCGTAGTCGGCCATGGCGGTCACGTGACTGAAGTTCACCCGGTCGCAGGTGTTCGCCGTTAGTCCGGATGCCGCCATGTAAGTGGCGCCCGTGCTCTTGATTTTCTCGATGCATCTGCCGGTGGAGAGAGGAGTAGACAATGGTGGCCGGAAATGGACCAGCACGCAAAGTGGTTAATACCGTTTAGGCCAGAATGAGGAAGGGGAAACGCTGGCGCTAGATGGGCGACTTACCGGAAGCGCTCCTCGCTGAGCAGCTCGTCGAAGTCGGCGATAATCTCGTTGAGCAGACGCAGGCACTCCACGCCCTCGTTGTTGCCCTCCAGTTCCACGTAGAACTCGGAGAAGTTAGGTATGCTGGCGAACAGAATGCACACCGAGTCGCATTGCTCGTGGTACAGGTCCTGCAACAAAGTCAATCGCAAATTCAATTACAATCTTGGTGGAACTGGCACCTGTTTATGGCTGTGCACTAAACGGCAGATGTTTGGAAAAATCAATGCAAAGTCTACGCTGCTTGAAACCGTACATTTCAAGAATTTATAGGTCTTTGCAAAAGAAAATGAATGTTTTGTATGTATATCTACCCATAACTATAAAAGTTTAAAACTTTCATTTTCAAATGTGGGTTTTCATTATTATCTTACTGGTTTAATATATGCATATAGGTAATGTTTCACAAGGATATAAAAATGTCACAAAATTCATGATGCATTAAGATTTATTATGAAGAGTATTTTTTTTTTTTTTTAAATATGTGCTTAAATCTTAGTTTACCAGCGGCATTTTCTCACTGTGCTCGTGCTTGCCAGGCTCAAGTTGAGCTCATTGGCTTTTGTCCCGCTGCCAAAGTGGGTGCTCGTTGGCCATCAAATGCGGCTGCTAAGCTTGTTGAATTTGCATTTAATGCGGGCGGCTGCCACGCCCACTCGCCTCCGCAAGTGTACAAGGAAATCAAACACCAGGCAACCACCCACCCACCGATTTTCCACCTTGGGGCAAGTGCAGTGAGATGTTTTCCGGCCACATACACGTGGTCACATCACAATTTGCTTCCCAAAATCTAGAACCTTTTGCCACCACCCAACTCCAAGCGCTGCTCCTTCTGCATGTGAACATTTGGAGCAGATTTCACAGCCACAAAGTTTTTTAATATGCCGAACAGTTTGCCGGGATGGCTCATGAATATATGGCCACTACCCATGTACATATATGGCTAAAATCGGTGCGTACAGTGGTGCCCAGCTAAGTGACTATTCAGATTGATTTCTTATATTGATTTCCTATATATTGCAATAACAAACTAAGATCTACGAAACGTTATATTTAAAATTAATTGTCCGCCTGGCTTTTTTTGTTTTCCATTTTTAAGCTATAGCTTGTAAATCCTTGTAAAGCAAGGATTTGTAATTTGTATTTTTTTTGTATTTTTCAGATATGCATTGTATTTTTTTCCTGTCATAACCACCCAATTTAGAGATAATATTTAGTGTCATTTACTTAGCCATGTCTGTATTTAGTGGTATTTGCTGGCATATTTATATACTTACGTCGAGGTGCTTTTCGCGGCTCAGAAAATGCTCGGCAACGTGAACAGGCAGAATGTTTTCGAGCAGTTTACGGTTATAAGCCTGCAGGTGCTCCATATCCTCCTTTTCCTCTGTGAAGAGGAAGAACAGCGGCGGAAACCCAGAAAAAGGAGGGCAGAAAAAAAAACATAAGCGTGAAATTGAAATATCAGTTTATCAGTTTACCGAAGCGGAAAGTAAAAGCGCCAGAACAGAAAGCACAGGACTCAAAAAACATTTCCATTGCCCGAAAAAAGGGAAAAGCCGGGAAAGGGAAAATGTTTTTCAATGCTCGCCTGTGTGGGTGAAAGTGCAATTGTGCACTAATACTAATGAAGTGGCTTATGCGCTGAAAGTTTTCCCAATCCCTCAGTCGCATTTCCTCAGAGGAATCATTTCAAATCACTGACAGTGTGTCAAAGCGGGAAAAGCGACGTCATGAATGAAGGAAAATGGCTACCAACTTTCCAACTACCGAATTTTAATCAGCAACATAATTTGATGGGTTTCTATTTGCGCTAACACAAAATTAGCCCAATTCGTTTGTTAATTTCGGTTAGCTGATTGTACTATGCGTATACTTAATATTTAACTTGGAAGTTGAAATTTACACAGGCGTATGTAATATGAAACTATAGAAATTGTGATATTTAAGCAAAGAATTTATAGTAGCTTAGAAATAATAAAAAAATTTAATAAAAAAATCTTATAAAATAACCATTAATGAAGCAAACAAAAATTGAGTTTATGAAATATGCGAACTTCATAGATAGGCAACTAAAAACGAACTCAAAAACTATTTACTTGAACGTTCTCTTTGACAGCTTCAACTTTGTAAACTGCATTTTCAAGTTGGGCACATAGAGACATTAGAACCCTTTTGTCGGCTTAATTTTCTCTGCGCACTTTCCACTCTGGGAATAATTAAACTTGTCTCACCCGTGGCTTGCAGCTTCCAGATGAAGTCCAGTCGGTAAGTGGCCTCCGTCTGGTGGCTGTGGAAAATCAGGGCCAGCATAAATGCAAAAAGGAAGATGGAATCAATTATGTAGCGCAGCAGGGCCTCCTCGTTCCTGTAAATCCGATGGATGGCACAGTGCGGCGAGAAAAGGTGCAATTGTCCCGAAGTGGCGACAATGACCAAGTTATTCCGGTCCATTAAAGGGTAATACGGCGGCAAGGACGAGAACAAGAAGCAGAACGGTTACTGCGGCACTTGATAAATGAATCCAGCTGGATGCGGGGATTCGGATTCGGATTCAGAGTTGGTGCTAAATACAATTTTAATGCAGTTTGCGGCTGCCGTAAATGCAATTCAGCTGGTGCCCTCGTCTCAGCCAAGTTCTGCAGCCCCCCTTCGACTCCCTTGGACCCCCTTCGACCAACTGAACCCAACTGAAATTGCATTACGCCATAATTCGTTTTCATTCAGAGATAGCGCAGCTGCCTCGCTGAATGCGGAATGTTGGATGTTGGATGTTGAATGTAGGATGCTGGATGTTCTACTTACGCCAGCTCTTGGCTCATTTCCCTGCTGCGCGAGTACAAGTTGGAGGAGCATGCCATGTAGCTGCCGGAGGCCAGGAGGAGCAGCAGCAGCTTGAGCAGGATCCGCAGGACCTGGTAGGTGGCACAGCTCATCATCGAGAGCAGCGTGAGCAGCAGGAAGGTCTGTGGGCGACGAGCAAGCGAATCAAGCAATTATATATTCATGAACCACCCACACAGCAAATAAACACGGAACAATTGCTGTTTACTCCTGCCACGAGTGCCACACATGTACATGTGTGTGCTCTACAAATGTTGACGTCAAGACTCGAACTTAGGGATAAATGTACTTTTTCTCAAGGCGCATGGAACTTCATTCTTTACACTTAATGGCTGAAGTTAGTAGCACGCAAAACAAATAAACGTTTAAAGCAAAAGTCATATTATATATATAAAAACTTATATAGAAATATGACTTGTATGTGATTTTTCGATTTTCGACAGCTCTCATATTTGATAATTTTTAGTCTAATGGAAATATTTCCTGTGCCCATAATCCTTGCTCAGTACACACTCACTCACATTGTAGGCCAGATAGAAATCACAATCGGGTTCCTCGGCGTCATACATCTTCGTGTTGAGCTCCGTGTCATTTAGGCTGATGCTACCGTTCACATCCAGCCAGAAGCGCCTTCTCTGGAGCAGCTCCATTTGGCGGCCCGATTCCTGAAACTAGGGAGAGCATGGCTAATTAGCTGTCCGGCCATGAATTTCGCATTAGGCAAGCTTAACGATCTGCGGGCAGATTTTAACGAGCATCCAACAGGTCCTGTCCTGGCCCCGTAGTCCTGTGCCAGCGAGATTGGCCATTAGGCCGGCCCAAAATGAATACGAATGCGCCTCTTAAAGTGCCATTAAACGTGGCCCGAAACAAACGGAAAAGTGACAACGAAATGTCAAAGAACTTGTGGCCCGAGACTTGCTGCAGACAAAAGCCATGGGGGCAGGTAACAAGTTGCCCATAAAGCCACCTCCCACTACATCATCATATGAGCCAGGATCCCGGTATCCTGGGGCCAGGACTCGTTCGTTGCCCCTCGATGCCTTGACGAACTTTAATGGAAAAACTTTTGTTTTGACGCGCCCCAAACGAAACAGGAACGCAACAAGCCCCGATTTTGTTTGGACTACAAAACGTAAATTATTTGTATTCCTTTCAAGAGGTTGCCCTCTGCAAAACAAGCCCGCAATTTACTCGGGAATTTCTAGTCCAAAACTTTTTCTCTAAGCTCACACAAATGCACAGCAAATGATGGGCGAAAATAAGAACTTGATTTGGCCCGAAAACAAAGGCAAAATGGCATTCAGGTTAAGTTTCAGATTCATTTTTCATTCCTCGCAACGGAAATCACCTGCAAAGCTCGACTGTAAAATCAACTTGCGCGTTTGTTGCGCATACGCAGTGTATGCCGCATTAAAGTCAAAGAAATATCATGTGCACGGCAGCGGAACTAACTTTTCTGACATAAATAAAAAGCCAACATTTATTTGACAACAATTTCAGCATTTGATTACGCATATGGAAAATAAATACAACATTGTCAAATAAATAAATGGTTTTGAATAAGCGTATATTGATTACTAACACGTTTTGGTTATTTATTTATCTCGTTAATAAAATTCAATTCATTCGTTTGAGTAATAAAATGCAAATTATGGATGGTTAAAAGCTGCAATAATGTACTTTAAGAGTCCCGAATATCACGATGAAAAAATAGCGGCACTAAATGCAACAAACTACTCAATTTTTCACAGAGTAGCTCTCAATGAAATCAAAATGTTACAACATTCCGACATGTCTGTTTTAAACTTCACTCAAATATTTATAGCATATTATGGGGCCGGGCAATTAATGCATACGGCAATTATAATATATGCACACTCACCATGGCCAGCAGGGTGGTAAGGACAATCAGGGCGACACTCGCAAAGGCGAACAACTGGGATATCCTGCGATTGCTATGAATGCGCAATGAGAAGCGTTTGATGTCCGATGGCAGCTAAAAAGTTTGGCATTCCGCCGAATGAAAAATGCAGAACGTCAACATCTCCCCGCACTTTTTGTGTGCTCTCACCTGAAAGTTGATTTTGTGACATGCCACCAGAAATACCAGGAAGCCGAGCAGCAACAGAGCGCCAGTGGACAAGGCCAGAGTCAGCAGGGAGCTGGAATGGAGGAGAAGGAGGAGGGGCTTGCCAATTTAAATGGCCAACAACTTTTTCGGCAACATGTATACGCAGTGGTGGATGCAAAACAGCTCGGGGCTCGCCTCGCTTGGACGCCCCGAAAACATCATCTGAAATGGTGGTTTCCAGCTCATCCACTTCCTCTCCCAGTCCCAGTCGCAGTCGCAGTCCCAATCCCAGTGCCAGTTTCAATCGCCATCAACTCACCTCTGGAAGACCACCAGCCGCATTATGCTGGTGCCGAGCAAAACCAACAGACTGCAGTAGAAGTAAACACACAACATGCGATCTGGTTCGCTGGCGTACTGAAAAACAGAGTGGTAAAAGCACGGCTTAGATATGCATTATGCAGCTATATTTGTTTACTGTGTAGCGGAACAATAGTGGTGCAAAAATGGGTATTTGCTTCTTGTTTCTCATTTAAGCGACGAATAACATAAGCCAGGGCACGCAAATAACGTTGTTATTGTTTATGCTGAGCATTTAAAGGTTATTTAAGAGTGTATTAATTGGAAAGGTACCTTCCTCTCCAGAACGTTATCCTTGAAGCAGAGCAGCAAGGACTGGCAGTGCTCGGCCCTCAAATGATCGATGCTTCGGGCATCGATGGCCCGCATCAGATACTCATTCACCTCATCCTCGGGATCCTTGGCACTCTCCGAACTGTCGCCGAAGCCAAATCTGCAGTTAAATACAATTAGATTACTTACTTCAATTTAATAAGGTATTTAATAAAACATACTTTGAAGTGTGCTTTTGGGCCGTACCATGACCCATCATACGCAGCTCTTTGGAGATATTGCCATTGACTTGCAATCGATTTCTGGACTTTTTGTGCTGAAAATAGGAGTGCACTCTTGTATTCAAGATATCTGATTACTGCTAAGTACCATTAACTTACTGGCCTATATATATCGCCTGGCACAATTAGATACGTTTCTATCTGATGATCCTTGAGATACGAGTTGCGCTCGTTGCCTTTGCCGACCTCCACTTCATAATCGCCATCCAGACACTTCAGGGTCTCCTTCGTAATGTGAACGCGTCTGGAAAGGTCGAAGGAAAGCAACAAGAGGACACATTGTAATGATAATCTCTATCAGTTTAGGGGGTTCATCCATTTTATTTTCCCTCTTGTGGTTGGTCAGTTAACCGCAGGAAGCACAAACAATATATGGCACATGTATGGCACCATTTCCACAACCACATTCCAAGCAACAATTGTCTATCCGAGTTTACCAAATAGTTTTTTAATGCTCTTCTGGGCGGCGGACGAGGAGAATCCGGCAACAGATGCCCCTGGCTTCTTGAGATCCTTTGGCTGCCGTGGAACTACTGCCCCGTTGTTGATTCTATTGATAATTACACGACGCTTTGTTATGGATTGCTGTAGTCCACATTCCCCGGGGCATTCCTTCACTTCCTTCTGCTGCTAACGAACTTTTTACATGCCACGCCGTCTCAACTCAACTCTCGGCTAAAATTGCAGCTTATCGGGCAGCCCACGGAGACGTAGGCGATGGCTTACACTTCCACTTTGGCCAACACCCACTGCAGCTATTTGCTTTTAATTTCACCCGGGACAGGGCTAACAAACGAGCTGCCGTCGCCCGGCTGACCCAAATAAACTCAACAGTAACTTAAACTTCCACCCAAAGTCGCAGCGTGAATATTCACAAAAAAAAATCAACACAGAAGGCAAGTGTGCAAGGAATGAGCTCGAAACTGTGGAAGTACTAAACAAGTACTTCGATCCTTTGCTATCTATTATAGTATTTTGGCACATTTCAACTGGCTTTAGAACAAGTTAAAAGGTTGCAAAGTATCCAGAATTATGTTGAAGGTTACCTCCTAACTTAGCTCACAGAATAATGCATACCTCTCATATTCTGTATATGTTTTCAATGGTTTATTGTTAGAATTTACCAAAATATCAGACAAGTAATTGTTAACATTACATTAGTTAGGTCTAGTGATCTTCAATACAGTTTGATATTTTCCAATCTGATCCTGTATGATTTGGAGCATCCTTATATACCTTTGTCAGCACGAACTTTTGATGCCGGGGTATTCGAGCAGAAACAAATTGCTCAAGTGTTGAAGTGAGTGCAGCTGAATCAACAGCAACAAAATATTGTTGTGGGGCACTTATCAGTGGTGGGGCGGAGTGGGTGGTGTGGGTGGTGTGGGTATGGCCCTTACTTGGTGGGCCATAATCGATTGGGCGGGCCATCTGGGTGAGAGGGTGTGTGGGTGCCGGGTCCTGCAAGCACTCGTAAGTTACCAATAACTTGACGCCCTCAGTTAACCACAAGTCGCATGCAAAATACTGTGTGTGTGTATGTGTGTGTGTGTGTAGGGCAATTACAACGATTAAGACCACAATGGAGAGGCGCACCCTCGAGTCGAAGGACTCGGGAGGACGAAGGACAACCGCAGAGCGGCGACACTTTTGAACTTTCGAGTGTCTTTATGGGAGGTGCTTCACACAATACAACTTCTGGTCGGCCACAACAAGTTGGCTTTAATTGTGCGCGCCACTGCTTTTATTGGCCAGAGTTTTCGGGAATGTAGGAGATATTCACACACACACTCACTAGTCATTATTCACAGCTGTCGCAGGAAGTGACTCCAACTGGGCGAAACGGGCTTTTCAATGGATTCAATTGGATTTGCCGGCAGAATGAAATTGAATTTGCCGTGGGAAATGGCAGCAAAATGAATTGAATTGACCACAAAAACGACCAAGACAATGGATACTTCTGAAGTGTCAACATATGACGTCCAAAGACGCCAGATCGATTAATCTCAGCTAGATGATTAAATAGCACTCACCCGGGAATTCCGCCACTCTCCATGTGATTGGCCAGCGTGACGTCATTGGACCAAACGTCGAACTGCCATTTGACCAGGCCCAAAACGCCGCAGTGCACACGGCCCGTATGGATGCCCACTCGCATGTTCACGTTCACGGCCATCACTTCGCGAACCAGTCTGCAAAAAAACCAATTTGCATTGTTTTATTTTGTATATAAGCACCGATTTTACATAGGTCTACAAAGTATGGCAAAGTGAGAATGTCTAAAAGAAGCAAAGGAATGCGAGGAAAGGAACTCCTTTCTCGATTTTCCCGCGGTGCAGCCACAACAAAGCCACAAAACAGCAGTTTCCTTTGTGTTTCTGTTTGCTGACACGAATACTCACGCGATGGCGTCAATCATATCGAGTCCCATTTCGACGGCACAATGGGCGTGATCCGGACGGGGTTCCGGGAGTCCGGAGACGCAGTAGTAGCAATCGCCCAGCAGCTTAATGCGCAGACAATGATGCTCCGCAGCCAATCGATCAAAGCTGCAATGGTAGTGGTAGTGGAAAATGGAAACGGAGAAGTTGGAAAATGGACAGGAAAATCGCCACAAGAGCTGTAAGTCTATACACAATAAGCAATGGCCATCACCTCATCTCAGCTTTTTCTGACACAAAAGAAATGAAAAAAGAATATCCTCATCCACTGAATAGCCAAGCTTTTGTTTCAGGGTATCATAAACTTTAAATTAATTAAAGGCTAAATAATTTGATTAAATTTCCTCCGAAGGCTCACTACAAATTTACTTTTGCCACCATGGTCATTAAAGAGTCTCCTGTAAACTAATATTATTAAGAGGTCAACGAGAATAACCGAATAATATATATATCCCATCTTCATACCCCTTTCCTAACTTCTTAAATTATATCTTTTCCTCGACCATTAAACCAACTTGTTACTGGTGCCTAAGCTCGGTTACAAAGAGGTCAGCAGGTTTATTTGTTTGCCCCAAGGTCAGTTTTCTCTTCGTTCACTTGGAGCAATTAATACAGCCACAGGCTCTGTCTGGGTTTCGATTTCATGAATAAGAAAAGGACTCAGGCAGATAGACGTGCACTGTGAAAAAAAAAATTTAAGAATTTAACGAGCTTACTTTTCTTACTTACACTTGCAAAAAATGTATGCTACCCGTTATATAGTTTTTTTCATGTTTCAGTACTTGTCAATGTGAATGTCAGTTAGTTTTGAATGTAATATTTTCAGTTATTATGTATCTACCATAAACGTTTTCAATGACCATTAGCATCCCACTTTTTTTGGCAAGTGCATGAGTTGTTTGCCATTAATTATGACCACAACTTCTGGCCGCCCCAGCAACATCCAGTTCGCATCCGAGTCCGGATCTGAATCCGAATACTCACCGGGCAAAGAGCTCGTTCAGCAGACGCACCAATTCCTCGGCGGTGCACTGATCCGAGAGGCTGGTGAAACCGCAGATGTCCGCAAAAAGGATGCTGGAAAAGGGAAGAGGAATAGGGGAATTGTAAGCTGCAGGACCAACCAAGAAAAACAAAAAGCCACACGGATAGTTTTTCGATTTTCGGATCGTAGCAAAGCAGCAATTTTGGCCACAACCAGAGGTTTTTTTTTTGGTTTTTCTTACCCTATTTAAAACGAAATCTTAGATATAATTTTAAAGGTGAGACTTAAAATATCGCATTTAAAAAAGACCCTTTCGATCTATCGCACTTAAAACATATTGCTGTAATTAATTAATTTCTGTAAGTAATTTTAAAGCCGCATTGATTTCGGTAATGCCAGCTTTCTATCTAAGAACCAACTTTATGTTTGTCTCATTATATTATGTGTACTAATACCATAAAGGTTTCCATAGAAGTCTCAACTTCTTAAGGCAAAGGAAATTTGCATATATGTATTTCCCCCTGCCTATTTCAATTCCCTTTATAACGCAGTTAGCTTCCACCTTTGGGGGAATTATTTCCCCTTTATTTAAGGCTGAATTATGTGTCGGTTATTTATTCCCCGAAATCTAACAATGTTAAATCCTTTGCACATTACGCTCGGCCTATGCAACATGGCCATGTGTTGACAGAGCCACGTTAGCACAGCCACTTGTTCTGTTTCTTCATTCTGCTGATTTTACGACTCGTAACTGAGAAGGGCTTAGTCGGCTCAGCGCGTAATTTAATACAAAATGGGCTGGGAAAAGTTTGGGAGGGTAAACATAAGGCCAAGTAACAATGGCAGGTCGAGGCGAAAGTTAAAAGGGTAATGCTCTTTATTTTGCAGGGAATAACTTTTTTTTTCTTAATTTTCTTACTTGTAGTTATTGCCAACATTACGTCATTTTATTTACTTAAAGTTTTTGAAAAAATATTTTAACGCACATCGACAAAACAGCTTTAAATTTCTGAACTATGCACTTCCAGTAATTTTTCGTGAAAATTGTGAAAACAGGAACTTTCATTTAGAATTCCATAGAGCTGATATGTTCTAGGTATCCTTTCTTTAGCTTCCCAGCAGCAGCTTTTCACATTTCACCCCTGACAACTTTGAACAGAAATCCCAGCAACCCATTCTAAAGGGAAGCGGAGAAAAGGCGACAGACAGAGTACATTTCTGGCTCAAACAGGTGCGCCTCAAAGTATTCTTTATTATGCTTGGTTGACTGCTGTATGTGTGTGTGTGTGTGCATGTGTATCGTTTGTGTGGCTGCGTGTGCTTTGCATCTGTGTGCGTGGCACTGTGCACTTGGCTTTAGCTCCTTTTTGGCTTTGCATACAAATTCATTGCGCGCGTTACACGCTCAGACATTCAGACATTCAGAGACTCTCAGCCGAACAATTTATTGACTTTGCATGCAAATATATTCCACTTCCCCACCCCTACCGTCCACTCACCTGACATTCTCGTGCCGTTGGATGTATATCTTATGGAACTGGGTGTCACGTGGCTGGCCCGCAATATCGTCCTTCATCTCCATGGCCACATGACGCGGCAGCACCGACAGCAACAAGCGTTCCTGCAACAAACGGATCTGGTTTAATACCACATCCATTACACCCTACCAAAATCCAATTCAAAGGCTCGTTCGCGATCGACATAAATTATTCTCCATAAATGGTGTGCATTTATAAAATTATTTATAATATTTAAAAAAACAGAAGGATATTCCGAGGACTTAAAGTTAAATGGAGATTTTTAAAGTGTTGTTCAGTTCTTCATTGAAAGGCGGCATCCAAAGGCATATGTACACTGCGGAACTTCTCTACATGGAGCACCATTTCGTTTGTTATGCTCAAGATAAAAGACCACCGAAATGTGAAGGAGGAGGAGTGGGTTATTACAAAAGAGCATGGGATGAATCGGTGTCCCGCTGCTGCACAGTCAACATTTCGTTTGATGCAAACAATTTGTGCGAAATTTGCCCAGAGTTCATTATTTCACCTTTCGGTTTGGCCTTTTCATGTTTCACGCCCACACACCAATAAAACACCTGCAGATTTCTCTTCGTTCACAATTGTTTGGCATCCTAAGTTAACCAGCTTAATATTAAAGGTATACTTACTAAGAATTTAGTTAAAAAGTACCAGATGATAAATACAAATAACACTCAAGGCGACTTTAAAACGTATAATAATGAATTTATACTTTCAATAACCTGCAGAGATTTCTACCCTTTGAGTACCACTCACCTGCTGTTGGTTTTCGCGCTGCGTCCTCAGCCTGGCCTCGATGCACTGCCTCGTCTCGATGAACGCCTTTCGCTGGGCCTTCTCCTTTGGCCAGTGGGTGTAGACGCCAGTGAGATTGGCCAGGAGTAGGGCCACCAAAGTGCAGAGGAGCTGCGGGCGGGGGAGATTGGGGCATTAATGACATTACGAGCCATAAATACGAGGAAAACAACACTTAGGCGGCTGCGAGGCGGTGGAGCACCCTCCACATTCTCGATTTCATTCAATTTGACGGCAATTTAATTTCATTCCGTTCATGTTTACTCCCAGGCCCTTGGACACGTGCCACTCTTAGCTGCTGTTTTCCACCCTGATTTACCCGCTCCACGTTCCGTAAAGATGGCCAATTAAAGCTAGATGTCCTCCCCCTATTCCACCCCCTTTATTGCGCAGTATTTCAATTTTATTATTCGCTAAATCAATTTGCATTTGCGGCTCAGTGAAAGTGCCAAACCTGTTGATAGATGACTCTACACGCTCCATTTGATACATAAACAATAAAATCGTATTAAGTCATATGACAGCCCAAAGCAATGTTTTCTTTTCAACTAAAAGCGTAATAAAAATATCTTCTTAAGTAAATCGAATTGTATTAAAATATCATTAATTTCCTCATTTCTTAAGTTTTCTTTCATTCGAAATAAGTTGTATTATGCTATATCCTAATGAGCCGCCTTCATTTAGCCAATTTCCTGCAATCCCACATGCTGCGTAATTAGACTAGCAATTAAATTGGATATCATTCAAGCAGCCAGCAATTCAGCACATGTGTCCCCCACTCGCACTCACCTCCTCCCAGTGGATCATCTCGACCGCCTCATCCTGCATCGCGTTGAGCCTCAGGCAGGTGTACAGATGGACGACGCTCAGAAGGATTCCGCCGATCAGAGCCTCCCGCAGGCGAAGGGGCAGCATCGTGTAGGTCATGTAGATGAGCACAATGCAGCAGGCGCTGCCGTTGAAGGATTTGCTGCCGGAGGAAATCGGACACGAGAAGAGCGATTAGGATACTGGAGGAGCACAGGTGCGGTTGTTTGCTCAGCATGATTCCAAGTTCTCGCAATTAGCGAGCCGTGAATGATTAATTTTCCCGAGCCAAGCAACAGCTGCCGTACACTGAGGAAAATATAATGGGACTCTACTGACAAACTGAAACTGGTAATCGATTTCCAAAATGAAAACTAAAAACTTCCAACAGATATATATTCCCTTTTATAAGTAGAAGTTTATATAAATCAAACATAGAATAATTCGATTAGTTTGCTCAAGCAACCAACTAACCAGGGATATTGATTTTTGTACTGGGCTTGTTAATAATGAAACTCATATACCAACCTGGGTTGCATGGCATAGCTAACGGCCACTTCGATGGCCAGGAAGGTGCCCAGAATGACGTAGGACACGAGCACAAGGAAGATCTCGTTCATGGCCGGCTTGGAGAGGATGCACAGCAGGACTGTAGGCGAACACAAAGGGATTAGTGCCCGAAGTCAGAAGTCACGCGGTGCGAATCAACTCACAGGCATAGACAATCCCGCAGATTAGCATGACAATGAGGAAGACCAGCACGGACTCGTCCACCTGCATCAGGATCAGGGGTATGAGTTGGCCGTAGCCCAGGGGTGGGTCCGAATTATCGGTTGCAACTCCAGCGTTTGACGATGTATTTAACACTTCATCACGTTCCGCATGTGAAATTTGATTGTAGTCGCGGACACGCGGCGTATACGTAATGTGCTTGCTGCCAGCACTCCGTCCGCCATCAACGTCATCATCATCATCAGAAGCAACTGTGTACACATCGGCATCATCATCGGTGGCAGTGTCAACAATCAGCTGGGTCTGGATCCCACCACCCTTGACCAGCCCCGCGTCCTGCAGGCTCCGCTTCTCTCGCATCCTGTATCTGCAATAAAGTCCCAAATTTCATTTCACTCGCATCTCAATTGATGAAACTGTCTGCTTTGTGTTTGGCCAACTATCCGTCTTGCTGGCATTTATGGCCAGCATAAATATTTGTGGCAAAATAAATCTAAATGTAAATGGAATTGGCAGGGAAAATGAATTCGACCAGCAGTCAGTTAACACACAAGCTATTGATTTAGGAATTGCCTTGTGTGTGTGTGTTATTGCAAGAGTTATTTCTTTATCCGCTGATATCTTGTGACTCGCACCAGACTGTATGGATATGATTTCGTTGACAAATATTTGTGGGAAAACATAAATGCAATAGGTGGTCAAAAACATAAAATGAATATTTTTGTTATATTCGGACAACTTGTTGAGCACAGAAATTCGTTTATTCTTGTAGTTCGGTTATTCTTGTAATGTATCGTTTTAATTTGAATAATAGTTTGATTTTATCTTAAAGACTTAAATTCTCTCGCGCTCAATAAGATTTTTGACCAACTTATTTTTTTGTAAACCAGTCGTTAAGGTGAATGGATAATTATTGAGAACGCTTTTTAATTGCCTTTTGAACAATTAAAATAATTGACATTCAGAGTGTCTTTAGCTTCAGCAATATTGAAGGACTGCAGTTAAGACATTGTCATGGATTCGAAGTAATTTATCTCAACTGTTTTTATTTGAGTTAAAGATATATAAAATCTATTGTCTGACATTGTCTAGATGTTCCTTCCTTCTTCGAGTTACCCACAAATTTGATTTCAATATGACTTTAAATTAAACTTTGTCTCAATTTTCCGCACTCGATTAAAGCCTCGTCATGGATTTCCTTCGATCAATTTTGGCCTCTCACTCGGCTAAAATTACTTTTCTTGGAGCTTAACTTGTTTCAGTCCTCCAGCCTGCTTTAAATTCAATTTGAGCCTACTTTGGACACACTTTTATGGGCTCAGCTCTTTTCGGACAGCCCAAGTTGAATTTTCATTGAATTTGAGGAGGCCATCTGAAGGAAAACCTCAAATGCGAGCTGTGCAAAATATGAATCGCCTTTCGGGAAAAGCACATTGTCGACCGGGTGACCTGTCAAAACTTGCCTCTTCTTCACTTTCATCTATATTACACTCTCGAATTTCATCTGTGATGGTGGAAAGATTGCTATTTTGTAGCTAAAGGACGTACATATATATCTTGAAATAAGTATAGTAAAAATGTTAAAAGAAAATGTCCTAGATGTAAACACCTATTTAGATGACTATATAATTTTATAAATTCTACATGATAATATAAGTACAATATATAAAACTATTTTAAATACACCTATTGTTTGATTGATGAATATGAAACTAGAGTTTATATATAAATATATAGTATGATTCCATAGGCATGTATCTTATACACAATAAGATTATATATCTATTTTGTTCGAATATTAGCTACTTTATACCATAAATAGTTGGCATATCTGCTCACCTGGTGCGATGCTGTTGGTGTGACTTGTGTTTGTATCGGTGTTTGTGGAGGCGTCGATAATGTTTGCGCTTCTGACGACGCCAAACCAGCTGCCCATTATGGTCCGCTTCAAAATCGGCGATGTTGTGGTTATGGGCGGATTTCAGTTCACCGCCAACCGCCCCATTGCCCGCCCAGCTGCCATTGGATGCGAGCGCCAGGAGCGGGATGGAGCTGCCCCGGGTCATTTGATCCGATGATGCCAGCGTTGGAGGCTTCATTGTGGCGGTCGTCAAGTTGCCCACGGTGGCATTTGCGTCCAGTCCGATTTCGCTGATTTCCAGCAGCAGCGACGTGCTGCGCCGCAGCTGCAGCGTGGTGAAGACCAAAAGCGTGCAGGACAGGGCCAAAATGAGGGCCAAAAGCAGGGCCAAAATGTGCGTCGTGTTGCTCTGATTCATACGCAGAAAATACCGCTGATACAGCATTTCCACCTGATTGAAAATGGGAAATGAACACACTTAGAGAAAGGTCTTAAAAAAAAAAAAAACCGAACATTTCTTGTAACATATAATGATTTAATAGCATATTTAATAGAGATACAACAAAGAGGGCACAATATTCTAGGCAACAAAATTTAATTTCTCAGTCTTTAAGGATACATCACCAATTTTTGAAATTGAATTGCTGTTGTTGCGAGAAAAAAACGTTGAACACGCTAAGTAGCAAAGTGAACAACAAAGTTGGCCCAAGAACGATGGCCGTTGAGGGTAACTTTGAACTTGTTTGCCAAAGGATTTCACGGAAAGCTGGGAGCGTAAGTAGCTTACCTGGAGATTCTTGAACTGATGGGTGGAGCAGAGGCGCAGGATGATGCGGTTCAAACGGAACCAGAACGAAATGCTAGGGCTAACAGGGCCATTGGCAGTTCCGCCTCCTCCGCCGCTCGACATCGGATTGTTGGCCTCCAGATTGCTGGCATCGCCTGCAAAACAAGGTACATTGTACATGTGTTCCATTGAGGTAAGGATCTACTGCCTCTCACTCACAGAGGCCAAATTAATTAGTGCCCAAGCCAAAAAGTTAACCAAACTTGAGGTTTAACTGAAATGTAGCTGCAATTAGCCCGACAAAATGTCTGCAAATTGCAGTCTGAATTTGCAAGTTCAATTACAGCTGTTGCATTTTCACATTCGAGTTACCTAACAAATGGGAAAACGCATGGCCAGAGATTAGAATTATGCAAATTGTAGTTATAAATCTGGCACAGCATGAAATTGGATAGTTTTGTAGTTTTGTATTCGCCAGAGAGTTTTGATTGTGAGTAGTTCGACTGAATGGGCCAGTAAATGCAACAATATTGTTCAATGAACTGGTTTTGTTAAACACTTGACTGCCAAAGATATATGTATAAATAAAAACCTAATGTAATAAATTCATTATAGACATTTAAACTGGCAGACTAATTAAAAAGTTATCAAATAAACTAACTCGTTCAAAATGTTTCTTTTATGAGCAAATTAAATAGACTCTTTGTAAACAAACAAAAAAATAAACAAATAAAATACTTAATTAAAAACATGAATAAATCAGCTTGCTAAGCCTGACCTTTTAAACTATTGGCTTTTTGTTCAAATAATTAACTGCAATTTGTGGTCTACATATGCTATGCATTCAAAATGGTGTGAAATAATTTACATATTGTATCTAAGATTTAAAGCTCAATTTAACAATTATATTTCTCATGTGCCCAAAAACCCACTTCATTTGCACTACTTGGTGATTCCATTTTATGACCATATTTCATATATATTTTATTTGTGGGAGGGACGAAAACCACCGAAGGCAGTCAGATCCACAACCACACCCACAGAAACCTAATCCTTGGGTTATTGTGACAATTCGAGTACAATTCATTCGCTTAACGTGTTATACACATTTTCGATTTGCCAGCCATTGTGTGAGTGGGCACATCAACGTCTCTGCTCCTCACATTTTCCCTTCTAAGAATGGAAGCCTTGATTTCGAATGCAGCACACAATGCCATAAAATATTTTATTGTAAAGCGGAGAACGTCAGCCAAATCGGCATATTAAAATCATTCAACTGTCCCGCGTTCTGACCACAATGAAAAAAAAACAAGTTATAAAAACGTAACCACAACAAGGCGGGAAAGGCATGAATGCGATGTAGGAGTATGTTTTTATATGCATCAATAAATAAATGCCAAACGTGATTATGTAAATTTCCATAGATTTCTAAACAGCCAGCCACATACAGATTTCTATAGAAGCCAAGGCAAACCAAAGGCTGGCTTGGTTTCTTTCCCAGGAAATACAAACTAAAATAAATCTGAGTGGTGGTGGGTGGATGGAGGCTAGTGATATGGATGCCTAGCATCCAAGGCAACCTTGAAGGGGGGAAAAAAAGGCGATATGTGAGTGAAATGCCAATGTCGAGGAAACGTGAGACGAGAACGAGAAACGAGAGTGAAAAAAGAAAAAGACGAGACTGCGAAATAGCCTCGTCAAATTCAATATGACAATGACAATCAACTCGTGACATTTTGAGCGCTGTGGCCAGGGGAAAAATGTGTGGCGCCTCCTACCCCCACCCTTCCGCCACCCCAACAAATGGGGGGGGGGCATGTGTGCATGCTGGTATTTTTATTGACCCTCAGTGGCTCTCGTTACGTGGGGTAAACGCCTTCCTATTACCCAAGATTTTCCCACATTCCACCATTCATCTTACCTGGCTGCAGCAGCTGCGTCTCGTCACGTTGGTAGATCATGGGGCTGTGGCAGGTGGAGCTGGAGTTGGTGGAGTCCATGGATTCGTCAATGTTGCACCGCGTGATTCCAGCCTGGGGGCACAGCATGGAGAAATAATAAAATTATTATAGCTGACAGCTATGGAATCTCATTTAGAGATTTCAATTAAATTCAAATAAGTGCGAATTATTGTATAAATAAAGCAAAAAACTGAAAAGTCCGTTTTAATTGGAAATATTTGTGTTAAAATTAAATATTAAAGAGTGGTATATGTGTAACAAAATAGTATTATAGCAAAAAACAAACTTATAAATGCAGAAATTATTGCCATAATTTGCCAACATTTATTCATTTATATATGTATTCATGGTCTAATAATAATAAACACTCGCAAATACGCTCGCATTCCTTTCATCGCATTAAAAATTCATTCGGCCTCTGAAAGTATGCTATGATTTTTTTTTTTTTTTTTTTGTGCGGTCCGCAAACAATTGAACTAAACGTTTTGCCGAGTCGCAAATCTGCATTCATAGAGATCGGTTGTGTCGCGCGTATGCAAAAGTGATCTATTTTGCTTTATTGTTGCAATTTCTTGGGTGCTTAAAATAGCACTCACCAGTACATTCGGGCGCTGCTTCGTGCGGTGTCGGCATTTGGCCAACAACAAAAAGCGTTAATCGAAGTGCGGTGTAGCTACGATACCTGCCCTTCGGGCAACTTATTCCCCTCACCCCGCGCAAAGCCGCTGAAGGGGGCAATAAAATCTATGCTTATCAGCAAAACTGATCCGTATTTGATCTGTTTTGTGGTCAGTTAAGCAAGCTATTTTGTAAATATTAAGAATTATTATTAAGACAATGGATGAGAACAATTCTGATGACACCCAGCTTTTAAATAAGCAGAGTAACCATAGAACAATGTTCTCAATAGCTGGCAAATTACCTCACGAGATTAGAAACGAGTGCCGATCAGCAATTCAACGCTTTACAAGCAGCGTAACTCAAAGCAGTAGCGTCACCACAACAACGGTGACATTTACTAGTGCCAATAACAGCACCATATATACAATGGCAAATGCCGCAATAAGCAGCCCGTGCCTTGGAACAAGATCCACTCACCAGGAAAGTTCCACATTGATAAACTCCGGAATCGTAGAAGATAATCTCAGCGATGCTGCCAGAAGGTTATTAAATGACCAAAATCAGAGAGCGGGTAAAAGGAAAAATGGAAAGCCCTTGTCCCCCATCTCCAACCCGAAAAGAGGGAGTAGCAGCCAAGTTTTACACTCGCCCCCTACGACTAGCCTGAAGATAAGCTCTAATAATAGGTTTGCCATTCTGGACACGGATATTTCTACTAACGAAGAAAGCGTGGAAGGCATGATGATAGAGGGTGCTGATATTGACAGTGCCCATATGGATGATTCTCAACTCGATGGTTCCAATACTGGTCGAAACTTGCAGGAAACACACAATACAGCCAATCAACTTAATGATCACAAAAAACCACCACAAATTGTTGTAAATATCAGAAACTTGAATGATCTGTTTGAGCTTATAAAAGAAAAGACAAGCTTAGATAACGTTGTCGTTAAAGCTAATCAAGGGGAAACGGTCAGAATATTTCCAAAAGACAGCGACACTTACAGAAAAATAGTGAGCCATATGGATGACATTGGTATTCAGTTTCACACTTACCAAATGCTGACAGATAAGCCACACAGAATTGTAGTAAGGGACTTACATCACAGTACATCAAACAAAGACATAACCGCCGATCTGAAATGTTTAGGCTACGAAGTGCTCCACATTCACAACCCTAGTTCTAGGACTAATAAGGACGAAAAACTAAACATCTTTTTCATTAATATAAAGCCCTGTGCAAAAATTAATGAAATTTACCATGTCAAGACCCTTTGCCGACAGAAAATACGGATTGAAAGGATGAGAAAGTCTTCTGAAATTGCGCAATGTCGTCGTTGTCAGGAGTACGGCCATACAGCTAAATACTGCCGCAGACACCCAAATTGTGCCAGATGTGGCGAAAATCACCAAACCATGCAATGCACCCGACCGATAGACGCACTGCCCACATGTTACCATTGCTCTGAAAATCATACGGCTAGCTTCAAAGGTTGCCTAAAGTATCAGGAGCTTCTTCGCAGATCTATGGGGCCTGCAAGAAATGGAAACAGGTTAAATAAGAACACCCATCATCACTCTCCTAGAGACCGGCAAGAGCTTCCTGCCTTGCAGCCCAATTACCGCAAGAACAACACCCAATCAACAGTACAGCAGTTATCGACACAACCACAGCTTAATTTTGCCCAAAGCCAACCATCTATAGGCACTGGTGGAAACAGAGCAGTATCCTATGCTACAGTAGTAAAAGGATACCCAAAAATAGCGCCCTCCAAGGACGGACCAGCCCAGCGTCAACGCTTAAACAACCCACAAACGAAACAAATACTGCAGCAACACCGATCGAATACACAGCAGAATAACTCATCTGATGTGCAAGTATTCTTACAACAGCAACAACAACAGTTTCTGGAATGGCAACAGCAGATCCAACAACAACAACACCAACAGTTTCTTATGTGGTTGCAACAGCAGCAGCAAGAACAACTACAGTATAAAAGCCAAACCAATCAACGACTGGAAAAGCTTGAAAAAATGGTTCTTGAACTAGCGAATATGTTAAAAGAATGGGCTGGGAGTGAACTTAACCCCCAGCTCTTTAACAACGTCTCAGCCTCCCTATGAATCCACTAAAGATTCTTATTTGGAATGCTAACGGCATTTCAAGAAAAGCCAAAGATGTTGAGCTGTTCGCGCACAACAAAAAGGTAGACATCCTTCTTGTGACTGAACTAAGACTCAAAAGAGGGGAAACTGTAAAGATATATGGATATGCGTACTATCCAGCATATAGGCCATCCCTTAATAATAATAGTGTTGGCGGAGTAGCGGTGTTCGTGAGGACAACTCTTCGCCACTTTCCACAAAGGGTCATTGAGACACGCCACATACAATTGTCATCAGTAAAAGTAGCCACAGGACTCGGGGACCTGCAGTTTAGCGCTATTTACTGCTCCCCAAGTACTAGAATCGAGGAAAGACATTTTACTGACATAATACGCGCCTGCGGCCAAAGGTACTTGGTAGGTGGCGACTGGAATGCCCGCCACTGGCTTTGGGGCGACACTTGCAATTCACCTCGCGGGCGGGAACTAGCAGAAGCCTTGTCCGTGACTGGAGCTAAGATCCTCGCAACTGGCTCTCCGACAAGGTATCCGTATGTGCCCAGCCATACGCCCTCATGCATAGATTTCGCAGTGTATCATGGTATACCAGACCACCTAGCAACTATAACACAAAGCTGGGACTTGGATTCTGATCACTTGCCTCTTATCATTAGCATTGAGACAGACAGTACTCATGTCAATCCAAGTCCCAGGCTAGTCACCAAACACACTGACCTCCTTGCCTTTAGCCGACAATTGGAGAGCCTTATTTCGCTGAACACCACGCTTAATTCTGGTGAGGAAATTGAAATGGCTGTTGACAACCTAACTGAAAGCATACATAGGGCCGCGGCTGTCTCTACTTCTCCCGTCCCTCGGATAGGCACCACATATGGGATAGTCTTGACAAGAGAGGCTAGAGAGCTTCTGACACAGAAAAGAAGACTCCGAAGGCGAGCAATCCGATCTCAAGACCCCTGGGACCGACTTTTATGGAACCGTGCTGCAAAGCAACTACGAAACGTCCTCAGAGAACTTCGAAGCAACTTTTTTGAGCAGAAACTAGCTAGTATGGACTACACAGTGGATGCTGGATACTCGCTATGGAAATGCACCAAGTCCCTTAAAAGACAGCCGTTTAGACAGGTTCCTATAAGGTGTCCGGGAGGCGAACTTGCTAAAAATGAAGAGGAGCAGGCTAATTGTTTTGCAAATCATCTGGAGACAAGGTTCACCCACTTCCAATTCGCTACAACGGAGCAGTATCAAGAGACGCTTGATAGCCTAGAGACACCTCTGCAAATGTCACTACCCATTAAGCCCATCAGGGTTGAGGAAATTGTCGAAGCTATCAAATCTCTTCCGTTAAAGAAGTCTCCTGGCATCGACAACGTTTGCAATGCCACACTAAAAGCACTACCTATTCGAGCAATTCTCTACTTGGCGCTAATATATAATGCCATACTCAGGGTGCAGTTTTTCCCAAAGCAGTGGAAAATGGCAGCAATCCTAATGATACATAAGCCTGGTAAACCTGAAGAGAGCCCTGAATCGTACCGACCCATAAGTCTTTTATCTTCGCTATCCAAGCTATGGGAACGACTGATTGCCAACAGATTAAATGACATCATGACCGAGCGTCGTATCCTGCCGGATCATCAGTTTGGCTTTCGTCAGGGACACAGTACTGTGGAGCAGGTCCACAGACTGACAAAACATATCCTTCAGGCCTTTGATGATAAGGAATACTGCAATGCTGTGTTCATTGACATGCAACAGGCATTCGATAGGGTCTGGCATGACGGCCTTATCAGCAAAGTTAAAAAGTTATTCCCAGCACCATACTATGGAGTCCTAAAATCATACTTGGAAGATCGGAGATTCATGGTCAGGGTCAGAAACTCCTACTCGATTCCCCGCGTTATGAGAGCTGAAGTTCCGCAGGGCAGCGTACTGGGACCGTTGCTCTACTCAGTATTTACTGCAGATCTGCCCTGCCCAAACGCCTATCATATGGCAGATCCCAGGAAGGCCCTTCTTGCTACGTACGCTGACGATATTGCCCTGCTGTACAGCTCTAATTGTTGCAACGAGGCAGCAAGGGGTCTCCAAGAGTACCTCACCACTCTGGCTGCATGGTGCAAAAGATGGAATTTAAAGGTCAATCCGCAAAAGACCATCAATCCCTGCTTCACCTTGAAGACCTTAAGTCCCGTCACCGCACCCATAGAGCTGGAAGGTGTAATCCTAGATCAACCTTCACAGGCTAAGTACCTCGGGATTACCCTTGATAAACGGTTGACTTTCGGCCCGCACCTGAAAGCTACGACTCGGAGATGTTATCAAAGGATGCAACAACTTCGATGGCTGTTAAACAGAAAAAGCACCATGACACTGAGAGCCAAAAGAGCAGTCTACGTCCACTGCGTAGCCCCGATCTGGCTGTACGGAATACAGATCTGGGGTATCGCAGCAAAATCCAACTACAACCGCATTCAGGTATTGCAAAATCGTGCCATGCGTGCAATTACAGACTGCCCATACTATGTACGTGGCACTACCCTTCACCGTGATCTGAATCTTCATACAGTGGAAGAGCAGATCTCCAGGCACACCAGCAGATATAGTGATAGACTAAGACGACACCACAGTATACTTGCTAGACGCTTACTCCCTGCTAGGCCTCTAAGGAGATTAAAAAGGAAGGGTTTCGCCAAAACACTTGGACAACCCTAAAGACCCCCTCGAAATATGAGACAAAGTTGTAAGTCCTCACATGATTAGTGAGAGGTTTGGTTTTATCTTTTATATGTTAATTGCGCTGTTATGTTACTGTTATTGCATTGTATTGATTCATCGCTTCTAAATAAATAAATATATAAAAAAAAAAAAAAACGTTTTGCCCACTCATGCACACTCTCTCTCTCTCACACACACACACACACACACCCGCACCGACGCACGCACACAGCGGCAAGTGTGTTTGGATCCCCGCGGCGTTTTTAAGCAAATTGCCGCCCATTTGAATGCCAGAATGCTTTTTTGTAGCTCCTCTCTCTTTTTTTTCCTTTTCAATTTGCTAAACTTTGTCAATTGACTCTTGACAACGAACGCAAATAAAAATACTCACACACACACACACATACGCGCAGACGTGTGCAGTTGTTAAGTGGCCCCCTGTGCATGTCAGCTTAGCCATGCAAGTGTGTGTGTGGGTGTCTGCCTGCAAGTGTGTGGGTAAGTTCCCAGACGTGGCTTGTTAGTTGGCATTAAAACTCGTTTGTGCAAAGTAACGAATCTAAAACCATATATAGCACTAAAAGTTATAGAAAAGATACTTTCAGTTTGCTTTTATTGGAAAATAAACATTGTAAGTCATAAAGCATAAACTGAACTACCTTTTTATTGCATATAAACTAACTTTTCATTACATTTAAATAGAACGCCTTAAAAATGGTTAAAAGGAAATACACTTAGGGTTTTTAGAAAGTAATAATAACATAATAATGGAAAAGAAAGGAGATCATAGCTTCCAACCAACACCAAATAAAAAGTTGCGCAAATAAATTTGATTTTATACGTTTTGTTTGACTATGAAATCAACTTTAAACTTAAAACCCAAGGAAAGCTCGAATTAATGAAACACAAAATGAAATTAAAACAAACGTGTGCGCTGGAAAAGTTTGAAGAGTTTTCAATTAGCCACAGGACATCGGCCCCGAGCCAAATTTCAACATCGATTGCGATGGCACAATAAATTTAGTTAAAGCAAAATGTTGTGACATGCAGTCGTTTTGCTCGTGCCAGATTGTTAGGCTTTAAATTGATTTCCCAGGGCGACGGTCCCTTCGTCCCTTCTCAATGCCCATTAACAAACTCAGCCCTCGATTGTAAATTGTATTTAAATTTAGCTCGGCCCAGCTTATTTGCGGTACAATCGAATTAAATATTTAAGTCCCACAACGGGTGGAAGGTAGATGGGCTGCGGAGATGAAGCCTGCCATCGACGTTCTGTCCATTAGGCGGGCAAATTAATTGATTCCAGAATCCCCTCGAACTCACCGCAATCAAACTGCTGCTAACCACGGCCTTGCCTCCCTTGGCACTCGTATTGAAATGTTCGATCACCTCCCAGTTGGACTTCTTTGGCGTCGACGGTTGGGTCTGCGTCTGTGGCGAGCCCGCTCCGGAGGAGGTGCCCCTACCCTCCTGGCCAGGCACATGCAGCTCCATGGACGCCTGGTGACTGCCACTTCCTCCTACTACGCCTCCAACTCCTACTCCTCCTCCACCGCTTCCCGCCTGACGCAGCGATGCCGAGCGGCTGAAGAACTTTCTGTGTTTGCTCTCCTGCGAGGAAATATTGAAAATGGTCAGTACAGCGATGAAAGGAGAAAGTAGTAGAAAGAGAGTGGGCTTGAAAAATAGTAGCAAATAACAGGAAAATATTTAAACCACAACGTTCAGTCAACGAATGTTAATATTAAAAACGATTTACCAATAAAAGAGAATAATAATATTCGTAAATTTTGGCTGATTACTTATAATATTTAGAATCAAGATGAAAAGTTGAGATTTAAAACTAAAGGCATGTTAGAAATTCTTAAATTGGTTAAAAAAGTATACACGATTAGGTATATTATTTTAACATTCATGGATTTAAAATAAATACAATAGAGCTTTAGCTTTATATTTGTTTTTTTTTTTTTTTTTTAAATGAAATGCTTAAAATCATATTTACTAAATCTGACTTGATGAAAGGTATACTATTTCCTTAAGTGCACTCACAAAGGTCGTTTTCCCTTTTCCCCAGAGAACTGTTACGCAATGATATTGTGATTGAATGTTGGACTCAATTAGCTCACCTCCTTGCTGCTGGCCAGGCTCGAAGTGCCGGATCCGCCAGGACCACCGGCAGCTCCTCCATGCCGCATTCCCCGGAGGGAGAGCCGCTTGGACCACTCCCGCTTCTGGCTCTCCGACGACAGCGAGCGAAAGATGTGGGTGGCACCACCGCCCACTCCACCAGCTACGGCGCCACCAGATCCGGCTCCTGGGCCACCGCTCATCTGGGTGCTTCGATCCACTTGCGCTGCAGGGAAGGGAGTGGGAGAATAAAATTGATTTTCATTTTACATGCTAAAAGAGGCAGTGCGCTAATTTCTAAACAAATTGCCAATTTTTGCGCTCGACAGCGACAGAAAATGGCATTAAAACAATAAATTCGATTTTGCACAGGCGAAAAGCAGGCAAGGCAAACCCCAAAACAAAGCAACTCAAACAGAGACTGCCGCCCCCGCAAAAAAAGCATCGCAAACTGACGCCGCCAATAAATATATATCGTATCTACTTTTCGGATTCCCCCAGCGCCCACTTTCCCTCAATAAATACGAATATATATATATATATATATGGGCTTATAAGGCCTTTTTTGGTTTTTGTTTTTGGGCGCCGGCCCACTTAAGTCTCACGAAACGCTCGCCAGACACGCAAGGTCCTATCAAAACAGAAGTCGAGAAAGAGACGGGGCGACTCGCACAGAAAGAGACGGTTATATCCACAACGAGTACAACTTCAGATTGTTTGTTAAATTTTCGAAAGAAACATAGAATTTATCTGCGATCAAGCCAGATTTTAATACCCTTTTAAAGTCGTAAAGTTGCGGAGATTATCTGAGAAATACTGCAAATGAGCTGCGAGAATAAAAGCAGAGATTATCTCACATTTATGATAGTAATAAAATACCAGAGATCTATCACTATGAGAACAATCTCAAACTTTAAACCTTATTATTACCATGTTAACTACACAAGCCTGCTAAATAGTCAAACTGCCCGATTTCATTAGCATTCCAGGCCAAACTGTGCCACAGACAACAGCAAAACAAAGGCGGGGTGAAAACCCCGGGCGGAAAAGCGGAAATAAAAGGAAAGCGAACAGAGTTGGCCGGGGGAAAACCTCCATTGTGGAAAGTCTTAAAGCCAGGCGCAGGTCGTTCGCCGGTTACTTGGCTCTTCATCGTCTCGTCTTCATCAGCGCCGCATTTCGCCTTTTGTCGGCTTTTGTTTTTAGCCAGAGGCGGCATTGAAAACTTGGCCAGCACCAGGCAGAGGGGGCGTGGCAGGCCGGAAAAAAAGGGGTGGCTAAGGGGGAGAAGGCCGAGCACAAGTGCCTGGCCAACGGCATAAATATGTCAAAAACACAACGCTCCGCGTGCTATAAACAAATTGTTTTGCTGTTGCCAAAAAAATATATGAAATATTTCAGCAAAAAAAAACGTAGTGGAAAAGCGAATATTAAAAAAAATATGGCAAAGAGTTTCCACAAAAGTACGAACCTATCGAGTAACACAACAAAACAATACCCGAAATTCACTTAAGAAATTCTTAGGAAATTCTTATGAATAAGCTCGCACAATTTGCCATTCAGAATTCTGTGTTTTTCATTTAGTTCAACATTTTCGCCACCCGCTAAGTGGAAAAAACTGAATGGCGAAAACCACGGCGAGCGTCATATAAACCATAAGTAATATTTCTTACTTCTGCCTCGAATAACATTCGTATATTTACAAATTGTGCAATTGAACACGTAATTAAATCATTCTAGATATTTTTCAATGTTTCGACACGGATACGAAAATAAGTGATACTTGAAATGAGAAGTGGAAAATCAAATTTCTCTATGTCTGATAGACGGATGTGCAAAGTGAGCTCCAATTAGAAGTTTCCCAAATAGTGGAATTATTTGAGACAACTTCTGAAAGTTGACAACTTTTCATCCGCAGCTAGAGTAAAAAATCCAAAGTTTCGCCAACTTTCCACATGTATGCAAAATAGGCAATGGAAAGAAAACTCAGCTTTGAGGACGGGAAAAGCGATGGGGAAATCCCCGGAGACGTTACCCTGCCAATTGAAAAGTCTCCTTGGTGAAAGCTCATAAATGTCGTCATCATCTGTCATTCGACACTTATGGCTGCCTTCAGGAATCATTCATCCAATGGCTTAAGTCTTAAGCTATTTTGCATTTTCCAACAACGCACTTGAACTTTTCCAAATCGAAGGAGACGTTGACAGAGAGCAGGATACAATCGGATTTAATTGGCTTGAACTGTTCGGTCCTTTGCCGATAATAGGCAACAGCTGAGAGCGCAATCAATCAAAATTAATAATTTCTGTATGCTAATCAGCCGATTAATCACAGGCATTCGCAGAAATGGCCTACCATCCTGCACAGTTTGCAAATCGTCAGGATTTGAAATATTTCTGTTGATACATATCAACTCATCTATGGAAAACTTCTGAAATTAGTTATTCAAAAGCAAAAATAAAAAGATTTATAACTTATTCTATGCAACTATTTCGTATATATATCATTTAAGCTATCACCAATGCTCCCTCATTCATTTTCACTCAACTATGCCTTGTATTTCTAATAAAATAGGAGCTGTGAAAACTCACACTAAATCAATGTCATCCCCCCAAATCCTCTGCTCCGGAAATATTTGCACACCTCGCCAGGTAAATGGCATGCAAACAGTTCCAACCGGAAATAATGGTTATATTCGATTCAATTCGATTCAATTCGATTCGATTCTATCGACGCCGCAGACCGATGGCAATTCATTATGTTAATGGCGCTAATGGTCTGGCAAATATTGTGCCAGCAACAAAAACAAACGATAAACTTTTGTGTCAGCTATATCGAGCCAAAGAAAAATTAATAAAAACAAAACACATTTGATAAGCGAAGCAAATTAATGAGGACAGTACTTTTTCAAGCCCACACCTACTGCAAAAATTCGACATGTGTAAATGGGGAAAAAAATAGGAATACTACATAACTCGTTTGGAGGAAAACAGTCCTGACTTTGGAATACCTGGTATATAGTATTTAAATTTATTTAAAAACATATTACTTAAATTTATTCAAATTTAATAGAAAATACTGTATAACAAAATGATTAAAATATTTGTAGTTTATTAACAATAATTTTATATAGAATATGATCGCTACATATCTGATATGCACATATACTACCCATAAAATATTGTTGCTGATAGATGAAAAATGAAAAAAAATCACTAGATTCCCGAAAATACTGGATATATCAGCAGAGCGCAAAAGAGACAGAATGCTAGTGTGCCATCTCTTTTACGCCTCCTCATGCATATTCATTCATTAACCGGGCAACCGAACAGCTGCTGGCATTTGGCACTACCCCCTGATTCACCCACCACCACCCTTCTCACCTTTTAGACACCCCCTAGAAGCATTCCCCCGCTCCCACTCACCAATTAACCACCCGTGTTTTGGCCTCTAGGTAAGTTCTCTCTAAATATAGTTAGTGGAGCCAGCACTCACGCACTAACACACGTGCGACCAACACTTACCCACTTACTCAAAAACACACGCCGCAAATGCACTGCGAGAAATTCGCTTGGAAAATTCAAGCAAGAAATTCCTTTTATTTATTTAAGCAGTTTTAAGCAAATTTATTCATTCCCTTTCTTTTGTATTGAATACTTGTAAGCCTATTTAATATGTTATTATTAGACTTTAGCTTTCTAAAATTTATTGCTGAGCTGAACGCCTAGATGTCTCTTTGATAGTCAATTATTTTTGCAGTTTTTAACTTAAAATTCATCTTTTGTCTTCAAAATGCAATTTGCTCTTTTTCGTGCAGTGCAGTATATATATATATTTAGACACCGATAAATGTTTATGCTGCCATGTGCTACTCGCTGTTTGTTGTTGTTCCTGATTTTTTTGTTATGCTGCTTTTTTGTTTACGCATCGTCATCTTTGGGCGTTTTGTATAATGTTTGCATTTCATTTAACGCGCTGAGGTGTTTTCGGTAGAAAATTTGCATTGCCAAACGAATTCATTAGCCCGGCCGAAAGGTGGGACATACATACATTAATACATAGAATACCAACGCGTTTACCATCGAAGATGAAAAGTCAAATATTATTTAAGTTTTCCAATGAAGGAATTTCTTAACTTTAATTAAACATTTCATTCAACATTTTATGGTACATAAAAACAAGTATATAGATTAAATTTAATAATTATTAAATAAGGTAAGTTAACAGTTTGCTTGCATTGGGAAATATTACTTCATAGCTTCTACACTTATTTCATTTTCAATGCTTTATTTGGTTTTTATCTGGCAAATACCAACATATTTCTGCTTCATGGGCCTAATTAATGTTCTATATCATCAATTTCGTTTCATCTGAAATTACTCAGCCAAGCATTTATTTAGACTTCTTCAAAAATGCTGCCCAAGGTCTATCATCCCATCAATTAAAAATGTTGTGGTTAGCAAACGTATAGGATGGGAATTTTTCACATAAGCCAAAAACTTCAATGTGTGCGCTCGAAATAGATGGTCTAAAATAACATTCATAATTAATACAGCTAGTGGTGAAGCCACAGAAACGAGCATAAATTTGTTTGGTTTATAAATTCGTTAAAACAAAACCCAAGCCAAATACCGAAACCCAAAAACCAAAGCTGAAGCCGAGGGAAAAGCCAAATGCCAGACAGAACCCACATATTTGTTGAATGAGTTGTGGCCAGAATATGCAAGAAATATTGAGAGCAATAAAACCGGTCAAGAGCATCGTAATAAAACTCAAACAAGAAGGCATTGGATGAGGGCCAAAAAAAAAAGGCGGCAGGCAGGAGTGTTGGAAAATCGGAAAATTGGAAAATGGGAAAGTTCACTGCCAATAGCCAGCAGCTGGCTAAGCGGAAAATGATTTCCAGCAGCTAAATGGGTAAACAAGATGGCAAAATGACTTACTAATTTGTGACATGATCCAAGTTAACCAAACCAAGCGAATGAATGCGACATTCTACCTGAGCCCAGATGCTATCTCCCTTCCACATCCGCCCTCTCGCTTCCTCCACCGTTTTGTCTCAGCTTTATAGCTTTAGTCCTTTCATTGTTGATGATGTGCATTGAGCAGTGAAGAGAAGTGTCAATAAGTAGGGCAGTGATCGACCAAGAGTTACCCAGTGTTCGGAAAGTTATTGAAAATTTAATGATTTTTATAATATAAATAAGACATATACCATAGATTTGTATCTTATAGAAGCAATCTTAAGATTCATTTCAACTGATACTTTATATATTACCATTTGTAAGATGAATAAATTCTTAATTTATTATGTTATATTTACATTGTAGTTAATGCATATTTTAGATTTACAAATACTATTGTTCTTATGTAGTAGCTGTTCTTGCTTTTAACATAAAAATTGTTTACGACGAAACTAATTGGATTGGTGTAAGCCCTGGAGATTTTACAAACAATTGGCGGGAATTAGCTGAGCCGTTTCCAAAGCCCAAAATAGAACCAATATACTGGAGGCACCACCACACCCACATTTTCCTGATCACTGGGTACATCGGCAACAAAGCAAAACAGTTTCCCTGGCCCGATTTTCCATCCTTCCTAGCCATTTTCTGTTTTGCCGTGTTTTGTTCGTCCGCTTTTCCTTTGCCAACCCCCCCCCCTGCGCTGCCCTTCCCTGCCCTTCCGCCTGCCGTTTGCTTTGTTTATTTTAAGTCCATTATCCGTTATCCTTTATGCGTTGCGCCCAGAGCCATGTGCTCATGTGGCCCAGAGCTCACAGTTCCCGGCCAACTCTTGGCCCGGTGACTTTAGCCCTCTGCCATGCGGATGAGGCCTTAGTCACCAGTCACCATCCTTTTGCATACTAAGCGGCGGTTTCACCAAAGGACCCCCCATGATGTCCTGCCCCGCCGGTTTATTGTCGGTGTGCCGCCTGCAATTTCATTAAAGATATGCAGCCAGCAGGCTATGGCCTTTCCTCCGGTCATCCGGCACATGAAACATTCCGAGGACCTCTGTGTCCTCCGAGTCACTGGGCAATGTCAAGTGGCGATTTGGCAGGCCGCCAGGATCCGGAAACCTTCGCCTTCGATGGAAGGACTCACCGGTGCATTAAATTCAAAGGTGTCTACGAAAGTTATCTATTCGATTATAGGCAATTAGATAAATGGTGGCCATATTTGCCCAAACAAACATATATTCATTCTCATTGAAAATCAGAAAGTTAAACACCATTGTCATGAAAGTTGTGTTTATTATTTATTAAATAAGACTAACAAATGAATATCTGACTTTCACGCTTTCTAATAATTGATTCTAGGCAGCTAAAGAAATTTTCCCGACAAATTCATTCGTTCATTCTCTTTCCAGTTCGCCAAACTGCCGCACACACACTTAAGTGCACTAGGTTTTGAATAGAGTCGAACAATTTTGCGAATCGGATTCCATTCGATTGCATTTCAATGCTCTCGATTGGTGCATAAATCACGAAATTTATGGTTGTTTATATGGCCGACATAAGAACACATTCTAGCGTATCTGGCTGCATTTGTTGTGTTTATAACGAAAATATCGTGTGCATTTTCATGGACAATTGCTGAGTAAACAGAAAATCGTGTTCGTTTCGATGCACTCTTTCATTTTGTTTAATTTGGCAACCGGAAAAGCCGCAGCGAAACAATTTTTATGGAGTCAGGTGGTGAGTTTGAACCCGGAAAGGGGGAAGGAAATCTATCTATGATTTTTGGGAATTCGACAAACAAAAATGCCTACTCATGGCGAAAGGCACGTAATTGAGTTGAACTTGAATTTTTGTATTTTAGCAATTGAGTTGAACTCGAGGTCTGTGTTTTATTTTTGTATGTCGGCAACGAAATGTGGCAAGTTCAAGGACACTCACAGCTTTCATCTCGTGTGTCAAAGGATGGCCTGTGAATTAAATCCGAAAGCAGATGCTCCACACTCTCGGATTAGAAAAAAACAAAAAAAAAAAAAGCAAAACATATCGAACCGAAAGCTCAGATCTCATGGATGGGGATCGGAGATTGGGGATTCTGGTATTTTGGGACTTCGCCTTGAAGTTTCCATCGAATTCGTGCGTGGACTGCAAACAAAAGAGGATTTTCCTTGTACTAATCAGACAGATTGCGAGGGTAAGGGGATGCAATGGTCCAAGGGTTGTAGGTCAGTAGACGAGGGCAAGAAAAATAATTCCATGAATAAATTAACACGCTGAGCAGCTGATTGGATTTGGCTTTTAAAGGATTCAGATATATGCCCTATGCCAGACGAATATTCAATGACTAATTAGAAATGGCTACATCTGCAGATATGTAATACATTTATCGAGATACAAGAGAGGAAATACTCTACATAGATTACACAATTCGTGTGCAGTATTTAGAAATATCAAAATTACATAAACTGGGTAATATAATATTTATGCAATCAGTTTTCTTACTTTGAATCTTGTTGTAAGCTACAAACTTGCTAGAAACTTCATTTGTTCAATGTTTGCAATGACACACATTTTTAAAACACTTCACAAAACAGTATTGACATATTGGCCAACGGAAATCTAATGAATTTACCATTGAGTATATGTGCTCAAAGCTTTGGACTAATGACATTCGGGCTAATTAGAAATGTGTTCACACAAATTGGGCATAGATTAGACGGAATTATATTCGATATGGAATTAAGTGGCAGACAGGTAAGAGCAAACCTGATGCCAAAGAAAATAAATGAAATGCTATCTACAATATAAAGGCACTCTCGCAACTTTCCAAAAGGAATTTTAATTTGCGTTGTGCCATCGATTTCCTAAAACGTTTTCACATCACACCCACTTCAATTATAAATTCTTTGTAATCCACAAAGTTTTCTCTGCTTTGCCAGATAACTGAGACACCCGAGGAAAAAGTTCTGAGGCCATCTTCGTCCGCACAGGACATTTAGTTGCTCAAAGTTTAAGCTGAACTTGGCCCACCTGCTGGCCAAAAAGCATATCAAAAGTCAGATGAGCCAGCATAAATCCTTGCTAAGACTAAGACGAGCCTACGAGATAAGAGATCACATAGTACACGGGCCACAGGAAGTCAGGGGGCTCACCGGAAGTGCGGAAGTGCGCAACTTTACCTCTGATGGGGCATAAACTTTTGTGTTTAACTAATTGCTGGCTCACACCGACACACACGACACACCCCGGCGGAAAGCACATGCAATTTTCATCTCTGACACTAAACCGCACTACCTGCCTGTGGTTGGGGTGCAAATTTACTATCTCATTACGCATACTTAATAATTTACAAAAATATTCATATTACGCATACGCCCCGTACAACGGAAATGAAAATAAACCAATGGGCGACGTTGCACTAGCAGCCGCATGAGGCGGAAGTAAAGAGAGGGGTTGGCAGGGTGTACTAAAATTAACCAGTACTGAAGTTGAGTTGGGAGAGAGCTTCGGTGGTTTAGTGTCCCGCTGGTTGGGGAAAAAACCCATCTCTTTGCTACTGAACATGACCGTGTGTGTGACATTCAACATAATTAAATAATTAAGCGCTTAGAGTAGCAGACAGCTTATGAATGAACTAAATCACAAAAGAACAAGCGAATCGCAAAAGACACCGCCGGCCCACAGGTCGGCTACTTAATGTCTTGGTTATATTAAAAGGAGCAAATCAAAATTTATTTCCTGCAATTTCGCATACATACCTTACAGGACGAAAAGTTTTCCTCCGACTTTTCCTGACTCCGCCTGCTGATAATAACGCTGATGTTGATTAGGCTGATGATAATTTATTTGAGTATTTCGTATGCATTAAAGAACAACATCTGAAGATTTTTCACATTTTCTTTTCGTTTGTTTGATTTTCCTTACTTCGCCTTGTTTCGCTGCCAACTTATGAACTTTAAAATGTGCGCGTTGTTTTTTTTTTTACGTCGGATTGGTTGCATTCCAAATGAAATGCCCGTTTAAAAGAGAAATATTTGAAATAATTATTGCGAATTTAATTTTCCTTTTCCCTCGCTTTCAGCTGCACGCGACTTTTGTTTTTGTTTGTTTTTCGCAATGGAAAAAGGGTCTTGACAAAATGAACTGTGCAAAATCTTTCTGGTTTTTCCACACATGCGGGGGTAAAAATGGAAATTCAATTTTAACTGATTTTTTAAAGACTACTACTGTTTGTCGTTGTTTCTGATATTCTGCGATGGTTGACAGTTAGTTTTTTATGTTTTTTTGATGAGGCCAAAAAAGAGCTTTAAAGGCTGATAGCCCATAAGAAAAATGGAGAATGCTATATTATATATATCTTTTGTTTCACTCTAACGATAAGTTCAATAAATTTTATCTGCTTGCACTACAAGTTTTATAAGAAAATTCCAGCAAATAAAACACCCACCACTTAAATATACACAAGCCGTGCATCTTATGAACATTTTATAATGGGGAATTTATCTTGGCCCAAATTGGATCTCTTTCTGAAATAATACGCGTGGGATTTTCGGAGTGTTCAGGAACAGATTTAATTTCGACATACAGCAAATAATCGCTTGGCATACGAAGAATATGTTTATTCACCTCAAAAACATGTGATATGCCATTCAATATTTTAAGTGATTTCAGTGATAGTGATTCTAATCAAAAAATTTGTATCTAACATCCAAAAGCAATTAGTATAGATATTTCTTAAAATTTGGCTCATACCTTACGCATTTGCAGTGAAGTCCAATCAAAGTGGTAAAGCAAATGGAGAAGCCGAACTTCAAATTGCCGCGAATCGAGCTAAACAATCAAAATAATTTGTTTACTTTATTACTTTGACCCAGTGGCTCAAAACTATTAGGATTTGGTGGAATAGGGTGTTGAATCGTGTTGAGACTGACACCAAATGGCTGGCAATTTGCATACGAAATAGGTAAATTGGCAAAACAGAAATTGCAGTTGGGAAGAGCGAGCCAACTGACTGACTGACATAGGTGAAATTACATAAAAAGGCAAGAGTACAAATAACAAATCCGAGCCGAACAGAATGATTGAGAGGCAAAAAGACACGCCATTCAGTCATCAATAGAATATGGCCCAATATCAAATGACTCCCCCCCCCCAATCCACTGAATCCCCTGCCCCCATCAACTAAATCCCAATCAGTCGGCGAAAATCAAAGCGAAAATCAGCGCCCGGCAAAAGTCAAATTAGAAAACAGGACGAACGAAAAAAAAAATAAAACGGAAAAACAACGAGAAGTATATTAAGCTTTTCGTTAGCAAACCAAAATAACACCCTTCTAAACATTTGCGTTTTTTGACAAACATAAAATATTTAACTAAAGTTAGTTATTAGTTTGGACATACAAATGAGAATATTAACTGATTAGGTTTCACATGAACTAAAAGCATTGTCTCAGCTTTTAATATAATTCCTCATCACAGTTTTTCTGCAGCATGCGATGAGAAAATACCCGTCTGTTAGGGTAAAAAAAAAAACATAGAAATCAGTCATGGACAAATGAAGCGTCAAATTAGAAAATAATGAAAACAGAAATAAACAGCAAATCTATATAAAGTATATGAAAATATATACATACAATGCGGGGAAATCATAACAAAAACAGAGATACTTGAGCCGGAAGCGTGCTCGCTCGCTCGCTGGCTGGTTGGCGGCACAACAATGAATCAAGGATCCCAGGACTCAAGGATGCAGCCCGTAAAGACAGCCAAGCGGCAAAGATAAACCCGCATTGAAATCACCAAATGAATGGGATTGGTGGTGCGGTGCGGGGGGTTGAGTTGGTATTGCGATTGAAATGGGGCGGTGGGGTTATGTTGTGGTTGTGGTCTTGCCATTGTTATTACTGCTGTAATACGCTTTGCGAGGAGATTACAATTTCTGATTACTTTGTTATTAATAAACACAAAAAGCGTGCCAAACACACGGCCACAGGCACAGAAATGCATGCCGACACACAGAGAATACATACTCTTGAATACTCTTGGCAGCAATGCAGTAATCGAATTTCATAACAATGGAATATAGAATTTTATATTATATTATTTACAACCAATTAAAACTTGCTGAATTCCTATTTTCTCGTTAGCAAACATGTTGGATTTCTTCATTATCTATAGCAACTAAATAAATACATGGAAATTAAGTAAGAATTCCAGTTTTAAACCGGAAAATTTCTTACTTCGACAACAAGTGTTTTCATAAATTAATCATAAAACTAAAAGTAGGCATATATACAATATTATATTATTTAAAAACTTTAACTTTAAGGTTTCAAAACCTTCACTAATGATTTCCATTTCTTGGACTTGATGGAATTTAAAATTGAATCATCCTTTTGTGAACTTTGTGTTTTGAATTCCATAAGAAGCGCTTAATGCAGAAAAAGTTACTCCCATAAACTACCTTTCCAATCTATGAAAAACCGTTGACAATGACATTTAGCACCCAAACCACCCACCCACAGTTTTCCCTTTTTACCACCCTAAACCGCCTGTCTGCGTCGCGTTTATTTTATCATTTTTTTGCTTTGTTAGGCAAAACTGTTTATTAATAAACTTTTCTCTGCTGAGGCCCACGGAGGCGAACAACAAATACGAGATATACAACACAGAAACAAGAGCAGCCCTTTTGCAGCGCTGGAAAATCAAGGGAAAATGCATTTCGTGCGAAAGACGAATTGAATGAAGCTGCTAAGCCAACTAGCTGTAGTATTAAGTTGCCGATCGGATGGAATTAATTGAATATTACATTTCAAAACTGCCGACCGACTGACTTTACCAACTTCGCACAAACATGGCTTTAACTGCTTTAACACAGCAGCAGCATTTGTTGCCAAATTAATTGCATTTTAATTGCGAATGAGAGAGCAGCGTAAAGAGTTTTGTGATTAAATTAAGTGTGTAAAATGTGTTTTCTTTTGGCCACATTCTTCTTCACAAGCCATTCGGTTTGCAGCTATTTCGGTTATTCAATTTATTTTGCAATTTTAATGCGGCCTTAATTAATATTTAATTTCGATTTATTCGAGTTGTTGCGGCTCCTCGAGTTCATCTTTATTCACAGTGGGTATTTCGTTTCGTTTATGGTAATTTTGATTTATGTGTGCAAATGATTTGTGGCGTCACATTTTTTGGGCTCATTGTGAATTTTCCATCTTATTTATCTTAAAGATTCTTGTAATACTTGTTATGTTTACAAATTAGTTTGGTTTGCCGATTTTATTATCGCGCAATTTAATTTTGCTTTTTTCATGCTTCTGTTACATTACATTTCAAATCCACTGCGCTGGTTTTTTTTTTTAAGTCTATATATATTTTTTTATGCATGAAAGGGATTATTTATTGGTTTATAGTTTCTTGTTTAATTGTTTTTAAAAACAATGCATTCTTAAATTTATATGTTTTGTATAGACTGTAATTGTATACTGTTGCATACGCTTTTCTTTGCTCGTTGCACTTCTTTTTTGGGAAGATCTTTTAAACATGAAATTTATAAGTTTTCTTAAAAAGTGTTTACAAAAATGTGTTCACGCTTTTACATCACACAAATAAAATAAAGTTTAAAGTTTAAAGACCACCTTCAATTCAAAGAACTCTGTACTTAAATTCTGTGTTAGCCTGTTAACGATTTCGTTTTCGACTTGTCTCATAAACTCGATAGTACTACAAGTATCTGAAGTTGTTTTATCCATTATCACTCTTTTGATGCACCGTTCCCTCACCTCTCCACACACTTTCACTTTCGGCTCCACTGGCCGATTTTCACATATCGGTTGGCGGAGAGGAGATGGACTCCTCTATGGGGCATTATCTTGTATCTATGGCCCTTCAAACGCTTTTCACTGTTGCTCGGCCGAATATTTGTATCTCGCTCGCTCGCACTCACTGTCTTCAGCCGGGCCGCATTTTCCGGTTCTTCAGATTCCGTTCCGTTTACATTCGGCAACAATAAACCCGCAACTAAGTTGAATTTTCCTCGGCAGACGGCTTATATACGATTTTCCCAGTCGTCGCTTCGTCGAATGTTGAATGGCCAAAGCTTCGGCAGGCTTTTCTCGCATTTTCCGCAAGCTTTTCCCGCCTTCAACACTCAACGAAACTTGGGCGATTCTTTCAATCGGATACTGTTTACAGGTGTTTGTTTTGGCCCCGATTTGTTGAGGTTTATGACCACCAAAAAAAGATACGGAAAATGAGGAAGGAATGAAAAGAAAAATTCGGTAGAGTGCAATGCACTTAAAGCTTTTTGGTTTGGATTTTTATTTGTTTTTGATATCTCAAGGAAAACAACGAATGTGCAAAGAATCCACAAAATTTCTGACACTTGTTGCTTCTCAATTTTATTCCAACTGCGCGTAAAAGTAGGCAAACAATTTTCCTGTTCCTCGTACTGAATTATTCATTAGTAAAATCGACAACGGCTAACCGCCGGAAACATAAAAATCCCATATATATTTGGGCACAGCACAAACAGGCCGCCAAAACAAGAATAACATTTAAAACTTTTCAAATATTTATACGGCCAATTGGAAATTTGCTGAATTATTGAACTGACTCAAAGTTGTCCGTGGAAAAGTAAGGAAAACGCAGTAACAGGAAAACTTTCCTCAAGATTGGTTAATGGAAATGTATGCCAAGCGGCAAACACGTAAAGAAAACAATAAAACCCGGGCACAATCCGCCGCAAATCAATTGGGAGTGGTGGTGGTCAGGGAGGTGTGGCAGGCCCAAAGGACTCACGCAGCAAGGACCTCGCAGGACTGCGACAATATCTCACGCAGAAGAGTTCCTTGCGACGTTCCGTGCGCATTGTGAAAACATTTTTCTAATTTCCTGTCATCAATATAAATGAAATGTTCACGGCAGCAATCGAGTTGCTGCGAGGTATGAGTAGGGTTAAATGGGTATATTAGTTAGAGGAATGACGTGAAACTCTGAAGTAATTCCACATGCATGAGCACAGTGAGTAATTAATATTGTTTACCAAGGATTTCTAAACATGCTAATAAAAAATGTTACATTTTGCTCTCTTTTGACTAATACGACACTAAGTACTGGGTACTTTATAGTCGCATCACCTGATCACTTGAGCCACTTTCCAATATCGTGTGAAACCAACAGAGTCGGGAAAGTATTTGTCTATGTATTTTGTAAAATTAAACAACAATTGTCGCACAGAACAGAAACAGAAATTCGTAGTGGAATATACAGTAAGTGTTACGGACTAGAAACGGAGTCGCTTCACGGAGCGATAATGGTATCCATCGTCCAGGAGGGCCGAGGAGTCCTCCTCGCCATTGGGCAGCTCCTCCACAACGGCATTGCCGTCCAAGGGAGGCAGATACTCCTTCACGGGCAGCAGATTCGGAACCACAGATGGAGTACGATAGTGGTATCCGTCGTCCAGGAGCACTGCGGACTCCACCTCCTTCTCGGGCTCCTCCTCCTCCACGGTTTTCACTTCCACCTCCTCTTGCGGTTCCGTGATTATCTCCGCTTCCTGCGGCTGTTCGGTGGTGATGATAACTGCCTCGGTGGTTGGCTCCGCTGTGGTGGTTTCTTCTGGAATTATTACCTCGGTTGTGGTGGGCACCTCTTGCTTCTGCTCCTCCTCCACCACAGGTGGCAAGTACTCGTTGTTCAGCGGAGGCAGGTAATCACGGGGCGGCTGAAGGACATGGTTCAGGGTGGCGGCATGCTGCTCCACCGGCGGCAAGTAATCGCGACTGGGCACAGGTGGCAGCTCCACTGGAGGCAGATACTCCAGCGGCAGGTGGCTAACATCACGGCGAACCACTGAACGACAGCTGGCCAGGCTCACGACGGCCAACAGCAGGCAAATCTCCTTGAATCCTTGCTGGAAACAAAGGAAAGGCCACATGAACAATATCAACTTTCATTAAATAAAAAGAAAAAATAAATTTAACAATAAAATGTCTTCAGTTTTTTATACAATAGAATTTCGTCTGTTAAAATGAATGAAAAGTTATTAAAATTTAGATAAGAAAAAAGTTTTTCATTTCAGAATGTGTATCTTTCTTCAAAGAGTTAACTGTGTTTTATTAAATGTTAATTCTGCACTATGTCTTACCATCTTTGTTGTAACTTAAATGTTTGCTTCACTTGCTCTGCGATCTGGATCTGACCTGCTCAATCGATTGGAGCTGTGGTTGCGTTTTGCTGCTGCTGTTGAAATCGTTTTAAGTATTTATACAAAAAATTAGCAGGGCGGCCGAAAGAAGTTCGATGGTCAATCGAACGCAATCGAACCGCATTAACACATATTTGACGAAACGCCGTTGGCCAAGTTAAGACGTCTTCAGACGTGTTCGACACTCCCAGCCGGATATGTTCGACGTTTTGGGCCCTGACAATGGTCATTGATCGTTAAAGAGCTGAAGATTGGCGTTCGGAGATTATTATTATTATTATTATGTGTTTGCCCATTTGCTCTGCACTATTTGATTGCCGAAGAATCTGTCAATATTATCGTTAGAGATTACCTTAGACCATACCATTCCATACCTCATTCCCTTCCGCCATTCTACAAATATCATTTTTCCCATATTTATTCATTTCTTAATGTTTTCGGGGGAGGGCCTTCGAAGCGTGGTTTCAATGTCGCCCTCGCAAAGGGCCAATGTCAAGTGTTTTGGGCCATTGTAACAATTACACCAACTGCAGGTCGACGATGACGGTGCTGTACATACATATAGCTGAATATATTGTATGTATCTCTTCGATCAGAATTGTGTCGGGGAAGTCACGCGGATTACAGCGGATCGATGTAATTTGTTGCTGCATCATTCAACAGCAATTAACCGACTTATCGCACTTGACCGGTGCTGTAAAATGGATGTGGGTTCAAAACACCGAGGGCTCTTCAACGTTTGAAGCCGGCTTAAGATGAAATTGAAAACGAAACTCCAATTCGAAATCGAAAACATAGACAAAATGAAAATGAAACTGAATCATCCACAAAGGAAATGCATGAATGAAAGCCGCACGAGAAGAGGGAAAGCCACAAGAATATATTCAATCAAATGTCATAAACCAATCGAAGCTGCCACAAATCCGTTTTATCAATAAAAATATTAGTCTACCAATCTTCCTAAAAAAGTACTATGTGATGAACTTTCATACGAGATGACGAACCTGAAATACCCTATAAATTGTACGCTTAAATGAGGTGTTAATAACTATTAAATTTAGACTATAGAGTATAAAATAATTTGGCACATATGCCGATAAGATTGTAAAAAGTATGCTAATATAGCAAGTAAATAAGAAGATGGGACAAACTTCTAAAAATACTTCACACTTGGCTAGGAATTAATATTATTCAAACCAGTAAGAACAATTTTTTTATTTGTTTTACTTATACTTTGTATTTACCTCTACATTGCGCAATGATATGATAAGTCTTGGTTTTCAAACAATTTTGTTTAGAGTAGCAAAAATGCCAACATGACTGTGGACGGCAGTCCACGTAGTGACGAAGCGCACCAGAAGAACGTGCGGAGGGGACTATCGGACTATATATCGAAACTTTAGTTGTACCAATTGGGAATGCCCCGCTAGTTTATCGGGAAAATAGATTTACTTCGTTAGCAAGTGTATATATAATTTTCTTTGATATATAATTTCGGACTTTAGATGGGCAGCAATATAATTTTTTGTGCGTTCAGAACACCCAAAAGAAAAAAAGCTAAGCTTTTTATCTATTCCCCAGTGTGGCGAGCAAACAAAACGAAAAAAAAACGTTGGGTAAATGCTTTCAATTTTTTTGGATCCCCCATTACGACCTGTCCAAAATCAGCTACAGTTGCAGTCCGATTTTTCCTGCCAGTTCAATTCAATGTATTTTTTTGGCTGGCTACGCAAATCGAGGATTAGAAAAAATTGAAAAACTTCCCCACAGCGCCCACATACCTAAAAAGAAAATAAAATCTAATGGTTTCGCCCCGCCAATTTCACTTCGCTCGCACCAGTTTGCGTAATAGAAAGCAAAATATTGAGTTAGGAATTTCAACTGAGCCACGACCACACGGTTTAATACCTCCTGGTTCATTTGGAGGCGACTTGAATTAAAATTCACGCAAAAAGTGGTACAAAAAGTTTTGAATACGCAGCTGTAATTCTCGGATGTTTGTTTTAGAAATAGTTCTAGGCGAGTATTCTGGGAAATCGGGTTTTTTTTCGAGCAGCTGCCACTTGGGGCATTTTCATGTTTTTGGCCAAAAACACCATCAGCACAAAGCCCCCAATCAAACGAGGTGAACATACAATGAACAAACCGAGAGGGAAAAACTATTCATTTTCGTCTAATGGTCCATTCACTCAGGCCCAATAAATTGGTAAAAACCTTATGAACAGAGCCACAATTCAGATTTGATTAAGAAGGAAAAATTTTAATTCATGATGATACAATAAATACATTAAAAATAAGCCTGTTGCATTTATATGTTGCAAAATGATATGAGGTTTTAAAATAAATAAAGTGCAAATTTTATTTATTTACATTACCATTTAATGGAATCTCACATCTTATGCATTTTCCAATAGCAAATTATATTTACGATGCAAGTTTATGATTAACCTGCTAAAATGCAAACTATCTTCACATTTTATTAGTTATTTGTCCCAATTCAGCATATACATATATCCTTTCGAATCCCAGTAGATTGCAGCTTCTCCTGGCTCTTTGGTAAGTCAATTGCCCTAACCTCCTTAACTCCCCCAAACTCTGATTGATGTTTGCCTTCAGCTGGTGTAAGTGTCATTTGCATGCAAGACTTGCCAACTTCGGGGCACACATTCGCACTATGTATAGTATAGTATATGCTCGTAGAAAACTGAACAAAATGTAATCACGCCATGAAATATGCAACAGATGTGCAGCGGAAAAGCTGGAAAAGAGGATACATGGGTGGGCATGGCGACGGACAATCTGCAAACAGGCAACAAATTAGAGGCAATTCACGTGCCTGTCAACTTAACACATTACGCTCCAATTACGCGCCTTGGTAGGGCGAAGATACATACCAACATGCGTACAGGAATCGGTTCGTCCTGTTCGTCCTGGTTCGTCCCGCGTTCCTCAAATATCACTTTTCGCATAATAAAATCAGTTGGATCCGGTTGCCTGTCGTCTTAGCTCTGCCGTTTGGCAGGATCGCAAAGGAGTGGGCCCAACCAATCGGCTTGGGAAATGCAATGCATACTAAGCAGTCAAGGGGGAAAATGGCATCACTTATTCAACAGAGACTGCTGCTCTGGAAACATCGAATCCTGGCCCAGGACAAGCAATTCCAGAAGGTGTAAACCGAAAAGAACATAGGAAGAAGAACTTTTATGACCTGAGGAAAAATTTAATTACAATTTACAGGTTGACCTCTGTCAACCCTTTTCATCAGGTAAACACACTAAAAGAAAACACAAAAGTGTTTTTCCTTTGGAAACTCTTGACTGAATTTTTTTAGACATTTAACTTACTTTTTAAAACATCAAGAAATAAATGAACTATGTACATGGAAGGAAATATTTGTCAACAAATCTGTGAAATATTTTTCCATGTCATAAGAGATAACCAAATTGGAATTTAAACAAGTGAAAGTCTTTAGATTGAAGCAAATGGTCTAGAATTGTCTAGATAAATGTGTCCATTGTGTGTCTCCATTCGTTGGCATTGAACTGACCCCGAGCTGAAACTCAATTAATTTTGAAATCCTTTTGGCAAAGTGTTGTGCCAGATCTCCTTGAACTCCATTCCCTTTGGTCCTTCGGTTTTATTTATTACATTCCATTCCCGTTTTGCTGTTGATTTGCCTCGATTCTCTGCCGCTTTGGGTCGCATTGTCAAAGCGAATTTAATTGTCTCAATTATGCGCTAAATGTCGCCAGTTTCCAACAGCTTCCAACACAACTCCGACCCAAATCAAGCCAAGGTCAAGCGCGCCAGTATCCTTTTTCATTGGGTTCGGCGATGGGTTGACGTTGGTCTGAGAAACCAAAGACAAGTTGGTGACAAGGCAACTTCATTGAAGCAATTTTCACCTCCTTCAGAGGCACCCAAAATGAGGCAAGGCGACGACCAAATAATCAAGTGACTTACTAAAAAGTTAACGCAATTTTGTGGCAACTTCAAAAAGTTTCGTCAACCCTTTTGTGGTGGCGCCTTGTCGTGGCCTGAAGGAATTTCGCGGATGCCACCACCACCTCATTCTCCGGCTCCTCCTCTTCCGCATCCCTTTCCGGTTTGTTGCCCCCTTCCCGTCAATTCTCGCCATTACGCTCAGTTGAATGCACTTTTGTGCCTTCATTAACATGCCGCGAAAAGGACGAAAGTCCTTCAGGCCTAGGGACATTTCTCATACAGAATGAATTGCTGAAATTGTGTGGGAATCTGCTGACTAATTCTATAAGTATAATTACATTTTAATTGTAATTTTATTAGTTATGAATGGAAAAAGAGGACGATGTTCCAAATCAGTTTTATTTATAGTATTAATAGAAGGCCAAATGGTATTTTAACATTGATATACCCATTTATTATTTATTAGTAACTGGAGACGCTGATTGCACTTAATTAAATCCGAGCGGTGCAATTAAATGTTAGTTATCGAGAATTAGTATTGGCTTGACATGCATTTAATTTGAGTTTATGACCCTAAAAAGTATATTTATTGTTGATCAGTATCACTAGCAGAGGCAATTTTTTAACTAGCTAAGTTACGAGTATCTGATTATAGCTTTTTCACTTGTTTTTAGGTTGAACTTTAAAAAACAACCTCCACCTCTCTTAAATTCCAAGAAGTCCACCCTGTTTTCAAGAAAATTTCAGACCATGAGACCCATTTCCAGGCAGCCTGCTTATCAGAATAGATGACACATGGCGATCCCCACCCAGCGCAAAAATCGCATTAGACGCACTTGCCGGCGTGTAATGCGGCGTATACGTAATTTGCTTTACAGGTAATTAAAAAACAACACACGCCGCACACACCTGACGGATTGAGTCGAAAATTTTCATAATTTCACACTTAGCTGGGCAGCATTTTCGGTGGAAAAAGCGGATGACATCTAATCAAAAAGCAGGGATTACGGCCCCTCTATCTATGCAATCTCGCAGATACATACATATATAGAATTGAGCAACAAAAACATGCAAAGCTTACATTGTGTGTGAACGGTTTAAGTTGCACGTGTGCGTTAACGTCTTTTGCGGTTGACGTTTACAATTTTACGCCGAAACTAATTATATTAACTGGGCTCAAAGTGGCCGCGCGCTCGAACAGAATCAGTTTATGTAATGCATATGAGAGTGGGCACAACATCCTCGTCCTTGGAACATCAACACCACCCACAGCAAGCAACGACAACAGCAGCAACAGGGCAAAATTGGTGTGTAATTTCCAATTAAGCTCAATTTACCGTGGTGGCCAAGGATACAAAGTGCAGAATAGGAATGTGGCAAATTGCTGGAACAAGATAATCGGCAAGGACCATCAACTAACCTGTCCCCAACGCCAGGGACACCTTACATAAATAACAGCTCCGTGTTTGATAACAAGGATACAACAAAGGGGAACTGCGCGGGGAAAGTACTTGGGGATTAGTGGCTCGATATCAACCTCTTGGCGAAATTAAGAAAAGTGCTTAAAACAAAGCAATAGTAGTTGCAATCAATCGTATTACTATCTTATTATAGCAATTACTTAATCTTTGAAGAACAAGCAGAAGCTTTCTACTTTAATGAATGTTTCCTTACCTTAAAATTTGAATTACTTTTCTATTACTACAAAATCTTTCACATCACAACTTCTTGAAGAAAAATCTTTCTAAATGTACCTTGTATGTATTTTTCCATCAATTTCCCTTCACCTGTAAAACTTTGCCATTTTGTATCGCCTTTGCCGCTTCAAATGGTGCGTAAGTCGCTGCCGAGCAACAGAAGTCAGAGGTTATGCCAACTAATTAAGTCGACAACTGATGGCAGCAAATTTAATTGAAACGAATCTGCCGCTTAACAAGCTGCACAAACAAAGGAGCGAACACGAAGGACCTCCTCCTGGCCAATATGTTCATTCCATCCCATTGGCCATATCGAAGTCCGACTCTCAAAAGTAGAAAGTCGTTTAAACGACACGCCAATTGTGTTTGCCGTGTTTGCCCTCGTTATTTCAGCCGTATTCGAACAATTATTCCATATTAAATTCTGCAGAGAGATACAGAAGCAGAGCGAGAGTGAAAACAAATGGGTGAATAATTAAAAGTAAATTGAAATTGAAGTGCGTCGAACTGAGCTCAAGCTGTCTGCTGCCCAGAAGACCTAATTAAAAAAATATAAATCCGGCCAGCTAAGCTCCGTGTATTCCCCCGCCATCCACCTCCACATTCGAATTAACATTCGCAGTCAGGTTTCAATTGAAACAAAGTCATTATCCTGTCGGGCAGTCCGTGTGGGTGGAATGTCCTGTTCGCTGAACTCACCGGAATGCTGCAGCTGCAGTTTCCCCTAATTTGTTGACTTTTAAAGTGAAACGGAAAGCTCAAGCGGACATCTGGAGAAAACTACACAGAAAATAAGAACATAAAAATAACTTACCAAGACCAACTTAATAATATTACTTATCAGCCATTTTTAAATGTTTGTTAGTAGCTTATTAGTAATATTAATATTTTTTTACTATTATTAAGGCAATCAAGTAATTTATTTATTGGTGAAATTTTTAAGGAATCCCTATTTTTTATTTCATTATTAATATATAATATATACATATGTATGTATACAGTAATTTTAGTTATTTTTCTAGTGCACTTGTTCTGTGATTTTCGGTATATTTTCAGGTGTAACATCATTCGTGTCAGGACGAAAACCTAAAATTTGCCAAACAAACAGATCGACAAACAAACAAACCTGCGGAGGGCAAGGCAAACAGAATCAAATTGTTGCTGTTTGTTGACCTATGTACTCCCACCATACAACATCTACATTTTTAAGGAGCACTCCACCCCCCAACCTCCCTTCACCTCCCCATCCCCACTGGACTGGATTCTTATTTGTTTTCATTTTCATTTCTTTCGAACGAACTGCACGATGGGGGAAGCGAAGGTGACGGGAAACGCTTTTCGGTTGCAAGGTGTCTGGGGAAATTAACAAAGCCGCAGGTGCAGTGCCCTTCGCCCAAGAGTTTTCACGACCTGTCCTTCGTTGAATCTTAATGAAATATGTACAGGGGGAACGAACATCAAGCGTCAAGTCAACGAACTTGCCGCCAGATTTTGCCGGATAAAATTACGCATACGCCACGTTGAACAGCCGAACAATAAATTCCCGTTTCTTAACCCTTTTTCAGCGCTCGCCCAGTTAATTATCACGATCCAGTGCACAGCTAATTGGAGTTTAACCTTTCGACCGTTGCGATACTTTTGGCATTTTTATTTATTTAATCTCGCTGGTGGAATAATAATAAAATAAGCCCCTAGGAATAGTCCAGTGCTTGTGTTGCCTAAAATAGCTTCGAAAAACGAACCATTTAGCCGCTTTTATCTAATTGCCAAAGTCTCGATTTTCATTTTGTCAACGTTTCGCAATCGTGGCTCGTCGTTTGCGAAACATTTTCGTTGGCACGTCATTTCGGGCTACATAAATTTAAATTGAATTTTAAAAATTCAGAAGCCAAAGAACACCTCCGAAACGATGAATGCGTGGGTGTGTGGGGAGTGCCTAATAAAAACGTTTGCTTTGCCATCGATTTTCGGATCGTCGACTTCAAAAATTTCCGTCTCGAGTTTATAAATATTTATGCGAGGTGCTTTTCGGGTTTTCCCAGCCACCCTTCAACCAGAGTCTATGATAACTAGATGGATGGACGGGAGATGGGAAAACTATAAGTTAATGCGAGCTAAAAGGCACCAGGGACACGGTGCGTATGATTGATGAGCTTTTGCGGTCAAGTCATTTCCCAGTTTTGAGCAGCAATTGAACATCTATATGAAAACATATGTATGTGTTTTCTGATTTGTAAACTTTGCTGTTGAGTTATTTGGAAAAGTTGAATCTATATTGAAAGGGTTAAATATGATTTTAAAATGAGCTTACATATACATCAAACAACTGTACACGGAAATTGAAAACCAAAAGGTTTTGCTTACAACTTTTCATTTCTAAATAATGAACATATATCTTAAATTTTCATATTTGGAGTGCTTGCATATTTTATTTCATTTAAATTATTACACATTTGAAGATACTAAAAGTTGTTTAGTGAAACCTCAAATTTTCTGGGGATTTAAAATCTGTTTAAAGAGTTCCCAAAAGTATGATTTTCAATTTCCCTGTTTACTGGTGACAAACCAACTTTAAAGACAAAGCTTGAGTAGCACTCACCGTTGGATTTATCATTAGTACAGCTCTTGAAGCTCAACAGATACTCACGCCCACGATTTCAAGTTTCCAGCGGCTGCAGTTCATCAATTTTTCAACAACTCTGACAGCCGAAAGCGACTTTTCGGGCACATCATATTGTACATCCCAATGGCAGTCAGTGGACCAACTGAGACACATGTAAGAGCTAACATGTGGAACCGTGGCTTAATTACCTGCCCCAAGCTGTTGCCATTAACAACAGATTTTTGGCCAACCCAATCGATGATTAGGGCTAAGGACATGGCAGTTCGCAGGACCGAATTCAATTAAACTGTCACAAGCCACAGAATGAGTGACTTGGATTTATAGTCCAATTAATTGAAGCAACGTCAACGCAAATGTAAAATTAAATGATTGCGAATGCCTGTCCGCAGCGAAGAAGACGGATGCCGCCTGGTTGGTTGGCAACATGCAGGCGAATTTGTTAACAAAAAAAGGATTTCCATGTTGAGATTTGCCAGCATCAACGAGTCACGATAAAAAAAAGGAAGCACGCAACGGCGAAGAAAAGAAAGTAATTTAAATTTGTAAATCGATAGGCTTGACGGTGGAAGAACCCTTTTTTTTTGCAAACCTGCCGCTTTTTTCCCTTCTGATTTTTTACGTGATGCCGCGCCCATTTAAATTTTATAAATATTTTAACTTAATGCCAGCCGAGCGGTGGCCGACGGCGCCTAGAAGTCCTTGAATTTGCATAAACTAAAGACAAACTGGAGCCAGGACTTCCACTCCTCTTGGCTGCCACTCAAGTGTTCTCTATTTTCGACTGGGGTCTGTCCTTTTCGTGGACCTTAGCAAACATTCTCAAGTTGGCTGCCGTGGGAGCCGCGGGCTGCTTTTACAGCCTCTTTTCCAACCCCTTTGCCAAACCCATTTCCACCTGCCTGGCTTACAGCGACGATTTCCACTCAAGTGCAGGACCTTACAGCAGCTTTAACGTCTAATGGTCCGGATAAGGAATGTCTTATCAAAAATATCAGGTTTAATAGGATATCACTATCACAATAAAGGCTATATGAACTTATTCACAATTTTCTTTAAGTAACAGTATATTAAAGTGTAGTGGGACAACACATTTTTCGACTTAATGAATTTTGCATACATACAAATAGCTCAATTAAATATATTTATCATAACATTTCAGACACTATATTCATATTAATGGAAAATGGAATGAAAATGGAAAACAATATATTTTCAACGTTTTCAAGAAATAAGTGCTCTCATCCATCGATATTCTTGTCATAGTTATATTAAAGGCTTTTTTATATGCCATCTTTAACATTTCACTAAAATATGTATGTTTACTTAACCGAAGTAAATAAAAGTGGAGAACCCCTCACCTTCATTCGATTGCCGTTTATATTTTACAATGCTTTCAAGACATAAGTTGTCCTATCCATCGATATCCCTGCCATCCCTAGCTTAAAGTCCTCAATGGTTCGTTTCATTGACCCAACATGCAAATTGACTGTGAAACAAACAGGCAAGAGGCAAATAGACAAAGTTTTACATATGTATAGAATCGAAATCAAACACACACAGACTGAAATCAATGAGCCCCGCACAATTTATGTCTCAACATATCCTATATGCCATCTGCATGTTTCTGGGTTTTTTTTTCTGCCTATGCCGGGTTTCGCTATAAATTATTTCCCCCACATGGCAAGGCAAAAAAGTCGGCAAATACACCACCGCACTCGTCCTGCAAACATAAAATATTACACATGAGTGGTTTTTATGCAAAGAAGCTGGGCAAGAAAAGCTGGGCCTCCTCCTTCGACACTTTAAACTTGGCTAAGCAACAAGTTGGTCTTCTTTTTACGGGTCGATCGGTGTGGCAAGAATTATTGCGTTGCGGCGGAAACTTTAAGAGCCAACGGAAATTGTTGCCGCCTTTTAGGCCGACAACCAGGGAATGATTTATGTGCCACATGCAGCACGGTGGTGTGGGTTTATCCCGCCGTGGGAGTACAAATCTCTTACCAACTTATAACCATATATACGATGGCACGGGTCGCACTCGTTCATTAACAATTCATTAAATGCCACCAGAAAAATTAAACGCCAGGCTAAGTAGGGCAAATTTATGCTTGGCTGACAGGACAGCGAAATTGGCTTTCAGATGTGGTTAATATATATATATAGGTAAATGTAAACATGGGTTACAGTTGCGTAAAAGGTATCACCAAATAATGACTGGCATTTAATTTAAATAACAATAAGTACGTAAATTAGTATTGCTATATGGATGGATGATTGATTGATACATTTACATATCAAAGTAGTTGCTTTTTATAGATAAAAGTAACAAAGAGTGTTTGCGAGCTCATCAATTTTTTTTTCGGCATAAAGACCGCAATTGAATTTGGTAAATGTAATATGCACAATTATGTTTATGCCTATTAAATGACCCTCGGTGTTTGGTTAACAAACGCAAATACATGGTCGAAAATGAAAGCAATAAATAATTTTCGCAACAAGTTCTGATGACAATTTCATTGGCTGTGACAGCTGGGTTGGTTGCGCCCATTTTCCATGTAATACGCATTAAAATTAACTTAATTATTCACCGCCAGGCAATTAGCTGTGCAAAAAGCGATCCAAATATGATGAGAAAATAGAATAGAAGACTCTCAAAGAGTACTTCCGCACAATTCGACAGGCCTGTGAATTAACACCTCAAAAAATATATATTTACAGCTCGAAGAAAAAACGTTATGAAAATAATTGAAATAAAAATGCGGTGCCTAAAGGTCAAGTCGACGAACGAGGTCCAAAACCTGGACCACTTGACATTGTCCAAAGCAAAACTGAGGCAAGACGAAGCACCCAAGAAGAGCACTCCACTCTGAAGTGGCTCCATTTGTTACTGGCCTTTTTGTTTTTGGTTTCTCTAATTATGGCCGAACTCGCTTTTGGCTATATATTGAGCAGTTGGCCATTAGCAAATCATCAATCAGCTCAGGCAACTTTCAATTGCAAGACGCAAATCGTAAACCCGAAAAGGCAAACTTGAAAAATGGTAAGTCCTCAAGGATTTGAGTTTGCTGCAAAGGATTAAGTAAAGTCGCTAAACAAATCAAATAAATTGATCAAAATTCTACTTGGAAAGGAGGAATTTAAAATGGATTTTGGCTTAAATAAAGAATGCAAAATAAAATTCAACAAGCCCATGAAAATACTTCCACTAACTAATACTTATTTTCCAGAAAATCTTCTCGCTTGGTGGTGTCCTTACCCTCTCCGCTGTGGCCAGTGTGGCCCTAGGTGCTCCTCAATTGGAATCTCGGCTGCGCCGCGATGTCTCGGAACTGGTGGATCCCGCTGCAGTGGAATATCTGCCTCCTTCGGTCACCGAGGCTGTCCTCCTGAACGCTGAGCCTGTGGAGGCTGAGGCTCATGCCGATCCTGCTGCCCTGGAAGCCGATCCGGAGGCCACTGTCCTGGGCGATGAGGGCTACGAGTACCGCACGGTGCGCCGCCTTAAGCTGCGCCATCGCAACCGTCGTGATGTGTCCCATTTGCAGCCAGCCAGGCAGTATCTGCCACCCAGCACCGCCTACTTGCCACCTGCTCAGGAGGCGCAGGCTGCACCCGAGGCTCCGGCAGCTGCAGCTCCACCTGCCGATGACACCGAGGAGGTGGTGTCCGCCGCCGAGCCCAAGGTGAACCGGGAGTACCTTCCGCCCACGGAAGCTGCACCAGCCGCTGAGGAAACCACCGAGGCGGCTGCACCCGAGGAGCCAGCCGATGTCCGTGTGGTGGATGTGCCCACCGTTTCTGGGCAACTGCTCCAGGATGGCTACCACTACCAGCAGCCGGCCGAGATGCCCGCCGAGCTGAGGGAGGCCGCTCCCGAGTATCTGCCTCCGATCGGCGGCGAGGAGGTCATCGTGGAGGGTCCAGCTGGAGGCGAGAGTGCCGTCCTGGGCAGCGATGGCTACCAGTATCGTGCCATCAGGCGTTACAGATTTTAAATTTCTCAATTTGCCAGCGATTTGCTAACGTTTTGTTCCACCTTTTAATTGTTGTTGATGTTTTTTAATTGGTCTAAATAAAATACAATTTTCGAACAGTACACTAAAAAATTGTTTAATGCATTATTATAGATAGCGGTGAAAAGTTGTAAATTCCTGGAAAATGTAGTTTCACCTGATTGATTATTAATAATTAATGCATATTTAATGCGCAGTGGAAAAGAAGAGTAATGCGATTAAAAGGTTCAACAAAAAGTAGATAAGTTTTTGTAATGTATCCCCTTCTTCCTTTTTTAAATTTATTTTCTTCACCTCATTGAAATATGCAAATTTTTGAGTTAATTAAGTAAATCTTTATACATGGCAGCATGAATCAAGTAAATACACACTAAGAAATTGCTCGATTGCACAATAAATCCCCAGCAAGGACTTGATTCCCAGAATAGTTGCAAGGTCTTATGTATTTATATAATTAAAGTCAACAGGCTTATGGGCTACAAACCTGTGGCAAAAGCAAACATAACATTACGTATACGCACTGAGTGGGTTTGAGCTGCGCAGTCAGTTGGCTTACTTGTATGTACATTTCAGCCTTGTTTAGTGTCAATAAAAGGGCTTTTATATGTGAGTCGTCAATTAGCTGAATTTATGCCCAACTGGCATAGCTGGCAGCTGCTCCCCTTTGATGCCACCCCCCCCCCCCTCTACGATATGAAAATCGTTGAAGGATTTTATATTAATGCTCGTCCCGCATCCTGCCACGCCCACTGATTCTGCCACTCGGTTGCCATGGACGCCTTTGGATCTTAATTAATGCACTTGCGCGTTAACTCAACTCAATGGAAATGAAGGATGGAGTACGTTCCGGAAAATGTTCCACACAGAGGAGCAGCATTAAGTGCTCACTCAAGTTAAATTACTTTGACGGAAAAGCGCAGATAATGACCAGCTCGTCATTTTTACACACTCACTCTTCACTGGCCAATTTCTGCTGGCGTTCGCATCCGGATCCTCTTCTCGTTTCTTCGTTTTTAAATTATGAAATCAATTGTGCGAAATTCAATTAAAATCTTTGCACTTTTTGCCGCTGCACAGTTCCGGGCATGCGTATCGAAACGGCAGGCAATCTCAATTACATTCCAACATCTGTCCAAATATGATAAGGCCCTACCAACATTATACGCATGTTTATTTTAGGTCCGAATGGCCCCCGGGGAATGGCAAACGAAGGGTTTGGACCGAGCTGCCTCTGACAGCCCGCTTATTGCATATTAAATTGGGAGGACAGCGGCACAAATCAGAAATCAGGAATCCGGAATCCGGAATCTGCCAACGGGAGCAACAAGCCGAGCAACAAGCGGCTACATTCGTTTTGAGTGCTCGCCCGGAAGGACATTTGTGTTGTGAGCAAAGGAATAACAAAACCATGAAGTAGGGACAAGCATGACATGTGGAGTGGGCACTTCTGGGGTGTTTGGGCTAAAGTGACGCCGGTGATGGGAAATGCTGCTTAACAAAAAGACAAACATATTTGCGAAATCGATTTGCTAAAACAATTTTTTAGATGACAGTTTATATGTCATTTGATGGAGCCAGCAGGAATTCAAACTTCTAAACCTTGATCGTTATTCGCTTGTTGCTGTGCCAATGCCTACTGCTTAGGTGCTATTTTGAGAATCGCATAGAAAGGCGCTAAATTCGTATTATATTCATATTCGCATTATACTCAGTAACATAGCTTTGCAAATGATATAGAGGTAAGACAAATATATTTAAGAATCGTTACTCTTACTAGTTACTAGCGATTTTAATTGCTTATAAAATTATGTGATAATATATGAAGGTAACTAAATCCATCACAATTGCTATGTATCAGATAAATTTATCTCCAGTTAAACTAAGCGACGGATTATCTTTAACATTACCTTAACAATGACTTGTAAAACGTGAAAAATCCACACGAAATTCCACACCTCAGTCTGGGATAAATCGAATTGCCGCAGGAAGTCAATTTCGTTGGCAAAAAGCCGGCGCTGCAAGTGACAGACTCGCCCTGTGAAACGTTATTAAAAATTATTATGCATATTTATAAATTTAATTTGTGCATTACAGCGCTTTCCGACAGATAACACGTAGTATGTGCGGTGGGCGGACGGGCTGGAATCACTGCAGGCCATTCGAGTTGAGCTCGTAAATGGCAGCAGATATTCATTCCACAACAGGCTGCGTATGCAGGATATTCCATTTTGATGTCCTTCCCTTTCCCTTTCCATTTCCCTTTCACATTCGGTGTTTCTTCCCTGCGGTGCATATTTCATACACGCTTTGTCTTTCGAGCGGCGAGCATAAAAAACAAAGGATGCCAGGATACGAGATACTTTCACACAGACGGTCGCCTGTCAAGTGCCGCGTTTAACGGTCCTCGAAGTGGCATCCTTAACCGAAGGATGTGACTTTTGCAGGTGGCCCCCTTTCCCCCTCTCTCCCTCTCTCCATTCTCAGTGATCCACGACGGTGGAATGTTCGGTTTTGGGGGAACCACTTTCGTCTTTAATCAATGTCTCCAGCTAATTGAGTGCTAAAAATAAATATAAATTCAAATGAAATGTCTGCCGTTTCAACTTTTTTTGTAAGCTGCCAAATTTATGAGCCCAATTTGCTCACGTTTTAATATTAATTGTGGATAATTTCAGGGGAACAAAAAGGCACTGTACGTGTTTTGTCGAAAGGTAGACAAAATTATAAACATAGATATTAATATATACATTTAATTGCCAAGAATTCTTCGAAATATAAAGAAACATAATTTAATCACCACTATATTAGAAATGATGGGAAAAGATTCCAAAACTCTCATTTCCTAACCACATTTATTTACAGTTTATAAGAAACAGCTTTTATCATTTCCTACCCCTGAAGAACATTTGATTCGGGTTAATCCTTGCTGTCCACGGCAGGATCTCAACTGGTTTCAGTCCGACCCGAAGCCCAAACTACTATTAGCAATTCGGTAATGGTCACTCATTTGTGTGTCAGTGAGCTATGAATAAGCAATTCCGAGCACTGCTCCGCCTGTCCACAGCTGGAGATGAAACTTTTGTGACCTCCGGACGGAATCTGACCAGCAGCAACAGGCAGCAGCTGGACTAGTGTGAGCTGGTAACCGAAGGACCCAGAATGCCTTCTGCATACACTGCTCCGTGTGTGTGTGTGTTACCCGAGGAACGGGAGAGGTATATCCAGGCCAGAAGCTTTGAAGTGCGTCAGGTAATTGGTTAATTATTAGGCCTTGTTTGCTACTCCGACTATCGCCTGGAGGCTCTCTGCTCAGCAGGGCAGCAATGAAATGCCCGGATAAAATTTAATGGCTGGTCATCGCATTGGATTACACAACCGGTCAACAGGCAGTTATGGACACCACATGTTCTCATAACTAATAAGGGACTTCTCTGCTGGGTGCACTTCAAATATACCAAATTTCAAATCCTTGCACAGGCCCGGGTAATCCAATCCTTCCAGCGGGTATCTTGACTATTAAGTGATGTTTGTGGGACTTAATATTAACATTAAATTTGTATATAAAATGTATGAATAAGAATAAATAATGTTTCACTTTATCCATTTGGAAATACAACTAATGTATGTTAATATTCGGTTTCGTGTATTTCTGTGTCATGATTTTTGCTGCAAACACAGGTGAAACTCAACTGTGGGAACAATTCCCAAATTAGAACGAAGTCAGCACTGCTGGTAATCATTTTTCACTCCAACTTTTCATTTTCCATTTTCCACACACGCACTGAACACCCACACACCTGCGCGTGTGCGTGTGTTTGTGTGTGTATGGTTGCTCTTGACTTCTGCGTTGGAAAATTAATAGCTTGACCACAAAAATTCTTGTAATTTTCCTAGGGATTTTGTCCAGCTGGCAGAGAGAGAGAGAGAGTACATTTTGGTTATCAAAGCAATTTCTTCTTTGTTGGCTGTACTTTTTTGCAGTTTTTGTTTGCCTTGGTCATTTTAATTAAGTCAAAGTGTTTGCTTACACACACAAAAACTGTGGGAAAAAACGAAAAGTACAAACATTCCGGGGTAAATATTTTTGTTTGAAAAATACTCCTGGCTTATGCACTCATCTCGATGCAATCTGAATTTTTACTACCGTTTAATCTCTTCCTCTCATTTGTCAGATGGATTTATTATTATTTATTAATTATACCGTACGAATGAATACTTAATGAGTGGGAAAATGAACTGACTTTTAAAAAAATGTGTAATTACTTTCCTTTGATTGTTACAATTTTTCAGTGCAATTTTATAAATTGACGCTATATGTTCTCAGTAGAATGAACTAATACTTATGTGTAAATTAACCAAAAAACTTAAAGTTAAACTTATTAATTAAAAATACTTCTCTGGGTGAACATATAAACTCGAATACATTTCAAAAACTTTGAGCTGTGCTTTTTAAGAACCCTATTACTTATGGATGAACTTGTCCTTAAAGTAATATTTTGGTATTTTCAAGAAGTTGTTAAACTAATGAAAAGCAGTCACTTAGACAAATCCTTGGATGGATATCAACCAGGAAATTCGTTGGAGTTGGAGAGGCAAAAGTGCCAAAAGAACACGTACACAGCCGTCGGTGCTCAGGTGAACTAGAAGGACACTCAACTAGCTGGGGCAGACAGTAGGCTGTGGATTTTGGCAGGACCTCGTGGGTGGGCGGGGTAAAAAGCCGTCAGTTGGGCTGCCGTGGCAACGCTCAAATGGCCAAAACGCCGGTAAGTCGAAGGCGTACGAGTGAGCGAAATAAAAAACGCATATTGCGTAAATTTCAATGTCAAAGGCGGTGGCAGGTCACAAAGTCGGTTTTTTGGATTCGTTTTCGGATTCGCTGGTAGCCAGGACCACGACAATCGTGGGCCGAGGAACTGAAGGAGACAGGTGCGTGTGCCGCACTTATGAGTGGCACTTAGTCTGGCCTAATACCCATCATTAGAGCATTTAATAGGAAACACGTGACGCTGCATAGCATCCAACATGCCCCTCCCCTTCCATTATCCTCCTCATGTCGCTGTGCGAAAATCTAAAACAGTGAAAAAGTCCGGGGTATGGCACTTTAAAAAGGGCCTACGGTTTTCACACCCGAAAAGGATTTGTCAAAGCTGACTTTTGCAGAGGGAGATCGGGTGTGGAGGGCAGGATGCTCCTCCAGGCTAGACACAGTGGTCGTGGATGGCACACTGATTGTGCCTTGGGAAGTGTAATTAAATTCGAATTTCTTCAAAGTTTTAAGCCGGGGATAAGCGACTTGTGCGTATTTACATTAGGTTTAGTATTTCAACTGATTACATTAATTACTAACTTAAAGATTAGGTAGATGATTTCATTAAATGGCCTTTTAAGCATATAAGCCGTATCTATAAACAAAGCGAAAACCTTTGCCAAATAAATGTTGTGGAAATTTTCCAGTGGAGTTGCTGAGGTAGAGAACATTGTGTATTCATTCAGGTGTTATTTCACCTTTAAGCCTATATTTCTGTGTTATATATTCTGTATATTTTTATAAGTGAAAGTCCCAAAATAACTTAGAACCATTTTATTAAAATTTCAAGCACATTATTGATTAACTTTAGTGTTTTACAATCCCACTGTACTGCTGGAAAGCGCCATCTAGCGCTCGCGTATGTGTCATATAAATTCTACATGAAATATACATTATACATGCAGCAGTTGCCTTGGCGCCAAATTAGATCACATTCAAACCACATTCACATTTTAAAGACTCATTTTATTCAGTTAATATAAAGCTAATTCTGACTGGAGCGCCATCAACGTTCATTAAGCGTTTAGAAAAATCGTTAAGTTGAACATTTCAGTATCTGGTTGTGTGTGTTTTTTGTGTGTAGTGTGACTTCTTGACTGTGTGAAGAATTGTGCTGTTGCTGGATTAAAAGTAAAAAAATCTAAATCGAAAAATACTTGACTGACATCCGCCGCGTGGCGTCCCTCCATTTGGTACGAAATTTGTACATTACGAATTAAAAACTAATCTAATCGAAAGTTAGTGCATTAAGTAGACCAGCATGGCGGCGAGCGTGGTGGCCAGAAGTCCGCCAACTCCGGATCCCAGCGATGGAGCACCTCCCGTCCGGCAGTAGTATTCTCCACAATCCGCATCCGCAATGGTCTTGTACTTCTCGAGGACATCTGACCACTTGCACAGACCGACGCTGCACCAGTCCAGCTGCACGGCCTGCTGGTTGAGGAAGAAGACCACCTTCTCGCGATCCAAGTCCGCCGGACAGTCGTATTTCACCGCCACGAAATTGGCGGCAAACGGATCGATCAGGCTGCTCTTCCAACGGCGGCTCGTCAAACTATCGTAATTGTCTGCCCGCAACTTGATGTCGTCCTTCTGGATTCCCAGCGCAGTTAGGAGAGTTAGGAGACCAGTCGAGTGACCGAAATGAGCTACCACATGCGGCGACACCGGATTGCTCAGGTGGGTGAGCAGGTCCTGCACCAGTCGGCAGTTGAGATGTGCGTTTTCCGGGAAACCATAGCCCGAGCCATAGTAGTACTTTAGATCTTCCAGGTACTCAAAGACCGTTATTTGCTCCGGCAAGAAGGCGCCGCACCAGACGCTATTGCGGTCCACCTGTAATTCACAGTTGACCAATTAACTTTTCTAAGAATTCTTCGAAAAACACACTCACATTCCACGCCTGCTCATAGCGACACATATCGTACATTAGCTTGATGTCCGCCTCCTCCAGGGTGTAAAGGAAACTGTGGGCGAAAAATTTCATTTTTAAAATCTTGCAAAATTCTTGGCAAACTTTACATTTTTCAAACTTACCCCAATCGAGTGGAGATATCCGCCAACGTGTCGTTGTACAGCTTCGACTGATGAAACTTGTAGTACTCAGAGCCCTCATCCTTGTAGTTCACATTCTTGAAAGAGGAGCAATAGTCATAGGGACGCAGCAGCAGATCCTGCTTGGGAATCTCGACGGGATGAGCAGCGTTTTGGGATCCAAACAGACCCTCGGCGAAAGCCTTGAAACTTTCCGTGGTGCGCTGGGTGTCCGTATGGCGGAACTAAAGTCACAAATAAATAAATATATATACAATATATTCTTTATGTGAGCTAACCATTTTCAAAAGACCCACCTGGTAGTAAGTGTCATTATAGTTAGCGGTCAGCACAGTGGGATAGTACCGCTGGTACAGCTTGGCCGTGCCCCTGAGATCCTCGTAGCCCTGGGCGGTCAGATACTCCTCCATGTCGGGCGTTATGCTGCTGTTCCACTTCCACAACTTGATGGCAATCAGATCCGTCTGGCAGAGAGCATCCGTTTCGGGCTTGGTCCTGGCCACTTGGTAGTTGTTAATGATGAGATCGCGCAGCTATAAATGATTATCATAAATAATCAATTGAGCTACTTTATTGAGTTTACAAAAACAAATGGCCTTTAATGCTGGCTTTTGAATGGCTGTTACTTGTGCTGCATACAAATGATATATTTGTAAAGATTACAACGTCGTAAATTTTACGCAGCTATAGCTCATATTTGTTGGCAATAAAACGTTTCCTAAATGGGCAGCTTGGCTGTTAATGAATTATGGCTTAGAAGTTTTGTATTCACTGAATAAACTAATAGGTTTCACTTTCGCGAAAGAGTTATTACACTCTGACAAGTAAGAGCATTGTCATTATCTTTATCTAATCCTAAGTGCACGACTCACCTCAGCCACCCTGGACGCCTTGTTGATCATGCTCTTCTTGGGCAGTCGTGTGCCGTGCCTGTGAAAGATCCACATCTTCTGGGGCTGACAGCCGGGCACCAGGTACTGCTTGTCAATGTCCGTGCCCTTGACGATCTGATAGGCGGTCTTCGAGGAGAACTGGCGGGTCTGGAGGCGGGAGGTGTCCTTGCTGAAGCAGTAGTCATCTTGGGCGATGGCCACCAGTGGCAGCAGTAGCAATATCAGCAGGCGCATAGCTCTGGGGAAATTCAAATAGAAATACAGGATGGGGTTAGCTGGGAGGCGGCAAAAGGGTTGCCCGAACATTTAACGGGCCCAGCCTTTGGTTGGGCGCATATCCTTGAACTGTCGTCCTGTCCAACTGGCTGTGGCTGCCCTAATGGACACAACGAGTGTCATATGTGAAGGCCCGCTGGAAGCCACCCACCTCAGACAGCGGAAAGGTGTGGCATTTAAATTGCTTCGCTGGCGTCTGGCAAGGAACTTGGCAAGACAATTTGGGAGGGGCCCACAGAATCGAATCGAATGGAAATCCAGTCGGAGTTCGGAAGAAATGCCAGCACACACGCACCCACACTGGGAAAAAATGTTCACTTAGTGTTATGCCTAAAGGGTGCCTCATCAAAACATATTTGCCATGATGTATTTTAATATTTAATATTTCAAGCACATTGCATAAGCGATCCTTGAAGATTTTGGAAACTTATAGAAAATTCTTTGCAATTTTTTTTATATTTTATTTTTTCCAGATTTGACGCTACATTCTTTTTCTCAGTGCACAGAAGCGACACAAAGAAGTAACCTCACTCTGGCCCTGAAAATTAGGCTAATGATTTTCGCTTGGCCCTGCTGACAAATTGCTGCAGTTCTATTCCTCCACGTGGCTTTTAGTCATCAGCTCGAGTCCATCAAGCCAACTCCAACCCCTGTCTCCACCTTCACACTCCTTTTCCAATTAGGTCAGGCCAACAACAAGTTGGGATTGCTCATAGATTGCTCATAAAAGATTGTAATGTTTCAATTTAGTGCCCGCATCCGACATTGATTAATCAATCCCTTTTTCAGTTCATTTCGATGGGTCCATACAATAGCTCATTAGCGTGTTGTAATTCGAACTGACTTCGTAGATAGTTATAATATGAATTTTGAGTGACAAGCTGGCCCGAGGCTATACTTCTAAAATTTGATAGCAAGCGAAATTCTTTCAGAATCTAAAAATCAAAATGAGTTTAAAGAAAAAAGTATGTGGTCTATGGTGCAGGCACAAACCATCGAAAAATCAAAAAGCATTGGCCGTAGCCTTGTAAGTGTGAAGATGAGGCAAAGGGCCAGAGATACCCAGAGTTGCATTCTAAGCAGAGTTGCCAGCCTGGCCTAGGAAGCACACCCAGTATTGACATAAACATTTTCTTATGTTCACAGCGCACCATCCGCTGCCACCTTTGGGATGGCTGCAGCATTGGCTGTTGTTTACTATACCGATTGGAAAGTAATTGCCGGATGGATTCCCCTATATAATACCAAGTTCCCTAAGCCTGAAGACCCTAAGAAAAAAAAGTAATAGGAGATGAAGGCTGCCGCTCGCTTATTTTTAGTCTCTACGCTTGAACAAAATCGTATTCTTGAAGATCGTGACTTCTGGGGAAAATTATACAAATAAACGCTATTACTGGTATTCAAATGTTTTTTCTATGCATTTCGGTGCTTTTTGCGGTTGAATGTTGCTTATATTTTGGAAATGCATTTGGTGGAACACGCTTCCAAACAAAATAAATGCTCTGCCAGTCAAAACACAAGTCGAAAGAACAACAAATAGATTGTTGCCACAGCACCAGAAATAGATGATCCAAAAAGCCCCTTAATCCAAAAAAAAAATAAAAATCATCTTGGAAACAAATTTTGGGGTTTTTTGTGTTTACAGTTTCGATCGCTGGTAAATGCAGTTGGGCAACCTGTTGCACGGATGGCATGGTAAATAAATAAATACGACGGATATGTGATGCTGGTGCACAGAAAGAAATTTCGGGTTGGTTACTTTAATGATATTCCCACATATGTCTTATTAAAAGAATCGAATTCAATTGAATTAATTTCTTTATAAATATATAAACATTTAAGTACCATGTTTTAAAGAAGTATACATTGTCTGGTTTCCCAAGCATAATGTTTGAACTTATGTCGTGCCAAGGTCTTAAATTTTCTCTCAGTGCACCTGTGACGTCAGTGGCATAGCATTGACAGCTGCAATTAGCTTATGAAATTTCCAATTACACATCCCATGTGCGGAAGGCCAAAAAGCGATCTGACTGACACACGCATCTAATTTTGCTGCATCCAGTGCCATCTTTGCATTTTCAAGTGCAAATAATTGCCTCACATTCGCATCGCATCCAGCGGATTGCTTGCACTTTTCTAGCGCTACAGATACTTTGGATATTTTCCGATATTTCAGACGATCTGCTATCTGAGACACCGCACCCCCCCCCCTCTTGGGCGGGCACTCCCCTAATCAATTGAATGCCCCTCCTTTGTTTGCATTTTCAACCCATTCCCATTCCCATCGGCATTTTTCTAGTTTTGTGTTTTCTCAATGCGAAATTAAAATTCCAATTTGGCTGCCATCTCGCGTTTACTTAGCTGGCTTTTATGAACTGGGCGAGCAAATTGCTGCCAACTGCTCCCCCCAATCGTTTGTAAAACAGATTCGCCAACTCGGAAAACTAATTTGATCTGTGAGTAATATTTAATATATGATATTCGCTTAATATTCTCCATTGATCGTGACATTCGGCTAATTTGCCTTACTGTGTAAATGGAAAACGGAAAAAATGTGGCAATATTAATAAGGAAAAATGGGAATATGGTCCTGAAAATTAATTACAAATTCGATTTCCTTATTCCATTTACGATATTCACTTATACTTTTGTTTCGGTGTACCCATTGCCTTTCAATAAACTTGTAGTTCTTATTTCTAAGAGATCTGCCCTCGTGCCGGTTTCATTTGTGAATTTCTATTTTTTAGAGCATGGAGCATAAATCAAAACAGAAATATATTCGGCTGCCGTTTTTTTTTTCTTCTGGCTGTTTCCACTTTGCCTAATTTATAGATGTGTTTTTCACTAATTTTTTCTTTGGTATGTCTGCAGCACAAGTCACTGCCAGTGACTCGAAATTCAATTCATCATTTCACCAATTGATTTTTCCAGCACACACTGAACTGATCGATCGATCGATCTCGATCTGGGGATCGTTGAACCTTTTGCGGTGAAATTAAATAATTTCGATTACGAAACACAATTCGGAGATGTGGAGCAGTGGAATGCGCAGATACTTGCATCAATTGCCGGCCAAGTTAATTGATCATACACACGCAAACTTTTCGCTTTTCCAGCGTTTTGCTAGCGGTTTTCACAGCTGCCCGCGAATATGAGAATGGTCGCCCCAAAAAGGAAGACAAGTGGCTAAAAGTGTAGAATGCTTAAATCAAAAAGATCCGCAACTACCGTGCATATTAATTAGCGTACGTGTGCAAATGAGAGGCGGGAGGAGGTGGGCGATTGCCAGGTCGGTCCACCAATTATCGTAATGATGCTCAAGCGCAATTCACTTAAAATCCCCGACACGTCCCCTTCAAATGGCGCATATATCATGAACCGAGATATTACACAGTCCTCTCCTATATGTACATATATGTTGGGTATTTATGGACAGTCTTGGGCGACCGGAACATCCATGTTCCGAGCATAGCATAAAAAACATTGGGACATTGGGCCACATTGGGCCATCGGAAGACAAGGCCATCATCTAGTTAATATGCAGACATCGAATTCCTGCGGGAAAACGGCGTTTGGAGCGCCGAATGATACGAGCATAGTTCTCCGCCTGCCTTTGGGAATCTTTAATTAAATGCGATAGCTCCGAAAATTGCCGGCGAGCATTAAGTACTTAATTTATCACCCAGGGCCCCAAGGCGACCTTCCTCCCCATTACAATTCCGACGGATCTGTGGGATCTCCGGTCTGGCCTGTGAGTGTGTACGTTTGGAAAATATTTGAAAATATGCCGCATGCTTGACCTCAGCGTGACAAGTGAGAAGGGGTGAAGTGAAGAAGTGGGGAAGGGAAATAATGATGGGAATTTTGAAAGAGTTTCCAAAAGTATTTTCGGGGATAGTTGGTTGGCAGGCGGAATATCTGACGTCGGTCGCCTTTCGAATGATATATTCGTATTCACTAATGCCCATTAAAAATCGAGAACGGTGCTAAACTTTTTCGCGATGGCAAACAAGGAAGCCAAATGGAATACTATAATGGAAAGTGTTTCGGTTAAGGTTAAGTGAGCAATGGCCAATGCCCAAATCATTTTGGCACCGTATCAAGAGCGAACGGCTTTTGACAAATTCTGCAATTTATTTGAGGCGAGTGTGGCGATCGTGAGAATTTTCCTCTCTCTTTCGGTTGCTAAATATAAAAGTCGCTAATTAAAGTAGCAAGCACTTGAACTTATTTACACTGTGCAATCGTGCGCGGTATATTATACATTTTTAGAAAGTTTACTTAACTAAAGTACTTAAAATTGTGCAACTTTCAAGACTAAAATGGGAGAAAAACAATATTATATAACCTAAATATCGAGCTTTTCAAGAGCAAACAAATAGTTTGAGATTGGGAAAATCGCCGGAAATCGTTAAAAAAAAAAACAAATAAAAACACATGCCTGAAATAAAAATAAGACCAATTTACCTAATCCCATTAAAAATATGTTTCTTTGTCTGGGATTAAAATAGATTTAGGTGATTAATGTGAACGATTTTGGCAACATTGTTAAACTTGAATGGTTTCCGTCAATATTATTATTGCAATTTCAGAAATAAGATAGAGGAAAATCTCCCTTTATTTGGCAAAATAAGTAAGATCAGAAACCAAACACAAACGCCACATTATTTAGCTCTTCAATAGGGCCAAGCAATTGCTTACAAATTGTGCAACAACTTGGCCAAAACGATTTGAAGGGAGGACAGATGGAAAAACAGTGCTATGGAAACCCAAAGGCGACCAAATTTTCCAAGAGCAAAGCGATCGCAGCAGAGGAAAAACAAGTTCGAGTCGTTGGCCTAAAACCGGTTCTCTTGCCATCTCTACTGGCCAAATGCTTACATATTTGTTTGTTTGCTTTTCCCTAGGTAGTTAGTTGGCCCACATAATGGGCCGAAACTCACCCACGCCCCTCAGGTAGCAAAATGACAAGTATTGAAGCCGTCGACATATTCGAGCGGCAAAAACTCGCGGGAATTCCGAATATTTCCTAGGGCTAAACACCACAAAAAAATCCAAATATTGTTTATATGTGAGTTAAGCGAAAATGAAACGAAATTAAATGTTTAATGTGTCCCCGCGGTCCTTGGAAGGCGGAGAGGAGAGGAGCAGGGCCAAGCAGAGCATGGCGTGTCCAAGTGGGAGTCGCGTGCCCGCGGGGCCACTCATAAATCTGGTAATATTCCCTCAAGAGAAGTTGGCAATCGGGAAGTTGGCCGCCAACAAGACACTTGTCACAACTATTTGTTTGCGTAATTCACCTATCTTTGTGCTACTATCCACTTTAAGTGCACGAACTTAGATTAATCTGCCTGCGACGGATAGACTTAATTATTTTAAGCGCGTTATTAAAACGCGTGCAAAACGCACTCAACTCATTTGAGTCGCTCCACACTCCACTCAGGTGATGCAAACGGCTGCCACCTGCTAATTTGATTGCTCAGCCAACGAAACGCGATTTGGCCACGAATTCTGACAAAATAAAAAAAAATACGATTTGATTTCAGCCTAGAACGTTGAACCTATCATAGGGTTAGATGCACTGCAAGAAACTCTATAGTTGTAGATATAGACATTGGACATTTCGAAATCTTTAAAAAACGATTGCATTTTCTGGAAATTTTGAGTAACTAAAATAAAAATAAATGGATAGGCACATTACATTTAAAATGTAAGATTTTGGAGCTACAACTTTGTATTTCGTGAAATTTTTTCAGTTTTTTCTGCCCTTTGGCGAATAAAAAAAAGTCTCACGCTGCGTGGAAATGGAGACCGAAAAAAAACTAAGAAACAAGCAAAAGCAAATTCGTTCCCAAAAACTGATTAATGTAGACACCTCAAGTTTCCAGCCATTTTCATTCATATGCAAAACGTCGAATGGTAACAATTTAATACTATACTATTTCGCTGAGCTCATCACGAAATCGTACGAAAAATAAAAATAACAGAAATACGTTATTTGTTTAGCCGTTTGTTATACAACAATTATACGTAGGTGACCGCCGCGAACAGGTTTCCCATCAGTGAATTCCATCTAGAAATCTGTGACTGCAAATTACGAAAAAAAAAAAACAGAAACCGCAGGTGCAACTGGGAAGTATCTAAAATTGATAGATAGATATTTAGAGTGCAGTCTAATGGATCAATTAAGTGCTATGTAATTGCCACCGCCAAAATGATCGCGTGAATTTCTTGGTACAAATTATGTGAATTTCGCTTTCAATATACGAATAGACGACAGTTGATGCCTCATAAATTGTGCTCGTGACATTATACCATAATTTGGAATTAGCTAAATTTTAAAGGAGCTCACACACACACACACGCACCTAGTAGTTGGTAATTTAAATGCACTTGGTAAACAATTGAAGTTGGGCAGTAGTTTTCCCTTAGCCGTTTCAAGCGACTTGACCGCTCACGACGTCGCGACCGTTGAACGCTCAAAATGAAACTGATGAAAACGCGCCCAAATCGCCTCCAAGTTGCCTCTCTTCTCACACGTTTTCTCTCCCTTACTCTTTGCTTTGGGAAGTTACGCGATAAGAGATTACATTTTATTAACACTTTGCGCAGGTGGGGAACCGACGCAGGTGAGATGAAGATAAGGAAATAACTCAAATTATAATTAAGTAAAACGACTTCAACAGGACAGAACTATGATAATTAGGATAACTGAGATCATAGAATAAATCATCACTCAATTCACCCATATTTTGTACGCAAAATAAATTTGAATATTCGTATTACCAATTAGTAAGCTACTAATTTTTTATAAAGTATGGAAAACGTTACAAATAGTTAAATCTATACAGAAAATTGTAAATACCATCTAAGTCATGTTTACTTGGTGTTTCTATGAGATCATAGTTTAAAAACCCTATTATCAGCTATAATTCTTTTTCCTAACATTTTTATAATATACATAATAATATTATAATGTAAATCAAAATCTACATGTGTAGATAAACAAGAACTTATACAAAATACATAAATATAATCTCAACTAAACTGATAAAGTGCTTAACTCCCTAATTGCACTTTTCTGTAAATTTCATGGCTTATCGTTATTCCAATCCCGTTTGTTTATTAACTGATAATTTATTTGATAACGTAATAATAACATGATCATTTATTTCCTTGGTTAACATAAAAATGACACCTTTTAAGATCTCATTTAGAAGCTTTTACATAGATAGGTAAATACTTTAAATTAGCTTCGAGTGGTAAATAAATTTAAAATTATCTATAATAATCACAGTTGAAACGTTGCTTTGAAGAAAGAGTTATAGCTTGATTGAAAGTAATTATACTATAGCGTCACCTGATTCAACTAATAATAGAGCGCCCCAAAGTCCACCTCCATCGTTTCAGACGTTCAAGTTTACTGCTTTGGCGGCACTAATCGCATTTGCCTGATAAGAACAAAGCCCACAAGGAACTGCGATCCTTAGTATAGATTTCACTTGAAATATCATCGGACTTCTTCTCCCGGCAGATAAGTAATTGGCGTTGGACTCGAACAATCTGTCCTTCTATGAAGATTGCTGCCTGAGTCGATAAGCGGATGACATTCTCAAGTGGCACCGATCCATTATTGGCACTTAAAAGCCGAATAGTACGTAACTATGACGTTAGTCAAGGACTTACTTGCGTCACAAATCCAACACTAGTTGTTTTCAAACTTCAAAAGAAGAAGAACCCTTACAATGCTTCAACGTTTCCACTGACATCTGGAAATTTATAGTTGAAATTGTGGCATTCCCCTTGGCAACTTAGGTAAAATCTCTTACGTTGTTTGGTTGATTAAAATATAGAACAAATCAACAAAAATGATTGCCGGACTTCTTCTCCCGGCAGATAAGTAATTGGCGTTGGACTCGAACAATCTGTCCTTCTATGAAGATTGCTGCCTGAGTCGATAAGCGGATGACATTCTCAAGTGGCACCGATCCATTATTGGCACTTAAAAGCCGAATAGTACGTAACTATGACGTTAGTCAAGGACTTACTTGCGTCACAAATCCAACACTAGTTGTTTTCAAACTTCAAAAGAAGAAGAACCCTTACAATGCTTCAACGTTTCCACTGACATCTGGAAATTTATAGTTGAAATTGTGGCATTCCCCTTGGCAACTTAGGTAAAATCTCTTACGTTGTTTGGTTGATTAAAATATAGAACAAATCAACAAAAATGATTGTTTTCGATATCCCTTGTATTTTGTGTTCAAAAGAACAAATCGAATATAGTTATCATCATGAAAACCATTTACTTAAAAATGTACTTAATAATACATGTACGTTTTCTCATATATAAAAAGCTAGGCTCAAGGAGCTACTGAAAAAAAAGAAAATAAGAAACTTAAAAATATACAACTTTTGAAATACTGCCTGCAAAAGTATCGATTGAAGTCATCGAGCTCTTGCAAGGAAACAGCTGTTTTACTGATATCGAATTACGATAAGATTAAACGTTGCCAGTTTTTCAAAGTTTTCGTGGGAAAGCCATTGATGGTAATGCGAAATTTAAACAACAAAACAACACTTCTTTGTTAATTTGATTTAACTTTTGGACAATTGCAGAGATATTTTTAAGAATCACTTAATCCATTCCTAAATTGAAGGAATTTTAATCGCGCTGTTGAGCTTAAGCGACAAACAGGATTTTTTAGTGCGAAATCAGGGCTGGTCGGCTACATTCGCAGGCCTATTGCCGTTTAACCATCTGGTAACATTGAATTGAAGATAGTTCTGGAATTTCGTAGTTTTCATTAATAATAAAAGCAGATTTAGCAAAGCAAAGCAGCCAATGTGAGTTCATTCGAACGCAGCGAGTCAACGAGGCGGTTAGTTCGCAAGTTTTCACTCATAAATTTTCATTTTTCGTCTTCACTATAAATCGACGAAAAAGATGTCGGACTGGGACTCTGTGACTGTTCTTCGGAAGAAAGCACCGAAATCGTCGACCCTCAAGACGGAATCGGCGGTCAACCAGGCACGCCGTCAAGGAGTCGCCGTGGATACCCAACAGAAGTGTGAGTGCCGGCCAAAAATCTCGTCCTCCTTCATTGATGAGTGACCCCCTTTTGCGACCACACCACTGTCGTCTAACCTAGAATCGTCTCCTGCTGCATTGCGTGGCAATTCACTTGCTGCCGCCAATTTCACAATCGCAAGCAAACCTTTCACGCTGCCCGTGTGAACTCCCCTCTAGTAATGACACACTTTTAACCTTTTACGTACAGATGGTGCTGGCACCAACAAGCAGCATGTGACCACCAAGAACACTGCCAAACTAGACCGCGAGACCGAGGAGCTGCGCCACGACAAGATTCCCCTCGATGTGGGCAAGCTCATCCAGCAGGGACGACAGAGCAAGGGCCTCAGCCAAAAGGACCTGGCAACTGTAGGTTCAATGCTCATTTTAACAAAACCATGAAACTTACCATGAATAGGCTTATAATAATGACTCTTTTTAATGCACTTATTTCATTACATTGTAGTGAATAACAAATATCAAAACTGTTCCTGTTTTGTTTTTTATACCATTTAATATCATGCTATCACAAATATGTTCAATATGTACAAAAAGTTCCTATTAGAAGACAGCTTTCCCTTTGGCTTGTTTTGTATATTTACAATTCACTAGGTCACCAAACTAAAAATATAACATTGATAAATCTAAAAATAGCTTTTCAAATCAGTTGTGCGTCTACAGTTCAATTTAATGAAATTGTTTAAAACACCCACTTAACACGAACTTCTTCTATTTCAGAAAATCTGCGAAAAGCAGCAAGTGGTAACCGACTACGAGGCCGGTCGCGGTATTCCAAACAACTTGATTCTGGGTAAAATGGAACGCGTTCTCGGCATTAAGCTGCGCGGCAAGGAGCGCGGCCAACCAATAGCACCTCCCGGTAAAAAGTGAAATGATGCTGCCGCGTCCGCCGCCAGTGGTGCTCCACACACGGTCACCTCAGGACGCAGCGCCCGGCAACAGAACCATCAACACACGGATTCTGGAGGCTGGAGCACTGTAAGCGGCAGACGCAAATAAAGCATTATCGGGAGGCTGGAGAACCAAATCAAATCGGGTCATACAGCAGCAGCTGCCGACGCAGCAAACACAGAAGCATACAAAACCGAAGATCTAACTAATCACCACTATGAGCGCCAATTTTGCAGTTTTATTTTTGTACAAGCCAAGGGTTTTGCAACATTCACAGCGCTTGCCACTTGTCACTACCTTTGCCGATAAATTAACCATTGTAATTACCCACAACACATACAGTCACACACGAGATGCACACAAGTCGGAAACGGAAGCGAGACGGACGTGAAACGCAAAAGACTAATCTGATATTAACGCGCTCATAGCTTGGAGTAGTGTTATTCGTTCATTTTGGCATTAGAGTATGTTTTGAAACTTAATCTAAGTTATGGAATTAAAAACAAGACATAAAAAGCATGTAAAACACTCTAATTTCTTTCTTTTTGTACACCCAATCAGCCGTACACAATATTTACATAAACGATCCATTAGCGTTCAGCTAAATCTAATCAACAGACACACATGATTAAATGATATATAAAAATCCTTAGAGCTTAGTCGGACTTTTCTCCCTTGTAATTTATCGTGTAAGGCTCTTGAACTGTGCGTTTACTAATGCATTATACATATTATACAAAAACATATGCTAAATGTATTTAGAAACATTTTCTAGTCTACAAAATATTTAAATAATTAAGCGATGGCATTTTCTCAATGTTTGTTTCCCACTGCCCAAAACCCATTCCTCCGCAGCTACGGATTCGAAGTCGAGGATATATAGCTCCCGTACATGTGTAGAAAAGAGACTTCTCTTTGCAAGTGATTAACTCTTAATTATCAAATAAATGTTTTCGGCCATCTAAATTACTTTTTATTGGTAATTCAAGGTAGTTTTATTGGGATGTCGAATTCGCAACACAGGTTCAGTATTTATAACGAAAGAGGAAACAGAGGTATTGAAAGCACCACTTATTTTACAAAAGTATATGATCACATATATAGAGATCACATATTCTAGGCGAATGCTAGATCTGGGATTTCGTGATCAGCATTCTTCTGAATAAACAATTTAAGGGCTCGCTCAAAGTCCCAATCGGCTTCCTCCACAATCGATGTGACCCAAGTGGAAATGAGGCCGGTTACCTCTTGAAAGAGCAGGAGCTTGTGATCCTTCACATCCAGGGAATCCTCTTCCGCCTGACGTTCACTTGGATCCGGAAAATTTACACTGAAAGCATTTCGTATTGCAGTTTTCGATGGATTCGTTATGTGTAGACGTTCGTTGGCGATCTTTAGGCGACGAGCTCTCTTTCCCAATCCCTAGATTGTTAAAAAAATTGTATCGTAAGCAAAAGCTTAAGTTAATCGCATCCACATTTTCTTAACTCACCAAGTTCGCCTCATCGAACGTGACCACAAACTGTCGGCTAAAGCCCAAAAGAACGCCACCGATGTCCGTTTTGCTCCCGTGGCCGTTCCTCGTGCTAGGTGGCTCATCCCGTAGCAAACCAGCAACATAGATAACCGCCCCCTTACCATTGTAGTGCATTACGTCCGTCTGCAGGGAGTGGAAGTCGTGGGTGACTCGTGGCAGTTGCAAAAGTATTTCAACAATATATGTACAGCCAAAGAACACACCATCGCTTGCCTTGGAATAGTCCTTGTTGCGCAGATTTCGTGCATGCCTGTTGTACTTTGATAAACGCTGCAATATCTTTGGAGTCTGGTGATTTTGAACCACGTTGTAGTTGCACGTTAGAGTAAAAATCGAGTTTTCAGAGTAATACTTGTACAGATTGTGGCGAAACTCATCGTTTTCGAACTCCCGGAGATAGTTTTCAAGAAAGGCACCCACCAACTCGTAGGCACCTGTATCGCAAAGAAAGTTCTTCTGCAACGACTGGCCAGGATTCGTCTGCAGGTCCACACCATCCAAGGTGGTCAACTGTGGAAACACCTCCTTCACCGCCCTGACATATTCGCTGGGCAGTCTGTAGTTGCGGCAGAGTTTATTTCCGTGAAGTACCAGGGACTTCAGAGGTAGGTTGCCCAGACTGTGGATGCTTGACAGATCCTGCACCCAGTTGTGACTGAGATCCACCGCTCTCAGGCACCCCATCATACCAAGGACATGGGCTCCATCCAGAACAAGGACCTTGTTGTGGCACAAACGGATCTCTGAACAGGTGGTCATGAACTTCCGCGACGCTACCGACAGTACGTAGGTTAAAATCTTTGGCGAGCTTAGTGACACCATCACATCCTTTAGACATTCTCTGGAGTGAAACCGTTCGAGGTTAAGCATTCGGTTCTGTGCCACATAACATTGCGAGACAGCTTTCTGTATGCACTCCTCCGGATCGACATGATGCTGCTTGACAGTGCTCACATTCATACGCAGATAGTAACGAAAAATCCGATCACCGGTCGGAATTGTCATCTCGAGGTTGCAATTGTTTACCAGGTGTGCAATCTGATCAAAGCAATTGCGCACGAGGAAAACGTGCTCCGTGTTAATGTACTGGATCACATAGAATGTTATTGTTTGCAGGAATGGGATGGGAAAATAATGGGCGGACTTACCTTGTAGTAGCAGGGATAAAAGTTGCTCAGGGTCGGATCGAGCCTAATAAAGAAGAAGTCAAAGAACACCTCCTGGTTAAATTCATGACTGGGATCGGGTATCTATTAAAAATAAATATGCATCAAACATGATAATCCTAGGGGTTCCAGGGTAAACCCACCATAAAGGCATGCCAATGCTGGCTGTTCTCAAACTCGGGCAACTTCCACATGTTATTTGTATCAATCCGCGCACCATCCACTTCCAAATCGATCTCCACATCCAGAGGAGAAAAGATCTTGTGCAGCATGTTGAAAGGCTTTCCATCCTGCGGAGTAGGATAGTAATATGGCGATATTTTAATAGAAAGTCGACATGGCGTGCACTCACCACCAACTCGAAGTTACTCTCCAGCGATTTAATGTTCGCCGGAAAGTTGGATATCTTTACAATGGGGTTGTTCTCCAAAAGCAGTTCTCTGGCCCGGAATTGTTCTAGAGCGCGGCACAAACGTTCGGCTGACTTAATCTGGAAAGGAACTTTTATATAGGGCTCATATAACCAGGAGGAGTCAACTCGCCTTGTTACCCCTTAAGTCGAGCAGGGCGTAGTCCACATTGGCGAGTAGCGTCAAGGGCCGTATATCCCGAATGCGGTTGTTAGACAATATAAATCCGTTCAGCCGAAAGCGTTCATTGTCATCATTGTGTATTACCTGGCACACGTTCATCAGGATGCTCGGATTGCCCAGGCTTACCACAAGGTTTTTAAACTCCGGATGACTCCCAAAGTTGTCCAGATTAAGTAGCCCATCCACACCGTCCCTTTGAATCAATTGTTTCATCAGTCTGGTGACCACCCGTGCGATGTGGAACGTTGGAGTTATCTGGTGCCTTTGGTACTGGGCTACGCCCAGTTGAATACTGATGGGTATGGAGGCGCCTCCTTTCAGATTAATGGACAGCCGCTGTTTGAAGAGCTTATCAATGGCCGCCTTGCAGTTCCTGACCAGCATGGTATCCATGTTCTTCCCACGCTAAAAATTGTATGTAGTTTAAAACTCAGATGTCGGATGTTTGAGCTATGTGGAGGCCACCTGGTAGAACACCGGAAAGAAGTCCGCACCGTCTATCGCCTGGTATAAGGCATCCAGGATTATCTGCTCCGGATTTGGCGAGTATTCCAGGCGGCCCTTATGGTGCACTGTGATTTCGTTCCAATGGGTACCCGGAACACGATCGCCGTAGCTACTGCACTTGCTGAAGATCTTCGAATCTGGATAGTCCAGCTGGATGGGCACCGATCCATCGCCAAAGTCCAGCACTCTCATCTGGTTTGGCATTGCAAAAGAGAAGGATTTACCACTTATATTTCAAATCGTAAGCCTGTGAAAATAAAGGATGCATTTGGCAGTGTTGAATATGGACGGTTAAAAGGTCCAAGCGCATTTTTAGCTAGTTTGTTAATTAGGCAATACTACCATGTACTCTCTTTATCATTATATCTTATTTTTTATCAATAAAATTTTTCAGCTTCTGATTTTAAAACAGCTACACGATACCCAAAGTTAAAGAAATCTATTGCAGTGTAAGAAAGTCTGCTTACCAATCAAAATATCCGTTTTTTTTCTTTTCTGATTTGTATACTGCCAGCTAAAATATCGCCATTCTACGATCTATCGAAGGTTATGAAAATTCCGTTATACTACAAACTCAACCGCTCGCTACGAAATGTATCGAAGCACTGATTTTCTCAAGTGGCCATATTGAATGTCAACCTAAATTTCTGCCTGCCTCGGCATTTTTTTTTTCCATTTATGTAGCAATTGAAACGAGATCCCACCATGACGATACTGACTCTTTAATATAATAAATTTAATCGTTCTGTTTTCTTAATATCTACAAGTCTTTCGAAAAGATGTGATGTGATGATGAGATAAGATGGAATTACTTCTTGGGTGTCTTTTTCTTTCCGCTAGTGGTGCTGGCTTCTTTCTTTCCCTGGTAGAGGCCCGTATAATAGCCGGACATGTACCAGGCGGTGAGCATGGCCACGAAGTCCTGTTCGGCGCCGTCCCCTTGTCCGACAATCATGGGCGGTACTGGTGGCATGGGCGGCATAACCAGTCCGCCAGAGATCCTACTCCTTCTGGATGACTTGGGAGTCTTTGAATGACTACCAGCGGATGCCTTAGGGCGGCTCAACTGCTCGTCCTCATCCTTCTTGGCGATAAGGAACTGCTCGCGACGCACACGCTTGCCCCAGGACGGCAGGAGGTCCACGAGCAACACCTCCTGCTCGTTCTCATAGCCCAAATAGCGGAGTACGCAGGTGCCCTTCTCCTCGTTAATAGACACCACAGCGCCCTCGTAGTCCACACCATCCACGTAGGTGGCCCTGGCGTAGTCGCCTACTTTGAAGGATACTGGTTCCGGGCTGGTAGCCCCACCAGTGGCCGAGATCTCGCCAGCTTCTTCTTCAGCTGCGGCAGCGTTCTCCTCCTCGCGCTTGTTGGTGGAATCGGCGAGGCGGCGGGCCAAAGCTTCGCGGGCCAGTCCCACCGACTCGTCGTACGTCTTCACCAGCAAGGAGTCATCCCACACCGCGGCGTTCGTCTCGTCGGACATCTCGGCTTTCTATCCTATCAGGCAAGTATCACGTTTTTAAAGGAAGAACCAAGTTTCGCTTTTATGCGAATTTGCTGTGTGTTGGAAAGCGCAGGCGAATCACCGCTTAGCAGCACAGGCCGAAACATGAAACTATCGCTAAAAGGTGTACATTCAAACTAAGATGTGATAAAATTTATGAAGTCATTCTGGGTATTATATTATTCTGAAAGCGAACGAAATGGTTAAGAAATATTTAAATTCAGTAAAGCTGAAAAAAGTTTTCATACTTTGTGGCCAACATTCACAATGCAATCAGAATACTTCCAATGTAATTGTATTGTATTTATTGTTTTAATTGAAGTCTTCTTTTTATACTTTCCACTAAAAATACTTTATTGTGAGTGGTGTTGTACCTATCGTCCCCATTAACCGCACGATAGTATCGATACTTATCAGCATGCATCTTTAACACAATAAACAAACAATAAATTGATCGATCCGACCTGAAAGCGAGATCGCTAAATTTTTTAACTCAATTTCGGAGGTATGGAGTTGGGGTTGGTGTGCCGAATTTGCCTCGGGCAATGTGAAAACGAGTTCAATATTTTTGAAGTTAAGCACGGCACTGAAGCTTCAATAGCGTCAATCATTTCCGAGTGCACTGGCCTCAAAGTGGAAAAAGGCGATCATCTACCCGAAACATTTTGCACCTCCTGCTGCCAAGATGCACAAAATGCGTTCGAGTTTAGAAAAACCCACCAGAGGAGCTAATAATTTTACGTTTAGTTAATGGAGGAATCCCGATTCCGCAAGGTATCTTATTCCGAGGATGGGGAATCGAGTATCGATGGAGGTGCTTTTCAGCATTTTGTCGAACTCGAAAGTGTAGTTGAAGATTGGCGAGGCAGTGGCATGATCCAATGGGAATGTTGTCTAGTGTAGAACGAGCCTCTTTAAAGACGATGATCAGTTCGTGGACTGTGACAGCGATCAATCCAATAGCCAAGTCAATATTGAGGTAATAGACGAAGACTATGATAGTTGTGAAAACCATAGATTGCAAAATAAAGGACGTGATAATGATAAGCTGCTTCAATGTCCTCATTGCCCAACGAGGTTTTGGATAAACTCAGCACTTAAGCAGCACTTGCTGCTTAGCAGCAAAGGCTTTGAAGAGCGTATCGCATCTTTCGGGACATATTGCAATACACACTGAAAAACGGTGCCCCCATTGTACATCGAATTTTACGCTGGCTTCCAATCTTAAAAGGCATCTAATAATCAACACAGGCGAACGCCCCTTCAAGTGCTCCCAATGTCCTAAGGCGTTTTACCCAGAATGCGCATCTTCGAATTCACATGATGAGCCACACAGGAGAGCGACCGTTCCCATGCACCAAGTGCTCCAAAAGCTATTTCACGAACACGCAACTGCGGTACCATCTAAAGACCCACAAAGAATGAGAGTTCTGAATCGCTTAATAATTTAAGTTATTCTTGACACAAAACTTATGCCCAAGGTCAAATAGACGTGATTTCAATACCCGAAATTTTTAACTATACTGAGACAATCACTAATTGAATAAACAGTCCGAGCTTAAATGCGAAAATTTAGATTTAAACTCCATTAGATAGTTTGTTAAAATATATCGATATTAAAGCACAAAGGAAATACAATACCCCTTGGATCAAATCATAAAGCTTTCAGTTGTAAACTGTTAAACTATATAGAGTTCGTCTAAAAAATGTATTTTTCAACTTAAACTTACACTTAAATAATATTCCCAGCCCTGTGGTAACTTGACAATCGATAACTGTTCCGATAACGATTGTCCTATCGCTTTACCCTACAACAATTGCCATCTCTAAAAAAAAGCGAAAATCATCTTGGGAATTTGCAGAAAACATTTAAGCTTCAATATACCAATCTAAAGAATGGCCAACGTGGAATCGCTGTACAAAGAACTGACCGCCGAGTGGTCAAAGCGGCCACCAAACACCGTCAAATGCGGCCAGCTGCTGGATCAACTGAAAGTAGCGCTCGTGAAGATGGCCTTCCTGCCGACGGACGGAAACGATGCCCAGAGCTCCAAGAAGCAATTGATCCTGGCTAGGAGCGTGCTTGAGGTGGCCGTGGAGCATAGCGTGCTCAGCAAGGACCTGCTCGCCTTCGAGCGCTACATGGCGCAGCTGAAGTGCTATTACTATGACTACGCTAAGATCATTGGCGAATCGGAGAGCAAGTATAAGCTGCTCGGTCTGAATCTGCTGTACCTCTTGTCTGGCAACCGGGTATCCGACTTTCACACGGAACTGGAGCTGCTCTCCGTGGACGTCATCCAGCACAATCAGTTCATTCGGCCCATCCTGGCGCTCGAGCAGTACATCATGGAGGGACGCTACAACAAGATCTTTCAGGCCAAGTCGACGGTGCCCGTCGAGGTGTATAGCTACTTTATGGATCTTCTGTTGGAAACGGTGCGCGATGAAATTGGTGCCTGCATCGAGAAGTCCTACGACAAGATCTCCGCCAAGGATGCAGCCAAGCGGCTCAACCTGCGCGTCCCCGACGAGATCAAGGCCTTCGGCGCGAAGCGTCAATGGAAACTGGAGGCTAGCGGCGACTACAGCTTCACGGACCGTAGCGTCAAACCCAAGGAGCTCCTGCCCTCCGAGGAACTCGCCGAGCAGGTGCTCAGCTACGCCCGCGACCTCGAGATGATAGTTTAAGTCGCAAAGCAGCCGTTAATAAACGACAGAGTAAGGTTAAGAAAACAGTTCTAACACGCTGGATACCACAATTTTTATAATAATATGTAATTACATTGAAAACAACAAGAAATTAAATTTAAAACTCCTAAGCCAGTAGTATATTATTTCTGCAAACCTAGCAACAGTTTGAAATTAACTTTTCACGGATAATTTTGTAAAAGTACAACTAACAATTTTATACATTTTTCTGTATGAATGTAACTGCCAAGGAAAAACATTTGTTAAATTTTTTCACTTAGTCAAATTATTCAAGATCACGATATTTCGAAAATCCCGTGACTTACCATAAGTCACAGCTGGTACTCGGTGTGACCATTTTGGAGCGCATTGAAAAACTAGGGCTTAGTTGAACCCCGTGCGACGGCCACACTAGCGCGAACGACCGTAAAAATTTTCGCTCTGCGAATATTTGTAAAAAATTGCTTAGAAAGCAAATAGAAGAAATTGTAGCATAATCCACGCCATGGCCTGTAACGCTAGCAAGACGTCGCTCCTGCGCGCCATCGCCGTAAGTCTCGACTTAACCAACAAATAGTTACGGCAGCGATTCTTCCCAGCGGAAGGCTCGTGTTACGTAAAACACCCCAAGTTGCCATCTAAACAATGTCGAATGTAAGAAGAATTATAACAATTCCATAATGGTTTTCGGCAGAAACGAGGCTACGCCACCTGCCCGCGTCCCGTCGGCGACCTGTCCGCCGTGAACGTCAAGGTGCTGGAGAACAAACTGGTGGTAGCCACCGCCGATGCAACTCTTCCCGTTTCGCGCGTCTCTTTGGTGCTGGGGTAAGTCAACGGAGCAGTAGACAATCGCTTGGCGTATCCTAATCGACCAATTGCAGAGCCGGATCACGAAACGAGTCCTACGACATCCAGGGAGCCTCGCACCTGCTTCGTTTGGCCGGAGGACTGAGCACCCAGAACTCGACCGCCTTCGCCATCGCCCGCAACATCCAGCAGGTGGGCGGTACCCTGACCACATGGGGCGATCGCGAGCTCGTCGGCTACACGGTGACCACCACAGCAGACAACGCCGAGACTGGACTGCGCTATCTGCAGGACCTGCTCCAGCCAGCCTTCAAGCCCTGGGAGTTGGTCGACAATGCCAAAACGGTGGTCAACCAACTGAACGCCGTCTCCACGGAGGTGAGCTCACATGCCATTAATCATGGATATAGCTGAGTCCTAGCTCCTTAATATAAATGCAACCAAATATTCCTGAATAACTCTTTGTTTTGTCTTTTGCAGGAACGCGCCATTGAGCTCGTTCACAAGGCCGCCTTCCGCAACGGCCTGGGCAACTCGATCTACTCGCCCCGCTTCCAGTTGGGCAAGCTGTCCTCCGAGAGCCTGCTGCACTACGTGGCCCAGACCTTCGCAGCTGGCCGTGCCGCTGTCGTGGGCGTGGGAATCGACAACAACACGCTGGCCGGCTTCGCCCAGACCCTGCAGTTCCCCAGCGGCGGCAGCAAGGCTGCCTCCGCCAACTGGTATGGTGGAGATGCGCGCAAGGACACTTCTGGTCACCGTGCGGTCGTCGCCGTTGCTGGACAGGGCGCCGCCGCATCGAACCACAAGGAAGCGCTGGCATTCGCCATCCTGGAGCAGGCGCTCGGCGCCAAGGCCGCCACCAAGCGCGGCACTTCTGCTGGACTCTTTGGCGAGGCCGTCAACTGCGCCGGCGGCGTCGGAGCCTCTGTCAAGGCTGTGAATGCCAGCTACTCGGACGCTGGTCTGTTCGGTTTTGTGGTCTCCGCCGACTCCAAGGACATTGGCAAGACCGTGGAGTTCCTGGTGCGCGGCCTGAAGTCGGCTTCGGTGTCTGATAAGGATGTGGCCAGAGGCAAGGCTCTTCTGAAGGCGCGCATCATCTCGCGCTACTCGTCGGACGGTGGTCTAATTAAGGAGATCGGTCGCCAGGCGGCGCTCACCCGGAACGTGCTGGAGGCGGACGCCCTGCTTGGCGCAATCGATGGCATCTCGCAGTCGCAGGTCCAGGAGGCGGCCAAGAAGGTGGGCAGCTCCAAGCTGGCCGTCGGCGCCATCGGGCACCTGGCGAACGTGCCCTACGCCTCCGATTTGGCTTAAGTATATAAACACCTGTACATCTGTTAACCGTAATGTAACGACTAAATAAACCTGATCAAGGGGATCGATCCGCGAACGTAAATACTTATAAATCCTACTTTAATTGGTGTATACATAAATAATCAAACTTTGGGTTAACAGATAGACATTCCACGCAGGTCATAGTATAAAGTAGTATAACAACTGGAATGGATCGTGGGAGCTAGACGAAGACCACGACAATGATGGCGACGAACAAGGCTATGATGACGAGCCAGTAGCCCCAGGTACTGTCCCGCCGGTTAACCTGTCCAATGCTCTGTGTTTCCCGCTGCACACCCGTTTCCACACGGTCCATGGCATTGGCCAAGTTGTCAAGGATATCTACAAGGAGGTAGGGATTAGCATTGGTAGTGCAGGGACTGGGGAATACCCACTGTTCTGGTCCTCCACCTCGTTGCCCAGCTGTGTGGCCAGTTGGCGCTGTCTGGACAATGTGGCTGATAGAACCTCGAGTCCTTCGTTCTGCTGCGCCAGCATCTCGGTCTTTTTCTGCTTCAGAGCCTCCACATCCAAGGCGGTATTCCGCGAGGAATTGCTGTGACCTGGGCCGAGATCCTGATCCTGCCAAGCAGAACCGGATGCGGCCGGGACATTGGAGCGGCTACTGTTTGCGAACTTCTCGCGGATCTCGCGCAGCTGCGAAGTAAGTCTATCCCAGTCGATGCGCCGCTGTTGCAGCTCCTCCTCCGGGCTCGTCTCCCAGGTGATGGCGTTGTCCAGCACCACCTTGAGGTGCTTCATGTCCTTGGCCAGCTGCTCTATTCCCGTCTGAATGCTGCTTGTCAGTTGGACGAACTGGCTCGTCCTCGGATTGAGCTGCTGCCGCTGGTTGAGGTATACCAGCAGCTGATGCCGCAGTCGCTCGCAGCCCTCGTACTCGATGTCCCAGGAATCGTGATCCACCAGCGCCATTTCTCTGCTTTTGCTATGAGTAATTATCAAAAGCAGAAAACTACGCCTCCAGCAATCCAAGTAACAAAAACAAAAACAATAGCCGAGCAACAGCTGATGGCTGGTAGCAAAATAAGTAAGCGCGAGTACGGTCACATTGCCAGTAAGAAGGGATTCGGAAATAATCTTCAATGTTTGAACTGATTTAGATATTATACTTATGTAGCTGTAGATAAGCTGGAAAAATGCACCGCGATTAATCCCCAATCCTTTATCAATTCACCTCGCAGGTGCGTTGCTAGTGTGAACTATTTACTAAATAATTTAAGCTGGTCACTCGAAAATCGTCACTATGATGTGAAGTATGATTATTCGGCCCGAATTCCTGAAACTACTCACAAAAATTAAGAAATGCTTTCCAAATTGCTTCCAATTCTGATTCTGCAAGGTGGCCGAAGAACGTATTCCTTGTGCTCGAGAGATTACACCATCCCCACAAGTAACCACACCCTAACTGGTCAAATTTTAAAGGTTCCAAACCTAAATTCGCAGGAAAGATGTTTTGGTACGCACATTGTTGTCCGGCATAAGAGAGGTCGGTTCTACACCGACATTGGCGAGCTCCGGGCTGTATTGGTATACTCCATCAGGGACGGTGTGATGACCATCAACAGCACCAACGTCCCGGAGGAACTGGGCGGACATGGCATTGGGAAGCTACTGGCCAAGTCGGCACTGGACTACGCACTGTTGAATGGGCACTTCATTATTATAAGGTGTCGGTTTGTCCAGCACTACATCGACAAGTATGAGCCGCAATACGCCAAGTACATATTAAATTAGGGAACCGAAAACAAAACTTCAAAATTGTCGACACAATCAAACTGAACACAAATAAATCCCCCCACTATGCACATAGACACCATACATATAAACGTATATTTGCGTTCAGATTTGTTGAATTCCTTCGGTTTTTGAAAAATTACATGAAAATAATTTGAATTGGCTTATTTTTAAATTATTTCAAAATTTCTAAACCGAAAGGTAACAGATTATATTTAATGACGAAATTACGGTTTCTTATATAAGCTATTTTGTTATGCTTCTAAAAACAAATGTTTTATTACCTCTTTAAAATATGTAAACTAGTTTTCACAATATATTTTAAAAAATTGTTAATTTCCATATATACCACCTTGCATTGTGTGACCACCCTGAAATTAGCAAAGGGCGTTGCCAGACTCCGGCCACCCACGCACATACGATAGTTGGGACCGGCCCGGCGCGGTGGACAAAGTCACGGTATCGATATGGTGACACGATTCACCCACACATGCATGCATTGGGCTACGATGGCTGTGACACAAGGTGTGAAGAAATCACTGGGTTACAATGAGCGCTATTTATAAATATTTTGGAAGTATGCTGCAGGATTTCATAAAAGTAGTATGCAATTGGTATGCTTGATTCATATTGTTTAAAATTTGCTGTGCTACGTCAATTTTGTACTTGAAAAATATGGAGTCGTGACATGCCGCCAAAGCGGTGACTTGTCACGGTGAAATAATCGCGACTAGTAGCAGGTACGCAACTATCGCCCATCGCTAGCTCACACGTACACACAATTTATTTAGTCGTGATTTCTATTTTATTTGTTTCAAATTACAACCAAGAAGGAAACAAATCGCGACCAAAATCCGCTGGCCACAATGCCGAGTGCCTGTACAAGCGTGCGCGAGCATTCCCACTAATCGGAAGCGAGCGCATCCGCCGTTTTGAGCGTTTTCCGCGCGGGAGTGGGAAATCGAAAAGGCAAGGCAAGCCATCGGTCCGCTGCAAAATAGGGATAAATAGGATATAGTAACGTAGTTCAGCACACAATCGGGGGGCCAGCATGGAGCGGCGCGTGAAGCTGAAGACGATCAATCCGCACATAACGTGCAAGATCTGCGGCGGCTACTTCATCGATGCCACCACGGTGACGGAGTGTCTGCACACATGTGAGTTGGTCCGGCATGGAACACTACCTGCCCAATAACGTCAGTGTTTGTTGCAATTACAGTTTGCAAGAGTTGCCTGGTGAAGCACCTGGAGGAGAAGAAGACCTGCCCCACCTGCGACAACATCATCCATCAGTCCCATCCCCTGCAATACATCAGCTTCGATCGCACCATGCAGGACATTGTGTACAAACTGGTGCCGAAACTGCAAGAAGGTTGTCTTGAGCGTGCTATTATTATTATTGTTTCTTCTACTAACTCACTCACACTCCAACCCGAAACATTCCAGATGAATCGCGCCGAGAGCGGGACTTCTACAAGAGCAGGAACATGCCGTGTCCCAAGGATATCACGCAGAACCACGAGGACGACAACGAGAAGGTGATGGACGCCCACGCCGAGTCCGACTTCCATCGCCTGGACGAGCAGGTGAACGTGTGCCTGGAGTGCATTAGCAATAACTTCAAGAACCTGCAGAGGCGATTCATTCGCTGCAGCTCGCAGGCGACGATAACGCATCTCAAGAAGCTGGTGGCCAAGAAGATCCTCAACGGCATCGAAAAGTACAGAGAGGTGAGAGGCGAAAGCCAAGTTTCGGAACAGTAACTGCTCTCAGTGAAAGCTCAGACTGGCTTAGTTACTTGTATACATGGCACATACTTATATGATAACTACGTATCTTATCTTTCAGATCGACATACTGTGCAACGAGGAGCTGCTCGGCAAGGATCACACGCTGAAGTTCGTCTACGTGACGCGCTGGCGCTTCCGGGATCCGCCGCTTCGGCTGCAGTTTCGTCCGCGGGTCGAGCTCTAACCACTGTTTTAGTATAATGCCACAACAAATGATCTATTTTTATAATTTATTGACAATGCGTAAATATCGTAATTAGGAGAGTCGCTAGTGTTAGTCCCCTCGAAACCATGAGTGTATGTGTAAATGTGCATGTATAAAGTCGTAAATATATGGTTATCCCTCCTAGAATTAAGTAACTTCCACTTCCTAACTCGTGTGACCCTTTTTTTGCCGCCTTCTTTGCTGCATTTGCTCATGATTTAATCAACGTTCTCCGTTTGCAATATTTTATGTTCTCCATTTTTAGTTTGAAATATATATGTATTTATTATTTTAATGTACAAAACACACGAATGTAAATAAATTTGTAATTATGTCGAATGGAGTATGTTCAATATGGGGGACGCCCCGCGTTTCTGTAGCCAAATCGCGGAACTCCAATGAACGGCGGTCGCTGGCGGTATCTGTAGGGGGCCGGTGGAAACGGCGGAGGACGTGGTAGCCTTTGGTATCCAAAACTTTGCTGCATACCAGACATCCCCTGCAAAATCGATTTAAGTTAGATTTGTTATTTGTTTCAATACAAATAACTACTAACGTAGAAATCCTGTGGTGGCACTTGCACATAGTAGTTGATGATCTTTGGCGGAGGATTATACCGATGCGGGCTCCGTTGACGGCGTCTTCGTTCACTGCTGCGACTTCGGCTATGTTGACGGCGTTTTCGTTCACTGCTGCGACTTCGGTTGCGATTGCGGCTCCTAGAGCGCTGGCGATGCCTTCTGTGCCTGCTCTCTCTGATGGACGACTGTGATCTGGATCTGGAGCGAGTGCGTCTGGTGGATTGGTGCGCTCTTTGGCGCAATCTTCTCAACCGATCCTGTTCTCGAACCTCGTCTGCAAAGTACGGAATCTTGTGCTCCTTCTTTCTGCTGTCCCTCTCGCTTGATCGCCCATGGTATTCTCTTTCTCGCCGGGATCGAGACCTTGAGCCACGGGAATCTATGTGAAAAGAGTGTGCGGTTAGTCAATGCATCTAACGCATAGTGTTTGGCGCATCGTCGGAGACGGAATCCACGTAATGCGCAGTTGAGAGTCCTATTGTCCTAGCTTCTCTTTCTCTGTCTGGTCGTCCAGCGTTCATTCTCATCCATTTCACATTTCACACAATATGACACTAGAAAAAAAACAACAAAAAGATGGCACTGGATCAGAATCTGATCAGATCGGTTATACTATATAGTGGGTACCTCGATGCTGGGTTCCACTGCTGTCGGCATCCATTTTCATCGGAAAATGCTGGAAATTAAATGATGCACTTTCCTCAGTGTGACCGTACTCGGCTTGCACCTTGCAATGTGCCCGCCAACTCACTTTTCGACGAACTATCGCTACATATACGTTACTTTTTGAATATTCGAGAGCAACATATCAAAATTTAAAATTAACTCATATACTTTATTAGTTTTTATTTAAGCTAAATTCAACTTTTAGGAAACAAGCGAGTATTTTAACTTTAGGGTTATGCGTTTTCCTTACAAATACTCTGCAAACACGGTTTCATTTCACAAGTACACAATACAATTTTTGTTTAAACTAACTACACAAACATAGGGAAAGCAGAATTAGCAGGCACAAATAAAACAAATTTTAAAATTTAAAACTAATCGGGACACTGATGCGCTCGTTTTCCATGGAGACCACAATGAGCGGCTCCCTTTCGAGCAAATCCTGCCTGGGTGAGCGGAGCAGGCGCACATCGATCTCCGCGTGGCCGCCATCCGGGGATACGTAGCACTCACTGGGACTGATTCGCACCAAATCGGGCACATTGCATGTGACCTCGATGAGCTGCCTGGAGCAGAAGCTGTTGGTTACGGACAAAGTGGCCAGTGGCGAACAGCCCACTCCGAATTCCAGCAAACCTGGCTGCACACACCAGTTTTGCTCGACGGGCGTCAACGTTGTGGTGTCCGCCTCCAATAGCTCATCCACTGGCTCCAATAGATGGCTCTGCGTTGGCGTCGGCGAATTGGCCACACATATGGTGCGGAATAGCACGGTTTCGTCGGCCTCCGGCAGGAACATCAGGGAACTCTCAGACGATTCATCAAAGTCCCGATTGAGGGTAAGCGCAACATCAATAATCCGCACTACTGTGACCAAGTCCAGAATAAACTCTGGCGGTTCGTTCAGCTGACCGATGTTGCGCACTGGCTGCTCGTCCGGAAATTCGCCCCAAATGCTGTCCAGCATCGGCGATGTGAGTTTCTCTCGCTGTCGGCTGCTCATCCTTTGGACCAAGCTACGCATACGCTGTCTGTTGGGCTCGTCTCCGCAGAAAATCCGCATATTGGCCAGGGTCAACACCTGTGCGGTCTTCTTAAGTATGTTCTTCAAGTCCTCACGATTCGGTCGGAAAAGTATCTGCACGCAGCGCTCGCTATTTGGCGGCAATATCAAGCGGCTCGGACGTACCTCGAAGGCCTCGCTGAGGCGCAGTTTCATGAGCACGGTGGAGTCCACTGATATACCAACGAAAGCGGTGAGAGGGCCCTTGTTGTGAAACTTGAGATTCGCCGAAAGCGGACCAGCGGACAGCTCGCATACATCGCCGATGGTAAGGAAACTGGCGCCCACCGGTCCCTTTAGCAGACCGTTTATGGTGATGGACGCACTGCCCCCGTAGCCGTACAACGGAATCTCTAGGCCCGGCTGGTTGCTGTTATGCGCTCCTGGTGGTGCATAGAAAGACAAGGCTCCGATGGCCGCTCCACAGACAGTGGGGCAAAAGTTGATCACTACCGAGCGGCATTCCATGGCTTGGAGTGTGATCGTGCTGCTGTCGGTGCCCACCAGCTGGAATCCGGGTCCCTGGATGCCAAGCCGAATGACCAGCCGTTTGTCCGCTGTGTTCTTAACCTGCATGGACTTACGCACATCTGTCCGCAGCTTTGTGCTTCCCCAACAGAGGGTCGTGTGGGTCACCTTTAGGGGGAGCAGTTTTCCATCGCGATGACTGAACTCACTAGAGTTCGAGCAGCGCGAAATACTACGTGGCACTGCAACAGAGCTGGTTCCCAACCCACGTCTTCCACTCGCTGTGAATCCGCTGGTGGAACTGGCCTCACTACCTGCGGGCGAGGAGTTTGCTTTGCGGGCTGCTCCACTCATGAGCTGCCGGCGGTCGGAACTGGTTGTGCTGTCCAGCAGCGGCGACGAGAGACAGCTTCTTGGCGAGGACAGGGGCGATAGATTTTTGGCCAGGTTCGGTGAAATGCCAAAATCACGTTCGGTAGAAGAGGCCACGGCAACGTCACAACCATCCAAGCGAGTGCTGCTTAAGGAGGAGGCTTTGCGCGGAATCAAGCCCATTGTAGCGATCGAAACCCTCTTCTTGTTCACTGGCGTCTTGTCCTCGTCCTCCTCATCGTTTTCATCCTCGGTGCAGGTCAGTGGACGTACGCCGTCGCTACTCGACGGACTTGCGGCTCTTGGAGAAATCTTAGTACGTCTCACTCTGCGGCTAGGCTCCTTTACCGGCGTCGAGGGCCACTCATCGATGTCCGCCTCGGCTTCTGTCTCTACGGGATCGGTGTCCGCACGGCTGATGGTGATTTGCGGATGGTCCGCCAGCGGACTGAGCGGCTTGCGCGAGATGCTCTGCTGCAAATGACGAAAATCCGTTGAGTTTAGCACAGAGTCCGTGAAACTCATGGTGTCGGTAAGCTTGTTGGAGCCGCACGAAGTGCGCTCCGCATGGGAGTTGCTGCTCTGGTTCTCCTTGTTTTCCCCATCGTCATAATTGTTTCCACGACCATGCTCCCACAGGTGGTTGACAACCTCTACAGTGGATGTATCCGAATTGAGATCTATGTCCCTTAGCGCCTTGTCGATCGCGGAGAGACTTAGGATCTCGGAGCTCGACGGCGGACGCTTGGTCTCTTTGGCTGCCAGACCATTCCTGCTCTTTAGCGCAGTTTCAATCCGATCCTGTTGCATCTTACGCATAAGATTGCGTCCGAGATTCGAGCCAGTTATGGCATCCGTTTTAGTGTATGTTTTATTGTCTGGCTGTGGGGTCTTCTCGCCAACCGAATCCAGTGTCACGTTACTTTCTGGTTCCAATAGCGGTTGGTTGGTTCGCGAACGATTCGGGCTGCTATTGCTCACAATGTTCCATATATTTTCCGAACGCGTCTGGAAGTAGTTGCCCAGCGAAAAGTCTGGATCTCCGGCCAAGACAGAACTGTAAATAAAAGTTGAAAGTTGATCAAATTATATTTGGAAGACTATTTTATGTTGCTTACTTGGACACCGAGGTTTCTATCTCGGATGTTGGTGCGGCAATCTTCTTCAACGCCTGTGTGCTCAACGTGGCCGTCGGCATGGCCGTGAACTCCTGCGCCCAGGAGATTTCACCGAGCACCAATTTGGACTGCATTAGCTCGGCGGGAGCAAAGCTCTCATCCTGGCCTTCCGCCGCCAACGAGGCAGATCCAAAGGAAAATCCCCCACCTCCGTTAAGACTCAGTTCACTCATGTCCGCAGTGCGCGGTAAGCTGCGCGAGCAGTTGAATGAATCTGAGAGGCTGCTGGAGCTGCCACGTGATAAGTGATAGCTGGCCTCCGCCTGACTGGCATCCTGCAGCTTCCTTTCCAACAGGCGAGCCTTCTCAACGAAGGATGACTTTAGAATTTCGGCCACCGACAGGGATGGCTTCTCCCTGCGGCGCTGTTTTCCCGCCTGGCAGAGTGTGGACCTGCCGGTGATCTCCGCAGGCTCAAAAGAGATGTTTGTGCCCTTGGTGGCGGGCGTGACCAAAGCAAAGGAGCTGCTGCTGTTCAGATCGATGGTGTCGTCTGTTACCAGCTCCGAGATGTTTGTGGACAAGCGCATCTGGAGGGCAGTGCTCTTTGCTTGGCTGGAACGCGACGGTCGGGGCTTTTCCAGTGTCTCCAGCGCACGCAGTCGTTCTTCTCGGAGCCGCTCGTGGACGGCGGGAGAGTCCCGACCAGTGCCGCTCCTCCTTCCACTTTTGCTGAAGCTGGACAAGTCGCCGAAGACTGTAGGGAATGAGGATTACTTGCTGCTTCGGCTTATTTCCGGCGTGCTCCACCTGCTTACCCTTTAGATTGTCCATGTTCAGGATGCCCAGCGAGTTCTGGTCCATGAAACTGCCATTTCCTTGGCTTCCACTGCTACTGTCCATTCCGCTTTGTCCTTAAACAGTTACAGTTTGCAGTGCGAACGCGAAAACAAAAAAAAGGCGCGTCGCTTCGATCAAAAATGGACGTCGATAAATGATAAAAGATCCAGGGCTGCATACTAGTGTCGAAGCGGCCTTTGCTTACTTGTCCGGTCGATCAAATGTCAAAAATGTAAATATTTTTAGTATTCTACTGCATCACTGCTGCTAGCGCATATATCAAAACTCCACAATAAACAAAAAAACATAAATACACATATATAATAAACAAAAAAACATAAATACATATATTAAAGAAAAATGTTAACACAAGTCACCAATTAACTGCGCGAGATAAATTTACGTTACATCCCCACTCGTTAAACCGCAATGATAACCGCTAGCCAATTCAAGAGTAGAATGTAAAATAAGCTTACGATAAACTGTAAACTGCAACAAGCGCAAAACGTGCGACGGGGATTTCTCCCCGGTATTCCACTTTTCAATTCTCAATACCGCGTAACGTCGTCTGCAATTTGTACCGGATTGCATTGGATTATCCGCCTGGGCGCGAACAGTAACTCCCCAAAAATGGAGGCAGCTATTCTGGATATAATCAACGGGATCCTGACCATAGACACGGAACGAATCCGTGAGGTGAGCAAAGCGGGCCATCCGGCAATAAGAAAGGAGGTTATCCTGGGCGCCAATGGATGTCTTTCATGTATGCTTTCCTTTCTGACTGCTTCACGTTTGTCTGATCAGTTAAGTTGAATCCACACTTAGCTGTAAAAATAGGTGTATAATATTTTTTTTTTTTTTAATTTAATGTTTAATGTTCTATTTGATCAGAACAAACTTCCGAAAACTATTGCACTTTTTTAGAAATAATTATTTATATATAAATAATAATTATAATAATTATTAAAAAAAATTATTATAAAAATTATAAAAATAATTATAATTAATAATAATTAATTAATATTATATTTTTATTTGCATTAAACTCGTGGATATACCATTACATTGCTCGAATGGACGCACACTTCGTCGCTTCCTAATTGAAAAATTACTTATGTTGATAGCATGATAGCATAGGGCCATAAAAGTCGCTAATAAAGTTCCATTTCTTTCGCTTCCTTAGTCCACAGCCAAGATGCTAAAGGCCTACGAGAATCCCGATTCTCTGCTGGTTCTCACCCAGATCGTGATGTCGGACAGGCCGGTCCAAGAGCGGCAGGTCGCCGCCGTGCTCCTCAAGAGGCGGGTCAAAAAGTTACGCCACTGGCAGTTGGTTCCCGCCGAGCACCAGGCAGCGTGAGTTAACTGGTTACCTTTTAATGACTATGATACAGTAACGGATGCATGTTTTTTAGAATCAAATCGAACATGCTACAGGTCCTCATCGCGGTGAAGGAAAAGACCGTGAAGGGCACGGTGGCCTTTATAATTGGATCGCTGGTGCGCCACGAGGAGGGCGAGCAAAACTCCTGGAGGGAGGAAATACTGAAGTTTATTTACGAACGTTGCAGCAGCCCCGATCCAATAGAAAGCGAGCGGGGCAGCTCAATCTTTTCCTCGCTCATGGACGCTGCTCCCGATCAGTTTTCGGACCACACGGATACTATGTTCCCATTGCTTGCCGGCATTCTAGTTACCGCCGAGGCGAATGGGAACATGGCCACACCCACCGTGCATAACATGCTGACCGGTTCATGCTTCTTGTTGCCTTTCGTAAGTGGACATAGTAATGCTGAGCAGATTGTGGTTAAGGCTGTGCCGCTCATACTCAAGGCCCTGGCCGCCTTTGTCGAAAAGGGGTACAGTATTGAGTTCATGGGTGCCTTTGATATCATCGACAGCATGGCCGAGCATGTGCCCCACTTGCTGACCGGTAATGTGAAGCTGCTTCTGGAGTTTTGTCTGATGATTGCGAGAAACAAGCAGTTCGACGCTTCGATTCGGGTTCAGGTGCTTACCTTTGTAGGCAGCCTAGTTCGCCTCAAGAAGAAAATTATTATGAAGCAGAAACTACTACAGCCCACACTATCTGTTCTTTTCGAAGTGATTTGCCAGGACGACCTCGAGGAAGGTGGTAACTGCTCCTTTATATTTCTGTTGCCATGCTTGCTAACCCTATTCCTATTCTAGACGATGATTACTTTTCCTCGGAGAGCCTGAGTAGTCCATCCAATGCAGCTGCGCAGACACTGGACCTGATGGCCCTTCACATGGTGCCGGACAAGTTTATTCCGCCACTACTGGATTTGCTGGAGCCTGCGTTGCAGAGCCCGGAACCTGTGCTTCGCCGTTCCTCTTTTATTTGCATGGGCGTTATTGCCGAGGGCTGTTCCGAGGCCATTGGGAAAAAGTATCTCGAGGTCATGCTAAATATCATCAAAGCTGGAGTGTTGGACTCTGTTATGTTCGTGCGGACCGCCGCATTCTTCGCCCTCGGTCAGTTTTCCGAGTTTCTTCAGCCGACGATCTGCAAGTTTGCTCCCCAAATTCTACCCGTGTTGTTCGACTATCTAAACCAGCTGGTACTGGAACTCAAGGTAGGTAATCATTGTGGCCATCTTCGACCAACTTGGAATTTGTATATTTTACATTCTCGTTTATTTGTTTGTGCTGCTTCTAAAGGCTGGCCATAACAGCAATGGGCCAAATCTCGATTCCGTACCTGCCAAAGATTCCATAATGTACTTAGACAAGATACAGATCAAGCGAAGATCGGTCCTCGCCAAATATAGGGTGCTTTTTCGATGTCTTACTGTTTACTATGTACTTGATTGCACATCAAACACCTAAAATTTGTTGAATAGTTTGCCAGATTGATTACATTAAGAGCTCTGTTGTAGATATATCATTTCGCACTGGTTTATTTAACTTTTTGGCGTATGTTAAATGTTCATTGACTCGTTTCTTAATTGTTATTTAAATGAGTAATAAGTTCGTCGGTTACATAAAGAAGGTGTCTTCAAATGGGGTTCTTTTCACGTTTTTTGAGGACTGCATTCCGTTTTGCACCAACAAAGCCAACAAATTGTTTGGCAGAAACATACTAAATGTATTTTCTTTCAGGTTGGTGAGCCGGATTCGAAACATATGGATCGTATGTTTTATGCCCTGGAGACCTTTTGCGAGAATCTGGATGAGGATATTGTTCCTTATTTACCCACACTTATGGATCGGTAAGACTAGACTATACTACGGAAATATGAGTCCACTCCCTGATAAACTTATTGTGCAGTCTGTTTGGGGTTATGGAACCGCAGAACTCAAATCAAATGCGTGAAATGGCTTTGTCGGCCATAGCAGCGGTGTCAGCAGCAGCTAAGGAAAACCTGATGCCATATTTCCCCAGGATCATGACCGTACTACAGGGCTGTCTGGTGAAGGATTGCCCAAAAGAAATGTACAGTCAGCGCATCCAAGCTATCGACACTCTGGCCGCGCTGTGTCGCGAATTGGGCAAGGATAATATTATTCCTCTTGCCGACGATACAATGAACTTCTGCCTGATGATGCTGGAAGACGGTCCGGATGATCCCGAGTACCGCAGGAGTATATACAACCTGATGTCCTCCCTGTCATCAGTTGTCAACGAGAGCATGGCCAGTGTGTTCCCCAAGTTCATTGATCGCATAATGGAGTCTGTGATTTTTTCGGAGGACATGGTGCCAAATGTGTCGGACAATGCGGACGATGATTTGGCCCTAGTAGATGCCCCCGACATAGAGATTGATTTAGAGCACACAGACGACGAAGATGACCAAGACGCTTACCCGGTGGAGAATGATTATATCGTCGAAAAGGAGGAGGCCATTCTGTCACTCAAGGAGTTTGCTACCCATACCGGCGCCGCCTTCGCGCCCTATTTGCAATCTGCATTCGAGAACGTCTACAAGATGATTGATCATCCGCAAGGCGACGTTCGTATGGCATGTATTGACTCCATTTGCTCGTTCATTACGGCTCTCCACAAGTTGGATGATGCCGCCGGCCTGAAGCGCGCCTGCGAGATTGCCATTCCAAAGTTTGCACATATAATGCGCACCGACGACCAGGTTGCGGTCGTACTCCGCATGCTTGACGTCCTCTACGATGTCTTCAAGTACGTGCCGGCGATAAACAGCCAGGAGCACGCCGAACTTATATTCGGTTGCATCAGGGACATCTTCACAAATAAAATGGCCTGTCAGTTTAACGAGGAGAGCGGCGGCGGAGATGATGAGTGTTCGGAGGAAAGCGAGAACGACGAGATGCTGTTCGAGAACGCTGCCAATCTGTTCCCCATGTTTGGCTTAACCCTTCAGCCGGAGCTGTTCTCGCTTTATTTTGGACGCCTTTACCATTTCTATATTCAAAGGCTGGTAGGTTTTGCACGAAATACCGAACATGATGTGGCAAAGGAGAGAGGTCGATCTTCTCTTGGCAATAATTCATACAACCATCGATATTCCGAACGGCTTACTGAAATTCAATTATTTCGTTTCAGGCGAAGGTAAAGGAGCGCGATTTACCAGAACAGCGGGCATACATCTATGGCGCACTTGCTGACTGCTGCAAGGCGTTAAAAGGTTGCTGTGCTACTTATTTCGATGCCCTACGTCCCATTTTTATCGCCGGTTCCAGGGATTCTGATGCCAAAGCGCGACAGAACTCCTATTTTGCACTAGGCGAAATTGTCTTCCATTCCGAGGAAAAATCATTCGAGTGGGTTTCCCGGAAATGAACTTTTCTGCAGAATCTAGTTTTGATGTATATGTTTTTTGTTTTTTTTTTGCATCCATAGGTCTTATCCGACAATTTTGCAAGCCCTTTCCGAAGCAATTGTCAGGGAATCCGTTCCTGCCGCCATGGACAACATTTGCGGAGCAGTTGCTCGTCTCATAGTTACCAACCCAGATTCAGTGCCGCTTGGCCAGGTGCTGCCCGTGTGGCTCAACCATTTGCCACTGAAGGATGACACCGTGGAGAACGATGTGATTCAGAAGGCGTTCCGTGTGCTATACTTGAAGGCCCGCCCCAGCATTGAGGCACATCTTGAGCAAATCCTGGCCATCACCATAGAGGCGAGTTACAAGAGACAGATGCCTGACGTCGAGACAACCGAGAGCGCGGTGGCCCTCATCAAAGAGATTCGCGCCAACTACCCGGAACTGTTCAGCAAAGTATCGAACATGAATCCAGAAGTGTTCAATTATGTGCAAGCCCTGTAAGCCCACATATCCGTGTGAAAACCACCAAACAGCTCAGCACACCCAACGTCCTCCGCCCGCAGATTCATTTATTGGAAGTGATGCAAGCTTTTTATACGAATACTTTCGAAATAGTCTTAAATTTCAGTTGTGCTTCTGTGGAGTTAAATCATTCAAGATGAGCGATCTTTAAAATGGCAAGATGAAGGTTTCTACGCGCCAAAAAACGGAGGCAAATGTTTTCTAACTTATAACCACATCCAGTGAGACATTAATATGCATTGAAATAATATAGGGATTACTTGTTTCATTGAAGGCTATGTTATTATTTAAAATTGGTTTTTCTTCAACCATTAGGCAGTTGATCTTAACTCTTATAGTTTCAGTCTAGTTTCTACCAGTGTGCATTTCGTCGGATGACAACCTCACGGACTATGTCGGCATGATTGGCGTGCAGCTTGAGATTCGAGTCGACGTCCGTCCAGCGCACATTGGAGGCATCGTCACCGGCCATTAGCTCCAATTGTCCCACCTGGCTCCCGTCTTCATCGTGGAAGTTCAGCGCAGTGGTTTCCATCCAAGCGTTGTCCGTGTTTCGAAAATCGTCTACGTAGCCTTGGTATACCTGAACGCCTCCCGCTTGAAAAAATCGCTCAACCATGTTGGCTTTGTCCGTGAAATTCAATGCCTCCTCGGTGAACTCCCGCTTAAGGGTGACACTGACATTCTCGCCGGGATCGACCATTCCACCGGGAATGGCCCACAACTTGTTGTCGGACCGCTGTATGGCAACCATCTGTATGATATTCCTGCAGGAAAGAGGAAGTGATGTCATCACAGTTAATGGGCTATTGGGCCAACTTACCGGTTGTCGGGTTGGCCACAATTGCTCCTTGGTCGTCACGCTTCCAGCGCGTGACGATTGGATCTGCGGCAGGATTTGGACTGAGCGGCTTGCGCGAAATGCTCTGCTGCAAATGACGAAAATCCGTTGAGTTTAGCACAGAGTCCGTGAAACTCATGGTGTCGGTAAGCTTGTTGGAGCCGCACAAAGTGCGCTCCGCATGGGAGTTGCTGCTCTGGTTCTCCTTGTTTTCCCCATCGTCATAATTGTTTCCACGACCATGCTCCCACAGGTGGTTGACAACCTCTACAGTGGATGTATCCGAATTGAGATCTATGTCCCTTAGCGCCATGTCGATCGCGGAGAGACTTAGGATCTCGGAGCTCGACGGCGGACGCTTGGTCTCTTTGGCTGCCAGACCATTCCTGCTCTTTAGCGCAGTTTCAATCCGATCCTGTTGCATCTTACGCATAAGATTGCGTCCGAGATTCGAGCCAGTTATGGCATCCGTTTTAGTGTATGTTTTATTGTCTGGCTGTGGGGTCTTCTCGCCAACCGAATCCAGTGTCACGTTACTTTCTGATTCGGGCTGCCATTGCTCACAATGTTCCATATATTTTCCGAACGCGTCTGGAAGTAGTTGCCCAGCGAAAAGTCTGGATCTCCGGCCAAGACAGAACTGTAAATAAAAGTTGAAAGTTGATCAAATTATATTTGGAAGACTATTTTATGTTGCTTACTTGGACACCGAGGTTTCTATCTCGGATGTTGGTGCGGCAATCTTCTTCAACGCCTGTGTGCTCAACGTGGCCGTCGGCATGGCCGTGAACTCCTGCGCCCAGGAGATTTCACCGAGCACCAATTTGGACTGCATTAGCTCGGCGGGAGCAAAGCTCTCATCCTGGCCTTCCGCCGCCAAAGAGGCAGATCCAAAGGAAAATCCCCCACCTCCGTTAAGACTCAGTTCACTCATGTCCGCAGTGCGCGGTAAGCTGCGCGAGCAGTTGAATGAATCTGAGAGGCTGCTGGAGCTGCCACGTGATAAGTGATAGCTGGCCTCCGCCTGGCTGGCATCCTGCAGCTTCCTTTCCAACAGGCGAGCCTTCTCAACAAAGGATGACTTTAGAATTTCGGCCATCGACAGGGATGGCTTCTCCCTGCGGCGCTGTTTTCCCGCCTGGCAGAGTGTGGACCTGCCGGTGATCTCCGCAGGCTCAAAAGAGATGTTTGTGACCTTGGTGGCGGGCATGACCAAAGCAAAGGAGCTGCTGCTGTTCAGATCGATGGTGTCGTCTGTTACCAGCTCCGAGATGTTTGTGGACGAGCGCATCTGGAGGGCAGTGCTCTTTGCTTGGCTGGAACGCGACGGTCGGGGATTTTCCAGTGTCTCCAGCGCACGCAGTCGTTCTTCTCGGAGCCGCTCGTGGACGGCAGGAGAGTCCCGACCAGTGCCGCTCCTCCTTCCACTTTTACTGAAGCTGGACAAGTCGCCGAAGACTCTAGGAAATGCGGATTACTTGCTGCTTCGGCTTATTTCCGGCGTGCTCCGCCTGCTTACCTTTAGATTGTCCACGTTCAGAATGCCCAGCGAGTTCTGGTCCATGTAACTACCATTTCGCTGGCTTCCACTGCTTCTGTCCATTCCGCTCTGTCCTTTAACAGTTACAGTTTGCAGTGCGAACGCGAAAACAAAAAAAAGGCACGTCGCTTCGATCGAAAATGGACGTCGATAAATGATAAAAGATCCAGGGCTGACACTAGTGTCGAAGCGGCCTTTGCTTACTTGTCCGGTCGATCAAATCTCAAAAATGTAAATAATTTAATAATAAATTATTCTATTGCATAACACTGTTGCTAGCGCACATATCAAAACTCAACAATAAACAAAAAAACATAAATACATATTTTAAAGAAAAATGTTAACACAAGTCACCAATTAACTGTGGGAGATAAAATCACGTATCACATACCCCACTCGTTAAACCGAAATGATAACCGCCAGCCAATTCAAGAGTAGAATGTAAAATAAGCTTCCGATAAACTGTAAACTTCAACATGGGCACAACGTGCAACGCCAACGCGCCTCCAGCCCTGGTCTCTTTTTCGCGAATTCCTCCCCGGTATCCCACTTTTCAATTCTCAATTCCGCGTAACGTCGGCTGTAATTTGTACCGGATTGCATTGGATTATCCGCCTGGGCGCGAACAGTAACTCCCCAAAAATGGAGGCAGCTATTCTGGATATAATCAACGGGATCCTGGCCATAGACACGGAACGAATCCGTGAGGTGAGCAAAGCGGGTCAAATTGACCATCCGGCAATGAGAAAGGAGGTTATCCTGGGCGCCAATGGATGTCTTTCATGTATGCTTTCCTTTCTGACTGCTCCATGTCGGTCTGACCGCGTGGCTGGATCGCATTCCCTATATACATGCGTACATATCTATCTATATATGTACGCCACATGAACACAGTGCCATATAGTTCGGCATGGGCACATTCCTCTATACATGAAATGTATAGAAATGTATACATGATCAGAACAAACTTCCGAAAACTGTTGAAATTTTTTAGAAATAATTATTTATATATTTATAATTAATATTAATTAATTAATATTATATTTTTATTTGCATTAAATTCGTGGATATACCATCATTCTTTTCCAAGAATCTTTGGTCTCTCATGTTCTTGAAATGCTTCCTAATTGAAAAATTACTTATGTTGATAGCATGATAGCATAGGGCCATAAATAATAAAGTTCCATTTCTTTCGCTTCCTTAGTCCACAGCCAAGATGCTAAAGGCCTACGAGAATCCCGATTCTCTGCTGGTTCTCACCCAGATCGTGATGTCGGACAGGCCGGTCCAAGAGCGGCAGGTCGCCGCCGTGCTCCTCAAGAGGCGGGTCAAAAAGTTACGCCACTGGCAGTTGGTTCCCGCCGAGCACCAGGCAGCGTGAGTTAACTGGTTACCTTTTAATGACTATGATACAGTAACGGATGCATGTTTTTTAGAATCAAATCGAACATGCTACAGGTCCTCATCGCGGTGAAGGAAAAGACCGTGAAGGGCACGGTGGCCTTTATAATTGGATCGCTGGTGCGCCACGAGGAGGACAAGCAAAACTCCTGGAGGGAGGAAATACTGAAGTTTATTTACGAACGTTGCAGCAGCCCCGATCCAATAGAAAGCGAGCGGGGCAGCTCAATCTTTTCCTCGCTCATGGACGCTGCTCCCGATCAGTTTTCGAACCACACGGATACTATCTTCCCGTTGCTTGCCGGCATTCTAGTTACCGCCGAGGCGAATGGGAACATGGCCACACCCACCGTGCATAACATGTTGGCGGGTACGTGCGTCCTGTTGCCTTTCATAAGTGGACATAGTGATGCTGAGCAGATTATGGTTAAGGCTGTGCCGCTCATACTCAAGGCCCTGGCCGCCTTTGCCGAAAAGGGGAACAGTAATGAGTTCATGGGTGCCTTTGATATCATCGACAGCATGGCCGAGTATGTGCCCCACTTGCTGACCGGCAATGTGAAGCTGCTTCTGGAGTTTTGTCTGATGATTGCGAGAAACAAGCAGTTCGACGCTTCGATTCGGGTTCAGGTGCTTACCTTTGTGGGCAGCCTAGTTCGCCTCAAGAAGAAAATTATTATGAAGCAGAAACTACTACAGCCCACACTATCTGTTCTTTTCGAAGTGATTTGCCAGGACGACCTCAAGGAAGGTGGTAACTGCTCCTTTATATTTCTGTTGCCATGCTTGCTAACCCTATTCCTATTCTAGACGATGATTACTTTTCCTCGGAGAGCCTAAATAGTCCATCCAATGCAGCTGCGCAGACACTCGACCTGATGGCCCTTCACATGGTGCCGGACAAGTTTATTCCGCCACTACTGGATTTGCTGGAGCCTGCGTTGCAGAGCCCGGAACCTGTGCTTCGCCGTTCCTCTTTTATTTGCATGGGCGTTATTGCCGAGGGCTGTTCCGAGGCCATTGGGAAAAAGTATCTCGAGGTCATGCTAAATATCATCAAAGCTGGAGTGTTGGACTCTGTTATGTTCGTGCGGACCGCCGCATTCTTCGCCCTCGGTCAGTTTTCCGAGTTTCTTCAGCCGACGATCTGCAAGTTTGCTCCCCAAATTCTACCCGTGTTGTTCGACTATCTAAACCAGCTGGTACTGGAACTCAAGGTAGGTAATCATTGTGGCCATCTTCGACCAACTTGGAATTTGTATATTTTACATTCTCGTTTATTTGTTTGTGCTGCTTCTAAAGGCTGGCCATAACAGCAATGGGCCAAATCTCGATTCCGTACCTGCCAAAGATTCCATAATGTACTTAGACAAGATACAGATCAAGCGAAGATCGGTCCTCGCCAAATATAGGGTGCTTTTTCGATGTCTTACTGTTTACTATGTACTTGATTGCACATCAAACACCTAAAATTTGTTGAATAGTTTGCCAGATTGATTACATTAAGAGCTCTGTTGTAGATATATCATTTCGCACTGGTTTATTTAACTTTTTGGCGTATGTTAAATGTTCATTGACTCGTTTCTTAATTGTTATTTAAATGAGTAATAAGTTCGTCGGTTACATAAAGAAGGTGTCTTCAAATGGGGTTCTTTTCACGTTTTTTGAGGACTGCATTCCGTTTTGCACCAACAAAGCCAACAAATTGTTTGGCAGAAACATACTAAATGTATTTTCTTTCAGGTTGGTGAGCCGGATTCGAAACATATGGATCGTATGTTTTATGCCCTGGAGACCTTTTGCGAGAATCTGGATGAGGATATTGTTCCTTATTTACCCACACTTATGGATCGGTAAGACTAGACTATACTACGGAAATATGAGTCCACTCCCTGATAAACTTATTGTGCAGTCTGTTTGGGGTTATGGAACCGCAGAACTCAAATCAAATGCGTGAAATGGCTTTGTCGGCCATAGCAGCGGTGTCAGCAGCAGCTAAGGAAAACCTGATGCCATATTTCCCCAGGATCATGACCGTACTACAGGGCTGTCTGGTGAAGGATTGCCCAAAAGAAATGTACAGTCAGCGCATCCAAGCTATCGACACTCTGGCCGCGCTGTGTCGCGAATTGGGCAAGGATAATATTATTCCTCTTGCCGACGAAACAATGAACTTCTGCCTGATGATGCTGGAAGATGGTCCGGATGATCCCGAGTTCCGCAGGAGTATATACAACCTGATGTCCTCTCTGTCATCAGTTGTCAACGAGAGCATGGCCAGTGTGTTCCCCAAGTTCATTGATCGCATAATGGAGTCTGTGATTTCTTCGGAGGACATGGTGCCAAATGTGTCGGACAATGCGGAGGATGATTTGGCCCTAGTAGATGCCCCCGACATAGAGATTGATTTAGAGCACACAGACGACGAAGATGACCAAGACGCTTACCTGGGGGAGAATGATTATATCGTCGAAAAGGAGGAGGCCATTCTGTCACTCAAGGAGTTTGCTACCCATACCGGCGCCGCCTTCGCGCCCTATTTGCAATCTGCATTCGAGAACGTCTACAAGATGATTGATCATCCGCAAGGCGACGTTCGTATGGCATGTATTGACTCCATTTGCTCGTTCATTACGGCTCTCCACAAGTTGGATGATGCCGCCGGCCTGAAGCGCGCCTGCGAGATTGCCATTCCAAAGTTTGCACATATAATGCGCACCGACGACCAGGTTGCGGTCGTACTCCGCATGCTTGACGTCCTCTACGATGTCTTCAAGTACGTGCCGGCGATAAACAGCCAGGAGCACGCCGAACTTATATTCGGTTGCATCAGGGACATCTTCACAAATAAAATGGCCTGTCAGTTTAACGAGGAGAGCGGCGGCGGAGATGATGAGTGTTCGGAGGAAAGCGAGAACGACGAGATGCTGTTCGAGAACGCTGCCAATCTGTTCCCCATGTTTGGCTTAACCCTTCAGCCGGAGCTGTTCTCGCTTTATTTTGGACGCCTTTACCATTTCTATATTCAAAGGCTGGTAGGTTTTGCACGAAATACCGAACATGATGTGGCAAAGGAGAGAGGTCGATCTTCTCTTGGCAATAATTCATACAACCATCGATATTCCGAACGGCTTACTGAAATTCAATTATTTCGTTTCAGGCGAAGGTAAAGGAGCGCGATTTACCAGAACAGCGGGCATACATCTATGGCGCACTTGCTGACTGCTGCAAGGCGTTAAAAGGTTGCTGTGCTACTTATTTCGATGCCCTACGTCCCATTTTTATCGCCGGTTCCAGGGATTCTGATGCCAAAGCGCGACAGAACTCCTATTTTGCACTAGGCGAAATTGTCTTCCATTCCGAGGAAAAATCATTCGAGTGGGTTTCCCGGAAATGAACTTTTCTGCAGAATCTAGTTTTGATGTATATGTTTTTTGTTTTTTTTTTGCATCCATAGGTCTTATCCGACAATTTTGCAAGCCCTTTCCGAAGCAATTGTCAGGGAATCCGTTCCTGCCGCCATGGACAACATTTGCGGAGCAGTTGCTCGTCTCATAGTTACCAACCCAGATTCAGTGCCGCTTGGCCAGGTGCTGCCCGTGTGGCTCAACCATTTGCCACTGAAGGATGACACCGTGGAGAACGATGTGATTCAGAAGGCGTTCCGTGTGCTATACTTGAAGGCCCGCCCCAGCATTGAGGCACATCTTGAGCAAATCCTGGCCATCACCATAGAGGCGAGTTACAAGAAACAGATGCCTGACGTCGAGACAACCGAGAGCGCGGTGGCCCTCATCAAAGAGATTCGCGCCAACTACCCGGAACTGTTCAGCAAAGTATCGAACATGAATCCAGAAGTGTTCAATTATGTGCAAGCCCTGTAAGCCCACATATCCGTGTGAAAACCACCAAACAGCTCAGAACACCCAACGTCCTCCGCCCGCAGATTCATTTATTGGAAGTGATGCAAGCTTTTTATACGAATACTTTCGAAATAGTCTTAAATTTCAGTTGTGCTTCTGTGGAGTTAAATCATTCAAGATGAGCGATCTTTAAAAGGGCAAGATGAAGGTTTCTACGCGCCAAAAAACGGAGGAAAATGTTTTCTAACTTATAACCACATCCAGTGAGACATTAATATGCATTGAAATAATATAGGGATTACTTGTTTCATTGAAGGCTATGTTATTATTTAAAATTGGTTTTTCTTCAACCATTAGGCAGTTGATCTTAACTCTTATAGTTTCAGTCTAGTTTCTACCAGTGTGCATTTCGTCGGATGACAACCTCACGGACTATGTCGGCATGATTGGCGTGCAGCTTGAGATTCGAGTCGACGTCCGTCCAGCGCACATTGGAGGCATCGTCACCGGCCATTAGCTCCAATTGTCCCACCTGGCTCCCGTCTTCATCGTGGAAGTTCAGCGCAGTGGTTTCCATCCAAGCGTTGTCCGTGTTTCGAAAATCGTCTACGTAGCCTTGGTATACCTGAACGCCTCCCGCTTGAAAAAATCGCTCAACCATGTTGGCTTTGTCCGTGAAATTCAATGCCTCCTCGGTGAACTCCCGCTTAAGGGTGACACTGACATTCTCGCCGGGATCGACCATTCCACCGGGAATGGCCCACAACTTGTTGTCGGACCGCTGTATGGCAACCATCTGTATGATATTCCTGCAGGAAAGAGGAAGTGATGTCATCACAGTTAATGGGCTATTGGGCCAACTTACTTGCCGGTTGTCGGGTTGGCCACAATTGCTCCTTGGTCGTCACGCTTCCAGCGCGTGACGATTGGATCTGCGGCATGATTTGGACCCCATCTGCCTAGCGAACCACGTCCGGTTAGTCCGGTACGCCCGATCGGATTTAGGGGCAGTCCATTCTGCACGTTGTAGGCACCGTGAAAGGATTCGCGGTTTACCTGTCCATCCAGCTGATTCCACTGTGGCCAGAATGTGTCGCTGGGCAACGGCGGATCAGCCCACACCTGCCCGCCAATATGTGGCGCCGTGTACGCAGGCGGGCAGTAGTCCGGGAACGGCTCCGACCAGAAGACCTGTTCGTCGGAAACTGGGTACCGGAGGACTGAGCTGCGCGGATACATGTTGTTGCGGCACATTAGGTGCCGGAAAATGCCCGGCTTCACCAGCGATGACATCATTTGGGCGGAGGTTAGCGGGTTTTCCAGGATCAGTGGCAAAAACAGAAGCGGCAGCAGTGCAAACTCGAAACTCGTCATTGGACTGAATTCTCTGAGAGACGAACACTAAGAAATGATTTTGTTAACGCACACCAGCGGGCACAAACTTAGCTAGCAAAATGGATTTGTTGGTACGGGGAAAGCTGTACTATTCGCACAGCCTCTTCTGTGAGCACTGCTTGGGAACGATTTATTTCTAGGACCAGCTGGTCACACTAGGCCGCATATTTTAAATCTCAAAGATTCGGTTTATTACGATGTTTTGTTGTTTTGGGTAAATACAAAAATTTGAAGCCAACTAACTTAGAATGCCTGGTTTCCACCGAATGCCCCTAACCAAAAGAAACGGCAACATCCTCGCCACAGGCTAGTCCTGACGCAGCGTCAGAGTTCGTACTTCAATTCCATCTTTGGTTATGATGTTGATCAGCACAGAGTCGCCGGTGTAGATGTCGCGCTCAGCGGCAGAGATGAAGGTGTCGGAGGCAACGCTCACGGCCCGCTCCTTGGTTAACTTGATCTTGTCGGCGTCTTCCAAATTCATGTTCTTGTGACCAATCTGGTTGTCCAGCACCGGTTGCAGCAGGGTGCCGGCAGTGCCGCCGGCGCGGTATGTAGCCTTCTCGCAGTGACCGATGGGATCGTAGGAGTAGACGACGCCCTTGCCCTCGTTGTCAATTCCAGCCAGAATGTTCGACACGTAGTACGGGAAGAAGCGGCGATTGTACATGGCGATGGAGAGCATCTGGGCCACGGCCTCAGTGGTCATGGTGCGCAGATGGGTATGCTCGTAGCTCTGCATGCGCACCTTAATCGATCCGGTCAACGAGAGCGTGTCCGCCCAGCAGCCTGCGGAACCCAACACTGTCTGGGGCGAGAGTTTAAAGAGTTTACTCTGCGTTCGCGAGTGAATGTTGTAGCCGCTGCTCAGGCGGGTGTCCGCTGCAATTACGGCAAAGTCATCTCCGGCGATGGCCACAATGGAGCTGTAAACAGGGAAGACTCCGGTTAGATGGAGACATTCTTCCACATCTCGATTCCGCTGGGAAATAGCAACTCACCCGCCATTGGACTCGTAGGGCGAGAAATCAGGATGCTTCATGCCGGGCACCTGGTAGTCCGGGAATTGCTCAAAGCCCAATCTGCTCATGTTTTGTGCTGAAATTCACCAATTAACTCGCCAAGTAAAAAACCAACGAAATGATTTGCAAGTTTGCAAGCGGCTAACCAAAATCACAAAATCAATGTGACCGTTGTTGAGCATCGGATCCAGCCTGCTTAAACGTTATCGATAGGTATACATACGTCGGTTTGGGATATTTTTATTAGCAGGAGGTATTTATTTAGTAAACATTTTTAATTTAACATATAAATAAAATAACAATATAAAACCTAAAATTAATTCCAATTTGTACCATAAACTTGCACTCCTTACGCGTTTTTGACCAAATATATACATTCAGATACCATAAACGAAACGGCAAACTAGATTTGATTAAAATGTATATTTTAATGAACATTTCGGTTATTTTCAACAATCTTTGGATAAAATAAGGGCAAATATTTGTTTTAAGCTATAGCGGCCATGTTTTCAATACGTTCTCTTTGCAACTGCCCACGATTCTTCTCCACCAACGCCTTGACGTCATAAAACCATTTACCTGCGGAAATATGTAAAAAGTTCGTAAAAAGGTACAAAACCCGAGAAAGAAACCTTATTTACCGATGCTGGTGTTTTGCAGACAATCCTTGAACGTCTGACACCCCTCCATGCTTGAAAGCACGCCGAAAACCGATAGATCAGCCAGACTTGGCTGTTTTCCGCCCATGAATTTCGTGTTCCTCTTTTTCAGCTCAGTGGTCCACTGGTCAAGGGCATCGTACATGTGCGACCTGACGTCGTCGCTGAGGGCGTGACGGCGCTTCAGCATCTTGGCTATGGCCCACATGGCGGTGGCACCACAGTAAACCATCAGGTCGCGCTCCCATTTGGGGAAGTGAACGTCCCACTCGCCAGCTTGCGAGAACCACTCAAAAGTCTCTAGGGACTCGCCCATGGTCTGATAACAGTTGGGCGATATTAGATGCACCAAGTGGCTGTCGGCCCAGCTTCTCCACTTGCGATCGGTTCTAAGAACAGACACTCAAGGTTAAAAGATTTGATTAAAAGATTACTTGACCCTGGTTAACTTACTCATCCGTTTCCTTGGATACTCCCTTGGGCGTATGCTCGCGGTACATGAGGAAGTATTTATTCAATATGTCGTTCTTCTTTTTGCCATCATCGTCGAAGAAGGAGGTGTGCGGATAGAACTGTGCCAGCTCGCCGATGTCGGTGCGCTTGTCCTGCAGGTGGGTGGCTATAAGGGATATGATGGCACTTGAGTCCACCATCTGGACGTATTTGCCGTCCTGCTGTCGGATGAGCACCATCGGCACCTTCTTCACCGACGACCAGCGGATGTCCTGCCGTAGGACGGCATCCACTTCGACCACCGCATAGGATATGCCCATGTAGTCGAGGAAAGCGCGCACCTTGCAACAGAAGGGACACGTCTGGAACTGGAACAGCACAATGTCCAAACCGGACGTGTCCTTGGGGTTGACATAGCGCTTGGTTATCCGCACTCCAGCCGGAATCCCGTCCAGCCGCGTCGGCTTCGTCTCCTCGTGCTCTTTGTGCGAGCTGCCGTCTGTCCACCGCTGGTACATCGTATACACCGATCCGGTGGCCGCGCCTACGGTGGCCCCCAAAACTGCGAGCTTGAAAGTTCCATTCGGCTTCTTTCTGCCTCCGCCGTTTTCAACCGCTACAGCAAACTGGCGGCGTGCGAATGCAGCATCCGGATTCCGTTTAGTCAACAGGCGCAAGGCTCCACCTCCGCTTGCTGCCGGCGGGGGACGGACCCCTGCCAGAACGGTGGCAGACGCTAGCCGAATACATGACATAATTCGCACGTTTGTTTTGACTTATACTTAATATTATGCAAAAATTAGCGACTTATCAGCCGCGACTATGAGACCAGTGTGAAAAAATACCAAGACTTTTGTAGGGCTCCGGAATATACCATAAAGTTTTGAACATACCTTAAACGGTAACCCTGAAGAATGTGTTGGGGATGGGATATTTATTTCACTAGTGTTAAACTTTATAAAATGTATTTAATAATCCAGGTAATTGAATTTAAATAAAATCAAGCGAAGATTTTGTGCAAGCCTTTAAATACTTGCCGTTAATGAGCTAACAACCTTAAAACTTTGACCTAAAAAAGTTATCGATAGTTTCCACCTGAACTGTTGGTTCAGGGTACCATCTCTACCCAATACAAAAAACAAACTTTTTGTAGTTGTTATTTTTTTTTGTCTAATCCTCGCGGGTTTTGTTTATAAACAATACCAGCGCAGCGATGTCGGCTTCCGCGGACAGTCTGGGCGCCGCCGCAGCCCTGGACAAGTACGGCGACGAGGACATCTTCAGCTTGCTAATCCGATACGGGCTTTATGTGGGTGCTCTCTTCCAGTTCGTTTGCATTTCGGCCGCAGTATTGATGGAGAATAACCCGGATGGCCAAAGTAATCCGGAGTCCGGCGAAGTGACGGAGCGGGAGGGCGAGCCGGTCCGGACGCGCCTGCACAAGATTCGTAAGCTGGAGAAGAAGAAGCGACGATAGATGTAGCCATCCTTAATATATACATATGTAGCTAGCCTAAGAACTCTCGAATTCATTTATTAAGATAATTGTAATAAAACCTAGTCGACAACGATTAAAGTAGAAGCCTGCACACATTTGAAAACTCCTTCATGGGATTCCTACAGCAGGCTGAGTCCTGGAATGGACTCATTTACTCATTTAGGCACACCTTGAAACGTGATTTGAAATCTCTTTTGGTTTCGGTGGCATTCCCAGCGTGTGAATCATCTCCCCAGCCCTTGATCGACGTTTTTTGGGTGAGGTTGCCGCCCTGGCACGATTTTTTGCACATGACTCAGGGGGGAGCTGCACGCCCCCTGAGAAAACCACCGCCCACAGTGGAAAAACTGCTGATTTGTTTGGCTGTTATCTTTAATTTGGGAATAATATAAATTATAATAATCGTATAGTTATTATGTTGCTTGCAATGTTGTTGTTTCTTGTTTTACTTCCCTTTTAACTATGTACGTATGCATGTGTGTAGTGTGTGTGTGTGTTGAATGCTTTCTCTCTCTTTTTCTTTCTCTTGCTCTTTCTATATATATATATCAGTGTATATATAGTAGAGTCCATGCCGAAGGATGCACAGACAATTATCACTATGAATTATTATTATTTTTATGCAGTATTTAGTTTTCGTTCTTTTCATGAATTTTGCGTGGAATTACATTTTTAAGTCAAAACTCATTGTGAATCTTCAGTTTTTTTTTTTTGGGGCGCAAAAGGGGCGTGGCAGGTCAAGGCGGTGAAGGGATATCTCGTTTCAAAAACGATCAAATTTTAAATACAACAACTAGTTAAATGGATATCGAAAAAAAGGGTCTGGAAAGGAAGGGGGATTACTTCGCGGAGGATCGACGAATGGTTAAACATATCTGTATAATAGGATAGCGGATCTCTAGGCCCAGAATGTCTAAATGTGGCTATGTTAAATTCGAAACTCTCGGTACAGTTTTATTTTTCGGCGTTACGCTATTTACTCGTACTTTTTCTTGTTTTCTAATTCGCTTTATCGTTATTTTTATCATTATCATCATCAGTGTTGTTTTTGTTGTTGTCTAAATTATTGTTTAGTTACTCACAAGTGTAGAGTCATCAGCGTCACAAAATATAGTATATAATATATATTTGCTTTAACCCACACACAAAACATGTTCACATCCTGCTAACCCACCATCGCTCTCTCTGCTTCCGTATCGATCGCTTCTGGCTTCTGGCTACGGTCCTTTTGCCCCCGGGACGCTGGAGCTGGAGTTGGAGCTGAAGTTGGAGCCGAGGTGGAGGTCCAACTAAGCCTCGGGCAGCGGCTTCAGCTCCTTTATCTGCTTGATCAGATAGGCCTTCTCGTCGTTGAACTGCTCGTCCTCGGAGCGATCCGTATGGAAGTTGGTCAGAAAGTCGACCAGCTTCGTCTGGTTGCGCAGCAGGATGTCCAGAATGGGCTTCGGCTTGTTGGGATTGGCCACGAACACCTTGAAGACGTGAAACGCCTCGAACTGAATGTTGCGCGACTTTTCCTTGAGCATGTTCATCATTAGCTTGAGGTTCTCCGGCTCGGATATGTAGCGCGTCATCACGGTGAAATTGTGCCGGTCCAGCAGCAGTTCCCCAAGCAGCTTCAAGCTCTGACGCCGCGTCACATAGTTCTCCGAGTTGAGCAGGCGCTGGTAGTGCTGCGAGAAGAACTTGTCGTAGTTGGCGTCCAGAAACTCCGCGCACAGCAGCTTATGGCGCGTGAGCAGCTCCTTGAACGTAGAAAAGGCATCGCTGGCAATGTCAAAGGTGGAAACCTCCACGTAGCGGAAGAACTTGAAGAACTCATCCGAGTGCAGCATGATCTTGGCCAGCGCCTCGTACCGGGCGCACTCCCTCAGCATGGTACCGGAGTTCAGTGCGATCTCCGGATGCGCATCTTCGTAGCCGGCCATCAGGGTGAACAGGATCTCCGGCTTCGTGCATATATACTCGACGGTGGGCGAACGGGTGCCAATCTGGCGGCGCAGCACATTATTGAAAATGAGCGCCACATGCTTCTTGCCCTCGAAATCGATGCGGTGCAGGTTCTGGATGAGCAGCAGCAGCAGGTTGCTGTTGTACAGCTCCTGGGACAGCTGGGCCACCACGTAGTCCGCCGGCGGCTCGGCATCGCTGCTACCGTACAGCATGTTCTTGATCGAGACCAGGTTCTTGCTGACGTCCTCCTGCGCCTTCTCCACCTTGCGGTCGCCCGCCTCCAGGGCGTTGATCGCCTCCTTCAGCGACTTGACCAGCTCCACTGGCGACTTCTGTGACTTCCCGAACAGTGGCATTTCGCTGTCTCACTCGCTGTTTCACTCGAAATGGGATTTGGACGTGGATTTGGATTGGGATTTGACTGCGGATGTGGTTGTCGTTGTGGTTTAGTTGGCCTGTCGATGATGCCTCGTACTTTCTGCCGATTATCCTGCTGTTCGGGGCCCTTCGGCTTTTTGGTCGTTCTGACTGTTGCCCAATTACCGACGGCAAAGACGCGGAAAACAATGCTTGGCAATATTATCACGGTGGAATATTCTATTATTATATATTATTTTTTTCTTGTCTTCTTCCAGGGATGAACAATTTCGATTGGCCGACGTTTCGATAGACGACGGCTCGATACAAGTATCGCATTGCTGGCGGGCAGTGTTGTAAAGGCTCGTTAGCTAAGCACAACACTAAAATTGAATTTTAAATTAAAAAATTACCAATCCTTTTATGGCTTTATAATATTAATATAAACATTAAAGATTCGAAAATTGTAAACTTGTTGACAAACTTTTGTTTATAGCCGTAAAATCAATATTATATAAAATTAATTACAGATTAATTTTTTGTTGCTTTTCTATAAAAGGGTAATCTGAAAAGGGAAAAAAGCATTGTCTTTGTTATTTCGCCCTAGAAAGGCGAAATAACAAATAATAATACATTGGTATTTAATACGAATATAAGTTTATAGGTTTCAAAATATAAATACCCAACGCCCAATTCATCCCGTTAGAACATGGTAGTTTGAATTCTTTAAATATCGTTTTATTTCTCATTGAAGTACTTTGTTTTTGATCCGTTTTCGTTTTAGATATTATTCTTTAGCGCTTATCAGGCGCTTGGTGTATTATAGAAGTTACAGAAATATATTTGTGTATATGCTGGCAACTTTTCGCTTTCGCCTCGCCAGCTGTGTTGGCCCATTTTTGTTTCTTTTTTGACATTTTTTTCGATTCCGGGCCAAGGAAGAGGACTTTTCGGGTTGTAGGGAAAGGCATAAGTTTATTGTATGCACATCAATATTTGTAATTATATCTGTAGGTTTGACCGCCCTGCATATTATCGCAGACTGCCCCACGCCTCACTGTCTCGATTCGTTTATTTTGAAATAAATGTTTTTCGTTTCGTTTTTGTTGTTTTTTTTTAATTTTTATGTGATTTTTGTTTACGTATAAAAGTTGTTTAAAATCTTTGAAAATATCAGATAATAATTACAGTTGGTTGTGTAATACGTCTTAAAAGCATTTCGATGCGCTTCGTTCTCGAACATAGATTAAACATAAATCAATATAGTCTTTGCCACTAAACATATCAATTTGAGTAGTAGTAGTTGTAGTTAGTTAATAATAATATCTTTGGGCTTCGCTACTGTGTATGCAATGGTTACGCCGAGCACATATAGATCATGATCATAGACATATAGTGACGTATTTGGGTGGTCCAAACCAGCCACTTCCATTATTTCAAAGAAATCAGTAATGCACTCTAGTAATTTTCCATAACGTATCCCAGCTGCGCAGCATTCGTTTATCTTTGGCAGCGCAGCCGTTCTTGTAAACATCCTAAAGCCTGACCTAAGCAGATTTGACTGCCCTCTTTCAACGCTACCTAATCTTAAGAACCCAAGAGCGAGGCTCTCCCGAAATACAAATATTGTTCAAATACTGAGGCTTCTCCTCAATCCAATTTGCATTTGATTTTTAGTCTTAAGCTGAGATCCAAAGAATAAAGTCGTGAAACTATTTCTCCTAAAAACTATTTTTTATTTCTTGGCGTTGTCCTTAGTCAACTGACGGGACATTAGTTCGACTCATAAATAAAACAACAATTTTACTGGCGCAGTCGGTAGGATACAAAAGTATCCGAAAAAAAAGAACCTTCGAGTGGAAAATAAGTTAAATTTTATAGTCCAGTGCTCGAAACATCTCCCAAAATAAATTCGTGAAAACTCTTCAACTTGGATTATAATTCCAATTCGGTTATCCAATAATAAGTGGAAGTGAAATACGAAACAAAAATATTAAGTCCAAAGGCAACTAAGTTTTAAAACCAACATATAAAAATAAAAAATTAAAACAATATAGAATTTTAATAATACAACACAAAAATTTACAAAACAAAAAAAAAAAACAAGTGAAACTAGAAAGCTTAAAAATAATAATAACATTGAATCCGAAACAAAACAAAAAAATAAAACACAAAAGTTAAAAATTTTACAATAAAAATGTCACAACCAATTATTGCGCTGAGCGACATAAACCTTGCCGAAGCCCGTCGGCAGCTTAAAGACATTATGCCATTCAAGGGTGATCCAGAAACCCTTCACACCTTTATCAGCAGAGTGGATTACGTAATTTCGCTCTACCAAACAAATGATGTCCGACAACAGAGGATTCTACTGGGAGCCATCGAAAGGAACTTGGACGGACAAATTACACGATCTTTGGGACTTCCGAACATCGAAGATTGGCCTACCCTTAAAGCAAGACTCATCGCGGAATTTAAAATTCAAACACCAAACTACAAACTTCTGGAGAACTTCAGGGAGACACCATACAGAGGAAGCCTAAGAGCATTCTGCGAAGAAGCGGAGAGACGACGTCAATTACTAATTTCGAAACTACACCTGGAAGGTAACCAATCGGATTTTCTTATTTATATTCAGGGTATTAAAGAATCTATTAAGATACTGATAAGGAAACTACCAATACAATTATTCACTATTTTAGCCCATCACGATATTACAGACTTAAGATCCTTAATTACCATTGCACAAAATGAGGGAATTTATGAAGAACACATTAATTTTGAATTTTATGAAAAACCAGAATATCGTAATAAAAATTCAAATTCTAACCAGAATTCGAAAACACAAAAATTCAATACAAATGTTCAAACTCAAAATCGACCAAGTTACTCACAATATTCCCAACCCTTCCAACCTAATTTTAATCAATACATTCAACCATTTAGACCTAGCTATACACAGCAGATAACTAACAACCCACCCATGTGGCACGCACCTAATTATTTCAGACCCAACCAATACATAAACCCACAACCCATTATTCAAAAAAATCATTTCCAACAATATCCCAACAAAGCCCAATTTCCCCAAACAACGCATTTTAGAGGAAATACATACCCTCGACTACAACAACCCTCTACATATAAAAATACTAACTTCCCGATTACTAAACGACTAAGACCATCGGACAGTGAACAAACTAAAATGTCTATTGACGAAATTAGATTCCAAGACGCGCATGAATTCGAACAAGTCCAACCTAATTATTACGAGCAACAGTATTTTAACCAAAATCAATACAATCCGTATCAAAATCATAGCTTCATTAATGAAGGGCAACAACAAGTCCAATCTGTACAAATTAATAACAAACAAAACCAAAATAATTCTGAACTAAACGAAAATTTTCGGTTAACAGCCCCGGAAAATACGAATACATAAAAATAGTATACAAAGGGCGCTCATACAAATGCCTTCTAGACACAGGATCAACAATTAATATGATCAATGAAAATATATTTTGTCTTCCCATTCAAAATAGTAGATGTGAAGTTTTAACATCAAATGGCCCTATTACCTTGAACGACTTGATTATGTTACCCAGAAATAGTATTTTCAAAAAAACCGAACCATTTTATGTGCACAGATTTTCTAATAATTACGATATGCTAATTGGCAGAAAATTGTTGAAAAATGCTCAATCAGTTATTAATTACAAAAATGATACAGTTACCCTTTTTGATCAAACATACAAATTAATTACTTCAGAATCCGAAAGAAACCAAAATTTGTATATCCAAAGGACACCAGAATCAATTGCAAGCTCAGATCAGGAATCAATAAAAAAATTAGATTTTTCACAGTTTCGATTAGATCACCTAAATCAGGAGGAAACTTTTAAGTTAAAAGGCTTGTTAAATAAATTTAGAAATCTTGAATATAAGGAGGGAGAGAAATTAACATTTACAAATACAATTAAACACGTACTAAATACAACACATAACTCCCCAATTTATTCGAAACAATACCCACTTGCGCAAACACACGAAATCGAAGTAGAAAACCAAGTACAGGAAATGCTGAATCAGGGATTAATTAGGGAAAGTAATTCTCCATACAATAGTCCTACTTGGGTCGTACCAAAGAAACCGGATGCTTCTGGCGTAAATAAGTACAGGGTAGTAATTGATTATAGAAAGCTAAATGAAATAACCATACCTGACAGATATCCAATTCCAAATATGGACGAAATTCTTGGCAAACTGGGTAAATGCCAATATTTTACAACGATCGATCTGGCAAAGGGATTTCATCAAATAGAAATGGACGAAGAATCAATTTCTAAAACTGCATTCTCCACAAAAAGCGGTCATTACGAATACCTTCGAATGCCATTTGGCCTTAGGAATGCACCCGCTACTTTTCAAAGGTGCATGAATAATATCCTTCGACCGTTGCTTAACAAACACTGTTTGGTGTATCTGGATGATATTATAATTTTTTCAACATCCCTTACAGAACATTTAAATTCAATACAATTAGTTTTTACAAAGCTTGCAGATGCAAATTTAAAATTGCAACTAGACAAATGTGAGTTCTTAAAAAAGGAAGCTAACTTTCTTGGTCACATAGTTACCCCTGATGGTATTAAACCAAATCCTATTAAAGTTAAAGCCATAGTTTCATACCCAATTCCGACAAAAGTAAAAGAGATAAGAGCTTTCCTTGGATTAACAGGTTATTATCGCAAATTTATTCCAAATTACGCAGACATAGCAAAACCCATGACCAGCTGCTTAAAAAAAGGAGCAAAGATAGATACACAAAAACTTGAGTACATAGAGGCATTCGAAAAACTTAAGGCTTTGATAATTCGTGACCCAATTTTACAATTACCTGATTTTGAAAAGAAATTTGTTTTAACCACAGATGCAAGTAACTTGGCCCTCGGGGCTGTCCTTTCTCAAAACGGTCATCCTATATCTTTTATTAGTAGAACACTTAACGATCACGAATTAAATTACAGTGCTATCGAAAAAGAATTACTTGCCATAGTTTGGGCCACAAAAACTTTTCGACATTATTTACTAGGACGACAATTTCTCATTGCCAGTGACCATCAACCTCTTAGATGGCTTCATAACTTAAAGGAACCGAATGCTAAGTTAGAAAGATGGAGAGTTAGATTAAGCGAATACCAATTTAAAATAGATTATATTAAAGGGAAAGAAAATTCAGTTGCCGATGCATTATCAAGAATTAAAATTGAAGAAAATCATCATAGTGAAGCTACTCAACATAGTGCAGAAGAGGACAATAGCAACCTTATTCATTTAACAGAAAAACCAATAAATTATTTCAAAAAACAAATAATCTTTATTAAATCCGATAAAAATAAAGTAGAGCATTCAAAAATATTCGGTAACTCCATTACCACAATTCAATATGATGTAATGACACTTGAAAAGGCCAAACAAATTTTACTCGATCACTTTATCCATAGAAACATTACCATTTATATTGAGAGCGATGTAGATTTTGAAATTATTCAAAGAGCACACATAGAAATTGTTAATACCACCTACACAAAAGTAATTCGCAGTCTTTTCCTATTAAAGAACGTTGGTTCATACGCCGAATTCAAAGAAATCATACTTCAATCACATGAAAAACTTTTACACCCTGGTATACAGAAAATGACAAAATTATTTAAAGAAAATCACTTCTTTCCAAATAGCCAACTATTAATTCAGAATATAATAAACGAATGCAACATATGCAATTTGGCCAAAACAGAACATAGAAAAACCAAAATTGCCAAAATTCAATTAATAAAATAAAAATAGAAGGAAACAAAATGATAAGAGTAACGCAATGCAAAATAGAAATCAATAATATAATTTTAAGTGAAAATCTGTTAGAACCAGAAATAGATTTGACACCACTATACACACCACTTAATATAACAAAAATAAAAATTGTAAAACACAACGACATTGTTGAGATGATTTCAGAGAACAATATTACACTTTACATACAAATGATCATTGTAATAATCGCACTAATTTTGTTGTACTCATATTTAAGATATGTATCATTTAAACCATTTATGATGCTGTATGCAAAACTTAAAATAAGAAAAAATCAAAATCAAAACACACCACAACAAACAGAAATAGAAGAAACTCCATTTCCCACACTATATCCATCAATCCCAGCCCAAGTATAGGCTTCTCTTTAAGGGAAGGGGAGTGACGTATTTGGGTGGTCCAAACCAGCCACTTCCATTATTTCAAAGAAATCAGTAATGCACTCTAGTAATTTTCCATAACGTATCCCAGCTGCGCAGCATTCGTTTATCTTTGGCAGCGCAGCCGTTCTTGTAAACATCCTAAAGCCTGACCTAAGCAGATTTGACTGCCCTCTTTCAACGCTACCTAATCTTAAGAACCCAAGAGCGAGGCTCTCCCGAAATACAAATATTGTTCAAATACTGAGGCTTCTCCTCAATCCAATTTGCATTTGATTTTTAGTCTTAAGCTGAGATCCAAAGAATAAAGTCGTGAAACTATTTCTCCTAAAAACTATTTTTTATTTCTTGGCGTTGTCCTTAGTCAACTGACGGGACATTAGTTCGACTCATAAATAAAACAACAATTTTACTATATATGTATACTGCGGGGCTTAAAACACACGATCGAAAAGAAGTCGCGCCTACGTATTCCGAAGAAGTATCAAGTTCCTTTCCGTTTCCATTTTCTCAAAGGGGGTGTTTTGTGGTCGTTAAATGTATAATATAATATAATATCTTTATCTTTATCTTTTTATCTTGTAGAAGTATGTAAATGTATAGGTTTAATAAAACATTTTACGACTAGTATATGTAAATATATGTATGTATATGTATATATGCATTGCGTTTTCTTCGTAATTACTAAGTTTATTGAGATATTCTATGAATATATTTCCTTTCATTCTTAAGCCATGTCTTGTGTCTTTCTATGTATATAAAACAAACGAAGCGCGAATACGTTTGAAGGGTTGCTGGATGGGGGGGGGGGAGAAGGGTGTTGAGTGGGTGGGAGGTGTGCTCTCACTTTACAATTAAAAACAAGGATACTCCCGCGAGACCTTACCCAAATTTGCTTAGCAACTCATTGTTTAATGATTTAATTTCATTTCATTTCAGTTTTGTTTTGTTTTCGGTTTTCTAATTTCTTGGTTTTCTGGAAGCGTTCGTCGGGGCTCTGCACAGATCTGACTAGATATATATGGGTATATATAATAGAAGCTACTACTACACGCTACCAAGTACGATACATAGGTGTCCTCCTCCGATTTTAGTTGCTGCTATTGCTAATGTAGTTGTCATTTCTTCTTCGCTGGGCTTGAATTTTCGTTTCCTGTTTCTGCTCCTCCTGTTTCCGGCCTGCTATCTTTGCTTCCATTTCCGTTTCCAGTTCCGCTTCCACGGGGGATGGTGTGGTTGGACGATTGGGTCTACAAATTGGGGCCCGATCACTTGCGCTTAATGAAGTTACCCTCGGCATCCAGCCAGATGCCCTGATGTTGGTCGGGCGCGTCCATCCCCCGTCTTATCATTTACCTGTTAAGCGCATTGGAGATCTGACGCAGCGACTGACCGACTTCGGCCACCAGGCGCTCGTTGTCCTGGACGTTCTTGCTGCCGGCGGAGCGCAAGTGCTGCGACTGTGCTTCCACGCGCGTGACCAGCTCCCGGAACTGGAACTTGGAGTGCGGCGGCATCGCTCCGTTCTCCGCGAAGATCACGCACGAATTGTGCAGGATGTTGAGCTTGTCACTCAGCTGCAGCCACTGAGATCCAGCGATGGCATTCACCGGGTGCTTGAGCGAGCCCTCTAGCAGGCCAACCAGCTCCAGAATGCTCTCCCGTGATATCTGTGTGGAGCTGGCGGAGCTGGCTGGTTCGGTCAGTTTGGCAATAGGCGTGGCGTAGATGGTTAGCTTTGTTGGCTTGTGCGGCACCGCTGGCTTTTGCTGGATCTGTGGCTTCTGCTCGTACAGCGACTGGGTCATGTCTGCTGATCCTTGGCCTCCCGATCCCAGGCCCTCCGTGTGCGACTGCTCCTCGTCATCTGTGAAGAGTTGCGTTGAATGAGAGGTTTTTATTGTGCTGCTGGCCTGCTGCCTGCTGGTGCAATCTCTACTAGAGGTGCTAATGGATGTGGTGGAGGAGTTGGAGGTGGTGCAGTTCGGGGGCGGTGGTGGAGGGGCAGCCGGTGGCTGCTTGTTGCCCAGTTTGGCTGGAAGAGTGCCAACCGTATTGATGGCCCCCGATTTCATGCCATACTTGGGAGACAGTTGGGCATTTGGTGTTCCGCCTCCGTTTACCACCGACGGCTGTTGCTGGAGGATCGTGCTGGTGGCATAATCCGGCGCCGGTGGCTGCTGCTCCCACAGTTTCTTTAAGCTATTAATACTACCTGTGCTTCGCCGCTTGCCGAGATCGCCCTCGCCCGCTGCTCCCGCATCCGCCTCCACATTCGAGTTTGTTACGTCGATTTTGATTTCAGTCTTTTGCATGGCCTGCGAGAACTTCTTGCTGCCGTCCTCCTTCCGGTTCAAAGTGCCCGTTGTATTGCAGTTGGCATTGTTGGCTACGGCTACAGTAGCTGGAGCTGGAGCTGGAGTTGCTGGCTCCTTTTCCTTGTCCACCCGGCGCAGATGAGCCTTGAAGTCGATGATGGTATTTGCCGGCTCCGCCTTGGGCATTGGCGCGCTCATCTTTTTGGGCTCGACTTTCTTCAGCTGAGCCTTGAATCCGGACCCAGTACTATTGCCGTTGGTCAGCTTTTGCTGCTGCTGCGGCGGCGGCTTTGGCAGGTTCATGCTCTCGGCTAGTTCGGTGACAAGCAGGGAGACGGGGTCCACGACAGCGATGCCCGAGCCGTTGGCCAGATGTGAGGCCGGAGCAGTATCCTTGCCGGCCGCCTTGATTTCGGTGATTAGCTTTTCCTTGAGATCCTCGGGTGGACTGCCCAGCGAGCTGCAGGAGTCGGTGGAGGGCTCGCGTTTTCTCAGAGACACACCGAATCTGGAGCTGGCCTCCTCCACACTGGGAGCTATGTTGCTAACATCGTTGTGGCTGCTGTCGTTGTTGTTTGTTCCGTTTCCATTGCTAATGTTGCCATTGTTTGGCAGCTGGGCATGCAAGTGCTGCTGGATGGCCTGCACAGCGCTCTCCGGCGCCGGTGGAGGAGGTGGTGGTCCGCCTTCGAATTCCTCGGGCGGCGGAGGCAAGTCCAACGGAGGCGGTGGAAACTCAAGGTTGGCCAGAGCTGGCTGGACTCCTGAAGCCACTCCCGAGGCACTCCGCTTGGGTGAGCTACTGGAACCGCCCGCCCGGAAGGAGGAGAACGTCATCATGGTGCCTTCGGTAGTGGTGCGATGACGCTGAAGCTTGTTTAAGCTGGCAGCCGCATTGTTTTGCATGGTCACTCCGCCCGACGAGTTGCTCCTGATCATTTGCTGTGGCGGAATGGGGCTGGCCTTCGGATTTAGTCTGGCAGCCGGAGGCGTGGCGTGTCCATTGGCTGGTGGCAGAGAAGGAGCAGTTGCCGGAAGAGCAGGAGCAGCCTCACTGCTATCCTCAAGACTGTCCAGATAGGCACCGATTCTGGCACCCTTTGGTAGTGTTCCGTAGCGGTTCACCACCTGCTTGACATTCATCACATCGAGCGCACCCACAGTGATGGGATGAGCACTGGTCACCACGCCGTTGTTGCCATGATGCGGTTGAGTTGATGGCGGTCCTGGACCCGGAGCCTGTGAATGGAGCTGGGACCGCTTGCTCTGCCGGGTCTCTAGTCCTCGGTTACCCATCACGGGTGTTCCAGTCGGTCGCTTGAAGGAGCTGTGTTGCTGCGAGGATCGAGGACCTATTCCTCCTCCTCCTCCTCCGCTGTGAAGAGAATGCTGCATCTTGTTGGTGACCGGAGCGGCTATCACTTGGCTCAGACTCTGCTCCAGACTATCGCCCGTGGCATCTGTGTCCGGGTCGGCTGCCGGATCTGTTTCGGAATCGTACCGCTGCGTCAAACTGTTGATGTCCCGGGCTAGTCCTGCCAAAGTGAATGGTTAAATGTAAATGATTAGCTTGGAATCAATGTATAATGCTTGGTTAATAGAATGCGTCGTGCCAGGTGCTTGATGCTGGGTGGTATTAATGGTCAGTGATGGGAAATACCTTCTAGATCTTAGAATTAATTAAAATTGTATTTATATCTCGGTATAGAAAAACTGGAGTTTATTAAGAGTACCGAACTATATAGGTACATCCCATCACTGGCACTTGGGTATGGGTTAATCCTGACCAAAGTCTTGTGGTGTGTATGTGTGCGTTGATGTTTGTCGAGCGAGTAAAACTAGAAAACACCAAATTATCAACTTATAATTAAATGAGTGTTTGGGAAAATATCTGGTATAACCTTGAAAGGATGCATTACAACTAGTTTTCATTGATTTCTTAAAATTGAGTTTTAATATTCTTAAAGTCCATCCTATTTTGGGTAATATAGGATCCATCGAATTTGACAGCCCTACAAGGATTGCAAAATAACTAAGATCACAAGATAAGTTAAACACGAGATTATACTTAAAAGAATACGAACTTTCAAGGATATAAACCATATGATAGTTAAAATAATCATAACTAAAAAAAACACACAACATAATGATAGCAGGCAAAAAATAAAAATAAAAGCAATAAAATAACGAACAATACCAAACAATATAATAAGTGGGAATGGGATGGTTAGAGAAACATCAAATGAAAAATGTTAATGCTCAGAGATCAGACAGAAAAAAGAAGTTACATTAGGAAATCATCGACACGAATATAACTTTGTAACAACTAAATTTAGAAAATTACCAACGCGGAAATCAACTATGAAGGACTTACTTCCACAATGAACAACCAATAAATGCAGAAACTTATGTAAGTAGTAACAAACCAATTACAATTAAACATAAACAAGTAACACAAATCAAATAACACAGGAACCAAAATATAATTTTTTTGAATAGGAGATTTTCGCTATGGACTCCGGTTACAAAATACCTCGAAATAGGATGTCGTAAAGAAAACTACTGCAGGAGGACGATTTCTTAATGGAATACTGTTGTTGTTTCTGCTGTTGTTGATGTGCTTGTTGTTGTACTGACAATGGTACTATTTGTTGTTGTTGTTGTACGGACTGTTGCTGTTGTTGTTGTTGTGTACGTATTTGGTGTGTATGGTGGGTTGGAATTTGGGTCTTGAAATTTCTTGAGAGGGTCTGGCTGAAATAGTTGGCAGTTTTCAATTTGTGTATACCATTCGTGCTGAGGTCGTCGATGAAATTGCATCTGGCGTTGGCTGGATCCTCCTCGCGATAAGTGGAGTCCCGACTGCTCGAGAGCAGGCTATAATTACATCGAAATTAGATGAGCTCTTAGTTTCTTGGGCTTTTTCCATTATCAATGGTTTTACTAAACATTCACTTGAACAGCTCATTTCGATCCACCCATCAAGAGAAGTCGTCGTCTTACCTGGTTCGCTTTGGTGGGGCGGGCGCCTGTTTGCCCTGCTTGTTGGTGGTGCGACGCATCTGGACATTGCCCTTGCCCTGGCTGGAGAAAGTGCTTAGCTTGGTGGAAGTGGATCCGGTTTCTGCAAGGATATGGCACTGGTAAGACTGGAAGGTAATGTGCAAAGGGTTTACCCTCACCTGACATGGGCGTGCTGGCCTGCTGCTGGTGCGGATCGTTGTGGTGGGCGTTCGGCGTGAGGGCCTGACCGCCGGGTAAACCCTTCTTCACCATCTGCGGTGTGAGACTTAGCGAGGCGGTGGCCGAGGATGAGGAAGCGCAGCCGCTGGCCGCCGTCGTGGTTGTGGCTCCTCCGCCGGTGGCCACGCCCGATGTGCTCGGAGCGGAGCTGCTCGCGCTGGTGGCGTTGGCGTTCAGCTGCTTTTCCACCGCTTCGGTGATGGACGATTCCTGCGGAGGAGCGGAGAAGGAGAGATGGGCACCATGTGGCTCATTATTGCTATCACTACTTGCTGCACCCTCGATCTCGAGCGATCAGAGCACGTCGACGAGGTGGTGGCGGTGCCTGTGGCTATGACTATGACTACTCCTATTCCTATGGCTATTGCTATGGCTATGCACATGGCTGTGGATGCTGCCGCTGTTCTGATGGAGCTCGTCGTCGTCGTCGCCGTCGTAGTCACTCGCCTCCTCGCCAGCATCGTCATGATCATCGTTATCATCGTCATATTCATCGTCCCACACCTCGACGTCACCCACCTGAAACATGTGCTCCAGCGCATGGTGTATGCTCTTGAACGTGGGCCTGTCGGTGGCATCCCACTGCCAGCACTGGCGCATCAAGTCGTACACCTCCGGCGGGCAGCCTGGCGGTCGCTCCATGCGATAGCCCTTGTCTAGCTTGTGGTACACATCGGTCAGATCGATGGCCGGATACGGTGACATTCCATACGTGGCGATTTCCCACAGCAAGACTCCGAAGGCCCAAACGTCTGATTTGGTGCTAAACTTGTTGTAGGCCAGACCCTCCGGTGCGGTCCATTTGATCGGGAACTTGGCTCCGGCATGTGCTGTATACGTGTCGTCCCGCATCAAACGTGCCAGGCCGAAATCCGCCACCTTGACCAGCTTGTTGTCACCCACCAGGCAATTGCGGGCAGCGAGATCGCGATGAATGTAGTTGCGCGACTCCAGGTAGCTCATTCCCGACGCTATCTGAGTGGCCATGTACAGCAACGCTACTGCATCGAGCGTTTCGCGTCCGGCGGAGCGCAGGAAGTCCAACAGATTGCCGTGCGACATAAACTCGGTGATGATATAGAACGGTGGTTCTCTGGTGCAAACACCTGAAATAAGCAAACATATTTATGGCATTTCCTCTTGCTTCTTGCTTAGTAAAATTTTAACTTTAATTTTTAGTTGGTTACTAACCAATGAGCTGCACCAGATTAGGGTGCTTCATTTCCTTCATGATGGCCGCCTCTTCGAGGAAGTCCTTCAGTGCCATGGTGTCCTCCTTGAGCGTTTTAACAGCCACCGTATTGCCATACCGCTTCCAAACGGCCTCGTAGACCTCTCCGTACTGACCGCCGCCTAGCTTGTGCTTCATCATGATGTCCGTCCGGCAGATCTCCCACTCATCCGGCTCGGGACTCAGCGGAAAGACGGTGGGCTTGTTCTGCTTGGGCGCCGGATATAGGAGCGGTGTGATCAGGCCGTGACCCTCATGGGGCACGCTGTGATGATGCACCAGCTCGGCCAGAGTGTTAAACTTGGCCTCCTGGGTAACGAAGACTTTCCCATCGGGATCCTCTGAGATGCGGTAGTGATAGACGCGACCCTCGTATCTGTTTAGAAGAAGATGGGTATGGGGATATCACAATACAATCAAAGTTCCCACGAAAGATCCCATCTACGCACCTCAAACTGATGCTCCTTTGACCCGGTGAACTTTCACTTTCACGGACCAGGAAACTGCCATTGATTCCGGAGCTGAGAAGATACTCGGCGGCGTTGCGTGAGATAGGCCCGTGGTACCAGGAGTGCTTCTCCAGCGAATTGAGCGGCGTGACATAGTTGGAGGGCACCCATCCAACGTTTCCGGAGTCCGAGTGCGCCTCGCACCACTCCCCCGATTTGTTGTAGCTAAGTATGCGCACCTGCTCGCCTTTCTTCAGACTCAATTGATTCTCTCCGCCGGCTTGGAAATCGTATAGCGCCACAAAAAGTTGCGGATCATCCTCCTCGGGTCCGGGGGCCAGTAGGTTCTCCTTCGAGGTCCACCGATGGGCGGATTCAAACACGGATGTAGTCGAACTGTGACCACCGCCCAGGGAGGAGCCCTGCAGTCCCAGTCCACCGGAATCCTGCTGATGCTGCTGCAGCTCAGCGGCATCCGCCAGAAGAGAGGCCGCCGTGCTGCCGGCCGGAATGTGAGGTAATGGACGCGACTGCAGCAGGGCTTCTGTAAAGTAGAGACAAAGAGAAAATTATTATTATAAGATGGTAAAATATGAATTTAAAGTCCAAAAGCGTGGTTACACCGATTACGAACAAGCAAACCTTGGTTGTTTCCAATATTTAAGGGTCAAAAAAATAAGATGGTTTAATAATTATACTATCTGAGGTCATGGTTAGCGGCAAATTGATTACAATTGCCAAAGTTACACTTGCTTTGTTTGCGGTTTCAAAATCTAATCTAGAAGGTAGCTCGTGTTTTTATAGTCCTTGCTCTGTTACAAATTGTACAATTACATTTTAATTGAACTTCGATGATAAATTTTGTGCGATTACACGCCATTCATTAGAGGCATCTTTGCAAATCGCTTTTATTTTTTAAAGGTGTAGTAAGAAAAGACAATGCAGGTAAACCTGTTTCTTTTCGAAGAATGCGGGCAATTTGTGGAGCAAGTGCTGGCCAGCGGGGAATGGGGAGCGCAACTCCGTGCTCCATTGAGGGAATGGAATAAATTATGCATTAAGCGGAATAAAATTACACAAATCGTGGCCTACCAGCCAGCCAGCGGTGGACCAGGAATCCCTCAACGAGGCATTTTATTGTGGGAAGTTCTAACTGATTGTCAGTCGGTTGTCGGATGAACCCCCCACCCAATGTCGTTCTTTTCTTCCGCCTCCCACACTCTCTTTTTTAACTGGGTATCCATAGCAGGAATGCTTTCCAAATCTGTGGGATGCATTCCGACAAGGGAACGATTTTTTGATAGACCTTCAAAGGTTGAGCAGAACAGATTGTTAGCCAAGAATTATATTGTATCATATTAAAAAGGTATCTACTAGTCGACACACATCACCTGCCAGCCCATTTTCCTGTACAATGTTGTTCTACAGAATATTGCAGACCATTTCGAGATGAAGTTTCGCTTGATAGACTGCGCCAACTTGTCAGATGCAAAAACCTGTCCGAATCAAGCTTCTATAATAGGGTACCTCTTTGGAATTAAACCAGACTTTCGCCTCAATGTCCCCTTCGAAATAATTGTACAAATTTACATATTTCCCCATTATTATTATTATTATTCTTTTTTGAGTGCGTGCGAGTTTTTTGTTTGACCAAAGCAAACACTTCCGCTGCACAAAAGTTCTCCACTTTCATGGACACAATTGTGCATAAATTTTTGGGTGAAGTGGAAGTCATTCAGTGGCCGGGAATCGGGAATCTTTGGTCTGCGGTCGGTGTGCTAAGCAGTCATAAACCGATCCAAATCATATTGTAACGCATTTGAAAAGGGTTCCCCATCGCACACTGTTAATTTATGCGCGCGAGACAGGAAATATTAATAGCGAGTAATAGGTGTGTGGAGTGGGTTTTTCGGGGGTATAAAAGGGAATAATATATCGGGACAGATTAGAGCGGAAATGTACGCTTCACCAATGGTGGTCTGTCTGCCTGTCTAAATCCCGCAACCAAATATTAGCCGCTGAATATACATATACACCCACTTTCTATGCAATCTCGGACATTCAATTTTAAAGTATTTATGTATGTTGTTGGGTCCATGAGTCATGTGGGCAATTGTTTTACTGGGCGCGGGTATCGAGAATACTTTAGTATTGACTCAGTTTTTAGGGGTAATCGTGGAAGTCTAGTGATATTAAGTCAGCTTGGGATGTTGCATAAAATCGAATTATCATAATTGTATCTAAGCGGATTTAATAGGAAACTTATAACGAGCTAGTTAGTCTGAATCTAAGCGATTCAGTTTAGTTTAGTTCAAAAAATATGAATACTAATAAAATATTTAGGCGAATTTGATAAGTTGATTATCCCTTCACATAAGTTATTTTGGATTTTTATGTCACAAAGAATGATTAACATCATTGAGTACAAATATGACTAAGTACCATAGGAAACAAAAAAAGATTTCAAAATATATTTATGTCGTTCGAGTTCTAAGAACTTGATTTCTCTCAAATGCGAAGAACAGATGCCTTCTCATCACTGTTTATAAACCCCCAATATTATCGTGCAATATATGTATAACGAAAATACCCCAATCATCGGTTGGGAACCGCTCTTTAATTATTTAGAATGACACTTCTCATGCGGACTTTACATTGGAATTTTCTTCTTTATTTTTTTTTGGATGGTGTGTTGAAGTTTTTGTGATTGTTACCTAAGTTCATGTGATATTTGCCTGGATGGCCGCGAAAAGAGCTGTGCTTGGTACCTGCAGAAACAGAAAGAAATAGAAAGATTTTGGGTGAGAGGCAAGTTGTCAGCCGACTGGTAATCTGGTAGTATCTATGAATAGAGCAGGCAGTTTTTCATGTTATCATCTAATGACGATGGGCGGCAAATGCGATGAACTACAATGGTAGACCGAAGGGGCTCAAAACAAAGAAACAAACTTTTACAAACAAAATCAAAAGATGAAACTAAATTAAATACAATTATCTTAGTCATAACTCTAGGTAAGTAATAGAACACAACACATGTACAGCGAACTATGTATGTATATGTATGTACATATATACAGTTAGCGGATGGCTGACATCAAAAGCGAAGAGACATTACAGAATTAGAGGGTCTTGCAACCGCAGAAAGGCCAATTAGCGACCCGGCCAGAACAAGAAGAAGAGTAATAACAACAGCAGCCAGATGATGGCTTCAGTAAGTGCGGTAATTTCTCAGACGAGTGAAAAGTATCTCAGTGATTCTGGAAAGTCCATAGTGCGAGTGTGTGTGTGTGTGCACACTGAAAGATGTGTTATTGTTTTATTTTAAATTATAGCATATTTGTACATTAACACTTACACAAATTTTTTACACATGTTTTACATACATTTAAGCTAATAAGCGTGGCCATTCCCAATTGCTGGAAAATATATATTTTTTGTAGTGTAACACGCCCCCTAGACATTTGACAAAAAAAAAAAAGGGGGAGTGTGTAGAAAAGAACGGTGGAATATATGCCCCATTCAGAGAACTTAAGCTGCTGCTCAAGCGGAATGGGTCCAATGAACTTTAAAGTCACAAAAATTCTACACATGTTGGGTGAGAAAGAGTCGGAGGTATGGCCAGAGAAAGAGACGGCGATAGAAACATGTCTCAAGCCATGCACATCCGCCATCTAGCGACTGCTTATGCAGGTTATTAGCGGCGAATTTGGAGCATCTCGAGCTGAGGGCTGATCACGAGTGAAATGATGCGCGGTACCGCTTTCCCACCCACTGGCATAACCGCACCACCCAAGCCCCCAATCCTCCAATCCTCCAATCCACCCACTTTCCGCCCGCAACTACTCAAAGACTAAAGTAAGTGTGTTGAGTAAGCACAGATTGGAATCAACCGCATCAGCAGTTGAGCCCCCTCTACAAACTATGCAACGATATAGAAACTACAGTAGTGCCTGCGAAACAAGAACTTATAAACTCAACTATATTTACATTTATAAGCAAACTGCAGAACTTCTAATCTGAGTATTAGTAGATTATCATTATCAACAACTAAGTCTAGAAAACTAGCTGGTCTGCACTTCTGCAATAAAGTACTATAGAAATATATACAAGTAGAATACTGAAACGCTTTTCATTACATCCTTGGTTCTAACGGATACTCATTGCGAATTGTATCTTGAGATTTCTGTAGTATCCGTCCTTTGTTTGACGGTCCGTCCTTGTCCGGCGAGCATTAAACTTGATGTGTCTGCCATTTGTTATCTGTGGATATAGTATGCTTTTCTCTTCGTTCCCCATCCAAATCGAGCTGCTTCAATGTGTGATTTATGGCAATGCATCTTTAGCTGCTCATTCATTATATCATTCGCTCAAGTCTGTCATCCATTCACACAGGCCATTCATGCACTTGTTCGTTCTTCTGCGGGTTTGATTTTTGTGGCACTTTTCTGGTTTGCTCGCATTTTTTTTTTCGCTCATTGCATTTCAGCACGTTCTGCTTTGGACTCTTAGTAGCTTTTTTTTTATTTCTACTCTATATTAGCTTTGTTCTTTTTTCTTTTTTTTTTCTACGTATTTTTGTGTTTTCAGCTCAAGGGCTTTTGTGACTTAACCTGGCAGGGATTTTCAGTTGGCCTCGGTGTCTCGTCTCCCATTTTTATCACCCCCTCACTTACTTTACTTGTCGGATTTCATTCACATTTTGCCTTTGGCCTCTTGGCCAGACATCCAGACGTTTATACATACAAACGAGTGTATAGTAACTGCACACATATATACAAATTAAGGGGCAGGGGGCGTGGCCAGTCAGCAGTAATAAACTTTTACGGTGTAAATTTAATTAGTCATTTCTCTGGCTTCCGTTGCAAACGCGGGTTCATGGGTAAAATGTAAGGGAATTCTCGGGGGTTTGATTTCAGCCTTTTTTCAGTCTTTCAATTTGATTAACTTAAAGGGCAAGACGCAACCCGATCTTAGTAAATAATGTTATGTAATTATATTTGACATTCAGAATCTTTAAATCTTAATTTAATAAAACTATATATAAACCTATATAAAAGACATTTTAAGTAATATTGTTAAGAAAAAGAACAAATTAATTATACTTTTTCCCGCTGAACAGAGTAGAAATGCATTTTTCATCTTTGTATGGCCTAATGATACCTTTTGAAGCGGAACTTTTGAACGGAACTTGAGATCATTAGGCTGGCAGACCCGATTAGAGCAGCAAATGCGCCCCGAAGGGAAATGGAAACCGGGGCTGGTTAATTAGGGAAACATGAAGAAATTAACCTACAAAGCCAAAGTTTTCCCTGCCCAACTTTTGAGAACAGCATATGGTTATCTGGGAATTTAAGTTTCCCGTTTAATGTTCCTTATTCGATATGGTTTGGGAAAAAAGCAACTGGTAACCGACGGGGCAAACATCCAACATGTAGGAAATGCAGGAAAAAATGTGAAAGAATTTAATTAGTTTCTTTTTTGTTTAGTTTAGTTTTTTGCACCCCTAGCCTTGCGATCAAGTTCCTCCCCTTTGCATTCAAGTGCGAAAAAAATGTTATGCGAAAAACTACAAGCAGCGAAAGAGATGGCGAGTGGCCAGAGCGAAACAGAAGATGCGCGAACAAAAGGAAAGTTATGTAAAGGCAAAGAGCCAGAGGGCCGAAGGATCTAAGGGGTGTCGGCGGTGCAGAGGTGGCCAGGACTTGGCCCTGCACTTGGCAAAAGGACCAAAGAAAAAATGTTAAATATGAAATCCACCCTTGGCTGACAAAGCACGAACCAAGCCCCTCGACATTCCCCCCCCTTTGGCCACAGGACATTTTACCACTTTTCTAAGGATTCCGCACTCAAGGCTCACTAGCCTACGTAACGCGGGCTCCGAGGGGAAAAGGACCAAAGTCGAGGGATGCATGCAACCTAATGTGACGTGCGTCGCAGCAGTCGATCTCACTCATACACTTAGAAATAGAAAAAAAAAACATTTCGCACTTAAAAGTGCATTTGAAGTGCATACTGCAAAGAAAATCATAATCACAATCAATAGGTTATATTCCAAGTACTTCATTATCATTTGAGAAGTACTCGAAATTTCCAATAATCTTTTAATGTTTATGCTTAAAGTGAGCTTGCTAGCAAAAGTGATAGCTTTTTGAAGTTAATTTTATTGAAAAACTCGTAGTTTTTCCGAGTGCACCCTCTCAGTTCCCTTAAGACCTGCATTTGCGAGGAGGAACTTGATGGAAATCAAGTGAGTGCAATAAATACATATTAAAGTGAGACAGACGACGGCGGAGCGAAAAAAAAGGTGGTACAAAAATCAATAATGAAAACCTTTTCCGCCACAGTCGGGCGATGAGTGTCATCCATAAAATCGCATCATCGCCAGCAAATTAATTGAATGCCAGCATCCAGGCCACCGGAGGACCCGAAATGCAGGCGCAGGGGAAATGGGTGGAGATATGAGGGATAAGGTGAAGGACAAATGATGCGACAAGCCACATGAATGGGCGTATACTGCACGGGAGGAAACGAAGCTGCCAATACCCTTTACAAATATTTCCAAGTTACAATGTTACAAAAAAGAAAGAAGAAAAATACCTTTAGCTTTCCAACACTTGAACATCTACGAGTGTATGTCCTAAGCTATATAGTAACTGATATGGCACACAAAACATTTGCAGGGTACTCGCCATGGGATTATGAAAAGGTAGCAATTTTGTGGCGAAGGTCCTATCGATCCATGTCCCCCCCCTATCATGTGCATCGCTATCCTGTCCTTGCTGCAAAGTTCACAAAGCTGCAACATTTTTGCCTTTCAAAAGGCTTTTCATAATGGGCAGGGGAAAGTTTCTTTCAAAGTTATCTCGTACGGAATCTGGGCCCTTGATATCGGCCAACTTTATCAATTACAGTCTGCAAGGTTCACAGGAAATTTCACCCATTGTGCCGTGATGGTGTCCATTATCACGTGACCGAGGGTCCGTCGTCTCCATGGTCTGGTCTAGTGTGAATGAAATTGACTTTTAATTGTCGACGATGACCAGAAAGCAAACAAAACAAGGCACAAAAACCATTGGCATGCACAATTTGTGTGGCTATGCAAATGACAAACAGAACGGGCCCAGAGAGCAGGGAAAAAGAAGAAGCTAATACGACGCGTTGGCCAAAGAGTCGGAATTCAATTGTGAGTGTCGAGTGAATGACTCACTCGGCGAACACAGTGCACACTGTGTGGAAAGAACGAGATATGTATGATTCGATCATGAAAACCTGAAGTGTTTAAGCTATTTGTATAATTTGCTAACAAGAAAGTTTCCAGGATTAACAGTAAGAGTCAGTGTGACCGTGCAATTTTTTTTTAAGCTCAAGCAGTGTTGGATATTTAATTTGAAAGTAGCCAATAGAGATTAAGTTATTTTCTTAAAATGTTTATAAAATAAAATAATGGTTTTCCATTATGAAACTTCCATCACAATAGCACCATATACAGAAGATAATACAACGCATTGTAATAATTTAAAGGTTGTTGGTTCTGACCACCGTACATTTTTTCTATGGACAGACTATTTGAAATTCACACACGATATTCATTCATGATTCTTTTTTTGTTTGTTTTCTGTTTCGGGCTTGGTATTCCTTCTTTCGTTTTTTGACCTGCCTTTTTTTATGGTTTCTGTGTATGCCGGTGCTCTGTTTTGTTTTGTTTATGTTTTATGGCTTATTGTTTATGGCCAAACGGGTGGGGAACAGGCATTTGTCATACGTTTTTTCCTAGATATTTGCACTTATTCATTTGCATGTCAGCTGGCAGGGAAACATACTCAAACATTTTGCGTGGGCATACATTTTTCAGATAATAAATTTGAGCAGGCGATAAAAAGCATTTGACCATTAAAATGTGTTTTCTTTTTTCCAGTTCTAGATAAACAAATATTAAAAGCTCTCAGGGGGAGATAAAACTCAAGTCAATGTAGAGGGCCAAAACAACAGATGGATGTGAGGAAGTCTCGGACACAATGATGGTGTTTCTGAATTATTTTCTCTGCATTCATGTGTTGGGAAAAGTTGACAGCCACAAAAAGAAGTCTTGAGTGCGTGGGCGGAAAACTCGCATTGTTTGGGAATTGTAAAAAACATATTCGACTCAAAGGTATAGATGAAACCTTGGGAAACTCCGCCTCGAGTTGAAAGCGTGCTTCAAATTAACCTCTGTCGCCTAGTTTTACGTAATTCCCCAATTGAAAGCAACCGAAAAATACACAGAAATAATGAAATTGAGAGATCGAAGTGCAACCAAACTTAAATGCCTGTACGTTTGTTTGTCCAAGCGTGTAATTACTTGTGTCAAATATACAAAAATGTGAATTTATCCACCTATCCAATCAAAGTTATCTCCGTACTCGGTAGACAAAATTTGATTTTTATCTTTATCTTTATGGCAGTCAGCCTAAAAGCTTTTTAATGCGCGCAATTTTCATAAGTTTTTTTTTTTTGTTGGCCCTTTTCTATTTTCTCTGGTTTTCCCCGTTCATTTCTATCATTGTCATTGTCGCAATAGCATTTAATACCATTTTACGTAACCCGCCGGTCACGTCCATCGCATATCCGTTCGTTTGTCTGGCTAATTGTTGGATAATGACAACGAATTTCCCCCGAAAACAAAAAATCATTTAAAACTCTTTGGGTGCGATGCATAAATTATACAACTTTAATAATTACGATACGATACGATTTTCTGCCTCAAAATGTTTAGCAACTATAAGAATATATAAAATATTGAATTTTTATATTATTTAGCATTTAGTACTTCCGCATTTATAGCATTTAATGCGGTTTTTCTTTGTCCAACTAATGTTTACATCATTCCGCGTCTTACCGCATTGTAAATTAACAAATTTTTGTTCATACTAATTACGCACTAAAAAAAAAAAACAAGTCAGAAACAAAGTCACCGTTTTCACTTTTCTCGCCTGTCTGCTTTTATAATAATAATAATAATTACCATTTTCACAGCTAATGATTTTTCATTTCAGGTGTCTGCTTTTTCAACTATTTTTCGCTTTTATTCATGCTTATTTTTTATTCCATGATTTCGTTTTTCATTTTTCGGCGCTTAACTTAAGTCGAGCGTGGAGAAGTGGGAAATTTGTTGTAAAATCGCTGAAAACCTCTTATATTTTGTCTGGCCGCCATGAAAATGATTGATCGATTGAGTCAGCAATTAACAGAGTTGTTACTCAAATTTGATTTGTTTATTTTCAGTGGTCAATGGAATTGAAATGAAAATGAAAATCGAAAAGCCAGTGCAAAGTGAAAGTCTAGCACTTGTGCTGATTTTTCTCACCTGCTGGTACAACCAACGAAAAGGTGAACGAACGATTGATAAGGATTGCACAAGTAATTAATGACTCGACAGTTTCGGCTTAGTTTTTCCCATTTCCCAGCAAGTTGTTGAGCATTTCGAAAGCAATTCGGCTTTTCCCACAGCTAAATTTCGCCCGACTGATTGAAATCTTCACTTCATTTCTCTCTGTTTGCGACAGGACAAGTTCTTCGAGGGAAAAAGGTTCGTTTATCGCGATTGTGAGAACAGAATGCGAAATCAACTAGGAAAAAGGGTCGGAAAGTCTGGAAAAATTGAAAAGCCAGAGACGGGGAAAACTATTTAAAGCCCAGGTGAAGAAGGCAGCAGAGGAATGATATCTATGATGAGTGCATAAAAGAACCATCTTGGTGATTCATTTACTTCATTTTCTGCCATTTTTTCTTTTATTTTTTTTGCTGCCCGCTTCCTTTTCTGCTCTCGGTTTCTTTTTCTTGGAAGCAAGTGCAATTGCTATAAATGAAATGAAACGGACGACGACGACGACGAACGGAGCGTCAGGCTGCCGCGGATGTGGATGTCGTTTAAATATTACCAGACGGCATAAAAATTGACAGACGTCGTCGCCAGACAAAGGCCAAACAAACTTTTGAATGAACCATCCAAGCGGAGCATTAAAAAAATCCTAAAAACGAAAGCCCGAAACAAATACCCTTGTTGTACTTCAGTTAAAAGTCGTCGGGGTGTTTCGTTACAGTTCGTTCTTTCTTTAAAAAAAAATGTAAGGATCAAAGTTTAGTCAACGGTTGGAATAAAAAAATCTGAGTTTACCTTGATTTATTACAATAAAAAACTTATTTTTGTAAGAATCACATAGCTAAATACTCCTCTTAAAGTAGAGATTTCATATTGATATATATTTTTTTAATTTTGAAAAAAATTTCCACTTAGAAAATTTTATTTTAAAGAGTATTAAAAAAAGGCACGAGAATAAGAGGAAGTGACGTACATACGAAAGCCGGCAAGGCAATTAAATGAATTAATTTTCGCATTAATTCTGAACATATTTGAAAATTGCTTTGTGAACTTAATAAAATTGACGGCTCATATTTTCGGTTATCACTTGTTTTTAGGCATATTTTGGCAGCTTCATGTTTTCGTTCAACGGTTCACTGACCACCGCGAGAAAGAGACAGGACTATGTGAAGTGAAAAGGACAGCTTTAGCGCCATGAAAGAGAAGGAGGCATTTCTTTGTTGCGAACCCACCGGCAAAACAGACAAACAGGTTTCACCTTCTTTCTCTTTCTCTTTGCACTTGCATTTGTTATGCTTTTTCTTTTGCACACATTTCTTTTCTCTTTGCTTTTTAAGCGGTTGGCAATTTTATTAATTTGTTTGGCCAAAAAGAAAACAAACAGAATTTGGAGCCGTCCATTTCAATGGTTTGGAGAGAAACTGATAAGCCGTCCAAGAGAATTGGTCAAATTTCACCAATGTTTAAATGGGGTGAAATCGCAATTAGGGGATATTAATGGCAGGTGGGAGAAAATTAAATGCAAAAGAAATTGGGCAGAATCATTAGCTGGCTTAAAGAAATTAATTTGGCATTGGCCCTATATTATTGTTATTTTTAATGTGCATTGGTAGAACAAATTGTAAGAATGTTAATATTATTTCTAAAATAAATAAAGACTTCTTAAGCTAATCGTATTTTAAGTTTTAGTAAGAGCAGGCATAGAACAAGCTATAAATAACATTAATATACTTTATTACTATATCTTCAGTTAGCGCAAATCCCAGTTTGAAGTTTTAAATAAAAGTAAGCAGCTTTAAGCTCCATTATACAGCTCTATTTGTGCGAATGTTTCGCACTTCGCACTCCATTCATTTCACACCTCATTTGTGGGGAACTTCTTCTTCCACTTCTAGGGGATTATTTGCCCCACCTGGGAAACTGGAGAAGAATTCAATCAACCTGCTGCAGCTGGTGCCTTTTTTTTGCAGCTCTTTTTGCAGAGATTACTTCACGCTGCAAACTCACAATCTGGAGCTTGAACTAAAGGTGCCTATATACATGCATACATATTGTATGAAAGTCACTGCAAGTCGGAGATCCAAAGTTGTGAACGTGCCATGCTGCCCCCTTTTGCCACCCACCTCACCCTCCCCCTCAACCGGCATTGCTGCCACCACCCCCCCTTTAGAGAACCCATGAGATCGCATAAACAGTTGCAATTGCGAACGTGATTGGAGCGAATGCAATTCAACCTGCAGATAGAAGGCAGGCACTGCAACCGAGAAGAGAGAAGCCGACTCGAAATCGGTATTGGAATCCGATTCTTTATACTTCTCATGGCTCAATGATGGATTCAATTCCCGCAAAGACAAGAACCACAAACTGGTTTCCAATCGCCTTCGGCTCCAACACAGTAAGCACTCAGGAAATTAGAGACTTTCAGATACAGTTTGATGTCTATCTATCTATATCACACACAATTTTGGCATTTTGAACTTCGATTTGGGTGGGTTTTTTTTAGTTTGTTCAATAGTTTGTATTTAGGCTCTTTTTCTTTGCCTAAAGTAAACACTAATAATTTAGTTAGAAAAATACCCAAACCAAATCCCCAGAAAGATAAGCCACTGTATTTGCTCAATGGGCCAAACAAAGTTGTTTATGTTTGTGGTGCCATGCACTGGGTGCAATAAACATAAATAATAATATATAAAAGAGAAAAGTTTTATTTGCTGATTTATATGACCTTGTTGGCTTGTTTAACACAGAGACAGAGTGAGCGAGAGGGCAAACACTCAATTTAATAAACAAAATGTGGAAAAAAGGGGGGAGGGGGCACAAAGCAGAGGGAATTTGTATTTGCCTTCGGCGATTGCAAGTTAAACACTGAAAATAAGTATGGCAAATACATCAAGTGGAGCAATTCCCCCCCACCACCCCATCAATATGCTATTCATGTCCAAACCACAGAGAAATAAAGACTTTCCTGCACTGTTGTGTCAATCAATCAATCAAGTGGCGTCAATACTTATGACCTCAAAGCTAAAAAATGAATAGAGAGAATCGTATCGGGGTGAAAGAAACCTCTTTGGCTTCTAATTAGTTGCCGTTATACTTGGGGCATCTATGCGTATTCCCCACTCTTGGAAAAAAATATATTTTCTTTTACAACTTCTGTTTGTTTTTCTCCAATTTCCCTCATTTTCGTCAGCTAATTTATGCAAAGCATTTTCAATGGGGCGAAAGACCTCGGGGGAACAATCTCCAGAAATAAAATGCGGGCCAGAGTTTCGGTGGGCGGAAACGTTTGGAGGGGCGTGGTCGCGGAAACGCTCCACTGGGAATGCGAAATTAAAATAATGAAGACGAGGGCACATTACATAAAACCAAAGTTAAGCAATCAACCGAACATAATGTCACATGAATGAGGAAAATAGACTTTAAAGTGATTGGGGAAATTATTGAAACGCTGGTGATGTCAGATTTATGATGATCTATGGCCATATAAACAGATCGTAAAGTTTTAACTTAAGTCACTGGAATGTCCGAGTTCCTAATAGATTAATTTGTTTGCACGAAATTTGATTGCAGCAATTTAAGTCCCGCAAAAATTCTTTGTATTAAGAAAAGCTGGCTATGCATAAAACTTTACCGTTATTTGAGCCACTGACAGCTGTTCGACGACTGTCTAATTGGAATTTGAACAGCTGTTGGCGCTACTTTGTTTTTCCCATTGGATTGACACACCCATATATGAAAGTGGGCGGGAGTGGGGAGCTCAAGAAGGAGGAGGAGGTCATATTAAGCAACTAGAAATGGAAGCGCACTGCTCTAAAAATAGAAACATAAAAAAAAACATCAAAGCGCAGGGCATGCAATCATCAAAAAAAAAACAAAAAGAACAAATAGAGGCCGATACCGAAAGAACATGGAGCACGAAAGGATTTACGAGCTTGATCGAGAACAGGAACATCCACAGAAACTATGTATGTATGTACATATACATATATATCTCGCCTGGTGAAATACCGCGCCAGAAAGGGATGGCGCACATGCAAAATAAACTCACGAAGAGTTGTGCACTTTGTTGCTGCCCTGGTGAAAGTCAGGGGCGCGGTCAAAGGTCAGCGAAGAGGGGGCGCCATAAAACAGATAGATTTATGCGCGCAAAAAGAGAAACAATAAGCACACTTTTTGCAGAAGAACCAGTGTACTTATATTTAATATTCAAGCTAAACCAATTATGTCAATACCATTAGTAATCGTAGAAGAATTTATTTCCTTCATATAACAAAGTACGAAGATTAACAATTTGTGAATTTACTGAAACTTTTTTAATGCTTATTCTATTCATTACATTTCATCATAATTAATTAAAAACTATTTACCCATAGATATTTAATTTTTTAACTCTCGTATCAACGTAATCTTCTTATTATTTGAAGACCCCCTTCGGTTCGCCATCTCAACTACGCCCCTTGATCAGCGACGACTCCTCCAACTTTCAATCTCTGTCAGCGCCAAAGGAAATTGTATAAAAACGACAATAACAACTGAAAGCATGGAAGATACACATTTCGTTTTGGGGCTAATAATAGAAGTGCAGCCGCGAAAGAGAAAAGACTTGTGGTACAAAGTGGTAATGGAGACAACGCCTTCGATATGGGGAACAACACCCCCCCGCCTTTCGCTCCCTCCCCCCTCCCTGATTTCCCTTTCTCTGAGTGCTTTATTATTATGACAATTATGTTTGAGCACATAAAATCATTGGGGAAATATTTATGCGACGTCTACATTATTCCGTTTGTTTTTTGGTTATTGAGGGGTTTTTGTGGGGTGATAGGAAAAGTCGAAGAGTAAACATAACTGCTCCTTGCCGCGTCACCTGTGTGCCACCTGACTGGCCCGCCCCCCGTTTTCTCGCCCCTTTTCCTACCAATTAGCCTTGTGAAAAGTTCATTTGCCCCGGCTCATAATTTGCCGCTTGCATGTCAGCAAAGTGAGACCAACACAACACTCGGATTTCCCTGCTTGTGCGAAAAAGATAGAGGAGAGTACACTGTACACTGCGAGAAAATCTGAGATGAGAGTTTTCAATGCTTCTACAGAAGGCTCAAGAAAATTTTGAAAGTTTATAATTTGGTTAAATTCTGATTTCAAAGTGGCATAATGTATTAGTTCTCTTGAGTTCCTAATGCTTACCGCTTACATTGCAATTCAGAATTACAATTAATTTACAATGTAGACATGCATACATTTTTCAAAGTGTAAAATGTATTATGGTCAAAATAAATTGCAAACCAATCCAGGTAACTGTAAATGGTTATCAAACAACACTTGTTAAATTCCAAAATATTTTGATGATATAGCAAAATGACTGGTTTCAAAATACAGAAAAGTTGTGGAATTTGTAAAACATATTTTCTTTTGCAAGTGCAGGGACAAACGCACTTTATGCACATTTTCTTTCTCCTCGATGGAAAGAGTTGTGGCTTCTCTCCCACTTGAGTCTATTTTTGAGTCGTCAACTTGCGTGAGTTGGTTGCAAAGTGGTGGCTACGGTGGCCCCGGGTTTCCAGCAGTGCTGCATTTGCAACTGCAATTGGCAACTCCATTGAGGCGTCTCCAACTGATTATGCATCTGCATCTGCACCGGTTCTATGGTATTTTCCCAGGGCGACACACAATCCAACAATCCCTTGGCCAATGCAACTGCCGCCCCAAAGTATCTAATTACATTGTATCGCATTACGACCAACAACAAGGTTATGAAATTGCAATTGCAATGGCAACTAGCACAACGCCTACGCCTTCTGAACATTGCTTTTGCTACGTCGTAGCTGGATTATTAGTCTAAAAAATGTCATATTAATTTCTTATCTTTTAAGAAGCCTTAAAGCACTGTAAAGCCTAAAGCACTGTAATAAGCCGAAGAATTTCATTCACTTTGTTTTTTATTTCTGTTACATTCTGTTAATTAGAGCAAGAGAAATTTATGCCATTTTTTAATTTTTGAGACTGCAAATTTATTTAAAAATCTAAAAATAATAGAGCTTTAACACCTTTGCTTGTATTTATTAAGTGCCTTAATTGTTTACTTGAAGATAACAATATGCACACAAGTTCTTAATACTTAACGATGTGTTTACTATTGTAATATTGTAGTTTCAACAATTACTTAATGGTTTTATCCCACTGTGCCTAGTTACGTGTGTGGTGGGTGGATTTAACTTTGATTGAGTCGGAGAAGCATAGCGCGACTTTCCCCCCAAATTCGCCCACTTAAAAGTCCGAGATCCACCCGGACTGACAATTGCGGTGAGTCCGGCTGGCTGGCTTTCCGTTTCGGTTTTTGGGATTTGTGCTGCCTTGTAATCTGCTGAGCCAGACACACCGTTTTTACATTGTAATTCTGTAATTGCATTTCGCAGGCCAGACACACGAAAAAGGCAATTGCAGGCCCCCATTTCGACCTTTTTGGATGATGAGACACACACAGACTCTGCTAGTTTGGCAAATAGATGTGCATTTTCGTTGGCGAATTTTCTGTGTTTTTCTGGGAAATAACACCGCACGAAGCTGGAAAATGTCGTTTGTTTGTTTTCCGATGATGGTCACATACATATGTACATATGTATTGCATCGCACGGAGCGATGACTCAATAGTAGCGTCAATAAATATTTATATGAAAACCGGCTTATCAGCGTACCAGCTGAGAGATTGACTGAACTTAATGCACACAATAAGCGACTAATTATAATAAAAATAGCATTAATTGATTACAAATTGCTTGGTGAGACGGAAGCCTCTGCGAGAGCGAGATAAGAAATGGCTTCCAGTTGAGAAGAGCAAGAAGAAAAATCTACAGCTTATTGTAAATCATCTGGGAAAAGTGGCTCAGCTTGGAGTGCCAAGGAAAAATCAATACTTTGGCCAAGCCATTCGTTTGGGAGATGAATAGTTTGCAAAAGGAAGTATTTACATCAAAAGTTAAAAAGTAAAATAATAAAGGATTAAATTTCAATTTTCGAACTTAAGCAAATTTATGGATTTAATACATTTAGGAACAGATTGTCGCGCGTGTAAATATCAAAACTCGGAAAAGTCCACTTTCAGTTTGAAACAGCTGTTGCGAAAATGGCTTGCAATTGTCAGGGGAATAAGGCAACACGATTTCAAGTTAAAAAACTACCTTACTATTAATACGACCCTCGTCATGTATTCTCATACATAGTTATGCTTTTTGTTAAAAAAAAAGTTCTACCACTGAGTCTGCGTAACTATTATAACCTGACAAATGTTTTTCCGGTAGTCTTGAGAAAATCCCGAATGCCACCCGATTGTGGGTCCTATTGTGGTAGGACTTCGTCGACATGGACATAAAAAAGCTATTAGAAACGGCAAATGTCTCCCAATAAGTGGGTGTGCGGAAAATGCGGAAACGGGGAGGATGTAAAGAAAAAATTATGCAGCTTGGCAGGGCAAATAATGGAAAAGTATTAGACAAAAAAATGAGGCAAATAAAAATGTGCGTGAGTGCGTGAAGGGCAGGAAAAATGCAAGGGGAAATGCGGAAAAGTGGAGGAAATGGCAATATGTCAGCGGGGGTGGGATAACGGTGTTGTGGGTCGCAATTTCAACCACTGTGCGGGTGGCAGGGATAAGGGTGCCACGAGGAAGGCCGAAGGATAAAGGATGATGGAGAGCACGAATGCGGATTGAAACCGCCCCAAGCAGCACAAAAACAACAGCAACGCGTGCTGCTCTCTCTCTTTTCTCTTCTCTCCTTCACTTTTCTTTCTCATTCATTCTCCTTCTCTCCAGTAAACAAAAGCAGCGGAAAAGCAACAACAAGTATGAAACTAGCCGGCAATAACAACAATAATTTCCTATATAATCGGAAGAAATGGAGGAAAAAAGAAATTGGCTCAATTGGAAAGCAGCGTATATAGAGGAAGGGCGGGGATCATAAAGAAGGAGAGAGGGGGAAAGGGAAAGCCGAGTGGACTGCACTTTATGAACAATAAATACAACACTGTGCAGCCCAAACTGGCAGATAAATCAAAACTTACATGATATTTACAAAAGAGATTTAATGGCAAGAGCACGCTTAAAAAAGCATTTTTTTATTGAAAGTACCCCCATTGAATAAGTTTTTAGTTACTGATTTCTTGAATGTCCTTAAAAACTGTTGTATGGAATATCAAAAGATTTCATCACGAATTGAAATGATTGTGGTGGATGTGAGATAACACAACTCTGAGCAATTGGCAATACAGCAACAACAATTTCCATGTATAATAAGAAAAGTCACAATACTATGATGGAATTTACACCTGAGTTTGGAGGCTGCATGCAATTTTTTACAATTAGTGTGTAAGTGAATGGGACCTCCAAATGTATGCATGTTTGTGCATCCTCTGACTTTTATATGTATGTTACACAACACTTATACAGATCGATTTGGTCCAGATGATTTCTACGATTGATGCCTTTTTAACTCAAACTACAATGTGCAAGAAAATAATTCTAAGATCCAATGTAAAAGAAGAAACACCAATGAGAAATAAGTCAAGCTTACAGAAATCGAAACACAAAATGATCAAACCACTAAATAACTTCGAATAGAAAACAAAATTTTAGTGCACACCTAATTTTATAAAAACGATTTTGATTGAGCGTGCACTATGTACAGACGTTTTTCGTTTAATTTGACTTAACAAGGCTTTCAAATTTTGAAAATATGCTTTTTGCTCTGTGTACTTAGCATGCTTTCGATGCCTGTTTTCCAACACTTGCAGGAACTTACCGTTATGCTCGGTGAATATGTTGAGACCCACGGTGGGATTGCAGCGTGCATCCTTGTGTCCGCCACTACGCTGGCTCAGCCCCGATCCGGATCCGCCACCGCCTCCGCCCGATCCGCTGCCACTGGCCACGCCGGAGGACGAGGACTTGATGCGGGAGCCACGGAGCGTGGAGCCCCCGCCGAGGGGGGCGCTGCTGACGCCGCTGGAACTGGAGATGCAGTGGGGGGAAACGGAGGCCACTGGGCTGCTGGAGAGGCCGATGCAGCTGACGGGGGCCCCCGAGCCGCCTCCTCCCGAGTGGGCGCCCCTGTCCTTGCCCTGCTGAGCCCCCATTTGCCAGTGGGTGGTTGGGTGGTTTTTCGCTCTTGCGCAGCAACAACAACTTGTACACTTTTCTCTCTCTTCTCTCGGCTCCTGCTGCTACGGCTTATTCGCTTACTACTACTACTTATTATTTGCTTTGCTTTTCTTGTTATATACTTCAGCTTTAACTCTTCTCTCTTGGCCTTTTGCTCAATTATTTGCCGTTTTGCCTTTTGCTTTGCTTTAATTTATTTCACACACACACACGCACACATTTTTCTTTCTCTTTCTGCGTTTTTGGAGTAGACAAAAAAGATTGGAGACACTCACGCACACACAGAAGTACACACGCACGGAGGAAAAAGGAAGTTTGCGATTTATCTGATTTGTTGTTCTAGTGGCCGCTCAGGTGCAATTGCGAATTTGCAGCATGTTGGTAAAATGTTGTGTCGGCAAACTTCTTGTCGACGGCTGGGAGGCTGGGTGAGCTTAACTGGCGAGGGGGGTCTCAAAAACACGCCCTGAAAATGCACTTTGTCTTGCGCCTCCGCCTCTGGCTTCACCTCTCTCTCTTGCTTACGCTCGCCTGCTCTGTTTTTTACGGTTTAATTGATCCGCAGGCTGATCCGCTGAACATGGCAAATTAATCGGTTTTCGCGACGATATAGCTCTATCTGATCTGCTAGCGTTGCTTGCTGATTTATCTACATCTGTGCATTTTTTCCACGCACCGCGACGGATCGAATTGGAATCCAACTTGCACTCGTGTGACCGCTTGTCGGTCGTTTAAACATACCCTACTTGGCAGCATACCGATAGACGTATCGATATTGATAATAAATGCTTAGTACTTACGAACGCGTTGGCAGCGCTAGTTTGGTAAGAAACTCGGCTAATGCAATATGATGGGTGCGCGACACGGACTGGTTGGGTGGTTAACTTAGCTTAGTAAGCCAGTGCTTAAAAACTCCATGATTGTGAACACTAATTTTTGGTTGTTCAAAAAAAAATTAAATTCAAACGTTTAAAACACATAATTTGAATTAAAAGAATCTTGATATAGCTTTCTAGGAAAAGTTTATTCTCTTTAGATTTTCAATGCAATGCAACTTATAACATTATCTTTAATTTTTCATGGATACACTTCGAATTTTTTCGACTATTGCGTCAACCCTAGTTTAGTTTATTGATTTTAAGAGAAAACTGACTCAAATCAAAATGTAATTGACATTTAAAAACATCGAATAATCAAGCTACGGTTTTTATAATATGCCTTTAGATGTATTCATAAATTCCCATTTAGCCCGACTAATAAATACAACTGCAATACTTTCCATCCTTTTCCGTTTGTTACGTTTTATTTATCCGTTGGTTTTGTTTAGCATTCTCAATCTTTAGTGTTCTTGCTTAGTTATTATTTAGTATGTATACCCGACAGAAATTTCAAGTTTGTTCGTTTCAATTTCTCTCTCCTGCTAGAGTTCAGTATCAATCGATCCTTCTCTCCATTCACACGATCCTCCTTCAGCTTCTGCTCCGATTTCATTTTCAGTTACATTTTCCTCGCTTACACTAAATTAACTTTTCAAGTAGGACTTTTGCTTTTCATTTTCTCGGTTTTGCTCTTTCACATGCGATCTCTTCTGTTCTGTTCGCTTACAAGTATAAATATAATTTAATTTTTCTCTGGTTATTATTATTTTACGTTCTTTTTTTTTTTTTTTTTTGTTACGTTCAAGGACTTTCTGTGGCTTTGTTAAGTTACCAAAAAGCAGCAAGAAATTTGAAGGAATATTCAAATGCATTTAACACAGGTTAACTAAATAAATGCCTTCCCCTAACAGAATCGAACTTTTTGTATTGCAGCATGACTGACACACTGGTTAAAACTATACTGACTGACTGGAATATATGTTAAAATTTCAAAAATATTTTATTGGTGACTATGACAATGCTTCGACTTAATCCAGTCAGTCAGCAACATTTTATCAGACGTCTTTTCGACTGTTATAAATATTGTTTGTTCTTACAGATTTGAAAACAGTTTATTACTTTACAATAACAATTTGCGCTCTGGATCTTGGAACAATAGACTAACTTAGTGTTTTGTTATTGGTTGGTATTCCGTTTTCACGTGTTTAATATTCCGTTAATATAGGTTTTTATAAATATATATGCGTATAGACTTAGAAGTACAAAGTTCTCAGACCCCAACTACAAGTGATTTTAGGAAAACAGTTCTCCAGTAAATCAAATTCAATTTCAACCAAAAATGCCTGTCGTTCAAGTATCGCAAACTGTGCGATATCCAAACTGAAGGCAGGAGTCTGATCCTTCTTGAGAATTTTAACTAAAATTGGGAGGCAACACAAAATTCCACCCGAGAGGTAAATTATAGCTGACAACGCAAATATCGAAATACATTCAGGGGCTAGTGGAAAACAAAACATTCATTTGGCGCATGTCAATAACACCGGAAATATAAATAAATTCTATACATCAACGACACTTCTAGAACTGCAGCTGGGAAATACATCGAGAGATATCAAGAGGAGTGACTATTAATTAAACGCATGCAAACTAGTGAGCAGCTAAATTCCTTGCGTTCCTTTCACATATCCCTAGAGAGATCTAGAGATTTCAATTCAAGCTTTTCATGCGCTCGCTTCTTTGCCCCTCAATTACATAGAGTTTATTCTGACTCGACTCTGAGTTTTGGTTAGCTTAGGTTCGTCTGTTTTTTTCTTCTTTTATATACATGTTCAGATATATGGTTCGTACGCCTGTCCACACGGTACAACTTTTGGCTTACAAAATTAAACTCTCATCCGACCGGTCGTGTGCCACCCAGGTTTAAAATTAAAAAACAACTTGTACACCGCTACATAAATAAAGGTCCTTAGCCGTAAACAGGGGGAGTGGTGATGATGGGAGTTAGGTGCTGGTGTGCCGAGCTCCGTTTTACTGCGCCTTGGCCTTGCGCAGATAGGCTGCCTGATCCTCGCCAGCGCCGATGAACTTGGAGCTCTCGCTGGCCTGCTGGGGGCTGCTCGACTGCTTGACCACATTCTGGGCTGCCAGGGAGGCGGCCATGCGCCGGCTCTTGTGACCACCGGGCGCCAGGTACGCCTTGTAGAAGAAGCGCGCGAACAGGACAAAGTAGCTGGAGTACATGGCGATCGACAGATTGATGTTGCGCTGCGAGATGTGACAGGAGGAGGTGCCGTGCGTCTTCAGGAAGCCATTGGCCCACACGTTGATCGCACATCCGATGATCATCTGAGCCAGCTGCAGCGACGTGATGATCATCGAGATGAACCTGGGCGGATTGAAGCGGGCCGCCTTCAGAGCATAGTAGCTGTACATCACCGAGTGCACGCAGTAGTTCATCACGATGAACCAGCGGGCAGAGCTGGTATATTCCGTATAGCTGAACCACGAGTAGATCAGCACGGTGATGTGGTGATACCTGTGAGCGAAAACTATTCAATTAATATAAAGTTCAAGTTTAGTTAATTGTTAGCGTTCTCAGGGAAACTACAATATATTCAAATCAAATCATTTTGATCAATCGAAACAGCTTATATCACAAATAATTCGCACCTTTTATTTCCTAACTAAGCCTAACATATAATTAACGCTAGTTTCATATGCCGAAATAACCGTCAGTGAATCTCATTAAAAGTAATTCGCTATGACTCATATGTATTGCTTCACTGCACCTATAAAACGTATTTTTACTGGTTTACTGGTGTTGCTTGTCTAGTGAAAGGGCATTTTTATCTTTTAGTAATAATAATATAAGGAAATTCTCTTTGATTGAACTTAGACAGCAGTATTCCTTATGGTACATGAGTACAAGTTCTAGCAGATGCCGCCACATGTGATGCAAATTGTCATCATAAGTAGCTTTTCTCCAAAGATGGAGCATATTGCAGGATGTTATATTATCACTCCATCTTTTTTGACTACTCTAAGAGTGGATCTTGGATGCCCAGTCAGTGTTTCGCTAAACTTACCAGTGCAAAAAGATGAGTGGCTGCTTGCGGAGCACAATGAATATCGTGTCGCCCAGCTCCGGCAGTTTGCTGAGCACGAAGAGCCAGGTCCAGAAGCCGCACACGCGATCTTGCTCGATGTAGCTGTGGGAGAAGGTTGGGAATATCGGTCAGTGATCGTTGATTTGCATATGGCAATCAAGTTTCCAGCCGCACAAGCAGGTCATGCGGACAGACAGGCACTGGAACCTGTCGATGCAAGGCCGATGGGGAGTTCAATACCAACCTGGGCACGCAGACGGAGTGGAAGAGTCCGTAGTGACGCAGCACGTGAATCAGCTCCGGCGCCGTTCGGGCAGCACCCATGATGCTGAACATGGCCAGCAAGGTGTTCCATATGATCAGCGGGCCGCGCAATTGGAATCTGCAATAAAAAAAAAAAAAACAAAAAGGAAAGGAAACTTTAGCCATGCAGGAAAAATACAGTGGAAAGGTACCAAGATCGCTTGAATTTGGGGTTTTTCCAGACAGCTGACTTTGCGCGCCTTAATTTATATAATAAATTTAAATATTCTAAATCAATTACGAATAAAAGTTAGCTTCGCAAGCTGGCTGATGACTTCAGAACAATTTTTATTTTTATTCCGACTCCCACACTTACCAAAAGCAAATACTAGAATATTTTACTAGTTGGCCCTTGAAATGAATGATGCATATTTACCCGGTGCCAATAATCGCGAAATTGCAGCGGAAAAAAAATCCCAAAAGATCAACAAACTCTAACGATATTCAATTTTCCATGCCTCCGTCCTAGACGAGCGTGACAGTCAAAGATCAAGTTGTTATTTGCCACAGCAGGCAGCAGGCACTTAATATGTGCGAATTTTTGTGTACGAGTAATGCATGTAATGACATCAACCAACCCCCAACTTGAAGATGCCGCACGGGGGGTCAGTCAAATAGTAGTAGAAACTTGCGCGTAACCTAATCTCCTGAAAACGGGTAACCTTAGCGCAATTGTGCCACTTAGTTGCCAGGGCACTTTGAATAAACTTACTTAATGCGAACATTCGATGCCATGGAATAGTCATATTTAGCTGTCACGGCATGACCTAATAGATTACAGTCGATTACTTTGTCTGTGGGCGCGCACACAAAAAATTGATAACGCAAGCGGTCAAGTTAAAACAAAAAACCTCAGGTGATCTCTCAGCTCAATTTAGGAATCTACCAAAAGTGGTTGGTCGCGGGAACGACACGTGTTTGGGAAACAATGAGTTCTTCTATAGAAAGAGACACCCATTAAAACAGCAGTTCGATTCCAACAAAGAAAAAGTTGCCCACACACAAATCAAAATACTGGTTTTAGCATCTTAGTCAGACGAAATCTGGCTAATGAAGTTCTTTTGGCCAAATTATATTGAAGTAATGAGCCAGTTTAAAGAGCTTTATGACTTTGGGAACAGCTGAATCAAATACTAATTATAATCGCACCACTCAACGAGTTCGCTCGAATGCGGAATTGATTTGAGTATGCGTTCTAAATCTTAATTAGTAATAGCAAACAAAGTTTACGCAATCAATTGGCTGCAAATCAGTTGGCCAACCTTATCGGTGGCCCGTTTACTAGACTGTATATTCCACAGCAATTACTCATAAAAATCAACACCAATGGAATCGCATAAATGTGTGATATCAGTTATCACAATGTGTAGTTGGTTGGTGGGCAAACCAAAGAAATTGATTGCATTGACCTTTAGCCTGGAGAGAAATTTCAATATTTTTGAGCAAACAAGCAAAGTTTACTTGCCAAATCTCTTGGCAGAAAGTCGGAAATATTCGAGAAGCAAAGTTTATAAAGGAAATGTTTGTTTGGCCCCCATGTCAGAGCGTCAACGGGTTTATGAAAAACACAATCGATAGACGGTTATTTCCCAGCCAAACAAAGCCATAAAGATTGCGTATTTTGGTTTAGTCTACGCCACTTTTATCGGGCGCAATCAGAATGCCCAAATTGAATACGTATTTGTGTCAGCAAACACATACCAAAAACAGCTCACTCAAAAATCTAGCCGAGATTTGCATAGATAATGCCCACTGTACTAAACAATTAAGCTTGATGGGGAGGGGAAAGGGGGCAACACTGAGCGGAAATGTTCATCTAAGAAATTTAGTTGCACATGTGCTCTAGTTGGGAAACTTAAAGAATCACTTCTATTAATAACAATTACGCGCAGAAGGAATTGTCTTGAACTCTAAGCTTAGATGATACCCTACAAAATCAATGGTTTCAATTGTTATTTCTGCCTGAATTACTTAGCAATTTAATTGCATGTGCAAAAAACTTATTATCACTTTTTAATATTATGCAACAATTATCCTTGAAAATAAAAGCTCATTATAAACAATGGCTTTAGCTATTGTAATTTATATAAATTCCGATACAATACTAGTTTTGTAACATATTCAAACATATTTCGATTAAATTCAAAAGACAACAACTGATTCAGGATTTAAGAACCGTTTACAAACCACCCGCAATATGCGTATTCAATTCTCCACGAAAAAGCTCTTTTCACTCGACAGGCGTCGCTATGATTCCCAACCGGTTCTGGTTGCATGGCCATGAGTTTCCAGTTGCAAGCTGATGGCAATTCGTGCCTCAAACTAATGAGTAAGGAAAACCAATCAGCCTTGCTAATCGCTTGGCAGTATTGGCTTCTAGGCAGGGGGGCGTGTCCCGCGCCCCTTGAAGCTCAAATTTTTGCAAGGGCACAGGTCGTCCCCTCCTCCTCCGCGTGGGTGGCGTTCGGCCGAGCGAACCGGCGCCTACTTTGCGTCCGGCTAGCGAGGATCTCTGGGTGCCATCCCACGGCTGGGTGTTGCGATCTGCCCGATTGATAATCCATGCGTGAGAAAGCTTTAGACAAATCTGCCAGATTATTATTACTTTGAAGATTGAAAATGTATTCTTCAGATATGTTTATGTTTATGAAGTGAAAAAAGTCCTTTGAAATACTACAAAAAGTGAGGATCTGACCAATGATTTGATTTCTATAGAATATACTATAAACTATAAACTACAAACTGAATTATAGGAAATTGAGCAAGTGTGCTCATTAAATATACTTTAAATATTTGATATAACCCAAACGTATTAGTTTTGGATTCTAACATTTTTTCAATTCAGAAGATGCGTATTAACGAAGTCATGCACATCATGTAAAAACAAACTTATACTTTGAACTGTATAAAACAAAGTTCTAAGCAATTTTAAAGTGTTAATATGCCCAATGAGTGTGTATTAGCAACCAAATGGGTTAAGTCATTAGAAGCAAACGCGTATATAAATAAACTTTAAATATATCCAAAGGTAAAGTAAACATAGAAATTAGATATCAAGTTAAATAGCTTAGTTACGAATTCCATTGGATCTAAAAATGATGAAGCCAAAGTTTAAAGTTCAAAGTTATATGACATAAGAAATCGAAAATTAGACTGCGTAACAAATATCGCCATAATCATGGCGATGGCGCATTTCTTGCTAATATTATGGCAAGTTGATGAACTTTCTTTTGCTTTCCACTTTGTGGCAGCAAATTGCATAAGCAAAGAGAAAGACTTTGGCGAATAGGAGAGAGCAAATCTGTTAAATGGAGAGAGTAAACCTGATTTTGCAAAGTTTGTAAACAAAAAAAAAAAAAAAATGACAATGGAAAAGCAAGCGAGAAAAGGTTGCAAAAAAAAACCGCAGAAATGTTGGTCAATTGATTATTTTACGCAAAGTTTTGGCTTGGGTTAAAACTCAGGTTGTTTGGGTTGATATATGCAGAGCCACCTCTATAAACCCCCCACCATTATACATATATGCACATCATTTTCCAAGCGGTGGCACACTTCCATACGCTTGTACACCTGTACACCTTATATGCCCATATACCTTGTACTCATATCAATATGCATGGAAATAGGGTACCAAATTCGCAACATTGTCCCCAAACTGATGCAAAACTTTTTTTGTTTTCGGCGACCTTTGGCCGTCTGCTTTTATTTTTAAAGATAATTTAGGTCTTGCTTTGAGTTCGGTTTTTAATTATTATTCATTATTTTTTTTTTTGCGCTGGTTGTTCACATGCTGGCCAGATTTGATGTCACAGCATTGACCAAGTTATTTCCGACCGCTTTCAAAGTGCAACGAATAAATTATTGTGAAAGGTTGGAGCAATTTTTGCTGATTAGGTCATTTTTTTTCAAGATAACTTAATCAAAAGCTGTGCACGGGAAACCCAATTTAATGGCAGATTGAAAAGTAAAATTAATAGCAATGCGACTAATACAACATTTTGCAATTATATATTACTATGGAGATAAACGCGTTTTGTTTCGAATGCGAGTAATTAACAAATTATATAAAAGATACAAAATGTAGGCTGTAAGGCTGCTTTAATTTCCATCTTATAAGATCTTTATTTTCACCGTAACGTGCTTTGAATTGTTAATGAGCCACGTTTTGTGTAACTTCAAATTCCTCCATTTAAGTAAGTCCAATGACCCATTATTTGCCATTTTTTACATTTCCCTAAAAATTGTACTGAATATTTGGCGTTTTCCACCTGAAAGCACTTCAGATGCTAGGAGCACTAATCTTATCAACCTAATTGTTTATGACGAAAGGGAAACTAAAGTGTTTTTTTTTTTTGCCAATGGGCGCTGATTCATGGCTAGAAGTTTTCGGGCAATGCGGGATGACACACCTGCTGCAGCAGGTGGCCGATAAGCCGTCAATACTCAGACGAAAAGCAACAAGCCATCCAGTCAAAACAATTCCGGTGGCCGACAAAAACGAGTTATTTCTGGAGGGGGAAAAGAGATCCACTTTTAAAGCAAATAAAAGTGGGGAAAAGTGGCGTGATATGAAGATGCTGAGTTGAGAGGAAAGGGCCGCCGCCAAAAAAACACAGAAAGAAAGAAAAAAGAGCAAGCGGAGCTTTTCCCAAAGCTCCAACATTGAGATCTCGAAAATGGTATCTTATGTAGAAAATATATCAAAACATACACAAAATGCCTATTAAAGAAACGCGGAGATTTGCTCGCCAGCTCTGCCCACTTTTGACCAACTGTTTGCGTTAACGGTTGTCGTTAATACGATGTTAATATATGTATGTACATACATATATGCACACTCATAGGCCGACCAAAATTGAATTAAGTTTCACTTTCAGCACTGCCCTTTCTCGTCTCTCCACGTTCGTTGTGTGTTTTTTTCATATTTTTTTACTTATTATTTTCGATCGGTCTACTGCGGCATGTGAATTATTTTTTAACTAAATGCTGTGGCTGGTGGTAATAGTTAATTGCGGCAGTGATTGTAATTGCAGGTGCCCGTGGAGGGGCGGCAATTATTGTTTAATTCGCAAATGTAAATGTTATGCAATTGCCACGCTTCAATTGCAAAAAAAAAAATTTCCCCGTAGCAACACACACGCCAAACAACATTTTTCCAACCATTTAAGGACACTGTGCGTGGTGAGAGAATCCACATTAAAGGACATTATTATTTCGAGCGAGGGTGGACCTAGATCCTAGGTCCTCTGTACTCTGTACTCATTTGTCCTCGACACACTATTTCCAGTTGTTGTGATATAAATAATGCAATTTGCTCGGAACAACATGAATAATAGCGAGAAACCAAAGCAACTGAATGACTCAATCGCTTTAAAATTTAAATGATTACAATTATCGGTCATCGTGCTCCTCTGCAAACACATACATACATTATTCGCTGCTTCAGATTTCTATTTTAACCACTGGGGTCCCCACACACGTTGCCCACCCCATCTCATATCGCCCCCTTATGAACCCTCCTCCTTATATGGTCACAAAACATTTGCGCACGCCAAAGCTACACTGGCCAACAGGAACTTGTTTTTCACGCATATTACATCATTTGAATATCTTACTTTATGGACCATTAAGGCTTTGCAACTTATATTTTATAGATTCTTTGTAGAGTGCTTATAAGCTAATTTTATTAGGCATATTTAATCTTTAACCATTTAAGGAGATGTCAACTGTAATACGCAATACGTTATGGATACTAAAAACTGAAATATTAAAATTCTCCAAAGGCTTCGACCTCTTGTTTACTTTTTAACTATAAAAAAAAGCAAAAATCACTTTAAAGTGCTGGTAAATATTGTAAACGCAATCAGGTGGTCCAGTGTACCAGTGTCCAATTGAAGTGGACCTATAGAGCGGCTACATGTCAAAGTGTCCTGTTGGAGTTCCGTCCAGGACTACTACCCACAACCCCGTCTGCGTGGACACACCCACTTCTTGCATGACACACAAGCACATATGTACATACATACGTGCCACATGGTCGCCGTGGAAAACTTTGTCCGTTGGGCATTTGAAATGAAACGAGTACGACATGGCGTGTACCTATAAACCTAATCAGTTTAATGACTTTAATGGCGCACTGTCCGAAACGAGTGAAACAAAACAGAAATTCAAAAATTAAATTCATGAAAGATGAGGTGGAATGCAAGCGGGAAGTCCACTCTCTAAATATGTAAATGTACAGTCGGTGGCATGCGGTCAGGTGCATTTGCATTCTTTCAAAGTTTGCGATTAATTTTGACACGCTGTTCAGAACCGTGGTTGCTAATTAGAGATTCTTAAACATGGCATGGTTTGGAAAACGTCAAATATTGAATATTCATGCATGTGTTTGAGTATTCAAGAAGTTAAGTAGCCATGCTGAGCAAGCGGAAATCAATCCGTTTTAATTTGCCCAATTCATCCTTACCTTGTCAGTTTTTTAACCCCAACAGTTCGAAAGAAACGCCTGCATTTTCACTAAATTCACACCTTTCTGTACCAAGTACATACGTCCATTTGCTTAGCCGACTCTCCTCCATGTGGGCAAATATTGAAATGACATTCCGAAAAAGCCAAGTGTAAGGCAAAGCCAACAACAATAAAGTGAAAAATTAACCGACAGATCCCCCGACGAGTGTCCGCGTAGAGAATCGCCAAGCAACCCAGGGCCAAGCCCCTATATAACTCATCCAAAAACCCAATGGCTTTGGGTCGGAGTGTGGGCAGGAATCGCTACTCCACATTACATTATGCAAGCAATTGAATCATGATGTGGAATTCAGGGTTAGGAAAGCCACATCAAATAGACTTATCTAGCTAACATTTTTTAGAATACAAAGACGTATGTTTCGAAAGATACTCAGAAGGAACTTATATAGCCCGTTTTCCCCAGTTGGACAATAATAAACTTTTCTGTTAGACGGTAGCAACTTTCTACCGAATTTCACAGTGGCCTTAGCAAGGCTATAAACAGCTCCAAACCAGGTGACAAAACTGAATTATGATCTTGCAAAAATACTGTCTAAATGGCATGTCACGAGCCCAACTTAATTTGGCCACAAAGCCCGATGACGACAATTAGAAGCAGGAAGGCAAACACAGTATCATAGGCAAAAACGAAGCGAATCGAAACGAGACAATTGCCAGCACGAATAGCCGCCAATTGGATCCACCACAGGTAAATCAGGTAACAAGGAGGGGACAAACAGCGCTGACTGTTGGAAAAATTGTTAAAATACCCAATCAAATAGGTCTTTAGCCATCGGAAAATACACCTGAATAGTGCGTGCTCAGGTGCGAATGCGAATTGTTGGCTATTTGAGCCCGAGTTGAGGATTCACCTACAACATTAGTGTTTGATTAGCCGTAATTTAATATAATTACACGTGGAACTCAACAGCTGTCTGGGCTAATAACAAATGTACACTTGGACTCCAGTCTTTCCGGAGAATAAACCGAAACAAAGCGCGACTGAGTCAATATAGGGGTTTCCAGGGATTGGTTTCGATAAACAGCAAAGTTGTTTCTACCGACTGCAAGGGGCGTGTGCACTTGTGGGTGTAATTAACGCCGCTCCCCGGCCGCCAGCTAATAATTTTCCAAGGCCAAAGGGCGCAAGTTCTTAACCCAACCGTTATTTCACTGAATTGTCTATCTAAGCCACCAAAGAACACATGTTTTTTAATCGCAAAACTGCTTTAGTTCACATAGTTCAGTTCAGTGTGGCAGACTCACCTAGGCCGATTTTGCATAAAGTGCTGACCACCGAAGATGACCAGCATGTAGATGCCGCAGTAGTAGAACACCCATGTCCAGTTCTCTAGCATCCATTTGCGCGTCCGCTGGTGTATGAAATCGTTCTCGAAGTCGAAGATGTACGAGTAATTGGGCGTAACGCTAATGTCCATGTTGATCATTTTGGTGGGCTTTATGTGTTTGAGTTGGTGGCTATGTTACTTGGGTTATATGCAGCTGTGGATTGACAAGAAAGTAGAGATAGATTAGTTAATGTACTCAGAACTATCTTGTCAAAGATCTTGTACAACTTTGTTAAGGAATATAGCTATTCGTATTAGAAATAGCTATTCGTACACCAGAACGATTTTATTAAATTAATATTAATTTAATATTAACAATAGGTTTTAGCTTCTGCTGATTAAAAACTAATTTAAATATACATCGAGCTATACAGCTGTTTTATTTGAATAAATAAAATAATATACTGAAAGTACCCAATGAACTAGGACGGTTTAAATTTTCTCATTTTGCTCTGTATGACTTTGTTTTTTTATACATTACGTACTTTTAAAATAGGCACACAAAAAGGAAAACACTTTGAATATAATTTTTTAACTTATGGGAACATTCTTTAATTATTAAAACTACAATTTATCTTCGAGTCGAATGTTTTTAGTTTTTTTTACTGATTGCAGTATCTTATCTGTTTCCTAAGTAATGGGGATTTTACACGACGATGTTTAAAGCTTAATTCAGTAAAAATTCCGCACCACTCCCCCTTATCAAAACTCACACGCGCTCTCTCACACACACACACACACAATCAGGCACATAAAAAGCCCGCGTTTTGTCGCATAAATTTCTCGGCGACCTTCCTTTCCCCTTCGTCCCACACCACTCCTCCTCTCATTCATCCATTTCATTGATTTTGCCAGGCAACAAAAAAAACACCGTTGGTCCATGGCTCTCTCTTACTCAATCTTTCTTCCCTCTCACACCCCTTCAAACACCTTCCCGCTCTTGCTCACTCTGCAAGGGATGTGCAACGCTTTCATGAATGGCGCACGCTTTGTGGTTATCTTCATCTACATTCTTCCGCTTTTCACACTTTTCACACCTCGTGCTGAAGCTTAAATGGATACACAAACAACTTGATACACAAAGAGAAACATTGCTCGTCAATCGGAGGTAAAATCTTGACATTAATAATTAAGTTTAGTTAAATGTGCATGAGTTTTATTTTAAATATTTAATTTAAATGTGAGAATTTTAAGATCCCCAAAATCTCTAGCCGAAAAACTACACTAAAACTACAAATTAAATACATTTGGAGTCTCCGAGTTTGGTTTTTTTTAACATTCTACTTTTATATCTTGAAATCACAATACTAATAGCTGAATCCAGGGACACTCTGAGTCCTGTAAGCTACCCCGTTATTACATCACTTTTCTCACAGTGTTCTGGGAGCACATGAGTGAGGGGGTGGCTGTAACGGAAAGTGTAATTGTGGTAGTTTACAGAGAGCGCCAGTCTGGCGCGCTCTCTCTTCCTCTTTTTCTCTGCCCACGAAAGTCTCGTGCGAATTAAAAGAACTTGAAGGAATGCATAAGCAAACAGCGAAACCCAGCAAAATACAAATGAGACAGGGCAACTTGCCGGTGGGAGGGAAATTAGTTTGAATGCCTAATTGCATGCCAGACACGCGACTAATCATACACACACTCGACGCGCTCACACTTTTACGCACTCTCACTCACTCTCGCACACACAGGTGATTTCGTTTTGCCATAAGCTTCGCTTTGGTTTGATTTGGAAGCTTTTTCTGTTGTTTCTTTTTGAGTAACATATCCGGTTTTTTGCGCGAGCGCTTTCAAAAATTTCTAGTGAAATTTTTTCGATGCTCCTAGCGGTTTTTATGTTTCCGAAAAACAAACTGCCCCTCCTCGCCCTAACTTTGCTCTCACGCAAAAACACGCGATCTTTGCCGAATTTTTTCCATTCGTATTCTGGTTCCTGCTGAATCGATAAAGTTCTCGGTTAAATCAGCAAATGTCTGGGAAATATGTTTTTGCCTCTCCTCTCTTTCGTTCTCTCTCGCAGCATCGGATGAGAAAAAAGGGGCGCAAAATAAGGAGGAAACCAAACCACCGCAAAACATCAACGAGAACACGCACTCACACAGATATCACAGAAAACACGGTTACTATTTTCGAACGCTGATGTCTATGAGGTAATTACATTTGCTCGCCGCCTCTTATCGCAGTATCAATTGGCTGGATCACAACACACACGGCTGGCTGTCACACACTTCTGCCCCAGCGACTCGGTTCAGCAAACTCAAAAAACTATCGAATTTGCCGGCGCAAAGCGAACTGAACGTTTAGCTGGCGGTTCGGCTGCTTTATCGCTATACTTATATATAGGAGATATTTTAGTACCAATCATGGCGCTGGTACTTTTGCCATCGCGGTATTTTTCTGCGGCTCGCGTGCGGTCACATCTAGCTGCGTGCGGGTGGAGCTCTATGCACACTGGTTCCACTCCTATTGGGTACTAGTCAAACTTACTTATGTTGCAAGGAACAGTTAAGCCACTAGTGTCTTTGGTTAAGCGTAGCAAGATGCATTTGTATGCCCAAATTATTAAACAGTATCGCGAGTTATACAGGAATATTTTTGTTTTATGGTTATACCGACATGAATCGTTAAAATGTTTGGGGAGAACGTAAGCTGGTAAAAGTTAAAACGATGATCGATCTTTATTTAACTTTTTGATTTGGTTGAAAGTAACGATTCTTTGTTCGTGTTGCATACGTAGACACAAAACTTAAATACCATATCACTTTACGAGTAATGGGTATTAGGTAAGGACCACAGCTCATTGGTGTGTAACTTGGCTATTAGTTAAGCGATGGTAAAGAACTATGTGGATTCCATCATTTAAATTTAAGACCGACCGTACAAAATATAACGCTCTGATCGATAAACGGCATTTAAGTGGAATAAGCTTTTTTTTTAATTTGAATAAGAAGCGCATATTTTGTAAAAGATCACTATGACTTTTTGCCTTTCAATATGTTTTTTATATTTTAAAATGTTTTAATACGAAGCTTATATATTCTTGTATAAAGAGTAGAATGGTGTATTCCGAATGGGAAACTATTTTGATCAAAAGTAAAACAACTATGGTTTCTTTTCCTTTCCTATGGCAACATCAGATCGCTCAAAGCGTGTGTGCCCTTTGAAGTATGCTACACTTTGTGTTGCATGGGACCCAAATACCCAAACTTTGGGTGCAAAAATATTTAAAACTCATTCTCAAATTGTCTGGGTGTGTTTTGGTTTATTGTAGATGCTATATTCTATTAGAGTTTAGACATTGGTTGAAGGAGTAGTGAGAGCATTCGGTATGAGGATTCTTCCTCTACACCCAATGCAGTTAAATATATTAAAGCGTTGTACCAGCCATTGTGCAACATACGGTTGCCACTACGATCTACGGTCTTACATGGCTACTTATGTAAGTCATATCCTACTAGATCACAGTTGGTGGGGGCCTGAGGACAGCCCTCCCTTAACTTTATTGAGAAGCTCTCCGATCCGCAACGGGATCTGGACTAGAATAGGCCCATGCTGGACACGTTCTCCGAGAGGATCATCTTCTGGACATCGCAGAAGACATCACGGATGCATCGCGTATCCGTGGCGACGGTGAAGTGGTAGTAGCACTCCCTTTCCGAGGTACCCAGATCCACCTGATTCCGTGAGTGTCGCTTGAACGGCTCCTGTGTGATATCCACCAGCTTCTGTTTGATGAACATCTTCGTCCAGTCACTCTCGCCAAAGCAATTGTCCTGCTGCGGCCTCTTGCAGAAGTCCTCGTATTCGGGAAAGTAGTCCACAATGTGCTTGCCGGCCCGAATCTTTCGCTCCATGATGTCGTACTTGTTGAGGAACACGATCAATCCGGCGGAGGCGAGGAAACGATTCTGCCACACGGCTCTGAACAACTTCAGAGCCTCCTGCAAACGATTCTGGCTGGGATCCTCGCGCAGATTCTGATCGAACTCGCTGCACGAGATCAGGAACAATACGGCCTGTATGCCTTCGAATACCTGAATCCACTTATTCCGCTGATCCCTTTGGCCACCCACATCGTACATTTGGAACTGCTGTTCGCCACCACCCATGCTCTTGGGAATGGGTACGCGGAAGGTGATTTGCGAGATGCCGGTGGTGATCTTACGGCTGTGCAGAATGTCCTCGGTGCTGGGTATGTATTCAGCATCGCTGATCCGCACAAAGTTGTCCAGGAAGCTGGGGTAAAAAAAAATTCAAACTTTAGTAAGGTTTTTTTTTGAATAAATGGGAAAGAAATCTGATTTTGAATCAATCCAATTAGATACTTACTATTTCGCACTATCCAGCAGGGGAAACTCATTTGAGCGATCATAGCAGGCGCGAATACCCACATCGTTCCACAAAGTAGTGACGTGGTCGCAGTACTCCTAAAAATACAAAAAAAGTAACCCAAAATTAAGTATTGTTTTCAAGTCAGTGATGGAAAATAACATCAACTCTTCACCGGAAGATTGCAAAAGCCGCTTGGACAGACAAGTACGAAAAGCTAATCCGGTAGTAAAATTGTCTAGCTAACCGTCTAAAAAAATTCTATTTGCTGAATATATGATAAGGATCATAAACGCCAAGATTGTGTCACTTTGCAACTGTCATACGAATGATCAACATCAACATCAAAGTAACAGCACAAAGTCAACTTTAAACTTAAAAATAAAATATAAGAACCTCCAAAAAACATACTCTATTTTGGTCTGATATGATTATTTATTTCCTCAGTTAACTTAAAACTCTGAACGTATTCGAGTCACCTATTCAAACAGTCAGTCATAAAGCAAGGGGAATCCGAACTTCGGTACTTCTTTTGTTTATGCTTGGCATTACTCACTGGCAAAACATAAAACCATGAATGACTGGCATCTAGATCTGGGAAAGGCCCCGCCCACTTGGAGACCTGAACAGCCTTGGTAATCTAATCGTAAGCCATATAATGACCACTGGTTAGAGGTACATAGATAAATTTCGGAAAGATAAAGCAGATTGCGCCACATGAATCACATTCAGAGGCAGCGTTGCAGCTGCGGCAAACTTGAAATAAAAAAAAGGAAAGAGCAAAATAATACAATAAGGCCCGGGCCAGGAAGTCCGATTTACAAAACACTTGTTTTGGAAAGTTTTTAGACATTCCACGCCGCCCAATGGACACGCTATCAATCAAATCGCCGCTACTGATAACACGAATTCGATCGAAAGCCGTTGGAGATTTGACGCAAGTCCGGCGATTGACTTCAAAGTCGTTTGCTCGGATTTTCGACAGCCACAACGAGCATGTATTTCAAACTGCGACACCACGACAACAGACTTTGAAGTGCAGCGAGGGATAAGATACAGATAGTGGGGGCACCACTCCAGGTGCCACTCCGAAACTCACCTCGTTCATATATTCGGGTGCCGATCCGGGCAGAGAGAGGATATAGTCCGCCGATCTTTCGCTGGTACAGCTGCCGAAATCAATGCCCAGCACTCCCATCTGACCCACCAATTGCAGGATGGACTCGTGGATGTTCTGATATATCTCGGGTATCTTCTCTCGCCGTTCACTGTAAAGAAAAAAGAAAATTAAGACCTTGAGTATGTGCTTTGAAAAAGATATATTCCAGAAAAAAATATTTAAAAAAAAAATACTTGAAATATTCAGTTTGTTTTTGGACTGATTTAAAACTTAATATAATATAGTATAGTACAATGGTTATTGGAATGCCAAACTTACTCGTCTGTAAATCCGTTGATGTGCAGTATCCGCATTTGCTTGATGATGGTCGTCTTGCCCGACTCGGCGGTGCCTAGTAGCAGGATCTTAACGGTGGTGTCCCTCACGCCCTTGGCCATGTCCTTGAGCACGTGGTGGTCAAGTGATACCGGGTACTGATCCTCCTTGTGGGTCATAACCGCCGCTGGTTTCGCCGGCTGTTGGCGCAAACACCGCAAAAGTCTGCATTGGGGGAAAAGAAGAGAAAGCAAATTTGCTTAGCACATTGTTTGGCGACTTCTAAGGAAAAAAAACACGCCGATCAAAGGCATTGCTATATATAGAGATTCTAAATATTTACATACACCCCAAAGACCGTCACCCAGCCAGACCTGATGTACATATGTATGTTTAATTAAAAGCACACAGAAGCCGGAGACAGCGGAAGATACGGGTACGTGGTCTATTTCAACTACTACGGAAAATACGCAATAGATAAAACCGCATTGAACCCCCAAAGGGAATGGGAGATGTGGGGGGGGGGGGATTCTGTCTGGCTGGAAACCGAATCTTACGTGTTCAAGCGATTATTGGCAGTAATTAAAAAGAGTAGTACAAACTTTAATTAGGTGCAGAGTACGGTGCGTGTTTAATGTTAGTTCGTCAAATACAATAAGCTAAAATGCTACTAAGCAAAGTTATTTGCCAATTCATGCCGACGATATAGAAATTGTTCACTTGGGGTCTATATCACAGTGTAAATACTTAAGATCATTACTGAGTCACAACCAATATCGCAAGACATAAAATTGCAATTATCGTCTTATAGTATGGGAATAATAAATATTTAAGAGCGAGTCGAATGCACTTCAAGTGCATCTGGCATTCCTACAAATGACTTTAAATGACCAGGATGTTGAATACTTAGAGACACGATCACTACTCGACATTACAAGTGCTATTGCACCAAGTTCATGATGTTTCCAGATCGTAAAAAGTGGCAAGCATTTCGCCAATTCAATCTGAAGTTGCCAAGTTTGAACTCAAAGTCGGAGCAGTTAAAAGAGTTATCAATGAATTTGGGTTATTGGGACTTTGATTGGATCACGTTTAGATATCGCCAGACATCACTCCGCATTCCAGACAATCAAATTAACTGACTAATTGAACTAATTGGAACTGTGGAAAAATTCAATTCCCCCAATGGACGCACTTTGCTCCAGCTGGACGTAAAGTATATCTGCTTTATATACCACCATCGAGTCATGTGAAAATCATTCACTTCGAGAGATCGACCCAAGGGGGGAATCGGGAAATGGGGCTGGGCGCCTGCAATTTTATGGCCGGCAATTCTAATTGGGCGATTGCCAAAACCTGCTCAAGACCATTGGCTCTGGCTGATTTTCGATTTTTCAGCCTTATCAATTGGCGCCCGCCACTCCAGATACGAAACGCTTCGTTATCGAACCTTGAGAGCGCATTGGGCATATTGCCTTCTCATTTTCCAGTAAGTATGATGAAACGCTTTAGCTGGCTAATTTAAATGATGTCTTCTTCGCGGTGGTAAACCATAACCTAGCCACCAAGTTTACGATCCTCGTATAACAGTTAATCATGAATATTTCCCGCAATTTCGGTGGCAATCGAATGAGGAACGAATTGGGGAACTTTTGATGAGTGTGTCTATCTTTATGCCGCCGTCGGTAATTTCTTACTTGATTTTAACGGGCCCTATAAACTGGGCCGAAGTATTTATGACAGCTTACAACAAAGGAATGGAACCCAACCAATGTCCATTGACCTCCTTACAAAAACGAGCGGATAGCAACAGAAAACTATATCGCATTTCGGCTGATTGGTAAAAAAAAAACAAATAACATTACTCGGCCTGACAGCTGCCAAATGGAACGTGTGGCTAATCTTAACAAACGGTCATAAAATTGTATAATTTATTCACAGATAATTTTTTTGTAATTAACTCAGCTTACGTGGGAGTTATGAGAAGCGCAGAGAAGGGATTGCATCAGCCTTAGGGTGACAATATGACTAAAATTTCGAATTAAACTGGAAAATCTATGTATATATTTCTTTCATCATATATGAACAATGTGAGCCGTTCTTGCTGTATTATTGTGATATATCTAATTGGAATAGCCCTTGAAAGGTCAATCAATTTGTGGTCCTTTGCCATAAAGTTAATTTGCATTATCTAGCCGACGTGCAGTCTGATTTGGGTTGCCCAAATAAGTGTGTGATTAGCACAGCCAAATATAGAATGGAAAAATATTGGATATTCCGCAATGATATCATTCGCCCACTGATACGAATTATATGAGAAAACCTGTATATACCCAAAATTCACTTCCCACATTTCTTATCAAGCTGCTGCATAAAGGTTCCAATTTCGGGGCAAAAAACTGTGATTTTCGTGGCCATTCGAATTTCAGGTGGAAGTGTCGGCAGATAGGAGACATATTGTTAATCATTTATACCAAGACCCAATTTCGTAGGAACTACAAAACCAAAACCCACCTTAATTTCATGGTTCTGAATGTTGTACCAATTGTGGCCGATCGATTATGCCTTGGTTAAGTGGAAACTTCTGACGTCTTGTTTATACACTTGCTGCTAGCTCTGTTCACTGGCACACACACACACACAATTTGTTATTAAATACTTTGGATTCCACTGAGTTTCTGTTTTCTTTGGCCGGGAATGTGTTTATCGAGCACTTGAGTTCTTGTCACTGCTATAATAATATCCATTTGTCTGTATCACTGAACTTTCAGCTCTTGCCTGTGATTCAGGGTTCCCTGTTGTTTTTTTTTTCCTGCCGGAATACGTCTAACACCGTTTTATGATCACACAGCACTGAAAGTACCAGCGAATGGGTTGAATTCTTAAATATCAGTTCGTTTCCATTCAATTCCCAGATAAGGTCCCCCAAAAAGAGAAAGAGCGAAAGAAAGAGCGGGCAAGAGAGAGAGAGAGAGCTCCATCGAGTGGGCGGATGGGTGGTGGTGTTGGCTTTGGGGACGAACGGGAGAATCATAGCCACGAATCGTTTGTTAATTGCTTGTACGGGTGTTCAAAGTAAGAATGTACAATATCAGTGATAAGATATCAGGCCGAGGGTAGCTCACAGCATATAGAACAATGTCCGGTGTGGAAGAGAGTTATTTAACCGGAGAGTTATAGTTAACGGTTTCACTCAGCTCTTAAGCGCACCAAATTGTCAAATCATCGATTTAATCGTAAGAGTATCTGAATTTGCCAGAATTCATTTACAACACTACAAGCACAGCGAGAAATAGTTTGAGTTGTGTTTCAAGAATTAGTAATCATGATCTACGCTAAAGTGCTCTGATAAATATCAAATTTACCAATTTGTTTATGCTAACTAGATTTCTGGGAATGTAAGATATAAGCAACTAATCTTTTTCCCGTTTATATAGATTTCGGGTAATAACCAACTATGAAAAACGTCAATACTTTGAAAAACCCATATCGACAACCCTCTATATTAGAAATATTTCTACTCCAAATTGAGCACAAGCCTTACAGTTTTGGAATGCCACTTGTCCCTCTTCAGCACCAACAGAAATTACACTTGATCGCAGGGGAGGATTACGGGGGTAGACCGTTTGTTTGCATACTGGAAGAAGAATTGTTTTGCAACTATCTGCACTCGAAAACAGGGCACTCGAAAGAACATGTAATTAAAATACAGGGCCCCCAGTAACACAATTCAAACGGGTAGCACAACAACCCATACCAGTCCAGCTCAATTCAACTGGTCCGATCAGAACTCAGGCCTTATCGCGATAATGGAAGATAACTGGCCAGCCAGCCCGAGAGGATTTGACCCACTGTCAGGGATCGTAAATTAACGGTTCGCCATCGGGCTTCGATCGGGCACTCATGGTTCACGGAGGTTCACTGCGATCTGGGTTCTCGATGCGTTGAACCCATTGACCGATATGGAGGACCGAGGTGGATCTGACCTGTGGGATTCCTTGGGGGGGTGCTTCTTGAGTTGCTGGGCAGCACTTTGCTAAACCCCACTCCACTGCCAAGGTCGCCGGCTGCTCGAGCCATCCACTTATCGGACAGTCGATGTGCTCTGATTCCATACCATCCCACACTATACATATATGGTGTCTTAATTGTCTGTTTGCAAGTCGTCTGGGAGCTGAGAAAGAGTCACGCTTCGAGATAGAGACATTTGGGCATGGCCCTGCAATAACCGCGAAATTTGTGCGAAAAGCGAAAATTTTCCTACCCATTGAAGGCCATAAAGTCGATTTTATGGAACGGGCCCCCTCATTCGATATTAGCTTCACTTACTGGGTAATGCGGGCATGATAAAAAGTAAGGAAAACCAAAGCAGTCGCCTTCACTTCGCCGTAATTCGTTCAGTTTCAATTAGTTGGCACGTGAAGAGTTACTACTAATGAATTTTGCGGAATGGAATTTAAACTATTTTGTTTACCACAGGCGAGATTGAAATTCAGCGAATTAATGGCAATCGTTCAAAATATATATGTACACACCCGAAAAACAAGTCGCCAATCATTTCCCAGTATCAGTCGTGATTCGATTCGATTCGATTCAACCTCTCCAGATGTTGTGGGTTTCCGTTTCAGTAGACAAGAATCCGAAGTCAGGCGCACAAATCGTATGACTGACTGAATGCCAAATAGTCCTCTCCCGAAAATACCAGCGCGTTGGCATTATATAAATCTGATGGGGCTGGCGATCGGGATCGTAAATCTTAATCCGATTGGAACCCATTTTTTGGAACGGTGGCGCTAATCATGTGGAACCTCTTTCTGTGCCCAAGTAATCTCAATCTTCCCCCTGATAGTGCAGGAGTATACTTGAGAACCCGATATTGGGTATAAATTAATGGGGTAACTGTACTTTAAGGTGGCATGGGGATGTACTTTGCTTTAAATGATCTAATACCTAAATATGTTAGAAGTTAAAGTATTTCCAGAAAAAAACGATTCAACTTTTTCCATCTTTTATTCACGACACCTAATCTATATATCATTCCGAACGTATTTCAAAAAGAAATATAGGTGTTATATTAGCTGAGTAGAAGAACCCATGAGATCCTATCTGTGATTCGAGCAGCCCCTGTCATCACCCAACCACGTAAGCAGCTAATTCCGGGGACGTTGCGCCTTTGCCAGAATTCCTGAACGTGATCCCGGGCAATCCATCCATCAAGTGCGGTACCGATACCACAGCTCCTACGGCTGATAGATATGTACATATAGCTGTGTACTTTACTTACCTCCCCAACTGACTCCCCCCACTTGGGTGTTATTTGTCTAATTCGACAACACAGAAGGCAGATAAACGCGAGGCGCTTAATTTTGCAATTGTTATTGTTTTGGCTGCAATGTTGACAAGCATTTGATTAAGGAACGATGGGTAAACGGGGGTGGATGTGGATGTGGGTGGATGGATATATCAGTGGGAGCGGAGCACGTCTGCGGTTCATGGGTGGTGTACGTTGGATGATGGACGAGCAGCAGGTTGAAGTTGAATGATAGCATGTTGGCCATGCGATCGAGAGGTGGGAAAACAAGTGAATCACAATTGCTAGCTGTTTGTTTTTTATTGTTTGGTTAGATATTAAACGGAGTTACGGAATAAGGCAATTTAGAGAGATGATATGTAAGTCCCCCAATTGAACAAGTCTTCGTTAATTGCCCTCTTTTCCTGCAACGCAGAACTTCATTTCATAACTAAAGCTTTTAATAGCCCCATGCGATGGCGAAGAGGTAATCCATTTGGTTGTAATGGCCATAAATCAAACAAATATGAGTTTAAGTGCCAATGCCCTTACATTGAGTTTGCCAGAAAACAAAGCTGTTGAAAGCCGTTTGGAACTGCTTCTTCAAATAGAACTTTTTTATGCGCCCCCCTACTATAAAGATGTTGAGATTATCGGTGCTTAATCGCTTAATAATTAGCACTGCCTCGTAAAGAGACTTTAATACCCTAGCACTCCCAGTTTTAGGTGCCACTTCAGGCCAAGTTGCTTGGACACCAGCTGGTCACGTGGGTTTACGACATACTTTATCCTCGTATCTGGAGACAAGTGGTTTCGATTTACCCCATCTGCATATGATTGGTGATTGCGCTGTCAGTTGCAACATAATGCCTGCCTGCATTATCTTATTGTAATACTGACCGATCTGCGTTGCGTTGAATGGGTCAGTTCTGGCATTATATGGCTACTTGCGCTACTTCATCGATTAAGCAAAATAAGAATTATTGTGGACTTCAGTAACACCATAAAGTTCTGCGATAAGCCATAGCAGCTCGATAGCAACGAACCTGGGAATACTCTTTAATACATTCAGTATTAGTCTGGAAAGTCTTCAAAGCTTTTATTAGATTTGCCTAAATACAGTCCTTGTTTATTCAGGTGATTTCCCTTATCTAAGAACTCGATTGCATACCACGCACAAAAGATTTATAGTGGCGCAAACGGAACTTGGCAGCTCCAATCGCCCGTCGGTGCCTTTGGCTACTCTATGACACACCGAGTTAGTAGTTTAATGCTAAATTAAAACATGCAGTGCTCTCCAGTTAAATGTATGTATTATTATATGCTTTACAACTAGGCGAAAACAAGTGGGCGCTAAAAGAAGAATCGAATGTATTGCGACAACGCGGCACGGAAGTGGCTTCCTCTCTTCCGCCACCCCATTTCACATCACTTCAGAATGGACCATTTGAGTTGTTCACGTGCCGATTGCAGAACCTAAAAGATAGATAGCACACACATATATAGATACAGATACTCGGCAATAATTTCGATCAATTAGCTAATGAAACAAATCAAAATGAGCGCGAAGTTCCAGAACATTTTCACCAATTTTATTTTGAACATTCTCGGAGTACAATGAATGGGGCGATATGGGGAAAAGTAATCGAAATTCGGTAACATGTACAAAAGGTAAAAAGAAATTTACGCCGACACAACTACTTTAAATTGTAATAAGTAATATTATCTGGAAGCATTCATTAAAATAGGTACAATTTTACAACATTTAAACACTTTTGTTGAAACTGAAAATAGATCGTAATTAAACAAAAATGCGAATAACAAATAAATCTAGGCAAATGTGTAAAGCTTGTAAACTTATATTAACTCAGTTACTAACTACATATAGTCTTGAAAAACAAAGAGCCTAATTATTTGTTCATAGGGCGGGTAAAACTAAATGAGAATATATTTGACTGCAGGGTATCAAATTGCGAAACGAAACCAGACAAAATTAAAGTACAAACGGCTACCATTGAGTTATAAACACTTAGAAGAGCTACCAAGTAGTTAGACTACCAAAATAGACCATTAAGGGTGTTAGTTACCTGGGCAACGGTCTGTTCGGCAATGGGAATGTCATCGTTGCGCAGATCAACGCGTTTCACCACCGACGAGGGATCCGCATCCAGAATAATGCTATTTGGAAAACGGGTAAAGGTTTAAATAGAATATTTGTATTTAATAATATGTAATGCATAATATACAGTGATGAATGGCAAAGTATATCTTTTTGTACCTCAGGTGATTTCTAAAGCTCAGCCTATAAACTTAAAAACTTATACGAGCTGCATGCCTAGGATGCCAGTGCTCGTATGTATTAGTTTAATCTTTAAGTTTAATATATTTTAATATTTAGTTTGATTTATATAATTAAACTTTTGTACCTATACCCTAACATCGCAGTTATCATATAACTTTTCATTGGACTTGACTAGGTTTTGTTAAAAAAAAGGAAGCTTTAAATGCGGTTAACTACTTAGAGGCTTCACTTGAGCTGGCCTAACTCATAGACTAGTAAATAACAATGTTATTTATGGGAACTTGTGTAGTAATAATTTGATGTTTTCTAAACGAACTGCTGCTAATGAAAGCTGCTTTAACTTGGTCCCTTGTTCTTTCCATCCATCACTGTATACGCTAATACACACCCTCCGTCGCAGATCTCGTCAAATGCCAGCATGATGATCTCCAGGTTTTCCAGCACCAGGCGCTTCTCAACGTTCTTCTTGAGGATCAGGCTAATGGAATCGTAGAGGCAGTTGAGCACGGACAGCAGGATGAGCTCGTTCTCGTAGGCGTTGCCCATCACGTAGAAGAAGAGGTCCACGTTGCTCTTGTACACGCAGGTGAGTCCGTCCAGCATAATGATCTCCGTGTTGGAGCGGTGCGTCTTATTGAACAGATTCTTTTCGAAGGCCTTCTGCTCCTTCAACGTGGACAGGATGTTCTTGTCGTAGTACTTGGCCAGGATGCGGTTGCCATCGTTGTCCATGATGCACATGCCCTTGATGATATCCTGCAGCACATGTTGGGTTTGATTTTAAGCCAGTTACTTGTGTATTTTGCAATTTACCATCATAAATCCGTCCATCTTCACTTGTTTTCGTGTCTTACACGTCACTTTAGTATGACCATATTGCGACCGCTAAATTATACCAACTAAACAGTACTGCCAACTCGAGTCACAAAATAAATAGCTAGATACAGTTAAAACTATCTAGAAAAACTGTTAAAATTTTTGAATTTTAGCTAAGCCGTTATCGTTGTTTTATTATTATATTTTAAATTATAATTTGAAACACATGGGGGGCTGGCTTGCTTGACGTTGGCCGTACTTTGCTGGGGTATTTAAAATAAAATAATGTAAATGTAAAAAAAGAATAACGGTTTAAATGTAAATTATCCTGTCTTAAATAAAACAACAGTTTGGAAAGATCAAGAAAAGAATTGTCAATGTCAATTTTATTATTGCAGAAACTCTGTTTATTTTTAACTTACCTATTATTGAAGAAATCCTGATTATGACAAGAGTTCCAAATTTAAAAATTGCCTTGCCTTTGATTTGTCTGTTTCAAATGAGGTTTAAATTTGAATAACCTAGAAACAACTGATGACAACCAAAATTTGTGAATATTTTAGTAACAAGAACAGGCACACGTACAAATTATTTTCGCCCAGCCAACGAAATTGTTAGATTCAATTGTGTATATTTTTATGTGAACAACTAGAGGGCATTGCGATGGAGACTTTGCCGGAAGAGTATGTAGCCCATCGGGATCAGGAGCTGTTGGGGTGCAAAGTGGGCCGTTCCTCTCGACGTCGGCATGACCATGATGCCATGGCCGCTGCCCATGTGGTGCTGACCACCGCTGTGGTAAAACCAAAGCCAACAAAGCCGGAGTCCAAAAAGCTGCGCAAAAAGCTATCCGAATGCGAGCAGGAGAAGCAGTCACTGGCCCAGGCCATTCATGAGAAGAATCAGGAGATATCCGACCTGAAGAAATCGGTTGATTCGCTCAACGAGGTGCTCAACTCCGTGCCCATTGATGAGCTGCGCTGCAACTCCTCCATTGCCAGCACCAAAATCCTGGAACTGAGCAAGAAGAACCGCCAGATGCGTTCCGAATTGGAGCAGGCAAAGAGTCGGCTGGGTAAAAAGGATGCTCAGATCGAGAAGCTGGAGAAGGAGCTGCGTGCGCACGAGGAGAAGCTGCAGCATAATCAGGATCTGCCAAAAAAGGGCTGCTCCCCCGATGAGCTCCAAGCCAAGATCAACAGTATGCAGCAGAAGCTCTTCGAAACGCGAAACAGGAACACCGAGCTACAAAGCCAACTGAAACTGGCCCAAAAGTGCCTGCAGCACGAGATCGGTGAGAGCTGCAACATCAACATCCTGGCCAACAATCTTAATCAGGCCAATTGGCGCGGTCGTGCTCAGCAGATCATCGCGCTCAACCAGAAAGTGCACGAGCTCAAGGCTCGCTTGGATTTCTACGAGGACCGAGCCGTAGATCGAGCCGAATATGCTGCCCCAGTGCCGTTGGGTTCGGATCTGGAGTTGGTAACCGGCAGCTGTCGATCACATCATGCCAGCTCTGAGAGATTAGGTGGAGGCGATGGCGGCGGAGCCACAACGGCCAGCTTCGATCGCTTTACACCGGGTGTGCGTAAAAGTGAGATTCTTCATCGAGCCAAGGTGGAGGCTCTGGAAAAGGAGATTCTTAGCCTGCAAAACCAACTGGAGGATCAACGCAGCAAGACACTCGCCCTAAAGGTGAGGAACAAGAATCTGAACGAGGAGATGAACAAGTACAAGATTCTATACAATGAGCTGGAGGAGCAGACCGACTTCAATGGCACCAATATCAATACCATGAATGACAAACTGAACCAGCAGAGGATTCAGTACGAGAACCGTTTGGACGACATGCGCGGCGAGCTGGTCCGGGTGACCGAGGAGCGAGATCTTTCGCGCCGGCAAATGGAAGAGCTGAGCGGTATGCATCTGGAGCTGCAGACGGTGGTCAAGCAGAAGGATGTGGCCATGGCCAGTCTGCAGGATATGATCAAGAAGCTGGAAATGGACCTGCGCGCCCTATCCGGCGGATTCCTCTTCTCCTGCCGCGAGTTTCGAAAGGTAAAACTCTGTACACTAAAACATAAGCTATTAATTTGCTTAATTATATTCCGCAGGAGGAATTTGTGGGCATCCTGGATGCTCTAGAGGTGGAGAAAAATCAGCTTATGTTGCTCACCAAAACTCTAGGAGATCGTCTGGAGACGGAGAGAGCCAAGAACGAAGCAGCTCAGGAGCAGATTGGCAAGTTAAAGGCCCGTATCAGCCGACTGGAGGTCAAGATCAGGGACCTGGAGAAGGAACTCGATGTGCAGTCCGATAAGAAGAAACGCACCCAGCGAATGGCCGACTACGCCAGTTCGCTGAGTCGCACTTCTCTTAACGGATCGATTGGTTCCTTCTGCTTCGAAAATCAGTCCCAGTACCAGTCCACAAATACGCTGAATTCGGCAGGACAGCCTGAGCCCAGAATAGAGGATCTAAAGAATAAGTAAGTTCGGACACGGCAATCCCATCGCTTAATCAACTATAACTACTTATATTTTCAGTCTTGAACTGGCCAAGGAAAAAATCACAATGCTGACAGAGAAGCTGGAGTATATCACCGAGGAGAAGAACGCAGATGCCAAATTTTTCGAGGACACCATCAACAGTACGAAGACCATTATCCTTGAAACTGTACTTGGAGCTCGCGAAAAGGGATTGAGCGATCGTAGCAAAAATGCAGATAAAAGCACGAGCGAGACTTCCATTCAATAATGAAGATGAACAAAACCACGATTTTTATTTTGATTAGTTTTTATGTTCTTTGCAATGCTAAAAAAACTGGACGAGAAGTCATGCCATATACATATTTATATGTAACTGGAATGTTATTAAACTTGCATGGCATTGCAATGCACATCATTGATTCTGAAGTACCGAAAACAATGAGTTTTAAATTTTCATAAATTTTTATTTGATTTGTAACACGTTCACAAAACGAAGCCTTTGGCGCTGCTTCTATTTCAGGATAAGATTAGATTAATTCAAGTATTTGTTAGGTGATTTCTTTCCACTCGAAGCATTTCCAATTGCATTATGCCTATATAATTGTTATTAATTGCTGTCTATAGCTATGCATGTGTGTGTGTGTGTGTGTGTGTGAGTGTCTTGTAAGTTAAGTTAATAATACATTATATATAGCTTGACTTGCCATAGAAAAACGATCCTGCAATCACATATTAAATTAGTTTTAGTTGCCGTTTGTAAATTGCTTCATTATTTGCGTTAGAAATTCGTTCTCCATTGCTCGCGTATGGTATGAAAATGTATAAGTTACAGTATAAGTATATTTTTTTTTATTGATTCTTTAATGCATTATTATTGATAAGCCTAGTAAATTGGTTTTATCTAAAAAACACGTTTTAGCAAATTAAAGGCACTTTCAAGGATTTCTTTTGTGAAACGAAACGATATCTCCACCTTATTCTCTTTCTTCAATTTAACACTAGAAACAAACAATATATAATTATTATTCTCTTAACAAAAATATTTATATATTAAAAACATGAATTTCCCCCGCAAAAACAAGAACAATATCCTTCAAGTCCTCCTCGTTTACACAGATAAATTGACAAAATTGTAGGGATAAGGACGCGATCAGAATCCGAGTGGATTGCTGCTAATGCGAAAAGCTTTCAGAAAGCCGAAGAAAACTCGGGGGAAATTTGTGTTAGCGCTATTGCCCCGTGTAAGTATTACTTTGAGAACTTCTAATTAAATTAGAAAACCTTTGCCTTGGGATTTTGCTATCCACAACATGTTATGCTGAAGCACTTTAGCTAATCGAATTGTTTATAGATATCCGTACTTGTATATGATTGGTAAGCTATAGTGTACGATTAGTTGGTTAACGTTTTGTATATTCTTCAATAAATATCTGTATAAATTTGATTTATTAAGGGCTGTAGATAAATGCAAACTTGGCTGGGTTAGCTTGGTCGCTCAATTTCTTATTGGAATCGGTGCAGATATATGTTCCGCTGACATATATTAGCCGATTCATAGCTGAAACACATTCGACTCTCTGGCTGATTTCTCATAACTCTGCTGTGGCTTTGTTTATTTAATAAGATGGATATCGGATTGTTGGTTCTTGGTTGGATTACTAATAAATTTAAAATTAATTAATTAATTTCCCTCTTCTCTTTTTACATAATCCGCTGCTTTGCTATATATAGTATATATATATATATATATATATCTATGTATGTAGTGGATGCAGTATAAGTTAATGCACTAAAAATTTAAATTTTGGGCTGTTGGTTGGGGCGTGTGACTCCTCCACATCATCGCCGTCGCCGCCTGAATACATGATTAAAATAGTAGTAAATGTCCTGCTCGGCTTGCTGCTGCGGCGTCTTTTTGGCCAACTCCTGCTGCTGCTTGGAATCCACTTGCGGATGGTAGTTGCTGTAGTGGTTGTAGCCATGCATGTCGTACGGATTGTGGTGACCCGGATGCATGCCTGCTGGCGGAGGGATTCCTCCACCTCCGCCGTGCCGACCGTTCCTCATCATTAGATTCGCGTGCATGTTGCGATCCGCGATAAAAACGTTGACGAAGAAGGCGAGCACGAGCAGGATGTAGAGCAGGCAGACGAGGATCACCACAAACTGCTGGCGGCAGCAGCAGTAGTAGAACATTCCCTATTATATAACCGCCTGCTCCACGTAGTTGGCGGGCAGCATGCCGGTCTTGCCGGTACGCTCCACACGTCCGGTCATCCAGCCGGAATCGATTGACTCCACCTCAAAGATGACGTCGCCCTCGCGGAAGCTGACCTCGTCGACGTCCTGCGCCTCATAGTCATAGATGGCCCGATAGACGCGCTAAAATATGGGACATATAGTTAAAAATAACTTTGTAATAAACAATAGACAGCCAACAAAACTTACCATTGCTGTGCTCTGGCGCGATTGTTTTTCCTGCAGGGAGGAGTAGGATGGCTGCTGGCGCATCTGCTGTTGCTGCGGCGGGTGCTCCTGCTGCTGCATCATCTGTACCTGCTGGTAGTACTGCTGGTGCTTCTGCTGCTGGTGAGCCTGCTCGGCGGCGGTGAGCGATCCGTAGATGCCATTGGCCGGATCAATATCGGAAACCGAACCAATCCGCTTGGGGTAAACGCTGTTGCCTGTGAGGACATAAAAGTTCTGGACATTAGTTCTGTTTAGGCTACATATCTACTAGCCGGGGACAAGGACAAGATGAGTGTGTAACATCGAGCTGAGCGCGCACTATCACTACCTCGAACTACCAGCTAGCCTGCTCCGTAACTTACCACCTTGATTGCCACGTGGCTCGGAGCTGTAGACCAAAGTGGTGCTGGACCGTCCGGCATTGGGCACCACCCTTGGTCCATCCGTCAGTGGATCGTAGTCCGCTATCTTCCCGATATTGCTGCCGCCTGCCACGTGCTGTTGCTGCTGGTTCGGCATATGGCCATTGCTGGCGTGCTGCTTAACGTTTATTGAATTCTCAGATGGAGTCACAGCGGCGTAATTGGGAGACGCGTATAATTGCTGCAGGTGATTTTGGGCAGCTCCTGGGCCGGCTGCCACTTGTTGCTTGCTATTGCCATCGTAGGCGACGACACTGGCCGCCGAGCGTCTCATTTGTGGCGGCAACATTTGGTTCTGTGAGCCGTGTCCATTATTATTGATGTTGCTGTGGTGGCTGTGCGAAATGCCGCCGTTGCTGGCATTGTTGTTCAGTAGGCTATGATGGGATTGCTGCTGTTGGGCAGCCACCAGCGTGGGGTTGGTGCTCTGCTGTTGCGGCTGATGTTGCTGCTGCTGTGGCTGGTCGTACTGATCCACGGAATTGCCGCTGGGATGATGCGAGTTCTGGAGTATGGCCGAGCGCATCTCGTTGTAGCTGTTGAGCGCCTGCTGCTGCGGATTCGCCGGCGACTGTGGTGGCGGCATCTGTTGCTGCTGGGATGTTGCTGTGGGATACAGATGTGAGGCTTGTTTAATGGCTTGCTGTTGCAGCAACTGTTGTTGCTGCTGTTGTTGTTGTTGCTGTTGCTGGCGCAGCGCCTGCGGTTGTTGGTAGTGTGCATAGGGATCGTGCAGTTGCTGCTGCTGTGCCCGCTGTTGCTGTTGCTGTTGCTGTTGCTGTTGAAGTTGTTGGTATGTGGGCGTTATGGCCGCTGTGTTGTATTGCTGGTGTTGTATGGGTGGCGGTGGCAGAGTCTGTTGCTGCTGTTGCAGATAGTGTTGGTGTTGGTGTTGCTGCTGCTGCAGTTGCTGCTGATGTTGCTGGTACTGCTGCTGCTGTTGGTGTTGCAGCTGTTGTTGTTGCTGGTGTAGTGTTGTCGCTGCTGGCGGTATGGGTGAGGCTGTGGGTGCATATTGCGAGAATTGTTCAGCTGCCAATTGCTCTGAGAAGTATTCCGATTCATCTTTTCGATTTTTTCGATATTTATCGATTTCGAGGTGACGATTAATTAGTTGCACCATTGTCCACAGTCGTTGTTGTTAGTGTGGATGTGTGTGTGGTGTTCGTTTTGTGTGTAACGTTAGGTTAACGGTAGTTCAGAAAGCACACAAATAATGTTGTTGATTTTATTGTTGCAGTTGGTTGTTGATGGTGTGGGATAAATGGCAACAAATGATAAACAAAGTCCACAACAAAATAAAAGGAGAGAAAACAAACCATAAAAAAAACGGCATTATAATCAATATTAATTACACAATGTGACAGATGTGATGGAAATAGATACAACATAGTTAGATGGACAGTGCAGAAGTTCAAATTCAGACACACATGCCACATGCATGTCCACAAAGTAAAAGTACAGTGGATACAAAATAAGGTAAATTAAATAAAATAATAGAAAGGAAAGAAAGAAAAAGGAATTTATACTAAAATTCCGTATTTTTTTTTTTGAGGGGTGGTAATTTTGAGTGACATTCAATGTATATTTAAATGTTTAATTCAATTAACAAACAAATCAATAACAATCGCTACACAAGTTCTTTGTAAGCTGGCTTTGTAATTTTGTCGTGACCATTTGAATGCATGCATGAGTGAATGACGTCAATAGACTATTATAAACACATTAAGTCAATTGAAATTCGAATAAATTAATTCAAAAACAGTAAGCCCGGCCCACCACCAACTGACCGTTATTAAGAGAACTAGCGGTTGCAAGCAATAAAGCTTCGTTACCAGTGATGATGAGTAGGAAAGATACAATAGTTACAGTCCTCTCACAGAGATGGAAATAGTGATAGATACAGATGGAGGGGTATAGGGAGAAGGTCGGTCGAGTACTCACTGCTGCTGTCGGAGACCTCGGCGGATCCTCGCTGCTTCTCCATGGCCGCCTTCTTCTCCAGATCCCCGTGATATGCCACATTCGATATGTGCTTCGTGTTCTGTTTGATACGCAGCGTTTCCGGGTCATCGGCCACCTGTCGAATGCAAAAGCAATTTAGGTAAGGGCACACTCCAAATGGACGGATGGAACTTTACATATATCAAAAGCATTATCTCAAACTTGGGTTGGATATATCAATGTTCTTGTACTGAAGTGAACTTCACAAGGGCCGCGCTTTAGTTATATTTAGTTAAACATGTCAAACAGAATATTGAATATTTCAAAGAACTATCCATCGCGCAAGTAAATTAAGCCTAATTAGGCAATAAACTTCCATCAGAAGTATAAGTTCTTTAAGCTTATCTTAACTTTTTCCGCACTGACCTGTGTAAATTTGCCCTTGGCCTTCTCAAAGTCCGCGTGGTACTTGACGTTGGACTGGATTTTGGTGTTCTCCGCGATGCGCTTCAATTCGGGCGTATCGGCAATGGCCGTTGCCTTCGCCTTCGGGATGTGTCTGCAAGAGGGAAGAGGGGGTGGTGTTAGGTTATAGATCAGCAGAGTTAGAGAAGTTAAATCTAGTCGCAAGCCGTTGCAGTTGCACAGCCGCTCGTTCAGTGGCATGCCGCACATAAAGTTCATCATCACATTCGCACACTGCCTTTGGCAATCTGAGCTCTCGCTGAAAATTCTCCACGCCAGCTGGCCTCAACTTGGATTTGGTTTTCGAATTCACGGAAATTCCGCTCGAATGGTAGTGGGTGGAATGAGAGATGCTGATGCTGCTGCAGGGGAAATATACATATGCATATTCGCATGTATTTATACTTATATAAGGCCACACAGCATATCCATCTCTGATTTCACGTTGGCTTCGTGTGAAAACCTCTGACCTCGCCGCCTCTGCTTTTATCAATTAAAACAGTGCCCCAAAACAGCAGAAAAACTTCGTGTATTTTATGTGGTTTGATTGGGGTTTCTTTTTTAGTTACCCTCTGGCAAATAACGGGAATGCACTTCCAGTGATTTTTCTGTGGCTAAATGCAAGTTTATCAAAGCCTCAGTGGCTTACTCTTAATTCGCCATTAGCTTTGGGGGCAGCTTTTCCCCGCTTGTCTAGGCACAGTCCTAATCCAAATAATTAGCATGGGAATTAAATGGAAGACCACAAAGCCAATTTATATATGGTCCAAAGCATGTGAAAAGCATCCATCTCCTTTGAGGATTGGAAATTCTATGGCAAAACTATTTCATTCACATTCATAGAAGAAGTATCTTTCTGACGAGCATTTTCATTTATATAGATTTAAGGAGTTTTTTTTTATAAACACACCAAACTAAACTAATAAATATCGAAGTAAAAAAAACGTTGAATGAAAGCAAAACACAATATCGTTGATATTATTATAGCCATTTTTGGATCAATTTCCCTTGCTTTGTCCCCACAGGCTAATACATCAATTTAATTATTGGCAGCAGCAAGGAAAAACATGGCGCATCTGTTATGCGAAAGTAATCATGGCGAACAAACAAACACAACGCAGTTCTGTGCAGTTCCATAAATTCACAACTCTTTTTGTTTGCGTCCATGAGCGGAGTGCTTTAACCTATCGGCGGGCTAATCGATCGATCGATCGATTGGACAACAGCCCAACTGATAACCAAACTCGATGACTCGTGAGGTTGATAAACCCACAGCGGGGAAGTATCTCTTTCTGCCTTTTGGCCATATTAGCCCTCAACCCTCATATAACCACATATAACCTCATATAACCGTATTGTAAACGTAATTGCATGCAAGTCTATTGGCTTTATAGAATATTTATGGCTTTTTAGCGATGTTCTAATCGCCTACAGCTGGCGCCGACTTTCGAAAGGTGGTAGTAGGTAGTTGGTAGTTGGTAGGGGTGCTGTTTTCACAGCTTTTCCTCCCCCCACTGACAATAAGTTGCAATCACTGTGGAATGCGAACCAGCGACAAAACAATGCCAACTGTTACACACGCACAGAGGTGACCAGCACCATCGAGATGGATGGTAATGGTACGACTCGCTATATGGTACATTGCTATATGCTATATATGCTTTAATGGTATAATAGTGTAATGGTACACATATGCACGTCGGACAGTTGATAGTGGCACAAGGCCGTTTAATGACCAAAGCGTGTGAGCAGCGGCAGACCCAGAATCACTGAGAGAGCACCGATGCATGTAGGTCTAATTCCAAACAACAAGACTTTGTGTAAACTGCGTGAAAAGGGACGAATGTCGTATGCCCTGTATAAACCAAAATCCTATTTATCTGGTACTTCAAGACTTTAAAAATTTCAAGGACAACTGGGATTATACCATATATGCATAATTTTATCATAACCAATCGGGTTAAATAGTCGCCTTGCCAATTAAGGCATTGCTTCGATATTCCTTTAACAAACAGATACCTCTGATAAAAAGTAAAAAATCCAGCAAAAGAGTATACCCAGAGTGCAACAATAATGCATTGTTGTTGCCGCTGCAAGCTTTACTTTGCTTTATCGTTCAATATGCGATGCATGTGTGTGCCACAGATAGAAGCAGGACAGGAGGAGCAGGGCGGAGGAGGGGAATGAGGATGAGGTGGTGGCCAAGGGGCAGAAATAAGTACAAAGCCCGAACCGCAGAAAGCATCGTCCGCATTGCCGTTGCGTTCGGTCGGTCAAATTGCTTTTGTAGCTGGCACACATTGCTGCTGCTGCTGCTGCTGCTAGTTGTGCTACTACTGCTGCTGCTACTGTTGCTGGTAGCTGGTAATGATGACATAACAATGCTGGAGCGCCCGGAGGCGACATTGGCGAGCGTCTACCACCAGCGGATGTCTCAGCACGTTCCCAATAGATCAGCCGCAGCAACAAAAACAACAACAGCAGCAGCAACATGCACGTCAGCAGCAGCCACAACAGCAACAACAACAATGCATGTCTCTGATGCAATTGTTGCTCCTTTTTTGCGCTTCACATTTTATTATTATCAAAGAATTTTAATTTATTTGTAAACAATACACAACACAATAAGCAGTAGCATAAATGGTGAGAACCAAAGAACCAAACAAAGTCAATTTTTTGGTCATAATAATTTCGCCACATAATTCTATACATTTTTAGAAATATTTTCTAAAATATAAATATATTTCTAAAATTTTAAATTCAGAACATTTAAATTAACATAATTTCTTTTTAAATATTGTTGGAATATACTATTCAACCTACAAAAATAACGTTAAACAACACTACTTTATATTTGATATGAATGGCCACACCTTTTATGCCATAAAACATATTGTAAGAGAATACCACTCTTTTTATTCCTTCTTTCCTTCTTGTACGTTTTTTGCTGTGAGTAGGTCGTGGTGCTGGTGTTGCAGTTGAAATAACTTAAAATATAAATCATAAAACTCAAACATAAACTTGACTATTTATTTATTTATTTATTTATTAAGAAAGGAAATATAAATTATAAATTACAACAGGTTATGGGCCCAGTCCATGCCTAATAAACAATTAAATTGTGAATTAAAGATTGTGAAAATAAATTGTGAAATAGCATTTTTTCACATTCTTGTGAAATAGCTTTTTTTTTCACATTCTTGTGAAATTATTTCCTTCTCAGAATTTGAGTGAAAAATGGACAAGGCTAAACGTAATATTAAGCCGTTTGATGGCGAGAAGTACGCGATTTGGAAATTTAGAATTAGGGCTCTTTTAGCCGAGCAAGATGTGCTTAAAGTAGTTGATGGTTTAATGCCTAACGAGGTAGATGACTCCTGGAAAAAGGCAGAGCGTTGTGCAAAAAGTACAATAATAGAGTACCTAAGCGACTCGTTTTTAAATTTCGCAACAAGCGACATTACGGCGCGTCAGATTCTTGAGAATTTGGACGCCGTTTATGAACGAAAAAGTTTGGCGTCGCAACTGGCGCTGCGAAAACGTTTGCTTTCTCTGAAGCTATCGAGTGAGATGTCACTATTAAGCCATTTTCATATTTTTGACGAACTTATAAGTGAATTGTTGGCAGCTGGTGCAAAAAATAGAAGAGATGGATAAAATTTCTCATCTACTGATCACATTGCCTTCGTGTTACGATGGAATTATTACAGCGATAGAGACATTATCTGAAGAAAATTTGACATTGGCGTTTGTGAAAAATAGATTGCTGGATCAAGAAATTAAAATTAAAAATGACCACAACGATACAAGCAAGAAAGTTATGAACGCGATCGTGCACAACAATAATAACACTTATAAAAATAATTTGTTTAAAAATCGGGTAACTAAACCAAAGAAAATATTCAAGGGAAATTCAAAGTATAAAGTCAAGTGTCACCACTGTGGCAGAGAAGGCCACATTAAAAAAGATTGTTTCCATTATAAAAGAATATTAAATAATAAAAATAAAGAAAATGAAAAACAAGTTCAAACTGCAACATCACACGGCATTGCGTTTATGGTAAAAGAAGTGAATAATACTTCAGTGATGGACAACTGCGGGTTTGTCCTTGATTCTGGTGCTAGTGACCATCTTATAAATGATGAGTCGCTGTATACCGACAGTGTGGAGGTTGTGCCTCCACTTAAGATTGCAGTGGCCAAGCAAGGCGAATTTATTTATGCCACTAAGCGTGGTATTGTCCGACTACGGAATGACCATGAGATTACACTGGAGGATGTACTCTTTTGTAAGGAAGCTGCTGGTAATTTGATGTCCGTAAAGCGTCTCCAAGAGGCAGGAATGTCGATCGAATTTGACAAAAGCGGTGTAACCATTTCGAAAAATGGGTTAATGGTTGTCAAAAATTCAGGTATGTTAAACAATGTACCTGTGATCAATTTTCAAGCATATTCTATAAATGCTAAGCATAAAAATAATTTTCGTTTATGGCATGAGAGGTTTGGCCATATAAGCGATGGCAAATTATTAGAAATAAAACGAAAGAATATGTTTAGTGATCAAAGTCTTCTAAACAACTTAGAGTTATCATGTGAAATTTGTGAACCCTGTTTAAATGGTAAACAGGCAAGACTTCCTTTTAAACAATTGAAAGATAAGACCCATATTAAAAGACCACTTTTTGTAGTACACTCAGATGTCTGTGGGCCTATTACTCCAGTTACTTTAGATGATAAAAATTATTTTGTGATCTTTGTTGATCAGTTTACACATTATTGTGTAACTTATTTAATTAAATATAAATCTGATGTGTTTAGCATGTTTCAAGATTTTGTAGCCAAGAGTGAAGCTCATTTTAATTTAAAGGTTGTGTACTTATACATTGACAATGGTAGAGAATACTTGTCAAATGAGATGAGACAATTTTGTGTTAAGAAAGGAATTTCTTATCACTTAACAGTGCCACATACACCTCAGTTAAATGGTGTTTCTGAGAGAATGATAAGAACCATTACGGAAAAAGCTCGAACCATGGTTAGTGGTGCAAAGCTAGATAAAAGCTTTTGGGGCGAAGCAGTATTAACTGCTACTTATTTAATCAACAGAATTCCTAGTAGAGCACTTGTTGATAGTTCAAAGACCCCATATGAGATGTGGCACAATAAGAAGCCATACTTAAAACATTTGAGAGTGTTTGGTGCAACTGTTTATGTGCATATTAAAAACAAACAAGGAAAGTTTGATGATAAATCATTTAAAAGTATTTTTGTGGGCTATGAACCCAATGGTTTTAAGTTGTGGGATGCTGTAAATGAAAAATTTATTGTCGCAAGAGATGTTGTTGTCGATGAAACCAATATGGTTAATTCTAGAGCTGTTAAATTTGAAACAGTGTTCCTGAAAGATAGTAAGGAAAGTGAAAATAAAAATTTTCCGAATGACAGTAGGAAAATAATACAAACAGAGTTCCCGAATGAGAGTAAGGAATGCGACAACATACAATTCCTGAAAGATAGTAAGGAAAGTAAAAATAAAAATTTTCCGAATGACAGTAGGAAAATAATACAAACAGAATTCCCGAATGAGAGTAAGGAATGCGACAACATACAATTCCTGAAAGATAGTAAGGAAAGTAATAAATATTTTCTGAATGAGAGTAAGAAAAGAAAGCGAGATGATCACCTGAATGAAAGTAAGGGATCAGGCAACCCGAATGAGAGTAGGGAAAGTGAAACAGCAGAGCACTTAAAAGAAATTGGAATTGATAATCCAACTAAAAATGATGGCATAGAAATTATTAATAGAAGAAGTGAGAGATTAAAGACTAAGCCTCAGATATCCTATAATGAAGAGGATAATAGTCTAAATAAAGTTGTTCTAAATGCTCACACTATATTTAACGATGTCCCAAATTCATTTGATGAAATTCAATATAGGGATGATAAATCTTCTTGGGAAGAAGCCATCAATACAGAGTTAAATGCTCATAAAATTAATAATACTTGGACAATTACAAAAAGGCCTGAAAACAAAAATATTGTAGATAGCAGATGGGTATTTTCTGTTAAATATAATGAACTTGGAAATCCAATTAGATACAAAGCTAGATTGGTTGCACGAGGATTCACTCAAAAATACCAAATAGACTATGAAGAGACATTTGCTCCTGTAGCTAGAATTTCAAGTTTCCGATTTATATTGTCATTAGTAATACAGTATAACTTGAAAGTCCATCAAATGGATGTAAAAACAGCTTTCTTAAATGGCACGTTAAAAGAGGAAATTTATATGAGACTTCCTCAAGGTATATCGTGTAATAGTGACAATGTGTGTAAATTGAATAAGGCAATTTACGGACTCAAGCAAGCGGCTAGATGCTGGTTTGAAGTATTTGAGCAAGCATTGAAAGAGTGTGAGTTTGTAAACTCTTCAGTTGATCGCTGTATATATATTTTAGACAAAGGTAACATCAATGAAAACATATATGTATTATTATATGTAGATGATGTGGTTATAGCTACAGGAGATATGACAAGAATGAATAACTTCAAAAGGTATTTAATGGAAAAGTTTAGGATGACTGACCTAAATGAAATAAAACATTTTATTGGAATTAGGATAGAGATGCAGGAAGATAAAATCTATTTAAGCCAATCTGCATATGTTAAAAAAATTTTAAGTAAATTTAACATGGAAAATTGTAATGCAGTTAGTACTCCTTTACCTAGTAAAATAAATTATGAATTACTTAATTCAGATGAAGACTGCAATACCCCATGCCGTAGCCTCATAGGATGTTTAATGTACATAATGCTTTGTACACGCCCAGATTTAACTACTGCAGTAAATATCTTGAGCAGATATAGTAGCAAAAATAACTCCGAATTATGGCAGAACTTAAAAAGAGTTCTTAGATATTTGAAGGGCACTATCGATATGAAATTGATTTTTAAAAAGAACTTGGCATTTGAAAATAAAATTATTGGTTATGTGGATTCTGATTGGGCTGGTAGTGAAATTGATAGAAAAAGTACAACAGGGTATTTATTCAAAATGTTTGATTTTAATCTCATTTGTTGGAATACAAAGAGACAGAACTCAGTAGCAGCCTCATCAACTGAAGCTGAGTATATGGCCCTATTTGAAGCCGTGAGAGAAGCTCTATGGCTTAAATTTTTATTAACTAGTATTAACATTAAACTAGAAAACCCCATTAAAATTTACGAAGACAATCAAGGCTGTATTAGCATAGCAGACAATCCCTCATGTCATAAACGAGCTAAACATATTGATATTAAATATCATTTTGCCAGAGAGCAAGTTCAGAATAATGTGATTTGTCTTGAGTATATTCCTACAGAGAATCAACTGGCTGACATATTTACAAAACCGTTGCCTGCTGCGAGATTTGTGGAGTTACGAGACAAATTGGGTTTGCTGCAAGACGACCAATCGAATGCTGAATGAAATTTTTTATATATATTTTTCAAATTTAAATTCCTGTAAACATATTTTGTTACAATGATCTGATCGGGTTTTTCTGGGTTTTCCCCGTATCCTCGCAGCAAATGCTGGATCAGTTAACACTTCCCAGAATGCACACCACCCACATTTGATAGTTACTAATGAATATTATTGTTATGTTTTTAATTATAGACGTTATTTTTGAGGGGGCGTGTTGGAATATACTATTCAACCTACAAAAATAACGTTAAACAACACTACTTTATATTTGATATGAATGGCCACACCTTTTATGCCATAAAACATATTGTAAGAGAATACCACTCTTTTTATTCCTTCTTTCCTTCTTGTACGTTTTTTGCTGTGAGTAGGTCGTGGTGCTGGTGTTGCAGTTGAAATAACTTAAAATATAAATCATAAAACTCAAACATAAACTTGACTATTTATTTATTTATTTATTTATTAAGAAAGGAAATATAAATTATAAATTACAACAAATATATTTAAATATTTTTGGTCGCAATAGTAAGTACAATAACGAACTAAATGTAACATATTTGATAGAAATTTCACAGGGTATCTGTTAGTCAATAAGAGGAACTAAAGTTTTTCAGCCGCTGTTCATGATTTCCCACACAAATTGCTTTCGATGGAAGAGAGGATATCTGGATGCCTGGCCATCAAACTGGACCACATCGCGTGGTAGACATCAAGCATCGAAAGACCCATCCAAGCCAGGCGCAATCCACCCAAAAGCCAGCCCACTGTATGTATAAACGAGAAAAACGGTTCGGACATTCATTGGATGTCAACATATTTTTCTGGTTTTTTTCACTCTTGTTTTTTACTTACTCCTATTTCTTTGTTTTTTATTTTTTAATTTTTTTCCATGTGGAACAAGCAGTGACGGTGATTGGTGTTGAGTTACCATGACAGTCTTTTGTTGTTCGACGACTTTATGGTGTTGTTATGCAATGGATCAATGTAAAGCAAGCCAGGGAGGGGCAGCAGTTACGACTTTATACTGGCCATAGCTGATAAGATGCGATTGTCAAAGGACTGCATATTAAGTAGCAGCACCCACTTTAAATCGTTCTTTAAGCCAAGAATATGAATGAATATTCCATTTAATGATGGCAGTTACAACTTGAGATGAATGCGTTGAAATGCAAACATGTCTCGATTAAAGTAGATAAGCACGTCAGTATGTACGTAGCTTAATATCTTTATTTAATTAAAACCCAACTTCAGCCTATAGAAATGTGTCTTTATTGTCTGAAAGGTTTATTGTCTTAAAGGTTTAAATTTCGATATAATGAAATAATTTCCTTTACTGGCCTTCGTGAGATTCCACAACAAAAAGAGAAATCATATCACACATAATTTGCAAAAGCGTTAAAATTGAAATTAAATGCATGTTCGACCAATGTGATTATCTCCTCCACTCACACACTCACACTCACACACACACACACACACACACACACACACACACACACACACACACACACAAACCACACGTATTATAGCCAAGTTTTTGGCATTGGCCCATCAACGTCATCGTCGGTATTCATAAATCCGTTGCAGTCAATCAAAGTGAGCATTAAAGTTCGAAAATCCATCGCACAGACAGCGAAAGGGAGTAGTAAACGGCAGTGATTGTGTGTAAATTTCCATCGCGTGTTTTAAGGCTTTTAAAAAATTCATATTCAATAGCTGGGCTTGGGCTTGGATAAGAAAGGTGTTCCCCGGGGTAATCGTTGACACCACCAACACCACACCCAGCTCATTTCGGAAGCTAAATAGGCGACCCACATAAATGTTTGTATTTAGCATAAAATAGTGGAAAAATGAGACAATGCCCCAACAACTCTTTCGGGCTGACCCAACTATTTTTTTTTTTTTTTTTGGTAATTGAAAAGGTTTTTTGTAGCTGTTGTCACTCTTGTTTCCTATTTTGTGGGCGGCGGCTTAAGTAATCAGACGAAGATACATATGCACATATGTATATTCCATATAACCATCGGTAGCATTGTTCGGATATTTAAGCCGCGTTTTAAAACGAAAGTAAAAAAAAAAAAATGGGGGGAAAAGTGATGCAAAATGAAATGAGAGAAGACAAGAAGAAAATGTGGCACAAGGGGCGGGGGATTGTGCTGGATGTTGGGTTGCATGACCATGGTTCACTGGGTTTTTATGTTAATAAATAAATGCCAATGATATATAGAAAAGTATCAGCCTTCTGTTCGTTCGGCAGATGTTTCGCAAACCCCGCCTTTTTTATACGAAACGAAATACAAAAAATAGATGCGAAAAAACGAGCAAGACATTGTAGTAAACATCTCGTTTTCTAGTTCAATTCCAACTAAATGGGGCCTGGTAATGTAATGTATACAAAATTGTATGAATAGAAGCTCCTTGCCGCATTTGTGCACATGAGCATATACATATGTAAGTGCATTTTTGGTTCTGGCCCAAAGCCGGCTTCTTTTCCTGTCCTATCCTGTCCTGGTCCTTCGGCTTTCGGCCTTAGGTAGACAACGGCCAGGAAAGCTGTACTTCAAGATGCAATTAGGGCGAGGAGAAAGTTTCGTTTCGTTTCGTTTATTTGGGGATGGAAATTTATCCATAAGCTCTTCAAGTTGTCCAGCATATCCAACATTTGAATTGGCAGGATGACAAAGGAAGCTTGAATGTTTACTGAAACTAGTTTGATTTATTTACATTTCCTACTTGTTGGATTGAAAACTCAATTGTAAAACACATGAACCTATGCCCTATTTAGGTCCTATAAAATGAAGCCTAATAATGAAGTAGTAGCAACATTATTAACTATGAATTTTAAGTGACGATCTTTCAACACGATCTAATTCAATATCAGAAATTAGAAAAAGTTTCCCCCATCCATCATCGAGTACTTTTCCCATTTTGAACACTTCCTTCCTTGAGACCATAACATCCATATGCCCCTCAAATCCAATTAACAATCAGTTGTCGGGCACTTCAGCTTCATATGTGGCCCAACTTTAATTGCACGTTTCCCTCATTTATCCTGTGAATGAACTTCATAATTTATTGCAATCGTGTTATCCCCACTGGGTGGCTGACCTCTCGGCCCAAGAAAGCGGCACTATGAAAACTTCCTTTTTGACCCGTAACCGAATGGATGGGAAACTCTTTTGTCTGCAGACGGAACTTAACAGAAGGCTACGTAGAATAACCACCAGGCAGGCGAAACTTCTTGGGCAATTATAAAATGCAAACCAAAAAGTGGAAGTTGAAGTCGCCGCAGTTGTAAAATGGAAGAAACTCAAAGTTTGGGAATATTTGGCAAACAAAAATACCCTATAAAGAACTCCAAATAAATATAGTTAATTAATTATTTTCAATCAATCTTTTAAAATTAGTTTTTCATTCAGAAATGATGAAAGGTCTTTAAGTAATCATAAAAATTTTAAGTATGTTGTACATATTGCATACTGACTACTACCTTTTCCTTTCCGGTTATTCGAAATGAAAGAACGATTTAGCTTAATAGATTTTATTAATCTCGATCTGAAATGCATTTGGGGAACTCCCCGAAATGGAATTGAATATGCCCCTTTAGAGCCGAAAGTACCCCGCATAAAAATCTAGATCGAAGACACGGACAAAAAAAAAGGAGGAGCAGCAGCTCCGGATTCCCGCACGTGGCGTCACGTAATCGAGGAGTAGAGGAGTAGCATTTGCCGGATAGGTGCAAACTGTTTGAGGAAATGCAGTGAAAGTGTGCTGGCAGCGGAAAACGGGGCGTAACCGCACCGCTGCCACATCGCCGCTAAACCACATTGCCGAAGCTGAATCCATGTTGCAATTTATGCAGGCGATGACATCAGTGGAAATTCGCACAAAGCGAACGGGACATGTGATACCAAGCAGACAGCACAGTTTTCGCCGGGAAAATCGTGAGGGGCAGAGAGAGGGGAGGGGGGGACCACTGCGCAATGGAGCTAACGGACGCATAACTCAATCCGCATGGAATTTTTATTCCCGCAGCGGTGGCATCCACAATAAATCTGCATTAGAGCAGCAGCAGCAGCAGCAGCAGCAGCAGCAGTCGCAGGACAGAATGTGGTATAACCGATCCGATCCCCTTACTCACGGCGCCCCTGGCTTTTGGCTCAAGGCCAGCAAATGCAGCCACGCACTGCAGCAAAAGGAAAATATTGGGCAAAAGGAGTCAGAGGAGCTGGCTGGCTGTGTTGGCCACAATACAAAGCAAAACACTTGCTCTCTTGTCCGCTTAGCAGGCCCCAGTCCAATGTGTGTGACATTGTCTACAACAATGAACATGACAGCAGAAAGCGGAGTCAGTGGCGGTGAGTTCCTTTCGGAAGGTGGGGGGTGGTGTCTCTCTTGGTGGCTACTGGGAACCAGGAACGCCCCCCATGTGACACAGATTCCCCATGCGATTCGCGACTTGAACAGCTCAGCAGGAAACAGGAAGACCTCTGGTGTGTGCAAGGAGTCTAAATGGCAGAGTTGATCACCTGCTTTTCAAGCGGAAAACTAGTTCTCGGAGTTGGGGGAAGTTTTGTGTTCATAACAAAAACCTACTTTAAAACATATTTATGGGGTACTTAAACGGGCCATAGCTATATATATAAACAGAAATTCAAAGGTTAGTTGTTTAATTAATCAACCGGTTGAAAGGCATTAAATTTAAAATGAAACTAATCAAAAAAAAAAAAAAATATGATTAAGCCGTTAGCAAACAATGGTCGATCAGAAAATAATAATATTGCGGGATATAAAAACAATGGCCGGCTATCATTTCTAATCAAAAGAACGTAATAAAATTAAATCAAATGTAGCAAGTATGCAATCATGGCTCAACCCAGAGCCGAAAAAACTGTTGCAAATTTATACAAATTCAACTGCAGTCATTAAATCGAAAACCCATTTGAAGCAGCTGCTGTGTTATCAAGCGAACACAATTAACTAGTTCACCGGGTGAACTCGAGTGGGTCTCACTGTGGCTCTCTGCCGGGCCCACAACTGCATTTCCGCATTCTGCAACCATTCCGCCGGCATTCCTTAGCCAGCCCGGACTTTTCCCTAACCAGCTGCTGCACTTTTTGCTCAACCCACCCACCCAACGCCCACATATTCGGGGAGTTTTTGCAATTTTCCAGTGAATTTAAGCGTTATCTTCGCTGCCAGGGGCTCTCCGCTCCACCCACCCATCTCTACTATCTACGTGGAGCGATGAGATAAACGACGCTAATGAAGATTGCCAGGTGAGGGGAGGCAAATCAAGGTTGACCATCCTCCATCGCATTCCGATTTCGAGTGGGTGCGATGCGATAAGGCTTAACGTGATTGCCCCCACAGTGCTGCTCCACAATTGTTCATGGGGGGGGGGGGGTTTAAGGGAGGGTGGGAATGTCTAGGGGGTGGTATAAACTTGGTTAAACTTACGCCTCGCAGTAGGGCATTTTGTTGTAGCCCTTGTAGGTTTTCATATTGAGCGTCATGCCGCATTCTGTGCATTTGAAACACGTTTTGTGCCATGTCTGAAACGAAAGAAAAGAGGGGAAAAACGTTGAATTACAAACGGAGAAGAATCAGAGAAATTGTTGAGAATGCAATATTATTATTGCTATTTGTTGTTTTTGGTTGTTGGTCTGCCGGTGGGGGTGGTGGTGTTGGTGCTGCTGCCTTTGCTCTTTGTTGCGTCTTGTTAGCCAAATTGGCGCAATGCAACTGAAAACTCTGGGCCAAGCCAAGCATAAGAAGCGCTCTCAAAGATACTTTCATACCATTCCGTTAAATAGAAATTTATGCGTACATATTTATATATTTTCTCCAAAATTAATTGGAAGTCTGGCAAAAGGAAATGAAAAAGCAGTTAAAGAGCTTCGAAAAAATCGTATTAATTCCGACTGTTTTTTATCTACAACTGAATTCCTATGATTTTATGTGCATAACTTTAGCAAAACTACTTTTATTTCTTTTTTATTAACGAAAGAGCATCACGTTAGATTTAATATCACAAAAATGTTTTTAGTGCATTTTTGTTTTCAAAATAACGGACGATATTATTTTAAAAGGTTAGGTTTCTTATTTTGGCATAAAACCCCAAAAAGTACCCGTACAGACTCCAACTTTTTTGTTTATCTCAAGGTTTCTCAATCAGCGATGAAGGTGAAGAATACGAAGATATCGTAGTTAGTACCGTTCAGTTAAGATAACTGGTTAGATAAGCGCGGCCAAGTCGCACAGACGGATGAGAACCAGACAAACAGACATTGAAAATGTTGCGTGATTTGTGGTGACTTGGCATATGAAGTGGAGAAGAACTAGCATCTCACAGATACCGAGATACAAAACTTCGCAACGACCAGAGAAGGAACTTGTGCATGAAAACTTGGCTTGATAGCTCGACTTCGTCTGAATGTTTGGTTTTCCTTCTTTTATGTTTCTGTTTGCCTGCAACGCGTTATGCAAATTTTCCGAAAGAGGAAAAAAATCTCAAAAACCGCAATGGAGCCCCGACACATCCACATCCCCATTTACCGCACCATCCTTGAGGTGGAGGTCAACAAACGATTAACTTGTCTGCGGATTAGCAGACGAAAGAGAGGGCCATACATTCGCCGAAAGAGATGCCAGATGGGAGTACAAAATATCTCCTAATTGGTTTTCAACGCTGTCTGCCACTGGAAGCTGACGCAAAAAAAAAAAAAGAAAAACAACAACGCAAAACCAGTTTAAACAACAATTAAAAGTGTAGAAACAAAAAAATACGATAGTTAATTGTTTGATGGACGCAAACACAAATAACACAAGCAAACACACCAAAAAAAAAAAACATAAGTGAAATAAAAACGAAAGAAGTCAGTTCACCGCATTCCATGGCCCGAAGAGAAAAGCTGAAAGCGAAACAATCTTTGACCCCACTGAACCGAAACCGGAATAAATCATCGGATTTTCCTCTCTGACCCCCACCACTTTGAATCATCTGGACTTAAGCAAATGACTTTCCAGCTCAGGGCGCATGCGTAACAGGGGCAATGGTTTTGGGTACATGGATGGCCAATGGCCAATTGGACCAACGATGCAGTTCGACAAGAATGCTTGAGTTTCAGATACTTTAAGTGACTCTAGGATTTAGTTTGTAAATCTTGTGTGTCGATGATGTATGGACTTTCTATTTAGTTGTTTTTTTTTTTTTTTTTGATAAATAGAAACCATATTTATGGCCCTAAAGTCATTATAAAATATTAACTGTGTAAGCAAGCTTTCCTTCTTTCTGTAGTGTATTGTAACAAAATATTCTTAGTAATTTAAAATTGTTCAAATATATTCATAGATTAAATAACTTTGTGTATTTGACATAACTGCTGTATAGACAAAATTCATAGACTTTGTTGTTGCTTAGGCCTCATGAAAGTTGCACTCACAGTTTCACTTTCGCCACAAAATGCTGTCGAGTTTCTTGCTCTTTTCCTTGCATATTTTACATGTTGTTGTGGGAGTGGTCATCATGTGCATCTGGATGGATGTGCAATGCACACATGGGAATGTAGACATGGGTTTATTTAAATGTGATGAGGTAATAGTTTGCTGGTCGTTGGTCAACAACGGAGTACGTCGTCTCCCTCATCGCCAACTGCATTCAATTTCCATTTTGTGCGGCCACTTTAACCCACTTTTTCACTTTTGTGCTCGCTTCTCGTCTTGATTTTCAATTTGCGGCTCAATTTTCAAAAGTTAAACGTTTCCTCTTGGCTTGTTTCGCTTTGTTTTTGGTTTTGGTTTTATTGCCCGGTTGTTTTCTGTCAACCACGACGAGGTGTTAAATTTGCATTCGAATTTGCACGCTTTCAACGTTTCTCGACCCTCGCGAGTGGCGATAAAAACAATTGGCATGAGCCACGAAATGGTAGGAAAATCTCGAATTACCACGGCAAGCCAAAGCCAGCGAATAGCGAATGACAAATGGTAAATGGGGGCAATGAGCACCACCACCAGCAACAAACACCAGAAACCACAAAGCAAACAAAATTGTTTCAAAAAATCTATTTATAAGTGTAACAAAGAAAAATAAACCAGACTTGAAGTGTCAAAGTGATTTCTTTTGATTTGCATAAGGAACTGAAACTGGAGCACTTGGAAATGGGAACAGATACATATGTTTAAAGAGCAACTGATTTCACCCAACCTCGAATTTAACAACCTCGAATATAACAACAGAGGAAAGCAGCTTCTCCTTTAATTACATTTATTTTTTTTTTGAAGTGCGATTCAACAACTATTGATTTTGCACAAATTTAAGCGTATTTGAAGTAAAGGTGTTAAAATCCTTTTGAAATCTTCACATTGTTGGCAACGAAAATAATTTTCCAAACAATTGTTCCTTCACTGCAGGCAAGAAACTTTGACATTAGACCGAATCATAATTTACTCTTACATATTTAATGCATACCTAATATATTTAAGAAATATTTCTATATGCATTATTGAAAAGTATTTATACATAAGTATATAATATTATATTTTTTTAATTTCTTTGTCTTCAACAGGCTTTGCACCAAAGTGATGAGTTCCGCAATCTGTAGAGTATTTCCAAGGCGAATTCTCAAAACTTTTTGGGACAATAAACACTTCAAATGCCAAACGGCAAAAGGCAAACACTCTTCAGACATGAGAGCAAACTGAAATCCAGATTCGCATTGTTGTCCACAGCCAGATTTGATTGTTTTTATTCCCATTTTTTTCTCTGGATTTTGGTTTTTGTTCGCCGGTCGGTCAGTGAGGGAAGAAATTCTATGGCCATTCAGCGGGAGAGATGCTTTCTCTCTATTGTCCGGGGAAATGCTCATGTTTCTCAGCTTTCTTTGAGCACAAATTAAAGTTCGACTAGATGCAGCGCTTAAAAAATAAAACTGTTATTTATGCTCGTATAGCGCCGGAGGTGGTACCGTTATGACCTATCAACGGAATGAAGTCGAAGCGGCTGAACACCAACTCCCCCCGCGCGTAAACTTTACATAAGATATTAATTATGATTTAAGGCCAACTCAAGCGGCTCTTGGCCAACTTCTGCGTAGCCATAACACACATCCATCCATAACATATTCCTCGCTCCGCCAGCAGTTTAATCAAAACAACAACTGGAGAAACCATCAAAGTGGAATAGTCGGAAAAACAGGCATCACATTAAAATATAGAAAATTAAAGAAAAAAACAAAGGCAATGATGACACTAGTTTCCAACTTAAATAAATTTGTATAAAATAAACAAAGGCAATATATATGTAAATACACCTTAGCAAAACGATCTCCTTAGCTTTGTTTACATTAAGCATGATGAAATATTCTATATATAAGTATAGATATATTCCAGCGACTATTTCCGAACACTCGAAAGTACTTTTAGTCCAGCATGGACCACTGTTGGTTGGCCAAGTGGAATCGAGTGGAATGGAGTTGTCCCCGCCAGAAGACAACGCCATATCCGAGCTCTGTGGAGCACTCTTCACCGCCCCTTCTTCCCCCCTTCACTTAGCGCACTCGACATTGCTGGAGAATGAGTCATCCGCACTCGAAGAGTTCGCTGGCAGCAGCAGCAACATTAGGTTGCGAATCGCCCAGATTCTTGCCGGCAAAAAACAAGTACACAAAAAAAATGAAAGAAATAAATAATGCGAGTAAAAAGCGAAACGAACGCAGTTGGTGGCCACACCGATCGCTGTCGCTTCATTCGCCGCCGCCACTTGCGGCAATAAATGAAATTAATAAACAAATAATTCGGTTATACTCGTAGTATCGTATCTCTGCTCTCAGATTGAAGCGAGCGTACGTACGTGCAAAAATGTGGAAAAAATAATAACCATAAAAAGCGATTCTAATTAAATGTGGCTTGTTGCTCTTTTGGCAAATTTGGGTATACGCGAATAAAAAAAACTATATATTAAGTAGTAAGTAAGGGGTATAGCAAATAATACATATATAATTTCAATAATTCACAAATGGAATGTGTCAATCCTATGCAAATAACATTGGCGTGAAATTTCCATTTCAATCTCTCATTCAAAAAAGTATCTGCGATAAACATTTGCAACTTTTGCGCAAGTGTAAAGAAATATATTTCACCGCGGCGAGTGGAGTGACATGAAGGCCAAAAGAATGTTGAATGGAATGAGGTTGAGGCAAACATGATCCACATGCTCACATCATAATGCCCCACATGGGATTTACTTTGGGAGCTAACCCGCCGCCTTATCTTACAACTTTCACAATGAATGTGACTCAAGATCCTAGCGATGTTATCGCGCATTTCGCAAATGCAATCTATAAGATTGCGCACCCAAAGTATTGAGTTGAACTTAACAACCATATAAATATACTGGTATGCCATGGTGGGATATTAGTGCACTATTTCGGGATAATGCTATACAATTTTGCTGAAAGATTGCGTCATTTTTTTTTTCGCCTTTTGATTGTGCGGATGGGGTGGCAACAAAAAACAAGTATGCATATGACAGAGTCTGTGCAACGTATGTATGTAATTGCAAAATCTAACATCAAGTTCCAGTTTGCAACTGAAACTCAAACAAAGGCAATCCAAGTCGCTGGAAAACAGAAAACACAGTTCCAACTTTGTCTATCAAATTCAATTTATGGCACCCCCTCCCTCTTCCCTTCACTTACCACCCCGAAAACAACTTTTAATTAGCCATCAGCTAAAGTCAAATAAAGAAAGGAAGTCCCCTAACTCAATTGAACGAAACTGAAAGCGCGTTCGAGCAAATTGAAAAACTTGTAGATTCCAATCAATGGGAATGGGAAGAGATCGGTTTGACCAGATACCAAACGGTTTTCCCTGTTTTCCGCCCTTTTTCGGGCGTGTGAAAATGACGAAGATGGAAAAACATGAAGTGAGAATTGCATAAGCAAACAGTGTATACAGTCAGTGTACAACACAAACAGCTTGCCCGGGGCTAAATATTCAATTATAGCCTGACCAAATTGGGCTTTAAACTGGTCACGTCAACAGCAAGCAACAACAATTAAAAACCATTTGCCGGCTTACTTAACGCTCATCAGCGGGCCAGTTGTTGTTGTTGTTGATAATGGCAATTATGTCATGTGTGGGCCACCATATATGGGGAAAGTCACCCTAGTCAGACAGTCGGAAAGTCGAAAGACAAATGCGACAATTGTCCCACAGACCGACAGACAAGAAATTCAATCAGTTATGAAGTAGTTAACTGATCGAGTGCCGATGACTCATCGCAACACCTCAGACTTTATTCAGAATCGAACAACGACGATGACAGTTGTTTATTTGCCATTTTTGGATATTTTTTCATTTTTCATTTTCGGTACGGATTGTGAGTACGTCGTTCTTAATCTGTAAACACCTTGACCTTACGTCAGCACGCATATTATTATTTTTTTTACGTTTTTTTTTTTTTTTGCTTATAAACTACAATTGGCGGGTCGCAAACAGAGCGTGGCAAGGCGTGTTAAATTGACCAAAAACTTGAACGCAACTCGGGATTTTTTGGGTTAAGGCGCAGCCACGGCTTGCCAAAACGGAATGTAATAAAGAAAAACCCACTCAAGAATCCGAAAGAGCAGACTGCTTTATTACCCTTTAATGGGCTTGAATTTTACGTTTTAAGGCGTTCAGAATTGCATTCACACCCTCTGTCGTATAACAAATACTACAAATATTCCTTATATTTCATGTATGAAAAACATGAGAATTCTTCTTAATTAAATGCCATTTGGTTGGATTTTTATATCTTATCGCTGTATATCCAGTTGGTTCAGATGTAGCGATCTTTGGCCGATAGATAAAGTTATCGGATAGGCAATAGTTTCACTTATCTAGATATATTAGCTTTATATCAAAGTAGTTAATTGGGTTGCTAATAGCAGATTGATACAGGTGCATAATTTATGTCTTTAAAACAACAATAAAACCTAAAGAGCAAATTACCTAACTGGCTTAATGAATTAAAATGCATTACTTTGAAATGCTTGTTGGGAATTCAAACACATTTTATTTTAATAATATATTTATTTACTTTTTAAACTCATTACAAAGAGTTACAAGAGTATCCACGTATGATGGTTGCTTGTCTGGCAAACAAAAGCTCAAGCTGGGAGATTGGGATAAAAGGGAGGAAGCGGTTTAATTCTGCTTGGTCGCTTTCACTTCCGCCTCATCAGGCGGATTCCCCCCATATCTTTCTATACGTGTGACTCCGAAACGCCCCTCTGCCCCGCCCACTCGCAACACCAACGTGCAACTCGGAACTCAAACGCTGCAGCAAAGTTCCTCCATCAGCGTCATCAGCAGAAGCTGAAGACACAGCAGCTGGCAGCTGGCAACTGGCAACTGCAAGTGGGTTTTGATTTCACGTGGGGTGTGTGTTCCACTCGACTCTCATTCTTTTTTTCTTCCATTTCTATAGATGGGAAATGGCAGCAGGAGGAGGGGGGGGGGGGGACTGCCGCCGCCTAATGCTCCTCTTCTACGCAATCAAATGTCTGTTTGCTCTTCTCTATTTAAATTGGGCATTACCAACGCTCCGGTGATATATGTTTCCTCCTCTGTTCGCCTGACATATGTATGTGCAGGCGTGTCGGATCAGGGTCTTGAATATGCATCTAACGATTACCATATGCCCGATGATACCCATGGGCATATTCAGCAGAATGTGTGAGCTAAATGATAAGACCAATTAGAAAGTGATTTGTGAACAAGCAACTGCTGTAGATCACTTGTGACACTCCACACAAAGGAGTCGAGCTTGATTATCTATTCAAGACTTCACTTCCAATTGCCGCCACTTGAACAAAATGTTGTTGTTGTTGTTGTTAGCGGTTGTATCAGATTAAGGAATGATCTATTGGGTTCAACACCCCAACTAAACAGAAAGTTTGGTATAATTTATGATAATTTATTTTGACAAGTTTACAAATGGCAAGAGCTCATTCATTTTAATGTGATAAAGAGCCTAAGAATCTGGCCTACATATTTTCTGCATAATATGTTGTGTGTCCAAACTATGCCCCGAATGTTTATACAGATTTCATTCACCTAGAGCCAGCTTTTTCACGCCATTTTCCCCGTTTTGCCCCGCATCCCTTGTCCCATCACTTTCGCAGTCAATTAGCAAAGTCAATAGGAAATGCCGCCTGGGGCTCCTTCTCCTCTACCAGTTTCAGTTCAGTAAATTTCAGTTTGGTTCAGTTCTGCTGACGTTTCAGCATTTTGCTTGTTTAATTTATAAACGTCAGAAACTTCACACACTCCCTCTTGTCCGCCCACCGCCCTCCTCCATTTATCCGGCAGTTAAGACTACTATTTGAATTTTCACTGGAAGCACAAAGGGCATTTCCATTTTCCCACACAGTGCATCCGAATGAATCGGGCAAGTGCTAATTCAAATACAACTACGAGTGGCAGGGCTTATGTGATTAGCAAAGTTTTTGCACAAAAATCAGATCTATTGTAGTATCCAATCGGTTGACTCGGCCTGCGTCGTAAGGATATATGCATCGGCCCCAAAGGAGCACTTTTCAATTATTAATTAAGAGGGCTCCTCTTGGCACACAAGACGAACAAGCGAAACTTTTGTATGTGGGACACAAGTTCAGCGGCAGCAGAATGCGGTTTGGGGTTAAATGTGGGCCAAAGCTGAGTAATGGAGAAGATTTGAGTGCAACGGGCGCAGAAAGTGGCAAATTGAAAGCAACTTAAGTACGTCCATCAAATGCCGTCTGATTAAAAGCAGTTTTATTAACCTCTAATCTATATTCTAACCTGTGTTTCAGATACATATATCCTTATATAGGGGCTGCATCATATAATAGAAGAATATAAACCTCAAGTGCCAGGGAACTCAAGAGTCACACAACCACCACTTGAACTTCTCCAATTCTGCCCTTTATCCCCTTCCCACTGCACGCACAAATGCAATAAAAGCATCAAAGATAGAACGCCACGCCTATTTACAGATCCCTCCCCCCCTCATTGAAAACTTGAATGCGGGGGGATCAATTGGATGATGACGACGAAAGTCATGCAAATGCTTAAGAGAAAGAAATAATAAACTAAAGACAAGAGGGCTGCGAAGACGAGTTCAACTTGTCTTGTCTGCCTCTACCCCCTGAATTTACACGAGTCGTTGGCAGACCTCTTGAGTGATCTTTCCCCTTGGCTACGCCAACCCCCCCCCCTTGTCACCCCCTCCCGCCATGGGTGAGTTAATAAAGATCAATTGAATTTAAACAAAGCAATTCAAGCGAGGAGGAACATACCACTCGACTCCCCTTGTCTTGTCTCATTTTCCACCCTACGAATGGACCTCGGATTCCGCTGGTGACTCTTGTTTACAAGTGACAAAAAAGAACAAGAGGGAAGTGTTCCCCTTCCCACCAAGCAAATGCGCATTAACATCAATATAATGTCAGCAACAAAGACCAAAATGTGTAGGGGGAAGGAAAACAATTAAAAGACGTAGAAAACAGGAAACACACAAGAAGCAAAATGAGCTGAGCAGAAGAATCAAAAGCTTGACCCAAAACTTGTTTAGACTCTCTTCAATCATCATGTCCATTCTTCTTTGTCGGTCATTAGTCAAAATTTGAGCATCGAAATTAATTATACAATACCAGAACCACAATGGGAAACGTTTAATTGGATGGAAAGCCCTAGAAACGAGCGAAAAAAAACCGAAATAATACAAGCCGCAGCGGCAGAAGCTATTTAAAGTTTCCAAACAACTTCTGCGACGACGACGAAGACGACTTCCACTTTCCGAAGTGGACAAAACTTTTTGTTACATCTACAATTTGGGACACAAAAGACGCCAAGTTGCTGGCCAAGCGAAATCTTGACTTTGAAGTTTGTAGGCATAGAAAAATCTGTTTGCTAGCAGTTTTTCTCAGCCTTCCTTTTTTTTCCGCCGCCTTTGATTTGCTTTCCATCTCGGCGAGGAAAAAAAATTGGCAAGCGAACCTCTTGAAAGCGAAGTCTAATTAGGCAATGTCTCAAATGAAGGGAAATGGGAGCAGAGACTCAAGACTCAAGATTCTCTAGCAGATTAAAGTGCAATGAAAGTGAGTGGTAAAGTCGTGGGCTTTTGAGGAAAAACAATTGCATAAGCTCGGAGTGAAACAAAAGTAATGGCCAAAATTATTCTCAGGCAACAGGGAAACGGAAAAACGATAATTAAGGTGCAGAATGAAGAAATGAAAAGGTTGAGTAACTTCATAAATTACAAGGCTCATTTATTGCAGTTTTCTATATTACCTTATGGTCTTTTGTAAGTGCAATAATAATCTCAATAATCTTTATAAGACATTACTTGGACTTAGAAAAACTAAACAAGATTTTAAATAACTTGCCCATACAAAGTTTTCTTTAAAGACTATATCTTCAATTATGCACTACACATATATAATAAATCTGATTTAAAAGAAAAGATATACAAAGTTAAAGACGGGAAGCAAATTGCAATAAAGGGGAAACAAAGACAGTGACAAGTCGAAATGTGGTCCCCCTATATCGTATCTGCATCTGCATATCTCTTTCTATCCGCCTGCTTGACCACTTTTATTTTCATGCCTCAATTGAGACAACCCACTCCCATTTTCCATTTTCCCCTTTCCCGCCGACCATTTTCCCCACCTTTCCCTTTTGTAGCCCCGCATCATTGTCCATCTACCGTCGAGTGAAAAATTGATTGTCATGCAAAAGTGAACTTTAGTTTCGAGTTTTGAGTGAAGTGAACGAGGTGAAGAGGCTCAGTCAAGAGTGGAGAAAATGTATATAAATAAATACATAAAGCTATTGTCATTCTTCTTCTCCTATCCATCGTGGCTTCCGAAAGCGAAAAGGTTTTGAGTGAGGCACAGAAAGAAAAATTGTGTCAATCTACCGTTTGACATGCAAAATGCTCTCAAGTCTTTAAATTATAGTTTTTATTTCGGATGAAACCGAAAGCGCAGTTGATTCACACTTTATAACTTAAAATTTGGGATTGTAGTTTTCAATTTTCTATCTAATAATATATTCTTGTTAAATTGCAAAAGCTTGGAGAAGTTAAATCGTTAACGATTTTAAATTACTATCGATATATAGTATTTAATAGCCTGCTACAAAAATTGTATAGATATGACAACCCTGATTGTCAAACTAACAGAGTAGCTAGTTGTCAAATTTCTATCAGACTAGTGACTGTCGAATCGTGGAGACTCAAAGAAGAAAATGAAATCCCAGTACACCCGAAAAGCCAAAGTAAGTGCTTGTTTAATGTCGTCCATCAGGTGAAATAATTCCCGATTCGAATTCCGATGTAAGCCAGAGCCAGCAAAAACACCTACAGCACTAGAGCCCAAGACTAATACTAAACTGGCGGGTCCAAAATCGAGATCCACGACGGTGGTGGTGAAGCGCCGGAATCGCCGAAATTCCATTGATGGAGCAGCAGGAGGCTCCACTAGCGGCAATTCCGAGGGGGGTAATTCCAGAGCAGCTTTCTCCGGAAGTGGTTATTCGGCAGGAAATAATTCCGAAGGAGGTACATCGACTGGACGCAAGTCCATTGGTAGTAAATCCAGAGGAACTTATTTCCGAGCAAGTTATACCGGTGCTGGTAGTTCCGGATCTGAGAATAGGTCGCCGCCCCAGCTTGTTCCGGTGCGGCGTAAGCCCCTCAGTGATTACATGATGCTGGAGGAACAGCCATCTACCTCCAGTCGTCCAACCACATCCTCTTCCTATTTATCGGACCAGGATCGTCCGATGAGTTATGCCGCTGCGGTGGAATCACTCCCCATATCTAGGCTCAAGGTCAAGGTGGTGCTATCCCCACGTCTCAAGCGGTCCGGCAATCAGCCGCCGATCAAGCGGCCGAACCGTAAAAATTCACCCAACGCCAAGGTCAAATCGATCCCACCGACGCAGTCTAAGACACACAATATCCAGCTAAATCCGAAGCGCAATATGGCCCAGGTCCCGCCCCAATCCCGCGATGCCACCGTGAGTAACAAGTCGAATAACTTAGCGCCACCTGGCGGAAACAAAAAGAAACCCAAGTCGAAGAAATCCCAAAAGCTAAAGCAAAATCAACCACGATCAGAAGCTACTTCTCCGGAGCAGCCAGCCTCACCAAAGTCTTTATCACCTTGTGATAATCAAAGTTCTCCGCCGAAGTTCTCCGATTCCAACGCCTATCTGGACCATCACCATGAGAAAATGCAGCGCTTTCTGGCTGAGCAAACGGCTGGTCAAAAGCCGTATCCCAACCGTGGCCAAGTGAAGACCTGCAAACAAAATGTCCAGCTGCCAACCAATCGATCCCTCTTCGACTTCGATGAGCGACTATTCAGACGCGGGGATCTCGAGTCGGCCGCATTTTTGGCCCAGAACCAGGCCATGATACGCATGTGGCTGAACCCTAATATGCTGATCTCCTAGGCAGCTCAATCAATTAACAATCAAAAATTGATCATTTAGTTTTATATGTGTTTGAACTTGTTATGTTGCATCAAAATTCTAATTCAAATCTTATGAGCAATCTCTGTGGCACGTAGACTTACGACCTAAACTATGGAAGCCCCTGGAGATTGAACTGTATTTTGAATATACATTGGCAAATAAAAAAGTTATTTGATTTCAATATCGTGGTTGTATTTTGCTATTGTACATTTTAATTAACGAGAAGAAACTAAAACCCTAACTACCCTTCTTTCAGCGAATCCAGCGAATTTCCTAAAACATACAAAACGTCCTGAAGTTTGTTGCTGTAGTCATTTGTCACTCGAAGAGGATGCAAAAATTAAAACATGGCCCAGTGAGAAGTGATGGCCTATTGGGGTGGTGGAAGAAGAGGAGGAGCTTTTGCAGCGGGGCGAAGGAAGAGGTCATCAGCGGGGTCAGGAAAGTGCAAATGTGTGCCAGGAAGACAGGGGCGGCGGTGCGCAGAAGCTAAATGGGGGTCTCGTTAAGTGGCAAACGAAGTCAAACGGACGGCGCGACGCTTTTATTTTTGATGCTTCGCTGCCTCTTTGTGTGACTTGTGCTCTCGACTTTCCCCTCGACTCGCCGCCGTTCGACTCGTGCTCTGCGAAATTGGCCAGAAAAGGCTGGCCAAAACTGGCACGTTCCTATAGCCATTGCTATAGCTATGCCCAAAGCCATCGAGCCACAGAGCGAGCAGCTCTCTTTCTCGATCCCCCCCAACTTCCCATGACAACATGACAACAAAGAGGTCATTTACTTTCCTTGCGAGCATGAAATAATCGTTCGTCGTGGCTCTGACTCTGAAAAAAAAAGATGTAAAAACATCGAAAACAGCTCGAAAAGTCAGGCCAAAGCCAAACAAAGCGCAAAGCAAAAAGTCAAACTCACATATTTCGTGCAAAATAAAGCCCAAGTGCAACAATGACTACTATTGGTAAAGCAGAAAGATGGGATTCCAACTAGAAGATACTCTTAGCAAATTCCATTATAATGAAAAAAAGCTTGAAATAAATGTCAGGTATCTTCTAACCATACCATCTTCAGTCTTCAGTCTTTTAAGCTAAATTAAAAATTAATTATAAAATTATAATATACTAAGAGTACATAAATATTAAGGTTCAGTTAATAAACAATTCACCCAAAAACATCGTTATGGCTTTTAAGGAGTTATATAGGTTATAATATGTTTCTGCAATCATATCTAATGATATTCTAAGAAATCCCACATCATTTATCTGTATTCCAGTATACCCTTCCTTTATCAAATGCAATATAAGACAGGAAGAAGAATATAAAGCTGAGAGATAAATGAAATTGGCAACAGAAGCGACAGGCACAGAGGATATAGGCACGGCTACAGGAGGCCCAACTTTATGGGCTAGCAGTCGAGTTGACTTCTCCATTCCGAATCGCTTGGTTTTTAATTTTTTTTGCTCGTATCAAAAATCGATTAACAAAGCGCCGGCAGCAATGCGCCGCATAAAGCCGCAAAACTTTAACGGCACATTTAAAAAGGCATTTCTTCAAACGAATTCGCGTGCCAATCTCTCTATGCGCTCATATCTATGTACGAATGTATGTGTATCTATGCGAGGTGGAAGGAAATAAGAGATAATTGGTATAAAATAGCCGTTTATTGCTGTCACGAGTATCGATTTCTATATCAGGATATCAGGATGTGTCACGTGCAGATAGCAGCCAAGGAAAATCTCGCTCTGAACAGTCCCTATAATTCTATATTGCTGTTTAAGTAACGGCGATTCAGGGAAAAGTGCAAAATTTATAGTATCTCCCCATTCAATGAATTAATGCTTTGTTCGTTTTTAATGATGGAAAACAATCACACGAGCATTGCGTAAGCAAACTGGACTTGAAAGTCGGAAAACAATAGTTCGAGCTTGGCTTCTGATCTCATAGGCTTTTATTAGTCAGGGGGTTTGTATTGCTATAAATTGCAAGTACAGTGGGTATTGGTTTAACAGAAATGTTAAGCAACAAATCTCGTAATAAATACCTAGATTAAATAGCTAAAATCACTAGATTACGGTTGCGTTATAAATATAAAAATATACATAAATTCCACAAATTCCTGTTTTTAAAAAACTACTGCATCCCCTTCCTACAATCACTAGAGAAAAATTCAAAAAAAAAATATCCCCAATTAGTAATGCGCTGAGCGGCTGGCAAAATAAAAATATGATTGATCCCCTCCGCATAGCAATCATTTATTTTGTCAAGCCTCTGACCTCATATGGCTGGCGATCTATTGCTCAACTTTAAAGCCTGTTGTGAAATGCATGCATTTAAATTGTTTCGCAATGGCAGACACACCCGGCAACAGAAGGCAGGCGCAAGTTGAACACGAAACTACACAAGTGAACTAATGCAATTTAATGTAAAGGTAAACTTATGCTCCTCAAACTTCGCCCCCCCCCCCCCCCACACACACACACACAACTCCCTCACTTCATACCCATCAAACGTTGTGTTTACAAGTTTCAGCATTTCCATTAGGCGAAAAACACACACAGACGCACATACATAAATGTTTTATAACCGACTTCAGTGCGTCTGTCTTGTGACTTTAAAATAGTCTTCATTACTCCATTGTCTATAATTAGAATCGAAATTGCTGACTCGGAAGGGGAGAAGAAGATGAAGAAGAAGAAACTCTAGAAAGACGAGACTATAATTAGGATGTGCTTCTTGGCGCTGAAGGGGTATTAGTTCTATACGGGGCAAGATTGACACGTTTCAACGCTGCTGATATACTCGAAACTGATTGGCAATCGGAATTCGTTGATGGATTCAATTCGATTCAAAGGGGAAGCCGAGCCGATCCAAGCGATTCGTAATGTAAATGTTTGTGGCTCGGCTCGATAGCTGCGTTATCAGCTTCCAAATTTCGTGGGAACAACAATAACACAGGCCCTCGAAACGTAAACACAGACTGATAGACAGCCCAGCCAAGGGCGAAAATAAAATGGAACTGCAATTGGTGAAAAGCCCCCAGACTTAGAGGCAAATATAAGTTCGCTTAAAATAAACTGGATTAGGCGTAAACCAATAAGCCCATGGGCACATTGAACATGAGAAACGAAAGCCCCACTTTGCGTGCAACTACAGCTGTGTTTAGTCGTTTAGTTGGAAAACTAATTGTCAATATAGTACAAACATTATGCAAATCTACAGTTTGAAAAGCGCCAACTAATTATAGTCTTCTCCTCGTAAAAGCAACAGTATTCAGTCTAATTGCTCAGCTACAAAACAAATTTCCAACTTATAAAATCTATGTTGTATCCTACTTCTTTCTTAAGAAAAACGAATCTTTCCCATTTTTATTTGAATACTATTCATTGCAATTTAAACTCTTAACGGTACAAACCGTTAAGCTCAACGATTTCCAAGAATGCAAAAACGGTGTTTATTTCCGGTAAACGAAGTATTTTCATTTAAAAATATTCTAGAGAATTCAAAAATTTATCAAGAAATTTGAGTAAATCAAATAATTAGTTAGGTGAAAAAAATAAATATTTAAATATATATGTATTTTATCAAAACACTTTTAAGCGGAAATAGAATTAAGATAATCAGCACTTTCAAACATAAAAAATAAAATAAAAAAATTATATTTTCATTTCGCCAGCTGCTGCTAATTTCGCGAATACCACTGTGTCAGATTTTAAGCGTAAGTGTGTGTGTACGTGTGTGTGGAGAACGCAGTAAAAAAAAACTGGTCTCAAGTCTCGAAAATATGCGCTCAAGGTCGGTCAACGGATTTGCTTTTGTTGCTTTTCGAAAGATAACAAGAACTACAACAACAACAAAAGCGGCTGCAACCAAAAAAGCCGTGCGAAAAAGACACAAGATCGCAAGAATTGAAATGCAACAAGCGCCGCTGCGGGAAAGAGAGGCCACGATATAATTAGAGAGGGAGCCCGAAAATTCTGCCAGCGGAAGCGGCGGCGGCAAACGTAAATTAAAAGCAATTGTAGAAATTTCCTGAGTTGGCGAAAATGTGAGCAGTAATTTCTGTTGGTTGTCGCCACCCGCGCATTACTACACTGAGCAAAAATGCTGAACTGATCAATTGCATCGATCGTGGGATACGAAAAGATTATATCACTTAGAATCAAATGGTATAATAGAAAAATAGATTTTATAATTTGTAGAAAATTATATATATTTTATCAAAATATAAAATATAAAAATAAATAAAGATTTTTTTCATCTTCTTTTTCCAGTGGAAATGAAAATCGTATTAAAAGAGCGATCTTGTGATTTTTCTCAGTGCAATAGTGCCATTACACCCACACAGGGACGCGCGCGAGGCTGCGCCGTTATTTTCGAGTAAATATTTGAATTCCGCGAAGCGAATGGCAAAGCAGCCAAACAACTTTTGCGGTTATTAAGCATAGGATAATAAACACCGAAGAAGCAGAGCAACAAAAATACAAAAAGGCACGCATGATCAATGGGGGAAGGGATAAAATCATGGAGAGGGAGCGGGAGAGCAGAACCCACGGCCATGTGCTAGCTAGCCGTCTCGTTCTTGCGCCCGCAACAAGTGCACAAAAGAGCGGCTTAAAACGGAAAAAGGAGCCACCGCGAACATTATAGAATTTGAATAGGATAAATAGTCTACATATGCATAGGGAATGTAACTCACTTTGTCCAGACACTTAAGCTCCTCGATGGGGTAAACCACCTTTTGGCAACGGGCACAGGTTTTATTCATCTTGCCGCTTTTTCCTCCTTTGTTTGTTGCTTCTGCGACTGTGTGTGTATGTATAAGCCTTTTATTTACACAACAGGATATTACTGTTAACTTTGATTATTTTCCCCGTTTTGACGACACTTTTGCGCCCACGATTTGCGCACGAATTTACGCTCCTCTTGGCTTAATTTTGCATATTTTCTGTGATCTGCGAGTCGAAGAACCGATCGGATCTGAATAGGAACTACGGGAATGTATTTGGTGTGTGTGTAGGTATGAGCCGAGAATTTGATTTACACTATTCACAAAAACATCTAATAACTGGTTTGCTTTGTTGTTGTTGATGTATAAAACAACTGGCGATCGATCGCATAGACTTTTTGTTACCAATTGTGATCCAATTTACACTTTTCTCTTCGTTTTATTAATTTTCAGCTGTCGCGACTGCGCTGCAGGTAAAAATAAGCGACGCGCGCAGTGGAAAAAGAGGAAGAACGACTGGCGTAGGCGTCCGTAATGAATTAATTCCGTTATTTTTGATAACACCGCACAGAGCTCGTAATCTACGATTTGAGTGTTAATTTTTAAGGTGAGTTTGATGGAGGCGCGACACAAACGAAATAACGCGACAATCCGCGATAAATATTCCGTTCCGTTCGAATAGAGTGACCGCAGCAGACTGCGAGCAAAGTGACCGTTGCAAGGTTGTGGTGCAATATTTTTCGATGTCTTGCTATGTTTTTGAGTTCTCTTTTCGGCCGTAATGGCGCCACTGTTTTGTGGAGAAATTGCTTTGCAGTGTGACCATCTATTCGATTGTAGAAAATACCAAGAAAATTTAAATCATCATTTAAAAAAGGATCTTCAACGGTTATACGAGTTTTAACGACATAATATCTTGATAGCTAATCGAACTTTAAGGTACCCTTGGTATAAAATCTTTACATTTTTTTTTTCTATCAAAGCTTAACAGAGAAATTTACTATTATAGTTTCAATTTATGTCAAACCTTTGTATAAACATATGTAATTGTGTGTACCGCAAGTACGAGCAATTACCTATCGGTTGTCGTCGATAGACCGATAGCCTATGTACCGGCTGGCGTACAGGGTGCCCGCGGCACTTGACCCACCACCCTCGAATCCTTGGAGTTTTACTATCGAATTTTCGGTGTGTGTGCATATCCTGCTGCTCCCAGGGCGTAGGACCCAAATTAAACTACAAACCCATTCAAATTGGGTTAAATTAATGGCCAATAACATGCAAAGCAGGAAGAACGTAAAAATCAGCTTGTAAATATTTGCCAAAAGAGTCGAATTGGTTTTTTCGCTCAGCCAAAATCACGAGTGTGTCACCCACTTCTTTGTGCTTCACTTTTTTTCCTGGCTGCCAGACAAAGAAAGCTGCGCGTGTTGTGCAATATTAAGACGGGAAAGGATCAAAAACAACGAATAACAGTTAATTGAAGTTAGATAGCTTACCGCTGCATAATGAAAGGCGTAGCTACATCCCTTTCCCACCCCCCACAACGCCTTAAAGTAGGCAAAGTGGAAGTAAACACGCACACAGAGGCCCCCGTTGGAAAATCGATAATCCGTGCCGTGTCCGTGTGAGCGCGTGCGAGTGTGAGTGAGACAAATGCCGGTGTGTTCTATCGACCGACTGGCACAATAACAACAACAACAAAACGCTGACTGTCAGGAAGTTGGGGAGTGCGAAAGAGACGGAAGACGCAAAGAGCGAAACAAGTGTAAACAAATCACAAAAGGCAATTAGCAATAAAACAACGAAGGAAGTCCAATAAATCATAAATAAATAAAGCTCTTTAAGGCTCAATCATTATTCGCAACATTATACGCGGCCAAAGGAATTACTACACGAATGCCAATCAGCTTTTTCTGAGCAAAATGCAGACGCTGCGCAAGAAAACGAGTCCTTGTAAATGTAAGTAATACAAATAACACCTTAAAACGGAATTTTTTCATCTATAAAGTCTTTTTAAAGTAATTCTTCTTGTGGGAAGAAATTTTTTTTCTTGAAATTTTTGCTAGTGAGGAATGATGAAATTATCAACTAAAAACGCAAGCCATTCACATTGATTTAAATTGCAGTGTTTTATGTCAACAACGAATTTATTTGGTATTGTCAATTGAATTAGGGTATATTATGTATTTTGAACACAGGCATCCCTACTTCGAAGTTCTAAAGTAATATTTCTGAAATCAGTAAAAGAAAAACTGTCCTAAATTGTTTCTCTTTAAAGATACTTTGCCCTTTTAACAGCACTGCATATCAAATTACACTCATACGCCATGTTGTAGAGACATGATAGACCTTTTCTAGGTGGTAAATATTTTGTCAGTCAACTTTTCTACTTTCCTTCCTGCATCTCCCTCGCACTTCTATTATCTGCGTAATTCGACCATAGCGTTCTCCTTTGTTTACTTAAAAAGCTAATCATACTTATGAGCAGGGACAAAGTAAATTCCTCACCATTAAGTAAAACTAAACGTTTTAGGTTTATTTCTGGCCGAAGCTAGCTTTTCAAATTCCGATATATCCTATTGATCGATCCCTCGATTCAATGCTAGACCCGGCTTATCGATAAGCGTCTCAGACAGCATCCGCCAATCGAATAGCAGCTGCTGCGCCGGCGTCGCAGGTGTTGCAGTTTTCCCAAAAAAGATCAACAATGGCCGAGAGAGCTGCTCGTTTTCTGTACTGTATTTTGCGCCACAAAAATCACTAAATAATAGAGTGAAATCTATGTGTACACACGAGTGCCTCAAAGAGTGTGTGTGTGTGTTTTTGTTTATTATTTCAATTGAACAAACTGCGACAATCCAGTCCAGTCGAAAAAGAGAGTCACCGTGAGAGCATTCGAATCGTTTCCACGCTCTCATTCGCTTTTATTCATTCCATGATCGCGCATCGTTCTCCGCTAGAATTTAATTAAATCTATAGCGTCGCGAAAAATCGTTGTGGAATTTATGTATTGTTTGTCCCCCATTGTGTGCCCCCTCCAGCACCAACACCCTCTCGTCATCGTCCGCGTCCCAATGGAAATGTCAACACACACACACACAACAGAGAGGCCCGGAATGCTACACTGATTCTGTTGACACTTCGGTGACCAGAGTTCCAGAATTCCAGAGTTTTTCCAGCCAGCGTTTTCCCAATGAGCAGGAGCAGTACCCACTGAGACTTCGGCCGGGCGAAACATGGTCAAGTCCCTGGTGGCCAAGTTGTCCACAGCCTCCTCCAATCTCTCGTTGGCCAGCACCTTTGGCGGCGGCAGCGGCGCGGCAGAGGAAACGAATTACGCAAAACGTTAGCGAAAACAAACTAAGCAAATACACAAATAACAAACAAACGAACACAGTGGCCCCTCCGCAGTGAGAAAGGGCAAACAAAACCAAGATACAAACATATGCGAAGATCACAGTGAAAATTTTTTTTGATATTGTGCTGATAAGACGAAGCTATATATAAAAAATCAATATTGGTCCTATCACTATAGCAAATTGAGATTTACTAATACAATAAATGCTGATATTCAAAGAATCGAGTTCTTTATAAAAAAATCTGAAGATAAAGAAGATGATCAGAAGAAGTTTTTCAGTGTACATACATGTTTAAAAATCTTTTAAATTCTACTTAGACGTTCAAAACTGTTTTAGCATTCAGTATAAAATTGTAATAAAGATGCTTCGGAAGGCAAAGAAATAATAAAACTGTTTTTAAATCATAGTTCCCAGCGGAAGGAATGAAAAGTGATGCGAAATATTGAATAGAACAATGAAAGTCTTCTTGATCTTGAATGAAGATTTTTAAAATTTCAAATTTGATATACCACAATAAAAAATATATAATCCATATAGATTTTGCATTCCATCAAAGCATCATTTTAAATATTGGATGATCCAACGAGGAACACAAGTGTTCATTCAAGCACATAATTACTCGAAAAATTTGAAAAATGAATCATTCAAAATATTTTAATGGGGATTCGGTCCAATAAACCCAGATTTGTGCACAATCCATAGAGTTTTGTCGAAATGGATTATACTTCTTTTGATAAACTAATGAGTAATTAGTTTGCTTGCCATTTCATCTTATATTGCAAATATTAAAGCATTTTCTTTTTAATTTCGGACTAGATGGTTTAATTATATTATAGTTCCGTTTCCTAAATACTCCTTTTGTAACTTTTTTATGTTTAAATTTTTTGAAATGTTGCCAAAATTTGTAACAGTGCTAAATAAAAACGTTCATAAATGTGGGTTCTCTCAAAATAAATCAGCCACACCCCAAATCCCACGGCTTCCAAAACTGACGAGTGACCACTACACTCTGTAAAACATTTTCGCCAAACCAAAATTATCCGAATACACACCTTAACAAACACAAAGACTCATTTTGGCATTCGATTCTTGGGCTCATTTTCCAGATCGCAATGATCCGGGACGCTTTTTCGGCGATGGCGTTCAGTTCAAGGCAAAGCTCATCGGCATTCTGGAGGTAAGAGTTTACTTTTTGGATAAATTTCAGTATCTAACATTGTGATCTTTCGAAATTTAAGGTGGGCGAGGCCCGAGGTGATCGGATGTGCCAGGAGGCGCTGCAAGATCTCAAAATGGCCATCCGGGCGGCTGGAGAGCACAAGCAGCGGATAACCATCCATGTGACCATCGATGGTCTGCGGCTGAGGGATGAGAAAACGGGTGACTCCCTGTACCATCATCCGGTGCATAAGATCTCCTTCATCGCGCAGGATATGACTGACTCGAGGGCCTTTGGCTATATCTTCGGATCGCCGGACAGTGGTCACCGGTTCTTCGGCATCAAGACGGACAAGGCGGCCAGCCAGGTGGTGCTGGCCATGCGCGATCTCTTCCAGGTAGTTTTCGAGCTAAAGAAAAAGGAGATTGAGATGGCGCGCCAGCAGATCCAGGGTAAGTCCCTGCACGACCATTCCAGCCAGCTGGCCTCCCTGTCGTCGCTGAAGTCCTCCGGCCTGGGTGGCATGGGTCTGGGCCACTCGGATTTGGCCAGCGGAGGAATCTCATCCGGCCATGCCCTCACCCTGCTGGGCAGTAGTCTTAGCACCACGAATGGAACGAGCAGGCTGGGCGTGAGTCTTGACGTGGCCAAGGCATCCGGATCGGCGGCCAAAGAGGTTCGTTACCCAGTCATATGCTATTTCAAACTATTTTTCATTACAACACTATATTTTATAGGTCTCTCCGGAATCCGTGGCCGATCTTGTGGACTTGGAGCAGGAGCTTACCTCGCTTCAGCGGGGAATCAGTCAGATGGAACGGATAACGCCAAACGAGCCGACCACCAGTAGCACTGGTGGTGCTGGCCATCCATCTCTAGCGAAATCAGCCAGCGAGGACGATCCTTTCGGAGACTCGTTTATCTATGTGCCCTCGTATAGCATACTGCCACCGCCACCTGATTCCGGACGCAACAGGCACAAGCCGCCCAACAAAACACCTGATGCGGTGACCAGTTTGGATGCAATGCTTTCGCCACCTCCTGGTACAAGTAGCTCCCACGGCTCAGCCTCCGCTGGACTACAGGCTGCAGATAACGACGATGACAACTGGCTGCAGGAACTGGACCAACAAAATGATGTCTTCGACACGTCCAAAGTGGTGAGCAGCAGTGGATTGGGTTCGGTTTTGGCCATGGCTCCGCTGGCCTCCAGCGAATCCACGGCCACTCCCACCCAACAACTGACGGAGGTTGCTGCAGGATCTGGACCTCTGGCTGATCTGGATATTGGACTAAGTACGGCCTTGGGAAATGAGGAACAGACCTCCACCATTTTGTCATTGGGTGAGTTGAAAAGAGCATCGCTCCTCCTACTTTTCCACATCATCGAAATTGTCGCGTCTTGTGTGAAATTTGATCGCTTTGTCATCTCCATTGAAGCGATAAAAGAGCTGTCTGTGATCGTGTGGGGAGTGGTCAGTGGAACTAGATGTGTCCGCCCGGCAAGGGAACAATTGGTAGTCTTCTTGGGTCAAATTAATTGAACTGAATGGAATCTTCGGGGGTAAAACATTTAACAAAATTTAGATTTCTTTGTAATTATACAAAACCTGTGGAATAATAATTAGTAAAGCTAAACAAATGTAAATTATACACTGAATGTGTAAAGAAACTCTTAAAAATCTAAACATATATTTTGTATAGTTTTGAAAACGCCTTCATTCTTTATTTTTTTTTTATGTGACTTATATTCTTATTATTCTCCAATCTTATTTTGTTTATTAAACATTTTAGGTTTGTCCCCTCTTTACGTTACTTTTTTAATCTTAGTTTATTTGTGGTTTTGGTTAGTAACGTGCTCATCCTATATTCAAAGCTACTTACAACAAATTAACTTATATGTCTTTTAAATAGGGATCTTCGTTTGTGGATTTGTTGTCTTCGGAACTTACCGAAGATATAAGCTTTCTTCTTCCATTTCTTCTGAGCTCTTTGAGTTTTTCTCCTGTTTTTGATTTTGTGCCAAATGCGAATTCGGAGTCTCCGCTTGGGAGCTGCTCTCATTGCTTGTTATCCCTGTCGTTTTCCTGATCCCTTCTGTTCCATTGTTCAGATGCGTTCACGGATTTGGATCCGCTAGGCACAGGACGCACCAGGCCGTATGTCGATAAGAAATACTTCTTCCAAGAGCTGAAGAATCCGCCGAAGAAGCTGCTCAAGGAGCTCAGCTCCGGCAGCCAGGCGGGTCTCGGTCTGGGTCTCTCTCTGGGTCAGTTGGATGGCCTCTTTCCGGAGGATAGCACCACCATCTCCACAACCACCACCACAGCTACTAACATCACCGCAGGTACTAACCAATCGCAATTCCAACACCATTATTGCACAGAGAAAAAAATCATTAACAACTGAAATGCATATTCTTTATTACGATAAACGAGTTGTGCATCATTTTTGGCGAAATTTTTTCTCTGTGCAATTAGAAATCGCCTTGAGTAAGCAGCTATCTAAAGTTTGCACTTGCACCGCAGGAAATCCGCAACAGAACTCGGCTAACACACTAACATCCACCGCTAGCACCGCCGCCAGTCTGGGACAGCTCCTGTCCACGGTTGCTCTCAATCCCGATCCGCTGCCCGCTCCCATTTCCATACCCACATCTATTTCCCATTCGATCACCCCGAGCGCTGAGCTGAAACTGTTGCTTGGCCATGTCACTAATCCACCTAATCCCACCGGCCACTATTATACCACAGAACCGCCAACGCTGAACTCGCTGGAGAATCCCCATCCGCCGGCGGATCCCGTACTTCTGCCCAGGGATACGGATCCGTTCTCGCCCACTCGGAAAAAGAGCGATCCAGATCCCTTCCAGGAAAGCGATCTCTTTGCCAAACTGGATGCTTTCGAGTTCGAGGCTCCGCCGGCGGTTCCAGCTCCCTCGATTCCAAATTTGGCCACGGAGACAAAAGCGAATGTATTCAATGGACCACTTCAGGTGCAATTGCCACCAGAGAAGGAGTTGCAGCTTCAGCAGCCTCCGAGTACGGTGAGGAACCGTCCCACAGCATCTGTTTCCGCACTTCCAAGTGGCGGAGCCCTTGATGTGATCTCCAGTATAAGCAACAAGAAGATGCCGCACCTTTTTGGCCAGGCCAGATCATTTGGCAAATCTGGTTCGGATATTGGTTCAAGTGTTAACATGCGCCGCCTGCAGGAGAGCGATTCGTTGAGTGAAACAGAGGCAGCTCCCGAGCCACCGCCGCGTCCAGACTCGACTCCGTACTCGGAACCTCCGCCCCTGCCACCCAAGAAGCAGTTCAGCGATCTGGTCATCCGACCTTCACCTGCAAATACCACTCAACCGCCAACTAGCGGAAGGTATGAGTATTTGAACAGTAATGTCACGGCAAGAAGGACTGCCTCCTCCGTTGACGCACCACCCATTCCATTGCCATCGCGCCGTGTTGGTCGCTCTGATGGCTGCTTTCCGGGTCCGGGAAGGCCAAGAAAACCTGGACACACCGAGGATGATTATCTAGCTCCGTTGGGAGCTCCACCGCCATTGCTGCCGCCACCCAGCCAAGGATCCTCGGCTCGCGCGAGACCTCAACGGCAGGCTTCGCTAGGCAGGCCGCAGGATATCTACGAAAACAAGGCGGAGATTCTGCAGGCTCAAGCACAGGCGCAGGCCCAGGCCCCGGAAGTAGCGCCCTCTAGCAATACCTTGGCTCCCGATATCACCCTAACTCAATTGCTCACCCTGGGAATGGATGATTTGGCTATCAAACTGAACGTTCCCGCCAGCAAACTGAGCACCATGACTCTGGTCCAGTTGACAGCCTATCTCTCCGAGTATTTGTCCAGTGAAAAAAGCCAAGTTCACAGTCAAGAGAGGAGATCTTCGCCAGCAAACACAGCTCCTGCACCAGCTTCCACGGCAGCTGTGTTTAAGGTTAATTTTGATCAGCAGACCTCCTTTGTGGCCAAGTTCGACGACACTTTTGGCGAAGACGAACCAGTGATGCCTTCGGGTTCTTCGGACTCCACCTTTGTGGCTAACTTCGCCAACTTTAACGATGCACCAACTCCGGTGCCGACAGTATCGCCAGTTGTTGCGACAGTGCCCTCAGCAGATCGGTATGCCGTATTTCGCGAGATCATCGATCAGGAGCTTCAGCAGCAACAGCAGGAAACGGATCTTATGGGCGATTTGACACCACCGCCAGTGGATGAGACCCAGGCCAAGGAAATTTCAGAGGGCTTGGAGGTGAACAATGTGGGTGCGGAGCTACCAATTGATGCCTTAGATGTCAAACCTGCGCCGAAGATTGACACAAAAATCACCGAAGTTGTCGCCCAGGCCAAAGATCGTTACGCAGCTCTGCGGGACATAATCCTAGTGGAGAATCTCTTTGATAAACCAGCAATAGCAACCGACACTCAGCCTGAGAAGGAAAAGGATCTGTTGCAAGACTTTCCTGAGTTCAGTGATGAGTTCAACGAGGATCATGACCTTCGCCAAATTATGGATCATCAGAATGTTCAGACTCATGCCCGCGATCGTCATGGCTTGGTCGACAGCAGGGGCTTTCCAACAGAGCCTTCGTCTTCCGCTCTGACCGTGGGCGATTATGATGAGGACGAGGATGCTGATGCGGGTGGTGAGAGCAGTCTAGATAGCAATGAAAAGGACGCAGAGCCTGTCAGCGGTCAGGATCAGTATGAAAAGCTATCCACGTCGACGCAACAACTAGATGCAGCTGCTCCGGCTCTAGAGGATGTGCAGCAGCTGCAGCAGCAATCCCTGCCTCCAAAGCAGGATCAAAAATTCCTCTCCATCCTAACGGCTCCCGGTGGTGGAACGAAAGATGACATCGAGATCGACGAGCTCATGCATCGTGCAATTTCGAATCTCTCCCTGGACTCAAGGGATCGAGTTTCGCCCGCCACCTCCTCGGCAGCTCCATCACGTGGGGCTCCCGGCTTGCACACGCCCTCGCAATTCAATGATGTCAGCACGTCGCCGATTCCCCTCCAGAAACCAGGCATGGGCCCATCGCCTGTGCCGTCGCAGCTTTCGGCCGTGTCCCAACTCATCGATACCGCAACCAAACAAATGATGGGCGACAAGGATCGGGAAAAGCAATCCTGGGCTACATTCGATTCCCCGAAGGCAAAAGGCAAGGCTAGGCTAACGCTTCCGCCGCCACCACCTCCTGCATCCAACACTTCGCAACCGGATACGGTAGAATCGCCTTGCAGTTCGGATCCCCGGGATGACGGCTGGTCAAAGCAACAGCGTCGTTGGGCGAAGAAGGAGCGCCAGCAGACATCCTCATCATCCCGAGACCTAAGTCCCTGGGACGATGAAACGCCGGAGTATCTGAAGCGGCGACAGTTGGCCGCCGCTCAAATGGCTCATCCCCATCAGCCCCCTATGCAAGCTCCACCTCAGCATACGGATCGGCATGGATACTACATGCGACACGCCAGGCGAATGAACTCTTGCGACGAGGACTACGAGTAAGTCCACTTCTTTGAATAATTATATAGGTAATAAAATAATAATTCCCCATATCTTTAATATTTGTAGCTACGATGGGGAATTCGTTGCACGCCGAGATCAGCCACAACATCAACAGCAGCAGCGAAAGTTCAAGCACGGACTTTCTCGCAGCAGGGATAACTTTGAATTGGGTGAGTTCATATACTTCATAAGACTGATTTTTGAATCATTCTTTAAACGATACTTGTGTTCCTGCAGAATCCCCCAGCTGGTATCATCACCCGGCGCACCACACATGGTCGCCTCAGGAGATTGAGCAGGTGCGCGTACGATCTTTCGATCGTACTGCTTACGAGCGATCCAGCTATGGCCCACCGCCACCCATCTACGACAAACGTGGACAACTGAGAGGCAAATATCGCGGAGATCACAGGGATAGGGAACGAGAGCGTGATCGCGACCGAGAGTATCGGGATTATGCTCGTCCAAGCTACGATTTCGACTACGAAAACGTCTACGAGGAGCGTGGAGGTCGTTCACCGTTGGCCTACAAGCCAGGAAGAGGTGGTGGTGATTATCTGTATGACAGAGAAAGGGACAGGGATCGGGAGCGCGATCGAAAATCCTTCGATCGGGAAAGTCTCGAGTCCTATGAGAGCGCCACCCGTCGTCGTCGCAGTTTTGGTAGTGGAAACGATGTTTATGGCAGCCTAGATAGTCGCGATGATTACCGTGGCGATAGGGAAAGGGATCGTGAACGTGATCGCGAGCAGATGAAGACCCGTTCATTACGAAAGCCAACAACTACGTCTGGAAAGCTCCGGATAAGTGGCGACATTGATTACGAGCAGGACTCGGAGCAGGACTTCCAGCAGCGATCTGGAGTACGAAGCCTGCAGCGTCCCAATCAGCTAGGCGGTGATGTGGTGCTGCCCTCCAATGCGGTAGTGGGTCCACAGCGATTGCGCAAAAGCAGCGGCTCCAGTCCCTGGGACGGAGAGGGTATGTGTCTCAAGTTTGTAATTCATATCGGTTCTCTCGTTTTAATTGTATGCGCATTGCAGAACCGGCCTTGCCTGGTCAGAAATCTTGGAAGCGTCCAGCCAGCGCTGCTGAAACCGAAAGGCGACTGGCTGAGAGTCGCAGAGCGGTAGCTTTGGGTCAAACTCCCTCCGATGGAGAAAAAGAACGAAGGTTTGGGGAATATTATTTCATGAATTGAGTAAATATTTTATTTAACACCTCATTTATCCCTCAGATTCCGCAAGAAAACCCGAGCCCGCAGTGCCAAAGATTTAGCCACCGTCGGTGCTCCCAGCGCTAGTACTTCTGCCCCGTCCAGATCGAGCTATGGGCGTGGCATCAGGGATAACTATGACTATATATGTCCAGGCCAGCGTAACGATGACGACGACGATGATGATGAGGACTACGTGGATGATGAACCGCCAACGGATGAGGATAAGTTCGAGAGGTTGAACCGCCGGCGACATGAGATGCACCAGCGGATGCTGGAGTCCGAACGTCGGCAAATGGAACGCCATCAGCCGCCATCGCTGGCGAAGCTTCCGGGCCAGAATCGTACACGAGGCGTCGTGGCTAACAGTGACTATGGTTTTGTGGACAGTTACGAGCAGACTCCAACTCCCACGCCACGTTCGAATGCCAGTAGCACTGGACCGGGTGGCCTGATGATGAGTGGCGGGGAGTCCTCCGCTGGAGTTACAAGTTCCAAGTTCAATTTTGACGATGGATTTGAGTCAGATTTTAATCAGAGCTCTCCGCCGCCGGCGCCAGCAGGTACCGCCTCCAGTTGCAATTCCACGCCGGCGGGTCCAGTTTCGGCAAATGCGAACAACGGCGGATCGAAGAGCCTGTTCCGCTTCTCCAATGATTTTTCGGATCGCGAGAAACGGGAGCAGTTTGAGATGGATACACCGCCAACCTCAACACCACCAATTACGCAAAAACTGCGATTTGACGATAATGTTAAGGTCTCCCAATTCGATGATGCTGCCTTTGAGGATGACTTCGCCAAGGCATCATTCGATTTTGAAAAGGAACAAGCGGGTTCTGCCACAGCAGGTGCCGGAGGATCTGGTGCTATGAGCAGGAAGCAAAATATGCGAACCAGCAAGCTGCAGCAGCGCCAGGAGCTCATCAAGAAATCCGAGTCGGTAAACATATTTGCCAAAAAGCAGGAGGATCCCTTCGAGGATGACGAGTTCTTTAAATCACCAGACCAGGAACAGGCCATGGATCAGCACAATGATGACACTGAGGGCGGCAAATTTCAGTGGAGCGAGGACGCGAACTTTGCAAAGTTCGATGAAAACATGTGATTTGACCAACTGTTTGCCAAGGCATCGGGGCAGCGACCGGATCCGGACATCGATAACCACAACTATGCGGAGATCGATGTGGTCAACGACACGGACTTTTCATTTCTGGCCAATCTCAATCACTACTATCAGCAGCAGCGACTGCACAGCCTGCGACAGAGCTTGAATCGCCATGTTTACTGCAACTTGCCAGTCCAGCAGTTGCAGGAGCAAGTGAATCAGCCGATGAAGAAATCCATCGCCACATCTACAAGTCCCTGGCATGAGCCAAAGGTCAAGTCGAAGCCGCTGCAGCAGCTGCTGAGGAAGCCGAAAAAGTGGAAACTCAAGCGCACCCTAGATGACTTTCTAAAGTGTCTGATTATTGCGTCCTCGGAGCATGTGTACGATTATGATGTGCTGTGGTAGGATTGGCGGATTGGGAAGATGAGGAGCAGTCTTAGAGAAGAGAGAGAAATAAAGAAACCATACGATATTTAATTCGCCACATATATCTAGTCAACTCAATCGCCATTTAAACTTGCAATATCGTAACACTCCAACGAGGACTGTAGAGTTCCCTCTTACTCCCAGTTCTGCCCAAGCCAAAACATCACACAGCTCTGATCCTATTCCAAAGCCAGATTGTATATATAGATTTATCCAGCAGTCGATTCCAAGCAAGCCATAGAGAAAACTTAAACGAGAACAAGTGTTTGTTAAAGCTACTCCCCACTCGTCAAATAACGAAATACTCACGCCCCCGCCCCGAATCATCAATCGATCCGCAAATCGAAAGCAACTAATTAATTGCCTATGCTAGATGTCGTCTATTCCATATATATCGAATTATCCAAAGTGCAACCATTGTGCTAGCATACAATACCACATATATTCCTAGGGTACGTTTATGTTTTTGCATACTACAAGCATAATTTGTATGATTGTTTGATTACATAGTTAACTAACGACTAATTAGTTTAATTCCACGGCAATGTGTTTTTATGATTTGACTATATATTATACATAACTATATATTTATACGTAACTGAACAAGCAACTGAAACTGAACGATCAAGTAACTCCCAAACAGCTAAATAATATACGATAATTATACATACGAACCTATTCTTATACATATATATGTAATGCAATTATACGAATACGATAGTTATTGTCAAGTCCCTTTGTGTAGGGGATGTAAAAATTGGTTTTTGTCCCGTCATTTTGTTCTATTAATTAAACTGTGAGAAGCATATTACAAATGGTTTCATTTATTTGGACAAGTCAAGTCGTTTCCAAACTTTTGATTACTGAATTTTGTGTGGCAACATACATAGCCAACATATATAGCCATATCGGATCGTATGCAAATGGGTGGCGGTTGGCTGCTCTGCCAGCACCTGCCATTTAGGCCGCTTTTGGAGCCAAGTGTTTGACAATTTGGAGCGCCAATTAGCCAGGCCAGCTGTGGTCTTCTACGCCCACAATAACTATAAAACCTTTGAGTCGATCCAAGCCAATGCATATTCAGTTTTTGGATCTTGTGGCAGCAGCAATCTCTTTTGAAATGCAGCAAATGGTAAGCAAATTCTTTGGCAAGGATTTTGTAAGATTTGGCTCTTTTCTGTTTTCAGTTGATTCTCGTATCCCTGGGACTGCTGGCCAGTGTGGCAGCCAAGCCAGCTGTGGATCCAGCACTGTTTCCTTCGGCCTCTACTTTCGGACTCTATCCAGGATCAGGTGGACCTTTTGCTGGCGCCTATGCTGCTGGTCCCTTTGCTGGCGCTCCTTTGGTTAATCCTTTGGGTGCATCTCCCCTGGCCGTATCCAGCAGCCAGCGCTTGGACTACTTTAACCAGTTTAATGCCGCCTTTGCTCCGACTGCTCCTGCCCGCATCCTGGCTACTGCTCCATTCCCTGCAACTGGCGCCCGACTCATTCAGCCAACTCGTTTCCTTGCTCCTGCAGTGGCAGCACCATTTTTCTTTTAGAAAGCATTGAAATTGTTCCTTATTTTGTCGTGTTATTCAAAAATAAAAGTACAAGTTGGTTAACCACAATCATTGTGTCACTATTAAGTCGGTATATGGCTAAACTGTTGCTTTTTTGGCGACGTGCCAAGTACAGTGTATACAGGTGTGATATTCCTTAATAACAAATAATCGAATTGAATGAGCATGTTCAATAAATGGACAAAGAAACATTTATTTATAATATCGAGATTGTCTCTCTATATATATATATATATATTTTATACAATTTGTTGTATGAATCTAATATGAAATAAGTTTTTGATTAAATTTGTCATATATATCATAATATAATATCATTTGGTATCGAGTGTTATCACAATGTATTAAAGGTAGGCTATGTCCGTTGCAGATCACCAGACACCCTTGTAACCATATCCAACGTTATAAGTGGGATAGTAGTAGGGATAGGTGTACGGATAGGTGGTGGCGTATGGGTAATTGTAGGCGGGATACGCCGGATAGCCACCGCTGTACTTAACATAGGTGTTGGGATAAGTGGCCACCGTGGCGGGGGGCACGAAAACTCGATTCCAGTTTCGAGTGACAAACTGATGGCTGGTGGCCACGGGAACCAGGCGAGGAACAGTAGCGGGCACTGCCGGAATCACTGCTGGAATAACTCCATTTGTGGCAGTTGCAAAGCTGGCATGAGACAGCACCAACCCAAGGAGCAAGTAGCCCAACATGGTAGCAAAAAGCTGGATTATGATAATGCTGAGATTATACACTTTAAGTACATTTATCCTTAAGGGTACTCACGCTCTTCATGATGAGGGTAAGTAACCTGGGCCACTCGATCACCGACCGACTGTCCATTTGTAACCCAACCAGGCTGCTTTTATAGCACGCCGAGATTGGATTTGACTTTCAAATGCAACCACCCTTTTATGGATGACCAACCATTTGTGGGCCACCGCCTCGTCCAAGGGCAGCTATGCATTCCCAAAGAAGAGAAGCCAGCGAAGCTTGGAGGGCTTTAAGTATATACAAATAAATATCTTTGGAAAGATGACGCAAGCGGAATTTGTGGCAACACAAAGGCTGGCCATTTAATTATGCTGCAGTAATACAACGATCGAACCCATTGATCAAAACATCTGAGTAAATATAGAGATTCCTGGCCAGATATTTCGGTTGACTATAAAAGCAGATCGGTGACCGAAAGAGCACATACATCCAGAAGTAAACAACATGAAGCTACAGTTGGCTCTCGTTCTATGTGGATTGACTCTGGCCTTGGGCCAGATTGTTCCCCGCAGCTCCTGGTGTCCTGTGCCCATCTCGCCGCGAATGCCCAGGCTCATGGTACCGGTGCGACTGATTATCATCCATCATACAGTCACGGCCCCTTGCTTCAATCCGCATCAGTGCCAGTTGGTACTTAGGCAAATTCGAGCCGATCATATGCGCAGAAAGTTCAGGGATATTGGCTATAATTTCCTGATCGGCGGGGATGGTCGAATCTACGAGGGCTTGGGTTTCGGCATCCGTGGCGAGCATGCTCCCCGCTATAACAGCCAGTCCATTGGCATTGCTTTCATTGGCAACTTCCAGAGTAAGTCATCCCATTCAATTACCCTGTGTCATTTTCTTTAATACTATGTCTGTATTTCAGCTGGATTACCTCCTTCGCAGATGCTCCAGGCTGCCCGAACCCTCATCCAAATCGCTGTGCAGCGTCGCCAGGTTTCGCCCAACTATTCCGTGGTGGGTCATTGCCAAACGAAGGCCACTGCTTGTCCGGGAATACACCTTCTCAACGAGCTCAAAAAGTGGCCAAATTGGCGACCAAAGCCTTAGGTTTCCATATGAATCATTCGAGTGTTGATGAAAGATGGAGACCCTAACATAAATATATCTTGAAACCCATTCTCTGTAGCTAAATTGATGTAAATAATTGTACATTTTACCAAATAAACACATTTTTTAGACAAATGTCATTAATTTTTAAAAGTTTATTTTACTTAAGATATGTAACTTTGCTTTCTAGTTTTGCCTCCAGTGCGGCCACGTCTTGATCTCGTTGTACAGAGCATCACCTGGGCAGGAGGTGGCCTTGGTCTGCCGATGACCGAACAGCGTGTAGTTATCCTTGAGGTATCCACGCTGCTTGGCCAGCTCGATTAGATCCTTGGCGTTCTGGAGCATCTGGGCGGATGGGGCACTGCGTTCGAAGTTGCCAATGAAGACGATGCCAATGCTCTTGCGATTATAGTTGGGGGAGTGTGATCCCTGGAGCCCGAAACCACGACCCTCGTACACCTTGCCATCACCGGCCACGATAAAGTTATATCCAATATCGCTGAAATTGCGGCGACCCTTGTGATCCGACTGAATGTTCTTGATCATGCGCTTGCACTGCTCGGATGTGGAGCAGCCATTAGGATTGTCCGAATGATGGATGATCACATAGTCGACGGCGCCGGAAATCCTAGAAGGCGATCGAGCAGACACCGCACCCCAACTGCTGCGTGGTTCAATCTGCAGGGCATTGGCGGATAGAGCTGATGGGGAAGAGAACTTGATTAGCCTATTAGCCCGTTTGGGGTTTGAGCACACTCTGATTGATTACCTAAGCAGCAAAGCACTAAAGCGGCCACAAAACTAATTGCCGTTGATGTGTTCATCTTTGCAAGATTCAAGATTCTATTAAATTCTTCCGCTACGGCTGTGTTTATATAGAAAAGTTTCATTTTTTACGGGAAACGAAGCGTTAAATACCCCTCAAAACTGGTTTTCCTCTTTATGAATTGAACTCGATCGAACAATCGTTCAAAATCAAATTATATTATACAAATCGTATTTAAATCCTATGTACAAAACCCAGAGAAAGCATTTTTTGTTTTGCACAGTATCATAGTAATAGGAAAATTCTAACTATGAAAGAATGAAAAGAAAGTTTCTAAAGAAGAGGTAAAAGAAATTCCGACTTTCTGCTTAATATGCTTAATATTTTTGAATTAGGTGTATGACTATTTCTAAATAGACTTATCTCAATTCTCATACACATCACAGCATCTAAATACCCAGGGTATACATACACCGGGTGCGGTAAAGAACCTGCTGGGGATTCACTTGCGCCCCCGAGATAAGAAGCTGCTCCCGGAGACCTCATACACACGTCGAAGCTATAGACAAACACTTTTTACATTATTATATTTGAGTAAACTTAATAAAACATCATATTAATCCCCCACATTTTAGTTCTCGATGGCCTTAAGTTGTTTGGCAATGATTTGCTTCTTGGTTTCCTTTGGCTGGTATTTTGTTTTGTCTGCCTTGGTCTTGGAATTTTTCGTTTCGGAGGATTTCTTTGATGATTGCACGATTTCATTCGCTTTGATTTGCAACTTTTCCATCAACGTCAGTGGACGAACTGTGGCCGTTTCCTCCTGTTTCTTGTGGATCAATGCCTTGGTGGCCACACGATTCTTCTCGGCCATCTTTTGGTTCTTGTTCTTCACCTTTTCCGAGCGCAGGCCGGCTAAAGCCTCTTTGTATTCAACTGCATGTTGAATCTCAATATCTGGAGAAACGTGGATTTCCTCACCCAATCCCTTGTTCGCATCGCTTAGTATTTTTTTGAATAAAGTCATATCTTGTTCCGTGAGCACGGTGACGGCGGTGCCCTTTCTTCCCGCTCGAGCCGTTCGGCCCACTCGATGAATGTATGTCGTGATATGGCGAGGTGTCTCATATGAGAGCACAACATCCACGTCTGCCACATCGATACCACGCGCCAGTGCATCTGAGCAGATCAGTCCATTGATTTTCCCAGCAGCAAAGTCCCTTAGTCGTTCATTTCGAACCTTAGCCGAGAGATTTCCCGACAATTCAGACACTTTGGTGCTATACTTTTGAAATAGCACTTTCAGCACGAATGTTAGTCGAGTTGCCTGATCCGAACTGTTGGTGAAGCACAAGAATCGCTTCCATTTGTACTTTTCCACCAAGGCAAAAACAGTGAGGGGTTTAAGTCGCAGCTCCGTCACACAGTACTGCTCGGTTAACTCCGCCGGCGTTGTGTATCTGCCCACAAATTGTCCTGGATCTGTAAGCGCTTCGGTATCAGCACCTTCTTCCGTTGCGTCCTTCAACACGGGCATGGTAAGTACGGTGGCGAACAGACGAGGCTGAAAGAGTCGTAGATCCTGCAGCTTCTCGGGATCTTGAGACAATGTCGCCGAGAACAGGAGCTTATGTGGTTGCTTGCCAAAGCTGGCTTGAAGTTCTGCATAGCATAGAGGTGCTTGAGTGCCGGCCAGCAGCTGGTCGGTGGTTTCCTTTACATGACTGTCCAGATGATAAAGCCAGTTTTGGAAAACTGCATCCATTATTCGATCGGCCTCGTCAATGACCAGAAATTTTAGGCTCTTCAGGCAGAACCCTTTCGTGGCGTGCAAATGGTCAACCAAGCGGCCTGTAAGAAAATTACATACATAATGAAACTACAAGACTTCTCTCGGTTTGTTTAACTCACCTGGTGTGGTCACCACAATGTCTGCCTTGGAGTAGTATTTGCCTTTGTATTGCTCCACCAGCTTCTCCTGCTCATCCTCTAGTTTGTGCTGCTTGGATAGAAGGCAAACCTCCAGCTCCGTTTTGCTGCACAACTCACTGATGACCCGATAAACCTGTAGGGCCAGCTCTGCCACAGGAAGGACGACTAAAGCCCTTACTTTACAATCCACCCGCTGCGATAGCAACTGGACAATTGGTATGGCAAAGGCCAAGGTTTTTCCACTGCCTGTAGGAGCAGATACACAAATATCTCGGGGACGAAAGGGAGGAGGCTTAGCGTGTGCCTCCAGGATCCATGGGATGACCTGCTTTTGGACTGGAAAAAGCCGCTTAATCTTCATCTGCTTGAGAGCTTGACATGTGTACTTCTCCAGGTAATCGAGCTGGTCAATTGCCTCGGAGGCGGGCACTTCCTCCTCCGGCTGCAGGCTTCCACCTTCAATGATGGTTGGATGTGCCAGCCAATTGGGCAGCTGCATCTGCACTTTCTTCTTCTTGGCCGCCGAATCATCGCCTCCAAGAACTTGAAACTCATTAGACGGAACATCTTCCTCTTGGACAACTTCTAGGGGCTTTTCTGGTTCTTCCACCTGCTCCTCCTTGGATTCCGACTCCTTCACATCTGAGGTTTCTTTTTCCAGGATTGGTGTTTCTACAACTTCTATGGCTTCATGTTTCCTTTTGCGTTTTGCAGCCTTCTTAAGCAATTTTTGCAGTATTTCATCCTCGTTGTTGGTGCCTTGGGCCCCATCTTTTTGTTCTTTCAAATCCTCGGTATATCTGGGGTGTAATTGATTTAAAATGACTGTAGGTAATAAACACAAGTTTAGTTACCTGTTAACAGTAAATAATTCCATTATCTACACGGTTTTTATTAAACTAAACGAGAGAGAATGAAATGCACGTGTTGCGGCTGCTTTGTTTACGTTTTACAAAAACATATTATCGATATCGGGCTCTGTGGCACTTCGATATTAAGAAGTGTATGCCTATCGCGCGGTGTGACCCTTTGTACTTTGGCGCGTTTATTTAAAAATGTGATATATTGTATGTAAAAGTTTTTCGGCTTCAAATAATTAAATGCAAATTAGCATATAATCCCTCTTCATTTTTTTTGTTATTTATTTATTTATTTAGAAGCGATGAATCCATACAATGCAGTAATAGTAACATAACAGCGCAATTAACAGATAAATTATAGAACCAAACCTCGCACTAAGCATGTGAGGACTTAATTCCTCTTAATTACTTTTATGTGTCAAAATTTATTGCATGTACAAAATGTACAGATCAGATAATATTAGCTAGGGAAGAAATATTTTAAGTGGGTTGTTTATAAATTGTCTTCGTATTGTCATCCCATCTTATTAATTATGCACACAGTTATATTCCAGTTTTTTTGAATAATTAACAATATTCCCCTAACCGCAAGCAGAACAATTGACAACGGAAATGAAAACAATATTAGTTCATATTCCTGTTTTCGATGGGCTTTGTAGTTTCCCTTAGATATATATGTATATATATGTATGTACTTACGAAATGCGTTGATGCGTATACAGAATGCCGCCAACTTCATGGGTTTCTTTGGGGATTTTTATGCCAGCCGGTGATTCATAATTGACCCAGAGATTGTACCCACGTGAACGTCGGATGCAAAATTAAGCATCAGATACGATAAATGTTTATGAACGTACTCCGAACAGGTTTAGAGGGTTTTTACATGCTCCACTAAAAATAATATAAATATTTCTATAGAAATGACATTTTTGACGAGATTTTTTAATTATTTCCGAACAGTCTTACTGTTGGCAATACTGTCATTTGTTTGCGGCTACACTTAAAACTTCTTATTGCTATTTCCGTCCGTAAATTTGTATTTTTTAATGCGACCATTAATCATGCCGACGGTCGTTTCAATTCGATTCAGTTCAGTTCAGTGGCACCTCAGTTGAACACCTGTGACAGAGGACGACACGCCCACATCGTGTGTCAGAATCTATATATACTCGTAGTACTACTTGGCCCACTGTTGTCGGGGCTCGGACCTTAGATTTTGTTGAGCACTTAAGGATCTAACTGAAATTGGAATCTCGTTTATTCAGTTCTTCGCGTTTATTCACCCAGTGAATTGCCAAGCTTAATTTTATTTAAGTATGCCTTATTCTAACTAACTAACTAACTTTTTTCAACTGATAAATTTTAATATTCTTAAATGAGAATATATTCACACTTGGGAAATCCGACGATTGAATAGTTTTCGGGCTGTTCATATTGTTTACAAGTAATGATTTCCCACTTCATTGGGAATTGTAACGATTCAAAAAGAAGTGAGCGTGTATTTATTTGCTAAGTGATCCCTGACTTTCAAGACTTTCAGCTCGAATCAGTACCAGGTTCTTTCATTTCGCACATGTGCCGGATTAAAATACCAAAACTGGATATGGAGTTATGAGCCGAGTTTGCGGATACGAAAGCTGTCCATATAATGGCTATTGAAAGGCAAAAGAGTCATTGTTCAGTTCTTTTGGCGAGTCCAATGCTAAAACGTGTTTATTTGGATAAATGCCGTTCCGTTTTCAGTTTTGGACTTCCCTGACCAAGTCAGATACTTTGTATCTGTAACTGACATCTTATCTCGCTATTCCATTGGCTCTTATCATTTCGATCTAATTGAATTTTCCCCGAACCATATTCTTCACTGCTCGCCGCGGAAAGGCAACTCTCTTTTCCTTATCAATCAAGCCGGGGAAATATTGTGTCTGCTTTTACTTGCCCTTAATTAAACATTGTTTTCGCTTTTTAGTTACTGAAACCTAATTAAAGACTTTGAAGTAAGAAAAGGGGGTAAAAGTAGCAGTCGTGCAATTGAAGACTCCACCTACTGCGTTCTATTGAGTTGTGTTTTGGTACTTTAGTGGTAACTTTAAGCAGCAGAAGCTTACTCAAACTTACTTTGTAAGCCGGTAGAGAACATCCTAAGTTTGCTTACATGTGAAATTATATTAATTAGAACTTTTACAGTACACATTTTGCAATCAAACAAATAATTCTCCAAATAATACCTTATATAATGAAAAAATATAAACGGGTTTGGTATCATATATAAATGACTTATAGATAAAGGTTCACAGTAACACCCAATTATGAAGCTAATAAGCATTGGCTTATATTAAAAACTGTTTTAGAAATGTTTGATAGCTTTATGTGATAAACGTGCCTTCCAAAACTAAAAGCGAGAAAAGGCAAAAATCGAATCAGTGGCAATAAAACACATAACAATTCCATAATCGTGCTCTTCGTGGGAATTTTACGGCTCACTTGGAATATTTATTATCATATAATGTATGCTAAGCCCGCCGTAGATTGTGATTAATTTAAATATTATAACGCTACATTTCACTATTATTTGTCGGGATTTCTGATTTTCTTCTGCTTTTGCACAAATTTCTACACCTTACTAATATTTCCTTCTCTCCATTTGATACATGTGTGCAGAATTCACGTATCAAACACAACAAACTCAATACAAAAAACAAAAGAGATTATATTGCCACCTGTTCGGTGTTCCCCATCTCGTTAGGAGGGGGAGGCGGGCGACGCTGAGAACTTGTCTATAACGTGGAGCCCGCTCCAGCGATCGCTTATAACGGTAGGACATAAAAGCGCCGCAGCTCATTTGCAAGCGTTTCGCTGGCCGTTCAACATCTAAACAACTCGCTCGGGAATCGTGGGCGCTGCGAAAGAATCGCGAAAAGTTTCAAAACTCGGCGAAAAAGTTTCGGGCAAAAAAACGCTCGGTTTTTTGCTCAAAGTTTTCGTTTCGCATACGTTAGTTTCGTGCCCAAGGATATACCTTAAGGATATAAAACAAAAAAAAACATGATGCAAATAATACTGCCTCTTTTTGTGCTGACTGCCTCGTAAGTGCAAGCAAAGACTAGGAAAACAAAGTTCTTAACATCATAATCTGATTTTGAAATTTTGAAATTTCTCCTAATTCTAAATTTCATTAAGGCCATCCTAAGTAAGGTTGTTCAAAATGCACTATGTCTACTTTGTAAATTCTACATTGTCAAAATAAAAAGCTTTTTTTTTTAATCCTGTTCTTATCCCAAAAAAAACCCAAAATCTATATTTATTTATTTATACAAAAAAGGTTAGAACGAGAAATATAGTGCACTATTAATAGTTATACATACCACTTGTACTATAGCATTACTTAGCCATTTAAATCTATTCCAAACCGCCTTGGCTAAAAAAACAAGCTGCCAAAAAAGCTAATTTGGCTCAAAGAAAGCTACAAATTTGTGTTTAATCTCGACTGACCCTGATCGGTCGATCGGCAATTGTTATAAACAACGACGACTGGCCAATATCATAAAGACGCATATAAAATTAAAAAGTAAATAAAAATTGTCGTAACACTTGTCAGTTTTGAATGTCACTTGATTAGCAGTGGATTTGCTGAATTTTAGCCTTTAGATTTAAGTGTTAGCAACACCTTTTCGATTAACCAATAACAAATTAACGCATTTTTGCAGATGTCTTGGCAGTCCGGTGAGCCAAACCCGTCGATTCCCCAACGACTTTCTCTGGGGCGTTGGATCATCTTCATACCAAATCGAAGGCGGCTGGAACGCGGATGACAAGGGGGAGTCGATCTGGGACTTTCTCACCCACACTCATCCCGAGAAAATAGTCGATCGATCCAATGGCGATGTCTCGGCGGACAGCTATCATCAGGTGAGCGGAGAATTCAATCAAATCGATAATGGTAGATATTCGATTGAGAATCAGAATGAGTCGGTTCGTTTGGCATCTCAGTTTGATTGGAAGTTATGCAAAGAGTTCAAGATCTCCAGTCGACTAGCTGAGGTAATCGACTGCAAAATATGTAGGCATCTGGCAATTGATGCACTCCGATGTCTATTAGTTACACAGCTAATTACGTGATATTATCTAGAGCTCTTGACGCTGATCTAACCAGATGGGAGTTAAGAAGTCGGTCGGTGATCTTTGGAGGAGGAGATCAGTGGATCACTTCAATGAATCCGCCATGGCTAATCAATTAGATTCAAGTGATTAATAGCCAAGGGATTTTTAACTAGAGAAGTGTGCTATAATCTGATTAAGAAAGAATTTACTTTATGTCCCATTAAATTAAGATACATATAGTATCTTATAGTTCTTCTAGTTTTGTGACTAAATAATATTTAAAGTATATGCGAATGATCTTTAGTCATGAATAAATGTGTAGCTTCTGCAAATAGCTTCTCGAATCATCAGATAAACTACAATTGTGCCCCCAATTAATTCGAAGTCAAGATCACCGGCCAATTATGTTTAGATAACATAACTCTGATCAATAACCATAATTCAATAGGCCAGAATATCATCCTCAAGCGTGGACATGCGATGCAAATCGATGCAAATATTGCATCCCATTACGGCCGTAAAGTAATTTGCATTGGTTCTGACCACAAAATCATTAGCCAAGAACCGCATAAATCATGAGCAGCAGGCCTTTGGCATGGGGACACCTGTTTGGAACTTTGTTTGTTTGATTAACTACTGTGTTCCGATAATAAACTTGTCTCCATCTGTGACTTTCAGCACATTGCATTTGCACCATTTGTTCGCTTAATTGATTAATGACTGCCGATCGCTGTTGCTGGCTGAATTAATGATCTTCCAGCAATAAGCCGACTTAAAGGGCAGAAAACTAGGGCGTTACCTGTTTTGTGGGCCTACTAAATGTAAAGCAGTAGGGAACTTTTCGACGGTTTCTATTAGCAGGAATATTGTACAACAATCTGGTTAGACCTGATAAAGATCTTTGCATACTTGTATCAAATGAAATTGTTTGCCATGTGACCCATTTCCAAAGAGACACTGATATGAGCAGATAAGTTGGCTAAGCACACTGCTAATTATGATATGATTATGATTATAATTGTTTAGACCTGTTTTATTTGCACAAAGTCAATTAAAGGTCTTAACAATGGGTATAAAAAGAATTGTGCACAGAAAAGAGCAAATACTATTTGGTGATATCTTTCATTTAATTTTTATCTTATCCACTACAACATTTAATAAATGCAGGACATGAGATATAAATTATTTCTATTAATTGCTGTTAATTGTTTATTTCTCAGTCGGAGGTTAGTGAAACAATTTATAATCCAGGGCGGATCTAGAAATCACAATAATTTTTGTATATTTAATAGCTACATTTAAATATAAGCCCGAGATTAATAAGATTAAGATTTGCATGCATTCATACATATCTCGATCTCCTTGCAAGATTCACCCGAATAAATACTCAATGAATTCACATTGAAATATCTGCAACATAGTTGCACTGAATTATCAATTTATCATGTTGACTGTGCTGTAGAATTGGTTAATACTGTCACAATTCGCTGCTAATGCCAATCAATAGATTTGCCGATTTCGCTACAGGTGCCAACTGCTGCATTTGCATCAGGTGTCATAGTTTTTTGTAAGTTTTTTTGTTTTGTATTTTTTTTTTTTAATTTTGTTATTGTTGTCAGCGGCGGCAGGCGATTTGAAAAATGGATTAAATGGTTGGACAGACAGCTTAAACGCCCCCTTCCTTTCAAATGCAATACTCGGCGATCGCGATTCAAATTGTTTTTTTCAATTCAAAGTCACATAATTAGCAATAGAGCGAGCCAAATCCAAAGCCAAAGTCAGAGCTCCGGGCCAAGTTGTGACAATGACCATTGGGCGTGGAATGTGTCGCCAATGACCGGCCGGCCAACTGGTTTTCCATTCCCAATTTGGGTTTTTTCGGAAATTTGGCCCGGCATTCTTGGCATCGTTTCAAAGAAAAACCAAATCAATCCACACTAAAAAAGTCAGAATGCCTTAGTCTCATTTTCCGACACTTAACGTGTCCATTAGCAGGTTTATTTATCTGCTCACATTTCAATTTAAATGACCAGTGGACATTAATGTTATGGTTTTGATTTGTCCATATCAATTATTAAATTAGGTTGGCTAGTTTCGATTCGATTTTATGGTCCAACTAAGCAGGCGGATTATGTACGACTAGTTGCGTACTGGTTTCTCATATTTTGACTTTAATTGGTTAAATAAATTGATACGTTCTTTACTACGGCAAAATGTTGTTAAATAGAGAATATCATTTAATATCAGCATCAGTCAAACAGATTTGATATGCATTCAAATTAAGGGGATTTTTGTTCTTAATCAGCTGGAAAAATACTATAACAAATCAATTTAGAAGTGTAAGCTGTTACTTTGATTCCAACACTATTAATTAATATTAATTTAATATGTCAATTGAAATTTTTCCAGTGGAAGCGCGATGTGCAAATGGTCAAGGAGCTGCACGTGGGCACCTATCGCTTCTCCCTGTCCTGGCCACGAATTATGCCCGGTGGCTATATGAACCACGTCAGTACAGCCGGCATTAAGTACTATTCCAACCTGATCGACGAACTGCTGCGGTACAACATCACTCCGATGGTGACGATCTATCACTGGGAATTGCCGCAGAAGTTGCAGGAGCTGGGTGGCTGGACCAATCCGGAGATAATTCCGCTTTTCAAGGACTATGCTCGCCTGGTGCTGGAAATGTACGGAGATCGGGTGAAGATCTGGACCACCGTCAATGAGCCGTGGCATGTGTGTGAGCACGGTTACGGAGTGGATTATATGGCACCTTCGTACAACTATCCAGGCATTCCCGCCTACCTCTGTGGTCACAATCTGCTGAAGGCTCACGCCGAGGTGGTGCACATGTACCGGGAGCTCTTCCAGCCGCGTCAAGGTGGACGCATGGGCATCACACTGGATACGTCGTGGCCAGAGCCCAGGGATCCCAACTCCGCCGAGGATCGTGAGGCCTCCGAGCGAGCCATGCAGTTCTATGTAGGCTGGTTCGGTCATCCCATCTTTTCCAAGCACGGTAACTATCCCAAGGTGATGATCGAGCGCATTCGGAACTTGAGCAAGGAGCAGGGTTTCGGAGCACGATCCAGACTGCCTGAGTTCACCACTGAGGAGATTCATCGCATACGCGGCACCTCCGACTTCTTCGGCATCAATTCCTATACCAGCAACCTGGTCACCTCCAATGGTCACAATAATACCGGCAAGTTTCCAGTTCCATCCTTTAATCACGACATGGGCGTGGTCGAGAGCCAGGAGGGCGTCGATTGGCCCGGTTCCGGATCCGTTTGGCTCAAGGTGAGTTTGATACTAGCTTGGAGATTATAATCCTGGGTAGTCAGAACAGGAACATAAGCTATTAGGCTGTCTAAAAGGACCAATTAACAAATATAGAAAAGGTTAATAACCTGACACTAGTTAAGGTACCCACTGTCAAATGAAGAGCTTTTAGTGTTTAGCCCAGATACACATTATACATATTTTTAAGCACTTTAAAAGTTTTCTATATCCCAGAATAATTACATAAAAAGGTCTGAAAACTTTCCGTCTTGCTCACAATTTAACACCAGAAACATATTTCCTTCATCTGCACGACTTCAATTATCTTTCGCTTAGTCGGCTAAATTGATTGTGGCCCTCACCCTCTGGAGAGCAGAGATGAGGAATAGAAATCCCCCACGTCCAGGATGAGGTGGTGTAATTAACTTGGTGGAGTGCTTGGGGTAACTCGAGGGTTGACTTATCCCCACTTAGAGTTTGAATTATGGTTTGCCGAGTAAACTAGTTAGCAAGGAATCAGAAAAGAGGGTGACTTTCGCCCAGGTGGCGCACAGGTGAATGAACCCTATTGACAGCGTGGTTGTACTTCATCTCCTCTCTGTTCCTGCAGGTCTATCCCAAGGGAATGTACAATCTGTTGATGTGGATACACCGGGAGTACAATGCGCCCGAGATAATCGTTACGGAGAACGGAGTCAGTGATCGCGGTGGTCTGGAGGACTATGCCCGCGTGGACTACTACAATCTCTATCTGTCGGCGGTTCTGGATGCCATGGAGGATGGAGCGAATATCAGTGGCTACATCGCCTGGAGTCTGATGGACAGCTATGAGTGGAAGGCAGGCTTCTCGGAGAAATTCGGTCTCTATCATGTGGACTTCAACTCACCGCAACGCACCAGAACGCCCAAGATCTCGGCGAGAGTATTCGCCCAGCTCTGCAAGACAAACACCATCGATTGGAGCTACAGACCCAAGCTGGATGAGGAGCAGCAGCTGGTGGCCATGGCTCAGCTGCCGGCGGAAGCCAGGACAAGTGGTGCTAGCGGTGCTGTCAGTTGGAGTCTGATGGGCATTCTACTGCTGGCTCTGCTTAGATAAGAAAATAAATATGATTAAAAAGGAGAGAAAGAGCCTTGCCATATTCGATTGCTACTCGTATCTCTAAGTTCGTCTAACCGTCTTTGTAATATATTATGTATAGATGTTATAATTTGTACTAAGGTTAAAAGACTCGAAACTGAATAAAACCCTTTTGTGATATTTAAATCATGTTGTTATTGTAAATGCATATTAAACAGTTTAGTTGTTTACTTTTCTAAATCGAGGTGGCATACAGACCAGTCTTGAATGGATTTCCCTATTCATATTTTCGCTTCTTTCATACTTTAAAGAGAGTGAAGAGATCGATATATTTTCTAAAGATCAATAATTTAGCCTAATTTCGCGTTAACAAAACAATTATAATATATCGTATATTCCACAAAATGCTATTGAAATCACTCATATTTGTGCGCCGGAGTTGATCTGGGAACCTTGAAAGATCGTTTGTAGGAAGCGGAGTACTCCCATTCACCGGAAAGATCATTCAGATGTTAATGCAGCCCTCTTTTAGATCATTTCAGCTGACCACTCAGTTCGATACGGTGTGACATTTACATGGAGTAATTTCCTTGAGCTGTCACCCAACATTTCCGCACGTAAATCAAACAGAGAACCAACAAAATATCCAATGATCGGTGATATTTCGCGGCACAATGAGCCCCGATGCTAGTACATTATATCATCGCGATGAGGTCGGACTGGGGGCTAATTGTAGGGGAGGGTCTGTCTATCTATGGACATTGGTCCAGCATGAATCGGAATAGTTAAATCCCTTGCTAATCACCCCGATTAAATCACAGCTTATGCATATGTAGGTATATTCTTTGCATGATCACAACATCCGCCTGGCCTTAGTTAAACTTTAGTAAAGATACTTTCGAATCGGAATCGAAATCGATACGGAATCTCATGTATATCCCATAGATACATTTACCCTCCAGAACCAGTTACCTTTCATTTTGGGTAATGTTTTTTTTTATTTACACTTATTTTTTATGCACTTAACTGGATTTATTGTTTCAGTTAGCTCAAGTCACACGAAAACTGCTGAATAAATTAAGCAATTTTAGCCGTTGTAGGAAACATTGAAATGCCAATGCCAGTGTGGTGAAAGAGAGGGGGGCAGGGAAGTGCCTCTGGGGGAGGGGCTCGTCTGGAGTCTGGTCTCGACCTGCCTGCCTGGCGTGCTCCCAGTGTGACTTTGCACCTGTTTGAGTCACGAGCCGGCAACGGGCATATTCATAATTCATCAGCCCACAGTCTGGTGCTGGCAACTAAAGATTGAATGTGGAATAGAACTAAGGGTTTTATCCGAGTTACGTAGTCAGTCACGTACAAAAGAATATCAAAAGGGCTTTGGAAAATCATTACAAATGTATTATGCAATGTGAACATTATTGTTCTGTTCTAGACAAACCGACACGAGACCCAATGAAAAATGCTATGTATTGATACAGTAAAAGAAATAAGTCACAAAAGCAAGTCAAAAGTGGTTTCATATATTTTACTATCTAATATTTATACCTGAACCTTATACCTTATACCTTTATACTTGTAGAGTAAAAGGGTATACTATATTCGATTGAAAGTATATAATAAATTGGGCAAACCATACAAAATGGTTCTGATTTCTCTATTATTTTTGCCAATTTCTATTCCTATGCCAACACAATTTTTCAAATTCTCATTTGCAGTAACAGGTATCTGATAGTTTGACATAGAAGGATAGATAAAAATACTTTCAAAAGCAAGAACATTTTTATAGTTACTCATAAAAATAATTAAAGAAACCGGAACTGTACACCAACAAATTCTTCTCTTCATTTTATTCCCAACAAATTACGGCAATAAGCCAATAGTTGCTTTTTGAGATATGATTAATGAGATCCAATGGTCAGTTGAAGCCAAGTGAATATCAATCGAAAGAGCAAAAAGATCCGTTTCAGTTTTGGATATCCCCCCTTTCCCCTTTATGGACACTCCCCGTGACAGAATATAAACAAAATCAACACACATTAGCAAAACAATGTTGTACAAACCAAGTGTGGCGCAAAACTTGGCGAAAACCAAAAACAAGCTAACAAGTCAAACAAACTGAGTGGAAAAAACGTTCTGGAGTTGGATGTTCTCAACAGTTTTTCCACTTTTTTGTGCCTTTTTCCCCCGATGAAATTTTACAGGGCATTGCATCAGCCAAAGTTTAGTTCAGTTCAGTAAGTTAAGTTGCACGAACTTCGCAAAATTCAAACATTTGATTTATGCACTTGTTTTTTTTTTCTTTTGAAAAGGTCAGAGCGTGAGTAATATAAATAAATCCAGTTTAAATACAGATCACGACCCTACGAAGATTAATTGCAGATAACGTTTCCATTTACGCATTTTAGTCAACGTATTCTATGCGGATTTGCATGCTTAATCTTATATACATTTCATAGGGTCGGAAACATTTCCCAATAGCTGTTAGATACAACGGATCTAGATTCTTTTACTTTACCCGCTATGATACTTCGAAAACTGAGAAATAAGAAGCAAAAATAATAATCAATCGATTTATATTTTACTAAAATTTCCAACATTGTAATTTCAAAGTAACGTACTCTCTCATTTATTCCCGATTGTCACTTTTAACCGGTTAAAACGGTTTGTGTATTGGATAACTAAGTTTGTACACATTTGTAGCATACTTTCGGGCACAATTTTTATGTTCACTTTTCTGTTTTATGTCTTATATATTTCTATATATATATTTATATCTTAGTTTATAATAATGCATTAATGTAATGTGATTATAATAAAATAATAATATAATGCCTTGATACATTATTCAATCAATCAATACTATTACAATATTAATGATGTATTCATGACTTACGCTCAAAAATTGTACTCAATGTAAAATATTCTCTTGATGACAATTCGGAAAATAAAGTAAATAGCATAAATATTTTTTCCATAAATATGACAATCCACTATTAATGGTCTGTTAAAGATTATCAAACTTAAAGATGAACAATTGTGTGGTTACTTTTGCAGTGTCACGTCGCTTTTCCTCTATGGAACGTGCTGGGAAAGTGGATCCACAGGAGCGGCTGCATCTCTCCCCTTATCAACAAGCAGGATTAACCCGCTGCGCCATTTATCAAATGATTCACAGACCTCAATGCACTTATTGAAAATTAATACGGCTTAGACCTACCATAGTGCAAAAATCAGCACACATGCTCGCCCCCGATCACCACCCTCCGGTTTTTGCCCTCTCACTAATCCTGCGAACAAGGCATTTAAGGCACCACTGGAGATAGGCAAACAAACATCTGTCCAGGATGCGTATTGTGGCCTGAAAGAAGGATTAAATAACAATAAGTGATCAAGTAAATTAAAAACCAAAGTTCGATTGGGCTCGGTTCGATGCTGTCGTTAAATTCAATTCAATTAATTTCGATGAAAATTTAATAGAGAAAAATTATTTTCCAATAGGAACAAGAGGCAATCAAGTTAATAATGTGTACACAGATTTCTTTGGCACCGTGGTTAATTCTATTATGATTCGAACACCGAATCTGGGAAATGCGGGTAGGTAAAAAATGTTATTTCTATTAAATTAATATTATTAAATATATATTTAAATGAGAGAATTCGTAAGTACGCAACAACTTGGCTTTGCCCCCCTATTACAAAGTAATACTGAAATTAACACTGCGAGCCAATTGAGTTAACCCTTTGAAATCAATATTCAATTACATCATACACCAATATAGATTTTTATAAACTGCGGCACTGATTGAGACGTTCTCTTGAGAAATATAGCCCTTATCGTTTCACTGGGTAACTCCACCCATTCTATTCGATATTATGTGATATGTAATGTCACTTCATAGTTCCCCTTCTCAAGTAGATTAGGTTTGGCGATTAAGTCTCATTGAATCATTGAGATTTGTGCTTTTGGTGTGTCGTTAAATGGCATCCATGGCCAGAGAGCTGTATGGAATAGGAATCCCCTCGTTCTTGGTGACATTTAGTAATTTTCTGGACAACAAAAGAATAGAAGAGCACCCCCATACAATTACGGAGCAACTGTTCGGTATGGAAATTGTTTTCAGAGCCCCCCATTTGAGATACCAAAGTTCTTGTCACTTCAATTGCTTTGCACATAAATCTTTCCCTGAACTTTAGCGTAGGCATGGGAAAAGTTGAAGCTAACTAGATATGATCCTTAGGGTGTGAGTTCCAGGACCTTGTTCCTTTAATTATGGTTGGGATTTCGGAAATAAAAGAAATGTAAAAGCATGAAAGAAAGGTTTTCTTCTCTCGTCAGCTGTTTTGTGTGCCATAAATTACGAGAACCAAATGGGTAAAGGAAAAAGGTGCGAAGTCTACAAGGGAGGGTTGAGATTCCTAGGAGAACGTGCCAGGATCAGAAGGCAGCTGATCCTTCCCTCTTTCTAAAAATCAACGAACTCCATCTCTCTCCTTGCATTTCCAAACCCAAGTTCATTGCACTTGGCTGTGCCTTGCGTTTGCTATAATGACATACCAATTACCAGCTAAAAGACCTGGACGTGAACGTGGACTTGGTCTACGAATTGTGCGTTTGCCAGAGGAGTCCAGGTTCAGGCGACGGTTTGATTGCGTAACAAATTGGACAAACGACGCATGTCACCCCTTTTTAGGATAGAAAACAGTTAGAGCCATATTTGAGACAGTGACAAATGGTCGAATCCCAGTGATGAGGACATGCTTAGCCGTTTATGTGTTCGTAAATTGGAATAACTTCAAATACATGTTACTCATTAGAAGGTATTATAAACATAATTATGAATTGTTTGAAACATACAGTTCTTTGCAGTAGTTATCACATAGATTAAGAATTGAAAATATCTCTAATTAGTTATCTTTAACTACTCTATATTAGGATTTTACTTGTTCAGATACCATCACCATCATAATCACCACTACGCGCAACGCATAAACTTCATGATTAGTGGCGTGCGCTACTGTACCCAGTTCCATTTTCGATGCATTCAGTTTGGGAACCCACCACCAAAACCGAAATCCGCACTGAATCTGATGACGACCCTGATGACGAAACGCGGCGTCTGCGCAGCTGCCCCTGTTGTCCCGATCTAGGGAGCACGAGTAGCATAACTACGTGTACGTCTCTCTACAGTGAAACCTCCTTTCCAAATTCGTCGCCGCTTTGTCTGAAATTTCACGCAAAAGATATTGCGTGTGCGTCGTTGGCCAACTGCCTATAGATCGATCGCCTCGATATCGAAGTTTTATTGTTGTTTGTTTGTCATTCCAATTCGCCACCATCGGGCAAGCAAAAGGGATAAGGATAAAGGAGGCGAAGGATGGGCCATTGTCCGGGGGCTTGGATTCCTCATCGGGGGTTGCTTCACTTTAGTTTGGCTGAACTGCAATTGCAGTTCTACAGTTGCCACTGGAGGGTTACTTTTCCATGTCGTAACCACCCTTAGTTCTATGGGTCCCTTCGATTATCATCGCATGGGAATACGCGCTCCTGGTAGTGGAACCGCTCTCAACTCGGGCTCGGATTTCCCATTTTTTTTTCGGGATTTCGGTTTCAATGTTGGTCCGTGCTATTGCACATCTTCCCACCATTTGGTATCGCCTCTCCCTTATTTGTATATTTTGATTCGAAACTAGGAATCAAATCCATTGATTTTATGCATGTTTCTCGCACTTAACTGTTATTGTAGCTTAGCTGCACTTTTGTTTTGACGATTTATTGGATTTGGGCAGAATTAAGAGTGAGGGTTATGGTGCAGCACTTTAAGTAAATGGGAGTACATAAAGATCTGGAGTAGACTCACATTCGTGATTTATTGGAACATGAGCAAATGGAAAATATTGGACAAATTAACTACATATAGCTTGTTAGTTTACTATTCAAATTTTCCATTGAACAAACGCAAAGTAAAATATCTGAAAAATATGAAATAAAATAGTTTAATATCTTAATGGATAACAAATTGGATACAAAATCATTGCATGTAATTTAAAGCTAATAAAATCATTGAAAACACCAAGACAGTGTTTATTGCCCGATGTTCTGGCAATACCGAAATCATCAGATACAATTACTTTAAGAGCCATAAAACCACTACCAATCGCTGCCATTAAGCGTACCCTCCCCAATGAGAGCAAAACATTTGTGCGATCATGTTGGCCCATTGAGATAAACGATCGCTCATTTGTAGCCACTGCCAATTCCGCAGCTGGTTATCAGTCACCGGCCATCTCACGCACCTTGACCACCACCGGTGACCATGTTCCATGGATCTCGATGCAGCGGCTCTGGACACGACCGACATGCAATGCTTAATTGTTTTCCCTGTGCCGTATTTATGAGCCCACCTACCGCCCACTGGGCCAGTATCCTCGAATGGCCCAAACTGGCCGAGAGCTAGTGTTAATTTATGACGCACCTAAAAGTAGTCGCTATATAGATATATGGATATACACTCCACACCTCGGGGCATATATATCAGAATGATGTATCGTTAGAACCGGCCACATATCACACTTTGCAGCTGCCCAGCCCGGCTTACATAACACCGAGAGCTAAAGAGCCAGGGAGCCAGGGAGCGGGTCTATTGTCGTCATTGTAGTCACATTATTAGATTCGCATCGCTGGCCATATTAATTGTTGCTGTTTTTGCTGTTGCTGTCCAAGTCGGGCCCACTGCAGCCAGCGGAATGGTTCATTGAGCAGGGCGACAGAATGCAACTACTAAGGCCATAATGATCGCGTATTGTTGTCATTACGGATTCCAGGAGCGGATTGAGAGGGCTCTTGAGGTAGGTGCTATAAGCTTATAAAGCACATACAACATATTGAATGTACATATAACCAACTAGGAAAGTGCAAAACTCAACTATAAAATACAAATAACTATAAAAGTTTGCTTATATGTAAATACTATCATTTTTTATAGTAAAAGCAACCCTAATACTTTTGAACTTTATTTATCTATTTCTAAAATATAGCCATGGTTATATGGTACAGTATACTCTCTATATTTCATGGGTTTTAACAACTTTTTATCAAGAAGAAGAAATATTACAACGTTTAAAGAAAACTTTAAAGTGCACATTTGAATTGTAGAATTGGATAAAATGTGGCCCTATGAATCCGTCCCTGTTCGTAGCTTTCGTAGCCCGGGCTTGACACTCGATTTTGGTCAGTTGACGTGGGTTCTGGGCTAACGCTTTTCAGTTCTTACCAGAGTTTATGGCCGGAAATTCTAATTGCCGTTCATTTGAGTTGGAAATGTCCCGCCATATTGAGTGTGCTCACAAAGAAGTGTATTACGTTGTTTTTATAATAATTTCAGGCAGGAACACTTAAATCGAATGGCTTACCTGTACTTTAAGGCAATGCAGTGAAACTGCAATCGAGAGCGTATCGCTCTCTCTCTGCTTTTTTCCTAGCGACTGGAAAGCTGATGGGCAGGAAGGGGAGACAAGGCGACAGACAAACAAACATTCCAGCCAGGATCGACAACCTGCAGGGTGGCTGTGTGGTGGTGGTTGGTATCGATTTTTAGTGGCAATTGCAGTTGCCACTGGCAATCCGTGTCCCCATGCCATTGGGGTAGTCTCAAGTTCGTCTGCCAATTATTTGCCGCTTATTAGGAGTACGGAGAACCGGGGAATCCAGGAACACGACTACGCCAGGAATATGGGATACGACATACGGACACTCGGACTCGGGAGCGGGCAGCACGTGACTTGTTCTTCCGTCGCAGCCTTGGCTATTGTTTGCATTTGCATTCGCCGGGAATGGGGTGGCGTGTCTTTCAATTGCAGCTGGTAACAAATGCGGTCAACACAATAGTTCAAATTGATAACACACAAATGAACAGAAAATAAGTTTAAAATAAAAAATCTAGGAATGTAAATAGTTTTTAAGATATTTACAAGCATAAAGAATGCAGTTAAATGTAAATATAGTAAATATTAAAAATCAATTTTGGTTGTCCGTATATGTATGTAATTGATTGTAAGGACTTGTATTTTTTACAGTTCAGTTCTACTGATTTAAGATTATAGTCATTATATTAATATTTCATAAATGTAACTGAAAGCCCGTCCTTTGCTGTTTGTAGACACAACTCAAGTGTCGCCTTAATGTTTGGCCATTTGCATGAAGTGGGCGGCAGAGTGATGGGGAAGATTGGCACAAGAGGGTGGTTTGGCCACCACCCGAGTGCAAATCACGGCTAGCCACCCACCACCCACCACCCACCGCCCACTGAGAAACGGGCGCTGACCAGCCGGATGGCTAAGCCCCTTTGTTTTTTATGCGCCCAGCGGAGAGTCCAAGTAAACCGGTTCGTAATCCTTTCAAACGTAAAACGCAAAGCCAACTGCGGTCGTCGGCGAAATTTACTGCAAAAGTGCAGCCCAAAATTGGGGTTGTCGGTCGGCCAAAAACATTGCACATTCCCCCGATAATATTAACGGCTCTTTTTTTAATTACTCACCAACGAGGTGGTATTTTAATTTTATATATTAATTTACACTTTTCAGTCTTTTTAAAAACTGTGTATATATTTAAGATAAATGAATACATTTTGAATCTGTTCGTCTAGACAAACAAGCTTCAACGGATTTTGGAGATTAAATTGCAGTCTGCAGATGCGTATTTCATAATATTTAAGGTTACTTTAAAAGAGTTAATAGCGAGTCAATGAAATTTTATTAACAATGGTGTTGAGAAATTTGAGTATATTGTGTAAACTGCTATTTATATTTATTTAAAAACTTGAGCCAATGAATGCCGCTTTTACTCTGTGAGAAAGAAATATGAAAATAACAAATTGAGTGATTTTTTAAAAGAGGGGGGGGGGGGGGGGTGTCGCTGAAAAGGGGATATTACCCCAAAGGGCTTCTTTCCTACGATTTGCTTCACGCTTCTGTGGGCACGAAAAAAAGCGATTGCCGCCGACTGTCGACTGTCAGAAATCAATGCATTTATCCTCGTCGGCAACAAAAGCAAACAATTTGCGCTTTGTTATTGTTTCTCCCGTTTTTGTTTGTTATTTGTTGTTTACGGCCACTGCAGCCATCTCTTTCGCAGATCGGGTTAACATGATGCCATCTCTATTACACTTTTCGCCTACATGTGCAAGGCGAAAAAACGGTAGCGATCATTGAAATAGTTACAGTTCTTTGTAGTTTAACTTAAGAAACCGTTCTAGCTGAGAACGACCTATTTATTTGTTATCAGAGTTCTTAAATGCGTGGATTCCACGAAAATAATTGAAAGTTTGGTAAGTTCTTTTTGCTATAATCAATTTTCAATTCAATATTTTGTATGACATGTTCGTTCCTCACTTTAATTATAATTATAGTAATCGAATTTCGCAAAATAGTTTTGCACTTCTATAAATTTTTAATACTATATATGTTTAATGCTGCTGGTTGCTATTGCATTTCCCACAGGTGTGATTGCAATTTCGGGCGCCTGCGAGCTCCCACGGGGATGCATTGTCGATTTCGATTTCAAATTCGGGGGGAGTAGCAACAATGGCAATAAGAACAACAGTGCGAGACGGGGAAGTTGCAAAGGCAAAAGGAAGTGGCTGAGTAGGGCGGTGAAAAATGTTTGGCAAGAGAGAATTTACAGCCGATGTCGGCGAACACGCCCCCTGGGAACACGCCCATTGCCATTACCAAATGTTATTGCTCTGTAAATGGCTGGCGGTAATATTTCCGTAATTTGCCAGTTGCCCTGGCAACCCTGCAAAATGCAGTTGCACTGCGCAGTGCCGCGCGGCAACCCTGGCTCGAGCACTTTAATTAAGTTACGTTGATTTGAGCCAAGCTCAGACAGACAGGCCATTTTCAATTCCATTCGCTATAAATGAACTCTTTCGAGAATCAAATTTCATTCCCCCGGCCATAAAAATGAAAAATAGTGTTTGGTAACCGCTCTATCACTCTGGGTTTCGGTATTTGAGGGGACTGAAGTCACCTAGGAGTGGGGTCGATGACGAGCATAAAACCCTCCAAACAACCTGAGCTATGTACCCATTGTTGGAGGTGTAGTGATCACTGGCATTTAGTATCCAGGCATTAATTGGACAACGATCGCACCTCTTGATTTTAACTTTCTTATTTCTCTCTCTCTTTCTCTCTTACTAATATTCATTTTATTTATATTTACTTTTTATAATGTAAAATTAAATTGTAAAATTAAATTAATTTTCTCAATTTTAATAACCTCATTTCTTCTTCATCACTTGCCAATCCCCTGGAAAGTGCACAATTAAATAAAAGTTAAGATGCATTTTACGAGCAATCACTGTACTGCATTCTCCTAGTTATTTTTTAGTTACTCGTCTTTTTTATAGCTTTCTATGTCGGTTGCCTCTGGTTTTTATGTTGGTTCTGCTGCCGACTGGGCTCCTATGATTGCAATTCACTTGAGTTTGTTTTTTCGTTGCCGCAGTTGGTTTAGTATAGCAGAGGCATCAGCAGCTAGTTTGGCCTAAAGAACAAGTCGTGGCAGAACAATGATAATAATAAAAGCCGTCCCTGGACTTCAACAAACGGATGCTCTCAAGCGGCGCAACTGTTGCTCTATGCACAGAGAGAAAACATTGATAAGGAACTCTTTAAATTTGATATAATTGGTTAAATTTTACATGTAGTAAAAATTATAAATACTCAGATATGTTTTACAGATATAATAAAGAAAATAATGGGTAACAGAACATAAGATTGCGAAGATATTATTTTAAATCCAAACCAAATAGTTATTGCTACCAAACTTTCAGTCTATATTTCTTTCAGTGCACATCCAGGTTGGGGGCCATTCCCTCGTCATTTCATCATAGATTATGTTGCTGTTCCTGCAGCTTGTCTTTTGTTCATCTCTCTATCTGTATCTGGCGGCCTCGTATCTGTATCTTTGTGCTATGGTCTTTCGAGTTAATTGTAAAAGCTGCACTCGCGCACTGTTCGTTATTATCTTTGTGGGTAGTTGGAAAAGTAGAATACGAGCTTAATGAAGTTTTATGTGTTTCTAATGTTAGACCAATTTGTTTCGATCTTTTTCCTAAGGCTACTTTTTCACTGCGATGATATTTCAATTGTGATAGAGATATTTGCCCTGGAGTTTGGGATTGTGGATTGGGGAAAAACAGAAAATTTGAAAGTTCGATCTCAAAGTGAGTTAGCAGGATTGGAACTTTAAAATAGAACCTTTAATTATGACCTAATGTGTGGTTATTAATACTATGGTTCAATCCACTGTATGATTTAATAGACCAACAAAATAAGAGTAGACAGTTAGTCATTTAAATCTTGTATACCATATAAGCAGATAGTGCTAATCAAATGATCTTCCATTCAATTGACCAAATGACGTCAAGTGCATGACACTCGATAGTTTCCCCCCATCTTTCCCTTGTCAAACGTCATTTTGCATTTAAAACTATTTTTAAACAACTATGTATGTTTGCCAGATTCGCTCGCGTGCTTTTTTCCCCTTTTCTCGCGTGTCAACGTTTGTCAACTCACTCTTCTCACATCTTGGGGCGGCTTCTTTTTCCAGAAAAAGAGGGACAGGTCTGTAACATAATTTTATTTAATTACCGGCAACAACAAAATGCGGCGACAACAAGAATTTTCTGTGTGTCATAAAAATTATTTTATGCCTTCGGCGTTAATAACTACCAAATTTGGAATACCCTTACAGATAACTACAATATATATCATATCCTGTATGGTTAAAATACTAATAAATAAAGTACTTATAAATACAAAATATTATTAACTTGGCAAAGTATTAGTGGTATAAAATGTGGTTTAAATTTCACGCAATTTGTTTAGTGTATACGATATAATAATAAAGATTTCAAAAGCCATTAAAACACTTTGCACAGGAGATTATTAAGAGGGACGAAGAGCGGGGGGGGGCTTAGGAAGTGGGGTCATTGGAGTAGTAGTCTGTGAAGTGGGGGAAGTAGAACTGGGGGCTCTGTACAACTCGTTTTTCGCTGGCCACAATTTTTTCAACATTATTATTTCGCTTTGAATTACACACATTGCACAAACACAGGCGAGCCACAACGAGTACTACCAAGTTCATTGACTTGGCCAACAAGAACTACAACAATAGCGACGAAAAGCACATAATGATTGCAACAAGTTTGCATAGAGCTAGCGCTGATTATTTCAGCACTTATTAAATTTTAGCACAGCCACATCCAGCACAAGTGGCAACAACAACCATGGGGCAACAGCACCCATAACAGCACCATAATAATTATCATCGCCATAATAAACATGATCATCTCGATCTGCCGATCGAACAGCAGCTGCATTTCGCGTCTGCTTAACTTCTGAATTTCCAGCCACATGCAACTTCAACTTGCAGACCCCATCTCGATCAACTCAATTGCTGCCGCTCACTTGCTCCACAGATCCCCGCCAGCTGCCAGAGATGAGCCAGGATTTGGAGTGGCCATGAAGGAGCTTCACTTGATAATCTCTTCTGATTAGTTCAATCTATGAATGTTTTGATTATTTTCCAGGAAATATATAACCATACATACTAAAAATTTAAATATTAATCAGTTATTTTGAGCTATATTTTAGATTGTTAGTTATTATAATAATCTATAGATATATAAAGAGATATCATGATTCTATATAAGTGTTTTAATACTTAATAATAATTGTACTGACTCGCCTTTGCAATTGCAATTTTGTTCTCTGTTTCAATGGAAATTTATTCAATATTAATTCAATCCAATTGGTCATCTCTGATTGAAGTGCATATGCAAAAGCGAGCAGCCGTCTCGTCTGGTTTCTTTGGCTGTCCATCCGCGTGTCCAAGATCTCCGTCCGCTGTCCGAATGTCCGGAGAATGCCCGCCAGCTATTTTACACGCCATTGACTTACAAGTGGACGAGCTGAACTGGGAATGGTGCTCCAATGGAGATGCTACCAAATGCTAGCCAGCTTGTGATGAAAATGTTACCCATGGCAGCGGCAGCTTCTGCTGCAGTTGCATCCGCTGGATGCAGTTGGTCGTATAGATGCATATAGTCTCCAGATGATATGTGTAGCTCCCTCGCACTTCTCGATCGTTCGATTCTTAGTTGGTTTAGATGCGCAGATGGTTTCGACTCGTTGGGTGGAAATTCAACCTCTCTCTATCCATCGATTGTGGGATTAAGACAGTTCCTGTTCCAATTGCCGGTGCTCCTCCTTTTTATGCCTCGAACAATGACGATCCCTCCCATTTCCATTCTCCCAGTTGCCGAGCATTTGAAAGTGCACTTTGAATAAATGCTTAAACTTCACTAACTTCGTGAAAGCATTGTATGTGAAATATTATTCGAGTATATCTGACAAAATCCTTCACCACAGGAAACACACACTTTTGATTCAATTTAATGTTATATGTTTAGTTCAGGATATTTCTTCCAGTGCATGGCATCACATCCCGTGTGCTGTCCTATTGTGGACCGTTTCCTGCTGCCCTCCTTCGGTGTCTGATTTTACTCCAGCATTTGTGTCTGGCCTCGTTTCCTTTCACAGGGAACTTGCTGCGTTGCGTTGGCAACATCATCATTACCTGGCCGCAACAAAAAAAAAAACATACAAAATACAACAAAAATGCGAACAGCAAGACCAACGAAACTGAACCATTTTTCAGCTTTTCCGCCGAGTTCATTCAACTGGCGCCGCCTGCTGAGATTTCTTCTGCTTTTTTATCCCGCCAGCCTCCTTGGCCGGCAAACTTTTGTGTTGACAACTACAGCCAACAAAAAAAAAGTATATTGTATATAAAAAAGAAAAAAGAAAAAAGAAACCAAGTTAGGGCCACCACCTCGCCAGCGGAAAGCACCGCTCTCCAGTTGATGGATGCAACTGTTGCAACTGTTTTGCTGGATAATCCTCCATTAAAAGAAGCACAAAAAATCATGTTGAAGTGATGAAGGAAAGCGTAGCAACTAGAATGATATCCTCTTCCCTACTGATCTTTATTTTCATCAATCTGTGAAATGGAAAAGCTTAAAATTTAGAAAAGGTAGCTTAACTAGCAACTCTTTCTTCGCATTAAGATTCATTCGTTTTTCCCAGCTTAACAAGAAACTAATATTCTGACATTTAAGTATTTGATTTGTTAATATAATCATTTTTAATATTTCATTTTTTGCCTGTAAGTTTTTATTTAAATAATAACTTACGCTTTCTGATTAATTAAGCTGAGTGTTAGTAACCACATGTGTTAAATTTTAATAGTTTTCGTCGTTGATGTTTATGTCTGAAAATTCATAAATTTTCCCTGTTACAAACGCCACCGAAAATAAAGTAGACCCCCAGTGGTCCCGATGAGCAGAGGGAATGGAAAAATATATGTTGCCTGCTGGCTTTTCCTGGGGTGAAAATCGTGAGTGGCGGAGGAGCTTTCGAAAATGTGCCACGTTGCACTTGTTACTTGCACCACAATATGCCTCTTCGCCGCTGCAGCGATTCGTGTTTACCGTTGGGGCTGCCTTCTACTTCTTCTCCTTTAAGATAATTTTCCATCTCAGAAAACTGTGAAAAACTCGGAAAATGGAGGATGAAGCTGAAGCTGGAGCTGGAGCTGGAGCAGCTGCACCGCCATCATCATCATCTTCTACTTGCTGGTGCTTGTGGTTTATGTAGGAAACGTGCTGAGTGCCGGCGTGGAAATCTTTTAAAATTGCTCATTGTTCTCGGTGGAAAATGCACTTTAATTGCACTCGGCGCGGGAGCAAGAGGATCCAAATCGTACGTGGCATAAATATTATCGGCACCTTCATGCGCCGCAGTCAATCAATTAGGTCTAGATCGCACTGGATCTGTTGCAATTGAAATGCCAGATGGAGGAATCCAAAGTCGAGGGCCCCGACTAATGACCATGGCCATGACCGGCAGGAGGATCCAGTTGGCCAGTTCTCGGTAACCAAAGGAATCGAAATCGAATGCCTTTTAGCAGGGGGTTTCCCCCTCCAACAAATTGTGATATATTCCACGTTGCTGCTACTGTGCAGGCATCTCAAATGTTTTAATTTCCGCAGAAAATAAATAATTCCCATGCAATCGTGTAGTTAAAGAACTGGTCATTGACATGATAATTAAGTTGTGAATTTAAGATAATTATCCTTGGAGAATAGAACGGATATACTCGTATTTATATGATTTATAAGACATTTTTTCTACACATGAACTTTAATGGTAATTTAATATTAAGACATTCAAATTGCGTTCCCAATACGATCCCATTGCTTGTATTTCAAACATATTCTCATGTCAATTTTATCAATTTAAGTACGTTTAAATCGATTTTCGTTGGGGATTGTCACTTTAGAACTTCCGGTTCCCATCCAATCGCAATTCTCGCCCCCAGGCCTAATAAATCATTTGTCATTGTTGGCATTTTCGCCATTTGCCAAATAATTTGGCACCCTCGCCAGCCGTGAATTACATATGCATGATTTTTTCCCATAGAAACAATGGGGGAACTGTGACTATTATTCAAACTCTGCATGAACAAGCCATTAAAACCAAAAGTGTAGACCAACAAGTAGGAACAACAGGCGAAAGATATAGAGAAGTTTGCGGGTGCAATAAATTTATTTACAATTCACGCACGACAACACAACAATCCCAACTTCTATGTCCCTGCCCCCTCGATTCTTAGCAATTTGCATATTCATGGAACTCGATACACCACCATTGAGTTGAAAATTTGAATTCAAATTTGAATTCTTATTTCATTTTTCTCCTTTGCCGGAGGAAGAGCACGTGCTGTGCTGGCTTGTAATGACGTCATTAAGTGCTTTCCAGCTACCAGCTACCAAACTGTGGCCAAAGTCTATCCTCACCCACTTTCCCAATTCGTTCACACAAAGCAAAATTTTGACATCTTTACCATTCAAATGAAATATAAAATGGGTGCAAGTCATACAATTTCATAAGTATTTAGATCAATTAATCATATATGATATGATGATATGATCATATATTTAAAATATTGCTTAATTTCGTCTGGCAATGTGTGTCTACTTTAGTTAATATAAGAAAATTATAAAAATTTACTATTTTATTATAATTAACATTCCGGAATTAGTAATTACTGCTGACTTTTGATATTAGGTGCCCATTTGCTACGCTAAATCTGAAATGAAATATGTTCCAGAACTAATTATGCGATCTATAAAAACCTCGTTTTAAAGCGAAGGCATTATATTTCTTAAGGAAATCTAGAGACTAAATCAACATGGCTCACATTGGAACTTTTATTGGTGAGTTTTTTTAATTTAATCTAACTTGATTTAAGTAATCTCTAATATGATTTCTGATTTCATATAGCAATTGCTCTGCTAGCCGCTGTGGCTCAGCCTGCTTGTCCAGGAGGTTGTTCTGGTTGGGTGCAACATGGCTAAAATGATGTTAAATAAAATATGATTTTATTCGAATACATCCTGGCATTGAGAACATAACAAAACTTGTTTCTCTTTACAAACAAATTGGTTTTATAAGTTTTATAGCCAAACTTAGGGGAATATTTGAAGGAAAATTTGAAATGTATATTTTCAAAGAACTTCAAATTTTTCAAACTGATCCCCTTTGTTTTCAGTGCACCATTCTCTTTCTCCACGGTCCCGATCATTAATTCGAACGATGCGATCTTTGACATTTTTATACATTGCCAACCATTTTCCTAAAGCAATTTTTCGTAATGGAAAACTCTTTTTGCTCTTTCTCTGATCGGATTTCTGCGATCGTTGAACAGGGGATGGAGGGGGAGTTATTGGCCCGGCCAGTAGATGCAAAGATTAGTAAAAGAAAAATTGTTAATGGTTATTTTTGAGGTAAAAATAAATTTGTTCCACAGAAAGAGAAGGAAGGAGATAGAGATAGATGGCTGGCGACTTGCAAGAAGATCAGGAAAAGTCGTGAAAATCGTTTGCGGGATAATTGCCGATCGGTTGGCAAAAGGAGGAGCTCCAAAAAAAAAAAAAAAAAAAAACGAGGAAAAAAAGGAAAATAAGCCGTGGAGATGGAGAAGGCGGAAAACTCGGAAATTACTTGACCCACAATCTGAACTTTGCAAAAATTGAAACGAATCTAGGCTAAATGCTTGGTAAGAGGATTGACTTCTCCTTTTCAGCGATCTTCCAGATTGTCTTTTTTACTATAGAGACTATAATTTTCGCTAGAAAATTGTGTTAGAAGATAGCAAGTATTTTGAAATGGGTTCTAGAAGGTTTTAAGTCAATCCAACATATATTATAGCTATATTGTTTCATTGCAATTATAAGGAATTATAAGGTTGATAGCCTAATTAAAATATAATATAACTATTTATATATTTGACAATTTGCTTTGATAAACTATTTTAAAAGTTATCTAAGTTCTTTTTAAAAGATATAAAAATGTTATAAAATTATGACTACCGGAAATGGAGTGTAATAAAAGCTACTAACATTCCTTTGTTTCTTTTTGTTTTTAGCACTCAAGCATCTGAAACAAAGTCGTAACTTTTTTCAAGGGTATCCCAAATTTCCAGGTCAAACATCTTGAGGGAATTTCGTAATTGGAAATGGGTTTTTTTTTAGGGTTTTAGAGCTTTAAATGCCGGTGGAGGTTTTACGGGTGCTAATGATGACGTTGAGAGGTTCTGGAGTGGAAACGGTTTGAAACGCTTTTCGTGCATTACCAGCGCATTCACATCGAAATTTGTCATAATTGGCCATTTTATGGCCCCGCTTCCCTTTCCATCATCACCCCTTTGGATTTTTTTTTCTGGAGTGGAGTGCATTGAGTGTCATTTTATTTCGTGTTTTATTCCCAGATTTCTGTGGGATCTTTCTTTGGAGCCTTGTGTTCGTTGTAATGCTGATTTCCCCCCCCATTTTCTGTTCTTTCGGCTTTGATTTCTTTTCATCCTCACGCAAGTGTGACTGCGGTGTCCCATTTTCTGTTTTCATTTTAATTCCATCGAATTCCCCATGGAATTTCAACTTCAGCGAGGGTTGAAACTGTCAGAAAAACACAATTACCATTCCGTGGATGTGTTATTTTTAGTCAGCGCAAATTCTGTCCCCTGGCCTGTTTATTTGCTTAATTTGGCATTGACTTTCGATCGAAGCTGTTTTCTGGCAAGGAATTTGAATGTATTTGAGTGCCACTGTATATAGGGATATGGATATGGACATACATATGTGGGCTAGTGAAACTCGATCCAGATCGTGCCACTTAGGAGGGAATGTGTGCTGACGTCTGAAGTATTTTTTTATTATTTTTGATAATTATAGATAGATATAAAAAATATAGATACAGGTTCTATCTGTATTGTCCTTATATTAAAAACAAAAGCCATCTAGCTTAGAGTTCAATTGCAGGAACACGAAACAAGATGGATTATTTATCTATATGGATTATGAATTATGAATCTATTGTCTATAATCGATCTAAACTATTATCTAATTTAAGCATTTGCCTAATTTTTCGTATACTTTTAGAAAAGCTGTTGAAAAGCAATGGGACCTGTAAAAATTAGTCATATTTTAGTAAGAGCAGCCTCAAAATGCATATGAAAGTTTAGAATTTTTTTTCTTTTTTTCCAAGCTTATTTTAAAGATGCATCTCTTGTTGGAATAGATGCTCTTTGTCGTGACTGGTAGTGTCAGTCGCTGTCATAAATATCCCTTGGCTCGATCTGTCGTGGCCCTATAAAGTCTTTCGTTTGGCTTTCCCAATAGTCGCAGAAGAAAAAATGGAAAATACTAGTACTCCTGCGATATCTTGACTATTTCTCTGATTGATTGATTGGCGGCAACGACTGACATCGAATCTGACCCTGAATCCCGACTCCCTGCAATGGCAGCAAAAGAAAACAGAAGCGAAGCAAGCCGATTGCAACTGCAGCTCAGTCAGAGAGATCAATCGCAAAAACTGCGCAATTTCAATAATTCACAAAAGGAAACGTTCCCGAAAGGGGGAAGGAGGAGGGTAGAGCGATTGTAACGGTGGTGGCCCCTTTCAAGAATTATGGGTCTGTCAATGTCGAAAGAGGGGCGACCCCAAAAGAGCTACCAAAAATGGCAATGCCAATTTCAGTTTGGCAGCAAAATGCGAAAGGTGGGGAATGGGATGAAGTTAGCGGAGGTGGAGGTAACGTGTATGGAGGATAAAGGGAAGACCCTCTCCCCCCCCTTCCAGCCATCACCCCGATGTATTTCATGGAGCACCCCCGACTTTAATAAACGCATCGCTGCACAGACAACTGCCAATGAGCACAATGAGAAATGTCTAAAATCACAAGCCCACTACTCCGTGCGATCAAAGTCCCTCCCCCCTGCCTACTGCCTTTCCTGTCTTTGCAGCTCGAAAACGCCTCCTTCTCAATTTTATGGCCAATACACAGCAATATAATATTGTATTCTCCAAAATATTATCTCAGTAACTACCAAAACTCATATACATTTATGCCTAGTCACTGGATATGTTGAAATGCAATAAAAAATAAAATTATATTGTCGAAATCATCACCTGTTTTCTCTCTGTGCAGTAGTGCAGCATTGCAAGCCGTGTTGCAAGTTTTCGAGTTTTGCTGCTCCCATTTAAGGCGCAATGACGCTTCGCTCATGCGCATCACGCACACGACAAACGTCCCTCCCGCTCTCGCTCCCTTTCATCCCGCCCACCTTCCCCCTTCTCGCACCTTCGTGGCAGATCCTCCCCCTCAGTGGAGTGCCACCCCTCCCCCCTTTACCACTGCAATTGTCACCAGGCATTGGCAACTTCGACACATCAAGTCTGGAGTGAATCCATTGCCCCAAAACGTTAATCAAAGCGCATCGCAATCCATCGGAGGAGCCGCGGAAAATTCACGACCTGAAAATGGAAAACGACTCCAGCTGAATCAGCAATATATTAAGGGGTATGCGATAAGATAATAAAAGAGTGTATGAATTTAAAATAAGTAAGTATGTGACTTATGTTCTTTAAATCATGTTTCATTATGTGGATTTATTTCATATATTATGGGTTAACTTGACTGGAAAGATGACATTACTTATATAAAAGACATTAGATATGACATTAGGGTATCCAAACTGTCTATATTGTTAATTTTTACGCCCTCAATCAGCTGTTGTTTTTTCCGCCCTGTCAGTTGCATTCGGATCTGCCTCATTGCCGCATTGATGCAGTTGCACTCAGTTATTCATGCCCTTTTGCTGCACTCACTGCTCGGCTGGTGACACGTTGGCTATTTTTAAACGCCGCATCTGCAGCGATTTGCAACGAAACTAAAAGATATCTGCGCATGTTGCTAACCATTTGCTAAAATGCCCAGTTTACACGGGAAAAAATTTGTAATTCGTAAGATATTTAATTCATCTTACTATTTTACGATATTCACAAATTGTTGTATTGTATTAGCAAACGTAATAAGGGTTCTTATATCATAAGTTCTATTCTTTACTCATAATGCTAGAAGACAGCATTATATCTATCTTTATGTTGTTGTTTATTTAAAATAAAATAAGATACTAAAATAAGATACATTTTAGCATACCAAACCCTTTAAAATACACGTGTATGCTCGTCCCAGTGAAACCATCTCAAATCATTGCTATCTCCATCGTTTTTTCCTTTCACAGTTGACAGCTTTGCGCTTGAATTGCCAATTTTTCGCCGTGAACTTGAGAGGCAGCTTGAAAAGTGCAGCTGTGCCCAGCTGCGTCAATTGTGAGACACGGTGTGGGTGGACAATCAATTCCGCCAAGAGCTAGAAAAGGTACCGCCTTTTTTTCCCTAACCCTCCAGACTTCCAGCTTTTCCCCGGTTTTCCACATTCGTTCTACGTTTACTTCGCCGAGCCTCAGGTGTTTCTTCACATGTATAACTGTTGCCGTTTCCGGTCATCAACTTGGCCACTTACGGATGTGTTTGGCCCCACCCCGCCCTTCTGCTATCATGCTGCTCCCATGACCACTTTTTGTTTGGTTTTATTTCTCGACTTAACTGGATTTCACTCCCCCAACTCAGGACAGAGTGTGCCCATGGGCGACAGAGCGCTAATGACATTCAACACTATATTCTTGGAGCTTTGTCGGCCTCAGTTGTTATTATTTGTATACGCATTCGACCCAAGAGCATATTGGATTTGGCTAAATGTACATAAGTTACACACAGAGTTCCCAACGATCTCTGGATCTAAACCATATAAGAACATGATTTAATATAATTGGGCCTACAGAAAGATAAACTGCTAAGCAAGATGATTAAGTGAAAGCAGGGTATCGCGTGTTCGACTACCATGGCACTCTAAGCTCCGTCGTATTACTTACTTTATTTTTTGTGCACGTGTAGCCAAACAAAATTAACATTTAAATGCGCTCACAACGGTTGCTTTTCCCCTCGAACTTGCCGCACATCCGAAATGAAAATTCAAATTGAAGCTGGATTCTCAAAGTCCAGAAAGGAAATGGTTTCAGCGCAATATAAATATCAGAATACAAGTAAAAATCAGAGAAGAAAAAACAGCCACCCACGCAGCGAGAAGAACTTTAATTAAACACTCGCGAGGACCACCAACCAAGAAAAAGTGATAAAAAAAAAAAGGAACCGAGCTTATCCGTTTTTATCCCTCTCGCCTTGGAAATATGAGTTGGCAATCAAATGAATGACTCGGCTTGGGTTCGGTTCACATCCCCCCCTCTACACAAAGTGCGATGCAAATGTGAATCCACGAGATACTTTTGTAGCTTTTCGCTGCAGCAGCAGATCAATTTCCAGCGACAGCTGTCGAATCAAGAATTGATTTTCCCTCGAGACTCAAGAAACTGAGAAACTGCAGGAAACTGTCGAAATAGAAATTGCATTTTCATCTGTGCTTTTTCAGGAGACACTTATTGGAAATTAGAGGTATAGACAATATAGCATTTGGTAACATAAGTATCATTGGCGGTGCAATCCCCAAGCATCGGTCAGTTATTAAATGTATCTGACTCGGTTTCTTTTCCTTTTGACCACAGAGTTCATTGGCACGCGCTCTTAGTTTTCCTCATTTTTATAGTTTCTCCTTTCGATTCGTGGCAGCTGTCGAGGAATCAGTCAGATACTTCTCCCATCTCCTGGTCATTTGTCCATCTGGCTGCGACTCGCTTGACTTTGTCTTAATTTCAACTCGTGCAGCCTACAAAATGCGCTGCATCATCTTCATTAGAGCGCGGCAGCATCTTCGTATCTGTGAGATAAACCAATTGTGTACGAGCTAACTGTCGGATCATTGATGGGCGTTTAATTGAAAATTTATTTTCGAGGGTCCGCGGCGACAGCGTTCAATTATGTCGAACCGGCTCGAGTTTCCCCCCCGAAACTGAATTGCATCTTAAAGATACTTTGCCCATTGCTGCTTTGGCCCGCTTTGGCATTTTAAGCGGATAATTGTGATGGAAAAATAAGGCAAAAAGAACTTTGAAGGGCTTCCACCAAAGCGATGGCAAAGTCAACCGCCCACAAAGATACACATTTACTGGCGGCATGAACTCACTGCAGATGCCACGAAAATCAATAATTTGGCAGTAAGTCAAGCTGCAATTGCAGTGGGTGTGTGGTCTATACGTTATAAATATATACGGTGTATAGCTACATAGATGGGAGCATGTATCCGTGAGCTACATTCTGCGTTAATCAAATCAAGCCATCGCCTTGCCCTCCGCATTGTGAATCAATTATGACGCATTAAAGTCGCTTTCCTTTCACATACAATTTACGCATTCACCAAATTGTAGGAAGTCGGATATTAATAGAGCTTGGCCAGGGCCCCAGCAAAGAAGCCTCCATATTCCATCCCGGTCTCAGTTCGAATCTCGCACAGACATCGCCCACGCGGGGCATGAGCTTGATCCCTGCTGCACCCGGTTCTTTACGAGGGGCATCTGCTCATCCCCTGGTGTTGGAGCTTCTGTCTTCAGTCAGGAGCATGCAAGCATGTCAATGTCAGACTCTTCGCCATTTTGCACAATGCAGCACAGTGGTTGGAATGGGGCTATATTATTACGATCAAGATAAAAATAATAATAATACTTTAAATTAACATAATATGCCACTATAATATAATCAAAAATAGAATATAATCAGAAAATTATGAGATGTTAATATTAAAACTTTTTAAAATAGAAGATAATTGCTTTATGACATAGTGCTAATTAATTACCACAATTGTGCCACTGTAACTCCGACTGTTCTAAGCGTTAATCCGACTCTGGCGTTCAAATGAAGACGAAAGTCTCAGTCTCAGTCAACTTCTTATTAGGTGTTTTTTTTTTCAGGCTCGAGTGCGACACTTTAAAAAGTGCAACGACTCTGTATCTGTATCTGCAGGGCTGACTTTATGCACTCTGCAGCTCGAGCGGCCGGCGATTGTCAATATGACTTTGCACTTCGGATGCCAGCTGAAGTATCTGAGAAGTACATAGCTGCAGCCGAGGCTGAAGACGCGGATGCAGTGCGAGTGGGGTCGCCCTGTTTCTTCTATTGTCTGCGATTATTTCCACTTACTTGACTCACGCACACAGGCTGTATCTGCTTGTGGCTCATTTTCCCTTTTGAATACGACTGCTGCTTCACTTTTATTTCGTGTTTTTTTATTGTGTCACTGAAGATTACTAAAGACTCTGTTTTCATTTTCAATGCCTATTTGTGCATTTCGGTTGCCATTCTTTGTGGTGTGCATACATCAATTCCAACTTGCTTTTGTGTGACTGTGAGATTCATATTGTTACAGCAGTTTGAAAGTATCAATGGTCTGTTATGATTTGCCCGCTGAATGGGACACATTGACCCTTGGAGAGTTTAGTCGTCTTAGGGCGAATTGGTTCCTTAATTGATTGTTTGAGTGGGGGGAAAATGGAGAAGTTTAAAGTGTACAAGTTACTGTTTCTAGAGCGAAGAAAAGTCCGCAGGGAAATTCCGTTTTTAGAGAGTTGAAATTGGCTTTAAACTTTAAAATTTTGAGCACTTGTTAACATTGTATTTTCAGCAATTTTAATTATTTTTCATAAATATATGTAAAGTGTATTAAAGGCAACGCTAATTGCCTCCTTCACCTTGAATCCTTTTTGTTTCCTTTCCCAAGTTTAATCACAATTTGGTTCTTGATCCCCACCTTCCAGTTAATTTGATCAGCCCACGTCCGCAGAGTTTGGCGTACATAGTTGCCAAGGGGGTTCCCCCGAACCAAAGAAATCCCCACCCACTCAACTCGACTCTTTGCCAGACGCACCGAGTTGCCTTTGAGGTGTTTAACCTCAGTTGCGAGGAACACTTAAAAGCGTTTCATGTTTTATCTGGGCAGGCGAGTCGAGTTCGGGGGACTGATTCCATTAAGGGGCGCCACAACACCACCTTAACACTTGCTGCGCCTGTTGTTCGCCACATGTCCCGCATCCCAGTGCCCAGAGCCCAGAGCCCAGAGTTCCATCCTCATCCCTGGAGCACCGGCCTCGCCCCTCGTTTTGGGTAAATAAAAGAGTAACTTTTGTGGTTGCCCTCAGACCAAGTGGGTGGTTCAGTGGTTGAGTAGTGGGTAATACACGAAAGTTTCGGTTTTTTATGTCCGAACATAATTTGCAACGGAGCTTAAACAAGACGCGCATTTTATGTTTAACTTCCTTGTTCGCTATTTGTAGTCGACTTTGCGGCGTTTATGGGATGGAAAGTGGGCGGGGCACAAGTTCCGCACCCCCAAAAACAAAAAGCCATATAATTGAGCTCAAACATTAAGCGGCTTTTCGAGGTTTTGCTTGGCATATTGAAACCGAATCATTGCTTGATTGAATTACATATCGTGGGGTTAGTGGTGCAGAGAACAGAACTCCCTCGAATTTCTTGAAGTCTTCGTTTTCGGTTTCCACACGTTTCCGGTTCAAATTTAAATTAAACTTGTTAATTATTCCATCCGAAGAACAACCCACACAAGACAGGAACATGTGTTCACTACTCCACTTCCTTTCCTTGGGCGTCCCACATTTTGCGGGTTTCCTCGTTACCATTTGCGATCATGATAATGATCCGATGCGATCATTTTGATCCTTCCCCTTCGACGTGACGGGCATGCGTCAAACTCAAATACGTATGTAACTCGAGCCAACCTTCACTTTTATTTTCTAGTTTCCTACCATATTTATTCCTTTTTTTCGGTAGCAGATGTCGCCTAACATCATGTCTAATGAAATGCTTCAGTAGCTCCACAATGAAATAGGGAACCCTCATAGTTCGGGGCGTGAAAGTTGTTGACATGTGGGTAGGAATTCCGTGGGGTAATACCTTTGGAAGAACAGGGGAATCGACTTCTAATACATTTCTAGCACGTGTCGTCATGGCTTCTGTTCTAATAATTCAACCGACACAAGTTCAATATAAATATTAAACTATGTACATACATAGGTATACAATGAAAATATTGAAATATTGAAAAATATTTACCAAACACTTTAGTTAAATGGGTAGCCTAATTGTCTGAAGACATATCTCCTACATTAGTTGATTACTCATAAATCATAAGCGTAACATTTTTATAAAATAGAGCACATACTATATAGTAATTGAAAGTATAATACTGGGGGAGTGCCCTTTATTAAATAAACTGCAACAACGTATGTTTTTCTCATAACTGTGGATGAATCATTCTGTTGATTTGCGTATCGCTCAAAATAAATGCATTAAAATCTTCTTTATAGTTTTCATTGCGCAAAAGTTGATTGAAAGAATCATTATATTTTGTCTTTCTTACCAAATAAGTGAATTTTCTCAGGGGTAGGGATATGAAACCCTATGCGAAAAGGGGTGTTGGGTTGGAGGTAGCCAAGGGTAAGGGTTTGTGCTGTAATGACGCATCAGGACGTGGAATTTCCCTACATATGCCAGATGTTCCCATCGGCATAAACTGCGCTTCAACACTTGCCGCCAGTTGATAAGCATTTGAAAACGAGTTTCAAAAACCGAAATCAAAACCTTTACTCAAACAAAAGTGCCATATCAACAAACTTCTTTCCCTTCCCCTTGCCAGCTTCCCTCTCTTTTTAAGAAAAATTAATAACAAAGAAATATAGGGAGATCGGCATCTACTTCTATTTGAAGCATGTACAACTCAGAAATTTTTAATAACTTTAAGTTTTATATTTATAAAGAGCTGTAGACTACGTAATACCTCTACTTTGGGTTTTGGGTGTTGACTTGAACAATTTATAACAATTTTACCCTATGTTCTCCTACATGTTCTATAAAGTATCTGATCTGATCATAATATCTGAGGTGTCTTGTTTCACTAACAATAAACGCTTTACCAAAACTACAATACCTTTTTCATAAAATCACCATCGAACATTTTGCACTTACTGTACAGGAAAACAAAGCCGCTACTTTTACTGCTGCTTTCCAGCCACCCCTATGATTTATAAATTTACAATGCCGGCTGCTTCCAGTTCCAGTGCACAGTGGTCCAGTTCGAACTAAATCATAAACATGAATTATGATCATGTCTAATAAGTTTAATTAAATTACTTATAAAATATTACAACAATTCGTTGTGTAGGTGTTTTCAATGCTAATCACTGTTGCTTGACATAATTTGTATACTATTATAAACTTACAAGTTATATCTTAAATTATGTTTTTTCTTTTTTTCAAGAGAGAAACATGTTCTCGCCGAAAACACGTTCCACTTCCAGTTCCCCGAATAAAAACAAATCCAAGAAAATTAACATTAACAGTTGCTGTTAAGACTCTGTTAACCGTTTCGAAGCCGCATGAATTGCATGACATCGAAACGGCGTCAGTCAGTTTTGTTCTGTTTTGGAAGCCGCACGCGTTTTCCCTCGCTCCGGTTGTGCTCGCTTTCGCATCGCACACACACACACACTCTCGCCGCACAGACGCGACCAAAAGAAAACAAAATCAAATTCGGCGCAAACAAGGAATAACTTTTTATATTCCTATTGTGCATCGTATGTTGTATTAAGTGCAAGAAATATATTTACACAAATCTAACAAAAACACCGCAACTACTTTTGTGCATTTTGTTTTGCTCTGTGCCGAAGGAGCGGAGAAAAGAAAAAACCGCAACAAATCAAAAAATCTGTGCGTTTGTTATACACACCTAAGTGTCCTGCAGGAAGGACATCGGGTTCATTTACGCCACCCGCTGTTTTCAAGGACCAACGGATTATTCCCAATTGCCACATTTCAACAAGTTCGAAAAAAGCAACACACATTTTACACAGTGTTTGCGAGAATTGAAAAAGGTAAGATTACAAATTCGTGTGAAGGACCTCGGGGATTTGTAGAAGAGGAAGAGCAGTTGAAAACAAATCGATGAATTGTAAATGAAGTCAAATTTGTCTGCCAACTTTAATAATTTAACAAGTGAATATGGACACTTCAAACTTGAAAGATTAAAATGTGATTATAATTGAATAAAACAATTTACATGCATATTTATTTAGTTTTATACAAATGTAAAGATTTTGGCCAAAAAGTTTATTGAAAAACGCTAATGCCGTAGCAATTGAAATCTGAGTTATTTGTGAAAAGTAGAAGATAAAAGATATAAGAGCTTAATTTGAAAACTTTTAAAATATGTCGGTATCCGATCTTGACGGCTCTAAATTAATTTATAATCCTCCACAATCCATAATTACCGAGGAAACATCTTACCAAAACAATTTAAATGGCGTCTCGAAAAACATTTCATTCCGAGCTCTTAATAAGATTAATGGGGCTTCACGATTCATTGATATAATCCCTCCGTAACGAAGCACACCCACCCCATCGTCATCATCATCTTACGCGTCTTGAGGTCTAATGGCTCGTGTCAATGATCAGACGGACTCTTTCCCTCAATAATTCCCATTTTCCATCCTTTCTAATGGCTTGTGTCGCGGCTCCGTATGAAAAACATAACCATTTGACATAAATCACGGCCCTGACAAATCCTTTTGAACATTTCATAAACATAATGTGTGTTAATCCTCAGATATTTCAATCCATCAACATCCAGAGTTTGGTGGATGGAGTTGCCCCAAAAATAGCGCGACCCCTTTGGTATCATTTGTATGCACAGTCAGACGCCGGCTTGAATAAATCCCCAAATAGTCATTCCGTAAACAAATGCAAAGGAAATTGTTGAAGGGATACGGATACCGGGAAAAAGGGCAATAATTCAATGATGAATTAATAGGCGCATGGAAATGATCACGAATTCCCGGGATCTTCAGAGAAAGTTCGAGTTGGCAGCTGCTGCTCTTCGATTCGCTCCAGAAAAAGAAAAAAAGACTTCCGGGGAATCGAGCAACTAAAAAGTGAGAAAAGCATCAACAAAGCCAAACAGAGGCACAACAAATGGGGTAGGAAAACGTGAAGATGCCACGCTGACGCAACATTTGCATTCGGAAAGAGATTTATGGAGGCAACTCCCCCGCCCATTGACTTTTCGCTCCAACTTCCCTCATTGTTTTGCCAAGTTTTCAAAAGACAAGAGCCGACATGATGATGTTGATGTGTGTGCCTCAGTATCTCATTTTCCCAATTTACCCCAAAATGTGTGTAATCAAAAGTTTTCGTCTTTACAATTCAATTTTAAATTGTTGTTCCTATGTAAGTGTTGCCTGCTTTCCACTCGAAAAGTAAACAACAATTAAGGAAAAACACAACAAGGCAAATGCAACAAGAATACAAAGCACGATTTTCAACACTTTTTCTCGCTCTCAATGATAAACAAAACTCGGCTATTTACATCTGGAGTTCATGGTCAAACAGTTTAAACAAAAATGGAGTTTTCATTTAGGAAATTGTAAATCCATCAGCAATAAGAACTTGAGAGTCAAGTGCTGCGATACGATCCCAAAACTCGAATCCCCTCAAGAGCTGCTGACAATTGACTAATGAGGGTTACAAGAAACCCCAGCGCAAATCATAAATATTTGTTGTTGACAATTCCAATGGCCCTGCAAGGAGCCTGGCTTCAAGGAATTCTCAGGGTTCTTATCGCGGAGGAAATCTTCGCTTATCTGCCTGAAAAAGGCAACGTGGTGCTAGAAAATATTGTGCAATAAAATGGAATGATATAGTGGAAGGACAGCCATGAGTTGTGAGGAAGGCAGTGTATGCAGACTTAACAGATACCCAGTACTTCCATTTAAGAAACAACTAATTGCATACATAATATTGGTTAAATGCACCAGGAACTTCGTGGTTCAATGCACTCAGTTAATGTTATAACATTCTCCAACAAATATTCTTGAATATAAGATATAAGATGTGTCTACCTCATCAAATCCAAGAGTACGCGGTATGCACAAACATTGAACCAACCAACGCAACTCAGGGCTATCCTATCCCATATCTTCAAGAGTTGTTTGCCCCTCGAGAGTAATTACAAATTCATAAAAATGGCCTGTTTGAAGTGGAAATCTCGTTCCGATTTTGTTTGCTCTTCCCACTCCAAACTCCATTTATTCCATTTTTGTTGTGCCAATCCCCTTGTCCTGGAACTAGGCGCCTTCCGCTGATCCTTTGAGGTTTGTGGGACTCTGTGCCCCTTTACCAGTTTCCGCTCTCTACCTGCCCCAGGAGATTGTTATCCATCAAAATAAAATGAGGGGAGACGACTGTGAATTCGCATCGCACGTGTATAAACCTTTGAGTCTTGCGGTTTCTGGTTTCTGCCCCTTTTGTACTGGAAATAAATTCAGTCTTATATTTCTTATGAATTATTATAGTATGTCCTCAAGTAGTTCTTAACAAACAAGTTTGTATATTTTTAAAGGTTTTCAACATTTGTTGCAACTTGCGATCTATCTTACCTATGTTTCTTCTTTATTTTTTCTAAGTGTTTCTCATGCTCCAGTGAACTTCACTCCCCCTTCATCTTTCCGACCCCTTCCGCATTGTTCTTTGAACACGTGTCAGCTTTGATCATTAATCACCCTTCTTTTGATTGCCTGGCGAATATGTGGCTCATCATTTTCCATTCTCCCACTTGGCCAACTTCAATAAATTGCCATGAAATTAAGCAACTTGAACAAAAATCCACAACACGGCATGATAAATCGTTAGATCAGAATATTTAAAGTTAATTTTAAAATGACCAGAGGCCATGTTATAAAGCAGGAGAAGGAGGAGGAGGAGACCCAATCCCCACCAGAAGTCCATTAGCATGGCGTCCGGATGACAAATTGACTTCGTTAGAAGTTTGCGATTTCCCTCGATGTCTGCCTCTTTTCCGACGTGGAAATTGGAGGCGCAAATTGAAAGATTATTATGCCTGAGGTTATTGAATCTAAATCGCTGATTGCGGGTGCTCCGAGTTGGGAAACGATGCACTGAAAAACGTAGGAGATTCAGGGGCTTAAAGTCCTTATAGTTACAAATGTCAAGTATCATGTTATTGCAAATGTATATTAAATAATGTTACGTTTTTTCGTGTGTATCCTTCCTAAAATTGCATTGCTGTTGAGTCTGTTTGTTGTTTTGACTGTCTAGACAAATTTCCTCGCACATATAATTATAAACAGGCTTAAGCGTTTCTTATCAGTAGATCTGAATGTCCGTGCTGTGGAGTGTTCTGAAATTGTTGGAATATCCTGTTTAATTGAGCATAAACAGCACCCGCACACAAAAACACTGAAAGTGCATGTCAAAATAGAATGTCCTTTTTCATTTTTGTTTTGTTTTGTTATCCACCTTCTGTCATCTCGCTCGCACACTTTACTGCCCGTTCACACGCACACGATAAATGGCCAAGACGCCATCTGGCGATAGGCAACAGCATTTTTTTCCGGCCGCAAGTCAAAGCCAGTGTGTGAAAGAGAGGGGGAGAGGTAGGAAGCCAGCAGGAAACGTAATAAATAATAATAACAGGACGCAGATCGGTTAACCCTCCCACACTCCTCCCCCAACTACTGGTTGCCCCCCTCTCCATGCCTCTTTCCCCTTTATTCATCACCCTCCTTTTGTCATTTCCTTCGCACTGTTTTCGTTTCATGCTTCGCTGCAGTTAGATGGGCGAATACAAAAAAAAACAAGTAAAAAGCTATATGTAGGTGAGTGTTGCGACTATTTGATATCGAGCAATCCAGTTAAGCAAAGATTGTTGGTATATAAATATATAAACGGGATAAAAATTTAAATTATTATAATATCGAAACAAAAAAGTATTTCTTGATAAAAACTAAAGCCGAAAAATAGCATTTAAAACCAACATTTTGCTTACCATGACAAAAGTTTTCATAACATAAATAAAATACAAAAAAGTATACCCTTGTATACTAAAAGTATAAATGTATAAATATTATAAAAAAAAGACTGAGCAACATGGACACAGGTTGCGTCTTTAGCGGCAGTTTGTGCCCGAAACTTTTATGCCAGTTGTCGCTTTTCCACTCCCGACATGGGGTTATCTCCCCCAACTGCAACTTAGTACTCAGTATGTATTCCCTGCTTTTCACTCCCTCGGGCAAAATAAATGGCCTAGAGCAATTGCGTTTTTATGCATTTCAAAGTGTTTCTTGACGTGTTCCGAGATACGAGATATTTCACCAGAATTTATTTGTTGCGCTTAAGCTGGGATATCTACGAGGGTTAGTTGGGCCAACTTTTTGGTTGCTCATGCGGCAGGATAATCTAGTAGGATTTCGGGAACGGTGGTGGAAAAAATGAGAGACTTGAGTGCACATAATATTCGAATCAGAAAATAATGTTCTTAAGTGCGTTCCATAAGCTTAGTTAAGGATTTTTTAAAGTCAAATATACTATCCATATTGAACTATCCATCTGCAAATTGTTTAATCACCTAAAGGGACTGATATACTATTATAGGTTTTCTCCTGATCTTGTTCCACTGTACAGTGCTCACTTGGCTGGCATATCCCCCAACATGCTGTGGTCAATTGTTAATGTTTTAACGGCAATTTCCATGTGCAGAACTAAAAGCCAGAGAACAGAATAAAATTCAGGGATAATAAAAAAAGGAAACAGAGGGAGGAGGGAGGGTGTTGGCTATGAGAAGGAAGTCGAATGGCATGTCAAACGCAAGTTTCGAATTTGATTTAATTTACGAGCCAAGACCAATTACAGACCGCTCATATATGCGGCCAAAAGAATCATGGAATGGGGCGGAAAATATGTTGGACTGCGTGACTTGGCGACATGGAACAATTTTCCCTTTTAGCGCGTTTCATTGCGTTTTGGGTGCGTCAACTTTGTTTGCTTGACCCCCCGCCAAAGAATAGACATTTCCGCAGACATTTCTCAGCTAATTAACAATGATCGCTATGAGAAATGTGTCTGCCATATGATACTATGAATAAAAGTGGAGTTTTTGCCATTTAAATCTTGGTTTTAATTGATAAGGCGTCGAAAGTGCAGTTAAAGAAATTTTGTAGTTAGAACTACAAGTAAACTAAACTACTATTTGCTCGAAACTGAGTTTTTTATTGCGCTGATCATAAAGAAATGTAATGAAAACTAAGACAATAAAGATTTAATTATTCCTTGCCAGAATGATCTCAATTCAAACCCTACGATTTATCGACGTGTCAAGATTTTCAGTGCGAGCTATAAAGATGCACATTGGAGATAGTGCCTCCAGATACTCCAGTTCCAGTGAACTGTAATTACTTTGACCTGCTTCCCCGTTGAGAGGAGGAATAGTACGAGTACATAGTATAGCCATTGGAAAGGCGGCAAGAACAACAAGGAGGCTTATATGCCTCTGGCCCCATGACTTTTCCACACTTTGGCCAGACAACTTATCTCCGCCCTTTCCCGCCAGTCGTGGTAATACTTTGAAATCCGATTCAATTGGATTGTAATGCGTCGCATTGTTTCAGCCCCACTCTTTAGAACACCCCGTGTGACACTCTTTTCACTTTCGATACGCAACATTGTCGAGTTGCTTTCGATTTTCCACATTTTCATTTTGTGCTTTCCTCGGCGGTGTCACTCTTCCAGTTGACCAAATCGCCCGAGAGCGGTAGAAACGCGGGAATGAACACTGATAATGTTGCAAGATTATGGCACGCAACGCAATTTGAACTTTAAGTTCACATTTTAATGGAATTTCGGTTGATTTACATGACAGAGGTCGCGACTTGGCATCGTTTTTCCTTTGCCATATCTTTTAGTTCGTCTCTTTGCGCTTTGGTTTTCCCTCAATGCGTGCGAGTAATGGACTTGTAATGCTCCCCCGATGGGGAAATAAAAGGGGAATCAGTTCAATGGGCAGACAGACGACAGTGTAGTAATAGACGATGACATGGAGCTATATACATTCAATGGGTCAGCTGGACAAAAATGAGATTAATAATTGAGCCTATTTTACTTGGAGTGATAAGCGATGCAAGTCAATCATATTTAGGGTCTCTAAAAAATATAGTTAATCTTTAAATAAAAGCAAATAATGAGATGGTCGATGGTTTTCCCATTTTAAAATGAGGCAATCATATTATTTATAATACATTTCATTATACATTTAGAAGAGACTTAAAGTGGAGTCAATTCCTTCTAGAAACCCAAATGTTTCTTAAATTATCACGATTTTTTCGTCTCTTTTGGCTAATGGCAATCTAATGTGCGGCTCATTAAAAAAAGTCGGGAAGATGTTTTTTAAAAAAGAAAATTCTCATGACTTCTCGCACTTTCTGGTGCGGTCAATTAGTCTGGACGTGATTTGCTACTGCAATCCCGCTGCGAGCGGCGTTTTTGGCATAATGATGCAAAAGGACACGTCAAATGTCCTTGGATGTTTCCACGTTGGTTTCATAGTTTTTCGCTAATTAAGAGCGTTTTTCCAAGAATGTGGGACGCGTGAAAAGCGAACAGGCGCACGTACCAAACAGCAAAAAGTAGGGATGCTCAAGAAAAGTTTAAGAAGGAAGGAATCTGGTACGGGGATCGGATCAAAAACTGATGGGTACGCAGCTGGATCTGCTCGCTTAATAAATTTGTGGTCTTCCCGCCCCGAAAAGAGTGCCATATTGCTAGGATATGTTGAGGGAAATACGAGCGAATTTTCCGCGGCCTACCTGAATGGGACAACATTTTCCAGGTAGGATTCAAAGCTAGAGGATTCAGGTAGAGAAAGGGAGGGAAACCCTCAAGCAATTGTGCAAGGACAAAAGGAGAGCGAGCAGCCGGCGTTGCCATTTGCCAGGATCAGCTGCTTGTCCTTTAGGTTAGGAATTTCTGCCGGAATCGTATAAAAATCCTGTGCGGCTGAAAGCGGCAGCTAGAAGCATTTCAGCCATCGATCGTGATAGATCCTAGATCGCAGATCCTTAAAAAAGTCACTTGCAACCAGAACCAAAGTGTAACTTAGTTATTTTTTTTTTGCACAACTAAGTCAAGGTATATTATCCTAGAGTGAACATTCAATCTAGAACATAAACTAATCAAAGGCTTTTCCTTGACTTTTACAGAATTCTCGCAGAGTTCTCTAAACGATCTTGATTCATCGACAATATGGGCGAACTCGAGGAGAAGGAAACCCCGCCCACTGAGACGACAGCCGCCCAGCAAGAGGCGCTAGAGGAGCCCAAGGAAACGGACAAAATGTTGGACAAAAAAGAGGACGCCAAGGAGAAGACACCCAGTCCACAGACCTCCAAGCCCGCATCTCCAAATGCCGGCAAGAAATCCTCACCAGTGGCCGAGAAAAAGATCGACGATGCTGAATTAGCGAAATCCAAATCAGGCAATGGAGAAGAGATTATCGATATTCCCGCCGAGAATGGCACAAAGCCAGACAGCGCTGATGACAAAAAGATAAGCAAGGAGGAGCGCGAGGTCAAGCCCAAAAAGATACCGATCGGAGGTCTCAAACTGCCTGGTTTCTTCATGAAGAACAAGCCGAAGGCAGATGGTGATGGGGCCGAGGGCGAGCTGCTCGAAAAGGAGAAGGAAGAGGATAAGGATAAGGAAGCCAATGGAGATGCCGCCACCGGTTCCGGCAAGGACGAACAGAAATCTCGCCCAGGACTGGGAGAACGCCTGCGCAGCTTCTTTGCCCGCAAGCCATCCGCCGAAAAGGAAAAGAAGCAGCTGGTCAACGGTGACGCGGATGCCAAGTCTGGTAAGTTAAATCAAAATAAGTTTTGTAAATCAAACTCTAAAAAATTTGCTTCCATTTTTGCAGAAGCCACAGCTGAAGCAACGCCCGCTGAAGATGCCTCCGATGCACCACCAAAGCGTGGACTTTTGAACGCCATCAAGCTGCCAATCGCTAACATGATACCGAAAAAGAAGAGCAACGATGATGTGGAGCTGGGCTTGGGCAAGGCCGGTCTGGCCTCGATGGAGACCCTCGATGATTCCCTTAAGGATCAAGACACAGTGGATCGGGCTCCCGTCAAGACCAACGGTACCGAGGAACTAAAGGGCGAGCTAAAGGATGAGAAGCTGGCGGCGGAGGAAAAACTAGCCGCCGAGGAGGAGGAGCAAAACCGACCCGTCTCCTTGCTAACCCGTCTGCGTGGCTACAAGTGCAGTGTGGACGATGCCCTGATTGTGTTTGGCATCCTGCTATTTGTGCTCCTGTTGGGCGTGATTGGTTATGTACTAACCCACGAGACTTTGACCTCGCCGCCGCTGCGGGAAGGACGCTACATAATGGCAGTGACGGGGTGCGGACCTGTGGAGGGCGTTAAGGAAGATGGAGCCTTTGCCTTCCGTGGCATTCCGTATGCAAAGCCACCCGTAGACAGACTGAGATGGAAGCCGGCTGAACTGATTGATGACATCAATATGTGCTGGAATGATACACTGCAAACCCATAACAGCAGTGTGGTGTGCACGCAGCGATTGGGCAATGGCACCACAGTTGGCGACGAGGATTGTCTATACCTTGACGTGGTTACTCCCCATGTGCGGTACAATAACCCCTTGCCTGTGGTCGTCCTGATCGGAGCAGAATCTTTGGCTGGTCCTTCGCCGGGTATTCTCCGTCCATCGGCTCGCTATTCTCGATCGCACGATGTGATCTTTGTGCGTCCCAATTTCCGTTTGGGTGTCTTCGGCTTCCTAGCCCTCGACGCTCTGACCAAGGAGGCACACCCGCCAACTTCGGGCAACTATGCGCTCACCGACATCATTGCCGTGCTGAACTGGATCAAGTTGAACATCGTACATTTTGGTGGCGACCCGCAATCCGTCACCCTGCTGGGTCATCGGGCCGGAGCCACTCTGGTGACTCTTCTAGTTAACTCACAAAAGGTCAAGGGTCTGTACACCAGGGCCTGGGCATCATCTGGATCAGCAATTCTGCCTGGTAAACCATTGAGCGAGTCTGGTAAACAAAACGAGCAGCTGATGGCCACCCTCGAGTGTGCTGATATCCAGTGCCTGCGTGAAGCGTCCAGCGAACGACTTTGGGCCGCCACTCCCGACACCTGGCTGCACTTCCCCGTGGATCTGCCGCAGCCGCAGGAGGCGAATGCCAGCGGTAGCCGTCACGAATGGTTGGTTCTCGATGGAGATGTGGTCTTTGAACATCCTTCCGATACCTGGAAGCGCGAACAGGCCAACGACAAGCCGGTGCTGGTTATGGGCGCCACGGCGCATGAGGCGCACACCGAGAAACTGCGCGAATTGCATGCGAACTGGACGCGAGAGGAGGTGCGTGCCTATCTGGAAAACTCCCAGATTGGAGCATTGGGCCTCACCGACGAGGTTATCGAGAAGTACAACGCCAGCAGCTATGCGTCGCTGGTTTCTATCATTTCGGACATTCGCAGCGTTTGCCCGCTGCTGACGAATGCGAGACAGCAGCCCAGTGTGCCGTTCTATGTTGTCACCCAAGGCGAGGGACCCGATCAGCTGGCCACGGTGGACGCCGATGTCCAGGCCATTCTCGGCCGCTATGAGCCGCACACCGTAGAGCAGCGCCGCTTCGTTTCGGCCATGCAGCAGCTGTTCTACTACTATGTCTCGCACGGCACGGTGCAGTCGTTTGTCCAGAACCGCCGGGTCATCAATGTTGGCCAGGATGCGCAGCCGGAAGAGGACTACTTGCCCTGCAACTACTGGATCAGCAAGGATATTGTGCCGCGGTATGCGCGCGTCGATTAAGCAAACCAAAATCCCAACAGATAGGCCCTCGCTTCTAAACTTTTTCACCTGTATTGGTCCGCCTGGGATCGATTATCTCATTCGGCTTTGTTGCGCCTTCGGTTTCTATTAAACTTAAAGTTATCTGGAATATTTCGAAAATTTAAAAATACTTTAGCCATTGGATTTTTAAGTAATAATCGATTTCTTTAAATTTAATACGAACCGATTACCTAATCAAAGCTTAATACTTCCCGACTTCGTTTCGTGTTTAGTTTAGCATAAGTTAATCTAATGTTTATATATATATAAATATATGTGTAACGGATATTTAGTTCTCTTAAAGTTTAAGTTGAAAGTCTTAAGTTATGCTGACTCCATACGTTTCTTCATACGAGTACGTATTCTCTAATCTTAACATTAACGAACACATAAACACACAGACACAAACAGCAAAAACACAAATAAAACATCACAAAATATACAAAATTATACTTAAAAAGTATAGATCTGCGTCTTTCAACTATTCAACACACTAATCTATATACAATACTATAAACCATATACAACTTTATAGGAGTAAATGCCACAGAGGTTTTTGATTTACGAAAAAAAAAGAAAAAACCAGCAAACGACCAACGACGAACATTTTTTGATAGAATTTTACAAAACTCAAGACTCAAGAGAGAAGAAAACCGAATTCATAAACATTTACTTGGGCTTGGAAATGTCAGACTCGTTGCAAGTCTGAGATCGAAGGACTTTTCCAAAAGTTTGAAGTGTTGCAAACATTTCGAGACTGTCAGGAATGAATTTAGACATCTATTTAAACATTCGTTCATTTCCACATTTCATTTAGGAGTATCTATAATTACGCATATACATATATAAATCGGATATTGTATGGATAAAACATTTTTGTATAGCTTTATATGTATATTATTAATCGAACCAACATTTTCTATTGCTTTATACAAGACTTATCCACAACAGACTTTGAGCATTCACAAATTGAAATCAAAAATCAAAAACAAAAACATGGAGTACACACAATATAGAATTATGTTCAGATTAATCTTGTACGCGAACCTTAAGGTTGACAAATGTTTAATAAACGGAAATAATGAAAAATTTATAACTAATAACTTAGCTTAAAAGCTCGTTTATATCAGTAGTCACATATTTCACAGAAATTAGCTAAAAGAAAATTTTTTTTGGTTATTTTCACGGAAAACTAATGCACACATACATATATCATCGCATGGAACTGTTCACTTTGTAAACTCTACACTTATTGTCGGTGAGGGCGGCCAAATAGGATCCGGCCTGGGTAGCCACAGGGCAGATGTCGTAGATCACCTCGTTGACCGGCATTGTTTGCACTCGCTCCTCCCGCCGCACATCATGCATCATCAGCTGCTTACTATCCTGGAGATAGCCAACCACTAAGGTATTATCCTCGACGGCCAGTTGGGTCGGTCGCGTCATAACCGGTGTGGCCTTCGATCCATATATGGTGGCCTTGACCTTCAGCACCGGCGTTCCGTCAATCTTGTCCATTCGACCAAGTATGAAGCGAGACTGGGGGAAATTCGGATTGGATCGTGCCGATATGAGCACCGTGTCCTGCACGGCATCGTATTGCATGGACAGAAAGGGTCCCTCCACATTTAGCCGAGTGGGCACAGCCGTATCACTGGCCGCAGCGTACTCGTAGAATGTAAGGGCCGTAAGTTGGCAGACCAGGAAGCCACCGCTGGTAAAAATCTTATTGGGTTGCACAGGAGCTATGTGTATCACAGGACTTAAGTTCACTGTAGGGAATAAGTAAATGATTTAAGCGGGTATTAACGTTTGCATATTCATCACACTCACCTTCGGCTTGGAACTCGCAGAGAATGTTCTCGGGAAACCGCAAGTCGTAGATATAAACTCCACCTCGCAGATCTCCGCCGTATAGAAAGTGTTCGCGCTCGTTGCGATCCAGGGCGCAAGACCACAGCATCTTGTCATGAGCGGTGAACATAGACGAGCAAAGCCGTGTTCTTATGTCGAATATCTTGATCTTTAGTTCCCGACTGGCCACAGTGAGCAAGTGCTGTGAGTCACTAAAAGCAATGTCCCGGATTAGGAGTGCCGAGGTGTGCAGGAATTGCAGGGGCTTGAAGGTAGGTGGATCAATAAAGCGTACGCCGTAGCCGGGGAACAGGTTTTGGGCACTCTTTTGCGAGGCCACCAGCATGGAGTGCTTGGCGGAATAGAGCAATACACGGCAGCCGGGATCTCGAGTTATCTCGAAGTTCTTCTCCATGTACAATCGGTAGGTGGCTAGTTGTTGAATGCTCTTCTGGCCGGATGCATCGCCTCCGAAGGCTCCCCGACCACCACCTGCCCTCACCAGCTCCTTAAGCCGTTCGTAGTCCTTCTGCAGGAGAATCAGCTTCTCAGTGGTGAGTGTGTTAGCCAGCTTCGCGGTAGCCAGCTCTGTTGTTAGAGTATGTGTACGCCGCCGCTCCGCCTCCAGCTGCTCCCTAATATCCGTGTCCAGCATCTGAATGCGCTTCGCATACAGATGACGGATATCTCTAAATGTGGCCTTCGTCTTGCACTGCGGGCACACCTTCACAGAAGATTGGCGATGGCTTTCGTTTAACCACCGCCGAATGCAGCTTTCCCCAAAGAGGTGACCACATCGCAGCGAGACCAGTCGATGCTCGCCACTCATCTCCCAGGAATCCAGACAAATGGGACAGGTCATGCCATCGTCCTCGTCATCTACAACTATTGGTTTGCCCTCGGGCGACTTTTTAAGGCTTTTATCGGCAGCAGCGGAGAGACGTTTACGTTTCTTGGGCGGTGATGGCGTTTCTAATGAGATCACCTCCTGCTCTTCGCCTTGATTGCGGCGGGAATTTCTCGGGGGACTGGGCAAATGCGGAGGATCTACCAGAATTAAAGGCGGAACTCTCGGTTGCTCGGGTTCCGCGTTCTCACCAGGCTGGTCACGTTGTTCATCAATCTCAACCGCCGGCTGCAGACCTTCAACTGGATTGAGGATTACCTCATCATCACCAGAGCTATCATCTGTAGAGGTCTCATCGGCATAAACTTCCGGATCAAGAGCTTCGGTTTCATTCTCCATTCCTTGCAGCAGGATGTCTGAATTCCGCTTTCTCGCTTCAGACTGATCGCATTCCCTGCTGCCCGATGAGTATATTTCCGGATCCACGGCGCTGTCGCCTTTTGCGAAACCTTCGCTGTCCGTTTCACCTATATATGGTCTCAATCAAGTTTTCCTCTTGGAAAACATGAAAGTTCTTGTTATTATTTTATCTATTTCGCGACTTTCCTGCAATAGGACGCTAAATTTCAAGCTAGGGATGGTCAAGATCGAGATGCTTTAGTGATGGAACAACGGGGTGAAACTATCGAGTACTACATGTAAATAAATATATTTAAATATTCATTGTTAGTGTGGACAACATATTAGTCTGAACACATTTTTTTCGTATATCAAGCATATAAAAAAAGAATCTATATAAGAGTTGAGTGTTTGTGCGGAAAATGCAATTTTTTAATTGTTTAAAATAATTATAAATGCTTTCAATTAAATTTTCACATCTATTTATTCTACCAACAAGTTGGAGTAACTTGTAATTAATCCTGTTTGTTCGTTAAATTTGATTTTCAAATTTTATTCATGTTGCTATAAACATCGATTGCCAATTAGGCTAAGCGATAGGTTTTGGGATTTCTGGAACATTCCAAAACGTTCACTCTGAGGTCTGACTTTGACGCCTCCGCCGCCATTCGTTAAAAAACTGAAATTCTTAAAAAGCGCGCATCAAGCCGGTGTAATAATTGATAAAAAAGTTTAAAAAAATCCCAGATTCCAAAGTTGATAAAAGTCATACCGCGCAGGACTGATTTAGGGGGTACAAATAACATTGGCAACCGGCGTTTCGCACAGCGGTAAAATTTGCATCAGTGTGTGGGTGTTTCGCAAAAAAAAAAGAAGCTAAGCCAGGATTTTTGGATTGCCAATTATCAAGGTGCTAGGAAAGAGGGCGTGAAGTTGTCGGTAAGCTGACCGAGTACACGTGAATTAAGTGCAACGCAATTTGCTGACTGACTAACCCGCCCCCCGTGGCCTTGAACTCGACAGACTTGGCTGCCGTCCACTCACCCACAAACACACATACGCACATATATACACACGCGCAAGCCGCTTCTACTGTCTGAAGAGAGGAGAGGAAAAGAGCGAAGAAAGGGGAAGAACGCATAAATCGGCAAGTAAACGAGCAGTGTAAGAAAGCCATGACCGAACCAAGGACGCCCGAGAAGCTGCTGGCCGCCAAGCCGCCGGTTTTACACCACAACAGCCATAGTCCCAATGCCTCGCTGCAGCTGCCCAGTCCCATCATCACGAGGCGCACTCGCACGGCCTCGACGTAAGTCCTCCTGCACTGCCCTGCCCACCCAACCAGCAAAACCACCCACCCACTACTGGCCCCACACACACTTGACCCCAAGGGGAACTTGGCCCCTATGCAGAGCCTTTATGGGGCCAAATAGGCGCCGAAAGTTCACATTATTTCACAAGGTTCGCTCTTTTGTATGAAAACCAAATACAACCTTTTGAAATAGTAAAAGAATAGCATGGAAGCTTGTAATTTCTAAAGCAAAAGCTTTCTATAATGTTTTAAACTGCATTTGTTGAATTAGATGAGCAAACATAATGAAACAAACAGTAATTAGTAATCGAACATGGAACACTTTATTGGTTCCACATTTACATTTAATATATTTATTTTTATGTGTATATACTTATAAATATTTTTATAACCGTAAGGACCATTTTTTTTGAAAGTTTAAATTTGTAAACCCCATACTTTTTCAATTATTTCATTGTACATACATACATACATTCAGAAATCAGTCGCTGCCGAATTTATAAGCTCTCGGAACCCTTTCGAACATAATCCACGTACTTAAATTCTTCCCCCTCATATCCCCATGCGCATCCTCCATTGATTAACTTGTCTCTTCCTGCTTAATTCTTTTCCCAAACGCTGCCAAAACGCAAACACGCGCAAACTCAAAATAACGCTGAAAAAACATAGCTCCGCTCGGGCCTTGGAAAATCCGGTTGTGACCGGTATGGTGAAATCCTTCAGCCGCACCAAAGGACACGGCTTCATTACACCCAACGCCGGCGGAGAGGACGTTTTTTGCCACGTTTCCGAGTAAGTGAATGAATATTGCATGCGCGGCGACCTTTGCGCTGGCTCTGTAAGACCTACAAAAATGTAATCTTCCCACAGCATCGAAGGTGAATATGTGCCCATGCCCGGGGACGAGGTCAAATACCGTCTGTGCGCCATTCCGCCCAAGTATGAGAAGCACCAGGCCGTGCACGTGCAGATTAGCCACCTGACGCCGGAGGTGCACCACAAGTGGGAGGAGCCATTCTATGGTGGCTCCTCGCCCGCTAAGTAAAGCTGAAGCTTGTGGCCCTGGGAGATTTCGAAGCTCGGAAGCGGAAAAGTGTGTTGTTAAAAGCTGAACGGCCTTCCAAGAAATTTAATTGAGCTAGAGCACGCCACCCGAGATGAACGAAACGGAAAACCGGAACAGAACAATAACCATGAAAGTAAACGAAAGCACAGCAATCGAAGCAGCCAGGAAAAAGCCGAAACCAGACCAGAACGTAATAGAATGGAACAACAGGCCTGCCATCCAGCCAGCCAGCGAGCAGCATCACAAGAGTTTCAATTGAACACTTAATTAGAATTTAAGCTAAGCTATGGAAGTCAAACAAAACGCAGTCACAAATATTGCCTTTCCCTCTGGAAGAGGGGAGAGCAACCGCAACCAGTTTCGAGTATATTATTAAAAGCGCGTATGTATTTGGAAATTGAAATTGTTATTCGAGAAGCCACTAGCACAGCGCCTGCGATGCTGTGGTGCCCTGTATCAGTAATTACTTTTAATTATAACAAAACATCTGAATGTGTTCGCGAAGCAAACAAGCAAAATGCTCTCAGTAATTCACTTTATTATTAAAACAGCTGCAAAACAATTCCATCGGTGATTTTTCTGGAGTGGCGTGGGAGTTATCAGCATGGAGTGTGTATTGTACGCACAATTGCGGTCAGCATAATAGCCGCTTGCTTGTATGTGTTCTAATAAAATTTTATGCAAAATTATTAATCTTACGTTTTTATTACGGCATCTAAATGTTCATTTTAGATATTAGCTAATGTCTGATTGTAATATCACGATATTCATAACATGGCAAAATATTGTTTTAGCCGCAGCTGTAACTTGTATTTAATTTAGTGGTGTATCTTATCTGCAGTGAAAGCAGATACTTTTTGCAGCCCAAAGCATACATGAATTTTTGGCTCACTATTGAAAATATATTTCCTGCGTTCTGCAGAAAATCGAAACCGTAACATATTCAATAAAAAAAAACCAACCTTTTTGCCACAATAGATACCTAAAGATTTCCGCCCGCTAAATTTATCAAGTAGAGCCATAAATAGCCAAACCAACTCATACTCCTAAAATTATGGATTTCCATTTCGTAAGTCTCCCGCCACTCAGTTTGAATTTCGAATGATTAGTGTGACCATGCGGCGGTTTATAGCAACTGCATGCGTAGTGCGACAGAGAGTTGCTATAAAAATATATTGGAACGTCAACAAACATATGCCACGAAAGAAAATATTCCGATTCAACGGAAAATGAATTAATTAAAGACCGAACTGGCAGATATTCAGAAAGCCATTCGATCGTACATTTAACCAAATTAAAGGCATCGAGGGAATTGTATCGGGAAAATACGTAAAAAGCTCTACATTTGAGTGACGTGGTGTTATTTGTTGGTGATTAGAAAAACAGGTGAGCCTGTGGCCCCCAAACTAGCATGTCTTTATAATATATACCTATCGCTATTTGATCAGCATGTCCGCCATAAGGAGAAAGCCAACGGGCAGCAATGCCGACCAGGAGTTGCTCATCGACGAGCCACCAAAGTCGGAAAAGGTGGCGGAGCACCAGAAACCAGATATTCGTGGAGACCGGAGGAATATAGCCATACTGCTGTTCCTGTACGTTCTACAGGGCATTCCCATCGGGCTCATAGCAGCCATACCAATGTTGCTGCAAAATAGAGGAGCTAGCTACAAACAACAGGCGGAGTTTTCATTCGCCTACTGGCCATTCAGCTTAAAGCTGCTGTGGGCTCCAATTGTGGATTCCCTGTACATCCGGCGATTTGGACGCCGGAAATCGTGGCTAGTCCCAGTGCAATACCTTCTGGGAGCCTTTATGTTACTCCTCTCCCTCCACGTGGATCGCTGGCTGGGCGGGAACGGTGTCGATCCCAATGTGCCGCTCCTGACGCTGCTCTTCTTCCTGCTTAACTTCCTGGCTGCCACTCAGGACATCGCCGTGGATGGCTGGGCCTTGACCATGCTGAAGCGATGCAATGTTGGATACGCATCCACCTGCAATAGCGTGGGCCAAACAGCTGGCTACTTCTTGGGCTATGTGGTGTTCATTGCCCTGGAGTCCAAGGATTTCTGCAACACCTACATAAGAGACGTGCCACTCGAGGATGGCATGATCACATTGCCCCGTTTCCTTTGGTTCTGGGGCATTACATTTGTGGTAGCCACTACTTTGGTGGCAATTTTCAAGAAGGAGAACGACATCGAAGACGCGCATATGGACGCTCGCTACACGGAGGAGCACGAGTTGAACATCCATGAGAGCTACAAGATATTGTGGGACATGGTGTGCATGCGTCCCGTCCAAATTCTGGCTGTAATTCTGCTCACCGTGAAGGTCACGTTCGCAGCCTCTGATGCAGTGACCAGCTTAAAACTCATTGACGCTGGTGTACCGAAGGATAAGCTGGCTTTACTCGCCATTCCCCTAATTCCTCTGCAGCTCATTCTGCCGCTGGCGGTCGGTCGATATACGAACGGACCACGTCCGATGGACGTCTATCTGAAGGCCATTCCCTATCGCATCATCATGGCAACAGTGGCCACTGGCTTGGCCTACATCACACCCTATATTGTCCGTGGAGGAGCCGTGCCTGCTTATTACTACGTCCTGCTGATCACCAGTTATGCCATCTACCAAGTATTCCTGTACTCCATGTTTGTGGCCGCCATGGCCTTTTTCGCCAAGATCTCCGATCCAGCCGTCGGTGGCACTTACATGACATTTTTGAACACATTGTGCAATCTGGGCGGTAATTGGCCCAACACAGTGGTGTTGTGGTTGGTGGACGTGCTCACCTGGAAGCAGTGCTCCAATAATGCGGAAAATACCTGCCAGGGCAAGGAGGAGCAACAGGTGAGTGCTCAGAGAGAGATTCTACAGCATACAAGATTATTATTATTATTGTATATGGATACATATGTATGGTGAAAGTTTTACCCCAAACCAGGAAAAGATAAACTTTGCCAGTTATGAGATAAAAGTAACTAAACAAATATTTTTCTTAATTTTCTCCCGCAGAGCTGTGAAGCGTCGGCTGGCAAGTGCGAGATAACCTTCGATGGGTACTACTTGGAGTCGGGCATTTGCGTTCTGTACGGCATAGTGTGGCTGCTGCTGGTGCGCAAATGGATCGTTTACTTGCAGGACCTGCCCGTCAGATCCTGGTTGGTGGTCAAGCAGAAATCGCGGTAGCAATCAATAGTGTGATCCGGGGCCAGATCGTCATAAAGATCCAGCACCCACTTGTAGGTACAAACAACTAATTCTAGGATTAGCAGACGTTTGCATTCTGTAGGCTAGCGAAATTACAAATTCCCGCCTTGGTATTGTTTTTTGTATAACTAATTTTGATTCCGAAGGAAATAAAATCAAATGTTGAATTGAGCGAATGAGTAAGATGTTAATTTATTCGCTCGACTGCGCGCAATCATCGGTTTTTAAAGGGTACAAAGAGTCTTAACTTAATTGTGGATAAAAAGTCAGCAACTAGTAGTACTTCCAGGAGTCGGCCGACTCCTGATTCTGCTTCTGCTTGCTCTTGCGCTCAATCAAACCTGCCAAATGCTCCGACCGCATGGACAGCGAGTCGATCTTCTCCACCAGCTGCTGATAGGGACTCAAGGGCTGGGTGCCCATCACCACATGACCCAGTTTCGAATCGATCTTGGCATTCAGACGGGCATTGCGGATAAGGTTGACGATCCAGCACTCAGCCTCGTTGGGCTTCATGTTCAGCTTATCGGCCAGCATGCTGATGGTGATGCACTGGTGGATGCGGCAGAATGTCTCGAAGATCATCAAGCGGGCATCCTCCACGAACTCATTCAGGCAGGCCACGATGAAGAAGTCGTTGAGGATCACCGTCTGGCACTCGTGCAGCTTCAGACGCGCTCCCTCGAAATCAAAGTTCACGTACAGACACTCCAGAAACTCGGTGATGGGATCGCGGTACGTGTACGACTCCTGTTGGATCACCTTGATCAAATCCTTTAGAGCATTGCGGCGGGTGCGGTTGATGACTACGGCGGTGGCCAAGTAACGCATGATGTGCGGACACATTGTCTGAATGGCGTTCAAATACAGGGGCTTGTACAGGAACATCTCAATAATGAGATCGCGTCCCTTGGGGTGATTGAAGAAGACCAGGACCGACCAGTGGATCAGCCAGGTGCGTTGCTGCAGGGCCTGGATGGTGCTGAAGTTGGCGTTGTCAATGTAGTCGCGCAAACGCGTCAGATCCTCCAGAGCAGTGTTCCAGTTGAGGGTCAGAATCTCGGCGGCCAGCTTGCCCCACAGCACATTAAGGTAGTTCTGCAAAATTTGGGAGACAATATCAATTAATATTCTTGTTTTAGTGGTTTTTGCCGCTTTTCATGTTAATTTAGCTCCATACGCACCTTGTCGTTGGGCGACATGACGATGAGGCAGAAGTACAGGTAAGAGGTGGACTCCTGATAGTTGCCGCACTCGTAGAGGTACTTGGCCAGCTTGTAGGCGCTCTCCAGGTGCTCCACCTTAAAATTGTAGTCCTTCTGAAGGGCGTTGACGAAGGTCTTCGAGTCCTTCATGCTCTCACCGTTCTTAAGAATGTCGGTGGCCTTCATGATGGGTGCCACCTCGTTCTGCAGCTGCTTAAGCGTGGCCAGGACCTCCGCCTTGCGCTGCACGAGCTCCTCGGGCATCTCCTGGCTGAGATTGAGACGCTTGCGGGTGTCCATCGTGTAATCGATCATGTTCGTCTTGTTCACCGTCTCCAAAATGTACTCCAGCAGCTCCTGCTGGTTGTAGATCTGCAACGAAAGTCACACATATGAAGATTTCCCATAGTTATGTACTGGTGACTCGGCAACCGCCAGCGGAGCACCGCCTGGTCGCTTTTCTAACCTCCTTGCCGCACAAGAACTCCAGCAGCGGGAAGGTCAAATGCCTGTCCAAAAACTGGCAATTGATGCGTGTCAGATCGAAATTGGCCATGATTGCAGCTGTTTTACTATGTTTTCACAATTAAATTTACACGCAAAATCGGCAGAAAAATACGCGTGCGAGGGCCGACAGTGTGCCCAGAGACGAAAAGAGTGACGCCCGCTCAGAGTTACCAGAGTGTGGTATTTCCACGACATTAAATACCATGACCCTGAAGCCGTATTTTTTTCAAGCTTTCAAAGTGGCGCATTTATTTAAAATAAAATTAAGTCATTGAAACAACTTTCAAAAAATACTCAATTTTCAAAATTTCTATTATCTTAGCATGGCTATTATAGCAATAAAAAATTATTATTTCAATTGTGGCGCCCAGACTGAAACCCGGTCTGGCATCACGGCGAAAAGAGGTACTAACGCCAAGACCTTTCCTGGAGGACGATATCTTCTGTCTTCTTATCGTCAGACTGGACACACTGGAACTTCAGCTCCGCTCGTAACAAGCTTACGGCATAAAACAACAAGATATTGTACTTAGTAATTAAATAAAGCGGTAACTACATAAGTTACCATACAATGAATTTAAAGAAATATTATTAAATATTTTCTACATTACAATGGTTTCTCATTCCTTTAAAGTTATACGCTTTACGTAAAATACCAATAATTTTAAATTACAAGGTATACATATAACAAAGGTTTTTAATTTCAAAAAGACGTTGCCTCTCTTTTCAAGCTATTAATAAATATATTTCCCATGCCAAATTCAAAACACAAATATCAACTCATCGGAGAAATGCTTTTTAATAATTTGAATATTTATTTCATCAAATACTTGCACATAAATATATTTATATAGAGATGTCTGTATAAGGGTATACATTTGGGTTAAATATGTTTTGTATAAATTGTGTAATTCTTTGTATTCGCACATTCAACTGCCAAAGAGCAGATTTGTTTTAACAATAGCCACTTAGGTACATTTGCGGTCAACGGTCGAATGCAGTTCAAAACACAAAAACAACATCTAAAAAATGCGTTTCGATATTGGCCGAGTTTAATACATTTCTCTTTCTGTATATACGATTTATGGATTGTATATAGGATGGTGGAGATCAGCATATCAATTTTCACTTCATATATTTCGTTTGCATAGATTAGGCAACTCAAGCTAAAACAACATTGAAAAAATGCATTTTCTAAATATTTAATGTTCAATTAATTTTCATTTTAACGATAACGGTAAGTTTCTAGTTATTGTCCTTAGATTTTTTGTTGGATATTCGATTTCCGTTAAGATATACATATTGATTGGCTTCAATCAGAATTTCAGTTTGCACTCTTAATTGACTCCTGCCGCATCATCATCATCATCATCATCATCATATGGAGGGCATCTCGACGAACCACTAACAATTCCCAGCCAGCTTTGCGATCAAAATAAAACTAAATGAAACGTGTTTCGTTTTGGTTTGGTGTGTAAAAAACTCAAGTCTTTTTAGTGTAAACTAAACTAAAATCGCGAAAATAAAAATCACAAATCGTTAAAGAATTTCGCACTATAGGCTAAGGACGATGCACGCACACAAAACTTGATATTAGCTGCTCTGGCTGCCTCTGTGGATCCTCTTTAGGATGTCGCGATGACGCCACCAGGTCCTGGAAGCCCACTGGGACGGCCGGTCAGATAGGAATCGACCTGTCGTGCGGCCTGGCGACCCTCGGTAATGGCCCAGACGACCAGCGACTGGCCACGCCGGCAATCTGCAAAGGACAGAAGATAAATTAACATTTTTGTTATGCAAAGATACAGAAATCATTCAATGATTGATGTGATTAACTCTTAATACTAAGCCTATTACTTAGTAGACATAAAACTGACCTCCTGCCGCAAAGACCTTGGAGTTCGAGGTGCCATACTGTCCGTTGGATGCCTTGATGTTGCCGCGCGGGTCCAGCTCCAGGCCCAGTTCGCTCGGCACCGTCTTCTCCGGACCCAGGAAGCCCATGGCCAGGAGAATAAGGTCTGCGGGGAAGTACTTCTCCGAACCGGCCACCTCCTGCATGCGCCACTGGCCCGTTTCCGTCTTGGTCCACTCAACCTCGACGGTGTTCACGCCCTTGATGGCTCCATTTTCGCCCACGAACTCCTTGGTGGTGGTGCAGTACTGGCGCGGATCTTTGCCCCACTTCAGCTTCACCTCCTCGTGACCGTAGTCCACGCGGAAGACCTTCGGCCACTGAGGCCAGGGGTTGTCCTGAGCACGCTTCTGTGGCGGTTCCGGAAGGATCTCGAATGTAGTGATACTCTTGGCGCCTTGACGCAACGACGTGGCAATGCAATCGCATCCGGTATCGCCACCGCCGATGATGATCACATTCTTGCCAGCGGCAGATATTATATCATTCTTTCCGCCCAGCTGCTTCTTCTGCTGCGCCTCCAGGAATTCCATGGCAAAGTGAATGCCCTTCAGGTCACGGTTGGCGAGCGGCAAGTCACGTGGCCAGGTGGAGCCAGTGGTGAGGAGGACGGCATCATACCTGTTGAAAATTTCGAGAGTAATAAGTACAGGTGTTTTAGACTAAATATTCTATTAAAACTTGAGGACTGATTTAACCCAATCATGGCAAAATCGTCAAAAATCAGCTAGATCACCTAAAATGTTCAATTATACTTACTCCTGCAGCAGTTGCTCGGCCTTGAGGTCCTTGCCCACATGGACATTGGTGCGGAACTCGATACCCTCGTCAGCCATCAGATCTACCCGCCGCTTGACCACCTCCTTGGAAAGCTTCATCGTGGGAATACCATACTGCAAAAGTCCACCAACGCGATCGTTGCGCTCAAAAACGGTGACAAAGTGACCGGCGCGGTTCAGCTGCTGCGAGGCGGCCAAGCCGGAAGGTCCTGATCCCACAATCGCAACTCGTTTGCCAGTGCGCACTTCCGGAATCTCTGGCTTAATCCAGCCCTGCTCGAAGGCATGATCGATGATGGCGCATTCGATGTTCTTGATCGTTACAGCTGGCTCGGAGATGCCCAAAACGCAGGAACCCTCGCAGGGAGCGGGGCATACTCGACCAGTGAACTCCGGGAAGTTGTTGGTCTGCAGCAGTTGACGCAGAGCCTCCTGCCACTCGCCGTGGAAAACGAGGTCGTTCCACTTGGGAATGATGTTACCGAGCGGACAGCCCGTGGAGTTGGACTGACAGAAGGGCACACCGCATTCCATGCATCGAGCTGCTTGAACCTTGAGGTTCTTGCGCACATGTGGGAAGTTGTAGACTTCATCCCAATCCTTCTGTCGCTCTCCAGCATCTCGGTACGGAGCCGATTCCCTCTTGTACTTTACAAAGCCACGGGTCTTGTCCAGGACGCGATCGGCACGCTTCTGCTCGAGCACCACGTCCTGAATCGCTTCCTCAATGTCCTTGATGTGCGGTTCATGCTTTCCGTTTCCATTCTCGATGGCGGACTTCAGGGGCTGCTCCACTGCTTGTTGTTCGGCCATGTCCTTTAGAGCCTTTTGGTATTCATACGGGAAGACCTTGACAAACTTGCCCTGGGCTTCGGCCCAGTTGTCAAGCAACTCCTTGGCCACCTTCGAGCCTGTCTTCTCAATGAAATCAGCCAACAGTTCCTTGACGAGCAGCACATCCTTCTCAATTTCCAACGGCAGGAGTTCCACACTTTCCGGGTTTACCTTGGGCTTAAAGGAACCATCTAAATCGTACACATAAGCAATACCGCCGGACATGCCAGCGGCGAAGTTTCGTCCCGTAAGACCGAGGATAACCACTACACCGCCAGTCATGTATTCACATCCGTGATCGCCCACACCTTCAACAACGGCGGTTACACCAGAGTTTCGTACGCAGAAGCGTTCGGAGGCAATACCGCGGAAATAGGCAGTTCCCTCAGTGGCTCCATACAAGCAAACGTTGCCCACGATAACATTGAGATGTGATTCGAAGGGAACCGTATCTTGTGGCATGATGACAACATTACCACCGCAAAGACCCTTGCCCACATAATCGTTGGCATCGCCCTTCAATGTCACATTAACACCCCGCGCCAGGAACGCGCAGAAGCTCTGACCAGCGGAACCCTCCAGGAAGATGTCGATGCTCTTGCCAGCGGGCAAGCCAGCCTCTCCATATTTGCTGTAGATTATAACAAATTAGATTATGATCACCTTGTTAACAGACTTAATCCTACCATGCAATATGATAGCTCAGAGTAGAACCAAAGGCTCGCTCCTCATTGTGGATGCGCATCTTGACGGTTACATTATCGTCTGCTCCACTGAATATTTGCTGAGCCTTGGCAATTAGTTCGTTGTCGGAACGCTTCTCCAGCTGGAAGTCCTGCTTTACGGAACCTCCAACGATGTTCGTGCCGGGACGCAGTTCCAAAGCTGGCTGCAGGAGCAACTTGAGGTCCAGGTTACTAGCCTTGGCATCGCGTTGACTGGCCACGCGCAATAAATCGGTGCGACCAATCAGATCCTGGAACTTTCGAATGCCCAATCCAGCCATAATTTTGCGAATCTATAAAAATAGTCAAATGATTAGTCTAATTTATAGAAGCTATGGGAAATATAAGCTTACATCCTCGGCCAGCATGAAGAAGAAGTTGATAACATGCTCTGGTTTACCCGTGAACTTCTTGCGCAGCTCCGGATCCTGGGTGGCAATGCCCACGGGACAGGTGTTCAAGTGACACTTGCGCATCATAGTGCAGCCTTTAAAGAGTATTATACTTATAACACAGAGTATAAAAGTAATGGCCACAACTTACCCATGACGATCAATGGAGCAGTACTGAAACCAAACTCATCAGCACCCAGCAGTGCAGCCACAACCACATCGAATCCTGTGCGGAGCTGTCCATCAGCCTGAACAATCACACTGCGGAAGGTTCATCCAAACAAAATCCAGATCCAGACCGTTTATAGTGGGAAGACACGACATAAAAAGGAAGGCAATGTTAGCAAATTCAGCCCCGGGTAAGAATCAATGTAATGAGAAGAAATTACGAATGGAGCACAGCGCGACGAACGTGATCGAGTGAGCGAGTGAGTGGAGTGGAGTAGAGCGAGTGGACTGGAGTTTGGATTTGGACTGGATCGATCGAATCGTGTTTTACAGCTGTTTGGAAGCGGGTTTCTGTAGCTAGGATCTGGAGATCAGTTGAGTGATACTCATTACTTCAAAGGTCTCTGTCCAAAGAATGCGCTACTTCTTCATTTTGAATGGATCGATCTTTCACTGTATCCGTTTCCTCACACTGGATCATGTCCATGGGTTCGCAATCGAGACATCTTTCATTTGTCAGATTTCAAAGAATTTGAAATTCTCATTGAGCGCTCTTCCGCTGGACAAGATTCGCCTTCCCCAAGCGCCGTGTCATCGTCCTCCTGCCCACCGCCCACTGGCCACATGTACGAGGAGTTTCAATGGGGTTGTGTAGGGGGATCAGCCCAACTTTCCGATGATCAATGGATCTCTGCTTTTGGGAATACATGTTCTGAACAGGTTTTCCAACGCTGTCATCTGGATAACCAGGCACTTTCAGTAATGTATCGGTTCATGATTAGTAACAACAAGAGGAGAGAGCGGGAATGGCTCTGTGCCGGCTTCTCCTGGTCGGAAACTTACCGTGATCGTAGATTATTTAGCACCAGCACCTGATGCGTCTCGGCCACACCCAGCTCCCAGGGTAATCCGGCATTCTTAATGCCTGTCCAGGAGCTAGCACCGGTACCACCATCATGTCCAGAGATTACAATGTGCTCGGCTTTGCCCTGTTGTAATAAGAAAATTCTTCAAGAGACTTATTACCTTTCTAATGCATTCGCAAACCTACCTTGGCAACACCGGAAGCGACGACACCAACGCCCACTTCGGACACCAGCTTTACACTGATGCGTGCATTTGGATTGGAGCATTTAAGATCATAGATCAGCTCAGCCAGATCCTCGATCGAGTAGATATCGTGATGAGGAGGAGGTGAGATTAGGCCCACTCCGGGTACGGACTTTCGGGTCTTGGCAATATCCTTGGTCACCTTGTAGCCTGGCAGCTCGCCACCCTCACCAGGCTTGGCGCCCTGAGCCATTTTGATCTGCAGATCATCGGCATTAGCCAGGTAAGATGCGGTCACGCCGAAACGTCCCGAAGCCACCTGCTTGATGGCTGAGCGACGACTGTTGTTTGGATCTTGGTCTGGATAGCAAATTATAAATAAATATTGATTAGTTTACTAACTGATAGGGATATACTTTGTGACTCACTTAAATAACGATCTGAGTCCTCGCCACCTTCACCAGTGTTGCTCTTGCCGCCAATGCGATTCATGGTGATCGAAAGTGTTTGATGAGCCTCCAGTGAGATGCTGCCAAAGCTCATGGCACCAGTGGCAAAGCTATATGGGTCGCACATAAAGAAAGAGACTTTAACATCAGCAAGTATACATGTGGACTTGAACCTACCGCTTGACAATCTCGCTGGCGGGCTCCACCTCGGAGATATCTATACTTTGCCGATCTGTAACAAACTCCAGCTGTCCGCGAAGAGCACACTTCTTCACACTATCCAGAGTGGTTTTCTTAAAAGCTTCAAATGCATCCAGATTCTTATTTACGGCCGCTTCCTGCAGGCTGCCAATGGAGGATGGCTCGTTAATGTGAGCTTCGCCACCGTGACGCCAGTGGTACTGGCCAGGATTCCGCAGGATGCGTGTGTCCGGCGTTGCTTTGCCATAGGTTAGTTGATAGCGTTGAAGGCCCTCCTTAGCCAGTATCTCCAGGGTAACTCCACCGATGCGACTTTGTGTGCCGCGGAAGCACTTGGCCACCAGGTCGGAACCCAATCCCACAGCCTCGAAGATCTGGGCGCTCTTGTACGATTGCAAAGTGCTGATGCCCATTTTGGCCATTACTTTTGCGATTCCCGTATCAATAGCTTGGGCATAAGCGGCATAGATCTGCTTGTCGTTAACCTCAGGCGCAATTACTCCATCATCACGCAGAGCCTGGGCCAGTTCAAAAGCCAGATATGGACAAATGGCATCCGCTCCGTAGCCAAGGAGTACGCAAATATGGTGAACTTCGCGGGCCTCAGCAGTTTCCACCACAATGCCCACCTTCATGCGCTGCAGTGTCTCAATCAGATGATGATGCAAGGCGCCGAGGGCCAAAAGGGCTGAGACTGCCACCTTACCATCGATTCCCGCTCCACGATCGGAGATCACCAACAACTGATAGCCAGCTTGAGCTGCAGCATATCCTTCGCGGCAGATACGATCGATGGCATCGATATAACCCTGAACGCCTTCGTTATACTGGAATGTTATGTCCAAGACTTTGGTCCGCCAGCCGCGGTGCGTATTCCGCTTGAGCAGCTGGGTATCTGGAATGCTCAGTATGGGATTGGTGAGCCAAATGCGATGCACCTGCTGAGCCGATGGCTGCAGAAGATTCGCCTCCGGACCGAGAGGACACTGCATCGACATGACCACCTTCTCGCGGAATGGATCGATAGGCGGATTGGTTACCTGGGCGAAGAGCTGCTTAAAGTACTCATACGGTATGGGCTGGAAGTTGGAGAGGCATGCCAGCGGGGCATCATTACCCATGGAGCCAAGGGCTTCCTTTCTGTAAAACGATAAATGGATTATCTTTATGTTATTAATAATTACTCAAATTATCTAATTACTTGTTCTTAAACATGGGAATGAGCAGCATATTGACCGTTTCCGTGGAATAACCGAAAAGAGAGAGCCTGGGATCGAAGATGCCCCTCTCGGAGGCGGGCAACTTGGCCAGCTCATCAACAGGAGGAGTATTCAACACATTGGCGTTGCGAATCTCATCCAAGGTAATCTATTTCGATATAAACAAAATTATTAGTTTTTGCGAAATATTTATAATTATATTTAAATGCAACATGCAAAATGAAACGCAACGGGAAGGCAAAAACTAGGATCTACACTACTTTTGGGAGGCCAAAGGACAAAGGATAGGATCTAGGGCTATCTGGGTTGGTTAACTCACCATCTGCATCGGTTCCACAACAAAAATACACATAGATTGAGATTAGGGGATAGCGTGAGAGAGAATGGACAAATTTAGACCAAAGATTATTATTTTTATTAGTTTTCCGATTGGGTGTCTGGAGATGAGTTTGTGTTTTTAAATGATTAGTGGAAATTGACCCTGTGAGCCTGAGATGTGTATAGTAATATAGTATAGGTGGCTGGATTTGTGGCGCACAGATCTTGAAAGCTCCGTTAAAACTTAGAACATTTTCGAGTAACAATACCATGGATAAATATTCTTATAGCAAAATTTGATCAATATATCTTTTTGTATTTTTTAATTTAGGATAGAGTTACTGAAAACATTCTAACGATTGTACTCCACCGAGTCTTTCATCATACCACATGTGACGACCAAACCTTAACTCACCTTCTGCTGCAGCCACTCGGAATGAGGCCTAGACTTGGCTATCTTGGCCTTCAGCTCGATGTCCTGGATGAGCTTCTTCTCCTTGGTGTCCACCAGCAACATCCTTCCAGGCTTCAAGCGGCTCTTCAGGGTCACCTGCGATGGATCCACATCGTACACACCCACCTCAGAAGCCATGACCAGCACGTTCTCCTTGGTCACATAGAAACGCGATGGACGCAGTCCATTACGATCCAAAACGGCGCCAATGTAGCGACCATCGGTGAAGCTAATAAGAGCCGGACCGTCCCAGGGTTCCATGACACAGGCGGCCCACTGGTAGAAGTCACGCTTCTCCTGCGGCATAGTCTTGTCATTCTGCCATGCCTCCGGCACCATGGTCATCACCGATTCCGGCAACGACCTGTCGCTGGCCATGGTGAGGAACTCCAGCACGCAATCGAAGCTGCCGGAATCGGAGAGATTCGGCTCCACCACTGGGTACAGTTTCTTCAGCTGATCCCCAAACAGATCCGACTGCATGACACCCTCGCGGGCCTTCATGAGGTTCACATTTCCCCGAAGCGTGTTGATCTCACCATTGTGGGCCAGGACTCGCAGAGGATGAGCCCTTTCCCAACTGGGAAAGGTGTTGGTGGAGAAACGAGTATGGACCAATGCCAAATAGGTTTCGAACTCTGGATCCTTCAGGTCAGTGTAGTAATCCCACAGCTGGTCGGAAGTGAAGAGACCCTTGTAGACCACTGTGCGATCGGACAGGGAGCAGATGTAGAACCGTCGCCCCGGCTTGATCAACTCATGGCTGGCCCTCTTCCTAAGGACGAAAACCTGCCGTTCGAAGGCCTTCTCATCGCTTCCGGCTGGACGACGCACAAACACCTGACGGGACAGGGGTTCCGACTTGCGGGCCACCACGCCAATGGCCGACTGATTGGACGGCACAGTGCGCCAGGCAATCACCTCCAATCCAAGACTCTTGGCCAGATCATCGAACTCCTTCTCGGCAGCTGCATGCTGAGCCTCATCCAGGTAGAAAATGCCCGTGGCATAGTCACCCAACTCCGGCAAGGTTACACCCTGCTTGGCACTGCAAACGGAGAATATGTAGGGTTAGTTGAGTTTGAGGGATATGCAGAGTTGAATTTGTCATAGCTTATGAACAGTTTTTTAAGATTTTAAAGGAATTTCACGGAATCAGACTACCGATTTGTCAACGTTTAAGCATTTTTCCATTATATTCATTCCGAGCTCCAGTATTAATGCGCCATTAAGTCGCTCTCCGCAACTGGCGCAAGTCAATCCAAGTCACCCAGTTCAGTTACTCAGTCATTCATTCATCGCGCCATTCCATTGAGTGCTGGTGACGAAACGAGTCCGCCACAAGTCGCACCTTATCAGCATCTCTCTATGGAGAAGCTGTCAGCGAACCAGCCGTCACAACCTGATGGAACCAATCCCATACCTCCCCTATTCCGTCTACCGATGCGCATTATTCGCCTGTCCACCTGTTTTCGTTATTCAAGCATGCATTCGTACACTGCGAGAAAGCCGTATGAACACACATAATTTGCCATACTCATATTTTTTTTTTAAACTATACTATAATAGACATAAAAATTTGGATTTCAACACAAATGGAAAACTGTAAATGCAAAGTTTTTTCCCAGGTGCAATTGAGATTGAACTGAGCTTATATGTCTGTAGCTAAACTGCGTTCTTATTACGTCTCAGAATTCCGGTCGAACCGATGGGCGGCGTACTGTTTAAGTGTTTTGCCATAATTTCGCAATTAGTCCAAGACTTGAAGCCGGTCCTTGAACTTGGCAATCACCGACTTGTTGCGTTGCTTTCAGATCGCAATCTTCTTTAAGGCTCTTGACCGTTTGCACGTGCGTGTCTAGAGTGAATTTCTTTCTTCTCGATTGGGTCACAATTTGTTGACCAAAGCGAATCTCCGAATCGTCCAGAATACCCCGAAATTGCTCGGACATATCAATAAAGCCGTAGGCTAGACGCTAATTTAACTAGATTTATGGGACTGTCGTGCGACATTACGCGTTTTAATGACCCAACCAGTTGTGAAAATTCATCTGTCACCTCCTCCTATTTGTGTATATTATATATAGTATATACTCGGGCATCAGACGGCTGCTCTACTAATTAAATAGCAAATAGTTGCAAATTCGCGCCATTGATTAGCGCATATTGAGTTGTAAATCGCTTGGACAGTGTCGTTTTTATTAGCTGGGGTTCGGGAAATGGCTTGGAACGCATTAAAATCAATCGGTTCCATTGGAAACTATCAACCATTTTCAAAGATTCTAAAAGCAGCACCTAGCAACCGAAAGAGCATAACAAATTTAACTGATATATTTAATAAAGGTCAGCGTAATTGAGCTCTGATTAAACTGCTTAAAATCATAGAGGTCTTTTGCCTTATTTGACTTTGATTTGAGCGATTTAGGTCAGTTAACCTTAATAAACTTTTCAAATATTATTTTTATGATTTTTTTTTTTTCAACCGTTTCAAATGCCTAATTGAACCTCTCGGTCTCGGTTTAAAGTTCTAGGAAATACAATAAAAACTTTATACCTATTATTTGCAATTAATTGTTTAAAGTTTTCAAATCTTTCTTCATTTAGAATATCTGAATCTTACCCAACCAAACCTCATTACTATGCACATCTGGTACACTGGATTAAGTGAAGAACCACCCGAGGGGTACGAATAGGGGACCTTGCCGTGTTTTTCCATTTGGCGTATTTGAGCTAAATAATGTAGAATAATTTGCACAAAGTAATTGGCTGCAAATGGCTTCTATTCTGCTATCCACTTAGACTGGTCCCTAAAAACATCGTTTAGTCCCATATATAGCCAATTAAAATAAATAAATATATATATTACGGCTACGTATGTTTACCGATTCTGGGCAAAGCGTGACGAAAACAAGAACCGTGCCAAAAGCTGACGAAATAAACAGAAAACAAAATACATAGGTCGGTCGGGAGCAGAGAGCAGATGTTGGATTGTCGGATCTCTATAGGTAGGCAAATACTCCTCGACATATGTACATACATACATTCTATATGTACTTGTATGTGAGCGCCACTGGTCGTGGATATGATATATCTTTGTGTTCCTGTGGATGTGCCTCATTTTAACAAACTATTTTTGACATGCTCGATCATTTCCCCACGGTACTTTGAAATTCAGCAAATAAAGGGACATCAATGTTGAGATCCTCCCTTAAACCAGAAAGTACATTAAGTGTTTATCATTAATAAATTGTATATCGCAATTGAATTGGCTAAGCTAAGTGATCTTTCTTCTATTACTGCATATAACTGCAAATAAAAGACAATTTACTGATACTTTAAAAGGAAAAATCAATCTTACGTGTATTATCGATTATACTTCTCGGAGGAATAAATTAACTTTGTTATATAATCATTATACTCGTTTTAATAATGATTGAGTAAGTTATTATTATGAATTATAATTATTATTGAAGAAAGAGTAAATATGAGGTTATTGCCTCTATTGAACCAACTTAATCTCAAATGAATTATACTTTTATTAAGAGAATAGATCTCAACAGCTTTGAGCTATTTTCGTATTTCGCGCACGAGATCGCGGCGATATTGCTCCGTCATTTCACCCTGCCCATCGACAAGTCCCGTGTTCGTTCCGTGTAAGCAGTTCGTTCATCAATGGTGCCAGAGGAACCGGCACAAATAAACATATGTATATTCGATGCTATATCTATATATATAAATATATTAGTGATACTTACAGAGCCTTCGAGTAGAGTCCGTGAGGAATGGAAGCCAAGACGCCAGCGCCATCGCCGGTGTCATTGTCGCAGGCGCAGGCGCCGCGGTGATTCATCCGTTCTGAGAGGGTCTGGGCATCACGTAGAATCTATGTGTGAAACAAAAATCTTTTCAGCTTACATTCATCGCTTTTAATTTCAATACGTAGACTTAAATAAATGAAACATTTACTTATAAATAAAGCAAATCAAATAAAATGCATGTGTATATCTAAACGGATAGAACACAGTTGCTATGAATAAAACAAAAGTATAGAACGGTATATAATGGTTTGGTTTTGAGTATTGAAATAAGTTTGTAAAAGAATCTTGAACAACTTCATAATAAAGATATTAAAACACTTGGATGTCATAAAGTTTTGGTTTCAGGATCGAAAGGATGTATATGCTGGATCCTTACCTTGTGAGAGCGTTTGCCATCGATGGCCACGATAAAACCGACTCCGCAGGCCTCGTGCTCGTTCTGGGGATCGTAGAGTCCCTGTTTTCCAGGTGCCTCCCATGGCATTTGCTGCTGCTGCTCCTCCTGAACATCCTGATCCTGCTGTCCGTTCAAATGCAGTTCATTCGATTCTTCGAAGTTATCGCCGCTGCCACCAATGGCCGAACTATCGAAATTATCGGAATCACCGATGGTAATCGCTGATGTTGTTGTTGCCTCAACAGTTGCACATTCAAATTCGCAATTGTCAGTGATTGTTGGTGCCATTATACGTTGTTACCGTTGCACTTGCTGAAAATCTCTCGGGATCTAATTTGGTTTCACTCGATTTTAATTGGATCTGCACTGCGTTCAATTAGCGTGTTCACACCGTTTAAGTTAACAGTTATTTCTGGTTGAATTAGCACAGTTAGTTCAGTTTATATTTGCCTGCAAAAAAAATAGTACAAATAAATTGCAATTTTATTCCACTTATTTTGTAGCGCTGTTGCACTTGAAACTGATTTTTGCACGTTGCTCAGCTATTTGTATCGCCATTCGTTTTACACTATTTTCAAACACACACACACACATACATTTATGCACTGCTAGATATTTTAGGTAACTATTTCTATTTTATCCCGTTGCTGGCACACGCGACACTGACGGCTGCTCACAAGCGAATGAGCGACGTTCGAGCAGCGCAGCAGCGTAGAGCCCCACAGCCCCCAAGATCGCGATCGGACTCTCTCCTCGAAAAGGTGGGGAGCACTCGTCCCCACGATCGCTCGACTATATAGTATCTCCCTCTCTCTCCCGAGTTGCGCACGCAATCAGAGGCCTGATTCAATTCTGAATCAATATCATGTAATGCAATTGTGCTTATCAGAAAAGTATTTACAGGAGAGTTCCAGTAATTAAAAACATGAGAATTGCTATTTTTATATTTTACTTTTTAAAATATATTACTTATATCTTCTTGAGTAATTTTGTTTTTATTGCGTATTTTAGCGGCATTTTTTTCCTTCTCACAAACGAATAGCTGTAGTTGTTCGCATTCTCCAGAGCTTTGTTTACCCTTTAGTTTTCTAAGCACCTTTTCAGTTGAATGGGCTTGCTAAATTGCTCCCCAATAGACAGTTCGACGATCGATGATAGATCGTGCAATTGATTGACAGTGTGGTTGAACAATCATTGCATCCAGAAGTGGAACCTTGAATACCTTGAATGGGCGCATGTACGTAATGCAACAAAATCGCCCCATATTTACACTTTTTTTATCGAACTAGGAACGGCAGCGGTCTATAATCGTTAAACGTTATCAAATGCAATGGCGAAATGATTTATACGGCGTCACAGTGGACATGCATGACAATAACAAAATGCTTTTAAATGTGATTTGCAATAAATTCGTTTGAGCAAAGCAATTTCAAATATGCAAAACAAACAACCGAATGAGTTTTGTTTTTCAGCAAAATACCGATAGCTAGCTGTTGTTAAAGGATTATAATTTTAGATATTTTGTGTTAAATTCCAAGATCTTTGACAGATCAGCTCGACAATTATTAATTGTCGCACAAGGCACAATAATATAATTTACATATCTCTCTATGGGGTCTTTCAACTTTCGGCCAGAGAAATGCATTTGAAAATACGCATTTGTTCGAAACACTTTTTGCTCTTTTTGAGCGACGATATAAATAGATTCTCCATAGGAAGAATTGTTGGTCCCGAACTCATTTTCAAAATTTTCCACTGCTTGTTGCGCTTGATTAAATTTTTAGCAAATACCTTCTTCCCAAAATAGTACATAATTTAGTGGCATTCGTTTAATTAGTCCCACATAAAGTTATCAATCAAAAGCCCAAGTGTCTACAAAAAAAAAAAAAAAAAAAAAAAACAGAAGTGCTAGATTAGTTCCAAGTACATGGATTCGGTTCCCTTGCTCTATAAGAAATCGTTTCCCATCGTATCAAAGACTTTCTATTGTGCTCTAGAGGCGGCGACTGAATCAAGAGTCGCATGAATTATAGGCAAGTTCAAAGTCTCAGAGAGCGATCGGAATTATCTGGCCGGGGCTACAACGTCACATCGCAATCTTCGGCGAACCATTCGGGTGACACATTCTCCCGTCTCGCCACTTGGGGCATTTAAAGAGGAGCCGGCCATATTATGGGGGGTACGGAACCGGTTCCCGGCTGCACCTCCAAGATAAGTGCCGAAAATTTGTCAGGCGAGATAACATTCTCTATTGCGAAGAATCTACCTGCTTACAGAGTACGGTGGGTATATGTGATCATGCGTTGATTGTTGATTCTTAATTATTCAGTATTTAATTTAGATATATGAACAAAAGGGTTCATTGATATAAACTAGTTGATTCATAAGAAAGAATAGGTTAAATTGGAAAAAGTTACTTTATAATGGAATGTGCAGCTTTTTTTTTTTAACAATATCTATATTATGCACAAGGGGTATTAACAATTTCGATTAGCATCTTCATCCGAACTTCTTGTGTTTCTTAGATCTTTTCTTTTTATTTCGCTTTGGTATCAGGCGTTTAGCATGTGCCAGCCGAGTGTCTGCGCCTGAAGGGAAAGAGGAAGTCGAAATTCTCATTCACTATGTTTTATTTTCTTTTTTATAAGTTAATAAACTTTGGCATACCGCTCGCCCGTGTCCACCCCTGCGATTTCATACAGCAGATAAGACTCATTCACGGCACTAGCACGAAAAGCCTAATGGCACAGTGAACTTCACTTGGGGGTTTTGGGGTTTGGGAAGGTTTTTTCCTTTCCGATTCCAATGGGTATGGGACCCAACCCAGCGCAGAGATTACGGCGTTCCATTGGGGGGAGCCATGCCACAAGGCGTTATTCACGATTTGCATGCGTGATAGCGGGGAATGGTCTATAAATATACACATGTTCGATTTCTGGCTGCAGGCGTAATACAATCACGGAGTGATAAGAATTGTGAAACGCAAAAATGTGACGTAGATGGGACAATAGCCCTCAACGTGTCTCAATATCTATATCTATCTATGATCTGATTTATCTGATTTGGGTGCAGTGGAAAAGTTTTGACCTAAGATAACATCAAAACCGAGTCGCAAAAAGTACGATATACGAAAGAAGAAATTTTGGTAGCTTATTATGGCACCGCAGAGAGTCAATAAAACTTGATAATCATGACTTGAATAAAACGCATATCTGCGTTTGTGTGTGCAGAAGCAAAGGTTGTAGTAAAGTCGTATGTTCTTATTATAGAAGAGATAAAATATGCAAAAGAGCCACGTTAAGCCATCAAAGATATATTAGATACTCATGGAAAACCGCAAAAACAAATGCTTAATCACTATGTGTTGATCATGACGCAAGGATAAAAATGGATTTCAAATCTATGAGAGGTTTAAAAACCTTTTCACAACTTCATATCTGTCATCCGGATTGACAACTTATCAATATTCCTATTTAATTTCCTTCAAATTTCCGCCGTTCTAATTGCATAACTTTCCGAGTGCGTCAGACCAATAGATGGCTATTTTCAGAGTTCACAATAATGCTGGCAAAACGGATATATATATGTATCCATAAGAACCAGCCCGCTGACGGTCGGAACATAAATTCCTGCGGAATTATCGATCACGTGTCGAATGGCATTTGCAAATTGTTTTGACATTTCATCCGACTAAGAGAGCAGTTAGTTCGTTTAATTATTTCCTACTAATTGGTGGAGACACCCTGTTCTTAAGTCCGATCCCAAGTCAACGTAAATATTTTCACTTCCATTTCGACAGAAGGAAAGAGGAGAAAAAATAAAGAAACGAAATTGAATATAGCAAACAAGTCTGCAGACTACCAGATGAGAATAGATCGCACAATGGAGGAGCGACCGGATGATACGGAGAGATATGTATATGTAGCCATAGATATAGCCAGCACCATTGCGTTCCATTGGCTCAAAGCCCAAAATGCGACAGCCGCGTGTGGCCCACATCCACAAACATAGGAGAGATATCCGTGCATTACGATAAGTACGCACATCTATAGATATTCAACGCAGATATTATATACTTATGATGTAAACAAGACCAGGCAACAAGTTTCAATAACCCCGAACGCAGAAATAAACAAATAAATTATGCGTCGACAACGTTGCGTGTGGTTAGTACGCTAAGTGATGGGGCATGCCACGGGACCATTATCGTGGGATAATTACAATAGGCGGTCCTAATGGGTGCCAGGATCCCACACAATGACAAGACCATTAGCCCCACCCAAGAACTTTCTTCCGTTGCACAATCTAAAAAAAACGGTGGAAAACCCAACTCCGGTAGCCGCCGACGCTATAAACTTTATTTTCCAGCGATTTACGATATAGCCTAGGCCAAAATTGAAAAGGGGGATCCATTGGGGGGGTGGTTATATTGCCGCTATAAATGCGCATTATCTGACCCGGCTGGGCGCTTATCAGGCAGTCGGGGCCAACTTCATTGGTACCCCCGTTGTTTTATGGCCTCCAACCTGTGCACTTGAGTCAGCTGTGCAAAGTTTTCGCCGCGGATTCCGATTCCGAAAGGGATCACCTCAATTGCTTTAAAAATAGCAACAATTGGTTTTCATTATCGGACGGTCGCGTGTTTAATTAGAGAATCAACTGTGCATCTTGCGGTTGGTTTTTTTATTGCGCCTCGGAATTACGTATTAGTAATTACAATTATGAGAACTTTTTTATCTACACTCACAGCGGGCTCTAGAGCTGATAATTAGCCTTGTTCGAAAGCCCTTATAATAACAAAAAATCAGTCAATTTGCTGATAACTCACTTTAGCTTTGATTAAATGATAAAGATCAATAGATCGAAGGGCCGTTCTTACACTAAAGTAAAATATTTTGGTAACTAATTAAACTTGAACCATTGAAGGTCCAAGTTAAATTTGTATATGATAAGTGCTAATCGATGGTCAATTATCATGGCTTCTATAATCGTGCACTACTGTCAAACATCAAAGGCATTCATGTTTAGATTTCAGATATTAAGAAATTTAATTAAATTAACTTCTTTAAATATGGTTTCAGAAATATTTGGACTTTACTACGTACCAAGCACTTATTCTTATGATTTAGCATTGAAAAGTTTCCAATTGCTCAGTTTATTTTCCCCATAAATTTCTGTCTGTCCGGAGAAATTTATCGCAGCTGCTTGCTATTTATGGCATAGGTGCGGTCCGCTCCCCACCACCGCCCGCTAATTGCGACGGGACTATCGTTTGCAGTCAATAAACAAGCAACATCGCAATTTACATTAGTTTCCAATGACCGTATCTGGTTGGGATGGGATTGCACATTTTGGGTACGTTGCCAGGCCCTCGCAATCCCCCCCAATCTCGCAATGTCTAGATAAACAGAGTTATGTAAATGGAAACCAAGAAAATTGCAGCGGGGAGCGATGGGGTACCGGGTATTGAGTTCTGGTCGCTTCTGTTTGCTATTTGTCATAAGAGAACTCGGGACCGTGCTTATCAGCAATCCACTCAACTACGCATACGTAATCCTCCCTATGAAATATCAATCAGTTCTAACCGCAATTGTTTAAAAGTCAGGAGCACAGAAGCCAAATATACTCACAAGAATTTGCTTAATCAATTTGTGACGGATTTCAGCATATTGTTGGACAGACGCTTTAAATCTAATAATAAATAAACTCATTTAAAAACATAACAAGCAAACATTTATGTCAAAAACATTTTGACGTTTTCGAAAAGCTTTAAAACATGTTCCTTGCAGTTTCTATTGCACATTTAACTGCTGATCAGTGAATTAGTCAATGAATGACAACAGAAAAGGTATTTTTTAGGACACAAATAAAATTTTACTGGTTTTAAAAACTTTTATTTTTTAAGGTTATGGCATCAAGAGTAATCTGATTAATATAATGCTATCATAATTGGTGGAGGCAATAACCATCAATATAACTGATTTAATTTAGAGGCTGCGACGCAATTGAAAAGTTTTCCGTTCGGGAACTCACTGAACCGATAAACCAAACTTGCGGCGCCACCATATTTCAAGCGAGACCGCAAAACATATTTAATTTCAAAGGGGATGCGGAATTTGCTTTGGGGGCATGACTACTTTGCTGACTTTTCAATAAGAATACGAATGTGTTTAGCTTTCATTTTCATCTTCACAAATCTGCGATAAGCCCGAAAAGGGCTCTAAACGCACTCAGCAGCAAAAAGGAGACTTGGTTCACACTTCCGGTAAAATCTCTGACAATCTTTTCTTAAGTCCATTGTCTACGCTTTTTATTTGCTCACTCAGTTTTGCACAATCCTTTTTAAGTGCTGGCACATAAAAACACACACATTAAGCGGTAATAAAACAAAGGCAAGAACGACGTTATCCTTTAAATTCAAGTGCAATTGAATTGTGAAAGCCTTTCTTCGTGCGGGAAAATAGCAAAATGCGGCGTTGATTGCATAACCGTTATGTCAGGAGAGCAAACCGGGCTGAGAGAGCGTACTTGGGGAAGCTGCCACCCCACACTCACCCACGCAGAGAGAAAGTTTAAATGTCAAGGGGCAGTGACGTAGTAAGGCAAACTTCGACGCCCACGTTTATAAATAGAAGGTGGAAAAAAATGTTTTTTTCATGAATATAAAATACAATGTGACAATAAGAACTTTATTCACCTTAAGATGCAGTAAATATACATAAGTGAAATGGATTTTTGTTTAATAATAATCTGTAGCACATTTTTAAGGTGTCAATATATTTTCTCAGTGTAATAAAGGACACTCAAGCACAAATACAGATACACAGTGGCTGTCATTAATTTTGATGCGGCAATTAGGCAGAGCGATTTGCGGCATTCGGTAGCCACAGACTTTCAGCAGTCACTGTTCTCGACGAGAGGGAAATGAAAAAAGATCGGATAAAGGGATGGGCGAGGGCGGTCGGTGGAGCGGCGAGGAAGAAATCACTGCCATGGCCCTTTGAAGCAGAGGAGAACGGAGCTAACCTTACTCTGACCTTGATGCGGAGCGAGCGGGAGAGCAGAGCAGCTGTCTGCATCACAGTACAAGGGGAAGGGGCGGTAAATAGCGAAACAAGATTCACGAATGAAGCACAGCACAGCCCATAAAATAGTCAACGAGCAAGAAGAAGATGAAAGGGGTGGGGGCAACATCAAGAACAGAACTTCGTAGCGGCAAAAAACAAGTACAAGAAGGAGAAGCTTGCGGCAGGGCGGTAAATAACAGTGCAGGCCATTGCCATAGGTCCGATCAGTTATATCGCAGCCCGTTTGTGGTATTACTTATTTTATGATTACTTTATTTTTTATTTACATTACAAATACCTATTTTTAATTGATTTTGAGAAACATCAAAATTAAAACTGCGCACTTACGCAATTTTTATTTTATTATGACTTTTTAAAAGTATAATATTTAATAAATTTTAATGACGCACATCATAAATAACGTATATAATATATGCTTAAGGAAAAGATTACTGGTTAAAAATTAATGAATCACTTAATGTTTCAAACAACACGTAACTAGCACTTAAGAAAACCCTTCCTTTCCAATAAATCTATCATTTTAAGTACCCATAAATTAGCGAATCAAACAGCTGCTAGTTTTATGTCCCCCACTGTAAGTTCTGGTGCGGGAGCTTCTGCTCTCCTTCTTCTTCCTGCTCTCTGCAATGCTTCCTCTTCCCACACTCCCTCTTTTCAACGTGTGTGTCTGTGTTTCTCTGTGCTCCATGTAAAATTTATTGATTTTCTAGAGGAACTCCTACGGGAATCAGGAAAAGCTGTGGTAAGAAAAAGGGGCACCCGGAACCCTTAACTATTCTCTTCTTCATTACAGCGTTTTTCATATTCCCCATCCTATACCCCATGGTGAATATTAGCCGTGCTAGGTAAGCACGTATGTATGTATGTGTGTTAAGTCATTTGCACATCACAATTTTTAAGCGACACAAAAAGGAATTCCACGCATATTTTTCGTAATTACTTTCAACTTTTCTGATAAAACGATTTACTATGCACTGATTTTCGTATTTTGCGCGTCCACACAAAACCAAGAACTTTGAAGTTTTTCACTTTTCCACTTGCTTATAGCACTTCCACTTCGATTTGGCTTTAGAATATTTTCTGGTTTTCCGCGTGTTCAGAATACGTGCGTTTATTTCAAAAGACCGAATGAGAATGGAAGAATAGGACGAAAATCGCAACTATCCCCAAACCGAAACCGAAGAGAGCGCAAAAGTAAGCGGAGAGCGAAAAGTTGCGTGAGAGCAAAAACAACAACAACATATGTTGTTTTTCGAACTCTATCTTCCATGTAATCTCTTAACCTTAAAATTAAATTTAAATTATTAAAGACCAAGTTTTACTAGATAAAGAAATAAATTCTTATATTTTCAGTAAATGGTTGCTTCAATTATTTACACATAGTTTGTCGCAAAGTACCGTTACATGATGCGCTCACTGTCAAAATCTCACTGAGACTCATTTAAATTGGATATGCGCTTTCCAGTATCCAAGTTCATACCACTTTTTTGTTCCCAATCACAGCACGAACAAATTCATACAAACACAATATAAAAAAATTGTTACTTGTTCAAAAAGGTATGGCAAATTAAGTAAATATTAAAAAAATTTTCCAGAAGAGTGAAGGGATATAACTAAAAGTTTCCAATGCAGGAAAAACCATTATTGTTATTGCATACAACTAAATTATATGTGGTACTAAAATATTATTTTTAAAATCCAAGCAGTCAAAAGCTGCAATACACAAAACTCGAGTACCGTTATGACCAATTCTGCTGACTTTCAAATGCTGGACGCCATGTGACGACTCGGTATATTCTAGTATGTGGGTATTTTTTGACGTTCGACGACAGGTCACATTATTTCTACATGTGCCGGGTCGGCAGCTAAACTTCAGATAAAAAAACCAAACGAATCGAAGCGTCCAGAAACAAACGAAATCTAATTCAAAACCAGTACAAATACTCCAAACCATGGCTGCTGAGGAGGGAAAGTTTGACAACATACTGCTGGCCGTGGCCGAGAAGCATCACGGTGGCGTGCCCGAGGTAAAACAATAACAAAGAACGCAACTTCTTTGTTTCAATTTTGTTTAATCATGTTGTTTGTGTTTTATATCTAAGTTCCTTGGCACTTTGGCCAGTTTTCTGCGCCGCAAGACCGACTTCTTCACGGGAGCCAAGCAGACGGAGTGGGAGAAGCTGCTGCTGGATGTCTTCAACAAGGAGTCCAAGCTGGCCGTAACTGAAAACTACGAAAAGATAAAGGCTCGCGAAGCTTCCCAGCGCCTAAAGGCGGAGAAGGAGAGAGCCGAAAGGAAGGCCCGCAAGCAGGAGATTGACGATAATAAAATATGTGATATCACTGACGAAGAGGCAGCGGCCATTATCAAGGAGGAGGAGACCAAGTAAGTGCAAGCGTAATGAGATCATTTACCAAAATACCCAGGTAACTCGGCAAAAGCTGTGAAATTCCTGCAAAATGGCAAATTAGCATTCCTTTTCAAAGAAAGAGTTTGAAACCGAGCTCAATTCTTATCCTAAATATGTTGTATCATTAGCATTCGTATATCTTATAATGTCTAAATCCCATACAGAAAACGCCAGCAGCTGCTGGATAGCGCTGGTGGAGAGCCATCTGCCTCGAACCGAGATGGCATCTCCAAGCCCATCGAGAAAGTGGACGATGAATCCGATAAGAGTGAGCTGGGTAAGCTGATGCCGAATGCAGGCAATGGCTGCACCTTGGAAAACTACACCTGGACCCAAACTCTGGAGGAGGTGGAGGTAAGTCCGGGCACGTCGCTAACGCCGTATTTCTCTTATTTGGCCCAGTGAGGTGTTGTCATAGTTATACAGTAGCTAGCAATTTTAGAAGCTCAATCTTTCAATGCGTAATTGATGTCCTTAATTGTGCTAGTGGTTTTTGAGTACCGCCAGACATAGTTATTATTTATTAATTTACTTAAACACTTAATCGGTGTTTTCTTGCCCGAATACCTTAGTCGCTGGTTGCTAGGCAGCGGTCATAGCTGAAAGCCCAAGTCATTGAACCCACGACAGGTGTGATTCATCAACCCTTCGTGTACAATTATACAATTCGCTTTATTAAACATATCACAGGGATAAATAACTTATTTGCTAACCAGAAAGTACAGCATTATCCGATACCAGACGGCTATTGTCCGATCCGCTCCAGATTTAGTTTCTTGTATGTTTCTCTGTCTCCATAGCATAGCGCGCTTAATACTAATGAATTTTCCCAGCTTCGACTGACTTGACACTCCATCCAAACAATCTTTAAATAAATATCTTATACAACTAGCGCCAAGACGACACGATAACAATAATAAAATTAATAATAATGGGGGACAAAGACAATACAATAAATAATAAGCTAATTGGCTAGGCAGGGGTATTAAATCCTAGCTCTTGGGCATGTCACGGGCGCGCACTGAAAGAAGAATAGTTATTAGAATTTAGCTGACACAGGTGATAGATGGAATAACTTACTCTCCAGCGCATAGACCATGCCCATGATGAGCAGCATGAAGATGGTACTCATGCTGACTATCAACACGGTGACCTGGCGCCCCCGATCGCATAGACCGCGCTTCGGTTTCTTCGGTGGACCACCCTCTCCATTGACCATCGTGAAGTGCATAGAGCTAGCGATGGATACGGTATCCAGGTCTTTGGTTTTCACATACTGCAAGTTGGGATCGACGTCGGCTGGCTGCTGACCCTCGATGGCGATAACCGCATCCTTGCCGCTGCCGATGGCCAGGTTGGCATTATAGTTTGACGAGGAGGGATTACTGGGCATCAGCATCTTGTTGTGTCGCTCCTGCTTCTTGTGGATCTCCGCAAAGCGTTCCAGATTCGCTGCCGTCAACAGCAGTGAGCCGGAAGCAGCGCTCTGTATAATTCGAATGGAAAAAGAGGAGAATGTTTGTTGAGTCACGGCAGTTCGATACGGTTTGGTTCTCCGCAACCGGAGCCTGCGTGGACTCGGCTTACTCACCCGCGTGCTGTTGTTACTGTCGCTGGAGCCCTGGGAGCTCCTCGATCCCCTCTTGGCAGCCGCCAGAACAGCGGCCGCTGCTGCCGCAGTTACTGCAGCACTTGTATTATTGTTATTGTGAATGCTGCTAGTGTTACTGGGCGAACTGCGTTGGTTTAGGGTAGGTGGATTGGAGTGCGATTTGTTCGAGGACTTGGACGAGCTGGCCGAACTAATGGCCGAGCTCGAGGAGGATGCCAGCGAGGCGCGGGGAATGTGCCAATAGTCCTGCATCTGTTGGGGATCGAAAAGATGTTGGTTAGACATTATTTTACGTAAACAGTTGGATAATATTATTGTGATTGTTGAGTTAAGGAATTTTCTGCAGATCGTGACACAATCAATGTGCTCCACAATTTCTGCGCTACACATTTTGGTCTTCCCCAGCCTCAGCCCCCGTTCTCTGTTCCCCTGTTCCTGCCATTTGGTGGTGCTAGCATCAGAAGAAATCAAAATCCAATATCTAAAACCTGAACTTTCGAGTTGTCTTTCGGCTTGTCTTTGTTTTGCATTGGTTGGTTGAGTTGCCAACTTGTTTGATATTTATGGTCTCCGGTCTTGGTTGGCTAAAAGCCTGATTTGTATTTAATATTATTAATTCGGCTAGTCGACAGTTTATTTTTTGTGGGCAAGCTTTTAAATCTGGGGCCTTTCTCTTTGAAAGACTTTGCCGATTGTTTGCTTTTGACGTAATTGTGGCAATCAATTGTCCCCTCTAAAGAAATATATATGAGAATTCTATTAACAGTGGCTAAAGTGAAAAAAAAAGTTGCATTTCAAGTTTGTGCCTTCAGTCTTTTGTTTGCCTTTGCTCTGTTCGATACATTTGTGTGTTTTGTGCGTTTGTCTTACACAGCACAGAAGTTAATAAATTTGTTCGTGCTGCTTCTTGCTTTTTATTTATTGTAAATATTATTTAGGCATGCGGAAGTCTTATCACTCTGTATTGATTCAACTTGATTGGCCAGTTTTCGATTCGTTTTTTTCACACAGCGTTATTTTCGGTTTACTTAATGTGTCGTCTTGCGTTGTTACTTTACTTACATTTGTTAATTCGCAATTTTCTGTTTGTTTTGTTCCCGGGATTTGTTTGATTATTACACAAATTTATCACACACACAATTTAAGCTAATTAGTATCACAATCTGGAGTATTTTTAAGCAGAGTCTCGCTCCGGTTGTCAGTCTCTTTAATTAGGGTTTTATGATGATGTATATAATTTATTTAAATTACGGCTCGCGAAACACTCAGCTGATTAAGCTGCTGTTTGGATTAACCGATTCGATTCTCTTCGCAATTCTTCTCGTACTTCAGTGGCGGTATTCTCCTTCTTCTTCTCACGTTTTCTTCTCAAAGCGAAGAATTTTTCAGTGCGCCTGTCGCCAAACAGAACCGATCTAAACGGCCTCAAGAATCGAACTGAATCGAGCTTAGCGGCTAAGTCGGGCTCACAGGTAAGATCTCTGCTCACCTGAGTTCTGCCCAACTGAGCAGCGGCGTGGCGTTGCTGTCGCTGCCTCTGTCGGCGTCGAATGCGCGATGCGCAAACCTTTTCGAGTGTAAATGTTTGTTGTTGCTGGCTTTCTTGACGGATTTGGCATGTCATAATATTTCGGCGGTTCTCGTTTGTTGCCACAGCCACAGTAGGCACTCGCGAATGAAGGCAATTGCAGGACATTTTTAGAAACTTACATCATTTCAAAGCTTTCACATTAAAAGAGTTTATAATAATTTGTAGTACGAATTTAGAGCTATAACTTATACAAATGCAGATCTAAGTAACGAAAAAATATTACAAAGTTAAGTATTTTCTATATTGGAGATATCAATAAATCGTTTCATCTAAAAATAGCTCCCACTGTACGGACATTTATATAGCTCTTAACGATCGGCCACTTACTTCTTCAGTCCATTCTTTTGTTTCAATGATGTTTGATGGTTATGTTGCCGGCTTTGATGTTTAGACTGCTCGCCTTGGCTTGATCACCTCATCAAGTGATTTGCCAACTTTCTTTCGGCTGTTCTTTTTATAGCCGCCCGCCCTTTTGCTCATTAAGCTGCAATATTCGGTTTTTGTGCTGTCTTTTTGTTTTTTTTTTAGACTCTCGAGATCTTCAGTGAAGGGCCCTTGATCGATTTGGGCGTGTGGGCGTTTTCCAGATCCGTTTCGTTGGCCCAGAAATTGAAGTTTGATTGCGGGAAAACCCTAATTCTAGTTTAATGTTAACTTAATTGGGGGCAAACCTTGACCAGCTTACAGGCGGCAGCTCCGCCCATTTGCTGTAGCATCGTTCCCAGGGCCCATTAATGTTTGATTAATACATGTTCCATTATTAAATCAACGGTTTATGGTCTTATAAATAATATGGCCATTATTTAAATGTCCTAAAGAAGACGAAGCAAGTCTATTTTTGGTTAATTTCGAATTCTAAGAAAGCATTTAATGTCAGTGGTGCCAACAAAAGCTTTATATCAACGCGATCAAAAATTGAAAAAATGAATTAATTAATGAGAAATTCGAAACATGATATTTAGGTGGGGATGCACAAGTTTTCTGTCAATTCCCAATCAGGTTTTCTTTTTTACAAAGGTTCAAAATTTTCATTTTGGTAAACATACTTTTCAGCTATGTTTTTGAGAATATTTCGATGTCTGCAGACTATTGACGCAATAAAAATAATAACGTGAGTCATCAAGAAATACGTTTTTTGGTTTTCCATTAATGAATTTGAATGAATATAGCCACATTGTTTGCGTTTCTCTTGGCGGAATTAGTTAAACAAATTGCCAAAAATCCCCAAGAATTGGGGATCGGATTGGTATAGTTGTTTACCTAATCTAACACTGATCTCATATTATTATAACATTATACTTCTAACGATCTGTGGGAATTGGTTAAATAAACAATAAATTCCCAGAGAAACCCAACATTTCTATTACAAATTTGTTTGCTTTGGCTTAAATCGCAGCATTCATCTGTTATTCTCGGTAGCAAAAGAGGCAACAAATGTTTCTAATTTTTTTTTTTTTGGCAATAACTTTTGTTGCTTCGTCGTTTGATGTTGCTGTCGAGCATCTTGTTATCACCTTTTAAGTGAGACAAGTGAGTGGCCTGCCGCCAGTTCCAACTTTTTTCGTATGGCCCATACTCGATGGTATGGGTGAAGTGCTGGACTGGACTCGAGTCCGGTCGATTTAATCAGCGGAGAGTTGACAAAGATTACCTGACACGGCCAGTTACCAGAGCAGTGGCAATGGACTCGCCGACGAACGCGAATCGCATTAGCAACGAAAATTATAAATCGAGGCAGAAAATCAGGCGGTGTTTTGAGATCACTTGAAAAGGCAAAGATTGAGGGACGTCGACCACTCAAAGAGATGGGATGACGGCGAATGGGAGCCAAACACTTGCTATAGAACGCAGGCCGAATCCGATCCGATCGGATCCGATCCGAGACATTCCCCCAATAGAATGGGAGACCAATCCAACACCATTCACCTCATCGCGAAACGCCATATAGAAACCGAAGACAAACAAACAAACGATCGTTTTTTTTTTTTTTTTCATGCATACAATTAAAAATGCAAAATAGTTTCCAGTGACGCCGATGACAAACGGACGGAACTTACGTGCCCAGCGCTTTCTGTTCCATTTTGGGTGACAACAATTGGGATTAAATTCTGTGAGAATTCATAATTTTGTCGTCTTAAACGGGGAAATCCCTTAAAGCTATCTGGATAGATCCGTTGACGTTTGCCACGCTTATTTGTGTGGGGCCCTGAGGCCAGTATTTCTCTGATTGCGGCTATTAAAGCTTAATTTTCGTATAGAAAACGTTTGGCTATTCCGCCTTCGGGGGGGGGGGGGGGGCTATATTTAATAAATAGAATCTTAAGTTAATGCTGAATTCCATGCGAAATTCTTGACGACTCGATGACTGACTCACTCGAAAAGGAAGCGGAAATATTTAATAAATATTTTACTGATACCTCATCACAAAAGAGTTCTAAATACACTTCAATTTTTATTGCCAACTTTACGTCTAATTGCGGTTATATAAAAATGAAACGGATATTTTATTTGTCCGTTTAACACATGCTAAGTTTATAAACCTCTTAATGGGTTTCTCCTATAAATCACGCTATAGTCAACTTTTTCGCAAATTGTGGATTGGAAGCCCAAACAAAACGCGAACAAAGAATTCAACCTGACAAAGCCTTTCAGTAAATTAACTAACCGCCTTTAAGATCTCAGTTTCCTGGTTGGGAATTTAGTTTTAAGATCAGGTCAAATAGTTTTAGAAATAACTTTTCTCTTGAGTTATTTGAAAGTTTAAGTAATCATTCAATCTACAGCTTCGATTGACAGGATTCCCAGACGTTTTGCTAATTTATCGTGGACTTAGTAAATTTATTTAGATGATATCAACATAAATAAACTGAAATATTTTACAATTCGGCAGATATGCTAATAACTTTTACATTTGTTCGATATATTTCTAAACTTTAATAATGAGCAATGGAGCAAAGGAGCCAACTATGCAACCAGCAAACTAAAATTGTCAAACTAGCGACTTTTAAAAACTATGCTTACATTCCCATTATACTACTGTTCTCGGAGCTTCTTCGAGTTTTTCTGTGATTTTAATTTATGCGAAACCATTCAGGATGACAGTTATAGCTTTGACTATATCAAAAAGATCTAGTTTTTCACAAATTGGAAACCATTTTGACAAGATCTCGTTTCTCAGCAAATTTGAAACCTTAAAGAGTTAATTATTTGGGATACCCCCAAAATTGACTAGGTTAACCGGATGGAGTTTGCAGTATCATTTGCTTTGTAATCCGCTTATAGCGCAAACAAATGGCTACCAGATCGAGCTCTCAAATCTCATTTACCATGCAAATGTCAATACGGATTCTATTGTTGCCACTCGAGAGCTCATTGTACGCCGAGCTATTTGGTGGCTGGGGAGGATTGGATCGGAGTAGTACAGTGGATTGGATTCGAGTGGAATGGAGTGGAGCGACGTTCCCAATAGTAGGAACTAGTTTCAGAATTAAACGCAAAACAATTCTAAATGGAAAGGAATAAAAAATAATTTGCCACGCTCGAATTCGATCCCATCTGACTTTGTGTTGAGATGTTTAGGGGTCCACTCCACTTCTGGCCACAAATAAGTCAAGTTTAAGCCGACTTTAATGAGCTGGCAGTAGGCACTCGTAAAGATAAACACTTCGATAGAGGTTTTTTTTTTAGAAATGGTTAATTACAGAATTGTGTTTCTATTTAATTACTACTTTAGAATACCATATTGACTAGTGTTTATTTAACCAAAACCAAGTATGTGGAACTTTTCTGTTGCATTTTATGCATAAAGTTCGAAAAAATTAATGTCTGAATATTATTTTTTCTGATTTCAAGGGATCCACCAATCACTGTACCGAGCTTGGACGACTCAGCTGTTTTGCTGTGATAACATTATCGAATACAAAATACTACTCCGCAGATACACACTTCTAAACACTCGACTCCATCAGCAAAGCCAGTTTTTTTTGCTTCCAATTTTTATTTTGTTTAAATGGACGGTTTGTTGTTCGGTCGCTACTCATATTGTTGTTGCGACCATTCTTTTTTCCTATTTCATTTTTTTGGTGGTGCCTGGCACCGGATCGCATCTTTTAGCATAAATTATTTGCGGCTAGATATTTAAAGAAAATGAAATGCTGTTCAAGTTTTATAGAATTAATCAGAGGCAACAGCACCAAATGTGATCTAGCAACAAATACGAATAACAGTTCCAAACGGCAGTCGACAAAGATGTCTTTCACTTTACAGAGAGACAGAGAGAATTGGGTTCAAATCGATGGGGATTTGATTGATCGATCAACTGGTTGGTTGGTTGGAGGTTTAACATGCAGCCTGGCCAGTATGAGCATTAAAATTAGCTGGGGCCCGATCGATTTGCATAAAATCGCCCACTGTCAGACGATCAGTCTGCGAATCCGCTCTCACTTGGATAAGTGTGCCAAGTCTCGTGCTATTTTCTTGCTTATTTTTTTCCCATCTCATTTCTGCCGTCGTCGCAGTCATCAATTTTTGTTATTATTCATTAATTCATTCACGACGACACCTTTTTTTTTTATGCTCGTCTCTGAACTCAAAAGCGAACTCTGACTTTGACTGGCGGTGACTCTTCAGCTTTGTGTTTACCTTTTTGGTGGCACAGCTTCATTTTCATACCTCACATTTTACCCAGGGTCTATTGTTTTTCCCTGAGCCCCGGCATTTGCATGGGTATCCCACCTGTTCAGCTGATTTAATGGCCGTAGGTGTCAGCGCGGATCTGCTGACTTGACTTATGATTTGTGTAAATTTCCTAGTTTCGAGCATAGTGTTCTTTAAGTTGCTATTTGCATAACCTTCAGTGGTGCAGAATGGGTTTGTTTTTCAAGTCGTCGGGTCCCTTGAGAAAGCTTACATTTACATTTACCTAATAAGTTTTACATAAATTCCAGTTTGAAAAACAAAGTCAGACATTCACGTTGGGCCATTGCGTGTCCCTTGATAGCCTTTCATTTTAGGGTTAAGATAAACATGTACGTTCATTTCCAGTAGCCCTCTGTTTAGTTTTGTACCACAGTCCGTGGTTTTTAAGGTTTTAATTAATATTTCTTCCTATAAATTTTATAATTTTTTTTAATTGACATTTTCTGTTGCCAAGCACTTAGCGCAAGATATTGTCCACATATTATTTTCCTATCTGAAGTCTGAATTCTTTTCATATTTCTCAACTAAATGACTGCAATGATTGGCCAACATGACCAATTGAGTTTGTCTGTTGTCGAGCGTTTAGCTTGGCGCGTTGCCCACGTCTCCAGGTATTTTTTCTTATTCTGACTCCGCGAGGCTATTTTTATAGCTGCCTTACATCCGTGTACAATTCAAAATGTTTCCAATTGGCATCCGCTTCAGTTTCAGCTTTTGACACATTTTATCAACGGCGATCGCGCTGGTGATGAAGTTGCCACCCACATGGGCTGCGTTCAGTGAGCTTCCGATGACATGAGCCGCGTGCTGCGCGAAGAAGAACTCGAGGTGCTACTACCTTGGCTGACTGCCCACACGAAAACCCCCCACTGGATAGTTTATAATATACTATCATGAGCCGAACGAAAGCGTCCTTGGTTCAGTTGGATGCGGCACGGCGTCGTGAGATTTAAATTAAAGGCTTACCTTACCCCTCATTGTTTCTGCCACATGCGATTCGCTAATTGATTGCACAGTCAGTTGTCTAATAACTTGGGGCTTTAATTATGCTGCGAGCTAATGGGAAAGGTGTTAATGTATGCATGTATCCGTGCGACTTATAATTAATGGCCAGCCGTGGCACATAATTCTAGACGCCAGTGTAATTGCTGTGAACTTGGCCAAGCAGCCGCATAAATCCATCCGCAGGTTGCTTTACTTCTTTACACAGAAAGAAATGAGGGATCATTATGGAAGCCATTATTTACAAGTGATAATACTACAAAATTCCTTTTGATTGATATTACTTTTAAATCGCATATTATTATTTTAATGAGATATCTGTAAACTGCAATTCAATCTCTGATGGTATCGATTGTAAAAACGTGTCAGATTATTTCGCGTGTATCTACTGCAACCTGTTGAGCGACATTCTTGAGAGCTCCTCGTTGCGGGGGGCTGTGAGGAATCGGAATCGATGCTAACTCCCTTAACCGGACCTGAAGAACCGCTGTACGTCCTTGAACTGGCAGCTGAACTAAATTCCCGTTCTACAATTGAGTCCTTGAACAAAGGAAGCCTCGATCCGTTGATCTGGTGAAGGGCAGATCGGGCAGCTGTGATATGATCGTTGGATTGTTGGATGCACACAGACGTGCCCCTGCAGTTGGTTATTTATAGAGATCGTTATTAGCCGCCAAGGTTGTGCAATGACCAAAGCAAAGGCTGGCTAAAGAATCTCCGTAGATGTACACACAAATCCGATCATTAATCACAAGAGCTGCCACTCCAAGCTTGATTTTGATTACATGAAGAACCCCTGAATAATCCAATCCACTCTACTCTAGTTTGATTGTCATTAACGGCATTGCTTTTGCATTACAAAAGGCAAAGCACAAGCAACATTTTAAATGGACTTACATTGTTTTAGATGCTTCTCATTGTGATGAAACTACCTAGTATAATTTATGTTTACTGCATGTTTGTACAAATCTAATAAACTGCAATACTTTTATTGTTACAGCTCAAGATTCCGTTCAACTTAACATTCGGTCTACGCGCCCGTGATCTAGTGATCAGTATTGGTAAGAAGTCGCTGAAGGTGGGCATCAAAGGTCAAACGCCCATCATCGATGGCGAACTGTGCGGCGAGGTGAAGACGGAGGAGTCCGTGTGGGTCTTGCAAGACAGCAAAACCGTGATGATCACTCTTGATAAGATCAATAAGATGAACTGGTGGAGCCGCCTGGTCACAACCGATCCAGAGATCTCGACGCGCAAGATCAATCCAGAGTCTTCCAAGCTTTCTGATCTGGATGGGGAGACTCGCAGTATGGTGGAGAAGATGATGTATGATCAGCGACAGAAGGAGTTGGGTCTTCCCACCAGCGAGGATCGCAAAAAACAGGACATACTTGAGAAGTAAGTACAAGTGTACACCAATCCTAAGGCTGTACTAATAGTAGGTTATCTTTACTCTTGCAGATTTAAGCAACAGCATCCTGAGATGGACTTCTCCAAGTGTAAATTCAATTAATCTAACATTCTCAACTTAACTTGTAAACTTTCGATTTCGCACTCTTGTCACTTTTACACATTTTAAATGTAAATCTTTTTCATTTTCCAACCACACAATAAACTAATGCAAGCAAAATGAAAACGATTTGTAGATCGTACAACATTAAAACGAAAAAACCCAGCATCTTAAAATATTTAAATATGCTAATACCAATTAGTTAGTGAAAGCCAAACAACAAACCGAAAAAATCGATCATTCAAGCTGTAGGATGAAACCAGCTTGATCTTCTGCAAATAATTGAGGTAACTCCTCGGATTTTATGTCTGCACTTAAAGAGAGGAATTTAAATTTAATTTATTTATTGGACCTGAACATGTTTGTGGAACTGGATTGCAGGCATTTCTTTACTTATCTTTAACGGTTTTCGACTCTCGTCGTGATTTAGGGTCCACACCCAAATTCAGATCAGCATTCCCAGTAGTTCTCTGGGTCAATGATCTGATAAATTGTGAACTCGTTTCCTAAGCCGATCATAAATTCTTTATAAATAGTGTATTTGTCGATTTGCTAAGATTGAGCATCATACTATACTCTCGAAGTGCTAACTAATTTTTTAATGAATTCAACTAATTTGGCAACTAATTGGTTGTTTTGCTTTTAATGTTTTCGTTTTACGTATTCTAGCTGCCACGTGCCGTGATTTTTATGTTCGAGATGAAAGCGTGACACGCAAAGTGATCGTGGTAAAAGGACTAACATGAAAAGTTTAATGTTAAGTAAATGTAAATAAATTGTAAATATAATATAATAATAATTAACTTGAGTAGCTTAAGTTATACAATTGACCATCCCTAGATTTTAGAAACCAACGAAGAAGTAGAGACATTTGATACGCCCCGCTTAGTTGTTAATTCTCGCAGATCATTAATTAGTTAAATCGTTTCTCAAACTGCCGTGTTTAACAAGCCGTAGAAAAAGAAGCAGTCGAACAATGCCAGCGGACCCCCATTAATGAATGGTTTCCCCATCGCAATGGGGTGTAGGCCAAAGGAGATAGTTGTGCGCGTAATCCCAACTAATCATCGTCCGAGTGGGTGGCACTGTGTCATGCGATCATATGCCTCACTTAATTAATTACCAATTAACATCATAAATTACTGTCAGAGCGAACAATGCAAAGTGCGCAAAAAGTTTGCCAAAATTCGCATGCTGCTGCGGGGTCGAGTGGCGGCTAATGGCCAAAAATAAATTGTAACAAATTGTTTGGCGAGAGGGCGAGAACGGGTCAAGAACAACAAACATTGAGAACAGAACCCGCAGCAGAACCGGATTCTTGATTTGAACTTAATATGTGGAATTTTGTTTGTTATAAATTGGAAAGTACAAAATGCTTTCAGTTTATATATCCGCTTCGGTTTCTGCCAGCCAGCCTGCCCGACCAATTAGAAGACCCAACCGGTTGATAAAAGTCCAAGGGGAAAGAGAAAGCCCACAGCTAAATGTGGTTAGATAATTCGCAAGCCATGCTGCTGACAGAATGTGAGTCACTAAACAGTGCTTAGATTAAGGGGAAATTTAGTGTTTGTTCGCCCTGGGCGCCGATTATAATAATAATATTCCAGGCCGCAGTCAGGCTCTATAAATAGCAACTTTGTTCGAATCAATTGAACTGTTAAATGACGCACGTGATGAATGCGTCTTGTCTGCCCAACGTTGTCCAGCGGAGAAATCAATAAATATTAAATATATATGTATGTATGAAAAAAATCCAAATCAACAAAAATGGGGAGCCATAAATAATGAATCCGGGTGCCTGCCTGGTGTTCTACTGTTGTATCTGCCGTTCTACTCAGTTTTTATTATTATTGTTTCGACAGCCGCAAATTTTTGGTAATTTCGAGTGTTTCCCACATCTCAAACACACAAACACACACACATACCCACATGTACGTTAATAAACTTATGGCACAAATTATTCCTTTGGGGCGTTCTCAACCGCTTGACGGTCGCGTGGGCCAGTCTATTTTTTGTTCCCAAACTTATTTTTTATGCTGGTAATTGCGGCACATTTGTTATTTTTAGCCGATTCGGGGTCTGGTTTCGCCCATCAACTATAGCAGCTTGGATATTTTTTGGCGGAGAAAGGGTAAGGGCTGATGGGCCTATTGTAAAGGCGGCAGCATCATGCCGGTCACGCCTCATAAATTCGTCTAGACTCGGGCTCAGACAAAAGACTTAGGCAACGAACTCGCTACGAAATCTCTGAACCGCTGGAAAGTTTTCCGTTGCTAAGCAAAATCATTGTTGCGCTGTGGGCATTTTCTGTGTCCACTTTGAAGGTCAAACACAAAATGCAGTCGCAGTGGCAGTAACTGTTTTAACCCAAAGCTTGAGGGATACAAATCGCCCAATTCATTTACCATTTTATGTGAGTTTTGTCATTTGAGGGACACACAAATCCGAAAAACTCTTAAATAATTACTTTTTGAAAAATAACTATAAATATTATATTACATTAATTTTTAACTTTATTCAAAAGTCAGTAGAGAAAGTAAATTATAGTCAACTAATAAATTACATAACATAACATACATAACATAAATTAGTAATCAATTAATTAAGCTGCTAGTGTGCGAACAAAATGTAAAAATTAGTGATCAATGCGCGGATTTCCCCAAGTGAATCATGCATAAATAACTTTAGCATTACATTTGGCTTTAAGAATGTTAATACATGTATGGGTTAAGGTTTGTTTTTCATTTGGGAGAAGGGAATTCCTCGCTGCTGAACTGGAGGCTCGTACCCAAACCGAGCTTCAGCATGTGGAGTCCACATAAGCGATGACGTTGGTGGGCTTGTCAACCGACGCCAATGAACCGTGGAGTGCCGAGTGCCAAGTGCCTGGTGTCTGGTGCCTGGTCCCCCAACACCGGTTGGCAGTGGGCATGGCAATGTCTTGGCCGGGTCTCGAGATGTGCAGACAGTCGCGATCGCGGGCGTAGATTAATGGCTTTGTCTTATGGCCATTACATTGGTCGTTTCGTCAGCCAGATCGTTGAAGGGTTCTAAGCTTTGCATGTCAATATATGGATAAATATATCCGGCTGCGTTCCCGGACCTGAATCATGCACCAGTTGTCTGTTTATACCTCTAAAGATATTTATTATTTTTTTTTGTGCACCATTGGGTTAGTTTCCTTCACTTTTTGGCTGCCATTGCCTGCAGGAATTTCCAATTAGCTTTGGGTTATCGCACAATTTTTTGTTTGCCTGGCTTGCTGCATTTGCATATCGCGGGTGCTGAGCGATTTATCGATGCTATTAGCTTGGTTTTTGGTGTATGCTAATTTACGAGATCTGCCAGTTTTTTTATTGTAAAATAAATTGCTGCAAGCCATGGGAAATGGTCATAAAGCGACGGGATGCCAATTCGATTGTTGAATATACATATTTCTAATGACTTGCAGAAGCCAAAGACTAATTCTGTTTTTACAATAATTTTCGCATAATTAATACCATATCCGGGTATTTTCCCAATGTTTTGCAATCAAAATTTTCTTCGGATCGTTCGACATTTCTTGTTGCCAAGTGTTGGAGTCTTGGCCCAAATTACTTTGTTAGCCACCGGTATACAGCAGCTGTACCACCGTTCACCGATTTGATAGCGATCTATTAATTGGCCATTTTTGGCGAATTATTTTTCGTTTTTTTCCTTCTCGATCTTAATGCTTTGTTTTCGGCTTTATCTTTTGTCTGAATTATGACTAATTTAATGGTATTTAGAGTGCGGGCGACGACAAATTTATAGTCGATTATGTTGTCGTGGGTATTAAGTGGGAATGTTTGTGTATTGAGAGTTTATGGCCTGGCGCATTTTTCTATTGCTAATAGCTATATGTGTGTAATTAATTTACTGCATCCTCTTTTGGATTAATAACACATTCTCGTATCCCCAAAAGCTCGTTTAGAACAATCCCATGACTCAGATAACTATTTTTTGTTTATCAAGTAATTTATAAACAATCCCAAAATCAATGTTTGTCCAGTGGACATCGTGGGTGGTCGACAATCATTCATCCGAAAAGTTAGAAGAAGGTTCCGAGTATATGGCCATATAAAATGACCATATAATCAAAGTTATTAATAACACAACAATATCATTTGTTTGACATTTTATGAATTGTTGTTCTTTATGCTGTGTTCATCACCCGAGAATGTTGTGTGAAAGGCAGAAGAGCAATCACAGCGATGATGATGCATCTGCATCCGAGTGGAGGGGATTGTAGTCGTGAATGGGATTAATGCATGGAATATACTGCATATGCAGTTAATCGACAATTAGAGAATGATTTCACTCGATTTCAACTTTGAATAGAGGAAGTTCTTCTCCAGCATACTCAGTCCCGCCGATTGCATAAGTGTTTTTATCTTAATTGCATAATTTACTGCGAAGACAGCCCTCTTGTTATTTGCCAGCTCATCTAAATGCAATTAAAACAATCTTAATCTAAATTTGTTGATTATGTTCGCATAGTAAACTAGGATTTATTGAAGATGTGTGTTTTGTGTGTATTTTAATTTCAAATTGTTTACTAAATCACTTGTACAATCATAAAAGCATATCTTGATTTCTTCTGTTGGCTTGCTTGCCGAATGATTAATTTGGAAAAACATTTTATTATTTTAATTTATGGCTTGTACCGCTGGCTTTTTATGATCATTTAAGTTGCATTAGCTAAATAATGGAAGCTTTCCTGTCTCATTCAATTAACGCACCACCATAGAAGGGCGAAAAGGGGGTTTGTGCACTTGCATAATTATACACACATCTGGCAAGTTAAATATAAAACAAAAGTTAAATAAAGGCTGAGAAAAAAACCAACAAAAAACTGCCATTAAAGTTGACATGGGAAATGCCCCTTGAGTCGGTGGATCAGAGTCCAAATTCAAGGGGGGGTTTATGCATGGGGAATACATACTTAACCCCCCGTTTAGATTCCAGGGCATTGTAAATATTTATCTTGTTTTCACTGTAGTTTTCTATTTACTTTGACAGTTTTGACACCTCTTTAGCAAACAAAATTTAGCACAGTATATAGCATTTAAAGAGAAGAAACTTCACAAAAATATTATTTTAAAAAATTACACTAAGACTAATATATATTATTAAATAGAGCATTTTTAAGAGTTATATTAATTTAAATTTAAATATATAGTTAATATTTAAATAAGGTAAATTTTAACATCCATATCTGCTTAAAGTTCTTTTTTTTTTACTGAAAACTATTTCAAGTACTTCCCATTATTACTTTTTGATCACTTGAAACCCAAAAATACAAATATCCCATATTAGCGAAGCTCTCTCGCAGAACAGCTGATCGGCGACCCCTCCCCTCGCACATCCACCGCCCCCTGAGAGGCGCCATCGACGCTTAGCGTGTTCATGCAAATTCGACCTTGACACAATTTCGTTTCACAACAGACAAGCAAACAAATGAGCGAGGGAGGCAGGCAACCAAACCACACACATGTGGTGTGTGCGTGTGAGTGTGACGGCGGCGACACACATAAAGAGACAACAGCAACACTAACTGTGGGGAGCTGTGGGTGGGGGGTGGCAACTTGGTGGGAGGGGGAGAGGGAGAGGGAGCAGGTGAGATGGAGACACCACCTCGTGTAATAACTCAACCTCAAGTGCGGGCCAACTAAAACAAAAAATTTAATCTTCGCTTTTTTGCGGCTTAGCACTGAGAGAGAATGTGAGTGCATATGCAATTGTTTGTTTAAAGAAATTTTTTTTATTTAAAAATATTTTCTGACTTAGTTTATGTTTTTTGATTTGAATTTTTATTATTTATAATTTATTATATTATTTTGAATGAAATGAAAATATAATGCACTGCATAACAAAAAACTTCCTTTATATTTTTACTTTATGCAGCTTGTGTTTTAATATTTTAACTATTTTTTTTGTTTAAGTGATTTTAAGAATAATACCATATCTAAGTCCTTTAAAAGCGTATAATAATTTGATAATAATTAATCAATCAAAGATAATTCCTGCTTGAATCTTTTTCGCAGTGTAGCCGCCGTCGTTACACCTCACCGAATTGCCTGTTGTTCGCCGGCAGCATTCACATGGCCAAAACGTCTTACGAAAACTGTTTTCATTTTACTGCCAAGAAGTCAAGTCTGAGAATTGCATGCTCTGAACTTTGCCGGATTTCTGGGCGCGCGGTTAGAGATTTAGTGGCTGACTGAAGGGGGGGGGGGGGTACACATGGGGTTGCACAAGCGACGAGGTGCGATGAGCATGCGATGGGGAGCACTCATTGGAAATTCTAATGCTAATAAATCGGGCCGGATCTGATCCCAGGCCTGGGTCAGGTCACACCATCTCACGATCGTCGCAAGCCTCTTTGCTGATTCCCCAAATCGCTGGGAGCCGGGAGCTGGGAGATCAAAGGGGAACTCGCCGACAAATTTTGAGTCATGCTTGGTGCCAAATTGGCTGGCTGGTCTGGGTTTTACAAAAAAAAAAGTAGAAAATATTAAAATCAGAAACAGCAACAGGAAGATCACGCCTGAACACAATGAACTTCTAATTAATTCCAATGTTGTCGGCTTTGTTTTTGCCATTTCTTAAAAGCACCAATCTTAATTTCTATTATTAATTAGTTAACACATTTCGCGCATTAATGAAGAAGCCACACGGAAAGCTACTCATCCACATCGATGGCACGTGGAAGCATTTTTAATCGCTCGCCCATAAATATGCACATACATATCTGTCGCTCTTCCTCCCCCCATCAACCGATCCCCGTTGGGAATACATTCTTGGCCGGATTTCATTCTTTAAGCGGACACCTTGCGCCGCCGATTTGCATGGGATAATGAAGGTGGGCAATTAACGGCCTTCGCGTGTGGCAGGTGACACTGGAGACCTTATCAATGGAAACTGATTGGAAATATTGATGACTGGATCGAGAATTCCAATTGGCCATTTATTTGCAGTGAAGTGCATGCTAAATGATTAGTTTGTCTTTGATTCAGACATCTATTTAGATATTATTAATTAATTTTTTAAAATTATTTTGCACATTTCTAAAAACTAGGTTACATTGCATTCAAAATCTTTTAAAAAGTGGAACATTATAGCATTCGTTATATTTTATTTCGACCACTCTATCTTTTTCGCAATTCAAACTCAGATATTTGTCATTAGCATTTCTCGTGTCTACAGATCAGATAAAATTCCATCTTATTTCAACAACTTCCTTCCTCTTTGAGCCACATATGTTTGTATGTCTATCGTGAAGATGCCCCCGAAATTAGATAATCTCCAGCTGGCAGCTGGTTTAATTCATTTTTTCGAAAGTGAAACTGTCAGAACAGAATCGCATTCGGATGGCGAATTCCAAATCCGCTTCGGTTTCAGTCATTATCCGATTTAAAGATCAGTCCGGCACAAAAAAGGAGACTCTCGAAAATGTTTATTTGTGTATCTCTTACACAATAATAAATTATAAAGATACTTTTTGCTGCCATACCAAATTGGATCTTCGGTTGCTTCCCCATTCTTTTGGCTGGATTTAAACGTGGGTGCTGCTGCTCGTTTGTCGTTTAACGAGTACGAGTATATATATGATATTGTCAAATCTGAAGTGGCAAATTCGACAAAGTGAAGGGCGAACTGTCTGGGAATGCGATCGAGTTGATTGAGTCGAGTATTTCGCTCTACTCCCGTGACACGTGTCCCACGAGATTTGGCCGCAAAATTTTCTATGGCTTCCGTCGCTGAACAAAGCAACACAACCTCCGCATTGGCTTTCAATAGAATTTGTTATTAACTCTGAAGTTAAACGAAATTGCATGGCTGAGCAAAAATTGGCCAACATTTAACATTTACTTTGGCTTTTTCTGTGAGTTTTATTTTTTTTTTGTTTGGTTTTTATTCGAGAATTCTGCACAAGGTTATCAAACACAAACACCATCGAGGCAAAATTGAATGCAATTAAAGTTTGCATTGAAAGCCGCCGAAAAATTGCTTCTCTTAACAATTTTAATAACCGAATGCAATTTGCAGTTGCTCGTGCATCTGTATGGGTTCGTATCTGTGTGACTTAATTCAAAGCCACGTTTGAAGCCGAACAAAGAGCAATAACATTTGGCAGGGCACAGTTTAAAATGGTTAACTTAGAAGTAGTGCCAAAAAGTGATTTACCAAGAACAGAATAAAGGAGCTGCGGATTAAGGTTGGTATTTCGATTTAATTAAGTGTGCTGTTAAGTAGAAACAAGCACGACTTAAAATTAATATACGTAATTAACTCTTATACAAAAAATAGATATATATAATAAATATAAAATAATGTAATTTATATACAAATTTTTAGAAAGTGTAAAAACGAATGAAATATCTTTCAATATAATAAAAACTTTTTAGTAATGTTTTCTTTAGATTTCTTTGAGGCATTGCCAAACAAAAATCACATACAAAATTGGTCATGTTTTTAAGCCCGCTAAAAAAATGTTAAGCTGCAAACTCGCTTTGGCAATTTGGCAATACTGCACTTAGAGTGAGATCAATATTTCTTTAAGCCATATCAAAAGAAAATCCCGACAAATCAGCAGCAAAGAAAATATGCAATTTGCCTATTGATCAATGCGCTGCTTAAAGAAATAAAAATATATAGCATGTCGCGAAATTATGATGAATGATGCGGTTGGAAAAATTTGCAATTGGCAAACTCGGACAACGGGGGGAACATAAAAAACAACGAATCGAAATGAGACAAGGAGACAAATACAGAGAAAACAAATTGTAAACACGTTTTCGAGCCATTGCGGCGTGCCGCCCAGCTTTAATGGGGCAAGGGGCGTGGCACTTTTTGGCGGCACAAAAGACAGACCGCCAACTTGTCACGCACATTTTGTGGCTTTTTCTGCCTCTGTCTCTTAGCCTAGTTAGCTTGCTAAAGTTAAAGTTGCAACAACAAATGAAAATAACAAACAAGCGTAGTAACATTTTTTTTTTTTTTTTTTTTTGGTGGGATAAATTTGTCATTTACCTGCTTGGGCGCATCCATTTTTGACCAGGCTAACGAAAGTGTGAGTGGGAGAGATGATGTTATCGAAATTCAATTGGTTTTATTTATGGGTTTTTTGTTTCGTCGGTTTTCTTGTGTCTTCACGCGGGCTACTTTGGGTGTATTTTTAGTTTGAAGGTTATCAGTGTCACTTTGGGTTTTTTTTTCGATTTCAGTTCCTTCTTCGGAAATTTCGATATTGTTAACTGTTCAATTCGACTTCACGATTACTGCTTTCAGTTTCTCTCGATATTTTCGATACTCTTAAGTTTATCGAACTTCTAGATATTCGTTATCGTTCGATTTCGTTATCAATCACTTTCAACGCAGAACAACAATTTTGGATTGACAATTTTCAACTTGTTTGTGTGCTTTTCGCTTTTCCGTTCGCCGCCACAACTTTAATTCGTATTTGAAATAGATTAAATTTCGCATTCACTGCAAACTAGTTGGGTACTCGAAGCTCTTGGCGGTTTGTTGGCAAATGTAGCTCAGTTTTTCTATAACTTTAGCTATTACTTTTCAGTTTTCAACTCTAGCTCTGAAGGCGCGTGCACACTCCGTTGCGGCTGTGCTGAGACTAACTGCGACTTCGGCCGCCCGACGCTTCAAGTATTAAGAAAAAAACTACATTAAACATTGTTTGCTTTGGGGGCCTGCACACTCACACACACACACACACACACACACATTCGCGGCAATATGGAGAGCATGGCGACACACACACACTCACACCCTGGTTGGGGGCTACTACAAATTGTTTGCAGCTCAGCCGATCTGAACTTTTGTGGTTAATGCCAAAAGTTGGCTTCTGCTCGAGTGGCCCGAAGATGCTGGCCGCAAAGTGGGCGTGGAAGTGGGGTCAGAAGTGGTCTAAGTCTGTCGAAGGAGCTACCAGTACACTGGCCAAAATGGGAAATAATTCCACAATGCTTATTACTAAACATTTGAGGTTCCAAAAAATGTATACAAAACATCGAAATAATATCAATTATTATAATTATATTATGATTATTCTTCTAAATTTAATTAAAGTAAATTTAATGCATTTGATATTTATATTCTTGTCACAATTACTTAATATCCTTCAAAGTGATATGGTTATGCATGCATGACCTTGAGCTTACATCATAGCATACTGATCTTTGAAGATTTTAAAGCGAGTGAGTAGTAACTGCCTAATTATAAGGAATGGTTGGTAAAAAATCTAATAAAATTGTAAAATTCATTTCAATGACTTTGAAAACATTCTTGTATTGATCGATTCTTGTACAAGATAGATTATTGTACAAATCCTTTGTTCTAAGTGCAACTGCATTTGAGCTTTGCTCTATCGCAGAACCAGATACAACAGATACAAAATCAAGGTCGCACAAGCTTCCGTTTCTTTCAAAGCGACTTTTTCGGTTTTTACAACCCCATGCTTGAATTTGCAGTTTTGCAATTTACTCGAATTACTCCATGTTATGTAATGCAGTTTTAATTGATCGCCTTCCTCGCTCAGGGAGATTCCGATTCCAGCCTTATTGTTGTTTGCGGCAAATTGTGAAATTGCGTAAACTCTTTTTTTGTGAACCTGACCATTCAGCACGTACACAAGAGATAGACGAAAACAGAGGGAGACGGAGAGAGAGAGAGAGAGGGAGAGAGAGAGTGAGCTGTGCCGGCAAACGACCTTGACACATATTCGCCGCCGAAGTCAACGACCAACGAAGTTGGTTAGGAAAACTCGTTACTGTTGTTGGCCCGGCACTTTTGGCCAGGTGAGTCACGTGGAGAAAGAGTGGAGAAATGCTGGGCGGCAGCGAGAGAGTAAAACAGTCAGCAAGCTGATGGCTTTTGGCCATGAACTTGAATTCGATGGGCTCATTGGTTGAACGAATTGAAACAGATATATTAATCAAGGTCTTGTCAGTTGAGAAAAGGCAAACACATTCATCTGTCAACTATTTCTTAAGGCTACACAAATGTTTCCTGAACATTCTACGATTTGAAGATACATAAAATTAAGTTTTATGCAGTGTGTTGTACAAACCTGTAGGTTATTTTTACACAACCGATTACGTAGCTCAAGCTCTTAAGTCTAAACAAATCTCGTTTAAAGTAAATTCTAAACAAAATTACACCATTATCGCAATAAACATAAAAACATCAATAAAAATTTGTTTTAAAGATTATTACTTTCGATATAACTTGTGGGTTGGACCGGAACGTGTTTTAAAAACGTGACAGATGAGCAGGCTACCAAAATTGAGTAAAAATATTTATGTTTGAACATAAGGTGATTAACGGTTGTAAATGTAATTACAGTTAAGCGGCAATATTTAGATATAACCATTAAACTTTAAAGCCTTGTAAAAATGATGGCATCTTATGGGGGCGTGGTAGATTCGGTTTTTATATAAACAATGTTGGCCAAACAAGCCGTACTTAAAAATGCAATTTAAATTTGCATTTCTTCATAGCAATAATTCAAATTTCATCAGCTTGGCAATAAAGTGTCGCATTTGCGCTGAAAATCTGATAAGTTTTTTGGAAACTCCACCATGGATGGTTTAAAAAACCTGAATTAAACTCATCTTTATATTTCGTGATTGGTCCGTTGACGATGGTCAGTTTTGTTTTCTTTGCCAATGACGGAGCAAATTTTCCAGGCCAGCAACTTGATCTCCCAAAGTCGAAGAGCAAAACACTGCAAATCCCAATCACTGGCCGGCTTAAACGGTTCGGTGGTTAGTATTCAGTTGCAAATTGCTGTTAATTTCCAGCAAAAATATTTACACCGCCAGACAATGGCGGCAAAATGGGCAAAGTAAGTGGATCAAAGTTGGCCAAGAACCTTGGTAATGCGAAACGAAACGGCCGAAATGCAAATTAAAAATAATATTTTCCCTGCCTCTCGGCGAGGTCTGGCTGTGATCCCAGAAGGGGGCCCATAATCTTAGCCAAAGTCTGAGAGCGCTTGACAAATGCCATAAGAGCCTTGGCAGCGACTTACCAACCAAACAGCTCTTGGCCAGTTAAGCCGCCGATGACTTTAATTACAGTTATTCGCACCAACGGCGTCTGGCTTGACATTTGCATGGATAACTTGAATGCATCCATCCCAAGTGCAAAAGTCAAGATTTCCCGGGTGGGAGTTGGAAATGCTGCCGAGGTGTGGGTTTAATACCTATTAATTGGAAAAAAATATGCTAAATTTGCCGTTGGCTAACAGAAAAGTAATCAAACCTTTTGCAAGCCATTCAAGAATCTATTTAGTATACTTGCATACGAAATTAGTGTCATAAATCAGCTTTGCTAAGCTTTACATTTTTATTGAAAATTAAGCGCAATTATATAATGTCAGAGCAATAAAAAAGTTTTTGCAAAACCTAATCGGAAGGAATAAATTATTAACGGGCTATAATTCATTTGAGATTACACATACGCAACGTTGGCACGAGGCTGCATAAAATATTTCTAATACGCAACGTTGTTCTTTTCTAAGACTGCTGATCGCTGCTGCTTAGCATATATTACATCGATTACTTTGAGGTGACAAGTTTAATAAATAATGTTTATCGACAATTTATATTTTTTTCAACATTTTCATACCCAATTACCACTTTTAAGCCAATATCCCATCCCAACTAACCTCATAACTAATAGCCACATTTCGCTGATTTTATTTTTTATGACAACTCTCATTATTAATAGGTGTTAACAGAGCTTGCAAAAATCCAAAAAAAAAAAAAAATGGTGGTAGAAGAGGGGGTGTTGTACCAATGTCGCATTGCTTATCGGTCGTTGAACTTAGCTGGTATTAGCATTTATTGTTGGCAAAACCGAAATTTTTGGCAAATCCATTGGCTACGCTCAACATGAGCGTAACTTAATAAGTAAGTTATTAATAAACATAAACTGTCAGGCTGGCCAGCAACTCAGCGACGTGCAGCTGTCAAAATTTGTAGACTTTATAATCGGTATGGCGATCGGTGAAGTGGGGGAATCAACTCGTGCCTCGTTCAATTTTTCGGTAGCTCAATCAAATTATGAAGAAAAAAAAACCGACGGTCAGCAGTAGTAGCAGCAGCAGCAACAAGAAGGCCCAACAAGCTTGCAAATTATTTACAATTTATATATGCATACAATCTACAAGCTGGCGACTACTAAATATCTCTGCTCAATACGAGCCAAGAAACCTTCAACTGCGGTTTGGCTAACAAGCTGATTTTGGCCAGATTTCACTGTACTGCCCTTGCCACTGTTTGCTAAACGTTCTCTAAGGTTGCTGGGAAAGTCTATGGAATGCCGATCGCAGGTCGGGGACCCAAGTCAAGGCCCATCCGATTTACATTCACCAAGGGCTTGGAAAATGCAAATGAAAGCAGTCCAATAATTTGTTGCAATCAAGCACGATCGATTATCATTATCTTTGTTTTAATTTACAATAGCAATAACCATCATCTAAAGCTATTTGAGCCAACATTAGTGTAATTGTTTTATCACTATGTATACAATTATTGCATTTAACTATTACTCGTGTGTTAACTATAACAATAACTAATTGCACTCAAACTGGTCGAATTCTCTGATCAGTTGAAAAGTTACAATATCCACTGGCTTAGTAACAAGTCAGTATGCAGATTGGTGACAAAGTCTAGTTAAGAATTAGCATACTAAATATGATGAGAAGTGTTATAGGTATACTTTCTAAAAGAACAGCTGCTCAGACTTAGGGGATTATTTAATTAATTAGGTTCTTATAAATTATAAGTATAATAAATAATACAATCAATCTGAGTACTGACTTTATACTAAGCGGATTTGTGTCAGTAATAAAAAGTAAGTACTAAGATTGATTGTATTTTTTATTATATATTTCTATTAATATTAATTATTAATATTTAATATATATTTTATACAATAAATATAATTAGCTTTCTGATATTAGATTACTTTATTAAAGAGCTGGTGTTTGGTTATTACATATTTCTATAAGTAGTCCTGACCAAGGCATGTTAGACCATATTTATAAGTAACCTTTAAAAGAACCAGCAGTTTCGTAGGCCAACAAGTTTTTTTTATTAGAACAACCTCCCTTTAATATAATTACGTTTGATAAACATATTTTTGGCAGGCAGCTGCAAAGCAAACGTTCCCATTACTGGTAATATAATTGAAAAATTTGTTTTTATTATCTCGAGACGTGTTACATTTTAAAGCGTTAAATGGCAAACATATTTTTTGAGCATTTACTTCGCTGTTGTTATTAATTTTGCATTTGCCGCCTGGCTTCCTGCTCTTTGTTCGGGGTTACGTCCGTCCGGCTAATGGCCAATTTCAATTCTTTATAGACCATTAGGAGAGCACCCAGGCAGTGGTAACAAGTATAACAACTCATTTAATGGGCATTACTCATCTGCGTATACTTGATATGGCCACGCTCCGCGACCTTGGTAAGCGGAGGCGGTGTGGCAGTGCCAGGTGGTTTAAAAAAAAAAAATAAATAAAGGCAAAAGAAAAAGAATAACCATAACCAAACCAGATCCGGAGGGCTGGACACGCATCGCGGAACTGAAGCAGTCGGAAACTGGCCTTTGTCTTTGATTTATTACGAAATCTTCGCGCTAATTGCCCTCGAAAAAATGTAATCCACTTCCCATTTCCAGACTTCCTAGTTTCAATTAGACATCAATTGTGCAGCCAAGCGGCCGATCCATTAGTTGGTCACAGGGTCAGCGATTCTATTCCCACGCCAACGCTTTTCGACTCTCTTAACCCACTATTTTGCATTCATTAATGGGACACAGTCTCCGGTTCGTTTCAGCTGGGTGTTATCTAATGAATGCGAAATCCCCTGGCGGCCGACATGCCGGATCATTTGGCTTATATAAATAAACATTAGAGCCAAGTTCAAGACGATAATTGTGTCTAAAATGAAAAAAAATAAAATAAAAAAGGCGCGAGCCAGTTCGTGAGCACATCTGGACTGGGTTTCCATCAGTCACCCACCATCGAGTTCTTAATTCTCGACCTGTCAGCCAGATCTGGTCAATCAATTGGCTTAGAGAACGTTGCGATCTCCATTTGGCTGGCGGTAATTTAGCTGACTTGGCCAAAAGGGTTAAGTGCGATGGCAAAATGGCAAATCATGGTAATTATGAACGGGCCGTGCCACTTGCGAAATTAGTCGACTTGGCTAACGCTACGTGCATTAATTGTTCGGTCACATAAATCGGGCCAAGAGGGCGGGTATCGAGGGGGCGTACCAGCAGTTCAGCAGGTGGCAATGTAGCTGCAGCTGCTGCCCGATGAGTTCAAAGCTACACTGGCCTACCAAAATCATTAGCTTTAACATGCGATATGCTATCCCATTGCAAACCTGGCAGTCCAGTGTCTAATGCCTCAGTTGCAATTCGAGTTTCAAATATGTGTCATTTGCGGGCGCAACAATTTTTCTCATCTCCATATACAAATGTAGAAAACTTTTTGCCGGATTTTTACAACTGCTGAGTTATGAATGCAAATGCTAATGCAGCGGCTGGCCATAAATCCCCCGGCGAATATATATATATATATACATATATATATTGATATATCTATATATATCCATCTGACTATCGATGTAGTGCATCGGCAACAGATGTGAAATACTAAAAAAAAAAGGCGCAAGAGAATCTACAAATTAGACACGATTTTTTTCAGCTGGCGAACACGATTCGACGAGTCTCACATATGCAAGGCAAACGGAATGACAACTCTTAGATAGAATATTGTATATACAGATACCCATCTGTATGCATATCAGAGCGGTCGAGATGAGGCTGCATTTAATTAAGCAGCCGCCGTAGGTGATAATCAGCAGTTTACCCTTTCTGCTAATTGGACTTAAATTGCAGCCCACAGAGTCATACCTGATCCTCGGTGGCCTTGTCTAGGGCTCAGAGCACAGCTGTGCACACAATCTGGTCGAGATTTATGGCCATATGCCGTAGTCACCGCCGAGCTGTCTCTCGCTCTCAAACGGAACAGCTGGCAGCGTTTATCGCCACTCAGAACTGTGTGACACGCCTCCCCTTGCAATCGTTGGTCCCCGAAATCACCCAATACCCAAGCCAAATTGCATATCAATCATTCGGATGCAATTGACCCTGGCTGTTGATCAGCTGGCAATTTTCCAACTCGGAATGCATTCGATTCCATTTGATTTCACTCTATGTTAGAGTTTTTCGGCCAATGATTCAGCACATCTGGCGCCAGCGAAAATTTATGCAAAATATATGTATGTCTATACATATATACATATCGAATATTTCAAATATGTTGACTGGCTTTGATTTCGATATGGAATTCTCAGGCAAATTCTTTGGAAACTGCGAAATGCGCAAACCGCAAATAAAATTTGCAAAAAACAGCAATCAATTTAAGTTAGAAAACGCAACTGGCGCCAGTTTTTTGTTTACAAATTAATACACTGCTAATTGGGAATTGGGAATAATTCCGTTTATATTTTAATTGCTATTTAATTCGATTTTTGTTCACAATTAATTAAATTTCATTTATACATTAATGGAGTATTTTCGTTTTCTTTGTATAATTGCTAACCAGATAGAATTATAAAATTAAACGTTATTTATAGCTGTATTAAATAGTCTGTCGATTTTATGGCAACTTAATCGGTAATCTTAACACTATTTTATAGTGTATTAACCAACTTACCTTTGCTTAACTATATATTTTCTTCCTTGTCTTGCTTTATTTAAATTTTCGTCTTATTGCTGTGGTTGACTTTTGAGCCAAGCGTGACTTTTGTTGACTTTTATTGTATAAAATTGGTCAATGAACGCGTTTATTTATGAAAATGATTTCGGGTCTGGTTTTTTATTGTCACTCTTTGTTAGATCAACTCCAGCTACTAAGATGTGCGTTTCGTTATTTTTTGCCTAATGCACTCTGGTGTTTATTGAGTTAAAATTCCCGTAAGTTTTACTTGTATCCTAGATTTATTTGCAATTGCTTGTTAGATTTCTTAAAAACACACACGAGCGAGAAGTCGAACCAAAAGGTTGAAATTGTTTTTAAAACTTCGAATTTTTTTTTTTGTTTTTACGGAGACTGAAAAATGTGGGACTCCCGATGCCGGACAACGCCAACTGACAACTGTCAACCCAAAACAAACATTTATCGCTCGACAAAAGCCTCGACCGCCGAGCAGACGGTACATCAATTTTTCATTTAATTTAAATTTAAATTCAACTTAGGCTACTCAGTTGTTGTGTTCAATTGTCGGGACAGGCGCAACGAATGCTCTTTGCCTTGCATTCCATTCGCGGTGACGTGGCTGCGATCTTTTGGGCGGCTCATTATCTCTGGGGCAGCTGCCAGGTCACGTAATGCACGAAAATAAGTTCTGCCCGGGACTAAAATCAATTTTACGTGCCAAAACTCATCGATGCCGATGGCTTACACTCGCCTCCAGATGGGCGGACCGAGGGCGAGTGGGCGTGGCCCCGGCGACAATTAAAGTTCATTTAGGCATTGCCTTAGCATTTGTATGCCGACGAGTTGGGTTGCTGGAAATTTTTCTGCCGTGGCATGAGAAAGGTCGAAAAGTTCGTTGCCTAAGTCTTTTGATTTTCGTCAGGTGCTTTTCACATTACCGGAAGCGCTCGTTAGCTGATGAGTAACTGCGGCAGTCGGATGTTACCAGTGAAGTGCTACTGCGGATCGTGACCACAGGGGGTATATTAATATGATTGACTGGTGAATTATTTAAGGTGCATTTTCAAACATTTATTATGATTTGCTTAACTCGAAAATGCTCGGTGCGACAAAAATAAACATTTTGACAAATGAGATTTGGATTTTAACAGGCCCGAGGATCGTAAAATAAATTGAGGTAGGCTTAGGTATGAACTTAAAACTTGAACCTTCATCGTAACAGAAAATGGTTCTTCTGATGAAATAGACCAATTTTAAGTAAGAATTATTCTTTTGATAAAGAAAACATAATTATTGGACGGCATACAAAATAACAGATTTTCATTGCATTTCAGTGATGATTAAGTTATTCTTGGCCAGTTTTTTGGCTTTAGTAAAAATAACCCAAGTTCTTCAGACAAGTCATGTTTTTTTCTTAAGATTTTAAATGACTAAGTTTTGTTGGGTGAGTCACGGACCGCATTCAAATCCGAAACTTATTCAATCAGCATCAATCAACTTCTGTTCTAATTTGCCACTTGAAAGGAGCTGATCAGAGATTATTGATAATTCGCCACTCCATTAATTATTGGGAAAACGAGTAAAACAAATTAACTGCAAAGATTACGCTGCAAAATGGTCATAGAATTATATAAACCAATTCGTGTGTGAATACTTTGGCCTAGGTGATTACGTGCTCAGCATTTGAAATCGGAGTCAAAAACTGGAAACACCAAGTCAGCCAATGATCATTCATAAATTTTGTTTTAACGATAGCGGAGCAATAACAAAAGGAAATACAAATAATATAATTAATTGAATTTTATGCGAAATCTAACAGCAAACTGCTGCCAAAATGGAAGCAGAAACGGTAGCAATAAACATAGACAGATGGTATTTCATTTCATACCGAAAATCATTGATAAGCTAAATATATATTTCTGAGGCACGATAAGACAGTTAAATATTCAGTTCATTACTGCAAAACTTCCTGTAATGCTGACATTGAGGCACTATTTAAAAATCTGGGTAATTGTGTCTGTCGCTGTCGTCGCCATTATGCTTGAAAATTATTGTTCACTTGAAATGGGTTTTCGGGGGTTCTAGAAAACGAAAACAAAACTGACCGAAGGTTTTCCGCGGCTCATTTCACATTCTAAACTGTCAGCGTTGTCATTGCGTTTATGAAGTTATGAAGTGCTCTTCTAAAAAGTCAGTAAACCCGACCTGGAAAATGATGTGAAGCGCTTTTTGAAATCAACGCATTGATTGATAACTTTTTGTTCACCAGCAATGCGGAACCGGAGCTAACGGAGCCAAGTCCATGGCGATTTTCGCCTGGAGGAGCAACGTGGCGCCCGAAATCCCAGTCCCTGTTTAATTCATCGATTGCTGACAGGCCAACAAATGATGGCTAACTCAAAGTTCGCACAAATCAAACAACTATCAATCATTCGAGCACACGAACAAATTCGGGTATTTTGTCACAAAAACAAAGCAATTTACTAATTAATGGTTTCTGTCGTCGAGTGGCAGAGTTCACGTAAGTAAAACGCTCGGCAATGGGAGGTGGAGCCCCAGGTGAGCACGGGGCTTGACCCGGAAATGACCAACAGTTACGCCCAAGAACCGAGAAGCTTCTTCCAAATGTTTCGAAGCATAGTTGGAAATGCCAGTTGAAAAGAAGACTCATACATGTTATTAAGCTATTTAGAATGCCCTGAGGAGATTATTAAAACCCTTATGTATCCTACCTGAGAAGGTAATTATTTTAAATATATAGCTTGTCATACCTAAAAATACTATAAATGTTATGTCAAATCACTTATTGCAATCAGTTTATATGTAGAAAAGTTCAAAAATAAATGAAAGCATTTATTGCACATGGGTAAAATTTGTAGAATATTTTCACTCTACTTTGACTTATGATTAATCTAATCAATATTATGTAAGTTAAAAGCACACTTTGGATAAGTAATCGCATTGTTCCTAACACTCAAAGCAAATACAAACTAAATTTAACTTTTAATGGTCTTAATTTCATAGACCCCTTATCCGTAGTCAAATGTCTTTCATCACATCTAGCCGCAAATCTACACTCATGCCCAAAGTTTAAACATCTTATTGAATATTATTTCATGCTTTGTGTATTTCTGCGTATTTATTTGTTCTTGGATTGGTTTTGTTTTTTTCATTGTTCATTAATCGCTGCAAAGTGATGCTGGCAGAAATTTGTTCTTTGTTGTTAATGATATTGTCGGTGGAGGCTGGTACCAAAAAAAAAAAACACATATGGCTAGCTGCGGATATATATAGCATGTCATGGCAGCATCAGGTGTATTATTGATTCCTTCGCTGGTGTTTTGTATGGCATAATAAACATCATTGAATATCATTAAATAGCATTACAGGGGAATTCGATCGGCATTTTGGGTTTCCGCCTTTTTCGAAGAGGTCACTGGAGCGGATGAATGGAGTACATGGATAATGAGTTTAATGGATGATGTTACCAGGAATTCGACGGGGAATTTTAAATTTTCGCCATCGAAACTCTTTTGCGGTCGCTTGAAAATCACTGACAGATTAATTTGATTAGTATTTTCATTGGCATTTATTTTTAGTTCACTGTTGTTTGCACCGCTCTGCTCATTAGAGATTATTTTTAGAACTGCGAGCATTAAGTACGCTGAAAATAAGTCTCGATTCGAAGTGAAGATTTGCCATTTATAAAATGTAAAGACATAATGGCAACCAATTAGCCGGCATTTGCCTGCCCACTTCCGCTTGTGGCCCAAGTCCGTAATGCCGCCGAAACGGATCCATCTGGCTAGAACTTCGCCTGTTTGGGTCAAGTACTCGGCCTCAAAGTGCTGAAATTCTTTTAATTAAATTTATTGCTCACATGGCGGCGCATTAAAAGTCATTGGCAGGCGTGATGTGATTAATCGAGCTGCGAGATTCGGTTGACAAAATTGATGACTTCTGAACGCGATTTAATCGCTCGCTTTCGAGTACGTGGGTGGTCCCCACCAATATATCATTCTACTTTCGATTCTGAGTGGATTCGAACGGGGGGATTGACTGCCCGGGCAGAAGCATTGGCCACGGCATTAAAGAAACAACTTACAACAGTTAGTTGGTCAATGGGTTATTATGATAATGAACTCAATTGCCGCTGCTCAGAGCTTTGTTGTAATTTGAATGGCCTTGGGACATGGGCTAGAAGATTTCACAGCCAAAAGAGAGAATAGATGGCGCACACAAAGACCGCGGAACGCGATTATTACGATGATTATCATTATCGCGGTGGCCGAAGAAGAAGCACACAGCTGGCCGGAGGTCAACGCGGTTGAGAAAATCAAGTTTACAAAAGCAGGCAATTACACAGCCACACAGAAAAATATTTCGGTTCTTCTAAAGATATAAGTGGTTTTTATTTGGGGTGCTTATCATTGAATTCAGAGGATTTTCAAAGTTTTGGCTTCAAGAATTCAAGGTAACCAAGGAAACAATTAAATTCCTTTAAAAAAATGTTTCTTTTCTTCAAATTAAACTGTTTTTCTGTTGTATTCATCATTTTGTATTTTGCACTTAAGATTAAAGACATGTAAATCACATGCCACATATATCATTCCAAACTAGAACAATTGCTTATAGTTTTCTCAGTGCATCAACCAAGCTAAAGCGGCGTCAGGTTGGTTTTTCAGCAGTAGCAGTGGCCAGCAGTGATAAGAATCGCGTTGGCTAATTAAAAGCGACCACGAGGCGTATGAGTAATCGGCAATCAGCCAGCCAGCCAGCCAGCCAGAGTGTGCCCAAAGTGATTTATGTGAACTCACTGCTGAATTGAACTTCAGGCGAGCTCTTCAGGCGAGTTCAAGTACGCATGGCCAACAATTTGTATTTGGCCGAAGGCGAAACGCACAAGAAGCCAATTGCCCAAAAGCACTTGCCATTCCACGAAAATGTCCAACCGACCGAAGCAGCTATACCCAGTCTATTAATATACATATATTTTTCAGTCCTCTGGCACTTCAAATGGATATCGCTTTATAGATTGATAAAAGATATTTTAGGATTTCAAAGGCGAGTTTTTGCATAGTTGGTAAACAGAATTGTGCAAAATAGGCAATGCCATTGCCGATCTACCCGTAATGATAGGGCATCATTTGGCTACTGTACTTGTTCATTGATTGCGCTTCGGGCAGAAATCAATCGGCAAGGCAAACAGTAACAAAAGGCATTAGAGCTGACCTTCCTTGGAATCGAAATTTTATGTGCGCGAACTTGAGACATTGGAAGTAATTACTGTCAAGCGGAATCAGCAACGGAATTGAAATTCGCGACAAAGTGCCTCGAAAAAGTTTAACGACTCGCGACTCAGTTTCTGGCCACAATTAGGCTTAACGAGTGGAGCAATGGGTCGGCACCTGGATCTTTTTTGCAGAGATAAGGCGGTTCGTAATTGTCGCAGAGATAGCCCGAGGGGTTCTATCTATTCAAGATTTGGTTAATTCAAATCAGCAGGGGCAATTGTAGTGAAACTTTAAATGTGGATATTTAAATTTCAAGTTGTTGAAATTATTTAGTTTTTCTTTTTAAGAGAAATCTTCGGAAAATCAAGGGTAAATTTGTAACTATACTTCTGTTGGTTTTTTGTAGCTTGGTGGTCTGAAAATATAAGGTAATGGTAAAATGACATATTATTGTTCTATGTAGTTGTTTAAGTTTAAATCCATATAGTTAGACAAGTTATTTATTTGAACAAGAATTCGGTCATCAGAATTGGTTAACTACGAAAATCTTATAAAATAATACGTCTTAAATACGTATTTTTCTTCAATGTCTTAACTACATTTAAATTCTTTCTTACCGTTAAAAAACGTAGCTTGGCAACGCTGGTCTTTAAAAAAAACAATACCAAAATCTTGTGTTTTAGTATATCAGTGGTAGGTTTAAGCTCTAATCGAAACTTGTATTTCGAATTATCTTGTATGTAAACTGTGTAAAAATATAAAATATTAAGTGTAAACGGGGTATAAAAAAGAAATACTAGGTAACATTAATATCGATAGAATTAATTGTATAGTCTTAAGAACAAACCAAAGTGTGATCGAGATGGAGTAGTTTGAATCGAGAGCTTGAAAGAGAAACAACGTGAATAAAAAAACTTTTAAAGGGTGTTGTTACATGTAATAAGTGCAACTTAAAAAAAACTTGTAAAAGCTAATTCTCCACAACATAGTGCCTACCAATGTGACCCGTTTTCTGTCAAGTAGATATCCACATTTATCAAAGGCGTTGTTTGAAATACCAGGGAGAAAAGCGTTGGCCACACTGTACGACAAATTTGTTGTTTTCATTCAACTAAATCCCTTCGAACACAACGACAAAAGTTAAAATTCTATCAAAATTTCAAGAGGATTTCAATTGAAGCCGATCTGGTTTGCCAAGCACAATGCCTGCGGTTGAGGAGACACAAATAACAAAGTACCTATCGAAGGTAAGACCCGTCTATGAGTCATCACAATACGCCCATTCTTCGAAATTTTGCTCTTCTGAATTTTTCCTTTCTTTTGCACGCTACGAAATTAACGATATGATGGATTTCATTTCAGTATAAGTACGTGGCTGCCACCAAGAAGGACGTTGTGGACGTAGTCACATCGTTCCGCAGCTTGACCTACGACCTGCAGAGGTTCGGTAAGCATCAGCTGATAAAAGCATCCCACCTGGCAAAGCGCTTATTTATGTAAGTGTATCTATTATTTATACATTATTCTCTGCTTTTAGTGTTCAACGATGGCAGTTCCAAGGAATTGTTCACCATACAGGGCACTATTCCCGTCGTCTACAAAAGTAATTCATTTTATTATAAAAGCCCATTGATAGCACGAGATAATGACATGTATATTTCCCTTTCTACCAGATAACACTTACTACATTCCTATTTGTATTTGGTTGATGGACACTCATCCCCAGAATGCACCCATGTGTTTTGTCAAACCCACTCCCACCATGCAGATAAAGGTATCGATGTATGTGGATCATAATGGCAAGGTATATCTGCCTTACTTGCACGACTGGCAGCCGCACTCCTCCGACCTTCTCTCCCTCATCCAGGTGATGATCGTTACCTTCGGAGATCATCCGCCGGTGTACTCAAAGCCTAAGGAACAAATCGCAGCCCCATATCCCACGAACTGTAAGTGTGAAGTTTCAAAGTTCTCAATTTCACTAGCATCCCAGAATTTCTTGATTACTTTACGATTTGTTTGAAACTTTCTACGAACTTCACATTGCTTAATATACAAGTTACATGATACATTTCTCCAGCTTATATGCCTCAGCCTGGTGCACCTGGTGGCAGCAACTCGTTTCTGCCTTATCCCACAGCTGGCGGAGCTGGTGGTAGCAACTTTCCACCGTATCCCACGGGATCTAATGTCGGACCGTACCCCCCGACACCCGCTGGTCCAGCTGGCGGATCCGGATATCCGGCCTACCCGAATTTCATACAACCAACCGCCGGTGGGTACCCACCAGCTGCGGGATATGTAAGTTTTAGATTATTATCCAAAAATCGACTTCTTAATGTTTAAAGCTTATTCTTTTCAGAATCCCTCAAATCCCAGTTCCACGGGAACTATTACCGAGGAGCACATCAAAGCATCAATCATTAGCGCTATCGACGACAAGCTGCGCCGCCGAGTTCAGGAGAAAGTTAATCAGTATCAGGCCGAGATCGAAACTCTCAATCGCACCAAGCAGGAGTTGCTCGAGGGCAGTGCCAAGATCGATGCCATTATAGAGCGCCTCGAGCGCGAACATATTGATATGCAAAAGAACATAAGTATATTAAAGGACAAGGAGCAGGAGCTGGAAAAAGCTCTTGAAGATCTTGAGAGCGCCGAGGCCATTAACCCCGACGAGGCGGTGACCACCACAGCGCCACTTTACCGACAGTAAGTTGAATGTCTGCGTGCGCATTCCAAGATTCATGCTAGATAATTAATGGTTTATCCACCCGCAGGTTACTCAATGCCTATGCCGACGAAGCGGCCACCGAGGATGCCATATATTACTTGGGCGAGGGTCTCCGCGGAGGTGTCATCGATCTGGAGACCTTTCTTAAGCACGTGCGACAGCTATCCCGCAAACAATTCATCCTACGGGCCACCATGCAGAAGTGCAGACAAAAGGCCGGTCTAGCGGGCTAGAAGAGCCATGATTTCAACAGTTGCCGTGATTTCTTATTCGACGGGGTAGTGCGAGCACGTGCAGACGATTTATATGTTACCATCAAAAATATTCGATAAGTTTTAAGCGCAAATTGAATCTTAAAAATTGAAATTATAATAACAATAATCCTAAATAAAACAAAGGCCTCATGTATGTTAACGCCCACGATCAGATCTTCAGTTTATTTCTATGCGGAATGGTGTCTTATCTCATACGTAAATACCGACGGTTAGAAGCAGGAAAACAATGCCGAATCCCAGGAAAATGGAGGCGCACAGGCTAATCAGCAGTTCCTTTATCAAGGTGCTTTCCTTAGAGCTCTTTCGAGACACCACAAAGATGAAGAACCAGGCGGTGAAGAAGGTTCCGATGACCAAAAGCACGGTGGCGAGGTGGGGAAAAACGGCCGGGTTCACGGGCGATACGTAGCGCTGCATTACGTCCATACTAGAAATAAGATGATCCGGTTAAGCTATTAGTTTAACACACTTGCGGCACTCTTACATTGAATTTTAGCTTTAATTACTTCTTGTTATTTTTCGACGCGAATTGTACGTGGCCCGGCAGCTAGGGTTGCTCCTCTTGTTATCGTTATCGGAGGCACCCACAATTGACTGCCAGTTTACACGTATCGAAACGAGAAGTATCATAAATTTTTTTTTTTTGTAAATTTTTTTTTGGTTTTTTTTGGTTTTTTTGGTTTTTTTTTTGGTTTTTTGTAAATTTTAAATTTTAATTTAACATTTTGAGAGATAAAAAACTCGGAGTGGAAAATTATTCATTTTTATTTATAATGCCATAGTGAATAATTAAGTGTTAATTTTAAAACTTAAACCAAATTCGAACCGTTCGTTGATGTAAATTATTTATTTTTTGCCAGCTAGTAGAAGTACTGTTGTCAGATTTTTTAGTTTACTATTCGATAGCAACATTTTCCGATAGCCAGAGTGTCATCACTGCCTCGATTGACATGCTCTCTCCAGCTTGCCCACCACTGCCATCAACGTGCTCTCTTTCATTATATTACTTTTTATCAATGCGCAGGAAAAATAAATCAAAGGCAAAGGAAAACAAAGACGCGCAATATGAGTGATGTGAGTGTTGGCCCAAATACCCGTTATTCCTACCGATCTAATGCATTCCAATCCGCAGCTTGAGGAGATGGACAGCGAACGGCTGAACGAGCTAGAATCAATTCTATATGCCTCGATCCACTACAGCGATGGATTCGAAGAGCACACTGCCATGGATCAGCCTGCGAAGGAGTCAACCAGCGACCAGGATGCCAGGAGCATGCCACCGCCTCCTCAGCAGAAGCATCCCATTCCCGGACAGCGTTTCGTCAGCGGAACACGAGTGATCAACAACAGCATGCAGAAACCACGCTACTGGATCGATGGTGCGGCAGCTGTGGGGGAGGGGCAGGTGGTGCAGGCGGAGGAACAGCAGGCCACCACAAACAAAACAATGCCAGGTGAGTGGCAACCATTGGCAAATGGTATATATGAAGTAATAAAAACCATAAGCTAGCATAAAAATATACCCAAAAATGTACCCAAAAAAGGTAGGATCCAATAAGATCCAATATCTCACAAGTTATTAGGTAATTTAAATCATAGTAAATATAATCATATTTAATCGGTCGATTTGTAGCTATAACTGTTTAAAACTCAAAACAAAAAAAATTAAACGTGATTCATAATCTTAGGTATTCTTAGCTAGTTCATTTGTAGTCTTTTAGTTCCGCCCCATTTCATAGTAGTCAAGAACATTTCCTACTTCCATCAGTGGGGATCAGCCCAGCTTTTGGGCATTAGGCTGCTTTCATCCTTTTCAAAACTATTTCGTTGGCGTGCTTTCAAAATTCTCCATAACCTTCCAATGATGACCTGCTTCCTCAGTCGCTTTCTGGGCCTGGGCAGGTGCGGTCTGCAGGTGCTCGAAAGGCGGATGGGCCATTTCAACCATTGCACCTTGGCCCTGGCCACTCTCGACCTTGTCTGCATTGTTTGCCTGCTCCATTACCAACTGGCGCGGCATGGCCGAGATCTGTTTTTTTGGTGCGAGGAACTGGACCAACGACTAGTGGAGTACATGCTATCTGCAGTCGTATTGATGGCCAGCGTTAGTGTGCTGGGCTCGTGTGTGGATGGCTTTATCTTCTCTGCCTTGGTTCAGCGGAAAATGAGTCGGTTTGATATGCCGCGACAGTATTTTGAAGATCGTTACCGCAGATTCGTCTTCATGCGGCTGGTCAGGCAACTAGAGCAGGCTCTCAAAGTGCAGGCTAAGCAGTCTGAGTTGGGCGAAAGAATGATGACGCCACTCGCCAATCTGTTCGAGGCGCAGCAGCTGATCAAGGAGGCAATCGATGAGTTTCGCACAGCGGTGCGAGTCCTACTGTGGCCCAATCGATCCGATGTGCTGGCAGAGGCGTTTGTCCTCTTCCACATAAGCGAATCGCAGTTGTCGGATCTGACACTTCAAGGCTACAGGCTGAACGACGTCGAGGGGGAAGACATGTCCAATTCCCGTCTTAGTCAAATGCTTAACCCACTTTGGTATTAAAATTGGTGCTATAGTTCAGAAACTGCATTTTTAATTTGTCAATGAAAATGTTGGGTTGTATCAAAAGATTTGGTTTATTCTTAAGAATTTCTGCTAATTTGCTATTCACATTTATTCATATCGCCTATACAAATAAATATAAGAATCACATTTTAATTTATGGTTCTTGTCTCTTAGCTGTTGAAGAAAGTTCCTCATCACAATCGATGGATGTCGATATGCCGCAAGACAAGAGTCTATTGCTGTCGCCCGAAAAGGGAACGTCCAATCAACCGAAAACTGCTAGCCAGCCCCCGAAACATCAGCAAATCCCACAGGCCAAGCAACAGCAAAATATTCATGCAAAACAATTGCAAAATCAACAGGCAAAGCCTCAGGAGCAAAAAAATTCACAACAGAAACAGCAGCAGAGTCTTAAGCAACAAAATCAACAATCCAAGCAGCACCAAAATCAGCAAAAGAAGTCGGCGCCAGTAGTACAAAAACCAAAACCGCAGCCAAACGCATCCACCAAAGTGAATCACGAAGCCTACGAGGCGGAGCGTTTTGACCAGAGACTTCTAGTCGCCATCCCACCGAACTGCCCGCCCAAGAAGCAGAATAAGCCACAACAAAACAAGCAACAGCAGCAGCAAAACAAACAGCAGCAGAAAAAGCAACAGCAGTCGCTGCAACATAACAAACAGCAGCAGCAATCAGGACCTGGACCGTTTGGCAAAGCCAACCGCAAGTTGGAGCAGATTCAGCGTCTGGCAGATAAGAAACAGAAATCCAAGCAGGCTCAGTTAAATAAAAAACAGCGAAAGCAGCAGTCTCCGCCGGTGGAGTTTGTCAACCTGGCAGAAACAAGCGAATCTTCCGATGACGATGATGTGGTTCATGTACCACTTCCGCCAGCTCCTATCATCGAATTGGACACGAGTGACGGCGAGCAGACCTGCACCTCATCTCAATTGTTTCACGAAGAGAATGCAATGGACGCCACAGACGTGAAAATGGGATTGTCTTGTATTACTGAACCAGAGGGGACGAGTGTTGTTGCTAGCAGTACCACACCACCCATGCATTCACCGAGCTGTTCCGTCATGTCCAGTGATGACTTCATAGTGCAGAAGGATACCACTCGCTTGTTGACAGAATGTGAGAACGCCAATGATGAAGATCTGCTGGTACTAACCGAGACGGCTATAAGAGAAGCTATTGGCGAGGAACCAAAAGATAAGGAAGTTGTGGAAAATGCATCTGAGGAACAAGAACATGATCATGCGGCTGATACCTCGTCGGAATATGAATTTGTTCCTCCTTCACGACTGGAGGAAATTAAGAAAAACTATCGCGTCGACGATCAGCAATTCAGAGCTTTAGACGTCTACGAAAGTGAGTCTGACCTCACGGAAAGTGGCATTTACTCAAAAGCCAAGAGCAAGACCACGCCAACGATCATACGCAACGTAGACTCATCATCGGGCAGCTCTTCCGTCGAGGAGGTAGTGGAGCCTAGTGTCCAAAAGACGAAGCGTCTGCGCAAACGCTCCTGTTCAACAAACAATCACAGCCAATCTGATCCAAACAACGACGATGGGTTGGATGATTCAGACAGCGATGATGGCGTTCATGCTACTGGAGTTCCTGGCATAGCACGTGGTATGGCAGTGGAGCGTTGTAAGCGCAAAATCCGTAGAATCAGTACCAGACATAGCTCTGATGACAATTCGAAGAAGGCGGCTACACGTATCCAAAAACCGAAAGTTGCTGCAGTCCATCATGCTAGCTCAGAATCTGCGTCTGAGGATGAGTTACCAAGTGCCAGAGATATAGCCGAGCGACTTCTTAATCAACAGCAAGGACAAGGAAAGGTGCAGGTACAAAAAGGCGATGGCGATGACGATGCCATTTCTATCGGATCCGATGAAGATTCCCATGCAGAGGCGGAGTTTCGCGATGCTATGACAGATCGATTAGCTGCAGTCTTCGAGCGTCTTGATGCCAAAGCCAAAAAAATGGAAGAGGACGAGGAACAAGTGAATGCGAGTGGATATATATCCGATGAAGAAGACTCGCGAGACAAAAGTGCAGACACCACTGTGCGTTCCGACGAGGATATTGATGCTTCTAACGATCTTGAGGAGACGAATCCAGATAAGAACGACAGAGACGTGACAAACGAAGAGCAGCACGTACACGTGGAGCACAATTTGCAAGAGCTAAGAGACGAAAGTCTGCCCAAAAGCGGAGACCTCATTGGCTGGAACGAAGAGATGCGCAGCTTCTACAATGACAGTTGGAATGGGGAAAACTTCTCTGTTCACAAGGTCCAAAGAATGATGACAGGTGATGTTACCTTTAGTAGTTAGTAATAAGCGAATGCAGCTATTAACCTACTGTAATTGCAGGGCATCGCCACGAGTGGAGGATCAACACCGCGGATAGATGTCCGGTAGCACGACCCCGCTCCCATGCTAAGTGCTCCAACTGCTTTGAGATGGGACACGTTCGATCAAAGTGCCCGCGTCCCCGCAAGCCACTTGTTTGTTTCATTTGCGGAACCATGGGTCATGCCGAGCCCCGCTGTCCCAATGCCATTTGTTTTGGGGTAGGTAATTGAACTACTTCAACTAGAACATACTAAACAAGTCCTTTCAATTTTCTAGTGCGGATCAAAGCAGGAAATTTACGTGCAGCAGTGCAACAAGTGCTCCTTTCACAGCCGCCTGGTCTGCCAGCTGTGCAAAATGAGAGGACACGGCGTGGATCACTGTCCGGATAAGTGGCGTCGCTACCACTCAACGGTAATACCTATTAACCATTCAGTGCAGAAATCAATGCAATCCTCATTTTTCTTTGCCAACAGACTCGGTCAAATACTGAGCTGGATAGCCGGGTACAGTATAGGAGCGTACAGTGCAGCTACTGTGCCGGTCGCCATTCTTTCGAGAACTGCCGACAGCGGATTGGTGACTTTCGTAGCACGAACTATACAAGCCAGATTGTGTCTCACCAAAAAATCTACAAGAATCGCGGTGGCCCGATAGGTAATCTTGGCGATTTAAAAAGCTTTTTTGCTATTGAAACTCCCTTCCACTTTAAGTGGAACAATCCGAGTATGCCGAAAAATTGCTATTATTCAAGGTTCCTTGTCAATGCGAACTTGGCAAAAGTCCAGTCAGTCAAAAGGAAGTCAACTACTGCAGTATCGCAGATTCCAGAAAAGATTTATACCCACGAATATGTGCCCAATGCTCAGGTGAAGGCAGCTCGAGGGGAGGTATCCACTGGAACGGCTAAGAAACCGCTCACAAAGCAAATGCCAGTTGTCGAGTCAATCGCTGAGAACCGAACCGCAGAGGAGCCAATTGGAAAGCTGAATCGTGAAGACGAAAAATCTAAAGATATACTACCGCTCCCAGAGGTCCCACCGGAAGTGAAGCAAACTCAAGATGAGAAGCTTGTGGAGGGACAACCTAATCAAAGCCAACCCGATGAAGAGCTACCCATGAAGGATGATGATCAAGAAGAACCATCGTCCTCTGTGCAGCGTGAAGAGATTACCACCAATTTCGACAATCCACCAACGGAACCTGGCCTAAGTAGAACACCATTGGCGCCCCATGAGTTGGACTCAGATTCGAATTACAGTTTTTCCGAGCACTTTGAACTGCCCAGCTCGACAACCAGTGATGGTCAACCCAACACCCAACTGCCGCTCGTCCGCACCATGGGGACTCTACCCGATGTCATACCCCTAAGTAAAGACGATTTTGAACTATCCTCTAACGTCCAGGGAATTTCCATGTGTGTTAACTCCAGTAGCACCAGTTTACGCACTGACGAAACGCCCGATCCGGACTCCAGTGAAGAACTGCCAGATGTTCCAAGCGAGGGCAAAATCATTATGGCGCGCGAAGAATCCGAGTACCTGTTCAGTGCGGAGGGCCGAACTTTTCTGGCGGCAGCCGCCAAACAGTGTCATGTAAGCGTGCGGATGGACTTTAAGGACTACGGTTATGTACTGGTGATATATGGCCTTAAAAAGCACCAGGAAGAGTTGCAAGTGAAACTGCTTCGACGCAGTCAGGAAGTCAAGCGCAAGAGCATCGAGTTCCAGAGCCAGAAACCCCCCAAACGTATTGATGTGCTGATCCGCTTTCTGCGGGATGGAATCAACAGTCTAAACACCAATCTAGGAAACGCCAAGAGCCACTACGTGCGCATCAAGGAGCTAGAGGGGATGAACACCAAAAACGGTTTTAAGATGGCAGAAAAAAAGCGCCGCCAGCTTAACATGATCCTCGTCGGCCAGGCGGGACTCCTGAATGGCAAAACACATCTCGATCAGTTGCTAGTCTTATTGCGTCGCCTGATCGATGACTTCTCGCCAGATGAACACGCCACGCCACAGTTGCGCAATGAGATCGAGGAGCATTGGCGAATGATCTTCTCGTCATATCCGCATCCGAATTACGACTCTCTGCTAAACAGCTATGGACGTTTGGATCAAAAGAATCGCTTGCCCTCGTTGCACATAGATCCTGTGCTGTTGGGACTGCAACAAAAGAAAACGCAGAGTCAGCCGCAATCGCCTAGTAAGGGGCCACCATCGCCAACGCCTCTCCCACCAGTTCGGCAGGACATGGCTCCACCACCACCTCCTAAAATGTCAAAGAAGAAGCAACGTCAAGCCCTGGATCAGCAAACACAAAATCAACAACGGCAGCAGCAACAGCAACAGCAACGTCTGCAGCAGCAACATCAAAACCAACAGCAACGCTTGCAGCAGCAGCAAAAGCAACAGCAGCAAAGTCTACAACAGCAACACCAGCAACAACGTGTGCAACAGCAACGTATGCAACAACAGCAGCAGCATCAGCAGCAAGACAACAACCAATATCAGCAGAATCTACGACGTCCACAGATCGACCAGATGCCCTACAATAATCTCCAGCAACGATCACGATCCGATCTTCAGCTGCGCCATACTCTCAATCCGGAGTGTGACCGTCTGTTGAGTGAAATGGATCACAATCAACCTGGCAGCATCAACAAGGACGCCAACAAACCGTCCATGTTCTGGTCACGCGAATCGCTAAAGTACCTCGATGATCTTTTCAAGATGACCTCCAACACAGAGACCGTAGAGCGGCTGAAACGAGTGCTACAGCGATCGCAGCGTGGTCTGCTGTCGCACAACGATTACCGAGCGGTCATTCGACTGCATTCCCTGATGTGCAACTGAGGATTAGCCAGGGTCATGGAATTTATTTCCTGGTGGGTCACCTTCATTTTGTTTAACAAATGCCAACAGATTTCACAATGGGTATCTTAAAGATATTACCCAAAAACCGAATAAATACATAACTGACTATTTTGAAAAAAAAACTCGATTTTATGATTTTATTAGGAATGAAGAGGCTCCAAATAACTGTGTAAATGTGTTTAGGATTTGAGTTGAATTTGTTATTTAATTTTTAAGTGTAAGTGTAGAAATAGTAACAAAATAATGACATCAAAGAACCGAATTTCAAATAAAAAACGGGACTCATTTTCTACTTCGTTTGCAATAAGTTACTATTTATTTATTTCAAACTCAAGAATGTCACACTACAAATTATAAAATTAATGTTATACAGTTTCGTTGTCGGCATTTTATACTTTTTCCTTGGCTTTCATGTTACATGGTCAGTTGTCTTAGAGTAGAGTTGTCCTTGGTTCTATGCAGCGGTAGTCTGTTGCTGCTCCTGGGTGGTCGTGGACTGCGCCGAAGAGATCTCCCCAGACTTTTCGTTGACTCCCAGCCAGGGACAGCGCTTCTGCAGCTCCAAGCGGTATCTGGGGTGACTTATGGCATAGACGAATGGGTCTATGCACGCCACCAGTTTGCAGGTGCAGGCCGGGATCATCGTGGCTCCTGGTGTAAGCAGACTCTTATCCCCGAATGCCCCGATCAGCGACATTACGCCGTAGGGCGTCCACGACACGAAGAACAGGAAGCAGATGGTGATAGCCGCCTTCGCAATCCGTATCTCCGCCGTCTCCTTGCTCTTGTCCACATTGGAGCGCAGCGACTCCACGTTCATTTTCTTGGCCTGCTCCCGTAGGGCCTTTTCGTGGCTGAAGACATGGCCCACGATCTGCGAGTAGTAGTAAAGGATCATCAGCGTGGGACACACGAAGCTGAAAAAGAAGATGGTGCCCACAAACAACCGGGTGTCAAAGTTGTCCGAAAGATAGTCGAAGGAGCAGGACGTGAGGTAGCCCTCTGGAAATGCATAAAAGTGAAGAAGATTAATGGGATTTTTGGTATTAGGATATTTATTTACTTCATATTCGTAAAACGCAATTTTACTCTTTCGTAAATTTGTTTCTTCGAATTTCCCGATCCAAACTAAGTTCTTAAACATTCCCGCCAATGATGTGACACAAGGTCAAGGTATCACCAATCAATATTTTTATTTAATTTTTTGTATTGCCTATATTATTTGATTGGAAATACTATAAATCATAAAAAAGTATTTATTAATGAATTATTTTAAAAATTAGGCTTTAGTTGTCAATAAGAGTAACAGACTACATTATTAACTTTGATCCTTTAAAAATTATGCGCCTGATTCGATTTGTATTATTTCAAAACTGATGTTTTCCTGTTATTAAATTAATTTGACAAACGTGGCAAGGCTGTTAAGTAATCGATGACAGCAATTGATAGCTACCAGGAGGCACTGCGATGTTGCCGATTGCGTGTAATCGACTATCTGGAATCGAATAGACGACAATTGGGGTTCCATCTCTGCAACCGACGCGGACATTAGAAGAAACTCAGTATAGTAAAGTAAATTAATTAATTAACCAGCTAAAGGCAGACATCACGCCCAAAGTACATGGAGAATGCCGAAAAAGACTGAATTCCACACCGCGCAAGGGCAAGTGCAATAAACGCCGACTGCGACGATCAAAGAACGCAATATAGAAAAAGTGAGACACACGAAAAAAACCCATTTCGCTGCCTGTGTGTAAATGCAAATGGTTTATTTTTGTGCAGCAACAACAACAACACAACATCAGCAGCAGCAGCAACACAGAGGCAGAAAAGGCGAAAATAACTAGTAAAGCTAAATATGAATAAATGTGTATGTGTGCGGGTCGCGTTAAAGAAAATTAGATAAAAAGCCAAATGAAATTAGCTCACGCCTGAATTTCGAGTTTCGGTTCGGTGCAAGGTGAACGAAAAGGCGAAAAGCAATCAAAACAGTTTTTCCATTTTCCCAGTGTGCGTGTGCAGTAGCAAAACCACCTGCATTGGTTATATATATATATGCGGTTAAAAAAATAACAAATTGCAACGTAAAAAACGGAACTTGCACCTAGGATATATACACACACATGCTGGCTGTATGCGTGTGTGTGTGTGCATGGCCGTAAAGGCTGACTGACTGATAAAAAAGGAAACAAAAAAATAACAAGAAAATAAAATATACACATACACACACACACCAACGCAGCGGGGCACCAATACCTCGGCACAATTTCTTGGAGGCAGCCTGCCATGTAAGTTTACATATCAACGATTATGTATTTCGCAGTTGTTGTTGCTGTTTAAACAGCAGCCTAGTCGCACTTAATGGCGGCATAAATTAAAGAAAGATAGTCGCATTTCGCTTTGCTCCGCAACTTACGTTTTCTATTTTACCATTTTGCAACTCATGAAAGCAGAAGCTAAGTTAATTATATTCATGGCTATGACTTTTGTGGCAATTACCATTTTTACCCCGTATGAACGTTTCCAACGGTACGCAACGTAAACGAACTGTTAATTATGTGTGTGCGATCTGTGTCTGTGTTGTAAGTGTGTGAGTTTCCCTCCCCGCGGCTGCCATCCCCTACCGCCACCCACCCCCTACACATCCTCGTTGCATTTGTTACGTTACGCACTCTTCATTACGATATTACGTTTATGCGGGCGATGGTACGAATTTCATAATGGCAAATGTTCAAATAATTTTTCCAATATATAGGGTAAAGTATTAAACATTTGTATGTTCATGCGTTTCATGTGTTTTTGTTTTGGGTTAATAAGGAAACATATTATTTATTTTTTAGGTTTGAGTTTGTTTTCGAATATAAACAATATTACTGAACTCCTTTCACACAAAATTTTGATAGCAATCATATAGCAAATATATTCCCGTTAGGAAAGAGAACAAGTTTTGTTTGTACATCAAAGCTAAACAATTACGAAAACTTTATATTATTATATTGATATTTATCTTATAAACGCACCAAAGCACCCACAGCATATTGTTCACACTAATGTGTGCCCATTCTGTCCAAAGTGGACAAACCCGTGAAACCGAACCACACCCATTACAACCAGCACGACACCCACCATCGCACAATCCCGCCATGGGTCGACGTCCCTAATGGCCGTCCATCAGCGTCGGCTCCGTCAGCTCCGCCTGATAAGAGCCAACATATTTGCGCCGTTCCACACGTGCCGCCAAGAGGCTTTTGGGCTTGGGCTCGGAGTTGGAATCGGAATCGGGCCTTCATTTCGATCGGAGACGTGACGGCGACCTCGGGCTGTGTCTTTGCTTTTCGCAGACCAACTCCGGTTCGATACGTTCCGCTTTAAGTAATTGCTTAAATGCAATTCCCATACACGCAAATGCGTGTGTTTTCTTTTTTCGGTAATTACAACAATTGGGAATCCACGGCAAGGTTAAGGCCAGGAATGATAAATCGCTTTGGCTTTTCTATTGGGCGGCACGAAAAACGAACTACCTAGTAGTAGTGATTACGCGAAATAAGTTTTAAATTAATAAGGCTCAAATTAAATTATTACAAATGGATAGTAGTTTTGCTGGGCAACATTTTTTATAGCAATCGAGTAGATTTTGCTTACACAGTTTGCATTCATTTCATTTCTATTACTTCATGGAAAAATATTTTTGCCTATTACTCATGTCCCAGTGGGCACAATAGTTTGGAATGAACATTCAAATCAATAGTATGCTCCGAACTTAAGCCGCAAAATCGATAGAAAGCTCATAACATATGTTCAAATTTAAACCAGCATTTATGCAGTGTGTTATACTGTGATTTTTTTTGTTGGTTGATATATGTTATTTTTGGATTAACTAAGCCTAATCGAAACAAACTATTTTTGTTAAGATATCTGTATGGTTTTGTAGGTTATTGTTTTTTGGAGTTTCTTATCACTGAACGAACAAAATTACAAAAAAAAGAAAAAAAAATTATACATATGCTATGACTAAATTGACCGCATTACTCACTGACCTGTGATTGTATCTCATTTTAGACAGAAGCACAAGAAAGCCATTGCCGAAGCCACCGGGAGGGCGAAGAACCTGAACCTGGCGAGAATTGCAGGGACCCAGAAGAATTGTAGACACATTCGTGCCGTTGCGAGAACCCTTCCAATGTCCAATAAAATCAACCCGAAGCGCCGCGAACCGACAGCAGCAGCAGCAGGAGCCGGTGCCACGGGAGTGGCCACCAACACGAGCACCTCGACCGGATCCTCCAGTGCCGGCAACACGTCCTCGGCCAACACATCCTCGTCGTCCAGCTCCTCGCTGTCGTCCGCCGGTGGCGGTGATGCGGGCATGTCCGCCGACTTGACCTCGCTGTTTGAATGCCCCGTGTGCTTTGACTATGTGCTACCGCCGATCCTGCAGTGCTCCAGCGGGCACCTGGTGTGCGTGTCCTGTCGCTCCAAGCTCACCTGCTGCCCCACCTGCCGCGGTCCGCTGGCGAATATCCGCAACCTGGCGATGGAGAAGGTTGCCTCGAACGTCAAGTTCCCGTGCAAGCACTCCGGCTACGGATGCACCGCCTCGCTGGTTTACACGGAAAAGACAGAACACGAGGAGACGTGCGAGTGCCGGCCCTACCTGTGTCCGTGCCCGGGCGCCAGCTGTAAGTGGCAGGGCCCGCTTGACCTAGTCATGCAGCATCTGATGATGTCGCACAAGAGCATCACAACGCTGCAGGGCGAGGACATCGTGTTCCTGGCCACCGACATCAACCTGCCCGGCGCCGTCGATTGGGTAATGATGCAGTCCTGCTTCGGCCACCATTTTATGCTCGTGCTGGAGAAGCAGGAGAAGTACGACGGACACCAGCAGTTCTTTGCCATCGTTCAGCTGATCGGGTCGCGCAAGGAAGCGGAGAACTTTGTCTATCGCCTGGAGTTGAACGGAAACCGACGCCGGCTCACCTGGGAGGCAATGCCGCGTTCGATCCACGAGGGCGTCGCTTCCGCAATTCACAACTCGGACTGCCTGGTGTTCGACACGTCGATTGCGCAATTGTTCGCCGACAATGGCAACCTGGGCATTAACGTGACCATATCTCTGGTCTAAACGCACTGTCAATTCGTCGGGTTCTTTCATTTCTTGTGTTTACTATTCCGATACAAATACATATATAGTTTATAGCCCTCTGTTCGCATCAGGCGTCTAACTCGTGGACAGATTGTGAGTCTGGAGATTAAGAAGAAAGAGTTTTGCAGAGTTGTTTTATAAAAATGATTCTCTATTCTAAGAGCCACTTACATGCATATGTATATATATCTATGGAAATATCAGGCTGCTTCGATTATCACATTCGGCACGATATCGCAGTTTTCTTTGATTTTTAAGCTAAGACACTCACAATTTTCCAAAGCGAAATGGAAAGCGTATTAAAGCAATTGCTAAGTGATGTTCAGTGTTTATTGCACACGTTCGTTAAACCTGTAAAACCGCGTTTAAAATTCGTATTTTCATTTTTAGTTTGCACATGACTGTGTGTAAATCTCACTCGTTTGCAGAAAAATGCCAAATATTTTTGGTGAGATTTCGCAGATTTGTATAACACACTTTCCTGTCGAATGCGAAAATCGTGGCTGACCTGTATGTTTGTATGTTTAATCGGTTCGATTGGTACTCTAGTTCTAGGACATGATTTTTCAGTTACCGCACACACAATACTATATATTTCAAAGTTTCAGTGTTACCCGTTTTGTTAGTTCATGGGGTTCTGCTTTAGTTTAATTTAGTTCGTAAGGTCCACACACCTGGAGCAGAGCTGCCTGCGCGTGCCCACGTGCCCACCACCTACTACAGTGAACGCTAGGAACACACAGACCCACTCACCAAAACGAGGAGAACAGCAAGAAAGGCGAGGAGGTCACTCATCCACTCGAACATGTACTGCAAAGTCTAGTTTAGTTAATGTAAATTATTTTATACAATACTTGTAAATGGTAATAAGTAAAACGAACAGTTTAACGAAATTAACAAACCTAATAACCCACAAAGAAAAGTAATATTTGATAGCGATAATCTGTAATAACTCGAGAGTTGTTTGAAAGTTGCAGCCTAAACGAAACTGCGACCCGCAATTTTGTTCATGCCAAACCATCACAAAATAACAAAAACACACTAAAAAAAAAAGAAAACATTTTTTTTCGCAATGCTAAAAAGACAGTTGCCCCTTCCCATTTCCCCCCAAGTCCCCCCAAACATATAAAGCAATGTTAATGTTTAAATTTCTATCTAGTTAAGACGATCTCCCCGGTTTGGCTCATGTTTTGGTTTTGATTTCCATTCGGCCAACGTTTCCCAATCGAAAACGGAAGAAAAATTAATGATTTTAAGCATCTGCACCGTAATTAGCTTTTAATGCGCCGATTTACCGCGCCACTACCATATGAGATCACTCACACAGACACAAAACTACAAAACTGAAATAAACATGATTAGTAAAAGTAAACAATGCTCGTTAATTATTGAAATTAATCTGGGGGAAGCTGAATTACAAAGAAGAGCTACGCCACTTTATAAACTTGTCGATTTAAATCAGTTATCTGTTTAATTTGGATTATCTTTGAGATACTTGGGTTACTTCTAATGCGTTTTAAAACGTTGCAATAATAGATGGCACAAGTTTTTAGTGGTGCACCGCCGAAGCATCTTAAAGATTTAGCTGGATTGGTATCTTACTAGGATACTTAGGCCAATTTCAAAAATAAATTTTTAAGCTGATTTTAAAATGATTTAAAGCAAGTAGGCTCCGAAGTAAAAGTAGCTCATTATACTTTTAGCTTCGTTGTATTGTGGTACAGATTGTATTTTCGAATTCTTTTAAGCAAAATTTCAGTGTTCAGAAAAAGTAAAAAAAAAGTAAAACCATCGGCACTCTCATTCTTCAGAATCGTTTGGTTGTTAGGTCTTAGGATTAATAGCTTGCGCATTGATTGTTGGCTGAAGCACAGATGTCTGTTCGCAACTCACGCCCCCAGTTATCGTGGCCGGAGCGGGTAAGTCCGCAAAGGACTATTGACACTCCAACGGCATCCGGAGAAATGTTGACTCGTCGTCAATCGGCACCAGCGTTGGTCGTGCCGCCGGAGGAGACCACGCACGTTGTGGTGGTCAAGCGGCAATCCCCGGACGCAGCCGCTGCCGGAGAACTGGTGCCGTCTAGGCGGAAGGACTCGGTGGCTGTGCAGTCGGGAATTGTGGCCACTGGGCCATTGGACACAACACGCAGTGGTGCAAGAGACGATTTTCTAATGGCTTTGCTCGAGTGCCCGGTGTGCTTTGGCTACATAATGCCGCCAATTATGCAGTGCCCGCGTGGCCACCTCATCTGCTCCACCTGCCGCTCAAAGTTGACCATTTGCCCCGTCTGCCGGGTGTTCATGACCAACATCCGCAGCCTGGCAATGGAGAAGGTGGCCTCCAAGCTGATCTTTCCCTGCAAGCATTCGCATTTCGGCTGCAGAGCGCGGCTCTCTTACGCAGAGAAGACCAAGCACGAGGAGGATTGCGAATGCCGTCCGTACTTCTGCCCGTATCCGGATGACAAGTGCTCCTGGCAGGGACCGTTGAGGGACGTATACCAGCACCTGATGAGCTCCCACGAGAACGTGATCACCATGGAGGGCAACGACATCATCTTTTTGGCCACCAATGTGAATCTGGAGGGTGCCCTCGACTGGACAATGGTGCAGTCCTGCCATGGGCGGCACTTCCTCCTCTCGCTGGAGAAGATCAATTTGGGAGAGGACTGTCAGCAGTACTTCACCGCCTGTCGGATGATCGGCTCCATGAAGGATGCCGCCGAGTTCGTGTATAACATCTCCTTGGAGGCCTATAATCGCACTCTCCGCTGGCAATCCAAGCCAAGATCAATCCGTGAGAACTTCTCCTCGTTCACCAACGCCGACTTCCTGGTGCTCAATAAGCACACCGTCGAACTGTTCTCTGAGGACGGTAATCTTGCCCTGAACGTGGTCATTAGGAAGGTGGAGGAGCGTACCAACTAACCCCTAGCGTATCCGTATCTCTGCCCCCCCCTATAAATTGGACTTTCGTCGCTGATTGGTAGCTGTTAGCGTGTTAGATAAGTGCATATTAAATTAATACATGTGCTAAGCTAGTCCTATGAATTCCAATGAACTACTCAAAATCACTATGATTCAAAAGAATGGTGTTGATGTTTTAAGGATTTACATTAGGAAAAGAATAAAGGATTGAAACGTATCATTTAGAGTTTCATATATAATTTGGATAGGGTTTCATATCCGGTGAATTTTATTTACAATCCCTATTTCACTCAGATACTTGTCATGTGCTAATTTCGAAAGAAGCCTTGGAATTACACATAAAACTCATAATTCTTACTACAGCTTGTATCTTTTATATAACCATGTGCTTCATGATGATAGGATGCAAGTACATTGCCAACGCCAATCCGAAGCGGTTCGCAAAGATCGTACATCCCAGCGCAGTGGGATTCGTTCTAGTGGGAACGGTATTATTTTTTTCGGTGGAAATGTTCTATATGTTGCCCAGGATATACGACACCGATGGACTGTTCTTCAAGATCGCCTGGCTTATGGCACTATTTATTGTCTACAATCTGCTAGGAAATATGCTAGCCTGCCATCGCAACTCCTCGGCGGTGACTTCCTTGCCCAAGGATCGCCAGATTCCGTGCCCAGAGGAGAAGCACCTGTGGCACTTCTGTGACCACTGCCAGATGTTAGTGCCGGTAAAGTATTTGCCATAGAATATTTCTGTATATCCACGAAAAAGCATTTGTAAAAAGTGGATGTGCGGATACTAAACATTATTACAAAATATGTATGTGACACTTAATACAGCCCAGATCCTGGCACTGCAAAGTGTGTGAATGCTGCATTCTGAGGCGGGATCATCACTGCATCTTCACTGCGACTTGCGTTGGCCACACTAATTACAGGTAATAGTTACTGGTGACAGCGATATTATTGTAACTTTACCACCATTCCTTTCCAAAGGTACTTTTTCTGGTTCACAGTTTACATGCATATTGGATCACTTTTGTCATTGGCAACGCATGTAAATCTGCTTATAATTGATGAACAAATTCGGAGGCAATATGTTGTATTACACTTTTCACGCTTTTTCCTATTTCTCAAACCAATGAGCTGCGAGTTAATAGCACTGAACATAAGTTTCATCATCAACATCTATGCCTGCATTCTATCACTCATAATGTTGGGATATCAGATACCAGCATTGTATCTGAATACCACATTCTATACGCCAAAGGATTATAGATACAATCAAGGGCTACTGGGCAACTTCATGGCCTTCATGGGAAAACGAGGCCTCTGGACATTTATTTCGCCCAGCATTAGGAGTCCTCTGCCCCACGATGGAACTAAGTGGCAAACCAAACAGGCACCCACTACTTTTTGATAGCACCAACCATTATCCAAAAAATGTACTGTGTATTTAGGAACTTTCCGAAATGATTACCAGTAAAAAAAAAGAATATTTCAGATATTTATAAATAAAACTTCTAAAAAATCCCTGGTTTTCAATTTAAACACACACACAATCTCACCTGGCACGAATCGATCCCAGAACTGGGTTAGCGGCAGGACAACCCACGGTGTGCAGTACAACCAGATGATTATATTCATTATCACCGCCTTGGTGAAGGTCATGTTGCGGTTCATGGGCTTGGTGATCACATTGTATCGATCGTATCCTATGGCCGCGTTCGTCATACCAGCACCAATACCCGAATAGGAGCCAATGGAGGCGAATATCTGGCACCAGGTATTGCCCAGGGCGAATCCTCGATGGAAGCTGTTGTAGATGAAGATCGGCGCCTTGAGGCACATGATCAGATCGAAGACGGCCAGATTCAGCACGAACATATTGGATGGTGTCCTCAGCGACTTGGATGTGCTGAAGATCCAGATGACCATGCCATTACCCACTGTCGAGGCGCAGAAGAGAAATATGTAGAAGACGCCCAGCATGTAGTGCATGGACGCGGGCGGTTCCAGCTGGGTCAGCCAGTGCTCCGGAATGTATTGAATCTGATCCGGCGGCACATTCCATCCGAGGAACTGTAAGTCTCCGTTGCCAGAGCTCCGCGCTTCCGGGCGAAGTGGCGGTTCACTGGCGTTGCACAACGGCTCCATATCGGTCAACCCGATACCGAACCGATTCCCAACCGATACGCCTTAACCGCTACCCGTTTCGCTCTGTGTGCGCCACAGGGCTGAACTGTTTCCAATCACCGCAATGCCTCGTTTATATCGCATTTTGTGCTGCCAACCAAATTCAATTAGACTTTGTGGTTGCGTGCCCGCAAAGACGATTTTCTGCCCAGTCTGCTGTAAAAATATATCAGCAAGTATTTCGCACAATCACGGGCAAAGGGTTGGTTATAAAATAATGACGTTAAGACACCGTGTCAGGGTTAAAATTTCAGGGTACAGTAAATGTAAATGTTAAAAATAAAATGGGGTGACACAAGAATATCTTTGCATATGACGAAACTTATATTAATCTCCGATAAGGATTGCCTGCTTATTAGTCATTCTTAAAGAAATAAATAAGTTATTATTTTAATATTTCAACATTGTCCAAAGAAACCTTAGAAAGCTGCAAAAATGTTTTCAAAGTAAATATTGAATACCAATCCTAATTGAATATAATTATTTGTTTTGTGGCAGGTGGGTTAACCGAATTCCGTAATTGCTTTTAATGCAGTTGTAAATAACATTTTTAGTACAAACAAATTAGTTACAACCTAAAGAACTTTTTGAATTAAATGGTGCTGCCACATCGGTTCAAGAAACCCGCTAACGTTGCCGTACCAACTTGTTCACGAATCGCGGTGACTGTCACAATTGGGTCACAAAAAAAACACTCCCATTAAAATGCGAAAATAAATAGTAAATAAAGCGAATCATGGACGAAGTGGACAAGATAATCATGCACCAGCTGCACCAGGTGGACGCGACCATCGAGCCGACGGATGAGCTGTCCGACTTCACCCCGGAACAGGTGGTGCGAGCAGTCTCCGGCTGTCTGGCGGAGATTCGTCCAGACTTGCAGCTTCCACGCACTCTCCCCGGCGGAGCGATGGCCCAGCGCTTCGGAGTGGCCAGCTCCTTGGCGCAGGGTTGCAAGGATAGCGGTTACCGAGGCGATATTGGTTATCAGACCTTTTTGTATCCCAATGCCGTGGAATTGCGGCGACTGCTAATGTTTCTCATCGAACAACTTCCGCGGGAGCGTCAAGGCACAGAGGACGGTGCCAGCAAGTCGCAAACCCTGAGCCACAGGCAACTCCTGGAGCGGAAGATCCGAAAGGAGCTCGCCCAACAACTGAAGACACCCTGGGTCCCACAGTTTGCCCGGTCCGTGGGCAATCGTAAATTACTCGGTTGCAGTAGCCTGGGCATTGAATTTCGACCAAACATCAATCTCAACATTCCATCCGCCAATCCCGAGGAGCGTTCCAAGGAGCAGCAGCAGTATCTCGACCAACAGGCACCCAATCTCTTCCAGCAAACATCCTCCACCTCGACGGATCTCATTGCCTCCGTGCTGCACAAGAATGAGCTGGACAGGTGGGGCCAGATATTGCCGGATTCAACACTTATCTTTGTGAGCAGCGAGGATCCAGCGCCGCCCCTGATTCCGACCGTAAAACCGCCCGCCAGTGCGGAGAAGGAGGAGGAGCCTTCACCCATCCAAGAACTGAGCGACCAAGTCCAGGAGTTGCGAGTCCAATGCGAAAACCTGCTAGCGGAACGCAAAGCACATGCTGTTGCCATTGCAGCTCTGAAACAGCGGGAAACTAAAGCGAGAGAGGAGATCAGTCGCATTCAGCCCACGCTTAAACTGCACGAACGCACCTCCTTGGTTCTCGCCGATTCCGAGGAAAACCTGGCCAAACTGGAGGCCCTGCTAAAATCCACGCAAAGCAAAAGGCTCACGCTTACCCAGCAGTGGCAGGATTACAGGAAACCGCTGCTGGAAAGCCTAGAGAAACTAAAGACCGCCAAGGAGGCTCAGGAGGTCCAGGGCATTCGCAACAGCATCGAGCAGCTGGAGCAGGAGCTTCTGGCCAAGACCCAACAGCACAACGAACTTAATGCCACCCTGCGTAGCGCCAGTCAGTCCTTGGCACCTCGCAAGGAGTACACCCGCAGGATACATGAATTCATCGGGAACATACGCAAGCAACGAGCGGATATCTACAAAGTTCTGGATGACACGCGACAACTCCAAAAGCAGCTTAATGTCGTGGGTGCCCAGTTGCAGCGCCAGTTCAACTACACGGACGACCTGCTCTTCCAGAGCGCCAAGCATGATCTCCACGCGAAGCGGGCCTACAAGCTACTGGCCCAACTGCACGCCAATTGCAATGAGCTGGTCGAGTGCGTCTCCCTCACGGGAAACGTGACCAAGCAGATCCGCGAACTTGAGGTCCAAATCGATGGGGAGAAACTGAAGAACGTGCTGACCAGTCTGCAGCAGATCACCGGCGATATCCAGAAGTTCGAGCAGCATATCCAGGAGCTCCAGGAGCAAATACGTGCCGTGGAGCAGACGAACGCAGGGAGTTAGTTACGCGGAATCACTTGTTTACCAGTGCCAATCACAATAAACGAATTGATGCACGCCAAGCGTTCATTTTATTAGTAAAAAATAAATGTTTTTCTTTAGTTGGTTTCAATGCTTTCTCACAGATAAATGTTCCATTTTTTTTTTAAATCCTTTATATTTTTTAATTGAAATAAATAGGAGCGTAACATATTTTTTGTTTCATAGAATATGGCATCTATAATTAAGAATATCTATAAGCTTTTACTTTTAAAGGGTATTAACACAGTCGTCTTTCGAAATCCCGTTTCACTTTGGTATTTTTCAGTTGTGCCTGGTACTTTTGGTATTTCTACTTTAGCCAGCTACGTTCACACTGGCCAACAGCCGCAACATTCGTATTTTTCGCAGTGTTTTGAAAGCCAAAGCTGAAGCCAAAAGCGCGTCGGCGGATCGCGTTCGTTTCGTTTTTACGTTGATTTACTTTCGTTTGTTTTTAGTTTGCGCGGCAACGAGTGAGTGACTGTCTTTGTGTGTGTGAGTGTTAAGTGTGTGCATTGCTTTTTACTCCTAGCTAAATTACCTACCACAAAAATGCAATAAACTAACAGCGAGAAAAAGCCGTGTTTCAAAATAAAACACTCGAGTGCGGTGTTGTTGTTGCTGATATTCCAGAACTTGTTTTTGGCCTAGAGTTTTGTGTTGTTGTAGCTGTAGTTTTTGGGTTCTTGCATGCGGCCGATAACAAGTTTAACCGGTGTGCGTGTGAGCCGCGCTTAAATGTGTGCATGTGTGCGTGCGCCTTCGCTGATGTGCGTGTGTGTGCGTGCGGCTCCTTCAACAAACTGTTGCTTCTTCGCTCTTCTTCTTATTGAAATTGAATTCCAATTAGAATTGCAGTACGCTGAAGGTCGAATTGGAGAGGAAGGGGCAAATAAAAAAAAATGCAGTAAAAGATAGTGGAAAATCGAATAGAATAAATCAATTAATTGGCCGGCCGGCTTTGCTTCTGCTACTTCTTCTTCCTCATTCTCATATTCGGGGTCAATCAACGTTCGCCAGCAACAACAACAACAACCACATTCTTTTGGAAGCGTTCTGGTTCACCTTTTTTTGTTTTTGTTAGTGACGTCTATTTCTAAAAATAGTCCAATGACAACATTCTTTGCATACGATCCAAACTTCCAGACTCATTAGAGTTTTGTTATTTTAAATTTTTTACCTTAGCTGTTATGGAAATCAGATTGCGAGTACAGTAAATACCAGTTTAAATACACCCACGCAGGCCCAATTTCCTTTTTAAATCTAACGACTTTACTTATCATAAATATGTGATAAATTTTAATTAAAGTAAATCACTTTCCAGTCATCCGGTTGGCAGTAAATATGGCAAACGTTTTCAATGTGATTAGTCTGATATCCGCCTAACAAAATTATGATTTTATGAGATAATCGAATTTTTAATATTTGGTTACATCGCTTATTAAAAAAATTTATTGTTGTAAAGAAAATATAGTAAAGGAATGGATTTAAATTAAAGTAAATTATTATTTTAAGTTAACTATTGTTGATTTATAAATTTAATAATCAACACAAATCGCTGACCATTGCATAAATACCATCGCTTCCAGCGGGAATTAAAAAAAGGCAAAAAAAATGCGAATCGAGGTGGCAAAAACAGTTTAACGCCAGCGACATTTTTCAACGGCTACGTAATAATTCGTAACAAATTCGCCGACTGATAAAGAGTTGTTATAAATTAAATTTACTTCGCAGCACGCAAGCTACCGCATAAATAGTGCAAAAAAAAAACCCGAAGAAATACCGAGGGAATAGAGTGCAACCAAACGAAAGCAATACGAATAGGTTTTCCCAGTGAGTTTTTCCAACTAGAACCTAGAACCTAGAACCCAAAGCCGCAAGTGCAATTCATAAGCGATAGCCAACCGACGGAGGCAGAAGATATAATTGCCATAATGACACCATCGCCGACCAAGGAACTCATGAGTGCCACACCGACGATTTCGCGTCGTCCGCGCGAGGAGTTCGCCGAGAAGGTGAGTTGGTATATAGTAAATATAGAAAGTATAGCTATAGATATAGATATAGGAGAGATATGGCCAAAGAGCAGGGCCGATCGATTTTGGCCCAAACTTCCTGTGTTTCCATTAATCGACCCCACAAATGTGTTACGTCGCCGTTCAGGCGGGAAAACACATAAACAAATTGGCCTTTTTGCCTTAAAGTCTTGCCTTGTTTGTTTGTCTGTGCCTTGTTCAATAAAATATATATGTACATACGTACTCGATCCGATTGTACTACCAACCACACACATGTGCTCGGCCAAATAAATATCGCTGTCATCGCTGTCTTCTGCGGGACTTCTTAGCCTTCTCTCGTAATCGTTTCACCTAAGTTCTATATTATGATTTCCGTTACTCCATCACCTTTGCCGCCATTTGTTTCCGTGCCAACCGATCGGGCCGCTTTACTTTTCCGCGTCTGTTCTTATTCTTGGCTCTGACTAATCGAATCGAAAATTGGCCCTGGCCTACGTAACGTGCTGAAATTTCATTGATAAGATATCGTTGGCAAGCCATAATCGCTGTTCTCAGCCGGTGCACAGATATTATGTGTTTTTTGTTTGTTTGTTAGTAAGTGCAAGATTGAATTTGGATGGCAAACGTTTGGTTTTAGAAAACTATCTTTCATTGTATGATACAAATAGTGGATAGGTTTTAAGCAGGATATTATTCTATCTCTATAAGCCAAGTCTGAGCCTTATCATCAGCAAATCATAGCTAATTTTGAAGACAATTTATGTGTAAATAAAATATTTATGCACCTTATTTGCATAAGTGCATAGCTTAAAAAACATAACTTATAACTTGTGCATTGACCTTAACACGTTCGTTTTAAAAAGCGTTACGAATAATAAGTTTGCTTCCTAAAAGGTTTAAATGTTTTAAATACGCATAAAAGTGGTTTGTTTTTGTAAGATACATTTTTAAATATTTGAATCTTTGCGATAATTGTATCTTTAAGCTATAGTTTAATAAATCTTACGAACAACGCAAATCAAATATTTGGCAAATGTTGTTATTTAGGCGAATGAAACTGTTTACAATTGGACAAAATAGATGACTTTAATACTTTTCATGCTGCTTTTGATAACTTAGTATTTTGCCTTTGTAAATTCTCCGATTCGTAATCATTGCGGCTGACGTCACTCGAGGCACTTGAAATGCAAAAAAAAAAAAAACACGCGAAATAAAAACACTTGCTGCAACAACAAGTTCGAATTCAAATTCAAAATTCACCGCTCAGACTTTAAGTAGAGGTCAATGTTGAATTGGGTGGGGAAGTCTCATTAAAGGCGAAAATGGAATGCTTAAAACTGGATTTTTAGTCGATCGGCAGAGAGCGTGATGCATTCATAAACTAATAGATGTTGAACAGTTACAAATTCATATGCAAATCGCATTATTTATGGCTTGTATCTGGAACGCACAAAAGCTGTCGCCAGACAGGAATGTTTTCGAATCTTTCGAATGCTTTGAATGTTTCGAATGGAGATGTCAAATGAGCTGTAAATGAAGAGTATCTTTGTATCTGTGCCTGATTCCCTTGCTCTCGAAATTTTCGTCAATTGATTGATTCGCAACAGTTGGCAACAACTTTGGTGCAGATCAATCAATTTGCTACACACGCAATGATAGTTTTTATTCGTGTTTTTTTTTTTTTTTTGAGGGTACCTGTGTCTGGGGCTCATTATATATGTTATGCGATTTTATATCTGGACTGTCAACGATTGTCAGTCAACTGTGAGGGTCCAATGCAACCAATTCCATGGCATTGACCATGAAACATTTATTTTTTATTCGCTGGCTCGCCTCAAAAAGCGCTATTCGCTCTGTGAAGTTGATGGCGTTGGCTGTTGGCGTGCTAACAGCTAATTTTGTATATTCTGCATATGTCTTTTGCACATTAAAAAAAAGCAGACACAAAAAAGGGGGAGCAGAAGCGAGAACAAAATTGCGGACCACATAAAACGACATGCCGTGCGAAATCTGATGCAATCGATGAGATCATCAGCCGACGAGATTCTCCATCCGAATCCGAGTTCCATTAAAAAGCCGTCCCATAATTATAATAAGTAGGGCCAGCATAATCATTTCATTAGCTGCCAAAGTCCAGCTTGGACTTGAAGTGCAAAGTTCTTTTCCATTTCGATTCACCTAGGGGATACTTCACTTCTTTGCGAGATGTTCAATCAGGTTCATCCTGGAACTGACTCATTTGTATTCCCCAAAAAAATAGGCCAGGCCCTGGAAAAGTTGCCCTTTGATATTTGTTTCGTATTTCCAGATTGGTTCTGACTCATCTGGTGCATCATCATCGCCCTTCTTGCTTCATTTTCGGGATGTGGAGGCTCTTGTTCTTTGGTTCTTTGTGTGTCGCCAACTTTGTTGCAGCTGACTTTCCATTTCTGTGCACTCAAAAAAACGACACAGACATTTTGATTAACTCGATTCTTAAATCGTTCGAGCTCTTTGTCTTAATTGCTTCAGAAGGTGGCGAATCTTTTATTATAATTGTTCGGTTAGATTGCGATCTTTATAGTCGCCACTTAATTTATCAACCAGTGGCTTTTGCTTTCCTGTTTGGGGCGGAATAAAAACTAGACCTGAGTCATCATTATGCTGACGAACCAACCCCAAAGAATTTTGTTCACAAGTCCATGTTGCGTTTTTGCTATAAGTATCCATTGAGAATCCATAAGATACGTTATTCATATAATGATATCTTAATATATAGAATTACCAGTGCTGTATCGTATAGCTGTCAAAATAATGATCGGTATCTAATAAACATGTCAATAAACAGGAATACTTTGTGGCTTTTGGGTTGGCGCAGATAGAACAACACGAGATAAGATTGCTAACTTTATTGAATAAATCGGTAACTAAATCTCAATTTGATGAGCAGCTATGAAAATCTTTATTTTAAACTGTATGTGTAAAGACAGTTTATATATGTTAAATAAATAGTCTTACATTAATCAAAGAATTTATTAGCATTTCATCGACTAAAAGAGCGGAATTTTGAAGTGCTTTCTGAGGGCTATCAAACTATCATTATCAAAAAAAAAAGCTTTTAGATAAAACGATTTCAAAGAGGCATTCTGTTTGCCGTTTTTCGGATGCCTGGCCTTGCATCCCTCAACATTTTTAGTCAGTTTATGCTCCGTTCTTTTTATTTTGACACTGTGAAACCCGAGGCAATCACTCTGCGGCTTTCCAAATACCGGGCTATATGGCTATATATGTATGTACATACTATGAAGTTACATATATAGAAACGTACATATGTGCATATGAGTGGCTGTGTGGTATGTACTATATTTGCATTTGGAGACGCTACGCTCGGCATTATTTGCGTTTTAAAAAACAACCTTGCACTTGGCGAACTGCGACCAACGCTTGTCAGTTAGTTGCGCCAGTCCGGCAATCCGGCAATTCGCATTTTGCCCACTGGTAACTGGTATCTAGTTACTGCCGCCTGACAGTTGACAACTTTGTCAACGTTTTTAATTGCATTATTAGTTTTCATTGCCCGTCAATTGGCGGCCAAATGGCTTCAAGCTGCAAATTATGGAGCTCTCCGTCGCGCCTTGAAATACATTTTTGAATTTCGGCTGGGAGGGCGCCAAAAAAGCGTCCCCCGTCCCGCAAATTCCCCCATTATCATCGGTCATATTCCGGTGTCCGTTCTGGTCTTTCCGTAGATTGTTGCGTGCCTTTGTTATATTTCCCAGGGGCGTGTTAGATGTGCACACAGCAGAGGTGAAGAAAATAGCACTAAGAATAAACAGCACTTCAATAAAACTTAAATCTGTTGTAAGTAATTTGTTGTGTGCTAAAAAAGTAAGGAAAGCAGTATGGCTTATATTATAATAATTATATATAAACTAAACATTTTTTTTTGCAAAATTATAAATACGTAGTTCAAGACTAAATGTTTTTAAGAAACATGAACCACCCGTGGGAAGTGCAGTACATATATGATCGTAGATGAAATTATTCAACCTAATAACAGTATGCTGAATGTATGAATGTCTTTAGATCCAAATGCTCTGAATTTACAGTGCTATCATTGTGTCCAAAGTTGTGGTGGCGCGAAGTGAACGGCAAATGGGGGAGTTTTGGAGGGTTTGGGCGTGGGATATCATCTTGCACACCTTTCAAAAACCGGGGTGGTGTGCCACGGACCTGGCTGGGCTGGGCAGTGGGGATGGCCAGGTGGCACTGTCATATCACATGGCTGTGTTTGCGCAATGGAATACCGGCACGCTATCGCCTTTTTGGGCCACGCCATCCTCCATCTGGCAGGAGGTAGTCATCCACCTACCGGATTTTCGGCTGCCACTGCCTCTTTTTGTCTTCATCATGTTTTTTTTTTTTTTCGAACGCCTGGGCGTGTCGCACATTTAATGTTGTTATTATTAATTTAATTGATTTGGACTTTAATTCGTTTATTTTGGAACAGCTGGCGAAAATGTTATTAACACAAAAAGTTTACGCTCGGCTCGTTTCGTCTATTCTTAGACGTTTTCCATTCAAATATACTTTCGACATCAATTTCGACTTAACTACCGGCGTTTTATTTAAATTGCTTTAATGCCCAATGCCATTGGCTGTGTGATTCGCTTTTTGGCTCTGAACTGCGGTAACCTCAGAATTTGCATTAGGTGTATTTAGTAGATATTTTTTTGTCAGCTTGTTTGGCTTTAATTTTTTTGGCAATCATTCGCACCAGCCAACATTTCACAGGCCACCAAAAATCCAGTTTGAGCGTTTCGAATTCAAATTGCTACGACGACGTAGCAACGAAGCCGGCATTACCCTTCGAATCTCGTCATCACATCTTAAGCTTAGAGTCAATATTTGTGTTGGCTTTAAAGCCAAGCGATGGTGACGTCATCGCTGGAGAAAAGCATGCCGATCGGAAATTGAGCCCCTTCAAGTAAAATGAATCTCCTAAGGCAAAAGGGGCTTATATTTATATTGCTGCTGCTTTGTTTCCCCTTTTTCGGCTTAAAAACGGAATTAAGTATTAATTAATTAAGTATGACAGGAAGCGCAATTAAAAAAAAAAAACAACTATCAATGTGTGGGAATAATTAAAATGAATAATCAAAGAACTTATCTCACTATTGGCAGTGTATCGGAATTCAAGAGTAAAATATTTGCATATGACTTCAGGATTTAATCTGCTAAAGACACGTTCCACATATAACAATGAAGGCGAAACGGGTTCTCTGTTTTTCCAGCTCTTTATTGTTTTATGCTCGAATAAGTGTGTTAAGTAAACGTTCTTCGCCTGAACCATTTATTGTTCTAAAATAAAGCTCTACGTCATCGTTTAGCATTCGCCACTAGCCAATAAGGAGGCGGTCTTTACCCCAACTTGGAATGCAACTGCAGTCGCTGCCTCGTAACCATGTGGCCTTTCTCCAAAAATTTTCAAATAAAACAGTCATGGGGCCGCTCCACCTGCACCACTCCCCATTCCCCAAACCCAAAATCCCCCAGCCACCCAAAACCCAAATGTCTATTATAGTTGGCGCAGAGTTTTGCAAAGCTCGCGTCATGCGTGCCTCCACTTGGCACCTATTTATGTATACACAGTTGGGGTCACACAAATAGCACCTAATGTAGTAAAATATTTGTCAAGTAATTGTTAAGTTTCAAAGTGATAACAAAGTAACAAAGTGATATCATATTTTTACCATCTACATATGTTTACATTTTCTTGGTTTTGGAATGAGTCTATTAATGACTTCAATGTTATCACTGAAATGAGATTTGTATATTACTAAGTCAATAATATTCGATTAAAGCCCAAATAAACCCAAGTCAAATCGGAGTTTTTAGTTGCACAACAAAATATAGCAGATGATATAAAAAAACCATGTAAATTACAACTTTTCCCATTTTGGTGACCCCGTCTGTGGATCTTGTGTGTGGTGGCATTCAAGCAGCGCTTATGTGTGTGCCCGAATGTTAGGTATCGCATGTGAGTTTTGGATGGACCGTGTACTCATACTCATACTCATACTCGTACTCGGACTCGCACTCGTGTTGATGGTCTACTTTTCTTCCTCTTTGCATCCCCAGGCATTTTCTTGAGTCGCGGTCTCTTGTATTTGGTCTTGTTGTTGTACATTGCCTGCCGGCAACCGGTCACGTTTACTGCACTGAAAGAAAAATGTGACGTTTGCTGATAGATGCAACATATGTACATATGTATGTAGTTGCCAAATTGTTTTGTTTACACGATCAAACATCTACGAGTATATATGTAGAATATTTATGTACTAGAAACAGGAAAAAAGAGCATTCTGTAGATAGAAAACACAAAAGTAAAATAAATTTAGCTTGTTAAATGTTCAACTTCATTTTGCCCAGAATGAGTTAATTGGTTTATATCAAATAATTAAAGTTATTTCTCTATTAAATAATCTATAATAATTATCTCTATCAAATAATTAAAGTTATTGCTTCAAGTGCATGGTGTTTCTGTTGACGCCATGGCTAAACCCCTTGCCAATATCTCCGAGCCCCCAGCGTTTAAGTGGCCAAGATAGGTAGGCATTGGATTGGAGCAGCTGTGTGTGCTCTATAACTGTAAAAACACGCTCGCCCACTTCCTTAAGAGCCGGCATTTTGACCAAGGCGTCGTTTTGTTTGATTTCTGTTTCGATTATATTGCCCCGATGCGATCTCCATGCTCGGCATTTGTAGTATGCGTGTGTGTGTGTTAATTTTTAATTGTGCTAAATGTGCACACTTATTACAATTCGCAATTCACAATTCACCATATTTCACTTTCAACACCCACCCATAATTTGGCTTATTTGTGGCCATTACACTGCTTTTTATTTTTTATTTAGCCTGATATTGTTGTCGTTGGCATTGGATCCCCCCACCAATGTATGGGTGTGCGTATCTGGGTTTGTGCATGACTTAATAGCTGATAAATATTGTATGGTAGGTCATATAGACACACAGACATGGATCTCTATACTTGATACTGTGCACACAATGCATTTGTCCAGTGGACATGTGCCCATTGGCCATTTCGCTGGTGCAAATAAACCATCAAATCATCCATATATACATGGTTGAGTCTCTTGGGTCATTATACCCATTTATTTATGCAAATATTGATTTGCTTATCGGGAAAATATTCATAAAATTGAGGGAGTATTGCATTTTTAATCGGTTACATGTCTAAATCAAAGATGAAGATGTTTTATATCGAGCAACGCAATCAAATAAATATAATTTATTCTCCATCCGACTGATATCATGGGTTTTTTAATTTTAAATAAGCGAAGAACGCAATTCCCAGGAAATGGATAATTCACTTGATCGAGCACTGAACAACATACCAAGTTTTTTTTTTTTAAAGGCATTTGCATTTAAGCCGTTTTATAAACAACTGAAACTACTCTGGGAATTGACCTCATGATTAATCATTTGGTTTTTCTCCACTATGCTGCGTTGATTTGCCTCTTCAAGTGATTTATTTCGCACACGAGCAATAAATATTAAAAATGTTTTAAGTTCATTATTCCATTTTTTCCTCTCTATTCTGGTAAGCCTACCTCAAGCCAAAAATACCAAATGCTTTGATGTTTATGTTTAGAATAAGGCATTTAGGAAATGAGGAATCATCCCCCAAGAATCATATTTTAAATGATTAATTCATAATCTTCATACGCAGACAACGGGTTGTATGAGTAATATGTCCCTAGCATTTAATATTCATTGAAGTTTAGATTTGTTTCCTCTGCCAATCTGCAGTCCTACATATTTTATTAATCTTTTCACAATAAACATTTTGGCGCAGCAATATTTCTTGTGCGGCAGAAGGTGGAGCCCGTAGGGTGGCACCCAATTTGGCAACCACGGATGTACATTTGTATGTGGCATGTGGCAAGTGGCAAGTCTTCTGTTCGGTTCTGTTCTTTTATTCTCTCGCCTGCTGATGCGATTGCCACAACCTCGGCTGCTTTGCTGGCTGAGCAGTGTTTATGTGGGGAAGATGCTGGCTCATGATTCTGCGAATGGCGTGAACTTTCCCCTGCCCCAAGATTTTCCTAGCCCCACTTCTTCTTCTTCGGCGTCCCGCTGCGATTTTAGATTACCCCAGTCCAAACGTATTTTTGTGTTAACAGTCAAAAGTATTTGCTCTGCGGAACGTGCACAGTACTCTTGGGGTTTAAACAATTGAATAAAATAAGTGAGACGCAGGAGGGAAATTACGCGAATCGAAGACATTTATTCAATTTATTAAGTGTTAATATATCGAAAATAGTAATATAATAATTTAAAGGGTTTGTTTTGAGTTTACCTTGTAAAACATTCGGTTTGGTATGGCTTTATGTAAATATTTACAAACATGTATTTAATTGTTGCTGAAAAGTACAGCGAGATTTAACTTCTAAGCAACCAAGTGATAATATATTTACAATTACTGAATTTAAAGACATATTTATATTATATAAAAAATATATTATATTTATAAAATATAAAAAAGGTAAAAACATTACACCATTACTTTTTTATTACCTAGAACTTACTAAATTGGAAGAAATATATATTTAATTAGTTGAAAAATTATGAAAATTCTGTAAAATTACAAACACACACATGAGTAAAAACCATTTTATTTTATTTGGCGTTTGGTGTGTGTAGCTTTCTGGTTCATTGCCTACTTTCAGGCAGCAGCTGCACGGTTCCATGAGTTGAGCCTAAAAGTAGGCAATTGTGCAAGAGCAAACCTGCCTGAATTCCAAATTAAAGGAGATTAAATTTGGAAAACCGGCAAATAATTCAGCAACTGATTTACGAGCCAACTGGGACCGCCGAGCCTCACAGTCTTTTGTCCTTAAATTCCCAGGGATCCTATTGTACTTACATATACATATGTATGTTCATATGTGAAAACACATGGACAGTTGTTAAGTGCTTAAAATATGCATGCTTTAATTGCCAGCCATCTGCTGCATTGAACGTCATTGAACAGCCCGAACAGCGAATTTCACAGATACGCCGATACAATCAAATGACTCGCATAAAGTGAGAAATCGGAAGCGAAGCAAATTAAAGTGCCACCAAAAAGCGATAAAATATGGTAAAAAAAAACCCCCACACACACGCCACTCGATCTCCGTGGCTGAAGCCGCTCATTAGGCACAAACAAAGAGACAATGTCTGGTCTGGTCACCCCCCATCATCTTTTTACTCACCGTCATCGTCGCATTCGCGTTTGATCAGCTCCGTCAAAATCAAATCTGATCGTAGAACGCTCACCTCTTCAAACAAAGCATTGCCCAAACACCTGAGCTCAGGTGTCGTCTTTGTTGCGTCGCTTGTCTATTGTCGACTTGACACCCGGTAGTTGGAAAATCACAAAGTGGAGCGTATAAGGCGGCTATGAGATCTTGCAACAGGAAGGGCAACAAACTGATTGGTAGCCATATAAGCTCGGTATCCATATAAGACGTAAAGCCTATCCTTTATTTTCTATAGATCTAAATAGGTGGATGAACCTAATGTTCAATAAGGAATTAAGGAGAATTAAATTCTATATGGCACTTGGAGAATGTTGAGCTTGCATTAAATATATTTTATATTTCGAAAACATTAATTCAAACTTTTATTTATTTACATTTTATTTACGATATTTTATACTATTGGCAAGTCAGCCATATTCTGTTCCATTGATTATGACAGAAATATTTCTAGTAAATATATTATTGTTATTTAATATAATTATGCAATGCTACACGATAATTGATACATACGCTAAGCTCCAAATTGGTTAGAGAATCTGTAGTTATATGTGAACCATTTTTACTGGGTATCTCATTATCGAGTATCGATTGAATCGTAGTCGAGTTCTATTGATTGCGGTGATGTTAGCATGCCGGTGTAAACGCTAATTTGTTAAATGAGCTGTTGATGCTCGTCTGCGATGGCTAATTAGAGCGATTTCCGTTGCATAAATTACGAAAGTAACGTTTTGCCCCAACTACGGTGTGGAAAAGGGCTAATTTACATAATATCGGTGTGGGTATGTGAGTGTGGTACTGGTTACACCCACGCACTCAGCTGGTGCTGAACGCATATATAGCCATAATATAACATAATACAAGCGGCTCAAAGCGTGTGGAACGCGATGATGAAGTTAATACGCTAAATTGGTCAAAACAAACGAATCGAGCAAAGTCGAATGTCGAAGCTCGATGCCACACGGCAAGAGAGACGGCGACAGTTCATTCGAAAGAGACGGCAAGCGAGCGGGTAGAAATTCTAGTGATCCGCGTAATAACTGAAGTTGGGCGCTCAGTTGCTCAGCGGCAGTTGACAGCGTCGGTTCGTGGATCAGCGATCGTGGATCGTGATTTTTTTTGGCCCGTCGCTCGCCAAGGTTAATTAGCCCAGATCCGAGATCGAGATTGCGGAGAGACAGAGAGCGAAGATCACCATCTAGTGATGTCGTTTTTTCGCAATATACGCTCCTCCCTCTCCTCGTCGTCGCGGGCCAAAAGCTCCCGCTCCTCATCCCGCGATACGACACCGGTACGCTCCGGATCTCGTCCAGGCAGCGTGATCAGCGGCGTGGGATCCGTGGGAGTTACCAGTCGCCGGGACTCGACTACGAGCTCAACTTTGCAGCGCGGTGATACCTTTATAATGCCCAATTCGGAAGAGGAGGCGCCACCTTCGTCGAACACCTCCACTCTGGAGAAAAAGTCGAAGAAGTCCAAGGTCTTTAGCAAATTCAGCACCTTCACCAAGCGCAAGAAGACTCCGTCGCCCGAGGAAGTGGCCAGCTATGAGCATCATCCCAGTGACACGGCCACGAATACGTACTACAAGTGGCGCAGCGATGGAGCGGACCGTCTGCAGGACTACGATGCCCAGTCGGATCCGTTTAACTTCCTTTACGAGCAGCACTCCAATCTGAGGGCCCTGCAAACGGGTGATTCCAGTGGTATCCACCGGCAGGCCAGCATTGGTTCCACTTCCAGTGGCAGCTTTGATTCATCCACCTACCGTAAGAGCAAAACTCCCACGCATTTGCGAGAGCAGCTGGAGCAGCTTAAAACCCACTCCAACGACGATCTGCTGGAGGATCAGCAGCGGGAGGAGGATGAGCGTGAGAAGTACAAGACAGTCACCCTAAATAGCTTTAGGAAGTCCTTCAGGGACCGCTTGCTGCAGCAGCAGAAGGAAACGCCCCACAATCCCGCCTGGTTTGTGGAAGTTCCCGGCCAGCCAACAACCACGAAACCTCTGGAACGTCGCGAGTCCAAGGAGAACCGTCCCGATTTCCTGGTCTTCGACAATGATAACTACCGCCCTCAGTCGCGTTCTCCACTCCGGGATCGTCCCTCTCGTTCCGCCACCCGTTCTCCGGTGAAACGCAACGAAACTTTCCGGGTCACGCAACCCTCAGTGCGTCATATGTCGCCATCGCCGACACCCACACCTGCTCCCTCCATTCGCATCGAGATCAAGAACTCCATATCACCGCATTCTCCGGGCAGATTTGTGCCCGTGGGCGTGGCCAAGCCCATGCCCACCACGGAGTACTATGCGCAAAGACTGCTCGCGAATAGAACCAGCATGAGCCCCAGTCCAAGTCAAAACCAGGGCTCTCGATGGTACCGCCAGCAGAACTCACCCACCCGGTTGAGTGTGGGTCACCAGCAGCAGCAGCACCAGCACCAGCCCAGCCACCTCAGCCAGCAGCAAAAGGGAGGACGAACCCTGGTGCACATTGTATCCGACCAGAGTAAGACCATGACGCCACCAACCCGAGGCAGGGCGCCAACAAGAATCCAGCTGTATGACAATAAACCACAGAGTAGACCACAGGCAACGACCTACTTTGGCGGCCACTACAATGCACCTGTTAAGCCCGGCCCGCGATCAGCATCCACTGGTGGACCCACCGTTTATCTGGGGCGTCGCGAACCACCAATGACACGTGCCACCACCACCACCAACGCCACCACCAGCAACAGAAGCATCGCCAACAGCACCACCGCCCACATGGCCGCCCCCGTGCCACGACGCAACCGTTCGCCGATCAAAATGCCCTGGCGGTAGGCGTTAACCGAATATCTTATATAGAGATATGTGTATGTCATATTGCCAATCGAGAATCAAGAATGAGTGGATGACATATATAGCTGTTCTTTCCAAAGTGACAAAGTCGTCGAAGTTGCGTCATTATCAGAGCTGGGAGCTCAGCTTTGCCAACGTTGTTTGTGCCCCTCCGATAATGGGCAAATAAATGATTTATGTAGCCCCATCAGTCCGAACAATTCGTATCGTGTGTTGTGAACTTTTTCTACGTAAAATTATTTTTAAGTAAATACAAAAATAAACGACAAACAGATAATGCAAAATGTGAGACCCAGCGGGGGATTTTTTTTACGATTAAATGGCTTCGGCGAACTCCAAAAAGCACTCGGGACTTATTATAGTACAGAGTGTTAACTGTCAGTTTTGAGTTGCCCCCAAAAAGAGTGCTCTGAACTTGCTAGATATACATTAGTGCTATCAATGTATAGTAACAGATGGATGGATATGCGAACATATAGCTATGAGTCTCTCTATGACTAACGTGCATGAAAATGAGCCAGTGTTACGTGACAAGCATTTAATATGGTCACTCGATTGGTCTGATGGGCGGGGTGAGGGGATTTTCTAGTTAGAAAGCAGCTGATGAGCTCTTGGCCATATTTGGGCTGAGAATATGTATTTGTACTCGCAGGCAAATTATGGAATAAATTGTCTTTCCCCCAAACCAAAACAAGAGGCGCTGGTGATGTCAGCCGTCTATCCATGCGCTTCTCCTTATTTTCATTCTACGAATGCAACCAAACAAACATTCAAATTCTTTCTATTTCAAACTGGGAATTCCCATAGAAAAGAACTCATTTATGACTAGATGCCTTCTCTGCGCTTCTCAAAATTTGTACTTAACCGGTGCACCTTAATACCAAAATGACACTCGGTCTTAATAATAAATACTTATATAAATTTTAATAATTCATTAAAAATAAAATCTTAGATATTAATGTTTCGGATGCTGCTATTAACAATAGAATGCCTGAAATACTAAACTATGTTTTAGAATAAATTTCCTTTCACCAAGTCAATACACTAAAGCTTAAACTAATGTCAACGGCCTTTCTATGCTCTTCTTAAAAAGACTATCTTAAAGTAAACCTAAAATAAGACAATGTAGTTATTTTAAAAGCTGAGAACTGAAAGCTCCTTACCCCATCTTAACTGTATTGTTTTGATGACAAAATCAATTTTCATTATTTGTCATTCAGTGAATAGGATTCGATCTAATCTCATTGCTAGTACTAGACTATTGTTTCGCGGGGCTTTATAAAACAAAATATTAGAACCAGGTTTCATTTATTTAAAACTCCTTCTTAAACGCGAAATGGCCACCGCACAAGCAGCGATTTCGCTGACCGCATCCGTCTTTTGGCTATTCGCTAATTAGTGGATCATTGCCCCAGTCTAACTTCAGATTAACTCTGCGCACATTTCACTTTCTAATCTGGCAGGCCAACGAGGCCAGCAAAAGACTAGTCTCTGCCCAAAAGCTCTTTTAAGTGGCAAGATCGTAGAGACATCTTTGGTCAGTGCAACTACAGCTTCAGTTTTTGCTCGGATCTAGGCATGAGCTTGAACTAAATTAGTCTCAGTTGGCGAGACGCACTTTGTTTGGCCAGATTTCGAGTTGCGTTAATGTGAACTAGAGTGTGAAAATCACTATGTTTGCAATGTAAGCTAATACGCAGATTAACCTTGCTAATACGGCTGGAGTCTTGGCGCTTTTTATTTTTTTTTTAGTTTTGCGTGGGTCTACAAACAGGTTGAATTTAGACTTTGAATCATCATCATCGCCAGTAAATAGCATCGGGCTAATTCGTGATCGTTGGGTCGGAGGTTCCCTCAACTCAGTCCCCAAAAACTCCACTTGTTCCGTCTGTGAATTTGTTAATTTGGCTTGTATTTTCGGTACTTTACTTAAGTGTGTCGGCTTTTTTTTTCGGGTCTGTCTCTTTTTTATTTGGGTTGTGTTTTGCAATGAACAAACACTTACTGTTCTGTTGCTTGCGCTTTAAAAGATATACTATGTACTACGCATAGATTCAATTCCAAGTAACCGAGGACCGGTTTTCAGTTTTTTTGCTGTTGATACCGCCAACTGAGACGACGACCTACGGATTTTAGTACCCTGTAGCGGTTTTTTCGGTTAAGGTATTTTGAATTGTCATAAAATGTGATAACTAAGGAAAAATCAGTAAGTATGACAAAAGTGGAGATTAAGATTTCTGTTCCAATGTTTAATTTAGTGCTGTATTTATACCTAAATTCGTGGAATTTAATAAATACAACTGAAGTTTATATAAAAATAATTATTTAAATATTCAATATTTGACTAAAATAAATTATGGAAAATGTCAACATTGCGTATGCGTGATATTTAGGCTTTCAATGATTTCTATTTGGTAGTTTTGTCTTACTAATAATTTGTTTTACAATTTCTATTATCTGTAAGTTTAGGTAAACTATCTTTGAGTTTAAATGTAACCATATCACTCTCATTTTACTGCAGACAAACAGTCAACAGCCGGTGGCATAGCGTCATTGTTCGAAAATGTGGTGGCTGAACGAACTTTGATTCAGTTTTGTTTATTTTTCGATATTTTGCTATAAATTTCGCTTGGCTGTGCCAGAGTTTTGCCGCCACCGAGTGGGAGTCCCCAAGTGCGTGGGCATATCAGAACTGGACTGACCACCATTAGAGCCAGATTTGTATGCGCTAAATTTTTACATGACTGCGCGCCCAAAAATGGCAATTGCAGCATAATATTTCTCGTATCGCGAAACCGAAGTCAGCTCATGTTTATTTATACTAGAGATTATGGTAATTAAAATGAAATTGGTTCACAGACGACAAGACGGCACATGAGATCATAAATTCGGATGAGATTTTGAAGGAGGAATACAAATTGGATGATAATCTAGGCATTACATTAAATCCGACTGGGTGAAATGTGTTTAATATCGAATTACAGCGCCATAACATTTTGTGAAAGTTTCGCCATCATGGATTTATTGACATACCCATTCGTTTAATTGGAGACACATTAATCTTTGCACACAGCCAAATAACAAAAAAAAAAGGCAGCACAAAGTCAAAGCGGAAGACAAAGCGGCGACCCGCCTAAGTGGAAATCAAACATTTGCCGAACAGCGGGCCAAGTTGCAACTTAATGCCAATAATATCCGCGCATCGGGCGCAAATGTTTGCCCTGTCTATGTCTACGCTGCCCTCGAATCGTAGTACCCTCGACCCCTCGAATCCTCGTCCCTAGTCCTTATCCCCCCGCCCCCTTCCATTGTCTCCCCGGCACTTTATTCCGCCGCTTTGAACTGGGTCAGCATCGATTTTTGGCCAGCGACGTGTCACAATTATCGCTGCCAGCGATGGATTCGATGTCACCCAAATGGCAGTTCTGCCTTAAAATGCCAAAAAAAAAAAATTGATGTAATGTCCCTGCCCGAATATTAGATACCTAGTTTTATGTGTCATGCATAAATATTAAAGCCTGCCCTAAAAGATTATCAGATGGTAATAAAGTTTTAGATTATGATTTAGATTATATGATAGATAGTTAGATAGTTCTGCGATATCTCCTCTGTTTTCAATTTATATGTTTCAAGTTGCTAATAAAGATTTTCAAAAACCAACAAATATGATATTCCTTTTATTCTACCTACCTATATGACCAATTCGAGTGCACTGTGGGCAGCTCTAGACATCCTGAATATTAATGTGCCCGGGTCAAAGCAATGAAAAGTCAAGTCTTGTGTTTATTGGCAAGCGTTAAGGATTACATATAGCCATAGTTCGAAAGCAAAGGAAGCAAAACAATTTTTACTGCAGTCCTCGAACTCGGCACAAAGGCAAAAGGCAAGTTTGGCCAAAAATGGAAGCGTGCCAAGTGCAATTTCTGTTTTGCTGTTTTGTTTGTCGGCTTGTCTTGGTTCGGCGTGTATTTTTGGAACAAGTGCAACATCCACGCCGGCAACTGCAACATCAACATCCGATTCGCGGCAGCAACTGCAACTGCAACTGAAGCTGCCACTGCCACAAACATATGCATACCCCCCGTCCCCCGCCCCCTCTGACTGGGCTTAACTTCTGGCATGTGCCGGCGCTTTTCTTTGGCTCCCCGGCAGCTGGCCAACAGCGATTTCCATGCATTTGCATCCGGAGTCCGGCAATTTCATTTCAGATACGGCCAGAACAGAAGTACATGGCATTGTTTGGCGCAATGGCGCGTAAATGAGCAGGGCACAAATTAAGATGTACAATCGTAAATCGGTTTTGTCTGGGCGCCCTGGTTTTTTATTTCGCATTTTAGCATGTTTTTTTAATGTATTAAATGGGGGTAGTTTCTCGAAGTACATAATGCATGTTGGCTGGGTGCAATAATAATCTTGAATAGTAAAAAAGTATAATTATCTTAATGCATTTGAATTATTTGTTGAAGTAGAAGGGATATTTAGGACAGGATGCACTTAAACACATTGCTACGTTGGGTTGCATCAAAAAAAATTCATATTAATTTTTTCGTTTTAATTTATAACATTTATAAAACGCTGCAATCATGATTCGCATCATATTCAAAATATTTAATATGTTTACCTAAATCACCCAAAAAATAAATATGTAACTATCGCAGGAATAATACAATTAAAAACGTAAATTATTAACTTAAATCATAAAGACATTGTGGAAAACTTTTTTCAGTGTCTTCTGTGTTGCTGACGTGCAATAATTATTTTCGATACATAATTATGGTTAGTTCCTGAGTAATTAAATTTTTTTTTTGCTCTTTTTCAGGGTGCCATTATAAGAGAGGTGGAAGATGGAGTACGGTGTGAGCAATGTAAATCAGATTGCCCAGGCTTTGCAGCGCACGATTGGAGGTAAGAAATCATCACCTTTGAATATAATCTACAATATTTTCAAGCAAGAAGTTCGAATGCATTTTTGAAAATATCAGTTAATCCTTTACAATAGTTCCCGGTTTAAATTTTTTTAAAATTTGTAATGCGTTTTCTTGGCTACTCAGCAAAAATGTCTCTTAGATTCAATTCAAGATTGCTTTATTTTAGCAAAAAGAACACATCGCCCCTCAAGGTCTGCCAACTTTTTGTGCCTTCACTGTAAAGCTCACTGAAAAGCTTTACTGCTTGATAAGATTAGTTGCAGGAATGGCCGCTAGATGGATCGGTCTGTAGTTTCGTAAGCAACTTAACAAACAAAGTAAAAATCAACAAATCTATAAGATACAACAAAGTGAGCGCATTGTTTAAAAAGAAGACTCCAATATATTAATTTGAAATGAATTAAAGAGAACATTTAAAGATCATTTTCCTGTGCTTGGCTCTGCATTCGTGTGTCTCGATAAATAAATTATGCGTCAGCGGTGCCAAAAACAGAGAATCCTCCTCGCAAGCAGCAGGAAATCGAGAAAAAGGCAAGAACAAATCACCTACAATCTTGTGGTTCATAAAAGCCAAGATAGAAAATGAACCAAAAACCGCAAGACGGTGGCAAAGGCGATTTGGCAGCGCCTCCATATATTCCCTCAATGAAATATATATATGGATATATACATATGTATTAGAATCGATGACATCGGTGCAATGTGCAATGTGGATAATGACTGGGGCCGCAGCGTTAATTTATTGCTCGCCTTGTGGCCGCGAACCAAATAAATATTAGCTCCTCTGATTATTTTCACTATTTATCATTGATATTTGCGAAAGCCAAATAGTAAGCCATGCGGAACTAGTTTAATTCCACTAGCATGAATTATGCAATTATATGCCGCATTTTATAATGCTCCATATATGTTTGTTATGTATGTATATATATACGCAAATCGGGAATCGACAATTGGCCAAACACTTAGCCATTTCGTTTGCTCCTGCGCCCAACCACAAAAACCATTTCAAATTACGCCATTAATTTGTGAACTGAACCGAATGTCCGACTGTCTGTCCGGCGTCTCTTTTTGTCTAACTGCGGTTGTGTTTTCTATTTGTGTTTTCATTTTGATGCTGGCCGCACGCCAATTCCATTTGATGATATACGGGGCGTATACGTGATACACTTTAAGGGTCATACGCTTATCGCAATAGTTGGTTTAAAAGCCAAAAATAAAAGGTAACATAAATGAAAATATGATTTCATTTTGTTGTAGATTGCTTGAGCAACAATTAAATACTTTCTTTGATATAAAATCTTTAAAAAAAAAAGAAAGAGTATTCCACCATAGTTATGTTTACCTCTAATTCGTGTTTTCTATTGTACAATTACTTAAATACGGCATGATTGGATTGGTTTGCTTTTGGCATTTAAAAAGTATTATTTGCTAAAAGCAGCTAAAATATCTGTTTTTGGCTTTGGGATTTATGTCTTTATGTGAATTTTTTTGTGGGGTAGTAAATTAAAATTAAAATTTCTTCAACAGAGCATTTTATACACACATACTCAAATCACAAGAACTATAAAAACGATATTCGGAAATTTTCTATTTATAATTAAAACGTAGGCAATTTTTAATGACCATGTTATCAAATTCATTTGATGAAAACATAGATCAAACCGTATCGTGGGAGAACAATTTATTATGTGGGAACACGCACTTCAGGATATTATGGCTCAATGAGAATTATTAAGGGCAGTGATTCGGTTTTATAAATATAAAAAGAAAATCGTGAAAGATAATGCTAGAATGCACTACTATGCTTTATCGCTTCAATAAATAGCAGTGTAATTTGCACTGGAAAAAGTTGAGATTGTATTTGATTGGACAATTAAACCATTATTTTAATTGTGCAATAATGATGGCAAAAAGGTGTTAATTATTAATCTCAGTACACGGAGATAATTGACTAAGTAAATAATTGTTTTCATGCCCAAGTGCGTACATTAACCCCTTGTTTCCCCTTCGCCTCGTTGTAACTCGATTTCATTTCGTTGCAGCGGCAATTAGTTGGCAATTAAAGAAAGACCTTGACTTAAATTTCTATAAATTCACCCAAAGGGTTCACCGCACATTTGTTTGTCCGCCCTGGAGATTCAGATTGAATTGATTGCCAAACAAGATTGAAGATTGACGATTGCGATTGCGATTGCGATTGCCATGTGGTTGCTACATCAATTTGCTGGGTTCAGTTCAAGTTCAAGCTGTCGAGCGACGCGTGCAGTTTTTTATGTCTCTTATTTTTTAGGGCTTATGCTTGAGCAACGAAGACCGACATTGACTAACTGACTGAATGACCGACTGACAATCAGTTTGCATATGCACATATATACATATGTACATATATATGTATATGAATATAGCTTAAGCTCGTGTTTGTATTTGCGTATATTATGCATTGACGATCTCTCTAACAGCTGCGTGCTCGTTTTGAGTTTGTCGATTTATTTGTGTCTTTTTTTTTTGTATTTTATTTTTCGTGCTCAGAGACGAGCTCAAATTGCATTGTTTAACTGCTAAAACAGTTGTTACTCAGTTGCCCGCACGATCGGTCTGTCCCACAGAGAGCGAATGAATATTCAAGTTGAATTTCAAAAAAGAAAATATTGTAAAAAAATACGAGGCTGTGGGGAAAAGAGCACGCGATGTGTCAGCACCGTCACCTTATCGCGTTTAAAAGTGCGCTCATTTCCACGGCGATTGTTTGCCTAAACGTCAATTGTGCGTATCAAAATCGAAATCTCTTGCGGGCAACAGTCTGTTCAAAAATATAGAGTGCAACAGTGGTCTCAAGCCATATTATATACCCAAATACGCAAGAAGTGAGATAATCGTTAAAAACCCACTGAGGTGTATTCTAAGAAAGGCCGAAAAGCTTCCACAAACTTAAAGTATAAGAAATCTTAAATATATCTAGAAATAAAGTACATACGGCTATGTTTTAAAAGCAAAAAAGTTGAAACCAAATTAAAATTATTGCGTACCCAATTATTTGTGCAATGTGCTCATCTGAAAACGACCTTAAAGTTGTGAAGCCCGCTGCTCAAAGCCACCAAACTGAAAACGATTTTGACAGCCAGAGTTGCTGAATGTTTTTAAGTTGCGTGCCGAAGTCGTTAGCTGAAACTGAAGTTGAACTCTGTGGACAATATGCTGTTGAAGGTGTGTCCATGCGACGACTTCCAAGTGCAGCCGAAAGTGGTGAAGAAGCAGCCTAAGTTTCCCACCCGCGAACGCCACATGGCCATTCGGCGGAAAAAGTCCACGGCCATGGTCACGACCACGTCGGAAAACACCGCCAAGTGTCCGGAACAACGGTGAGCATGTGAAAAACGGGAAACGGGTAAAGTGGGGGCAGAAGAATGGGGGAACTGGGGTTCTGCCGGGTCAGCTGTTTATGAGTTATCGAGGCGGTAATTATCGGCTAATGGATTGTGCCCCGCGGCCCACAAAGTATTTTAATTGGGCATCAATCTTTCGGCACTCGCCTCGGGCTGAAAAGGCCAAGAACAACAAAAACTTAAATAAATTCCAATTTGACTTTGGCATCTTCTCTTTTCATTCCTCGACTGCTGTTTTGCATAAGTTCACACATTGCGGTATCAGATTTTAATAGTATCCCATTTAACCGGCGCAAAGTGTGTGCTGAGGGAGCCAAATCAAATTAAAAAACCGTCTTAAATAATTATAATTACGTATCTACATTTTTTCTAACATTTTTCCAAGCGATTTGAAGATAAATTTATTCCTGATAACTCCTAGATACAAATTGGTTGATTAAAAACATTTCTTTATTTACATGTTACACTTAAGTTCTAAATAAAGCTGTCGAAAAAATGTAGATTTCTATGTTCTTCAGAACTTTCCACTGACCCAACTTTCTACTCGAAAAAACTACAAATGGGTTATGCAAAATCCACGAGATCTTACCCATAAATAACCCGTGCCCCACGTGAGATGCCTTTTCAGCCGAAAGGCGATTAGAGAAACACATTTTTGACAACAAAGCAATTTAAAACATTTGCCGGCCAGAGGCTAACGCAAAAGTCGAAATAGTGACGAATGATCATTGTACTTGGAGCAATAATAAACATTGGGAAATTTGTGTGTTTACTTAATGTGACGGTAGCATTAACGTGAATTTCCACGAATCAAAGCAAACGTCAAAGCCTAAAAAATATATATGTGTACAGAAATAAATAAATATACATACCAATAAAAAGTAAGACAGCATTTGTAGCCACCTTTTTTAGAGGGGTTACGCGCCCCGAACACGCTGCAAAAATGCCTCAGATGTAGAAAGATGGCCTTAATGCTTGGCCGCTAGAGCCATTTACATCTGCGGCCGGCGACAACAGCCAAATGTAGCCGGCAGATACATGTATCTACAGCATCTGTATCTCTTTTTTCCCCCCCACAACGGGGGAAATGTAATGTAATTTCCTTTTGGCTGTTTTTGCCTGTTCGTGTAATTAAAAGCAACAAACGACAGGCTCGTGCATCAAAGGTGCCTCTGATGGTTGGGTTAATAAACAAACAAACAAACAAACCGGTTTCCCCACAGCTGTTCACCTGGCCCCGGGTGCCAATGATAAATGGGCTGAATTATGCCCAATTGCATCTGCATGTGCACTTCATATTGGCTTTTGAATGGGAAATCAGAATGGACCTCATGCGGGTGTATATTTATTCAAAAGAATTGATATGAACCAATTAAAAGGGTTTGCTCTCAATTTATTTTTAATGACTGCTGTTTATATATCCTCTTATTAAATAAGTAGTTTTTATTGAGAAAGCTAATCTTAAGCTGTTTTACCCAACTTTATAACACTCTATGCGACGAAAGCGTAAATTGTGCATTTAAGAATTGTCTGGAATGTTAAAAAATAATAATAAATCACAACACATTAATTGCCTATCTGTCACCATAGATCTCTATACATGCAGTCTTACAACAAAAGCTCAATATCTTGCGATAATAGCACGTGGACGTGCATTTAAAAGATACGGATATTTAGCCGTAATCGATGTGCTGCCAAAAGAAGATACATTATCCAGATACATTAAAAACATTGGCTATGCACTGCCGGGTTGTTCCGGCAGTTGGTCGATTTTAGCTGGGCTAGTCTGCGTGTCCATTAATCAGCTGCCTCGCCAAAGTCACGTTTTGCATTTCGCCAGTGTATCTTTGTATCTGCGAGACAGGTCGTGTGTGGTTGTGGTTGTGGATGTGGATACACTTAATGCGGCTGCTTATCAAGTTGACAGACATTGCGGCGACACGGCACAAACTACCTGGATGTGTCTGGAGCCTGGACTTTTGTGAGCCTCTAATTAAGTGGTTTCAAACTGGAACTTGAACTTTGCCAGGCGATGGTCATCAATCTTGCCCAGATAGAGATACAAACATGCACGCAGATACAGACGTCAGTGAGCGCACATTAGATGCCTGATTTTATTGTACAATTTACGAAATTAATCATTAAAATTTACGATTAAGCGAGGCAAAAAATCTTCATAAATTACAGCCAGCACAGTGACAGAGATGGCAATGGGTGTGTTGACTCTCTTCGTGCTCGTGCGCCATGAATGAAAACACTTGGCCACACCAATCAAACGGATCCCTCTACTCCGCCTCACACCCGCCTCTGGGCACACCAACCACCCACTCACTCAAAGGCTTTGTGTATTTTTAGTGCAAATATACAAATTTGACCAAGTGCTGCTAGCAGTGGCGAGCAAAGCGAATCCAATGGCATAATAATATTATTAAAACAGTTGCGTAGCCCAAAGTAGCTAGGCGAGAAGGGGTGTTGTTTTTGAAAACATCGGGTAAATGATTTAATAACATTTTGCGGTCTAATCAAGATATGTTCTAAGAACAAATAAATAAAGAGTTAGTACAACTTTGGTTCTTTTCGAAAATGTGTGTGTTACCAAGTAAACTATGAGGTGAAACGAAACTTTTGGTTATTCTTTTAAATTCCGATATGAAATAAATGATTTCTTTACAGAAACTTCAGTCAGCTTAAGAAACCTTGAGTTGTTGGATAATTAGATATATTCCTTAACTTACATGCTTGTTATAGTATTGTTTTAAATACAGTTTCTTCCTTCCCTAAGAGATCCCCTCTTGGCAACGTCCTTTGATTTTTTATGGCCCATTTGCGCTGTCTGTATGGATTTTGTCCAGCTTATCCCGCCTTCCCTGCCCAGCGACAGTTGGCCTTTTAGCTAGTTGGTTCTAGTTCTTTGGTTATAAATAATTGCAGTTCGGAATTTGTTTCATGTCTGCGCACTGCTACATGTGGCAATCAAAGTCAAAGTGTGGAAAAATGTCGCAGACGCTTTTGATAAATGGCTGGGGCAACTGCTGCGGAGGTCGGTCATCCAATACGACCTTGACCGCCTGCCGAGGGGCGGAAGGCAGAAGGTGCATATGCTTGGTTTACATTTCGAGTAATAAGTGCAGGGAGCGATGGCCATTAATTTGCCGGAATTACCTTACCTTACCCTCCAGTCATTTACTTCCAACTTACTGCTATTCCCCCGAAAAACCCACTATCTAAGCGCTTCGCCAGCCAAGCGCGCTACCTGTTGGACTCGTTAGCTTAGGTTAGTGGCACACTGTGAAAATTATGTATATTTGTTTTATAGTGTGATTAGATAAAAATGGCTTAAGTAACTCATGAAATGGCAGAAAGAAATAAAGTTCTTAGAATCAAACACTAATCTTCTTTTGAATTAACCTTCAAATTTGAACTATTATGGCGTTTCTCTCAGTGCTGGAGTTGCTACTCCCACCACATTGTCACTACCCTTGCACGTGTGTGTGTGCTAATGAAGAGGGCCATAAAAAAGCAACGCAATGCATTGCTAATAAGCGGTTCTTGCGGCTCTCTTGCGCCCCCCTTCTCGCACTCCCACTCCCCCTCCCTAGCCCTTTGGATGCAGCAGAGCACACACTTGTGCGGTGCCATTATCGCACACCTTTTGGAGCACTCCCCTGACCAACGGCAACCCAACCACCCGCTCTCTCTGCAGCGCAGCGCGCTTTCTTCGTTCGGCAGCTTCGGGCTTTTATGCTGGGCTTCGGGCCGCTACTTCGGCTGCCGAACGGTGCGCGCAGACAGCGACGCCGACGCAGCAGAGTTCAGTTAGAATTGGTCTGCTTAACGGTGTGGTTGTCGGCGGCGGCGTTTATTCCCCGCGATTTGCGCGCGATTCGCATGCGTTTTCCCAGTCGGTTGGCAGTGTTGTGGAATAAATTTAAAATAAATTGAATTAAATTTAATTGCACATTTTTCCGTATTCTCACCTCGGGACTGGGCCATTGACTTGGCGGGGGAGTGACGTCGGTGCGCTTATATTTGCTCGATCTGAAGTGTTTAACATTTATTTGAATCGTAAACAAAAACAAATCGCCACGATTTGTTTACATTTTGTTGTGCGGTCTCTGGTTGCTTTATTATTATTATTATTATTACGGAAAAATGCAAATGTCAATTGCCGGAATCAAAATATATCCCAGTGCAGAGAGGAATTTTTGAAAGAAATATTCCTGTGGATTATTCATTTTTCACTTGTCCCGAGAATGAGTCAGCTTTTGGATTACACTCCCACCTATTTTAAAATCTTATCCCACACACTGACATTTGTTTTTTCCTTTTTCCCTTTTCACGGCCCATTGCGCTTTTCTCAATTTTGTAACACATTGTGACCAGATTTCGCGGAACTGTAACCTCCAGACAATTTTTGCATCAGTGCTGAGTGATAAAAATTAATGCGATGGGATTGGGGATCTTAAGCCCCATAATAGTTCCCGGAAATTCGACGACATTTCTACAATTCCACTGATCCAGATTTCTGGGTCAGCCTATTCGCGCTAGATTGATGAGACAATAAAGTGAAGATGATTGTGAGCTATCATCTAACTCACATACTATAAATCATAATAAATTACTGAGTATTAACGGTGTTAAGTCGAGCAAACAGAATAACTGGGTAATGAGGTGTTTGCCCTCCGATCGGTCAGATTGATACTGGGTTCTCTTCGAAGCAATGCAGGCGGATTGGAAAAACAGAGTTATCAGTTTTCTATGACGTTATGTTATCTACGTAAGTGCTATCTGGATGCCAGGTTAGCGACCCATTAAAACTACGGATTTCGAATTTTCAAATTACTTTATGGTATTTCGATTTCACAAGTAAATTATAAAGAAAGTATCTCTTCCAGTAAAGTCAATTATAATTATGGGGAATTGCTGAGATAGTTACTCAGCTAACTTTTCTTTTATGCATTTTATTGGAATTTTCTTTTTACTATTCCTATGTGGCCCTTTAGAAATTGGTTTAGTCGTGATTTATGCAGTGACATTTGCGGTTCATCTCTGTGGGAACCCCGCAAGGTTGAAATAATTCACTATGCAATTTGTTGCTAAAGAATATTCTATCTGCTTTCCGTCGGGCAGCCCCAACAACTTTCCGTACAACCCCGTGCTCGTAAATATCAACTAAGCTGCCCCTCGGTTATGGGAAATATAGGAAGTGGGGTTGTCAGTGGGGGGGGGGGGGGGTAGAGTGCAAAAGGGGCTTGTGCATCCTGTAGTGCATATGTTAATTATCCCACCTGCCCACCGATAGTGGGGTAAACCTTTTAGATGAGGCGAGTGGAGGGGGTAATACTACTCACTGATTCAATTAGCGGTAGCCATACGCACATAACCCATATTTACGGGTGCACAGGGAAAAAGTACACTTATGCACAAAAAAGAACAATAAAAAAGAAATCATTTTATAAGGTGGTTTGAATATTCGCATAGGATTAAGAATAAATGTCACGTTAAATAACTTAATAAGGTGATTTTAATGCAAAATTACATCTTTAGTTTGTTTTAGTGTGTCTCATTGTTCCAATTTGTTCTCTGTGCATCTAGAAGTGTGGGGCAATGCAGCTCTACTATAACTATATAAATATATAGGGCAATCTGAGCGTCCAACAGTAAAGTGCATTGTTCTGTTGTTGTTGGGGTAATCGCATTAAAAGTCGTTTAATCGAAAGCAAAAAGAGAACTTTCCCCACCCCGCCCTGTCCCACATTGTGGGTTAAGTGGGTGGGAGTGGGCGGTATAAAGCAGGTGGGGGGTGATAAAAGACGGACCACAGCTCATAATTGAGATTTGTTGCACTCCAGCGTTGACTTTTATCCGAGCGCTTTTATTGTTTATTGTTTACAGCGGCAACATGTAAGTGCAATTACTGCGGAAAATTGGATTTCCTCGCTGCGGAAAAGCTCTCTGGCTGGCTGGGATGGTCTTAGCGCTTGAGCTTCGCTTTTCGGTAGGTGGCAAACAAATTGTTGGTCAAACAATGCTGATTGCTCTCTAGCCGAAACAGGGCGATACTATATACTGAATAGGATATAGCGATTGGGTTTGGGTGGGCGCATAGCCCCAAAAGTTTTCCAATTGCGGTTGCCGCACGCCGCTTGCCTCTATAAACGAAAGTGACTTTGGGGCTTATCAATTGTAATTGTGGGTCCGGGTTACCTACACCTACATGCTGCTTCCACCCCCAGCTCCACGCCCATCGCGAAATGCTGCGGGGCCTAACAAGAAAAGTTGTCGCCGAGTTTGACTGTCTATCTGTGCGAGAGTGTGAGAGTTTGGTTTCAGGATACAGTGCTTGACGAAACCATAAGGCCATGTACCAGACACAGCCTAAACAAATCCCAGATCTCGTTAAAAGTGCTGAAGTGACAACTTTCCGACTAAAATGGAGTGTATCAAAAATTAAAAGATTTTTGTTGTTTAGTTTGTCATTAGTTTACTATAATAATAAACACTATTCGATTATAGATTTGAATTCCCTGCAAACTTAATTTTCTAAATCTTTTATAGAGTTTCCTTAATTGGCTCATTAAAAGTTTCAAAGTACCAATCCGTTATGCCTCGCACTGTAGCAAACTTTTGGCTTTTAATTACATTTATCTGGCAAAAGTTTCAGCCCCGAAACTAGTTTTATTTGTTTGTCATACGCATTTCTGTTGATTGTACACCATACGATATCAGTTATTATTATATTATGAAGCGTTTTTTATGCCATTTCCATTGCCATTGCTCCATGTTGCCCATTTCAATTAAATGAAAATCTTTGCCAGATGTTAAAAACGCATTGCGTTCGCTTTTTCGCGTCTGTTCTGTTCGATGTGACAAAAAAGCCTTGTCACAGAGAAGGTTCTAATCTGAAATGAACACGTTTTAATGACATTTTAATTGTTTATTCTGCGATAACACTGCGCATCTTCTCTCCGCTGAAGACTGATAGCAAACAGGGAGATACAAAGTCTGTTTTAAAGGCGAATAAAGAAAAGTCGCGAGAACAGGAGTCATTCAATATAGACCATATTAGCACATATGGCCCGGCACGCATTGGTGCATTATAAGCTGTCGCTGGGCAAACAAATGTGTTCCTCAAGGTCCCAAAAAGCATTGAAATCCAGAGATGTGAGCTCCCCATACAGCTGCGGGCATTCTAAATTCACTTGAATATTTAAATATAGCCTCTGCCCGTGTGATCTATCTTGTACTTGGAAATCTGTCAAATTGAATTTGTTTCTACATCAATTACGAAAATGACATTCATTCGGGGAGGGATTTTTTGGTTAAGTCTTGTCTCCCTTTTATTTTCGTTTGCTTTAAATTAAAATCGATTTGTATCAATTTTCTGAGGGGCTTGTAATCACGTCGGATGTTTCAATCTACATATGCACATATTTGTTTGATATAAAAGTATCTATTAAGCAATACTTACGATTTAACTTATACATCTTATGATTTTTATGCTTTGGGGGAAAGCAAATATATTAAAAAATTAATGAAACCGTAATAGCATACCGCAAATCAACAATTATTTTCATTTAATGCTTCCTCAATCTAGAATTTACTGATAAATATTATAAAGATAACTGCGTAAGCCAAAATGATTCCACCCTCCGTGTAAAATGTGTCAGCCGAATCTTATCAACATGTTATTCTGAGTGGCCCCCTTAATTATAGAGTATGCTTCATTTCTATGGACTTCAAATGTAAACATAACACGATATATATCTAGATCTTGCGAGAACCTTGACTTTGTGTGTCACAGAAACATGACTCAGCTGCAATTGCATTAAATTATTCAATTTATTTGCATTACCTTCTCCCAGGTCTCCTCGTGCCAGCAAAAGCATAGGCAAAACCTGTTGCACTTTTCCGCATCAAAGTCGTGAGCAATTAGCAAACAGTTCCTCATTTTCCAGACAAGTCCATAAAAGGACAGCTGGCATTTCGATACCATATACCCTCCGTTTTCCGTTCCACATAGCCATTTGGACAATCACCAGTCCCTGTTTCCATTTGATAGCATTTAGGTGGAAGAACTCACATCGGCTTATCTTATTTTGAACGCTAACGCAGTTTGGCCTCCGTCGATGATTGAGCAAATGGAATTTGGCAATTTCGGTTTTGGGCTTGGAGTTTTTCGTTTTCAGCTCCCCCCGATGACATCACACACACACACACACTTATGGCCAATCCCAACCCAGGATTGCTGGGTGCCTGTGTGTGTGTGTGTGTGTGTGTGTATAGGGGGAGAGACCTTTATTAATCTTATCAAAAGATGCTTTTCTACCTTTTATTTTATTTCATTGCTTGGCCGTTTTTATTTTCGCTGAATGTCAGACCAACGGGCATGCCATAATCGTGAGCTCATTCTATCAGACCTTCTTTTTTATTTTTGTAATACTCTTCTGAACCTTTGACTGATAAATAATATTTTAAAATTAGTTAGTTTATCCGATTTACTATACAATCTGCAATTTATCTTTCTGTATACTGGTAATGGGCCTACGCACAATTTCACTGGTGTGGGCGTATTTATGATTGTGATTATTTTGCTTGTATCTCTAATTGAAAAATAAGTAAACAAGCAATTAGAGAAATTCCCAGACCGTAGAATACCGCGCAGAGGTAAAATTAAATTCTTGGATAGTAAACAAATGCTATCAGAACAAAGGTCAAATTAGCACTTTAATCAAAATGTCAATGAGCAAATAACGCGCACCGACGTGCCGAATGAAAGGTGATTTAACCTAAGTTGCGAGTTTCTCTTATTTTCGTGGAGGTGGCAGCGCGAATCACCAAAGAAGAACCGACAAATTGTGCCGAGTCAGGCAATAAGAAAAGATATTTAAGCAGAAACCCACGAGAGCCAAGTCAAGTTCATTAAGACAAACGGTAACAGTAATAGGAATAAAAAAAAAGAGAAGAAGCGAATATAAAGCCAAAAACCCTTAGTTCAAAGTGCTGTTGAAAGTGGCGTAAAATGGTGAAAATGCTCGATCTGGACCGTCACGCAGAGTGCCCACTGTGGGCGGCACTGGCCTCCTCGGATGTCCCATGGACGGGAATGGACTACGCCTGCCTGAACGTGCTCAGTATCTACTGCAAAGTATTCGATAGGAAGGAAATATACGATCTCATCGTGAGGTAAGGCAATAGCCGGGTTCGCAAAGCTGCCGCTGGATGGCGCCACGCGAACTTACGTTGAAGCATAACGAAGCTGCGCACAGTGGAATGAATTTGGAATTTATTGATAAAATATTTTCGAATTAATATTATCTTCAGCAATGTTGTTACATTGTATATAAAGTATAATGTATTAAACGACCTTATTTCCCTCTTAATTTCCAGGAAAACCTGCCAGTCCTGCAAATGTCCTCGCGAGGCGCATGCCATCTATCAGCAACAGACTACCAACGTGCATGAGCGACTCGGCTTCAAATTGGTCTCTCCGGCGGATTCGGGAGTGGAGGCGCGGGATCTGGGCTTCACGTGGGTTCCGCCCGGAGTGCGTGCCTCCTCGCGCATCAACCGCTACTTCGAGCAGCTGCCCGACGAAATGGTACCCCGGCTGGGCAGCGAAGGCGCCTGCAGCCGGGAGCGACAGATCTCTTACCAGCTGCCCAAACAGGACCTCTCGCTGGAGCACTGCAAGCACCTGGAGGTGCAGCACGAGGCTTCCTTCGAGGACTTTGTGACGGCGCGAAACGAAATCGCACTGGACATAGGTAAGACTAGATCTTTAATTAAGTTGGAACTATTGTGTTGATGTTTTTAGTAAATTCTAAAAACGAATATATACACTCTTTCACATAATTAACTTAGGCATTACACATTATGACAAGCCTGCGAATGGCTTTAGTTTAAATTGCCTGACCTCACCCAGAGTGACCTAACTAATTGCGTTTTGCATTATTTTCCTGTTGAATAGCCTACATCAAGGATGCCCCCTACGATGAGCATTGTGCGCACTGTGATAACGAGATAGCCGCCGGCGAGCTAGTTGTGGCGGCGCCCAAGTTTGTGGAGAGCGTGATGTGGCACCCAAAGTGCTTCACCTGCAGCACCTGCAACTCGCTACTCGTGGACCTCACCTACTGCGTCCACGACGACAAGGTCTACTGCGAGCGCCACTATGCGGAAATGCTGAAGCCCCGCTGCGCTGGCTGTGATGAGGTGAGTCGTCTTTGGCATAACCCCACCTATCCGATCCCTAATTGACAAATATTGTGTGGCACACTTTTGGGGCAACGTCTGCAGATGGTATCTGTGTGTCGCCTGGCAAATCAAGAGTGTCCGTGTGAGTGAGTGCTCGCTGTCACGGGCTCTGGTTTTTATCGCCCGCCGCACGCAGTTCACGTTTATTGCATAGGTGCGGCAATCGCCCTTTCCAAAGGTTATGGCATTTTCATTGAACTTCACTTGGCTGCCTGTGGGAGTCGGGGATCCCGGGGATATCTATCCTCCAGCTCCGCAAATGCAGCGACTCGCGAGTGGCGATGGCAACAAAGAAATGAAGGCAGTTCATTGGCAGCACTGGCTGTTGACGCGTTGTCATCCGTCGAGCGGAAGTTCATTGCGAGTGAGCCGGAAATTTGTGGCATTCGGTTAAGGTTAGAGATTGCTAAAAATTGCTGCAGGTATTCGCAATTTGTTATTGATGTGCACAAACTGCTTTAGCTCGATTGAAAATATCCTTTATCCATTTATTTTGATTTTAAATAGATTGGGGGTGTAATATGCAAGTAAATAAATTTTTTTTATATGCGTGTTGATCGATTTTTAATTAGAAAATGTTGGATAAAGAAATTGCATTGTCTGTCGCCTTTCGGTGTTATTGTACAAAAAACCATGTTTAAATTTATTCAAAATAAATTTAAATTACCATCAGAAACACTTTCGCTTTCGTTGCGAAAAGCAAAATAAACATATGAATATATCAGAGCCCAGATGACCCATTTATTCATATAAATCTATCTATTTTTGCCACAATTTCTAATGACAATCAGATGATGAGAATAAACAAAAGAATACAAAAATAGTTTGGCTTTGTGGGGCAAAGAACACAATTATGCCGCGTTTGACAATAATTATACTGATTCTGAAAACGCAGAAGAGAACCACAGCGAAATCGGCGATAAAGAGCCTCTGAAAGCTGCTGGCAATGTTAGTGTCAGTGCCAAGACGAAATTTATGGCAAACATTTGTGTGCAATCCGCTCGGAGGCGGCGAAATGGGGCGTGGCGACCCTGGCCCCAGGCGCTGGCAATGCCAAAGAAAACTGATTTGCAAACACCAGGAACAGTAAAAGTCATGCCCATAAGAATTACGAATGCTAAAATATATTTTTCCCACTTTCGAGAATACCAAATTTTATTGGCAAAATAAACAAAAGAATTGGGCATTTTATAAACAAAATTGTATCTCAACATTGTACTCTTAAATGTTATTTTTTCTAAAATCGGAGATACGATGTGACCATTAATGCCAAATTAAGCATTTTTATGGAAATTGGCACCTTAGCTCTGTATATTATTGCAGCCAACTGTGCGTCTGAATAATATGTGTGGTATGCAGTATAGAAAGATCATGTTTTTCAGAAAATACTTGATTTTTTATTATTTTAAAATATCAAAAGAAACATTTTCTGATTAATTTTGATAAATTGAATTTTTAAACCTGAATAAAAGGATAGGAAAGAAAAGATCCCTAAATCTTGATACTTGCTTGAGATTAAAAAACTCTTCATTATGTTATCGAAATGACAGTTGCATTTGATTTTCCCTATCCGATTTATGGTCATGTCGCTAACTGTTCTCCCGCACGAAAACGGCGAGCAAAGCAGAAAGTGGCGAAAAGTGTTTTGTGGAAAACAGCAATCGAAGCATAGACCAAAAATAGTTCCCCCCAAACGAAAAGGGGGCGCGGCCGGCGGGGTGTCGACTAAACTGATTAGAAAATCGGCTTTGGCCAATTCCGATTGCTTTGGCATTTGACACGGAGGCAAGGCAGTGCAACAACGGCAGCGGACAGAAGCAGATACATTTGTGTTGCCAAATTGCCAGCGACAAAAGTCGGCGATGTCTTGTCAGCTCTACAGGCCTTTTGCTCTCATCGCTGGCCGTCAATTAGCGCCGTTTGCCATTTGAACGGATTCGGTTCTTGGCGGTTCTCTCGCCGCTGATTCACTTGTTCTCTAGAAATCGGGGGACCCATGGGCATTGGCTGGGGCATTAATCAGTTGCAAGACGATCGATTAGCGGAAAACAAGAGCTCGCCGCCCGAGCAACTGCATCCGCCTGGCGAGTCCGCCCATCTCCGATTCTTCTTGCTTCGCGCTCTCATAAATCGTCTCAAAACGTAGATAAATGAATATATATCGATGATTGGTTCAATGATTTGTGAGCGAAAGTGAAATAAATATTTTTCGAATTACCTAATCGGCTGGCCATTAACGTGAGTGGTGTGAATTTTCGAGTGCGTGGTGAATATATTTTATATAATACGTGTTAGCCGATTCGGTTCTCGTCGACACATACTCTCATTGCATCGGCGAACGTTGGAGGATTCGGATTCCGTTTCGATTCTGGTCATTACGCAATGGCCGCTGAGGAGACGGCGCTAACCGGCGTCGGCGAGCTACTATTCTCGCTGCTAATTGGATACCTAGGTGCCCTGGAATTCGCCTTTGTGGCGCGCCATCTATACCACTGGACTTTCCAACATCCCGGCGATTCTTCTGTAGATGCAGCAGCTGACGCAGAAGAATTGCCTCGCATGCGAGAGCGATTGGATAAGCAGATCAAGGAGGCGGCGGAAAGGGAAGCCCTGGCAGGAACCAATGTCATGCAGGATGGTGTCCTATATGTCAATGGAATACGAGTAGATCCTGCTGGAGATAAAAGACAAGCTTTGGCAGCCGAACTGGCACGTCAACAGCAAATTGAAGCCGATACGAGGCGTCAGCTGGCCGAAGCCGAGGCCAAGCTGGTAGAAGAAAGACTACGAGTCCAGAGGGAGAAAGAGGAATCGGAGGAGCAGCAGAGAAAGCTCGTAGAGGCGGAAAGACAGCGCGAAAGAGAGCAGGCGGAGAAAGAACTGCAGGAACAAAGAGAAGCCGAACGCAGACAGCTAGAAGCAGAAGAAAATCAGCGTAAACAGCGCGAAAACGAGGAGAAAGAACGCCTAGAAAACGAAAGAAGGCTGATAGATGCCGAACGGGAAAGGGAGGAGAATGAGCGAAGACTGCAAGAAGCTGAAGAGCAGCGCGAGCGAGAAGAAAGCGAAAGAAGAATCGTCGTGGCAGAGCGTCAGAGAGAGCAGGCCGAAGCCGAAAAGGAGCGAGCCGAACAACAAAGGATCCTGGCTGAAGCCGAGGCAGCGCAAGCCGAGCGTCGTCTCTTTGATGCCGAGATTCAGCGAGAGCGCGATCAAGCTGACGAAGAAGGGCAAGCACTGAGGGATGCGGAGATCGTAGAGCGTCTTCTGGCAGCAGAAAGAGAGCTCAGTCCAAGCGCTACAGAGAGCGAACTGGAGGAGGATGCTGCCATCGCAGAGCAGTCGCGTCGCCTGATCTCCAGCAGAACTGATCTGGAGCAAAAACAGCGAATGATTGAGGAAAACGCCAGACGCTTTCTTGAGGCAGAAGAGGAGATGGTAATGTTACAACAGCGCCAACTTCAAGCCTCACACAGCAAAGAGGAGGCAGACGAGTATGCTGGCATGGAACCCGTGGTGGAGGAGCTGTGTGTGAAGAAAGTGGCTCCACCCAGGTTTCAGGAGCCTCCAGAAGAACCCATGGTGCATAAAGTGAAAACTCAATTTGGTCAAGGAAGTGGTCCTGAAGACGCCTACTCAGCAAAGTCAAAAACACTCACCTTCCCTGGCGTATCGGATGAAGGATCCTCTCTTGAACCCAAAACTCCGTTCTCCATCCAGCAGTCGTCCTTCAGCACGCAGCCCTCTGATGAGGGCAACAGAATCGAAAGTGAACGCCCAGAACCTGAAGGAGAAGATCAGATACAGGAAGTCCAGTACACCGAGGACTACCTTCGTTCTCTAGATGGCATTAAGAATCGTCCTTTGATGCGAGAGGATGGTTCAGGGAGAAGAAGGGCTTTTAAGAAGCGACGATCCAGTGGAAGCTCGAACTCCTCGCGGGAATCGCGAGCCTCCCGCGACGAAGAACTAAAGATGTTCACCTCGCTAGAGGAGGAGGAGTTGCGCCACGGCGACCGAGAGGACTATAACCCCATCAAGTATACGAGCGAACCTACCCTGAGGGTTAAATCCCACCGACGTCACAAAAGGAGTCCAGCAAAGGATGTTAGACCAACGGCAGAGTCGACCACATCCTTAGAGATGCTCGGTGAGGAGAGCACAAATCCCTGGGGTGAGGTTGTGCCGGAGCATTATAAGGATACCGAGTTTTGGAAGCGGGAAAAAGCGCTCTCCATAGACGAGGAGGAAATCGAACTAGAAAGACCATCCAGGGGAGAGGATGTGGAGGAAGAAGCTACAAATGAGCCAAAATCGTCCTCCTTTGAAGAGGCCACTGAGGCACAAAACGAACAGGCAGTGGCTGCCCTAAAACAACAACTTTCCAAGGAGCAGTTGGTGAGTAAATGAATCTACAAGCCGAGGATCTATATCAATGATTTATTATGTGTGTGTTAGGACAAAGAAGCGGAGAAGGACAACCCGCAAGCAGTGGATACCAGCGACAGCAACAAATCCAATGTAAGTGCGTAGCACAGACACCTGGCATCATTTCTCACCCAATAATTTCGACCACAACCTAATCCACCAATCGCAGACACCACTGCCGCATAACTAACTGTCCTAACTGCTTTACCTCTTTGCTTTTCATATTGCTACTGCTCCCACATTCCGCTTGCTTTTCCGCTTCACCTTTCCCCCAAAAAGCTGCAAACCTCTATCGCAGCAGAGGAGCAATCAAGGGGTGGTTCACCTGGCTTGCGACGCAGTCCACGTATGGATGAAATGGAGCATTATCCGGAGCGCTGGTCCGCCAGCCAGGAGCAGCAGTCAGTGCAACAGCAGCCACCGCGAACAGCACCAGCCATCAATGTCCAGCAGCCGGATACGGCTCCTTGGCGGGATCAGTACGGATTGCTAATGGAAGGACTTAGCGATTTCTACGACTTTACCGCATCCGTAAACCCATCGAGATCCCGTTCGGCATCGCGAAATCCCTCACCAGCTCCCAAGAATGTGGCAAATTTGATGGATGGGGACACGGAGCGGTCGCTGGAGGTTTACGACGACACTCAGGAAGGTGTAATGGCAGGCGAACTAAACTGCGAGTCTGTACTTCAGCTTCTGGAGTCGAACTTGAATGAAACCGAATCTACAAATGACCAACTTCAAGTGCAAACTGTAGCCGATGATGCCAGGGATGGTAAATCGATCTTACCCATGGTTCACGAACCACTTGAAAGCTCTGCACTTGGTGCTGTTTTGGAAGAAAGGGGACGGGAGCCTTCTGTCGGAAGGATTCAATCCAGATCCCGCTCCCGCTCCCGTTCACCACTTCCCACCTCAGAGAACCTAGAAAAAAGCATTCATAAGCGCAGGGAGCGCTTGATCAAACAGAACGATGAGCTCGCCGAACGTCTATCCCACTCAAGTCCAGAAGATTCTATGGAAATCGAAACTAGTGACAATGGAAGATTAAGTCCAACACTAGAGGTCACCCTGCCACAGCCTGTAATCGAGATTAATGAAATGGCTGACGAGCCCATGGAGGATGCGGAAACTACACCTGAAGAAATGCGACTTTTTGTTGAGACCCTGAGAGCTGAGAGGAATGCCCGCTCAAGATCCCGATCTCGTTCCCGTTCTCCTCTGCCCACTGCGGGTAATATAGAAAAGAGCTTGGAAAGTCGTAGGCTGAAACGCATTCAACACAATGATGAAATCTTTGAAAAACTACACGATCAAATGTCTTCGCCTCAGATCATAATAGAGTCCGCTTCACCGCCATCTTTACCGCTTCCTCTACCCACAATATCCATTGAAATTGCCGAACCACCGGAGGAAAATGCTAGCCACACTGAAGCAGAACCAGAGGATACACCGGAGAGCATGGCTAGACTCTTCGAGCAACTTCGTCTGAATCGAGTGCGATCCCATTCTCGATCCCGGTCGCGTTCGCCACTTCCGACACCCGCCAATTTGGAGCAGAGTGTGCAGAAGCGCCGGGAGAGGCTGATTGCTCAGAATGATCAATTCTTCGAGGTACTCCAGGAAAGAGCAAGAACTCCGGAGCCAGAAACTCGTTTGACCGTTGAGTACGTGTATGAATATGTTCAAGAGAAAGATGAACAGGTTGGTGAAGGTCGCGACAAGAGATCCTTGTCCCCATCTCGATCCCGGTCACAGTCACAAGAAAAAGCGCTAGATGATTTTCACTTGATGCTTAACCTGGAGGGTAGCGAGTTGCGCACACTACGCAAAAATAGTGAGGAGTTGGAAAGTGTCCTGGCCGTGGGTGCAAAGCAACGAGAGGTCGACATGGATGCCCTGGAGAAGCTACACAATGCCAATGAGGAAATAGAGCTTCGCGTGCTCAGTCCCACTAATTCGGAATTAGAGAGAGTGGTTGAGATGACACGTGAGAATCCGGACATGGACCGCACGGTTTCTGAGGTGGCACGGGATCTACAGGACGAGCTCATGGCCAGTGGATTTAAACGTTCCACCTATGTTGGGGAGTCCTTAGACCTAGGCAGCGATCAATTTAAGGAGCTACGACGAGAGGCAGCTCAATTTCAGAGATCCCGAAGCCCATCTCCAGGATCGAGCATGGATTACGCTAGAGAGCAGGCTGCAGCTCAAAGGGAGCTGCAAACAGCCATTCTAGACTCTCTGACCGAAAGTCGCCTAGGAGCCAAGCCCAAGACCTACTCCGAGGAGAGAACTGGCGAATTCGAGGATATATCTGCAGCCCAACTGGACGATTTGCGTCATCGTACGGCCGAGTTCCAGCGATCACGTAGCCAGAGTCGGTCGCCATTGAGGGAAGTGGAGCTAACCCAGTTGAGGGACATCGAAGCGGAGTCGGCTAAGAGGGAGCTGCAGGATCAGTTACTAGATAGGTTAGCCGCCTCGAGCATTAATTTCGAGAACTTCTCGCGGCACTTGAACGCAGACTTCTTGGACAGCGAGCGTCGGGCCTCGGACTCGGCTTTAATGGGTGACATGGAACCGGATGAATACCATCACTTCCGTCGGTATTCACTTGCCCAGGAACAGCCCGTCGAGGAGTATCCCAGTGATGATTACGTTTATATCTCACAGATCGAAGTGCGAACTCTAACTGGAACAAGGACTTGGTTAAAAGAGGATTTTTACACCCATGAACCAAACGATTTTTCTGACTCAAAAAGTCCGGTTAGGGATGAAGACTCCTGGGCGAGAGCTGTTTTGGCTGCAGAGGCAGAAGCTGCCGAATTCGATTCCACCAATGCCATCTATAGCTATGATATTGTGGGAGACCACGAGAATTTGGATCAGGAGAGGAGCAGCTCGAATGACAGCGAAGACACACGACAGACGGTGGTGGAAATTGATGACGAAGATGAGTTTGAGTTTGAGTTGGACGAGGGAATCTCGGATAACAACGAACGCACCCAACCCACCGATGAATCCCACCATGACACTTCCGAATGTGAAGAGGCAGAAAGGAATGCAGATCGCTATGAAAATCGGGGAGCTCAGGATTGGGAAGAAGTAGATGATGTGGAGGATTTCCTCGACTACGGTTTCGACGATGGTGCTGTGGGCGGAGCAACACCGTACTCCGATCCCGACTCCTTTATCGAACAGATCTACAATGAGGCCATAAAGAACAGAAAGCAGTCTGGAATTCTAAGGGAGTACGAGACCATTGTTCAGGAGCAATTGCCTTCGGATCTCAGTGAATCTGAGAAGGAAAAGTCCGGTTCTGATAGTGAGAAATATGCCTTGTGGGCCAAGACCAGGGAACTGGAAAGATCACATTCCGGTACCCGACACTCAGATGTTGATATTGCGTTGGGGTTGATACCAGAAAGTGATCATCGCGATTCTGAGATGCGTTACCTAGGTGATGCGCATGTGGTGGCACGACAATCCACAAGGTTACGTACCCGATATGGCTTTAATCCTAAACTTGAAGTTGGCGACCTAGAAGATGACATCGAGGTGGACCTTAATTACAAGCCCAAGAGGGAGTACAACTGGCGCAAGAACTTCCGACTGGACGACAATGAAGAAGGTGAAAGAAGTGTCCAAGTTAAGACAGAAGAGGATGAAGAACAGGAAGCCAGGGATCAATTTGAAGAGGAATTCGGGTGGCAAGATCGAGAGCAAGAACTAGAAGAAGAACTTTATCAGGATCATGAGCAGCCACTGTATGCTAATGAAGAAAACGGCGAAATCGAAAACGTAGAGCTGTTGGAAAATCGCAGGATCAGCCTAGGCGGAGAAAGTATCACCCTCTTTAGCCGTAGTCCTGTTCGAGAAATTTTACCAGATGTCCCTGAAGAACTTCCGCAGGAGGAAGAAGCACTCGAGGAACAGCCAGAAGCAGTGGCTCCATTGGAAGATTTGCCAGCCGAAAAGCCCAAGAAGAAGAAGAGCAAGAAGAAGCTGCGTAAAGGATCTAAAACCGAAGAGGAACTTCGAGATGATAATGATTCGGACACCCAAATGGGATCCTCTCGGCGCAGTGATGACCAGGAGCCAACCGATCCGCCAAAGAGAAAAACACGCTCAAGGCGAAGCTCACGAAGTAGCTTGACCAATGAAGAGCCCAATGGAGGATCGGGACCCTTTTCACCTAGGAGCAGTCTTGCCTTTGTGGGAGAATCCTTGGAGGGCATAGCTGAATTTGAACCACAGGAAAGAGAGGAAGAGCAGTCCACCAAGAAAAGGACTAAAAAACGCAAGAAGACCTCAACAAAGGAATGCAAGGAGGAAGCCAAAGAAGAGACCCAGACACAGGCCATTGACGATTCTCAATTGGATCGGGCACTAGCTGCTGCTCTAGCGGAGATTGCCCCCGTTTCGGTGTCCACAAATTTAACCCCAGAATCCACGCACCAGAACCTACTTTCCACCATTAGCACCGGTCAGAGTGTCTGCATAACTCCAGCGTCATCCATCGAAGAGATTGGTGGATCACCATCCTCGACTTCAACTACGGTAGCTGCAGTGGTACCAGCGCGATCCGTTGTGGACACCTTCGATATACTCAAAGATGCCAATTTCTATCCGCTCTTCTAGATCGCTTGGTTTGCAAACTAAAACTTCAACCTTCACACTCTATCACCCATTTGATTTACTCTCTATCTGTTTTCTTATAGACATGATCATAAGCCAAGTCAAGCCAAGCACAGCCCAGCACAATCCAGTCCAAGCCACATCCAAAACCGAGCACGCTGTACACGAATTTAGTCCCAGTTAAAGATCCAGTCTCCAGAATCCAGCATCCGCTCCTCTGACTGAGGGTAAACACCCGTCCACGGGATCCCAGAGATTCCGATCTGTATAAACTATGTAATTATACTAACGACCCAGAAAAAAGCCTTGAACCCAAGAAAAAACGAACGATTGAAGGATTGTTTACCATAGCTGTTAGTTTACTTAACACTTTTGTCTTTATAAAAATGACGAGAATAAAAGCCAACTGAATAAATGAAGAAAACATTTGGTTGTACTCTGGTTGCTATTAATAGTCATACACCCCACCGAAAATCGCATCTGCGGTTTGTGCCAATTGTGCACCGGTCCTCGAAATACTCGGGCATTGAGATCATTCATGCCGCGGCAGCGGTGTCACCCATCAATGGGCCACCAAGTGCAACCGCAGATGAAGAGGCTTCATAAATCTTCCCCCACAATTGCCCATATTATTTTGTACAAATTATATATCCCAATTTGCATTTTCGCATGATGTCATCGCTTGACACACGGCTAATACCAATGAGCCAACACTTAAGTCCCAAAGGAAAATATCCGCCATATAGATTTACTCGATTTTGAATGCTGTTGTCATTACGACTATAAACGAAACAAAAAAAAAACAATCTGTCATGAACATGAGTTATATGTGTGTATAGTATTTGGGCTCACACACTTGGTTTTCTTGGGTCTTATGTCTGAATGATGGCACTAAGGTCAGGGCTAAGTGGCATTATGTTGGTCTAGAATTTGTCAATGAAAATATGGGAACATCTGTTGTTCTTGATAGAAAGCTAAATTGTGTCACCATTCTAATTCTAAAGTTTGATCAAAATAAACTTTGAACATAAATTTAAACCATTCTAACTTTTTGTTTTGTAAGATTGTATTTTGTTTTATCCCAAAAGTATGCTAATCTATGTGGCCAACTTTGCATTTCATTCATGAAGAGATCGTTTAGTTTATGTCAGTTTAGGGAAAAACATTATGTTTGCACTTTTCTCACTCGTGTTTTTTTTTTTTTTTTTTGGCGAGATGCCGCTGTCAAGTTTTATATGTCATATCCTTAGTCGAATTAAGCAAAAGTCAGCCGCAGAATGGCGACAAAGGTTCGCGGAGATAACAAATTATCTCAGCGACTGTCAGGCCGCAAAAGGGGGAAATTGAAAATGAAAAATTCCCAAAATATTTATGACAGGCCAACAGGAAAGTGTGTCACTCGAGTGATTTGTTTACGCAGCTCACTTGGCTTTGTTCTCCATTTTTGCACTGGGAACACGGGCCATTTGGAATTTATTTCTGTAAAACCCATTGCGTAATGCATTTTGTACGGCAAATAAATGTATCTCTCCGAACTTGCGTTAGAGCCACATCCAAGCAAACACGGCCAAAACGTTGCCAAAAAGTCTTATTCAATAGTTTTGTCTTTGACATGAATTCATTTTTCTTGTGGGGCGCACTTAAAAGCCTGCGGTTATATTTTCTATCATATCTTCCCCTCAAAGTACAAGTGTGTATATGTATATAGTATTTGCACTGCGCGCGGAAAATTGCCTTAAATAATTTTCTAAAAAATTCACTTGAATTTCGTGCGTTCAGCTGGTAAATGAATTTTTCATATTCAGTGTCAGTTAAATGAAACACCTTTTTTTTGCACACCGCCATACATTTGTTTTTGCGTTTCGAAGATACATACATATTAAAGGCGTCATCTTAGGTGCATCAATAATTTTCCAAATAACTTGATTTCATTTGATTTGCATCGACCAAATGAAAGAAATATTCAAAATTTATCAAATTAAAATTATATCTTTTCGGGGCGCAGCTGTTCTTAAACTTGAACTTATAAAATTTACACAGAATTGGCTTCTTGTCTCGGGAAAGTTTCCCCGTTTGCTTTTGATTTTCGCTCAATACTCCTGAAATCAGAAATATAAAAATACGCTGGAATATTCTATACTGTCTATACTGTCTATATGTGCTTTTGCCTGAATTTATGACCCAATTAACGCTTTAACGCCTGCGTGAAAAATGCCAAATAATCGTAATGAGGATCCAAGGGAGGGGGGACAGCGGTCACATCACGCAAAAACTTTTTATCAAAGATTCGCGAAATGCGTCTTATTTTTAGACCAACTTGCAGATTGCATTTCACTCGGCTCCATTGCAGTTGTTGTTGTTGTTGTTGTTGTTTCTCGTGTCTGCGGCGAAAATAGCAACAACTAATATACACATGCGATGCATTATTTTATAGGTATGTGCATATAGCCAAGCACGAACATATATCATACTGTATATGATAGATAGAAGGAGCATGGCCAGCGAAACTTAATTCGCACGAAGAAGTTGAACCGGAAGCGTACTTATGTATTTTCATTTGAAATCAAGTTAACTCAAGCCAAATGATAGTAAAGTGTGAAATTATTCTGCCAATGACCTATAGATTATTATTATCTTATTATTATTATTGGATTATACAATGGATTATTATTACTAGATATGTTTATGCTAAGCATTATTGAATTTTTATGATTTTTGCTTAGATATCTTTCTTTTTTATTCATTTGAAGAAATTAATCCACAAAAACTGATTAATATTCAGAGATTTTATAAGAATTTTTCCCTGTGGTTTAAAATCATCCCACGTCACTGGCCACATCATCATTAGAACCATAAATTTCCCATCTTAGCAGTGAATCAGTTTACATCAACATTTGGATTCTTAAACAATGTGCATGTATTTATTGTGTTGGCTGCCCTCTAGCCAGAACATTTCACGAGCTGTTGATTTTCTATATTAATCATTTTAATCGGACTGGCTTTTCGTATTCCCCGCTTGGTTTAGACGGCCTTGTTAATAGGTTTCTACCACTGAACTGTCACTAGAACATTCTTTCGGCCCATTTGGCCATTTGTACTTGTTAGTTTTCGCCAACTTACCTTGGATGGCTGCCCTTTGGTGTCGTTTCAATTTGTCTAATGGAAATTTGTTCTGCTGTTTAATAAACATCGGTTATTAATTGGGGGGAAATATATTAATTTGCCAGAAAATTTAAGAACTGAATTAGGACCTGATGAGGTCACGTTGTATAAGTGTTCTATTAAAAGATACTGAATATTGATGGATTTTTTTCTTTGAATGCATAAGATCATTGAATTTTTGCCATAATTATTAACTTGCCCTTGATGAACACTACTTTCAAATCATAAAACAAACAAATTTTTGAAATGTACAATGTACAAACATAAATTCACAAAATTAAAATGAACTGATATAAACGTACCTATTTATGGTATTTCACAATTTCGGAATTCTTTCTTACATTAAATTGAGATTATTTTTCCAATTTGCCGGCACACCTGTTGGTTCATTTCAATTCAATAAACATTTTCGCCCATTGGCAACTCAATGTCTGTCTGTATGCCAAATGCTGTAATAATGCAAGAAAATCAAGAATGCGAAAATAAATTCCATATATTAATACAATTTCGATAATGTATGGCCTGGAGATCAATTAGGGAATCTATTGGAAAATTCAAAAATACCGCAGGGTGCGATAAGCCAAAATGCCAGACGCACGCAGATCATCGTTTTAGAATCGTTTTAGAACCGATCCAAGGGAAAAGCGATCTATGCTCAACTAGATTGCCGATCGTGTCGTTTGTAGTGCAGTGTGGGAAGCGAGAGAATTTTCCTCGATTTTCCATTTGCGCTAGTGTTTGTTTGGGTGTGCTGCTTGTGTGTCGTGTGCACAAGCGCCACAGCAACAACAAGAAAAACACACTACATTTCATTTGGTGAAAAATTAAACAAATTTTCAAATCTCTGACATGCGATTTAAGGGGGGGGGGGGGGTCGATTTTTGAATGTGGAGGGGACACTAACGATTTTCGAGGGTGGCCAAGCATGCCACAACCCTTTGATCGCCGGCAGGCAGGTGGGGCAAACGCCCACAACTTTTGGCACCTGAAATGCGTTCGATTTTTCATTTAGTATTTTTAGCGGTAAGCGCGAACGATATATTGCATGCAAATTGGCCGAAATCGCTGAGAAAATTACCCCAATTGCATTGCAAATTCAATAATGCCATTAATTATTGGCGATATTTACATTGTCTACCGCAATAATTCAGAACGCCCGTCTCTGGTGCTCCGTAAAATAAATCTCTATTGAGATCCAAAGATCTCGACAGATCGTACATGGTTCCCTCTCTCCATTCTGCGCCCATTTGGCTCTGGCTCTCCGAGATTTTATTTTTACACTTGGCGGTGGCGAAACTAGATACAGAGCGGACTGAAAGCGGTGCAGCAGGCGTTTTGAAAAACATTTTCGGAAACCGCTGCGCCAGTTGAGATCCCGACTCGGCAAAGTTCATACCGTTCTGGACCTCCGATCGAAATCGAAAATCGAAAATACACAAAAACTAACACACACATCGATATACAGAAGACAGACGGCCAGACAAATCCACAAGATACAATAATTATAGAAAGTTCAGTCGGTCATTAGAGCGAGCGAGATAGCGGGCGCGATGGCGGACGTGGAAATTATGCAAACGGTGCAAACGGAAGTGAAGAAGACCACGAAAAAGGTTAAGAAGTCGTCGAAGCGACGCGAATCCGAGGTCCAGATCAGCGAGGTCGAGGTGGATGCCACCATCGAGGAAAGAGGGTAGGTGACCTGTGTCATGTGTGTCCCAGCACAGTTTTGTGGCAGTTCGTAACGAAAGTCTTCTTCTGTAATCATTTATCAATTCTTTTGTGCTCTTTGTCCGATCATCCCAAATACTTTGTTGTACCAAACAAAATAATAAAAAAAAAACATTTGCACATTCCAATCGAAAAGATTCCAAAATCAATATATATGTATACAAACCAATGAAAACTCTTGCATATCGAACTTTTACAAAACGACACACGTTACTACTCTACTTTCCTCGGCCAAAATGTTTACTAAAAGGTATCCAACAAGTCTATCTAAGCACACCCACCACCAAAACCAGTGCCACAAAGTAAAACAAACCAAGTAACACCCCAAAACTACACTGCACAAAACGAAAACGAAAACTATACAGAAAACCCATGATGAAACAGATCCCCGAAACACACAATCCATGTGATATATGTATACCCCCTTATATTTTGTTTATGCCCATGTGCGATGTGAATCGATATCTATATCCTCCCCGATCTCTGTGTGTGCTTGCAGTTAATTTTCAGTGGCGAGTACACAAAAGCCATGGACAAGGACTGGCACTCCGGACACTTCTGCTGCTGGCAATGCGACGAGAGCCTCACCGGACAGCGTTACGTCATCCGGGACGATCATCCGTACTGCATCAAGTGCTACGAGAATGTGTTCGCCAATACGTGCGAGGAGTGCAACAAGATCATTGGCATCGACTCCAAGGTACGTGAGTGTATTTGGGACAATTTCGACTGGGGATCGTCGATTGCGGACAATAAACTGTTCGTAAACCGAATTTATGGCCATATGTGGGTAGTCAACAAATTTAATAACCATCAAGTAGGACAGAAATGCACGCAGTGGGCAAATATGGAGCACACTTCCCTTGAGAAGTTTCGAAAACCAGTTCGAGAGTGCAGCTCGTAAAACCGAAAAGAAATGGAATCGATAAATATTTTTGAAATCGCTCCAAAGACTTCAGATTACAACAGTTTAACCGAAAAAAAAATTGAATTTTAATGCGATTTTTATGTTTGCGCTGTGAACTTTATGTCCATTTTATTATCATCGCGCTTTTATTGAGTTGGTTTTATGCGTCTAGCCATAATTTGTTTTAATTATAGCGTTAAAATTAGAATGACAACTGCAACACGAGAAGAAATGCAATAGCTTATGTTTAATTTGTTTTCGGAATGTGTGTAGAATATGCGAGCAAGGTTTTTTTCAAGTTCTGAATTTATTTAAGGGTTTCATTGCGTAAATAATTTCTCACGGTCTATGCAGTCTCTTTGTGTCAAGTTTGAATAATGTATTTTATATAAAGGCAATTAATATGTCTGTCGACCAAAAATTTAATTCTAGGTAATTTATTTTGCTTGGCTAAAAGCCCAGCACTCAAAAGCCCAACGGAAGTCCACATTCTATTTCAAATGATTATAGTTAGTGAGAAAAGCAAAATTTGAAGAAGAATATTATGGCCTAAAGTTATCTAGTTATAAAAGTAATTTAAACAAGTTTTCAAAATAATTCCTATTATAAATTCACTATTTAAGGAAACACCTGAGTGTAGGAATCTAGACTCCGTTCTGATCCCATTTGTTATCCCTCCCTTCACAGGATCTGTCCTACAAAGACAAGCACTGGCACGAGGCCTGTTTCCTGTGCTTCAAGTGCCATCTGTCGCTGGTGGACAAGCAGTTTGGAGCCAAGGCGGATAAGATCTACTGTGGAAACTGCTACGATGCCCAGTTTGCGTCCCGCTGCGATGGCTGCGGCGAAGTTTTCCGCGCAGGTAAGCAAATTCTGGGGGAAACTGTGTGAAAATCATGGCATACTTGCGGGCGGAGACTGAGTAATGGCAGCACTGAAGTGAAATGTTTGCCATGAGAATCTCGGAATTCAAGTTCTTCTTGTTACCGTTAAGGATGGCTAATTGTTACCGCTGAATGGAGTTTCTAAGGAGCCGGGAGATGGTCCAGAAACTGGTTCGGCACAGTTGGATTGCGCACAGGTATCCCGTATCCATGACATATCTCGAAAACTTGATCAATTTATAATACGAACGCAAGGAAATTGATTGCTTTTGGCTAGCTATTTGTTAGCCAAACTAGACTCTAACTCATTGGGGTGGACTGCACGTATGAGTAATAAATCTTTGCTTATATGATACACTTTTGTCAAGGCCTAAACATAATTCTTAAGTCTCAAAGGTCAACTAGTTATAATTCATAAAAATTTAAAGCGTTTTAAAGGAGCAATGAACTTAGGAACCAGTTCAATAACATTAAAATCAATGGTTTTCAAAATGGAACTCTCTTTTTACGTCTTGAACATTAAAAAATCATTTCAAAGCTTGAAATTACGTTTAAGTAGGGATTACTTATTTGAACAATCAAAATGTTAGCCGTTGATTTATGTGGTCCATCCGAATTGAATCGCACACCGTGCATTCCAACCAACGAACTTGCCACACTCGAGTGCGTCCAGTTTCGAGATGCAAAGATACGAGCGCTTACGTAAGTGCGTTGATGTCTCGACTGCAAGTTCATTGTCACCTGTCCACAGACTCGGAGTCTTTAATGAAACTGGCAAACTGTTCCAGCCCACGCCAGACCCTGAACCCGCTCTCCAAATGCCCCATTCCAACCCGCTTTTCGGACAAGGTGTCTGCTGCTCCGTTTTCAATTGTAGCGCAAATAAATATGACAGAAAGGCAAACACAGTGTCGGAATACATTGACTTTGTCAGCGAGTGATAAATTTATGGCTGATAAATGCCGCAGATCAGTTCCGAGCGAACACACCAACACCAGATACGATACGATCTTAACCGATCCGATCCGATCCGATCCGACCCCTCGGCACGTTCCCAATTTGGCCAAAACACCAAGGGGGCCGTGACACTTTCGCGTTAACGCAAGGTTGCCAACCACGCGTTGCCAATTACGTGTAGAACAGGCCAGAAGCCGTAAATACAGTACAATAATGTATTGTTGATTTTCCTGCACTTGCGAAAAGTTATTTCAATGTCAGCGCATCCCACACTCTACAATCTGTCGGATTGAGAGAGATTCTGCTGTTTATCAAAGGTGGATCTCGGATTGACAGTCGACACGGCAGTGACCAATTTGGGCAGCATCTAATCACCGCATCAAGTGCATACTAAATACTGGCTATTTACCAACTCAAAACATGATCCCATCCAGATCTTTAGGATTCCCACTGAGCTCATCTAATCCCACACAGTGAATCATCAGATTATATTCATGGATGCTTGTTTCTTTTTTTTTTTTTTTTTTTGATTTATTTACTCTCACTGACACGCGTCGTCGAAGCAAAGATTTTGGGATTTTAATTTCTATTCTCCGCCTTGATTTGTGGCTTTTAAATTGCCTTGGTTCGGCATCATTAGAATGAAAAATGATTATTATGCTGCTTTCGGAGGCGGAGATTGCGAATCAGCGGGAAGAATTAAATAGAATTTGGTTTTTGGCACCCAGCGAATGGGGCTTTCATTTCAAGTCAATGGGTAAATGGATATTCAGTTGGCCAGTCGAATAAAATGAATTTTGGGACTACTGAAGAAGATTATGTTATGTCTTATTTTTGATTTTTTTTTTTTGCATTACACATTTTCATCACATTGAAGTTTAGTTCCCACTTCACTCAACCCTGACTTCGATCAGCCAATTACCGACACATTTTTCTAATGAATTTCGATTTTTTTTATTGACTTTCAATTGATTGATTTGCTGGTAGCGATCGGAGGGGAATCCCACGCACGATGCGATCATCCAACGCGTGTCGTTCCATTTCCGTAAGTCGAACGAATTAATCAAAAACGATGCCAGCGAAATGAACTTCATACCGCAACGCCCTATGGTCATAATATTCCGTCGCTCCAAATCGGGACAGAATTGATTAGGCACTGCAAATATTTCCTATTCGATCGCGTCCCAAATGCCACTGGGCGTTGCGACCATGCAACCAACCAGTCTGACTCCAAGTTGTGATCAGTTGACATGTTCCTAGCCACAATGCATAATGGTTGCCCACACTCATAACCGGGGGTAATCTGCATAAACAGAGGCTATATCAAGTGCCATGCGCCGGCGGGTTCGTCAATCTCCTCCCGGGCCGGTTCCTTCACTCAAAATAGTTCATAATTGCCCCACCAGCGGGCGGAGATCGGCAGATTGAAGTCTCTAAATGGCACCTCGACTGCCTTGCCAAGTGTCACACAGAAAGAAGTGTATCTTACAGATATTTCCTTGTGTAAAGCAAAGATAATTTCGAGCGACTTAGGTATGAATATTATAATCGAGATGCTAGCAATGTTTTGAAGTACAAATTTATAACCGTGACAATTTGTTGCTCTTTATTTTCCGATATTAAGATAGTTCGCTTCAATTAAAGTAATCTTATTTTTGAGCAGTGCAGCTATTTCAGCTTGTCGGCTTCGATACAACAAGATGATCTGTTGGCGAAGGCGGCATGCAACAGGTACCGCCTCTCCAGTAAACAGTTTTAATTTCCACTCAATTCACTTTTCACTCAGCTCGATTCAATTTCGACTCGTTTCTCTCGGCTGGTTTGTCTCTCTGAACTCCGCCGTCTGCTTTTGTTTGGGGCCCTCGACTCGGGATTTCAGTCTCAAAGCGGCTTTCAAAGCGCGTGGAATGTGCCGCGGATACAAAAGAATTTGCTTAGATATCAATTCCCTATAGACAGTGTGTTTGTTTTGTTTGGAGCAACGTGTTGCATGCGAATTTGATGCATAAACTTTGATCATCTCGATATAATAAAGAACCAAAAAAAAGTATTTCCGCAACCAAAATCTGGTAGTTGAGAGACGGCGGCGCTGATTAAAAGAAACCAGTGCCCGTCTCCAATTATAAACATATTGTTGTTTAGAGCAATTCACCTGTAAACAATATGGAAAAGTGTACCCAAATGGCTTCTGTTTTCATAGTGTGTAAATTGCAACCGCGGGGAACAGCGAGGAACTAGCGACCCACATTGCGTATACTTAATGCCTGATTTCACTTTGCACTCGCTCACACATCCTGGGCGTATACGTAACGAGCGGCCCACACATCGCACACATTACACAATCCTCAGGTTGCAGCTGCAAGTCACCCCAGAAATGAAATCTAGACACTCGCACCGCCTCTGCTCAACTTACTTACGATTTCCCATGCAAACATTTCGATATCAAATTCAAGTCAAATTCATAAATAACCAATGAAAATTTCGTGCCACCAAAACCGGAAACGAAATTGGACCCATTTTGGCTGCATTTAGTGTCAAGCGATGGCCATTTCGACGCGTTCCACATTTAAATTTGATCCGAAATGGAAAAACATGTAGAGCCAAACATGTAAACCAACGACGCAGACATATGAATATGCACGCAATTGAATTGGAATTTCTTTCCATTATTACTGTTGTCATTGCAATTGAATATCAATCGAAATGAAATCGCTTTGAACTATTTCCACATGGCTTTCAATTCAATTCGTTAATTGCGGTGCGAGTGATTCGCTCGATTCCCTTGGGGCAGTCCACTTAATTGCCTGGCTAATTAAAGATCCTATCTATGGGGTCCATCATGAACTCCCTCATACTTGACCGCCAAAAGCTAATGCCGCTTAGCCGTTGTCATCCGTTCGTCTTATCAAAACAAAAGGCCAGCAAACAAGCAAATTCAATTTCTCTTTTTCCCGAATCCAACAGACGAATAAATCTCGTCTTTTGAGCCAGCATTTGTGCCCTGCGGCGGGTCAAAGTCAAAGATCTCGCAGTGGAAATCAAATATTGCGGCAAGCCGCTAAATGAATCCCATTTTAATGCACAGCTCAAAAAGAAGATCTTTAAGCTGCGTAAATTAATTGTTAATCATTTAAGTGTTATCTTAATGAAATATGTACACAAAATTCCTTCGCTATTCGCCATAAAAAGAAACTTTTCATATCTTTTCATAATGATAGCTCATTTTTATAACCCAAGAAATCATTGTAATCAGAAGCAAACGAATTCTTCAGATTTAAAAGAAGAGCTTAAGATAAAATGTAGTATTTATCAAACTCATTACATTTTTTCTTTCTGTGTGCGATATTTGCGCTGCTGATGGTTTCCAATTGCAATTAAAAATGCAGACCATGCACGAAGTAAGGGTTTCATTTTGGCTTCGGTTTTTTGGCTCGCACGGCGTTTTGGGCTTTGGTTGACATATCCGAATCCGATTCGAATCCACTTTCATTTTCGGAGCTGTGACACTCTGAATGGGCCAATGCAAATGTAAACGCAAATGTCATCAATCAGCGGCGTCGGACTCGCAATCGGCGACCTGTCAATATATCATTGCCTCAATGCCTCGCCACTTGACCCTCGGAATCCGAGCGTCATTGCTGCGGCGGCAACGTTTGTTGTAGACGTCGGTTGAGACTCCAATCTTTCAGTGGGCGATGCCTTTGGTCTTTGCGGAGCTGACAGCCCATCACAATTAGTTATAATTATGTTAGACGCTGGTCGCTATAAATAAACGTTGTTTATGCCCCACCATTTGGCCGCAAAGAGCGTCGCAAACCCATACGAATGCTGTGGTTGCGAGTTGGTAACCCAATATTGATGGGACTAACTGTGGGGTCAATTGAGTTTGAACTAGATAGAGCTAAGCAGTCGATATTGAAAGCCATTTTATTATTATTTCTCTACTGAAGTCACACGCGATAAAAACTTGCAGCTCTGTTTGAATTTTATATTTCAAATGATAGGTTTCACATTCCCAAGTCAAAATAAATACCAATGCTTTGTTTTACTACAAAGAGTAGTTTTCTGATTGCTTAAATTCATATTTATGGAAGTTTAAATATTTGCTTACTGTTTATCAACATTTTAGAAGTAAATAATGCTATTGTTATTAACGGAGTATAGATTTTGACAATCATATGTTGACATTTTCATTGTTTGACATTTAAATTGTTGACTATGTAACTATCTCTAAAGAGTCTTTATTGTTTAATATGAACATTATATAGAATCTTGCTGTATACTACCTAAAAAATCCTTTTAAAGATCTGTATTTATTAGTAGAACCTCGCACTTCCATCATTTGCTCTGCAGACCCTAATCTTACATCATCAACCCAATTCAAATCACATTTCTTGACCATTATGATTTCTCCGGCATTTCTAGTTATCCATCTACACCTTCCCAATTCCCAATTGTGTGGGTTTCTATAGCTATTATTCCACTCTAATCTATTCTATTCCAATCTGAGCTTCCTGTGCGCTTCTGACTTGGACAATTTCCTGCTTCAATTTGCGCACGAGCTTCGGCCAAATCAGAAAAAATTGTTCACGAAGTTTAACAAATTTTTGGTTTTGTTGTATTTACAAAAAGTTAATTATTTAATGATTTATGATAGACCGTTGTTGTTTCATTTCATTTCCATTATAACCAATTTGGCTTGGGATTTTATTTATAAGCATTCGCTAAGTTAAATGAAACTCGTTATTTGGCAAATGATGTCATAGAGGCAACGCCTTCGGATCATACCAGATCTATGGGTGAAAAAGAGAGAGACTAGGCGTCGCCAAATTTGTTTTCTGTCCAAGTCCAGAGATCGATTTCAGATAAGCAGAGTTTGCTGGTTTGTGTGGAATATCTTAAATGAGTTTTATAGCCGGTCTTCGATCTCAAACTGACCCACTTTAGCTAGCGATGGCATGAAGAAAACTGCATTTTTCGTGACTTATCAAGGTGTTCTCGTTTAGAAGAAAGGGGCAGGTCAGAAGTGAAGTCATTTAGCTGGGTACACTTTCCATTCGTGAACTAATCCGATCAAGTAACACAAAAGGTAGCTCGCGATCATGACCGACGTGGATGTACTTAGTTCGAGAATGAAGTCTCGACTTCACCTGCAAACCAAGACCATTGGCGCGGAGCGGATCAAGAAGGCCAAGGATAATAACGAGGATATCGCCGTGCTGAGCATGTTTCTGCCCAACGCCTCCGCCGTGGAGGAGAACCGGAACTTCTATTGCCAGTTGGGCGATTATTGTCGCCTCGGCGATCCGCGTGCCAGCAAAGCAGGTAACATGGCCAGCAGTAATATTCCAGTGGTCCACACACTCATAAATCGATCCTATGTTAATTAACAACGGATGAGACATCATAATTTATCAATATTATTGTCCGAAAACTATTCAAATTGGCCAGAAGAAAGGAACCGCCCACTGTCTGGTGGCGAGATCCATAGCGTCATCGCCATCGATGGATGATGATGATGATGAGTAATGAATCCATTTAAGGGGTCTCTCAAACAAGACAGACAACTAATGTATTACTTTATAAATCTAGGGTCTATTAACTTGGATGTGTAGTAAAGAAAGACAACCTATAAAATTTGAATAATGAAACCAATGTTATGAAGTAAATCTTTTTATTAACAAGGTTGATTTTTTAAGGCTTGCATACTAGGTCTGATATGAAGTATGATTTTTGTATTATTTAATAAATTAACGTAGATGAATAAAATTAAGGTCGAGTGAAATTTAATGACGCATTTTAATGGAATTTTCGTTAGACAATTTAGCACAACTCCCAGAATGAATTTTCCCGAGACTGCCCCTGTTTTTCACAACTGTCGTCTTGCTTGGCAACCGTGAATTAAAGAATAATTTGCAGACGACATAGTCAACATTTCCACTCAATTACCCGCACTAGCAGACCCTTTTTTTTTACTCGTGACGGAGAGAATTTGCCTCAACTCTTTTTTGTCTGATTATTTTTGGCCAGAAACATTACGAGCACGCAATAAATAAAGCAAGAAGATAGCAAAGTCCTCAAAGGTTTATATGGACTACTAACACCGCAATAGCCCTAAATCATATGGAGAATGGCTTTTGTCTCGAGACTAGCCAAAATTTGCGTAATTTTTGCATTAATTATTATGAAAATGTTAAAGCCAAAAGGGAAGAATCGAGCGGGGCGTGACTGGCACCCCTCGCTTTGGGGAAAAAAAGTTGCATGTCTGGCTGACATAACGAAGGAAAGCTTTTGTTTCTATATTGTAAACGGATTGTCTTCCATCCACTGATTGACTCTGCCCTCAATCTGTCGCTGCCTAAAAATTGAGTTCTCCTCAGATTGAATTGATAGGCTCCGGAGCTGGGTTAGTGGGTTGCCAAAGTTCAAGGTTCAAGGCCTCAAGAACGCGGAAATTGATTTCGACTTGGATTGATTTTTCCTCACCCGCTCTTTTGCTTTCAGGCACCAAGAAAATGGAGTATAAAACCAGGCAGTGGCACGAGAATTGCTTCTGCTGCTGCGTCTGCAAGACGGCCATTGGGACCAAGTCCTTCATCCCGCGGGAGCAGGAGATCTATTGCGCCGGCTGCTACGAGGAGAAGTTTGCCACGCGCTGCATCAAGTGCAATAAGGTATGGAAGATGGGAGTATGCCTATTTGATTGGAACTTTGTTTTGTTGAATTCGTAGTTTAGACTATTTCGATTGTAGTATCATTGTATTATTAAATCTAATCCAATCGAACCTTTCTGTTGCTTTAGGTCATCACCTCGGGAGGTGTTACCTACAAGAACGAGCCGTGGCATCGCGAGTGCTTCACCTGCACCCACTGCAACATCACGCTAGCTGGCCAGCGATTCACCAGCCGCGACGAGAAGCCCTATTGTGCGGAGTGCTTTGGCGAGCTCTTTGCCAAAAGGTGCACGGCCTGTGTGAAGCCCATAACAGGTGAGTCAAATAAGCCATATATACATACATATATCAAGGAAATCTGACTGAAAACCAATCTCTATATCAGGCATTGGCGGCACACGCTTCATATCGTTTGAGGATCGCCACTGGCATCACGACTGCTTTGTGTGTGCCAGCTGCAAGGCTAGTCTGGTTGGTCGTGGCTTCATCACCGACGGACCCGATATCCTGTGCCCCGATTGTGCCAAGCAGAAGCTGATGTAAGGCGTCTGCAACGAGTCTGGATGTGGGAGAGCTGTGGAGCAGCAAGCTTAAATTAGCCATAAACAAATTCAACGAAATTATGGATCAAATCAGAGGGATACTTACAAGTGGAAAACGATGAAGAGGAATATACACAGATGTATTAAACGATATACAAGAGATGATAATGCCTTACACTTACATTAGATATGAGAAAATTAGCTGAAGCTGATGATGATGATAATGATGATGAGTCCTACTAAATCAAAAGCAAATCAAATTTTGTAAACTTCAAGTCGATAGTGTTAGCTAAAATCTATGGTAACTTTGCTTTATCTTCACGCGAGTAGAGCAGCACATCAGATTGTATAGAAACTTATTATTTGTAATTGCATTTCAGAACGAAATCAAAACCACTAAACAACAAAAAAAATGGAAAAACCCAAAAAAATCAATATGAAATACTGATCCAATTGTAACTATTGTTGCCACATTGAAAAATGTATGTTTATTTATTTATTTTAAGTTTTAACCAAGCGACGAGCGAGTCGAACGCGATGAAAGTTTCCTAACCGCTGGTTTCAGTTCTAAACAGTTCTATTGTATTAAAAACCACACACGATTTATGTTTGATATATATATATAGTAAATTATGTTTATTAAACAGCAACACAAGGAACACACACGCACACAGACACAAGTCCTAGCCATTGAATGAATTGTTTAGTTTATATTATTTTCGTTACGATCCCTTCGTCCTTTTATCTATTTACCTATTTTAGAGACTCCGCTTACTTGAAGCACTAAATACACACACACACACAAATAATAATGATAATTGCGACACAACATTATATCAATGTCCTTAACTATTTAATGAAATTCAATCTAAATAAATTAATAAATTATCAACGAAAATGAATGTTTTTTATACGGGTGCTTGGTAAAGGCATTGCATCCAAACTTAGTATATTGTCACCATAAAGATTTCAAAACTTATAACCGATTTTTTGGGGTGACCAGGTGTTGAATTTTCGTGTTGCCAGACTGAGCGATAAATATGAATACAAGACTTTGAGCGGGACTTAACAAGTTTTTAACATTGCTTAGATTTTAATTTTAAATATAGCTTATATTTTAACTAAGGGATTTTTGGATATTATTACGGCGTAATATATCCTTTGGAACCATTAATATCCTTCAAAGTGAAGTGCTTAATTATATAAAATTTGATATTATGTACATATATAAATTATATGTATATTTCTCTCCCAAGGCAAACATTTCATTCATTGTGGGTGATTTGAACCCTTCTCATATATCTTTGGGGAATATAACACTTTCACTACATAACAATATCGACTTGCGATATTGGCAATACACATCACTTTCGGGGCCAGTTGAAGAATAATATAACAGAAAATTGACAAATAAATGCAAATAAGTAACTCAAACAGCCGAAACAACTCAAAACCAAAGCGCAGCGACTGCTCAGGGCACGTCTCCAAGTTGGGTTTGGGCTTATTGGCCATGTGCCAGGCCAAGTCAAGCCAAGCCAAACGCCTAACCAAACTGAACAAAGGCAAATATACAAACAGTGCTCAGTTACTTACACTCAAAATGCGTACGAAAAACGGGTAATACGCGGAGAAAAAGCGCAGCAGTCGGAATAAGTTCGTTGGCCAAGGCGAAGCCAAAATTAGTGCACCCACAGTCCAGTGCCAGAGCGGATCTTCTCTTGACTTCGATCATCCGAAATGCAGTTCATCTATTTGACGCTGGCATTGGGGCTGATCTTCACCACTGCCCTTCAGGCGGCCATTATACCACTGACCCTGATCAAAAACGGAATTGAAGCGAATTCCCAAGCACTTCCCACGGATACGGAGAAGTTCGGTTACCTGGAATTCAAACCCAATGGATCACTAATACTCAGAAGGGCGCCCAATCAGAGTGGCAGTAACCTACAGGACCTGGTAATGCTGAGAGGAGTTCTTCAGGCTCTGAAAGCGAGTCCCTCGAAAATGTCGGACATCGGTGGCGAAACGCGATTGAGCCTAAGGATTTATGGAGATGGAGTGGAACACAAGTTTCCGCCCATACTGGAGAATATCATTCAACGCATTCAAACGTATTTTTCGGTTTATCGCTTTACGGATACAAGCAAACCCGGTGGATTGCAGCGAATTGAACTTACTACACAGCCGCCGGATGATTCTCCGGATGTAACCACTGCAAAAGCCGAGAACGATGATGAACTGATAGCAGTCGGTGAGCAGGACGCGTACATTACAGTGGGGGATGATACAGACTAGAATTCACGCTATTTAATACATATTTATTCAACTAGCTATGTAAGACGATAAAAGTGCTGTAATTTAAATATTTTTTAAAAATATATCACCCTCATTCGCAAATATCAGGGCACGTTTCGACGTTACTTTGTATGCAGGGTTGTGAATCCGGGCACTTTATGATTTTATTTACCCAACCGTGTAATAGTTGCAATATTTGTATGTTGCTGGGGATTTTCTGGTCTCTGCGAATTTCGTCGAATTTTTGGGGGTCATTGTCATTGCGTAATCAATTGCTAAAATAAGTGCCTTGCATGGTAGAAACTTAAATAAATATTTTAATTATTTTTTTTTTGTATTCCGGTCATATTCGAATAGTTTCTTTCATAAAACCTTTCTAAGGTCGTAAAAAGTCGTATAATTTTCCCACATATTCCAATCCAACCTAAAATTTCCATTCCCTGCATTCTACATTTTACATTCACTTTTTTATTGTTCTGTTTTACGTTTTCAATGTTATGGTTAATGAATATGTAATGATGATGATGAATACGAACGTTTCGTGATGATAATTATGAATGAATGTCTCTTTCTCGTTTCGTTGCTGTTAATTAATGTCTGGAAAATGGAAAATGTTGCGGATGCGTGTGTTCTTGTTAGTAATTAAATGTACGATTGGTGGGTGGATGGATGGATGGTGGATGAGGGGAAACCCCATGACCCGGTCGTCATTGCGCCGGGCCAGCTATGTGAATCAGTCGTAGAACCAAAGCTGCCCAAGGGATGAATGAGATTCAAAGATGAGTTCTGGTTCCAGCCGAGGCTCTAAGCCTGCGGCACAATGGCATCGGCGATGATCTCCTGCTGCTTCGGCTGCTCAGTCTGGATCGCCTCGGCGGGAAGAATCTTGGTCTGTGGCTCCGCCTGGATGGGCTTGGTGACCGGCTCGGCCTGAATGGTTTTGATCAGCTCCTTCTGCTGCTCAATCCTGGCGGCTGTGAAAAACATGACATGGTCAAACCAATAAAGTGTGCTTAATAAAAAACCTCACATTGTTGCTTCAATATCTCCTCTTCAATCTCCAAAGTTTTTTGTACACGCTTCATGTCCAAGTGATCCAGCAGACGGCCGGTCTTCTGCTCCTTAGAATCAGGAATAGTGGGCTTCAACTCCTGAGCAGCCTGTTCAAAAACCTGTTCCTTTAGCAGGGGCTGTTCCTTTAGCAGGGGCTGTTCCTTCAACAGGGGCTCATCCTTTAGCCCGGGCTGTTCCTTCAACAGGGGCTGTTCCTTTAGCACGGGCTGTTCCTTCAGCAGGGGCTGTTCCTTAAACAAGGCCTGTGGTTCCGGCTTGATCTCAGCCAGCGGCTCTGACTTGATCTCAGCCAGTGGCTCCGCCTTGATCTCAGCAAGTGGTTCAGCCTTCAGAGTCTGCTTTAAAGCAGTTTCAGCCGATGCCAACGTCGGTTCGGGTTCCTGCTGGATGCTGCGTGCTCGGATGGTAGAAATGGGCCAGGTGTAGAGGGGACCATGCACCACATCCACCACCGGAGTGTGATAGACCTGGGGCAGACGGTAGAAATGCCTGGCCTCGGTGGCAATCAATGGCTGAGTATTGGCCGGCGTTTCGATCAGCTCAATTTTCTCGGTCTTCAAACCCTGCAGCTGCTCCTCCTTCTTGGACCCACTTGGTGGGAACAGCGAGGGGAAGAAGCCCGCTCCGGCGGAGGCTGCGGATGCTGCCGCCTCGCTCAACTGACCACTCACGATCTCGACGCCCTGCTGGGACACCTGCTGTATCTGGTTGGCAATCTCGCCCGTGTTCTCCCACTGCTTGGTCTCCGGAGCACCGCCAGCACGGCCAGATCCAACGGCATCCACCACCGGCACCACCTGGGCAGCAGTTCCAGCAGGCACATACACAATCGTCTCCTCATGGTGGTGCGGAGTGGCCACGCGGGCCAGTGGCGACAGTCCGTGGACGTAGCGTAGAGCGGGCTCCAGGTGAACCTGCGCCTGCGGTGTCACAATCACGATGTGCTGGGCCGTCGGCTCCAGGGGCCTGGCCTGGCCGCCCATTGCCGCCAGGGACAGACAAAAGGCCGCGAGGAGGAACATTCTGTAAGGGGTCGAATGGTCGGTCGTAAAGAATGGTGTATACTTAAAAAATACGTATATAATTCGATATATAATTTAATATATATATACTTTTTTATGATATATTGTACATAAGTTGCCAAACCATATGTGAGTAAAGATTAATTTTGAATTTTTTTTGGAAGTGTACATAGAAGTATGTGAGTAAGTGTAATTATTGTCTCGCTTACTCAATATTTCTGTGTAGAAGAATCCCTACTGTATATTATTATCTTCTTAGCCCAAGTGCTGTAAACGGGTCTAGCCAATGCTCTATTTATAGCCGATCTCCTGCCACCGCACCAAAGTCCATTCTAAATTTAACGTTACTCTGCGCAACTGTGTGTGTCCGTGTGTAATTGCATGTTGCCTGGTCGGACAGGATGCTCCTCGTACTTGCATGGATCGAGGGACTATCAACCGGTTTGCAATTGATTGGCCAGGCCATTGGAACTTCTTTGCCTAGCACTTCTAGTGTAGATACTAGCTAATGACTGAAAGCAGCTTTATGGCTTAAATCGGTACTTGATAGTCAAGTTCGTCGTCCCCACCCCTTTACAAGTGCTCTTTGTGTGGTACTTGCCAAGTTCGGCTCTTAAGTCTTTTGTTTGTCGTAAAAAAAATATGTTATGCGAACTGGGAATATCGCATCTTATTTTCAAGACTTATGTGATTAAATTCGATATTTAGATAAATTTCTTTAAATGTGATTATACAATAACATACATACAACTTAAATGTCGTTCTTTAAATTTGTTAGCAATTAAATTCGCATTGGGATAATCCAGTTTTTCTTTGATAATATTATTGAGCCAATCGTTAAAAAGTAAAAGCTTGGTCCATATTTCATAACTATTTTTTATATCTATCTAAGGTTCTGAATTTCTTTGTCTTTTCTCCCCTAATTTTGAAGCTAGAGGCTAATAATATTTTATATATATATTATATTTATATTTACATCCAATTTCAATACATTCAAATAACGTTAGCTTTCTCATAAAAAACGTTTATTCTTTCAAAAATATTAAATTTTTTATTCTTCATGGCTTTAACCCATAATTTCGGATATATTTACTTTCTTTTCGCGATTTTATGGCTAGACCTAGACTATAACTTACTTAGTTGTTTAATGACCCCATTAAAAGAATTTAAGACCATAGCAAAACGAGATTGAATTAAGCACACTTTTTGAAATAAGCCGAACATAAACGCAAATTGAGGGTCAGACTTACGTTTCAGTAGTTGATGGGGCCTTTCTCGACTTTCCCAAATCTAGGCAGGTAGTTTGATGGAGTTCTCTGGTGGCCACACGATCCGCAATCCGCTCAAGAAGAATCTAAACTATCACTAGTCAGTCAGAACACAATGGCAGTGAACGATGAACGGGCTCAGTCTTCAGTGTTAACACGGCGACCACTTCAAGGAAACTGGTGGCCAGTGCTGCTCGGCAATGGCCTTTTATAATGTGCGACCACAGACCCCTTACCCTGACCTATCCCAAGAACAAAGAGCTGCAGACCTGATGGAACTGGAAATGTGCAGCTTCCCGCAGGAAAGCCGAAGGGGGAACCAAGTCGTTCGCTAGCCAAAAGAAGCCCGAATAGCCAACAAAGCTGGCGGGCCAGATACATTCTGGTTTCAGGTTCGCTTGCAGATGGCAGATGGTCAACGGAGATGCCGTCTTCGCCACATCCCCGTCCAAGTTCTGGGCCTATCAAGTTTGTTAAACCTGCCGCGTAATAGAAGTCAAGCATGGCATGGGCGAACGCATTGAAGCCGCATTGACGGGCAAAGGTACTCGGATGGGAGATGGTCGATGGAGCCAACTGGTTCAGGTGCAAATTGAATGTGTTCCTTCCTGCCGACCGACCCTCCATCCGCTGCCCGCTTAGATAATTTATTTTCATGTTGCCTGCCCTGGCGGAAAAGATTAATCAAGATTTGCACATGCTTGCATTCAGTTCGCCTGAGATTTTCAATGCGCTGGGCGCAATCGCATAAATAAATTTATATTCCTTATAAACTGTATGCACTTCCCGCAGCAATTAGATGCGTTGCCGTGTCCCTCTGTCGCATTCTTCACGTGATCTTGACTGGCTATTTGCGGTCTGTGATTCGAACGCCCGATAACAGGGTATGGAAAACTCCAGTTCTTTGGCCCGCAAGTCGGTTGTAATTACGTTCCTTTTTAAAGACCGAACAATTATTGCATCTCAACGATCGCTTGCAAGCCATTTTTGTGTCTAAAATTTTGTAACAAAGTGACTAGAGCTTTTAAACTTGTTTATATAACATTCAGAAACTAAGCTATAGGCTATAAATGATATATTTAATTGACCTGTATAGATCTTTAATAAGAATCTCAGATTAATTCATTTATTTAAATAGACATATTTTATTGGCAATCTGGGAGCTGGCACACAATATGTTGCTTAAAGTAAAGTATGAATCTCATTGCGATCAAGTCCAATCCAATTTTAATCTCGTTCATCCAATCCTACAGCACTTTTTCTATTCGGAGTGAAGACGCAGTTTGGGAGCCATGCGGATGAAGGGTGTGGGATGCGGCATGGCCACCTTGGTCAGCGCCTGCCTGGCTGCATAATCCTCTGCGATGGCGGTGCGCCACCTTTCCACAAGGGAATCCCCTCCAGAGATGCGAACCGGGACCAATTGCTGAGGAGTTTCCCGGGTCAGAGGAAAGCGGGCAACCGTCAGCGGTACATCATTATAGTCATAGTCTTCGCTAGCCTTCTCCGAAGCCAAATTGGGACTCTTGATCACCAGTTGATTGCGAGTGGGCAATGAAATGCTGAAGGCAGCTGCCTCCTCGGGAGAAACTCCAGCAATGGCTGTGGCCTTGGGCGAAGCTACGGCCAATCCATTCCGGCCGGAGAGAGCCACAGCGTTCGGTTTTGAGGAGGCCACGCCACCTTCACCGGCAATCGAAAGACCTAAAAGGTGATTGGAGGGTTTAATAGAAGTAAATTAAGAGAAGCCTCTCCTTCAGAGAACTTACCCACTGGTTTTGCCTCAGCCACGGCGGCATCTTTCTTAGGAGCCATTACGGACACACTATCGTTAACATCCTCATAGGGATCCTCGTTGTTGGGGGGCAGGAACTGCTCATCCGGCGAGAATTGTTGCTCAGTGACCTCGTCCAGTTTCTGTTCGTCGATCTTCTGGTCCGCCGGATTGTTGGTGGCCTCTAGCCCGAAATTGGCTGGCTGCTTTTGAGGATTGCCAAACATGTCCGGCTGCAGCAGAACACTAAAGTCCTTAATCTGTCCGCTTTGCTGGAGCATGGCCAAACTCTGGGCAGCCTGGCCCAGTTCCAGTAAGCTGCTGGCATAGATCTTGTTGTCCTCCTCACTGAAGGAACCCTTGCGCTTGGCCAACTCCTGAATGGCAACCAACCGAGCGGCGGCCGACTGAATCCGATTGAAATCACTGGCGCTGGCTGAGATCGAGCTGCTGGAGCTAGAAGCTCCACTAGCATCAGCTACCGCCGAGATGCTTGCGGCCGAAATGGTGATGGTGTCATCGGAGTCTCTAGGTACAGCCCTCAACTGCGGCTGTTGGCGCTGCAGGATGAAGCTGCCCACACTGCCGTCCCGCTGCGGACGCAGCTGGAGAAGCTGACCCCTCAATCCTCCGTAGTAAGGATGCTCCTCGAAGACCAGCGGAGCCGACCTCGATCTGTGTCTGCTTTTCGGGGTTAGATTTGGTTATAGAGAGTGTGTGTGTTGGTTGTGTTTGGGAGTTGCCTGGAGAAAGCGGGGATTAAGAGAAGCGTAGAAGTATCTACATGGGATTAGCGGACTACTATATGACCCAAGGCGAAAGCTGTACAGTTTACGGTTTACTTTATTTACAATCTAAGAAATGACACATCAGATAGGCCTATGTTCTTAACATAGGAACATAGGTCAGTTGGGAGGAGGAACTACCAATTAGATTCTGTTGGGTAACCTACTACATAGAGCCCATTTTCAGCAACTGATTTCATAGGAAAATTGTCTTTGCGTGTTTTGCGTACTGTGTCAATTGACTTTCAAAATAATGCCAAGTAATCAGTTAATGAAAGTGAGCTTTAAGTTAAATCCTTGCTCCTTTACGTGAACAGATCCAATTCCAAATCCGCCGTAGCATGCGCCTTGCCACCCACACCTGCTATGGCCACAGATTCCGGATTGAAGTAAACGTTGGTGGGTACACCCTTCTTCAGATACGCCTTGGAAATGGGCGTGGATATGGCAGTGCCACCATTACCAACCACCGCTTTGGAATGAGGTTCCAGGATGAGTGCAGCCTGCTTGCGTCCCTGGATCGCCTGAGCCTGCTCCGGTCTATAGGGCAGGAAGTAGTTTCCAAATGGGATCTGCGGAAAGTTGCCGGAACTCGTGCTGGTCTTTCCGGTGGCCTCAACCTTCAAGGGAACTCTTCCACCCGCCTGCTTTCTCATTTTTTGTGGGGCAATCGCCTTCTTCAACTGCTGCTTGGCGGAGCGGGGTGACCCAGAAGTGGAGATCACTAGCTTGCCCGGCACCGGAACGATCTCTTCGATCACATACTCGGGGTTTATTTTGCTGACCGCTGAGCGGAGACCCACATCACTCTTCAGATCCCCAGTGGTTCGGGTCTTCACTGCAGGCAGAGCCTGTAGCTTTTCTGGTTTCTCCAACTCGCTGGAGCTGTCATCAGCTAAGCTTTCGGGTCGGCCAGTTGTGGTAGTGGTCGTTGTGGTTGTTGCACTGGCTATGGTGGCTTGATCGGCACTGGCGATGGTGGGTTGCACCACATAGGCCAGGGGCAGATTGTAGGCGGCGTAGTATGGGGCACTGAACAGCACGGGTTGATAGGCTCCATAGGGCGTGAGGTCCTGGGCCGGAGCAGATCCTGCAATGAGTTTTCCGGACTTCTCTGCGACGGGTGCTCCTGGTGGCCAGGCCTCGATATTGGTTGTGCGCCAGTAGGCACTTGAGTTAGGATAGTTTTTGGTTTAGGAAGAGTGGGATAGAGGAAAATGGTGAAGAGAACCGCCGGTTAGTCGTATATTATTTACAGCAATAATTCGAGGGGTTAAACTGTGTCGGGTTAATATCATGCGGAATAAGTGTGATATCTAAAACTACTATGTACAAGATGAAAGCAAAAGCCCAAACAATTACGAAATACAAATATTTATTAGAACACTAGACAATACCAACTATGGATCCTAACTAAATGTGCTAAATAATAGCTATTAGGTTTAAGCCTCGAACTGGATTAGGACTCGAACTGGCCCGTCTCCAGCCCCGCCCCCTGATCCGCCTCCATGGTTGTTGTGCCCGTGGGTGGAGCATAGTAGACCGTTGGTCCTGTAGCCACTATCTTTCCCTCTCGCGGAAAACTTCTCGTCTCCAGATCGGTGCGTGCCAGGGCATCTTTAAGGTCCACATCTGCCGGTATGGAGATCACCTTGGCCCCGGGACCGGCGATGGTGAGACTCCGTGGATGGGTGAGAGCATAGCCACCGGGACCAACAATCGCCGTTCCTCCGCTGCCCGCCGTGGCCACGCCCCCGGGTCCTGCGATAGCGATGCCGCCCCTGCGAACCTTTAGCCGCTGAATGATGATTCCTCCTTCGCGCAATGCCTGCTTTTGGGTGCTTTCCTGAGCGGTGGCCACCTGGCTCACAGTGTGCATCAGGTGATGGCCCTTGTGAGCAAACAAGTGCTTCTCTGAGGAGGCACTGTTGTCCAGTTCCGCGGCTGTGTTCTCAATGGTATCCACATCATCGGCCATCCCATCGCCGGCGCCCTCGTTTTCATCCTCCCATTTATAATCCATCGAATCGATTGAGTGATTCTTCACAGGAACATTGCCAACAACCACAGGACCTTCTCCAGCTGTGGCCGCCATTGGAGGTCGGAAGGGGAGCTTGAAAATGTTTTGAAAGGCATTCTTGATGGCAGTCGAGGTCTGATTCTGCATCTCAGCTATATTCATTCCGGGCATGCGGAATGGACTTAAGCGATTCCGATTGGGCAGCAAGCCACCAGATGGTGGTAAAGTAGAACTCAACAGGACAGGCGCAGATGTAGCCTTGATATTAAGGGATGTGGATCCCTGGTAGATTTGCTGTTCAGCATCCTTTCCACTCAAGCGAACGGGTTTCGCTGTGGAACCAACCTTCTTTCTGTTCAAAGAATTTAATTCCGGTGACGAAGTGGGCTGAATCTTCTGTGGCTTATGCACGGGCTTCTCGCGGGAGTCCAAACGATATTCCTTGAAGTTCACAGGCACTGGAGCCTTTGTGGTGGTCGTACCAATGGTGGTGGAATTACCCCTTTTTGGGGTGCCATCTTCATTGAGAGCCAGTTCTCGGGGCAGGAAGAACAGGTGATACTTGGGCGTCGTCTTGCCCTGTTTTCTTCCAGCCTTCGCCTTGCCATAGAAGCTGTCCACATCGCCAATGATTTTGTATCCCTTTATCTTGTATTCCTGCGAGGCGTGCTCCTTGAGATACTCCTCCTTATTGAGTTTGTACAGGTGCACGGGCACCACAAAGTGGGCGGGCAGCTGCTGTGCTTCTTGTTCGGAACTCGGCTTCGGTACCTCCACCTGTTTGGGTCGGAAGTAGAGTTGCGCTTTCTTCTCCTCCTTGGAGGTGCTCTCAATTGCCTGGCGCAACCTGGGAGGCACATTGTAACTGCCCGCCACATTTCTTGTGAGTTTCACCGCCCTAATTGAGGGTTCTAACAAGGTCTGACCATTACTTCCCGAGAAGTGGTGCTGATGGGCGTGAAATGGCTGATGGGCGGGCTTGGGGAACAGGTATTGACTGGAATCAAGGATCGGTGGCAGCTTGGGCTGCTCCGGCTGCTTCTTCACGTAGCCAAAGGCCTCGTTAACCTTGGCTATCTGCTCGAGGATGCGCTTGGCCTCGTCCGCCTTTTCCGAGGACGGAGTGGCCGCATTGGGCTCAAAGTCCTCGGGAAATTTGACCAGCCGCTGCTTCTGAATTCTGCAAACGAAAGGTGGGGTTTGTTTGGTGGTCTCTATCTGTTGGTGGAGTTAGCTTCTAGTTGCTAATGCAGGGTAATGTGTTGTTGGGTGGAGGGAAATGAGTTTTGAGGGTTAGTCACAAGTCTGGGCTTTTTTCGGTTTAGTCACATAGTTCTAGGCAAGCGCATCAACTTCTACTTGGAATGAGCATTAGCGTTGACACAGTCACATTTGGCAGGCAAGGCATTTCATGGTTATTTGGGGTCTTAGGGCTGGGTAACTAGCTACTAGTCTACTTACTCGACGGCCAGTCCACCGTGCTGTTGAGCCTGGCCAAGTGCCAAAGAGGCCAGAAGCAGTGTTGAGAGCTGAAAGACAAATGTGTGACAATAGATGAATGAGATCTATGATTTATGCCGGTTAGATAGGGTGTCTGTATTCTGATGTCGTAATGGATACAAAATTCACACGTGTGGAATGCGGTCAAGTCCCGAAAGTCGCGAAAGTCTCTCTCTCCCTGCTCCTCCAGCACATTTGCATAATTTCTTTCGCTGCTGAAAGCTACGCCGAAAAGTGAGAGCCAGGTGGCAAGGAACGGCTTATGTACTTGACGGATTTTCCCTCGAATACGATTGTCAAGAACCTCACGATCGGCAAATATTTGACTCACTCTCGCCGGCTCTCCACATCTTTGGCAAAGTCAATATTGACGCAACCGTTAGCCGGTGGAAACGACCAGCCCGCACGCCTATCTATCAGCGCCGAAATGTCACAAAGCCGAGAGGAACTGAGACCAAAAGCCAAAACCAAAGCTGGATTCGAAGTCGAGGCTCGTGTTGTGTCATTGACCTGAACCTCTAGGCGGCTGTTACGATTTCGGTGCCGAAACGTAACTCGAGAGAAGAGATTCTGGCGCAGAGGCTGTCGAACCTGGTTGCCATTGATTTGCAAGAACTCTTGCATCCCCAAGCAGTAAGATGTATTTCTGTCTGCTTTCTTTTGTGTATTTCGCCTTATTTATTATATTGCCCTCACATAACGATGCCGATTCGACCCCATATCAGGTGTGTCTTGTCCAAAAATAAACTGGGTTAATGGCTCGAATGCAAAGTTTAAGCGCAGCATTTTATGTTCTCAAACAAGTTATAAATGAGTCTGTCTCCTGATCTTCACATCCGATCAGGTGTCTTTTGGTCTTAAATGATATTCCAGAGCCATTCCAATGCAGCTAATTGAGCAGGGATTGATGGACTTGGGACGTGTGGCTAACTGTCTACACTCATAAATTGATTAATTTATGAACCACTATCGAAACGATCACAAACTCGAAAACAAACCAGTGCACTTATAGTTAAGAACCCCACACAAATGTGACCGATTGTTTGATAGTTGGGAGGGGGAAAAGAAGACTTATATTACCATTTGTTAGCCCACGCATGATTTTTATACGTTTGCGGCATATTAATTTTATGTTCTTTGAGTCATAATTATTTTTTGGGCTTTTCAACCCAAGTGGTTGTATTGGTTGTGGTTATAATTGAATGGCATTGTTGCTTATGGGAGTCGCTGTAGAGTTTTGACTTTTAAGGGCATGCTTTTCATAATGGGAATATGAATAATGCAAGGAACAATACTTCCTAGGTATGAATGATTAATTCTCACTTTTTAAATTGGGGTGGGGCTAGAATATTGTCACGTTCAAATGGAATGGACAAAAGGGTTTCACTTTTCAGAAAGAATTAACTCTTTTGAAAAACCTTTACTAAGTGAACAATAACTGGCACAAAGAAGTCTTAACCTTTTGCATTCATATAAAAAAAAGTTTCCCCAATATAGTTCTTTGCGTCCAAATTGATTTGTGATTATTATAAACCCCAAAAAGATTTTAGGCACTCTTATTAATATTTGCATATGGCACAGAGCATAATTAAGGCTAATTAAGGCGATCAAAAAAAGGAAAGAACCAAGCCAAGAATCAAAAAAGTCGCTTAGTGAAAGTTAGTGTCGATTCAGAAGTGAAAGAAACAAAAGACTTAAGGCACGAACTTGGGCCAGTTGACGAGTTAATGAGTTCAGCGGCAGCACAGAGCAATAAATGATTAATTGCGGTCAGGTATAAACTAGTTTCGTTTTGTATTCCCAAAATGTGAAGTTAAGTCATTCATGGTATTTAATTTTCTTTTTTATGCGATTTGACTTACAACAAGAAAGCGCATTTTAACGCGAGGTTCTGGTGAATAGTTTCAGATTTTTCAATAAATGCTTGGTGTTCGTGGCGTTGACCAATCCTCGCCTTGACAATATATCCTTGAACTGCAAACGAGAACGGGAATGAGTGGCACTCTGGGTTATCACGCGGCAAAATCACACACACTAAAAGCACTATAAAACCAATCCTGCTGAGCTTTCAATTTACGATTGTTTCAGGTTCCGTTGTTTTTCTTTCTTTTTTTTTGTCACGCACAATAAATAGGGTCTGGAAATGGAACTCCTACCAAGAACCAAGAGCCAGCGAGCCAGGCGACGTCTGAAGATGAACTGAGTGCTGGCCGGGCCCAGCGCGTCTGTTTATAACATTTCCATTAGCGATGCAAACGACGAAGCGAAAGAAATGGCCAAGAAAACAGGGCCCGATCAGGTGTAAGAGAACTGGGTTTTGGGCAGAAGAGAGAGTCGAAGAGAAGACCGCGATTCGGGCACGTAGTCGAGCGCCTTGGCCTGGCTTTTATCTGGGGGCGTGGATCTGTGGGATTTGGTTACCAGCTCCAGGGTACACAACACCAATTGATATGCAGGCTTACAACTCTAGGATTTCGCAGATCGAAATCTTCCCCGATCCCTTGGGTTAGGCAAATAGTTTGCCTAACATATTGTCAGATATTTCTCAAGCATTTGATTAAATGTGCTGACAGTCGCTTCTTCAGTCTACTGTTTCGCAAACTCGCACCTAGCAAGAACACAGAATCACAGCGCTGACTTTGATTAATTGGCCGTTTATTGGCTTGATTGAGTGTGACTGGACAGGAGCGAAGTGACTGGCCATTACAAGTGGAGTGAGCCACGAGAATAGAAGCGAAATGCGTGTGGGAAGTGGAAAGGTAATCAGCTCGGAACGGGCCCAGAACATGACATAAGCCAAAATGGTAAGAGACTTACCGTGATGAAAGAATCGATTCGTTGCCGGGCAATTCAATTAAAATGTTTGCCTGGAACTCGTTAGAAAGTTTCGCACATAGTGACTCAAGAGTCATGTTCTTTTTTTTTTTTTTTGATTTGACAAGCACTTCGGCGTGAAGACTTCACACACTTCTCGGGTATCAACAGATGTCAGGATTAAGACTTAGCTTCGGACCGTTTTTGATCGATAATCATGAATAACAAATGTCTGAAATCAGAGAAATTGATTTCAGGTTCGTGCCTTAAGTCATTTGTTTTCATTGCAGACCAGTCTTTATTAGCCCAGAACCATTAATTTTGTGATTAACTTTGCTGTGATACAACTGCAATTTATTCTTTTATTGGCTTTTATGCCCCGAGCAGCCAGCTACTGACTGCGCTGTGAAATAATGCATATTCCTTGATTAAGCAGCATCGAACGGGGGGTCGACCTTTGTGGCACACGCAGGCATCAATAAAATTGCCACAAGATTTATGGTTTCGAGTGCGCAGAGCCGAAGGGAGCATACGAAATTAGCAGCAACACGTTGTAAGCCCCGAATGCGCCACACGCACCACTTGATCCACAATTGGAATGCAGCAATCAAAAGGCGATAAATCGAACCCCAACTGAAATCCAAGCAGCCGAAGAGCGAGTCGAGAAGTTGAAGACCGAAGACCGAAGACCGAAGACCCAAGACCCAGAGACCTTGGGGCCTATTTATAAATGCAGGCGAAACGGGACTGCTAGTGGGATGTCGTTGCCTAGGCCCGGGCCAATTAAGTCTGACCTTCGGCGAGGAGGAGAATCCCAGCCCAAACCGTTGTTTATGAGGGGGAAAATAAACAGAAACAGCTAACTGGCACCTGGGAGAGCCGGAGCCCCAGTAATTTGTGGTTTCAATGCAGGCCGTTCTGCTGCTACGCTAACCCAATTATGCACCTCGGCTACTTCCCAGGTGAGCCATTGATTTCTACGCTGAGAACGTGGCCATTTCAGCCATACAAACCCTAGACCCGGCCGAATAGAATCTATGTCAAGCTATGGCAAGCTTTTTAGTGCTCTTCTGTACGTTCTTTTAGTGCATTCGGCGAAGAAAGTTTTCGAGTGCGTAGGAACTTGTTTCAGGGAAATCACTCGCTTAGATCTCTTGACATTAAAACTTAATTGTGGCAGTGAAACTTTCGGTCAAAACTGGCCCATGTAATAACTTTTTGTTTTAGCAAATATGCATATTATTATTGCTTATGGGCTTTTCTTGGCTTCGCGCGGCCAGAAATATATTTTATTTAGGCCACGCCGTGGACGCCAAGGCTTTCCGTTCGATTCAAATTATTTGGCAAGTGCGCGCACGCGTCGAACATTTCAAATGCTGTATTATTTTGGTCCCTTTCCGACATGAAATTGCCCAAACAAAAATAAATAAGCCACAGAGCTGACTCAATTTGGCTTTGGGATGCACTGTCCATTTGTAAAATGACTTTGTGCGACCGAATATAACCATTTTTATGATCGGAAAATCAATTAGGGTTTATAACATGCATAAATCGCCGCAGTTGTATCGTGCCAAAGCACGCGCCACAAGCAATTAAAGCTCTTACAATCATTTACGATCAGAAACTGACAATGTTTACCCTTATCTACTTTATGCAAACATTTTTATTGTAAAACGTTTAAAAATTATGTCCAGGCAAGAAAATTTTCTATTAATGCGATGACCGCTTTTATGGAACTCAAGTTATGTTTCTTTTTAAAATGAAGAAAAATATTCTTTCTACCGTCCTATTTAGCATAATATTATATTCCAAGATTTACAATTACAAAAAGAATTCATACATTTTTGGACATCTATTTTTACGTACATTTTTTTTTTAATTTCACCATTATTTATAAATGTTAATATAATGTCTTCCGATCCAAAGATAATTTTGTGCCGCGTAGAAGTTATGAAATCCAGAGCTCTCGATAATATTTGACTATTGCTTGCATTCTATAACCAAGCAAAGCTGCACTCTTTTCTTTGAATGAACTCTGTTTTACAAGTCATTCATTCTTTGACATATGTTTACAGTTCAGATCCCCGATCACGTAGGTCTCAAACACGACAGGTGACACTGTCAGATCTCCAAAGACTTCCAGTAAATAACGCAAAACACCCAAGTAGAACGAGCAATAGTTTTGGCTAATATATTTTATTTACGTGTAGCCACGATATTTATGCAACTCTTGCAGGCTAGTCAAGGCATTTGTTTGGATTCCGTTTCCGATTTCGATTTCCGAGTGCGGTTCAGCGGCGGTGGTGGCCTTGGCCAAATTGCCACCCATGACCACGAATCCGATGCCGGCGCCCGCCTTGTAGCTCAGCTCATGGTAGCCAGCCTCATCGTAGTAGGAGTACTTGCCCAAAACATTTCCCGCCTCATCGGTGTGCTGGGCATGCGACATCTGGTCGGTGCTGAAATCAAAGTTTTGCTGGCTTTGCCGGTGCTTCAGGTGGTTGGTCGATGCTAATTGGTAGCCCGCACTCAGCGAAGATGTTGCCACTGCTAGGTTATCCTGTGTATTGTAGGAAATCCGGGAAAGTGGATTCTGTCTTGTCCTCAGAGATTGATGCACAAAGTTCAGCGGACCAAAGGAATCCAGAGAAGATGCCCCAAAACTAGGCTTAACGACACTCCTATCCAATCTATCGCCATCCGTGTTGTAGGAGTATCCTTGTCCATTGAACTGCATATACACTTGCGCTCCTTGAGCACAGGAAACTATCAGCGAAGCAATGAAAAGCACCAACATCATGTTCAAGTCTCAGAAACAACTAAACTCCGAGCATGCTAAGTCATGGGGTTATATGTGGATTCAAGGAAACCGCAATGTGCAGATTAACCTGCTTATACCCGGATCCACGGATATCAAATAACTATTCGCTAGAGATACAGATACAGTTTGAGATACAGATACAGGCAAAAAATGTATTCCGCTTTAAATACTGTTTTAGTTTCCATGTGGAGTCAACCCAGTTTCGGTTACTCAACACTGATCACTTAGAGCTACGCACTACAAACTACAGATCTACAGATCCAATGGGTGCTTAGTGCTCCCTTGAGGCATTCAGCTCGGCGATCTCATCCTGACGCAGTGCCTCCGACGGCGAAAGTCCGATCCTTCCGCCCAAGGGTATTATGTCGATGTTCTGGACATGGGCACGCACACTTTGACCAGGCGGCAGGCCCACGTACCATTTACCCACGTTCTTGATGACGGTGGAGTCGCGGTGTCGCTGCACCCACTCCCGATCCCTGTCGATCTCTAGAATTCGGTGGTTGGCGGTGACCAGAGGAGGCAGTGAACTGCCCACATCGTCATCGTTGAGGTGGTAATTGTCCCCGGGTCCGCTCATGGCACTGGTGCCCGATCCACCTGTGGGCGGCAGGTAGCCCAGGCCGGAGTCGCCTTCCCTGGAGGCTCCAGCTCCACCTCCTCGACGACTGCTTCCACCACCGGCAGCACCTCCCCTTCCTGCTCCCCGCTCAGAGGAGACACTTACTCCACCAACGCCGCCGAATCGGTTTCTGTTTCGGGACCCACTAACATTGTTTCTCGTGGAGCTACCTGAACCACCTCTCTGAGAGCTGTCACCTCCGGCATCGTATCTAGTACTGCCCCGTTGCGGACTACCCGCAGGGAACCCTCTTCTGTCTTCTTTGCCATTAAAGTTGGTGGAACCAGAGGAGCTGCTGCCAAGCCCAATGTCATCCCCTTGGTCATCAGCATGGTGTCCCAGATTTTCATCAGCTGCCCCAGCATCACCATCTCCACGATTCCTATCTCTTGCTCCATCAGCCGGCTTTAGGTAATCTTTGCCTCCGGGTCTGCTTGGAGTACGGCCCCTTCCCGCTCCACCTGCACCACCACTTGGCCCCGAAGCTCCTACCGAAACACTTCCCCCACCTGATCCACCACCACCTCCCTTCGGACCTAAGCCACCACCAGCACCCCTGCCAAAATCATTAGCCAGTCGGAAATCTGGATCTGTCAAACGAAAATCAGCCACAGAGGGATTGTTATGGGTTCCAGGACCAATCCGATTTTGCACCACCCGGTAGCCAATTCCTGCTCCAGCTATATACTCCACTGTCCGCTGCACGCCCTTGTCGTCCAGGAAGGAGTAGGTTCCTCGCACCAGGCCATCGGGTGCTCGACTTTCTGCCCGTCGGTGATCCGAACCTGAGGCGATCAGCTTATAGCTTCCAGCCGGCCCCCTTTGCACAGACATCTTGCCGCGTGCTTTGGGATGGGACGTGTACAGAGGACTGGAGTACGCCACAACAGATGGGCTGTCCGGCACAGCGTTGGAGATCTCGAATCCGGTTCCGGCTCCAGCTGCATAACGAACACTGTGCCGCTCGCCCACGTCGTCCAAATAGGAGTACAGACCTGGGATAGAATCAGTTAATATACTCTTAAGTACCATACTCGCTAAACTCGCCTCTTATCCTATTCCCGGAATCATTCTCCTCGCTGCGCGACTGATCCGGAGTGCGAAAACTAAAGCTGTAGGATGGATCGTCGAAGGGATCGGCCAGCGGATCGTCCGGACTTCCCCGCGGCAGTACCGGATACTGAGCCAGGTCCATTTTCCGATGGATTTTCGGTCCGTTCACGCGAAATCTATGTGGGAAATAGAGGGAGATTAATTAGCTACCGACACAATGAGTGGGGATTGGGTAAACCCTTTCAGCGGAAGCGGACTTGCACTGCAATTTTGAATATAGATTCGATCTTAGCCCGGCACGCCATTACTTCGATTACTACACATCTCGGGGAACGATCCCATTCAGAATCATCGCTATCGTTGAGCATCTGCCATCTACAATCCATTCCTCTTTTTTTTTTGGCTCGAATCTCTCAGGCCAGTCAATTTGTTAACAGCTTTTTGTTTCCCCCGATTTACCGGAGATTGCAAAAAACAACAGTAGCGCCGAAGCGGTAATGGAAAAACGTTTAGGCAACGCCAGAAAAAGCAGTCCAATGTGTTAGAACGGCTCCAACTCCATGGATCCCCCTCCGTTTGTTTGGGTTTCGCTTCAGTGGCCGCCGCCTGCCGCCAACCGCTGATATATGAGCTCAACTCTGACATCGAGGGGAGATAACTCACTTTGTGCTGCCACTTCCTCAGCGGCCAATACACTCAGGAAAAAACCGCCGACCTTCCTCAAGGAAGTTACCTTCGAGTCATGTATACCCACAGAACTTATCGTTGCCTAATTATTTTTAAAAACATTTGAAATACATATATTTTAAAAATTATGTTTTTCTTTTACGCATATTTTGACATCATCAATTTTAAATGCATTTTTCTCCACACATATGCACTCTAAAATGATACTATTTTCTTGCAGTGCACCAGCGCACTTTACCCACTAGTCTTGGCTACCGTCTTCGATTACTCACCCACGTGGTCCGGCTGTGTAGACCGTCTCCTCGATCTGCCCGCTCGCCGGACTCCGCGAACCGTAGCGACCTCGCACCGTGTTGTCCGGAGTGCCCGAGGCGCTGTGATAGTAGCCGCCAATGTCATCATTTGCATGTCTTTTGGCCGATTGGAAGCAGTAGCAGTAGCAGTACCAGCAGCAGCATATCCATTATCCATGCCAGGTGGGATCCATCGAAACAGAAGTAATTGCGTTGCCCCATGCGTGCGAAATGGAGAGGGAAAGATGGTCGGAAGCGTGTTATTGTTGTGGTTGCAAAACGTTGAGGCGTTAAAGAGGTGCTAAAAATCTCAAATTTTCTCGGGTGTAATGGTGATGGTAAGGTAGCAGACATCATTGACCGATTAGATGATTTGTTAGATTTATGACCCATGGCTGCTAAAAAACTGTAATTGAGTTGTTCTCTTTTCAAAAGGTTTATTATTCTACCAAACAGCTAAGTTTGTACGCAATTGGGGAAGGTTATTTCTTATTTTCAGCGACTAACTACTTTTAATCCTTTTTTTAAAAGGAAATTGGACGACAATGAAAGTTCTATTCTATTTAATGTAAATTATGTTATTTGGTTAAGTTTTTTTATTGTGATGACTAATGCAATGAGTTGAAAATTGAAAAATATTAATTTCAATGTTATCTGAATTAATTTTATTGTGAAGTTTTAAAATCCTATTAAAAATCTTAGTCGATGTAGGTATTATGATAATCGTATTACGAAGGAAATTACTAATTTCTGTCAAAATATCCTGCCTTTTAAAGCATTTTTAGGTAAATTGAAAATTTTACTAAATTCAAAATTTTGCAATTGTAACAAAAACTATTCATCAAATTTCTTGAGTCACAGGGTGTTGCATTTGCAATTAAATGCATATCCATTTAATCCATAATGCCAATTTTTTTTTCAGTGCTTAATATCCTTTAAAAATGTTCACTATAGTTTGTCACACATCTATGTACCGAAACTGAAAAGATCCATCCTCGCTGATGGTATTGTACTCGATTTCGGCTCTCGCAGGATCCGAAAAGTATCCTAAAACTGCGCAGAGAAGCAAAAGGGAATTCGCGTGCCGATGCAGATGCCACATCATTCAAATCGCATTCGTTTTAATCCAATCGAGAGATGAAACAAGTATCAAACGGGCATCCTGTTCCAGGTGCACAGTCACCACATAAACTTATATTCCCCCAACAAATCCGATTCGATTCGATCGTCTGCCAATCCGATCTTGGAACCCGTCTTAAACTCCGACTTGGTTTGCGATCTTCGAGAGGAGCTAGCGGCTAGAACAACGCGACGGCGACGACTGATGCGATCCAGCGTTAGACCTTCGTATTTAAATACGATTCTCAGGCGGCTCAGCGAGCGGTTCGTGCGGCGTCATATGGTGGTGCTAGTGGAGCTAGTGGTGCTGCTTGTCTCACCTGACCACCCACCAAAAAGAGCCAAAGCCACGAAGATGAAACAGCAGCATTTGTGTGCAAATTGCGTTACAAGAAAAGGCGGAAAGTGGGCGCGGGGCTCAGGTGAGAGAATTCGTTCTAATGATGGACACGCAAGTGTTGTTGCAGCTGCTGCTGTGTTTCTCCTATTTTATGGCTCCTTGTTCGCCACTTTAGGAGGGTGGGGGAAGGGGCTTAAAACCCGCGGGAAATGGCCAGCGGAAAATGGAAAATCGTGCCTGTGTAGCTGTCTGTCAATTAGCTCACGTTGTTCTTGTTCCCCGAAGTTGCAACCTGGAGCTCTCTTCCTGTTGACAATGCACCATCCCCCCGCCCCGCTCTCTTTAGCTTACAAATCGCAAAACTCTGAACATTGAACTTCATCGCTGGGGAATCAATTTTCCATTTTGAGTTTTCCGTTAGCCGGAGCTTATTACAAGTTCGATCCAGAGCGAGTCTAGGTCAGTGTCTTAGCAGCAATTTTTGGCCAGGTATGCAATTAAAGGCAATTACCCGTCGGCTGGAGGAGACCACAGAACTTTATGACAATTTCCGCCTAGGATCTTGGCTCTTGAATCTTGGCCATTATAATGAGCCATAATTAGCGTGGCGACGCTACTGGCCACTTCCAAGTACAGTTATTGGCCATTGTTCTGGGTTCTAGATGGGGATGTGCTGGGGATATGTCAGGCCCTCTGATTAGACCGCCCCGCTTGGTTGCCTTTGATTCTGGTTATAGTTTATAGTTCTGGCTAGCCCATATTTACATCCACATAGACTACCGCCTTTGATAATCTTTATAGCCGTTGTTTTTTGGCCATATGCAAATTGGTCAGAAGGCGGAAGAGTTCACCAATTGGTTAATTGTGCGCTCAATCGGAGCGAGTGCTTTCCGAGCATAAGCGCTTTGTAATCGCACAACCGCAGAGACAATGGAACGAAACCCAATGCGATCGCGATCGGAGAGCCATGGAGATATGGTATAGCAATGATATATGGCCGCTGCCAATGACCATGTTCATAGGCATGTGGTCGAGCTTTAAGGACAAGTTTCTAACGGACTGCACGCATGGGAAATGTGCAACCAGTTGTGGCAGTCGCAGTTGCACTTGGAGTATTGCTGTTTGCCATTGAACCACATACCCAAAGAGCAAAACTAAAATGAGAAAAAAAAAGTATAGCTAAACTGGAAATTCATAAGTGGCCTGTGTGGGCCATCCTGCCAAGTTGGCTTGGAAAAGTGAAAATGCTTTCGATTTCATCGCGTCCATTTCTTCGGGGGACATTCATTTGACAGCGGCCCAGGCGTTCGGATCGGCGTGGAGACTCCAATTAATCGCAACCATGAGGATTACACAACTTTTATGCATCTCGTGCATGGTTATCACATCGATCGACGCTGTGGAATATCTAATTCGCTTCGAGACGAAAAAGGCCAAGTGCTTGAATCCACCCAGAACGGCCAGGAAAGTCGAGTCGGTCATAAGGGAGTGCCAGGATGAGGTCCGCAACAAGTTGGTTAATGGTGGGCCTTCAAATTAGTTAAGCCATATTAAATACTATACGGTTTTGGTCCCCATTTAGAGGCCTATGAGATACTCAAGGAGCAGGTGTCACAAAATCAGCCACCCATCGATCCGAACGATGACTCCATCGACTTCATTTGGCCTTCTGTGCCCGAGGCACCTTCCCTTGATCATTCCCCCAACATCAGCCAGTACGAGTACATAGTCTACGATGAACCCGAACCACAGCGCCACGTGGCCAGATTGATGAGGAATATCCGACGTTTGGATGTGGCCAGTTCGGGTATATATCATCCCACTCTGGTGCCTCTGGAAGACAAACGCATTGCGGGGGTAAGTGAAGTCAAGTAGGAGAATCTTCTGCGAGACTTGTAGATCGCTTTTCTTCTCGTGTTAATGAAATGCATAAGGCATGCTCAATTAAGTTCAATGGCAGCCCAAGAAACAATTGGCTAAACCCCCACTTTAGCTCACCCAGCAAAACCTAAAGTCAGGGTTTTTAGACAATCGAAAGAAAAGCAAATGCATTTTCAGTTGCATTCAAAATCACACGCCTCCGGTGGAGATTTTTCGCACACCTCCCAGCAATGCTGAATTTGATGGCTGAAAAGCGCACTTTATGGCGGCACTTAATACACATTAGCTGGCTTTATGCATCAGCAAATTGAATGTACAGATAGAAGTACCTATGCAGTGAAAAAAAATATTGGTACACAAATGTGTCTAATCTGACTGTGTTAATGAAGCTACTCTGCTTCTTAGTTTTGATCAAAATTAAAAATTGTTTATTAAAAATATTACATATGTTAATATTATTTTTTTGTTAGCTAGCCTGCAATTAGTTTTAAGCCTTTTAACAGTTTTCACTGTGTATTCCATTGTATAAACAATTTTAAGTTAACTTTATTAACTAAAAGACCCTCGTTGAGTATACATTTGTGTATTTCTAGTGCCTGCTGCACTGCGTCTATGCCAAAAACAACGCCATCGATCAGAGAGGCTGGCCCACCTTGGACGGACTGGTCCACTTCTACTCCGAAGGAGTGCACGAGCACGGATTCTTTATGGCCACCTTGCGGTCCGTAAACCTCTGCCTCCGGACAATGACCGCACGGTACGGTGTTAATCGCAAGGAGCTGCCCAAGAAAGGTGAAAGCTGCGATCTGGCGTTCGATGTCTGTTCACACATGAACACGAATATATTTAAAGACTTACAATTTTGGGCTCCGTTCATATCTTATGTAAATGAATCGAGAGCGATAAATTATATTTAGGATTTTGTTATCTAAGGCGACATGGGTGCATTGCTCAAAAACATGTAATTTAAGTGCACACTACATGAGTCAGTCACTTGAGATCGTTCCCCGCCTCCTAAAATAGTCCCTTAGTGGGAGACCACAGATAAGGTCCTCGCCGCTCAAGATAGGCAGATGTGCCCGAGCGTGGGACCTCGATAAGGCGGGGACTATTTACGTAGGCCTCTGCGTAGGCCATTTACTTTAAGATGCGATTCTCATGTCACCTATTTAAACCGAAGATATTTCCAAATAAAATCAGTTTTCTTACAAAAACTCAACGAGTAAAGTCTTCTTATTTGGGATTTTACATTTGGTCAATCGAGCCTTTAATCGACTCTGCAGTTTCCCCCTACCAAAGGTAAGGAACTCAGAGAAAGGCCAGCTCCTTTAAGCATCTTACAGCTAAAGGTAGCAAAAATAAGTAACTCTTGTTTCCCCCTACCAAAGGTAAGGAACAGAGTATAAATATAAAAAGCAAAAAGATACAAAAGAATCTTTTATGTTTTAAAACAAGCACCTTATAGTCTATAGCTAAAGGTTGCTTTGTGTACCATTATAAATTGTGGTAAGGCGTGCTTGAGGCCATACATCAGCAATTGTGGAATTAAAAAGTGCATAACAAAAGTGCCTTATAAATGCTCTAATAGCATTAAATCAGCTCATAAATAGAGTGCAGTGTATATGCCATAAGAGCATAAATTAAATAAAAAGTGCCTGAAAACAGTGCCTTATAAATGCTCTAATAGCATTAAATCAGCTCATAAATAGAGTGCAGTGTATATGCCAAAAGAGCATAAATGCCGAAATAAATGGCTAAAAAACAAAAAATCTGACTGGACTACAAAAATAATAAAACGTGCCAAAAAAAAAAAAAAAAATCATCTTTAAACATCGACGGAGCCTTAAAGAAGAGAAGGAAGTCAAATTCAAAGGAGCCTCTACCAGCAGCAGAAGCAGCAACAACAGCAGCAGCAGAAGCAGCAACAGCAGTAGCAACAGCAGCAACAACAGCAGCAACAGCAGCAGCAACAACAACGACATCAGCTAAGTCAAAACAAGAATTTTCTGTTTATCCAAACACACATATATATATAAATACATATAAAATACATATACACGTACTATATATATTAAGAAATTACAAAAAATTTTCAAAATGATGTCAGAAAAGACTATTCAATTCCTTAAGAAGCAGTCCGAAATTATTTTGGAAATTAGAAAGTTGGAAGTAAAACCAACATTAACAGATGTAGAAATTCTAAAATTAAATGAGCTTCAAAAATGTTTCATTGCTAATCATAGCAATTTGTTAAAGATCGGCGTTGTCGATCATGAATATTTTAACGCGAAGCAGTATGATTTAATAATGATGGTGTTAGAAAAAATTAAAAATAAAAATGAAAAAATTAAGGGCGAGTCGGTAGAAAACACTTTCCCTAAATCAAACACTGTCCCTAAATCAAACCCTCCCCCTACATTAAACCTTGAAATGCGTGGTCACCCTGAAAAAGAGGGTATAGCACAAAACAACGCTTTAAAAGTAGAGCAGGCATTTCGTAATAATGTTGGCCAATTTCGAGTATATCTAGAAGATACGTCTAAACTAATAGACAGTAGTCCAGATTTCCTTAAAATAAGGAAAAATAAAATTGAATTTTTATGGCATAAAATAGATAACCTGATTGAACAGGTGAATAGTCATTTTGAGAGTTCGCTATTCGAAGAAGAAATTAGCGAACTTGAATTTGACAAACAAAATATTCTTACAGCCATTAATAGTCGACTCAGTGGCACAATAAATAAAGCTGAAATGTCGACGGTTGTTAAGGCGGAGGAGTTACCAACCCTGCCTAAAATACAGATTCCCACCTTCTTTGGTGATTCCAAAGAATGGGATCTTTTTAATGAACTCTTTACAGAGCTCATACATGTGAGAGAGGATCTCAGTCCTTCTCTCAAATTTAATTATCTAAAGTCAGCATTAAAAGGAGAAGCCAGAAATGTGGTTACTCATTTACTGCTCGGCTCTGGAGAAAATTATGAAGCCACTTGGGAGTTTTTGACCAAGCGATATGAGAATAAAAGAAACATATTCTCAGATCATATGAATAGGCTTATGGATATGCCAAATTTAAATTTAGAATCCAATAAGCAAATAAAGACATTTATTGACACGATTAACGAGTCAATTTATATTATAAAATTAAAGGCACAATTACCAGAAGATGTGGATGCAATTTTCGCTCACATAATTCTTCGGAAATTCAATAAAGAATCACTCAATTTATATGAAAGCCATGTTAAAAAGACAAAAGAAATACAGGCACTTTCTGATGTCATGGACTTTTTAGAGCAAAGGCTCAATTCTATATCATCATTCTCACAGGAAGTAAAACCTGTAAAGAAAATGATTAATAATAACAAGAATAAAAATTATAGTGACAATTGTGCATATTGCAAACTACCAGGGCATTATTTAATTCAATGCCATAAATTTAAAATAATGAATCCAGCAGAACGGTCTGACTGGGTAAGAAAAAATGGGATTTGCCTAAGATGTCTGAGGCATCCGTTTGGTAAAAAATGTATAAGCGAGCAGCTTTGTTCGACTTGTCGTAAACCTCACCACACGTTACTTCACTTTGCAGGTCATAATCCAGAAAAAGTGAATACGTGTAGAACAACAGGTCAAGCCTTGTTGGCCACGGCCTTGATTCAAGTAAAGTCGAGGTATGGAGGCTTTGAACAATTAAGAGCATTGATTGATAGTGGCTCTCAAAGCACAATTATTTCAGAAGAGTCTGCACAGATTCTAAAATTGAAAAAATTTCGGTCTCATACTGAAATAAGTGGAGTATCTTCCACAGGAACGTGCATCTCCAAGCACAAAGCGGTTATTTCGATAAGAAATTCTCCGAAAAATTTAGAAATTGAAGCAATTATTCTCCCAAAACTTATGAAGGCACTTCCAGTCAACACGATTAATGTTGATCAGAAAAAATGGAAGAACTTTAAATTAGCCGACCCCGATTTTAATAAACCGGGTCGCATTGATTTAATCATTGGAGCAAACGTATATACTCACATTCTGCAAAATGGAGTTATAAAAATAGACGGTCTCCTTGGGCAAAAAACTGATTTCGGGTGGATAGTTTCTGGATGTAAAAAATCCAAAGGAAAAGAAACCATTGTAGCCACAGCAATAGAAATAAAAGAGTTAGATCGCTACTGGGAAGTGGAAGAAGAAGAAAAAGATGATATCGAGTCTGAAATCTGTGAAAATAAATTTATCAAAACGACAAAAAAAGATTCAGATGGGCGATACATTGTGTCAATTCCATTCAAGGAGGATGTCACCTTAGGAGATTCAAAGAAACAAGCGATAGCTCGTTACATGAATCTGGAGAAAAAACTAAAAAGAAATGAAAAACTTAAGGTTGACTACACTAAATTCATGAATGAATACATGGATTTAGGACACATGATTGAAGTGAGTGATGAAGGCAAATATTTTTTACCGCACCAGGCAGTGATTAGAGATTCAAGCCTTACGACCAAATTGAGAGTAGTTTTTGATGCTTCAGCAAAAACTACGAATAACAAAAGTTTGAACGACATAATGTGGGTTGGGCCACGAGTTCAAAAAGATATTTTTGACATTATTATTAAATGGAGAAAATGGGAATTTGTTGTTTCGGCAGACATTGAAAAGATGTACCGACAAATTAAAATAGATAATAATGATCAAAAATATCAATATATTTTATGGAGAAATTCTCCAAAAGAAAAAATTAAAACATATAAATTAACCACAGTCACTTACGGAACTGCATCTGCACCATATTTGGCTACCAGGGTTCTGGTAGATATTGCAGATAAATGTAAAAACCAAGTTATTAGTGCAATAATTAGGAATGATTTCTATATGGATGACCTAATGACTGGAGCTGATTCGGTAGAAGAAGCTAATAAATTAATAACATTAATTCCCCATGAATTGCAGAAAGTTGGATTCAACTTAAGGAAATGGATTTCCAACAATTCCAAAATATTAACCACTGTGGAGGACACAGGGGACAATAAGGTTCTCAATATTATCGAAAATGAATGTGTTAAAACTTTAGGACTAAAATGGGAACCTCAAAAGGATTTATTTAAGTTCAGCGTAAATTGTAATGATGAATCAAAAAATATAAATAAGCGCGTTGTGTTATCAACGCTAGCAAAAATATTTGATCCGTTAGGATGGTTGGCACCAGTCACGGTTTCAGGAAAACTTTTTATTCAAAAACTTTGGATAAATAAAAGTGAATGGGATCAGGAATTATCCATAGAAGATAAAAATTATTGGGAAAAATATAAAGAAAATTTATTATTGTTAGAGAATATTCGAATCCCAAGGTGGATTAATTCAAACAGTTCTTCAGTCATTCAGATTCACGGATTTGCGGACGCCTCCGAAAAAGCATATGCTGCAGTAGTCTATGCTAAAGTAGGACCTCATGTTAATATAATAGCTAGCAAAAGTAGAGTCAACCCTATAAAAAATAGGAAGACAATTCCCAAACTCGAGCTGTGTGCAGCTCACCTGCTTAGTGAATTAATCCAAAGACTAAAAGGATCAATTGACAATATAATGGAGATCTATGCTTGGAGTGATTCCACGATTACCTTAGCATGGATTAACAGTGGTCAAAGTAAGATCAAATTTATAAAAAGAAGAACGGATGACATTCGGAAATTAAAAAATACTGAATGGAATCATGTTAAGTCAGAGGATAATCCAGCAGATTTAGCATCCAGGGGAGTGGATTCTAACCAGTTGATCAACTGTGATTTTTGGTGGAAAGGTCCGAAATGGCTAGCAGACCCAAAAGAACTTTGGCCTCGGCAGCAGTCTGTAGAAGAACCTGTCTTAATAAATACGGTATTAAATGACAAAATAGATGATCCTATTTACGAATTAATAGAAAGGTATTCCAGTATAGAAAAACTTATACGTATAATAGCATACATAAATAGATTCGTGCAGATGAAAACAAGAAATAAAGCCTATTCATCAATTATTTCAGTAAAGGAGATAAGAATAGCGGAAACAGTTGTTATTAAGAAACAACAAGAATACCAGTTTAGGCAAGAGATAAAGTGCCTTAAAATCAAAAAGGAAATCAAGACAAATAATAAAATATTGTCATTGAATCCATTTTTGGACAAGGATGGGGTTCTAAGAGTTGGAGGAAGATTGCAAAATTCCAATGCAGAATTTAATGTTAAACATCCAATCATTTTAGAAAAATGCCACCTAACAAGCTTATTAATAAAAAATGCTCATAAGGAAACATTGCATGGAGGGATAAACCTAATGCGAAACTATATCCAAAGAAAGTATTGGATTTTCGGGTTGAAAAATTCGTTGAAAAAGTATTTAAGAGAATGTGTAACGTGTGCAAGGTATAAACAAAATACAGCTCAGCAAATAATGGGTAACTTGCCAAAATATAGAGTGACGATGACATTCCCGTTTCTTAATACTGGAATAGATTACGCAGGTCCTTATTATGTTAAATGTTCAAAAAATCGTGGCCAAAAAACATTTAAAGGATACGTTGCTGTATTCGTTTGCATGGCCACCAAAGCCATACACTTAGAAATGGTAAGCGATCTAACTTCAGACGCATTTTTAGCAGCACTCAGAAGATTTATTGCTAGACGGGGAAAATGTTCCAATATCTATTCAGACAACGGAACAAATTTTGTAGGAGCTGCAAGAAAATTAGATCAAGAGTTATTTAATGCAATACAAGAAAATATAACGATTGCAGCGCAGCTTGAAAAGGACAGGATTGATTGGCATTTTATTCCCCCGGCAGGACCTCATTTCGGAGGTATTTGGGAAGCTGGAGTTAAGTCAATGAAATACCATTTAAAGCGTATAATCGGCGACACTATTTTGACTTACGAAGAAATGTCAACTCTTTTATGTCAAATAGAAGCATGCTTAAATTCAAGGCCATTATACACTATAGTTAGTGAGAAGGACCAACAAGAAGTTTTAACACCAGGTCATTTTTTAATTGGAAGACCACCTTTAGAAATAGTCGAACCAATGGAAGATGAAAAAATCGGAAATTTGGATAGGTGGAGACTTATCCAAAAAATAAAGAAAGATTTCTGGGTTAAGTGGAAAAGTGAATATTTGCATACGCTCCAGCAAAGGAATAAATGGAAAAAGGAAATTCCTAATATAGAAGAAGGGCAAATAGTTTTATTAAAGGATGAGAATTGTCATCCTGCAAGATGGCCTTTAGGAAAGGTGGAAAAGGTGCATAAGGGGAATGATGATAAGGTCCGAGTGGCTAAAGTAAAGATGCAGGAAGGATATATCACTAGACCCATTACTAAAATTTGTCCCTTGGAAGGAATAAAGTCTGTTGACAAAAATGAGGCTGACCAAGAGCCAAAAAGACGAACTAGAGCGACATCGGGAATGTCCAAGATCGGAATCATTATGGCAATGTTGTTGTTTGTGTTAAGTTGTCAAGTTTCTAGCGCATTACCTAAAGATATAGCACCAAGATATTCTATAGACAAAATAAATAAAACCTCAGCAATATATCTAGACCCGCTAGGAGATGTTGAGATTGTGAGTACTTCTTGGAATTTGGTTATCTATTATAAAATGGATCCATATTTTAAAATGTTAACAAAGGGTAATGCGCTTATACAAAGTATGAGGAAAGTTTGCGAAAGACTTCATAGCTTTGAAGAGCAATGTAGTCTAGTCTTAGATAATATGCAAAGTCAGTTATCGGAACTTGAAGAAAACAATAAATTGTTTATGATGCAGTCTAGATCTAGAAGCAAGCGTGCTCCTTTCGAATTTATGGGTTCCTTGTATCATATTTTATTTGGTATAATGGATGAAGATGATAGAGAGCAATTAGAAGAAAATATGAAGAATTTGTTAGATAACCAGAACAACCTTGATAAACTAATTCAAAAACAAACATCTGTGGTTGATTCAACTTCTAATCTATTAAAGAGAACAACAGAAGATGTTAACTCCAATTTTAGAAGTATGCAAATAAGAATTGAGAACATGACAGAAGTTCTTAAAGAAAATTATTATGTTTATAAGGAATCAATAAAATTCTTTATGATTACGAAACAGCTACACTCATTGATTGAAGAAGGCGAAAAAATTCAAGCAGGCATTATAAGCCTGTTGATTGATATTAATCACGGTAGGCTAAATACAAATATTCTCAGGCCAAATCAGCTTAAAAAAGAAATTGCCAAAATTCAGCAGAGTCTTTCAGAGAACCTAGTAATTCCAGGAAAACGGTCAGGTACGGAACTTAAGGAGGTGTATACACTGTTAACAGCCAGGGGTTTATTCATCGACGATAAATTGATCATTAGTGCAAAAGTGCCTCTGTTTAGCAGGCATCCATCCAAATTGTTCAGGCTTATTCCGGTGCCAATTCGAAATGAAGATCGGATAATAATGGTGCATACAACGTCCGAATATTTAATTTATAATTTTGAGATAGATTCCTATCACATAATGACGGAAGCCACATTAAATCAATGTCAGAAATGGCAACTAAATAAGAGAATATGCAAAGGAAGTTGGCCCTGGAATTCAGCGAATGATAATGCATGTGAGATTCAGCCTCTAAAGCCAGATAAAGCGGCGAACTGCATCTATAAAACAGTAGTCGACTCTAAAAGTTACTGGGTAGAGTTAGAAAAGAAAAGTAGTTGGTTGTTTAAGGTTCCTGCGAATTCAAAAGTCCGTCTGCAATGTACTGGCTCTCAAATTGAATTGTTTGATTTGCCTCAGCAAGGAGTTTTAAGCATTGCGCCATATTGTACGGCAAGAACCGACGATAAAATTCTAGTTGCCCACCATAACATTCAGTCCGAAAGTGAAGAATTATTATCAACACCTTATATAGGAGAAGTTAGTGGAGTGCCGAAGATTATTTGGGATCCGCTGAAACTATCAATATTAAATCATACTGAGGAATTTGAACGATTGAATAATGAAATTAAATTTATGAAAGAGAACCATCAAAAATTGAAAGATTTACATTTCCATCATATTTCCGGACATGCTGGATTAATTATTGCTTTAATACTAATGATAGTATTAATAATATATTTCATACGGAAATGTGCTGTGCAACAAAGAATGCAAGCAATAACCTTTGCAGGTCCGTTGCCAGTACTATAAATATCAATAGTAAATAAACAATAAAATAATATAACAAATAAAAATATACAGTCCACTAATAGAAAATGTACTTCTACATAGAAAAAGCAAAATGTTTAAAATAAGTTAATTAAGTACAAATTGTTGAATTAAAAATAATATAAACCATAATTGTAATCCAATAAAATTAAAAGCCAGAAAAACTAGGCCCATTGAAATCTTAGTTGCAAAATAAATGAACATATATCAAATAAATACAGTCCACTACTGTTATAAATGCAACTAATATACTAATGTACATCTCAGCTTTGCTGGCCCTTTGGCAGAATGTTCACACATGAACACGAATATATTTAAAGACTTACAATTTTGGGCTCCGTTCATATCTTATGTAAATGAATCGAGAGCGATAAATTATATTTAGGATTTTGTTATCTAAGGCGACATGGGTGCATTGCTCAAAAACATGTAATTTAAGTGCACACTACATGAGTCAGTCACTTGAGATCGTTCCCCGCCTCCTAAAATAGTCCCTTAGTGGGAGACCACAGATAAGGTCCTCGCCGCTCAAGATAGGCAGATGTGCCCGAGCGTGGGACCTCGATAAGGCGGGGACTATTTACGTAGGCCTCTGCGTAGGCCATTTACTTTAAGATGCGATTCTCATGTCACCTATTTAAACCGAAGATATTTCCAAATAAAATCAGTTTTCTTACAAAAACTCAACGAGTAAAGTCTTCTTATTTGGGATTTTACAATGTCTTTGACTGTATATCGGACCAAATTACCGGCTACTGTCTGGATCAATACAGCAGATATTAGTCTCTGTCTAGTGTGCGTAGCAATTAAATGGTTTAGTGCAAGTTGAATTCCAGTTTTTGTGTCAGGCCGCGACTATTGCGACTATTCCTGAGAAAAACAATGTAGGTGGCTTCAAACATTGTTGGAAATTACTAAACATATGTTTCTCGCTTTTCTTTTGAAAATTTCGTTTCAATGTTTCTTAAATAACTTGATATGATTTCACGGATATTCAAAATGGAAAAGTGTCAAGCAGAAGTCAACCCAATCGTGGTTACAAAAAAATAATAATAATAAAATAATAATAATAATAATAATATCTTGAACCTATATTATTAAATTAAAGGTATCAAATGGTTTAAGTAGATTACGGAAAAATTTTGAATTCTTTACATATTACTTACAGACTTTTTACATCGCGCCTTTCATGATCTTCCACAGTGGCGCCATCTGCAGTCGCATAGGAATAAGCTCTGTATGCTAGTGTTACCGCTCACCAAAACTGTAAAAATAATCGATATCTGGCACAAAACGATAGCGTTTCGATATGTTTGAGAGTCCAGGCCGTGCGCTAGCATTAACAGTCCCACCACTAACGCAAAAGTTTTCGGCTGTAAAAACGTAAATATTTAAACTTTAAGCAAGTTTAGTGTAAAAATAATCAAATCATGTGCGTTAATTTGCAAAAAGTCTGCGGGGCTATGGTCCATTTAGACTTAGTACTGGATTCAGCGGAAAACTCGCATTTCGCGTGCTTTTCACTTGTCCCACATTCGAGGTCCGCTTTTGCATCATGTGGAATTCCAGGAATTACCATCATCGTTTCAGCGATCAATGAGACACTGCCGCGTGTTCCCCTTTCTAAAAAGTGCATTTAGCAGGCATTTGATTGGTATTTTCCAACGTTTTTCCCCATTTAATTTCAAGGACTGTTCTTATATAATTGGAAAAGTGCAGGTGGGCGTCTCGTCGGCGGAAAAGCGCTTGCGCCGGCCGCCCCAAATGAAAAGTGAAATTTCGCAATGCAAAACAAGCGACGTCGGCGACGTCACATGTGGTTTTTTGTAAAATTAACTTGCCGCATTGATGACGCAATTGACCGAGTGCCGCGTGTGCTTTTCTCCCCGCCGCCCAATGAATCATCAATCAAAAGCAATGGCAATAGCAACAGCAAACCGCAAAGAAAGCGCGCGGCCGCATTGTCTGGGGCAGCACAACTAGTTATTTTTTTCTGCTGACGGATGTGGATCATCTGCCACAACCTATCATAAGTCGGCTGCAAAGGCCCCAGATCGGGAATAGTAACCACAAAAGTATTATAGTACTACGGAACCTCTACCTCCCCCTCGCACCCCGCTCCGCAATTACTTCATGCCCTTGGACCGCTCTTCTTCTTCTTCGCCTAGAGGGGGCTCGTCCAGGGTTTTTTTTTAATGGAATGCAAAACCCCACTGAGTGCGTCTCTCTTGCCTTCTTATACCCTTTTATAGGGTATCATGGCAATTTAATGTTTTACGCCAACTACGATAATAGCTTTTATTCAGTCTTAGACTAATTGGTACACTGATATCTACATAGTTATCATTCGATAGTCAAATTACCATTTCCGCTATTTTTTAGAGCAACATTAAAATTTACATTTTGCCACAAAAACCAAATAATAGTTTTTTATATAACTTTCTACATTATACATTTTTTTCGATAGAAAGTTAAACTATTAAATACTATAAAATACAACAATTCTAAAATAACTAAGAGTATCTAATGATCGGTGCCTCTTGAGTGTTCATTAATTTCGCACTCGCATCAAGGTAAATGGTTGTGTCTGGTGTGTGAACTTGAAACTTTATTGATTAGCGGAAAGGTAATTGATACACGCACAAATTCACTTGCGCTTGACCTATTAAATGCACTGTGAAAAATATGTTAAGAAATTGTTAAGATGTGATTCTGGATAGTGTACCAAATTTAATTTGAGTTGAGAAATCTTTTAGATATACAAACATTTTGTATTTTAATATTGTTTCTCGTTGTCTTTGGTATTATGTGATAAACAAGTTCTATGAATGTATTATACATTTTATTTTTTTGTGTATATCATACCGCTTTTTCTCTCCTCTCGTTTTTGGCTGTGTGGGCGGCATTCTTTGAAATGCCGGCTGACGAACGGACTTTGGGATTGTTGTAAACAAATTCGGGCTATAAATACGCAAGACATGGGCAACAACCAGGAGGCGAGGCGGTTAGATAAACGGAGGAAGTGCGGTCAATATGTAGATACATGAGTATGTACCTGACTGTTATCAGGTCCACCGATCGGCGACCGACCCAACCCCCTTTTGCCAGAAGATAAAGATACAACGCCGAGTTGTCATGTGGCCGCTTTGTGTGTTTTTATCACACACACACTCTGTATTTTTCTTCCAAGCTTGCAGCCCGCTCGGCGGTTCGTGAAGAGCAAATTCGATTTCTAAATTTTATATTTCACTCTCGAAGGCGGCCGCTTTTGTATTTTCGCTTCAGTCGACGCGCAGCACTCAGCACGAACAAACGTTTGACGCGTATCTGCGAGATACGGATACGAGTACGACGAGTACATATATTCGGTTGGTTTTTGGAGCAATCGCATGCAGTATATGCGTATATATTATACGGTGTCTTGATTCATTCCACCGCGGTGCAGTGCATATACAGTCGGAACTAGACCTTCCACCGACCGAAAGCCTAATGGATTTTTCCAGTCATGCTTCGAATTGTGGAACTGCAAGCTCATCCGTCGGACTATTTCACACTAATTAGCTCCATCATCTGGCCGTTCTAATAACTCAGCTGCTCTCACGCGAGCAGCTCTTCGTTTTTTTATTTTTTGCACTTATGTAATGTGTTTTCGTAACATCGACGTCGAGCAGAATATAATTGCAGGGAAAGCAGTATGTGAAAAGCGCCAGCACAAAACAAGCAAACAGATAAATGACACTGAAAGAAAATGTCGGGCTGCTAAATTGAATTATCTATTGTGGGGTGGACAATGTAACTGTAATTGTAGCTATGACCGAATCAAATAACCCGAGTGATGCACTTTCAAATACTTAGCTTTGACCACTCCAAACCGGTTAGCCGTTCCAATTGTTTTCTTTCATTTTTTGTGCTCTCATATCTGGGGGCCAGTATTTTGTAATCACTTCATTTGGATCGTCTGGCCAGCATGCGTTCGTCGATAAGACATGTGACCTGGCCACGCATTCGTTGCCCCATAAGTTCTCATTCCGAATTTCATTCAATTTGTACGTATTTTTTGCACGACTGGCTTTAGATAGGGATTCAATTACGACATCCGCACGCGCTAGCCTATCGCCAATAATTTGATTAATAACTTGACAAATTCTGGAAGTGCTGGCGTGGCATGACTGGAGGCCGGTTAAGCGCCCTCCTCTTATCACTGAATTGCGTCTAGAGGGTTCTGCGTTTAGTCATGGACCACAGGAATTTATAACTCCAAGCCAGGGACATTCGCTCTTGACGCCTTTGCGTTATCTGGGCAAACTCGTTTTGGGCCAAATACCCAGGTGAATGCTCACTGTGATTCGGAGACGGCAAACAAAAAGTGAGGGCAAATATTCACAACTGATTAAAAGTTGGGAAACGAACAAACTGCGCAAAAAGCAGCTGGCTCTCCCTATATAAAACCCCCCCATTTCACCATTATATTTGGGGGCCAAAGTATCTCCGCCATTTCTTGGCTGATTATCAAAAAAGCGAGCGACGGACTGGCGTATGGCATCACGTGTGCTTTTTTCCACCAAGCGATCCCCCGATCTCAACGGTCTAGTCTGGCTTTGGACGTATGTAAATTCCCCCCGCATCCATTCAATTGTGAACTTGTTTCGTGAGCGTGAGGGAATTTCATAACTGGCCCACTGGCCTGGCAACGAGTTCGGAACATTCGGTTGATCGGTGACACAGTTAAAACCCAGAACATGACCATGACGTAAAAACTTCTAGGCTATCTTATCGCGTTTACAGCAGCCGAGGGTCAGGAGTTCGGTGTTTAGGGGGTGGCACTGGCACTATCTTTTACGTGGCTTGTTTGTCAACAAAGCCGCCATCGATTAATCAGTTGGAAGTGATATAATAGTGGGCTGATAAGATCTTCACTAAGATTGTCTCTTTCTTTCAGTTCTATTTTGTAAAGCTACAAAATGCATAGAGCCCACACAGCCTTCAGCCTGGCCTTGTCGCCGATGGCGCACAAGAACTTCGCCACATGGCTGCTCAAGAGCAGCAGCAGTCAGCAGGTGAGTTTGGTCGATATAACCATAACTCCAAAGAAAACCCCAACTAATGAGCCCCCAATCTTTGGCAGATGGCCAAGGTAACTGCAGCGGCCGCTGTGCGCACCTACAACTCCGCAGCTGCCGAACCTTTTGCCAACGGCAGCACCGCCTCCTACGTGGAGGAGATGTACAACGCCTGGCTTCGGGATCCCACTTCCGTGCACACCGTAAGTATCCCTATTAAACAGGGTTTTATTTCTGCGCCTTTTTAAATTCAACTCTTGATTTTGAGTCATCGATAAACCAGTTTCTAGTGTTTATTTCTGAAGCGGAAGTGCTTTATTACCTTTTAAAAACCACTTAAAAATGTTAAGAGCTTATACTAAAGGGAACCAAACTTCTCTGCAATAAAAAATATAATAAAAGCCTAATAAAACGGTGATCCTGGAATAATGCATTCACAATAAATGACATGACAATAAATCCTTATTGATTCATTCTTCTTTTAGTCCTGGGACGCGTACTTCCGCAGCAACAGCTACGTTAGCCCGCCCAACTTGGCGCCCGTGCAGGCCAACACTCTGCCGCTGACCGCCTTCAACTTTGGAGGAGCCGTCGCCGGCGCTGCGCCCGACTCCAAGACCATTGACGACCATCTGGCCGTCCAGGCCATCATCAGGAGCTACCAGGTATGTCGACTCGTGCTGGCTCAATTACTTGGTTTCCAGCCGATCGGTGGAGATTGCAGCCAGAGTTGGCTCTTTTTGTTTTGTTCTCCTAGGTTCAGTTAATGTTTATGTTTAGATTATGATCAGTAGAGTTGCCTTTGCCCCCCCTTATGTGTGTTCACAATTGTCCATTTACCCAGACCAAATCATTTCGAATCCAGTATTCATGGTAGATTAGAAAATACTTCGTTGACTCACCCACGCCATCCACAGTATCCATAGAGTTAGACATTCACTCCTTCATGAGTAGTTTGGTTTTCTGTTCGATCACATCCATTTCGGTTCACCAAATAGTTATATATTAAGGGGATTTGTCACTTTTGATTGCACCATTCCTCATTAGCTAATAAGATAAATAAATATCGAAATTATTTGCAATTATCCAAGGGTATTCTGATTAAATTGCCAGAGAAGCAGTTAATTTTAATTTGCATATGATATACATTTTTGCTAAAGTTAAGCCTGTTGTTTTTTAGCTTGTTAAGTTTCTAAAGCCATACGATAACTTCCTGGCGTACGCATTTAACTTGATATACCTATGTCCTATGATCTACCCTGTACACCTCTTTACATATAATCAACCAATCTGTCTACGATATGTATGTACCATATAGTCACGAGGTCATTTGGCATCTGATCTGGATCCGCTTGGAATTTTGACTCGCGAAAAAACCGTCTGCAAGGATGGGCTAGCACGTCGTGCTAACGAAGATGTGCTCAGGCAGCACTCTGGGTTTTTGTTTGGTAAATTCTTTTACACAACTGTTTCATTTAACCCCCAGTCGCACCACTCAATCCCAAACCTGATGCACCATCCTGCTACTACCCACTCGCCTAGTTACTAAGTTCAGCACTCAAACTTACGCAATTGGTTTTGAAAGTAACTCGTGCTTACCATTTAACAGCCGAAGAAGGTTAAATGAAATTCGGAGTTGATGAGGAAGGGACACATGACCCTTTGTAGGATTAAGTTAGCGAGTTCCGTTTAGTTGAAGGTTTTTTTAATATTTCCTGTAAGTAACCTTGGTGTTTGGCTTTCTCGAAGTTTGTATCTTTCCGTTAAGGTTTATTCTTAAGCATCCTGTCGACTCTATATCTCTCAGCACCCCAGTTCCATATTATGTCTCTGTTCTTGCACTTGGACCAGCGATTCTCGATTAACCCACGAAATTCGAACACATTGCCATCTGTCAATCATTGTCTACTGATCCTGTCGAAGCTTTTAGTGTTCGCTTTATTTGTATCTGTTTTTGTTCAAGCCATATCTATTCTATAATTTTAATTGATTATTTTCTTTTCCTTTACTTTTATATAACTGCTTCCTAACCTAAATGTAAACAAATCGAAAAACACAAACTGCAATCGAAACTCAACCCAAAAACCAAAATCGCCAATCGTCTCAAACAATGTTTTAAAACAAAAATTCAAAATTCTCTCTTTTCGTATTATGTGTGTGTGTTTTGAAAACCTAAACCGAAACCGAACCAAATCCAATCCGAAAACATTGTTATTACTACTACCACCACCAACACCACCACCACAACTACCAACCAAATACCCAATACTGACACGTTAGATTCGAGGACATAATATTGCTCACCTCGATCCACTTGAAATTAATACACCAGAATTGCCTGGCAACTCCTCGACGAAATCCATTTACGCTAATTTCAGTTTTGGTAAGTAAATCCGGCGTTGGTCGTAACACCTGGCTATTAGCCCAAAGCATAACCTGTTTTAGTTCTTAACCCTTGATTTGTAAATACTTTTAAAACCAAATATTGTGTTAGTGACGTTCTCTGTCTTTCACCCGCACACACGATCCCCGGCATCAAAAATTCGATTATCGAACCCAACCACACAAATGTATCCAATGATATATAGAACCAAGTAAATATGCGCTATATATTGCCAGTAAATTTGTGTTACATTGTTTGCCCATTTCTGCCTTTAATTGTTATAATTTGGATGTCGTGCCAAAATATATAAATATATTTAAGTATACCTCACCGATTGATTATGTCATAAATAGATTGCATGATTGTTTTGCATTTCTCAAGCGAAATAAAGGGAAATCGATTGATAAGCCCCCTCAGTCTGATTGCAAGTGAAAGATTATGAGCCCATTAAAAACAAATTTAAGTTATCACCGATAGTGTCTTATGCATGTCGAACAAATGTCCGAACGAGGAACCCGTGAACAAACCAGCTGAGCATGAGCATCCGATCCCAATTTAAACTCTGTACTGCGTACAAACACCTCCGAATAGAAGCAACAAAAATCATTACACTCCGAATTTCAAACCAACATCTGCCGCCTACAATTTACTAATCCCACACCATGACACAATCACTCAAAACCCCTTACTAAAGTCTTAACCCATTGTTCCAACCCACTGCGCAAAAAACAGGCGAGCAGGACATGGATCGCCAGTTCAAGCTGCCCAGCACTACCTTCATCGGAGGCGATGAGGCTTCGTTGCCCCTAAAGTGAGTAACCCCACTAAAGGATATTGAATGACCCAACTAATATGTGACATTCCCTTTATTAGGGAAATCCTGAACCGCCTGGAGAATGTCTACTGTAATAAGATTGGCGTGGAGTTCATGTTCATCAACTCTCTGGAGCAATGCAACTGGATCCGCAAGCGTTTTGAGACCCCCGGCGTCCTTAACTTCTCGCCCGAGGAGAAGCGTCTGATCCTGGCCCGTTTGACCCGTGCCACCGGCTTTGAGGCTTTCCTGGCCAAGAAGTACTCTTCTGAGAAACGTTTCGGTCTGGAGGGTTGCGAGATCATGATCCCAGCCCTGAAGGAGATCATCGACGTATCAACGGAGTTGGGAGTGGAGTCGGTCATCATGGGCATGCCCCATCGTGGACGTCTTAACACCTTGGCCAATGTATGCCGCAAGCCCTTGAACCAGATCTTCACCCAGTTCGCTGGACTGGAGGCTGCTGATGATGTAAGGAAAGATAAAAATCTTCTTGGTAGAGATACTTAATGACTTTGCTTTCCAGGGCTCTGGTGATGTCAAGTACCATCTCGGTACATACATCGAGCGATTGAACCGCGTTACAAACAAGAACATCCGCCTGGCTGTCGTGGCCAACCCGTCCCATCTGGAGGCTGTGGATCCCGTGGTGCAGGGCAAGACCCGTGCCGAGCAGTTCTACCGTGGCGACCAGGAGGGCAAGAAGGTTATGTCCATTTTGATCCACGGTGATGCCGCCTTCTGCGGACAGGGCGTCGTCTATGAAACTATGCATCTTTCGGACCTGCCCGACTACACCACCCACGGAACTATCCATGTGGTGGCCAACAACCAGATCGGTTTCACCACCGATCCCCGTTTCTCGAGGTCCTCTCCCTACTGTACGGATGTGGCTCGTGTCGTCAATGCTCCTATTTTCCACGTCAACGCTGACGATCCAGAGGCCGTGATGCATGTGTGCAAGGTGGCTGCTGAGTGGCGTGCTACTTTCCACAAGGATTGTGTTATTGATTTGGTCGGATACCGCCGCAATGGACACAACGAGATCGACGAGCCCATGTTCACGCAACCCTTGATGTACCAGAAGATCCGCAAGCACAAGAACTGTCTCGACCTGTATGCCGACAAACTGATCGCCGAGGGCACTGTCACCGCCGAGGAGGTTAAGTCGGTTGCCGCTAAATACGAGAACATTTGCGAGGAGGCATTCGCTCTGGCCAAGACCGAGACCCACGTCAAGTACAAGGACTGGCTCGACTCGCCCTGGTCCGGCTTTTTCGAGGGCAAAGACCCATTGAAGGTAGCGCCCACTGGAGTGAAGGAGGAGACCCTCATCCACATCGGCAACCGCTTCTCGTCGCCACCACCGAACGCTGCTGAATTCGTGATTCACAAGTATGGTCGAGAAAAATTACTTAAACTTCAAATACTAATTAACCAATTTCTTCCTAAGGGGTCTATTGCGAGTGTTGGCCGCTCGCAAGGCAATGGTGGACGAAAAGGTCGCTGATTGGGCTTTGGGAGAGGCCATGGCCTTCGGCTCTCTGCTGAAGGAGGGAATCCATGTGCGCCTTTCGGGACAGGATGTCGAGCGTGGTACCTTCTCGCATCGCCACCATGTGCTGCACCACCAGCTGGTCGACAAGGCCACTTACAACTCGCTGCAGCACATGTACCCAGATCAGGCGCCCTACTCCGTCTCCAACAGCTCGCTGTCGGAGTACGCAGTGCTTGGTTTCGAGCACGGTTACTCGATGACCAATCCCAATGCCCTGGTGCTGTGGGAGGCTCAGTTCGGAGACTTCAGCAACACGGCCCAGTCGATCATCGATCAGTTCATCTCCAGCGGTCAGTCAAAGTGGGTGCGCCAATCGGGTCTGGTAATGCTCCTGCCCCACGGCATGGAAGGCATGGGCCCCGAGCACTCCTCGTGCCGCGTGGAGCGCTTCCTGCAAATGAGCAGTGACGATCCCGACTACTTCCCACCAGAGTCCGATGAGTTCGGAGTGCGACAGCTGCACGACATTAACTGGATCGTGGCAAACTGCTCGACGCCCGCCAACTACTACCACATCCTGCGCCGACAGATCGCATTGCCTTTCCGCAAGCCCCTGATTCTGTGCACGCCCAAATCGCTGCTGCGTCACCCCGAGGCTAAGAGTCCTTTCAGCGAGATGAGCGAGGGCAGCGAGTTCCAGCGCATCATCCCCGACAACGGTCCCGCCGGCCAGAATCCCAGCAATGTGAAGAAGGTCGTCTTCTGCTCGGGCCGCGTCTACTACGATTTGACCAAGACACGTAGGGAAAAGCAGCTGGAGGGCGAAATCGCCATTGTGCGCGTGGAGCAGGTGAGTCCCCATAAAAATATTTATATTGGTCGATCTGCTAAAGTATTTTGTATGTTCAGATCTCTCCCTTCCCCTTCGATCTGGTCAAGGAGCAGGCCAACCTGTACAAGAATGCCGAACTCGTGTGGGCCCAAGAGGAGCACAAGAACCAGGGCAGCTGGACCTATGTGCAACCTCGTTTCCTCACCGCCTTGAACCACAGCCGCGACGTCAGGTAGGTGCCAGGGCTATATTTAAGCGGTCAGCAACTATCCACCCACAAGAGCAGGAGCACTCCGACCACGTCCTCACTCCCTGATTTTTCTCTCAGGCTCAGATTCTTCTATAGTCTCAGTTTATCTTTGTCTATTTCATAAAGTGCACTATTTTCATCGTGTACTGTACTTTTTATCTTTGATTCTCTAAACATTTTACTCTCTTTTGCTATTGTTTCACTACTTTTGCATTAAATTAGGCTTTAATTTTACCATTTCATTTTTCATCGCAGTCGCTATCATTTTAAATGCCCCAGCCGTATGATATTAACTTAATATCAAATAAAACTTAATTTAATATAAATAATAGTTCATAAAGCTTACGAAATGTGTTCAACCTTAATTCCGACAACAAAAGGTACCTTCATTTACTATCTTTATTGATAAGAAAGTATCATTCGGCCAAGGTGAATTTAAAATTTTTATTAGAGCTTCCTCTCACTCCTCACATGCCTCCTAGCTGCTGTATTTATCACGCTCCCACTTTATATATCTCTCTACCTATCTTATTAGCTAGTTATTATTAGTCCCAACAAATGATAAAACACCCTATACACAAAACTCAAACACTCATTGAACGGATATCCGCTTCTGATTTCTATTTTCGTTTGAATGAGCATGTCCAGCACCGCAAAAGAAAACCAAAAATCATTTTCACTACCAAGTTTAAGAATCCATTACTGAAAATTTATCGCAGCAATTCTCCAAGCGAGTCCATCAGCAAATTGGCTTCATCCATACAATATTTCATCCTATTTATTTTTACTGTGCATGGCTTTTTATTTATAATTTAGTTTAAACTCTTGAGTTACGTTTATTTTCTTATCGAAACTTGTAAAAGACAAGCAAACCAGTTGTGTGTTATTTTGAATCTCCCAAATTCCCACCCCAAAATCCACTCGTTGTGTAAATATGTACGTGCAATTGGCAAAATCTAAAGAAGAAAAAATTTGAAAAAAAAATTCGAAACTACCCAAGAAACGAAAAAAGCAACCAAAAACAAATCCTTTCTCTCTTTCTCTCTCTCTGTGTATGTGTTATTGTTACAGCCAAAGCGATGAACAATCCTCCTCCACCAATACTACCACTACTACTGATCATACTAATCATGAATCCGACACCGATTCCGATTCAAAATCTAAACCGTGGCTGAGTCGCATGTTCGCCGCCCCGAACTCCTCGACCGGCGGCGATCCTAAGGATCCGGCGCAAACCCTTGGCGGCGACTTCAATGCCGCCAAGCACTTTGACTTAAAGAATGTACGACACGATTTCAATAGGCCCGCGGGCATCGCGGCCGCTCCGGGCGCCCGCATAGCGAAAACCGGACGCAAAATTAGGTGAGAGGGCAAGCTCAGCTCAGCTCCGCAACGATGCGCGCGGTCAATGAACTGTATATCTACAATTAATCTAATCAACTATCAACTACCAACTACTATCTGCAACTTAACTATCCTACCAAACGGAAATTAACTCTCAGTTCCGTTAACTCTTCATTTGTCTCCTCGTTTCCCTTTTATCAGTTTCCTCGATTGCGTTTCTGATTTCTGTTGTTTGGCATGATGATTGTTCCATGATCCAGCGCCTCATGGTACCCCCGGTTAAAAAGAAATCAACACACCAAACCCTACTTACTACTCTTAACCTCCAGCTCAACAATCTAATCCTCTAATCCTAAAGCACTGTTCTTCTTTTCAGTTCTGAGTTTTTGTTTGCACCTCGCGCGTTTCGAAAGTTTTGCATTTGTTTTTGATAAGTTTGCCCTATTTCGCTGTTTGCCAGTCCAGTTTCCATCGTAAAACAAAAAAAACCACAGTTAACCCCGACATTTGTACTGCTCCAATTTAACCAAAGTTGTGCTGTAATCTGTACTTGAATTTGTTTGTTTGTATGTGTGTGTGCTGTCTATATAGATCACAAACAAGTTAAAAACTTCCACAACTACCTTAAAAACAGAGTTTTTAGCGCTTATAGGCAGACATCTCATACATATGCCATCCTGATCTAGGCAATTTGCTGTTTCACGAAGCTTGAGAATTGATGATAAAAATCTAAGTGATTCTGCATCGCAGAATTAATTGGGGTCCATTTCAATGTTTGGGTTCGGTGTGGTTTCCCCTAATATTACTCTCGACTTAAGATCTCTATACATTTTAATCTTAATATTTAACATCCTGCGCTTGCCTAACCCTCATTTCATTGAACATTTGCCATAACTGTGCTAAAAGCAATAAGAGAAACTAGACTAAAGTTCAGTGCACGTGTCTAACCGAATCAGCAAATCGAATACCGAATGTTGTGCCAACTCACCGCTCGATACCTCAAGTATCCCCACTAATCCCAACTATTTTCCTAATCCACAGCTACGTCGGACGCGCCTGCGGAGCCTCCACCGCCACCGGATCCAAGGCCCAGCACATCCGTGAGCTGAATGCGCTGCTCAACGACGCGATTTCGACCTAAGGAGATGGGTCTTGATGAAGATGAGATTGGGATGAAGATGGAGATGGAGACGATGAATATTAATTACGATTATATTTTGTATTGAAACGTATGCAGACTCTTTGATACGATTTTTTGCTGACGAAATTGTTAAGAGCATTGTGTGAAAGTAATGAAATGTTAAATATTAGTTTAGTGAAATTACAAGAGCTAACGGCAACCAAGTAACAAATAACACGAAATGTTAAGTGTTTAGTAAAGAATCAAACAAAACGAAAAAGAACTACAACCACTCACAGCAAGTCTTTAATACAAACTAAAGAGCCAAGATCTAGTAAATAGCCAACTAACCTATGCGCATACATTTGAAGTGATGAGAACTCGCATAGGAGGAGGATATCACTATACTTTCGGAATGAATAAAACCCTTTATAATCTTATTTCTTATTCCTATGTTTAATATTTATTTTATTGTAATATATATAACTAAACTATCTCAAGCCACGCGAAGTTTTGACACCCTTTATCGATCGCAGGCCAAGAAATCATTAGTGTTTTTGTTTGCCTAAGTTACACATTTTTGTTTAAATAAATGAACAAGTATAATACTTAACAATGACAAACCAAACAGAGCTGTGCTTAAGTTCATCACCGATCGAGGAGCCACTATCAGGGATATAGTTCGCGTTTTATATACTCCCCAGTAAATTGGACTGGAAGCTTTGATTACGATTCTCAACAACAGCTTGTGTTTCAAACCAAGCAAAGCGTGTTTTAATTTTTTTGGATACCCTTTATGGAGCGCATCAAAATGCAGCCAAAATGCTTTAATTGTTTTTGATCCACGGACGGAGTCCAATCAGGACCCTCTTAAAAATATTTACAAAACAAAATATATATACTTAAAAACTAATATTGCACTTGTCTCGCACCAATATAAGATATTGAACTGTAGAGTGATAACGCTAAACTTTTCCAAGAAAAACAAAATGAACATAACTATTTTATAAAAAGAGAGAACTTAAGAGAGAGCATGTGTGTGCGACATTGTCGAAAATTTAACTTCATCTCTAAATTTTAGTGTTACTACAACAAAATATAAATCACAAATTTGCACCAAGTAAGTAAGTAGAATGTTAAAATCAAATATTACACAAGGCAAAATGAGTTGTCAACAGCCCTGATAGGAAACGATTTTTGCAAATAATATGAAATGTGGGGATAACACGATTAAAAATGAAATATACAATTTACTATTTAATGCATGGTACACTGCTTGTTTTACTCAATATAAAAAGGGGAAAACCTTTTAAAACTTCTAGGCTCCAAGAACCAGTTTCAATGCTTTCAATTTTCTTCTCTTTTTGGAAGACTTGCAGTAACTAGATTTTCTACAGGAAGTTGCAAGACTGGCCGTTGAGCATTTTCCATTTTCACTGCTCCATCATTCTATGCGTACTTTCACATGCTATCTGCTGTTTGGAGCCAAGATCTTCCTGTCCCGACAACTTCGACATCGCCAATTGGGCAGGTAAAGTGCTCACTTTTGGTCAATTTCTTTCTTTTCCCCTGCAAAAGCAATTTAATCGAACATCTTCGGCAGAGTTTTTGCCTTACTTTCTAATGTTGACAGTATATTTTCATGTCTACCCGGAGGAACTCCTCCAGCGACCGCATTGAAGAGTGTCTTTCTTTTGGGTCTAACTGGGTGCATTGATCAGTGGCAAACACCACGTGTCTGGAATATTTGCTTATTTACTGTTGACTCAAGTATTTTGCGTTTTTATAACTACTTTGCCAAAAAGCAAAAGCATAATGCCACGGATAACGAACGCTGAAACACCCTTTTCAAAACACGATAATGATCTGAGAAGTTGTTATGAAATCAAATATAAATGCTGCTTTAAAAATGTTACTCATTCTTGCATCTATAATAAATTAATTTGGCTTGATATTAAGGATCACTACTTCATTTTAACACACCAATCAATCAGCAATCAACAAAGAACTCTTCTAAAGGGCTAAGTTTAAGCATACTCGTAGTTGCGATCTTATTGAACTACTTTGTTTTTTTAAAACCTTAAGCTTAAAGGAATTTGAATTGGAATTATACTGGCAATACTACTTATTTTTTATACCAATCAATCTGCAATCAGCCTACTATCTGTGATAAACGACGAACTCTTCTAAAGGGCAGAAACCACAATATCACGGCAAGAAAGTAAACAATATCTTGAAAATGGGGACAGTCGCTTACGGCAAAGAGAGGCAGTGCCTGAAAGCTCGGCCCGGATCACCCTGTGCCCGATCCGATTCTTGGACCAACGAATGTGGGGCCTTCGGGGCGCCTGACCCGACTCCGACCCAGAGCTTCCGAACTCGGCGATCGGTGCTGGTGCTCGGTGGCCCATTGTTATGGGTCTGCTCACTCTCGCACGCTCTCGCCGTTGCGATGGCAATCCATCCCGCTCCACTCCCGACCCGCAAAACCAAGCTATCCGGCGTCGTATCAGTCTGTGTCTCCGGTCTCCAAATCAGTCAGTCTTATTTTCAGTCTCAGTCCAACTATCAACGTCTTACGAGCTCTATTAGCGCAGTTCGGCGCGATTCAATTCGAATCGGTTTGGTTACTATCAATACTCCATATATCACGTTCAACTGTTATCGAAGCCAAAGAAGCTGAGTAATGTGATTGATCACTGGCAGTGCTGCAACCTGAAATTGAGTGAAGAAATAATTAGAAATAAAGTAAAAGTGAAAGAGTGGAAAATTGAAGTGAAGTGGGAAAAATGTGGTCAGTTTCAGCGGCTTCTGCCTGGGAAAGTGTGCGACAAATTCGCCACTCGCCGAAGCATAGATAAAATGATAATGCGCCCAGGTTGATTTGTATATGAAAGCGTGAAAGATAATGCCCTCCTATATATGCCTTACATAACAATTCAATTGGCTTATTAGCATACAAATGATAAGAGTGAAACAAGCAAGTGGATTGATTTAAAGCGCCAATAATTGAGCACTTCGGATGCAAATTTAGGATTTGGATTTTACATATCAACGCGTACAGTAAACGGCCTCAAAATGTAAGTATTCTTGGTCACAAATGACTGATAAGGCAATTGCACAGCTCGAATAACATGGCCACTGATAATTCCCGGACCTATCTGCAGTTTTCTTGGAAAAACAATAATACACTGCCATAAATGTGCATAAAAGTGGGCATATCACACGATTCTTTTTCGTGTTTCCACGCCCTTCTTGCCAATTTACGGCTTTGGTTGCTGTGCAGTTAGAAAGCTGTCAAAAGCAAATAAAGGTCGTTCGCTACTCTCTTTGAAAGTTGTTTATCCGTCGGCTTCGTGACGGGGGGAGGGGCCGAAAAGTGAAAGACGATTGATTAGCATTGTGATGAATCTGGGTTCTTTGAGTATTCATTACTCACTTCTTCACTTGACGCATAGAGAGAAAAAAGCAAACAATCATATCAGAATGTTGTTTCTTTTAATATTTTATTATTTTGCTAAGTTTTCATTCGCGTTATTAATGCATTTTCATTTTATAAACAAAATATTTATATTTAGTTGAGAAATCATTATTTCAGCCAACTTTCAGCATTGATTTTCAAGTAATGTTCAGTGCGATCTTATGTAGCTACATTTCTATCAATAGAACCCATACTATATCTTTTTATTGTGCCTGTTTATCATTCTATTAGTGGGTACAGAAACTAATATCTTACTTAATAACTACTAACAATTGAGGTTAATTCTTTGATATAAAAACCAATATTTATTTTGCTATCCATCCATCGTTTGTTTATCCCTCACTTACGCACGTTTGTTTAGCCCACAGTGGAGCCTTTGCTTACCTACGAATATCTTTGTTGCACTGCCAGTTTCCATTTCATTGCGACTTCAAGAGGTTGCCACCGTTACAATTGCCACGATTTCTTCCGGCCTCATTACAAGGCAAATACCAGTTTACATACACGCTGGTGACGAATGTAATTCTGCAATGTCTGCTGGGTTTTATTGAGTCGAGTGGAGTGTAGTGGAGTGGAGTGAAGTGATGTGGAGTTTAGTGGCCTGGTCATGGCTTCCGTTTCGCGTTTGTCGTCGAAGAAGAAATCACCATAATAACTCTGTTAGTTATGCAGTCGGCAAATTATACCCAAAGATTATAGCTCAGCGAGGGGGTTACAGGGGGCTAACCACTTTCCATTTTCATTCACATGATCTCAGGGGGCGACCATCTTGAGATCAGCTTCTTTGCATAACAATTGTCAGATGTCTAAGTACTGGCCGTATAATTAGAGCCCACGCCCACGGCGGCCGCACACGAAATTGTGCTGCGTGGGCATAATTGTGAATTTGTAGCTCGCAGATACAAATAGATAGCCCGGTGCTCGTAATTGTAATTCGTAGGTGCAGCGCACAGGCGCTGACAACCCTGGTCGGAATTAGCCAAAATCTGGGGGGGACTTTTCCCTGCATTCCATTCCAGTCAGCACCGATCCGTGACTCATGGCCCAAATGCGAAGCTGATGCTGGTCAAAACCTGTAGACAGAGCTGCACAATATTCCTCTTACTCAAGTGGCCACAGAAAACACTGCGGAAAATTGCCCTTTATTGACATTTAATTGTTTAATTTAGCAATAGATAAAATTATAAAGTTCATCAAAATATAAAAACATGTAGAACTCTCTATTATATATGTATATTTTGATTATATTTATTTAAATATAAGTAGTACTTGGCAAGTATCTGTAAGTGCTATATGTTTTATATTTGGAATGTATTTATGATTATTATAATAATGAAACAATGATTCTTAATTCGCTACCTCATAGAGAACTCACTTCTTATAAAGACTGTTTCTGTATGTATGTACATATATGATAATAATACTTTTTAAATTTCACATTAATGAAAATATAAATAGGTTTAATAAAACATTCGATGACATTTTTGCCAGTGCAGATTTGACTTTGGGCCAGTTGCTTGGCGAATGCATTCGTCGTACCAGCCATTGAACTTTGTAGCTCGGGCATCAGCAGTTATCGTTGCAAAAAATGCATACAATAAATATATATTTTAAAGTTAAGCAAAACAACAATAGGAGAGACAAACGCGTCATCGGCATCGCTGGCATGCTCGGCGACATTTTCGATGTGAAAACTGCACCGTAAATTATGTTGACTTAATCGATCGATCGAATGCCAATGAAGCTGGCTTCAGCTTCAGCTGCAGGTTCTTTTCGTGGCTGGACATTAATTTTTGGCCCGTGAAATTCCCCCAATTAATATGCATTCGGCATTTGGCCACAATCGCGGGTCGTGAGACAATCGTTTCACATTCAATATCGTTTTCGTGGCCTGTCAAGCATTCTATGTATATAGTTCATTGCTGCCTAAACTGTGTCACCCCATGAGTGTGGGCGATTTTGGAGGTGCTGAGGCAAATACTCGGATGATACCAAAGCCAACGTCAAATCTGGCCTAGAGAGTTCGTTGATCGAGCCAAAACATCGATGAGACATCACCTGTCCGTGAACAAGAGATCCAAACTGGTTGGCAGATGGGAGAAAGAAGTCCCCGAGCAATTCCCCTAATGAAATGGAACCGCAAAAGAAGCTTAGCATTTACATATTTCATACAAATTAAAGGAAATGTTTCAACCATAAGTTATTTAAGTTTTTATGGTTGCCTTATTACTAATAAATAATTTGGATGCGATTTTTCGGTTACATTTTCTACAAGTTCAGAAGTTGAATAAAGAAATGCTTAAGTTAATAAATAGATAATATTTTTTGAAATAATAATTTTTCATAATAAATAGATTGAAAGGGATTGTATTGGAGTGAATTAAAGTCATTAACCATCCGAACCAATTGGCTTTGCTCCATTTCCTTTTCAGTTGCTCTCATTCTTGTGAATAACTTCTATTGATTTACTTCTTCATAAGTATGTAGTTCATACTGTTCTAAGTTAAAGTATGTTCCAATCGGTTAATCCAAGAATTTTATATGCAAGTAAGAGCAATCCGCTTAAGGCTACCCCAGATTTCCTTGTAAACTGATTCACTGCTCCACACATTTGCTCACTTTCACCTTGAAGTTAATTCTGTACTTTTGCCGATATGGGGACTCTTTGTTTTTAGTGATTAAACACGATTCCAAGCAACCGGCCACGACCAGCCAATACCACCGATCCGTACGTGGTTCCGATTTAATTCTGGACAAATCACGTTTGGGGGCTTAGATGGGAGCACAAAACTTGAAGACCCCTGCCAAGGCCAACATAGCCGGCTTTAATCTTCAAATACATACGTATTTTTGCCGCACTTTTCCATTAGATTTACCATCCGCCTCGCTTTGCAGGGCGGCTGAAATACAAATGACATGCAGCCGGAGACAGTTGATGACAGTTGGAAAGTGCTTTAAATTTACTTTCTGCCCCCAGATTTCATCTCCGCTCTGCTCTTTCTCTCTCCGAGCAGTTGTACAATAAATTAAATAGACCAAACAAAAACAAGAAGTTGTCGTTTTTCTTACGCTGTAGTTTCGTCAGTCGAAATGGTAACGATAATTAAAGTTTTGCATTACCGCAGCTGCCTGTGATTAATGGGCTTTGTTTCGCATACGCCCCGTTGCCCCACCATCCGAGCTCAACCTAAAACCGCCCCAAAAATAAACAAAAAAAACAACTCAAATTAAAACGAAAACGAAATCAGCCGAAGGAAAATCAGCCACTTAATGCAAATTACAGAGACAGATACAAAGATACAGATGCGAAGATACGGCGCGCAACAAGTGTCTGCTGTGGAAATGAAGTTGCCACATGTGGCAACCGTACCACCCGGTGCTCCAGCCTCATAAACAGCCCCATATCATGATGATGATCATACCCCTCATAATGACGATGATCCATACACCCAAGTACAAAGCGGTTGCGCTGACAAGCCCATGTATGGGCGTCGTTTTTTTTATTTGCCCGGTTTTCGAAGCAGCTCACTGCTGTTTTTCGCATTGCATTGAATGGAATGGAAATGGAAATGAAAAGGAAAACGAAAACCAGGTTTGCAGGTCGCTGAGATTTTTGAGTTTTTCGTGCGCGCCGAAACTTTGCGAAATGCTAAAATTCCTTTTAACTTTGTGCCACATCAACGGTGGATTTCTTAACCCGCAGAAATTTAGCAAGTACATGTTAAAAAGAGTGCTTAGTATCACAGCTTAAAATCATTTGTATTTTAAACAGCTTATTTGAAAGCGGTTTAATTCAAAATACCGAACATGACCTAAAAAATGTGTGCTATAATATAATATAAAATTCACTGTTTATTGCTTAAGATTTTTTATTTGTGTTTTTTTTTTTTTCAATGAAATATTTTTTTTAACATTTTCAAGTAAACAGCCACTAAAGGGTTAAGCTGTTACTGCCTGTTAACAGCGACAAATGGTCACCCAAAAAAGCAGGCCGTCCCACTCGCACACTCTGCTCGTTACAGCCGTTAAATATTCGATTCGATTTGTTTTGGATCCGGCGCAGCGCTGCTTTTATTTGTATTTTGTTTATTTGCCTTTGTTTACTTTTTTTTGCATTTACTCTTGTGTGTTTCTGTTTTTGTGGCCGTCTGTTTTCGACAGCTCTGAACTTGGACAAGAACTGGAATTGAATTTCCCAACTCGAACCGGTTTCGTTAACAGCGGCTTAACCGATTCGTGCCGATTGATGGGCAGTGATTGAAATACATATTTCGGGGTCTCCAAAGTTCGTAGATTCTAAAGAACCCGTTTCCGCTTCCCAGGCGCCCCAAGTAGTGATTTAGAGTTTGCAGACATGCCAATCCCTGAATTAATGGAGCTGCCAAATCAATTAGATGGGCTGCGGCTTAATTAAAATTTGTTTGCCTAATTAAAAGCCAGCACAGTCAGTGTGAACGAACGTGCACAAGCGATTCTTTGTGGCTCCTCCGACACAAACTCGAGATCTTCAAGACCAAATCCTCTTTTGTGGGTCGCATGCCAGCGGAGAAATGCAGTTCTCAGTTGGAGAAAAGTCACAGCAGTAGAAGCGGAATAAGAAACAAATGCAGAAAGAGAAACAGACACAGACACAGAATCAGAACAAAATGCAGCGCCAAAAGCCAATGCACAAGAATGCGAGACGAACGCCACGATCCAAGATCCACGATTCCGAGGCGGAGTTGCAGTTGCACTGCGAGAAAAATATAGCTTTTATGCCCGATATGCATATCTGTTGATATTTAGGTATATGTATATGTTCACAGCAGGTTGATTTGATTGCGTGGCTATTTCTTGGAATATTTAGATTGTTCCGCTTATTCTGATAAGATATCTCTATTGCAACACCTGGCTTCCGCCAGTTAAAATGGAATATTTAGGTTAGAAAATATTGGCTAAACTAACGATGAGCTACTTTGATACAAGCATTTGTGTAAGCAACATGATTCAACCCATCAACTTAATTTAATCAATATAAGCAATAATTTTACTGTTGGTTTGCCTTTAATTTATCAAGAAAATGTTTTTTTTTTTAACTTTTAAGATGCGTCTAGCATCAGAAGTAAAGATGAATTTTAATCTGGAAAATAGTGCAGAATCGTTTGATAATTTTTCCCCGTGCCCCAAGAAGAACGGCAGTTGCAGCAGCAATATCAGTAGCTGCAGTATCATAAGCAGCGACGCGACGCCAATGGCAATCGACAGCAGCTCAGCACCAAAACCAAAAGTCGCGCAGCAGCAGCAGCAACAACAGCAATAGCAGCAGCAGCAGCAGCGGCAGCAGCAACGTTGACGGCAGCAGCAACGTCGACGGCAGCAGCAACACTCGTCAGTCGGTTTGCGGTCGTCGGTCGGTGGAGACGTTTGGAGTTTCTGGCGTTGCCTTTCTGTGCTCATCTGGGCACTCCTCTGCGCGTGTTTTTGTGTTTGATTGTTTTTTCGGCTGGTTCCAGCCATATAAATATAAATATTTTAGATAATGTGCAATAGGGCATGGTGTGCTAAAACGACAGCAGTGCAGTAGCCAATATTGAGTGCAACAAGTTGGTTCATTTTTGGGGCCAGAGTGAAATGAAAGCTGGCAAAAGTGAAACGCCCACAAGAAAATCTGCGTGGTGCTAGTGTGCTCTTGAAAGAATCTAGCCAAACCACTTGGCAAATTCCACATACATACATACATAGCAAATTGGTAGAAGCGAAATTTCACCAAGAACAGGCTCCGAATCTCCGATCGCCTGGTTAAAACTTCGATTTCCGTTGGGATTAGACCGAGGCGAAGCGACTCTTAATGGTAATTAAAGCATTTCCTAGCTTACGTTGTCTAACTCTAAGACCTTAAGAATTGTACATGGTCTTTATTTGTTAGAAAAAGAAACCTTAATAGTGCACAATGACTTTAGTATTTAGTAAACATCTTCGTATTTTACTAGGAATTTAAATGTTTCATTAGGAAATTCTTGCAACGCTTTGTCGTCACCTCGACTGCAGTTAATTGTTGTCGCAGGGTATTAAATGAAATCATATATTAACGCATTCTTTTTGGCCAGTTTCCGTCATGACTTAACTGTTAACTCCATTCGGCCGGTGTGCTTTTCACACATTCGCACACGGGCGAATTGGCCTCCGAACTGACCTCTTCTTCCATGTCATGTCGGATTCCCCGCTTACGGTTTTAAGAATTACGGTTAGCCATGTTCCGTGGCCATGTTTCAGTGTTGTTTGGTTCCATTAGCTTCACTTTGCCAATGCTGCACGCTAATTATACGCCTCTGTGCCTTACGCGGTTATAGCCAGACCTAGTCCAAGATTTAGACCCAGTCCAAATCGCAGACTCAACAATCTACAGTCTACAGTCTACAGTCTGCAGTTGCCGTTCTTTGAGTCGCTGGAGGCAGCCAAGCTTGGAATGCAGTTAATGCTCGTTTGCATGCTGTTTTTTTTTTATTTTTTTATTTTACCTGTACTTGTGTATGACTATCACTGAAAATAGTCAGTCAAATTTCCCTCCACTTGCCGTTCGATAAGCCTTCATGGGTGTTCTGACTCACACTGTAATCAGTGGGCAGATAAGCAGGATTCAGCGCGTATACAAACTGTGTCACTTGTGTGCATCAATTGAGCAAATTAAATTTAACTTAAACCCAACCATAGAGGCACAAAGCTTGAATAATGTAAGCATTCAAGAGGGCGCATAAGTGGTAAAAAGGAACTACCCTTCGAACATAAGGCAACTATCGACCCATCGGCATTGTTTACCATATAAAGCATACGCAGTGGTGTATTAACGTTTTAGGGGTTGCTCGCAGCTAGCCACCTTAGCCAGCTAGCCACACAATTCAGTTGGCTAAGGGCTGCAAGAGCTGTTCGGTGGTTGGAATTTGCCACGGCAACGCGGCCAAAACAAAAACAAACGGTTCGTTGGTTAGTTAGTTACGAAGCAGTCAACAAAATTCGCGCAGTCTAAGGTCCTTTTCGTCCAGTGATGATGTAAAGTGGTCAAAAATATTAATTACTCGATTTTGCAACCGAACAGTAAGCCCAGAATTATCCCACATATTTTCAACACCTTTTTTGGCCGTCTGCAGCATCACTAAATCATTGCCAAGACAGTTCATTAGCTCTGAAACAAAAAAAGGAAAAAACAAAAAGCGAGTAGCCAAAAGGGAAAAGTTAACTTTCACATTTCTAATGGCGGCAGGTTTTGTGTTTTTGTTTTTTTTTTTCCTATACAAAATGGCAATAAATTTAATTTGATTTAATTTCTCGAAATTAAAATATTTCTATCCCATTTCATTTGTTATCTTCTTCCGCATTCGCATGTAAAAGTCGAGATTAGTTGTTAAGCTGCGTGTCTAATCACTGGATTCTTGGCTCGAAGCATTATCACTTTCACCCCAACTGTCAATACCTATGGTTTCCCATCGGGAAAACCTTTTTTGCCGCCCTCAGAAATTATGAACCGTTCGTTGTGATAGAGCTAACAAAAAGAAATCAAACAAAACGCTGCATCCGTTGAAAGCGATTTGCATACCTATAGATATATACGGCATTTACCATATGCTATATCTTCATAATAAATGAATGCCAGGTGCAGCTGCAGCTTAGCCTAAAAAACTGCAGCTCATCAAGTTTCTTTTTTATTATTCCGTCTTTTCTTCTGCTCAAGATGAGGTTGATTTTTATATTGTCGAGGTGTCTCGCTGTCAATTGTTTACATTTTCCATTTCGGTTTCAGACTGCTTAATATGCGAAACACTTTTATTGACCAGGCCAAAAAGCTGTTGACCGCCTCACAGCTTGATCGGCCTTAGTAGAGTCCACTCTATATAAAAGGCATTGGAATTATCATTATGTGGCGGCTAAGCTGAAACCAAAAAGATTTATGGCTGGTTTCAGAACTTTTCTGGGGATTCTAAGCTAATTGATTCAAATATTCAAAATGCCAGATAATAGGTGAAAGTTTTGTTCTAAGTTAATTCCCCAATAAAAAAATAATTTTGTTGTCAATCAACTTCTTGACGTCTTGATTCTAAAAAATAATTTGTAAACAATCATTTTTATAGTAGCCACTTTAAAAGCAGTGTTGCAAGTGATTTCATCCTATAAGGAAGAAAGAAAAAAAGGCTAAGCTAAAGCTATTAAATTCACAAATATTAGATAACAAGTTTTACATAAAATATGTTATTATTTTTATTACTCTCAAATATTCGAAGCTACCGAGGGCAGCAAGCTAGCAAAGATTTGCCTGGAAATCCCCATTTTTGGGGCCGGTTTGCTTTCCGCCTTGCAATTGACAAATAATCGCCAATAAAATTCCATTTCGTATAAACAAGACATTATAAGTAAACACACTTTTGGCCAGCAGTTTCCTCTGCTCGCTGGCAATACGAAAACATATTGTCGGCCAAAGACGTTTGCGTAATCAGCAGCTTTAGCTCTTTTATTTACATTGGTCGTGCGTGTGTGCTTGGCTCGTATATAATATTTTGTTTAAAAACCTTTTTGCAATGGCAAATAAAAATATATTTTGCTATTCTCGCCGCGTGCTAGGCAATGTGACGACTAGAGAAACATATGGATATAACGCTTAATGTATATGAAAAAACAGCAGACAAGTATAAAAAGTGAGAAGGCAAAAGAAGGCAGAAGAAGACCGCAGATGAAAACGGCTAACGAACGTACCGAAAGCAGCTTAAAGGCCATTTTACGATGCCGCATGTGAGGCAGAAGAAATTGTTTCGACTTTATGTAATCGCTCATTATAATTGGCATTTGTGTGTGACAAAAAAGCACGTGAACGCGGGGGGTGGTGGGCGGCGGTGGGCGACTGGAGCTGTGGGGCGGTAAACAATTGTCAGGTGTGAAGAGGCGGTAAGACAGTATTGTGGCCTGGCTTTTTGTGCAATGCCATATACTCACAGTCGGCCAACATCGATCGTCGCATGGCGATAAGCCAGCGCATTCATAACGTATCAAGCATACGCAATGTTGTACACCGCACTGATTTCTCGCTTGCCCAAGTTTTGGTTTCTTTCGGCTTCCTTGAAAATTGTATAGAAATAATGTCAATTCACCATTTCGTCAGGTAATATGAGTCAAAAATCATAAAAGAGGCTTAAAATGCTTTTGCAGATTACACGATTTTGTCACCGACTTGGGTGCTGTGGGTAGCAGTATTTTTAACAATGAAAAGAACATGTGTTTTGATTGTTAATAGAGAATCGGAAAATGTTTTATTGATGTTTAAAACTAATAAAACAGCAGTTTAATTTTAGAAACTTCTTGAGAGCATTTATTGTTTTCACTCTGATGTAACAGATATAGGTTTGATGGTTCTTTAGTTGCTTTTGGATGGTTAAACATTAATAATATTCTGTTGAGCTATCATACCTTATTCACCTATACTGAAAGTCATGTTTAAAATCTGGAACTCCTTGACAAACCAGCTTATAACCCATAATTACAGCAATCGGGCACGCCTTCAAATATAATGGCTGTCACCCAATTTACATTTGCATGAACAAGATTTTCACGAGCTTTCTCTTCCACTCTCTGTTTTTTTTTTTTTTGTGTTCCAGGCCCGGAGGCAACAGCAACATAATCATCATCGGCAGCAGCAGCAGCAACATCTTGGCCGGCTGCATCTTGGATAGCCGAGAACGTGATCGCTTTCTGGCCAAGATCGGAGCAAGCCAACGCCATGGCGATGTCACCTGTCTTGGATGCGGCTGCCAAAGCCGCTGGCCGTGATCTCAATGGTAATAGTAATGCAGCAAGTGCAACAGCAGCATCAACAGCAACACCAACTGCAGCAGCAGCCGCAGCAGCAACCACACCGCGCAAAACGAAAAAGACAATTATCAATTGGCTGGTGAATAGTGACAGTGAGAACAACAATCGGGCGACGTGCGATAAAGCCGGCAAAGATAATCCAAATCCAAATCAAAATCCGAATAGCCAAGCAAATCCGAATCAAAACTGCAGCTGTGAGTCGCGGGCATTTCGCGATTTCCGTGGCGTGCAAACTTTGCGATTATTGTGGAGCAGGCGCATCAAAAGTGCCAGCGAGGATCAATGTCACTCCCCAGTCCACTGCCACACCTCCTCCTCTTCATTGGGCACATTAAAAAAGTTAAATAAAAGCGTTAGCTGTCTGGTTAACGCCTTTAACAACTCGCGTGATTGCGCCACGCCGGAAAAAACGCTGGCAAAACGCGCTGCCAGTTTGCACAATTTGCAGGATTCGCAAGCGAAGCATAAGCAATTGCATAGGGAAAAAGATAATTTCTACAAGTACAAAAACGCCGAGCAGGCCAAAATGCAGGCCAAGTTAAGAAGCAGCGCCGACGAGGCGATTTTAAACGCCAGCGAAACGCGCGCGAAACGTGACGACAGCGGTTGTTTACCTGGCGTCAAATCGTATAATTCGAAAGCCTTATCAGCCGCAGATAAGGTTGCAAAAGTGGCAAAGGGGGAAGCTAAGACGCAGCGGAGGGCGGAGGAGCCGGTGGGAGAGGCAGAGGTGGAGGTGGAGGTAGAGTTCCGAGCCAAACGGGAGCACAATCGGCTTGAGGGTCTCAGTCTCAGCGCGGCGAGCGCCCAAAGTGGGGGCAGCAGCGAATCGCTTCAAACCACCACCACCTCCTCCTCCACGCCCACCACCCACAGCAGCGTGACGTCATCGACGGGTCGGTCGGGCGGACGTCGCAAGTATAGCTTTAAAACCCATGCCGGCAAGTCATATCATCAGCACCATCATCCGTCGCGCAGGACTAGCAACATGGATTCCTCAAATGGTGGCATTAGTATGGTGGCCAAACTTACCCATCAGTTCAACGAGATTATTCAAAAGGATGCGAAACTCCTGGAACAGGTCAAGCGGAACAATGGCGTCTGGATATCCCGGGGCACTCATGTCTACAAGATCGTGGAGAAACCAACGTCAGAGGGAAAGGGATTACCTAACGCCGACGATAATCGCATCTCGACCGTTCAGCGGAATATTAAAAAGTTCGAGAGGCTGGAGAAGCCGAGTGTGCCCTTGAAGAGTGAACAGTTGATGCGGAAACATCTCGAACTGATGAGGGGCAGTAGTCTTTCGCGGGGTCCGCGAATCAAAAGGAATCTCAAGCTACCACCGGGCAGTGTGGGCATTCCAGAACTGGCAATAGTCAGCGAGGAACTGAAGACTCCTACTTCCGAAGAGCAAGCTAAGAAACCAAAGTCAGTGCAAAATGAATCACAGCCCAATCATCCCGAAGAATTGAATCAGTCGAATGACAAACCCAGTGATGAGCTGGATTTAATTATGGGGGAGGAAGGCGACGAGGAGGAGCTGCGCCAGAAGCAGCGGAAGCACAAGTATGCCTCCATATACGAGAAACTCCGATTCACCTTCGCGAAAGGTCGGAAATCAGCGAGTCCCTCACCCACGAAGGCCCAAATCCGGGAGGAAGTATCAATAGATGAGGAGTCCATCAAGGATAGCACATCCGAAGATATGGTTACTCGGAAAGAAGATTTCACATTGGATCTTCCCAAAGAGGTAATACCCAGAGCAGAAGACCTAGAAGATTCCTCACACGCCCTGCTTGTATCTCCGTGCTTTGAAGCCGATGCCAAAATCCTCGACGCCCTTGAGGCAGTGGATCTAAAACTCAAGGTGCTCAACCCCCTCAACGATGTGACCACCGCAGACGGTGAGCGGGAGCTCCTCCTGGCCGCCAACGATGACTTCGAGCAGCGCATCCTGCCCAATAGCTCCTTTGTTTACCAGGCGGCCAACAAGCAGTACTCGAATAATCAAATTCTGCTGAACCAGGCGGTTAATGTTACCCTAGTTAATGCCATCGAGGGTGAGCAGATGATCATGGAGCAAAAGCAACTGATGAAAGTCAGAGATTTGGAGCTCACGGAGAGGGACATAGATCAACCTCTCAAACGGGCGGAAAAATCGCCAGAGAAGGACGATACCCTGGAACCCGAGTCCCTCTACGAACCCATCACACCTGTTATGGATGAAACCAAGACTGAAGCCCAGACATCCAGCCTCTTTAAAATATACACCAAGAAATCAGAGCTGGTGGAGGACATATACCAAACTGTTGAGGAGGCATCCACTGTCGAGGTGAAGCCGAATAACTGGCTGGAGGGCTACGAATCAATCGCTGGATCCCAGGAGGCATGTCCCTTGACGTACGATGGCTACGAGTCCTTCGCCCCAGAAGAGGTGGTAACAACACCCACGACTCCATCTGCCACTGGCACATTGGGCCGGAATACCCGCGATGAGCTGCCGGAACTGCCGAAGCCCAAGAGAGTACTCAACAAATCACCCATTCCCTTGCGACCAGCACCTCCAAAGCCACAAGCCAAAGAGTCGGAAGAGGATGAGAATATATACGACACCATCAAGGGCTGCTACGAGTCCATGCACTGCAAGGCAACATCCTCCTCGTCCAGTGGAGAAGCCACACTCACCACGGACACCATTTCCCTGAGTTCCAACTGCTACGAGAGTATCTCCCACATCCGGAGAAGCCGAGTGGCAACTACTCAAAATCAGGGCCACGGTTCGGCGGGCAGTTGCATCCAACTCTCGAGCAGCGGCTCCACATTGACAATCTCCTCGGATCACAAGACCAACAGCCTGTATGAATCCTCTCTGGCGGCCGCCGGATGCGTGGTCTACGGAAGTGCCAGTGTGGGATGCAGGTCGTCCTTGGGCAGTAGTGCCGGAAGCAGAGACAGCGGAAAGCCTGGCGATAAGAGATCCTCAATAGCCGGCTCCAGTGACAACAGCGATGCGTGGGTGGACATTTCGGATGGGGAGATTGGCCAGGCGACGACCGATGCGACCGCCAACGAGGCCCAGTTCATTGTGTAAGTACTATATCTCACAATGAATGTGCTTATCTTTTAATACTTTTAAAAAGAGCTAATCAAAAAATAAGTAAGGAAAGTGTAGATAAATGATAAATGAGATTGGAATTTTGTTTATAAAAAGAAAATATTTAAGTAATGCGTTATTTTTTCAGTGCATTTTTTTTTTTATTTTACTTAAAGTATATAAATATTGTTCAACGTTTCATGAGTCTGTAGGTCAGGTTGATATGAATAATGTTTTAAGTATACACACATTGCAAACCGGGAGAAAATATCGCAATGTTATTATTATTTATTCACTGCCCGTTACGCAAAACCAATTGCGAGTGAAAAACGATTGGAATTGCAATCTTCCTACAGCTGGGCTATATAAATTCTGCGTAGATTGCTTATCAGTTTGTTTGGGTTTGCTTATCTAATCAGTTGATAAAGGACAGGATACCGCAGGGGTTTTTAGTGTCTGAAATTTTATTTGCCGCCAATGAATGGTGCATAATGGGTTGCAACATATACATGTATATAATAGTCATTCATTTCGGTGTAGAGGTTGACCCCAAAACTATACTAATATGCAGGTCAAGGTAAATTTGGCTTTGATATCAAGATTATATAGCGTAGCAGGATTAAAGTCGAAAGATTCGTCGAGCACCAATGTGAAGTGTATTACGCAAACGAAATTAATATATTATTAAGAAAAATGTTCATATTTGGTATTAGTATTAGTATTATTTTTGCACATACTTAATCTCCTTTAGGGGTAAACAACTGGCGCAGATTTTTTAACTACGTAATGATAGCAAAATAAATGACGTTTATGTTTTCCTACATACGCTTTTTATAGCTTATCTAAGTTGTTCAGCAACAATAATACACACAATGAAACAATTTAAAACAGTTGCTGACTGCAACAGGCATTTAACGATCTTTTAATAGTTCTTCTGATCAACTGATAATTATCACCACCAGAACTTATTGTTAGCACTTAATTAGTACAAAGTCATGCTGCGTTCCATTTGGTTGTTTCGACATTTGCCGGCTGATTGAAAGCCCAATTCACAGCCCAATTCTCCCCCACTTATTAGCGGCCCCTATCAATTAGAGCGCTGACCTACAATTTCTCTGTTATCAGCTGATAAGATTGGCGCGCCTCTTGAGTGAATCTCTGGAAATGCTGAGAGCCCAAAATCAATACAACTATTCAAGACAGTCAATTGTTACAACTACCCAAAGGAGATCAGTTGTCTGGAATTGGTTTGATCGATCGGCTGGTTAATTATAAAGTACTTAGCAAAACCCATTTTCAGTCAATTAAATGTGTATTATTTTTGATTTTGTTTTTAATACCTCTTGTTGCACTTGCTTGTTTTCAGTGTAAGGGAAAGGTTTAAACCACATCGCACCCGGAGTCCGGATTGGTCGAAACGGATCAGAGACAAAAGACTGCAACAAAAGAAGGCGATTAGCTGCATAGAGGGTGAGTAAGAAAATAAGTTAAGAACGAATGTATTTAAGTATGTTTTCAAGACCTAAGAATGTGCTCGTGGGTTGGAAGCAAATGGTTTGCTACCTTGGGTGGTCTAAGTTGCATTGGGCATTAGGACTAACAGCATTCCTAAAGTTTTTTAAAAACTTTTAGCAAATTTCTTCAAATGAGAATAATGTTTTCATTCAATGTCCAACTTTACAAATGATGTGAAAAAAACGTATTATATTGATTAAATTTATATTTAATGAGACTCAATTTTTTTTATAATAGGGGGACTCCCCTTCAATGAAGCTTTTTATGAAAGCAATGTATTCGACATGCGTAAGCTTTGATCGCGGGTTCGTGTCCGCGCTAAACGTCACCATCCACAATTAGCATCCACAGCTGTAAAATGTCAGCGCTTCAAACCAATAATTATCAACTGTTTAATTAGACCAAGTTGAGGCCACTTATTCATTTTGCCTTTGATGTTTATGCATAATTGGCTGTGCTCCACTCAAAACTTTGCCCCAAGCGGCGTCTGAGCTCCTCGAAGGCAAATGCCAAATGTGAAGCGGAACCCGAATCGTTAACGAGTCAAGCAGCTAACAGAGCGGATAATTAAGCCACCTTTTTACAAATGAGAGTGAGAGTGGAAAAAAAAAGGCGACAGGTTCCACAATAACTACACACTGCTAAAAATTTTGATTTATCCCAAAATGAGTAAAACTATAAAAAGAAACAAGCAATGTCCGTACCAGCGTTGCTTTATACACAAAAAAATATTAACATGTCGGATACGTAATATTTTTGAAATTTATTTCCCAATCCACAATTAGCTATGTAAGCAACTACTTAGAAAGCAATCTGAAGACATATAACCATTAAAAAATGTTATCAAAAAAAGTAATATGTTCCAATTAGCGAAAAATTTAATGATTATCGTGGCTAATATATTTAAAATATATTGCCTATTAATGGTAGTAAAAGCAAAAGTTAAAATCTTTAAAATCCATTTATATTGCCCATAAAAATAGCAGTCGCGTTTAAACGAATTCCTAAACAATCGACAACATATGTAACTCATTATTTCTCTTCAGATCCCCGTAAAGATTATCCTTTCAAAATACCATTAGTAATATGAGGTACATAACATCTCCAAGAGTCCACTTCGTTTCGCGCAGTGCACAATGCCCATAAAGTGGACGCAGAGTGCAGTTACTGCTGCTCAGTAAGTGGGAATGGGATGGGGATGTTGGGGCAGCAGTGTGGCGCTGCTGCTCTCCACTGGCAGCTGGGCCTCTCATTCGTGCCAACGCGCTCAACTGCGACGGTCCGCTGAACAAAACGGTGTGCGGAATAAAAACGCGAAAGAATTCGTGTAATAAATGTGAATACCAGTGGGATAATAATTAATGATGCTGCTCTAATGTCAACCAGTGACAATAAAACCATCAAATAAATCAATTGATGTCGTGAAGTGCACATTTTAGGAAAGCTCTCAGAGACTAAGGGAAAATTACAGAGAGAAAGAGAGAGAAAAGAGCTTAGTGCATTTTTGCACTACAAGTTTTTTGTTGTAATATTTGTGTGTGTGAGTGTGCGTGTGTGTGGTGTTGCTGCTTTTGGAGACGTCACGAACTGAAACCGACTGTTGTGCTCGCCCTTACACCACCCCCTCCCCGATCAACCATAAAAACATTATTTTGTTGTTTTTCTGGCCATTATATGTTGCTGCCTTTGCTGGCGATGACGAAATTGTTTTAGCGAAAACGAAAACCAGTCTAGAAATATAAAACTCAAGCCCAGCCAGCGCAAGCAACCTTGAAGAAGTCTTAAAGAAACACAAAGCGAAACATGGGGAAAATATACGGGGAGATAGCCGTTCGGCAAACTCAATTGGCCAAAGGAATCGCAATTCACAAAACACGGCGATGACTTTTGCATTAAAAGACGTGTCATAATGAGTCCAACTATTGCAAAAAGGCGGTGTGCAATGTGCAATGCGAACTAGAGTGCGAATTTAAGCTCGCAAACCAGTGAACATGATCGTGTACAGAGGCAAAAACCAAAGCAAGATCAAAGTTTCCTTGAAGTTTTCAATTTTTCACGAAAAATATGTACAAAACTAGGTCGCAGTTTCACATCACTGTTTAAGATTAAATGGATCATAGTAAGATATGTCCAAGATGTTCAATACTCAAAACAAATGCTTAACATATGTATTAATCATATTCGTATTAAGGAATTTATTAGGAATTTATGCTTATATCTCTTTGTTAGCAACGTTTTTGTGCTATTCAAAACTTGCGCCAAAATTTCCTCAGTGTTGCACATAATTCCACAAAAAAGGCTTTGCGTAAAAATGCGATAATCTCTCTAAGCGCTCCCCCTGTGGTGGTTCAGCGAACGCAGCTCCACTTGGCAATTGGAAAATATCTGGTAATTGTTTCATGTTTCATGGGTGAAACCGAAACCCACAAACCGGCAGTGCTTAGGCCCAAGCTCAACTCCGCTAAATGGAAATTCTCAGCTTAACTTTTAACTTTTACCCGAGGCACGTTCAACTTTGGCTCGTTACTGCTGACACGCAACGCCCGCAGCGAAAGTGTCGTGGAAATTCCGAACCAAAGTCACAGTCGCTTGAGGCTCATAAAAAAATGTGTACATATAAATTTATGAGCTTGCCGCATGCAGGAAAATGCATCCCAAGTGAAGATTTCCGAATGAATGTACCCCTTCAATTGGATGACTTGTCGTTGTAGCAGTAACAGGAATTTAACAAGAATGATTAGGCTCTTAGGACGTATAATTACACTGAGGAAATGTAAATGCATGTTGTGCCTATTTCGTTTTAATTTAAATGATTAGGTGAGAGTGCATTTTCATCACTTGAAATATAAAAAATTTAACTGAAATCAACTAGGCTCTCTCCAAAAAAAAGAAAATACATACTGCAATGTGTGTGAAAATTCCTATTTCGGAATTTGCTTGAAAGTGAATTTTAAAATTTTTATAATTATCTATTTAAAATAATGTAATAAACTACATTGCTAAATAGAAAATACAGCTATAAAAATAATGACCAAAAAAGCAGTAAAATGATGTGGAAATCTTTAAAAACTAACTAGATCTTGAAGAAGGAATGGCCACTTAAATGGAGTCATTTACGGCATGAAGCAATCCCAAATATATCTGTAAAAACGATTTTCCGACTCTGATCGTCGTTCCTATCAGCCATTTTCCGTTTCCTACGTGACCAAGAGCCGAGTGGAAGACAATGACATCGATCGGCACTTAATAATCTTAACCTTAATGCGTCAGGCGATCAATCAACCGTTCGATCCGTTGATCAACTGGATTTTTGCCAGTTGCATAGCAGTGTTAATTGTTAATTGTTAATTGTTTATGCGTGAAGAGCGGATAGAAACAACAGCAGCAAGAGATCGTCAAACTGCCGGCCTTGCACTTGCTGCATTCCAATAAACAAAAGATCATCTTCGTCTGCATCGAATGTGCATATATGTATAGTATGTACATATGTGGCAAAGACTGTGCAATCGTACATATGTATCGCATGGCCAGACCATCTTTTTCTCCGGTTTCTTTGTTTGAGTCTCACGCTAAGGCGATGAGGCGACTAATGAAATAAACCATTTCCGTATTGGCATTGTTGCGGTACGAAATGAACATTCACTTTACACGCACCAACAAAAGCCTAAATTCGCAGAATTTCACCAGGGCATACACACTTGAATCCGTGAGCCAAAGCCATAACTCGAAACCGGTAACTGCGGCATCATGGTGGCCAGAATCTCGGCACAGCTCCTTGTTTTGCGGGCCAGAACCCCATATTTCCATCTGCCCACGCGCAACAAGTGTCGCCGCCAACAGTATCTCGTTTTGTTCAAGATATGGTCACGTAAATGAACACAGCTGCGGCCAAAGTTATTATATAATATTTTATTTCTTAAAAATATACCAAAGCAAATAAATTCCGATGCTTGAAATTGTTGTAAAATATATTCAAATTATTCAAAAAGAAAGTATTTATATGTATTTTATGTATGCATTTCAAGTCTTATATTTCTCTTTGATTACTGTAAGTAAAAGGCTTGAAAAACTATTATGCCAGGAATGCCATCTAATTTTTATGAACCAACTAACTTTTGGTGCTATCTTGCTGACCGCGTTTGCTCGCAAGCCGCATATCTGTATAAACTCATATCCATGCTCGGATCGCTGCCTGGTTTTACTGACGCTCTCGAACCGGTTAGCATTCGCTGCGCTTGCCTGCCCCTTTGTCTACGTATGTACTAAACTACGTATACGTAATATGCGAGCAGATAGCATCTGGTCTAAGCACTTTGTGCTCGAAACCAGCTAGAATTTTCTAACTTCACACATGGGTTAACTGCAAAGTCGGTGTGTAGCCGCGTGAAAAAGTGCTTTAAATTCGTTTGAAAATTGGCAAATTCGTTAGTTTTTAGAGTATTTGAGGTACGGCACCTGCCACATCATGGTGTTTGATTTTTCAGCTATGTCTGTTTATCACTCGACATTGTATCGCCAGCGACTGTCTGCATTCAACCATGATTCCATTGTAATTTGCGCTATTTTGCATGCCCTGGCTTTGGCTTTGGGTGTCTGCTTTTATTTTAGTTCGCTTTAGTTTAGTATAGACCTCGCTACATAATAGTTTGCATACCATTGGCTCCATATGGCCAGCAGCTGGATTGTTGTGACACTTGAAAAGTCGGTTTAATTAGACAGTGGGCTGAATTGGTCAATCAAAAAGGGCAGACAATTGCTGAACAGCTTTAATTGCTTTCAATTGAGTGCAACTTGCTAAGAATACAGTTCAGAAAACCAGAGTTGAAGCTCCACACTCAACAAAAAGGAGATCAAACTTCATTTTATAGGTTCTAAAAAAATTTTACCACACAAATACAACATTTAAATTCAAACGAAGAAAGGTTGATCATAATTTAGAGCAGCTGAAGTACTAATCAGACGATTTCCCCGAAGTATTTGTAAGGTTGTTACAAAATAATGATGATATATAAGATAGAAATTTTCGTTCGGTGGAAATCGTCTGAAGTCGTAGAAAATCAATAGTTCTTGAGTGCAGCAGTTTATTCAATTAAGCAAATCACTGAATCCGTTGACAGGCTTCTGACCCCAAAGATGTGACAAGATGTCGGCGTTGAATCGCAGCAATGGCCAGCGCCTCAGCTGCTCCGGCAGTCTGAGCAGCAGCGGCCATCCCGCCGATCCGGTGACCTTGCCCCGGAAACGGCGACCTCGGGCTCGTGGCGAGGTCGGGGTCACCTGTCAGGGAAGCAGCACCGTCTATCTCAACGGACCCGTGTCCGCCGAACCCATTCGACCCGCTCCCGAACCCATTTACCAAAACGAAGCGGCAGCCATTAGCCAGCGCTGCAGTTACAGCCACCAACGAGCCCAACTACTGACCTCCATGCGAGTGACAGTAGCGGAGGGAGCCGAAAATGACGCAAAGGTCACCATGGAAGTGAGCACATTCGTAGGTTCGTCCTGGTTTCATAAATAGATTATAGGAAAATAGATTAAGAATTTGGTAATAGGTGAAAATCAAGCAGAATCTTTCAGCAAATTCATCCCTGAAACAGAACTAACTGCTGTCCATTCTGTAACTTTTCAGATGACTCAGACCACTACTACGAGACCCTGTCGCCACTCGGAAACAAACGCCATTCAACACAGCTGGTGCGGCAGAGCCAGGATGGAAATCGGAGCGGAGGGGTGCGCTCCTCGCACCGCCGGAGCAAAAACCACTCGGCATCCGCCCACACATTGGGCGAGCACGTGGTCATTTCGGATGATTACGACTCCTTTGAGACAGACAGCGATGATCACGGCGATGGGGAACCCGACCTGCGGCAAAGAAACGTAAGTAGCTAAGATATGCTTGATAGATTCACCATGCTAACTCTGCGGAAATCCTATTCCAGTACAATGACAGCGGCGTGGACATGCGCAACCATCGCCTGCCAAAGCCACCTCCTCCGCAGAACCAAGTATACGAGTTTGTGCGCAAATTCAAGGACTTTATATCTAGCAAGAAATCTCCCAAGGGAAGTCAGCAAAAGCTGTACGAGAATACCCCGGCATCCACGCTATTCTACGTGGAGTGCAGCAAACGAACGGAGGACGTTTACGAAAACACTGATTTCGGACCAGAGCGGATTCCAGCTCCCGAAACCAAGGGCCCAGTGCACCAGGAGCAGGCTCCGGTTTTGAGGGCCAAACAGAAGAACGGCAAGAGCCTTCGCTCCCGTCTTCGTAAAAGTCTTGTCGGCTCCAGCTTCGATACCAAGCAGCTCTCCTCGCTGGCACCTACACGGAGCACCTTCTACGTAGAGGACCCCGAGGGATCACTGCCAGCTCTGCCATTGGAGCCGGAGATTCACGGTTCCGGAGAACTGGACTCTGGTTTCTCGGACAAGAACTGCACGCCCTTGCCAGAGACTCCGAAATTCTCAACGGTGGCTCGCAAGGCCAAGAAGGAGGCGAAAGCCAACAGACGTCGCACCACCATTGGTCTGCGACCGAACGATCCGCCGCCGCCTCCACCGCCAATGACCGGCAACAAATCTCCCTTGGATCCGGAGCGTGAACTGGATGCTGAGCAGACTACTTCCTGGTACGCCGAGTGCGGCGTCTTTAAGCAGGCCACCAATGGTGCTGTGTCCCCGAGGGGCGATGAACCGGTCACACCCACGCCTAGTGGTCACGGAGGCGTTAGCTCGTGGTACGCGGAATCGGGTCTCTACCAAACCAGCGGCATATCAGTGGCCAGCTCCAGCGGCAGCTCCGGCGTGTCCACCGGCAATGAGGCTGGCCTCGGCGACGAGTTGTCCTCGGAGCCACATAGTCTGTTCTCCAATGAACCTCTATACCAGATGTACAGCGCCGCCAAGCTGGAGGTAAGTGAATCCTCCCCATTACCTACTTTAATTCACTTACGATAATTTTTAACCATTTTAGTCGATCACCCGCGACCTGGAGGCGCATGGATCGTCAGATGGCTACGAGGAGATTGGCCTACAAGCTAAGGCGAAGCCCGAGCCACTGGTTAAGCCAAGACCCACTGCACTGCAGTTGGTGGAGCCCAAGAACGGTCCTTCTCGTACCCTGTGGAGCGAAATTCCCGAAGTCATACACTCTTGCATACTGCGTAAGTAAATAATTTTATTCGGCGTAGGTAAATACATTTATCTCATTCCTCTACGAATTCGTTACAGCCACTTTGACCAGTCGGGAGCGCAGTCTGCAGGAGGCTAAGTTCGAGATCATCACCTCAGAGGCCAGTTATCTAAAGTCGCTTAACCTGCTGCGCCGTCACTTCATGAATCACAACGCCTTCTTGGACTCATCCGTGCTGAGTGCCAAGGACCGGAAAGCACTGTTTTCTTACATTGTGCCCGTGCACGAATGCTCAGAGCGATTGCTCACGGAACTGGAGGCCTGCTGGCAGGACAACATCATGCTGCTGGGACTGAGTCGCTGCATCTACGAGATCGCCGAGCGGCACTTCCATGTTTACGTGGCCTTCTGTGAGCATCAGGGCAGAATGGATAGAACTCTGCGCCGTCTCAAAGAATCCAAAGAGTCCCTGGCCTTTCAGCAGCACCTGGAGCGGCTGGAGGCGAGCCCCAGCTGCTGCGGTCTCAATCTGCACTCATTCCTGATGCTGCCCATGCAAAGGATCACTCGGCTGCCGCTCCTGATCGATGCAGTGTTCAGCAAGGAGTCGCCGCTGAATCGCGAGGAATACGAGAGCTGGAAGTTGACGCTCGCTCTCGTCCAGAAGGTAGTGGGTCAGTGCAATGAGGCAGCCAACCGTTGGGAGCAGGCATTTGAGCTGGAACGGATTGCGCGCCAGCTGGAGTTCCCCTCCCATGTGCGAGCGCTGGCCATAGCGCCGGTGGGAGTGCCGAGGGCGGGAGCCAAGCCGCGTTTCCTGGTCAAACGAGGCGAACTGACGCATCTGCTGTGGCGTGGCGAGGATGCCAAATTAACGTTCGGCAAGCGCCTGACGAAGATCAGCATATACGCCTTCCTCTTTTCGGATCTTCTGTTGCTGTGCAAACGTCGTGGTGAATCCTGCTTCAGTGTGTTCGACTATTGCCCCAGGAGCATGCTCACACTCGCCGCCGGCGATTCGCTGCCCCAACTTCCAACCAAGGACCTTAAGGACCAAGCCGGCAAGAACCTCATCTTGATGACGCTGCTAGAGAACTGCGACCGCAAGACCGTCGAGCTGGTGGGTTATCTTACTCTTTAAACCCCATTTTCTTTGTCTAAGATGAGTGCTGACTATGTGTTCCCTGCAGGTGTTGTCTTGCCCCTCGGTGTCCGACCAGCAGCGCTGGCTGCAGGCCATGAGACCGCCCGAGGCGGAGACGCCCGGCGAGAAGCTCTACGAGTCCTGGGACTGTCCTCAGGTGGTGGCTAAGCACAGCTATGAGTCCGACGAGCCAGATGTTCTTCAACTTGAACTGGGCGACGTAGTCAATGTTTCCCGCAAACTGCCCGACGGTGAGTGACCTCAGAGTTGTGGTAAAAAGAAAAACAAACCTAATACTTTTTATCCTCCATATAGGCTGGTACCAGGGCGAAAGGATACGAGATGGAGCCGTAGGTTGGTTCCCTGGAAGCTACACTGAGGAACTGAATTCAGCCCATGTGCGAGCGCGGAATCTGAAGCAGCGGCACCGTCTGCTCACCTTTACGGCCACCTACCTGGAGTCGCAAAAGAGCAAGTGACTTCCGGCTGCTCTTGGAAAACGGGGATAATATTAACTAGCAACGCCAACTCCATAGTCCGCAACCAATAGCCGTACACTTTAGGAAATGTGATAATTATTTAAATCGATGTTAGTATTGATTAATCGAAAGTCTTAAAATAATTTTCCCTACCAAGTAAGCAATAGAGAGTACTTGAATATAATTATAACCGTTTAGTGATGATACTTAAGCGAAATCTAAATAAACAAGCGAAATTTATGAAAACAAGAAACAGAATCAATCTCCTCGTCTATTATAAATTCTTTACTCAACTAAAGCGACTGTTGACTTGATTCCCTGACCTTATATCAATTAAATCAATAAATAATAATAATTGATTAAAAATTTTCAATTTGCTGCTAATTGTCCTAAATTTCGTAAATTGTGCAAATATTCTTCATCACTAGCCATTTCCAACCGTCCGCTAGTGGGATAGTCCTTACAAAATTCGAGATTATGGGAACTTAAAGAGCTAGAAAGCTGGAAGGTAGTTAATGGAACTTGTTTCATAATTTTGTAGCTAGCAGTGAAATAAAACATACAGGTAGTTAGTTCATTTTAAAATTGTATATTCTCCTTCAAAAATATATATACATATTTTGATTTGATTTTGTTTGTTGTTTTAGTTGTTTTCTAGTATGCATTATACATACGTATATCATTTTAGTAGCTGCATCCCTAGCGTATTCTAAACTTATTCAATTAATGTTACGATTATATTATTGCTGTCATAAATTATTAAATCTAAATCATGCACTACAAAAGTGTGGGGGCGGAGCAAGATATGTTCTGGCGATCGATCGATCCGATAGCAGCCCGTTTCGAGTGCTGCTAAGCCGGAGTCGTCATAATCATCGTCACACTATCGCCAACACAATCTGGCCCGGCTAATTCTAACCCAGATGATTTACAATACTTCTTCATGTGACCGCGATGAGTGGATGTGGTAAATTTCGATGAAGGACCCATTTACACTGGGCGATTACAATAGTCAGAAACCAATCGTTGAAGTTCAGTTTGGATTGGTTTCGTTCGAGGGCTACGGCTAAGCTACGGCTCATAAACGTATCCTGCATTTAGGCGCTAGATTCCTACACATATATAAATATATCACAAAATCAGTGAAATTAAAATTCGCTGGAGTATTTGCTTGTTTCGCTTTGGATGATGCATGAGAAGAGCTCTTTGAAACGTTGAGTGATAAAATGTTTGGCAATGTCCTAGCTCAGCAGACGGCAACAACCTGTCACCTGAAGCTGATGCCGCACTTGCGGCTGATCTTGGGCGTGTGAATATATGCTATTGACAGCAGCAATGGTACATCATTTTCGGACAACTGCAGTGGATTTGTAATGTCGCTCAGTCGGCACGGATCAGTCTCAAGCAGGAATGCTGCCAAAGTTTCCGATTGTAGGTAGATTTCCTGTAACTTGGACTCCAAGAACGACAAACACTAAAACCAAATATTCAGAAATTAGCAATGAAAAATGTATGATCAAATTTGCGGTGCCTACCTCATAGGCTGGTATGCCGCCTGCATTCATGGCCTGTACGGTTTCCAGCATGCTGGACACTAGCTGAGACATGCCCACGGGAGAACTCTGACCACCGGCATAAGGAAACTGCTGCGTCTGAGATGAAATTAGCCGTACATCCCACTTGTCCATGTCCGCCACAATTGCAATGTTCTCCGCCGGCTGCGAGATTAGCGAGGCTGAGCGCGCAGCCAGAGCTAGATCCTCCCGCAGATGCATCTCCCACTTATTGGGCGGAGCACAAGTACCCTATGACATAGGAAACAAAATATAATCAGTATTGGCTCAATCGCAAAGATAGCAAAGCAATTTCCCACCTGCAATACCATGTCTGAGACGTAATGATCGCTAACGCTTAACAGCAGCGAGGGAATGAAGCCGGCACGCAGCTGGTCGCCTGGAGATTCGTCGTCCTGCGGCAATTCCTTGATGCCCGGAACAGGCAGTTTCAAGAGCTGCTGAGACACGTTGACCGCTGCACACTTGGCGGCCACCGAGGAGACGGAACTGCGTCCTGACGGCACTCGTTTGGGCTGCTGCTTGCGCATGTACGTGGTCTGCATTTGGGTTGGGATCGTTGGAGTTGGTGGTTCGACTGCAACAGAGGACTTTAGCGTGTCTATGGAGGCCGCAGAGTTTACAGATTGTAGAGCCTTTGAGCTGAATCCATTACCGTTCCCGCTTTGATTGTAGCAATGCATTTCATCGGTCTCGAATTCCAGTTCGGTGGCATTGGAAGGTGTTTGGTTCCAGGTGGCCGAGGTATTTATGCCAACGCCACTGCTGCAAACTACGCAACGATCGCTATTCGCAGTCACTGGAGTTGTCGGTGGAAGCAGTGCAGCCGTGGAGCTACTGCTAGCAGCTAGTGTAGCCGTGCTATCGCTACCCTTTAGGGCAGCTGCCTCACTGGCCTCCAGTTTGGTGACCTTGTCCATTAGCAGATCGTAGTTAGACATCAATAGATTCTTGTTCTTCATATAGTTGGTAGCTATTTGCGGATACTGTTCAAAATTGAACTTCATACCCGAGTGCTTGCTTCTGTCGTGGGTGCGCTGATGTTGTGCACACAGCATTAGAGTTGGCTTAGAATCTTGATCTCCGCTCAGGTCCTCACTGCTCTTTTTCAGGTTGATCAGTGGCTCATTGTCGCCCAGGACGAAGACTACTCCGTTGCCATTATCTGCGGATGTTTGTCGACAGATGCCGTGCTCACGCTCGATTAGCTTGTGGCAGTGATCAAAATGAATCTGCTCCTCCAGGCTAACGTTTTCTTTTATGGGCTCAATGCCCCATGTCATGCGATCGCTTTTGCCCATGCTGTTCTGCGTTATCAAATCAGAGAGTGACAAATGCGAGGCTCGTCTCTCATGACTCAGGGGCTCAAAGTCACCTACTCCAGTTTCTCCAGTCTTGCTCTGCTGTTGATCGGGGTTTCCCTCAACGGAGTAGCTGCTGCTGCGTCGCTCCAGTTTGCGGTTGATGATCCGAATGCCCTGCTGCAGCTTGGCCAAATCACTTAGACTCAGTCCCTCCTTTACACCTGCTACCGGCACCATGTTCCAAAAGAAATTCTTTTTCGGAGGTGCCTCCACGTTGTCTTCATAGTCGATGGCCTCGATGGCACCGTCATCCACGGAACCTGTACTTACGGAGCCAGTGCCGCTCGACTGCTCCTCCTCCATGCACAGCTCCACGTTATCCGGCGTGGTTACTGTCAAACGGATCCGGCCGTCTTTGCCAGTACGAAAGTACTGCTGTGCCTGCCGCGCCAGCAGCATCTTCTTGTCAATACCTGTGTCCATTAAATAGTTTCCGATACGCAGCTCCTGCTGCACAAAGTGAGAGTCTCGGAAGGCCAACACAGTGGGAATCTCATTCTTTTTCAGAGTCTGCATGCCATCGCTGGCGTCCAGGGACCCAGAGTCCAAACCATCTGGGTCCCCATCCTCGTTGTCCCTATCGTACATGTTCAGTTCGCCATTCTCATCGTCCGCATCATCAGCAATTGCATTTAGATTCTGTTTGCAGGTTGCCGCCCTGCTCAATCCGCGCTTCTGCGTCGGTGGACTCTTGTGCCTCTCCTGCGTACCCGTTTGATTTTTCGTCTGGCTCTGGGCGGCAAGGTCGTTAATAAGCTGCTTGTTAAAGTCCTCCCGCTTGGCCGCTCGCCGCACTTCGCTGCACCGAATAAAGTATGTGAGCACGTTTAGCAGCTTCTCTACCCAGAGCTTCTCTGCTCCACACACAATGGTGCGAGCCAGCTTCGGCGGCATGCCGATGGCTCCATAAAGGTCGCCGAGCTGGGCCCACAGCGCATTGTACGGATGCTTCTGGGCAACTTGGAGTAGCTTTGCCCTCTGCTCAATGGCCGCTGCAGAGGCAGACGACTCCGATCGTTTAGAACCGGAGCTATTGAAGGCGGACACGGTGGCTACCCATCCGAGGTGATGAGTAAGAATTCCCGTCAGCATGGTGCTAATAAAACTGCAAATAAACAAAACAAAAAAACTAATTAGATATAAATCTAAAACCATCTCAGCATAGACGTTGCTATGATAGTCAAACTTACAAATTAGAGTCCTTAGTATCGGCGAAGGAGAGTAGGTCGCACAGCTCCTTGATGAATCTCTCGGCCACAGTCTTGGAGTACTTGCTGCCACTGGTGGTGATGCTCAGCCAGACAGGTGTCTTGATGCGCGGGGCAGTGAAGAGATCGCTGAACCACTGTTGCGTATCCTGCCAGGCCTGGAACATGATCTGAGGTCCACACACAAAATCCTGATTATTTGAAATTCAAACGGTATTGTATATGTGTGTTCCTTACCTGCAGAAAGTTCTTGTGGTTGATGTAAGCCAGTTCTGTACTGGCTCTCAATCGACTAAGCATAGATTCCAGCAAGGCAATATGCTCACTACAAAACAGCTCCATCTCCTCTTCGAAGGACTCACTCATCGAGATACACACGGCCAGTCCCAGTTTCGCCCGCCGCCGCAGATTGGCCTGCCTCCTGCCCATTTCCGGATTACTTCGCGTTTCATTCGCACAATAGCTCGCTCGTCGATACTGCGGTGGAGCCATGCCACCACCTTCGCTGCCCCCTCCAGCTCCGCCTCCTGCTGGTGCTACCACAGGGCCATTCAATGCGTAATTGTCGCTAAGAAAGCCGATAAAATCGTTCTTGGAATGCTCGTTCTCGAAGGAGGTGCGCAAATTACGCGAGATTCTTCGCTGCAGGCAGCCATCGCTGGCAAATCCGTCCAGGTAAGGAGACCCCGTATAGCACGCCAAGTCCATGCTCAGCTTCCGCATTGCATCCGACTGATCCGAGAGGACACTGCCCAAACTGCTGCGCGTGGATGAGTACTGATATGACCACTGATCCCCTCCAGCTGCACTGCCACTCCCACTGGCCGAATAGCCCGAATCCGTGGCAGTGCTGTATGTTGATGAGTATCGAGGACCGCTGGAGTCGATCGAATGAATCGACAGTGACTGCTGATCAGCCGGCGTCGCCGGAACGTCCAGCGGTGGCGTCAGGCTCATCTGCCGACCTACACTCACGCTGAACGGCATTGAGAACGAGTTCATCGAGAGACCATCCATGGATCCATGCTCGCTGCATATCGATGTGCGCGGCGTCGCCAGGCTATTCGTGGAGAGCGTAGAGTACGGCGAGTGGCCAGATCCTCCATTACTGGTGGGCGTCAGGTAGACCTGGGAGCACAGGATTCTGGACGGTTCCGGCAGCCAGTGCACCTTCAGAGCCGTTCCGCAAAAGGACATCGGCAACGAGCCAAACACCATTTCGCCCACCGGCGTGATGTCGGCTCCCGAGGGTCGATTGTGCTGTTTAAAAATAACAAATTGGTCAATTTAAAACGAAGTTAAGTAAGCTGCTACTCTGCTTATGGTATTCTGGGTCCACGGCTCTAAAATCTGTATGCTTAGTTTTAACTTTCTAGATTTTATAGTTCCCGAGATGCGTTTTACACCCGACCGGTCATAAGTTCGAATAGATTACTTAATAGATGACTCACCTTATAGCCGTACTCTGCGCACACCTCGATGAAATTGCTACCATTGCTGGAATGTGACTTCGACGGAATCTTGCCATTCTGCAGCGATGTGTACTTCTCATTCTTAAGGAACTTTCCCCCGCCACTCGTACTGGTCGATGATATGGATGCGGATGTGGCCGATTGGTCCTTGTGCATCACCTTCTGGAGGGCATTCGAGTCGAAGAGCAATCGCCGAGTATCATCCTCTTTGTAGAGCAGAACTCGCACCTGGCTGCCCTCGAAGGGGAATCGACTGCAAAGAAGGATCAAAGGTAAAAGTAAATTAATTTAGGCACATACTCGTACTAAAGAAGATTGTAATTACAAAATGGTTAGAATTAATACATTTTGTTTTACCGCGAATCGACTAATGCACTGTTCAAAATTCCCCTCTGTATAGATTAGTTCCACTGGTTTTTTTATTTTCCATATATTTGCCACATCGCTGCCATTTGACACCATTCAAAATCGGGAATCTAGAGTTCCGCTCGAAGGTCATCAAAATGCCACCCGCAGCTTCGCCGCCTAGCGGAGGTTCATTATAATGCGCACATCTCGAGCAGCTCTCGTATTTTGTGCTGTTCATTGTCGTCGATAAAATGGCAAATGCTATGCTTTATATATAGCGATCCTCTGTTTGGCACGTGACGATTACTCATGCCCCCATACGAGCGGTGCTGTCAGTGCCGTCTTCAAATCTTTTACAGCCCCAAAGCGCAATGTCGATTGATAAGGCCGAGTAAAACGTACTAATGCTGAACTTTGAACCCCCCTGAAATAGGGGGGAGTGAAGTGAAGGTGTCGTCGAAAGTCACATGACGGCAAACTTGAATGTTAAATTAAACCAATTTATTTTTGCCGGTTCTATAATTGGCTGATCCAAGTAGCGCTGGCAAATGAGGTATACGAGTATATCTCGGCGGAACAGAACAAATACAAGTCTAAGGTCTCAATGAACGAAATCTATTTAAAACTTAAATGAATTCAAACAAAGTTTGCTCGACGATTTAGTGAATATATTCGAATAACTGAACCAATGGCAGAACGCGATTATACAAAAAATTGTACAATATTTTAGGTCGTTCTAAAGCACCCTACAAAACTAATTGAAACTCTGAGATGAACTGTGTGAAATACAAAAAGAAAAAAGTGAATAGTAATGCATAATTTGTTGACAGATCCTGTCAACGCTAATTATACTCCAATCCCTCGAATAACCGACGAAACCCATTCGAAATCCATTCGAAATCCATTCCACTCCACAGGCCAGACAAATCGGCAGCCACCGTACTCGATTTAAAGCTCGTACAACAGATTTGAGCTAATTAATTTAGTGGCTGTATAAATGGCTTGTCTAAGTAGCGCTAAGTTTGCAAAGGCGCCTTCTCTGAAATTAGCGCTATAATTAACAATTAGCCCAACTGATGATAGTCGTTTGCCGTCTCAGTGGGTGGGGCTGGTCTAAATGGTGGGGGGAGTGGGCGAACTAGTTTTAGAGCTTAATAAATGTTTTACTGCCCAGCGATAAGAAGGGGGGAGCCCGCACGCAGGTCGATTACGAAGGTGTTTTTGTTTTTTTCTTTTTTTTTTTTTTTTGTTTGGTTTTAGGTCGGTCACGAGGGCCCTTGATATAGTGTGGATATATTGTGGTCTGGCCGGCCAGCCGGACGGACTGCACCGGCGGCCCCTTTGTTGTCCTCGGACTGTCCAATGTCTGGCCATCCCGGATGGGGGCGAATTTATTGACCGTGCTTACTTGGATTTAAAGGGCGGCGTATGCATGCGACAAAGGGTAATTTCAACTGCAGCTTCGCGATAGCGCCAACTGTCTGGCCGGAAAGTTCCGTAGTTACAGGTTGTACTTGTCCAACTCGACTTTGCCTATCTATAATTTCATAACAGCAAAACAAATTCCTCATTTAGTTTGCTGGTCACTCCTCCTTAAGCCCCACAATTTGGGAACCAAAACCCATTGTGTGATAAAATATCTACAAATTCATTAGGCATTAGTACCTCTTAACGAGTTAGCAATGTATTTATACTTTATGATCGATTGTTAATAATAATAAATTTTACACGAATTAGCTTTTTTATCTGCTCAATTTACTTTAAAAATTCAACAATAAGTATTGAGCAAATATTTATATCTGTAGCTCTTCACATCAAGACCAAATTGATAATTTCAATTGAAAATATAAACAATTTTGTTATTTACCAACAAGTCACGAATTAATTCAGAGTATTTATTTTTGAATAAGATTTCAATGAACTAAAAAAAATACGTGTAAAATGTAACTCCTTGCTTTATTATTATACTTTTGAATTGGCAATGGAAATTGTGTTTAAAAAAGCCACTATATTTTTCATATTTATTTTCATCTTTTGCATTCTCTTTGGTTCCAAAGTTGGTGTGGAACTTGTAGTTTGTTTTCGAGTTGGAGAAGTTAAACTGTAACATTTACCGTTGGACCCCCGATTAGCGCGGACTGACGACGCGTCGATATCTTTATGGCCGCGATGCTAGTCAGCAAATGAAGTTCAAGGCGCTCGCGATCGCACTGGGAGCTCGAGAACTGGGGAACCGAACTGGGAACGGGGACTGAAAAGCCCAGGTCCCGTGCCCAATCGTCAGAGCGAGACGAGCGGCGAGCTCACTCGCATATGCATTATAATAAGGCCTGCCTGCCTGGCCAATCGATATATATATATATATATATATATATATAAATACATATATATACGTACATATGGAGGCACACCACGGACATATGGACATACGTACAGACGAGGGCAGTACGCTGAAATACTCATGCAGATAATACAAGCAACGATCCTCAACGAGGCGACTTCGGGGCCGCGACATGGGGCATCCAAATTGGAGCGCTGCTCACATGATTTCGCGGACCCATCCATTCGTTCGTCCAGCTGCGCACCCAAACCAAAACGAACATAACCGAACCGAACCGAATCCGAGTCCCAGTCCGAGTCCGAATCCAAAACCCCCGAGTGGGATCCAAAAGTCGGACGAGCATCATGTGGCCACCATTTGTTGCTTGTCATACAGACTGATGTGTTAATATGTTGTTTAAAAATTTCAAAAAAAAAAAAAAGAAAAAAATAATAATAATAATAATAACCCTAAATACACACAAATATGAGAAAGAGAAAGGAAAAACATTTGGCCACAAGTCGAGAGACAGCGATGAATGATCGTTTGATAGATTAGTTGAAAGACATGTGGCCAAAATTTAATAACAACATTAAAGACATTCCTCAACGGTTTTCTGCCGAAGGTTAAATGCCCCGGGTGAATGTAATTATCCAAGTTATTTTGAGCCTTTTAATGGCTTGCTTTGGATTTTAATCAAAGCCCGGAAAATAGGAATGTGCTAGAAATCAGAAATTCCGAGAATAAAGTTTAATCTTTAAAAACTTTTGTTACTTATTCGGATTTCCCCTTTAGTCATGCAAAAATATATAAAACAAGATTAATAAAATATTTTAAAAATTCGAAGTATATTTATTATATTGATTTATTATATTGAGAAGGCAATGTAGACACCCCACTGTTTTAATATTTTTTTTTTTTTTTTGCAGGGTGCTCGTGATTTGCCACCCAAATGGACTTTGTCAGCAGCCCTGATCTTTGGGGCACTACAAACGATTACGTGAGCATTTGAGGCCAGAAGGCCAGAAAGCCAGATGCCAAAAGGCACAGGGCTGCTGCTGACCTGGCCAAGATGTGTGGAGTACGGTGCAGATCAGCGAGAAAACAATTATCGAAAGGCCGCTAAGTTGACTTATCGCTCGAAGAGGCAGCAGCGTTGTTTATTCAGATATTTTTGCCATAGCTTTTATTTTCATTATTATTTTTTTGTGGGCTGTTGGCTGTGGGCAGGGCTGGGGGGTAGCGGGGGCGGGGCACTCGCTGGGATCACATGCTTTTTTCAGCTACGCAAGCAAAACAAAAGCGAGCCACAGCCAAACAATATTAAGCAAATAAATACATACATAAATACGGGCGGGCATGCATAATGAACGAAGACAAGAACACACGATTCCCCCAATCCGTCCATATAGCCCTCTCTCTCTCTCTCTCTTTTGGGGCTTCTGCACATACACTATACTAGACATACCCTATATAGGAATATTGTGATTGATATGGCCAGGTGTACTTATGGGGGATGTAAGGCGGAGTGCCCACTCGAGTGGTGACGGTCGTTATCGGGCTTTGCCTGGATTATGTTTTGATTAGCCCTCGGATACTCCTCCACTGCGCCACACTGATTGATATGGGAAATCGCCGGCAATTGATATGTCCCAGACTTTTGGCTTCTGGCACGGCCGGCCACAGTTCCGCACACTAGCATGTACACAATACGACACCAGAGTGATAAACAGAGAGTAAAGGCAGGCGCACAATTGTAATCAAATCAGCATCTGTTAATGACTTTACAGAGCGTGTCTGGCCGTCTGATTGGCCCTGTCTGCGGATTATGCACTGAGAGAAACCTAAACTAAATAATGGCTAGGCCAGTTCAAGTATAGAACTGTTTTATCAAGATGGAAACTTTTTTCTAGTATGGTTTATATGGTGAATTCTTTGAAATACCAATTATAAACTCTTTCGAATGATAGTTTGTATGGAGATCTATGGCACAACATACAAACACCTGACTTTCCACCTTTCTTAAAACAGTTGTACTCAAGGTTTGTTCTTCAAGGATGAACTTCTTGCAACCTGCAGCCACCCTTTTCCCCCAGTGTTAATCCTCTCGTGTGAGTGAGTGAAAGAGAGCGTGGCAAATAAATACAGATTTCCAAAGCGACGACAACACAGCCAACAAAGCCACGCGGACTGGCGGAGAGTGCGGGCAGGGAGGGCTAGGCGGCGGCAAAAGCGAAACAACAACCAGTTGCTCCATCCATACAACAAGTCACATGACCCAACCAACCGACCGACCGTCCAACAACGATGATGGCGATGGCGATGGAGACGTTGGCGTTTGGCTACGACAATGGGTATATATAATGTATAAATATATATACGGTATAACGGCAGCTGCGCCCAGCAAATTGACTATCATTATCACTGGGCTCATTATAAGCAGTTATGCACACACAAATAAATCCAGTAGACACACGTCCGCACAGTCGAACGACCTTCACCCCGTCCTTTTGGTTCGCAAAAAAAAAAAACAAAAAATCGAATGTCAAGTTCAAAGCAATTGGCAATATCCCCAAAAGCCACTCATACTCTTTGGAACACCAGAAATTTATCAGCCAGTCAGGCAAACAGAAAAAAAAAACGAAATAAACTACAAAAAATAAACACAAACAAGAGTCGTCGTCGTCGTCGCAGCCGCTCACAATACTAATGAGCAAATGACGACAAATATATCGAGTGATTTTCATTGTCACTTGAGACCAATGCAAACAGACCCGGAAAAGTCAGGTGGGGCACCCAGAGACGGAGAAGGAGGTGAGGTGAGGTGAAGATGGAGGTAAGGACAGGTGAGCACTGGCGGGCGCAATCAATCAATGAAAGTTCCCGCACACACACAAGTGCCAGCATTGTGCACTTGTTTCCACCTGGCCACCTGGCAAACACAACGTGACTCAGGAGTAAGCCAACTCTTGCCCAGGTGAGCTCATGGCCCAAATGTCAACAAGTCAAGAGTCAGAGTCGCAGAAAGATGACGGAATACTAAATAGGAAATACGGAATACGGTGATCGCACATCAGCGTTGGTATCAAACCTGAAGACAATACTTCCGTCATCTTTCGAATAAAATGCCATAGCAGCAGCGGCAGAAGCAGGAATCAATTGAAATTGTTTCATTCAGCAATCTGGGATCAGGGATTAATGGAAAACATTTACATAAACACTCACGAGCGAAGGGAAAACAATGGTCAGACCTTGCAGATAAGGCACAAAAACACCAAGTGCCCTGTTAGCTGCCATATAAACAGTTTTACAACACAGAATCATGTGGTCAACTGCGTGTACAATTCCATTCGCCGATTACTTATTTATAACGCAGTCCTTCGAGCTTTGCTTTCTTAAAAGAGAAACTTAAACAATTAGAGTACCCTTGCAAAAATTAAGCTTATAGAATGGTATAAATTAAGCATAGAAAGGCGATATTGCTATATTAGTGTAATAAAATAATAAATTCCCTTTTATTGTCGGACTTGTAAATCATAATTTGTCTGTGTGTCCTAAACTAAAGACCGCACATAAATCTCAAGTGAAAACTGAAAATGATCTGTGAAGCTTTAAACTTAAGTTGATTACCCCTAAATCACTAATAGCATTCATTTTTTTTAAGCTTTCTATCTGAACTTTAACGACTCAAACAGTTACGGTTCGGCGAAAAGGTAATAAACAGATATACTACCATCCTCATTATTCACACTTCTGTGTACACAGTATATAAATATTTCCATAATTCCGTGAAGTAACAGCCAAACAGCCCAGTGTAATCTCAGGTGTTTTTGGCCATAGTCATAATACCCCCGTGATTCGATGAGCGTACGGATTAGGCCTAAGGCAATGGCAAACAGTAGTTAAAGTAGAGCCGCATGCATTGGGCCATTGGAAATTATTCGGAAATTGTGCCCCCTGCAATGGTTCACCTATAAGGTGTCTCGTTGGAGCTCTGGGCTTAGGCACTTCGGGCACTTATTTTGTTTGCCCAGCTCATTGATACGAGGCGGCGGCAGGCAGTGGAAAACAAAAGCGTTTTGTCAACTGATAATGGGTGAAAACAGGGCCATTCCACAGACAGAGAAGCGCTAATGTCTACACTGGCAGACAGATAGAGTGAATTTAAGTGCAAATGCCATTTGCCGCCATACACTGCTATCAAACATCAACCTACCTTTGTCAGACTTCAGAGCTATGTCTTTATAATCCTCTATTTTTAATAATAAATATCATTGACAGCTCAATAATAAAGTTATTTTGCTTTTTTTTTTCCTCAATTCAAGTTCAAATTGTTAAAGTTCAATGCTAATCCGATTAAGATATCAAGCAATAAGAAGTTTAGCTTTACCAAAAAAAGCACTTGAGAATTGTAAGATGAAAAGAAATAGAAAACAGCCTTCATAGGCTGGGTTTGGAGATATCTCTTGTACTTGTTTATTTTTGTTGAATATTTACTTTTTGTTGATAATTTAATTAACATTTAATTAATAAATATGTTATATTAATAAAATATTTGAACACATACTTTTTGTTGATAATTAAATTACCATTTAATTATATGTTGTGCTAAATAAAATGAGGATATATTCAGAATAAACTCGATTAAGACAATGTAATTGCTTAAATGGGTGTTAAGCTTGAGGTTTTGCAAAAATATAAATTAATTAATACTTCTCTCACTGAAGTGCAAAATCGGTTAGATTTCTTTGTTAATTTTTTGTAAATACCACATAGCAAACTTTGTTTCTCCAAGTGCACCTGCTATCGGAACGGGTCGCGAGGCAACAACAAAAACTGGATACGCGACGTCGTCGACGATTCACTACTCATATGACTTGGCAGACCACGCGACTTCGCACATGAAGCACCCCATCATCACCACCACAACCTCGCCCCTTTTCCCCTCGACGAAGTGTTGCCATTTAAATGTGCTGATTTCTGTTTGCACATAACTAAAGTTTGTGTGCCGACTGCTCCGCAGGCAAACGCGTACATATTTAATTGCACTGATGATGAGGTTAATAGTAGGGGGGGTAAGGGATCCCATGTGATGGGCATAACACCTCTCCTGACATGTGGCACACAGCGACGGAAAACTAGAGCCAGACACCCCGGCACCTGGCCATTATTACTATACTACTACTCTATTACGGTTGGTCGCATCGTAACGCTGCGGCCCATGTAATAAGTTCACACCTGCTGCGATCCGAACCAAGCACTTTGATTGATGTCTGGCCGGCTGGACGGACGGGCGGCGTCTGTTTGGCCATTCAATTGGCGGGCAGTTATCAAAAACTATTAATGAATTCTCGTTCCCTACCCAATTTACGACTCATTTGCCTAAGGCTCTAAGTGAAATCATCCATAATGGTTCATTCAGAGCGGTGATTTTTCTTTCTTTTTTTTCGATGTATTGTGAAAGATTGATATGTGTGGCTTTGTTTGATCGGCAATCGAACGCGATTTTATTGTGTGCCACACGTGCCTAAAGCCCACGGCCCACGGAACATAATGAGACTTTGTTGGGCCAAAGTTTTCCACAAAAGGTGCTAATTCACTTGATTTGCGTAGCTGGATGCGATGTGATGCGGTGGGTATGGTATGGTATGGTATGGGTTTGGTGTTCGTACTCATGTGAAAGTCCAGCGATCGATCGACAGTTTGCGAATCGCACCTCGTAGATCGCAAGGCGATTGTGCGGGTACGAAATCACAGTTTGTATATAGCCTGAAATCCCCGGACTTATCGGGAATTAATACCAGTTCGCTAATAACGGATATATGTATTTTTGGACGCCATATGCGATGGATATCGGGCGAATGACTTGCGAATTGGGTTAAGGAATGCGCGCCTTCAAAGGCACATGATGCCAGACGTCTGGTTTTGGATTTATTCGCTTTTGTATCATGCATATGTACACTTCGAGGCAAAGCAAAATTAGGCAAAAAAAAAAACTGTCATGTGACCAACTGGCTAGCAAATGTCTAAACATGGTCACGACGGCGGGGTCCAAAGGAAATGATTCACCCCTTTTTTTCCGCGCACGATTGATTCACCCCAGATGTCCAGGGGCCTTGATTTCCAGCATTTCGCCATTTCTTAATTATACCAAGTGTCATGGGGTTTTTGTTATTCTCTTCGTTTCTATTTTTCATTTCTTTTATTTTTACCAAACTTTTTTATTCTTAGCTCTCCGCCTATCAGAGGAGACCGAAAGTATTTTTAAATCATTTCTTTTGGGCCCGGTGGAAATATGAACGATAAGTGGAGGTTCAGATTCTGTCGTGGAAATTTACCCAAGCGTGCTGCCGTAATTTATTGCCGTCACCCAACTAAATTAAGCAAATAAACAAATACATTTATTTGGCTCGAGTGGAGTTTTTAACTGCTATTAGTGTAAACGTTTGTTTAGTTTACAGCGAAACCGAAAAAAACCTGACCTAGTACAAAGATAGCGGGATGGTGTTCCGGGGGCTAATTCGAGGGGGAGTTAGTCGGGCCGGCTGTCTACATCTTACAGGTTTTCACTTTTTTTTGTTTTTATTATTATTAGAATTGTTCTCCAAGTGTGAGAGCGTGTGTGTTTGCCCCTGGGCAAAGTGCAAAAACCCCAAAAGCTGGCGACGCTTAATTAGCAGAGTGAAAAGTTTCTATCACGTGATGGCGTTGGCGAATGTTGGCGACAAGCGCGGCCATAAATGTATATACGACCCGAATATTGGTCAATACACACTTGAATCTGACAATTTCACCATTACGCTCTATATATATTTTAAATGCCAGCTTGCCGTCTGACCGATAAGGCGGCCGATTGACAGCGTGGACGAGGCGCTAATCGAGTTAACCAGGCAACGGGGGCCCTCAGATTAATGGCCCCAAAAATAAATGGGAAAACGATTGAAACATTTTATGGGCCCTGTCAACAATGGTTGCCGAAATTTGTTATCCACTAGGTTTTTTTTGCATATCGACAGTTTGGTATCATCGTGAGTTGTCGAAATACGTTTTTTGATCGTTATCAAACTGACGTGAATACAACTTTTATTAAATACATAAAAAATACAAAAAAGAATTGCGTTTTAGAGGATCTTATATTCCAAAATTCAATGGTATTGTGTTTGCCAAACTAAGCAACAAAAAATCATAGTTGTAAATAAAATAAGGGGAAAGCTCAACGAAACCTTCAAACCCGATAGTTCTCTGGTGAACTATATGCACATTAGAAGTTTCATAAAACTAAACAAATAAATACTTTTTCGCAGAACTGTAAACTTATCCGTTTTGATTTCGCAAAAATTAAAAATACTTGTATATTGTAGTTGTATAAAAGGTGTCAATAATATTGCGTTCCTAGAAAAGCGGACGTGGGTGTGTCCGCCAGTTAACCGTTAACAGAGCATCCCGCAATCACAGTACCATTCACACTCGCAGTCACAGCAACAGGAACCAAAGCCACAATCAGAGCCCACGCACAAGTTAAGCAAAAAGTGTCAAAAATAAACATTGTAAGCCGTATGCAGCAGCATACATAAGTAAATAGTGTAATAAATAATAATGAAATGAGAATTAAGCGCAAAGGCAACAAAAACAATGCGCCGCGCCAACAACAAAAAGTGTATGACATAATAATCACGAGAGCAGGCCGCGACCGCCGATTAGCAAGTCATGTGATTCGCTTTTATTTACATTTGCGCCTGACGTTGCCGCCGCCTTCCCCCGGCACGTACCCGTAAAAGTATACCAACGTACGCCTACGTCTGCGTGAGTGCGAACGAGAGGGCATCGCACACGACGCGATAACGAATGAAGCCGAGAACAATCCGATCGCTTTGTGGGCCGTAGAGGAGAGCCATGTAGTGCGTTGGGAGAGGTAGAGCATAGTGGGGCACAGTTATTTGCGCGCGCAGCTCGATCGATGGGTTTGGAGCCATGCGAGCGAAAGAAACGGCAATGGCCAAACATCAACGCACCTCCTCGCACACATGCACCCACCATGACTACCCAATATGCACTGCTGGGGGTGTTGGGTGATTTAGGGCTTGTTGTTGGTTTCTTCGTGGAGCTGGTTGTGATGCAGGCTATCGTTATCGATATAAGTACAGTGAAGCGCAGCAAGAACCATATTATTCGCCTGTGATAAATTATTAAATATAAATTTAAATCGCAAAAAATAGTAGAAAACTACAACATTTTACATTAACATTGTTTAGTTAAAAACAACAAAACCGACTCAATATAAATATGTATTTACTTTAATAAATCTGAATTTTTACCAGTTTTTAAAATGTAAGAAAAGAAGAATAATCCTTCTTAACTGCAAGCACCTGAAATAGGAATTTCTTTCAAAAACAGATCAGGTAGCTTTAAGAAGAACCCACTGTGGCTATAACAACAGAGGAACCAAGATAATGCGCCTCCTTTGTTACGTTTTCGAGGCAGCTGCAAACGCATCTTTGTAATCCCCTCAGATTTTGCTTTCACTGCCATTTCACTGTGGATTTGCGTCCTTTCATGTTGGCCAGACTGGCAGATTCTATCGAATAAGGCGGCAAGCGGCGTACGTGACGATGATTAGTGCATGCCGAATTTGTGTGCTGGGTTATCGTCCTCGTTTTACTCTTTGCCAATTTGCGTACGAAGCACGGGTGTAGGAGGAAGAGGAAGTGCAGGTGGTGCAAGAGAGAGGAACATGAGTGCCGGTGGAGGGGGCGGGGCGTATATGTATGTACATACATACATATGTATAGTGTGAAACGCATCATGAGAACGCCTTTTCGCACGTCTCTCTTTGTGTGAATGTATGTGCTTCCGAGTGATTTTGCAGCTGCACCTATTTTCCCCCTTTGTTGTGCGCGCATTTTATCGATACACTAATACCGGGTGTTAGGCAGTTTTGTTGTTAAAAAGATAAACACTTACCTTAGATAATTTCGCGAAGTTTGTTTTGTAGCTTTTGCGGACGACGAACTATTGCCAGCAGAGGCCGTGGCAGCGACGCCGGCAGAGGCGTGAGCTGTACGTGCCGGCAATGTTGTTGTAGTAGCTGATGTTGCTGTTCCTGTAGTTGCTGTTGTTGTTTGGCTATTAATTAGCGCTGCTGCTGCTGCGGACGCTGCGGTCAGCGTGGGCGCTGCCGCTAAATTCGCTGGTGTTGTTGGTGTTGCCGACGGAAAGAAGAGTTTATTCAATAGGGCCATAATAAGACACGATGTCCGCAATCTGTTAATAAACACATCTGGCCAATCGAAATCTCAGAATCGAAGATCGAATATTGAATTTATTTCTGATTTTGTGTGGAAATGGAAATAAAACACAGACACGCACGCACACAAACAAGGGCGCACTTTTCGCTTTCCTTGGAATGAGTGGTTGTTGCTGTTGTTGTTGGCGAAAGAGACGTCTACCGTTACACGCGCGCCTGCCAGAGCGAGATGGCGGATGCTGCACAATCAAAACCAAAACTTTCGCTTTGCACTTTTCTTTCTTGCACTGCTTCTGATCTATCTGATCTCTTCCTGTACACAAACACACACATACGCACTTGCAGTGGAATTTATTTGATTGAGCAAAAATAATATATGGCTATTTTTGTGTTATTTTCGCGAATCGGCTGCGGAAGCGACACAGGTTCTTTACCGTTCCACATCGAAATGAGAACCGAATATCGCTGGCGTCCGCTTTAAAAAGTTTGCAAGAGACGCGTCGCAGTCGTTAAATGTGTGTGAGTGAAAGAGAGGGAGAGCGGCAGCAGCGTTTAAAGAGCACCATCTGTGTTTGTTTGTTTGAGTGTGTGTAAATGGTTTTCTGTCGTTGCTACCAATGCGAGCTTCTTTTGGCCAATACACACTTTTTTGTTGTCATTTATCATTGACTTCCCACTTCCTGCCCACCTATTTCACCGTCTTTCTCTCGGTTCTCAGATCAAAGTCAAGTCACTTATTTTAATTGAACACTTTGCGGCTTTGTTTGCTCTCGCTCGAGGTGTTACACTCCGCTTTTTGGCCTGGCCCAAAGGTTAGTCTTTGGTCTTAACGCTTCGCGCTGACTGTTTGGCCTTTATTTACAATCACAAACACAAACAACACAAGAGCATTTTGCAACGCGAAGTTAGCTGCAGCTGCGCGCCAGTGTGTGCACGCCAAGTGGCAGAAGTATGAAGGCAGTTTTAGGGGATACTTTAAGTGTTGCCCCACCATTTGTCGTGCATTTAACGGAAATTCGAAAATTCTTGTTCTTGTGGTTCGTCAAAAGAAAAAAATGTTATTTCTGAAAACATATTTTAAAAAAACCTATCAGATGATGTTTACAATTCATATATTGTAGTGTCTACAGTTGTACTTTCTACAATTTTGAAAACCTTGCACCTCGAATTTAAACAAAATTTAATTTAAAAAAATTCTGGACGAATTTTTATTTAATTTTAAATTGTTGAACTTTATTTTTGTTGGCTTACATAAACATACTTCAAAATTTTTTAGGCCCACATGCGAAGGAATTGTGGGAAAATGGTTTCGACATGAATAGAATTCACCCTTTTTATAAATTCATACGATCTGGTTAGCGTGTGCTGTCCATCCTCATTCTCATCCTCTATATCCTCCATATCTCATTATTAGCTGTGTTTTACTTAACTTTAACTGGAACCGAGCGAAATTAGAAAAACATTCAAATCTTAAACATTAGCGCTAAATATTCGTTCGCCTAGGAATTCCGTTATTGAAAGGTTTTAAGAGATTTTGATCAAATAGAACATACATATACATATTAACCATATATAAATGTGGCGACTTTGAGTCGCCCTGGAGAAGCTTACGATAGTTACTTTCTCATCTTTTGTTTCTGTGTTTTCTTATGTTTTTAGGATCGTTAAACTGGTTGCTTGCATGCGTGCGTGTTTATGAATATAGTGTGTTTTCGTGTGAAAGTGTGTGAATAAGTCATGATTTTTCTGTATCCCTGTGCGAGAGCTACTGCATCCTCCTAGTCCTTGCAGGTGGACGTGTCCATTGGACTGGCTGGCTGGATAAAGGCCGTGGCCGCCGAGCTGGGCGGATTGGTTGGCGTAAACGCCGACAGTGAGGAGTTGCTGCTGCTGTTAACAAGATTGCCGCTGGACGAGTTGTTCAGGCTGATGTTCATCAAATTGGACGACGACGACGAAGCGCTGGAGTGGCTAGTGAGCTGGGCCAGCAGACCTCCACCTCCACCGCCGGCCAAGAAGGTGGCACTGCCGCCAGCCGAATTTGACGAGCCAAGGCTTAGGCGTTCGCCTCCCAGATTCGAGAGAAAGCCGCCAGCGGCATTCCCAGCTGATACGGACGCGGACGATGAGGAGCTGCCGGTTCCCAAAATGCCCAGCAGTGGGTTGGTTGAGGTCAGCACGTTCGGTGCGGAAGTGTTCAGGCCCAGCATGGGCGTTGGCAGTGCTGGCTTTATGAAGCGTTCGCTGGCACGACGATTCTGAAACGAAGAATTTTTAATTTTACAAATCTGGAAAGCAACATTTCACAATATCGTACTCACCACTAGCTGGCCGCAGGCATAGCAGCGGTTTTGCACCGCCGTGCCCGGACTTAGAGGTCGGCTACTCGAGGGACTGTGGGAGACGGGACTGCTGATGGTGCGTTGACGTTGGGCGCTCACCGCTGAAGCTGCGGCGGCGGCTGCTGCCGTCGCTACAGCGAACGAACCGCCTCCCATCAGGTTCTCGTTGTAGAAGCGTTCCTCGTCCATCTCCAGCGAGGATTCCGATTCGGAGAGGTGCCGGCATAGGGCTTCGCGGCGCTCCACCTCCTGCTTTAGCTTGCGCTGAAGGCGAGCGTTTTCCTCGCGAATCGACTTCTCTTCCTGCGCATACTGCTGTGTTTTGATAGTGGCTTCCTTCTGAGCGCTCGCCAGGTCGGAGCGATAGCGAAGCACTTCGGAGCGCAGAATCTGGATATGAGCACTCAAACTGGTGGCCGTATCGCCACCATTGGCATGGGCGTTGTTTGTGATGTCTCGCGGCGTAGTCGGATCGGAAACCGGCTGATCCAGCTTGATTTGCAGCGAACGCTTCTCGGTCTCCAGCTTGTCCATGCGCTTCCACAGCTTGTTTACAAGAGCTTCCTGTTCCTGCTCAAGCGTGTTCTCCAACTCGACCATTTCGCGGCGCAGCTGCTCGAGATTGGTCTGCTTGTTGTCCGTCTCCGCCTGGAGCTTCTCAATCTTGCGCATAAGCTTGTTGACGAGGCACTCCTGCTCCTGCTCAAGTGTCTGCTCCAGCTTGCACTTCTCCTGACGCAGCTGGTCGAGCTTCCGGGAGAGATCGTTGGTCAGACACTCCTCCTCGCGCTCGTAGTGGTGCGCCAGAGTCTCCTTCTCCTTTTTGAGGGCCTGAATCTTTTTTAGCAGCGTGTTTGAGATGTATTCTTCCTCCTGCTCGGCTTTGGCTTGCTGTGAAAGTAAACAAAGGTAAATTGAGGCAACTTTTGTGAAACTCAATTTCAATTTGATATAACATAAAAGTAGTACTAACAATGATGACTGAGGCTTGCTTGAGGCAGCGATTCTCCTCTTGCACCACTTTGCACTTGGTCTTGAAGGTATCCAGTTCGGCTTTCAGCACCCTAGAAGCGTAGAGTCATATTATTTGTGGTAAAAATGCATTTTAAAAATAGTGTCTGACTTACTTGTTCTGCTGGGTGAGCGATTCGATCCTCTTCTGGAGTTGCTCCCGGGAAACTGGGCTTGGTGGCAGCATGGTGCCACCGTCCAGCGAACTTTCGGATTCACAGGGACTTTCCATGCCTGCAAAACTAAAGGTAAATGGCCCAGTGCCATTACGTTTTTTGAGCATATACATATATGTATGACGAGAAATAATGTATGCCAGTCGCTTTTTAAGCACATATATATTATACATATGTGCATGAGTACATATATATGTGGCGACTGGCTGTTCTTTATTCTTGAATTCGTCTGCGCCCCGTGAGGAACAAAGAATAAAGAAATCGGTCGGTGGTGGTGTTTGGTTTTGGCCCTGATCCGATGCAAAAGTTTAACCTTCAGCTGTGATTTTCTGTGCATCTGGCTTGATGCAATTTTTCGGAAATCGATAGAAGGGCAAGGTCGGCGAAGGAAGGGTTTGCACAGGCTGGCAGGCCATCGCCATCGCCACCACCACCACCCACAGCCCACCACTGCCAGTGACTTCCAACTCACATGTGGGATTACGCCTCCCCCTTTCAACCGGCTGAAAATGTCCGATTTTCCAGATTCTATCTTTGGTTACCTGGCTTTTGTGCGCTGTTTCGCCTTAAAAGACTTTTGCCTTCCGCCGCACTGCTCCTCCCCCCTCTTGAACACTCCTTCGCCGACTCTGTTTCACCAGGGCTCTGGTTGCCGTTCTTGCGTTTCACCTGCGCAGGTGAAAGGATGCAGCTGCGAACGGAGTAGAGTTGAACCTTAGGCGTCTGCTTAGGGCCTGCAGATCTGAGTGCGGTACATTTTGCCCGATCCGATCGAATAAAATTAAAGTCAAATTGCGAAAAATCCACAGTGCAGAAGTGTGACCGTATATGTGGCGAAATACCGAAAAAGCGCTCACAGCGAAACGCCGCGAGGTAGTGATGACACTTGAGGAAATACCAGTAGAGGTGGAAAACAATACAATTATGCTATTCAAAAATTGTATTACAATTTTATCAAAATATATCAGAAAATAGACAGATACGTTAATTTTGTAAGTTTCTTTCTTGTCGTTGTAAGGTGGAAGTCGAAATGTGTATTATTTGACATTTTACTTAAAAACGGTCATTACTAAATAAATTATTTCTTAATTTGTGTTTTAAACGTTTCTGATTTGTATACCATTTTTCATGAGTTTGACGATTGCGATTTTGGTTACGCTTATACGTGTTACAAACAAAGTGCTTATGATTCCTAGTAGCGTATAACATATGCTGAAATAAATAATACGTTCAAAACCATTACTTTACTCAATAGATTTCGTAGGCCGCAACAAACAAAATATAGTCAGTCTATCGTACTATTTATTTACGATATGTATTCAGGGCTGGATGAAACCAATTGATTTGGGGCTGTTTCATAATCTGGCAACACTGGCTCCACGTGCAGCGCGCAAACAGCGGATAATTTAATAATTTAATATATTTAAAGGCTGTAACAATGGCCGACGATGCCGGCCAGGACAAGCGAAAGCAGCACCGCGCCCGCCAGTCCGGCGTGAAGGCGGACAAGAAAAAGCTGAAGGCCAAGAAGGACTCCAACCAGAAGGAGCCCGAGTTGACCGCCAGGCAGAGGAATCCCAAGGCGTTCGCCATCAACTCGGCGCAGCGAGCAGAGAGGAACTTCCGGCGCAAGGAGGACCTTACGGCCAAGAAGCAGCATATTCCGGTTGTCGATCAAACTCCGAACGTACCGCCACCCGTACTGATTGCCGTGGTGGGACCACCCAAAGTGGGAAAGACAACGCTGATCAAGGACCTAATTAAAAGCTTTACGCGGACGAATGTCACCGATATAAAGGGTCCCATTACTATTGTGACCTCCAAGAAGCGCCGGATTACCCTGCTGGAGTGCAACAACGATGTGAACTCCATGATCGATGTGGCCAAATGCGCCGATCTGGTGCTGCTGCTCTGCGACGCAAGCTACGGCTTCGAAATGGAGATCTTTGAGTTCCTGAACATCTGCCAGGTGCACGGCATGCCCAAGATAATGGGCGTACTTACCCACCTGGACATGATCAAGAACCCCAAGCAGCTGAGGAAACGAAAGAAGGAACTGAAGCACCGCTTTTGGACGGAAGTCTACGATGGCGCCAAGCTATTCTACCTTTCTGGACTTCTTCACGGCGAGTACCTCCGGAACGAAGTCAAAAACCTGGGACGATTTATCTCTGTGATGAAGTTTCGCCCGCTGCAGTGGCGAGGTGCACATAGTTATCTGCTGGTAGACCGCATCGAGGATGTGACAAACACAGATCGCGTGCGCCGAGATCCTAAGTGCGATCGCGAGGTAGTACTCTATGGCTATGTCCGAGGAGTTCCTCTCAAGCAAGAACACATGGTGCACATAGCTGGCCTGGGGGATGCCCGCATCGACGAGTTAAACGTCATTCCCGATCCTTGCCCCCTGCCTGGGACGGAAAAGAAGCGAAGTTTGCTGGAGAAAGAGCGATTACTGTATGCACCCATGTCCGGAGTCGGTGGCATTGTTTACGACAAGGATGCTGTCTACATTGAGCTACAGGGATCGCACTCGCACAAGGAACAGGAGCAGACCGCTGAGGCTGCCGAGCAGGCGGAGCTGGTGAACAAGCTGATCGATAAGAAGGCCACCATTGATGAACAGATGGAACAGCAGGAGTTCCGTCTATTCTCAGATGCCAAGCCCATCAAGTCCAAGGACTTCCGCAATGATCAAGACGACGAAGAGGAGGATGAAGAGGCGGAAAGTAGTGAGAATGAGGATGACGATGGAGAGGACTCTGGTCTGGATGCCGCTGACAGTGAGGAGGAGCAGCAGGATGAGTTCGATGCGGACGATTGGCGTGGGGAGAACAGTGAGGAGGAGGAGGATGCTGAGGAAGACGCTTCTTCTGGCGATGAGGAATATCAAAGCCTGGGAAATGTGAAAACATCCAACGAATCCGATTCGGACGATGAGGAGGCTCGCGTCCTGGCCAGCAACATGAGCTGGAAAACTAATCTGGCCCAGAAGGCCCGCGATGCTTTTCTCCAACGTCACTCGGAGTCGAAAAACCTGATGCGCCTTGTCTACGGTGTGTATAATCAGAGTGAACATAGTCGTCAGGAGGCAGAAGCAGAAGACGACTCAGAAGAAGAACTAGGTGGTCTGTTCCGGGTGGCTGCTAAAAAACAAAGCCTGAAGCAATCAGACCAGGACATTAGGGATAAAGACGAGCGGTGTTTCTTCGAGTATCAGGGTGGTAAGTTAAATATATTTTTCTAAGAATTGTCAATCTATTTACACTTGTTTTAAATTTAAGATGCCACTCGGGATTGGCTGGCGGAAGACAACAAGGAACTTATCAAGAACTGCTTCGTTACCGGCAAATGGAAGGCCAGCGAGGATGCTGAAAATCTACTAAAGATGGACGACATGAGTGACGCAGAAAGCGAAGTGTACGGAGACTTTGAGGATTTAGAGACGGGCGAGCAGCACAGCGGTAAACCCAAAGCAGAAGATGGTGGAGAATCGGAAGAAGAGAATTCCAAGCCTGAGGATTCTTCAGCACCCAAGCGCAAACTGACCCGCGTAGAGGAGGAAAATCTCACCAAGGCCGAGCTGATGGCAAAAAAATTGAAGTTAAAGGCCAAGTTCGATGCGGAGTACGACAACAGCGGCGAGGGAAAGGGCGAGGAGGATAATGGTCGGATAACTGGCGATCACTCCTTCTACGAGGACCTTAAAGCAGAGGCTCAGCGGCAGAGCGAGCTAAACAAGAGCGAGTTTGCCCACCTGGACAATGAGTTCCGCATTCAGATCGAGGGCTATCGACCGGGTCTTTACGTTCGCCTCGGATTCAAGCAGCTGCCCGCCGAGTTCATCGAGAATTTCGATGCCAGCTATCCGGTACTGGTTGGTGCCTTAAATATGACCGAGGAGAACGTTGGCTATGTCAACTGCAAGGTGAAGAAGCATCGCTGGTACAAGAAGATCCTGAAAACAGGTGATCCTTTGATCATCTCAATGGGTTGGCGCCGTTTTCAAACAGTGGCCATCTATGCCAAGGTGGAAGACAACTTCCGACAACGCTACCTTAAGTATACGCCCAATCATGTCACCTGCAGCATGACCTTCTGGGGCCCGATAACGCCTCAAAATACTGGTTTCCTAGCCTTGCAGACTGTGCGTCAGGATCAGGAGGAGATGCGTCGGCTTGGCTTCCGGATAGCAGCCACAGGCTGTGTCACCGAGGTGGACAAATCTTCGCAGATCATGAAGAAGCTCAAGCTGGTGGGACATCCGTTTAAGATCTACAAGAAGACGGCCTTTGTGAAGGACATGTTCAACTCCTCACTGGAAGTTGCAAAGTTCGAAGGAGCCAAAATCAAAACGGTGTCTGGAATTCGTGGACAGATCAAGAAGGCTCACCACACACCCGAAGGTTCTTATCGTGCCACATTTGAGGACAAGATCCTTCTGAGCGACATAGTCTTCTGCCGCACCTGGTTCCGTGTGGAAGTGCCTCGGTTCTATGCTCCTGTGTCCTCACTCCTGCTGCCGCTGGACCAGAAGAGCCAATGGCAGGGCATGAAGACGCTCGGTCAACTCAAGCGGGAGAGGGCTGTGCAAAATGCAGCCCAGCCCGACAGTATGTACACAACGATCGTGCGCAAGGAGAAAATTTTCCGCCCACTTACCATACCCAAGGCCCTTCAGCGGGCGCTGCCGTACAAGGACAAGCCCAAGCTGGGACCGGAGAATCCCAAGGCGGCGCTGGAGCGCGTGGCCGTGGTTAACTCACCGTACGAGCAGAAGGTGTCCAAGATGATGAAGATGATTGAGACCAACTTTAAGGACAAGCGGCAACGTGAACGCATGGAAATGAAGAAGCGCATCAAAAACTACCGCGAAAAGAAGCGGGAGAAGATGGCTTCCCAGGAGCGGCGTCAAAAGGAGCTGCGCAAGAAGGTATCGCGGGCCATCAGCAAGCTGCGAGGAAAGCAGACTGCCTGATTTTATTCTCGAGAGTAATCAATGGACAATTCTTAGGCATTTTGCTGTATAAAATGTAGATATAACAAAATAAAATGTTTTTAATAATTGAGCGCATCGACTATCAGATACAATGTGGATTTGTGATAAGGGCAATCCTTCCAATTATATACCAAACACAGAAATGTTTATATTAAAATTTAATCAACGACTGTGCGACCGGCGCTGGAGCAACTGCATCAAGGGCTTGATTCGATCCATCTTCGCCAAGCCACTGATGCAACTGCTCCAGCTGCGCCGGGCACACGGGCCTCAGCTTGAAAAATATATATATAACTCAACACCGCTTAAGGACTAACTTGAACTGGACATGGGTGGAAACTATTGCAGTGCACTCTAGTCCTGGCTCTTGTTGTCGTCGATCGTCTTTAGAGCGGCCAAAAGGGCATTCTTGCGACTGCCGGTCATGTGGCTACTGGCCGCCGCTCCGGTCGCGATGCTGTTCCTCTTCTTCGACGCGGAATCGTCGCGCATATTGCTATTACTGGCCTGGCGACAGAACGTCTTCAGGAAGCTCTCGCGCTCCTTGAAATCATTCGAGATCTGCTTGCGCAGGCTGGACATGTTCTCCTTCAGACGCGGAGCACGTACACTAATGTCCTGGGATTGAGATTGAGAAAACATTTAAGTACTACTAGTGGATCGGAATTACAAAGGCAACAGTCACCTCATCGTCGCTGCCCTGCGATTGTTGACCATCAGTTCCGTCGTACTCCTCCATTGATTCCTCTAGGGGATCGCCCTCGCTACTCTTGTTATCCATGTATGCGGAGTATTTCAATAGACTGCTTTCGTTGGCATTCTCTTCGCTGTTGTCCTGTGGTTCCTCTCCCTCGCACATCTTGCTCATCATGCCGTAGGCGTCGTCATCACCATCTTCGCCAGCCGGCTCATAGTCGTCCTCGTACTCGTACTCCAGAGGCTTCTGCTTGGGCTTGGTTTCGGCGGAAGCCAGTCTGGACACGGTCTCCGGTTCGCGACGCTTGCTAACCTGGACACTTTCCATCTTCGGCACTGCAACGGCAATGCGTGATTTAGCAGATTTTCCAGAAGATACCGAAATCTTTCCCTGGGCCGAGAGCACTTGGCTCAAAGTGGACCGATTGGCTTTCTGTCCCATCTTAGCATGGTTCGTGGCGGGCGGCAGGATAAGCTTACCGCCGCGCCCGCCCACCTGTCGTTCGATTTGACTAGGTGGAGTGTTGGGTCCACTCTTGTCTTCGGCACTGTCCTTTTCGAAATCGTAGAACGATTCCGACTCCATCACATCCGTCAAGGCCGTGAATTCGCTCTGGTTGTTCTTCTCGATGGCCTTGTCCAGCATCTCCATTGACTTCTCCAACTTGTCGATCTTGTCCGGCTCATCGGTGACGCCACTCAGTTTGGTTCGTCGACCGGAGGACAGGGGATTCACCTTGTCAGTGCCGAGCTGAAGGCTCAAAAGTTAAAAGATGACTTTGAGGAATTGCTTGTAATACCCACAGTGTACTCCTCCAGCTTGCGGTATCCACTGATCTCCAGCTTGGCCTTCTCCAGCTTCAGCATCACCTCCTTGCCCTTCCTTTGCTCGTTGAGCAGTTGCTGGCGGATGTTCTTCGACTCCAGCTGCACCTTGCGGGCCATCAGTTTCATGTCGTTGTCCTTCTCCTCCAGACGCTGCTCCAGGGATTTTAACTTCTCCTGAAGCTTTTGCCGCTCGTCGAGATTCCTGAACAAAAAAAAAAACAATCAAAAGAAATGAAAATTTAATTGCGACTAGCATAAAAGTAATCATACATACTTATCCTTGTTGAGCTGACTGTAGTGCTTGTTCTGATCGCTCAGCGTCAGGATGATTTCCTCCTTCTGCTTGAGCTTTAGCTCCAGAGCCTTGTTCGCAGCCTGCAGTTTGCGGTACTTGGTCTGCCACATGCGCAGCTCCTCGGCATGTGAGCTTAGCAACTTGGGCAGCTCAGCGTTGTGGGCCTCGTACTTATTCAGCGCCGATGACTGGCGATTGTGAAGCGTGCGCAGCATGCGATTCTCGTGCGCCAGATTGGCAATCTCCGCCTGGGCATCGGCCAGTTGGTTCTGGAAGGTCTTGGCGCGCAGATTCCTCGCGGACATGACGCGCTGATGGATCTCGCTGTGGTTCTGGGAGCTCATACTGCCGGAACCCTTCACGCCGCCACGTTGTTGGGGCGGTGGCGGCTTGCTGCGCTGGTAGATCAGGCTGGCCGACTCCCGGGAGCTGGCCGAGAATAGGCTCTCACAGCTCTTTGCCGACGCTCTAGAAAAGGGGATTTGGGGGGAGGGGAAGACTTTAGATGGTGGCTACTGCCGAAGATGTGTACTCTACCCACGCCATCAGATTGTTCGGTTCCGATTGGGATACTCTTGGGCCGTAGGACGATGCCAGCTTGCGCGGCGATACCATCTAAGGTCCTGCCGCTGCTCCGGAGGATTGTCACTGGGTTAGCTCGAGAAAGCTAATAATTTTCGGAGGCCAATTCGGATGTCTAGTGTATAGAAATAGATAGAGAGTCGGTGCGAGGTGAAGTCAAAATGTAACTGAAAACCAAGTGCCTGCTACTGTGGTTACGCCTTGATGTTTGATGTCTGATTATTGTTTATTGTTTGCTCCGCCGACTGCTGCGTTGTTGGGGCTGAATCCGGAATCGGGGCTCCTAGGAACTGGTTGCCATGACGCCTCCGATTGCTCGTCTATCGAATTGGGGAATCGAGACGACTTGTATTCGTTTTCAAACGCTTCCGCTTCCGCAAAATTTACAATTTCTTCTTTTGAAGCAAAATATATCTGTAACTATGTATTTAAGTTGTTTAACTAGTAAAATAATTCGCATTTCGGGTAATTAAAATTTAATAGATTCTTACGGCTTGGATACTTTCAAAAAGACCAAAGGTTGAAGCTTCTCTGCAGTTTATTCGTTAATTAAAGCAACATAAAATCACTTAAGTTAAAAACGACGTAAAATAGAGATTGATTATGGCTCCTCATTGGCCTTGGACTTCATCTCCTGGTATTTGATGCGGTAGGTTCCCTCGGGATCGTAGATCTTTTCCAGACGCTCCCAGTCGGTGGGTCGGTTGTCGATGAGATGACGGGTCACCTTTTCAGCACCATACCGCTGCTTCTCCGTGCACTTGGTGCAATCGGTTTGGATGGCGTCGGGCAGGATCTCTACAAGAGATTGGGTATTACCGAGAATTATTGAATTGGGCTTCAAGCTTACCCTTCAACATCTTGGCATCGGGAGTGCAAGGACCTGTGCCCTCCAGGCACTTTATGTAGTTGATCAACAGTCGCTCTTGGTTAAGGATCTCGTCCAGATCGACGTTGTCGAACTTATCGTCGTAGGCCTGCTCCACCATTCTTTCCATCATTGGTGACGGCGACGTGGCCGGCGGATGGGGTAGTCCTTCCACTTGGAAACAGGTGGTGCACATCAGTGCCACCACCAACGAAACGTGCCCAATGGCACGACGGAAACCGGGCTGTCCCATTTTCGAATCGATCGTATGCTGCTAACCGTATTAGCAATCCGGGCTTTTATATGTACAGGCCTCCGTTTGGAAATACACTGCGTGTCTCCGTCCAATTTGACCACTTACCAATCGGGCTCAAATTAAGTCAATTTAATTTGATTACCTTGAGCCCATCAACAGGCAAATGCGGTAGTGGCTTATTTTCTAAAGAAATTAAAAAAAAAATCATTCTGGGCTAAGCAGTTTGTTTTTTGTGATATAAAAATAAAATATCTAATAAGTTAGCAATCAATAATTATAGGGCTTTGTGTGATACTATGAATGTCAGCGTTCTGAAACAATTTTGCTTACTAAAATCTGCATGCTTAATCTAAAATTCTAAGCTTTTGAATTTTTTTGGGACCTACAAAAATGCAAAATTATTAAAGGTCCTTCGGTTAAGAATTTAAAATTATAGTTCAAACTTAAAAGGCATCCCATTAAATTGAATTTCAAAACTTCTTCGCGCCCATAAGTTAAATTCTAATAGGTGTAATCTAAAACAGTAATCGAAAATATATCTTTTTCCATCTGGTACACCGATCAACGAAATAATCGATAGCGATTTGGAAAACCAAGTCAGAGATATATCGATACCAGAGCGAGTGGGTAAACCAGTCGGTTCGGCGCTTTCTTTTTCAATGGACTGAATTTTCTTTAATTGCTCTATTTACGCAAGCAAAACGAATCGATGCAATTGTCCGGATCCGGAAATATTGCGGCATAGTCAACGCAATTGCAGTGAATTTTCAACCCGTGGATTGCGTCACAGTGCGGAAAATGCGAATTTGACGACCATCTGTGCGCCGATCGGTGGAAAACTCTCGACTTTGCTGTGGGCGCCCCACCAAGGACGACCTAGAAACGCCCCAGACGGGCAGCAGAAAGTAGGACAGGTGACATCACAGCAGCACCATGATCCACGTCGGCGAGAACTCGTGGAATCTGCGGATCTTCATCACGGATCTGGCGCTGGAGAAGACGATGCGCGTGCGCGGTGACCAGCACATTGGGGGCATTATGCTGCAACTGGTGGATCCGGAGAATCCCAAGGACTGGTCGGATCATGCTCTGTGGTGGCCAGCGCGGAATGTTTGGCTCAGCCGAACCAAACTTACCCTGGATCAGTGCGGTGTCCAGGCGGATAGCCTTCTGCACTTCACGCCCATGCACAAGATACTGCGGGTGCAGCTGCCGGATTTGAGGTACCTGGACTCCCGGGTGGATTACTCCGTAAAGACGTTCTCGGCGGTGGTTAATCTATGCAAGCAGTTGGATATCCGCTATCCGGAGGAGTTGTCCCTGTGCAAACCACTGGAAGCGGAGCACCTGAAGCGTAACTTCGCCCAGGTGCCGCATCAGAAGCGAGTGCCAATCGCTGAACCAGATGGCACCACTTACCTGCAGCCTGCTGCGGACACCAACTCATTTGTGCCCATCAGCACGTCGTTTCATGGAGAAGGCGGAAGCACGGGCAGTCTGGACAAGCCCTCTGCACCGGGATCCTTCTTCTGTGCTCCTCTGTCGCCGCACAATCACCGAGCGCGCTCGCCAGTGCGCACCGTATCACCTTTTCCAGGCACCTGGAAACAGAGCCAGCTTGGCTATGCCACGTACGATTCGAGCTCCTCAAGTCTTGGCGATTTCCAGGAGAATTTGGCCAGCTCTCCGCCCACCCCATGCGCGGATGTGCGAGCTCTTCAGCTGCGCCCCAAGTCGCTGGTGGAGAAGGCTCGTCTGAATGTGGGCTGGCTAGATTCCTCGCTGTCCATCATGGAACAGGGCATACGCGAGTACGACACGCTGTGCCTGCGCTTCAAGTATTTCACTTTTTTCGATCTAAATCCCAAGTGCGACCAGGTGCGCATCAATCAGCTGTACGAGCAGGCCAAGTGGAGTGTTCTGAACGAGGAGTTGGATTGCACAGAGGAGGAGAGCCTTATGTTTGCCGCCCTCCAGTTCCAGGTGAACCATCACGTAGATCATACACCCCAGGGTGCAGCAGTGGACTCGGGCATTGAAACTTCCAGTCAGGAGAATGACAACGAAGACGAGATTGATTCGGCACTGAAAGAGCTACAGATTACGCTGGAGGGACCGGACTACGGCGGAGACTCGCGGAATATTACACGCATACCAGAGCTCTCTGACTATTTGCGTTACTTGAAGCCGCAAAGATTCACGCTGCGCGGCTATAAGCGCTACTACTTCACCTATCGGGATCTGCATTTGCATCTGTTCAAGAACGCCGAAGATTCGCGACGTGTTGCGCCTGCCATAAGCATTAACCTGAAGGGCTGCGAAGTAACTCCGGATGTAAACCTGTCCCAGGGAAAGTATGCTATCCGGCTGGAGGTCTCTCCTGATGGTGGCCACGGTATCAACAGTGAGGTGTGGGTGCGCTGCGAGAACGAGCAGCAGTACGCCAAGTGGATGGCTGCTTGTCGTTTGGCGGCCAAGGGAAGATCCCTGGCGGATAGCTCGTACGAGAGTGAAGTGGACAGCATACTCTCGCTACTGCAGATGCAGCGACCCGCACACGGAGTTCATGTAAACATCGATCCTCGCTCTGTGGAAGCAGTTGATTATCTGTCGCCCAAGATCATCCGCAAGTTGTCGAACAAGGCAGTCCAGCGGATCCTCGAAGCACATGCCAACGTTCGGGAGCTGAATGCTTTAGATTCAAAACTGAAGTACATCCAGGCATGGCGTTCGTTACCTGACTTTGGAGTAAGCCTGTTCATCATTAAGTTCGACGGGCATCGGAAGGAGGAGCTGCTCGGCGTGGCCCACAACCGCATTATGCGCATGGATCTGAGTTCGGGAGATCACATCAAGACCTGGCGATATAACACCATGAAGGCGTGGAACGTCAACTGGAACATAAAGTGCATGATGATTCAGTTTGAAGACGAGAATGTGGTCTTCTCCTGCCACTCAGCCGACTGTAAAGTGGTGCACGAGTTCATCGGTGGTTACATTTTCATGTCCATGCGATCCAAGGACACCAACCAGACCCTGAACGAGGAGCTTTTCCACAAACTTACCGGCGGCTGGTCCTAGTACCATTTATTGCTCGATTTTAATGGCAGGCAGTTTCAATTGTTCGAATTTTGTTAAGATAAACCACTGTTTTAACTGATAACCAACTGATAGACTCACAACTTCAATGCAATACATGTATTTAATTTCACTTTATTTACCTTTTAACTCGTTGTTAACTAATCTTGTTGATGATTTTTCACCACGAAAATCGCTTGCCAATGGCCTTTTTGCCTGCCCAACACCTAATTAGACTTAACCGTGGCCTTAGCAATGTTTTTGTATAACTAACTCTTAAGTGTATATTTAAATAAAAATCCCATATTAAAATTCAACTATTGCTTGGGTATTGGACTTTTCGGGGACACTAGTAGATTTTTTGAGGTTAAAATATTAAATTACTGAGGTCAGTAAAGGTCATTAAAAGAGTAATTTACTGATAGTCCAAAAATATTAAACTTGTTCAGTAAAACATGGCAATTAAAAGTTAAGTAAAATAATTATTAGGTACCAAGTGGATCAAAGACCAAGGAAAACTGTGGATCGCGAAATAAGTTTTAATTTAGAACTATTACTACTTGAAAGAATTACTATTGATTGAAAAAGTTTTGAACCGAATTTCTATGGCATTAATAGATTTGAGATTTAAAATAATATTGTCAAAATGTATCATTTAAAATTACGCGGTATCGATTGATAAACTTATATCGTGAAGCTTAATCGATTAGCTCTCGATAATTTGGCGCCAGCTTTGTTGAATTGTCATGGAAACGAAATTAGCATTTCGACATTGATTTCCCATTAAAATACAGTCTCTAAATTAAAGTAAGTATATTTAACTTGGGCTGCAGATCAAAAGTGCCAGATTCTGCAGTAATTAGGATATGGAGAAAACGGAAAATACTAAAAATTCTCGCACCACCTACGAAGTGCAAAGGGATTTTGGCTTCAGCAGTGGGCTGCGTTCGGAAATTATTTGGGATTCGTATGTTATGCAATTACTTAAATCATCGTACCTGGCTAAACTATATTTATACCCACAGACTAGCCCCGGATCAGGGTGATGTTCTAAAGCAAAAGATAGAGAACCTCATTCGCGATGATGACGCCCGCAATGGCAAGGCGATTCAACGAAAGCGGGAGCAGCTTTTCCGGAATATTTGGCAGCAGCGCTGTTACACCAACGGCACATTGCTCTCCGCCATAATTTACGTGCTAGTCACGCCGGATACAGACCCGGAATCGGCGCTGCAGTCTACCAACTACTCCTGTCACCCGGTTTTTCGCACACGGCGCTGTTTGAAGGGCGAGAACAGCGCCGCTTGTTGCATGATTTTTGTGGACGAAAATGCACGGGTCTACGCCAATTGGGAGCAGTTCGTCTTCCGGAACACCTTGCCCAAGGGCTTGATGATCGCCCCTAGCCAAGGAATTTACACATTCACCGGCGACGAGGAGCCGGGCGTCCAGTTGATGGTCCATCCAACGCCAGCAGCACGTGCCAGGTATAAAATTCTGAATGCTGGCGATAAAGTCGCCACTGTTGGTAGCTTGGTGGCCAGTGTTCCGGCGGCTGCAGCTTTGGCTGTGCCTCTGGGCGCTCCGCTCGCGATTGCCGCCACCGCTGTGGGCGTGGCCACCGGAGTCTACAGCACCCTGCGCTCTGCCTCCCATCTTATCGATCGTCGACGGCACGGACAGTCCACCTGCATCACGGATACCGAGGCACGCAGCTCTTGGTTGGGCGTAGCAGGTGGCGTTGTGGGTCTAGGAGCCAGTGGGGCCACAAAAGCTCTGTCCACCGCTGCAGGAGCTGGCTACAAAGTTAATCCCGCTGCGCAGTTAGCCGTTAGGGGGATAAATGGTGCCTCAATGGTCATCGCCGGAACGGGTGTAGCGAATGGTGTTTACGATTTATATTCGGTAAGTTGGATCCTTTAAAAAAGACATTAATTTTATAACTTCGTTTCGACCTCCTCAGAAACATGGAGATGACCAAGCCATAAACAGCTTGGACATGCTGAAGATGGCCTCGCACCTTGTGATATTCACTCATTCCATCAACAATATGCGCATCGCTTCCAAGGCTACCAACGGGTCTTCCTTGAGGCGAGCACTTCGAAATCAATCCAGGCAAGTCAATACCTCCTGGCAGTCACATATATAGTATTCTTCATCATTTTTGTATCAACAGAAAAATCTTTGATCGAATCTCCCAGGAAACAGTTAAGCTGCACAATGAATCTGGTCAATTTGATATTGTGAGAACCCTCAACGAAATCCCTTTTAAGGAGGTACTCCTCAGTCTTCACAATATGAACTCACACCTAAGTCAGGGACTTACAGTGGCCACCACTTTATTGCCCCAAATACTGAGTTACGGCATTGGCGGGCAGATGGTGATCAATATGGACATGCTCGCACAGAAGTTCGGCGGAAAATTCGTTGAGCATATCGGCAATCTGGCTAGCTTTACGGACGTTTTGGAGGCCATGGCCAGATACTTCAGCGATCAGGCTGTACAGCTTCTAATGCAGATGACCCGCACATTCGTAGAGGAGAACGTGGATTACATTGATCGCTCGCTGAATACGTTCGTATCAACTGAAGCGGTCCTCTATCGCATTCTAATGCATTGCGTTAAAACCTTTGATGACTTCGGCGAAGATTTCCTTCAGAGACAACGTGAGGATATTTTGATGGTGGTATCCAAGTACTTTCGATCACTGGAGCCAGTTGGCGAACAAAACTGCCGCAAGTACAAATGCAACGTTTGCAAAGGCGCCTACTATATTAGTTCCATATAAGCTGATTCCATGGTTCGAGCTGTCGGTTTATTAAGTGATTTAGTGATTAATAGATTGTGATACAACAAAGATTTGTTAGCCATCGTGACTCATTTGTACTAGGATTGTAATAATCTTTTAAGCCTTTATATGCGTCTTCTAAACCTAATATGCTGTTAAATTCTCTGAATGTTTGTTTAGTTTTAACTGTCCACCAATTTTTATAAAAAACACTTTAATTCCGATCAGTTGCCGTATTCGATTGTTTATTCAAAATCGATCTAAGTGTATAAATACTGTAAATGGATCTGTGTCCCTGGGAGTGGGCACAAATAAGGTACTCTATAAGAGTGAGCGCGACTTGTAGAATGTACATGAATAGCCTAACTATAACTATGGACGGATTCAGAAGATTCTGACCAGATGGCACCGACTTGGAGCGTGGGGCATGGAGCATGACACTGGAGCTCTCTTAGCAGAAGAACTCCTCCTCGCACTGGTTTAGACAGCAGTAGGGAATGTTGTTGTAGGACCTGCTCGAGTGATCCCTCTTGAAGCGATGCTTCTTTTCGTGGTGCGGCTTGATGGGCTTGTAGCGCGGAAAGATGTCCAGTTCGCTGAGGCGATTGAAGTGCTCCCGGGTCACCTTCAGGTAGCCACCCATTGGATAGCTGCTTCGGCTGATGTAGTGATGCTTGTTGTGCGTTTTGCCGGCTGAAAAGGGGGAAAACGTTGCCAGTGAGCAAATTGATCTTGAACCTGCGCCTTGAAGTCGGTTAACTTTTGCATCGGAACTGCTTTATGCAAATGCCGTATTAATTGCAATCTACACACTTAAAAAAAAACGTGTTTTCGATATGCAGTTCCGAATGCAATTGTCGGGTTGACTGACACTCTGACCTTATTAGCTCGCTAATCCAATATTTTAATCTTTTCCTTATCGATGTTCAGTGGATATTGTTTAATTGAGATTTTAAAACGTAAGTATTATAGTTGGAAACAAAATTTAAAAATGGTAAAGTCATAACGAAGCATTATAATAATTTGATCTTTAAATTTATCCGAAATATTTTTAAACATTTTTTTTCCTAGTGCCACACTATGCTCTAAAATCTAAGATCTAGATCTAGATACTTACATCCAAGTCGATTCAGATGGTGGTGCGCGAACTCGATGGACCTTCTGTCGCGGCGGGCACCCTCGTCCGCCTGAAAGAGGTGCTCGCACGCCTCCATCGCGAACTTCTTCATCCGCTCCAGGGAGCAGAAGCTGCCCGACGAGCTGCCCATCAGGCAACAGACTCCGATGACCAGCAGCATCCAGCGGCACATATGCAACTGCAATGGAGGAGCGGGCGAAACAACAAGTGAGTATGAGTATATTCCAAATTAAACACCCAACCGGCCTCCGGCTCCTAATTATAAATCGCTGACGTTCAGAATTTATCGCATAAGTGTTACAACGATCCTCTAACCGGCTGCACTCTGCCCTGCTTTGGCATTTCAATGTGAATCTGGATCGCCGCTCTGGACACATCTGGATTAACCACTTCGGATGACGACAGCCGGGTGTCGGGATGCCGGGATGTCTGGATGACGTCGCCGACTCCCACGCACCGGAGTATGCCGCCCATTAACTGGGTCAATATCGCATCAAGATCGAAACATAAACTGGAGCGCATTTGCAAGTCGACGCGGCCAAATGGTGAATTTTAATTGCCGCTTTTAATGACCGAAACTTCCCCGACATTACGGCGATCTGGAGCTGAAGTGGAAATTATGTAATGCGCCCCGCAGGTAGGCATTTCCGCATTTTGCATTTCGCATTTCGTATATCGCACCTTGCGGTGACACTCCAGTCTGTTTAGCACTCCAGTCCGCCATATGAATCCGATTCGGAATCGATGCGGGCATTATGCTCTTGCCCGCGGAGAACAAAAGCGCATTTGTTTATATTGGATATTGATATTTTTAGCTGACAGCCTGTTAATTGCACACACCCACTTTTTTTGTGGCGCGAAGCTAATTTAAGTAATTAAAGTGGAGTGTTCTTAGAAGACAGTTATTTGTTTGGAAAATTTCTGGACTCAATTTGGAAAAGTCCACCTTGTACTGGAAATGTTTAAGTTCAGTACAATGATTTCAAGGAATGCATAATTTGGTGTATGAAATCATTCTGAGAACTGAATGTTTGATGTTTAATGCTTTGGTGCTGAGCAACTAACCAACTATAATGCTAAAGAGCTACACGAATTAGTTATGCTAGTGTAATAGTTAAAAAACAAAAATAAGAGTTTAACTTCAACTCGAACTCACCTTTGAACTCATTTTAGTGGCGTTCTAGGATCACAATTCTCAATAGATCAATAGATCAGTAGGCACGTCGATCACCTTTCTGGCTGCAACACTACGTATACGTGTTTTCTTTTGGCGGGCAAACTTGCTGCAGAGCTAACTTGCTGAATGGTTAACCCGTCCGTCCGATCGACGTTACCTGATAATCACGAGCGGCGAGCGCACAATGAGCTTTCGTTGCCGACGTAGCCAAGCTTTTATACGCGCCTCAAAAATCGAGGATCGGCGCTTCGGATCGGCTCAGTTTGCCGCTCAGACAGCCGCTCTTCACTTTTCAATGGGAATGGGCGATGGGGGTGAGAGAGAGAGAGAGAGAGAGAGCAGATTTCGGGATTTGTAATTCTTCGGTTTCGGTTTCGGGTATGGAGTATGGGGTATGGGTTATGGGGTTCGGTCTCGGCTTTTTGGGGATCGGGATCCGCTCGCAGGAGTTTTGCGTAAGCGGCAGGGCGCGCCGAGCATTCAGAAATATACATTTTTTTTTATCAATGGGCCTCGGAACGGACGTCAGACCAGAAGAGTTGGCATTTATAGTTTCATGGCGCCGCCGTTTCGATCTTAAACGAATTTCAACATAAATGGACTCGGCGGACTCACTGAGTCACAGTCACATGCTGCTGGACTTGCTGCTGCTCTTGATAAAGCCGAGGCGAATACTGTTAGCTGGAACAGTCTAAAAACACTCTTATCAGCGCACCTTGGCAATGTAATAAGGTAGTAATAGCTACTGGTGATTTGACGGCCGATGGTGGCAGTGAAAGTGAAAACTTGGACCTTGTTGCCGGGGCTTTTCCAACCAGGGCAACGCACTTCTTGATAGCCGTGCATGCTTCTCTAATATGATTGCTTATTTATGTGGATCCATAAACAAGTTGAACAGACCCATAAAACCATTCAAATATTGTGTGTAGAATTTGAAGAACTGTAAAATTGAAATTGTTGACTGGCGTTTCCCATTGAAAGTCGAGAAAAACAACAGTGATTAGCTTTAATGCGGTAATCATTTGTTAAATCATACTTTGTACCAGACTCACTCATCATTTAGCATGCTAAAAAATGATCCAAATGCCTTTACCATCTTTTTCAGTGGCAAAGTACTACTGTTTACTATAAGTAAAGAGTCTAGAATGACAGGTTCGTTGAGCAATGGAAAGCTAAGACATTTGAAAGCTTAAGAAATTTTTGCATTGAATAATATTCCAATGGACCTCATGGTGTTTTATTCAACCTGAAATTAAATGATAACATAACATTCTTAAAAAACTGGTTGCAGAAACCAATAAACAGTAAAGTTTAATGTTCATATAGGGGGCATTTCGTTCAAAGTCTAAAAAAATGAATTCATTAAAAAAAAAAAATTGTATTATGTTGTGAATAAAAAATGGAAGGCCAGCGAAATTGTTGTTAAACATTCAGATTTATATAGAAATAATATATAAAGTTACCGCACATTTGCTGATGTACTATGTATTGTATTTCCAAAGGTTTCTATCTCTACGATTGCTGCTTTTCGTATGATAGCAGGGTTCTGTGAAAAAGCGAAAGTGTAGAACTTTCACTGTCGTTTCTGTTCGGCTCTGCCTCTGTCTCTTTCGGTATCGGGCTCGCCCTCTCTTTCGCTCACCCTGTTGCAGCATCATTTGGGGTGGAGCACTTAACGGTTGTTCTGGATCGGGCGTCATCATCGTGCGTTCTTATTTTATCAGATCGTTTGTGTTACGTTCTTTTTCGGATATTTTTAGCCGCTCTCTCGGTCAATGCACACTTTCGGCCGACTTTTTATGGGTTCAGATTGTTACGTTTCTGATTCCGATTCCGATTCGGTTCGGATTTGGTTTCGGTTTCGTTTCCACATTCGTTTTGGTTATGCTGTTTTCTTTTTTTTTGCCACTTGCTTTTCGCTTTCGTTGCATTCCCGCATGCGGAAATGTTAGCCGGCCCTCGTGGCGTATGCGCAATGCTGCTGCGCAGTTGCATTTTCTCCCGCATTTCGCACGTATCCTTCGGAATGTGCATTCTCGCGCTCGTCGATCCGATCGGCAACGCATAACGGTAACGGGCACGTTCTGGGAACACCGACTTGGGTTCGGAATGTGTGCGCTGGCCGTTGTGGTTCGGTGGAACTCTTGCTGGTATGCGGCATTAATTGGTTCGCCACGGGCACTCTCATTCATAAATACAATTTCACAACCTGATCTAAAGAATCGCGCCACTTGCGCCATGTCAACGATCTCCGTCGAATGCCCCTACCTGGGCATCAAATTCACGACTCATTATCAAAGAAAAAAAAAACAAAAAAAATTGGGCAGAAAGAAAAGAAAAAAAAAACAGCCGAAATACAACAGAACCCAACGGAGTATGAACCGCAAACAGGTTCTGCTTCTAATAGAATCGCCGGTCCATCGACGATCTGATATTCGTGCAGTCTAGACGAGCATTGGTACACATATCTGGTGGGTCCTTTCCTTGGCAACAAGAAAAGAGCTGGGAATGTCGCTCCGTCTTCTGGGAAGATCGCATCGGACCATGGGCGGATGGACAAGGGACACTGGCAGGACCGCTGGCAGAGCGTGTGAGCTAGTGTTTTTGTTTTGATGCCCGAGATGTGTTCCTTGAACTGAGGGCGAAAGTGGTGCGTCACGTCATCTCCGGTGTCTGACTTTGCCGGCGGCTTTGTCGTTCACCTTTGCCATCCCAATCACCATCCCCATCCTTCCCTATCCTCATCATCTTCCGCAGCCAATTCTTTCGGCCTGCCGGAGGGTTATTCTTTTGCCCTGGGTTCAAAAAACTCTGCGATTGCCTTGCTGGGATCGCATTTCAAATTAGAAACTCTTATTTCGGGGGTTCCGAATAGCACATGGCCAAAAAATACTCTTTTGTCTTGGCAGGGTTTTAATCTTATGTCTTTGAATTTAAACATATAAAGAGCTATTATTTCTTTAAATTTTCATAGATATTTAAGGTCTGACTTTAGAAAACGTAAATTATAGAATACAATGCAAATGAAACGAAAAGTCGTAACTTAGCTTCCAAATTTTCTTCAGAAAAATATTGTCATTATTAATATTCCCCTACCCAAGTACACTCGATGTACTCCCCTTACGTTAATGTTTCCCTCCATAAAATTTAATTATTGTCCACTAGGACAGATTTTAAATAATAAATAAAAGGCTACACCAAAAAAAAAAAAAATTATTAATATTTTAAAATAGTATCTTAAATGAAATGTTACTAAGCACAGTAACTTTGTTACTCTGTACTCAACTAAAAACTTGGCTCAGTTTCTATGTAGTCAGTGACTCATGAATAAACAACCAACATTATTTCGTCATGACCATCAACGACTAAATAAGAGCCTAGCAACATAAATCAAGTTTGGCTATAAATAGTGGAAAAAGACCGCAGACCATGACTAAGATGTCTGGGGAAATAAAATACCTGGGAATTTTGATCTTTTTACCAATTCCAATTGGCCATTGGATTTATTTAAAGTTAATAGTAAATACTTGAACCACTTAATAGCGTATATAGCATGTTGACTTTAATAATTAAGATTTACAATAAAGTGTCGATTATCACAATGCACTGAATGTTTTCCATTTCTTAAGATCATATTGTTTTTGAGCATAAGCCGCCAAAATTCAAAATACAATTGTACTAAAATCATCGAAGTACTAAAGCTATCGATGGCCGCATTACAGTTATCGATATGATCTACTTTTCTCTGCTCCAATCAGCTGTTATGTTATGCCGCGAACTCCTTCAACAAAAATGTTGGCCGCCCGCAGATTACTACGATCACCGCGGATTACCGGTGCCCTAAGCTGGTCCCGCTGGAGCAGCGATGCCGCGAAGGCCACAACAGAAACCTCCGCCCTTTTGCAGAACGCGGAGAAGCGGCAGCAACTGCTCAACGAGCTTTCTGAGCCGCTGGAACAGAAAGGCCGGCCCGCCATCGATCCCAAGGAAACAAGTGTGATGCTCTTTCCCGGTCAGGGCACCCAGTACGTGGGCATGGCCAAAGACCTGCTCCGGTTCCCGGGCGCCCGTCGCATCTTCGAGCTGGCCAACGAGGTGCTGAAATACGATCTGCTCAAGATCTGCCTGGAGGGACCACGTGAGAAACTGAATCGCACGGAGCACGCTCAGCTGGCTGTGATGGTATCCTCGCTGGCAGCACTGGAGCAGTTGCGTGAGGAGCGACCCAAGGCCATTGAAACGTGTGTAGCTGCCGCAGGCTTTAGTTTGGGCGAGATTACCGCATTGGTGTACGCGGATGCCCTGCCTTTCGACAAGGCATTGCGATTGGTGCAGGTGCGGGCCACCGCCATGCAGGCGGCATGTGACCAGGCAGCCGGAGCCATGGCGATGACTCTCTACGGACCGGATACCAATCTGGGAGAGGCCTGCGCTCGTGCGCAGCAATGGTGTCTGGACAAAGGAGTGGAGTCGCCCTACTGTGGCATCGCCAACTACATGTATCCGCACTGCAAGGTAGTGGCCGGCAACGTAGAGGCCCTGGAGTTCCTGGAACAAAATGCCAAGTCCTTCAAAATCCGGCGGATGAAGAGATTGGCTGTCAGTGGCGCCTTTCACACTCCTCTAATGCAAAGCGCCGTGGAGCCATTTACCAAAGCCCTGAAAACGGTGCGACTTCAGGACCCCGTCATTAGAGTGTACTCCAATGTGGATGGCAAACCCTATCGCCATGCCAAGCACATCCTAACGCAGCTGCCCAAGCAAATCGTGAGGCCCGTCAAGTGGGAGCAGACTCTCCACGAGATGTACGAGCGCAAGCAGGGCGTCGACTTTCCACGCACCTTCGAATGCGGTCCTGGCAAGGGCCTGGTCCAGGTCCTGGAAAAAGTAAATGCCAAGGCCGCTCAATCCAGCTTTAATGTTATAGCCTAATCTTGTATAAAAATTCAGTTCGCTTTTATAAAAATGTATATTTTCTGGGCTAAAGGAAACAAAAAACTGGGAAGTTATGACCGTTGGCAGATCCTAACTCTTGTCGTCTCGCGATCGCATCCGGTGCGCGAAGGCAGCTCCTTTGTTCTTCCGAAAGCTCTCGAAGGGATCGTGCATATTAGCGCCCACTCCCTGTGGATAGAAAATTATAAGTTGTCCTTTCTTGCGCACTCTTGCCACTTCACCTTGTACATCTCTCGACGATCGCGCACCTCGCCTCCCGAAATGGGCGTGTCGATGCCTTGATTCTTTGAGCCCAGTCCAGTTCCCGTGCCCGCCCAACCCATTTTCATGAGCATTTGGTGGCCCTTGTTCGATTCCTCGATGAAATCCGCTGGCTTGGCAAATGTGCTTCCCCTGGAAAAACAAAGATAGCTCATTGGTCCGACTGTCATGAAATTGTACTATAGCCATGATTTACAGAAAGCTCGGAGGTGTTAGAGATCTGTCGCGGTCCACTCGTCTTAGGTTGGTGCTGTTGCCATTGTCTCGGCTATTGGAATTGCCACGATCACCACGGCCCTCTCTGGTATTTGTGCTGCCGCTGTTGTTGTCCCGTTCGTGGCGAGGAGATCGATTGCGACCCTTGCGGTTGTTACCACCGCCCAACCTGCTCCGATTCATCGGTGGCGGCGTTAAAGAGCGCTCCATGGATCGCGAGCGGGATCGGGAGCGAGACAACGATCTATCTCGATGGGGCGGCGTTTTTGAGCGGGAGCGACTGCGACTCTTGGATCTGCGCAAGAAAATAAGTGCAAATATTTCTAGTTTTTGTGTGAAAATTTTTGATGGAAAACCAACACTCACCGATAAACTCGCTTGTTGCTCTTTTTGGGTAGGGGTTTCTCGAGCACAATCGGACTTGGCGACCGCGACTTTTCTCGAATGCCGTCCTTGATTTCCTCTTCTTTTTGCTTTCGCGCCGCATTCTTCACCTTATAGTACTCATAGAGACCAAGCTTCTCCCAACCCTCACTGCAAGATAAGCCCATTTATAAGGAACGCTCAATAACATCAAATTGAAATACTTACTTATCCCTTGGACGATCGTGTGAGGGTGCGGAATAGAAGGCGTTCAATGCATTTGTTAATCGCTCGCTTTGTGGCGCTGGAGCTGGCAGTCGAATGTCCGCCGGATCGAGGGCTTTGTAGTTGTAATCCTCCAGACGAATGAGCGGCACCATGAGGCCCGCTGGCAGGTCGTAGTAAGGCGCTGTGGGTATTTGTGGCTCTCCGATCACAACAGGTTCTCCAGATTCTCCGTCGACCAATTTCTGTGGTTGCTGGCCATCTTCCAATGTTCCGTCTTCGGGTTTGTTGGTTATAACCGCGCGAATGGCTGCATTGAGCACATCCAGATCCACTTCGCTGCTATCAGCATTTTGCTGGCCAGGTCTAACAATATTCTGGGGATAGGCAGCCATTGGCGGCGGCTGCTTTTGCTGCTGCGGTTGTTGCTGCTGCTGCTGCTGCAGTTGGTGCTGTCCTTGTTGCTGAGGGTCGTCAGGATGGTGTTGCTGCTGCATCTGTAAGCACGCCTGAATCGCTGCACTGAGAACGCCAAGATCAACAGGTGGTTCATTGCCAGAACCCGGCGCCTGCATGGGCGGAAACTGTCCCGGTTGTGGCTGCTGCTGGCCCATTGCTGGGCCCTGATTATGATGCATGGGTCCGGGGAAGCCTGGTGGTGGTTTGGACATGTCCGGAATGAAGAAGTTCGGTCCGCGTGGATCCGCAAAGTGATTCCCCGGTGGTGGCTGCTGCTGTTGGAAGTTACCACCTGGATACATATTATTTCCCGCCTGCGGATGCTGCTGATCATGCGGCCCCTGGCTATTCATGTGCTCATGGTCACCCGGCATTGCTATTCGGTGGGACATCAGCGATGGTATGTTCTTCTGCTGATGCTGAAGCATGTGTTGCTGCTGGGACTTCTGGGCCACAATCTGCTGCTCCAGGTGCTGCGCCTGTTTCTCCAGCTGCACAATTTGCTGGCTAGCATGTTGGATAAATACATGATGCTGTTTCTGATAGCTGAAGCATAAGAGTTATGGTTTATTATGTGCTCTATTATGTTCTTGGACTTTTATACTTACTTATCCAAAGTCGCCTTGGTATTCTGCGTGAATTTAGCAGTTATATCATGATGTGTGTTCTGCAGATTGGTTTTGTACTCCTGCATTGACGAGTCCGGTGACTGAAGCTTCGAGATGACGCAGGCATCGAAGAACTTCGCCTTGGACTCCCACAGAGACAGCAGCTTGGCTAGCTTCTGGCGCTGGTCGGGGTTGCCAACTGTGGGCGAGGATAACACTATTAGAAATCCGTAAAGGAATGGATCGAAGTGGAAATACATACTCAAGTCGGCGCTGCAGAACATCGGAATGACGACGTTCTCGAGGCTGTTCTTCAAGTCATTGATGTTCTTGCGCATGCTGTAAATATATCGTTGGACTTAGGTCTCATCTCCTAGCTACTCTAAATGTCAAGGTATGATGTCCGAAGTCCGGTGGTCGGTCAGGTTCAGTCCAATTCTGTCAGCGTAGTCGTCCGCAGAAACTAACCCACAAAGTAGTCTTACTGCTCAGTGGGTTAGTTATTGAGGTCTATGGCCCTTAAATACTATACTATACTAATAATTGACTGGGCGAACTTACCAGTGATGGAGTATATCATTAACTAAATATATAAGATGCAATTTTTGCTGAAACGTTGAACCATTGACCAAAGCCCTAAAAATAAATTAACAAACGAAAAACATATTTTTCTAGTTCTCTGTATGCACAACAACATTGCCAAAAGTACTTGTTGTGCAAGTATAATGATTTTTGTTAGTAAATCTTCTTTCTTTTTGGTATTTGTGTTTTTTTTTTTGGTTTTTTTTTTTTGTCCGATGATTATCACTGTTAAGTGTTGGTGTGTTGTTGTGCGTGTTTATGGTTAAGCTTATTAAGTAAAATGATTTGTTTGGGTGTGTGGCCCTAGCTAAAAGACTTCCGGATCTGGGGACTACTCATATATGATCATAACATCTCTCGAAAACGAATCAACGAATCAATCTCGAGCCTCTCTGTGGAAGTCTCAATCGCACAATCGCTCAATCGATCATCTCTCACTTGTTTGTTCGATATTTCGTATTTCGTTTTTCTATGTTTGGTTAGTATTTCACTCGTTGAAAGAAAGAAACACAATTTAATTAATACATATTGCAGGTCATTAGGTATAAAACTGAGGCATACTTCTTTAAAAGATATTGTAAAACGACATTGATTTTTGCGCTGTCGGTTGAATGCTGTAAAATCCAGTTCTTGCCTAAAATTGCAATATCAAACGGGTTACTCATATTGTCATTGTCCATGGCGATTATAAATTAGGTTTAGGATTAATCAAAAAGTAGTATGGATTCATTTAGTGTGCGCTTTGTGTGCAGCAAAGCTGCGGAGCATCAAAAATTCAGCTCCATTAGCTAACTTATGACTGATTACGAGACTACAAACAAGCAATAATGTAATCCAGCCTGTCCGCTGAACTCGTATTTACCTGCAGAGATGCTGTCCTTCGTGCAGGACTCGATGATCGGCTGCAGAACGCCATCGAAGTCCCTCAGCACAATGCCCTGTTCGCCAGCCATCTGTTCCTGCTGCGCCGTCTGCGCCGCCGCAATTGCATCCTCGATCTGCTTGGTCTTCTGATTCATCAGGGCCTACAGGTTGGTTTCGTTTGGTTGATTGGTGCGATTAGGATCGCAAGCGTTGGTGTGGTTCGGATCGGTTCGGTTTGGTCATTAGGCACACAAAGGTTTGTTCGCATGCATATTCGCATTTTGGGATTCATTTGACAAGCGTTTCAAAACAAATTTGATTTTAGGATTTGTTTTTTTTTTGTTTTTATACAGTTTTGTCAGTTGGTATGAAGAGTGGTTTGATTTGGTTTTTTTTTTTTTGGTTTATGTTTCAAAAAATACAATAAAGCAAAAATTTAATGTAGCATTGTAAATTGTTAATTAAATAGTAAAAATAATGACAAATATAGATTGTAGTTTGATATTGCTGAAAGTACACTTTAACTTTATCTTATCCGCACTTGGAGAACAAGAACTGAGTAGATCGATTGAAAAAACATTTGGAAAAGGGTCGAGAGCAGGATTGATTATTCTGAGGAATTCGTGGATTAGTTTCATAAGAAACAATTTCAAGAGGGAAGTCACTTCCATTACAGGGAAATTCAATAGCGACAAGCAATAAGAAATGTCCTTCTTATTAGAAAGAATTTAGTTCACAGTACTTATAGAGTGAAAAGTCCACAAAAGCAGTTCATAATTATTAATATTAAACACCATTTGATGAACTCTTGTTCCAGAGTTGTTATTACAAAAACTAGGGAATACAAAACTGCCATCTATGAGTCTATGACAATATCTTTGGAAATCATTTAAGTCCGAAAGTATATAAGGGTTATACAAGTTATCTTCTCTCTTAAGAAAATAATTAAAAGCATTCTGGCTTAAAATCGAGGTATATTCACATTCGATTGGGTCGTTTAAAAGGGAGGTCAAAAATTCGAAGAAGCAAACACGTTCTTATATTCAGACTATAAAAGCAACTTTTAGGTGGGTATTTAGTTTAAAAAGGAAACCAATTTGCTTCTTTAAATTTTTGCCAGAGGAGGCCAACATTCAACATGAAATCATATTGAAATCTTTTCTTTATACACTCGAGCTGCTCTAATCTTTCGGAAAAAGGCTTGCAAAGGTGGGCATATAGAGGTATCCCAGTTATTTCCAACTTCAAATTACCGTGTGCTGTGCGGAGAGATTCGCTTCGGATTGCTGGATCTGTTCCCGCAGCGACTTCTGCTGCATCTTGATGGCTTCCAGTTGTGACGTTAGATTCATGGCCATGGGATTGCCATTGGCCTGCTGATTGTTTGGCGGCCCACCGTTGCCGGAGTTCGGCGGCCAGGAGTGCTGTGTTTGCTGTTGCATATTGTCTTGTGCGGTTTCGGGCGGGTGCGGTGGCTGCTGATTGGGTGGCGGATAGAGGCCCGGTGGTTGGGATTGCTGCATTGGCGGCGGATGTTGCATGTAGTGGCCGGATGGAGCACCTGGTGGCAGTTGTTGGTTAATGGCCTGTTGCTTTAGCACTGTATTGGGTGTTAAAAGGAGATTATAGGGGTTATTTTCCACCAATTTAGAACGCACTCACGAGCTTGTTCCGCTGCCACCCTGAATTGATAATAGTTGGCGAACTCCCCGCCGTAGAGGAACTCGAACTTTGGATTGTTCTGCTGCTTCTGCTTGGTTATCGCCTCGAATTCCGGCCCATTTCTGGCCACAAACTCCGCCAGTTTGTCGATAATATTTCGTAAACTGGCATCTGCAAATAGAAAGCAAATGGTTTTTGCAAAAAATGTGAGCATATCAAAGGTTGTGCGTGCGCTTGTTTGTTTGTATGTGTACACATGTGCATGCCAATCGACTTGGGCACAAAATTAGCTTGATTTTAAGTTATATTCAGCACTTTTTAATTGCTGCACTTACCGCGTGGCGGTTGCACGTCCATTTTGCGACTGTTATTAGCACTATTATCCTATGTAAAATACTAAATTCATAACTTTTTGCACTTTTTCAGCGGCACTTTTCACTGCTTCTTCTTGTTTTTTCCGACAGTGTGCCCATATCTTTGTATTCTTAGAACGACATGTAGTCAAATACTAGGAGTTACTCTCGGCACTACTTTTTAAGTAGTTTTTAGCGCTTATCATACGCTTTTTTGAGCAAAAAAGCGGCTTAAACCTTTATCGCTGCTCATTTGTTAAATGTATTTATTGCCAGTAGCAGAAGTTCCAATTAGAATGACGGTGGTAGCAGAGCTGCCAACTTGTTCCACGTTATACCGGTCTCTCTTCTATTATTACCACAACGTGGCAACGCCGCGCGTCTATCTCAGTTCTAAGCTGACAAAAATAGTTTATTTGTGGTAAACAAACATTTAGCCAGGGCAATTTGCACCCAACAGAAATCTCCACGCCGGCCCGTGATTAATGCAGCATCCGAGGAGGCATGACAAATCCGCACTTTAAACCGACAACTCCGCGGACAGCGTGGCATTGAATTACACGGGCTCCCTGGAAATATAATCTTGAAATAGCCACTATATAGTGTGTATATGTATATAGACACATCCGCTAGCAGCAGAATGACCGATAATAAGGGGAGCGTTATCACCATTAATGGCGGCGAATCGGCGGGAAACTCGCCGCCCTCGCAGCGGAAGTCCTCGACGTCGGAATCTCCGCCGGAACTCCGTATCCTTTGCTTTGACCTCACCTACTACAATCGCACAACTCAGTTCCTGCTCAGCTGCGCCGGCGTCTTCTTCCTGTACATCCTGTACGGCTATCTGCAGGAGCTGATCTTCACCGTCGAAGGATTCAAACCCTACGGATGGTTCCTCACGCTCGTCCAGTTTGGCTACTACATCGGCTTCGGTTTGGTGGAGCGGCGGCTGGAGGGCTATCGGATAAGCGGCGGTTCCTTTTGGAACATTGAGCCGGAGCCACGTTGCATTCCCATGAGAACATACCTAATTCTGGCTGCTCTCACGCTGGGTACCATGGGTCTGTCCAACTCAAGTCTCGGCTACCTGAACTATCCCACCCAGGTGATTTTCAAGTGCTGCAAGCTCATTCCCGTGCTGGTGGGCAGCATCCTCATACAGGGCAAACGCTACGGACTGCTGGACTTTGCGGCAGCCACCTGCATGTGCATCGGATTGGCCTGGTTCACGCTGGCCGACTCCCAGATGACGCCCAATTTCAATCTGCTTGGTGTGGCCATGATTTCGGGAGCGCTGCTCTGCGACGCAGCCATTGGCAATGTCCAGGAGAAGGCGATGCGGGAATTCAAGGCGCCCAGCAGTGAGGTGGTGTTCTACTCATACGGCTTGGGTTTTGTGTACCTATTTGTGATTATGCTGGTTACCGGCAACTTCTTCAGCGGCTTTGCATTCTGTTTGGAGGTGGGTAACATTTGAGGTTTATGATGTAAGAGATCTAAAGTGTATTATCCATTTAGCATCCCGTTGAGACCTTCGGCTATGGCTTCCTCTTTAGTTTGTCCGGCTATCTGGGCATTCAGTTTGTGCTGGCTCTGGTGAGGAGTAGTGGTGCCCCCATAGCTGCCACAGTGACCACCGCCCGCAAGGCTGTGACTATAGCCTTCTCCTTTGTGCTTTTCAGCAAGCCCTTTACCTTACAGTAAGTACTATTCTGTGTATTTCTAAAGACAAAGCTCTATTATACCTATCCCAAACTTTCAGATATCTGTGGTCGGGCCTCATCGTTGTCCTGGGCATATATCTCAATGTCTACAGCAAGAGGAACAAGCTGACGTTGGCCGACGTCCGGCAGAGAATAAAGCAATTTGGAGCCAAGGTTGCCCGCTCACCGAGTCGCAAATTCCTCATCGAAGTTTAGAACGATACCAAAAACACTCACATTTTAGTTGAATTGGAAGCATGGGTTTTCTATAAGAAAACCATTAAATATAATTACTTAATTACATTCTAAACAAACTATGTGCTATCTGTCCATGTCGAACTCCATTACGCGCTTGAAGAGATCCTGGCGCTCCTTGGCGGAGGTTATCTGACCCATGGTGCGGTCCAGGAACTGTTTTTGGTGCTTGACTATGAACTTGTTGCATTGGATGATGGTGGCACCAATGTACAGCGTCCTAAACTTGGCCCGTACATCTCCGATCTGAAAGAAATGTGGTTTTATAGCTGGTTTAAGGACATGGCAATGAGACCAACCAAAGTAATCAATGGCAATACGCTGGACACGAAGCGTTGGCCTCGATGGAGACAGCGTATGATTGCCATTTTCGTGCGATCGTTGATGTATTTCACTCGAAATCCCTGCTCGATCACGGCGAGGCCATAGACTCCGTAATACTTCTCCACATTCTGAAGCAGGATCTTGGTCAGGCTGTGGTCGTTGAGTCGCAGAGATTGTGTTGGCGTGTAGGGCACAATCTGCACCGCTATATACCTGTTTATGGATGGTTTAATTAATGATCGTTAAGGAAAACGCGGTCAATATTTACCTATTCTTTATGCGAACCATCGCTGTGTCATCAATATGGCAACGTCGCAGATAGTTGCCAGACCAAATTCGCTTCAACTACCGATAACGTATCGGTTTTCAAAATTCCGGAAATAGCTGTTCGGTTTTTTATGTGATAAATAAATGTTGTCTTATTGTATACGGATGAAAAAAATATTCCTCAATAAAGGATTCAGCTGTATTTAAATAAACGTTAGCTGGAAAAGACTATTTATATATCTTTATCCTTATTTGCATATCCGATATTCTCTCTAAAAAATTCAAATTTTTTTCCAAATCCAAAAGTCTTGTAATTTATTTGGAACGCTTGAATAGATAATGACCTTGTATGTTCAATATGTTTATATAGCGTGAGAACTTAGAATTTCTTATTTGGTGTATATTTTCAATCGAAAAATCAACCTTTTACTTTTTAGAAAGTCTTTTGTTCGAGTTTGATGTATTGAAAATAAATGCATGGACATACATTGTTTTCCACCCATTCACTTGTATTTTGACAATTGAACAATGGATTCGGGGAATCGGACAGAGAAACTGGCAACTTGTCGACCAATTCATGGATGTGGGCAGAACATTCCTCACTGCCGCTGCCCACGTTTCGCTCTCCGGCGACAAACGGAATGGGGGGCATTGCTCCAGTGCCAGTGGGGATTTCTCCATCTGTTCGTTGAATCTAAACACATATCTATATAATATATAGATATATATTCGCAGACTTGGGGATGCGGGGATCTCAGCGCAACGCATCGCATTATAGCTGGCTGGCGCACATATGCAGATATCGTGGCTGCCCCGTCGACGGCTCCCCATGCCGCTCCACTGGATGGGATGTGCTCCATCCAACGAGCGATCGGTGGCCGTGGAAAACCACTATACGGCTCGTGTTCAGTCTCCGGGGCAGCGAATGCGGCGGGATACGCTCCGATCGCGTTTTATTTTTGCTTTTTCCCATCGCACTTTACAGTCATTTCTAAAAAACAATAAAATTCGGGCAGCGGCGTGGAAAAACGCTACATATACTCCAACGATCCGAACATCCACCGATTGATCGGCAGCCGCATTCGTGTTTTTCCGCTTTTCCGTGGCAAGTTCACCGATTGTGGTCTATATTTTGGAAAACGCATCCGCGCAGCCTCGCAGTTGGAACGAATACTCCGTGACGATCGCTTCGCAAGATTAGGCTGATCAGACAGATCCCATTGGCAAAGATATACCCAAAAGTAGCAGCAACATGAGCAGCGTCGTAAGCATCTGAGATTTTTCCAGCTCCACAGGATTGTCGATGATTAATACCTAAATGTGTGTCCAATTCCAGGATGAAGATCTTACACCCGAGCAGATCGCCGTGCTCCAGAAGGCGTTCAACAGCTTCGATCACCAGAAGACTGGCTCCATCCCCACCGAGATGGTCGCCGACATACTGCGCCTGATGGGTGAGTTTTGGGGTTGAGGATGTCCATTTGGATGAAGGAGTACTTATTGTTTTTACAACTGCAGGTCAGCCCTTCGACAAGAAGATCCTGGAGGAACTGATCGAGGAGGTCGATGAGGACAGTAAGTAAACGCTATTTTTACAACGTATGATAGATATAGTCGAAAGTTGCTGAGTATTTCAATGATATTTTATTATATTTACAATTTTAATATGAATACAATTCAAAATAGACAACATTTGCATTTGAGTCATTGAGTCAAACTGCCAATTAAAATAATTGTGTGGCATATATTTAATTTAATTTATTTCAGTCCCCAAGTAGAACAGGGTGAAAATTCTACAAAAACTAAATGCATATAGTTATTATAAAATGAAACAAAATAAAAATGAGAAATGCATCAATAATATATATGTACACTTGTGCCGATTTCATGGATGTTTTTTTCTTTCGTTTAATCGATTTGTGTAGTTATATATACACATTTTCCTTCAACATCTATAGTCTATAATCTATAAAAATCTATCATCTAAAAAAAATATTATCTTACAATTAGAAATGAAATCAGTTTTTTAGATATTATATAGGTGTAATTATGTGCAGACTCTATGCAAAAGTGACTCTATGATCCAATAACAAAAGTGAACAAAATATAAAAAAAATAACCTTATGACAGCTGCAAGTAATAAATGTATATATTTATTGAATAAGGTTTAGCTGGCTATTACAGCAAATCACAGATGATTCACCATCGAGTGATGATTAAATTTTAGTTACTCGCTGTCATTGATTTATGATCATAGTCGTTTTGGTTGCCCCATCATTAGCCGCTGGCTTTCCAGTCGTTTTTGCAGTTAATTATAAACACTTGGAATATTTGGCACATTTCAGAGTCCGGTCGCTTGGAATTCGGCGAGTTCGTCCAGCTGGCTGCCAAGTTCATCGTGGAGGAGGATGCGGAGGCCATGCAGAAGGAGCTGCGCGAGGCGTTCCGTTTGTACGATAAGCAGGGCAATGGCTTCATTCCCACCACCTGCCTGAAGGAGATCCTCAAGGAGCTGGACGACCAGCTGACCGAACAGGAGCTGGACATTATGATCGAGGAGATCGATTCCGATGGCTCCGGTACAGTGGATTTCGATGGTGAGTGCCCATTCCGTTTGATATTAATACATTCTAGTGGCTTTCCATTCACATCCATATCCATATCCACCCACATGCATACATACATATATATGTATAGTGATCATAAATTTCGATGATCTTGAGATCGCTCGATTATGACAGCTTGATGTGATCAACGCTCCCATGGAGGAGCATATCGTTGGCTATTTTTGGGCGCGACACACAAATTCGATTCCACCACACGCATTTTTCATTCTCGGAATAACGTACATATTTACATTTTGTTTTCGTGTTTATGGAATATTTATTTATAAATGCATATAGCGGTTGCTCTGGCGCGATGGCATCGGTTTAATGTCTGTCATTTTGTTTAATTTACAGAATTCATGGAGATGATGACTGGCGAGTAAATAAACGCAATGCGTCTGCCACCCACCAACCGCCAACCCACCCTGGAAAACACCACCCACTTTCCCACCCTCCCAGAAAAAAAAAACAACACACACATGCACACTCTACACACACACACAGACGCACACGCACACCTGTTGGACACACGTTTGTTTGCTCCTGTTTGCACACTTGTTTCGCTTTTTATTTGCATTTTGCCCCAACCATTTTACCATTTTTTTTGTTTTTGTTTCGCGGAGCAAACAAATCCACGTACTTCAGTTTGACAATGCCAAACACGAGTAGAAATAGAACTTTTGTACTACTTTTTTATACTAAAAGAAGCAACGGAATACTGTGTATGCGAAAAAATAAATGTTATGCCATGGCAAAAAAAAAAAATGAAAAAAAAAAACCAAAAAACAATTCACTCTTGTTTTCATTTGTTTATGGATTATTTTTTGCCGCCAAACAAACACGTCCATATATTTCGCTTTGATAATGCGAACAAATAGAATGTACTTTGAGCACTGGAGAAATGCCATAAATCTTAATCAGTCTTGAAATATATAGAGGATTTCCCAGCACTTCTGAGTTTATTTTCCTTATATGAGTGTTATTTATACTTTCACTTATTTATACTTTTTGCCGAGCAGCAAAACTTAAAATTAATGGCTAGCCAATTAGTCATTAGCTTTCTTCACAGCGACAAATTATTGCTTATATTATTTTGTTGTCGGATTAGGGTTTCCTTCTGCCCAAGGATAAACAAAACCGCCAATTTTGATACTCGATTATATATATAGTGTACATACCTTTTGAGCAAAACAAGTGAGCTATAAAATCAATACAAACAGTTTGCTTATTTTTAGCGCAGATTTGTATTGTCTTCTAATGCTAAGGAATTTTATAAATGGTACTTGAATTTCAAGTTAAAATAATACAACTATTTATAAACTGCAAGCGCTCAAGAAACGCCCAGTGAAAGAGTTTTTATAATTATATTTCAAATATAAAAAAATTTTGTTAATTAAGAAAATGTAGTTTATGGCAATAGATTTGTTCGTTAAGTTAGTGATTAGTATAGACAGCTTAAAAAAAAAAATACTAAACAATAGAGAAGTCGAACTTATGATCATATACAAAAAAGTAAGTTAAAGATCATCATTGTTTTTTCTCAGTAACTAGTATGAGTTTTGTGAATAAGTTACATTGATTTTATTCTACAGTTTCTATAAACATATTTACAATTTAATATATATCCACATATTGTTATTTATTTCGTTTAAATAGTGTTTAGTATATTTTCTAAGCACCTAAGCCCCAAGTTTTTAATCAATTTTGCAGTGTCCCACATTTCAATGCCCCATTTTTGTTAACAAGTAAATGTTATGCTCTTACCAACAGCTGAGCAGCGAGTTGGCCTCTTGTAGCTTCGATCCGGCCAAAGAAAGCTGCCTGGCCGAAAGCTCCGTCTTAACCACGTTAACGTTAACTACAACGAGCATTGGCCTCGTCATTTGGATGGTATGCTATACCGCTGAGTTGAGCGCTGGGCGTCGATCGTCGAACGTCGTACCGCTGCTACGTACCGCTACCGACGCTTGTTTTTTTTTTTGGGGGGCTGCTCTTCCTAACGCAACCCCAACTTAACCAAAGTGAAGTAAGCTATCCGCCCTGCGACGCTGAGTCTCGTGATATTGCGGTTCGCGATTGATAAAGAAATATATATATATATATATATTTATCCAGAATGGCGCAGAGGTAAAGAAAGCAAGCACTGGCTATACCGTTATTTATATAATAGCATTAACAAAATGTTGTTTATTTTGGCTTATATTTGCCTACTCGCCGTGCGTGTGCGTGTGTGTGTGTTTGTGTGTTTGTGGCCAAGAATCAAGAATTGAGAATCCGAAATGTGAACGTGTTAAAAGCGGCAAAGCCGCAGCCAATGGTCATGCCAATAAAAATTTATGATGGCATAAAGTTTTTTAGGAGCCCCTACCTTTCATCGACACCATGCCATTCCCTGCCCTTCCCTTGGCCTTTTAATTTCACTTGACATTGGCTTATCAAATAAATTATAAAACAAAATTGGACCCTGATAGATAAAGCCATTTGTAAATTGGTGCTTGTGTGTGAGAATAGTGCTGCTTCGAGTATCTTGAGTTCGCTTGATAAGCGCTTTTTTTTCGTGGCCATTACAAAAGGCCATGATTGAAAACAAAAGCCAACGCCACCCGTTCGCCGGCGACACGCGCTGCAGTTGAGTTTGAAGGGGTTTTTATTTTTTAGCTGGCTATACGGGAAAATTCTGCAGCCCAGCGGCAGAAACCAGACGCCGACGTCAGCTGGCTGTGACGTGAGTCACAACAATGGGCCCACCAATTAGCACTTGACTTTGAATCAAATCAAGCCAAAATCGGTCGCAAACATGATAACGAAAAGCACAATTGGCCGAACCGAATGGGCAAACAAATCGCGTGTAATTCGCGACTAACTAACTCGAATGTTTATCTGTTTTCTTTTCGCCTCGAAGTACCACGAACAACTGGTCGTTCCAGCCACTCCATCGCCAGCGGAGCACCAGCGGATATCCTCAGCATGTCCTCAACACGGTGCCGGAAACCGCCGTGCTCACCACGCCCCCGCCCACGAGAAAACGTAAGTTAAGCTTATCGCATTGCCATTTGAATTTGGCGCCCAGGCAAGCAGTGCTCTTCGAAGTTAGCAGAGATTAGTGAACGGGAGGAGTATTATTAGGGTATATTGTGGTTTAGCTAGATATAAATCTTGTTAGGAATTTAAATGATGGAATTCTTTTTGTTATTACTGCACTTTCAGTCATCATCGTTTAATTTTTGCTAATTTTCGCTCTTTTTCAACATTTAAATGATATAACAGCGATAAGCTAACAGCTCACTGTTACGCCAAGCAGTACTTCAAGCAGTGTACCCAAGGCTGTTGACTGAATGCTTTTGTTTTTATAAAAATACTATTTTAGCAATTTTATATTAGACTTAAACTTGATTTCGAAACAACGCGGTTTTTTTAAGAACTTTAGTTAAGAAATTATTGTTTTCGCACTTTGTGGTTTATTGTGATTGTAAGTGAGCACTTAGAGAAGCATATGATAACCCAAATATTTGAGCTCGATGACAATATCCGCTTAGAACAATTGTTCTCAACAGACGATCAATAAATTTTGAATAACGCGCCCATGGCGACCAGTTTAGTATTAAAGCGGTATTTTTGTAGGATTTTGCGCTGTTTGCGCGCCTGCTGCGCACCTGGCAACCCTGCCGTTCAATTAAACAACAACAACTGAAATAAAAACAAAATTACAGCGCTCACAATACAAATTGCTGGCGTTGCTGCAGCGGAAAGCGGACATAAGCGCAGATTCTTAGCAGCGCGGAAAAAGCCGAAAAGCGCGATGAAAATGCTCGCGGACACGGAGCGTGAGGAAGCCCTCAACCTGGTGAGTTTTCCGATCGTTAAAAATGCGCTGCTAGTTGCGAGTCCATGACAACGGCATCGCAGCAGCAGCAGCAACAAAAACAATAACAAGCGTTGCCAAAAAAAGCAGCATAGAAAACGATTAATTGGTCCCCTTTATGTTGACTAATTGATTATCGATTGCCGCCGCTGCCCCGTTCTTCCTGCTTTTCCGACCGACTTTCCACCGCCCCCGCACATCGCCTTTATTGATTTGTACACGGAACGTGCTTTGTTTGATGGCGCTATCGCAAAAAATACAAACCCACCAACCGACTGACATACCTACATAATCTCCGGCTGGCGGGACCACGAAACACAATATACGAAATGCGGAACACAAAATATGCAAACCCAACCCACTATACAATCCACTTCACCGCCCGTAGCAAATCGAGTTCGAGTGGGTGCTGCGCCAAGAAGTACACGCGATACTGAAGCAATTAAGGAGCATTCTGGTGGTGAGTAGCCGATCGGATTCGTTGTCCTGAATGTTGTTCCCTTTAACCACACCGCACGTTGTGTTCGCAGGAGTGCGCTCATCGATTTCCGGTGCCCCTTTACGAGAACGAGGGAAAGAAGACTGAGAAGTTCATACTCACCGTGTCGCCCGATCAGCTGAAGGCCGTGCTGACCCTAACGGGCGATGCCATCACCCAGGCTGTAAGTGCCAGTAGCTGCCCTCATAACGTAGTGGAAAGGTGCCGCCACTGTAGGTCCCAGCAGCAATCACCAACTTAAAGAAATGCCAAAGATTGTAGACGCCTCAAAGTGTGGTGGGGAAATCCCTCACGCAGTTATCTAGTTCCCTTTCTTAAAGATGATTCAGTCTTAGAATATATTAGCATATGTGTGAAAAGCCCCCAGAGGTTACTGAAAACTTCCGTTTGCTATTCTCAAAATACAATTTATCTCAAAAGATATAAATTTTACATTTTATATTCCTTATTAAATCCTTTGCCACCGCTTTACTATAGAATTTTTAAATCAAAAAAAGTTTTCAAGTCTTACTCAACTACGCTCTTCTGATTTATAATGTTCTACTACGTACTGCTACGCCCAGTAAAATCATGTTAATCATTTAAGAATACATTTATTTTCCTTATCTGTTGCTGAAACGACATGTGTACCTTTCCACTATAAATATGCGTATTTGTTCAATTAATCTGATGACTTAACTACACAAGTGAAAACTTTCCGATCATGTACCGACGACCCAAGTATGCTAAATCAAAATTTCCTTTTGCAGGACATTAGCTTTAAGCTGTGCAAGGCACCGAGCCAAACGCAACGTACCTCCATTACACATGACTCTCCCTGGAAGTTGCAGCAGGTCCAGGATGCGGCCAATCATCTGCAGACCGCCATCAACCACATAGACGATGTCGACGACTCTTATCACTTCAAGTGAGTCACGTTTTGTTTTGCATGGGATCTGCGCTCCGAGGTTATATTTATACACTTACATATAAACTCTACACAGAACCTCCGACGAAGTGCTGCATGTGATAGGCAACATTCTGGATGCCCTGCAGCGGGGCAGAAACAGTTTGCTGGTGCCCAAAAAGAAGCCCATCGATGAGCTGATCAAAGGGCGCAATATGAAGTCGCTGGTGCCCAATCTGCCCGAGGATTTGGCCGTTAGCTTCTACCTGCAGAGCCACAAGCTGATCATTGCCGTCTACCAGCTGCTGAACAACCAGGGCACAATGCGCTTCGATTCCCGCCAAGCGGAGGCCTCTGTCCAGTGGCTTAACGACGTGCTACTGCTGCTGATGAATGGCCAGAAACTGTGCCAGCAATTAAAAGACAAGGTAAGTCGTGAAGCACCGGAAGTGAGCAAAAGAACACACAAAGAAACAAAGTGGTAGGGACAAAAACAAGGTCAGTCGCGAGTGGAAGACAAGCATAGAAGTTTTTAATTGAATTAAATTAAATTGTCTTAGAACGCTTTTTCAAAATATACCATATCATATTTTAATTGTTTCATTTTGAAATAGATTTCTTCATCAGCAGTATGGTATGTTTATGGTCAGTTTTTATTTAGAAATTATGGGTATTATATCATGTTCGCCCCCCGCACTCACCGAAAAGCAGAATACTTGTTCTCAGCGGGTTAGAAGTATACACAGAAATAGTCAATTATTTCCTACAGATATAACAAATGTATCTTTGTTGTCTACACTGAAAGAAAAGGCGTGTTTTCAAATAAATTCGCAGTTATGTCAGGGCTTTCTTTAGCATGATGAGATTAAGTTGTTCTGGAACTTTAATGGTGTGTGCTTGGCTAAATCTATATAGTATTAATTCAATACGATTTTATTGATCATAAATCATTTTTTCGCTCGGTATAACCTAGAGAAATGTAATAGGCACGATATTTCGACTGAGCAGATCGAAATGGTTCTATAATTCATAGGCCAGAATAGCTGAAGTCTTCAGCAATTACTAAGCACCCAAACGATTATATCCACACGAAACACACCCACCCAAAAGTAAGCTATTTTCGGAACTAGCCGGCACTGATAAGGCGTCTGCTCTTGAACTGATATCACAGCGATTCCCAACGGCGGAGCACATGTGCGAAGAGCCACGGATGCTGTCCCATTTTTCCGCACCCACAAGATGCCGCCAAGTTTTATTTGGTTGCTGGCCAAGTGCCAGGGCCACGCTGCAGTTCTTGACTGTGACGCAAGTCGGCAATTAAAGTGGCCAATATGGGGATTGGCACGAGTATGGCCAATGTGAGGGAACGGGTTCCGATGCGCTGGGTCCTCGAATGAATTGTGGGTGTATTTTTAATTCAATATTTCTACTCTTTCGCAGATATCTGTGTTTTCGGTGTACAAAGATTTCACAGTTGGCTCGCGTTCGCCCTCGGCACTTTCCTACTGAGACGGGAATGCGCCGGGAAATGGAAGCCGGGTATGGAAACCCTTGATCGATGGCACTGGTGGATCGGCGACAGAAACAATAACAACAATAATAGCTAATAAAGAACCGTACTTGTAATAGCGAAGTAAATAATGTTAGTTGAAATGTTGCTACTGGAAACGGCACACCCATAATACCCATGCATACTATACTATATACTATACTATACAATACAATACTTTAAAACACTATACTGCTATATACAGTAGTGTATAGAAAGTTATATACATACATACATGCATACAACTAGTTTAATGTACACAATCAACATTCATGTTAAATTACGACTACGCAGAACCTGAGTTCATCGCTTCACGTCACTCCAATTATGCATCAAAATGCATCTAAATAGCATTAGGCTGAGAATTGAGAACAGAGAACGTTTGTGAAAACCAATTGTGTTTGTATGTGTAACAAAATGAAATTGCTAGATAATTATAGTTTATTCGTACATGTAATTTAATGTAATGTAATACCATGGCCCTTATTTATGTTTGCTACGATGCAACAAAATCCACCAAGTCAGCAGTCAATCGGTACTTAAAGTCGGTACTTACAACGTTTATACCCCCTAACACAGCCCCCTATATACATACATACTTAGGTGCACACGGAAGGGGCATCTACATCGGCATTTACATGATATTGTTGTAATAAACCAAACCGAAATGTGAACAGAATTTTTAATTGTACTAAACTAAACACCGTTTTGTATTCGTATTCGTAATTGTATATCCGTAATTGTATTTCGCGTACTCGTTAATGGTTAATGGTTAAGAGCGCCCAATCCTAATCTAATCCAAAGTCATTTGTATCAACGGCCTTTACTTCTCGTTTACTTTATACATCTACCAGGGAGTTTATAAAGATATAGAAAGTTATTGAATGAGATGCAACGAAAACAATTACCACTGTACTTATTGAATATTGCAATTGCCTAAGCACCCCACTAAATGCATGGGAAGAGAAGACAACTATTTATGTAATCACTAAGCGTACTTACTGTCCACATTCATTTACTTGTTGTTGAATAAAAATTACCTTTTACCAAATGCCATGCATTTTGAAAAACGAACTTTCAATTGCGCGCGCCAAATGCTCGACGACTGCGATCGATAGCAGCGCGGACGATGACGATAACGATAAGTGATAGCCAAGTGGCTCGACAACGATCGTTTCGGTTTCGGCCACTTTTGTTTATGACCAACAAACAGTTTCCAGTCAGCAGGCAAGCCCAAAGGTTTGCTCACAAAAAAGTGCCAAATTTTCCTGGTAAGCATCGAACGATATAGATATTACGACTTTCGGGCTTCTAGATAGACAGGTGCCATTTATTGGTCGAGTGTTTACAAGTTTAAAATGGCCAGGCCAAAATGCCAAAAAAAAATCGTGTGTGTTGACGTGCATGTCGAAATAGACGCGGAAACCAGTTCGCGGTAATTGTTTTGATGCTGTGTTGTAATCTGTAAGACCGCCCAGCGAAAACATTAGCACATTGAGCCATGTTTCCCTTTGTTGAGATTGCTGCCGTATATTGTATCTTGTAAGTTGCTGTTGCTTTGGCCGATGGCCATGTTGCTGCTGCAAATGTGGCTGTTGCAGATGTTGCTGCTGTCACCATTAGTATCTTATTATTTTTAATGTCTTTTTGAGTCTGCTCAACGGCCTTAGTTACTGGACGGGGTCTAATAAATTCATTCAAAACAAAAGTTGACCGTGGCCAAGTAACACACTAAGGGGAAGTAGAAATCGAAAGCTATAGAGCGACAATGATTTATATACGAATTTTCATCAGATTTCCTCTACAACGGAAACTAGCTGCTCACTATATCTTCAATATATCCGTCTAAATGTGCGAACAGCATTCAAACTTTGCTTATATTATAAATTATAAAGTTAACAGTCATTTTTGGCACTTTAAAAGTGCGAATGCCATTAATACGAACAGAATTAAGGTCGCGTTGCATTAGAAGGTAACCGAAAATAATGATTTAATTAGTAAGTTTATTTATTTTTACTAAGCTCTAGGCCATTAAGAAATAATTGTTACTTAATTACAGCTTTGAAAGTTATTTTCAGATTTTATTTTAAATTAATAAAAAGTATTTGCTGTAATCAAGGAATATATGTAGCTCTATATACTATAAGATACAAACTAGTAAGTTGGTTACTCATATTTACATTTATGCAAATAAATAGTAGTTAAAACCCATTTTGATAAGGTGAAAGCCAGTTTATATTACACAGACTATAAAAAGCAAATAATTGAAGTAATCATGGGAATTTGGATTACACAAACTAACTATAACTATAAGTAAACATATAGGTAATATAAAAGTGGCCGCCTTTATTAGCGCCGCGGAGCGTCACGTAAGCCGAGCATTTGAAAAACCGCCGAGTCACTTGGAAACCTGCTCCGCTGACCCTCGAAGAAGGTCGCCGGCTGGTGATGAGCCAGTTTATGTGTGTGATGTCCAAGTGGCCGGGCTGGTCCAAGTGGGGCCGCCGACCATAAAAGCCACTCTCACGGAAACTCCACTTAACCACTTAAGCCAGCCCAGCTAACCTGCAGTCGGTCTCGTTGCAGTTAAACCAAAAACCAGTGTACTTTGACCCTGGACGCAATGGGCAACAAAAGCGGGGAAGTGCTGCTCGTAACCGGCGGCAGTGGCTTTTTGGGTCAGCACCTCATCAAGCAATTGCTGGAGCGGAAGGAGGAGCTGGGCATCAAAGAGATCCGCTCACTGGATATAGTGCCCTACAAAAACAACATTGGCCACGAGGAGACCTCCCTGCTGCGCACCTATGTGGCCGATATCGGTGGCGATCTGAAGGCACTCAGTCCCATCTTCAACGGAGTGGACGGGGTCTTCCACTGCGCCGCCTCGGTGAAAATCGAGTATCCGCCGAACTACGAGGAACTGGAGCGCGTAAATGTGAACGGTGAGTGAGCGAATAAAGTACCTCGTAAGATAGGTAATTCCAGGCAACTAAACTGGGCTTGGAATAAACATTGATTTGATCTTAATTTCGAGTTTATTTCTTCGCTTTGTTAGGCACCCTGGCCGTAGTAGACCTCTGCATTCAAAACAATGTGAAGCGCCTGGTGTACACAAGCTGCACATCCGTCTGTTTTGTGCCCTTCAAGGGTCGGAGTACCTTCTCGGCGGTGATTAACTCGACGGAATCCAAGACAGACACTCCCACGCTGGACAGTTCCACTTTGTGGGAGCAGGATAATCAGTTCCTGATACCCGGATACGCCTCGAGCAAGCTTAGGGCAGAGAACATAGTGCTCAACTCGAATGGAGCGCCACTGCATAACCAGAAGGGTAAGTTTGGCCGATTACTTAGCATTGACTTATTTAAAGACATTTAAATATATTAACATTTGTAATCCTCTGCAGAATATCTGGCCACCAGCGCCATGCGTGCCCCTTTGACCTATGGCGAGTGTGACTCGCACTTCATCACGGAGATTTTCGACTTCCTTTCGACTAGGGGATGGGTGTTCCCAAGGATCGCGGGCGTGGGCGGAAAGCAGCAGTTGGTCTACGCCGGGAATGTGGCCTGGGGTCACATCTGCGCCTATAAGGCCCTCAAGGTGTCCGATAAGGCGGTGAATGGACTGCCCGTCTTTGTCACCGATGATACGGGCATCAATGATGTCTCTCGTTTTGTCCAGAAGATGGCCGTGCTGGGCGAGCGGTTTAAGGTGAAGACCAGCTGGTGGTATGTGCCGCACTTCCTGTTCTTCTTTCTGGCCTTCTTGCTGGAGGTGGTAGTGCGGGTGGCCTATCCATACACCAAGTACCGTCTGCGGTACTCACTGCGCGCCATCGCCTCCTACACGTCCTCGATGCTGATGTACAATCGTCTAAGGGCCTCCATCCACATGGACTACATGCCACTCTTCGATCCGGATGCGAGTGCCGAGCGGAGCGCAAAGTGGTATGCCACGTGGTGGGACCAACGGCAGCAGGCCCAGAAGCTCAAGAAGTCCAGCTGAGTGGAGCTAATCCCCTATTACGATAGCATACTCCTCGATATCCTGAGTGGATTTGTGTTTACTGCCCTCTTTGATGTCCTGTAAATATCTTGTTAAATAAAATGGTTGTTGTTTGTATTACGAAGTCGTGGTTTAGTTTTGCAAAAGAAAACAAGAAATGAAGCTAGCATCGGCAAGTCAAAGTTAATGTACCCTTGCAGAAAAAAATAATTTATTTTCTATTAGTTTAAATAATTTTTCCGACTAATCCCATATGGTATATAATATTCCTTAAGTTTTTTCATAACTTACCGTCTTAATCTTGACCCTTTACATTTTTAAAACTTTCCGTATAAAAGAAGACCAGTAAAAAAACAATTAGCGTATGTTTTTGAACAATGTTCATATTGGTTTATTTATCATTATGAATTAATTTATTTATTTCTCAGTTATTTCATTATAATTTTTATTTTATATATATATTTATATATATATATATATATATATATATTTGTTTGTCTTGGTTTTCGGTTCATCTCGTTTTTTTGTTGCTCTAGAGCGTTTCTTGCCGTTTGTTTTTTAAACTTATGTACCATTAGCTTAACTTAATATGCCATTATTTAATTTCATTTTTGTTTAAAATCATGTTTTAGTTCATTTTTGTTTGTTTTCTTCGTTTTTTGTTCATTTTGGTTTAATATGCTGTTGCTGATCTATGTTCTTGTTGCTGATTCTGCCTATTTCACTGCCGATTTTAACCCCATCGAGAGTATAGTGGGATTAGCTATCCACTTCCCCAAGAACCTCGTCTATCCTCCCCTGTACGTGGCACATGGTGAACAAAGTGAGTTTCAATTTGCTGCTAAAGCTGTTCGCACTTTTGTTGCATATACATATTGCGGGCTGACTGTGTGAGTGGATGTGGGTGTGTATGGGTGAGGTGTGTGTGTGTGTGTCTCTCTCTCTCTCTTAAAAACTTATGTAATTTCGTGTATGTAAAAGAGCAACAATTTGCCCTTTTGTCGTCCGTTAATAAATGTTGCACTTGCGTTTGTTGTTAAGGATGTTGCCGTTGTTGATGGTTTTGTTGCTGATGCTGTTGGTGGCCGCATAGTTTTATTATGTTCTTTCGGTTCGAGGGTCCTTAAATATAATTGAATTTTTTTGTAACCACCAATATGCGTGACTGCCTGCCTGTCTGTTTGCTCATCGAATGCTTAACATTATTGAATTTAACTATATGTTTATTTGTTGTTCTTGGTTATATAACTATGTATATATATGTATATATCAATTTGGGTTTTATTTTCTCATATATACGGGCTTATTTGCTGTCCTCAGAAGGGTTCTTCGGCCTTTTTGGGATTTGTCCTCCGTTTAATATATATCCTTTTGTATATATCTCGGATTTTCTTATTTCTTGACTCGTTCTTTTGCATTCTCTCGTAGTAAATATACAAATTCGTTACCGGATTTCTTTATAGAAATGAAAAATGGTTTATTAAATTCTCGTTATGCATCTATTTATGTGTATGTGTCTCCGCCTTTGTCGCTTTGTTGCGCTTCCTGGCGTTTAATTATTATGTTTTTACCTTGTATAGTTTGCTGTAAGTGTAGTACTGTACCAGTTTATATTATGTTTATGCTTATGTACACACATTGGCCAATTTCGCAACTCGCATCCAACATTCATCATCATACCCAATGTGTCCGATTTTGAATCATGCGAATATATCGCATTCAGCATCCGGCATTCATTCATTCCATCTGGTTTCATTTGTGTTGTTACAGTATTCGCACTGAAAGTGGACAGAGTTTTTGGCTCTGCGGCTTCGTAGACAGTAGTATGTATGTTTAATTGATTCTCGTTCTGCGCTCCTTAATTACTTTACTTACATAGTTAGAATACTTACAAACTGGACGCCCTGCTATGGCGCAATTTATAAATGTATCTTCATCGTCTTGCTGTCTGTCTTGTAGTTGCATATTCATCTGCCGCCTGTTTTCCTCTCTAAAGATTCCTTTGACTTTTATGTGTATAAAGTATTAAAATGATTTCATCTTGCTTGGTTACGCATTTCTTGTAAATACAATTTTAACGCCACTCACGCCGTTTGTCTTGCCTCAATTATGTATTATTTGTTTTTGGTTTTCCTCATTTTCTTGTATATATTAATATATAATTTTCCATATAGTATAGTGTAAAATATATAAGAGATATTGTCAATATAGTAAAGGTGTTTTGTCAGCAGGAGTTCTGCCACTTCCAACTGACACATTCCTGGGGGGAATTTCTTACTTATAGCAAAAATAGTCAAGTGATCGTTCGTATGAAGGTTCTTTTGTATGTGATCTCCATCGTATATATGCGTGTGCCAGTGTCTGTGACTGTGTCTTTGTCTGTGGCTGAGTGTGGGTGTATGGGTGTGTGTGTCCTTTATGTGGGTGCTGTGGGGTGTATGTACACATGTCTATAAAAGAGAACCGAGGATAGAAATGTCTCGTGTGAGTAAAAGGATTGCTATCGTATAAAAGCACGTCAAAGTGTAGAAGGCCCACAAGTCGTAAATCGTGCCAGGCTCCCCTTTGCGCCTCTCTCTGCGCTTCTCAAAAAGGCCAAGTGGGCGGCATGCCTAACTCATCTGTGTGGTTTTTCTTGGTTTTGGTAAACAGAAAGTACATTCGTTCGTTAGCGCTAGATATTAGTTAAATTGTATTTCATTATCGTAATCTTTATCGTAATTTTAATCGTATTTGTTGATGTTGTTGCTATACTCATACACATAAAAAGAACTGATATGTTTGTAAGTCAATAATAAGAGAAAAACGGAAAGCAATTCGTATATGTATCTACGTAACACCGTCTACACCCAATACTCATCATCGTCTTCTGGTGTTTCGCCAATTTAAAACTATTTTACATTACACTTTATGTCTTTTTTGTGCCACGTGTTTATTTTCAACTTTTGGCTTTCTACCACCCGGCTTCGACCACCAATTGACATTTTGACCGAAAGTTGCGTATAGCTTAAAGTATGGGGTACATTATTTTTAAAAAATCGTTACGGCATACTTTTTATACACACACACTTCTCCGTTCTCGATATAAAAAAGAGAGCTCACTTGTCGAATCTTATAAATTGTTTTTTTTTCCTTGTTCGTGTTATTAATATTTTGTTCAATTTAAAGCTTTTGCGCCTGCGCCGTCCACTGCCGCGATCTCAACCTAAATTTTCTTCGCTCTGACGGCGCATCAGTAAAAAAATAATGAAAAAATGTTTGTTTTTGCTTTGTTTTTGTCTTCACTTGTTCGCTTTTTGTTCTTTTTTTTTTTGGTATTTAAAAAATGTTCTTGTTGCTTGTTGTTGTCTTTATGTCTCTGTGCTGTTTGGTGTTGGAAATTCTCTAATTGACTGAAATTGATTTTGTTACAAGGACGCATTGCTTGTTGTTTCGGTATTCTTTAAGCAGAAGTTGATCCGGTATACCAATAGTTACTATATCTGTGATCGTCTGTGATCTGTCTGTGATCGGCTATAGCTTCCGCAGAAGATCCTTTTCAGAATATACAGCACTACAAAACACAAACGGAAAGCCTAGAGTCGATCGATAGCTGGGAATGCTGGGGAAACTTCTAGGAAAGACTCAACATTACACCTAAAGCTGCATCGACTTACAACGAAAAGGGATTTGGGGATCCCGAGTCTGCCTCGAGGTCCTTCGTCCTGCGTCTACCTACACCACAAATAATACGAGTACAAACGATTGCCGGCCCAATGATCATGGATCATGGGGCTCTAGTTAAAGAAGTGTAGCAATACAGGCTTAGCTGCCAGCGAAATGATTTCCTCAGACTCCGACTAAGACAGTCGAAGGTCGGCCTGGTGTTTCAGCTAGTCGCTTCTTGAATACATACATATATAGATATATATATATATATATATATATCTGGTATGCATGTATATATATGTATATAATTAGGTGTGGGTGTATATATTTAATGTATATTTATATTGGTGTATATTTTATGTATTCCTTTTGGGGATTTGTTCAATTTACTTCTGCCTCTGCAGCGCTTGTTGTTGTTTTGAATTATTGCTTTTAGAACATGTCTTAAAAATATATTTATTTATATATTTATATATGCCTTAGAAGTAGGTTTAATATATATATATATATATATATTATGCAAATATAACATGTTTGCCGTCGCTGCCCTCCGCCAGCCACCCCCGTTTAAAAATATCTGCCCCGCAGGATAGAAGCTGCATTTGGAATTCGCCTCCAATGACCTGTGACCTGCTAAAGTAATCTTCTTCCGTCCAAAGTCCCGATATGCCAGACCGTCGAATGGTCTGATCTTTGTCTATCTAAAATTGAAGATTTCCCCCTTCCTTAGCTTCCTTAATTTGTTTACATCTTGTTTGGTTTTTGATTATTTATATGTAAGTGTGATGCACATGGCAAAGTCGCAAGTTGCGATCTTTGGAAAATCTGAAATGATCGGCGTGTGGGGTATAGTCAACACTTTAAACGTTTAATGTAGTTTATGTTACACTGCAATTATTTCCTGTCCCTCTTCAATTATCGCATTTGTTTGCTGTTCGGATTCGGTTTCTGTTTTTTTTTTTTTTTTGGTTTCGGTGCCCGCGATTCCACCTAACATGCTATATAGGTAATGTGTAAGTTTGTTGGTCCGAGACTCGACAAAAGTCCTGGAGAGCGTTGGTTTGACAATTTGGCAAAAAAGTTAGGAAAGGAACATTTTCACTGTTTCGGCATTTGCTTTTGTTTTTCCACTGGCTTTTCTCTGCTTGCTGTTTGCTGTCTCTTGGCTTTTGTTTCAGTTGTGGTGTGTGTGTGTGTTTGGGTTTTTGTTTTTCTTTTTTCTCTGGTTTTTTTTTTTTCGTCGCCTAATGCAAAAAATCTCAGACAGACAAAAAGCGCAACGTATGTATTGTTGTTCTGTCAATTATAGAATATTTTCTTGTCTCTGCTATTTTGGTTTTCTGGTTTTTTGTTGCTCGCAATTATCCCCCACTTGCTGTGTGTAACAAATGTTGTTTACTTATCTAGCTGATAGGTTTTGTTTGGTTTGCTTTTCCAATAATTTAATACTCCATATAGTTGTATATAAATATATTTTTCTATTACGCCCCCGATTGCATCGTCGTCGTTATCGTCATAATCCTCAAATATGTCTAGTATCGTCCGGGCGATTTAGCCGGACGGAGCGACTAGAAAAAAATTAATTGCACATTGCGTGGCCTGCATTCATCATCATCGTCATCGACATTTTCGTATTCATTTTAATTTTCATCATCGTTTTCATTTCCAATTTTCCACTAGCGCTTTTGTGGCGCATCTGTGATCCTTTTTACACGCTTGTTTACACAGATATATTTAGTTAAGTGTTCAAACATTTGCAATTTTGCGCGTTTGTTTTATAAATATTTTATTTACTTAATCGTACTATATGTTGTATGTATAATAGTTCATTGTTATATTTGCATATGCTCTTACCAAGTAATTTGTTTAAGTGTTTCTTTTTGATTTATCCGTAAGATCTGTGTTATGTTCGTGTATTGTGTTTGGGTGTGTGGTGTGTATGTATCTTGTATCTCGAAATTGGTGTGTTTCTTACATATTTAGGGTGTTGCATTTAGCTTTTTGCGTTTTCATTGTTTTGGATACACCATTGTGTTTAGCAAATAAATTGATTTATGCCTCGAGCTACGGAATTTCACTCTCTCACTTCGCTTTCATTGTCATATTTAATGCTTTAACATATTTGTCTAACTATCCACTGATTAATTAGCATTATTTACCACTTTGCTTTCAATGTGAACACAAAAGTTATAGGTTTTTTCCTCTACCTTCCCCTGACTCGATTGAAATAATGAGAAAGAGAACTTCAACATAGTTAATAACAAATTGCCTTCGACTTTTGCTCACATTCGCTTTTGTTTCTTTGTTGTTTACTTTGGCCAATAAAGGATTTGTTGTACTTTAAAATAAATTCATAAATATAATTGTAAGCACAATTTTGATTTGATTCACCCCCAACCCAGTCCGGAAATGAGAACTAAACCCAACCGATTCTTAACATTTTCAAACTCGAACACCTCCAATTCGCATCTTAAATCGATTATCGTTGAAAGTACAATAACTTGTGGTTGGTTTCGCGTTTTTTGATTCAAGTAATTCCCTTTTGTATATATTGCAGTTTACTTTATGTGTATAAGATTCTGTATATTCTTGTGTATATATAGGTATATATACTATATATATATATATATCGACTTTAACTTTAAAAGTTACAACTTAGATACGTTAAGAATAGCAATAATAATGGTAATAATAATTTGCCTTTAATAATACGCAATTAAATAATAACATTTTCGCTATTATTGCAACATTTTTGCATTATCCTGTTTTTCAACTCTGACGTTTTATTAGTAACCCCCACGTACTTTTTTGTGATTTATATTTTTTTTGTTAGTTTTTGCTTTTTTGTTTGTTGGTTTCTCATTACTTAAAAGTGGTTACGCCCCTTTTGGCCTGGTTGTCATCTGTGGGCGGTGGGCGTGGGGCGTGTTGGCGGCTCGGTGTGGTGGAGTCCTTTTTTTCGCTGTGTGAGCAGGACCACGCCCCCACCCACCGCCCCATCGCGATGGCACTCCACTCCAGTTGGACGCACAGTTTCCGTTTAATTTGCATTTTAAACGATTTTTGCTGCACACGTTGCATCTTTCGGGGCCGAGCGTTGTTCTTGCCGATGTTGTTGTTTTTGTTGTTGTAGTAGTTGTTAAATTAAAATTAATTTTTGTTGTTTGTGTTCGCTCGTAGTTCGTCCTCATCACTTTTTTTTTGTTCATTTTTCGTTTTTTCCCATGCGTTTATATATACGTATTTGTAATATACGTTAATTAATTAATTATAATATGTGTGTTTGGTTTATTGTTTGTTGCTCTTGCAGTTGTCTCGGTTTTTCTTGCATGTGGAAATACACAAATATGTAATATGTACTTTATTTGATTTATATTTATATATATGCAGGTATATATAACTTTAAATTAATTCTTTTTTGCGCTCTGTGGTTGCAGCACTGCAGTGTGTATCTGTGTCTGAGTGTGTGTGTGTGTGTGTGTCTGTCATTTGTTGCTAAAGTTGCTGTTGCAATTGTTGCTCCTGTTGCTGTTGTTGCTGCTGCTGCTGTTGCTGCTGTTGCTGTTGTTGTTGCTGTTGTCATTGCGGTTGTCGGCGCCACCTTTTAATGGTATCCATTTGTAAATGCCGCAGGAATTAGTGGTCCCTGTAAATAAACGTTTCGTGGAGAACAAAACAAGCAAACACCAAAAATTATTTAAATAAAATGCAATTTCTAGTTGCATAGCTACGCACACACATATAAGTATGTATTTATATAAGTATAGGTATATGGGTATTGATATATAGAAAGTAAACATTAAGAGGTATACATATATATGTACTGAATAGAGAAATAGATTAGAAGTGGCAAATTGTCGGAAGAAGAAAAAATCGGATGTTTTCAAACTTTGCTTTCGATCGCAAAACAAATAAAGACATTTAAACATTGTCACAATTCGGTGGCCAGGTTTGATATGAAGGAAAAACCGATAGAACTATTAAATTATTTTGCCCCAAAAGTATTTTAATATAAAAATTCATGATTTTTCTTTTTGCAAAGAATGGAAACACATTTAGAGGCTTATTTTGCATGAAATTCATTAAATACCAATTCACTTGCTCTTTTTTCTAATGCTGTTTTCGCTAAAATAGAAGAGCACTTAATTTGATTGTAGGTGGAAATTTATAAAAATAAAATTGCATTTTTCCAGACACTCGCCGTGATTGTCAAGTCCTTTATCAAACCTCGCCGACAGCCATGGATAATAAATAAATTTCGATATGATTTATTTTAGTTTGCAGCGAGGCATGGGAATATTGAAATATTGAAGTACAAAAATGTTCATATATAATACATATACGGTGTATACAATTTAAATAAATAATAATAGTTTAATTGAAACGGCCTAGAAAACTGTGCTTGTGACGTGCATACATATTTTTACGTTTATTTATTTAAGATTTTTTTTTTGTAAATTTTTGTTTGACTAGTTGTAGTTAAAAGAATTGGATTGTTAATAATTGAAATCGTTTAGTTGAAAAAAGAAGAGAACACGCTGTAGTTTTGTTGGTGTGCCTACCTTGTGCAACTGCGTTTGTTTTATACTCTTATTTCTTTTGTTTGCTTTCGTTTAGCTTTATTTTATTTGTATTTTTCATATATTTTTTCGATTTAAATATATAATGGGTTTCTTTTACTTTTTGCATATCTTTTGTTTTGTTTTGTTCTCTTGCATTTATATTTTTGGGTTATCAGTCTTTTATATATTAGCCATCGCAAAGTTCAACGAATAAATCTGTACGAAATGAAAGAGAAATACATACGATATATAGAAGGATAACGCAATAGTTTAGCTCTACATCGGCAGTCTCTCCTTATCTCTATAATATGGGTTCGGTGTGAGTCAGTGTGTGTGTGTGTGTGTGAGTGTGTGTGTGAAGGATTCGGGATCGAATCTCCAAACGCGACACTTGCGTCTCATGTGGGTGTTTCGTATCGCTGGCTTACTCTCTAGCTCTAGGCCCAAGTCCAGGGATCGTGGGGATTCCGGAACTTGGTTCTGCTTGCCGCAGGACCAAAAGGACAACTCACCGGGCTGTAGTTCAACGGGGCGCGGCTGACGGCGATGGGGAAGCCGGACGGCTGCGGACTGGTGGCCTGCACATAGCCCACATTGTCGGCGGCCGCCGAGCTGTACATGTCGATGGTGGGGCCAGGTGAGTTGGTGGAGGGGAATCCCTGCCGGGTGGCCGTGTTGGCGGCGGCGGCATGCGGCGATGCCGACGGCCCATAGCTGTGGGCAGCGGCAGCAGCCGCCTGATAGTTGTTCATCACTGCAATAAGAGGGCACAGAAGGGACATTCGTTAGATATGAAAGTTTCAAAAGTCCGGCTGAATTACTCTGGAAAAACAAAGTTACTCGTGTAGGAAAAGCTATACATTTAACAAAGTGTTATTAAAACATGTTGTAAAATAAAAACGTATTAGTTACATAACACTAACAAATATATTAGGCAACAGTACGGATGAGTAATGTGTTCTCGTATAATCCACATACGCAGTGTTGTCACCCTTTCTAGAGCTCATAATTGAAACGATATATTTTACGATTGTCTTAAGGCTTTAAAATAAATAGTCACTACTTTGTAGTAAACTTAATCTCAGCAACAGTTGGGTAAGCCCATTAAAATGAATAGATCAAAAATGTTTGCCTAATAAGAATGCTATTAACTTTCGCCACATGAACGGACATTTGTTTATCTAGCTCATAGTATTTGCCACTAGCAAATAGTCACAGATGCTGACTTTTGATAAAGACTTATTGCTTCTGGTTCATGTTTCGGTGATTAACTATTAAAATGAACTGCCCTGCCACAGCGACACCGTAACCTCTGTTTTTCCGAGCGAATGGAATCTAGCACCTGGAATGGAAAATGGGGTCACTCACCTGACAGCGCCTGGGTCAGCAGCGGTGTATTGTTGTTGGGTGTCAGCTGCCCATTGGTTAGATCAACTGTAAGTGGCAAAAGAGGGCGAGAGGCGTGTCATTAGTGGGGGCGGGCTGGCTAAGGCGGATCGTAAGTAACTAGTCGAGTAAAAGCCGGGCACATATAGGAGGTGCCCGCGACACAAGAGTATACGAAAGTAATCAAGGCTGAGCTCTAAGGATAAATGGGCTGTGGTACTGGTAGGAATAGGAGCAGGAATCGAGTATATATATATATATATGTCTATATTAAAGTGGGGGTATGGAGTGAGAGAGTATTCGAGTATGCGATTGTAATACATGTGGCTATAGCTCTGTTATATCGGTGTGCCGAGGAAGCAAACAATCAAAAGCGAAAGTAAACAACTCTAACTAGTCCCAGAACAACTACGATGCCAAACGCAAACACAAAAGACGAACCAAAGAGCGAAAGGAAGTACGTATATAAAGTATAAATGGATGGGGGTTTCTGGGGAAGTATTTCAGGGCTTTTTAGGACGAGGAAGCGCTAACTGGAACGCAGGTTATGAAAACACAAAGTGCTTGGTTATTAAACGAGCTTCGGGCGGAGGATGTTGACGCTACAGTGACAAAACAAAGCCAAAGCCCAACTAAACCAAACCAAACCAATCCGAACCCATCCAAACTCAGTTACAACGCTTGGTTTGCCCACTGATGTGCACTTTCCTTTGGGCGCTGCTGCCCGGATTTTCCCCACCGGTTTTTACCCTTTTTTTTTGGCCCGTTGTTATCATTGTTATCGTTTCGTTTTTCCTATTTTTTTTTTTCTATTTTTTCGTATATTTTCCATTTTTTTTTTGTTGTGGCTGTTCCCCCTTGTTATGGTCACAGCTGCAACAGCAAGTAAAAATACGCCAGCGCCAATATTGAAATGACAACAGAATGCGAATGCGAATGCGAATACGAATGTGAATGAAGGCAAGCGAAAAAATGGGTAACGGGTTATGGCTGGGAATCGGAATGGGGATATGGCTGGAATATTTGGGGCGAACGGGAGGAAACGTAGCAGTTGCATTTCCTGCGGAAACACAAAAATTGATGTAACGTAACGTGACGTAACGTAACGAGGCATGTCCCTGGCAGTCGTTCGCTTATTGTACAGAAAACCCACACATACCAACGCCCACCTTTTAAGCACCCACAACCCGTTCGCCACCCACTCGGCTCAACCCATACGACCTTCGTCATCGTCGTTGTGCGTTTTATGGCGCCAATCAACTTTGGCTTACGTTTAGTTTACGTTTTTGTGCGAAATCTCGGTGCGCCATGTTGTTTTCATTAGTGTTGAGTCTGGGACCCACTATGATACAAAGAAGCGCCCGAAAAACCCCGGATGCTTATACGGACCGACATAAAGAGTCAGTAAAAGCAGCAGCAGTTGCAATAGCAATAGCAATCGCAATCGCAATGGCGGCAACGGTTGCCTTTGTAAATAAATAACTTATTTAGCCGGAGTTCCTTTTTTTCGGGCTGCCATTGCCATTGCATGAAATGCGTTTCCGCTGGAACTTGGGGAAGGTAGTGGATTGTTTGCGGGCTTGTGGGAAAATTGCAATTGTCAGTCTTGCGGTTGCGGAAAAACAACTGTTACCAGCTGTCGACCTGGCAACCCTGTTACGGCCACAATAAAAGGTTAAATTGAGACATTTCAACAAACAAAATCGGTCAACATGATCACGATACTGCACAGTTTCAGATAAAGTTCTTGTTCATGGGTGGGGAGAACTTATATTAAAACTAGGGTACACATAAAAATGGGTACTTATATACGTATACGTATTTGGGGTTATACATGTTTGATGGTTACAGCTGTTTGCTACTAATGAGTGTGTTACATGATACAGTTTTTGGTAAATTAAATTCTATTTCGAGCTACTTTTTCGTCCGACGCTTGAGCTAATTCGATATTGTTAGTTTTTGATGTGTGATGTGTAAATTTTGTATAAAGCAAAGTTTCTCAAACAGAAGAACACTACACAGAAATATATATTTGTATTCCAACTACGACTGGCGCCCAACGTGGGGCATTCAGTTTACAATTTTGTGTGTTTTTATTGCGGTCTTTGCTAAAACTTTCTCTATCATCTAACAGTTTACATACAGTTAATAAAGTGCAAAATTTTTCGAATATAGAGCCAAAAACGGTTATAGGTTTAATATAATGATCAATACGTATATAAAAAGAGTATAATGCTTGTACGAATATGCATTGGAACAATAAGACGACCATTAGCTGACCTTGTTGACTGCGTAGTGTTTGAGCTGCTGTTCTTCTTATTGGGTTCCTGCTGCTTCGGTTGTTGCCGCACTGTCCTTGCCAAGTTGCTGTCAGAATATTACGCATACGCCCCGATGGCCACTTTGTCATTCACTTGGCCACGTCAGTTCCACTTCCTTCGAATCGCTAATAATAGGAGGGACGGCAGCCAATGCCCCAAAAGGATAGACTTTTGCTTGGGTTTTTTTTGGTTTCGGCTTTGCATCCGCATTTATTTTATTTTTCGTTTTATTTATCTTAGTTTTGTGCATTTATTTAGTTAATAACTCGTTTTCCATTTCGATTTCGATTTCGTTTCTGCGCAAGCAAATGTTTTTCTTGTCTCGTTTGAAGCGTTTTCTTATAAATCACAGTATATACGTGTAGAATACATATTGGAATATGCGTGGGTGTGTGTGTGTGTGTTCGTGCCTGTGTGTTGCCATATAGGTTTTGTAAATAACTCGCAAGCGTTTGGTAATTGTCAATTTAAATAGTTGCAAAATACCTCGAAGCAGTTTCCGGGCATCCGGATGCCACAGCGATTCGATAATTGCATTCAATTAACTAAGTAACAGCTTATCCAACTATATAGAGTTATTGACCGATCTTTTTTCGTATAAGGTTCGAGAGAGTGTGTGTTTAAATAGCTAGGTGTGTGTGTGTATGTGTGTGGGTGAAACTTACATGGAGAGGACATTGAAAAATTGAATTTTTCATTAACTTAAGAGAGATTTGTTGTTTTTGATTTTTGGTTTTTCTTTTTGTTTTGGCGCTGCTAAGTTGCTTTCGAAAATGGATGGACATTAATATTGTATTTTTCGTTATTGTACAAATCAAATCGATTCACGCTGCGTATAAAATGAATACCCAACTTAGCTTGTAAACGTCGTATATTAAATATGTATATAAATATTCATGTATATAAGGTATAGTATATATGTATGTATATAGTAATGTCTATATGTACTTTAAATAGAAATGTCGAAAAATTTCGCTCGTTTTTTGCTTTTTCTTTGCCATTTTTGGAATTCTTGCGATGCACCGATGAAGGAAGGAATTTATATAGTTTTGAATGCTTCAAGGCTTCAATTCGTATGTGGGCCAAATGCGGTTTGCTAATACATATGAAACGGAATAACACAGCTACGAATAATGGACAAATCTACTAATTAATGAACTTTAGCTATGGCAAAAATCTCTGCACGTTTGCTAATTATCTAAAAACTCATGGGACCACCGACAACAACGGAAGCAAAAACAAAAACCAACTGGAAATGGACATGGAAAGCGTTGTGGAGAAAGGAAAAATTGCATACATAATGTGCAGCAAATTAATTAAAGGATAATAATGGCACTACATGTGACAGGCCTGCTAAAATTTGTTGTTATCTAAATGTTTTTCCATGTGCACTTTTGCAGTTGTTGTGGGGGTAGCAACTAATTTATGCATACAGGGACTACAAATGAAATTTGCATTTAAATGCTACGGTAAAATAGTTTTATAAATAATAGATAGCGTCCCTGAAACGGAATGCAAATGGTCACAGGTCGGGGTGTAAAAAAGCGGGAGATATATGGATATGGAGTGGGCGGGGAGCATATGAAGATCGAGTATAGTTCGCTATAGAGTTTCGTTATACAATAATTGTGTCACACATCTAATTAGGGTTCTAGAGACATATATATTGTATATAGTGTACGCATGTCTGTGAGTAATTGAGTGATTATGCGGGCCTAGTTCTAAACGATTCTAAGTACTCGATTACATCCGATTACGGAACTGCACTAGGATTGATTAGTACGGGTGCTAGCTGCTCTATATGCGAGTATACGTAATTGTAGGTTTTATAAGTTGGGGATGCCTCTAGACACTACAAATACTGCTGCGGTAATTGGTTAACTGCTCCAACAATATATGGGGAATACTTTTCGGGAGAGTCTAGTACGTAAGTTTCGTGTATGCATGTGTGTTTATCAGCTATATGTATAGACTGCAGCTTTAAGTGTGTGTGTGTGTGTGTTTGTGTCGAAGTTACATTTTCTATGTAGTTCTTTTCAAATCTCTCGTGAGTTCTTTGCAAGTTTGCTCCACTCTGGAGTATTTCCGTGGCTTTAACAGTGGACTTTACATTGGTTGTTGCAGTGGTTACCATTTACCGTAGATACAAGCTAATCTAACGCTCTGGGTAGCATATCTCTTCCAGCTGCTGTTGGCATTGGAGTTAAATGGCTGTACCTACTTGTCACCGATCGAAAGATATAGTTACTTGACACAGAAAAAGGGCGGCAATGAAAACGGAACTCTGGATCTCACATTCTCATTTGCATTCTCATTCTCAATCTCAGACTTGTGCGATTCGATACGATTCGGTTCGGGTTAGTTCTCGTTTAGAAATTTATGTTGCCCAGAAACTGCGATTTGATGGCCGCGGATCGAGCTGTGAGTGCCGTGGCCAGCGGCAGGGTCAACGCCTGTTGGTGGTACGCCGACTGGGCGTGGCTTGGGGCGCCACCGGAGGGGGCGACACCTGTCGCCGCAACACCAGAGGCGGCGCCAGCGGTCGCACCTCTGCTGCGGCCCGGGGTAGCGCTACAAGCGGTACCATAACTTCTACCGATTCCGCAAATTGTCAAGCCTACAAAATCATACGAGATACAAGATAGATGAAGAGAGAGAGATAGAGAGAGAAAAGGGGGGCAAACAAAAAGGTACAGTCTGCACTAGGGACCAGATCTGTAAAACTATCGATACGGACTCACTAGTTAAACGACTCTTAAAAAGTCCTTAACTAAAGGGATAATATAATGGCTTTTATAAAAGTAACGATTTGAACATTTTTCATTCAAATGAAATTGATTGGAAGACGACAAGAAAACGTGATATAGAATATGTGGTCCAAAGATTTTACATGATTTATTTTAGTTATGATCCGAAATGCTTTGAACACATGTATGAAAGGGAACATGTACTAATAAATAAAACCAATTACAGTTATCAAGTAAACTATTTGTAACTTTGGATTTTTTCGATAACCGTATCGATATTTTTACAGTTCCAGCTTAGACGGGGAGTTTTATGGTGACAGGGTATCGATTCACATCAGCTATGTAAAAGCCCTAGTAGCTAGTGTTGGGTCACAGTGTTCGGTGGTGGGGGCAAATGTTAGACTCAAGGCCAAGCAGCGTTAATAACATATATCCGCAGGATGCGCAGGACACAATTCTAGGGGGTTCTAGATGTATCGTGTAGTGGCATATGTTGTGAGTTTTTCGATTGCTTCCGATCTTCAGCTATTTGTGCATTGATATGACGAACGCGTTGCTATTTTTGGTTTTAAGAGAACTGTGATTTATTTCATTAATGATTATGATATCTGAGTAATACTCGATAGATTATTATCATATGGCCTGGGATCGTCCTACGCCATGTAGTCGCCAATTAGTATTCGGTTCTCCGGCACTACGCCCATAACACTCGCTGCAAAAGCAAACATAAAGACAGAAGAGAAATAATAAAGAGTGTGGCAAGCGAAACGGAAAGAAACATGGATGTTTGACTGTATCTGGTGATGATTACACTGAGTACCAACAAGTCGTCACAAATACTATCTGAGTTAGTAATGCTTATGATGGTTATCGGTATAACGCGAGGTCCTTCGTCATATCAAGCGGCACTGACTGTTTGGAACGGTGGGGTTTCAATGGGTTATATGTTTAGTTTTGTTCACTGGGGATTGCTTCACACTCTCACTCACATACAAATGAACAACAGGGTCTGAGTACGAGTCTGTGTGTGCAGGCTTAGGTGAGTGTGTATACACACAACTTAAATTGTGGATGTGATTGTGGTTGTGTCTATTTGGCAATGAGCCGCACTTACCAGTTGGATAGGGCAGTCCAAAACTGGGATAGCCCGAGTATCCGCGACCAGCGGCATAAGCAGCATAGGCAGCTGCCGGAAAACCTAATCGAAAAAGTATAGAAAAAGAATGCATTAGGATTCCATATCATATTAATTAAGAATCATGGGCATATCTCACCTTCGGGCAATGTCCCCAGTCCCCACATGATGTTATCTAAGGGAGTCGCATGGAAAACAAGAGAGAGCACAGAAAGAAAGGCATAAAACAGATAATTACTGACACTCACACGATTATATCATAGCTAATGAGTTCAAACAAAAGAGTATCGAGATTATATCAGGACTAATTGTTATAGAGTGTAAATATGAGCGACTGCTTTACTATACGTAATCGTAATGTGTACTTAGAGTTCTAGTTATGTAAGTGTGTGTGGCAACTAAGGAACTGCCGCTATATACTAGTTATATATGTTTGTTTCGAGTTCTAAGAAATGTTTTTTGAGATTGCACTCGATTTTTTGTATCCAGTGCATAACTAGTGGGTGGAATAAATTCCGCGCCATTTTTGTTATTTTCTGCATTAACAGCCTTGATTTGAGCTATGTTTATATAGATTTATATATAGAGTTACATTTGTTCGTTTACACAATTCTAAACACTTAATATATATGTACGCAGTTATGATCTAAGACATTTAGTATCTATGCTAGGATTATAAATTTGAATAATTTGGCTAAATATATATAAAATAAACTCTTCAGTGGGGGCAATTCTAAGGCCTGCCGTTGTGCATTTCTACAAAAATGCTCCATATCTCCAGGCCATTGCCCCGCACCGCAACTAATTAATTAGGAAAACATAGGAGAGAGATAATACAAATCGGAACTAAACACTGAAAACTATAAGTATGTGGGCTAGATAAACACTACAACTGAAGGGGAGAATATAAGGAAGGTTGACAGCTATTAGATGTTAATCAAAAAATTTGCATTAATTTTGCTTCGGCCTGGAGTCACTTCCGTTTCCGCATTCTTGGCACATTCCCATCAATTTCTTGGCCATTTCTCCGCCCTTTTGACCATCTGCATCTCATTCTCTGTCTCGTTCGTTCATCTTGGGCATCGAAGGACTCTGACGACGGTACGATTCCTGTACATATATCATCCTTCCACTGTTGCAACTTAGGCTAATGTTACACTGGATTTAACTAGAGTCGAATTTGAGTTTGATTCGAATTTGATTTTGAATTTGAATTTGAGCGCTTAATGCGCTTATCGTAATGCAATAGATGTGTGTGTTTGTGTATATATGTGGTTATTTATGCATGTATAATAAATAGCTAGTTTCGAGTTTAGTCAAATATTAATGGCTATGGGCAAACAATATGTGTTTGTACGTAAGTACTCGAACTGGGAGACGGCGGACAGTCGGGGGAGTTGGCCATCAGCTGTCTGAGCCGTAATTTGCGTGGGCCCTGTAATTGGCCCGAATGCATTGCACACTGCACATTGTCCAGTGCAAACTGCACATTGCACATTGCACATTGCACATCCATTATCCATGATCCATTTCGGAAAATTACACTCCGACAGCTGTCCGGCCGCTACGATTGCATCTGTCCAGTCCGGTCTCTCATCAATTTTTCAAAACTAAACTTCGTTACACACATCGCATTTCTAATACTCAACCGGCCTGCTTCGGCTGGCTTAGTTAATTTGTTATCCAACTTAATCGCTAGTTCGATACATTCGCTAGGTTCGAATCCGAAGCCGCTCTAGGTAAATATGCCTTTAAAGAGCTATTGATATGAGTTTACGTATAGGTTGTTAAATAATGTTTGATATACAAGAGAGAATTCGTTTTAAAACATAAATGAGTGTTTCCTATGGAGCTGATGACTTTTTTTTTTATTGTTAGCTGTTTTGAATTTGAAACATTGTTCGCTTTTGTTACATTCTTAAGTTCTAGAAAAGTCGCCAGGTGTCTAAGACATATTACGATCGCCGTCTAAGGTCTAAGTTTATCGAGTTGGTCTCGACAACATCTAAGCAGCTCTCTAGGACCTGCACTTAGCCTAGATATGTATATCTTAAGTAAGTCAAGTTCGCTTAAAGTCTAAGGAAAGAAAACGAATGCGCCGCTATTTGATTAATTTAGTTAAATAACGCATACGCCGCGTGGCCTAAACGCAGCTTAGACAGTCACAAAATATAAGTTACGATATATATAGTACATATGGAATAAGTAAGTACATGGCTAGTTGTAAGTTGTAAGAAGTACACGTAATCCTAGGCCTAGCAGCTTAACATATTTTTTGGACATTGAGACGGAATGAGAGTCATATATATATAGGTGTAGTCGAGTGTGTACTGAGCGTGTCTTGTGGGTGTGTTAGTTTTCGGGATTAGGATTGCCAGTTTAGACTATCTTCGGATAGTGAAAATTTTGGATAAGCTCTGAAATAATTAGCCGATTTAAAGTGTCTGCTCTAGCCTTGAAATCCAGGCAGCAAAACTGTAATATTCAGTAGAACTTTGAAGGTGTTTTGAAATTTTGCATTCAATGTTTAGAGGTCTCACTGTGGCCTGGGCGGTCAGATTCCGGGCAGCTGGTACAGTGAGGCCGCCGCTGCCGCCGCAGAATTGGCGCCCGCTCCCATCTCCATGCCGCCCTGCATGGCCAGCAGTTCGCTGAGCGGATAGTGGGCGGCGGCCAGAGCGGCATTCTGACGCAATTGGGCCTGTTGCAGCTGCGCGGCGGCGGCAGCAGCGGGCACATTGGCAGCCGCCGCTTGAAGGGCACCCAAAGCGGTGGTTGGTGCACGCAGACCGCTACTGACCGCCGCTGCTGCCAAGAGCCGCTTATAGCCAACGACGGCAGCGGCATCGGCGTAAAGGGAATTGGCCAGGGCGGCATTGCTCTGGCCCGCTGCAAACTGCAGCAGAGAGGGCGTGGCAGGCGGAGCGGGATTGGCGAGCGGCAGCAGACCAGGTGCGGCACCAGCTGCAGCGGCCACCACTTGGGCCAAACTCTGCTGTTGCTGATGCTGCTGCTGGGCGGCCACAACCTGTTGTTGTTGCTGCTGCTGCTGTTGCTGCTGCTGCTGCTGGTGGTGGTGTTGCTGCTGGGCGACAACCACGGCTGCCGCCGAGAGGTGGGCGGGCAGCGGATAGGGGGTGTAACGCAGCGAGCCCAATAGCTGGCTATGCGAGTGGGTGTGCGGGTGGTGGGCGTGGCTGTGGGCGGGTGACTGTGGGTGTGTGTGGTGCAGCTGCTGGTGGTGCTGTTGCTGCTGCTGCTGTTGTTGTTGCTGCTGCTGCTGTTGCTGCTGCTGCTGTTGCAGCACGGACGCGGCAGCGGCTAAACTACTCGGCAGCAAGCCGGCGGCGGCGGCGGAAGTGGCCGCCGTCGAATGGGCGTGGCTGCTGCCCCAGACTACCAACTCACCGTATGCAGAACGCCCGGCAGCCCGCGTCTTGGCCAGATTGGCCGGCAGCATCACTTCCTTCGGCTGCGCCTTCTTGCACTCGACCTGAAAGGACATGAAGTCATTAATAGATATAACTACATGTAGCTATTTATATGAAATTAAGTTAAGTTCTTGGTCCGATTTTAAATATTTTAAAACTGTCTAAAAACGAAAGATTCTTCACTTCATTTAATTTAGAAAGGCTTTCATTACACCAAGGGAAAATGGAGTATAAAACTTAATATATTTCTGAACATGCTTTAAGAAAATATTCTTAAATACACATATATTATTTCACAGTGGCAGGAAGTCTCAGACTCAAGCATTTAAATAAAATTCCGAAATTGATTGCCGATTTAGGGCAGTATTTTTCGCCGTATGGCCAAATATAAACTAAGGGCCGAGTTAGTTGATGGCTGGATGGATGGCTAAGCCTCTTGGGCTGCGATTCAGACCGCCACGCTTCACTTACCATTTTGTTGTTTATCTCGTGGAAATGAATTTCGCAAACTTTGTCTACCACATCTTCGCTTTGAAATGTAACGAAGCCAAAACCTGCAAGAGAAAAGAGCCAAAGTGAGTGAGTGTGAGTGGGCAAAAAAGTTTAAGGGCTGCAAAAATTGAACGAAATATGCTTTTGTGCGAGCGAGCAAGCGGCTAAATAATTTACTCAAGTGTCGAGACCGAGACAGAGGCAGTGTTCACCCCTTCCACGGTCCCCTTGCCCCCTTGAACACCCACCTCCCCCGGAAACCCTTAACCCCTGCCATTTCAGAATTGCTGTCCTCCGGCTGACCTCAATATGCATCCCCTGCAGGGCCTCAAGTGGCGGCTGGGCGAGTAATTCAAACACTGCCCGCTCCGAGTTTACATAATAAACTTTGGCCAGCGGACATAGCTCTCGGCCACGCCCCCCTAGCCCGCCTCCCTGGCCACTAGACGAGCGCCTTGGGATCGGGGGCATAATAACTTTGTCCTAATGGCCGGCCAGTGGAGCCATTTTTGATATCTTCCAATTGGAGGCTGACGGAGAACTTAAATTCCTGGAATGTCAAGTCATTCCGAGGGGTTTGGGGTTTTTTGTGGGACCCTAGGAATTGGTAAAGGATTTATTATGGCTTAATTAAATTTCTTTCATTTGTTGCCGCTGCAATTTGTGATGGCAAAAGTTTAAGTTGCTAGAATATCTACATAATTCAGCAAGGAGTTGGAGTTCTTACTTTCCTACCAATTTACATTAATGTATTAAATTTTATTAAATTTATATTATCTTTTCTAAAACTGGCAAAGGAATTGAGCTGTTTGGAAGTCCAACCTAAAATCGGCAAAGAAGTTGCAATGGCTTAATTATAGTTTTTAAAATGCCAGTAACGCCCTCGAAATTACTCGTTCGAATGGCCCCAAAGTAAGAAGCAACTTCCTATCAGATGGAGCTCTATGGAATTCTCCCTTTCAGCCTTTCGCTATTCTCTTGCAACGGCTTTCTTCCCTGCGATTTCGCCACTTTGGCCTTATCGGGGCTTTTCAATTAGCGCAATTGTCTGAGATTTCACATGGCCGAAAAAGAAGGGCTCCCTTTCTCTGTGCAATTAGCAAGGCCAAGTGCAGACACCTGATGCCCCGCCGCCCGCATTTTGTTTGTGTACGTGTGTTTGCATTGTCGTGCGGGCGGTGGGCGGCATGGGCGGATGGGGAATGGGGGGCGTGGTCTAGCTGGGCGTAACTGACAAATTAGTTGGAACAAGTAACAGTAAACACGCAGGCTTATTAGCGACATGTGCCGAGCTGAAGAAGCTCCGAGGTCCTTTTGCAGAAGACAATGTGCGGGCTGCTTCCTTCGCCTCCTTAAGTGTGTTTGTATTTGTTTTAATTATATAAAATTAGCGCACGTTGCAATGCTGCACGCCAGCTACACGGCGAAATAAAATTTAAAAATTAAAACGCAACATTGAACTTTTCATGTACATATCGGTTTATAAAGGATCCTTATATCCTTATAGTATTAGTATTTCGGAATAGGTATCTTTAAAAGACCTTAAATGTACTGAAAGCATTATAATTTGGGAACTGGATTAAAACCAGAGACCTCTAGTATATCGTAATTTAAGAGCCCTTTTTTTTCCACATCTATTTGGTTTCTCACGGGTCTTCTATTCCGTTCCAACTTCATAAATCAGCCGTGGAACAAATGAAGCCGGCTAGTTTCGGTACGCTCCATGCTCCACGCTCCACACGTAACTCAATCAAAAATGTATCTGCTGGATACAAATGCGCCCGTGTTGCATGAGCCATGAAGCAATGCTCGTTGCCCAGTTAATTCCGTGGCTTGAGGCTTATGGCTCTGAGGTGAGTCTGAGTTCTGAGCCAGGCCGCCATTTTTACCTGTCGAAAATTTCCCGCAGGACGGAGCTGGAGCGATAGGAACTGACGATGGTCTTGGCAACTGCAAAAATTGCACACTCATGCATGTTATTGCCAAGAAGCGGACACAGATATATGCTCTGGGCAAAAGGGGGAGCGGGGAGCGGCGGTGGTAGGGACTAGCGAGGACTAGGACGAGGACCCAAAGCCAGCTGCTGTTATGACTGTGCTGCGCCGGCTTGCCAAAAAGAAAAATTACAAAATTTTCAATTTTAATATTAGTGGCGGCTGGCGACGCCAACTGCCAAGCCGGCCCCCAAAAGTTGCCCGATCCTCCGCACCAGCAACACCACCCCCATGAACCCACCACCCCCTGCACCTACCAGAAGCCAGCCACCTCCCACCAAAAGCAACCAACCTCCTACAATGGACTGCTTAGGCGCACGTTGGGCATGTCCTTGGCTTGCCAAATGAAATTCATAGCATAGTTTCGGTCGCAGCTCGGCTGCGCTGAACTCTCTATTTGTACAGGCAAGATTGCTTAAGGGGAACTTTAAAAAATACTTTAAGATAGCTCAACTTTAATTCTGTGAAATAATTAAGTATTTTATTATTTTTTGCTGATCCTTAAAAACTTTTTTTAATGAGCCGAGTCAGCAAATGTAAAAAAAATTATAATTTCCCAATAGAACTATATTCTTTTTTATTCATTGCATCATATTAAACAAGCTGTATATAACAGGTAGAGGTTTTTCCTTTTCGGATGTGCAGATGTACAGCTTTATGCTTTCATTTGAATTTAATTAAAAAGTGTCAAATTTGTCTATAAAAATCAATGATTTTCGCTGTCCAAAAATAGAGTGCACCTCATCGCATCTCCACTGTAATTGCAATTGCCCTCGCCCGCGTCTTTGTCATCCCAGTTGTTGTTATTGCTATTTGGGCCTGCCTATATTGTTTTATGGCATATTCATATATCGCTGCCTATAGCTTGTTATTTATTTTTTTATCCATATGAAACGGTTGTCGTAGTTTTATTTGTAGTTGTAGTTCTGGGCCAACTGCCACCGGTCTTGTTAGGAGGAAAAAGGAAAAACGCCGCTGCAATTTTCAGTGACCAGGCTTACGAATATATGGGATGGGTGATGTTTGTGAGTTTCGGTGCAAGTGTGAGTTCTGGGCCACCACGTTAGAATGTCTGTCTATTTGTCTATCTGTCTATATGTCCGCTCGTCCGATGGTCTGTGTGTGTGTGTGTGTGTGTGTGTCGCTGGGCTGCACACATGATTTATGAATGAGTAACAAACTTGCTGCCGTGTAGCCGGAGCAACCAACGACGTCTTTTCCACTTTTCTTTCCTACTATTTTTTTCTACTATTTTTTCGTTGCCCCTTCTTTATTATAGTTGGCGAGTGTGTATGTGTGTGTACGTGGCAATTGCCACATACAAATACAGACATATATAGGGGGCTCTCGGATCGGATCGATAAAATGCAATTACAGGCATATCGCAAGTGCCAGTAGGCAACGGACTCCGACTCCTCATGGCAATAAGGTCGTACATCGTACATCGTCCGACTGTACAAAAAGTCGCCATCGATGTCCTCGTCCTGCCCCATCCTCCAGCTCCTGCCCCATTCTCTTGGTTCGTGGCAATGAAGGCTCCTGCTACAACTAATACCCTTTGATTAACGACACACATTTTCTATTGACTTGCCCGCTGGTCGCCTGTGAAGTTGGGCAGTTGGCTTTTACCGCTCGCCAATAGCCAACAGCGAACAGCCAACAATAGCAGCAACAACAATAAAATCCTGCATATTTCATCCGGCGATCGATGCACGCAATTGTAATTTGCAAGGCTGACATGTTCCGGCCAAAATGAATTGCTTGGCCAATGAGTCGTGGTCGTGTCACCGGCTAAACTGTCCGCCCAATGCATTTTTAATTGGAAAATTGGCAAATCACAAAGTCGCTAAAGTAGGTGATTCGTGGAAATTCGCTCAAGTAGTTGCCCATGGTCATTATGGTTTCTTGGTCAATGGGCTGTAGCTAAGTGGGCTTTCGATTCCCAGCGCATATGTCCTTGAATTGATTATTGTCCATTAATGAATAAAGCCGAATTAAACTAATGTGTCCTTAACTTTTAAATATCTACTTATTGCTGTTACTTTGGGCATTATGAAAAACATGATCTAAAAAATCCATAACTTTTTAAAAGTAAGCGTTTTTTTTAGCATCTACTGTTTGCATTGAAAAATCTAAATACTGTAACAATTCATAAATAATAAAATTGAGATACTATTAGAAAAAAGGTGAGGAAATGTGTGAAAAATGTGTGTTACTCATTTTAAATTGCTCATTATGGCCGCCTGTTCCCCGGAACAGGGGAACCTAAATCTTTGATGTGATGGCTGGTCGGCCTTCGCATTATTTGTAAAATGGCTCATATTTGTTTTTATTGGCTGCCGACGGGGCTGCCTGGGCATTTTGAAGCCTTCGCTTTTTTATGTATGTATGACTGCATCATCATGCAGTTTCAGCGTACTCCAGCGTCCAATTAAGCGAAATGTTCTGTGGGCCCACGGCTCTATCTGCTGCCTTTCCACGGCCCCCTCCACCGCCCCCTTTCGACGCCCACTCTTTTTTTTTGCGCTTATCTGCGGTGCGGCGCACAGAAGTATGCTACAATTTTTTATGGGCCGCGCACAAGCAAAAATCATGTTTTCTTATTCCCGTGTGCGTAATTTGAAGGGCGCAAAAGTTAACAATGTCCGGTGGTCGGCGGGGAAAAGGGTGGGTGGGTGACTGACTGGATTGGATGGTTAAAGGGGGGCGGGGTGGTGGCAGCGGGTAAGGTGCGGAATGATTGTGCAGCAACAACTATTGATGCATGCAGCTGTTCGTATCCGTGTGAGCTAATTACTTTTGAGCAGCGGCAAGGACCTCTGTGCATCTGGATCTGGATGTGGATGTGGATGTGTAGGTGGCTATAGATGCGAATGTGGTGGGGTCAGTGTGTGTTTTTGGTTTGTGCAAAATTGGGCACATCAATCTTAATGCGACGTGTCTCAGGTTGTAGCCCGATTCCCGATAGGACACCTCTCTCTCTCTCTCTCTTCTGCCAGAGGGACATGTCAATGGGATTGGAGACCCGGTCGCAATGCGAAATTCGGGGCGTCATTTAAAACTTTAATAGGCAAAATTGACAACGACAAGGCTTCGAAGGACACAACAGGACCCAAAATGGACAGGCACTGGGGGAAAAGCCACAAAAATATGTCATAGTAAAACATAGGCTCAAGAACGATAAATTTCATTTAGTTCATATTTAAGATGGAAATACATTATATACTTTATTTAAAAAACTCTTTAAACATCCTACTATTAAGACTAGAGAAACGCGCGATTATATTAATTTCGCCAAGTTATTACCAAGTTTAGCAATTGACATAATTAACAAGTTCTAAAGCGGCTTAAATCATTTTGTTCCGGTTTCAGGAGCTGATTTGTGATAACGCCCGACCTTTCTGTCAGTGCAGGGCAAGCCGGACATTCTGACAGCCGCTCGGAATCCGGACGGACAGCTGGACAAACGCAATGGACGCAGTCGTGCGCTACAAGTTCGTGTAGCGGATGTACACTGGAGATTTAAGCCTTCTGCCGGCCAGCGCACCTCAGCTGCTGACCTCGCTCGCCTGCCCCGCCCACTTGCCACCTATGTATGAAGCAGCCAGCACCCAGCGCCCTACCGCCCACTGCCACCCAACCGGCAACAACCGTCGAGTGGCGTAAGAGGATGGCCCGTCTCTTATGGCCCTTATATCCGGTTGCATTGGCAGGTAATCTTTTCGGGTCCTTCTACATCCTGTGGCCCGTCCATTTTAATACCCCGACAACGTTTTAAAACTGTATTAGCCCTTTGCTTATGAGCATCCTGCCATGCATGATACATTGACATTGTGTAAGAGTGGAGGAATAGCATTCGAGTGTTTGAGTCTGTGCATTTGCTAAGCTCCGCACTTCCGGCTCGTTAAAGCACGGAAATGGGCCGCAAATGTTTTGTGGCACCAGCGATAGCGATAACGATAAGGAAAAAAACTCACCTCTGTGCCGATTGGTCTGCTTATCGAACATCAACATTGCATCCTCGATCTGAAAAAAGCAAAATAAATGGTGTGGTCTAGTTAGACAAGCAGAAAATATATCAGTTTGATTTAATTTTTAGTACGTTTAATTTAAAATAAGCATGTATTATTGGTCAGAATGGAATTTCAAAGTTTTATTTGGCTCGCCAATCGTGAAAAGTTGTATTGGTATGTAAGCACAAAATCACAAACAATTTTATAAGACTTCCTCTTTCGTATGCTAAGATCTGGCCATTTTTCATTTCCCATCCACTTTGCCGCGACTTTGCTGCACTTGTTCGCTTCTTTGTTTCAGTTGGTGCATAAGCATTCGAAGTTTGCCTCCTCGGTGCGAGCAACTCAATTAATGGCCTGAATAAATGTTCGCAGCAGACAAAACTGCTGCTAATTGCAAAGTGAGTGCGCACAATGGCCAACCCACACACACACATAAACTGAGAGTACTGACCCAACCGAGCAACCGCCCTACAATACGCCCCCTCTTACGCCAATCGCTTTGGCGGGGGGGTGCAAAACTTTTACCCATTATGGAGCAAAAGAACTTATAATGATAGTTGACTGTCAAACCAGCGCACTAACTAACTAACTAACTGCGCTGACTTTCCACTGGCTGACTGGCTCATTACAGACCCGCTAAATGGACATGAGGGAATGATGAACTGCCCAAGTGACTGGCTGACTGACTGACTGACTGACTGGCTGATTGACCGACTGTCATTTGATATTTTAATTGAGGCAGCCAATGAATGCACCGAATGTGCTGCTAAATTGGCCATCACAATCAGATTGCGGCTCAATTGCATTGGTCAACGGGAATTGTGCAGTTGTTAAATTGAGGCATTAATGATAGATGACAGATATCAAATGAATTTTGCATTCAGACAACAGCATGAGATATTTATATTCATAATGTTCACACATGAACACGAATATATTTAAAGACTTACAATTTTGGGCTCCGTTCATATCTTATGTAAATGAATCGAGAGCGATAAATTATATTTAGGATTTTGTTATCTAAGGCGACATGGGTGCATTGCTCAAAAACATGTAATTTAAGTGCACACTACATGAGTCAGTCACTTGAGATCGTTCCCCGCCTCCTAAAATAGTCCCTTAGTGGGAGACCACAGATAAGGTCCTCGCCGCTCAAGATAGGCAGATGTGCCCGAGCGTGGGACCTCGATAAGGCGGGGACTATTTACGTAGGCCTCTGCGTAGGCCATTTACTTTAAGATGCGATTCTCATGTCACCTATTTAAACCGAAGATATTTCCAAATAAAATCAGTTTTCTTACAAAAACTCAACGAGTAAAGTCTTCTTATTTGGGATTTTACATTTGGTCAATCGAGCCTTTAATCGACTCTGCAGTTTCCCCCTACCAAAGGTAAGGAACTCAGAGAAAGGCCAGCTCCTTTAAGCATCTTACAGCTAAAGGTAGCAAAAATAAGTAACTCTTGTTTCCCCCTACCAAAGGTAAGGAACAGAGTATAAATATAAAAAGCAAAAGATACAAAAGAATCTTTTATGTTTTAAAACAAGCACCTTATAGTCTATAGCTAAAGGTTGCTTTGTGTACCATTATAAATTGTGGTAAGGCGTGCTTGAGGCCATACATCAGCAATTGTGAAATTAAAAAGTGCATAACAAAAGTGCCTTATAAATGCTCTAATAGCATTAAATCAGCTCATAAATAGAGTGCAGTGTATATGCCATAAGAGCATAAATTAAATAAAAAGTGCCTGAAAACAGTGCCTTATAAATGCTCTAATAGCATTAAATCAGCTCATAAATAGAGTGCAGTGTATATGCCAAAAGAGCATAAATGCCGAAATAAATGGCTAAAAAACAAAAAATCTGACTGGACTACAAAAATAATAAAACGTGCCAAAAAAAAAAAAAATCATCTTTAAACATCGACGGAGCCTTAAAGAAGAGAAGGAAGTCAAATTCAAAGGAGCCTCTACCAGCAGCAGAAGCAGCAACAACAGCAGCAGCAGAAGCAGCAACAGCAGTAGCAACAGCAGCAACAACAGCAGCAACAGCAGCAGCAACAACAACGACATCAGCTAAGTCAAAACAAGAATTTTCTGTTTATCCAAACACACATATATATATAAATACATATAAAATACATATACACGTACTATATATATTAAGAAATTACAAAAAATTTTCAAAATGATGTCAGAAAAGACTATTCAATTCCTTAAGAAGCAGTCCGAAATTATTTTGGAAATTAGAAAGTTGGAAGTAAAACCAACATTAACAGATGTAGAAATTCTAAAATTAAATGAGCTTCAAAAATGTTTCATTGCTAATCATAGCAATTTGTTAAAGATCGGCGTTGTCGATCATGAATATTTTAACGCGAAGCAGTATGATTTAATAATGATGGTGTTAGAAAAAATTAAAAATAAAAATGAAAAAATTAAGGGCGAGTCGGTAGAAAACACTTTCCCTAAATCAAACACTGTCCCTAAATCAAACCCTCCCCCTACATTAAACCTTGAAATGCGTGGTCACCCTGAAAAAGAGGGTATAGCACAAAACAACGCTTTAAAAGTAGAGCAGGCATTTCGTAATAATGTTGGCCAATTTCGAGTATATCTAGAAGATACGTCTAAACTAATAGACAGTAGTCCAGATTTCCTTAAAATAAGGAAAAATAAAATTGAATTTTTATGGCATAAAATAGATAACCTGATTGAACAGGTGAATAGTCATTTTGAGAGTTCGCTATTCGAAGAAGAAATTAGCGAACTTGAATTTGACAAACAAAATATTCTTACAGCCATTAATAGTCGACTCAGTGGCACAATAAATAAAGCTGAAATGTCGACGGTTGTTAAGGCGGAGGAGTTACCAACCCTGCCTAAAATACAGATTCCCACCTTCTTTGGTGATTCCAAAGAATGGGATCTTTTTAATGAACTCTTTACAGAGCTCATACATGTGAGAGAGGATCTCAGTCCTTCTCTCAAATTTAATTATCTAAAGTCAGCATTAAAAGGAGAAGCCAGAAATGTGGTTACTCATTTACTGCTCGGCTCTGGAGAAAATTATGAAGCCACTTGGGAGTTTTTGACCAAGCGATATGAGAATAAAAGAAACATATTCTCAGATCATATGAATAGGCTTATGGATATGCCAAATTTAAATTTAGAATCCAATAAGCAAATAAAGACATTTATTGACACGATTAACGAGTCAATTTATATTATAAAATTAAAGGCACAATTACCAGAAGATGTGGATGCAATTTTCGCTCACATAATTCTTCGGAAATTCAATAAAGAATCACTCAATTTATATGAAAGCCATGTTAAAAAGACAAAAGAAATACAGGCACTTTCTGATGTCATGGACTTTTTAGAGCAAAGGCTCAATTCTATATCATCATTCTCACAGGAAGTAAAACCTGTAAAGAAAATGATTAATAATAACAAGAATAAAAATTATAGTGACAATTGTGCATATTGCAAACTACCAGGGCATTATTTAATTCAATGCCATAAATTTAAAATAATGAATCCAGCAGAACGGTCTGACTGGGTAAGAAAAAATGGGATTTGCCTAAGATGTCTGAGGCATCCGTTTGGTAAAAAATGTATAAGCGAGCAGCTTTGTTCGACTTGTCGTAAACCTCACCACACGTTACTTCACTTTGCAGGTCATAATCCAGAAAAAGTGAATACGTGTAGAACAACAGGTCAAGCCTTGTTGGCCACGGCCTTGATTCAAGTAAAGTCGAGGTATGGAGGCTTTGAACAATTAAGAGCATTGATTGATAGTGGCTCTCAAAGCACAATTATTTCAGAAGAGTCTGCACAGATTCTAAAATTGAAAAAATTTCGGTCTCATACTGAAATAAGTGGAGTATCTTCCACAGGAACGTGCATCTCCAAGCACAAAGCGGTTATTTCGATAAGAAATTCTCCGAAAAATTTAGAAATTGAAGCAATTATTCTCCCAAAACTTATGAAGGCACTTCCAGTCAACACGATTAATGTTGATCAGAAAAAATGGAAGAACTTTAAATTAGCCGACCCCGATTTTAATAAACCGGGTCGCATTGATTTAATCATTGGAGCAGACGTATATACTCACATTCTGCAAAATGGAGTTATAAAAATAGACGGTCTCCTTGGGCAAAAAACTGATTTCGGGTGGATAGTTTCTGGATGTAAAAAATCCAAAGGAAAAGAAACCATTGTAGCCACAACAATAGAAATAAAAGAGTTAGATCGCTACTGGGAAGTGGAAGAAGAAGAAAAAGATGATATCGAGTCTGAAATCTGTGAAAATAAATTTATCAAAACGACAAAAAAAGATTCAGATGGGCGATACATTGTGTCAATTCCATTCAAGGAGGATGTCACCTTAGGAGATTCAAAGAAACAAGCGATAGCTCGTTACATGAATCTGGAGAAAAAACTAAAAAGAAATGAAAAACTTAAGGTTGACTACACTAAATTCATGAATGAATACATGGATTTAGGACACATGATTGAAGTGAGTGATGAAGGCAAATATTTTTTACCGCACCAGGCAGTGATTAGAGATTCAAGCCTTACGACCAAATTGAGAGTAGTTTTTGATGCTTCAGCAAAAACTACGAATAACAAAAGTTTGAACGACATAATGTGGGTTGGGCCACGAGTTCAAAAAGATATTTTTGACATTATTATTAAATGGAGAAAATGGGAATTTGTTGTTTCGGCAGACATTGAAAAGATGTACCGACAAATTAAAATAGATAATAATGATCAAAAATATCAATATATTTTATGGAGAAATTCTCCAAAAGAAAAAATTAAAACATATAAATTAACCACAGTCACTTACGGAACTGCATCTGCACCATATTTGGCTACCAGGGTTCTGGTAGATATTGCAGATAAATGTAAAAACCAAGTTATTAGTGCAATAATTAGGAATGATTTCTATATGGATGACCTAATGACTGGAGCTGATTCGGTAGAAGAAGCTAATAAATTAATAACATTAATTCCCCATGAATTGCAGAAAGTTGGATTCAACTTAAGGAAATGGATTTCCAACAATTCCAAAATATTAACCACTGTGGAGGACACAGGGGACAATAAGGTTCTCAATATTATCGAAAATGAATGTGTTAAAACTTTAGGACTAAAATGGGAACCTCAAAAGGATTTATTTAAGTTCAGCGTAAATTGTAATGATGAATCAAAAAATATAAATAAGCGCGTTGTGTTATCAACGCTAGCAAAAATATTTGATCCGTTAGGATGGTTGGCACCAGTCACGGTTTCAGGAAAACTTTTTATTCAAAAACTTTGGATAAATAAAAGTGAATGGGATCAGGAATTATCCATAGAAGATAAAAATTATTGGGAAAAATATAAAGAAAATTTATTATTGTTAGAGAATATTCGAATCCCAAGGTGGATTAATTCAAACAGTTCTTCAGTCATTCAGATTCACGGATTTGCGGACGCCTCCGAAAAAGCATATGCTGCAGTAGTCTATGCTAAAGTAGGACCTCATGTTAATATAATAGCTAGCAAAAGTAGAGTCAACCCTATAAAAAATAGGAAGACAATTCCCAAACTCGAGCTGTGTGCAGCTCACCTGCTTAGTGAATTAATCCAAAGACTAAAAGGATCAATTGACAATATAATGGAGATCTATGCTTGGAGTGATTCCACGATTACCTTAGCATGGATTAACAGTGGTCAAAGTAAGATCAAATTTATAAAAAGAAGAACGGATGACATTCGGAAATTAAAAAATACTGAATGGAATCATGTTAAGTCAGAGGATAATCCAGCAGATTTAGCATCCAGGGGAGTGGATTCTAACCAGTTGATCAACTGTGATTTTTGGTGGAAAGGTCCGAAATGGCTAGCAGACCCAAAAGAACTTTGGCCTCGGCAGCAGTCTGTAGAAGAACCTGTCTTAATAAATACGGTATTAAATGACAAAATAGATGATCCTATTTACGAATTAATAGAAAGGTATTCCAGTATAGAAAAACTTATACGTATAATAGCATACATAAATAGATTCGTGCAGATGAAAACAAGAAATAAAGCCTATTCATCAATTATTTCAGTAAAGGAGATAAGAATAGCGGAAACAGTTGTTATTAAGAAACAACAAGAATACCAGTTTAGGCAAGAGATAAAGTGCCTTAAAATCAAAAAGGAAATCAAGACAAATAATAAAATATTGTCATTGAATCCATTTTTGGACAAGGATGGGGTTCTAAGAGTTGGAGGAAGATTGCAAAATTCCAATGCAGAATTTAATGTTAAACATCCAATCATTTTAGAAAAATGCCACCTAACAAGCTTATTAATAAAAAATGCTCATAAGGAAACATTGCATGGAGGGATAAACCTAATGCGAAACTATATCCAAAGAAAGTATTGGATTTTCGGGTTGAAAAATTCGTTGAAAAAGTATTTAAGAGAATGTGTAACGTGTGCAAGGTATAAACAAAATACAGCTCAGCAAATAATGGGTAACTTGCCAAAATATAGAGTGACGATGACATTCCCGTTTCTTAATACTGGAATAGATTACGCAGGTCCTTATTATGTTAAATGTTCAAAAAATCGTGGCCAAAAAACATTTAAAGGATACGTTGCTGTATTCGTTTGCATGGCCACCAAAGCCATACACTTAGAAATGGTAAGCGATCTAACTTCAGACGCATTTTTAGCAGCACTCAGAAGATTTATTGCTAGACGGGGAAAATGTTCCAATATCTATTCAGACAACGGAACAAATTTTGTAGGAGCTGCAAGAAAATTAGATCAAGAGTTATTTAATGCAATACAAGAAAATATAACGATTGCAGCGCAGCTTGAAAAGGACAGGATTGATTGGCATTTTATTCCCCCGGCAGGACCTCACTTCGGAGGTATTTGGGAAGCTGGAGTTAAGTCAATGAAATACCATTTAAAGCGTATAATCGGCGACACTATTTTGACTTACGAAGAAATGTCAACTCTTTTATGTCAAATAGAAGCATGCTTAAATTCAAGGCCATTATACACTATAGTTAGTGAGAAGGACCAACAAGAAGTTTTAACACCAGGTCATTTTTTAATTGGAAGACCACCTTTAGAAATAGTCGAACCAATGGAAGATGAAAAAATCGGAAATTTGGATAGGTGGAGACTTATCCAAAAAATGAAGAAAGATTTCTGGGTTAAGTGGAAAAGTGAATATTTGCATACGCTCCAGCAAAGGAATAAATGGAAAAAGGAAATTCCTAATATAGAAGAAGGGCAAATAGTTTTATTAAAGGATGAGAATTGTCATCCTGCAAGATGGCCTTTAGGAAAGGTGGAAAAGGTGCATAAGGGGAATGATGATAAGGTCCGAGTGGCTAAAGTAAAGATGCAGGAAGGATATATCACTAGACCCATTACTAAAATTTGTCCCTTGGAAGGAATAAAGTCTGTTGACAAAAATGAGGCTGACCAAGAGCCAAAAAGACGAACTAGAGCGACATCGGGAATGTCCAAGATCGGAATCATTATGGCAATGTTGTTGTTTGTGTTAAGTTGTCAAGTTTCTAGCGCATTACCTAAAGATATAGCACCAAGATATTCTATAGACAAAATAAATAAAACCTCAGCAATATATCTAGACCCGCTAGGAGATGTTGAGATTGTGAGTACTTCTTGGAATTTGGTTATCTATTATAAAATGGATCCATATTTTAAAATGTTAACAAAGGGTAATGCGCTTATACAAAGTATGAGGAAAGTTTGCGAAAGACTTCATAGCTTTGAAGAGCAATGTAGTCTAGTCTTAGATAATATGCAAAGTCAGTTATCGGAACTTGAAGAAAACAATAAATTGTTTATGATGCAGTCTAGATCTAGAAGCAAGCGTGCTCCTTTCGAATTTATGGGTTCCTTGTATCATATTTTATTTGGTATAATGGATGAAGATGATAGAGAGCAATTAGAAGAAAATATGAAGAATTTGTTAGATAACCAGAACAACCTTGATAAACTAATTCAAAAACAAACATCTGTGGTTGATTCAACTTCTAATCTATTAAAGAGAACAACAGAAGATGTTAACTCCAATTTTAGAAGTATGCAAATAAGAATTGAGAACATGACAGAAGTTCTTAAAGAAAATTATTATGTTTATAAGGAATCAATAAAATTCTTTATGATTACGAAACAGCTACACTCATTGATTGAAGAAGGCGAAAAAATTCAAGCAGGCATTATAAGCCTGTTGATTGATATTAATCACGGTAGGCTAAATACAAATATTCTCAGGCCAAATCAGCTTAAAAAAGAAATTGCCAAAATTCAGCAGAGTCTTTCAGAGAACCTAGTAATTCCAGGAAAACGGTCAGGTACGGAACTTAAGGAGGTGTATACACTGTTAACAGCCAGGGGTTTATTCATCGACGATAAATTGATCATTAGTGCAAAAGTGCCTCTGTTTAGCAGGCATCCATCCAAATTGTTCAGGCTTATTCCGGTGCCAATTCGAAATGAAGATCGGATAATAATGGTGCATACAACGTCCGAATATTTAATTTATAATTTTGAGATAGATTCCTATCACATAATGACGGAAGCCACATTAAATCAATGTCAGAAATGGCAACTAAATAAGAGAATATGCAAAGGAAGTTGGCCCTGGAATTCAGCGAATGATAATGCATGTGAGATTCAGCCTCTAAAGCCAGATAAAGCGGCGAACTGCATCTATAAAACAGTAGTCGACTCTAAAAGTTACTGGGTAGAGTTAGAAAAGAAAAGTAGTTGGTTGTTTAAGGTTCCTGCGAATTCAAAAGTCCGTCTGCAATGTACTGGCTCTCAAATTGAATTGTTTGATTTGCCTCAGCAAGGAGTTTTAAGCATTGCGCCATATTGTACGGCAAGAACCGACGATAAAATTCTAGTTGCCCACCATAACATTCAGTCCGAAAGTGAAGAATTATTATCAACACCTTATATAGGAGAAGTTAGTGGAGTGCCGAAGATTATTTGGGATCCGCTGAAACTATCAATATTAAATCATACTGAGGAATTTGAACGATTGAATAATGAAATTAAATTTATGAAAGAGAACCATCAAAAATTGAAAGATTTACATTTCCATCATATTTCCGGACATGCTGGATTAATTATTGCTTTAATACTAATGATAGTATTAATAATATATTTCATACGGAAATGTGCTGTGCAACAAAGAATGCAAGCAATAACCTTTGCAGGTCCGTTGCCAGTACTATAAATATCAATAGTAAATAAACAATAAAATAATATAACAAATAAAAATATACAGTCCACTAATAGAAAATGTACTTCTACATAGAAAAAGCAAAATGTTTAAAATAAGTTAATTGAGTACAAATTGTTGAATTAAAAATAATATAAACCATAATTGTAATCCAATAAAATTAAAAGCCAGAAAAACTAGGCCCATTGAAATCTTAGTTGCAAAATAAATGAACATATATCAAATAAATACAGTCCACTACTGTTATAAATGCAACTAATATACTAATGTACATCTCAGCTTTGCTGGCCCTTTGGCAGAATGTTCACACATGAACACGAATATATTTAAAGACTTACAATTTTGGGCTCCGTTCATATCTTATGTAAATGAATCGAGAGCGATAAATTATATTTAGGATTTTGTTATCTAAGGCGACATGGGTGCATTGCTCAAAAACATGTAATTTAAGTGCACACTACATGAGTCAGTCACTTGAGATCGTTCCCCGCCTCCTAAAATAGTCCCTTAGTGGGAGACCACAGATAAGGTCCTCGCCGCTCAAGATAGGCAGATGTGCCCGAGCGTGGGACCTCGATAAGGCGGGGACTATTTACGTAGGCCTCTGCGTAGGCCATTTACTTTAAGATGCGATTCTCATGTCACCTATTTAAACCGAAGATATTTCCAAATAAAATCAGTTTTCTTACAAAAACTCAACGAGTAAAGTCTTCTTATTTGGGATTTTACACATAATATATTATTGGGCCTTAATTAAGGTACTTATTGATGAGGCTTAGTTTGGAATTTGTCAAATATGTTTGGAGCCTTTGGTTGCTTGTGTCTAAAGTTAATACCAATGCCCAAATTTATGCTCAGTTAACATAGCAGATTAGATTGCAAATCAACCATACATTTCACTTATCACCGTAAACTTACCAAAGCCTGTCCAATTAGCCTGGGCAAGTATTAAGTTTAATGTGTGATTAATCTAAGTTAAAGGTTATGGTGCCAGTGAAACTGAACTTGTATTGAAATAAACCTTACAAATTGGTTTTATAGGGTTCGAATCCCCATCTCTATCCTGCCACAAAGCAGATGTCTTGGTGCGGCGCCTCCTTTTCTTTGACTTCTTTGAATCCTTTTACTCGAACTCAAGGACCAGGACGTCTTGTGCGCCATTCAATATTATAATGTGACAACTTTGCCATCGTCTCGCTGCTCGCTCGCCCAACTGCTAATTGCACACTTCTTGTCAAAGTTGCGATGCGGCCTTTAATGAGCTGCAAGCTGACCCTGGATACCTCATACCCCTGACCGCCCTCCCTTCATCTTGGCCAATCTTCTCCTGCCTGACTGCCTGCTTATGGGCCATTGATTAAGCTTAATCAATGCGCTTAAGGCAACTCGCAACTCCTGTGCACTGTAATTAAAATGCAGCCACGATGCCAGCGAAGGCGGCCTTATAAAAATTAATTAAGCTTGCGCCGCAGTTTTCCGCCCATCACCCCATCGCTGGAAAACTCTGCAGCTTCTGAGGCTGCACGGGAAAAAAGGCGATTTTTCATTGGATCTGAGTGCTTTGAATTCGATTTATGAACTTCCATAAAAATGGCTTTTATCGCATTTCAGTTTTAAATTAAAAGTTGATCAACACCAGGCTGCATATAAAACTTTCCGAAATTTAATCACAGTGTTAAGATGCCTTCTAGTATATAGGGTTACTCATATATATAAACTATCTACATTTTAAATACAATTTAACACATTCTTAACTGTATTTAACTAGGCATAGTATATTTTAACTTTCTATTGTATATACCTACACAGCGAATACTATTGTAAAATTAATAATGCATTATAAAATCTAATAGGATTATGATTTCGATAGCATATTTTATTAATTTATGAACTGTACTTCTATCGTGCAGTGTAGCTGTTGTTCGCGCCCCGCAATTCGCAGCTCTTCAAGTGCAGCCGCCGATGCAACCAGCTACAACATTGTTTTTCAATTAACAATCAACAACAATGCCGCAACACAATACAAACGAACGGCGAAGGTTACACGCGCCAAATGACACAAAAATTGCCAGCTCAGGTGCTGCAAGGATAAGGGGCGGTGTGCCACACGACTGCGGATGGGGGCGGGGCAGCACAATTGCAATTGTTGTTGTTAATTAAGCGGGCAAAACTGGAAAAGCGAACACTGCGCTCGAATTGCGGCCTGTTGTTAATGTCCGCCCATCGATGGCCAAATGGCCAAATGGCAGAATGGCAAAATGGCAAAATGGCAGAATGGGAGAATGGCCCCTCTGCCCCCACCGATAGCTGTCATAATTACACTGCCCCTGGATCGGTGGCCAACTCATTATGCCACCCATTTTCCGATTTCCCCCGCCCTCCTAGATTTTTCCACTCCCATTCCTCATCGGGCAACCGCAAACTTTAATTCTATTAGCAAACGTTAAATGAACAGCAACAAAAGGTGGGCATGTCTGTATGTAATATGGGTTACAGTTGCCGCTGCAATAATGGAAAATCTGTACATTTTGCTATAAAATCGTATTGAATACTCTATATTCTATATAAATCTAAGTTTCAGATTTTAAATTCCTGTACTAGATTATCATTGATTATGTGTTTGAAATCAAATTTTTTGCACAACCTTAAGGTGCCGATATAATGGACTAACTTTCGCAATTAACTGAAACCTAAAAATGCTATTATCTTGGCCGCAAATGTATGTAAATGTGTGCGCCACTAACAAGCAGGCGCGCGTAATTTTATTTAAATCTGAATTCATTAATTCGTCATAATCCCCAATCATTGCGCCGCCTGCCATCGCGGAGAACTTCAAAAAGCCATCAACGACAGACGTTGATGCTGTACCGCCACTCCGCCCACTCTACTCCACCACCCCTCCTCACCCCCGAAACTCAACCACCGCCCAACCATCGAACCGCCCAAAAGCCAGGCCATTCATTTGGCTCATTTTGTGTACAAAAATGCTGCGCTCAGTGGAAACGGCGACGCTTCATTATCGTAATCGTTATATAAAACAGCGGGCAGACTACTGAAACTCAGACGATGACTACAGTGTCAGACATTTGTATATGTACGCGTCTGTATGGTATGTATATATGTATTTTATGCGTTCTGCGGCACATTATGTGCTTACAGTGAGTCCTAGACGAGGCGAATGCCGTTGACATTAATGAATGTGGCCGACAAAGAGTGCTGCGGGTGATTTTTATTTGAGTTCCCGCCCCAGAAGAATTAGGCAGTGGCCAGTCGAATGAAAATAAAAAAAAACCAACAAGCAAGCTGGAAATGGGAAAAGGTTAAAGTCAGATTTTGTACTGCTATTGAGGAAACAACACACTTTTAATCAGGAATTTTCAAGGTTCCTACTCTTTTGGAGCCTTTAAGGATATATTGTTTTAATAGAAAGTTGTAACTCTATCTGTATTAGATGTTTGAATGGCACCATAGCATAGTATTATGTGTATATATCTCACCAACTGAAAGTAAGGAGCTTAAACGCGCTGGTTCTTTGAAATGTAGCTTCTACACTTATCTAAAGTTTATAGTTCAGTTTGTGAGAGCGAAAAGTGCATAATGATTATTGCAAAAGTTGCGGCTAAGAAGCGAAGGGCTGGCTAGTTATGCGAACAATCGTGTTTGTTAGCGATTTCGTGGAACGCTCCACTTTGTCGGAATATCCGGGAATGCACATTCCATAGACACCCGTATATTAATGCCGGAACGGATGGATGAAGCTCTGCCCGGCCACTCGTTAAATCGTCAGCAATTCCCACCCTCCGACGTCCGTCTGCGAACCGCTTTATCCTGCCCATCCAGGACGCCTTTGGTTTTGTTTCAAAGTCCCCGAAGTTCTAACTGGATAATTTGCAGTAATTCATCTTGCTGGCGGTTTTCTCGATTCTCCGTCGTACTTTTTTTTCCCTTGGATTCTCATGCCCGCTCCGTTTTTTGGTTCGGTTTTCCTCGCTTTTGTATGCCTGCTTGATTGCGACAATTTATACGGCGTCGGGCTTGTCAGGATTTGGTTTTTGGTGGCTATGGCGGCTGCCTGTTAAATTGAAATGAAGGACCCAGGACGAAGGACCAGTCCCGGCAGCCGACGCTCTTCAAAAATGCTGAGCAAAAGAGGGACACACACTCCGTCGATTTAAAGCTGCAACTGAATAGTCATACATCTAATGATAGTCTGTCCGCTGCACTCGGCAGTTACTTATTTTTCGTTTGTGCCACATCGGAAAAAAAGCCCCAGCAGATATTGTTGTAGTTTGGGGGCGAGTTGTGGAAAAAGTGAACTTTTCCGAGCTGGACGTGTGCGATGCTGCGAGTTTCCCGGGGGTGGGACATCTTTCAAAAAACTTTCGCCGGGCGACAGCAAAAAAACAGCATCGAGTTCTTATGTACAATCCCCACCGATGTTCGAGTGTGTGTGTGTGTGAGGGAGTGTGTGTGTGTGTGTGTGTGTGGGTATGTGTAAGCACATGACTGCGTGCGGTTGAAATATAGATAAACTTTTTTAAGCTCGTATTTATTACATATTTGGCTGTAAGTAGAATTTAAGTTGCTTTTTGCTACCGACACACGCTGCGTATGAGTAATGCCCAACACCAAACCACTCAATTCCTCTGCTAGCACATACTATGTGCACACAGCTAAGGTAAAAGTTATAGAACTAGTAAATATCTTTGAGATATTATCACCTACAGTATTCTGAAATGCTTTAAATCTTGTCGAATATAATAAATATAGAATAGTAAATTACTATTAAACCAAATAAGTCACTGTCATGCTCAAAAATAAACCGAATTAATTAACAATTTGACGTGTTATTTTGTGGCGCAAACGCTATAATTTCCACCGCAACTGTGCCACATATACAGCCTTGCGTTGGAACGATCTGTTTGTGGTTAACTTGCAATCAAAAACGCATCAATCGAAGCGATTGAGAGACAAAGGAGGGCTGAACGCAGGGCCAGGGAATGGTCGAGTGGCACATTAATGAGCCGCACTCGTGCGCGTCGGGCCCAGGATATATATTTCAATTAAAAAAGGATTCCATTTATAATCCGCAACTTGATTTGTTATGCCAAAGCAGCAACAGCAACGGCAGCAATGGGAGTGTGGCAAAACAGAAACCAAAACCGAAAGCCCCAACATTAGCTGCACGACTGAAACGCAAGTATGAATATTAAATTGCTGTGTAGAGAGTTGTGAAATCGGAGAACGAGATGGGGTGAAATATATAGAAACAGCTGCAGATACAGATAGATGAAAAGGTAGAGATAGAATGGCAAATGGCGAATGATGGAAAACGGTTTTGCATAGCTGCTGCCTTGGGCTTAGTAGATCAACTATTAATGGAAAAAAGCAACGGAAATGGCTCAAAACCTAATGGGCCACGCACTATGACACCAGCTCACACTCCCGCAAAGGTCAGCAAAAGGTCAGGCGATAGCACAAAAGAGTTAATATTTACATAAACCTCCTTTGTTAGCGTCCTGCCATATAATTTGATTGGATTGACCGAACATATATTGAATATTTCCCAGATCATTGCATCACAGCGTCCAGTAGTTGAGTGTTTTAAGCATTTTCAAATTAGTTTCGTGCCCGGGATTATCCCACTTATCAATTTGCTGGACAAGCAAAGTTTGCTTTTGCCTGGCCATGCCGAAAGATAAACTTGCATTTTAAGCGGCGTCAATCTCCATTATAACCCTAATGAAAGCAGTTTTCGCACACAGTTTTCTTTTCGGCCACAGCTTGTCATCACTTTTAATAAGCTGGCCGCAAAAACTTTGTCACTTTTTTTTTGTTATTTTTTTTTTACTTTGCCGCAGAGTTCTTGAGCTGTTCGTGTGAGCTACTAAAATTTAATTAATATCGATTTCGGATTTGAAAAGGTTCGCCAGCTCGACCCAAAGGCCCACACACACACACACACACACACACATTTTGCGGCAGGCCAAACAACTTGAGCGGGTTATACACAAAAAAGGCAGCAGCAAAAAAAAAAGAAAATAAAAAAATGAAATCAAAAGGAAGATGACGGGTTAAGGGGGGTCTATTGGGGCCATACAAAGATGTTACAGCTTAGGCAAGAACTTGCACTGAAAAACTTTTAATCTTTGCGAGCATAAGTAAGATATATGTACTCCTCCAACCAATGTAATATATATACATATGTGTGTGTGTGCCATTCCCAGAATGGAAGCAGCTGCTCAATATTTTTGCAGAGACTTGCGAGTGGGATTGAGATTTCTAATGGGATTGGTTTTCGCAGCGAGAGGGTAGTTCTTCCCAGGGACCTTCTTTCTATTCCAATCCGCCTCCTTTTTTGGGCAGCAGTTAAAGTTGCTCGACGGCCATATAAAACAACTTGCAGAACAATTTTCGTTAATTAAAATATTTTCAATGTGTAGTTATATGCTTTTCTGGCTACTGAGTGCTGGTTTCTGGCTGCTGGCTTCTCTCTCTCTCGTGGCTCGTAGCTCCTGCTTTCTGGGTCTTTGGAAAGGTTCTGCTGCTCCCTTTGCTCCTGACTGGCTGGCTGGTTGGCTGGATGGCTGGCTGGCTGGCTGGCTGGCCCGTCATCGCTGCTAAGGATGCTCGAATTACAAAGCAAATTATAATTTCATGAAAGTTAAACGAGCAACTCTCCACCGCTACTGCCTTGCTGCTCCTGAACCTGCTCCTTCCGAGGGTCACTGAGCTGGTGGCTGGCGGTGGAGCGGCAGGTTGAGTGGAGAATCCTTGGCCACCCACTGCGCTCTCGAGTGCAAAGGTGGCCTGGTCGCCGAGCTGCGCCCGAGATTGGGAATTAAACATGCTGCCGGGTAGCGAGCAATGCAAAATACATAAGAATAAAAAGTGAATTGGGCAGGCTGGGAAAATAGGGGAAAATATCCAACGCCAGCGCCAGCGGAAGCCAAGAGCCAAGAGCCGGCAACAATAAAAAGCTTCTCTCTTATATTTTTTCAGTATGTGCAAGTGCGAATTTATGTCTTCAATTATTCAACGCCTCATTTGTATGCCCCGCTTCCTCTCTCTCGCTTTCCCTCTATCCCTCCCTCTCACTCTCTCTTACCCATTTGGACTGTTTGTGTGTGTGTGTGTGTGTGTGTGTGTGTGCGGGAGGGCGGCATGCTAAAATGGCAGCGTGCATTTCCGTTTCCGGCCAGTGCATTGCATATGGCTGCACATGTGCCATCTCTTCGTGCTCCTTCCTCCTTCCTCTGCCAATTGAAATTTCAACTGGCGCAAAAGTAATTCAATTCAACGTCGAAATGCTGGACCCGAAAAAGCCAAGGATCCAGCCGGTCGTTATATAACTTTCGTGGGACTTTCGAGGCTTGGATCTTTGGGCCTTGGTCTTCTTGGTCTTCGGGGCGGATTCCACGTCGAGAGCCCGACGACAGTGGCAAGAACAAAGCATTTAAGAAGTTATTGTCATAAATGTTTGAGTTTGTTTGTTGTCGGCAGCGCCCCCCACCATGCCACGCCCCCTCCCCCATATGACCCCAACCATGGGCGGAGAGACACAACTTTTATTTAGCCATGTTGAATGCCACCGCCGGCAATTTGCAATTCTAATGTAATTTTTTCGCGAATCATAAGTTAGAGCCGCAATTCGGGTAAGGGGATTTACTTGAAAATGTTCCACGTCTTAAGCCCTGACCAATTGTAAAGTTGCCCGAAAATGGAAGAGGGCGGCGCGTTTTCCTCGTAGTTACGCGGCACAAATCGATCAGAGTGCAAACAAAAACGAGGAAAAACAAAGCCAAGGAAAACCAGCGAAAATATGTTAATTTCGCTTCATGTTTATTGCGGAACGATGACGAAGAAAATTAATACAAAATCGGCCGGGTGAGTTTCGATTGTCTAAATACACGAAGGCTGAATACTCTTCAAAACCCAAGCTACGGAGCACTTTCTATATTCGAAATCCTTTGGCGGTTGGGAAAATCTTAAAATTATACAATCAAAGAGCAAACATCAATGAATACGAAATCAGAGCAGCAAGCAATTAAGTTCAGAATGCCGTGAAATGCATAAACAAAATCTCAGCTGCTTTATAGCGAATTTATTAGCGTGTGCTGTGTCGTATCGTAAGGATTCGCTGAAGCCCTGCCATAATTACCAGCTTATAAGGAAAAAAGGGATTGCAAGGATACAGAAGGCAACGAGCGGGAAGGACAAATAAATGCGAACTCAAACAATGCCAGCGCATTTACATTTGCATTATTTAGCATTTAAGCGTCACGCGTTGCGTAAACAAATTGTGCAAACAACAACAAGAAAAGGCAACACGAGCGCGAGTAATTCATTAAACAATTTGGTTTGTATATTCGAATCAGTGTTTTTTTATATTCTTTTCAGATTTTCGTGGGCGGACTTTTTGGCCGAGAACGGGCTTAGCTGAAGTGAAGCTGCAACTGAGACCGGGGATTTAGTTGGGCAGTTTTTAAAGCCACACACTCGAAGGGTTCGTGGCTCGTCGTGTATATCCTTTTTATACACACCAATGCACTTATTGGTTTACTTGTTTACATGGCAAGCTGCTCGTTTTCACACTCTTTCTTATTTGCTTTAACATTTTCGCATGCATATGCAAGCAGCCAGGACGAAATCGAGGACGAGCACGAGGACGTGGCGGAGGACCTGGTCCTGGACCCAAGAGTGCAGCCGCTTGTTGTTGCTCGTTGTCCTGCGGTGGCATTCCGTGTATGTATGGCATCTGTGCATATGTGTATGTGCATGTGTGTGTGTGTGTGCGTGTGTGGGAGCCCGCTTTAAGTGCGCCTGTATGCGTGGCAGTTGTTTGCAATGTTTTTACATCGAATGTTGATTGTACAAAACCACTGAACAAGAAAAATTAATTATACAAAAACGTCACCGCCAAACAGCTACCGAAACTGTTGACCCAATGGCGCTGGCGGGGGCGACGGTAGGGGCAGGAATACACAAGCAAAAAAGTTGTAAACAGAGCCTTCAAAATATTTTAAACCTTCCCTTTGCCTTCTAGCTTATTGTCGAAGCTTAAAATCATTGCAATCAGATAAAAATGTATCTATTTAAATTTTGTATAATTTGTAAAAAGTGATAGAATTATATGGCTTATGAAGTTTTGAAAGTGATTGCATAACCGCAGTAAATTCGGAGACATTTTACTTTTATTATATTGTTTCACATCATGTTTGTTTAATTACATCTCACAACCATTGGTTTTTGGTGCAGCATCTATTTTTGTTCTTTTCCTTCTTTTTTTGCCATGTGTAGAGAAAACCTTTGTTTTGATGCAATTTTCGTTTTGCGGCTCCAGATAAAACGAATTTATGCCTAACCAGGAGACAGCCAGACATGCACACAGTTCCGTCCATAGCCCACACATATATTTCATTATATTTATTTATTATTTAACGTGTTTCGCATTAGGCAGGCGGCACAGGGCATTGTCCATTTGCTGGCCAGCAACCGCAGTGTTTGAAACGAGTGTAATAAATCAGACCCAACTGGCAGGCGGGCCAGAAGCAGAAGAAGAACAAGAGTTTAGAATTGCAGCTGCTACTGCTTTTGCCGCTTTAGAATCAATTTATGCAAACGCCTCGCAATCAAATAATCCCTACGAATCGGTCGAAACAGCTTTTAAGCAAATGCCAAATCCTGTAGCATACTTTTAAGCGCTCGCTTAATGTGAGGAGAAGCCTGGTGAGTGGGTGGCCTGTGGGTGGTTGTGGGAGGTTGTGGGAGGTTGTGGGTGGATTTGGCATTGGCAAGTCAAAGACGTCGAATGCCGCGGGCTCTGTACGTGTTCAAGTGTGAAGCTGGCAGTGCCACGCCCCCGCAAAACGCCCCCAAATCGACGCTTACACTTATATTATGTACGAGTATTTTTTTGTTGTTCTTGTATAGCTGCTTTTTTCGCTATTTTTGTTTTGCGCGGAAACTGCGTTTTTGCATTTTTTCTATGGCATTGCATTTAGATGTTGTACTTGCGTATTTTTTGTGTGTTGGTGGGCGAGTCTATGTGTGTGTGTGTGGAGCTTTTGTTGCGGTGCTGCAGTGCAATTTTCCCGACCCACACCCCCTCCCCTTTTGTGTGTGAATCAAGCAAGTTTTTATTTCAAGCAGCCAGCGGAAGTGTGGCCCTTGTTGTTGCTCAGCTAAGAAGTGGAAACTGCTGAAGAACGGGCCGGGGTGGGGGGATAACTGAAGGAAAATCCTGGGGAAAATGGGGTGGCAAACGGTAGCCGCATTCACAGTCGCAGTTGCAGCTGAAGTTGGCTTCTGTGCAACATTGTGGCACATGGCAAACTGATGACAACGACAATAACTGTAATGAAACCGAGATAAGCCCTGGCCAACCAGGGAATCCCAGGGAACTTGCGGTCCCGACCCAATGATGATGCTGCGGGGCTCCACTGTACCATACGCACCATACCGAAAACCGCTGGACCTCCGCTGACACAAGCAAATCGCATGCTCATTTGTTGTGCCATTGTTGGTCGGTCGACGGGGCAAATTGTTGGAAATAGAGTTTTATGCCGGACCAGAGGCGATTATCGCGGTCATGGATTACAGAGTGCAAGGAGCATTATAAATGGAGCTTAGGGTTAGCTTACGCAGCGGGCAAAATGGATTCTCATTTGAGAAAAGGAAAGAAAAGCTGGCGGTTGAGAGTTTGTTTGCCACTTTAAATTGCATATAACGTTTAGTTATATAAAGCGGAATTAAAGAATAAAATCTCGTATCAATTAATTATAACTCAATTTTGCTCAATCACTTGAAAAATCTTGTAAAAATCATTTAAAAGTGATAAAAAGAACATAAACATTCATTGACAGTTTTAAAGGACTACTTGCTTATTTATAAATTTTTTAAACACCATTAATGGCGTTTCAAAAAACCTTATCGTTTCAAATCCACAACGATAAGTATTCAAACTTGTGAGAGGCTAGACAATGATTGATAGACTTTCCCATGATCTCAAAAAGTGTCTAATTTAATATTTAAATTGGTTTCTCAAGATTCAGTCATGCAAATCGATTAAACTCCACTCCCACTCCGCTGCTCTGTCAATCCGAACTGCGTTTTTATTTCCCCCGGTTTCGAAGAAATCTAACCTCTCAGCTAGCCACTGAATAATTAAAAAAAATTTGCCACTCAGTTGGCTCGCATCCCACCCACCACCACGAAAAGTCAGGCTTCGAGTGGCATGGGCTTCTGCTTTTCCGGGAGCAAACAGTGTGACAGCCTCAACCGCTGGCTTTTCCCCACAGCTACCGCTTGTCCCGCTGTTCCCGCTGTTCCCGCTGTTCCCGCCTTCACTGGCATCATCGTTGCTGTCAGTTTCAACTACGCTTTCGTTTTTATGCCCCCTCAGTCACTCCGGCCCTGAAACGGAACCCTCAGCCCCCTGAAACACCCCTGAAACGGACACACACACACACACACACATAGCGGCAAAATGTTGAAACTTTTGATGTTGACATTGCGCCTGGCCTGGAATACCCGAAATATATATTCTTTCGCCTTTTATTTTCTTCTCTTGGGCTGTCAAGGCGGCCGAAAAATAAGAGCCAGACCCCAAAACCATGCCACCCCCACCAACACCCGCCACCACCATCACCAGTTGGAGAGAGGACCGCCCCTGCAGACGCTCCATTCCTCATGTTTGGCGAGTGATTTATTTGACTGACACTTTTTTCTGCGTTGATTGCATCGTAATCCCAACATAATGAGTACTGTTATATTTCATGGCCATTCTCGTTTGGAGCAACCCAAATGAAGTAGACAATTTTTCAAAAACAAAGACTCTGAGGATTCCGGGTGGCAGGACTTCCATTGCCATTGTGCATGTGACACACGTAGGCAGGCGGCCACTTGAGAGCGGCCAAGTCCGATGGACAAAACGCTGCTCAAATTCTCATCATTTGTAAGCGTCATCAGCAGCAGCAGCAGCAGCTGGAAAAGCTAACCAAAAAAGCGGTTAAAACAGCGGCGCGCCATTTGGCAAAGATCAAAGTGAAGGAAAATCCCCGGGAACCTGTTCCATATCAAGCTCACCCGAGCTGCACTCCTCCTACTGTTTCCAAATATTATATAAAAGTTCGATTTTCCAATTCCAGGGAATGTATATCCGACAAACAATTATTGTAATTACATTCTAAGAAAAGGCAAAGCAACCACTCAAATTCTGATTGTTTCTACAAGAAACCAAATGATTTCGCCAAAATGGAATTATAAAAGCTTATGAAATGCAAATTAAGGTACCTGAGGATATTCATATATTTCAAGCTTAAATTGAGTAGCTTTTCATGACTGAGTGAGTAAATTTCCTTACTATCATTTTGGAATAACACCATTCAGATTTAAGCCAAAGTAAAAGTATTTTAAACTATGATTTATAAAAGTCTTATATAGCATATGAACAAGTTTTTTTACTAAATGAATCAAATGAATTTTCAAGTAAATGATTCTACTCAAGTTGAATTTCTGATTAAATCTGTAACTAAGAATTATTGAGAAACATTATAAATAACAAACATCGCAATTTCAAAGTCAAAGATTTCTACTGCAATGAATTTTCATTTCAATTCATTTCGCCCAGCATTCCTAAGCCATCGATCAGGCAGAGGCCAAAAGTGTTGTCACCTGATGACCAGGACATGCTGTCGCAGGGGACACTCGTGTTATCCTATTCCTGATGGACAAATGTCCTTTGGACCTATCATTGTTTTGCTTGAAAAACCCAGCGGACTTATTGTTGTCAGCGGCAGTAGTTGAATTTCGGAGATTCCGCCATTGTGTTTTGAAAAGTTTATGGGCGATAAGAGCGAGTACGAGAGATTTTTCTATGCATAATGCGGCAGTCGCACCCGAAACGGGGGCTAATTTCTCTTTGTCTCCAGTTTTTTTTTTTACCGGTTTTCCTCCCCCTTTGTCACTGTATTTGTGTATCTGTGTGCCTCACACAGTCGCATCTGTGTGCGGCGGCAATAAAAACTTTTATTGTTGTCACACGTAGCAGAGTGTAGTAACAGTGAAGCCAGCAGTTCCCGTCTCCATTCTACGTTCTTCATTCTCCATTCTCCGGCTCCGTTTCCCATCTCCTGGCCATTTTGCTGGTCCTCCTGTTGTTGTGTAACCTGCGTACATACTTCCGTTTCCGCCACGCCTTCCCCTGCCCCGTCCTTTTCCTCTTTTTTATTTCGGGCCCAGCCAAATTGAATAAAATGGCCTCAGTTAATGGTTGTCGGGCTGATTCAGTTAGCGCATAAAATGAGCAGAGCTCTATCCACCATCTCCAACTTTTCCTTTCCTTTCCTTCGCCTCTCTTCTCCTTCCTCTTCCTTTTGGGCCCGCACACTTCCTGTGTGTATATTTTTCGTATATATTTTGGTCACAAATGTGGCCGGGCCTAAATCTCGGTTTTACGAGCGCATTCTTTTGTTCCCGCCAATGTCCTTCGTCCTTCGTCCTTAGCCCTTCGCCTTTGCCAACGCCATTCTTTTGTTTATTATTTGTTTTATTTTTACATACACTTATACACTTTTGCGAACGTCAGTCTTTAGTTGTTGCCCCATTATGACCGGGCTTTTGGAACAATGCGAAAATCAATGCTAATATATTAAACATGATTGCTTCGCTGGGCGAGTGCACATACACATTTTATGACTGTTTTGACGGTCTAAAGTTGCAGCCAACGCATGAATAAATAGATTTTAAGCATCCGAAGAGGGAAAAACAAAAGTAGATTAAAAGCGCAGGAGCAGCAGCAAGAAAACAGCCGAAAAATTGCAAAAGAAACGAGCGTTGCATTTAAATGAAGGACTGCAAAATGCAGACAGTTGGACATGCAAATGGCAGTGACGAGATGTAGGTGCTCCTCCGGAAAATGGTGGGCTGAGTGCGCTTTCCACGAGGTGGGGTTTTCCGGCTGCCCTTTCGGTGGGCGGGTTCTCCTGGCTCCCGTTTCTGCTGGAATGACGAAATGCTCGTTCGCTCGCTGACTGGTTGTTCGAGTGTTTAAAACGGCTATTGTGCAGCTTGTGGTTGCTTTGCAAATTGAATAAAAGTTCATTCGAGTGTAAGGCAACCGATAGCACACCCATACACACACACACACATGGAAAACCCTCGTTGGGCTGCAAAATGGGAAAAAAATAAGAGAAATGCAGAAAAAAGGAAACTGCGAGCGAACCAACGAACATTGAATGAATGTGAATGTAATCGTTTTGCAAATGAAAATTGATTTTTGAATTGTGGGTGGTCAGTCCGGTCGAACCTTTTCCCGGGTCCCAGCTTCCGGAGCTCTATCATTCCGGCAAGCAACTAAATGAAATCAGCGACTGGACACGGCAACAAATGGCAGTTCGCAAAAAAGGATATGTACACAGGGAATAATAGTGGAGCTGATTTTATACGATTTGCATGCGAAAAAAAAACCCAATTTGAAATGGCTTGTCAAGGTGAGAAAAAAAAAAGAGTGGCTTAAAAAACCATTTGGTTTTATATTAATCAAAGCACTTGACAAGAAATCCATACAATAAAACCTAGTGCTGTAAAGGTATTTCTTTATTTGAATACCTTTCATTTATATTATAACTAGCTTACTTTCAATGCCAAAACTATTTTGAGAACTAGTTTTTTATGCGATCATAAGTTGCTACCTTTTCCATTCACAAATTTGTTTATCTTTTTTCCCACCGTGCATTATGTACGAGAAATATACATTGCTGGCAGCGATGTGCAATTTGGTTTTTAATTTAAATATAAATTTAAATCTCGCAATCGCATAAAAGGACGCGAACAAATAGCGAGCAGATAAAGAAACTAAAAAATTGCCATTAATAATGCAAGGCTTAAATATTTGAATGCCCCTGCGATGTGATGGTGGTGTGGCTCTAATTGCGCACTGGTGTTGGTGCCTCTATATATACGTGTGTGTGTGTGTGTGTGTGTGTGAGCGAACGCACAAAAGTACGCTATACATTTTTCATGCGACCATAACAAAAGCAAAAACATACGGAAAATGCTCAGCGCTTTTCTTATGCCACAACGACCGTTTTCAAAGACACTGCGCGTGAGACGGAGACGGAGAAGCGCAGTGCGAAAGAGACGGCGGCAAGGATAGACGGGCAACAAAGTGGATTTGAATTATTCAAAAAATGCGATTGTTATTTGCAAAATGTGCAGTGAATTGAGACGCTCGCAGACAAGCGACGACGACTGCTGCCGCTGCGATTTACGTTGGCGAATAATGTTGTATTTATGAGCCAGAATAGTTGGCTAAAGAGTTTTATGGCAGCACAATTGATGCAGCAGCGCGATGGAAACTTTAACTGAACGTTTGAGGTCCAGCAACTGGGGTGGCAATATGAAATATTTACACACACAAAGTGCTCGTAAAATGATATTTTTCGCGTTCAGCTTGCCAATTTCTATCTAGGTATCTTAGGCAGAACTTATTTTTAAGTTTATCAAAAATATATAACAAACGCTTTGCAATAAGCAAAATGCTGAAGGTCGTAGAATAATTGTCTTGCTGCTTCAAAAAAACGTGTAAATATTTAATTGGCTGTAATAGCATACGCTTGTCTATCTCGAAACTGTTAAGTTACTTCTTATTCCATTTAAAACAATTTAAACACTTCAATGATTCGAAGCGTGTTTTAAATGAAAGTAGTACAAACTTAAGAAGATGGTTTGACTATTTCTGCAATTGAAGTGCAGTTTTGACATTTCTTAGATGAACTAAATAAAAGCCAATTGATTTATTGGTTATATCGGATGACATATAAGTATCGTAAGTGCTTTAACTCCAAACAAAAGCAAAATTCTGGGTGGTCTTGGCCAAAATTAAATTGACAGCTGCATCATTTTTCTTAGCTCAGCAGAACTCACTCACGCTGCAGCTATTTATCATCTGCGACTGATGCGCTTTCAAAGACCAAAGCTGCACCAGCAAAGCCACCTACACCACCGACGCACCACTGGTGACATTGCACTCTCCTGTCCATTTTGGCTTCGCAGAGCCGAGCCATTATAAATGAAAGCGCAGCCGGCTATCCAAAGCCATTCAATCCGCCCAGCTACACCAAAAAAAAAAAACGCAGGAAAATAGAGAAAAATTAAAAGAAAAACTCAAACCGAAAATGGTTTTAATCAGTTATTCATGAGACGGGGCGACGTCAAACAAAAGCTTCTGCCGGTTGACATTGGAAGTCGACTGACTGAAAGATGAGGCAGCTATTCTGCTCGCTACCATTCTGCAGATGATAAAAAAAAAACGCAGTATGTGAAAAAAAATTTATGAGCTGGAAAAGGGCTTCAAAAATGAAAGCCTTAAACTCCCGCCAGCAACAACAATTAGCTGCAACTTAAAAGCAAGGCGCGCAAAGGGTTTGTTTATTCAAAGGGGTAACAGGGGGTTGCTTTTTCGCTGTTGTTGGGGTGTGAGTCCTGGGGACGACGTGTCTTCTTCATCTGGTTCTTGGTGTCTTGGCGTGTTGATGGAAGCACTCCAAACTAATGAGTATGCACATATTGTATGCAAGTGGCAAAAAAGGGGGTAGCTTTGCCGCCTTTGTTGCAGCGACTCTAGATGCACTTGGTGCCCAGGTATATAGCATGTCTCGTCAAGAGGGGCTTGTCGTCGCTGATTTTGTTTTGTTGCCCAGCCAAAGAGCCTTCAAATTAGTTGGCACAAAACATAAATGCAAATGAATGCATGCATTTGCATCGCAACGCCCATCCAACCACCTTACCTATATCCTCCATCCAGAACAGCCTCATTAATGCAGGCCTGATTGGACTTTTTGTTTGGAAAGGGAGGAGATGCCTGCACACGGACACACACAGCTCACATCTCGCACTCAGTGCACTTAAGTAGCTGGGTTTTAAACAATTACATTGGACGCCTTTACACATTATGCTCTATCTGCTTTCACCTTTCTCTGCGCAGCTCATCCCTCCCTTTGCTCGTGGTGTGAATGAATGTTGTCTGCTGATTGAAAATTCTTGTGCAAAAATGTCGACGTCGACGTTGTGTTACTCTGACATGCTGCTGCTCATTACATTAATTGCTTTGGCTTGTCTTTGCGACAGCCACAGACGATTGCCGTGCACACGGTGCGTATGCGTATTATGTATGCACGAGTGTGTATCTGTGAGCTGCAACCGTGTGCCCGCCCGATCGGCATGTGTATGTGAATGTGTATGTGGAGCAACAGCAGCAGCAGCAGCAGCAGCAGAAGCAGCAGTCGCATTTCAATTTCAATTTTGCAATTTTGGCAGCTGCCAGGTGGCACTGTCTCTCCAACTATCTGCCATCCCTTTCCCTCTCGACGTTGTCCCTCTCTGACTGACTGTCTGCCCGACTGTCCGTCCCTCTCGCTCGCTTCGTCTGCCTCTCTGTCTGTCGGACGGGCAGTTTCCCATATCATGGCAGCAGGCAGGCAGTCAGCATTTCGCATTTCCCATTCCGAGGCTCAGACCAATGCAAAAGCCTTTTTATCGCTTTTGCCCCTCATCAATTCACTGGCTAACAGATTTGCGCAGCTGTTTCCCTCGCCCTCTCCCTTCCCACTCACACTGAGAGAAAATAGTGGGAATAGTGTATGCATATTTTGATTTAATAATAGTTGCTTATGACTCAATAATCCAAGATTCAAGTAGTTTTGATATTTTTGCTGTAAACCACTGAATTTTATCTCTTTCATTTCAAAAGTGCACTGTTTTTCCGCCAGTGCATATATGTGGGTATGCGTGTATGTGGGTGGCTGTAACTGTGCATGTGTGTGCACCCGAAAATGTATGTCGCCTGTCAAATTACTTGAATCTCTGCTCTGCAGTCGCCTCCTCAGCTCAGCCAGCTCAATGCAGTTGGACCCACATTTGTGCGCTTGGTTTGTCGTGTCAGTCAAGCATAATATGATTATGTAGATGCTCGCACACACTCGGCTTCACACACACATATGAGCACACACGCACAGCACGCATACTGGCGCATACAGGAAACGGAAACTGAGTGGGCGGCGGGCATGCCGCCTAGCTATCGCAGTTCCGCAAAAACTACGAATATCTATTGGTTACACAACAATACAGCTACGGCATTGGATAAACAGATCCAGAGCGCTGTCAAATCGTATTTATTATTTTATGTTTTCATTTTGAAAATTGCCAGTCGCCATTGTTGTTACCTTGGCTGTGATTACAGTGAACAAAAAGCACTATCTGTCCATAATGTCCGACTGTCTATCCGGTTGTCTGTCTGGCTAACTAATCGACTGTTGTCGGATCGCGTCAAGTGCCAGGGTTCTTTGGGTTTTCCAGCTTTTCCACCTTTTCCACCTTGCCGTTCGCTTCACCATTTGGTTCATTGTGTTTGCGGCGGGCAAACAGTCAAAGGGAAAGCGAGAGATATTGAGAAATGGGGAAAAATCCATGACTTTTACCGGCAATTCTCAGGATGTGTGTGTGTGTGCGTTTGTGTGGGTGTGTGCCTCAAAGTCCCCTAGCAATCAGGATTTGGTATGCAAATTTGTAAAATGGAATTGCATAAATATTAGAAATCAATATTGGTCTCGATTCCCACTGTCTGTCTGCTGGAGTGTGACTCGGTGTTTGTGTGCTTCTGCGTGGGTGATGAATTAAGGCAAGTCGATTAAAAGATAAGCACTCAAAATACACCTAACTCGACTAAATGCTTTCAGTGTCAATTTGCTTAACGTCCTGTCGACGAGAGGAGCGCGCAAAGCTTTTCCCCCTTTCACACTTTCCCAACGTGTGCTGAACATGCAGCAACTCCCTTGACCTCACGATGATGAAAAACAGTTTGCAACTAATTAAGCTGCACGCACAATCTAACATGCAAGTTAACACCCGGCCAGCAGGAGGCAGCGGCAATAACAACTAAGTTTTCCTCGGCACAGTGCAACAAAGCACGATGAATTTGGCCCAGAGGCAAGCGGAAACGGAAATGGGAGTAGAAGTCTACACTTGGCAAAATTGTCTGAAGCTTAGCATTTGCCATTCCAGGAATTAGTTATCTATCAAATATATGCCAAAGGATATGATAAAGGGATTTATAATAGGAAACATATTTTAATAATCGAAATAATAATAATAACCCCCATTAAAATATTCGCTCCTTAATTTGCGAGTGCACATCTGCGGCTGAATGTGCGCTGTGATGGATGTGTGATGTGCACTAATGGCAGCATTATGCAAGCAATGGGCATTAATTTGCTCATTATCTGCACGACCACAACCGCAATTCGAATAACTCTTGCCCCACTGTCCCCCTGCATGTGTGCGCGTGTGTGTGTGTTCATGTACGGTGAATGTGTGTGTCTTCGTGTTTGACAAGGTAATATGCAATAAAAACGATACCCCGATCCTGCGTCGGGTTGCGTGGTGCGTTGCCACATTTGACCGCAGTTAACAAAGGCGTCCCCACCGATACACACACACATGCACCCACCCATAGATACACACGTACATATATACATATATAGACCGATACCCGGGACCCTAGCCGGGGCACAATAATAAGTGACGCATTTAATCTGATTTGCCTTATGACATGTTCATGACGAGAACAATTAAAATGTGCGGTTGGCTAGGCAGCAGAGAGCCGCTTCATTTGGGTGAGAGTGGCGCTGTTTAGGGGTGGCGAGGTGGTGGGTGGTGTAACGATGATGATGTTGGCCGGCGTAAAAAGCAAATTGTTTAATGTGCTGTGAATAAGTGACAAAACAGCTGAACCCAGGATAGGCGCAGGAATTGGGTCTGGCCAGAGGCCTCTTCCTCCTTCGCCAATGGTTCTGTGCTTCTGGTCATGGAAGTTTATCGACGACGCGTGCCGAAATCGAGATGCAAAAGAGCAGTACACTGAGAGCATCGATTTATGAATTTGAACATTCAACATTTTTAGAAATTTATAAATATATAAAATATATACATATATATTGAAGTGTAAATAAACCAGCTTTTTTGCCAGCACATTAAATTAATGTACCTCCTATCCAATCTCTTTTGAATTAATCAATTTTAAGGCCTAGACTTTTCACGCAGTGCAGGGGTGGGAGTGGAAGTGCGAGTGATGGCTCGTTTGGCTCCCCAGGGGTGACTTTGTCTTATCGCACGTAAGGGTTTATCCCATTAGCCGCAGTTGACTTGGCGGTCCTTGGGGTTGGCCGGGGCGGTATCTCCGCCCATGTATCTGCTCTTGATTAGCCAGTGGGTTATTAATGATCCGGCCATGGCCGCAGTGTCAACAATATGCGATATCCACATTCGATTTGGCAACTGACAATCGCCCCACCCTTTTGTGAGCTGGTCCTCTTCTTGGCCATAATTGCGACAGTAATTGGACATAATGCGACAAAGCTTTCTCTTCAGCTCCAGTTCGCCGACTCTCCGTTTGCTCTGTTTCACCATCGCTCCGCTTCCCTAATTCTCCAGTTGTTTGGCTTACACACGCCTCACTGGCTCGACTTCTTCGCCGACTAAAACTTTGTTGCAGTTTGTTTTTACTATTGTTTTGTAATGGCGAAATTATAGACCCCAGCGACCCTTGAGCTTCATTTCACTCCCGAAAACCCCAACGAGGACGAGGACGGGGACCAGGACCAGGACCACCAAGGACCGCCCACTCCTGTGACTGGCAGCGACATCCTTCGCCTTGTTCATCTTTGGCATTATCTACTTCCGCCATAAACAGCAACAACTTTTCATCTTTTGTGCCAAGCAGCAGAGGCAGCTGTAGAAACAGTGGAAGCAGCATCATTCGCCGTCTTTGTCTTTCGGCCATCGTGCCGTCTCTTTCGCTGGCTTACCACGCGCCACGCTCGGCATTTTTATGATTTTTATTTTGATTTCCTTTAAACTAAGTTCAGGCAGGGAAAGCGAGAAAGAGCCAGCGGAATGGAGAGAAATCGTTGCTATTTTTGCAAATTGCCTACAATGATGGCCGCAAGTTCGCGTCCTGTCGTTTTCTCTCCTCATTTTCGTCCTATTTTCTCAATGTTTCGCTTGAAGTAATGTTACAGCCTCCTGCTCGCTATTCTGCCGCCTTTGCCTGGCACCCGGAAAATATTATTTCGCTTGACTTTTACAACAGCCCAGCCATCGAGAGGTTTTTCCCATACTCCATACTCCATACACCCCCTGGAATATCGCCATCACCCCGTTGCCACTACTTTTATTTTATGTTTTTTCCGTTTAGTTGTTGTTGTTTATGTCGATGTTGCTGGCGACGTTCCGTCCAAAACTATTTTGCTATTTGTTTTGCCTAACTCGATTTTTCACTGGTTGCCTTTTGTCTGCCGGGCTGCTCCACCCCACGTTTTTCAGCCCACATCCCGATTTTTCCTGGCACTGACACATCTGAGACGGCACACAAAAACACATTTGACAAAGTAAGTGCACTGGAAGAAAAACAAACACTTTACGTTGTGCGGTAACAAGATTGGCGGGTAACTGGGAAGTACTGAGCTAAAATCAGTTAAGAGAATCCTAATTATATTGTACAATTTCAATACTGATTTAGGCTCTGAGAGAAATAAGACTTCTTTTCTAAATTAGATTTTTTTGTCTGTAAAACCAGCCAACTAAAGCAAAACATTCAGGACACTTTTGGCTATTTTTGGAACTCGCCTGTGTCATCTTTTTTTTTTTTTGTTTTGTGTCGCTTCTGCCATTTATTTTTGTTGCCGTTGTTGATTCTCCGATTTGCCATTCATTTTGTGTTTGTAATGATTTCCATGCTAATCACAACAATTGACGCGTGTGCGGCTGTGACAGTCAGTTCGATTCAATCCGATTCTATTCCATTCAGTTTGAGCCCGATTTTCCTGGAGCTGGGGGCCACATAACAAATGATGGCTATAATTGTATGGGAATCTTGCTCCATATTCATTGATGGCCCCCAAACATAATGGATTTCTATGCGGGCCGCACTTGGTGGCCAAACAATCGAGATGTATAGAGGATAGTTTTTGCCCCACACTCTCAAAAAAGGTCGTTGATTATTTTTCGGCTTTGATCTATTTTAATGCTGGCGCATTACGTTATCATTTATTTGGCGGGGGAAATTGAAAGTATTTATCAAGCTGCTAATAAATGGATGGCCCGACGGATTCATTCGATTTCGATCCAATAGCCGGGTGCTAAGCTGCTCAGCAATTTTTCAAACTTGAAATTAATAACGATTTTTCCTCGCCCATTCCATACCAGTTTCATTTTGCTTGCCTTTAATTTTTCTTTTATCTGCCATTGAACAATGGCCAGGCAATTTCGATGGAGCAGGGAGAGAACGAGAAAAAAGCGAGCAGCAGGATCAGGAGCTGGAGAAAGGACAGCCAGTAGCTGGCATAATAAATTAAGCGCTGCTGGCCCGATGGCTGCCACTTGGCCAAAATAAATTGCACTAAGCGAAAAATAACAACTCAATCCATGGATGGTACGGTACGGAACGAAACGGACGACAAACGACAAAAACTGCCGGCCAGAAAATTGAAGTAGCAGGAGCAGCAGCAGGAAAAGCGGGAAAAGTAGGAAAAGCTATAGCTTCAGCTATATGGCAAATGGAAAAAGTGCGCAGCACAATGGGCTAAAAGCAGAGGAAAAGGGGATATAAACAGATTACGTCGTTATTGGTGCTGCTACTGCGAGGACTGTTCCTCCTCTTCCCTCCTTTATTTATTTTTTTTTTTTTGACCAGCACGTGCCCACACATGTCCCCAGGATAGATGGCGATGGCAGGTCCTGCTAGCTGCCTCCGCCTCCTGATATCCTATATCCTTTAGCCCATCGCGTATCTATGCATGACCAGAGCTCCCTCGATTGATTTTGCGTCCTGGCATCACCTGCGGGCTAAGCTGCCTTCCAGGATTCGCAGGACGACGTTGGAAAAACCATCGAAGCGTGTCGCATGTCCTTGGTGTCCCTTGCCTGCATTAATTTATTTCCGTGTCCTGCGACAATCGTGCCACAATTCACGGCTGCGTTTTGTTAATTAATTTGCTCATTTATTGCCACAGGCACACACTCTTGCAGGACTCTCTTGATTGAGTCCTTTAAAAGGAATTGCAGTTATCTTCAGCCAGCAGCTGTCTTCAGAGTCTGAAGTTTAGACCTTATTTTTCCGCTTACCTTTTACCTTGTTTGTCTCTCTTTTTTTTAATCTTTTCTTGGGAGATAAAAAAGGAATCCTTCTTAAAACCGCAGATCTAAGAACCAAGCGAAATAACAAATTAGTTGCTCTGAAATATTCATTTTTCTGTTAGTTTCTTTTCAAAGATTTAATGCTAGAAAACATTTTTATTTCTTTCGTTTCATTTAAAGACTGTTTTTAGGTTTATAGTTTTGCAGTTTGAGCCTATTTTATCCAGCCTATATTTATCCTATGCCTTTTTTTGAGTTTTCAAAAAGAAAATTAAGGTTATCTTTAGACGGCAGCTGTCTCTTCGGATTTTAAAGTTCCATCCGTTTTCTTTTATATTTGTACTTTTCGCTCCATTCATATTTCCTCATTTTTTTGTTTTTTTTTTTGGAACACAATAACAAAAACATAAATCATGAGCGTCCCGGGATAATTTTTGTATAGCGTTTGCTATTTTTTAGCTGAGCTGGCATCTGCAGTTTTTGTAAAAAAAAGCGGATTTTCCACGGCTTTCATCCGTGGCAAATTCGTTGCGCCTTTGTTCGCTCCGCTTAAAGTTGCCTAATCGCAAGACGATAGCTTGAGTTAGTCCTGTACATTACCAAGATAGTTTCCATAAGCCACCCTGAACTAGTTGCAATTGGCCTCTAATCCCGGCGTAAATCATTGCACTTGGGGGGCGTACTGGCCGTAGCCACCTTGGCCACTAATTTACCATTATGTCAAGTCGAGAGCTGCTCAAGATGTCGTTCATTATGGGCCCATTCTTCAGGGTTTTCCTCAGCAACTTGCGGCCACTTATTATTTATTGCGCCTTAGGTGAGCGCTGCGTTTCGCTTTCGCCATTTTTGCCATTCACTCAACTAGCATTTTTCATGCACGTTCATTATTATCATTGCTGGCCCCCAAACTGCCATTCTTCAGGCCCCAATCTCTGGATTTTTTCATCGCCGTTCCTGCCGATTTTCGCATGCCACCATCCCATTTCTCAAAAACCCCCCAGCCACCCAATTTTTTTTTTTGCGCCCTGCGTTAAGCTGCACCAGCCGCTGATGATAAGCGACGAAAATGTGCAGAAAGCTGAAAGTTTCGCACAATTTTTTATGCCACGATGGGTTGGTCGAGGGGTTTGAGTTGGGCTGAGGGGTTGAGGGTTGCAAAACGCAAAAAATTTATCACTGCAAGAAGCCGGATGCTGGCTGCCTGGCTCCTTGGGCAAATAAAAGGCGAACGAAACTGCAGCGCGCCATTCAATTTGATTACTTGCGTCATAAATACCGGAAGCGTCAGAGTATTGAGGCACTATCACCCCCATATCTCCGGCCCCACTCTTTAGGGATCCTCCACTATCCCTGCAGGGAGCAGTGAATGGCCCCATCCCGCATATGTGCGTGATGCTAAGGAGGCGAGGAATATGAATGCGATGTCGATGAATGACGGCGGTAATATCCTGTGCCGTCAGCAATTGCAATGGCTTGGCTGCAGTGACGCAGCAGCTTGCTCCGGACTTTCGACTTGGCTTTCACTTGGTTGCGAGCGGGGATGGAGGGGTTTTCTTTCGAGGGGATAATGGGTAGGGGGGTGTAAAGAAGTAGAGACCCTCCACGCTTTTTATGCACTCAAAAGAATCTGTTCGGCAAGAAAAGGCATTAAAATGTCGACAGTGAAAGCGTCGATGGCTGGGGCGAAGAAAACGTATTAGTAACAGACTATTGAGACGCAAAGCGACTATAACGCTGGGGCGGTGGTATCCTTTCGGGCAGGTCCTTTTGGTGGATGCAACGCTTGAAGGCCGCAGCAGGCTGCCAGTGCAGATTCTTACAAGTGCGCCGCTGCTGCTCCTTCGTCGCGGCAAATGACTTATGTGCTACGGGCTAGCACTCACCACTCGACAAGCAGGATGCAGAATGCATGGACGCAGGAAGCAGGATAAAGGACATGGGACGCAGGATACATGGACACACTCAGAGAAAATGTGCGAGTCTCTTGAGTCATGGCCTTGACACTAAGCTAGCATAGATAGCATATATAAAGTAAGTCAAATCCTTTTTGGTAAATCGTAATAGGTTTTTTAGTGAATCGATATAAGATCTCTACTAGTTAGGGCATACAAATCGTACGTTTTAATAGCTTTAGTTTAGCGTTTGAGAAATTGTATTTTCATGGAGGGTAAGATTAAAGACTCTTTGATATGATAAACCAACCGCTTAATGAACAATTTTCCTTGCTGTGCAGGACTTGCAGCGTTGACGACGACACACTATCGCCAAATCAGCAGTGCAGCTTGCATAAAAAAATTGTAAAGCGCAGGAGTCGGGGCGATAAAAAGGAGCTCCTACTGCTGCCGCAGGATGCAGGAGTCAAAATGACTTTGGGGCACACACAACATAAGTGCTTATATATATCAGATATAAGCGTTCCCTTTGTGTGTGTGTGTGTGTGTAATGACTGATCGTGTGATTTTTTATGCCACACACACAGTGAGTTGCGTTGAAAGACGATTTATCTTGGACTTGGTTGGGTGATTGCCTGGCTAGATGACTCCGAAAACCCTACACACGCCGCCCATCCGGCACACAAATCAAGCACACACTCACACACATTGGTGTGGAAAGAGATAGAGATAGTGCAAGCGAAAGATACGGGAAGAAAGCATAAAAAGTGGCAGCAAAATAAACAAACAAACGAGTTTTTGCTCCACTCTCTGTGAGAACGTAAGTTGCGGTTGCATCAAAACGAACCCAGGGCCAGAGGGAGATGCCAGATCGGCAGAGCGACAGAGAGGGCAGCAAAAAATAATAGCAAAATATCTAACCATGGGGAAAACAGTGCGGGGGGGGGGGGGGCTCAGGGAGCTCAAGCGGTTGGCAGAGATTAACTTTCGGGTCGCTCAAAGCGACCACAGCAAGTGCTTTACATTTAAAACACGGCAAATGGCCAAAGTGCGACAGAGAGGCGGTTAACGCAGTGAAAGGGACGGCAAACAGGACACAGATAGAGCTTGTTCGTGGACAGTCGGATGATGGTCACCGGCGTTGACAAAAGCGCATATGCGAAAGCCGCAAGCCGGCCAGATTAACAATTAGCTGGCATTTTAATTTATTTAATATTTATAAGCCAGCTAAATGGGAATTTAGCTATAAAAAAAAATGCCAGCATAAATAAGCACCATATAAAAGACGGGCCACACAGAAGAAAAGGAGCGTCAACAAATTCTTTGCCAAACTGGCCATTAAGAGGATTTTTCCTACTCTCAAGTTGCTGAGTTTTTTAACTTACTTAAACATTTTTTAAATTTAAGTAATTTTATCATGTGAACGCTTAAAATTTCAATTTGATTTTTTACGGTGTTGTGTACCTTTTGAAAAACAAGCATCTTTATCTTTTTTATGTTTCGGGCTTCAGGCCATTACGCATACGCCGCGTTGACCATCAGTCCGTTTTCTGGGTTTATCAATGGCAAATCGATGGTTATAGCTTTATGGGCATTCGTGTAATGTGTTCCCCATCAGATCGAACATAACAAAATGCCTAACAAGCCCGAAACAATTCGGCAGTGTGTGTTTCAGCCCTTGGCTAGCGAAAATGTTGTTGTTCTCCGTGTTGAATATTTATGTTTTCACGCAGCAGCCAAATACAAATAAACCAAACGAAACGAAACAACACCGAACCGAAATAAAACGAGGCGAGTTGAAACGAAATGAAATGAAATGGGGAGTTGGTGCAGAATAAAACATGGCAATGAATTATGATACATGTGTTTGCGAGACTCCAGTGGCCCAAAAAGCCAAAGCCAATGCCAAAGCAACAGCAGCGAAAAGGCAGTTAGCTGGAAGCACAGCCAGCACTCATTCATTTAAATGCCATTTTAAACTTAAATGAAAGTTTATGGCTTTTTATTTGCATTGTCGCATATGCTGGCCCATACGTACATACATGCATATGTATGTATGTACTGTGTATGTATGGCTAAGGCTGTTGCTTGTTGCTGTTTCGTTGCCTAGTAGATCAACACCCCCCGAAAATTGAGGCTAGTGCAACATACACATGGCAATCAGGCTCGAACACAGAGAGAAATTTTAAGTACAGAAGACTGACTAAAGTAGAGGGTATATTATATTTTATTTAATATTTCGTTTTGCTTACCCAATAATATTGTAATTTCCAAGGCTTTATTTTTAATAGAAAGGACAATGAGTTCTTCGGCTTTAGAGTCTAGCATGCGTTGTGTCCAGTGTAGTTGCTTGTTTTATAGGAGCGACGTGAACACATATGCCACGCAAAACTCGACACTTTACATTTGCCATGGCAATAATTTATTTTTATTTTCGTTGTTTTGCCAGAAATTCGTTACCTGCCAGGACAGGACGGCATAAACGAGCCGAACCAAAGAGAACAGAACAGGTAACACGACATGGCAGGTGCAAAAGGCAACTGCGAACAAGCAACATTCAGACGGAGCGGCGTACATAAATCAAATTAATTTTGTAGGCGAGCCAACGTGCGCCATTTTGTGGCACCCTCTTGCGACGCCATCCTGCTCGCACACACGGCACCCACGATCCTTGACGTTGTTCGTGGCGGGGGGGGGGGTAAAGTGCGTTTTAATTGCAAAGATGCCGCCGCGTTTGGCATCGCGATTCGAGGCTAATTAGGCGCACAATTGGCACGAAATAAAAAGCCAGAAAAACAAAGAAGCGTACGTGACTATCTTAAGCTGTCGATCCGCCATTGCCACGCCCCACCGCCCCCATGTGAACGAATGTGTGGCAATAAAACGTACATTTAAATTGTCACGAAGGGGTGCGGGGTGGCAGTTTTGTTGGAGCGGGAAAGCGGAAAAGCGGGTAGGGGGCGGCAACCGCATCGCACGTGTAGCACACTCGTATTCGTATCATCAAATGAATATTCGCTTATTTGCATCTCTCTCTAGGTGGTAAAAGATACTCCAACCCCATCGTGCACCCCACACACTTACACCGGAAAATTTTTTTAGTAGATTTGAAGAGATATGTTCACAAAGTAGAACGCAAGGCGTTTTGAAAAGTGTGGTGTTTAAATAGAGCAAATATTTAATGCTATTAAGCTAGATTTTGTATTTCAAGAGATTATCCTTTTAAGTTTCAATCATTATCTCTAAAAAGATAACAGCTAATCATAAGAAAAATATACAATGAAATAAGGGCAGTTCTAATTAATTTAACAAGTTCTTTCGAATGTTTAAGATTTTAGGCACAATAAATATTTGAATCAAAAAGCACGTGGATTCCGGTTGAATATTTAATCAAAACCCAAAACTTTTTTCTCTCTGTCATCACAAGCAAATGAGTCTCAGCTCCTTTTTTTTTAATTTTTTTTTTCGAAGAGTGTACATGTGCCACTGCGGATTGATGGCAGTTGGGTGGCTGGCTGATGGCTGACAAAATGAGTTTTGCAGTTGCTTTCTTTTTGGCCGGGCAAAAAGGGACAACTGGGGGCAACGGTGGGTTAACCTTTGATTCAACAGCTGGCTTTTAAATTAAGATTTCGCCCGGCTGGCAGCTTTGGGCGCCCCTTGTACAATTTCACCAGCTGGAAATGAGAAAAGTTGCCCGGTTGGCGAGCGAAGTTTTCCGCTGGCTGGCTGGCCGCTTGCAAATTTCTCCGTCTTGGCGAGTTGTTTGCCGAGAGTTTTTGGCCCGCACAACTTTGCTCCGAATGGTAAATACGGCGTTTTTGGGCGGTAGGAGAATCTAATTTCGAATGATTACGCCGCAGCCTCGTCAGGGAAAACTACTTCAAGTGGGATTATGTTATTACTTGGCCTTGGTCCGCATGCTTCCCTAAATCTCTATTATGTACATGCCACCTCATCTGCATCTGCAGCTGCATGGGCATCTAATGATATTGAATAAGCACTTGAAAAGCTCATATAAAGTAAACAATTGATTTCCATTACCCCGACTGGAAATCGGAGATGCGAATCCAGAGCCAGAGGAGGAGACTTAGCAACTTTGCATTTGCTTAGCCACCGTTTACTTGCACATTTCCTCGTTTTTTTTTCTTTTTTTTTTATCCCATTTTTAAGCATTTTTCCTGCCCACTTGGCTGGCGGATATCTGGAGTCGCAGTGTGTGTTAGAGCAGCCAGTTTCTTGCGAGTTATTTTCATATTTGTTTAAAGTCTATTTACCGCAAGTTGACAGTGAAATATGCGAAACTAGCGCGTAGCCAAATAAGTGCGACAGTTTCCGGTTACAACTGTGGCAATGCCAATGTCTTGCGGGTAGCAGCAGGAGATTTTTCCTGGTCCGCAGCGCTTTTCCCTCCGACATATCCCCGCTCACCGCTCCACCATGAGTTTTGCAGACTTTTCTCCCCTTCGTCAGAGTTGCCTGCATGTCATTGCGGTTTGTTTGTTTGCTTGACTTGCGCTCGGGTAAGGATTTCATGTGCTTGAGCCGCGCCGAAGGAAGGGGGCTGGGCATTCGAGAAGGGGTTTTCCAGGGGGGCTTTCCTAGAGGGAGATGAGCCCGAACAGGACCAACCGCAGAGCTCAGTATGTGTATGTGTGTGTCTATGTGCGTGTTTGCGAGCCTGTCTGTGCGGGCTGCCTGCCTGTCCGCATGACAATTTGTTGTGCATGAAATCTGCTGTTGCTGCTGCTGCAGCTGCTGGGTGCCTCATCCTGCGTTCTTCTCATTTCTGCTTACTGGTGCAACGTTTTTTGCGCAATTTGCCAAAGCCATGCCAGGCACGAAGCAGATATGCAGAGCAGCTCGGAGCAACCAGAAGGAAACCAGCGAACAGGACGAGCGGCAGCTCACGCTCTGACTACGATTTCGAATTCGAATCCGACCACAACTGCAGCTGCACTGCGAGAAAATGCTCTGTATTTCTACATAAAGAGAAGCTATTTGTCCAAAAGTACCCTTAATTTTAACAAGGGAGTTGCAAACTTTTTAGATACTTAAAATTGTTAGTTTTCATGAGAGCACATATTATTTCTCTCAGTGCCTGGCTGTAGCCACAGTTAAGCTCGGTCCGGGCAAATAGTCTGGGCTGTGTAAACAAACGGTTATCCCAGCCTAGTCGCTCGCTTGCAAGACATATTAGATTTCCCTTCGCCGCTATATCTCCCGATGTCTATGGCCAAAGCCTCGCTAGCAGTGGTAGTGTGTAGTATGTAGTTGTAGCTGAGCCTAACCACTGAGACGGAAGTAATGTGTCTATCAAAGCATTAACAACGAGCCCGGCCAACGAAACGAAACCAAAACGTCTTCGTTTCAAATAGAGTTTTTCGCATACCCTAATCGCATGGCAAAAGGGTTGCATCGTATTGATTTCCCATCGGTTTTGGGCTCAACCGAAGATGGGGCTTTATGGAAGGGTATTCCGGGCCCGAACCCCAAATGACAGCTATGAAAAATGTGTATTGCATTGTTTTAGATGAGGTTTACTGCACGGAGATGGACGGACGGACGGATGGATGGATGGATGGTACTTGTTTGCCAAATGCCCTTTGCATTAAACGCCTTTATGCCAAATTGAACACAATTAAATTAGTTGCGGCCAAGGGATTAAGGTGGAAATTGGCATCGTTGTTGTGGTTGTTCCTGCTGTTGCTCTCTGTGTTTATGTATAACTAATTGGCTATGTAAATGGCAGCTGAGTGTTTGCCGTGTGTTTGTCGTGTGCGTGTGTTTGCTCTCACCCACACAAACGCATGCTGTTAATTACGAGTATAGGCAACCGCAGCTTATAGATGATTGGACCGGTTTAGAGTGGCTCGAAAGGTTATAGAGGGTGTCTAACCCACACCATTGCTTTTTAGTTCAGTTTGGGCCTGCTGTTTGTCAGGGGGGGGGGTGGGTGGGTTGGTGTGGGGGTGGTGCTGCGGCACATCATCCGCCCACATTGACATTTCGAGCAGCGTTGTCATGAAACCTTTTGCTAAGGATTATGCAAATCTGCCACTCATCGTGCACTCGCACTCACACACTCACACTGACATACACACACTCGCACAGAAACACTGGCGTGCCTTCATTTACATTTACATTCAGCTAGCTGAAGATTTGCGCATCATAATTTATGCCCCTCAAGCCCCACATTTCACCGAAAGAGACAGCCGGGAGCTGGAGCGAACGAGAGAGAGAGAAAGAAAGAGAGAGAAAGACACTTCATTCAAAACGCCTCAAAAATTGCCCGCAGTTATGACAGTCAGGTGAGCTCCGACAGAATCAGGAGCAGCCAGGACTCACTCGGAGTCTTATTCACATCCGCAGTTGGGCACTGCGAGAAATGATACTCTTATTACTTAAAGTCTCTCAGCTTCATACAAATATAGCTCATTTAATGTCCTTCTCCTGTAAGCAAATCAAAGTTATACTGCATATCTTCATAAATTAATTCATAACTTTTAATTTTTTTAGCATGCTAATTAAAGACTTTGACTCAATGAAGGCAATAAAGTAATTGCTATTTAGCCATCAGTAATTCAGTAATCATCATAAATTACATTTAATCGCATCGATACAACGATTTCCCTATATTAGTATGCTTTGTTTATATATTTAAAACAACTATTTTGCCATTAAGAATGTTATTCGACACGCGTTGCAACAATATTGTTTTTCACACTAAATCTTGAGTGACCATTTGTTATTTTTTGCGACAGTGTGTTTTGGTCTCGCTCGCTTGCCTCTCCATAATTAAATCATAAAAAATTGTTTTTTAATGAAATTAGTTGGGGGGTTTTTTTTTGTTTCTGCGCTGCTGTTTTCGTTTTGGCTTTGCTTTGCATGATTTGTCATAATTAATACCGAAGTGGGTGGGACACCGCAGGCGGATGGAAGGAGGTTTATCCGACATTTGAGGGGCCTGGCACCAACAGTGTTTCCCATTTCGCCCAGTAGATGGTGCACTTTTGGCCATTTGCCTTCCAGGGTTGGTGGAGGATGGTACGGAGGATCGGGGTCCTGGCCCTCATAAAATGCTTATGAAAAGCGCTTAAATTTACTAACCTTTTGCGGTGCGGTGCGAGGGAAATGTGCAAATGCAAGCACCGTAAACACCTTTAAGAGCCAGTCCAAAGGATACCGGACTTGGCTGCCAGATCCTGATAGTTGGCCCGGCAATTTCCATGCGAAGGGACTTTACAAAATGTGTAGTTTATTTGCAATTTTTTAGCCAACGAGCTTTACGTTTCTGTTTTGATTCCCACTCCCCTTTTTCCAACCCCTTCGCATGTGGAATTTTCGTTATCGCCCAGCTTGCAGCAGCAGCAGCAGCAGCTGCATCAGTTGCAATAAAATCAGTGGCCAAAGGTTGCAGCATCTGAGGTCAGCTGGGTGGCACTTTTCCACTTTTCCACCGCCCAGTCCTTTTGCATGTGTGTGTGTGTGTGTGTGTTGGTGTTTGTTAAATAGAACATTTGCAGGGAAAACCTGCGCTGGAAAAATTTGAAATTCGCCCGTTGTGTTTTGCTTATCCTATTCGTTTTTTTCCTCAGTTCTAAGTTCTTTTGATTTGTTTTTGCATTTGGAAAATAGTTTTCTGATTTGCATTTAAAAGGGTATTTTTGTGGCGCTTTAAGGGCCCTATACGGCCTACAGAAAAAACAGTATACATACATTGGACTTTCGAAAGGTGTTGCAAATAAAAATATTTGAACATGAACGACGAAAATAAATGGCATAGATTTCGCACAGGAAATCAATATTTATTAGACGAAATGAGATAGTAATTAATATTGATTTTTTAAGGGCATCAGACAGTGGCAGACTTGCAACGCGAAATGAAAATGCAAATGCAGCTAAACAACAGCTATGAAAACATTTGAATATATCACTCGAAGAGATACATTAAACTGGAAAATCCTTTCGCAACAAAATGTTGTAAAAAAAAGGTTTCCCTGGCAACACGAAATTGGCTGGCAGAGCTGCATCATAAATTTCCATCTGCTGTGTATATCCTGTAGATATATAGATATAGAATAGAACTGGGTAGCTATTGTTGTGGGTGCTATGGCGTATACGCATGCAACTATTAATCATATTGAATGGCGCGCCCCGACTGGTCCGGCTAATCAATCTTGCCAGGAGCAATCTCTCCGCGCTCATCTCATCCAAAGCGGAAGAAAAATGGCCGCTAAAGTCATTAACGGCTCGCTGGTCACCTGCCGCCAAAAACATGGGGAAAAGTGCAGAAAAAGCCGGATATGGAGGTGGTTAAACTAAGCCGCCGTTTGCCGTTTGCCTATTTTGTTTATGGACTTGGCGAAAATCTATCTGCACACCGGGCCGCTCTTTCCCCCTTGGCGATTTTCACCATCGCTTTTCCCAGCTGCCCAATGAGGCGGCAGGCAAAAGCCAAAGGGGATTAGTTGTAATCAATAACTTGGCCAGAGGGTGGAGGAGGGAAAACTGGTCTTGGGCTTCTGTTTTGTTTGCCTGTCGAAAGTTTCGCCGCACAGCTTATGGCCGGGCTTATACACTTGCAGCCAAGTTATTATTATAATTTCCTTTGCCAATGCGGATTAATTGAAAAGTTTTCCATTAAGAACTCGCGCTTGGTTAAATCGCCCGCCGCCTTTTGTTTTACCTTTTCGAGTAAAATATGTAATTCCAATATGTACATATATACATATAGATTTCCGTGCCCCATAGTATCTTCACTATTTCATCGTTATGGATTTTGACAGTTTCGCCGGGCACGATGAAAATTACTTAAAAGCATTTCGTTACCCAGCGCTGTTTTGATTGATGGCCGTTTATGGCTGCTTTCCTCTCACTCGTCATTATATTCGCATTATCAAGTGGTATAGCTATAGATATACATATATATCTTTATATATCTTTATATATATAAAGGGGCGGGGCAATGGAGCATTGCAAATGGCAGTTGACGTCTTGCGGCGAGGAGCTGACAAAAAGTTGCGCCAATTTATGTCAATTATCGGAAGCTTTACCTGCGGATTTGAGTTTCATTTGGGTTGGGGGTTGGATTGGGTTTGGGTTTTCCGATGGGTTGCGGAAAATCGAGGAAATCGAGAAAATCGAAAATCCCCTCGAGAGCAGGCTGCGTAATTTGCTGGGGAAAACAAATAATGGCATTTTTAGCTGTTACCCGATACAGCTACTTCGTTTTTGTTTTTCATCATTCAAATTTGTCACTGGGTGACTGGGAAATTCGATAATGTTTAGGAGGAGGCTGGTATCCTTTTTTTCACAACTGAGGATATTGAATTGAAGCTTGAGTTATTGGGTTTAAATATTGGTTGGGCATTGAATTTCTGAACTGTTCCTCGGGGCAATCTTGTGTTACCAGCTATTATGCTTTTAAGTTAAACTATAAATAACTTTGGGATTTCAATAGATTTTAATACAATACGATTTAATATTTTCCCTAGCTTCCATAGCACATTTCATCATATCCACCTAGCTGCAACCATTTAATGCTTAAACTCTACTCCATATGTGTTATCCTCTTGAAAAAAATACCCCACCATCCGATAGCACATCGTTAATGAAAATCCGTGTTTGGGACTTTTTTTTGCGCTTCGACAGCATCGAGAGAGTCGCTCATTAAAATCGGCGGCGGGAAGGCAGAAAAGCGTCTAGCAAATCGATTTTCGTTTAGTATCGTAATCAACAACACGGGATTTTGGTGCTCGTGCTAAAAATTTGTTTTTTTGCGCTATAACAAGTCTGGCAAAGCCCCCGTTTCGGCCTTTTGCACAACATGGCTGAATGGAGAACTTAAAGAGCACTCGAACGGCACTCAGCCGCAAACACAGGCACACACACACTTGCAGCGGCACACTCGATATGCATATGGCTGTGTGTGTGTGTTTAAGTGGAGTTCTGTTTTAGGGGGCGGAGTGAAGTGGAGTCCTGAGCTTTGCAGTACTTGTCAAGATTGAATTTGGTTCGAATTTTTAGAGGTTTTTCTCGCTGGCTTCGTATTTCTTTTTTTTTTTTTTTTTGGCGTTTTTATTGATCAAACAAAACATAGCAAGTGGCAGCCAGTGAAGGTGTCACTGCTTACGGCAAGAAAAAAAAAGAGAAAAATATATATACAAATCTACCCGTACATTGTATTTGGCTGGGGAAACACGCGCAGTGCGAATAGATTGCATGATTTGCTCCACTGCCTGTCATTCTGATTTTTTATGATTATTATTTTGCTTCATTTCGCTTAGCATTTTGGCATGTGACTGGCTTTCCCCCATTGATATAGTTATGGATATATATATATACCGAGGAAAGCAATTCTCTTCACTTACCGGACCAAACTGTTCGAAGTAACTTTTGACATCCTCCAGTGTGGTGGGCGCCGAGAGGCCGCCCACAAAGATTTTCTTCGTTCTCGTCACCATCTGCAAAGGATAAGGAAAAGAGCGAAAAACGGGTTAATATATATGGCAGGCGAGTAATGAGCGGAAAGGTTAAGTTGGGCGGTATTTAAATATGCATTTTATTCGGGACTTTACGCGGCTTTCTACAAAAGTTATGACCCCCTCCTCTGATGGCCGGGAGCTTGGGGACTCGAGGCTTCGACCTTCGACCCCGCCACCGCCTTCGCCCTCGCTCTCGCCCGTCTTCCTCTCAAGTTCCTGTAACTTATGGCCACCAACTTTCGCCATGAGTCGTTCGGCCATTTTGTGCATTTTATGTACTACATGCATGGCCCTTATTCTCTTTCTCTCGCCTGCAAGTGTGTGAGTGCGCCTGTATCTGTGTCTGTGCCGGTGTGTGTGTGTGTGTGCAGCTGGCATTTATAAGCTGACAGTTTCAAATGCCAACTTTACGCAGTTAGCGCTGCAGAAGCAGCAGCCGTCGAGCAGCCAGCTCCGAAAATGATGGCGAGACAAGGACGAGCAGGCAGCCTCAGGCTTGCATATGTAGCTGCACTCGCAGAAATGACTTCCAGCCTCAAGGATACAGCTCACAAGTCAAGAAAACAATTCTCTCTGAAAATGCTTAATTTCAGAAACAGTTCGCAACTGTATCTTAAGGTTTTAAATACTTCATTTGTCTTTATTTCTTTTCTAAATAGGTGTACCTTCTTTTATTTATAACTTTCATATTCGCTGGAAAAGCGCAGGAAACGCGAAAGTTATCTCCCATCACAAATTTCGCTGCAGTGCATTCGTATATGTGTGCGTTAGCTGCTGGCTTTCATGGTGTGCGCGTGTGCGTGTGCGTATATGTGTGTAGTGCAACGCCAGCCTTTTTAGCCAGCAGGCAAGCGTAAACTGTTAACGTTAAGTGACGGCAGTTAAGGCACAGTGGGCCCATCGCACAGCCCCACCAATTTTAATTTGTATAATTTTTAAAAAATTACCCACAAGCTAAGTAAACCCCAGAGACCTCGGCTAAGTTCAGAGGCTGTCACGGTTGGCTGCGAAAATCCAAGGGGGCGTTGTTCTCGACAGGCGGACCAGCGGAGGAGCAGGAGGCGCTAGAGGAGCAGGACGAGCAGTAGGAGCAGGAGGTGCGGGGCCCACGGTTCGAGGGACCCTTGAATAAACCGGATGAAGCTGATGACGCTGATTGCACTGACGCTTGCAAGCTGCAATTTATGAGCATGGCACAGACAAAGGGGATGAAACCACCCCCAACCCCAAAAGCGCCCCGTTGTAATGGGGGGTGCAGGCGATGTGGGATATGTCCGTTAAGGAAGCTAACGATATGTAACAGCGGTGCTGATGTTTCTGCAGTGCCAGCAGTAAAATTCATACAATGTCGTAAAATTAAAACACTTGTGGTGTCGCACTCACTCGCGCACATAGATACATAGGAGATAGAGCGAGTGGCCGATGGCGGCATGGTGGTAGAGGGTGTTAGATGGTGAGCGAGGGAGCGAGGGAGCGAGGGGAGGTTTAGATGTTACTACAAAGTTGGTCGTGCAGCTTTTGGCAAGGCAAATCGCTTTGGCCCAGAGTCCTGTCTTCTTGCTCAGCTCCTGGCTTCTGTTTTCGGTCTCCGTCTTCCTGTCGCTTTTAGTTTTTCCTCCTCCTGTTCCCTCTAACAATTTGCAAGGGCAAAAAAGACCAGAAATCAAGTTGAGAGTGTGCTGCAAGAAAGTAACTGTAACAACATGACGTCCGAGACAACGTTGAACCTGCCACCACCCCATTAGGCCCGAATCACTCCCCTCGATGTACCGCCCATGCGGCTCATCATCACCAGCCTCAAAATGGGCACAGAAATTGCAGCGTTGTTAAAAAGCGATTCAAACTGCAGTGGCCAGCACTTTGAGTGTGGTCTGTTGCACTAACAGAAAATTAGTGTTTGATATCTTCAGTGATTTCGTGACACTTTAAAGGCAACAACTTGGAAGTAAATGGAATTTTATGGAACTTCAACTAGTAAAAGTTAAGTTATTGCGATTCTCCAATGATCTACAACTACTACTTTAAGAGCTCTGCGCATTCATATAATATTATTATTTAATTTTTAAAGCTTAACACAAAAGAGAATGAGAAAAGGAGATCTACAAAACTGCTTTTTGCTGTGCATTTCCAAGCTGCCATTTAGCACGACGCACTTTGGGTGCACTAATCACTCCCAAAATGAAGCTACTTAAACTAATAAACTGGAGACGGGAGTTTGATTGCTTGGCCAATGTCGGCAATGTCATCATCAAATATAAATGAACCAGTTCGGGAACACGCCCAGTGCTGATAGCGGGGCATGAATCAAAAACAAAACACACCCAAAACCGAACCAAACGCGACCTCAAGACAAATACACACATGCGGCTACGGGGGGGAAACACTGATATTCAGGCTACACGGATACGCAGATAGTCAGATACTCAGATACTCAGCTACTCGGATACAAATGGCACCACACACGCATACTAACGAAGTGACACGGCATTTTAACGGCCGCCGCAGCGGAGCACATGCCGCCGGATGTCCTGCGGGGATGGCGGTGGCCTGGGGTCGAGTGGGTGGGGCCGACAACTGGCACAATGTTTGGCCATGGCCATGTCTTTTTGGCCGGGTAATGCCGAAAATTTGACAAATGACGTCAGGAGTGGGCGTGATCAAGCGGTGGGCGTGCCAGCCAAATGGAGAACGGAGTGGGAAAAGGACACACGAAAGCGCAAGAGGGCGGAGCGGTTACAATGCAGTTGACAAGAAAGTCGCCCACTGGATGGATGTCTAATGTGGAACAGACGCGACAGGGACAACGAAACTGTTGTCCACTAAAAAGGATTACATTTAAATAGAGCACTTGTAATCTTAAGCTGCATGCAAGTAAAGAAATTGCATACGATATTTACAAATGCATTAATCAATTAGAAACTCAGCTTTGCTTGTTCTAGCAAAGTTCTCACAATTTTATGACCATTGATTGGAAAATGGATTATCCAAAGCCTTAATCCAATTAATACAATTGGTTGGCATTGGATTCAAGTAAAAATAAGTACATATTTCTCTTTTACGATGTTGTTTTATTGTCTTAAAGGAGTTAAATTAAATTCCTTTTGTTGCATTGCCATCTTAATCATTCAATTTAATCTATTTGCATGAAGACAAAAGATAACGTTCAAACAAGCAAAATAAGAGGCAATCAATCAATTCAACACCTATTTTATTACTTAATAAAAAGATTTACGCCTTTCTTCTAGCTCTGTGGATTTTAATGAGGCGTAGCATATAAATAGGAAAGTGCAATAAAATCGACACTTTATCACGGCCTTTCATCGATACGCAGGACGGTTGACAAGTCGCATGCATATTTCATTCTGACAGAGATGCTTTATCGATAGCCCCCGACTTATCCAGAATGTGCTCATCTTACTCGAGATTCCCGGGATGGTGGGATGGGGGATGAAAAGCGATGCCGACATGGCCATCATCTCCATCATCTGGCGGGCTGAGAAGCCGATGTCTGTTATGTTAGTGGGAAAGGCCAAATCAATTTAACACTTTCAACTAAATTATTCATTTTGCATAATAATTTTCAAATCTGTCAAAAATGTACACACACACACACACACACAAGTACACCACAGATACACAGGATTTTCGAGGCGTCTGCACTTTCACACGCTCCGCTCAGGAGGGGGCGTGGCGCTTTCGGAGGGCGGTGGCGTTTGCGGAACGCTTCCCAAAAAGCACTCAAATAATTCCCGGGCGTAAGCTAAACCAGCGCAAAGTTGCCGAGAGCTCACAACAATGGCAAACGGAAATTGTGGTAGGGGGTTTTCTCTGCCAGGCAATGAAATCGAGGGGTAGTTCTTTGCCGGCAGCTGCGAGGGATGGCGGGGGAAATAGGATAGGGGTTTGGTAAAATGGAAAACCCTTTAACCGTGCGTAGGCTCCGTCGCCGTCGCCGTCCGCCAAGCGTCGCAAATTCTGTTAAGCGAAAATTTCATCAACGGCGCAGAATTTTCATTCGCCATTTAGACTTTTGCTCCACCTGCCCTGCCCTGCTCCACTCCACTCCGCTCCCTTCCTTGGCCATCGCCATCGTTCGTTGTCAAAATGAAAGGAAAATGTCTCATAAATCCTTTTAATATTAAATGAGCTCGTTCTACGCGACAGGCTCGGCCCAACCCGCGAAAAGCGTAAGGGAAAATGGTGGAAATTCGGGCAACGCACACACTTAAAATTATGTGGCTAATGGGAGCAACTTGCCTGGAAATTGCGCGCGGAACTGCGGAGATATCTCGAATCGGCGACACATGTTCAGTGGGAAAAGCATGAAAATGCGGAGGAAAACCAAGGGACCGGGGCACTCTGCCAATTGTCATTAAATGTAATTTTTAAACCTTTTAGCGCATGTGTGCCATAAAATGTGAGGTTAAAAAGGGGTTTTCTTTTGGGCCTCCCTAGGATGTCCTTTTTTCTGTGCTCTGCCATTTGGTTTTATTGTGAAATTAGTCGGCAAAAGCGGGTTTATTAAAGTTTACCCCGAAATTCCTGATGCGTTGCCTGAATTTTCAGCCTGGGCGGAGAAGGGTTAAGGGGTGATTTTCAACGACAACAATTTGTAACATTTGCCGCACTTCCCGCAAGAATTTTGGCCGCCGGGGGTTTGGATGGATGAACAGAAAAAAATCGACATAGCTGGAAAACGGGATTGGTTGTAACCCACTCGAAAAAAGAGCTCCAACATCATTCAAAGTGACAAATTATCCATGCAAATTTTATACAAAATAAAAGGGGGAGACCCACAAAAACGCCCGCTGCCGTGGGAAAAAGTGTTGCATACTTATGAGTGTTGGCAAAGAGCTCCGGCATGAAATGTGAGCATTGATAGAAAGTTTGACAAATGCCAAAGGATGCCATTTCAGGATAAGAGCCATGACGGAGATGAAGCAAAATATATGTAGGCTGCTTATTCAAGCATTATCTTTGTTCATTTCCTTTTACACTTTGCAAAATGAAATGAATGATTTTGCCGCTTATTCCGTTGGAGTTTTTATTTAGATTGGACCTCTTACGTATTTGCTTTGAAATTTCAAGAGCTACTTATCACTGATGATAAACGGTAATTGCAAGCTCAAATTTGCTGTGATATTAAGCAATAGGGAACTATTGGATAATTACTAAAGGAAATGCTGAATAATTTCGAAATTTCTAGTTTCTCCTCAAAGTACTTTATTCTATATATATCATATTAAATCTATATTCTTGCAGTGCACGCTTGTAGTTATGTATAATTCAATACGCTCCATCAATGCCGAGTTCTCGGGTTCTCGGCATTTTGTTTTTGTCTGGCTTTCAATTAAAATGACCATAATCACACACAGTCACAGACAGGACTCACCTACACCCTCAACCACGTACACACTCACTCTCGTACACACACACACACACATGTGACCCTGATCCCAGTGCGTTGAGCCCAAAAAAAATTTGTGCAATTTCCGTTACTAATACTTTTTGGTCAATTTCCTTCGAATTTGCTTGGCCAGTCGATCTGGCTGGACAAAAAGCGATAGTTGGTTCGTTCGTCTTCCTTGTTGATTTATTGCCCTGACAGAAGAAAGTCCCATCCTCCGGTCGGTCCTTAATTTCGTTGATATTTATGCGGCAAATGTCCCTGCGAACGTAGCCAATAAACACGTTCCTGCTGTCACTGACAAGGGATAATGGGCCTGGTTCATAGAGAAATCAGCATTTGAATATGCCCCAGGGACGAGGATTGAGAGTCCGAGAGTGAGGAGTGCCCTTCAAAGCGAATGCAAATTCCGAACAAAGTCGTGCTTTTTTGTCCGGCTTTAACTTGTAAATCAAATGAAATATATGGCCGGCGCATAAATACATTTGCGTAGATTGATGTCGAAGAGTTAAGTTCCCCCCAAGCCGAACCGAACTGAACTGAACTAAACTGAAACGATCCGAGCTGAGCTGAGCTGAGTTGGCATTTTAATGAGCTTCATAATGCGAGGAGGCAACAAAACTAAAATGGCGCATCGCTCACAAATTGGCAGCGAGTGGGTGGCAAAAAGGAAGGCAAAGGCCAGAGCAAGCGAGTCCTGGCAAGTCACCTTATTTATGCATAACAATAATGAATATTATACAACAAGCCCGAAATGTAATTCTGTGTAATTAATTATTAATTTATGCGCATACATTTAACTCACACGCATTGTCGTCGACAGTAGGAGCAAAGGCAATGGCAGGACCAGGACACATGTGTGCGTCTCCGTCTCAATCCCTTCGTATTCTCCTCTCTCTCTCTCTCTCTGCAAATGTTCGAGTGTGTGTGTGTGTGTGATTGTGTTTGGCATTGGCATCCTGGCACAATGGCGGCTGGCGGATACGGAAACTGTTTTGCTGCCGTTGATGCCGATGCCATAGAGAAGCCCCGGCCATTGTAGTTGCCGATGCCGGGCTTACCCATTAATTGGTGCTATTTATGGCTTGATTGGTTTTAAACATATTCAAGTTTGCATTCAAATGTACCCTGCATGGCAATATTTGTCATTTATGCAAATATTTATAGAATCATATATGTGAAAGACTGCCTTGTTTATTCCGAAATTTCATAGATATTTGATTTAAATTTATCTTTTTAAAATATAAGTTTCTTGTCATGCTAATCATTTTAAGTCTACTGGAATTTTAATAATTTATCATTTTCCATCTCATATCTTAATTTATTTTGAACTTGAATTATGTTAAATAGTTTTACCCAGGGCATACCCTGTTCGAGCTTGCCACCTGCATATCCTTTAATGCCGCTGCAGCGCTGCTGCTGCTGCACTAACGACTAACGACCAACAAAGTCGTTCCTGATGCTGGTCGCATGTTGCTGCCCCTGTCGTTCTAATGTTAAGTTGAATTGTCATTAAAATTGTCGTCCATAATTTCGACATTAAATACACACACAGGCCTGCACACACACTCACACAACCAGCTAAACCTGCTGCCGAGCGCGCTATATACGTATGAATGTGTGTGTGCATAGATGTAAATTGTGCGGCTGGCCCCTCGACGTATGCAACACTTTTGGCTTGGCGAGCAGAGCATAAATGCTTGCCTCTGCTTAAGCAGATGTGTGAGTGAGAGTGTGCCTGCTGTGTGTGTGTGTGTGTGTGTGTTCGGAGCGTGGTTAAAAAGTGCCAACGCAGCATGTTTTCAACATTGTTTAAATTTATATGGTAGACAAGCGAGCACACACACTTCGGCACACTCGGAGGACGTGGATGGGACACCCAGGACAGCCGCAACTTGTGCTTAAAGTTTTAAATTTGCATAACACAGCAAAGGAGCAAGAAGTGTAGGGCATGGAGCATAGAGCTCAGAGTCAAGGAGGGTCAGTCGAGGACATTCTACTACTGGCTCTCTTACGTAATTGCCGGGCTCATAAACTCCAGGACCAATCATCATTAGGCGCTCGGTCATTACATAATTATCGCAATCACAACTTGCAGGTAATTGAAATTGTGTGTGGTGTCCATTCGGAGTCAATTTCGATAAAGTTTCCCTCAATTCCGATTCCGGTCCGTATACTGGCTTCCATTTAACGCTAATCACTTGCAGTCACACACAGCGAACTCGAAACTCACTTTGAGCCAAATAATTTGTCTTTCTATTTCCGTTTAATGGCCGCCGGGCGGACGGGGAGGGGTGGGGGTTTGTTGTTGGGCAAAACCTTTCTTGCTTTCCGGCGTTATAGATTGTTTTTGGCCAAGGTCAAAAGCGGGCCACTTGGGGCGGGCTAGGTGACGGTTTTGCTTAATTAGAACATTCATTAATCAAATCAAAACCATTTGCCACCCCTGGCTTAGGCCTAGTTGGGCCAGGCCAAGAAAAACCAGGCCAGACAATGAGGAAAAGCGCTCGGCGAAAGCGAAAAAAGGAAACTTTTGGCAAATGGCGAATGGCGGCCAGGCACGCACAGGGCCCAGAAGAACTGGCTAAAGGAGGAGGAGAGTGGCAAATAAATTCGGTCGCACAGAAAAACGACAAGCGGCATAACAAAGCGCACAGATTCGGCAAAAGGACGCAAAAGAACGGAGCCACAGGATGAGCCAACGTAATACAACAAAGGACGAGAAACGGAAAAATGCGACCATTAAAACACATTTGTATATCTATTTTTGGGGCGAAACAAGCTCAACCCCAAACTTCAGAGCGGCGGGCGGTCCGCGAATGCCACAAAATCCCGGAGCCCCGGAACCCCAAAAAACCCCGAAACTCTAACCGAAACCGAAAGATACAGAAACAGCGAAATGGAAGACCAACAATGGCCAGCACACACAAATACTTAAAACTACTTTAATTTATGGCACACGCATTTCTGCGTTTAGCTCAGCCCCTTTTCCGTTCATTTCCGTTACTATTCATGAGAGTGGGGTTTTTCCGAGGGGTCGGAGGCCAAAGCAATCAGTCAGCAAACAACATGGCTTTGAGCCCTGCCTTTAGTCGCTCTTTCAAAGGATATGCTCTCTAATAAGTCGCCCAAAGAGACGCACCAATTCAAAGGCATCTCGAGGAGAGTGTTGCGAGTTTTCTTCCATTTCCATCAAATTTATAAGTGCACACCAGCCGCACATATGACCGCCAGCTAGTTATCAGCGTACGTGGCTGAGATTTGGCTGGGAAATTAATGAGATATCATAAATCAGGAGATAATTGGAGAGCCCTGGCGGCCTTTTCTTCTCCTTTTTTTTGGCGGCTCTGGCGGTTTACAAAGTCAAAGCGATATCGTCAGTCACTGTGCTTCCCTTCACTGCAGTCAGTTGCACCCACTTCAGCGGCCAGATGCACTGAGAAAATTATGAATATTATTCAAGTTCAGGTATTAGACCTGATCCAACAAATGCTTATCTATTTCAAAAGAATATTCCATTTAGCAGACGTGACATTTTACATTATTCTAAAGACACACATAGTTTGTTTTAATGGCAAAATTATAAAAGACAGCTTGTTCCTGTTTTTCAATGTTTCTTTTTTCTCCGTGTACGCCCCTTTTCTGGCTTTTCTGCCAACTGCTGAGTGGGTAAATTATGCATAAGCGCACTACCAGCCACATTATGACGAGGCAGGCGGACGTCTGATGCAGAACGCAGCTGCCTGGATTATATACGAGTGGTTTTGGGGATGGGGGGCGAAAAGGTGAGTGGACAGAGGGGAAGAGTGGTGGAAAGGGGGCTGGCAACTCACTTGTCAACGTGCTCATCACATTTCTTCCCAACCAAACGAAACGAAACGAAACGAAACCGCCCAAACCACCCAGTTTGCCGTTTATGCGCATCAAGGCAAACAAACAGCAAAATATTTGTATGCTAAGCCAAACACATGCGACGGCGAAGCCCCACAATGCCACGCCCCCCATTTCAGCTGCCAACAGCCGCCCCCATTTCAGAGAGTCAGCCCAACGCGGCTCAAGTATTTTGCATTGCTAAGCAGAAATTATAAATCAGGGCAATTGTTGAAGATTTGCAGCCCGCACAACTAAACGGGATGGCAGGCGAAGGCGAATGAGAACCGGAATGAAAATGGAAATGGGAACGGTAAAGGGACATGTCGGGTGTGGAGAGGAATGATTTAGGGGGGGGGGGGGGGAATGAGGGGTCCTGGGATTGCGGCACGCACGCCTCGCTGGTTTCCCGGTACATGGCCGCTTCTGCTGTTTCTGCTGCTGCTGCTGCTGTTGTTGACTAACTGACTGGCTAAGTGACTGACTGACTCGCTGTGCTGTCTGTCCTGCACTCGAATAAAAGTATCTACCTAAACATATACAAAATTGGTAGTAAAATACAACTCACAACATAATAAAATACAAAATGCTGTAGACAATAAATAAGTATTGTATACATAAATAAAGAAATCCTTTACATTGTGTAACGAATATCCCATTTAAAAGCTAAATGATGAAATAATTCCATTTCAGATTGGCAACTTTTATGTAATAGTTTCCGGCTATGAACATGATTTTAAGACATGGATTTATTTCCTTAAAAATTCGTGTTGCTTGCAGTCAACAAACTGAAATGAAATTCAGAAGCAGCTATGAATGTTTTGCCGAGTGTTTTTTCGGGCCTCGTCTGATGAACGTGCACAGGCAGTCAAATATTTTGCAAGGACGAACGTGGAAAAATAAATAAAAAATTCCCACAAAAATGAATTTAACGAATATGAACGCAGACGGGGAACGAGACGAGACGTGAGGTGAGGTGGGCAGCGAAGAGGTGGAGCCAGAGAACTGAAATCATAATTTAATTTAACGTATTTTTCGTTGCCAAAAGACAAGACGGGAATCACACACACTCGAACAGGAAAGAGCGACAAAAACAACAGATGGCAGAATGGCGGAATGGGAAGGGATTGGAAAGCAGAACTCTGGGGCAGATTCGGATTCAGAGAGTCACTTCGGATTCAGAGAGTCACAATCAGCGGCAGGAACAGAAGTCCTGCTGCCAGACGGGCTAAAAGCAGCGGAAATAACACGCTCCGTAGCGCCGTTTAAAAGTGTAAAAGCCGTCAAGAAAAAGCTGAACAAAAAAAAAAAAAAAAAACAGCAAGAGAAAATAAATGGAGCAGGCAGCTGAAGGAAACAGTCGCGAGTTTTTCCAGTCGCCTCGGTCATGGTATGAGTCACCTTGGTAATAGAATCGCAGCGCGTTTTGCCTGGATTTTAATTTTAGTAATGGAAGACAATGGCAGACAGCGGTGATGTGGGGAGACAAATAAGCTTAGCCAGCAATGCAGCATCCCGACTAGAGTAAAGATGATAAGGCGGAGGGCAGCGGCAAGATTTCTTCAGATTTATTGCGCCACGTTGCAGTTTGAAGTTGTCGAGACATATAAATCTATCCGCAGCGCAGAGGGCACATTTACACATGATTGTTATTATTTAATGCTGTTATTGTAGCTGCTACTGCTGCTGCTACTGTTGCTGTCATGCGGTTTTTTAAACGATTTTTATTAGTGGAAAGGAAAAGCGGAAAACGGAAATAACAGCCACGCGCCGTAAAGTAGACAACACATTCCGAACACACTGCTTTCCCCGGCCGCTACCCACTTTCCCCGATTTCTCCAGCACTTTCCGGGCACGACATGCAATAAATGCATTTTGCATGGTGTGCACGTAAATGACCGCCGACGATTTAAATTGTTACGCTGTGGCCGGCCGAGCGTTGTCTGACATCAAAATGCATTACGTATACGCAATAAAAATTACGTATACGCCACCGAGTGTGTGCGTCGCACGGGGGAGTGACTGCATTTTATGCGTGCCGCGCATTATCATTTAACATTTCCGGTTCTGTTCAGTTCGGTGCGGTTCAGCACGGTTCACAGGGTCTTATTTGGGTGGCTGTAACAATTGGCTAAATAGTTTATTGTGTGCGCGAGTTTGGAATGATGGCAGAGGCCATCGATTGATTGGCAATTGAAATGCGCGGAGAGCGTATGAGCAGGAGTAAATCATGGTGAATTATGCAATTATAACGATCATCTGGGATTAAATAGGTAATTGATTTTTCAGCATGCCTTTCAAATCACTCCATACTCTTTTCTTGCCCATTCCATTTCCATCTCAATTTCTAGTGCCCCGACATTTGGGTAAATATTTACCCTACTTTCGTTACCTTTTCGCATTTTTCATCGCTCGACTAAAAAATTGCAGTCGTTCGGCTCTGTCAACTAATCATACAGAAAGCATTTCGCCCGCAACCCGAAAACCGTCAGTTGACCAAGTCGGGTCGAGCACAATAATTTTGTAAATTATTGCGCATACGCCGCGTGTGCTTGTCAACGCAAAATAAAAACGTCAGACCGAAAACTTGTGAGCATATTTCCCTCTGGGGATCGCCGCGGTTCATCCCGAGCTTGAGCCAAAGCCCCAGCTCATTTCCAGCTCAAATAAGCGTAAGTAAATTTGTAAGACAAACAAACAGGGGGACAAGAAAAACAGAGACCTGCTGTTGACGACGCCACCAGCAGCAGCAGCAGGTGGAGCACTGGAGTGGGGCAGCTGCAGGTGGACAGGTGTACTGATGCCCGGTCAGCCCTCGAGGAGAGTCTGGCCTGTGTCGCTCATCAGGAGCACTTCTCCACCTCTCCACCTCACCAGCTACCCAGCTCCCAAGCTCTCGAGCTCCAAAGCCAAGTCAGTCCAAACAGCTCCGGGCGCCAGAGAAAGACAGAGAAAAATGAATAGCCGAGGAGCCTCTGGTCCGGGGCAATATTCATTCCGGTGGCAAACAAACACGCAGAAGCAACAATGGTCACAACAGCATAGCACACAGGGAAAAAAGGAAAAGTCCTGAATGGAAAACCGGGGACAGTTAAGTCTCATCTTTAATTAAATCTAATGAAAAGTTTAAGAGATAGGACAAGCAGTAAAATACAGATGTGAAACATATCTTCCAGTTTAATTTCGGGATTGCAGTCTGTTTAAAGCTTCAAATGGCATTTAGTGTTTTAAAAAAGTAGGTTACAATAAAAATTATTAATGAGTTTGAGTCTAATTTGTTTAAATTGTTCAATATCAAGCATATATTTTCAATTATTATAGCAAATATCATAGCCATCAACATTTAATAATCATATTAACAATTTTATATATTTATTTTATTATTCTTTATACGAAAGTATCATACTTTCCTCCATTTAGCTTTTTAAAGCTCAATCTTGATGAATTAATGTAATCCTAACGAATGGGATTTCCACGGAAGTCCTTGGTTTTTTCCTCACTGCAGAAGACAACAACAATAAGCTCACTAACGCCTCGGACGCTGCCATTTGTGGCACGCCCCGCCCACCGCCACTCACTAACCCAGCGCCCCCTCAAGTTAGTTGATGAACTTCGTGTTCAAGTTGTAGCACAAGAGTTGACGCCTCGCAGCCAAAAACTGCGACTGCTGCTGTTGATGGCCTCGCATCTGGATGGGCGGATGCTGGGCGGAAAATGGGCGAAGGGCTGGGGCATGGGATAGAGGAAGAGCGGGGGAAAAGCCGCCGCCAGCTGTAACACTGATAGCAATTCCAAGAGACAACAACGGGCGCCGTGAAAACTCCTGAGCAGCTCTTTGCTTTTCGTGAGTTTTTGTTTTTCTTTTAGTTTATTTTACTTTCGTGTGCCGTGGCGGTGTCGGCATCTTCACTTTGGTTTGATTTTATTATGTTTTTCTTTGGGACCGCACTGGCCCCCATTTTCCAACCCACTGGACCGCCCCCCATCCCCAGCACCGCTGGGCACCCAATTTTCCCTGGCCACATGCTGCCAAGAGTTCTCTTTGCTTGTATTTGACTTGGACTCGGCGACCTTTGGAGAGGTTGAGCAGGTTGAAAAACAGCAGAAGCGGCAGAAGCAGCAGCATCCCGAGCCCCGTTACAATATCAAGTTAATTGTTTGAAATAAGTGTTGGCCCACGCCCACCCAGCGCTTTTCTTTTTCACCCTGATTTTCCACTTTCCACAAGGCCCCGTTTGTTCTATCTTGTTGCTGATGTTGCGGTTTCTTTTGTGCCGCCTTTGGAAACTACCCACATTTATAGTGTTGTGGTCGAAGCTTCTCGCTTTTCCTCAGCTGGTTGTCAACGCCAGCCACAGCACCAAGTTTCCCCCGTTTTTCCCCCAAAATGTTCTCCTCTTCCCTCTTCAATTTTTCCACCCTTCTGGTGTTTTTGAACTTTTTCGTATTCGCATCTCTGTGCCTTATTTTACTTTGACTGACTCTCGCCACGGAGTCTCAATGTTTGGAGTGCACTTTACCCGGCCAACTTGAAATGAATCTAATAACTTGGCCCACACACACAGACACACATAGATTGGTAGCAAAAACAATGCCCTGAATATACTTTTTTTTTTTTGGGGCGAGGGAGAGAAAAGATTGTTGAAAAGCGGATTTTGTTTTGCAAGTTGCTCGAGTGCTTCGGCGGTTTCTTTTCCACTCCACACTTTCCGCATTGTTCGCTGGCAATTCAAATATTTTACTTGAGGAATTTCCCGATCCCAAGCCGAACCGGTTATAAGTTTGCAGCCCTCCAATGTTAACAGCTCTATTAGTTCAATTTATTTGTCTGGCATAAAGGGCATGGGAATGGGCATGGGCATGGGTGAGGGAAAAACAACAATTTTCCGGGCACCGAAACGGAGAAACCCAGTGACATTGCCAAAGACAAATGTGGGCGGGGTGCAGGAATTCGGCTTGATTGTGTTTGCAATTTCATAAAATAACAATTCGCCAGCGCCTTGGCATCTTTCATCCTTGTTATTGGCGCCCTGATTGCCGACGGCGGTTGTCGCTTTTCCTGGCTTTTCCGCAGGATTCAAGTGGAATGGAATGCGTTCGTAAATAGCTGGCAAGGTGTGGGCCCGGCATCCGACTGCTCCATCTCCATCACCAACGCAATATTCATCACCATTCCCAACCCAATCCCCATCCCTAGTACCCACTCCTCATCCCATTGCAGGACCCAAATTCGATGGTGGAAAGTCAGGTTCCCGCTGCTGGGGCATGCCAAATTCAATTCACACAAAATACCCGTAATTCAACACCCCACGGATGGAGATGAATATGCCACTCCACTGACTGATTGCTTTTGCCTCCAAAACAAACTCCCCCAGGGCGCATTGAAATGAGTTAAACCAAAGCTGCCAGCCGCTCAAGTTTTCCTCGTTTTCCACGATTTTCCTCAATTTCGCTCGCCTTCCTACGATGACTTTCCCATGTCTGAGATTTCAGCAGCACAGCAGCGACATCTCAAGCGACTCGTTGACATATTTGTATTGTATTCAATCGATGAATTTTTGCAGCTTCTTCGCCGCATGGCCCATAAGGGAAAATGACTTATTTTGCTTACGCACACATTGAACAAGTCCTCAAGCAGCAGCTTGCCATCCTGCCATCCTGCCATCCAAGTATCCTGGCATCCTGTGCGGACTTGATTGCTCTCCCGCTTTTCCGTTCCTTCACATTCTGTCCCACTCTTTTCAATATACACGGCAAGATTTTGTATCCAATTGATTTTGTTTAAAACTCGATTTATAAGTTATTAAAAAGTTTGCAATTTCAGATAGTAAGCCTTTTATTATTATCTAATAAATATTTTCTTTAAAATGTTTAATTATAAACTATGGCATCTTGAAAAATCATTGACTTTATATATACTTTTATATTATCATTTCTTATTTTACCACATTCTCAAAGTTTTAATGCCTTTTGTCTATCCAGTGCTAAGCTATTAATATCAAAAGGAGTTCTATTTTCTTTTTCCTCTTGTGTATGCATTGACATTCGTCTTGTTTCGGCTCCTGTTCCGTTTTCCAGCGGAAAAGTTTGTGCTACACATTTTTTACTTGGCTGACTGTCGACATTCGCGTTGATATTAAAATTTTAATAAACCCCTGCACGTTGACTGGGGGAATCTTCAGCTGGTCCTTCTTTTTGAGCAGCTTCTGCTGGTGCTCCTTCCCTTACCACCACCCCCTCCCCCCTTTTTTTTTCTTTTGCTCCCCCGCCGTTTTCCGCGCTTTTCCCAGCTTGTTGCACTTGACGGAAACGCGTCAGTTGGGCGCGCTCACATTTTCCCCGCCTCTTGTCCCACCAAGCTCCCAATTGGTTTGGCACAACGCACATTTTCATGCGGCGACGAGACGAAAAACGAAAACGCCATAATGCTGGAATTGCCATATACTCGCACACACACACACACTTGCGTACTTGTACACTGGGGGCCCAGCTGGCTGATGGCAATGATTTCTTTTGGCTCCACGTGAAACATGTTGATAAATCAAATCCCAGGCCCCAGTCAATGCCAATGCCAATTTGGTTGACAATTGCTTTCTTTTTTTTTTTGGTTTTTTGGTTTTTCCCGCATGAATGACAGCTAATTGCTGGGCGGGGGTTTTTTTTTTGGGCTCTGCTCACCACTTTGCAAGCTGCAACTTTAAGCCCTTTTCAAAAAGCTGGCCAACTGAACAGGCTTCCGTGTCAGTCGAAAGCCAGACATTTGTAATCCATGTACTAGCTGTCTCCGGAATTGGCTTTGCGGCATCGGACAATTCACAGAAAGGCCGGCTGAAGCCCTAAGCGCGTTGCCCGGAATGAAATCAAATAAAATAGTTAGTAAATAATAAAACAGTCGAGCACTGGATTCCGAACATTCGACGAGGATTTTCGAGTGGAATAGGGACATTTAATGCCCGCTTAGGCAGGCGCTTTCTGCTTGCCGCTTTTATGGCCAATGGCAATAGACGAAAATTTTATTATAGAAAACGTCTTTGGGCTTTGAGCCGCTGGCAGTCAACAAACCATTAAACTCAAGTGTTTACCACAAGCCCAAGTCACTAGACACAAATCTAAAATGGCAGTTAGACAACTCGAGCGATGTGGGACAGCGGCTAATGTGGTTACCAGACCAGGCTTCGCATTGGTGGCTCCTAGGTGAGCTAAGTCCTGCGGAGTCCTCGATCTCGGGGCTAAGTGCTTCGAGCTGAGCAATTTGAGTGCTTGATGGCGAATTTATTGCCGAACAGACGAAACCATAGACGCTTATGGTTTAAACTGCGTATCTTTATGGCTTAAAGCAAGCCAGAAGTTTCAAATTCACCAGTGGGAATGCTCTGCATTGCACAGATACCATATCTTTTGAGGCTTTAAAGGCTCTTGTTAATATTATTCATATTGTATTGTAACACCACGAATTAACACGAAATACAATGTATGAAGTATTTCCGTATTTCAAAGTAGCCATCAATGGCTTTTTCATCAGCTCAAAATGAAGTCATTGGCCGCTTGAAATATTCATGAACCAAAAAAGTTGATGGCGGCACGGACTGCTCATCAGAACTTCTAACCAAGTTGAAACCGCACTATAAATATATTTCAACTTATTTATGACCACTTTTCGATGAGGGCTTATTCGCGTTTACAGCCGGGTTGTAAAATTTATGAGCCAAGGGGTCAGAGGTCCTGGATCAGGATCAGCAACGGAGCAGAGAGACACGCGAATTCCGATGCCGCGTTTATTTTCCTGGTGCGTAATTATTTTTATGACATTTTCCCCTGCCATTTTCGGTTAGCAAAGGTAGAGGTGTGGGTTAGATAGCCTGTGCTATATGTATGGCCGAGGTCCTTTTTGTCCGGCAACCGTGCTGAAGTGTTGGCGTTTGCCAAACAAATTAAAAGCAAATTATAACGAAGCAACGAAAATGAAACGAAACGAAACGATATTATCAGGCAGCAAGGACACAAACTACATTTTAGAGTCCAGCCGAAGGCGAGTCCAGGGAACTTCGAGGATTCCCCCTCACCAAATGATGGTCGTTGGAATTTTAATTTCTGTGTTGTGCTTTTCACTCGGGCAATGCCACTTAAAGCGATTTACTTGCAAATCTTTGTAATGGATGGCAGCCAAGGTGAGAAACGTGCCCGAGGACCAGAAGTCCTGCGGAGGGTGCGAAACGTGCCTGACGTTGGACATAAATTAATTTATTGCGTGCGCGCCTGGCCAAGAAAACAAAAAAAAAAAGGAAAAAATAACAGAAAAAATGGGAAAAACGCTAAGAACAAAAAAAAAATTTGAAGAAGGAAGGAAAACAAAAACAAACGACGCGATTCGTTGAATTGTTTGAGCTGCCAGCATAAAAATAATTCATTGCATACTTTTTGTTGGGACGAGACCCAAAACTTTCATTAAATAGCATTAATAATAAAGAGATGATGGCGGCATTTAGGGGGGTATTTAGATATTAGGGGACTTATAATGAGCTGCCTTATTGACGTTAGGTGTTGTATGTATATGTATCTGATGAAGGTGAAAGTAATTAAAGCTATATGTTTGCAGTTTTTGCTTTATTAGTAAGTTGGGCCATCATTTAGCTTTCAACTTCAAGATGGTCGTCATTGAAAGCGGATATTGGCCTACAAAACTCAGATCTATTTTATCATTTCCGGAAAATCCTGTTGGTACTGTTTAAGTCTGTGTTTGCAGGATGAGTTTGGGGAGCATTTTGATTGCGTTGCACTTGCATTTTCGCACCACTTAGATGGAAACTTATAGATTTAGCTAGAGTCAAGGCACTTACAACGAGCTTCTTTGTTGGAATTGTGGCGGCTGCTGTCGTCGACAGCGGCGTAAACGTCGACTGCGGCGGCGGCGGCGGCGCTGCGACGGCGGTCACGGGCGGACTAATTGCTTTAATGGTCGCCTGCGGAAGCGGCGGCTGCTGAAATAACTCCGCTGGCTGCTTCACGTAGAACAGATTTACTCCAAAGTGTGAAATCTTGATGGGTTTTATAGCAACACCTTCGACAGGAAATGGGTGTGTTTGGGCCGACTTAGGTGCGTCGGCTAGGTTGGCTAAGATCGGCTGGCTGGCTGATCTTGGCTATATGTGTGTGTATTGGCTGCGCTTCAATCTATGGAGCTGTCTGCTGTATGTTCTGCCGGATTTTCCCTGTTTCGTAGGTTCGTTCACAACTTTTTGAGAAGCTCTAATTGTGGGTTAGCGGGTTGTCAGTATTTCTTAATATTTGATTGGTTAATCCTTTTTAAACACTACTAAAGCTCAACGTTTGACAGCGCGACAAATGTCCTGCTCCTGATTTCGAATTATGTTTTGGGTATTGTTGTTGATTGCACTTGAACGCGTTGGTTGCTTAAAACACACGGTGACAAAAATCTCAGGACGCGATTGCCGCTTCGTACGAAAGAGTTTTTTTCTTTTGCTTTTGCTTTTGTTTTTATTTGGAAAGCGGTTCGACTTTGTGTGGATTACTTTCGTGGATTAATTACTTGGCTCGATGACTCGATTTCGATTTCCCTTGGCTGTCGGCTATTGTGGTTGTAGATTTCTTGGTTTCACACTAGGCTACTTGCACGGTTTTAATTTGCTGAGGAACAGAACGCAACGACTGCTGGACTCGCTTGTCTGATAACGACTGAAGGACTCTCGCGAATTGCGTAGGATTTTTAGCAACAGCCGAGCGCAGCGGGATTCTCCTGAGCGTCGCTGCCGACGTCGCAGTCGCCGTCGCTGCTATTGCTGTTGCTAGTGACGTTCCCGTTGCCTTACCGCCGTTTTCCTTGCCGGCGCAGAAGCATTACAACAGCGGAAGTGGCTAACAGAGAGAGCGAGCAGGACAACGGACCGCGGAGAGCGAGCGAGCGAGAGCGCAGAATGCACCCCCACACGGAGTGGAGCTCTGTTAACTGGCAGCCCGCATACCAGCCAGGGTTGTCGAGCTCGGTCACATTTTACCAGGATAGAACAGGCAGCACGAGTGGGAATCCTTATAAGTTGGAGAGGGGAAGTGCGAGTTAAGTGCATCAGCAAAAATCCCTAAAAATGAATGAAAAGTTGCCTCCAGTAATAGTCTTCTTACTTTCACAACTAAAGTGTGGTTGCATACTTTCAGGATCGATTTCAGTGGGATTTTAAGTCACTAAATGCTTGATTTCGCTAAAGGCGAAAGCAGCTTAAAGTGTATGTAGTTAAGATTTGTTTATTTGCACAACATGTCAACTGGTTACTACAAATCTAAGTGTTAACCAATACAAAATGTTTAAAATAGGTATTTTATCACAATAATTTACAATTTGAAGTCTCATTTTAATATTTTTGTAGAAATCAACACATTACTAATTTGTGAGCATTAACATTTACTTTCCCCTTTCCTCAAAACTTTTACCTACTATGTTGCAATCAAAAACAAACAAACAACAAAAATTCGACATTATCAGAACATTCACTTTCAGCAGGAGAAATTATTTAACAGTGCTTGTGAGATACTTTTCTATTGCAACAGCAAGAGAGAGGAAGGATAACAAGGGCTTTCTCTCGGTCTCTCGAAAAGAGAGAGCAAAAGCGAGAGAGAACTTGGCGCTCCACGCGCGTCATTGTTGCACCTTTATGTTTGTTTTCGTGGGTGGCCCGCACTCGCTGGGGAGAGGGACGAAAGAGGAGCAAGGACGGGGGAAAAGAGCGGAGCGCAGAAGGGAGGGAGCCAGAGCGACGGGGAGACGATGGCGCAAACAAACAACAATAGCGATTCGAGTCGGCTGAATGTCCATGTAACCTCTGCAGAGGGTGTCGCTGATGTCCCGATGATTATGTTGATGAATAAGGATAATGCCGATGTAGCCAGGTGAGTCTTAACCCTTTTGTCCTAGAAATGTGGCATTTAGGGTAAGACAGTGAGCATATCTTAAAGTCATAGGTTTACTGATTACAGACTTTTCTTACTACTTCGACATAACAGATTAGTACTTAATGGAATTCTTTCGAAATTCTGATAAATTGATAAATATTATCAAAGCATAATACAATTAAAAGTTACTCGTGATTATTTAAATTTGTTTTTGTTCGTACTACTTGGAGGATTACAAATCACTACCCAAGTTATATACACATATGAAGGCACTGAATTGATAATTTATGTCTATATCGTCTTAATAGGATTAATTTTTATTATTAAATCCATATCGTTGCAACTATCTTTCTACCATCATCATCGGCATGAAAATCGTATTCAAGTGAACGAACATCAAAGACTTTTTCGTCTCTCAGCCTCATTACAATCCTCGACGTAAGTATCTTTCCTGGTTGCCTCTTCATCATCGGCATCTGTATCTGCATCATCATCGTCATCGCCATCGTCATCATGGGCACAGTTGTCCTGGTCGTTCCCGTTCTCCTCCATTGTTGTTCGTCGTGTGTCTCGTGCGTTGGTGAAAGTGTCAACTTGACATTGCCTGGAGTGCACGCGCCACCGCTCTCTCTCACAAGCACAAGCACACACACGCACACCCACACACGTATACACATGTATTTGAGGGCTCTCCATCGGACACACACACGCACACAGTGGCAGCTACATCCTTACAATCCGCTTGCGTCAAATATTTTGTTGGCCCGGGGCAATTGTTGTTGCTCCTCGCTGACAAGCGAATATTGCTCGCAGCTGGGAATTTTACTCTCGCCAAAAAAGGACTCACTTCCGCTCTCTCACTCTCTCTAGCTACCGCTATTTGCCGCTCTATCGTTTATTCCGCTCTCGGCGCAAACTCGGTGAAAGAATTTCCCCTGGCTCCGAAGGAAAAGCGGCAGCGCAGTCGGCGGCGACAGAGGCTGCTGCCATGGCAGCTTTATCAGTGCCATGAAATGTTGTTCCCGGAAAATAACCCAAAGGAAATGCTGCACACACACACACACACCCTCGCAGAGGGCCATGTGTGCGAGAGTGTGTGTGTGCAACCAGCAGCAGCAATAACTGTGTACATGTAAATCCTGGTTTGTTTCATTTGCCGATTTGGAGCACCGTCCTCCGCATCGCCCCGCTCATCCGATCCCCCCGCGCCGAAAAGCCCGCCGGCACTAACTTTGTACGCTTGATGATGATAATAATGTTGCCCCTTGCCAGGCGCACTGAGAAAAAGTATCACCCCAATTGGTAATCAATCTGGTCGAGTCATTCTTGGGCAAGACATTTTTCTTAATAGTAAGTTCATTTTTAAAGAACTTATGAGCCTCTCCCTCCAATCATGAATATCAATTATTAGCTTTGAGAGAAATACATAATAATCTGTGGGGAATCTGATAGAGAGTGCTTAAAGAATTTTCCGACTACTTTTGTTAATTCTTCCCATTTATTTAAAATCGATTTTAATCTTTTGTATCCTAATATTACAGCTGTAGTGGACTTGCTTTATGTATAGAGTTATTATTATTACGATTAATGTAATGAAATCCGTATGGCATATAATGCTGTCAATCAAATCAAACATTGCACCACCAAACTATCTTAAAGTTAAAGTACTGGGGATATGTCCTGTCTGATTTTTCGCTGTGTATCAAACGAACCGTGCCCAAGCCAAGTCAACCCAATAGCAATCCCAATAGCAAACCCTAACCCAGACTCAAACTCAAGCTCGACCCAGAACCCCAGCCCATGCCAATCCAATCCAATCGCACGGCCACACCAGACATCGTCTATGGAAATTCGCATGCCGATTTTCGAGCGATTGCAATTGATTTGTAATGTATTTCATTGTTGTGCCAGTGTGTGTGTGTGTGTGTGTGTGTGTGCGACGGAGTGATGGTGGGGAGGGGTATAAAATTTCTATTGATTATTTCTATTGCCTTTGTTCGCCGCTCGTCGCTTTGTTCGCCATCTAATGATAGCTATGGGGGCATTAAAAATGTCATATACAATAGTTTTTGTTGGCAACTAACCGAAAGCGTATAAAACAGGACTTAAAGACCAGGAAGTGGACCAAGTGGCAGGTGCATGGCCAGGGATAAATTGTAAACTTGGCCGCATAACGCCGCCAGGACACGCAGCAAAAATGGGAAATGGGAAATAGGCAATCGGCAATAGGAAAATGGGAGCAGAGAGGCGGCTATCAGCTGGGGAATTGGCATGTGTACAAGTCAATTATGGGTCAAAATCCACACAGGAGTTGAGTTGACTGGAGTTTAGTCGAATCGGGCTGGGTTGAGTGGCAAACACTTGAAGCTGACGCCAATGCCGTTGCTTTTCTTAGCGTTTCTTTGCTTTTCGCTGGTTTTCCTCGTCTTTCTGCCACTGGTTTTCCTTCGCCACAGCTTCAGATTCGGCTTCTCAGCGCAGCTCAACGCACATTTTTATGAGTTCATTCGCTGCGCTCCTTTTAATACTCGCTTTAAGGACAACGCAGGGTATATGAGGTGTATAACGACCACACAATTTTTGCTAATTCCAGGAACTAGGAGCGTTAGGGGCAACAAAGTTAGTAATCTTGCACACTTAAATCCTTTTCATATCCTTGGAAGCTCGAAAACAAGAACTGTAACAAGTTGATGGTCACATTGTGTAAAATGTAAGGGTATACAATTTATAAATATACATTTTGAAGCTTTTTATTAAAACCAGGGGTTTTATTAACCAGGGGTTATTTCGGTAATAAATGAATACGAATGCATTACTATTCACTGAAAGGTTATTATATTTTTCTTATATAGTATGAAAAAGTTATGGCAAATGGTCATTAGCTTATTTAATCTATTTAAAAATTGCTAAAGGGAAATAATTCAAAGTTTTGACATTTGTGGTCAATTGCAATTACAACATACGCATATGGGTATATTTTTTTCCCAACAGAATCTATGAATTGATTTTGACTTATTTATGGTTATTGATATTGGCAGTACTGCTGTTGGCGAGTATCTTGCAGTCGTGATAATAGAAAACATATAATACAATTTCTAATTTGAGTTCCTTTTTTTGATATCCCTTCAAGACGTGTGCGAGATGAAAGAAGGAGGCGAGTAAGAAATGGGGAGATTTGGGAAAGTGGTCGGGGTAAGCTGAACCATCAGCCATTGGCCATTGCAAATGAAACATGTTTGGCTTTATCGCATTTATTGACGACTCCGCCGGGACGTTTTGGATGCCTTCCTCCACAGCCACCGAAGCCAGATCAAACAATGCCACATGGATGGTGCTGGGAGGGGGGAGGGATGCCCCTCCATTTGCGCTATCGAGCAGCGGCAAACAGACTTATAAAAACATTATTTTATGTGCATGTGTGTGGGGCAGATTTAAGCGGAAATGGGCGAACTAAAATCACTAAGAAAAGCAGTCATAGATAAACAGGGAAACATGATGAATGTGAATATGATGAAGCGTGAAACTTGCAAAAGATATAGATATAAAATTGCTTATCTAAAGAAGTTTTAGACTAAAGCTAATGTTGAATTGAATATCTTAGCAACTTTAACCGTAAAATGTTACTTAAAATGTACAAGATTTTTGTCGGGTTCAATTTCTATAAATTTGAAAAACATCATCAGGTGGCCCTAAAAATCATGTTATCAATATCCCATACTGCTGGCAGTGGCAGGTGATTGCTCCAGATCTCGAATTGCGACTGCATTTCTTAGCAGAATATGAATAAGTTATGAACGAACTACTGGGAAATCCTCGCTGGATGTCCGGTCGCTTTTAAGCATTCCACTTGTTAAGAGCTTACGCCGCGCACTTGGCTTTAAGCCACGCCAACAAATGCCACTTCATTCGGCTGATATTTGTGGCCGGCACACACAAACACACGCCAGCACGCTGCGAAAATAGCAAAATCACACACATCCTTTTACCATCAATTCTCTAAGCAACAAACAAACACACGCACAAAAATATAAAGAGGGGCTCGGAGCAGGAGATGCCGCAACACGCAAAGCTCTTTTCACTACAAAACGGAAGTACATAGAACCAGGAACAGTCGAAGCGGAGGAAAGCGTTGGAAAGCGATGGAAAACCAGGGGGAAAAGCAGGCCAACACACTCGCATACCGCCACAAGCTTAGAGCAAAATACTGTGGCAGAAACTACACACCATCGCAGGGGGTGGGAGGGGGTAGGTGGCAACTGGAAACAGGAGGCACGAGATATTCATTCTATCGTAAAATAGGTGAGCCGTGCGAGTGTGTGTGTGTGTGTGTGTGAGCTGGCGAGTGTGGAAAAAACAAGCGCCAACGCTCTGGTCAACGGATAACAAAACATAAATAATAACGACAGCCGAGTCAGCCAAGGATGCTGGGGAGAACGGTAAAGGTATATATACTATAAACGGCGGGGTATTTGGTATCGAGTTGCCCAAGGGCAGCGCCACCTAGTGGCCGAAACCAGATCACCACACATTCGCTTAAAACCATATTGAGCAGCAACATTAGCCGGAAAATTAATTAAGTCATTTCGATTAAGATATGCAATCTTTAAGATTTATTCCAGCCACCTTCTTCCAAACATTTTTCCCTTGCATTAAATCTTTAACCATTTTGTATACAACGAATCAAGTGAATTCAATAATGCTGTGACCAATCGAACAGGTGAATTCATAAGGTTTTCTGTGAATAATGATGTTTCTCAGTTGACCACCTAGCATTCGCTTTAGTACGGAGAAATATAAGTACAAACTATTGAAGTGCAAAATAATACTGGAATAAAATATTAAAGGTCAAATGATTTTAATTAAAGTAAAAAATTACCTTAGGCCATACCAAAATGCGATATTAAAGGATTAAGTAAAAAGTCGAAATAAAAACCAACTCGGCACCGGTTAAAGATTGCTTTATTCAGCAGCAATTGAAATGGAAAACGCTTTCGGCCCGGCCTGCCTTCCTCGAATATCCTTAATCGTCCTGTCCTATCGGTTTCCTGTGAGCCAGAACAAAAACAACCGAAAAACCGACCGGACGGGGCCGAAAAATGGGTGGCGGGATAAGGATAAATCCCCCACAACGGTACGAGAATAATGTGAATGTGAACGCGTATATAACTCATTTATTCATTTACTATATGTGGGAGCAGTAAAAGTTGTGGGCATGATACACAGAAATTTCGTGGGAACTGGTAAATACGAGAATATGGATGCTTTTAAGGGGAATCGAGCTTCAAAATTCTGCACATCCCACGATAAATATATTGTATATAAGTAAAGGGAATTGCGATGCTTGCGTGTATTGAGGCTTGCGTTTGATTTAATAGTTTATTAAGATACGAGCACCAAGTGCAGATTACGGCGGGCAAATTTGCTCTGCGGTCCGCTCGCAACCCCCCCACAGCATTTCCCCACCCGCACCACCAACCCTCGAGGCACCCGAATCCACCACCTCGCACTATCAGCGACCCACTCCCCCCTCCACCAACCCGTAGAAAACCCACCAAGACACTTAAATGCGACGACCACTGGATTTTGGCTGTGGTTTATGGGCTTGAGTTTGGGGCATAAATAGATTTCGGCTTTCTTGCTTTCAAAACGTTCCGAAGCGGGGAAATGCGAATTTCTGCCCTAGTAGTTAGTTACACCAATACTTGTTGTTTGGCTGCAAAACTGTTGAATGGATTCCATGGATTTCGCGCGATTAAGATCCGCTCGAGTGTTCCTCCTCAATCAATGCAATTATTTAAATACACCCGTTTAGTATTTACAGCGCCTTTCATTTGGTATTGACACAGTACTTATGTACATTTATCTCGTTTCTTTGCGCCAGTTACGTCTGATTCATTTTCATTGCCAATTTGTTGCGCTCGCCGACACGGGCTCATTTAAAAGGCTCATAAATTAATATTTTCACGCTTTAAATGCCACAACAGGCGTACAGGATACGCGAATACATATTATACACATTATGGGCTTGTGTGTGTGTGTGTGTGTGTGTGTCTGCCTGCTCGCTAGACGATTAAAATGGCTGTTAATGACAAGTGAACGTTATAAATAACAGCGATGAAGAATTTCTTTTCCATCCCCCCACCATCACGATGGCGATGGCGATGATGAGAATGCGAATGGCTGATGGGTTGTATCTGCCGGAGACACTGAAGGCTGCCTAATTATTTAAGATCAAGCGGCTGCGGGGAGATGCCAATGTCAGTGTGCCGAACAATGAAAATTAAGGCCAAAGCCATAGACAAAGTCGCAGCTTCAGCTTCGATCTAATGATGTTGTCTTGGCCTGTTCCACGCCTTGGTGTTATTAATGATGACCCCTCCACCCCCTCCCCCTATGACTGTCATTCCCTGCACCACCGCACATGATATTACAAAGACACACATACATACATACGCATGCCTTCGGCTGGGTTGAAGTTTTGGGTATCGTTGCCTTTAAATTACGTATACGCCATATTTTCTACCGGCTATCTAATGCTCGCTGCACTGAGAAAAATAGCTGGCTATATAGTATCTTTTGATAAAATATGAAAATCCTTTTGCATTCTTGGGTTATTATTTATTATGAAGCATATTTATTGACAATCAACAACATTACTTGTTTTCTATTAGCTTATTTTTGAGAATTAGAGGTAGAATGTAATTTTGTAAGTTTATTCTTGAATTGATCACATTTCCTCAAACATTCCTCCTATATAAATAGTCTTGATTTCCGGTGTAGTTACTCGCTCATTCCATCGCTCGTCCTGTTTAGGCAGATGTCGGATGTGGTGGGTGGCCGAGGGGTGGTGGGACTTGTGAGGGTAGTGGGTGGCAAGTGGGCGGTGTGCAGTGAGCGATTGAACCAGCAAACAACAACAGCAGCAACGAAAACGGCAATAGAGATGATGACGGGGAAGCCAGCACACGGCGAAATCAATGTGTGTGATTTGCCAATTATGTGGGTTATACTGCTAGCGTTTCGTATATCTGTGTATGTGTGTGTGTGTCAGAGGGTGCGTATCAGTATGGGTGCTTTTTCCAGAGAGCGCTGTGCGTGTGTGCGCCTCGTCATTACCGCTGTTTCCATTTCCGGCAGACAGGCGAGGCTTCGATGTCAATTTCATAAGCAATTTACGCAGACAGCAAAGGGGGCGCAGGGACATCGAGGTGAATCCCATTCGATTTGCCAACTGTTGAGGCCGAGATATATTTTTCGAACGGTGGAAATTTAGTGGCCCCCTAATTAACCAATTTTGCAGGCTTTGTTAGAAGGGAGAAGTTCACACGTTCCACCGCTGCTTGTGTCCTAATTATTGTCCTGCCATAAACAACACAAAGGGCCAAGGCAGAGACAAAAGTAATGGCCACCATAATTCACAGTTACTTATTGTTTATCCGTTCGTTTGCCCCGGCTCAATGTGGGCCATAATTTAACTGGCCAAGCTGAATCTTTCGCCTGCTTTCGCTCGGTTCGATTTAATGGCAACCCCCACAGAAATGTTGCAATGACTCGCCTCCTTGAAGCTACCAGGACTCTTTCTGTGATTTAAATGATGCGAATTAATTTGGAGAATTTTCAACTCCCCCTTGCACAAAGACACACGCTAGCTCACAGCACACACACACTTACTTGCAACCTGTGCAACAATGGGTGGAGGAGAATGGGTGGAGGAGAATGGGTAAAGGATAAAGCGGCGGAAGGCTGGGAAAACAATTGCCTGGCTGGGGAGAAAACAAGGCCAAGGAAAATCTCAGTGCACATAACCGAAAGCCAAAATCGTGGCCATAACTATGTGCGGCTACCAGAGAGAAGGAAATGGCAAACAGACAAAAAATAAAAACACAGCAAAAAGTGTATGGGGAAAACAAAAGGAAGTGCACAAAACAAAACAATGCAACTCGGGGCCGTTTCGATGTGTGAAGAGTGGGGTCGGTTCTTCGCAGAGCCGCAGCAGATTGCATAAAAAATAGTTGAAGAGCCGGACAGCAGCAGCACCACCACCAACATCAGCAGCAACAAAAACAGCGGCAACAAGAGTCCACCACATTGGTGGGAAACATCTCTTTTGGGTGGTGTTGCAAGTGGGCGAATGAGGGGCGAATTGGAAGCGAAAGTTTAAACAACTATTTATTATAAAATACAGAAACTACAAAATACTCAAACGAAATAGGCACGGAGAGCTTCACAAAGGTGCGGAATACTTAATTACCTATAGTATAGTTTAGTCAATAAAAGTAAATGATAAAACTTATTTCAACAAATCAACGTTTTAGCTGCGCAGCTATTAATATGCTTAGCCATATCCTAGCCGCGCTTTACAGGGTATCAAACCTATTTAACTCGCACCCAGAGAGATAAATTCAGGCAGACAACAGCTGAGCATGAAGGTGGCATCAGGTTTTTTCAGACAGCAGGAGGTCCAACCGAAAAGACCGAGCTCAGCCAAACCAAAACGAACGAAACGAGACCAAACCAGACCAAGAGCCACCGATCCGATCCGACCAGAACAGACCAGACCATCCAATCCAGCATCCATGCAGCATCCAGCAGATGAGAGAGCATGGAAAAGCGGGAAAAGCGATGCATGCTGAAGCCTCAACAGTCGAGCGGAGCCAAAGGAGCAACTTTTACGTGAAAATGTTCAAAATTTAATCAAATTAAAGTGAATGCGCCGCAGGCAAACATATTTCGCACGCTGAACGAAAGAGACGGCGGCTAGGCGAGTGAAAGAGAGAGAGAGAGAGCGAGCGAGGATGTGCGACGAGGATAACAGGCTGGCAACTCGGCGCAAGTTTAATATGTAAATTGTTTTCACTCGGCTTTCGTTGCTTTCGACATTAAGTGGTTATCATAGCCATTTATGAGGCTGTTAAAAAGTATCTCATTAAACATAAATGGCCGTCCTTCGTCTGCTCAGCTAGAACCGCATAGATAGACAAAGTATCGGATCCTTTCTGAAACGCCCCTTTTGCAAATCCAAATCCAGAATTTCGATGGTCGCAGCTGTTTCAGTGGTTTCCGCATTTGGCAAAGGGGTTGGAAAACCCACTAAATTTTCCCCTTCCGCACTCACGTGTATGCCGTGTACATAGATATTCTATCCAAATTCCGTTTACCTGTCAAACTTTTGCCATTTGTGGCCAACATATTTTGAAGTTGGCCCGCACACACAGCATTCTTGTTAGCCACCCACCATTCCACTTCCATTCTCCCCATTTTCCAGTCCCACCCCCCCGGCTCCAACAAGTTCCGCACACCCACGGCAATTTCCCAGAGACAGAGCCACGTTTATGCCTAAACTTTGTCAATTATTTGCGGATTTAACATTTGTAGCTGGTGCGGATTTTGATTTTTGATTCGAGTTTAAAAGGCAGCATTACAACAACAAAAACTGAACCAATAAGACTTGGGAAGTTCATAAGCTCTGGCGAAATTACCATGACACACTTTAAGAAAACTTCGAGCAGAATAATTTGCACAGTCAAATGGAAATGAAATGGAAAAATGCAGAAGAAAACACGCAAATTTAAAATATGAACTGTTTGGGAGTATCTTTGACATCGAACATGTACAACGTTAAAGTTCTGTCAACTTATGTCAACTATTAATGCATTGAAAATGAAGATTAATAGGACTTAAATTGTGACAAAATAAATTCTCATTTTCTAGAAAGACGAATATAGAATAGAATATAGACATCAGATTAAAAACCAAATTTAAAATTGAAATATCAATTGAATAAGCAACAATTGCATTGTCAATGGTAAGTATTACAAACGCCTAAGCCTAATCAAATTAAGGAACACAACACAACAAACATATGAAAAAGCATTAAAGATTATTAATAACAACAAAAAAACTATGTACATATATAGATGTTAAAACAGTACACAAAATAGCCAATCGTATCTTTTTCAATGTAATGAACACACATTTCAATTTGCTCCGCAGCACACCTGCTTTTTTACTGCCATCATTAGCGCAATTTTTTCAATCAATATTTTTTTGTTGCTTGCATTTCATGCTTGTATTTACTTACTCGTATTTATTTTTTAGCGAACATTTTGGAATATGCATATCAAATAACTATCAATGACGTCCAAGGCCTGCCACTTGCAAATGCTGAAGTCTCGCAACAAATTATCAGCGCAAACGTCAGCGGCACCTGTCGTGCCCTGGGCCACGCCCCGCCGCCCCCATCTCCTGGAAAATCTTCCCGCTCTTCATATCACACTCTTGAATCTCGAAAACCCCACCTTTGCTTCTCACCCCGCCTGTCCGAAAGTTATACAAAAGAAAGCAGACAACGAATATTGGCATAGAAAATCAAAAATAAAGTACGAAAAGGACGGGGAATTGCGGGGTAGAAAGTGGTAGATATATAAGCACGAAATGGATAGAGTGAGACAGAGAGAGAGAGAGATAGAGCAGATGACATTCTGTTGACGTTGATGGCAACACTTGCAATTTAGCAATTTGATTATTTTGGCAAAGGCTAAATAAATGTGTATGCAAAATGGGTGGCAATGGTGGCTTTCTTTTGTGGGTGGAGGTCAGTCGGCACCTGGCCACTGCATCCGTCTCGCTTGCACCCACTTCTGACCCTCTCGCTCGCACACTCGTTTATTATGCGTAGCTCGGAGAAAGTTTCGCAAAGTAATAACGCCGCAAAAGTTCAACTTCAATTGAAATAAATTAATTTCAACATTCGGACTGACAGCGCCAACTAACTGACAATTACACACACTGCGAGATTGTGTGGGTGCAAAGGGGCAAGTGAGATGGAGATATGAGTGAGAGAGACAGACTCGCAGCGTGCCGCCCGTCGCATAAAATAGTTGAGTAACTTTGCGATATTTTTTTTTTATATTTTTTTGGTTGGCTTTGCGACTGCTCCTGCTGCTATCTTTTGTTGTAAATGTAAAATAATAACGACAAAATTGCACTTTCAACTTTTTGACTTTTTCACATGCCATTGTCTGCAGCAGAAAGTTGAATTAATCGACCCGACCTCCCAGCCCCACTGAACTTTCACCCCAGGGCCGCCCCCATTCCACCCAAGAACTGCAGTCAGACGCATACTTGCCACATAGTTTGGCTGCCTCGACGACTGTTCCATCTTGATTGATTACATATTTCACAAGTTATTGCGCAGGGCGGCAAACGGAACCGGAAGTGTGGGAATGGAACAGGAAGTAGCGGGGAAGGGGAAGTGAAAGGAGTGAGAAACACACGTATTTATTAGATTTATGGCCTGGCTTTCATGTCTGTTCTGTTCTGTTCAGCTCAGCTCAGTTCTGTTCAGTTTGGCTGGGTTATAATGGATTCTGCCAAGTGTATTCACACAACTTTTAATGTATTGGAAATTTCTCAGTCTCCCCGTTGCTCCGCTTCGCCTTTTCTACACTTCTCCGTCTCTGTTTGAAATGCGCCAACATCGCATCCGTCGCACACCCGAAGGTACTAAAAAAGTAAAACTCATGTCGAAAGCGGTAAGCTGTGGCAATTGACTGAAACTGCCGGTTTAAATTAGAAAAGTTTGCACAATGTAAGTGTACAACTCCCCCTCGCTCACACATACAGACACTCGCATAACCAGCACACACAGATACAGACACAGATACAGATACAAATACCCACACATGAGCGGCACATTCGAGCGTGTTAATTTAATGTCAGGATGCCAGGATACAGCATTTGCCATTGATGGGCTCTCGAATGAAAGAGATGTCTGCGCCTGGTCAGGAATTTGTCACACAACGAGATCCCGCAGAGGATGGGTCCAAAAGTATTACTCGTTGGGAAATCTATGGGCCGAACAATTGTTTACGTCTAATTTACCTACGAAAATGTTGCGGAACGGGATAATTCAGCAGCTGTCGAAATAAAAGTTCAAAAATGTCACAAATTACTTGCAAAACTGTCCTAGTCTATGATTGAGTTGGCCATTTTTCAATTACTGTGGTCATTACTTACAGTTACGCTGATGTTTTTCTATGCGGAATTATTAAATTAGAGGACACGTAAAATACAATTTTTAATAGTATTGGGAAATCAACAAATAAATACAACATACGGTTTTCTATAATGGAACTATTGTGTCATAAAGAAAGGGATCTGATATAACTATTTAAAATACAACTTATAGCAATAATATAACATAGCTTTAATAAAAAAAAACAGCATGAGATTCTTTTATGCGAATAAAATTTACCCAACTTGCTTAGCGCTATTCATTGGCCCATAACTATGCGGTTCAAGTTGATAAAATAACTTAATCTAAGCAATGCCAAGCCCGAAATCCGATCTGTGCATATAATCCACTTATACGACCTGTTCGTGTACGCACCTCAACTCAACATTAAAGGATTTACCCAACTCAACGAATCCCGGATATTTTTTTTGCACACACGCACTCCACGGTCCGGGTCCCACCGCCTTTCTTTTGTTCCGAACAAACAGCCATAAATCCTAGCCAAGTTCAAACTATATCTGCTGCCCCGGACCGTTCTGGGAAATTCATTTTTTTATGGCGCACTTATATGGGACAGGACAGCGTAGCCCAAAAATCCATTTCACTTATTCCCATGCACTTTTATGGCCCTAGTCCGCCAGCAATTTTGCACATTAAAAGCGAACTTTTTACATGACATATGTATGCCACACTCGCCCGTCCGCCCGCATTTATCCTATTCTTCGCAGCCGCCCCCAAAAATATAACTAACACAAATATACATTTCATATTCATGGTGGGGAGTGCTTAAAAAGCGAAGAAATTAACTCGGCTAAAATTTTGGGCGGCGAGGCTGCGACATGTGTAAAAAAGCAGAAAGAAGAGCAAGTTGCGGCTGTTTTTGGAGGGGGGTGTGAACGAAGGGGATGCTGCGAAAGTAGAGGCCTACTTAGCACTCCTCCTGCGCATAGTGTTCCCTATTCTCCGGCTGCCACACTATTTTCTGCTTAGTCGGCTCATCTGCATTTTATGGTCCAAAAATATCACAATTTTTTCGCATTTCATTATGGCGCGCTATGCGTGTGTGTGCCTCTGCACTGAGCGAAAATAAGCCTACGATCTGCATTTTATTATAGAGCAAAGTTTTGTGTCCACTTGTTATTCGAAATAACAAAAATATATAATGATATATTTATATATTATTTAAATGTAGTATTGAACATTTATTACTATGTAATTTTAATTTAATTATACTATAAAAGTGAGCAAGATTTCTTTGAGTGCCCATCCGTGCGTGTGTTTGTGTGTCCCAGCGAGAACTTAGCAGTGTCATTTAGTATGCTTCATTTCATTATGTTCCTTCCCGTTCCCCACCGTCGAGCCAACCATCGAGACCCAACCCCAAACTGCCTACGTCTACGCTCCTTTTTAAAAACTCTTAACTTTCGCTGCAACCGCAAGCATTTTGGGCCGCATTTTGTGGGCAATCCTTCCTTCTCAGCCTGCTCCTCGTTTTTTCGCCCTGGCAAACGGTGCGAGAAATTGTCCTCCCTATCATTCTCATTCTGCCTCTCGCCTTTTCCCTTTCCCTTTTTTTTGGGTGCTTTCTCCCGATTTCTCTGCGTTTTTGTTGCTTTTGATGTCGCCTGCACATTTTTTTTTCATACAGATAACTTGGTCTTTTTTTTCGCCTTCGTACTGCGTAGGAAAACTCCTTTGGGTGTCCCTGCCATTTGCCTCGCACTAAGCCTGCTGCCATCTCTTTCTATACCCCATTTGCCGTCCCGCTCTGTCAGTCATTTTTTCCTCGTAATTTTCATAAGCAGCCGTTAGACGTTGGATTTATGTTTTTAAACGCCTTTTAATATGCGAGAGGATATTCGCGCGTAGCACCAGATCCCCTGCGAAACACAAAGCCACTCGCAAATGCCGCATAGCCAACGTCCTAGCCACGCCTCCCTGCGCCCCTTTTCTCCTTTCTCCCTTTCCTCCTTAAAGCCTTAAACCACCAACCCTGCACCCCAAACATCCTTTTGGCTCCTTGCTTTCTTGTGGCTGTCTACTTCTTGGTAACGCCGCGCAAATCCAGTGAGAATGCGTTTAAAAAAATATTATAATAATAACATTACGTAAATAATTGTTGGCTGCTGTTCGTTGAGAGGGGGAGGGGGGTGGGGGTCGAGGTGTTGGCTGGTTGGGGGGCGGGAGTGGGCCTGGTAATTTCTGGGGGGCGGTTGGTGTTTGGGAGGCACGCGCCTCTGGAATAGCAACGGAAATCAGCTGCGTGTTGATAAGCACGCATATAGCTCCAAGGAAAGTTGCTGCCAACCGAAGGATCTTTGTAAACGGAGGGTTGGGTGGCAGGAAACAGGAGGCTCTGCCTTCGACTTCGTTTCCTTGTACTATATATGTATGTATGTATGTGTTGCTGTGACTTTGAGCAAGTGTGTGTGTGTGTGTGCGTGCCATTTGCGTGCGTATTTTTGGTGTGCTTTGCGGTTTGTCGTTCAGCCGAATCGGTAAAAAGTTACCCAGATAAACAAGTCGAACAGGAGTATATACCCTAATGGTAGGGAAACTTTTCAAAAATACGTCTTAAGGACACAATAATACATTTAAGAATACCTTAGGATTCAAGAACAAACAGGCTAAGCTTCAAAAATTGCAATAGATAGTTTAGGGGGTTTGGTATATGAGAATTATTCAATTAACACTTGAGTATGATAGCTTATAGCTTTTTTTTCTACAATTCCCCTGTTATTTCTTTTGAAGCCCATAAAGATATTTGTAAAAAGGGTATATATCAGCATAAAGGAGGCCAGTGAGAAAAAAAACACAGGCACATTTGTAACGCGCTGTCTAACCGGTACAAAATGTGCGTGTGGCAAGTGAAGAAAGAGAGGGGGAATCGGGTGTTGGAAAGAGAGGGGTGGCTGCGAAGGCTGCAGACAGCAGCAGTTCGCAATGGTTCCTTCTTGTGCCTTCGCTTTTTTGCCGAAATTCTGTTGTCATCATCACTTTAAGAGCTGGTGTTAAGGTGGCATTGTGGGTGGCACAAGTGGGTGGGTGGTAGGTGTTGCCTGGTGGGTGGGTGGTTGCAGGAAGCCAGAGCAACCGACGCCTGTCACACACAAAGTTATCTTCGCCTCGACGTGGCAGGCCCGTTGTTGTTGTCATCTTCCGTTTTTAATTTCATCTGCCATTTACTGCTACTTATGACACATCCTTTTGCCAGCCCACCTCGAACCACACACACCGAAAACCACGAAACCGGCTGACAATTTTTGGGGCTGCTTTTCCTGGTTTGCTGATTTTCATTTTTTTTCCCTGTGCACTTTTATACCCTTTTTAGAGAATTCTTTGGTCCAACAGGCCATAAAGAATGCATGTCCAGGGTACATAGTACTAGGCCAATACATTATATTTTACGACTGAAAGTCATAATTATTTGTTAAGTACTATGTCGAATTTACTTTGGTCAATATTAGCCAGCTGCTGCCCAACTGGAAATTACTACTGGTTACTTTGTTAAAAAATATTCATTTAAACCAAAAAGAAAGAGCACAAATATCGAAATAGTTTTAAAAACTAAAAAAAAAGGTTTATTCATATTTTCTAAGGTTTTCTAATAAGTAATAAAATCTATGGTCTTCAGAGATAGCCCTCGCCATTTAGAGAATACATTTTGGGTGGCTTATTTCTTATATTATATATATACATTTTTGTGTTTTTTTTCTGGAACTTACCTTGGGATGTGCACGGCGCGGAAAAGCTACTTTCGGATCGACCTGCGTGGGAAATGGAGAAAAAACAGAAAAAAACATAGAGTGAGTCCTGGGAATATCCGAAGGAAATCGTATGCTTAATGACATTTAAATGAAAAGAACATTGCGCACAACTCTTCATATTAATAGCCGCGCATAAATCTTGCATAAGCCTGCACTGCACATTAAATGAAATTGCCCCAAGGGGAGTGGGTGGTGCGGGTGGTGTGGCTGGTGTGGGTGGTGACATGGGTGGTGTCTGCTAGTGACTTCAAGCTGAGCACGCACGAATTAACGCGTAACAAATTGCTCGGCCAGCGGGCGTAAGGAGAAAAAACGAGCAGCTTCTACCCAATAAGCAGCGTCATTAAAAATAATTAAAAATCATAAAAATTCAATTTTAAGCATTTTTTTTGCCTCGTGTCTATCCTTCGGGCGTTCAGCCACAGCTGAATCCTCTTGATTTTACCGCTCGGCCGTCCGAGCTGTGGCTTTCATATTAGTGCAAGGACGCAGCTCGACTTGACAGCTGAAATAAAAAATCAGGGAGCGAGGGTGGCACTAAATCCCGTCATCTGAAGTGCTGCTGTTGCATTTATCCGGGTATCTTAAGCCAATGAAGGAGCCGCAGCAAGGAAGCAACGCAATATCCTCTGGCGATAGCAATTCCCGCACATACATATTCTACGTTTGTATGTATGTATGCGGAAAATCTGTCACAGGATAGGCAGGACATGCGGCTGTTCTTGTTGCTGCCGTTGTGTTTGCCGTTTGCCGTGTTGATTTCCTGTGTGCAGGACGAAAAACAAGAGCAGCCGCATGGCGGGAAATTGATTTTTAGATTAAAATTAAAACTAATCAGCGCTGAGTGGCGAACGGTTTGGTTTTCGGAGGATGTCGATGCTTTTGCCTTTTTGAAATACATCAGGCCGAAAAACCGTAACGAAATGAAATGAATTCGTTTCGTTTAGTTTCGTTTTACCTCGCTGTTCAGCGAAACGGAAACACGAAAATCCCTGGCCAGCCGAAAGTCAGGAAGACGTGTATATGGCGGCTATATACATAGATAGATATAAACATTACACGTTTCACTCGCAGTGCATAAATGCAGTTCCAGTTGCGAAACAAACAAAAACCCCTGTTCGCGGCTCAAAAAAATTCGACATAAATGCTGACTGCGCATTTTATTTACAGTTGGCAGGCATAAAAGGATGATCGGATGGACTTTGGACCGAAGGACTAGCTGCAAACAGTACAGCTCCACTCAATTAGGCTAATGCCAATGCGGCGTATGCGTAATGCGTGCAGAATATCATTACAGCGAGACTTCACTGTACTCGGCTCCGGCTAATCAAATGCGATTTCCCCATCTATACAGAATGCGGAAGGAAGCCACTTTCGGAAATGTATTTATGCAGAGAAATGAACAGCGTGTGCCGAAGCTGATTAATTAAATGGATAAAATAGAGAAGCGACCGGAGACCGGCCCAGATCCTATATCCTGAAGAACAGAGCCCGAAGTTAGCTAGCTAAGTGTGCCTCTTATGTGATGTCTTTAGCTTTTGAGTCGTACGTTTTAATACATTTATGGTTGGGAATGGGATAGTTCTGATTGCTGAGCTTAGAGGAGTTTCAATCTGTCTGTATGTTTTCTCCGGTTTAAATTTCGTTTTTAAATATTTACTGGAAAATAGCACACAACTGCTTTGTTGAATGTCCCAAAAAAAGGTAGAAATCATCAAGAGCGCAGCTAGAAAAAATTAACCATTGCAGCTCATTTGATGTTCATCGCGCCTGTCATATCAGCTAATTAAAAATTGTTTGGCGTTTGGGCCATGTTTTTTTTTTTTTTTGGAAACTTTTGTATGCCTTTTTTTTTTGCCTATACTGTTATGCTTTGACTTTCTAATTGCTGTCAATAGAGGGTATGGGAAAATATTGGGACTATGGGCATGGGAACGATGCTTTTGAACAAATATTTAACATAGTTAAAGTGGAGTTTTGTTTTCTGTTTGGGAAATGGGTGAAAAGAAAAAAGGGCGAAAAAAAAAGCGAAAAGCGAAGAGTTCGTGTGTAACATTTACCTTTTTGCCATCCAGCTCGTGTGTGCCTTGGGTGAGTACCTTATCTACGCTATTTGGATCGCTGAATGTGACAAAGCCGAAGCCTCTGCAAGTAGATTTGGAAGGAGATGTAAACAGGAGACGGTTAGCGAGAAGTTCTGCAAATATTTACCCAAGCCAGGAGCCAAGTAACTGAACCTGAACCAGCCCCAGCCCGAGAATCAGAAAAACAGAAAGAGACACAGGAGCCACGGCCAAAGTTGAACCTGCCATCGTCAGTTTAGCACGTGCGCCAATTAGGCGCTCAAATTACATCAAAATATTGCCAGGAAGGAGCGGCTCACGGGGGAGGGGCTGCAAATGAGCAGTCTAGGGCACGATGCCCCATACTCCATCTACAAATGCTCCTTTTTCGAACTGTTCGAAGGCAGACGCTTACAAGCCATTACGTAAAGAGCGCCGTCTCTTTCCGTCTCTTTCTGTTTCTTTCGTCCGTGTTGTGATAAACTTATTCTTGTTAAATATTTAATTAAAATGCTTATTATCTCGCACTGCATTTTAATGAGTCTCCCATGCCGGGCCAACGGAACGAGACAGCCAAAGACAACAAACCAGCTCAGAGATTTTGGGCTGTGGTGGCAGCCCCCCTTTCGATCCATCCGCAGCAATCCCCCGCAATCCTCTTTGCAACCCAGACTGTGTGCACGTTTATGTTTATTTGAGTTTTGCCACTTGGCAGCAACGCTTAACGACGCTTCGTCTCCTCGCTGCGCAACTCACAACTTCTTCTTTTAGCCCGGCCCAGACACATGCTCGTATTTGTCTTGCTCTTTTAAGCCCACCAGCCCACTGGCTGGCACCACCCATCACCCATAACCCAGCAACCACCACCACCCACCATCCCAAGTAAGCCACCCAATCTGCACCGCCAGCCCACTCAATCCGAGCCCAACTAGAACCGCAAGCACAGACAGTAATTAACGACGATTTTATTGCAATTGTGGCAATTGTTACGGTCCTGATTCCCCTCAATGTGGCCCAGAAACCAGGAGCACCAGCCCAGTTAACATTTCCAGGTCCAAATGGTCAGCAGGCGGTGGATTAGAGTTAACCCACCCATTTAGCCTACTTATATGCTTCGAATTCAGGATTGACATGGTCAGTATGGATATGTGATTGAACTAAGAGCGCATTAAAAAATATTTTAGTTTCAGAAAAACAACATTAACAATAAGAGCTTTGAAGAGTTTGAAATTCTAAATATTTAGGCCAATTTTTCTTGGAAAATTAAGTCTTATAACTTGTGTTCTTGTTTAGTTGCAATTACAATGGTAATTATATTAATTTTCATTGCTTTTAACCTGTGCGAAAACTGTATAGTAAAACTGTCTGACTTTCATAATAGAAAAGTGGCATTTTAATGGGTTGGTGTCAGAACAGTTTTACTTTATATTCTGCCCTGACCTTGCGATAAATCATAGAAACTAAATATACGGTATTTATAATAATTTACTAGCTAAAAGCTACGTTCTGTCCATACTGGCGTTATAATTACAGAGCAATTAGAGTGTACAGCTGGTTCTATACTAAACGGAGGTAGCTGATTGCAAATGTTTTCAATGGGAAATAAATCCTGTGCAAAGTATATATAAAATGGAAATTCTCTTCTCGAAACATTCAATGAAATTTAATCATTATTGTATGCAAGCAAATTAAAGACAAAAATGTTATTCATTGAGATTTCATGGCATCAATGTGATGGTAAACTTGATTTGAATAATGCTTGCGTGTCTTAGAGCTCATTTTCATTCCCCTACCCACAATTTCGACACTCCATTCGCCTAGGTGGTTAACCCATCTCAACCCTTTTTTGATCCACTTTTGACATACAGTTTTATTGTTTGCGTTTTTCCATACAATTTACTTGTCAGTTAAATCATTTGTAATTGAAAGTTAAACAGATAATGCGGACGTGTAATTGTTTCATTGAAATTTTATTGCTTACCGGAGGGCAATTATTTATATTTATAAGCAAGGATTAAGCCAGAGCTTGCGTGTACTAAATTTTATTCGGAAAGTATCCTCTATGGGGATGAACCTACAATTCATAATCCTTACAAAATGTTTGCTGCTTTCCATTTGACATTCTTTCGGCCACATCGCATCGGTGTTTTGCCATAGAAATTGCTATTCAACAACGATGCCAACAAACAATGGCTTGTTGCAAATTTATAAAAACAATTTGCATATGGAAAAGGATTGCCCGGCCTGTTGTGTCTTTGATTTTCCCCACTTTCCCACTGCCACCCAGCTGCCACCCATCTGCCACCCATCTCCCCATCTACGTGCCATGGATAAGTCATTATTTGTGTGCTTGTTGTACTGGTATTGGCTTTCTGGATTCTCGTACAGCTGGCACGGTCTGGTACATATTAAATAAACATTTTATCGTATTTATAGACGAACAATTTGTGCAATGTGCAATTTGCGAAAAAGAGGCCTGCACCTATTAATATTGATTTAAATGGGTGATTTGGGGGGGGATGGCAAACTTGGAGTGGCTTCGGTAGGCGTAACTTCAATCCAATGTTCAAGTGGGTCACACAAAATTGCAGAACAAAAGCAGGAGGAGGCCGAGTGCCACAAAGTTGAGGACAGAGATTGTTGCAATTTCAGGGGTGACGATACGGGCGACGGTGCTGGCAGGGGAGTTCAAAGTGAAAAGCCACAAATTTAAAAGGCAAAACTCAAAAATAATGTGTCTCCTGTGTGCAATTTACTCACAAATTCAGATTCAATTTATGCAACTCGAGGCAGACCGGCATCCGCATGACAGACAGAGTCAGCGATAGCCGCAGAGCGGGACAGCAATAGAGCCAGAATGGTGGAGCGCTCAGGATAACAACAGAATGTGTGCAGGCAACAACAATGGCAACATACACACACACACACGCAGAAGTGCACAGAGAAAAAGGAGAGATTCAAACTGGGATTTGTTTCAAAAATTATTTTCTTTATGTCGTTAATGTAGGAATATTAATGAATATATTTCTGAAAATTACGAAACAAAAATAAAAGTGTTCTTTACTTTCGTTAACAATTTACTTTGCTATTAGACTAATGATTGATTATTGCTTAATTTAGAATATAATTTAGAGATTCCTCGATTTATTGCCGTGTGTGAACTTAGACAACGAAGGAGAAACTAGGCAACAACAAGGGCAAAAGCAGAGACATGCAGCCTCCGACAAGAAAAGAGGGTTTTGTGGCGGGGTTGCCTTGTGGGCGGTGGGTGGTGGTTGGTGTGTATTCCGCTGCCACCAAACGCCGCACCACCCCCCACCCCTCACCCGGAGAACATGCAACTTGGGTTGCTTGTTGAATTTTATAAAGCCGTTTCAGAATGCTAATGAGCGCACGCACACAAGCTGCCAGCAGCCAAGGATGATGCTGTGCGATGCTAGTCCGGAAAAAAAGGGCACAGGGGAAGGGGCCAGGTGCGACAGGTGAGCGCAAGGAAAAGGGGGCGTGGCAATCATGTAACACATACAAACACCGCAGACACGTACCAAACAGGGCCAAAAGAAGCGGGGGGCATTCGAGAGCGAAATAAAAGTGTTATTTGAATTGGCATGGCAGAGCTTGAGAAACTTTGTCGAAGATCCTTGTTGCTGCTGCTCCAGAGCTTACGCACAATTTAGCAAAACAACTTGCATGTATTTAGCCCGTAGTAGATACTCATACCTGTGCAAGAATGTGGATAGTTTACCCGAAGGATGATGGTGGTGGGGACGACGGGGAAATAAAGGAGCCATCCAGGCCAACATAGAGTGTCTGCAGTTAAGTTGGCGGTTGGCTTGTGGCTGGCGTCTTGGATTACCGTAAATAATCTAACTAAATGAGTTACCAAAACGGTCAAAGTTCACATCAAGGTGTTGTTTCGCACATGTGTGTGTGTGTGTGTGTGTGTGTGTGTGTGTGTGAGTCTCTGCATGTGTGCCTTTTGGGTTTGCGTGTGTTTGTAATAAGAGCAGATAACAATATTAGAAGTCCTAGCATATGTCCAGTGATCAGGAGCAGGGCGATGATGAGAACATTCCGCCCCCCCAGGCAATTGCCAAAACTGTAACCGAAAGCTCATTTAAAGGCAAATGACGGCTGAAGGGTTGGATTTCGGTGTGGACAGGGTAAATGGAATCCGGGATATCCAGGCCAAAGATTAGTTGAAATTGAGTAAGGTTCAACTGCACTAAATGGAAATATTTGTCAAAGGTATTATGGGTTTTTTACACACGGCACAAAACCTATATAAATGAATATTTAGAAAAATAAATTGCAAATCGATTTGCACAATTTTAAGCGCAGATGCTGCTCTTCTTGTCTTATCTATTCTATATTATTCCATTATATTTGAATAAATTATAATACCCATATTCAGATACATATCTCTAACTGGTAAGTTATAATTTTCTGTGAATTTACGTTTTAGGACACACACACTTTAACAATTGGCCGTAAATATTTTCAATGACTTGAATATTGACCAATGAGAGTCAATAAATTGGCTTTTATATTCTTATACATTTTCAATTGACCAATTTGTGTGATTTTGTGCGACGTGCAGCACTTAGTATGCACGGTAAATGGATACCGTTACACCTGCAGTATATGGAAATCCAATGACCCCACCACAAGCCAACACACTTTCTTATATCTCTTAATTGCCTCAACCTGAACTGACCTCAGTGCCAGACAGAATGACAAACTACTGTGAATTGCTCTTGAAGTCAGCGGAAGTAAGAAAACAATGGTCTCTGTGTCTCCGGCATCCCCATGCCCTTCCCATCCACATCACCATGCTCCGCCCCCTTTTTGAACCGCCCATGCTGCCGCCCCCAGTTAAAGCCGCCCATTCTCTGCGGTTCAGTTTTCCTTCGGTATTGTTAATATACAAGTTGCAGTCAAGGCTGGAAATGGAGGCGAACATTATTTTGTCTATGCGCTGCTAAAAAGCAAAGAAGCCGCAAGCCATGCCCTCAACCTTAGTGCTACAAATAGGCAGGGGTGGGGGGCAGGCTATGGCGGCGCAATTTCACTAAAATCTGGGTGGGGGATTCAACGAAAGTAGCTGACGGCTAACAAAACTTTCAATCCGAGGAGGTAGGCAACGCATATTCAAATGACTTTTTCGTGTAAAAATTTCGAAACAACAAAACAAAAGCGCCCCGAACGAACAATTGCGAAAAGGAATGCAACTTAAGACGACAGTGGAGTGCCCGGCGGGTTGGGGGCGCACAAGGTGGCAAGGACTAGGGGGCGTGGCAGGATGAAGAGGCCGTTTCAGTCAGCGAGGCTGGAGCTGCAAGAGAGCCGACTCTTCTAAGTCCCGGCTACAGCGAAACGTCAAATCCTGAGCGCACTAACAAGCACTTGCAGGCGGACCAAGACGCCGCCTTTGTGCGATTCGTTGTGGCCAAATGTTTTGCCGGTCGAATACCCTCGACCATGAAATTAACAATCTGAATTGAAGGTATAAATATATGGAACATTTTTAAGTTCTATTCAATTCTATTACAATACAATGCATTTAAGGGCAGTGAATTTGAAAATAATGATGTTAATGTTAATGAATGCCAATATATAAAGTTTTTATGGCTTAGCAAAAGTTGGCTAGATATGGAAGCGCTTGTATTTGTGCTTAGCTTTTATAATAGATATCATCATTTGTTGGAGTTTTACCCACTTCTCTTATAAAAGCAACCAATCTCCTTTAAGATCGATAAATTTTTAATAAGTTTGGGCTTTAAGCCCTCTGTACTCATTTTGGCATAAGAATCAAGTAGTTTATTCCAAAGCCGCAGACATACAGGTTGCATTTCATCTCGAAACACCTCTCATCGCCGAAGTGCGTGGCATCTTGCATTCGATTCGATGAAGGCATTCTTTGGTGTATTTTTTTTTTCTTAGCCACCCCCCCCCCCTCCCCACCTTGGCGACAACCGTGCCCCATTCCCGCCGCCCCCTCACCGGCTGACTGCTGTCGTGTGAAGTGGGGCCGCGTGCATGAAACTTTCACAAGTGGCTTCCTGCCTTGGCTCGCCTCGCACTTTATAAGCCTACACAAGCCGGGCGGAGGGCTCTGCTCTTTCGAGGGGAGCCAAATTGGGTTGTCAGGGGTGGAATGGTGAGGGGGGGGAGGGGTGTTCATGGGGGTAAGGACAAAGTAGAGGCACCGCCCACGCCCATTTTGCACGTTTTTATGCCGTTGTCTTTGTTTCGTTTCGTTTTGTGTCGTGTCGTTTTCCTGGGCACAAAAATGCATCCTTGAACACGCACACTTAACTGGGCCTGCGTGAGTGGCAACCTCTTGCCACCCACACTACCCAACCCCCTCGGACGCCATGGAACCACCGCCTCTCCACTGCAGACAGAAAAAAATATTGACCAAATGGGAAAGGATAACATTATTGGATGTGCTCCAAAATAAGTGCATTTCTTAAAGAATTTACTTTAAAGTTCTAAGATCACTACTTTCCTTCATTTCCCCATTTGGAATTTGAGTTTCATCGATTTTTAAATAACTTTCATTAATCTTATAACAAAAATGAACTAATAGTATTTCCAACATATTTCCGAAGTCTAAAAGTGTGTTGGAGGGATTTAAACCATTCCTTAAGGAATGCTTTTCACTTTCTTACAAGTTAGTATTTTAAGCTTAAACTAGGTAAATGGAATTATTATTACGAAGTGAATATTTGAGTAATATGGCATTTGATTATTTATATTCATTCTATGAATATAATAAGAATAATAAATGAATTTATATAACAATTAAATATAACAATATAAATATATACCCATTTTTTCTCCGAATGCATTTTTTTGTGTCCTGTTTTCCTTTCTAGCTGGCTGAGGCTACTCAAGCCCGGCATGGAGACATTTAAGACGACTATGTCGCCACCCCGTCAACGACGTCGAGTCCACCTCGAGTTGTGTGTGTGCGTGCCCTTGCGTTGATGTAAAGCCCCCGAACCACTTGGTCCCCGGCAGCAGCGACCCCACTTCGAGGAGCCCATCCTCCTTTTCGGTTTGCTATCTGTGAGTGGGTCTTGGGTAATTTTATTAATCCAGACACAGGAACAAGGCGATGGCTCGGTGGCCCGAAAAGGGGTTTTTCCACCAACATTTCGGCTAAATATTTAAATGGCCTGGCCATTATGAAAATTTATCGATTTAGTGACAGTTTAAGGACACACATTATGGCCGGCCATTTGTTATGTTTTTATGGTTTCGTCGTATGCCTGCTGCTAATGTCAATTTTTGAGTGTCGTTGCCACATTAAATTCTGCGGCAGCTGGCTAACAAAAAGTCTCGAGTCGGTGCAGAAAGGTGACTTTATTTTATAATTCATTTTATCATTATGATGTAAGAGTGCGGTGCGCAAAGCAATTACAAGGGAGTGAGTGATTAGGGGAGGAGTCTGTGGGGATCATAAAAATATTCCATCCTTTATGCTCCACCACATTTTTCGGGAGGCTGAGCGTTTCTTTTCATACAAATACAAACATAAAATGCGCATAAAAATGCGCGCGAGGGGCGGGGAAAAGCGCATGAAATAATCAACAGTAACAATGACGGGGAAAAGTGAAATTCTGGAGTTGGAGCAAAGCTGCCACTCGAGTTGACAACATCCGAATGTGTGTGCACTGGAAATAAAGGATACTTCCAGACCAATACAGCTCTTAATTAAGATTTAAGTCGATTTTTCAATGGAAATTGAATTGTGCCTGTAGGTTCCTTGCTAGTAAAATCGGTTTCATAAACTATAGTATCTATTAAATAACTGTAATGAATATAGTCATTATTGTCACACAATTCACTTAATGTGTGGATTAAACGCACAGTCCTTTCAATTGTGATATGCTATTGTTATGAATGAGTGGTCACGATCTTAGCTCAGTCCACTATCCCGGCCAAAGATCCTTGAAGGATAATGAAAAGTATAATCAACATTTTTTTGCCGTGTGCGTGTGTTTGTGAGTGACGTCTCAACCAGCTTGGCCGATGACTGGGATGTCCTAATGGTCTTTTGCCTCCTGTAACTGACTGATGTTTGGCACACACACTGCCACACACTCACACTCGTCCAGCGACGCCATAATTAATGATGAAAAATTGCTACCCACACACGCACACACTCGTGCACACACACAGGCGGACACTCAGCATATGCAGCAGCAGGAGGATGAAAAGAGAGGAAGGATGGGTGAAAATATAAAGCCATTTGGTTTTGTACGATGGAAATTAACATGAAAAGGGCAAAGCGCAGCTGCCATTCGCGTTTGGCCGAATATGTGAGATCGGTCCAGAATATGCCACCCCAAATACCCCAGCCCAAGTCCCCAAAAACGCGCACATGCAAGTGGTCAATGCCAGAAGGTCGCCGGAAAACAAGAAAAAAAAAACCCTGAAAAAAACACCACCACCACCAGCACCACCCCACTGGAACCCATAAAGTGGCGCACTAAAGCTGCGAGCTCGCCAAAGTGATTAAATTGAGTTAATTATGTCCACCGAGAGTGAGTGAGCGAGTGAGTGTGTTAGAGCAAGACAAATACGAGTTTGAAGTTGTACATATATTATTACAAGGATATTAAATGCGGCGCACAAAACAGTGGAATTACCCGAGTATTAAGTGCATATTATCAAAGGCCGTTAAATGCGGCAAATAAAACATTTCGCCTGCGTGAAATTGCTTTAATCAACCCTTAATCTTCATTTACAAAACACACTTTGTCTTTGTTAAGTCTTCACAAGGTTCCTTTTTTTTTTACTTTGCTACCGAAAATATTTCTCATTTAAAAAAGCATTTGGCCATTATGGAGTGAGTTGCCATTTCGATTGGGCCAAGTCGCGGCAATTTGCCTTACGAAATCGAAGTTCTATCAAAGTTTATCAAAACCAAAACATTTAATGGTTGTGCAAAATGCTTGCAACATTTTTTGTTCAGCTTATCCCTTTGGACCAGCTCGCTTTTTATTTGTGTATGTTTTTATATTTCGCCGGAGTGTGTGTGTGTGTGTGTGTGTGTGGTGGCCCGGCTCTTATCTAAAAACCCGTTAAATTTATTATGCAACATTGCGCGCGGGTGGAAAATGCGATTTCTCATTCGATACAGATTCAGGTAAACATTCGCCGTGTGTGTCCGGCAAATAAATAAAAGCGAGCATTTTCTGCTGGCGCGTGTAGCGCCGAATAAAAACAGAAAAAAACATTAACAAGCGGCGGCGAAAAAAATTTAACTTAATTGCCAAACACACACACAACAAATACACACATACACATACTCACACAAAAGGGTGTTGCGTTGTTGCCGTGGTTGTGTTTTCCGCGGGGGCTTTTCTCGGTGGGTGGGGTCGGAAAATGGGGGCGGGGACCTTTCTGCTGTTGGCGTGCGTGCGCCGTGCGATATAATTTATGTTTCAATAACTTTCGAAACTCATTGAAAAGTCGCTTATGTTTGCTTCAATGGCAGCAGCAGCAGCAACAAAAACAGCAACAGCAACACAAGAAGAATGCTAAAAGTACAACAATAAATTGTTTGGATTTACTTATTCGCAGGAGGGGGTGGCAAAGTGGGTGGCTGGATGGCTGGGTGGCGAGCTTTCCTTAGCCAGCTCGCTGCCGTTTCCCATTTCCCCATTTTACTCAATTTTTTACTTTTGCTGCACTTGAGCGACCCCGCTTTGTCTTCTCGCCCGCAAGAAGAAAATTCCCGCTCAACTTGCGAAAGTTTTTCGCTATTTTCCCTCTCATTCTTTTTCTGTGAATGTGTTTTGTTTGCCATTTGCTTTCATTTTGTTTTTCCCGGGCTATTGCCTGCTTTTTCGGATTTTCCACCACTCTCCTTGCTCAACACCAACCAACTGCTACTGTTGTTCATTTTATGCTCTTAAAATTTATTTGCAAGTTTTCTAATTTGTACTTCACTCCATTTTATTGTAATATACAATCTCATTTGAAGTGAGATATCTCAGGACATCTATCCTGCGCAGAAAAATGTAAGGACCAAAGCGAAAGGGATGAATGCAGATAAAGAAATATGCTCATTTTGCTAAACAGTTTGAATAAGCTTATCTATGTTGCTCCCTTTATTTAAGTATTTATATATATATTATATTTTCTTATTGGGGAAATCATGCTGAATGCGATGAAAACCTTTTTAAAACCTGTAGCACACCAACTGTTAGCATATATTTTTTTCAAAAAGTCCTTTCTCCTAACGCTCTTCTCTACACACACTTTTTTCGCCGTGTAACCAGTTAGCGGAGGTGGCCCATAAGTATGCAATGCCTGCTGATGGCTGATCCTGGTGGCGTATCCTTGTTTCCTGTTTCGGGACCGGGCCGCATATTTATTAACCACACTGTTGACTATCGCTGCGGCAACTTTGCGTGCAGCTTGTTGCTCCTCTGGCGCTTTGGCCCCTTCCGTGCTCTTTATCCTGCCCCTTCTGTCTTCCGGTTTTGAATTTTGTTGTCGCACCTTCTCAGGAATTCTGTTTACATTTATTACTTTGCGCAAGTTTAAGTGAAAAATTTCCATAAACATTCTTTTAAGCGACATAAAGTTTTTATTAAATTTTGCTAGAAATCCCTGACACGATGATATCAGGCAAGGGCACCGGCAACAAATAGAGCTGCGGAATTTACAACTACCAGAGGGTAGAACACCTGCCACCCCGAGCTGCTCGCTCGCTCTTCAAGATACTTTTCCGAAGGGGCGAAGGGGCGAAGTGCCAACTGTTTTACTGTTGGCAGTACGAGATACTGCTCCGGCTTCTGCTGCACGCAGTTCATAAAAATTTTGCCAGCCAACATGACATGCACAAAGGCGAAAGGACACACGGCGCCAGATCCTGCCAGTGGAAGGGAGTGTGGAAGGGTGTGGGGGTGGTTCAAAGTTAGAAGGAGAAATGCAGGAAGGTGGCATAAACTTTCGTCGCTTGTTAACCTGAAAGCTTCGCCGCCACTCCACCGACATTAGATAAAATTCAATTAAAACAAAGATATATTTCGTTGGACGAATTCCGGCAGCAGTTGCTTAAACCGGGCGAAAAAATGCTCTAAAAAAAGGAAAGGACTTTCGCGCATTGTGGATACGCCCCATAAAACGCTTAATTAGTGCAAAGGGAAAGCGGAACATAAACACTTGCTTGTTGGTCGCTCTTAAACTTTCTTTGTGCGGAATGAAAATGGAGTTAGCTAAACTTTCAGTTTTAATTAAATAAAAAGAACTCAATATGTTCTTAAATAAATATGTAAATGCTAACGCAAGAATCTCTTGAATACCATAAAAAATTAATTTCTAACGGAATCATAAGCAGCCTAATTAGTTGAATAATAACTAAACATAATGACTTCCTGGCGGGTAATAATCTTAAATTTAATTTGGTGTATATTAAAATTGAAATTGACTCGTTGAAATGCCATCTCATTATTCATACTGTCCGCAAAAACCAGCTAATTTACGTTAAGCATTTTTAAATAAGGTCAAAGTACAGAATTGGGCGTGTGGGTTGCAGGGGTATTGGCCACGTTCAGCCAACTGAAAGGTGATCGAAACCGCAACAAATGACAAACGTTACGGCAAAAGTACACAACACGGAAATACACACACACACACATGTGCAGAGGAAAAGTGGAAGAGAGGACAGCTTGAGTACTAGGTAGAGGAGTAACTCAGAGGAAAAAATAAAATCAATGAAAATGAAAACCAATTAGCGGTTAACCAAACTGTTCAAATTTGGAAATGGATGCAGCCGTGCATGGCCATAAACAACAACGGCAACAAAGATGGCCGAATCGCACAGGGTTGGCAGATGACTGATAGAAGGGGGTCAACGGCAGTCGGTCTGAAAGGTAAAAGGTTGCCGGGTTACAAATTTATTACACGAAAATAGGAAATAATTAAAATCAGTTTGAGTGCGGATAACTTTTCGCTTGGAATGGGGAAGAACTTTTTGATTGATAAATCAGAAGTCACGCCAAAATACGCAGCGAAAATGAAAACATTAAGGATATGAATATGGAAGGATATGAAATAAAATTCAAAGGAATCAATGCAATAGCCAAACAATGGCTAGGTAAACGTTTTTCCAGTCCAACGAATTTGAATGTGTATATTCTATTATAATTTATCCTTTATCTGAACTGTATTGTATATTTCGACAACATTCCCTGATAAGTAGTAAGAATTTCACCCCTAGTTCGACACAATCCTTCTTAAGGACCAACTCACCTGGATCTGCGCGTCGTGGGATCCTTCATGACCATAGCCTCTGAGATATCACCGTAACGTCCGAAGTAATCGCGTAAGCTCTCTGAAAGGAATACAAACAAGTGCAGTGAATAATCAATCAAAGACAGTTTATGAAATGTCCTGGGGTTACACTCAAGTACGGCCATTAAAATCACGACGCCAAAGCTACTAATTTTGTTACGCGCTTAATAAAAAATAAACCGAAAACAAAAATATAAAATAAAAAAAGGGGAAATGAATTTCGCGTGATGCCCAAATAAACAAACTGGTTGGACCCTAAACTTCTTCTCACTCCTGGCCGAGGATCTCCCTAAATAGCCCCCATTCCACAACCTTTGCATACGCAACTGGACATTATTCACATGCATACTCGCGGAATACACTGTGAAAATATATAGGTGATTTAACGAAATGTTTATGTATAGTTTGGTTTATATTTCTGTTCCTGCTTCTTAAATGTATATATCTGTATATCTTCACACAAGTTGAAGAATTGTCATGCAATATGATTCTGGGATAAAAAAATTAATATCCTGTAAATACACAAATGTTTGTGCATTTCCTACAATTCATCTGCTTTATGAATATCTAATAGGACATTTGATTTCGTTTCTTTGTTGCAATAAAATGGCTTTTAAAATAGACAACAAATTTTGAATTTTTGTTCATTGTTGTTTGTCTCACTGTAGGCACACACAAAGTACGCAGACCACTTCAGACTCGCTGCTTTGGTTGCCAGCGGCAGCTGTTGTCTGCGGTTTTGCGAGCTAATCTGACTCTGACTCCGGCCGGAGGATGCGGATGTGGATAAAGGATGGCGGATGGTGGCGCAGGACTCCTCCCGGCTGGAAGCACTTCAGCGGCACGTACGCACACAAACGCAGCACTGAAGTTATTTCAACAAAATTGCCAGACAAACGGGACCGTGGGCGGGGATCGGGCTTGGGATGGAGAAGGTGATGGGAAAGGGGGCCGTCGCCACACGACAGATACCAAGGCTCGTTGGCTGCGATTTAATGCAGCAAAAACAAGCAGAATAAAACCGATAAAGTCATCCTTCGCCAGTCGGCTGCTGGCTGAGGAGCCCTAATCCAGTCGAGTGTCGGCGCTGGCGTCATAAATTCAAACTACAATAAAAATTCAATAAAACAAACGATTTTGCCGCTCACGCCGCGTGGCCAAGACGATCCGGCCATAAATGCGGTGCGAGAAATCGCACCAGGGAGCACCAGTTGCCCCACCACCACCTCCACCAGAGCACAACTACCCCAGCCCAGAAATCGCGGCACCACCAACACACACACACACGCACCAAAAACAAAGCTAGAGCAACTAGTTGCTCCTTGTAACGATGCAAAAAGCCACACTTAAAACAAAAACTCAACACAAGGTTTGCGAAAAATTATGGTGTTTCTTTTGCTCTTCAAACCTTTTCTGGTCAGAAACAAGATTCTCAAAATTAACAATAATATTATGTACAAAAGGACAGCATTTTGGGGCAAATAATAATTTATAATAAATAAAAATTTTAACTACAAATTTCGGCTAATAAAACTGTAGCTGCATTTTTAAGGTGCATTTACTGTATGTGACTTATTTTCTAATTATTTATACTAACTTTATCAAATTCCTAGTAGCATTAGAAGCTATTAACTTTTTTTTATCTAAAATACACATCCAAGTTATTTCCATTCTAGGCAACATTTTCTAAGAGTGCACGGGTAATGTGGGCTAAGAAAAGGGCGGCAAAGGGGTAGGGAATGGGAATGGGGTGGCAAATGGGTGGCCTGGGGTGAACATGGTTCCACTCGCAGGCAGACAGTCAAGTGGGGGCAATGCAACGCAAAACGCGAAGCGCGTCGCGTGATTTACATAAGTATGCACAATAATTATGAACAATAAAAAACAATTTGTTTGCTTATGACAGTTTTGGAACCATAAATAACAACAGCAACTGGCGCAGCGGTTCGAGTGGCATGTGGATGTGGGAAATGGTAGATGGAAAAAGGGGAAATGGAAAAGCCGGGCCGAGTGTGTGTGTGCGTGCGTGTGTGGCATGCAAATTGATGGGGCAGCCAAAGGGTTGCGCTCCATTTCGTTACGTTCGTTGCGTATGTGGCGCTGCAAAGTATGCTACACTTTAAGTTTTAATGGGCAATTGCCCCTCTATGTCTCCGTTGTTGGTGCGAGGTGCGATGGGAATTTGAATGGGGCAGGGGCGACACTATTCTATGGCCTGACTTGGCCATTAGTTGAAGCTGAGGTGTAAATAAACCAGTTGGAGTAAACCACTCTCAATGCCTGTGATTGAGTGGGTCACCGGAAATGAGAACTCGCAGTTCATTCGTTACCTACGCTCATGAAGTTATAACGACAAGGGAAAAGTGTTTTAAATTCTATTTGATTTTCAAGGGCTAAGCATTTATATATTTACAGCAATCTCATTTCAATTTGAGAACTTTGGTTAAAGTTAATTTACTAGATTTTATCGAATTATTTATGACTTTGATTCCCATAACCAACCTCTCAAAAATCAGATTTCCGATGAAATGCCAACATAGAGTCATCATCAACGTGTCAATCACTACACAGACAGGGGTCTTTCTGCCCAATTAACCCCCTATGCCGTTTCTCACAGTGCATCAGGACCCGCTGTTTCGGGTCCACCCCCCCCCCCCCTTCTATCATCCAACGCGACATTCAGTTTTGAGTGACAGCTGCAAAGTTTGTTTTGCATTTCATATTTGCGAGCTTGTCTGCAGTCCCCACTCAACCGCTTCTCGCCCCAACTCTTTAGCAAGGCTCAGTGCCAACTGTCACTTGACCGGCCAAAATCCGCGTCCTGCCACGCCCCCCCACCCTCCGCCAACCCCGCCACGCCACCGCTCCCAGCCAACAGGGCCAATAGAAAAGCTGGCAAACAAAATAAATGTGTAAATGTGAAGAAGCAAAAAACTGGCAACACAAAATAAAAAAAAAACAGAGAAACAAAAATGGAAATGGTCAACAAATTAAAACGCGCCAAAATAAAAATAAAATTAAAATTTATTTGCTACCCAACGGCAGTGAAAAAAATAAAAATAAAATAAAATACACATAACAAAAACGTAGGGGCGTCATGAAGAGGGGTGGCGAGCGGAAGGAAGGACGAAAGGAGCAGCGACAAGAGCGAAATATATTGTAACGGGCCAAAAGCCAAACTTGGATTTAATTAAAATGTTTACCACAGTCATTTCATTTTCATAGCCAGCAAACATAAATTTTGAAGAGGAAAGCGAGTGTGCGAGTGAGAGGGAGAGACGATCGGAACCGCAGAGCGAAACAGCTGCAAGAAAATGCCAAAAACATTAAAGTTACCACACCGGGCTAACGCAAGAGTGGAAATTTTGATTGTTGCATTTCTGGTTTGGGGCGAAAACAATAAGCGATAAACAAAATAGGTTCAATCTAGAAACAGGAATTGGATTTGCAGGTAATTAGTTCAAGCAGGCACACACACACAGACCCACACATACACACCCTCGTAGAGTCAAATTTATACCGAATCCATTTAGTGGGATTATTTATAAGAAAACTCGGACCCCCATTCTTTCCACCCAAGGCAATCCGTTTTGCGGTTGCAGGCATATTAACCCCTTAACGTCCTGGCGGCCCTTAACCCCCTGCTACCCACCGCCGGCCCCAAAAGGTCCCCAATAGGCCACCGCACATGTTGTCAAAAGCACAATGCTGAAACCATAAATTTATGTGCTTTCTATTGTTTTTGCCAAAGAAAGCGGAAGTTGTGTGCTCTTTGCGGTGCGCTTAGGAGCCATAGGGGGCTGACTAGGGGGTGGTGGCTAGGAAAATGGGTGAAAACCTACACAGCAGCAAAACAGCAACCAAAACCAGAATGGGTGAAAAAGGTGTGCGCAAAGGGATTTCAATCAATTGTTAGGCGAACTGAGGCAACTGGCAGCCAGCGCAACAAAAACTCAAGCTCAGATTCTGCTTCGTTTGGTTTAGCTCTGCCCTGAACTACACTGAGCGAAAAGTGGGCGAGCAAATACAAATAAATAAATAAAGGAATGCACTATCCATTGAGAGCAAAAATGTGTGTCACTTAAATACGCACAATTAGGAAGGGCACTACTTTGAATCAAGCCTAAATTGTAAGATGGACACAAGCGAATTAATACTTTATTACACATAGCTTGCACTCTAAATTATTTTAAAAAATATTATTCTTTTTTTTGGAAATATTATATAATTCTCTTGGTATTATACAAGATCAATTGGCCATTGTACCATTAAAAATCAATATAGGTTGTTGCTATCTAGAACAACCTTCCCATTTAACTTTATTTTCGGTAATGACGTAAGCAAAACTCAAAAAAAAAAACGATGAGTTCTGAATTTAATTAAGACACAATGATTAAAAAACCGTATTTTTCCCTCAGCGTATCGTTTTGTTGGAAAACGCAAATTGCTATTTTGTCAGAACAGCAAACGAGATGGCAATTCACTGGAAAACAGAGATACCCAGAGCGGGACGGAAAGAGACGGGGCGATAGGCAGTGATAGAGACGGCTAGATGGACCAGTAGAGCCCGTTGTAACACATCCCGGTCGTAGCATCATTTTTCATGCGCTCCAACAACTTTTGACAAAGGTCGGTCAAGCAAGTCTTAAAAACTTTGCGACAAGACAACGCACGTTCTGTTCCGTTCCGTTCCGTTCCTGTCCCCTTTGACCCCCGAAGTCCTCATCCTGCGATGGCCCGCCTTTCGCTTAGTGAATTACGCCGGCTTTAAGGGGTTAAGGTTCAGCCCCCCAAGGGCAACGGGTAACAGTTGTCGCTGTTTGCTCTTCGCTCTAAGCCGTAAATAATAATATTTGGACAAGTTTCCAGGACGAGAAACAAAAAAGCGAACGTCGGATGCTCTAAGAAATCTGATAAAATAGTAGTGATACATTATTTAAAAATGGATAATGATATGTTTTAGTAGTTGTTTTAATTCTTCTTGGAGTAAATCAACTTTATCTAGAATTATTTTCAGTTATTAAAAGCATTTATGCTCCTGCTGGAAACGGATGATGAGCACGGAAGTGAAGTTAATTATAGAAATATAAATTTAATCAAATCGTTGGAAAGACATGCTGAATGTTGAAAAAAAAAACAAACCTAAAAACGCTTTGAAGTATAGTAGTAATCAAGAAAAGTTTAAAATTATAATCTTATCTTGGAATCCTTTCAAAGCGTCTTTGATTTCTTGAAATAAGCCAAACTTTCTTACATAAGTAACAATGGAACCATAATTGAAACAGTTTTTAGACTTTCAATAACAAATCTAGGAAACTCCATCCTAGATAAGATCCACTTTGATCTGCCAACGTAATCTGGGCCCGTATAAGGAGCAACTGTTTTAATTATGCTATGCTTAGAGGAGTTTCAAGAACCTTTCGAAACTTTCGCGGTAAACATCTTCATGCATATGAAACTAAGCTCTCAGATTTGGGAGAAATAAATATGAGGCATAAACTTTATGCCGCACTGGAAAATCCCTTTCCCACGCAGAATCCCTTAACCCTACTCAATGGCTCAAGAATGGAAAACTTGTTTACAAGCGTCAACATTTTCACCTGATCTACGGAAAATGTTTGCCCAAGTTGGTGCGCGATTTATGGCAATGGCAAGTCATAGACTTATGGATTGCTATAACTTGCGAAACGGCACTTACCATAATTGCATTGGATATTGGAGATTTTCGGGGAGTCGGGGCCTCTGAATCGGCAACTTTGAATAATTTATGTGAGCTGCGTTCGAAGTTGAGACGCACAAATTAAAATCAACGCACCAAATGATTGATGAATGGCCGGAGTGTGGAGGAGACGAGTGCTCCGTATCTGGATCCGGCTTTGTTCGGGTCAAGTCATTTAAATACGGACAATGGGTCACCAACACAAGGTAAACTCCAAACTAAACAGAATGTCAAAAATCAAAGTCCAAACTTGATGGAAAACAAAGGCCAGAAAGTAGGCAAGTTGAAGAAGCGCTGGTTAAACAAAAGACGGTGAAAACTTTCCACGCACACAAAGCCAAAACTTTCGGACCAGAAAGAAAGTGCCCTGACGTTTTGGGTGGTCGGAGTGGTCTTATCTCTGGAAGACACAGGATCCAGGACCCAGGGCAGCATCAAAAGCATGCTAATGTCCAGCCCTGGCCGCAATACGCCCACCACGTAAACAATCTCGCTGAAAAGGGGGCCAGAAGACACAAAGACCGAGACAAGAGCCGAGAAGTCAAGCACAAAAAGGGTCAAGAGGGTCTTGGCTTGGTTGGGTGTAGCAAGTAAGTTCCACGGCACAAATCACCACCACCAAATCCCACCCCAGAGAAGCCCCCTCCACGCAGGATATGCGACGAGGAGAGCGAGAACAACTGTGAACGCATACGAATCAATTGATTTGGGAAGTGCGGCGGCGGCGGCGGCAGGACGAACTCAGCCAGGATGAAAGGTCTCGGTCCCTCACAGAATGCAAAGTCTCAGCTCGTTTCCTATTCCTTCTCTGCGCTCGGACTTTTTGTTGCCAATGCAGCCAAGCGGAATAAATTTTCAGCAGTCAAGGTAAATCGTCGTGGAAATCACTGAAAGCAAATTAAAAAGTAACATCCAGCCGAGAGGGCAAAAGGATGACCAAAGCCAGGTGAAGTATGTAGATAGATATGCCGCCACTCACTCGAGCACTGTGAACATCAAGGGTATTGTTTCCGATTCGCTTAAAATCCATAATATTTCTAAAGGTATATTAACGTTCCTTAATTATATTCACCCAACTAATAATAATTATAGATATTTTTAAACAATAAACCCCTAATCGTTCTTAAGCTGTTAAGATTAAACTGTTAAGATTTTTTTCTTACCTATTTTAAATATTATTTACAATAATTCTAATAATTCAGTCGTTTCTCTCAATGCTCAATGATATATTTTCTATATAGAGAGACAGAGTCAATAAGGATGATTGGGATAGAGGAACAAAAGGGTCAAGCGTTCGACGCAATAAACCAAAATGCGACTATCGGTCCAAAAGGGAGGCGGTGCCCGGAAAGATGGGGGAGCTCTAAAGGATTTCCTTATAAATTATTGTGAATTTATGCGAATCATTTCCAGTCGGATTGCCGCCGCGATGGCGATGACGCAGCCCCCGTGGAGCAGGAGGAGCATGCTGGAGGATATGGGGCAGGAGATGGAAAGCCGCCGAGGATTTTAACTTTATAATTGAATCCATTACTTAAGAACGTGCGTCCAAGATTTCGACGTATTAAAGTGTTGCCACCCCCACCTTTCCTCTGCCCATGAAAATCCGAAAATCCGAAATCCGAAAATCCAATCCCATGCCATCCATCCAAGGAAATCTCCACCGCTGATTGGCAAGGGTAAGGCGAGTTAAGTTCTTGGTTTGTTGGCTACACAAAAACCCCGAAATAAGTTTTAATTACGGGCATATGATGGTGCCCGATAATAATAATAATAATAATAACGGCGAGCGAGCGCACGAAACCAAAGCAAACCAAACCGAGCCAAACGAAACGTTGGAAAAACTTTTGGCGCCCCGGCAACGGAGACGGACTGAAAAATTCTATTATAATTAATAGCAGAAAATTATGAAATTAATGCAAAGCAACAAAAATGGGCGGAAAAAAGAACGCACAGCAGCTCAGCCAGAACAGCAGCCCCCAAATTGGATTCATTAAAAATTGAAGTGGGTTTCGTGGCAGCGCCGAGTGGAAAGTGTGCTCGAGCTTATCCCAAAAACTTGGAATGCAGCGAAAGGGTTGCAGAGGGTCGTCATCCAGAAGGATCCCAGAATCCTTGGCAATAATTGAATATCTCAGGTCGGATTGGGTCGCAGTCGGCATAGATTTGTCCAATCACATTTAAGCTGATGAAATGTTGATGAGGGACAGATTAGAGGTTACAAACTAGACATTCCACCGGGCGAATAATTAGAAAGTGGACTCCTTCGGAGGGCAAGGGCCAATTAATTGAGGCGTTGGGCGATAATAGAGCTGAAGATACATTTCGCACAAAATCAATTTTGGACAGTAGTTAAATTATTTCCTTTCATTAACACAAAAATGTAAACCGAAATAATTGTCAAAGCTAACGAACCATTAAATCGAAATAGTTACACAAATCATTTCACAGTTTTTCAATTTCAATTTTATTATTCTATTTATTTGTTAAATGTAAACATGTAAACAATTGTTACACCAAGAACCTTAATTCTTAAATTGAATAGCCATATTATATACTTGCACGATAATTATTAAACACTTTAAACATCAATTATGTTTCAAATTAAATTCAATTTAATATTAATTTGACGTTTTCGTGCGCAAATAAAATTCCACTTATTAACATATATGAATTGATATTTGAAGTATGAATTTAATTAGCACAAATTGAAGCTATGATAGGAATAATAATTGTTATACTCTTTAATGCCTGAATGTTAGTTTCGAAACGCGATCAATTGAATTGAATTGAATTCCCAGACGAGCAAGATATATCGATATACCACAAGTGTTGTGAGAGCTCTTTAAAGCTTCCAGCTTGGCCTACTAGATAACAAGATACATCTTGCTTATGGCCACTTTTCAGTTTCTCACTGTATTTTCCCTTGCTGCTTTTATTTTTTGTTGTTACACGCAATTTTTCATACTAATTACCAAGCAATTTAGTTTTGTGTTTACACTCGCTGGCCGCCTGCCCAGTTGATTGGCATTGGCAGCGGCAGGTGGCCGCCTCATTAGTGGCTTAACTTGCTATACAAAATGTGTGGCACTTATGGCAAACAGAACTGAGCACAGAGCGTGAGCAGAACAGAGCGGAGCACAGAAGTGGTGGCAACATGAAACATGAAAAAGCAGCAGCATCAAATTGACACTTAACCGGAGTGGCAGGGTGTGGACCAGGATGGCAACAATAAGCAGTCACACGTTGACCAGCTGAGTGGATGTGGATGGGAATGCGGATACGGATGCGGAATGGGCTTGGGAAATGGCTCGAAGGATGGGAGCTGCAGGAGCAGCAGGAACAACAGCATTACCCACTGTGTAAACAAAAACGACGGCGTCGAGGACAAGGCAACATCGCCCATACACACTAGTACACTGATAAAAAAGTGGAGTTCTTTATGCCGATCAGCAGCCTAAAGTCTCCTCTACACTAATCAAGATAAGAGGCAATGCAAGCAATAAAGTATAAGAGGCTATAGTTAATCCTGCAATAATAAAAGGAACTCAATATATGAGGTGTAAATACAACAAAATATTGTTAAGTTGAACCAACGCAGATTTACAACAAGTTAACCTTTTAACTTGAAAAAAAAAAGCTTACAGCTTTTCTTTCAGTGCACGTTGTGTGAAGAGAAACTAGAATGGGGAAACGACAGCGACAAAGCCTGCCACATATCAGTCAGAGATGAGACACAGGGGCAGCGACAGAAACGGAGACAGAGAGCCTGGGTGCCTGGGAGCCCGAAAGCCGGCGAGAGATCCTTTAAAGTCGACCCGGGCACTTGTTGGTGTCCATAAGCTGGCTGGGCAAACAGGCAAACAAACCCAACTAACAAGCCATAAGATGACAGCCTGCCAGTGACAAATTGTGCCAAATCGAAATGGTAAACAAATGCCAGCCAGTGGAAGAGAAATGCCAACGGAGAAATGCCGGAGAAAGGCTGGAAGGAGGAGGAGCACAAGATCCCTGGCCGAATGGAAGCAACAAATATGCAAATTCTGCACATCTGCTAATTTGCTAAGCTGAAAAAGAAGGAGCCAACAGGAGCAATGCGGGCGGCGGGAGATGAAAATATTGATGCCGAGCAATCAAATGTGCCACGGGGCGTATGCGTAATATTTGAGAGGCCAGAGGAAAAGTGGCCACAGATCATAGCTCACTTCGGTCCACTTTGTGCGGCATTAGCTAAGCAAATAATCATTACATTTTTCCATTTGTTTTTTCAATACATATATACATTTGTCAGTGTGTGCGCGTGTGCCTTATTTTCGTTATTTTTTCGGAAGTGTATCGATAGCCCCCCAAATAAAATAAAAATCTCTCACGCATTCCCAGCACGTACCACATGATTCCCACCCCCCAAACCGAATCCCTCTCATCACTCGGCCCCACTTGACGAGCAAACAGCTCTCGAGGCATAAGCCACCCCCCGGAGCCACCAGATTCAAAGCCCACCCCACCCTCCAACGAAAACTCCCCCGCAGTTTTCTCCATTTAAAAAAGTATCAATTTCATTGTTACGCGAGCTCGTTTTTTCCCTATTCCTCTCCTCTTAGTGTTTTGGTTCTTTATTATATGGTACATCCTTGGAACAGAGTCTTATGAATAGCATAAGAAGCTGATAAAGAATAACACAGTATAGTGAAGTGGGTACGGACAAAAGTGTAGAACGATTATTGAATAAAAATCAAGCACTTGGGTAAGAAAAACTTTACATAAGAAATTATGATTATGAGAAAGAGCAAGTACCAAGATAAAAGAAAGTCTAAGGAACATATTCAATGGATTTTCTTAGAAAACTTAAAAAGCTAAGAATAAGTTTCATACAAAGCTTTCAACTAATAAAAAAGTAGTTTTTTTTTAGAAGGTCCAAAATAAGACATTGCATCAAACTTAAGACATTCACTAAGATCAAATGGTTTTAAGACACACTACCATTTTAAAATGGTGTAATAAATTTTAATTTTTTTTTTTGCTTATTATTTTAAATAATGTTGAACCACGAATACATTTAACTACTCGAGCTAGCGTAAGAAATATTCGATTTTCGCGCTGGGCTTTTCCAATTTTTTCATTTTTATTTGGCTACGCAGAGTGAAATAAATTTTGAAACGGCAATTGCACGAGGGCCCATGGCAATTTTAGATGAACATTTTCCACAGGATCCGGAAAAGGAGGCGAAAGCAGGGCAGGACAAGAAATTATTGCCCAGTCATGACGTGAGTTTTCATTCGACTTTGAGTTTTTGCATAAAATTTCAATAAGACCCAGTAAGCAAATGAGTTTTCTTCGAACGTTCGTACTCTTTGTCTACCAAGTCCACTTTGGCCAGAATATCGGGGTAGATAAAGTACCAATAGTTTGTTTTAAGTCTGTGTCCCTAGTGTCAAATTGAGCTAATCAGGCCCAGGTTGTGCCCGGAAAGTTCCAGTTACTGGGGATAATGCATCATTTTGTGGTCAAAATGGCAAGAGCGTTAAGTTTTTATGACCAACGACTTTTGGATCTAGACCAACAATAATCTCCTGCTGTTTCAGACCGAGTTTGCTTGTTTGTTTGTTGGGAGTTTCGCTCGTTTGCTGTGTATTTTATTTTATCGCTGTTGGCAGCCAGTAGCGCCAAGGCAAACCGAAAACCAAAACAACAATAAAACCAGTCAAAAAGCACTCGAAATGCCAAATGAGTTGAGTTGGCCCCGCCCATCTTTTGCCTAATGGCCAACCCATTCACCTCCCCTCCCCACCGCCTGGGCGGGAAAAGCTCAAGCTTTACTCTGTGTGAGGAGAGCTCACCTTTTGCAATTAATCCGTTGCTGGAAAAACCGACGCCTTCGCCACCGCCCCCGTCGCTTTCGTCTATGTCTATGGAAATTTTTGGCCCAAGAAACGAGAGAATTTTCAACCACCCACCCGCCCTTCGTTGTGTTATCTTCGTTGTTTTTTTCATAAACAAAATGGGAAAATCTGTTTTGGCTGCCAGCGGGAAAAACAACAACTTTCCGCTGCAATTTGGCAGCGTTTTGCGGCGCGATTTACTCGCCGCACTGCCAACTCCCAAAAGTCCTACCGCAATTGCTACAGCCATTTTTCGGTCTCAAGTGACAAATATTAGAGGAGTCTTTATCGCTAATTAGACTTTGTAGCCGTAAATCTGTTGTCATTTGTTGTGCTTTCCATTTGTACTATTTTTGGTCGGGCAAAAGGTCCTGCTGTGCGAATGCAGTTTGAAGTTTGCCAACTGATGCCGGAAACATTCGAGACTCCAAGGAGTTTGGGCTAAGAAGTTAAGCCAGGGAGCTTGAGAGCTGCTCAGAGCTGAGGGAAAAGGGATCAGGGCATATAGAAGTTATGGCCGGGAAGTGACTTTTAAATGAGTTCTGAAATTGTCATAATATGATCGAAGCACTCGAGCTACAGAACTTCTAATTATCACATATGTTTCCTGTAGTGTAGTGGCAGTGTTTTTGAATTACAGCACTGCAAATGTTATTCCACCTAAAAAATTTGTATTGTATATCTTATAAATCTACGGATCCTATGCTTATTTGTATATTTTATGAATTTAAAGGCATATCAATTAATTAAGTTTACATAGGCAAATCATCTTAGAATGAAATTTACTTATTGTTGAGTAGCTAGACATCTTGTTCGTATCGAAACCCATTCACTTTCACACTTCCCAACTGCAATATTGCCCACAATTTTCGCGCTGTGCAATTACTTCTGGAGCACCACAGGCGGCAATCGCAGTGGCTAACTATGGAAAACAATGGCCTTGGATTGCATCCAGCTGCCATTTCGAGCGGATGGCAGACGAAAACGATTCTGCGGATACGTATTCACCAGCGAGACAAACGACAAGAGACAGCAATGAAGGCCGAGGAGGAGCGGCAGGCTCTCTACGATTATGCGAATTTTTTATGGCACATATGAGACTAATAGAGATTGGGATGCTGGATGGAGGATGCTGGATGGAGAACGGAGGAGGAGCTGGAGCTGGAGCAGCTGGCGCATGCCAAGAAACGAGCCGAGGCCAGTGGCAATTTATGCGGCTCAGTGTTGCATTAAATGTACAGTGAAATGCTTGAGTTAATAAAAAAAAAAGGAAAACATGAAATGTATGAACGCCTGGCAAACCCAAAAATAAAAATAAAAAGCGAAATGAAAATGAAAAAGGAGCACAGGCACAGGCCCAGAAAGGAATCCTTCAGAGGCATCTAGCTTGAAGTGTGGCCGGAAATGAAGCGTCCCCATTTGGAGGTAATAAGTGTTTTTGGGCTTTTGTTTCTGACATGCCCATGATGAAGTGGGGTATCAAGGTTTCCTCGTGCAGAATGTGACCAAATGGGGAATTATCTTTGAAATAAACGTGATGAAAATGAGTTATTGGCAGTGTCAGTGATGAAAAGGGATAAAAATAACAACAATCCTTTGGGAAATCAAGAAACGTAGTTTAGTTTAGATAATTTTTAGTTCTCTACCATAGCTACTACTACTACTTCTATTATTTTTATTAATTTTATTTGAAGCTAAGGAAGATAAGAAGAGCGACACAGCGACTTTGAATACAGCTATTTTCCATTTAATGAGTATAATCCCACTGATCAATTTTCTCTAGGTTCTCCAGTAGCTCACTCCACGCCTCTTGCTCCTCCAAAAATGTTTCCCCGAGACGAATCGAGAGCGAATCCTGGGCCTAACCAAGCGCAACCAAAAACTTAGTTAACATACGCACGCACACACACACAGGCGCAGCGAGCTCACTTTCCCCGGGTGAAAGTGTGTGTGGCATGTGTATGATAAATAGCTTTCAATTTATATGCCTCGAGGGCGGTCAGGCCAAAGTTTTTGGCTCTGGGATTGCGAGGGAACCAGGCGAAGACTTAAAGGTGTTCAAGGGTCATTTATCAGGCAGAGCGGCAACATTTAGCGCTGCCTTCGAGCCCCCAACATAGGTGGCAGGATGTGGAGGTGTGTTGAAATATACCTGGGTATATGTATGCATGTCTGTGCGGCCAGGAAATTTATGCCCTCCGTCTCCAGTGGGAGGCTGTCTAGTGCCCCGGGATACCAGCTCCTCTGACTAGTGGAGTATTCATTTCGATCTGAAAGTGAAAATCATTTGCAATTGTGGCAGTTGCCAGTTGCAAGTCGGCGACTTCTAATGGCTTCGTAGAGCGGTCGAAATTACTTTAACCCGCCAGCTGGGTCCACAACTAACTTGTGTCTCTCTCTCTCCTTCTGTTTTTTGCACAGCGAAAAATAAACAGAGTTATAGTTTTAAATTGTGACTAAAGGGGTTCCCAACTGGCGCAGCTGATGCTGCAGGCAGAGAAATAATTGATTTTGTCATACTGGAACACTGGAACAATAGAATTTCAATGAAAAATGCACATGATTTAATTTACAAATTTAATTACCGAGAGCGCTCAAATAGATATTCAAACCAAGGGAAATATTGTAGAACAACGCATTTGAAACAAACACTATTTAAAAAAATACTTCGAAAAGTTGCAAGATGATTATTATGCAAATACTTGTGACTGTGTGTTGGTTTCAGCAATAGCAGAATAATATTACATAAGAAATGGGGGGAAATAGTTAATTTTAATAGAACTTAAAATAAACCAGGATTTTTGTGCGGTGTAACTATCTGCCCCACCTGCCGCTCCATTAAATGAGTGAGTAAATGTGTGTAGCTGTCGACAGGTGTGCAAGTAATTACACTCACACCCATCATCAGCAGCCATCGGAAGTGGAGGGGGGGATGGGGGTGGTGATGCGAATTAGGGGCTGTTAGTTGGCGTGGAGGGGGCGTGGTCCGGCCTTTGCATACCCGGCACACAATTTATATTTGCCAAAGCTGCCGCTGACGCTGATGCTCGGGCATCGGAGCTTCGGAGCATCGGGGCTTCCAGGCAGACAGGCAGTCAGTCAGGAAAAATGGTTGCCATTTCCTTGGTCTCGTCAAAATTAATTAATTTGCAGCGCTGCTGCAGCAAGGACCTCATCGGCCGACGGCAGGACTTCGCCTCGCATTCCATCTATCCTGCGGTTATGCCTTAGAAAGCCACCTCACGGATCCCCACCCACGCACAGTCCACAAATCAAACCGAGCCGGCAGCAAACGATTTACACTGTCCAACAAGATGATTGACGGTCCAAGGGCACTGAGAGAAATAAATTGAACTTAAAGTCGATTGGTTTGTGACCCTTGCTAACTGCAAGCTTTAGGATGTTTCCATCAGTTTGGATACCGCATGAATGAAACTAACATTGTAATTGATATATTATATTTGATTAGTTTTCTTATAAATTAAACGCACAAGACTTGTTGCAACTTCTTTTAAAGTTTGTATGCCTTTCTATTGAAAGATTGGGTATTGCATCGTGAATTTCTGATTGTACTTTGCTTGTTGATAAGAACGAATACGATGTTTTAATATTGAACTGCAAATACATTTCAGCACAAATGCCCGGTGTTATATGTATAACATTTGGATTTGTATTGGAAACTTTGTTGCCGAGTGAAATCAAATCCTGGGGTCAGATGCTATTGATTACCAAAGTGCGAGCCAATTGAATTGAATTTGTGCTACAAATCAAGTAAGCAACTTAGCAGCTAAACAACAATGGCAACAACAAAAGCCCGGGGCTCAGCCACCAAGCCACCCCCGTTTTGCCCCGCCCCTGCATCCCTGTCAATAGCTGACCCCAATCAGAGGGGGCAAGGCACGCACACGAGCACACAAACGGAACATGGACGTTGGCCAAGGGGGGAGCAATCAATTGCAAGGAATGCGAGAGCAACAAAAAATGCCAAACAGGAGTAGCAACAGGGGTCGGAGGTTAAACTTGCCTTCAAAGGCCGAACAACGCACTACCCTCAGAATTCGGTGGTTATCTTTCATAAGCTAATTGCTAATGTTTTACTTTATATTTAAATTTGGAGTAAAGTTTGTAAAAAGTTAAGTTCTATATCAAAGTCCAGAAACGAAATTGAGTGTTTTTAAACTAAATATCACAATTGAAAATATTTAATAAGTACGAATTATTCTTTGAAACTGGATAACCCTTTCAAAGAAAAAGAATGGCTAAGGAGAAGACTCTTGGTCAAAAATAAAAACGAAGCAGGAACAGTGCAGGATCTACTCGCTTTTCGTGCGTTGCCTGCCCCACGTGGCAGTGAAGTGCAGCTATAAAATACTAATCCGCATCAAATGAATGCTACATCAATCTTGTGTCGGGCGCAGGCGGTGGATGATGCGTCGCCAGGTGCGTGAGGTGAGGATATCGAGCAGGTCCTGGGGAGTCAGGACAGAGCGAACGACAAGAACAGCGAGGAGCCATCAACTATCCGCCGAAAAGGGTGCAGGATGCACGGGTGAGCCAGCGACGACGAACCGGTGGCAGGCGCAACTTTAATTTTGTTACTAAGCCCGCTCAAACGGGTTGAAGGGTACACAAAAAGAAATTATAAGTTCTAGTTTCAGATTGCAGTAAAAATAGGAAGACTATTTTTGAAAGTTCCAATTGTATCACCCATTTGGATAGGTGATTGATACTTAACAATAAGACATTCTTTCAAAATAATTAAATTTTACACTTTTATTTAAAATCAATTCGAATTTGTACAACAAATTAATATGAGTGTTCCCGCATTGACTAATTACCCGTTTAATTTCTTTCACTGTAGCGAAAACGGTAACAGCGACTGTGGCTGCGTCGGTGGCAGATGCCGTGGAGGAACCGCTCAAAAGTCATTTCCGCAAATGTTGTCGGCATCGTTGTCGGTGTCGCATCCTCGCTTCGAGGATTGCGGATTCCGGGACGGGAGACAAACGGGCAGCAAGAACTAGGGATTAGGGATTTGCGTGCACATAAATGAATTTCGTGCACGCATGGGAAGCTGGTGGGTCTGGTGGGGATGATGGGACTCTGAGGGGGTGTAAAGGGTGCTCCCGGACTGAGTGGTTAAGCAGTAAGAGCCACCTAAGCCCTAAGCAGCTGCTGCCGCAACAGTAAACGTTATCTACACACGTGCAACGTGCAATGTGCAACATGCAACCAATGAGCTGGCCCCTCATTTTGCCCAGCTCCCCCGCCTAGGACCATTCGCATTTTCCAGGGCCTCCTGCCCCCGGGCGCATTACTATGCCACCACTATCCTACGTCCTATTCCAGCCCCATCGTCTATGTTTGCATTGGTGTGCAATTGTTGGCATTACGTGCCACTCTCGATTGCCATTCAATGCCAGGAGCAGCAGGATCCAGCTTTAGAAGGGGAATCCTCGGCAGGAGCGGCTGAGGACGGCTGGAGGGCGGAGTGCCATCCTCAGCCCTCGCAGAGCCTCCAACTATTGAATTACTTTCAACCTGCGACTGAAGATTGCACTTGAAATAGGATTCACAGCTCACTCGTTCTCCAAAAGCTTCAGATTTTCAATTTCCGTTTCCTTTTTTGCGCTTTTCCAGCACGCCAGCCCACCGACCCTTCTACACTCCCCTTTGATCTGTGCGTCTGGGATTGGTATTGGGTCCTCCTCTCGCCTTTTTTTCCCCGTTTGTTCATGTCTAAGCAAATGGAATAAGCGCGCTCATTGCTCGAGCTTGTTGCCGATGGATAGACGGATGGATGTATGGATGTATGGATGACAGGGGGCAGGACTCGTGGGCAAGTCTCGGGAGCAGGAGGGAACGGATGGATGGGTGCACGGATGGATTGATGACTTCAGCCCAGAAACTATGGAAACTACGGGCATGCCCTTTGCAAGGGTTTCAGCTAGGGGTCAAGGGGTTAAAAGCGAAAGCTTACACCTTTTCGTGCTGGTACAGGTTTTGGAAATCTGACCTCAAGAAAACCATTACGATTCCGCTACTAAAATCTATCGTAAATATTTCGGCTACCAAAAATTGTATGTGTTTTCTTATACCGAACAATTAAATCAAGTTGTTTTTTTATGTTAAGTTGTTTTTTTTAGATATTTAGAAAGAAAGAAAAAAAACGATTGCCCGCTTATTAAAGTTAGTGTATCTATCTATCAGTCAATAATATTCACAATAACCCTTTATCGCTTAACTTTCCCATCGTGTTAGTATGTATTCCTGCCCCCTAAAATATTCATGGTAGCCATTAAAAATTCCCACTTATTCGACATCGAGTTTCTGTGACGACCTGCCCAGAAAATGTGATGGTAGCCTCATTGCCCCACGGTGGCAATATGGAGGTGGTAGGTTGCAGGCAGAGCACGTGCATCGCTGCAGTGGTTGCCACGGGCAACTACCGCCATTTGTACCCCACATTCTCTATCTGCGAGGGCCTTCCTACGAGCATGCCCGTCCTCCAGCGGCAGTACATCAATCCTTTAAGACGCAACATTGAGTGCCAATCAACAAGTGCGTTCCATCTTGGACTCAACCTGTGCTGAAAATTCGCCAGCCCTTTGCACCAACCCACCACATGCAACAGTACGCCGAACACTTTTATTGCTAACCATTTTTTTCCTACTCTTTTTTCTACTCTTTTTTTTTTTGCGAGAAATGGCGAATGTTCTGGCAAGGATTTGTACATACATTTGTACGCTCTACACACGTTTTCAGTGTGTATGGAGTGGTGGGAGGTGTAGCAGAGGGTGGGAAGAATCGGATTGAAAAGAACTCGGCACGTATTTGTCACGTATTATATATTTATAGCAACCAATGAACCGTTGAATGCATGGACAGACTGCAGGATAGGATGTTGAATGCATAAAACGCCTCCCTGCCAAAGTTCCCCTCCTTTGGGCTCCCCTCGGACATTGCTCATACGCCACGTGTACTTGAGAGTTGGGCTTAGTTTAAATTGAATGTTCCTCGGGCTGTCTGCACCACAGAGAAATTGAGAGTTTTCACACTGAGCTTAACATAACTATCTCAAATGGGGAGTTCGTTTATTAAAAGCTAACAACTTCGAGTGCAATTAAACTGCATCGAGTATTTTAATTAATTAAAACCAATTAAAACCTCTTGAATGTTCTTGTTGCATTTTTCATTTAAATACATCTGAGCTAAAGACTTTTGATTCCTATACATTCGCATTTACCAGTATAATTTAGGATCTTATAAAATACTTGTTTTGTATCGTAGATACTTATTTTCTCTGTGCATGGCAGAGCAGGAGAATGTTCGGAAAGAGAGATGGAGGAACAACCATCACAGTTTAATTATAATTTTAATCACTTTTGCAGCAGCAGGAGCGGCGGCAACGGCGGCGCGGAAATGAATTTTATGAAGCGTGCTCCGAACTGTCGTGCCCAACATAAACTGTTGTCAGTTTCTGGGGATTCTTGGCAGGAGCAGGAACAGGAGCAGAAGCTGGAGAACAAGGATGCGGGCCATCGGGAGCAGGAGAGTTAGGAGCCGGGGAAGGGACAACCGACGGTCATGTCAATTCAATTTTTGTGCTTCCGTGCGCGGCGACAAGTTTTAGCCAGTTCCCCAACTCCCCCTGATCCCCTGACATTTCAGCCAGCGGCACTTTATGTACATCATCATCAACACCTTTTGCCAGGCGCCATTTACACGCCGTCGTCTATCCTCGTCTCTAAGTCTAATCAGCCCAGACAGCCATCAGTCGAGGGTTTGCTATCTCTTTCGGAATCTCTCCCCGTCCCTCTTTGCAATGTACTCTCCATCCCTTTCGTACATCCCCCAATTGTTTCTCCCATTCCCCAGCGATGTGGGTAAGCGAATCAATTTTAATGCCGCATTTGTTGCTCGGATTTTCGTCGAGAGCAAAAGGAAAAGTTGATACAAAATCGAAATCAGAGAGGAGTACTAGTGGTACCCTGTAAAATTAGCTTTAGTTGGCCACAGGAAAACCATTTGGCAATATAAAGCGTAATAAAATGAATAGTTTATAGGTGTAATATAAAGTGTTATTAATTTTAATAATTTTTTAATATTGTTTTATCATTGTGTGAGATTTTTATTGGCTTGAACTAAGTTCGTGTCATATTTACTTATTTCTATTCCTTTTACATAGATATTTTTAAATGTTTCTACATTTTCAGTTTCAGATTTTACAACTACGCTCAACTTGTCCCTCCTCAAATACCCCTTGGTTTGCTCGAAAAAAAATTATGATGTATATTTCTTTCTCGCCTCGTTCGCCGGGGCAGGCAGAACAAATTGAATCATATTTTTAACAGCGACGAAATGGGAAATTATAATTGCCAGCTGAGCATTTGCTTTAGACTCAACGAAGTTTGCACTCGCGGGCCTGACACACTTCACTTCATTCATAGAGCGTTATGAATTAAGGCAAGTGCACATACTCTAGATATATGCGTATATACATATATTCGTATATATATATATATGTATATATAGATATGAACGACGACGAGGCTGCTGACATGTTTTGTCCACGACAAGTCAGCCTGGCTGCGTCACTCATATGAGCCGCAAATATCCAAGCACCCAACCCCAACATCAGCCACCTCCCTCCACTGGGTGGCATTTCACGTTGATGCCACGCACGAACGCTTACTTTGTCGCATGCCCAACTTTTGGCTATTAAGTCATTTTTTGGCTTTTTAGATTTGCGACAAATTCCCGGGGTTGTGTCCACTAATTGCCCAGAATCTTGTGCCGGCTATCTAGTGGCGGCTATACGGCATGGTAATTCAACAGTTTTTCAGAACACCAACAGCATCGTGGGCTATGTAGCTTTCCATCATCGGGTTGGTCAAGTGTTTTCCACTGGCCCAGACAGAATCGAAGCAGCTGATGTTGCTTCTCTTGGCCACACAACTTCAACTCTTTTATAAGAATTTACTTGAATGAATTGTGCAGAGTTTCGAGTGGCCCAGACGACAGGCGGCCGGGAAAAAGAGGACCAAGAGGAGGTGAGGCGGGGCGGAAAAATCGACCATAACAATGACAAGACAAGATGGGATGAATGCAGTGGATGGCATGGAGTGGTGTGCTCGATGGCCACTCAAAACTCTATGGAAATCAATAAGAAGAGGTTGAAGACATTTTCACCAGATGGGCTCTTTTATATTGCACTGCATATTTATTAAAATTTAAAATTACCCCAAAAACCGACAGTTGTAGTAAGAAAATATGCCTGCTTAAAAAATATTATTTATAACTATATCAAAAAGCCTCGTAACTTAAAGAGATCAGAATATGTTGATTCAAGATTATATCTAAGCAAACATTATTTTATTTAATAACTGAACAAAAAATAATGTTGTCATAATGAAAACATCCCCATTTTTTGTGTACATCGAGTGTGAAATTGTAAAAAAAAGCTAATTTCAGTGGCAACAGATTGTGCGCATTCTGATTTATAGCTGTTAACATTATATTGATTAAAAAAAAACAACCAAACCAATGTTGACAGAAGCAGTGATTTCCAGTTAAAAGTTCAACAAAAAGCCAGCTCTGTAGCATTTACAAAAGACTCGGTTGCCAAAAAAAGGAAACCTCCGAATGAAATCCCGTTCGTTTGGGCCCTATTTTCAACAGGCTGAAAGTAAACTTGAATAAAGCCAAAGACGTATAAGAAACTTAGCTTCGCAGCAGGCAAACAATGGACACGGCCCAGGCTACTTAGCCACTTGACTGCACTTCCACTTCCAATGCCAGTTTTGGCCAGATTTTCCCAACTCCAGGCCTGGGAAAAGTGAAAAGCTAGATTTGTCACGCACTGATGCGCCTTTAAGCGTTTTAATTACCCACCAAACGAAACGAACGGCAACGAAACTTGGGCATATTATGCAAACCAGGACAATAATTCACATTGTCCCCGGGCACAAAGCCACTAACTGATCTGCACCCCATCTTCCTCAGAAGTAAGGCTTACCAATGCAGTTGCACTGGAAACAAAGTATCTAAAGTATTTTAAACTATTTGGCCATGACCATCCACATAATTATATTAAGCTCGATAAAAATATAAATTATTTAAATGGCTTATAAATCTGTTTACTGACAAAATTCTTGATCTCTAGCTGATTTCATTTACACAATAGACATTGATGTCGATATTTTTGCAGTGAGCCTGCAATTCCCGTTGCAGTTGCACTTGCATTTGCAATTTGCATTTCGGACGCTCAGGCAATTAATATCGCACACGTAAACAAAACACGGCACAGTGCCGAGAAGGTCCTGCCAACGGTGGGCGGGGCCGGCCGGAAGTGGTACGGGGTGGGGATGTGGGCCTGGCCTTACGACAATGACGATACTAAGGTTAGGGACTATCAAAATGCAAAGCAGCAGGCAGGTAATGAAAATGCTTAATGGCTTGCAAAGTGTCACAGTGGCTGAGCGCCTGTGGATAGGCAATGGAAATTGGCAAAAGGGCGCAGAGTGGCCAAAAGCCCAACCAACACGAATGCAATTGGCGAACTTAAAGCGCGTTAAATTCAACTGCTTCGGGAGGAAAGGCAGAGCGGGCTGAGCGCATAAAAAGTCAATTAAAAGAGGCAGTGGCAGTTGCTTGTGCAGCTGCGTTTCGGTTTGAGTTTTTTGTATTTGTATTTCAAGTCTGAGTGTCTGCCCCACGCCTACATTTACCGCCCATACGTACACGTGCAAAAAAATTCCAATATTTTTGCGCACACTTTTTGCCGTGCTATTTAAAAATAACTCCGAAACTATAGAAAAAATTATATCAACTTTTTGTTAGGTCGAGGGAATTTTATAATTTTTCAACATTTATTTCGTTAACAGTAGATTTTTTAAAGAGTTCCTTAAAGGGCACGCTGTCGAACACCTTTAAGTAAAATAAGCAGTATTTTTATTATCTTTCTTACGATTAAGCCTCTTTTTATCAGGAGTTTAGCAAATGTTGGCTTAGTATTTTTTCGCGTGCACTGCCCAGACTTTATGTGTGTTGGTAAGTCCTTCGAGTGCATGAGTGTTGGCCAGCGCTTTTAGCAGAATAAACAGTGAAAGTTGCGCAAAAAGGACACGGCCAAGACACAAGTGAACGAGTCGGAGAGACACGGTGGCCAGAAGGAGCCGGAGTGCCAGGAGAAGCAGGACTAGCAGGAGCAGCAGGACGATCCGAAGGAGCAGCAGAAAGAGATGGCCATAAAAATGGGTGAACGAGTCTGAAAGAGTGTGAAGCATGTTGGGACCTTTGAACGTGTTGAACTTTCAAATGGCTTTGCGCGCCGCTGCCAGCTAATGGCATTACAGTTCACCCCGTTCCAGCCAGCGCCGCCCCTCAATACCCCCAATCGTGGATCCATCGCCAGACACCCTTCTCCACCCGCTTTCCATCTCATCCCCCCAAACCCCTTTTGACTGCATACAAAGGCCGTCGAACGAGAGGGAGCGTGCGAAAAAGCAAAGTGTAACTGCAATGTGTGTCCAGTCTGTCTGCACTGCCCGAAAAATTTGAATTACAAAATGTGATATATACTATAGGATGTTTTTATTTCAATTGGATTCGATTTACCTCACATACACACCTCGATTTTAATACGACCTTAAATGAAAACCAATAAATCCTTGCATATTTCTAAACTGTAAATGATGAAGCTTCTTTTATTCATTGCTGTCTTGCTTTTGTTTTTAGAGATCCATTTCAAATTTTGTGCAGTACATGGGGGCATGTGCAATTAGAGTGACGTACGCTTTATTGATGCCCATAGCCATTTGGCATGCATTAGGGCACGGCACACAAACACACTCGCAGCTAGATACGCATACAAACATACACACACACCACACACACACACGTACTTGGGGGCAACTTGGAAACAGTTCCAAGGTAAAAATATCAAAGTTGAAGTGCACTTTTTTATTCGTTTGTCACGCAGCACTGGGTCTATAAATTATTTCTTATGATAATTGGCTCAAACGTGGGCGAACAAAACAACCAGCAGTAAGCTGAGTTTACAGGCTGGGAAATCGGAAAATGGGAAATGGGTGGTGGGGGGTGCAGAGGGCATGAGGAGTGGGGGGTCCAATCAAAGTGCAACAACAATAACTGCAATCAATGGTTGTTAGTTAGAGCGGAAATCGGTAGAATACTGCCTGACATTTGGCCCGTAATTACCGTTATGCCACTGCAAACTGCAACCGTGTGGCAGGTGAAATGTGTTTGCTCGCAAAAAAAAAATGTATTGAAAAGCTCAATTGCGGTCAGGTTTGTATGCTTTTATGATTTCCTGGAAGACAGCAAGGAAGTTGCGTGTCCGACTAAATTAAAGCAAAGAAAATGTTTATAGCCACAAAATGTGTTTACATGAAGTGCAAATACTTTTGATCGGCACAACCTGGTTTATTTACTGAATTTACTCGTATTTTACTTGCATGTATTTTAAGATACTTCTGAAAAGCATTGAACAGGTCACCTCTTTTATTGAGTGTAAGTTTTATTTGAGTATATTTAAATTGTATTTAATGTATAAGAACTAAATGAATCCACCAAATTATATAACTTTGCATAATAAGTGCACTAAACACCATTAACGATAATTAATGTTCCTTAAGTCAACCAGGCAAATAGTTTGTAGTTTTATATTAATTAAATTACCTGGTTTTTATCAGCAGTTTCAAGTGATTTAAAGCATACTTTCTATTTCGTTGAAAACGAATTGTACTGATTCGATCATTTGAAATGGAATTAAAAATAGATTTCATTGACTAAAGTGCAGTATTTATGGCAGTCTTTTCATAATGGATAAACTTTTGCCGTCAAATCATATTTCTTTGAATATTTATTCTGATGCGTGCGGAACTCAGAGAATATTTCCGCTCCCAAAGACAGCAATTAGATGCATTTAGGGGATTATGCCATACACTTTTCATCTTGCCATAAGCCTTGAGCAATTTTTGTGGCCAAACCAATTTTTCATAATCTCCTTTCCCACATATATATTATTTTCAATATGCAGTCAAAGTGACTCGAAAGTGCGAGAGGGGAATTTTATTCTCGGAAATATGCGAGCTACTGTATCTCCGAGATATGAATTGCATCGTATGAAAATGTGCTTAATTTAACTGCTGCCAGAATGGCTCCTTCGCCACCCTTCCCTTTCCCTTCCCCATCACCAACCCAACGTTTCCATGGCTTTTTGTCGCTGCGTAGATGATTTAAAATGTGCATAATAAGCGGCACTTGGAGAAGAATGAAAAACAAAAACAAGCTACATATAGACTAGAGAATCAGTTGAAGAAGATGCCGCCGTGTGGTGAGCAGGGGAGGCGGTCTGGAATACATTTGAATCACAAAACTAACAAATAAATAACACAAGCAACGGGAGTGTGTAAGACAAACACACTAAAAAAATAAAACAAAAAGGGGAGAACGTCAACTTTGGGGCACTGAATTCTAAAATACTCTTTCGGAAATCTGTGACTTCTAGGGCAGAAAAAAACCTAGAGTAGTATTATTGGTTCTTGTAAGTATTTAAATTATTTTATTTTATTTATATTTATATTTAACACAAATTTATGATATTAAAATCTTATATACAATTAACCTACAACCTACAACTTTCGTCAAAACGTATCATAATACTATAAAATACATCAGCCGTTAAAAAATGCATTGCATACTTGTAAGCATCTTTGTAGGTAATTTAAACTTAATAACTTACAGACCATCGCAATACCCTCTGGTAGGGAATTAAAATGGGTAAAAAATTCGGAAAATACAAAACGAGCAGACAAATGGCAACCGGGATCGTCGGACAGCTAGCAAGGAAAGATAGTGCGCGTAGGGTGGTGCGGGGATGGGGTATGTGGGAAAAGTAGATGGGTAAGAAAAACATATTCAAATTTAAAATTTCGCCTGATTTTCCTGCTTGCCCCGCTTTAGCTGTTTTCGTTTGCATTTTCGCCAAAAACAGCGCGAGACGTGGAACTTTTCACACATGCAGCTTGCCGTGTGTGTGTGTGTGTGATTGTGTGTGTGTTTGTGCGTCTAGTGCGAGTGTGTTAGTGTGAGTGGCAGTGTGCTAGTGCGATTGTGCATATGTATGTGTTTACAGTTAGCGGGCGCCAAACCAAGGTGTCGCCGTGCACCCAAAATCGTTTCAGCGTGAATACATTTGCACCGTCTCCATGTGTCAACCCCGTGCCACGCCCCCTGCTCTGACCTGACGCCCCTTTTGCATATCCTGCAATTTCCACAGTGGAACCAGTGGTACCAGTACCATCGGCTTCGCTCAAGCTAACATCGCTTTCGCAGGCACAGTAATTTAGTTAAAATATTCAAAAAGTTTGCGCAAGTATTTTTGTTATGCGTACGAAGATGGAAATGAAAATGAAATTCGATTTTTAGGGGAAATTTTACTTGGTGAGGAGGAGGAGTTCGATTCGGGCATAAGTTATTTGTGGGTGGAAATTTTAGGCGGGCTTTGGAATGCCTCCATTGGTATTTATACTAAAATCTGAATTTATTAAACATGCAATGTTCCCGGTTGAAATATTCGATGAATTCATATTGATTCATTGTGGCACGCATTTTATATATAAAAATCTTAAAACCGCATTTATCTAAAACCTTTAGTTATTTAAGCTTAGCAAGTGCAAGTAAGTTTAATTTTGATTACCCAAATTGCTTGCATTTGGCTATCTAGCACAGTTAGCTCTACCAAAGTATTTCATAAGTTGACCCATCTTTTGATCACGTCTTACCAGTTTTTTTTTTTTGGAATATTGGTTAGCCACTTTATAGCCAATAGTTTTGTGGCTTCGATCCACTGTCTTTGGCCGGGGCATACCTTGAAAATGTTCGTAGCTGGCGAAATGTATTCGCATTTTCGCAAACGCGCTGCATTAATTACCGCAGCAGCCTCCGAGCTTGAATGTGTATGTTTGTGTGAGCTAACACGTTAGCCCGGCATGGTTTCGACCTACCTGCCACCAGCACCCACCACCCCCCCCCCCTTCTGGAACCCCTGGCAGGTGCTTTAGGCCGCGTAGAGGAGTGGAATTCGAGGGTGGAAGCTGCGGAATGGAGCACGGTCAGCGCTTCACTTTGCTTCCTTTTCGTTTCGTTTCGCTTGGCATCGTTCGTTGGCGCTGATATGTTAAGCTGCATTTTGGCTTACAAAAATATGGAGAACAGTGCGGCGGCAGCCAGCAGTTCTGGGCACCTGCAAATCCTTTTACCTCGTTTGGACATTTTGTGATGTATTACGTAAGTGCGGCATTTGTGGTCTATATAAAAGAGAGTTGCAAAATAGCCCCTCGCCCAGGCACACACACACAGTCACACTGAAACCCACTCACACACAACCATGGTCACACGCAAAAAAAAAATAAAACCAGAAGAGGAGAGGAGGGAAAGTTGGCATTGGAAATGCTTAAATGATGAAGCGAGCCCGACTCTTTAAAGTTGGCAATGAAAAAGTTTCATATTTTTGAAATGGATATGGCAAAGGATTGAGCAACTTTGAATGGTTATGATGAATGCTTGTGGCGGAGAAGAGGATAATTTTGGGGATGTGAAAGAGCAGCCGCCAATCCATTAGATGGCCAGACAAACTGTCAAAATGGAAAATTTTGAATTCGGAACAAGGCTTCTTAAATAACTTGCTTATGGGTGACTCAATTTGGTTGGCATTATTAAGATCGGTAATTGTAAACTGGCTTACAAATTTAAATTAGACAGCTTAAACTTAGTTTAGTTAAGCCAATTTAGTCAATCAGTGTTGAAGACTAAATGGTTTAGATGTATTTTTTTCAAATCCCACTAATATTCATTGAAGTGGCATCGTTAAGCTTTCTTGTTTTGGCCGACTTTTCACAATTCATTTGCTTTCAATTAGAATAATTGCTGCTTAAATGTAATCGCCAGCCATCTGCAATCTTTTTAGCCAAAATTAAACCCTTTTCAACGTGTCTCTGATCTTTAATTTGTGTTCGAGTGGTTAAGCCGAGCTTATCGATTTATTAGGGTTTTATTTGGAATGCTTGCTTTTGGTCTTTCTAATTGATTCTCTACCCGAGCATCGACAGCATTTCCTTCAGTTGTTTACCACAATATCCGGAACTGGAACTGGAACCACAACCTTGCCACACACACTCAGACACACACAAACACACGCACATCGGTTTGCACACATGCAAGCAGGGATCACACACATGTGCATACCACAAACTAAAAGGTTTTCGGTGCGTCCAATGCATAATCAACAAGCAGCATATATTTACGGCCTTGCCAGACGATGGCAATATAAATCAAAAGCTTTTGCAACTCCATCCATCATCCAGCTCGCAGCTTGCCTTTGCCACCTCAACCCCACCCCTCGTAACGCCCCACCTCCACCACGCAGACCCTTCCGTGCCACAATTTTCGCACGAATTAAATGCACATTTGCACCTCCCCCGCCCCAAAATCCTATGCTACTCCAATTACTGAGAGTTACACTGCACTTGGTCGCTTTGGGCATTGTTACGTCACAACGAGGCTATACGTTCTAGCATAGAAAATATCACTAATGCGCCACAGAAAATTTAAAGGACCCTTAAATATTCTTAAGAAACTTTTTTAAATTAATCTATTAGAATCTATTAGATATTAATATAATACATTTACCAGCATATTTTTTGGAATAATATCTATATAATATATATATATATCTTATATCATTTTCTTATATCTTACATCCTAGTAATAAAAACGTATTTCAGTTTTCAGGATTTATATTTCGCCAAGTTGGATTACCATTTTCCCACTGTCTTTGTATGGGTGTGCAGTTGGGTTAAGCGATTAAGGAAAACCAAAGCGTGAAACTAGGCAAAAGGGATGCCGAAAGCTGGCTCAAAGGCAGGTGGCATGGCACGGCAAGATGCCGTATCTGAAGTTGAATTTGAAGCTGAAGTTGTCCTCAAAATTGAAGGCAGCCGGCGGATGCAAATTGGGGAAAAGGGAGTACGGAAAGTGGAAAAAAAAAGGAAAACACATAAACAGCAAGGAAAGCGGAGAAAGCGCGCCGGCAGTTTGCAGAGCATCCTTGTGCTGTTGGCAAATTCAATTCAAATTTTGTAAGCATTAAAAATTGTTGTTGGCCTGACTGCAGAAAACTTGGGAAACTCGCCGAAGGAAAGTCGCAGAAAGCGACGCGAAATAAAAGTGATTGTAAGTGCCAGCAGCAGCGGGGCGGCTGGCGAAATGCAGGGGCATTCGGAGTGGATGGTTGGGAAAAACGCCAGAGAAAGCGGCACAAAAGCAGGAAAATTTATGAAAAGATAAAAGACGCAGGCGTTCATTCAAACATAACACACACACACAGATACACACAGATACACACGCCCACACACCCAAATTCAGGTGAGGACAAGCAATTTTAAATGGCGGCAGGCGGCCTAAGTGCACTACAAACAAAAAATGCTTAAAGCTGGCTTAGAGTTATTTAAAATATATACTAATGATTCAGTAGACGAATGAGCTTTTTTTTAAGCTCATAGTATTTACAAAAATTAAATACATCACCTCTATTGAAAGTTCTATATTTAGATTTATTAAAGGAACATCCTGATTCTTCGAATGTCCGAAATAACAACCCCCTGGCAACGTATTTATTTCAATGATTTTCTGAGTGTAGGAGTTGTGAGAAGAGGCAGTGTTGGAGATCGCGAGGGAGCCTGCCCCGTTTGGTGGCTGCCACTTGAGGCCGCATTACTTCAACTTTGAAGATGCTCGAACGCCTTGTGCCTTGCCTTCCTACGCGGGCGACACCTAGCGTGCGCAGCTGGAAGCTGCATTCGGTGGCAGGACGAGCGATTCTCGAAAGGAAGGTCCTGCGGCCCACTGTCCTCCTCCAGCATCCCCAACATCTATGCTATGTAATATGCAAACAGATTTTTTTCACTTTCATTGGGGATGTTGTGCCTCCCGCCCATACCCACTGCCCCCTTTAACGGCAGGACTCCTTGTTGCTTGTTTGCGGCAAACACAACACCCGCTCCCACCCAATCCCCTCTTCCAACCACAGAACGTTTGCTGAAAAGAAGTTTTTTAGCAACTCAGCAGAAAAAGGAAGCACGATGAATGCGAGGGGGGCTCGAAGGCTTTGTCTGTGGCAGCACATTTTGAGAATGTCCCCGCCAGTGGGACAGTGTTGCCTAATATCATGTGCACTTCAGCCCCCAAAAAACCCCCCTGAAACTACCCCCCTGCCAGCACCCCATTGTTTGATGGGTGGCAATAAAAACACGCAACAAAAGCTGAAAGCTGCAGCACACAAAACATTTAATCACACTTTGCACAACTTGTTGAAAATGCAAGCTTGCAGCTACCCCTCCTCCAATTTCCCAAGCGCCACCTTTTTCCACCCCTGTTTTCAGCACCCCCTTTTGTGCTGGGAGCTGTGGGACCAATTGGCAAATTAACTTTCAATTCAATTCAATGGCAGCATTTGAAAGATACATTAACACCTGCCCCATAGACCAATTGGAAATACAGAGAGAAAAGTGGGGGTTATACAAATGTTTTAACATCTGTTCGAAAAGTTAAGGACTTAAAGTACATTACAAGCACATTATAACATTTTATATCACTCAATATTCATTTTGCAGTGCTTTAAAACGTTTAATAATAATTGAGTTACTCTTTTTTTTCTCAGTGCTGCAAGGGAACCGGAAAGAGAAGGAGAAACCGATAACGGTTTAGATAAAGAGGGGTTTAGTGCATGACACGCCCCTTTGGGCGATCCCTTTAGCCTTTTGATTTGGCTTCTTGTAAACCCGATGACTCGTTTTGTATTTCCTCGAGTGTGTGTGTGTGTGTTAAATTGAAAAGGTTAATCGAGTCAAATTTGTAATGATAGTTAATCTTTATTTGTTCACTCCCCAATTGTCAATGACATCCAATGTTGGATGAGTTGCCATTTTTTGATTGGTTTTTTTTACTATGAAAATGTATAATATGTAAGTTCACTTTTAATGATTTAAATATTTAAATGCACTAAGTTCTTTATAGATTGTTATTCTCAAATCTTAAAGTAATCTTTTTGAATGATTTTCTGTGCACTTTTATCCATTGCTTTGCCACTGAAATTATTTTCTCTGGCAGTTACATCCCCGAAAACTAATATCTTCATCTCTGCGTCCTTAGACATTTCCGCTTGTATTGGCCGTAACTCAATTTCCCTATAGCAGTTATTATGATGGCTACGTGGAAGAGGCAGGCCGCGCGGCTTATCAACGACTGAGGCACTAAATCAACTTCTGCCTCGATGCCCCATTAACCCCTACCCCCTTGGAGCAGGGCACAGTTGTTACCTATCCCAGATAGCGACCAGATGCCCCACCTTTGTGCTATGTCACCAGCAGCATTCTGGCAGGACGAAAGATAAAGCCAAGCCAAATCCAGGACGAAATCCACATCACAACAATTTGCCGACGCTCTTAAGCCGTTCCGAGAAAGGACTGCGATGTATGGCAGGCAAAAAATAAAGAACAGAATGAATAATTGCCAATATGCCACAAATTATTTCAAATGAAATGTGAGTTCCAACCACAAACGAGCTCGTAAAATATGTATTTATGATTTATAAGCACAAGCACACACATAATAGCAACAACGAAATTTCACAAAAAAAGCGAGGGAAGCCCAAAAAAAAATGAGTACAAATATACGTAATACGTACATATATTGTGCAAGGCAACATCGTAGATAAAACTTTGACAGAATTGGGGGCGTGGTCGAGGGCGTAGTTGCATTGAAATGCAAGCGAAAGAGTTTCGGGCTCGCAGTCGAAAAGTTGGCACAGCCAATGAGATAGATTTTGACATGGACGGAGGCCAAGCAGAAGCCACTTAGGCAACGTCCTGCCGCCGACCTCGTCCTTTGAATCCTGAGGCAACTGATCCGCCGGAGTAGATTGCCAAACGTCAGGACACGGCAGACGCAAAGGTAGCAAAAAATGCGCTACGTAATGGGTAGTGCGCAGTGATACCCTGTAGAAGCCACAAATCGAACGCTTCCATTCTGGCTGAGGGGTAAATAGATAGTAGTTTAGATAATAATCTTATCTTACAACCTTACAGGTTGCAGGTCCATTTAGAATTAGCTTTAATAATCAGAAAAATACTATTTCAAACTTTAGAATACACGATCTGCATCCTGGCAATCAAGGCAGCCCAAGTATTATATCAGAAGGCAATGAATAAATTATACACCTGATTTCATATTACAGGGTATCACCGACTTAAGCTAAATAGAACTGCCTGCGTTTGCGTTTCCGTTTCCCAGAGGTATGTGCAACGGGGGCAATGTTTGTGGCCCACAGAAAAAGGAAAATTGAAAGGCAGCCAAGGCGGGAAAGGAAAGCGAAGGGGAAGGGGAAAGGGACTGACTTCCCTGGCCGTAAGAAAAAAAGGGACAGCGATAAAGCGGCCGAAAGTCGAAAGAGCATTTGCAATAATAATAAGTTGTTTACGGCGCGTGAGTTAGCATCAAAACAAGCGCTGACATTTAGGGGCGGACACGAACACGGACTTGGTAAATGGACACGGAGTTTTTGACATGGCCAAAAGGATGTGCAAGGAGACATGCAGTTTGCGCCGTCTGGAGCCCCTTTTTTGGCCAATTTCTGGCCTAACACTTCCTTGAAGCCGTCGCCGAAGTGGCGCCAGCTGGCGTGGCTTTTCCACAACTCGGCAAAAAGCTTGACGCCATTTTTATGAATGAAAAGCGCTTTCCACGCGCCGAAGCTCGAAGAGAGCATTTAAGAGAGCCGCACGCCTAAGAGCGAAGAAGAAAGGCAGGAGATAGAGAGAGAGCTTGGCAGCAGCAGCTGATTCTGATTGGGATTGGTGTTGCAGGTTGCGCGTTGCACGTTGCTGCCGTGTTGTAGTTTTAGTCACGTGCCAGGCTTCAAATCAAACAGGATGATGGCACATTAAAGCACCATTTTGCACGACTAACGAGTTGCAACTTCGTGGCTGCAACTTCGTGGACGCAATGATTGCTGTCCCTGTTGTTCTTGCGGCGGGGTCATGCAACTTTAATATGTAAACAACACCTCCCCCCTGTCGGTGTGTGCCGGTGTCAGTGTGTGCGTCTACCGGAAGCAGACATGTTGTGACACTCTTTGACTTGACCTCAGTGGCAGCAACAACAATAACAGCAGCACCACTAACAACACCAGCAACATCTGCAGCTGCAACAGCAGACAGACTAGAGCCATAAACGCATGTCAATCAGAACCAACTGCCAGCTGACATTATAACAGAAAACCCAACAGCAACTTGCAGCAGCAGCAACATTAGGATGCGGCAACAACCAACCGTGTTGTCTGCAACAACCGAAACAATTTTCGGTTATGCAAAGGAGCTACACAAATTTTTGGTCTGACCCAGTTTAAGGCCAACAGCAAAGAGCAAAGAGGAAGGCTCACTCACACAGACAGCGCGTTACGTGAGGTCCTGGCCGATTGCGGGTGGCTTTTGGCTAGACTAAGACCGGCGTGCACACATACATACATACATACAATATATGTATGTACAATGTGTAGCCATGGAAAGCACAGGAAGTTGGGACAGAAGTGGTAGTGGATTCAGCTAGGAAGACACGTAGCGCACAATTTCGTAATAACTTAATCGATGTCGACTCCGGCAGGATTTCTGCCATCTCTTCGATTTTTTTTTTGTGTCGCATGCCCTGGAAGTTATAAGGAGTTCTTTAGTTGTGATAAAGATCTCGCAGGCCTAACTAAATAAAGTTAAGATCAACAAAGATTCTTTAAATACTATCTTCAGTGTATTTAAAAAAACAACAATAAAGAGATGAGTACAGAGTTGGGAATTCATAATGAGACTATAATTAACTAAGATTAGGAATAACAGTTGTCAAGCACTTTATAAAAGTTTAAGCTATAGTTAGGGAAGTAATAGATCTCAAAGTCGACAAATAATCGTTATGAAAATAAAATTAAATACATATTGGAACATAATTCACCTTTTAAAATAAGCAATATATTATAATATATAATGCATTTTTTAAGGAAAAACCTTGATGAGGGTACCTGGCGTTCGTAGATCCCCAGAAGTCTGCTGCTTGCATTTTCTTCATTTTTCCACCGTGTGTGTGCTAGTGTGCGAGAGAAGCCTATCAAGTAGGAGCTTGGCTTTGGTAGCAGGCAGGAAGTTGGCAATATATTTGACTGCTCTGCGAACGGAAGCGCAGCTAGGGCCCCTGACAATGGTGCGGTGACTTGCCACCTAATGGGGAAAAGTGGGAAAATGGGCCGGCTGAAGGGGTGGAGGGAGAGGGGTGGATGGGGTCTGGGCTGAGCCGAGCTGAGCGGTTAACAACCGTTGGGGAAAATGTCACTTAGAGGCACTGCAGCCGGCAGAGTCTCAAAAATAGAAAGGAAAGCGGTGAAAAACGGGCTGCGAGGAGAGAAAGGAAAACAGGAGCAACGAGCTGGAAACAATGAAGGCAAAAGTTGTCGCTGTTCAGTGGTTTTCGGTGCGAAGTTCGGTTTGCTGGAACTTCTAATGAGACCGAGCTGAAAGCAAAGATATCGAAGTGGCTTTCATTATTGGACTCGGACACTCGGACACTCGATGGATAAGAATATTTACCTTTGCCGTGTCAAAATTGCCTGGCACCAAACAAACTGGCCACGAGCAGACGAAAAACTTGCAGTTGTTCAAAGAAAATCCGAGTAGCAGAACCAATATAAAGGTTGAAAAGTGCACAGGAAAAAGTTTATCGCAACTTTTGGGACATTTTTGGCTTATTCCTCAGATACAAACATACATATTAAGTGATTTTAATTATATGTATCTATGAAAGATACTTTTTGCAAAGCAAATAAACTATAATGAACCGCAGCCCTTTGTAAAGGCATAAAACCTACGGTTTTTGCGAATAAGAAGGATAAAATGGTTTTACTCTTCAGTTGCCAATTAAGTTGCATTGCTTAACTCTTAACCGAAGGTTAATATATAGTCTAGGATAGCATTTTCAATACGGTTTCATGCTAACGTTAAACGGAGACGTCTCGTAAAATATAATAGGCGTTTAGATAGTTTAGCATTTAGCATCTCCTAAGTTGGTGCTGAAATTAAGATGCCAATAATAGCGTCGAGCCATTTAGGTGGGATCTTCTCTCCGTGTGGGAGACGACGTGGCTCTGCAATTGAAATGGGCCCAAAGACACACCGAAGGCATGGCCCAAACAACAAACACATAAAGTCGATAACCCGGCCAGGATGGCGAGTGTGTGTGACGTGAATCGCAGGATATATAGGGGAGGAGCTACAGGAGCTAGAGGAGCTAGAGGAGCTACAGGAGCTAGAGGAGCTAGAGGAGCTGGAGCTGTGTGCTGCAGTGGCTCGACTTTTGTGCCCGACTGTCTGACTGCATATTTGCTCGTCTGCTTTGCCTATTTTCAGTTTCCTTTTTTCTATTTTTTTGTTCTCTTATTCGCCAGCTCAGAACTTGCGACTTATGACTTCCCGAGCCGACAAAAAGAGCCCAAAAAAAAGGAGGGGGAGGGCCAACCAGATACACGGAAACGAGTGACTCCCCCAAGTTCGGTGTTGACATTCACAGCGCTCATTAAATGCGCTGCACCACGACCATCTCTCTATCTTTTGCAACTAAAAAAGTTGCTAAAGTTGGTAGTTTAGTTAGCTGGCCTGCTCGTGAGTATTTGGCCAAGTCATAATGTTCTTGTTAAGATTCAGCAAATTGAAAAGAGCCAAGTGGCGGCATGCCACGCTTTAATCTATATTTTAGGATCTCTCCCACCCCTCCTACTGCTATAATAATAATAATAATAATAATAATTATAGCTTGTTGTTATTGCATAATTTTAATGTGTCGTCCTTAATTTAAATGCTTCCGCTGCACACGGAGCACGAAGCGAATCCTTGGCAACGTCACGACATGGCCTCGTCTTGTATCCTTCCACCTACCTACCTCTGTCTACTGCCCCATAGTTTCCTGCTCTAGCCCTATTCCTCTGCCCTCGCCGTCCGCATTGTCGTGTTCCGTTTTTGGCTGCCAAAAAATTGTCTATTAGTTGGGCCAGAATGAACATTCCATAATAATGGCATATGACAAGCGCCACATGCGGCTGCAATTGAAGGAGAAAGCCGTCGGGGCGGAGGTTCACACTGATGGTAGATGGTAAATGGTGGATAGTAGGTAGGTAGGTGGTGGTGCAGGATAAGGCTGGATGCTTATTAATTTAAAATTTACGTAGCATGCACTTAGGTGCCGGCTTGAAATTGCAGCTATCCTCCCCAGCAGACGGGCTAAAATCTGCGCAGCCAAAACGGTTTTAGGGGCCCCAAAGGCTACACGACATTTTGATACTTCGTACAAGTTAATTAATTGTTGGCAGGACCGAGGCGAGCAGCAGTCCTGTAGACCCGCTGCCTTTTGCTATTTATATGTGTGTGTGTGTGTGTGTGTACATGCACTATATATTCAGTGTCACTTGTGTAAATATTCAAACAAGCTACGCCCCCCAAAGTTGATAGCCAACACGAGAAAGCGGCGGAAAGATGAAGAAGCATTCGGTGCAGCGGGTGAAACAACAACGTGTCTAGGACTAGAGCCAAAGGCGCAACAACATGACCAGGAGTCCAGGACATTCGCACTCACAGACGGGGGCAAGAGAATAGCACCAAGTTACGGAACATTTGAAAAATAAATTAAAAATGCAACTCTATATGAAATATAAAAATCTTAAGAATATAAGTCGATAAATCTTCTGGGGACTTAAAATCGAATTTAACATATTTTAAAGGGTTTGGGGTTCATGAACTATGAACTATAAACTAAACAATAAGCCATTTTTTAAACAGCTAATGAAAATTCGAAAGCACAAGAGGTTATGTTAAGTTTAATTAAGAAAAATATTCTACAAATTATATTATATTATATGACAACTTTGAAGCCAAAGTCCAAAACTTGGTCCGCACCGCTGTTATTCTGACCGCAGCTGTTCGGCTGAAAAACGAGACGCAGTATGCGGCATGTGTGAACTTTTTAACCAAACTCGTGCCAAAGTCAACAAAACAGCGAAACTGGAGACAGAAGACGGGCCAGAGCAACTGCAGCTGGAGGATGATGGAGATACGACGATGGAGGCGTTGAAAGCAGAAGCCATTGGCCAACTGGCAGGACATTAAATGCGATGCAAAGGCGAACGCAGGCGGATGGTCGGTGGACGACAAACCTTTCTATCGGAGCCAAGATGCGGTGGCCACAGCCTCCGGATAATCACATTCAAAAGAATATGAAGCAGGCTGCAAAAACATCACCGAAGATAGAGCGGTGGATGTGAGTAAAAAACGAGTGCACCGGGAAATATAAGTGAGCATTATCTTAATTTGATTGTAACAAAAAAAATAAAGCCAAATAAACTTATTAGAAGCATTAATAGTAGGTTTCAAATGTTAAATGTAATATTCTAAAGAATGGCAGTCATACTTTTTTTTCTCAGTGTACAAAGAACAGTAAGAGGGTGATAGTCAACGACTGTGAAAGAAACAGGAAATGTTGCACGGCAAATTCAATGCGAAGACAGGGAAGCAGTGAACTTTGACTGATGGACGCACTGAGTGACTGACTGAGAGCAGGAAAAGGGCACGGGGATTCGGATGAAGCTGCGACGGGATGGCAAAAGGGCTGGGATTGGAATGGGGCGGGGGGTGTTTGAAAACAACTGGGGAATGGCTGGCTGGGGGCAACCGTCCGGCACTTATTTTATTGACAATTTTATTTTCTTCTCCTCCGTTTTTCGCCTGCCGTGCTGAGCTATTTCAATTTGACGCTTCTGCTTGCGGCAAATTGTTGCTAACTGCCTTTGCCGTCGAGTGGCATAAATTAATCAGGAAATCGAACGAGGCAACGACTACGATGATGGTGAAGGTGACACGCCTCCGCTGCACCGCGCCACGCCCCCCATTTCTCGACATCCTGAGTTGGGAAGGCGTGTTTTCAAAAATTTGACAACTTTTAGATTTTAAAAACCAGCAGCAAAAATATTTTGTCATCATCGTTTGTTTCCTGATTCAATTGCAATAGACTGCCGGTTTTAGTTGCCATATTGAAGAGTTACTATTTAGAGTGGCGCAAATCCAGTTTAGAAGGTTAGCCGAAACTTTTATTGCTGCGCGTAAATGGTTTTCGCACTAAAACGTTTCTAAAGTGGCCAATTACCGGTTGTAGTGATTGATTTGAAGAAATCTATCGATTTCTATGTTAGGTTGAGTAAACTCCAATTGAAAACAACTCAGAGTTAATTTCGAGAATTAATTGAAAATATAGGTAAAGAAATCAAACCAATATCAAGAAATAAAAATAGAAATAGGTTTAAAGCTGGGAGCTTAAAATAGTGATAAACTCATGACTCACTCACTTTTTATTAAATTCCCCAGCGAATTGGGTTAAATGAAAACCCTGCACCATAAAGTTTACTTGTAAATGTACCAACAGTATGAAATTCTTTTGTTTTCACTTCTGAATAAAACTAACTTTAACTATGCCAAAAAGCTTCTAATCTTTACAATCGCGAAGGAAAAAGAGTTTTAAACAGATATATATATATATATTGTAGATAAATATAAGTATGCTCTAAGATCAGATAACCGTATTGAGGCATAAAATATCCATCTCAAGATCTCAAATTACATTGAATCGCGACACTGGCAGTTCATTGCCATTCAAAAAAATAAAAGGGCTTGCTTTGCACCCAGTTGCCCATCAGCCCAGGACACATGATAGACAATCCCCTGGCGCTGTTTGCTCCAACCTTTTGAACTCTTTTCAGCCATCTATTGACTTTACCTGGCCAGTTTGGCGGCAAAGCGTCAAAAGGAGAAGCGCTGCTCGAGAAATAAGCCCGGATATGCACACAGCCATAATGCTCGGCGCAAACAGAGGCTCCTCAACGGGCTGGCTTCATTTTCATTTGCATGACACAAGCTGGCAAACAAACAAACAAACAAAAATAATAATAATAATAATAATAAAAGGCGAGGGGTAAATCGAGAAATGCATATTTATTTGCTCAAAGTATCTCGGGCAGAGTCTGGTGGCGCTTTTATCGCTAAGCGGCATCGAAATGTGAGCGATATGCATGCATAGATTCTACTCCGCTGACTCGTTTTTTTGTCTTCCACAGCCACTCTTTCCATTTTTTCGATCAATTCACTTTTCTGGATGTTTTTGCTGCTGCCCCCCACCTTATTTGGTTATTTGTTGCATGAGTAATGTGCCGCACCGTTCTGCAGATGCAAATGTATCTGTAGCTGTAGCCGAATCTGTAGCTGTATCTTTGGTGCATATATAAATAGTATTTCAGTTGAACGCACATCCGAAATAGCAAAATGCGGAGCGGGTCGCGAATTGTGTTTCAAAAATATTGTTAAAGTTGACACAAATCACGAAGGGGCGTCGAGGAGCAGCCTCGCAGCGGAGGCAAACAAAAAGCCAGAGCAGGCTTTTCATCCAGACATATCCACATCCATATGCACATAGAGATGAATGGCGAACTCCCGATCCCCAGCCAGAGCCAAAGGCAAAGCCAAAGGCACCAAAAGTCGAAGTCGATTCGGGCGCCGAGTGTTTCCAGGCGATAGCAGCAAATACGTTTTCAATGCATACAATTACTTCCAGCAAACTGCTTGCGAAATTAAAATTAAATTACGCCGGGGCGATGATGATTTCCCGGGATGGAGGCGGAACAACCGGAGGCTAGATGAGGATGACTGCAGACGGCAAAGTTCATTAAGTTATTCGAGTATTCGAGCATATGACTTGCTAGTTGACACGAAAGCATCACAAAGGCGGCACCTATCGTGGGCGGTTGGCAGCACTCGAGAACGTCATTAAGTAGCTAAGACAATCGTGCCAATCATTAAAAATCTTGGCCCAGCTAGAGTCAAACGCTCCTGAGTCCTGAGTGCCTTCGGTCCCCACTGCTGCAATGCGGATGCTTCTATTCCACTGCCCCTCATCATCGTCATCATCTTCGCCATCATCTCTGCAGTTATCAACACGTACGCAGTTCGCCAGTCGGAGAACCAAGCCAACTCAACTCATCTCATCTCAGCTCAGCTCATCTCAGCCCAGCTCCGCTCCAGATCCCGCCTGCGAGTCCGACCTGTCTAAAGCAGCCCTAACTATGCCGTTAGACCCTGTACGTTATGCGCTAGAGCCGAGCGCATGTTTATAGACGCCCTAGATTAGGTCTTTGTCAGCACATTTCGAGTGTGTACTGTGCGGGAGGAGGAGCTGGGCATATGTAGCCACAGCAGCGGACAAAAAAAAAAAATAGTAATAAGTATGATATAAAGGGATATAAAAGGGAGAGGGAAACAGTAATCCTCGAATCTCCAGATGGTACCAAAAACTTATTTCCAAAAATAACAAATTTTATTCCAATTTATTTTTATGTTTAATATAAATCCAGTGTATATAAACGGAATATTTTGTTCACAGTAAACACCTTACTAAAATATTACAAGAATTCTCTAAGAATCTCTATTGCTCACTGCACTCGAATATATATCACAAAAATGATTAATTACATTTGCAGTGCTAGTATCTTGACCTGGACTGTTTGTGCGACTGTGTGCTCGAGTGGCGATAGCTGCGAAAAATCCAAAGCATAAGCTTTTGGCGCGAATGGAAGTGGAAGCCACTTGAGCCGTCGTTCTGGTGTTCTGCTGTTCCGGCCTCTGCCTTCAGCGCCAGAGCTGCAACTTGGCTAACAATAATACAACTAGTGGTGGCCAAGAGTTTGAGGGGAAGTCGCAAGAAAGGGCCCGGAAAGAAATAGACTCGCAGAGGAGCATCTCTAAGCTCGGACTTGGACAAAAAGCATGATTCCTTGCGCTCAAATGGCAGCTAATTGAATTGTTTGCTTTCTTCTGGTCATTGAAAAAAAGAACGATTTAGCTTCATTTTCGGACATAACAGAAATAAGTGGAATATTTTGTTTAGTTGTTTCGAGTTTCAAAAACTAAGAAGCATCAATTAAGATGTTTAGGATTTTCTTCTATTTTCCATCTGGATTTATTCAAGCCACTTCTGGATTAGTTTTTAGAACCATATAAATCTTTATTTTTGGTGCTTTTCCATCGCCTCACGTGCCACTCATTGACCCTTCGCCACAATTTCCATTCCAATTGACTTTTGCGCCGTCTCGATTTCCGCCAAAGACATTTTTTTTTTTACACTTGCAGCGACTCAATGTGAGTTGGCCCTTTTGTGAGTTCTTTTTGGCCCTTTGGCTTTTGCCTAATTTACCAGCTCCATGGGGCCAACTGGCGGCTGCCAAGAAGCGAAAATAAAAATTAAAAAACAAATAAGACACACACATCGCCCAGCGAAATGGCAAAAGATAACAAAAGAGCCGAGCAAAAACACACTCATACCCAAAAACCAAAACTAAACGAGCAAAGGGTGTTGGCAGGTGGGCGGAGGGGGGTTTTTGCGGGGCGGCATTCGTATTGAAGAAGCCATTTGAAAATTTGAAAATTTTTTGGCACAGGTACAGGAAACCGGTCCCCAGACCGCCCCCGTCCTCGGACAAAATCAAAAAACCCGAGAGCCGGGGGGAAACATTGAGAAAGGCTAAAATAAAGAGACAAACCAAAGACCGCATTGACTGTTCAACTACTATATACATATATATATATATATATACAAAAGTGTGTGTGGTGATATGCGCTATAGGTTATAATATGTTAGCGTAATGCCGAATGGCACTCTGATGATGGGCGGAGCCAACAATTTCGCTAAACAAAAAGCAAAAAACAAAAAAACATCCAAGCGGGTCCGAGCAACAACACAAAGCGGCAATATATGTGCACTATGCTACATGGTATGGGGTGTTCTTTTTCTTTCTTTCTTTCTTTTTGGATGAGCACTGCAGATACTAGATATATAAGGGCTCCCAAAAGGCAAGCGCATCTTGCCAGACGGCTGCAATCCCTACTTTGCAGACCTCTTTTCGAGTGCCATCCAAATTCGGTTAATATGCATGCCCAACGAGCTTTGACGGCAAGTTGCCTTTTGATTAGCCTAATGAAACTATGCGGCTAGCTAAGATGGGGGAGAAAATCCAGCAGAGAATCATCCCCGGCCCGCAGTTCCCGTGCATCTTGGAATTCGTATCTGAAGTCATCCCACAATTGACGTCAGATTCCGATTCAGATTCGATTCGAAAAAGGGAGCAAATCTCAAGCATTTGATCAATTACAATTTCCAATTTAAACAAAGCCCCGCCTCTCGATTCATTGTTGTCTCACATTGATGTTAATTCACATAGAACACACAAGCTGAAACCGAATCAATTCGTAGCCCATTCAAATTAAGATACAAAATTCAGTTCCTCACACATGTCTACACATCTCGGGATGTTGAGAAACTCACTTCTCGATTGGGAAATTGAATGGGAGTAAAAATATAGATTTTGCTTCGGGAATTATTATTAGTTTAATATAAAAACCAAGTAGAAAAGCGTTTTCCTCTTTTGACAAACAAAAAATTCAATTTATTTTAATATTTCACTTGAGCTAAAACTATCTGGTAAAATATTTGAAATTATTTGTAGCTAAGAAGTTGTTTTCGGCCACGATTTCCCCACTTCCTGGTTGCTTTTTAGCGCAGAATTGCTACTTAACTCTGCTGCTAATTGGCCCCTTTATCGGGCCCAAGTCAATTTTTAGCCGAGATCCACTAATTTTCACTTAACTCGTTTTTCACTCACCTGGACTTGTCTGCCAACTGAGGCCGCCAATGAACATTTTTCTGAAACGAGAAGAGCCAAGAGAAGGGAAGTGTAAGATAAATGAGGCATTAGCTATATGTATGTACGAGGCACGAGCAAAAAATTAGATAAATGTTATGGCCTGGCCAAAAGACAACAAACAAACGGCGAGCTGGCGATCTCTTATCGTCTCCAATGTCCGGATGGGATGCCTCCTCAGCTAGCTTCTCTTCTCTATTCCGACCAAAACAAGTGGAGGATGGTCTGCCCACTCTGCCCCACATTCCCGCCCTCGTCATTATTACCATTATCTCAATCCTCATCATCAGCTGCGGCACTTGCAATTCCAGTTGCGGTTGTCTGCTGTCTTCATCATTATTTAAATCATAGAAAATAAGCCGCTTTCCCGGCATTGTTTTCGTGCTGGAAATCTCACCCACTCCCTCCCAGTTTTCCACCCTGTCTCGTCTGTCGCCCCCTCCCCCTTCCACCGTTCCAGGCAGCCGCTGCAACGGCTTATGCAACAAAAAGAAGACAGTAACATGGCCCTAATTAGGAGACTTCTCAGATGCACTTCTCACTACGATCAAATATATTAATTTAAAGATATTTGTAATCATTTCAAGTAAATTGATATCGGATAGATTTACTTTTATATTTGCTGGGTTTTTATATGGACTCATTAAAGATTATATATATTTCTATGTATTTATATATATGTACATTTCTTTTGCATATAAGCTAATTAAAGCAATTGGAAATACGTTATCATAAATAATTCTATTAAATTAATTTAGAATTAATAAAAACAGATCTACATATGAGACTTAATTGTTTTCCCGACTACGACGAGAAGTATATTTCCATAGGAAATATTACAGCATATTACAGGAATTAAAGATGGTAATACGAAAAATTAAGCGATAAACCATCTTAAACTGAACTTCTGAACTTTCTTGGCCGACAAACCAAGCACCGAATGGAAATAGGCTTTTCCCCAGGGAAAGCGTGTGGAAAACAAAAGGCAAAGGCTGCGCCCGAAACGAAAGTAGGCGGTGGAAACACAGTGGCGGTAGGAAAAGCACCGACGACGACGACAATGATTATGAAAACTTCAACAAACTGCAAAAGAGCGCAACAGTGGCACAAGGGGATGTGGAGCGGTCTAACGGAGGGTGTGGTGGTGGGTCATTGGGCGGTGAAAGGTGGCGGCGAGTGCTCCGCTTTGTGGGTGGTAAGGGGGGCGTGGCAAATGCAGTTGGAGGCTATGTTGCTGGCGACACGAAAACGAATGTAAAACACACACAAAAATGCATAGGAGCACAAATTGCAATGAAAAGCAAAATAAAACAAGGCGCTGTTAGACAGAGAGAGAGAGAGAGCGAGCAAAACTAAATGAAAATGTTAATAAAATGTGCAGCAACAAATGCAACAGCGGCAGCAACAAAAGCGGAAAGTAAGCTAAAAGAAAAACTAAACCAAGGAACGGAAGAAGCGTCAACAACAACAGCTGGAAAATGGGAGGCAGGTGGGTGGCAGGTGGGTGGTTGGGCGTTGGCAAGGTAGGGCAAAAAGTAACAGCACTGCAGAACCGTTTCGGTCTGAGTTTGCACAGTTTTCCCGGTGAAAATAGGCCTCGAATTGCAGCTCGACAGGAAACCCAAAACTTTTTGCACGTTAGACTATGCCAAACAATTTGTCATTAATCAATGTTTGGAATTTTCCTGTTTCTCCGCTCGGCTTCGATTTAGGCCTTTGCCTTTTGCAAATAATCAATCTTGGGAGAAAGTAGAGACAATAAACGAAATCTGATAAATGGCGAGGCATTTTTTTGGAAGTGGTGTCAGTTTGAGTGCAATCAGCAAGTTTAAATTTAAACGTCAACAACGTTAGAGATAATGCCTTTAAAAGCTCGTCAGCATTAGATATAATGTATTGTTGAATCATATTAAAATACCAAATAAAAATCATTTCATCGCTTCAACTTGGGGTTTCTGTTCGATTTTACGGCTGAAACAAACCATCCATCACATTTCGATATCTACTTTGTCACCCAGGTCCACTTCCACCCACTGCCACCCACTGCTCCCATTGAGAACGCCATCAATTGAAGGATGACGCCGCCGACTGATCCGCAAATATTTGTATTCATTTCATAATATTTCAGCACTGGCAACATTGTCTATGGGCATGGGGCGCACTGCAGGTGACCTTCGGTCGCAGCGTGTCAAAACCCCCCCAACCACCCCCTCGCGAAACCACACCTCTGGCCAATTGCAAGTGCACCAAATAAATGCGACCTTGTCCCACACTGCAAATCTGAGTCTGTGCACTGAGGCTCTGATTTTGCATTGGCTGTGTCCAGCTGTGTGCAACGCGTAATTGCGAAAAAACAAAAAAATAGAAAAACACGATGGAAATGCCGAAATGGAAAACCATCGTGTGATGGAGGGGGAAAGGGGAGAGGTAAGGGCTGGGAAAGTGTCAAAGTCAACGCTGAAAGCATTTTAAAGAGTTCAACTGAACAAATTGCACAAGATTACGCATACGCAGTGATGTCCCTCGTCAATTGTTTTATTTTCCTCGGGCCTGGCATTCAGTTTCCCGCGGGTGCCAACTTTGATGACATTTGCCTTTGTCTATTCAGATCCCCAGGCTTTGGGCTTCCTCCACCCGGCTTATGCAGTTTTCGCAGCTATTTACAGATTTCCCACAAGTTCGCCCCCTCAGACAATTCATTCTTGCTGGGTGGTGGGTGGGTGGCCGGGTGTTTGGGTGGCTGAGTGGTTGCGTGGTTTAGTATGCGGCTGCTAAGCCCAGAGTCATAAACAAGTCAACGCAACATGTCCGATTAGTAGAGCAACCACCGACTGGCATTTGTCACCCGCTGCCTGAGCCTAAGATGTAACTCTAGTCTGCACTCTCAGAAATAAGTCTGTGTGCATATCCTTGAAGGATTATGCGTTTTTGAAGCAGATTGTCTAGGAATTAGTGCTTTAAATCCCGAATTTCTGGCAGTGTATCATGATTGTTAATTCTTCAAACTACAGAAAAACCAGAGCTAATTTTAACATTTAACTTCACAAATGCTTGTCATTAAACACTTATGTTATTTCTGTAGATATATGTATCTGTAAGATTAATTGATTAAGGAAACGTTGACATTCATATTTATATAATATGCACTTTTCTGCAATTCAATTCTTATTGCTATATCTTAGCTTACAAATGCTAAAATCCTCATCTACAGAACTTTTCAATCAGCCTAAGTAATATGTTCCACACTTATTCGTATTCAGATGAAAATTCATTTAACAATGTATGATTAATGCACTTCAAAGTCTAATCAATCAAAAGGCAGCCCAGTTTATTGCATTCCCCCTTTTTTGAGTGTACTGAGCTTCTATTGGCGCTTCGTTCTCTGGTCTGCTCGGCTCGGTCACATTTGCTTGCATTACGAAATAATTGTAAAGCGCACGTCACTTTTCTATAGGCCTTCGCCTGTCTATCCGCTCGCTCCCCAACAAAGCCCCCTGTCCAAGTCCATGTATCCCCCTGAAAATCCCCCTTATGGTCCCACCTCCCCGCAGCCAGCACACTTGGGCCATTCATGCGCAAGTCGTCAGCGCCCATTCACGGTCTGTCCCAGTCACACACTGGGCGAAAAAGCGTCATCAAACATCATGTCTAAAACGCATCATTGGCGCTGGCTGAGGTATTGAAAGATACATTGCGAGAAAAAAGGGATCAATAAATAATTAAAATAAATAAATAAACAAATAAAATGTGTATCTAGATATGAAGAGAATATTGAAATCATAATGTCGCTCCTGACAACTAAATTACCTATTAATAAGTAAGGTTGTTTATCAATTGAATATTTGCTGTCTTTAAAACTGGCGGTTATAGGTTATACAAATAATCCCTTTTAAAATATTTTAGGTGGTATTTCAATTATGATTAAGGTAAAGTTTTAGTTTCAAGCAAGGCTAATTAACTTTTATTGAGTATTTTTTGGCTTAATCTTATATTTATTATTTCCCATGGCTTGCAGTGTAGTTGTTCGGCTGGAGATCCGTACCCTGACATTTCCCATTTCCCATATTCCGGACCCGGACCCGGACCGGCTTGGTTTGGCTAGCTCGGTTTGGCTTTACCCTGGGCTGGGCTTTATACTTGGCGCCCGCTGGTGGCTCTGCCGCTGCCGCTGCTGCAGTTACAGTCGCAGTTGCCGTTCGCTTTGCCGCTTGTTTGCCATTCAAAATCCGTTCAGACTTTGTATGCACATCAAGTGTTGCCCTCTCGCTTCTGCATTACATTTGCATATAATGCTATCTCTGTCTGCCTTTCCTTAGCCCCCACCACCGCCCCCCCCCCTTCATGGGTTTTTTTTATCCCATCATCTTTTCTCTCTGTGCACTAGTTGACGTTTTCTATTGTGGCTTCATTGTTGAATAGAAAAATGTGCAAAATAGTAACGAAAAAAGGAAAATAGCAAAACAGCTACCCCTGCTCATCTTTTATTCTCCCCGCCACCCCTCCCTTTCGCCAAGCCCCTCTCCTTGTCACACGCACGCCTCTTGTTCGGCTTACAACTCCCCTAAAACTCCCATTCCCAACCTACACTGGGAACAAATTCACACAACAACAGAAGTCGAAAAAGGGTAAAGATTTCAAAGCAAGAAATTTTAAGACTATTTTATATATAAAATATATTATATATATTTAAAAGCGGCTGGAAATGATGGCGATGATATTCCGAACTAATTGTTTTAATAATTCCAAGTCTTAGAACTTAACATTAGGTGTGCAATTTTTCTCAGTGCATCCCCATCACCATCTCCATCATCATCATCTTCACTGCGTGGACTTGCCGCTTACATGGAAATAAAAGTGCAGATCTTGTAACTTTAGTAATTTTTCACATGACAAATTATGTGAGCAGCGACAAAGCGGGAATTGGGTGGTGGGTGGTATGTCAGGGGATGGCTGGTGGGTTCGAAGAGGGAGGGGGGTGGAATGGTGCATGTCGAGAGGCCAACAAAGGGGCGCATATGAAGATACATACACCCATACAAAGGCACTCGCGAACACACAGATACTCGAGGGGCCAAGAAGAGAGTCTATCCAAAAGGTGGCGAGTTGTGGCATTTTGAAAGCGGACAGTCCGCATTATGCAACAATGTGGCGCCCAGCTGCGAGACTATTAAATAAAGTTGCATTAAATATGATGTTCTGAAACATTGCGGCTTAACAGCTCATAAATCTGTCACTAGTTTCACATTCAAATTGATATAGTACTCAGTTGTGATGTAAATTTGATTGGTCGTCTTTAACTTAAAGACTCGACAAAAACTCAGCATGGGATGCTTATGCTTTTTAAAACTTATGCTACTAGTAAATAAAACAAATACTGAAATGTTTGCTGGGATAATGGACGTTTGTTAGATTAATATTTAAGACTATTAACAATCCAACTAAAATACATTTTCTCAAGCTTATCTCGTTGTTATTTGAGCCTCTTCTTCGTAAAAAGATACATTGTAGATACATTTTCACATATAGTAAAGCACTTAAATCCGAACAATTTCCCAAGCCCTCCGAGAAGCATTCCTACTATTTATAAATACCTGCTGCACTTCACCAGCAACAAAAAAAAAAAAAAAACTGCTCGACATTGCTAACAGCCCGTAATAGTTTTAAGCTGTTATAAAACGATTTATCCAAGCTGCCAAGATCCGGACTACATGCCAATGTAGTACCATACGCCCAATGACCCCCACCTCGGGCGTAATCCCTATCCGTTTATGAGGGAGTATCTATGAAAACCTCTGGACAATTTGACTCCCGCAAAGCCCGAAAGCAACAGCAGCGGTGACAACCACTGGGCCAGTGAAACAACAGCAAATCCCCCTCCACATCCTGATGACTATCATGTGCGGCTATCAACAACATCATCAAAATGCACCAACATCCAGCAGCAGCGGCGATGAAAAGAAAAAGGGGGTAGAACCTCTGAAATTGCTTCGTGGTTACAACCTTTTCACTCCGAAATCGAAAGGCTGTCTGGGGAGGGGAGGGAAGGGGATGAGCGGAAAAAGCGAAAAGCGTTGGACACAGAACCCAACAGTAAAAGCTAAAACGCATCGGGAAAAGCGACGCTCCACATATTCACACTGGAGGAAAATAGTTTTAGTCCATTTGAGTAGATAAATTTCGAACAAAAATTTCAAAATTATTAATTGTAGGATAGCTGGCTTAGCAAAACTTTTGTTTTGGTTAAGAAAATCAATGTAATACGTATTTAAATAATATTTATTTTCTATTAAAAGTAAATTTTCGTTGAGTGTTATCTTTGAACTGAAGTATTTTTATTGACATAAATAACCATTGAATTTGAGTTTTTGGAAACTTTAAATGCTAATTGGGGAAATAACTTTTTAAGTGGCAATCTACGACATATGGTAAACATAAATAGTTTAATTTACATCTTGATAAAAGAGATATAAAAACAACCATTTACCAAAATACTTACTTAAAACCACGATTATGTATTTTGTACCTATATTTTTATATATCAAACTTACCTCAAACCCATTAATTGCTACTATAACTATGATTTCTACTGTGCAGATTCGTACTTGCAACGTTGGAGAGCTAAAGTCTAAGCTGTAGCCCGACGAGGGGAGGGGGGAGGAGTCGAATTGTGAAAAGCTGGGCCAGCGCATAAATATGCCGCCGACAATTGTCTGAGACATTCGAAGGCACAGCCCGTGGTGAGTGCGTGGTGGCGCCAGGGGGTTCGAGGGGGGGTTTTAAGGGGCCTCCAAAGGGGTTTCCCACAGTGACTGACTGGGGAGCTCATATGGGGAAGCCAGAACACGCAAAACAGAGCAGAAATATGTGAGCGGCTGAAAGAGAGAGAGAGAGTGAGAGCGGGGGGGAGGGGATCGAAAGCGGTAGGCGAACCTCAGACAAAGCCAGCCAACGGCGGCTAAAAATGTTGGCCAGGCGGAGGCAAATGTTTTATGTAGCACCCACTGAGAGATAGCCATGGGAGATGTGGACACAGTGGTAAAGATATTCCAAGGATCCCCTTTAATATGCAAAAAAAAAAGTTTTTTTTCGAACTTAAAGCAGAGAAAGAAAACATATGACATTTAAAAGGGATATAACTCGAAGCTGAGAAAAGAATATAATCCAATATAATAAATATATATAATATATTTTAATATTTTTTCTACTTAAATCCTCTTAAATGCTGTCAACAAAAACCCGATCTCAACTCATTTTAACAAAATTAAATTATGCTTCAAATGTAACACAAACAAAAGAATGACACACTTTCAAATCCTTAAAAGCTTAAAGGATAATCCAGCTGGAAAAACTGTAGGATTTAAATTGTAGTGCAAAGTATTCAATGGTATTTCAAAGATACAGTAGCTAAGAAACATTAAGCTCCTCTCAAAGTTGAAAAAATCTTTATAAAAATAGGAATACACTGGAAACGATTTACATATTATTCCACTGTGAGTGCGGGTGTGTGTGTGTGTGTGTTTGTTAGTGAGTGCGTTTGTGTGTGGCTGATAGTGTGCGTAATGCGAATGTGCACGAAAAAGCGTAATAGAAAAAGAACTTTACAGTTGCATCGATTTAATCGTGCGGAAAGCTAAATATGAAGGAGGAAAAGATAGGGGGAAATCTGCGTCTGGAGAATCGCAAGGGGAGGGGGGGGTGGCAGGGCTCGAGGGCGGCAGTGGGTCAAAAAGGGGGCGGGGCTGTGGCTCAGCCTAAATTGGGATACGCTTCGTTCGGTTCGGCTCATTTAAAGCAATTCTACTGCTGCAAAACACAAACACAATTACCAGTACATGCAATTTATAATGAATGGCGAGCTGGACAGGGGCGGTGGAAAAAGGGGCGCTAGTGAGGGGGGTGAGGGAAGGGTTGGTTGTGCAGTAGGTGGGAGGCCGTAACCCGCTGCACTTTGCGGTTCAAAGGATGCATTGTGGCCCCGTCTGCGATACAGATAGCAAAACTTTTGCGCTGTCTTTCCTTCGTTCCACTGGATTCTTCTTTCACATTTCCTTCTCCCGTTTATCGTCTTATATTGCCTAACATACGGCTCGACTTAAGAGGGGGGCGTGGGAGTAAGGGGCGTGGGGGACAAACAGGCGACCAATGTTATGTTTGCTACAGAGAAGAAAAAAAATGCACCTAACTTTGCTGCATACAAATTGCTTAAGTTTCAGGACTCACAGACAACTACACCTTTTTTGTATATTTTTTAGTTGAGCAGACGAAACTTTTCTCACTTATTGTGCAATAATAAAACCAGTCAACTAATATTATTCAAATTTTGCCTGCTCTGTTATTTTTTAAAAATACTTATTGGCTATCCAAAAGGTTACAAAATTCAAAGGTAGATTTGTATTTTTAAATTGTTCAACTAAATAGGCTTTCTATATAAACATATATTAAGAAAGGTTAATTTCATTAGGAACTGCAGCAAAAGCTTTAAATTTTCACTTCATTAAAAGTTTATTTTCCGATGATTTTTTCGCACTGCACTACACCTATCACTCCACCCACCAAACTCATTTTCTAATGGCGGCTTATACTTCCTAACCGAAAAGAGTTTACGTTTTATTCCGCTGCCAAAAGTTATGACTGCATTTAGCAGAGGGAAAACTTTCTTAGCTCAGCCTTGCATTGATTTCAAAAGAGAGAAAATATATGTATGTATGTACACATGGGAAATGGATTGGGAGGGATGTACTTTTAGGCCAAGTATTGTGCTTGAAGCACCCCGCCCACTTCCTCAAGTCACTTCATTTTAATCGAACTGTTTACTTAAAAGTGCAACTAAGGCAAATGAAAAGTTTCTTTTCGGCGTGTCAGACTCCAAAGAGATTGTAAATTGAATTTTGATAATGTCAATCGTAGGACGGCAGAAAAGTTTTTGCCATTCTTGCGGTTTAAGTGGGTTCCCCTCTTCCCCTACCCAGTTTTTTTTTTTTACGCCCAGTGGTTATCATCCACCCAGAAATACCATAACAACTTACTGCTACTGCAGACAAATGGCCAATTTACATATGCACTATGCTGGAACACAAGCCCAAACACAACTCATCCGCAAACAAAAATTTGAAGCCCATCGGGGGCGAATATTTTGCAATTTGTTAACATATTTGAAACAATTTAAAGGCAGACAACAAACAACTGTTGACTTTTCGCACCAACAACGATAAAAGATCGCCTGAAATTGTTGTGATAAACACTGAAGTTGAATGCTCAGCTATAAAAAGTCTTTATTATTTTTAAAAATATTAAAAACTGACACGCGTAAGACTTTATTCATGAATATTATTTATTATTCATTAGATTCATAATGACCAGTTTTTTCGATTTTCATTTGTTTATAATACCAAATACATTTGGTAAGTGATTTGAAGCCGAATACTTCTGCAGGCACAAAAAAAAAAAAACAGTGAGAAATTAGTTGATACTAAAAAGATGGCCATTTAGAGTAGTTCTGTTTGGAGGAAATTGTTTTATCGTGAGTGTTTTTTGCAAAACAAAATTCGCCTGGGAGAGGGATGCTAACCAACAAAGCTGGCACTTTTAGCTAATGGCCGTCCTAAAGTCAAATTGCCACAGGCCTCATTATGCATACAAAATGGAAGCTTATTGGCCGGCCAGGCGTCACAAACCGGCGTACAAACGGACAAACATACGGACAGCGTACGGACAATGACAGTTGCGTTTACGTTTACGGACAAACAAACAAAACTACGGGCTATATGAAAGTGCGCACACAACGACACAAAATCATTTGAAAGCAATTATATCAGACAAACACGGGGGATATGGCCAATGGTGATGCTACTGCTGCTGGCACTGGTTATTCGAATGGGAGTGGGTCAGTCCGTGCTCAAAGCACGGCGTACAATGAATCAATTTACGGAACGTAACAAAGCCGCAATTACAAGCGCCAGCAGAGCGACAGAGACGAGAAACAAAACGACAATTATGAAAAGAGCAGCGAGTGCAATTGCATCGCAATCGCAAGCGCAATTCCACTGACGACAGTCATCTGTCGATGCGGTGCACAATTTTTGGGGCCACGCTAAATGACGCAGGGGCCTGGAGCAGTGTGTTCGCCCATTTTTTTTTTTCTTGTTTTTATTTGCATTCCTTGGTTCCTCGGTTTTCCTCGGTACTGTTCTAATGGATAATTGTCGAGCTCGCATGCAGATGCGAGGCATTCTTGAGCGGGTCAAAAGGGTAGCGGCGGCGGGATTAGCGATACGAACATATGTACATATGTAGGTGTGCCAATACACCCAACAGCCAACTTGTTGATTCCCACTGCAGTAGTTCGAAAATGTCACACGATATGTTTGGCTCAACCGATTTAGGGGAAGTTATCAAAAGGCTTATTACTCATAGGTCTTTAAGTGCAAATAATATGTTAAGAACTGTTCTCAACCAAATCTTATGAAGTATTAGTTCAATTGAAATCTGTATCTGCCACAAGTAACAAATTAATAGTTAATAATCTTAGTTATGTCAAGATTTAGCATTCGATTTTTGATTTTGTGAAGTTGAGCTGGGTTTGTATCTGTATCTAGCATATTTGATCCCAAATGTATTCAGTAAGCAAGGTATCAAGGCAATCGATCACTTCACAGAACGATCTCTCTCACTTGATGTTTGCTGCATTTGCACTAAAAATACATTGGCAAAGTGAATAGTATTAATAGCAGGGCATTTATTTAGTTATTTCAAAGTTTTGTGTGTTGTTTTTTATTTTTTTGGTTTGGTTTGGCTTGTTTTATTTTCATTTTCTTTCGCCTTTGTGTTTATTTACTTTGCCATTTTGCGCCGAGCAGGCAGCTCGTCTTCTTTTATTTTCCGTGGGCCCTTCAAAAGATTTATAAAGTTTGCCAAAAGAGCGGGTGCCAAAGGAAGGGGCAAGGGGGGTGTGGTGAGTGGTGGGGGGGGCGGGGCGGTAGCGCTCAAAATTACTGAGCCGTGGCGATCGCCGCGCCAGTCAACGAAACTGTGAATGGAATTGTATTCGCATGTATTCAACGATATTCGCCAAGTTGCACAACGAAAATAGAGAAAGATACTGAGACACGGATACAAGTGCAGAGATGCGGATGCATCTGTATCTGTGCATTGGTGTAACTATGTATCTGGGCAGCGTCATCAAAAGGTATTTTGAATTAATTCAAGATTTATGCATTCAACATTCGCTAGGTGCCACATTTCCCATTCGCATCGCCACAAAACTTTTACTCAACTTCATGTTGCAGTCAGTGATGGGAAGGCTAAGTGATTTACCAAAACCTCGTAGAAAAACAATTCATTTTTAGATTCTCAAAATATTTAAATGGAAATCCGAATGATAGTTGTTAATTCTAAAAAATAGAATACTTAATTGATTTAATGTATCTATGATAATATTGACAAAAAGTATCTATAAAGATCGATAGGAAAGGGGTACCCCTCTCTTCTCAAAATTTTCAACTCCCTGAGCAAGTAGTACCTTTTGGTACAACTAAAGTGCATCACTGGTGGCAGTTGCAACAGTTTCTGGTGTTTCAGTTGCAGTTGTTGCACCTGCCAGCATCGTCGGAGCTCAGCGAGCAGCAGGTGATCCATTTCTTTTATCCGGTAGCCTCCGCTTTCCCGCCACGAGAAATGTGGCAAGGGATTTGGAGGGAAAAGCGAGTCGGCAGCCCAGCCCAGCCTATTTTTGCTCTCGTGTTGTTGCGAGTTTGCCAAACTAATGCAAATAGACGAGATGAGCTGCAATCAGCATCCGCGCCCCCCCTTGTGGAGTGCTGAAATTCACTTGGGTTATACAATTTGCAGCATTTCGATAATAGATATATTTATAACCGTACATCTATGTGCATGTATGTATGAAGTATATGCATGAACTGCATAATTTATGGGCATTGCGTGTTCAATGGATTGCGACGGCTGTCCGGGCCATATGGCTGTACCTATGGGTTTTTTTTTCTAGATTCGCAGCGATTTTCCAATTTTGTGCTGGCTTTTTTCCCTGGGCCACTGCAATGACAAAGGGCTTATATGGCTCGAATTGGCATAGAGCAGTTGTGGAGCCCTCCTCGGCGCTTCTCATAAAACTTACCTAAATAGCCAAAATTTTTTAAAGTTCATGAAGCAGGAAAATTTCATCTATCTATCTATTCTAGTTTTAGAAATATAGTTGAAATTTTCATCATTTGAACTTCAAGCCACAACAAAATTGCCATTCACCATAAAAAAATTTAAAATAAATTGCCAACTGATATTATAATTATTTGCTTCTTATTCTCATTTTAATGAATTAAACTAATTTTTGTGAAAATGAATTTGATTTATATTGCATGCTGAACTTAAGTGGCTGACTGATAAATTATTACTTAATTTAGAGTATCAATTTTCATTGAATAGGAGCCAATTGCCAGATTCAATTTGAAAATAAAGTTTTCTGTGAAATAGTTCACCTTTTTGTGAATTTCTAATCATCATACATCTTTTTTTGGATTTCCATTCAACTGAAAATATTACATTCTATGCGAATTCGAACAAAACGACGAGAGCTCCCTATTCAGTAAATTGTTCACTTTATGGGCTGCGTCAAAAGTCCGCTCCACCACTACCTTCAATCAGTTCACTTGGCTGCCAATTACCGGATCATCCATTTGCTAGTCCGACTTTCTGACAGCCAAACTGCACCCCCGACCACCAAGGAGACTACTGCAAACCGATGCAAATTATCAGCAATGCAGCTCGCAATTAATCTACTGCATATGACACCGCAATCACAACTTAACCCATTTTGGCACAAGTATAAATTTTGAATGAGGGGCTGGGAAGCTGGAAGCTGGGGAATCGGACTGATAATAAACTGTTGCCGGAAGGATGAAAGCGAGTCGAGGGCAGCAACTGCATTGCACTAAAGCACTAAGCCGAATGGCTTTAATTGAATTTTGATGTCCTTGGCAAATTGTTTTCTAATTAGTTTCGCAGACTTGGATCCCCAGCTGGGCCATCGTCCATTTCTGGCCGCTTTCGGCCAGTTCCGGACCCAGTTGACATAGAAAACTTTCTGTCAACAACTATAACTGCCTTGACACCGCTCCCCAGGACACGCTCCATTCGCTTCCGGCGCCCTGCGCTTCAATAATGACAAACTTAAAACTTAAACAATTAATGCCACGTCCATGACCTCAAACTAAATAAAAAAGTTCTCGTCCAACTCGACAATGCGAAGTTTGAATGCCCTTTTCTCGAAAAATCTAAGTTAGGGTCTTAGGAAAATATATTTTAATTATGATTTACAGAACTGAAATATAAATTTCGCACATCCTTTTAAGGATGGTGATTTTTAGTGCTTGTAGAGCGAAAGTAATATAAATAAATCGAAGTAAATCTTTTTCTTCTCAAGTTGATTAAAATATATTCTCTACTTTCTGAGATACCCTTTCGCTAGGGTATACATGTACATATAAGAGCAGCACACTTACCCGGGATCATTGGGCACCTCCGAGGGGGAACAGGGTCCCAGCTCCACTTGCTGTTGCTGCTGCTGCTGCTCAATCTTGATGTCCATGTTGGGGGTTTTGGCTCGGGATTGAGATTGAGTTGGAGCTGGAGCTGGTGATTGGAGTTTGCAGTTGGGGCTGAGCTGAGCTGATGTGGTCGTCTGGCTGTCTATTCTATAATTGTTGCTCCAACGCCTTCTGTGCGAGCATCGAGATGCGAGGGGAGGTCGAGTGGTTCTGTGCGGCTGAGTGGCTGTGTTACTGGGTGTTATGTGTGGACGGGGGATGCTGCTACTACGAGTTGGCTAACAGAGTGTTCCCTTAATCATTGGCCACGATGGCTGCTAGTTGGCTGTTCGATTGGCTGCCGGATTCCTTGTTTTCCATTTGGCCTGGCTTTGGTTGGCTTTCCCGCTGATTTTCCACGGCTTTTCTCCTGCTCTAGTTATCGTTTTATTTAGCTTGTTAATTATAATTTGGTTACATTGCACACATTGAATCACATTTCTTGGTTGTTTTGGTTGTTTTGGTTGCTTCGTTTTGCAGGCCACTTTTGGTTTGGTTTAAATATTATTGTGTATTTCGTAACTATTATTTCGTTTGTTGTTTAGACTTTAAGTTTTAGAAACGTTGCGTTAACTTTGGTTGTTGGTTTCCCAATTGATTTGAAGGCAACATATTACTGCAAAAGATCTGTTTCGTTGTGTTTGGTGAAAATTAATTAAATTGCAATTTTAAACTTTGCCCAGGGAAACTTTTGAAAATGCAATTTTCCCCTTCACTCGCTCCCCCTCGCCACTCCTCGCTTTCCCACCCATCCGCAGCTGCTGCACCACCCCCACCCACCCCCTAAAATGCAATGATTCGCAACGAACAATCGTAAAATGCAAAAAAGTGCAACCGATGTGGGAGCGATAGAGAGAGAGAGGGAGGAAAACCGTGGAAAAGCCAGGTGAGGAACGGGTGGGAAAAGGGGGGCGGTTAAGTAACGGCTGAGTGACAATTGGGATGCGGTACTAAGACTGTAAAAGATCTTTGTTTGAAATAAATTTGACTCACTTTACACATATGGCATGAGCCATCAAATTAATTTTCTTAGAATAGGCGTCTCATAAAAAATTAAGAAAACTAAATATAAAAGGTTAAAGATCCAAATGTTTTTCAAAAATTATAAGTATACGTGTTTACTTATTGTGAGCTTGTGTAATAATTATAAAATTCCAAATATTTAGTAAAAAGCTCTCTACTAATTTCATAAATTCCCATCGTTGTTAAATAATCTGAACGATTTTTAACATTAAAAAGGTTTTAAGTGACACTTTTTTTTACGCCAGAAACACCTTGGTTTCCCGAACAATTTTTCGGAAATTCAAAAATGCTGGCATCCAAATTTTATAGCTTTGAACTTTTGCTTGTTAAAGCAATTATTTTCCGTTGCTTTCTCTCCGAAATTATTCGCTTTCCTATATTTTGTGTGTGTTCTTTTTTGCATTTTCTGTGCTTAATACGCGCCTTGATTTTTCCCACACCCACAACAGCAGTAAAAGCAACAACAAATAATAGAAAAAGACAGAGATAGATAGATAGGGAGGTGCGAAAGGGCAAGAAGAACATTGCATGCAGTGACTCCCTCAACAAAAATTACAACAACGCCAGCAACAATATAATAACGCGCAGCATGCAAGCTTTCACGAACAGACACGCACACACACAATCGTACATCAGCACACACACACCCGCACAGGGAACATGCACCGTTACAACGAGAGCAGAAGTTAACTGGCGGCAGCAACAAACACGTGACCCGACAATTGCAATTGCGACAATTGGCAGCACAAAATAAAACAAAATAAACGATAAACTAAAACAGAGCTAAGAGAATCGCCGACAGGGGGCGCTCGATTGATCAGTAATCGAAGTTACCGTTACCGATGTCAGCCATTTTATAAAAGTGATCACAACGAAGATCTCTAATAAAAGGAACGAAAATATTAATCAAATTTAAATTTTATGTAATACACGTGTTTGTTGATTGATTTTACACTAATTGATAAGAGATATTTTGCTTCCTATCTTAAAGCAGAATAAATGCAAATGGCAAAACAAATTTAAATATAATTTTCTTGACAAAATAAATAAACATTAGCATTAAATTCTCCTCCTTGTTCTGTTCATCCTAATGGTCACCATTTGTCATAAATACATAATTTTAATTTTCTAAGAAATCAAACAAGAAGCCTAAAGGAAAGTCTCAGGAAAAATAAAATCCAATAAATCAAACATGAAATCGCTAGGGATTCTCTGCCGCTCTCTTTCTATCGATCAAGTATGGATGTTGCCGTTATTTTGCCGGCCGGCAGCCATTTTGCAGGAAAGATCAACACAAACGCAATGTGTTAGTGAGTGTGAGTGAGAGGGAGGGCGGGGGTGCGAGGGAGAGGTTTGCGCTTTAACTCCTCTACTTCAGCGGTTATTGTAGTTGATTGCAATTAAAATCGAATGCCGCGCACTGTTACTCGTTTTCCCTATTTTTTGTATTTTGTATTTTATATTATATAATCGTCAAATTGCACTCCACACAGCCATCGAGGTAAACAAAATGCAAAATGCCCTCCACAGCAGGGGTTTTCCTTTCGGGCCTCTCGGTTATATTGGTTTGGTATCTTGTACGCGATTTGGTAGTTGTTTTGGTTAAAACGCACGCACTCCCACGAGCGGTACGAACAGCTCTGAAATCGGGCGACTCGAGAGTAATATAGAAACTGCAACGGTTAGTGCAACGCTGGCGTTCCGCTTTTCTCAGTGCGCGCACACGAACGCGACAACCAACAAGACGACACTGAGCGGCGAGACCCCAAAACCCAACTGACGGCCCCAAAACGACCGGCGGCAGCGACGTCGACTGCACTGCTGCACTCTCTGCCTTCGCTGCTGTTGCTGCTGTTGTTGTTGCCGCTGGTGCTGCCCCTACGGAGCTTTGCACCGGCAGAGGCGCCGACTGCGGCAGTTGCACTATTTACCGGCTGCACATGGCGCATGTACTTCAGCATCACAGCTGATAAGTGATAAGCCGCAGCGAGGAAGAGTAGCCGGCGAAAGTTTGCGGAGAAAGCTTACCGAAGAGAGCGGCACTCTCTTAAACCGCGTGCAGCTTTAAAAGCTCACACTGAAAAAAATTTTAACCTGGCACTATCAGTCAACTTAAGAATAAAGCTGGCTATCCCAAAGTTAAGAACAAATTTTGCATTCCAATGTTATCATAACATTTTATTGTATGAAATATACATAATGAAGCAATACATTGTATGTATTTTGCAACTTTTGCTGTTTTCGAAAACGGGTTTAAACCGTAAGGCAGTAACAACACTGATTCGATTATTTTTCGCCTTGATAACATCGTTTAATTTCGCTTTTCCACACTGACAGGTCATTTCCATTCTTTATTGCCATTTTGAAACTACGCATACGGGGAATTTAGTACAGGCTAGCACTTAATTGCTCAACACGGGAACAAGTTATCCATGTGGGTATCTTAAAATTATGCAAAAACAATAATGAACGCGTCGTGGAGAACTGTAACTCCAGAAGGTCTAGGAACTCCTTGAGCCCTGCCTTCTCGATCTGCCACATGTCGGGGTTTTCTCCGGTCCGCGTTTAGGGATTACAACAAAAACAAACAGATGTCGGCACCCTCGAACTACCACACCAAAACTCCCCATCCACATGAGCGAAGATCGTTGCCTAACTGCTCTGGGCAGTTACGGGCTTGGTGGGCGGCGATGATGGCGTGCTGCCAGCGTCCAGAGGCTCCGTTCGTTCCTTTTCCTTGTTCCAGCTCTTGAGGCCTTCGGGCAGAGTGGTGTCCTCCTCGAAGGAGCCGGTACCCTCGACGAACTCCTCGTAGGTTGACTTCTCTTTGAAGGGTCGTGGGCCCAGCAGCTCAATCATATCATCACGGCTGAGCACTTCGTTTTGGAGCAGTCTTTCCGCCACTTTTTGAACATTCTCCTTGTGCTTGGTCAGCAGACTAGTGGTGGCCTCGTGGGCACATTTGATAATCGACCTCACCTCGTTGTCGATCAGCTGCGCTGTGTCCTCCGAGTATGGTTTGCTGAAAACGGGATCACCGGCCTGGCCCACATCGAAGCTGACCTGCCCGACCTTCTCGTTCATGCCGAAACGCACCACCTGGGAGTAGGCAATATCGGTGATCTTCTTTAGATCATCCTGAGCACCAGTGGTAATGCGATTAAAGAACAGCTCTTCGGCCACACGTCCGCCGAGCGTCATGCACATGCGATCGAACAACTGCTCCTTGGACAGCAAGTAGTGATCCTTGGGCAGATACTGGGCGTAGCCCAGACCCTTGCCGCGTGGTATAATCGAGACCTTCAGCAGGGGATCTGCGTGCTCCAGGAACCAACCGGCCACCGCATGGCCAGCCTCGTGGTGTGCCACCGTTCGCTTTTCCTCCGGCGCCAGAACATTGGTCTTCTTCTCCATGCCAGCGATAACACGCTCAATGGCCTGCTCGAAGTGCTTGAGTACGATCGAATCCTTGGAGTCGCGGGCGGCAATCAAAGCAGCTTCGTTGCAAACATTCGCGATGTCAGCGCCTGTGAAGCCTGGTGTCAGTGCAGCCATTTTTCTGCTCAGCTCGTTCTTGTCCAGCGACGTTTTCAGGTTACCCAGATGCACCTTAAAGATGCTCGCCCTGCCCTTAATATCAGGTGCTGGTACATAAATCTGTCGATCGAAACGACCTGGTCGCATGAGAGCCTTGTCCAGAATATCAACACGATTAGTGGCGGCCAGTACGACCACATTCGTAGTGGTATTGAAGCCATCCATTTCCACCAGAAGCTGGTTAAGGGTATTCTCTTGCTCCGAGTGGCCACCGAAGGTCTTGCCACCACGTTTGCGACCCACAGCATCGATTTCGTCGATGAAGAGGATGCAGGGAGCATGCTTTCGGGCCATGGCGAACATGTCGCGGACACGAGAAGGTCCCACGCCCACAAACATCTCGAGGAACTCGGATCCCGACACGGTAATAAACGGTACATTCGCCTCGCCGGCGGTAGCCTTGGCCAGTAGCGTTTTACCCGTTCCGGGTGGGCCAGTTAGCATGGCACCCTTCGGTATCTTGGCGCCTAAATCAATATACTGCTGCGGGTTCTTCAGGAAGTTAACGAACTCCATGATTTCGATTTTGGCCTCCTCGCAACCGGCAACATCCCTGTAAAGAATATAAAAGGTATTAGGTATGTACTGTGAAGTCTCGCCAACTTACTTGAAACCCACACCAATCTCATTGGGATTGGTTAGCTTTGCGGTGGACTGCATGACGCCACCAAAAAGACCACCACCCTTGCGCCCACGGCCTCCACCCATCATATCGGCCGACTTCCGCATCATATAGACCAGAAAGCCTATGATGAGCAACGTGGGCAGCAGACCCGTCAGACTGGCGGCCTCCACCTCGTTGCGGTAGATTACGGGCACAAAGTTGATGGATTCCGTTCCCTGCTCCGTCTGGGCTGCCTCCAGGTTTCGCTCGAAGCTATCGACACTGCCGATGTTGAACCACAAGACGCCGCTGCCGCTGTTGCTGTTCTGCTGCAGACGCACTCTCACCCACTTCTTGTTAACCACCTCCAGCTTCTCCACGACGCCCTTCGACAGGTAGCTGTTTTTGGGAAATAGAGATAAATATAATAGTGAGAATTGCAGTCGTATCACAACAGGCGAAAGATCTAGATCCATGGAATTATGTATATATTCCACAGCTTCTAGTTTCACATGTTTTGATCGAACTCTTATGCAACACGCAATGCTAGAACTCACCTGTTGACGAACTCCTTCCACGAGATCTCCTTGTAGCCCATCTCGAAGAAGGCGAACGAACCCACCAGGACGACGGCTCCGATGGCACCCAGAAGGATCCACCGCTCCCTGTCCCCGCCGCCACCGTTCTCGCCCAGAGGTCGTCCGCCCAGCGAGTTGCCTCCTTTTCCTGCTGGCCCCCTCGAGCTGTTGCTGAACATGCCGAAGTTCCAGTCCGATTTCGCGTCTGTTTGGGATCTGCTGGGTTTAACTGAGGCGGGTGTCGATGTGCTGGGCTTCTCCGAGGCGGATTTGCTGGAACCCGCGGGTGGCTTCTTATCGCCGACGGATCCCTTCGGTTGGCCAGACGACTTGCCGCCGGCTTCGAAATACTTTTCAAATCCCTTCGGCGGCTTTTTGCACAGCAGCTGGATCTGTTTGACCACGTAGCGCAGCAGGGGCGACAGCTCCGTGGGCAGGATGTAAACCCCGGCGCCCGTGGCACCCATGTGTGTGCGTTGTCCCTGCAAAAAAAAAAGGAGGGGGCATTAAAAACTTGGCTAGCCTTGTAAGTGAGGGATGTGGGCACCTTTCCCGGCAAGGAACCCGCCGTGTAGTTGCGCCGCATCATTCCGGCCATCGTTTTGGCCGTGCCAAGCAGCCGGAACGCCATGACTACGGCGGTTTTTCGGTTCTCGCGCTAGGTTACCCAACGATCGGTCGCCCGGATTGCGTGGCCACCGCCTCCAAGCCTCTCACACTGACACAATTTTGGTACGGAAATAATGGATTTTTCGAACTGACACCGAAATTCGCCGCCACGCACACCCGGTTTCTTTTGAATTTCTCTCGGATTTCGCAAATGAAATGGTGAAATAATAAGCGTAAGAAATTTCTTATTACTAAGTGTGACCGCGTCGAAAACAATGGAAAATACCGACCGGTCTATTAATAAATACCATAGTTTGAAAACAGAAATAAATTTTTAAGTAGTGAATTTTAAATACCCTTTTTAAATATATTTTCATAAAATTGAATAAAAATAAATAAGATTTGCATATCTTACCCAAAGCTCTTATGAATGTTAATCGAATTGGGCCCGATTGCAGGAGAACAATGCTATAGACCAGAAGCAATCATGCTCTCTTCAGTTAGTGCCAAGCTGTTTAGTAAAATAGTGGAACTCTCTGAAAGGTTAAATAATACCGACATACATTTTAAATACCAACGGTCACGTTTTTTTTAATGAATATTATAGCACTTTATGGATAAGTCATTTTGGTATGTAAAAACGTAAGGAACGTTTAGTGCAGACGCGAACCTTGGTTTAGAAACAAACTTAAAAAGATCGTTCCAAAGGAAATTAATTACTGAAGTTCAAAAGTACTTTTTTTACTCAATTACGTAACGGGATCGACTTTTTATTCCACTTATTTTTGTTAAATGTAATGTGTAGATAGGAAAAACAAGAAAATCCCGTTAGTTTTTCATGTTATCCTTCTTTATTTACATTCTTGAGCAAATTTACAACTTTTAGGCTGTTCATAAGAATAGTAGTGTCTGGTTTTGCCCAATGTAAAAGTAATGAAATGATCAAATATTTTTTAAAAAGTGTATTTGTTTAAGTTAATTCGTACATTTAAAAGGGCAATAAATTTAAAAAAAAATTAAAAAATTACATTTTAGTGGGTAGAGAACAGTACTGCTTCCAAAAGAAAATAATGTTAATTCTTAAGCTAAGAAAGGAAGGAAAATCATATAAGGACATTAAAAAAACCCTTAAGTGTTCTGCCCGAGTATCCGATGCCATTAAATATGAATGGAAGCCTGAAAAACGTAGTGCCATACATAAACCACAGATATATCAATTCTCCAAAATTTGCCAGGACCTGGTGGACTCCATGCCGCGTAGGTGAAATGCAGTGCTGGCTAACAAAGGCAATCCAACCCGGGCACTGCTATTTTTATGAACACAGTTGTATGTGCCAGTATTGACGACCGTTGGGTGTGGATGGCTCCGTGTTGAATGAGGATCCAAAGATGCATTTCTTTCTAAACAATATTGACGATGCTGCACTAGGTGCGAAAGGTCCGTCATGAGAAGGCTCACTATACCGACACAGTGTATAACCAAAGACAAACATCAAAGAGCAAATTGCATAATTTTCTCAAAAGTATAATAAAAAAATAAATGTAAACCGAGCGCAGTAGGTGTTTTACATACAAATTTCCAGCTAGCACGCAACATTTGTTGCCTGTCTACATAGAATTTTTATACAACTCTTTAGTACATATCTTTTTACGCATATATTCACAAATCCGTGGCCAGTCGAATGGAGGAGGCTCAAGTGGATAAACGAATTCGATTGCAGGACTTGCCGGCTGAGGTGCTGCATATGGTCATGGGCCATTTGGACCTATATCACCACAAGTTGCTGCGGGAAACTTCGGAGGAACTGAAGCAAATCAGCACGGCGTACATATTGCATCATCACAAGGCCTACGAGGTGGCCCATTCGGAAGGAACCTCGGAGAAGGAGCAGAGTAGCGCGAAAAGGATCATGCTGCAGGTGGGCTAGTTCAACAACATCAATAGATGATCCAACCGCCTTTCGCAGGTCCTGCGCACGACAATTAGCTACTTTTCCGACGAAGACAGTGAATCCGACGTAGCCATCAGTCTGCTGCACTTCCACTCTAAGGAGGCTGTTTTTTATAACGAAGCTGACCATCTGGGCAAGTTCCTTGCCCATTTCCTGTTCCTCAATGAGCGAACGTTCAACGTATTCAGTGCTGAGAGACTGAAGCTTAAGCGCCTCCATTACACAATGGCAATTTTCGGCCTATTGCGAGTGAGTTAAGTCCTTTGCTCCTTGAGTCTACCGTGTTGTGAGCTGTGCACATATCTCTGCAGCAATTTCGAAATTTTAGAATCCTGGGATTCGGTAAGACCATTTGGCACTGGAACGTGGAGGTCGAATTGAGCAACACATTCATCGGTGTCATTGGAGAGGCAAAGGCCAGCTTCAATACTGTGGAGTCCCAACGACGCATCTACTTCATTTCCATTCTGGCCGAGCTGCTCTTCCACGAGAAGAGCAATCAGAACTATGGGTAATAGTCGTATTTAATGCATATCTATGTTCGCAGATTAATCAAATCATATATTTCTTTCAGTGGACAGAGGGGCTTGGAAGGCACTTTGTACACCTACAGTATTCAGCCAAATTCAAAAGCCAAGCGCACTCCTCGAATGTTTATAAAGTTTATAGTGGAAGGTCCGCAGTTTCTAATTGATTACCTGAAGGACCTAATTAGCGGAGACGAAGATCCTCACAATTCGTTCGACTTGCCACCAGGAACGGACTTTGCCATTCGAGTTGAGACCAGGTGCTTTAAAGGACCCAAATTTGTATATTTGGGAAATCTGAACTTTAATGTGTTGAGATGGAGCGAACTAGTCGATTGAAGATGTATGTGGACGAAAATGCTAAACAAATTAACGATCATGTAACATTTAATTTGAATACAAGATATTTGACGTTTTATATACAAAAAATGCATTTTTATTTTTGATTGCTCATGTAAACTACTGATAAGATTGAAAACCTAACAAGAGAGCAAAGATATATTGGTGTTACATATAAAGATAACATAAGCATCCACCAATCTACCATTCTATAAATGCTGTCTAATCCGATTTTAGATAGATTATCGCATTTCCTTTTGTGCTCTTTTGAAGTCTCGATAAAATTCAACAAGTAACATACATAGCTTAAACTGAATATTTCCTTTGTTTATTTGCCCAGTTTCTTATTTAATAGTTATTAGTTCATGTGTGGCGATTATACAACTGTGTTCATAAAAATAGCAGTGCTTGGGACCTGCGAGTTTAAGATAAAAATTCCTATGATTTACAGTTTTAATGGGCAAATTTTTTTAATAATATCATTTCAAAAAATTCAACAAATACATCACTTTTTCTTTAATAGTTTCAAAAATATAGATTAAAACAACATAAAAGGCAGTAATTCTAGAGTTCACTGATATAGCAGTGGTACGAACAAATAGTAACAAAATTCAACTTGATCTAGAACTAACTTAGTTTTTCCTTTAAATACATTAATTAGGGTCTAATACTTGGTTGGATTTCCTTTGTTAGCCAGCACTGCCTTTCACCTACGCGGCATGGAGTCCACCAGGTCCTGGCAAATTTTGGAGAATTGCTATATCTCTGGATTTATGTATGGCACTACGGCTTCCGAGCTTCCATTCATATTTAATGGCTTACCATTTGGGCAAAACATTCAAGGGTTTTTTGAATGTCCTATATGTTTTTCCTTCCTTTCTTAGCTTAAGAATTAATATTTTTTTCCCCTGGAAGCAGTGCTGTCCTCTTCCCACTAAAATTAATTAATTAATTAATTTAATTTTTTTTAATTTATTGCCCTTTTAAATATAGGAATTACCTTAAGCAAACAGACTTTTTAAAAAATATTTGATCATTTCGTGATTTTTACATTTAAGAATAGCATACACTGCTTGTTTCCCTCGCACTGCTATTTCATTGCAGGGAAAGCACTTTCCATTTATCCGGTCCCACTATTTCTCTCTCTCTCTCTCTCCACGTAATGTGGAATGCTCGGTCTTGCAACGCGATCGATCATTCGTTCCCGTGAACTTGAAACCGAACGACGTGCTTTGTCCTCCGCAATTAAATTAAAAGTGCAAGATGATGACATTCGCGAATAGCAACAAATTGATAATTGCAGTGAACGCTTTCATCGTTCTAGCCGTTATAATATTGCTATTAATATACCATCAAATGAACTAAGAAGTAAGTAAAGTTAAGTAAGAAACTCATGCTTTTGTGGCATCCAAATTCGAGTTTGTTACAATACATTGTTTTATCTACCCCGTTGCACAATATATACAATGATTTTTACCCAATTCACTGTTAAACTTGACACGACAATAGATCAAGTTACAAGTAAAATGATTGACGAACGATCGTGTTTATGATTTCTCAACCATAGGTGTTTTTCCTCTTATAAAAACCAGCGTTGAAAAGTAAAAACAAGGTTTGCTAAAAAATGGGTAGTTTGAAGCGTTTCCGACCGTATAAGGTACATATATATTATATTCTATATTTTTGTTCAGATTGAATAGCCGAGTTGATCTTTCCATTTCCGTCAGCTCCAAATGAATAACTAAACTATATTATATTATATAAATTATATTATGCTTAAAAGCGAAGATTTTGCAGATAAATACACATCTGATTGATTTTTAAGTCTCGATCTGTCCTCGATTTCGAAGTGTCAGCGAAGTTGTGTAAGGAATGTGTCGGCCTTTTAAGCGATAATTAAAATGCATCAATTTATTGCCGTACGATGTTCGAACAATAATAACCATTTAATAAATACTCTCAATCAATGGCCCGCGCGCCCCTCTCCATCCCAGATAATGAAAAGAATTGCGGGCGCAAAATATTTGCTTAATTAAAGTAATTATGGTTTCATATTTCATGCGCCGCGAACGAACCTGTAGCTGTTGCTGTCCACGCCTCCTTCTGGCCGGTAATTACGTTTTGTCATAAATTTAATATTTATTTTAAAATGTCATTAAGTACTTAACGTCCCTGTCCCTGCCCCAATTTTCCCCTCGTCCTCCGCCACAATTTTCGAACGCCGCCATTATTACAAAAAAAAAAAAAAAAAGAAAATGAAATAATGCCCGCGAATCTTATTTTACAATTTTCGTGGGTGTTATTTCACAAAAAAACAGTGCAATAACGCCCGAAATATATAAGTTAATATGTCGGATGTCGGAGAAAAGCTTATTCGTTGGTTTTCGCATAGTTTTTCAGCTTCTTCCCCTCAAATTTGCGCTTGTGCATCAGAAGAATAGTATGTCGTTGATATTGGGGGGCTTTTTCATTTCAATGACTTTTTCTATTTGTAATGACTGCTTAATTTTAGGTCCTGTTCTATATGAAATCTGAGTTTGTTTCGAGTTGCTTATATATGATTTAAGTCGATGATATGGATCATTCTTGTCGTTGCAGTTCGTATTTTTCCCAGTTCTTTGTAAATTGTTGCAGTTTGTGCGCCTATATAGTTGGTTATGTCCAGTGATCCGTTCGAATCGGTTATAGTCCATGATATTATTAACATTGGATGGTGCGGATTTTCTCCTCCTTGGTGATCTCTTTTCATCTTTTCGTAGACCTACTAAGGTTCCGCTGTCCATACGCCACTGTTTGCTATGTTCCAGAGCAGATCACACTATATGCATGAATAACAAATTTATTATTACCTTAACGCAGCATTTGGGTTACTAGGGTTGTTTGGTTTTTCTATCTTTTCAGCTTTGGTCCGACTTGTTAACTATTAAAGACATTTAACTATTTTAAACCAAGCTATTTCATTTCTATTAAGTTTGCTTTCAAATTTAACTTATGCTGTGCTATTACTAATGCTATTTGTATAATTTGTTGAGTTCTGTGGAGCTAATAAAACTTATGACCATCACTGTTTGCTCTGGATTCGTGGATGGACACATGGAGATGCATGTCTGCAAATGAATGTGGCTTGCAACAAAAGGAGCAGCGTAAAAAATGAGTGCAGAAGAAGTGGCACGAAATGTGACAAGAGAATCCAACAACGAAATGAATAATGTAAATACGCCAAGTGTACAAAGTTTTAATTGTTATCATGTTTTGTTTGAGCGTTTCTCCCCCTGCGTGTCTGTCTGTGTGTCTCTGTGAGCGTGTTGGTTTGTGCACTTGTGTGTGTGTGAAAGTGGCACTCACGCCTGCTGCCAAGACGCATCCATTTACGGCTGGGCAAGTTCCACGTTGCGCATACGACACATTGGTCTTACATCTGCAGTTGGCTGAGTGGCCTGCGGCAGGAGCAAAGTTTTCATTTTGCATATGCGCCTCGAGGCCCTCTGTCATTTGACTAACCAAAACTGGGAACGGGGGGGGTCTTAATCCACGTTTTATTCGTGCACACATAAACTACTTTTTAAATCAAACTCTTGTGTCTTGTGAGGATTTTCCGGCACATTCGTCTGGCTTCATTTGTAAGTTCGTTTTTTATATTCTTATAGTTTTACTACTGCGACTTCAGTTCTCTCTTGGGATAAGCAAATTATAGTCTTTACTCCTTATTTTGGCCTGAATTTATTAGTTAGTTGCTGTAAAATGCTGCTGCTCTTAATCACCAAACAGAATGGTGTAGTTTTTGTCAAGTTTGATTTAATGAACGACTTAATTTCCTTATAAATCAAACTGCCTCCAGGGACACAAACTTAATTTAGCTTAATTTAAGTTCAAATCATATACCTTTTACTGCATTCTGCACAATATTACCCACAAATTGCTAGACATTTCGGACAATTTTTCGTCCTCTTGATAGCGTCAATTATTTAAGGTTGCCTTCAATTTGAAACGGTCTGCGGCGAGCATTTAAGGCATTTATGGCTATTAAAGTTGAAAAATGTTTCACTTGCAGTTGATTTGCATAAATATTTAAACTTGTTTAGCTTGCATAAGCATTTTTGCCTCTGACTTTTGCCATGAAAATCCAGCATCCTGTGGCTTTTGCCGTATTTGTTTGGCACAAATTTTAAGTGATTTATGCTGGCCGCAATTGGGCTGCCCAATAAATGCGTAGAAACGCACCGAGAGCCATGAAAAATGCAGGCAGCAACGAGCCGAGCACCGTATGTTTGGCCATCTCTCCATTCGGCCATGCATATTTATTTGCCAACATTTACTTATGCTGCTGTGCTGTCTCCTTTTGGCCAATGGCCGTCGAACTCAATGGCGGCTCCAGACAAAGTTACCAGCCATAGATTTGCTCTAAAAAGGACGCACATGAGCTATCAGCTTGCTGGCTGCCAAACCGAAACAGCAGAGAACACTTGAAACTTTTCCGGATCGGCATCGTCCGGCCTTCTGTTTGTTTACTCGAGCACTTATTTATTTGATAATAATTCCAGGGGTTTTCTTCCAAAACAAACTATTTGCATTGGCCACTCTGGCGAAGTCCGTATTCCGAACCGCATCCATGCTCGACCGCACCGCACCGCACCGCACGGCACCGCACCAAGCTGGACTGCACTGGACTCAACCGAAGCAACTCTTTTGTCTAAATAAATAATCAAAATGTCATAACAAGTGGCGTGCAAGAGGGGGCGTGGCAGGCGGGGCGGTGCGGTGCGGTGCGAGGCGGGCCGGAATGCATCTCATCTGTTCGGTTCCGTTCTGGCCGGCATGTATGTGCAATGTTTATGCAAATGCCGTGCAGCCAGCCAGGCACTCCTTGAGATCCTTGAGGCCATGCCGTGCTCCTGATTACGGCGGCTACGACGCACGCAGCCAGATCAGCCCGGCTCCCCCAGGATGCATCAGTGCAATATAAATATTTTACATAGATTTTACATAGCTGATTGAAGTCCGTGTGCATATGCTAAGCCCGCGCACCGCCCTCGCTACCCCACCACGCCCCTGCCGTCCTGTAACTCATGCTGTGAAATTATCCTCTGCATGGCAATCATATCAAATCAAATTTAAAGTGCCCCTCGCCAGGCACAGTGGGCGCATCGTCCTGCCGTGGCAGATCCTTAAAGCCACACAGCCTGGCTGGCTTTAATATTTGTTTAGTTGCGGCAATATTAGGCTTTAGTTTGCCGCTTCTAATTAAAATTGATTTTGATGAGCCGTTTGCGAACCATTACTTAATTGCTTATTTATTAGCCAGCATAGTAGTTGTAAATTTTAAATTTGATTTTATATTCAGCACTCGAATAAAAGTTCCCTTTTAACTTTAACAGCTTTAGTACGTTGTTTTCAAAATGCAAAAATTCACCTACTGCTGATCGATTCAAGTTAATAATAATAATATATTTGGTAATAAGCAGAACTAAGCGTATTTAGATAGTTCCCTTTACGAATCGAACCCATAGTTCGCACTTTGGCGAAATGCGAAATAGCAGTATGCAAATATGGCTCAGCATTAGCATACAAAGGCGTAAGCCTAATTGAACCAGCTGTGATTGGAATGACCCCCAAGCCACCCGGCAAAGTGGGTGGTGTGGGTGGTGCGGATGGTGCGGCTTCATCGTTGGGGGCTGACCCACAATGCGGGCGGGGAATTAGTGGTGACGGTGGTGCAATTAATAGCTAATTTAGAGTCGGTGTTAAAAAGGCAACATTATTTATGATTATTTGTTTATTGCTTGCGGGTCGTTTCTCTTTCCACCTGAACGAATTAACAACCCATTAACAACTTGCTCCACAGAACCCACACACCCACCCACACCCACACCCACACCCACCACCCACAACACACATGCAAAGCAAAGCCGCTGGCAGCATTTAGCTGCAATAGACAGCCATTTTGCGGTGCTGCCTCGGCGATAAAGTAATAGCTGCTATTTGGGCTTATGACACACACACACACACAAAGACAAACTCGGACTCACGGATAAGCTACATGTGTTTTCGGAAAATTTCTCTGCTTCCGGCAGACACAAATACAGCCACACAAGTAGACGCTGAGCTGCCTTTGTTGTTACTTTCCGCGCAGCCAAAAGCAAGCAGCAGATGAGAGCACGGCGAAAAAAGGGCCTTTATATATAGATTATAAATAATATTACAAAAATAATATCGATTTAGTGCTTAACTATACGCTGGAAGGGGGAAAAATTCCATAGGCGTTGGCATAAGTTATAGTTAGCTGCTTCATTTTCCCAAATTAAAATATATAAATTCTATGTTATAAAACGAAATATATATAAGATTCCAAAAAAAAGGGTTGCAAGCTTAAGCTTAAATAGTTTGTTAAATAATTTTTTTGAATTTTATTTAAATATTCCTGGACTGTTTTCTAAAAAAATTTCCGTTAACCTTTATAGCTTCAAGTTAAAATGATCAAATGTACATATGTACATACATATCTCCCCCTTTCTCACTCCCTCAACCGTTAGAGCTGTTAAGTGTATAACCTCTAGATTTGTTTTGAATGTGTCAGTTGGTACACAATTTTATTTTCTGTGTAGCGGAGTAGAAAGGGCAGTATTTGTTTTACAAGGCGGGCGGCGTGGCGAGGCGTCATTTAGTCTGCGGTTAGATGCGCGTACGTTTTCGCGATTCTTTTCTCTTTGGACCCCGCTCTTAATGCTCTTGTTGAGTTTTTTTTGTTTTTTTTTGTTTTTTTTTCTTTGGATTTTTGTTTTGTTACAGCCAGGCAGGCGACTTTTTTCGCGTTGGCTTTCGGCTGTTGCGCTGCCGTGTTTTCCACCATTCGCCGTTGTTGCGGTTGCAGCACGTCTGAACGTGTTTATGGCGCGCATATCCGCAAATATGCAATCAGACCATAATCTACTTAATGTCTTTTTCGCCGGGAGGTGAGCCGCCCACCCGTGGCCATCATTAAAAAAGGAAGAGCAAAAAAAAAAAAAAAACGAAAAATGGGGAAAAAGAAGTGCGCACTGCGAATGAAGTAATGCAGTTTGCCACACACGTGCTGTGCGGATTTATGGCCAAAAGCAAAGGACACGCCACATTAACCGAAATTAGGCTGTCACTTTTTGGCCATTCGCGCATTAGCTGCCAAAAGTGAAGTTAAAAGTGCGTGTTTTTTCCGCTTTTCATTATCAAGGCTTTTGTTGTCTACTTTTTGGCGCGCAGCGAAGCATGCGCTGCTTTGAAGTCATTGGCAAGGATATGAGTTGTATTTTGTGAGCAACAGCAGCAGCTGCGGAAATCGAGTTGAAGCAAATGAAAGGATGTGAATTTTAAATGGTTAACTGCGAGACTTGAATGGCACGACAACAATCTGTACAATAACGTATTACAATCAAAAAGATAATTAACAATTTCGTTTACAAATTAATAGGTCTCGACGCTTTTTTTAACTGACATAAAAATTCGAACATTTAGATCTTGTAGATTAGTTGTAAAGTATGTAACACTATAAAGTCAGAATCACTGACAATGTCCGCTTGACTGTCCGTTTGACTGTCCGTATGAACGACGAGATATCGGGTACTATTAGATCAAGAACTACAACTACTTAAGATACTGTTAAACAGATTAACAATTTATGCATCTTTATTTCAGATTGTTGTCATGCCCGCACGTACGACCACAAACCAAAAAAGTCAATTATATAATTTTGTTGAGTGTTTGAATTTATGAATTTAATTTATTATTGCCCAATTTTATTGATGCTAATTTGACGCTCCTCCTAAAAGGTTCTTCCCCTCTTTTTCTAGATTAAATCACTAATGACTGCGGACTCTAGTCCACTTCATGCCATCCGAAAATGTAATTTAGTTAGATATCATCCCATAAGAAAATTTATTTATATTTCCTAGTCGCCCTTGTTGCTTTTCGTACCCACGATGCATTCCAAGAATCCTTTATCCCCTGCAACGCTTTTCTTTCACTGCTATCCCACTTTCAGTTAAATTTACACAACCTTTTAGCTAATTTTAAAGAAAAGTCGACACACAAAGGCCTGAAGGACACAGAAATCGGGCAAAACAAAAAGACGCTTTGCAAAATATTTTGCCGTAGACAACATTAGATATTGTTTTGAGCTGTGCAGACATGGGCTGGCATTTTAGTTTAGTCTCTGTTCCTCGTTGGAGTTTTGTTTCTAGTTCTGGTCTGGTTCTGCAACTGCTTCTGCTTCTGTTTCTGCTGCTGTTTCTGCTGCTGTTTCTTTTGCCATTATTGTTATTGGGGGTTGGGGACGGCTGACAGTCTCCGACTGGCCTGTTATTGTTGGCCCGGCGCACAATGCGGCCATAAAAAGCTGCCAAGCCAAACAATTGAAACAATAAAACGGCTTTAAGAAGGGGCCCTCGGAGCTGCGGCTCTGGCAGAGTAGATAAAGGCAATTAGTGTTGGACTGCAGTTTACTCAAAGTTTCAATCGGAACCGCCGAGTCGTCTAGCTGGTTGGGAACAGGATCTCCTCCAGCTTGGCGTTGAACAGAGACTTGACCGTCTCGTCGGTGGTGTCGATGATCAGCTTGTAGTAGCCCGATCGCCGAAGCAGTCGTTCTTCGTCATCAGCCACCCCGTAGATGTCCTCGATGGGCATCAGGATCTCGCTCTCATTCGGCAGGATTAGCTTGCGTGCATCCTTGCGGAACACGGCCACCGCCTTTACCATGTTCGTGTGTGCCCTCACATAGTGCTGGAAGGTGAGGCTCTTACGCTTCGCTGAGATCTTCGACTGTATGCGATCGAGACGGGCTATCAGGCGGAGCAGTATGAACCGGGCATAGCGATCCTTGATCTCCAGCAAGGACATCTCACTGCCATTGTCGAGGGCTGGGCGCAGATAGACGCTCAGGATGATGAATACGAAAATGGCGTTGATCGCGAAGATCAAGAGCAGTATAGCCAGCTGGATGCAGTCGATGTCCTGCGAGAAGACCTCCGCCAAACGCTTCCAGTACATGAGGTCGTAGTGGTGCACGCTCCATTGGTAGTGCAAGTAGGCTGTTACTGCCACGCCCAGTCCGCTGTAGAGCGCTATGTACGGGTAGTTCGCGTGGAAGAAGTCATTAAACTGCACTCGTAGCTTCTGCCACAGCTCCATTATGTCCTGTGTCCTTTGGTTCCTTCTTTTTTCGGTGTATGGTTCCTGGCTGGTAGGGGATGAGTCCGACTGGGTTTGAATTTTCGTTTCGGTTAATTTTGGTACTTATGTTCCGAAAGGTTGATCCATACAATTAGTCTACTTAGTTCGGAGTAATGCAAAATGAAAGACGATTTTAACAAGCCTCTTATGTGGCATTTGTCTGTGATTATACTTGATTAGGTTAAGTTCTTAATATTTTGTAATTTTTTTAATAAATATAAAACAAACTCACGCATTGAATTGGCCATATGAACATTTATAATCTCTATATCTCTCGTTCTCTGATTATCTCTTTATTTCTATTCAAAAATGAAACTATTAATTCTGCAGTATTATTATGGTCTTTAAATTGCTCTGATTTGAATGAGCTATTGAATTGGATTGAAATTGAGTTTTACTCAAAAGTATAAGAGTTTTTTTTTAGCCCGTTCACCCTGCAACCAAATGTTGTGGATGCCAAACAAGTTGCGAGCTCGACGAGGCTGGGTCGAACTTGTTTGGCCTGAAGGGATTGAGCTTTATTGGTGTTGTCTGTAAAGGTTTGAGCAGTTTTGAACAGCACTCATGTGGTAAAGGTCTGTTCCCCTGAAACATGCAACCAATTTCAGTGGCCACAACTCGCATGGAACCGCCCACGACTGCAACTCGAACTGTCTTAAAGTCTTTGGGTTGCATTGTATTCTTCATTTTTTTTTGCGTGTGCTGCAGGCAACTAAAATACGTAAAATACGTCCAGGTCCTGTTGGGCGACAACATTTCGCTATCTGGACTAAGTTTTGCCAGTAACCCGCTTGCGCCCCTCCGCTTTTCCTATCAACCCTAACCGATTTGAGACGTTGATAAGGCAAGCGAAAAAAGCATAGCATACTTCTGAGCGCAATGCAATTTTCCGTTTTCATGTTCTTGGCTCTACTTTTTCGACGTTTTATGCTGCTCTTTCCCTTTTTTCGGGTTCGTCCTTTTGTGCTCTGCACTTATTATTGTCTCTTTTCGGTTGACTTTTTGCGCCGAGGCCAAAGTGCATGCAAAACTGCATTTTGTAGACAAGCCGAAAACCGAAAACTGCCAGCCAAAACGGAAATATTCAAAAATGGTTGGCGGAGTGGGCGGTAGTGGGCGGTAGAGTTCAGTGGGTGGGGACGGCCTATCTGCCAACTCTCGGCCTCTTCCTCCTCCTTCCTCCGCGTAAGTGTGTCTGTGTCTGTGTATGTGTGTGTGTGCGCGCTAATAAAAACGTAAAATTTAATGGTTACGGAAGGCACTAAAAAACAGGCTCACCGACAGCACCCAAGTAGTTGTTGCTGCTTCTGCTAGGTTCGCACTTGCAAAAATCGAGTGCTTTCTTATTAAAACAATTAATATTTGACAGTGAGATATTTTCATAGCTTTCACCTTTTATACAAATTATAGGCACATAATGCACTCTTTCAACTACATTTCATAAGTAAAACTCAAATTAAAGGCACGAAAAGAAAACATTAAATTTGGTGTGCCTTATAAATTGTGTTATTATATATTTCATTAATTTTTGTTAATTAATTAATTATGTTAATTTTTTTTTATTAAAAGAAATGAGGTATATTTAGAATATATTTTTATTTACTTCATAGTTGCCTTAGGTAGATACAAGCTGATTGGAAATTGTCTCTTTCAAGACCATAACTTAGGGTCTCAAGACCGAAAAAAACATTCTACTTTGCTTCAATACGCATCAATCAACGGAAGCTCTATCCGATTTTTCCGAGTGCATCTGCAGTTGCCGCTGCACTCGTAGTGGTGCAGGCAGTGGTCTTCGGCTGTGTGAGTAGTGGCACTGGCGATAACCAAGCAACGAACCACAACCGCACCAAGGAGCGCGGGGAAAACCATTCGATGGGCAAAACTGTAACTACGCCAACCGCCGCCGTCCTTGCCACCCCCTTTGCCAGCCACCATTTCGCCCGCCGCCGACGCAGTGGAGCGCCCATCCGTGCACGTCAAACGCAGACAACTTGAAAAATGTAGAGACAGCGCCGCAGTATAGTTGAAACACGCCAAAAAATATGCAAAAGTAAAATAAAACAGGCACGGCAGACACAGCGACAGACAAACGCATTTGGGCCCGTCGAAAAGCAGGCCCAAACCAGCAACTTCCAGCCACCAACTACCAACTACCAGCGACCAGCTACCAGCTACCAACATCCAACGTTCGACAGTCGAGGGTCGAGGTTCGACATTTGCCGTTAAGGGTTTTTCGCTGTTGCTGTTTACACCCGATCTCAGCCGAAAAGGGAAACTCGGGGGTATGAAGGGCTATTAAGCCAAGTTCTCTCTCCAGGAAATAATAAGTTAGCTTAAATACAGTTGTATGTATATTTAATAAGAAGACAGTAACATGTTATAATAATTTGGAATTATTTCAATTATGAACTTTTATCATTTTATTCATTTCCTGGATTCACAAACACATATATATGCTGCCCGTTGGCATCACTAGTTTCTGGTAACTTTGATTTTGTTTTGTTATTTGGCAGCGCATTGCACAATATTTTGCAGCAGGCAGTTTTTAGCCACTTTTTTTTGGCCACAGGAACTCCCATCGACGCTTGTCCACTTGACAGTGGGCATAGGGAAATGGAAAGGGAAATGGGATATGGTAAAAGGAGCAGTAGCATTTTCAGCCGGAGTTGAAAAGTCAGTTCGTTGGCGGGATCGAAAGTTATGTGGCCCGGCTGTTCGATTCGCGCAGAGGTGTGTGCGTGCGGCAAAGGACTCTAAAAAGCTAACTGAATGGACAGCAATTTGCGCGGCTAAACGAGTCTACAAAGGCTCTCGCGTTCGGAGTCCTGCGAATCCTGCGAGTCCTGCGAGTCCTTTGGCCTCCCATCGAAATGGTTTGGGCGCCAGCTACTGTAATTAGGTTTGTCGCTGACCAGACTCACATGGTATCCAATCGAATCGAATCGAAACGAAACGAATCGAGTCAAAGTCACCGCGCCACTCGCCCAAAGTATGCTGTAAATAATTCACAATTGTGCGACGCATTCGAATTTCGCACTCGCACACTCGGCGGCGGAAATGTTTGCCTTGTTTACAGCGCAGTGCATAAATTTGCAATTGCATGCGCACAGATACTGATGCAATGGTGCGTGCATTTCCGCTTGCTACTATATGCGGCTGTGTAGGTGTGTGGGTGTGTGAAGAGGCGCTTTTCCGGTCGCGGGGGCGCTGCAAGTCCGTTGGGCGGCCGTCAAATTAGGCCTACTCCCGGACTCCGGCGAAAAAGTTCAACGGGAAATTTTCGTAGCTAACAGCATTTTCAAGTTTTATCGTTACGTGCGAGCGGGCGTTTACGGGTTTTGGGGTTGCATACATACATATATGTACGTTTGTGTTTGCTTCTCGGTGTCCTTGGCACAGGCATTGTATTATGTTGCGTCCCTCCAACCAGAAGCGTGCGCATACACTGCGAGAAAAGATGTTAGGAGTACGATACAAGGAGTATGCAGTTATACGAATTTCACAAACACAACAAATAGTGTCTGTTCTACTTGAAACAAACTAGTATATGAACTTAAAATGATTATGCTTAGAAAATTTAATTGTTAAATTCATAATTTTCGCCGAGTGTAACTGCAAACGCGAGTATGGACGTCGCCTAGCCTTGTCTATTTAGCCGCCTGCATACAAAATGCACATAAATTGTCGTGTTCGGGGAGCAGAAGAGACACTATGTGGAGTGGGAGGGAGGTGAGGGGGTGGGGGCTGGGATGTAGGGATAAGGAGGGGCTTTTGGGGACCATAAGGGGCGTGGTGGCTCCATGGCCATGTGCCGAGCATATTTATATTGATTTTCGCGCCTGGGATTGGCATTTGGGGGCTGTGCGTCGGCCGCCAGCTTGTTGTTATGTACTTTGCCTTTTCAATTTCGGCTCGTTTTCCTCGTTTGCTCGCCCCATTCACTTTTTTTTTTTATATTGTGTTTTGTGGGTGCACAATAAATTGAGCCGAAATTGCATCAGCGAAATTAACAGTTTCATGTACGTTAATAGACTTTTGCAGTGGGCCCGGGACCCCAACATTGCCCACATCGCTGCGAGGATTGGGGAAGTCTGCTTGTGGCAGGGGTTTTGGCCAGTCGGGGGCCGTGGGCTCATTATGTTGGGGCTTTTTAATTATGGCCAAAAGAGCGTTTGCAGTCGCTTAAAATGAAATTTTCAGCAGCAGGACGTTAACTCGCTATACGCGGTTAGCAGTGGCTTAAATGAATCTGTTGGTGGATATTTGCGCCATTGTTAACCATGTCTGGTTCGGAATCTCTCGTATTTAAATGTTTGTCCAATTTCCCAGAGTTATTGAACAATTTATTTAAGTTTGCATAATTGTTCATTTATAATTATTTTTAATAAATTTATTATTAATTTTGTTGTTTTTTTTTTTGGTGAGATTACTGTTGCCAAAGCTATTGCTAGTTATAAGTAGTTTTTGCCCTGCCAATAAGCAAACATTCTATATTTGAACATGATCTTGCACTCCGTGCTATACTATATGGTGATTTCTACCTAGACTTTCCTCGCACGCAAAGTGCGTTTTCATATCGAACTTAAAGCAGGAGAAGAACAAAGCACAAATGGAACTATAAATCATTCGGCACTCATAAAGCCAGAAGTCCACACACAATGTGCATTATTATGCTCGATGCAGTTTGGCTCATTAGGTCGCCGGGCATGCCATTTGGGATATTTGGACCCGGACCCGGACTCAGTCCCGGATTCAGAGCCGGATCCTGTCCAGGACTTGCGCCCTCCGATCCAATTCACTCTCATCCGCTAGTGGAAAATTTTGCATGGGTAATTAATCTGGAGGGATCCCTTGGATACCGTTGCTCCTGGCCATTAAAAGTATGCAGCTCGGCAATTTCTGAAATTTTAATATGGCAAACGAACTAACAATAAGCAAACCACTTAGTTACTTCTCACAGCCATGGCTAATTTGCTTTGTTCAGCTGCTCCTTTGCAGCTGGAAAATGGAAATGAAGTTGCTCTTCGTAGCTGGGTAGATGCAAGTTTTGGTAGCCACTTGAAATATGCAAAATTTGTAATAACCCGAACCGGCAAGTTTGCAGGAGATTGAGATTGTGGGCTGACGAGCGAGGACATCAGGGGAGCGGAAAGGACGAAGGCCAGCCAACGCACGCAATCGGCAACGTGTCGCATTTGTAGTTAGACATAATTGTTAATTACCCGAAACCATTACCACATTAAAGGCCATAAAATGCAACACTAATTGCTTTATGCCACCTCTACGAGGCAGGGTGCACTGTACGAAATTTGACTTCCTTGACAAGTTTATTACATGCGGCGAAGTCCATAACAATGAATATCGAAGATTAGTAGAGTCAATTCACCATCTAAACAAATATTTTATGATACAATCGCACACAAGTTGACCTGATTTCTCCCAGTGCGCTTGGCTCGAACATTTTCTATTTGATTATGCAGCCAGTGCTCTCCTTTGTTATGGTTCTGGTCGGGCCATGAGTTGGTGTGTGCCGTAACGTAATATGGAGCAGAAACAATAGTTTCGGCCTCATCATCATCCAACGGATCCAGCTCCTTTTCCAGCCAACCCCCCCCCCCCCCATTCACATGATCCTCCGATTCCATGCCCCATGCCCCGATCCATCCGATGCCCCGATGCTCATGCCATGCCAAGCAAACATTGCTGTTCGGCGGCAGTCATCGTCAGAGCTGCACATGCCATATGATTAATATTTCAAAATTACACTGACATGCAAAGTGTCAACTCATTTTGAGAGACGCCGCCGGCAGCACTTGGCACCCTGGCACCCAAGCAGCCTGGCACTTCGGCACTAGGGAGTTTGGCATACGGACTACAGACTGTGGACGGCGGATGGAGGACTGCGACGGACTGCGGCCACGCCCACCTTTCCACACATTTAGAGCACAAAGCGCTGACAATGTGCGAGCAGCACGAGGCGAGAAAAATGGGGAAAACGTTTTGTTACAATTCACTCACAGGTGGCCCGCAGAGAGAAAAAAAAGTAGGCGTGTGAAATCGTGGACTAAGTGAAATATTTATTAGCCCCGGCACATCGCAAGTCACGCGTTCGGGGCACGCGATTAAAATGGAATTACGACGAGAAGAGCAGCTACGTGAAAGGTTACACGAGTGGTGGGAGTGGCATGTAATTTAATCGAATTTATAAGCACCTACGTCTTGATAAACACAATCGCAATCACAATTCCATTTACTCATGCGCAGCAACCGGTTTTCGCAGAAAGTCACAGAAACAATCGAGGATATTCCAGGGAGTGGGACAATCAGGATGGAGAAGCAAGGAAGAAGGATGCAGCTGGAGCAGCTACATCAATGCCAAGCGTTAATCGATTATGCTTACATAATTGCATTTTTCCCATCTCAGTAGTTGTGAATCGCAACAAAAACCAGATCGAGCCATAATCGAATCACAGCAATAGTTTCTGCCATATCAAGTTTATTCTACACTCTTACTTGTAAGCTACAAAAATGGTTGAGACTCAATAACAATATAAGAATTCTAGATTGATTTCAATATGAATATTACTTATTAGCATTATAAATATATCATTCAATGGTTCTTGGAAATCCAAATGAAATACCTAAGCTACATTTATTTAAACATTAAAGGTTTTGAAAAAAATATACATGTAGATATATTTGAGCAATCAATCATGGTGCGTAAAAGTGGTAAATTAATTTAGAGCACTTCAACCGCAATCACAACGTTAATGTGGCATGTGCATCGATTATTTCGATATGCCTATCCCCAGCAGACGAGTCGTCCTTATGGCAACCGAAGGAGTGGCAACCGCAGCAAGGATAAAATGGCCAGCAGAGCAGTTGAAGCGTTTTTAATTGATTTCTCCTCTCGACCATCGCCACACTCACATTTATCTGCCCCTCCGTTTGCGGCTTGTCTTGCGTAGCTGATCGGAATTGATGCCACTGATTTATATAATCTTGCCCAAATAATCTCATCCAGTTGTTGGCATAAGCTGGCTCGCAATTAACACGACTCAACGCGCATACACAAAACGCCAAAATGCTAAACGGCAAATGCTAAATGGCGAATGGCGAATGGCGAATGGCAAACGACACAATGTATCCCGATCCCAATCCCAATCCCAGACCGAATCCTTTCGGGTCTGAAATATTGGCCTAGCGATTTGACATATTGCCAACAAAGGAACTCATTATCTGTGCATTAAAATGGGACACGACCCGCTTTGGTTGTGTTGTGTTTGCCATTTCAGTTCACCCATTCCACGGTGTGTGTGTCTGTGTGTGTGCCACGCTTATAAAACACATTTATCATAACTAATCCTTTGGGTTTTCGGCTGCCATGCCTCCGGATCCGGACTCGGATCCGCCCCCAACCGCCACCACTGCTCTGTCAGCGATAACACTTTGAATAATAAATAAATACAAACAAGGACATTTTGGCAAAGGCAGGCAACTGCCAGACGGCCAGACAACGCCGGCCGATTTTTAATGCTAACGATTATCATGTAAGGCAATATAAAAATAAATTGCAGCCGCCAACAAAAAAGGAAAAAATCAGGAGCAGCGACAGGATATGGAAAATCGAGGGGATGCTGGCCACATGGGTGTCCTTTGAGTGTACACAGAGGAAAATAATGAAAGCCAAGTTGTCTCCAAGAAATGTCATAATATTGCAAACAATTACCTGTAGTCATTATTTAAGGATATATATAGAGCTTAGTAATCTTTACATACCCTATATGACTTGTTAGAAGTTGAAATACTTTAAATAAGAAATATTATAGTAGTATTATTATATTGTAGTAAATATATTAGATCTACATCCATTGACTTAATTAAACCTTAATTTTACTTTTAAATCAGTTCATGATATGATTTACCTATGCCAGCGCCAGTAAATATGCACCCACGAAGGATATGAAAATTAATGGCATCTTCTGCTGCTATTTTCTCTCCGTATGCCTCCTGTTCCTGATAGGCATCTGAGGCGAGTCTAGGCCCAACTTGCTGGCAAGGACCCAGTTCGCCGCTAATAACAAACAGCCACGGAGACACTTTAGTGCCGAAAACGGAGGACAATCGAGCGACTCCTTTGCTGGCGAGTCCAACTCCGGCGGTCTCATCAGCTCCAGTTCCATATCCTGTACAGTCTGAGCCCCAGATCCTGGTGTTGCTGTTGCCTTTTGGCAGCATTTAAATAAATTTCTCACGTACATATAGACCAGCGGTTAGTGTTTGCGAGAAGCGGGAAGGGGAACGGGAACGGGAACGAATGGCCGGAACACACACAAGGCCCAATGCTGGCTGTTGCTGTTGGCGACAGCACTTGGCTTCGACTACCCTGGTAGCCATTAAAGCCAATTGCCCACAAAATCATGCCCGATATCATAATTGCTCTTCGTGGTTTCCATACCCTGTAATCCGGCAGCTGTGCGGGAGCCATATCAATTTGATTAGGGGTTGATCAGATTTTACAAGTTTTACATATTTTCATTTACTAGATACTTAAGTAATGAAGAAGGTTAGGAAATTATAAAATGCTAATTCCAATAACATTAAATCAATATAAAAAATTAAATTTTAAAAGTTCTGAAGTTCACTTCATAGATTTTCCAAAGAAAGGTATCTTCCATCTTTCGTAGTTTCGTATAAGTTTCTAAGATCTTTTATTTTATTTAAAGATAGAAGGGTATCTGGCATTCGCATACCTCGAAATGTGCTGGAATCGATGTTCGGCATCGTTTAGTTAGCGCCAACGGGCAGTGCAATGGTTAAGCGAGTTTGGACGAGCAGACCCCGAGCTCTTGGCTCATATAAAATATTGTTTATTCAGTCCGATGGAAACTGGTAGTGAATGCGCGGGAAGGGGGGCGGAGTGTCATACGGGGAGTAAATCGCAGATGCGATAAATTTAAACACTTGTTGTAGTTGCTGCTGCAGAATTTATTAGAAACACTTTGTGGTTCTGCTGGCTTTTTGCATGCGTAGCCCATGGCCGTATTAACGTCTCTTGGCCACTTGCAGTTTTATTGAATATGCGACACTGAGCCATCTATACATATGTACATATCTGCAAAAACATAGCAGATATGTATATGCACTTGTACAATGCCATCTTGCCAAAGAAAGTTCAAAGTGCAAGCGGGGGATACCCATAACGTTTGTTTTGGCCACTTGAATGTGCGCCAAGTTAATTAACACTAACGGCTCGGCCCAAAAGAACTGCCAAACTAAACAAGGATGCTCGAATGCTAATGAAACGCTCGCTGCATAAATTTAATTGTTTATCGGCCGCCTGAGCTGGCTGAAGGCCAGGACCCGCCAAAAATGCCTTTTGGCCAGCATCGTGTGCGGAAAATCATGCGAGGACGATTTGGAGTTGGAGAAATATCCGGAAACTGAAGTTTCGGCGTGGAGGCGGGCATATGGCGCACGGGGTGTTTGACAAGTCATTGGCAATGCCGATGCCACGATGATGACTTTTAAACTTTCTATTAAACTATAACAGCGATGATAGATGAATAATAAAAGCGCCAAATACATAATAAAAAAGTTTAGCGTCATTGGCGACAGGCGGTTTGGATTTTCCTGCCACTTCGAGGCCCATCAGCGGCTTCTTTCGCTTCAAATCAGCCAGCCATATTTGTTCATGCACTGGAAAAAATTGTTTAGCTTTTCCTGTTGTATTTGCGTCAAGCAAAAGATGAAAACAACTTGCATTTTATTTATTACTACATTATGTATTAATAGAGTATGTATTATTTGTAATTCATATTAGATTTATTTATAATATGGATAAACTAAGCTTTCAAGTTTTTAAAATATCAATAAAATATTTAATGAAAAGACAACATGATATTAACTATAATATATATGTGAATATGTTATATATATACTTATTTATTAATAAAATAATTTTAATTTCAGTGCAAATCGGTGTATGTGTTCGCTTTGCAGACGAAGACTGATGCTGCTGCATTTGCGGTGAGAGTGCGTGCCTCGCATAAGTTAGAAACGTTAACCGGCAGCAGCAGGACGAAGGACGAAGGACGAAGGGGGAGCTGGCAGGGCGGAGCTGGAACTGAGTCTGGCAGGCAAACTATGGCAGAGCGGATCGAACAGATTGATGAGTTGTTGAAAAATGGCAAACTTAAACAACAATTCCACTCGGCAGAATGGTTTAGAAAAGCGAAGAACGACATGAAGGATTTGAGTGCACACAAGGACGAGCATTTACATACACCCTACATTTTTCAATAAATGCGTAAATAATAGTACTTTCAAATTGTGTACGTGTAATGTTTTTGGATGCGAGATTATGTAATGGAATCGATTTAAATAAAACTAGAACTAGAACAAGATGTGATCTTCATTAAATAGAAAATTTAAACAAATTATGCATTACGTATTGGTCTCATACTTATTAAAACACTTTGTTAAATACACAATAGTTTTTGATAAATATTTATAGCTTGCCAAGTTTCCCAACCCAGTTGGCACTTCGGTAACTTCCAGATCGATAATGCTGTACTCCGAAAAATCGATATTGTATTTATATTTTCGATTTCGAGCAAGTGCATCCGGAGACCATGAGTCTGGACTACACGAACTTGTTGCTGAACTGCCTGGCGAACTTCTACCACGCGATCTACTTCTACGTGTCACTCTTTTCGATGTCCTACTGCGTTGTACTGTGGCAGGTGCGGCACAGGATCTACCAGATGGACTTGTCCTGGGAGAGGATCTCATTGGTGTATAGCTGCGCCGCGGCACTGATTCTGATACTGACCCTGGTAATCTACTACTCCTGGATGGCCATGGTTCTGATTTGGCGACAGTATTGCGTATATTATAGCGCCTCGAAACGCACGAGATTCCTGTTCGACCTGTACAGAAGGCAGCTGGTGGGTGAGTTGAAGTAGTGATCTGATTAATCCCCGAATTGCTTGCAATAAATTAATCAGTATGGCACTAAATGGGCGCTGGTGGAGCGGCAATATGCAAATCGTTTAATCAAAATGTAAATGCAAATGGCGAAAAATTAAAATGTTCTCTCATCAGAAGTCGCGCAAACAGACATTTTGTAAATATTATTATTACATCCTCATTTTTGCTGCTTTTTTCCACATATTTTTTCTTGTTTTTTTTTTTTTTTTTTTTTTGGTTGCGTTTTGCGTGTGTGTCCATTTATTTATATTTTGTGGGCGGTCGTTTATGATTTTTTGGCTCCCTTTTTACAGCTGCACGGCGATAAATTTGCATTTAAATCACCGCCACCCCCAAACCAATTGGTTGTGTGAGCTGTCCTGGTTTTTCGGGGTTTGTTCGCCGGTCGAGACAATGGAGCACAGTGCCTCATGTATGTACGTATGTACGTATGTACGTATGTATGCATCTACATGTATAACCGGGCATTATTAACCACAAAGTGTCACATGATTTTATTTCGTGTCGTATCGTTTCGCTTCGTTCCGCTAGACGTGCATTTTACCTGCAGCTTGCTTTTTGTGCCCATTATTTTTGGGCTGACTTCTGTCCGATGTTAAACGCTGATAAGCTCCAAAGGACATTTTGCAACATAAAATAGCCGTAAGTAGCACTTGTCTGCCGAGTGGCAAGGAGTCCGGGAGTCCGGGCGTCAGCGACGAGGACGAAGGCGAGGGACGAGCAGTCCTTGGACTGCAGGACTCGGAGACTCCAGGACTTTGAGACTGCACTGCAGTGCAGTTAGGCGAGTGCAGCTGGGATTGCAATCGCCATAAAGTGCGCCGCCGGTCGTCGTCGAGGGCAAAATTGAAGTGCAAATAAAACGCCGAGCAGTTCGGCTGCTTTTGTTTTGTTTTGGTTTTTTTTTTCATTCCTTGGTTTTTGGCATTTCGGGACACGGCGAGGATACTCCGCGTTTCGTCGCATATTTCAACAAATTTTTTACTGCACTTTGCAGTTGGTGCATATTGTTTTTTTTGCGCGACCAGTTTCCCCTTTTTTGTGTCGCTTAAATGTCACCGAAACAGCCAGCGGAAATGGTCGGAAAGTATTTCGTTTGTTATGCTAAAATTTAAGGGCTCAGGAAGTCGTTTTAAAGAGCAGCAAGCGAAGACAACAAAAATAAATAAATGATACGAGGAGAGACGTGAAAGAAATAAAGAGAAACTGACAAACGATCCGTTGTTGTTCGATTTATTCGGGGTATTTTCATTTATTTCACGTTTGATTGATTATTGCTAGACATCCGACCGACCACTGCAAACGAGTTTTTGTTATTTTAATTTTTTTCGCATTTATACTATCATTTTTTTTTTTTTTCTGACCCAGCCTTTGTTTTGGCCATTTTAGATTGCATAAATATTGCGTGATTTCTCGTAAATTCCAATGTTTATTTTATGCAAATTTCTTAAATTAAATCGAACGCGAAAAAACGCCTCTCGAGTGTATAAATGTGCAAATTATTGGCCCAACTTTAATTAGCTGCCGTTTATTGCGATATTCAGGTGCGCAATGCGTTCTGATTTACGCTTCTCCAGCAATGATAATCTTCTGGTAGAAAAACCCACGCGATTGTTCATTTGCATGATTGCCAATTTGAGTAGCATGATTTATGAGTTCCTAGTTAATGTTAACTACTATCATTGAAAAAAAAAATGGGTTGAGAAAGTAAAGTTGTAGTTTCACATTTTACACATGGCGTTGCATTAGGAATTTTAACGAGAGCACCTTCCTCATGATGTATATGTAAAGAATCAAATCAAATAGAATCCATTCGAATTGAAACTCTTGCCAAAGATAGCCATTCTTTTCAAATATATCCTCCGTTCAAATTTTAATATTAAAAGTTACACAGCAATTTTAAATGCGGCAAATGGATAACCGATCTCTTCCAGCAACGAATTGGATTTCCATCGCTGTTTCGGGGCTTCTTGTTGCCAGGACCATTGCCATGTGGCAGTGATGTTTATCAATATATCAGAATAAATAAGCCATTTTCGATTCGCTGGCATATGCACTTGTCACCCATCTGCATCGCAGACTGGCAGCGTCTTGGCTGTGGCAAGTTCAATCTAATGTTGCATGATGTGGCACCATGAAGAGTCAGCAAAAAGCCTACCAGGATAACCCGGAAGTTTGTGTGTATGATTTAAACCAGGAAGCTGAAAAGGGAGAGCACATGGACCCAAATATATACATATAAATATACGGCGTAAGCGAACGACTGAGATCCCCGACGACTCGACTCACATGCCCCAAAACTATGCGCATCATTTTATTTGGGCACGTGCTGCTCGTCATTTAAGAGTTTTGTCTGCACTTTCGTTGCTGGAATTTTAAAATATTTTCCGTGCCAAATGCCTGCGTGGCTTTTACTTTTCGCCCTTTTGTCCCAGAGCCCGTTGAGGCGCCCTTAGCCCTCCGATTGTCTCCTCAAAAGCACGGGCTGTGCGGCCACACACAATATGACTGTTGCTGCATAAATATATATAGATAAATATATATAGATATATATATGTGTGTGTGTGTGTATATAGTATACAAAAGTCACTAACAAAGTACCCAAGTGGAATGCAACATTGTTGCTCCGCAGCATTCAGATGTGGCGGCATTTTCTATTTCCATTTTTGTTTTGGCATTTTTTAGTTGCCTTCATTTCTCTCTCGCGCCGAGCGCCGTCATTTCCACTGACTGCGTTTCATTTGCCTTTTGCAAGGACTCTCGGATCGGCCTCTTCCCGGGCACAGGACCCCTCCCCCCCCACTGAGGCAGACGCTTCACCAGTAATTTGGTATGCCTTTTGTTGCCTGCCACAGTTCCTGTCCCCAGTATCCACACTCGCAGGAAAACTCAGCTCGACAGCCGGGAAATCCAATCGAGGAGGCAAATAGTCTCCTCTTTACGATCACTTTTTTAATCAAGCCAACAAAGTATGAGCGAAATAAAATTGTTCAATATATGCAATTGTTTAATGTCAAAAGTTGGAAACAATTTGATTAGCTTCGGTAGTGAGCAATAAAGAAAAAGTTTTTAAATTTCCAAAATAAATTTGGACCATTCAAAATACTAAAACATAACTTTAATGGTTGATTTTATTCCGTGTATACATATAATTCGGATTGATTCAAATATAACACTTTTATAAACAATCATAAAGGCTGTGCATCATGTATTTTTTCCAAGTGTGCTCCCCTTTTTTGTAGCAGCCCCATCTCCTTCACTGATTGCTGGAAAAAAACTATTTGCACTTTTAATTTGAATTACAAATTTTGTTTCGGCCGGGAAAAAAATTGAAAAAGTGTAATCAAATTGGCGGGCATATGCAGACGTGTTTATCCGCCAGTTTTAAGGACTTCTCCGCTTTAACGGTGCCGAGCTGGAATTTAATTGACTGTTGGCCGTATTTACACAGGCCGACTGTCTGGACCGTTGCCGTTAATTGTCCCGCTGGCACATTATGGCCAATGGGTGCCCGCAAACACACTCTAAAACACCAATGGCAACGTATTAAACTTGCATGGGCTATGACATCATTGTTGATGCTGCAATTACCAAATCACTGAGCTCCACACACCCAGGCACCAATACACTCACACGCACACACACACACGCACACTCACACTCGCTCTCGCACACCATTGTAAATATGTACGTCCGGGGAGTTGGCAAATATTCGCATAGTTCATGTTCGGCCAAAATCGTTTAGATTGCCAAATAATAGTGACAGACCTTTTCAATCACGAGCATATATTGTCAATTGTTTGCTGTTGCTTCGGCCGGAGGCTGTTAAAAAAATAGTAGGGATATTTCAGTTAAAATTGACTAAAATCGCTCCACAAAATACATTTGCTTATTGATCTCCTCAAGCGCATGGAAATTGTATTAAAGCTAACAAAAGTTGCCATCTATGTGTAATAACTCGACATATTATTTAAATAAAGTTTTCAGAGGGTGGCAATGTCCATTTATATTTACATCTCAAAATGTTTGTATAATATATATATTTGATATTAAATTCGGCCTTTCTTCTGCCTTCTTCTGCAACGAGTTTAATAAAAGTAATAAAATAAAGTAGTTAAATAAATTCTTACCATACTAAAATTGTATATTTTAATTAAACACAAAATGCCAGCTGCGCCGAAAAGCCACTAAGAAATGTAGTTGACCAAGTTTTTCGTAAAATAATAGCTTGTGCAAATAATTATCGAAGAAAGAATGCTTGTGTCTTTATTTTCAAATTGCTCAACTACTCTAGAAAGTATTAGTAATGTGCATTAAGTTCAATGTTTCGTTTTAATCACTTGCTTTAATACGTAAACCAACAAAAAGTTGTACTGGTTTGCCTAGCTGCGGATTAACATGCATGGGATACCAAAAACTCAGTCGAATCCTAATGCCTGAGTATCGATAAAAGATAAATTTGAAGTGGTCGCTTGTCTGGTTTCGAACAAGGCCTGTTTACCACCTCCACCCACACACACACACGTACCTTATTTTCCCGTATTTTTCTTCTGTTTTTTTCGGGTCTAGGGGCACCCGGAATAAACAGTTAAAATTGCCGCAAAAGTGCGCATACGACACGTTGTACGAGGGCCGCGTCGTTGCTGCGAGCAAACAAGCCCGAACACTTCGACCAGGACGACGTGCCCATCCACCCTCGCAAAAACCGTAACAAGTGTCGCGGCAAACAAGGATACCAAGGCTGGACGGGCGGTTGGTTGAGTGGGCGGCATTCGGGCGGCGTTGTGGGAGAGTCCTTGTCTGCAAGCGAACCGAACAGGTTCGAGTTCGAGCTGAACAGAACAGAACAGGATGACAGGGCAATTCGTCCTGGCAACGATACTCGGGCCCATCGCACAGTTGGCTGTCGTCCTGCGGCAGCGGTGGTTGTGTGCGCTCGTCCCTTGGATTCACCACCAGGACTCCCACACTCAGCTCCTGTGCCTTGAAAAGTGTTTAGTGTGCAAATAATCAAACCAAGAAACCAAAAAACCCAAAAAAAAAAAAACAAAAAAACAAAATAGAAGAAAGACTGCCAAGGAAAAAGTAACCATTAGAGAAGTGGTTAAAGTGACAAAACCTGAAACTGTCGAGGACATTATTGTGTGAGTGAGATAAGGACTTGCCGAGACGGTGGCCCGATGACTACGACAATGGCTACGCCCAAGGCCTAGGCAAGTTGAACGCCCACACAAGCGCAATGAAACACACACACACACACACACACACACATGGAAACACACACTCGCAGGACGAACAGGAGGAGCAGGACACGCAGCCTGGCAAATGGCTTGTTTTCGGTTCTTAAATTGTTTTATTTTTCCCCAGCCATCCTCCTTTATTATTTAGCGTGGTTCGTCCTGTGCACTGTGTGGACATTATGTGGCCAGGACCTCCTGCCATATGTTTACTCAGTATTTGTGTGGGTGGCTCGACGGGGCGCTCTTTAAATTGAAATAAAACAAGCAACCGAGCAACCAACGACATCCCTTTAAGCTAATGGAGAGCCTTATCTGTGGCCGATCCATCGGTAAGTATCCATTGACTGGCTTAAGCAGACTGTCATTCGCCACTCAGCGCTAATTGATATGTGTAATTAAAGCGACTGTCAGGGCATTTACCGCTCCGGCTGTCAGCTGCAGCGTAATTATAATAAATCAACTCGATCGCCATTCGCGCCATGCAAATGCACTCGCCCGATGATAAATAGTTGCGAACCCAAACACCTGACACTCTTTGCAAACATTGCCATGGCGAGGCGAGTCTTTAAATTAATTATGTCCCACGCAAAACGTTTCTCCACCCAAAATCCCCCAAGCTCCAAGCTCCCCATCTTTATTTCCACAGGCCGAGAAGTATGCGTGTTCAGGCTGCCATTTCCGCTGCTTCTCGCCTCTCGGCTCATGCAACAGCACTTTGGCCAAGTGTCGCTGCTCCAAACGCCCATGGCTCACGGCAGCTCATTGCCAGGATTCTCGATTCACCATTCTCCATTCCCGACACCCGATATTTGCCCCCGCCCAGCCTGAATGCAATCAACTGAAAATTTTTTCGCGGCTTACTTGCCCAGGGGTTGCAAGAGGGGCATATCCGGCCTAGTTGGGCCTGCAACACGGTTGCAAGTTCCCGTAAATCCCTCTTAAGTATTACTACTCCACTTGATTGGGCTTGTAAAGTGCATTCTCGCCATTTTTCCCAAACACAAAACTCCTACTTTACGCCCAAACCAAATCTGATTCTATTCGTGTGGGTATTTTTAAATGAATTTTTAAAATATCTGAAAAATCATATTATATTTTAACGAATTTAGACTTAGATTAATATATTTAGGTATGTAATTTTCAGATATTTCAGACACGTTATACATATTTTAGCACGTGCTAGCATTCCAAATGTTATTCCAGAAAATGTTTAAGGTGATTTTCTGCTTGAATTCTCTTTAGAAACCTCCGAGTGCAGTTCGCAAAAATACTTTTGGTGTCCACCATCACTTTATCTTCGCAATTGGCAATTTTCACAATGAATTCAGGGGTCAAGGAACACCAATCCAACTTGCAGTTTAGCCGTCTAATTTTCACTTAAATTTTGTTCCAAAATCGAGTTAGCTGCGCTGCAGTCTGCAGCCCCTTTTTGCTTGTCACAGTCGGCGGCTGATAGCATTAATTACAGCCCGGTTGGGTCGAGAATCGTAGCTTTGGCCACTCAGTTGGGTTTGCCATTAGCATTCGCAATGGGTTTTCGCATACCAATGCCCATGTGCACTTACGAGTAGAAAAGGGCTTTTCGGCTTGCGAAAGTAGGCTGTCAGTTGGCCAAGACAAATGGCCGGAGCTTGGCTAAGAAGATGATGAAGGGGAGAAGCCGTTAACACATGCTCAGACGCGACGAGTGACGGGCAAATCTGCTGTGGATGCTCCTGCATCCTGCCATCCTTGCATTCTGGCATTCTGGCATCCTGGAGACCTCCTTTGCTCATTCCACTGATCCCGAAGCTGGGAATAAGTTGAAACTGCAGATTGAATTACGTGCAGAGGCTCGAGTCAACGTTTACCAATTTGAGAGCTGTGTGGCTTAGCGTCGGCTGGGGCACCTTTCGAAGTTGATTCCAAAGGTGTGCCGCTGTCTGTCAGCCTGTCAGTGGCTGGCACACACCCACTTATCCGCCAGCTGAGCCACCCCACCACAAGTAGTGCACCACCGCCAGTGCACCACCGCCAGTGCACCACCCACTTGGCCACTGCGAAGGCCCCGACGAACGTCACCTGACATTGTTTGCTCTGCGGATTTGCATTGTGGTTAGTTGGCGGTGCAGTTTGTTGGCTTGGCTTGGCTCGCCCAGCTATTCCTTGCCTTTCCTAGCCGTCCTGTGCTGCTGCAGAGAGAGAAAATACCCCAACATAGAAGAGAAATATATTTTGATTTAAGGTATCACATATAACTAGCATAGGTAAAACTTAAAAACATACATAGTATTTGTATTAAATATTTCAATGAAATTATATTTATTGAAAATGGATGAACACTTTTGGCCAGCATCGACTGCTTTTCTCGCAGTGTACTTGTGGGCCACATAATGGCATAGTTGCCTCTCCCCCGGCAACTTAAATAAATGTTTTCTATAATCAAATGGTAATGCAGTCAGGGCCACAGCCTCTGAACACTGCCCGAAAACCTAGCCAAGCGTTCAGGGCAGACTTTTAGCCAGTTCGTTCTAAACTGAATTGCGACTGAACCGAAGGCTTCGGAAATCCAAAACCCTAAAACCCAAGAACCCAGGAACGAGGGAGGTCAGCCTCATCTTGTTTTGAAGTAATTACATTGTTCGCCTGGCGTCGTAAAGTGAAGTGAAAGGCGTTAAAGTGTTAAGTTGCTTGTTAATTTTTTCCCTGGCATCCTTGCGATGCTCGTGGTTCCTGGTGCCCAGGATCCCGGAGCAGTAGGTAGCCTGATGCTTGGTTCTGTTGTGGCTTATAGTCGCGTCTGATTAATGAACCGTGGCTATGTAGCCGGATTAAGCTCGCCGCTTATGTTGCTACTTCTCCTCGCAGTGGTGCTGCTGCTCCTGTCAGAGGAGCGATGCCTCCTGCGGCTGCTGTTGCTTGTAATTAAGTTGAGTGTAATATAAATAACTGTATTTGCACAGCCAGAGTCTGAAAATGTTTCATTAATTCTGTTATTTAGCTAAGTATGTCCAAGTTGGGCGGAATGCTTTTTGGGGCTAGCAGCGAGTGGCTTTTAAATTGTAATTAGTTGAACTTAAAGTTTGTAGTGTTGACGTAAACAGCACCGAAAGAAATCAAATATAAAAACCAATTTCATTGAACAATAACATTTAAATTAATCTATAATGTATAACTTAAGTCTCAAAAATCACGGCACAAAGAAAAATCATATCCATATAGGTGTCATTATTATTTTTGATATTTTACAACGGTTTTAAATACTCCGTAATCATTTTTTTTTTTGCGTTGAACAACAATTTTTTGCCACCACTCGAAATTTGCTTGCAAATTAACAGCCTTTAAAGTGTAAAACTATCTGGAAAAAGTGTAGCATACTTATGAGGGCGAATAAAAAAGGTGGCGAAAATAACCACGCTTTGTTGCACGCGTAATTTGCATTATTTGCTAGTAATTTAATAAAGTTTTTGAATTATTCGCACCGAAGTCACGCACTCTGCCACATTGAAACGCAATTAAGGCAAAAAAAAATGTAAAAAAAAAACGTGAGGCGCGTGGAAAAAATAATTTATTGAATACAATAAACAATGTGTTGCCATAGTTCGATGGTAATCTTTTTTGCTCAATTTTATTTTGTTAATTATATTGTAGCCCTGATGTGCATAATTCCGGACAGTGCAGCAGTGTGTTGCCATGTTAACACACTAACACTCACACACACACACACACAAACAGGCTCAAATAAATTATGCCTAGCGATTTGTGTTTATTTGCAAACAAGCGTTGACATCGGTGCACCCGCGCCGAGCACTATCGTTGCATAAATTTATGGCACATTATATGTTTTTTGCCTTAATGGCTACAAATTGCATAATTGCAATTAGATTTGTGAGCCTGCTTAACGCGTTTTGAGGTCGCCAAATGCAATTAAGTAAAACAATTCGGTGCGATGCCAAATGCCCAACTAGATCTATGGCGGGGAGACAACGCATAACCGCTTGGCGGAATTTTCCACCAGAAGCCGAAACAAAGGAAAATGAACGGAAAATGGTTGCCGAAAAGAAAAGCGGAAAGTGCACAGAGACTTACACGCTAAAAACGCTATAAACAGATAAGACTCGTGGCCAAAAGGAGCGACTGGCGGTGGCACAAAGTTGGCAAGTGGAAAGTCAAGTTGGGCTCACGCTATTTATAGGCAACGCAAGCTTTTGTTTTCGATGGCCTTTTCATTTGCAGTCGGCACTGCACAAGCACAAGCACATGCATACGAAATACAAAGAAAAATACTAGGAAAATGGCGAGTTTGTCTAGCTAAAAAAGGCATGGACAAACCAAACTGAACGTCAGTTAACTCTGGGCCATGCACAGCGAATGACAATGGAGCCCTCGGCTCTTTATTGTTCGCCGGACTTTCGCTATATGTATGTATGTATGTGTTTTAGCTCCCCACTTTTTGCCTCCGGCAATCCCCACGAGAATCTGGCCAAAGCCCAGTGTGTAGCCACTAACTGCCTATGGCTCTAAAGGGCTCAACTACTCAGAGTGTGTGCTGCTTTAAGTTGTCAAATCCGATGCACAATTTAAACGTTCAATATACAGGTATTCAAAGAAACAAAAAAAAAAAAAAAAAACAATAACAAAAAAAGTCAAAAAGCTGGGCAAAATAAACGACATTGTTGCCCGCCTGCAAATATTTTCGTAATTATTTTGCATGCAAAGTGAGGATTTTTCCAATTTTCACTTATCAAAGCGCACATGGCCAATATGCAAAAATGTGGAGGCAAAAAACGGAAACTCTGGGGCCACATAGTACTTTTTTCACAGCAACGAAACGAAAATACGCTTAAAAGTTTTGCTGGGAAAAACTTTCTATTAGAATTTGATAAAGATGATAATAGGTATAATTATAGTCTTTCGTTCATCGCACAACTAATGGGGTTTCGTTTCAACGAAAAGTGGAGAATAAAACTTTTGCTACGAACGTGGTGGTGAAAACGCATATTTCTTTATTGTTAGAGCTAAACGCTTTTGTTAGTTGATTCATTGAAAAGTCGTAGTAAAGTAGTAAATTCGCGGATGCCCAGCTGCAGAGTATGGGAACTGGCAAAATGGCAATGCGAGTGCTTAAACTGTTGTGTGCCTTTTGGCCGGCATAACGTTTTTACGTCCTATCCATTTCATTTCGCAGAACTGTTAATCCTGGCTATCCCACGGACAGCTGGGGATTGCGATTGGCCATCCGTTTCTGGTCTCGTTGGGCTCGAATCGGCTTGGTTTGGTTTGGTTTCGTTTTGGCCCGGTTTTCCATCGACGATGAGCACTTTTGTTTGAATTTACATTGGTGAACACCTCTTGCACGTGTGCTATTGGGTTATTCCTGTATGCTTTTCATATATGGCACTGATACCTTGTATTTTACTCTGACTCTGATTGTGATTTCGATTCGCATTTCCATTCCCATTCCCATTCCGATTCCGATTCTGATTCAGATTCCAATGATTGCTAGTTCTGATGACAGCGTTTCGTTTTTGCATATTTTTGCATTTGCATTTGTTCGATGCCGTCTCAATGACTTCCTGCGGCAGTGACTCCTAATGGGCGATGGCTGTCCGTCTGAGTCCTTAAATGTGGCCCACATACATGGCACACATGGCACACATACATACATATACACGACATGCTGTCGCGCAATCACACAGCTCATAAAAGTCGCCTGCCACCGACTGGAATACTGGGTCTTTAAGGGTCATTAAATTTTAAGCACTTGCGAAGGTCCTGCTGCATAAAAGCGAGCTACGATTTACGGCCCGATAAACGCTCGCCATTTCCATCAGCTGGTGCTGCTGCTGCTCCTTGCTCCATGCTCTTTGCCCTCCACTTCTCGGATAAGTTCTCCTGTTCATTATTTGAGTTTGCCGCATGGCATAAATACTTATAAGTTATGGGAAAGCTGAGCAAATATGCAACCAGTTCGAGTGGCTATCTGGGATTGCTCTGCTTTCGACACACAGTGATCACTGGCAATGCGGTGCATATGTTCGCAGATAATTTATTATATTCAAAAATCTTATAGGAAGCTTATTGTGAGAAGTGGTAAATGCCTTCTCAAGATATATGGTTGTGAAAATGTACTTATAAATTAATTTCCACATACAATATATTGTACATTTTGGATTATGACTATTAGAAATAAGAACCTTATACTTCTATAAGAAAAGATAAGTAGTCCTTTAACGTGTTCTGTTAAAGTGGCTGCCACACTCTACTTGACTTGATTTATAATCCTCAGAATCTATACAGTAGATGCACGTGCAGAGAAATACTGCAGATGGTCTGAGAAATTTTGGGGTGAGACAGTATTGTCCTTTTTAGAGTGTATTTACCGTAAACGAGTTCAATGCAATACCAGCATTTTATTCAGCTAGACAAGTGACTGGCTGCCGAACTAAAATTGAATTTATAGTTTATTTATGCAGCTACTAAGAAATTAAAGACATTGTTGCCAACGTAGACGGGATTGGGATTGGGGTAAGAGAGGGTATACAAAGGCCCAGATACATGTCATGCTCGTGGCTAACATCCATACTCACCGCCAGATTCCGAGAGGTATATAACTCAGGCCCATAAAAACAGCGCGTGGTTTATTGATTTCAAAGACAGTCCCTATAGACTGCGTGGCTGCTACGCATATGACGCACTGGCAAATTGATTTCGGTTTTGGTTAAGCTTGAAGCTCAAGAGCCCAGGAACCCAGAACCTCCATAAATCTGTCAACTAAGCCCGTCGCTAATCAAGTGAAAGTTCAAATCGCATGATTTAATGCCAGCAATCGACTCCCACGCACATGCAACATTTACATAATAATAATGAATAGATGGTGCATGTGATGGTAATGGAAATGGGTTTGGGATTGAAAATGGGTGTTGTATGTCGGGTTTTGGTAGTGGTAGTGGTAGTGGTAGTGGGCCTGGCCAGCATAATTCATTTAATTTATGCGGTCGGTCAATGTTTAGTTTTTACGTTGTGCGGTTTTCGCTTTTGCCTTTTCGCTTATAAATCATTTTGCATAATTTATGCGTAGACCAAGAGCCGCACCAAATGCCAGCTAATCCGGTTCGCCAGACATACTCATTCTCCCCTCGTTTTGTAAAATCCATTCGAGCGTGAAAAAATCCGGGCGCACAATTGCAAAAGTGCAGGCGCAATTTATGGCCAGCCGATAGTTCTTAATATTTAATGCACACAATTAGCTAAAGTCCGCTGGGCCAATATTGCTCATACGCCGCATGTGCCGACGGGCCGCATAAATCCCACAATGGCATCGCATAAGCAACTTTATTACAAATTTATAAGCGCACTTCAGGCCAACAACAATGCTGTGAAATGGGCACATAACTTGCTCGGCCCGTCAAGAAGTTGGCCATAAAAAAGTGAGCAGGCAGGACAAGAAAGGCTTGAAACAAAAAGGCCGGCTATGCTGTGCCTTTTGTGTTCCGACACGACTGTCAACAGCCATTAAATGCTCGAAGTCGGGCTCATAACCCAGTTATAAGGGATGTGGAGTGCTGCGGAGTGAAGTGGAGTGGGGCGGAGTGGAGTGAAGCAACCTATGCCATGGCACAGATATCTTGATATAGCGCCACAGGGCGTACACGTTATGCTCGCTCCCCGGCAGCTGCGACTCAGCTCAGCTCAGTTCAGTTCAGTTCAACTTAACTTAACTCTACTCAACTCAGTTAGAAAACGTCAAGAAAGAAAAAATAGCTGAAATAAAAACAGGCTAGAGAGTTTGCGATTGTAGCTACCAACTTCTGACAGCGCAATTTATCACTATCAAAACGGGTGTGTGTGTGTGTGTGTGTGCTGCTGGGGAAGGGGGTGTTGTATTGCCTATATAAAACAACAACGGCCTACAAAGTTGAGGTCGTAAATCAAAACTTAAATTTAACACATGCAGCGGCAAATGGCTGACACTGCCAAACGGATGTCAAGTCCTGTTAATCGTGCTCTCACTTCGAGTTCCATCGACTTTGGCACAAACTTTGTCAAGAAGTACTATATATATATATATTGCTCCTATTACTTACTACCTATTTTGATGAGGTATATCTGTTGAATTTATTCAAATTATGTTGCTTGCTTATATGAATATAATTGTAATTACTTTGTCATATCAATGCATTTGAAATCCTAAATCAAAAAGAATATATATTTCCCGTGTTATTTGTTTTAAAACTTAATGATCTTAAATTCAAATAAATTTTTATATTATTTTATTTTTTTATTTACTCTAGTTATACTCTGTCAATTGATAGTATTATTTTAAGGGTGTTCCATTTTCGGTTTTCAGCTGTTGCATTTCGTCTCCATCGCTGTTTGTATTTTACTGTTTGCATTTGTATTTTTATGCGCGATTTCTCTGGCTCAGTTCGCCCTTTCGAATCCGTCTGTGGATCCGAATCTGAATCTGGCAGTGACTCCGTTACGGCAACTCCTTCTGTGCACCACTAGCACAATGCAGGGGGAGACTGGAGTTCTGGTCTGGCAGTGTCCAGTTTTTCTGCCTGCTTGTTTGTCAAAGCTGGCGGCCCCATCAACAATTGACAGATGGGAGTTGGTGGGAAGTGGGTGTTGAACGGAGGATGGGCATGTTGCCGCACGCGTGAGTTAATCTGTCAAAATAGCTCAATGGAAGACAGAATTCAGGGAGTGGCGAGGGAGAAGAAGAAGACCCAGCCACTTCACATGTTATCCGCCCTGATTGGTGGCCCAAACTCTCTGGCAGTGACTTGCGTGAGGGTAGAGATATCAACACAAAATCCGCACATCCCTAATATGCCCTCTTGCCCATCTCCATCTCCGTTTCCCTTTTCCATCTCCACATCCACATCCACATCCATCTCCACCTCCACCTACATCACCATCTTCATCGCCGCCGTCACCGTCATCGCAACGTTTCGTTTTAATTTGGCCTCGGCTGCCTTTTAAGTTGATTCCCCAGAACGAAATGCCGTCAAGTGCTGCCGCTTGCCACTTCGTTTAGTCATTTGGCTGAGCCATTTTATGTTTGCCCTTGTAATTTGGCCTGATATGGTGATTTCGACTTCATATCCGCAGCCAGCAGGAGAGCAGGAATCGTCTACATCCGGCGGAGCAAGGAGTGCTCCTATCCACAACCACCCACTTCCTTTGTTGTCGTTCGGTTGTCATGTGCGAGATTTGCGTGTGTTACGACGATTAATTTAAATCATTGATGATGCCCCTGCCCCACCGTGCCATTCATGCTGGAGGCTGGAATGTCTACGGACTTCGTTTTACTTTTTATTTGCCCCTGTGAGTGGCAGGCCACGCCCAACTCTAGACGGCCTCCCAATTCCATCTAGCCGGGTCGTTAATCATTGTTTTCGACATTTGCCTGCTCGTCAATTGCCTTTATTGTCATGGTGATGGATCTGAGGACGCCGGAATGCTGCGCCGCTTGTCTTAATGCGGCACTTAAGCCAGCAAATATGTATATCGAAAACGTTTCCTGGCCCCGCTCTGGGCCAATTGTTATTCAGAAACCATTAGCCATAAAATGCAGCACAAGGCAGAAGAAAATTAGCCGGGGCACTCGAAAATACGAGCCTAATTTATGGCAATGCAGCAGCGATTTCTCGGACAGGCCATGGGCATAATTAGTTTTCGAACTTTAAAGTTATGAGTGGGGTCCGCTATCTTTATGGCCCGACAGGCCAGGCTTCCAGGTTGCCACGTTTGCCAGGTTGCCAGGCGGAGAATCCACCATTGATTTTGTCCGTTTGTCTGGCGGGGAGAGGTGGTAGGGAGGGACGAGGCTGCCAGGAAGCCATGTGGCTTTCCGCATATAAAGACATTTTTCTGCTGACCGTGTAGGTGCAGGGAATTGGAAAGCCCGCCTGCAGCAGCGACAACCTGACGCCACGGAAAATTCTGCAGACGCGGACAAAAGTTGGCCAAGTTGCGACAGTGTCGCCAGTGTGGCGCCTACACACCCACCAACCAGCAGCCATTGCAGCCATTGTGCCCACTCTATAACTCTTAATAATCTTATGAGGCATTACCTAGACTACCGAACACAGCCCGCTTAATAGAGCCATTTCCATTTGTGAGCCGCACTTTGTTTTTGCCGAAAGTTTTCGCTAGGCAGCCGAAAGTTTGCTCGCATCCACATCAAATTTTCATGCGCATTGTAAACATTTTCTAATTGAGTTGAAAAATACATAACGCCGCTGCTCCAAATTGTTATTGTTTGTGTGAAAATAATGATGGGGGCTGCTGCGAATGTTTGCCTTAGCCATTAAGGACTTGAGATGTTCCCCGAAGCTGAGCAAACAGGGCGCAAATGGAGAGGACGGGCTGGAAAAACACTCGCAAGCCAAAGCACACAAATTAATTTTAGCTGGGAAACAATTTAAAGTCTTTCAGCTGAATGACTAACTGAGTGCCTGACTGACTGACTGACTGACTAACTGACTGACTGCATCAACAATAAGTGCGGAAATTGCAGCAGACGATGCCACTCGACACTTGCCTTAGTGCTCACAGCTCGACTCTTAGTCCCGAGTCCTTAGTCCTGAGTCCTGAGTCCTGAGTCCTCGTTGTGCAATTAGGTGAACGGCGGCGGGCAGGAGGTTTATGGCCTGCCGAAACAGAAGCGGAAGTTCCACGGCACAGGAAGTGCAGCAAAGGCGATGAAGGACCTTTCTCTGCTACTTCGTTACTCGGCTGCTTGCTAAGCAAAATCAATACATAAAGCATGCGCCACGTTGTCCCCAACATGTGTCGAACGTGTCCTTATCTGCCACTCTCCCGCTCTCCCGCTATCCCACATCCCACCTCTCGTCCTTGTCGTTTGCCGTTTGCCACCTTAATTGGCTGTGGCCAGGCAAACGCAGCACGATGGAGCAGAGCCCCACAAAAATAATGAATGTCAACAAATTGTGACAAGAAATCAAAATTTCTGAAGACTATGGCAAGTGACAGCGATGTGGACAGCGCATAAACCGAAAAATGAAAAAGACGCAGGACACAGGAAGCGGATGCGAAAGGTGCGCAGGGAAAATACCCTGTGTGGGAAAATATTTTAATTAAAATGGAATATTAAAATGTATGCCAATATATTGCCAACTATATTTGTAATAAATCTTAAAGCTTTTGGCGATTTTATGCAGAATATTCATGGCTTTTAGAACATTTCTTATTGGTTCTGAAATACAGCCTAAGTCCTTAGTCAGTTTTTGAATATGAGAGCTAAACACAATAAATTGTCATATTTGGTAGCTTTCATCCATTGAACATTTATTTGCATTTTCCTTCGTTGAGCAAAGATTTTTAAAAGCATTTGCCAGCGCCTGATATACTTCATACTTCATACCACACACTCCGCGCCCACAATGGACTGTGAAATTTCAGCCCATCCCCTCCGACGCTTCGTTATAGTAACGAGCTGTGCCGAATTTATGAAGATATTTGATTTGAATTTTAAACAGCGGCTCTGGCCCGGCCAAAAGAGCTTAACAATGACAGGCAGGCAACAAGGTGGCGGCATGACTTCGCCGAGGGGAATGGCAAATGAGGCTGAATGTTAGTGGGTTGGTGGGGCTTAAATTACGCAAATAAATAGGAAACAAAAAATGTCCTCGGGCCTTGGCGAAGAGGAGGGGAACTTTCGGCTGTTGCTGCTGCTGGTCGAAAGGTAACAAGATTATCTGTGTCAAGACAATTATTTCCGCCGCATCAGCAGCGACGTTCTGTTTGGCCAGCAATCGTGCGTGCGGCAGCGTGGAATGCCAAATGCTAATGGCAACGGCCTGGTGCCGAAGTGGAAGTGCTGCTAAATTCGGTTAGGGGATGCCCCCTAATGCGGCAATGAGGATATAGCAGCCGCATTTACATGATTGCCGCATTGCGTTTCCGGTCGCCTCTCTGCGCAATTGTCATGCAGGCCGCTCGATTTAAGTAATTCGCAATTGAGTGACACAAATGCGGCTTGGGCTCACAATGCCAGGACTTTTCTCGGGCTTCTGTAAATTAATTAATTTCTTGGGCACAATTTGTAGATCTCTTTTTTGAGCAGGACAATTTCACGGAAACTCAAATACTTTAAACTCTGATTTCCCAATGTCCTTTTTTAAACGAGTCATCTAGCATTTAAGTGAAGCACTGAACATATATTATTAAAACAAAATTGTTAAGAACATTTAAGATGAATTTGTACAGCGAAAGTTATGTTAAATCCCGCTTAAAGTTATTTGAAAATCCAATAAGTTTTAAATGTATTTTTCCTAAAAACCTCTGAATGGTTAGGTAGCTCGTGTACTCACTGTGTACTTCGTTAGATCGTCTTTTGCAACTACTTATCATTCAATCCATCGCTCATCTATGTACATTCGCTGCTTCCTATCTCCCCCAGAGCTTTGCACTGCGACCCCACACATTATCATTCACAACTCATCCGATTGTCATTGTCTATGTCTTCCTGGCATCAGTGGGGCAGGAGCTGAAGTGAAATCAGGACTCGAGGAGGAGCAGGACTAAAAGTGCTGGAATGGAAGCTGCATCTCCATCCTCCAACCCTCGGCATCGCCATCTCAACGCGGCTTACGATTTTGCGCTTGCATTCATTTTTAAAAGACCTAGGACCCAGGGGCATGCTTATGCAGGTATGCAGGATGGAGAATGCAGGATACAGGGATACTCTCCATTGTCTGCAGGACAGCGGCAACAACCTCCGAATCGTGTTCCATCTCTCCATCTTCATCTCGTCATGCGCTAATGGCACAAGGTGAGTACCAACCGACCGTGTACTCTGCTGGGCGCCAAAAGTGTTAAAAAAGTGACTTTTAATGGGTTTAAATCAAGTAAAAGTTGTTGAAACTTGACTTGATTTGAGCGATTCCCCATTCCGCGCACCGCCCCGGGTTGTCGCAACGGAATCCATAGCATCTACGGTTGGTCGCCTGCCATTTTATGATGCTCCGCTGCTGATGCTCTCAATGCGACCGTAAAAAGTTTAAGCTGCCCGAGATCAGCTCAAGTAGCTTACTGCCACTCGGCCCAAGTTCGCTATCCTAGGATGCTGCAGGATGCGAAGGATGCCACTTGATGGCGCTACTCGTTAGGTAATTTGGATTTGATTGGGGTTTTGGGTGCATTTCGTGCTGCATTTGTTTCAATGACAAGCATCCAGGAAAATCAAAGCTGTGGACTCTGCAAAGTTTCTTGGCTGATTTAGTGGCTTTACCGCGAAAGTTGATGGAGCATATTAAGTGAAATAGAAGAAAATATAGCTATAACTGATGACTTTCATTATTGAATACATAATAAGCCATATGAAAAATCAAATACTGAAAAGCTTAACGAGAAGTATTGGTTTTAAAAAATATAAACTAATGAGAAAATTAAGCTGGGGTACATTTGGATACACTTTATAGTTTAATGACAGAATATTTGGTGACATCTCAATGACCTAGTTAGTTCCTTGTCAGTAAAGTCAGAAGGTCAATTAGTTACAGTACATAAAAAACAAATCCCAGATTTTGCTTAAATGCACACACGTTCAGCAAGCATCCTTGCAGATAGCAAGATAGTTTTTCAACTGCTCACTTAAAAGGACAATTATAGTCTGACAGCGGCCAAGGAGACACTGCAATTTTAACTCGTATTTTATGATTCAATTTGGGTCTTGGACGTTTCTTATCCCCCTTAAATGTCACGTAGTGCCCCACACACGCATCCAGCATATAAATATGATATACATATATGTACATACGAGTCTGTATCTTATAGATATCCAGGCAAGCCAGCCAGACCACCAGCTTCCACGCAACTTCCAGTTAAGATTTTTATTACTTTATTTTATGCTCGTTCTGCTGCGGTTTCGGTGGCCCCGAGTTCGTAGAGTCCTGTGTTTTTGGGTGGGGTTTTCGGTTTCTGGGGTGTGAATATGTGGATCCCTAAGCCAGGCAATGAGACTCTAATGCGCGTAAAACTAATACAAATGCGTTTCTTATCCGGCACCACCCAACGCCCGCTTTTGGCCAGGCCAAATTGCTTGTACTTTGCCACAAGTGACGGCTTATGCGGCAATATACATAAGTAATATTGCGTACCATGGGCGTTGTCTGGCCTTGGGTGGCGAATGAGGCGTTAGATCTATGGTAAAAAAGGTGGCGTAGTGGGTGGTTGTTGGGGCAGCTTAACTAAATAACCGTTTGATGCGACTGCAAACGTTTTACGTTCTCATCACATTAATGCGAACACTTTCAGCCAAATGTCCATAAAGCGAAGCCAAAGCATTCAGTCTAATCCCCAGTTGAGATACTCAAAAGAAAAAAAGAACAGTGCATAAAATTGCCTGCACTTCGATCAAGTAATCAAATATATACGAATTTAACTAAATGTAGTAGTGTAGTATGTAGAAATAAAAAAAAAATTAAGATTAAATTCGATTTGTTTTGAAGTAACCAAGTCTAATAAAAATAGACAAAATGGAATTATAGTCTTGTAAAATTACCTTCAATAAATTTGTGGTCCTCCTATTTATTAAATGAATAAAGCTATCAAAGTAAATTATATTTAACTGCATTCTGAAAACCGTAATTAAAACCTAAACACATCAAAGCTGCCTTAACTACTCATATTTTCTAAAAGAAACCACGTCAAAGTCCAATTAAATTCGTTTAAAAGCAAGAAAGTCACAATTAATTTTAAATTATTCCAGTCAAAGAATATGGAAATATGCAAAAATGTAAATCGCCTCTTTCAGCCATACGAATCTGGCAGCTTAAACCATTTTAGCAGAGTAATTGAATTAAATGCAAACGATTCCAACGACATAGAATTTTATAATTTACTTCAAACAAAATCCAATTTGGTCTGCCATAATTTACTTACAATATTTCTAGTTTTTTTGTAAACGTTTGATAAGCGTTTTTGTCCTTTAAATTCTATTATATATTCATGCACATATGTAAACTGTATGAAAATGTCATGAACTCAAATTAGTTTCATAAACTCTGTGGCGATCATAAAACCGATGTCAGCTGCAGACACTGTTTTATTTAAATTTAAATTCGTATTACCTTTTTTTTGCGATTGCTGGCTACATAATTGCCCGAGCATTACCAGAAAGTGCAATTCAATTAAAATTGCTGATGAAAAAATGTTGGCACATCGAACTTCAAATGGCACTCGGCGTGCAAAGCATATACATATATTTTTATTACCTCTTCACATTTCGCAAGTCCTTTTTTTTCGATGTGGACAATTTTAACTTTTGACTGCAATGTCGTATGAATTTTTGTGTGAAAAATGAGGCAAACTGTTCGCTATAAGGGAAAATAAACTAGTCAATTTGATATATGACCGTATCGTGTCATGGCCGTGAATGGTGTATTACAGTGTACCATGGGCCATGACGAACCAATTAAATCAACGTCTGATTGCAAAATGAATGACTTGTAAAAATTGTCCCCGCCCCCTTGGGAAGAAAGTATCAAATTGCGAGCGTTTTCCTCTTCGTCCTGGCTTCCTAGTTCCCTCAACTGAATCTGCAGTTATAGTAAATGGTCTATTGATTCGCCATGCTTACACACACTCTCGTATGTCCCGGCAAGGACTCGAAGGATGTCCCCAAGTTTGGCTGCCAAAGTTAGTTGGGCCTTCGGGTGGCGAATCAATAAGAAGGCAGCACACAAATGGCAACAGATTAGATGGCATTCTTTGTGTGTTCGGGGGTAGTTAAATTAATTCCATGCAAAACTTATCCTTTGTACATTAGGGTCGCTTTGACCAAGTCGGGGGAGTTATTAGGGAATTACTGGGAATTGTTGTGGTATTCTCCACACAGGACCGCCTTTTCGTTGCCCGAAAATTGTTTCAATTAATTGTCATTGTTGGTTGCTGCCTTGTGATTTGAGAAAATCTCTAGCAAATTAATGCAAATCATATACGAGAGCCTGGGCTTTTGGTTCTAAGATTATACATTAAGTGCCGAAGCAAATCGCCGAACATAGATGAGAAATCAAACAGTGAGAAGGCAACAAAAGAAAAGCCTCAAATACCGGACATAAAAACTTGTCACTCGAAAAACTTTACTGCCAATCCGTGTAAGTCTGTCTGCATGAGTTGAGTTCTTTGGTTTCATACAACAATGGTTTGGTGTTGTAGATGAAATAAATAAGTATAATAGACTCCACAGATCATTTGAAAGCAACTAGTAACTGATTGTTTGAATTAATATTATACGCAATATGGTAATTTAAATTCATTAATATATAAAGTATAAATTATCTCATTAAGTACTTAGATTTTTTCCTAATTCTTGTGCCCCTTCTGAGTGCCATACTCCCCATTTATTCGAAGGGTATCTGTTGGAGGACGAGAATGACTTCAAGCGCTTTCCAAACAGCTTAACATGCCGTTGTCACACACGCGAGGACTAGCCAAAGCCGAAAATAAAATCCTGTGCAGCTGTCGGAGGTCCTTCCAACTCCCAGACCCACTGCCTAGGCCCCAACCCGAAAACCGACCCCCACACCCATCAGCCCCTTTTCAGCATCCGCACTTCGTGGGTTGTCCTTCGCATAAAGCGCTTACCCTGTGTGGCAGATTGATTTGTGGTCGGGTTCATGCCAAATTTAACTTTAATAGTTTTTACTGGATTTACTTTTAATTAATTTTGTGGAGTCCGTACGTTCACGTCCACTTCCATTTCCACGTCGTGCTGCCCGTTTTCATTTTCCCCGAGCCGGGTTTCAGTTACGAGCCAGTTCATTTGTAACGGGCCAAGTAAGGAGCGGGCCAAGGATCGGGTAGTCCTGGCTGAAAGTCCTGCTTGCTGCAGCGTTTATCGTGCCCGCGTAAAGCGCAATTAATTTCGTGTCTGTTTTGAGCAGCAGTGCCACGCCCCCTTGCTGCCGTTGCGCCTCCTTTAGCGAGGCCCACAGTCGCCGCCATTAATTATGAGATAAAACACTAAAATGTATCAAGTTGTTGCCTTGTTGTTGTGCCTCTGTGCAAGTGACAAAGTTGCCTCCACAAATTTACGTCTGGGAATTTAATTTCCACCCCCACAGCCGCCTTGTTTTTCCGTTATCAGTTACCATTTTTAGTGTTTTGCCAATGCAGAAAGTTCGCCAAAGTTCTAACCAAGAATTATTCTTGTCTTTTTAGATTCCCAAAAAAGATGAAAGCATATGTGGCTGCATGAAGTGGTAAGTATTTAATTGAAGCGGGAAAGTTGAATAAGTTTGGGATCCGCGACATGTGATTCGGAATTTTAATTCTCCACTAATATTTCGTTTTCAATTTGCCTAAGAAATCCATAATGCAAAATTGACAATAGAAATTTCACGAAGGCATGATTATCTACGGAAAATCTTAAAGGCAAAAGCATTCAATTAGAAGGTCAGGAATACCAGAATACAATAGATTTCATTCCGGCATTGTAGGCAAAATTTTGCGGGCATGAATTCGGACGGATTTCTCTTAAACGTTGCAAATCCTCGTTAGGGGCAATTGCACATCACCTGTGCGAATTATTTCAAAACAATGAGGATGACAAAACAATTAACTTTTAAGGAGTCATTAATTAATCGCTTACCATCGCATTCAATTTGATTTCTATATATGCCATCTTCAATTTGGGGAACACATGTCGTTGGCATTTGCAAATCAAATCCCTTGGGCATACAATCAAATCAGCCCTGATGATGATGATGATGGTGGTGGTGGCGATGGTGATGGTGATGCCAACAAAGACGACGACAACTTCCTCCTTTCTGGAGACGCTTTAAGTTGCTTAAGAAGAATCTTATGCAGAGGGATTTTGGTGGTTTCCGCATGCATTGAATTGCAGATTCTCGGGACTGTTTTAAATGCAGCCCACGCAAACAGAATCCTTGGGGCCACAAAAAAAAAAAAAAAAAAAAAAAAAATAGAGAAGAAAGTGGAGAAAATAAGACCAGGGGCTGATAAGGTGGTGGAGCAGCTCAAAAGTCGGTGGCAAAAGTATTCAGAAAGAAGTGCAGCTGCAAAAAAGTTTACATTTCCAGATGCCATTTTACTTTACTTTGCCGTTCGGCTTACATGACCGTGCGAAATGTACCTTCCCCTTGGAGGTTTTGTGGGTGGTGGTGGTCTTTGGGCCGTGTCCTTGTGTATTTTTGTGACTTTTGGCGCCGCCTGCAAAGACAACATCGTCGGAGAGTTAAGCAACTTACTTAAGCGAGGGGAAATGTCTGGGAAAATGGGGTGTGGGAAAGCCGCTTTCAGGAAATTGTTGCATTTCGGTTTTGTATGTTGCCGTTGCGAGCCGAAATACACTTGACTTGACTTTTGCCCGCAAAACGCAACGCAAGCGAGGGGAGTGGTGGTGTGGAAAGCCGGAAAAACAGGAAAAAACAAAGCAAAGATGGTGGCAAAAAATCGAGGCCAAAATGTAACGAGACACAAGACCCCGCCCACTCGCTTTTCCACTCCCTTTTGTACGAGAATATACACATATATATATGTATGCGGGAGCTGCGGCTGTGGCACGTATTTGTTTTAATAAAAGTTTTGCAGCAAAACTTAATGAAATGTTGGCAGGCCTCAGCCACAGTCTCAGTCTCAGTCAGCCATCCTGCTACAAGGACCTCCATTTCGGGCCTAGCTTGTTTCCCAGACAGGCCCAAGACATGAACATGTTCCGACTGCGACTGCTGCAAAGTTATGTGTGTGCAAATGGGGGAACAGGGACAGGTCCTGCCAGGACCTCAAAGGATGTTGTTGATATTTACGCTCTAGGAATTCGGTAGAATGCCTTTCAATTAAAACAAGTGTGCAATAATTCAAATGTATGCCTTGCGGTTAAAAAAGAGCTAAGCCATGCTGAACTGAGCTGAGTTGAGCGAGAGCTTTGCAAATTATACGATCCGTTCTCGATAATTGACAGTGCCCACGTCTTAATGTCTGAGTGCCACTTTGCCAGCTTTGACACTTTTTGTGGCTTACAGAAAATTCCACAAAAAAAAAAGAAAATCAACATATACGCAGAGCAAAAAAGAAACGCATTACACAAACATGACCGAAACCAAAGACAGCTTGTTAATTGGAAAGTTTTATGCAATTATAAAACTTTTTTCATTATTCCCTGGTGTTTTTTTCGTGTGTCCTGTTGATATTTTGTCGCTACGAAAGCATACAATTCGGTCCAACCTGCAAATGGAAGTAGAAGTACTGAAACCAAACCAAAGGTGGCCAAAACGATCCGGTAGGAACTGTAACTGAGACGTACCCAACTCATGTATGACCAAAGTTAAAATGAAAATGCACAGCGGCAGGAAAGGATGGCTAGATGGCTAGATGGCTAGATGGCTGGATAGATGAGTGGATGGGATGATGTCCTTGCACACATACACACGATGGATGCTGGCGAGTCACAAAAACGGCAAAATGTCAGTGCCAGCAGGGCAGCGTGGGCAACATGTCGCATGAGTGTTTTGTGCTAACTGCAAACGCAAAATTAATTTCATTTTGAAAAGTCCGCCCCCGTCCCCAAAGTGACAATTGCATGAGTTGGCAAAGTGTTTAGCATGAATTTCATTAAAGGCCAGCGGCCAACGGCCAACAATTTAAGTAACTTTAAGGGGGGGGGGACAGGGCGCGGAAAGAGGAGGAGGATTCCCCTTCCGCAAAACCCAAAGGCCGGCCCAAATGAATATGTAAGCGGTCCCACTTGGCCATTTACGTGTACAATTGATGTGGTTTGATTTCGTTAGGGGCATTGCCAACTACATACTACATAAACACAATAACAAGCAGAAGGAAGAAGGCAGGAGGAGTCGGCCCATTCAAGTCGACATCGCCCGACTAAAAGCCGTCCCAAATGGCCTCCGGCGGAGTTTGCAGGCCAAGTATCCAGTCAGACAAATGAAACGAATGAATAAATGAGGCCAGAGGCCCAGGACAGTTCGATTCGTATTCCCTTTACCTTCCCTTCCCTTCCCTTTCCGTTCCTTTCCTTTCGATTCCATTTCATTCCATACCGATTGCGATTGCTACTTCGCTGACAGTCAATTCAACGGAGAGGAGCATGTGCACATAATAGCTGCTAAGCAACTGCACTCGAGTGTCTTTGTATGTGTGCTACGTATTTGTATCTGGTTGGCTGCGTATCTGTATCTTTGTATCCATATCCTTCAGCTCGCCGTCCGTGCCATGTCCCAGTTGGCATGTCAGCCACTCGTTGGGCCGCGTTCTTCATTTAAATGGTTTTGAAATTGATTTCATTTGATCGCAAATTATAATATTTTACTCTGGCATATACTCACGACAAGTGGTATGTCCTATATGCGAACACTGTAAAAATATTTCATATAAAGCCATAAAATAATTGCTACAAGCGATATTCGAATTTAATATTAGACAACAACTGCTGTGTAATAAAAGGTGCAACTTTATCTGCCATTATTTTTTCTTAGTGCAAAATCAATCTAGAATACAAGTACAATTCATGCTTATTAGTATCTGTTTGGCTTTAAGTCGAACCCAAAACTTGATGGATTCGCTGGGTCGTGATTGTTGTTAGCATGTTTATTATTATGGGCCAGTCGAGAAGCCCAGCCGGAAGTCTCGAATGGAACACAAAATGCCGTCCAATCGGGAGCCATAACTGAGACCCAAGAGTGCGTAACGGAAGTGCCTCGTCCAAAGGATGCGGAGGATGTGGAAGATGTGAAGGATGCGGCGGAGAATACTGCCCTTTGTGTTTGCAGTCGGGCAAATATAATAAATAACTTTTTGCTACTTTTCGTATTTGGACAATGCTCGACATGGGTCCTGTTCCTCCGCTTTAAACTTTGTCTCTCTAATGGCATTTCGATTGCCTCTCGGCTACTTTTCTGCACTCATCCGAATGCGAACGGAAAATCAATATACTATATACTACTTTGTGCAGTGTGTTTGTGTGTGTGTGTGTGTGTGATGGGCGGACCGCAAATGGCAATCAGTTGGATGGCCACCATTTGTCATGTCACGGGCGGGGCCTAATTTATCAATAATTATACTTTACAAACATTAAATGCGACCATTGTGCGAAATCAATCCGGATGTGGTCGGACAAACACACTCCGCAATCTATTAATAGATAATCTTTTTTGCCCGAACGCTCGCTGGCATGTCATTAATTACACCCCGATCCCAGATCCATTCACCTTTCGCAACGGGCGGGAAAAAAAACCCCTCGGGACGAGTCCAAAAGGCCCCAGTCTTATCGCGTGGCAAACTTTTGCTTCATTTTTTTGCGGCCGTATTTTCATTAAATGGATTTCAATTATGTTCAACACACAGCCGAAGGGTGGGGACATGGAGAAGGGGAGGACTTCCTTCTGATGGCTGGCGAACTTATTGCATAAAAATTTACAAAAGCAGTTAAAATAAAAGGGAAAAGGGAACGAGGGAAACGAACAATTTTTAAAATGAATTCATTAAAAGTAAAAATCAGCGATGGCCAGAGAAGAGAAATCACAGCGCAAACAAGACAAGACAGGACTCTCCACTCCAGATTCCTTTGATATTAAATGCCGGACGCAACCTGCTTAACCCACAGCCCTTAACCCTTTGCTGACGCGCTTCGTCGCGCTGACTGCACTTTATTTGGCAACTTAATCGCCTACGGGGCCGCAATTTAACTGGAATTTCCTGCCCTCATCAGGATAAATTGTCGTGTTTTATTAAATTTCATCGCATTAGGGTTAGGCAGATGTTTCGTGTCCTTTTTTTTGCTCATCCGGGGTGATAATTCTCATGTCAGCAAGGCCTCAAAAATAAAGCCTTTTCCTTCGATCATGGATTTTCTTTTTCATTATTAAATAAGTCGGAAAAGATATGATTATTTATTAAGTCATATTCAGTTATCAACTCTTTAATGTAGGAGACGAGCCTTAAAATGTTGGCCGTGCACTGCGCAATAATTGTGGATGGCGCGACCAAAAGGGATTTAAGCATTTTTAAGTGTTTTGCAGCCGTAAAATGTTTATTTAGCATTTAAAAAAGTATTTGCTGCGGGGCACGTTTATGGGACGTTAAAAAAGGGCATCATCAGGGGCAGGAGCAGCAGCAGCAGTGGCAGGCATCTGCGGCCTTGTCAGAATCATGCCCCATGAGCCGCGGGAGCAAACAGACAAACAAAGTGGCTGAAATTTATTTAAAAACCCATTTAACAGGCTGGCCCAGTGGGAGGCCTTCGAGGCGATGGCGATGGCGATGGCGATGCCCTAAGCCCACATCAAACAAAAAGCGGAAAAATCGGAGCCGGGGACGGAAACTGTCGCCAGGGGGCGCCACATCAAATGGTCAATTAAATTTCTGGGCATTTCATCAATGTCGCCATTGTCAGAATTTCTGGGAAACGCATTTTTTATTTAAACGAACAATTTGTTATATTGTTGCGGTACGTGGGTAATATGGGGATTATTTAAACGCTAATGATCTTGATGTTTCTTAAGCAGAATTCAGCACCATTTCCGCAATTTGAATATGTTTACTGTAATTGTATACAATGTGTTAAATGGAAAGTTCTGCATATCTTAAATATTTTCTTGCTGAATTTCATCTAGATATTTTTTGACAGCATTGTCAACTTATAAATGTTTTTGTTTTGGCAGCGGCATTATTCCATGCATTTAGTTTATTTAATTAAATTAACTAAATTGGCCACTTAAAAAACCTATCATTTTAATACTTAGATAATTACTGCGTCTTGTTATATCCTCACGTCTCATTAACCCTACGTTAGTATTAAGAAATTCTTGGGTATTACTTAACTGGAGTACAGTATTGGTATTTAACTAAAACCCCCATCAAAACGATTGCGAATCTAATGCTAATGCAGCCAACGTCATTAGGATGCGGTTTAATGGTATTCTTTTGCGGCGTTGCCTTGGTGGGAACAATTTTCGCTTCAAAACTGGGAAATCGGTGAGTTCACAGCCAGATGCCCTGCATCCCTTGTGGAAATTATTTTAATTTTTCACGCAACCGAAAAGCGGAAATTCCAATTAAAACGCATCAGCGCATTGAGATACTCCGCATTCGGCATCTGCATCCGCATACGCATCCGCATTTCGTATCCGAATCCGAAAGAGAAACAGAATCAGAATCAGAGTCAGGATCCGAATCCAAAGGCAAACAAGGATGGCGTTGAGCAGTTTTTTCTGACTGATTTTCCATTTATTTGCGTAAATTAAAAAAAAAAAAAAATGGAGCAGGAACGGGACGAAATCCTGGCACGCACTCACACATACGTGGAGTGCAGGACTCGCGGCTCCAAAATAAATAAACTGAGATAAAGTGAGACGAAAGCGAAACGAAAATAATAATGTGCATATGTAAATAACACAGGCGTAGCCAACAACAAGGATGTCAGCGTAATTGGACACGCGCGCTGGGAAATGCGGAGAATGGGTAAAATTGCGAGGTGGTTTTGGGGAAAATGTCGCTGATTGCCGTCCCGTCCATCAGAGCGTGTGCTTACTGTAAATAGACAAAGTGGCGGCCGCACAGGACACGGACTCCAACTCGAACCCGGACCCGTTTCGCAAAGGGGCCAAAATGACATCACAATTTCTTATTATGCCGCTGTCATATGTGTTTAATTTGTGCCGCCCAAATGAATTTCCGATTTTGGTGAATTCAATTAAATTGAATTTCAATTAAATCGCCGTAGTATAGTATGTGACATCAGAGTAGTAGTCATTCACATGGCCAGCGATACCCATATCTCTGCATCTCTGCTATCTTTTCATATGTCATGTCCTGCTGCTGGTATTGTTTGCGCTGAGCAATAAACAACATTTCGTTGACTTTGGCATTTAAAATTTTATGCGCAATTAGGAGTGCAAGATGAATGTGTTGAATGGCTGCCGGCGCAGTAATTACAAACTCTGCACACGTGACGCACCACGCATAATGAAAACCCAAATGAAATGGCAATCTGCAAGCAGCAAAACAAGCGAAATTATTTTGCTGATTTACCAAAGACAAACATAATTGAATTACGGCAAGAGCGCACACGGACATGGTTATGAACACGTACACGTATACGGACAAGGACTACGGTGCGTCTACGTAACGTGCTCCTTAGTGTTTGTGTGCACTCAAACAATGCGCATTAAATTGCCAATTATTTGCTGTTGCTCCTGATCGCATTTATACGTTTTTATTGATCCACTTTGAGTGGCGCAAATGGGAATGCACAACTCCTACTTCACACACACACGCACACATTCGAATATAGTACACACTCAATCCACAAACCCATGCATGGGTCATTCCCAGTGGGAATTTCCCACTGCAGTACAAATTAGAATTGCCAGGATAATTGCCAGATGCGATTAATCCTGATTCGATTATAAATGCAAAAACAATGCAGATCGGGAGGAGGATAAATAAACAGGATGCTGAACATTCAAGTATCCGGTAAATGGCTTAAGCATATTTAAGATACGGATACGTCAAGATTTGCAATTAGTTTCATATTTAAGCCTAACCAGCAGATAAAGTCAAAGTCTCAATAAGCGCTTAACTAAACTGCATTGCCTTTTCACGTTTATTAAACCTTATTTTATCCCCTTACGTTGTTACAAAATGCATTAGATTTATTTTTTGTTATGTTACATTTTTATATGCAACACTTTATTTTATTCGAGCTCAGCTTCGGCCGAAAATATCAACAATATTATTTCCATGCCCAAACAAGTTTTTAATAAGTTTGTGATTTGTGGATGGGCAAAAACTAATCTTCGATGCCAACGCATAAAAGCCATAAATTTAAGGGAAAAAATGGCGAATGGCCGCAGGTCGGGTTGGCATAAAAAATGGCCCCAAGCCCACCGATTTTCGATACCCTCAACCCGCCGGCTCACTTGAGCGATGGCCGGCGGACATGATTTGGATTCGGATTTGGGCTCGGATACATATAAAAACAAACAAGAGGAAATGGGAAAACGCAGGCAGTGCCAAATAAAAGTGGACGGATGGGCGTGGCCAGGTGGGATGCACCATGATTCGATTCATTTTTGTAATTGTTTTGCCCGGAAAATGCGGGTGAAACGGCAACAGCAGTTGAATTGTTTGCCAGGGCAAACTGCAATCAAAAATGCGAGTAGAAAAAATAGAAATTTAATGTTTGTTTGCGTTTCAATTCAATGTTTGTTTGTCTGCCGGAAGGCAGTTGCTGCAATTGTTGTGGTTGTGCTTGTCACACGTGCTGGGCATTGATTTAAGCGATTATTTTATTTGATTTCTAATTAAAAATCATAGCAGCCGGCCTTTTTTTTCATGCCCTCCATTTGCGTGTTGTTGGACTTGCACTTGCTTTTAATTAAATGCAAATAACAAATAGCACAGTCCGTTGGCATAAATTATGCCAAAAAGGTACGACCATTCAGGGAAGGGTGTGCGAGTTGGCCATTATTTATGGGTGCAATCATTCACATGATATTCTGCGGTTTCCCCTGCATTTATCACACAACCAACTTTTATAACACTCGCTTAACATTGGGTGTTGCGTTATGATTAATGCTTTCCGCCACGAAGCGTTGCACTTATATATATATATATCCGCACATCCTGCTATCTGAAGGTCCAAAACTGCCATAAATTCACTTTAATTTGCCACTTCAGTTGTGGTTTTCCCAATCAAGAGTTGGCTGGGCTCATTGATGTCCTTCCAGACGAACTGGCATCAAAGTGTAATTAAATTCTGACTTCGGCCAGGTTTCCCAATCAAATTTCTATGGAAATCAGTTGCTTTAATTAAATTTCGATAACTGAGCAGTTTGCACGTCGCTGCAAACTCGATTTAAGGCCACGCGAAATGCCCACAATGGCAGCATAGGGGTTAAGGGGAGCGAGCATAAACAGAAAACTCATTAAAATCATAAAATGCATTTATGACAGCCTTGTTTGCACTGCGGGGCAATAAAGAGGTGGCTGAGGCGTTGCTGAAAAGTGTCAAAATCAAAACCAAGGCGTGTGGTTGTGTGCTTGCGCTTTCGCACATGTGTGTGTGTGTATATCCTGGCTGCATCCTGCTCCCGGTCCCGCTCCCGCTCTTGCTCCTGCCCCTGATCCTTTGGCTTCTGCCAGTGCCAGTGCCACTGCCACTGCTTCTGCTGCCGTTGTCACACAATTATGCGTACAACAGTCCCGGGCACTGTTGTTGTAATTATGTTGCCGGCTGTAAAACAAACTGCCAACAACGTCGACGAACAAGAGCCTCCAAGAAGACGAAGGAGAGCAACGCCAGTTGCGCCAGGACAAAGACAACTGTGCTGCCGGGCAGGACACAAACACGTGCACCGGAACAAAATAAACGGCACTTCCTTCAAAAAATTTTATATTTATTTAAGATATTTGAAACTTTGTTTCCGAAACAAACTCTTTCCTGTTATGTTTAGAATAAATACTATCTATGAATGTCGTATTACTGCGCTCGTTTTCAACTCAACAATAACTTTTCTTCAAGTGTTTTGGGATAGCCAGCCAGGATGTGCAGCCACTTCGATTAATCATGGCAATCCAGAATCTGCAGCGGAGTTGAAATATGAAAAGCTTGGCGGAAAATGCGAAGGCACTTAAAGAGGGACGCTGAGCATTTTGCAGCGACAGAGTCACTTCAATCAGGCTCATTCTGAATCCCATGCCCCCTCCCAATGCCCCCTTCCAATGCGTTTGACAACTGGAAAGTGCGCACAAAGTGGGCGAAAAGAGGGTAGACAACGTGATATTTGCTTGGCCAGAAGGAGCCACTCCCTTGCCCATTTGGGTTTATCTTTATATCCGCCTTTGTGTACTCGTTTTGGAGCTTCTTATTACCGAATAGTTGGGTGAATGCCTGGCTATCTGGCTGACCACGTTCTCGTGCCACTGTTACAGCCCCTCGTGCCCCTCCACAGCACCATTCATCTTGCGCTCAACAATTTTTCACTGCATAACTCAAGGCGCCACGTACGCGAAGGTCCTGTCTGCAAGGGATGCCCCCTTGTGCTCTCCCAAACTTTATCTGCAATCAGTGGCCTGCAGAATTTCACACATGGCCACATGGTTCGATACGTTTGATTAATGCCCTCGCACTGAGTGCATCCTCTGACCTGGACCCGGCGAACTTCTAAACAACTGCGAGGAGCAGTTGAGAAGGAGTTGACTTTTATTTGGTCCCGGCTTAGGGCTGACTTTGACGCTGAATCAACGGAATCAGAACGTGCGGGTCCCACACATTTTCATTTCCATCTTCATTCGAATGCGAGTTGTTCTCGGCCCGAGCTCAACCCATTTCGATTTGCATTTTCCGTTGCGAGTGCGAGTGCGATTGCGATTGGGATTCCCCCATTTTCATTGCCGTTGCTGATGCTGATGCTGATGCTGATTACCATTTCGCATTCATTCCTCATCATTTGATCAGCATGTCAGTCAGTCAGTCAGTCAGCCAGTCAGTCATCCAGTTGGGTCGACTTGGCGGACTTGGCATTTCAGCTCTTCTATTTAGCTGATTGTCGTCTGGCGGAGGCAGGAGCCTCCACTTCGTACCACTCCTTTCGAGTCCTGGCTGCGTGTGCTTAGCATTTTTGTTGACATATTCATTGGCAAACTCAATAATGTCGGATTTAAATGCTCGATGGCGTGTAGGGCCCGCTGCCGCCTGCATGTGCGTGTACCAAATTGATTTTGGCCAAACATTCGCCGCGTTTGTCACGGAAATTGAAAAGCGTCTTCCTGTGGGAACACCGCTCAAACTTCAACTCGAAGTTTCTTTACCTCTTCGTACTCCCTCCTTCTTTATTTATTTTTTTTGCGATTTCAGCGTGGCATGAGATGGCAAAAGTTGTGTAAATTATTTTGCCATTGCACTTGTCAGCACAACTTCCTTTTGGTCCTTTGTGCATCCCCTTTGACACACTTTGACGTCAGTTGCCAGTGCAGACCAGCTAATTTGCAAGGAGCCAGCGTTTCCGCCAAACAGCTGCACAAAATTGATGAATAACAAGCTGGGGCACTGGAAAAACAGTATTAGTGCATTGGAATAACAATCTTAAGAAGTTCATCATAGCAACAATAATATAGCCAAAAGTTAAGTGGAAAGTGAAGCGCTACAAACTTGTGTATATATTCCTGAAAATGGTAGGTCCCTTCATCTTTCTGCTGCCATCATAATTTGATGGACTCTGGACAGCAAAGGGCATCTACCCGTCGACTTTGACTTATTTCCGGTTTTCTGATTAATGAAAAGTGCAATTTGAAGTCCCTTCCTTTCGCTGCACACTTGAAGTACAAAGAGACTCAAAGCAAAGTAGAAGACGATTGGAATGAGCGGTGATGGTTATAGTGATGGTTATACTGATGCGAATGGGGCAGACTCATCATCATCATCATCGGCATCCCATCTCATCTCAGCTCATCTCATCTGGGTTCAGCTCATCGCATTGGAACGCCAGCATCCTTGGCCACAAGCCACTTTAGAATCTCATCGATTTTTTCGCCTTGGCTCTTAGCCGCGCTCGCTTTTGAGTCTTTCGGGTGTTTGCCGTTGTTGGCCGCTTTATGCATTTCGTAGCCACTTTGATGACATTACCAGGAGCGATGGCCAGAGCTTTCACCCCAACCTCCAGCCCCATCCAAAGGCCAGTCTTTTCGCTCCGTCATGGCTTAATGGCATTACGCCCAAGGCCCCACATTTTTTTGTATGCTACACGCTCATGCCTCGCCCTCTCAACTCCATCAATTTCAGCAGCTTTTTACAATAAATTAAATCAATCGATCAAGCCCCGGCAAAAACTGTGCCAATCAATTAGTTTCCACACACACACACAAACACACACACAAGAGAGCCGCCGCACAGCAGCACCCACATAGCTGGGGCAATAATTTTAATGAAATACAAATATAAATGAAGCGGCCAACGAACAATGACAGCTTCCGCAGTTGAACGAACCAACATGGTCATCAATCGAGAAACTTTTCACAGCGAATTTGCTGGAAATTATTTCGAGCACTCGCCCGATTAGAGACGCCATGTTTCCAGCTGTTTATCTAAGCCATTTTGCGGCAACGACAACGCTTTTGGCCATGTGCCGGGAATCTCAAGTAGTTGGGATAACCTAACCTGCGCCAAAAAGGAAAATGCAAAACAAACCAATAACAAAGGAACTAAAAAGGACCCACCCTTTCAGGGTCTTCAAGCTAACGACATTTGGATGCCCTTTAATTTGGGAATTTTTCTGTTTTATCTTAAGTTTTATTAAAGAGGCATGCGATATGCATTTGAATTTTGTTAGAGACTTTGAAGTCTTTAACTAAGTACTAAAAACTAAATAGGCGACACTATATAAATTTTGACCAACTTGCTTGGAAGGCACACAGAATGACGGATTATGCAAAGCTCAAGACAAAGTATAAATACTCACTGAAATGTGAGTCAAAATCTTATCGAGTGGCAAACAAAAAATGAGAGAAGCGACAAAACGAATGACAAATTTTAATGTCAATAGCCGCAGACGTGCAAAAAAAGACGAGCCGGTGGCCAGGATGGCGGCAAGACATGGATTCCGCAGAGATTCGGAGAGCCAGGACCATGGCCATTTGCTCTTTATCTGCCGCCGCTTTTCATGTTCATTTTAATTTGTCCAAATGTCCTTGCAGCGAGCACAAACGATTTGTTTTGGCCTTTGCCGCTATTGGGGCGGCATTCGTTCGGTTTTCGGCCCCTTCCGGGTTTATTTGTATTAATGAAATAGACGTTTTGGGGTCATGCTAAAGTGATTTTTCAACGTCTGCCAGAAGCAGCCGGGTGGTGTGGTGTGGTGGTGGTGATGGTGTATCGGTGGTTCTTTGCAGTGCCCACCACCCCCTTTGGCACACATCCTTGTCCGGGTCCCCAGTTCCATTTTGCTTATCTCCGTTGTAGACCATTGTTGATGTTGTTGCTCCTTGGAGCTCGTTCCGCTTCTTTCCGTGTTTATTTTGCCTTTGTCTTGGTGCCGTAACCCGGAGTCCTGCTTCCTTTCCACTTTTTTTTTGCATCGGTCGAGGGAGCGAGCGAAAATGTCGTAGCTTTTCAGCAACACTCGCAGCAAAGTGAAACTAATGGCAGTTAGTTTTGTTAAGTCGATAAAACTGTCAGTGATATGGCAGATTGTGTGGCAGCAGCCGCAAGCTCGCTCTGCCTTCATTTTCTATTCTTTTCTACACTTTTAACCGCTTTTTTTTCACTCCTGCCTGCTCCCCTTAACCCTCACAACCTTTTGCCATCCCTGCTTTTGTCACCTAACCCATTTCATGTTTTTGATCCTGACGGTGGGTGGGGGTGAAAAAAAAGGATTCGGCAACCAGATACATTTTAGCTGGGTTAAAAAGTTAAATGAAGTTGCTGCAGGCATTAAATTTCCGTCGCCGCGAACACCAAACCGAAATTTACACCAGCTCACGGAGCAAAGGAATACTCATAAAGTATGCAAAACTTATGCACCATCCAAGCGCCGCCCTTTTCGGGGGCGTGGCTGTTGGACAAGTAAGTGGCATTTTATGTTCATTTGCCGCGGCGACTCCTCTTCTTCAATGACAAAATGGCATTGTGTTTTATGTTTTCGCCTATGCGAGAATGCACATGAAAGAAGTGTGGGTACAGATGGCAATAGTGGGTGGTGGTGGCAAAGTGGCAAGATGGCTGGGATGGGATGTTAGGAAATGGGTGACTTATTTCGGCGACAACCACCCGACCAAAATGGCGCACATTTTTCGCCTGCTGCCTTGTGCATCCTTTCACAGGAGCATGGTAAATGACTTCGCTGCCATGTCTTCATCATCGTCGGGCTTTCAGCTTATTACTTGGGTGCGATAACACCCGTGCATTCTCGTTTGCATAGGGCATTCTCCTTGTGCCGGGTATGCAACCACATGCAACCTTGCGTGCATATGTGTGTGTGTGTGTCCATGTGTGCGTGGCCAGGTGGCCAGGAATTAATTATCGCGTATTGCTGGTGGCTCACGTATCCTAAATCAAAGCGTTTAACGTCACTAATCCCCTTAATGCACGACCCCGTCGAGGAAGCACTCCAATTTTAGACGAACCAAAGGGTGAACCAATGTGCACTGTTACAAAAAAGGTGGACTCTTTACGCAGAACTTAAGGATTGTTAAAGAAAATTTTGAATATTTTTCGTTTTACTGCTCAGTTAACTCTTCAAAGCAAATATATTTCTTCCATTTTAAATAGAAATTGATTAACAATAAGGTTAAAGACGACTGTTCTGTTAGCACCAGAACAATAATTACTATATTCTTCCAGTGTCTTTAGTTTCCCTCGCAGTTGGTCTAACGTATTAAGCAAATTAAAATGAAAATCCCTGGCCGAGCGAAACCGCAGAAAAAAAAGGAAATATATATATATATATATATATATATATATGTACATAGTTGCAGAAGAGCCAAGGCAACGACAGTTTTAAAATCTCTACGGGAACGAGTGGTCCGATATCCGGGTTGCAGCTTGGTTGGCGTCAAAAGGGACGACACGATGGCCAGGTCAGTTCGCTGTGATTGGCAGGAGTCATCAGGCAAGTTAATTGCCCACGATTTAGCCAAGCGGCGAAAGGAATTTGCAGGGACTTACCCAAATGGCAAGTGTCGTGAGTGGGGTCGTGACACGCGGTGTACGTGACGTGCAATTAATGGCGGTTCCAGATGACCAAGCCAGCAGCATCACCACCACCGTTCCAGCCACTAAAAATGTTCGCATTTGAGTGATTTAAAGTAAGCGTAGGAAAATCGTTAGTCACTTTAAAAAGAAAAAGTAGTACCTATGGAAAATTTCATAATCATTTATAATTTGAACCGAATTTGAAGCAACCGAACAAAGCCATCAGTTAATGAAGTTAAGTAATATTCTGAATAATAATAAGTAGCAAGCTGGCAACAATGAGTGATATGAAAAACTCTTGTGTACTATAAAAGACTGCAGTAAACATAAAAAACTTTGTGGGGACTTTCTCCAAGAACTAAAATTGATTTCATTTTATACAGTATCGCTTACTTACTTGCTTTGCTTGTACTTAGATTACTTTTCATTTTAAATTTCTGGCCACATAGCCAAGTCGGTTCTCCGTCGATTGTTGTCGTACTGAACTTAATCCCAAGAGTAGAGCCCATCAATCGGATTGAAGTCCACCTACATCATCGCCTGTCCTCATCCCCCCATCCCGGCTGACAGACCCACATTGATGTAGGTGAATTTGGAGCCATGGAGCCGGGGGTTCTGGTCAGGACAGGAGCTGACCCTCGTTCGCCGCTGCTAAATCTCGGTCATTTGTGACGCTATTACGGGGTGGCCATCGTCGGTTGCGCCCCCAAATGAGCTTTTCCTCCTGCCATCACTGGGAAAAATGTATTTGATCTGCAATTCTGTATTCAAGATTATATGAGATATCTCCAATTTTGACATATTTATACTTTAGGGCCTTCATAAATTACATATTTTATCTTTCGTAACGTACAATTTAAGCAAGAAATCAAAAAATATAAGTTTAAGGCTTATAAATGATATTCGACCTGTCATTTATTAGACATACGATTGCATTTAGAAGACATTTAAAAGTGAGGAACTGAATCGGTTCTCTCAGTGTTTGCCCATAACTATTTGTATATCGTTACGAAACAGCGACCATTATCCTGTATGGGTGCGTATTAACTTTTGCTTCCTGTCAACATTGAAAATTATATGGTAGGCGGCCACACACGATGCCACCTACAACCAGTGGGTGACCAGTTTCTGAACCCTCAGCCCAAGTAACCATCCCGTACCATGGCGATTCTCATTCTCATTCCCATTTTCGTACTCAATCTCGGTTCCCTTGCAATTTTTGTACGCTTTGGCTTTTCTCGCATTCATTACGTGAGCTGTGTGGCTGATGGCCGCATTGAATGGCCATGGGGCGTGGCACCGCCCCTTGTGCCATTAGCCCAGCATGAGCTCCCCTTCTGCGGTGGCACATCCCCGACTCCAAGGAGCATTTCATTTAGTCCTCGTTGTTTTTTTGTTGCTGTGGTTTCGGGCCAAATAAATCAAGAATTTTTTACAAATTTGTTGTCATCATGTTGACATTTCCGACGTCTTTATCGACTTGTGGACGGTGTGGACGGTCAAAAGGCCCCATTTGTAGCACGATTTCCATGCAAAATACATAAAGCGTGTCTGGGGATGTTGTGCTATGTGCGCGTACGAGTATATAACGGCTAATGGGAAATGTCTGTGAATGCAGACGAAAAAAGCGTACCATTTTTCCAGGAGATATTCTTGAAACTTGGCTTAGTTCGAAATTGGTTGTGCTTCGCTGGCGAGCACTTGAATATATTATGAGACGTGCTCTGGAGCAGTTCGCAAATTATGTCAATTACGGTGGGACAACATTTTCGCAGCGAAAATGCACAAAACGCTAAACTACAAAACGAAATTATCGACTAAGAAATGCGACTGGCAGCGGGGAAAACTGGAGGAGCGCAATCTAGGAGCGAAGAACGAAGGATGAAAAACGAAAAACGAGGGACAAAGTACCAGCGCCATCCGCTTGACGTTTGTAACTTTCATAAGAAATTCAACACTTCCGCTGCCAGGGAACTGCAACAGTTTCCCGGCGTGGTGCAAATTAAAAGCAAAAAAGAAAGCCGGGAACTAAAATGCACGAATGATGCGGATGAAGGGTAGGCTAGGGGGAAGCCAAGGAGGTAGCGCCAAAGGAGCTGCCGTAAATAAAGAATTACGCCTTATGTGTTCTTGTGTGCGTATCTATTTGCATTTGCCATAAAACTCGGCGCCATCGAGCGGCATGAACAGAGGGGCATCATGAACGTCGGCCAAATGACTTCCGTTTCCGCCGCTTAAGATGGCGCGTGCATTACATCCCTACACATCCTTACACACACACACACACACGCACAGACAAACACACACACACACATTCCGGAGGCGGAGATATCCGCATCATCATCATTTGTTTGCCCGCTCGACTGCCTGCTGTGTCCACTGCTGACATGTCGGCTGGCATGCTGAAAAATTGCATCGAGTATAATGTAAATCGTGTCATTTGTCAATGGCAGATGGTCGCTTTTCCTGCGGACAACAACTCCGATCCGGGAAGCGAAACCGCCTAATGACAATTGCCGAGCTCACGGAGTTTTTCCACAAAGAAAAACACAAGTATTATCTGTAAAGAAATACAGACTCATATTAAAAGTCATTTGTGTATTCCCATAAAAAGAAACTGTATAATTTTTTGTTCTGTGTAAAAGATGAACACAATTTGTATAAAAGTGGGATTGAAATTTGGTGATCCCGAATATAAACTTTATAGGGTCTGAAAAGCATCTCCTACCTGTTGCACAATTTTCAACTGAAACTGTATTTTTCTTCACTTTGCAAGTAACGTTATAACGTTTAGAAAAAGTTGGGCTTCATAATCAACTTTTGAACGAAAGGTTTTGTGCACCTATAAATAAAGATAATGGACTATTTTAATGGTTAGCATAAATAGTTTTCCTGGTATGGCACAGTCTCATCTATCATTGAAATAATTTATTGTGTTGCGATAAGTTTGATTAATGAATTGAACCGACTAAAGAAAATAAATCAGAGCTAGTGATAAGCATTTCTTATTCACATTCGGGGCTAAGATAAGAGGAATACTCGTACTTTAATTCTCCACTGGCTTATAAATCAGCACGAAGTTTCATTTCAAATCAACTCTGCTTTACGCTGGCCTCCTTGCGCTGGGCAGCCCATACGCGGCGTACATCGAATTTAATGACTCTTGGCTAAAATAGTTTGCCAACAGTTGCTCCGCGCTGGCACATTAACGTGGCCAAGGCGGCAAATAATTCAATAAAGCAACTTTCGGCGAGATTAATTAAATATTTCTGTCTAATTTGACGCAATTTATGCAATGCCAGGGGGTGCGAACTAGAGTGGGGTGCAGAAATGAGCAAAGTTTGCCGGGCAAACTTGCTTATCTATCTGGTGAAACTTTTATTAATTACAAAGGATACACATCAACATTAGCCCAAGTGAGCTGCGGATGTGGCGTCACATTTGTGAATTGGACATGAGGCGCTTCGAGTTACTTAGCTTCCTTTACTGACTCTCTTTTTCCGTTCGTCCTTTTTTGCCTTTCTTGCAGCCGCCTCTTGCCCTTGGTGGCACTGCCTTTGAATGACTGAAAGCTGGCGAGGATTAGCCACAAGGACAGCGGTAAGTGGCCGTCGAGTCTGGCAAATTATGCAACTTAATGCGCTCGTATGCCAATGTACATAATGCATAATTAATTTGGCTCGACATGCACAACCTGTTGAGCCGCAAAAGCACTCACCTTGGCGTCCTTCACTCCACCATAACCCCTCCCGAATCACGTTGCCATTCCAACTGAGCCGCTGCCTCATTGAAAAGTGGCATAACGAGCTCTTGTGCCCCGGCTTAAAAGCGCTTACAAATTGCTACATGAAAATGTCTGCCAAGCGTGGCGAGGGGATGGTGAAAGGGGGGGGGGCGGGGTAAAGCGAGGAAAATGGAAAACGTAAGGGCAGCGCAAATGAAGCTGTGAAAGAGGGGCACCGGCGGGGGCTTTCATCAACACTTCAGGGCTATTGCAAAGGGCAAGTTGAAAACTGAAACTGCAACTGAAGCGCTTTTCCACACACACCCACACACACACCCGATGGAAAACACGGCAGAGAGTGAAAAAACCTCCGGCTTTTTAATGAGTCAAGTGGCCAACACGTGAAACACTCACAGGACTGCACTGAGAACATTCATTCAACTAGAGATCGCCTGCTATAAACATATCTCAATTAAATACTAATAATATTTAATAATGCCAAAATTTTAGCTTAATAATAATAATTTTGGAAAATTATTGAAGCAATCGCTTAATGATTTCCATTTGCACATTTGTTTCCAGTGCACACATATCCGTGTGTAATGACGCACATTTTGACTGACTTTTGTGCGAATGTAGTCGAACGAAATAAACCGTTTTGCCTTTGAGCCGAATTGAGTTTCATTTGAGTTGGCCCGCTGATTCGTTCACTCGTTTTCGTTTTCGGGCGTCATGCCAACGCCGTTTGAGTTTTTGCCTTGCTTTTATAATTGCATGTCGACTCTTAATGAGCTGGGCGCCATGCAATTTGTACTTTCGCTGAGCAAACAGCGAAAAGCGAACAGGAGGCTAAAAGCAAAGGATTTCCCATTTTCCTGCCACTTGAAGTTGGCGCTGCGGATGGGGTTTGCTTGTTTCGGAGTTGCCGGGAAAAACTCTGTGAAAAATAGAGCGCCGAAAGTTGGGCTCTTGTTCAAATGGATTTCGGTCGTAAGCGAAATAAAACCGCAAAACTCAAAATGAAATGAGTAAATTGCGGTTGAAGTTGCCAAAAGCTTCAGCACTCCTGCCTTTTTTGGAATGTGTGGTTTTCGTTTTGCTTGGCCACATCTGCGGCACTCTACTCAGAAAATATCCTTAAAGTTTTTCAAGCTTTAAAAGTGCGGAAAGATGAAGCCATTTAAATAGCAAACATGCTTTTTAGTTGAAATTGCGTAAATATATGTGGTATATCGAAAGCAAACATATTCTGCTTATCAGGGCACATTGCAAAAACGTTTTATTTGATTTACTATCCGTTGCTTAGATTTCGAAAATATATAAAAATGTACATATATCTTTAAAACTCTCCATACTACAAAATTCTATTTATTTTCTGTGCTTGCCCAGTTTGCCTGGCAACTTCGTTTCTCTGGCGAAACCTGTAGAAATGCCTTTCATCGCAGCCGGCAACCATAAAGATTTAACCGATAATAGGATACACAAAACGAATGTGAATTTTTCAGTTCTTAATGCCAAAACGAAGTCAAAGGCTAAACATAAGAGTCGAAGACCATAAACAATCCTGACAGGACGTGAGGAAGGGCAGGGAAAGGACCTGAGACCTGGGCAAAAAGCAAGCGAGGGGTGAATAGCTTTAAAGCTGATGCATAAAATATTGCGTATACGCCCCATTATGCCATACGACGAACGCACAACGACACATGGGGCAGACGAACATGAACGGCAGACTTCTAAACCATATATCGTATGTATAATTGAAAACAAATTTTACTGCATGTAATTGAGTGTGTTTGTTTGCGGACCAGTGCCTATACATACACATATGTATGCAGCTCGAAGTGTTTGTGTGTGGGTGGGTGGGTGTGTGTCTTGATATCGATAACAAATGCCACAAATTGAATTTAAATCATATTACATACAAACAAGCAGCACAGACACAAAACAGGCCGGGTTTTCGACTGGGGATAGGGATTGGGCTCTTGGCCGCGCCATCGCCATCCTCGCTTGTTTTATTTATGGCTGCAACAGCAACGATAACAAGTGCAACTGCAACAGCTACACGGAGAAAAAATCAAAGGAACTAAAATGAAGATATAAAATTTGGGTCTGAGACAAGACAATGAAATTTTGGCAGAGCTCCTAGTAAATCAAAATTGTTGTCTGTCGAAATTTGGTTCTAATTGGCTAGACTTTATAAATTTGTATTTAAACAAGAAGATCTGCATTGCAATTTTGAAATGTAATCTACTTAATAGAGCACAAAATCTGCTCACTGGAATTTCAGATCAAAATCTTGAATTTGAATTGTGGTTTTCCCCGTGTACCACAACCAAAGTCTGAGCAACGCCTTTGCTTTCGCATTGAGCCGCATTTGAATTCGGGTTTTGAGATTTTCATTTTATGCATTCAGTGCACACGCTCAGCCGAAACAAGCCAGCCAATCTCCTCGAATATCCTTCCAAGGATATTCCGCCTCCGACTCTCCGTCCTCTTAATTGCCTGCTCTGCATTGGGATGCCATAAATTTATGCATTGCATTCTGGCAGCAGCCATACGTATTGCCCCGCCACTGCCATAGAAATTGGCTCAGAATCTGACAATGGCACCCAAAGCGAGTCCATCCGGAAGACACCGCCCAGACGGAGGCCGTAAATAAATGTTTGATAAGCAGTCAATATGATTTGATGGGGGAAAAGCAATTAAAGTCGATCGCTTAAAACGAAATTTAAATGCTGTCAAAATAATAAAGTTCCCCGATATAATAGATACATATTTACCCAGCAATTTGCTCAAACAAACAGCCGTCGCATCTCAGGGGCATCTAAGCCAGAAATCGAACTGGGTAGCTTGCAAAAATCCATGTGATGTGCAAATAAACGGCCACTAAGTTATGGGCTCAAGTCAATTCCGACACTCGAGGTGTCCATCCGAGCTGGCACGACCCAATATCTGGATGCTCTGAATGGAGTTGGACTTAGTCCTTCTGCTTAGAGGAACGTGTTTTCGCCTGACTTGGGAACGTGACGCACGTGCGTGCAAAAATTCAAAGGACACAAACTCGGGGAGGTGCACTACGTATTGACGTTAACATTTTGCTCGGCACTTGTAACGTGGTGCAATGCAAAATGCGAAACTGAAAAATAAAACGCAAAACTGAAAGAAGTAAATACCAGGCTCAAACTACAAATGCGCTTGGAAAAAATGTTGGGACTCAAGTGAAATACTATAATTCTCAGAAAAATAATACTTAGAAAAGTGAGTACTCGGAATATACTTAGTAAATTCGTTTAAAAGAATAAAAAAATAGCTTTAATAAAAAAAATATAAATCATAATAAAATACATCTTGGATGTACGTGTTTTTTTTAGAAATAAATCATAATAACGCATTCACATTATTTTGACACCGCAAATTCACAAAATAATATTGTAGCTACTACAATAATGACCGACAAAACAAACCTAATACCTGTTATTATTTAGATCAACTAAACTGGCAATCGGAATGGCCACGTATTTTCTCTCGGTTCGAACAGAACAAATAAGCAGGCAATGAAGCGAGTCCTGCCAGGACCCACACCTTTCGTCTCAGGCAACGTCTCACTCCCGACCTGGCCAGAAACTACTCCCTGCACCACGTGCATATACACCCGTACATCATGTCCGGGGCATTGTTGCTGCTCCTGCACGCGCCGCACGATTTTGCAAATAAATACAAATAACTTTGATTTTGCGCCCCTTCGGAGGGTGGGGGGACTGCTAGCCCAGATCCCCCACTACCCCAGACCCCCAGACAGGCGAATCGCAGTCGAAATCCCTGTTCCAATCCCCGAGCGTGTGACGTTCAACAGAAGCATTCAAATTAAACTTTATTTGCCCTCCCCGTACCTTGGGGCGTCTCTGGGCTTTCTGCTTAAAATTGCAGATTGCAGGCTTGATCACATTGCTTGCAAATGAACGTTGGCAAAGGAGCAGGAGTTGCGAAAGGAGCAGGTCCTGGAACAGTAGCTCCAGCAGCAGTAGCTGGAACAGGAGCAGTCAGACAAACACATGAAACGTGCTGTGCATGCAATAAAGGAGATTTTTTGTGGGATTTCCTGCACTGATACCAGCCAACGGCACAATATGCTCCATAAATTGCCTTTGGCCTCTGACTCAATACTCGTTTATATGTATGTATACCTTCACATGGATATTCCAGTTGCCACCCCAGACAATAGTTTATACTTGTCTATGATTTAGTTTTAGCGCCCAAATAGGGATGCAGCTGAAAAGGAAACACATCCTTTCTATACTCTTACCCAACTAACCAAAATAATAATAAGCATGCGCAGAGCAATTATGCGAAACGACATCTAATTGCATTTGGCGGGGCTGAATTTAAGAACTTTTGCAGGAGTTACAAACCACTTTCGTTTTACAACTTTTAGCAGGACTCAAATTAGAAAGAAATCGGTTCGACCCGGCTATACTTATTTCAAAAAATATATTTTCTAAACTGACATAAGGTTTTAAACTTCTCTCCAGTAATATATATCTTGATCAAAAGCTAGTTATGAAACCCTACTATTAAGAAACCCTATATTATGTAAGAGTATTTTTATAACACTTACTGCACTGAAATATCAACTATGTACATATCTATATGTACTATGTATAAATATGCCAATCAGCATTCCTTAGTACACATCAATTTATTCTACAAAATTGAAACCAAAATTAATTTAAAATATTTTACAATTAGGAAATAACACTCTGCCTTGAATTCGCGAAAGTAAGCAACTCCAGATGGGATCCGGATCCTTTGTTTAGTTTTCCAGGGTAACGGAAGCAATAAAGCGACTCCTCCGCTTGGTTAGGTTATTATTATTGTTTGTTGTTTCGTTTTGCCGTTCCCTTTTGTTTGTAATGTGAAAATAATCCTCGTGAAAGTTTGGTTGTGCGGGAAAATCAAAGTATTAACAACTCGTTGCCTCTCCTTCTGGCTGAGACTCAGGATTCAGACTCAGGCTTCGGCAACTTCCGTTGGGCTCCGTCATGGCCACGTGAGCCCAGAAATAGAAAACATGGCCAACATTGCGGGAGCAGAAATGCTTCACAGTGGGGCTCACAACGGTAGTACCTAATCACTAATCATAAGAAATTGAAAAATAGTTAATTGCTTAGAGTTTAATTTAGGTTCTCATTGATGTGTGATGCTGTGAGTTGATAATAGTAAAATTGAAAAAATATATATTTTATATATTTTTTTTATTATATTTCTAGTGCTATTTTTGTGGCCACCACAGTAAGCCGTGGGTGGCCTGAACGTGAACGTGAACTTTTCACGTGCGCAATTTGTGTTCGTATTTAGTTTTCCTCTTTCTGCGCTCACCAGAATGTGTGCTGTTTTATTCATATATAGTACATTATTCGCCCCAACCTTTTGCACTGGGTGCTGGGCGAGAACTACCCTTGTCCTAGCCGAACTCAACTCAAATTATATTTTTATGAGTGGGGCCAAGTTACGGCACTTAATGATGTTGCTTAGCAAATTGTAGCAACTAAACACAAACATAATTGAAACAATTTTCTCATTATAATGACGATGACGATGATGGCGATGGCGAATAGTGGATAGAAAGTCGGGCAGTTTTCCGGGCTCCTTTGAAAGAAAATGGAAAGGCGGTGAAGGCAGTCGAGCAGGTGCCGTTGACGCAAATTGTTTGGCTGCGATCCTGTCAAGGAGCTCCAGGTAAACAATGAGCGCGCGCCCAATGTCAACTAAATATGCGTCGTTCGGTGTGAGGAAGATGAAGTGGGCGTCAGGAAGTCCTGGCAAAAGTTAAGCGCTCAAATAAAATAAAGGAAAATGGCAAAAAGTTAGATAGTGCGGGGAGGGCTCGGCTGCTAGGGTACAGGTACTCAGCCTATCGCAGGAAGTGCAGCCAGCGCCGGAAGTTGTAACAAGTTAATGGCAGTTTTTCAAGAAGCCAACTACTGTCAGGTGCACTGGTATCCGTGGATGCAGGGGCAGGTGGGACAACTGGAAATAACTGAGGCAGCAGCATTTAGCCGGAGGAACAGGAACTCCAGATCCAGGACTAAGTGCATTCAAGTTGGCACTCAAGTGCCGCCAAAGTGCCAGTCGACGTGGCCTAATAAAGTTGCTTAGGCGGGTCTTGGCGGAATTAAGTGGCTGCCTCCTGGCCTCCAGATGCCGTCGTCCTGGGAACTCAGGCCCACACTCGCCTACTTCAGCCCCTTCTGCTCCTTTTCCCGTTTATACACACACTTATATTAATACTCTGTGCCTTTGTGCCCATCAGCCATTGTATTTGTTTGGCATTGTGTGCCCGGGCCATTAGCAGCTCAATTTACAAAACGTCGACTTCTGATAGCGCCGTCTATCTGCCACAAAGCTATCGGCCCAAAACAATATTTGGGATTGCGGGCGTTCCTTCCCTGCATTGTTTTTGTAGCCTCATCCTCATCTTGGCTAAAAGCACTGGGCGACAAGTGGACGCCTAATGGACCGGCGGCCAACTGCAATTCGATACGGATGCCCTCGCTGCGGATGCGAACTTTTCGGAGATGCGTGGAGTTGATGGAGTGTGGTCATAAAGAGTGCACAGAAAGAAATAAATAAAGCAAAGATCCTTTTTGCGCAAAATGTAATTAATAAACGTTTAAACAAACTATGTGAGGGTATAAATTCAGAACTTCAAATTTTCTCGTACACCATAGAAGCAACTTGGCCAAGTCTGCTTTCTTCGGATTTAAGATTTTTACATGCAATTGCAACATCTGAGTAAGTATCAATAATTTTAGTATGTACATATATTATTTCTTTCTTAAATCTGGTTTGACCCAATATTCACATTTTTTTCTCTTAGAACATACAAAAATGTGACATGTGACATCCACCCACCTTAAGTCATCGAGGGATAAGCAAGATCTTTCAGAAATACCCAGAAGCTTGAGAAAGATACTATTAAAACTTTAATAGAGATCCGTCCTAAATATAGCCTCAGATATATATTGACAAAGACTTACAGCCGCATTCATAATGAACTCGGAAGAAAGAGATTTATGTGGTATCCTTGGTTAATTAGCGAAAAAGCACAGACAACGTTATCTTATCAGCTCAAATTAATCATTTCTTTTCAGTGCAAAGGGCCCACGACTTTGATACATTGGCAAACAAGAGGGGCATAAAAACAAAATCAAATTGCTTGCAAATAGCTAAATAAAAGGATGGCCCAGGACGAGGCTTCGGCTTATTACTCCCCAAGTTGCCAGCCTGCTCGAAGCCAAACATTTCAGCCAGGATATTGTCGACGAACAAGGAACAAGTTTGCGCTTTGCAAATTAATAACAACAGCGATGAGTTTTCTTGTGTGCCCCGTGTGTCCTTGTTGTTGCTCTTCATCCTGCCAGATAGGACAATGTGTGCTTGTGTGTGAGAGCGGTAAGTAGGACTAATGCCTGCAGGTTGACGTACGTGCTGTGGCATTTTTATTAGGCATCTCCTTTTTTACGAGCCCCGCGCCGAAGCCCTTTTAATGTCGAAGGCGGCGCCAGACTCCACTGGATGTAAAAGCTAAGAGGGGGAACGTTTCATGGCCCATAAAAGCAACAGTCCCCCGAAAAACACAGTTCCCGGAATTTTGCACCCTTCCAGCTCGATACCAACCATACCATCGCCATCCTCCGGAAGAGTGAGTGTTACTTTTTGTTTAATTTAATTAGTCACGGCAAAACCCACACCCCGAATATCATTGTTATTAGTACGGGCATTTTATTGGTCGCATACTGTAGAGAAACAATAACAATTAGGCTTAAATAAGGTCTGGCTACTGTAAATACCCCTTATCGAGATGGGTGAGTTCTAAAAAGTAATCAATAATAAATATCTTACATTGCTATTATATATTTAATAAATTTAATCACTTTTTTTATTGTATCCTTGTTCCTAAGTTACACTTGATTTTTTAGAAAGTCCAGCATACCCGAAGTGCTACCCCTGACAGCACGTGTTTGTGTGCGGGGAGTGTATAAAAATGTCGCTCAATTAAAGTGTAGACACTTAAAATTCAACACTTAATTTCGTGCGTAACATTAATGCCGAGCACATAATTAAATTATGTTAATTACGCTCAACAAAGTCTATTAACAACACACTGCTAGAACGAGATAGACAGCTGAAATGGCTGACAGAAGGAGACGGACACTGAGGCGAAATCCCTTTTGGGCCAAAAAGGCCAAACATCAAATAACTTTCAATCAATTCCAATTAGGCCAGCTCCCTTTTGGCATAAAAATTGGATCCAGAACGGAACGACAATTTAATTTCAAGTTTAATGGCAAACAGCAAAAGAAATAACCACAAAATCCGGGGTGAGTTGGTGGCTTTCGAACAGTTTGATGTTGTTATCTCGAAAGCAACCCGTTTCAGCCGTTTCGGGCCACCGCAGGAAGGGATATTGTAATAACAGCTGCCCGACACGAAGGACTATCTGATCCTTGGAAATTGCGCAGCCAAGGAGGAGCTGGTGGAGACCCCCGGAAAAGTGGCAAGGAAAAGGCGAAGGAAACGTCGAGGAAACGGCCACGCAGCAATGCATTTTGCAGTTAGCAACAATGGGCCAGCGGTCAAAGCCACAATAAAAGCGTGGTGTGGCATCGCTGGATGGAACCGAAACTGAAATGAAAACCACAAAACACGCCAAACCCGTAGTCGTCCGGGGAGCCGAGAAAGAAAAGAGGAACGGAAGCGGGCGAATGTCCCACGGACATACAGCTGTCCGTCCGGATGAGTTTGAAGACGTGGCAGTATGCTAGAGTAAACCAAGTTCATTTTCAGTGCAAAAATTTAATCAAGAAGTGGAGTGCAAGGCGAGCCAAAGTGTCAGCGGTGGCATTTCCCACTTTCCACCGCCGTATCCTCTATCCTTCCCCTGCAATCTATTGTCCTCCCTGTCCCCTTAAAATGTCCTGGCGTCCAGCCCCTTGCGTGTAATACGAGATTCGTTCAACATTTACAATGATTTTGTGATTCTTCCGACACTTTATGGCCCAAGCCACGCTGACAGGCTCCCTACTAAACTCGAACACCCTCACTCTATATCCTTTTATATCCTTTTATGCTATATACATACACATCTATATGCATGTGTATGTATATGTACATATGTATATACATCCCACTGCTGGGTGTGTTTGACTATAATAGAGTGAAAGACTTTAAGTAAGCATCGCTATCGTCATCGCCATCGCCATCACATCACCATCTCGGTATTAAGTTGCAAGCGAAAAAGTTCACTTGTAATGCAGACGAGCAACGAAAATGGAAAATTGGAGCGCAGCTGACACTGCTCCCATTTACCCCCTTCATTTTCCGCCCCCGCCCATTTCGAGGGAGTGTGTCAGTCGATATCCTGCGAGCAGCTTGGTCAAGTTCCCACAGGCGGGGCCAGGATGAAATAGCTTGCGCCGCGGAGCGAAAATAAATAAATATTTGGTTAATTCGATTTTTAGCTATGATTGTCCAAACGCAATTCTTGTTGATATTCAATATTCAAGGGTTGCGACTGGGCATCGCGGCTCGAAATAAGAATACAACTCGGCAACCAAATCACCACTGAAGTGAACTTTTATTGAAACGAAATTGGTTCAAGTGATATCCTGCAGCAGGAGCTGAAAATTGCATTATACATTTTATTACAATTCTCAAATCTTGTTTGTTATGTAAGAATGTAACGGATGAATTGAATAGAAAATTCAAAGCTTGTTACTCACATTTTTATCATTTTAAGTAACATAAACGGGTGATTTGTCGTTTCATATTTCTGACACATTTTACCAACCGAATGAACATCGTACTGCTGCCTTAAAATTTTGAAGGCTTTTGCCGACATCTGCTTTCTGACGTTTGCAGAATATTAAATTGCATAATTAAATCTAAATGTGAATTCTTGGAAAACCGTGCAGACTTCACCTTTAGCTCATATTCATTTTGGCTGGAAATCAGTTTTAAATAATTACCTTGAATGCGGTCAAGGATATTGAGCATTGCACTAGTTAATTATATAATTTTATTCGAATTTACATCTCGATTACCATCAGTGTCAGTTTTCTAAAAAAAAAAACCATTTAAAAATGTGTTAATAATGTCGTTGCACAATTTCTAAAGGGCTATGATATGAAAACGATTTCAAATATGAAATTTCACAAATGCCAGTGCAGCTAAAAGTTATTCAGGAGATTGACACGTATTAGTCTATTGCCAATTCAATAAATACACAACATTTCTATTACGGAATTTAAAACCAATCGATTAACTAGAAAACACAAATCTGAAATAAATGAATGCCTACTCATTTTGATGTTTTAATTAAATTGCGGAGTGATATAAAGATAAGCTTTAACAACATTTTTTTGGCTGGTATTAGCAACTTTTCTAACCGAGCCACTTGTGAAAAATAAAGTTAAAAGTAATATATTTTATGGAGGGAAACAAGTCAAGAATTTACATCATGAAACTTGCGATATGAAGTGGGGAAGCTGAGCATGGAAAACGTATTTCGTAACAAATATTTGCCAAGCATCTTTTGACAAATTATGACTTGGCTCCTCCTGGCCCTTCGCCACCAACCATGTTTTTTCTCGTCCTGCCACGGCTGCTCCTGCTCTTGTTTCTCGTTTCGGTTGCTCTTTGTTTTTTTTTTTTTTTTTTGCCAGAAAACTATGGCTAAAAGTTGCCATGACAGCGTTGCCACATTATACAACAAGTGCTCGAAATAATAAAGTTAACAGCACTTTAATAGTTACCGCCCGCCACACCCACGCCGCCCACACGGAGGGCGTAGCGAATCAGCGGGCGGGGGTGTGGGAAACGGCAACCGAACGAGGCAACTTCAGCAGCGGCAACATGTTGCCGGGCAACCGGGCATAAATGAGGGGCTTATCCTATCGGGCAGCAAAACTTGAGCAATAAAATTGCTTTTATATGCGAGAGTCTGTGCCGTGGATGAGCGGGGAAAATAGCCTGAAATATTCCTGGCATGCTCAGATATACAACCATTATGGGCGGGACGGCAGATAAATTTTCCACTTTGATTTCTCTGCTTAATAAAAATCAAATTTAAATGCGGCTGACAACGCACCAATAAGTCGTCAATTCATCGCAGTACCATGTGTGGAGGCTACACGGAGAAAAACAACTAAAATCTATAAAAAAAAAAAATGTATGCAAATGTGTATACATATATGTCAATATGATTTAACTTCTTAATCTCAGCCACAAATAGTTATCTTAACTTTAACTCAAAACAACAAATACTGAAATTCTGTATGTTCAAATTAGCCTAGAAATGTTCTAAGTCCTATGATAATTATTAAATAAGTATGATAAGGATAATTATTAAATTTATGAAAACAAATGTGATTACTATGTTCCGTCATATTTTCTATACTTTTTAAACATCGAAAGCCATTGTTTTCTAATCCACAAAAGCTAGACACAAATTTTCGGATGTTTTGGTCCTTGTGTAGGAAATGGGCTTGGTGCTAGTAGTGGAGGCATTTATGGCCAGCTGATGACATGGCTTCCAACGATCCTGATGCTCCTGCTTCTGGAATGTAATAAAGTTTGAAGCTTCCTTCGGTTCCCGACTCTTTGGACTTTATGGCTGGCACATAAAAGGAAATCAAAGCCACCAAGGGGAAGCCATCCGCAGCTGGCCAAGTCAAAGAGTCAGCCATCCCGCCAAATGGCTTTGGCCCGGGAGTCAGAGATCTCTATGGAAACGTGAAGCTGAGGCCGTAGCTGGAGCTGAAGCTGAAGCGCAGCTAATAAGGTCTGCGGGCCTGCAGGGCGTATGCTTAATATTTTGAGCCAGTTGGCGCATATATAAATGCCGTTGCCCAGAGCACCAAAGCGGAAAGTTCTGCATAAATTCAATTAACTAAAAACATGCAAATGAAAACTTTTTTCGAGGGCGACAAAGCCGCGGGGCGAAAGCAGGGAAATGCTAAAATGCAACTCATTCAGATGCACAGAAGTGGCAATTGGAAGTGGCCACCAGGCGCATCCTCTATCCTCTATCCTCCAGTCCCTCCAGACTCTCCGCCCCTCCCCGATGCCTTCTAATTATTTCGCGCTGGCTTTGGAATATCCTTTTTGCTCCGCACTCAGTCAACTATGCGTGTATATCAGCAGTAGGAAATGCAATAATGTAACGAGTAATTGTGCAAAAAAATATGAAAAGCAATAAAGAACGCGCAGTTACGCAAAGCGTAGTGGGTGGTCAAAGGCCATGGAATCTGGAGAGGATAACGGCAAGGACACCACTGCCAGCAGTTATGAGTGCGGTAAGCGGTCCGGGGCAACAAAAGTTGTCAACGACAGCAACGGAACGGCACGGCAACGGCAACAGCAACCAAAGCCCCAACCCCTGGGCGCTGGAGCGGATCGAGCAGATGGAGCGCATTGGGGGGCGCAGGAGGGCACATGGTGGTGCAGGGGGGGTCGTGGACGTGCAACGTGGCCGCACAAAGTTCGAGCGCAGCTCACGCGCCCCAGCCACGTGATTCCGCTCCTCGGGCTCCTGTTGCTACAGGACTCGCCTCGTGCCCCGGCCCAAAAAGGATATTAATTTCCCAAAGGTGCCGTTTTTGCTGGCGAAAATCACGCAAAATGCGACCCGGCTTTCACGAGTGGGGGGTGGCAGTGGGAGTGTCGGGGGACAACTTAACGGAAGGCTGGATGAGTGGAGCCTTTGTCGAACAGAACATTACACACCCTAGGCTGCAATTAGAAATACAAAGTAGTCCATTCAATGCTACACAGATCGTACACAAAATATTAAGTAGGTATGATTGTAATTCATTTAGGAAAGGTCTCGCCCCGATTACGTGACATAAAAATAGTAATTAAAACGCAAGTCAAATCGAATTTCCACTTTTAAACTGGCTTGAAATGTTTTTTCGATTGATTCCGAGACTTTTTGGAAAATTTTACTTAAAATAATACAACATCAAGTGTTGAATTATCTCAAGCCCGTAAATGCATCATATTAGTTGAAGTACTTACCAATAAATTGATTAAAATGAATGTAAACATATTATGTAAGTGTGACCTGAATTCAATAAATGCGTTACATAATTTATTTTATGTTAACACAATATTCCATATTAAATATTTGCTTCGGGATAAATTTCTTTACGTATAAATAGCTTTAAGGCTCAACTTTGTAAATTAAATTTCTTATGAATAAAATAATTGCATATATTGAAACACAGTAAAGTAATAGCATTGTTAATTTCAAACAAATTCGATTAAAGTTTTTGATTTCACACAGCAAAAACAATCGATGTAACCCACAAAACAATGGCAAAAATCCTGCGAAAGTCATGGGACCCCATGAGATGATTATATCACCGACGCGAAATAAAATTAAAACGCACGCACACAAATTAAAAACTTTCAATAGCAACAATTTTCATTTAAAAATTCAACACCATGCGCAGGGACAGGCGGTGTGGGGATTGGGGAATGGTGGCGGGGGCTTAGGGAAATGTGCTGGGGAAAATGGGAAAAATGTGGGTGAGCTAGCCTGGCATTCCGGCTAGCAACCGCTTGTTGATGGCCATTGAAGTGGGGCGACAAACAGATTTATGAAAACTGAAAAATATCCATTGTAATTTGACTGCGCGAGTGCCAAAGGACCTGCTCCTCCAGCGATGGTAAGCTGCTGCGGAGCTGGCAACAATTAAAACTATTTTGGCCAAAACAATATCGGGTTGTTGCCATCGCCGCCAGCTTTCACAGTTGCCAGTTGTTTGCTGCTCGTTGCGCGGGTTGTTCGCTGTTGGCAACATTTTATTAGAATGCAGGCCGGGTCCGGGTCAAACCGCAAGGGGGGTCGGTGTCAAGGAGCGCTGGCCACCGGGAGTGGCAAGTGGGAGTGGCCAGCGGGTGTTGGGCGAGGGGTTAGGGGCGAAGACGAAAGGACAAGACCGAAGCTGATTGCTTGCTGCAATGGCTGACAGGACATGGGGCTTGACTATGCCCTATAACAGCACGGTTATTCGCATAAAAGGAAGTCTCTTGCTTCAAAAAAATCCGATTAAATACCTTTAGATCAAGTACACAAATAAATAAATAATAAAAAATACTATACTGATAATGTGATTTCAACCAATGACTATTAAAGTGGGAAAGGGCATGTGACTTCGTTGCCAACTCCATCTACCATACCCCATATCTTGTGTTGTTCCGTTGTTTTGTCATTGCTGCTGTCTGTTTATTGTGCCAGCGCTGCAAAACTCGAAAGCATGTCCTTTGGCCAAGGATAAAGTGCAGCGGCAGCGAAAGGAGGCGACTGCGAGCGCAGGACGCGAGAATGCGACTGGGCAGGAGCTTAGCAAAACAACAGCTGCTGGCCCGCGACCCCCGACCCCAGATGCCTGGGCGAATTGCATTCCCGAAGGCAGGCGGAATTTATTGCTTTAAGACTTAATCAATGGCTACTGACACTTCTTGGTCTTCGGATCTGGTAGTTTCTGCATCATGAAGCCGGGCGGCGGTGGCTGGATCTTTAGGGTGGTAAGTCCACCCTTGGGCTCACTGGCAAACCTACCGTTGCGCGGACCAGCGGGCGGCAACTTGTCATTGCGCAGATCCGCCAGGATGTTGGCCAGACTCTTCTCGTCCAGGTCCTCGTACATGTCATCGTTGACCGCCAGAACGGGGGCATTCACACAGGCGCCCATGCAGTAATCCTCCTTGAGCGTGAACTGCATGTCCGGCGTGGTCTGACCGTGCTCCAGATTGAGCGTTTTCTTGCACGCCTCAAAGATTTCGTCGCCCCCACGCAATTTGCAGGGCGTCGAGGTGCACACACTGACCACATATTTCCCGCGCGGCTTCATGAAGAACATGGTGTAGAACTGCGCCGCCTCGAAGGCCTCCATTGGATCTATCTTGATGGTCTCGGCCACGGCCTGAACGGCACTGATCGAAAGCCATCCCTGCTGCCGCTGGGCAATATCCAGTAGTGGCAGGAGTGCTCCCTTCCACTCCGCCTGCGGATACCAGGCGAGCAGGGCCTTCACCCTCCGCTGGTTATCCTTGGAGAACTCGAACTTCAGTGCTTTGCGTATTTCAGTGGCATTCACCGGTGCTCCCAAACGGAGAACGGGTGCCAGGTGGATGCGGCGGATGGGCTGAAGCAAGCGCAGCATAGCGGTATAAATATATGTATATGTACGTACTTAACCCTGTGTATATGAGATTCGCCTAACGTTGAATATTGAAATTCCTATCGCATTGACATCCATCTCTCGGAATACATAAAGCACATATATTATCAAAGCCGCCATCGAGTGGGAATATTCGCAATATATCGAGTATCAAATAAATAATATCGATGTCAATTGAATGCTTGCATAATGAAAACAAATATGTTTAATGTCGCACAACATCGAATTAATTATATTTAAATGGTAAACGAGAAATGGAAAACAAATAAGTGTATAATTTAAGAGATAAATAATACAAATATATTAAACCTAATTCCTATTACGAATAGTAAATTTAATAATACAGACATTTATATCAGAAGAATTTAAACGATAAATGGTTCACAGTGGAAAGTCAAAAAAGAGTACGTTTCATAGCTTCGAGAAAAGATTTGCTTAAATGAATGCTTTAAGCTATTGCTTTCAGCCCACAAATTCAGCTCATAATATCCTTCTCACTTTTTTATGCAATATTTCTCTATTTAACTACGCTGCAAATCAGTGTGTTGTGGCCAAATTGCAATCAAATTGAGTTGGCCAGCTGCTCGTCATGACAACGTGGAGGTGGTGAATCCGCAAAGCGAGGTCACAGCATGCCAATCAAGTCTCTCTGCCGCAAATTGTTCAAATTGCATGCCGCTCTTAATTGTCAATATCAGAGCTGCAGGTCAAATTCACCAGGTTCAGGGGTTGCGTCAAACTCCACGGGTTCAACTCCATTTCCCCGAGCATTTCACACTTCACTTACGAACAATAGTAATGATACCAGAACTCGGTTATCAACACCTGTCCCCCGGCTCATTTATGGCGTTTTTATTACGCTTTATTAATGTGCATCTGTGTGGGCCCAAAAGATTAGATCGTAAAACGCAGACATTATGCTCGCACAGTATCCGATCAAAATCCATAATAAACAATTAGGATAATGGCTATTCAAAGTGGCATCGACTGCAGATAGCATAACGCTAATGTTGCAGGCACATGTAATGGGAAACATCAAAGAACTGGAGCACATGTTGCCCCAAAAAGGCAGCCGAATTATTGTGGCAATCCCCTGTCAACACTCATGAAAATGAGCAATTTTTATAGCCTTATAGAGGGTATTGTAACAGCTGCTGTAAAATATACCTATTTAATCAGCACTGGAGTCCTTATAATATATTAAACGCCATAATTGTTATAAAAAGTGATAAACATTTAAGCAATTCTATATCAAATACATAGAGGGAAATCACTAAATTTATTTGATTAAAGTTTTAAAATAAAGTTTTTAGCTGCTAGTTTGTAAACCGATTACTATTTGCGACTCCCAAAGTCGAAGAGTGTTTTTAAGGGGTCTTTGACCCACAAGAGTACCTATAAATCTGCATGTGAGTGTGCATGTTGGCCCAGCAAAAGTTTGGCAGTCCCAAAAAGCGGCAACAAAATGGGAACTGCAATTGGCCACCAAGTACTTTCCAAAGTCTTTTGCATGGCAGTTCACATAATTCGTGTTGTGATAGTCTCGGCCTCGTTTTTCCCCGGTTTTCGGTTTTCGGTTCTTGGTGGGCAGCAGTTTTCGGTTTTTGTGCCCAAAACATAATTAAGTGCTTTGCAAGTTGTTTCGGCTGTTTGGGGGGCATTTGTCATAACGTGGATGGGGGAGAAAAGTCCGGAAAGCCCAGAGTAGCAGAGCCCGTTGATAATGTACTAAGTAGTAATAAATTTTACTTTTATGCGAGAACCACAAGCAAAGAAACTCTGGGGAGAAGCGAAAACAAACCAGAACAGAAACCAGAATTCAGAAATCAAGAGTCGGCGAAAAGTGAAATGGGCCCTGTTCCCCTTTTGACCCCGTCGACAACAGCTCAACAAGTTGGCCAAGTTAGCGAGTTGGAAACTCCCGACCATCCGAGCTGCCGACTTTCCGAGCTGATGAAGTGGCAGTGGCCATGAGCCGGACTTCAGTTGTAGTTGGCCAGCGTTGGAGTGGAAGCTGAAATTAAATCAAACATCAAACTCAATAGCAAAGCCAAGAAGGGAAAAGGACTTCTTCGCCGGCAAAATGAATCGAAATGGGGCAGGGACGAAGTGCCAAAAGTGTTAGCAACTTTGCCATATTTCTGTTGATTTTGTTCGCACAAAACTGTGGCCAGGCACGCAGCCACGGGCGTGATGGATTAGCAAAGTTGGAGTTTAGCGGCCGGGCTACCCCTGTTTTTAATTTTGCAAAAATATACCAAACTTTGTGTGCGCAACTGCTGCCGGCCACGCCTCGCCGGGAGGTCAAAGGGCGTGAACTGGTGCGGGGGAAGCCCATATTCCATGTTTTCGATCAACTGCAGCAGGACTTCGAGGCGAAATGGCGGCGCACAACTACAGTGAAGCCATTTAGCATTCTCCAGCACTTGGATTGGGAGCAGGAGCAGGAGGCTCACCGACTTAAAACCCACTCAAACGCTAGTTTTGATATCCTGGAAGAATTGTACAAGGATCAAAAGGCTTATGAACGAAAGACCACCACCACAAAGCCCTTTCATGTGCTGCAAAAACTTGAAAAGGACCTGATCAAGGCGGATAAACACACCACCACAGTTAAACCTTTTCATATTCTGGGAACCCTAGTGGAGGATTTAATAAAAAAGGATCTGAATGATGGGTATCTGACTGAGAAGCCGATAAAATCTACGGAACCCCTAGCTGAGCACAAAGCCGAGTTAAAACCGCAATCCCGGGCAAAGGAAAGTCAAAAGAGGAAACGGAAACGCATTCGCCGCCGAAGAAAACGAATTCGCCGCCGCCGAAAACGGACTCGCCGACGTCGACGAAAGAGGAGGAAGAAGAAGCGAAATAAGAAGAAGAAGAAGAAGTACAAGGGCGAAAAGAAGAAGAAGAAGAAGGGCAATCGGAAGCGGAAGCGGAAGAAGCAGCAAAAGCCGGAAGACCACGATCAGCACTCGATTTTCCAGCCCGGTCAAGTGATCTTCGCCAATCCCACTAAGCAACCGTACTATCACCACCATCCGCACGATTATCCATATCCTCCGGTTAACCAGATGCAGGTTCAGACTATACCCACAGCATTATTGTCCGCCTTGACTACCAAGAAACCACATACGGTGACCACCACCCATCGTCCCTTCAGCAAGATCAAGTATCTCCTGAGACACAACAGCATTTTCAAGAAGAAGAAAAAGGAGTACCTCAGCCACGTCGGCCAGGTGCTGTATCCGTTTGTAAAGTTCGTGGCCTTCTTCACAGTCCTCAATCCCTTTACCTTGGGCGTTTTCCTTTTCACCCTGATCTCCCCCGCCGTCTTTGGATTCTTTGGCTTTGTAGCTCTCAGTGTGCTGGTCAAGCCCTTCCTGCATCTGGTGTTTGGGGTCAAGCGAAATGTGAACGCCTTCGATCGCAAGAGGTGGCTGGCCCAAAAACAGGAGGAGAAGCTTAAGCTGGCCCTGCGTCCGGTGACCATTCACAAGCACTTTTACCAGCAGGGTCCGGTCCGCTCTGCTCCGCCGGTGAAGCTTCGTCCAGTGGGTCACTGGCGCAGAGAAGGAGATAGTCCTGAGACACAGATGCCTCGACCATTTCAGCACACACAACCAATGCAAGCTGCACCACCCAGGGGCCCACCACCCATGAGTCGTTATAATCCTTTGCTACCTGAACAGCACAAGGCTCTTCGCTATGATCATTCGGACCAGCCTGGAATCTTCCTGCGATAGCAACACGGATTTATGTTCGAACTGTATATAAATCTTTCGATGTATAGTAGAAATCTTAGGGGAAACTAATTTAAATATAATATAAGAAGTAAAATTGAATAGTAGTAAATGGTAAGCGACTTCTAATTTTTACGAAAGATTTATATTTGTAATTGATTTAGCGGTAAATACACCTAAAAGTCGAAATGCTTACAATAAATATGATCTTAAAAGCTTATAATGATCCGAACAACCTCCAGAAAAGTAATAGGGGAAAAGGACCTTCCACTCTGCCAACTTTATAACCTCACATGCGTATGGCGCATTCAAATTAACACGTTTGTGAAGTTAATTAGTCGCTGTAGATCATCTTGTAGACGTCCAGCTCTCGCAACTGTGCCAATTTATCGCCGTAACCCAAGCGGAGGAGTTCCTTCTCCTGCGGATCATCCACAGAAAGGACTTCGTGGAGTGGAACACAAAGTTGCAGATCCGTGCGCTCAAAGAGCCTTCGAGCTCTCCAGCGAAACTGTTCCACTGCCTCGCCGCAGTCCTTGCGACTTTGCAGGAAGTCATCAATGTGTGAGTGGTGGTGGATCAGCCGGTCTACGGACGCCAACAGGTTCATCACAAGAAAACGACAGTACCGCTTACGAACGTAAGAGATGGGCATGTCCATATTGCCCTCCTGATTCTTTTCAGCTTCTTCTCTAGTCCAGCACCACAGTGCGAGAAACAGGATAATAGCCACCTTTAATCCACCGATGTACATCAAAACGGTCAGCGGAATATTCTCCTCCTCAACCGTTTCAAACCAACAGAAGAGATCTAATATCCCGTAGTCCATGATACTCAACACAATAAGGCAGAGCACGGCGATGTTGCCCACCGCCAGATGATGCAACCGAATCAGCCGAAGAACTCTGCTCCAGCTTAAAGGAATCTTAGCCATTTGGATTGAATGGAAGGAAGTGTTCAGCCGACTACAAACTTTATAATTTTGAAACCCTAAACGAAAAATAGACAATACTTTTACCTCGAGCAAACTAGAACTAGAATGATCCTAAAAATGTAAATGAAAGTAAAAGGCTTTCTTAGTTATTTGAATTTAATTGAAAAATAATATTATTACTATTTTTCAATGAATTTGAACCAAGGGTCGTATATATAGTAGTATACATTTGTTTAGCCAACTACTCTGTAACTGGTTTCCTTATAATATAAATGTTACCCAACAAATTTCTTCAACTTCGTGCCAGATTGTACAAATAACTGTTGGAATTTGTATCAACTATTGAATATATTTTAATGCAATTTTACCAGTAAGCTGGCTAATAATCGTGTCATAAATACACTTAGCTTTGTTATGGATTTTTATAATTTTACTTTGCAGCGATGAACCAATTATTAGTTGACCATTCAAATTATATCGCAAGTTTGTTCATTCTCAGCACTTATCCAATTGGCATTGGACTCCTGTTTTTTATCTTGTTGCTCTGGCCGACGGTATTGGTATTGGCATTGGCATTGGCACTTTCTTCACACAATACTCAGAGCCAATATCAATTGCGCCTTTGCAATTTGCCAACATTTTGCAGGCCATCATAATGGAATCGCCTTGGGAACGTCATTTTGTTTGGCTCAAAACAAGTCGTTCGTCGGTGGAACTGCACTCCATTGTGAAGACGCTGGAGAAGATTGGAAATATGTATTGGAGGGAGTTGGAGGGATGAAGAGTCAGGGCTTGTGGAGGGTGAAAAGAACCCGCATTCGAATGCAGATAGAAAACAATATTAGAATAGCCAATCAAACTCTTGTAGTAGTAGCCCACAGTATCAGAGCGGGATTTCAATATTTCCTCACAGTGCAACACTCGGAGTACTCGGAGTGCCAGGCAGCAAATAGAACAAGTAATAATAAATAAAATTGTAGCCAATTCATAAGGATTTTGCATTTTGTCGCTTCAATCAGGCAATTGATGGTCTGCGGGAGGAAGGGACGCAGTGGGGCAGCTGTTTTCCATAGAGTGGTGGGTGCTTCAGGACCACAGGACCTGCGAACGACTGGCAACAACATTCGTTCATATTTGCCAAGTGCCGATTGAGGCTGCCTCTGCATTCTGCTGATCTCCTTCAACAACGAACCACCCCCTCGACCCACCTTGCAACACCACCATTTCCATGCCACCCCTTCCATTGGCAGCACAATGTGCGTATAAATAACGGATTTCCTGTTATAAAATATTTGTAACGACATTTTCCCGATTTATGTATCCACACATATCCACACAGACGGATTATGCATTCTGGCATCAGTGCTCAAGATACTAGCATTTCTTCTTTGAAAAATGTTTTGAAGTTTGTAGCGTAGGATGTGGAAAAATCTATAGATACTGTATCTACTTAATTTGAATAAAATTAATTTATTTTTAAATCATAATATAGTACATAGTGGATAAGGATTAACTTTAACCATTACATTACATTTGCGTAAAATATTTTTACTGTATCAAATTGCCTTTCACTAAGACTTCGATTAAGACTGTGTTTTATCCTACCAAGCGTGCGACTTATGTACACAAGTATGTTTATTAAAGATTCTTGGAATCTATTTATTTGTCAAAGGCTCGCAATTACATCTACTTGTTTGAACATCGCTGTATTCCCTGGAATATGTTGCATTGTGCCATTGCCAGTGGATGAGTGGATGTAGTCCGCCTTCCAATCCTCGGAGATTCCTATATATATATATAGTACCACGATATCTCCGGCCGCCGCTCTCCCCTGCCAATTGCTGCCACTCCGTCATGGCTGACAGTTATGGCTATATGGATATCGATATGGATATGTGCCGGGTAACGTCTTCGGATTGCAGCTGTCAACGCAGCAGCAAATTTCGCCCGTTCCAAATGTGCTGCTCGCTGCTTAGGAGTCGAGAGTGGAGAACCACTGGATTGATGATGCTCCGACTGGCACATGCAGTTGCAGTTGCATTTGCAGTGGTTGCTGCTGCTGCAGTGGGGGGTGCATAAATCACAGTCATGCACGTGTTAATATCCTTGAATGCGCTCGAAAGCTCCATTGTTGTCAGCGAATATCCAGCATACAAAGGTAAGAGGGAGTGGCTGTGGATAGGAAGTTATGCATCCTGTTTTTGGGGGCGGACAAATGGCCACGGGTCAGGCCACAAATGATTCCAGGTATCGCATACCTTCCAAATGATTGGCAACGCAATTATTCCAGCAATCCGAGTCAGCTATCTCATCGCATCGAATTTAGGAACGTGAAGTAGGAAAAGGCGCCCTGAATGATCTGTGAAATTGTTGAATCAGTAGTTAATCAATCGAAATGAAGTTAAGAGCTACTCACTTTCAGCACAGCAGTGAGACTAACTCGAAAATAATTAAGGCCAGTGATGAAGAAGGGTCTCGAGTTCAGTTGGATGGCCAGGGTCACCAGTTTCATCAACTTGACATTCTCGCCAACGTTGTCCGACTGATGAATCACCTGCTCCCAGTCAGCGGTGTAGTACATCATACCCAGTTCATCTGTCTGCAAGTGAATATTAAAAAATTTGATAGCGAAGAGTGCAGTAGAAACACCCACTGTTTTAAGCAGAATTGAGCCGAGCATTCCTAGTGCCAGTAACTCCATAAACTTTGCCAGGAACCACACAATGTAGGCCACATTTCCCCAGGGATTCTGTAAAAAACGTAATTATTCTTAGTTGCATCATTTTTCCCTTTTGAAATCTAGTGGTAAACGTATTTCATAGGAATTAGTAGTTGTACACATTTAGATAGAATTACCAACCGTAAATGCCTTGAAGAACAGAGCACATAGCAGTCCGGCGCTAAAAGCGAACATGACGAATATTCTGAGGGTGAACTCCTTCTCCACACGCTGGCCAAAATCCCTCAGAGCTGCGTTCCTTCGCAGGATGTGGGTCAAATTTAACCGGTAAGCGATGGCCACGTTTAAGGAGCTACTCTTCTTCAGCAGCATCTGTGCTGAGCGACGGAGATCCTGGCCAAGCTGGATATATCGAGCATTTAAATGCATCATCAGCTCGCCCATGACATTTAGCTCGCCAAACAACATGCTGGTGATGATGAAGCCCACCCAGAAGTTGAGCACCAGGAGCGGAATAAAGAAGTGCAACTGGGTGTTGTCGAAAGGGTACACCTGCTTGTAAAGCATTTCTCGACGATGGTAGATGACATTCGTCACCGGAACCAGAAAGAAATTTAACAAGGCCAGCAGATAGACGGTCGAATTGACCCGAGTGGCCAGCATTTGCCTTTGAATGCTGGCAAACAAGTGGGGTTCCATCTCCTCGCTGACGTAGATTTCCGCATAGAAGCGCTGCAACAGGGCCCGGAAGCGATCCTTGTGCCAGGCCAACTGGAAGCAGCGTATCTGCATCTCGACCAGGATCAGATACGTGGGCAAGCCCGTCAGCATGTTGTCCATGTCCTGCCGATTGGCTATCAGGTAATGAAAGTCCACTTCGTTGTGCTCGCAGAAGACCAGGAATCCGAGAAAAATCATCAACCTGTCCAGGAAAACGGTCCAGCGCCCCGACTCCGCCTCCAGGGGCCAGGCGACGTGATTCAGGACACGGTACAAGGACACCGGCCACGGCATCGGAGCCAATTCTCCGCCGGGGAGACGGGGTCTGTAGCGATGGAACGACATGACTGGTTGGTCGTCTCACTGGATGGACGCCCATTTATATTCTAATTTTAATTGCCGCCGGCCTGATGAAATATTAAATTCATGGCCCAATCATAAATTATTCAGATTCATTTGCGTTTGTCAAAATAAACCCGAAATCGAAACCAAACCAAAATCCGTCAGAAAACCAACCCCATTGCTGATTTGCTTTTGAATTCCAATCAACTGGCAAAGCTCGTAGTTAATTGACACGTGATTATTGAAGCTTTTGGTATGGGTTCCACTTTAAAGTCACCCCTTCATTTGATTAAATCAACACTTATAACATTTTAAAGCTGTTTTAATTTACTTAATTTTACCATAAGTTCAAATACAATCATTTCTTACTATTAAGTATCATTCATAATTTAATTGATTTCAATTACCGATTTAAACAAGCAGTTAATTAAGGGCAATAGCTAATAGTCTCAAGGGTGGTTTCGACTTTAAACTCCAATCATTCCGAAAATCCACTCGCATCATTGCACATTCGTCTCGGCGGACAGCCGCAAACAATCATTTTTATGATTATGCCAAAATAACACTGACATAATTCCAATAAAACCCAAAATTGCCCTGGCACACTGACTGACAGCTCGGCCTTTGTGCCCCGTTCACCTGGAAGAAGGCAGGATTCAAGGCTCCAGGACCTTCGCTTTCCCTCCTCAGGACTGCCTTCAAGTATGCACCTGGGAGCAGCTGCTCATGTGTGAGTATGCCCCGGATCCTGGCCAAATCAAAGGACGACCGAAAAGGCGTCGGAGCAGAGCAAATTCAATTCACTACTGTTGATTCTCCGCCCGTTGTTGTTCTTCTTGTTTGATAAAAGGATGAAGGGCTGAGGAAAGGCCAAACAACAGGGAAAAAAACCCAAATAATATTAATATGCAAATTGAGTTTTTTAGTTGAGTGATCTAAGCGGATAACCGAGGGCCAAGTCAAGGCGAACGCCAGTCTCGAGGGACCGACACAGGATGCGGATGCGCACTAGGATGAGACGAGGATGAGGATGAGGACAAGGTTGCGGAGTCTCTCTTTGGGGCATTTTGTTTTTTGCTTTATTGATTGCCGGCGGGACGGCACACGTACTATATATGTATGTATATCTGGAGCACCAGTCGGTTTAAATGCGAGTATCGAATCAATTGAAATCATATTTTATTAAACGTTTACGGGACCATTTCCCACAACCGCCGCAGGAGCACGGAACTGGGAAAATATTTACAAGAAGTCACAGTCTGTGACCCACACCACACCATCGAAGAACAGGCCGCCGGCAGCGCCGAACGATTCAAATATAAACACATAAAAAACATTATACGTACTGGTAGGTACACATAAATCCGTATCCGTATACGGATCCGTATCCGTATCTGCAGCTGTGTGGCCGTCGGCAAACTACGGGTTATGGAATTCTGCTGATTCGCTCGCTTTTTGCGTGAAAACAAATTCCAAAAGAAATTGAAAACATCCAGACGCAGATTGAAAGCAAACGAATGGCGATGGACGATGGCAAACAGAAAGACCTGCAAAAAGGCACGAATCTCGGAAAGCTGCAGCACCAGCAGTCTGAAACACGCCGCCCGAGGGATTGGCCAAATGTCACGCAACTTTTTGCCATATCTCCCGTTTCCCAACTCCAGTCCACCAAATGGCGTTCGAACGGAAAGACAAACCGAACACCCAGCCCCTTGCAGCAATTGATTTATAATTACGACCACCAGCAAGGACGACCGGAAGTGGGCCAACAAAAGCCGTTTTGGCGGACTTGCTCAATTAGCCAGGTCAGACATGAAATCGAAACCGAAACCGAAACCAAAATTGAAGCCCAGCGGTTCCGAATGACTTGCCCACTGGGAATTGCACTTAGAAAATTATTTAAGGTAGGTAAAACTTAAGATACGTAAAGCGTACTATAAATTAAATATTTTTGGTTTTTGGTTATGAAAATTTTATAAGTGATTATCTAGGCTTAAGGCTAAAACAATTATTTAATTTCAAATGTATATTTTTCTTGAAAAAATCATATCAGTGAAGAGCAATGAGAAACCCGAGGTTTTTTAAATAAGTTGAAATTTTCTTTTCTCCTTTACATAACCCCCGTAGTGCGTAATTTCCGCCGGGGAATTTTCCTTTTCCTTTAAAGTGGGCAGAGCCTTCATTTGTTTCAACGGCCCGTTCACCTGTGGCATACGCGGCGTATGAGTGACCAGATATCCAGCTTTCCAGGAATTATTCGTTCGTTCGTCCCTGTTACTATATGAAATATATGCAAATTGGATTATATTCATATGAAAGGGCAGCCTAAGGCTCAGTGGTCCTGGGCACGTGTGACGCCCCAGCATCAGGATCACCCTGATAAAAAACACAGGATGAAAAACAAAATATGTTGATGTTCTGGTGAGTGGGAGTGTCCATTGTCTAGACATAATTGGGAACCAACTCCGAGATCTGGTCAGTGTCACAAAGGAAAGGTATTTACTTTCCGAAAACTCATCGAAATACTCCAGCTTGTGCTGAAGTCATTAAATTTAATGAAAATGGTCCTCATTTCCAAAGGGGCAACAAGAAAATGCGAGAAATTCTCAGATAATTCTCAGTTTAAATTTAAGCTTCGGAAAATAAGTTTCATTAAAAGCCTTACAAAAAATTGCAAGAAAATTATTGAATCTGCCGTAGAAGGTTTATAATCAGGCTTAACTGACTTATAAAAATCATTAATTTTACATTTCCTGCCTGAAAAGTCGAATGGAACAAAAGATTTAAAAATGAGCTTCCATTTTTTCAATGAAATATTTTATATTCATACCAAGTTTGCTGACTTCCGCTGTCGACCCATTCTTAAAAAAAAGGGTCTTTAAACAGAATTTGTTCACTGTTGCCCCGTTTGCGCCTTGATATCTTTTAAATTCCTATCAAGTATACGCACTGATTTCCGATTTAGAACATGACTCGCAGACCATTAAAGAAACATAAGCAAAGTCACTTGAAGTATGGAAACCGTAAACACAGCCAGCACAAAAAGGGGCAAGTAAAGTGGCATATATGCAGACAGACAACCGCACTCCTCACAAAAGCCTCTGAATAATTAAAATGTCTATGGCAACGCACATCCTCGCATTTAAGGAGAGCCACATCCATGATGATCCGATTGAACTCCGGATGGAGGATAGCAGGGCAGGAAAGCTGCAAATCGAACACGCAGGTTTACATGCGCCTAATCCCATTGTCAGCCGGATGGCCCGAGGCTGAGTGACTCGGAGTCGGAATCGCCTGGCACCCCTTTTCCGCTTGCACCTTGAAGGTCCTTCCACCGAAAGGCCTCAAGCATGTCCGTTATTTTGTTTACAAGAAAACATAAATCTCAGCTCCTGCGGCCGGAGTATGTGGAGTATGTCTGTGTGCGGTCGAAAGGATTCGCTGCCGTGTGAAATGGAACATATCATCACATCCCCGGACCCACACAAATATGTGTGGGTGTTGGCGGGGTTACGCTTTAGGTTGCTCTCCTCGCTCTCCATCTCCTCCGGCTGCCCACAAACAAAAAAAAAAAAAAAAACATAAAACGACCAAGGATGAGCGCCTTGGGTTGGGGATTGGTGTTTGGGCTTGGGGTTTGGGTTCGGGTGAGTGGCAAAAGCTTTGGTTTGCACGCGTCAACTGTAAAATCCTTTTGACATGCAGCCGGCTACTCTTTGGTCCGAAACTGGCCATAAAAAATGGGCTTTAGAAGCTGGGAATCCAATTATAAAGAATTTTAAACTATGTAGCGTGAACAGGACACTTAAAGTGGGCAAAAAGGGAAACTGAGCAAAAGCCAGGTTATTAGCGGATGTAGTAGTAGTGTGTGCTGCAGTGTGAGCTTGTGGGAGATGTGTGTGTGTGCAAGTTATTAAAAGGAAGCCAGTTCTGACAGGTCACAATCAGTCAAGGGCTCACCCAGCTGAGCTCCTGCGTCCCACTATATAAAAATTGACGTGAAATTTATACGCCATTCTCGCTTTCGGGTTTTCGGGTTGCCAGTTGAAGAAAAAATATAGCAACAATCCATAAAGTAAATGTAGCATTTAAACAAACAAACCGGGCGACATCAGAGTTAGATCGTCCAGGAGGAGGTCCTGGGCGTATGGGAGGGGGAATGACAATCCGGGCCAGGAGCTGTGACAAAACACTGGAAGCCAAAACTGACAGTGACAACTGGCTGGAATGGAATGACGGGGAGCACAAGGAGCAGCGCTGATGATGCTGCTCCTGCCCCCCATTCGACACCCCCATCCATTGGCGTACCCATCCGAGTGGTAGGAAAAAATTGACATAAGCGGATATGTTACCCAGCGCCTTTCCGGAGCGTGTTGGGGCGTGGGAGTCGGAGTGGAAGTGGGCGTGGCACTGGCCCATATAGGCGGATGATGCAGGAGCAGCGAGCTGCGAGCAGAGCAGATAAATTAATGCGATTTTTCATGTTGCATGCTTGAGTTTGATTTATGCAATTATATGTCTCTATATGGGCGGTGGAGCATGTGTACGAAACTGCCTGAGTGTGGGTGACAGACAACTTTTGTCAAATACGTCTAAAAGCAGTAATTTTTTATATTTGATATAAGGCGGAAATGCTAAGAACATTTCCGGTTCGTTACCTACGCGCGATGGCAGCTTAGTGGACTTAGTTGCCCTATTGGGGATACGCTTCAATATTCGAAGTGATGTGGACATGGTATCACGTTGCAAGTAGCCTGAAATATTGTAGAGATATAAAATGAATTATTACAAATGTATTGACATATTTTACGATTTTATTCCTGGTTGAAATTATATACAATACAAAAGTATTAAAACTACAATTAAATAATAAATTTTCATTTCACTTGTAGAAAAAACAGTCGAGATTATTCTTTATAATAATAATCATTTCAGGGATATGGTACTGCCATCAAGATTTTCCTTTCCGCAGAGCATCTGCCTCGGGAAGTGCAGTCAAGAATCGTGTGGGGCATGCAGTCAGCCGGCTGGGGCATGTTAATTTGTCATGATGCCACTTGCTTACTAGTTCTGCTTGTGGTCCACTCATCCGGCGACCAGCCAGGAACACTCGTGCTGCATACGGAAATTACACAACAAATGGACTTTGGACTTTGGACACGGGACTGGAGCTGGCTGAGGCTGATGTTCGTTTTTCTGGAATCAGGAGAACAACCTGAAATCTGGCCAAATCCGATTAAATGCAAATGGCCCCGCAACCCCGACGCACGTAGTCACACATCCATAGCGCAGATTAGTTGCGTAAGTTATCAGTGGGAAGTGAAAGGAGTGCGATGCGGCAGGTGGCTCTGGTGGCACCAGATTTTAGTGGTTGCACTGCAGCAATCGTCAGTCAGGCAAACACTGCAGCAATTCCCGGTGGCCAGGAGACGGTTATACGACTAATTAATATTTCAATGGCCGATCCGGTTGCATGTCTTTGCGAGACTTTAAGCCATTGCCAGTTGAAGTTGGAAAACTGCTGCTCCTGCTGCCCGCCCAATAGCAAAATGGTAAAATAGCTGAATAGCTGAGCATGGAAACTCATTTCGGCCATTAATGGCCGATGGTTTGCGGAGTAACAAGGCGGAGAGTTGGCAGTCGTTGGTAGTCGTCGTGAGTCGTCGTCGTTTCAAAGGAAATGACAGCCATTTCCATTTTTAGCTACGCTTGGGAAAGCCAGCAACTGGCGAGGACCAGGTCCTCCTTTAAACTGGAACTACACAAATTGCTTGCTTAAAATATGCGCTAAAAAATTCCCAGCCAACATCCTCGCCGTCGCATCCCCAATATTTGAACATTGTCGCAAGGCATCAGCATCAGCATCGGGATTTTATGTAGCGCATATTCCTGCTCCACATCCCCGTTTGGCAAAAGGAAAATAAAAGAGCCACTTCCGTTTTATTTGCGCAAAATTAAATAAACCGAAATATGGCTGACCATATTGGCGCATAATGGGCAAAAATATTTTTTTCATTAATGCCCCATGCCCCATACCCCAGCGGAGTAGATGGCAAAATAAATAAATAAATAAGCGGAGCCAAAAAGGAAAGCCGAAAAGTAAAAGCTCCGACTGCGACCAGCTTATTGTGTGTCAATATTTGGTTGACCAGGCCAACGAATCCAGTTTGGTGGCTAAGTGAGTGCCTGGCCAGCGGGCGGAGGTGGAATAATAAAATCATTTTAATAGTTTCGCTGCCTGCAGTTTTACCGGGCTTTATGCAGCTCAATGAAATTAAAATGAACTGTCATTAAAAGTGGCTCCTTTGATATGTTCAACGATTTTCTTGTCATCAATTCAAATAGTTGCAGCTCTTTGGTGGCCACTTTAATGAAGTTAATGGGTATTTAAATTTCCTGGGCTTAAGCCAACTTGAACCTGATTAATTATACTTAAAAGTGCCTTCAGTATTTAAACAGAGTATAATATTTATTATTATGCCTATTATATATTTATTTATTTATATATAAACTATACTAGGCATTAGGTCAATATTCTTTAACATTATACCTAATGCCCTACTTATGTCTTTGGTCTTATAATAAATGCCATGGATTTACTCAACATGTCTTGAATCAGAACATCTATATCCGTTTACATATTTACTTTAAATACAAAATGTTCACATCCAACTGAATAGCAATGGCCATTGAGTGTTCACACCTTCCGCCACTTTTCCTTTCTTCAGCTGACAAGTGCTCCACTTACACTTTTCCTCTTTGCCCGTGCCACGCCCCAAAGACGTCCTCGTCTCAAGGATAGTTAAGCTGCTTCAAAGCAATATTAGATGAAAATTTGTGTAAGCCGTAAAGAAAAAGCCCATTCAACGAGAGTGTGAGACGATTGCCAATCGAATTTAATGCGCATTTATTTTTAAAGTGCCATCAGCTGGGAACACACAATCCGCCCAGCCACCACCCATCAAAGAAGGCTTCTTTTGTCAACAGCAGGGTATTAGGAGGAGAATCCGCCCGAAACCCAGCCACCACCCACTCGGGAGCAACCCAGCGAGCCGCACTAATCAACACAATTACGAAGCAGTCGAAGGAAAACTTTTCTAATTGGATATGAAGACGCGCACATGCGTTTCTTTAAAGGAATTTTACTCAAGCAGGCGAGGGTCCAAATATTGTGACAAGAAAATGGCTCGGCACAAGGAGATACTAACGTTCCACGCTCCAAGTTCCAACTCCAATTCCCATCTTAGGCATCGCGTCTCCCGACTCCGCGGCTGAAATGCTTTGACAAATTATTTTTAAGCCAATTTACAACTTGAGAAAAAGTATCAGGAAAACATATCACTCCACACACACACACACACACACACACACACACAGGGTGTGTGGTTCGCTTCGGTTCGGTTGGGTGGCTGAGTGTGTGTGTTTGTGTAGGTAAAGCAAATATAATGCGAGGGATAAAAGTGTAAAGTTGACAACCCAGGCACATTACTCACCCGAGGTGCCAGCCATCCAGCCATCCGGGCATCCGGGAGTATGGGCGGCATTAAAATAACCAGCCAACCGATTCAACGTCAAGCCAGAGCCCAGAAATGAGCATGGCCAAGAGAAATGGTAATGTGACTGGTCGAGAGGGCCCAGGTCCTGCTCGTCCTGGCGCCTGCTTTAGGGGTCTCCGTTTGCGACTCCTTCATTTTGCACTACTTTGGAGCATTTTCTCAATGTCTCTCACTCGACAAAATGTCGACAGCGTCGGCGGAAACCATTAATTTTGTCACTTTCGGAAGTGCAAAGTGGCGAGCATGTGGGAGCATGTCGCTGGCCGAGCCAATGGCCAGGTCACCAACTGGCTGGTCAATAGTGAGAATCATGAAAGGGCAATTAAAGTCGGGCACCTGTGTGCACATATCCGCGAATATAGCTTACCGCCGACTGCCAAACAAGTTAATTGCACAGACCGCAGGCCACACGACACTTGATAACCGCGAAACCACAACAGTCGTAAGTTGGCTTAATAATTACAAATGTATAATTTCATAGTAACGAATGATGAGGATTGTCCAGTCACCAAACGCTAGTCGAGTCACAAAGGATCATGCTTAGAAGTAAGGAGTGATTAGGGGTGGGATTAAAAGTCATAGCCACTAGTTCCACTGTTCAGTCTTCGATGACGCACATGATGTTGATACCACTTTTGCCAAGATTTACGCACTCCAGAGCAGAGTCCTGGTGCTGTCGCATATAAATTAGGAACTGTATGATAACGTAGAACAGGTTATTCCTATCGTAGACGCAGTTGTGTAGTTCTTTGTCGCTGATAAAGTTAAATTTAGGGTTAAGTGGGTTGCCGGTACTTAAAATGGCGCAGTGGGCCTTGTTGTGAACTGCGTTCACCACGTCCTTGGTCGAGCTCTTCTCGTCGCGAATTAACACGTAGCGGGAGTGAAAGGGTCGTCCGCCGCCCTGCGGCAACGGCATCAACTGGCTATCCAAGTACACGCAAAATAAATGGAATATTATCTGCAGAATGAGGTTACAATTAATCAAGAGTGCTCAGTTGCGGAATTTCGTATACTCACAGCTGCATCGGTGGGCAAATGCTCGTCCCGCTGCTGACCGTTGTGTGTTTTGCCCGAGTACCAGCGGTAGTCAGCTATGCAAGAGCCCTGCGCAAGCTCCTTGATGCGCTGCACCAGGTATTCCTGGTTGCTGAAGGTGTCCAGGAAAGGTAAGAGCATGGGCAACATGGGCGCACACGTCTGCACGAACTGCTGGTTCTCGGCTGTTTTGCGTAATCTCTCTACACTCACAGATCCAATTTTAATGTCAATCAGAGCTCGCTGGCGGAAAACATCGTCCACATAATTGATCTCTTTGACCAAACGCTGAAGTATGGTCGTAGAAATCCACTAGAAAATGGTAAGACATTAGTACGTTGCAGTGGAATATTGAACGGGATGCTTACAAATCTTAGGTTGGCCACATATTGCGACAGTTTGTCCGTGGATATGCGCTTGATGACCTCCGAATTGCTGTCCCTAAACTGAATACCGCCAAACTCCTCAATCGAGGTGGGAGCATTTTCCGTAGAAACAGCCGGAGGTGGCGATAGTTGATAGATGGTGGTCTTGAGCATATAGGCCGCATTGTTGCAGTAGTTCCAGAAGGAGTTGGCCGATCCCATGCTCTGCACATTGGGTGTATCCGAGCTGTCCATCATGCTGCGCTCCCGATCCGCCTGCTTCATTAGACTGGTCAACTTTCGTGTATCGGTCATGAAGTCATCGCGTCGCACCTCCGCATACGGGGACATATAGGTAGACTCGTTGCTCAGATTGCTGGCATTCAGCGAGTTGTTTCGAACCATCGAGGAGTTGTAAGAGGTGTTTTGTTTCGTCTGCTGCGGCGTCCTTGTGGGACTGGGGCTGCGGCGCATGGATTGCGAGCCCCAGCAGGAGTCCTCGAAGGAGGAGTGCCAGTTGATGATGGGTATGTCGTCCTCTATATCGCTATCCGGTTCGTAGCTGCGTGGTTTCATCACGGCTCGGGAGCAAACTGTACGAAAAGAGTTCTCTATAGGAATAAAAGTGGTTAAGTGGATGCGTTAGAACGGGTTCCTTTGGATTCCTCACCTGCCTTGCCATCAAGCAGCCACTTTTGGATATCGCTACCCGTAACTTGGTCACCACCAAACCATAACCACAAATACTTGCCGAAGCAGGCGAGTGCACTTAGGCCAATCAGGGTCGTAATGGTGCACTCCGCCAGGAACCAGTAGGTCCTGTAGGCGGACCGACATGCCTGCCAGAGGTCGAAGAGGAGTAGCGACAGCAGCACCACATTTATGGAGCACCACTTGAGGTAATGCCGCGCTTGGGCGCCCTGCAATCGCAAGTCCAGGCTGCGCTGCACCACTGGGTTTTTACTCAGCGGCGAGCTGAGGAGCATTCATGGGTTAATTTTCTGAATTCTACACTAGTTTCTGTCACTTACCAATTAGTCCGTGTAAAATTCATTGCCTACTATGTGATAATTATTAGAAAATCACCTGAATAGGTCGAAAATGCCGGGAAAACTTGTTTGTAAGTGATAGCACAGACAAAAAGTTAGAATACCACAAGGTCAAAAAATAAATACCGTTTGGAATGAAACGCGTTATGTACTTTGTTGGCTCAAGATACCTTAGCGGAGACACTTTCCCTAGCGAAGACACACACCTATCGGCGATGTTTTCTTTGGTATGGATCAATATCCATGATATCATATTTTTTAATAGAACTAAAATTATTTTTATGATTTTTAAAATGATTTTTTGTTTATCCGAATGTTTAAAGCTATTCACCCACTCTAAACGTATTACTTATCAGCAACTTTTAATTTATCATTTAAATGCAGTGTTTTATAATATTTTTTAGAGTAGTTATAAAATTAGCTGTTTTTTAAACAAATTTTTTCTCTATCTTCAATATATTATGACATAAGCCGTACAAAACCGAAGACTCAACAATTTTGCAACATTTATGAGGACGCTAAAAAATTCCTTAATTTAATTTAATTTAGTTTGTTTTTAATGATATAAAATAACTTTTAATTTATTTCATTCCCTAAGTAAATTGTATATAATTGTGTACACATGCAACTAAATGTGTATTCTCAATAACTTAAAAATATTTTAAAATAAATATTTATAAAATATAACTTTTTTGTTTAAAAATTATACATTCCTTAGCGCACTGGGATGACTGGGGCTCGTCCGGGAATTGAACCCGGGACCTCTCGCACCCGAAGCGAGAATCATACCTCTAGACCAACGAGCCGGTTTGAACCTCAGTCGACTAATTACGCAATCTAATGTAAAAAAAAAACTTACATATAGCCATTACAAAAGGTTCCACAAGTCACTTAAAATTACGTTATCTTATTCTCTCCATATAGACAACTAATTATTAGGCTCTCGTAGCATTAGACCCTTAATTTAAATTATTTAAATTATTAAAATTATTTAAATGCCATCACTGACTTTAAATAAAAAACACGCTTGTAACTATATGATATATTAAAAATAATATCTTATATATTGTTTCCTGATTTAATACATTTTCGAGAGGACGGTACTTAGATAGAGCTATTCAGTTTTGCATCAGTATTCCCTGATCGTAAAGCCCGCTTCACTGCCCTTCTTCTCCTTCTTCGTTTGCCAACGACTGTAGGTCCGACACCCACTCCCACACCGATCCCCGGAACAGGAGCTAGTTGCAGCAGGAGAGGATTACTGACCAGGGCGGCGGCGATGCCCAGAACGGTGGCACTGGCCAGCGGAATCAGGAAGCTTTTGGCCAGCAAGGCCTTTGGTGAGATCTCTGGCGATCCCTTGTGGGAGACTATCTCGTGGGAGTCGATGGGGTAGGAGCTGTAGGAGTAATCCACTGCTGGCCCCGGGTAGTGGCCATGTTCGGGTCGAGGTCGATAAACGTGGTATGGCACCCCTGCCTCTCCGCTGGAGGAGTAGGTGTGCCCAGGAGCAGGTCCTGGCTCATAGCCATGTCCGTTGGATGGTCCGTAGTCATACTGATAAGGTTGACTGTCATAGGCGTAACTTTTGCCAGCACTTCCACTGCTGCCATAATGCCCTTAAATAGTATTAAATATATTTTTAATGAAATCTACAATAAACAACAGTCATCAATTTCAAATATTAATCATTTTAAGTTTGAGTTTATCTTTGTAGAATATATAGATTGAGTAATCTTTGAACTCACCCACGCTTATTCGATCGTGTATATTCCCACCTAGTTTCCACTTATCATAGGCCTGGCTAAGGTTATCATTTAGGTCACTAGCTTGGGAGCCATGAGCTCCTCCAAAAGGCGGCAGCGCACCAATGGGCTTGGATATGAAGCCAGCTGCAGTGCTATCCAACTTGGATGACGATGAGCCCGGTCCGCGGTAGAACTCCGGGGGAGGATCGTAGCTCTTGGCTACTGCGGAGCCCACGGGGTCCAGTTTCACGATAGCCTGTCGTTTCCGCGGCTGCATGGGCTGCCAGGACTCTGATTCCTTGGACGCGTTCTGTGCGGATGCGTGCGCTATGGTTAGAAGGAGACCGAGGCAAAGGCCAAAGGCCAAAAGTAACTTCCCTTGGGACGCGAACATGTTAACTGAGTGCGACGCCTGCAGACCGGCGGATTTTATATGGGTCCCGGTGTCGCCATGTCGTCATCTGGAGTGGGTGCCATTACAAGCGCTGGCGACAAATTGCAGTCCGACAATTTCAAACCGTCGCCGCTTGGCTGCTGGCATTGAGACGTCTGCAGTGCGTTTCGGGAGCGATTAGTGCCGCCAGCTTGGAGCCCCTTCAAGATTTGGCCACGCGGCTCTTTCCACACTCTTTCATCAGGCATTATATCAGGCGGAGGCAGCAACGAGCATGTAGTTGCCAATTTGTGCCTCTCTTGGATTATTGAAATAAAGCGTGCGCACCCAGAAATCCATAGCCCCCGCGACAGGTGAGCACCCAGAAATTAGTGGAGTTATTCGCGCCCTCGGCAAAAGAAAACAAAAGTCCCAATCTGTGTTTTAATTAAATCATTTATCGCTGCTTATTTCTAAAGTCGCGCTGCTCAGCGAAGGGGAATGATCGGTGGTGAAGTGAGGTCGCAGGGGGCCGGAAAAGTCACATTTAGTGCAATAGAAAGCACAACCTATAGAAAATGATGGAAAGTGTTGCTAGAACTGCTCTTTCTTTCTCTTACTAGAATATATGGTCATTATCATCCGATGAAAAAATTTAAATAATAATAACCTTTTAAACCCAATGCTTGTGTACTCAATTTTTATATCACTGGAAGCAGAGACTTTCTCAGACAATCAAAAACCAAGTTGATGTCTTTCTTAGACTGGAACGCATTTATTAATGCCGTGCGGCATAAAACAAAGTAGTTAATAATACATAGCAAAGTTCGTGAATATGAAAAGCCTTTGTGGTTATCAACTTGCCATTCGATCACGGCGATCATCAACGGCGCTTCCGATACATTTCCGGCATGTCGTCGGGATCGGAGTCGGATGCAGGTGGTGTGGGCAGTTTGCCATCTTTGTCGCCCAATACCATTCGCTCGAGGATCTCAACCTGGAGGTTCAGGATAGCCATCAGCTTGAACAACTTCTCTCCGCGCAAACGGTAGTCGGCACTTCGCTGCTCTTCCGTCAGGAGTGCCCTTTTCAACTCCTGCGGGCTCTTTATGAGGTCCCTTTTGAACTTAATCAGTTCCCGCCTATTTAGCTCTAGTTCCACATTCTCGGCAACAGTATGTCCACGGGATTCGTACGTCTTTCGCAGGCATCGAAAGGCATCGCCAAAAAGATCCGCATACTCCACGTGCAGAAATTCCAGGAAGGTGATAGACGACCGATTCGAATGCTCCTTTAGGATCCTGCTCGTCTCGTTGAAGTAGTCATAGATAACGGAGGCGAAGACGTTCATCAAGATAATCGCCAGGAGGAAGACCAGTGCTAGGTAGAGCAAGATCCCTAGAATACGACCTCCGTGGAAGAAATCCGCAGGATGAATGTCACCGTTAAAACCCATTGAGTACCTGGATAAATTAGATTAGTTCATGGTTGAACCTAATGACTTGATAGCTAGCAAATAGAGTTGCCATGTTTAGGGATACGCACCACATGCAGGTGACCACGGACTGAACCATGTGACTGAAGACCACTGCGTTGTTTCCATTCGGCACCGCCAAAGTAATGCCAATGGCCATGAGGACTACCAGAATAATTACACCCAGACTGGCCACTGCCCGCCAGGCAGAGAAGAGGGTCTGCGTGAAGTGCTGGAAGACGGAGGCAAACTGGAGCACCTTCCACAGCCGCAGAGTGGTGATGCACACCAGGAAGCCCTTCACGATGAACAGCATTTGGTGGAGGCGCAGTGGACGCTGGAAGTCGAGATACTGCCCCTTGGTGGCCGTCTCGATAATCTGCAGCAGGGCATCCGTCTCGATGTCGCGCATTATTGCCAGAACGGTCAGGAAGACGTTCAGTATATATATGGCCAGATCCACCATAGTCCAAGCCTCGTGGGCGGCGGCCGGATGGTGCCAGATCTTCGTGAACACACCGCGGGCGAACAAGATGACCAAGACTGTGTACACGAACAGTATGAGAAGCTCAGAGTTGCTTCTCGTCTCCACATTTCCCAGCATTGACACAGAATCCACATGCACACGGGGCAACTGGATCCCGAATGGGCTGTTCTCCACACGCAGAGTGATCAACGTGAAAAGGTTGGCATCGGCGTTGTACATCGTCAAGTCGATAAACAAAGCCGAAGTATTTTTATCCAGCCAGCTGTAGTCTCTCAGGTATTCGATCTGCTTCAAGCAGTTTATCTAGCAGCATTTAAAATTTAAAAAATATTTAAGAGTATCTCCTAGTGTTATCCAAACCTTTGTGCTCATCATGAGCACTACGTAGCCGGCCACTTCCGGGTAGTTGAGCAAATAGCCATAATGATCGTAGTTGAGTAGCAGGCCATTCAGAAAACTGGGCTCGAACTCGGCCGGTACAAAGGGGTCGTAGATACGCCAGAACTTCTCCGTATAATGCATCCGGTGATAAGGAAGACGCCACTCGGGCGCATACGTTTTCTTGTCCCACTCGGGCTTGCCCAGTCCAATATGGCAGTCCACTGGGCGCATTTGGCGAAGGCGAACCACACCGATCTTCTGCCACTGTTCCATGGCCCACCAGCCCTCGTAGCCGTTGGTTTTCTGCGCGTAGAAAGCCTCGACTAGGGTGATCTTCATATAGCTGTGTACCTAACGGATGACTTAGGTTAGGACCTTTCTTGGAAGTTTTATGTATATAGGTCATATAGCATACGGATTATTTTGGACAATTCGATTGCCATTTCTTTCGAACGTTTAAGTACATAATTAGTAACAAAACACATTTCTTGCCTGGTATATAAAGTACACTTGCGACAGGCCGAAGGTGACCGAGGTATTGTCCCAGAAGAGGCGCTGCATGTTGTTGGTATTGTAGTAGTTAGTATGATCCTCCTGCAACACCACCATCAGCATCAGGGCAATAAAGTAGGAACCATAGAGCAACAGGTCCCCGGCAATGTGCTTGTATTTCTGGTTTAGCATCTCGTTCGTGTGGCCCTCAGAGATCAGGAGCTCGGAGCGCAGACTGCGTAGCCGGATCTTCAAGTAGCCAATGTGGTCCATAGTGGGCCCTCCCTCCTCCGCTCTATAGGGCGGATCCTCCTGCGGCCAGGTGGCATAATCGATGCTCTGAATGAAGAAACGAATGGGCTCCAGGATAAGATATTGGAAAAAGAAGACCAGGACGATGGTTACCAACATCGTCTTGAATCTCTGGGGCTCGTGCATGAATCCCGAGAAGATTGAGACCAGAACGAAGCACACCATAACGACACATGTGGTCACTCCGAAACACGTCAAGTCCTTCCGGCTAATACTTGAGAGATTCATTTTAACTGGCGTTCTTTGAAATTGCTGCAAGCTTGAATTAAAACTCAGTAGATATAAAATCCACGCTTGCTGCTTTTGATTTTATAAGTCCATGAAATTGAAACACACGTTCATATAGTAACTAGTTTTATGCCCTTAGAATGAAAGGGTATGGCATTGTCCTTCAGTTTGTCCATCCGCCTGAGATTAAGCATGCAAATCAGACTGATTTTATAAAATGATTTTAATTTCAATTATCCAACCCAAACAAGCCATAAAATCGATACTCATTTCGAATACTTTCAACGTATTTGTATTTCGTATTAATAGTTGCCATTTGGTATGTATTGATGTATATTTAAGTATAAAGATATATGCACAATTCATTAACTTAGTTAACGTTTCTAAATTAAAGCGATATTCTTCCGAAAGTTCCTCTTGTATACGTGGAGACTAGGTGCTAGAGTAGATACATAGTTGACTAGACATACCGACATATATGTATGTAATGCGTATAATACTGGATGATCGAGGCGGCGATACGGATCGCCGGTCATCAGGATCCGGTGACTGGCGAGCGCTTTCATACATTTTCGGAATTGACTTTCAGTGGCACGGGACCGGGAGAAACTCCGGACAACCTAGTGCGACATGGACACTAAGAACGGAAACCCATCGCGGAGGAAACACACATGCTATATACGGTTAGATACAGGTGGATTAGTTAGTCTGGTTAAGTTTTCCTGTGCTACGGCGATTCTCTGCGAGATTAGTTGCTGGGCAACTGGGAGCGCTTGCCCCAGCCGCCGTGGAGCTTCTGCCACTGGTCGCGTTTGCCCCACATGCCCTTCAGGTTGTTCCATGTGGGTTCGCGCTTACCCCAGGCGCCCCTGAACTTGTTCCAGCCCTGCGCCTGCCTCCTCTTTCCCCAAGCGACGTTCATGCTCTTCCAGGCCCGCTTTTCCACATCCGGCTCGCCTGCGAGATCATCGAAATCCTCGCCAGATTGCGATTGCTGCTGGAGCGGCTGTTGCTGCTGCTGCTGTGCGGATTGTCCACTGGCCAGCCGCTCGAAGGTGTCCCAATCGATGGTGTTCGTGCCATCCGTGATTACCAGCGGAACAAAGTGGCCGGTCATGTAGATGTCCGGATCGCTGACGTCTCCGCTGGAGGACCGCTTGCCCCACGAGCTCTGCAGCGACTGCCAGGCGCGCTTATTGTTGCCGTACAGGTCGCTCTCGCTAAGTTGGTCCAGTACCACCTGTTCGGACAGGCCTCCGCCTCCTGGTTCATTAGAGGGTGGACTGCCAGCACTACCACTGGCCACCAAATTACCGCAAGCGCTGCCCAGGATGAGGAGCACCATCAGAAAGCCGTAAGTTCTCCGCGTCTTAGTGTGAGCCATAGCTGTGGAAATGTTAAATTAAAAATATAAAAAAATATAATTAACATTATAAAGATAAACGTTTAATAGTTTAATAATGAAGTGTAAGCTTCTGAAAAAGGACCTTTCATGAAGACCTTTTAAAATATTGCTTGAAACCAATTTTGAAACTCAAAACAAAAACTATATGAAATTTAAGATACAAATAGGTAAATTATTATACCATTAAAACATAAAAGGAACTTAGCTTTAATTCAAAATTAAATTCGATCGAAATTCCTCTCAGTGCAAAGGTGTAAATATGAATGAATAAATGCCTGACGAAAGGCCGATCCTGATGAGCCAGCACAACCGCACTCGCGGAATGCTCAATTAAGTCGCTGCCGACGCCACTCGACTGCTCCCTGGGGGACCGGGGAAGTCCTGGAGAGTCCTGTGGCAATCATTTCCGCCCGCGCCTCGGAATTACTGGAACACGCGCAAGAACAACAAGCGAGCGGGAACAAGCGTAGCGATTTAGCTAAATAACCTCTCTAATTGAAAGCGGTGGGGGCCACCGGGTGGGCGGAATTGGGTGGTACCCACCTTCGGCAGGATAACTGAGCTCATGCCGTCTGCCGACCGCTGCGTTAAAAGGCAGCAGCGCATAACAGTTACAATTTATGGTCTATTAATGTCCTTTCAGAGGTAGCAACCAGCGGGGCTACTGAGTTGTAGGCATTTCATTGGGCTGACTTCGGAATGCCAGTAGGCCAAACAATGGGGGGGGGGGGGGTTTCATGGGGCAGAAAGCCAATGTGCAGAGATGATTGGCAACCGGAGAAGGGAGAATCGCAGTCGATAATGATGCCTTAAAACGTTGATACGCTGCCCCGCAGTCAAGATTATGGTGCTGTTTACGCACTGGCTTAAGTGCCTTGCGATTGCACTTGCGGCCAATCGACAGACTAGACAAAAGCCGGAGGAAAATTCACGGAAAATTCAGTGGCTGTGGGTGGTGGATGTGGGTGGAAAGAGCAGCGCTCGTTTGTTTGCACTTCCTGCCAAAGTAGTTTTCCCTATGCGTTCGCATGAGCACCGCCACCATATTGATTTGCATACATTCTAGCATTAGCTGTCAACAAAGCCACATCCTGTTATAAGGACTCTCCAAGAAGGCGGAAACGTTGGCGTATTATGCTTTCGTTATTGCGTATTTTCGCAGTCCACATGCATAATGAATTTGATATTATTAAATCCCTTACTATAAGTGGTCGGTTAGTTTTATTGTAGTGTTCATGCCTCATGAGCCTCAAATAAATACTATTAGGTTAAAAGTCCTTGTAAAACTTTAATAGTGAATATCGATCTATAAATAAAGCTGATAATTGCTTTCCTATTATTCCTTTTTTAATGATTTTCAACGTGGCTATACGAAATGCTAGCACATATTCGTGATGAGCTATCAAAATACGTGTATATTGAAGTACCCCAAAACTTGCCTACAACCATCCCTAATGGACAAATCTAATCCCTTAACTGCCCCGTTTCTATTGGAATTAGCAAATTTGCCGTAATCCCCGTCCGATTTTATGGTCATTGCGAATCGGCAGCAGCTGGTTGGCGCCAACATGGAAAGTCATCGGCCGGGAATCAACTATACAAAGCCCACTAAAATCGGAGCCACTGGGGGGCAGAAAGAACGTGGACATGGTATCTTATCTGGAAGGTCGCCTGATTAAATGATGTAGCTGGCCGCCCGCTTAGATTGGCGGACTAATTGAGAAGCGTCGGCGGTGGGCCAACCGGTTGCTGGATGCGACTATACTCCGCATACGGATGTATCCCCTAGCTCCTGGCCAAAGACCAAGGACTCCTGACTGATTGTCCGAGTGCGGAGTTGGCCGCTTTTTTTCCGGCTTCGCCCGGACTTAATTTGTGCTCTTGTCGTTGATTGATTGACGCCGCCCAGATGAAAGTTTTAGCGGCTTTGCGCCAAATTATAATATATAGCCACCGCGATGATAGAGCACGCATCGAATTTTATGACCACACCCCAACCACCCCGCAGCGAGGATAGGATTGGATGGGGTTTGGGGGTCAAGGGGCAGGCAAACGTGCCGGGTGAACTTGTAATTGAAATTAACTGAAAATATTTATGGCCCTTGTGGCTGACATTCCTTCGAATTTGGTAGTTGACTTGCGTTGCTCCATTATTAATTTGCCAGCCTGTTGCCAAATAATTCATGTGGTGTCAGGACGGAAGAGATATCCTTCGTCCCTATTGGCGACTCCCTCAAGTGTGGCAAGTGGCAAGCAAATTTTCGCGCCAAAATTAAACAGCTCCATGCAAATCGAATTCGGCAGCTCGCCTATTTTTCGCATGTCTCGATAAATAGCTGGCGCAAATATTTGCCAAAGGATGGCATTCACCAATAAGTATTTTGTTTAAATAGGTTTCCTGCCCACAACACCCACGACACTCTGCTCAAGAACTCGTCGCCTGTTGCCGCTGAGTGTGAATCGAAGTATTCCCGGGGACATGGACATTAACGAAAAGTCGTAAATAAACAAAATATCCGCAAAAGAGTAAATATGCTGCTCGTCTCAAGCAGGTTAGCCGTGGGACACCCGTATTTTGTCACTTCAATTTCCAATGGGTTTGTTTGGCAAGGGAGTTCTGCATAATTTGGCCAAGTTTCGCAAATAAATTTACGTTGATGAATCTTCTACTTTTCAGAGGAAGCAGACTATTTTTAAAATTTTGTAACCTTTTTACATTTGAATTTGTGAACGAACGAAATGTGATGCAAATATTAAAAATAATCGCGTCATTGGGTTTTAATGAATAGTCAAAAGGGCACACATTAAAATGTTCACAAAATGAAAACTTTTCGAAAAAATAAGTGACCTTTATACATTTTTCATTAATTAACAAAAATTAAAGTGGGCTCACGCCATTCACAAAACCCAATGTTTTATTAATGAGATGGATTAATATATCAATCGCAATTTTCAAGTTCACTTATTTTTATTTTAAATTTTTTAAGCACATAAAAAAAGGTAAGTTAATTTCATAAATAAATATTTGTAACACATTCCTCGAAGTATTCATTCTTCAGATACTAATTTGTTATTTAAAAATGATCTTTATCTTTGAAAAGGCTGGCTTTGTCTGCTTATTCGAAATTAATTTAAAAGGAAAATGTTTAGAACTGCAATTGAAAAATATTTAATAAATTCCCGAAAAAAAAATTAAAATTAAACTAGAAAATGAACCACTAGAATTCACTTTGCAGTTCATTTCCTGGGGCTTCAAAGCCTCAAATCGAGTTACGAGCATATTGAATATCGAACGAACCACTTACCTGACTATATATCTCCTCGCGATTTTAGCGTACGAATTATTATTGAGGCCAGCGGAAACTGTGGCCAGCGTTTTACAATTTTATTTCGGGTTTGCTGCGCACTCTTTTATAGAATTTTTTTCGACATGAAATAGCGTTTTTAAGTGAATTTACGGGCACGAGTGCAATTCAATTATAGCGCTCTCACTTGACCGGTGTGAAACAGATTTCGAGGAGCGTGGCAACTGGATGTCCTGTCCTGGCTGTTGGCTGTGCGCAAACCTGTTGATCAACTGCTAATGATACGCAGCCCGGCGCGGCGGTCGCTTATAAATCAAAACGGAAGCGAATCGACGCCCGAACGGCCATCCATGTGTCCACGAAGGGTGCTTCGTTTAGGTGTGTGTGTGTGTGTGTGTGTGTGGACAGGAATGCCGGCTGCGCACGCACACAATGGCAGGGGGATATGGATATCCGCTTGTCGACTGTCGTTTGTGCAACGGAAGTGGCCGAAAAGTGTGTTGCCTACTTAGCGGGGTACGTGTTAGTATAAGTGTAAGTGTAAGCGAGCGTAATGTGTGTGTGCGTGTGTGTGTGTGGGTGAGTGAGGAGAAACCCCAAGTTTAGGGCACACATGCGCGATTGTTTGCTCTGACTCCCACCATCCGACAATGGCGGAGACCATTGTCGATCCCCTGGGGAAACCGAGCCTTGTACTCATTCAAATTCAGGTACACGCACTCCTTGGGGCATTTAAAATTAAACACTCCGCACACTTACAATGGAGCAAATGGAACGACTGACGACAGCATATTGCATATTGCATTTCTTTGTCACCGGGTGGCAATTGACCAAACACAAATACGATTCTCGCCACTTACCAACCACCGATGTACCTATGCCCACAGCTCCATCCTGAATGCGACTCCACAGCAGGATGCTTAGGATCCGGAGGAGAACCCTTTTAGTGCTTCATGAATATTTATGGCGACACAGCGCCTCCTTCGTTTTGTTGCTAAAAAACGAAGGATAAAAAGAGCTTCTTCAATTACAACTGACGTCCCAAAGATGTCAAGTGGGAGTGTGTGTTGCGCTGTGTGGTGTTGTGTTGTGTGTGTGTGTGTGTGTGTGCGTTGCAGCGTATCGCTTTCTATGCGGGCACATCAACAGGTTTTCATTTGTGGCCATTTGATGGGACGCCGAATAAACGATGATGGGAATATTTATGACACTCCTCTGCCGGTGCGTATAATGAATGGGCCATGGGACCCCACCCGCACCCGCACCATTGGAGCGCTGCAGAGTTCGTCCATCCAGGAGATAAGCTACGTAGTTACTAATTGATTTGGCCACTGATAAATCGCTGCCGACTCTCAACGCCGATGACAGCTACATGTGTCCGTTCCTCCGCAGCACTAATAAAAAACTTGATCGATTATGACGCTCTTTAGCGAGAAAATCAAATGTTTATAGATGATGGAATGTGCTTATTTAGAAATGAAAAAGTATTAATTATACCGTAGAAAAGGACATTCATAAGGTAATACACGAAGATTGGATGTTGGTTGCAAATTAAATTGAACAATACATATCTGTTATTAAAGTAATATTATTTCTTTTAATATTTACCTTTTATATTATCCATGCTGAAAGGGATTTTTCTCAGTGCACTTGATGGTAAGTGAATTGCAGCAGGAGCAACAGAAGCAACAGACGCCCAAACGATTGTAAATCATTTCCATTTACGTGTCTGGCCTAATTGCAGGCATCCGACGGAGACCTTTGAGCGATCCATTTGGATACGTCACCACTAATGTTTCATTTGCATGGTGACAAAGTGAATTAAATGGGTTCGCCTTAAAGGCGGAACTTTGGCCGTACAATGGGAGAATGCAGCGAAGCCCCGCCCTGACCAAACGCCTTTTCCGTTCTCCTGGACGCCACATTTGTGTGGGAATCCCTCGGTGCTTCCATTGTGAAGATGATGTAGCTGGCGCTGTTGGCAGCTAATAATAATTTGTTTGCACTTTGCATATGCCATCTGGACAACAAAGGCCGGGGCAGCCAGGACATTCGCAAGACATGGGGAACACAATGTCCCGGGGTCAAGGCAAACGTGCTTCAGAACTCTTATGTCCGTGCAAGAAATCACTGCGTTGGAATAGTGGGTGTATTGGAGTACTTATTGGTTTCGAATTTCTAAGCAAGCCAAATTTCTCATAACACATGTGCATTTATTTTTCGTGTTTTATAAGTCAGGCCAAATTCCCTTGAAAAATCATTATAACAATTATTTTTCTACATATTAAGTGATGGTAATTTTGAAAGATTTCAATGTCGCACCTTAAGATGTCTTTATGTGCTTCTCAAGACTGTATATCGATAGGCTTATATGTTAATTGCTTGTCATTTCAATAATTATCGCGTCACTTCAATAAGAAAATTGGTTAGTTGCGTTTCATTCTCGTCGAAGTTCACCAGTTCCAATTTAAATACAAAATCATTTGTCAGTCCGGTATTGTAGTGAATAATTTGCGATTGCACTTAATGTTTAACCAATAGCCTAAAGCATCAGATCAATATTGATACAATTCCCAGAGTTTTTTTCCGACTTTTTGCTGCTTCAGTCCGGTTGCACATTGCCATCCTAGTGGCCGCATCGTGGTGCTTGTAGCTCCCATGTTGCTGCTTCGAATTCCTTCAAAAATTCGCTCCTGGCAGTTCAGATGTGGCAATTGATGATAAAAGTGGTTTGGCGACGGCATCTAAACTTTTGCTGCTCTGCGCGTTGTGAACAATTTCTTTTTCCGCAGTAGTCTAGGTTATGTTCTATCAGGGCCTACAAATGTGCTCGTCGCACGTGCATTCATAGGTGGTCCCAGCTTTCAAGATGGCAAATAATTTGGCAAATCTTCCAAAATGTCCTGTTCATGAATCGAATGTTGTACATATCTGAGTGGTTTCATAATTAACAAGTTAATTACATTTTAGCTGTTTCATTACTTTTATACAAAATCAATTTCATAACTGAGTATTTAATTATTTTATAGATGAACACGTGTTCAGTTTTTGTTGGTAGTCAACCAAGCAGTTAATATACATATAAAAAATCCGCGTGTTTTCGCCCGGGTAAGTTTTCGTCGCGTTTTTCGTGTTTTTAGAAAGTTTCCAGAAATTTCGATCTTCGAGAGGAATGCGAGGTCTGTTGAAAGGGACTTAAGGTAAGTTTAACAAAAGGAAGCTGGTTTCCTTTTCCTAACATAGTATCAGGACAATTTCTATATGTACAAATGCAAAGAAACGGATTTCAACTATGGAATATTTACTACGTTAGAATTTTTATTACATTGAAAAATTTGTAATATCATACGTTTATACGTATGTATGTACGTTGATCATACTTATACGATAATATAAAAAAATTAAAATAAAGTCAACCATAGGAATAAATATCGATTATATATATAGCTAAAAAAAAATTCCATTCCTTATTGCATTTACAAAGTGCATATATTTTTGTTGTATTTTTTTCAAATGTATTGTTCAATTACTTTTGCCTGCGAGATAAATTTAAGTTGGCAACAATGGCCCTAGCGAGTTCACCTTCCCCATTCAGCAATTACAGCTAGTCTCGTGGTTTAGCGAGTACATGAACCTCGAGATAGCGCTGCCACTATGTTTAAAACCATCCACTTACGGTAATCGGCGTCAGCTGTTGCAAGCTAAATAAAACTAAGTACAAGCCGGCTGAAAAACAAATCGACTTTTCGCAGGATTGTCATGAATTAGGTACTGCGGAATGGATCTAATATTTTCTCAGGATGTGCACGATGCAGAAAAGTTCCTGGATTGTGCGGAGAAACTGGAGTACGATGAGTTCTCGGCGGTAAGGACACGCTTTGGACATATATCCTGAACTCCCTGTTTTAATGGCTTAAATCTTGATCTACAGAAAATGTTTGTATTCTGCAATGCGCACAGCGATGTGGATGTGTTTGAGCTAATGGGCAATGACCGGTTGTCGCAGTTAATCTACGGATGGGAGGTGTGCCATCTGCCCACCAGGGATTCCGAGTCCTTAAAGGACCCAGCGCTGCGTCACATGGTGCGGGTTTTAGCGCACCACTCGCTGCTGATTTGGTTTAGCCAGGAGTGGAAGACCTGCTCCGAAGGCCTTAAGCAACTATTGCTCTACAGCCTCACCAAAGCGGTGCCGTCGTTCTACCAGATTGGTGAACTGGCCAATTTCAACTGGTCGTACGTTCTGCAGTTCCAGACAAGGCCCTGGAGCCTGCCCTACCTGCAGCAGCTATTCCTTAACCTGAAGCTGAACAAACACCACGCCATCGAGCACCCAGTTCCTGCGGCATCAGGAGAAGGCAAGCAATTACTATTTTTCCCGAAGGATTTATCTAATCATAGTCAATTTCTTAGAAGTTGCTTTCCTGATACAGGAAGGGATATCTCTGGCCCTGCTGCGGCTAATACAGCTCTTTAATGCCGGCAACTTTGAGGCCGTGAAACAGCTGGCGCTTCGGATGCTGGCTGCTTGGGTGAAAGCACACGAAAATGATCAATTTGTGTCCTTTGAAGGGGATAAAAACTCAATTACACTAATCGGTCATCTATACCTCTTGACTGTTTTTGTAAGAGATGAAAATCGAGGCTTTGTAATAGATAATTTGGTAAGGAAAACATACATGATACAACATATCAAACACAATGTCATCATAAAACCACTCCTTAGATGTACAACATACGGTTCTATACCCAGATCATGCAGGAAGCTTCGATGTTACATGACATTAACTTTACGCCAGCTCGGCTTATTGCCCACGTTTGCGTGCGTCTTCAACTCGGAAAAAATGGGTTCTTTGAGCAAATTGGGTTTAGGAAATTCAAATTCAGTCTGGTCACTTCATTCGCCGTCATGCTGGAGGTCTACGCCAGCTATGTGCTTGGGAATCTCCTGATGGAGCTCCAGGCGCTCAACGAACACGATTTTCTGGAGCACCTGCCACAGTTCAAAGAGCTAATGTATCGCTATGTAGAGGAGCGAGAGAGCAGCGAGCGCTTCCTTCTAGAGGAACTCAAGAAGAAGGAAAACCAGCGAAACAGCCACTTTCAACCACATGTAGTAGAGCTAAATCTCAACTACCAGCAGCAGATATGCAAGGGAAACCGAGCCAGCAACATAGGCGACTACAAGAACTGTGATGACGACGAACAGATTCAGCCTGAGGTGGACGAAGAACAAGATAGACAAATAGATCCGGTGTTTCAAAATGTACCAAACAATGAGGAAGTTTTGAGCTTTGTGTACAAACTGCTGGCAGAGCGGGTAAGTGATGAGAACTATGAAAAGGAATTCCTGTACTAAACACAGTGCTTTCATGTAGAATTTTTCAGGATGGACATTTGCTAAGATTGCCCTGCTGCTGAAGATCATTGGACAACAGTTGAATGCAATTGAAATATGGAAATATCATCCCGGATTAACAGTTGATTTTATGCTTAATTTGGAGCAAAAGATGTCGGAAAACTATGCTGACCTAGCCAAGGTATTCTCCGAACATGGGTTTATGGAGGCAGAATTCTGGCTTACGGCTTTCTACCTCCACCCCACATCATCAAATTATAACGAAGTGAGGCGCTGTTCGCGTATTAAGAAAAAACGGCAGGAGGACGACTTGCTACCTGCTACGACACCACAGAACGTCAAGTACGAACTGCTGAGCTCCACCATCGATGTGGACGAGATTGTAAAAATAACGAACCATTACGATCCAGTGGCCGACTACGATCCGATACACAAATCGCTGCAGGCGTTGCGGCTTCCCCGCAGCATGATCCAAGACCTTCTGACCGTGGTCTTCCAACCACGGAATAAACGATACTCATGGGCTCTCGATTGGCACACGCTACACGAGCGTTGCCATGCCCTTCTCAAAAGCCCGGACCTCAAGAGAAAATTTGTGTCTCTTAACATGGCCGAAGCTGGCGACGATTTGAAGTACCTCCAGATCGACTATGCCAAATACAGGGATCGCCCTCAGTTGGACTATGGCACCATAGAAGAGGGCTACGAAAATGCGGTTAATCTCCCAGAGGCTGAGGAAGAAGCTGAACAAACGTCAGCAGTGGATGATGAAGCAGAGAAAGCCAAGGAGCAGAAAAAGCGGCGACCCGCAAAACGCAAATTTTGGGACGAAGGTTAGCAACAAAATCGTTTTCTTTTGAGCCACTTCCTTTCATAATAACTAATAATTCAGTCATACTAATAATTTCAATTTAAAATCCCACAGTAGTATTTTCGGAAGACGAGGAGGAGGCTGCCTCAAGCGATTCGGAGCCCTACTACACAGGAAATGGCCGCCGGACTCGGGTTAGGGCGGCAGCCATGGTAGCCAATGCCATGTTGTCTGACATGGATCGAAGTGTGCGCGGTGGGCGACGATCGAGCTCTCCAGAGACATCACATCACCAATTTCATACGCAGCCCGTCGTCGAGGAGCAGCCAAAAATCGCAGTCCAGCCTCCAAAACAACTGTGTCTACAAGAAACATCTGCGCGTGTCGAAAAGCGTACGATTAGCGAACTGATGGAGTCACGACCCAAATTTACCAACGAAACCGTCGGTTTTAAGCCGATCGCCGACATATGGAGTTTCAAGAAGGAAGAGCTGCAGAATGTGGTAGAAGACAGCAGCAGCATGATAGAGTGCAGCTCGATATTAAACAAATTCAAAATCTTGAAGGCCCTCAAAATGGCCAAAGCTGCAAAAGCCGCCGTGCAGCCATGTTCCCAGCTTGTTCAAAATATCGTTCGCACGGGATCGGAAACTGAAAGCGTAAACTCAGAAACTTCCACGATGGCTACCCACGACTTCAACGAGGAGGAGGTCAGCGAAGGTTCTACCGGTGTAAGTAAAGAGCTAACACCTTCGCCGACCACAAAGTCTGATTTAACCATGGACCCAGAAGTGTTGCAGCCCACTGGTGAGACCAAGACGCATTTGATCCATGGGAGCCTAGAAACTACAAAAGTGCCACAGAAGACTCCGGAGTTTCTGTTTTTGACCAAGGAGCCCGTGAGAACTGGACAACAGACCCAGGAGCCACTGGGAGATGCCTTAAAAACTAGTGACCTAAAACAGGTCATCCCAAATGGACTGTTCAAAGTAGAGGGACTGGAAGCGAGACAGGCGGCCGAAAAGCCAAAACAAACTGGACAACCGCAACGGGATCTACCGAATACAAGAAAACAAAAAGATAAGCTTATCCACATGCAGCGCTTAGGGAATGCTCAGCTGCCTAATGAAATGTCAACGCCATCAGAAACCGGGACAGAAACCGACACCGCGGAGGAGACCCTTCTGTGGGATGGCAGTGATGAGAACCCTAAGAACAAGTGCTTACAATTTGACTCAGTGAACAACGAATCCAATTCCAGATCTGCAAACGATATTAAGGAAATGGAGACAAATCGTCAAATCAACGAATGCCTGACGCGTTCTTCCCAGGTGTGCTTAACCAGATTGACACCACGAGACATAGAAAAACTCAGGGGAGTAAGAGTTCGTGTTAAGCGAACTAATATGGCAAATTTCTATAACGACCAGACACGTCGCAGCCAAAGAAGGCTCACAGCGAGTCTTAACGGTCAGAGCCGCTCCCACACCGAGGACAGCAATGGATCTTCAAACAGCTACAACTACCGCCAATATGATAGGCGCCGCTTCAAGAAGTTTGTGCACATCACATCGGACTCGCCAGCACCTTCGGAATCGTCCACGCCATCGCCGCGCATGATAGCCAAGCCGGTCTTCAAGCACATTACATCCGATTCCTCGACAGATCTCGAGGAAGTGACTCGGTCTGTTTCTGCGATTAGAAGACGTGGACGTGACCGTGGACGCAGTGGGCCCAAGTGTATAACAGAACCAAATGTGCGACGATCGCCTTCCTTTCAGCCGGATGTGATCGAGTTGTCCTCGGACTCTCTTTCGTCCAACTCACCAATTCCAGCCGCAAACCCCCCCATGAATAACTTTACACATGCAATGGATATGGATCCGCTTTACGAGGAGGCCATCATTCCATTCTAACACGCTGTTGACAAGTCGAGCCTGCTACCGAGCCAGAGGCGATGTTCTACGTGCCCGAAACGAATGCTGGCGAAGGGATGTTCGTTGGTTGCGCAGCAGAGGAAGGGAGCAAGGAAGATGAAGTGTATAGCTGGGAAAATCGAATTCGTCTCGGTTGTTAGAATGCAATTAGCCTGGGGCACACTTGGTATTTGCTTTGGCTACCAAAACGCCAGGATTTTGATGAAATTATTTACGTGTACATCTGTTTGACCAAGTTTCCGGCTCCGGCATTGTATTTCGGTTTTTATTTGGACTGTAACGCCGCCCGAGGGCCTTTAAAAAAGGACTCTCATCGAGTCCAGGACAACACTCAATGGAAAAAGCAAACGCATCCGCACTTCAATTAACTGCCTAATTGATGTGCATTGTGGCTCTAAAAAACCAAATTAGCTACACGCGGCGGAGAAGCTTTGTAACATGGATGACGACGACGGCGACACGTGGCTGCTGGTGTGAATTTAAGTGGCATATATGGGATAGATTTTCTTCTCATGTAAGAAACATTGTTAGTAGTACTTAGCTCTTATAAAGATATTGATACAAACTACCATTAATATTCTGTTTAAAACTTCAATATAAATATATTTATATATATTTATATATATAAATATATTTATATATATATAAATATATTTTATAAGTTACGAAAACACTCATTGTACTGATCATACAAGAAAACTGATTAAAAAATAAATAAATAAGTATACCATTAAGTATTTGTTTATTTATATAAAACTATCTTGGTTTTGAAATCTATAAGGAAATTAATCAAACATCAGCTCTACTTAGTACATTTTTCATAACATACTTAGCTACCTTATAAAGCACTATTAAAGAAAAAATTGATGGTGTCACAATTACTGAAGCAAGGTTTATATTTTTTCAACAAAAGCACTCAATTCATTTCCATTAGGAGGAACTGCCTGAAATGTGGCATATTACTAAATTAGCCCCCTCGACACTCAAGTTCTCACTCGTGCTGGTAATTTGCGGCAATTGCCGCATATCATAACAAATCCGCACGTGGCACCCGTCGCCCACTTGAAATTGCAACTCCGATCCTCCTTTAACAGGATTGCCACAGATAGGAATCCCACATCGGCACACTTTGCCACTTGAGCAGCCGTTAAGACCGCGGCACGTGGCAACGCCTGGGTTTTCTACCAGGAGGATGGAGTCCTGTGGGAGTGAGAGCTTTCCGTTGAATACACATGTTGCTTTTGGTAAGTGGAGGCGGCATCCTGGCCACGTGCCACTAACCCGTTTAGCGACAGGCGTAAGCCCTAAACGATTATTGCGGTTTAGTTGCGAAAGGCGAAAGAGTTGATGGTAATTGAATCTTTTGAATTGCAATCGCATTATTTCGATGTGGCGATAAAACAAAATAACAATTTATTTAGTCCACGAAGCACACATACTCTATATATGTAGGAAAGGGTAAGAAATCTTTTAGTACGGAAATGGATTAAATCTCGTCCGAAAATTATACCTACACCGAAAATATAACAAAGTCGTAATGATCCGAAGATATCATATTAAACAAAAGTATTCCCTATTTCAAATAATTTTTGGATTTATCCTTAAACTAAGTGATTTTTACAAAATATATAATAATATAATATTTCTTCTTTTAATTTAACTATAATATAAAGCATATCTTAAATTGACCAACAATACTACTCATTCATTAATATAAATATAATTAAGTTTAAGCTGTGCAGTAAGCACATTGTATTTAAATAACCCTAGAGGAAGGGTATGACTATAGAGACGAGCTTTGATGATGCCGTTGGCGACACCGCTGATCCTCGGACGCAGACATCCTTCCGATTGGCCTAGAGAGCACCGCTCGCAGCGAAGCGTGAAAAATGCTCGTATTTTGACTGGTAGCGGCGGCCCGCAGAACGAATCTCCATCTCCAGGAAGTTCACCCCGCTGCAGGCAGTTCTAGCTAGACGACGTTGGTGTGTGAGTTGGCAAAAGCCACCCCCGGGCGGCAATCACGGCGCATATCTGTTGGGATTTGTGTCGGGGTTCTGTGCTCTCTACTTTGCGCTATGGCGCCGCCACGACCGACGACAATGCGCCGAGGGTTGATGCCTGTTAGTCCGGACCCAAATCAGCGGGCTTAATGGCTGGCCGGGCACATAAAACCGGTGCGCACTCCTCGCCAGCTTTTAGTTGGTGCGGGCACGCGAGACGCGAAGAAACAACTCTCTCAAAGCGGAAATCGTAAATCGGAAATGTGCTAAAGGATATACACACCGTGATACAGATACGAGATCATGGCCGCCTGCTACAATGCCTATAGCGCTGGATCACAGTCCTTCGAGTTCGACGAGGACGACGACGACGCCTCCTTCGACAGTGGCTACGAGAAGAGTTTCGAGACGGAGGCCCAGTTGAGCTCACGACGCCGCTTGGACTTTGGCACTCCGCCGACTCCGGCGATCCCGCAACCGTACTCCGGCGGCACCTGGGACGCCGTACCGCTCAGCTCACCGCCGGCGGGCTTCGTGGGATTGCTCGATACGAGCAGCAATCACAGCACTCGGAGCGGCAGGACACTGGTCGAACATCTGAACAGTCGGGCCACGAATGGCGTCTTCGATCCGCCATTGACCAGTACGCCGGTGAAGTCGCCAGAGGATCCCAATGCGCCGCGACCGAAACGCAAATATGCCGTCGGCAAGAACAGAGTAACTCGCTCGCGCAGTCCAACCCAAGTGGTGAAGATCAAGCGTTTCCGCCGCATGAAGGCCAATGACCGGGAGCGGAATCGGATGCATAACTTGAATGATGCCCTGGAGAAACTACGCGTCACTCTGCCCTCGCTTCCCGAGGAGACGAAGCTGACGAAGATCGAGATTCTGCGATTTGCGCACAACTACATCTTTGCCCTGGAGCAGGTGCTGGAAAGCGGAGGTTCAATCAACCTGGATCTGGAGAAGCTGCAGAACTTCACGCTGAGTGGTGAGAGGATTACCAAGGAGCTCTTCGATGCTCTTTTCGTGAATCCACAGCCGTATCCCTTGTTCGGACGAATGTTCCCCTATGGACAGGGAATGGCGCCTCTTGCACAGCACCAGACTGCTCCAGCATCGCACGCGGAGCAGCCGCCGGCGATGGGTGGCTTTCAGCACGGCATGGACTATCCGCAGCAGCCACCAGGATTCGACTTTACAGGCAGCATGCGGTTTTACCACCAACAGCAACAGCAGCCGCATCAGCCTCACCATCTGCAGCCTAATCCCCAGCAGGAGTCCAGCCCGCAGCAGTTCTCGCAGGAGAAATACGATCTGTTCAGGGGATCCTTCGATGCAGCTGCCAATCTTCATTCTACGAACTTGGATTCTGGGATTCACCAGCAGAGCAGCTTCTACTCGCAAACACCGCCATGGAAGGACTATCCGGAGGATCAGGCACACGTGCATCCCGTTCCACATCAACACAGCTACAAAAACTTCGCCCCGCAGGTGTAGCACAGTTTTGTGGGCCAAACTACGATCTTAGGGTTTTCAGCGTGATATACTAAAAGATTGCCGGAAATTGCAGGAAACTGATCAAGGGGAATTCCTCTAAGCGATTTGCCCTTGACTTACTTTAAAAACATAACTAAAGTAACTTATGGGTCCTATCTCGGGATTTCCCTTCCTTACTTTTCTCAACTTTCCTGCAATCCGTTGATATTGGTAATAAGCGAGGCACCTAATTGACTGCTAAGATTATCATCAAGTTTGAAAATGAAATATCTTTAAAAATTGTATATTTCACACTTGCGCTAATCTTTGAACTCAATTAGTTTCATGTTATAGAGGGATCCTCAATAGATTAACCAATTTAAAGTCAAACATCCAAAGTTAAGCTTCACGAACTCATTATTAATTCATATGAATTCCCATTATATTTGTATTCATTGGCTTCCTTCTTGCGGATCTCTGGTGAATATTTGAATTAAAAGTGCTTAGGGTAATCAATTTTCCAAAAAGCACTCTTCTTCTCAACATATTCGCATTCTTCTTGACTATATAGTACAAATCGGTTGTCCATTTAGTGTAAGCGATACGTACCTTGCCATTCTAGATTTAAGACCTATCTATAAGGATTCTTAAAATGAACCAGGTATTAGCCATAATTAACTGTACAATCGATTAAGTGTATGTAGGTTATGCCAGATTCTATATCAGTTATTGCAATGCAAGGAAAGCGAGCTAGTCAGGGCCAGAACTTTAAGGTGATAAGATTGAATTTCGATGTAAAACCATAAAGATTTATTTTTGCAAATAAAGTTGACGATCAAAACGAGCCAGAAAATGGTTTTGCGAGTGGGAAGAATGGACGAACTCCTGGACAAAGTCAAAAATAGTAGCCAAAGCAAACAACCCTGGAATCAGTGTACCGCTGTGTGCGGATTTCAGGTCCCAAACAAAGGACTTAAATTCAAATAAATATTGTATATTGCAGGGCACATAAAACGAATGGCTTTGTGTGTGTGCACTGCAGCTTGTTCTTATCGTAGGGGGCACTTTTCGCCCTTACAATTCGACATGGGGTGAGTTCAAGTAGAAACCGAACTCGAACTCCCGGCTCGGCCTTCATAGCTCGAACAATGGAAGATTGCCGTCACCTGCCACACAATTACAAAACGAATGTACCAACAGCAGCAGTCAGGACCAAACAGGGAATCCTGAAACATGAGCTGTGAGCCAGTGGACCTGCATGAATGCCACTCAAATTATTTAGTTGAATGAACCGAACCGGCAAGAGTCGAGGGAAATGCTTTACTGCTTTACTGCCTAACTGGGTAACAACTGACTGACTGACGTTTTCCGTTACGAGAAAAGGGTAAAAAGGTGGTAAAGATGCTGGAAAGCCGGTGAGGAATTCGCAATCTCAACTGAAGATTACAATAAGACAGTCTTATCCGTTAATAGAGCTGTCATACTGCAAAGCCTTACATTCAAAGGTTTTAAAGTTTTAAAAAAAGGCGTAGGTTTGCCTAATGCAACGTAAATTGAATATTGGGAAAGCAGGATATCTTTATCAGCAACTTGTATGATTTAATTTCAAATATCAACTACTAACCACCACTTTTAACAAAAAGATTTAAAATTACATATTATTCGTATGCATACTCCATTAGAATTTATATTCATCATTCAAATATCTTAGAAATAATTTTAGGTCTAGCCATCCTGAGCATTCAACTATGTTTAAGTTAACTAGATATATTTGCTGTCGGTAAAAGATTCGCTCATGGTTAGTTATTGGGGTTATAAGCGGGAATTCGTCAGTTTTTCCACAACTAAGCCGGCGTTTGTCATTTGAGCAGCTTTGTTGGAGGTGTCGGGATTTATCTTTGCAATAATCATTATTATAGACCGGCATGGGTCCTGGGTTCTTTGGTCCTGTTGTGCTGCAAAGGCGCAAATACGCAGCGGGTGAGCCAGCTAAGCTGCATTCAATTTCTGGGACCCACTCGCCTCTCCTCGAGGGTTGAGGATGAGGATGAAACCTGGCCCGGATGGGACTCGCATCATTAGCGGACGGGGTGGCTGCGTTTCGATGGCTATCGGCGGATCAATGACGACATCTATGCCCTGACTCCCTTGCCCGAATGCTAATGCACTGCGAGGCTGGAAAAACAATTTGGCGATGGCCATAAGGCGATAAGGCAACCAAAATGGAAACAAATTGCCATGGACATGCTAAAAGGCGCAAACACAATGGATTGGCATCTTCGGCTGCGGCAAGTGCAGGTCCTTGGAGAGCGATTCATATGCGGTCCGATGAGATTGCACAAAGGACTTCGGCTGGGTCGACTAATGGCGGAGGGTTCGACTTGCAGATACCTAACCAAATCAAATTTCTGTGTAAATATACAGGGATTAGTCCACACGGAGAAAACACAAGGGGCCATTTCATACTCTTCCCTATCAAACCGAACACGGAAATAAGGCTGCTTTCTTTGAAGTTTATTTTATCAATTTATAGTATAGATTTATTATTATTTTCCATCAACTTGTATTTTAGATTAACTCAAGCATGAAGAAAAGTAGGTTTAACTGAGGACTCTTCTTTTTTTGTAAAAGATGGATAAATTATCAAGCCATTTGTTTAAAAATTTATTTTATTTGAGTACATGAATTAAGGTAATGTGAAATTTTTATGTGCATTGTCGTTCCTTTTGGTGTTCTAAAACCTTATTTTTGGTTACTCTCAAAGACTTGATGAGAGTCAGAGTTCAACCCTTGGAATGGAAAGCATGAAATATTAAGATCATATATCACACCGTTCCTGACGACACAGCTCCAATTTGTACTTGCCCTTTTGCGATTCCCATTTCGCAAATCGAATTTTATTTGCCGAATTGATTGTTTTACGCCTTTTTAGCAAGACGTTGGCACACATTTTTTTAACCCTTTGCCGGTGCACGTGGTTATTGCAGCCCCGGATCCATTGTTTATTACCCCTTTTTGGTCCTGATCAAACATTGATGGCAGAGATTCGCTCTGGTGCAATAGCTACACGTTCGCTTTTTAGCGGCAAGTTGCTCGACCTTTTTGCCCATTCATTGCCCTGCTCGAATTGGTTTATCTGTGAAATCTTTGACGTCCTCTGGTTGTTGTTTTTTGTGAGCCTGAACCTTCCGGGGTGTGCGACCTCGTCGTATACGTTACTGTTCCGATTCGAAAAAAAAAAATATCCATGTGTGCCCTACCTTTGTCGCTTTCGAGTTGTGTGCTCATCTAACCGAAAAACATTGGATAAACAAACAGCCGGCTCGAGTATTTTGTTACACTTAGTGCTCGTACCGAACAGGACCTTTTCATTTCTCTATTTTTCAGTATCCGTGGAAGGAAGCCAATCTGTCGCATTTGTGTGCAATCTCTCCCTCGACTGATACTGTAAAATGTTATGCAAGCGCTGATTTTTAATCCGATCAGAGCGGTTTTAGTCAAATTTAAGCAGATTTATGTCACATTGTTGAGCCAGAAAGTGGTACGCAGCGAAGGGAAAACAAAACGAAAATGTTAACACATGTAAATCAAGAATCAGATAACTATATAGTGCATGTTCCTCTATTAGGCAAATCGAATTGAGATCATGTTCCTGCCCACTAACGATAGGACCATAAAATTCGATTAAGGTTGCGGAAAATTATTTGAATGAAGGACAAAACAGAAGGTCCTGTGGGTTATTTCAGGGTACTTTATAAATATTGAATATTCTAGCGGTTTTTGACATACATGATCACAGAATTCAAATTTGATTTTTGCTATAGATTAAACCTGTTTAAATGGTATTACATTATGAAATGGTTACAACCCAACCATTTTGAGCAAGTAATGAAAGTCATTAAAAATGAACAAATTTTTTTTTTAAATAGCTAGACTTAATTCGAGCGTAATAATTCCTTCGTTGATCTTAAATTACAACTGAGGTTCCTCTGTAAAAGATAAATGGTCTTACACATGACTGATTATTAAGAGAACTTTTCAAAATCAGTTTATCAAAAAGCCAAGCAGTTTTCCAACCCCATATAAGAACAATTTTTCAATTCCAGTCACATTCGCATTCTGGGACTGTGCCAAGAAAAAAAAGGAATTTCAAATATATTCCTTTTCCAAATGAATAAACTGTTAGACAAACAATACATTAAACTTTACAACTTCACACCCGCCGCCAGTGTACGCGAAACATTAGCATTTGAGGAAGCACCCTTTTACTAGGCTGAAAATGGAAAAATCCTGGCAGCAAGGAGTGGTTCATGGTGGGTCATGGACATGGTATGGTAGCTGTACCACAAACGATGAGTTGATTGTTATGCAAATGAGCTTAGCCAGAAACCAGCAACCGGCGACCAGGACGAAATGTGAGAGCCCAACCCCAGATTTCGACTCGGATCCGGGTGCAGTTCATCAAGTGGTCATAAATTTATAGGTAGTTTGCAGACGCGCGAAGCTGCCTAATTACTATGCAGCGCCATGTGCATAATGAAGCTGACATTTCTAATTTATGGTTGATATTTGTTAATTTTTTTATATTCGTTGTGCATAAATTGAAATCGGAAGGTTGGCACTAAAATGTCGTCAAAACAACGGTTTCATGCCCAGTTATTGTTAAATGTAAACAACGGACACGGCACGAGCGATTTAATGGGGGTTACGGCGGAGAAATCCTTTCCTGATCCTAAGCTGACGCATCCTGGTAGTTCCACTTCCGGCTTAGAGCAACTATTCGCGCGAAAATCCCGCGCTAATTCCGCCATTGTGTGGGCTTCCGCACAAAAAGAGGAAAATTCGGGGAAATATGCGAAAAATCCTCGCAAAAAAAAAAAATTGGCGAAAATTACCCCGAAACGTAAATGGAAAGCAGAACTAGTAGTTAACTGCAATTACACAACCCCTAAGTCCTTTTTTATGGCCCTGCCACCTCGAAAAGCGACCGTTATGATTACTTGCCACACTTTCCTGCCCCGCTTTTCACTTTTTGGTATGCACGCAAGGGCCTCTCACTATTTGTCGCTCAATCGGGAGAAGGAGGAGGTCCTGCAGCAAAGGAAATGGTAATGGCCGGGCTCAGTCATTAATTGTTAGCATTGTTTGCCGCCTCGTCAGCCGGACATCTGGCTGTCTGACACTAGCTGTCAGAGAATTGAATCTGGGGTAAAAAGTCAGTTTCTAGACACCTGCATACACACGATGGATAGTGTGTGTAATGCAAATAAATCGTTACGAAATCGCATTGTGAGTCCGATAAAATCTATAGCAATATTTCTATGTCGTTTTTAAAGACAATATTCTGAGAAGATCAATAAGTTGTTTGATCATGAATTGTGGTATTTATAATTACAGAGTTGATGAAGTATAAATGATTTTATTTGGCTAGAATGAAACCTAAAACATTGAACGTGTGCTATTCACTGGGTAAAATTAAGATAGACTATCCTACGTGTCTCCTATGCTCCACTAGATTATATCTGTAAGTTAAGCCCTTGGCGCCCCATAAATACAATCTGTGCTATCTATACTATATAGTCCTATATGTATCAGTGGTATTAATTCCAGATTACCATAGCTTCATGCCTTGATGATTGGCGCCGCGAATGACTTACAAGCGGACCGCTTTGGCACTCGAATTTGTAGTGTGATTTATGAGGATGACACTGGCATCATCAATCACTGTTCAAGTGGAAGGTGATTTAGCAAAACATACAAAAAAAAAAAAACCGAGACTGCAGGGAAATGACAATCCAGGTTAGTTAGGCTTTATGTAAATTTTACTAGTAAGGGAAACAAGTTTAATTACACTCCATCTCTGGGGAGGAGGACGAGCAACCCCCAAGTGCAGTTGAGTTGACCCGGACAACACTTGATTCGCTGTCTTGGGTTGTTGATGTTGTTTCGCTTTAAAAAGTTATAAAAATAAGTCGACGGAGAGTGGCAGCAGCAACCCTCGGAGTTCATTCTGCACCCTTTGATTTTGGCCAGGATCGGGAATCGGGGATCGGGGCAGGACCAGCATCATCCCCTGTTTTCCCGCCCGTTCTCTCGTTCGTTGCCAGGGGCTAATGAGCGCCGCACATTAGTTTTAACAACATTTATTATTTATGGGTTTTTCCCTCCTCCTGTCCCGCTCACCCTCAATGCATCCGCATGCCGCCTCTCTCTCTCACTCTTTCACAGAATTCTTACTTTTGGACGTTACATTTTCACTTGCCTGCATAGTGACGCAGTTTCCAAAATGAACTCTTGGAAATGGGAATTTGAAATTACTACGAACGCGGCAAGTTTAATTGGAATTTCGAATCCGGAGCGGCTCGTTAACAACTTGAGTCAGGATCTGGGGGTACTCAAAACGGCTCGCAGGCGGGCGAAAGGATAATGTGATAGTATGATTAAGTGGTTTCTTCGATTAGTATAAGCTATAATGCAAATTAAAAGCAAGGTCATGCAACTTTACTTTCAAATCTCAATTGATTTCTTTGGTTAAGTAATGTTTTGATTAAATTTTGTATGTTAATGATTCAGTTAGTATTCTTATTACAAAGCATATCAGCTCAATTAAGGTTCAATATAATGCAGATATATAATCAATAAATTCCATCGCTACTGATCATAGCCGCATTTTATGTCCACACCTTCCGGTATTAAGGCCATTAGTGGGGATACGATTCATTTGCATATCACTTTACGCGGCAAAGCGTTGCGAGTAATGAGTAAAAGGTCGCGTTTTTTCGCACTTTTGTAGTTAATAGAATTTATTTGCACACATGTTCACATTGGACAAACTACTTAGTCGTATATAAATATATTTACTTAATAGCGAAAGCATATGCATTCTGTTTGAAAACGGGAGACTCATTTTCGGTCGACACGCACATGGCCTGACTTGGACTCCTGGTCGAGGATTGGATTGTGGAGCTGGAATTGGACGTCGTTTGGATCGATGTTTATACTGCACTTGTTCGGCATGTTATAGGCAAATAGACGATAAGATAAATATATAAAAAATAAATGCATTCCAGACCTGCCAAAGTGCCAAATGAAAACCAGCTAAATTCGCCAGGGAAACCAGCACTTCAGCACAAATGACACAAAGAACTGACTCGACTTAGGCTAACCATTTCAATTTAAAAATCCCTACGCTTTATACATTACTTTATATGTAAACACTATCCTAGAGGCTAATTGGTGCTACACGTACATTCTAGATCACGCGCATAGTATGCTTAAGCTTATGGTATATGGACTGATTTGGCATTCTATCGTCTACCAATCTCTGCCAGAAAGAAGTCCCGGTTCGCAATTGCCGAGCGGAGATCCTGGGAGATATGGGGATCTCCGCTGGTGCAAAGGGGGCTTGAGTCTTGGCCACTAGTCTACTAGGTTGGTTGGTGGTCAGTGGTTGAACCTGGACCTTCCCGTGCAGAAGATGAGCTGCGGCTACAAGGGCCCGTAGATGGGTTCGGAGTAGAGCACGGCGGGCATGGAGTAACTGTACGAGGTGGCTGTGTGCTCCGTGGGAGTGCGTAAACTTGCCTGAAGACTCCGCTTACTGTGCCGCTTTAGCCTGGAAAAGGTTAATAATGAGTTAAGAATATGGAAAAGGTCAAGGCCGTGTCAAACTTACTTTTTCTTCAAACAACAGGCTGTGCACAGGGAAACCAAGGCAGCCAGACCTATGAGGGCGGCCAGGAAAACCAGCCACGCTCCCGCCGAGGTCAGCATTCCCGCAAAAATAGCTGCTGCATGAGTCCTTCTCACCGAGCAGGATTCTACCTCACTGACCCCATAGGCGGCGTATATATCTATCAGTTCCTGTCGCAGCTGCTGTGAGTTCATCAGCTTCTGCATCTCGTTGAAGGATAAGGCAGCTCCATTCTTGAACATCTGGAAGCAGGAGCTGGTGGCAGTGAAGTCCAGACTCATGTCGGGCCTGGTGAAGACCTGTGTATCCAAGACATGCAACTCTAATCCCAGGGGCTTCAGTTTTTTCTGCAACTGCTCCTGGAACGGTCGGATATTGTGCTGGATCTCGTTTGGAGGTCGGGCGAAGACGAACTTAAGCAGCGACTTGTCCCGGATCACAAACACCTTGAGATTACTGTGGGCTTGCCGTTTGGGTTGTACTGAATTGTTGGCCATAACCCGCATTAAGAAGTAACCATCTACATAATCCGCGAATGAACCTCCAGTTCTCAGTTCCCCAGTTCGATTGTTCAAGGTGAAGAGATTATGTAAATTTCCAACGGCCAGACTACGACTTCGCTTATAGAACTGCGGCACAAAGGTCACGTTCTCAATGGAAAGACCAACGGGTGGGGCCTCAGCATCCGCATCGCTGGCTTTCAAAGTGGTCACCACAGTGTCGATAGGCACATTGATCCTGATACCCACAGTGGGATCTGGCTGCTCGAATTTCGGGAGGTTGTCGTCGATGTCCAATACTCGAACGTTAATTCGCAAATGTGAAAGATCCTGTCGATCATAGGGATCTCCAATGAACTTGTAGCCAGGTTCACCCAGTTTCAGACACTTAATCGTCAGAGTAAAGGACTCAACCTGCTCTCGGTCAATAGGTTTTTTGGTCTTAAGAATGGCCAGGCTTTCGTTATTTCGCTCTATCGTAAACAACTGTTCATTGTTTCCATCAATGATCACATAATCAATGGCCGCATTCTCGCCGAGATCCTCGTCCAAAGCGCTGAAGTTACCGACAATGGTGCCAGCCGGCTCCTCTTCTCTTACCGACATGCTCAACGGTCCTGCGTCCTTTAAAAGGAAAACCATTGTTGTCAGTTCTTATTCTTAATGTTCTTCTGAAACGCTTCTTTCACTTACAGCTTCTCTTGCGAATCGAGGTTCGTGGTCATCCACATCCAGAATGGCAATCTGAAGGATCCTCGTCGCCGACTGCTTGGGCTGTCCATTGTCACTCACTTCCAGCAGAATCCTGTACATGTCCTTCGTCTCCCGATCCATCGATTGCCTAGTGGTTATCAATCCTGAGTGAGCATCTATGACAAAGGCTTCGGCATCTGGAGTATCTGGCAAAATGCGATAAGTAATGGTTCCGGATGGGGTGCTTTCATCATCCGGATCGCTGGCAATGACTTGAAATACTGGAGCTCCAGTAACAGCATTCTGAAGTAAAGTAAAGTAAAGGTTATTTAAAAATCCTTTAAAGCTTATAAACAAATGCTCACCTCTGTGACATTCGCCATTTGTCCCACCCGAGGAGACAAAAAGTAGGGCACTCCATCATTGGCGCTCACATCCCCAATATATATCCTGACATCGGTGTCTGTGGACAAGGTGGGCTGTTTGGGCATCTGGTTGCCGTTGTCCTGGGCACGAACAATTAGTACATATGGATGTGCGCGGCCTTTGCCGGTAAGATTACGTCGGGTGGATATCAGACCACTCTTGGTATCGATCTTGAAAAGTCCATTGGCCTCACCCTCGTTAACCAATTCGTAGCGCACCTCGCCACCCAGACCCTCATCCGCATCTACGGCTTCCAGCTGGAGAACAAACGAGTCGATTTGCGCGTTTTCCGGAATCACGGTGCTATATTTCTTTTGAGTAAACTCCGGAGCGTTGTCGTTCACATCCAGTACCTCTATCTGCAGTTCCACTACACTTTGCTTGGCATCCGTGGGACGGCCAGGAGAATCCTCCGCCTTGATCTGCAGCTGAATCCTTGGTGTTCGCTCCCTATCGATGGTCTGCCCGCTGGCCACGATTATTTCCCCAGTTGTATTGTTAATATCGAACAGCATGGCGTGCTCGCCCTGCAGTGAGTAGATGATCTTGTGGTAGCCCAAACGCTCATCACGGGCGTTAAGAACCGCATCCTTATCCAAAGCTCTCACCCGGATCACTCGCTCCGGATGAGGCCTGTTCTCGATGATGGTGGCTTGATAGGAGTTCCGCTCGAAGCGTGGACTATTGTCATTCACATTCTCCACGGTGATATTAACTCGACTGACAGTGCTTCTTTGTCGATCGGCACTGTTAGCGCGAACTTGCAGCTCAAACTCCGGACCAGTATCACCCAAGGCTTCATAGTCCAGCCGCTTCTTGAGTATCACCTCTCCTGTTCGCTCTGCCACTTGGAAATAGTCCACCTGTTTGGGTTCTATCAACTCAAAACTGGTAATCGGCTGTCTGGTGACAGGATCTTCCGCCTGCAAAATGAAGAGCGCACTATCGATGGGCATTTCCTCCTTGATCTTTACATCGATTACGGGTCTTGAGCTAGTCCAGCCGGTATTCTTAAACACCGGATTGGTATCTTGGAAGGACTGCACGTAGACGGTTACTTCTGTGGTGTCCACCTGTCCCTCGGGATCCACCTCTGCATTGAGATCTCGCACACCGACGGTGAAGATTATGATGGCGGCCACATCGTGACGAAGCGTTCCATTGACAAAGATCTCACCACTTTGACTGTCCACTCGAAAGGCTTCCTGCAGTCGGTAGTTGCTCCGATTGGCTATGCTTACGCCTGCCTTTGTGGTGGCAGCAACAGGACCCACCATGCTGTACTCCAATTTTGAATTAAGATCCTTGTCGATTGCCTTCACGCGAAGGACACTCTCACCCACGGCTGTCCTCTCGGATACGTACGTCGCATAGCTGTTCTGCTCGAACTTGGGACGCTCGTCATTGATGTCCTTCACATTAACATAAACCGTAGTGGTGGCCGTTTCCGGGATAGGAGTTCCGGAGTCCACAGCGTTCACTATGATCTCAAAGCTGTTCATGTTTGAGTCGCGATCGATCCGGGCTTGTGGCGATACAGTGATTAAACCAGAACTGCAAAATAAATTGAAAATTGATAATAAATTGAAACTGATCATCTAGGTAATACTCACATCTCATCAATCTCAAAGTTGTCATTGGCCCCTACAATCCTGTAACGGAGTAGGCTGTCCAGACCATCGGGATCGTGGGCAGATACGGAGGTAACATTTGATCCTGCAGCGGCATTCTCAGGAATGGAGACTCGATAGCTGGGCGGGCCTATAATGGGTAGGTTCTCCATATTTTGGAAGTGTCCGCGGAAGATGGGCCGTTGATTACCGGAAATGCCGACGCGTACCAAAACGCGAGTGGTGTTGGACAAGGGAGGAATGCCTATGAAGATTATTCATAATTAATGATTATTTCCTTTTATAATTAATAAGCAAAAAACTCACCGAAATCAGTAGCCGAAACGACCAGTTCGTATTCACCCCTCTCCGTGTCCATTGATCGCGCTGCCTTCTGAATGACAATCTCGCCCGTATCCGGCTCGATCCGGAATACATTTCCAGCAATGCTGTTCTCGGACACAATGGAATACTTAACCCGTCCATTTCCTTGGGAAGGACCATCTGCATCGTGGGCACGAACAAAGAACTGGGGCTCAAAAAGGGCTGCACCTTCCCGAATAGTTCGACTATATTCCTTGCTTTCGAAGTTCGGATGATTGTCGTTCACATCGGTGACCCCGACGAACAAGTTGGCATTGGCCTCCCGCTGACCTCCATCGATGGCCACCACTGTCAGGCTGTAGCTACTTTGCTTTTCATAGTCCAGAGGTTTCAGCAGATAAACGCCTCCGGTTTCCGGATTTACATAGAAGTTGTCCGCACCGAAACCCTTGAGTACGTAGCGAACATGTCCAAATTCACCGGAATCCAAATCAGTGGCCTTTACGTGTCCGATTATCGCGTCCACAGGCAGGTTCTCAGCTGCCGTAAAACGATAGGTACCTTGGTCAAACACAGGTGCATTGTCATTGGCATCCAGCAGATGGATCTCGACCCGAGTCTTGGCCTTCTCCACGCCCTTCACGGAAGCCACAAGATCGAACTCAAATTTTCGAAGGTCAGGATCGACAACATCGTAATCCAATCGACTAGCATTCAATACTTTGACAACCACTGGTGTTCGGCCTTGAGATTCAGTCGGAGAAACTTCAAATACTCTGGCGGCATTGAACACATCTCTTAAAGAAAGCTCATAGCGACTGTTCTCTCCCATGTCGCGATCATCCACGAAGATCGAGAGTCCCGGCAATGGCATTCCATTTGCCAGATTCTCCGTTATGGAGACATTAAAGTGCGGCCCACTAAAGGTGGGCTGGTGATCGTCCACATCGGTGACCACGATGGTTACTCTTGTAAGCGAGTGCTCGGCGGGAATAGCTCCATCGATAAGTTCTGTGGCTCGTATGGAAAACACATACACCCCACCATTTTGGAGGATCTCAGCGTTCTCACGATCCAGTGGCTCTGATGTGGTTTGAAGTACTGCAGTTCCGTCTCGAGGATCTCCAAATGGTACAAGCTCAAAGTGCCCGAAGGGTTCATCTTCCAGAGATAGGAATATTTCCCTTGGTATGCCCACATCCCCATCTACTGCCTTCACCGTTAGAATGCTCACTCCGGCGGGAGTGTTTTCCGGTACCGTCGCGGAGTACGGAGCATTAGTAAAGATTGGCGGTTGATCCTGGATGTCGATCACATTGATCGAAATGGTGGCCAGGGAAGAGAGGCGGTTATCCAATGCACTGTCCGAGGCCGATATGGTCAAGATGTACGATGGACGACTTTCGAAATCCAGCTGTTGCTTCAGCGCCACTCGGGCTGTGTAGTTTCCATCAGATATTTTCACGGCCCGCACCTCAAATATGTCGCAAATGTCATTTTCCTGGAGTAGCAATGAATACAAAATAAGACATGTACGGGCTTACCATATATTTCACAAATATGTAACGTACCTCAAGACACTTCATCTGAACCTCAGAATTGATACCCTCATCCCGGTCGACGACCACAATGGGTGGCTCCACACTGAGCTCCGAACCCACGGGCAAGGATTCGCTAACACTGGCGGTGTATGGTCTGCCCAGGAAAGTCGGCTGGTTGTCATTGTAATCCCTTACAGGAATCACTCGCCTTTGGGAGACGGTATTGGGCTCTGTTCCGTAGATACCTTCGTCTGTGATGCTAATGATCACCTCGACGGTATCCTGGGTCTCTCGATCCAGCTCCTGGCGCAGGCGCACCACTCCCGTTTCCCGATCCACAGAGAAAACGGGTCCGCTGATACTGTACTTTAGGCGACCTCCTTCCGGGTCAGTTCCTGTAAAAGATACATATATAAAGATTTTAATTATCATTAAAAGAAGTTCAAGAATGAAGAAACTTATATTATAAGAATATAAACTTATTATATTATAAACTTATAATAAGAAAATAACCAAATAATAGCTTGACTTAATGTTACACTGTTTTAAAATGACGTTTATAGATCGGGAAAAACTTTTCTTACACAAAGTAATAAATCAGTAGCAAAATAAGATAACCATACGGATACTCTATTCATTAAGATACATAATCAATGATATGCTATGTGGAAAAAATAAGATTTAGTCCACATAATGATCCAACGAACGATCAATACATTTTCTGATTGTGTGTGGGACGCGTGTTTTGGACAGCCGGCAAAGTGCAACAAATTAGTTGGCGACGGTTGAGTCCCGGTGTTTGACACGCTTGCTGCTTTAATTACAGGTAATCCGAGCCAGCGTCATAGGCTGTCACTTCGGGAATTCGTTCAGTGGAGCCGCCGCCGTCGGTTTATGTAAAAGCGTGTGAAAAATGCTAATTCGGTTCCCACAACCTCCTGCGCCGCCGACTTTTCCAGTCGACTGCAGTTTTCCGGCCCGTCGGAACTGGGGCAACTAGTTAGTTGTGGGTCTAGCCCTAAGTGGATTGTGTCATTCCCCGGTAATTTCTCTTTCTCTATGCCCACAGAGTCTAATAACAGGAAATATATCTACAAGTATTTGGTTCGGGTAGCCGAAAAATTCCAGCTCGGGGGCAACACGAAATTACTTTAGAAATTCTACCAAAGCAATCATGGAGAAAAGAAAAGAAAGAAAACAAATGAACTCGGGGAGCTTACAAAAGAAAACAGAGACCAATAAACGGTCGGTCGGGAAAACCGCTTTTGGCAGACAGATTTTTCAAGTTTGCTTGGGGAGAACTCAACGTTGGGAGCGGGTTTGTGGTACACCGACAATTGCAGCACGACTACAAAAAAAAAAAAAAATAAGACACGGCCCAAAGCGGGAAGCAAACAGGCACAGCCGCTCCTCCATATAACCAAAAATAAAAAACATACATACCACAAGCGTTTCCCTGCCCCCAAGTACCCCGAACTTTATTGCTCTATCCCAATCCCAAACTCGATCCCCCAGCATTGGCGCGTGAGTGACCATTTTAACTTTTCAATGTACATAATCATTTTTTCCAGCTCACACTTACTCATACCACGTAGTCGTGGGGTCTGTGAACTAATTAACTGGGCTTAGATATAAAGACTTTAAGATATGCAATACTTACTTACAATACTTTAATTCTATCAATATTATTTTCGAATTTTATCATTCATTATTGAGAACCCACTTTATAAATGACAAAACGATAAACATCTGATATCCGCAAAATGGATCTAAAGTTACAAAATGCAACCGATCCCTTAGATACATAGGGTATCTCTAGATCAACCCCCTCCACTTCTCAATTCTGGCTCGTTTTCTCTTTATGAATTCTCATGTTCGATTCAAGTATGTGTCTGTATGTACATACGGTGTGTTTTTTAGGCAATTGGGGGGAAAGTGGAAAAGCTGAATGAGCACTGTAATTGCGGGTACGTGCGAGATGTGGAAAAGCTCTGCTACTTTTCACTTCGCCCAGCATGGATGCTTTCATGGAGGGGGAGGATGTAATTGTTGTGGTTACCATTGTTGCTGTTGATGCGGCAGAAATAATTTGTGATTTCATGCTTGACGGAGCGTATTTGTTAATATTTTGGTTATTATTACACATGGAACAGTGGATAAGCCGAAAGAAGCGAAAGAAACGCCCGCCATGTGCCAACATTCGTTTTACTCAGTGTTTTTGGTATGGTAAAATGTGTAATTAAGTGGGTATGAAAGGAAAACTCAAGCGGCTAACTGATCTGCAGCATTCCGTGCAATTAAATCCTCAAATTTCGACACCAGGAGGCAATCCCAGCGGATTTTTGGCTTATGCAACGATTGACACTCGGTATTGTCTGGCAATCTCGGATTATGTTGTGCCCGATATGGATTCAGCTCAGTTTCCCGGCTCACCGTTTAGGCCAAGCAATTTCCTTGGCCTGGTCAGTTTTTCCGTTTACTTTTTTCGGTGTCTACTAGAGGTTTTCCGCGACACTCTTGATTTCCAACGCACCCAGCCAGAGCAAACGTGTTTCGTATCTCACGGATACCGCTTGCAAAACTAACCAGTCTCCATCTGCATCCGAGTCTCGGCATCGGTTACATTTGCAGGCGGAGTCACTGGGCGAGCATCATCCAAGGCGATTTGGCACACGCTCGGCAACCAGTTAAGACAATGCCCCATCTGATTATGAAGTTGCCGTGGAGCAGCATCAAATTGCAGGCCCGAAGCCGCCGCAGCTGCAAATGTATCTCAATCTCTTAACTGGGCCTCTGTGTTAGGGTGTCATTTGCTTGAGGGGCAGGTGCAAACTAGATCTGCCTGTTCGATAACATAATTCAGGAGGAGTGGCTGGCCCGCCCGAAGTTTATTAAGTCTTAGTATTGCCAGAGATATAGGAAATCGACTCTCGATTGATTGCCACTCTCGTTCGGAGTAAAAGTGCTATTTTCATTCTCTATCTAATGGGCGCCATTAGCTTACCGCAATCTTCATTATCGTGGACTAACACTTATCGATGGTGCTACGCACAAACGTGTTCAAATGCATTTCCGCCTGCTCACCTATCAGATACATATGTCTTTGGCTGTCTTTGTTTGTTTTTGTTTGTCAATTGATTAGCAAACTGCATTCTCGGGCGAGCTAACTTCAAAAAAAAAAAAAAAACTAGAAACCAGAAACAGAAAATGAAAAAAATAAACAATAAAAACATGAATATCTTGTTGGCTTATCGAGCATTCTTGCAGATCCGCACTGCATATTTTAAGCCAAGTGGCATTATGCAATCGCGAATATATGCTTATATATCTGACGAATGCGAGATACGAGGGTGCTGAAAACGTGCGGCGACCACAAAAATCCAATACTCCGCACAAGGTTGACCCGAAGTAGGTGGCCCACCCAGACCAATGCGGTCCAAGAAATGAAAGTCACCACTGGTAATTTGAGTTATGATCAAAAGCTAAATTACAAAATTATTAGAGCCAGTTTTGGATGAATGCTTGCTTGAACCGAAGGGGAAATACCCTTCTGAATAGCCTATTTGGCCAAAAATGATTTAAGTGAAAGTAACGAAAGACAGAAAGAAAATTACTAAACGTTATTTTAATTATGCTTGTTAATTTAACCAACATCAAAATCAGAAATGCCAATCTTACTTGATCTTAATGGATAAAATTATTAGGTCATTTAAGAGGCAATTAATTTTATCACAATCAAAAATTATAAAAATGAGCGGCACTTTTTAAATACAATAAAAGGTATTTTTAGTATTCTTATGAAAATTTAATTGAACATTAGTTATATTATTAAAGACTTATCTCGTATGAGATGTCATTTTTGTTTAGTATTTAACTTTATTAAATTTTGCAGATTTGATTGTGCCAAAATCAAGTTGATTTATTTAGAGATTGGTAGTGAACTATTAAACAATTGTTCTCTTAAAGATAACAGATGAATCAGATAATAGGTTATTTGTTAATTAGACCAAGATCGACTGAGTCAGTAGCTTACTTTATCTACATAGTTTTCTTGTACGAAAGTAGACCATCTTAGCGATATTCTTTGCAGCTTATCTTATTCTATAATAGATATAATCTCAAATCTGAGTAAGTGTCTGTTCTATTAGGATTAATTTGTATATAAGTACTAAGATTAGATGCATGTGGCTTTTTAAATTCCCATAAAAATAGCCCATATATGTAGTTACTATTAATTCCAACTTCCCACACTAGGCCAGGTTTTGATCCATCTCTTTCTTTATTTTGGCCAAAACAAAACGAACTACTGGCAGTGAAAGGCATTGCCACAAACTGCGTGGGAATTGGGCTATGGGTGTTCATTGTCTTTTGCGATGCAATGAAAGCCGTGAAGCAATTCCGCATAAAATTATGAAACGTGACGGCCCCGTACTACACATGTTGATAAGATGTCGAGCATGCAATCTTGGCCAGAACTCCCCTCACCAAAATTAAAAAAAAAAAAAAAAAAGCGACCTGGTTGCAACTCACCTTTCAGCTGGAAGACGGGACTGCCGACGGGTGTGTTTTCCGAGAGGCTAAATCGGGACATGTCGCCCGTTCCGGGGACGAACTGCGGCGGTTGGTTGACCAGCTGGCCGGCGGTCAGGCTCAGAAAAAGTGGCAACAGCAGCGGCAACATGTTGCCGTTGCTAATATCAGTGCCGTTAGGTATCCGTATCCGTTAGGTCCGAGTTTCGATGTTGTTTACTCGAGTATTTGGCACATGTAGAACGACACAGTTTCGGTATAATTCAATCTCTTTGCTCTCTCACTCCGCTCCGCTCGCGTTCTTGGACTGGCCGAAATGCAAAACAAACTCTGGTTATTTATTGGGCTCGAAACAATGAGTTTTCAATGCTAGCCGCTGCACCGCCCCCAGTTGGCCTTGTCGCGGGTTGGCTCAAATGAATATGGGATTGGGCTGAGGCTTAGTTTGAGCTGATCTTGCAGAATTGCTTATCTTAGCCTTGCCGTTTGAACTTTTGCCAGCTCTCGATCGCATTCCACAAATGATGTGCAAAGCGAATGTGGGTATATGAAACCAAAAAGCGATGTTTCGACGAGATCTAAAAGAAATTTAGTAGCGAACAGAAGATTTCACTTTATGCACATGTGAAAAGTGGCACATGATGATGAGGCGGCTGCTGTTCGCCAGTTCCGATCATTGGGCACTTCTCGGCGATTGGCAAATGTGGCGATGATGGCTTTCTTTTGGTACCAACACCACACACCACGGATCGCAAGCAAAAGCAGGGGAATGTGCAAAAGCGGCTAAAACAAATAAACACAGGCAGCCGACTGGTTCAGGTATATAGTATAGTAGGTATCTATGGGTTCTTGTTTTGGCCAAAAAAGAACAGCAAATGGAGACCGAAATGGCGGAGAGGAAGAAGGAGAGAGCGTGGCGAAAAAGCAGGAAGTAAATGCAATTTGGGCGGTCGGCTTAGGGCAAGCAGTTCGGGCAAATAAACTATAATTAACACTAATGCGGAATGACCATTTCTGGTCAACTATTCCACGGTTATATTTTCGGTTTTGGCCAACGCACGCAAATAACACACACACTCGAAACCGCACAACGGATGACGCTAGGGTCCGAAACTTGATCTTGCGCCTTGCTGCTCTTGTTGTTTTTGCTGCTACGGATTGCTCTAAAGTATCTTGCGGATGCCGATTTGAGTCGAGTTACAAGCGCGACCACGTCTGTACGAAGCGACGCTCGCTTACCTTCTGGCCGGACTTACCTGTTGCTGCCCGTTCTTTCCAATGAGAGGCGCTCACAAAGACTCGGCTCGGAATACTGGTTTTCGGCTCTTGCCGGTTCTGTTTTGCTGCGGGTTTCGCGCACGCGCAATGGAATTGGCAATGAAAACTGGCAGTGAAGTTTGAAGCCCACTTTTGGGCTCACGAAAAAAGTATTTTCGGGATTCATTATTGCCTACCTTTTAAAGGGGTTCCTATTTACAATCCATAGCCCTGCTTTAATTTAATTTAATATGAAGCAAACTACAACATTTGTAATAAAAATTACATACAGAGATGTAAATTAACTTCATGATCCGATTAAAAATAAGCCTTAAGAATTTGTACAACTTGAACTACATTAAATTATGCGCTATCAATCTACATATTAGCAAAATCTATTCATTTTTTATCAACCCACTACCGAATAAATTAATTCTGATAAAATGCCAAAACATGATTTGAATAATAAGAATCGCGTCTGTTAATAGAAATTGAGATACCTTTATTAATAATATTATAAATACAAAACATTCAATTTAGCTATATTTCATTTAATTATTCAAGGTAAGTCCTTGCAATGCGGAACAGCTAGCCTTAACTTACTCTAAGTACAACTAGCGTAGTTAGTGGTTAGAGAGCATCGTCCACCTGGAACTGTATCAGATCCTCAACCGGAAAGCGGAAAAGCGAGGCGGTCTGGGCCTCCGCTGCCATCTGTTCGATATTGGCGCTCTTCGGATAACGATAGTGCTCATCCGCAGGTGTTTTCCTATATCGATAATCCTGCCGAATGCTGCCCAAGGCGGAATGATCTGGGAGCTCAGCCGCCACAATAGGATGCTCAAAGTCAATAAGCGGCAGGTGATCGCTGCGCGAAATGGTACTGGATCGATTTCCTGGCTGGGATTGCAGATGTTGCTGTTGTGTCGCTTCCTGTTGCTGTTGGGTTTGATTATGCGACGGATGGTGTTGCTGCTGCTGCGACGGATGGTGTTGCTGCTGCTGCTGTTGTTGCAGACCAGAGCCACTGCCATTGACTTCTTGTCTTGGTTCAATGGGACTGGGCGGATTGGGTGGCGGCAAGTCATTCGAGTTGATCATGTTGCGTTGCATGTTGTGATTGTAGAATGGATTGGTGGAGGCGCGAATCGTGGCAGTTGGTTTCTGCTTGGGGAACACGTTCAAGTGCACCATGATGGGGTTCGTTTGGCTATCCACTTGACTTTGACCCTGTCCGGAACTCTGTCCGTAAATGGGCTCCTCAGGATGCACGCTCTTCGGTGGCGGAAACTTGTGGGCCTGGTTGTGGTACAGAGCCTGCTGCTGACTGTATCTGGTAGCCTGGTCAGGGAAGACTACGGGCTGTTGGGTGGGGAACTTAAAGGGAGTCTGGTAAATGCCCTGACCCATGTGATACGCGGCAGCCGTGGTACCAGTCAATGCAGCAGGCGAGGGAAGGGCATAGTCCTGCTGAAATGGATGCCGCATCACAGAGGCAGGCCGCGAAGGCGGCAGCACAGGATATATGTCCAGATTGACCTTAAAAGGAACCCTTTTCAGATGCGGTTGCCGTGTGGCATTCAGCGTGACCACAGGCTGTGCAAAATGCTGGTGCACGAAGGGATCTGCCACAAAATGCTGCTGACTGCCATGCTCCAGTAGCTGTTGTTGCTGCTGTTGTTGCTGATGTTGTTGCTGCAGTTGCTGCTGAAGGTGCTGTTGTTGCTTCTTTTTCTTCTTTTTAGACAATGGTTTTCCGTTTCCCACTGGCTGCATGGCTAACAGATTTACATCCTGCGGTGAACGGGGCTTGTAAGGATACAGTTGATCGATGGCCACCCTTTGGTGGGGCATCACACCGGGATTATACCATGGCATTGGCATAGACATCATGGGGAACATGGGCATCGGTATGGTGAACTGCATCTGTTTCTTGTTGCGCTTGCCGCGAAAGAAGTTCCCTATTCCACTGGACTTGAAATTCTTGAACGTACCGGCGATGTGTAGACCCGTGGGCATCATCACCATTGGTGGCAGCTTACTGGGCGCTAAGCCTCCGATGTGCAGATGCTGCAGGATATCCTGGATGTTGTTAAGCTCGGGTCGACCCTCACCCTTAGTGAACTGTTCGGGCATCGGACCATCGTAGGGGAAGTGGAACGGCTTTGGCTTGAACTCATCCTGACCTCGAAGTGCTCGGGTTCCCGGCGTTTCGGAGTACTGCCTTCGTAGCAAACCCTTTGTGGGCGCCGGTGGCGGAGAGGGTGAGCCCAGGGACAATTGCATATCCTGGGTGGTGAGGCGCGGGGGGCGTGGCATCTGATCTCGCAGCAACCCCCTCAGTGGCGTCATGGTCGCCGATCGCTTGGGCAGGCGCTCGTAAACATGGGCGTCGTCCGTTTCGTGCGAAGATGTTGCGTGTTGCTGCCGTTGCGCTTTCGTGCGCCACGTCCCGTAGATGGGTGCAATGTTGCTATCGGCACGCTCCAATAAGTAGGCGGTTTCCCCAGCAGCTCCCTGCGTCGCCTGCATCTGTTGCAGATGCAGCTGCAGTTGCTGTTGCTGCTGGCGCAGGTACTGTTGCTGCTGCTCGTGCTGCAGTTGCTGCAGCTTGGCCCGCATCTTCTCGATGTCGCTGTCGCTGTCCGAGGGCTCGATCTCCGTGGTGGCCTGGGATGGCTCGTCTGCTGAGGACTCAATGTCGTTCAGAGATTGCTGCTGCTGGTGCTGCTGATAAAGAGTGGCTGCGGAGGCGACCTTCACTACCATGAGAGACATCTGCGGGTACACACAAAATGAAATCAAAGATAAGAGATAATTGGGAGATGTACAATTACGGCCCCCTTTCCTCATGTCTAGATTTTCGCGTAATTGTTACTCAAAATATGTAAACAACAAACAAAAATTGTCCAATTACACTGTACTGCGTAATAAAAAAAAAACCCTTTTGTATAAGAGGTTCGAATCCTCAACTCACTATTGTGTACACCAGGATCAGGCCCATAATCCACCGCCTGCCTTTAGTCCAGCAAGGATCCAGTCGCGTTCGAGTGTCCCGTTGTCCTTGACCGACTGCCGACTGCATGAACATCTTTCCGGGATCTGCTGCTCGAACCACTCGGCTTGCCTATCGCTTGATGAATGTGGGCCTGAGCTTCTGCCTCATCGCGGATCGCAACGATGACTGATTGCAACTGGGAGCTGGCGGCGCCTAAAAAGCGTCGGTTATATCGGCCCAAGTGCAACAGCTTAATTAGAAAGTTTAATAGAGTTTGGCTGCGAAAGCAAAACAGCAAGCTACAGACAGATAAATAAATTAATTGCTCAGGCGAATTCGTGCTCCCAGGCAAGTGGAAAAGAAAGAGATATTAAAAAACGCATTGACCATGAAAATCTGAAGATAGCTGCGAAGTAACTAGAAATATCTTCGGGGCGTGATGAAACCGAAGTGGTTATGCACTCACGAAGGAGCTGACTAGCCATAGCTCTAATTTTGTATATAAGTGAAATACTTTTTAAAAAGGGAAATGATAACATTTAGTGATAATCAATAATTATATTAAAAAAATCGATTCAATATTTTAAAAGTCATAAGTTCAAATCACATTTTAACTATATCTCAAATTTGACATTTAATTATAACCTAAGGTTAAATTATTTCATATTTCATGAAAATATACATCGCTCATAGTAAACATACATGTATTTAAATACCTACTCATACGAACTTTTCAAACCTATTAACTAAGCTAACGTGTTTCACATCCATAACTTAAATTAGTAGAGACCAGAAGTGGAGGTCAAGGTTAACTGCCTAACCTGCACTTTGGGCGCTTTATGACTTGCAAGCAACGATCTCCTTTGCATAGTCGTTAAAACCGACTTTTAAGATAACTCCCAAAAGAGGAGGAACCCACGAGACCAACCAGACCACAAAATCTCCCGGACATGGCTTGATCCCATTTCCCGGTTAGGAGTGAAAAAGAAAATATGTTATTATTGTTTGGGTTTCAAACATCGCACATAACATAACAGGACCGCATGTAATTTCCGCTTCCCAAAAACAGATGAAAAAAATGCTTGTAAATATTCGAAAAACTTATTTTATTGTTCAGGTTTCAGCGATCCGAATTAAAAGTTTATTTAATCGTAATATAGAGCTATATAGTCTTGAGCTGGCGTCCGTCACAGACGACGGCCGCCCATCGATTGTAGAATAGTGATAGAACATAGCAAGAGTTGGATAGACTGTTAGCTGTACAATTGGGGCACTCATTTACAATGATCCCTAGCTGTATGAGTATGCGATTCATTAATTACAAAAATAAAATAAAAACAAACAAATGTCGTCCTTGCAGGCGCACCAGTGGCGCCCTCTAGCACCGCTGGCGCCGGATCGTGTAAAGTTAGACTGTACGAGAATTGACTAGATCAATCTAGCCCTAGACGATGGCCCTATCCCTAATCACATCTGGATCTCTAGATCTAGAAGTTGAAGGGGATGCTGGGCACGGGGTACTGGTAGCCCTGGTGCTTGGTGGGTGCGGGTGGGACGTAGACTGTGGTGCGCTGCGTAGGGGGTGGCACGTACACGGTGGTGCGCACTGTTGGTGGTGGCACGTACACGGTGGTCCTACGAGTGGGTGGTGGAGGAGGTCGGGTGGTGCGCACAACAGTGACGGGGGGCAGGTAGGTGGTTGGTGGCTTAGTTGGTGGCCGAGTGGGTGGTGGAGGAGGGCGGGTGGTGCGCACAGTTGGGGGAGGCAGGTAGGTGGTTGGTGGCTTAGTTGGGGGCCTCGTGGGTGGAAGAGTTGGCCGAGGAGTGGTACGAACGGTGGTGCGAACGGTGACCGGTGGCAGAGGCTTGTTGGTGGGTGGCAGGTAAGTAGGAGCCGGGGTTGTCAAACGACGAGTGGTGGGTGGGTAGGTTGGTGGCCGGGTTGGTGGGCGAGTTGGTGGTGGGGTGGCACGGGTGGTGCGCACGGTAACGGGAGGCAAGTAAGTGGTTGGTGGCTTAGTTGGTGGCCGAGTGGGTGGTGGAGGAGGGCGGGTGGTGCGCACAGTTGGGGGTGGCAGGTAAGTGGTTGGTGGGCGAGTTGGTGGCTTGGTAGGAGGCAGAGTTGGCCGAGGAGTGGTACGAACGGTGGTGCGAACGGTGACCGGTGGCAGAGGCTTGTTGGTGGGTGGCAGGTAAGTAGGAGCCGGGGTTGTTAAACGACGAGTGGTGGGTGGGTAGGTTGGTGGCCGGGTTGGTGGGCGAGTTGGTGGTGGGGTGGCACGGGTGGTGCGCACGGTAACGGGAGGCAAGTAAGTGGTTGGTGGCTTAGTTGGTGGACGAGTGGGTGGTGGAGGAGGGCGGGTGGTGCGCACACTTGGGGGTGGCAAGTAAGTGGTTGGTGGGCGAGTTGGTGGCTTGGTAGGAGGCAAAGTTGGACGAGGAGTGGTACGAACAGTTGTGCGCACGGTGACTGGTGGCAGTGGTTTGTTGGTGGGAGGCAGGTAGGTAGGAGCTGGAGTCGATGCACGGGTTGGTGGTGGTGGTGGCCTAGTTGGAGGAGGGGTTGGGGGGCGAGTTGGGGGACGAGTTGGTGGTGGGGTGGCACGGGTGGTGCGCACGGTAACGGGAGGCAAGTAAGTGGTTGGTGGCTTAGTTGGTGGACGAGTGGGTGGTGGAGGAGGGCGGGTGGTGCGCACAGTTGGGGGTGGCAGGTAAGTGGTTGGTGGGCGAGTTGGTGGCTTGGTAGGAGGCAAAGTTGGACGAGGAGTGGTACGAACGGTGGTGCGAACGGTGACCGGTGGCAGAGGCTTGTTGGTGGGTGGCAAGTAAGTAGGAGCCGGAGTGGTCAGACGACGAGTGGTCGGTGGGTAGGTTGGTGGCCGGGTTGGTGGGCGAGTTGGTGGGGGGGTGGCACGGGTGGTGCGCACGGTAACGGGAGGCAAGTAAGTGGTTGGTGGCTTAGTTGGTGGCCGAGTGGGTGGTGGAGGAGGGCGGGTGGTGCGCACAGTTGGGGGTGGCAGATAAGTGGTTGGTGGGCGAGTTGGTGGCTTGGTAGGAGGAGGAGTTGGACGAGGAGTGGTGCGAACAGTGGTGCGCACGGTGACTGGTGGCAGTGGTTTGTTGGTGGGAGGCAGGTAGGTAGGAGCTGGAGTCGATGCACGGGTCGGTGGTGGTGGTGGCCTCGTTGGTGGTGGTGTTGGACGACGAGTGGTCACTGGTGGCGGTGGCTTGTTGGTGGGTGGCAAGTAGGTTGCTGGAGGACGAGTGGTTGGTGGCTTAGTTGGGGGCCTCGTTGGTGGAGGAGTCCTTGGTGGTGGTGGTGGAGGAGGCAGGCGGGTGGTCACTGGTGGCAGTGGCTTGTTGGTGGGTGGCAGATAGGTTGCTGGAGGACGAGTGGTTGGTGGCCTAGTTGGCGGCCTCGTTGGTGGAGGAGTCCTTGGTGATGGTGGTGGAGGAGGCAGACGGGTGGTCACTGGTGGCAGTGGCTTGTTGGTGGGTGGCAGGTAGGTTGCCGGAGGACGAGTGGTTGGTGGCCTAGTTGGGGGCCTCGTTGGGGGAGGAGTCCTTGGTGGTGGTGGTGGTGGAGGAAGACGGGTGGTCACTGGTGGCAGTGGCTTGTTGGTGGGCGGCAGGTAGGTTGGTGGTGGCGTGGGAGGCCTGGTGGGTGGCCTGGTGGGTGGCCTAGTAGGAGGGCGCGTTGGCGGCCTTGTTGGCGGCTGTGTGGTGCGGACGGGCAGATCGAATGGAACATCGGGAGGGGGGTAGAAGTATCCCTCGGCGGCACGAGTCTTGCGCTGTAAAAAGTGGCTTGTAAGTTCCTGTTGGCAGGGAATCGTCAGATTTCCGCACTTACCTCATGGTTATCGGCCGATGCGGTGGCCACAGCCACAACGCAAAGCGCCAAGACGAACAGTGCACTTCTCTGTGGGGAAGGAACGAAAAACACAGCCTGATTAGTGATGCTACATATTGATGGACTTCGATGGTGTCGCCGTACAGAGGTGCTCAGACTAACGACTGGCTCTAACAACCTGATTGCGACTAATTGATCGCCTTCTAGGCTAATCGCCTATTCACGCTTCGTGGCAACTTGGTCGGGGTCGGAGGAGGCAAGGCAACTCCGCTGGCCTGCAGTTCAAAACTGTGGTAAAGTTCAGCCAACAAACAGCCAAGCTGGCGAATCGATTTACCATAATGCATTGAAAATCACCCGAAATGCTAACGCAGACATTCAACTTTGACGGGCATTAGCATCTCTAGGTCAGTCCCCTCCCCCGGAGCTATGTATGTAAATATCGCAGATTGACGCGATTGATACATAATGCCCATGCAAATGCGGAGCGACACAACAGATCCGAAGCTCAATGGGGATCCGAGGAAGTAGCCCCTGAATTATGGCTTCCGACGATGCTGTCAGCGGGTTTATTTGCATTTGTCGCTGGAGTTTCGGCAAGGTCATTGTTAGTTAATGAAAGTGCTCGTCGATGGCCGCAGATGGCCAGTGTCGATGAGCTCAATTAATTGGCTGACGGAGAATTTTCGGGGGCTATAAAAATAGCCGATTATGAAAGAAACCGGCCCGGATCCGGGCCCCAAACTCCAGACCAGTTCTAGCCATGATTATATAATAATCAGCAAAGACTGGCCATAAAACTAGTGAGAAAACGCAAAATTAGCATACGCATCTGGCATGCGAAGAATAGTAAGCCCCGGTTGTCATTTATAACCAAATCTGTTAGATTTTAAGCCATACCTCCAAAATCGACTGGGTCCAGTTTCATTTATTTTTTTTGTTGGTTTCTGATTGTTTGCTAATTTCAAAAATATTTGATCTTTGTATGTAAATGATTTTAAATAATTTATGCTAATGAACCTAAAATTTTTGCTGTTCTAACTTGTTTTAAATATCAGCCACAATTGAGCTGAGGATATCGAGAACCAAATCGGGTTTGACTTATGGCGGGTGGTGCTTAAAGGTTAGAAAGTGAAAGGACTTGGAGAGATATTTGCAGGGGCAAACCGATTCCCTCGACTGTTCAGTGAGCTAATTGGCAGCTAATTAATCTGATTCACACCGCCTCGAGGGCAGAGCCCCAATGCCAAGACTTTTGGGGCAACTTTATTTTTCCGAAACTGTGAGAGATTTGGGTGAATTAAAGTCTGGGGAAAAGATCAGTCGGCCCTTTAACAAATGAAATCTTCTTTGGCAACAATGATGGTGATTAATGGACGTCTATTCAATGGCAACGTCAAGAATCTAACTTAAGGCAACGTTTTTATGGCTATTTACCTAAATACGCCAATCGCAAATTGCGACTAGCAAATGTCAGAAGCAAAAGCGAAAATTATGGAAAAAAAAACAAGTTTTAATTTCATCTTCAGCCATGTCAATGCTGACATAGAAACTGCCGCCACATGGCAGAATGCACATGCAGCTGGTCCATCCTAATGACTTAATACGCAAATTGCGGATCGCGCCAAGGCGATTTGCTCTGTGGGCGGCCAACACGGCGTATGCGTAACATTGCACTCGATGCCACTTGCTCAATTTCTACATGGCTTAAATGTCAACCGCCATCTGGTCAACTCTTAACTCGCGATGATAGCCCGGGTCCAGAGCTGGACCCTCGACAAAATGTGAAATGCAAATAGATGGCGATTGAATTGGAACTGCAGTCGGTGTTGGCAATTTATTTGCTATTTCTTCTTGTTTGCGATGCTTGGGTATGCACAGAGAAAAATCGGAATGATTTTGAATGAACTTAAAGGCCCTATCTTATCTTATAACCCTTTTTTATGATTGTATCCCTATAAAATTGTAGAACATGCTTTTTTAGTATCCTTTTATACAAGTTCGGATTAATAAATTTCTGAAGATCTAGCGCTAAATAGCTGACACATTATTTTAACACAAGAAATGTTTTAATTTAAAATTAAAGTTTGAATACAAATATCATTGAAAATTCGTATTCGTTCAATTATTTTCTGTACTGTCACAAGCCCAAACTATAAAACGTGGAAACTCCCTAAATATTTTGGACCAACAAAACTGATACTTTTTATCTTCATCTGCACTGCTTTTCCTTTGCGAAATGTCTGTCTTGTTTGTCTTCACACCGAGGGACACTTGTTTCGTTATTTTGCACTTTGCACACGATCATTGTTCGTTTTGGTTTAGATTGGATTGGAACTGGGTTCGGTTACCATGGTGTACACTTTCGGACTGCTACAAACGGCAGTTGCGGTAATCCCGGGTGCGTAGGTAATCCTAGGCGGTGTGCGTGAATAATCCTTGCGGACGGTACTGTGAGGATCGGAAAGGAGAAGACGCGACCGATCGTATCAAATTCAATGGACGATTGAATTTGATCGATGCCAAGCTAAGTTGGTTTAACTTCTAGGTCGAGTGTGGAATACCAACTAAAGCATCAAAACTTGTAGATTTTCTATATATACTCGGACCCAGCATCTGCCCACTTGGGCAGCGGCGTCGGCAGAGGCATCTTCACCTGGGCGACAGCTGTTAACACACGGCCAAAAGCCGAAATCGAAAGCGTTTTGGCCAGATGAAGATGAGCCGAATACGAAGTCTCTGCCGCTGCTGATGCCTCAGCCTTCGTCGACAGCGACGCCGACAGCTGAATGCTGACCAGAAAGCCAACCAGTCTCGGTTGTTTGATGTTTGTGAGTTAACAGCCAGATAACATGGCTAAGACAAAAAGGCAGCCAAATTAAGGCCCAGCAATTATGGCAGAAGAGCAACTAAGCCAGACGCACCATCCGGCCATCCGACCATCCATCCACCAACGCCTGCTCTTGTTGGCATTTCTATTTAGCCAACTCCGATGGCTGGCAAATATGCTCGTACTTTTGGCAGAAGTCTGCGGCGAGTGTTAAACACGTTGTCGTGCAGCATTTAATTTGGTAAATGGGTCCGAGCCACCGAATTTCATCAATCGATGAGACAAGCCGAAGCTGGCTCGACGATCGAGAGCCAAGTCAAGGCTCCCAACGAAGCTTGCCAAGGCAAATAAGGCCGAGAAGATCAGGCGTTGGCTAATGGCACTTACCCCTCGGATCAGGCCTAAATGCAGTTGGAGTTGCGAGTCGATGTTGGAGTTGGAGTCGGCCAATTGAACATGAACCGGTTGACTTGGCCAAAAATGCGTGTGCCCGGGGGTCAGCAGATGGCAGCCGGAGTTGAATGTTAAGGTAGGCTCAGCTCGGCTCAGCTCATCTCTGACTCCGTGTCAGCCGAGTGACCTTTAAACGCACACTCGAAGATCTCGATGATCGGTGATCGGTGATCGGTGTTCAGTGCTGCATTCTTCGAGCGACTCCCAAACGGGTTTCGGCATTTGTCATCGCCTGCATTTCGCCAGTTTAATAACTAGAATTTATTTATTCGCAAGCAGTCACGTCTTGATTTTAATGAACCAATCAGAGTGACACCCACTGGCCACGCGCAGTCATGAGCGGGCCCAAAATAGATGTGACTTTGAACTCTTTCGGCCCAAAGGTGCGTGGTCACTGGGTAGTCAGGGTCTAGATAAAACGGCGGAACAACACCCAGAGGAAGTGCAGCCGAACGGAAGTCACCCCTGCGGCCATCAGACGCCACTTAGAGCCACATTAATTCTTGTCTTTTATTACATAATTGCTGGCTAACTTATTCGGGTCATAACTTGCTTCGCACATCTTCACAAAGGCAATGACACTTGGCGGCGACTGCTGACATTTCAAATTTGTCATTGCGGATAACTGAAGCGACTGAATTGTTTTTATTATTTTTTTCTTTTTTAGTTTTTGGCTCATCGAATGCTTCTTGACTGCCGGCTAGAGGAAAAGCCTTTTTTTGTCACCTCATCCGACATTGCAACAGACGATTATTCAACTTCCATACCGAGTGTCTGATAATTTGCTGCCTCAAATTTTGGACTCCACTGAAGGACGTTAGCGGTTTTCGAATCAAACAAGACCGTCGCTTGAGCCTGTTCTAAACCGCATTCTAGACAGGTTGCTATTTGGATAATTTAAAAATATATTTGTTAATCTAGGGAAGTTTCAGAGCTCGTATGTGAATTGTTATGAGCCTTTGTCTTCGGGCGCGGAAATCATAATATCTAGTTTTTCATTATGTTTTATCAGAATGGAGATCTTGTCTTGGCGCTATTTCCGAACATTATTTTGTATAAATGGGATTTTTAGTCATCAAAAACAAAACGAGAAGCGAGATAAACAAATCTTAAATCATAAAACTAACTACACTCTTTTTCTGGTAAATACAAAAAAAAAAATCGTCACAAAGAACCATATTCTGCAGATGCAAATTTTTTGTAACACAATTAAATATTATATAAATCATGTTGAAACTGCTGAGTAGATTAATTGTATTCTTAAATGCCTCGACGCTTGTTTTTAAAGACGTGTACCCATTCAGGTAGACAATTAATATTACTTATCTAATCCTAGAGCAAATTAAATACCCTCACGCACCGGCCATTAAAATTGAAATCAAGTCTCTTGGCCAGCAACTCGAAAAACTCAACCGCAAATCGGCTAATAAAAAGTGTTCGCCGAAGAATAGAAAACCGAGAAGAAGATGTCGCCACTGAATATTTATAAGAAGGCCGATGACTCTCTACCCACCCAGAAGATTCACGCATCTTTGAATGGATAAAGAAGCGTCTCAGAGTGCGTGGATATTCAAATTTCGCGGATCTTGTCTTGGAGAGAATCATATAAATTTCCGAGTCAAATGTCACGTCACCTGCGTCAGCGGTTGGCAGAGAAGGGAGCACCGAAAGATTGTTAATTGTGCTTATGATTTATGCAAATTTGTCCCAATACATAACGCGAATCTCTGGTAACTTCTACATGGCTTCACTCAAGGCGGACTATATTGTTTTCTGCTTAAGATTTATACTTATGTAAATCCGCCAGCTAAACAGACGCCCAACCCGACTAACTAGTTTGCCACATTGTTTCGCTTTTTTGTGCTCAGTTTGAAATTTGGATTCGAGTTCTGGTCTAGGAAGTGGAATTACCAAAGGTTTTATAAAAGGTTCGAACTGGATTTTACAACACAGCAACTTTGAAATGGAAAGTTCTTAGTAGGAAAAATTTTTACCAATTTTTAGAAGTTCCTGAAACCCAAGTCCAAAATATCTTTAAATTAGAGAGTTGGAAAGTCTTGATTAAAATATAATTGAGTCCTTAAATCCTTCTATAATAATACTCTTAAGTATGTATATACAACGAAATAGACGACAATTACGTATTAAACTGAACTATATTCGGGTTATTTCGCCCTTGAATAAAAGACATATTTCATTCATTGACTCAATTAATCAGGCTGACAAAATGTATTCGAATATCGATTAAGTCTTTTAACCATATCTAGATGGGCTGAATGCAAATAAATAAAGCCTGACTTATCGACCACTGATCTGTGAAACATTCACCTTAATTTGATTCGGATCGGCCAGAAAGACCTAATTAATTCTTTCAACAAGTTGTCGCTCGCCTTTGTTCAAACAATAAAAAGTACAGTTAGAAGAATTCAAAACAGAAATACCGACCGTAAATTTATGAATATGATTTGGCAAAATGTAAAATGTTTGCGATGCGAGTGAATAATTGTTAGCAATCGCATAGACAACTTGTTAACGGCATTTAGTTAATGGATATTCCAAGTCTACGAATACGATGAATAAATGATGTTTGATATTCATTTAAAATCTGTGAAATTTACTTGAAACAAAAAGCTGCAAATTATAAACGGTGCGGCGAGAGAAGTAAAAAAAAAAGAAAAATACGTGTTTTTCCCCTGCGAAAGACCCAGAAACAACAAAAATATTAATAAGCCTTATCAAGGACACCGGCAGGCGAGCGTTAACCAGTTTTTGACCAGCAATTTATGGGCCACAATTGCGGGCCATTGCCATTGGGATCCTTGCCGCACCGCATAAAACACACAGACCATTTTTTGGGAACCGCTGAGGGTCACCGCGCTGGGAACTGTGGGACGAACAGGTAGCCAGCATCCATGAGAACCGGTTACACAGAATCTGTGCTTCGACCATTACATAACCGAGTGACCCTTGAAAGTTTAACCAACTCGACTCGACTGACTGGCCTTTTAAAGCGAAAGTGTCGGGCTTGAACAGAATTTACAAGATCTGCGGACCGCTATCATCAATCATGCAAGGACTACAGAATTGAGCCTATTGTTCACTTAAGGCGACACCCCGTCTCGAGATCAAGTTCAGCTCGAGACCCCATGCTACGTGGGTCACAAAAAACGGAAGGTGCTTGAAATGGAGCTTGAGATGATGGCTCACATCGAGACCTGATTAATGGCCAACTCAAGAGAGCACTTCACGTCACCCCTTTACCCATCTCTGGTGCCAAATTAGCCTACTTGGGTCAGTGGCAATCGGATACAAGCACTCAACACGTTACTCCCCTCGTCGGAGGCACAAACATTTTGGAGCGCAAATAAAACAGAAACTAGAGCACTCAGAGTCACACGCGTCGACGGCCACAAGGCTGTTTAGGACCGAAATTGAACTCAAAATTAAATATACACAAATGAGATACATATAATGTATGAATTGGAGCTACAGATCAGGCTTAAGGCTTTGACGTGGATGTGTAAATTCTACACGGTCTGCCCAAATAAAAACAACGAGCCAAAATTTTAATCTCGAATAAAATTCATTTGTTTTAGCCCCGGGATCTGGACAACTGGTTATATCGCCTCATTTCAATAGCCAACTGGTTCGTCCCAGTATATAATATATTGCCATTTACTTATATCTTGTAGGCAGACCAACACTTTTGACAGCGTCGATTCTACGCCTGAAAAGCCAAATTAAAAGGCAGACATGCAAATTTGTCAGTCTTTTATTTCTCATCGAGCACACCCTTTTATTTACAGGTTAACATAGATCACTTAGCAAGTTCTTAAAAAAAAATAAATATATATTTTTTTTAATAGTTAAATATTTTTATTTGTTACCAGCTTAAATATCTTAAAAATTTCCCATTGTTTTTGTAAACTTTCAAAAAAAGTGAAAATTGGTTTTCTATCTTAAGTAAGTAAGCTTACTTAACTAACAAATTATTCATGCACCAAAATACTAGAAATTTAGCAGTTTCAATAATCATATTTTTGAAACAGGAAGCAAAATGGGATTATAAAATTTATAATATAAAATAATAATTCTTTATATATTGTCAAAATATACAAAGCTTGAACTAAAGGGTATTCACCCTTAGACTCTTCGTGCAAGTCTGTATTTAATTTTGATTTAAAGAAGCTCCATAAGATATCACTGAGACAGACACGACGAACACCACAAATTATATACATATATATATTCATAATTTATCGAAGTCTGGGCGATCGGTGGTGGCATGAGAAGTGTCTGATCGTAATGGCAGCCACGAACACCACTCTGCACTTGTAAAGCCACAAAAAGCCCTCATAATTTCCACCTGGTCATAAATTTTAGCTGTTGCTTTATGATTTGTTGACCTGTGTCCAAGACCACACATTCATCCACGGAGTTTTTGGGAGCATCCCGCTGTCTTCCGCCTTTCGGGGCCTTGACTTGGACACGCTATGCAACCTTCAAGGAGGCCCCAATCCTGCAGTATCCTTACATGTCTCGTGGCATTAACTCGACTTGACATCGCATTTCAGGCGATTAGCACCAACTTAATTGGATTATGCAATCCAAAGACGTCAATCAGTTGGAAGTCCCCTGCCCAATCCCCGCTCTCGGTGGCATCTTTTCGTCTCGAAGGTTAGATGGACCAGTTTTCTAATGAATTTCAGATAGAGTTCGGCTCGGACTAGAGCCACAATGAACGCCTAAGTATTTATTAGCTTTAATTTGAATTTTCATATATAAAATAAAACCGCGAACAAAACTCGTTGAGGCGCTGCTTCTTCTGCACGGCGATACATTTAGACATAGATGCTTCTATGCGAAAACATAAAACGACACAAAACAACACCGCCGAACAAAATCAAGTTCACCTCGAGTGTATCAAATTTGTATAAAATTCATCAGTTAGCAAATACGTCAGCTGGTAATACAAGATTCAAACTTTGTGGCCAATGTGTGTATGTGTGTGAGTGTGCGTGCGTACCTGTGTGTGTGTGTGTGGGCATTATGCAAAGCAGAGGAAGAAGACCAAGTCCAACTTATAGCATATATAAAGATATATTTGTACCTGTTGAGCTCGGATCGGATCGATTAGCATTTTAGTGGCTGGCCTAATGATACTCCACCATGGGAGCCACCTCAATGCAGTTCTGCGTGGCTAAACTATATTTTTATGTGGAATCGATTAACTCGAGCCATACATCACACGCTTGTTCCATCCATTCGATATGCCCCACTCAAGGCCCCCCTCGGAGATCCGAACAAGAGTTGGAAACAGCTCAGAAGTGGCCAAAACATCGCTTGATTGACCACTTAATGGGCCAACTTCGCACTTCTTTAGCGCTATTAATTGCACTGCGCGCCAAGAATGTATCACATTTTACGAAAATTCGACAGTAATTGCTTAGTTTCCTTTTTCATAGCTCCATAAATATCCAACTCTCATTACTTCTTATTACTCCAATGTGTTGGGTTGGCATTGAAAATATAACAGACATTACAGCCAGAAATAGAAGTTCAGTTATGAGTTTGTTTGACCTTTCCATATTAATAATAAATAATAATAAATGTTTTGACTCCTAAACAAAGAACATCTGAAATTTTACTTAGCAATTGCTTATAGTTTGATAATTATCTAAGCAAACACGTATTGAAATGGCTTCTCAACTAAATTACAATAATTCTTGTCCTCATCAACTGAATGTTCTGAATATTGTTTTTTAAACGTATTAATATCTACTGTTGAATCGTATAAACATACAAATCATATGATAATAAGCCCGATGCTGCAGACTAAATCCATTTTATAAACTAGAAGAATCATACACGGTTTCGTTTAGAATAACGGTACAAAAACGATTGTTAACTTAGTGGCATTATAAGCTTTCAATTTCGATTTCGATTTCGTTTGGCGCTTGCGGTCAGATAACTTGCTCTGCGGCTAAACACAAAAGTATTCTTGAAAAAATTTTAATTGCCATCGGATGGGGTGGCACACTTGTCCAAATGTCGTCCGCAAAACCATTTTGTGCAAATTTGTAGCGAAAATTTATAGCTTAAAATAGTCGAACATATATTCTAAGCTGGATATTGGTAGTTAACGGCGGCAGAAGCAATCGACACGATCCACCGATCATGTTCGAAGATGTATGCTAATTGAAATTCTGGTTCCCCAACTTCAATCCATGGATAAGATATTTAAGTAAGAGTTTTGTGATTAGGAAACAAATTTAGCACCCAACTTGACAAATGCCCGAACTTTGATATTTAATGTCCATAAAATTGCGGCGAACAGAAAACACGAGCGATCATAATTTACTAATCCTTCTATTTATTACATAAGATCGTTTTCGGAATCGTTGTGTTTTTAGTGTAACTTTACAATGGATACTTAGGTTATGGGGTCATATGCCTACGGACTTACTAAGAGCTGAAAAAGCTTAGGGTTAATTCAGTTAATTCATGTTTTTTTCAGGCACTCGAATCCTTGATAGTTCAACGTGCTTAGGCTAAATGTATACTCAATCTTTTTCTGATCCTGATTTCCAGATGAAGAACAATGACAACAGAATTTTCTCGACTTAAGCTAAGAAACTAGATCGTAGAACTAAATCTAGGGACGCTCTCTACACTTTCTATCTCTCTCTCTTTTTCTATTTACAACTCGCAACTAGAAGATACACTTTCCGTATGAACATGGTTCGTTATTCGTAGCTTATAGTTAGGTGTGCCGTAGATGCAATACGGATTACAGATACAGATACGTTTGTTTTGGATGCAACAAGTCTTTTTGAATGTGAATGCTTCGTTTCCTACTCCTGGTCCTCCCCTGATTTCACAGCTCCGTGGAATACTCTTCCGGATTGACGTTGAACTTCCGCCAGCAAATGTGATCCGCCGCTCCACCGGACGTCGCTGGAGGTGGCAGCTTGTGTGAGTTAACATTGACCACCGAGCTGGCCGACCGCTTGACATGCACGCTGGGCGGCGGCGGCTGGGCCGGAGCGGCCAGACATCCCGTGGAGCGGCCCAGCGGATTGCGGGACATGGCCGAGGAGTAGTTATTGTTGCTCTTGCCATTGCCGTAGGTAATGGATTCGTTTGAGGGCGATATCTCTATACGCGTGGCATGACCTGTACCAGTTCCACCATCGGAGAGGCGGCGAATGTAGACCACCTCGCGATGTTTCTCCACGGATTCCCTGGGCGGTCGCATCTGTGTTTGGGTCTGCGGCTGAGCGGTTTGCCGGATTCTTTGTGAATACCTCGACTGCTTCGTATCACTAGCCTGGAAGGGAACGTATTGCTGCTGCGTGATTCCTGGGAATTTATCCACACTAATATCCTCTTCAATGGCTGAGTCCCCAAACATGGATCCGCTGTAGTTGGGAGAACTATTTCCCGGCGTTGATGACTTCCAGTGCTGCTGATGCATAGGCGTCTGGGTTTGACCTCCATTCTGTACTCCATACTTCGTCGCACTCGAGTACTGACCCTTCTTGATAGAGTGCGTATAGTCCCGAGTACCTCTTCGTCTCAGGGTAAAGTCCCTGCGTCCTGTGTCCTGGCATACGGAGCGCCACTGCTTCCATGAGTGTCGGGCCAAAGGATCCGCCGGACCCCACTCCTTTGCAGGCTTTGAAGCCTCGCAGATCATGCCAAAGAAGTTGTACTCTACCTGCCGGAAGATCTGCACACAGGCGATGATCACGATGACAGCCAGCACAAAAAGAATTGGCGCCCAACGTGGGAGATACTCCGCCAGCAAGTCGTACTGATCGTCGTCCGCACACCACCACACCAGAATACCTGTTAGTATGGCCGGACAAATGACCCACAGCCACATCCACACTCGGAAAATGGGACGACCTATGGAGAACTCGAGGTCGGTGTAGATGTTCTTGGCTCCGTAGATCCAAGTTATGGCAATCAGCTCAAACACCAAAGCAGTCACCACCATGGTGCCCACCAATCGCGAGTCCAGCACACGGGCGATGAGAAACTTGGGCGCCGCAAATGAAATAACGGCCACCACCAATCCAATCAAGCAGATCACATAGTTGGGGCGTCGTGGCACAAGACGTGTGGAGGTGTACACCGCCACTGTTATGGAGACCATGGCCGAGAGGATTATTAGGGCGTAGATAAGCGATGGGACCAGATGTTGTAGTAGGTGACTGTCGCCCTCCCGGGATCCATTCAATACCCGATCGTAGATGGCGGTTAGGGGCTTTAGTTCCTCCATATTCTGAAAGCCATTTGACGACAAATCAAACTGGACCATGAACAGGGTTACGGCAATGGCGTTTATGAGCAGGTTGAAGCAGAGATAAACCACCGAGGTTCTCACAGCATCGCCTTTGTACAAGAACTTGCCCGTGATCATGGGCAGAGCTCCAAAGCCACAATTCACTGAGAAGAGAACCTGCATCAGGGCATTGAACCAGATGTTGCTTTCGGCCAGCAAATTAGAGTCGAATCCCCACAGCTCCGGGAAGTAGTGACGACTGAAGGAGTTTCGCACCTCCCAACCAGTGAGTGTGCAAAGCAGGACTAGACCAACTAGTCCGAAGACGAATATACTGCGGCGCAGGATTTTGGCATTGTGTGTGCTGTTGGATAAAAAAGGGCTTATTAATCTGTTAGGATAAATGTCTTTTAGGCATTCTATCTTACCACAGCATTACAACTATCCAAAGGCCTATAAGTCCCGCTGCCAGAAGACCAAAGTACAGAGGATTCCGCCAGAATGGAGTTAGAAAGGTCAGCTGCAAACACTCTTGTCCACTGGTTCCCGTCAGGAGGTATCCACTCTGTAGAATATCGCATTTTAAATTACATTCCCCTGACAGATTAGTTCTTACTTACCAATCGCAGCTTCACGGGTCCAGCGCACTCCCGGAATGGCAGGTCATTGGAGGCGAACATCCCGATGTAGGCCAGTGCCAGCACGGCCTGCAAGGACACCCAAATGGCCGAAAGCCAGGAGGCAAAGCGACTGATCATGCAGGCTCCTGAAATATAAGTATGGATATATATAAAAAAAAAACGTTTAAAGAAAATACATTTAGTTTTGAGAAATGGTTCTACGCCTTTAGATGATTACATCTATTTCCTTTAAGTAATAACTAAGGAAAGCATCTGAAATATATTTACATATGTACTATTCTATCGCATAATTTATCTAGCGCAAAGTTCCTTCTCAGAATCGGATTTAAACTACGTCTAATATACGACCCCATAAAACAACCTTCTAAACAAATTACAAATGAGCGGAAGAGGAGGAACCCAGTTAATGAAATTACTTTTGTCATTTAAAAGGCGAAATTCATAAAAGCAAAGGTGTTCGTTTGAAAAGAGCTCAAGTGAAAACTAGTTATAAATGAGAACGAGATTTTTTAATATCTTTACATTTACATTTATAACGTATTCTGCAGTAAATTAAAACCCATTCGCCAAACCAGATCAATTTGACCTTAAAAACACACCCAAAGCTGTTAATTAATATACGTATTGTAAATTGATTGGGGACTACCCTAAGCCGACATTGAAAAGTGTCCGAAAAATATATAAAAATGATTTGAGTTTCAAAGGTTTTTAGGGCTTGGTTCGATAGCCCAATGAAAACGAATGAAATATTTTAATTAGCATTGTCTGTTGTACGCACCGCAACTGTTTTTTCTTGTTTATTATACACTTCCTATCTATGCAAATAGGCCACATTAGATTATGTTTGCCAATTCCGTTAGCACCGTTTTTTATGATTATATTGCACTATCGATCAAACAAAAGGTGAAGCAAGAAGAGCTCGCATCTCATCTGACCTATGAATTCTGTTCCTCGTCCATTCATATACGCAATCGGCACGTGTCATGAATATTTTGCCTCATTTATCGTAATTATGGGTTGCGAACAACTCAGTCATAAAACGATTCACTCAATGAGCTCGCTGATTTCACAATGAAATGGCTACTTTAAACCAACGTCGGTGGCTTGAAAAATGTTAAGTATTGCCTTCGGCAATTTAAGAGTTTTATAAGCCATATAAATGCTTAAGTGTTCATCAAGAATAGTCTTTAATGATAACTCTTTAGTTGGGCACCAAACCAAACTTTAATATTAGTTCTTTATACCAACACTATATTTCAAAAGAGTCTTTAACATTTGCTTTTTATTTTAACGCTCAATGAATAAAATAATAGATAAAACGTCTGCTGTTTAAAAGATGTGTTACTTTGGCTATAAATCATTGTGTGATTGAAATGCCAAGCCAGGCATAAAATATATTAAAACGAGTAGTCATTTATCGAGATCTTAATATGCTGGTAATAGTGATGTTTAATACAAATATATAATAAAACTGCAAGTTATTGCTCATACGCACTGTTGCTCTGCTGTATATAATGATATTTGCTACAAAAATATTAAAACTGTAGTTTATTGCACATACGCACTGTTACTCTGCTTGTCATGTTAATATAACATACACTTTTTTATTTTTTACAACGCATCTGTTCTCTGAAACTATACTTATACAATAATAGCTTGGCCAAGTCCAAAAAAGGGCGATACGACGAAGGCATTCCTTTGCAGCCACCAAGCATTCACGTGTTTTTGTTGTTGTTTTTATTATTACTGAGGTCTTTTCGAAGGTGTTGTGTCGTAATTTGCAGTTGTCGTTTTTGCTTTTTGCCATTATTAGTTGTTGCTCATATTGCTCATTTTTGAATTCGTTTGTTTTCTCGTTACAATTGTTTTTGGTTTATACTTTTGTTCATTTAGAATTTGCCTTAAACGTCTCTATGGTTATTTTTTGTGGACGCGCCGTCGCCTTGCCCGCGATACCGCGCCACCATTTTGCTCGCCCGTTTCCGTTTCCGTTTCCGCTTCCGGACCGCTTCCTCTGCCGCCCAAACACGATGGGCGTGGCGGGCGGCGTATCAGACCTTGCGGCTGCTGTTGGGCGTCGTGTTACTAGATGTCCTTGTGGGCCACCCACACGTTGTCCATCTGCCCGCTGCTAATGGGGCGGCAACTGGGGGGCGTGGCGAGCGCGTGACAGTGGGAGGGGCGGGGGGCGTGGCGCGCCAGCGATTACACGAACGGGACACACACACCAATGCATTTTGAGGTTTTAATATTTTTTTGTACGATTTTCAGAGATTTTTTGCGGTCGTCCTGATAACACGATGATGATTTTATCTACTAGGTCACATTTAAGTAAGTCTTCTCTTTTTTTAGTGTATTTTATGTGTATTTTTTAGATTTTTTTGTTTGCATTGATATAACTTTGGTCTGATATTTGTTTTTTCTCATTTTGTCATTATCATTTTCAATTCGTGATACATGTCTTAGACTTTTGCGGTTGTTGATTTTGCTTTCTTGTTTATTTAGCTGCTCCTGTGCTCCTGTGCCTTTGCAATTGCACCAGCACCACCCCCCTTTTGGGGGGGCCAGGGGGGTTGGCACCATATGCACCTGCTCCGGCCTTGGCTTTTGCTTCAGAGAGTGAGAGAGAGATGACGAAAGTTTTGCAATCGTAACTTCGGCTACCAACGGACACAATTCGAGAGAGTGGGGATGAGACGGGATGTGCCCAACCGTCGTTGCTGCGGAATGCACGACCGCCCGCTGGAGGTCCTTGCAACGAGGATATTTAAGCTCTGTCTTGCGGAATTCCAACTTGGGAATTTTAAGCGCGAGGACGCAGTGCAACGCCAGAGCTTTCCCCATCAAGCTTCGTCCTGCAATTGGGGATGCAAAAAAGCTGCAGCTGCAGCTTTGGCTTTGGCCCCATTTTGTACCTCCCACAATAATGGGGGATGCTTCCGTTTCTGAGCACCTGTTGCCGGCCGAAAAGTATGCTACCTCCGCTACTCCGTCGAAACTCACCTTTGAAAATGGGCGAGGCGCGCCAGGTGTGCGCCGCCCCCTGGCCCAGAAACTGGCCCACCGAGATCTCCAGCAGAACCATGGGCAGGCCGACTAGAAACAGCAACACCACGTACGGAACCAGGTACGCCGACCCGTAGCGGTCCAACTCGCGTGGGAAGCGGACCACGTTCGCATAGCTCAGGTTCAGGCACAGACAGAGCACGAGCCCGCGGAACACCGAGCATTTCGTCTGCAATGAAAAGAAATGGGACGAGTGTGGAAATTAGTTTAGACGACATGGAATAGGCATAAACCTGGCCTAAAGTGGACCCATTAACTAAACCCACCTAAAGTGGAACGTCACCCACTAAGTTATATTTGAATATAAATCTGATGTTATGTATTGCGACATGCTCTGTTTCCCTGTACAAAATATGCTTACCATATACCATAGCTAAATTTTAGTTTTAAATGAAATTGAGCACAGCTGAACACGTAATAACTAAAATTTGAATTATGAGTTAGCACAACTTATTGTAAAAAGCTTTTCTAAGGTTCAAAGACTCCACTAATTTTCGTGAATGCAATTAACCCTGAACTCCCTTCGAAGAAAGTAAAAGTTAGCAATGAACCATGTCCGAAAAATTTTCGCAGCTGATGAGAAAGCCCAAATCTACAAATGTCTGTCATATGCAAACCCATTTGGATTTTCTTTTGCCGGTAACCCGGACAAATAGCGGTAGTCACAGTCACAGTTGCCGCATCCGCCGACATCAAGCAAAAACAAAAAGATACTCCTACGGAGCGTCTCTGTCATTTCCGGTACTTCCGCTTTCGACTTGTGTAATTTCGCCGTGCTTCGCTTTATTTCCATTAATTACACAATTTTGCTTTCTGTTTATTTGTCTTACGACTCATATTCCTCGAATTTTCCCCACCCATCCACAGCCATCGTAACTGGCTTAGTTCTTTGTGTTCGCACAGTGAGCGGCAAAAGAAAGTGCCCACCGCAGCAGGGTGTCACGGGGGATCTTATTAAGCTTCGGCCAAAATTCGCTCATGGCTCTAATAAGTCATCTGCGAAATGTACAGCATAAGCCCATTAGATGTGCCCGTGCAAAAACATCAGCGAACTAACAACGCTCCTCACTTTGCTCACTTTCCAAGCACAAGAGGCGGAAAATACAGCGTAGCAACCAAAGAATACCTTGGATTTGGCAATAATTTTAATTTCTAGTATTGAAATATTTTTTATAAATCATCAAAATAGTGATAATACATTTGAATTCATAATAGAACATAAGTAAACAACATATTAAGCATTCGCATTTTTAAAAAGATTTTAATTTAATTAAATCAATATAACTGAATGACTAATTAATAAGATAACAAATGACAATTTATTAACGTAGATCCAAGCACCTAAAACGAGTATTATTGTGAAAACCGCAAAGCTGTAAGATAGTAAATTTATGTTCCACGCAGAAGTAAGCTCACAAACATATTTTTTTTTTTTTTTGTAAAATTGAAAGGCTTCTTAAGGCTCATCCGACTTCCAGACCCTAATTTAATGCCACTGGGTATGCCCAGCGCATCTAAGTGAAATTCGTTTAGTTAGGCAAACGAACTGCCAACAGGGCAAACTCAGCATCCGAAGGGGCAGAGCGGTAACAACGTGACGCCCAGGTGAAGGCGGCTAATAAAGCGAAAACCGCACGGTGAAAATGTAAACAAAAAAAAAATCGACCAGCCAAGCGGCGTTTAGAGTTTATGATCGTGCCGATGACGAGCGCTCCATGGGCATAGCATATCATCATTGTATCGCATCATAACATATCATATATCGTATGCCATATCATGCATGATGATGGCCCCCGCAAACCCCCGCCCTAGCACTCACTTTGCGATAGTATCGGAAGGGTACGTCCTCGTGCACAACGTACAGATAGTCGGCTAAATACTTTGTCGTTGGTATCTCCATCTTGGGACAGACTTTGTATTGCTTGTAGGTGTCGAAGAACTTGTCATTTTCTTGCATTTGTTTGTTTGTGCATACAAATCAGGTTTTGTATTGTTATGCTTTGGATTTTATTGCGAGGTTCTGTGAGCTGTGTTTCCCTTCGAGCTGAAATTTTAATTGCACTGCACTCGAAAATAAATAAATTACAATTAGCGCGGGCACTCGTGTGTATTTTAAGCATTTCGTATTTATTTTTTAAACATCATGCTAATTAAAGCCTCGGTCCGGGGCATTTGTGTCAAGAAAATAACAATATTTTTATGCAAGTGGAACAAGTTATCACGTGACGACAGCGAGCCAACAAAAAGCGCAGACTTTTAAAATAAATTGGCAACACCTTCAGAGCCTGGCCCTGAACCGCTTATTGAATGTCTCGCCGTCGCGTTTTGTTTTTATATCACATAAGGTATTTGTATTCTTTATTTTTTTTCGCATTTTACACAAATCGCCAACGCATATCAGTGACACTTTTCATGGAATTACAGTGCGCGAGCTCCTTTTCTATAAACAATATGTAAGTGGCTTGTGGTCGCGGGATTGCTTGGAATTTAGTTACATTTCATTGCACAGAACGCTTTGGCCATTAGCGATTATTCACTTCACACTTTTGCATTTTTCCCCGATTGCACTGCGTTTCCTTTTTTCAATTCGCTAAGCTGCTTTTATTTTTCCTTTTACTATATGTTTTTTCGCTTTTCGAAGCCTTTTGGCTGAGCGTATGCACCACTCATCACCGCTGCAGCGTCGAGTTGCGACTGCGCAGACGACGATTTTGATTGGGGGGGAAATCGAATTGGAGTGCCCGAGGAGAAAGAGGCGACCGAGAGATGGCCAAACAAGTTTTCCCCCCAATAGGCAAACTTTTATTTGGGATCTCTCTCTGCCCGATTTTCCTCCGGCTGGGTTTTCATCTGGATGAAACTCTGTAGCTCGTATGTTGTTTTTGGACCACACCGAGCGTGCGAGCGAGCGTACCTAACTGCTCTCTCATTAATGCAGAACTGACGACTGACGTAGTGCCGGCGGCAGCAAAATAAAACAGCACCACCAGCAGCAGCGGCTCCAAGCAGCGACGGCACCAAAGCGTGGCTTTCTATGCACAGTGGCTGCGCAAAGTTAGCGCACGCCTCCGCGCATCTGCTGAAAACGCTGAAAACGCCGAGCCAGCCGCACGGCTCACTGGGTTTCTTTGGAAATTTATGCATGCTTCTTTCAGCACTAGAAAAAATAGCTTGCAACCAAATATAGATTTTTAGTCCACACGAAATTATATATATAACACTTTAAACTTTACAAGGAAAATGATATATTTATTTCCGATTCCAAGCTTTAAACGATTCGTTATTTCAAATTTATAAATGCAAATATTTTTTCCAAGTGCACCTAACTTTTCTCAGAGTACCTAATAGTCACAGGCCTATTAAAGCTCTTCTCCATTCTAAGCTCGCCCACGTGGGTTAATTGAAAAAAAGATCAGGGAACACAAAGATGCTGGCTGAATGAAATTCTATTGCTATTGCTATTGCTTAATGATGCCCTCAGGTCGCGTTCCCATGTCTCGAAATCCATCTGCATAATTAACCTGTCTTCTGCACAGCAGGAAATGGCCACCGCAAAGAGAAGAAACCGTCTATTAGTCTAGGCTCTTTGAGCCGCTTCTCATACTTATATTAAATTTTATTTTAACACGTTCTTTGGCGCTGAAGAGAAAAGAGCGTGGCAATTTCTAATTATTATGTAAGCATGCGAGCGAAACTGGCACTGGTCGCGTAATTAACAGCACTCACTGTGTGATCAAAAAATAAAAAAGGAGGGAATGAGAAAAAATTATCGCTGTAGCGCCGAGCGAAATAGGTGGATTGAATGGGCGCTAATGGGAAATACAAATATTATTACTAGCTAGAATTTATATTTGACATCAAAGTTCTGCCATATCAAGCGGAAGTCCGTTAAAATGCTAATAAAATCGAATCGATTTGCGTTGACTTTCTCAACGATGATGACATCAAGAACTTAAACACTTTTAGCATAAATAATGGCTCTTTTTTTTGGCCTTTTGACGGTTGGCCTGTGCCTGGCATACCGAATGAGCTTTAAAGAGGTATTATAAATATATGAAATATGAAAAGCCAAAAGCAAAAAGCCAGAAGTAAAAGCGTGGGCTGGAGCCAATTAATTGAGAAACTTAACCCATAAATACATGCCAAGGTTTCTCCGGGTTTCTTCTATCGAGAATTGATTCCGCGATTGTATCAGAATGGAAAGGTCTTGTAGGCTGCACAATAATTACCTTCAGTCTAGTGTCACATGAAACTGGAGTGTGAAAATGTCCCCACAATGGGGCTGGTCACAAAAGGTGTCCGAAATAAGGCTATTGTGAGCAGTATTTGATGTTGAATAAGCGATGCCTCGACAATCTCTTTGACTGGACGGATCTGGGCACTGAAGCATGGACAAGTGTACCCGGGGAGTTTTAGTTATGGTACTCGCATCTGGGCTATTGTTTTACGACTTGGATTGCGCCTCAGGGCCTCTAATCAGTGGCCAGTGAAAGGAGAAGTCATGAAGCCATGCAGCTGTGTGTGATATCGTTAACTCGTCAAATGGTCTCGGTTACACCCAAACCCGGTAGAGCAGTGTACCGTGGATTGGGATTGTATATCGTAAATCCCAAGGGAGTTCTGTCCGATTATCCACCGATGTCCACTTTCACTGGATACACTTTTCCCGATTTATCGATGCAATTCTAATAGCCCCACGCAATTAGTGTATTGCATCGAACCAGTTTGCCACTGACGTCATTTCTTATTTTCATTTCTCTTTATGGCCGAAACGTGAGTCTTGCCACCGCCGAATTTGCACCGAAAGTATCTGCAAGATTGTACTGGCTGCCACTGTGTTTTGTTGAACTTGTTAATCAGCGAATTGGAAACGAAATAACATAAGAGATGAAGTAACTGAACAGCCCGAGAAACATGCATATGGGCAGAGGTTTTCGCTTTTGGGTCTTGGGTTTTGGCCACTCGCATGAGCCGCAAAAGTAATGGAAGGGAAGTGTCCAGAGACGGGGGGCCATCGATTGTGGTAAGCAAATTGCAAATTCAAAAAGTCCCAAGTTAAAAGTAAAAATAAGCAAAGAAATATGCGAACTGCCGGCAGACATGGAATTAGCCGAGCCCAGTTGCAGATACAGTTTAAACTGCGAGACCATGAAATTGGTCAATAACTTGTTCATTTGATTGCAGGATTTCGGAAGAAAATTGTTTAATTATCTCAATAGTAAGCTTTTAAGTGAGTAATGATTTCTTTAATTTAATTATTATGCCTAAACAATAAGGAAACAGATAAATTAGTTCCTTGTAATTGTTTTAAATCACTTTGATAAGCAGGAAAGCAATAAAGGAAATTGTTTTACTACTTAATCTTTATGTAAATTTAAACTAATCAAAATTTAAGAAAAAGTTTTGAAATTCTACTATAATCATGATTTGCAATTTAATAGAATTTTTTAATGTTCCTTTAAAGCCATTTGTTATTGTAAAATTAATTTTAATAATTCTTTTAATCACAACAAAACAAAAGACTTAGGCAACAAACTCATTTACCAAACTTAAGTTACCATTGGCTTTCAATACAAAATTAAAGCATAACTTAAGGCTGAAAATTATTTATTTGACTTGTGTCAAATATAAAAATGTGTTGTGTAGAAACGGTAATGTGCAATTAATGTAAAATATTCTGTTTGAGAAGGTCTGTCATAAATATGTAAAACATATTGAGTATGTCACAATATGCATAAAAAAAATCTGTAATTAAGTAAATATTTTACACAATAAGGATGGCTTAATATAACTTAATTGCTGCTGATCCGTTTTAATTCAATAAGATGAACATTGTAAATGTCTAACTCAATGACTAATCCCACATAATTTAATACTTTCAAAACTGTTGATTAATTTGTGTTATTAAATTAGCTGAACGCACTTGGGACGACATGTTTGTGTGTGTATGTGTGCAGCTAGTTAAGGCCAATTAGCATCTGTTCGACGCAATTCATATTGCACTTGCCACTTGCACTTCCACTTGCAATCGGCAGGCGAACGTTGCTTGAATGGGTGAAAATTGCGGGAAACAATAGGAGAGGTGTGTGGATGCGAAAGACAATGACCAAGCGACCAGCTGGGCCCTATCCGGTCCATTCCGATCCGATCCAGTCCGGTGCCCGCTGCCTTACTAACCCAAATAGGAGACAAATACGAGCTCACAGATGCCGAAACTAGTTTTATGATCGTGTTTATGATGCCGCCGCACCGAACAACCCTATAAACAATGACTATTAGACCAAGACACAAGGATGGGCTGTGTTGAATACCTGCATTCCCCGCCTGGTTCGATCGACAAAAGAGCTTCAGGTGTTTGAAGGTTGCCGTCGCCACGCCCTCTGCTGCAACCGAGTTTGTGTAATCTTTGGGTAATCTTCATCTTGAAAACTATTTAAACACCTCAAATCGTAAACTAGCAAACAAAAGAGGAGAGCAAACAAATCGCGCGAAAATTAACGCGTTTCAACGCTAGAAGGAATAACAGTGAGTAGAAACAGTCTTCAAACGCGCAGAAAAATATAATACAAGTAGAACTGTACGCAAAATCATTAAATTGCAGATTAGGTCCTCTACAATTTTTGTTAATAAGATGCATTTATTTTATGGCGGAGGTATTTAAACATATCTTAAATGTGGTTAAGAACCAATAGCATTGGTTTAGACAAATCAATCGATAGGAGCTCAGCAAACAATAATATAAATATTATCTTGGGGCCTGAGACACGTACACATATTCATTTCGAATATTTTCAGCATTATTAAGCAGAGAAATAAAATTTATAGCGACTCGTGAGTAATCGATAAACGGAATCACCGGAGCTTCATTCAAAAGACTCGTCTCACCTGATGATAAGCAGCAGTTAGCTGAGAATTACCTCGACATAATTCTTATTCAGATTCATTCTTATTTATTCTCAAAAGATCTGAAGAGGAAGATGATTCCAATCGCTTCTGGCTAATCCGTAGCATTGAACAAAAGAGGTTCAACTTGGGGAGATCTTGATAACTTCTAAATTGCCAAAACAGGTAAGACCACCACTTGACTGGAAGCCAAAATAAATTGCATACACGAGCTCCGGCTTCTAAGATGAACTACTTTTTGAAAGTTCGATCAATCGGAATGCTAAATTTATCTCAAAAACGCTAATTAATTAACATACATTTTTTACGCTTGGCAACGAAATAAAAGGCATGTGGAATATATTCTATGAAGATTCCTTTACAAACTCCTCCACTTGAAAGAAATAAAATCATTAACATTTTATAGTTTTGCAAAAGGTCTAGTAAGCATTCGCTATATCAATTATTTAAAACATTATAAAGATGCTTAATACAAGAAAAAGATATTCTCTACTATCAATAGGAATATAAACTTTCACTTGGCTAAATTAAAGTTATGTCTTTTACTTACTTAAATGTTACTTACTCAATCGTAGAGCCGAATTACATTTTTAATAAATCACAATCATTTAAGCACGCTGCTTTACCCCACCTGTCTGCTCCACTCACCTGCTTGTTGGACTCATCCTCAACGGCGGGCAGGAGCTTGGCATTGCTGGCCGTGGTGATGTTGTGTGCGGAAGCCGATATAGAGAAGTTCTTGGACACCGCATCGTGGTCCATGTCATGGTAGCCGCCCTGGATCTCACTTAGTGTGTTGTTGCTGTCGCTCAGGGTGACGATGCCGCTGGAGCTGATGCGACCGGAAGTGGCGGTGGTGCGACCGCCACCACTGTCCACCACACTGGACACCGTGGAGATGCAGCTGCGAGTGGTTTGTGGTGAGGGCGTGACGGTGGGCAGGTCCGTCTCGTTGGCCTTGGCGCGTCGCATATTCAGCCAGGACATTCGCTGCGGCTGTCGGCGATCTAGGGTCACGGATATCTGTTCATTTCCGTTTCCGCCACCCGTGGGCGCTCCGCCAATATAGACGCAGGTTCTCGACGTCGCTGTGGAATCGCTGCGTATGCGGCTAGAGTTGTCATTGTGATTGTGGTTGTTATCGTGGCGCGGCAGAGTTGCCATGGCGCCGGATATCTGGCGGTAGGTGGGCGTGGCCGGGGGCTTGGTGCCACTTCCGGCACGGGCTAAACTAAACTGCTCGGCGAGAGCCTCGTCGCTGCTGCGGGGCTTATAGCTGCTGCTCATCGATCAGATCTGCCAGATAAAAAGATAAAAGAAGAAGTCAGCTAAATTTATCATTTTCAGGAAATCAATACTCAATGAATAGGAGTAAACGAATTGGGGATCGAAAGCATTTTGAGGAGTGGCACATAATCTCAAGGTATCTAATTTCAAACGAATTACGAATCAAGAAAAAATATACAGAAGAACATAAATTCTAAAAGGGATAAAATCGACTGCTAATCATGAATTTGTCAGAAGTATAAAAATATATTTTACATATGCATATTTAAATATATACTTTAAATTATGTCTTCTCAAAAATTAATAATTTAGAAGTATTATTACTGATCAATAATGTGTCATTTATATGCAATGAGAACCTTTAATTTTTTGATTAACAAAATCAGGTAAAACTGTCAACATTTTCTTTGTTTCAGTCGGTAAAATTCGTGGAAATATCAGAATAACTTCAAAGGCCAACTGCGCCAGCGAAATTCACACGCAGCCCGAAAATCATATTAAAAATACGATTATATCCGCTTTGGGTTTCTAACGAAATGATTCATATGGGAGATGGGATGGGGTTTTGTTTTCGGGCCTGTTTGGACAGCAGATTTACATGCGAATTGAACTACGAAAGAGAACAATGTGTGCCCGTTGAACGGAAAGTGAAATGTTGCCACAATTCGCAGCCATGCGAAAGTGAAAGCCCTCCAGCCATTCTATTTCATAGTGATGACCATATTTTGCCATGGATTATGACATTGTTTTCGCAGATTCTTCGATCGCCTTTTGTAATGAAATCCAGCACAAATCAGAGCAAATCATTTCAATTCTGCTCTAGACAGGTGACTTTTTCGCTGCCGAAATTTCACTTGATTGGTTATTTTTATCAGACATCGACAGTGAAAACATCTCGGCCAAAAGTTGACAACAATGAGCGTTGAAACAAAGTCGTAAAAACAACTGTTCCAATATGAGCACGATGGCTAAATAAAAAAATGCATGAAAACAAAATAAACGAATCGAAAGACACGCCGCGATATCAGTTGCTTGCTCTCGGTTTCCCAACTTATTATTTTATTGACCCGAAAATGAGTTTCTCGTGCTAAAAATATTTCTGGCGATCCATTGACATTGTTTTACCCATTCTCTGCAAAGTTAGCAACTTCACCAGCCATTTATATTTTACAGATGCACACTAAAACTTAATTTGTATTCTTTTGTACACAAGAGCATTAACAATCCATCCTAAGCCTGAATCTACCTCTTAAAGTCAATAAACTGATATCCGTATTTGCAGGCCAATAAATCTGGCAATGTATTTTTAAAACAAAGATAAAGAAGAGACTTCAATACGTTCGTAATTATGCCAGCTACCGTCTTCGAGCCTTGGCAAGACAAACTGAGCAAATATATGCGGCTAATAATCATTAATTAAGCCAAGTGCTCAAATATGTTCGACGATTGGTGTTTATATGTATATTTGCACCGCTGGATACAAATCAAATGGCATAGATGACTCAACGCGAACACAACATTTCGATTATTGCGATTGTGTCACTGTATTAATGATGGCGCTCTCCTCTTATCGGCCCAATGGCACACATTTATCTTGGCAACAGCAGCAGCCTCTTATCACAATCACTCGAAATGCATATTTACAAATAATTATGCATACTTGCATAAATGGGCAAAAAAAAGAGAGGTTTAGTAAAAAAAAAACATGGAGAGAAGAAAACAAAATCAACTTTTAACATGCGATCGAGTTCGGTGACCAGCAAAACAATCCAAAAGAGGTCGTATCTTAATCTTAGCCGAGTATTTATACAAATTTTCGCTCATTTACTGCTGTTCCAGGCCGCCAAGTCATAAAAATAAAAACACTTGAAATTTGAGGTGACCGACTGAGGATATATCGTATGATATATTAAAATAGTTGGATTATTTAATTAAGAACATATTTATATATTTCGGGAAAATATGAAACCATTTAAGAAAACAGATAACATATAATACTATTAAATTAAGATAAATATTTATGTAAATATAAAAAATATTAATATGTTAAAAAATGGTTGCATACTATCTTAATATCGAAACCATGCTGTAAACGTTATATAATATATTTTTGTTGATTTCTTTTTAATAAACTGCCAAGTCCAGTTTGGAACCTTAAATATGTATTTTCAGTATTTCCCCCTATAGTCCCTTTTTTCTGATCAAATTACTTCAGCCAGCCGGTGTTTATCCACAAACAGGCATTTAATGAGTACCGGGTATCGAAGTGTTTACGTCTTCCTCGGCCAAATGAAGGCACCAAAGTGGATGACGGCGTCGTCTCCGTCTGTTTGTTATTGAACATTTGGCGCCGTAGCAGAGATTTGCATTTGCATGTTGCAGATGCATTTATACAAAACGCGGAGGGATGTGAATGCCTTCAGATAAAGATACTTTCGGTGGCCGAGTGTTAAGCCCACTCACACTGGCGCATTGAGATGGCAGACTCAGATACAATTTTGGGAGGAGTCGGGGCGGAACCAAAAGCGGGATCGCTCGACCGTTGGGCGAAGACTCGGAAACCCAGTCCAGCGGGACGGAGTCAAGGGATCCGGCGATCCGGCGATGCATCAAGTTACAAGTTATTAACAGGTACGAGAGCGAGTACAAGTGTTGCCAAGGAAAGCACCTCACAATGCCCGTAGATGTGCCACACTACATAAATGTACATATATATCCGTGCCTGCTTTTCTTTGTGCACTCAGTCTGAACGGCGACAAGTGCGAGAGTTTGGTCTCGGAAAAGTATGACACTTGATAAAGGTTCTGACGAGGGCAGCATACATATAAATATGTATAGTGACTATACTATCCTATATATAGAAATGCCGGTGGTGCCACCAGCCGCCAACTTCATCGCCACCAAGGAATTCAGCCGGGCGTAACCACAACACAAGACAACTGCCACTGACCAAAGAAAATGCGCACATTAACTTGCCATTTAGCCTGTACTTATGGCCCGGAGAGCCCAAACAAACCGCACAGAACCTCTGATCATTCCACCTTTTGGTAATAAAGTTTTTTAGCTGAAATTATCAAGGGTTCACTTCCAAGGAAGCTCCGAGAATCAACTGCTTGGCACTCATTATTTTTAATGGAAAAGCAAATGGATGAATGAATCTGGCATTATTTATGAAGGCTTCCCATATGGAAAGCTTACAAAACAAAGAACGGGCAGATCAATCAGTTATTGAAGGTCAAAGTGGTTGGTGGGGCTTGTGATAAACAAATGAATATGATACTTTCGTAATGGGCTTTTAATGCGTATTTACAGATAGAATCTGACAATGTACATATTCTTACATTATTTTTAAGAATTAGATGTAAATAAAGTCTAAGATAGTAAATCAATATGGCTATACCAACTATAGATTGTAAATAAAATCAGTATATTTGTTCTTGTTTTTTTTTCAGTGCCGCAACCTTTAACTTTAATAACATTCCCGCCGGATTACGATCAATTAAACGGCGCACTATGATTAAATTCGAACGCAATTGTAACGAGCACACGTGGTTGACCTTTGACAGGGCGATAGTCCCAACCGCCAGCGAATTGAACGCACATTATAGGGCTGAACCTGAACCTGAGGCAGAAATGTCACAAACAACATAGTAATTTCCATTTACAAACCGGCAGCGCTAATTATTGTCCAACCGTATGGCTAATTTGGAGATCATCCAGCGGGTAGACCAAATGAAATCAAGTAACAGCTAATCTCGTGGCAACAATTCATTTAGTGAATCCAGAGTAAAATCACAATTGACATGCTGCACGGCTATGGGCTGTATCTGTATCTTTAATGGGCGTATCTGCATCTCCATCTGCATTCGAGTAATTGAAAGTCTGCGCTCGGCCTGGCGTAAAAGGAAAGTAAAAACTACTTAGATGGGTCTGCCTATTTCTCCTCTTTCTTCTGCTTCTGACGCCTCACAGATCACAGCCACCAACGAAAGTAAAAACAACAAAGCCAAGATACTTGGCTAACTACCAACTAGCAGCTAGCAACTGCCAACTGAGTTGACACAGTTTCTCAAAAGGGGAAGATTATGTAAAATTATGTGCAAATTGAATTGAAACTCAGGCGACACAAGTAAAAGTATCTGCACGAGCACGAGTACGAGTACGAGTATCTCGGCATCCGCGCGTGTCTGTATCGCATTGATTGCCCCCTATTGATTGTCCAATTCCAATCGAGTCTAATTAATGCTGTCCGCTCTGGGGACACGGACCGCGGACCACTGCAAAATCTCGCCTAGCCACGCCCATTGATCGGTTGACTGATTCCGATTCCCCGATTCCGAATCAAAGCGAATTTTTTTATCGCTGTTTTCTCAACAAATTGTCACATCTGCGATGGCAATCCGAGTTCGTTTTTCGTGTTAGTGGGGCAAAATAATGGAGATGTGATCCGAAAACTCGTTCGTCCATTATGGCTCTGCAAATTGCATTTAGCTCGTGGTAATTACACTTATCCAGAGATCAAGGCAGTGGACACTTTTTACTTTTTTCAGCCAGGTTTTATTGGACCTGTTTTGCGCGTGGAGATTAGCCAAGAAGTTGCCCACAACGACACTTGTTTGTCACTGGGTCAAGAGCATAATTGAAAATATACACCAGGAGGCTCTGACTATCAGGCAACCGCAAACTCGATTCAATGGCTGATTCAGGACCGTGTTGGCCCATGATTTGCATAAATGGCTCGTCGTGCTGCCCTTGCCGCTCGTTAATGGCATCAGCATCGAGTCGCTGGCAATCATAATCGGTACTCAAAACAAAACTCTACTAAACGTCGTTGGTGCCCCCCAACAATTTTGCCCCCCTTCCCCCCTCCAGTTGCACAACCGAAGTTTCGCTTTTGGTTTCGCACAATGGCAATTATCAGAATCATTAGCAAATGAATGGGCTCCACCTGCCCCCCTCATTGACATTAGACTCGCTTTTGCAATCGATTCGAGCAAACTGAAAATAGTCAAATGGCAATGAAAATGCTGGGATGCTACCGGAATAATTTCAGTGTTTAGATATTCATGCCAGGTGTTTGAGATCGGGTTCTTGAGCTGATAACCCGTTTTCTAAGAACTTTTACTAAGCCAAATCAGGTGTTACTAATCTAGTTACTAGGTTTTCAGTTGAGTTTAATGTTTTCCCGGTACTTATCTTAGCTTTTTCCTAATTCTATCTCAACATTCAGATAAGATTTAACACATTGCTAAAAATTTCTACAAACTATACTAGGAAGTTTGCCACACTATATTAATCTGTTTAAACCAAATCGATTATATAACATGACTAAATTGTTGTCTTAAAACAAAGATTACCGTGGAATTCCTCGAAAAAAAAAACCAAATAAAGTTCCGGTAAGCAATCACATCCACTTTAAATACAGTTCTTGGCATACAAATATTTATAAATATTTCGTTTTTCACAGAATTTCAATGAACTTCGTTCCACTTCTTATGGCCAGCCTAAGGTTGAGCCGTCATTCCATTCATCACTTGTTAGGAAGTAGATAATTTTTTAATTTGTATTCAAGTCGGCTTCTGTTTTTTTTTTAGGCAAACAAGCGCAACTGGAGCTGGTAATCAGAGACGTAACTCTGCTCCAAAAAGCTCATTTGAATGCTCCATAAAGGGCAATTGCCACACGGCGAAATGGAAATCATTGAGCCACGGGAGCCGTCATCAATTCCGATTCAATAGCGCAAAAATTCATGGAAATTACGTTCTCACACACGCGAAAATAAAAAGCAGACAAAAAACAACGAAAAACATTGAAAATTCGAAGTGCAAATACAAAGCGTTTTGCGGTAACAGAAAAACTACTATAAGCGACGACGACGACAGGTTCGGCGGTACTGACGGGACGGACTGCCTGACTGACTAGCTGAACCGAGCGAATCGACTGAGAGCGGAACTTCGATGAGCCGGGCTGAGCAGAGCCAGAGCCATAGCCACAGGCATGGATAATGTACCTGACAGGTAGCGACGGAGCTGAGCGGTACAACACGTGTAACGGCTAAATGTATCTGCCAGATACACAGCTCCTAGCAGCCCATCCGATCGGGCGTCTGGTAATCGCTGTAATATCAGCGAAACACGCAAACCAATTCAAGATAACTCTGGAGAGAGGGATTCTCTATTTAACCATATCCTGCACGCGAAAAAATCATATTCGTTTTCAGCTCAGAGATCTGTTAACAATAATCGATTTCGCCTTTAGAACCAGTGAGAGCAATATGTCATTTTAATCAATTAAAGCTTAAATATCAATATATTCTAGTTGGTTTGTTTGTGATCAGTTTCTGTTAATTGATTCAAGCTAGCAAGAACTACATTATTTTCCACAGTGCACCCAGCACATAGGAACAAATATCCGAATCTCGAAACTGGGTTTCATTGAGGGAGGGAAACCTTCGAACCCTGGGCAAAGAAGCCGCACAAACAAAGAACGAGGCGAAACGAAATGCTCATAAACAGGAAATTAATCACTCGAGTGTGTGTACAATGCGGCGAATCCCATTCTCAGGGCCTCAGGTAGGAGTAGATGTATCTTGGGCCGAGTCCCTGCCGGCGGAAAAGGACGAGGTCGCAAGGAAGTGGGAATTCAAGGGTAAGGGCAAGGTAAGGTAAAACGACGAATTCCCATTTGCCAAGGTCACACACAGGTATTACAACTTCATTCGCTGCGTGCAATTCAATTCTGTTTACTTTGACTTTTCGATTGTTCGCACTGTGCCAGTGCAGCATAAAAGCGATCGTAAAAAAAAGATTCCCAGATAACACGACGCTACTGGTGGCATAATGCTAATGAGTTCCTAGTTTGAGTTTTTCTTAACGATGATTCAATGGCAAGCCCAGCGATTCTTTGCCAATAACTAATTACAATTGGAGATGTTGCCACTTTGAGAGGAGGAGGAGAAGGCAGAGTTACCGGTTTCCGGCTCATTTCTAATTATAAATCAGACAACTCAACAATTACTTTTAATATTAATTTAGCATGCATCTAGCAAATATTTCATGGCCCCAGAACATTTGCGCCTTACCAAAATTCCTCACGGGGTAAAAAACAAATGTGGGGGCTTAAACACCTTTTGATACGAAAAACGTGCGAGTGCTTTGTGTTGTTTTGATTTTTTGTTCTAGCCAAAATTTAATGAGTCGAGGAACCCATCATCGAAACTTTAAAAAAAAGGCCAAACAATATTGTTGTTATTTAATCCGAAACTCAGTCTCTATTCGCATAATCCGCAGATTTAAATTTTGGTTTTCACTGATGGGAACATTACTCAGAAATACGAAAATGTGATAATCCCACATCTAGCTTATACAAGTTTTTAATAAAATATAAAAAATGCGAATAGTTTTCTGTACAGAAGCTATCACACTATTTGCCTTGGATAATTCCTTAATTTGATAATTTCGTCTTCCTTTGCTGATTTATGTAGACACTTTCGTCACACCTGAGCTTACCAGGTAAAAACTCTTTTTTTTTAAAGACCTCAAGGCAGTTGAGTTTGAATCTTTTTGGGGATGGGAGGAGGAAAGAGAATGGGATAATCTTTAGAGCCGCATTAGAACCAGGCACATCAAAACGAGGAAACTGGTCTATGTGTAATGTAAGACACGAGTTCGTCCACTTCCACGATCACGTTTGCTTGGTGAAAACAAACCAAACCAGACGAGCAGACACGACACTCGAAGAAAAAAGGGGACGATAGCCAATAAGTTGGCTTGCCAAGTAACCTGTCAGTTACCAAAATGAGTGCAGAGCCATTTTCCGCAGCATGCTTTACTTGGCCCCACATTACGCTTTTTGTTTTGCTATTTCTCAGCCGCCTTTTGGCCACTTTCTAGCAGCAGACTGTAGGAAAAGAACTCTAAGAGCTGGAATAGTCGAGCAAATTGCACCACTTTGTGGCGTTCTGGTGGCGAGTCGTCCCAGAGGCATCATTACCATGGCCATTACCGGCTGCAGTGTACCTTACTGACACCATAAATGGTCCACCAGTGCCCCCAGCCACGGAGTTATGTGCTCTAGGTCCAAAGAGGGCCTGGGCCTGGGTCTTTCCACGAATGTAAGTCTCTGCAGATACTTTCCACCTTTCGCTGCGTGGCGGCAATCGAGCTGCGGATCTGCAACTCTACTCCCAATCGAATATGACGTGCTCGGACGTTTATTCTTTCATCGCTTCTAAGAGCCAACTCGTCGCGATATCGCAGTTGTCTCTTGGCTTTTGCAAACCTCTAAGAACTGAACGGGGCAAAGAACAATAGATGTTTGCTCAAGAACTCAGATATTATTTTTCAAATGAAGACATTAACTAGACAGTTTGAATCAATTGTAATAGACAAATCGTAAGTACATACTTCCTAATTTCGCTTAACTATGGTTAGGGAACTATCTTCCATGTATGTCCAACTTAAAAGTTAGATGGATCTAGACTTCTTTTTGGCTCTTTCCCTAATTTCCTTCTTATCAGCAAGACAAGACATTTATTCATTTATTTATAAGCTTATAAACAATAGAAATTTACTTTTTCTCGCGATCGGAAGGGCAAAGTATATGAACTTGTTAACTTTTAAAGGCATTTTGCCCGTTTTAATTTGGTTACAACGCCTGAGATGGGTTCACACAGTTCACATGGCTCATGGATTTGAGAACACGACAGCCATAAATAAAGATTCACCGACCGGGGCGAGAGTCAGGTATTATGTGAGTGGCTATATTCAGATTCAGTTAGCACTTGCCGTAACTCTTCTCGCCTGTGTTTTTATTTATTTGAGAGTGACTTCATTTTCTCAGGGCTGAGACGAGCGATCTGAGCCGGGTGACATGCAACCCCCGTTTCGGCCTTTTTATACACTTTTTATCGTATAACGCTCCATTGTTCGGAACAATGTGAGCCGCACACTCTTTTTTCCACATGCATTATAAAACATGCACATAACTATACTAGCACCTGTATATAGGTGTTTCAAATCCACATAGCACACTTACGGCGCTTATTGTTTAAGCTTTTCCGATTGCCAAACACACCGAAAATATTAAGAAAATAGCTGAGCACGTATGGCGGAGATTAGGTGCCAAGTGCGCCGATGGTCAGTTCTGCTGATGACAGCAGCGCTAGAAAATGTGGAATTAATTAGTCTAGGTCTAGATTCTAGCCAGTCTAGAGTCTAGAGTCTAGCCCTACTCCCATCGCAAAATAACGGTTAGTTGGGCGGGCTAAAATGAAAATGTGCGGCCCACAGCTGGCCAGCCATATTGCAGTTGCCAGGGGGGAAAAAAAAACAAGAAGCGAAAATGAAGAAAGAACGAAAGATAAGTAAAAACTGCCGCTGGCAGCTAACCTCAAGTAAACTTGGGTTCTGGTTCGGGCCAAAACCGGAGGGAGATGGAGTAAAAAACCTGATGACTCAGTCACGAAGCATAAAGTTGATGGCTTCCCCTTCGGGAAATTGGCGGTAAGTCCGGAAAGCGGAGGAGTGGACGAGCTGTGGGTGGGGGCGGGAGGAGAACCTTCCTCTATTGCCGACTCTGCAGCTGAGTATAATATTGAAACAAAAGATAATGGGCAAGTGCAAATATTTAGCGAGCGATGCATTCTGCGGCGGATATTGCACGGCCATATGCCATTTCCTTTGGAAAAATGCTTAGTGTGCCACGCAAACAGGTAAACACTCTATTTAGAATGAAAACAAGAGTGACTCTGACGTACTATCATCGCAGTTATCAAGTGCTAAAATGTAAGCAAACAAACGCGTTTTCGGTTCTAACTGCTTTTGTATCGTAGTATTAGTTTAAAGGCTGTTCCAACTTTTCAGCTGAAAATTAAATCTTTAGTTCTGTAAACATTTAAATGTTCCCTTTTATATAATATTATTGTGTAGAACGAGTAAATGGGTTGTGGAACATTGGTTTTTTACGGTTATCAAGTGAGAAAAATATTTAGCCTGCCTGCAAACAATAAAGTGGAACGACAATTAAAATAAGCAAATAAACATTTCAATGGGGACAATCAGTGAAATTAAATAAGGTTCGCATATATATGTACATATATCAAAAGAGAACTTTGATATCGCCGCATGCTCATGATGACATCTGACACTATATTCATTCATACATAAACTTTGAGTGAATACAGCTGGCGCACTCAGTAATATGCATATTTGCAAAATTTTATTTCAAAGTTGGCATTGAGGTAACCAGATACGAGCTTTCTAAAACTAAGATATGAATGAAAGAATTTCCAAACCTACGCATTTTCTAAAGATAATTATCATGCTAACAAGTTCATGCTGCTAAGCCATGGAGGCCACTCATCCCTGATATCTTCATGACTCAAGATCATCTCGGTGATTACAACATTTACTGATGACATAGATAACTCTGCCACTTAATCACTTCACACAGTTGCACTCTTATCGCACTTTATCCGTTTCTTCCAAAACAAGTACAGTGGTCTGCGAAATCGAAGGGCCAAAGAGTTGAGCTAGCTAATTATAGCGGAAGTCGAAAATGCAGCGCCAATATCATAGCATTGAACTTGCCAGACGATCGCGACCAACTGACTTTCCAGGTGCTTATCAAGGTGGGCCAGGTTTCAGCGAAACTTCGTTAAAATATACGTACGGCAAGAGCAACTGTGATGACCGCCAGTTAAGGCTAAAACAAAAGGCAGTTGTGTTGAAGAGGAATTGCGAGGAAAGAAAAACAGTGGAAATTGGCTTGAAAAACGCAAAGAGCTATGCCGAGTGATCCCAAACTATTGTAGATATAAGCTTGTTATGAAAGAACCTAAAATGAAGTAGAGTTATTGATTTTGAAAACTAAAATGATTATCTAAGAAACCTATATTATTAAATTTCCAAAGCCGTCTGAAGACTCAGTATTCCTGCATCTCATTAAGGTCCTAAAAAGAATAGTCTTTTTGTATGCGTTTCGTATCCGATTAGTTTTCCATGTCGAACATGCATTAAAATGTAAATGTCTTCCGTTAACCGGCATCCACTGTACTACAGGCTGCCGAAAAAGTGGAAGAACATGAGCACGGGAGCGCACGAAAAGCACAAAAAGCGGGCAACGTGTGTGCATGAGAAATGCAAGGCGGAGGGCAAGACAGGCTAAGGTAAGCTAAGGAATGGAACGGCTGGAGGAGATGGGAATGGGAATGTAGACGGGGATGGGGATGGGGGTCACGGGAAGGTAGGGAGAACCGAGTCAGGAGCGACAACCGCACAACAGCACGAAACTGGTCGGACGGGTCGCTATGGTGGCCATGTTTATGGGACAGCCCAGACAGGAGGGAGGATCAGTTCGGATCGGATCGGTTCGGCGGTAGTCTAACTTTTTGTTCTCCCTGTCGGAGCTTCATAAAATATGCACCACATTCAGTCGCAAGTCGTTGCGGCTTCTTCCATTTTCCGTTTGCCATTTGCCATTTGCAATTACCATTTGCATTTCACGGAGTTATCAACACGGCACATGAGCACACACGGAAACACGTACGGCTAGAACAATTTAAAATACACGAAATAAAATGCTTATACTGCAGTTGGGTAAATCACGCGGACAGGCGACAACCGATGCGAAAGAGTCGCGCGGCTTGACTGGGAGCACCAGCCCGAACTCCAACGGCTGGCGAACGAAAAGCCACCCCGGAAAGCTCACTCTTCGAGCACTCTCTCTCTCTCTCTCTCTCTTTAGGCTATGATCTATCTCTTTTGATCTTGAAGAGCTCTCTTTGACCTTAGGAGGCTGTTTGAATGTGCACGGTAGTAAATTAGAGTTATACTATAAAAGTATAAATACAAAAAGTCAAACTTCTATCTGTGATTTTTAAAAGCTGACGTACTAAAGATCAAGTAAGATCTCTAGAAATTCTACATTTTTATATATAAAATTTAGTTTACTCGCATTCTTGGACAAAAGTTGAGTATTGGCTATGTAATTTTAGCTTAGAACTTATACAATAATCAACTTCAATGGCTAGCTGTTGAAAAGTTCCCTTTAAGGCCTAGTCTCGTTGATTTTTCACTACGCGATCCCTCTCTCTTGGACGTTTCGAACATTCGCAGATCCACATCTGTTTAAATATACGCGCCATATATTTTGCAATCAGCAGAAACAGCGCTTTAAATACTATTGCACTTAAAAATAAAACCCGGTTGAACCGCTCCCTGACTTTCAGATTCCAATCCCTAGATCAGTGGGAGCGCGCTATGTCCGAGAAGAAGGCGAGTATGTCCTGAATGTTGAACTCCAGGTTGATCATGGCGCCGGCGTAGCACTTTTGGATGCGCTCCTCCAGGTAATTATACTGGGCAATGAACTCCTCCTGCATGGCATGCCATACCACTTGCAGCAGATTCTCCTCCTCGCTCAGGTGCTTTTCCACCTTCTTATATAGGTTCTCCAGTCCTTTCTTCACCTCTCGTGCAGGATACTGAGCGATCACCTTGCGGAGTTCCTGCTTGGAGAATGCCATCTGGTAGCTGATTTCCGTTTCCTTGACTCCCTGGGCCACCTTAAGTTGCACGCCTTCGAAGAATTGCTGCAAAGGCAGAACGGAAATTTATGAGATGAAGATCGACTTATCTTTTCTTCTGGAAGGTCATTGACTTTGGCTTACATTCAGTTTCTCCAGCGGCCGGCCGAAGTACTGAGTCACATACGCTTTTAGCGCATCGTTATAACACTTCTTGGCCTCCTTTTTCAGGGCGTCCAGACCAGGAACCTTGAGCTGGGCTAACAAAGCGTACATGTGGTGGTAGTTCTCCATGCGCACTACCTGAACTGGTGTCTTGGGGTGCTCCTGCGAATGCAGTTGGATGCCCTCAAATATGGCATTCACCAGCTGCAAGTACCACTTCTCCATGTCCGTTCGGCGATCCGATTTCCGAAATATGCCCTCTGCAGTTTGGGCAAAGTTTTCAAAGTTTTCCACATACGGCAGAATGGCCTTAGAACGTTTGTGCAGCTTTGCCTCCCGGATAGACAGTAGTTGGTTCTGCATAAAGCGGTCGAAGCTCCGCTTCACCTGCACCAAGGCGGAAGCGAAGGTCATGCTAAGAAAGGAATGTGTGTCCTGGGCGGACATGACGTGCTGCGTAAGTCGCACAAAAACGTACAGAGAGTAGCTACGAAAACAAATTTGTTAATTACTCCTTACTCCATTACTATATTGTTTACTTACAAGCTGTCTACACGCTCAAAGCTCTGGATGAAGCTAACTAGCTCTGGTTCTAGGCAACCGAAAAGGCCCATCATCAGTTTACGCACATCTTCGTTAATTTGACGGTCAATCCGCTTCTGCGGAACACCATCACCTGATGGCGAAACCGCTCCTGATATGATTGACTGTGTCATATCCACCGCCTTTTCCATCTCCAACGTAGTCTGTGTGTTCTTTGTCGTTGGACTAATAACGTCCATCTGAAAAAAGTTGATGCAGAAAAGCTGTTCCTGCAGGGCGATGGGTTCCAGCTCAGCTAGAACCTTTTCCAACAATGCATCAAAACGCATTCGATCCGCTGTCTCTACACCGGGACCCCACTGATCCCTGTTGATTCCCAGTGTGCCATAAGGTATTGTGGAAACTGCGGACTTTCTTGAAGACGTAGACATGTCCAGATCCTCCCGAGAATTACGAAGCTTTTCCGTCACCTGAATTTTAGCCTATAAAATAATCAGAAGTGATCGAGATTAGCTTAGATTACAAACTATTACATTTCCATGTTCATGTCTTACCAAATTGAAGAAGTTCCTCACATCCCTGTCATAGATCTTGCTCAGCGATGCTGTGTACACACGCATTAGACCATCGTAGGTCTTCCGATCCATGGCTTTTGTCCAGTGCATCAGCTCAGTATAAGGCGTCAGTTCCCGATGGACGTTGGAATGGTTAGGCAGCGTAAGTTCAGTGCTAGTCACCTGCATGTCTCCTATTTCATTGCCCAGGTGGATGAAGAGGTTGTTCATAAACCGACTGACCGTGGCAGAGAATTTTTGTTTCCACTTTTCAAAGCGCTTGCGTTGGTCCTGCACCGCCTCCAAACGCAGCAGAGCAGGATCTATATCGCTGTTCATTGCCTGTTGCAGGCACTGAGCAGCTGCAATGGCTGCTTTGCGTCCATTGGCGGTCTTTAAATCGGGTTCATCCAGAGCCTGCTGCTGGCTGTGCGGCAGATCCAGTTGACTCTGCAGAAGTAGCAGAATTATTAAACAGTATAAAATTGAGTACACTAAGAATACGCACTATGACTTTGTTGAGCTCCTTCATAAGCTTGATATTGTTATTGTTGGCAATTTCGATCATGGCATTTTTGCCTCCAATTTTCTCCATGGTTTCCTTGACATGCCCCAGAATGTCCTCGTAGCTATCAAGACGGTTTTCAAACTTATCCGCCTCGGAGATAGCATTGTCGATGTGTTCCATCATTTTCAGAACCTTCTGTTCCGAGGCAAGTACACTTTGCATATTGGCCTGCGAGATAAGAAATTATGAGTAATGTATACACGGTGGACAAGCCCAATTTACTAACCCCATCCAAATCGTGGAGCTCACGCGACAGCTGCTCTATGAACTGCTCAGCATCTTTAATGGCGAAGTCGCACTCGGAGAAAAGTTTGCCCAGCTCATTGGCCTCTTTGTCCGTCAGAGCGGTAAACTCCTGGGCCTCCTCCTCTTCGTCCTCCTCGTCGTCCATGTGTTGCGTCTTCTGAACCGCTCTGCCCAATGCCACCTTTTCCGGCGACTTCTCCGACAACCACGCTGCGGGCACATTCCGGAATTCCGCCCGCTGGCCACGCACGCTTTTTTGGATTTGGCGATTGAGCACGGCCAGAAAGTTTTGGCGCTCGTGAGGGTTAAGGGCGTACCATTTGTACAGCTTTTCCAACTGCAGATCGAACTCGTGCGTCTCGAACTGCTCGTTCCGGCCGTCAACCCACTTAATCTCGTCCAGCTGCCAGCTCCGCTTGCGCTTGTATTCGCCCTCGCGCTGCTCCGACTGTTTGATCAGGCACAAAGTGACCACGGGTACCGGTGGCGCCGTGGTGACAACGCAAAGGTAGCACGGCTTCTTGTCCTTCTTCTTGACCACCGTCACCACAGAAAGGAGGCGTTCTCCGGAGGCCAAGAAGAGTTCCTTCTGCAGCGTGTGCTTGATGTTGGCCATAGCGCCAATGGACAGCATGGCTGGGTATATCTTCGGGATGCACTGGTCTCGAATAAAGTCCTTTCAAGAATCAACAACTGGCCAGTTGTTTGCACTTGCAATTAGCAATTGGAGAACGCCTCCGCACCAACAGCTGATTTAACAGAGCTTCTGCAGAGGCGTTTACAGACTATCGGTTGGGGATGAGCGCATTGCGTGAGTGTTCTTTACGTGGTTAAAAGTCACATAGCAAAAATATGCTAAGACTACAGAAACCAATTAAAATGTATTAAATCATATTGTTATTTAAACATTTCAGTATAATAGATACATTGAAGGTTTCATCGCATCGTAGGTAATAACAAGTATGCAGCTCGTGATCTCATCCCAACTGTAGGGTAGATATTATTCTATAACAACACAACGGTCACACTGTTCAACACAAGGTAATCTTCGGGTGAGTTATAATGCGAAAAAGTATTGGCAGTGAAAATAAACCCATATTTACCCATTTCCAGCTACTTTCGAGCAATCATGTTGGTTAAGCACATTGTCAAGCAGGGGCTTCTGCTCAAGAACGGTGAGTTGGAGTGGCCCAACACCTCTTTTCAGCAAAACTGCTAACCTTAAAAATTACATAATGTGGATAAGCAAAGGGAGAAACTTCAAGGAACTGCGAAGGAATGGTTCACCCACCAATCTTCAGCATAGCCATGGATATTATCAGAATTAGCCAAACAGATATCGGAAGAAACTTGGATGAGATCATTAACCAAGTTGCATTTCGTTGGGATTACCCCCTTTTTAAAACCAATCACTTGAATATTCTTTCTTGTTCTCTCATTTCAGCTGGCGCTTTGTCGCGTGCCGCTTACCACGGTGGACATGGTCCCCACTCCACCATGAACGATCTGCCCGTGCCCGCTGGAGACTGGAAGGAGCAGCACAGCCAGAAGAACGCCAAGTACAATGCCGCGCTCATCACTGGCATTCTCGTCCTGGCCGGCACTATTGGATTCGTAAGTGGCTGCCATATTCCTTCCATCCCATATCGGTCTTATTGAAATACGCTTTGCAGGTGAAATCTTCTGGTATCATCCACTTCAACTACTACGCGCCCAAGAGCCTGGACTAAGCCAGCGTTCCCTTACGTGTAAATTAATCCAACATTTGTGTTAAATAAGCTTAAAGTGGCGACATAGTAAATCACAGATCCGAAAGTAATCAGTTCGATGGTTTTATTTGTCTCAGTAAACGGGACCATCGTCCAAGTTGTCGTCCTCATCATTGAAGGCTTCTCCATTATCAAAGTACGTTGCACCGTAGTCGTTGTCCTCGTCCATCTCATCATCCAACGCCGCCTCCGGATCTTCCTCCTCCTCCTGTTCGGAATCGGACTCTTGTTTGTTCTCGTCCTGCTCACCGCCACCTGATTTCAGTTCTTTCTGCTCCAGAACCTTCAGTCTGTCCTCGATGTTTGTCTTCTTGGTCAGCAGATTCGGCCTTGCATCTGCTCCACGACGTTTTCGACTGGAGATGTTTAGCTCTTGGGGCATGGCTTTGTAGTTAAAATCGGGTTGTGCTGTGAGCTTCATGCGCTCCATGGCTTTCTGGGGGTGTAAAAGCAGGATTATAAGCAGCTAATTTAAAATAGCCAGTATTATTACTTCTCGCCAGTCCTTGTGATCAAGGTTTTTTGCGTCCCGACTGGCGGAGATCATGTAATAGGGGGAATCTCGCATTCGGTTCAGAAAGTCCTCCTTCCACAGGAGCTGATAGTTCTGTGTGGCTGTTGTCTATCGAAGTAAAACAGGTAAAAAGTTGATCGATGTTTTTTAAACTAATGTAAATGGATTTGTACCCACTTCTAGGGTAGTGGGTCTGTTCAAAACAGGCGGAAATGTAGGTGGCGGCGCCGTCTGCACCGGCATATCCTTTGTGCATCCCAACATGGCCATTTGCTCCGCCGTGAGGGTGCCTGTCTTGCCGCCCCTTCCGCGGCCTGCCATTATAAATGCTTAATTTATTGTATTCTGTTTAGAAACACTTATTTCCGATTGTATTGTTCAGCTTGCACGTTTATTAAACTCTGAAAACGATCAGCTGTTGCCGCAGCTAACGGTGTTGCCACATAGTCAAAGCCAAACAATAACATTATTGAAGAATGTTCGCTTTTTAATACCCTTATTTTTATTTAGGTCGCAGTTCCAACTACTCAGTTTCAGTAATTACACTTTAATTTTACACATAACATATACATATTTTATTTGCAATTTGCACTTCATCACTTAGGCTATGAACATTAATTACATGCTAATATTAGAGCGCATTCGACATATTTCAGGCGTGTTTTATGTTTACAATTCCAATACAATATAGCCGATGGAAAATTAGTACATAATTTTCCAATTTAAAAAATATAATATTTCAGGGAGCAACAAATTGATACTTTTGGTCAAGTTAAGCAAACACCGCTGAAAATTCGAATTAAAGATGATTTGAAGTTGAATTTACACGTGTTACGTGTTTAGGGGCTTTGTTGAGTTAAATCAATCGGTTGGCAATCATCGGTTGGCGACAGACCCACTTTCTGCATCAATTCAGTAAGCTTTTGCGCTTTACGGTCCTCGTTGTGGGCAATTACTGTGCATAGATGCTCTGTGAGCAGCTCCTTCTTTTCGGATGCATTGTGCAGCTCTATCTTGGCCCGCAAGAACTGAGCCTCGATTTTGACGTATTGTTTTCTGTGTAACATAAATATTAATAAGGGAAACACACAAGTATTTGGCTTCGCCACTTACTCTACATTGGCAAAATGTATGCAGGCATTGTCGATCTGCTTCCTCAGCAGAGCTACGTCCACGGCCAGATCACTTTCCAGCTTGGACAGCTCGTGGCGGATCTCCTCGATCTTTCGCGACTCCGCCGCCGTCTTCTGGGTGTGCTGCTCGATGGCCTGGTACAGCATTTGCTTCTTCTGCTTGTTCTGCTCCTCGATCATGCGGCGATGCTGTTCGAAGTCCTTCAGCGAGATGCCCTTGAAAGGTGAGTCTGTGTTGAGGCGCTCCCGCGGCGAGGTGTCCTGGGTACTCGGCAGGATGCTGCCATCATCGGTGGAGCTAGTTGTCTGGCTGTCACCGCCGCTGATCTTCAGAATCGAACTGTCGTCGGTGGACGTTGTTTCAGCATCTGCATACGTGGCGGGAGTTTTCTTATCTCTAGCTGTAGCATTTCCATGGTAGAGTGCCTCTATTAATGAATCGGAGAGTGGGCGGTCCAAATTTAGCGATCCGTTCGCTACGTCATCCTCCGCCGCGGGAGTGGGAGTCGGTGGCTTTTCCGTGGGAGTCGCTGTTCCCGATTTGGTCTTCTTCGCCACATCCGGTTTTTGTATGGGTTGCTGTGGTTGCTGCTGCTGCTGCTTCCGTAACTGATCCGCTTGCCGGAAGATCTTATCGGGCATACGCCGAATGCCGGGTTGAATTCGGAGCGCCGGCTTCGCTGCTCACGCACACATAGGCAAAGGTTTTTATTATAAACAGATAATTGTTTACACGCTTTGGGGTTCATGCTTAGTGATCTAACCTGCTTCCAGACTCGCAGGCCTTTTGCCCACACCGCCCTCCTTCACGCCCGTTATCTTGAGGATCTCGTCGTGGCTAAAACCATTGAATTTCTCAGTCATGGTGTTTAACTTAGGGATAATTAGCCATTAAGACGATCGACCGAAAAAAACAAAACAACACATCAGCAAATGCAAACAGAACGAGTGGAGTTGCCACATCGGGTTAAGTTTTGATGCGATCATTCGCGGAAATTGACTGTTCTCACTGTGCTCAAATTCTAATATAAAAAATAATATAAAGTTTTTTTCTCGATCTTTAAATTATTTCGGCAAACTGCATCAACTTTTATATTTATTGCTATAATCAAATAATAATTTTCTTTGTAAGTGGAAACATCTACAATCAGTTCGACGTTACACGACGTTGCCAGATCACAATTCTACGATCGCGATAGGACTGCTCGATACTAATAGTCGATAAGTTCAAAATTTAAAAATGGGCTTAAAAATAAACAGCCTTATCAAGCTTTATTCAGCACAGTAATGCCCAATTCGGAGCGCAGCTCGTGGATGTTCTGCTCCCAGCGCTTCTCCCAGTAGACGGGCATCAAGGGCTTGGTCCGCTTGCCGTTCTCCAGGGCCCACGGCAAGTAATGCTTCAAGTACGCACGCCGCTGCCTAAGTGGAGGAGAAAATAAACAAACGCGTGAATGGGGAGCTATAATTAGAGAACCCAGTTCACTGAACTCACTTGGGACGTAGGCGAACTGCTCCGAATACCGCACCACCGTAGCACATGGGCAGGCCCGTGTTCAGAGCCTCCACCCACTTGACAGCCACCTCGCCCAGCATATTGGTGGGCATGTCCAGCACCGTGTGGATTAGGTCGTGGCATTCGCGATATCGCGTCATCAAGTAGGCCAACTTCGGGTCCTCCAAAAACCGCACGGCCATGCGACTGTCCGGCGTGACTTGCTGAAAATTGATTACCAAAATAATCGTTGAAGCGATGGACAAAAGCAATTATTATTTTATTTTCCATCTAAATATATCTTTTATATGCAAGTATGTTTATGAGACAATAATTTTTAAGATTTTCAATTGTTACCAACTTCAAATTCGACCATGACATTCACTGTCCAAATTCTCTTAGGAATGTCTTTGAACCAGATTTTCGTCGTTTTATGGTTACTAACGCTTTTTCTTACCGGATTCTTTGAACTACTTACATTATCTTTCAGAAACTTTACGTAAGCGGCTCCAAAGGTATCCGGTGGCAAAGTTTCCAGATACTTGAAGTCAATGGTGCTGGTGTGGATGCGGGGCTTATCAGCCATGATGCGCTGACCCTCCTCGCTGGCTTGCATGGTGTCCAAAATTGTCCATAGAGCATCCTCTCCAGTCGTCTCACCCAAACAGGCGATCATGTCATGACTTCATAATAATAATTAAGAGTTTTAAGAGATTTTTAAATTTCATCAGATGCCCTACCGTCTTGGATTCAAGAGCGCGGCAATGGAGGATCCTGCCCCCAGGAACAGCCGCTGGAAGGGCGATATCTCGATTCGCTCCTTGAGGTACTGACGCTCGAAGGCATCCAGAGGTTCCGCCTCGGGTGCTTCTGTGGCCACCGCTTGGCTATTAGCCTGGGCCAAGCGAAGGCCTCGTCGTAGGGCCAGCGGCTTTTGGAGACGCAAACAGCGTTGCATCATGATGATCTGTGGATTCATAGAGGAGATATGGGGAGGTGCACCCGGTGGTGACCTTATCAGCACGATCGTCGGCATCATCATCATTACATTATTATTATCATCATCATCATCGTCGCACACAAACATGACCCTGACTACCTGTCTTCGGTTAAAGCTGGTCCCTCGAGCCATACGTACGTATGTACGTGCCCACTTTCAATAGCGGCGAATATGAGCAAACAATTTGTCCATAATGTGGGTACGCGGTCGGGGCTGATGCTGACTAACAATTTACCTCACCGCACGGCTAAGTCTGTGCAAACCTGTTTCGGCTTCCTCATTACCTGTCCCCACTCCGAATCCCTCACTTCACCACCGCCCATCATATATTGCGGGCTCCCAAAATAACCCAAACAAAGTGCTGCCGGGGCACTAGCACCTCATTCTGCCGCTTTATGCCCGATTCAATGTCGTCATTGTTGTTTCTTTGGATAAATGAGTAGTCACCATTTAAAAGATAAGTTTAGCAACATATATGTGGGATATTTAAATCTTAATCTTTTGATAAGGAACTAGGCAGTTACCAAGTAAAATCTAATTCTAAGAAAATAGATAGCCATCTTAAAGTATACATACTTATTTCGCTAAAACAAAACAGTTTCAGCTGCGCAAATTTATTTACTTTTAAGACAAAGAAAAAGATTCTTCAGCACTACAATCTAAACAAAAGCCTTTTGAGGCAATTACCAAATGAAACGGAAAATAACACAAAATATCGGAAGGCGTACTATTCTAAAAAATACTATCACCACTCGCAATCACGTTCTTGGCTGATAATATTGTTTTTTTTTTATTCAACATAAAAACCCAAAATTTTGATATAGAGTAATCAGTAATCGAGCAACCTATCCAAAGCTTTTTACATAGTGATGTTGAGTGATGACGCTGCTGGATTGTCCGGCAATGCAGTACTTTGTTTTGTATTAATCTCAAGGCGCCAACGTGTTTGCTCAGAATAGATAAACAACAACCTATTAAGCACAAGTAATTGGCAAATCCCACAACGCAGTTCCACTACATTACTTATTTTACACAAAAAAGTAATTAGAAAAGCACGTGAGAGAGAGCAAGATGTCTGCTTAATTTGCAACGTCCGAGTTGTATGCCTTATCGGAGCAGGCAATCTTATCAATTATGACCCAAAATGGAACAGAAGACGGAACACAATTGTTTATCTGGCCCACCCATTCCGTAGGCGGAGGAGTGGAAGTCTGTGTATTTCTATTTCTTATGACACTTTCGATGCAGGAAACAGTTGCATGCAGACAAATGTACAAAGTGATTAAAATTACATAATTGCTAAATTACATTTTTATAGAAATATAGCTAGATATATGTACAGAGACGATGCGCTGTGTGGTTGTAGGAAAATCAAATACGAACGTTGTCGCGAATCGCAGATCGCAATTGAAGTACACAGTACGGAATACACTTAACATATCGTATGGCTTTGGCTTGAGTTTGAGCTAAGATGAAGCTAGACATTCTCGCCGCGGGTGCTGGGCAAGTGGTCCTGCTTATCGGGAGCCCGCTTCCGCCGAAAAGTGACGTACGTGTAGAGCAGACTAGCCAGCACGCTGATGTTGATCCCAATACAGTTGAGCCACGAGAAGACGTAGTCGCCTCCAATGAACATGCCCAGATATGTTACGCAGATGTTTTTCAGGCATCCCACAATGGTGGTGGTCAGCGCCGAGTTGAATTGCGTGCACAGGATGGTGCTGTACGATAGGATGAAACCCATAACGCAACTGAGCAGGAACTGCACCACAAACACTGAGTCATTCCATTGTTCAAAGTTCAGCGCCTGATCTAGATTCCCTGTAACATAGTTGAGGGCCAGGGCAGGCAGAAACATAAACAGCGAGTTGTAGTACATTAGGCCGTACTTTCCGATCTCCGAGGTGTCGAGTTTTTTCTTCACATATACGCCATTCGAGGCGGTCAAGGCGTTAGTGATCATCACATAGATGTAGCCCCTCATGTTGAAGGACAGATCATCAGAGGCGGCCAGCAGCGCTCCACCGATCATTGCGTATACGCTGACCTGAACCGCATTCGAAGGTCGCAGTCCCAGGATCTTGAGCTCCAGCAGCATGGTCATCAGGATAGAGAAGCGTCGTAGGGCTGCGAACATGGGCAGACTCAAGGTTTTTGTGCCACCCAGTCCAAACATCATGTTTCCCAGAAATATCAGTGGCAGCGGAAAGATCTTGGCGAAGGTATTCCTCTGCAGAGGGGGAAAGTTCACCAATTTCAGGCGCTTGCCCATGCCCAGGACCACAATGCTAGCAGTAAGTTGCCCGAGGCTGAGGAACAGGAACGAGGGGAAGTGGTAGGAGGTAAGCACCGTCTTGTTTACCACCGTAATCATGAAGGAGGACAAGCCATAGAACAAGGCGCTCCCGATCTTCTTGACGAACAACGCCGAGTCCTCGCGTTCCCGGTGACTCAGCTCCTTCGAACCGGATCCATCGAGCAGCGATGACCGATCCGCCGATCCGCCCATCTTCTCCTCCAGCTCCCTGTTTCCGACATCGCTCTCCGCCAGGAGCGGCTGCAAGTCCAGAGTTGTGTTGCCGCCGCGCGACATACTCATCGTATTTGCGGGAGTGCTGGTAGTTGAATTAAATCACTTTCGTCACTATCGTTTGTTCGGCGGCGACTATCTTGCGGCGCGCACATTTGCTCACTTTCTTCGGGGCCACTTTGGGGCCGGGGAGGAAGCGTTCCCACAGCACATTAACGAGTATTTGCTATTTTTACCGACGCGAAATCGCAGCCATTCTCCCCGGAACATATGTTCAGTGTGGCCGCAGCAGAGTTGTCAAAACACGCTCCCCAATGAAATAACCTAAATGTGCCATCACTGTTACTTAACAGTTTCTGTTACTTTTCTAGCGGCATGTCAAAAAAACAAAAATATAGAAAATGCTAAATATATATTGGACTAATGTGTTTAAATGTAACTTACACTAGTAACAGATCCCCATTAATAAAAGCCAAACTCTAAAATTCTGCCACAAGTACTATTTCTCACGTAACACCTTACTAACGGATTTCACATGATATCTACGACAAGAAACTGTTTGCTGATATAAAATTGCTATCACCGCTTTCCGTAAACACTTTTACACTGATGGATTACAAGTTCAATTAATACATCAACTTACCTTAACAATTTTAAGACAACTAACACTCCCACAATTTAATTCAACCTACACCGCTTGATAATCAGCTGTTCTGTACAAAAAACAATAACACTGTTAACAACAGCGCACAGTGGATAATACAGTCCTAAAGGCAATATACACCATTGTACATTTTTAATTATTGATTCTATGTGCCATTCCCTAGTATACGAAATAATTTTTATTAAATACATTTTCGTAATACTGCTCGTTTTTCTTTGCGTTTTGAATTTTAAAATAGAGCCATTCACACTAATCCCACAAAATTGTTGCCTTCGTCCCACTGTCCACAAGGTATAAATAGTAGTGGCAACGCTGCCCGAAAGACCGAAATTACTTGGTTTTTATTTTGACAACAAATTGGATAAAATGAGTGGCTTGAAGGCGAAAAAATCCAGCAAGGGCGACCAAATCCCCAAGCCCATTAGCATTAAGAAGGAGAAGATCGAGGAGGAACGAAAGCTGCATCCCATGTCCCATTACATAGACGACCGCCTGGAATTGGTGAAACAGATATTTGGGACCTTAAAACCGAAAACCATTTTGAACCTAGCCCCAGAGTTTCTAAAGGTGTGTTATAGTTCTTTTTATAAAAAGCTATTTATCAATAATTTCACGCAGAAAACGCCACTAGACGAAATCGAGGAACTTTGTCTGGAGGAGTTACTCTGCTTGTCTACGAAGCGGCTAAAATCCATAATAGAAAACACCAAATGTCCCACAGACACTGAAAGCTCCGAAGATTCCGATGTGGAGCACAAAGAAGGTATGTTGAATCACTTCCTTGCCCTATAAACCCACCATTCATTATAAAGTCTCATTTCAGAACACATCTCGCTAGAGGAGATATCATCCGACAGCGACATCGGAGGTCAGGAATCCCGAAAAAGTGAGTTGGTGGCATAAGATACATTTAATTTAGAGTTTATTATCTGTGTAATCTGCACAACTGCACGCCGTAAAGTTATCCACCGTACTTAAACTTCTCGCAGGCAAAGAGCGGCGACACGTAAAATGCCCGCAGGATGCAAACATCCTCTCCTATGCCGATGACCACGTTATCCTTATCCTCTTTGCCCACCTCCAGGGTAACTACAAAGTCTCCAACCTCCAAGCAGCCCTTCTTCCTCATAAAGTCCACTCCAAACTCAATCGGACTGTAGCTGCACTCGTTGAGATCCTTGGTGTAAAGAACCGGGTGCATGTTACGGCGCAAATGAAGCGCACGAGCGAGCTCCACCTTGCAGGTAATGGTTTCCGCATCATCTGTCTCCTCCAGCGGCACCATCACATATACTGGGCAATAGATCTCAATACGCGAAAGGGCCACGCTGGCGGTCTCGCAAGTGGTGAACAAAAATATGGCTTGACACTCAATCGAGCTAATTGTGCGGATAATAAAATTCACAATGGTCTGGTATGAGGTTAGGATGCTCTTCAGTACCATCTTATTCTGGACCGCGCCAACACGATAATCTTTTATGGGCATCAGCTTTTTGACTATCAGCGGATATTTGTTGCACCATGGACTTTTTTGGATGTGAATAGCGTCGACCTTCCACAGGAAATCGTGCAACTCAAATCGCTTAAAATCACTGCAACGCTCCAGCGGAACAGTGCCAATGACTGGCTTCTTCTGGCACTGCGAAATCGGAAGCACGTCCTCCATAATGTAGTTATATACGCAACAGTTTACGTTGAACATGTCGGGTATCCAAATGTAGTCCACAAGCTTAATGATGCCTAGCAAATCAAGCATGTTACTTCGCACATACTCGAAATCTATCATTCCGATCAACTTAAGGTTGAAGTCCGAGTTCAAGGTCTGCCGCACGGCACGAAGAAAGCTCTTGCATCGTATCTTGGGCAGAACCACATAGTTGGCATTCAAAGACGCGGCCATCTCAAGGTCCTTCATGTACAGATCGGGATATAGGTCCGGATCGAGAGCGTGGCACTGTCTAGGAAGCTCTATAAAGTCGTAGGAGGCTACCAGACCGGCATCTATGATCATCACGGTTAGTGCTTCCCGCAGGGTCTTCACCACCTTACCTCTAACTTCACGTCCGATCATCACAATATCGCCCAACTGAACGGAGGCGAGATAACACCGCAGATTGATTACGTACACTATTTCTTTAAAGCCTTTGTAGCGGTAGGACTCATCCGTGGTGAGTGTGACCACCCCACCTCGTGCCAGCATCACGGTGCAGTTGTTCCTCAGTCTCCCAACGCGACAGCACTCGCCGTTAATCTCCAGAGCCAAGCCAGTTGTCAGACGTAGTTCCCTCTCTGCAGAATGCGCCGATATCGCAATGTTCATGGTGTCCAAAATGGCTTTCAGTTCATCGGGCTTGTTGCCCACCGTATCCACGTGAAAGGTGTAGGTTCCATTTTCCAGCATACGTCGCAGCTCGTCGTGAGTGGTTTCCGTCACCAGCTTGGCCACAAGACCCAAATGATAGTATCTCTTCCGTTTTCGCCGTCTGGCGTGCTTCTCGTGAGCCTCGCATGCCGCTTTGAAATCCTTTAAACGCTGCTCCAGGTCATGTTGTCCATTAAGACGCACCGTAAACTTCTCCAGACGATTCTCGTCTTCCGGCTGCTCCTCCTCCTCCCCCTGATCCTCACCTGTCTGACTGTCTAGTTGCGGCGTTACTTCTTTCTGGTTGATCGGCATCCTGGCGTGCAGTTAATTTATGTATACTTTAGCACAATTTGTAATGCAATCTGTGTCAATCTTGTCTGATTTTCAGCCAAGAAGAAGCTTAGATCCAAGAAAACGAACAATGGGAATGAAAACAAAGAGTGTAAGTACAAACTTTACGAATGTATAAAAACTAATCGAAATCGACCGAAAGTATGATAACAACAGCCATCTGAGACTGTGCGCCCGTTTGACGGCAAATTTGTTCAGGTTACTAAGGTATTCTTTTCTCCCACAGCGGGTGGTCAAATGAGCGTGCTGGAACTGTTGGAACTTCAGGCACGTGCCAGGGCCATCCGCTCCCAACTGGCAATGGAGCCAATCACCAAAATAGAGGTCAAGTCAGATGATGATATTGACGAAGTACCAGTGGAGAAAGTACAGCGAAAGGAAAAGGATAAACGCAGCACTAAAAAAACGGATTCGAGCAAGCGCAAATCGCAGGAATCAGCTAGACCAACATCTCCATCCCAGCCTGATAGCAGCAGCAAGGAGCAGGAAGCGCCCCGCAAAAGAATCAAGATCAAAAGAAACTATAGGCGGACTTCAAAGTCGCCAGAAAAGGAAGTCAAACCTCCAACATCTACTACTTCATCCGAAACTTTGGTTGCATCTAACGATTTAAACAAACTGCCACGTTCCAAATCACGTTCAGCCTCACCAGATGTGATACCTATACAAACGGAACCCGAAACACTGCTGATCAGCGACAGTACGGATGATGAGGCCACCAAAAAGAAGACAACTGAAACAACTACAACTAAGCAAGTCGAATCGGACCCACCAGCCCCAGTCGTTGAGAGCGAGCCAGAGGAGGGAGAAGTGCGCGATGAACCCGAAGAGCCAGCTAAGGTAGTTGACCCAGCCAATCCAGATGAGCCAACAGAGTCAGAAGCAGCAGCTATTTCGAAAGAACTGGAAAGTAATAAGCCAGAAGTATCGGATACGTCTGATAAGCTAGATAAAACAGGGGATAAGGAACCACCGTCGGAAGAAGCTCTCCCAGCTAATCCCCCTGCAGAGCCAAAGAAGCCGAGTGCAGCCGAGCCAACTGCCCTTGACGACGAAGATCAAAACGACGACGTCATTTCAATAGGTGGGGATCTAGAAATGATTGAGGAAATGACGAAGGATGACGATTCACCTTGGGTAAGCATTAAAAGCGAGAAAAAGGAGAAGATGCAGGATCCTGAGGAACTGGACAACGATGTCATATCCCTGGACACAAGCGAGGATGAACGCGACAAACTACAGCAGGCAGACTCCGAGGTATTTTTAAATGCTCCTCAAAACAGTACCTTTTTTTCAACACAATAATCCTTTTGTTTGTAGTCCTGGCGTTCACGCTACATGAAGAGCTCCAAGGTCAGCCAGGTGCTGGCCGAATCGCGTTTGGGAAAACGCGTCCGTGACAAGCTCAAGAAATCGAAGCGCACCAAAGTCACCGCCGGCGAGGAGCAGGCCAAGGTTGAAAAGCCGGATTCATTTACTTCCAAGCATGAAGACGGATCCATAGAGCAATACCAGGAGCTTCTGCAGCACCGACAGCGTAAAACTTCAAACAGTAGCAAGGGGGATAAATAAGTTTAGCCGCTAAGGGCGGGATTTATTGAAAAGTCGCGTACTGACGCACGGCCCTAGTTTATATGGCATATAAAAAGTCAAATAAAAATTTGCTGTCCTCGGGGGCGGAAGGCAACAAAAAATTTGAATATATCGTGCTAAGCGGATATTTAATTTCTTATTCGTCTTTTCGATACTCTATTCGTGTAGAGTAAGTATACGTTGTGTAGAAGTAGTTGCTTTTTATAAATATAATTTTAAGCCATCGTTTTTAGTTTGAGTAACAAGCCGTGTAAGGGTTGAAAAAGCCGTGTAACGCAGTTTTTGGATTTAGTATTTATTTAAATTGAATTCATATATATTACTTAAAAAGATTTATTTATGTATTCGATGCGTCGACATGTTTATTTGTAGTTTTCAGCTATGTTTTGTAGTTTAAAAGAAAATGCGATAACTGTGCTTTTTTGTTTAAGAAGAGTTTGCGTGAGCTGAGCAGCCTGGAATAGGCAGTTAAACGAGCCGCACGAAGGTTACGCTTGTGCATTGATATTACTTGTCATAAACAAGCTAAAAAATCATTGGGTACGCATTTAAATGGAAGGGTTTTGGTTTAACCCAGTTTCGGCTTCCCACCCGTTTTTCTATACATGTAAGGGATTCAGCTCCACCCGCCGCTTTATCATCGACTTTGCTCAATTTCTAATCATGCGGTTGCAGAACATGTCCACACCACTCTACACTTGAGTCTACTCCCACCACTTTTCACTGTTCTCCTTGCTATTCCACTCGACTCGATTTGTTAGCCACCCCAGTTCGGTGTTACTGGTCTGGTCACTGGACTATATCTCAATTATGCTGCTGGGGGGCGGCGGTTGAAGCGTGTTGCACCATAAACGATGATTGTTTTATCAGAGACTCGGGCGTGTTGATAAACTGTTTTAGCAACAACAACAAAAAATGGTCCGGAGAGTTGTTCTCTGAGTGTCATTTTTATATTTGGCTTATCTAATACGCATGTCCTGTGAGCAGAGGGTAGGATTCGTTTACTTATATGGATGTGTGCTTTTACTGCGAATCCATCAAGTGGGCGCGCAGTATACATACATATAAATAAATATGACATGGGTATAGACCAAATGTTTGAAAATTGTTGTATTAAAACTTAAAATAAATGCATATTTAATTTTTTAGATTGTAGAGGTTACAAGCCAAATTTAGATGCTTAGACCAAACAAGCGGAAACAAAAATGAATTTTCGATTGAAATGCCCCACGTTGGGCGCCAAATAATGTACGTAGTTAGTGGATAAGACTAGCACATGTTTTGCCAAGCTCTACCACCCTCTCCCCTACTAGACCGTTTGGGTGTCTCTCCTTTTAGTCCGTAGAACGCCCCCGCGGCGAGAAGTAAACAAAATAGCAACAGAGCGTTGCCCGCTGGAGGTTGGGGTTGGCTCTGGGGGTGGTTTCTCTCGCGGGCTCTCGCTCTCTTTCGAGTGCGCGGGTGTGGGTGACTGCATCCTTTGGCGGCAGGCTGGCAATTGGGAAAACCGAAAAGCCGAATCAGTCTACAGAAAACGCGTACGTGGTGCAGAAGTAGCCGCGGGTGGCTACCACAGCGTCGTTTTGGACTTGTCGGCATGATAAAATAAGTGTAACGCCCCGTACAAGTTCTGTAAGTTTCCAGCTGCAACAAAATCAAACCAAATCCATGAGAAGCAAATGAAAGCCAAACAAATGAAAATAGCAATCTGCCGATTTACTGTGTCCAAAGTGTTTGAAATAAGTGACAAAACCCGAGGATTTGTAAGCCAATAACAATCAAAAAGTGGTGGCAACACAAACATATTAAATCAAGGATAACCAAGCTTATTTTGTATTTTTATAACCATAAACGCTGTGCTAAAAAAACCCGATAAGTGCTTTAAGCTCTAACAAACTAATTAAGTATTAAATAATTTAAAATTTTGATACTAGCCCAAACATGCCTTATTCAAGGAGTTTTCTTTCGATGCGCGCATATTATCGCAAAACGTTACACTTAGGATTAAAGATGCTCTCTCTGGCCGGAGACATTGTGAGTCCGAGCTACGAAAACTGTAACCCAACATAATCCATGTACCGGATATAAGATTATTGAACTATGCCCGCTTGCATTGGTCACCTAAAAATTTAAAAAATTACAATTGGCTTAAAAGAAATACAAATCAAAATTATTTCGAATTGGCAAATTAAAAATGTGTTTGCTTAATGCTTCCGAACGCTTAAAATCCCCCCCTACATACCATGTGTGCAGTCAACGTTAATTTCCAGTTCCAAATTACCACATAAATGATAATAAATCTAAAAACATTTCATTACAAAGATATATGGAAACTAAAAGACTGCATTTTTATCATTTTCCCCTTAACTATACCTCTTCATATGCATGTATGTATAGAACACATATAATGACTTCATACGAATTATTTCATTCGGATTTCATTTATAAATAGTATAGTAATATAAGTGAAATACTTCTCAGATATTTGCTTTTTTACATTTAACATATATTGAATTTCATATTTATTAAGATTATAGGCTTATGGTCGGATATTATTTACTCTTAAAGTAATTGCTTATCCCAACGATTCAATAATATAACTAAAGGTTTTCAAAATCAGGGCTTACTTTAAATTTATGTTTATTATTTTTAAATTTTCATAGGCCACGGGCGTTGATTTACTGTACACAGTTTCCAATAAGTATGCTATATTGACAAACCAGTTTTTAATGAGAATGTGCGTTAAGGTTTTCCTTATATGCACCAATATGTACTACTTTGTGTTCAAAAAGCTAGAACACAAATGATAAATGCGATTTTTTGATGGATACAATTACGAACTCACACACACAGAGACAATGTCCAACGAAGTTGGTAAATTTAATTGGAATAATAAATGGCGTACTTGTGTGTGCGTGTGTGTGCGTGTGGTGTTCGCTGGTCTCTCTCTTTTTATGAAACAAAAGTGCACGATGCCTGATATAGGTGTCATAAAGTTTTATTAATAATGAAAATTGTACTAAAAACGAGGCCAGCCGGAATGGGACAATTTATTAAAAAGTCTCATTAGCTCACGGTTTTATCGCACATCGAGCATACGCCACGAGGTCCCCTTACGGGTGCTAATAACGTAAAAGCAGAGACGAGAATAATAATAATATGCCCCCGGCTCTGGTCTGCGATAAAGTAAAATTTTCGATATGGACATGATTAAAATGCCCACCCGGTTACCACCCACTTTTTATGACATGGCAGCGGCAATAACTGGGCCGTCGGAGATTAAGTATTTTTAATGCGACTGACAATAAAAATATAAAAATTTCAACGATAGCAAACAGCGACGTCAGCAGACCAAATCAATACGAAGATATATCTATTGATATATGTTTTGTGTTTTGCATGTGTCTGTTGTAAATATCCAGCCGACTGATATTAAGTCACTTGCCATGTGCTCCTCCAGCAATATTTATTCGCTGAAAATCAATAAATTCCACACAGACACACACTCGCAAAGCGAATATATTTCTTTTTTTTCTCATTTTCTCTTTGCGCTGGCGCTGCGGCTCATTATTAATATAAGTATATACTTGTATACATCTGTATGTATTGTATAAATGATTTTTTTACATTTTGTTATTTCGCAGGGCTCGAAGGATGGGGGTTGGCTTAAGTGTTTTTCTATTACGCCTTTTGCCCGAATTCCAGCTTGGCGAACAAACCGACACACACACACACACAGACTTAGGGCAATCCACCTCCCCAATATTATATTTGCTTTTAAATATTTTGATATACAGCCCAGTAACTCACACACACACACGAGCACACTCACAACCAGGCATTTTCTCATAAAAATTTCGTACTCGAATAAGACGAAGTAGCTGCACACACACACACACACCCAACAAGCCACCCACACACACACACAGAGTGGGCGAAATGTAACCCGCAGGCATTATGGGTTAAGGGCGGCGGAGAGCGGGTGGGGCCACATGGCAAAAACTTTGAGCAGCAGCAGGAAAATAATGTAAAGGATGTGCCAGGGCCACCATGGAGACCAAGCCGACTGTAACTGGAAAATAATAATTTTTTCTCCCTTTTTTCCTTCATTTCTCGCTTTCTCCGAAGAGCACCCACACCACACCACCCAATCCACCCAATCCACCCACTCCACCCCACCCCACATTCATCCCTCCCTCTGTATATTTGCCGTTTCTTTTGAGTGTCAGAAATGGAAAAGAAAATAATTTGATGGTTTCATAAACTCGCTTCGTGGGCCAAAAAGGAGGCGGCGGGGTGGTTCGGTTTTCCCCTGCCTGTGTGGGTGTGTGTATTTCTGATAAAATTGCAAACTTCTCCCCATCCCCCACGAACTATGTGTGTGTGTGTGCGAGTGTGTTTGAGACAGAAGCTAGAATTTATGGAATTTTTCTGCTTTTGTATTCTTCTTTTTTTTTTTGGTGAAAAGTTCTCGGACGATAGATTTTTCTTACAAAATATTTTGCAGCATACTTATGGGGGTGGCTTTTGCAAAATGTTCATCATCATGCCGATAGGGCAGATGATAAGGAATACAGTATCAGTCTCATTAGAGCCAAGGAAAACACTTGCCTTATTATAAACATGACTATTATAACCCCTATCCCCTCTCCTCTCTCCTCTTTCCCCATATTCCACCCACACATACGCACTTGGACTGGTTTGTGTGCACAGCATTTGTCCTTGTCTCTGTGTTTGAGTTTCATTATTAATTTTCCTCGTTTTTTCATATTTTTCGTATTTTTATTTTATCACACACAAACGCACACATGAGCAAGGGGGTGGAACGCACACACACACACACGCATTTAGTTTATTGTACAAAGTAATATTTGATAGAAAAAAGTTTCAGTGTCGGACAGAGATGGAAATAGTTTTTGTTGGCTTTTCGCTTTTCGGTTGGTCGGAAAATAGGTTGTATGAGCGTGTGTATGTGTGTGTAGGAAATGAAAATGGTTGGGGGAAATTAATTTTTCACTTGGTGGCCCATGCGCCATGGAGATGTGAAAGTGAAATTGATGGAAAAATATCAAACGGTGAACGATTTTGAGGCCTTCGAAGCCTCTCATTACACGGTTTTCCACCTCGCACCCCATAAATTCATGTTTGTTTGCTTTTCCTTCGCGTTCATTGGTTTCTAATGAGATTTCTTACTAATGAGCTGAGCACCTAGAAACTGCCAATGTTTTTCCGTTTTTTTTTCCTGTCGTTTAGCTTAGGGCTTTGTGCACAAGATTTCTGTTGATACGTCAAAGAAGTAGGAATTCTGGGAAATTGTTTCGACACACTTCTCACTTCGAACATTTCATGTGATTACGAATTCGGAAGAATTGAGGAGGTTTTCGTTTCTACTTCTCTTAGTTATGGTCATTACCTTACTTAGATTACTCCAGTATTTAATTCTAATTACATCAACGTTCTTGTGCAATCATGATTAATCGATTGTTACTTGAAATGGATATAAAATTTAGGGGGTCTTTAACACATCCTTTGATTCTTTCCATGAAAATTTGAATTTTCAAAAACTAATTGGAACCAATGAGTTGTAATTAAAGGGACATAAAAGTAATGCCAGTCTAACCACATAAAATACTCGAGCAAAATTTCACGTACATGGTGCCTTTGAAGCAAACTAATTTGTCGCACACATTTCCCGCGGAAAGGCGACACCAAAACCCGTCCCCTCCGAAATATTCCTCCCCCGCACTAGCAGAACAACTAACAAAGATCATTACCCTCGTGCAGAGGGTTGATTTCCCAGTCCCGCGACTCGTTATAATTCCCATTTCCATTTACATTTTAGAGTCCACGCATAATTTCAATTTGATTTTCATCAGAAATATTAATTGCAGTCCACACACCGCAATTGGGTGGGGGTGTCCTGTCAGGATCTGCTTTTGAAGGCGTTAGTGTGGCATATGGGCACAAAGGGCGTATCAATCATAAGCGACATTTCGTCAGGACACGCTATGCAAAGGGTGCGAAGTGGGTTGGGTCCAGTTTGAATTTAAATTTAATAATTACCATTATGGTGTCTAACGACCTGGGTGGGTAGCTAGCCCATTTCTTGGCTTAAAGAACAGCAGATATATTAAAAAATATATACATATCTATATATACATGTATATATATATATCTATATATATATGTATAGTTCCTATTGTTAAAGTACTTAAGAGCATACATGTAAGACGTTAAGTGGTCTACAACCAAAGTTATTGAGTGCATATAAAAGAAAAATGGTGATGAGGTTGAGGTTCCCATTCCAAAACTTCACATAAACCTTATGGTTACATAAGCTCACAATTAATTGAACCCAAACCCATGTACCCACCTTATTAACTAAACAATAGTTGAAATGACATTTCAAGAATATTACCAGACTATCCTCATTAGGGGCATAATTAGTTTAATAGGCTTCCATAAGAGGTAGTTAAACAACTTGCATTGCTTGGCTTAATAATGCAAAGGCAATTGCATTTCGGTTTATAACGACTTGACCGCAACATTTGTGGTTTGTTTACATTCCGCCCACTGCAAGGACATGCGCCTACGAAAAAGAGGAAGCCCCTCTTTTCGGGCGGTACGTGCGTGCGAGTGATTTCAGCCGAGTGACGGCGAAAGTGAAAGTGCCGGCACCGACAACGTCACAGTGGACATGTGTGAGAGTGAAAGTCGGTGGAAAAACCTTGACCACGACCACGGCGTCGAGCAGGTCAATGCAGACCAGACCGAGTGGGTGGCCGGGTGGGTCATTCGGGGGTCCGATCCGATCCGATTCGATTCAGCTGCCGACCAATGAGTTGCCCACTGCTCCGTACCGACTGTTGCTGCTCGACCATTTTGCGAGCCTGGTTCGTTCAACCGGCGATTTTCCATCCACACTCGTACACATATGGCCGGCTGCTCCAAAAAAAAAGAGAGTCACCTTCATCGCGCAGGCGCAGATCCCGAAGAACGCCGCAGGACGTTTGGGGCATCGGGGCAAGTTACTTTCACTTTTTCGGCCTCTGATGTGTGTTGAATGCCGAGTGCCAAAAGAACGGGGGAAAATGAAAAAAGGGGTGGCCAAGGTTGGGCCCACACGCACACACATGCACTTGCAGCAGGCATGTCCTTCGAAACACAAGTATCTGTAAGTCAATCCGTCAATTGGGCAACGCAAACAATCACTCGCCGTATCTCTGGGGATAGAGTGTGACTCAGATTTTCACTGATACAAATGTTATTCCCTTTAGAGATTCGGTTCAGCTCTGACGTGATCATCAATTTATTTATTTGTATGTTTCTGTTTTATTCTTGATACAGAAATACTACTTTTATGTATATGCACTTATGTATTTACGAGGCTTGTTATAAATTATTCAAAATGCTTAATTAATTACCAACCACTAAAAAAAAATCACAACAAAGGTTGTATTTTCAATAGTGATAATATCATAATTATAAATAGTTCAAATGGAGGTGATTTTTTTTTCAACTCAATTTAAATTAATCATGAATTAAAACATATAAATCGAAATCAATTAAACGTCGTTTGACTTCAATACCCATATCTTGTAAAATAAAAATGACAATACATGTAAATCACCCCTTAACCAACTTTAATTTCCTTGGTTTTCTTTTCGAAAAAAATTGTTTCATATTCCTTTTTGGTTTAGATCCAAAAATATCTTTTGTCATAGGATTGTCAGAATCTTATTCTTCAAATAAAGTGCCTTTCCAAAGAGTTCCCTACAATACATTTAGGTAATCATGTTATTAAAAGACAATTACAAAGGTCCTTTGACAGTTATCCCTAAAAGGCATTTAACATGAAACTGGTTACCTGGGTGTGGATTCTGATCCCTTTTTAGTCCGCAGAAGCCCTTCAATTAGCCAATTTCAGCATTAGAGGACATTGAGCAACCCCCAAAACCCTTTCGGAAAATATTTATTCGATTCCTGACTACTCAAGTCAAGAAGTTTCAGCCTTTGTGACAGGAACTTGAAAGAAACCAAAAGAAAATGCGACTCTTTTCATTGGGAGCGCATAAATTAAAATAACAAAAATATAACTGCCGGAACACCAATAACAACGATGGTGGCACACGAACTTCTGCAGTAGGAAAAACAAATTGAAAATCCTATCGAACAATGATAAATTGGCACGACAACAATAATATCGAGGGAAAACCTTCCAAGTTGCGCGGTTGTTGCTCATTCGTGTGTCGCCGTCCCTTTCTATTGTAGTCGTAGTTGTAGTTGTAGTTGTGGTGGTTACTGAAAATTTAAAAAAAAAAAAGAGAGGAGGGAAAAAGAAAACGAAAAGGGGCGGAGCAATAATGGTTTTCCGGGCAGCGCTGCTCAGTTGTCGCTCTATGGATTTTTTTAAGGGAAATTCTATGATTTTTGATATTTTGGGGTGTTTTATTGAGGTTTTTTCCGTGATATGGGTAGGGGCCCACAATGTGCATATGTGTGTGTGTGTGTGTGTGTGTGTGTGCTCGCGGTATTAAGCGATATGGAGGGTTAGGCTTGTGTGTGTCGCCGGGATTTTAGTATCATTGCTATTTGCTGTTTTGATTTTCAACCGGCAACTGGCAATTGATAGCCGATATTTTTGTTATTCCGCTGCGTCATGCGGCAGTTGACAACGAGCAAGCCACTTGGCAGGACACGATCCCGACACACGCCAAAGATTTAAATAAAAAAATAAAAATAAAAAGTGCGCATGCGCAACACCGACTTGCGCCGCGCGAATATAACGAGAGCATCTAGAGATCACCGATCGAGAAAATAGTTTTTGAAAATGTTCGTTGAACTTTCATCACAGAGACAATAAGAAAGTCCAACGATTCAGTCCTTCGGATCGCGACACTTAAAAAAAACGCACTTAATGAGTAGGTGGATATATAATATAATATTGTGATGTGTTATTGAAAAGATAGTGTTAAGTGATCCCATAAGTGTAAATCTGTTTATGAGGGAATTGTTTTTTAATAGAAAGTAATTATATTATTAATTGGCTGTGTTCAAAATCTTATTGGAAACTGACTTGGAAAATCAGAAAATTTATTTGAAAATTTTTAGTTATTCAAATCAATTATTTTGAAAATTTTTTTTTAAAAGTTCAAAGATTTTGCTGTGTCCTTTAGGCTTTCAAAGTGCCGTCTCTACCTAGAATTACTTCTGAAATTCCATCAAATATCCTTGCCAGGACCAAAACCAATCCAAAGTTATTGGGTTTCCCTTGGCCAGTGTCAAGATTGTGTTCCGAGTCCTCCAGCCCCGCATCCAAAACTAGGTTGATATGTTGGTTTGCTAAATTAGCCGCATCTCTTGCGAAGTCTCAAAACATACAGTGCACACACACCCATTCTCAACATATATATATATATAAATACCTAGTCGAGGAGTATATGGTTTTGTTTACACTCTGTTGGCATTTTCATTTCGAACATTTTTCTCGGGCATCCTCCTCCTGGCACGATGAGATGGATATAAGGCGGTAAGGCAGGCGGAAAAAATCAAATAAAATAACATCAAACTACCTTAGGCTTTATAAAAATCCCAGTCGAAACACAAGCAGCACTCGCACACCCACACACGCGCACACACACAAGCCCACAAAGATACTGAAGAGAAATGCGCACATCCTGGCAGGCATTTTTGCTTAACTCCTCAAAGTGGCTGGTCCGGGGTCATGGGGGGTTAAAAGGGATCGGGGTATGGGGTCGGTGGTTTCGGCCTGAAGAAATTGTATAAAAGCAAAGTCAACAACAACTACAACTACAACGACAACATGTAGCTGGAGAACCAATTTCCAACCATGGAAACTTAATTTATGTCTGCAGCATAGTTGAGAATATTTTTCTTTCTTTTTCCTGCTCTCTGCCCGCCACCCCCACCAGCCCATCAAACTTATTTCCCCCTACCCTTTGACTGCGCCTCCTTGGGGTTTCTCCTTTCTGCCTCAGCTCAAATAGGAAAAAGAATTTTCGGTTTATTTCGAAATTTTTTTCCCTGCACGGAAAGAAATTCAGGCCAATTCAATATGTACTTATACAATTATACAATTGAAACAATATTATTATTATGCTATTCAATAATTTATTTATAGAAGGCTTATTTGGCTTATATAACATGTTATCCTTTCTTTTAATTTTATGCATATTTATGTTTTGTATTGGAAAATGCACAATAATCCATTAGAACAAATGTTAATGATTATTTCATTTGGCCTCCCATAAACTTTTCTCCCTGTGTATCTCCGCCTATTTTTGCCTCCCTGTTGCCAGGCATTCCCCCCCTTTCCTCCTCACTTTTCCATCTCTTCCTTCCTATTTTCCTTTTTGCTTTTCTTGAGAATCAAATTTATTTTACCAAGTCATGTTGAAGAAAATTTTTATAAGTTTTATGCTTGACTCAAGTGATGGTGTTGGCCGGGGGGCGAAAAGTGGGTGGCAAATCGCTGTGTGTGTGTGTGTGTCTGTGTTTTCTGTGTGCGGCACACAAGCACACCCACTCGCACACAAGAAAATAAGCAAAATTTGTATTCCTTAAATCGGATGACTTTGTATAAATTTTCGTGTGCGCCACAATGGGGTTGTGTGTATGTGTGTTAGTGGGTGGCAGCTGGGGCTCATAGTAAACAAACAAAAAGGAAAAAGTTTCCTTCCCCCTATGTGTATGCTATACATACATATGTATATATATATAATGGAAAAATTTTTCATAGAATTTGCACAAAAATGAAAAAGTGTAGCCACAGCAAAATAGTGTGTTGGGATGAGGTGGGCGGTAGGGCACGATGGGTGGGAATAATGATTATGGAGCAGAGGCAGCAGAAGGCGGACAGAAGCAGAAAAATGAAATTAAGCGCATACGGAAATGAGACACAAATATTCTGCGTGTGTGTGTGTGCGGGCTTATGCGAATGTGTGTGTGTGTGTGTGCAGGAGAAATATTTGAGTGGCATTCAGTTGAAGCCAAACTAAAATTGAATGGAATCCTTGGCCAAATATTCTGCGTTCCTTTTACGTTTTTCCCTTTGCAAAAATAATGCGATCTAAGCCTCAGTCTATTCGTTGTGTACACTGGAAAAGAGGAAAAAGACTTGTGAATAAGTGGATTACCATAACCATACTATTCCCTATTGTTAAAAAGATTATTACATTTGGTCTAACTATTAATATTTATTGCCTATGAAAAATAAATCACGTTCCTTACCATTCAGAAAACAGTGTGAGTGGGCTTAAGACTTAAGACTTTAATTGTTTAATTTCTTTAAAATGTGTTTTTTTGCGTTATTGAAGTTTATCTTAATCTATCGCATATGGTAACTATATGACTACATATACATACATGCACATGAATAACCCTTATCCCATTCCTTATCGAAAAGACCGCCCGCTAGCATGGCTTCGACTTCAATTAAAAAGTTCTCCACTACAATGTTTCTCCCTTTCCGTCTTTCTTCCCCCGCCCCGCAGTAATATCATCCAAAATGGCTGCATCCATATATGCCACCCCACCGCCAGATCTGAGCAGCGAGGACACTGCTCTCTCCGACGTCTCCAACTCATCGACACTCAACACGAACAGGAACAACCACACCAGCGGCAGCAACAGCAACAATCCACATGAAGCCGCAGGAGCAACACCCACAGCCACGTCAGCCACAACCAGAGGAGCAACAGGAGCAGGAGGAGTGGAAAGCACTTCACCCGCCGACCATTTGGTGCCGGCAATGGAGCTGGAACTGGACCCGAAGCCAGCGGGAAGCGGAGCGAATGAGGCGGACCAATTGGAGGAGGCAGAAGATGGACGCAAAGATGTGGATGCAGAGGAGGAGGTGGGCGATGCCAACATGGCCACCATGGCGGCAGCCATGCAGCTGCAGATACTGGAGGCCCTAAGTGATGCGGCCAAGAAGCGACGCAAGCAGCACAATCCCAGCCGCTTAGAGGCGCTCAATTTAAGTGGGGAACCCACTGGTGAAGTGGGTCAAAAGAAAGCAGACTCCTCCACCGTGGACTACGAGGACAAGTTGTCGAAGATGTTCCTTCCCAAGTCGATTGAGCAGCTAAAGGAGACCTTCGAGATGCTGCAGCAGAGGAAGCAAGAGGAGGAGCCGCCGGAAGCGGGAGAGGAAATGGAAGCGGAAACGGAAGCCATGGCAGACATATCAGAATCCAGCAAGCAGCGCGAGAATCCATACCACACTTACTGCAAGCAGTGCGGCGAGAGTTTCGAGACCGAGTTCAAGTTGAGCCTCCACATGTTGCAGGATCACGGCGAGGAAAGGTCCGGTGATCAGGATCCCTCAGACTTTCTGGCCTCCATCAAGGTGAAGCTGGAGCGTGCCGACATTCCCAGTCCGCAACAGGAGCAAAATATGCAGCACGACCTTACCAATGGTCATGGCAAGGACTTGGAACGGGAGCAGGAGCACTGGTTCCAGGCCATGCAGGCGCAGCATCATCCACATGGTCCACAAATGCCACCTGCTTTTCCCTTTCCACCGGAGGCAGCCTTGGGACCAGCTGGCTACCTGCCACTGCTCGGCATGTCCGGGTTTCCAGGAGTGGATGGTCTCAACCGCCCTCCATTGCGGATCTTCAATCCCGAGGCCTACTGTGAGCTGTGCAACAAGGAGTTCTGCAACAAGTACTTCCTCAAGACGCACAAGGCCAACAAGCATGGCATCTTTGATCCCGTTGGCGAATCGAGCTCCAGCAACACCTCCAGTCACCACAATAATAACAACAATAACATCACCAGTAGTAACAACAATACCAGTGGTCACCCCAATCCCAGTATGAGTTCCATGAGTCAAATGTTCCAGCTGCAGCGAGATGCTCAGGTGGCGAAACAGGATCCCACACCAGCTGGCGGAGCATCGAATCCCGTGGCCTCGGTGCACTGCGACATCTGTTCCAAGCGCTTCACCAACATATTCGCCATGCGTCGCCATCGGGCCAAGCAGCACGAGGCACAAGCAGCTGCCCAAGTTTCACCCAACTCCCAGACACCCATGCAATCGCAATCGCATCGGGGAAGTCCCAACGAGCCATCGCAGCCAACTATAAAGCAGGAAATGTCACAAGATGCGGAGATCAAGCCCTATCAGTTGCCCGAGGGTTTCCGCGAGGACTTCACCCTGGAGCAGGAGGAGCTGAGCTTTGTGCCACCGCCCCGGAAGTTACCCTCCCATCTGCAGCAACAGGCGAAAGACTCCAACTTCAATCCCGATAAGCTACGTCGCCTGGGCGTCCAGTTTCCCGACTTCTTCTGCGAGCTGTGCTGCCGGGAGTATGCCAATCGATACTTCCTACGCACTCACAAGTGGAAGCGCCACGGTCTGTTTGTGCCACCCGAAGACGTGGCACCACAGCCAGGCAGCAAGGATGAAGCCCAGATGGCCAGTGCTTGGCCCTTCATGCCACTCAATCTGATGCTGGCCAAGGCAGCAGCAGCCACCATGGATCAGCAGGAGCAGGAGCGCGAACCGGAGGTGGAAACGGATTCAGAGCAGCCCAGTAAGAGGATCAAGTTGGAACAGGGACAGACACCGCCGGAGGGATACGACGAGGATAAGCTGAATGGTTCGGTGGTGGGCTTGCAGAATCTTCAGAAGTTGCAGTCCATGTTGCAGCAACTGAACGACATCAATGGCAAGCGCCCGCTACCCTGTCATCTTTGTGGCCAGGAGCAGGAGAATCAGTATACTTTGAGGGCTCATTTGATGACCGAACATGCTGGTCAGATGCAAATGCCCATGCCCATACCGATTCCACTGCCCGACCAGCAGGCCCCGCATCCCATGGCCAGTTTGTACCATGGCCAGGGAAATCCGCAAACTCCGCCGGCGCCAGGAGCCAGATCCCCGCCAGGTTGTGATCTGCGCTGCCAGCAGTGCGATCGTGATTTCGCCACACCCCAGGAATTCAAGCAACATATCGCCGAGGTGCACTTGGGCAGAAACGGAGGACTGAGCGGAAGTCCCCTGCGCGAGGGTTTCTTCACACCCGAACGCCCAGTGGCGCCGTCAGCGGGCGGACCCGGAACCCCAGTCGCTCCTGCTGCAAATCGCCCACCTTATACCCTAACACCCACGAGCAGCTACTGTGAGATTTGCAACAAGGAGCTATGCAACAAGTACTTCATGAAGACGCACATGCAGCGGATGCACGGCATCGAGATCGAGAATGGCGCCCAGATCGGTGGCGTTGTGTGCAACATATGCAACAAGGAGCTATGCAGCAAGTACTTCTTGCGGGTGCACAAACACAACACCCATGGCATTATCGAGGAGGGATCTCCACTGCCACAGCCGCGAGGTCAGAATGGAGTCAAAGCGGATGCAGCCGCCGCCGTAGCAGCATCACAGCCATCGCAAGCGCAGCAGGATCAGGACCTCAATGTCTCACCACCCACAGTGGAGGGGAGTGGCGGCAGTTCATCCAACTCGGCCCATGAGGTGTGCCCACTCTGCTCTCGCCAATTCCGCAGCTTTAAGTGGCTGCGATCCCATCTGATGAACGAACACGGAACCGCCGGAGTAGAACGCCTCCGGGAAATGGACACCACCCAATCCTCGACGCGCAGCAAGCCGAACAGTCCCACGCTCAAGATTCCCAACGGAAGTGGCAGTAACCCAGGAGCAGCGGGTGCCGGAGCCGGAAATACCGCTCCCAATCTCGCCCAGGCCCTGCAAAACCTTAATGCCCAGCATATCTTTGGCCAAATGCAACAGCAGCAGATTCCTAAGATGCCACCACTTCCATTGCCTGGAATGTTTGGCGAGCAGTCGGCCCGGTTCAAGGAGTACCAGTGCTCACTGTGTCCCTTCAGCACGCCCTACTACGCCTTCTTGTTCATCCATGAGCGATCGCATGCTCTGCTCAACAACGGAGGCGAGGGCCTAGAGTTGCCCATGGAGACGCCGCCACCACAACCCTCCAGAAGTTCGGGTAAATCACGCAGCAAGTCCAGCAAATCGATGGTGGCACCTCCTCCTGCTAAATCCGAAGAAACAGAGCCTCCACTGGAGCCCACCAATCTCAGCACCTCAGCGCCCAAGGTGGCATCTCGTTCCCCCTCAACTGGGGCCGGATCTCCTCCCGCCTCCTCCCCCAAAGCAACCAGCTCAACTTCACCCAAGATTCAACGCCGTCGATCCACCTCAAAGCCCCCAACGACGCCAAATGGATTGGGCAGTGCAACTGGTGGCCACCGATCCGCGGCCACCTCGCCCTTCGAGGGCTGCGGGGAATTGGCCAACGGCATTGGCAAGCCGGCCAGCTATGCCCAACCGGATGGGGCAGAGGAAGCATATCAGATGCAGGCCTTCCACCTGCAGCCTGCCGACCAGGACTCCGAGATGCAGTTCGCACCTGCCCTGGTTTACCTGCCCGTCCGAGTCCGGGCCTCGGAGTCGGCCACGCTCAGCTTCCGGCTCACACCGGCCTAAAGGTGCCACATGCAACAGGTATAGTGTTGCCAGCGTAAGTTCAAGCCATAGAAACCAAAGAAGCCCCACAAAGTCACGGGATTGGGATACTCTAGAGAAAACTTTTCTTCTTTCGAATCAATTTCTGTCTTTAACTCGTAGGTATGCATAATACTTTAAACATTTTGAAGAATACAGGAAATCCTTGAGTGTTCCGATCCCAGGGACTCCCAAATCTCCCCACTAAATAGTTAAGCAAACGAAGTTAGGAACTTGAACAAGACAAAATAGTGGAACTACAAAAGACTGAGTGCGCATATTAGTTGAGCTCATTATTAATCTTAAATATACAAAATCCATAACACAACAATCGATCAATATCTAAGCCCGAAATCGAGCCCAAAAGTTGACCATGTCCAACATGGCACTGATCAAATCTACAGCCTATATAACAAAGAAGAACAAGTCCGTTTCAGCTGGCAGCACTGTGCTAATCATCAAAATATGATAAATATATATAGCATATATTTTGATAGACGCATGACAAAGCATAAACCATAACATACCGCAACCTATAACATACATATATCTCTAGTGATTAACTATCAAAGTTCCTATGCGTAATAGTAATCTATCGCAATCGAGTTGCAGTAATTGAGAAGAGATGGTCAGAGGAATCTAAATACGTACATAGATTAGGCGAGGGGTAGGCGAAAAGTGGAGGGATGGATCCATTGAAAAAAGTACCATATATACCACTTAGAAGGATTATATATCGTAGTAGCAGCATAAAATCAAAATTACAATTATACATTTCTCAACTAGATATGAGGTGGGTTTTGTCGTGCTTAGATTAGGACTAATCGGTCGCAGGGATCGAAACATATATATATATATATATATATATATGGCATATATGTGGCGTATTAAAAATGCTATGGTAAAGCTTCAGCACAAACAAATTGCTCAAAATCAAAATCAAAATCTATATAGCGAAGACTACACTTTTAGGATGTTTTTAAACGACGGCCCTGGAGATCTTCACTTCCTTTAAATATCCTCTAGAACACACTCTAATATTAACCGCATCTGAACCAAGTTATATCCGAGGAAATGTCTTCACTAATACATAATTCCAGCGCACAACGTGTACATATAAAGTTGTTAAAGCTAACACCATGATAGTTCAGATTTTGGGTAGTCAGATAGATGAAGAGAAAACCTAATGCCAGATGGTAAAAATTAAGAACATTAAAACAACTCAGGGCAAAAGTACAATGACCATTAGTACTTTTTTATACAAACATATTTAGAGAAACCAAAAACCAAAAGCATACGCAAGTAAATATTAACATAATAATAAATTAAATATATTATGAAACGTTAAAAAGATAACAAGAATGCTACCTCAGACGGACTTGAAAACAATAATTTAAATAAAATGAATTTATAAAGAAAATCTACGATACCATACGAAACCCTTCAAGCTAAATCTAATTTCGTGTAGTGACTTTACCTCAAACAGAATTACACCTTACTTTATTCACAGTTCACAATATATAACCTATGATTTACTTATCCATTCTAAGTTAAAACATTCCAAAGACAAAAACTAGTCGCATAAACAAACGAAAACCAAACCATTCTAGTCAAACGAATAAGATAAAAATAGTTTTAAATGTAAAACAGGAAGCCAAAACAGATCCATCAACTCTTCAGTTTTGGGCGACGATTTTCGGGTATTATTTTTTAGTGTTTAAGAATTTGTTCTTTGGCGAGAAGAGTTGCCCAAAATGAGTTGATCGCTCCGAGAAGAATTGGGATCGGCGAAGAACTATTTGCTATATTCAAAATTTCCTCTTTTAAAAACGTGTGTTTTTTAAAATGCTGCGTGCCTTTTAGCAAATACTTCGCCGAGTCCACAACAACAAAAAAAAAATTTTTGAACTTCAAAAACGAAATGAAATTTTACATAAAACTACAAATATATATAGATCGTAATTTTATTTTACATTTCACTTATTCCTTAGTTCTTATGTCTTACTTTAACTGTGTATATATGTATCGAATAAATGTCATGCAATTTATATTTGTTAAACTTGAGTTTCCTTTATGATTTCCATGTTGATTTCTGATTTCCCAATTTGTAAGCCATCGCATTTATGTACTTTTAACCCCGATTGAAGTGTGCCAGCCTCGAGTTCAAGGTCTTAAAAAATCTGTATCTTCAACTTATCGCCTGCGAAGTTGTCGCCGATAGGGGAAGACCCTTTCCTTTGTTTCGATTTGTTTTATTTTTTTTTTTTTTGAAAACGTTCCCATGGGGGACCTTCATTTCTCGGGGTGTTATATGCTGGTCCAACGCCTTGGCGTCTTCAATTATTAAATTGCCATTTGATTCAATTTGTCAACAATGGCTTGAGAGCCTATCTGCGACTTGTTTAATCATTTTAAAAAACTCACAAGCAGCTGCCTCTTTCTCTTTCCTTTCGAATGCAACCGAAAACAGCACCCTCATAAAAAAAAGAAAACATAATAAGTGAAACTGTTTCCGGCTTTGGGTCAGGACTTGACCAACCCCCCGATTAGAATGTTTGCATTAAAAAATACATCCGTTTGAATGGCTATATTCCGTTGGAAAAAAAAAAACCGAAGCTACGATAACAAAAACCCAGCATGGCCATGTGAGGGTCAAGTTTGGAGGGTCGGGTCAGCAGCTGCAGTTTGAGTTTGAGTTTTCAAAAAAAAAAAAAAAATGAAGAATAAAGTTCCTAAGCCGGAATCAAAATCGATATTGCCATGGTTATTGATTTAATGCAACCACCCCCCTCCGGGCGGGGAATCTCGCCCGTTTTGGCAGTTAATTATTTGTCACGTGTCCATGCAAATTTCATCTCATTGATTACGTCCAGATATCCGATACTTTTCCGACTGCCGTGCAATTAAAGATTGACTCGAGCAGCAACCCCCTCGTTTTGGCCAGGGGATGGTAGGCAAATTCATAAATATATTTCCACGATTTTCCCCGAAATGGGTTCTATTGAATTTTTATGGCAATTTGGGAAAATCTGCTGCCAAGAATTTTTAAGGGCGCGCACAATGGTGCAAATGACCAAATGCAGCGCTACCCCATGGTGCATTTGCATCGATTTAAGGGTGTCCGCCGCTATTTGCATGTTTAAAAGTGAACTGGAAAAATTGCGATTTATATAAAAATGGAATGAAAAGAAAAAAAAATGGCAAGTGCCAAGGGTGATTTGGCAGCCACCCCATGCAAATTCTTTGTTTCCGCTGGCCTCGGGATTTTGGCAATTTTGGAAAAACATTATTTTTATTTCCTTTGATTTCGGCATGACTGCAACCACCACTCGACAGAGCGCACAAATTACAAAACGACAAGGATATGTTTTCTTAATCTAAAGCTAAATAAATTTTACAACACGAAACTCAAAAACAACTTGCAACGTACCTTGAGCATAAATCAAAATTTTGTATGACCTTCGGTAGGGTCAGTTTGCAAAAACCACAAGAAAATCAAAAATACAATTTTAGTAGCGCTAAGCAAGAAAACAAAAGCAAAAATCGAAAATCAAAAAATTACTTTCTTTATAAATATTTTAGTTGTAGGCTTAAGTCAAAGCAGCAAAATGCATTGAGAAATTATTAATTAATTGATGTTGAAGTTGGAAGAAGAGAGAAGAAAATGGAGATAAATGTAACACAAAGACGTGAGAGCGCAAATCAAAAGCCACGAGCAAAAAATCAAACAAAATTAAATTTAAATTTAATATAAAACGAAACCCAAAAGAATAACATTTATTTAGCAATTGGCAAATGTATGAGATATATACACTTATATATCGATATATACATATATATATATATATTATTTAAACCTAAACAATTTTACTTTGTTATTATGTAAAACTAAGTGTGAGTAACTTAAAGATGATATGACGGAAAAATTGAACAAAATAATTTATATTATATGTGAAATCTGAAATGTAAAAGAGCAAAGAATCAAAAACGGTGGAGAACCGAACATTTTTCATTTCATTGTAAGTGAGCATTTATCAAAATTGTATGTGTTTTAAATTGATTATATTGAATATATATACAAATACATATAAATAAATTTAAAAAGCGTGTTATTCTCTTCACGAGGGTTCCACTTGACTTTCCTGTGACTTCTTTAGTCCGACTTTCCAGAGCCAAAAACGCACTCAGGTACAAGTGTCATCATCTCGGGCTTAAAAAGTGCTTAGGTCGCCCAGTGATTCCCATTGAAAGTCGACGAGGGAGTTGCCTAAGCTGATTTTCCGACTCTCGAGACGGAAATCCCGCCCAAGTCCACCACACAACCCCTCGGTGTGCCCGGAAAACACGGGAAATTTTCAACTTTTCCGAGCTCTGACATTTCCTTTCAGCTTTTCAATATTTCCAAAGGAGACAGGGATGAGCGCATAGCACTCAGACGAAATAGTTTCTTCCTTAAATCCTCGAATGTTATTTTTTGATGGCTCAAACAAACACTCTTTTCAATAATCTAAAATTCCTTTTTAGCCATTGTTAATATTATTAAAATAATTTTAATATTTTAACTACTCTAGTAGAATTATTCTCTGTGCATCTGCATCCCCAGAGAACCGGAAAAGTTACTTCCATTCACTGGTTGCTACCCCGAGCATTGCGAAATCAAAGTATGTCAATATTTGTATTACATGGGGACACTCACTGGCAGGAGCTACTGTAACTGTAGCTGTAATGGGCGAACACAATGCCCGTGGAAATGTCTTATCAATAATTTTTGAAAAGAATGCGACGAAATCAATTCCGATCGGGGAATGAAGATGGGCGTCTGACGCGTGTTCCTGACAGCTCCATGGTTCCCTTGTCCTGTCGTTCTGTTGTCCTTTGTCCCAACTTCCTGTTGCCGAAAAGGCGAGGAAACAAACTTGTTCATAATTTCGATGCAGAAGAGGGCAGAACACTTTTCACATAGTTTTCGTCAATGGAATAAGTTCTGGTGAGTATTATAAACGAATAGTGCTACATAAGTTGGATAACTTTTGGGTACAGTTGTGCGGCTTGTAGGCATTGTTACATATAATTCATAAACACAATAAAATGTATATGTAACAAGCTTAGAAATAAAAATTTAATTTGAATATAACGCTTGGATCAACTACCCCTTCTTCCTAATGCATTTTGGATGGCACCCATCCATCAACGAGACCAAAAGTTCCAAAATTCGACCATTAAATTATAGTTTTCGTCGTTTTTTGAATGGCTTTGTGTGTGGAAATTAGTTTTTAATCGATTTGACAGAGCTTCACACGCAGACCCACAAATTATAGGCCTGAAATACTCATTGAACACCAGTTAGGGCCAACACAAGGACTTCCTCCACTTACTCCACATGTGAATGTACGGGTAGCCGTACATATTTACGAGTAATTTCAACTCTCAATTAAATTGTTTAGGCGGCGCCAGGCGCAAACAACAATTTTTGTTGTCACCATATGCCATATAAAAACGCTTTCTGTTTTTAGTACCCTCGAATTGGTAGTAGAAGAGCATGTCGATTTTGAGCAAAGTTTAGCAAAACCTTTCGATTCAAGAAATAGATAAATTAATTATTAAATATTTCGACTAAAACTTACTTAAGTAAGTTTAGTTTAAGTTGGTCACTAAATTGAAGGACACTTTATAAGCGAAAGGACACTTTATATTCGTTACGAATCCCGTCATCCATTTGCTTTTATGGGACTTCATTTCATTGACCGCTTGGAATCCTGAGTCCTTGGAATGTGACAAAAACCCCCAAATTTTGGGTGAACAACAACAGCTACAAACTTTAATAATTTAACTTATGGATTTTTCGGGCCTTTCGGAGTGGGGGTAAGTATTTGTTATTTCGTTTTCTCATTTTCCAAATGTATATTAAGACGCCGGATGGCGGGAGCGAGGGGAGATGGGGTGGGTTTTTCATTTGTTTTGTCCTGGCATATGCACATTAGTCCTGGAAATGCGGCAATTTAAATAAATGACGCAAAAGGACACGCACCAGAGGCGAGCGGTCAGGGGTACCGGGGGGTAGGGCTGGCAGTAGGTTACCCTAATGACTTTTCAGAACGCGAACGAAATTAGAATGGCTTTTCTTTGCATACGTTATCAAAGGTATTTAGCATTTTTAACAAGGATTTTTTACATAATATGCTAAACCAAAACGAGTGGGTGTGGAAGTCGTTTTTCATTTTCTTGTATTTACTTCAATGGGTTTATAATTTGTGGTAAACATTATTCAAATGTTATTCCATTTGATCCGTTCTCCAAAGGATTAGAAGTCTTCAAGGCTTGATAATTTAAAATCATGATATTGCTACCACACTAATTGACAAAAGTGACATTTATGCCACATCTAATAATACCTGTTAATGATCATAAATTAAATCTTAATGCGTTCATTGGGTAATTCCCGGTCCAATCAAAATTCGTGGCACATGCGACGCTACAACCCCCCATTATAGATCCAGATCTCTTATCGAACGTCGCCAAAAGGCTGCATCCCTTTAATCATTTCTCATTTGCAGTCAAGTGAAGCCAAAGAAAGTAGAAAGTAAAGCATCGAAACGTACCCGAAACACGGATTTATTTCAGTTTCGGTTGCGTTTTGAGACTGCTCGGCTCGTCCTGTTCCTTGTCCTTTCAATTGGATACACACAGCCTCACTGGCATGTGCGTGAGTTCCAGAAAGGACTGCCAGGACTCGAAGTCTCCGGCTTGAGTTTGAGTTTCAGTTTTAGGTTGGCTGCGGAAGGGGGAATAGGTTGAACGGGCGTTGATGAGGAATAAAACTTGCCAGGAGAAGGGACACCAGCTCACTCACATACTCGTCGTGCGTGTATGTGTGCGTATTTGTATGGTTACGAGGGGGGAAAGGACATCAGCAAAGGACGAGCGGACGAACGGAAGCAACAAGAGGGCAAACAATTTCTTCCTTTTGGCATGAAAGTTGAGAGAAAAGTAAGACGAAAATTGTAATTTTCATCAAACGAAAGAAAAGAAAGTTTTTTGTATTTCATTTCAGCTTGACCTTAAAAGAAAATTACATGCTCGTGTGTGTGTGTGTGTGGGTGTGTACCTCATATATATATATATGTATATACAAACATATACATATGTACATACATGTACCTCTATTTGTGTGCGAGACTATCGAACGCAATTCCAAAATAAAAAGAAAAATTTAACGCAAAAGGCAAAGTTTTTTTTTTGGGGGGAGTGCCGCAGCAATGATAAGGTTGCGGGAAAATTGGGCAGGGTGCGGAGGAGTTTTGGGAAATTCTATAAGCATGTGTGGGATGCTGAGGCTTTTGGCTTCTCGGGCTTCTCCGATTTCCAGCTGGCCACCCGAAACGAGGGTGTCCTTTGAATTCCTGCGAGCGAGTGTGTGTGTGTGTGCTCTTGGGTGGGTGGAATGTATGCTAAAGTGAAAAGTAGTAAATTGAACTTTCTTCCTTCTCCTGCCCTCCCCTCCCATCCCCACACCAGCCTCCTGCTTCTGTTGGCATCGTTTTTGTATTTCTGTGGGCAATTTGTACTTTGTCTGCGTTCAGCACTTTTTGCAGTTGTTGCTGCGGCTACTTTTCCACTTTTCTTTTCACTTTCATTTTACGGCTGTTCACGGAATCTGGATTCCGGAATTTGGTAGAGGGAGTGGAATTTGGCTCTGGTTGGGGGCCCATTTGATATTTATCGCTTTGCAAATTAAAGTTGAGCCGCATAAAACTGGCGAAATTATTTATAGCAATAAATATTAAGCGACTTGCCATGTCCCACCATCCCTAATTTGCAGTATAAGAAAAAATGAGGTAAGACGACTAACAAGCTGATAATAAATTGAAAAATCTATCAACGGTAGCAGCCCCGCTATTCCGTGGGGGGGGGGGGGGGTTGCTGATGTTCTGATGGGTAACTATCAGCTTGCTGCTGATGGAGTAGAAATCATAATGTCAGGATTGACCTGACAGCTACAAAAACAATACGAACATCCAGCTTCGTCCTTGTGAGAGAGCAAAAAATGCCGAAGAAAGTACAGTGAAAGTTACTACTATATCACCGAACTCGACTACAGTTTGAAGAAACTAAAACACTAAACTAATGTGAAATTTTTTATTTTCTAACAAGTTTGTTACTACTACCAACAAAATCCCATAAAAAACATTTAAACAAGTAGTAAAATATGACGCGGGGAAGAAAACTTTATAGCGATGTCCCACTTTATGTATATATAAATGATGACAATAAAATTGCACCGCTCGCATATGTATGTGTGTGTGGATGGGAGTGTGTCTGTTTCTCTGGCAATCAACCATGACAGCCAGGAATTCTTATTCCTGACCGCCCCCCACCACCCACAAGCCGCCGCGCAGCCCCCTCCTTGGCCATCACTTTCCCTGCAGTGATTTTGCAATGAAATTCGATGGCTCCGCCAGGGGAGTTGGGACGATATAAGCCTCATTATGGAAAATCAATAGAGACGAACGTAACTTTAGACTTTGCCAACTACGGAAAAGAACCACGAGATGGGCTAAGGAGGAACTGGACAAGTATGCACAGAAAATTAATGGATATTATTTCCAGTACAACAAATTTCACACAATTATATAAACACATTGTATGTAAATCAATATTGGAATTTAGTAGCATAAATATTTACAATTTCCGATAGAGAAAAATTCGAAAAAATTATTAAAAGGTAGATCTATGATCCTAAGATCTTCAAATTATTATTTGGACTTTATATCCAGCAATTTTTTCAAGTGTAGTTCAATTTTATGGACTACGCATTAAACAAAATTTCGATAGGCCCACTACCCCACATTCCCCAACCCCCCAATCACGGGACACAGCAAACAAAAAAGAGGCAAAAACAAAATTAATTAATTTATGTGCCAGCCGAAATTTTCCATGGCAATGAGGCTCACCCACACCACGACCGATACACACACATACGCAGACAACCATCTATTGATACAATTTTTCCAATTTCAACGCCATCCTGTAACAAGCGTCTCGTTGTTGTAGCTGTCCTTGCTGTTGTTGCTGTTATCCTGTTGACAACAACAACTCGAACTCATTACAAAAACATAATAGCAAAGTAAATATTGAAAGAAATGGCATAAAATTATAAAAGCCTTGTCCACAACGAGGAAAACTGCCATTGGCAGACTGAAGTGAAAGTGGAGTCCCCCTTCCCTTCCGCCACGGAAAGTCCAGTTTTCCCGCCTCCCCCCAAAGCGCCAATAAATTTTATGCACTATCACACGCACACACACACACACAAACACACACACACACACAACCGCTTGCTGAGTGCGTAAGCTGCTTAAGGGAAATGGAAGTGGAAATGGAAAGGCCAAAGAAAAGCGCGGGGAAATTGCGGTCAGTGTGTTGGTCAGACTTTGTAAGCGTATCCGTGCCGGGGTTTGCATTATTCAAGTAAAAAAGGCTGGCAAAAAAATAAGGAACCAAAAAGCCACCGACTTTTATACTTTTATCTCGCAAAATGTTTGGCAACAGAAGGGCAAAAAGTGGTCAAGGAGTGGCCGAAATCGTACATTAATAACTGCAGAGCCATTGATAAGATAAGTGCCGGTAATAATTCCTTCAAATCCAGTTGAGCCTTTTTTCAATCGGGCGTTGGTTTTTTATACTCGTAACTTACTCTAATTCTATAACTTAGTGTAACTTGTAAAACTTGGAATAACTAGTATAACTATCTAATTCATATTTTAAAATACAAAGTTTTTTAAGGAGCTGATTGAGGAGAGATTGATTAATTGACACCATTTTTAGTGACCTTCTTCTTCAAATGTTGCCACATTTCTTCCTTATAGGACATATTCCATTAATAATATAAAATTAACTATCCCTATAATCACCGATGAATCCCTGACATTGCAACAGTAGGCCCTCGAGTAGTGGCCAGCATGGGAGGACATTACAAATTTGCCGGCGACGCGTGTCTTGATTTAAAAACCCCGATCTCGACCCCAAATCACACACACCACATAGAGTCAGTTTTTGACACAAAAAAAAGCCGAGCACATTTTACACCAAAACCCCGGCATTTTCCTTATCGCCAACACCCCGGGAAAACCCTAAGCCGCGGGCAAACACAGACGCGTGCGCCAATAGTATCGATATCGAATAGGTAAACGAGATCCATAAAAAAGCGTAAGATACTGCTGGATATACTCGATTGTACGAGTATGCGTGTTTGCGGCACGGGTAGTTTGGGTTTTCGGTTTTAAAAACCATTTGGACCCTACATATGTACATATCCCGGAATTGTGGCAGCTGCTTGTCGAATGGAAAATGTGAAATGCAGACGCGTGCGAAGCGAGTGGTGCCCCCAAAAGTTGTCAAAGTAAACGACATAAATTTCATTAGAGTTTACAATGCGCTGCATTGTTGCACATGGAAACCTTGGATAGACTATAAAGGGTTGCCCGATTGGACAGTTTTTCGAAAATGTGTAAAATTTAACCCAAAAGTGAGAGGGGTCACCCAAATTACTTTCGAGCGCAAATGAAGCGAACTGAATGCGAAATTGAAATCCTCTATCATGAGACTGCAAAGGGGTAAGGTTAAGGGTTAGAGGCTATAGGGTAAGGGGTAGTGGGTAAGTGCTGAACCCTTGCCCGCTGAAAAGTTGCAATTTTCCGTGGATAATGCGAATTTTGGAACAAACATTTTCTTGACATTTTCCGCATAAAAATCTAACTGGGTCGTGGATTAGGGGCGCCGGGGGTAAAAAGGGTCACCCAGTGCGCCGCTCATTGTGTAAATAAAGGATCAGGCGAATGCAACCAACTGTCACACGTCCGTGCGAAATTAATAAATTACATTTTCTCTATTTTTTTTTCGCGCAAAAATACTTGCCAATTTTTTAACCCAAAACGCTAGGGGAGTGGGGGAATTTAATTTTCGGGTGCACGAAGGGGTTGCGCAACGCATTAACTGAGCCCATTAATAAGCGTAGCCAACCCCGGATGACACGTGGGTCACTGTCGCCCGACCTGGAAAAAGGACAAGAGCGACAGGCGGCGCGAAAATGGGTAAAAAATAACAAAAGGAGCACCCAGCAAAAAACAGTGGAAAACTGGCAAAAAATAGAGGAAGCCCGTTAAATTTCTCACTCGATTTGAAATCGGGACTTTTCAATAAATTTGGCACAAACCTTGGCAGTTGCCATTCTTTGTTCGCCAGGCAATAATCCTCTTAACTGCAGCGAGTGTCGCAAAATTGGAACAATGCCGCGGGGAAAATGAACACGTTGCATAGGGGCACCAGTAGTAGCTACGTCCTTGCCTCCTTCCGCTCCTTGTTAAGTAAATGAGATTTCAGTGGGAAACAAAGGCGGAAGCCTCCTTGGATAAGCCGGCAACTAGGACGGACTAGGACGGTCCAGGAAGCTTCCCTGCTTGAGAGAACAATAACTGCAGAACGATGCGGAGTTAATCAGCGGATTTCTCACTATTGCATCAGTTCATCAATTAACGTTAGCTAATACCAATTTTGGAACTAGGTTTGTTCTAAAGTGTAGTTTTTGTGTCTGCACTTTGATTAAATATACTTGATTATAATAATACAGCGAATGTGTAAATTAGTTGTGACACAAATATATACATTATATTTAAATTTAGGTGGTAACACAGTTTAACTAATTATGGTTAATTAGTATTATATTTTAATATACAAACATACACAAATACAAACACCAAATCAATTCCGAAAAAAATCGATTCATTTTTTAGTTTGTAATTCTTCTAACTATTATTTTATATTCATCCCATTTTAAACTGAAGATTTCGCCTTTTGGAGAGCAAGTTTGGAATGGCGTGGAGCTTAAACTTCAGTCTTCCAACTTCATAATTATATAAATAGCCATTACGTTGGCTGATAGATATTTGAATAATTTAATTAATTGAATAAATTTAAAGGCTATGCATACCAACGTATTATAATCATTATATTGATAAGAAAAACCTGGCAAATTTGTCTCCTTCTTACCCTCTAAGGATCGGGGATTTACTATACTAATTTATGCCTTAAATGTATAAATTCGACCCAGAAGTACAAATGAATTCAACTCCAAAATAAAATTTTATTGGGCCAGCAGTTATGAAGGTTAGACAAAAGGGAACAATATATAAATGCGAGGCCAAACAAAAACATCAGGCACTCAAAACAAATATATATTATAAATAAGAATATTTTATAAATAGTATTTGAATGCAATGAAATCGTTAAACAAAATAATTAATATTAAAATGATGTCAATAATTTCGGTTGAAACAAATGGGGTAATAAATATGCATTGTGTGTTCTAGTAAACAATACTTCGAAAAGAGATATGGCTTACCAATAAATGCTTCACCGCATAATCATAAATAATTTAAAATTGATAACAAATTTTAAATACATTTTTTAATTTGGATTAAAACTGAGCTAGGTGGGTGTCTAGAATACTTTAATGGCTTGAAACCTCGCTAAAACATCAAATGTATAACTAACTGGTCACACTAAAGCGGCAGATTTTAACTGCTACGTAGACACGGTCACTCCGACAATAATATGAAGTAGAAAAACAAGGAATTTTCCAAAAATTCTGAACGAAAACGACCAGACTGCTATTGTTTGGATACACCCAAAGACCGCAATAGACTGTCACTCTCTCTTCCCCAAAACAAACGAATAAACATGGTTCTAGGGTAAGTCCGTATGCTTTCTCTTGAGGCTTACGTAAGCCTGACACTCTTCGAATCCTTTCCAGATTTCTAGTGCGCGGCGGTCTGGTGGCCGCAACCGTCTACTACACACAAAAGGTGGGCATCTGGGGAGACTCTGACCAGACGGACAAGCTGTACAACGACATCAAGTCGGAGCTGCGCCCGCATGTCCAGAAGCTGGAGAAGCAGCTGCCCTTCGAAGTGCCGCAGTTGCCCAAAACCGGCGAGATGCGCTTCCTGGCCAAGCACTACTACAACGAGGGCGTGAAGAACACCTTCCGTTTCATCCACATGCTGCCCTGCTACGCAGGCAGGGGCCTCAAGAAGGTCAAGGACACGTTCCAGGACTTTGCCCAATCCCCAGCCATCGCCGGCGGTGCGGAGTCCAGTCCGCCGAAGTAACCTGACCCACTGCTCTTCAATGGCAGGCTGTTTTCGTGTTAGCTCATAGTTAGCCTATTGAATAATGTCGTTGTAATGTGTCGTTATTCCTCGATCCGCTCGCCAGCGGATAAGCGACTATAGATCTGTTCTCGACGTACTGAAACGCATCGAACTGGAACGTCCAGTTTAGAAATAAACAATTCTACGTGGTAGGCGTTAAGATCGCACTTAAACCGATGATGTATTCATTTGGGTGCACGGCAAGAAACTGCAGTTTGAAGATAATCTCAGGTAAAATGGTATTTAATATTTAATATATACAAATATTACCGGTTATAAAAATCGATCAACCGTATTTCAATAAGGAAAGATATGATTTGAAAAAGAAGAGCATGGCACCGTAATCCTTAAAATAATCTTTTAATAGTATGATATATGATCTGTGTATTATTCTGACTTCTTTCGGTGTAGTTAAAAAATAACCATGTTACTTTAGTGATATGTGCTTCTATAAATATCCAGGCAAGCTGCTTTTTGCGCTCCACTAATTAAGATCTTTTCGTGTCCACGTAAGACGTCTGTCAGAGCACACTCCCCAAACAGGGCGGTGCAAAGAAAACTGATTTATTAGCCCACTACCGCTCCGGTTTTTGCGCCAGCTCAGACTATTAGATCTTGTATTTGGATCTAATATTTTGTCAGCTATAAAACTGAGGAAACCTGTCACGATGATTAGTCTTCTCGAAGCACGTGAACAGGGTTGTTTTCTGTATTACCAACATGTCAGATATCCGAAAGTTCTCCCACACAAGTGTTTTGATATCACTTGTACATCTTTCTTCTCGCTGATAACACGAAATTATTGCTGTAAACAATGTGATGTTTGAGATCGGCGATGGTTATAGAAAAGATGGCCGACTCTTGTTCAACAGAACGGCGATAAAGATCTCAGCTAGCGTTGGTTTTGCCTCAACTGAGTCAGCCCGCCATGACTGGGATTTTACAGCAGCTTCCGCTATGACAGCACGTTACGCATACGCCCCAGTGGCAAGAGCAAATATTAAACATTACTTTAGAAGGCGCAACGAATGAGAGTCCAAAGACGTCATTGAAGGCGAACGTACGCCGGTAACTGATAACAGTTTAGTGCCACAATTTGGCTACCAGGAGTCGCATAGATAGAACCAGTCCAATTATTATTAAAAAGCGAATGAAAAAGCACCACAAGATAGAGCCTCCTGACCATCTCGGTTCGTTTGGCTGTCATCGCTTTAAATTTAGACACCCACTTGAGACTGCGACTGTGCTGTGATTATCTCCACCACGGTAATACTACACGTTTTTAATTTCGATTATTTGATTATTTGCCATTCTGTTTATGATATTTGCCCAGTGCCGCTGACGCTGGCTTCTATTTACATAGCCCCACCATGTTCTTAATTAATTAAACTTTTCGCTTGTTTATTGGCCAAGACGACCCAAACACAAGCAACTGTCTACTGCCTGCCAGGGAGCAGATGTTGTTGTCTCCAGATAAAGAATCTTCCGCCTCAGTCCACTTGCCCCCCCAGTCAGCCAAGGTGCAGGTGACTCATCTGCTAGGTGAGATAAAGCCGCAGATCGGAGATCACAAGGAACCTCAAAGATCGAACCGCATCACGCCATCGCCAACACGTGCTAACCAGGATCACAGTGGATCCGCTCATGGAAACTCAATATTTGGGGCAAACACACAGAAACCCATTGCCAGCGACCCACAAAATCGGTGCAAATATCAATATAACCTTTAAACACCTCCGCCGGATTCACATATTCCATTTTCCGTGGCAATGACTCTGGTAAACAGGCGCAAATGGGTGATAAGCGGGGGCCAAGTTCTGCTCTTTCTTCGCCCAAATTGGCTAAATAGAGCACAAGTGCTTGTTTGCCTTGGCAATGCGAACAATAATTAAATATGCCTTCTTGTTAAATATTCGCAGTTCAAATTTGCTCAGCCACGGGCATTTCATTTAATTAAAGTTCCGAAAATAACCACGATAAGAGGTGAGAAGTGAGAGGAGTCCAGCGAGGAATCGACGCAGGTAAATGGACCATAAAGCATATAAAAAAAATATTTATTATACTTGGGAACTTTAACATTAACTTGAAATATCTACTATCTAATATGTACTACTACTCATAAGTTTAAATATCTATCTGCCACACAGCAGCATCTTTTCGATTAGCTAACAAATAAAGTAATTTGGCAAATGTTACAGGTAATTTTATCTGATATTCCATGCAAACCCCTTGTCCAGACCGTAGATCTCTGGGAAATAACGAATAAATCATTCAAACATAACCAGCGTCAATCACGAACCACTCAAGTTTCAGACTACCAACTAATTGTGTTTGACAAAGCGATATTAACTCATTCCGCTATTGGCCATTTGTCATATATTCAATTATTGTCACACTCTCAATTCTGTGTCACGTCGCGGCTTTAGCTTCGCCTTTGCCTTCGTCAGCTCATTATTATTAACGATATTATGGGCTTTTGGGGTGTGGAGCCTCCGTTCATTCCGACCTTTTGAGCATAATCCCTTGGCCCGATCGTTCAACCAGGAGGATCGCTTGTTCCGCCGATAAGATGTGAATAGATTTTGATTGGGGACAATGGGGGGGTTTGTTGAACCTGCACCACCCAAGTGCACAGAGTACCCACCAGCTGCCAAGTGGGATTCGATCATTTGCCGATCTAGCGATGGATCGCAAACAAGGCCAAAAGCGTGGGCAAACATTACAGGCTTAATTAGAAGCGCGGGTGGCTGGGCACTTGATCAAACAGCCGACCCATATGACTTATCATCATACACACTCCGAGATATGTGTATGCTAATGCCTGGAAACAAGACGCGAAATCCAACTGGCAGCGCCTTCATAAATGTTGGCATTATTTATTCTGATTCGGTGCATTTTCCAGTGCGACTTCCATACCGGTTTGCAAACAGACGCAACTGCAATGCTTCCGATTTGTACACTGTTATAACAGCTTAATTAAATAGCTTTATAAGCTTATTTTATCCTTTTTCTAACCAGAAACAAATGTAACAAATGTATAGATAGTTTAAGAGTTTTCTCTAGCTTGTTTGGCCTGTAAATGGCATTTAACTTGGTTTTTATACTGCCGCGAGTCTAATAAAAGGTTAAATACTACCTTTGCTGTTTTGAGTATGAGTTTGAAAACAAATAGTTGTCAAGCAAACCTTCTTTCATGGCCTGCTTGATCCGAACCCACTGTATATGAGATACATCTTATGGATATTATTTATTGAATACAAGAAAATAAAATTAATCTTTTGATATTAGATTACTACTATTTAGTAAGAAGGGAATATTTTTTATTACTTAAGAATTGGTATGGATTGCAGAAGTGCAGCTTTCCCGGGCAGAGTTAAGGTGCCAGTCGAAAAGATCGCCCTACATCCAGATGAGAAATGTATCTACATCTTTAATAGTTTTTCTCCGAGTGGCAAACGCACGCGGGTGAGTACGTCTAGTATATGGTCTATAGAATGCTTATAAGTTAGCCGATCCCCAATCGACCCTGCGCTATTGCCTTCCAGCTCTTGACCAGCTAACAATATCTACTGCTGCTGCTGTTTGTATTGAGTGGTTCGGTTGGGAGTTGCGACTTGGGAGGAGAACCATCGTATCGTATCTGCCGGTCTTATCAGGCCCGAAAAAAGCCGAGAGCCTCTCCGCCCACAAGTCAGTGTGTTTTGGGCCGTCGGCAGAGGCAGTGGCAGAGGCAGTGGCAGTGGCAGTGGCAGCGGCAGAGGCAGAGCGTTACCTAGTATTTCTCAACCACTAGAGGGCGCAAACGCGGCGCGATCTCAAACCGCCGACGAACGCAGAGCGGACAGAGCGACTCGTCCTCGAGGGAGTTGCGGGAAATTCGTAAATAAAGTCGCCGATCGACGTGGATTTGCATTAATTGCAAAGTGAATGTGTGAAGTGAATGTGCGAGGAGATCGTGTGAAATATGAGCATATAATTTTACAAGCCAACGAAATCGAATCATTTCGCTAGCGGCCAGCCAAAGTAAAAGTTGTAAACCTCCCACCAAATCAAGAAACACTGTTTAAATTGCAAAAAAAAAAAACAAATAAAAAAAGAATCAAGCCACATGATGAATCTGCATCTGAGTGAAATCTTTTGGATCACGCTGATCTTGGTCCTCAGCATATGGACTTCAGTTGGGTAAGTTTTGACCGGGAAACATCCAGCACGCAAAACATCTTACAAATCATTCAACCTTCAGCAATGCTCCGATAAAGATACATTTTGGTGGAACTGTCTAAATTTAGATAATAATTTGCTCTCACGTTCATTTTTTTTTTTTCGCCGTAAGTGGAAGTAACTTTCCCAAAAATTATCAAACAGTGCACCTTCGTTCGATGAGAACTTTACTCACGGCAGAAGATATTCCATTCTGGAAAAAACAATATCTTGCCAAATTTCCATCTCGTATTTGTTTAGAAAGCCACTGAGAAAGGCTTTAAACTAAACACGCAATTAAACATAAGCATAAGATGTCAACAGATATAGTCGAAATGAATAAACAACATTTCGTCGAAAATTCCCATCTAGATCATTTTGATAGGGGTGCTTCAGAAAGTATGTCTGATAACGTTTCCCAAAGAGATTCAAGTGAAAATGTTTACATGGAGGCTGATAAAAAAAAGGGTTACGCATGAAAAATGTGGTAACTTTTCATTTTAACATTTCCTGTAACCTGTTCCCTTGGGAAATTTCAGATGCGCGTGTTTTTTTCAGGTCTTCTATTCTTATGCTTTCGGAATTCCCCCAAAGCCCCTTAAAAATCTTCACCGAATTGCGTAAACAAATCTTTAGATTAGAATTTAATTAAGATTTTCTCGAAAAGTATTTACAGTCGGCACTACTCCTTTGATGTGCGAAAAAGGTCGCGAAACGGTGAAATTTTCTTATCGGATAAGTTCAAGATCTAAGCGCTTTATCAACAGGGCTATAATTAGTTTCCTGCTCTGATGGGACGGGACCAGGTCAACTCGATTAATTGAATTAAAACATTTTGTTGTTGCGCAAGCAAGCCAACACATACAAACAACGAAGTAACGAAATAAAATGCAAGTTAAATAACGAGCGCCATATGAGGAGACAAATATTTTGCTATTATTTATTTTTATTCAGCCATTTATTCTGCTGTTTGACATTTTAAGGTAGCTGCAAATGAGCTTGCACAGCTGCTTAAAGGTGCTCACTGCTCAGTCATGCTAACTCCCCCATTAAAAAATCGAGTGGAGCCGAGTGAAATCATTTTGAGTGCTATCGGAAAATGGGCCTACAAATTCATTTAATTGTTTTAATCGAAGTTATTCCAAAAAATGTACATACTTTAATTACTTTGTCTTTATTACTGATTGTAAATGTTCTCAGATAGATTCATTGCTTAAAAGGGCGGATAACGAGTTGTTCAAGTCGCGATTCTTTTTGAGCTACTGTAAGTTGCTAAACACTACTTCCTTTTGTAAAATAAAAATTGTACTCAGTTCAAGCTGTTATTAGGAGGCAAAAAGTCTATGTTTTACCATTGTGATCTGAAATGTATTAGCGTTTTTTAAGCTTACCAAATACTGTCATTTAAGATCGCTCTCAAAACAAACCTCTTATTAAGAAAACAGTTAAAATTTGCCTTGGTTAAATAATTTTCAGTTAGGCAGTCTTGAAGTTTTGTTCTGCCAAGTAAATGGGTTCTACAATTACAGGAAGGCAACATTGCATTCCCATCTAATAAATTATGAGTGACAGCTCATTTATTAAATATCCTTGCCTAAGGAATAACACTAAGCTAAATACATTTTTTGTAGGGTCAAAGCCGAGGAAGAGGAATGTCCTTCAATGGCGGACGCGGGAAGCCTGCAACAGACCCAGCTAATCCAGCGATTAACACATGTCTGCCGCTATGATCGACTGGAAAGACCATTTGGTATAAATTTTGAATATTCGAATGTATATAAGTCAGTTTAATACATGTTTCTGTTCGCAGAATACGACTCTGATGGAAAACGACTGCCCATTGTGGTGAAGACGCGTATTTATGTGTACTTCCTGCAGAACCTCAACTCCGACCTGCTGCAGTTCAAGATGCACGCGCTGTTGCAGCTGCGATTTCAGGACAAGCGGCTGGCTTACAAGGCCTTCAATCGCAGCGACAACATCCTGGGCCAGAAGCACCTGAGCGAACGCCTCTGGCTGCCGCACATCTTCTTTGCCAACGAACGAGAGTCCAGTATCCTGGGCACGGACGAGAAGGACGTCCTGACTTCGCTTTCGCCCGAGGGAAACGTGATCATCTCCACGCGCATGCAGGCCAGTCTCTACTGCTGGATGAACTTTCAGAAGTTTCCCTTTGACCAGCAGTTCTGCTCCACGGTCCTGGAGAGCTGTAAGTTATGCGGTTTCATCATAGGATTAAAGCATATATATTAACTTCCATTACTTATATGTATACTAGGGATGTACAACACTTCCGATTTGATTCTGGAGTGGGAGCCGCACACGCCCATCTCCTTTGACCCGGAAATGAGGCTCACTGAGTACAATATGGCCCAGTTCTGGCACAACACTACGATTGTGCAGTCGGATGGGGACAATCTGCGGCATGGAGCTTTTGGTTAGCATACGAGGTGTTTGTTGGAGGAATATTTCTTAATACTGTTTCCTTGCAGCTGGTAACTATAGTTCGCTGAGCTTTACGGTCAATCTGAAGCGAGAAATTGGCTTCTATTTGCTCGACTATTACCTGCCCTCCATGATGATCGTGGCCATCTCTTGGGTGTCCTTCTGGCTTCAGGCGGACGCATCTCCTCCAAGGATTATGCTGGGTAATTACATTTAAATACTATTAACTTAAGCAACATTTCGTATTCGAAATCCATAATTAATTTGTTGACCTGCAACACAGTGCGTATGTGTTATATTCATTTAGAACATTGCGCATACGTCATGTTGAGTCATAGAATAAATGATTGCTTAAATTAAAGGAATAATTACAACATCTTAGAAAGAATTTAGTAACTCGAAATGATTATGATATGACTCACTTGTAACTAATATCCAATGCTCTTAGGAACCAGCACCATGTTGTCGTTCATCACGCTTTCCTCATCGCAGAGCAAGAACCTGCCCAAGGTGAGCTACATAAAGGTGTCGGAGGTGTGGTTCCTGGGCTGCACCTTCTTCATCTTCGGCAGCCTGGTGGAGTTTGCCTTTGTCAACACCATTTGGCGCCGCAAGGAGAACATTGAGCTGAAGAAGGTCAACAGCAAGTACATCATAAAATCCACATTGACACCACGACCGGCCCGCCGTCAAATTGGCGGAAGTTTGAGCAACGAGTCCAGGGCTAGATCGTGTTCCAGTTTGGACAACATTGTTTCCAGCACGGAGAGCGTGCGCAATGGCAATGGCACTGTGAATCAGGGCTTCAACAACTATTTGACAGTGCATGTAAGTACTCCAGATCGATGTCTTTCATGAGCTTTCTGTATTTTAACATTTCTCATGTCCTTAGCCCAATTTACCCATCATAAGAACGGAGTGCGCCGAGGCAGATACAGTGTCTATCTGCAGTGCGCGTACGAACAACGATCATATCGTGGATGTGGACAAGGATAAAAAGGACACGCCGCCCACCTTTACCACCATGACACCGCAGGAGATCGCCATGTGGATAGACCGGCGGTCGCGATTTCTTTTTCCGGCCATGTTCCTCGCCTTCAACGCTCTGTATTGGACCTTCGTCTATGTTTTGTAAGCGGATGTAGGCAGATGCCGCCGTTTATGTGAAATCTTGTCTATTTGCGTAGTCCTGATCGCGCAAATAATTGTTAAAGTGTAAGATGCATCATCTCATAGCTGTATAAATGTTAATCATTAATAAAGGTATAAACTATATCTCAACATTCGTATAAAAGGCTAATAATGGCAGGAAAAGTATTCTTGCTTGACAACTCATTTTAATCTAATGCATTTTGAATACAATAAAATTATTTATATGATATTTTACATATATTGAGATGAATGTGCCATCTTTAGTGGGCAAGTTTGAATACTTTGTATGCCTAATCACAGAAAATGAAGTTAAAAAGATAAGTAGCCCTCGATTTTACAATTCCATGTGTCTATTCTGTCTATTAATTTGAATAAATATAATCTTTTCGTTCACGAAATTTAAGTTTTTAAGCCGCTCACATATTTTATTACGGCAAAGGTAAGCAATTATGTTTTACATTATTTTATTGTTATATTTTAATAAGAATCCACTAATAGTTTAAAGATCCGCTATCCACACAAATTAGGTTCAAGTCCACGCTGAAAGTCTACAAAGTTACACATTCTGGTGGTGGCCTGCACTTAGCTTCTGTCCAAGACATCAATCTTAAAAAGCGGCACTTTTAGGACATTTTTCAAAAATAAAGCCTAACTGCTTGGTATGTTCAAGCGGCCCGTCCACGGTCACACTGGTTGAGACGAGTCGAGAGGAAATTGCAGCGTAAAAGTCGAATTTCAAGGTAAAAATTTGGCATCATAATCGGTACAATGGCAGGTGCTGGCTCTAAAAATATGCACAATTATGGGCTGCCAAAAGTGCAGAGATCGCGCCCAGTGTTAGACGTACTCGGCCGCCTTCATCCGCGGAGCAGTGCGAAAATTACATAACCTCCGGGTGCAGCAAATATAGGAGCACCACCTAGGCCATAATGTTTATAATAACGATCTGTGTCTTCATACAAATCCTGGTGCACTTCCTCTGCGGTTGCTAATCAAAGCTTTCCCCATCCGCAGCCCCACAACCATGCGTCTATCCTCGATCCTGAATGGCCAGCATTTTGGCAACTTGGCCAAGGTGCACGGCATCGTCACCTACAAGCTGTCGCCCTTCGAGCAGCGCGCCTTCGCTGGAGCGATCAGCAAGGGACTGCCCAACATGGTGCGTCGCTTCCGCTCCAACGTCTTCATCGTTACTCCCCGTAAGTAAATCGCTCAGGATTCCCGTCGAATCGTATTCTAATACCCAATTTTTCAGCCTTCATCGTGGGATACCTGATCTACGATCTGACCGAACGCAAGCACACCGCCCTGCTGCGCAAGAACCCCGCTGACTACGCGAACGACGAATAAGCGTCCCAACTAGCAGATAGTTATGTTAAACTAATTAATAAAACTAAACCCACAGTTCAAGAGAGTTGTGTGTTTCGGTTGCTGGAAGGCTAAACACCAAAGGCTTTGTACTCATACGTTACACATGGGATAATTTTATGTTCTATTTTATCAGTTTTATTGCTCTGTTTGCTAAACAATTCTAGAGAGAATTTGTTTTTCTGGATGAGCAGCTGCATCAGCTGTTCCCCAGTCTTGGTTTGAGTCCAAGCTATCTCGCCCTGCAATGTCTCAAAATAAAATAACAAAAAATTCATATGATGAGAATTTCAAAGAAAAAACACGACATGGAGGCAATATATTACGTTTTAATAATAAAATAAAAATTTTACTTGTTTTTAATATTCGGTAACGGTCTTAGCATTGATAGTCACCCGCTAGAGTTGCAGAGAATCAATCATCGAAAGTCACCCGAAACAATCGATGAGTGAGAAAAGTAAATAGCCCCACCTCTAGCCACCGCACAGCTGTTTGCAAGCAAAATATTGGCGTTCTAATTGGTTATTGATCCGATATTAGTGCATTAATGGACTGCTGCGGTAACGAAGTGCGCAGCGAAAGTATCCACAACATGCTACAGGCCCTGGTGGACTCAAAGGTGGTCAACGTGCAGCTTTTGTCGATTGCCGTGGGCATTTTCTTCGTGGTCATGCTGCTGAAAAACAATTTTCGCAGCTTTTCTGTCACGTAGATGGATCCAGTTTAGTGTTTAATATATCTCATAATGTAATGTACGCTAAGGATTAATAATAACTACCACAAGCCACCTTGCATCTTGTTTCAGTTCTATGGTTTTTGGAGCACTCCTCGAGGCAGTGACGTCACGTACATTATATGTGTAATATTTTGGGTGCTAGAACGTACTCGTGCTTTTTTCGGTCTCAGGGTCATCGTGTTATTTCGTAGGTGTTTGCACAACAACACGCCCAACCCCAAAAATATAATTGTTTTCGAAGGCCGGGTGAACTGGTTTGACTGCCCCCGAGACTTCCACGGATCGTGCAAAAAAAAAGAAGAAAAAAATAGAGCCCAGAATTTGTTAATTTCATCATCAGGCGACTGTGATTCTTGGCAAGCTGTCTTGCGATAAGATAGGTTATTCGAATACTCGAAGTAAGTCCTACTTGGAACAGGCATTCTCATCCAAAAACTGTTGAACTTTTGCCCCAATTGCCGGAGTAGAAGCCATATCCAATCACACTCAATTGCTATCCACAAACGATTCCAATTGACCGGCGATTGATTGCCCAATGTCTGCACGCACTTCCTGGTGCAGCATTAGAATTCAATAGACGCCCGACTTCAGCTGGCTCCATTCTGCAATCCCGTACTGACTCATTGCCCGGCACTTTCAGAATTTATGCAATACTGCGGTACGTGCTCTTATGCTAAAATATTGCATTAGAACACCCAGCGAACGTGACTTGATTGCAGGGCTAGAAATAGCAGCACTACCTTTAAGCCCTCGGATAAGCCACTGAGACAAGTCTACCTATTCTTCTGATTAGTGTTGCTTATACGAACATGAAGGATCCCATAAATATTCTTAAACATCAACTGATAGTCCTGCAACTGTCTAATCCTTCATATAGCCTGAAAATCTACCTAACTTCACAGCTTACTAATATAAACAAAAAAGTTACATCTTTAGTAGTTTATTATTAGTTTATAATAATCAGAGAACATATGCATTTCTTAGAAATTTCCGTGAATAAATGACCATTATTACAAGCACAACTTACGCATTAAACAATAATAATTGATTGATTAATACATATTCATATGTATTAATTACATCATCGGATCATTCAAACTTTCCCAACAAATGCAGTTAAGCTATTGCTTACCACACAAAATAAATCAAAATAAAGCCATCCATTAAGCCGGATCATTAACCCGATTCCATACTGCTGAATGGATAATCCAGCAGCTTGTCAATGAACTTGTAAATCGGGAGTTCCAGGAACTCCGACGCCCGTCGAAAACGAAGTGCTGACTGAAGTTCCGTTTGGTTAGTTTAATCATTTACTGTTCATAAGAGATCTATATATGTATGTACATAACAATTTTTACAGAGATATTCGGTTACAGAAGAAATTTTGTAAAAAGCTTATCTAAAAACCATAAATTTGAATATCCATCAGATAATGGGTACGAAATCAGATCATCCCTCGACAGTTGACTGTTGCTGGTTACTTAACTTATTTTTCAGCGCAGAGGAGAGGCAGTCCAAGTTATGGGATCGAATTTTTGAAGACCTGGGATTCGCCTCAAAACTTGGTGGCTTATCAGAGCCCGCCGAGCTGGAATCTTCCTTATCGCCTTCGCCAAATTTCCGTTTCTTGCGATGCTTTATTTGATCACTCGGCTTGGGCATTGGTAGCTGTTCGGAAGGGATCGATCTGACATCAGCTTTATCGTCATGGTTGTTGTGAATCTTCTGATGGCGCGTTTTTTTAACTTTCTTCTTCTGGAGACTTGCCATGATACTTATCATTTCCTCCTGCTGGGCTTCGTACCTGGAGATGATGGCGTTCCGGCGCTCCAGCTTGGCGGTGAGGAAACCGACTTGGTTCTTGAGGCTGTCCACTTCCCCAGCCTGCTCGGCAATGGTCTTCATCTCGCGGCGCACCCGCTTCATCTCCTTTTCCACCAGTTCGGCATTCTGCCGGACTTCGGTCATACGTTGCTGGTACTTGTTACGTGTGAGATTGATCTGCTCCTCCAGGAAGGCAATGTACTTCTCCTGCTTAGCCACGTGCTCGTCAAGTTTCTCCAGCTGCTGGCTCAACACTGAACACTGCTCGGCTCCACCGCACTCCCGCTCATTCCGATTCGATTGAGCTGCGGCTAGTTCGCTCTGTAGAAGCTGGATCTCCTGTTCCATACGCGCCTGCAGAACCACCTGCTCCTGCCGATACTTACGATGTTGGTTGTGCTTGGAGCGCAGCGAGGACACCTCGCTCCGCAGGAGAACCACCTCGTTCTCCAATCGGGCTTTGGCTCGATCGTGGTATGGCATCGCGCTGGACGAATGAAATTTTGGTAGTCCAAAACACACGGCTTGTCTATTGGAAAATTGCTTCAAGATTGGGGTGTCTATTGGGATTTTGAAGGCATTCAGTGGGGAATCCGAGATCTGACATTTAAAAACTTAAATAAAACGTTGTTATGCAAGCATGCTCCGGTAATTGAAATTTTTTTTGATTACGCAATTCAATGGCAACCTTCGATATTTGTTCCCCTGTAAATAAGATCTGATTTGATATAAAAAAAAGGCATTTACTTTTTATTTCGACCAGATAAAAGTGCCCGTTTTACAAATCGAAAAATTCGAACGAAACGAAAACCGAAAAATCTGTGCTTTCGATTTAAGATCGATATCGTAAATTACGATAAATTCTCGATGATTCCAGTTTTTAAGCGATTACATTCCACGTGGCATTTGCTTAAAAACCTAATTTCAGGTAAATATCAACGTTATTTATAAATATAAGTCCATTCAAAGACCACTAATTAATAGGCTAGCCTAACTAACCATCAGTCTTGAACATTTGGCTTAAATATTCTGGATAAAATGGAATTCAATTACCTTGCTGATTCCGCACTTTCCACTTTAGTGGAAAACAAAAAGTTCTTCAAGGAAATGTCAGATTTCGTGTCCGATTTCAGCGATGGCGGGAAGATCAAGAAGTTGCTCGAGCAGAGCGTTGAGCAGAGCGTGGAGCACGCCGTGAATGTAGTCCATATGAAGATAAAGCACCAATCGCTCAACAAGGCTATGAATCAGGTCAAAAACTCTAGCGCCACCATCGAGGAGTTCGAGGAAGTCTGGAAGGAACGCTCCAAAGCGGTGGAGCAGAAGCGCATCAATGTCAAGAATCTACACGAGTTCAAGAACTTCGTAAAAGCAGTTGAATCAGCAGCTGGTCAGGCGGGTGCGGAAGTCAATGATCAAGCGAATGGCACCGCCTATGATGAGGACCTTATTATGGAAGACTCCGGCAGCGAGGTCTTCTCGTTCTACGATCCCTGGTCCAAGGCCCTGATAAAGAACCCCATGCGCAACAAAATGTGCGGTCACATCTACGACCGCGACTCGGTGATGCCGATCATAATGGACCGCATTGGCATCCGATGCCCGGTGCTCGGCTGCGCCAACTTGTGCTACATCCAGCCAGATCACCTGGTCCAGGACGCCAATGTCCAGCAAAAGATACAACAGAGCATGTCTAACGCGATCGTGGATGTAACTGCCTCGGAGGAGGACGAGGAATAGAACAGATAATGATTGTGCCCAACTCCGTCCTTGTTGAGAATTAACTTAGTAAAATAAAATAAATTCATTGTTGCCATTATTTTATTTTATAATAACTTGTACTTCTATTAATACACATATATGCTAATTTAAGCTGACCACAAAACCCAGTGAAACCACAATGTACACACAAGAATACGATTCACAACATATTCCTGTACCTACTTGTGTTTTCATTGGACTTCTTGGTCGAATGCGAAATTTTCTTGGAGTGAAGATACTGGATCAGCAATTGGTTGGCCGAAGATTGCGGCTTCACTTGGATGTCGCTCCTTTGCAGCTTCTCCACGGCACCGAGCATGTCCTGGCAGTGGTGGCCAATCCGCTTGGCCCGATCCCTTTCGACACTGGCCAGCACCTTTTGCAGATGCGACTCCAGCATGATGGCATTGTTCTTGATGGTGGACACCTGGCGCTCATAGTGCGCCTTTATTCTTTTCATCTCCCGCTGCTGCTTCTCGATGCGACGGGCCTGCATAAGGATTATGTCCGCCAGGTTTTGGCGATCGGTGTGATGCTGCTCTGCCTTACAATCCTGCTGCACCAGGACACCAAATTCTTCCTCGGAGATCGGACTTCCTATGCGCTTCAGGCTGGAACTCGTATTCCGACCGACAGTTTGTAGAGACTGCAATGGTTTCCTAGATGGCCTGGAGGACATCTTCTGAGTCTTTTGCCGCGTATCTAAAGTTCTTCGGGAATATGGCCTTTCATTCGGCAAACCAGGCAATCCATCGTTGCAAATCCTCACGCCCTTGGTCATTTTAAACAATAATTTAGCCACTCGTGAATTCGTTCTGACTCTTAATTTTATTCGAATTAGTTCAAATTTTGTCGATTAAGTGAGGGCAAACGTTGTTTCACCTCTAAAAATATTTAATGGTTAATTGAACTCTTAAGGCAATTCTGCGTAATAAATAAGCAACTGAACTGTTTACTTTTTTATGATATAAATGTTCGATTATGAATCATGCAACACTCAAATCTCTGCAAATATCCTCAAATTGGCGGAAAGTGAAAAAGTCGATCACTTTTACCCTTTTTTTTGTAACGATACTGACCAACTAATCTCAGTTATTTGAAAGTACTATAAAAACCACAAGCAAAATGACTGCAATTTGATAAACTCAGGTTCAAGGTGGGCTCATTTTTGGCAAGATCTGGTCAGAGTTTTCATGATTGTATGGGTTGAACCAGAGTTGAAAGTGCCACGCCCATCACTTGAGGCGACCAACCACACGCAAATAACCATATATGTATGTACATACATGTATGCATATGAATATTTAAGTAGGTACAACAAATTTGCACTTCTTGTATACTTATCTTAATATCTCTTAAGTAAATTTGGAAATAAGGAAAAATGTTTGAAGTTTCATACATTGCTGTCTTGGTTAGAGTATTCCAAAACCATTGATTTATGTTTTCTCTGCCTTTTGGTAAGCATAATTTGTATATTTTTGGCCGCGATGCCGCACACTTGATAAGGGTTATCGATATGCCCATGGATATATGCATGCATTATGTGCGACTGATCATTATTTGTTTTCTTCCCATAGCCTGTGCATCGCATTCGCAAGTTGTAAATTATTTGGCAGCAGGAAGCGGATTTCGTTTGGTTTTCGGGGTGTGGAAGATGGATGGATGGTGCTGGCCGGCGAAAAAAAAGACATTCTTAATATCCTGAATACTCATAAATTCAAAGTACCCCCTTGAGCCATAATTCAAGCAACTTCCTCGAATAATTCGATTCACAGTCCTTCAACACAATGCCAAGGTCTGGTCGTTTATGTCACCATCACTGCCTTCGGCTTTCTATGCTTCCAGTATATTTCTTAATATGACAAACTTCTTCCCACTTATGCAATTTCCATAAATTCAAGGTCAGCCATACAATAAAAGTCCAGACATCAGATACTATATACAACATACCCGGCACATGTGGACATTCGTCTGGCTACTTTTTCGGCAGCCAAAAGATTGAGGAAGAGTAATTTTTCGCCAGAGATGAGCGAAAACATCTGCGGATCAAATATATACATATATTTTAATAATAATAATTTTAAAATTTTTAATAAATAAAAATGATAAAAATAACTCACATTGATTACGTTTCTAATACAAAGAAATGAAATCTGATAAATCAAGAGCTTTAAATACCATAATGATGTTCATCCAAGAGATTCCAATGATACTTTGCCTAATAATTAAAGTCAAATCAAATTAAAAGTTAAAATCGTTTTGGCAGAAAACTGTTAGTAACGATAGATAGTAGTTGAAATGAGAGATTAATACAAATACATAAAATTGTTATCACTGATATAGTTAATGACAATAGTTAAAAGGCTATAAAAGGGTACAATGTAATTGTGGTACTTCAGATAACAAGGCCTTTGAAAATGTTGATTTTAATTAATTTTAATTTTTAATTTTAATTTAGCCATTGTATGTCTACTATACCAAACAAAACAAGAACTTAATTGGGTTTTTTGTAGTACGAAAAATTATGTGGAACCTTAAACATATAAATAAATTTTATACAACTATGTATAATATTATTTTACAAAAATAGCACAGCATTCTTGTGTAGTGAATCAGCAGGGATAATAAAAACAGTAAAAGATTAATAATGTATTAAATATAAATAATAATTATGAATAGGCAAGGAAACTCCATACTTGTAAATGTATAATTTAATTATTTATTTAATTTGGCTTGCATCAACCAGACTCGCTACTAACTGCCAGCTCTATAAATCCCGCATATAATATATACAAAATTCGGCTTTGAGAGCGACATTCCCTCACACCCCTCCGACCCCTTTGCACATGCCGAAAGATGATATCAAAATGCGAAATCAAAACAAAGACCCAGAATTTCGGCAGACTAACCCAAACAACATAAAAAAAAGGTCCAAACCCGACTAGCATCTAAGCCAAGCACAAAGGAACCACGCAGCAGACAGGGAGCAGACAGGCGAACCCCAAACCCAAACCAGAAGTCCAGGGCCTTTTTCTGTCTCGTTCTTTTTTATATATACTTTTTTTTATAAGCCCCTTAGAAGCGTAGACTTCGGCTAGACGAAATTTGAGATGTCTAAAGGACGAAGGAAAGGCAATCAGAACAGAAAAGAAGGAGGAGCTGTCAAGTGCCATCGTGGAAAAAAAATGGAGAAGCAGACGCAGAGCTTGCTGGATTCGTTCGATTTTGTTTCTATCAATTTCGGTTTAATTGCATTTAATTTGAATTGCAGACATCGAAATCAGGTTATATATTTCGTGTTCGGCTGTGCAGCTTGATTTAATTTGCCTGCTAGACGGCCAAAAATCGACGTAGATATTGCGCAATTTGCTCACCCCGAGAGCAACAATCAAATGCACTCGAAAAGTCAAATAAAAGTGAATTGATTTATGGGCTTTTTGTTTGTTTGCACTAAATATTCTTAGAAAAAATATGGTTACCCGCATAAATCAGAAATAATTACTTGAAAATACCCTCATTTGATAGTATATAATAAAAATAAAAACCGTAGAATCTGAAATTCTTGAAGTCTTGCATTTTATCGAAGATTTCAAATGAAAACTGCTGTTTTTGGCACAGTTTTTCCACCCTCTATTGTATCCTTGCCTCGATTAAGCACTTGCGCATAAATCTGCAGAGGAATCGCCAAAAAGCTGTAGCTTTAGACAAGAATCAAAACATATGAAATATGCAACAGGCCAGACACTTCGGTCGGAAATTTGCTTTGCAAATTCTGCTGGTTTTTGGCGACAAATTTCAATTTAACAATCGAGCACAGACATCCGTTCTGGGTGCAAATCGCAGATATATCTATATCGCAAGATACTGGGAGATACAAACGCGCACCAAGTCGGATGAAAGAACCCTATGCAACATAACTCAGCAAAGCAAACTCAGATTTCCGACAAGGGAACCCCCCAGCTCCTACTCGCTTCCAAAAATTTCTGACTTCGACTCTGAGTTATTAAAGAAACGCCATCGAGTGGGGGAAACAAACACAAAGTTTGTTATGTTGCGCAGGCGCAGCCCAGCAACGCCCTCAAATTCAGGGACTCAACATCGGTGGATCCATATGGGGATGCATATGGGGGAGAATCAGAAGGAGGCATCCGCACAATGTTATTGACCCGTCCCAACGGATCCGTTAGCCATCCTCCGCCCGAATGCCCCGCCCCGCCGCAAAAATTCTTATTAAGATCAATCAGCTAAATGTCGGTTTTATGCTTAATGCTCATGATTCACACGGGCAGAAGAGTCCAGGAATCGAAACTCCATGTGGCAGGAATTCGACTTTCAGCCCCTTAAAACACACCCACTGGTACTCTAATATGATGGTTGGAACTTTCAATTGCAAATTCACTATTTAAGAAATAATTAACAAATTATTGGCTAGACTATAAAAAGCATCTATTCACATTCATTTCGAATTTATTTCTAACTCTTTTAAACATACGTATTATCTTTAAATATTTACATTTCTTATAGCTTAAGAAATCTTGTTGTACTTATTCTGTTAGTTACTATTACCTACTAATTAATTCATATTTAAAGATTAATCTTTATGGTTAGTCTGACAAAAATCAAATGCATATTAAAATAGTATCCGAATAAAGATACTTTCAAGATAATTCTCATTTTCCACTTATCCCAAATGCTAAATTCAAATCTCACGTGTCAGCTAAGTTACCCTTCGCATCGATTCCAACTCCAAAAAAGCATGTCCCAACAACTTGTGTGCGAATATAAATAAAAATGTGCATTTTTGGCAGCCTTTACAAAGTTGTCGGCACGTTTTAATGCTGAGAATTTGAGCAGCTTTTTGCCTTCTTTTCATACTTTTTTGGTTACTTAATTAGTCATGGCAGGCACACTCGGGGAATGGGGCGACTCGGAGTGGCAGAGGCAAGTACCCTTATAACGAATGCAAACTGTATTCGATCGAGGAGTAGAATCGAGTGACTCCGTTCAGATCTTATACAATAGTTTTCCCACCCCCCGCATTTGCTTATCACCACTGACACACATTATAGGCCAGCTCCGACTTTTGATCCGTTCTATTCGCTTCAAACTCATCCAATTCATAAGCGTGCTTCCTGCTTTCAGTCAAGATTAAATAAGAACATTTCCCCATCCAATTCCCCTTTCAGTAGTAAAATATCAAGCTCATTAAAAATTAACAACAATTAGGGAAATCGCTTAAAGAAATAAGAATTAGTAAAAGTAATTGTATGGCAAGCTTTTGCTTTTTCTACTTTTTATTTTATTAGCAATAAAAATACCTAATATTTATAGGAATATATGTAATATACAAGTTCGTCATAAGGAAGCCCCACTGCACATACATACCACACCACATTGTGTGCAACACATATAAATGTGAATGTTTATTCCATCTGACAACGGTTAGCGATAAGCCCAGCGATGTAGTCAATACAACAAACAATAAGGAACACTTTTGGAGTTTCGTTGTCGACTTTGTCATTATTTGCTTGCCGTTTGTTTACAAGCTGAAACATTGACACACACACATCAGCTGCATCAGCTGCTCGTGCCCCATCCCACCCACCAACAAGCCCACTCAGAATGCGTAACCCCCTTCAATGTGGAAGCTCCAACACCCATGGGTTCATCTGCGGGTTATCAGCAGCGGATTGCAACTAGAATTGGTTACAAAAAAAGCGAGCCACCGAAAAGGGAAAACAACATTCATCCGGCGGCGGCGAGAAAAGCAACCGCAAAAGTTCAATGCACATTTCGAGGTGAATTTGTTTTTGAGCTCTCGCTCGTCTCGGCCTGCAATTAATTACACAAATCGAACGAGCGTGTTTAACTTGTTTTCGCGTCTAACATGTCACGTAATTAGCCGTCTAGCTGCGAATCGAGCCGATATCGATGGGAGTTTGCCAAAAGAGTAGCCAATAGATACGGCTGCGCCATCGCCTGCGTTGCACTCAATTTGCTTGATTATTGCGCACAGACTTTGCATGAGTACGCGTATCTGACAGTTTGCCTATCTATCTGGCCGCTTGGCAGACGACCTTGCGCCGAATATGCAATTGATACGTACTTTGCACATATGAATATTAATAGGCGACCAGAGAGTTACTCGAGGAATTTCGCAAACTGAATTCCATTAGCCTCCAAGACTGTAGACTATATTGTAAAGTCAGTTGCACCGACAGACAGCAGATGCATAACCTAAGAGATAACCCTTAATCGCAAAAATCACTTGGTAAACACACAAAGCAACTTATAGAAACTATTTAGCACGTTTTGCAAAAAGTATTCCTTTTTAGTACTTCGCTGGAACTAACTAAAATGTAACGAGCATTAATGTAACGAACATTAAACCACCAAAATTCCTCATCATAAACACTTTTCTTTGAAATGCAAAACTTTCAGGCTTTAAGCTGTTCCTCATGCCTTAGTGAAAATAATGTATAGCTCATAATAAGAAATTAATCAATCGAATCATAGACTTAGAATATCCATCACTTCTCTTCACTTTTTTATATTACCCACCCCACCCAGACGAAAAATCTTGGTTGAGTCATTTGCAGAAAATGTATTTTATTGTACATATGCAACAATAAATATTGTGTACTACATGTGATTCGTAAGTTAAAAAACACTAAGCCAAGCTAAGAGAAAGTCAAACTTGTCGAATTTCAATCAAAATAAAGGTCTTTCTATGAAAGAATTGGTACTTCTATCAAAACCACTTCAATTATTCCCTTATAAACGTAATGTATTCTAATATTCCGGTATGCTGAAAGTTTAACCCAGGTCGATCTGTCTGATCTCCAAAATCCCCTTTCCAATTTGATAAAAGAGCGCACGCCACTGATAACAAACAGAGAGAGCAGCCGAACTAACAGAGCCCTAACAGCGTGGGGGCCTAACAGAGCCCCAACAGCTCCAAACAGCTGCGCTGCCGACGTCGACGTCGGCGCAGGCGAAAAGTTTTGGCTGTTTTCAGTTCGCCAGACCGTTTTGCGTATTCGTATTCGAATTGTTACCGTGTGCGGACTGTGCCGACGGGCAGCGGAACTCAGGCGGTGCAACTGTATGTGTGCGGTGCGTGAGAGTGTGTGTGTGTGAGTGCGAGTGGGGGGCGAGAGAGATAATATGTACATTCGGTGTATATATACACATGTGTATACGTATTATTTCTATACGCCGCGATCAGACAACAACAACAACACCAACAACAATGTGGGTCGTGCATATTGAACATATGCAAATAAAACAAAAACAGATAAATGCCAAAAATCTACTACACTTTTATAACCAAAACACACAGAGCGCGCAGAGAGAGCGGCAATAACGATAACAGCGGAGACAGACCACCCCCACAGCGAAGAGAGAGCGTAAGAGAGTGACGGTTAGAAGTATCTTTGAGATACACTAACACAAAGAGAACGCGTATCTGTATCTGCATCTGTAAATGTATCTTCTGGTCTGTGTTTTTCGACTCCTCGTATAAATTGAGCCGCACTTTGGTTATTCTCGAGTTTTTGCTGCTCAGACGTCGCTGTAAGTGCACGCGTCGCTCGACTTTTCGGTTCCGCTCCGCTCCGAATCGGTTTCGTTTTCGGTTCCCAATACCTCCAATATTCCCTGAAAGATACCTGTGTCCAAGAACCCAGTTGAATCCACACATTTTCGTCGTGCAAGTCACAGAAAAAAATTATTAAATTTCTAAACGCTCAATACAAATATTTTCGCACACTATAAAAATATTAAAAAAAAAAAAACTGGTTGACAAATTTGTCTGATCAAAAACCTAAAGAAACTTGTACGAAAACGAATAAAACTAATAACATATTAAATAATCTCGTTTTTGAAGTTCATTAAAACCACACTTAATCAATAAATACATCATTGTTAAGATCCTCAGACCATTTTAACAAAAAATTAAAGTGCCAATTCCATTTTCAGTGAGTGCTTGATAAATTTGTTGTATTGAAACCCAACCGCAAATACAATTTTCAATTGGCTGAGTGCGTGTCTTCAACGCACAAACATACGAATATAGCATTTAATATTGTTCATTATGTGTGCAATTAAATAAAAAAAATTGTGTGTGAAATAACAGAAAAACGAGTGCGGCGAACAGAGGCAGCAACAAATTAAACGCGTAAATTGCGTAGCAAATTCTGAATGAAAAAATTCAACAAAACCAGAAAGCGAAACAGGAGCGATAAGCGTAAGTACAGCTTTAATAAATAAATTGTATATGTTCATAAAATGACAACTTTTTGTGACAACTTAAGAACTTAGAGTTGGATGGCAATTTAGGTTTGTCAATAATAGAGTATAAGAGTATAAGAGCTTTGCTTAAGTGAATATTACTTAGAACCCCAATTAACAATTACTTCAACTTGCATATATATAGAATTTGTTTATTTGAAAATGTGTATTTCCCAAAAACAATTTTTGTATAATGCATTTAAGTCTTGTGGCGAAATAAAATTTCAAAGAGAACGATCAGTGCCAAACAAACATGCAGAACCAGAAATAAGCTCAAAATTCATGGAATAACCTGATTTGGTTTCTTTTCATTTAATTGGGCTAAAGAAATTTCCCTTTTCAATGCTTGCCCACAAGAGAAATGGAAAGAACGAAGCATTCTCTGATTGATGTGGGGAAAACAAAAACAGAAACCCCGAAAAGATATTTCGAAACAAAATAGAGAGGGGCAGACGATGTCTAAGCATTTATCTTTTGGTTCTTCGACGCGGTTCTTGTTATTTTTCTGTTTTCGAAGGGGGGGACTATTCGGGCGCCAGAGAAAGTGAAACATGTAATTTTTTGTTGGAAGGCCTACAAAAATCATACGCCGTATTGAGTGAAATCGTAATGGGCTAAGAAATTTCTTAAATACGAAGGTTAAAAGGGGGCAGAGCAATCAGAAAGCGCACAATACACACTCGGAAATAATGATAAGACGCGCGACGGAGAAGAGACCGGCCAAAGAATACGAAACACACTCCATTTCTCTGTCTTTTCTGCCTGCTTTACTCGGTTCCCGGGTAATTACATACATGCCGTAAAACCAAAATAAATACGCACAGATAAAGATGCACAGATGCAGATACAGATACCGGGTTGGGATGGGTTGGGTTCGGATGGGCTTTTTTCCCGCATTCTTTTTGTGTCCTCGCAAAACGAAAGCCGAATATCGGCGAAATGCATTAAGGCCGAACAAAAGCAAAAACGAAAACAGTCAATAAACGCTGTTTAATCAAATGTAAATGTTTATACCGCACCGCAACTATCGACTCAGAATTACCGACTTTCAGAGCGTCAGAGTTTCACTTTTGTACCTCAATCATATGAGTGTTTGTTCTGGCCAGAAACCAGCAAGAAACACTCTTTTCCGTCTGACCCACATCGGGTTCGTTATCACCGATTTTTATTATCCATTTATATATATTTGCTTGATCGCATTGAATACGTACACATTTACAGAGCCGTTTATTTTTTGGATTTCAAAATTAAACACTTAAAACGACGTTAACACACAGCAGGAAACGCATCTGAAAGTGACAGAGAAATCACTTTATTCTTTCTCGAATTGAAGTTATTTTTTTCGCAGCAAAATTAAAAATTCATGAAGTTACATTATTTTGCTCAGGTTCATAGAGAAAGTCAAATGAGTGCTACAATTTGAAATAAATTAATTCACTTCATTGTGGCTTCTTCCATTTCATTTTTGACTTCTATGTTTGGTTTACCTAAAAAATATGTTTAATTAATAGGTTTGTATATAAAATATACTACAATAATACGTATATAGTGCAACAGCTAAACTTAAAGCTAATGATTGTGTAAACATTAGATTAACAGAAATTTTCATTTAAATGGTTAAAATACCCATTTATGGTGTTTCCCATAACCAAAGTTTCGGAGCTAACTTTGTCTACCTCGCCATTCCCATATTTTTCCATTGTTTCCTTTTAACTTCATCGCCTCCGCCGACCAATAAATGATCAATGGCCCAAAGCATTTCGATTTCAGCCAAACTCATTTAATTTGTTTTTTGATTCCGCTCTTTTTTTCGCCATGCGCCCCAAGTCCAGAAAAATAAAGAAAGATACAAACAAAAACTGGGAAAGAACTACAAAATTCACCTGTAATAACGTCGCAGAAAATGAAGAAATCGGTTGAGAAGCGGCAGACAAAAACACGAATCGAGTAGAAGTGAGAAGACGAGCTACAGATGGAGATGAGAAAAAAGTTGGGGAACTTGAGAGAACAGACCCGAAATCACAAACCAGATTTTCTACTAATTTAAATTCTTGGCATACAAAATATTCTAAAAAAAAAATATATAACAAAAATGAACAAAAGCGAAAAAAAGACAATAACAAAACAAAGTTTTCTGTATTGATTAACGAAACGAAGCGAAAATGGTTTTATTGTCCAAATATTGGCAGACAGTTTCACATAGATCGCACGTATATATCTATATACCACCTTATATTACACCCATTACATATCCATCCTTTAGAACTTCCGTTTCCTCGGAACTCTCTTCGCTTCTGATGGATTGACATTTGTTTTATCTGCCTGACGTTTAAAATAAATTTCTTGGCCAAGAGAGCGGGGTAAAAAACACATTTACTCATCGTTGACACAAAGGAAATTTTCAAGAAGTTTAGTCACTGTATATCGATTTTTACTGGCTCGATATTGCTGTATTCGTTTGCCAGAGCACGTGTAAAGTTGTACACAAAAATAAGTCTTATTCACAAGCCCAAGCTGATAATTTTATATGGTGCTGTATGTATTTGGCATTATGCTAATCAACTGGAGAAACAAATACGTACAGCCAAATCGTCATTAATTATGCATTTATTTTGAGCGTCTCAGGCCGCTGGCTGCGGCCACATTTGATATGAAAACCTCGATTCGCATTTCGAGAAACTGAAAGTTGGCCTAAAAACACAGTTAGGAATTGGCCCTGGCCATGCATTGTCGTTGAGCTGGGCTGGGGTCGTGTTTACCGCCTTAGTCAACTAACTTTAGTCGCCACTATCAGCCAGATGTTGGCCTTACATTATGAATAACTCAAACGGATTTAGCAGTAGTCCCAAAAGATACAGAAAATGCATGCAATGTATCTTGCTAATTTTCTCACTTTAAGAACTGAAATAAGGGATAGTACTCATCGTATGATTACAAGATTATTTCTAACGGAAGCATATTTGTGCAAATGCACAAACTAAGTAGGATGAACAACAGACAATGCTTAATAAAACACACTTCATCCAGAGCAGACATATGTATCTTTTCAAATGCTGAACTTGTCTTCGAAATCATGTGCTCGACACTCCCCAGACCACTCGAACAGCCCCGATTCCCCATGCCAATCACGAATATACATATGAGATGGATTCCCACATTCTCCAGCGACACGCCCTCTCTCTTTGGACGGACAAAAGCAGCCCCACTCGAGATGTATTTGTATATCGGGGACTGGATGCTGGAGCTGGATGGCAACCGTTTGCGAGCGATTAAGGAACCAGAAATCGCACTTGACTTGCTCGTAGCCCCAAAGCCGGGCTGACATACAAAAGAGCCATTGAAGAGCAGCCTAGAAGATGGCAAGCAGCCAGTGGAAGCGGCCAAGAGGAAGACGAATCACGATCATCAGCGGCAATTACCGCACTGTAACTACGCAGCATCCGCAACAACAACCACAATGTAAGCGCGATGCGTGCAGAGTCAAGCAAAAAGTAAAAGAGATTCACATAGATACACAAGAAGCGGGTCTCCAGTTGGAGCCCGTGCTCCTCCTTGCTCCACCCCGGGAATCCGGACTCCCTCCAACTGGAAGCTTGTTTGGCTGCTCGCTCCGACGCGTCTTTAGCAAGTGATTTCAATTTAATTGACAGTCCTTGAACTTGACTTAAACGCAACGCAACGCAACGCACAACACAACACAGCACAGCAACCATAATAATAAAAACACCACAAGCATCCCCATCTCTTCACTTCACTCTCGATTCGCCATTCTTCCAAGTATCCAAAGTTCCTCCTCTTTGCGGGGTCTTTCGATTTTAGATTTCATTAAATTGAAATTAATGGTTACGTTTTTGATGTTTTGCAGTTTAAGCACTTATAGATATTTATGATAATGCGCTTAGGTAACTGAATGGATAATCAAAATAATATTAAAGGTTTTACAGTCCAGACGATTTAAAAAGCTCTAAAAAGTATAATCAAAAGTATATATAAACATATATTTATGCAAAAGTAAAAAAACAGGTTCATATATGCCTAATTCAAAAACTACACAATTAATATTCAAAGAAATATTTGCTAATACATCGATAGAAAGTTATTTCATCGGGGGTTTCTTAAGATATAAGAAAAAATCCATTTGTGAGCATCAATTTACGTGCTGAACTCATAAATAAAACACTAATTTGTGTAGCCTAATTTTAGATATTCCGCAGATAAGCAAACTATTTTTAACCAAAGTTTTAATAATCTAATCAACTCTAAATGACATATATCTATTTATAGAATTATAAAACTGTTTATGTCCTTGAATATAAATGAATTTTGACGAATTCACCATGGAACTGGGTCGATTGCTTTCTTGAGAAATTTCTCAAATTGAATTCTTTAAATTTAAGAGGGACTCTGGAGTTCGCTGTGGCCAACTGATATTACCGCCCTTGTCCCTCTTCTCGCTCATTGTAATCTGCATTTTCCTCCTTCCTTTGTTGACAAAGCTGAAGAGCAAAAAAAAAACCACACAAAAAGGGGCAGCCGCAAAAAGTTGACCATTTGCGATTTCGGCACACAGTATTTTACGGCTCTGTCGTCATATTTTTTGGCAAATAAATCTTTTTAAAACAACAAGCGAAACACAGTCACATATGTACATAAGAGCGACGGATATACAATATATACAATTATATGTATATATACGAGTATAAACGCATTTGTCTATATAAAATCGTATCATCGCCGCATATATAATTTATTTTGAAAGCGTGCGTACGCCACGCATTTTTTGCCGCCCTGTTTTTTTTTTTTGTTTTTTTTTTGTGCCTAGACAAATGGATGTCCAAGGGGCAGACACAGCGATATATTCCATATAGACTTTCTTTCATTCAATGAATTTTGATATTTTCGGGCTTAATTGTTTTTTCCAGCTGAGAGCTGAGAGGCCGCCGAATTCTCGAACAGATCTATAAAATTTTACAATTATGACTCGACAACTTCTTGGCTATCGACACGTGTCGCTGAAGTATTGTATCTTTTCCACCGTGCTTCTTTGCCCATTTCGGTTTCTACTCCGCATTGTGTATACGCCCCGTGGGCGTTGGACTGAGCTTGGTGAGATAAATAGCCACAGGTGACAAAAGATGTAAATGCACAACTTGATATTCAATAGATAAGGCGGCAGCAGTCCGCTGAAGTAAATGAAAGAAACACGGAGCCGCAGAAGCGCTACGTACCCATGCAAAAACTTTCACCCGCAAATGATCTAGGGGCCGAAAGAAAGACTTTCGCATCGGAATCGCGAGCGAGCGAGCGAGCAAGCTAGCGAGCGGTACGCACATCTAATTACCGCACTCGAAATGTGATTAGAAATCAGTTCTCGTCGCCAAAAAAAAAAATTGAGAGAGTGCCGCAGCACTCGGCAGAATTTCATAGTACCAGAGTACAATACTTTCACAATCACTCGAATTCAAGTTCACGGCGAGGTTTGCAAGGGTTTCGGCAGTGATTAGAACTTGATATGTATGTATATGCTTGTGTTTATATACACATGTATGTATGTATATATGTATTCACCGATTCAGTACTAATCGGTGACGCCGCGCTGATAACTAATACGAAAAGCGTACGATCTATTGAGTCCATAGTGAATCGTGCGTGGATCGCACGCACGGGAAAACTAAATTTTGATTTCTTCGTTTCTGTGTCAATGAACCCATTTGAACTAAATTCTCTTTTATGATTTTTCTGTCTTTTTTTTTTTACCCAGTGATTTCTTGTGTTTTTTATTGGGAGCTTTCGGCCACGCCGGTGCGTGCGGCGTTATCTCAAAAATGCTGTTGCGTAGGCCGATTCGAATGCGTTTAGAAAAGAAAAGTTATGGGCGAGCGCGCCCCTCTTTTGGCCTGATTAGAAACCCGTCGAAATCAGTCCTAATCAGCTGGGAATTAACATATACTTAGATATATTTGTGTGGATAACGTCGATTCATAGATGAACTAAATAACGATTGTAATAGGAATTGAATTGAATGCTTAGTTTGTGCGTAAGCATTTCATCGCATGTTTCATTTCATAAATAACATCAGCAGAATAGTAATATTAGTTTGCTTAGATACAGATTTTTGTAGTTTCTTCATAAAGTTAGAATGTGTTCAGGTGTTCGTTTTACTAAGAGTAAAAGTAGAGTAGAGTAAAAAACTTAACTTGAGTACAAGATTGACGTTTTTTCTTAACCTAATGATAAAAGTCAGATATTGATTAAATTATTAAAAGGTTTTGAGATTTTTGTGTCATCTTGGACTGTGTGTACCCTACCCTATTGTTGTCATATGGCGCTGATAAGGATCCCCGACCGGGATGAACCTTTAAAAAATCCCCGTTGGGTTGATAAGAAACAATGGGATGACAAGTAGTAGTCCCCGTTGAGGTGAATCCCTTTAGGAAGCTCATTGCTCCTATAAAACCGCAGACCATTTCTATGCTTCTCATCACTCTGATTTAAACCATTAGCCAGCAAAGATGTTCTCCAACAAGTGCGGAATACTGATCCTCGTGTCCTGCTGTCTGGTGACAATAGTGGCCTCCTATCGTCAACCATATCCCGAGGAGTTCCAGACCAGTCCAGAGCAGCTGCTCCAAGTGGCACCCTTGGTACGCCGTGCTCGATCGCCTGAGGGAGGATCCGTGGTCGTAACCGCCAGCAAGGACAACCAAGTGGGTCGGGAGGCTAGTGTTCAGTACAACCACAATCTGTATAGTAGTGGCGATGGGCGTGGCAGCATCGACGCCTACGCCCAGGCCAGTCGGAATTTCGACTACAATCGGAACAACTACGAAGGCGGCATTCGGGGCACCTGGCATTTCTGAGCGGGAACAGAAGTATTAAGTTGGTTACAACTTGATTCATGTGAATAAATACGTGTGTTTACCCAAGCGTGCTACTGTTGTTTTCCCATTAGTGACAAATCCTCCTCGGCGGATCCCATCGAAGCCCAAAGATCTTTGCGCCTGACCAAAACAAACAGTAGCCGATGCATCGGCTATTTACCCAAAGTAACTCAACTGAAAAAAACAACAACAGGGGGCAGGCAATTCATCAGACTGAAGTGGAACATACTCTTCATAATAATAAGGGCATCCAAAATCTTGAGAAACTTCAAAGAAGCGATTCGGAATCCTTTTCCAAATTAGTTAAGTTTGGAAATATATTGATGGTTTCCGGTCTCTACTTTTCATTGTCTAAAAATTAGTATCTATTTTAATTATGCAAACTGTTGCAAGTCCGTTACAAGTTGAATGGATGCGTTCGGCGGCATGCTTCTTGTGAAGTGTATGCCAAGAAGTACTAAAAGTCATGAGTCGTTGTCGGGGTCAATGGACTTTTCCTTCGCTGCTGGCGTCGTCGTTGTGTAACCAATAAAAATTGATTCTGTTGCGTGTGTGCCCTGTGGCCGACGGGGGCGCGGCAGGAAGGGGCGGCGAATTACGCACACTGCAACAAACTCACTCGCACACTTGCACACACACGTACAGAGCGGAGGGTCTGCGAATGCAATTGGGGTTGCTGCATTTATCGCTCGATTTCTTGGGGAACTCTTTTGTGAGAACCCGTACTATATCTATGTATATGTATGTATTTGTGTACATATGTACGTATTTGTGTGGGCATGACTAAGGGTAATTACTTTCGCTTTCCGTTTGCTCAGCTGGCAAATCAATAAAAACGGGCAACGCAAGTCAAGAATACGTTAAGTGCTTGACCCCCTTGCACATTTTTCGGGAAAGCCTCGTCGGCCTTTGCCGTGGCAACAAAGGCGTCGTTAATGAAAACCCACGAAAAAGGAAAAGCAATGCCTGGAAAATGACTTTCCATTTTCATTTAACAATAAGCAATCAATTGCAAGTTCATGGCACAGCTAACGATCTATTAGAAGAAAGTAAAAACAAGCAACGAAACTCATGCGAGGCAGAAACAAAAGACCAAAACCGACGAAAAGCGACGCCTACACAGGTACGCCAGGTGAGTTGAGTCCAGGTGAGTTTCCAGGTGAGTGCAGCTGTCAGCTGTTGCAGTTCCAGTTGCTGTCGCTGCTGCCGCCGCTGCTGCTGCCAATCAGTGCGAGCGGGATGGCGATGAAGAGACGAAGACGAAGACGCAGTCGCAGTCTCAGCCTCTCGACTCGACTGGTTTTCATTTTGGCTTGGAAAAACCACACATTGGCATTGCCCCGTTGCCATTTTTAGTGGCAAAAACTGACTGCATCATAATGAAAGTGAAATGCATTGCGCAGATGGCGACGGCGATGGCGATGTCAGTTACCAGATGCAACACCGCCAGGCGGTGCAAGTAAGTCAAGTGCAGCAGTGCAGCAGCGCCAACTGCCGTTGTTGCAACATGAAGTGCCAACTGAAAAACGCGCAGCGGATTCGATTCGTTTGGATTGGATCGTATCGCTGCGGATTGGAATGTGCGCGCGTCACCGACATCTCCATTTCCATCTGCATCGCCAACTGAATTCGGCACCATTCAGTTAATTGGCTAAATGCGAAAAGCGCTAGGCAAAGTACACACTTTGCATGCACCGCAAGAAATTCATAATAATAAACGCCAAAGAAATCAATGTAAGATGACGGTGTTGGATGTAATAAGTTTAGTTGGTATAAAGTTAAAAATTCAAAACTATATAAAAATATTGAAAAAAAAAACTTGAGGTTGCCAGAAATAGTATCACCTATGATCCAGAAGGTGCATTATTTCTTCCGGTGTATGCTCTGGTTAAATTATGTCAACAGCATGTACAGCAACAAAAGGCGAGAAGGTATGTACAAGTAGCGTACAATTTACAATGTACAAGTACAGTGAACAACGTACATGAGTATGCCTCCATTTATAGCCAGTGTTCAATGTCAGATCGGCGCCGAAGGTCGTTGTCGGACGCAGTGCGCGGCTTTCATCTGGCTTCTTTGCTTCGGTGTTTATCTGCATCTGCAGCATGAATATGCAGCAGTAAATGTATCTGTATCTGCATCTGCATCTTCATCGCAAACTCGTTCCCATGTGTGTGTGTGGAGTTCTGGACCAGTGTAATTGATTCCAATAGCATGGAAAACTTGACATTGAGACAAACAATTCGCATTGTGGTAGGACCACGACAACTCGACATTAAGCACGCATGCTGACAGCAGGCAAAGTGTAGATATTACAAATCAGAGAACAAGAATGCAGATTTACTAGCAGTTGTTTACTTCTTGGAAGCCTGCAACAATGGTAAATTCTACGGATTTACACAACTTCAGTTACCAACAGTAAGAATCGTTAATACCCTCCTAAGAAATTGGGTAATAAAATATTTTAAAAAAATATATAAAAATAAATGTATCGCATGTTTTCGATGGCATACTCAAAAATCCCAACTATAATTGTATAATTTACTCACTCCTCACCTTCCGTGGATGCAGTTTCTCTGGCATATTTTAGGCGCATGCTCGACTCAATCAAGTCACAATAAATTAACCTCTATTTGTAAGCCAAGTGAATAATGCGAATAGCTAACAAACAGACAGCTGAACACAATGCAACATCAATTCACTTTTTTTTTTTTTTTGGTCACATTTCACTGATTTTGAAAGTGAACGTTGTGGCAGGCGGCGGCGGCAACTGGCGGAATCACGATTTTGTGGGCAGCGCAAATCTCTCCATCTCCCTCGTCGGTACAGTGGACACGGCTTATGGTGGATAGGTGTTTAATTTAGTTTTATATTCAAAGGGATTAACTAGATAATAGAATTAAGGGATTCGTGCAAGTGTGAATTGTTGTTAAGGCTGGCCTTATTTCGAATGCTTTTCGAGTTGAATAGACAAAGTAGAAGCTCGAAGTTTTGTGGCCTGATGCTGGTTTTTCCTGCCGTTAATGGTGCTGCTGCTTTTTTATTGGCAACTGCGTGGGTGAAATCCAGCAGACATAAATTTGACGTCGTGTAGCTGCCGTTTTTACTTTTCCAGTGCGAGCAAATGAAGCGAAACGTGGGTTACACTTTTTACCATTTGCCTCTGCCTTTATTTATTTTATTTCTGCATTTTTTTTTCAATTTTTTGGCATGCATCTGCAGCTGCATATCTTTTTTGAGTTACATATTTGTAACGTCTGCGGCCGGATAGACAACGAACTAGATGTGTGGATGTGGATGTGAATGTGAATGTTGCTGAATGGAGCTGCGTAGGCCGCTCTGCATCAGGTTGACCCAGTTTTCGCTTTCTGTCTCCGTTTTGGCCTGGGTTTTTGTGATTTTTTTGTGGAAATTATACGATATGCAACCCGCTGCAGACCCATTCCATGTTTGTCCGTTAATTTATGGCACTCCAGTTGCAGCTCAATCAATTTAGCACACATTCGTCTTTCGATCCAAGCCGCTGGCCACGCTGGGCACTTATTCAATTAAGCGCCACGTAACTTTGCCAGCACAATGCAAATGATCTCTCGGATTCCTACTAAACTAGTTTTACACCCATCCACTTTCTTATTCTTGTCACTTTGCGGATTTCGCACATTTGATACAATGAAACGGATGCGACCATGTTGGAAAGGGCAGTAAAGTGCACTGCTTTTGATTATACACTTACTTGCGATTGTAGACGCTGTACAAATGGGCGTATACGCGATGTGGTTGCACTAATATACAATGCGCCATGTGGGACAGTGCGTTGTGAGGTGGTAAAACTCGAACTCTTTATTTCATTAATAATATCTAGTGATCTACTTAATACCTAAAAACACCTCAAATTATTTACATTACTTGTAAATGTATTCGTAAAATTCTTCTCCCAAATTTGACACTTTCTGGCAGTGTGCAATTTTAGCAAGTGCATTCCTGAGCAATCTGAAAATGGAACATTGAATCACTTTTAAGACACACCCAACATGGGAAAAGAATTAAATCCACCTAGGTCAACAAATAAACACCCTAGCTCACACAGCTTGCTAAATACCGCACTTTATGATTTTTTCCTGTTGGCCATAAAAAAGGGGAGTACCGAACTGCATCAGACAAATTACAAATTGGTATTGGCCATTGCAATCTTGGCCACATGCCATTCACCAACACACCGACATGCGGACACTCATACCAACAAACAGATAAGTCAATGCACTTTTCGCCAGCACACACACAAATACACACATGCACGAGCGCTGGGAAAACAAGAGAGGAAGAGCGCGAGAGCCACCGTTAGTCGCATGTCTGTGTGCGTGCTTAGATTTTGCAATAATTTCGTTTTCATTTCGAATTTGAATTTCGTTTTCATTTCGCCTTCGACGCTCGAATGCTTCTGAAACTCAATTGTTTTCCCATTTACATTCACTAATTATGTCATCCTGAAAGCGAAGTCCGCTCCCATGGCGAACAGTATTTTATCTCTGAGTTTTCAAAATCCTTTAATTGCATGTCTAGACGAAGGAAAGCCCATTTATTTCGTCTACTGCGCAATAAGTTGTATATTGTCTGTATTCCTTTGGTCCCACGTCCTGCCCCTTTTTTTTCCCTTAAGAGCTTTTCTTCGATGTGTCAAAAAAATACAGCTTTTTGGGGGTAGTATTTTGGTTTGACGGTTCCTTGCTGAGTCTCCCCGCCTCAGACACTTAGATTTTTGTTGACCTAGGTCCGGAAAATGAGGAAAACGGGGGATGTAACTAAGAGCAAAAGATGAGAGAGAAGTTGTTCGGTATGTGCGCAGACTTTGAGCTACCGAAGTTTGAATTTCATTTTCCAGCCACTTTAATTTATTTTACTCTACCATATTTTGTTCAAATTGGATGAATGTAACATAGTGTTCGTATAATTTATTTAAAGATAAAGGTCATCGGAAGCTTTGATTTGCCTAATACAAGTATTAGATCAAATTTATACATTTTGTTTGTTGCAACAGATTTCTTTTGATCTACTACTATTTCCATTCCAAAAGTGCAGCAGAAAGTGCAAGTAGCCGAAGAGACTGCCGCCGCTCTTTCGCTCTGGGATGCACTTCCTCTCTTTTGCGAAGAGCTTTGTGCAGCGCTCTCTGGCCTCTCGCCAAATTATTGAAATTGCACAAAGAAAAGTGAATCGAGAGAGCGGCACTGCGATTGTGTAAGTTTTACATGGATGCAAGAAACTTGTTTTCTTTTTATGGCCCGCAATTTGAGTTCTTATTGCTGCGGCTGGGACTATTATTGTGGTAAAATGTACCACCCCTAGGTGGCGTAATTAGAGCAGTTATCAAACACAAACATACACACACAAACATATCTCGATTGCAATCGATTGCAGCAGAGAGTCCGCTGCACTCGTCTGATTGTGTCTGTGTGAGTGTGTGACTGACCTATCTCAATGCAATTTTGCTTGCCCGCTGCACCACAAACACACACGCACGCACGCACGCACTCACACACACACACACAGCAGGCCGTTGTGCTCATTTATCTTTTATTTTTATAAAATTTTCTGCTGTTGCTGTTGTTGTTGTTGTCGCCGAGGCGTCAGCAACTATTTTTGCCGCAGACGAGATTTGCATTTTACATTTATTGTACACTTTGCCCCCATTTAATAGCTTTTCCTGTCGCTCGCTGTTTCGCTTTCGTTAATAAACAATAATGTGCGCTGCACTTTTTTCACACGCATTGCAGCCCGCTCAAAATTGTTGTTAATCGGTCTGGCTGTAATTATTATGACCCAACTAAACGCCATGCCCATTTATATACGTACTTTTAATTATGGCTGATTGTATATGGGTACAATTTTATGACACCAATTTTATGGACATTAAATTCTCAGTTGCTTGGCAGCTTACATTGTTGAACAAGAAGTTTGCCAAAAGTATTTTTACTCGGAAAAAGGCAAACAAGCCATTAATTTGTATAAAATTCATATAACATTTTACGATCTTAAAACTAAAGGAATGCTCTTTAGATTCCTATGCTCCACATTCGATTCAAACAAGTAATCTTCCAATAAATAAATGACTAAATTATGATAGTATTTATTTAATGAATAAGTTTCAGTTAAAAAATTAATTTTTCCCTTTTCTGCTTTATACTTTCAGTTACCAACTAAAGAAACTCACGCCTAACAGAAATGTAAGTTGACAACAAAAAGCCCATTTCAATGTTGTTTAAGAGTAAACAACTAATTTAAAATGGAACGCCATAAAAAGTCAGACGCCAAAAGTGTTGAGAAAGAAATCACAGAAAAAAGCCAAGTGGAATTTTACAAAGCCCAAAAAGTTGAATAAATAAAAAATTACAAACACGCACTCGGTGAAAATTATGCATGGATTTTTTGTTCGTTAAACAATTGAAATCTTTTTTTTTTGTGCGAGAGGAGCTCTGAGAGGCAAAAAGAACCTGCTAAGTACTTTCATAAACAAATACTCATGGGCAATGAATGGGCCCTGTATCTATGCGAATTGCGTTGGTTCCATATCTATTTGGGCAACTACTTTTTTTTTATTTCTCGGAAAGCCACTTGACACTTCGAGTGAACTAACTCCGAGACCCAAAACACTTGAGAAGTCTATCCAATGACTATTCATCTGTCTGATACTGGACGAAGAAGTCAAACTTTCTGCGCATGACGAAGCCTTACCGCATAATTGCTCGCTAATTGGAAAAATCCATGCAGAACCTACAATAAATTATGCCAAATTAGCTGGTTTCGATGGGAAGCAGCATCTCCCAATGACAGTTAACAATTTATAAAAGTTCAATTAGCCACATAACGGTAATAATCGGACCGTGGAGCATTTAAGGCAAGTTAACACCTCGTCCATTGGTCCATCAGTTGCATCCTGGCCACCGAAAACGGCTTAAATCAGCGGGTCAATCAATCAGACGAAGGGTTCTGTTCTGTTCTGTTTTAAATTAAGATTTTTTGCGCTTTTAAACAAGCTTTCTTTTCTCCGGCCAGCAAGCACAGTGGGTAGAAAGCCAATCAAATAGTATCAAGTATTAACGATTTAAAAAAAAGCATATGACACATTGATGTTTGAATAGAAACACAAGATCAAATTCAAATTCTTCATTAGATATTATATTGTTTCATTTTGAGTAGTTCGGATTTGAGACAAAGAGTTCCACTGTCTGCCCAAAATGACAAATGCAAGCTGCTCTTCTCCGCCAAAAGCGAAAAGCAATTCAATCCACTCGCATTTATTCTGTACCCACCTCAGTATATATGCGTATCTTATAGGTAGCATATCCAGAATGAAAATAAATGTATCTGTTCGGTTTTTGCCTCGAGAACGTCACGTCAGCGCCATGTACTCTGATCTTCACGCGAGATATTCGGGGGAATTTCGAGAAGGATTGGAGCAACCAGTAACCAGGTAACACTGGACTCCAGGTCCACTGAGCACTGGACTTAATGCAATCCTCCTCGAATACCTTTTTGATTGCATTTCATTAGGTTCTTTTTTCTGTTGCAGATTTTTCGTCTGTTTATTTTTTTGAATTTGTTTCGGCGTGGACTTTTGCGGGCATTTCAAAAATTTATGCACACTTGGCTGCCATTTTGAGGTTGTTAATTTTTCTTCATTTTTTTCGTTTTCGATTCGTTTTCTGACTGGCTTTCGTGTTTTTACCTTTCTCAGATTTTTAACAAGCGCCGTCAAAAAGGAAGTTTGGTTTTCCGCCAAGCAAAAGCGCGAATAAAGAAATGTAACTGCTGGCCAAATAAGAAGTTATATATATGCACACTCAATTTAAATCACAAGCAACACCAAAATTATTTTATTATTTCTTATTTTATTATTTATTGTTTCAATTTATTATTAATTTATAAAATAAATTATAAGGTGTTAGCTTCACGAAGGGCATACCTGTATTCACCTTTTCGTGGTTTGCTTAAAATGTTTTAAGTATTTTCTGTCATTGTTTTTGGCAAGAAAACCACACCCTTTGTTTTGCCATGAATCATGTACCTCATATCATACTTATATGTACAAAACTCAGAGGTTTACATGGTTGTTCCAGTTTTAAATGCCTAAAAAGCACATGCTTAAATATTCGTATATAAGATATATATGTGGGATTTTACGATACCTTGATCGCATTGAAATATAATTTTTATAATCCCAGATTTGCCGCTTGAAAAGTTTTATGGCTTATTTTTATGTGATGTGCGGCGATTAAAAATTTAATTAACTTTTTATAATAGGCTTAAAGAAAATCACAAATAAAACAAAAATTGATTCATGCCGTTTGCCCAACCAAATAATAATCGAATAATTTCGCCCGCGAATTGGGTTCAAAAATTATAATGATTATAAAACTTCGCATATAAGTGGGCATACTCGTACGTATTTATACTATAATGGTTTGTCACAGCCAAGTTGTGGACTTTTGTTATTGTTTTTGTCTGTCCAACACTTTGTTTACACAATTTGAGGTTCTGGTTCAAATTTCAGTTCTCAATGTGAAGGTCAAAGCCAAAACACAATAAACGAATCCATCTGATTGGTCAGCGAATTGGAGACCCTAGAGAATTAAGCCGAGAAAATGACTCAATGTTCGGGGGGGAAAAATGCGAATAAACAAATAATTGTTTTGAGTTCCGAACTTTGTAGAAACAGAAACGTAAACATACAACGAATTCTCGAGATTAATGAGCCATTCGCCACCGCCTCATGTTGCAATATAAAAGATGCCTGCGATAGCACAGGTTCTAAATCGTTTCTATGCTAAAAGTGAAATGTGGAAAAACCACTTTTCCGAGCGCGCTTTTCCAGCAGGCAAGCCCCAACTGCAGGCCCGACTTCAACTTGGACTTGCAACTGGCATCTGTTGCTGGTCGAGTGTGCAATTTACTTTCAATGCCGCTTCTAGCCATTGTTGGGCTTTCTTCGCTGGCTTTGGCCGTGCATCTGCCACTTGTTTGTGGCCATGTTGGTGTTGCTGTTGCAGTTGCAACTGCCGCTGCTGCTGCTGCTGCTGCTGTCAGCGTCTAGTCAGCACGTTGCCCGCGTGTCTGGTTTTGTTGCATGTTGGCATGCAGCAGCAGCCGCCACTGAGCTGCTTGGTATGCAATTTGCAATAGTTGCGCTTGCGCAATTCAAATGGCCACCAATACTAGTGCGCTTGCACACACACACAAACACACGTGCATACATAACTCAGTTACGTAGTAGGAAAAGCGAAGACCAAAGACGGAAGTGGGAAGACGTGTTGCAAGTGGCCAGGAAAACCGGAAAATCCACACGTTATGAGCAGAGAAAAGGTGCAACTCCCCGTTTTCCCCGCCAACCATTCAACCATTCTTATTACACTAGACAGCATTGTTTTAATTCGCAAGAATACAATTTGAGTTCAGCCTATTATTTTATTAGAAGAATAATGAAATTTCACAAGGCAATTGGTTACAATGACCTAAATTGTGTACAATGACTGGAATTTATGAAATAATTATTAACCTGTTTATTGACTTTTTTGAAAAGTAGATAGACCATTAGCATTTTGTGCTTGGGTGTAAAATCAAGCGTTAATTTCTGTGATGATGGGATGCGGGCCCAATTGAAATGGAAACCTCGGCTAGAATCTACATGTCGATCTGCTCCCAACCAGAATGACCCGCTCGATTGGGCCTATCCTCGAAGATAGTTTCGTAAACTGGGTGGTTTAATTGCATTTATTATGATTGACACTGATAAATCGGTAATAACATATCTAACTGTCAGTCGGACACTTGCAGCAAATTGAACAATTAACCATCCATCAGGCCAAATTAAAGGCAATAGATGTCCGGGCTCTTACATAAACATCTGGCGATAGTTCGCAACCCGGTCAGTTGCTTCCAGCCGGGTTCAATGAGCCCTACCCGCAGCTCGGGCCCAAAACCCAGGCCGAAACTCATGCCAAACAGGTAACCGCAGGAGTTCAGGTTCAGGCCAGGTCTCAGCAAGTGCATCGAAGTAGCTCCAAAGTTTAGACTCTATTCCACTGCTGCCCCTGCACATCGAGGGGAAATAAGGAGCGGGGAGGATTACGCAGCGATGGCAACGATAAGTGGCAGCCAGCCAGGTAGAACCGAAGTACTAAAGTACTGGCTTTGTTGGCCCATCTACGTCACCAGTTAGATTCTGCAGGGCGCGCGGACCAGATAAGACGGGAAATAAAGATACAGCGAACGGCTTATCTTGGGCTATTATATTTTCTCTATAACGTGGAAAACTTATTCTTTAAGCTCATCTTTATTAGTTGCCAACAACCTAATGGAAGCGAAAAGAAAGATAAAATCCACATCATTTCATAAGCAAATTAATACAAATTTAAGATAAATACAAGCACAAATTCTTAAATGATGATTGATCGTATTTTACTAGAGTCTCTATATTTTAGGGACCTATTGTTTCGTAATCTCTGGCGTTTTGTTTATATGCTGTAACCCCATTTGGCGCATCACATTTCTAAACATAAAAAGTAAATTAAAAATGCTAATTGAGCACGTGCTACTTCCATTCATCTCTAATTATGCATAAATAAATATTCGCTTGATTCACAAGCATTCCGATGGAACAACAGCCAGCCAAGTATTTCAAACTGAAATCAAAAGCGCAAAATGCGCAATAAATAAAATCGAAGAAAAAAGAAATAAGCCAACAGCAGGCATAACAACAAATTCAAGGCCAAAGTTTATGACGCTTGAGGGGAGTAGAAGAAAAACATCGAGCTCTTCTAAATTTTCCCTCCTCTTTTCACTGCACACACACATAGTTGATTACACAAGGAGAAATTTAATGCAGTTCTGGCTCCATTCTTTTAAAATAAATCATTTCAAGTCATAAGGTAATACGTTTCCAACTTTCGAAAATCAAATCAGAAAATTTTACCAATTTAAAATCCTTTAACTCGTCGAAAAGTATGCAACAACATAATTTTTCTATGTATCTGATTCAACATAATAGTTGTACCCAAACATCCGAATTTTTTTTATAAAAGAACTAAGACCAATTAACCATTTTCAAAATTTTAAAGACCTTTTTAATAATGTGGTCTAAACATGTTTCTTACTTGTTTATATTTTAATAGTGCGGAATATTTATAAAAAATAGAAACAAATACATTTATGTGCATTTGGGAGTGAGGACTGGCAAATCCAATCTCTCTTCACCGCCGAGCAAGAATTTCACTTTCCTTATCAGCGAGGTCGAGCACATTGATAAGATTTGCGAGTGCAGCCAGTCCATAATGATTGCAATGAAAGTGAAATTAAATTCAGTCATGCTTTTTATAAGCCAACGCCAACGCAAATTGTTGAGGCCGAACAAAAACAACAAATGCTTAGAACGAAATTTGCGAGTATTTGACATTGAAATTTTTTGTGCAAAAAAAAAAAATATACAAACCGAAAGTGAGATACGAGTAGAGGAGCATTTGGACAAACTGTTTTAATATTTGCTTTGCATATCCAAATTGGTTTATATACTACAAGCATAGGTTCATGCATACATATTTAGTTGGTTTCTAAAAATGGGGAAATCATCATTTGGGAAATTTGTAAAGTTTTTATATGATAGCAAGAGCCAAATTAGGTTTAAATTGACGTAAATAAGCCAAACACTCTCCTCGGGCGATTAAAATTTCATATCAGCCCAACCTTGAACTTTTTCAGCGCTCTTATCATAGTGCCAAAGTGTGGTGCAATCTAAAATACTTGCAGCTTTGCTAGAAACTTGTCGCATGCTGTTCGCACGACTGCGTTTCAAATGCATGTGTGTGTGTGTGTTCGGCACTGATAAGGTGTGTGTTTGTGTGATTCTCTTTAGTCTTCGTTGGGGTTTCAACGCCATAGTTTCATTATAATTGGATGGTGAGGAGTGACTTTAACCAGAGAAAGAAAATCAGTAAAGGAAAATATGCCAGTAGTGAGTTTTCAATTAAGAGTTTTGTCAAATCATTAAAAGAATTATATTATTTAAGTATATTTCTGATAAGTCAGAATATACAGTTTAATTTTGCAATATGTACTTTCATGTGCAAAGCATTTACTTCTCTGTAAAAATACTCACTTAATAATACAGCTTTTGATATAAATATAGACGTATGTCGTATGTTTGTACTTGAAGTTAACAAATAAACAAAATGGAGCAACAGGTTGGAAAAAGGTTAATAGGAGAACATTTCTAAAGTCATAAAATAGTATTTTAAATATTTAGGTAGCCTTTTTCCCGAAAAGAGTTAATTATTCCAATACTAATCTGAATTTACCAAATTCTATATCTTTTTTTCAGACACACCACTGCCATATTAAAGCAAAGAATATAGAACTGTTTTACAGACCAGATCAACCAATCTACCTCGACTTCTGGGCCAACAAGCAAAATAAAACTAAACTCAATGCCAGAACCCAATTTCCCGATAGGAAAATGGAACAGGCAATAAGCAAGACCACATAGAGGAGATTAACTAAACGGATCCGTTGAGATTACACAGTTGAGATCAATAAAACCCATTGAAGATCGATCAAACCATCTAGTTTTTTAGAGTTCCATTAGAAGCCAAAATGACGAAGAGCAATGGCGATGTGGAGGCGGCAGCCCAGGTGCAATCTCTGGGCGGAAAGCCCAGCAACGGACATGGCCAGCTGAATGGGAATGGCTATCATCAGAACGGCGGACGCAGGGATTCCAGTCAAGCCTTCACACCACTGCTGTCGCAGCACAATAATGGCACCACCAATGGCGAGGTGACCACTCCGCCTCCGAGTACAGTGCTCTACGAGAGCACCCCGAGCAATAATAACGAGTGGAAGGCCCCGGAGGATCTGGGACACCTGAAGAATGGCCTGGGCAACATACTGAGCAGTAATAATAATGGCACCGGCAATGGGCACAGTCTGAGCGAAAAGTATGCCCATGAACAGGCTCCCCTGACCGGAGGTTACAAGTTGCCACCTCGCTCCAGTGAGTCCGAGGAATCCGATTTCGATTCCGACCTCAATGGCGGCTCCTCCGCGGAATCCAGCTCCAGTTGCGGCCTTTTCGGCTGTCGGCCCAGGTGGGCCAGAAGATTCGCGTCCACGCACGTCTTCATGGTGGTCTTCCTGCTGGCCTACATCCTGCAGGGCATGTACATGACCTACTTCGTCTCTGTGATCACCACCATTGAGAAGCTATTCCAGATCAAGTCGAAGACCACGGGAATTCTGCTGAGCGCCAGTGAGATGGGTCAGATATGCACGGCCATGTTGCTGACCTACTTCGCCGGCAGAGGACATCGTCCGAGATGGATTGCCTGCGGCATGGTCCTGTTCTCAATCGCCGCCTTCTCCTGCGCCCTGCCGCATTTCATCTTCGGCGAGCAGCTGATGCACTCCAGTGTAATTCTGCAGCAGACGCAGGTCTCCCCCCCCAATAATTCCTTCTCATCACACTGGCTGAATGCCAGCAGTGAACAGGTTAATCCCAATTTGTGCATTTTGGGTGGCAACCAAACCCATTCGGGCAGCGAGTGCAACGAGGAGCGCCAGCTGGAACAGGCCTCCCACTCTAAGATCACCGTCATCGTGCTGTGCATCTTCTTTGGCAGCCTGCTCAGCTCGGGCATTGGCCAGACCGCCGTGGCCACACTGGGCATACCCTACATCGATGACAATGTAGGCAGCAAGCAGTCGCCCATGTACATGGCCGTCACCATTGGCATGAGGATCCTGGGACCGGCATCCGGTTTCATTTTTGGCAGCTTCTGCACTCGCTGGTATGTCAACTTCTCGAATCCCGGCTTCGACGCCACGGATCCGCGCTGGATTGGCGCCTGGTGGCTGGGGCCTGTGGCCATTGGCAGCCTCATGCTGCTGGCCTCCATCGCCATGTTCTCGTTTCCCAAGCAGTTGAGAGGCAAGCAGAAGCCGCCGGGGCAGACAGCAACTCCAGCAGCTCCAGTTGAGCCGGAGGAGAAGCCCAAGCTAAAAGGTGAGAATGTCAAAGATAGCTTGGTCTTTAGTATTTGATGATAAAGATTTTAGATTATAATCATGCCTCTGTCATCAACAGATCAGCCAATCAATGCACCTTACTCCATCTGGAACTAAATCTTAAAATTTACCCATACAGATTTTCCCAAGACAGTCCGTCGCCAGCTGAGCAACGACATCCTGATGTTCCGCACCGCCTCGTGCGTGTTCCACCTGCTGCCCATCGCCGGTCTCTATACGTTCCTGCCCAAGTATCTGGAGACGCAGTTCCGGCTGGCCACCTATGATGCCAACATGATCGCCGCCTTCTGTGGCATCCTGGTCATGGGCATAGGTATTGTCATTTCCGGGCTCTTCATCCTGAAGCGAAAGCCCACTGCCAGGGGCGTGGCCGCCTGGATCGCCTTTACAGCCCTCGTCTACTCGGCGGGCATGATCATCCTGATGTTCATCGGCTGCAGCATGAACGACTTTGCCGGCTACAAGCCAAGCGATGGCAACAGGTGGGTCATCGAAGAAGTTCTTGCTTAATTACATATTAGTTATAATTATATAATATAAGTAAACTATAAAGATAGCATTTGAAAAGGTAGAGATCCAACCAACATGAACCAATACCACTGCCCTCATAAGTATGCAAACTTTTTCCGCAACAATAGTATCCTTTTAATTTTTGGATACATGTAGAATTAATATATTGCACTAAGTGGGACTGCGGGAAAGTGGGGCTATAAGCTAGCTATCAAATCCAAAATGTAATTCGTGTTAAGTCGACTTTTTACACTTGATATACGGAGTAACTCTAGTAACATGTAACTTATTTTAATCCATCGCTAGTCCCGCCTTGATCGAGCCCACGTGCAGTGCCGCTCTCAACTGTACCTGTGATAAGGAGAACTTCGCGCCCATCTGCGCCGACGGCAAAATGTACATCTCGGCCTGCCACGCCGGATGCAGCAGCTCCTCACTGCGGCCCAGCGACAATCGCACACTCTACTCCGATTGTGCTTGCATTCCAGATGGTGAGATGCACCCATTGCCATAGCCCTAAGATTCAGTATCTTAATCCCTTTGCACCTTTCAGCTCCGGAGGCGGTCAACGGTTACTGTGATAATAACTGCAAGAACTTCATCTACTTTATACTGATCTTTGCCATTTGCGTATTTATGCATTCCACCTCCGAGGTGGGCAGCATGCTGCTCGTCATGCGCTGCACACACCCCAAAGGTAATAACCAGGATTGGCAAACAGATGTTACACTAACGATAACAAAACCCTTAATTCCCCGCAGATAAGGCCATGGCCATGGGTGTGATACAGTCGGCCATCGGCCTGTTCGGCAACGTTCCCTGTCCCATCATCTACGGCGCAGTGGTGGACTCCGCCTGCCTCATCTGGAAGTCGGTGTGCGGCAAGCACGGCGCCTGTTCACTCTACGATGCGGACACTTTCCGGCAATATTTCCTAGGTGAGTCAGAATCTATAGGAAAATATAAAAAAAATATCTAAATTACTAATCTCTGAGTGATTATGTACCTTACTATGCAAGATAATAGTCCCTTAATTTATAAACAGAAATACTTAGTAAGCTATCTGTAATTCCCAGGAATCACGGCTGGCATTATGTTCCTGGCATTCCTGATGGATCTGGTGGTGTGGCGCAAGGCGCATCGCATTGACATCGCGCCCGAGGATCCGCAGGAGGGCGGGCCCGCTTCCAACGGAAGGACCTTGGAGGTGTCCGAGTCCAAGCAGCCCATCACCCCGGCGCCGGACACGACGGTCTAGGAGGAGCGGGTCGGCGACGAGCCTTGCACAAGCTGCAGGATTTCCAATAAACGTTTACCTTAATTGTTAATTAGTTATCATTTGTCTAGTTTGTTAGCCTAGTGCAAGAGTTATGTATTTAGTTAAGTGGCATCTTCGAGCGTCGGGAGACCTCATTCAAATCCACATTAGAACGCGCTCGTCCAGCTCCCGCTCCCGATCCTGCTCCAAATCCCAGCACCATATTCTACATGAAGCCCATGGATTGCGATTTGAATCCTTGTAAATCTCAACGCGAAACAATGAAATGAAATTCTAGACATTATCTAACGTCATGCATGAGCGTAGTTAATCGACGAGCTAATACTACAAACTGATCGACAATTGTGCAAAGTGCAAGAAAATTTATGAATCCTTATGTGTAAACTATATGTAACAGTTATATCGCGATGTATGTAATCTATAATTAATATATTAGACATACACTTACATGTATGTATGTAATTGCAACCTATCTGTGGTAGTTAAATTTTAGTTAAAATTCAAATTAATTGTCTAAGTTTGTCATACAACAAATATATACGAAAAGAAATTAAATGGAAAACTATATACAAGTAATAAAAACAGATGTTTAAATATGAGGATGGGCTGCTCAAGGATAATTAAAAAATGAAGAGGAAAAGTTGCTAGTTATCCTTACTTATAAATTAGAAACAAGTTGTAGGCTGATTAGTTGTTGGGCCAGTAAATCCTTTCCCAATTTTAAACCCGTTTAAAATTCAATTCTCTACCAAAAATGTATTTTTTATTAACAATTTCAATAAAAAAGTCTTAAATTTACGAAATGCAACATCGCTGCATCTGCCTTTCGCCTAACAAAAACAACAAATTGTGTTATACAAAACGAAAACTTGAAATGTTTTGGGCTATTGTCTCTGAAATAACAAAAACAGTTGATGAGTAAGTCGTGCCCAGCGGGCAGATCGCAAGTGGAGATTGTCTGCGTACGCCCACAGGTGAGTACAATAAAGTAATGGTATCAAAATCAGCTATCCGGCGACCACAGCTTAAATGTGCGGTCAAATGAGGTCGTGGCTATATACTGCGAGTTGGGCGCGATGTCCACCGATATGACCTTGTTGTCGTGGCCCTGCAGCGTCTTCAACGGCTGCCACGTCTTGTTGGACCAGATCTTGGTGGTCGAGTCGTAGGAGCAGGTGACCAGGAAGCTGCCGCACTCCTGCTGGTACTTCACGTCCGAAATCAGATTGGTGTGCGCAGGAATGGTATAGACCGGCTGGCGTCGCCTCAGGTCCCAGATTTTACATGTGTTGTCCTGGGACCCTGTTGCTATGTGGAATCCGTTTGGAGAAAAGTCCACGCCGAAAACGGCGCCCAAGTGTCCCTCCAGAAACATGATGCACCGCCCAGTGCGCAGATCCCACACTCGTCCAAAGGCATCCAGACCGCCGGTGACCAGGACACTGCCGTCGGAATGATAGCTAAGGCAGTGAACCGGCTTTGCGTGCCCTTCCTGGTGAAGCACCTCTGTCTTTTGCTCCAGATCCCACAGCCGCCAGCTAGAGTCGTAGCAGGCGGTGGCCAAGAAGCGGCCGGAAGGATGGAAGGCTACCTTAGAGACGCGATGCGGCATGTGGCCGGTGATGTCGGCAATCGACTCTTCGTTGTTGAAGCCCCACAGCTTGACGGCGCCATCGTGGCCACCGGAAGCCATGGCCACCACGTTCTCCTCGTCTGCCTTAACTCCCGGCCGCAGAGCCACTCCGCCCACATAGCTGGCATGTCCACGCAGCGTCTGCTTCAGCTCGCAATCGGGCACGCTCCACAGCTTGCAGAGACCCGACCATGAGGAGGTCAGAAGGAGTGAGGAGTCTTCACTGAAGGCAGCACTACTCACGGGCCGTGTGTCACCCACCTGGGAGCACAGTGGAGCCAGCGACTGGAGCTTCTTCTGCATCTCCACCATTCGGCCGGCACGTGCTGCGCTGGGCACTTCAAGGGCCTCACGTGCTCGTACCAAGCGATCCTTGGCGCGCGGCAGGGAATAATCCGCCAGCCAGAGTCGAGCGATACGCAAACTATCGGGTCCCTCGTGGTACCAGGTGGCCTGATCCTGCTCCCGCTGTTGCTGCTTGCGCTCCTCATCCTCATACTGCCTCTTGTTGATGGCGTTCTCGCCCAATCCAGCCAAGAGTTCCTTAAGACGTCTTCTTCGCTCCGCCGGTCCTTCTCCAAAATAGCAAATGGGTTCGTTTAGCTGGCGCAGATTGCTCTTGATCTCCGTGTCGTCTGTGGACACATTTATCTGTCGTGCTCGCTTTTTCCGCTCAAATTCCTCAAGGAGCGCCACCTTGTCGCGCTCCATTTCCATCTCTAGATCGAAGTAGTCATCGTCAATTTTGTTGGCCAGAGTAGCGGCTGTGGGTGGTGGTGCTCCGGCCTGCTTGGCGTTGCTTGTCTTTTTCGTGGACTCCTCGTAATCCTCATCGGAATCGATGTCTTCCAGTTGCCCGCCTGTTCCAGTTGTTGTTGTTCCTGCCCCAGACGATGCCGTCGTTCCCGATGTTGTTGTTGCTGCTGCCCCAGACGCCGCGGCATTTTGCCGCTTGCGTTCCGATTCCTCGAGCGATCCATAGTGCAGCGTTCGCTGCCGCTTAATGTACTGTATATCGTCGTCATCGGACATCGTTGCGGCCAGCAAACAAGTGCAAAATAATTAATTTTAAAATAAAATTTCGCCGAAACAACGAAGAAACAACAAAAAATATTGCCGTAAAGAAAACGTTTTGCTGCCTAGTGTTGAGCAACGCCGAGAGGGGTGGTTTAGTGATGCCATCACCGATGTTTAGAGCGGTATGCAGCGAATAAGCAATAGTTTTTAGATCGATATTGTTTGTTGTTTATTGTTAAATGAACGGTTTTTGAAACTCTAAATTATATTTAAAACAATAACTATTTAAAACTGAAACTTTATTCCACGTGTTTAATAAAATTTTATATTAAGATCGCGATATACCGTTATTAGAGAGAACTACATTTGTTCTTGGAAATTAAATGATGTGCCTTTGTTTTTTATTTAATCATTTAATCAACAATAATCTATATACTTGGATCTGAACAAAAGCCGTTACTCCCAGAAACCGTGACTTTTCACCGATATATCGCCTACTCGTGCTTCACAGCACTGTTTTTCAGCACTACCCCATTTTAGAACATCCTCACGCACGCACGCACAGAATTTTCTTAGGTGATTAAAAGTGAGTGAAAATTGAGAATTTCCACACGCGTCGCACGCTATTGGTCACAAAGCCAGTGAGATAGCTGTCACTGCCACCGCTGCAGCATTTTTCACGCGCTCCTGGCCAGAAGGATATGAGCGCGCCGAGCAACAAAATGTCGGCCACCGATCAGATGCGAGCAATGCTGGACCAGCTTATGGGTACCACACGGAATGGCGACGAGCGCCAACTGAAATTCTCGGACCCCAGGGTCTGCAAGTCCTTTCTGCTCGACTGCTGTCCGCACGACATCCTGGCGTCCACGCGCATGGATCTCGGTGAGTGTCCCAAAGTGCATGACCTGGCTTTCCGCGCAGATTACGAAAGTGCCGCCAAGACGCGCGACTACTACTACGACATTGAGGCCATGGAACACCTGCAGGCCTTTATTGCCGACTGCGATCGACGCACCGACTCCGCCAAGCAAAGGTTGAAAGAGACCCAGGAAGAGCTGACCGCCGAGGTGGCTGAGAAGGCCAATGCTGTCCATGGCCTCGCCGAGGAGATTGGCAAGAAGTTGGCCAAGGCCGAGGCCCTGGGCGAGGCCGGCGAAGTGGAGGACAGCATGGAGCTGATGAAGGAGATCGAGGAGCTGCGTGCTAAGAAGATCAAGGCCGAGCACGAGTACCGCACATCTATGCCCGCATCCACCTACCAGCAGCAAAAGTTGCGCGTCTGCGAGGTATGCTCCGCCTACCTCGGGATTCACGACAATGACATACGTCTGGCGGACCACTTTGGTGGTAAGTTACATCTCGGATTCCTCACTATCAGAGAAAAGCTGATCGAACTGGAGAAGACGGCGGCGCCGCGGAAGGCGGAGCTCAAGCGGACGGGTAAGATGACGGACCGCGAGGACGAGGGACGCGGACGCAATCGCTACTTTGTAGGTGGTCGTGAACTGGACCGCCGCTCTCGCGTACATCGTTCCCGCTCCAGAGAACGACAGCGCAACCGGGATGGGGACCGCGAACGCCCCAACAACGGACGCGGTCCTGAGGAGAAGGGGAGTGAGCGACCCAAGGAAGCGGCAGATGGTCCGGAGCGAGCCGAAAGGGCACCAGATCGTGGAGGACGGCGAGATGACAGGGACAACCACGGCAGGGATCATCGCGAACGGGAACGCGATGGCAGGCGGGATCGGGACCGACATGGACGCAACGACAGAGGACGCTTTGGTGACAGAGGCGGCGGTGGAGGAGGCGGTGGCCATCACCGTGACGACAGACGCCGCTCAAGGTCCAGGGAACGCTCGCCACGCGAACGGCGGAACTTTAACCACTTCAGGGATGGTGGTGGCGGCGGAAATGGCCAGCGCAAACGATCCTACTCCCGTGAGCGCAACTACCGCCGCTAGGCTAGAATCCCGCCCAGCGCACGTACGTAGCATTAATCACATGAACTATAATGCCACCACAAATTGAACTACTGAAAACAACAGGAACCGAATATTCTTAGCGTAACCAATAAAGCAACCTAGAGCCACACTTTCGACGCTCCAATATGAAGATACAACTACCTTTGTACATTTTTAATAATTTAATTGATTTCTATTTTTGATCTTGCGTTCCAACCTCTAATGACAAATTTTTGTTACTACCCCAAAGTAAACCGAACGCAGTCCAAGACCCCAGCCTCAATAAAAACTTTAAGAGAAACGATATACTCGATATAATGCGATTGAAATTATATAGTCCCCGTCCAGTCCAGTGTACTTGGCACGTAGAGACAGAAACCCAAACAGAAAATAGAAATCCCAACGAATCGGCAGTGTTGTCAATTAAAGTTCAGTTCATTGTAATTCGGTTAGGACACAGCGGCAGTCAAGTTAAAGATAACTAATTTATAAGGATTCAGAGCAGGAGAAACGTTTAATATATGATATTTTGTGTGTTGTATAGCTAGCTACAAGTTGGTAACATTGACTGAAACCCAACCAAACCTGACCACATTCGACCATGTACTCTTCTCAGCTAACGATCACGTTCACCCAGTCGAAGTCAACGTGTGTTGTGCATCGCTGTCGTCCCGCTTTGGGGTAAGCCTCCACCATATTTAACTCTGACACACTCCATCACTGCTCTGATTTGATTTCATTTGATATGATATGATTTGATTTGATTTGTAACCCCAAAGCGTTCTCTACTTGAAGTTCCGTTCCACACTTTCGCAGCCGCTTAAACTCTCGCACAGCTTCGGTACGTATTGAGTATGGCGAGGTGACTATATACATTATACCAGACCAATGTTAGTTGTTTTGGCAGATATGCGTATTACATAGATAATCCAGATAATATAGCTTGGGTACGTATCCATACCGGCCGACGACGTTTCCTTTTGAATCGTCGAATGAGAGTGTCGTTTATTTATTCGGTTCTGGGTACGTATTAATGTTAGAAGATCACGACTGTGGTACGTATACATATAACGACTATAATGGTGCCCCATAAGCAAGCCAGGCTCTCTAGGGTTCTCGGCGATCCAGATCCCAACGTACGTATTTCTCCTCCTCCTTTCTCTCTCTCTTGAAAATAAATAATAAAAAATACAATCACCACAAACCAAAATAAATTTTAATCTCGTAGCTGTTTAGAGGCAATTGAATTAAAATCCGTTTCTTACTAAATCTCTGTTTATCTTGCCAAATGGTACTTGAACCACTGTAATGATGAACTCCAATTAAGAACACAAGTCCGTTTTAAGTTGAAGGCAGCCGTCGGGCTGACATATATTTATTCAATTTCTTCTTTTGATTTTAGAGTAGGCAGAAATGGTTCTGTCAGCTCAACGTCTACAGAGTCTCTCTGATTTTACAGTTTTTTATATATTTTGACTTAGGCTAATCCGCGTAGCTGCGCTGCCGGGTACGCCAGCAGCGGAGCGGCGTTCTTATGTATATCTTATATATCTAGGCTTATCGGGAGAGCGAGATATGTATGTACGTATGTAATATGTATTTGGTCGGCGTGTGAATGCTGACCATGCACTTATACTTTTTGCCTTCGAGTGGGTGATCATGTTACATCTGCCCTGGCCTAACTGCGTGCATAAACATAAACATAAACATAGCAACAAAGTGCTGCCATAAGTTAATATGCTATTTTATTTAATTGTTCTTAATATTGCATAGGCACATACTACATCTCCCTCCTTTTGAAAAATAACGTAACCTAGTGAAGTTATTTTGATTATTAAATGCAAATTATTTTATTTTTATTTTTATTTTGTTTGTGTTTTTGTTTGAACAACAATAGTTGATTTTATAATGCAAAGATAAAAATATACGTAGTGTATGGAAAATTTGTATAAATGATTAAGGAAAATATAAGTTTAAATTCAATCATGAATGAAATTTCTTTAATCTATCTTTATGAACTATTTGTTTTTTGTTTTTATTAGTAAGTAGCGTAATATTGTTATTATCTCCTATGCTTTCTATCTTATAGGGCCCCGTATATTTAAAGTCTAATTTATGACCTACCTCATTTCTTAGTAAAACTTTATCTCCTACTTCTAATTCTATGTCTTTTACTTTTAAGTCATAATTTTCTTTATTTTTTTCTTTGTGTGCTTCAAGAAGTTTTCTTGCTCGAGCATATGCTACCTCTAACCTATATTTACTCTCCTTAGCGTAATCATCTATGTTATATATTGGTTCTATGCTATGTAGTTTATTAAAATGTTTTGGTAAATTACTTGTTCTACCGAAAACTAATTCATATGGACAATAATTATGTACCATAGATTGGGTCGTGTTGAAGCAGTATACGAAATATTGAAGCCATACGTCCCAATCGGTTTTGTCCGTCGATATGTAGGATCGTATATACTCGTTTAAAGTTCTATGACTTCTTTCTACTACTCCAACTGTCTGGTGGTGATGAGCTGTTGATGTTATATTTTTTATTTTCAAATATTTACACAGGTCAGTAATTATTGAATTCTTATACTCTGTTCCCATGTCCGTTATGAACGTCTTCATTGGACCGTACTTTAGAATAAAAGATTCAAATATAGCTTTTGCGACTGTTTTTGCGCTTTTATTTGCTATTGGTATGGCAACTAAGTACTTGGTTAAATCACATATGAGAGTGACTGCGTACTCGTTACCATTTTCTGACTTGGGTAGTGGACCAATTGTGTCCACAACAACTCTATCGAAAGCATGTTCTGGTGTTTCAGTTATCGTCATTGGAGTCTTTGTGTGCTTTGTTGTTTTTGCTTTTTGGCATTTTTGACATTTTCTTACGTACTCTTTTATGTATTTACTCATATTTTTCCAGTAATAATGTCTTTTGACCTTGGCCAAGGTTTTTGTAATGCCTGTATGCCCTCCTTGTATTGGATCATCATGTAATGTAGACAATATAGCTTCTTTTTCTTTTTCATTATTTATTTGGGTCACCGGGTTAAGTAGCGCTACTTTTAAATTCTTTAATATTTTATTGCCCATATTTTTAAATTTATCTATTGAAACGTGTTCAAAGATTTTTTTCCACGGTGCCATTTTGATTTGGCTGATATCATATATACCGGCCTGCAATTCAAGCCTTTGGAGAAATTGATCTAAATCAAGAATTCCATTAGTATAAAGATCACCAACATCATATCTTGCAATAATTTTCTTTCCATGTTTAAATAAACATATCGAGTCATTCAATTGCAATGTCACTACTTTTCGTACCTCGTCATTTGTTATGACTTCGTATACGTTGGGCTCTGAAGCTATTTCTTTGGTTTGCTTTTGCAAATCCAATTGTTCTTTTCCTGCGCAGGATTTTTGTCTACTTTGAAATCTTGTAGTGACTTTTAATATATTTCCAGTTATATCTTTTAGCTCTTTGATGGTTATTCTTGATAACGCATCTGCTACATGATTGTCCTTGCCCTTTAGATACTCTACTGTAAAATTATATTCCTCTAGTTCAAGCCTTATTCTAGTTAATTTAGAGCTGGGGTTCACCATCGAGAATAAATATGTCAATGGTCTATGGTCTGTTTTCACAGTGAAATGTTTTCCGTAAATGTATGGTCTGAAATGTATTATTGCCCAATGAATTGCTGCTAACTCTTGTTCTGTTGTACTCTTATTGCTTTCACCTTTCGTAAAAGCTCTGGATGCATAAGCAACTGGGAGTTGGTGGCCATTATGGTTTTGAGTTAAAACTGCGCCACACGCTTGCTTGCTTGCATCTGTTGTTATGCAAAATTCTTTGCTGAAGTCTGGGTACTGCAAGAGTGTTGGGTTAATTAGCTGAGATTTTAAATGTATGAATGCTTTTTGACATTCATCTGTCCACTCGAATGGAACATTCTTTTTACATAATCTTGTTATGTGCCGCGAATAGTCGGCGAAATTTTTGATAAAACGTCTGTAGTAATTGCAAAATGCTACAAAACGTCTAGCGCTGTCCGCATCATGTGGAACTGGGTAGTTCTGAATGACATCATATTTTTTGTCATCCGGCAAAATTCCTTTGTCTGTGCATTTGTGTCCCAAAAATGTGACTTCATGCATGAAAAATGAACATTTTTCAGGATGTAACTTTAGGTTGTATTCCCTGCATTTACCAAAAACTTCAGTGAGGTTTTTAAGCATATGTTTTTCGGAACAACCTATGACTATTAAGTCATCCATATAAAGGAATGCTTGAGACGGTTCTATTCCGGAGAATGCTATAGTCATCATTCTTTGGAATGAATTAGGCGCTATTTTTAAGCCAAATGGCAATCGCGTGAAACGATATGAGCCATTGCTGGTTGAGAAAGATGTTATATCTCTCGAGCCTTCATCCAGTTCGATTTGATGAAAACCTGACATTAAATCAAGGCAGGAGAAATATTTTGCCCGACCAAGTTGGTCCAAAATATCATCTATTCTCGGTAGTGGAAATTTGTCAGCTAAAAGTTTCTTATTAATTTGGCGATAGTCTATTACTAATCTCCATTTCTTTTTATCAGAATTCGGGCTTGACTTTTTGGGTACTAATAGCAAAGGGCTATTGTACTGTGAAACTGATGGTTCAACTATTTTATCTTTTATTAATTTCTGAACTTGGGCTTGTATTTCTTCCACTTGACTATGAGGACTTCTATAATTTTTCGTGTATACTGGCTCATCATCTTTTAATCTCAACTGTTGTTTATACAAATTATTAACTGTTATAGGTTCTGATTCTAATGCAAATATATCTATATATTCGCTGCATATATTTTCTAATTGTGATTTAAACAATTCGGGGAAATTTTTCTTTAATTGAGATAAGACAGTTTTATTTCTGTGTTCACTATTTGCCTGAACTACATTGTAGTTCGAAAGTGGCTCATATTTTAGAGTGTCCATATTGACTAATTGGTCGGAATCGGTTGTATTTAAAATTCGGACAAATGTATTACTTGATGTTGCGATTGTATTTGCAACATAAATACCAGTTTGAATTTCCTGGTTTGGAATTAAAATGTTATCATCTTTTGATGATACTATTAATCTTCGGACAACTTGGGATCTTGCTGGTAATAACGTTGTGTTAATACCAGAGCTGTATGCTATGGGAATATATATTGGAAATTTCAAATTGTTTGGTCTAATTATAAACCAATCTTCTTCTTGGTTTAAATCGATTTGGCAATTATATTTTTTTATGAAATCTATTCCGATTATTCCATCACACGGTATTGGAAAGTTTTTATCTACTAAATGAAAATCGTGTGGGATAACGTATTTACCTGTCTGTATCTCAATAAAAGTCTGTCCTCGAGACTGAATTTTCTGTTGGCCTATGCCTTGAATGTTTATTTTATTGGTTATTTGAATATTAGAAAATTTGTCAGAGTTCTCTTTGAGAATAGAGATATCTGCACCTGTATCAAGTAGAAAAACTAGTTTTACGCCTGTTTTGGCATGAATGAATGTAGAAAATATGTTGAGATTATAATTGATGGTGTATACTCTACGATCTTCTTCTACTGAGTACCTAAAGGCTGTTGCGAGTTTCCCTGTTCTTGGATTACTCGTACATTGGCATTGTTTCTGTTGTAGTTGTTCTGACTGTTGTTACGGCCTCTGTTTCCATTATAACGGCCTCTGTTATAGCCATTATAACGGTTATTATTTCCATTATAGCGGTTTTGATAACCGTTATTCTGGTAACCGTTATTTTGGTAACCGTTATTTTGGTAACCGTTATGGTAGTTGCCTCTAATACTATTGTTATTAAAGCCTCTACCGCGGTTACTACCTCTATTGGCATTTCCGTATCCTCTATTGGGTCTGTTACCTCTAAAGTACATCACTTTATTGATGTCACCGGTAACTCTTGTACTCGTTCTTATGTATGCGCTTATCGCTGCATCCATAGTGGTGCAAGTCCCTGCTTCCAGTACTGTTTTGATACTTTCGTGCTCAGCACGATGTATCATGGTTTCAATTGCCTCTTTGGTGCTTAGACCAGTGGCATGTTCTAGAGGTATACCCTCATCGATATAGGAAGCTTCTAAAAGTTTTCTCAGGCTATCAACTTCAGCGGTAAATTGCGTTGCAGTTTTACCTCTCTGCTGAACTGTTGCTAGCTTTGCTTTGACATTACTGGATGTCTCACCGACAACTACTTTCTGCAATTTGTTTATAATTGCTGGAATTGTCGTTTCATTGTCAACTGAGTTCAAAATTGTGCCAACTATTTTTGACTTAATGACCTCAACTGCAATGTCTTCAAATGGTCCCTTAGCTAGGTCTACCAATTTGATTGCCTTAATGAATCTTTGTAAATGGATCTTTTGCCCATCAAATTCTGGCACTGTGCAGGCGACTTCCCTAATGTAAGACCTAATGGCAGCTGCTTCTTCTGCCATGGTTAAGTTATTTTCGGAGTCGGCTGCGTTATTTGTTTTATCGTCGTTCTTCAGCATTAATTTTGCTGGTATAGTTAGATCGTGAAGATCTTCCTCTTTAATGTCTTCCTTGACTATAGTCCTATCTTCCTCGTCAGAGTTAGTGCTGTCTTCATTCAAATTTATTCTTAGTGGGGTGTTTACTATGGTTGGAATTTCTATCTGGAGACTGAATTTATTTTTTATAAATATTAATTTTTCTCTTAATGTCACCAGTAGGTTCAAAGCCTTAGCACACTGTTTGCGTTCCAAATTCTTTCTATTTTGTTGGATCAACTCTCTGATTTCATTATAACTATTTACCAAGACTTGGGCATTCCTATTGATTGTTACAGCTTGTGTTGATCTGTTTTGCGTTAAGCACTTATAGGATTTTCTGAAATTTTCATTTTGATCTTTTATCTGATCAACAAGCTTTTCCCAGTCCATGCTGTGGTATACTCATAACTTCAAATTTATTCATTTGTATATATTTTTTTTTTAATGTAGATAAATTCAATATTACGTTTTATATTTTTTTTTTTATTTATTATTTTTTTTTTCATATAATTTTTCTCATATTTTCATTCATAATTGACTTTATTAAAGATCTTCCTTAAATATTATCTATACCGTTAGCAGTGCTACGGTATCGTTTCTTAAGACACTTGTTATGCAGTTTGTATATTTTTATTAATGCATTGGATACCATAATTAATGCAATTACAATTAGTATTATGGTTATCCAGAACAAGTCTGCATTTTGGACTTCTACTTTATTTATTACATTGGCTGTAGAGTCCACAGTTTTAGTGTCTATTAGACCCATTTTGGGTATACTAATTTTATATTTTGGAGAATAGAATAGAAAATTTCCTTTGTATATACTTTTATTTTCAGTTTTACTTATTTCATTTGTCTCTATAGACATTTATGTTTGGAATTATCTATTTATAAAATCTTTCAATGTTCGCAAGAGTAAAAAAAATTGTATTTTACATTGTTGCCTGCCTGATTCTAGCTATGGCTTCACGGGCCATATTGGGTTAACAGGGCATAATAGTATATGCTCCGTTTTACAATATTTCTTACAATTTTTCTTATCTATATATATTTTATATTTACTTTATATTTATATATATTTATTATTATATTCTGCTGTTGATGATGCTCATCAGGTGTCAGCTGGGCGTCGCCGGGGGTGGCACGCTGACACTCCCTCGCTGCTGTCTATTTGTTGGGTGTCAGCTGGGCGTCGCCGGGGGTGGCACGCTGACACTCCCTCGCTGCTGTCTATTTCTTCGCCGCTGAAGACGTCGATGGTCGCTCACAAGTCCCCAGGCAGTGGGGACTCCAGATTCCTTCGCAGCCAGGGGGGCAGGACTTCTTTGGTTTTGTTAATGCTGGTGCTGGTGCTGGACATGCCTGGTATTTTGGAACTTCATTAATTGTGGGTATATTTTTAATATTATCTGAGTGAGTTTTCTCGAGCTTATGGGTCTTTAATTCTTGCTGATATTGCAACAAGTGGTCTAGCTCTGCATGTAGCTTTAGAGCTTTCGACCAAACCGGTGGCGTTTGCTGACCGTATATTAGCCACCTTACGTGGGCTATACGTTTATTCAGCTTAGTTTTCAAACCGCCACGGTGTTTGCCCATACTCAATAGAACTCTACTCACTCAGATTTTTCCTTGGTTTTTGCAGTTCCATTTAATTAGTCCAGTCTTCTTCCAGTCCAGTGTTCCTTTGTTCCTTTGTTTTCACCAGCTTTGGTCAATTCGTCCAGCGTTGGACGACTGTCACGGTCGCCATGTAATGATGAACTCCAATTAAGAACACAAGTCCGTTTTAAGTTGAAGGCAGCCGTCGGGCTGACATATATTTATTCAATTTCTTCTTTTGATTTTAGAGTAGGCAGAAATGGTTCTGTCAGCTCAACGTCTACAGAGTCTCTCTGATTTTACAGTTTTTTATATATTTTGACTTAGGCTAATCCGCGTAGCTGCGCTGCCGGGTACGCCAGCAGCGGAGCGGCGTTCTTATGTATATCTTATATATCTAGGCTTATCGGGAGAGCGAGATATGTATGTACGTATGTAATATGTATTTGGTCGGCGTGTGAATGCTGACCATGCACTTATACTTTTTGCCTTCGAGTGGGTGATCATGTTACATCTGCCCTGGCCTAACTGCGTGCATAAACATAAACATAAACATAGCAACAAAGTGCTGCCATAAGTTAATATGCTATTTTATTTAATTGTTCTTAATATTGCATAGGCACATACTACACCACAGAATCGATGCCGCCGCGGGGGCTCAGATCAGTACAGTACATGCCTATATGATGATGTGAGTATTCGGGCCACTAATCTCTGATTACAATCAAGCAAATACCAAATTTAATCATCGATGACGGCTGTTCTTGGTTTAATTTTTTCGACCAGCCAAGGATTTTTAGAGTGGGAATTATGAGAGCAGTGTAAAGAGTTGTTTGTGTTTGGCCCTGACAGTGGGTAAGAATCGATCGATAATGCCAACTGATTTTAACTACCATATATCTATTAACAATACCTATTGTTTTATCTATCTACGCCTAAGTCAACACACTGTTCTACACACTTTTAAGTTATACACCACACACGACACACTCTGATAAGATATAAATTAAAACTAATCTTTATTGATCTAAGCGGAATGTAATAAAATTGCACTTGAATTATAGCTGAGTCAACGAGTTTCTTAAATTTCATTCGCAAGGGTTCATCAAAGTCATATTTTTGACTGGAAATCTTATAATCGTGCTATGCGAAGTATTCCTTTAAAGATACCTGGAATATCTGTTAACTCGATCAATAACAAGATAAAGGTAAGCCTAATGGGAACATATCAGTTTCAAATAGATAGTCTATGGTATAGTGAAACAATTCGGCAACATGGCCGGATGTACTTGCTTACAGATGCGTATGCCACAGCCCATCAAGAATTTATCTTTATCCTTTTCGCTTTCTATACCGTATAGAAACTATTAATAATTTATATTAACGCCATTAATATAGGACCCAAAATAAAACACAATTGTAAAGCTTGTTTTCTTCCATGAGAAGGCTTCTCGGTGTTGTTTTGTATTTTTTAATTTTGCTGTTACGTTGGAAAGGACTTTCTCTTGTATCCGTTTTTTTCTGCCCGATTTCTGGTTCCAAAAAAGAATTTACGTACAATTTTTGTCTTTTAAGTATAAATTTAAAATTAGGTTTTCATTCTTTGTTTAACAATTTCAATTGGCCCAAAAATAGATGTTTTTTTTTAATTTTAAAGCGTTACCAAAATCTGGTTGTTTGTTGTTTCTCCTTGTCTTGGTGTTAATTTGTTTGGCTGTGAAATCTGTGGTTACTGTGGTATTGGAAAAACCTTCTCATCCTCCCTCGCCACCAACATCCCTTTAAGGTCTGGTCATCGTTTCTACTCCTAACGCAAAACAGTCACTGCGGGATCCGCCTGGCGGCTGATTGATCCGCATTCAACTCTCTTTTTACAATATAATTTGATGGGTTTGGAAATTGAATTTGCAGATGATCATCAACATGATTGGAGTTTACAACTATAGTTATTATTTATACAACAAGTAGTTTCAATTTGGGTTTTTTGTTTTGAGTTTTTGGTTGCCTTGCTGAGTCGCAACCTTCTAAAATTTTGCACTATTAGATTGGATTTAATCTTATATAAAATTAATCGCTCTACAGTTTATATTATAAGTATTGTGTTGTGGTTTCTTTTTAGTATTCGATGGGTAAAAAATTATGCTCTCGACTTTGTTTAGTTTCCCTTAAAGACACATCTTAATTATTTCTATACATAATATAAAGTGTTTCTCATTTTATAAGTTTTGTTTTGTTTTGTTTGTTATGGTCTGTTAAACTTTTAAACACTGTATTCTTACGAAACTTACTTAACTAATCTGATTTGATTTATACTTGGATTTGTATTCCATATTACATCGTACAATAGTTGTTGCTTTTGCTGTTGATTTAATGCTTAAAATTAGACATTGAATTTGGCATTTATTGCGCATACTTGATAGTAATTAACATGATCTTATCTTTCCCCATAGAATTGTATAGTTATTTACAAACAATTTCTCGCCTGATTTGTTGTTTACGATTATGAAGACCACTTGCAGGAAGGACAGTGAATTGTAAATTAAATTAAAACCTTAGGAAATTTTGGATTGAATGTTGGAAAAATTCCTTAGAGCGTGCGCCTAAACTAAAGCTTTATAAACTTGTAAATGCTGGACTAGCTTTCAAAACAGAGGGCTGAACAAGAAGTGTCGTTGCTTAAAATGAAAAAAAAATCTATAGGGTACAGTTGGAAACTAATCATAGTTTGGCACTTGGCCGGCAGCTTTGAATTAATTTAGAAAATATAGATTATAATAACTAGGCGTATCTAAAGGGATGATGCGTGAAGTAACCTAAAAACTATATGTGTACGCGCCGTAGAACAAAATGTTTAACTTGAGTAATATATGAGAGAAGAGTACTAAGAGCTAGATTCACAGGAAACTGGACTTGATGATCATCACAAGTGTGCGGGTGTGTCATTGTTATTGTTTTTTGTTGTATGTGCTTATTCTTGTTTTAATGGATTGCAGTTGTTGCTGATGCTGCAGTTTGATTGCTGTTGTAAATGTTGGTGTTTGTGTTGTCGTTGTTTCAGTCCTTTGAGTGAATCGGTATCACATATTTATGTCCATACGGACTTTTGTACTTAATGCCACAATCACGATAGAATTTATCCGGTATACCTAGATTACATAAATACAATTTGCCACAATTGTTCGTTGATGCTGCTGATTTGGTAGCCGATGCTGCTGCCGAAGTGCTAGCAATGGGAGTTGGTGTGGCGGCAGCCGAAGAGGATGATGATGTTGTTGCTGTTGATATGCCATTTAATGGTAGTATGGGTAGTATTGAGTACTTGATAGCAACCTCATTAATGCCACACGGCGGCGGGTCTATGGCAAGCACCGAAGCGCTAAAAAATACGTATAACAGTAATTTACTTTCGACATTAAATGGGGTTCACTAACCGATTTACACTGAGCCATTTCCTGATCGCATCCGATAAATTAGCGGTGTTAGTTGATAATATCACAAGATCTGGCGTGGGTAAGGCTGAAAAATGTAAATAGCTCAGTAATCGATTATTTATATTTTTTATTATATTAGTAACCTACCGTCTACTGAGTGAACTATGACATTGTCGGTTGCCTTGAACAATGAAATCTCTGGGCTGCTGCTGTTCTGCTCCAGCAGTTTGGCCTGCTCCACGTACAGCAGGACAGTAAGCCCATGCGAAGCCAGCTGGCGACCTGTGGCTGCTCCAATGTTAATTGTTCTGAAAGGAATTATGTTAGTCACTGCCTTGAAGTTATGTCCATATACGTTTGATTAAATCACCTCATATTTTTGCCGCCATCGCAGATGATGGCAATCTTCGGCCACTGATGGTTGTTGGCCGGCGTCAATCGCCTGGCGCCGCCCAGCAGTGTAATGGCCAGATCACTGGCTCCGCGCGCCAAAATGTCGATCTGCCTCTGCAGAGAGAGGCCCGCCTTATCGGCACTTATCTCGATTTTATTCCGAACGTAAGCCGGAATCGTCGGTATAATGAGACCGTCGTCCGTCACAAAGTCCTGGCTGCCGCCGAACATGCTTTCGATCTGGCGCAATTGTAGTGGTTTGCTGGCCAGGATGTTCTCGTCGTGCCGATACTTCTGCTCTGGCTTATGATGATGATTGTTCACAATGTGCCGCACCACATCTGGTTTTTGGGTCGTCGACTCGATGTCGTCCCAAATTGCCTGCTTGTCGAACAGCGCTAGATTGCCCTCAAAATCGAAATCCTCGTGGATCAGCGGATCGTCCGCCTCGCTGCCAAAAGTCAGTTGCACCTGTTGCTGCCGCATGCTGCTCTCCCTTCGCACCCTGTTCCGCTTGTTCTTCCCGTTGCCGTTGCCATTTCCATTGGTATAAGAACCATTTCCGGTGCCATTTCCATTGTTATTGGCATTGCCATTCCTTCTTACATTTCCATTTGTATTCCCATAGCTCGAGGCTGCCGTCTGCTTGTAAAATCCATCTCCGTTGCTGACGATATCTATGGGTTTGCTGCTGCCCAACGACAAACCAGTTGCCTCGCCGCTATCTCCGCTGCTGCTGCAGTAACTCTCCCGGGTGTTGCTCACGTAGGAGCCCAGTTTCACCTCGACCTTCGGCGGTATCATGTTGCCAAAAAAGGCGGCCACGCTGTTGGGAGTCGTTGATATCTGCGGCTGCTGCTGAGCGCTGGACGCACGGGATGTTTGTGGTGTTCTGGATGACGAAACAAATATAAAAGTTAGATGAAACCTATTTTAAATACGACGCTCAGTTGGCACAAGACCTATCTGAAACGACTGTTGCTTTTTATCAGTAATAAAGGTAATTTACTCATTTCGTATCTCAAGGTTGGTAAGTTTAAACATAAAGATGGCTTCAAAATGAAATGAAATAAACACAATCGTGCTGACTGCAAAAATCTTCATACTTTTTTTTTTTATAAAGAGCTAACAATTAATTTAAATTATTGGCATTGCACAATCGTTTAATGGGCCATATTACCTAAGGGTGCCATTTGAGCCGTTGGTCTCGATTAGCTTCAGCTGATGCATCTTATCGCTTAGCGCCGAATTGAAGTTGCCACGTGGGCCCGAAGAACTCGATGCTCCGCCAGCCGCTACCCGTCCATTGTCGTTGGCCCTTGACCGCGGCGTCGATGGCAGATCCTGTTCTCGTTCCTGCTCCTGGAACTGCTGTTTCTGTTGCTGCTGGAGTTGTAGCTGCTGCTGCTGCTGCTGGAGTTGGAGCTGCTGCTGCTTGCCCAGGATGTTGGAGAAGTGGGGCAGCTTGACGGGCGTGGGCTTGTTGACCACTGGCGGCGGCGCCGTGTGCCCATCCAGATCTTGCTTTGCGGGCTCGATGAGATCGATGCTGCGAATGTCCGTGCACTTGAGGACCACCTCGGCGTTCTGCTTTCGCAGCGGCACGCCATTGCGGAAAGCCCTCACAATGGTGATCTCCTCGGCAGAAATCTGCTTGATCAGGCCCTGGAAGACGCCCAGGACCTCGTCGCAGGCTATAGACACTGCACAGCCGATCCAGTCTTGATCCGTCGGACCCATGTAATCAGTTTTCGATACTCCCTTTGCGAATGCGACAACACGTTGGATCGGCTTGTTCTGCCCTGGCTAATGGTTGTTCGAAATGTTTGCTGGCCCGCGCAGAGCTGCTTGTTGTTTTCGTTTCTAATACGCAATTTCGCCACTAACTAACTACGCACCACGCACCTCTCTTCCTCTTCTTCCTGCTGCTGCACCGCCGTTGATTCTAGTGTTTTGTGGCTTAAAGTCGGGTGTTTTTGAATTATTTGGCTCTGCGGTCAAGGGGTTCGGTATTTTGTCTCTTTTAATCAATAAATGCACCAACCGTTGCAACACATTGACGCTAAAACTTATTGGATTTCTCGTTTCATTGGGATTTTCACTGCTTGCGTGTGGCCGTTCGTTGGTGTTCAGATAATACCGAACAATACCCAAACTAGCTGCGTGGCAAATTAGTTTACTTAATAAATTTATAATAATATACATATTTATAATAACTACAAATTTCATGCTTTACGGAAACTTCACCTTATTTTGATAAATATTTGGTTCAATAAAAGCCTGCGAGCCATTTTATGAATTTAACAAGTGCTTCCCTTAACTGTTAAGGCTTCTGGGTGCTGTGGTATGTTCTCAGTGCGCGTACACGGTCACTCTGGCAGTTTTGTTCTCGATTTTGTCGCCGTTTTGTGCATTTTTCCCGTCCGGTGTTTAAATTTTATTTAATACTGCGCGTGCGACATATATACAGGCACCTATAGCCGACCGATATCGGCGATTAAGGCATGTGCGCCGCCGAAGCGGTCAAAGTGATAATCGCTTGAATAGTGAGCAGTGTAGAATTTGCCGTGTGATAGAAGTACGTGATGATTTTCCGCAAATAGTGGATAAAGGCGAGCCCACACGCATACCACCGCAAAATATATACATAAATCGGGCGAAAATATAGTGGCCCGTGTTTGTGCGTGTGTAAACGTAAGTGGAAAACTTGGGCGAAACTTTATGCTAACCATAAATGGTCTACAAAGACATGGCTTCGCGCCTGGCTAATTATCAAGAAAATGTTTGGCTTTTGTGCTCTATCACCCACACCTCATTCACACAACACACACACTAGAAACACGCTTGCACGGGGGCAGGGCGGCAGACAGAGATGGCATCTAGCACAAGTACCGTTGTTCACTTTGTTTGCTGTCTTTGTTGTCTGTTCGCTTTTCTTTCCTTCGCTTCTGTACACCCTTCCCCCTCTTGTTACCTTATGGCAGCCTCCTCTTCTTCTTCTTCGTGTCATTTATCGCTTAATTTGCACTTCCGCTTTGCACATATTCACCCTCTCTCCTTCCGTCATTCTTTCATTGCAGAAGCTTCTCTAAAAGAAACAAACAACAACAACACAACAATGTCGGCACGTTCCAGCGGCTTGGTGGCCGCGGCGGCCCTTCCCGTCCCGTCGTCTTCTTCCTCGGTGGCCGGCGGCGACGTGCCACGCCCGCCGCCCCGCCGGCGAGCGGCCTCTGTTGCGGGACAACAGCAAACGCGCCAGGAATTTGGAAATGGTTACACTCCTCGCAGATCGTTGGCAGCAGTGGTAAGTTTACATAAGTGCAGGTGACGACGAAAAGAGAGAGCTTTACCTTGAAGGACAACTTAGGAACTCTTCTAACATCTTAGGAATTTTGTAGGAGCACCTTATGGTTACAACCTTATTTCACAACGCATCCAACTCTGATTGAAAAATTTCATTCCATTTTTGATAAAGCCAGTTAACTAATTATGGGTTATATAAACGCGTATGTATCAAATTAAGTTATCATAACACCAAATAGTGACCGTGGCACCTATATGTTTATCAATTTTTAATAGATAGTAAGGTATTACTTACTATGACATCTTATAAGATACTCTTATCAATTGTTTTGGTTTCGTTGCAAACTGACTAATCAATAAATGTATCTCATTTTAAAGGGCATACCGAAATGTTGTCTTATCAAAACTAAGCCAACCAATTCCTATAACCTTTTATAAGGAATTGCCCACAATGTATCCACCATTTTGTTGGTGTGAAGATTTGAAAAGTATTTATCAACGGGTGGTGCTGGGGGATTTGGTCGCCCTTATCAGTGCCTCCGCTGTATTTAGTGTTTCCATTTTTACGATGTTTTCACTACTAATCTAATCTGCAGATTGCCAAACAGCTGAGTCGTGTAGATGGGCCATGTAGATTTCACTCCCCTCATGGATGATAAAGTGGGATATATGTATGGTGGGAAAAGTAGGGGATCTACAATTCCTTCAGAAGCCGAAAAGCACGAAAAACTTACGAACTGTTCTTATCCAATACCTAGCTTTTACGGTGTAAAGGTCGTTGCATTTCGTCAACCATTAAGTTAGATGTAGTTGTATTTCAGGAGTGACTTCCATAAGTCTTTTTTTAGGAGGGCCTTTAATACAGCACATTACATTTTATCGTTTAGTCATTGTTTGCTTGTACCAATTACTTTATAATGTTAAAGAAAAAGTAGCTTTTTTGCGGATTTTTTAAAATCGAATAACATTTCTTGACTTGCACTTTCCGAAGAGCAGAAAAGTGCCAAGAAAAGTATTAGGAAGCCGCCAGAAAATAAACTGGCATCATCGTTGTTTACTTAGTGTCTGGAATGGGCTTTTCTATTGTTTTGCTCACTTGTATAAACAAATAATTCGCTCGCCATCTCAGGCCGAACGGAAACTAAACTAATTTATTTATCTTAATTTGCCAAAGATGCTAGCCACTTGAGCAGTCATCGGCATCTTCGAAGCTAATTTAATTTATCAACACAATTCTTGGCCGCCGCCTCTTGAATGTTGTGTGTCTACACTTTATGGTTTTCTGGCTGCACAGAGAGAAAAATATTGTTTTAACTTTTAATACCTAGGCTATGTTTAATGGTTTATAAAAGTATTTTAATTTCTAACAGAACTCGCAGAATTATATTATTCATAGTTTCTAAACGTATTATGAACTGACATTTTGTTTTGTGTTTCTTTTACTTTCTTTTTTAGTATCCCAGTGTTGGTTGTTTGCTCTGTTTGCTTTCACTCAATGAGCGATTATTTGACGGCACTTCAATTCTGTTTGTCGAACTCATTGAAGCGTTGTCAGAATGGCTCGAAATTCCTGTCCAAAAAGTGGGAGGTGTATGAATGAATGGCTTATCTTCATTAGTGCTTTTTTTGCCGCAAAAGTTGTATGCCCCCGCTAATTGAGCTCTGTTATTTGGGTTATTTAATCCAATTTGCACGTCAGCCGGCAAGCGGTGACGTCGGCCAATCGACGCACTTGTAAGAACAGTCGACGTCACAATTGCCTTAGCGGATAGCCTTAATGGGCCGCTTATCAGTCAACAGCTGGTCAATTACATCCATTGAATCCATTGCGTCAGCAGTCAGAACATTCTCATGTCTATTATAAGTGATTATACGCTATTTAGCTGAACATTATTAATGGAATTGGAGGGATTCCCAGCCCAAAATACAAATTTCACACAGATACGCACGCACACATAGATAGTCCACTCACATCAACGCACGGCGCAGCCGATCAGCTGTTTTTGTTTTGTTTTGCTTAAAGACACTTGTTCGATGGCAGCTGTCAACAGTGGGAGTGAGAAAACGCGAGAGGAAGACAAAAAGAGTACAGGGCTAAGCTGTCATTTTAAAAAGCTTTCAGCCAACAGCTTGTAGCTGGGGCTTCAGTGTTGAAAAATGTGTTCAGTACTGTTTTGGTATTTTTTTTTTAAGATTAAAAACTTTCCTTTTTATGGTTAATTGGAGCACTTTTTGTGACAATTCATTAAAATATCTATGCATGAGTATTGCAAGTCCACTTCGTATTTTGCTTTTTAATATATTAATATTAGAATTTTTCCCGGAGAAGCCGACCATGAGGTAAATAATTTACTCCGTTCCATCGGTCACACTAGACCCAATGAAAGCTCCGCAATGGGGCAACCTCTTGGCCCGAACGCGCTGGCCACACTTTTCAGTGGAGCTGCCTTCATTTTAGCTTAGAACGCGAAAGCGCCAAGTTCCGTGTTTTGCGCTGCGGCTGCCGACAAGTGTTGCTGTTGCTGTTGCGCTCGCACCCACGACCGCACACACACTCGCTGCGGGAGCGAGCGAGAGAGGCAGACATTTACGCAGAACATGTTTTCGCAATAGTGTTGGTGTGCCGTTTGTTATTGTTGTTATTGTTTCCATCGTTTAGGGCCGTTAATAAAAGATAAATAAGTGAATAATTGAATTATAAATATTGTAGAGTGTACCGCCACACACACACAAATCGCTGGATTATATAGATAAATTTATTGCACAGTACCCCTGAAATGTGTTAATTATATAAAAAAAAAAGCAGTAAATAAGCGTACGTACCGTAAAGCAACAGTTCTCGCTCGGCACAATCGAGAAATCTCGAAATCACATCAAATGCAGAAGCATTTCCCCATTTCTTTCGCATTTTTCGCGGGGCCCTATTAGTCATACAGGGCAGAAAAAAAAGTTGGAATGTGAGCCTAATGCTGCCATGCCCCCTTTTGGCCCTAACCAACATTGCGTATTCGCAATAAACATAATAAAAACAAAACGGCAATTGTTGTGGAACCTGTTCCCTTTTTGTCGCCGTATGCAGCTTGCAGCTTAGCAAAAAGCAAAAAAATCAAAAAGCTCGTCGAGATACCAAAATAAATCGTGTGTGCGCCAAAACCGTGAAAATCAAGTAAAAAGAACGCAAAAAAGGCTGCAAGAATATGAAATTCCTTTTTGACCAACTCGTTTTGAGCAGTTAAAACCGCCAAACGCGGCCAATATTCTGATGCTCTGTGTGTTTGTTTATTTTATAACCCTCGCAATTTATTGTTCAATTTAGTTTGAGAGGCGTGCACGAAAATTAACACAAACGCGAAACGTAAACAGCGGAAGAAAAATCGGCAGTGAATAAAGTCCAAATCGGAGGCAAAACCAAATCCAAATCCCAATCCCAATCGCCATCAAAATAAAGTAAAAATGGCCGAGTCAACAACCACATCGCCATCGGTGACGAGCGAAGATGGCCAAATCCATGGCTGCAATAACAGTGATGTAAGTAACTGCCGAGAGCAGCGCCTCTCTTCTCTCTCGTCACTACGTGAAAATGGTACATATGCAAATGCTCGAGCCTCTGTGTGAGTGTGCTCATTTTCTTCGACCGCTAATTGAGCCGCCTTTGATGTGCCTCACGTGCAGCCCGGCCCTCTGCCCACCGCTCAGTAATCCTCTCTGCATTCTCCGCTAAATCTCTAGAGATTTTCCGGCTCAAGGCCTCCCCGGTTAATGAGATTTTTCGATAGATATTGGAAAATATCAAATGAGATCGGTAGAGCGCAAAGTGCAATTGTATAGGATATCTGTCTGATAGAATAAAAATAAAGTATAAATATTTAGATGAGAATTTGGCCTTAAAGACCTGGCACCATCCTTCAATTAATACAAAAAAAAAAAGGATATTTAATTTAATTGGGAAATTTTTAGATTCCACTTAATGATAAGGAATAAAAGTTCGAAATAATACACGGAAATACACAGAAATATGTATAATTAATTTTCGATGGCCCTGAGATGCAGTAGAAATGTACTATTGACCGTTGAAAATTGCTGAATTTTTATTTCATTAGTTAACATTTTAACTAATAATTTATCTTCCCGATGATAGAAGCCTATTTATCGTACTTACAGACGTCATAGACATTCATATATAACCGTCACATTAGAACAAATTATTTATAGCCCTAAATTTATTTGACATATGTATGTACATATATGCTATGCCTTATAAAGCGAACACTTTTTCTATATTCTTGTAGCTAGTTCTTTCTGGTTATTGCTTATAAAAATAGACTTTTAAGAACTTATCTTGTAAACTATCAATGTATCTTTCATCTAACCCAGATGCACGGCAGAATGTCAATTTGTGTAATGAATTTGCATTGACCTCTGGAAATAGTGGCAAGTGATGGGTGGCAACCAATCAATTAGGTTAATGGCAACGACTACGCTTAAGGCCTCATTCTTTTTTTTTGGCCTGAAGAGTTTTCACTCGGCCCCATGTGCGCATTAAAACGTATGAGTAACAATTGATATTCGAGCTTGTTTAATTTCGCTGTTGACTGGTATTTATTATCTCCCATCAGCCTTGCGCTTAAGCCATCTGTTTGAACAGCAGATGAATCGCTAAGAGCAACAGAAATGGGCTTCTGCCGAGCGCCTTGACTTTTTTTTTTTTTTGGCCACCAAAACGCTTCCTCTCTTATTCGCTTTTGCTTATCAGCGAACAGCTGAATGATTATTCACATATATACTTTTATAATTCATTATTCATGCAGTGGGCACGGAAATAAAAGTGGGTGAAAACTATGGTGAATGTGAAATAGTTTGAGCAGGGCGGAACAATGCCGATTGGACGGACTGGACTGATGGCAAGGAAACGGAGAAAGGGCAGCCGGCTGGTTGTATGTCACATGGTCGAGTGAATGGTAAAGTCAACGGCTTGCCAACTCTGATAATGAGCGTTTGGGGCTATGTGCCTATTGATAACCGATTTCGGACACGATTTTAGCTCTTCAATAGCCAAGAAATTTGGAACGGTATCAGTGGAATTCGTGATTAAAAAGTGCACACAAAGCACAGTCAAAACGAATAAGCAGGAGGATTTGGCTAGGGTGAACTATGCTTGTTTTAAGAGGAAATGCATTGGGAACTCGCATATTAAACAATTTCACACTGCGGCACAGATTTACATACCATTTATTGTTCAATAACCATTTAGACGCCAATCGCAATATGTTTTTTGAAATAACTTTTAAAAAGAGTTATTAAAAAACCGTTTTACTTTTATGACTCATAATTGTTTTTACAACCTCTAGCAATTGTCAGTACTATAGTTTTGTAAAGCTGATATAGCACATTTAAAATTGCCATAAAAATGATTTAATAATTCAATTTGTAAATCTGAAAAGTGGTTTCATTGGGAGTGGTTCCACTGTATACCGCCAGGCAATTAAAGGAAGATGAAATGACAGTGCAGCGCAATGCGGATCATTACGTCGGACTTCCCTTTTAATTAACGCTTTTCCTGCCGAGCCCGCCCCTTTTGCAAAACGAACTGTCAATCCAGCGCCAAACAGGCTTAAACCGCCAGAACCGTTTTAAGCTAATTTCCCTCGGTCCCAGATTTAATGGCTAAAAATCAATTTAATGCCAGCTACGACGTGGCTTTGTCAGAGATTTTGAGCCAAGAAACGGAACAGTAACAGCTGCACGGGCAGTGAAGGCGTGCGAAAGGATACCGGAAGGACCTTGGGGGATTACTCGACTCCAGGGTCACCAGCTTAGGCTGATTGATTGGACCTTTTGCCCAGGCAATAATCGAGTCGGGACAACGAGGCATCTGGCATTTAATAATGCGCACTAGCTTATTATACTGTGCGTACTTAATGGCATTACCCCATTATTGTTATATAGTTCGTGGCAAGAAGAGCACTTATAATTTATGAAACAATTTTGATAAAATTTGATGAAAAACCTTGTTACCAAAATACACATGCTAATTTAATAGGTTAAAAGAATGAAGGAATGTGTAAAGTAACTTGAGATTTCACTCAAAGCTTTTCTCTCTGTACATTTAATTATTGCACAAGTGGGAAAAGCCGCGGCTATTTTAAAGAGCTAGCCGTGAACGCGGTGAAAATCAATAGTACAAGTTCATGGAAAATGCGGAACTGTCAGCGCATAAATACAAACACAACCCGTCACAGAAACGGAACAAAATAGTTCCTGAGAGCGTGTACGAAATGGCACATGTAATATAGGGTCTGGAAACCAACCCATTCAGGGTCAGCGGGCGGCCAACAAGCCGCAACATGCGAGCCTCTGATATCTGATACAAGGGGCGGTCGGATATGGATATGGCGCCGTCTGGTCAGCCACCAAGTCGGGGGGGGGGGGGGCAGCGGGGCACTCGGGTTTGCTCCTCACTTTATAAACAATGTCGGCAAATTGAATATTTAATGGGAAAGCCTTTTAATGGATACAAGTGCTAGCTCTCAGCCGAGATGAGTGGATAAAATGGGTTATGTTTGTCTTGGAAGAATGCACAAAGTTTGCTGCTCCCCAGTCCCGAATAGTGGGTGGTCACGTGGTAGAGGTGTTATGGTGTTATGTGGTTAGCTTCCAGCACTTTAAGCTCAGAAATATTGAAGATTTAAATCAGGTGAATATTAGAATAATCCACATATTAATCCATATTTAACAAAGAAATTTACTCGAAATATAGTTAATCCCGGCAGTCAGCGGTTTTATAAACCTGAGACTGCTTTTGACATATAGTACAACACGGTTTACCCATTAAAATCAACTACTACTACTAGATCCAACATTTGTTTACAAAGCTTTAATAATCCTACAATTTAATTTATGACATGAAAAGCCACTAAGTTTTGAGGTCTGACATCAAACTCACGCCCAATTAACCCAATTCTGTGCTCTCAAGCCGCTCTAATATCGCCACAAAGTACATTTAGATGTGGAAATGTATTTTTGAGGGATGCCTAAAATTGTATTTCGCATTTCAACGAGAAATGCCAACTGCAAACGCAAACTGGGCCGCAACCGCAATTCTAGACCCGAGAGGCCCCGAGGTCCGTAGTGATTCACAACACGCAATTTAGCTCAAGTTTTTGGCCGCATTCTCTGCACTAGACAATTGCTTGATGACTCTCTTGAACTTCTACGCCCCTTTCTGGGGCGGTGCTCGTGTCAAGGTCGTGGGAATTATCTGGCCGCGAATGAAAAAACAATTATGAACGCGAATGTATAATGCATATCCTTCAGGGAACATTTGTGAAGAACTTGTGCGCGCGGTCGCAATGTAGACCAAAAAAATCCAAAAAATATACTTTTACCCAGGCCAGCGTACGCGGCGTATGCGTAATCGCGGACATTAAGCATACGCTGCGTGGGTCAGGCTTATGGGCACTGCTGCGGCTTATCTATTCGTTCTCCATGTGACCCAGTCTGTGCCATTCAATTCCTGTCCCCTGTTTTTCCCCAGCGACGCGTGCACAAGTGTCTCATTTGTTGTGAGGCTACTACTATTTTATTTTTACTAATTTCATGATTTTCTCTTATTTTTCCCCCTTTTCAGAACGACTCTGGGGACTCGTGTCACCTGCGAATCGTCGTACTCACCGGCCAGTCGCTGGCCAAAAAGGATATATTCGGCGCCAGGTGAGTGAATCAGTTGCTAATTAAGCCGATTATATTGGAGATAACTGAATTGAATGCTTTCATCCACAGCGACCCGTATGTCAGAATCGATTTGAACACAATCAACGGTGATATTAATATTGACTCTGTTTTGACGAAGACCAAAAAGAAGGTGAACATAAACCCCATAAAACATTAAACCTATTAAATCTATTAAACCTTAACGTCCTATGTTGGGTGACAAGGGCAATCGGAGAAGTTTTGTCTTATCGATTATGTTTGGTGCTACTTGCTACATTACCAAATTAAAGGTGCAAGGGAAGACTATTTGGCCCTGATTGTACGTTTATAAATGTAAATCACACAGTGGTTATCAGTGTCGTGTGGACTTTATGACTAACGCTCTTAGATATCTAATTTGCTGATCAAATACAGGTGTTAATAGATTACAAGTTTTTAAGAGTAGAACGCCTTTTGAGATAATTCATTTGGAATTGAGTTTGAGGTTTACTAGATTATACGAAATATAGATTGCGAACATAATGAAGATTGAGTTAGTCACCATTAAGCTGTTTAAAATGTGATTAAGTAATCATATGATTTATTCGTTTATGTTATCCAAGCTGATAAATTTTGTTTAAATATCCGCTTTTCCAATAGATTTACTTTATAGGATACTAACCCGCATCTATTGATAATTAATTTTGATTCTTTTAATTTATTCTTCCACAGACACTGAATCCAACCTGGAATGAAGAGTTCATATTTAGAGTAAGTTTGCAGACATACCACAGAAGAATTGTATCGCCTTTTAATTGACCATTTAATTACTTATTTGACCAGGTTAAACCGTCTGAGCATAAGCTTGTGTTTCAAGTATTTGACGAGAATCGCCTGACACGCGACGACTTCCTGGGCATGGTGGAGCTGACCCTGGTGAATCTGCCTACCGAGCAGGAAGGTCGCACCATCGGAGAACAAAGCTACACTCTGCGCCCGCGCAGGTCAGTAGGGTAGGTTTATATCATTTGCAGTTTGATTTTGTTTCTTTAATTTCAGTTGATTTACACACTACTACATAGCCATAAAATCTAGTTATGTATAATAAACAACAAAGGCAGAATTGTTAATAGATTGGTGAAGAAGGCTAAGATCTCGTCTAAGTCCCCAACCCGTAGAGATTCTGTTGTAGTGCTATAGAGTTTACGTGTTTTGCTTTGTTTATTGTTTATCACCACGCCCCTTTAGCCCAAGTGCAGTCTTTACTTGCAATTATAATTTGCAAATGTATTCGTCGTAATCGTAGTAGAACACTCCACTTACCCTCGACTAGAATAGAATCGCTTTTCAATCGAACATTAACTGCTTTTCACAACTTTAGACCACATGACAAAGTAGGAAAATATTATACAAATGCAGCTTATTAATGAAAACACTGCTTACTGGTGGAGGTTAAATGTACGAATGGTTGGAGCGTGTTTTCAATATCTGACTTATTGCTGTGTCAATACATTTTATATATATTGGTAACAATTACCTATTGTGTACTTCTATTGTTAACTTACAATATTTCAATCTTTTATATTTTGGCCTATTTGTCATAAACCTATTTTAAAAGTGAGTCACTCACATTCAAGAAAGTATTTGATTAAAAATTTTTGTTGATTAACAGCTCCTACAAATACCATTCTTATCATGTGTGTTGCCTTCCTTATTGACATTCATTAAAGTGAAAGCGGCTTTAAAGTTGTGCAACGCGACCGTAATCCATAGTAACCCATATGTATCTGCAATTGTGTATTCGCTGTTGAGTTTATTTTTAGTTTACGCTTAGTATGAAACTTATTGTTTTTAACTCGTGCGCGTCTGTGTGTCTGCCGTATGGGCCTGGTATTGGTGGCGGTGTCTGTGCACCTGTTTGGTTGGCTCATTAAAATTGATCTTCTCCCCTGCCCTTCGCCCAGCAGCGCCAAATCCCGCATCAAGGGCACACTGCGCATCTACCACGCCTTTATCCGGGAGACGCGGGAGCAGAGCGAGCCATCTAGTGGCAATAGCGATGGCGAGTGGGAGCACGTTGAGGCCACCAATGCCGGTGAGACGTCTGCCCAGCCGGTGAGTGTCCTTATTCCCTTTGAAATGCAAATATTAATCGTGTGCCTGCTTCCTGCTTCGCAGCACCCCTTTCCTACTGGTGGCCACGATGCCCTACCCGCTGGATGGGAAGAACGCCAGGATGCCAACGGGCGCACGTACTATGTGAATCACACGGCGAGGACGACGCAATGGGATAGGCCTACTGTGTAAGTTGGGCGTGCAGATATGAGTTTAAATCAGAAAGACTGTTCCATAAATTTCACTGATGAATACATATTTGAGTAAGCCATTTTCTGATTTCGGTAAACATTAACAGCAACTTGATTTTTGTACGCTTAATATTAAATTTTATCTAGTTTCGTTAAATTTAAAGAATAAGATAAACATGCGAAAATGCTTCTCAGAAGAAATGAGGAACAGCTTTTTACAATGTAAATAATAATTTATTTATAACCCTGAAAATGTATAATCCTTACTCAGCTTAAACAGCCACAGTAGCCAATCCACTGACGACCAGTTGGCCTCGGATTTCCAGAGACGTTTCCACATCAGCGTGGACGACACGGAGTCAGGACGTTCGGCGGTAAGTGGAAAAACTTGGATCTGTATTCCCTAGGGTGCACGTTTAAGTTTAAGTTGGTTAACCACAGGCAAATTTGTAAGTTTCGATATATATATATATATTTAATCAAAGACGTATAACTATTTATTATGCATGTGTGATGAGCATTTGATTTGATTGATTTTTGTGCATGATCTCTTAAACTTCCGCATCGAACAAAAACCCATTACACAATGCCCACACAAAACGCACTCGAACCGACTAACCCAATAACAAAACACCACAAACCTCAGAGGCCAAGGAACGCTGCTCACATGGAGACTGTGGCCAGCGATGAGAGCAGCGAGGATGAGGATGTGGCTGAGAATGGCGAGGAGATGGTGGATCTTCAGAATAATCAGGCCAATTGTCTGCACTGCGGCGAGCTGCATGACAATGACGAGGCAGAGGAGTATGTTGATGAGGAGGAGTATAATGCAGAGCTGCAGCCTCCAACACCTGACCCAGATCAGCCGTCAGCCACATCCCAAAGCGCGCAAACATGTGATATACTCGATAGGAACTTGTACTTGAAACGCATATTCGTAATGATATATATTTTTTTTAACTACAGATTAAGTGTATCGCTAGTTTCTAGATAAGATCTTAGTAGTATGACATCAATATTGGGAGCCAGTTATAGGTTTCTAATCCTAAGATGCCCACTGCCGTTGATCGTTGTGTCTTTGCCTTCACCGCCTTGTTTGAAACCCCACTTAGAATTTTAGATGTGTAGACGTCTAGAGCCCTTCAATAATAATCCCCTGTATATACGTAGGACTCCATCAGTCACAATAGTATAGAGGACAATAACAATGCTGCTGGCTTAGCATATACTCCAAAAACAGCAGCCACCTCATCGGCACCACCCAACACCCCAACAAACAACAATGGAATTCTCGCACAAATTGCCATGCAATATCGCGCAGAGGAAGATCAAGATCCAACAGTGGACCATACCAGGTTAATATCATCCGCTATGCGCTAGCAGCACCCATCCAAAAGATCCCTCAGCCTTTTGTCGGTATTTTGTCCGTACCCGAACAATCCTCCCAACCCCCAAGGCTCCTTCACTTCGCAGCCAGCTTCCTAACCGCCATACGTTGTGCTCTATCTTTCATGACCTCAGTTTTGTTTACAATTCCCTGCGACATCCTGTCGCCCATAGGCAGCCCGAAATCTCAGCGACCAGTTTGCAGAACGACCTGCGGCCGGTACGGGAGGCTCCCGGTGTGCCGGATATAGCCATAACCAACCCGTTCACGCGGCGGGCCGCGGGCAATATGGCCGGCGGTGCGGGATGGCAGCAAGAACGGCGGCGACAGCAAATGCAACTGCATATCCAGCAGCATCAGCAGCGGCAACAGCAACAACAGCAGAATAGAATATTGGTTAGCAAGTCTTAAGCACACACTCATCTCACTATTAAATATGAAACAAACCACCGAAATCACTCATTTCACTTGTAGCTTGATGTGGATCATCGTCAGCAGGAGCCGCAACATCGGGGTCAGAGACACCAGCAGCAACATCGGCCATCGGTCAGCACATTCCCATCCGCACTCGTATCCTTGCACTTGTAGTCTCAAACCTTGGTTCTCTTTTCTCGTTCGTCCATTTCTGTTGGAGAATCTAAACTATTTGTCGTATCGAAATTTGTCAGTGTAAGATAAGATAAATACACATATATTTGTTTGTTTTAGGACATGGGGGATTTCAGTGGGCGGAGCGGTAAGCAACACAAAGACCATTCCGACTGCTCCCCAACATCTGTGTCTGTCTATGTTGCATGTAAACCCAAGTATTGTACTCATGGTACTTTCCCTCATAATGCTTTAAACTGCAGCTTTTCAGTAATCGTAGTTTCCGCTAAGTTATTTGATTAGTTATAAATGTTTGTATGTTTGCATTTGTCGCTTAATTTGTGTTTTTATGAAATTTTCAATTTGAGAACATGGTTTTTAATTTCATCAATACCTCTTTTCTGTTTCTTCCTAAACCAACAAACAAAAATACCTTACGCAATGCAATGCATCCATATTTATACATATATGAATAAAATAATCGATCCACCAATGACTAGAATGAAGACACCGATCACACAGACAGCCACAATCCCTCTGACATCTCAGCTCCGTCCACACGACGCAATTCCGAGGAAGACAACGCGGCTGTGCCTCCCATGGAACAAGTAATGTCGATTTCCCTCTTTATTCCTATCCTTAAAGCACAATAAAAACGTAAAGTGATCTTCAGATAATTTATCTGCATGTGCCAAGGATAATCTAAAGGTAGAGTTTTAGGTGAAGCGGCTAATGTTCTATGGCGATCTTGTATTGCAGAATACTGGTGGTGAAGAGGAACCCCTGCCACCGCGCTGGTCGATGCAGGTAGCCCCCAACGGAAGGACATTCTTCATTGATCATGCGTCCCGGAGGACTACTTGGATAGACCCGCGCAACGGACGGGCCAGCCCTATGCCAAATCAAACTCGTCGCGTCGAGGACGACCTGGGTCCTTTACCAGAGGGCTGGGAGGAGCGAGTACACACCGACGGACGCGTATTCTATATAGATCATAGTAAGTCATCAATTACTTACTACTTTCCACAAATGAATTAACTAAACTCTGTTTGTAGACACGCGAACTACGCAGTGGGAAGATCCTCGCTTGTCTAATCCAAATATTGCCGGTCAGGCTGTGCCCTATTCTCGAGATTACAAGCAAAAATACGAGTATTTCAAGAGTCACATTAGAAAGCCTGTAAGTACATACAGAAAAATAGTCTGGTGATTAAATTAAATTAATCATTTTTTTTTAATATTTTTTTCCAGACAAATGTACCAAATAAATTTGAAATACGTATTCGTCGTACGTCGATACTGGAGGATTCTTACAGAATTATTAGTTCGGTAACGAAGACCGATTTACTAAAGACTAAATTATGGGTAGAGTTTGAAGGAGAAACTGGCTTAGGTAAGTAAATTAAACTACAATATTATTGTTGGATTGCAATTAAAGTCATGTTTTTGATTGCAGATTATGGAGGCCTCGCAAGGGAATGGTTCTATTTATTATCAAAAGAAATGTTTAATCCGTACTACGGACTATTCGAGTACTCGGCCATGGACAACTACACGCTTCAGATAAACAATGGTAGTGGTTTGTGCAACGAGGAGCATTTAAGTTACTTTAAGTAAGTATTTTTAATTGTGAAAGCAAGTACTTTTGTTAATTGTTTTAAAAACATCGTAGATTCATTGGCCGTATTGCGGGCATGGCTGTGTATCATGGAAAGCTGCTAGATGCCTTCTTCATTCGTCCATTCTACAAGATGATGCTGCAGAAGCCGATTGACCTAAAGGACATGGAGTCTGTGGACACGGAGTACTACAACTCGCTGATGTGGATTAAGGAGAACGATCCACGCATTCTGGAACTGACTTTCTGCCTGGATGAAGACGTTTTTGGCCAGAAGAGTCAGCACGAACTAAAGCCCGGCGGTGCCAACATAGACGTGACTAACGAAAACAAGGATGAATACATTAAGTAAGTGTCATCAATAATACGATTACTTTCAATGGCTAAACAATCGCAATTTCTTCCCTTATAGATTGGTTATCGAATGGCGCTTTGTGGCACGTGTCAAGGAACAGATGTCGTCCTTCCTTGATGGTTTTGGATCGATAATTCCTCTGAATCTTATTAAGATTTTCGACGAGCACGAACTGGAGCTACTGATGTGTGGCATACAGAACATCGATGTGAAGGATTGGCGCGAGAATACTCTGTACAAGGGCGACTACCACATGAATCATATTATTATTCAGTGGTTCTGGAGGGCTGTACTTTCCTTCTCCAACGAGATGCGTTCTCGTCTGCTGCAATTTGTTACGGGCACTTCACGCGTGCCCATGAACGGTTTCAAGGAGCTGTACGGCTCAAATGGCCCCCAGATGTTTACTATCGAAAAGTGGGGCACTCCTAATAACTTTCCAAGGGCACATACCTGGTGAGTTTCGGGTCAAATTGCGAAAAACCCAATTAAGGCTTTTCAACCTGTTTGCTAACAATATTCCTCTACAGTTTCAATCGCCTGGACCTGCCACCCTATGAAGGCTACCTGCAACTGAAGGACAAACTGATCAAGGCCATCGAGGGCAGCCAAGGATTTGCTGGAGTTGATTAATAACACCGGCAACGGGAGTGCAAGCGAATGGCTTTGGCTGGAGGTGCAGCAACAGTTTCTGCAGCGCCAGGAGGAGGAGCAGTTACAACGATTCCACACATCACAAGTACCACAAGATCAACAACAACAACGACTTGAAGAGCAGCAACAGCGAAATCAGCGGCACAACCGCAACCTCATTGCATTCACTTGGAATAGCACCGCCAGCAGATCGTGTACTTATTTGTTCGTTTGCTTTTGTATTATAATCATTTTTGCTAGTTTAGTGTTATTTCGTATGTATTTTAACTAGGCGCCAAAACTCACACACTACACATACACCTTATACAAGCAGAGAAAAAAGGATCCCAATAAAGCTGCGCATGGTGAACCACACGAACCTAACAAACGAGTCCAAATTATATATAAATATATTTATTACATTGCCGACAATTGTAAAAAGTTGAGAACGTTTTACAAACTAAGAGAGAAGAATCCAAACTAACTATTAAATCTATAGAGTCAAAAGTATATCTTGTATGTATATGCAGAGAAAACTTTTTATAATTGTTATTTTTATGCGCTATTCCTCTATACGTGCCCACAGCAAAGAACTAAAGGCGAAAAAATTAAAATAAAATAAAAAAGTTAATATTTGTAATCTGATGGATGAATATTTTTAAACAAATTAAATTTTCTATTCTGTATAACTGTATGTGTATTCGTAATAATGATAATGTTAGTTCGTAAAATCGCTCTTTACTATTAAATAAAAAGACAACATAATATATATAAAAATTCTAAAAACTTAAACCCTTAAAAATACAATTAATGTATATTGTATAAATGTTAATTATATACAGACACATTCCAAATGTTTTTGCAAAAGAGTAACTCTGCAAAAGGAGGCCTATATGATAATATGATTATTGACCGATCGGAAGTCTATCAAAATTAAATTTTAAATTCAAATTATGGTATAGAAAGCAAGGACTGGAACTTCTGCTATGAAGCCAGGAGCCACACAAAGAAAAAGAAATACCAATAAAAATGGTTAACGTTAAGTAATTCAGATCTAGTTGTTTTTAAATTACTGAAAAAGAGGCTATACGTTTGGTTTATATTTGCTAAAAAAAAAGTGTTGTATTTATAAACACCCCTACCAGCTAATCAGAATTTACCAAATATTGCATAAGACCTTTAAATAAGCCAACAACACAAGATTTATATGTTCGCCGTTACACCTATTTTAATAATGCAAAAATCAGAAACTTAAATTTAGATGCCGGTGTGCTCCTTGATCCAGTCCAGATAGCTGGTGACGCGGGTGAAGACGGCGGGGTAGTTCTTCTCGCAGCCAGCAGAGGATCCGAAAGAGGTAAGACCGACCTGGACCTTGTCGGAGGCCAGGACCAGAGGACCACCGGAGTCACCGTTGCAGGTAGACACGCCAGCAGGAGTGGAGACACAGATGTTCGAGTCACGGATGGTGGAGTAGTAGGTGCGCTTGCATTCGCTGTTGGAAATGACCTTCATGTGGGCGTACTGGAGGTGGGCGGCGACGGCGCTGGAAGAGTCGGAAGTGCGTCCCCATCCGGAGGCGATAACCTCATCACCATCATAGGAGGCGTAGTGGTACTCGTGCTTGGGCAGCTCGACGTTATGAATGGCGCTGCTGTAGTCCACGTGAGGAATGCGGATCAAGGAGATGTCGTTCCTAAGGGTACGGCTGTTCCAGTCGGCGTGCAGGATGATGTCGTCCTTGGTAACATGGTGCTTGACCTTGGGGCTTTTTGGGGCTTTTATAATCCATTGGCAAAAACAGAAGATAAGCCTACGTGAGATCTTTTAGTGTTAATAAAATATAAAATAAATGGGGAGCAGTTACGGTAGTGGTATCTTAAGATCATTCTGGATGCTAGTCCACGTAGTGACGAAGCAAACCAAGCCTCGAAAGCAAATATTTTTAATATTGGTTCTGGTATGGGTTAACATCAAAAAGAGCATTTTAGCAAATACGCATCGATGCTAATAACCCGTGCTCCGTTCGAAAATATTACCATAATGAACTAAATTAAGAAACTAAGAACTTTAAATATCCTCTAATTAATCCTCTTCGCCAGGAAAAATTTCGTGACGCTCGAATTTCAATATACAATAGTTCTGATTCTAACTTCGTGACGAATGATTTTATACTCAACTAAGGAAATACAATACGTATGCAATAGTAAATTTCCGAGTGGAAAACAACTTTTTGATTAAATTCAGATATTGTTTCTTTCTTATTTGACCTATTTTGTTGACCAATCTACTTTGATTTTTAAGTTACACCAAAAAATATGCTACACCACATGCAAGTCTTTCTTATCATAGGCAAAAGAAGCAGCTTCGTTATCTTTTGCACTCTATGGAGTGGAACTGCGCCACTTTCTGAAGTGCTCTTCTCGGTACGCCCACCACTTCGAAAGGAAACCAATAGTCGCAACTAAAATGCTCAACATTTAATTTAATTGCAGTGCCCAGCACTGTTTGATTAGCCATCGAGGGCCCCCTCCACTTCTACGGATAGTGAACTCCGCTCACCTCACCTATCCAGTCCAAATAGGCGGTGATGCGTGTAAAAACCGATGGATATCCCTTGGTGCAGCCCGACTTTTTGCCATAGGAAGTGACGCCGATCAGAATGTCCGCGTTCTGCACAGGATCACTGTAGACCAAAGGTCCTCCAGAATCTCCGGTACAGGTGGATTTCCCTCCCGTTGTGTCCATGCAGATGTTAGTAGGTTTTATGTTAGCGTAGGAGTATTCACAGTCCTCATTGGATTCCACAAAGCGGTAAACATAACGCAGGTTATCCGATATTGCAGTGGATTCTGTGTGTGGGGTTAAATAAAAAGAAATTAGTATAAATTATGGTTAATTCGTACGACTTTCGGTTTGATTTATCATTCAGTTCTTACCGTCATTCATGCGGCCCCAACCGGAAGCGATAGCCGGAACATAATCGTAGCTGTTCCGGCTCGATGAGAGTCCTGGCAACCGGATGGGTCGTATGGAATCACACAGCAGGGCATCCTCTGGCAATCGTACAAGGGCAATGTCGTTTTCCAAGCTTTGGCAATTCCAGTCAGGGTGCAGATGCACTTCGGGATTAGTCGATCGAATAAGCTGCCGAGGGGCAAGTCGCAGCACTCCCCCCAAGTAGTAGGTGATAGCTACCGCTCTGAATTGATAAAGTTATCAGTTTAGTACTATATTAACTAAATGCTTCACTAAATACTCACTTTTCAACGCAGTGTGCAGCCGTTAGCAGATATCGGTCGGAGATCAAACTAGCGCCACACCAGCAATACATATCGTTGGGCTCCTCGATGCTCAGACCCACTTGATAGGGAAACTGATTGGCTCGGGCCAACTCCCCGCCAGCGATTCGCCCTCCAATCCCATGACCCATATCCAGGCAAGAGATCGACCTTCCCTGAACCAAGATAAGCAGGAAAACTAAAATCGTACTGATTTGCATGCTTTTCAGAGTCAACTATTCGCACCACTGACGCAGTCCATCCACATGAATGCGGATTTATGGCCCCTAAATTGGTTAATCTATAAGAAGTAATGCCTGATTATGCATTATCACTTTGGACTCATCTGAACGCCACTTGATTACCGAAACAATTTAAAGTACATATGTTTTCATTAATCGCGGGTTTCCGATAGCAGCATTTATTCAAAGAATAGTCAAAACACCTGAGCGTATTTTTGAAGAGGTTCTTACTCTTAACTTGAAATGAAAGCTTGTTTTAAGTGGCCGGCAATTAAAAGTATGTTACAATTTCTTTGCTAACTTAAAAATGGATGTCGCGTTGACAGGCGATATAAGTGAAGCTATCAATCGTATATTGTAAGTACTGATATCAAATCAACTAAGGACTGGGAATAAGTAAGTAATTACGTGACCTCATTTGCTAATCGAAGTTCAACTAGATTTTAAATTTAGTGCACTACTTAAATTGAAAATACCTGATTAGCCATCTCACGTGCCGTAGGTTTTCAATTTGCAGTGATTCATTGGGTGGATCCCAAGTCAAGTGAATTGTTTGTTGTGTGATCATGGTATAATAATCCCATTGGTCTAGGGTGCTCGAAATTTAAGAGGTCCTTATCATGAGATAACAAGCTGCAGGCTTAACCCGTTCCTATATAACCATGAAGCAGTCTCGCTGCCTCAGTTATTTTGAACCTAGAAAATGATGAAACTTTTGGTTTGCGTCCTGCTGGTAGGATCCTGTACGGCTGTTCCCCTCCTTACCGATGTGGAACCCTATATTACGAATGGAGAACCGGCGGAGGTGGGTCAGTTTCCCTACCAGGCCGGTCTGAACGTCTCCTTCGGGAACTGGAGCACTTGGTGCGGCGGCACCTTGATCTCACACTACTGGATAATCACAGCAGCACACTGCATGGATGGGGCGGAGTCCGTAACGGTCTATTTGGGGGCCATAAACATCGGTGATGAGTCCGAGGAGGGTCAAGAAAGGATCATGGTGGAGAAGTCGGGTATTATAGTGCACTCGAACTATATGGCCAGCACGGTGGTCAACGACATCTCGCTTATTCGATTGCCCGCCTTTGTGGGTTTCACTGATCGCATCCGGGCCGCCAGTTTGCCCCGTCGCTTGAATGGCCAGTTTCCCACGTACGAGTCCATCCGGGCCTTCGCCTCCGGCTGGGGGCGGGAAAGCGATGCCTCCGACTCGGTTTCCCCCGTGCTGAGATACGTGGAGATGCCCATTATGCCTCACTCCCTGTGCCGGATGTACTGGAGTGGAGCTGTGTCGGAGAAGATGATCTGCATGAGCACCACCAGCGGCAAGTCCACCTGCCATGGTGACTCTGGCGGTCCGCTGGTCTACAAGCAGGGCAACTCCAGCTACCTGATCGGATCCACCTCTTTTGGAACCTCTATGGGATGTCAAGTGGGATTCCCGGCCGTGTTCACCCGCATCAGCAGCTACTTGGACTGGATCCTTAACCATATCATCGCCCATAATAAAGAATAAGCTAAGACTAAACTGTTCTTCCTAAGAAAGATCTACTTGCAATGATTTAAATAAACTGGATAATTAAAACACTCTAAAGAGCGGTAAAGTACATTATGACTCCATTAAAATGCATCTAAATTACAAATTCTCTCTTCCAAATTAGAATCCTATTTTAGTTAAGATATTTATTTAAATTATTTAAGAGTTATTTGCTAACGAAACAAATGAGATATTTAGAATAAATTTAGTTAAAATTTTAAGTACAAAATTAATTAATATTTGGACCGTTTTCAAGAATCTGAAGTTTCGCTCAGAAAGTTGAACAAGAAGTTCCCCCAAGCACCGCAAGAAAAACACATATCATTTAATTTTCCTGATTTTTTTGTTGTTTATTTTTTGCATTTTTATAGTTTTTTGTTTAGAATTTTGCGGGGTTTTGAAGATTTTTATTTGTGCCCTCGTGGGGGCGTGCAAGTGACGAGTGAATTCATATTCGAACGCACAACCAAACAATCCCAATGAAACCCGACACTTGCCCGCCACCCGAGCGGCGGGTTTTCCATTTGCTTTCCAAGTATGTACAAAAACTTAAGTTAGGAGGGGCGAGGGGTGGGGATGGGCGTGGGCGGGGAGTGTGGTAAAAGGGGCCAAGAATAAGTATATAAAGGGAAATCCAAATCTTAGACGCAAATTGCGCATTCTTTCGATCGATTATAAAAACGGGTTTCTCGGGTTCCCAACTTAAAGAATACGTTTCTCGACTGCATGGGATGGATGGTGTGTGAATGGATGTGTGGTGTGTTTAGAGCTATATATGCTTGCAGCTTAATGCAGTAGTAGAGAAATCGAATACGAATATACGAGTACGAATAGTTTTGAAAAACGCGCAACGTTCGCTTAACCTTTGCCTTAGTCGAAAATTACATAAAATTTCATTTCATTCTCATTTTCGCCTCGAATATATAGATCATGCCTAGATTTCTATATGCCTAACTTTTGTTTCTCCTCGTTTAGCCTTCTGTTAGTTTTTCGTTCGTTTAGCTTAGTTTGCTTGCAACGTTTTCGCTTGCATTTACATAATTTTAAAACTTTTTGTTTTCTTGCACAACAACTTTTGTTTTATCCAAAATTTAGTTTTGGGTTTCTTTTTTGTTTGCATATTCCGTTTTTGTTTTGGGACTTTATTATTTGTTTTTGTTTTGGTTTTTTTTTTGTTGTGGTAATTTGTTTTGTAATGCTATTTAAAAAATAAATTAAAACAAATGAAAGCTACGTCAACGTTCCAGGCGATCTTGAAACATAATATCATCCGCTGAAACAATCCGATCTTTTTACTTATCTTCATTGAAAAGTGTAAATACACTACTGTATATATTGCTAGGTGTCGAAAACTATATTGAAACACGGTTAGTAATCGGGCAATCGTTCAGAAAGGAAGGGAAAACTTTGCTAACTAAAAATAAACATCTTCATTCATTTTCGGATTAGCAACTATGTATTAATTAAATAATTCATTATGTGGTTTGGCGTCTTCAATTTTGAATCAAAGCGCTGGCTTTCCATTTACTCTCCTATCCTCTGCCACAACTATATGCTCCTCTGTGGGGATTATTTTGAAGTTCTTACTCTTTCTATCTCTCTGGCTTGCATTTAGTTGGGGCCGTATTTAGTATATTTGCTAAGCGGAAGTCTGTACTATATATCTCTTGATTGTGTGTTTGTGAGAGTGGCTATATACAGGTTAGAGTGTGTGAAACGGGTATTTGATTTGCTAACTTAAACGCTAGACGGCCATTGCTGCTCTCTGTGAATTTTCTGCTTGGGTCTCTGATTCCGTTTGCCAACAATTCGCTTAAAACTATTCCGTATTTTTATGTATGTGGGCTTATATGTATGCTATTTATTATAGTTATAAATTAATTAATGCTGTACAAAAGTTTTCGCGATTTGAGTACTGCTTTTACGTCCAGCCCCATCGCGACATCTACTTCCACTCTTCTTCGATCTGCGCATCCGGTTTCACTTCCAATTTGGAGTTTTATCTATGTGCTTAACTAAAATCAATAATGCATCTCACTAACAATCCTAACAACTATACTACAATCGGACTTACTGAGGTTCTATACATATATCAAAACGTACGACTTAAGAATAACCCTCTGACCGCTACCACTACTTCTTGTTGTAGACGGGCATGGGAGGCGGTGCCAGCCCAGCGGCAGAGGGTGGTACTGCACCGGTGGGCGCCAACAGCATGGATGGTGGTACAGCAGTAGACATGGGGGCGCCCATTCCTCCAGACATATTGGGTGCGGCGCCAGCACCGCCAAGGGGATTAAAGATGCCGCCACCAGCGCCATTGTACTTCGCGTAGTCTTGGCTCTTATTCTTTTTGCTCTCCTTGTCGCGGTCACGATCGCTGTGCTTTTTCTTGCTGCTGCCACCGGAACTGCTGCCGCCCGATGAGCTGTAGCCACCACCGCCGGCACCATAAGGAGGCAGAACAGGAGCAGCTGCTCCGATCGAAGCGGATGTGGTGGTAGCCGTAGTTGGAGGCAAGCCATATCCGATTGCGCCAGGCAGACCCGCCGCTGCAGAGTAGTTATTGGGTTCAACCTTATTTTTGCTGATCTTAAGTTTAATGGGAGCTGACGCACCGGCCTGCAGGCTGCCGTTGGGATTCTTGATAACCATCTTCAGAGGCTCATTGGGAAGAGAACTGTCCTTGCTGCCACCGCTGCCGCTACGATCCTTCTGCTTGTCCTTCTTGTGCTTCTTACGCTCCTCCTTTTCCGTCTTGTCCTTGGACTTGTCCTTCTCCTTGTGTTTGTGTTTATCCTTCTTCTTTTTCTTTTCGGACTTGCTGCTGCTTTCCTCCTTAATCTCTCCGGCCTGTTTAGTGGGTACTTCCAAATCCATGGGTGCGGGCCCACTAGCCAAACTGGTCATCGGAGTTATTCCCTGTTCTTTCTTGATTGTCGCTGGTGCGGGCATGGGCTCAAGCAGTTCGGCCGGTGGTTTCAGGCCAGGCATAGTCAAGGCATCCGGTTTCAGGAGCGAAGCGTTCGATGGACACAGACTCTCCTTTAGCAAACTGCGCACCAGATCCGGCGTTGTCTCGATTCCGTTGGACATATTCAGAGGCGTGTGTTTCTCCTCATAATTCGGATAAGTTGGTAGTCCAGTTGTAGTGTCCAGCTTGCGAAGCTTTTCTCGAGGCATATTACTGTTATCTATTTCATCCAGCTTATTTAGTCCATACTGACTTCCCGAGATCTCGTTGGGCCGTTTTAGGCTTCCACTCTCTCCAGGATTGGTCAACAGGTCCCCGCCATGGGGTATCTGCTTCTTGTGAGGCGGTAGCATCGGCTTTGATGATCCCGAGCCGGAGGAACTGTTCCCACTGCCCACTGGGGGCATGACAGGACGGTGCTTATCCTTTTTGGTTGGCGTTAGTCGCTCTTTCTTGGGACTTTCTTTGTCGCGCGGATGGCTATTTAGCTTGTAATCGTGGCCGGGAGGCGCAGGAGGGGGTAGCAAACCGTTAAAAGGCTGTGGTTGCGACTGCGACATGGGCTCCTTTTTAATGTCTGGCCACTCTGGACTGAAGAGCGAGTTCTTGGACTGCAACGAGTGCTGGGATGCCTCCGGAGGCATCTGTTGCTGCTGAGACTGAGGCACTGGCTGCTGCTGCATGTGGCCGTAGCTCTGGCTCTGGGAATAGGGCAATTGCTGCTCGAAAGGCGGCATGCCATGGACGGTGGAGCCGGATTTGCTGCGATGGCCGCCGTATCCGGCGGGAGGCGGGGGCTGGGATCCATTGCTAGCGCCTGGATATCCACCACGCGACATCAGCGGGTTTTGAGGGGCACTATTACTGTATGGCGGCGGTGCGTTCGGATACATTTTGTTGCTCTGGGATTTATCCTTGGAGGACATGCCCGATGCAGAGGAATTAGAGGCGGATGGATGTGGGACCGGCTGCTGCTGCGGCTGCTGGGGCTTGGAGCCCGAAGTCATCTTGTGGCTGCCGTGAGGTGGCATGCCCACGCCTACCGGCGGCATGCCGCGAGAGGATTTGTGATAGTCCACGGGCATAGACGGTCGGCCAGGCTGCTGGCTTGAAGACGACGAGGATGAGCTGCTGCGCTGGCTGCCACTTCCCGAGGAACCGAGTCCACTGCTACTACTACGCTGGTGACTTGAGGGCATTCGATTGTTATAGCCCGGCTGCTTTGACTTGTGATCTTCAATACGAAGATGTTAAAAATGTGATTCTTTTTGCAGTTGTTGAAATACTTACCCGTATGAGCGTCGGGCGGCATGCCACCAGGGTAATTTGGCATCTTGTGACTGGAGGAAGACGACGAAGAGCTGCTGCCTGGCACTCCGCTCACTGAGGACGAGCGCTGATGGCCACCATCCTGTCGTCTTTGCTGCGGCACCATAGCCGGTGGCGGCAGTAGTGACGACGGATCCCGTTCCCGCTCTCTCTCCCGTTCACGATCTCGGTCCCGATCCCGGCTGTCGTTGCCGTTTAACAGCTCTGGTGGTGTCGTGATGTTTGAGTGGTAGCCCTTCATCATCTCGGTGATCTTCCAGTCCTCCTTTGGTTTGTCCTTGCTGTTAGCTGTCCGATTGCTGGCTCCCTGGGCGATCGCCTTGATCGAGTTAAGCTTAGACTTCAGACGGGCCGGGCTCTTCTCATAGATAGCGATGAACTCATCTGTCAGCTGCTTTAGCAAATCCAGCGAGACCGTCTTGTCCACATAGTAGAACCAGTGTTTGCCCTCGGTCGACTGGGGGATCTCCCATCGGGACCACTTGCAGGCTAGGTAAATGCAGAAACAGGCTACGACCGTGGGGCGATATTGGAGGCACATCGAGGTCAGATGCAGGCTGTGCCAGGATGGTTAAGTCAATTTAGTGGGAAATCTTTTGCAAGAATATCACATATAAATGTAGTTCGGTGAGTGTGTGCAGGGGGATTTCATCACTTATAATACAGATTACGTCTTTAGTTCTTAGCATGTTCTTAGCGAGTCTCTTTTATTTCTTGGGGATCTTAAACTTAAAAGAATTATTCTAAAACGTTTGCCGATATTTCGAAATGCGCAAATTTTCCCAATGAGCTCTCCTCATGTAATCAGAATTTTGACTATGTTTTAGGTAGGCAGGTATGCCAAACTGAATTTATCTTTTTTCCAGATGTTTTAGTATGCCAAAGGATTACAATGGTTATCATTACAATTCTTCAAATATCTTTTTCTAGGAATTAACGACTCTTTCTAGGAATTAGTCTTATTCTTGACATTTGGCGGATTTTCCGACACAAATTACAATGTTATTGCAGGCAACTGAGGATAATTACCGCGAGGGACACGGAAAATACTGCCTTTTTGCTAAGATGCGATATTTGTACAGACGTCCTGCTGCGATTAGGGACCGCGTGTTCTTGTTCGATTTGTGACTTGGGGTCGTCACTTTTTTTTTTTGTTTCGACTCACATACCTGGGTTTGTTAGCTATAAGCGAGGAATTAAGCAGGTAAAAGAACTGCCCAAAGATTTTAGCCACAAAAAGTCAGGGATCGAACTCTCTACAGCCTGACCACTTTCTGGGGAGGATTGGGCCAACACCACACCCGCACACACACACACATTGCTTATACCACAGCCGTATTTGCGTTGGGGGCGATCTCTAGGAGGGATTACACCATAGAGTAGCGCATTGCTAGCCATACCTGTTCGAGGCCAAGAAGTACGATGTCTGCGCCAGATCCTTGCATGCTAAAATATACCACAGTAATCAGTACCATCTGACATGTGAAGGGGACATGGCTTGGGTCGGATGGTGGGTGCATACCTTTGACCAGCTGGCAGGTGCGCACCACATGCGTGTGCGGATGATCGATGGCCACATCGAAGCCCAGCGTCTGCAGGAGCACGTTCTCGTTGAACACAAGCTCCTGGGCGAGTTCGGCGTAATTCTGCTCGGTGGTCGGCGGCAGGCACTTGTTGGCGGCCCGAATAACATGCTCCAGCTTCCGCGGTTGCTCTTCTACCTTGGCGGCCAAGAAGAGGCTCGCCGACGCCATGGAGTTGCGATGAAAGTGGGTGAAGGAGTGAAAGGCGTAGAACCGATGCATGTACACAATGGCCGTGTTGATGCACAGTTGGGACACCTGCAGACGCTGACCCATTTCCTGTATCAGATAGGCGGTCATCTGGCGGTACTGCAGCTCATCGTCGCCCTTGATGCCGCATCTTCTGCTTGGCGAATTGGCCAGCTGATCGTTGCTGAAGTACCAGATCTTGTCCTTCTCGAAAGGCAGGTTGTTGTTGGCGGTGATTGGAATCCCGCTGGCCGAGGCGGCCGCGGAGGCGGATGAAGAAGATGAGGCGGTGGCCGCCTGGGGCATTGGCGTGGCTAGGAGACTCATGGTTGTATGTTTCCTTTATCCGTGCAGCGGAGATGGGGATCTGGGATTTCGGGTTCCGCGTGGTTATGCGGGGACCTCCGTTTCACATGCAAACTGCGCCTCGGAATGGACCTAGTAATTCCCTTTTGGCTGATTCAGCTGTAGGAACTAACTGTACGAAGAGGAAGGGAGAGCGCTCTTTCTTTGTCGGCCGTGCTTGAGTGCGCTGGTATTGGTGTCTGTGTCCGTATCCGTGTGCGTTGCTGCTGTGGCGGGGGTGGCAGCGGTACGGAAGGGGCAGTGGGGATCGCACGGCACATCGGCTAAGCCACACTCGATATTTCGCTGTTTTTGGGAGACTCCAATTTGGGTTTGGAACGAGGGGTTAAATCCGCGGTCCGCACACTTTTTCCGCCGCCGCGTCTCTGCGTGTTTGTTTGTGTGTGTGTGTGCGTGGTGGAGATGGTATGGTGTGGTGAGGTTTTCTGGAAACTGCGACTGCGGCGGAAACGAAACGAGACGAAAAACACACTAACCGCGACACCAGGCGACGTGTTATGCAACTTTCGTATCAATTCATAGTTATTCGCACTGCTTTCGCCGGGCACTTTAACCATTACGGGTCGTTTACTCGACGTTTTTAATTCCACAACACATCACAGATTCCATTCACACAGTGACAATGACAAACTTTGCAGAAAAAAATGTATTTTCAAGTATGGCCGTCGGCAGGGCTGCCAGATCGATAAGGCTTTCCAAACCGATGTTTATTTCGCATTATCGATATTATTTTTAAAATATGGCAACATTGATTCTACTGTTTATGTTATCGATTAATAATCGTAAGGTAGATATTCAAATAAATGTAAATACATTTTTAAGTAACTTACCTTAAACTTTACATTTCGCTAACACATGTAGAAATATCACAATGTCAACATTTTTTCCCTTCTTATTCAATTAAAAAATAACGTATATTCCGGGGGAATCGAATTTGTACTTAATATGTTTGAACAGTCCCATCTTAAATATATCTTATTATATGTATATGGACATATTATATATGTACTTTGAGCACCTTCATTTAATCGCATGACTTTTTTTTATCAAAATATCCAAATGTTGTTATGTATATGTTTATATACCTAGTCGGACAACCAGCACTTCGGTTGAAGCCAATCCTCAAACACCGTTACATCCAGAAAAACTTTATGGGCTGGTGGAATCATTGGTCCGTACTTCTTCAAAGCCGACGATGGCCAGTACGTTACAGTAAATGACGATCGGTATAGGGCTATTGTTACCAACATTTTCATTCCTGAATCGAACAACCATGATGTCCAGGACCTGTGGTTCCAAAAAGAGGACGCAATATGTCACACAGCTCGTGCCACAATCGATTTAATGGTGACCGACTAATCTAACGTTTTGGACCTGTAATTGGCCTCCCAGATTTTGTGACTTCTTTCTGTGGGTGGGGATATGTAGAGTTATTGGTCTATGCGTATAAGCCATAACCGACCGAATCATAAGAAATAATACTAGTAGTAAAAAAGACATTCCGAATTCCTGTACAGCTCAAAATGGCTATACATTTTGAGAGCGATGCTCTACCCATTTGAAATCTGTCATAAAAACACATATGAATTTTTTATTGTTATTTATAAAACAGATAATATATATTTATAGTTTGTAGATTAAAATATACAAAATTTAGCTAAAAACCTTAAAACTCTTATGTCGTCATAACAGTAAATAATTATGCTAGCTTGTGACTGTTACTTGCTTCGTTTTTCTTAATGCATTCTTATAAAAATTAATCTAATCCGTTCGCTTGCGCTTGCCTCTAACCATAAAATTCACCTACATACCATGACTTCGATCCAACGTTCGTTTCCTTACTACATAAGCATTAAAGTATATATATATATATTATATATATTGTGGCTGGCTTTAGCTGATTTCTCATCGCAGACATTTTTAAAATGTGTCTGTCAAATGTACAAAGATTGAACAAAAAGTGAAATAAACAGTCTAAAAACTTAACTTAGGTTAGTAAGTCAAAAACTAATCGTATCTAATGTTAATGCATTCAACATATTCGTCTAAATCTAGGCCAATCCATATCTCTACTATTCTCAGGCGGCATAGAATACCTTTGAATAATCGCACGTTTCCATTTAAAAGCTATATAGTTCGTTTCGTTTTTGAGTTACCAATAGAAAGATATCTTGTCTTAGCCTTAGCCTAGCATAGAAATCTTGCCCAACGGCATCGATATTCTATTGCATATAATTTAGTTGGTCTTATCCAGCCATTCGGGGTTATCCAATCTAACAAATAATTGGTGTATACATATAAAATACGTTTATAATCGAGTGGAGTCATGAGGTCCAGAAGTTGTATATGTACAATTATCGTGCTTAGCATGTATAAATGCTTTCGGGTTGGAGTCTCCAACTGATTTAGGCTATCGAAGTGAAAGGAGAGCTCTCTGGGAAATAGGAGATTGAAATTTAAATGTACTATCTCGATTTAAAGCTGCATTATCCGGGTTGTGGCTCAGATTCTTGTTTACCGATTTCGTTGTACTCGACTCGTGATTTTTGCATATCTGGTTCGATGCTGCTCTTGTTGTGGGTGTGCTTATATCTAAGGTCTTATAACATTTAAATATTCATTCCCTAACAACTAATAACTGATTTACGCTAGGTAATAATGGTAGATGCGGTGATCTACGCCAATAAATAGACATACATATAAATCCATGATCTGGGGGAAACCTCATAAACTGAGACCTCGTGAAATGGTGTCTTAGAACTACAAAATACACCGACTGGACTTTATCTAAAATATGTGATCTCGACTTCAAATATCGTCAATCCGAATCTCGACTATCCTATATAGACTTTGAATATATTGTAACTTATGCAACATTATGTACTTTTCATGGGAGGTATATCTAGATTCCAAATTTGTAGCGGGTTCCATATATTTGTATCATATCTTTGCTTACGTTCTATATTTCATTCGGTTTTTATATTGGTTTGTTTTTTTTTTGGTGTGTTTGGTTTGCGAATGTGTAAATAAAACGCATGCACAAATTGAAATAATAATTTTATTTAAAAAATAAAAAATAATCATAAAAAATTGTTTACAATGAACAGAGTTGAACTCAAGACTCACTTTGTTTATTTGCATCATCAATCACCAATCATCATAAACAAAATGATATATTGTAGATTTCATCTTCACGTACACATAATAATAATAATAATAGATAAAGGTACTTAGAGAACGCAACTATTAAAGAATTAGATTAAAGAACTAGGAGTTGGTTTTATTCTCTTTCCTATTCAAGGTATCCTTTCAAGAGATTGCACGTTTTGGGCAGTGTTTGGAAATTGTTGTAGAAGTTGTCGGTATATTGCATTGAGGATTGCGGTTGCAGTATTGTTGAAACTATGGGTCAGTATCTCGGTTTGGTTCGATTAAATGTCCAGATCTGTTCCATTATGTAAGGCTTGTTTCGATTTGTGGCAGTGTGACGTTAACAAGAATACGGTAGTTTAACTTTATGCTTTATAAATAAACTTCAGATCGAGAGACTTGAGTTTGGTTTGGTGTTCTAAGACTGCTTAAACGAGGGCTCAAGAAGTGCCTTCTTCGGGTTTATCCTGTGAGCTTTTCTGCTGTTGATGTTGTAAATATACAAAACTTATCAAATAATAATTACAAGAAAGTTTAGACCACCAGTTTGCTGGGTTCTTAGCTCCAGTTAGGATGTGTGTGTTTTTGTTGTTTTGGGGAAAGTTTCGGGGGATTAGCTGGAGAAACACTTAAATAAATATCCTAAACGTAGTCGTACAAATAGCTAAAACTATGAAATAATAAATTTCCATCTCTCTTCGTTTATAAAATAAGCAACAAAAACAATTAGCCCAAGCACAGACACCCGTGCAGATCGTTCAGATCTCCGTATACATATGTTCATACATAGACCCATATCTGCATCTGCACTGAGCTTGTCCTCGGGCAGCGGGTTGGGCTAGGGGACAGTTGAAAGGTCATTAGGCTAGGCATATACATACTCATATACATTTAGATTTAGCATTAGATCAATAGAGATAGAGAAATTCTTGCAGCTATAGGGGTTCGTACTCATTTACATATTACACACATCTATCGAATATCAATATGAATCAATTCGGTCGTCCTTCGTCCTCTTCCTTCCGCCATAGCAGTAGCAATAATAATTATAATATTAATAATAGTAATAGTAATAATAATAATAATAATAACCAATAATAACAATATTCATTACAGTTACAGTTTACAGTTAAATCTACAGTTACAAGTACAACACTAACGCCCATGAATAGATCATTATTTACCGTCGATTTAGCTGGGTGTATGTATAGGGTACAGGACACAGGGTGTGAATATATATTTATATATATATGTATATATATATATAAGTATATGTACGCGTATTGGGACTATCAGCTATGTGTGTAACCTACGCTTATCGCTGGCTAACCAAGAAACTCAACGCATGTACAAAGAAATCCCTATCTCGCGTGGCCTTCAGCCACTATTGCCGCTAGCCGGTTGATTTATACCCCACCCAAAACCTATTGCCATTCCAGCTCGATCCGTCTGCGATCTGGGATCGAACTATATTTACAGGCCTCGTCGTCCTCCTCGTCCTCATCACTTCACACACCGTTGCAGTCAATCTCGATGATGTCCTTGGGCACATCCACGAACTGGTAGACCAGCCGCTGGCCATCCACCTTGGCCAGTATGCCGCGCTGGTAGTAGTACCTCAGCGCCCTGCCCATCGTCTCGTAGTTCATGTCCGGCTTGTTCTTGTGCATGCCCCACAGGCGGGACACAGCCTTCGAGTCGACCAGCTTGAAGACGCCCTTCTCCCGGTTCGTCCACTTGATGAAACGCGGACAGTATTCGCGATCCTGGAGCAGTTTGAGGAGGAACTCCCACAGATAGGTGGTGGATCCCTCCCGGCTGCGCCGCTTTACGCCCATCTCCAGCTTCGGTTTGCGCGGCTTCTTCGCCTTCCGCTGCTGGAATCCGCCCAGCTCCAGCATGTAGGAGAGATCGTAGCTGACGCTGGACGTCGCCGGTTGGATAACACTCTGGGATCCGCCCGCCGCAGCTGCCGCCGTTGCTGCTGCCGCTGCACTGGCGCTCAGCATGGCTGCCGCTGCAACGGCGCTGCTGCTGCTGCTGACGACAGATGCTGCTGCCGCTGCCGCCGCTGCAGCGATTGTGGAATGCGTGTGCTGGCCCGCGTGCGGATGCGAATGCGGATGAGAGTGCGGATGTGAGTGCGGATGCGGACCGTTCAGTTGGGAGTGCGGGTGTTGCTGCTGTTGCTGTTGCTGCTGCTGCTGTTGGTGCGACAGTTGCTGATGCAACGCCTGCTGCTGCTGGTGCGACAGTTGCTGGTGGGCCAGTTGCTGTTGCTGCTGCGATTGCTGCGACTGCTGTTGCTGCTGCTGCTGCTGGTGCAGGGAATGATAGCCATTGATTGTGGTTCCTCGCTGGGACGCCGCTGCCGTTGCCGCTGTCGGTGCGTTGAAGTAGGACGTTGTCAGGTAGCCAGGCGTTTGGGGGTTTCCCGGACCACCTGGCTGGGTGCCCCCACTGCCGGCGCCACTGCTTCCGTAGTAGTTGTCGGGCACTGCAAGAACAAAGTCAAATATATAAATGAGTACTTGAGAACAAAAGCGGCTTGCTGAACCAACGAATATACTGGTGAGCTTCCCCAACTTAAACCACCAATTTCCGCTAAAAACTTTGAAGTTGACCACTTTAGTTATATATTAAATTTTACGTGCAATAACACATTATAATGTCATCATAGCCCACGTTATCACCACGTGCCCTGTCCTTTCTCTCCATACCAGTTCATAGTTAAAATCAACTAATCACCGTGCATCAAATTAAAAGTTTTCCTGAAACTATTTTCGTAACCATCATTCTAGCTGTGTGCATTGCAAATAAATTTTTTAAATTCGTGTTGCTTACAGACATGCTACTTTTGTGATTTTCAATGCACATATGTTCATATATTGTAGCATACTTTTAGACTCCGTTAAAAGTTATTTACTCATTAGTATAAAAAAGGGTCAGAGCTAAAATTTAAATTTTTAGGTTACAGCTTAATATCATAAGGTAAGTACCCAAATATGCAACATCCAAGAACGTGCACTAAACTTAAACTTAAATTGAAATAATATACCCAAATGAATCTGCTTGGTGGCAACCCGTTCTGTCCCATTGTACCCAGATCGCAGATCGCTTGCGACTATTTCACACTGTTTCTGTTTCTGTGTGGTGGCACAGGTATAATTTTGTATGCTATTTAGTAAGTTTTTTTTTTTTCTTTTTTTTACATCCGGCGTTGGCGTTGCCCAATTTCGCGGCTCAGCCAGTTGGCAGTCAGTGGATTTGGATTCGCAGTCGTCTTTGGATTCGGTGGACCATTTTAGACGGGGGGTGTGGCTGGGGGGCACAGGGGCATGGGACAGGATGAGAGTGGGGAAAGACTGGGCTGAATCTGAATAAAAACAAAAGTAAGCAGCGCCACTCTCTCACCAACTCTCTCACAGACACATCGCACAGAGAGCAACGCACGCTGTGTTGTTCGTGTGTTGCTCATGTGTCACGTTCGTGTTGCTGTTGCATTTGCGTTGGTGTTTGGCACTCTTTCACTCTCTCTCTCTCTCTCTCTTTTCCGCCTCTCCGGGAGAAGGAGGAAAAGAGAGTGGAGCACTCTCGCGAGCAGCATTATTGCCACATTGGCGCTGCTGCTGCTGCTGTTGCTGTCGTTGTCGTTGTCGTTGTGACCTTCACAATTTGCGCAAAGGCAATGTGTCGATGACCACAGATTTTATACAGCAACACGGACTCACACACACACACACTCACGCACTCAGTTGGCAGAGAGCATAAAAGCAGCGAGTGCAACACATTCGCATTGCAATTGATTGTGCTGTACGTACATGGGTATGTGTGCGTGCGCCTTGCTTGCCTGACATTTTGTAGGAAAGAGTACGCTGGATTAGGAGTGCATTATGTATGCAACAGATTATACCAACTTCAAATTGATTGCAATATGCAAAGTTCCCCATTAGGTCATATGATTAATTGGTTGAGATAAAACCGTTCTCAGCTTAGATCGAATCCCCGAAATAATTGTGCGATTTACTTTAATCTTAGCTCATTGCCAATTATGTGTAAAATCCTTAGTACCTGTCTAAATCGTAAACATTGACTGCACTAAGGTAAGTAGGCAGCAGTGTGCAAAACTTCAGTCTTAAAAAGGCAAATTTAAATAAAATTGCAATTCAAATTCTTACTATAAGTTGACGTCATTAAGTCCCTTTACCATCTTGTCTTGTTTCACACACTCCCAATTTGATGTGTATAAAAAATGTATTATAAGTCTAGCCCTTAAACTCAGTTCTAAACTTAAGCACACAGTTGGAATTGGTTGCGTTTTTCTCAGGCATACTCGATACTCACCCCCAACACTGCGATTCCATATGTTCCGCAGCGAATTTGCCGCATTGTTCTGGTATAAATTCGGATGCAGAAAGGTGCCCGTGTGCAGGTGTGCCGCTGCCGCCGCCGCCGCTGCTGCCGCGGCCGCTGCCGACGCCGAGGTGGCTGGTGGCATCCCGAGACGCGCCTTCAGCTCGTCGGCGCAGGGCTGGCCGCCGGAACTGGAGCTGTCCACGTCGGAGACGCCGCTGTCCGCGGGACTGGGCGGAAATGAACCTGCGAACGGGATAGAGCCGCGCGGAGCGAGGACGAGCCAAGAAAAGGGGCAATTAGCAATCGATATGGCTCGAATCGAGTCGAGGGCGTGTGCAGTGGTTCACCTTGCTGCTGGACACGCTCGCCTCACTACTGAATGCACTCGAAAAAACAAGATCTCTTTCAACTTGAAACTGGCATTGTTATAACAAATGCATTCGAAACTATACGGACGTTAAGTTATCTATTAAATGTCATTTTAAATGCAGCGTTACTTTAATAAAGACTTTCGAGATTAATTTAAAGTAGCAAAGTTAGTTCAAAGATTGGTGCATATTAAGGGTTACAACTTTGTACATATGTAAGTAAACATTACATTTGTAGTTTCTAAAATTTTAAAAAGTTCTCAAATCAAAATCAAAAAGTTTTTGAATCAATTTTAACAAATTGTTGCACATATCCTTTAAGATCAAGTTGCTTTTAGAATGTGACATTAATTTGCCTTGTGTATAATCACCTGTTGTGGCCGTCGTGTAGTTTCTGTGGTGCGGATTGTGGATGGCACCGCCGCTAAGCAGATTGTGGAGCAGCGGGCGTTGTGGGATGGCCAGCGGCTGTTGCTGCTGGTGGGCATTGTTGCCGTTGCTGCTGCCTCCGTTGCCTGCCGCACCGTGTAGACCCTGCTGCTGTTGTTGCTGCTGCTGCAGCTGGAGCGGAGTGAGCAGCGTATTTTGCTCCGTCTTTATGTGGAGCAGAGCGGTGGCGCCGGCGAAGGTGGAGCCGTTGTGCGGCTGCTGCTGTTGCTGCTGTTGCAGGTGGTGCTGCTGCTGCAGTTGCTGCTGCGGTGCCGGACTTGTCGATTGCTTGACAATAGGAATTTCGGTGTCTGAAATGAAGGAGCAAAGGAGGAGGTGGTTGAAAATACATCTCTAAGTTAAGATGTTGAAAATGCATCTAAGGTTTTATTGCCAAGTTAATGTCATTAGACTGGAATTCCTATCCTATCCTTGATGTGATTTGATATATAAAGCTAGCTTTTACAGAAAAACCGTAAAAATATCAATATAAAACATATCCAAATTCACTAGATTATGAATTCATTAACAAAATTTAATTAATTATACATTTCTTTGGAAATTAATTATGCATATATGTATGTATATAAAAAAAATCCACAAAGGTATTAGCTGAATAATTAAGCATCCTTCAGCAACATCAGTTTAAATTTGCGATTGCTTCAATCACCAGAATAATGCATACTTTCGAATCCCCAGATGCCGTTGCTGTTCCAATTAAACGAATACTTGGCCTCATCACGGAATGCTTTGCAGGGCTCTCAGTCCCCTCAATCCCCTTTAATCCGCCCACCAACCACTTGGCTACGCCCCTGTCCTCTTCACAGCTGTCAAAAATGCCTATCCAACGAGCTAATAATACAAAAATTCGCATCATAATTTCATAGAAATGTCATGTTGAGCGAGATATGCAAAAAGGAAAACGAATACAACGAAACGAAATGAAATGAAACAATTGAAATGCCCCAATTTGGTGAGCCATGAACTCGCAACCGTTAAAAACAACGCCAGAGGAAAGGCAACAAAAATTAGCTTCTCACTTTCCTTTGGCCGTTGTTGTTGCAGCTGAAAAGTAAAAGTGCATTTTCACTTATTTCATGCAGCGGCAGCACTGGCAGCAGCGGCATGAAAATAAGCAGAGGCAAAAAAAATTGCATTGAATGTCAAGCGGTACGCACACACACATACACACACACACATTCACACGAATCAAATCCGCGGCAACTGCAGTGTGCAGGAAAACGTCAAAGCCAGCGGAGCAATGAAGCTTGCAAGCACACTCACTCTCACAGATACGCGCACACACACAGCCACGCCAAGCACTCACACACACAAGCCCAGACGAGTGGCAGCAGAGAGGAAGAGAAATCAGGTCAAGGCTTGTCGGCAACGGCGACGAGTTTACAATTTATGCTTTGCTGGCTGCATTATTGCATGTTGCCGCTGTGTGCGAGTGCTTTTTACAGCTTTTTAAATACACGGCAGCCCGGCCGACTTCGCACACTGGCCGATAATGCCTCGTAAAGCGGTGTAAAACTAACCATTTTCCATATATTTGCAGATATATCATTTCCACCAAGAAAAGTGGAAGTGGTAATCACTGTATAGGAGAAAGTAGCAGGTACAAGTACTTGAATACCCTTTGTTTTCAAAAGCAATACAATCTAAAAAAATATATAAATATATTTTGACCTTTTTCTTGTAAAAAACGTTTATTATTTTACTCTGTCCTATAGGCCATTTGACCCACTGTGCAACGCAGTTGTCTCGTTTTGATTGCCGCTCCACTCGTCGTGGGTGAATGAGAAGCATGTAAAAATATACATATATATAAATGTATATACCCATATATTTTCTTGATATGTAAGAAATTCAAAAGCCGCAGCACAAAAATAAAAAACCAAAGTCGTGACGGAAATCGCGCGGCAACAAAACAGCTGTGCGGTTGCATTGGTTAACCACCCACCGCCTCGCCCCCCTCGGCCATCGACAATTGGCCTGCTGGTGCAACAGCAGCAGCTTTTTAACGGAAATTATAAATATTATTTTCGCCAAGTTTTCGTTGCGAGAATTTCCCTCTATTTACTTGGTGCTTTAATCGCTTGTCGAAGTGAAAATGTCGGAAATGCCCGTCACTTGCCTCGATTTTTTTCGCTTGTCTACGTTTTTCTTTTAGTTTTTCCGTGGGGAAGTGCTCACGTGTTGTTTTTTACTGCGGCCAACGCGGCGTATGCGTAATTTGTTGCAGGTGGCCGCCGACAAGTTAAAGTTCTAAATGGTAAACGACTGACATGGAAATGTCTAAATCAATTTACAGCAGAATGAAAACATTCATGTGCATATAGTTTACTTTTGATTTTTTACAAATTAAGGTAAAAGTTTAATATATAATGGTTAAATGAAATAGTTGTTGGGCAACTTCAAAGCTGGAAGTCGTATTTAAACCGTGCTTTTAGCACATATTCCGCGTGTCAACAGCTTGTATTTTGATCGTAAACTGCAACTTGTAAGCAACATGTGTATTGACTCTAGAAAATTCCTGAGAATTCAAAAGTAGATTATTGTATTTATTCCCGTTGAAATAGTTTATTGCGCAAACGAAACGTGTGCGATTACTTCCTGTGCGGCATATTAGGCGTATGGGTAATATACGAGCGTTCAAATTAAGTATACGCCTAGGTGAACAACGGAAGGAAGGCGAAGAATTTAGATTTCCTGGAAGAAGTTCATCGGTCTTCCCCCGTTTATTCCGCCGAGCTTTCACTGTACCGCATTTGTGGCGCCACCATGGAAAAGAAAACAACGCTATAGAAGCCGACAATCAGACCGCCAGAGGTTCAGCGTTAATGGTGCATAAACAAACACAAACACGGCAGAAAGAAAGACAAATAGCCAGTGGTAATAGAGTCTACAAAACATTGCAATGCTGCGCCAAATGTGCGCTGACCTCTAAAAATGCGGTCTAATAAAACCAGCAGAAACTAACCAACCGACAAAACACACAGAAATACAAGAGAAAAAAATTAAATATATTACGAGAAAACAAAGCAAAATTGGCAAACAACATAAAAAAATAATAATAATAAAAAACAACACACACACAGAGAGACATGTCAAAGAAATTAACGGTAAAGTCATGTGCATGTGAGCTGGTGGGTTTTTGCTATTTTTCTTTGTTGAATTCGAATTTGGACTTGAACCGAACTGGCTCGTTGATATGTGCGCGGCATTTTGGGACAGTTACATCACAATTCCGGCGGATAGCGCAGCATTTGCCGCAATAGTAGGTCAATGTAGGTACGAGCCATCGCTGCCTGCTTGTTACCTCTAAATGATTAGTTCGCCTTATAGAGCCGATATGCTTTTTGTTTTTTATACTCAGTTTGGCTGGGTTTGTTTTCGGCTGTGCGGTGGATAAGGCGTCATCCGTGGTGCTTGAGTTTTGTTTACAATTTTTCATAGCATTTCCGAAAGCCGTAGAAGCTGCCCGCCTGTCTGTCCGACCCACAACAGCAATAACAATTGCACACCAGCACCATCAGCAGCAGCAGCAGCAGCAACAACAATTTGTAATTGTTTATGGCATTTTGGTTATTGGCCTATTTTTGATGTGCCCAACAACCGACATTTGTGAGCTTGTGAGTTGTGGGCGGTTTTGTAAGAAACGGAAAGTGATTTCTGTGTGGGCCCAGCTGAAGGGGGATTTACCTATTGAGCTCAGCCTTTATCACCTATCCAGTATTTTCATCTGACATTAATCAGTGGAAAGTAGGCAAATGAAACTGTATACTTGGGAGTTGTTGGCTGAAATTATTGCTTTGGTTTTGGCCGATCGAATTACGGGGGAAACGAGCTGAAGGCATATTATGGCCAAATGAAAGTTCACTTTTTAACTATTTTCGATAAATATCTATCTTTAACTTTCTGTGTTCAGTTAAGGCGTTAAAGATTTCTAGATACCGAAATCAATTTGCAAATCTTCCTAGTACATTTAATCATGCATTTTTATGTTGTTTACATTAAATGTGCGCCCTTCCTTTAATAATCAATCATAAAACTAGCCTTGCCCCAATTGTTAGCCCGCAAAAAACATATTCAAATTCTATTTAGCAAAACAAAAAACCATTAAAAAATACCAGTGACGGATGCCAGGCGAATTCCCCGAATAGCTGAAGCCAAAAACGACAGCCACTAGAAATTGCTTTGTATCGATAATTTCACTTGTGCGGCGCAATAATGCGCCAAACCGGAATCAAAATGTTCCCCAACTGGGATATATGTATTTATTTCTTTATTTATTTTCAATAATAATAATAATACAATTTATGGCAGTGCAAAAAGCGAAAAAAGCAAACAGAATTATGGGTGTGGAAGAAAGCAAAATTCAAGTTAATTCGAATGCAGCAGCGACAGACGAAAGTAAAATGCACAAAGAGTCGAAAGCAAAATCAACAGGAACGGGCGACAACAACGCAAAAGTTCTATATTTAAATATTATAATTTATGTGTTTGTTTGGCAATTGTAGTATTTGTTGTTGGTGTGAATGTCTCTTCCCCAATTTTTTATGTGTACGTACTACAAATATATTTTTTTTGGGTTCCGTCTGCCTCGCTTTTGCACGATCCCCATTATTCCCAGTCCCATTCCCGTTCCCGTTCCCATTCCCATTCCCATTCCCCTTTTTTCTCTTCCTCTCTCTCTCTTTCTTGGCGGCTCTCTGCTGCTCTCTAAATTCCTGTTCTGCCGCCTTATTTTGGCTTTTATGCCGCTGCCAACTTCGCTGCTTTCACGACTGCCTGTGTATTGGTGGCCAGAATAAAAGCCAGTTGTTGTTCTCTCGCTTCTTCGGTGCGCGCGTATGTGTGTGTGTGCGCTTTTTGGAAATTCAGTCTCAAGTTCAAGGTCTCGCGGATAACGCACACCAGCAAAGACACACTGCTCACACGGACACGGGATTCTCATTGTTTACGCACACAGGCGCAGGCAGCGAGACATATGCATATCAGGCAATTTCTCATTGTCGTACGAAAATGTGTGTTTATTAGGGCTACATATGCAGTTAATACAAGTCCACACACAAACGCACATTATTCGTATTTATATAGACAACAGAAATTCTTCTTCAATATTTCCGCATTAAGAAATGATACGCGACTCGGTTGCGATCTGTGTGATTTTCTGTTTTTCTGTTTTTGCTGCGCTCGTTTGTTTTTTGCATTTTTTATGACCGCTATTTCTCTATACTCGAAAATTTCTCGTATCGCACAAAAGGAAATATAATGTAATTCTATATATACTTTCCGATGATTTGTTTTTATTTCGGCTGAATCTTTCGTTTTAATTTGTCATTAAGTACTTTTACTTGTTTTATGGTGTGGTATAATATGCATATAGATTGACGCATTTGCCCCTCGACAAGATGGTTTTATATGCCTTTCTAATTTGTTGCGATTGCCTAAATGAGATTTTGTAATGCGTTTTATTTTATGCACTGGGTTATGTTTTAAGAGATACGTTAATGATATGTCGCATTCTGAGCAGGCAATTACTCTTTTAATTTTATAAACAAATGTGTCGGTTTGAAACATTTTTTAATTTGCATAATTTAGTATCAACGATTTCGTTTAATATTTGTATTTTATAAAGTATATCTAATTTATGAAAAATGGCTCCTGCTTGGCTATATTATATTTTTGACTTCAAGTTTTTTTTTTCTCGTTTACCAGTCGAATATTGTCTAAATTCTCGTAGCTTCTGTTTATATTAACACTTTCTATGCGTGAAAAAATAAACATTTTTGGTCACGCGCCAACCTTTCTGGGGGGTTACAAGTGCTAATTGGTAGTGAATACTATAATTCTGCTCCGATATTGTCAAGATAATTGTTTTGTGTTTAAATTGCTAATCAGGAAGTTTACAACTATAATTTTATAAAAGAAAAAGCGCTGTCATGATTAAACCTCAAAATGTAATTTATTCGAAAAGAGTGGCATGTATATCAATAGACTTTTAAATTTAAGTATAAGTTTCCTCATTGTAAAAGCAAAATATATTTAAATGCGGAATGGTGTGGGCTTTCGTTGCATTTTGCAGCTGGTTTACCAAGAATCCGAGACCGCAGCCCCAAAAACGGAAATTTCGGCTAGCGCAGCAAGTTCTAGGTAGCCGCATTACGTATACGACTCGTTGTCGCGAATTTCCCAGCAACAAGTCTTGGGCCTTGACCCGACCTATTGGACTCGGCTGTGGCTATCAAGTGACCATATGGCCACACCACATCAGCTGCACTGCGAACGGGAGATATTTGCTGAATTCGGATTTTCTGCATTTGCTAATCCGATTTTGTAATTGAGTTACGTTGCCCGACTAGTGACATAATCCCTGCGACTAGGAATCGGGGACTCGGCGTCTCTCCTTGGCTACCGATAAGGAGATAAGTTGCGAGTGAGCAGAACCTCCATTGGCCAATTATGCGGAGAGCAAAAGCGATTACAAAATCTAAACCGGAGAAAGATACTTGTGTAAGTATCGCATAGGCCTACTTCATATATGGGGCATTGGCTTACATAATTCTAATGCGAAAAAATCGCCACCGCCGTATTTGGGTTAAAAGGCAGAAAAAAGAGAAAAAATGGAAAATCATTTGCTAATTTCTTGCCACGAAACGAGAAATTTAAGTTTTTCCGCGCACGCTCTGTGTGTGTGTGTGTGTGTGTGTGCGATGGCATGTAAGTGTGTGCGTGCGCGCAGTTGTTGCCAATCTATTCCCAACCTACCTCAAAATGTTTTGCGTTAGGCCTGAAAAAAAAGCAACAGAGCGCTGAGTTGGGTGGCGGGCGGTGGGCGGCATTCGGAGGGGGCGCTCTTTTTCACTATTTCCCACAGCGCACTTACACAAGCACGCGAACACACACACACACACACAGAGACGCCGAGTGAGCAAACACAGACGCTCCAAGCTGGTTTGTCATGTAAAGAAACGCCGCGGAAAAGGGGCAGTGGCAGCGGTAAAGAGAGGACACCGCTCTCCGCCGCATGTCGCAATTGAAAGTTGCCTCCGCTGCCTCAATGTGTGGGTGGTTCAATATTGCTGCCGTCGAAAGGTTGAAGGTAAGACCAGAAACCAAAACAAAGCCCCACAAAATGAAGTCATGAGGAAAGCACACAAACAGCCACAAAAAAAGAAAAAAAAAAAAGCAGAAAAAGGTTAAAACCCATATAAATAAAAGATGAAAATGCTCGTCGTGTCGCAAGCGGAAAATATATATCATCTAGGAATTTGTGTGCGAAAAATAAATAATAAAACTCCGAAACGAAGGAAAAGGAAGCCGAGAGATTTACTGACTGACGGGAATGTTTCGACAGAAGTTGCAAGTTTTTGGAGCGAGGCGGTCAAGTGGGGTTCCAGTTGAAGATTTTGCGTACTACCAATCATTTTAAGCCGAGCAATTCGTGGGAAATCGAGTTAAATATCTTTGTATCCATATTAAAGGGTTAGTTCCAATGTGTTCTAAGAAAAGCTGAACTTTCCATTATAACATCATGTAATTACCTAAATTTGTATATTCCATTATTAATACTTTTCATTTCTTTATAAATATTTATAAATTTATGCTGTTGAAAGTTTTAACTAGATACTTATTAAACGACACCTGCTCACAAAAAATATATCTTTTTTTTATGGCTTCCCATCTGGCTGGGAAAAGTAGTTGCCCCTTTCAATTTTACCTTAATCAAATATTATTTTAGATAATATTTGCATTGGATGTACTGCTAATAACATGTAAATTTGCTTAACCATCTTAATTGATTAGAACTCGAATTGTTTTATACATATACTAAGAACATTTACTACTACATTTAATGTGTATATTACATATTCTCCACTTGATTAGGATTGGGAATTCTACTTTCGTTTTTTGCCATGTGCAAGAAGAACATTAGTTTTACTTGCACATTTTTCCCCAATCCCCATTCCCACACTGCATAAATCTGTTGGCGACGACCACTTTGGCCAGATGTGAGATGCGAGAGAGAAGCATTTCCGCCAGCCACTTGGCCAAGAACTGCAATTGGCAGGCAGCGTTTTGTGGCGGTTTAGTGTGTATCCAAAGCCCAGGGCTCCAGTCAAGCCAAAGCCAGAGCCAAAATCAAAGCGAAAACCCAAACTAAAGTGGGGTAAACTTTGGCAAAAGTGAAGGCAGCAACAGCAGCAGCAGCCCGGGAGTCGTTTTGCTGACGACGACGCCCCGTGTAAAAGTCAAATAGAGGAAACAAGTTGTTGGCTAGGGTTACCAGATATATGTATATATATGCGCACATATATAGGTGGGTATGTAACAAGTGCAAGACACACACAAACACAGGGATACAGATACTGCTAGAGATAGAGATACAGAAGACCAAGTCGGAGACTCCAGCTCATTTAGCAGTTGCCAGTCGCGAGTTGGCGAGTTGCTGTGGCAGTTTTAGAGCAAGTGACTGGGAAACTATTCCACACCACTACACTGCCGTCGAAAAGCAAAAGCAGACACACAGATACGCGTTACAAAGCAGCGAATGCAGCGAGCGGAGAGCCAGATACGGATACCCATGCCATACCCATACACACACACACAGGCCGAATCAGAAACCCAGCCAGCTGAGCGCAATAGTTTATAGACGGGCCGCTCTCTTTTCGGCTCTCCGTGTGGCGTTTGCCGCCTCAAGTAATCAATAAAATTGTTGAGGTGGGTTAGGAAACTGTTACGAAGCCGTTGACGTAGACTCGCTGCTTCTACCGCCGCTGCCTTTGTCGCTTCTACCGCTTCTGAACGCAGCGCCGGCGGCGGAAATTGCGCTATTTTAAATAATGTTTATTTCGCCTCTGGCTGCCCAACTCTTTTTCCGTGCATTGTTGTTCGTTATAAACATTTCTGGCTCTTGCCAAATTGACATTTCACAATTTTGGCCAGTGAAAGATGGGGGAGTTTCAGTCGAGGCTGATTCATTGCCACTCAAAGGCCCGTTTGTATAAAAACAAAATGAATAGTCACCAGCAATCGATACAGAATTTAAATTGAAAAACCATCTAAAGGGATTTCTTCTACTCAAAGGAGCTGTTCAAAAATAATTTAATATGAATTAAATTTTTAAATAGAACGGTTACGAGGAATATGTTACACATACTCTAAAATAATATGCTTATATCTCCAATATTTTATAACATCGAAATGCCTAAGGAGCATATCAAAGATGATTGTTATTTTTTCAATCATAAAGTTATCCTTTTGTGAGTATTTCAAAAATTCCAACGAAAGGCTTTAGAAAAGTAACACAATTGATAAATGATCTATTTCCTCTATCAAAACAATTTAGTTTAAATGCTTGCCACTTACAATATCGCTTCATCAAGCTCTTCTTGTAGGCCGCCGATCTCTCCGCCTTGCGTTCCGGCTTGAGTCGCATCCTCGCCCGTTCGCACTGCGCGGAGTCGTCGGATTCCGTGCCGGAGTAGGTGCGTCCCCGTCGGCGACTGACCGCCGAGGCGGCAGCGGCAGCTGATGCGGCTGCACTGGTGGCTCCACCCAGGGACAGATCCAGTGGCGAGTCGTAGCCGTTTTGGTACTGCTCCAGTAGCTCCTCGTCCTCGGCGTCTGCCTCCACGTCCGCATCCGCGTCATCGACATCCTCCAGCGTCTCCTCGTCCTCGATGTCGCTCATGGGCTGCTGGTGCTGCTGCGGCTGCAGAGTGGGTGCTGCGGTAATCACTGAGCTGCGCTGCAGCTGCTGCTTTCGCTCCCAGAGGATCTTGGACACATCGTCCAGGGTGCTGCGCGTCTTGTCTGGCGAGGAGGGAGAGTGGTGGTGTTGCTGCTGCCTTAGGTGATTATAGAGCACTTTGAACTCGCGACAGTCGGAGGCTACGGATTCAGACTCCTCTTCATCCTCTTGAACGGGCGGCGATTTGTTGGAAATCTCTTCTAGTGACTCGGGGACTTTGGTGGACGCAACTGGACTTGGACTTTGCCGCGCCATCACTGACTCGGTATCAACTATGGCACCTGGTTCCTCCACATTAACTGGATCCTTCACCTCTTGCCTCGTCTTTTCCAGCATGTCTTGGTCCTTCATAGTAGGATCCTCCTGAGTCTTAGCCTGCTGCCCATCCTCCTGCAACTCAGCTCCTGCTGGCGGCGAGGCTTCTGCGGGTGCGGCGGCTGCCGGCGGTGGAGATGTGGGCGTCACGGGCGAGGCCACCGGCGTGGGCGTGGCCGAGGACAGCGAGGAGCTGGATGAGGATGAAGACAGCGACAGCGAGGACGAGGAACTCGAACTGGAACTAGAGCTGGAGCTGGACACATTGACAAGCGATGCCGCCGCCTGGCTGGCGAAGTTGTGCGCCGAGGCGGCCACCAAATGTTGCACCATAATCATTTTGCACGACGCGGCGTATGCGTGATGTCTGCGTTAATGGGTTTGGCAATATTGCGTATACGCAACGTTCTACACACTAGACATGATTATTATGTCTGTTTTTTTGGGGGCTTCAAATTTTCTTATTAAAGAAATTGCACTAAGTTTTTGCACTCGGTTCGTTGCTTGTTTGTTTGTTTGCTTGTTGGTTTATTGTTACTTCTTTACGCTTGAGGTATTTGTTTGATTTCGAAAATTGATCAGGTTTTGAACTTTTTTGCACTAATTGTGGACGTTTTATATGCTAACTTTCTGGCTTAAACTTAAACACATTTTGCTACATTAGCTATTACATTTTGTTTTCCCGCGGGTCAAACATTTGCTTGTTGCTTGCTTCTGTTTCTCTGGTATTCTGTGTGTGTTTTGGCTGTTGAGTTTTTCTCTGTTTTGGGCCGCTAATTCGTCGCTCGCCGCGGCACGTCATTTATCTCTTACGGTATCAGCAAAACTAAAATCTAAAGTCAGCACAAAAACCGCTGCGAGTGTTTGTTACGCGCAAACACCGAACAACAAACGTCGGCTTCGACGTCAGCGCCAGCAGAGACGCCGACTGCGATGCTGCGGCTGCAAAAGCGCGCGCGCGCCCCACTCACCGATGCCCCAATACCAGTGCACCAGTTCCACCGCTCACGCACACACACTTACACGGACGCACGCACCGCGGGAGAAACACACACTTGCACAGGTGCAAAAGAGCCAAATCGCCGGACTGAATGGGGCTCGCTCGCTCGACTCGCTTACGCCGACTGAACGACTGAATCGACGGCACGACGTTGCTGCCGCTGCCGCTGGTGTTGCGAAAAACGTTGCGAGAGAGCGCAAAAATGGCAAACAAACGTAATCGCGGGGCAAAGACAGGGGGAGAGCGAGAGAGCACGCGAATGTTTGGAGCTCTCTCTGCTGCGTCTTCCTCTTCACCCCCACCACCTCGTTGTTGCACCGGTATGTGTGTGTGTGTGTGTGCATGTTTGGGGGATTTGTGTGCCACATGCGCATTTGCATGCAATTCTCGAGGGGATTTCGTGGGGTTCTGCGGGGTGGGGATGGAGGAGGGACATCCACAGTAGCAAGTCCCTCAAGAATGTTGTCAAGTTAGGATTACTTTCAGCTGCACAGGGAAAAATGCATTCCCGTTTGTGAGACTTAATCGAATGTATTTGAAACATTTTATGTTTTTAGTATATGACAAAAAGAAGTTGTCACTAACTGATTTTGCAGGCATTGAAATCTCAAAGTTTTACAATGCAATCCGAACTATCCGAAGTCTCTGGAAACTCTTTCAAGTCAACGCACTAAAAAGGGGTTATCAGCAACCCAAGATTACCTTTCTACATCCATCCGTAACACTATATAGTGATATAGGCATTATTTAAAAAAATTCGCAATGTAAAGTTATTGAATAATTAAGAATAAAAAATAAAATGTTAAACAATGATATCTAAATATTTGCATGGCAGAAATATGTTTAATTGTGAATGGAAAAAACCTCTTTATTAATGTTTTAAAACCTATTTTAAGAAATACGATCATCTTAATATGAATTAACGGAATTACCACATTTTCCCCGATGCCCCAACAAAGGCTGATTATTTCCCCTTAAAGATCATTACACATCATCGGGAGCGATTAAAACTAAAAGTAACACAACAATCACAACATTCAGCGACCCAGACCCAGTGCTCTCCACTCTCAGGGCTCAACTGCCCCCCCCCCCCCTCCGCCTTTCTTCAGCTCTCCTTTATCGCGTCCTCTCTGCTTCTCCGCGATTCTCTGGAGAAGGCTATCGGTGGCTCGCCAAATGGGTCAGGCCCCGTCAAAAGGGCTAAGCGATCATCTGGTCTGTGTTTTTGCACAGCGAAGAGGAACTGAAACGGGGGATGAGCGAAAGGGGACGAAGGACAAGAGGGAGCAGATTGGGTGGCTGCAGAGCATGAGGAAGGGGAAGAGGTGCAGGAGAGCGGACGTCGCTGCTGCAATCGACACGATTATGACTCAATGCAAGTGTATGTAAGCACTTTTCTCTGTCTTTGTGAGAGTGCCAGCAGCACTCTCTCTCACTCACTCGCTCTCACTCTCTTCTAGCTGTCTGTCAGTGGAGCAAATTTTCACTTTCCGTTTGCTTAGTGTTGTTGGGGGCCTTTCCATTTACTTTGCCGATTGCAATTCAAGTGTGCGAGTGGGAAGGAAGCTCCGCTTGCCGCTTTTCTCTCCCTCTCTCTCTCTCTTCTTCCCTCCGTTGGCATATAATGTATGTTGCAAATAAAGGAAGCAGAGCAAGTAGACGGCGAAGAAGAAGAAGAAGACGGAGGAGCGGCAGAAGGAAGAGTTTTGTTTTTAGAAACAGCGAGGGCGTAGACGCAAGGGGTGTGGGTTGGCGGATTTTAGGGGGCATGGGGCAGGGGGCGGAAAAGGAGGCAGCAGGCAGAAGAAGGAGAAGCTAAATGAGGCGACGTCGACACAGACATACTTTTGCAATAGCTCTTTGTCTGTGTGCGCCCGTCTAAGTGCAAAAGTGTGTGTGTGAAATGAGTCCAATGTACCCACAACTAGGGGTGCACTCACAGAAAACAGGTATGAGATTAGAATTCTAATATGACCTCGTAATATATTGATATTTTATTCATTTTATTTTATTTCCTTGCATAAGTCATTGTGAAAGTTCTTTTGAATCTATCACATATACACATCAAATATTTGATATTTCTAGCACAAAACAAAAAACAATTTGACCAAGGAGATTTCGTGAAGAATATATTAAATTATTATGATGGGAATTTTAATTGTTTTAAATGTTTTCAAAAAATTTTTTTATTCTCCGTATCATATTCTCTCCGTGTAAGATTTAGTAACAAAGGAAAGGGTTTGCGACTAGTAGAATGGATCTGGGGGAAATGTTTGGGGCTTGACTGCCGCCGACGGCTCCTTTTGCCAGAAGAAACAGCAAAGCGAGGGGACTGAGACTGAGACAGACAGACAGCCAGTCGTAAAAGAATTTGTTGAAGAGGAAGCGCATTAGGTGGCTCTGCTCCTCCTGCTGGAAGCTTCCACCTCTGCTGCTCCGTGGCCACAGCTCCTTGACTCCTTCGGCATCGGAATAGGCGGGCTTGGTTTGGGTGCTGACTGTGTAGTCGATTCATGTTTCAACAGAAGTCATTGAACAGCTAACGACAAATGCTGCACACTGGTTGATTCGAATGGAAACTAATCAACGCGTTGGAAATAAGCAATAGATGGCATTAAAGATAAGTATCGGTATGCGCTCTAATCTTCTAAGGCAGTTAAGACAGTTAAGTGTGCTGGAGTAATAAGCCAGAGATAAATTTATCGTGTGAAGTAATTAACCTTGCGTGATAAAGGAGTGAGGGCATTAAATGAATTAAAACCAAAACCATATAAAATAAAATGTTAAAATACATTAGGATTACTTTTAGCGCACAACAGTTAATTTTTAATGAAATTTAACATATTTATTACCAACTAAGTAAAATATGATCTAGATTCCTAGCATTTCGACGAGGGAAGAAAATGATCCTGGCGCCACTGTGCTAAGCTGGACGACAACACAAGCGCCACCTACCGCCAGACAGGCGGACAATGGGCAAGGAGGATGTCGGAAATGTATAAGCAGGGCAACAGTTTGGGGTTTCGGTTCGGGTATAGCTTTCAGCACAGCCCCACCAACACACACACATACTGGACAAAACCAACTGTATATTGTATATGGTATATGGTATGGAGCGCAGCGTCATCCAGAAATTTCGGCAACAGAGCAGAGAAAAGCAGCGCAGCAGCGTCGGCGAGACGGGATATTCGGCGTTCGCTGTAAACAGCAGTGAATGACCTCATATCATCTAATACACGCGCCGAGCACTCAAACCCACCGAATTTTGTCGCACTGGCTGAGTGACAAACCGAACCGAACGACCCAGCGACTAACTGACAAACCGACTTGACTGACTAACCTGCAGACTGGAGCTAAAAGCTGGAACAGAAACAGAATCACAATCGCAATCGCCGCGCCTCCCCATCCCGCTCCGCATCGCCAGATTACGATGGCAACGTCGGGGCGACAAAACCTGCTGCTCCTCCTCGCTTTCGCACCAAAGAAGTCTAAGTACACAAGGCGAAATGTCATCCAACAGTTGCAATCAATTTTAAGCTGATCTTGAGTAATCAACCAGCTATCTCTGACTTATCCATATGTATTCGCTGAGTTTAAAGGAACTACTATATTTGACTATATATATATATTTAAAATCTACTTAACATGATTTGCTAAGTTACATTTCTTGTGGTTGCATCTAAGATCACAGTCAATTTGTATTAATTATTTATTAATGAGTTCATAAATCCTTTAAATTGCTTTCTAATTCTGTATTTAATTTTTGAGTTTTGGCTCAGTGGAGAAATAGAAGCAGAGCAGACTTTGTAATTGTTACGGCTTCGCTTGGGGGAAGTGGGGGCATCTCTTTGTTCATAGCTCGTAATCTTGCCGAAAAATTGTCCACGTAGTTTCTTTGTCTCTCCAGAAAAATGGGATGTGATTGCGGGGCAGAGGGATCCTTGTGGGTTAAACGAGCGACGTTTATAATGTCGTCGAATTGATGATTGCGACTTTGATGCTTGACGAGATTAGGAAGATGCTGCAGTCTGATGGATACCCGATATCAACTGCAAACTCGTGACCTGTTGTCGAATGGAACTTTAACGCTCGATTTGATGGGAAACTTACATTGTCAAAGAGCGTTTTCTGATAAATTGGAGAGGAATCTATAGATGGGCCACATTAACTGATGACTCAGATACAAGCATGCATTCTGTTTTATAAATTGCAGCTCTATTGAGTCTTAACTGAACTTTAAAATTGAAACGAATTGCATATTCGGTTGCCGTTCAAAGTTTTCCACAAATCTTCAGGAAGTTTCCACTGCCCTCAAGAGAAAGAGTGACCTTTGGTGCAGAAAATTAAAGCAACAACCCAGAAACATCTCAATTCAGCGGTTTTTCATTATCACTCCGCCGTGGCCTTCAGCCAGTTTCAATTGTTTCCCCATTTTCAGCCATCAGCCATCAGCCATCAAATTTGCGAAAATAAAACCACAATAGGTGCAGCATGCTCTTGACCATCAGCAGAAGCAAAAAGAATTATGCACCGAGACCGCAGAAGCCAAAAAGTAGCCGCAAGTGTATAACGCTTCATCTTTAATGGCGGCAGCCACGGGGCGTATGAGTAATTCGCTTGTTTAATTTGCATGTAAAGCGGCCATTACAAGTGTCAACTGTTTCGGGCCGACAGCAGCAGTAGACCAAAACCTTGACCGCGACTTAGGCGTGCGAGTTCTTAACTTGTTATTGAAATGACGTACAAGAAGCAGACACATGGAATGAAACACAGCAAAAAGATCAGAGTGCAGTGCAGACTTTTCATCATGATTAAGAATTATGATGATGACAAGTTTTTGGCGCTGATGCTGGCAAGTTTCTGCCAGCCAATGTCAATGATAAGAAAACCACTGTTTTTCGCTGGCTGTCTGTCACTGCCAATAACGAGGCAAGAGATTGTTGTTCGGCGGGGGCCATCCAAAATCCCATCCCATGCCATCCTAGGCAATGACATCTACATCCAAGATGGAGTCAACTTTTATGCGTTTTAATTAAACGAAATCGAAAGCGCCAGACAGACAGAAAGACCAGACCGACCAGACGGACTGGACGGACCCGACCGAAAGGAAATTGCTGATTGTGCTGCATGCAACGAACGTTATTCCGCTGTTCGCCATCGCAGTAACTGTTTTACTGCTCATTTGACCAGCAAACCCAGCTACAATTGCACTTGACAACGAAAATGGCACAACAACATCGACAGCGGCATCAGCAGCAGCATGAAAAACTCCAAGTGGTAGCTGGAAAAACTCGTCGTTGTCGTCAGCCGCAAAACAATGGCATTCATCCTACATTTTGGCCCGAAAACAAGTTGCTCATACGCCCCATTGGCATTGTTTTGCTTTTCCTTTCTGTGAGCCACCCCCTCAAGTCCCGCCATTTCAGCTTCAGCTGCTGCACTTGCACTTTCTTTTTGCATTATGGTCTGGGGAAAAACTTTCGATTTTCTCGCTTATAAAAATAGTGAAAAAAAAGCACGAAAATATTTCGCTTGGCAAGAAAAAGAAAATGAAAGCGAAAATGCGAAATGGAAACGCGCAAGAAAAAAGCAGGCCAATCGATTGGGCAAGGAGGGAAGCTGAAGCTGCAGCTAAAGCTGAAGACCTGAAATGTGTTAGTTGGCGACTTCCAATTGCAGTCTGTCTTGGCCTGGGACCTGCCGTCAATTGCGCTAAATGGCAGCGACAAGAGCAACAGCACCAACAGCAACAGCAACACCAACACCAGCAACATGCAACATCTATGCTTAGCGCAGTTGGCCATTTGATTTGATGTGGCAAGCATAATGGGCTCCAACTGAGTGCCACATGCAGGTCCATGTAGACAGGCCCTCGGGGCAGCGTCATGAAAACTAATGGAACAGCTGAAGCTCGGACGTAATGGGGATACGGATGGAAGTATCTGTAGATCGGGTTCTTTAGGAAGCAGCTCGAGGGGATAAATAGTTACCAGTTTGGGTTATATTGTCCTTAACTTTATTGGAGTAATCAAAAACCAGACAGTTTCTTTGATGTGGAAAACTAATTAAATTCAATAAAATCGGAATTTAAGATATAAAATTAAAGGAATGCATTACTATTCTCAAACCAAAATCAGTTAGCAACTACTAATTCACGTCAAAACATGTAGATAGCTTTGAAATTATTTAATTATTTAAAAAAATTTCTATAAAAAGTATTTTCCAATAACGGACTATTAAATAAATGTGGCTTATCTCTAATCAAGTTCCCCTGAGTCCCCCCAAAACTCGATTAGCCGATCAAATCATAATCACCGTCAACTGCAGCGAACTTGGCCCACTGAATGTTGCCGTTGAGCCCGTCAATTAGCGGCAGCAACAAGCAGCGGTAAAAAAAAAAAAACAGCGACAACCGCAGATGTGAGAGAAAGGAAAACCCATGATTTGGCTTTGGCCACCAGGTTGGATGACCAAGCCGCAAATGCAGTGGCCAGCGATCGCGAATCTCGAGCTGCATTTGTATGCAGCGCCACTCGAGCATTCGACCATTCAGCCATTTGGCCATTCATAATGAAAGTGAATTTCGTATGGTTTTTCCTCGGTGGCTCTCCTCTGTGTGAAGCCAAGCATCGATCTGCTGGCCAATTTCTAATGCTGTACGATGCACGGCATGGCTCGGTGTCTTTTGGCCAAGAGCAAGGCAAAACCAGTTGGCAGTGTTGGCCGGGTAAAAGTGTCTTAGTAGGACGCTTTTGGCATCGTCATCGCTCGGATCCGATGGATACGATGGATCGTCTTGGATTGTCTTGGATCGGATCGGATCGGATCGGGTAACACTGACTGACTAACTGAGTAACAGACTTCTTGGTCATGCAACGAGCGTATGCAGAAAAATCAAAGGAAAAGCGAAAAGAAAACGCAGCTGGCCACATGTGGAATGGCCAACAGTTTCACATTCGCCGCTTTTCTTCTCTTCTCTTCTCCTCTGCTCTTTTCTTTTCATTTATTTTGTTTACATTATATTTGATTTTTTTTGGCACAATCATTTGCCTGCAATGTCCACGTCCGTGGCGGAAAGTATTTATTTTAATTAACAAAACGCGTTGGAGTGCCGAGAGTTGGTTGCTCGACTTTCAATTGATTTCCGAAAGTTATCAATTTGAATTTTTACTTTCGCCCATTTGACAGTTGATTTGAAATGTCAACTCAGTGCAATGGTTCGCCAGAAATGTGATTTTCAATAAATTCTTTAATGAATACAGAAGATCAATTTGTTTTGGTATAGCTTTTGTTGAGAAGGGGACTTTATTTGACTACTTATTTTCATTGTTTTGCTTAGTACCGAAAGCATTTGAAAGAATACTAATTTGTACAGTTTGGAGTAAAGCCCTTTTGTACGAATATTAGATCTTCCAATGAGCTTTTTTATTTATGATAACAAACTTAATATGACAACTTTTTTATTTTAAAAGGGTCACATTACATGCCAAAAGCATTCTTCTTATGCATTCTCGATTTTCTCCATTGTATATCCGCAACCTTGTCCAAAAGTCTAACAATTGACCCCGTATCAACCCGGCCCACTACAATTATATCCTTCCCAGTGCGAACCCCCCGTAGATGGTCGGCTTCTAATGAATATTGAAATTCAATGGAAACACTTTTCTCGAAGTCTCCCGTCTCCGTCGCTCCGGATTCGTTGTCTCGCTCAGTGTCAGTCGCCAAACAGACAAAAGTTGATTAAACTGCACAATAACAAACGGCAGCAACAACTACAACGGCCGTTTTCAAGTTCAACCTATTGTGAGTCCGCCAGATACAAACGTAAATTCAAAAGAGCATTTCGACTGGAAAATTCCCAAAAAAAAAAAATGTATAAACACAAAATAAAGCAAGAAAAACAAAATAATTCATACTTATAATCGAAAGCAGCCAACCAAGCGGGATTTGCAGCAAAAAGTTACATTTGCACAGCCGAACAAGTGCAACATAAATCCCAAGCGAAATTCTCACACATTATTAAGCGTTGATTACCATCGAAAAGTGGAAAATACGACGAGCTTGTTTATAAAAACTATTAACTAAAAGTGCAAACTCAAAGCCTCTTCTGTTTTGTATCTTACACATAAATGTTGTTTTTGCGTTTGCCTTTGCCATTGCATTTGCCTGTGTTTTTTGTGCGTTTTCATTTTCATTTGGCTTTTCGGTTTTTGTTGTTTGTTTACGTGTTTTATTGAAAACGATTTTCAATGCCATTATAATGCACTTTGTCTGAGTGTGTGTGTGTTTGTGTGTCCGTGTGTTGTAAACGCAAGCAAAGCAAACGTCCGTCTAACTGTACGGCCGTCAACCGCAGCCATTGGGGCAGCGGCGTTAGAGGCAAGGCGGTACGGGGCTTTTGCTAGCGCTGGTGATGGTAGTGTGGAGTGGGAAGGGGGAGGGGGAGGGGCAGCGGCAGGGGTTGGGGCGTACATGACGACGTCGACGGAAGCAGCGCTGCGAACGGCCACGGCGACGACAGCGTCGACTGCCACTGCTCATCCGCCAGACGATTTGCTAGTGACTACTACTAGAATTTGCACGAGGGTCGCAGGGAAATGGAAATGTATCTTATCAGTTGCATTTACTACGGAATATTACGTTCCAGAGATTAGTAAATTCTAATTATTATTTTATATTATAAATATGCGGTTATCTCTTTGTATGTAAATTCAATTTTAAACAACTTCCTAACAATACAAGGACCTTTTGTAATATATTCCCTTGTTTATTTTTGGTTTTTTTGAAGCACATTACTCCTTTTGAAATGCTGTTCCAAAATCAAAATATTTTTCCATTTTTTTTGCTTAAATCTTACTAGCTTAAAGTTAGGTATCCATATGTACCTTCATTTGTAAGGTTAAATGTTACCACACCTATATTATACTATATTATATTAGTTTAACTATGTTAGGCCACATTAGAGTATGTACAAATAAGTTAAGAACAAATAAATGTTGGGTTAGGTTATGGCTAAGAAAATTACTTAAAAAGCCATTGAGGTAGGTCAGATCAAGAAAAGTGCACAAAATAGTGCAACTGCAATCAAGAATTGAGGTAGGTTGCAATCAAAACATGTGATATATTGTGCATCAAAATGTTGTAGTTTCCAAAAGGTCAACGTATCATTATCCATTTTCCGAATAACGTTTTTTTTTTATGAGTTTAAAAGTTATTTTTATATGTTTAGTGTTATTTTCCACCTCTTACTTTTTAGTATGCAGCTAATTAAAACCTTTTCAATCGACTTAGGATGTTTCTGGATGTGCCACCATCCACTTTGCTTGCCCCACCCAGCAGCTACCGCTAATCGGGTCTTATTAATATGTTGCCAAAGGAAAGTTTTCACCGACATGGATGGCCGGCAAATTGATCGTGCAATAATTACTGCATAGCAGCCAGTTCAGTTGCAACTGGTAACTTGCTGTTGCAGCAAGCTGCTGTCGATGTGGATGCTGCAGATGCTGATGATGAAGTTGTTGCTGCAAATGGAAAGCAACGAGAGGGAAAGTGTTGCCGCTGCCAGTTGGCAGTTTTCATTTTCCATGGCATGCCGCTAATAATACCAATCATAATGGCGCATAATAGACACACTGACATTGAAACGCGGCGCACTGTATGTGTGGGAGTGAAGGGGGGAGGGGTGGTGGTAGGGGAGCGGAGCGGAGCGGCAGACAGACGGACAGAGTCTGCTGCCAACACGGTAGCCCCAGTGAGATCGATTGGCATCGTCGATCATAGCCAGCAGCAAATAGCAAATAGCAAACAGAAAATAACAAATAGCAAGCAACAAAAGCAGCGCAGCGGCAGCGTCAAATTTTGCAATTGCAATAGCAACTGCAACGCCGACGACTGCAACGACATTCAACCGATAGAAGTCAAAGTTCTGAGAGAAGGCGACAGATAACACGTCACTTGACTCGAATGGGGACATGGACAACATGCGTGCCTCCCCCCAGCCCGTTCGCCCCCTTCCGTTCCGTTCGCCAGCAGTAGGAACAACAACAACAACTGCATCGCCAGCAATTGCAACTAAAACAGCAACTACAACTACCACGACTGCGAAAACGACGACGAGTCCGGCACTCGCCGCTGCCACTCGAGAATCGCAATGAATTGTCGTTAGCTTCGCCATTACCCCACGGGCAGTTCACTGGGTTCTCCTGGCCCTCATGGCCCCCTTGTACCCCCCTGACCACCCCGCCATTACCCCCAATCAGGGCCATTCGCATAGATCTCAGGCACACTTCAAAAAATATCACAGCAATTAGATCGCATATTTAGAGTGCACAGATTTAGAGTTGGAGATTTTAACTAGTTTGGAGTAATTGATTAAGAAAATAATAGTAAGATAATTTAAATATTATATTTACTGTTTGTATTCTAACGTCTGTTTTGTCTATTTTAAATATTTTCAAAACTCTCTTTAACTATCTTAGATTTTCAGATTAGTTCATTGATTTTTTTTCCATTCAACACTGCCTACTTTAGAACAGGAGTGTCCTTGAAAGTAGTTTTAAATACATTAAATATATCTATCAGCTTTTATGTTCTTAAAAATACAATATATAGGTTTACTTTTTAATGTTGTTGCACTTAATGTTCTTCTAATTAAACAAGTAGCAGGTGACCTTTTTTTCTGCCAGTGCACTTTTTGTTTGTAATTTCGCATTTTATTTGAGATAGAATGTTGCGCGTATCGAACGCTGCCACCGCAAAATGTTGCAACGGGCTGCAGCTAAATCGCGGCGTTCGATCGAATGGCAAAAGGGGCGGTGCAGCTGGGGGCGGGGGCGTGGCGCGGTTAGCTGCGTTTATGGCCGTTTGTCCGACGGTAGCACACACAGCAGCAAAACAAAAAAATAACATTTTTTCAATTTAAATTGTTTGTTGTTGCTGTTCTGGGTTGTGTTTCGATCGCTGTTTTTTTTTCTTTCGGTTTGTTTTTCTATCAGCTTTGTTTTCGAATTTTGAATTCCCATTGCGTTGCAATTGCAGTTAAAGCCAATTGCTGTTGTTCCTACTGTGTTAGTCGCAGTTTTTTGTACGTGTATTCAGAAGCCAATGTCTCTGCCAGTCGGCGATTGGTAAGGATAAGGGGTGCCACAAGCACAATGATTGATCAGGAATTATGGTTATGGTTATGGTTTCAATAGGCTATCTTTCAAGGCACAAAATTCAAGGATCATTCGCAAACCAAGTAAAAGGATGAGTTACTTCCGGTTATTCAGCTGCACTGCGATAAAGTATCATAAAATAATAACATTTTAATGACTGAACATCAGATATTGGTACCTTTTCTGAGTTAATCAGTTTCCTATTTGGAGCATCTATTAATTAGCTTATAGGGCCGAAAATTAGGAGTTTAGCATATTAATGCCGCATATTTAAGCGCTTATGTGGCAAATTTGTTGTAAATGGAATAATTCCCAACCGAAATCCTTGAAAACCATACAAAAACTAAAAGCGTGCATGAATGTTTAATTTTCTGCACATATCACAACAGCCAGCTGTTACACATAGCTAAATACTATTGCTTAAAATTTGAAATAAATTTATAACCAAAATATTTCGAAGACATTTCCTTTCTGTTAGTGATCCCTGTACCAAAAGCACCCTGTACAGTGCGAACTAACGCACAATTACCCATAGACACAAAATGCATGCCAAGAGTCGGACGAAAAGCAGTGCTCCTATATGGACAGCGATATATATAAACACATTGAATGCATTTTATTTGCTTAGGCATATTTTTAATTTGCGAGGAAGGAGAACAAATAATGAGTGCCGCACAAAATGGCACACGGTGCGAAAGAGACGGAAGAGTATCTAGTTGGTGAGCGAATTGCGAACTGCAATCTGCGAACTGCAAACTGCAAAATGCGAACTGCAAGCGAAACGAACGCGAATGCACGAGTGCGGGCAAAATAATAATAGCAACAAAATTTTCCTTTTCTAGGTCTAGGCCAGATGCACAATTACATTCTAAAATATGCACACAGCTGAGTGTCTATACGTATATCTCTCTCTATATATATAAATATATATATATATATATATAAATCGGTGTGGAGCGAGCCATGTTGCTGACGCTTGGAACTCCGGCTGCTTTCAGCAGCAACAACAGGTAACCGAAATGACAGCACTTGGGGATTTAGGGCCCCCACTTGACTTCCCCATTATATCGGCTTACTGCATATGGGCATTTAGTTGCGGGGAATGCAATACAATGCGATATCCGCGATTATTCACCAACTTGCGCTGGTCTCGTTCGCAGTTCCTGCAACCTATAAATATTAATATATGGGGGCACACGTATTTGTGGCCGGATTATAGATGCACACAATGTAGTCAGACATCCGCCTAATATTTTCTGCAATCGAAGTGGCTGCTGGCATTGCAGTTGCACTGCATTTTGTTCTTGTGCATCGCTTACGCATAAAATGCTCGCTTTCGCTTTTCACACTACGTGTATGCATACATACATATGTATGCATGTATATGTCTGTTTATTCGTTTTGAAGGACAAGACCCGTGTATCGAAGTGTCTGGGTGTCGATCTGCATACCGAGCGGCAACAAGCGCAGAAAAACAATCTATTTACGCATAGACAATGTTGTCGCCTAACGAGAACGCAATGGATGCAAATTCCCTATAGGTGGGACTTTTCGCAGCGCTAAACACACACTTTTCTGCGGGAAAACTTAACTCCATCTAGAGTTTCACAATTAGCTAACAAAACATTACCTTGACTTTTACACATTTCATCTCTAATAGGAATATTTCATTCTTTTCTCCCTTTGCCAGGATTATGCCATAGCATATTGCAGCTTAAAAAGAATTTAGTTTTTCCTTCTGAAAAGTGCTTTCAATTCGCCATTGCACAGCCAATTAGTCGTTTGCATTTATGACACACATACGATGCGAGACGGTTTTCCGCTTGTTTTCCCCCATTTCCCGACACTCGCTAATTCGCATTCGCCACAGCGAAAAGGAGAGTGGAAAGAGACATGCATATCCGCTGCCACAATTGCATATAGTGCTTCGATTCAGATGTGTGTCGGCACGATCAGAAGGCTAGACGCACCAGATGACGGATCGTGTCCATAGGTGGGGGCGTCGGACTGACAGGAGGAAATAATTAGGGGCAGCACGGTGATCAATTGGAATATGCAAAAATCGGACATGTTGTTTATTTGGGTAAGGATATCGAAATAGCATGTCTCGAAACAGAATGGCGACATGCGCCCGCCCATTAAATGTTATTCATTTTAGCATATAGAAACCTCTGGGAGGTCGTGTTTTTATTACATTGGTAATATAAAAACCTAAGCATATTACAAATATTATATCGAAAGTATTAGTTGCATATTCATAATTGAGGATACTGGTAGAGAGAACATAATTTCTTAGTAAATGGGAGAATTTAGTATATTAATAAAACATTTATCGGATTTTGAAAAATAAATGTAAGAAACATTTGGACATACGGATGGCGATAAGTGGAATACGAGTTCTATCTTAATCGATTATAGAAAAGGTTAATATATGTACATATGTAACATATGCAATACCACTTTCAACATATCAAGTGTAAAGAAACTAATTTTCCATTGATCATAAACTTTTTTTACTGTTCATAAAATGTTCATTAAAATGATGTGCCTTAAGAGTCAAAAGGTTTTGTTCTCATATAACAATACCTTCCTGATCCTAGAAAGTTGAGCTTGCAATCAGCTTGTCACTATGTAAATACCCCAATTGATCGTCAAATTTTTTCGCTGTGCATCAAACAATCTGTTTGGCAAAGTCGGAAAATGGGATATGCAAACAAGAAGCGACAACTCGGATGCCCCATGTTCGTGTGTTCACGAAATATATATGTACTTTATAGCGCCGCAGTAGATTCTTTCCTTCTACGATTTCGATTGGGATGACATGGGGTGTTGGGTGGCTTGGCGTGACAGGGGGAGGGGCTTTGGGGTTGGCGAGGGGATCGACGAGCATTGCAAAAGGGGAGCAAAGCAGCAACGAGCAGAGCAGAGCAGAGCAACACAGAGCTTTCGCACACTGCGAAACGCTTATATGGCACTGCTCCCATGTGTGCGTGTGTGTGTGTGTGGGGTTCGCGTGTATTTATATACGCCGTGTGTGCGTTTGTTTGTTTGTGTGTATGTACGGGCGGGTGCAGCGAACTAATTCAAGGCTGCATACCACACACGCTACGGCAAAAATAAAGCTATCACTGTGTTTGTCGCGCTCTCTCTCTCTCTCTCGCTGCGCCTCTCCGTGTGTTTGCTATTGCCTTTGCTTGAGCCCCCACCACTCTCTATCACTATCTCGCCGTCTATCTCTCTGCGGCGCGCTCTCGCTCTCTCGCGCGAACTGCATCTGTGGTCGTGTGCAAGACAAGTTCAGCGCTAAACATTCAAAGTCGCTGCGATGGGCAAGAGCGGGTGGTGTGGCTGGAGGGGGTGGTGCGGCTGGGGGTTTGGATCGCACCGCAGTCTGCGACTGAGAATTTTGTAAGGTTGTATCATCATCATTGCTGATGTTGCTGCTGCTGCTGCCGCTGCTTTTGTTTTCATTTCTGCCTTTAACGAGATGCGACGGGCGGCACACGCTCTAATGCAATCAAAGGGCCAGCGCAAACTGGATCCGAAGCCCGGTTTAGTTCAGGGACGGTCTTAAAGACCCAAAGGGCCTAAAGCCGGGCCATAAGTCTATAAATACTATATGCATTTTTTTTAATTTTAAAGCCTCCCATTTTATCTGTATGGAAATGTTATCTTAAATACAATTCCTAGCTTGAAACACATTTGTATCTTTTCTTGAATTTTAATATTAACCATTTTTTCGGTGTGTATATAAAAAATGTTTCATAAAATTTCTAAACCATAAATCTTTTCTTGATTGCTCTTATTTTGATTCCTTACTAAATACGAAAGTTGTAAGAACTATCAAAGATCTTGAAAATTGTAATTTTACTTTCAATGACTAACTACATATGTATGTATATGTATGCATAAGAAATATTATAAATGTTATGTATGTATGATAATTAAGTTATTTATGTTATTTGCCATTATTACAGTAATATTTCCTAAATGCTTTATATCGAATCAATGCAATTTGTCCAGTTAAATAAGGGAACATGTTATGCTTATGTACACATTTTCCCTGTCACCATTCACTGCACATAAATCGCAGAGAAAATGCAAACATATGTATCTCGCTTCCCCCATCTTTGTCCTATTGCATTATTGTTTTTCTCGCTCTTCACTCGCGCTTTTCCGATGCGGCTGCCGTTGTTTTTGTGACTGATGAGGTGAAGGTGAAAATTTGTAGCTGGCCCCCTTTCTATGGGTCCCAGAAACACAAAAACAGACAATAGGGATGCCAAACTGGTTGCATGCGGCCGCTGTGTTAATGGGTTACAGTGCAATTAGGACAGCAAAGGGGGCAGCAGTTGTGTGTGTGCTTGTGGGTGCTTTATATTGAATCTGATTAATATGTAATGGGAGCGCTTATGTATGCAACGCCCAAGAGGAAAGTCCTGTGATTAAAGATTTCACAATGCCAACCAGTTTGGAGGATTTGCTTTGGAATAATAAGAGAATATACAAAAAGGCTAGCATTTAAATCAATTATTTTCAAAAATTTTCAAGGATGTATATTTTTGAATTTTCGAATAAACATTTACATATTTACATTTACATTTAAGGTTCCCTAAAATTGAGTTTTCATTCCACTTGAAGGAATTCGTCGCGAAATATCGAAGCCCGTCCCAAAAACTACAATAATTAAGCGTTTTCATCTGTGAGCTCAAAAGTGCCACTGGACCATTAATCAATCTGCAACTCGACAAAATGGCGCTCGGAATGACTTCATTGGCAGCACAAAAGAGCGCGGAGCCATAATGCCGCTTATATAACGAGGCTAAGGCGAGGCTCCTGCCAAAAAAAAACGAGAACACGGCAGCAACAACAAAGACATTAGCAGCGGCTAACAGCAACAACTAAGCGATATCCGTTAAAACTTGAACTCGGCGGTCAACCTGCAATGCGTACGGCAGCAGCAGCAACAACAACAGCAACAGCGCATTTAGATAAGTCGCAAAACAAATATACATATTTAAGAAATAAAACAAAAAATGGGAAAACACAACAGTAACAAGAAAGGAAGTTGGAACGATCAAGCCGACAGCTAAATACACTTGCCCGATATGTGCTTAACTTGCTTCAATTGGATATTATGATATAATTAGCTTTTTAACATCATAATAATAGATTGCGATTTATAAATAACGCAAGACAAAGCAATCATAAGCATGCAAATTTCCAAGCATTCTAAGAATATCAGCTAATGGCAAGTTATTTATAAGCAGCTCTGGTAAATTTAAAATCTAGATTTTTCCTTGTGTGCTTATCAAGCAGAATTTTGATCTACTGAACGTTATTAAGATATTCTTAAAAATGGGTAAAGATGTATGCTAAATCCAATTATGTTTCTTTAAAATGAATAAAAATAGTAATAGTAATAATAATAGCTTTTGGCCTAGAATGTTTGGTGCAGAACACACTATCTTTCCAGGATCAGCGCGTAACAAACTGAAGATCATATCAAGAGTACCCCTAGAGATGGGTAAAAACACAAATGCAACAGTAACAACAAATGGCAAAGCAATCAACAAAATTGCAAAGTGCATTTTGCAGTGGCAACTGCAACGTTTGGCACTCAAATTTTAGGTGGCAAGAGGGGGCTTTCAGAGTTGGTGGGGAGGGGGGCGGGCGGGGCCTTTGGGGGTGGGCAGTGGCAAGTGGGGTGCAAGTGGGGGGTTGTCGCTGGTGACAGTGACGTGCTCGGCCCGGTTCGGTTCGGTTCAGTTCGTTTGCTGGCTGGCAATGGACAAATGAACGCCCCTGACATCGTTAGTTGTTTCTGTTGTTGCAGTTCTCGTTGCTGTTGTTGTTGTTGTTGTCGTTGTTGTTGCGCGCGTTGTGTTGCTGCTGCAACTGTTGTTGCTGTTGTCGCTGCTGCTTGCGTCGTTGTAATTGTTGTTAGACGCTTTGCTGGCCGGGGGCACGCAGAAATCCTGATTTGGTTATAACAACGCACATTTGAAAAGCGACAAAATAAAAAGTAAGAAACGGCAACGAAGCAGCAGCAGCACGATTTGAAATTCAAATTCAAATTGGCAATCCAAATCCAAAGCCGAAAGGCAGCCAAGAAATGCGTGCACTGAGCTTTAGCCATGAGCCATGAGCTGTGGAGCCATGAGCCATGAGTAGTGGCTAAAACGCTACATACTTGCGCTCGCAGTCGTAGAACAGAAAATGTCAGCCGGAGTAATCAAATAAATAATCTGGCTAAGTGCTGCCAGGGATGGCGAAGAAGTTGGCCGAAAGTGAAACTGAATCTGCAACTGCAATTGCAATGCAAAGAAAGTGAAACGCGTGATTGCGATGGGCTGGGAAAATGCATTGCAAGTGAAATGTAAAATTAAGTTGAATTTGATGTATGTATATAGTTGAATGAAATGCATAAACAAAATTGATGAGCAGCAATGAATAACAAAATAATTCAAGAGTTTCCATTAAGACACTGCTTGAAAATTTATTCAGTTTGTATGAATATGAATAAAAACTAAATTAATCAGTTTTAAGGAAGCTTAAAGAACTCTATGATCTCTGAAAGACACAAGTTGTATACTTAGGCAAGAAATCCTTTTTTATTACCACTAATATAGAGAAGAGCCCAACGTCAAATGGTTAATCAGACTTCAGTTTTGAGATAATCTACAACTGAATAGTAGTACTTAATCATTTAATCCCGGCATCAAAACTAACAATTATTCTCTAATTGTGGTTAACAATCGACACACAAATAGACATGCAAACTGAGCACTTGCAAATGAATTGCTGAAATTATCACCAATCAAACACAATTCTTGGCTAGCAATCATGCTGTCGATTGAATAGATCGCAGCCAGCGATTTTCCCACAACACCCATCCCTCGAGTGAGCGGACTAACGCAGAAACTAACGCACTTTTCAAATCTAATGCCAACAAAAAGAACAGAAACAAAAACGGCGGCTTGGTCGTGTGGAACCCCTTGACATTAATAGCGAGTCGCAAAGTCTGACTCAAAGAGAGGCCCAAGATATGGCTGCAGGGGCATTACGAGTAGATGGGGTTCACTTTTTTTTGGCGGAGGGGGGTAGAAGGTGTTTTTTGGGGGTTACGGGGTAGGGGGCTGGCTGTGGCCGCCGCAAAAGAACCTTGGACCGTCGCTGAACTCGCTGCAAAGTGAACAATCTTAGCCCGTCTACGACGCGTCGGTAGCGTTGACGACCGCTCGCAATGTCAACGGCTCGAGCAGCATTTCAATGCCTGCCACTGCCACTGGGTTGCGGATCCGAGTTCCAATCCGACTCAGAATCTGTAGCTGTATCTGTGTATCTGAATCCGACTGCGAGTCCGAGTCCGGGGCGTTGGTGTATCCTTGAAATCGAGAGTTCAATGCTTGGGCCGTGCGGCGCTTGAACCCAGTCGGGGCATCCACCAAAGTAAAAGGGCAGCGACAGGACCTTCTCGTCCTTCTGTCACACAAAAAAAAAAATTCGAGCTCAGTCGAAGAAAAAATATGGCAGAGATCGCTCATATTTCTTGTAAATTACTGATCCAATGTCAAGTTGTCAAAAAGGATATCAATTTCCGCCTCTAAATAACATTTGAGGCAAAACAAGAAATCCTAAATTTGAAAATCTTTACTAAAACATTTTAAACATTAATTAAAACATTTTAAAATCTTAAATTAGCTTCAAAGATCTTTGAGCCTCAAAGTATGCAATAATATACTTCCAAATTAAAACCCTTTTGAACCGTGAGATCTCACTGCTCACAAAGAGTTTTATAAATATATATAAAATACGAATTTATTATTTAGTTATTTTAATTGTGTAACAAGTAGAAAAATATAATGCTGTGCATGCTTAAAGGAAGCTTTAACTATTTTAAACCTAAACAAAGTTTTTCTTTTCGTGCATCCATAAAAGTGGGTGGCTGCAGGGCGCAGGACCCAAAATTTAGCGCCTCGCTTACAGGCTGAACTTCAACCAAATTGTTCAAGTTCAAGGTTGCCGGAAAGCCCGATTCGAACCAAAAACCCAAAGCCCATACCCAAACAGTCGGCTCTTTGTCTGCCGCACGCACACACCCACGCCCACACAAACACACGCACACTTTATCACGCACACGCACACCAAAATGGCCGACAAACGGAAAGGAGTGTGAGCAGCCATTTTGTCTGTGGCCCGAAATACCAATACAAGCGCACAGATAGGCAGACGGCAGCCTAAATACATGCACACATATACGGCGGACATTTCCTACAAGCGACCCGGCCGCCACCCACACAAACACACACAGAGGCAGCAAGGCGAATATCCTTTTGACCTTGAGCGCACAATTTCCACACGCAAAATTTATTGACCCGACTGTCTGACTTGGCTTCGCCGCATTCGGAAACTTTTGAAAACAAAAACGAGCAGCGAAAAGTAGCAGGCCGCCACGACTCCTCGCTGGGTCCTGTCTGGGTTTCATATATATGTCTTTTTGTTTTCCCTTTTTTTTTTGCCAAGAAAAGGAAGTAGGTGCCCGCAAAAAAGGGCGGCGGCGCCCAAGGACTGTGGGTGGTTGTGGTGAAGTATGGTGTGGTGTGGTGTGCCATTCAGACGCTTCCCAGAACCGGGGGCTCCGTCTGCCTTTCGTGTCAATAGACTGTTATTTGTCTGCCTCCTGGAAATCCCAGCCCCTTGTTAAATCCCTACCACTCGGCGGGTGGCATCTTACACCTACACCTACAGCACATTTTTTTAGGCGGTACGACGACGTCGACAACGACGAGACAACAACCCGAGCGTCGACATTTATATTTTAGTCTGCGACTTTGAGTGGTTGAGTGGCACGGTGGCTCAGTCGTTAGGTGGTTGACTGTTTTTGGGTGGCCGTTGGGGGGCGGCGCCTTGCGAGGAGGACATCCTGTCGGGATTTAATAAACAAGTTACTGGCCTTTTTATTTATTTCGGGCACTTGTTTGGCTGACAGTTTCGGTCTCTGGAGGACGAGTTTTAATACGGCCAGATGGGAAATTCAATTAGTTGAAATACATATTTTCATAATGAAAATTTTCAGACCTTAAAGTTTAGGTCGTGTATTAAAGCATTGAATTTGTTGCAATATGCTTCCACACATTAATCTATGTACCATTTTCAACTCTGTCCCTTATATATTAATATATATTGTTAAATCAAAAACATTCCCTTCTTTATAAATTCGATATAGTAGAATTCTTAGAAACCAAATTTTAAATTAATTTGAAAGCAAGAGCTTTTAAAGCTTTTTAGCGAGCACACAATATACTTGAGCTTTTAATGAACCTAAAACTTTCAGCATGTGTTCAATGCATCTAAAACTGTACTCCGGTCGTTTAGCTTTTTTATGTAAATTAATGTAAGATACATGTAAGATTCATGTCAGCTACATGTAGATATACCCAATTATCATAATAGTTACAACGTACTAGCTGTAGATGGCGCCACCATTTTATGTTTGAGTTGTAAATTGTTCATGTAAAAATAACGTCGAAATAACTAAGTGGCTTCACTACCAAAGTTTGAAAATAGTGGCAGCGCCAAATTGCAATGGCGCCAAATTTAAAATATAGACTTGAAAATATCTTGAAACATTTTATCCAAGCAATCTTATTTGAGCCAATTTAAATAATCAAACATCTATTTGGAATTGAATTGTTTACTCTTGGATCAATTTTGTTGTGCTCACGTAGATTTTTGAAAATACTCTTTAATGTACTCGTTAAATTTTAGTTTTTCGTTTTGCATAAAGGTAATAAAATCGTCGACTTACCGCTGAGCTTGTCCATTCGCTTCTCAATGTTCAGGCACTTGGACATTAGCTTCTCGACGAGAAGGGGATTGGCGGCGGCGCTGGTCACGAAGCGCGGCTCCTCCGCCAGCGGCTGTCCGCCCATGAGGGCGTACTCCAGCTTGGTGGCACAGTCGCCGGCTACTCCGCCGCCGGAACTAGCTCCTCCTCCCCCGCCGCCGTGATTGCCATTGCCATTGCTGTTGTTGTTGCTGTTGCTGTTGTTGTTGTTGTTGTTGATCAAATCGCCACAGAGGGCGGCAGCTGCTGCTGCAATCGCCGAGGCTGCCGAGCTGGAAGAGCCGAAGGCCAGTAGCGCCTGCTGACCACCGGCATCGCCGGAATCGGCCAGACTGGCGGCCACCGAATCGACCAGACCCTGGGCACTCAGCTGGGCATTCTCTTTGGCTAGCAGATCATCGTTGGCCACCACGGCGGCAGCGACGCTGGCGAAGTCATCATCGGTGATGACATTGTTGTTGTTCTCCTCCTGGGAAACAGTTGGTTGCAGCGGGAGGAGCAGGAGTTGTTTCAGCGGTGTGGGGGGGGGGGGAGAGATGAGCGGAAAACAGAGAGGGAAAACAAAACAATGATGAAAATTCCATATAGAATCTGTGGGTCTAAATATGATATGGATATGTAGTATATATATGTAGAAATGTATTATGACAGTTTGTAAACTTCTCTGTTCTGTTCTTGGCGGATGTACATTTTCGACTTTCACCTCGACGGTGGCCAAATCGGACAGCAGGCTCTCGATCTCGAAGTTGCTCTCGGAGAAGCTGCGGAACAGCTCGTCGGAGGAGTCGCCGCCGCAGAGCGGTTCCACCACCACGTTCACGTTGCGGGCCGCCGCTCCATTCAGTTCGTTGCCGGCGGACTCCACGGATCCCAGGATCTCGCCACCGACGCTCTGCTGCGGGTTGTTCGGATTGCCAGCTGATTGGATCGAGGGGTTCAAGTTTTCCGTTCCGTTAGCCGTAGAATCATCCTTTGAATAAAATTATATATTTATATTAACAAAAACTTTAAAAAATGTTATATATATCTTTTTCTAAAGAATGAAATCAGTCTTAGAAGCGAAGGAATAAAGTAAAATTGTCTACTCTAAAAGTATGCAACAAAAATGCTTTCAAAAACCACCACCTTTCAAATTCTTGATGTCCTGCTCATTACGAGTCATAAATGTTGTTTAATAGCTTGGCACATGTAAAATTTAATTGGAAGTACATATTATATAAAAATCATTAAGGGTCCATGTCCACTTCATAGGTATAAAAGTATCTCTTTCTATTTCTATCGACGATTTAAATTTCCTAAGGTACATATGTCCTTGTACTTACGGCTATGCATGTTCCCAAGTCTAGACCTCCAACAAGACGACCATCGTTATCTGGACACCAGAGCAGTGCATCGTCGATAAAGGGCATCGCTGATAGGGCAAAGCCTGCACTGCAAACACTGTTAACTGCCAGCGTGTAGCCGTTTCCTGAATACCCCTGCCAGTCGCGAAAGTTCTGCTCAATCTTGATGCCACCCAGGTCCAGGGTATTCCTCGCGTCTCAAACCAGGAAAGGGTATCTAGTGTCCACTAGTTTTCTAGTTTCGCTGCGGAAACACTGCTCGATACGAACTTGCAATACCTCGATTTGTATACCTATCACACTTGGTATAAAATTTCGATCTCCGTTCGCTTTACAATTTTCTCATAAGATTCGTGTGAAAATGTTGTTTTAGGCACTTTATTTAAGACGGTTTTGGTTTGGTTCTTCAAAATTTGTATAGAGTTTTGACTTCGCATCTGTTTATTAGATCACACGAAAAGTGAAGATACTAGGTTCCTTGTGGATGTGTAAAAGTTGTTAGTTCTTCGACGCACTTAACAGTGTAGGGATATTAAAATCCTCTTGTATATATATTTTTAATTTTAATATTATTTTGGCTTGGTTTTGGAGTCTGAAAAAAGAAGAGAGAATTTCAATAAGTAAAGGCATACATAAGTAATAGTAATAAAATACATAATAATAGAAAACAACATCAAATCTGTAAACCTTCAAAACCTTTTCTTATTCATTAAATAACATTATACATTGAGTGCTCATGCAATTATTTCAAACATCAGCTGTTCATAATACATTTATCAAATGCTCAACTCCCTTCTTTTCAATTTCGCACCAACTTATCTAAAATCAAGGCGTTTTAATTGCACAGGGAACTTGCTTTCTTGGGGAAATTCCGGCCCATCTCAATTTGCATCTGCATCCCAACAATGCCGCATCATTGGGCATCCATTAAAATATTTACATTTATACATAGCCGATCCGATCTGCAGGCAATATATATATATATATATACCGACATATATACATAGTTAAAAGGCGAGAAGGGGATGAAAATATAGAAAGTCGTCTCGTTGCATTGTTTCAATTTTTGCCTTGTGGCTTCCGGTTATAACTAATTTTCCTCTGAATCAAAGTTTTCCTCCGCGCGCCGCAACTTTTTTTTCGGTTTTGCGATTGTGTTTGTGTTTAAAGTTCAATAACATTAGAAATTGCGAATTACAACATAAAAGCAAGAGCGGAAAGAAAACTCGGCGATCGGGGCAAGTTGCATCCACGGCGGCGGGGCAAGACGTGCGGCACAAATTTTGTGGCAAGCTAAAACTGAAAACTGCATACAAATAATCAAAAAAAAAAAAAAGTGTGCAAAAAAGCAGGAGAAAAACGAAAATAGAAGCAAAGCTGGAAAAACGCTTTTTACATAACATGTTACTGAACTGCGGCAACAACAACAACAACAGCATGGAGCAACAACAAGTTTTGCACTCGCCAAATTCATTACAAGTGAAAGTCCAAAAACAACAGCAACACCAACAGCACCATTTGCAACAACAACAACAACAGCAACTGCAACTGCAACTGCAGATTGCAACAACAATCTGCATTCACGGCGCAAAAAGTTCGTTAACATTGAACTACGAAGCAAACGAGGCGGAATACGAAGAGAAAAATGCGCATAGGAAAAAATAAAACTGCAGCAAACTTGAAAGCACTCGCCAACAACAACAACAACAACATTTTCAGCTTTAGGTGCAAGCGTTAGCTGAAAAAAAAACATATTATAAAATAGGAGACTGGAGAAACAACAACATCTGCTATACTTAAACATGCAGCCGTAAAAAAGTAACAATAGACTTGCAATCTTATTTTAATAACTTCAGACAAGGAGCAGTATCGGCAATTAGTTTTAAAGACCTTCAGCTAAGTCACTAGATTTTATAAAAAATATATAATTAAACTTAAGCAAGGGTCTGATTTAGAAAAGAAAGTAAGGATCTTAAATACAGTTCTCTATACATTGACTATACAAAATGGCATTAAGAATATGTAGAAACATTGTTTCAACTTCAAAACATTTGTACATCATTAGTTTACGACTAAATAAAGCACAAAAAGTGGGAACAAATAAGATATCTACTATTATCAATAACAAAAAAACAGATCTTTCGTTTATTATCTCAGCTGTTAAATATGACTGTTATTACATATTACATATAACTAAGCAAAATGAGAATAACATTATTATAAATGTTACCTTAAACAAATTCTTTAGTCTATACTAAGTGAAAATAAACTATCCGAACTGAAAGAAGCTAAGAGATACGAGACTTACTAAATAGGAGGAGTAAAGAGCCGAAAGAAATAATAACAACCCAATTACAAAACTCTAATAAATTCATCTGAATCCATAGCATTTTATAAAAGAAATTACATCTGCTATACAAGCAATAAATAAAGGAAAGCATTAAACATCTTTGCAGAAGCAGTATATCATGTAGATATTAGCATTAGAAGTCGAAAGAACAAAAACAATAGCAACTTTGTGTGCGGCACACGAGCAACAAACACACGCAACATGCAACATGCAGCAGCATCAGCATTATGAGCATTAGAAACGGCAGCAACATCAATGGCCGCAGTGCAACACATTCAACTTGCAGCACAGACATTACAACATTGCGCTGCCTGGCACCCGCGTCATCATCATTTCTCTTTCTCCCTACCTATCGCCACTTTTCTTTCGGCCTCTTCGGGTTTTCCACAGCTTAGCTGTTGCTGTTGTTGTTGTTGTTGCTTTTGCTGTTGGTATTGCCATTATGATGCGCATGCGCGGCGGAAAACTCGTTTTTCATTATTCAATACAAGCGACTCGGGCGGCTGCAACTATTTCACTTTCCAGCCAAACTGCAAGTTCAGGCGAAAAGAAAAAGCGAAAGAAAACTCGAAAGAGCTGCGCAACAACAACAACAACAAACAAGAAGCGCGAAAGGAAAAGCCAATGGAAAACGTCCAGCCTTGTTTTTAGCTTCAGCTGGCGCCAAGTTGGCCATTTGCCGTTTACTGTTCGCCGTTCCCCGCGGGCCAAATCATAATTAGACATTTGGCCCAAGCTCCTCAACATTTATGCAAAATATCGGTTGGCGTTGAATCCACCACCCTTCCCCCCCCCCCTTCACCACCCTCCCATTGCTTTTCTTCATGCCTCTTTAGCTTGGCGAGTAATCACAGTGCCACAGTGCGTATACGCAATCTCTGATTAGCGCGGCAATCGGCAAGCGAGATTGCATAGAAATGCTAAGTTAAAACGGCTGGGCATGTGTACTTAGCCGAGAATCTACACTGTGCAGCCCGCATTCACTTCCTGGTTTCCCCAGCGACTAGCTGGCAATGAGAATTCCCGATTTGGGTGCGCCGATCGACAACTGACGATCGCCGACTGACCAGTGAGCGGTACTCAGTGCTCCCCAATGCGCCCCATCCCCAGTCGCCGGCTGATCGAGTGCTCTCCACAACGGGGTTCTTTCGCGAAAGTTGAAAGCTTTCCAGTTTTCCCTGGGTGTGGTGACCTTAAGGCGACCGTTTCCATACTGGAATTTGGGTGTAAACCACAAATGCATCCCAATCACTTTTAATAATAATAACAATTATAATGATAATGATTTATTTATACTTAAATATCTTTATTTGTAGATGAAATTTGAATGGGTCATTAAAGCAGGCATATTACAAAAATCTCCTACACCAAAAGAATAGTGAAAATGTTTAGTCTTTTTGAAAATAAATGGAAATGATTTATGAGACATTTTACGCTATGGTACCCCTTAAAAAATATATTATTTAGGGTTTTTCATTCTCACCTTTCGCTTTTTGTTGTCGTTGTTCGCTGACGATCCTCGACGTTGCTGAATGTTTTTTTCTTGTTTTTTCACTTATTTGTAAAAGGTTTCGTTGTTGTTGTAAATATATAAATTTTGATTGTTTTTTGCTTGTTGTATAGTTTGTATATTGAACTACGCGTAATTTGTAAGTTAATATTAACGATTTATGTTAACCGTAAGGCAGTGTAAAGTTATCTAAAAGTGTTTTTCTGCATTTCTGGGTTGCTTCACTTGTTGCACATTGACGTGCCACTCGATGTTGTTGTATTTGCTTGGCCGCGCACTCGGGCGCATTTTATATAGTTTAGTTAATTATTTTGGTCTTTTGTGGCCGCCGCACTTGTCACAGGTAAATGATGGAGTTCGGGGAAGCAGTCTCACAGTTTGCCGACTTGGCCGATTTTATCTTACAGCGAATGCGATAGATGTATAAAGTTTTATTGCCATTAGCATCGATATCGATGGCATTGACCAAATTTGCATTAGTTCCCAGTTTGCTGCTTTTGGCACGCATTTATGGTGTTTGAAGGTGCGCTGGGGCATTTGGGGGCGGGCGGCGGTGGGCGTCGGTGGGCGGTGCCCCGAAGACAAGTGGATTCCGTGGAAATGGCTCCCAATTTCCGATTGCCCCAATCAGCCGAATTGTCAATCAGCCAATGTCGCCCTATGTCGGCTTGCTGTGCGGCCTCTGCAAGTAGAATCGAAGAAGAAACCACACGGCCAGAAGCCAATCAATAAATATGAAATAAACACAAATTCGCTGCATAAGTTTGAATTGTTTAAAAAACGCGCGAGACATTGACAAACCGGTTGACGACTGTCTCGAAGGCAGAGGCCAAGATAATCTGCTGCTGCGGTTGTTCCCAATAACTACATATTTTCGCCGGAGATCATCAATTTTACAGACCGCTTTATTTGCATTTTACTTCTCGAGTTTTCTGAATTTTTAAAACCTAATACCAATTTTCTTAAAAACCCATTAGGAAGAACAAAGAACGATCATTTTTTCAATCGATATTATTTTATTTATTTAGTAATAAAGATAATAATCTACAATTTACATTTCCCGGAACACCCCACTTCCGAACGCCCATTTCTGCATAGAATTCGAATTCGCACTTAAAAAAAAAACATGAAAGCTTTTGAGGCCTGCAAATTATGGAGGAGCTTTTGCTATATAGACTATAGTAAAGCTATGCAAAATGCGTTAGTTGCAGAGAATGCGGGACAGAGACAGCTGCAGCGCGTGACAGAGACAGGTGGCAAGGGAGAGCGAAATGCGCCGGCTTCTTTGACTTTTGTCTATTTCTATTGACTGCGTAAATATGTGTGAGCTGTTGTTGCTGTTGCGATTAGCTTTTTTGCATTGTTATTGTTATTGTGGTGTGCGTTCAGTTTCTAAGCGCGTGTATGTGTGAGCGGTGACCTTCTCACACTGTCATGGCTACGAATAAAATAATATAAAAATAAAAGCTTCTGGCTGTATAATTTGTATGCAGCTCTCAATGCGTGTCGACTGGCGCATTTGTGTGTGTGCGTGAAGAACATAAGCGAGTCGTGCTTAAAAAGCCACAACAAAACTATAAACAATAGCAACAACCACACGGCTTTTCATTGAACAAAATATTATTAACACTCCGCTCAAGATCGCTGTTTTTGCCAGCGCTTTTTATTATTATTGTTGTCGCTTGCGGATAGTTGAAAAACAGTATCGCAAAACTTAGACAAATTTGTCGTATTTCTTTTTGCGTTTTTGCTTTTTGCCAACTAACTGGAGACACTTCCGATTTGGCAAAAAAAAAACTAGCTAACTTTTTTCTATGCTTTGGTGACGAGCCTGAAATTGTAAAAACATTAACTTCGTTGGCTTCGTGCTTAATTAGTTTATTTAGTAACAGTCTCAAGGTCGCATTATATAGTTAGCAGTTACATATTGTACAGCTGTAGCTTTTTAGGAACTATGCATAATTATAGTTCAATCGTTTACATCTAAAAAATTTCGATTGCTTTATGTTACTATATAATATCGTAGCTAAAGCTGTACTTTTTACGATATTTTATTAATTTACGATTTTCTCAGGACTTTTTCCCCGATCATTTCATTAGTCATAGCTTGAGAAACAATTTAGCAAGTGGGCAAATTTTAACCTTAGTTTTGTGCTTTTCGTTTTCAGGTGTAACCACAAAAAGCTATTGTTTTTTTTTTTTTAGTTTTCTGTTGACCTTCTTTGCTGCTGCTGCTTCTTCTTTTGCTGCCGTTTCTTATGTTTTTGTTGCTATACCGATTCAAGTTTAAGGTCGTCGCTTTGGGGGTCTAGACGCTAGACTACAGTCTGTAGACAGTCGCTAATGCCGCACGAATGGCCGAGCTGTAGGGTGCTTGTTGTTGCTTTTACAGGCAGCACCCCCCTTTGCCGCCCAAGGGCGTAACGAATGTTGTAGTAATCGAGTCTCCTTCCCGCTCGCACCGATGTATTTATATACATTTAGGTTTAAATTCGGCATAGTCGAACGTCGAATGTACATATGTCCACGTATGTGGAAAGAAGAAAAATTCAGTTGGTTATTGCACCTCATTATGTGTGACTAATTTGCATTGGACGAAACACTACTCCTGCTTAAAGAGGGGAACTAAGTTTACCAAATCGGTCAGGGCAACTTACAAATACGACCAACAAAAGTGGGTGGGTATGTTTTAGTAACTAATTACTAGAGAAAAGCAATTAAACCTACAGCTTAACCTTTAATTCATTTATTAAGCCATAGGAAATTTCCACGCATCAACGTCACATGAAAACCCTTAGAATCACATCTTTAATCCAAATTGCGCATACGACCTGTTGGCCCACTGAGCCAAAAATTTATAACGCCGTGTTAAATGATTGGGCATTGTCTCTCTCGGACCGCATTGCCCCCAAGAGCAATTACCAAATTATTATCATCATTATCGTTATGAACGAAAATTCATTCGCATCTGGCGCACGCGGCGTATGCGTTATATTTCAGTTAACTGCTGCTTCTGATGGCTCCATTGTTACACCAGAACACGAAGCATAAGGTTAACCATGGGAAACAAACGACCTTGGGTCACTATTATACAAACTATAGCCGAATTCTTGACGGCTGGCAAACAAGAAGAAACCAAAATTTAACCAACAAAGAGCCAACAACAGAAAATGAATTCTAATTAAATTAACAAAATGAGCGTAAACAACAGCAGCAGAAAAATGTTAAATGGAAAAATTATTCTGCCACCGCCATAAAAAGTGCGATCAAGAAATAGCAGACACACGAGACACAGCCATTATGCATAATGGATAATGGAGATGGAGATGGCGACTGCGCCAGCAAAGAAAAGTTGAGTCAGGTCCCCGAGAGCTGTCGTCTGATACATTTGTCCCACTCACTGATCCCATTGTTCTATGCTGGCCTCTACACAACTGTAAATGCAGTGGAAAATCTACGCGATTTTCGTTTCGAAACCTATTGCGTTCCTGTTGAAGTGGTATAACACTATCAAGACAAAGGAAAAAGTGCATTATAGACAATATATACACATCAAATAATTGAAAACTATATATTGAATTCAAAGATTTTTTATTTAAATGCCAAGAAAATACTATAATATTAAAAATTGATAATATGAACAAAAAGAAGTGTTATTTGTTAGTATAGACATTAGTATAGGTCTGTATTCAATTTTGCCATAAATATTTATTTGGGCCATAAATATAAAAAAATGTGAAAATTTATGTAATATCCGAATTGCCCAACATTCATAACATATTCTAATGACTTAATCGAACTAATTAGATTGTTAATATTAGTCAATAGCTTTCTGTGCTTCTGCCAAATATTCATTCTACGCCCCACAAAGTGCATTGAAATATTAAAATAGAAGAACGGAAAGCAAGAGCCAAAATAAGAAACAAAAGCAAGAGGCATATCTTACTACGAAAATTAATGTGTGTCGTTATGTCTATTTCAACGTGCCCCACCGAAGTGCATGTGTGTGTGCGCGTGTGTTTGTGAATAAAATACGCAACCTTCAAAAAAATCTAACAAAGCAAACTTGTTCAATAGTCATATGCGTATCAGGAAGTCAACATTTCAAGGATTGACTCATTGAAAAAGTCGAATGCGATGGCAACAAAAACAAGTTAGTCGCTGTTGCACGCACACAACTGCAAGCTCAAATACGCGCTCTCTCTCTCTCCCTCTCTCTCTCTCTCTTACAGACACACACTTATGAGCATTAGACGAAAAAAAATAAAGCGCGCCCGGCAAAATGCAATGCAAAATGCGGCAACAACAAATTATTTACAGTAAAGCACTCACACACACACGGACATTCTGCAAGTCTAAGTCTGTGTATGTGAGATCACTTGCAGTTGCATTTTCTCACCGAGCGAGCTTTCGCTCTTTATTTTACTCCAGTTCTCTTACGTTCACTCTTTTGTTCGCTCTGATTTCATTCAAATTGTTTAACGCAAAAGTGCAAATACCGCAAAAGAGTTTGCTTGTTTATGTTATTGCTGCAGCTGTTATTGTTGTTTTTGCCTTTACTCCAGCCGCAAAATTTTACTTTTCATTGTGCGAAATTACTCACAAGAAACATATTCCAATATGTGAGGTAATTTCTGGCTGCAAAGGGCAGGGAACTGCAAACTGGCGGGCAAATACAAAAAATCGAGATACTCCTATAAAAGTGAAAATGTAGTTAATATTTGATAAAGTTTTTTTTTCGATATTTTGTTCAAAAGATTTTAAAAGTGGTTTTCTCAGATAATTATTATGATTTTTTAAAAATATTTAATACTGAATGTTAACATATTGTATTTAAAATTTTTACAATTACCTTAAAAAATATTTGACTATTTCCTTTCTCTCTGTTGATAAATTTGGGTTTATTGTTTATATGCAAAGGTATGAACATACATACATAAGAACTTTAAAATTTCCCAATAACATTCGTGATTGGCACTCATAATTAGGTCAAAACATTTGTTAATAACTTAATTTATATTCCCTAAAGACACAAATTCATATCAGCAACATCGACATACAAACAACTTGAAAAATTCCCCAAAACTTTGCCCGCGGCCACAAATTTTCCAGTACATTTACACGAGCGCAGTAAATCCTTCGGGCTTTAAGCCCATCCCTGACCTCAGTAAAGCGTTCAAAAGCCCCAAAAACGGCGAGGAACCTTCACTCTCGGCCGGCAGGTTCATTGCTCAGATTCAAGGCACTAACCTGGCCAAAAACGCCACTACTACACTTCTGTCAATAACGATAACTCCTTCACGCAAAGGCAACAAGCAGAAGAAAAGACAATAACAAAAACACAACAAAAAAAACCACAACAACAAATTAAGCGAAAATATGGAGGAGCAAAACAAAAACCCAAAAAGCTTTTCAGGCTTCAGACTTCAATTGAAATTCGCGTCGTTGTCGATTCGATCGCACTGGAAGGTCGTTGCATTAAAGAGTTTAATGACCAAGGAAACTTTTGCCGAAATATGAAACAAAAGCGGGGGCCGCAGCAACAACAACAACAACTAGGCGCTGCTGCGTAAACTGCAGCGGGCAGAGGGCGGGCAGCGACGCCGGCCGAGGCAGCGGCGGCGGCAGCAGCGCCCACAACTCACTTACACTCCTTTCATGGCAACAACACTTGGGAAAGGTCAACGAACAACATTGCCTCGTCGGTCAAAAGCAGAGTTCACACGACCAGAGCGGGATGGAGCGTGTGTGCGAGGGAGATGGGGCGTGGGAGCGAGCGAGAGGGGAGCAGTTGCAGAGAAATAAATTTAAGAAAGTGCCCGTTATCACATGGTAAATGATCAAAGTTGCAGTCTACTTGCACACTATATCAAACTAAGTATAAAAGTGCTGAAGAATTCGCATTTACGAATCAAATAGGTAGCAATTAAAACTATGGATGCTAAAAACAAACGATGTTTTTTATTAACTACATATGTATGTACATTTACAGATTTGAATGAATAATCCTGTCAAATTCTCGTTAACTGGGCGTTGTTGAATATTTTGTGCGATGTTTTCTGCTTTTAATGATTTGTTTTGAAGTTCAATGATTTTGCGGAATGGGAAACTATGCCCTGCAAAATTTTTGTACAGTGCATGGGGAGTGAGAGGGCAATACGCGAACGCAGGCCGATGAATTTTTGTTTTGCTTTTGCTTTCGCATCGAGTGGAGTGAAATGGGTGAGTGAGTGAAAGAGAGAGAGAGAGAGTGAGTGAGATGGCGATCGGGAGTTGCTCCAAAAAGTAAAAAGTACACAGCGCACAGACTCATGATTCAACGCAATTAATAATTTATTAATTGTTAGTCACATTCGAGCTATTTTCACGCCGCCGCCAAACGTAACCAGGCAGCGACGCCCACGCCAGCAGAGCAGCGCAGCGCAGTCGCGTCGCGACGTCACCGTTTGCATTCATTCACTTTTTCAGCCGAGAGATCAACGCACTTTGTGTTGATCCCACGAAACAATTTGCCGTTTAATGCACCCAAAAAACAAAAAAAAAAAAAAAATAACGCAAAAATCAAGAGCAGCAACAACACGCTGAACTCGTGCAAACTGCCACAAGAAATGCAGCGCAGCGCAAAATAATTTCGTTTTATTGAGTAACTTTTATGGGGAATTTCACTTTTGATTTTAAAGCACCCAACCAAATTCCAAATGGGGAAATACTTCTGACTCAGCTATTTCTTAATTAAAATGCTAATATGCTCTGACATTATAAGGCATAATAGTTTTATAAAAATGTATTAATTTATTAATTAAAGCAAATGCAAATGCTTAGAACTATTTTTTCGAACTTAAATGGTTAAGTAGGTATTTTAAACATTTAAATAAAACAAAAAAATATCCTAAGCGAGAAGAATGATCCATATTTGATTTTGATCGATTCGATAAGCGAGTGAAATAAAATTAAGACTGCAGTTCCACTTGCATTTCGCTGCTGCGCAAGCTGCCTGCGTCAGCAGCGACGCCTACTGCGCTGCGACAGAGGTGCAGCGAATGCAGTCGAAGCAAGTTTTGTCACTGATAGCGCAAAACGAAATAAATAAAAATAAGATACGAGCACAAAGCCATCGAAAGTTGGCCGCTGAGACATTGAAAATATTTCGTCGCCATTGCCGAAAAAAGACCAAAATACCAAAAAAAAAAAAAAACATGAAAAATTATTTTAAGAAAACGTCGAAAAAATGCACAACATGGAAAAATGCATTGCGCTGCCTGCGGAGAAGATAAGCCCGAATAAACCAAATCGGAGTTCGAAAAAGAAACGAAACCATCAGCGTAAATGTGTCGGTCAAATTCCTTGGCCCCAGCGAGGATGCCCAGCCTGGCCAAGATGCCTTCGGACCTGGCCAAAAGGCATCGCAATGGCCATCGCCGTTGCTGGGTGCAAGTACTAAACTCGTTTGAAAGTTGCAACTGCCGATTGGTGGTGAAGGAGGAGGAGGAGGCATGGGAGGATGGGGTGGTCACAGATCGAATGCAATAATGTCTTTCTTTTGGAAATTATGGATTACCTCAAGAGATGACGGCGGCAAATTCGCATGCAAATAATTTGAAATGTCCAAAAAGGTTCGGCCATCGAAGGCTAAAGTTCAATGGAAACCCATATCGAAATTTGCGGGGAGCAGATGCATTTTTAAATGGAGATGAAAGTATGAATTTGAATAGGTTAAACAAGCGATCGAAAGTGGTGGGTACATTCAAATGGCCCAATAAATACATGTTTAAATGGTTGGAAAGTTGTGCTATGTACATATATCAAACGAAAATTAATAAAATTACTTTAAATGGTTTTTGTATTTCAAATTTTCTAATACTCATATGTGCACCTTGTCATCACAAAATCATTAATATATAATTAATAATAAAATATTGTAAAACTTTGAGTTTTACAAGCGAGTTAGATAGATAGATGTTGTTATTGCTTTATATTCATTAACACTTTTATTCAGAGAGTTATAATATTATAATTTGAGAGTGCTGCTTTAGTGTTTAGATAACATATGAATAAATTTGGTTCGACCGTCTTAAAATCCTTTCCAAAGGGAAAGTGCATCCGATTCTGATCTGCATTTCATAGGCGAAAAAAAGAGAGGAAAACGTTTTTGTATATATTTTTGCATGACCAAAAAAACAAAAGCGAATCCGAATGCAGAAGAATAAAAAAAAAGGAGAAAAAAAACAGAAACGAAAACGAGAAGAAAACATTTCTCATTGAAATTGAATGCAGCGACGCAAATAAACGCGAAAGGGACGGCCGTAGGAGCGAGCGAGACGGGGCGAGAGTGCAAGCCAAACATTTGAAGATGCACCATAAAACCAGCCAACAACACACAACAGCTTCTTCCCCGCTTCCGCTTCCTCCTCGCGCTGGAAAACTGAAAACCCAACCATGCCCATTCCCAACATGCCAGGCAACATTAGAAAACTGCAACCCAGCGACGCCGACTGCGGCAGCGGTGGCGGCGGCAGAGGCGCTGCAGCGGCAGCAGCAACGAAACTGCAGCGAAAGAAGCGAATGAACCAAGCGACTGCACAGTGGGCATTGTGCACGAAACGCGGAGAACTTTACTGAGATAGTGGATTTATACTTAATAAGGTGTTAGAAAACAATTTAATCTTAAATAAAAATATTATGGGAAAACAAACAAAAAAAAAAGAAGATGAATTTTGAATTACAATAAATTTAATTTGCTTGTTTTTTATGATTTAAAGGCTTTATCCCAATAATTAAAAATATTTCCAGTTTTTAATTTTTGAGTTAATATTTAAATCTAAAAATAATTGTAATTTTATCCCCATAAGCCTAGGCATATAGGCATATAACCAACACTTTAAAAGGGCCCGAAAAATTCGGCACAGCACCCACTGTGCGGCCAGCGAGTGTATGCATCAAAAAAACAGACAGTAAATCTGATTGTTTGGGGTAATTGAACTTTCTTAAGAAATTGCGACATGTACACTTTGAAAAGCTCTGGATTTGCGAGCGGCGGCAGTAAGGCAGAGCTGCAGTTGCTGCGGCGGCGGCAGCACAAGCAGAAGCCCAGCAGCAGATACAACAGCAACATCATCGGTGGCAGCGACGTCGCAGCTGAAGCAGCAGCAGCACACAAATGTACGCCAATGACCGAGTTCGGGTGAAAGACCTTCGATAACCATCGTCATCATCATCATCATCGTGTCGTTGTTGCAGTTGCAGAAACTCAGCCGCTGGCAACGTCATTATCATCATCGCAGAGTGCGATGCGTCCAGAGGGGGTGGTGGGTGGTGCCGAGTGGTGCCGAGTGGAGTAACGTGCTTTGCTCTCTGCGGTAGTCAATACACTGTGCCCCAACAATAACAACAAAACAAAAACAAAGCGCGAGAGAGCAAGATGGAGAGTGAGAGCCTGCTAAGAGCTGGGTGAAATTCGAATTCATTGAACTAAATTTAGCATCTCTCTTTCACTGTCGCTCTCTTGCGGGCGCGAAAAAGCGCGGGAGTTGTTTTCATTACGCCAGCGCTCACATACGCACACACATGCAAACACACATGTGTGTGCGTGCGTTTCGAGGTGCATTGCATTGCATGGCGAGACCTCAACTAAGGCTAAATGCGCGTGTGTAATGGTGTGAGCATTTGGGGGCTATTGAGATAGGCGCGTTAGAATCTCGAATGTGGCTCTCAAACCGCGGAGCCTTGGCTGCTCGGAGCGGCACGTGTTTACAGTTGGGGCGGCACTGGGCTATCAAACTGCCAATGCAACTGTAAATCGCACGCGCTGTTGTCATCGTTGTTGTTGCTGGCTCAGGGCAGCGGCGAAGGACAATCAACTTTATATAGTCGCGAGATCCTTGACTCTTCAAGAATATCTTGATATGGTAGAGGAACGCAGGCACAATTCAAATGCATAATGTTTTAATTGATAGCTCACCAGAAGTTCTGGTGAAATTAAGTGGTGTTTCTTATTAGATAAATAAATACTCGTGCCTATATGAGAAAGGAAATAAAATAGTGAAGTGAAATAGTAAATATTCAGTAAACGCAATGAAATAAAACCGTTATAATATTAGTAAGAATTTTAGATAAATGTACCACGCTACGGATACGTAATGTAATGCAATCTATATTCTGGGCTTATGAGTTTTAGTAAAGAAAGACCGAAATAAATAAATGCAGTTAGATGTTTTTAAATAAATTACATAAACTAGAACTAAAAAATTGATTATTTCACTTAAAATTTATTCAATATTAATTAGTTTTGCATTGAGAAAAGAAAAACAGATGTACTGAATTGATATGGATGATGAAATGACGAAATATATTTATGTATAGATGAACTATAACTATATAAACTATTTATTCTGATTATAAACTATAATCATTACGAATGATTTTTAAGAATCGCCCACGTAATCTGTACTATTTTGAGTATTGTTACTTGGATTAGTATTTTTAACGATCTTCAGAATGTAATTGAGGATTCTAGATATTTCTAGGCTATCGCTGCCATTATTTGGAGCTGCAGCTGTACTCATTTCTCGACAACGGACTAGGCTGAGCGGACCAGACCAAGAGTGAATTTTTGTATACAGTGTTTTTTTTTTTTTTTTTGTTTTTTCGGCGCTGAAGTGAATGTACGCGACGTCAATGCACGCTCTGCGTCGGCTGAGAATGACGCGGTGGCAATGTCACTGATCCTGGCGTTGACCTCTGGCGGAGGTCTCGCTGCCTCTCGCTCGCTCTCGCGCTGTCTCTCTCTCTCCCGTTTCTCGGTTTTGGGGGGCTCCAATATTTTTTACACAAAGAAAAATATTAATTTTCGTTAAATTGCATAGGCAATTCCATTATAAATTCTTAAATAATATTAATAAAGTTAAGTAGATATATTTATATTGTAATTATATAGATACATATGTAATATAATATAAAATGTATACAAATTAATTGAGGTAGACACGTATTGTCTTAATTATACGTGTCTACCTCAATTAATTTAAAAGCAATATTTTCAAAATATCATTAATTTTCCTCTGTGTATCTTTGCATTTTATTTTTGGCAATGACTTGGGAATTTTCAATTTCGTTTTCGAGCCTGATTTTCGGTTCTACGCGGCAGTGGCTTGGCCCAAGTTATTTAATTATTATGCTCGGAGCTTTTTTTTGGGCAAGGTCATTGAAAACCGTGTTGGTTTCGCCGTGGTTGTTGTTGTTACTGTTTAAGTTGTTGTTGTTGTTGTTGTTGCTACCGGCAGGCGGCACTTCTCTTGCTGCTTCTACTCATTCGGATTGGGTCTTAATCAAGGTGAGTCACCTTGGCCTTATTTTCGAGCAGCGCACTCTTTGCCTGCCCGTCTGCGAGTGTATATGTGTGCGCGCGTGAGTGTGTGTATGTCTCACTCACGCATTGCCAAAAATACAGAAGTGAAAAAAAAAGCTAGCTCGCTCACGAGGCAACAACAACAACGAGAAAGGCAGCGCAGGGAGAACGAACGAACGAACCACCGAAATCAACTCAACTCAACCAAACTCAACTGAACTGAACTCAACTGTTGCTGTAGGTTTTCTGCTGGCATTGTGGAAGGTCATGATTTTCGGCACTTGTATGGGTGAGCGACTTGACTCGCTGGCATTTGCCTTGTCTTTTTGCCTTTCTGACTTTGTTTGCCTCCACTGCTGCCTTTGCCATTCTGCTGCCGAAAAGTTAAAGTGAATCTGATACACGAAAGCGAACTGAAGCCGATTTTGATTTCCTTACTGCGAAGCTTTTTATGCTGCGATTGTTAGCTGCTAAGTCACTAAGAATGGTTAATAGTTCTTTTATTTGTCGAACCAAATGCACTGAATGCTGAGCTCTGCTTAAATCAAATATTACAACTAACTAAAATAGATACATATTTATATACATCTAGTTAGCAGATCAAATGATTTCTTTCTTAAATACCCGTTGGAAAGATACCATTTTAAAGTGTCTAAAAACTAAAATTCCGTATGTTAAGTAATACGTCAAGATGTATTTACCAGGCCATTCAAACAGATTAAATTGTAAATGCCAATTTAAACAAAATATTAAAGACACATTTTCGAAGTGTTAATTGATTTTGTAAGCTGCTCGTTAAAATAAATATATTAAAATAAGAAACATTTTTTGGTACTCAGTAAACAGTATTTTCTGGAGGAATAATGTTACTCAATTAAATAATAATATAATTATAACAGCTTCAAAGAATTACATTTAATAAATGTGTAAATGTTCCTAAAGATTTGGTTTTGAAGACCAAAAATATTTTGAAAATAAAAAATTACTAATTTACTTAAATAGGTTGTGTTGAGTAAATAAGTTCTACGTTCGTAATTATTATCGTAAATATATTAAGCTCTTGTTAAAGGGCATTCAAGCTGCTGAAACTCCCGACCGTAAAGCACTTGCCATATTTCATTTTGGCCTGGCTCTTTGATTAATCTTTTGCTAGTCGCTGGCTTTTTGGGCACGTGCCCCGCGATTCACCGAGCCCTTGCCATTTTAGGCCTATTGGGGTAAATGTTTGTCATGGCTACTCTTTATCTTGCGTGCCTCTCGAGCCGAGCAAATGCATAATTAAAACTGAAAACTGAAAACCGAAAACCGAAAACGAACGAAAACTGAAAATCATACGCCGCGTATGGTTAATCGAAAAGCCACGACTGAGTCGGACTTGGACTTGCACTTGGCCTTGCGAAGTCGAATGCTCCGCTCTGCTCCACTCCGTTTTGTGGGGCCGGGGGCCTTGAACCTCAATGTGCCGAATTGTGTGTTGTGGGGGCAGAAGTTTAGCGTTGAGCCAGCAGTATGTGCTTTTGGCTGGGTTTTTTCGACTGATGTTTTGTTGAACTTGCCGCAAGCGGCAAACAATAACAAAAACATTGAGAGTTGTACGGCCGTAGTGCCATACAGAATGCCAAGAAAACAACGTAGTTACCAACAAAATTACGCGGTCGCAGACCCACCAAATCCAAACGTGACTTAAGGTTAAAAAGCATGTGTGTTTGTGGGTATCAACTTCATTGGCACGAAGCATCTGCTGTCGGATTTTTCATAGTCATTTTAATATCATTCACATAACTCTTAGAACTAGTTTTTGTCAGAAGGCCTAGGGCTACCATCACCACCACCACCACCCCCAACCCCCCATATTTTAGACAAGGCTACGATTGCCCAAGAGCACCCAACAAATATTTCAACAATTGGCTGGGGCATCAAGTGGATTTCTTTTGATTTGTCTAAGGTTGCTTCTGTGTTTGTTCTGTTCGATTTTTATCAAGTATACGCCTCGTTGGCCGCTTATCAGTTGGCCAAAGCAAACAAGATCACGGAATGCCATTCACAGCTTAGCCGATTGGCCAGATTACTAGGGCTTTGTCCAAATTTTATGACTCTAGAAGCCATTCGAGTTTTGAGCTAACCGTAAATCATGCTGATGTATGGTTTGAGAATGAGGAAGTTCGACTTGGGGGCTCAGCAAATAGACTTAAAAATGCACAAAACAGAAGTTATTGTTAGGTACTTTTTGGCTTCAAATGTAAATATGTATGACAAGGATGAGAGTTAATACTTTTAGATAATTGAAAGAATTTCCAAGCATGTTTTTTGATATTCCCAGTATTAAATTTTCAAGGATATTTTAAAACTTGAAACTTCCGTAAGAATACATATTGTATTAGTTCCTTGTGGAAAATAAAATAAAGTTAAAAATAAAGAACATTTAATGAATATTAAATAGCCTTTTTTTTTGCATAATTGATACTTATTATTAATTTGCGAAAACTGTGATCTTTCTAAATAAGTAAATATTGTTTTCCTAAATAACTGTCACTTTTGACTTTGTCACCAAAGAGTTTAGCACTTCCCACTCCTGCACCTGTGCACCATGCCACCCCCATCACTCCCACATAATTCCTACTTATCGCTATATATCCGAAGTGAAATACAACGGATACCCCGCTGCAGCATTAGCATTAGTGGTGGAAAAAGGCAAGAAAAGCGAGTACTTTGGGTACAGATACGCCGGCAACTAGTATGATTTGGGCATGTGTGCGCGGACATAGACAATACCTAGTATATATTTTGAATGGTGCGCTTTGTATCGCCCTCCGAATGTGTCTAGAGCTTCAATAGCAGGCCAGGGTCATGCGACATGGGAGGAAAACTGAACTGAACTAGCGCGAAACTGAGCGAACTCGGGCGATTGTATCTGTGTGAGTGCGTGCTTATGTGTGTGTGTTTGTGTCTATTGATATTCGAGGGTTTGTTGGTGTGCGTGTGCTGTGTACGTAGTGCCCGTTATCGGAAGAAAACGCCAAAAGCTCGCGTTCATTGCCTTTGCAAACGTTTTCGACCCGTCCCTCTCCACACTCCACTCTCCTCTCCGACGATCACTATCTCGTTCTCTCTATCTGCGCTCTCCCTCGCTCCATATCACATTAAGATAGTTTTGGTAGAACTTTACTTTTAACTTTATTTTTGTAGCTACTAAATTGGGATTATCTTTGATTTAGTGAAGAATCCAAATTAATTTTGAGCCAGCGCTCTACTCGAAACTTTCTTATCAGCAGAGGGCTATCGCGTTTGTTTGGCAAATCCCATTTGGATTTTGTTTTCAAATATTTTTGTTCCTTGTTTTGGTTTTATTTTTGGCAAATGGGAATGGGGGAATGGCAATGTTTGGTGAGGTTGGTCAGTGATTCTGTTGCTCAGCGGCAAATGGAATAAATTTTAGGAAGTACGTATTTTCAGGGCCCTCAGGTCAGGCAGTATTATTTATTGCCCCCTTCGAAGGCCGATCGCCTAACTTTGACTTGCAAATCTGAATAGGTTTTTTATCTCAGCTTGTGGTTAACCAAATTGAGTAGAAAAACGAAACGGATTGACATGTAGCATTTACAAAAAACGTAATAAAATAGCAAAATATAATTTATTTGCTGTGGCTGGCGCTTTTATTGATCGCTTCTTCACTTTGTATCGAATTCTGTTAATTGGCTAAAACCCAAACTCAAGTCTTAACTGGGCCAGCGCTTTGGGCTGTGAAATTCTAGAAGGGCGGGGATTATCCAAAATCAAACATGCAAAAAGTTTTCTTGCCAAATTGAAATTCAGCGAATTTGGTTTTTTTTTCCTCAATTCTGGGATTAGTCATGCCCGCATTAAAAATAAATAAAAGGGTAGTGGGAAAATGTGCATGACCAAATATTTATTTCAATTATTGCACTGTAATGTAATGCATTACAATTTTTAGATTCATATCTTAATTGCTTAAAAATGGAAAAAAACGATACAATTAAATATGTATTCTTATTGAAAAAGTTTGCAAGTCATTTCAAATTAATAATGCATAATGACATTCCTACAAGTTTGATATGTGTGGAGCTCTTATCAATGCAAAGTGTGTTAGAAAATTTAACACCACCTAAACTATATTACCAATTGAAAATATTATATTTTATATAATGCAATCTCGTAAACAAAGCAAGCGTTTCGCACATTTTCTTTGAAAACATGTCAAATACTCGATATGTTAACAAAGAAAAGCTTTTATTAGTACTAATTCTATAATATAATTCTAGTACACAAAATGATCCTGCAGATTTTAGCAACTATTATTAAAGGATATTTTCGCTGGAGGCGCAGGCATTTTTCCCACCCACTTTTCACCCCGATCTTCTTCCTCCTAAAATTTTCAACACTTTCACGAACTTTCAAGTATGTAGCTATACATGCGTCTATGTGCAATGTATGTATGTGCACCGATGACGAAATAAATAGAGAGCTTTTTTTTGCGCCATTCGCTTCCTGCATTCGAGGCAACTCCGCTGCCGCGGCGAATGCAACGCTGCGTATGAGCGATCTGCTGGTCGAAAGGAAAACAAGGTTCTGGAATTAGTCACTTACCATCTCAAGCAAAAGTAATCCAATTGGCGATATATCCATAATGTTCCGGCAACGGCAGAAAAAAATCATATACCCTATTGCCTCGAAGTTTCTATCAGTTACTTTGCGATTTATCACTTAATTTCTAAAATTCTTGTGTAAATATGTATAAACTTTCAGGCACTTTTCTTTATGGGGGCGGGGGCGTGGTCAGGGGAGGGCGGGAAAAGCCGACCAAAGGCTGTCAGATGCCACCAGATATTTGGATTAATTAATTGACATTTTAATCATCACGCTAAGGCCACTTGAACAGCGAGATTTCTTCGCGCGATTTTTGCTGCTTCAGAACTCTTTGTAACGCATTTTATTTGTTTGATATTTTGGGATTGCACTTTTGATCGGTAGCAAAGCGTTTAATTAGCGACGCGACGGCGGCGACGACGACGGTGGGCGGGAAAAGTGGGCGGGCGGGCGAGCGGGCGTTCTGTCGGTTGGCGCGAACGCTGCAGTTACAGTTACGTTTGAACAATTGATTTTTGTTGCTGCTAATTTGTTTTGTTGTTTGGTTTTTGTTATGCGTGTTTGAAAAGCGAAGGTTTTCCTCTTCGCATTCGAATCGCTCGAATCAGAGTTGGGGCAAAATTTGCGACTGTCCGTTACAGCAGTCAAAAGACAACTAAACGGCGAACAAGCGTATTTTTGCACACAGGCACTGCGCTGCACTGAGACCCGCTCACGCACACCAGCGCACCTCCACCTCGCGACGACAACGGCAGAGAAACGCTCAAGTTCACGCTCTGAACTTCAAAGCTCGTTAGCGTAGAGAGCGCAAGCGAGGCTAAGAGAGCGGAATGCAATTGCAATTGCAGGGAGAGCCAAAGAGAGTAGGGAGCTACAGTGCATCCTCTGTACGTCGAAATTGTGGGAAATAGTTTTTGTTTTTGCGTACTTTATTTCCAACAACACCTTATTTAATTTCAAGGCCAAAAAATATATTAACATTGCTTTGCGTTCGATTAACGCTAAATCCATTTCAATTACAATGCGGCGGAAACTCATTCAGCAAGTATTCTGCTTTCTCAAAAAAGTAAGCAGTACATTATACTCACTTTTATACTCAAAAACTTACTTAAATTGAAAATATCGTAATTCAATGGCAAGCTTCTTCTTACCTGTTCTGCAAGCTCACCAAATTTTGTTTGAAATGAGTTTTTGACTTAAGTGTTTATCACGTATACGTACAGCTGTACATCCGATCAAAAAAGGGTCAAACTATTTAATTTACAATTTAAACTATATTAATTGATTTAACCGCTGGATAAAAACTAAAGAACGAATGTTTCATTGTTAAAATTTTTAAGCACAAACCTAATAAATAATAAATAATAATAATTTCTTTCCCTGAATTAAGTGAAAGTTTGAAGTTGAAATATATTAATGTTTTTTCACTATATATATTAACTTTCATAAATTAACCAATATAATGCGTCATTAGTGTGGCGTGATAACTAAACGGCTATTTATTGAAAAAACAAATGGTTACAAAAGTGAGACTTGAGAGGGAATCTTTGATGGCTCCATTACACATAAAATATACAAAGCGTGCCCAAGGTTCAACAAAGGATAAAGAATGGAAACATGAGAGCTGGCAGCTTGGCAGCTTGCCTATGTGGTCTTCAGCGATGTCGGAATCTTGGGCAAGCCGAACTCATCCGTTTCAATGGTGCTCTGTAAGAAATTAGCTCGTTAGTAAGCAATCAAGCTGCTATCCATATAAGCAGCATTATACCTTTCCAGGGACGATGCTGTCAGCTCCCGGCTCTCGACTCGGCGCCTCCGGAGCCTTGACCACGTCATCCAAATAGCTGGTGTCATCGTCCAAGGCAATCTCATCGCCCAGAGCATCCAACTCGGCCTGCAGGTCGTCGTCATCCACCTCAGGCATGCCGTACGTGCGGCCCAGTGCCTCCTGCACCTCGTCCGCCTGCTCAAACATATCAGCCATGTCGTCTTGGATGTCCTTTAGGCAAAAGGATAAAAATTAATTTATGTTCATATTTCTGGGACATTTCCATCTCTTTCCAGCTAACTATGCTTACCTCGATCTGGTCGATGTTGATCTTCTTGTACTCGGTCTTCATCTGCTTGACTCCATCCTTCATGGCCGCCACGGTGGCCTGAGTATCCTTCAAGGATTGCGCCGCATAGTTGGCCTGTTCCATGTTGAACGACTGGTTGCGCAGAGATTCTGCCTGCTGTTCGTAGCTGTGTAGGAAACAAATAAAGTTCAAAATGGTTTAAAATACTCATTTAGAACAGGACACAATAAAAAAATTGATTGTGGATGTAAATTTCATAAGGTAATGGAACTTATAGATTAGGAAATGATAATTTCAAATGTCTGGAGAAGAGTAACACTGGAGGTTTGGAATATAATCGATACTAGGCAGTGGGTGGGGCATTGAACGTACGCCTTCTTTTGTTTGAGAACCCGGAGGGCCTTCTGTTTCACGGAGTTCTTGGCAGGACCTTCTCGCATCTTGGACATTTGTTCGCGGTATTTGCGCAGCTCTGCCTCCAGATTACTGATCTTCTCTTCGATGTTTGTTGCTCGGGCATCGACCTGTTGAGTGTAATAAATTGTTATTTGCTTTGTTTTCTCCATGATTTCGACACTTACCCCGGCGATGCAATCGTTTAGACTTGGACCCGGCTCCTTGGGCTTACCACGACCAAAAAGGCGATTCATATTGACTGCTTTATTATTTTAACTACAACACGCAAAATTTATGGGAAATTTGTGGGTTTTCCACTTTAATTCGTTCTACAAATTTTGTTTGATGACTAATTGTCTTCTTCTTTTTCCTATACCAATCAGCTGTTTGGACCGTACAGTGTTGGTGGGCAGCACTGTTTGGCAGGTCTGTCAACCAACGACTTATTGTTCTTAAATGAAACTGTTTTTATTGTAATTTGGAAAGATAACTCATTCGAACTGGTTTGTTTAACTGGTTCGATATTTAGCTTATATGTCGTTCAATTTTAGGAAAAACTGTGTAAATAACAGATATTTTAACGGTCTCTTTGTAGCACTGCCTTAGTATTTTTGTTTGGTATTTTCATAACATATAAATGGTGTATTTTAGTACATTTTGGTTGCCCCGCTGGTATTACTTAACGACCGCGCTGCGGTCCCACCATTCGCATTGCAAATTAAAAACAAAACGCATCGGCGGGCGCTTTTGAGCTCTTAACTACGTTAATTTGCGCAAATTAATAAATTCGTTTAATTGCCAAAAGCAAGTGCTGCGGACTCAAAAATCAGCAATGCGTCGTTCGAACAGATGAAAGTGAAATCAGCCTGCCGGGCATTGCGATTTTCGACCATTTTCGACTATTGAAGGAAAATAGAGTGCTAATAATACACAACAACAACCATCAAATTGGCAAACAAAACTGCGTAGATAAGCGATTAAATAATAGAGCAACATATTTGCCAGCAACATAAAGTAAAGGTCGGCGAAAATCCAATAAATCCGCAGCTGGCCCTTTGACGTCACGGCCCATCAGCTGCTTGGCCCACCGGAGCACCCCACTTTTTCCGCTATGACGCGCAGAGTCGCCCACTAACAGTGAACTCCCACGCTTAGCAGCCACTCCACAGTAGTCCCCAATGGACAGCTCCATGTACTACGCCAGCCAGCGGATTGCTGCCAGCACAGAGGCTAATGTCAGAGTCATCACCTCGACCATGGCCTCATCTTTGGCCAATGGAACGGCGACGCCACGCGCCGACGACGGGGGCGTATCCATGAACAACTTTTACCCGGCGTTGGTTCAGTGTTTCGGCATCATCATTTGCGGGTTAGTAGATATATTGGGGAACTTCGCACCTAGATAGTGGTCCCACGCATCCTTCCCGATAAGATTACCCGTATATTCCACCCCAAACACAAAAACACCAGGTTGCTCGCACCCCTAAAGCTCATTTGCAAGCCTTTGTTTGATTTAGGTACAGCTAAACAGCCCTAATTCGGTTTTATTTACTTTATTGGGCAGAACATTGTGTACACTTTTTATTAGCAAGCTCACTAGGGGACAGCACAGTAGTCATAAACCAATAATAAACCAATTTAAATTATTCTCAAAGGGAAATTATAGCTACCACTGAAGCAAAGTAATCATTCTTTGCTAAAATATCAAAAATAGATAGTTTTAAGGAAAGAAACAAACATTCTTAGGAATCTTAAATAATCTTGAAATACCACTCTTTAAATGTAAAAAACTACCAATAAAACGTTTCAGTTTGCTTAGATATTCTTAAAAGATAGATAGTTTGAGTAATTGAAGTTACAATATAGCTTGCCACATCCCACGTAGGATCCTAACTCGAACGTATGTATTTCACCCCTTATCGCAACGATTATGGGGAACGTGCGGTCACTTGTACAGTGACCAGCACTTATGACGGACACCGTCTCGATTCAGTTTCAATTTCTCTGATTTGTTTTCACCCACTTATCAATTGACACTCGAATTTTATTATCTGTGGCAAACTGCTGTCTCACTGTCTGTGCGTACTCCGATTCAATCGTTTGTTTCTTCAAACAAACTCAGCAATTATCCGAAATCAGCTAAATTAACTTTTGTTATTTTTAGAAACGGAATTACCCAAAAGAGATTTATTCGGGTTTAATTAGGCTTTTCCGCAGCAGCAACTAGCCTAATATTCCCCATAAAATTAATTTCGATCTATTATAAAAAGAGTTGCCTAATGGCCAATGCCTATTTGTTGATTAGATTTTGTCTCTATTTCTTTAATTTATGCTGCAGTTCTTTTAATTGCTGATGCATTGCGAAAGAATGTTATGCTAAATTTGTTGGCGTTTGCAAAGGTTATTTGAATTACAAAATTTCCGATTAGTCATTGCAAGTCGGTCGTTAACTGATATTGTTTGATCATTCACGTGAAAATCCAAACCTTTGAAACATTATGTTCCGGCTATTTAATAGGGAATATCTCTGCTGGCGTATGCTGGAATTTTTCCCAATGTTTAACCACCGATTTAGCAGTTATAATTAGAGGCGGTTTCATAAATCTGAACTAATTCCCGCCGGTCGTGGCACTTTTCCTGGGAAATTGCCGTGAAGCACCTATTAACTTTGACATACAAAAAATTGCTCAATAACAATGGGGAGCGGCATATGTAAATTGTAAATTTGCGCTGCTAGCTCCCATATCAATCATTATACATGCATCTAAGCCGAAACTTAATTGCCAGTGGGCAATAATCGAAAGTAAAACGTTTAGAGAGTGCGAGAAAAAACGTACAAAATCGGTATAAACAATTACAGCAATGACCTTGCAATACAGCGTAAACAGTATCGAGCCACTCCACCTGAGGCAATATTTGCACCTTTTTTGTACGGATTATGCAACCGCAATTACCGATTTGTCTACCGACCACTGCCAATTACTGGCGATATGCATGCCCACCCAAAGATCCACCGCCAGGCAGATGCACCTCATCCAACTGTTCAAGCAAACAGCTACTGATATCGCCTATACAAACTCGACTACAAAGTCGGATGCGATTATATGTTATTTAACTGCTCTCCCTTCGCGTTCGTTGGCATCTGACTTTAGAATTTCGTTCTGCACTTGCAAAGCCAACTGAGGTAATACCCTGCCTTTAGTCCTTATCATTATTCGGCCTTTAAAATGTAAATGTAATTGAGAAAAATAGATTGCTTTAGCTCTTAGACTTATCTATAACTGATTTGATTTTTGATTTTTGTAATAACTCAATTTCGTATGGTAAATATTTCTCTTCAACTTATTAGCTTTTAATACCTCACTATTTTCTTTGAAGTACAAATTCCAAGTATTAGCAAACGTAAATCATATCCCTATGTCAATCAAATGTCTCCCCAAATGCAAATATTTATCACCCTTTTGACACGCTGTTATGAAAGGGTAGCGAAGAGATGCACATCGCTTCCAGTTTTAAGTGCTGCTCGTAATGCAATTAAAGTTTGTTTACGATTGTTATCGCATTGAAATTATATTTAATCATTTATTTGATGAATCTTTGTTGTGTGTGTTTTCGCTGTGAGAATTTGATTGACTCGCTGTGATCATTTTTCTTTATGATTTAGGCTGGAAATAACCTGATAAGCGCTACCAATAATACAGGGGCTATAAACACCTCGACTCGTTATGGTTTTAACTGTAGCAATAGTTTGATAATAGCATAGACATTCGCAGGTGTTTCTTCATCGGATTCTGGGCGAGAGTTGCCCAACAGGTCGGTTCGCAGTATTAATAATATAATGAACTTGCACTTTGTTTGGGCACGTAAGATGAATATTTGCGTGCCGATCCTCACAGTTTGCCAATTAAGCTTTACTTCTTTTTTAGAGGTATATATGTATGTACATTAATGAGTTTTACCCGGTTGACTAATTTGGATTTCGTTTCTCTCGACTGAGTTTCTAGAACACTTGTTTTGCTCAACAGATAAATGAGCGAGATAAATAAGGAAAAAGTTTTTGACGTTTTCTGTTTAGTCTAGCTTTTTGTTTATGTACAAATTCTGTGGACAGACCTTACTCACAGACAACAATTGTTAAAACTTGTATTTCAGACCCAAGGGAATGTTAAAGTGGAGACCCATATATAAGGCTTTCATTCATTACTATTTTTATCAAGTATTTTCCTGATTTCCATCTTATAAATATAAAAGGAATTTCTTAAGAAAAGGGCATGAAGAATTTCTCTATATTTGCTTAATAAAGAGACTGTAATTTCATCTTCCGCCCTTGTGGCTCTCGCATAGGCACACTTCTTTATCAGTCATGTCTTGTAACCTCTTCCACGCTAAATAAAACATAGATAATGTCTACAAGGGTTTCGCATTCCTAGGAAAAAGCATTCTCACAGAAACCTATGACACATGGCGCTTCGCAAACGCAGAAGCTGAGTTCTGCCAATATTAACAATAGCAGTCTCGCAAATCTTAAGGAGATAAGAGCTTCCCCAGGTTATTCCCACAACATGCAGTGAATGCAATAAATCGCGTTGAGTCATAAGAAAAGGTCGCTAAACTAGTTCGTTTAAGGCAGGGGGAAGTACTCCCTACTCCAGATTAACAGACAAATTAATTTGTCTCGTCGAATGTGACAGAAATACAGATTTTCGCTCGAAAATAAAAAACGTTTACAAATCTTTGTTAGCCAAGAGACAGTCCGAAATAAAACTGGTTTACGAGTGGATCACGTGTGGGGCTGCGGTGAATGTATTTTATATGCATGTAGAGTACACTGTACATATTGATTAAGAGTTTCCGCCTTTCCGGCTGGCTGGGTTATTAGCATTAAAAATATACGCCTTTTGGTGAGGGGGGCGTGGCCCGACACGCCTTTACAACATGATTAGTGGTGTAATGTGTTCCCCTTTTACTCGCTCCTTGTTGCAGTTACATTGCCGGACGCTTCAAGATCATCAGCAATGCGGAAACCAAGGGTCTGGGCACGTTTGTGGGCACCTTCGCCCTGCCCTCGCTGATCTTCCTGTCCCTGGTCGAGCTCAACTGGAGCGCTGTCAACTGGAGCTTCCTTCTGGCCATGCTCGTCTCCAAGGCGGTGGTCTTCTTCGCCGTGCTGATCATCTCGCTGCTGGTCGCCAGGCCCCTGAACTACGCTCGCGGCGGCCTGATGGCAATATTCTGCACCCAGAGCAATGACTTCGCTATCGGCTATCCCATAGGTGAGTTCATGTTACAAGAACCTGGATATTGCATCTAGAAATATATGCAACTTTATATAAATTCAATTTCACCTAACATTCTATTTTTCCTTCAGTTATGGCTCTTTATAAGGATGTCCATCCGGAATATGCCTCGTATCTGTACCTGATGGCTCCTATCTCACTGGCTATTCTAAATCCAGTTGGTCTGGTCCTCATGGAGATCTCCAAGATAATCAAGAACAAGGAGGATGTGGTTGGTGTTTATCTAAATCCCTCTCTCTGCAAATATACCACAAGTTCTTATTCTTTGCAGACCCGCAATCCACCATTGTGTCCAGAAACTTGTCCCGCGGAACAGATGTCCAAACGGAATCGCTGCCTGGGTGAACGGTCTATACTGGTTTTCAACACCCTAATTGCACTGTTCTTTAACCCGTTGCTGCTGATGACCTTGCTGGGTGTTGCAGGAGGATTCCTGTTTCCCAACGGTCTGCCCGAAATGGTGTCCAGTACGTTGCGTGTTCTTGGCCAGAGCTTTTCGGCAACGGCCTTGTTCCTACTCGGTCTTAAGATCGTAGGTGGGACAGGATCCGAACGAAAGAGTATAGGCTTTCTATTGCCTGGTGTTCTTATACTGGTTAAAATGTAAGTTTCCTTCTAACTATATATTCATTCAATAGATCAACACGTGTACTCTCATTTCACAGATTGGTGCTACCGCTCGTAATCCGACAGACGGTAAACATTATGCAGTCTGGCCAGAACTTCAACGACACCACCGAGCTGAGCACTTTTGGCTTTCTCTACGGCACCTTTCCAGCTGCCCCCGGGGCTTTCGTCATTGCGACACAGTACAACATGGAGGTTGAATTGGTAATTGAATTGAAAGTCAATTCAAATCCACTTCCCATTATTTATGTATTCTCTTCGTTCAGGTTGCTCGAAGCATGGTTTTCTGTACATTCATCTCGGCACCGCTGATGTTTATATCAGCCAAAATGATATCGCTGACGAACCTGAAGCCATTGGACTATCTCCATGAGCTGGATGCCTTTTCGTTTGACATCAGCGTGGCCGGCGCGGCTGCCTGTTGTATCATGCTGGCATTGTTGATCGTGACGAAGCGCTTCAAGCGTATGCCCCAAAGAATAACTTTCTGTCTGGTGCTTTCTCAGGTAAGATATTATTATTAAATACTCCAAGAAGTTTGTTTATAAAGCATAACAATTATAGCTCATGTGCTGCATAGGAGTAATCCTCTGGTCCAAGATGGAGCACGTGCACCGTTGGCCTTTGTACCTGCAGTTTCTTCTATTTAATATCGGAACATACAGCACTCGTCTGTGGACTGGTCTTTTGGCCATTTCATTGCTCTTCCTGCAGTGTCGCAGCTTGTGCTTTGTGCTGAAACTATGGCCCTATATGGTAACTAAATGTGATTATAATGTTACAGCCTGATTTGACGTAACTATTTCTTTCCTTTAGTTGGTGTTTGCCTGGGGTGTGCCGGCCGTATTATCTGCCCTTTTGATTGCCTTCGACTCGAATGTGATGTCGGGAGAGAAACACAATCCGAGCTTTCAGTACGGAAATGCTCAGGCAGCCATCTCGGTGTTTATGCTCGTTATGTGCTTTATAGGTAATGGAAAAGAGTATTTTAAGAAGACCCTTTGAATCAAATAATGATGATAGACCTATATGCATTTGAAGAGTTAATCAAAACCTGTCGCGTCTTTGGTTTAGGTTTGGTAAAAGTTAATAAACCATCCTGAGCCACTTATAGACAGTTCCTAAAATGATGTACCAAAAGTTTTCAATCTGATACAATTAATGTTTCTTATCTCTATATAATCATATATAATGTTTAAACCTATATCCTGCCTACATTTAATTTTCTAGTAACCGTTGGCTGTTTGGTGCTGCATCAGCGTTATAAGAAACGATACGAAAAGTACATGACCTATTCACGTGAGTTGTCCAATCCGGAGTCGGGTAGGTCCCTGAACCCTAAACACATAAAACGTCTTTAATTTTTAAATTGCTACAGAATCATCCGATCTGCACTCGACCATATCAACGACTAATCTATTGAGTCACACGGATCAATCGTCCATCAGGCAAAGCGTTCGCACAGCTTCTTATTCGTCTTCATCCGACGATGAGGAAATGATACCAACAGCTGCGGGACTGCCAACCAGTAGGTCAAATGGTGCTGCCAGTGGAGGAGCAGGATCAGGCGGAGGAGGTTGTGGTTCTGGCAATGGAACTTGCTGTTCGGGCGGCGCGCCTGTGAGCAATTCCTCAACAACCAGCACCGTGGTTGTGGACATTGAGGATCTGTTGAATCGCACACGCCAACGAGCCAGTGGTGCCAACAATAAAGATCTAAACAAGATCGAAAGTGCACCTGCCACGGAAGAGTGAGTTATGACCAAATATTTTTGCAGAATTAAAAGTGCTAAAATTACCAATTCTTCCAGAATTCGCAATCAAATGTGCAGCAGCTCCTTTAACTGTGGCCCAAGTACCTCACGTCAAAGTTGTCAGACTATTATCGAGCGATATGAGGATCAGAACAGAAGGGGACTTGAGCCCCTGGAACACCCGAGCGACGCTGATGAGCACCAAACTTTGAAGCATACCGTGCTCTTGATCACTTTGCTGTGCTCCATGTTTGTCGGTCTGGCAGTGTCCATTTGGACATTGGTCATGGAGGGAATGTCGGGCATATATCTGGAACTAAGTTTCCTCGATGCTTTCCTCAACTTTGGTCAAGGTCTGATTGTTTTGGCAGTGTTTATCACCGACATTGGCGAACTTCTAATGCCAGTTGTGAAACTATGGCGCAAGTTATGGTAAGATCGAATATTAAAAACTTTAGAACGTTTTTTAAAGTATTTCTCTTTGAAGGTATGGAGCCAATGTGGTCAGCCTACCGCACTGGTCAAACGTGCGGCCCGAAACCAAGCATATTTGTGAACAATTCCGTAATCATCATTTGGAGAACTGCAAAAAGGATATTGCAAAGGACCGAAGGTGGGCACCGCCAAGACTTACAATATTCTTAAGTTAAGCAAATATAGGGAACCCTTAGCAAGATATTTAGTTAGGTTTCCTTTGTTAAACATTTTATTTTAACCCTTCTAATTAATGCAACCCTTAGAATAGTAAGCAGCAATAGGAATAGTCATTTGGATGACAATAATTTTTAATTTCAGTTAAACTAAGTAAGTACGTCTCTGTACCGGAACTTTTTTCATCTAACTTAAATAGTTAGACAGTAGCTTTGCATTTTGATCACCTTAATCCTACCACTTTTAATGCTTATACAGCACAAGTTGCTTGAGCTTGACTAGACAATCCCGATTTTCTAATAACATACGTAATAAATTATCTTTTTTTCAGGTGGCGTATTCGTGTGTATCGCAGAGTGTTCTACGGCACCGAGTTCGTCAGCTGGCTCATCGAGGTGGGACTGTCCAAGGATCGAATGGAGGCTGTGCATTATGCCCGACATCTGGTCGATGGCCGGGTTTTGCGACACATAAACAACGTTTATCACTTTGAGGATAAGCTGCTGCTCTACAATTTCTGCAGTCGCATATAGATGCAGCCACTGTAGAAATGAAGAAACTAGGCCAAATTTAGCTTGATTTCCTGTTTAGTTTATTTTGAATGTAATTTTGACTGCTGTGATTGTACGCCAAACAAGAACGCACACACAATGCAGTCAGTTGTGTGTGGGTAACAGTAATGGCGAGTGGGAGTGGGAGGATGAGCTAGTGAATTTGTTTATATGGGCCAAGTAAATTGCTTGGCAAACGTTTAGGTTTATTTTTTAAATGTTTATTACTAAGTAGTTGACTCAGCTAGAGCTTTATGCAGTGCAATATAGAATACTGAATGTAACAAAATATGCAAGTTTCCTAAATATTCAGAATAACTTTGTACTTTAAGCGCAATTCTGTGTCACAACTAAAGTGAAAACTGTGCATAAAACGCTATATACGAATAATTCTATATACACACACATAGTATAGTAAACACCCATGAATAAATAAATATATATATCTTGCATATATACCTCAAGCCGCGAGGCCCAAAGAACAAAACATTTACCATGCATTCGTGTCGCATTCAATTTCAATCTTAATTTGCATTGTTTTCTTTCAACCACCCCTTTTGATATCTGTTGTTTTGCTGAATCCATCTGAATCTTCAGCTTTAGACATTTTCGATCGGCTTTTGGTCTTGCACGCGTCGCTCAATCTGCGTTTTGCGTGTCCGAAATACCAATCTCCCTTAATTCCGGACACCGGGGCAACTCTACTAATTGTTCGCCAGCCATCTTCGATTTATTATTCTGCTAACGATGCCTAGAGTTTATTTTTTGGTATGCGCCTGTCTTCCATAAACATTCCCGGAGAGAAGTCTCGCCTCTTCTCTGACCAAGTATCGCCAGTCCATTGAAGTTCTGGTTCGTTTGTTATGCTAAATGCAAGTGATTGTAATATGCGGTGGCACACTGACTACCAAAAGCATTCGCTGATATCAGTTGTACACGCATTTATGTTTTAACGACTCAACGGGGGCTTAACTCAATTGCATTCCACTTATTAGTTTGATGCATTTTATATTGTGGCCAGCAGTTTTGTTAACAAACGTTTTGGCCTTCGAGAGAAGTAGTTTATGACAGTCAGTGCTCTATATTAACAAATAGAAAATGATATATGACTGCAGTTCGGCCATGAGCAGTAATTATATAAATTCCTGTGCAGGAAGTGAGTCATTCTGGGAAGTGTTCCTATCCTCCTAGGGCACTTACTAAGGGTCATATATGTTATAAATGTCATTATAATTCAAAATATATTTTAAAATATATTAGTCAAACTCATACTCCTATGAACTTAAAGTTCTGCTTACTGATTTAACTCACATTATTATACATTATTATAGGGCAGCCAAGGTGTCTTAACCCATTTTCTTCTGGTTTTATCTTGATTTTATATGTGCTTCAACAAATATTTAGGTTTACGTAAGCTTTCCAGTGGATGTTTTACAACCTTATCGTTATTGACAGATTAAACAGACTGTCTGGGAATTACCAGAGCCTCGAGGTCGACAATTTGAAACTAATTTGACAGATTGCAGAAAACTGCAATATGCCACATTAACTTACTCATACCTCAGTGTCCAAAATCCGGGCCCATTAATCAGTCGCTTTATGACCGAGCAGTGCTCACTGAATATACATAAGTGCAAATAGTGCGTTATTATTTATTCATTTAATTTTGCAAAAAAACGCACCAAAGAGGAGGGTCAGAGGTCAGTCAACCCTTGAGGCACCAAAAAGCATTTTTTATTTCTCCCAGCCATCCAAGCCACCCAAGTCACCCTCACGCCGAGCAGGCCCAAATATATGAGCTGCTGTCCACGTTGCTTTGGGCTTCCAATTTCGAGGCGTACAATTAATAGACACCAAACCAATTGGATGACGCCTAACGACGATGCCAAGGGACACCCAATTCTGGGCCAGCATTCGCATTTTGTGTTTTGTTGCCTTTTGGGGAATTAACTAAAAATAGTCCGACCGCATGACGTCTGCAGGAGGCAAGTGGGATGATACTCGAACCACAAGGACGACATCATATACCCCACAGGCAGCCGCAGGCTCGTTAATTTCATCCAGCTGTACATGTAGCATTTTATTTGCAGTTCCTCATACGCCCCGTTGTCGCCACCACAAAGTTCCACCGACCATTCCGCACCATCCAGCCAGCCCAATATGGATCTTCACATCGCCGATTGGCGGCTTCCGCCTTCGTTCGCAATACGGCTAATTCCCCATTTAAATTGCAAGTATGCGAGATTTTCAATTTAAACATTACATTCCCAGAAATTTTTCAATAATTGTGAATGGATTCTTTATTTTAATTACAATTTCTTTGAAGAATTTGCTTCCGAAAATTCTAATGCAGCTACTAATCAAAAAAATTCCAACTGCAAGCTCCGAATTGTAATTCCTTATTAAATCATATTTAAGGTACACTTTCATAAATACTCTTTCTTTCGTGAGAGTTTAATTTTTGCCAGGCAGTTGAAACTAAACAATAAACATTTTTGCCCAACAAAACAGTACTATATACTAAGAAGATAAGAATAAGAAAAGGTGCAACTGCAACGCTTAGTAACTGCAAATTTAATTTTTATCTTTCGTAATGCATTCTGTTGAAAACAAATAAATTAGTTGGAAATATTTTCAGCAAAGAGTTAAAGCTAAACTACTATAATTACCAGGCTCCTAGCTTTAAAAATATATGTTTAATTCGCAAAATTTCTTAAAAGTGGCATAAAAAACAAATTTTCAGTAAAATAATTTGTTTGCTTATATTTTTAGACTTTTTGTATAAAAGAAACAATACTTTAATACATTACAGTAATTAAAGTATACGCAGATTTCAGTTCATATATTCCTCAAAAATAGGTTTTCAAATGACACACCATATACTAAAGATGACGAATCTGAAGACTCTTAATAATAATAATTAATCTATCTATGAAATAGCTGTTTTTTTGTTTTGTTAATTTTTCAATGACAAAGAAACATGAGTAAATATATTGCTGAAGTAAACTTTTGAGTATATTATTTTATTCTAATTTAGTCAACTGTATAAAATCAAATGGAAGCTTAAAAACTGCATAATTAATATTACATCCAGTTGAAAGTGAAATTAAAGTGAGCCGCAGGTGGAGAGAGTATAAAACAATAAAATTCGTCGTGCTATTCCGACCGTTCGCACACGTCCAAAAGGCAAAGGCGCTGGCACGAGCTGTGAATTTTCGATGGGGTGGTCGCCATCGCTGGGCGTGGATGTGGGTGGCCGCTTCGCTTGGGGGTGTCTATGTGCTGTATGCTACATCCGATGCGATCCGACCGGCGGCGGCGCCAGCCGAACTGGCCTCGCTCCGAACTGGCCCCTACCACCACCCCCACGTGTATATGATGGCTTGGATAGCTTGGAGCTATGGGCAGCAGCCGACGAGTGCTCTGCTCGGCACGGTCGGCAGTCATTCTAAATCGACGCCTGGCTGACTGCGGACGCGCTCCTCGGATCGAATCGAATCGCCTTCGAATTGGTCGGTCGTTGGTTGATCAAGTGTCGCGTGCGCTAATCATTAATTAAGTGTCTTAGGAAAAAAGTCCCAATTTGGCTATCGAAACGGGTTTCCATCTACCAGTGCATTTGCGAGCTGCCTTGCCTTTGCGGCAGGCTCATTTATGAAAAAGAAATATCGTTTGCGGCCAGTTAGATTTTCACCTGAATCACCTGCAATCGAACGCAATTATCATACCGGCAAAATGGAAACCACAACACCTGTGCTCGACCTGTTGATGCCGCACAACTCAACTACTGTGGCGCCTCCGAAAGCGCTCTATGCAAATCGAAATCGCCTGATTATTGGTGTTATTATCATGGTTCTGGGCGTTTTTGGCAATTCGCTGGCCCTTTTCATTTTGGCGCGCAAGAAGCTCAACAAAAACAGCAAATACACGCTCATGCTGCGGTAAGTGCAGCTATGCATAGTGGAAATAATAATATATTAATGCAAAAAGTAGGTTTTGCTTGCCCTAAAATCTTTCAAAATGTACCCATCTTAGTAGTAATTTATAGTTGTGTAGTTCACCAAATTCTATTTGATTTGCATAAATATTAAGCATGCAAAACCATATAGTATTATTGTTAATAATATTATTGAGCTGACATTTTGCATATTTTCTCAGCGTGTAGCTACTCATTTCATGCAGTTAATGTTTGCCACTGTTTGTGTCCAGTTCATGGCTATGTAAGTTTATTCAACCTGCTCTCAACTGCGGCCACTTTGGTGCTCTATAATATGTCTATGCGGGTCTGATTTGCATAGTTTGAATTGTTTTGCTTGGCATGGTTTTTGCTGTTTTATTTTTGCATATCTTATCAAATGACGGAATTAGTTCGTTGGCCATGTGTTTTGGGCATTGAGATTTTGTCCATATTCCATATTCCAGTCTGTTTTCTGTCAATCTTATCGGCGACGTGGGAATGCAGCCAATTGCGAATGCATTAAAAGCTTTATGGTGTAACTGAAGACGGCGATCGGTGGTTGACTTGATTGGCAAATGTGCATACTGGGGAAAAGATTTATATGAATATGTATTTAAATTAACTTTGCTTAGGTGCAAAAAACTGGTAGATATAATAATACTCAAAAATGATAATCTATTCCTTTGTAAATATGAGTGAAATAAAACTTGTGTATTTCACCAAATTCCTTTTAATATTAATATAATAATAATAATTTCTTGTAAAATATTCGCTTCTCAATACGAATACTCATAATAGACTTTGTTGATATTTTAAACATCGTGTTAATCATTCGGTAGGGTGTGTACTGTAAAGAAGTGATAAAATCTATGACACACACGGAAATTCTTTTAGTTCATAAGCCAAATATTTGTCACAATTTATATTACATTTATCAGCATTGGCCCATGGCGAATTCAGTGAGCTTGTTTGCGATTTGCTCCTTTCCCAACATTTTTTTTTTGCTGAGACGACAGTGCGTATGCGTAATATGCGTAAATTGCTGTCGCCAGCAATTTGAGCCGTCAAGGAAGCATAAATTAACGCGAATTCCACTTCAGGCATCAGGCCTCCTTCATGCAGAGCCTTTGATCTGTAATTTGATTGATTGAATGAAGCTGGTGAATGGCACTTGAGCGGTGTCGATAAATCAGGGTATCCCTTCATGCTTTTTGACTATGAACGAAAAGCGGAATAGCTGTGTGTATTTTCCCGTTGCTAGAGTAAACAATGATTTTGCCTTTACAAGTTAGCAAAACGATTTTGCATTTCGCACTGCAAATCGTCGAATTGAAGATTTAGACATTTTAGCCCTGTAATGAACAGTTCCGACATTTTAGCTTTTGGCGAAACTTTTACAATGCACCATAAAATGCATTTTAATCGCTTGTTCGCTGAAATCAGGTATAAAGGTGCAATGTGCACAAACAAATAATGAAAACAAAAATGAATAAAGTCATTGCGATGCCTAACGATGCACGGACTGTTAGGCCAATCCCCGGGAATTGTCAATCCCATTTTTGTGTTCTATTCCAAGCGTGTGTTTTATATATATATATATATATTTCCATTGGAAAAAAGCCCTACATTCATATAGTTTCATTTCACACGGAGACAAATGAGTTTCCTGTGTCAACGGCGCCCCAAAAACAATCAAATCGAAACACATTCGTGCCCCACAAATGCAATATTTTATGATACCAATAAAAGGAAACACTTAATCTAAGTCACCATTGACAGTCACATATTTCACTAAGTAGATAAAAATACAGGGATCTGTACTTTAGTTTATATTAGTATAAATATACAAATGTTAAATATATGAACGAATATAAAGTGAATATACACAATATTCAATGGAGAAATTTGAGGAGCATCCTTTATAATATAAACATTCAAAAAAATGAATTAAATTTTTAAATATCCATATAATAGATATTTCCTTTTTATAATTGAGCATTTTGCGAACCAAAATAATTATTCATTGCTATTGGTCGGCGTTCGAATCAAAGCGTTTAAGGACCGAGTCACGTCTTAGATAACCAAAATCGATAGTTGTACAACCATATGGAGCAGCTTTGAGGTATCTTGATTGAAAGTTTCGGTTTATAAAAGTGGCAATTAATTAAAAGCAATTCGTTATTACATTTTATCGATCTTATACCCAACTTATATTCGTAGCTTATTAAAGAACCCAACGAACTGTAGGCAATTTGGGCGCTAATGGCAAGGAAAAGCATTTACTTTCCGATTTATGAGCTTCGAAATGCCATAAAGCTAAGCTATCCGAAATTTACGGAGCTCTCAACTATTTCAGATGCCTGGCGACCAACAATCTGGTGGCTCTACTGGGCATGCTGACCACGACGCTGCTGAAAATGTATCTCTCAAAGGAAGTCCTGCAGTCGTTCATCCGAGTGGATTGCGTGGGACTCGTGGTTTGGCGATTTTTCGGGCTCAGTTCTGGATGCATTGCAGCAGTTATGGCGGCAGAAAGATGGATGGCCCTAGCCAGACCCTTTATCTACCACAAGGTATGAACTTGATTGCAATATATGTATAATAAATAACATTTTCTATGCATTTTATTCTTAGTGTAATTTAATTTTAAGAAATGATACAAGTGCACACAGGAAATCACAAACATTGCCAACTCATTCATTAAATATTCACAAATCTCTCTCGCCATAGCACATTACCTACGAGCTCATTCGCAAGAGCATCAACAGCATTCTGATGATCGCCGTGGTGATCACGTTCCTGCCATTCGTTGGTTTTGGTGCATACATCGATGAATCCAATCCGGACCAGCTTAAGTGTATACGATATCGCGATGCGCCGGGCGTGTGGAACAAGACGTATGCGGTGCTCTTTATGGTCTTCGGTAAGTTCCTATCAAATTGGTTACATTTCAAATATTGGTTTGACCATCGATGTATTCCAGGTACCCTGCTGTGCATTGTAATCGTGGCCTGCAACCTCTTCGTGGCCCACACCTTGCTCTGTGTGATCGGAAGGAGTCGCACGGCCAAGCGGCATATGCACTACGACCTGGTTTCCAGGGACAAAAACAGTGCCATCAGCATCGATCCCGAGAGCAGCAGCGGCACCACCCTCTACCAGACGCAGCTGAGCACCGGAAGCGGAAACAGCCATCGCAGTGTACAGCCGGCAAGGCAGTACAGGCACAGCGTTAGCGTCACAATGGCGGCCACCGACTCCTCGCCAGTCGAGATCAAGTTCGCCAAACTAATGGCGTTCCTCAGCATCTCGTTCGTCATCTGCTGGATGCCACAGATGGTGAGTACTGGGTGGATACCATTCTAAATTTGCAGATAGTAACTACTAAACGTCTAGTATCTTCAACCATTCCGTATTATGCAAATCTAATATAATATAATAAATTTACATGGCCTTTATCAACAATTATCTCCGTTTTAGATCGCCATCCCGTTGGCTATAGCTCCAAATCGGGTGCCCGCATCGAACAAGTTCTTCATCATCGCCGATGTTCTTACGGCGCTGCACTTCACCTCGGATCCGTATGTCTATGTGCTGAGTCGCTCCAAGTCCATCAACTGGTCCTTGCTGGGATGCATTAAGCGCTGGAGGAGCGGATGGCGTCCGGGCGGACTTCGTCGTTCCCAGAGCGACCAGAGCCGCATGCGTACGACGATGACGGAGGCGAATACTCTGGAATTCAACTGATTCCACTCGATCTTCATACCGCGCGCCCCCAAGTACTTAATCCCATTTCCCGACTCAGTGGGATCTCACTCAAAAAAGCGTTTCCGCCTCCCTCGGAGCATTCCTGGGAGTAGCGCCTAGTCTCGTAAGCTGTAAATAATAAATATATCCCACTTCGTATCTTACTATATCAAGGCTTTCCTTATATGTATGTATTCTCACCTCACTTAATCTCTGTACCGATTTGTAGCATTAAATATAACGCTTGTGTAAAAAGATCAAGTATTAAATGTATTAATTGTGCGCTAAAACGAAATCGTACAGCCCTCATAGATATATACACTGCTACTGAATCTCATTTTGCAACAGATTGAAAGCCAATTTCCATATCCCGCAATGACACACAGGAATCGTGTTTGTTTTACAACTAGTTTTGTTTCTTTGTTTATTATAGAATTTATATGATTACATAAGTTGAATGGTTGGTTCGCTGGCTGGCATGGTATGCGTTCTGTGAGGGGGGAATCGGGTAGGTAATACGATTCTCGATTCAATTAACTTGTTTGTGTTCTCCCTCGTCAGTTTCAAGAAGCTTCGTCGTACAATATATTCAACTGTTTCAACTAAAAGTTGACCGTCTTCTTCTCAGTTTCCATTCATTCAGTGTATATGCAAATTGGGATGCAAATGTCAAATTGCGGGAAGAGATCGATTTGATCTGTTCTTTCTTCATCCTCCTCCTGGGCGTGAATGTAAATTTTTTCTTGTATATTAAGGTTTATGTTATGTTAAATTACGAATTCCTTCGACGTCTACTTAGTAGCGATTGTAGCGACCGCGGGCGCGTTGTCGCTGCGGCGTGGCCTTGGCTCCGGCGGCAGCGCGAGCAGGCGTTGCCTTCTTGGCCGGAGATGGAGAGGCGTCTGCCGACGTTGCCGCAGCTGCGGGACTGGCAACAGCGGCTGGAGCAGCTGCCTTGGTCGGAGTCTTGGCTGGGGTCTTGGCTGGTGGTGCAGGTTCAGCCGGGGCAGGAGTTTGGACTGGAGCTGGCTCAGGTTCGGGCTCTTGCTCGCCCTCCTGACCCTCTTCCTCCTGGGCTTCCATCTCCTCTTCGCCGTTGTCCTGGCCGGCGCCATCTTCCTCGACCTCAGCCTCGGCTTCCTCGTCACCTTCGCCTTCGCCCTCGCCCTCAGCATTATCATCCACCATCTCCACGTCCTCGTCATCGCCAGTGGCTTCCGATGGATCGTACAGCTCACCCTCAGCGCCTTCGGTGGTTTCCTCGGCTGCGCCCTCGGCAGCCGGAGCCTCTGCCTCCTCAACCTTGCGCTTCTTACGCTCATTCTCCTCCAGGGCGGCAGCTGCGCGCTTCTGTGCGATCTTGGTATCGCTTGATTTCTCGTTGATAAACTTCAAGAAGTTGCGGTGATGAGTCGCCGTACGGGAGTGAATCTCGGCGGTCACCTCGGTGTCGAAGAACTTGCTGCACACCGAGCACTCATAGCACTCCAGCTTGGAGATCAGACCGGGACCGACAGCACGCTGCCAGTTGTACTTAGGTAGGCGGGTATCCACCTCGCTGGGGATCTCATCGCCGTCGTTGAAGTCAAGGATGCAGTCCTCGGGGTCCACGGGCAGTGCCACTTCCTCTTCCTCTTGGCTCTCGTTTAGCTCATCGCCCTCCTTTGTCTCGTCAGCAGCTTCCTCACCCTCCTTGGCCTCTTCTCCCTCGGCTTCATCACCTTCGGCACCCTCGCCATCGCCGGCACCCTCCTTCTTAGCCTCGCCATCGGCTGCTTCGCCCTCCTTCTTGACCGGCTTCTTCTTGCGCTTCTGGGGCAGGCGCAAATCGCGGGTCTCCTCTTCTTCGGTGCTGATGGGCAAGGTCTGGCGCTTGCGCTCACCCACCTTGGTGTTGTTCTCGGCAGCCTTCTTCAGATGCTCGGCGGACAGCAGATGAGTATCGTAGTCAATGCGAGTGGCGAACTCCTTGTTGCACTCAATGCACTTGGGGTGCAAGAACTTCTTCAGCTGCAAATGTCCCTCCGACTTGCGATGGGTCGAGATGTGACCATGGAAGTTCAGGTCGCACATGGTGCAGTAGTCCAGCTGACGCTGCTTGCTTTTGCCCATGCGCTTCAAGCGGTCAAACTCGATCGACTTGAGCTGCTCTGCGATCTTAGCCTCCTGACGGATCATGTTGGCCTTGAGGCGATAGCTCTCCTCAATGCCCTCACGCATCATCAGATGGGTGCGGCCCTTGATGTGGTTCTCGAAAGAGTTGGCATCCCACATGTGCTTCTTGCACAGATGGCAGTAGAACATGTCGTTCGGCACACTAGCGTATGGAGACTCCTTGGTAGGGCTATTAAAATTGATCATGGATCATTCGATTTGTTCGAGAAGGAATAGAAAAAGAAAGATTCATTAGTTTTCTAATTTGAAATTCATAGACGGGAATTCGTCTGGTTGTCTGGCTATTGGGAAGAGATTATTATATTATAGGAGTATAGTGGTTCTCGCTGCAATTTAGACTTATGATACGTACAGTACAGGTGGCGATAGGTGATACAATAATAAATGTTTTTAGCTATGATAAAAATGCGTTACTATAGTGAGAATGATGACTTTGCAAGGAGAAGAAATATGCCACAAATTATGTTTTAAACAAAATTATTAGGTATGTAGAAGCATGTTTCTTTTCTTATGAAATCTTACATTTATGATATATTTATTCAAAATTTATATTCTTCCAAATCAATAAAAAAGGAGAGGAAATTTAATATTATTGTGAGCTTATACATTTAATTTAAATATTTAAGCATGAATATGAAGTTAAATTATAAAGTTCTCTCCATTTTAACTTTAAAAATATTTTTAAAACTTTTAATGTGCACAAAAGTCAAAGAAAGAAAAGATTATATTTAAACAATTTCTTTTAAGGTAAATTATATTTTAAAAAATTAGTATGAACTTGAATAGTATGTAGTTTCAACACATAAATTTATACATTTACAATTCCCTACCCAAATGAGTCCCCGCACAAGTTGCCCCACATACACACAGTTTTATAAACAGCATCAAAAAATATACTATCCCTAATGAAGAACTAATTCTAATTAAATATACTTTTTTTTTTAGAGATGTATGAGGGAACGCAATTAGAGAATTGGAATGCCTAAGTACTTAAGTAAAAAGTTGTTATTCGCCCTGCTAAGTTCGTTATTTGTTTTGATATTAGTGAAAGAAATCAATCCTTTCGATTTTGGGCAGCAAAATATTTATACTTTTTGTTGTGGTTTTGGTTTTGTTTTGGAAAAGTTGTTGTAAGTCTTACCTCTCGATTTTCTTTTCGCCAGGAGTGGGTTCCTTCTTTTTATTTTGGTTGGCATTTTTAGCCAAAAGTTTCTTGGCACGATCAAAAGCATTTTGCTTGCGAATACCGCCGCCGCCCTGCTTTGGCGGGGGCTTGGGTCCACTACCAGTGGCGCCACGATTTTGGAAGCCACCTCCCTGGCCACGACGGTTATTGAGACGATTGCCGGCACCGCCGCCGCGACTGACCATCTATACATTGTTTCGTTTATCATTTGGGATTGACATTAAAATATTTGCACAATTCGGAATGCGCACATGGGGCATATGTGAATTGATATCGTTTTGATTTACAAACAGAGGCATTAATGATACAAAGCATTTTCGAAAGATCGGAGACAATATGGCGCGGTTGGCCATTTACAATATTGTGTGAGGGGCGGAGCGATCAGATTGAACACATTATAGATAATTGTGGGAATAAATCGTTGATATATAGTAAAGTATACATAAGTACATGGAGCACATGGTATATATATATTGATTTTGGTCAGATCGACGGGGCAGTTGCGGCGGCCAATCAGTCGACGGGGATAGGTTGATATATATTGCATAAACATATATATATATTAATTCGTTGGCGTGTGGCGGCGAGTGGCATTTAAAAATGGAAATCGGATTTTGAGTTTCAGAGGCAGGAACGTCGAAGAAGAATTTGGCGATGAATTGGCATTAGACATAAAATATTAATAGGTATTTCATATTGTGGTTTTGGATGTAATTATGTTGCACCATCAAGCAGTACCAGTACCAGATCGGATCAGTTTCGGTTTCAGAGCAGAGCAGATTAGAAGATTGCATGGCGATCAATGTCAATCGATTTGGCAATCGGTCAATCAATCAATCAATCAATCAATCAATCAGTGGCGTCGCACGGGAAGCATCGTACAGTTTACAGTATCGCATCGTTGGTGAAGATTCGCATATTGGCCACAACGTGTGTGTGTGCATCGCGTGTGCGTGTGTGTTGAGTGCGTGTGCGTTGCGTTTTGCATTCAATTTCATTTGGATATTCGAAAATATTGTTGGCCGTCAATGGGGATTAGATTTTTGTTGATTGCAATGGATTATTGCAAATGGGAAGAGTCATCATCGACGGCAACAACAACGCGCAACAGCGACAACGACAACAACAACCACAACGACAGCAGCGGCGGCAGCAACAACAACAACAGCAAGTATATATGCCGGAGCAGCAACAACAATATGGAATGCATTATTCGAAATATGCAAGACGATGCGGTTTCGATATTCGATATTTGGAGGTGTATTGAAAAGCATCGAATTTTTGAGTTTGGCATTGTTTGGTTTTGGAAGAGAGAATAAAAATAGATAATTGATAAATTAGAAAAGCGTTGTGGCAAATTGAGTTCGGCCAAGAAAGTTTCTTTTACTTGGCAATGGAACTTCGGAAATTAATTAATCGAATTATAAATATGGTAAAAATGTAATTAAATGCTTAAGTACAACTAGTAAGAAAATATTGCATATAAATTACTTATGATTCAATCTTGACATATGGAGATCATCATCATACTCTTTTCATCGTTAAGTGGAACAAGTGTTGGCGGTACATGTTTTAATTGGTACATTTCGCTATCAATACGTGTGTATTATTTTATAAAATTGTCATTTCTTATTTTCGGTGTAATAATCAGGTTCTTATTCGTTTGTGCAGTTTCTACGAAACAAAAAAGCATTGCATTTTAAATGGAATAAATGCGTTTTTATCGAAATCCTCCTAATACCACATTAATCCTAATGTTTGACAACCTTACATCCTACACTGCACAAAGTTCTTATTACTTTTTTCAATATTCTTTTCGCTGGTTTTCGTTATTTTTCAGTCGTCGGTTTAGTTTAGTAAACTACAAGCTAAGATTAGGTTTAAGATCATTTTGATTTATCTTTTAAAGGAAAAGCATTAGCTACATTTAGCAATATTACGATCTAACTAAGGGTAAAACACAAAATAAAAGGTTCTGCTGTGGAGAGCAAGTATATTACCAAAAGGTATACACGTAATTACAAAATGTTTATACGATTTAGGCATCCTAAGTTGAGTTTATATTGAGTACAACAAAAGTAAACAGACAAAATATTAAGATTACTATGTGCTTTGAATTGAATTCTACATGTTTAGTAGAATTTTTTAAATTATTTCAACATATGACACTCCACAACAGAAATACGATTCGCAGTTCACGAACCCATAAATAATAACAACATAGGTAAGTATAACAATTCATTCGGTTGGCATTGTCAACTAATTCGAGAATAAGTAAACTTTTGTACATACCGGGCCACCACGTTGGTTGCGATTTCCCATGCCACCGCCGCCGCGGGGCAAGTCGAGAAGCGATGGTGGATTCTGGTTCCTGAACAGATTGTTCAGCAGATTGTTGGCCAAGTTGATGGCCTGGGCGTTCATCTGACCGCCACCCTGTCGCATGTTGTTACCAAACTGTCCGCCGCCGGGATTCTGCGATTCCCAAGGCGACATGTTCATACCGCCCATGCGGTTGGCGCCCATGGGTCCACCATAGTTGTTGTTGCCACCTCCAAAATTGCGGTTGCGGTTCTGGTTACCACGGAAAGCCATGTTGCCGTTGACCTTTGCGTTATTCACTAAACGATTCTGCGGATTTCCGTTGACCTTTACGCTGCAAAAAGACATGATTCACTTATCAGTATAACTATAACTTTCTTTCGAAGCGGTAGGGGGACAAATTTATTCAATAAAATTATAATTTTCCAAGCAGTTTAAGATATATTATTCTACATAAGCTGACAATTTTTAAACAAGAACATATCGACAATATTGGAAAAATATAATTTTATAATTAATCACGTTGGAATTGGGAACTAGGGATACATAAATAATTTCGAATATTCGGGGTTGATGTGCAGCATACCTGACCATAATTTTGATGGGTTTTTTTTTGCTGTTTTTGGGAGTGTTTATGGGATGTGTAATGTAGGGTTTGTGTTTAAGCGAGGAAATTATTTAAACAAGCTGAAAGTAAAACGGCACAAAGAACAAAACAAATGTTGAGATGCAAGCGGGAATTCATTAATTTGGGTTAGTAATCGCCAGATCTCTTTATCCACATCTACGGGTAGTTATTATGGAACCGCATCAAAAACCGTAAAACAAGCCAGCGTGCGTATACACACACCACTTACACACACATACACGCAAAGAGATAGGGGAAAAGGAAAAGAAATGGAACAATTTGGCGCTACAGTCAGCAGTTTACATTAATCACATGTAAAACTGGTTTGTGCGACACCAACACATTCACGCCTTTTGGCCAATTTAAATGAAGGTAACAAAAAACACCTAAAATTTATCACTGCGAGTGGAAAAAAGATGGCGGCCCAGACGCTGAGTGTGTATAAGTAATTGATTCAGCCAGAAAGCCGGCCGGCCGTATGAGTGCGAAAGGGAGGGAAAGTTAGAGTACAGAATAGGAAAAAAAAAGCCAAAGACCCATTTAATCGCGATAAAAACATGTTTTGCACCAATGACGTATACTATACGCATTAGTCTAAGCTCTGGAATGCAAATAAATAACGCTTACGACGATAATCCACAATCAAGGCCTCGTAAAAAAGCAGTTACCTCATTATCACATTACTTAATGCACAAATACACGCAAGGAGCCCCAGGAAAATCAATAATTACTATTTTCAGACGCCCGGGTAGCAAGTGAAAAAGTAAAATTTTCGCCAACAGATACATACATACGCACCAGTTTTCAGTTAGCCTACACAAGTAAAGGACAGAGGCGCAGCGCAAACTGTGAAATTAGTTAGAAACTTACGTGTTGCAACGGCGATTTGTCAAAATGACTGGACTACTTGGACTACAGTTTTCCTCACTTCAGAAAGATGGCCGCCCTTGTCTAAACACTCCGCCTATCCAATATTACGCTCCGATCCGAACGACGAAAGAAAATCGAATCACGTCTGACGCTGCGCTAGAGATGGTCGTGCGCGAAGTATCGATAAAAGTAATTTTCATCACTATCGAAAAGAAGCACATAGATATTTTTTCCAGATCTAGATGGCAGTGCGATAAGCTAATAAGGACAAAATATCGATATTTTTTTGGTATAGACCGTAATATTTTCAAAATTTGTGTCTTAGTTATGTTAGCTTTAAATAAAGAAATGTTTTTCAAAAGAATTTCCGCTTGTAATCCTTGCATAAACTCTTATACAATTCTATCATAAAGCCACTTTTAAAATTTCTCGGATCCTTTAAGTGAAAAATGCGCTTTTAGACATAAAACGTTTTTCTGTAAAACACAAAAAGCGTTAAAACTTCGATCATAGAACATAATATTATTAGCGTATAACAACGGATATATAGAGCTATATTCCATCGCGATAAAAGAAATGAACAAATTATCGTTTTATTCATATTTTTATTACGAATTTGATCAATTGCATATATGTATATTTAAAATTTCGTTTGGAATAAAATTAGTCCGCTGTGTCTTGCATTCCCATTTGAGCCTTGAGTCCTATACAATAAAATGATAATCATCCTAAGTGACTTGTAATCTTGTCATTTATGGCCAAGTCCCTTCCCTTGCTGGCAAAAGTACATGTCCATTTATCCGCTTTCCTCTCGCAATCATACTTGTATGTCTTGGTCAGAGAATTGGGCTTAAGTTGGCACTTTCTAACATCAGGACTCGGCATGAAATCATTTTTACTTGTTCTATTGTCAAATATCAAGTACACTGTGCCAAGATGTGGATCGATGGGCGTTCTTGGGTTGTTTTGCCTAAAACGTTTGACCTGAGCACATACGCCCATGGCAATCATTTCCCTTTCCCTTTGCGCGACAGGTGTATCCCTCTTGGGAGCAATATTTTCATCGTTAAAATATGCGACGTGTTTCTGAACAAAAGAGTCTTGCGGACATCCTTGCGTTTTCGTATAATCTGTTATCCTTCTCGGATCTCCTTGGAAGTTATCCCGCTTGCAGTCGTAATTAATAGTTAGTTGTGTGCCTACATTAATTGCTGTATTCATGTAACTTAATGTTTGTGGCGTAAATTTAAAGTTGCAACTGTTCTCCAAATCACACGCCATCTTCGGCGCATACCGTGCATTATCGTCAAGCTTCCTACCATTATGATACAAGGTACCCTTTTTAACCACGATATGATACCCTGGATTACACACCAGTCTGCATTCTGTTGGAGGATTTGTTAAGTGAACCTCCGCTTCTTTTGCTGATGTCTGTTAAAAGAATAAGAAATATTTAGTATATACAAAATAATGACCCAGTTCAAACTTACTAAATGTATCAATAATAACACTAGGATCGAACCCAACACTCTTGAAGTAACTGCCTTCATCTTACCGACGAACAATGAACACTGAATTATGTTTGCTCAGAAAAAGGCCTTTTATACTCATCGTCGCAAAATGAGACCCATCAGCAAATCTGTTATCAAGCTACGTACATGTGTACATACATTGAGTACCTTTCTTGTGACCTTTGGGATGAATTAGAATGTCTGAAATTTTGGTTTTGCGGAGTGTTTTGCGGGTAACTGCCTTAAATAAAATAAATTGAGGTAATTATTAAAATACAAAAGAATACGGTTCTGACAATACATGAGTTTCTTATCAATATTCCGATGAAATATAAGCATACTACAATTATTGCTTTCCTTTGTAAACTTTGGTAATTGTTTTTGAGAAATCCATCTTGTTTCTTATTCGGTCGGTATTAATAATAAAGTAGGCTTTAATTATTAATAAAAATGTCAAAAGCCAAGCTGAAGAAAATATTTAATTAATCAAGAGAAACACTATGGTTACTCAAACAAAATCACTATTCTATTTGATTCATATCAATAATATTTTATAAAGCAATAAATAAAAATATAAAATACATAATAATAATCTTAGCACACACACCAGTTCAATAATTTGAGTTAAAGCTTTATTTACCTGAAGTACGCTTTTATCTAAAAAAATTCAAAACTCAACTTTCTAGCTCGTGTAGTTCTCTAGAACTCGTGATAAAGAATTTATACTGTACTCGCGGACGGACAGAAATATATTCTGTCTGTTTCTTAATACGAAAAAGGATACAGAAATAGTTGATTCCGAAGCCGCTGATAAGCTGGTTTTCCCGTTAAATTAAAATCGAACATGTAAACAGATTTTCGTTTGTTTTGATGCGACTATAAGTTCATGATTTGATGATTCAACAAATTCAAGCTGAAAACTAATCTTAATTTTGTGTAGCTTTATTCAAATAGACAGAAAAAAAATCGTTTCGATTTCTTAGTCCATTGTTTCCAATATTCCGTAATTTTGAGCAGTACCAAAGAAAAGTTCCAAATTTGAATGACATCATTCGATTTTATTGAATTTGCATAAAACTGGCGCAGATAATGCGACTCTGCACCCTTTGCAATGCATAAGCATCGTTTGATTTACATACAAAGGGATTAAACATAGTAATTAAACGTTATAATAGGCAATAATCATATGTTCTAGCAATAGTTGTTTGTGTGTGTTTAGCATTCGTATTACTGCTGGCTCTTGTGTAGTTAATTAATTAAGTACCACAGCGTAAAATGGGCTCAACAAAAGATATGGGTGGCATACTTTTCTATCTCGACCCTTTATAATTTTGTATCCCATTTATTTTTTGGTTTGTTTTGTGTCTTTGTTTCAAGTGCATGGGCGCCACTAAAAGGCCTAGGGAGATTTTGTGGGGGTGTAGAGGGATCAATTAGGGTGAGATATTTATATATCCATACACATTTCACATACATTTACAATTATAATCGATTGGGGGAGAGCAGATGCGAAGATGCATTCGCCTTTCACTTTTTAACACACATTTTTAACGTCTCTAGTTAACACAGAAACTACAAAAAATGATAACCCACAACTCGGATAGCTCTCGAAATCGAATTTTCTTCGCAACATCTAAGCCGCTGCACCGTTTACAATTTACAATTGGCTTAATGTAAAACTGTTCAATACATTTAGTATTTAAAAGAAAATTGAAACTTTCTTGAAAGCTAATGCAATTTTGGACTTGCGAGATATCCCAATAAGTTTGTGACTTGAAAGTGTAGTAAACGGATATACAAAGTATATTTTTGAATAACATTACTTCTATTTTAAAGAAATTGATTGACTAATACATTTGAGGGAATACTTTCAAGTCCATAGTGATTTCGAGAACTCTGCAAAATAAGTTCGCGTTGATTTTTCGTGTGCTGGGTCTGGGGAATAGAGGGTGTTGGGATCGGTTGGTTGGTAGCATTCGAGCCTCCTAGCCACCCACAACGTATTTACAAGACGACCACTGGAAAGCCTCCAGGTGCACCTAGTAAAAGAATAGCAGCCGTTCCTGGGCAGAGGCGGAAAGGAGGCGCCACGATCGCTTGATGCTGACATACTGTATTAAAGCGCGTATGCTGATCAGGAAGCCAAAGGCACAGATCAGCCACCAGAGCCAGGAGTTTTCGTGCGAGGCCAAGTCCGTCGAGTGCTTCACGATCAGCGTCCATTTAGCCAGCGACAATCCGAATCCCGACAATGCTCCATATCGGGCGGCGATTGTGTGACAGAAACAGGTGAGCATCAGGAAGCCGATCCAGTTAAACAAAAAGGCCACAATGAAGGCCGTGATGAACATGATGTCCGTGCCGAGCAAGTTGTCGGTGGTGGACAGACTATTTTCCGGATCGCTGGCATCGATGGCGATGAACGTGAGTGCCGGCTGGGCAGATCGCACAGCAGCGGCTCCATCGCGCAGCGGATTTGGCGGCAGTAGCGGATTCGGCGGCGGCGGTAGCTGCTGCGAGGAGGGTAAAGTCAAAAAGGCGGGCGGCAGCTCTCCGTTCAGCGACTTTTCCATTTGAACCTCCTCGTACGTGGGCAACTTCCCGTGTATTTCTGGCGGCAGTTGTGCATTCATAAGGTCCGCCTGGCTCGGCAGCTGCACTTGCATCTGTATCGGGATCTGACTGGGATCGGGTGTGGCCAAGGCCAGCGGTGGCATCTGAGCCGGCAGTGCTACCTGCTGGCCATGGCCAACGTTCGCCTCGTACGGTGGCGGAGCACTGAAGTCCGCCTTTGGCGGTCCCAACTGATCATCCCCGGGAGACGGCTGGTTGTTGTGCGGCATGACTGGAAATTACAAACGGAAAACGGGAAAATTAATTCAGTGCTTAAGGGGTTACAAAGCATATGAATTTTTTTGACAGCCTAAGGTGACGTCTCAGAAAAGAAGATTCTTAAGAAATTCTTTTCTTTCTTACATACTAAATTTAAGATATCCTTATTTTCGTGTAGCTTAACAGATCAACTGTTTAGTATTTACATGCATCTCTGAAATAAAAGGAAAATCAAGGCCATGGTGAATTTTGTGCAAACTATTCCCAATCAAATTCTAAAGGTATTCGAAATTTGCATTATCTAAATTGAAAGTAAAGCTGGTGATTTAGTTCTCGCTTTTATTGACGATATTAGTTCACGCGTTTTTTTTTTTAATAAAATTAGGTGTATAATAAATAAATGGGCGGCTAGCTGCCAAAATTGCATTGAATTATATCTAGATTTATTTTTATCTCTCTCTGAGCAATCAGTTTTCGTTCGTTAATACTTGATCTAAATGTGTTATAGGCACGTCAGTAGGCACTTAGAACTACGGCATTCGCCATCTCAATCAGATGGCAAAAATAATAGTTTCGTTTAGCAGTTAAAATAAACAGTTGGACATGTTAGACATTTAAAAACAAATGAGCAGCCAGGCTAATTAGTTAGCGCAAAAGTTCGTTGCAATGCCTGGGGCGATTGGAGGCTTTCGCTTGAAGGTGGGCCTCCTCCAGCGATAGGATGCGGCAGGGTCCAAAGGGACGTCTCACTGGACGTAAGGGTCGCAAGCCATCCACCTCGTCCATGCCCTCGTTCTGACAGCCACCGTCGGTCGTTGTGGTTGTGGTGCTGTCGTGCAGCTTTTGTTTTTGCAGCTTCTCGTGTCGCAGATACAAAACCACACAGCACATGGCCATAAACAGAAGGGCCAGCGTTGCTCCGCTAACAATGCTGGCCTTCTCTAGCATCACACGGTTCCTGGTTGGCAGGTACGAGCCATCAATCTCCTTGTACTCGCACCTCGGACCCATAAATCCCAGCGCACATTCGCAGTTGTATAGGATTTCATTGTGGATCTTCACCGTAAAGCAGGTGCCATCGTTCAGGCAATACCAGGCGACATAGGTCGGTGGACAGGCGAAGATCGGGAAGGTGACATTCGGTCTCGGCGTTGTGGATATTTCCACATTATCCGGCGGCAGGATCGGTGCAGCTGTTGGCCGCGGCTTAGCGATGGCACGCGAGGAACAGGCGGCGGTGAGCGGTAGGTAAGCGCCGATTAAAGCGGTGGCAAGCAGCAGCAGATCCTGGGCTCGCATCTTGATCTTAACTCATGGCAGCTTACTTGGGAATGTGGCAATGCAGTTTAAGGTGTTTTGTAATGTGGAATTCTTGGCTTTGGCTGGCAGGCGGCTGCAAAACAAAAACGAAGTGCAATTAAAAACAAATCAAAAATGTAAGCTCGTGTTCGGGTCTGTGTGGGTTAATTGCCTGCCTAGCACCGCCAGCCGCCTCCTTCTCACAATTACAACCTATGCTCCTCGACCTAAGTGAGAACGAGAAACAGAAAATCGAATTTCATAAATTTTTAACAAAAAAATGACATCGTTTATTTACCTGGCCGGAATCGCGAGCGGAACCCAAGCGGCTGTGGCATTTGCACAGCCTGCATTCATTATCAATTGGTTTTTCTGTTTACACTCTCACTTAACATAGCGAACACTTCAGGCACTTCAATATATAAAAACTGTTTAATACAAGATGTATTTAAACGTATAAAAAATTGATTTAACCTTAGGATTTCGAAACGCCTTGTTATAAACAAGATCTTTTCCGGAGAAAGAATGAGCTTCATTAGAATGTAACTGATCCCGTTGCGTATATAAACAAAATAATTCGAATGATCAACAGAAACAACGATGTTGAGTAATTCTGCTGAAACAAATACATCATTTGTAAGCAACATTTGAGTGGCGACCATTTGAGTGGGCGTAAAAAACATAAACAAATTAGTGCTCGCCTTAGTTGTGATCCACAATAACAGTGTCGTTTTCAGAAACACTAATTTTCGGAATTCCACTTAACGTAAATTAAAACTTTCTAAGTGCTTTCAATAAACGCTAGTCATGCCAACTTAACTGTCTAAATTTATATTAGGAAATATGTCAGTGAAATTGAACTATTTTTTTATTCAAACATGCAATATTACATTATTAATCAAAACTAAAGTTATATTCTTCTACTTGGAAGTGAAGGAAAGAAGAGCGAAACAGTTGCAATTATAATAAATATACACTTCGTTTTAAAAAGTTTTGCTTTCGTCACCTGTTTGGATGTTAGCACATTAAATCTAATATTTGTACTTTATTTCAAACAGTCAATTATATATAAGATAGCATTTAGCTTTTATTTTCTAGGACTCTCGTCACTAGTCGGAATCTCAATCCACAGTCGCGAGTCCTTGGACTAAACCGTGTCCAATTGCTTTGTAAAGCTCAACGGAGCCCTAAGCCCCATAAAATTTCCCCTTTCCTCCCATCACATGTGTGGCACGCACCTACGTCTAAAAATAACAACAACAAAGCTCACGAGTGAAAGTTGACAGCTGAAATGGCAGGAGAAGAGTGCGAGTGCGAGTGCGAGTAGGACAGTGCGACAGTCGCAAAACACAAATGCAATTAAGATGACCTTTCGGTCAATTGAAATATAAACGGAGCCAAACGAGCAAAACAAAAATAGTTCAAGCCAATAAAGAAACTGCGTGAGTGGGCTTAAGTTGGCCCTAATTTCTGCGAGTGCATATATGGGTTTTTTGTATAGTTTTTTTTTATATCTGTGGGTATGTGGGTGAGCCGGACGTAAGCTTGAATAATGAGCTAATAGGCGCCAACGAGCTAAATGAGCACCTGGTGGCTTATCAAAAATTGACCTCACAAACAGCAGAGTACACAGAAATAAATTTTGATATCATATATGATATGATTTTTGTATCAGAATACAAAAGACTTTGGTTTCATATGCACTCAATAATTACTTTTGTATACACACTTTAAAATACTTCAATAAATATAGGAAAACATAAACAGTACTATTTGTATAATTAAATTTAGAGGTGTCCAATTTTTTTCGTGCGCAGGAATATCTAAAATCACAGTCAACACAGAGAAACCGTATTGATAAGGTGACAAATACCATCCACAGGTGCGGAAAGCAAGTGGATGCTAGGCAGTAATTACAGTTACCTGTGGATGAGTCAGATGTGCGGGCATTTGAAAAATTGCAAAATTGCACGAAACCGAGAGATTGCACATTGTACAGTTGAACTTATCTGCGTTTTGCCAATACATTTGGTAATATCATTTTAAATAAGACTCTATAGTGACACACAAAGATTTGGAGGATTTCACAATCAATCCCAATGTAAAGCGACTTTGCTCATTCTTATTTTTTAAGAATTCACTAACAATCGGGCTCAAGTACACTTATCGTTAACATGCTTCAAAGCTGGCATATAATTATTTTCAATGTAATATATACATATAAAAACTTAGGTAAGGTTCTCTGGAAAATACACTGGTTTTTCCATTGAAAAACAATAGATGTTTAAACCGAATAAATCGATTTGCTTTTAATGCGTATGCATTCGGCTAAAAATAATTTTTGAATCTTTAAAATAAATAGAAAAGCTTTTACATTTCTAAATGTCAACACATATGGAATTACCTTTGAAACAGATGAGAAATTTTGTGCAAAATATATACATATTTTTTTTTAATAATTCCATCTGGATTTGTAATTCCAAAAGTGTTTTTGTATCTAACAATATACAGTATTAAAAAAACAGTATTTGGTATCTATAGAATAATATGTGGTTTGTCATAGCCAAGTTTTACTGCGTATGCGTGTATGTAAAAATAGGATTGGAGAGGGAGTTAGAGCTCTCGAGAGGGAGAAAGCAACAGGGCCGTGACAAAAGGCGTTGGAAATTAGGGAATTGCCGTGGAAAAGTAACAACGCAGTTTGGGCCAGGTTTTGGGTTTCAGCCGGAGTTTGTTCGGTGATAAGAAATTTGAGCGCGTGGACAGCTGCCAAGCAGCAGGTGTGCGCAAGGGAGAGGGCGATAGAGGAGGCATCAGTGGAATAAAGCATAAAGTAAACCAGTTAAACGGGACCGGGAGCACAAGAGAGAGGATGAAGATGCAAGCGGAAGAAGCTGAAGAAGATGCAGATGGAGCTGTCTGAATGGAAGGTCTCTCAAGGGGCAATTTCCTGGATTGAATGAAAAACACACAGGCACCGACAGCTGCAGTGGTATTGCAGTGGAATAGAGAAAGAATAAGATTAGGAGCGAAGAGGGGAGGCGGTCGACTGCGAGAACGAGTTTCCAAGCAAACGGCGCTTGTTGTTATTGTACAAGGGCAAATGAATTAATTTACTTGAGTAAATATGAATTAAATAAACAAGTACACCGACACAGGGGTAGACTTATCGGAGTGTGCACTTTTTTTTTTAGCGTTTAGCACCTGAGTGGCGAAATCTAGCAGAATTAAGATTATTAATGTGCTAAACAAAACATAAACACATGTACACACACAAACGCACAACTGGGGCTAAAGTGCTGAGGAGGGGGAGAGAGAGCCTTAAATCTCCAGGAGTGCTCCTGTAACGGTTATTTGTTTCCCTTTCTTCGCCCTTTCTTTTCACGTCTATTTCTGTACCCGATTTTAATTCGATTTGATTCTAGTTCGCCTTTTCTATGCCATGTTCTATTTATTCACCTTGTTTTCTTCTATGCGTTGGTCGATTGCGATTGCGTTCGCTTTTCTCTTTTGCGCAGCGCTCTCTCACGTTTCCGTTTTATTGATTTTGTTCGAATTTTGTTGACTTGTTGTTGCCAAACACGCACACAGCTAATACTGTTGGTTTTTTGGCAGAACTGCGACAGTAGGCGTTTCGCTTTCAAGTGGCTTCACTATACGCAATTTAAATAATTTAAAACTGGGCTCACTTCGCGAGCGAAGCGAAAAAAACAAATGCACCACCACGAATAATCTTCGATTTCTGAGCTAGTGGTGGCCAGCTGCTGGGCAGTCCGTATCGATTGTAGGGATGTAAGCGTGATAAGCTATCGAATCACATGAAATTAGTTATTAACATCGGAAAATAAACTTGCGTACTTGAATATAAAAACCTGAAATTATTTTGTACACTTTTATAGTGACAAAAGTTTCAAATTGCTGAAAAAATATCAAGAAATAATAATAATAAGTTTATTAAAGCTGTTCAAAAGTTTGATTAATTGTCTAATTCATAAACAGTATACGGAATACCCTAAACGATGAAAAGACAAGCAACCCGAATATAATCGATAAGCCTAAATAATGTTATTTTCCCTTCTACTCATCACTAAGCTAAGAAAATTTTGTAAACAACGACGTGGACGTAGTAAATTTAATTAGAATTTAGCCACAAAAATGCATAAATGTGCTATATTTCTTCTACTGGCTTTAAGTGTAAGTTATGTCTGAAGCTAAGACATGTTTTTAATATATATTTTATACCCTACAGTGCCAGCAAATTCAAGCCGAATTGACGGCCGCCGACTGCCGGGCGTTGGGTTTTATTAAGGCCCAGTTAATGTGTTCCAGTTGCGAAAAACTGGATGATTTCGGATTGGATACCATCAAGTGGGTTCAATAACATTTAATTAATCTAGCTTTGGAGTTGTAAAGATACCCATGAACTATGCTATAATCATTCCATAAGAAGACCTGAAAATTGTTTAATTAATATGTTAATCTAATTAGATCAGGTTAAATTTCATACCTCATTTTAAATATTCCAACCAAAAATGCTTAGCTTGACTTAGTAAGCTCCTCCATACCACTGACTAAATATGATTCTTCCTTCAGTTTTTAATAACAAAAATTATATTAACTTTTTATAGTTTCTGCTTGAGCCCATTGCTCTTTTTTATTCATCCAAAACATTTTTAACATTTCAGGCCTCAGTGTAAGCAATGCTGCACTTTGGATCAGCAGCCGGCGGCACAGCGGACATATGCCAAGGCAATTCTGGAGGTGTGCACCTGCAAATTCCGGGCCTATCCGCAGATTCAGGCCTTTATTCAAAGCGGCCGACCTGCCAAGTTCCCCAACCTGCAGATCAAATACGTAAGAGGACTGGATCCCGTGGTTAAGCTCCTAGATGCCAGTGGCAAAGTGCAGGAGACGTTGTCCATAACCAAGTGGAACACAGACACTGTCGAGGAGTTCTTCGAAACGCATCTGGCCAAGGATGGTGCCGGCAAGAATTCGTACAGCGTGGTGGAGGATGCCGATGGAGATGACGATGAAGATTACCTGCGAACCAACAGGATCTAAAATAAGCATACCCAAAACTGTAGATTAATAAAATCCGAAACAAAACTATAGACCGTACCATTTTCTTTCAAAATCATTGAATATTTATATTTTGTTAAATATATTCTGTTCAAGAACTAAAAATGTGTAGACGTGAGATTAGTACTCCAAACTTCTGGGATGTCAAGCCACTGAATTTAAAAAATATAAACATCAAGATCAGGGATATACATAAAATTGGCTTGTAATATGAGAGATCTAATCTAACTAAAGAGATTTAGTTTTTAAAAGTTTTTAGAGCCACTGCAAGGTGGCGTGAGCTTTTCTACGCGCCACCGCGGAAAAGCTGTGGACACAGTTTGAGAGTAACTGACAAGCCAGTTACTGCAATGCGACGCCGTGGGAGTTTTCGATTCATAAGTATAAATTAAATCATTTTATTTGTTATCTTGTTATCGATGGCAAAGGAAAGTTCCCGGCTGAGGCAACAAATTCGCGGCATTGTAGCCGAAATTCTTATCGCAAAGACATCACACCACACCACACCCCCCCCCCCCCTTTGTGGCCGTCAGCAGTGACGTAGTGGGCTCACATGGTGGGGGTCCTCAAGTCGATCAATATTTGATCAGCCTGCTGGAGTAATTGTGGTAACTGAAACGGCAAACAGCATATTTCTGCCCGCCAAAATCGTAGCTGATGTCTATTTCCGATCTGTGACGCAGCCTTGACATCGCCGTCTTTCCGCTCTCTTAATCTTGTTTTTATCCGGATACCGCGCATGATCAAACAGTTCCTAAGTCAACCATATATTCATATAATAATGAGATCGGTGCTCTTAGAAAATATCACCAAAAAGTAGTGACAATTTAATAATAATGTCTTGCCTAACACTTTTACCTTAATAACTACTTTCTACTTTGGAATACTTGGATCAAATGTTTTTAAAGTGACATGAACTGCAATGTTTGATATCCTGACAAAGGGAGATATTTATTAAATTTATTCAAGTTGGGCTTGGAAGATCTAAACTGTGAAAAGCTTAAAATATTGTACAATGTGGATTATTTTATAGCTGACCTCCATAAAAATGTCTTAAATATAAATAGTATTGCAACGTGCAGTTTATTTGGATGCGATGAATATAAACAAATACAAGAGTATTTATGCAAGTAAACGTCTAGCTTTATTAGCATTTTGAAAAATGCATTACAAATTCTATGATGCTCCTACAACTGATTACAGCATCACAAATTCGAAGAGCAAATAATATTGTTTATAGGCCCACCGCACTATCGCCTGTTTACGTTTCATTACAAGTATACACTGATATGCATTATTAATTCTTATTTGCTGTCCTTGTTGTTAGTTATTGCAATTTAAGGCGGCTACAATGGGCTGTGGTACCTCGTCATCGAGAGTTTGGCGAATGTTCCATCGTCCTTGCACCACTGTGATGGACCCTTTATCAACGCTGCCCTTGAAGGGACTTGCAGCCAGTACGCGTGCCAATACATTCCAATCCAAATCCAATCTCGAACGTCAATGCTGGGCCCCTCTGATGCGTATAGATTATTTTTAGCCGCTGCTATCACACGCAGACCCCATCGTACGGATATATGTACAGTACAAATGTATATACAGGGACAATGTACCCCTAAATGTACGCACTTTGGGCACGTGCCCCGCCTAAATGGGAAGAACAACAAATGTACTAGTTCATTTTAAAGGATCCGGTGGAAATGTGTTGGTGGCAGCTGAGTAGGATGTCAATATGCTTGATAAAATCTTAAAGTAAATATAAGCTGTTCGAGAAACTAAAGCTAATTTGAATTTTTTCAAATATTCTATTCTATTTTTGAAACGGTTACAATAAAGAAGTAAGCCATTCTCACCTATGTATGTGTATTCAATTAGGATGTCGTCTCCCAATTAAGTACTATTAAAAGGGTTATTACTAAAACATTGACGTTCTAGCAAATATAGCCTTTTTTCTATGCACGCTGTTATCAATCAATGGCGAGGCGCTGTAATCAATACTAATTATTTCCTATTATGATTACTCTTGCACACGCACATACACACATACCGAGGTATGCATTACAATTGGAATCCGAGAATTTCTTGCATTCTTATCAATTGTGTGCCATATAAGCAACTAGGGTGCATTCAACTGGTCCGTGTTGCAAAAACTACGATATATGTATATGTACTTTCTGTATATACAACGAACTTACAGTTGGCATCAAAAAAGTAGCAAAAACTATTATAGACGCCTAGAATCAATAAAACCCAGCTGGTCTTACCCTTTTATTGTTAAGGGCCAACCATTGACGTTGCTATTGAAATATCTATATTATCAGTGATCTTCATGATCCATTTTCTGTATGACTTCTGAAAAATGAAGTTACCTAAGATAAGTGTAATTGTAAGTTACGTGATTTTAAATACTAATCGCTTGACCGCTGCTGTGCCTGAGGCATATAGCCAGCTGGCTGAAGTAAAAGCAATAACAACAGCAATGTAGCATTGTAGAAACAGCAATGGCAATGTCCCCAAAGACCCCCCGGGAAGTGGAGAGATTGGAACATGGACGGATGCCGAGTGCTGGAGCTGAAGCCCCCATGCTGGAGGAGCTGAATAATGTCGGCCGATTCTGGGGTGGATTGTGAACTGGAATCGAATCTGTTGTTGTTTCTGCTGTGCGAATGCGAATGGGAATACTGATAACATTTGCGACTTTCGAGTGGCTTGGGGGCGATAACGATAATGACGTTATCGTCACAGCGTCATCACTTCCAGCTAACCACTCTCACAGATTTAATTTCATGCCATTTTAACACTTAATTAAGATCTAACATGAACACGAAATAATAATAAACATCCAGCTATCTCGCTCTAACGTTTTCCGTTCGGTTCTGGCGCTTTCAGTCGGTACAGTCGTAACCCCCGAAAGATGAAGATGCTCGGCACGCTCAACCTTTGTTAACATAACAATTAAACATGCGAGTGTGAAAAGTAAACATAAGCAGCCATAAATGCTAGCAAAAACATTTCAATTAAAATGCTTCGATTTTAGGTCTAATATGGAAGCTTGACTGTATTGGCGTTATGCTTTTCGATTACTACATGTGGGGATTGCCCTTTACCGTTATACCTCCGATATCTGCTCTCCCACGCAATCTGCCGTTTTCTTTCTCTCTAATCTAAACTCTCTCTCTCACTGAGAAAACAAATCGGATTTTTTTTTCAAATGAGATCTGGAGATATTTATGTTTCAAAAGATTAGCTAATAATTCAAATACCAAATAAAGTATAAGAAATAAATAAATTGCGTTATAAAAGGTAAGTTTGTTTGCAAAAATATACAAAATAAAGAAATACAGCTAAAAAATGTTTCATTTGATAAATGTTTATCCAGTTTTTCAACACAACCTATGCTACTTTTATTAAGAGTCAATAGCTCTTTGAAGGTTTTAACAATATTTTTCAACGACACCAGTCAGATTCAATAAACAAAATCAAATAAGTCAATATAAAAAGCTGTGTTCTAAAAATTATTTATATATTGGAGTATAACTTTTCTTGCTGTGTGGCTTATTAGCTTAGTTCCTGGCTTGGGATCTCTCTCTCTCTCTCTCTCTCTCTCTATCTAGCTTTGTTTATAAGTTGCTGGCTGTAAAGATCGAAAACTTGATTTTGGAATTACGAGCAGCTTGTTTAATTTATTAAACCAAGCTGATGTTTTGCGCATTTATGTGAATAATTTGTTATTTGCTCTCCGGATCGCTCGATCCGTGGCACATGTGCAAATATGTACCAAGCAGTCTGGAAAGGTAGTAGAATCCGAAAGAGGAGTATTTTGCCGTAGTGCACCTCCAGTTATTCAAAATGCCGCATTGAACTTTGACTACTAATTTAGCACACACATAGCGCAAACTGCGTCGCGCTTATTAACAAAGACACAAACTACTTACTAACACACATGCCTTTTGGGAGAGCGGGCGAGCAATTAATGAATGCGCTCGATTACTATTTTCTATAATTTACATAATTTTACGTGCCATCAATCGAACACCAAGAAATGCACTCGCCCACGTAAATGGAATTTCCGATCAACAGGTGGGTTGGCTTGTCCAGTACAAAGAAAAATTAGCTACAATAATACTGATAATTCATAAAAAAAATATGCACATTTATAGCGAAACCCACGGCAAGATCTAAATCAAAACTCGCAGTTTTTTTCTGGACTTTAAAATCAAATTTAAGATTTATTTGAAACAAATAACTGTGTTATTACATTGAATATAATCTTATGGCTTATTCTCCTCGGTTCTGCGGTATTTGTTGCTGTTGTTGACGTACCTTTATTTTTATAAATGTAATTATATATTACATACACAATTACTTAGTACGTATCGTATAATAATAATAGTATAATTTATAATTAGCATTTCTCTCTCACTTATCTAGTATTATTATAATTCTTCAAGATTTTCATATTATTTACGTGTATATTTTAACACAAAGCAGCAGAGACAAATGTTATCGATCTATATATATTTTGCGCGTTTCCCACATAAATTACATTTTTAAATTACATTTATATATGTATTTTTCTTTTTCGTCGCTTTTTGTGTGTCGCTTGTAAAGTTTTTCTCGTCTCAATTAAGTTTATGTTATAACTAGAGTTTTACATCGATAATTAGAAAAGGGAAATTTTTTGTTGGGGCTTTATTAGCAAAAACATTTTTGTTACTAATATTTACCATTATTATTAATAGTTATTTATGTGTATATGTATAAGAAGTTCTGGTACTCGAATTAAATAAAACATTTTCTCTTTGCACTTTTGAAGCTTATTGGTTGTATTTTTTATCCCACTTTTATGATTTTATAACAATTGTTAAGTAGATTTAGACTCAATGATTTGTGTGTGTATTGTTTTACAGATTTCGTATTATTTATAAACAGTACATATTATGCAGGGTTTACGATCGCCTTATACTAACTATTTCATTCTCCTTATTGTTGGTTGGTGGCCATAAAGCTTTCTTTGATTTGATTCTTAAATTTTTGTTTACGTTCGTAATAAAATGATTTGAAAAAACAACGGATTGAAGTTGATTTGGGTATTATGGTAGTAGTCGAAGTTTCATGCTTAAGTGTTCGGAAAAGTTTTTTTTTTTTTTTTTTTTGAAAATCCTATCTACTATTGGTTAAAGACTTGTAAAAAATTTCTTTATTTTTTGAGTTCGCTTTTGATTCTTGTTGATTTCGTAAAATTTGTCGGAGCAGAAAATTGGAACTGGATTCCGATTGTGATCTGCACTTGTGCCTGGACTATTAACTCTATATGCATAGACATTAGAGTATATGTAGTATATATATCATTACATATGCGTTTGTCTGTATGGTTATATACTCGATTAGTTTGTGATACTGCGTTTATGAAGAAAGGTCTCGAATATACATCTATCTATCGTTTTTGTATTCGAAATATTTTCGCGGGGGGCTCTGAAGACTTTGCAGCACTGAGGGGATCGGTTTCGTTATCGGCATCTTAAACTCTAGTAATTGCTTCCACGGCACATTGGGATTATAATATGGGTTGGGTGTAATTTTAATTAATATGTAATTAGCTAACTATTATCTGGATCAAACAAACGAACGGAGACGGGTTGAATGGCATGGCATATCCAAATGGATAGTTATCAGGACTTCCAATGCTCAGAGGGGCTGTTCCAAATCCTCCATCCTCTTTCCAGCATTCATCATTTTCGTTTAGAGAATATAATTTTGGTCGTTGGTCTAAGACACTTTTTGGTTTCAATCCTTTTCGCTTTCTTCCCCATAGTTATTGTATTATATACAGAAATTAGAACTTAATTGTGTAAATTGTATAGTGACTTATGTGCGTAGTTAAGTAAAATCTGAGACTCGCTGTAAAATATGTTTCGCTTTTTCAGGGTGCTAGGGATTTTTGAGGAAAGAGGGTGTAAAAAGACACTCAAGTACACTTAAGGGTTAACAATTTGTTAATTTTTTTTTTTTTGTATTTTTGTTGTAGGAGCTAGCTACGAAAGCACGGACGATAACGAGATAACAATATTGAGGACTGTTAGAAAACTTTCAGTTTCAGCATGAATTTGCGGAAGTGAATTTGTATCAATTTTGAACTTTGCAATCACTCTCGTCAGCATTTCCGAAATTAACTTAATTCGCATTAAGCTTGTAAATCCTGAGCTTAAGTAATATGGCATTTAATCGAGAAATGGCAAGTGAATGCGTTTAAAAAACGTAATTCACTTCCTCATCTGTGTTAAAAACGAAAATTCCATCAGTTGTGTTAACGACAAAAATGACTTGCTGGCTGCCTAAAAAAAGAAATTGCGCACTTCCTCGTCCAGGTCACTGGAGTCCACCAGGTCATCCATAACACCGGACACCAGAAGTTCCACAACTTCCAAATCTTTTTTGTCCTTCTCGCTAACTGTGGCTGCCTCTTCAACTGTTACTACTGCTGCTGCGGCTCCGGCGGCCTCGACTGTGACCACCTGTTCATCCGCCAGCGCCTCTGATCCGAGCAGCGCCTGGTAGTCCTCCTCCAGCAGCACTCCGCTCTCAATGGCCGCAACAGCCTCCTCATAGTATCAGTTGAGGTCGCGTCGAAAACTATCCTCGATGTTGGGATCGGCGATCATGATGGGGTTCTGGTCGGACAGCATCTGCAAACCGGCTACGTCCATCTGTCCCAGATCCAGATCGAGGGAGTCGAAGATCTCCCTGGTATAATCCGCGTTGGAGGAGTAATCACTAAAGATAATAGAGGGTATATTCGCTGTGGTCGGCGTGTGACTTTGCGAGGAGCCCTGATGATGGTGTTGCTGGTGGTGATGTTGTTGCTGCTGCTGCTGGTGGTTCATCACCACGTTGGAGTTGGAGCAGGCATTGTGACTCACTGGCGAGCTGCTTGAAAGCGGTGAATTCCCATGGTGCGGCGAATGCATTGGCGAATGATGCGGCGAATGGTGCAGAGATAATGATAATTGCTGCTGCTGATGGTGTTGCTGCTGATGATGCTGTTGTTGCTGCTGCTGATGATGGTGGTGCTGCTGCTGTGGCGAGCTTTGCGCCGACATCGGAATCGGTATCGGCAGCGGTGAACTGGGGCAGCCCAAGGGTGAGGGCACAGGCGAAGTGGTTATTCCCAAAGGATCCTGCGCCGTGCCACCTCCACTACTGCTATTGTTGTTTCCCGCTCCATTTAGATTTGTGCTGCCGTTGTGCGTGGATCCCACCACACCATTGCTCAACCCGTTGTTGTTCAGGTTGCTCACTCCTCGCCGCATGTGGTTGTTGTTCCCACTCGCCTCCGGGCTGCCGCTCAGCTCGCTGAAGTCCAACATCTCCGGCTTGTTGTAACCGTTGGTCAGACCTCCTCCATTGCTGCCGCCGCCCCCGCTTGGGCCACCACCTCCGCCGCCACTCAGGTCGTCAAAGTCGAGGGCCACGAAATTATTTGCAAAGCCCTGCTGTTCCGGCGAGGAATTGCTGTCGCCCAGCGAGAAAATCTCAAACTGATTGTGAAACGAGGTATTCAGACTGTTGTAGGAGTTATCAAACTGTTGCTGTTGTTGCTGCGCCTGTTGCTGCTGCTGTTGCTGCTGATGGGCCTGTTGCTGCTGGCGTATGGGACTGGCCGGTGCACTGGAGTGCAGATCCGTGGCCGATACGCTGCTCAGCAAGCCGGGCGAAGAGCGTGGACTAGGAGGATTCGGTGGCTGGCGGTAGTCGGTGGCATTGTGCGGACCCAGCGTGGGGAGCGGGTTAAATGTGGTAACAGCTGCCTGCGTGGTGGCCAGATTGGTAAAGGACAGGTGCGGCGAGTTGCTGGGCTGTTGGTGCTGCTGCTGCTGCTGTTGCGTGTTTCCGGTGGGCGAGTGCTGTTGCTGCTGATAGGGCGACCCGGGACCTGCTCCCCCTCCTCCACCCGCCGGACTAAACGGACTGGGCGACTGATCCCGTTCGCGGCGGTGATTGTGCGGAGACATGACTGGCGACAGGGTTTGCTGCAACTGCTGTTGTTGCTGCGACGGCTGTTGCTGGGATTGCTGCTGCTGCTGCTGGGGTCCATAGTTTTGAAGGGCCGTGAGATCGGGCAGGGAGCCGGTGTTGGCAAAGTTGACCTGATCCTGCAGCGGCCGGAACACAGGATTCGTGAATTTGGCGTTGTTGTATGGCGTGTTCTGTTGTTGCTGCTGCTGCTGGTGTTGCTGCTGGTGCTGTTGCAGCTGCTGCATTTGGAGCTGCTGGTGCAGCTGATGCTGATGTTGCATCTGTTGCTGCTGCTGTTGCAGTTGCTGCAACTGCAGCTGATGGGGCTGCAGTAGCGGCGACTTCCTCCGTTGCGCCTGCGGACTCATGGTCCTGTTTATACCATGGTGCGGCGAGTGAGATCTTGGCTGGCCCGGTTGCTGTTGTTGCTGATGTTGCTGCTGCTGATAGTTGGCGCCCATCGAGTTCACGTCGCTATTGAAGCCCGCCACCAGCGCACTTTGGTGCAGCGCCGAATCGGAGCTGGACCGCCGCCACAAACTCTCCGCCGTAGGTGGACCAAGAAGATGCGGATTTAGCTGGCCGTTGTCTAAGGTTTGTTGCGTACTGCTGCTGCCGTAGGGCGAACGATCCTGCTTGCGCTCCGACGGTCTTCGCATGGGACCCACACCTACGCTGCGCCCTCGGGATTCTCGATAAGCCGTCGGAGAACCACCGCCGCCTCCCAGGCCATCTGGTGAGGCTCCTCCGCCGCTGGCTCCACTGCCGGAACCACTGCCACCTCCGCCCGTCCCATTGCCTGCGCCTGGCGAGGATTGGCTTACCTCCTGACCGCCGACAAGGCCGTCTAGGATCTTCTGATTCGCAGGCGGCTCATCCCTCTTCGTGGCATACACCTCCTTCATGATCCGCTCGAATTCCGCTGTGCCCTCCGCCTGCTTCTGCTTCTGCAGAGCGATCTTCTCGCTGAACTTGCGCGGATTGGCCATTGTGGAGATTGTGTCTGCGGTAGGAAGCTGTTTAGAAAAAGATCATCATTATTATATTGCAAAGGGATAAGATGCTTTGGGGTTTTTACTATCGTTTTGCTTTTGCCTACAGAGGTAACCAACATTTATATGATAATTTTTAGCAGCAAATGTTTCATTATTCATTTTTATTTGGCCACGTTGGAATGCATTTGTTAGATACAAAAGATTGTCTTGCATGTTAATCATATCTAGACGAATTTCTTATGTCTAAAAAGCGTTAATGATTGACATAATATTACCGAATTTACTAATTAATACGTTTAATTACTACATTTCATCGAGGCGATTTGGCAATCTACTTTTATAAAGATAGTTCACAAATCTTAATTAACTTGCTCTTGCATCTTTAACTAAAAATATTAATAAGCTATAATCTCGCTTTGTTTGGGAACCGTGAAAAGGTGTAGTCGACAATCTGTTGCCATAAACTAGCTCATCCATCTCAAGGCATTTCCGCTCCCCGAGCGCACACCTTTAGCCAACTTTTTTTTATCTGCCGGCGAAGGGCATGGAAATGTTTTGACAGGGGGGCGGCATCCAACCCGCCAGTAAAACCCACCCAACCCCCGCCAGCCGACTTGTTTTTATCAATTTGTCAGTCGAGCGAGCGGCTTGCTGATAAGCCAGATACAGATACAAAACATTCGCCCGCTTGTTGTCCGATTCCCAGTCGGAATTCGCATTCGCATTCGCATTCCCAGTCCCATTCGCTTTCGGGTTCGGATTCTCATTCCGATGGCGATGCCGATTCGGGTTCAGATTCGGATTTGGATTCAGGTCCACGCCATGCGTAGTAATGTTTGCCCGGTTGTCCCGGTCTCGTGGCCCTCTCTCTTCACTCGATTTCAATGGCATTGCATAACGAGTGTCATATGTACGAGCATGTGTATATATGCGATATATATCTGCCGAGCGTTCAAAAAGGGCGGGAAAATGCGACGAGCAGGGCGCGCAAACAACAAGTTTTTATAGTTCTTTGAAAGCGACTGTTTGGGTTTGGGTATAGTCTTTGGCTCCACGAATGGAATGGGGGCATTTATCGGGGGACGGGCCGACTTTCGTCGCCACCTGCAGCTGCATTATGCAAATGTCGCGAATTGCGTAGCAAACGAAATAATCTTTCTCTTTCTTTTTTGCTTTTTTTTTCAATAATTTATTCCGGTTCCGCGGCAGTGCAAAGTTGAAGCTCGCAAGAGCGTTGTTGTTTTGCTTTTTATATGCGCTCACAACTGAAGGGCATTTTTAAAAACAACTTTTAGCCACGTTTTCCCAATATCCGATATGATGCTCAGATTATGCTCCACATATTTGTAGATTCGTTTAGAGTTTAGACTAAACTGAAACCATAAACCAGTTTCGCAGCTTTTGTCATCTTTTCGATGAGTTCCGATCAATTATGATGATGATACTACTCGCGAACTGGTGACCAATAACAGCTCAAAAAACAATCTCAGCGAGCTAAAAACAAAAGTTACTCCTTATCATTCGGAGAGAATCAAAACGTATTTACAGATATTTTATCGAAAAGTATTTGTTGCCAAGCAGATTGTAAATATACTTAGTTAAGAAACAGCCAAATTGAATTTAATGGAATGACAACATATTTATAAAATAAGGATTACAGAGATTTTAACTTTATCGAATTGAATTGAATTGCTCATAATTGCGGGAAATATTTTTGAATGTCACTGGCATTACTCACTACCACATTGATTGCTATAAAAGCTGGGAAATTTAGTACTTTCTCAAGACATTCCCAACTGCTCAAGTATTACTTATTAACTCCTACCCTTCTTCAAAACCTCATTAGTTTCCACCATTAGCTAATTTAACCTTATCGATTTCTCTTTTAGGCGGAGAAAAGAATGGCTCAATTAAATCGATTGAGGTAATTCCTTATTGAGAAACCATACCTTAGCTGTATCCAATGCATAACTTTTAACGCAGATTTCTCTTTAATTCTAATTTATCATTTTGATTTGTTTGCCCGGGGATTCTTGGAACTAACGTTTGAGTTAAAATATTTTGCAAAGAAAATACTCAAGTGTTGGTTGGTTGTTGTCGACGTGTTAATTCCAGCTAAATGCTTACTCATTTTATATATCGTAACTTCATATTTATTTTATGTGCGAAAACTTCGCTTAGTGATATACTCAGAAAGTTTAGTCTTTTACTTTACTTTAAGGCAAATCGTTAAATTATTTGCGAAATAAACATATTGAGTAATCATGTTATTTCTTGAAAACTTGTGACTTGAAAGGCGTTTAGAACGTCTGAAAAGTTCAGAATCAGCTATTCAAGTTGTATATGTATCCTTGTACGGATAAAAATGTACCCATAGTTTGCTTATCAATATCCAAATGAGATACCCCCATTCTCATTCAAATGAGTCCCACTTCGTGACCATCTCTATATCTCTGTAGAACCCTATGCGATGACTAATCCAAGCAGATATCGGAAGTGTAAGGCCCATTATGGCTAAAACGCGATGCAGGAGCAAAGAGATTTAAATGCGGCTCACACTTTTGGACGAGCCGGCAATTGCGGCCATAAAAAGGCCGAGCACGCCTCAAACTAAACAAAGGTAGATATTACTTTACTTTTTGGGAGGGACTGGACTTTTTTTTAGGGGGTAGGCAATCAAAGGGAGGGGTGCTGTTGGGCAAAGCGGAAATATTCCCACGAATCGATAATGACATTTAATAATTATTTAATATATTGCGGCCGATAAAAATGGTGGTCATTTACCACAGGAAAAAACAGCTGTATATTTAATCGATAAGAACAGATAAACAAATACTATAATTTGTAAAGTCACATTTATTCATGTTGAATACAAATGAATTATAATTTTGTTAATTTTTTGATAAGAACAGATAAACAATACTATACTTTGTAAAGCCCCACTTATTCACGTTGAATACAAATTAATTATAATTTTGTTAATTTACGAACATAAAACTTTAAAAATAATGGTATTTAATGAAATATATCTTTGGCTTGTTAAGCACAATTAAAGGTCTCAAAATAAAATGTTATAATTTTATGGAATTATTATTATATTGGTCAGCATATTTCGAAACAAAAAGTAAGTTATTTTTTCTTTCCGTGCCAATTTTTGAGTGTGAATGGCCCATTTGTTCTCTCGTTGTTCCTTCTTCTCCCCACTTATCCTTCCATATCTCTCTCCCATTATCATTCTCCCCTCGACACGGGGAGACACTCCTGGGAAACCCTTATCAGCAGTTTTTTTTATAGCCACTCGCGTTCCTTGGAATTTTTGAATAATTTCGATGTTTGTTTATTTATCGCGCGGCGCAACCGCAACAGTTGAAAAGAAAACTAAGAGGGAGGGGGAAAGCGATTTGCAGAAACGTGTGTGAAGCAAAGAGGCGGCAAAAACAAAACGAACTGCAAAGAGGGGGCGGGCGAGGGCGTAACTTACATTCTCTCTCGTTCGCCGCTAACTCCGATTGGATCTCTTGCTCTCTCTGTCGCTCTTGTGCTATGCAAATTGGATTCTTGCTTGATTAAAATCTCATATAGAAGAATTAAGTTTTTGGCGCTTTTTATTTGTTGTTATTGTTATGACCTTTTGCGTTATTTTTTTGTGTTTTTTGCGTCGCTTAATAAAACCAGATTTGATTTTGAGTTGTTTGCGAGCCGAGAGTTGTTAAATCCAAAAATCGGTTTGCTGGGGGATTATTTTAACAACTGATTGTTTTTTTTGTGTTATTTCTACTCGCTCTTACACACACACACACAGCCGCACGCGCACGCACACTTCGAGAGGTTTATTGTTTTAACGCAAAACTGCGACGTTGTTTTTTTTTTATTTTGCGCTCTCAGCTGGTTGGCACTTTTTGCGCTATTTTTTTGGTTACCGCATGAAAAGTGAAAAACTTTCGTTGCGCCTTTGACCTCTTTTCACACAGACACACGCACACACACACTGCTAGGCGGACGAGTGTGCCTCTAATTGGGTGTCCAATTGGGATTACAGCACGCAGCAAAAGCGGCGGCGTCGGCCGATTCTATATTGCATTTCCTTGATTTCTATATATTCTTTGCCCCGATTTTTTGGCTTTTGTTTTTCGCACACCAATGGAAAAGCTCACCAACACACGGACACACGCGCGCACACACACTGACACGCGGGACTGTGGATTTTTGCGGGCAACGGGACTTCTACTGTTGTGCACACTCACTCCGCAGCAATCTCGTATTCTTATTTTCGTTTATTTCGCGTTTTTTATGCCCCTATTTTGCTCTGCTGCACTCTCTCACTCGCACAGAGAACAACTTATTATTGCTGCTGCTGCTGCCTTGCTTCTTCTTCTTCGCTCATCTTCGTCGCTGTGATGGCTCTTCACTTTTTCGCTTTGTTCTGTGGTTTTTCCGCTTTTCCTCGCACGCCGTTTTAATCGCGTGTTAGTCGTGCACTTGTACAGCAATTGCGCGTCGCCTTTTTCAACGTTTTTTCCACGTTTGTTTTGTTATTTTTCCACTTTTTCTCATATTTTCCTCTGCTTCTTCGATATCAGGAGGTGTATTGGTATGAACCTATCGGGGCCATCGTTCTCCGATACTAGGAAGATATCGGCTATCGAGTTTGAAATTGGCAGCCATGCAGTGTGGCCAGAATTTGGTTGAGACAAAATACATTGCTGAACAGCGAACAGGTGATGTGTGGGAATTTCCACCAGATATTTAAAGCCAGGGCTGTCATTTCTACTTTATTTAAATGCACGTATATGATATTCAAGTCATTTTTTAAGTGCATCATATTAAATAAAAAATACAGCTAAGAGCGTAACAACTAATCAAAGTTTACTTTTTACTGATGAAAGATAAAGTGGGCTAAACCAATATGATATGTAACATAAGTTAATTATCAATTGTCAGTATTAATCAGATTACTGCATTTGTATGTAAGGTATATATATTTACAGAATAAACAGAACGTTTGTTTTTTTAAAGGGAAATATATTTTTGAAAATATTATATCTTGGGTTTCGATGTTAATCGCCGTGCAATCGGTTCGAGTCCTCACTTTTAGTCGCTTGGTAAGGTGTCTTGTCATTTAGTCCAATATATGGTATGGTGTCTCCGCTAATTTAGATTCGCAACGGAATTTTAAAAATAAATATTGATTTGATATAATTAAATAGTAATTATATAATTTACATTTATTATATGTGTTGTATTCCATGGAAATAAATAACTTACATTAAAAAGGCATACACAAATTTTATTATTAATATGCTGTCTCAAACTCTCCGTTTTGTTGACTTTGACAAAGCAAATTGTGTGGTTGCATTAGTTATTCTGCAAGCGTAATTAATGTATATTAAATTCAAAAGTTCTTAATCCATCATATTAAATGAGCGGAGCAATCATATAAAATGAAATGCAATTTAATATGCCCATTAGAAGCTAAGATAAATCATCAAAAATGATTTGGATTTCGTTTTTGGGCGCTTAAATTGCATCAACCAACACATTCAAATGGGCTTTTGCGTTCGCGTGTGTGCGTGCGGGTGTCTGTTGTGTGTGTGTGTAAACGTCTGTTTCCCTTTCCGTTAACATTTTGTGTCTGGTTTCCGGCATTTTGTGTGCGCCATTTAAAATTGTTTTCCACGATACGAATCTGCCAAACGCTCTCTTTTTCTCTTTCGTTCCCGCGAATGGAGAAAATTTTTCTTCTCGCAGACACTTGAAGCAGGAATTGGTAGCAAATTGGCGGCCTCGGGGTTACGAAGACATTTAAGGGCCGACAAGGAAATGGAGAAATAAAAATGAGGGCCAAGAATAAGGCCGAGAAGTTGGAAGAAGTAGGAGGTACTAGGTAAATTGTGTGCAAGCGATAGAAATCTCTCAGAACATTTCCTGTTTTTTTTCTTTCATTCCTATTCAAAATATTTGCCCCTTTTTTGCCTTTTTCCTTGTTCCTTAAACTTCTCTGTTACCATTCGTTTCGTGCATTTATTCCAAATTCTTTCATAAATATTTGCGCCCTTTGTGCGCTTAATTCATTCATCAAACTGTCAAATGAATGTCAAAACTAATAGAGCGCCCACTAGCCCACTTCCTCCCATAAAAAACAGCCACGAAAAGGTGCTCAATTATTGAAATGAATTAGTGGGCGCCAGTGGGTGGGCTTAAGCCGATTTCTCCTCTGCCTTTACTAGGGCTTTTTGTCCAAACATTTTCCTACAGCACGTTTTATGGCATAAAGAGTGGGTAAGCTCTTCCAATGAGCTTGGACACTTAATTGAAGTTAATTTCGATTTAGGGGTTCTCAGGAACAATTCGAAGCATTGGATTCGAGGAAATAATATATTGGTAGTCATATTTTATTTAATTAAAGTGTATACGATATAGATATGAAATGAAATATAATATGAGGAAACCATCATAATAGGTAGCTTAAATTCAAATTTTAGTATGCCAGTTAGGGATAAAATACAATGTAAATTAATTGAAATTTTCTATAATATTTACCTGAACCAAGTGATATACTCATTTATTCAATCCTATAATTACCTAAGGCTCCAATTACTCGATTCCAATTTGTTAATGGATATTTCGACTAAACATTACCCATTATGGGCCCTGCTCTTCACCATTATCAATTTTATTTTCGCTTTCCGAACAATCGCAATCTCAAGGACTGTTGGTGGTTAATTAGACAAACAACTCTGCGCATTTAACGCATATTAATTTTCAACTACTCCAAGCTCGTCGTTTCACTCTTGTGAACTTTGAACCCAGCGGCATAGACGAAATTATCATGGTTTCGCTGGCTTGTTATCATCTGATATCATTCCATCGCCCCCGCACCGAAACACTTGACTCTATATGGCAATATTCGCGAATTGATTTCTCAGATTTCAATCAATGTGTTTTTTGTCTTTGGTTCTGCCTTTCGAATTCTGTGTGGTTCAGTCGAGTGATTTCATTTTTCGGCAGCGGTAACCATTAAAATCAACGACCAATTGGCCCAGCATTAAACGGTACATAAATATATATATATACAGATATCTATATATACTACATTCTGAGCGGAACGTGTAATAAAAAGATAGCCAGCTGTGAAATTAAATGTTATTTCCAAGATAGCCGGCAAACAAATACTAATCGACGAAATTGGAAACGGAGAATCTGCAACTGACAAGGCAGTCAAATACAATTGTTTCCGTCGAATGGCAATTTAATTGCTAAAAATATTTAGCATTCAATTTATATGAACAAGCGTTTATTGGTCTTACTTACCTGTGTTATTTATTCAAGTGCTTTAAATGTTCCAAAGTTGAGTGTGTTGATTCTGGCTTTTTTGTGTGCTTATTGGTAAGCTTTTCGGGTTTTTCACTGAATTAGGATTGTCAACAATTTTACGTGGCGTTGTCATGTGGTTGCTTAGAAAGCAAATCTAAATACAGATAAGTTGCTTAAATTTATCAGGTATTTTTAAAGTAATTTAGTTTACTTGGAATTAATCTATTTAACCGCGGATATTTTCGAACAAAAATCATGACTAAGAGAGGTAATACTTCTGGTTATTAAGTCGTAAGAATTTTATATAGTTAACATAAATATTAACATAAATAGTAAATAGTATATAGAAAGACAATCTTAAAACTTATGTATTCAATTATAAGCTGGACATTCAAGAACTACAAATCTACACAGATTTCACTTTTTACTCGTATTATGTTATCTGTTAATTTGCCAATTTTAAACTTAGGACAGACAAATTAGGTTCACTACCATTTTGGTCCTTTCTGAGCATTGTGCACCTATTGAGGCTCATTATCTTTTGTTGTTTGCCGAAGCTCCTGTTTTCCCCCAGAAAATGTTTCTTTTTCCCCCTCCCTGTTCGTTTGTTTTCCGAGGCCACAAAGACAAAATACCAGTTGCAGATAGACAATCAAGAGTGGCTTTAAACAGAGGAAGTGGACGACGGAGTGCAAAGGAGAGGTTTTCCTCCCGGCATGTTTTCCTTGTTTCGTCTGTGCATTTACGCTCATTTTCCCAGCCACACATCCCATTGACAGTGGCTGCTTTTCATTCAGTTTTTCACCCACTCATTAAATGGCGCGTTAAGCGAGAAGATGGCAAAAGTGAATGGTGGTAATGCTTTTTAAGCTGCTTAATTGTTGCCAAATACTTGGAGAATTTACTGCACTTAAAGAAAACTATAGTACCAGTAACTTGTTCAAATAAATAAAAAATGTTTAAATGTTTTCTACGTGCAAATTATTTTTAAGCCAAATACTTGGCGTAACTAGGAGCTTGTGCATCTCATAAATCTCTGACCGCCGCCATTCAAATCGACCAATTGATGGCGCCCAACAATGGCTGTCGATGCGAAGCCGCCTTCGCTGTCTGAGTAAAAAGGATTTTCCCCATTTTCCATTGTGCTTGTCTGTCTGCTTGTCGGAGGAAATGGAGCAGGGTACATAGGCGAAGAGAGTTTCACTCTCTGGAGCGGCAATGACAACTATGGCACCCAATCTATGCTGGTTGTCACTCTCGTCTTAGAGAAAGTGGGGTCAAATGTACCAGATTAGAGCGGCATAACCAATTTTCTGATTAACGTTTGCTTATTCTGATTAACGTGCTTACTTACTAACTCTGAAAGAGCAAAAAGTTGTTACCCTGTTTTAATTTTTGGTTTCTCATGTTTCTCAAAACAATCACGCCAAGTAAAATTAATGAGCAATGTTGCAAGTATACTGTGTATATTCGCTCATCCGATTGTCTTTCATATAAATTGACGGAATAAAGGCCATTCAAAAGGGCAATTCATGGAAATTGTGTGCCCACTTGAAGCCTTTGTTTTGTAGTTTATGCGCCAGACAATTGCATTGCACCCCGGTCGAGATCGTGCTCCTTCGCACAATGGTCTTGCCAAGGAGGCGGTTCATTGTATTAATAACTTGATGCCGCCTGAATTGAAAGCAAATTTTCTAATCCTTCGTTGCAGCCCAGGATGGCTGGAATCAGTGGAAGTTCCCAGCCGCGTCTGCAGCTATATATATTCTTGTGCCTGATGGCGTCGGTGTTTGCTTCATTACCGGAGGAACTGAGAGGAGCTGCAGGACCTGAATCGAGAATGGATGTTCTAGGACTCTCGCCGGGACAAAGAGTCCTGGCTGCAGTGCCTGCGTCAGGTGAGCTTCGTTAGTCATCAGTGCTGCAAGTCTGATTGTCTCTGCAAGAAGTTGATTGTAGCCTTTAAGGAATTTCAATTCAATTTGAACATAGCATTAAACATTTAGTACTGAAAGGTATACCATGTATGGTAAACTTAATATCATTATTATTGCACAAGTTTGTGCATTTTGTGAAAGGATCTAAATGTTTATACTGTAATCGCACAACACAATGTTTGATTTTCAATCTTGCCATCACTGTCCTCTGTTTGAGACTCTATATCTCTCTTGGTTTTCCAATTAGCGTTGTTTATCACGCATACGCACTGTGGTCTGCGCTGAATTGCCAGGTGGAGTGGGAATTCTAGGGCGTGGAGTACGCCAAGTGGGAATGTCAACGCATTCTTAATTGGTATTTCGCTTTCCACCTTCACTTAGTTGTGCCTGTTCGCAATCTGAGCTTTTCCCATTCGGATTCCTATTCCGCTGAGAACCCGAAAATAACTCAAGTGTCACTGCCTCTGAGCTCACCACGACTCTTCAAGAAGCTGAGAACCAAGCGACGGGGAGCTTAAATGGGCCAACAAGGGGCTGAGGGGGCGTTTTGGGGACAGCAAGACAGTCAAGAGCAGCTGCAGCGAAACGTTGGCACTCAACCGAGCATGAATGCCACTGAAATGTGGACTCTGGCTAAGTAGCAAATGGAATATTTATGAAATACCTTTCTCAGCGAAGCAATACTCAAATTAAAGTATGCCAAAGCTTTTATTCAAATCTTAAAAGTTATATAAAGTCGCTTAGCGAAATACTTTCTGCTTTCTAAGCATCGTACTCCACTCCGGCAGCTTCTGTTAATTTACTGCTACAAATCACTTTGAACACCTAATCTCCCAACTAATATTTATATACTTTTTTTCCACTTGTAGCTAGTCAACACTGTAGTTTTATCACTTGCTGAGCGTTTTGTGTGACACTATTATCCCTCTTCTTTTTCCACTTCCACTTTCTAGTCATTCTTCTCCTTTCTCCTTGTTTTTTCCGCTGCTGGCAGTCGACAATCGCTATATCCGCTTGTTGCCTGTTCCAGTTCCCTGAGGTTCTCCCATAGCCCCCATTACTGGTCCGCATCCTCAATTCCTTGCCGCCCCCAGCAAATAGTTACCGCCTGAAGCGTTTCCGTTGCAGCAAGCGTTGCAAGCGGAATTTGATGTCGCTGGTGTCATTTGTCACGCGTTGTCGCTGCCGTCGTTTGTTTGTTTACCGATGCGTTGCTTCTGGTTGCCAATGCTGTTGTTGCTCCTCTTGTTGTCAACACAGATGAACACAGGTGCACTTAAAGAAATGCTGCCCAGTGTGCGTGCCAATTGAATAAATATAGGTACACACATTACTTCTTTAAGTAGTAGTAGAAGGCATTTTAAATTATGTTTTCTTAAATTGAGACTTAAATTTTATAGCATGGCCACAATGCGATTTAAATAGAGCATTACAAGGTCACACTTTAAAAAAGTGGAAAAATAAAGTAGAATCATAAAGATAAACTGATTATTATGCTGAAATGTGAAGCATATCATAATATATAAATATAATTTTATTAATAATTTACTCAGATAGAGTTTTAAAGCATGATAATGCAGATGCCTTTTTGACGAACCCAGAGTGTATATTTAGTTTCAATACGAAAAGATTTTCAAGTAGCGATAAATTCTTTGAGTTTTATGACTGTGTACGTTTTTGGTTTATCGCCGCCTGAACGCCCGCGCATGTGTGTGTAATTGTGGGCCAAGTTTATTCTTGGCATCATTAAGCGCCGACATCAACACTTAACACATATTGTTCCACTGGCCGTGCTCCTCCTTGACACCGCCTGCTCGACCTCTTCCTTTTTCAGCTGCCACTCCACACAATTGAGGATAAGTAGTGCCAAATGCCGGGGAAGCCATTAAAATGCAAATTTCTAGTGGTCACGTGATGATGCTGCAATTCAACTTGGCCCACATAAACAGCCAGCGAACACAAACAGGCCGCGAACAGCCCAGCCAAGAACGACCGACTGACACTAACTCAACAGCAGGCACTGCATCATCGGCGACTTTCGCTTTTACAAAACGTGGAAAAAAGGGAAAAAGAAACGCTGTCCTTACTTTGTTTTGGCCTTTCGTCTTTCGTTTTCCCATTTCGCCGCATCCGTTTGCCCATCTGACATTTTGGGTCAGTTGTCGCATTTGTTTTCCGCTTGCTGTTGTGTTTTTCATCCGCTTTTCGGTCAACTTTCAACTTTAAAATGTGTGATTTATTGCCGAGATGCCGCGGCGAACTTTTTTCGGTGCGTTTAACATGGCGTATGATTAACGTCAACGCGGCGTATGCGTAACGAGCAATTCTGGGGAAATGGCTGCAGCACTTAGCGACAGCTCAAAGCAGTGGAAAAAAGCGAAACGAAACGAAACGAAAAGTTCTTGGCCAAAGCGATTCGGAACTGCAGTTCAAAATTAGTTTCGAGTGACAAGCGCGTAATTCGTACACAAGTTAATTAAATAAGTTTGCAATTGCAATGCAAACCGAGGTGGAAAACGACTTCTAATGAAATCCCAGGAATGAAAAAGAAACGATAAGTTTATGAGAAAAATCTCTTCACAAACAGTGAATTGCTTTTAAGAAAATATATTAATTGAACAGAACCTTTTTAGAAAGTTGAGAAACTAACTAAGATTATTATTGGAAATGAAAAACAAGTTTTTCCTTTTATAGTTGAATTTTACTGTAGAACTAAACAATATAAGATTGCAAGCCTCGAACAAAAATGAACGGAAAATTTCCATCATGTGTCCAAAGTATTTGTAGCAACCCATTGAAACGGAAATTCGAGAGTCATTTAAAGCTCAATGGCATTAGCTCAATAAAAAGAACCCCTTTCAGACACTTTCGTCAATCATCGGCATTTTCCTTCATTTTCCCAGGTGATTGCTAAGCAATTTGATTCTGTTCGTTTGGCTTGATGATTGGGCAGAAGAATTGTTCTCGTAAATGTTCAATTGATTGCCAGCTGCCATCGACATAATGGCATTCGAGCCCAAAAATTGTCTAATGACTGCACTCCGAGACGCTTATCAAAGATTCATGTGCGCATTTGCCAATCACCTGCAGAGCGGATCGCATTTCCCCCGTCCGCTTTTCCCATTTCCTTTGCCATTTTCCTGTTTTCTGTGGCGATTGCACTTAACTGACAGTAAGTAGCTAGTTGAACTCAAACAAAATGCTTAGCGCACAATCTGAGAACAAAACAGCACTCGAGGAGGCTTCAGATACTCGAGTACTTAGGGGTTTTCGGTTGGAGGCTTGGTGCTTTCGAGTGTTTTAAAATTAAATTTCTTGCTTAGTCAGACACTTGAAGAATCGGGTGGAGTTAAACTGCGAAAAATTTCGTAATAATCTCTAACATTTAGAATTGAATTGAATATTTTAAGCAAAATCAATCACAATTCTTTTTAAAAAGGCTTGATTAATTTTGATTATTTTTATTTCATATTGTTTTATATTATTTAATAAAAGCTTGGTGTTTTTTTTTTCTTGTTATTGCAGGACGCACGAGTTTTTTGCTGTACCAATTAGCTTTGGCCATAAATTCAGCCGCCGGCCTGGAATCGCCAACGATGCAGGAAGTGGAGGTGGTCGATGTGGTGGAGAACCAGGAGCAGTTCCTGCCGGCGAGCCCGGATCCCAACTGGCTGGCCGCCATGGCGAATGAGTTTCAGGTGAGCCGCGCCTCTTAGCCTTGGTCCCGAAATCGCAAAGCCAGATAATTCCTGCCAACATAAATCACGCTGTTGTTGCTGCTTAACTTTTTGGATGGTGTTTTTTTTTTTTAACTTGGCGCCGGATATCTGTCAGAGCCTGTCTGCATTTGGGTTGAGGGTGTCTTTTCTGGTGGGGTTGTGTAGGATTCGGAGGAGCTTCTTCAGGCACGTGACCGCATGGTGGTCACGCTCCACCGCCGCCGGATTTCATTTACAGCCAGCAGGCACGGCACGTCGCTGCCCAGGATTGAAAACAATCAGGGAGCATCTAAGGATTTATCAGTCCCGTCAACTGCCATCGAAACGAAGGGCAATAACCGATTAAGCTCCGAGCCAAGTGCATCATTCGGTTTGGGATCACACCCACTCCAAATAATTGCTGCGGATTATACATCTTGACGGGCATTGAAGTTTCAATTTCGGAAACGATTTTAATGGTTGGGAATGACTTTTAGCCCACAATCTTTATGTATAAGGTGGTATAAAGTGTGAGATATCAATAATGTGGATTTTGTGATCAAGAAGTTGGAGCTTCAAATTTTAAAAAATGCATTTAATTGAGATCCTCTGGAACAACTTTCTGCACTCAATTTTAAAGAGGATATCCGTCGGACTCCCAAGAAGCAGTTTGGTGGAAAATTCATATTTTTCCGTAATAATCACATCATCAACTTTTCAGACATTGCCTCAAAGCAAAAACCAATTTTGCTGACCGAAATTGAAGCTACATAAGTCTGAAATAGTGTGTATTAAAGCATGCATCGAAAGTTTCCCATTAGCACTTGCATAAAAAGATGGTATCTCTTGCATAGCCAGCTTTGGTCTATTTTCGTTCTGAGAATACATATATTGTTCAAGGGTTTTGGCCAAAAATTTAAATATCTACTGTGCAGCCCCCTGGGAACTTGGACTTCGGAGTCGATTTTGGTCACCCCAACTCCGATCCTTTTTTTTGGTATTGCATTTTCCGTTGTTGCCGCTGGTGTGGCTTCTGTTTTGGCTGGTTTGTTCGCTTTGAGACATCTGCTTTCAATTTCGCAGATTGTCTCCCACAAATAAATGCAAATTTTATGCAAAACAAGCGACACTGATAGTGGTAGATGTATGGTTTGGAGCCAAAGAGCAGGGAAGTTTGTTTGGTTTTTTAGTTCGTACTGATAAGCGTTTGGCTGCTTGAAATTACGGTATTTCATATTGATAAGGCACCACCAATATGGTCATTGCAAGAGCTTCTTTTGTAGTCTCTCTGAATCTGGTATAATATATTGTTTATTTTCTAAATTTGACAATTTCTACATAACATTACCTAACAAAGGTTCGTTAAATTTATAAAAATGTATATAGATATGTACCTTTAAGATGAGAGATGATTTTTCTTGGTTTAAAGATACATTATTGAATTTATCGATTGAGTAACAATTGTGCCATAGAATTGTTTTGTTCATTCTATCCAGACAGCTTGAGCTTGAATATCTTTAAAAAATATTGCTGGTAGCCATAATATATAAACATGAAATAAATTTAAATGAATTTCTTATGAATGTAATTAGACATTTTTCCAAGATTTCAAAGTCCTGTGGCAATTTGTTGTGTCAATGTTAAACGATTTCCTCATGAAGTTGCAGCCCGTGTAGAAATATTTTTTCTATTTCAAATTCCATTCACCGTCTTGAGCTTTAGATTCATAGGCATACAAGGCTTCATTATTTCTGACCAACCTGGGACTAACTTGGATACTTTTGAGAAGCCAAAACCACTGTTCATTAGGCTGTTGGAACAGGCCCATCCAATCCGACTGCAACCACCGTGCCAAGTTTGCTTCTGAGGCCGAGAGAAGTAAAAAAAAACAGAGAGAGAATATCCACTGGGGATTACTTTGCTTAATTCAACTGCAAATGAAAATTGTTTGTTCTGTAAATTCAATCTCTTGGTGTCTTGTTGACGTTGTCATTACGCCGATGTCTGGCTCAGCCAGTTTGTCGGAGGTCCTGGGCCCTCGCTTGGCACCTCGCCAGCACCCCCGACCTCGGGGCAACAGCTTCCCACACCTATCCCCACCATTTCCAGTGAGTTCATCAAAGCGTAATCTGCACAAAATGGCGTCACTTCCTCAGCCGGGGCGTACTGAGGAAAAAAACAAGAAGGAAATGGCCGGGAACTTTAAGGCTAACTATGCTGGGGACTCTCTAAGCATCCGAGGCAGACTCAAAAGCTCCTCCTCGCTCACCTAATGGAGTCATAATTCTTCAGCTCGTTAGCAATACATGCAACGTAAATATGCTTGCGCCGAAAAGTATGCCAGGCATTTCTTTTCGTCCTTTCCACGTTTTTAAGGACCATACCCTGCAGGCATTCTAATCGGTTGTGCCGGGGCTGGCCGATGGCCTTGTAACAGCCAAAGGACCTCAGTATGGAAGATTAATTGATTTTAAAGGGGTGTTTGGCAAAGGAAGGGGAGTTTAAATTTTGCGGATTTAAAAAAAAAATAAAATAACGTTGTTGGTATAATTTTGCCCATATATAGAGATTGTTTACATATTTCCTCTTTATGTGTATGAGCTTAATACATTATTTTAATAATTTTTATATAAATTATTAAATTATTATTTAAAAAGTGGTACATTGCGTGCAAATATCATCCTTTCACTTAGTATGGCACTTAAGTCACAGACGACTGCCCCAAGCCGTATTTTTCGAGTATAAAATTTGTTGAATTTAATTAATATTTCTATATCGATGCAATCAATCATCAATAAAATGCGGTTGGAATCAAGTTCTTGGCGAAAAAACACATATACAATTACCGCTAGAGGGTATCCTTTAGCTTTAAATTCTCAAAAGCTACCTCCATCAATTTGTTTTCCATATTCCCTTAGGCGACTTCCCTTTCGCATCTGTGTTTGCAGCGGTGTGTGTTTGTGTGTGTGTGTAGGGTGTGTGCTTTCTATGGTATGTGTGTGTCCGTCGGTGTTAAACCTTTTCGCCTTTCGGGAAGCCGTGGGCGGTGGGCGTGGTTCAACAGAGAAGCCGCCTTGGCAGTGGCCGCTGGCCTGACAAGTTGCTTAATTGAAAAGTGTTTTGTTTGGCATGCCTAAGGCAAGGCCATACACTTGTACACTGAGAAAAATTAGAGACGCTAACCTGTTTTTCAGTTTTATATTGAGAATTTAATAAGGTAATAAGATAGATTGATAAGATTATTATACCTTCGCAATTGCTTAGTTACAGAAATCACTTTGGTTCTGGTAACACAAAGTTTCACCTTATTGGTTTATATATTTTACTAAAAGTGTAAACTATATTTTGATCTAGATAAACATGATATGCGTATATTTTTCTTGATTTCGTGTATTACCGACTTGCGAATTTTGCAAGTGCTTTTTAGCTTTTAGGACCTTTGCCCCAACTGCTGATTTGGCAACTTTTACGTTCAATAATTTGCTGCTTATTTATGCGCTTGCTTTAAACCCGGCCGAAAAAGCAACAAAGGACTTCCGCTTCTTTTTTTCCCCCCAAAGATCCTTCAAGGATTCTTTGATTACGCATGGGGTGGAGAAAAACTGCCGCATATTTATCACTTTTCCTACTTTTTATTGCTTCCTCTTTCGCATGTCGCCTCCCTTCCTCTGTGTCATAAATAATTATGTTATTTTAGATTCTGTATCTTCTTCTTTTTTTTTTGCCTTTTCGCGTTGAGTCGAGATAAATTGTGGCAATAATTATCGCACATTTTTCACAGCGACATTTTTCAACGACTCTCAGCATGAATTCGGCGACAGTTTTCGTAATTAAGTCGACATGGTGGACTTAATGACGCTGCCACGCCCACTCGCATGATAACTCGGCACTTATGTTTATGGCTTTTATGTATTTTTAATTAACTTTGATGCTGATTTGGCAGATGCTTACGAGGCCTAGCAGCCACTCAAATTAACTTAATCAAAAGCAACACTCAACTTTGTCTGGAGGATCCCTCAAGGACCTTCCGTTTTCAGTCTGTGTTTTGGGCCAGCTCGCTCCTTTGTGTCTCAAGTGTTTGTCTGTCTAATTGGTAAATTTAATTAGCCGGCCACCGGTCACCTGTTTGTGCTCAGTTCTCTTCGCTGCAGTGTGAAATTCCACTTTATGCTCAAATTTAATAAGCACGCTGCCAGATTTCGACCAGCTGCATAACATTTACAGACCCACGATCCTGGGTCCCACGCAAACTCTCTGCCGTTCGTCCTTGCCTCGCAGAACGGAACTTTAGTTTACCTTTTGCTTTAACTCTGACGTTAACGGAAATGCAACACTCTCTCGGCCGACTTGCCACGCCCCCGTGTGGCGCCCCAGCCAGTCAACTGAGGCCATTCAAGGGGGTTTGATACTAAAGTTTATATTGAATACGATTTACAATCGTAAACTCTAATAATGCTGTTAGTTTTCTTTATATAATTTCCAAATTACTAAAAATAAACGTTGATCTTCATAAAAATTTGAATGAGTGTATGCATACATTCGATTTAATTTTATATAGTAATTGAAGGCGGCAAACTTTGACACCGCCTCTCGGTGCCCATAAAATATATAACATGGCTAAACTGCTTTCGAGCTGTTTACTGCAGTTTTCAATTAAGCTGCCAATGTCCCTCTGCCGGCAATTTCCCTGTTCCTCAAGCTGAAACTCATCCAGGTTGCTGCTTCCCTTTTTAATTAGTTGACAAACTTGCACATTTTTATCGCCGCCCGTTCGTTGTACCTGTGCTAACTCGTCCCTGTTTGTACATCTCCCTCCTTTTGGACGTCACTCTCTTATTAATTTCATTTTGCACTTGTAATTGCCAGTATATATCGCATCGCATCGCTCATACGCAGCGTTGCACCGGAAATTAATTTCCGTGCGCTTTGGCAAAGAAGGGAAAGAAGAAGAAAACGGACTGCCGGACTGATTGCTTAACAATGTCAGGAGCAGCGGGGAAATAAGCAGGAGATAGATAAAATATACATAGAAAAATATGAATTGGTGGTTTACAGATTTAAAGTAACTATTATAAAGATCAGGGATTTAAACTACTTAAGTCCAACTACTCAAGCTATTTTAGATCTAGCTTATTTTTGTATAGTTATCAAATAAATCCAGTGGCCATTTTGTTTTCTAATTAGGATTCTCAATAATAATCTTAATATTATAATAGAATTTTGATTATTTTTTCGTATAATTTTTGTACATTTTTCAGTGTACTTGTTGATGTTCTGATCATCTGGTAAATAATCCAGTTTCGATTCCCTACTTGCACTAGTAACCGGAAATCTGTAATAATAATCTTGTCGCTTTGATTTCAGAGTGTGCCAGTGTACGAGACCTTTCCGGCGGACTTGCAGAACTGGCTGATGGATGGCTACGGGATCAGTGCCACGGATTTCTACCACAGCTGGAGCAGAGCAGGATTTGGCAGGAGGAGCAGCTCCCGCACCCAGCTGATCTGTACGGCAGATGGCCAGTGCTATGAGGTCAACAAAATCGTCACTGCCTGCTGTCCATTTTGAGCATCCAATAAAGGCATTGAAAACAATCGAGAGGAAATCATAAATTTTTGAGGCACACACACACAGCACAGAGAGACATCGATTGACAGGCAGTTCCGGCATTGTCCGCAATGAGACCATTAAATACCGACGCTCCTGTGGCCGATCACGTGGTCAATGGTCGATGGTCGTTGGCCGGTGCATCTGGCCAACAGATTGGGGGAATCTGGGACAGGGAATGGGGCCCATAATCGAAAACGGAAGCTGCCAACTGCAATGGTCCTTCTGTTCGTTAAGCATTTTTTGCGGCACGAGTAGTTCAGTTAACTAACGGAGATTTTCCGTCATGTGAGCTGGTTTATTTTTTAGGTTTTTTTTTCAGATTTTACAGTAGCACCCATAAGTCGTCGTAAGGAGAATATTTTTATCAGTAAGAGAATTAAGATTACCATATATTTCCGATTCACAGCAAGTTCAAAAGGTTACAAAATTTAAAAAGAATTTAAGATCCATATTTATAATTCTAAATGAGTAGGGATGCCCATAGAGAAATTGTATTTAGACTCCCCTTGTACAGGTGGGTTTTTCAATATATTAAAAGTAATTGTAGATAATAAATATAATAATAAACAACTAGTTTTTATTAATATTTCATTTGGGGCAGCTTCATAACTTGAATATATTAAATAAATGCAAGCCTAGGTTTAAATATTTAATGGTTTTGCTGTTATATTTTTGAGAGCTACACCCTTAAGACATATGAAACATTAATTTTGTATTATTTCACATCTTAGCAAATAGAAATTGCTTTGGTCTTACATACAAAATTATAACCATTTTATCGTAACTCAAGGGTATTAACACTTCGACTACATTCGTATATTTTCCACTCCCTTAGAGCTTCGAGCTCTTTATGCGTGTCTGCAATCAGCGACAACGAATGTTTCCATGTACGAAACGCGTGCCAAAAACAAAAGGAAGAGAAAAATGCAACTGCAAAAGCCGGAAAAGCGACGACAACAACAACGGCTGCAACGGGAGGGAAAATCAACATGCAACAGCGAAAACGAGCAGCGGCAACAAATGTCAGTTATTTTCATGTTGCTCTCATTTTGACCTCGCCACCCATCTTCCAACATTATTTTTTTCGCATTTCATGCCCGAGACGAGACTTTTATTTCGCATTCCATAGTCCGCAATTGTTTCGCTAGTAAACAATGTGATTTTCAGCGTGAAATTTCATTCAATCGGCTAGGGTATATGGCTATCTGGCCATAACCCCTGTTAGCCCTTACCATACCACAGTTACCAACTCATTCGACGGCCTTTGGTGGGCAATTTGTGTGTGCGAAAAAGTGTACGGCCCCACAAAAAGATGTCGAGTTGCCTTTTTGTTTCGATATGTCCTTTTTTATGGCAACATTTTGAGCAAGTGAAATGCTTTTTATGCATATATTGTTCGAGGATTTGCTGCCTTTTTCTGCGCAAAATTGCTTTTAATTGATCAAATTGTTTAAATATACGGTATGCATATATGCAAATACGTATATGTGTTCTATGGATTCCTTTTTTATTGCTTTGTTATTTCAATTAAAGTTGTAAAATTTTTTGTTTAGTTTTTTATACTGCATAAATAAAAGAATGCGTATAAAAACTATGTTTGATGGAGTATGCACGTTTGACAATGTTATTATTATTTTTTTGGGATAATTATTAAAATGGTTTTATGGGGTTATCATATTTAAACTACTTGATGCGATGAGTTCTCTAAAATCGAAAAGTTAATAGTATTTTCGCACTTATATTTATGAAAATAATAACTTATTTTATGAGTGTTTATTTAGTCTTCGCATATAAAGTGATGAAGATTTTAAATTGATTTTATTGTACTTAGTGTACTGTGCAAAATAAAATAACGAAAGCTAACGAGCGTTTAATTGATGCTGAGTGGAAAAAATGGACCAGCGTTTAAGTGTCCGCAGTGATTAAGAACAAGTTTTTAAGTGCTGCAAAAAAGAAATCAAATAATACATGTTGTCCAAAAATAAAGAATAAAGTGGAACAGAACTATGTACCTATCTAATTTTTTAATATTTAAAAATTGAATTTATTATTGACTAGATCCTTATCGCGTTCATTCAGCCCACTTCCTATCTTTTTGTATGTGCAACTTAAGAAATAATATAAATATTTCTCATTAAGAGTTTTGCAAATGCACTCAACAGCATATAGCTTATAGGCCATGAAGTGGAAATGCCAGCTCCAATGCCAACGCAGTTCGTTATTCAAACTGCGCTGCAATTTAATTAAAGACACATACCGATTCAAATGAAATACATATAAATAAGTGAGGAGGCAGGCACTACCGAAAATATTCGCGAGCATAAATGCCAGCGATTTTCCGGCATTCATTCGCAGCCTCCCCGAGTTGCCGCCTCCCCCTCCTCTTTCCGCTGGCTTTAAAACTTAGCACGGGGCACCAGTAGGAAAATGTTGGCTCAAAGCTCTCCGAATCTCGCCATTATGGCAATCTGTCTGAGTGCCCCACCCACCCATAGAGCCGCCATAACTTCGCCCACACATGGCGGTATGCATATATAGGTAATGCATGTAAACGATATTGCTTCACTCAACTGTCAGAGGGGCATTAAATAATATTTTACGCCGGGGAGACGGTGGGCGGCATCAACATGGCCTGTGACATTTCTGACTGCAGGCTGCCCGGGAAACCAAAAAAGCCGCACCATGGCAACTTTTGCCGAATGGCAAATGGCAGACAGACAGGCAGGCATAGATGTCATATGCAGAATTATATAACACGAGCGGTATTTAATTTTTTAAGCAAACTAACATGTCCTGCCAGCTTTTGGCATCATTTGCATTCAGCATTTAGCATGTGCATAAATAGTTGCATCCTTTGCGGTTGCTGCTCTTCTATGGTTTTGATTACATCTGGTAGCCTAGACCCCGTTTCTGGCTTAAAAGCTTGGCTTTCAAGTGAGTTTGGCTTATAGTTTTTCAAGTTTTCCCTGTTAAAGCCCATTTGAAAGGCACTCAATATTGAAGTCTTTAGTACGGGGCCTTAAAAGCTTTAAGGATTACGCTTATTACTATGAACCTGCATTGGAGTGCTTCCATTATACTTATTTTACCAAACAAAATCTATAGAAACTTAGTAGTTTTACTTAATGTGCATCACCTTTTATTTAGGCAAAGTTAAGATATACCTTTCCATTACACTTAATATTCATCAGCAATTTGTTAGCTGAGTAGATGTATAAGAAATGCATAGGAAAAGCACTTAGTTATGAAATTTGAGAAGTTTGCTAGACCCCAGACCCTTCCTTTTATGTTGGACAACAAAAGTCCACAAGGCGTCGTCCCTTTGGGGAGTTTTTCCCTGCTGATGACACGAAAGATGTGTCCAAAATGCGGGCTTCAATAATTTGAGGTAAGTTTATTATGCAGATAAACAAAATGGGCTCCTGATTTTGGCTGACTCAGCATTGAGTTTTTCCATACCACACATGAAAACGGGGATAGCCCAGAGCCTTTTGGGCCAATGGTCAACAATTGCCGGCAATCATCTAGGCAGTTACCTTATTACAACAACAATGGGCCAAAATGGAGTGGCTGGGAAAACGTTGGCCATAACGGGAGTTATCTGACTGTAAATACATAATCTGCTGGCTGGGTGGCTGGCTGGCTGGCCCAAAGTGAACCCGTCGACGTTGCAGCTTCCTGGTTCCCAAAAGATTTGAGACGGCTTTTGCACCTTGAATACGGATTTGCTTTTATTGCCGCATCTTCCTGTTGCCCACTTCTGTACACTGCCAAAAAAACAAAGTATTTGACACAAAAATTAAGGAAATATCTAAATTAAGAAATAAAAACCTTAAGAGAGAGGTTTTAGTTCTAACATTGCAAGAAAATATAGATTACAGTCGTAAGCAATTTTATGACTATACATTTTGATGGTACTTCAGTGAACATCTGTTTTTTCAGTGTGGCTTCCTGCTTGCGTATTTTTTTTGTTGTGCTTTCCGCTTTTAGGGTTAAGCAGGTGCTTTATAAACCAAGCATTCAGGTGGGCGGCCTCGAACGGTAAATAAGGACAAATACCACGTAATGGGCAACCTGTGCGTGGCTGAAGCCCCATCGAGAAAAACTAGAGGGACAGAATCCCTTTATTCCACGACCAGGACGAGGAGGACGCTGGTAGGCTGTAAAATTTTCACCTTTAAATGGGTCCCACAAGCGCAATCAAAAGACTCTTGTCAGTCACATTTGTTCTCTTTTCGAGGTGAAGACGTCAACGTGTCGCCCAAATATTGCTTCCATATTCATAATTACTTAAGCGGCGTGGCGATGTCAAGTCTGCCGACATCTTTACTGGGTCATGAAATATTTATTAAGTGGCCAGAGTGGAATGGAGTTGAAAATACTTTTCCCATAAATTTGATGCTATTGCGTTGCCTTGGATTTCGCATTCAAAGCAAAGTTCTTATGGCTTATTAAGGTTCAAAGTTTGCGATAGTTTCGGCTATGTGAAAGCTTGTTTTAAAAGGCGATTAGCTTGTGCGTTCAACTTTATAAATTAAATGAAAGTTTAAAGTTTTTAATTGCATAAATGTAATTAGATTACGGTTGGGATTCACCTCTTATCCTATTTAATTACTATTATATATAAGAATATGTGAAACGAGCATGTGAAACTGAAGCTTTAACTAGATCGTTCTATGAGTAAATTTACTTTAATTGATTTTTTTAATACTTTTATAAAATAAGAACATTTTTAAAAAAATATATTAATATATTTTTATTGTGTTTTGTTACCTTTTAATTTTGTTGATAATAAATGTGAAAATAATTTTAAAATCTCCAGATATACTTGAGCAATATCTAAGTATATTTTTTCATATTATGATTTGCACACTGAAGTAACACCTCGTCCAACTGGTCAAATATCAACTATAACCCACCACAAAGCAAATATAAATTGCCTGGCGTAATCCAAACCAGCACAACCACTACCAACAGCTAAGCCCACCAAAATCACATAATTCAAACATGTGTATATGTATGATTTAGAGAACACACATGAAAGACAAACAGAAAACATGGAGGAACTAGAGGGTAAGCCCGGCCGACATATTGAAATTCATAACTACATACAAAAACCAATTACAATATCAATTTAAAAGGGATTAAAATGGACCGGCCGGAGGCTTAAGCGGCTCCCAACGCCACTCGCCATCTAAGCTGCCGCTCCTGTTGGTCCTCCATGGTCAGAAGATGGCATATTTTGTGGCGTATTTAAGATTTGTTCCCTTCTAAAATTTGTGAAATTGCAAATTGTATTTGCCTGAGCCGTGACGAAACCCACAAACTTTTAAATTAAATTCTGAGCTAGCAGATTTTCATAATAAATAACGAGTCTTACACGAGTATAATCAGCCGTAATGCCATTGTGTAATGTAGAGATACACTGTATTCAACCAATACCGGGGCGGAACTTTCAACAAGTGGCGAATTCTTTGCGATTCGGTGTGTATTTTTGCATAATTTATTTACCCTGCTTGTTAAATCACAAATGCTGTACACAAAGAACCGCAATTTATGCGAGAGTATTGAAGTCTGTACACTGGACCAGGCCAAGATGCAATTTGGCTAAGTAAAGATGCCGATAAAGTGCAGTCGGATGGTGTGCAAATAGACTAAAAACATAAACTGCAGACGAGGCTAAGCAGCTCAAATGCATTAAATTTAAACGCTCGACTAAGCGGTTTAATTTGGAAAGTAGCAAAAAGCTTCGCCAATCTTTCATCGGACCAAGAATTCACTTCCTGTCCCTCCTCGACCACGTCCATTCATCGATTCGTCCATCCATCATGTCTATCAATGCCCGGGTCTTAGCCATGAGACAGATAAATCAGTTAAGCATCGTCATGTCAAGTTAACAGGCGATTACAAGGGCTTTACCTGACCAGATACGAAGCTTAAGACCATTGCGAGAGGTCAGCGAGGTTTAAGAGCATGTTTCAGTGAACCATTCGCCCTATTATCTATAATATGCAATAGTTCCTTGAACATAATGTTGGCCAATGAAAAAGTAAGCAGAAAAGAAGCAAAAATTTAAAAGTGGTATAGTCTCAATTAACTTAAGCACATATGTATTTGTAATCAAAAGCGAGGGCAATAAATCAAATAAGCTGGCGATTACAAAAGGCCGTCTGCATGCACCGATAGTTGATAAGCAATTGAGTGTGGGCGACGCAACAAGAGGATATCACGAAGGACACGAAGGATGGAAGCCTGCAGACCTCGGCTTGTTGATAAAAGAAATTAAACAGACAGCGCTGAAATAAAAGGGAAAACACAGAGGCAAAGAAGCATTAAGCCCACAAGACAATTGACAATGGGTGGGCCTGAAAATGGTTCAAGGATTCGAAGAGGGGTGTCCTTTTGGCAGGGGATCTGTGGCATTTGTCTCGACTGTCTCGTTGACATGACGTTGCGCGAATTGTGCGCCAGGATTGCTGTTGTGCGTTCTGTTGGCTGTGTTTTCGGTTTGCGAGTCGTCTGCCAACAAAGTGAGCAACACGCGCCGATGATTATGTTGCCGCTGACAACGACAACAACCACAGGAACAGCAGCAACACCTAAAGCAACAGCAATAACAGCAACACCAAAAGCAACATCAGCAACAGACTACTCCGAAAACGAGTGCCATTTTCGGAGTCCTGTTGGCGGCAAATGTCTTGTGGCACGAAGCTTTTCATTGACTAAAAGTGACGCATGCGCAGTTGGTCAGCCAACTTGGACTCCGATTTGAATTCAGTCCTCCGTCCTCAGTTTCAGTTCGTTTTTGTCACTCGTTCGTGCTGCACGGCACACGCGTCGTATGAGCGATATCACCTGGTCTTCTAAGACTGTTTTATTGGATTTTGGCGCAAGAAGGCAAAAAAGCCGGCTAAAGTGTCCCTCGTGGGTGTGTGTACGTGTGTTGCCGGAAATACTTTGAGCAATCGAAACGACAAAAGGCGAATAAAAAAAGATAGAAACCAAAACAAAAGTCTAAGCAAATTAACTTGGCCCATTCGTTGTATTGCGAGTATTGTTCTAGTGGTTATATTATGTTTGGGGTTTTTTGCCCAGCCCTCCTGCCAGCACGAAAGTAGGTTAATTGACGTGTGTTGCGGGCGTATCTACAAGGAAAATAATAAAAAAAAGTACCTAGAAGTAGAAAAACAAATACACGAGCAGCCAGTGAAGTGGTCAATTGCCACTGCCAGGGGTCTCTGAACCCCCTCGATAAATCAAAAGTGTGGGCAGAAAGTCCGGCTAATTTAAGGTATGTCAAATGGTATACTTATTGTTGAATATTTTATTATAATATTGCTAAAAATACAAGTTTAATCAACACTGACCGCAGTGTTAATGCGTTTATTTTGACGTTTGTGCCATTGGCTTCAAATAAATCTACATAATGTGGCAAAAATGGAGGTTCAATGCACTAGCAAATATCTATTGTTTTTAGTTGAACGAATTTTGTGCTGATTATTTGTTTCTACGTTGGACAATTTTAATTAGTTCGTGCATTGAGCAAGCATCGATTAATAGGTAATATATAACCCTAAAAAAATTTGAAGCACAAGTGTGGAAGTAATTTTAAACGAACGTCATTGTTTTATTGTTTTAAAAGCTACCATATTAAAGCGATAAGCTTCCAATTAAAAGTTAATGGGAGTGTTAAGTGTTAAATATTTGCATTAATGTGAGGCATTTAATTTTTTTTTTAGCCAAGTTTGTGGTGGTATGAGTAGAGTATGAGATAAATAGTTTCTTTTGTTATTATATTGCGGTAAATGATGTATTTCTCTTGATAAAAATAAAAATGCGGTATATTTTTTTAAATTACCCATCGAAAAAAAGTTTCGCATGCCAATGCGACAATTGACACTGCAGCAAACAGAAAAAAAGGACATAATACAAAGGGGAATAACATTGCGTAAACAAAAATAAACATATGCAAAATAAACTTCAAACAAATGTTGCCGCACCGAGTTTTGGGCCATCAAAACAAACAGAGAACACAAAAAAGGATAAAAACAGAACAAAAAAATTGAAACCGAAGTGAGCAACGCGGGGAAGTGGGTTCATGGTCGGTTGCGAATCGGTGCCTTAGAGGCAACTTTGTTGCACAAAATTTATTAATTTTTTTTTTCGCCAAGTGCGTGCTTGTGTGTGTGTGTGTGCGGTGTGTGTGTCAAATTTAAAAGCATTCTTTCCAGTTGCCTTTGGACGGGGGATGTCCTGGCAGCTGCCTTTTTGTTTTATTATTTTGCGGAAGCTGCGAACCAACATTTATAAAAAGGTTTTTCTTGCTCGTCCTGCTACGTGAGCCATGCACACACAAACACACCAACACACACACACACACAACATACATGCCCACACCCACAGACGCACATTGCTGTGCATTACCGTTATTTTATGACGGAAGTACATTTAAGCAGATTTTTTCTCACAGAACTCCCGCTCCCTTCAACCGAACTGGAAAAAAGGGCTGCCAAAAATGTACAAAAAAAAAAATTGGGAAACCGAGGAAATTTAAATATTTTCTTTTACGCTGTGCTTTTCATTTGCCAGTCTCGCTAAAATTTATGACCAACAAAATTGGAATATTCCCCAAAACAACAGTAGCAACAATAAAGCCAAGACAAAGTTCGCTTCGATGGCCGTAAAAAATAAGAAACCTTTACGAAGCGTTTCGATGAAAAATAACCATCCAGAATTTGAATCAAGTAAGAAAACATTGAAATACTCGATTAAATAAGCAACTTAATACTCAAAATATAGAAACAGATGACTAGATTAATTTTGTATGGTAGTGATTTGTTGTATTATTTGTATTTGTTGTATTTGTTGTGAAATGATGTATTATGCTTTTGATTTGAAAACAGAATGTTTGATAGCATATCATAAAATTTATATTAAGCCATTCCGCAAATTGAACTCGAGAAGTTATGAAAATGATAAGCTTCATAAACCAAATACTTTTCAAATGAACTCCTCCGCACCCTAGGCACATATTATATTAATTGAAATTTAATACAATTACCAGGCGAATGTGTGGAAAGCCAAGTGAAAGTCGGCAGCCAAAACACACATAAATTCAAGCCAAACACACACGCATTCCATGTTGGGAAGGCAAGGAGATTTCTTGCCAAGTAAGTGACTCAATAAATAAATTTACTTGCCAACTTTTTGCCTTGTTGTTGCGGCCTTGGGGGACTGATTGTTGCTTTCTCAAGGTAGATTTGCGTTGGCATGCTCTCCCCGTCGAAGGATCTGAAAAATACTGTAGCCGTAATAAACAACACTTGATCGAGGACGGGGGCACAAAGTTAAGTGTGCTTTACTGGGGCACGCGAAATAAATTTCTGGAATTTAACAAGATGAACGAGAATAGCAGGAGACAATTCTTTTTCAAAACGAGACCTCCTAATAAGATGTTGTTGAAATAGAAATTTGAGTAACATGCTGATTGTATTTATCGGAATAAATTGGTAGAGTATTCTACAACAACTGCCAATTTAAATCCCCGACTTTTCACTTATTTTTCATGAGCCACTTTAAGCTGTGAATTATACCACGCCAAGTATTATGATCTGATCTGAGCGAGGGTCGTAAAGCGGAATCCTCAAGAATACGAACTTGAATTTGCACAGCATTAGCACAGACTGTGGGGGTATCTAGAAAACAAAGACTGGGGTGGGAGGGCGTTTTTTACTCGCGCTTTTATTAAGTAAGTGAGCTATTCAAAATCAAAGCAGCGGAAAAATCCGCATCGCCCAGGGGCGAACGGTGTGGCAAAATGTGTCCGCCGATTGTCAGGCAAATGTCAAGCACAAGCTGCAGGCGGCTTTCAGCTTGTCTCACGTCTCGTTTCGGGCCCCTTTTCCGCATTTCCCGCAGATTTTCCCAGTACCAACACCAACACCAGCAGCAGAAGCAAGCACTTGCACCACCTGCAACAATGTGCAGACATTTATGGCACCAGATGCCGCCGGCAGCAGGCAAATGCCTTGCCATCCTTGAGTGGCATTGCGATGGCATTTCCATGGCATTTCCGTGGTGCGTTTGCCGGAGCGATGAAAGCGCATTAGCTTTGTCATTTATCGTTGCATACAATGCGCCATCTTTGTTGCCAATCCGAAAGGGCAGGACGAATGAAAGCGCTTTAAAGTGCATACAATCAGAGTTAAAGCCTGCATTTTTAAGTTAAGACTAACTTTGACCTTACCCCTTTGTCTCTGGGGCAATTTACATTTGAATAGAGTAAATTATGCAGTGGGGTATTTCATGATTTTTATGAAAGGATTTACAGAGCTTTAGCTTATTCATATGGTTTGCCTTTCCATAATATCATTTTAAAAATATTTAAATAACATTTATTTGCAATATTAAAAGTCTATAAGATCTGTAGAGGCTATTATCGGCTTATTGCTATAGCTTTAAATGATCAGTTAATAGCCAACAATTATGCAGACTAATTGTAGCTGGAAAGTTTATTTTTAACTGGGTTTTAAGGATTAAATTCATTTAATTTCTGTAAAATTGGTTCAGCTTACACCATTGTCCGCATTAAGCTTATCTGCTTTTATTTTCAATACGCATTGTAGGAGGTTTCTTTGTGTCGTTGCCGTTGATGATGTGTGCTGGCATATTTCGCTTATCAAAGTGCCACGGACAGACATCGACCGAAGAGAATGTTCGTTTTTGGCCATCGGAAAATGTCAAGGTTTCACATGCTTCGTTAGCTGCGTTTTCATAATGCATCAAGGCAATTGGCTGCAGGCTAGCCCTAATTAAAGGCTTGCATTTTCACTTTTCATGCATTCTAATACATTTTGTATGGACAAACGGACTACCCTTACACATTTTCACCTATCGCCCCTTTGTGCATAAAAAGTGTGAGCAATTTCATTGTGTGGAAAATTCGCTTGCTCACAGGAGACGGTGGGTGGGCAGAAAAAACACGTGCATAATTTAAAAATGCATGCATCACTCATACGCAGCGTTGCACGCTCCTTGTGGGCAGATATTCCGTGCCAGGCGGCCAAGGTAACAATGGAAAGGTCGCAGTGTCGACGTAGTCAGAGTTTGTCTGCCATTTTGTTAGCTTTTGGTATTCCATTTTTAGTTTAGTCATTGTTTGTTTTAAACTCTCTCTTTTTTTTCTGAACGGATTGCTTAGCTTCTGGAATTGGTGTGGGATTTATAGAAATGTGTCAATTTTTGGTTTGCACAAAGTTTTGATATGACTATAAATCATTTCAACTTGATGGAGTGGGCACACCGCCGGAGGTGTGTGGCAAATAGTTGTGGCTATTATTTGTTTTCGGTTGCAATTAAAGTTGAATTTGAAAAATAAATCATCTTTTTGATGATTTTTCAATGAATTATTTAAATGTAAGAGCTCTCTTTAGTTGGTCAACTTATCTTGCTAAAAAAATTCTTTAATCCTCTTTTTGAGCAAAGCCCAAATCCTTTTCAATTGCCAACGAATCCCCGAGCGCCGCCTGACAATTAAAACGCCCCGAAAAATGGGAAATAAGAGTGGTTAGTGAGAGAACCCCACTTGAATGCAGCTAACCATGAAAGCGCGTTAAAAAAGCATTGCATGCACATGGCCGTTTTGTAGCCCCCAAAACCCCACGGCCCCATCAAATATGCATGTAAAACACCGCACAGCAGGCAGAATGGAGCAGGAGCAGCTCAACAATTTCGCCTGCGGACAAGGTCCCGCAAAAAAATCGAGAAAAAATATAAATCTTAAATGCCTTGACATGTGTTCACCGAAAAAAGCTGAAGCTTATAAAAAAATCAAGGAGCGAAAGGTAAACTGAAACTCCAAATACTCTTGCAGATTATGGAGCAGCTTAGTTTGACCAAAAATAGTGCAATTCAAGGGAATTGATAGTTTTTCCGCACTTGCCATTTTGCAAACATGAAAACTTTTGGTTATACGCTTTAATGCAAAAAAAATCTGGTTCAGAGTTATTTTAATGAAACTTCATAAGTAAGTACAGATTAATAATATCATTATTTATATTTGATGTTAATACGAAAAAAAATCGTATAACAAGATTGAATGTTACAAATTAATGAGAGTGTAATCAAATTCTTTATATTTTTTTCTATACTTTATTACAATAATATTTTGTTTTGATATTAATCAATTTCAAGTAATTTCTTGAGTAGAAAGGTAAAGTGGAATACTTCAAACTACGATTTCTCGCCAATTGAATGGCTAAGAATAGTGAAATAACAGCCCTCGGGAGCTTTTCTGGCTCTGTGCACCCTGTGAAAATCCCGACTCAGTGGGTGGGTAAGTGGGTGGTTTGCTGGTTGAAGGTCGTGGGAGTTTTTCGCCTTTTGTATTTCGGTGGGTTGCTTAGCAGCAAATTACTTGCATGTCAATTGATGTTGATGACGCGTTGACAAATTTTGAATATGAGCGAATAGTTTTCGTGCTGCTTTTCGCAGCAGGTAACATTTTATTTAATAAACCATTCTTGGAGTTGCAAGTATGGGCGTACATAGTAATATTTATGTGTTTATTTTGGTGCCTTGTGTATAATATGTAGATTTCGAAGGCAAAAACCGAAGCGGTAAATCAAAATACATGCATTGCGTATGAGTGTTGAGGCAACAGAAGGAGGGCGGACTTTCTTATGATTTATAAGCACTTACTCATGTTGCATGAAATTGTGTGTGCTGCAAGCAGTTTTCGGCAGCAATCAGTGATGGACTTAAGCTTTATCTTTAAAAAATAAGCCATAATCCATTTCTACCAAACAAATTCAAAATGAGCGAGGCACATTCAAATTATTCAAATCTAAAAAGAAGCTTCATAAAGCGCTGAGTTTTTCTTATTAAAAAATTAAGAAAACTTTAAAAAGAAATGAATCAACCATTTGTATTAAAGCATACAAGTTTAAAAGTTTACGTTTTTAAGGTTAAGAGTAATGCGACATTTAATATAAACTTTAGATTTGTTAAAGCCAACTCGAATTCCCATCGCTACCGATGGCTTTGGTTGAATGGGCAAATTTCTAGACCTTTGCAGACTGTGACTACACACACAGAAGACTTACACTTGGCTGTCAAGGCACCAATACAATTGCATCTAGACAGCCTGGCAAAAATGCTTAGATATTTTTTATGCGCAAAATAAATTGAACTTGGGGCGAGGTGGTTAGATGGTTTGAGGGCTTCGGGTCGGGACTTGGGCAAAGGCAAATCATTTGGAGTAGACGAAAAGCGACGATGCGCATAAATTGTTGGCACAAACACACACACACAGGCGTACACCAGCGGTCATACATATAGGGCTCAAGAAGTTTGAAGCAGGCGTCCAAAATGCTTGAGTTGTGCTTCTGCTTTGAGGGATTATACCTGCCGGAATACTGGAGGAAGACCACATCCCACATTCCTTGGCCAAGTCGACGCTGAAAGCTCATCTCTAGGGATTTCTGCCTCAAAATTATGATTTATTCTTACGTTATAATTTTCTTTCTCTTTCGCCGGCTCTCGCTCGTTTTCCTGTAGTTACTGATACTGAATTTTGGATTTAAGTCGAAAATTCGTGCCTTGTCGTGGCCCCCAAGGCAGTATTTTACCATTTAATCGCCGATGCTATTTCTCTATATATACGAGTCCCGTTTGTGTGCTTGATATCCCCATAATGTGACGCAAAGTGGAACCAGAGGTGTTTCCTGTCCCTCGGAGCACATCGATTCTCCTTTCCTGTCAAGCGAAAAGGTTCGAACACTGCAAATCGATAATACACCTCAAGCTCCATATATGTACGTGAATTCAATTTTATTGCATGCCGAAGCACTCAATGTTTTTTTGGATAACTATTCCCGTACTAAAACCGTTTTCTTTGGGTGAAAGTTTTAACTTTTTGTCACAGCCAAATGTCGATATGATGATGATGTTGATTGCTAAGTTGTTAAGGGGATGTCAATGGATTTGGCCTTGTCGAGTGTGTTTTCCAAGAACCGTCGACATTATTTGTGCATAAAAATCGACGGTTGAGGACCACGAATGCAGCGCACAGGTAACGATGCCGCAGTTAAGAGTGTTTAGTTATTGAAGAAGATTGCATAAATTACATTAATAAAAGCACTAAAGAATAATAAACTAATATATATATTATATCCACTACAACTTACTCATTGTTAAAGTTTATAACTTTTCGTTAACTTTAGTTGTATGAACAATTGTAAGAATATGACTAATATAACCCTTAAACAACATGTAACAACATACATTTTTAATCTTTAAGGCCAGTATGACCTCTTTTTGGGTCAATCAATTTTTATACCTTTGGTTATGAGCCGCAGAGGTTGCCATGCTGCCTTATTGACCAACTATGCTGACATAATGGAATGGGAAACTGGCCACCAATGGCGGCAGCATAAGGACACCTGTTTTGCCGCCGGCTGCTGAGCGGCTAAAATCGATTTGCTCAATTATTGCCAGAGTGGGAAACTGCAGGATGATGCAAGTTTAATGCGCCAACTGCAATATACCGTAATCTCTTTGGCCAAGAACTTTAAGGCCAAACAATGCTTTCTGTGTGTGCGGAACCACTTTCATTTTGTTTGTAATGTGTCCAATAATAGTGGCATTACGCTCATTGAACATGCACGAACACAGTCAAACGCAGATGGCCAACAAACACGCCGCCGATGGCCGATGTGTGTGTGGGCGCACATACATAAAAATGTCCTTAACCCACTATCACCAGTGGGGGTAATATTAGCATAATGTGCGTAAGCTTTGCATGATCCTCTTTCACTCGTTGTGCGTGTGCTGCTGTGTGTGTGCGTTTGTGGGTGTGTGTACGGTGGATAACAAACCCAAAACCGCTTTGGTCCTGCAAACTGTGCCGCTGTTGCCATAAACAGACAAGCCACATCAACCGTAAATTCCTTTGTATACCCTATAGAGCCTATATGACTAATTGCTGAAGTGGGTTAAGGTTTCCACTATGCTACTGGGAAATAAATAAATCTGTAATAGAAAGATATTTCTTTTTGAGGTTCCTAAAGGTGTATAATTATATTTTAAATAATTAATTACAATTAATTTAATTCAGCTTTTTAGCTGAAAACACTAAATTTAATTTAATTTAATTTAATTTATTTGTGCTTTATCCCTTATATATATATGTACATTTCATTAAAGCTAATGGTATAATTAGGTATTTACAGTGTTTAGCTAAGGCTTTCATCTGAAATATTTATTAATTATGTCTAGTTGACCTGTTTTTAGTTTTTTGTATAACAATATTTATTATTTATTAAGGAAAACAAGGGAGAAGAAAAACCTTAATTGACTTACAACTAACTTAAAAACTAAGACTTGAAACAAAAGATTGTTAATATTGTATTTTTTGTTGAACTTTTTGTACACCTGCTTTTATATGTAGGTACTTAGTGTTTGTGTAATAAGGTAAGTTCATTATTAATTTTAACAGCTTGTTTTGGCATATTTGAAGTTTTTTGATATGAGTTTGAGCACATCTACCCCAAACAGGTGACCCATACATTAATATTGGATTAAAAATTGTTTTAAAAATTATGATCTTATTGGATATTGATAATTTAGATTTACGATTTATTAGAGGGTACAGTGGAAAACACTAAATGAATTAAATTTCTCCTATATATGTTATCTTTTTTTTAAGGGTATCTACGTATTCTACTATCAAGATATGCGCTCTCTGATGATTAATTCTCCGCCTCGCATCCTTCGCCATATTTTCTCCATTATGCTGAGTCAAGAGCTCTTATAGACAATTTTTTTTGTCATTAATGCGTTAACTTGAGGACATCTTGTCTTCCGCCGATTCATACATACATATGTGGACACATGCATTTCGAGTCCTTTTTTTGCTCACCGATGTAACGCAAAATGGCGAAACGAGTTTGCTGCATCCGTTTTCCGGTGGCCATTTGTTCCATTACGCTGGCCTTCATTTCCTCCTCCCCATATCAATGCTATTGTGGAATTCGGCGATGTTGTGGCTATGATACCATGTGCGGGAGCATGGCATTCGGGCCTGGTCGGTCAAAGATTAAACACATAATGGGCGCGTGCCTGGGCGCTTCTATGGCCGCGTTTTTAATAACATTTTATGTCGAGCTGAAGCTCGAAACCGAGGCTATGTTTCGCAATAAATGAGCCGTTAAACGCTTTAAGTTGGCCAGGCCCACAAACACACACACACACACACACATCAGCGAGTGTGTGTGCTAGCCGTTTTATTGCTGCTTTATTGTTCGGCAGCGGGTGGTTTCGGCCAACTTAAGCGTCATAAACGGGTTAATGACTTGGAAGTTGCCTTTAATACGAACAAAAAATGTTCACCAGTGTAGTTCCATCCACTCAAGTGTTTCTTCTTGCCCGCTCCTTGAGCCTTTGGAAGCGTCTTTATTGCTTATCCCGTCCTCACATGCTGCGTTCTTTATTGGCGACCTTGCCCCTTTTGCCCATTTCCTTTATCAATTTAATGTCGCTTGTTTGTTTTGGCCCAGGCCGCAGTATGATTATTTTTTTATGGCCAATTTTTAATTTGTTTACACACATTTCGGGGCCAGAAGCTCAGACGCTTTTCTTTATCGTCGTTTGTCAGTGCTCGCATTTATTAAACCTTTTTCAAAGTTGTTCTCTGCCCTTTTAAATTGACAACCAGTTGCGTAGTTTTTTCTCCACTCCGATTTAGATTGCTTCCCCTTTCCGTACAAATGGTCCCTCATTTTTATTCAACACATTGGAATGTGAGTCCCATCGTTTTGTTGTAAGTTTCGCCGAATGAGAGGGCGGGCTTAAATATTTTATGAAGCAAGTTTTGATTTATGCCTGCATGTGGCGGGCGTTTAGGTGCTAATAGTTGCGTGTTATTTGGGTAATGTTTTGTCCCATTTCGACACCATTGAGAATGTGTATGTAAATAACTTAGCTGGCTGTGGTCTGTAATTATAAATAGATAAACATAATAGTTAGAGAGAACGAACTCAAACTGGATTTAAATTGGCCTGCTGAAAAAAAGGGAACTTGACCATTTTGGCTTATCTAATTAATCAAATATTACACATTTCCTAGTAAATACTTTATTTTTGTAGTTTTTTTTAAGTGATGTTTAAGCATGTTAATGTTGTAAAATTAAATGAAGCAGCGAAAAGATTTTCGTTCAAAAACAAGAGAGAATGCTCGGCTATTGCTCGTGATCAAGAATATATACACTTTATATAGTCGGAAACTTTTCCATCAACGAATCTAGTATACCCTTTTACTCAACGAGTAACGGATATAATTAAAGTTTGCTTAGAAACTTGTTTCATCCTCAAAGTATATACCTTTCCACTTTAAGTACTCATGGCTCATTAGGCAGGATATGTTCCATTGCAGGTCGTAATAAGATTTCAAGCAATGCAAACCATATTTGAGAACCGCTTGTGGCGCGGAAATGCGACAACGGTAAAAGACAAATTCATTTGACGTCTTTTATATGAGCCATGCCTCCTGCCGCCTTCACATCCCTTCCATTCCCCATTTTATGGCTGTCTTTTTATTTTGGCTTCTTGCCGCCTCTCACGTGCACTTCATTTTGTAATTACCTCGGCCCGAAATACGGCAACGTTCTAAAAATTTGTTGACTTAATGACAAAATGTTGGAAATTGCCCCTTATAAAAGACATCAGTGAATAAATTTACACATGCACATATATAGAAACATACAGACACAGACAGACAGACAGGCACAGGACTTCCGGTTGCCATTTGCATTGGTGGATGGAAAGTCACGTCGCAGTATTTTGGCCCGGTCTTTTTGCTCGCTTTTCCTTTGCGCGCCTAAAAGTGTGCACAAGTTAATTTGATTTCGCTGTAAGTCAGACACACAAAACTAAATTCACTGGGACCCTCGACGCCTTTGCCAAGTCGGGCGAAAAATCAAAATTTCCGCACATTGCCTATTTTTCAAAGCAAGACTCATACGGCACCAGGATGCGTCTGTGTGTGTGTGTGTGTGTGTGTGTGCGGGTGTGTGAGTGTGTGTCTGGGGGGCAAATTTATTTGGAGTTTTGCACACGTATGGGTCCTGTCTGTTTCTGGGCCAAATCATTTCTCCTTCTGTCGCCTGAATAGCCTGCAAATATCATATGCTCGCCAAAATATTTTTATCAGCATGTGTGTCGATTTTACACGGAAAACTTGTGCTGATGAAATAACAAATTCACTTTCATTTAAGTCATTTTCATTTTCTCTATATATAAATGTATTGAATATAATATGTAATAATTGGAACTCCGTCGATAATTATTTATATATATTAAGCATATAATTATATTTAGGAATAGGAAGGATACAAAATCTTCTTTAGAGTGTTATCATTTGTGTCACGTGCTGCATGCCACTGTCGTCATTCAATGTTGTCAAAAATTTATACCAATCCGCCGCTGAAATAAAAAGTAAAATTCGTTGGGGAAAACACAGATCGAGGGACGAGCAGGGCACTTGAACATCTAAAGAAATGAATAAAAGTAAGGCATAAAAGCATGCAAATAAAATTAATAAAAAGGAAATACGAGCAGCATATCCTGCAGTCCCCCATATTTTTACCTTCATTTCATTTCGCTCGTTTTTACGTTCGACAAGTTGTTCAAACTTTGGCAAAGGTGTTCTGGAAATTTCGTGGGGCAAAAGTTAACGAAAAGAATCGGAATTTTTGTATTATATTCACACTAGAGGTGAAGTGACAAAAAGTTGTAAGCTAATAACTTGAAGAGAATATATTAGCCTAAGTGATGTACAGACGAAATTTTTATGGACAAGTGAAAATTTATTTCGAAAAATTTTAATATGAAAAGAAATGGGAGGCGCTCTAAAATCGTAGTTATAGCTTTTAGATATCAGTCTAATTATATATATTATAATAATATATATAAATATATAATATATATGTATATAATATAATAATATATATAAATAATATTATATTTAATAATATATTACTTTATTTAATAATATTTAATGTTAATATAAATTTGTAAAATTCCAAGGAGATTTAGAACTTGGGAACGGATTCCGGCAGGTGTGGGCGATTGCTGCAATATGTGGCTGGCTTGAAGTGGCAATTGCTGGCACATTTTCTGATGGTGCCGCCACATATTTTCCCGGCCACGATTTTCCCTTTTAATTTTTCTTTGGCACCTGCATGCGCTGGCAGGAATATTCTCGCATTTCCTTTGTTAGCATTGAAGATAAAAATCAGTTGAATTTTTTATGCAGGCGGCGCGCCATAAAAACCAATTACGGGCACAGTACAAGTTTATTTATTTATCTGCTTATTTGCCGAGTTTCGTTGAAAAATGAATTTCAAGAAATGAATTGAATTATGTCATAAATGCGCGCAGACAGAAAGACGCAGGCGGAGGCCTCGCCGCCGACTGTCAATAATCCCATTTAGCTCCATCAAATGGTTATTGATTTATTATTTTGGTAATGCAATTTGTCGAACCAGCCAGGTCCTGAATTATGAGCCGCAAATGCCGTCCAGACCGCGAGTCCTGAAACGCTCAACTCGAAAGAGCAAACGTGACCAGTGGGCGGTGAATCCGGACAGTCAATGAAATGTCTGCGGTTTTGGGATTGGATTCGGTTTGCTTTTGGTTTCGGCTTTGGTTTCATATTGACCGGATTGAAAGGTCGGAGGGTGGGAGGGAAACTGAGGATGCAATCAGTTACATCAAGTTGCATGCATTTCAAATTAAATTATTAAAAATTTCACATCGTGGTGATAAGTTGAAAGTCTTTAAATGCTTAAAAATTTTTTTTTATTTACTTAAAAGTAGAGTTTGGGCATCCAGAAGCATTCTTCTGATAATATAGCCTTTATCCCAAAATGCTTGCCCACTTTTTCAAGCTTTTCCTTTTATGCTTTCCATTTTCCACACTCCTTAACATAAACATTTAAGAGTTCGACGGCCCTTGAAGTCGACCAGCAATACCTTAACAGAAATGTAAATTACTGAAAAATTAAATCGTGCATAAAAATATTTAAACGCAACCGACTCGAAACGTTTACACTGGGCGAAAAGCCGCAAAAACTAGTTCCGGCCAGCCGCAAATCGCCATAAAGGAGCACTCAACTTCGTAACCCTGACCGGAGACCAGAGATGGACCTTGTCTAGCTGGATGGGAAAACTGTCATTTCGGGACTCGAGTTCTCAATGGGCCGTGCAGGGAAATGGGATGATGGAGTGGGCGAAAAGCGGCAAGGACCTTCACCTATCTGCCGGGCTCTTGCCTCCGGTTAAATGATGTGTGCATTAATCCTTTCAACATGCTTTTCACATTTTTCTTTCCTGCCTGCTGCTCTTTTCGGTTGCTCGAGAGCCGTGAGCTGGAGCTCCATCACTCAGGTACTCGGCACCTGTGTGACAAATGTTCCGGGCAGGTGGATGGGCCAAATGGAAATGGTATTGGGCCATGGCAACAAAGGTAACGGCGCAGTCACAAAAACTACTCGCACAAGGTCATATATTTTCGTGTCGCTTTGTTGCTTTGCATGCTAATGAAAAATTAAAATTTCCACTACAAAAACTGTGATTCATTAGGCCGGAGCAGGCAGGCAGGCATTGCCAGTGAATAATAAATAAGGCCGCTGGCTAATTAAGTGAGGAGGGACTGCCACCCCCTTCAGTCAACCAGCCACTCCCCCACCCATGGGGCACACCATTTGCATTATACTTTTGTAATTTACATGGCACACGTGTCCTGGAGTGTATTTTGGGTGTGTGTGGCGTGTCCTTTGAGAACAGTGCCCCGCTGCAAGGACCATTCGACTGAAATGGCAATCGATACACGCGGGGAAATAAGAATAATTGGTGTTTGAAGTGAATATGTGGTCTTGTTAGAAATTAATGTGGTTATTCTTAATCTTAGCTTCATAAGATTAAAATCTTTATCCAACCAATAAGTAGTTACAATACTAAAATTCAGAACAGAAGAATTTTTTCGTTTATGATAGGTAATAACTTGCTTGATATATATGCTATATCAATTTCCTTGTCATGAATTAGTTGAGCATTATTGTTGCAAGCTATCAATTTTATTTTCTGTGTATGGTAGCAAAATGAATGGGTGGCAGTATAGAAAGCTTATCCAGTGAATTAACCATGACCAGCAGCTGGGGGCCAGCTGTTACCAAGTTGCTGCTGTGTGGCGTCAGCTGCTGGTAAGTTATGAATTATAAATTGCAATTCAACTTAATTAAATTCACACATTCGCCTATGAAAATGCAGATATTTTGCTTTGCATTGCCTGGGCTTAATTTATGTTAGTGCAATATTCCCTTCGAAATCAGAGCCGCAGAATTGCAGTTAATTCGCCGGGCAACTTTATTTAGTTCGGCCATCATCATTTGCTTTCCATTTGGGCCGGAACAGCAACGCATAACAGCATCAATTAGCCATAAATTCTCGTTAGCCAACAGGCAAAGTACTTCCATAAATAAGGGGCCTGGAGAGGTGGAAATGGAAGTGGGCCGATGGAAAGCCATCGCTCAGGCGAAGGCGGCAAACCGAAAATAATATCCGACACTTTTCACACCACAAGCCCAAAACGAAATAACTATGCTTATAAAGGATGAAAGAGGACGTGAGTGGGCCACCATTTACAATTACAATTATTTTGGCTATGTAGTTTCCGAACCAACTGGCCCAGATTGGCGGCTCAGACGCATAAAAATCGCAGCGGTCAGTTCAAAAAGCCAAAAACTTCAGCAACAGCATCAATTTTCCACACGCCAGCGAATTTTTCGCCACCAATCCGGCAAATAAATACGATATACTCAAACACACAGACACAATTGCGGAAGACATGTGAACGCAATTTTCACGTGCAAACTTTGCTCTTCCAAAAGGCAACAAACAAACGAAGCAAATAAACCAAGTGAAATGTGTATGTTGCTATTGATTTATACGAAGTTGGAATACGCTTTCCTGGGAGGAAATAGGTGAATGATTCACGTCTGTACCTATTGGGTACTATTCAAGTCCCAGATGCACTCATTAGAAATATAAATGGTAGATGGATAAATTGAACGAGAAACTAAGAAATGCTAAAGCGTTTTGGCAAGTGTATAGTAATGATTCGAATATTAGAAAATATTAAGTGAATACACATTCAATTCAAAACGTATTTCAAAAGCGATGCAAAAACTACTTACTTTTGTTCATAGGTAAATTTTGTTTGTATGTAAAAATTAGAATAGCTTGCATCCTCCAAGTTCCACATCGGGAATGCCAAATGAACCCCAATGAACGCTCTTTGTCGTTGAATGGCAAACTTATGGCATTCCCTCACAGACTTAATTGCAGGGCATCCATAAAACAAGTGTAGCGCTGTGGCGTGGCATAAGTTGGCACGAATAAAGTAAAGTAAGCTGCACAATTTTATTTCGTTCGGTGGGAAAGCTCAGTTGGGGAGCTGTCAGCAGGAGGGGATTTTGGCTGGGGGTTGGGGGTGGTACTGGGGGAAGTGGGTCCTGGAATTGGGATTGGGTGGGTGCTGCCAGCTAATCTCAACAAACAAAGCGTGAAACTAACAATTCTGCAAATACAGACAAAACCGCACACCCGCACACAAACGAGCGAGACCGAAGCGGGGAAGTGGGCGGAGACACGCCCACTCGGAGGACGGTCATGGGGTTTGGGGAAAAGTTTGTCTTGCTCATTCGCGGGCCAAGATGAAACTTTATTTTAGCGTGGCAGAGAGCTACAGCCATCGAATTTATTTTCATGTCAGAGCAGAAAAGCACTCCCACTTCTATACTCCCACTGCCAATTCCATTCCCCTTTAAGCTAGTCGCATTTGGGATTGGCGTTAAATTGGCAAAAGGCGATGGCTAAGCAAATAATGAACTTGCTAATTTGGCGTGGCAGCGTGGTTTGCTTTGGCGCCCGCTGCAACGCGGCGTATGAGCGATGTTCGGGCATAAATTGCGCATACGCTGCGTTGCACATCTTAAGCGCGTTAAAGCCTCTTGAACGCGCTGCCCAAGTGGCCGCATAATAAGGCTGGAAATCTAAGGGCCAACGGACGGACGGGGCGAGCAACAAGCGGCTGTGGCTCGAAGAGGCTAAGCTCTAATTTTCTCACGTACTTGTAAATTTTGCGGAAAACCGCAACAAATTCACTTATAAAAGTAATCTAGAAAGCGCGTACACAACCGGAAGCACGCAAAAGGCGCGGAAAGCACGGCAAAAATCCTGGCCAAAAAGGGGGATGCGAACAGAAACCTAAAAGCGGAGCAAGAAAAAAGGAAACAAAAAGCGCACAAAACTCGTCGTCGTCGTGTAAAGAATTGCGTTTGTCGCGACACGGCGACAACTTTTTCTCCGCAGGATGTGGAGGGGGTATGGTACTCAGGACGAAGGACCAGGCTTAAAGCGACCTCCACTTTATCACAGATTTAAAACGAAATGAATGTAAGCACATTAAATGGCTTGGACTCGGGGCTCCTATTAAAGGTTCATAGTCAAGGACTTGAGAAGATATCATCCGCGTGGGTGGCCTGTTTCTCCTGCAGGGCGAAATAAAAAAGTTTCAAATGCAAAGTTAGCTTACGAAGAAAACAAGAAAGGATTTAATTGGAGAGCGATTTGTTGGGCGGTTAAGAACAAGACAAGTTGCTCTTATCATTTCGGTTGATTTCGGGCCCTCAGGGGAAAGAAAATGCTCAAATGGTTTGTGTTCTAGAGAACTCGATACGAAATTCATTAGACATTTCAAGACTTTGAACTAAATCATTCGAAATGTGCCAAAAGTATACCATTCAAAAGATCAAAGTACGGACAAGATAAACTTAGTTGAATGATTTAATTAATTTGATAAGGTGCCCTAAATATGAATTGGCTTACTGTTTAAAACATGTCCAAATGATATTGCGATTCCCAGCTTATATCTGTCGAAAAGTTTTGGCGTTTTACCAAAGTTTATCCCGCTTATCTGGGCTATTAGTGGAAATTCCATTTGAAGTCACACGATTCCAATTGTTGTGGCTTCATTGTGTGAATTGTTCGGACGGTATATTTTCCTGTTAATTTCTTTGATATCTACGCACAATTGCAGGCTTTTGGGTTGCTCGAAATTTTCAGCAAATGAATATTAAATAACCTGATAAAGTTGTACCAAATTAATGCCCCCGGCAGCGACCCACTGTCCAACCCATGAAATATTCCCCCAGCCCCAAAGGCGATGACTGCAATTAGAAAAACAACTTTTTCTGCTGTTCAACATTCGTTACAAGCGTTGAAAGTCTGAAAGTCGGTCGCAACAAATCCAATTTTTAGCTGCGAAGAAAAAAGTTAAATTATCAAAAGAAGAAAATAAATTGTAGCTCAGCGAAAAGTTGGGACTTCATCCAGGACAATGTCAGGGCAACCAATACTGTAGTTCATTTCACTTCACTCCATTCCATAACGAACCCCGCAGCTATGTGTCACAATTTTCCGGAACGGGTCCTCCGTCGTTATTAACAGCTGATGGCGGAAAACAGGAAAACTTTCGGCTATGCTTTTAATAAACTTTTCCTTGGCATTTCCCATTTGGTATTTATGCAAATTGCAAGCACACAAATATTGAGTGGAATGGCCCCGGCCAATAACAACGAATTTCAATTATGCCATCAAATCTATTTAGGTGAATAAATATTTGGGAGTTTCCTGCCTACATCTCTATCGCCATTCCCATCCCACCCATCATGATGTAATTGTGGCGTGTAATTTACAGATTTTCTTGTTAAGATTGTGGCCAAAGTTTGGTTCTGCTTCCCCGCCATTGTTGGTAGTTTTTTGGCCCTCGAGCAGGCCTTAATTGGCTTGCCGGCCTGAAGAGTCAATAAGCGACATGTAAAGTATACAAGTTGCACATAAATTTCCCGTTGAATATTTTAGAACTCATTGTGCGAGTGTTTATATTGCGGCAGCCCTAAATTTAGCTTGATTTGATTTGGTTTCAATTGTACTCGAGTCGAAAATAGGCATTTTCCCTCAAGAGACTTTTTCAAGATCATTAACGAAATGAAGAAGGTCCTGGGCGAAGGGCCAAATAAATGTTGCCTACCTACAGGAGCACAAAATTAATCAATTATGCGTGTGTGTGCGGACATTCTGTGCTGTACTTTGGTTAATTAATAAAAATCTTAGCAGCAAGTAGACGCTCTTAAAAGGCTACATTTTTCCCTCATGAAATACATTCTTATCTTGCGTACCTTCACCACAAATTTGATTCCCTACTTATTTACATTATTTAACCTTTACTTGGTGAATTCAGTGGTTACAACATATAATTGAGAGAACAGCCTTTACAGCTAAGAATCCTGTTTCTCAATTATTATTAAATTTTCTGCCGATGTTTTGTGGAAACTAAAGCCAAGTTGATTAACTAAATATCTGATGAGATTCCTTATGTTACCTTAAGTACCACATCTCATCTGTACACTTCGTAATGCTTTTTCCACTCCAAGAAATCAATCATAGCAACACTTGGCCCATTCGCCACCACTGCCCTCTATTTGGCAGGATATGTTCTCTGGTCGTCCTGAAGTGCCTGGGTCATTTACTTTATTGATTACAACTTTCTCTTGTTTTTCGCAACTTATACAAGAACAAGAAGAAGAGCAAAGCAACAGCAATTTGAGTTAAGCGTGGCAGCCTCCGTGGATATATCCACAGTAACTGGCTGGATATCCCCATAAATGACGAAAGGGGGGGGGGTGGGGGGTGAGTGGAGTCAAATGGTATCTTCGTTCACACACAAGAACTTGCCACAAATGTGGGTTTGATTAAAGCTGCATTATTCCGGGCATAAAGGGCGGTTCGGTGGAAGGGAAACGTACCTGTTCTGACTTCTGGTCTTATTATGTAATGCCATGGTATGACATAAATACATTTTCAATTCGCTTGCAATCACTACAAATAAATAAAGCGTAAACCGAGCACCGGGAGAAGCATAAAACTGTCATAATTTATGAAGTTTATCATTTGGTTCATGGCTCGTCTTTTTTTTACCAGGGCCCCCAAAACGCATTTGTGTCAATTTAAATTTATGTAAACATAAAATGGCCAACCAAAAAAAAAAAAAGAAACATCCCGTGTGAGGGATGTGGTCCTTTCGACTGGTGTATCCCATTTTTCATTCGCTTTTGGTACTCTCTTTTGGGGTATTTTATTGCAATAAACTTAAAAAAAAAATGGTATTGTGGTTTCAAGCAAAAAAATATTACTAATTTGAGTTTTATGCTATAAATTAACATTCATTTAAAATATTTTCTAATATTTTGCTTTGTACGACATTAATTTACATCCGCTTAAGTATATTATATTTTTAAATATGTCAATGGTCCCGGTTGTCTGTCTTATTTGCCATTCAATGACCTGTTTTCAATTTGGAAAATTCAACAATATTTTAAGGTTTTTGAAAAAACTTAGAAGAGTAAACAGAAATCCTCAAGCCGAAGAAATTCCAGGAAATTTGTGCCTCCTCAGTTATTCTGCAGCGATCCTCCTTTTCTTCTTTATGATTTAATGCGCGCGGCACGCCGTGACGTTCACTTAGGCATGGACAACACAATAAAACTCAACAACAGCCGGAGGAATATCAATATGAGACTGGGAAGTGGGGTCTGGAGCGGAGGAACCAGAGGAGCCAGAGGACAGGACAGCGGGATACGCTTTCCGCCTGCGCACTTTTGACATTTCATTATCCTGTTAAGTATTCAAAAGTCAAGGAAGCAGGCACAGCGAGCAGAAACCGGGACGAAATTGGGGATGGGGACTTGGTGGGGCAGACAAGGGGATATGTCTGGGCCGTGGCCAAGACCTTTAAGAGGGGAATGTCCTGCTGCGTTACCAGCTTATCAGTTATGCCAAACGCGTTCTTTTTGGCTTTTAGTCGCATCCCGCTCCGTGGCTTCCTTCTTCGCCATTTGTTTTGTCTGCCCTTAATGCCATGCGGAATTGCCTTTGTGTCCCTGCCGTTTATGACATTGTATTCGAATCTCTGTCTGTGTGGGTGTGTATAAATTACATTACATAACAAGCAATATAACAAACGATAACAAACACCTTGCCACACACACTTACACATGCGAAAGCAACAAGGAAACGACAACGAGCAAATATGATAAAAAGGTGGCATAACGGCAGAAACAATTTAATGAAATGTTTCAACGACTTCGATTCGAAAAGATCTGCTTTATGGCCTGTCATTTGTTTGTGCCAAATGTTAATGACAGCTCAATACCTCATTTTTGTGTGTAAAAAATTATACGACTCTCCTCGGCGAGTTTAATTTGCTAAATTTGGTTGAATAAGTCTTGCATCTGTTAATTGGAAGTTAAGTTAGCAATCTAGTTAGACCGCATTTTAATTGGGTTTGAATAAGACAACTAGCTTAGTTATGAATGGATTTACCAAACACATAAAATACTTTTGCACGGCCTACTGATTACAAGCCAAAATGGATAAATTTCTTAATTTAAACAATTTTACGTATGTCAGATGCAATACTTCTTTCAACAACATTCAATAAATTCTGTTTCTATGAATTTTTCGTTGACCAACCAAATTGTCTTCGAAATGAATTAAACAATCGATTGAACCGCAAAAAGTCAATTAAAATCTTCACAGAAACTCCAGTTGAAAAGTGGTTTCGGGCAATTTGCCGGCGCACCCGCTCAACGCCTCTCTATAATCCTTGATGAGTCCTGAAGAACTCGGACCGGGCATCTCAATAAAGCAATCAGTGTGTACCAACTCGCAATATAAATTTCATTTTCCCTTGCAGGTCACTCGGGGAGGAGACGAGTCCTTGGAGCGGGAGCAGCCAATGCAACCTGCACAGACATCATTAGACGTGAATAGCAACCACACGTGAGTAACTCGGGGCCTTTGCGCCCGCAGACAAACACAGACTATATCGACACTGTATATCTCGGACATGTGTCGGCCATCAACTTATGCAATCAACGATTTGGCTTTGACCGGGCAAACTGACTGCCTGCCGCTGGGTGCTATGTAAACGGGCCAAAGACGATGGCCCAAGGAGCAGCAGCAGGACGAAAGGCCCGAGCGAATGTTTATTTAAGCATAAAGCCACGTACGCCCTGACACACACATGCCCATCCCGACACTGAGATTAATACTAAAAAAGGGGGCTTGGAAAATATAGTATTCTGATTCTAAAAACCATAAATTTATACAGCAGATGCAGCAATATGACAGTAGATATATTTAAATAGTTAGGAGAGATTTAACCTTCAATACCATTATCAGTTTGTTTATTATAAGGGTGTCAAACAGGTGTGCAACCAAGAATCTCGGCTATAATCACCTTTATCAGAATCAAGCATTTTCAATATTTTTCAAATAATAAGGTTGTGAAAATTGTGCTCTCTGTACTTCGACTGTCCTTTAGTGTGTTCTTTGGGAGCTATGTACTTAGGCACAGCTGTACTTGCAGTCCTTGCCTGGTAATTACATACAGACTACGGAAAAGGACTCCTCTCACTGCAAGTTCCAACCGAAGCCGGACCATTTCCCCTGCTCCTTGGGCGGCTGGATAAATATTTGGTTTAACCTTTTTCCTTTTGTGTGGCTATGTATTTGCATTTGGTTTTATGGCAGCGCCTGTGTCACTATTTCATTTCGATTTGAGCCGAGTTTGCCGCAGTCCTTAGCCAGATTTGTATCCTTAATTTATTTGTTTGCGATTTTCTGATATTTTGTAATTGAGTTTTTCCTTTTTTTATGCTGATGAGGGTTTAGCCAAAACGCCATAAAAGATGTCAAGAAATAGGGGAAGCAAACTGTTGATATTCATTGGACAGGACACGTTCACAGGCAGGATATTTATATCAGGACGTGAATGTGAACGAAAATATGTCCCCTGGGAGGCTGGGAGGAAGTACTCAGCATCCTTAGTAGTCTTAATTTATCACTATGAATGAATCACTTGGCCTCAGACTTCGTTTCTTGAAAGGACACGTACCTTTGGCGACAGGATATACTTTTGACTTAATTGGATTTCGCCAGAATGAATTTCAATTAGCTGCAAATGAAATTTCGGGTCGTTAAGTGATTCGCAATGAGATAAAAGGGTTTCTAACTAGCTCAAACGGATGATGTCTTAAATTAAAGGCAAATTTCTCTTTCTTCTTTGGCCCCAGATGGATTGTGATTTGTATCTTAGTAGTTTTACACACCCTCCACTCCTCCACTTTTCCTGCCGTAAGCCTTTGTTAAGCACCAACACTTAACTGTGTCACGCTCGGATTTATGGCTCCATGAGGATCCTTTGCATCCTTCAGATACCTTCTCCATATCCTCCAGCTTCTGGCTCTGCACTCCACGAGCTGTTAGTTTTCCCGTTCGGGCCCAGAGTTGATTGATTTCTGTTCTAGTCGGGCCAAAGAGCATTCTCTAAGCCCACCCACTCACATCCACCACTTCACTAGTCTGACAGTATATTGACGCGCAGTCATAAATAAAAACACTCAGATATTCATGCCAATGATTCCTTCTATTTTTTTGCTTCTCTCAATGCGACTATCGGCTGTTGTTGTTCGTTGAGTAGAGCCTGCGGCAGAAAACCCCCAACCAAATACAAATTGTATCACTTAATATTGGTAGTCTCCAGGCTTCATTGATCTGCACGGAAAAAAAAGGGATTCAAGATAGAGAGGCAATGTTATACATATATACGTATTGTAATACCATTGTGATTGATTCAAGTCAGTTTATAATACATCTTACTTAATATTTGTTTGCCATTTTAATTGACTTAATTATCTTTTGAAACTATTTGAATATCTTTACTTTAGTCCTTATTCTACCTGTGTACCCGAGTTGCATGTTGACGCTGTCTGCTTTTGAAACATTTGCAGTTTGCTTGGGATGGGATTGGTGTTTTTGGCATCCTTGAATGCTGAGCGTTTTGTTGATGATTTGCGTGTTCGTGAATAATTGATGGAATGACAATCTTTCGATGTGTCAGCATTGTTGTCACGCGTTGTTATCATCCAGAAAAGCGGCATAAACATGCCGATGATTGTGTTCATCATCATTATGAGGCGAATGCCAGTGTTGTCATCGTTGACAGCGGTCGTTGGCATCGTGTGTGTTCTGAATAATAAGATGCTAACGTAGCAATACCCAGATACCACGGTTTATGACTGATGTGCAGTCAAACAATCAGCTTTGCCCTCCACAAATCGAGATTTGTACTGATTTGCATGAGAGAACGCCATAAAATGGGGCTTCAGCTGCTAAGGCCTGGCCCATTATGCTCAACTTCAAAAATTAAACAAGATTAATTTGTTGGCTCGTTTAAAATGGCTTAACAATATCATTAATTTCATTGGCCAGGCCCAAACCGAAAGTAAACATATTCGGGCGGCCAAACATGGCTTTAAACCGTCGAATTATGAGGGAGTGGTGGCCGGGTGTATCATTAATCAATTCACGGGTAAATAGCCATTTAAAGAGGTCATAAAATCCCGTCAGCAAAGCCTCAACTTGAGGTCAGATTTTTGCAAATTGTATTTTTAGTGGGTCAAACTTTTTGCTGCATAATTTTTGGGTCCTTCTGGGGCAGCTCCGTCATTGTTGTTATCTATTCATTAAATTTAATGATATAGCTCCCTAGAGTTGTGACACCCGGCTCTGTTTTGAAATAATCAGAACTCTGTGGCAAGCATTTTTAAACGGACTTGCTCATTTCCGAAGTGACACACACATTTGGCCCCGGATCGCCTCGAGATGAATGGCTGGTCTAGGGTCTGGATCTGCTTCCTTCCCTTTCATCATAATTATAAACACAAAACAGGCAGCAGGATGGATGGATGGATGGATGGCTGGTAAATGGATGGGTTTTCACTGGGTTTTTGCCACAACCCATGTTTTGCTCCTTTTTTTTTCCTTGCACTTTTCCCATTCAAGGCGAGCAACATGTGGCGATATGTGTTGGCCCACATTCGCCTCGCAATTAACAGATCAGAGAGTTGCATCCTCTGAGCTCTGAGCCACATACATTAAGGGGTTCTTCTAGGACCTGTGATTCCGACCCTCCTTTGTTAACTGCTCTCATGCGCCTCGTTGGCCTTTATTATTGTTGACTGTGCTGTCCTGCAGAAGTCTCCATGTCCATTTCCATTTCCATTTCATTCCCATTCCCATTGCCCATTTACATTTCCCCCGTCATCGTTCATTGTAATTGCGATAATTACGACAAGGACTGGGGATAGCTCCTTGGAGCGTCACCTTAATGAAGCAGCATTCAATGCAGCCCATTGATGCAGTGCCTCCTGCAACCGAATGGTCGTTTCACATGAGTATGCTAAGAGTGATGGCCACTCATCCGTCGCCGTGCCTCGATGTCCTCGTCCTGTTTATCCACTTAGTAGCGCTCGAGGTCCGTGTCGTTAATTGAAATCTTTCGCATTAAACCACCACCCATCGCCACCTGCCGCCCGCCCTTTTGCTTTTCCACTTTGTAGCCGACCGCTTATTGTTTTTGTTATTAAAGTTTAATTAAATACCTTTTTGAAATGCTCACGCATGAGTGGAAAATATTTTTTAATGAGCTTTTGCGCCTTTTGTGAGCAACATGAAAAACGCGCCGCTTCGAAGTTGGCCACACGGCGTATGCGTGTTCTTAGTGCGTAAATTGATTGCAAACAAAGGCGCCCACAGACAACAAGCAAGCGAAATAATTACCACTCCCAGACGTAAAAGATCCACCATAAATATATAGCTTTTCACATTTTTCATTTATCGCGAAAGTGTGAAAATGTGGGTGACTTTTGGGGCGGCTTAAGCCTCGGGGAAAACGAGAAAATTATTAAATGTGTTCATCCGCATCAATTGCAGTTTCCTCTGAAAAAATATATAACTTCCGCCGTTCGGTATATGAATACAAATCAATTAGCGTTACTATTGAGTGTTTTTTAAACATTTACTTGTATCTCCGAGGAAAACTTTTATAGGAAAACAATTGCATTTTTTTCTCAGCTTTTTGATATTTGATACACATAAATACCATTTGGCATTTAATCAATTAAGCCTATTTGCGTAATGATGAATTAATTCTTAAGCTGAGAAATAATTAATTAACTGTAGCTTAAGCGATTTAGTATTTCATTATTATTAATTTTTCCTTAATAAGTACATTTCCCACTCATCTGAACTATATTTTTACTCATTGTGCCGTGACTTAACCTTGAAATAAATTGAAATGCCAATTAAAAAGAATTATACAGTAATCTTATAAAAAAGGCAGAATAAAAGCAATAAAATAACTATGCAAAAACTTTTCAAGTACCTGTTCATTGCGCTTTTTATCCTAGTAACCAGATTAATAACCCCTCTGCCTGTCTGCCAAAACGAATAACATAAAAACTTCGTCTGCTGTCAGTGAAAAAAAAAAATTATTCGTGAAAATATTAAAGGTGGGTGCGCAGGTGTGAAAACCCGTGAAAAGTGTAAAAAAAACGCGAGGGAAAGTCAAACTGAAATGCAAAACAAAAACTGAAGGAGGGTGTTTGAGGAGCCGTAACCATGGCCGTAGTCGTAACCATTAGCCGTAACCAAAAACCGAGCCAGACATTGAATTGACCTTAATAAAGTCGACTGCGACTGCTTCGACCTTTCTCTTACCTTGTTTCTCCAGCCAAATAATCCCATCTCTCTACTTACAGAAAATGCTGATACTGCTGCCGCTGCTTGGAATTTTTGGTAATGGTTTCGTTGCTGAAGTCGAGGCAAATCTAAGTCTGGGCTTTAAGGCCATCAAAGTGAGTTTTTGAACAAAAGCGAAGCAGCCATGAAAATCTTTATGAATACCATTAATGCTCTTTCCTTAATTATACAATCCTATCCGCCTTCCATGGATCAGTTGCCCAGGCATCCGAATCCGGGTAAGTTCCTTGGGATTTTGGCAGTCCCTACGAATGAAATTGAATTGCACGAAGTTGATGCGTATTTGCAATTGATTTGGGAAAAATAGATTTACGAATCACATTTTCTGTGTGCTTCATTTATCAAAGACCTGTCCTCTCATCATCATCATCATCAGCAGAATTAAATGGTCCACACCAGAATGATTTCATTAAAGTGCAATTTCTAGCTACGACTTTAAAAGCTACAGGAAAATTTGTTTATTTCCGATATATTGTTTTTTGTACCTTAATATTAGAATTTTCCCTTTTGGTGCAATTTACCATTTGTTATATGTCACTAATTGTTCATTGCTTGTACTATTTTGCCACTTTTGAAACTCTTTGGCAGGAAAACGATATAGAGGAACTATTTTGTCCAATAAAGGCAAATTCAAAAGGAAATAAGGGAATGCCAAATAGCCGTATGCAATTGAAGAACGAACCATTTCATTAAAACTTGCAGACAGGAAATGTAATTTTTTTGTTCACATTTGCGAAAGTTGTAGACCCGTTTCCGAACACTTATTGTTCACCTCTACCCATTATATCCCGGCTTAGCAAATCCCATCTCCTGGGCAAGAGTCCCTCGCACACCGGCTCAAATGCCTAACTAACGAGTAAAGTGATTTTAATGGTTTTATGTTCGATTCTCTTTCTTCATTTTCCATTTGGCCCAACATTTTTGTCGACGGGATGTGTGTGTTCAATTCGGTTCGACCTGTGCCATTTTCCATGCTCTTTTTCTGTTGCCAATGCTTTCCATCCAGTACCGCCCACCTTCCACCGCGATGTCGTAGAAAGCTGTTCAAAATTAAACAGCAGTAGTCCGAACTGTGCCAGAAACTTTTCGATTCGAGGGCGTTACAACAAATTCAAGCCATTTCGTGCAGCCGAATAGCTGCATATACACTTGTATATGTATTATACTGGCCCTTTAGACCCACCGCCCCCCCGCTGGAGTCAAAAGTTTTGAGTCAAATGCCAATACAGTTTGTGTATGGCCGGCTCCAAAATAAAAGTTCTCCGACCAAGCTGAGCTGAGAGCTCCGGGCTTCCTGGCACGTAGACCACCGACCAGTTGTGCCCCGGGTCCATATCAATGGCCCACACGATTGGCTGACTTGAACACATTGAAAGAAATCACAGGAATCGAATATGCTGTAATCCTTTAAAAAATGTTTGTAGCATATTTCATATATTTATAAAATCATCATATCGTTTAGTAGTAAAATATAATTTGTGCATAATAAAAACCAGTTCTCTTTTGGATTGTACAGATTTGCTTAGATTTTAAGCATGTTTTTATTTTTTTAATCTGTATGTCCAAAAGCTGTGGATTTTGCAGTGCTAAACTACAATTTTTTCGACTTTTTCGTCTGTACATATTACAATTGCTCAGGGCCTTGATGCATTGTCCACTCAATGCGGAACAAGTTTATTTAAACTTAAGAACTTGCCCTTTACTGGCATGTTTTTCCTGGCCAAAATCGGAAAGTTATCGGAACACGAAAAATTCAGAGACGCTGTGAACTTTGCCGAACATATTTGCGAATACGTGAAGCAATGAAGAGTTCTTACAACCCAGTCAGGAACTAAAAAGTTCACTTCGAATGAGCTGCAAGGATATCGTTTGCGAACGATTCCACAGTAAGGCCAATTCATATGGAGCTAATGTTGAGCAGAGTTCACTCCCAGGGGAAAAACACTTCCTAAAAAAAAATACAAATAATAATACAAATAATTCATGGGCGTTAGGCTCTTCTGAGTGTAATACTCTTTAAGTATTGGATATTAAGTTTTAGATATTAAAACATTTCTCTGTAGAACTTTAATTAAATTAGCCAATAGTGTTTTGGCAAGCTCTTTTGGGGTCACTGAACCTTACAGTACTGGCCTATACACTTTATTCCCTTCGGAAATCACTGCCAACTGTGTTCAAACATACCCTCGAGCCATTGGCAATCTTTAGTGCAGATTTTAGTTTGTAAAGTAGAATTGGGCACAGTTTTCAGCTCTCAATCACAACATGTCCCAAGCAAACACTCGAGCAGCAAAAATTGCGCATACGCAGCATGGGCTGCAGATTGAAGCGTTCTTTTCGAACTTTTGTTCGGACTGCCTTTGCCGTAGCCCTTCCATGATCCGCTCCGGGGCCAATGTCGGATGGCACTCAAAACTTGTCGCACACGCTCAAGTGTTGTAAATCTTTGCACAAAATGAAACTTTATTTGGTCATGGTCATCAACGACTTAAGTAAATCTAAAACTCTAAGTAAAACAAACACTGCACACAGCCAAAGAAGAAACGAGTCCGAAGGCAGAGTCTCGCAGAGGCCGCATAAAACAAATAAACTGCGCACACGTGACCCCAAAGAGGGCGCAAGGCGGTGGGCGGGGCCGGTGCTGATGACCCCAACAAAGGAAGACGGGGTCGCAAAAAATGTGTCAAGCCATCAGAAAGGGTAGTCAACCAGAGGCTAAGAGTTCATTTCGCACGGCAAGACATCGAGCTTAAGCAGGCAATAGTCGGTGTATGTACTATGTTTATTGATGGGGGAGCTCTTCGGTGCACTTTGCCAACTAAATGAAAGCCCTAAATTTGTGTCAGAAATCGGAAGGGAAAAGCACTGATAATGAAAGCTCATGCCTCATGCGATAAGGGATATCTGTAAGTGTATATATCTCCTGAGCGCTATTATACTGTCATTGTAAGTAATTTCTACAGAATATAACATATGCTTAATAGAGTAAATACAAGTAAAAATATGCAAGCTTAAGATTTAAGCTTACAATTAAATCAATAACTTATTTTCTGTCTTTTTTGGAATATTTATATATCCAAGTATAGGTTCGCTTGTTTCATTTTGTTAACTTTTTATTATTTGTTATTTTTTATTTTCTATACAAAAATAGTGAAGAATGGTTATTAACTCCTATTAGTAGAAACCAATCAATTGTGGTAAATAAAGGGAATTGGTATAAATAAGTTATTCGATTTTAAAAAAATCCCCTTTTACCTCAAAGCAAATTCCATTTGGTCGCGTAACATTGTTCTCATCAATTGCTACCAAATTAATTACCATTCGATTCCTTCCAGAAGGAAGCGTCAAACCCAATCCAAAATGCATTTGTAAGGTATATGGTTCCACGAAGTAAACAGTCTGTAAATAAAAACTTGTAAGAATAGCATTGAATAGCATTGTACAGCGCATACTCCTTTATAGTTTAGACATTTTTGTCGAGCCTCGTCCTTGTTTATAATATGTTTTGGAAAAACATTGTACCAATATTGATTCGGATCCAGAAACGTTTTGCAAAAATCTTTGCACACCATATTTAGTACCGTCGGTTGCCAAGTGCCGCGGTCCATATGAACGACATTTAATCGACCCTCAATGCGATCCGTTGGTTGTATATCCCACGTGGAGGTTACGTGTCCGTCGATGTGAACACCTTCTGGCCCCATTTCGAAGTTGACGGTTGAAACATCAAATAGCCCGCTTACATTCGCATATCCAGGCGGCGTATTAAAACATTCCGAAAACACTGATTCGTCATCCAAAACATACTCGAAGTAACCTCCAATTGAAGGCTGTGCAGCGGTTAGAAAAATTAATATTTGACAAAGCACCGAAAATTGAAAATCCATTTCACACTTTTTTCCAAATGATAAAACGTCTATTTGATGGAGCTTTTATACTCAAATTCGTTACTTGTAAAACTGAAGGGTATGTTGTGCTGTGAAAAAGAATCTAACATGCAGATGGGGAATAAACATGAAGATATAAGTTCTTATAAATGTTTAATATTTAGGAATCTAGAATAAATATTTAAATCAATTTGCTATTTTGTGTGTTTTTAAATTACCAACAGCCCTCGATATAGTTAAAATAAATTTGAGCATTTTTCCATTTCGGGTGCAAAAGTACTGGGCACTTTATTGTCGTGACGACTATAACACTAATATTATTATCAAGAATCTCCTGTATAGATTGTTTTACATGATTGTGTAAAGTTGATCTTGATAAGAGTTGATAAAAACTGTAGTTGTTAATTGGAGGAAAAGATTTATGATAAAACCTGCGTTTAACCTAATATTAAAAAGCAGATAATCAAACAATGTGGAAGGTTGTTGCGAACTTTTGTTTGATATATAGATTTTGATTAATAGTAAAGAAAAAATAACCTAAGCACAATGAGCAAAAAAAAAAAAAAACAATAAAATCTATACCAATATCTTGTCAAAAATCGTTGTGCAGCTGTGTCTCTGCCTGGCCTGATTTTCCAAGGATAAGGGATCCTTGCAGACAAAGCACCCACATAGATGCTTACTTAGAAATATCCTTGCTAAGGGATGCATGAGTATACCGTGTACACATTAAGATGATTGCACTCCGGAAAATGACGCGATATTGCAGGAGTGAAGGGCGCACCACACGTACATAGATACTTCCGGCATTGTTCGACCTTCGCTGGGAACTTTTCAATAATAAACGTAGATTGCTAATGTCATAAAGATGCGACAACGTGGCCATATTCATTACAATCAGCTAGCAATGCCAATTTTCGCATTAACCATTGATGCCAAATGAATGATGATGCCGAAGGAGGCGGGCGGCCACGTCTGCCTCGTCCTTTCGCAGTAGTCACGTCGCCAGTGAAATCAATTCAAAGTGGAAAAGTACAGGGCACGTACCCGATCCCCTTGCACACAAAAACACAATTGGGTGGCTCCTCCTTCGCTCGCTGCTCCCACAATCCTTGTCTATGGACCAAATTCAGCACCACTGTGCGATTGCAAATGGTCCGCCACAAGCCCGAGTAATTGTGATTGGCGGCAACACATACGAGTTTTTGGCCAGGCCAAAACAAGAACCTGCTCAAACGCAGCCACGGGAACAGTGTCTGTGAAAGGGCACTGCAAAAAATGTGCCCAAAGTTGAAATTAAATGTATTAATATTTTTACACTTAATAAAAGACTCAAAAAAAAGGGTGTAAATTAATAAATATTCCAGATTTTATGGGATTTTCTAACGATTATTATTATCAAATATAAAATAGCACTGCACATTTTGTTCCGTGTAGAACAAAGTATGAGGCAAAAACAAACTTTAGCGGGCTAATGGGATGCCATAAAGCAGCGGCATTTGTCAATATCAATTTTGATGAGACACGAAGGCAAACGGTGGAATGGTAGCAGGTCTATTGTTTGCGCTGCAAATATGCGATTCTGGCGAAATTTATAACAAACAGCACTGACATTAATTGGGTTCCCATTCATTGGAATTACACATACGACATGTATTACGCATTTGATGACATAAATTAGCAGTGAAATGAAGGCAAACTGAAATGAAATGAAATGAATTGTGTAATAAACAAGTCAGAGTCACTGATTGCCTAAGAAATGTTTGAACCGCGTACTCTTTATTTAAAGATATAAGCTGTTTCAATTCATTTTGCCTTGTAGAATTTTCCCGTTTTCATGCTCATTTGAATCTTCTATTTTCTATTTTTTCCATCTACATTTGCTGGCGACAACGATGGAATCCAACACAACATCTGGATGCGCACACGGTCTTCGCTTCGGATTCGCCTGCAGCCAATTGCAGTGTGGGCAACACAACATTCGCACATGGAGTCACATTCAAATTGGATTGTAAAACCCAATGCGTTTGCGAGGTGAGTCGCGGGTACCAAAACGCAGGTCGCAGGTCGCAGCCGTTGGCCAAATGCTTGGGGCCATCCGCACAAAAGTTCGCCACAAACCACAGACATCCAGAGATACGTACTACATATACATAGATACAGATACAGATTTTGGGACACAGAAGGCATTCCGGCCAAAAGCCAAATGCATTTGCGTTAAACGCTAGTCGTTGCCATCGCTGTTGTTTAACCTGTGCTTAGTCTGGCTCCCAGCGCTTTTTAGTTCCAGCCTTCATTTTAACCCTTTTTTCTCATTTTTGGTGGGATTAGAGGCAGCACTTGCAGCATCTAAAACCAAATGGCTTTGCTGGGTGGCGATTTTAATTAAAATTTAAATATAGTGTGAAATGCCCGGAACTACAATTGCGAAATAGCACAGTAGAATTTAATAGAGACTATAATGGGGGAAAACTATATTTCGCTAATGAGATTAAAACAACGCTTACCAGGCATTATCAAACTTAGAATAGGGATGGGAATTAAGGCTATTTAGTTGGATATAAAAACATAATACCTTTTAGCTAATATCATAAATTAAATGAAATTTATTTTTAATGTTTTCAAACTTTCAAAATGGTAAAACAATTTGCTGTAAAATATTTTTGGATTTGGCTTATAAACTTATATAACCACCATATAACAAAGATGGAGCTATAGGTTTGGCTACAGTGAATCCTTGCATATAAAACTACGATTAAAGTTCACTTTTAAGTTGCTGTAGCCCCAAATCCTTGACATTGCTTTATGGCCACAGAGAAGTTTTTTAACTGCTCCTACGTTCCTGGGTTTCCATGTCTGGTTTGGTTTTTGCACCTTATTTCCAGCTGCGCTGGTAGTTTATCATGTGGCATAATACAAACACGAGCACTTGCAATTTATGCAATGCAATTTCGTGACGATGCGAAAGACTCGGAATGGGTATAAAAAAGTATCATCGGGCTGTGTGACCGCTTAGAGACGAAAAGTGGATTACAAACAAAGCTGTGAGGGTCTGCACGAAATGTTAATTTTACCATATACCAAAGTACACATAAGGAAACAAACACCAAGCAAAAGTTCGTGCCCAAGTCGAGGACCCTGCCAACTTTCGGTCGTCCTTGTGCGATTGGGCCAATATTTTCTTTACATTATGACTTTATTTTCGGCTGCCCGGCCAAAGCTAAATAAACAACCCCACAGCAGCAACAATGGGCCACATTTAATGTATTTTAATGTGGCATTGCAGAATGGCCGCCACGCCTGCTCCACGCTCTGCCCCAATGAGCAGCTCCCGGCGCCGGAGGACACGATTTCATGCCGATCGCCGCGCCTCGTCGAAGTTCCCGGCCACTGTTGCAAGATGTGGCTATGTGAGAATCCAACAGCTGATGGTAAGTTGTCCTGTACACTTGGAGAAAACAGAATAAAGCATATCTTCATCGTTTTTATTTGGTAATTTTTGTTTTTACATACATTACATTACATTTTTGTTTATGAACATAAGATAGTTTAAATGTTCATGGTGATTAGGTGAATAACTTTACAGCTTAGAAAAAATGTGCAAGATTTTTGTTTTAAGTGCATCCTTATTTCCACTGCCAATGCCTTGTTATTGTTTTATAAGTGTGTTTATGGCTGTGGCCATCCCATTGTGTCCACTTTCTGACCCACCCACCGCCCACTGGCCTGAGTTAATGGCGCTGAGGGGCGTGTCGTGCTGTGTCCGATGCGCAACTTAATGCTTTTTAAGCGCCCGGGAAACCACATCCTACCCAAAAACCGAGTGGAGAATGCAGCGCATATTTATGAAGATGAATTATTCCATCACGAGACTGGAGGCCACGAGCAGGAGTAAATGCTGGAGCAAAAGCGTAATTACTTACACAGGGATTAAGTGTTAATTAAACGCGCAGAATGCAATAAATAAACAAGATATTAAGCGCTCCTGCCAGCAGCTGCAAGGAATAGCCTCTGGCGAATTAACTGGGAAATCGAGCATTTGAGACATCTACGGAGCGGTTGGCAGGACCTGAGGAGTCAGTCCTGGGCGGCAATTAGTACACATGGCATTGAAGAATGTTTTCACAGACAGGCAAATGTAGAAGGTAGCTTAGGGGCTTCTAATAATCAAAACACGTCCAAATATGAAAAATGTATAAAAAAATGTATTTGAATTTACAAAAACCAACTAACAACGCAAAAAATTATTTAGCAACACCAACGTTTCCTGAAATAAGATATATTTAAAACCTGACTGAAATATGTATGTATAAGCACCCACCGTTTAGTAAAGATATCTGAACTATCTCGTTTTGAAGCAAAATCCAAAAAGATTTCCTCCAGCCGTGTTTGCATAATTAGGTAATCTTCGATATTCAGTTTATGCGAGTTAGTTTCAAGGAGTTGAAATATTTTCGACAATGTTTTTGAGTGTGGTATATAGTATGTAATCAGTCCATTATATTCCTCTTTGAGCTCTGCGTCAGGTATCTCTTTTGATATAAATCGATTCACCTTTAAAATTCGATCTGCTTGAGAACTCTCCATAACAGAAGCCATTTGAAGAAACTTTAAATCAGTTTCTGAAATGGATTTTTTGTCATTTGAGGAAGAAGAATCTTCTACAACACGCTGAAAAGTTTTCTTTTTGTGCTTGACTTTAACTTTAAGAATCAGGCCCTTTGAGAACTGATTCTTTAAGCTTTGCACCGAACCCAAGCACTTGAATTCGCCATCGACCATTATGGCCAATCGGCTGCACAGAGCCTCGCACTCATCCATACTGTGCGAGGTTAGGACAATGGATTTTCCAGCAGTTCGAATCAGGCCTATTATTTGCCATAGTTGTCGTCTTGCCGCAGGATCCATGCCACTGGTGGGCTCATCCAGATATAAAACCGATGGATTTCCAAGTACCGATATGGCGGTGCTCAACTTTCGCCTATTTCCGCCACTGTAATGCTTCGTTTGCTTATCCATGTGCTTGGCGAATCCGAAGGATATGGCCAGTCCCCAACATATGGGCGTTACATGTCGTCGTTGCACACCTCGCAACAGACAATAGATATTTAAGGTTTCGCGACCAGTCAAGTCCTCAAACAGTGCATCAAACTGCGGACAATAACCGATTTTCCGATAAACCTTATGAGTGGATATGTTGGTGCCATCTATATAGGCTTCTCCAGAGGTTATTTTCTCATCCCCAGCTAGCATCTTAAAGGTTGACGTCTTACCAGCTCCATTGATACCCAGAAGTCCGAAACATTCGGCATGGGGTACATGAAACGAAATGGCCTTAACTGCAAGTTTGCTTCTATAGCGTTTGCTTATTTTGTAGACCAAAAGAGGTACATCTTTTCGTCCTGAGTTTATCATTTCTCGGACCACACGTTGTTCGGCGACTACACTATCGTTTTCGATAGAAGTTCCTCCTTCAACACGTTTTCGCTTCGAAAAACAATTTCCCAATTTTTCGGCAATAAGATTGCATACCTTGGCGTCGTGCATGACTATTAGTAAAAATAATGTAGAACCAAGCATAATCATATATGTGATTTCTACCAAAACACCAGGCTTTCGCCAGCCATAATAGCCTGGAATATCACAGCATATGGGAACATTTCGGCAGCGCAGTTGTTTTGGTAATTTTCTGATGCCACCTATACTGCAACCGCGTCGAATATTATATCCTATATGAATGCTGTGAGTGGAACTGGCCAAGCTGTAGTGTGGAGATAACCGAAAGTACCAGGCTAGTTTTTCCGCCACATCCTTCAGCTGAAAGGCCTCAAAATTCAGGGTCATGAACATCAAAAAGAGACCAGTTCCCATCAAGGTATTAATAATGGATATGCGAGTAAACCCTGTGGCAGCATCGGAGAAGCATCCTGATGCAGCGTAACTTAGCATAATGCCGGGAAATCCAAATATCAGCAGCATATAGAAGTAACGACTTAGGTCTAGTGGTGTTATGTAGCCAATCTCCTTGAATGCGGCAATGGTGAGTATGGAGGATAAAGCTGAGAGAACAAATACTAAGTAATCCCAAACAATGTGACTTGTCCAGTAGGCACACACATCAACTCCACTTAAAAATTGCAAAAGTTTGGCTCGAGTTTCTCGTTCCCTTATGATGGGAATCGCATAGAAGGCCGTGATGAAGCACATGGTTAGGGATAAATTTATAGATATCTCAGCGCCCAACACTTGTCCTTTATTCAGTCTCAAAGTCCTTGTATCATCGCTATATGGCAACGGCTCATTTGTTACGTAAGTAGAGGCATCCTGGCCGAGCAATTTAATAGCCAAGGCGTTGTGCAATAAATTGAGCGTCAAAGGAGCCGTATGCAGGGGCTTATTATTTAGCCACACGATAAAATTATTTTCCGATACAGTGAGTCCTGCTAGGAAATGGAAATCAATTCGCCGGCTATGGTTAACGTCATGGCTCAGTATGTAGTCCTCAAACTTCAGATCGCCTGTTCTTAGCAACGTGCACCTTCTGGCGTAGTGCTCCAAGTGTTTCGAGTAAGCATCGGCCAAGGACGAAGTTTTATCAGTTGTATTATCCTCCAATACGACATAGGCGGAACTATACTGATTGATTGATATGGGCATAGCAGGTAGTTCGTAGTAAATTCTACCACCTCGTGAATTGAGTATTGTCAAAGCCATGACTGCTATGGGCAGAACTAGCTGAATACCCAGCAGCCAGTAATTCCTAGTCGTGGTATAAAACTTCTTAAGAAAAAGAGCCTGCCAAAACATAAAACAACGGCGGATACGTCTTTTCTCTCTCGTTTTGCTATCAAAAACTAGTTCTTTAAAATCAATACTTCCGTCTACCGGAGGCCCTTCTGCTCCACCTTGAACCCTTTTATCGGTGTTGACTGCCATAAAAACATCTTCCAAAGTGGCTCCGCTCAAGCCGTAACCCACCAACTGCAGTTGGGCACACTTTTCATCCAAGTCCTGCAGTAATTCTGCAAACTTCTTTGAGTACTCGGTGGGCAGGCGATAGGTTAGCTCAGTTCCCAACACTCGCTCCGGTTTTATGGGAGGAACGTACTTTCGTATCAACTGGGTTACGGCTCCTACATCACAGCCACTCTGCATTATACAGACCAATAGGTAGCCGGTGCCAAATCTCTTTTTCAAATAAAAGGAGGTGCCCTGGCACTGCAGTTTTCCTTCAGATAGGATAGCTATGCGATCGCCCAGGACATCGGCTTCATCCATATAGTGAGTGGTTAAGAGTATGGTGCGTCCATCCTTTTCGCTTTGCAATAGATCCCAAAGACTCCTGCGACCGGCTGCATCGATTCCTGAACTGGGTTCATCACATAGGACCACCTTGGCATTTCCACATAGAGCACAACAAAGGGACAACTTACGCTTCATGCCACCAGATAGATTTTTGGCAGCCACATATGATTTATCCTGCAATTTCAGCATGGTCATATACTTACCCACCTCATTTTCCACGGCCTTGGTACCTCGAATTCCTTTCAGCTTACTAAAGAATATAATATGATCCCGTACGCTCATTTCTTTAAAGAGTATATTATTCTGAGGACAAATTCCTAAAGATTCACGAGCTTTTGCCAAATGGGTTCGTATATCATACCCGTTTACTATGGCCGTTCCACTTGTGGGCTTAACTATACCAGTTATCATATTGATCGTTGTGGTCTTACCAGCACCATTGTGGCCGAGTAACACGGTTATTTCGTTACGATGCATCTTTAAACTTATACCCTTGACCGCTTTTAGTTTGCCATAGTTTTTTTGCAGGTTAAACAATTGTATTCCCACCTCCCTTGCACGTCGACAGCTCTTTGCTTTTGCGGATCCATGTAGGATGGTTTGGAAACTGGGAACAATATTCAAACTTGGCACGTATTGTCGCCAGTAATTTTTGTGGCACATGAAGTTCCACCTACGGGGTACACCGTATTCTCCAGGAAACACCTGCTCCACATACAGGCAAATAGATATGAACATTATTGATCCGAAACTCATTGTCATGATTATATAAAACAGCGTAAGACTATCATCTGTTGAGACGGGGTGAAACATATTCCTCCAAGTGATTCCCTCTCCGGTTCCTTCCCACATTACTATGACGTGGATGCCAAATCCCAAGGCCGAGTTCGAAAATATCAGCGAAATGAGCAGCTTACTCATGAGGCTAAGACGTTCGTAATAATAGTAGCCAAAAGAATAGGGTATATAGGTGAGAAACCAGAAAATGGCAGCCACTGCCGAAGCTGTGCTGGCTTTTGAAAATAAAACGGCTAGCATAAAGCATAGACATACGCTCGTAACAACATAGGTGTGTAGAAATAATAGAACCGGAACCCAGCTGGAAAATGTAAGTACGGCTACGGAAGCGTAAAACTTCACCATTATCAGGCTCATGATAAGAAATACCACCAGCATGAGCATTATGTAACTCTTAACGAACCACGCCACCCAGTGAAGCCAGTTGTGTACGCCGATCAATTTCATTATCTCCTTGAGCTGAAGTTCCTTTTCGCTGGTCACATACTTGGTCACAGTCGAGGCGGGATAGATGAAGCTCAGCAGGATTACGAAGGGCAGTAGTTGACGCAGGCCACTCAGCAATTGGTCATAGGTATAGGCCCTATAGGGAAAGCGCTGAAGGTGTATGGCTGGAATACCTGTATCCGTAACTCCCGATGCCAATGCCAGCCAGGACATGGTTAGGGCATGCTGAATTGGCAGAAAGCCCTCCCTAATATATCCGACCGGAACTCCTCCATCGTTATCCAATCTATTACGGGATCCACTTGTGTCGTAGGACAGAAATAAACGAGAAGTACGCCAGGTGTCTATGATTGGGCCTTGCATGGTTCGCAGCTCACTGGGAAATCGGAGCGAGTAATTAAGATTAAGTGGATACCCTGCATCATTGGTGTTCACGTTCTCGTTGTCTTCAAACTGAACTCCTGCCAAGAAGTTGTGCAATACCATATCCTGTTCCATGTGCAAAGCGGTGTCATAGGCTCTAGTGCCCAGAAGTCTTAGTCTTATCGCAGTGGCACCCACAATGGCACTATTGATAGGGTTATTTGGAGTATAGCAAAGGAAGTTTCGAGGTATATTAAGGGATCCATTCTCGTGCAATATCCTATTTCCAAGTGGTACCATCCTCATATAAAGGTTTAGGTCCGATATGGATACGGTTGGGTAGCGGATCTCATCCATCTTTTCGGGCAAAACTATTATGCGAAGTACTAGAATAAGACAAAGAAACAAAACTGGCAGGACCAGGGCAAATACAATTTGCATTTTTTGGTTCCACTGAAGAATCCAATTCTTCCACATAAGCAGCTTTAGCTTATCCCAATCTCCAACAGCGTATATTTCACTGGTTGAAAATGATTCTCTCTCGGACTTCATTATGCAGAAGAATTCATATAATTCGCTCAAGGTTTGATTAATTTTTTTGATTTTTTGATATAATTTTCTAAGCACTATATATATATTTGTTTAGCATTTTTAAATATTCAAAATATGTTCAGGACAAACATTGTGACCAATAAGGTTTGGTTCTTATTGCACTAAGAATCATGTTTCCTAACTGCGTTTCTGGCGGTGATTAATGAGCACCCCGATCATGAGCTGGCTCATTAGTAATCCTCTCCAACTTCCCACTCGTTGCAGTTTACGCCACCTGCCACAACAGCACCACCAGCGGCAATTGGACGGCCTGCAGCAGGAGCTGCGGCCTTGGCACCGCCACGCGGCACACCACCACCCACGCGGGCTGCCATCAACTGAGCAATTTGCGGCTCTGCGAGAATCGCAGGTGCGACAAGGACGACCACGAGGACAATAAGTGGAGCAGGAGCCGCCCGTTGACGCACAAGCGGAAGCAGCATCGCGCCCACAGCCACTCCCATCAGCGTTATCATCACCACAAGGAGCACGAGGAGCCGGCCCACAGGATACGAGTGAGTGTCTTCTTAATGACGAAACACTTTTGCTACTTTGGGGAAATACCCACGAAACGAGTAGAACTGAGGTTTAAGGAAAGTGTATTTTAAAGTGCAGAAACTAGTGAAACGAATTTGATGATTTTGGGAATGGAAAGGAAAAGATGTTTTTCTTGATACCTTTCCCCGGTATTTCACAGGATATTTACGGAAGTTAATATTTAATAATTTTTAATAAATAGAATATGCTTCTATAGAAGTAAGCAATTTTACTTAAAGCTTTTCAAATAATATCAACCTTTTCACCATTTTTCTGACATTTTTCTGTCGCAGAAGGGCCACGAGTGTCGGAGCATCCAGCGCCTAGGTCCTGCCAGGATACGACTGGGCGAGTGCGTTTCCCGAAAGCTGTATCGACCGAAGCTCTGTGGCCGTTGCCATCGCGGGGTCAAATGCTGTGCCCCGGCGGTATCCACTACGATACAGGTGAGTGGGATGGGGATTCCCCGGATACATATCCAACACCTGCCAAGTGGCAACTGGGCTAAGACGGGCTGAGCTTAAAGTCCGACCACCTGACGCCTCAGGAGGAGAGATGAAAATCCTCGCGGATTGAGTTTGCTGCATTTCCTTTCCTTTCCATTGCTCCTCTGTTGCAGCTCGAAGAAATTTACATTTTCCGCATCCTTGCTTGTTTTTCGCCATTTGTCCTTTTCAATTAGATTACCGTTAATTTGAAAGCAATCCCATCGACAGCCAATCGACAATGTTTTGTAAAGCATGAACTGTATTTACTAAAATTGTGATTAAAAAATTAATAAAGAGGAAAATATTCTTTATGATATGCATATTATTATTTTGTTAGCATAAAAAGTTAGTAGCACAGATTACAACATATTATTTCATTAGTCAATCAAATCAAAATATCTTCACATCCGAAGCCAATCAGGCAAATAATATTTTCCATCAATTTTATTTGCCTGCATAAGCAAGTCAATCGGAAATATATTATTCAGACTTTATTATTTATATATTCTGCTGTTTATATAGTGTAGTTAATTAGAATTCCCATTACTTCTGATGTAGTTAATAAAGTCTCAAAACGCAGTTGGTCATTTTATCTTTATTTGGTTTTTATTAAGCGAGTGTACATTCCAGATCTATTCCTGATTTATAACTGATCTTAGTGTGGTCTACAGGCAGATCTCTTGTGACAGCCAAGTGCTGACACTAGCAAATTCTGCAATATGTATGTATGAAGTTCATACTCGATAACCAATGGGAGTCGAGTGCGACCCCTAAAGGCGTACATGCTGAATTCGCATATTTAGTATTAGGGTGTATCTAAAGATCTACTAGGGTGACCCTAAGGAATTAGGGTGGTCCTAAGTTTACTTATTAGTCGACTTATTATTATGATTCATATTATAATTATTATTAATATTATTATTATTATTGTTATTATTATTGTTATTATGTTCGTATATACTACATCTCCCTCCTTTTGAAAAATAACGTAATAACATGAAGTTATTTTCAAGTATATAATAATTTTTTTTTTTTTTTTTTAAATGTACATTAATATTTGAAATGAATGATTAAAGAGATATTAAAAAAATATATATATTTTCATTATATTTTGCAAAGTAAAAGTTTAGGAAAATGTAACTATATTGAACAAAAAAAAAAAAAAAAAAAATCAAAACAACATATTTTTAAAGTAAAATAAACCAAAACCCAAAAATAAAACAAAAAAAAAAAAAAAATAAAAATATACAAAAATGGGTTGGTTTGGATCTGACGATAGTCAGACAAAAGATAATACGGCCAATGTGGTCAATAACTTAAAAATAGTCGACCATACAGATGACATTCAGTCACTGTGGTTACTCCTTTTGATCATGACGATCGTAACAGTCGCTCAGTTTATATTAACGCTATATGTTAAGCATAACAAGATAATAAAGAGGCGTTATATAGGCAAAGCAGAGAATAGTTTGGATAAAATTTAAAAAAAAAAAAAAAAAAAACATCCAAAATGTATTTTGAATTAAGATGATCTAAAATTTTTATTTTTAATATCAGAAAACTAGAATGAAAAAAAAAAAAAAAAGATTATTGAAGAAACCTATTTGAGAGAGGCCAAAATTTATAAAGTTCGATTGCATAGATAAATCCATAGTATTCTTTAAATGGACTGGCAAGAAATACAAAACGAGCTTAAAGAAATTAAAACAACTTTTGACAAGTCTTATAAATGCATGACACCAAATAGAGAAGTGCAACAAGACACTCTCAACAAGCATGCGCAGATATTGGTAAGATGCTTTAATGGAGCACGCCAATTAATTTACAGAGAAAGGAAAAGATTAACAAAAAATCATTTATCACAAGCAGTAAAATTTCTAAACAGGTTCCGTGAGAACTTGTTAAACGTCAAGTACAGACACAACTTAAATATTACAATCCCAACGATTTTAAGCACACCTATAGTGGCTGAGATCGGTGAGGATATCGAAAGTGTAGGAGAATCAGAAATAGAAATAAAAGAAGAGGATCTCCACGATCTTGCAATTCCAGCGGTAATAACATTACCCGAATTACTTGAAGAAGAACTTTCAGATTCAAATACAGGAATAAGAATACAGGAAACGGACAAAATGACAGACTCTGCCGCAACAGCAAGGGAATATGTGCGACAAATTTCGTCCACAATACCTGAGTTTGACGGCAAAAAGTTAAACTTGAATAGATTCCTCACGGCTCTCCGGCTAATAGATCTGACAAAAGGAGATCAGGAGATGCTAGCGGTTGAGGTAATCAAGACAAAGATACTTGGTCCATTATCACACAAAGTTGAAAATGAAAAGACCATTATCGGTATAATAAATCTATTAAAAGCATCAGTTAAAGGCGAATCGCCCGATGTCATCAAAGCAAAAATGCTTAGTACACAACAGCGCGGCAAAACTGCAGCGCAATATACCACGGAGATAGAAAACCTACGTGGGTTGCTCGAAGCAGCCTATATAGATGATGGTTTAGATTCCAACAATGCAGACAAATTCGCTACAAAGGAAGCCATATCTGCAATGACCAAGAACTGTGGGCACGATAAGCTCAAAACCATATTGGAAGCTGGAAATTTCAACACGATGAATAGCGTGATTGAAAAATACATACACTGCAGTACAGAAATGACCGGCAATTCAAATAGTGTATTATTCTATAATAATAGAGGACACTATCGAGGTAATAATTACCGAGGAAATTACCAAAACAGAGGTAATGGCCGAGGAAATTATAACTCCTACAATAACAACTATAGAGGCAGAGGTGGTTACCATGGTGGAAACAGAGGACGAGGTGGTAACCAAAATTATAATAGAGGTGGAGGTTACTCAAGAGGTAACCAAAACCATAACTATAAAACAAGTCATGCCCACAATGTCCGAAACATACAATCGGAAAACGAACATACCCCCTTGAGCGACAATCTACAATAAAATTATACAAAATTAATCTCAATTTAAGCATTTTTATACGATTGAAGAATATGAGTACCAATTCATGGGTAACTCTTTTAATAGATACAGGTGCAGAAATTTCCCTGCTTAAATGCAGAAACAATAATCTTAACGATTTAAATCCAAAAAATACAACAAATATATCAGGAATAGGGCAAGGGACAATTCAGTCTCTAGGTACACTACATTTAGAAATGTGTATTGCTAATGCAGCAATACCATATGAATTCCATATCGTACCTAACAATTTTCCTATACCAGGGGATGGTATAATTGGCTTGGATTTCATTAAGAAATACAATTGTATTTTGGAATTCCACGACCAAGAAGATTGGTTCACTTTGAGGCCCAAAAATTTCAGGAACATAAACATTCCTATTATACATTCACTAGATAATGAAATAATTTTGCCAGCTAGATCAGAAGTGATTCGAAAGATTCAACTAACATCTACTGACACACATGTCCTCATCCCCAACCAGGAATTACAACCTGGCATAATAATCGCAAGTGCACTCGTAAACACTCAGAACGTCTTGATTCGAATTATTAATACAACTGAAAAAGACGCTATAGTTAGTAGCGCAAATATAAAAAGCGAATCATTGGATGATTATGATGTATACAACGCAAATATAGAAAATAGTGCACAAAGAACTTTAGAAGTATTAAAACTTCTTAAATTTCCATCGTTATTCAAAAGCGATTTAACAAAATTATGCACCGAATATAGCGATATTTTTGGTCTTGAAACAGAAACCATATCAGCTAATAATTTTTACAAGCAAAAATTGAGATTAAATGACAAAACTCCAGTCTATATCAAAAACTATAGAATGCCAGAAAGTCAAAAACCAGAAATTCAAAGGCAAGTTGACAAATTAATAAAAGATGGCATTGTCGAACCATCTATTTCAGAATATAATAGCCCTCTTCTCTTGGTACCCAAGAAATCACTGCCTAACTCGGAGGAAAAGAGATGGCGATTAGTAGTCGATTATCGCCAAATAAACAAGAAACTGCTAGCAGATAAATTCCCACTTCCAAGAATAGAAGATATTCTTGATCAATTAGGCCGAGCAAAATATTTCTCGTGCCTAGACCTGATGTCAGGATTCCATCAAATAGAATTAGACGAAAGGTCAAGAAATATAACATCATTCTCAACTTCAACGGGAGCATACCGCTACACGCGATTACCATTTGGTTTAAAAATAGCCCCAAATTCTTTCCAAAGAATGATGACCCTTGCATTTTCAGGTTTAACGCCTTCGCAAGCATTTCTGTATATGGATGATTTAGTAGTCATAGGCTGTTCTGAAAAGCACATGCTTAAAAATCTAACCGACGTTTTCAAATTATGTAGGCAACATAATTTAAAATTACATCCAGAAAAATGCACTTTCTTTATGAAAGAGGTTACTTATTTAGGTCACAAGTGTACTGACAAAGGTATATTGCCAGATGACTCTAAATATGAGGTAATAAAGAACTACCCCAAACCAGTAAACGCAGACGAAGCTAGACGCTTCGTGGCATTTTGCAATTATTACAGAAGATTTATTAAGAACTTTTCTGAGAAATCACGCCACTTAACGAGGCTTTGTAAAAAGAATGTTCCATTTGAATGGACAAGCGAATGCAATGATGCATTCGAATATCTCAAAAGGGAATTAATGAAACCAACACTCCTTCAGTACCCAGATTTCAGCAAACAATTTTGCATAACCACAGATGCTAGTAAACAAGCATGTGGAGCGGTACTATCTCAAGACCATAACGGTCAACAGCTACCAGTGGCATACGCTTCAAGAAGCTTTACAAAAGGCGAAAGTAATAAGTCCACTACAGAGCAGGAGCTAGCAGCTATTCACTGGGCAATAAATCACTTCAGACCATACGTATATGGTAGACATTTCTTAGTACAAAGTGACCATAGGCCACTATCATATCTTTTTTCAATGAGAAACCCCAGTTCAAAATTAACCAGAATGAGACTTGACTTGGAGGAGTTTGAATTCACAGTAGAATATCTCAAGGGGAAAGATAATCATGTCGCAGACGCATTGTCCCGAATAACAATCGGAGAACTTAAAGCAATAAATAGACAGATACTAAAGGTAACAACAAGATCAACAACAAGACAGAAAAATACCTGCGCAGGTGAAAAATTGCATGAACCAAATGAGAAAGAAAATATAAAAATGCCCAATATCTATCAGGTAATCAATAACATTGATGCCAAAAAATATGTTATACTCAAAATAGACAAGCATAAGTGTTTGTTGAAAAGAGGAAAACAAATTATAACACGTTTTGATATGACTAATTTTTATTCTAATGAAATAATCGATTTAGATCAATTCTTTCAAAGGCTTAATGAAGAAGCAAGAATAAATAGCATCATTCAAACACAATTGTCACCAAGTGAACAAATCTTCGAATTTGTCACTATAAAGAATTTTAAAGAAAAGGGCAATAAAATACTAAAAAATTTAAAAATAGCGCTATTAAACAAGGTGACTAAGATAGATAAAAATGATAAGGTTCAAATAAAAGCAATACTGTCTAAATATCATGATGATCCATCAGAAGGAGGCCATTCAGGAATTTCTAGAACCCTGAGGAAAATAAAAAACTATTATTATTGGCCACAAATGACAAAGGCAATAAGTAAATATGTTAAAACATGTTTAAAATGTCAACAAGCCAAGACTACAAAACATACTAAAACACCGTTGACAATAACAGAAACGCCAGCAACAGCATTTGATAAAGTTTTGATAGATACCATTGGTCCACTGCCAAGATCAGAAAACGGAAATGAGTATGCTGTTACTATCATTTGCGATTTAACAAAATATTTGGTAACGGTACCAATTCCAAATAAAAGTGCAAAATCAGTTGCTAAGGCTATATTCGAAAATTTTATTCTAAAGTACGGTCCAATGAAAACAATCACAACGGACATGGGAACGGAATATAAAAACCAAATTATAGACGACCTATGCAAATATATGAAGATAAAAAACATTACTTCAACAGCACACCATCACCAGACATTAGGAACAATAGAACGAAGTCACAGAACTTTCAACGAGTATGTTCGCTCATATATATCTGTTGACAAAACCGATTGGGATATATGGATACAATATTTTACTTATTGTTTCAACACAACACCATCGGTAGTTCATGAATATTGTCCATATGAATTAGTATTTGGAAGATTACCAAGACAGTTCATAGATTTTAACAGGATAGACAGAATAGATCCTATTTACAACATGGATGACTATTCAAAAGAAGTTAAGCTACGATTAGAAATAGCATATAGAAGAGCTAAAAATATGTTAGACAAGGCAAAAGCCGATAGAAAGATAAAATATGATAGAAATATTAGTAACTTTGAATTAAAGATAGGAGATAAGATATTACTTAAAAACGAAACGGGTCATAAACTTGACAATAATTATTTAGGACCATATTTAGTTTCAGAAATAGGAGATAATGACAACATTACAATTATAGGAAATAAAAATAAAAAACAGATAGTCCATAAAGATAGGTTAAAAATTTTTAATTCATAATACATTTTGTTTGGTTGGCCAACCACAAATAAAAAACCACAAATAAAATAAAAACCAATAAAAACATTATAAACATAAAAACATGGCTTTACGGGCCATTCTTCTCATCGGGCAGAAAAAGTTCCGCTCAATGTTACAATATTTTGTGTAATATTAATATGCAGCGCAGTGCATCGAGGGTGGTGTGCCACGCAGGGCAACAAAAAAAAATATTTTATTTTTCAGCTCCTATTTGCTTCACTCTGACCCTCCTTGCGTCAGCTGGACGTCGCCGGGGTTGGCACGCTGACACTCCCTCGATGACGTAATGAGCGGGCTGCTCACCACGTTGATGATGATTTCCTCATTTAGGGGTTATGTGGTGGAGCTGCAATGTCTGCACGTATGTTCACAATGCGGTGTGAACAGTGGTCCCTCGCAGTCGTTCGGGCATCTTTTCTTGAAAACAGGCAGGCTTTTCGGATTGGGAGTTGGAGTTTTGTTAATTGTTAACGATTTTATTTGATTTTCTGAGTGAGCGCGTGTGGTGGGGATTTTTTTCTTGAGATATTCGACACAGTGGTCTAGCTCAGCTTGTAGTTTTTGAGCTTTCGACCATTGGGGTGGTGGAGTGTTCGTATATAATAGCCACTTTATGTGCGCTATTCTCTTTTTTATATTATGTCGAACTCCGCCCCTGTTTTTTCCCATCACACTGACACTCTACTCACTCAGATCGCTTTTTTCTTCATAATTGCCGCCGTCTTGGTGGATGAGCATCGAAGTTGAAAATTATCACAAGCGGTTTCCTTTAGCTTCATTTATCATTCAGGTCATTCATTTAGGTCATTTTATCTTTATTTGGTTTTTATTAAGCGAGTGTACATTCCAGATCTATTCCTGATTTATAACTGATCTTAGTGTGGTCTACAGGCAGATCTCTTGTGACAGCCAAGTGCTGACACTAGCAAATTCTGCAATATGTATGTATGAAGTTCATACTCGATAACCAATGGGAGTCGAGTGCGACCCCTAAAGGCGTACATGCTGAATTCGCATATTTAGTATTAGGGTGTATCTAAAGATCTACTAGGGTGACCCTAAGGAATTAGGGTGGTCCTAAGTTTACTTATTAGTCGACTTATTATTATGATTCATATTATAATTATTATTAATATTATTATTATTATTGTTATTATTATTGTTATTATGTTCGTATATACTACAATAGCCACTCACCGCAATTTTTGTACCTTTTACAATATTTGTTGATGCACTTGCCATAATTTGAGGCCGTATTTATTTGATAGCCGGAAATTTAATGATAGTTTTTCCTGCCGGATATACCCAAAAGACCATTGTACAATGCCATTGCTGTTTTGTTTATTGACTCTCCTTTCTCGCCTTTCTGCATCCTTTTACTTTTAATTAAAAGGTAAATGGCATTAAAACGTCAATTCGCAGAGCTGCAACAACAAGAGCCAATGCCGAATGGCAGCAAAATTAAAAGTCAAATGCTACCCAGATGTCAAAATCAATTAAACAACTTTTCACCAGCCCGCATTCTACGAAATGCATTTTTTCCCAAAAAAAGGAAATTCTCTCTGCTGAGATTTCGACATCTTCAATCTTTTTGCGAAAATTCTCTTTTTTCTTTTTCCCTTATGCACTTTTTTTTGTGCTTCAGGTTGAGTTGCTGTGTCCTTTAAATGCTGTCGATCCAATTAACTACGTACAGCGACGTCAAGCGAACAAAAAAAGGCAGATGAAGGAGCCCCAGGATGATGAAGATGATGATGATGATGATGATGGGGATGATAATGTGGAGCCTGAGCCGGTGCTGCAAAGTGCACAGTTATGGGACACGGTCGCCTTGGAGCCAATCGATCAGGAATTCCTGCAATCACATCAGATACAAATCGAGAATAAATTCATTGCCGTCGAATGGATACTGAAATGTGAATGCAGCACGAAGGTGAGTAAATGCAGGGTCTGGGTTTTGCTTTTCTGGCCTGTTCTTGTCTCGCCTTCGGTGTTTCTGTGGCAGCAGGCCCATAATCGATGTCATATTACACTGGCCAACCGAATTCGCATGCCATTTGAGGCAATCATTCGGTTGGGTATCTACCTCGACAATCATTTTCCCCTTACTTCTTCTTTTTCCCTCGAATTTTCTGTACCAGATGCACGAAAATTGCTTTCACTTGTCATTTTAATCGCATCTTTTGTTCCCCTGCTTGCCATAGGAAATACCCTTTAGAGTGCATGGAGTAAGGGAATGATAGGCTCGAAATGGGAACAAAATAGTTTCTTAGAAATCAAACGTCTTTCGCAAACATTTTACTTTAGGATATACTTAATTAATTGTACATTATAATGTCATCGAATCTAGCAATCAGATTTATTTTAAGCGAGATTTATTATTCGATAAGAAAACCCAAAGTCATAAAGAATAATATACCAAATAAGTTAGCTTATTTTTAGGTATCAACCAGTCTCCTCTTGTTAATCGTGTTTATTTAGCTCTGGTTATTTCCCAGTCTATGCACAAATGTGTTTTTGTTTTCCGAAAAAAAAAATTATTGCTGCAATTTTTTTGTTGACTGCTTGGTTGCGAGGGGCTTTCGTATTTCCCCGGTCCCTCGGGTAAATGGGCCAAAATGGGCGGTGGCCGTAGGAAGGGGGTTTTTCTGCGCCCAGCTGTCTGTTGTGTTTTCCCATTATTTTGGCGTATTCATCTTGAATGCCTTTGCCTTCGCCGCCCGTATGCGCTGTGCAATTGCAATGATTGGATTTTTATGAATACATTCATCAAAGGACCTCGCTCACTGCGCCACTGGCAAACTGAACGATAACATTTTGTTGCATACGTTCAGGCGGTAACTTTAAATCGCTGTGCGGGGGAGTGCGTGCGATTGTTTGCGCGCCTAAGCTGAGGCTTTTGTTTTGCCCTGTCTTTGTAGACTTTGAATGGGTTTTTGAAAAAGATGTCGAGCACAACAGCTTTTGATTGCCAAAGTAATATTAAGAATATTACAACTGACTATTTGGCCTCCGAGTAACTTTTATTCACAAATTTATCGGTTTGTTCGTTAGAGTGAATAATTTAAAAAAATATATAATCTTTCAGCGCGGAACGTTATTAAATAAACAATTTACCTTAAAAGACCTCAACAAGGTGAAGTGTAAAGTATAAAATATTAAAACTATAAATTTTGCAGAATCTATATAATTGACGATGCGCAAGCAAATACACTTCAAATAATAGAGATTTATATTTTTATGCAAAAATATTTATGCTAAAACCCACTATATCACAATATTAAAAAATAGAGATATACTGATTTTTATTTCGAGCTAAATCATCATAAATAACAATTAAATATGCATATTTATTTATAAGCTTGGGTCATAGTTCTTGAATTTACTGTCAACTTTTTTCGATGCTAATTTTATACGCGTGAAATATCGAGAAACGAATGCTATTTTTGCTTGTGAGCAGAATTTAAGAGAAAACTAGCTCTCTTTTTTTGATAAAGTTGCTGCACGCTTTGTTCTCTTTCGCTCTCTTAGCAAACTGATATCAAAATGCTGATATTGCAGCGTATGCTTGGCAATTGCTTTATTCTCGGTTTAATTGCATTGACATAACACCAATTCGCCGGAGCAACAATGAAGGCCCTCTTATCAGTAAATTAGGTCTTATCGCCAAGTCGCATAAATATACAAAGATAGAGGAAAAGAGGGCAAAAACTAGAAATAGTATATGGGAGAAGCAGGGAAAGTGAAAAATGCCGATTCAGTTGCCAGCCGAACGTCGAAACGTGAGCACGGTCGGTTGATATAAGCAATATATATCTCTTTTTCACCACCATGAGTTCCGCGTCATTGCGTCTGCTTAGTAAAACTAGGCAAACCGCTCGCATTGTGATCGTGGGCGCGGGATCCGCTGGAATAGCTGCGGCCACCAGGCTTCTGGATCTCGGTTTCCGAAATGTGCTCCTCCTCGAGGCGGAAGATAGAATCGGCGGTCGCGTCCACACGATTCCCTTTGCCGATAACGTCGTCGACCTGGGCGCCCAGTGGTGCCATGGCGAGAAAGGAAATGTAGTATACGACAAGGTCAAGGACCTGAACCTCCTGGAGGTCACGGAACCGCACTATGAAACCTTTAGATGCGTTCGATCCAACAAAGAAGTCCTACCCGACGACCTAGCAGATCAACTGAAAACTATAGCTGATATGTCAATACCAGACCGGCAGGCAGAGCTCCTGGACTTCGAGGGTTCGTTGGGAGACTACATCAATATGAAGTACTGGAAGGAGCTGGCCAAGCTTCCGCCCATAGATCGTACCATTGCGGAGGAGTTCCTGGAGGTGTTTCACAAATTCGAAGCATCCGTGGAGGCAGCGGATCACCTGTTTGAAGTATCCGGAAAGGGTCACTTGGAGTACTGGCTATGCGAAGGCGAGCTGCTCCTCAATTGGAAGGACAAGGGATACAAAAGATTCCTCAAACTACTCATGAAAGCGCCAGAGGATCAGTCCGAAGATCTTGGTATCCTCAAGGATCATGTGCGGCTAAACAGACGTATTGCTGAGATTAACTGGAAAGGAGCTGATGAGCTTACCGTGCGTTGCTGGAATGGCGAGGTAATCACAGCGGATCATGTCATATGCACTGTTTCCTTGGGAGTTCTGAAGGAGCAGCATCCGAAACTTTTTGTTCCCGCCCTGCCAGCTGCCAAAGTGAGAGCGATCGAGGGTCTTAAGCTGGGCACCGTAGACAAGTTCTTTCTGGAGTTTGAGAATCCTCCGCTGCCAGGCGATTGGCCTGGCTTCAATTGTCTTTGGCTAAAGGAGGACCTGGAGGAGCTGCGGGCTTCGGAACTCTTTTGGCTGGAGAGTGTGTTCGGCTTTTATCCAGTCTCCAGGCAGCCACGCATCCTGCAGGGCTGGATCATTGGCCCACACGCCCGGCACATGGAAACGCTCACCGAGGAGAGGGTCCTGGAGGGTCTGCTGTGGCTTTTCCGCAAGTTCCTGCCATTTGAAACTGCCCATCCAGTGCGAATGCTGCGCACTCAATGGCATGCGAATCCCAACTTCCGAGGCAGCTACACCTTCCGTTCCACCTACACGGATGCGCTGCGAACCGGTGCTTGGGATCTGGAAGCTCCGCTCCAGGATGTGTGCGGCAGGCCACGCCTCCAGTTCGCCGGAGAATCCACCCACAAGCACTTCTACTCAACGGTCCATGGAGCCGTTGAGACGGGATGGCGGGAGGCGGAACGATTGCACCTCTACTACCGGGCGCGAACATCTCAGCTATGAGCTCACACCAGGTCATTCCGGATGTATGTTTTCCGAAGCTGTGAAATCAAGATTGGCCACAGGCAATGGAGTGACGATACTTAATATTTGTCTAGGCACAATTTATTATTGTGTTTCGCTCAGCCGTGGCGAGGGTAATATTTCAGGTGGATTGCCATTGCCACTGAAGAATTTTTACAGCGTAAAACACAATATGCTTGTACATTACTATATATAAGTGCTCGTGCGTAAATAAAATGTAAATAAGGTTTTCTTAATATTTTTATGATTTTTCTTAGAAAGATCATCGAGTCTTTGTAAGATAGTAAGAGGCACTTAGTCAAGTTAAATAATCTAATCGTTTCATGGCGATATTTTTGGCACTTTAAGGGGGTTCTAATGCGAAATTGTCGGACTATACCTAATCAATACTTGGTAACTACATATTTTATAACTACAATTAAGACTTCTATTTATGGCAAGATTAGATATTCGTTTTACATCTCACGTGTTGTTGAGAAAGGCGTTTGGTTTTAGTTAGCCTAACAACAATGACTGTACTCAGAAAACGATAAGATAATTTATAAATAAAAGTTTTAGTTAACTACTACGAAATCAATATATTATAGCAATATTACTGGGCACTTCAATACCTATACTGTTCAAATTGAAATACAATGTGATTCAAACCGCTCTCCATGCTCGTAAATTAATTTACTGCCTTTCCACAGTTCATTTATGCTATGAGAGAAATTTTAAAGGCTGAGCCCAAACACTAATATCTGTTTCCCGGCTTTATAGTGTGTGTCTTGGTCGAGTAATAATTTGGTAACGAAATTCAGTTGGTAACGAAATTCAAACGCATTCTAAAAAAGCCGAAATAAAAGCCAAACATGTTGACCAACTCATTTGCAGCGAAAAGCAAACAGCATTGTAATTGCGCCTGTTTTTCGGAACATTTACAAACACTCGATTCAAAATAGGGGGTGTGGCCGGTGGGTGCCGTGCACTGGGCAGGGGGCGTGGTCACTGAGGTCACACACATGTAAAAGTTCAGATTACGTGCGGAGTGGGGAAAACTAAAATCAGTTTAGCACATACACCAGTATTTTGTGCTGCAAAAACGCAGCCCAAAGGCCAAGCAGGCCAGACCAGCTATGGATGGCCACAAAAACCACAACAGTCCAACAGGAGCCAGGAATCAGGAGCAGGAGCGAAATCAGGAGCGAAATCAGGAGCAGGATCCAGAAGCACTGGCCATGTGATTTCACTGCACCAATGTCCCGGCAATTGCCGTCCGGCAAAAGCAGCAGAAGCACTTTGGCTGCCCATGTTGAAAATTCAAATTTATGCCAAGCCGGGGCCAAAACATTCAAAATATCCTTGCTTTGGCTTCATCCTTCTGTAACCACCTACCATTCCACAGCATTCGACAGAAAGAAACTTTCTCAAGTCTCTTAAAGTTGAGATTTTGAATAAACAGCTTTAGATTAATGGACTTTTATTTTAATTGAAAAGCAATACAACTTTTTAAGCTATTGGTAATCCTTAAACGCTTAGATTGCAAAAGCCCATAAATAATTGAAGGATGTTTTTTTTTTTTTTTTAGTCTAGCGATTTATCAAATATGAATGGCGTAATTATATATATTATATATTCTTATAACATTAAAATGACCAATTATTCAAATTTAAAATTATTTTTAATCTAATCATCATGTTGTTTAAATATATACTGTCCTAAATTGGAAGGGAATTCCATTTACTCTCTTAGAGGATCTTGTGCGAACTATCGAGAAAATAAATACACCTTTTTTTCCAAGTGTATGTTCGGACTGCCTTTGTGTGTTTGCATTCGTTTGTTTGTTTGCATGTCGCCCTGGTGGTCGTAGTCGTATCCCGCTCATAGTTCATCGCCCCCTTCCCGGATCGCCACCTCTCAATTACATATGCGACTTTGTCGCCCTTCGAGGCGAAAGAAGGAAAGCCCGAGTACAAGTTGGCCACATCTGTTGTAGCTTTTCCGCTGAACCTGGCCCTTTCCGTGACTGAAATCCCAGTGCCGATCCCTCGCTTAATGCGCTGCAAGAGCGTCAGTCGTTGGTTCCATTTGCCTTTAGTGTCTAGCCAGCCGCATACGTGGTTTTTGTACCTATACACTGAGAAAACAGAGGGTACAGTACAAAAACTTTATTATTAGCTCAAAAAGGTAAAATATAATATAAGAGAGGCATATGGAATGACTGCAATGAACGGTGTTCATTTGTATGCAAAATCCAACGTAGAGCTTATGAGTTTTGACTTTAGCTTTAATTTGATGCTGAAAAAGGCTTCTTTTTGCTCACTGCCTCCATATTCGTCCACGTGCTCGTGACTCCTGGAGTGACAATGTTAAACAAGTCTGTGTTTGACCAAAGGACACACATTTGCCTAGCTAGCGGAGCAGTCGTCCTGTTCCTGTTTCCGTTGCTGTTCTTTGCCCGACTTGTGTTATGGCCCAGGTAATGGTTGTTATGACTGGCAAAGTATTTCTCTGTGTTTGCTGATTGCATTGGCGACGGGAATGGGGAAAGTGAATGTTCATCGAGATGGGGATAGTGAGTGGCTGACAGGTGGAGCCAGTTCACTTCACGTGGTTGCGAGTGGAACATTCGGCTTAATTGCACAACTAACTCACTTGCGCCGGGATTAAATGGGTTTAGTTTGGATTCCTTTATGCAGAAGCACGGGGCACGCCCTTGTGGAAATTACATTCCTGAATATTCTCGGTATGTTTTAAGGTGTGTTATTTGCTTTGGAATGTTAATTGGGTGCTAAAATGATATTTGAAAAGCGAACTAGCAGTGTTGTTCAACTCTAGGTGCCCGTGGATTTTCGTATTGGCTTGAGATACGATGTCTTAGACATCTGAGCTCTTAAATAATTTATTGTTGTTGCTAGTAATTCGTCTAATTATTAAATGAACAATGATGTAAAATTATAATATAAATGCCTTAATTTGATTATTTCTTTGGACAAACAAGCAATGCTTGATTGTCGTACATCATGATTGCGTTTAGGAAAATGTATTGCAATTGAATGATCCCATTTGGGCGCTTCGAATATTGCCTTAGTTTGCAGCTCGTCCTTCGTAGAATTCATTGAGTCGCTCTGCCTCGCGCCATCCCGACTCAATGGCTCCGTGGACCGTAGAGAAGTGGTTCCGGCTCGAAGCCTCTCCGGCGAATTGTATCCTCGGTCTTCCAGTTACATCCACCAAAGGTGATGCCAAATCCGTGCGTCCCGTACGGAGTTCATCAGCGTAAGTGGAGTAGTAACTATAAGAGCCGCGGAAGTTCGGATTAGATTGCCATTGAGAGCGCAAAAAGTTTTTTGGGTAGGGTACGGAAAACTTAAGAAACTTCCTAAACATCCACATAATTCCCTCGAGGACCTGCTCCTCGCTGATGGTTTCAACGTACCGCGAGTGGGCACCAATGATCCATCCCTGTAACAAACGCGGTTGACAATCCACACGATGAAAATAACAAACACTCTCCAGCCAAAAGTATTTGCCACTTCGTAGCTCCTTTAGATCTTCCTCAAGCCAAAGGAACGCCATTTCTCTAATGTTTTCCGGCACTGGCTGCTCCTCAAACTCCAAATAGAACTTGTTCACTGTCCCCAGTTTGAGACCCTCTATCGACCTGATCTTGGAGGCTGGCAGAGCTGGTACAAAGAGCTTATGGTGCTTTTCCCTGAGAACCCCCAATGAGACAGTACAAATCACATGATCCGCTGAAACAAATTGGCCGTTCCAGCAGCGGAGAGTCAATTCACCATCTCCTTCCCAATTGATCTTAGCAATTCGTTTGTTGAGATGCACATGTCCTTTAAGAATTCCCTGGTCACCGGGCTGATTATCGCTAGAATTTAGCAGGACACTCAAAAATTTCCAATAGCCCTTTTGCCGCCAGCTGAGATTTTGATCCCCACCGGCAATAGCAAAGTTCCGGAAATTTCGGTAAGAAAGCTCGGACAAATTATCGCAAGCATCCATGCTGCAAATTACCTTTTTCAGGCAGTCTTGGGCCTCCTTGGCAATGGTCTTATCGTTCGGAACCAACTGATGGATATTCTCCTTCCAATAGGCATTAAAGGCATCACCTACGGAACCCTCATGTTCGCCAGGCACCTCAAATGCGTTCGTCAATTCCGTAAGAGCCTTGTTATGAACGTCAGTGAGAATTTCCTTGTTAGAGCGAATAAAGTGAACGACATAGTCGCCGGTCCTGTCGAGGACATCCAGGTCCTTAACTTTTTCATAGACAACATTTCCTTCTTCACCGTGGCACCATTGAGCACCCAGATCGATTAAGCTGTTGGCAAACAGGATCGTGTTGATGCGACCTCCAATCCGGTCTTCCGCCTCGAAGAGCAGGACATTTTTGAATCCTTGTTCCAAAAGTTTAGTAGCTGCTGCTACTCCCGAAGCACCAGCTCCGATTATGACGATCTTGGCCGTCTCCTTGGTTTTTGAAAAAGTAGTTGGTTCTGAACAGGCACTCATGATTTGAGGAACAGGATTAATTTTCTTTGTGGATTGCTTAAGCTTGAGTGTAGAAAGCTAAATTGCGATATGATGTTTGGATATGCAGCCTTTTATAGGTGTGTTTATCGTTACTTTCGTATCAAATTAGTCCTTGCCTTTTTGCGGTTCCCATCTATCTATACATTAGCCACAATGATTATACCAGTCACTCGTAAATTAAAAGGGAACGCTGATTCGTTTAATAAGTTCCACAGGTGATAGGAAGTGTATCAGAATTAGAATTTTAGAGGATCCGACGCTCAATACCAAAAATTTCTTCGTTACTCGGCTGAGGATAGTCGAGGAATAATATTAAAGCGTTCCGTTTTTTCCGTACTTTCTGATTCCTATTCTTTCTGCTTTAAAATTGAATATTAATAAATGTAGTTTTCGTTTTTTAATAGTCATTCTGTAGTTTTGATTGTACCTACAAGTATTTGAAGTGCATTTTGTGGTTTAAGTTGTACCTTATCAACAAGCAGAAACCACTTTACTAAGTTGAAGTCTGTAAACTCAAGTGATAGTAAATGAATGCAATGCTTACAAGGAACTTTTTATAAATTTATCAATAATATTAATACTTGAAGAATAGTGAACTTGCAGCTTTTTTATTAAGACAAATACCTACAGTACAAATACAAATAGGAATGCTATCATTGGTAAAGTAATTGCTGAACAATAATTAAAACACGCTGCATGCCAACTATTCAAAAAAAATATATATATACATTTTCTTTTGCAACGGGGGATAAGAATTTAATTAAGCGTCTATTAAAACGAAATATTTTTATGCCACAAATTTATATTAAAATTTCACATGGGTTTCCCCTTCTCTTTACTGCCCCACAGAATTGCAACGCGGGCAGCAGCAACATTAGTAGCAACAGCAACAGCAACGACAATATGGCTAACACGAATAAATATGGTTATTACAATTACAAAAACAATAACCGAGGCCGGAACCACGAAACTAATGGCGAACCAAATGAGCCGACCAACAACAATGCTGGCAACAACAAGGACAACGAAGAGGATGTGGTCGACAGCGGCAACAACCTCGACCACAACGATGTGGACAACATGTCCTCGGAACAGCAGCCGGATATTATACCCTATCCGCCAAGTGTGGGCGAATCCAGTTGGAAGGCCGAAAAGTTGCGACAGCAGCACCACTGGCAGCAAAACACATAGCGTAAACGATTCGCACGCAAACTATAAGATAGAATTCGATCGGCCGAGGGCAAGGATATAAGGCAGTTGCATAGCGAAGGGGTATAGTTTAAGATTTGTACAGCATAGCGATACTTAAGGCCCCAAGGATGGTTAGGACTGTAAAGGGAAATGGGAGAGGCGATGCAAGTTATACTTAGGATTTGAACATATCGAGGCAGTAAGTTTAGGTATGTGAACGATAGGGTTAGTACTAAACCAAGGGCAAATAACAAACACAGGCCGGAAATTAAAAAATATTTTTGCAAGCATCTATGTATACACAGAAACAAGCGCGACAAAAAGAGAATAGAAATGAAATGAAAATGGAACATTTTCAGAAGATCATTAGAATGGAATGCTGCCCAATAATGACGTATATGGTAATAATAATTTTAATAATATAGATGTAAAAGGCTTAAGCAACTCTAAACCAAACGAGCAAATGCGAGATCCGTGTGCATTCAAGTTATAACTGTGCTATATACTCACTTGTATTCCGATCTACACGTATGTATGCCTAAGACTCTGCTTGAACAAAGAATTTAGATGGATGTAAATGGACAGAGCCAGGATGATCGCCAGCTACGAGGATCCTAGTCATAGTTTCGTTATACCCCAACCACACATATCCCCGAAAATATCCCGAATCGAGTTCTCTGATTTACGTCATGTGACGAGCGAGGCTTAGCCATCACCCATATCAAATGTATCGATGTAAGTCAACTCTTAGCTAGCGTCAGAGTTATCCGTGTGCCGGCGAAATTCAAAGTAAATTAAATGCGAAAATAAAAGGCAGCATGAGTTATTTACTAAAAGGGGGTCATTAACAGTACTTGTGCTCCACCACGTCGTCGATCCACTTGTCCCACTTCTCCTGCCACTTTCGGTACCCCACTCGCTTTTCCTCGCCAACCAGGGCACTGTACCGGATGGAGTTGATGGCCAGGCTTTTGAGGAACCTCAGGTCCGCCTTCATCGGTGCAATGCCCAGGAAGGCGAAGTAGAAGTCGTGGGACAGCGGAGCACAGTGCCAGAAGGATGGATCGTCTGAGGAGATAACAATGGGGACATTGGCGGCCAACAGCAGTGCCGCCGGATGATTCCGATAGTCCACGCCCAGTTGCAGCACTTGATTTGACACCGGACACACCTCGATGGCTATGCCCAATAGTTTGGCCAGTCGCATCATCATAGGATGCTTGGTAATGGCGTATCCATGGCCGATGCGTTTCGTGCCCAACAGGATGGCGTCCACCAGGTTCTCATCGATGGGAGATCCGAACCAGTTCGTCTCCCCCGCATGGAAATAAAAATTAATGTGCTCGGGCATTTTTAGCAGGGGCTCCACAAAATCAATCAGCGGTCGTCCCAACTCCTCTTGGCCAACTAGATCAAAGCCAACCATGAAGTTAGGAAATTCTTTCTGTTAAAAAGTGAGCAAAAAAAAAAGGTAAATCAAAGTCCCATCATAATTATTTAGCTTACATTAAGTTCGACAGCTGTTTTCACATATTGCTCGACCACACTGGGCTCCACTCCTCTGAGAGGAGCGTATATCAGCTTGGAGCCAATAAAATCCGGATGATCGGCTCGAAAGCGTTCCAGCTCCGAGTTGTAAATGGCCACTGTGTCCCGAATGGTCAGCATATCGCCATCAATACAGTAGAGTGGCGGGAGCAGGGATCGCAGTTCCAGATATTGAACTCCGTCCTCGGCAAACTCCTTGAGGGCATTGTAGTAGTACTCAGCCCAAATGGGGGCATGGCAGAGCAAACCGTCGAGCAAAATAAAGATGCCCATGAAGTGTGCCCAGGCTTGATTGTTTGATATGAACTTGGAGAAGGGGTACATGCTGAATCGACGTGTGAGATATTTTGTAACATTCTCCTCTCCTCGCCGTTCACGGAACTCCTCCATTGGCTCCCAGATAGATTCCTTAACAGGTTTTTCCTTGGGCTCCTCCTTGGAAAACCGGAAAGCAATGGCCTTGCAGCCCTCCTCAGCGGTACAAATCCAAAGATTCTTCCGGTAGGTCAGACTTATGAGGTAGTCTGTGCTGCAGAGCGCCGTATCGTGGGCATGAAGCGCGCCGCCCTTCGGCATACCCTTAATCAGGTTAAAGATCGGCGACTTTTGCACCTCGGCCAGGGTCTTAAAGATGTGCTGGCCCGGCGTGAACTGACTGGGATCCAGTATGCCCTTGGATATCTCTTCCTTCTTGACGGCCATGATCACTTTGTTGGCCGCTAATTCCCGATCGTTCAGTCGTATCTTCTGACCCATGATGTTTAAGTGCCCCACCTTGGCGATTGCTTGTCGAAGTGTCTTGAACGCCGTGGGTGACAGTTTCCGGAGGGACCGACTCACGGACACTGTAGTGTGGCCAATTTTTGCACATTTGGTCAATGCTCGGCGACAGGAGATGGCCACATGTTTGATGGCCGTCATATTTGCGTGAGCTCTTTTCGTTGCCCACTCTATTTCGCTAAGGGTTTCATGGAGAATTTAGTTAGGATTTCGTTAGCCGAACATGAGATTTACACAATTTATTTACCCTACAAAATGTGTCACGCCGAATGTGTCAATAGGCCGCACATTTGTTTGCGCCCTGCCATTGCCGTTATATACACACCCCGTGCACAAAATGGCGCCCAACGCATTTCCGCTTTAACACACTAAAGCCGCGACCCCGTCAACTACACACACATGCGGCTTTTATTAGTAATTTATGGCCTCGTTGGATCGCGGACTGGGTTCAGGCATCGGTTTTTTATGCATCCGCGCGCCCTCAACACCGCATTAAATGTGCACGACATCAAATTGATGAGGCTGCCACGGCCGGCGGCAGATAGAGCACCATGTATGCCGATTTGGCTTTATTTAGACCAAACTGGCTAGTTAGCCAGGTCCTCTTACATATTTTCTAAGAAGTCGTATTTAAAAAATAAGTTCAATAATGCAAAGAGACTTGAAGCACAAGTCACTAGCAGCATGCGTGCTGTCCAATGCTGAGAACTCCACTTTATTAATATCGAAAAAATATACAGATTTTAAGAAGGTGACTTAAGCCACATCCATTTTGTATCCAACCATAGTTCCTGTGTACCATTTCAAGCCAAATACAATGCGTTGATAAGTTGAGCTGGCAGCACCAAATGCCTCATCCACACACTCTTGCGATGGTCCATCAATTTTATGGTCGCATACATGTTTGCAGGACCCAACCTGACTGCATCCGCCGACGGCCCATAAAACTCCTACAGCTCATTACGGGCTGGAGCCAAATCAAAATCGAACCCAGTGCCGGCAGCCGCAGCACTAAACAGTGGCACGTAAAATTGAAACATTTGCAGGATTCGGATGGCTCGATCCCCGGCTCAAAGGAGGCCGAGTGATGAGTGGTTATGTGCGGACGTGGCACTGGAGGCGGGTATGGAAGTGGAAGTGGACGGGACCACGACGACCATATAGCGCATATTCATTAAAATTCGCATCCACTCTTCTGCGAACTCGACACACCCGCTGGCAATGAGAGATTTATGCGGGCTTAGTCTTGAGTGCACTCCCCGAATGGAGATGTCATCGTGCCTGCAAACTGAGGATAATGGCGCTTGGTAACAGCGATTTGCTTATTGTCATTTGTGGCGCTATTATGAAATACGGATTTTTCTGTTTTTTTTTTTTTAGTTATTTGTTGTATTTATTTCATAAATTTTTTTGGGTTTCACCATAAGAAAAAAATAAGTATCTCACTTTGCGAACAAATTTACACTGCAGCTTAAATAAGTTTACATATTTTGTAAGTTTTTACTCCTTATAGACACATGTGAATATGTATATTACTCATAGGCTAAAATGCAAATGCATTACTGTAGTAGGAAGTTTGCATTTAACAATCCCCTTTAACAATTTTAGTATTCGTACTCCTCACGATCTCATCTCTGAGTGATTCGGAACCGCATGACTGGCTAACTCATTACGATTACGTTCAGGCTTCTTTGAGCTTTGAACATAAATTGCATGCACTCTTATTTCGGCTACGACTAAAACGGTTTCTTTATTGCTTTCGGATTCTTCGGCGCAGCAACGGATTTTAGATTGAAACAGTTTTAGGGGCGTGGGACAGAATCTCATGGGTTTACAGAGAGGTATTAGCCTAGATCTAACTAAGGACTAGTCCATAACGATTAGCTTACAACAATGGTTAGATATTGAGGATGTGGGCATGGATATGGCTCTGAGTGGATGCGAATGAGAGTGCGATGCATTGGACCCGCTGCAGCCTGTGGTCGAGTTGAAGTGGAGTGGTAGGAGCAGCGGACGAAGGGGGGTGTATTCCGACTAGCGCCAAAGGTTGGAGGTCATCAGGGAGAACGCAACCAGCAACGCTGCCACCAACCGTGCTAGTCAATCGATCCGTTGACTGGGGGATCCCCGGTTGGAGGAACGATCATTGACATCGGCGATGAACTGGTCCCATTTAACCTGCCACTTTTCCAGCGCCTCGAACTGGGCGTCTCCCGTCAGAGAACTATATTGTATCGAATTTAGGGCCAACTTCTTCAGCAGACGCAAGTCGGAGTGCTGCGAGGCGATTCCTAAGAAGGCGATATAGAAGTCATGCGTCAGGGGAGTGGCTTTCCAGAAGGAGGGATCATCCGAGGATATAACCACTGGATAGCCATCGGCGAAGAAGTGAGAGCACGGATGGTTGCGGAAGTCAGAGACCAGCTGGAGCACTTGATTCGAAATCGGATTCACTTCAATGGCCACATTCAGCTTTTTCAGCATGTCCAGCACCACGGGATGTTTGACCAGTCCGAATCCATGACCAATACGCTTTGTGCCCAGCAAAATGGCATCGATCAGGTTCTCATCCACAGTGGAACCGAACCAGTTTGTTTCTCCGGCGTGGAAGTAGAAATCAATGTCATCGGGGATAGATAATAATTCGTCGACAAAGTCCCTCAAAGGACGTCCCATCTCCTCCTGGCCCACCAAATCGAAACCAGCTACAAATTCCGGGTACTTTTCCTATCGATGGAATCAAATGTTAGGACCATAACTCAAAGTTGTAAATAAATCTCACCTTTATTTGTTTAAGGGTTTGGATATAGCCAGTTACGCCCTCTGCATTCGTATAACGTATAGGAGCATAGATCATCCTTGAACCAATGAAATCTGGATGAGCCTCCTTGAACTTCTCCAAGGTTTCCACATAAATGCGCACAGTATCCATAGGAGTAAACTCCGTTCCATCCATGTCATATAGCTATAGAAAATTCCAATAGTGTTATTTTAAGAAAAATAAAAGTACAACCCGTATTTAACGTAGTCAAAGTTGTGCAATCATATACTAGTTGTACACGAAAACTACTATCTATGTATAGGCCCAATAAATATTATTTATGATCTACTTACCGTGGGAACAACTGATCGGAATTCCAAGTATAGAACACCATCTTCGTAGAACTCCTCCAGCGCTTTGTAGTAGTAGTCCGCCCAGACGGGGGCGTACATCACCAGACCGTCGAGCAGATTGAAAATGGACATGAACGTGGACCAGGCGGCATTGTTGTCCTCAAACTTCTTGGTTGGATACAGTGTGAGTCTCTCGGCCAGATAGTCATCGACCTTGTCAGCTCCGTATTTGGCTCGCACATCGGAGAGCAGACTCCAATCGCAGTCACTGAGGGCCTGTGGCTTATCCTTGGAAAACCTTAGGGCGGAGGCGCTAAGATCTCCGTCCTGCTGGCAGGACCAGAGATGCTCATAGTAGGTCAGGTTGATAATGGCCGCTGTGCTGCAGAGCGCCGTATCGTGGGCATGAAGAACCGCGCCCTTGGGCATCTTTTTCAGCAGCTTGAAGAGATCGGTGTTCCGGATGCCGTCCAACACATCAAATATGTGCTGTGAGGGCTTGAAGAGGTGAGGGGTAACCAGGCCTTCGTCAAACTCCTTTAATTTGGCCTTCATAATGGTTTCGTTAGCCTTAATTTCTCTGCTATTTAGATCCAGGTCATGGCCCAATGAGCGTGATTCCTCGTACCGGAAAAAGGCGCTTCTCAACGTCTTGTAGGTATCCGGCGTGGGACGACCTGGACCCAGAAGGGCTTCCACGTGGGGCGTGCTGCCGTAGATCGTCAACAGCTTTCTATCAACCTGGTTCTTCGGGCGAGTGCGTGATTCCACCGGACCCGGTCCGAAGCTAAGACAGACGCACAGGCCCAAAGTGAGACAGGCGATAAGATTACGGCGGATGACTGGCGACATGATGAGCGGTAGATTTCGTTAGGGTCCGATCGCGACTAGGTCCACTCTGCGACTGACGTCTGCGGCGATTGAGGAGCTCCGATTTTGGTTTCGATGTAGCGCCCTATCTGAAACAATTGGCGGTTCGGCATTATCTTTGATTTAACACGCGTTCGAATGGATCTCGAGGCGATAATTGCGCGTGTTGGTTGGCAACCTGCCATCCAGATAATCGCCCACAATCGCCCAATCTGGCATCTTGATTTACGAATAGCCGGCGATTAGATTACTTAACCCTGCCCATGGCTATATCCCTGACATTCAAGTGCCATGCTGTTGGTCACTTTATTGGCCACTCTCGATAAACCGGAAAGCCATGCCCTCGAAGGCAAAATAACCCATTCTTATAAAGTTATACATTGATAAAGCGGAAAAAATTGCTCTACATATACATATAAAGAACTAAGCTAAATACGTATTTACGAATATATTAACGAAACGAATATTAAACTTAAATTTCGCCTAATTATACCAAGAATTAAAGAGGATTTTCCACTATGTAGGTAATCCCAATGCGAACAAATTGTCTATAAACATAAAGAAAAATATTACTAAAATGTCTTAGTAAACACCTTTTTACAATTTTTGTTTTTTATTTGACAATTACTTGTTAGTATCCACTACTATTGACTAAATTTCTGACCCATCGGTTCCAGCTGCACTGCCACTTGGATACGGCCATATTCTTCTCCGTTTCGCTGAGGGAGCTAAACAGAAACGAATTGAGGGCAAACTGCTTTAGGAGGCGCAAATCGCCCCACCCACTAATCACGCCCACGAAGGCCACATAAAAGTCGTCGGTCAGAGGGGCGGAGTTCCAGAAACACGGATAGTCCGAACCAATTACAATTGGAAATCCGGCGGCAATCAAATACGCCGCCGGATGTTGACGAAAATCGTTAAAGTATTGCAGATAATGGTTGGACAGCGGACAGATCTCCACGGCTATACTAAGCCTTTTCATGACCTTCATAATCTCTGGATGAAAGGGTAGATTCACGGCATTACCGATCCGTTTACTTTGCAACAATAATGCCTCTAAAAGATTCGCATCTGGGCGGGAACTATCCGGACATCGGGACTCTCCCGCATGGAAATAGAAGTCAATATTCTTGCCAATCCTTAATAGTTGAGTAACATTTTCTAAAAGTGGTAAATTGCACTCGTCCCCAAAGGTGTTAAGATCAAATCCAGCAAAGAAATTCGGAAAATGCAACTGTCGATGATGAAGTTTAAATAAGGATTCAAATGGCTAAAGACAAAATCTTTGACTACCTTAAGCAGACGTGCATTTTCCAAATACTCATCCATTCGACTGTCATTTAAGTTCCTAGAAGGAGCATAGATCAGCTTAATTCCGATGAAATCTTTGAAGCTATTTTTAAAAATATTCGATACTGAAACTAAGGCCTCCGCCGTTTCCAAAATCGTAAAATTATTTCCATCCAGATCGTACATCTAGATAAAGGCAGGGGAAAAGGGAGAATTTAAAAATGGAATGATTGCCAACTGCTTTTCAAGAAGTATATAATGGAAGTAAATATTCCAGATTGGAATATATATTGTCAGCTCAAATGCGCACTTACATTTGGCAGCGAGGAACGCAACTCCACATAATGCACCCCGTCGGCATAGAAATCGCTCAGCATGGTGAAGATAAATTCACTCCAGATCGGGCGGAATGTGATCAGTCCATGGATGATGCGTTGGTGGCGTCTTAAGTGTCGCGCCAACTCGGAGGAACTCTTATACCCCTCCGGCCGGACAGTGAGAGTTTTCCTCAACCTGTTCTCGAATTCTAACCGAGACTCCAACTGGAAGAAGTTGCTCATCAGCATCCAATTGCACTGGTAGTCCTCAGCGGGCGGGATGTGAGGAAAGTATCTGGAGAATCGGAAGTCCTCGAAGTCCTGTTCCAAGTTAACGCAGACCCACAGGTTATCGCGGTAGATCAAATCGATGAGAATTTCCATTCTCAACATTCCCGAATCGTGGACGTGAAGGAGTCCGCCCTTGGGCATGCTCTTAAGTGCCGCATAAAGATTCGTATCGATGATGTTCAGATGTTTGAGAAACGGCGGTGGCTGGGAGTGGTAGTTCCTCCAGAGATTATAAAACTCCTCATCCACCTGCCTAATGGCCATGAGCCGATCATTGGCCTCCTCCTCCAGCGGACTCAAGCCCATCCTGCTGCCAAGTCTTTGCCGGCGCTCTTTCTCAATGTAAATCTGCCTCAGGCGAGCGTGCCGCTCCTCGGACGTAAGATTGGACATGTTTTCTCCAAGGGGAGCCGAACAAATTAGCACCAACACCATTACACAAAGCATGACGGCTATGGCCACGTGGAAGCAGACGCCACCATATTTACTGGACGACATTTGCCGGCGATTCTCCTCCTCGTCGAGTTCCAAGCGGATCATTCTCATTGCATTCTGTGGAGTGCCCCTTATCTCTTGGACATTCTGAAACTCCACATCCCCCATTGCAGCGATTAAAAAAATCAAATAATTTTAAGATCCAAACAAATTTTTTTTTTTTTTAATTTTGAGCCCGAAAATGCCTAATATGCTTTCCAAAACATTTTATATGACATAATAATCTTGTTACATGATTACTGCACTCCACTTAGTGACGAATCGCAAAGGATATTGCGATTCATTTTCAACAGCGAGGTCAAAATGATTGGAAGACAAGATTAAGATTATAAATTGCTTTAAACTTAAATGGTAACATACTACAAATTTGGGATGATGACTATCAACAAACAAACTGGTTACAGAAGAATATAGTCGTCATTGACTAGCAACAAAACATGGGGCGTTATACAGGGGAATCGACTAAAAAGGGTTTAATGATTGTCCTATCCGTTGTCAGTAATAACAGTGCTTTATTTACGACAGTCCCATTATCGAATTTTAAAACAATCGTGATTTGTTTCTATCCAGGTCTGTTATTCAGACCCACTTGAAATTTGAACTCCCCGTCTTCAATAAACATCTATGTGTATCATATCGCCTTGGCCTTGGCCACATGTGTAGTTCGAGTTGTGAGGGAGATTTATAAAAATAGACCAACTCCCTTTTGTTCGCTGAAGAGGTCTTTCTATCTCATGTTCTTTGCCTTTCGCCTATACAGCGATAATACACAATCAGAGAGAGAGAGTATCGCTCTGAGAACTCTCTTCACCCGTGGAAAGTTTGTCAGGGGTTGTACTTATCGACCACCACCAGGAGCGAAGGGAAAAGGGGGTGGTGTTTACAATTGTGCAGTGGCCACAGTGTGCTTGAAGGTATTTGTTATTATTAAATATTCTTGTACTTCATTTTATAATCATTAGTTAGTATGTCAGCTAAGCTTACACTGGACAACATTGGTGAAAAAATCTATGTTTGTATGTACTTCATCAAATTAAAATGTAGTTCTAAGAAATCAAGAAAAAAGGCTTTTTTTTGGATAAATAAAATCTCTTATACTTAACTAATTGGTGAATTGACGCTCAAAAGGTGGTAGTAAAAAGTCGTATATATTTTCCATTGGATAACAAATATGTTACGTACACCCCTACCACATTCTAGCATCCCTTGCCCCAATGTGCCACGAGATCTGTATAATCGGGGACACATGCGCTGGTTGCACGCACTGCCAGCTGCGATTACATGCAACCGCGGCAGGCGACCCTGATTCAGACATATTTAACGGGGGTTCAGACAATGGACGTACATATATAGCTCAGAAATCGGCCAGACACATGCCACGCGCTTCCTGCTCAGTCGAACGGGCTTGCTCAGCTGCAACAGATCGAGTAGGATGCGATTTAAGACGAGTATAACCATTGGCCACGGAGAGCCACCCAGGAATCGGCGGCTAATGGAGCTGGACGACGACTGTCTGCTAATGATTTGCGAACATCTAGCGCTGGGAGACCAACTGAGACTGATGGAGGTGCAGGAGGAACGATTTTCGAGCTTGATACTGCAATTGTGGTCCAACAGATACGCCAAGCTATTTGATTTTCGCCGGGAGCAGCAATTAAACCTGCTAAAGCCCGACGAGCTGGCTCAAATATTGGATCACTTAGGCTGGCGAACAAGAGCGTTAATTAACCTGCCAGGTACAGGCGAAGGATGCCGGAAGTGGCTCAAGCGGATGCGACAAAGCCTCAACCATTTGCAGATACTCAGTTTCACGAAAAGCAATACATTGGTAATACAGAAACTCCCCTACCTGTGCCCCAATGTGGTGGACCTTAAGCTTGGCGAGTGCGAGGGTTTAACACCCCTTGATGTGGATTTCATGTTTGAAAACCTTAAAAACCTAAGAGAATTTGAAATGCGCTCTAGTTGGAACTGCAGCCAACAGAGGTACCAGTATCCCAGAAATCTGGAGATCCTGAAACTACCAGCTTGTATGATTACCGCCTGTGTTTCTCAGATCTTTCAATTGCCCCGACTCCGTCTATTGACAGCTTTTCTGTGTCGAAATTCCGAGCACGGCCACCTGGACAATGATGGCAAGGCGAATTGCAGTGGCACAGGAACTTTGTCCGCGTGCCTGCAGCAAATTCGAGGTCGCAATTGTCGGATTGTGGGTCTCCGTTTGCAGTGTCGACTGGATGACTGCCTGCCAGTCGTCGACGTGAAGGAGGTATTCCGGCTGCAATCCTTTGCTTGGCACTCGCAGCTGACGGTGCACTATGATGTGGCGGACGGGAGCGTCAAGTGGATGCCACAGCGACCGCAGGCCGTGCGGTCCCTCCTTCGCTTCCTAGCCACCCAGGCGGCCAGTTTGCGGGAATTGAATTTCACGCGTAACGCACATGCCACGCCCACATTTCTCGCACAACTGGACGCCCACTTGAAGCGGGCCGGCGGATGTCCATCCCCCCAACTGACAAATACGGATGCGGATGTAGAAGCGGATAGGGGTGCGGATGCGGATACGGCTGAGACAAACGATTTGGCGTTTGTCGAGCTGAAATTGCTGCATTTGCCTAATGAACAAATGGAAGCGGGCACCGTAGACAGCGATGAGGGATTAGGCCAAAAGGATAATGGATTGCTGATGTAGGGGGCGAATAACAGCAAATTAGGTAAATCTCGTGTGCTGCCCCTGAGTATTTAAAGTGAACATGAACTCATTGTGTTATTTCTTTAAGCAATATTCAATAATAAATATGTTTTTAAATTAGAGCAAAGTAAGACATTTTAACTGGCATTTTGTTGATATTTACTTGTGACAGTTGAAAAAACAAGGAAAGCAAAAGTATATGCTTTAGGAAACACTTCAAATCGTAGTCAAGCATCACCCTTCCTTATCAACAATTTTCAACAAATTTCCAAAACAAACTTTTGTAACCGTACATACCATGTAAATTCAGAATTTAAAAAGTTATTGCAAATACTATTTTGCAACACTTCTGGAACCAAATGAAGTTATTATAAATATACCAACAGTTACACACATATTTTTGGTCATCGAATTGATTTTAAATCATCAAAACTGTACTCCGATTTTTTAGATTGTTTGTAAGTATCGGAGTCTTCGTCTGATAATTAACAGATTATAATCTAAAAAGCGTGTATGTTTATGAATGGATGGATGGATTGTTAGGAATTCTGTTCTGCTGCCCGATGAGCTGTATTTGGCATTCAATCGGTTTTTGGGAAACCAGAAGGATCTGAACGAAGCAAGTTCAACCCGAAATCCCTGCCAGAGGTTCTCTCAAGGAACGGATCCCATTAGCGACGACGACAGCTTCGATCCCTGTCCTACCGTTAGTAGGTTCTCAATGCCACGCAACCCTGTTGAACCATTTCAAGAACCCCTATACCAACATACCCTCGATGGCAGCAGACAGAAACATTCGTCGGTGACACAGGATGTGGTAATGATTCATAAAAAAAAAACATATGCTTTCGAAATTTAAAATTAAAATTTTTTAAATGTTAAATTATAGCTCCCGCCCTCTTATAACAAGGACGATGAATATGTGCGTATGATTTCGTAATTCAAAACTCTTGTTACGCGAATATTTAAATTTTAGCAATGTTGCAACATGCCGGAGTGCCCGAATAATAGCATACCCCTTCAGATTCCGAAAAATTCTTTACCTCGCTTTCAACCTCTAGTCAACGTATCTCAACATTCCCGATCCCATAGCTTCCCCAGGCAAAATTACAGAAATAATAAGACTAGTCATCATAATTCCACCCACAACGTAAGTGACTAAACTAAAAGACTTAAGCCATTGTGAAAATTATGAAATTTCAGCACTCGGACAAAAGGATCAAACCGCAAACACCGGTATGTTTAAAAGTAAATAAATTTATTCGTAAATTGCTATTTAAATACTTATACCGAAAGTGCGAGTTAAAAGTACCGAGCGGAAACCGTTGTCCCACCGATCAGAGCAGTAATCATGATACGGCTACTGGCTGCAGAAATAACACCTCAATCGATTGGAATAATAGCTCTCAAGTTGGCATGAACTATGGCGAGTTTCAAAGACGCCAATTGCTGTTGCAAAAAATTCAACAGCAGCAATATCAGCAACAGCAAGCTAGACAGCAGAATCAAGCGAATTTATCTTGGTTGGAAGATGAAGATCCCATTGAATTTGTAAGTTATCGAAATCCGAAATCTCTAAGTCTATGCAATTTTTAAACACTTCAAACAGGCACCTGATCTCAATAGCACGAGAATAAATCAAGATGATCGTCACCAGCAATCCCGCCTGCAACCAAACTCAATTTGTCAGAAATGCAACTCTCGCCAGCAACAAAGTGTATGTAAAAAAATTATTTGTATTTACTAATTTTAAATATTTTTGTATACTTTCAAAAAGGCGTCACGATCAATTCTTGAGTGCGATCAAACACCAGAAATGGTGCGTAATCAAACGAAGGTATGTTACCATATCCAATGTTGCCAAATTCATGATATTTAATATCAGTATTCTAATATAACATTGTTACAAATTTGTTCATTTCTCTTTAAAATCCAGTACGAAACCAAAACTAATGAAACAAGTTATCTTCAGCCACCAGAGACTTTGCGAAACGCTAGATGTAAACCACAGGCGAACCAGAGTCTCAGAAACGTAAGTTTAATTATGCCAGCAGTTGCGAACTTTATTCAAAAGTTGGGGTTTTTGAATGTGGTGTTTAAAAGCCTCATGAAAAACAATAGATCAAAATCATAATTTTAAACCCCTTTCTTTATTAATGCACAATATAAGCAGTCGCAAGATATTTGCCAAGATGTCTCTATGAATCAGATATCCAATTGTGAGCAATCTATGAGTAAGAATACAAAATATTACTCGGATCCCCCCGAAAGTCAATATAGTTGCTGTAGTCGTGGCTCTACTGCCTGTGACAGAAGTATGAAAGATAGTCAAAACTATGCCTGTTGTGCAAACACGTCTGCCTCCGGAAATCAAAGACTTTTGGAAATGTCTCAAGTAATGTCAGGGAGGTCGTGCTCGACTGTAAGTTCATAATTTACGTGGTAGCCATGTGAAGTAATCCTTGTTTTGATAGCCAACTTCGCTGGAGAAAACTAAGCGAAATTCTTCCTTGCGAGGACGTTCAATGCGAGTGCCCGTTCAAACACGTAGGTTGTGTATAATTAAATTAATTTAATTAATTATAATTTATTATTATTAAATCTCTCTAAAAGCTGAGGATCGTTTGGTTGAGCGCATTCAGAACGAATATCACGAAACCTTTGTAAATGATCCCTATTGTCCTGGCGTTATACAAGCCAGTCTCGATGGAAGTGAGAATTTCAACGAGTACTCCAGGGAGATTGCTTTTGCAGGACCCATTCCGGAGAAACCATATCCGGTGGATCCTGTCACCATGATAGAAGCAATCAAGTTGCGCATCGACCACGAGCGCAAAGAGATACGCAAAGAAAAGAATCGAAGTGAGGAGGGAAATAGAGATTTGAGAAATCAATCAAAAGAGCGCAGGTCAAGGCGTCCACGGACAACAATCAGTGAGGAAATTGATTCTCATTTTAGTCCGAAAATTAAGTCGGAAGTCAATAGAAGTGTGGCTGCCTTTCTGAAAGCCGAGACCGAGTATCGTACCAGTTTCGAAAGAGTGAGTACTATTATATTTTGTGTTTATAAAATGCATACACTACTTTTCATTCATTAGTCAGACAACGTAATTAAATCGTACCTCATTTACATCAAAATTCGATTTCAGTATTGAATAAAAATTTTCTATTTACAGGATTCCGCCTTTGATGCGCATATCAATCGCTTTGAAACTAATCTCTTTGATGAAAGAATTAAAGTCCATTCCTATTCAGCCACAACAACGCCCACTCATCGGTAAATTTAAACGGATTTTCAATCGGAAAAATGCATTTATGCGTCTCACTGGACTTCATTTTGCTCGGGACACAATATTTTTAATGAATGTAGTGCGTTTCGTATCAACAGAGCCAAAATATGAGTGATTTATTATTTTTTGCAACTGAACCATTCTTAATACCAACAGAAGTCACTACAATAAAGTTTCAAAAAAGTCCCCTATTAATCTAGAAATTTATCGGTCAGGGCAAGGAAGTGAATATTATAAAACCATTCACTTCCATTCGGTTCAAACTACTTCAGATTGGATCACAACTTCTGACCGATAAGGGAAAATTGTTAAGCAATTAATCAGACTTATGAATGACTTGGAAATGAGCAATCTATACACGTATAATCTTTATGGTACGGGATTCGTCAGACTCTGCATAAATAATTTAATGTTTGCTATTTATGGATCAAATGCATTGTTATACAATGTTGCGTAATTAAATAACACTGAAAACGATTAAAAACAGTAATAAATAATGCGCCTTAGCGGTAAACATTTTGCCAAAATCATCGGCGGCATAGCCGAAAAACAAACCTCACTGGAAAAAAATAAACACATTTACTAATTACTACGTAAGCTTCACATAAACTAATTGTATATTATAACACAAAAAAAAGTTTTTTCATTAGTGTGGAGTGTTAGTAACAAATGTTAGTTAACAAAAGAGATTTAAAAAATATAAATGACTAAAAATGGTTTAAAGAAAGCCGTAAAAGACCACAAAAAGAAAAATGTCTTTGGTTCGTTGAGCACAATATTGTGAATACGTACGTACATATATCACGTGTGATAACACACTCTCCGACACATTCAATTTTTTAAGAGACACAACTAAAGAGAACTAAAATTTGGACATAAAAGAAAGCTGAGTTAAAAATAAGTAATCAGCTGGTGGTTCTCAAAAACACAAAGACATCGCTGCACGCTCTTTTTTTTTAATATCTAGTGATTTTCATTCAGCAGGCTGATTTTACAACAAATAAGCAAGCATAACAAAGTGATTAAATCAAATAAACAAAATGTTAAATGGCCAATCGGTTGGAGTTTTTGTTGTTTTTAAATGGCTTAACGTGGTGAATATTCATAGATTAATTTCGCAGAGTTTGCATAAATGAATCAATTATGTGACTTTTACTCCCTTGTTTTTTATGCCCTTTGTCTTGCTTATTGTTTGCATTCAAAAATATTTATGGCGCATAATCATCAATTGAGTTTCAGCTGTATTTATCTAGTGTTTTTTGAAAATCTAAATTTCTTGGCTATCTTTAATTATACAATATTTGTATTTGATTTCAACACCATGTACATAATCAAACGAAACTTTACCACAAGCGTAGACCACACAATATGACTTAAAATTTCAGATTCCGAGCACTTCCTCGCCGCGATCTTCACGCCAAAAGTGCCTCCCAACGACTGATTCCAACGATCCAGAACTCGAACCGGAGAACCTCCCTCTATGATCCCTCGTCGGAGCGCCGACGTCGACGGCGGACTTCAATCAATCGCTCGCTGCACAATCAGCCCTTGGTTTTCTTTCTTCATGTTTTATCAGTGGGTTAGAATTAATGAGAAGGCAGCAATATCACACAATATAAAGATAAAGTTCTCGCTCCGGTTCTCTTTTTAAAACCAAGAGACCGGCCTGAAAACAAGAAAACGAGGGTCGTATTTGATGTTCTCCACATATATATACAATCAAACATATGCATACATAAAAATGGGTTTTATACAAATTATTATTAGGAAAAGCTAGCACTTATAATAAGGATATTTATTTATAATTAATATAGAACATTAGCTTATCAAATTGCTGGGGTTTCCTTAAAGCTACAAGTTCAGAATAATGTATAATACTTGTTTAATTAACCAGAAATCTTAAATTCCTTAACAAAATTAGCGGATATTTCTGTATATGTGCATATGTATTACCTATGAAATAGTATTTAATAATATGTTAATTATTTATTTGTTTTATGATAAACGAACACATTCTTAAGGTACATACATATTTTCCTCACACTTTTTTCAAATTCCATTCAAAAAAATCAATTATTCAATCAGACAATGTTCGCAAATGGTAATGTACTTATATATGCAACTTTTTTTTTGTTTTATAAACAAAACGCATTTGCTCCAGAGATGGGAAAAATAAATAAAAAGTTTGGACCACCCATCTTGCAGCAATACTCACAAAAAATTATGGAAAAGAACACAAACCTGCCCGCGCAGATAGCAATGATCTATAAAATTTTAGTGATATTTTGTCATGAAGAAGTATAAAAATTAGTTATCTGAATTCCGAAAAGTACAAACAAAAGCAGTTTTAAAATTTGAGTAGCAACATTAATTTAAATAGGTAAGTGCTTAGGAAATGGGTATCTCTTCAATACAAGCCGTTTTCCACGTTGAATACAATTAGAGTATAAATATTCGAATATTTGTGAGACATGATTTCGTTAGCGAATTTTAACACACCCCGTGCATTCATGAATCCCTTTAGAATGACTGCAGTGCAAACTGTTACTGTGTTTATAATAAAATTTCTGTGATTTGGCTTAGGTTTAAATTAATGTTCTCCCAACGAATGTGTTGCACATTGCCCAGATAGTAGAGATATATTTTTGGCTCTGCTATTTTTGGTCATGGATGTGCAAATGTTTAAATGTGTATATGGAAAGCAAATAAAATTCCAAAAGGATTACAAAACTAAGGAGGACAAAGGAGAGGTAAACACGAGCACAGGCATCCGGAGAACGAGAGTCATAAATAAATTCATAACTGCATCCCACGCAAATTTCACAGGGCAATTGCTTTGGGCCAGAATTTCCGAGTAAAGCTGATTCAGATCATGAGCACTGTCTGAGCTAATGTATGAATGGCTTTACGGTTATGGCCGGGTGTGTTTGTGAGGAATGGATTATGTGGACTTAAATGAATTTATGGCATGTGCTAATCTCGAGGGCTTAGAAACACCCATCCGCCGTGTCTATAATATAATTATAGCTATTGCATGCACTTTATGACTAATTATTTTTGAAGAACTTAAAACCAAGTGAAAGGTAGTCATCAGTACTGACTGCACTTCAATCAGCGCGTTTTTTTATTCACATTGATTAATTGTTCCGTTCGAACTTATATTTATATTTTTTGTATACGAATTTTATACAATCATCGATCAATTAAATAGCGGAATCAAGGGATGTGTGAATTTAAGAAGCTCATATTAACACAAACAAAAAAAAAAAAATAAGCAGCCCAGTTCATTTATGTTAGTAATGCGCAAATATTTGAAGAATGAATAATATTTTCTTTTAAATTACAAAACATTCGCTTTAGAATGCCTTGTAATATTTTCAAGTGTAACATATGAGCTCACTTAATTAGCACTGCGAAGTTTCACTAAGATCATAAAGTTCTTTACTTAACTCTGATTAATCTGTGATTTTTGCGGTAACCGAGATAGTATATGTTTATGCCACCAATTTGTGGCAATCGGGTCTTTGCGCAAAGCTGATACAAAATACGTTTAGTCAAATAAACAAAAGACCACCGCTATACAAAATTGTTTAGCTGTATAATTAGTGCACTCGATGATTGGCGAGTGGGTGTGGGAAAAACGGGATATTCGATGGGAACTTAACCAGCCCAGTTGCGTTGATAATGGGGTGAATTTCCAGCTTGCAACATTTTGCGGTAGTTTGTTAGATGGTGCAGCATTGGAAACGGAATTTAATTCAGTTACACGGAGAGTGCTCCTTAACCTCACTGAAATAGACCTACAATAGGGCAAGGGGTTCACGGAAGTTGATTATGCGTTGTTTTGGCACTTAATGTGATGAAATATGCAGAGAGCCATTAGCCCAGGATGGGATTGGGAAATTGTGGCGGTAAATAGTGGCAGTACACGATTGCAAAACGCACAGTGCCTGCAGTAAATTATGCAACACGATTCGCTAACTTGCTTCAATTTCGAAGCAAACATTTGGTTGCGAAGGAATAATTTCCAAATCAAGGTTTAATTTTTGTTCAGCTGCATATTTTTGTGCGCAACTGGAAAATGATTTGGATCGCAAAGTTTAAACTGGCTTCTCACAGAAATTATCGTTTCGTTTTAGCCGCAGGCAAATAGAAAACATAGAATTTTTCCAATACATACATACGCAAAAAAATAAATAGAATAAAATATTTCCTAACATATTTCGTTATAAAATAGAATCGATCGGTAGCTTAATAGTTAATTAAAATTCGAAATTGGTTTATCAAGGCGCACTATGAACCATTTTCGCACATAATCAAAAGCAGGCGAGCAATTTATGAGTGCTGTAGACAGATGTGCTCCCTCTCTTTCTTTGTTTGCTCCTCTATCTCTTTCATTTAACGTCAAAGGCAATTAGCATGCAGAACAAGTCGAAGCCATGAATGCACATCTTACGCACACACATGCCTGACATTTATGTGAAAATGCATAAATATTATCCAAATACAGTAGTACTTATGTTGGCTTAAGTGTGCATGACTGCAGAAGGTGCGCGAAATAACAGCTAAGCCAGGCATTTGCCAAATTAGTGCAGCTAAACTTATATTCTATACACCTTTTCTCTATGTTCTACGTATGTATATTATTTAATGTTTTGCTGTCAGTTATTGGCTTATAACAATGTTCCTACTGTCAGTTTGTGAAATATGAGAGGCTCATTGAACTTTTGTTAGCACACCATATAGTTTTGTGACGCACCTTCTCACATACATCCTGGCTTGCTTGCATATTTGTGCGGTGCTCCTCATTTCGAAACAATACCAACAACACCAGCAACAGAAGCGGTAATAACAGCAGCAAAAACAGCAAATAGTGCCAGCTGCAATAAGCCCGCGGCACTGCCGCCAACCGCTCCAAATGTATGCAACATTATGCGGCATGTGCACTAAACAAGTCATGAATTTCAAACAGTCGCCGGAGATCCCGCCCCCAAAATCCCCCAACCCCATCCCCTCTCCCTTGGCGACCAAAATACGCTCCTTGGTGGATTCTTTGCATGAGTAATAAATGCGGAAGGGGTACAAAATGCAACCGCAAATGGCGTGGCATGGCGGTGTGGTGCGGTGGCCTGAGTTTTCCTTCATTTTCCGCACTGACTTCTGCCATCGGCGCAAGAGACCGCGAAAATCGCTCGCCGCCTGGTTGGCACTTCCGCTTTTCATTTGCCTCATGTTTAATACATCCACGCAGATGCAAATGGCTGCAGGCGTGTGTTCGTGTGTGAGTGCCACTGGCGCAAATGCATCACCGCAAAATGCCCCAATAAGTATGCTAAGCCAGGCTCCAAATATACTCCACTGCAGTGCACTGATGCAAGCTTATCGGACTCGGAAACCCATAGATTTCAGATTGATTTGACTTGGATTTTTTTCACAATTGAGAGATATGATTAGCTTCATATACATATAGTTGGCGTGATTACAGCTTTTTAAGCAAATCCATTAAATAATAGTTTCAATTGCAGCTCGATTCACAACGCAGTCCTTAATCCATCTAAGATAAAAATTTGTAGTAAACTTAAGCAATAGAAAAAGTAACTTTCAAACGATTTTTATTTTTAATAGACAAATATTTAAATTAGGTCTACATCGCTAGCCATAAAAGTCAAATTTAGGAGGGAACTATTTTCCAATTGTGTTTTATTCATTTAATTTACTCGATGCAATCGTCAGATTCATTTGTACAGCAGCAATTAAATATTTAACAAACACATGTACTTTCATGTGATTTTCCTTTCTATTTCAATTGAAATTTCTGTGCTCTCACTAAAAGTGCATTTAATTGTTTTTTGGGGTTCTATCTGAATTTGCATATCCGAGGCAAGTTGCAAGAAATGTAAAATATCAGGCAGGTGAAAATAAAAAAAAAAATGAACTGAGCAACTCCTAATTGCGTGCTTGCTGCATGCGACAATTTGCTACCACACAGCTACAAATATGGGTAGATCTGAAATAGAATGCATGTAAAGGAGGTGTACGCGAGTGTTGGTGAATGCAACGAACCGGAAGTACGTCACACACACACACACACCCAAAACGTATACACCCGCAGAAGAGAGCGGGAAATACTCGTGAGTGAGCTGATGCGAGGACCCAGACAGCGTGTATTTAGTTTAACAGCTTCGCAGGCAGCGACATGCGACACTGACACTACAAGTGTTAATGCCAGCCACGCCCCACCGCCCCCACATCCGCTCACAGACACACCCACATACACACACACATATTTAGCCGCTGAAGTGCGTGGAGCAGTTTTTGCATGCTGCAAATAAAATGATGTTAAAACATTTGTAAGGCCAAACTAACTAGAATTTCGTTGGCACTACAAACGAACCCACCATTTTACACCCTTATGGATATGCACCCCGCATTCGTACTTGAAATTCCACTTTCTTGCCTCCGCTGCGGCGGGGCAAAAAACTTTTTAATCAAATTTTTCAATTTAGCTTCGTACATCGTTAATTAAAAACAGGGCTCCCTTCGTGCCAAATCGTCGGCCCTTTTCCTCTTTGGGCAGAAGTTTGTTAGTTTGACATGTGCTGCAGTTAGTTGCCTTTAATTTAATTTCCTCAACGCCGCTTAAATGTTACGCATTCGCCCAGTAGTATCACTTAATCATTTCACCCCAAACACGAAACGTCAATATTTCCGGTTAGTTACCTTTCTTCAAACTCTGACTATTTCCTATTTGTATTTAAGCAGAGAAATAAAGGATATGTATTATTAGCTCCCCATAACTTTTGTTTTTAGTTTCCCGCGAGCTTCTCGAAATCAGCGAGGCAAAGAAGTGTTAATAATCCGACATGTCAGCAATGTCTTTAATTAAGCTGGCTCCCCTTTCAACGGCACCACATACACCAATGTAATCGCATGGATTAATTAACCATAAATGAGCTTCACATTTTCACTTCCCTTCCAAAGCCAAGGGAACGGGAAAAATAGGTGAAACATATGCCCCCGCGCATTGGAGTGTGAATAAAAGTAATTTGATGCTAATTAAATGCCCGCAGCAAACACTGGGATCCGAAAGTCCCTTGGCGACTAGGATTAGCCGGTATATATGCATTTTTCGCTAATGACACTTAATTGTGCAACACTTGAACGCGCTGAATAGTTATTTGTAATAATTATTTCAATGGCCGGGGAGCCCAGACACCGGCTTGGGGGACTGACTTCATAAGCCAATTAAGTCCGATGAGAACAGCGGAAAGCCGGCAACAAAATGTTTACCTCACCGCTGGCCACACCTAAAAGTCCTGCCAGCGCAGTTGTTGCAAATTAAGTTAGGAAAACCCACGACAGACGTCAAGGGTCGAGTGGCAGACAGTCGGACTGGGCCGCATTTGCAGCTGCTCTTGGCCATAGCCGCCCCCTTTGGGGCGTGGCCGTGTCTGAGCCATAAAACCCGCCGCTGGCAAGAGTCATAAAAAGCCAGTCAAGAGACGGCACACGACAAGACAATTGGCAATGAAACAAATTACATCGCTAACAAATGCACTTGCTGCGGCAGATTGTCCTTGGCGCAACTAAATGGAAGAACATTTCGTGTTCTTGCTCGTTGCTGAATTCGCAATGATGGCTCCAATGTGATGTCACAATTTTCATGCAATTACACTGGAGAAACAAAGACAGGTTACTCTTGATAATGATTTCATTGCAGGATATAAGTGCTTTTTAATAAATATAAGTATTGTTAACGTATTACAGGACCACCAAATAATAATGACTTTTCTACTTTCTTTTACTCGAATTATCAAATCTGTCGGTGACATTTGTAACATATACGCAAATGCAGAATATTATAAAGAGTAACTTGGGCTCATTCTTAGTAACAATAATAAGTTACTTAACACAATCCTATTATCTGTTTGACGAATAATAATACTCCAAAAATTATTTGTGCTTGAAATGTTACTAAAAGTCGAATTTATAGTTTGTTTTTGAAATAATATTCTCTATGAAAACATTGCCACCGCTTTGCAACGGCAACTAATCCCGCGTATTACATGCCACCTATATCCCCCGTCGCTCCCTTGAAAACAATAAACAAATAGAAGCACCCGCAACATGATAATAAGAAAGACAAAAGTAATTTTTTGCCTGCGAAAAGAAAGTTTGTCTTTTATTACAATGTTCTGGGCGCCGCCCCCTTTCCAATTCCACCATGTTGTATGGCGGAGGCGTGTCAGAACGAGCCATAAGCAGTTAAAATATGCAAAGTACAGCGCCGGCAACAATGGCGAACAACACTATTTAATGAAAATGCACAAGGAACAAAACTTGTAAGGAATCAGGAGCGAAATGGGGGTGGGCAACTTGAGAAAGTGTTGCATACTTTTAGGTGGCCAAGCGATGACGACGACCATTGTGATGCCTTTGGCCTTCACGCCCCCTTCTCCAAACGCCCTATTTATTTAAGCTGCAGCCCAGCGAAAAGTTTTCCAGACTCCTCTATTTTCTTTGCGCTTTCGGGATTGCCGAAAATATTTGCACAGGCTACAACAACGGGGAATTGCAGCCACAAGCATTTGATGAAGTTGTTTATTGTGTTTCGCTCATTTTTAGACCCTAACTGGCGAGTTGTTCAACTTACGTGACAGGTTTGCTACACAAGGAAGCGTTAATTATTTATTTATCTGAAAGCATATGAGCATATAATGGATTTTATGAAATTTTTTCAAGTCAATAGATGGGTTTGTAAGTGTGTAACACAAATATATATTATTTTAGTTCCATAAGAGTAAGCTTCAAACAATTTCCATTCTATTCAGAATTGGATGTAATTCAAAACATGCATTTTTGGTTACACCTGAACAGCTTTACCTTTAAGGCATGTCAACATTGCACTAAAATATCATTTACATCCATTTGCTTAGAAAGGGTATAACCAGTTTTGGTGCCAAACTATTTTTAAGCGCCACGTCGTTCTGCACTTTTTTGCGGGCCAACAAGTTTTTGATGCCGCTTTTGGTTTTTCTCGGTGTTAAGTTGCGTATGGAGCAAATGAATTTAGAAGTCTTATTTAACAAGTTTCGCCCACTTTTAGCCTGACTGCAAGACAAGACAGGGATCTACATCTTTATCGACAGCTTGGCAAAGTGAAAGTTCCCAACGTGCAGTTGGCTTCTTCAGTGTTGTTGTCCGTTTGTGCAATGTTATACCGTTTTATTCGAAAACTTACAGCCAAGAGATGGGAAAATTATAAGTATTTTGCAAAAACACATTTCCTGCTTCTAACTCTTTGTAAGTTTATTGAACTTTAAACTTGAACTCCGTAAACAGGCGTAAACGATATTCGTAATAGTTTTGTATAGTTTATTTGTTAGTTAGTTATTTAAAGAATAGAACCTAAGCGTAGGATAAGCTTTTACAAACAAAACAAATGACACTGGCTCAGAGCGTTAGTCCTATGCATTAGACTCGCTCTACCTAAGACATTTGCTGCTAACACTTTAATCAAACAAAGAGCATGGCCACTACAACCTCAGGACATTACCGAAAGATGTTACCCAAACGTAATGCTGTCCACTTATATATAATTAACCAAATCGAAATAGACAAAGGAGCTCGGCTTGCCAACAAACATAGAGCCCAAGGACCTGCCATTCGGTTGCCATATCTCATGCCCGGCCTTCGTTGTTTGGGCACGTGTTGGTGCGGTTTCCTGCCAAAACTGTGGCACTCTGTGGCTGCCAAACCAAACCAGTCAAAAGCTAACCGAAGCTGGCCAACACAGACACGCAACCTGGAAAGTGGTGACTTTTGGCAGTTACTTTGCCTTGCCAACGGCCCCAAATGAACCACTCATTAAATGTCGCGCACGTAAAAAAAAAGTGTATAAAAAAGTAAATGTGTATTGCTCAACTGTATTTTATTCTATCAGTGCAATTTTATGAATATATCAAGTTTGGTAAACTGTATTTTCCATTTTTTAATTTAGATATATATTTTACTTAATAAATAATTATTTTTTCACGTGGAAGATTACAAGTCAGGAGGCGAGACACGAATGAAATTTAAACCCGAAACTGAGCGGTAATTACATCATACATGGCTCGATAGTTTTCCAAGTGGCGTCAGCTTCACCTCATTATCCTTTTGGGCAACCGCCAAGGATGTGGTGATCCCAGTGGTCGCACCTCCACATATCAGCTTACCAATAAGATGACTCCTGTCCTGGTTTCGGGCGTCAAGTGGCATTATCGCCAGAACAGTTGTCATCCCCTTCGACAACAATTATTATGCCACTTCTTGGCATTTAATTACAATTTTCTAGGCAATTCCAGTTTGATTGGTGATCGAGGCACAGCTGCGTGAAATGAAATTGAACGGGAGCCAGCTCGAATTGGGGCATGCTTTGGAAAAACCAGCAATGGAAAACCCGCCGAGCCCAACCTCTGAACTTTTGTGGTCAGCAAAATTGTTGTTCGCTTTTAATTTCCAATGTACGTGACTCGTTTTTAATTAGACAGACAGCGAAATGCTGGGAAATAAATATAGCTTTATTTATGCATGTTCAAATATATGAAGGTTGGTATTATTACGTTGAAAGTGGGAATTTAATACGCATTTGTTATTTAACTAGTGTTATTAACAATATAACATTTTCATTTCTTCGTATACAATTCTGATATCAAAATATGCTTTATTGATTACACAACGTGCACATAACAATGGGCTCAACTAACTTCACAATAACTATAGATTTCAAAGTGAAATGACTTTGGAATTGAACACAAAGCACAAATGGCAAAGGCAAATGATTTTTATTGACCAAGAAGAGCATTTTGAACTTTAAACGCCTCATGGGAATTCATTGGCTTGAAAGCACTTTCTGCGGCAGACACATGTGTGGCAGAGGGTAAAGTTTGGCGCTCTCAGTATTCATAATGGTGCAAAAGTTTAAGTCAATTAGAAAATTTCCTTTTTCCTGACTTTCCAACTTTATCAATTTTTTTCCTGTCTGCTCGAGCTTCCTTAGCCAGTCTCACTTTGTGCCAAAGTACGAAGGACAAACAAAAGCTTTGGCAACTATCTTTTATTTATTCATTGAATTCTGTACTTCAATTAAAAAGCCATTAGAAATGGCACAGAGAACACAGAAAGGCTAAGAAGGCAGACGAAGGTTGCAATGCCAATTCGTTGTCCTGGGAAAGTCGAGGCAAACAGACTGTAAACACAAAGCTCCGATATCCTTACACCGATCCCACAATCAATATGGTTATCCTTCGCTTGTCAAAAGCAACATTTGCATGCAAGGATATCGTACTTGGCTTTTATTCTCGCCTTGTCTTTGACCTACAACCTTCACAGAAGGCACTCCCTCGTCGAACCGACCTGCCCTAATTTATATTTAATGTTTGAAGGCACCAGCACTTCCTCAGACAAAATGGATTGCAAAAATTCTCACAAAGAAAAACGGCGTGGAATCTCAAAAACGTGTTTAAATTTAATAAAGTCATTCCATCTTGATTTTATAAGTATATGCAGACTAGACAACTAACATACACACAAATATTTAAGTAACATAAATAAGTAAATAATTGGAAATAATAATAATAATATATATAAATACATATATTTAACGCTCCGTTTTTGTATCAGTGTGGCCCAGTTTGACACTCGTAGGTGGCAGACGGGTCAATATGCTGTTATTTATATTTAATTTCCAACTCCCTGTATTCACCTTGTGCGGCAAGGACACTCTGTGCTGGCAGGACGAGCAAAATGGATCGGAAAAATCTTTCATAACTTTAATCTATATCATGTTACGCAAATCGCACTGAACAACCTGGTCACTTGGACGACAAGATTATACAACATTAGGTTTAATTAGATTTTGGCTGGGCTCCGGACGCTGCTGCTCTTCTAAAGTGTTTTCAATTCAATTGGGGTTAACATGCCAAATTGAGTTTTGAAAAGTTGGTTTTTGTTTAAGGGTAATGGCTTGGACTTGGACATCTCTATTTAATTGCTGTCCGGAAATAACAGTTAAAAATGCCATGAGAATTCGAATTATTTCCAAATGCAATTACAGTGTTCAGTGGCGACTGTCCATAAGTCAAGGTTCCCAAATTGAACCCACTTTGGACAGGTGGTCTTACAAATTATTCACGGCATAATTACACACCAAGGCTTCAGGGCAGTCGGCTAAAATTGAACAATTATAATGCTAGTTCTGTTGGCCAACCAAACTATTTATGGAGGTCACAGGCGGTCGCAATGGGACATGTGGCCTCAATGTCAATGACAAATACGATGGGCAGACCATATTGACCTTGGTTGATTATGTGACACGCAACCCCAATGTCTGTGTGTCCCAGCCGAAAAATAGTGACAAGAAATTTACAAATAACCTTTCTTGTTTAACAGGAATTTTATTTCTATTTTTGGTGTCCTTTAATGAAATTAAATAGTCATAAGAATTACGTATGCGCCGCGTGTTTTTCATGCATCAGGGGAATCGACAGCTTGCCACTTGTTGGTCGCCTGCACTTTTCCCAATTGACGGACATATTTCATTTGCAAATTTTCCATGACTGCAAATGTGCATATTTATGAGTGAGGGCAGTCAAAAATTCATAAGCAGGCAATGCGCCAAAAATCATTTGCAAAATCCAAATGATCCCTGTGCCCCAATTGAAAGAATAAATTTAAGCAGCTCAAATCGGTTTCGGACTGCCATACCATATATAAATGAGCGATTCTTGACAAATAAATGTGCGAAAGAATGTCAAAACACATAATTGGTATAAAACAATATACAAATAAAAGAAATACCAGGAACATTGGGGGCTAAAAAACGAAAGATATGCGAATGAATTCGGATGTTCTTTATTCATAAAGATTTGTAGGATTTGCTTTAATCTAAACGTGTGTTGTTGAAATCATTTAAGCATGGTTATTATTTAACATCAACAGTTTGAAAATATTCTAAGACTTAATCAGGAATATTCAATACCATTTTAAGTGTACTATTATCATCCTTTTAGAAAGTAATGAAAGAATATAATTAACCCGACCAAAGAAGAAGAAAAACTAATTTCCCCTTGGCCAAATCATCGTCGAACTCTCGAGTAAACTTGCCAAAAAAGTTTCTTATTAATTAAGGAAATGGCGTTAAGTAAATATAATGCGTATTTAAAATTATATCTGGGCAATAACCAAAAACTGCCAAGAGTAGCTGGATAAGTTGGTGGCAGTCATGTGCGCCAAAGCCAAGACTACGAACTGTGGAAAAAAGTTTGGCCTTAGCTGTCGGTTGTTGTTGGCTGTGCCATGTTTATGTCCGTTCATTATGCAAAGAGCCAACAACTGGAGCACCGACTATACCTATATATACGTGGTTATGAGCCCCATAAAGTAAAGCGCACGCCACTTTATTCCGGTCCCTTTCCGCATTCCGCTTCCTCTACCCCACCACCCCCTCACTTTTCCTTTGCCACGGCACACAGTTCTAGGACTCTGGAAGGGCCTGTGGCTGCTTCATTACCCTAATGAACTTGAAAAAAGTATCGGGTGTACGGCGAGTCAAAGGCAACTTGAAGACAATCACCAGGTGACCACCAGGCCGCCCAAATTTTCCCGCCTCTCCTTACAGATTTGCCTGTAATGAGGTCATAGTCACGAGTGTTGACTTTAATTAGTGAGTTTTTGAGAGGCAAGTCTGCACCTCGCCCACTTCCTTTGAATGCCAACGAAGTGAGCTTGGCCATGTGACGACGTTGGCCGGGCCACAAATTATCCGTTAATTATGGCCAATGCCGAAGTTTTTAGCACTGGAAATCAATATTAACTGGGAAACAAGAAACAAATTAGGGAAAATTACAATATTTCTGCCCTTACATTTACGGCTGTCTAATACTCTTTAATCAGGATATACTTTTTGGATATGATAATAAAGAACTACAATTTAAACGCAATATATTTTTAGGGAAATTTAAATTTAAATTAAAAAATTTCTCGACATAAGTGAATCCTTTTTACTTTGTTTAATTATCCTACAGAAGAAAAAGTAATGTGAAATACACTTTTCTGGTTTTAAAAGGAAATGAATACATTTTAATGATGTTTTGTTAATAAACCAATGATAGAATATACCATATTACCGCTTCAAGCGGATAAAGTACGATAAGTACTTGTTAAAGAGGCCGCTTTATATTTCATTAAGGCAGATGGAGTAAACGGAGATGACCAAGTAAATATCTTTGGTGCTATTAGGTAGTTAAGTAACCTCAGTGAAATGATAATTTTAAATACGACGTTGCCAAGATCTCAAGCGACTTACCTGTGGATTATTGAAGGATACAGTCAGCAGTCATGGCAGCCAGCCAAAGGGCCAAGACTTCATCCTTTCCGGTCGCCAGTTGAAATAACAATCGAGGAAGCCCGGGAAAATGCTTATTTACATGCGGGGTAAACTCAGGGCAGGGAACAGGAAGTTGGTGGCAAGGACAGACAGCCGGGCCAAGAAGATACCAATAAACCGGCAGCGACATTTGTTGATTTTATTGACATGTTTCGCTGGCAAGGCAGCTTTCGTCTGCATTTTCTGTTTTCTGTTTTCTGCTGTTGCTGGCAGTCAAATTTCCTCCATCGCATGTCCTTTTTATTCCTGCCCAACGGCACTGCCTTGGCCTCCTTTTTCTTGGCCCGTGCGTGGCCTTAAAATGCGCCATAAAATTGATAAAATCAGTTGATTGTAAAAATTGATAAATTGAAATTGATTGAGGCAGTCGGAAAATGGAGGAAAAGTCTGGGGCGCCGTGGAAAAGCCAATGAAACGTCTTTGAAGCCCTGCACACACAACAACTTGGCCCTTTGCATACGCAATAGTTACACTGCAAAAAAAAAATAATTCATTTGTCTATAAATTATATAAGCCACATATTTTACCTCAATGAATTGTTACTCTTTCTGATGGCAGAAACAAGTTTTAAGCACAATTATTTTTGGAGTTACACCTCGATTAACGTTTTGAAAAACATTTATATTTTTGTCGGTGTCATGGAGTGTAGCACATGTTGCCAAGTGAGTTTTGTGGTCCACAAACAACATTAGCGGCCCAAACGCAGTGGCTGCCTTTTCTCCTCATTCCAGAAAATTGGCAAGGACTTTGACTTGGAGGAAAAGAAATCGGGCAAAGAAGACAGCATTTAATTAACAAGTTGGGTAGAAATTTTATTAGAATTGATTTTAACTTACACTCGGAAATTGGTGAATGTTAAGAAGGAGATTAAGGATGGAATTTATCCATTAAATGAAAATGTTGAATTCCAACAGTAATTATATGCAGGATTTGGGTTCGAAATGCAAACAAATTGGAGTCGACTTATAGAATAGAATTATTCTAAAGGGATTTTTTTACATTATCCTTTCATTTCCTTATATTATGAGTAATACCTGTATGCGCATTATATTTAAGTGACATCAGCCCAAGTTGTTTTATGAATATTTTATCAATTAAAAATACAACAATTCAAATTAGGCCGGTGTACTGTAAAGCTTTAACAAATTCACAGATTATTGGGTACTTTGCTGCACTGCGAATCCAAATGACCTGGGGTCATTCCATTTGAGCTGTTCAAGTATCTGTTCTCTTGTTTTCTGTTGCTGTTTGAGCACTTCCTGCAGCCAATACATAGTTAATTTGAAAATACTTATTTCGGATAGCTCTTGCGCCATGTCCAACTTTCCGGGTATTTGCGAGTATCCTGCGCAATAACCATAAACCTGGCGATAATTGCAATTGCATAATTAACGTTCTTTTTACGACTGCTTTAAAGTGTTCGCTTTAAGTACTCACCTGCACTCGTGTTCCGCTGCCTTCCGCTGGTTTTTAATGCGAGATGAAATTACTTTTTATTGACGCCTGGCAAACACGATTGACAAGCACTTACACGCTCGTTGAGTGTCATTTTGCCACTTGCGGTGGCAATGGCCGCCACTCCGTGTCAATGTCTACGTGTGTGTGTGTGTGTGTATCCTGTCAGCATGCGCCTGTATGGGTGCCCGTGTGTGTGCGATACATGCACACATGCGAAATTGATATGTATCACATCCATTGATTTTGCATTATAGGAAGGTGTTTCACTTCGAGTTTATTATTGTCCTGAACTGTAGATACTTTCACACATTTTTCGAATTATTTCGTTATGTTATTGTCAAAAGTGTATTAATCAGTAAGAAACGTAACAATATTATATTCTCAATTAAAGAATGAAGTTAAAAGCCTCAGTAAGAGCACCCTTTTTGTTCAGATCTACTATTTTTGCTACACGAAAACTCTTTAAATATTGCCAACTATTATCGTTGACAGTTTACAAGTCAATCGCTGCAAGCCGGACATGGGTATATATATATATGCATATCCGATATGGTATATACTCCATTAAAAATACACATAATGATATCGTGTGCGACATTATCTTAATGCTCATTAAAAGCCCTTTTGTGTTCAAGCAATGCTTAATTGCGATTATCGGTGCTGGTGATATTGGCTTGTGTGGCCACGGGAAAGTTTTTAATTGCTAAAGTTTGTAGCAAAGTGAAAATGGCAGTTGCAACACTTCAATATTTGCTCGATAAATTGATAGATGTGTAGCCAGCTTCTTCTGGCTGTTCACTAAAAGCGCTGCCCTAAGCGGCGAGCGTCAATATGTCAGGTAGAGCGGCTAAACTTCAACACCTCGTCCTCATCCTCAAACCCAGACCCACACCCACTGCTACTGCCACTGCAAATGCCTGATGCAGCATTTTGGGGCACAAATGAGCAAAAGTTAACAAGACAGAGCCGGGGCAGACGAGCTGTCTTATTACAGCTGTTGCCGCTCCTTCTTCTTAGCACTTGATGCGCCTCCATTGCCACGCCCAGCTCCCACTATCCGCCCCGGGGGGTTGCGCCCCCACTGCGGTTCTTTTTGCCAAGCCAGGCGCCTCAAGCGCGGAGCATGTGGCTGTGGCAGTTGCACTTAAAATTAAATCCGAAAGTACCACTGTTCTCTTTCCAGTTATATTCTGATTAAAGCTAACAATCGTTATACATATTTATCTAGAAAGGGGTGAAATAAATATGGCATTCAATAAATTTCTAGAATATATATGCTACTAATACCATAGAAACAATCATAATAAATTTGGCATTAGTCTCTAAAGCACATGTCCTTCAACATTTCGTTGTTGCATTTCTCAGAGTGTGCTGGAATTTTAAGTGCCTCCAACGCAACTCATCTCATCTCCATCTCGTGTACGAGTGTGTGCTTAACCGCGAGTGCAATTATTACTTGCAAGTTGCAACAAACGGCAGCAGCCTGGGCAAACTTTCAAGAATGCCCTAATGGCTGCTGTTGAGAGCAAGGATTTGTGGTCCGAGTAGCCGGAAACCTGTAATGAAGATGCTTACATATCATAAACATCGGCCCATTGTTATGCCAACAGCAGCTGGGCAGCCGCACAATCCGGACGAAGAATTGCAAGCGGAGTCGCAGCAAACGTTTGACCAGCAGGTTAACAATGACATTTTCAAAGGAGGCAAACACAAGTCACAATGCCCACAAAGGAGCCAAGCAATTCGAGTGCACTCTTAAAAATAATGAAATTTAGGTGGAGCCAAATAAATTTTATACTTTTGATTGAACCTACCAACAATTTAACGCTCTTATAGTATAAATTTCATTTACACTTTTACAAACATGTTAGTTTAAACCATGAAATAAATGGGATAACTTCCACCCAAATCGTTATTTTATAAAATAGCAACAGAATAGAAGATACCATTTCATGAATTATACTATATAATATTCATATAACCATATAGAGTCCTAATTTTTTTAAATGCATTTCCGACAAAACAGAGGGCAAGTTTCGTTTCCGCTCCCCAAGTCAGTTGCAAAGCTGCTGCGTTTCTACGCAACTGTACCTCAATCATAAACGCTCCTGGGGGAAAATCATTGCATACCTATGTATGTATGTATGTACCTGTGTGAGCTGGCGGAAAAGTCGGTAGAAAGCGGAGAACAATAAAGTTTCTTGCCGCTTATCGCACTTATCAAATTACACAGCAGACTTTTCTTCCTTTTTCGCATTTGCATTTGCCGTATTTCAACATTGCACATTGTCAACAGCGGAAAAGTTTTACCCCGTGCCTGGCAGAAAGAAACAGCGGTAAGAACAACCATAACAGCGGTATTATTAACAAAAACAATAACTTATTACCCATTGCTTTTAGTAGTTTTTATAACTTTTACGACTTTTTAATAAAGTTGCAATGCATTTGCTTGTTGCACAAGGCAAGGTAATGGGGATTTGGGGCTTCACGAACGCTGCCAACGTCAACTTCAACTCTCAAGACAAAGTTTCAGCTCCAAGGCCTGGGGGCTGGCGATGCTCGCCCAAGTTATATTTCACCCACTCAACCCCCTTTAGCCAGCCACTGCCATCCCTTCGGCAAAGTGAGTTATGCAATGTCACGCATCCGCCATGTGGTCGGACCGGCTCCGTTTTAAGGCTTTAAGCTGCAGCTCGCTGACAGCCTAAGCCTCGTTTCGAATGCACGGCAAACATTATTTTGAATGCATAGTATACAATAAATAAAATAGAATACAATACAATATGTAAAATATATTGCTATGTTTACAAGTATTTCCTTATTTCGGTTTATTCGGTTTCGGTATTGAACTCAAATATAAACAACCCAAGGTATTACATAATACAAAATATCAGAAATACTTAAAAGTTCCATACAAAGTTCTAGGCCAATTGATACCGAACAACATATCGTCTGTACGAAGTTAAAATTATAATTGAAATATTCTTTTCTCAGCGCACAGCATCACGTCTTCAAAGACAAACAACAAGCGATACCAGACAGTGGAGACAGTGAAGCATGCAACACAAACAACACACACGCACTCGAATTTCTGGTGGCAAGCATGCTAATTTGGCCAACACACACACAAAGCCATACACGTGTCGACGAGAGCATCTGCCATGATAGTGTTTCGGATGGGGATCCTTATGGAGAAGTGGTTCCGGGGCCTCTTCGGCCAAAGTTTCCACTGTGGCAACCAGCAGCGGCATAATGCATTTAGCCATCTTGCTGTTCCGGGTCCGGCGTAACTTCTCATTCACTTTGCCACATATTAAAATCTAACCACAAAATGTCAAACCGAAAACCAAAAGTTATGCATTCGAGTCTGTGTAAATATGTGCGCGGTGCTTGTGCATGTGTGTGCGATTCCGGTGAGTGTGTGCTTGACAGGTGAAACTCAAAAGAATTGTTGCATAAACTTTGATGTTTATTAGCTTCAATGCGCTCAGTAGCTGTGGGGCATTTTGGATGTTAACCATCTTAGGGTTTCTTCGCTCCAAATTGGTGTATTTTAAAATGTATACTTTAGGTTGCTTTACAAAATATTATCTCTAATCATTCCTGTATAATCCAAATATTTAAAATAATTTCAAAAATTTAATTGTATTATTTCTTTAGTAATTCGTTTTTAATAACAAATTATTAACATATCTTAAAAACACAAACAACAGAAAATCGGACACAAACTTTCTACCAATATTTCTAAATTAAAAACAAATAGAATTAAAGAGTTTACAGCCACGCTCGATTAAATGCAGTGCCTGCAAATCGCATTTGTACAAATCATTGGATTTTGTTGACGCAGCTAAACGAGCGAAATGCACTCATGTTCACACCACCCTTCAAGTGTTGACAGATTAATTAAGCCAAAAATAGCAAAAATCAAATCCACAAAAAATACAAAAAAAAAAAACAAAAAAAAAAAACAAAAAAACAAACAACAACATAGGATTATTGTTTATGACAGTGACGAAGCACAAAATGCAAATATGCATTATGCAAACCTAATTGCAGGCTTTGTAGTTGTTGGCACTGCAGTTGCGTAATTGTAATTGCGCTTATTGTGTGCATGTTAGCCAATAATTAGCATTGAATTAATTTTCAAACAGCAAACCAATTAGCCGCACACCTTATCCTCGACACTTGACCAAGGCGGCGAAGATGACCCCACACCCTTAACCCTTTCAATCCTCAGAAGTGACCGCACAACATCATAATCACCTTCGACCGACGGTTGCTGCACTATAATTTCATTGAAATTCGATTACCATCTGGGCCAATCTCTCAATCAAACACTTCACATGCTCGTTGTAATTACGTGTTTCGCGTTGCCATTTGGGCCAAATGAGTTTGGGGCTCATTTACATGGAATCCTTGGCTTAAGGCGAATTAAATTTATATCAAAGGGAAATCGAAAGATGGTTACATCAAAATATATTTTAAACAAAAATGTATTGGATGGCCACTTAAATGAATATGTATACCTTTTTACTCTGAGCTTGTAGCTTGTTTAATTGTGAACTGAAAGGATATGAAGATTTACGACCTGAGATTCAGGCCAATGGCCTTGTTGAATTGCAGCATAACATGCGTTTGCGAGAGGCGTTTAAAAGAGTTCCCAAAGTGCAAACGCAGCGTCCCTAAATGCGTATTTCTCAGACCCTCACACTCACAAATAGTGGGGATTTTGGTAACACAAACACAACAAACTGGACATAAAGCACGACACACACACACACACACACACACATCCAGATGAGTACAATGGATTGCATTTGAAATACACAGACGACGTGCCCAGATAAATTTTACCCAGTCTCGTCCTTAGTCCCATTCCCATTACGAACCACTTTTTTCCTACACAACCAAAAATTTTTAAGTTAATAATAATATTTAATATTAATAATTAAAGTATTTGCAATTGTATTTGTGGGGAACGTAAACATCCCTAATGTTGCTACAAATATTTTAAAATTTAAATTTGTAAATATTTTAAATGATATTAATCTAATTTATTTCTTATGTGTATTTCGAAGCAAAAGACGACGACGCTGCAAAAGTTGCAAGACAGTCGAACTGAGAATCGGACCTTCCATGCTGACTTTGAAACTTATGCGCCAGCCGTTAAGCTCAGCTCAATGTGTTGTTTTTCCTCGCTTTTCTCCCCGCTTTCCTCGCTTTTCCTATGTGCTTGAGCATGTGTGCGTGGAAAAGCAGCTTAAGCATGCACATTCGCATAAGGAAACGGATGAAGAAGTTGCAGAATAACTAAGCTGCAGCAGCTCATACGACTTTCATACATGTACATACATAAACACGAGCGGCGATAAAAGTGACGACCAACTAATTACCCTATTCGACTTTATTTGTATGTCGTTTAATGATAAAACTTTGACAAACTTTTTAAGATTTTACGCATATTCATTTTATTGTATCTTAAATTAAATTGAGAAGATGCCAATGCTTTAATTTATTACGTTTTCCAAACAATTTTCATAAATTAAGATATGAAATTCTACCAAAATATTTTGTCCAACGTTGGCTCACCTGAGCATACCCAAAAAAAAAAAACTGTCAAAGTCCAGGGTACGTATAAATGCTCATAAATATTCCTTTCCATAATAATAAAAAACCAAGAATAAGAAAGGAAAGCAGAATGGCTGCTGTGGTGGTAAGCAATTTTTGAGTACCGCCTGCAAATATGCAGTTCTTTTTCTGAATGATTGCAACGTGAAAGTGTGTTTTCAGGCTCCAACGACAACGGAATGGAACATATTTTGCAGCCCCTAAAATGTTAAACGTACTTGAGTAATCTAACTTAAAATCGGTACATAATATATTAGATCGCCAAAGCTGTATGGAAAAGGGGCCCTAATTTCTGTATTTTATTATATGAAAAAATCACTAATCGCAAAATATTTGCCCTCATTGTGTTGCGATACAAAAATTCTCTTGGTTCTGTGCTTAAATGACCAAAACATTTTTATAACTTAATTAAACACTGATTTTCCTCCACATTTTACGACCATTTTCACAAAGCCAGCGACAACACAAAACCGAACACGTCGTCCAAAACTCGATACCCCACCCAAAAAAAAAACAAAAAAAAAATAACAAAATGAAGAAAAGCGAGCAAAAAATTGTTGGAGAAAATGAAGTTCTATTCGATTTGTTTTATTGTCCATCGGTTTGGTTCGGCGAATGGATCGGGTGGCTGGGCGGTTGGATGTTTGGTCGGATGGCTGGTCTGTGGTCAGCTGCCAACTGGGAGTATTAGTTATATATGCTGTGTCGGCTATTTTGGGCCACTGGCAGCGGCAACAAAGTTATTTTACGAAACTGCCAATTGTCGGACTTACTTTTTGTCCATGCCAGTGTCGCTGCCACATGCCACATGGCAATGTTCTCGTTCTGTTTCAGTTCAGTCTATATAGTAGAGCACACCGATTTCCGCCCGATACTGACAGCCAGCCAGCTCAATAGAAAGTTGAATTTTTTTCCCGGCTTATATCGTTGGCTGTCGAGTTATGATGGAATCCTTTCGGCTTGGGCCACTTTAATTACAGCCTCGAGGTGTCAATGGCTGAGATTAATCAGTTTAATGGCTCTCTGTGCTCTGGCATATTTCAGCGGAATAAAGTCATTAAAATGCAATTAAAAAACGCGGGTATGCCGCCTGGCTTCGTCCTCACTAAAACGTGTTTGAGAATTTTCTTAGCTTAATTTAATTAATTTAGCACAGAGCAAAGGCAAAGGATGTGGGCCAGGGGCTTTTGTGGCCATAAACTTACTTTGTTTGGCTTAAAGTAATTAACATACATCGCTTTCCAAAGGATGGTATTTCTCGTTGCTTGTGTTTCAATCACAGGGGTAAAAGGAAACTAATTGTGTATTGGATAAACATTTATTTTCTCATAGGTAAATTGATTGTCTATTGCTGAATTTCAATTCAAATACCATTCTGGTAATGAATTTGTTTCACAGTCCAACTACGTTCACTCAATTAAGTGGTAAGCAGAATGAATGCCATTTTACAATGTAGAACTTAGTCGTGCATAGCAGTTAATTAAGATAATATATACATAGTTCGAAACTGCAGACCTATAATAGGTAAAGCACAATATACATGTAACCCTTGGTGACAAAGTGGTAAACGTCAAAGTCTATGGATCTAAGTATGCCCTCCGGATGTTCCAAATGCATCCGATGCTCAGCTAAACAGATGGCATTATCCAATGTAGCACTTCATTCCCACATCCAATCTAAGCAATCCAAATCCATGACAAATGTATCGCAAGTAGCAACCTTCAAGGTGATGCGGTAACGTGGCGTATGGGTGATGGCAGAGAAAGAGTCAACTCAACGAACGAAAAGACACATAAAATATGCTGCAAACATTGTCGCGCGCACTTGCACCTGCTAAAAGAAAAAGTAACAGGTACAAAAAAAAAGCGGACAAATGACTCGCATAACGGAAGTGACACTTTCCTTTATAGGACATTTGTGCAGGGTTAATATCTGTCCGTACGGTCACCAATAAAATTACTAAGTCATGTTCAGTATGCAAATTTACATCCAAGAAATATTTATATTCTTATTGTTTCCAAAATTTAGCAATAAATAAAGCTAGTTCAGAAAGCCAAAGCATAAATACCAGTTCAGTAATCATATATTGAATAAAAAAACCTATGCAAATAAATATGTAATTAATAATTTAAAGAATAAATTACCATGTAGTTCGGTGCATATGCAAATGTTATTAACTTTATTATATATTAAAATGTATGAACGTTAGCTGCTAAGAACAATCAATTAAAAGCTGTTTCTTAAATGAACTAAGACCAGAAGAAGCATTGCTATCTGTGACATCAAAATGAACCTAGATTATACCAGCAGAAAACAAACCAATTGCACCTCAATCTAAATTAAGCCCGTCGCAGGAATACCGTCGAGAATCCAAGGTATTCTACCAATCATGCCCACAATTTCTCATGCTTCTGCGAACATCGGGAAACAGTTTGCCACATTCCCATTGAGCCGGAAATGTGCAGGAAATGCGAGTAAACACAAAAGCGATTCAAGGCGAAAGTGGACATCCACAGGACAGCAGCATCAATGGCGCTGGAGGATGTCCAAGGAGAAGCCACTGGGTCAGGTCATTCGCATTCAATAATCCCCCGCAAACAGCAACAAGGAATCACAATGCAATAACAAAGCGAGGAGTGCACGGCAAAAAAAAGGATCGAACTATTGTTACCAACATTAAAATAGGATGCGCCATATTGTTATACTATTTGTTAATTATTATTGTGGTTTGATTATAAAAATAAAAATTTGAAAAATTATTCAGGTGAATACAACTTACAATTGGTTTCTCCAGAACCAAAACTATTTCCATCAATTCATATATTTCGGTACAATATAAGAATTTCACATTATGAAACACCGAAGGACTCCTCAAATTTTGACCAGTGTAAGAAAAAACTAAGGAACAGGGTAAAAATGAAGAAAATCGGAGGAAAGGACAAGTCTCGATGGCAGCTTGACTTGCTTGATGGTATTTCCCTTTTGTCACTGACATCAATTGCTCTCCGCTGTCAATACAGAAATATTGACAAAATGTTACGGTCAGTGCCATTTTTACTGGGTATAAAGATCTCTGTGATGCACCAAAAGAGGAGATAATATTTATTTGTATTGCACGGTTATGGACTGTATTGAAATTGTTTATTTCACCATACAATTTTTCACAGAGTAAATTTTTTTCTTTTCGCTAATGGGATTTAAATCTGTAAATTATGAAAGGCAAAATCAATTTAAGCTAACAATACATCAGACTCCCTTTTTTTATTCCATTGCGTTTTTCAATGAAATTCTTATCTTTTTCATTTTCATTCAACTTTGACCCGATGATTTACATACATCTGTATGCTTATGAGGGTTCAGCGGAGTCAAAAATGACAAAAACTGCAGCGGACCGTCATAAATTCGTCATGCATGCGATTTCTGATGTAGTGTCCTGGATGTAGTGTATGCACTGCAAGAAACGAGGTACTCAATTTGTTCCTTGTAAAAAAGATTTCTTATTAATAATATTTATTGCAAAACTGTGTAGAAGATTTCTTATTAATAATATTTATCATTTCTTAAGCTTTTAGAATATATACATATAAAATATAATATTTAGTTACCCTGACATGTCGAGGGCATATGATATTGTATTTGCCTAGTCTTCGTCTAACATTTGCCAAGACCAATGTGCAGTTCGGAATCGGGGGCACAAAATAGTAATCTATTTAATAAACCACGTGTTCCACTCGGGGCGAGAATGTCAGCACGGTGAAACGCCGGAGGATGAGCTATGTACCCGTTATACCCACCTATGAACTCTTCGCAACCAAACATCACTCCACTAAAATAAATTATTCAGGGCCCTGTGAACGCTTGAATGGATAGGTATTCACAAATATCAAATGGAGGGGCCACGGATAGACTAACAAAATACCATCAACCATTCATACACCTCCCAAATGTTTTTTGCCGTTGGCACAAGAATTCGTTTACATTTTGGAGTCACAGAGGTTACTCCACAGTTGTTAAAATATTTAAATTTAAAAAACGATTGCATTATTATTAATTATTAATGAAAAATAAATTACCGAATTGATAATACCATTTTAAACAGATAAACCTGATAAGATTTAGCAATTGAATTGAAATATTTAAATGCTAGAGATTACCCAACCCCATAACAGAAATACTTTTGAATGGTTTGGTGCTGTGCGAATGTTGATTATAGAAATCACACTAACTCAATTATACGCACTCGTAAGCACACATAGTTTACGGGGCAGAGAGTGACAAAGAAAATGGGGCAATGTGGCGAGGGCGGGTATGGACGATGGGGTAAAAGGACACGTGTAGCCGCAGGACATGATGGCATATGTTCAACCTCCCGATGATGGGCATCGCTAAGCGGTTAACCGCAGATGGCAGTCGATTGGGCCCTGTGTGTCGAGTAAGGACCCCGAAACAGGGACTAAAACCATTTCGGGGCAGAATCCTAACATTATTTTAATGAAAATGACGCTTGATTCGGGGGGCGGCACTCGACAATCACTCCCGTCAAACCTCATGGCCATGATTAAGCCCATAAAATGGTTCCAACTGATGCGGTCAACTTGCGATACAATTGTGAGCGTCGGAACAAGGCTTACGAAATAATAATAATGCAAACATCGGAGGGAGGAAGTTGGAGCGGCGAAGTGTATGGATGCGGAGCTCAACCCTTTGGACGCAGCTGCTCCCTCGGAGCATCCAAAATGTAAACAGCAGTGCCAGGAACACAAAGTGCCCTAGGTGCAAACACGTACTGCAATTCAAATAAAGAAAACAATAATAGAAAATGGAGTCGAAGCCAGAGACATGGAAGGGCAAAAAGCCAGAGAAAAGCGCAAACATCTACCAGCGCAGAGGACTTACAAATGGACCCATGTGGCTAACACAAAATACACTTTTCTATAAGTTCAACGACAAATATTTGTAATACACATATTTTAACACTAGGTTATCTTACTAGCAGATATCAAGCCACTTATTGAACATAAAAACAATTATTCATCTTGAATAAGAATAACAAATGATCCAAAGCAAGCAAGCTTGCTCCATGATTTATGTGCTAAACAAATGTTAAATTTTGGAAAAATAATCTTCAATGCAGAGATTTAGATTTAAATCCGAAGGAAATGGATCAACGTTTTGTCATATACCCTTCCGCCAATTAGAGTATTTTTGGGGTCTGCTACACTTTCTTGGAGAGCCTTAGTGAAACGTTTGCTTTTCGCTGTTGGCTCTCAGGATAACCTTTTTCCTTCAGACCTTCCCGATTTTTTGTCCTCCCATCAACCTGACATTCCCATCAGTAAACCGTTCTCACGTTGCACACTTTATTGTGCTTTTCAATTGTTTTTCTTGCTGTTTTTGCTCCTGCGAGTGCACTTTTCAATATTGATGATGGGGCGCCACAAAAGATATACTATGTGTGTAACTATATTTAACGCTTCATTGATTAAGAGCCAATCGAAAATTGAATGCATTTGCTTAATCAATGAATTGAAATGTGAAACGTGAAGCCAGCAACAAAGAATGGGCTGGCTGTTTGTGAAATGGGCTGACAACCGACCAGAAAGAATATTTGGTAAAAAATAAAAACTTAAATCTTTAATTTTATTAACAGTTGCAAAAGAAGGATTTTGAGTGCAATATATACATATATTTAAAAACTATATAGATTTTAAATGTCGTACAGTTATCTTTAGTAAAGAATACGAAGGTACTTATCGCAATTAAGGTAAGAAGTGCTTGATTATTTGAAGTCGGAATTTAACACATACATGCATTTTCTTCACCAAAGCTTGGATGTCAAGTTGTAAAACCAAGATAGCTTAGAGATGGATAAAATTGTATCGATTCATATAATGTAATGTTCATGCCCCCACATATCCGACGAATTTTGGGAAACAAGAATTTAACTCAACCGAATTGTTCTGGCATACTCCTGCGGATGCTGACAGTTAAAACTCTTCACGGCGACGTGGGTTTTCGATTATGGCTAGTTGTTAGCCCTGGAGGCTGAGCTATAGCCAACATGTTATCCTCGGCAGGAGTATGAAAAGCGACTGACAGAATCGATTTGAGAGAGTGCTCCTTTGTAAAACAAATTGCCAAGGCCTTCTGGTGGAGCTAAAACTCGAAAATACTGGAATTCGCCGAATCGGCCTTCTTCATTCTGCGCCATAAATGAAAGCCGTTAAGCGTCCTGAGTGTGTACCCATGTTGCCTTCGTATTGGGTCATCGTCAAGCGAAAGCCGGCGCTCCTTGTGAATATTCCCAGTCCTTTTGGGTTATGGTATCTACAACGTATTCATGCCGTGCGGCGGAAGCGCCACTTGACCATGTAGTGCAACTCATCATCGGCTTTCTCTGGGCACCGCATCTGGTCTAAACAAGTATCACGAAAGGTGCCAAAGAATCCGTCTACTATCGACAATTTCTTTATCGCACTTCTTAATTTTGCAAGCCTTGTATATAATAAATAAACCAAAAAGGGTCCCTTACCACTTACCACATTAAGCAATTGAGAAATTCCTCCTTCGATGTACTTTTCCAAAGCACCAAACCAGATATAATTGTACATATATGTATGTAGGAATTAAACTAAAATAAATTGGATGCACTCAATAAGATCTTAATTAAAATTAAATGTCGAATACATTTTTTTTATATTGACAAAGTATATATATTGTGTGTTTCAATTTGAAAGACTCGGAAGGCATGTTAAATAAGAAATTTCTTTTTATTCGGTCAAAAATGCACAGTAAATATTCTATTTCATTGTCCCTCTTTTAGTGATGGCAAAATTCTTTGTATTTTTTTAAAGAAACTTTATTTCGGAAAAGCGTGGATTTACATGTCTGCAGGCTTTGAAAAATGTAAGGTAAACTTTTTACCGACTAGCCCAATCGGCGTCTTCGCTCGGCCTCTGCGCGCCTGTGTCGGAGTCTCCTTAGGTTGCGACGCCTGCGCCGATGTATCCTTCTGTGGTGCACGGTCGCTTCTGCGGTCGTGGTAGAGGTGGTTGTTGGAGCAACAGTTGTCGATGTGGTGGCTGTTCCGGTGCCGGTGCCGGTGCCGGTACCAGTTCCAGTTCCAGTGCCTGTCCCAGTTTTGGTTGCTGTGTCGCCCGACGAGGCGCACTCAATAAAGGACATGCAGCAAATGGCAATCACTGCCAAAGTCAAAGGAAGAAGTAGCTTCATCTTGAAAGACGTTTGTCGTGTGGAACGTTAAGATTTGTGTGCCATTTAAAGGTGTTGTTAGGCATTTTATAGCACTGCTGGCAACAATAATCTGGCTTTTTGCGTCGACGGTATGGAAAACTACAACACTTGTTATCCAAACGCAAAATGTGTAAAAATAACGATCGGTGTTTGCTTCTTTAGTTGAAGAAAACTGATGTGTTAAATTAAACAAATAGTATTCAGACTGTTAGTCTGGTACACATTAAGACAAATATGTACTTTTTATACACGCTTTATTGAATCGAAGTCTAGTTTGGTGCTTGTGTACCCACTTCTTTACCTTAATACTTAATCAAATCAAATTTCTTTGGATTATTTATATATCAACTAAAACAAATTTAATAAAGGAATTATTAGGCACGAGTAGTGCGTACCTGATATACAGCGGAAAAACAGTAGAGATTCTCTATATTTGACAACCTCGTTTTTATGACCATGTGTAGATAAAGCAAAAAAAAACTCTAAACGCTATACAGTTCCAGTTTTTCTGAAAACCACTTTCATGTTTCAAAGCCTTTTTCGCTTTTATTCCATTCATTTTCTTAATTAAATAAAACTTATTTATAATTACAAATTGTATTTTTGCAAATCTTAACTTTGGTTGCTCTTCTTTTTCCTTCTTTCCTCTGCGATCTCCTCAAATGCATCTTCCAAGGATGGCTGTGATAGGGAATAGTCTTCCAGGTGCCAGGAACTGCGATTGCCCTCGACATATTCAAAAATCTCCGACCAACTAGTGTCTTTGGAAATTTGAAATGTTAACCTGCCACTAAACTCGTACTTTTCCCTAAGGAAAAATGGTTTAATGATGATATTCTTACGTATTCCGACATATGCACTTTTTTGGACCTGTACTTACTTTAGTTCTGCGTTGGGATAGGTCATATAGATGTCATCCTCAATCTTAGTGAGCATTGCCACCATACTGAAAGGGGTAATATAGGCCAAAATACGCCGAACAAGTCTAAATTATAACATACTTATCCGGTTGTACATTTACAACCAACTTGAGCGTCATTCCCTTGGCTATTTTGTTTTTGACGTGCTGAACCGATCCCATGGCGTATATGCTGCCATCCACCAGGATAACGCTTTTCGAGCAAAGGGCGTTTATCTCGTCCATGTTATGGGAGGTGAGCAGGACGGCCTTTCCCTGTTGGGCCACCTCGTTGATAATGGTCCAAACGTGACGTCGCGAGGCGGGATCAACTCCCGCGCTGGGCTCATCCAAGCAAATAAGTGAGTTTGCTCCACAGGCAACTGCAGCGTTGATTTTCCGCTTCGTTCCTCCACTGTAGTACGTAATCTGAGGTGGTCATAAACACGTTGATCTATACTATTGTTAACCAAGTTAGCCATGTTGCTAGTTCACATACCTTTTTATCCAAGTGTTTCCTGAAACCGAACTGATCGGCCAGTTTTTCACATCGTTTATTCAAGTCTTTGCTTGGAAAGCCCCATATCAGAAGGAAGACTTTTAGCAACTGGCGGCCAGTGAGAAACTCGAAAAAGGAGTCAGATTGAGGGCAGTATCCGAGTTCCTTCATCGCCTTATTCCGTTTCATCCTCATGCTGTAGCCTGAGATATATATGTTTCCTTTGTCGATCGAATGCTCGCCAACAATCATTTTGAACGTGGTTGTTTTTCCAGCTCCATTGGGCCCGAGAAGTCCCACGCAATGACTCCTGTTTCCGTTTTTAAGGCCAAGAGCATGACATTGTAATCTATACGCGTTTGAGTATACTCACGGTTTCAGAGCAAAGGATATGTTATTGACGGCTAGTTGATCGCAGCCATACTTCTTTGAAACCCCATTGACGACCAATGCCCGAGTTCCTATTTGATCAGCATCCATAGCTCTGATTTTCTCAGCCTCCCTGGACACTTTGGGATCCTCAATTGAGCCCTTTGAGCTGTATGGGCAACACCCCTTACATCTGTACCAAACACAACTGCCGTACTCAAAAAACATTATCAACAGAAAGAGTATGATGGCAGTCCCAAGCATGACCAGCATATCAGGCCATGTCATGGGATCTATTATAAATAAATAAATATAAATAATTTAAATTATTGTGTAAGCTAGTACTATGTTCTTCTAGACTCACTAACGCACACACATCGTGGTTCTAAGAAGGCCAAGGGGTTGATGCAATACATTTCATCAGAAGTTAGATTTTCAGAGAGTGGATTTTGGGCTTCCGAAATGTAGGACCCGCACAGAGACATGTAGTGAAAGCATTTTTGTATGCAGTTATAGCCAGCTATCAATGGATGCATGTTGGCAACATATATAGCTACATATACCATTTTAAAAATCAGCGCCAATGCTCCCAGAATCATCAAAATTAAGGATCCTATAATAACTAATAGGAGGTTAGAAGATTGAATTAAGAATGGAATAATTGAATTGAGGGCGTAGATATCTTATACCAGATAGTAGGATCATAGACACGGCTAGAAATGTGGCCGAAAGCATCGATATCAAGAAGTAGATAAATATCAGACCCGCTAATCCGGTGAAGAAGAGCACGCACAGCAAAAGGTACCATGGGGCATATCCGTACAGGGGAAGCAGCAGGGCCAGCACCAAGATAAAAAAGACCACCATGTCGAAGGCAAGGTGACTCAGCCAGTAGGTGATCATCTCCAGCCCGGATACCTCCTGCAGCATCTTCATGTGCGAGACCCTCTCTTGGATTACGGCACTCGAGAATATAATCATGGCGATGCTCACATAGCCTATGACGTATATTGGGATATCTCCATTATTGCTAATTAGAAAATCCTCCTTTTTTCTCAGCGTAAATGGAACGCTGGTAACCTCTATGCTGATTTTCGGTCCAATGAGCTCCTGGGCCAAGGCATTATAGACAAGATTAAGGATCATCGGCGCCGCATGAACGTAGTGTCTGGGTCCGACCCAACCGATCAGACCCGTCCGATCACCAGTGTCAATAGCCATTGACACAAAGTTAATCTCACGCCTGCCCTCTCTCGACTTCCATTTGTCATCCACGTAGTCCTTAATTTGTTCCGATACGACTATTAACTTTAACTTTCCCTTGATCAACGACGCAATAGAGTCTGCACGACGTTCTTCCGTATATGACTTGCTTACCGGCACTGAAAGCAAAATTGTGAACTTATCTACCCCGTAATCGCTGATGTTGAACGTGGGCCTGCCCGAATGATGAGGCTTTGTGGCCATCATTAGTGTCGTTATATAGTAGACAATGGGAGTCAACAGCAAAAGCAGGAAGTAAACCTTTTCACAAAATTTAAAATAAATCAAAGTCACAATTGCATTATGGTCATATTACCTTGTTGTCATACAGAGCCATAACCTTCTTGGTCATCATTGCTCTCCATTGCTTTTTACAGCTGCGCACATTTCCATCCTGAACCTCGTTTTCCTCATCATCGTCACGGTCATCGTCATCTCTTTTCTCAGCACCCCCCGATTGGCGAGAATTGAGGTCCTCCGCCCCAAAGCTCATGAAAATCTCTTCCAGACTCACTGAGCTTAAGCTGAATCCCCGAACACCCAAAATGTTCATTTGGCTCTCCAAGTCACGGAAGAGCGAGGAAAAGTACTTTGACTTGCTGAGTGGCAGCTTGTAGCAGACATCTCTGCCCTTAATACTGAACGGTTGAATTGTACCCACATGGCGAGATATCAGGGAAGTCAGCTTCTCCAGGTCACATCGCTTCCTGGCTTCGCAGGTGATCAAGCAGCTGGCATCCACCTGTTTCTTGAGAAATGGCAACGATCCAATGCATCTCAACTGCCCATCGCTGATGATGACCACCCGATCGCCCAGGACCTCTCCGTCATCCAACTGGTGCGTTGTCAAAAGTATGGTGCAGCCCTCCTTCGCCTCCAGTATTAGTCTCCACAGCTCCCGCCGGGCGCTGGGATCCAATCCGGTACTGGGTTCGTCGCAGATGAGAACCTACTGGACGAGTAAGAAAACTAAGAAATTTATAAACGTAAAGCTAGAAAAAATCAGACCTTTTAGAACAAAAGAAGTGTTTGTTAAAAATTGAAAAAGTCGAAAACTTGCAATGAATCGCATAAGTTTTATCCGTTTCAAAAGTGATTTACCTTGACTCCCCCACAAAGAGAACAGGCGACACTTAGACGCCGCTGGGTTCCGCCGGAGAGATTCCGAGCAGCCAATCTCTTCTTCTCCTGCAGATTAAGCTTCTTCAGGTAATTTTGCACCTCCGACTTCACTTCCGCGCCCCGGAGTCCTCGAAGGCGGCTAAAGAGCTGAATGTGACTAACCGAGCTAAGGTGCTTAAAGAGGACGTTCTGCTGCGGGCACAGACCAATGCATCTCTGGGCCTGTCTTCGTTCCTGCCGGATGTCAAAGCCATTTATCAGAGCCGTCCCCGAAGTGGGCGAAATGAATCCAGCCAGCATACTGATAAGTGTGGTCTTGCCCGCTCCATTGTGTCCCATTAGCACCGTGATCTGTCCCTCGAACATGTCGAAGCTAACGTTCTTCACGACCTCCATCTTGCCGAAAGTCTTGCTAAGACCTCTGATCTGAACGCCGGCGATCTTGTCCACGGGATCTGGTTCAATCAATTGGAGGTCGGGACGTTCCTCATCTGGGGCCGCGCTATATATGCCGAATATTCTGTTAAAGAGACGGCTATAGGGCAAGAGACTTTCTGTGGAGCAGCAGCGGGTGCAGGGGAAATGCCAAGGTTGGGGAACACCGTAAGGGCCTGGCCGGATTTTCTCAAGGTATAGGCATAGAAGCAGGGAAAGAAAGCTAGCCAATATCATGACCAAAAGGATATAGCCAACGCTCAGCGTGCCTCCCGGCCATGAGGTCTCGAAGAGATTACCCCACTGTAGACCTTCACCGTAGTCCTCCCACATGCAAATGCCGACGACCAACACTTGCAGTCCAGACAACAAGAAAAGGCTGAGGAACACGTTCAATCCTTCCGAACATCCCTTTGAGTGCAAAATCAAAAAGGGAAGATAGGTGGCAATCAAGGCAAGAAAAGTAACCAGCGAGATGCGATATGTTGTAGAGATTAGACTGCTCATCAGGAAGCTAAAGCAGATCGTGCAGTGGCTGAGCACTAGCAGAACGAACAGTGCCATCGACCAGTGGGTGAAGGGCATAAAGGATATCTCAGAATTTGGTAGGACGAGTTTCCAGAACAACGTTATTATCGATGATCCGATCAAGAATATTATGAAGGTCTGGATGTACCACGCCACCCACTGCAGACAAGAGCCCACACCCATCAGGTTCAGTGTCACCTTAAGCTGGAGCTCCTTTTCCTCGACGATGGACTGTAACATAGAGTATGACAATCATTAATTAATATAACCTTCACGGCTAAAATTTCGTTACCTTTGTCAAGCTGACAACCACAAAGAAGATAATGATTACAATAATCATTATGCCCACATCTTGTAAGGTAGATGAGTTGTCCGACTTAAAAATTGGCGGGGAAGGAAGGTCCTTAATTGGTGGAAACTTGATATCCCCCTGGGTCTTATTGAATTCCTTACACTTGTGCTTAATATGGACCTGGCTCAATGCCTGCTGTACGGCTAAGAAGCCGGTTTTATATAACGGATACGATCCGTCTGCTAAGTACATAATATCCACGTTTAAATCAACTGGCTTGCCAGAATGGAGGGTGAAAGACAGCTTATCAGGCCATTCTGTCCAGGGGTCGGAAAATTTGATACCAATCACAGAACTTTGTTCCTTCGAAAAACTAACCAAGGCTTCATAAAGTTTGTGCGAGTTTTCAAATCCTGTGGTTTTATTTACGTTCAGCTCTGCCACAATCGACTCGATCAACTTAGTTTGGGGAGCGAAGTAAATATATGAGCTTTAAGGATAGTAAAAAATTTAAATCTCTAGTAATGGAGGAAGTACTAGCATGTAGGACTTACGGTAAATTATAAAGAAACGCCGCAGTTGGTATTGGATCCGGAATTTTTGGTTTGTTCCTCAGTAACGGTATAAGCCTTGCGCACATACAAAGTAAAGGCAGGAGGGCAAAGAAAAAGAAAAGGCTGACCACATAACATTTGCGGCCTTTGAGCATTGAAAAGTTTTTCCACAACAGCAACAACAACTTTATAATCCAATTTGGAGCTTTGTGGTCAGCCATAATCGATTTCATACAAGAACTTTAAGTGTGTAAATATTTTGTCACTTAACTAAAAGCAACTCTGTTTAATTTTTGACTCAATTAAAACCCAGCACTGTTTCGTTTCATTTCATTTATTTTGTTTTTGATGTTCAGGTATAAACTCATATGTACACAAAATTCGTTAGAGAAATACATCACGCAAATGCAGAGCTACTGGAAAAGCGAAAAAAAGAGTATAAAAAGAATGAAGTATAAAATGTAAAAGACAATGCGGTAGCCGTTGTGACAATCAGTTACTTCATCGTAAATTTGCTACATAACTATAGTGAGATATTGACTTTAGTGAGCTATTTCAGTCCAATCACATTGTGTTCTCGTTACCAGAAGTGTATAATGCTTTGCTTGCATGCCCCAAAAGAAATGCGTTAGCAAGGGAATGCTTAGTGTTGTTGATTTAATGATTCTTGATGCTGTTTCTGTTGCTGCTGCACTGGCACCTGTTGATTCAGAACGGGCGGAGGACTCTGATTGTGGATCTGTTGTTGTGCTACGGGTTGCTGTTGGGCAGTTTGCTGCTGCTGCTGTACTGGTTGCTGTTGCTGCACAGTTTGCTGCTGCTGCTGTACTGGTTGCTGTTGCTGCACAGTTTGCTGCTGCTGCTGCACAGGCTGCTGCTGCTGTTGCACAGGCTGTTGCTGCTGTTGCACCGGCTGTTGCACAGGCTTTTGCTGTTGCTGCACTGGCTGTTGCTGCTGATAGACTGGCTGCTGTTGCTGATACACAGGTTGATTTTGGTATACCGGTTGTTGTTGCTGCGGAATCTGTCCAGCGTGTTGGTAAACCTGGTTGGGTTGCAGCTGCACAGGCTGCTGTCCGTTTCCGTACTGCTGCTGTTGGTATTGCTGGGCATATTGCTGTTGCTGTTGCGCGTATTGCTGTTGCTGCTGGGCGTGTACTTGGTCAGGATGCTGGTAGTGCAATTGGGCGCCCGGTGGTGCCTGTTGGTAGGCCACGCCTCCTGGTGGTGGAGCAGCATAGTATCCCTGTGGCATGTTCGGGTGCGGTGGCAGCTGGCCCTGAGCAATCAAGCGCTGCACTTCCTCCTGCCGCCGGCGTTCGTACTCCAGATACTCCTCGTGTGTATACTGCTGCTGTCGGTCGATGGTCTCCCATTCGGGGTCCTTTTGAAATTCTTCCTTGTTAGTCTGCACCATGAACTCGTCGATGCTGATTAAGCCGTCGTGGTTCATGTCCGTCTCCTGAAAGTAGTGCTCGCGCATACGTTCCATTTCCTCTGCTCGCTCCCTCATATCGTCCTCGGGAAGATCACTCTGATAGACCTTGTCCAGTTCCTTGACAAACAGAGCTTTGACCTCAGCCTCGTCCCAGTAGCCGTTGCTGTCGACGTCGTGGATGGAGAAGAATGTCTTCGGATCAAAGTCGTTCTTGTCCATGTGGTCCTGCTTCTCCCACACATCCTCTAGTTGGGCCTTGTTGCCAGGGTGGTGCAGCTTCTCGTGGTCCTTATGCTTTTCCTCCTTCTCCTTGAGCTCGGTCTCAAACTTCTTCCGCGACTCCTCATCCATTTCCTTTTTCTGCGCCTCACGCTCAAACTCTTTCTGCATTTCGTACTCCTTGAACTCGCCACGTCGCTTGCGGTCCGCCTCGGCCAGGTCGTCGGAGGTCTTCTGAATGAGCTTTCGCAGATCTTCGATCTCGAAGGTATGCTCGTTGTCGTGGTCCAGATGCTGAGACACCTTCAGGTGCTTCCGGTCAATGTCGTTGGACAGCTCGTATGCTTGATTCGCCAGCTCCCGCAGGCGCTCCACTTCACGGCGCTTGATCTCGTCCAGCTTGGTCCGCACATGGTGGTTCACGTAGTCCAGCTCCTGTGCGATCTTGCCACTCTGAGAATTAAAATTGAACACATTAATTATTAAGCTTAAGCAACTGCTTGTGTAATATGGAGTAAACAAAAAGAGATTTACGACTATCTAATTAGAAACGAAAAAACGCATCTCTATGCTTCTTACATGTAAATTAGAAAATATTTTAAAGCGAACTCTGTGTGGATCCCTGATCTTTATAATTTCCACTTAAATATAAGTGTACACTTTACTGACATGTAAATCACACCTCTTAAGGGCAATGAATACATTTTAAAGAAAGCTCTAGAATATTAAAAGGAAAACGAATGAGTCTCTTTAATAAACACATACAGTTTGTCAAGAAACTGTTTACACACTGTAAAATAAGTTTAATTTTTGACTTTAAAGCTAAAATAAAGGGTTTTTTGCTTAATTAAACGCAATTTTTTTTATAAAATATAATTAAACAATATTTATTTTACTTATAAATCAAAAAACAAATTAAAAATATTAAATATACAAGAAAATAAACAACAAATTCCAAGTTTACACACTTTTGAGACTGTCAAGAAACTCTTTACACAAAACACTAAATCGAAGTTTAATCCTAAATTTTTTAATTATTTTATTAAAATTTTAAAAGTTTTGGTATGTAGTATGTTCCCCATTGGCTTTAGCTACAAGTTGAAGCCTTTTTTTCATGGATTGGACAAGTTTTTGCAGGTCATATTCAAACGGGATCTTTTCACACTCTTCGACTATTACAGTCATAAGCTGTTGTTGTGTTTTAGGTCCCTTTTTGCCACCTTCTTCTTTAAGTAGGTCCACAAATTTTCAATGGGGTTCAGATCAGGACTCTGAGGGGGCGTATAGATCACTTTACCACAGTTATTAAGGCGCCAGGTGCGTACATTGCACTCTTTATGTTTCTGATCATGTCCTGGTAAAACTTAAAATTTGGCTTGTTGTTGCTAACCAGACTAATTTTTTCTACACTGGCCTTCAAATTTGTTTTTTAACATTTCTAGATATTGCACGGCATTTATTGTGCTCTCAATTAAGGCTAGTTTTCCCACTCCACGGCTGGTGATACAGCCCCACACCATCAGTGACATTTTTCCAAATTTTATCGTTGGAATGATATTTTGTTTTTCTAGCGCACTCAACGGTTTGCGCCATACTCTGCTTGGCCCGTCGTTATAAAAGAGCATCATTTTTGTTTCGTCACAAAATATGACGTCATCCCAGTACTCTTCCGCATGATCCATCATTCACAGGGAATGAATGACGCTTTTCAATATTGATCTCTGATAGCAAAGGCTTTTTTCTTGCAACTCTTGAAGAGTACCTATGGCGTAGGATGACTTGGCGCACAGTTTCGTGTGACACAGTTAGGTGACATTCTTCCCTGATATCCTGAGCAAGTGATCTGACCGAGATTCAGGGGTTCGCAATCACTTTTCGCATAATAAGGCGGTCTACTCGCTTGTTAATTTTGGTTTTCCGCCCACCACCACTCTTAGGTTCAAGCCTGCCCTCTTTTTCCGAGCCTTTTAAAACATTGTAGACGGTCTTACGGGATACAGGAAACATTTATACTAATTCTGGAAAAGATTTTCCCAACTGGTGGTTATAGTTTATTAATTGGGTAACTTCAAAAGTTAATCTCTTTCCAGGCATTTTATTAAATTTAATAATTCGCTTTAAGCACGTTTGATCAGCAAAATTTCACAAGCAAAGTCAACAAATTTCAATAGAAGCGTTGTAAAAAGCAATGCAAAGCCAAAAATAACGGAAAAATCGAGTTCGTTCTAAGAAAAAGAACAAAACAAAGTAGGAAAACAAAATGTGTAAAGAGTTTCTTGACAGTCTCAAAAGTGTGTAAACTTGGAATTTGTTGTTTATTTTCTTGTATATTTAATATTTTTAATTTGTTTTTTGATTTATAAGTAAAATAAATATTGTTTAATTATATTTTATAAAAAAATTGCGTTTAATTAAGCAAAAAACCCTTTATTTTTAGCTTTAAAGTCAAAAATTCAACTTATTATTATAGTGTGTAAACAGTTTCTTGACAAACTGTATAAGTTGATTCTAGAAAACACTAGAAATAAACTTTTACAACACTATCTGACTGCCTGCTCAATTTTTACGTTTTACGCTGGGAATCATACATTTAAGTAAAAAGGGGAACACAATCTGAGAATTATGGTAATAAAAATTGCTTTATACGACTTTTTGTAAAAGTATTTTGGTAAGATGATTCTGCTACTAATCGATGTATTTCTGCAAAGGTAATGCAAATTTAGCAACAAATGACAACATCTGCGTTTCAAGATGTGGAAAACATAGTTCAGGGAAATCCCCATCCTACTCACCCGAATGTCGGCCTCGGGCGCCTTGTCCAGCTTCTTACGGAACTCAGGGTCCGCCTCAAGGGCCTCGACAACCTCCCGCAGGTAGCGCTCGTACTCCAGGGCCGTTTCCACGTCGGCGGTGGCCGGAGTGGAGGACTCCGCCGCCTCCTTGTGATCCTTCTTATTCTGTGTCACGGGCAGGGCGACAATCGAGGCGGAAATCGCAATCAGTGCCAATCCCAGCAGGGCCACGTTCTGCACCATGGCTGCGAGTGTGTGTTTCTGTCGTGTACTTCCCACTTGTGCGCAATGCAGGCCAACAACTGTGCAAATATCTTCACAAAAAAACAAATATCCTCAAGAATATTCTGACGTGTCGAAATTGCGCGAGACCGTACTGCACTAGCAACAAAATACATGCGAGTCAACGCAAAAAACACCCAAACATATGTTAAATATACTGGGAATATACATACCACACTTTCAACCAAAGACGCAAACCTTTAATGTTTTGTGTGTTGGACAACGTTATTGGGTGTTGCACCTAGGTACAAGATTTACTGCATGAATTCCTAAATAAAAGAAGTACCTAACATTTAAGGTACTATCCATTTGTTTTAACTTTCGATGGAACATGATTTATTTAGTAACTTCTTATAGCCTAAATAGTATATGTGAGACTTTACGGTAAATGTACCACCATAAGATTATTATAAATATAATTATAGTATAATATTTTCAAATCTGTTTTTGTATGAAATATCTGATTCAAAACATAAACGTTACGTTAAACATTTAGTGTCAACCGAATTTCCAAAATTTGTATAACTACAAAATTTGAAAGCTCCAAACGCAAAACAAGATATTTTTATACACTTTACTTTAATTTCGCGTATCAAGTTTGATTATTTTTATTTTTTGTTTTTTTCTCTACATTTCCTTTCCTTTTGCCGGCTGGCTTAAGTTCTGTTTTAATATTGCCTAGCTTCTTCTGCTTTGAATTTAAGTCCTTTTCATAACCCTTTCGATTTTTTAAGATTTTTTCGGTTCTTTCAACTTTTTTCAATTTGGTGGATTTGTGCTTCTCGTCGCCTTTCGTCTCCGGTCGTATCTTGGTCGAAATGTCCTCGCGATCCAACGGTTTCTTGGCTCGCATCTTGGCCTCCGATTTGCGAACCTTTTTCATTTGCAACATATATTCCGGAACGGTTCCCCCAGAGTTTTTTATTATAAGCGCGATGCTAAGGGATAAAAAAGCGATTAAATCAGGCGCCATTATCTCGTTTTGTAGCGTAGAGTTACCCTCTCAAATTGGACGTGTCCTCTTGTGTGAAAAACGTAATTGCGCGTCCCGGTCGTCCAGCACGTCCCGTTCTGCCGATCCGATGAATGTACGAAATGGTAGTGGGCGGAAAGTCGTAGTTGATCACCAGATTGACACCCTTGAAGTCAATGCCGCGGCCCATGAGCTCCGTACAGATGAGCACCCAAATGCTGCCCTCTCGGAAAGCTTTCACGCAGTTGTCGCGCTGATGTTGACTCCTTTCGGCATGGATCACGTCCACGTTGATGCCGTCGTAGAGCAGCTCCTCGAACAGCTGCTTGGCACGTTCCTTGCTTTGAACGAAAACAAGCACCGGCGGCTGGAGACCCTGGCGCACAAGGTCTCGTATGGCCACCAGCTTACCGCCCTCGGATCCGACGAACAGCAGCTCCTGTTGAACCGTTTCCGTGGCGCTATTTTGCACTCCAATGGTTATGCGCACTAGGTTTTTGAGGTGACGTAGAGCCCATTTAGCCACTGGCACAGTGTAGGTCGCACTAAAGAAGGCCACGCACTTGGTTGGATTTGAGCACGCGGCATATATGTCGTCTAACTGCTCTTTGAAGTTGTTTTGCCCTTCCTCCATCAGGCGATCTGCTTCGTCCAGCACGAACCACTCGACGTGGGACAAATCCAGCAGTGGTGGCTCCTGCTGCAGGAGGAACCTCACGCGGTTTGGCGTGGAGACCAGGATGTCGTACCGTTGCTTGCACTCCGCACCATGTTTCTGCTTGGCCTCGCTCACCTTGCTTATGAAGTGGGTGCGCAAACCCGTTTCACGGGTGAGTTCCGCACACTCGCGGTAGATTTGCTGGGCCAACTCGCGAGTGGGAGCAAGGACCAGAGCTCTCAGTCCAGTTGTCTTGTGCGCCCTCAGGCCATTTATGATGGGTGTGAGGAAGGCCAGCGTTTTGCCGGATCCAGTGGGTGCACAGGCCATTAGCGCCCGTCGCTGGAGGAGTACGGGCAGGGCCTGCATCTGGATCGGCGTGGGGTGGTCAAAGTTGCGAGACAGTAGGTTCTGCTGCAGGCGAGGCAGCATCTTAAAGTCCCTGGTCAATGTTCCGAAACTGTCCACCGGTGGAGGAACATTCTTGCCCAACACCCTAATGCCATACTGCTTCCGCGTCTCGTTTGCCTCTTCGGCTGCCTTTTGAATCTCTAATTCCTTGGGGGATAGTGTCTTCTCTTTCTTCGGCTTCTTGCGTTTCGGTTGATTGCTGGAATCCCCGTCCAAGAGACGGAACTCTGTGATATCTTCATCATCTTTATCTGACTCTTCGCTTTTCACCGGCTCCTCATGTTTAGAAACCTCCGGCAGTGGCTGCAGTTGTTGTTTTGATGAAGGTTCCTTCTGCAAACGATGTATTTAACATGTGAACCTTGCCTTTACTGAAGTTCACTTACCTTTGACTTCTTGGTGAAGCGAACGCCCGCCGTAATCAATTTAAATATATCGTGCTCATCCATTTTCCTGAAAACAACGCACGTGCAATTGTTTTGATTTAGGCACAGTGCTACCAGATCGGTAAAAAATGTTACATACCAGGGGGCTGTTAACTGCAAGAGCAAATTAACCCCTTACTGACCAAACTTAAAATAATATTTTTTAAACGAATATGGAATAATATCAAAATTATTCTCTTGCTGTAAAGAAGCCCATAAAAAGCTTACAAATAAATTACAAAAAAATAACATATACATATATACATAAAATTATTATTTATTTTGAGCGAAACATTACTTTATTCGCCAGGCTCGATGGCCACCAGTTCGTCAAGGAGCTCAACCCTTCGCTGCAGTCCCTTCGAGTCCTTCTCACTGCCCCTGACACCCTCCGCCACCCCGCCCCAACTAAAGGACCTATGCCCAGGATCCTCCAGTCCATCGTCCTCGTACTCTTCGCAGATGTTGTGCATCGCACAGATGCTCTCCACAATGAGGCGCACCTCGTTCAAATCCCGGGCCTCCAAAGCGTACAGGGTATTGAAACGTCGTGCCAAGGTGTCCAGTACCTGTTCCGCCAGCTCGAAGGCGGGACGCAGCATTTCGTTGAACATCGCATCCTTGCGGAAGCACTCGGCCTCAATGGGCCGCATCAGGTAGGATTTGAGAGGAAACACATCGTTTCCGATGAGATAGCTGCCCGCCGGCATGGTCCTCGGATTCAGGGCCAATGTCTGGCCAATGGGTGAGTCCTCGAAGCTGTACTCCATGGCCAGCTCAACGTAGCAGTCGACGATCTTTCGCTCGGCATTGCATATTAACTGGAGCACCACAGGCACATCGGCGTGCTCCGACTCCAGAAATACGTCCAGTCGCCTCAGCGTTATTATGCCAAACAGTTCCCGAAAGCAGCGCAGTTTGTCCAGTCTCTGATATCCCTGCAGGGTGCTCCGCTGGGCCGCCAGTGAGTTTGGCCACTTAATAAAGCTCTCGTAATTATCGGAGATGCAGTGCCAGAATGCCCGCACCACCTGCTGGCAGAGAGCCCAGGGCAGTCGAAACTTGCGGGCGATCTCCTCGAAGTGCTCGTCGGTGGACAGCTTCCACAGGGCCAAGGACACCATGGTCTGCGCCGGCGGACTGGGATAGCCTGGCAACGCGATTCCACATAAAGTTTTCTCTAGGGCTTGCTGGATTTTCTGAAACGAATGTACCGTCCGTTAAAAGATCGTGAAAATTGCGAATAGAATACCCAACAGCCTAACAGGATGTAGACATTCTTTGCACATCCTGGTAACTGGAGGAACAGCAGTCCATACTCACCAGGAATGTTAGCTTGCGCATGTGAAGGTAGGACTCGAACTGGGCATCCGTGTAGCGGTGCAGTAGGTTGAGTTCCGGGTGGTGCCACTCCAGCTTGGGCATCTTTAGGTCCTGTTTCCGGTCCTCCGGTTCTTGGGAGTTCCTGCGCTTCCGGCCGGAAGCCAACGCCCGTTTTCGCTGCATCAAAGCGAAAATCTCTGCCTCATCGTCGTCCTCGTCGAAGGTCAACAGCGGATAAATGCCTGAATTGATGTCCACGGACGGCTGATCAATCAGCAAGTCCTTGGTGATTATGGACGCAATGTTAGCGAGCACAGCGCGTTCCTCCATGACGTTTGCAATCTCCGAAGTTTTGCCTCGTTTTATGATTTTTTGCGTCCTGTCGCCCGGCTTTTCAACCCCCTTTTCACGACGGGCATGTGCATATTGCTAGTCAGCTGTTTTGGTGTTGGTGGTGTGGAAAAATTTTTTTTTTTTTTTTTTTTTTGTTGTTTTCAAGGTTTATAGTCTTGTATTTTTTATTGAATCACTAAAATTCGAAAACTCATGAATTGTTATATTTCTAACATTTTACATTTCAAAATACAGAGCTGCCAGATGCAGTTACAATTAACAGTCGTTATGGAACTGTTAGGCTTAAACTGTACTGTTACAGAGCAAAAGCATAATCGTTATTTTCGAAACTGTTCTGTTTGCCTCTTTTGTTTTTATTGAACTAAAAAAAACTTAAACGTGATATATTTATGCTGACAACTTTACGATGTAATCCAATAGTCTGCATCGTATACTTAATTCCTCTACTTTTTGGCCTATTAACAAGGTACGCCTACGTAGTCGCATTCCAAGGGAACTATTATATAATACACTCGGTAAGAAATCTTAAAATAGTACCGATTGTTAACTTCTACTTACCGATTCTCGGCTTCAGCACTTCAAAGGACTCCCAGGCGCAGGTGTGCAATGTGGGATCTGCCTCCGGCATGCTGGCACGATTGCCCGGGCGTGATGCACTTGCTCTTAGTTCTTGAACACGTCTTCGCAGGGCGGTCAAAACGTCGGAGTGCCTCTCGGAGTAAACCAGATTGTTCTGCTCACAGGGATCCGATAAGATGTCGTACAAGCACTCCTCCAACAGAGGATTACATGACCTCTGGAGGTCTCCACAACGGACTGCGGCCAATCGACGGGTGAGAGAAATCCGTTGTTGCGTCAGTCGTCGTAAATCGTAGCGAGAAAGGGCCCTTGAGGTGGCGGAGTTGCGCACCGTAACTGCATAGCGACTGTCGCGGGGATCTAGGTCGTCCAGTTCTCGGTAGGTGAGCACCGAATCGTATCGACCGGAGGCAGTGGTGCCATTCACATACTTCCACTGTCCCATTTGAAGAGCAGAAAGTCGCCAAACGTCGTCCAAGATGTGCAAAATCTCTCGAGGAACGTGGGGAGCATCTGCGGATCCGGATAGCTCGGGCCACAAATCGATCCCGTCCAGTTTTAGAGAGCTATCCAGCTCTATGTCCGCAGCACGTGAAAGCGTGGGCAACCAGTCGGCGACGTATAAGGGCTGGCGGAAGATGGAGCCGCGTGCCTGAAGCCCGGAGCTCCAAATCGCACCAGCCACCCGTACGCCGCCCTCCCACGGAGTATTCTTCTGTCCGCGGAGTGGGAAATTTGAACCCGTATTAGAGAACATACCAACCGATGGAGCTCCATTGTCCGAGTAGAAGATCACTATGCTATTCTCCAGTTGATCTGTAGAAGACAGAGCGGTTATTATACGTCCCACGCTCTGGTCCAGTTTGGAGATCATCGCTAGGGGTTAGATTAGATATGTGATAAGTCATGTTTGGGATAAGCATTTAATTATTAAAGTGTAATTACCTGCATATTTCCTTCGGTTTGGATCCTTAATGTAGGAAAACTTTTGAATCTCTTCCTCGGGAGCTTGCAGAGGATCATCCTCGTTGGCCGTGTGGGCAGCCAAGTGGCTGAGCATCAGGAATAGGGGTTGCTCCTTATCAGCATGGTCTTTGATCAATCGTTCCGCCTCGGCGGTTAACAAATCAGTTACATAAACCCCACGATCCCGGCACTCCAACTCCATGTTCCGCCGGAAATCGTAGCCCAGACTATAGTTGGCCACCGGCATCTTGGATCGTCTCTGGAAGTAGTCTATATAAGCGCCCCAATAGCCGAAGTGGTAATCGAATCCCCGCCGAGTGGGCGTGTATTCCGGGCGCGAGAAGCCCAGATGCCATTTTCCCACCAGGTTGGTGGAGTAGCCTGCCTCCTTGAAGATCTCCGGCATCAATGTGGCATTGAGGGTCAGGGCCCAAGGCTCTTCGTTGCTGATTACAAAGTGCTGTGTGCCTGCGGTAATCAATATATGAATTGTGTGGGTTTGATTCAAATCATTGATAATAACAATCCCTGGTATACAAAAGGTAATCGATACTAACCCGTGTGTATTGGATACCGGCCGCTGAGCAATGCTCCCCGAGATGGAGTACACATTGCCGGAGCGTAGAGCCGATCCAGTAGACGACCGTGATAGGCCAGGGCGTCGATATTGGGAGTTAGAAACTCCCGTCCGCCTCGAAAGCTCACATCATCGAAGCCCTGAGAGAGTGTTTGCTTTAGAAATGGGTTGATTTATGACGGCGAAACTAGTCCCACCATGTCGTCGGCCATAATGATGATTATGTTGGGGCGCCGTGCTGCAGCAGATTCGTCCGACTTCACCCGTTGGAGGCAGAGCAAAAGCAGAAACGCTGATAAGCCCCGCATCTTGGTTACTCAACTTACGTATTAGACAATCGCGTAATATTCGACTGCCTTGCACGGCAGCTACCGATCAACTGAAACGGCGAGCGGTCCACGTAACATCTCGCCCCAAATCGGTTTGGGTCTCGATCTCCCAATCTGTCTCAGCCGGCATCTCACTGCCAAACCGATCGTTTGGCGTTCGATTTGAAACCGATCAAACCGAATTAGAAGCCACAAGCAACAAGTTTATTTAATAACCGAGCAGCTCCATCTAAGTAATTATAATGTGTAGGTAGTGTAAATACGTACAATTTAAGAGGCTTTTTGTTGGAGACAGTTGAATAAACTCAGAGCAAGTGGGGCGCATTCTGTCTGGGATCAGTGTGCTTATCAAAGTGGTTAGCCGTGAGCACTTTGTGCCGAAAAAGCCAAACTTTGCCAAGGAAAACATTTTCGGAAAAGTGCTTGCATCTGGGTACGTTGAAATTAAATGAAATCGAATGTACAGTGTAGTGTTTATTTTTTTTTTTTATTAAACTAAACTTATAGAGTAGTCTAACAGCAGCATACTAACTATACAACGATCTATCTGGTTACCGGATGTCCAGTGATCCAGTGATTAATACTATAGGGACATGCACAGACACACACGCTTATTTGGCTAAACACGCACACAGTAAAGGCATAATCTGATCCTGATTCTGATCCTCGATCCGTATCACCAAACAAGGCTTCTGGCCGCGGCCGGAAGACCACAGATGGCGTTGTGCACGGGAATGGCCAGAAATCCGGCCAGAGCAATGCCATAGGAGTCCGACTGTACCACCATGGCCATGGCGAACTGCTGGCGCTCCGGCGAAATCTCCTTGGACATCCGATAGAAGGTGTTCACGTAAGCACCGCCGCCCAGAAGTCCCTCCCACAGGACGATGGCGAACACGATCCAGATGCTAGGCGTGTACCACCAGATAACCTCGGTGAGGAAGTATACCACGTTGACGAACTGGAAGATGGACATCAGCCAGATCTTGTCCAGCTGGAAGAGATTGACAGAGGAGCGCGAGATAAAGACTCCGATCTGATAGTCCACATTTAGCCAGCGGTACTGCGAGTCCTTGTCCAGGAATATATCTTCAAAGTAAACCAGTTCGAACTGAAAAATGGATGACAATGAATGTTTTTTTGTATGAATTAAAGAAAGCTAAATTACCAATCCTTGATTGATGAAGTATTCGAAGAAGTAAACCAGGCAAAGGGGCAACATATATTTGAAGAGGTGCTTGATATAGAAGAGCTTTTCCTTGAACCCAACTAATGGCTTCTCATCGCTGATCAGGACTTCCGTGGACTCAACCGTGGTAACCGGCAATATATCAACTTGTGGACGACGAAGCAGCAACCAGAATGCAAAGGCCTCGATCGCAGGGAAGATCAGCATAATCAGCATAGTATCTCTGGGACTGAAGTCTAAGGATCTCAAGCTAGCATAGCTCAAGGATCCGATAACTCCAGCGCCACCAGTTCCGGACGACCAAGTGGAGATCACATTCCTAAGAAAAACATATGGAATTAATGATATTTTGTTTAGTACTTTTACCAGACAACTCACTTATTGTATCGCGAAGAATAGGCCAAGAAAGTGGTTTCTCCTATTCCGCTGCTAGCCGAAGTGATGATGACACCCAAAAGAGCCATCCATTCGGCATTGGCGAATCCAACCAGGAGGAAACCAGCTGCAGAAAAGGCCACGGCAAGAGCTATACGGAAACTAATAAATAAAATGCGATTTTGTGTTAGTATCATATCAAGTTTAATGCATCAAATCAAATTTATTTAATATTGTAGATAGTACTCACTTCACCCAAAATGGAAAGAATGGCATTAGAATCTTGACAAATAATGAGGGCAGCACGTCTGCCAGCAAGATGGCACCTGTTGAAACCAAGTGACAGTTTCTTCCCGACGAGCTTTCTTCCGATTCATCATTCTAAAAAGAAAAAATTATGCAGGCGAACAATTAATAAATGTATTAAAAGTGCTATAATCCTATTGTAATTACCGGATTAAACTGCTTGATAATATCGTGCGCAGCACTCAGCATCACCACGTATCCGTAGTTGTTGCACAGACCGAGGATCCAGTAGGAAGTAAGATCCCGCCATAGACCCCGATCTTGGCGAGAGCTGCGAGAGGCGTCTCCAGGGGTGACCACCACTTGGGGATCATGTTCGGCCTCAGCCTCTTGCTGCTTGGTTGCCGTCATATTGAGCCGGCTAAACAAAAATTAAAAAACCCTTTTGTTTAATATTTTTAGTGCAAATCCAACAAATTTATTTGATTCACTTCATAACTTTTTTTACCATTTACTATCTCTAATCTAAACTCATCTAGTTTCTCCTAAGAAATCAACAACTTATTTGTCTCTAAAAAAATTAATGTTGCTCTTTTTAAAAGCTTTAGCATTTACGCAAATTGTTTAATTGGTCAAGCGTGAACGAAGGTGGTTTTAAGACTTCAAAACGGCAACGAAATCAATATCACGTTTTTATAATAACAGTTTCTTTTAGTAGCTTTAGTTCAACATTTATTTGTTCCAAGAAACAAATCAGCGCCGTACCCTTAGTTCATGATCACCTTACTTAATTTACTTTGAATGGGCCAACTATTAATTGAATTCTCTTTCCCAGCTATGAGCTATTTATACTCTTAAAAGAAACTGCTATTCACTCTTCTAAGCTGAGCAAATACTACTGCTCGAGTCGAATTTAAATAAATTGTTTAATTTCCCAAGCCGAGCATGTGCGTAAGCAGTCTTGAACTTGACATAATATGGTCACTAGGGGAAGTCGCTAAAATATATGGAAAGTACGTGCAATAAATGCTTAAAAATATACAAATTGTGTTGAAGGTAGGAAAAGACAGCTGTTTAGTTCAGACTCAGGGTTTGACGGGTTAAAAGACTCATATTTATATAGCTAAGTGCCTTGCGGGATATTTTCACGGGAGGTGCACACGTATTTCCTATTTTACTATTTGAATTTGTAATAAAGTAGCCTATTACTATTACTTTACACATTTCTCAGGCATTTAACTATGCTATATAACTAGCTAATTTGCAATGTTTGGAGGTTTTAAATAAATAAGATTTTAGATAACATTCAGCTGTAGCGGGAAATAAACTACATATGTGCGATTTTACCGGATATATAGATGTACGTATATATATCACAGTTTTTTGGCAATGTTTTCGGTGGTGCAAAGTGCAGATGAATTGATTTGTTTACATCCGACAGAACTTGTGACTGATAATAGATCGAAGAGGAAATGGGGACAACAGATGGGATAATATAATCTAGACCGTTCAATGCATATATTCCCAATTCTCATTAGCGCCCTTGACTGGCAGCTTTTAATTATCCAGATCATTTAAGTTAACCTTGCAACAAGCCAAACCAATTCAAATAATGTAATCAACAGTTAGCACGAGCCCTGTTAGCCAACAAAGAAAAGGCACGCTAACTGTAAAATAATTATAACAAATTAACTAATTTAATTAATTCAGAGACCAGGCAAATGCTTTTTAGCCGTCCTGCACTTCGTTGGCCACTGACTCATTCAAGAGATTCACTTGATCCATTTGCGCAGTTATGAAGTTGTTGACCCAATTCGCAGTGCACTTTCCTATCCAGTTACTTTTGCTTGCTATCAAAAAATATGATACCCGATACTCAAAATTTATTTCGAAATATCACTGGTAAATTGAGAATGCTAGATCTTGCATATATCTTGAAAAAAAAATTCTGAAGCATAGAGTGCTTAAAGGGATTTTCGTTTTCAAATATAACTTTTTAATCAGTAAATTAATAGATAAAATAATTTTTTTTCCATAAGAAATTTTAAGCCTTTGATATTTAATTTCGCATTTTATGTAATATAATATGTAAAAGGTTGAATTTACAACAAATGTAAAAATGTTTACATAGAGTTAACTTTCTATTGCACTTTATAACTTTTCATAGCACTAATGGGTTCTTCAACTGCTCTTGTTCACTATAAAGTACAACCGTACATCTTGCCACTATTTTTCGGCTTGGTAGTTCTAAGGTTCCGAGAACTGTTGGATACGACGGCGACGACGATTCGCGCTTCGAGGCGATCGGTGAGTGACTGAACCTGTGCGAACCCTCCCAACGGAACGAGAACCAATAACAAGCGGCGACTACAATGGAGCCAAGCGGCTGGGAGCCCAAGTATGAGGTATCACGCGAGTTGCCAGCGGCAGCATAAAAACTAAAACAATTAAAAGATGCAGCAAGTGCCAAAGTGCCGATCAGCAGGTTGATCGTACGTAGATCGCTAGCAGGTAGCACACATTACAGATTACATATATAGTATCATTTAATTCAATTCAATTCGATTTGATTCGATTTGATTCGAGCGGCAAAAGCGGGGGAGTTGAGGTCGGTCAGCGAACGTCACGTTTTTCGAGTTGGCAAGTGCATTCGCATTGGGTTTAGAATACCCCTTCTTCTCAAGAGTGCGAAGATAGCGATAAGATGTTCGAATTTCTCGATGGGGGAAAATCTGCGAACCTTGTGATTCTTTATGGTGGGAAATGCTTATCGGCTAGCGGTCTTTGGCATTCAAAGATCCCAAGCAATCCGATAGTCGAACTGGTATAGATTAGATTATGAAGATATTGTGTCACTACGAAGGGTTCTTAAAGATTTTCCAATACTTTTGAACGCATGTGCTAGCTCTTGATTAATGTATTGAAAACGATCAAGTTAGCAACTGTATTTTGGAGGGTATTTCAAACTTCGTGTTTGTGTTAGCTTTCGTAATTAGCACCTGTTATTGAATAAGTCATAGCTATTTTAATTACGCTTAACTTTAAGTTAGGCAGTTTAATTGCGGATAGCGCTGTTAGCTTTAATTTGTGCTGCCCAATATCAAGTAAGCTCTAATGGTCGTTCCCTCTAAGTTTATTGTTTTTCAACGGGCGCACGTGGCGTATGCGTAATCCGAAAAGTGCTCCTAAGCTCAAAAACACCTGTTTTCTAGTAGAAAGATTTTAAAAAGTAGTATCGATAAATTCACTTGTTTTTTTTTTTTTAAAGTTACACAGTAAACCAAACGGAGGTCATTTAACTCGATGACAAACGGTTCGGCTATGCAAATCACATTTACCCGTTCAACTGGAAATGCTGGCTAATTTTATAACAATTTCATTTGAAACGGAACCCTGAGATACTTTCTACGGCCATAAATCCGGCGTAAAATGCAATAAACATTACTCCCCCGAGTGAATACCAAACACCAGCCGTACGTACACTTTCGAATTATTTCCGGCTGCCACTCAATCCGCTCGAGCAATGAAAATCTACTGAGGACTCGTCGAATACGGGCCTAGATTACAGCCGGACCAGTTGCAATCGACATTATCATTATCGTTAAGTGGCCAGCAGATTAAATTACAGATAAGACGTTCGCAGCATTGGGCCATATAAATCTTAAGATATCACTGGCAATGGCAATTCGTATATGACAGGCTCTGGGGAACAGAAAGGGTAATCAAACTGATGAGGTGATGGCCATAAGCCCGCTTCCCCCTTTTTATCTTTTCCCGTACACTTAAGTCTAATAATCGTACCGGCCAAGAGTTTGGTCATAATAAATTTCTCGGGTATCGTTTTCCCATCCACAATAGCTCCGTTTAAATTAAATCCGTTTCGCGCTCATTTAGCACGTACGGAAACCGCCAAAACCAATTTCACACCGCAGCCGCAAAGCATGGAACACTTTTTACTTGCCACAGGGCTATACATTGCATTTAAAAAAGAGAACATGTTGTTGACAAATTGCAAAATAAAGTGGTTAAGGCTGCTAGGGATAAAAAGGGACACCCGTGTTCGATGTTGTAAATAATAAATAATTCACAATTGCTTGTCAATTTCGAGTCACTCCAAAGTTGTCCTCCCTGCGAAGGGAAAGTAGTCCTTTCATGGCATAAACTATGGCCAAAGCGATGCCCTGTTGACAGCCAGATTGAGTTGACAAATTGTTAAGGCAATTTGTTATAGTAATACTTTGGGAATTCCGGAATGCCAGTGAGTGCTGTTTGGCAAGCAGTTGTGTCAGTTGCATTTTAATGGTCGACTGGGAGTCATTTAAGAACGAAGTTCTTAATACTATTTGCTTGACTTAGGCAAATGTAAAATCTTGAAAAAATATATAATTTACTGCGTATTTGATTAGCAGCCATATAATACCATTTATTTGCTCCTACACCCAATTTAATAATATTTGTGCGAACTCAACTCACTCTTATTTATTGTACAATCAATTTCGATAAAGCTTTGACACGTCCCTTCCCATATTTGTCGCCTCTGGCGATGCGCCATCATTAAAATACCATAAATCATCTCGGGGCAACATGCGATGTCTGCGGTAGGGAAACTACTGATTCCGGTGAAATTCGGGGAAATGCGAAAAACACAACTGTTAACTGTTTCTAATAGGCCGTATTAGGCTCACAATCAGTTATCTAACATTCGCACGTGGCATTGGGGAACAAAGTTTCAATTCGAATGTGGCCGTGCACGAAAATGCAAATAAAATGGCTCCAAGAGAATGAATAAAATCATTGCCAAAAGGGAAAATGGAGTATAAAAAGTAACCGCCAAACACGAAAAGTTTTTAATGCAAATACGAAAATCGCATGGAAACATGGCCACCACGTCCTTTGCAAACCCCTTTATCCATCCCTCCGTTTAACGAGCCGTGCTGCAATTTTCCGGCGCGAAAACAGGAAGTGAGGAAAGCGTCGCCCTGCATAATTTTGCGATGCGAAAAGTTAACGCAAAGTGTTTTTATTTTCTCCTGGGTGCAAATAGAATATAGTTGTTACAGCAGCTTAAAGCGATTTTAAAGCACTACGGGTGAAAGGTGAGATGACGCGTGAAAAAGCGCTTCCAGGCCAGTTCCACCAGCAGGATTACCACGACCAGGATGTCGGCGCAGATCAGCATGAGGAGCAGAGGAGCCACGTACTCCATTCCCACGGTGATGACGAAGTTCTGGGCCACGCAGTGCAGCTTCATGTGCACCCAGTAGCTGCGCTGCTTCCGGTAGACACCAGTTTCCAGGATCCTAAGGAATCTAAAATAATACATACGATTTTAATACATTTAAGATGTTTTTGAATAGCATAAAATTTAGTTATACTTGCTTTTGGAAGAGTAGCATAAGGGCTTACCGAAGTCTGAAGAGCTCCTTGTACGTGGAGTTGCGATGTAAGTGCGTGTAGAATAGCTGCTCGGGTCGAAATAGAACTTCGTTCAAATCGCAAATCTCTTGAGCCGTAAAGTACCGCTCCACATATGCATATCCGGAAGAGGTTTCGAACACGTAGACATAGCCAGGATTATCCCTGACCCTTAAAACACCCTGCTCAGCGGGCAACCAGAGTTCAGGATTCTGGGTCTGCGATTCGATTTTGCGTTTTATGAACAAGTGTATTTCCGGTAGTCTTGAGTACTGAAATTAAAAAAGCTCTTTGCAGTTAAGAATGGTTAGGAATGGAATGAAACCAACATTTAGGTAGCTCTTGGTGAAGGGAAGTGGCTCCAAGCCCACGGTTAGGGAACTCTCCGCCAGCTGCCGCATCGTTTTTATCTTGGACTTGACGGGCGAGCTTAGTAGAGATGAAACGACTACGGAAGTGTAGTAGTTGTACATAATAAAGCTGATCAGGAACAGGGCGAAGTAAATTAGTCTGCCTCCAGCGGATCGTGGAATCAAGGACGAACTTTGGATGCAGGCTGCTCCAAAACTGATCAGGAAAGTGCTCAGCAAAGAGGGTAGGTAGTCCAAGCGCCATCGTTTTTGCATTCGCTTGCACTCCATATAAAAGGTGATCCACAGGAGGACACCAATCAACGAAAGTACTCCGCCGAAGAGATACCAAACCAACGGACTGAAGGGCTGCAGGAAAACATCTCCCCGGAGTCCCGCATTGTGGGGTGTCCGGAAAATGCAAACGGAACGAAAAAATCCCGTCTCAATAATGGCAGACAAATACTTAAGCCTGCCTTCAGTGGCCAAAGAGGGCGTGGCCGTAAGATCAGCAGTCTGGTCCACTACAGCACCCACAGAACCACCTACCACATCCGATTTACTCCAGCTATCCGAGAAGATGAACTTCATTCTGAAGGAAAAAATATGAACTCTACAATTCCCACTTTACATAAAACTTACTTGCAGTGTAAAAGATCTCTCAGGATGAGGGTCAGGTGGAACCCGAATCTAGCTAGTGAGTCAATGTGGGTATCGTTCTCCTGGCTTAAAAAGCGAATAAGTTCGTCATCCGACAAGGTGAGTGGACGTTGGGTGACAACCGTTGCCACTAAGAAATAGCTAGAACTTAAATGTTTTATGTATGCAATAATGTCTTACCTCTCAGGACAACATCCGTAAGTTGTTCTCTATTTCCGTATTTAGATCGCTTCTGCAAGGAACTTAAATGTCGAGTCCTGCGACATACGAATGGATCACAAGACATTTCGTGGGATCCAGTTACATTCAATTGACCCCCAATAATTTTTCCATTATTGTAGACATCATGGACTGCATAGGCAACCGAGTCGTTGTTATCCTGGATCTGCTCCTTCACATAACTTACATCCGCATCAATGGATATGTTAAATAATCCAAATAAATCATAAAACTCCAATTTAGACTGGTTGCCAACCAAGAGCCAATGGTAATGCTGATTATAGATCTGCTCCCGACTAGCCTGAAAGTAAATAATATCTGGAAATAATGCATTTATCCCGTCGTATTTAAACAAACCTCCTCCAATAAATCCTGAGTCTGATCGCACTTTATATCTACGTAAATCGCTAGAGTTGGTTGTGTATGACCCATGTAACTGAGTTCTAAATGTGACCAATTAAGCACTCCTCTCATTTGAACAAACTGATGATAGACGAGAATGGGATGTATGGGCTTCATGAACTGCTGAGCAAATTTAAGACCTTGAACAAAAGAAAATTGGGTTTACAATCACCAGAAGCGGGTAAAACTTTCTTTCCCACTTTCATCACTCTGCCAGCAGTGAAATAAAACAATGAATCCAATCCGCGACTGCACGAGATTGTCCAGAACAAAGTTGGCCAACTGGACCAGCTGCATTGTTGACTATTGCGCTTTGGTTTTCCACACTTGCACTACCCTTTTTATATAGCGAAAAAGTCCCCCAATTTGGCTGTCATCAGTGTGCGTTATTTGTTTTTAAATTGGCCGAAATTGCTTGTCATTTACCAATGACCTTGGACTGCTCACCTCAATGCAGAGTGCAGTGGCGGTGCCAGATGACCTCCAGTCCCAATATGCCCATGCAGAGAATTATCGCTCCCAATAGGATGATGAACAGCGGAGCAGCGTACTCCAGACCCACGGCCACCGTGTGATTATGCTGGTAGCAGTGGAGTTTTGTCTCCATCCAAGACCGCTCGTGCTTGAAATGAACTCCTGTCTCCAGCATACGCAGCTCACTGAAATTGGGTTGCAAAATGTATCAGTAACGATCTGCTCAAGTTAATTAATTAATTAAGCCCACCTTAGTTTGATGAGTTCGGCATAGGGTGACCTCTTCGCGAGGACTGTGTGGGTGTGGGAGGCATCGCGTAGAGGAATCTCGTTGAGCTCGCAGATCTGGTGGGCCAGGAAGTGCTTCCTCACGAACTCGTAGCCCGTTGCCACGCCAGTTATGTAGACGAAGCCTTCCTGGTCCCTTACAGAGAGAACCCCAGCCTCTGTGGGAATCCATATTTTATCCGGGGATCGCTTGCTGCCAAGCACTTTTTTGCGGTAGAGGTCACGCACATCCGGCTCCTCGGAGGTTTCCACATAGATGCGGGTATAAACAGTTGGCTCTATGCCCACATCCAAATTGCTATCTGCCAGTTGTTGCAGTGTACGTATGTTGGACTTAATCGGCTGGCCCAGTAGCTTGGACACCACAATGGATGTGTAGTAGTTGTACATCAAATATGAGGTCACCATTAGGGCAAAGAAGGCCATTCTCCCACCCATTGATCTTGGCGTAAGCCACGCCCCTTGAATGCAACCAGCTCCGAAGGAAAGAAGGCAGCTGGTGAGTAGCGATGGCTTCCACTGCTTACGGCGCTCCAAGATGAAGGTGACCCAAAGGAGACAGCCTGCCAGGAGGAGTAAAAGTGCAAATGTCAACCAAACTCCTCCGCTGAAGGGCTGCAGGAACTCCGTGGCACTGAGACCCGCTGAAACGGATCGGGGATTACGGAACATGCAGATTTCACGGAAAACACTAAATTTCGTGATGGGTTGCAGAAACAAAGCGCGATCGAAGGAATAAATGAAAGGAGCTATCGCCAGGTCAGCTTTATCCAGGATGAGATCTCCAATCATGCCGCCTGTTGCATTGCCATCCGACCACCGATCTCTAAATATGTACTTAAACCTACGGTTTTTTTTTATTAATTTATGACTCATTAATTTTCATTTAAGCAAACTCACTTGCAGTCCAACATATCCCTCAGTGGCTGACGCGCCTGGTAACCCAATCTAGCGTAGGTATCTAATTGAATCCGATATTTGGAGTTCATAAAGTCAAAGATTTCCTTTATGGAGACATTAAGTGGTAAAGCGGTCACCTGTTTAAAAAATCAATAAATCAATAGCGTGTAAAATCTTTAAGCCTTCACATACCACAGCTGTTGCTCTCATGGTTAATCCAGTAAATGACTTTCTATGCTGCAAAGCACTCCGTGTGTAAAGTTCACTCAGATATCGTTCAACTCGACAGTTCGTTTTATTGCAGAAAATTTCCCGATCGGCAGTTATATTTAATTCTCCCCCTAATTGTCGCCCCTTGTTGTATACATCGTAGAGTAAAAAGTTTTTAGAGAAAGGATCATGAGTAACATAGGTAACATCGGCATCAACGAAAATCTGAGCCTCTTTGAAGTGGGATTCTAGTACGGAAAAGTTCATTGACCTATCATAGATTAACCAATGATATCGATGACTAAAAAATCGTTTAGCACTGGCCTGTTAGAACTAGATTATCTGAGACATTTTGAAGTCATTAAGTGCAATATTCTACTTGCCATATCCAAAACTGTACCACTTTTGTCGCAATTGATATCCAAGAAAACGCCTAGCTTAAGAATATTGTGATTAAGAAAGTCATCGTTCAGCTGAATATCCGAGTGTAGTGGTTGGAATTGAGTGAAGATATTTTTAGACTGTGCCAACAGTGCCAGGTGCGAAAGTGCTGAAACAGGAAAATTTAATCAAATATCAAAGAATTGCTACACCACAGCCACTTACAGTCCATTGAACAGCAGTGCAAAATTAATACATGACTCAATTTAGCCATGTGAATAAGGTTGTGTAAAATTAAATTGTGCAATTGGAGCATAGCAAAAGCTCGAACAAAGAACTTGGCAATTATTGATACTGATTATGAGGCAACAGGGCTTTTTATAGGGCACACATAATGCCATCAGAGGTGGAAATAATCAACATAGACGTCTATTGATGACTGAACTTGACTTGTGACAACTTAATAGGTATGCAATAAGAGGTATAGACAGTACTGTCAAGCTCAGTCAATGTGGGAAGAAAATTGGGACAATTGAAGGGCAATTTAAATGGTTAAAGAGCTGTATGATTGGGAAAACATTTTGTCACTCACCAAGTCTATTAAAAGTTTTCCATTTACTGATTTTGGGGGATAATAGTGCTAAATTTCTTCTTTGCATAACGGGCCCAGCAGATTTCCAGGATCAGGATCAGAAGAGCCAGGAAATAGGCCACCAGGAGGGATATAAACAAGGGAGCTGCATATTCCATACCCACTTGGATCACAAAACTGTTCGAGAACGTGTGCAACTTGGTCTTGCTAAAGAACCGGCTCTGCTTCGATGTGATTCCGGTCTCCAGCATTCGCACCTGTAGTTGGGTGAGTAGCTGTCGGTAGGTGGAGTTCAGGTGAACCATTCCGTACACGGCACTCTCGGGCCGCAGGATAATCTCGTTCAGATCGGATATCTCGCGCGGAAGATAGTGCTTCTCCACAAAGTGATACATGAACGAGGCCTCCGATGTGTACACGAATCCCGGCTGATCCCTCACCCGGATCACTCCCTCCTCCGGAGAAAGCCACACGCTGTTGGGATCCCGCTTGCTTTCCACCTTTTGTTTGTAAAGACTGCGAATATCAGGGCGCGGAGAAGACTGCAATTTAAACGGATATATAAAGGTTGATGGGTATAGATGGGTATCTTAATATTGATACGGTATAAGGTTGTTTTATCCCTTTAATATGTTAGAGAGAAATTTTCCGCCCCGATGGAATTAATGCTCTATGAGAAGTTTAAGAGTCGGTTATACACACCACAAGATATGTCTTGGTAAACGGAACCGTATCGAATCCCACATCCAAGGAACTGTCGGCCAACTGCTGAATAGTCCTGATATTGGAGCGAACTGGAGATCCCAGCAGAGTGGACACCACTATGGATGTATAGTAGTTATACATGAGGAACGAGGTCAGCATCACGGCGATAAAGGCCAATCTTCCTCCTGCCGATTTGGGCATCAAATAGGATCCCTGAATACAAGCTGCTCCAAAGCTAATCAAGCAACTACTGAGCAGAGACGGGATGAAGTCCAAACAACGCTGCATCCAATGCCGCTCCAAGTGAAAGATCATCCATAGCAACACTCCTGCGAAGATCAGGAGTCCGGCGAAGGCGAACCAAACGCTCGGCATGAAGGGTTCCAGAAATACGGCCGCCTTAATTCCAGCATTGTGTGGAGTACGAAACATGCAGACAGCCCGGAATTGGGCCTGCTCCGTCATGGGATGTAAGTAATGGAGGCGATTCCAGGAGGGAACAAACGGGGTAGTACAGAGCTCAGCCGATTCGTTGGTCAACATTCCAATAGCTCCTCCAAAAGCATCCTGAACGCTCCAAGTTCCACACCAAATGTAATGAAGTCTTCATAAGAACAACAATAAAAGCTTGAAGTTATTAAAATAATATTAATAAAAACCATCTCTTACTTAAAACCTAGAATTTCCTGAGTGTGCATGATAAGTCGATTGCCAATGCGAGAAATCGAGTCCATGTGCGAATCGCGGTCGCTATTAAGGAACTCGAGGAGTTCCTCCTCGCTGGAATTAATTGGCAGTACAGAAACCTGAGGGGAAGTGTTCAATAAAGTGACTTTCAATTTACGTTTAGAAAACGCACCAATGCGGCCAATCGAAAAGTAACGCTAGATAAATCCATTCGGTGCTGCAGTCTAGGTCTCAAATGCAGTTCACTGAGATACTCCTTTACCTGGCAGTGACTTCGATTGCACTGCAGAGTCTGGTCCACGGTGATATTGAGCTTACCTCCCAAATGACTTCCCTTATTATAGACATCATGCAGGATAAATCGTTCCTCATCCTCACGACTGACATAAGTCACGTCCGCATTGAGGCTTAAATTGGCTCCCTCAAATAGTTGGGTTAATTTGGTAAAGTTACCTGCCTCATCGTAAAGAAGCCAGTGCAAATTTTGATTATAAAGGCGAGCACGACTGGACTGCATTTAAAAAAAAACATATATAACACAAGAAAATTTAAATTTACAGAAACAATTAATAGTTAATAGTGTCTGAGGTAATGTACCTGCTATTGACATATTCAATAAATTGATAAGAAAAAATTAATTGAAAATGCCCACCTGGTTTGTTACTAATTCGGCTTTGTCGCAACCCAAATCCAAAAAGACTCCCAACCTGACTAAATCGCTATCCAGGTATTCCTTGTGCACGTTGGCCAAGTTATCAGGGTTTTGCACGTCAATGTACTGCGAAAAAATGCCGTTCTGATTCAGCATCTCAACCAAAGGAAAAGCCTCTAGAATATGTAATTATGAGTAACATTTAAACAAAGTGCAGCACATCTTACCCTTTATGGACCAGCAGTGAAATACCATGAGATTGCTCAAATTGATTTCCAGCAGATTGAAAACAATCAACCGATACAATGGCCAACTAGTCATCTTGACGGCTTTCTTCGATTTTGACCAGACGGCTGGCTCTTTTATATCCCCAAGCTGAGATGTCGAACGAGGCCAATTAAGTTATTATAGCCAAATTTTTGGGGCAGCCGTCCAATTGAGAACTTTGATGGACAGCTTGGTCGAAATTTTGGGAGCTATTTTAGCCCGCAGATATCCTACTGGTGGAGCAACAAGTGTTTTGGCCAAGGCGCCTGCGCAGGACTCGATATCGTAAACAAAGGTGCAGGAGGGATTTATGAATGAAAAGCGGGCGGTGGGTGGGTGTTAATGGATTTCTGAGCCCGCTTGATTGTGGGTGGGATTGTGGGTCAGGAGGGCAGCGCCGCAGGCTTTAGTGATTTTGCGCCTTTTGCATGGTGCCCCTGCCCCAGCCACTGCCCCCATCACATCCTGCCACCGAGCGAATGCTGCACAATTCAATCTTCTGGCCTGGTCTCAATATCATTTCGACTCAGTCTGCGTTGCGCGCTTGGCGCGTTTTGACGTATTTCCGAATCTCCGCATCTTTCTCTGGAAATTGCCCGGTCCCCGTTTTCAGTTCGATTTGATTTGGTTTTCGCCTCGGTTGGTTTGTTAGTTTATTTACTTTCGCTGCTCGTTGTCGCCGTTATTGTTGCTTGGCTCTGGAGATTTCAGTGCGTTTTGGTATGATAAGTGCGGTTGCAAAAACACAGTTGGCTATACATTTTTCGCAAAGTGCGCGTTGATGTAATTATGGAAAATTTAAATCACCGAAAATAATGGCATATAAAATAAATCGAAATAAAACAGAAAACTAAGCAAAGCATCGATCAAATAATGTAAAACAATGAACTGAAATCTCTTTAAAATAAAATATACTTATAAATTAGTGCAAAAAATAATAGCTATCTGAACTGGGTTCTTAAAAAGTAAATAATGTTGTTATTACTTTTTCCAACTATACATCATACTACACATATGTTTTATACCAATTTTGTTATGTAATTTTATGTAAGTGTCTAACTTGTGTATACATATAACCTTAAAGAACGGGTAACACGGCGTATACTCAATTTTTAATTACAAAAATCTTGTTGCATTTTTTCATATTTCGGAATCCTTTTCGAACATTGGTTTCGCTTGTAAACTAAGGAAACCCCTATTAAACTTTGAATTAGGTAAACACAAATTCGTTTGATTTTGTAACCAATTGAAGGCCCAGCCTCTAATTGAACTGTCAAATAGTAATTGCATAACCATCACACACTTTCCTATACAATCTGTGTCCCCTTAATTGAGTGCCAATTAAACTGTCTGAATCAACCAAATTAACAAGGGGCTGATTATTATTTAAACATGATTTAAAATACAACATTGCACAGTAATAATGGTAATTAAGCATCAAAATCCGTACATTCCATTATGTGACTAATTGAGCATCGAGATAAAAATATTTAAAATTAAAAACACATCTTAAACGCAAAAAGAAAAAATGCCAAATGAACATATTAAGAATCAATTGAAATGTGGTCATCCGCACTGGGCCAACAAATGAAAAATTCACAATAAACCACAAATATGACAATTTCAATAGAAACAACTGAAACTAGATGGCGGAGACTGCCGACATTGAGTGCAAATAAAATGCAATTATCGCTGATTTAAACGGGCATTAGAGAATCATAAATTTTCCATGAGCACCACATGGCCACAGGGACTAGGGTTGCAAAATTTACTCCAACACCCGCAAATAATCCACCAGAGGATTTTGGTAAACCAGCATAACAAAAACTATTTGCTGGGAAAATTGATTGGACGACCGCAACTGGATAGAATATAAATACTTGAAAAAGTCAAAGCAACCTTAGATAACTTTACGTAAAACATAATATTTGTAGGAATAAGGCAATTTAAATTAATCGAGCACTGAAGCTCATTAATCAAGTTTCGATGAATTAAGTGATTTTCAAGTCAAGCTTTAATTTATTTTAAAATTCTTATTATGAACTCGTAGTTCGAAGTTTTACTAAAAAAAATTTGTTCCAGTAAATTTATTCTAGGCTTTATCTTAAAGTGATTTCCACTTAAAGTTTTTCGAAAAAATTAACTAGGGTCGGCAAATAATTCAGTTCATTATCGTAAAGTTTAAGGTTGGCTTAGACGAGATTGTATGCCACTTTCTTATGCTATTCTGGCTTTCAAAGGCTTTTATCTTTTTTGGCAGATTTTGCATTTTTTTTTTTTGTTGACGCCGCTTGAGGCTACGAAACATCTCTTAAATAGAAAAATGCAAAGCATAAAAAGCGGCAGATGGGGCATCGCACTCTTGAGATTTACATTGTAAAGTGATCCCCTCGCCATGCCGCTCTATATACAGAGTATGCAGCGTGCAGTACATGATGCAGGCTCACAAAAAACTGCATTTAAATTAATTGAATTTTGTTGATTTTTTTCCGTCGAAGGGGCAACCAAGGCCCCAAATCCGACCATCCTGTCCTTCGGTTCTATTGCTCTTATTGAATTGGTTTGGGGACTTGTTGGCTGACCCACAAGTCAAGATTGTGGCGTGTCTGGTGAGGCAAAGTACCACAAGTTTACTTAAGCGTCGTCCGAATGCGTTTTGTGTGTCATTATTCCAAAGGGGAGCCGAGTGGAAGGCTCTTCCATTTCCATTTTTTGTATGCTCTCTTGCATTTGTGTTCATTAAATTTGCAAGTAAGTTGAAATGTTTTTGTTTACTTCCTTACTTCCACAACTGCCCTTGCTATGCCTGGCCAAATGGAATGTTCAAAAATTATAAATGAGTTTGCGTTCCCATTAGTCGGAAATTGCAGAACTGGATTTGGAGTAGTTTACTCGCTCTTTAAGTTCTCAAATTTAACAAGTTATAAAAATTCCAAAATGTTTTAAATCTCTCGATGCACTAAAAACGCCCATAGGATATCAATAACTGGAAAATATGCCAACTAGCTGGCATCTATGCCCTCCAAATTGGTTACTGAGCAAAGGAACCCACTTAGCGGAGACAAGAGCAAACATTTGTGCATTATAATGCCTCGACAATAGCAATTCAGTTGCATTTCACGCTTCCCTAATCCTCGCCAGCTCCCTTCGACAAACATTTCCGCCGAACGTGAGCCAGCTGGGGAGGAATATCCGTTTCCGAGTGGGGGACAAAGCCAAGGGAAAGTGGGATCGTGAGTCCGGAGACTGGGAACAACCAGCACGTGCCTGTCGTTCGAGTGTAAAATAATTAGAGCAATTGCATTGGCCTAGGGCCATAAAGTTCGTGGTCGGGCAGTCGCATCTCATTCCCGCCAAAGAACTGACCGCAGCGTTACAATTTTTGACTTTCATTTAATTAAAATGCGATTTTAATGCTACTTAGTTTAAGTGGAAAACTTGCGGCACCTCCTCATTCCCAATTCAAGGCCATAAAGGCGTAAACTAAGCGGCTCATTCATATAATATTCGAGGACCAAATTGAAAGGCTCATCTCATTTGCAGGCAGGAAAATAATAATGCCAGCAGACTGCTTCCAAAATTCCATATAAGCCACCTGCTGCTGGGGCTTCCGATATACCACAAAGTAAAGGGGGACCAACCCATTATGCACCCATAGATAGGCACCAGATGTCAGGCACATCAACAAAGTAAGGAGCTCTAGAAACCAGAAGTGTATCCGACTTGAGAGGTTCCCCTTAACTTTTGTTCTTTTATTCGTTTGCTGTGGAAAAAATAGAAATGATAGCTTTATAATTATTCAAAATATATACTGTACTGATACTGTAATGGTCGTAAATATGTTTAATTTCCTCTCCCTACTTTTGAAAAATGAATTCAATTTCGTTTGAATGGTAGACAAATTAATGTGCTTTACCTTACTACTCCCATATTATTATTGTTATATAATTTAAATACAGAGACACTGTGCATACCCCTTCTTCCAAGCGAACGCCTTTTAACAATGCATTTCCACAAAAAAAAAAAAAAAAGAAATATACATAGGAAAATGCTTCTCAGCAGGCAAAGGGTAGAAAAGGAGGATTGGTGACGAGGGACAGGAAAACGTCAGCAGCCTTCAAAAATTGAGTGCAATTTCGACGCTGATGAGAAAATGCGTTGAACGTGCTCAAGTTGCTCTCTGCCAAACCGAGGAAAATTGTTAGCAAGGCGAAAGTGGGTATTTCCACATTTAACTTTAACCCGTTCGCACCAGTTAACAAAAGGCGTGGAAAGCGACGGCGGCTAAGCTAAGCTAGAAATTATAAGCGAAAGGGATGCCCAGACATCGGTAGTTCGTGTTTCTGGGATGTCGGCTGATGTTTGTGCTTCTGGCAGCAATTTGTTTGTTTGACGAAGCTTGGCCATCAAAAACATAAAGTGAAGTGTAATTAGCAGCCAAACAAAGCCGAGTATGTGGCTCTGATTTCACGACAGACCAAAACGAATTTATAGAACTTCTGCTTAATTTATAGGGAAATAGGATTTCTTATTTAAGAAACTCCTAAAATAATCGAAATGTTGAGTCATAAACATATTTTTTTAAACCAATTTCAATGATTTAGGTTAAGTTTCAGTCGGAGGACGGCACATCTATGGCTTTTGCATTATATGCAATACTTTAAAATTCCATAAATTCATGTCGTATCAATTTAATACCATATTAGCCATAACACATTGCCAAATTGACCTATTAAAAATGATTCAATGTCGCCAGCCAAATAAATACTTTCAAAGGTCCAAGTGGCTTGGAAAATGCTAAGTAAATCTTTTCTCTAATCTCATTGTCTTGTTTTTCCCATGTGACAAATCAACCAAAAATAATGTAAGTTTCCTTCGGACTGGGCCGTAATTAGCTAACACAAGCGTCTAATCAAGTGGCAAGTAGCATTGACGTCGAGGCTAAATATGCACCAGATGCTTGCTGATATCAGACGGCCGACTTGAAGGCAATAGCAAAGTGGCCGAGGAGCCACTCCAAAGTATTGAAAATAGTTATCGCAACCTGGGCCGGATGTGCCGAAGTGGGCTGAGGTGGCCACACTGGCCGGATGTCGGCATTGGCCAATGGCCATGCATAAAATTAGGTTAGTGGGTGAGACATAATTAAGTTATGGGCTCGCATTGTTTTTTCCACTCTCTCGCATTATTCAATAAGATGATGTCGTGGTGCCTCGAGGACATCATACCTGGGTACCATCGTCGGCATTATTCACTCGGCACCTTTGACATTTCCGGTGGATTTTTCATTAACAAATCGCCCCGCTGTCGAGCCAGTTGTATGCAGCAGCATCGAATTCTGAGTCCCCGGCATACTTGATCTTAATTACTTGCCATCCATTAAGACAAAGTTCAGCGAAGATTAATTTTATATTATGCATACGCTGAGGATATGAGAGCCAATACTGGTGTACAGCTTGCATTTCATTTTTTTTACAGAGTAGACTCATTAATCTTCGACTTCTCCCAAACGTGCAATTTTTAAACTTCAGATTACGCATACGCAACGGGGTGTAAATAAAACATGACCTTAAGAAAGATTGCGGAATAAGTTTTCACACTAAATAAATTTATGCAGTGTAAGTTGATTTTCTAAAGACCATCCGATTACATGCATTTTTCTTAACTTAAAGTAAAATTGCGCATACGCCGTGTATTATGAGAAAATAGACTCTTAAAAAAGATTAACAAAATTTCTTAGCTTAAACTTATTACAATGTAACTAAATTTATTGTGTTCCAGAAAGTAAAAATTGATCCTGAAAAGTTTTTACAAAGTTTAATCACTAATTCAAAACTGCCAAAATATTATTGTGCACGGTAATGAACGAATCAATCGGTCATCAAAAGTTGATTAATCAAATAACCAACCAAGCTATTAAGGAAACGCTTATGCAACAAATGCAAAGAACTGTGAACTCGGTCAAATTAGCCACAGCCTGTAATCTTAATAGTTCATAGCTGATAACTGATAGCTAAAAATGCCGCTGGCTAATTGGCCAATCAAAAACTGCCAACTGCAAGTCCAACAAGTTTCAGCAATTAAAAAAATCTAAAGAAACTTGTCGCAAAGGAGACGAGGACACCGGGCCAAGACAAACGGAACTAATGCCAGCCTGAAAGGAATCTCAGAAATTAAGAAGAAAACGCTTCATGCAATTGCTCTCGACCCGAGTGCAACTTCCGGTGCATAAATGAAAATAAATACGAGCAAAGCCGAGTCAACACACAGCTCAGGAAGAAGGCACTGTCATCAGCAGCAGCACGACCTCCAGAATGGGAATTTTAATGGCGATGGGATTGGGAATGGGAATGGCAATGCGAATGAAAATGAAAATGGGACTGGGAATGGGCATGGCAACGGGAGCCAGAGGCCAGTTGGAGTGACAAAAGTTAGACAAACGGATGTGTAGATTAGACCGGCAACAACAGCAGAAGACTTCGACTAAACAATAGTTGCAGCCAGCGAACAAACAGCAAACAAAACCGAACAATATGTGCACAATGCCAGCAACAAGAGATGCATCCGGCTCCGGCGATGCATCAACTGACCTCATCGCAGCAAGGAGCCTCTCCAGCCACCAAGGACAGCGCTCCAACTTGCGCATATTTAAACTTTTGATTAGCTGCTGCCTCTTAATGTTGTGCATTTACCCAAATGCCTGGCCCTGGTCCATCGGCCCCGGATCGGGACCCTTCTCTGTCTCGGCCGACAGCATCAAGGGCCGCGGCGATACTCACCGCCTGGGTGAGATGGGCACCTCCTTATCGTCATCCCTGCCGTCCTCGTGGCTCACCCAGAGCAATAACCATGCAAATATATCCGAGTTACTGGACAATCTGCTGCGCGGCTATGACAATAGCATACGTCCGGATTTCGGTGGTAAGTAAGCGAAAAGTCAGAAAAAAGATAGGATAAACTATATACTTGTTGAGTTAGTGCGTAGAATGTTATTCTGACAGATCCATAGAAATGTCGATTAATTAAGTTGATTATGTTTACTGGTCAAGAACAGAATTATGATACCTTTAATGACTACAGGTGTGTTATTAGGTAATAACATTACATAAATAAGTTTATTTTTTCATGCTTTCTATGACAACCATGATAAGTATTATTACTGATTTGGAGTACCAAACATCCCCAAATCATTCAGCCTGTTCCAATTCCTGCGTTGTTTACCCTTTTGACTCCTTCCCCATTCCAAGTGTAATCAGCATAGATTCGCAGATTTTCCGCTCAACGGAAGCATTTAATGAAGCGGAAATCGCTGCGAGGCGACACATCACTCACAAACGGCACCAAGGTGATGAATCGTGCCTTGATGATTGCCTCGCAGCTTATTTGGTAAATAGTTAGTGTCAAAACCGACAAATATTTACCAACACACAAACAATTTTATTTTGCTTTTCCAAGCAACCAGAGCTTTTACTTCGAGGACATTGCACAAAACGGATAAGCAATTCGATTCGTTTTCAATCTCGCAAATGGATGAGGCAATAAAAATTTAAATATTTTCGAAATTTAAAATGCCATTCCACTCAATTGGGGAATGGATTTTGGTCAACGTGGCGAAAATTGTTTTCGCTCAACGGCTTAAGACCAAATTACATTGTTTTTAACACTTCATTAAGAATGTGCCGTGGCACGCCCCCATCAGCGCTCCGACCGCGTCGTTTGGCGCCAGCTGGAGAGGATTCAAAGGATACGCGGCAATGCACATCCGCATCCTGCGAGCGCGACGCATGTTTGCCGAGCGAGCTCAGCAGCAAAGTCATTAAAAACTGTTCGCATAGGCAAAAATACAAAAAATTCCTGGGGGCTTCGGGAGGAGGCGAATCTAGGGCCTGAAAAATTGCATATTAGTGCAGAAAAGCTAGATAAAAATGAGTGTCAGCCGGGGATGGTAACAGATTCAGAGGGTTTGGGACTGTCTGCGAAGCGGCTTAAGTGTCATTGTTCGCACAGAGGAGCATTTAACATTTTCATTTGGGGGCTGCGACTCAAATATGAATATTCATGGTTGAACAAAACCGATACGCAGAGTACGGGGATTATATAGTTGGATTGCGTGGCCTTCAGTTGAAGCAAATCCCATTTCCATAACTAAACTAGTCACAGGCTTGAATGGTAAGCTGTGAGGAAGGTAATAATGTCACAATAAGCCTTGCAACTAAAGTATGTAATACGCAATACATTCATATTCAGCATAGGTTAGTTTTAAATATTAAATATTCTAAAAATATACTTGGATTTTCATACAAAAAACTTTGTTTCGTTACAAACTTTCACTTTATTTCAGGACCTCCAGCCACTATTGAAGTGGATATAATGGTTCGCAGCATGGGCCCAATATCAGAGGTCGATATGGTATGAATAGAATATAGAACATAGAAATATTAATAATATTATTAATTAATTAATTACTTACTTAATTACAATTATATTATTTCCTATACAATAGGAATCATTTTAATCGAAATATCTTTATTCAAAATGTAAGATTACAAACATACGTACCTTAATACATAATGATATTTCTTATTATTTGAAATCTTAAGTTAAAGATTCTAAAGATTCTTTTAATTAGATCTGATTTTTCTGTTTTTCTGATAAGAATCCATAGAAACAAGCTGACAACGCAGCATTTCTGCTTCCCAATTCAATTTGCAGTGACATCTCCTGTCTGACTTTCTTGCTTTTCTGCAATTCAGACTCAGCCGATTTTCTTTATTGCAGACCTACTCGATGGACTGTTATTTCCGCCAATCCTGGGTGGATAAACGTCTCGCATTCGAGGGCGCCCAGGACACGCTGGCACTGAGCGTCTCGATGTTGGCACGGATTTGGAAGCCGGATACGTACTTTTACAACGGCAAGCAGAGCTATTTGCACACGATTACCACGCCAAATAAGTTTGTGAGGATCTATCAGAACGGACGCGTGCTGTACTCCAGCCGGCTGACAATTAAAGCCGGCTGCCCCATGAATCTGGCCGATTTTCCAATGGATATACAAAAGTGTCCTCTGAAATTCGGTTCATGTGAGTACGAAGGAATTTCGAAAGAATGCCAAGTGGCATGCGAAACTCAGCGCTGTAGTATAATTATGCATAATGGCTGCTTATTGCGCTTTGATGTGATTTGTTCTTCTCGTCCCGGCAAAATGTCCACTTGTTGGGTACGAAGGACAATGAATCTGGGGTGGGGATTAGGCTGAATGCCATGACATTGGATGGAATGGGACTGAATTCGAGAAACCGTTAGCGACAAGAAATGTGAAGTGAGATATGTTGTGAATTGAAGGGGAAATGAAAGAAAGAAAGAAATGGCACAAGGGCCGGAAATATTCAAGTGGTTCCATGCGTCTGAATGCTGGGAGCGGATTAGATGAGGTAATGGTTTAATGGGATATTCAAATGTGGTTTGGAATCCCTACACAGAATGGCCAAGTTGGGCATTTCCCAGCTCCTTTGATGGGGAAACGGACCTTACTTTAAAGTGCACTATTTCTGATCATTCTCCAGTAGGGAGATAATTAAAACTACAGAATATAATATAAAAAAAAAGCATTTACCTTTTTCCAAAATGTTTGGTTCTGTGATACTTTAAAGATTATTTCGTATTTAATGTGGGCCTGGACTCAAGGGTGCATATTACATACAAAAGAACACATATTCTTCAATAGTTGTGGGCATATGGAGCGTGATGCTAGGTCATGTGAGAACAATTAAAGAAGTCTGTAATGAATTGAAAGCGAGTCTTTTGGCCAGCGAAGGTGCCAAGTAGGGGCTAGAGTTGGAATGGGGGAGTAACGTGCACGGTGCCATTAGGAAATACTCTTGCAATACAATGCGCCTGCTACGGCTTAAGTAGTTTGTATGCTAAATGCGGCGCTTTTGTCCGTGTTGACTCATATGCGCCTCTTTTGAGTCCATTGTTTATAAGTATGTAAGTATTCTTGTAATTGGTCTGCAAATTCGTATATGCATTGCATTTAGCGCATGGCGCCGACGCGCAAGTAGCCGCCTATTAAACTTGGGTGGGTCCGAGGTGAAAATAGAGTAAGGTAATGGCCTCAGGACGCATCCTTGAGTTACGCCGGCATGTTTGGGGTCTTTGGTGGCAGGGCTGCAGCTGTCCACAGGCACAGAAAGTGTGCGGTCCGTCTAGATTTGTATACAAGTCCTTCATGCCAAACGAGCGACACGGTTTTTTCAAGTCCTTTTGTACAGCCAAATCGGTGATGGGGGATATGTGCTTAAAAGTACATGATTAAGCACTCCTATTAAAGGGAGGCGCCATATTTCTTAAATCCAGGTTGGTTTATTTGCATTTAAGGTTACTGTTCCCACCATGTACATTCATTAGAAGAATTTTGGAAATGCATATTGGTTTTTATTTTATAAGGGCTGGTAACAACATCAAAGCCGATAATTATTTACACGGCTTCGAAGTTTAGTTGGCCGTCCTGCGAACTCGTACAACAACCCGTCGGCGATTGTCTCCGCTCTCACTTCGTCCTTCCCTGCCACGGCGGATGATCACGCGCCTGATGATGACACGGCGGCGTCGGTGCTTCTTCTTTGTGGAGGCAGTGGTGGTCGTGGAGGATTCGGTCGTGGTGGTGGTGGACGAATCAGTTGTTGTCGTAGCAGCCGTGGTGGTTGTGGCCGAAGCACTTGTGGAGGTGGTGGTTGATGTGGAGGACACCTGGCTGCTGTGGAGGATCAGAACGACCAGGACGGCCAGGGAGAGAGCTAGTAGAAAGCGCATGACGATAGGGTTCGTAGAAGATCAGGAACTAATATCAATGGACCGAAAAAATGGATATTTATAGAACCTTTGGGCCAGGGACTGAAAGTATTACGTTTTTATGCAAACACAGATGTGCCCCTTGTGAATATTTTTGGCCATTGTTCCATTTACAATACCGTCTATTATTTATCGTGCTTTGCTAGGGTTATTACCACCTGTTTGGACGTTAATAGTAATTTTGTTTTCATGCATTACTTTGAGGTACTTGAAGATAGAACTTTAAAGTTTGTGCGCTTTAGCGTTGGAGTGGCTACGTTTTGAAACAAACTATCACAGCGTTGGCGTCATTAGAATCTGCATGCTTATTCTTAACTTCCTAATGACTAGCTCTTTCTTAAGGACAGACAGAAGGGCTTGCTAAACTTGCTTAGTATTTATTTAAAATGACAGGTATTACACTTTTTTAAAGTTCTTTACTCAAAGACCCTTTCAAGCCTTTTCTTTCTTAAGATATGCCAGCCGGTTTGAAGTACGTAGAGTACACCATTCAGATTTCGAAACACATTTCTTTCGGGATTAAGCTATCGAAAAGTTTAAATTACTTGCATTTTCAGCTTTGACCTTAAAGATTACCCTTAAAGACCTTAAAGGTTACCCTATTACAGAATCATTCAGTGTCGAAATGCACCGAAAAATTGTATAATGACAACTCCTATATAGTTTCATTTGCAGACTTCATGGTCATTAAACTAAAAGATTTGCATATACACTCCAACAGAAAAGACCTTTGTAGGAAATATTTAGCAGAATAATAATGTTTTACAACTTGTATTTTTGTATAGAAATATACAATAATTTTTCATCACATCGTCACAGCAATTTAGCAAGGACATCAAAATCAATCTAAGGACTTACCATTTCAAAGAATCATCATATAGGATTACCGTAAGGATCATATTTGCAAGGAATAATTTGTGAAATATCTAAATGTGGCGCTTCTGTGCTCCTCCCTTAATATATTATAAATATTATTATAAAATTAGCTCTGTTAGCCGGCGCGCCCAAATGGGCAGAATTAATAGAAAAGAAGGACACAAAGGGGCTCCAAGATTTCCCCGTATGCCTTAATAAATAAATTTATTAATTTAAAAAAAACACGTCATCATCTCGATAGAAAATAATTTTTCAATGATTTATTTTGATTGACAGCAACGGGCTTTAAAGAAAATAACCATTAATCTGGTGTTTCAGTTGGCCGTCCTGCGAACGCGTACGACGACCCGTCGGCGATTGTCTCCGCTCTCACTTCGTCCTTCCCTGCCACGGCGGATGATCACGCGCCTGATGATGACACGGCGGCGTCGGTGCTTCTTCTTTGTGGAGGCAGTGGTGGTCGTGGAGGATTCGGTGGTGGTGGTGGTGGACGAATCAGTTGTTGTCGTAGCAGCCGTGGTGGTTGTGGCCGAAGCACTTGTGGAGGTGGTGGTTGATGTGGAGGACACCTGGCTGCTGTGGAGGATCAGAACGACCAGGACGGCCAGGGAGAGAGCTAGTAGAAAGCGCATGACGATAGGGTTCGTAGAAGATCAGGAACTAATATCAATGGACCGAAAAAATTGATATTTATAGAACCTTTGGGCTACAAGTAATGTGTTCTATGCAAACACAGATGTGCCCCTTGGGAATATTTTTTGAATATTGTTCCAATTACAGTACCGTCGAGTATTTGGCGAGCTTTGTTAAGATTGTTTACATCTGTTTAGACGTAATAGGTAAACCCAAAATTACGCAAATCCAACGAGAGACATATTGTTTTTACTAACATTTTATTATAAAAGGTATTTCGAGTGAATAGCATTCTTTTCTATATTTAGACTAGAAAAAAAATACATATTTAGCTAAAGTCGGAAACTCCTTTACAAAAATTCAATATAACGCCAGTAGCAACTTAAATTGATTTCACTATTAATAATTATTTTGCCCGTTAATCGTTGAGTAATCGAAAATTGTTTAAATGTATGTAACAGCTAAAATGAAGCTCTTACTGATGTTTCCATCAGACAACCCGCCAAAAGCTTAGACGTCATACTTTAATGTTCCATTTAGCAAAATTTTTTAAGAGATTTCTCAGAATCTTATGATTATCCTTAGCCACCATAAATATTCCAGCATTATGCGCAATTTTAGCAAAACAAAGTGTTTTTAATGAAGAACACAATATCTTTAAAACATGAATATTTGAAACCAGCTAAATTTAAGAACAAGAGAGTATGCTATAGTCGAGTTACCCTACTATCGGATACCCCTTACTCAGCTAGTGTAAGTGCGAAAGCAAAATTTCATAATTTTTCTGGGATATCGATAGATATTGTCTCTAGAATCTGTATGCTGAATCTCAACCTTCTAGTATTTTTAGTTCCTGATACTTCGATGGTTAGATCGACTGGGCTATTGATCCTGATCATCAAGAATATATATTCTTGATTCATATATTCTTGAAAGTATATATACTATATATGGTCGGAAACGTTTCCTTCTGCCTCTTACATACTTTTCAACGAATCTTGTATAACCTTTTTTACTCTACGAGTAACGGGTATACAAATTGTTTGCTTATTAGCAATTCTCTAAGCTTTTCCGCATGCTAAAATCGCACTTAATTACCATTTCCCCAAAATGTCCTCTTTGGATGCTGAACCAGGTTATGTGCTGGCCATGACATGTCCATTATTTTTCGTTAACATAAAAATAAACACCTCCTAGCATTTGATGAATTTCCATCACATTTCCTCCTATTCAAATGCAAAACAGAAAGTATGCAATGTAAATGAAGGCAATTGTACTAGTTTAATATTTGGATACATTTTCTACAGATAGGAAAGGTGTCTCCTGTCATGTCTGCGAAACCCACTAACTGCCTTTGCAGCTTATCGCAAATGAACAAGCCGCCACCCACCAACCTAGAAATGTATTATTACTTCCGATTTGTTGTGAATAATGCTGGATGGAAGCAGTCAAGAATTCAATTACCCCTCCATCTACACCTCCGCTCCCTTGTACATATATATGTATGTACATACATTGCCAGCCGCTTAATGTTGACAATTTCCCATTTGATGCGAGCGAACTGAAAATATTGCCAAAGTCAGCGATTGCCAAACAGAGCCAGCAGATCGGGCGACGGTTTGCAGGATGAGAGATGCGGATTTTGGGTGGTAGGTAAACCGATTCCCGCATATGGCGCAATGTTTGGCAATTTGTGCACTTTGGAGCAGCAGCTCCAGCAGCATCAAAATAAAATAACTGGGCACACGTGAGGCAGTCAGTGATTGAAAGGCAAACCGGGGATGGGATCTTATAGTGAGATAGATAGGTCCGTAAATGACTAGAGGTAAGGTGCTAAATAAACTTTAAGCTTTTGAGCTCTCTTGAGAGTTATTTATGATGGCTATTGAAACTGACTTTAATAAATCCTTAAAACTGTGCAATATCTTGTTTGTTATATTGTTTGATAGTCAGATTAATATCCTAACAGGGTGTTCTAAGTTCGGTTCCCTTTGGTAGATGTTCATGTGACTTAGTCAATTTAAATATCCTGCCCAAAAGTCACAGTTCAGGACACAGCTGAGTTCCGCATGTCACCCTTTTAATAGACATTTGTCCAGAGCGTGTTGCATTAATTTGAAAATCAATCGAAACAGTTGGCTACACAACGTCGGATGTCATCTACCGTTGGAACAAAGAAAGACCACCCGTCGCCATTGCCGAGGACATGAAGCTGTCCCAATTCGATTTGGTCGACTGTCCGGCTGGAAATTTAACGGACATTGTTTACAAGGCGGCTGCTCCAAGACCACAACGTCGCCCATTCAACAACAAGGATCCACCACGACCCACCAGCAAGGTAATGACCACTTTCGCCGGTCCCGCGGCAAAGAATCAGCATGTCCGCGGCACGGGACTCAAGCTGGACAAAGGAGCCTTCGGTACCGGACGGGATGCAACTGGTGGCTCGGGGTCGACCACCGGTCTAAGTGGCACTATTACGCTGGAAACAAATCATCCGTGTAAGTATGAGACATTCGACGGATTGTAATTAAAGTGCAAAAATATATCTGGCCGTTGCTATCGTACTATCATAAAATATCATAACCTGCTATTTCCAGCGGAGTACTCCATGTTGATGGTAAACTTCCACCTGCAGCGTCACATGGGCAACTTTCTGATTCAGGTGTACGGTCCCTGCTGCCTGCTGGTGGTCCTCAGTTGGGTGTCCTTCTGGCTGAACCGCGAGGCCACTGCTGATCGGGTTTCCCTCGGGATCACTACCGTGCTGACGATGACCTTTCTCGGACTGGAGGCTCGCACGGATCTGCCCAAGGTGTCCTATCCCACGGCCCTGGACTTCTTCGTGTTCCTCTCGTTCGGCTTTATCTTTGCCACAATCCTGCAGTTTGCCGTGGTGCACTACTACACCAAGTACGGATCGGGGGAGTGCTATTTCATAATCGAGGAGCTGGACTCGGAATCGGGGGAATCGGAGACGGAGCCACTGACCTCGGACTTTCGGGGCAGCACAGAGTCCAAGATCTACGAAGTCATTCCGCTGTCCATGTGCGCTATTAGCATGCCGCCGCCTCCCACTCGGCTGGGCATGCTAACCTCCAGGAATCGGAGGCCCCGGAACAGGCGTCATGGTCTGTGGAGTATGAAGCTTCTGGGTCTCTTCGACTGGCGGCGAAGAAGAAAGCCGCCACGTGCCGACTCCGACGAGGATGAGGATGACGAGCAGACGCAGCTAAGGGCCAACGAAGCACCGACCACGTCTGCGGCAGCTGCGGCGGCACAAGCTGCTGCACAGGCTGCTCGGATTAGTCCTCCAACTGGAGGTCGCCGCAGGATGTCCTACTATCGACGCGAGGAGATGGAGGCCCGAAGGAAGGGCAAACGAACGCCACAGTACAATTCCGTGTCGAAGATCGATCGCGCCTCGAGGATCGTCTTCCCACTGCTATTCATCCTTATCAACGTGTTCTACTGGTACGGCTACTTGTCGAGGAGCTCAAGGATTTTGGCCAACACGCCGGATGCGAGCACCTGATGTTACCTTTTAGCAATTTAGACAGGGTCCTCGAAGAAATCATTAAGCGATCGCCGGCGGCAAACTTACAACTAAAGCTGATGGAAAGCGATGCATACGCAGAGTCGCGGAATTTAAACACTGCGATTCTATAAAATCTTTGCACATGCATCGTTTAAAATCAGCTTAAGACAAGGCGTGGGGGGAAAATCAGTTGGGGGATTGGGAAAAGCAGGGGATGGGTTTAACTTTTCAGATTCAGTTACGCTCTTATTCTGATTTGCTACCAAATGTGACACCGCTTTATGGGATTTCTTTTCGCGCTAAATTGCTAAAGTACAGAAAACAGAACTCAACTCTAACATATCAGAGGACTTGTTAAAACGGACACTCACGAAAATGTCGTGCTTCAACAGTCAAAATATCGTAAAAAACTTTCGAAAACAGGTGTTTGATTGTTTCAATTTTACACGGAAGCAAACCGCCAAAAATATAACTTCTGTGATACTTGCTTGCTTTGTTTTGACAATTAGCAGCTCACATCGATGGGTGTCCTGTAAATTTGTTGTACAGCTAACCAATAAGTTGTATAGTTTCGATTATGTGTGTGTCTTAAATAGTTAACGTTGATTGATAATTGATTTGCAAGTCACAGCACAAGGAACTTGCACTTATTTAAGCAATTTGTTTAGTTCATTGCAAATTACAACTTTTACATGGGATCACCAAGATATAGGAACGAGTAAGAAATTGCCGTCTCTGCTTTTCTGACCCGGCAAGTAATAGAAGGTTAAGCTAGTATTTTAATAAGTCACTCAGCCTATATTGTTAATTCAAAGAAAAGTTATTGGGCCTGAAAATTATTTGGGGACGGACATAAAAATGAATATTCGCAAATGGTTAGTGATTTATTTGTGCAATATGCATTGTCGTCTTTCCAAAATTTATTAGCTAGTTTTGTTCATGGATAACTTTCAGACCCAGCAATTTCTCAACCACTCTATATATGTAAAAAAAGTATCCATCAGAGAATGTTATTGTACTTGCCGGCAGATACAATATGTACAACTATGTGTAAACACATCAACTAAGGCCAAATAAAAGTCGAATTAAGAAGTTGATAACGAGTAGATTGCTGCGCGAGAGTCCCATGGATTTATGGCTCACAAAATGTTCAGCAGATCGCCCAGACGGGGCAGATAAAAGTCTGGCTGGGGCAGCCTGTCTTTTTCCAGCCGGACATCCGAGAGATTATTGTAACGACCCGTGCCCACCAGAAGCGATAGCATGCCACAATTGCTGGCGAAACCGACATCTATTTTGAGGCTACGGGAGAAACTCATTAGGAAAGATTGAAAGGATGTGTTAATCCCGCATACCAGTCACCAATCATAAGCGTTCGCTCGGTACGTAGTCCCTCGGCCTTGATAAAGGGCTCAAGGACCAATGGATTTGGCTTGCCCATCTCGAGGGCTTCACGCTCCGAACATGCCTCGATTCCGGCCACAAAGGCCCCAGTGCCGGGGATACAAAAGGATGGATACTTGTGCACGGCATCCCGGTTGGTGACCAAAAAGGCGGCGTCGGGATTACTGCAGAGGATGTGACAGGCGCGCGCCATCTTGCAGTAGCTAAAGTACTCATCCCAGCCGACCACCACGGCACCCACGTCCTTCGCCGCCTCTGGGTTCCCAAACTCGCGTGTCACAAAGTCCGGCCATTTGTCGCCCGGAGGCAGTTCATCTGTTCCGCCGGCTCCGTAGCTGTCGATTCCGCGCTGCCTTAATTCCCGCGCAATGGCCGCATTGCCCACCACATAGACCTTGTGCCGGGTCCTGTCGAACTTCGGACTCCCAACCAGATAGTCGGCGATGGCCGCCGTGGGCGAAATGATGTGTCGGTCGCTGGGTAAATGGAAGCCAAGGCGCTGGGAGCGCTCAAAGAGCTCCTGTCGCGTCTTTAGGCCATTGTTGGTAATCAGGTAAACTTTTTTGTCAAATCGATCCTGCAGGGCATTCACCACATCCGGAGCACCAGCGATGGCCGTGTCATCCTGCCATATGGTGCCTGTGCGTTTAATGGATATTTGATTTGGTGTCATTTGAAGAGGTTTGAAATGAGAGATATATTTTATAAAGTAACTAAATAATATTGGAATTAACACGAGTTTTGGCTTTATTTTAAAATAATTACGAACGAAATTTCTGTTTGGTAAGCCCAATAGTACATGGGAAATTTATACATTAAATTGGAATGATCTGCGAGAGATCAGAGAGATTTTCAGGTATAAACATATTCCTATTGATCAGGTATAAATATATTCCTAAAAATGTAAAATGATTTCAGCAGCGTTAAGCCTTATCAACTTTTTCTAATTATTAACGATTTTACGTTTAAAGTTATCCACTTACAAAATGAATAACAGTAACAATCGATGTAGCAGGCCGATGAAATGTAAACTTTTAGCTACCGCGATCGCCAAGCTTTTCCCCTTACCCATGTAAATTACCATCGATATTTTATACTCTGTTTTTTCAGTGAAGCGACAACTCTGGTAAAAGCTCCATAGCAGCACTCACAAGCCCAATGAACCCTCTCTCTGTGGCACCTTAGCCGCCCTTGAGACTCACCGTCGCCGTCGCAGAGAACCGTGTCGAAACTTTGGAGCCACTCGCTCACCTGCTCCTCGGATAGGCCGGTCAAGTCGATAGCACCGCCTCTGGACATTTTGCTTCGTAGACCGCTTCGCCAAATGCTTGCGACTCAACTAAATCGACGGCGACGGGCTGGCTGATTTCGATTCACGGTGATTGGGGAAAATCTGCTATCTCCCTTTCGCACAAAGCTCGCTCGGAAAAACAAATTGAGTCGGGCATATCGGTTAAATCATCCGTCTCACAAAATGCTTTTGAATTTATTTAAATATTCTTTGTTCTGTGGTATAAATTGCACTATAAATTTGCGTTAAGTATTAATAATCTTTCCTGTCTATTGAAGTTAAATGTAAAATCTATACAAACACATGTCCGTACTATTTACTGATTACTGATTCATTTCAAGTCCGTCAGGCTGTTCACGATCGACGGCAACAGATCTCCCAACTTGGGCAGGTACACGTCTGGTATGAGCTTCTTCTCCTCGGGATCCTGGCTCAACTTCCAACGCTCCACGTCCTTCAGCTGATGGATTCCGGAACCTACAAGCAGGGTCTGGAAGCCGCAATTGAACCCAAGAAGTATGTCCGTATTGGCTCGATCTCCGATCATCAGAGTTCTCGATGGATCGATCTTCTTCTCCGTGACCAGAGACTCACAAATGGCAGGATTCGGCTTCCCGATCACTACAGGATCCCGCTCCGCACAGGTTTGAATGGCCCGCACGAAGCTCCCGCTGCCTGGTACTATCATATTGGGCATGGGGAAACGCTCATCCGTATTGGTAGCCACGAACAGACACTCCGGGTCGTTTAGGTAGGAAGCGGCCTTCATCATCTTGGGAAAACTGAAGTGTTCGTCGAAGCCAACGACCACGGCTCCGATGTCCGTGTCCAGTTTTAAATGCTGTGCCATGAACTCGGCCAGCGATCCCTTCATGGGTTCCGGGCCCACCTCAGTGTGCTGAATGCCCACGGCGTCCAGTTCCTTGGTGATTCCCTCGCTTCCGATCACAAATACCCGCTTGCTGAAGTTCCGTCGTTTCAGGTACGCAGCTGTGGCATGGGCCGTTGATATAATGCCATTCTCCTTGATATGAAAGCCCAGTTCGACGCCTTTCTTGAGAAGTTCCGACCGGGTCTTCGTCGAGTTGTTAGTGCAAAAGTAGATCGACTTTCCCATACCCTTCAACTGGTTCATCACATCCACAGAGCCCTCCAGGGCCTGGCCATAGATCCAAAGGACACCTGATGTGAAAAAATGGATTAATATTGTAGAAGAATTTTCTTAAAATTAAAAAAAGAACGGTGCTAAATAGGTTCTCACTTTGTAGTTGTTAGTTTTATTAATGCCATTGCTAGTTTTATAAAGGGCGTTATTGATTTCTCAATATCTACAAAAAGTATACTCATATTGTTGGTAATTTATTTCTAAAATTGATAAATTAATCATTCAAAGGCAAAGAGGACAGTTTGAAATTAATTCCAATTAAGTAAATTGGTAACTTCGCAAAGATACATAAACGAAAAGAAATAAAAGCTGTTATGATTAAAGAAGGCATTATTGCATAAAATTAATAAATAATGGGGTTGAACACAACTTTTGATATTGCGTATATAATAACGATTTCCTTGAATTGATAAGATTGTCTAATATTAATAAACTTAGGGCTCATCACTATGAGCATTAGGGAATTTATCAAACGGCTCTTTACTGCTTTACTCTTTACTAAATATAACGATGATTAACAAGATATGAGGGCATCCGAAAGTCGACTTCCCGCCATATCACGCACTTCACTCTTTGACATTGAAATAAACGACGCAGCCACAATACAGAAACTATTGGCTGCTGACGTATTTGGGCAGAATGTGGTATACACATATCTTTATGTAACGCAACTTCCTGGGGGGAATCCTGGGTGGGTGCGAGTTAGTAGTATCTCATCCCCACCACCGACTTACCATCGCAGTCGGTTATTACACTGTCGAAGCCTGCTAGCCACTCGGTCACCTTGGCGGAGGATAATTCCAGGAGATTGGTGCACGACTGCTTGTACATGTTGATAGCTGCCTGTCGCGAAAATCTGGCGAAGTTACAACTCATCTATGGCTTTGCAGCGACGACTATCTTATACACATCACTTTTAATTTATTAATTGACTCTCGATTGCGAGAAACTCCCTGAGAATTAAAGCAGCTGTTGGCGCCTGTTAAGGCTATGTTACTATCTGTCAGATTTCAGCGTAGCTGTTAATGCGCCATGTTAAAGTCAACAGAGTGCTAACAAGTGTTTGGCGCCAAATTTGAATTTAAGGGCTCCTTGGAAGCAGAACTTCTGTGCAACAAATGCTTATATTCGAAAAATGAACTAAGCTCCCCAAACTATTGTAAACACACACTTTGATCATTTTTATGCTTGTTTATTGTTTTATGTGCCTAATCACTAAAATTAATTACTTATAGTACAGGCATTTTTATTTTGTTGAATCTCAGCTTTCTTTTGTGTTTATAAACTTGCTGGAAGAACAAACCATTGCAGAAATTTAATTGAAATACTGACCCTACACACGTTACAAGGTTGGTAAGCAAATTAAAGAGGTTGCAAAGCAGCGTTTTTGTGGCGGCGTGGCGAGGGGTGTGTTTGTGTGGAGGGAAGAGCTGGAATCGAGAGCGAAAACGTTCTTGCGTTTTGTACCATAACTTGCGTTTAAATAAATCTCATTAAGCTAGCGCGAAAACGAACGAAAAATTGTTGGCTAATTACAGAAATAAACTATTTTACATTTACAATAATCATAAATTAATAACTAGGACACGAAACGATATCGAGAAAATTGCATGTAGAGGACCGAGGCCCTCTGCGTTTTTTTTATGTTGCCATTTGGGGTGCGTCTGCTGATGAGAGGTAATGAGCCAAGTCTATTTTGCTAAAGGATCCTGCCTAAAACTGCGACATAAGCAGACTCCCACCGACGCCGCCCCCGCCACCACCTCCTCCTCCGCCGCCGCCACCTGGACCGCCACTAGTGCCCAGCACAGATCCCAGCAGACCGCCACTTGACATCTGCTGTTGCTGCATGGGCATCTGCTGTTGCTGCTGCATCTGCATCGATGAGGAGAAGCTATTCATGTTCCCCACAACGCCAGGTCCCATACTGGCACTAAGGCTGGACAGCCCGGGTCCTCCAGGTCCTCCTCCCAGCGATCCCAGACTAGTGGCTCCCATTACACCCGCTGCTCCGCCCAAGCTCGCTCCTCCGGGCAGCAAGCCCACGCCCGGTTCGGGGCTCTGGTTTTTCTTTTTACGCTTTTTCTCCTTTTTGCGCTTCTTGCGCTCCTTGTCGTCCTCATGGCGTTTCTGCTTCTTGTGCTTTTTCTCGTAAGTCTCCAGGCCGGCCGAGTCTGCAAGATGGTTATCATTGGATTATGTGTGATCGAGTTGCTCGATAATTCAGCAGATTGCTTACCGAGCAGCGTGGATTCCTGTCCCGTGGTCACCCCGTCTTTGTGTTTTTGCTTTTTGTGTTTGTTTTTGTGTTTACGCGCAGGTGTGACATATGTGGTACGATACTGTTCCGGCAGCTGAAAGGAGCACCAGAATCGGATAAATTAGCAATGTGAAAGTGCAGAGGAAAAAAATAATATATTTTATGCAATTTGTTCTAGTAACGATTTATCCATTGTTTGAAATATATGACATGTAAAAAATATTTCACGAAACCTTTTAAGATGAATTATTATTATTATTAGATTGCATATAGGGTGAAAGAAAACTCTCAATAATATTAAATGCCAATATTTCAATAACAAGAAAGGAAGGACAATCCGTCAACAAGGAAGGTTAGTTTTTTTTTTTTTTTTGAATATCATAATATTAAACCATATGGCAGCAATATGAATTAGTGGCCTAAACTGGCGCGTTCTGATTTATGCACTACTTGCAACAAAAATTTAAAACTGAAAGAAAACGGGCAGGCGGACATGGCCTTATCGACTCAGCTGTTCATATAGATCACTGCGTTGCGAACTACTGACTTAATATACACTGTTCAAAAGAGGTTTAAAGGGAAAACCAACATTTACACTCTTGTTAATTTAAGTAATTTTTGTGATTAATGACTAAAATATTTGTGTTTCAAATTTGTTGTTGAACATAAGGAAAATGAATTACAACTCTAAAATACTACGGTGATTATAGAAATAAGTGACAGAAAAGGTGCGACCAAATAACACTTTATAGTAGATCAGTCTGTGCAAGGACACTTAAATCCAAATTTCATATGCAAATTTTAAAAAGCGAAATTAATGCATGCAAATGTATAGAGACGCAAAGCATTGAATAGCGTCTAAATGTATTCTAAGATGTTCAATGTGCCGTATCTAAAGATTCGTCATTTTTCAAACTGAGCAAGCGAATTAAAAGCATATTGGAAAAACCAACCGGTCCGGGATGCAAGCGGAATCCGGCCAGCTGCACGGGAGTCAGCGGAAGAAGCTCCTTTCCACCAATGGGCGGCTTTTCGATCACGCTCCGCAGCGTGCTATTCTCCACGGGATGCGTGATGAGGTCGTTAATGCCGGGGATGTTCTGCAGAAACGAGGCCAGCGACTCCTTGAACTTCTTCTCCTTGAACTTGGTGAGTGTGTGGTGCAGTCCGTACTCGGTCATGAGATCCTTGTCGCCGGTAAGTTCTGCCTTGGCGGGTGGTTCCTTCATGGAGTAAAATGGCCCCGTGTGAATGATCGTTGGCGTCTTGCCCAGCGAAATGGTCGTTTTCAGGGTGCCGGATGAGTCTTGACGGGCCACCACGGGTGATCGGCCGCCGCCGTGGGGCGATGACTTCGGTGAGTCCATCATGTTGCCGTAGTTGCTCATCATCTTGGAAACTCAGCGATTCTCTTCACTCTTGGCAACCCACGCACACAATCGCACCGCACCGCACACGCTCACGCACACAGGGGCACAGCAACAAGGCAAGGCCAGCAGAAGGTGTCGCCTGTCGCGGCTCTCGGGCAACGCTGGCCAAGCTCACACTCTGCAAAATGCGCCGCGTCTGCCCGGCACTTCGGCTGACTCTTTTCTGGTCGAAAACTGAACTAATTATTTGCTCTTGTGGCGTTTTCTAACAGATTTCGGGGGCAAGTCTCGCCATCTTGTTGTGTCCGCGAACCAGTGTGACCGCATTGCGACAGCTAGCGAAATACTGAGGCTTCAACGAAAACGCGAGATGAACGCGACGTGAAAATACCAAAAGTGTTGTGGGAAATATCCCAGATGGGGAATACCACACAGGGTTGTACTGTAGGGCAAACTATCGAATATTCATCGTATAATACATTTTTAATTACCTATAGATATAATAAAGTTAATATTACTTTGGAACTCTTATTATATATGTATCGTATGTACGTTGAGTTATATATTTTTAAAACAGTTATTTTACAGTTTATTTATTACAGTTTATTTTATACGTACAAAAACATTAATTAATGGGTGCCAAAACTATAAAAGCCGGCTTACACGTATAGTTGGCTTGTTTTTAGGTAGCTTTTGCTACAACAAATGACCCATAAAGTGAATATTGTATAAACTAGCAATTGAGTGACGGACATATCGTATTTTGAACGATCATCAAGCTAATATTTTTATACACATCTTTTTCATACGAAAATGTTTTAGAATTTCAAATTCCAACAGAGTGGAAAATCACCAAAACAATCGATAGCATCGCGGCCATCATATGACCACTATCGAATGCACATCGCCAGCCCTGCGACCGCTCCGAGCCCCACAACACGAAAAACAGTCGGAAAAACACACATCAAACTAGTGTTGTGTTTGTAGTTAAATAACGATTATCCTCATAACTCGCCCGCACCAGCCATGCAATTCACGCTCCGTCATGTTGTTTCGGCAGTAGCCAAGGTAAGGATCGGGCGACATAACCGATTCCCCAAACGCCATCGCCCCTCAAGTTATGCAATCTAACCTCACCGAGGGGGTCGAGAAATGGGCAGGAAAAGGCTGGAAAATGCACTTGGATCACCTGCAGTGCTCATATGATCCCGGTGGGTGATTCACTGGCGTTTGGGGATTTGTTTGGCCCCGTTTTCAAGGTCGCTAATTAGGCCAATTATCAGCTGATAGTCGGCCGAAGATTAGTGCGAAATGCGTGCGACTGGCGTGATAAATGATAAGGTGCCACAACATGTAGTAATCTGCCGTCTTTACAGACTCCTCTGCGCACCAATGCCGCCATTCTGGGTGCCCTCAACGCCCGCTGCTACTCCAGCACCCACGAGGCGGACATCGTGGTGATTGGCTCCGGACCCGGTGGCTATGTCGCCGCCATCAAGGCCGCCCAGATGGGCATGAAGACGGTCAGCGTGGAGAAGGAGGCAACTCTGGGCGGCACCTGCCTGAATGTTGGCTGCATTCCCTCAAAGGCGCTGCTGAACAACTCCCACTACTACCACATGGCCCACTCCGGTGATCTGGAGAAACGTGGTATTAGCTGCGGCAGCGTTAGCCTGGATCTGGAGAAGCTTATGGGTCAAAAGTCCAACGCCGTGAAGGCTTTGACCGGTGGCATTGCCATGCTTTTCAAGAAGAACAAGGTCACACAGCTGACGGGCTTCGGCACCATCGTCAATCCCAACGAGGTGGAGGTTAAGAAATCCGACGGCTCCACGGAGACTGTCAAGACCAAGAACATCCTCATCGCCACCGGCTCGGAGGTTACCCCCTTCCCTGGCATTGAAGTAAGTGCAAAACCTCTACAGCGCGCTTGATTACTAATGCATGCCATTCAAAAACCTTCACAGATCGACGAGGAAGTTATTGTGAGCAGCACTGGCGCCCTGAAGCTGGCCAAGGTGCCCAAGCATCTGGTTGTCATCGGCGCCGGTGTCATTGGCCTGGAGCTGGGTTCGGTATGGTCGCGTCTGGGCGCTGAGGTCACTGCCATTGAGTTCATGGATACGATCGGCGGCGTGGGCATCGATAACGAAGTCTCCAAGACGTTCCAAAAGGTGCTCACCAAGCAGGGTCTTAAGTTCAAGCTGGGCACCAAGGTGACGGCTGCCTCTCGCAGCGGCGACAACGTCACCGTGTCCGTGGAGAACGCCAAGTCTGGCGAGAAAGAGGAGATCCAGTGCGACGCCCTGCTGGTCAGTGTTGGACGTCGTCCCTACACCGAAGGTTTGGGTCTGGAGGCCGTGGGCATTGTTAAGGATGACCGCGGCAGGATCCCCGTCAACGCCACTTTCCAAACTGTGGTGCCCAATATTTACGCCATCGGCGACTGCATCCACGGACCCATGTTGGCGCACAAGGCTGAAGATGAGGGCCTCATCACCATTGAGGGCATCAACGGCGGCCACGTGCACATCGACTACAACTGCGTGCCCAGTGTAGTCTACACGCATCCCGAGGTCGCGTGGGTTGGCAAGAGCGAGGAGCAACTGAAGCAGGAGGGTGTTGCCTACAAGGTGGGCAAGTTCCCCTTCCTGGCCAACTCTCGTGCCAAGACCAACAACGACACCGACGGTTTCGTCAAGGTTCTGGCCGACCAGGCCACCGATAAGATCCTGGGAACCCATATTATCGGACCTGGTGCCGGCGAGCTCATTAACGAGGCTGTGCTGGCCATGGAGTACGGAGCCGCTGCCGAGGACGTTGCCCGCGTTTGCCATGCGCATCCAGTAAGTGATTACCTAATCTGATTTGAACCTTTCGAACCTAATGCGCACAATTCCTTCTTTCAGACATGTTCCGAGGCCCTGCGTGAGGCCAATGTGGCAGCTGCCTTTGGCAAACCCATCAACTTCTAAGCACTTCCCAATCTCTGCCAGATAGTGAAGAATTTTGCACCGCGTTTGAAATCTTTGAATAACCCCTATTCGAAAAATTATCCTGACGGCCGAAACGACAGTCTCCGCATATTTGTAACTCTCAATGTAGGAACAGAAAAGTGGAAAATATAAATAATGGTAATGGCGCCAGGCGTTAATTGCAATGTAATATGTGTATTAAGCTAGAATAAATACAACACTGTTTGAAAACTCGAAACTGCAGTTCTGCAGATTAATTCTTTTTCAATGTCGTTAGATTTTCTGGTGTACCACTAATAAAGCTATAAGCATAAAAATAATAGGAGTCCTGTTAAAAAAAAAAAATTGTTCAATTGGTCTCTACAATTTATTTACCATCAAACAATTACATTAAATTTCAAGCCATACGTTCACAAGTAAGATGTAAATAGGTAATACCCTTAAATAGAGAGTTATAAAAAAAATGATAATAAATAACATTCTTTATTAAATTTGAATATTAATATTAATCCACGATTTAGCGGAAAACTCGCCAAGCTGAGTATCACTGTTCACAGCTGTCGTACCGGCTTTTCAAAAGCCATCTGGCAACGCTCGCGAACGCTCAGTGTCAAAATTTCGGCCGTTTCGAACAAATAATTTATTTTTGGGCTTTGTTCACACATTTAGCACCGCATTATTCCCAATATTTTTTACTCAAAAGTTTTGGGGTACAAAATTCATAGCTCATTGCAATGTTCCGATTTGGCAAGCTCCATCGCAGTCTGTCTAAGGTGGCCAAAAAGGGACAGACAGCTGTGTATTCCCAGCGCCGTTGCATTCAGGCGAGGAGTTTCTTGCCGGGATTGGCTAGTAGGACGGCTGGAACGCCCTCTGCGACGGCCCAGGTAACCGGTGGAAACAAGCAGCACGTACACCCCCATGGTAATTCCGTTAACAGTGGCCACGAAGAAGTAAGTGCATTCGTAGAAATAGTTTACATAACACAAGACTCTAATATATTACCCCAACCCAGCATAACACCCGCTGGCCGAGGAAAGTCTTTAGTGGCATCCAGCCGACGGGTTCCCTGCATCTGGGTAATTATCTCGGCGCCGTGCGCAAATGGGTGCAGCTGCAGAATGCTCGTGACGATGTCACCGTGTGTATTGTGGATTTGCACTCTATTACCATGCCCCACAATCCGCCGCTTCTGCGAGAGAACATCTTCACCATGGCCGCCACGTTGTTGGCATGTGGCATCGATCCCACCAAGAGCACCCTCTTTGTCCAGTCCGCCGTTGCCGAGCACGCCGAGTTCAATTGGATCCTTAGCTCCTTGACCACCATGCCGCGATTGGCTCAACTGCCGCAGTTCCGAGAGAAGTCCCGTCTTCTAAAGGATGTCCCTCTGGGATTGTACGTTTACCCGGTTCTCCAAGCAGCCGACATTATGCTTTACAAGTAAGTAAATATATTCCGTTTTTTGTTCAGAATGTAAGCCGGGAATGCAAGAGTCCTAGTTGCTTATCAGACTTAAATGCTTTGGTTCAGCTTTACATATTTTTAAACCACCCTTTAATATCTGAAATGGTTTGCCATTTGCTTACTTATTATAGTACTTATAATATTCATATTCGTTTTTCGATCAGGTCCACTCATGTTCCTGTGGGCGCTGACCAGATTCAGCACATTCAGCTGGCCCAGCACTTGGCCAGAATTTATAACGGTCGCTATGGCGAGACTTTCCCTGTTTGCACCGCCATCATTGAGGATGGTGATGCCTCCCGTGTGCTGTCCCTGCGAGATCCCTCCAAAAAGATGTCTAAATCGGAAGCGAATCCCAAGGCCACCATCAACTTGTGTGACTCGCCCGACTTGATTACGCAGAAGATAAAGAAAGCCGTCACAGACTTTACATCGGACATTACTTATAATCCTGGCAAGCGTGCTGGCGTCAGCAATCTGGTCAACATCCATGCCCAGGTCACGGGACAGAGCATTAAGACAGTGGTGAACGAGGCCGCCACTTTGGACACGGCAAAGTATAAGGACCGTGTGGCGGAGGCTGTGGTCGAGCACTTGCGTCCGATCCGAGAACAGATACACCATCACATGACTAAGCGCAACGAGATGATCTACTTGCTGGAAGTGGGTGCAGAAAAGGCACGTCAGCAGGCACGCCAAACGTTGAACGATGTTAAACAGCGCCTAGGACTAGGAACCAGTGCCAACATTCCGGCTGCGGTGCATGTGGCTCCACTTCTGCCCGCACCCGATATTTCCAAAACCTCAGCAAGCAGGCGAATGTCCAAGGACTTCGACGGGAATGTCCACGAGCGTCACGAACGGATGTACGGATTCGGAGATCAGCCAAGCGGAGGAGCTGGTCAGTCAGCCACCGGCGAGGTGGCGGATATGCCTCAGGCCGTTGTACCGCGGGTGATCCGTCGGGCGCCCATCGTTCCCACTCAGTCTATGCGCGTAGAGAAACAACTAGGTAGCACTCGAACTCGGCACGTATTCCAGATGGACACCTGCAATGCTCCGCATATAGGGTTCAAACCGCCGCCAGGATTTTCGGCCAGCATGGTCACCGGTGCTCTAGCCAAGAACAAGCGCGCTACAGTTAAACCCGTTACTGGCAACCTGGGCTTCGGCCAGCAATCGCAGGGTGGCTCTTACAAGCACAGCCAGAACGTGAATCCTAGTGCGGTATCCACCATTGCACGTGAAGTAAACGCTGCTAAGAAGCAGGAGTTTACCTGCAACCCCGCTTTGTACGGCTCTGCCTTAGAATCGCTTTCCAATTCAAGTCGCTCGAGCGAAAAGACTAACTCTACGGCAGGAGACAGTGAGTTCATAATTGTCGCGAGCGAGGAGGAAGAGCAGGCTGCTTCCTCTGAGGAGCAACGCGAAGAAGCTGAAGAGGAGGAGTCCGGGGAACGTGAAAGGGAGAAAGGCGAGCGCAACGCCACTGAAGCTACCAAAGTCGAGATTTAACTCTCGGAAACATTGCAATTGTTATAAGTGTAGTACAAGTATACTTAGGTAACATTACTGTTAAATCTGTCGTTTTTTTGAAAATCGCGAACAGCTTTTGCAGCAGAAGACGAAGTCAAGATAATATAGACGTATCAAAATCAAATGGCATATGTGGATACTGACACTACAATTATTGTTATATTTACTGTTATGTACTGAGAGTGCAGTAAGATTACATTTTGAACTTGTATGTTTAATCCCATGTGATTGCATTGACCGGCTGGATTTCATCGCTAAATTATAAGCAAATCTCGCACCCAAATAAATTTATACTGATTTAGCATAGGAATATTCGTGTTTATTGCTTTCAGCTAACTTATTGTACTCTCGTTTGTTTTTGGTATCCTATCTTACGGTATGAGGATAAGTGCATGTGTAAATTACATAGGTGAGTATGTGGATGATGAGAAGCGTGTCTAATCGCGCATTTCGCAGGCAAAAAAAGTAAATGTATAGTGTGGTTAATATCAATATATATTTAGGATGTACTGTGCATCAATATCAGGGGCACCTCGTTGCTGTACTTTGAGTTCTCCTGGCCGCCCAACAACGCCGAATTGCTGCAGTCCCGCATCATGGCAATGGAATTGTTGCGCTGTTCCCGCTGCCTCAGCCGGCTGTGACGGATGCCATAGGCCAGGAAGATTGCCAGGCCTATGGCGATCCATATACTGAAGCGAATCCATGTGAGAATGTCCAACTTGATCATCAGGTAAATGTTGATCAAAATGGAAATGCCGGGTAGCCAGGGAACCAAGGGCACCTTGAACGACAATTTCACCCCTGATGTTGGCTGACGCGAGATGACCAGGAGCAGTACTGCAAGGGGTATGGTGCCTAGCACCAGCTTAATACCATCGAAGGACGTCACGTTAGCCAGATCCTCCTCGAACTTGGTTAGAATCTGCGAGAAAACCATGCACCAAAGAGCTGAAACAAAATAAATGTTATTAGGGGTATATTAATAATACTAATTTTAAAACTAAAATTTGCACTCACAGAACAGCGTGACACTGTAGGTGACGATCCTTGAAGTCTGCTTTGTGGGTACTGTCTGACCATTTAGGTTGAATATACGCCTCCATAGAGCACACGGACGATCCTGCTCCAGACCCGTGGCACGTCCGTTTGCCACAATGCGGCTCTCCCGTCGATCGTCCACTTCGTAGCGCAGCATAAGGACACAACTGGCCACCATGGAATAGGCCAACAAAGTGCCAATGGACATCATGTTCACCAGTTGGCTAAGATTGAAAACTGCCGCCAGAATGCCAGTCAGCATACCTGTGATCATGGTTCCCTTGAAAGGGGTCTTGTACTTCTCGCTAATGTCTCCGAGAAATTTGAACAGCAGTCCATCGTTGGACATGGCAAACACGATCCTTGGCAGCGGGAACATGGCTCCCATCATGCTGGAGCACAGTCCAAACATCGCTCCAATACTGACAACATACTCGGCCACATGCCACCCATTTATCCGGAAGACATGGGGCAGCGGAGCCTTCTCATCCTGCTCAAAATAGGGCAGCATCATGGTCAGCACTGTGGACACTCCAAAGTAGGCTAGGAAGATCATGGCCAGCGAGACAATCACAGCAAATGGAATGGACTTCTTGGGGTTCTTGGCCTCCTCTCCAGCTGTGGCAATGCAGTCGAAGCCAATGAAGCCGTAAAAGCAAACTGCAGCTCCTTTTATTATGCCCGAAACTCCGTAGGGCATAAATCCACCATCGCCGTAGCCCTCGGGTACCTGAGATTTTGGAATGGACCAGTTGCTGCTGGAAACTGAAAAAAGGATTGTGTAAGTAAATAAATATGTAAAACAATTTCAAAACCCACCTTTAAAAAGACCCGCGATAATGACGAACAACACGACTCCAAGATTAAGCATAGTGAAAACATTGTTCACCCTGGTGGACTCCTTGGCTCCAACTGCAATGGCCAGGGAAAAAAGTATGGTCACCACGAAGGCAAACAGATCCGGATAGGCACCCATTCCCTCGATGTTGAGGGGCATGTGGGTGCCCAGGAAACTGCTCATCGGATTGCCGCAAAGCTGATCGAGATAGGTGCTTAAACCCTTGACGACACTGGCAGAGCCTAGGGAGAGCGAATATTGGGCAATTAAATCAAATCAATCAGACGTCGTCGTCTCCAATTGAAAACTTACCAATTGCGTATTCGAGAATGAGATTCCAGCCGATGAGGAAGGCGATAAACTCGCCAATGGTCACATAGCTGTAGATGTACGCCGATCCCGCCTTTGGAACCCGAGCTCCGAATTCCGCATAGCACAGCCCGGCGAAAATCGAGGCGATGGCAGCGATGAGGAAGCTTACGACCACGGCTGGACCGGCATATTGCTTGGACACTTCGCCAGCTAGGACGTAAACGCCTACACCCAACGTCGATCCGATTCCCAGGGCGGTAAGATCGAAGGCGGATAAGACCTTGGCCAATTTGGATTCATTTGAGTCCTCCAGGGGCTTTTTGCGTGTGAGCACGCGAAACGCATTCGTCACGCTCCAGCTGGGCATTCTGGAATATGTTCATTAAACAATTATTATAATGGGTAAGTGTGCAATTGGGGCTTAGGGCTTCTGCTGAGCCGTGCAATAATAACCCGCCGTATTTTCGATGTTTACAGAACCCACATATTAACACGTTCGCAATTTGTGGAAAGTGCCTGTGATGGTAGGTGGGCTAAGAAATTGTGCGGAGTTGGATTTATGGATCGGGCCATAAGAAAATTAGTGGGCGTCCGTTAATGTGCGAATGTAGACAACGGTTTTACAGCCGCCAAGTCGAGTCGAAGCTGATCTAAATTGGAGTCTTGTGATCATCGGGGATTATTACCAATGACTCACAGGGGATATCTCCACACAAAGTTATTCCAAGGTGCAGTGCCTCAGCTAAGACAACGCTCAAGAAACTAGGAATTTGTCAAACTGTTCAGATGCAAATTTGATAAGGTTTCAGAAATTTGAAAATGAAAATCCTTCAAGTTTTCTAAATCTATTTCCGTTAGCATAGGTGAAAATAATTAATATAAAAAATAAAGTTTATTAAAAAATGAGTTCTTTACTTTTATCACACAAAACTGTCACAAACAGAAAAAAACAAAAAACGGACAAGTAAGCAAAAACATTTATTTTTAGATCTCAATCTAAACTATTTTTCAAAACTAATAAACTCTTTTTCAATTCTCGATAAAAGATTAAAATGTGTTTGAAAATTTATATTTGTATTTATCGTTTTCTCACCTGTTTATTAGTGAACTAGTCAGATCCTTTAACACAAATTTACTTTTTTTTATTTTGTAATTTATCCCCTTTGAATCTATATTTCACAAAATATCACAAACTGCCAGCCATTCTATGTTTCCAAGGGTGGAGTCGAGTTTCAAATACTTGAGTGGGCAAATAACAATCGTATCTGTATCTGGTTGCCTCTTAATTGAGTTTGCGTATTCGAATTCGCAGTTTGGAATTGTATCGAGTTGCGTATAGCGCCGGGAAACGTTCCACTTATTTCTGAGCGTTTGTGAAGCACGCCAGTGCCATTAAATAGCGAATCGGTTCCACGGCTCCGGGGATCGTGGTGAGTTCCAGCCGGACAGAAGCTCTCGAATCCTCAGGTCAGACACAACTGTGGTGGAATCGCGCCTCTGACGCTGATAACGCTAATTGGTAACCCGTTACCCACCTCCATCTCCACCTGAATATGAAGTACGAGTATCGGATGACTTGTCAGGTCGATGGGCCAAGTTTACCACAAGCCCTAATGAATTGTCGCGTTCGATTAGCGGTTCGAATAGTGGAAACTGTTTGTCGTCATTAAATAAGTAGCAGGGTAGCTAAATTTTAGGATCAGTTCACTTTACATCTTTGACACGCACTGTCAATTAATAGTCCATCCATCTAACACATTAGAAAGTTGCTGATATCTTAAAGAACCTTCACAAGATAAGAAACGCGACTTGAGAACAAAGGTTTTTTTTTTAAATTTTCTATATATTCTTAGTATGACTTATTTTTTAAATGAAGTATTATTTCCCAGTACAAAGTAATAGAAATACTCAATTGCGTCCAGTTTAAATGGAATTTTTACGCGCCAAAACCAGCAGCTGAACTTTTCGTCCCTTTGTGAAAAGGATAAACACGCTCCACAGGGCATTTTTTAGTTGGGGTGTTGATACCTCCTGGATGGTTTTGCTTTCGTACGGCACTACTAATTTCGCTTTGTTTGAGCTTTTCATTCACATGGCCGCGTGGAGATGGAGATTTGGCCATTGTTTATACGCAACTCAGCTGATAGGGAATAGCCGATTCACGTCGTGTGGCCGAGAAGTGGGTGCTAAATCGTGGCTAAAATTAGCCACCGTGTTTGATTGCATTTAACGCTAATTTTAGACACTTGTTGCATGCGTGTTCTTGAAGCCCCACACACACACACTTCACATCTCAAAGAACTCACCCATAGTACTCGGCGAACTCCTCCATTGCTGTCATGCGAATCGATTTGATTAAATTCAATTAATAATGTACCGCTCATCAATTTGCGGCCGCTTTCCGTTCTTCACATAACCATTCTGCCGCAAACCATGTGTTTTGGTCATAAAATCACTTTTCCACGCAACACAGGCACATTGCCAGTGCAGCTGCCGCTCTCTCCATTCTCTCATTTGCCATGGCCGCAGTCAAAAGGGGTTTGCACCTCGTTGAACCATTTTAAATAAGTGTTGCTGCAAGCCCAACTTGAAACCTCTATTTTAGACACCTAAAAATATATTGGATTTTAAAACTTTGAAAAACTTTCCATGCATTTCCTTGATTTTTATTAAACGAACAAGTTTTTCGGATAACTTTTAAGTAGTTCAAATATAATTTGTATAATATAATTGAATTATTTAGCTCTTGTTTATTAAGTAGTCATTTATATCTCTCTATTCACTCTATTCATATCGTATTGTTGTAAGAATTTGTTGTGGGTTAAAATTTTGATATTTAATATTTTTTGACCTTCACAATAAGAAGCTATAAATTATATTAAGTAATAATATTGCATTATTTTACATCCTTCGCGCTACGTCCATGATCATTTACTATTTGCGTTTGATGGTCGGGAGAGAATCCGGGTAGTCGACTTCTTCGAATCTCCATGAGCTAGATATGCAAGCGATATTAATACATTCAACGCAGTAGAATGGCAGCCCTAATTTAGCCGGTAAAAAGCACTATAACCGCTCTCTGTCTTGTTGGCTCTCTTTTTGGCCTTTCTAATGTGCTTACTACATAGCCACTTCTATTTCATCAGCCCCTTGTCCACCCCTAACAGAGTTTCTTAGAACGTTTCAAGAAACACCGCCTATTGTTATCTTGTTCACATAATTTAGGGCTGAAAAATATTTACACGTATATTTTAATTTTTAAATAAAAACACTATATGATCAAAAACAACAGAAGTTAATGTTGTTATACATTTATTTTTTCATTATTTCTAATGTACTTATAATAAAGTAATCTGATCCGGGCTGTTTCGACTTACATACATATGTATGCACCACATGCAATAGAAAGAAGACATTTTGAAAAATTTCACGCAGATATCTATGTATCTTTAAAATTAAAACTAGTTTGGCTAGACATTGCTATACTAATATAGACTTCTTTGAATCTCAATGAGCTAGTTATGCTGACGATATTAATACATTCAACGCAGTGGTATATAATATAATAATATATAATATATACTAATAGAGTGTGTATTGTACTCGTGTATATAAAGTATAATAATGTATATTTACACGAGTAACGAGTAGAAAGCACTCTGTGCAGAAGAAATTACTTTCCCATGAATCAACAAATAGAGTCTTATGATTTATTTACAATTAAAGTCACATTTTGCGTTGCTAATCAGTTGGTGAAGCGATACCACTGATTGAATGACTCATATATATGTGTGTATGTATGTGTATTTATGTGTATATGTACATGTATGCGTGTACAAACATAGATCAAATAAGTTTGCTCAAATTTGTATATTATGAGTACGAAGACAAGCAATTTTAATCTGATTCTATTGCAGTTGCTAAAAAAAAAATATATGGCGCCCACTATGGCTAAAATATTGTATTCGCTAAATATTTAACGGATCTTAATGTTTCGTCATGGAAGTTTTAAAACCAAACCTTTACGCTGTTCAGTCACACTTGGTTATAATGAGCCAAGCTTAATTTAATAATCTAAACTAATTTTAACATCGAATAATCTCCAACACGCTCAGTTTCAAAAAAATTGTGAAGATGTGGAGTGGTCCTTGCGTTGCAACCGGGTTGCTGTTGTTATTCGGTCTGAATTTGGTCTTTCTGCTGCCAGAAACCAACTATTGTCATTTAAAAAACTGCCCAGCGGATAAAAAACTGCCACATATTGGCTGCAATAACAGTGGGGTAAGAATAATAGTTTGGAAACAACAACGTAATTTCATTCTTCTCATAAAGGGCGTTGCTAATTCTGTCGGGGTTTGGATTTTTTCAAATCTCTTTAGCAATATGGCTGTTGTTATCTAAAGATTTGAAAATTTGTTGTTAGCTAATACCAATTTGAATTGGATTCTGTACCTATTACTATGCTATTATATAAGCATTTTTTTAGTAAGCTAGCGTTAAGTTACACATCCCAATTTCTTACCCGTTACTCGTTTAGTAAAAGCAAGCATTTTGTAAGCATTTCCGACCGTATAAAGTATATAAATTCTTGATCAGGATCAATATCGAGTCGATCTGACCATGTCCGTCTGTCCGTATGAACGCTATACTATATGGAACCATAAAAACTAGAAAGTTAAATTGGACATGCAGATTCTAGTGACGCCCACGATGTGCAATTTTTTAAACCCATTATATAGCCCACAAACCCATGTTGCCGCATCTACTCCAACGCCCACAAATCCACACTTTTCAAATCTGTTTAGTTTTTTCTTCGTTTTATTGTTTGTCTTGTCATTTTCTATCGGTATACCAAAAACACTTCGACCAGGCCCCTCCCTACACCTACAAAACGACCAAAACGTTCACTTTTAAACAATTTTTAAGTTTTTCCTCATTTTGTTCTCCAATATCTATCGATATCCCAGAAAAATTATGAATTTTCGCCTTCGCATTCACACTAGCTGAGTAAAGGATATTTGATAGTCGGGGAATTCGGCTATAGTATTCTCTCTTGTTTTTGTATTGCAGAGCTGGTCACCAAAGTGCGGAAAAGATCCAAAAATCATTGACGTACCCAAGCATATAAAAAAGTTAATTCTAAACCATCACAACACATATCGCGATATTGTGGCCGGGGGTCAAATGCACAGGCTACCCATTGCAGCTCGTATGCTCAAGTTGAAGTGGGACCACGAATTGGCTCTTTTGGCTACAATCTTGGTAAAGCGATGCGATCTCCAACCCACAGACCACTGCATATCCACGGAAGAGTTCTCGTCTCCAAGCTACCATGCGGTATATAACAAGTTCAAGGCGAAGGAAGATACATTCCGGATAGTTCGATCTCAGCTGAACGCATGGTATGATCAGTACAAGCACGTTTCTTCATCCAGTCTAATTGATGGATTGTCCACAGCTAAGTAAGCTTTAATTGTAATTTTAGTTTTCATTTAAATATAAATATTTAAATAAATAACATTTATCGGTTTCAGGAAGGAGATTGGGCATTTCCTAAGGATGATCGTTGGCCCTAGTAACCGATTGGGCTGTGCCATAGCCAGTATCGAAAAAGGCGGATGGACCCATCAATGGCTAGCCTGTCTGTACAGCTGTTCACCCCAGAAGAACTCGCTTCTTTATGAGTATTCCGGAAAACCGGGAGTATATTGCACCACTGGGATTAATGGAAAATTCCAAAATCTATGCAATGACACTGAACCTGTGAAAGATTGCATGCACTCTGAACTATTCCAAACAATAACTGCCAACGACACTACATCACTAATCAGGAGCATGTTGAATAGACAAACGCAACCCAGAACTTTTGGGTGGCTTTGGAATTGGGGTAAAAAAATTTGGGGCTGGGTGAAGAATGCTTGGAATGCAATTGTGGGTTGCGGTAAAGGTGGTGGTGGTGGTGGCGGTGATGGAGGTGGTGGTGGTGGTGGTGATGATGGTGGTGAAGGTGATGATGGTGGTGATGGCGGTGGTGGCGGAGATTATTAAGGTGGTGAATAAATTCGACTTATGTATCAATAAATTTATAAAATGAAAATTAGGGCTAAAATAAAATAAAAAACACAATCTACAGATAATACGATAAATAATTAAATATATTTTTACTCTAGAAATATGTTTTGTGTCATTTTAATATTTGCCGCTTACAAATGAAACGGAATTGTTATCTGTGTAGACAAGTAAAGTACATTACAATAAAACAAGAAAGCATGTTTTAGTCGACTATCAGATACTGGATCCTTTAAGCTCTTACGACGTACTCAACATTTTTGAAAGTACTCTAAACTTTCTAGCTTATATATGTGGCGCCCACACTGAAGCCCGGTCTGGCATCACGGCGAAAACAGGTACTAACGCCAAGACCTTTCCTGGAGGACGATATCTTCTGATATCGTCAGACTGGACACACTGGAACTTCAGCTCCGCGCGCAACAAGCTTACGGCATAAAACAACAAGATATTGTACTTAGTAATTAAATAAAGCGGTAACTACATAAGCTACCATATATACATATGTCGGAGCGCGACTCTTCGCATTCCAGAAATTCCTTCTGTGATTTCATATTCTGATGAAATTGTAATATTGCGGTAAAATTCTATCGAGCGCTGCGGCAGAGGCACGAACAGCCTCTGCAGCTGAGTGAGGTCCGATCGAGTGGTCATAAATAGTCTGTTAGAGAGAGATGACAATGTGGCACACGCCAGTGTGTATAGCCATTAGAGAATATGATGAAGAAGGGACATGTAAGAAGATCCCTTCAGTGAAGTTTGACTGCTGACGTCGATCGGAACTTGCTGCGCTGACGCACAAAATCGCGAAGTGAATAAATAATATGGATGAAACTCCTGTTTCGCCGACACATACATACATAGTTCCGAAGATCACAGCGCTCATACGGACAAACCGACGGACATGGCTTAATCGTCTCGTCTAGGAGACGTTGCATTCAAAGCCGTCAAAAACTGCAAATTAAAACAGATATGTTTATTTTTCGTAGTCCTGCATTATAAAATAAAATTAGTTTTCTTGAAGATAAAAAAATGACTGATGTAACCAGTAACATATTGTAGTCACATTTGAGCCAAGAACTGAACTAATGAACTGAGCTTAATTTAATAATATAAACTAATTTCCACACCGACAAATGATTAGCTTCGAAAAAAAAATGTGAAGATGTGGAGTTGTTCTTTCGTTGCAGCTGGGTAGCTGCTGTTATTCGGTCTGAATTTGGTATTTTTGCTGCCAGGAGCCAACTATTGCTATTTAAAAAACTGTCCATCGGATACAAAACTGCGACACATTGGCATGTGATACTCTAGAAACTCTTATAACTCTTAATCTAGCAAATACACTAGAATAACAAGATGCGTAACGCCATACGATTTTTTGGCACACGATTTTTTCGCCGTGGCTCTAGAGCTCTATGTGTGTGTTTTTTCACAAGTATGCAAATTTGCAGTATTTTAGTATTAATATATTGGAAATACTCTAAACTGTTATGTTTCAGCCCGCAAAAGTTAATTTAACAGCGCACCATTATAATAACAGCTGTTAATTTCAGCTGTTGCGAGCACATACCACGTGGCTGCATTTAGCTTAACTTTCAAAGTGTTAGAAATTAAAAAGAAGATCGCAAAAGAGTATAATTTGAAATGGATAATCAATCTTCAGGTTTGTATTATGTGTTCCTGTTAATATATTGTTTATTGTGTGCGTCTACTACTAACTATTTGTACATTTAGCAAGTGATGTCCACATGTAGCTGTTTGAAAAAAATTGCAACTTTGAAGAGAGCTACAACAATTTGTTCAAATTTGTTCAGTAAGTGTTTATATCCATGTTGTAGTGTGTTCAATTCTTAGCTCATATCATGTAGTCTCTATGTGCGTTTGCGGTTTTTTGAGAAATATTATGTTTTAGGAAGCAATATCTCGATTGCCAGTGCTGACCTGCTGGAAGTGTGGCGCAAGCAAAAGGGTTTTCGTCAAAAGGAAAATACTTTTTACACTTTTATCAGTGGGCATTTTTCTGATAGCAAGCTAGACTTTAATGAACGATACCTAAAGGAAAATGCGAGAATGTTTTCAGTAAATCTTTTCCGAAATTTGAGAAAATGCTATCGAAATTAAACGAATTTTCGAAAGTTTATTCAAAGTGGTTAGAAGAACACCTACTCCTTAAGGTAAAAGAAGGAAATTCAAGGAAATTTAAAATATGGATTAAGTCCACTTCCTTGTTGGAAGATTGTAGATTTTCGGCGTTTGTACCAAATATGGGGTACAAAACTGTAGTAAAAAAGTGGAGAATCGTGGGTGGAATTGATAAAAAAATATGGAGTTAGAGCGAAAAAAATGCACCCAGCGAATGTTTTGGGAAAAACTATCGCTTAAGGTTGATCAACCAAAACAAGGCGGATTCGGTAGTTCTAATGTTGACAATACGGCGCGTCGTGCATTTAATAACTATAAGGCATTTTCCGAAATAACAGGCGTTGACATCCAGCTCATTTTTAATATGAGGACAATATTAATATGTCTGTCATGTCTATTACCTATAGACCTTGAAAAATATGAGCAGCTTTGTCATACAACTGCACAAATTATTGTTGACAAATATCCATGGCTTCCCATGACAGCGACAGTCCACAAAATATTGGTTCACTTCAAAAATATCTTGGAGCAAACAGTTCGACTATTTTGGAGAAGAGGCAGCAGAATCTAGGAATAAAATTTACAAGTCGGACAGACTTCACCATTCAAGAAAGCATAATCGTATTTGTAGCTTCGCAGATCTCTTTCACAGAGCAAAGGATACTTCGGATCCCATAATATAATCAATTAATTTAAGGAGGCGCGTTCAAAAACATAAGCGACTGCCTCTTTCCCCAGAAGTCATTCAAATGTTAGCTTTCGAACCTGATAACGATTCTTCAGACTCTGCTGATTGTGAAGAGGAAGACGACTATGAAATTTTAGACAATATTAATATTGAAAATTAACTTTAGAAACTTTTAACTTTTATAAAAAAAAAATTGGGGCGGAGTGGGGCACGCCCACTTTTCCAAAATATTTCTCGGGGCATGTGTCAAAACCTATAACGAGTAGAAAGCCCTCTGTGCAGAAGAAATTACTTTCACATGAATCAACAATTAGAATCTTAAGATTTTTTAAAAATTAAAGTCACATTTTGCGTTTGTATATGTATTTATGTGTATACATGTATGCTTGTACAAACATAGATAAAATAAGTTTGCTCAATGAGGATGGGGTGTAAATATTAGTTGATGAGTACGAAGACAAGCAATTTTAATCTGATTCGATTGCAGTTGCTTAAAAAATATATTGGGCGCCATATATTTTTTATGGCTACAATGGCTACTATGGCTAAAATATTTTATTTGCTAAATATTTAAATAATTAAATTTGCTAAATAATTAATTTATTTCCACAGTCTTCGGGTGGAGACGTGTTTCTTTCAAGCTACGAATAGCAAGTTCTAAAAACTACAACAGTATAGTGAAAGTTAAACACAAAGTGTAAAGTGCAGTTTGCACAACTAACAATTATTGACTATAGTAATTATTTACTAAAATAAATAATTATTCCATATTGTTCTGGTAATTGTTATATGTGGACTTAGAACAATGAATCAAAACGACATACGTTCTCAGCGACAATGTGAACAAGACGAGCGCCGGCTCTCTTTACAACGCAACAATGCATACTTTTCTTTCGTCTCACCGCAAATCGGTGATCGAGCACCCTCACCTTCAACTAACTCGAAACTTTTGCCCTCAGCGAACGACAGACCGCGTTCTTGCTCTCCCTCTCTGCCTGCTTCGGCTCACAAGTCGTGGAGCGAAGAGACCGCCTCTCCTACCCCGCTCCTCTCGCAGCGCCAAACGACCGTCCCGGGTAACTGTAACACTGCAATAACGAGTGCAGTGACCTCACTGGCAACTGCCACAACATCAACTTCGTCAGCGGCCCAACTAATTATCGCTGTGCCAGCTGTAAATAATTCAGCAGCACTGACCGTTTGCAACAACAATAATGCACGTAAAGAAGAATCAAAACAAAAGCAGAAGTCGATTTCGACTGTGCAGACTGGCATGGATCGCTACATCCAAATCAAGAGAAAGCTCAGCCCTCAAAACAATAAGGCAGGTAATCAACCCAAAATCAATCGAACCAACAACGGCAATGAAAACTCTGCAGTAAATAATTCAAACCGATATGCTATCTTGGCTGATTCTGCGACCGAACAACCCAACGAAAAAACGGTAGGGGAACCAAAAAAGACCAGGCCTCCACCAATTTTCATACGAGAACAAAGTACAAATGCACTTGTAAATAAACTCGTTGCTTTGATTGGTGACAGCAAGTTCCACATTATCCCACTTAAAAAAGGAAATATTCATGAAATAAAACTACAGATCCAAACAGAAGCAGACCACCGTATAGTGACTAAATACCTAAATGATGCTGGTAAAAACTACTACACATACCAATTAAAAAGTTGCAAAGGGCTACAGGTAGTACTTAAGGGCATTGAAGCAACAGTGACACCAGCTGAGATAATTGAGGCTCTGAAGGCCAAAAACTTTTCTGCAAAGACAGCTATTAATATTTTAAACAAAGACAAAGTTCCGCAGCCACTATTCAAAATAGAACTCGAACCAGAGCTCCAGGCACTAAAGAAAAACGAAGTGCACCCAATATACAATTTACAGTACTTGCTACATCGGAGGATCACCGTGGAGGAGCCGCACAAACGTATCAATCCAGTTCAATGTACTAATTGCCAAGAATACGGCCACACCAAGGCATACTGCACCCTTAAGTCCGTATGTGTTGTCTGTAGCGAACCTCATACTACCGCAAACTGCCCCAAAAACAAGGACGATAAGTCTGTGAAGAAATGCAGTAACTGCGGGGAAAAACATACTGCAAACTACAGAGGCTGTGTGGTGTACAAAGAATTGAAGAGCCGCCTAAACAAACGTATTGCCACAGCACATACATACAACAAAGTCAATTTCTACTCTCCGCAACCGATTTTTCAACCACCCCTAACTGTCCCAAGCACTACTCCAACAATTTCTTTCGCTAGCGCCCTAAAATCCGGACTAGAAGTGCCCGCCCCACCGACAAGAACTGCTCATTCCGAACATACACCGACAAACATCCAACAAACACAACAAAGTGGCATCGAAGCTATGATGCTATCCCTACAGCAAAGCATGAAAGACTTCATGACGTTCATGCAAAATACTTTGCAAGAGCTCATGAAAAACCAAAATATCCTGATTCAACTTCTTGTATCTTCAAAATCCCCATAATGGCTTCCCTACGGATATCTCTGTGGAACGCAAATGGCGTTTCACGGCATACACAAGAGCTCACACAGTTCATTTACGAAAAAAACATCGACGTAATGCTACTATCAGAAACGCACCTCACAAATAAAAACAATTTTCATATACCAGGATACTTGTTCTATGGTACAAATCATCCAGATGGTAAAGCTCATGGAGGCACTGGAATACTCATCAGAAATCGCATAAAACACCACCACTTAAACAATTTTGACAAAAACTACTTACAATCTACGTCCATAGCCTTACAACTCAACAATGGTTCAACGACTCTAGCCGCAGTCTACTGCCCACCGCGCTTTCCAATCTCTGAGGATCAATTCATGGAATTCTTTAACACACTAGGTGACAGGTTCATCGCAGCGGGTGACTATAACGCCAAGCACACCCATTGGGGATCTCGACTTGTGTCGCCAAAGGGTAAGCAATTGTACAATGCGCTTACGAAGCCAGAAAACAAGCTAGACTATGTATCCCCGGGTAAGCCTACATACTGGCCAGCAGACCCAAGAAAAATCCCAGACCTGATCGATTTTGCAATTACTAAACATGTCCCCCGCAACATGGTCACCGCCGAAGCACTAGCAGATTTATCATCAGATCACTCACCTGTTTTTCTAAATATGCTAACTCGCCCCCACATCGTCGACCCACCGTATAGACTCACAAATTTTAGAACAAACTGGCCAAGGTATCAAAAGTATGTCTGTTCACACATAGAACTAACGACGGCATTATCTACAAAGGAGGATATAGACAAGTCAACGGAAACTCTCGAAAACATTTTAGTTTCGGCTGCAAAGGCTTCAACCCCGCCAGTGACGTATGCAAAACCAAACTACATCAAAACTAATCGCGAAATCGAGCGGCTGGTATTAGATAAACGACGCCTACGAAGGGATTGGCAGTCTAATAGATCACCAATTACTAAGCACATGCTTAAGATAGCCACACGCAGGCTTACCAATGCTCTCAAACAAGAGGAAAAAAACAGCCAACGTTCATATATCGAGCAACTCTCTCCCACCAGCACTAAGTACCCTCTTTGGAGAGCTCACAGAAACCTAAAGACTCCAATAGCGCCAATTATGCCACTCCGAAGTCCCTCTGGCACCTGGTTTCGAAGTGATGAAGAAAGAGCCAGTGCTTTCGCTGACCATTTACAAAATGTATTCCGACCAAATCCCTCTACCAACACATTTATTCTCCCTCCTTTAATAGCAGCCAATCTAGATCCTCAAGAACCCTTTGAATTCCGACCATGTGAACTAGCAAAGGTTATCAAAGAGCAACTGAACCCAAGAAAATCGCCTGGCTACGACCTAATAACTCCAAGAATGCTCATTGAACTCCCAAAGTGTGCTATTCTTCACATCTGCCTGTTGTTCAACGCAATCGCCAAGCTTGGATACTTCCCTCAAAAATGGAAAAAGTCGACCATAGTAATGATTCCAAAGCCAGGAAAAGATAAAACGCAGCCATCATCATATAGACCGATAAGCTTACTAACATGTCTTTCAAAGCTGTTTGAAAAAATGCTACTCCTTCGGATTAGCCCTCATCTTAGAATAAACAACACACTTCCAACACATCAATTTGGCTTTAGAGAAAAACATGGAACCATCGAACAGGTCAACCGAATCACGTCAGAAATTCGTACTGCTTTTGAACATCGAGAATACTGCACAGCCATTTTTCTAGACGTCGCGCAGGCATTTGACAGAGTGTGGCTCGATGGACTTTTGTTTAAAATAATCAAGCTGTTGCCCCAAAACACACATAAGCTACTGAAGTCATACCTATATAACAGAGTGTTTGCAATAAGATGCGATACAAGCACTTCACGCGATTGCGCAATCGAAGCTGGAGTGCCGCAAGGCAGTGTACTGGGTCCAATCTTATACACCCTGTATACGGCGGATTTCCCCATAGACTACAATCTAACAACCTCCACGTTCGCTGATGATACCGCGATACTCAGTCGCTCGAAATGCCCAATAAAAGCCACGGCACTCCTATCCCGACACTTAACATCTGTAGAACGATGGCTTGCCGACTGGAGAATTTCAATAAATGTTCAAAAATGCAAGCAGGTTACCTTTACCTTAAACAAACAAACATGCCCACCACTGGTCTTGAATAACATATGCATTCCACAAGCCGACGAGGTAACATATCTGGGAGTTCATCTGGACAGGCGGCTCACTTGGCGCAAACATATAGAAGCCAAATCGAAACATCTTAAACTTAAAGCAAGGAACCTCCACTGGCTCATAAATGCTCGCTCTCCACTTAGTCTGGAGTTCAAAGCTCTTCTATACAACTCCGTCTTAAAACCTATCTGGACTTATGGCTCCGAGCTGTGGGGCAACGCATCCAGAAGTAACATAGACATTATTCAGCGAGCACAGTCAAGAATTCTGAGAATTATCACTGGAGCGCCGTGGTACCTTCGAAACGAAAACATACACAGAGACCTAAAAATCAAATTAGTAATCGAAGTAATAGCTGAGAAAAAAACGAAGTATAACGAAAAGCTGACCACCCATACAAATCCCCTCGCAAGAAAACTAATCCGAGTATGCAGTCAAAGCCGGCTGCACCGCAACGACCTCCCAGCCCAGCAATAAACTTATTAGGGCATTAATGAAAAAAAAAAACTATCACTAAGTGAAAGTTAATTAAGTTAGATTAAGATTTGAACACTTATTGTTAGTCTCTTAACACAAAGGGAAGATTCAATAAATAATAAAAAATTAAAAAAAAAAAAAAAAAAAAAAAATATTTAACGGATCTTAATGTTTCGTCATGGAAGTTTTAAAACCAAACCTTTACGCTGTTCAGTCACACTTGGTTATAATAGGCCTAGCTTAATTTAATAATCTAAACTAATTTTAACATCGAATAATCTCCAGCACGCTTAGTTTCAAAAAAATTGTGAAGATGTGGAGTGGTCCTTGCGTTGCAACCGGGTTGCTGTTGTTATTCGGTCTGAATTTGGTCTTTCTGCTGCCAGAAACCAACTATTGTCATTTAAAAAACTGCCCAGCGGATAAAAAACTGCCACATATTGGCTGCAATAACAGTGGGGTAAGAATAATAGTTTGGAAACAACAACGTAATTTCATTCTTCTCATAAAGGGCGTTGCTAATTCTGTCGGGGTTTGAATTTTTTCGAATCTTTCTAGCAATATGGCTGTTGTTATCTAAAGATTTGAAAATTTGTTTTAGCTAATACCAATTTGAATTGGATTCTGTACGTATTACTATGCTATTATGTAAGAAATTTTTTAGTAAGCTAGCGTTAAGTTACACATTCCAATTGCTTACCCGTTACTCGTATAGTCAAAGCAAGCATTTCGTAAGCATTTTCGACCGTATAAAGTATATAAATTCTTGCTCAGGATCAATATCGAGTCGATCTGACCATGTCTGTCTGTCCGTATGAACGCTATACTATATGGAACCATAAAAAATAGAAAGTTAAATTAGACATGCAGATTCTAGCCCACAAACCCATGTTGCCGCATCTACTCCAACGCCCACAAATCTACACTTTTCAAATCTGTTTAGTTTTTTCTTCGTTTTATTGTTTGTCTTGTCATTTTCTATCGGTATACCAAAAACACTTCGACCAGGCCCCTCCCTACACCTACAAAACGCCCAAAACGTTCACTTTTAAACAATTTTTAAGTTTTCCCCCATTTTGTTCTCCAATATCTATCGATATCCCAGAAAAATTATGAATTTTCGCCTTCGCATTTACATTAGCTGAGTAAAGGATATTTGATAGTCGGGGAATTCGGCTATAGTATTCTCTCTTGTTTTTGTATTGCAGAGCTGGTCACCAAAGTGCGGAAAAGATCCAAAAATCATTGACGTACCCAAGCATATAAAGAAGTTAATTCTAAACTATCACAACACATATCGCGATAATGTGGCCGGGGGACAAATGCACAGGCTACCTATTGCAGCTCGTATGCTCAAGTTGAAGTGGGACCAAGATTTGGCCCTTTTGGCTACAATATTGGTAAAGCGATGCGATCTCCAACCCACAGACCACTGCATATCCACGGAAGAGTTCTCGTCTCCAAGCTACCATGCGGTATATAACAAGTTCAAGGCGAAGGAGGATACATTCAGGATAGTTCGATCTCAGCTGAACGCATGGTATGATCAGTACAAGCACGTTTCTGCATCCAGTCTAATTGATGGATTGTCCACGGCTAAGAAGCTTTAATTGTAATTTTAGTTTTCATTTAAATATAAATATATAAATAAATAATATTTATCGGTTTCAGGAAGGAGATTGGGCATTTCCTAAGGATGATCGTTGGCCCTAGTAACCGATTGGGCTGTGCCATAGCCAGTATTGAAAAAGACGGATGGACCCATCAATGGCTAGCCTGTCTGTACAGCTGTTCGCCCCAGAAGAACTCGCTTCTTTATGAGTATTCCGGAAAACCGGGAGTATATTGCACCACTGGGATTAATGGAAAATTCCAAAATCTATGCAATGACACTGAACCTGTGAAAGATTGCATGCACTCTGAACTATTCCAAACAATAACTGCCAACGACACTACATCACTAATCAGGAGCATGTTGAATAGACAAACGCAATCCAGATCTATTCATTCTTGGTTTTCGAATCGGGAGACAACAGTTTGGGGCTTGATGAAGAATGCTTGGAATGCAGTTGTGGGTTTGCTGTAATGGTGGTGGTGGTGATGATGGTGAATGAATTCGACTTATAATCAATAAATTTATAACATGAAAATTAGGGCTAAAATAAAATATAAAACACAATCTACAATCGATAAATAATTAAATATATTTTTACTCTAGATACTCAATCTTATACTAACATAATGGCGTAATCAAAACTAAGTATTACGGACTTCTGAAAAATTGCTTTTTGGCCACAAAAAGGTGCCATTCTGCCTATAGTGCAGTGCCACGAAACAACAATATTGACAAAGACAATGGCATAATTAATGCATGCAGATACTGTGCGAGTCACTGTGGGTCCCGACAGTCGCTTCTACCAGAATAGCTCTTTAAAATAAAATGTATCTAAATTTAGATACCCGTAGTTCCGTAGTCGGTCCCGTACTAGGTCCCTTACTCGGTCCCGTCAGTGCCATTAATAGCGAATCGGTTCCACTGCTCCGGGGGATCGTGGTGAGTTCCAGCCGGACAGAAGCTCTCGAATCCTCTCGAACAACTGTGTTGGAATCGCGCCTCTGACGCTGATAACGCTAATTGTTAACCCGTTACCCACCTCCATCACCACCTAAACATGAAGTACGAGTATCGCATATCCGAATGCATACTACGGATGGGAATTCTCAGTCTAACGGACGATTTGTCAGGTCGATGGGCCAAGTTTACCACAATCCCTAATGAATTGTCGCGTTCGATTAGCGGCTCGAATAGTGGAAACGGTTTGTCGTCATTAAATAAGTAGCAGCAAAGACACTAGAATAACAAGATGCGTACCGCCATACGATTTTTTGGCACACGATTTTTTCGCCGTGGCTCTAGAGCTCTATGTGTGTGTTTTTTCACAAGTATGCAAATTTGCAGTATTTTAGTATTAATATATTGGAAATACTCTAAACTGTTATGTTACAGCCCGCAAAAGTTAATTTAACAGCGCACCATTATAATAACAGCTGTTAATGTCAGCTGTTGCGAGCACATACCACGTGGCTGCATTTAGCTTAACTTTCAAAGTGTTAGAAATTAAAAAGAAGATCGCAAAAGAGTATAATTTGAAATGGATAATCAATCTTCAGGTTTGTATTATGTGTTCCTGTTAATATATTGTTTATTGTGTGCGTCTACTACTAACTATTTGTACATTTAGCAAGTGATGTCCACATGTAGCTGTTTGAAAAAAATTGCAACTTTGAAGAGAGCTACAACAATTTGTTCAAATTTGTTCAGTAAGTGTTTATATCCATGTTGTAGTGTGTTCAATTCTTAGCTCATATCATGTAGTCTCTATGTGCGTTTGCGGTTTTTTGAGAAATATTATGTTTTAGGAAGCAATATCTCGATTGCCAGTGCTGACCTGCTGGAAGTGTGGCGCAAGCAAAAGGGTTTTCGTCAAAAGGAAAATACTTTTTACACTTTTATCAGTGGGCATTTTTCTGATAGCAAGCTAGACTTTAATGAACGATACCTAAAGGAAAATGCGAGAATGTTTTCAGTAAATCTTTTCCGAAATTTGAGAAAATGCTATCGAAATTAAACGAATTTTCGAAAGTTTATTCAAAGTGGTTAGAAGAACACCTACTCCTTAAGGTAAAAGAAGGAAATTCAAGGAAATTTAAAATATGGATTAAGTCCACTTCCTTGTTGGAAGATTGTAGATTTTCGGCGTTTGTACCAAATATGGGGTACAAAACTGTAGTAAAAAAGTGGAGAATCGTGGGTGGAATTGATAAAAAAAATATGGTGTTAGAGCGAAAAAAATGCACCCAGCGAATGTTTTGGGAAAAACTATCGCTTAAGGTTGATCAACCAAAACAAGGCGGATTCGGTAGTTCTAATGTTGACAATACGGCGCGTCGTGCATTTAATAACTATAAGGCATTTTCCGAAATAACAGGCGTTGACATCCAGCTCATTTTTAATATGAGGACAATATTAATATGTCTGTCATGTCTATTACCTATAGACCTTGAAAAATATGAGCAGCTTTGTCATACAACTGCACAAATTATTGTTGACAAATATCCATGGCTTCCCATGACAGCGACAGTCCACAAAATATTGGTTCACTTCAAAAATATCTTGGAGCAAATAGTTCGACTATTTTGGAGAAGAGGCAGCAGAATCTAGGAATAAAATTTACAAGTCGGACAGACTTCACCATTCAAGAAAGCATAATCGTATTTGTAGCTTCGCAGATCTCTTTCACAGAGCAAAGGATACTTCGGATCCCATAATATCATCAATTAATTTAAGGAGGCGCGTTCAAAAACATAAGCGACTGCCTCTTTCCCCAGAAGTCATTCAAATGTTAGCTTTCGAACCTGATAACGATTCTTCAGACTCTGCTGATTGTGAAGAGGAAGACGACTATGAAATTTTAGACAATATTAAAATTGAAAATTAACTTTAGAAACTTTTAACTTTTATAAAAAAGAAAAAATTGGGGTGGAGTGGGGGCACGCCCACTTTTCCAAAATATTTCTGGGGGCATGTGTAACCCATTAAAAAAAATCATCCAAATATCTCCCGTAGTTTAGGAGTTATTAATTTTTGTAAAAAAAAACAGGCCAAATGCCCCATAGTGGCTCCGCTCTCTCGAATTTTTGTTCGAGAGCGAGAGAGCGGAGAGCGCTACAGCGAACAGTCCTTTTCTACGCATACAGAGATAGCAGACAACTGTATGAGTGCACACGTATGTTCATGCATTGTAAATTTCACAAAATATGCCCTTCACCGTAGAAGATCGTAGACTTTAAATCTATATTATTTTTGATCATGTGAAAAATTCTTGTTTTGCATTGCCTTAACGTCATTATTTAATATTAAATTATTATTATGTTATTTTATTATTATTTAAATAAAGCTTGTGTCCGTACTTCGTGCCTCAAGATATTGCAATAAACAGATTTCATATTTTTATTTCTTTTATAAATTTGTATTTTCTACTACGTATTATTTTTTTATGAAATATTTATTTCTCAATGTAATGTCTTCTTTTTCTAAAATGTATGTTTTAAATTATAGTAGCTAAAATAATTTCTTTTGTATTTGCTTTAATTATTTAGTATATTTATTAAGTCATTTGACTTAATATGATGTATGTAAATGAACAATTTTTGTTATTTAAAATGGACATTAGATTCAGTTGTTTTCAGTTTCAGTTTTTTTTTATAATTTAATTTAATATTTTAATATTTTTAATTTAATATTTTTAAAAAGCGCGCAATTTCATCATATTGCTACGAAATTGGCCAAAACTTCCCAAATATGTAAATTCGTGTCTTCGATCAGAATTGATTTCGTCACGAAAATCGTCTTCTAGCACAACACGCACACATATACGCGTTCTCTTCTCTCGTTTTTACTCACACAAGCAAGAAAATTCTATATTAGATTTCTTGCACTCTCAGCGTGAGCGAGAGGAAAGAGAGCAATTTTGGCCATCACCAAAAAAGTGGCTTCATAATGCCAAACCAATGTATGGCCGTTACGCATCTTGTTATTTTAGTGTCTTTGGTTAAACTTCGGTAGCGTCACCTTGCTGGATTGCGTCCTCATTTTGGAAGTCTGCATAGATTTAATCAACTCCATGAAATTTTTGCTTTTCGATTCTAATAATGCTGATCACTCGAGAGGTCTTGGGAGTAGGCCGATCCCACTTCTGATGCCGGAAAAGCCGAGCGCGACTCTTCATTCTTGTCTATCACAGCAAGTCGCTTGCGTGTTGTTCCTTTTGTCGTTCTCACCAGACTAATTTACTCAAGCGTCGCCCTCTCGATGCTTTTCTTCTATTCCTCAACTTCACTAAATTATTTTGTCCTTACTTCGTTTCCACGAAACTCTACCACCACAAGAACAACAGGCGCCATGTTCATGTGAATACACACACAAATGATGCCCACTCAATAACTGAACGCTTTCCGTAAATTTCATTACCCGCTGCTCCTTCTTAACATAACGGATCAATAACATAATTTCGGTTGCTTAAAAAATATATGGCGCCCACTATGGCTAAAATATTTTATTTGCTAAATATTTAACGGATCTTAATGTTTCGTCATGGAAGTTTTAAAACCAAACCTTTACGCTGTTCAGTCACACTTGGTTATAATAGCTAAGCTTAATTTAATAATCTAAACTAATTTTAACATCGAATAATCTCCAACACGCTCAGTTTCAAAAAAATTGTGAAGATGTGGAGTGGTCCTTGCGTTGCAACCGGGTTGCTGTTGTTATTCGGTCTGAATTTGGTCTTTCTGCTGCCAGAAACCAACTATTGTCATTTAAAAAACTGCCCAGCGGATAAAAAACTGCCACATATTGGCTGCAATAACAGTGGGGTAAGAATAATAGTTTGGAAACAACAACGTAATTTCATTCTTCTCATAAAGGGCGTTGCTAATTCTGTCGGGGTTTGGATTTTTTCAAATCTTTCTAGCAATATGGCTGTTGTTATCTAAAGATTTGAAAATTTGTTTTAGCTAATACCAATATGAATTGGATTCTGTACGTATTACTATGCTATTATGTAAAAAATTTTTTAGTAAGCTAGCGTTAAGTTACACATCCCAATTCCTTACCCGTTACTCGTATGGTAAAAGCAAGCATTTCGTAAGCATTTCCGACCGTATAAAGTATATAAATTCTTGATCAGGATCAATATCGAGTCGATCTGACCATGTCCGTCTGTCCGTATGAACGCTATACTATATGGAACCATAAAATCTAGAAAGTTAAATTAGACATGCAGATTCTAGTGACGCCCACGCTGTGCAATTTTTCAAACCCATTATATAGCCCACAAACCCATGTTGCCGCATCTACTCCAACGCCCACAAATCCACACTTTTCAAATCTGTTTAGTTTTTTCTTCGTTTTATTGTTTGTCTTGTCATTTTCTATCGGTATACCAAAAACACTTCGACCAGGCCCCTCCCTACACCTACAAAACGCCCAAAACGTTCACTTTTAAACAATTTTTAAGTTTTCCCTCATTTTGTTCTCCAATATCTATCGATATCCCAGAAAAATTATGAATTTTCGCCTTCGCATTCACACTAGCTGAGTAAAGGATATTTGATAGTCGGGGAATTCGGCTATAGTATTCTCTCTTGTTATTGTATTGCAGAGCTGGTCGCCAAAGTGCGGAAAAGGACCAAAAATCATTGACGTAACCAAGCATATAAAGAAGTTAATTCTAAACTATCACAACACATATCGCGATAATGTGGCCGGGGGTCAAATGCACAGGCTACCTATTGCAGCTCGTATGCTCAAGTTGAAGTGGGACCAAGATTTGGCCCTTTTGGCTACAATCTTGGTAAAGCGATGCGATCTCCAACCCACAGACCACTGCATATCCACGGAAGAGTTCTCGTCTCCAAGCTACCATGCGGTATATAACAAGTTCAAGGCGAAGGAAGATACATTCCGGATAGTTCGATCTCAGCTGAACGCATGGTATGATCAGTACAAGCACGTTTCTTCATCCAGTCTAATTGATGGATTGTCCACAGCTAAGTAAGCTTTAATTGTAATTTTAGTTTTCATTTAAATATAAATATTTAAATAAATAACATTTATCGGTTTCATGAAGGAGATTGGGCATTTCCTAAGGATGATCGTTGGCCCTAGTAACCGATTGGGCTGTGCCATAGCCAGTATCGAAAAAGGCGGATGGACCCATCAATGGCTAGCCTGTCTGTACAGCTGTTCACCCCAGAAGAACTCGCTTCTTTATGAGTATTCCGGAAAACCGGGAGTATATTGCACCACTGGGATTAATGGAAAATTCCAAAATCTATGCAATGACACTGAACCTGTGAAAGATTGCATGCACTCTGAACTATTCCAAACAATAACTGCCAACGACACTACATCACTGATCAGGGGCATGTTGCATAGACAAACGCAACCCAGAACTAATGAGGCGTATATGAAAGCGGGGAAAAAAGTTGGGCAGTTTTTCTTCATCCTATTTCAATGCGTATGTCGAGCCATAAAAAAATATTTAGACTCGACAAAAAAAAAAAAAAAAAAAATAAAAAAAATTAGTTTTCTTGAAGATGTAACCAGTAACATTTTGTAGTCATATTTGGGCCATGAACTGAACTAATGAACTGAGCTTAATTTAATATAAATGAATATAATATAAACTAATATAAATAATGTAATATAATATAATAATAATAACAATAATAATAATAATAATATAATATAATAAAAACTAATTTCCACACCGAGAAATGGTCAACACAATTAGTTTCAAAGAAAAGTGTGAAGATGTGGAGTTGTCCTTTCGTTGCAGCTGGGTAGCTGCTGTTATTCGGTCTGAATTTGGTATTTTTGCTGCCAGGAGCCAACTATTGCTATTTAAAAAACTGTCCATCGGATAAAAAACTGCGATACATTGGCATCTGATACTCTAGAAACTCTTATACATATAGCGTAAGAAATATACTACATAAGAAATTTCATTCTAAACTATCACAACACATATCGCGATAATGTGGCCGGGGGACAAATGCACAGGCTACCTATTGCAGCTCGTATGCTCAAGTTGAAGTGGGACCAAGATTTGGCCCTTTTGGCTACAATCTTGGTAAAGCGATGCGATCTCCAACCCTCAGACCACTGCATATCCACGGAAGAGTTCTCGTCTCCAAGCTACCATGCGGTATATAACAAGTTCAAGGCGAAGGAAGATACATTCCGGATAGTTCGATCTCAGCTAAACGCATGGTATGATCAGTACAAGCACGTTTCTGCATCCAGTCTAATTGATGGATTGTCCACGGCTAAGTAAGCTTTAATTGTAATTTAGTTTTCATTTAATTCACTCTGAACTATTCAAAACAATAACCACCAATTTTGGAAATTTATTTAAATGTAACGTATTATAAAATAATAATTGAATAATTATCATAAATGTAAGGTAGAGTATCGTAAGGTATAAGTTATAACATTTTATGGAATGTTAAGTTCAACTCATCCTTTTGGTATTATTTTGGACATTAAAAGTTTAAAAATGTTGTCAGTAAACAATAAGTAATTCGAATAATTTGTATTTATAAATAAAAACAGGAAGCTATTTTATTAAATATCTTATTAAATATCACCAATTCACTAAAATTATTTTAATGCTGGTTTTCATAATTATAATAAAAAAGCAACAATGTGAGCTATAGGGAACTAAAATTTCTAGAAAGTATGCTTCACAAAAACGTTGCATAATCTAATGCACTATAGGCTGAATGGTACCTTTTTGTGGCCAAAATTAATAACATATTTAGTTTCTGTTTTTTGTATTGGTTTACACTAGGTCATATCTTTTACGATACCAACAATTGTGGGCGTGGCATAGCGGCTTTCTCAGGGCAGATAGCCAACAGTTTTAATATGTATGGTGATTTACTGATTTAACACCCTTACGCGCAGCTGCACTCGCTGATTGGATTAATAATTTAATATTCCCTACCGTCGATTTCACCAAACTTGACGCCTTTCTTCACTGAGTTCTTCCACTCGATAATTTATAAGACATTGACGGCCGGCCTGTAGATCTAAGATCGTCAATCGATTTAAAGCTATAAACGGTCTCCATTTTAAGCCAATCTGTGTCCTTTCAAATAGCTTCAGATTTCTTTTACAAGCAGCCCACTTTTGCGACAATCTATAGCAAAAGTTTTGCAATGTTTTTTTAATCCGTCCTCATTATAATCAAATACTGGATCAGCTATTGAGATTTTATATATATCCAGTATTGTCTTCTCCCTTGCACGTTTACTTGCAGCAGAGAACCAAATTTTAATCACTTCCGCATTTGAGAATCGGAAGTTGCGACCTAAAAACTTTAATAACAAAAAAAGTGCGTAAAAGTGCACTTTAAGATTACATTCAAATGAACAATTATAGATGAATTATAGATGATGACACAGTATAGATGAAGTTAGGTGAAGTTCATGTTTAAATCTCTAGTTAAACATTAGTTATTGTTTCAGCTAATACACCTAAAAGCGCAATTTACAACACTCAACTACAGGGACAGCCACAAGAATTTAAACAATTCAAAATCACAAACACAGTCCCTTTCGATCACATTATACAATAACTTGTTTAATAAAACCGTTTCTTTATTTATTTTATATTAATTTAAAAGTGATTGTGTTGCTTGTAAACAAGCGATATCTTATCTTTTGAAAAATGTTGATTTTTTGAATTTCATTATTTGTCTTGACAAATTTTGTTCATATGCCATTGTCACTTTAACTCCCACAAAAATTAAAAGTTTACCTAGCACTTCCACTTGCAAAGTTACGGGTATATGATAGTCGGGATTATCGACCAAAGTTTTAAATGTAAATTGCAGTCAAGTTTTTTTTTTTTAAACTGTAGCTCCTGAAAGTATGCAGCAAATCTCTTCTGTAGACACGCTAAGAGGAACACGAATCTCTTTAGAATCAACTCTCTCTTCCTTTCTCTCTTGATACCACCCACTCCAAAGCTGGTTTGATGTTATTTTGGATGGGATATATGTATATATTAACCGGTAACTGACTATTGAGGCAGCCTCAAAATATTTTCAGTGGTTACTTACTTAGTTGCTCTCCGCACTTCGAGTCCGGCGGATCAGAGATTAGGATTCGGGGAACGATTAACTCGATCGCGAATACCAGTGACTGAAATTGGCATGCACGAATCTAGCTGATAAGTCCATTGTTATTTGGATTCCTTTTATTTGATTTCGGTGAGCATTTTTTTTTTAATCTGTCTGATAATAAAGGTGTGTGAACAGAATTAAAAGAATTGGCAATAAATTTTCGCCCGATCATTAAATACAATTTAAAGGTTTGGACTGGCGTTTGCAAATAATTAAGAAATGTAAAATATGTTTGTTTTGGCGTATGCAATAAACAAGCTGAAACTGTTCATGTGTAAAAGCTTATTTATTAATGGATGTGACAATGACTTGTCATTATCTACTATTTATCTTTAACTTTTTGTGTGTACAAGAATTATTTTTCACATATATCGCATGATAAACTAAGTACCTATCATTAAAGTTATTGTTTAATTTTATATATAAACATGTTAGTTTGAAACATATGTATTATGAGAAACGATTGCTGAAGAGTTTAATACTTCAAAATAATAAAAAAAACAATTGAGTTGGTAGAGAACGCTTTCCCAGGCCGATATTTTAGCAGTGATCATAAACAACTTCCTACTCATCTCATTTGCGTTTACTCGTAGTTGCTGTGATCTTTAATTACGCCTAATTTGTTGAAAACATTTGCCTAAGTGCACATTGCCACGCTGTTTGCATACTGTATATCAGTATTTACATATATTGGGTGTACTTTATTTATTTTTCAGCTAGATGTTATTTAGTTGATAAGTTAGTTGTTGAGCGGCAGAAATTTCCCAAAATTAACTATTTATTAAAAGCCTGACCAAATTGGTTAAATTGAAAAGCATTATACCGCTAATATATCCGGAACGATCTGAAGAGCTCATCCATCATTGACAGAGTGTTACCCGCTGACTTGTTGTCGCCCATTTGGTATGTTAATTTTTTAAACGCTTATATGCACTAATTCTCATTTATTTGTTTTTTTTTTCTACAAGCTGTCCCACATCATCCTCACTCCATTCACGGCGATGTCAACTCATCTGGATAAATTCAGCAGTGCTACCTCGTTGTTAACTGGCTTTGTTTTATGTATTGCCTTATCAAATGGAATTGTTGCCACATCCGATAAGCCCAATATCATCATTATTATGGCAGATGATCTGGTAGGCACCACGTGATAATTATTCGATCTAAATACTTAACGTCAGCTTACGACAGGGTTTTGACGACGTTAGCTTTCGCGGTTCCAATAATTTCCTCACTCCCAACATTGATGCTTTGGCATATAGCGGAGTGATCCTTAATAATCTCTATGTAGCTCCAATGTGCACACCCAGTAGAGCAGCTCTACTGACTGGAAAATATCCTATAAATACGGGCAAGTTTAGGCTTCGATGATAATAGAAATATATTCCCGAGTGATCCTATAACTGTAACTTACTTTTAGGAATGCAGCATTATGTGATTGTGAACGATCAGCCTTGGGGTCTTCCACTCAATGAGACTACCATGGCGGAGATTTTCCGGGAAAACGGATATCGAACAAGTCTCCTTGGAAAGTGGCATTTGGGGTTGTCACAGCGTAATTTTACGCCTACGGAAAGGGGCTTCGATCGTCACTTGGGATACCTTGGGGCCTATGTGGACTACTACACCCAGAGTTATGAACAACAGGTAAGGATAAGTTAGGAAACGAATCTATTATTCAAAAACGCATACCCGTGTTACTCAGCTAGCTGCAGTGCAAGTTTCCTTCTTTTAAATTCTTTCGAAAAATAATAACACTTTTACAGTGGTAAAAATTCAAAATTATCTTGCTTACAAATATTGTTTATACATACATCACATTTTTCATATTTTTTCAATTTTCTATTGTAATTTATTGAAACCTTCAATATTTTTGTTTTTTTCAGAATAAGGGATACAATGGTCACGATTTCCGAGACAGTCTTAAATCCACCCACGATCACGTGGGTCATTATGTCACCGATTTGCTCACTGATGCTGCCGTCAAGGAAATTGAGGATCATGGATCGAAAAATAGTAGCCAGCCCCTGTTTCTGCTTTTGAATCATCTGGCTCCACATGCTGCAAATGATGATGATCCCATGCAGGCACCAGCAGAGGAGGTGTCCCGATTTGAATACATTAGCAATAAAACCCATCGTTACTACGCCGCCATGGTTTCCAGACTGGATAAAAGTGTGGGATCTGTAATCGACGCCCTAGCCAGACAGGAAATGCTCCAAAACAGCATCATACTCTTTCTATCCGATAATGGTGGGCCAACACAGGGACAACACTCTACCACTGCCTCTAATTACCCACTGAGGGGGGTAAGTCATGCTATTTGATATTTATGTATAAGCTAAAACTACGTATAAACATAAAACGACTACGGACTGAACTAATTTAATTTCATTATAAAACTTGTACTACTTTTTTTTTCAATAATTGAACACAATGTCAATGTCATTACCGTTAATCGTAGATAAAACTAAATTTGTTTAACAAATGTAAGAAGTGGATATATCGTTTGTAATCTGCCCATGTCCGTTGTTAACTATTTATAAATACTAAAACACCCAAAACGTTCATGCAAACACTTTTGGAACATGTTCCTTTTTGATATTTAGTTCGCTGATTATAATCAATTTATATTTTAGCAAAAGAATTCCCCCTGGGAGGGTGCTCTGCGATCCTCAGCGGCCATTTGGAGCACTGAGTTCGAGCGGCTGGGAAGTGTTTGGAAGCAGCAGATCTATATTGGCGACCTTTTGCCCACGTTGGCGGCAGCAGCCGGAATATCCCCGGATCCGGCGCTCCATTTGGACGGATTGAACCTGTGGTCTGCCCTCAAGTACGGATACGAGTCGGTAGAACGGGAGATTGTCCATGTGATTGATGAGGACGTGGCGGAGCCGCATTTGTCCTATACGCGTGGAAAGTGGAAGGTGATTAGCGGCACTACCAATCAGGGTCTCTACGACGGCTGGCTTGGTCATAGGGAAACCAGTGAAGTGGATCCTCGCGCAGTGGAATACGAAGAACTCGTTCGGAATACCAGTGTCTGGCTGCAGTTGCAGCAGGTGTCATTCGGAGAGCGCAACATCAGCGAACTAAGAGATCAGAGCAGGATCGAATGCCCAGATCCTGCGACAGGAGTCAAGCCCTGCTTGCCTCTCGAGGGACCCTGTCTCTTCGATATTGAGGCTGATCCCTGCGAGCGGAGCAACCTATATGCGGAGTATCAAAACTCGACAATCTTTCTGGATCTTTGGTCGCGAATCCAGCAATTTGCCAAACAGGCACATCCTCCCAATAACAAGCCGGGGGATCCCAATTGCGATCCACGATTTTACCATAATGAGTGGACTTGGTGGCAGGACGAGAAGGCTTCCAGTTCAGGGACTATCGGGGTAATGAAAGTCTTTACCCTGTTAGTGGTATTCATCTTCACGAGCAGTTGTATTAATTAAATGAAAATTCTTATGTAGGTTAAATATTTAATGATCTTGTTAGCAAAGTTGGCATGTATTCAAAAAATTAATAAAAACTTCGTCTAAGGAAAATAGACAATTTTATATTTTATTATTTAACCAATTGGCTTGTGGCCGTAACTCATAGTAAACCGATAGCTTTTCTGCAACAAATGCGATAATTTATGACTTCAATTCTACCTATCAATAACCATTTCTGAGTACTGTCCAATTTGATCCGGTGTCAAAAGGCCAATCTCCCTTTTTATCTAATCGATTACTTCTGCGAAAACTGATAGTTGCAAAACCCCCTTCAAATTAAATTAAAGCACAGCCAAATAGCTTTCTGCCAATCAAAGTGGCTTACATAGTATTTAACCAAAATAGTTTACGACACTGAAATCAAGGCAAGATCTTTGGTTACAGATTAAATACCATAATCAATCAACTGTTCTATCTATCAAAAAAGACATTATGGACTTACTTTGTTCGTCAAAATGAACTAAGAGTAAAAAAAACGTACGAAAGTTAAAACCTTTAAAATGTATATACATTTTCTTGTCCATAGCAGCATGTAGAACAGAAAATTACGATGAGTTCATAATAAAATATGAATTTAAAAGAAATTTCGAGTTAAGAAATAGTTGTCCTTCCAAAAAGGCATTTTTAAAAAATTACCAATCTCAATTTTCGCTTTAGGCATAAAGTTTTATTTTAATGGCAGTTTTATTTTTATTTTATTTTAATTTTTCTATAAATGTCATGGAATATAAATATGATATAAAAATTGTTGGGGACGAATTAATAATTTTGATGTGAAAGGAGACGTCTTTCTTTGCCAGAAATATGAATGTATTAAGAAATTTGTGAAAAACATCATCTGCCTGAGAATCATATTTTATAAAACTAGTCTGTTTATAAAAATTAAGTGTTTCAAAGTCAATCCATTTACTGAACTATATATGTTAATAAGATTTGATGCATATCAAAAAATTGAATAAGTGCGATTCCGTGAATTACAAAATAAATATAATTACTTGAAATAAATTATGTTTTATTTATTTTTTAAGGGAGCCGGGATATCAAAGGAACTTAATTCAGACAAAGATCTAGTAGTAGAATTTAGTAGTATGTTCCATTGCCTTTAGGCTGGGCCACCAGAACTTCATATTTGTCGAACTTTCGCAGGGCCAAGCTCTCGTGCTTGATGATGCACACCTTCTGGCTGCTAAGGAGCAGGGTGCCGATTAGGATGCCTCCATCGGTCTTAGCACGGCAGCAGAACACCCGCTCATTTTTGACCGTCGTGCCCACGGCAACGGCTCCCTTTTCATAGAATCCATCGAAGCTCCTGACCCACACGTAATTTACATCCCGCTCAGCCACTAGGATGTCGTAGACGAGGAGCTTCGAGGATGTGGTTTCCGTATTGAAGTAAGCAGTACCAGTTTCCGCAACAACTCGAGCCGGCAGGATGCTATTGGAGTACTTAACACGACCAACATAGGTGGTAAATCCGTAGGGATCGAAGCCACCCACAACGGCATTATAGGGAATAACGTAGGACAGGTTACCAGCCTTCCACACGTGCTCGGTATCTGTTCGAAATGGCTATGTTAATTGGATTCAGTTAACCCTCTATATTATATTATTATTGGTTCTCACCATAAGTCGAGGGAACCGCGTAGGCAACTGCAAACAGGGCCAAAACTACACAGACAAGTTTGTACATCTTGACGGACTGCTGGATTCACTTTGAGTGTCTGGCCAGTGACTTAACTGCTTTTATAGTCGTCTTCTTATCTTTCGACTCCAATTACACTTATCGCTATCAAAAGATTGGTATTGATAGCATCTGTTTCGGTGACTAACGCATCGTTGTTTTATTGCACCCTTTCAAAGTAAGAGAAATTTAAAGAAAAAATCCCCCTAAGTCATTTCATAATATTGAGCTATAACTTAGTTGTTAAACATAAAATGATTTAAAATATATTTAATTAGGAACTTTAATATATTTATTTTGTTGTTTGTTCATACAATGAGCAACTAAAAACTTTTGTTTTAAAACCAATATTAGTAAAGAGCATAGCCATCGAAATATCCCTCTCGTTTGAATCAAAAAAAAGTTTGTATGCTCTTCAAGTTGGTCAAAATTAGTCTGATATAAATAAACTAAAAATTATAAGTTTTACTTTAATATATTTTGAATAAAACAATATTAGAGAACAATTTTTTTTAATTTCCCATGACATACAGGTTTTACAAGACGAAAGATCGTGTCATACAATCAACATTTTCCCCTATGGAATATCTTATATCGCACTTCTTTAATATATAATAAAATTTTAAGTTGGTATATATTTCAATTAGCTTAGTGAAATATTCATGTAATTTCCTTTCCTTATATAAAAATCAAAGTTGTCATCTTATCTAACATGATAAATCAATTAAGAACGCAAAAGACTATTTTCTGATAAAGAGTTATAGATTTTATTTGCTTGCATTCAGTATACATACAATGTATTTACAGAGCGAATGGCATGAACGAAGCCACTTGGCGTTGCCTGATCAGTATCTCGTACTTGTATTACTCGTACTCGTATTTGAGAATGCACCCTCTTTTCGAAGGCTACAGCGTTTCTATGAAGACGCCTTCAGCGCAAAGTTAGCCTCGTCCGTGTTGAAGTGGGCCCTAACCAATTCCGGGACCATTCGGGCAGGCAGGACATTATTGAGGACATTATAGTACACACGGCCGACGTAGTTCATGTAGCCAGCACTGCTTCGTCCAGCAGATCCTTCGTCCTGTCGGCAAGGATCTATTTGTCTTCACTGCTATATACTGCTCCCCTGATAAGGGTCACCAAATGAACTAGGACTACGGCCACAATTATCAAGCCCTTGTAGCAGTACATTCTTGAACTGTTGACTAGGAAGATATCTTGAAGTGACTAGAATCTGCAAGTCTGATATCAACTTTCTAGCTTTTATAGTTCCCGAGATTACCATGTTCATACAGACAAACGTACGGACAGTCGGATATGGCTTGAATGACCCGTCTAGTGATCCTGATCGAAACTATATATACTTTGTTGGGTTGAAAAAGCTTCCATCCACTTGTTATATCATTGTCAATCAATCAAAATCAAGTAAATGCGTTTACTCTACGAGTATAATTAAGTAATTAATTTAACAAAGGAATAAATAGTTACAGTTACAAAAAAATTGAAAATAGGAATTCACATAATTTCTTCTTTGGATTTATCAAAAACTTAAACACAGTTATTCTGTTTTTCTACCTCTTTTAAATTAAGAAAAAAGAATAGGAAACTTTGCTTTTATATTAATTATTTTTATTAATTCAAAGTCATTAAATAAATTGAAAGGAATTGTTTTTTTTTAATAAATATTTTGTATTTATATTTTATTCTATTTATTTTGTTGCTCAGCATTTAATGGTGGATATAACCATCAACAAATGGCGAGACGGCAGCTACATGGCGTTCGCGGACAAGGATCTCGTACTTGTCGAACTGCCGGAGCGGAAAGTTGTCGTACTTGACGATGCACATCCGCTTGGAAAGGTACAGAGTGCCGATAAAGATGGATTCATCACAGCGGACACGACAGATGAAGACACGCTCGCTGAGGGCGTTGGTTCCCACAGATACGGCGTTCTTTTCCCGGAAACCATCGAAACTACGGATCCAATGGTAGCCGACAGTGGCGTTGGACACCAGAACCTCGTAGGTGGTGGCTTGGTTGCCCAAGGTGTCGGTGTTGTAGGTGGCCTTTCCCAGCTCCGGTACCACTCGGGCTGGCAGAATGTTACTGCTGTATGTGACACGACCCACGTAGGTGTAGTAACCATCGGGATCGACGCCACCGAGAATCGCTTCCTCTGGAAGGTCCAGGGTCTTGTCCAGGTACACCCACTTGTCCTCATAGCTGTAGACTCCTCCGTGGATTTGAGCCACCATCTGGACGAGGACTACGGCCACAATTGCAGAACTCTTGGCTGAGAACATGATTCGATTGTTGAGAGGCGGGGTGTTGTGGACATTTCGAGCTGCTAACATCTTTTATAGGTCTTTCTTATCTATAGATTGATAGTAAATCATTCTTCGAGGAGTAACTTTGTGATTAGATTGTTAGTAACTTTTTTAGATCGGTGATTAACAATTAAAGTTCTGTGGTCAGTTACAGGGAAGATCTTTAAACTTTTGCAAAACCCCCGCTAAAAAATTTCCCCTAAAAATAGACCGAATTCACTAGTGATCCTGACCAAAGACTCTTATAGGGCTGAAAATGATTTACTCAACCAGTTAAATTATTTTAAACAAATGTGGTGGTACACCGTCTTACTCAATGAGTAACTTCCTAAATTGTGTACATTAAATTGTGTATTCAAGGAAAACAGCTTTTCAGTAGCTTGCTTTAGATGAAACCTATTTAAATGATGTTTTCCACTCTATTATCTACGTATATCGCTTAAACGGAAATCTAATTTTTCAGAATAAAGTTCTTGGCGAAATGGTTTAATTTAATCGTATCCGAAAAATAAAGAGTGGTTTTTATTTAGCAAGTTCTAATATGTTAAATATTTATGTGAATTGGCCAACCTTCCAAAATTGGCACGCATATGGGTAAGGCCAAAATCGTCAGGCCAAATCAAAGGCAGGAATACTAATCAACTCAATTGGTGATATTCAAACCAGTTTGTGGGTTTATCAACATAGCCGTCTTATCAAAGAACGTGGTACAAGAACCCTGACCTAAGTCAACTATCGTAATAATACAGCTTAAAACAAAACTTGGCTCATATTTTTCTCGCAATCTTACTCGATCCCTTCAAAAGTTCGTTAAACTTTGAATTGTGCCTTTGCAAAAGACACATTTTGGTTTTGCTGTTATGGCGGTTGGTTTTGCTTTTGCACGATTATTTCTGTTGCTGTTTTATAGCAGTAAGCTATAACTTTTACTACTATTTTTCGCGCACGCTTCGTGACGTCACAGTCGTCGGAGTCGGCGAAAACGTTGTCCACTTTAAAAGCGCCAAAATCCAGCGAAGCGTTTAGTCGAGTGGAGAAGTCGCTGGGAGAAGGATCGTCGACGATCACATTTCATCGCTGAACCATTCAGCTAAAATCCGCTGATTTAAGTGTTTAAAATTTAGTGTAAGATGCTAAGACAGTTGAAAAACCCCGCGTTCGGAAAGTTCAAGTATTCTTTTTAATTAATAGGATTAAAATAAGTAAATGTGATCACACCAAGTGCAGTGATTTATGCAAGATCATTTTTTAAGTCGAACACCGTAATCTTAATAATAACTAATAATATTTACAATAGTTTAAAGTTTTTATTTATACTCATTGCAAAGCATCAACTAATTATATATACGACATTTCATTTAGCATTGAGCTCTGAACCAGTTTTTTTTTTCTAATATGGTAATCACAGCTCTATCTGAATTGAAACCGCTCTTGCTTTAATGAAGTCATTATAAAAAAAATATTTTTTAAGTGAAATGAAAAGCACTCGAAAAAACAAATTACTTTATGGTTACCGAAGAGGTTCAATAAAAAAATTTTAACGATTACGTTAAGAACCACTTTCTTGAAGCGCATATAAGGACCGTTATATTCACAATTTCTTAATTTATTATAGCAACATGAATTCAACAATTTGAAGATAGCATTATAATTGGCTAAAGAAAAATGTTGTTGAACATAACTATAAGTTGGTTTTAGTATAGGATCGACAAAATCCTTAAACTTTTCAATCGCGAACATTTTTCCACTAAAACTTGTTTCGATCGGATCAGTCGGAGGCAGTTGTGGGGTCTTTATACTTAAGAACCTTTCCAATAACGACCGATTAACTTGATCTTAATTGCATCACAAGTGTTTTATCAAGGTCACGATATTAACAACCTGTGAAGGTCACCTCCTACCCGCTGGGCGTTCCCATTCTCAATTACACATGTACAATCCACATGTCGTGACGAAAATACCCATCTCATTCGCACGACTTTCTTGTTTATATACAAATTATGTGTCGTTATTAAAACTCGGCCAAAATGCTAAAACAATTGCACAGCTCATAGATTTTATGGCTTGTCTCGCTTATCTGCCTCGATTTCATGATTACCAGCTTTTTTATGGCCTATTGCGACAATTAAAACACAGTTTTAGCCATGATAAAAAGAAATTACACTCCTCACGGCGAAGGTAAGCCCAAATACAAGCTTGCAACTGTTTCTCGTTTTATATAATGTCCCAACTATTGTTGCTAAAGCCACCAAAATAAAACGACAATGGTTGAATGAACTTTTTGGCCATATGGCACACTACACAATGGAATAGGTCAAGTGGGATGAAGTTTGGGGGCAGCGCCTGTGGAAGATGGCTGATTATACAATTGCCAATTATTGCGCGGAAAATCCAACAGATACTGCCTAACTGTGCAATATTATTAAAAAGGCTCTTACATGCAGGCATTTTCACATATTGCAACATTTTTTGTGTTTTTCGGCGTGTGCAGAGTAAGAGTTTTAAAAGACGCATCTCAGTCATTTTTATTGACTCTTTGCTAATATGAAACATGTACGACAAATCTTAAGACAGCGAACCCGTCGTATTATTGAAAAAACAACAACGATGAAACGTAGTGTTACTAAATCTGTTTAAATTGTTTGAAGATTATTGGACTGTCTAGGCCCTAGGAGTATTTACGATGACAAGTGGAAAAATCCTCGTTCTGCTGGTAGTGAGTTCCATACTCAGCCTGGCATATGGATCGGGATATTCTACAAAACCAAATATAGTTATAATACTAATCGATGACATGGTAAGTTTTTGATAATAAATTAAAACTTTTTTCGAAAAGTAACTAATCGCCATTGCATTTCCAGGGCATGAACGATGTCAGTTTTCATGGCTCGAATCAGATCCTTACACCGAATATAGATGCTTTGGCCTACAATGGTATCCTGTTGAATAAGCATTATGTTCCGAACCTATGCACACCATCCAGAGCTACTCTGCTCACTGGAAAATATCCCATACACACAGGTAATATACGTTTTACCAACGAAAAATCATTTAATTGGCTTACATCCGAATATTTTCAGGCATGCAGCACTTTGTGATTATCACCGATGAGCCGTGGGGCCTTCCTCAGCGAGAACGTCTTATGCCCGAAATTTTCCGGGATGCGGGCTACTCGACCCATTTGGTGGGCAAGTGGCACTTGGGCTTCTGGCGCAAGGATCTCACGCCAACAATGCGTGGATTCGACCATCACTTTGGCTACTACAATGGCTACATTGATTACTACGACCATCAGGTGCGAATGCTCGATAGGAACTACTCGGCTGGACTGGATTTCCGGCGGGATCTGGAGCCGTGCCCCGAAGCGAATGGCACTTACGCCACCGAAGCCTTTACTTCGGAAGCAAAAAGGATAATTGAGCAACACGACAAGAGCAAGCCGTTGTTCATGGTGCTCAGTCATCTGGCGGTGCATACGGGCAACGAGGATAGTCCGATGCAGGCTCCAGAGGAGGAAGTGGCCAAATTTCCCCACATCAGGGATCCCAAGCGACGCACTTACGCTGGCGAGTTAACACAACGCGTACATATATTGTAAATCAAATTAATATTTGTAATCTTGTTACTACTTTTTACCACAGGTATGATTTCCAGTCTGGACAAAAGCGTGGCTCAGACAATTGGTGCTTTGAAGGATAATGGCATGCTGAATAACAGCATTATTCTGCTCTACTCAGACAACGGAGCACCCACGATAGGCATCCATTCCAATGCGGGTTCTAACTATCCCTATCGAGGAGTAAGTAATCCAGGAATATCATAAAAGCAATGAAACTAGAATATTTATTCACCTTATTTTACATTCAGCAAAAGGAATCGCCGTGGGAGGGTGGCATTCGATCGGCTGGTGCACTGTGGAGTCCGCTGCTTAAGGAGCGAGGATATGTGTCCAACCAGGCGATACATGCCGTAGACTGGCTGCCCACACTGGCAGGAGCTGCCGGCGTATCCTTGCCGCAGGATCTTCCGTTGGATGGGATTAATTTGTGGCCTATGCTGAGTGGCAACGAGGAACCGAAACCAAGAACAATGATTCATGTACTCGATGAGGTTTTCGGTTACTCATCGTACATGAGGGATACTCTTAAGTATGTAAACGGGAGCAGCTTTAAAGGACGATACGATCAGTGGTTGGGTGAACTGGAAACTAACGAAGACGATCCCCTGGGTGAGAGCTACGAACAACATGTCTTGGCATCGGATGTTCAAAGCCTACTAGGAAATCGGGGATTAACTAAGGATCGCATCCGACAGATGCGCAGTGAAGCCACCGAAACGTGTCCCCCTATTGAAGGACAAAATCCTCTGGAATCTCATTTCAAATGTGAACCACTGAAGGCTCCCTGCTTTTTCGATCTGGCCAAAGATCCCTGCGAGCGATACAACCTAGCCCAAATGTATCCACTCCAACTGCAGCAACTTGCCGATGAGTTGGAACAAATTCGGAAGACTGCGATTCCCAGCGCCCGAGTTCCGCATTCTGATTCAAGAGCTAACCCGACTTTCCACAACGGAAACTGGGAGTGGTGGAATAATACGGATACGCAATCAGGTTCCGGCACCTTCTCCATCAATTTATGGCTTGCGATGGGTAGTATTATAGGCTTAGTATACAGAAATCTGTTGTAGCTGTAAGTTCTTAGTAGAATAATTTTTAATAAAAGTTAATTAAAGAAAATACTTTTTTATTCAAATCTTTAAAGTCGCTTGAGTGCGAACTTATTTTCAGTTAAATAACATAAAAGTTGTTATATTATCTGATGATAATTCACTTTGTAAACACCTTCAGGTCACAGCGTGATCCATACTTTCCCTATTTTCCCGCTTCAAAAATGTGACTTAAGACAAAAAAAACCTAAAAATATGCAACAATATTGCATGTAGATTAAAGCTTCGATCAAAAACAGTTTAATACTTTAAACCGTTTTTTAAATACAAATTTTTACGTAACATGGACATATTTCATGGACCAGATCATTTTAAATATTTATCCTTTTTCGTTTTTTTTTTATACTCATATCACAACATATCGTTTAATGATAATTGGATTAAAAATAAAAAATATTAATATATATAAACATTTCCGAAGTATTTGGTTTTAACTAATTTTTATTGAAAACAACAATGGACAGACATCTAAATTCTCTATTAAGTATTGAAAAGCTCACTTAAAACTAGCAATTGTAATGGGTTGTTGATAACGGTGGCTTAAGAGGAAATTTACAAAACTTCACACAAATAATACAAATTTATGCAACAGATAATAACAATAGAATCCCTACTAAGTTCAATACTCACTAGTTATGCGTATCTAAACACGTATATACATACAATACAATACATAATACAAGCGGACAGTTGATCTGTGCAGATCTAACATTAGCATACACTCAGATAATACTCTTAATTTAACTCCAGCGAATTATGTTTAAAAATGTGTTTCTTCTGGACTGTGGACCTTGGTATCTGATTTTCCTGCGTGACCATGGGATTCCCCTCCTCGTTGGCGCTATTCGATCATATTGAATAGTAGACAGGAGAATATCATGCCAAAGATCTAAAAATAAACCAAATTCCAATTAATTATATATTATATAATAATTTTGCTACCGAAGAAAGGCGTTCACTTACCATCAGTATGGCCACCGCTATGGATGTACCTCCAATAACCGCCGCGTGATCCCTGATGAAGTTGGTCGTCACATAGAGGCATCCCTGGTTGTACAGATTCGTAATGGTCGGGAAGATTGTGCACTCCTTACGCTGTCCACCGAAAAGCTCCTGGCAACAGGACTCAGGCACTGGTCCGTACCTATTCCAGTCGTGCCACGTATCCACTCCGCAGCACTGTAGTCGCTCCTGGGTCAAATCCCAGGCCTGGGTGATCTCCCTCCTGCTTCCGTATAGTGCCATCGTGGAACGCATTTCCTATGGGATATTGGTAAGGGTTAATGTGCCACCCACGTGTTGTTATCGATGGATTTGCCTCACCTGCCGCATGGTCTGCTGAACTCGTTCGCGGAACACGTAACCCAAGACACCGCCAATTAGCATGGTCACGAAAACTAGGGCCACTATTATGAAATACTGCAAAGGGAAAACGAGTGGTTAATTTTTTAGCTAAATGGTGTTTGCATAATAGTAAAGAAGAGACTGACAACATTTAGAAGATTAAATCAAATAGATCATTTCTTTAGATGGTATCTTTGTAAATATGCAAATCCAGATATGATTACTCCAAAAAGGACAAAGTTAATTATTTAATAAAATGAAATTTTTGTTTTTATTGTTTGTTGTTTACTTACTGTTAGGAGGAGGCATTTGACTTCTTTTCCGGCACCAACACAACCCAAAAAGGACACCAGACAAATGATAATCGATGTAACCAGCAGGACGTAGACAGCACCCGAGAAAAGATTTGTACCGAGCAACTCATTGACGAAACTCCGATCCACCAGAGTCCACAGGGTGAGACAAAACACAATCGCTCCACCCACCTGGAAAATACATATATTTTGGTATTATTTATTTCTCTTAAATTGTTTTTTAATTCAAGCGACTCCTGGATACTCACGAATATCACAAAGTTGGCTATGAAAAGACTGTACTTGACGAACTGCCCGCAGCAGTCCATTCGCGAACTGAAGCCCATATCGTCTTCCTTTGAAAGGATAATACATTTCAATTAACCAATTCAATGGGATAAAAAGATTTCACATTGTTTACTTTTGTCTACAGGTGAAGAGCCCCCAGAGGATATTGATGCGAGGAGAATTATGCAGGGAATTTGGGGTAGGATGAGATGCAGAGGTTCTTGATGGCGATACAACTCTATAATCCAAAGACAGATAAAAATAATTTCACACTATGCTTTAATTAAGTTAAAGTTCTTAGAGATCATTCAATTTCAACAGGTCCTTAGCGATAACCAAGTTAATCATAACTCATCATCCCGATTTCAAATTAGCTATTTTTGGCCTACTCTCTATTGCAATGTGATGTAATCTCAAGAATGTACTTTTTAACGAGTTTCTTTCGCGTAAGATTCACTCCAACATATGGGCTGCCTATCAATGGTGTTCGGCTTGGCGAGTGGTGCGCATGCGCATGCGCATGCGCAGCTGTGGTTTCGGCCGAACGTTTCGCTCTTTCTAAGCCGGGTCCGAACCGCGAAGCGACCGAAGTACACTTAACCATGACCCACTTTATGGAACTGCGACTGAGCAGCGAAGCTGCCAACGCTATGTGCCTAGACAAGCGTTCATTATCGGCGGTGGCTGCCAACGTCTTGTGGATTTTGTCAGTTACGGCTCTAAAGACTCGCGTTTTTTTTTTTTTTTTTGGTTACTTACATCGCATTAGGCCCACTTGAAGGGTTCGCTGCGCGGCGATTCCGAGACGAATTCCCCCCGTTGAAGTTGGAGCGATCAAAACAAATAAATCAAAGTAATAGCCTGCCCGAAAATTTGTCAGCTAATTGTAGTGGTTTAACTACGAGTGCCGTCCCAGCTCTGAATCATCTTGGCGCAGTGCGATGTTCTAAATGCTAATTAAAAGTAATTGCAGGCTGAGCAGTCGGGTACCCCTTCACCCCACTAGCTGGTAAACGACATCTCATTTCGAGCATTATTCTCCAAATTCAAATATGTTAAGCCGCAGTCGAGTTCGCCAGGTAATTGGCGGGGCTATTAAAAAAATGTTCTCACACTATCTGAATATTCACTATATTTCATTCGACGTTATCATGTTAAGCGAATCCGAATCGTGCCTGAGATGACAGTAAGTCATCCGAAAGTCGCCATTAATGATGACGGGGCGTTGGCGGCGGGGCGAATCACTATATCTGCCGCTTGTAAGCTGAGACCAATTAAGTTTATGGTAATTGTTCAGCTGTACGTGCTACACATGGTAATAGATCACTTAAAGCTCGGATTCCAAGTCCTGTCACTCATGAAAAACTTAGAAAATCAGACTTTTTAAGTACTATCTACTAAACTCTGAGCTCACTCTTTTATGCTCCTTTCATACCCTGTTATCTATCTGTAATCATAGGAATAATAGCTTTACTAGGTCATTTATGTTTAAAACTCGTATGTAATCTTTATTTGTAGGTGATGTTAGCTTAAAAGTTAGTGAGCAGAATCGGTCGAGGCTATAAATATGAAATATGTACTCCTTGTTTATACTCGAAGCTTGAAAATATAGCAGTGAAAATAGGAAAGTGGTCGCATTTGAAGGACCTCTGTATGAAATTTATGATTAATTAAAACAAATGAAATATTATCTAATAAGCAAATTCACTTACAAGTTTGCCGTCCCGTAGCACAAACGAAGTTTTCGTTAGGTAACCAATTTTGGCGGTTTTCTTTCTCAGCTTTGTGTATGTAAATTGCCTTCAATTTGTTGTTTTGCAAAAACACAAAGCAAAACAAAAGAAACGGCTACTATTTTTAGTTGCACTTGAATGCACAGAAACTTTGGGAGTGGCTATAAAAAAAGAAGGAAATTATTTTAACCCTTTCAATTAACATTTTTGTGGTAAGAAGTAGAAGAGTTTTTAATTTCACTTTTATTTATAAACAACTTTTTGATGAAGACGCATTCATTCATTTTTTCGGTCGATTTTATTAACTTGTTTAAATTTTTGGTTCATTCTTCATTCAGATCACTTCATTCAGATCAAAAGAGATCGCAAAGTTTACATACGCATATAGCAATTTATGCAATATTCGTTAATATTTGCTCTCGAATTTTTATGAAACTTTTTTAATACAGGTTTCTTGCATTTGTTTTAAGCGTCACTCGCAGTTGATAATTGTTATTGAGTTTTTATTCGATTGCTGTTGCTGTTATTGTCAATTGCAGTTCTCCCATGGCAAACAACTTTTTTTTTGCCGCCTTGCTTTTAACATTTGCTTTTCAAGTTACGTCACGCTTGCCAAGGCAGCATTATCCTTAGCGGAGTTATCACTGTACTGTCGGGATATTTCGTGGGGATAAAACTATACGATTCACTTGATGGACCTAAGTCTCGCCTTACAGGGATTGAGTGGATCCGGGGAGCTATGATACTATGGTTTTATATGTGGGACAGGGACGACTCTACCGCCCGAGAGCTCGCTTGGAACTGGTTGTGGGAACAGTCGGGGCGATCGGTTTTTTATTAGTTTCGCTCACAAAGAGCTTCGTTGTTGGGCTTTTTCTGGTCTCGGTCTCTCGACATTACAACAACTTCGACTTGAGCCCCTGTTTTCGAAGGCTTAGCACTGCAGGTGCGAGAGAGATGGGAGTCTCTACTCGCTTACAAACCGCAAATACTTCTCTGAATGTTTTCGTGCTTCTCTCTTATTTATTCATCTATTTTTCGGCTTCTTTTACCCACACTTCCCTTTGCGGAGTCGGCATGTGAAAATGCGTTGAGCAAACAAAATATGATCCGTCGTCCACAGCCAGCACCTTTGTTTCATTTCGGGCAATTGCAAAATATAAATATTGATAAGCAAACGAAATTTGATATTTGTTTTAGTTCTCGGTCTGCACATGGCAATGTCCGCATAATTGATTTTGGAGGCAAATCTATCCGAATTGGTTACCGTTTTGTTATAACAGTTTAAGTTTAAATACTTTTTGAACAAGGATTATTTGTAATGATTGTTTTCTTTCTTCAGTTGGATCATTTGCATCTATTTGCAACCATATTTATATTCAATATACGAGTGTTGATCAGACAACTTGATAAAGCCAAGTTTGTCAGTCCGTTCCTTTCTTACGCATTCTAGAATCATAGTTTTAAAGCTTGGAACTTTTCTAAAAATCTTCTTTTTATTGCTCGTAGTATGTGAATTTGTCTTCTGTATCATGTATGTATAAATATCGAAATTTAATTGAAAATATTAGAAAAGAAATCAAACATTGGCGAGGCTATCTTTCTTTCTTGATTTCAAGGGCTTAGTGTTCCAAGAGAGCACAAGGAAAATATGCTTATTATCCGTGTTTCATGTTACTTTTGCTGGTCGAACTCAATTGCTGTGCCGAAGGACAACCTTTGGCAATTAACAGCTTAATTTTCTTGTTAGTCGAACAAATAGTTTTGGCTGAGTTGAGTAATTTTTTAAGCAGTTTCCAAGCTAAGGTCAGAAAGTTGGCTGCCGATAGACGAATAGCTCACCCTCCCTACTTACACTCCACAGCACGGTTGAAAAGCGCTCAAATTGTTGGCTTGTTTAGCACTTTTATGGCCGTGTTAACAACAACCACCCGCCATGTCCCCGTAATCACCGACCAATGTGTTAGTTGCATGGCGAAAATAAAAATAAATCATAAAAAAAAGAAAAACAATTACTCTGCCTGTTGATTTTGCATCTTATAAACTCGCTGTGGGAACCTTTTGCGTTTTATAGATGCCATAAAATCCATTTCCACACACTCGTCCCACAGGCGCCTCATGATAAAATATTGCTCAGAAATCGAAGTTTGCGACTAGTGCTCAGTTATTCTTGCTCAAGTGGCCAAGAATCATTAATATTATGGGGAATTCTTAATTTTAAGCCAGTCAATTTCGCCTATGAACCTATACTTACTGAGATCCGATTAGTGTGAGCGAGTTGAAAGCCTCGTTGAGCTCGGCGAAGGTGACAAGCGTCAGAAGCGTTAAATTGTGGCACTTTAACTGATTGGAATGAGTCAAAAATTGGGAAGGCAAGCAAATGACTACTGGTAGTGGAAGATATAATTAAAATGTTAACCGAACTGCGCATACAACCGAGTTAACACAGCAACATGCATCATACATTATCAGATGCAAACTAAAGTGAAACATTGAAAAAACAACAAATGCAACATTTTTGATTCTCACATGACTTATCATAGCTGCTATAACTCTACTTACGCCTTCGCCACTTACTGATCTTCGTATAAAAGCTATCTCAATCAATCAAAAATTTGCATATTGCATTAATAAATTAATGAATCTATGGGAATGTGTAGTGCTCGTGAATAATGCATTGCGAAAGTTGAAAGGTTATCAATAGTTAATTATATAGAATTTACTTTAGCTTAGAGGAGTATAAAGGAACTTTTTTACACAAAATTCTATATATAAATAAACAACATTTTCACGCAAAGTGACCTTCCGAAATTCGAACTTGAGGGCTGGCATTTATTTTGGTGGACAACCGCAAAACGCAACTGAATCCCAGATCTTGACCAACTCAAGTCATGTAGTTTTTCCCAAGCTCTACACAAGTCCAAACAAACTCCAAGTGCATTCTGTGGCCTCGGGCCAAAGTCATTAAATGGCTAATCAGTTGGAACAATTGTATTCCCTTTTGGCCACCGCTTAGAGCATGTTCCACCTCCTCCCACGAAAACACACAGATATTCGGCAAACAAATAGCCAAAATATACATCTGAGTTTAGTCATGTGCCCGCTAATTGGTCGGTGTCAGCTCCAGTGATTGTACGTGGCGATGTGTCATCCAAATGCTGAATATAATGTCTACCGATCAGGTCAGGCATTTCCAACCAATATGGCAATCTTATGAATCCTAAGTACATAAATGATATGAATATGAATCATTTCAACGTATGTATATTATGTGTCTTGTCCAGAAAACGGTTTGACGAAAGTTCTGAGAATGTTTTCGTTTTTCAATTTAATTAATTTCTGAATATTTACATGAGACTCTTCAGATAGAACATCACGGAATGCGATTTTCCTTTTGTTATTACTCTGTTAACTTCCTATCCGCACACAAATTAATAGTTTTAGAGAACATGTAGTAACTATAAATGCATATTATATTTTAATCCTATTCCTTTATGTTCAATATTTATTATGGCTACATGACACTTTTAAAATTATCTACATATTTAATTTGTTTTTAAATATTTTGTGGCGGCACCTTTAAATTTTGAAAAATGTTGTAAAACATCGTTCCTGTTCTAAATTCTTTTCTAAGAAGGAATTGAACCATCCAATGCACGGTATAGGGTTTCCGGTACCCAGCCTTAGCTAACTTTGTATGCAGCACTTTGTTCGAAAATGAAATACATTCGATAATGCTTTTGTTGAGAAACCCTAAAGGTAGGCTTCATAAATGTGCTAGAAGTTCGAATCCGACCCGCTTAAAATCCACATTAGAATAAATGCAACAAATTCATTGAAATGTTTATGTACAGTTTATACATCTCCATACATATCAACCTTATGGACTAATTGTGTGTGTTTGAATTGTTCATTTTGGTACAAATTGCACTAAATCAATGCACTTCATTGATCGATTGAAGTTCTTCGGTTGCCTGACTGGTGGGCTGTGTATGCTTTAAGTACAAAAATCAATATTTTGGAGGCACTTAAACAAACTTAGCCTATTCTGCTTGATTGTAGACGGCGACATTGTTTCTATTCAGTTTAAAATAGATTTTAGCAACTAGGAAGGGGTTTTGATGCTACGATTCACAAGCTATCACTTGGACATATCACAAAACGTGGTTTGGCTCTCTGCCCCAGTTAACTGGGGTGTCTGGAGCAGGAACACCCTCTCACGCTGTTCGACAGGCATTGGCATATTCCACACAATCGTGCAGGGTGGGGAAGATCTCAAAAGGTCCTTCGCTAAGGGCCATACTGTGCACGAGGGTATCGTATACCCGATCTACGGGGCTAGCCAACAACAAACGAGCTCCTCGCACCTTCAGTTCCTTGCTCAGATCCGTCAGGGTGCGACATCCAGCCACATCGATGTGTCCCAGCATGGAGAAATCCAGGACGAGCACCTTGAAAGCACCTGACGTCTCTTCTAACTTGCCATTGATCGCCTTGCCTCCGTTCTGCGATACTGGGGAATAACTCGATTTGCTGCCCTTGCTGGGACTATTGCTATTGCTGCTGCTGACTTTCGTTAGGGGAATCTTGTCCAGGCCCACGGCCTCGTACAGAGCACGTCGGAAGAACAGGCTGGTGGCAAAGTTAAGCGATCCACTGTAGCGGAAGATGCGGACTTCGGGAACCTGCATGGCGTTTCGATGCTGGTTGAGATCCATATAGATGCCTGGAGCCTCTGGCATATAGCCCAAAAGGCAGGAGTACGGCTTCAGTCCCTTGATATACAGAGCCAACAAGGAGATGCAGATGCCAATCAAAAGCCTGTAAAGCAATGATAAACATATTATTGTCGGTTTTAAGTGGAAAATGCAAAATTAAATATCAAACACACCCAATATCAATATCGATGATAACGACGCAGAGGAAGGTAGATATCCATGTGAACATTTCCAACTTGCCCTGCTTGGAGAACTTTTTCAATTCCTTGGCCTGCATAAACATCGGCTTCAGTGCCACTATAATCACGCCAGCCAGAACGCACTGAATGAATCACGAATAACGAATAAATAAAGGTTGAAAAATAATTAAGCAAAGTGTCAGACTAACCCTTGGCAAACTGCTGAAAAAGGGGCCGATCCACATTAGGGTGACCACCACCAGCGAAGCGGAGACCAATGAAGCTATCTGCGAAACCCCACCAGTCTGATCCTGAATTACCGATCTTGACAGAGAGCACGCCATCGGAATGCAGGAGAAACAGCCGCCAACCATGTTTCCAATGCCCATGGCGAACAGCTCCTGATTTGGTCTGACCTCATATCCGTGCTTCTTAGCGAACGTTAGGCCCATGGACATGATTATGGAGTAGGTGACGATAGCAATGGCAATTGAATCTACGGCCACCTTTGGTACAAGATCCAAGCGCGGAAGAACTGGCTCCGGTAAGCCACTGGGTATTTTTCCCACTGGATTTACGTTGTAATCGACATACAGGTTGAACCATTTGGAGATTAAAGTACCACCGATCACCATGATCAGCTCCGCCGGCAGGGGAAAGCGACACTTTTTACTCAGTCGCGGCTTTAGGATCTCATTGCAGATCATCATGAACGCAATCACAGCCATACAAAAGCCAAAGTTCACAAGATTCGTTTGTGGCACTCCCTTGATCACGTCAATAACGGTATATATGATCTTGAATGCACCTTTGTGACGCGGTACTGAGATGCCCAGCACATCCTTCAGCTGGGCGGTAACCACGTGACACGCTGCAGCAGTGGTGAATCCATTCACCAGAGGTTCACTCAAAAGGGATGACAGGGTTCCCAGTCTTAGAAAGGCCATTAGGAGCTGAAAAAGAATTAAATATTAATTTTTTAGGCAAACCTTTTTAAGCGACAACTTACGTTTACAATTCCCACGGTAAGTGCCAAAGAGGTCGCCACCTCTATTTTAGTAATGGGATCCGCATTTAGAGTAGAATTTAAAAGCTGAAAAGGTGATATAGTGGTTGAGGAGACAGAATCCGCAAGCGCTGAGGAATTTATTAGCAGGAGTGGGGACGCAGTCGCTGTTCCATTCGATTGCAAACCGAAGGCGTTAATAGGCAATATCTGATGGTGGTCATCTACGTTGGCATACGTATCCACCACCTTTGCCGTCATCATGCTGGCCACCGCAAAAGTGCCGATGGAGATGTGCTTGGAGGTCCCCAGGAACATGTAGGCCAGCACCGGAAACACGGCCATATAGAGACCATTTCCAGCCGAAACTCCTGCTAGAATGCCATAAGCCATGCCATGAGGTATGTTCATGATGGCGACGGTGAAGCCGGCGATTATATCGCCAGGAAGATCTCTCCTGGGTGAATACTGGGGTAGCCATTGCAGAATGGGAATCACGCCGGTGAAGAGTGCAAAGAAGTTCCAGCTCCGCCAGCAGTTTCGCAGCGAGGAGGGTATGCTCTTGTCCCTGGCCGCATATCCTGTTTGCTTTATCACCACCTCATGGGTCAGCACATCTCGGTGAATGCTATATTTTGGCTGGATCTTTGGCTTGCTTGGTACACTGCCACCGTTTCCATTTGTATTGTTATTGTTCAGTGGCTTGGTTCTGCAAGAAGCAACGATGTAAGTATCTCTAAAAGCGAACAAAATATCACTCCTATATTACTCACTCTGGACTTTCTTTATCACTAGGCATTTTGGATATATCTTCCACTACTTCTATGTCTTTTGGGTTCGTCCCGCGTTCCACATTGGTGTCTGTAAAGGGATGAATGCGTAGGTCGCGTTGGAATTGCGACTGCCTGAAGCGAGAAACTGGAGAACTTGGATTCGGAAAAGCGTCTTTGGGTCTCTTGGGTATTGTTCCAGTAGCTTTTTTTGATGGTATCTCTTCGTTATAGCCAATGGGTACTAATAGGGTACCAGATTCGATGTTAATATGTGAATCTTGGAAATTGTTCTCTATTGGTAAGTAGCGTCGTCTTTTCTGGCGATCGCGTAAGTCTTTTAATCGCTTCCAAGCTCCTTTAGGCAGGGTTTGAAGATGGTGTTTTGGTTTCTGAAAAGAAGAATGATAGAATTTTAAGTATGCTGAAAATTTGTATACATATTGCTTAATAAACCTTATAAATAAACTTAGTGAAGTACGTTTGGGGAATAAATCAACTTGTATTTTTCAATTCATCTTATCTGAGAGCAATTACTTTCTTGAAGCTCCTAAAGATCTTTAAGTACTTGTCTTAATTTGTTTTCTTATCACCATTGATACTTTCAAAGTAAAAGATAGGAAACGGAAAATTTTTCGGCAATCCACTTGAAGCTTATTATCTTAAACACTGAATCGCGTTTTTTGCAACACCAGTTAGATAACATCGACCAATCGCAACCGATTATCATCACTTACGATCACAGAACAACAGTCGACACACGACTGAGGCATCCATCATCATAGTACGATAATTTATAATAATATCCCCGAATTTTTGGATAGAGTAAATCGTGATTTCGTACCAAATGCTAATTGGTTTAATGATTTCATCAACATTTGTTCTCTGGGTGACCGCAAGTTTTAGTCGAAATCAGTTGAATTCCCTGAAGAAGTTTTCGCTATCGGCCATTATTACGCATACGCAGCGTTGACAAGTGTCCACCGTTGACGTATTTCCTAGAGATGTTCATCATCAATTACAGTTTGGCGAAAGCCACTTGCTAAGTGCTCAATAAAGTAACATACACCTGCGATAAAGGGGATAACAGTAGAGGGCATTTTACTCGTTTTGCCATTGCCTCAAACCATAATCACCTATAATAATCGGTTCATGGTAGATAACTTTTATGACAAATGTCTAAGCTAGAACAAAAAAATATCAGTTTCAGGAGGGTTTATGACGAGCAAATAGCGAAATTAGTGAAATAACTTAAAAGCTGAAAGCAAACTCGGTTACAAAAAGTTGGATTAAGTTGTTAAGGTGTTCACTCGATTTGATTATAAAGATCTAAACTTTCTGTGTCGTAATGGTTAATGAAATACATTTTTCAGAATATCATTTAATATTAGAATCAAAACGACATTATAGATTTTAGAACAATTAGTCAGTACAAATGAAGTGTTGCAATCGCACACCCGCTATTACTTATAATTCCACTCTTTAAAGCCCCGCTGCCAACTGACACAATTCCTGCTAAGTGACCACTAAAAGGCACTCCATAAACCAAAGTAAACAACTTCATAAACCGGATCTACAAAGTGGCAGCCAGACATAACAACAAATACGACAAAAAATATATTTTGAAAGCTGTGTTCGGCAACGTCACTTGCATCACAGATATAATACTTCCCCAGTTTTTCAGCCGCAATCTGCTGAAAAACCTTGTTGCCAATGTCAAGTTCAACGCTTTGCAAGGTGATTGAAAAGCCAAATGTGTCGCCAGTTATATGCTAAGTATCTGGAATCGATCAGTAGATCAATAGATCACTGGCCTACCGAGATCAACTGCCTCAATTGCATTTGCATTTTAAATTAAGGCATGTGAATTGAATATCACACAGATTATACTCTTAAAAATAAACCATCAACTCATTCGCCATCTACATGCTACTTTCTTTTTAAATCTATATATGCTTAATAAATGTATAAAGAAAAAAAATATTATTTTTATTGTGGATTTCGTTACGGTTTGATTTAGCAAAATCAATTTATGTTCCACAACTTGAATTGCCAAAATCGGCGGTAATTGTTTATTTCTCTCTCTTTTCGCTCGATTTTCGAAAGTAATGACTAACACGTATTTTCCCATAAAAACGAGCTTATTATACATATATAGAACAAACACCTACAATCCGGTTTAATTGTGATGCCCCTGGTTCATTGTTGTACTGCCGGCAATGGCGAGGGGGACCTCATTAGTTCTACCAACGAAGCGGTTACTGTGGAAACACAGTGCAAAAAACGGGATTCCGCATTTGGCCCAATCCAAATGGCTTATGCAATGGGCCCAAACGCACATGACCACAGCGAGATTAGTTCAAAGGGGAGTCGAAAGGAAGGAAAAAGTTTTATATATAGATATATATATATAACTGGAATAGTGTAGTAAATAGAAGCGCCTGGGCAAAATCGCTGCTGAATTCTTATCGAAAGTGTCCACTCAGCTTATCAGCAACACGAGCAGCACTTCCATCAACCTCGGTAATCAATGTTTTAACCTCGGCACAGTCACAAAACCCCTATTCAGCCGACTAAAACATGTGTGTTCATTAATAAAATGTCTCAAAATATTAACTTATAATCGGGAAACAATATTGAGATGTACTTATGCTTATGTGGTTATATACAGACGGTATTTTCTAGCTAAATTTCTCAATCGTTTTAATTTTAAGGCTCTTTTGAAGAAATGACATATACTTTATGTTGTTAAAACTGGATTTAAGCATTTCACATTTTATTTAAGTAAGACCTCGGTGTTGGCTTTTAAGGCTTTTCGTTTCCAAGTTACGAAAGGTCGAGTTCAAAATGAATTGAAAATACTGATACTACTGCAGCTGAAAGTGCTTAACTCGTTATGTTTGGCTATATATAAACTTAGGGGTATTCCGGTGACAGGTGCTTGTCGATATATTGACCCGGGTCTTATCAGCAACTAATGGCCATGAAATAGTTACAGTTTGCTCTGGCGATCCCACTTTTCTAGGCACCATATGCAGTGCGTTTGATATCAAAATATTGATTGCGTAAGTGGGCAAAGCGAATGTCACAGATAACGCAAAACTTTTGGTTAATAAAATCGGTGGATCGGAGATACGTACTTCAATCATGTTGATTGATCCGCTGTGACTTTTGCTGACGCACTTGCACCGACTTCTTTGTTCTGGGTAATGGAGAAAACTGAGGCAAATAGTAAGATTCGGATCAGATTTGGGGTCTCCGTTTTCCACATTCAGCTGAGGCTGTCTACTTAATGTGATAAAACTGACGTTGAAGTACATAAACGGGCATTTCTTGGTAAAATATTTGCCTGGGATTTGGAGAAAATTTACGGAGCACGCGAGCTTTTGTATTACCTTTATTTTTTTTATAGAAATAATATAAAAGGTAAGCACTGGCTCTCGTTTTATGAACTCAGTCTTATTTATAGAAAGATGGTAGAGTTCTAAATAATCGTGGCAATATTTACCTATGTACATATAGCAAGTGATTTGCCTGATTCATTCAGCCAAAAAATTATGGTTGTCCAACAAAATATTTCACAAGTAAAAAGTGAGTCACTTTCATTAAGCCCAAAATAAATTGATAGAAAGCGTAGACATGCGCTGTTATTTTATCATGCTCCTCATAAAACAATTTGACATTTAGTGACCCCTTGTATATTCATTATGATAACTCTTTGGAATTTAACAAACATATTATACTCCTTATGTAAATATCTTACGATTTTTTATAATTATGATAACTCTTTGCATCGAAGGTCAGCATTTTTTTAATTTCTAAATATTCAAGTTGATAGCCTGACGCCTTACTTATGATTCACAAAGTAAAGAAATTGACTTGACTTGAAAGTTGAACTGCATATTTAAGATTCTTTTTCAAATATATATATTATACATCAAGGGAATAAATCAGCTGTAATTCGCTGTGTAATATACCAATAAAGTCAGAGGTTGGATATTGAACTATATAGGGTATTTATGCATGTGCCGCACCCTTATCGGTAGATTAACCCTTGCTGGCGGAGTCCAGTTTCATCATCGATTTGACCACAGAACTGCAAACAATGGGTGCTACACATTTCCCCTGATTATGTTTAGCTTCCGTTGGATATGAATTGCAGTTCATCGGTTGGACTTTGAGTTTGCCTTGTTTAGCTTCTGTAGAAGTGCTGGTGCGGCAGTTGGCAGATTTTTTATATGTCTTTGTTTAGATTTCGATTGTGCGGCATTTATTTATTTCTGTGTGGCGGAGGGAGGGGGGAAGTAGGGGAAAAATTGGGGCTGCAACATTTTCAATTTTCCCTACTGTGCGCACGCACGAACTTCGGACAACGCAGTGGAAACAAACCAAATGAAATCAATTGGAACATCGTTGATTGATCAACAATGATGTGAGAACTCGATGCTGTAATGCTTATTTCGAGAAAGGTTTTATTTAAAATATAGAGATTTTTAAAACACATTAGTTGTGAAAATAAATATTAAATATTCTACATTTCAATCACATACATATAAGTTTCTGTATGTGCGCGTATACTTCCTCATATGCAAGTTAAATATAGGCGCGTGATATGAAATATTTCCCGGCACAATATGAGTGCTATCATTAATCCCTCAGTTTCCCTATTTATTACTATAGATTATTATTGCAGCTATTGCGTGCTATTAGCTGCGAAAACTTTAATCCCAAATTAGAAACAGGTGTGAAAGTGGAGGGTTTTAATCTTGAGCCCAAGGCAACGACTATTGGCAATCTTTACAGTTCACGTATAAGTGATAATGTATAAAAATAATCTGTGTAAATTACCGATTGATTGATAAGTAATTCACAAGTTTTATTCGCTTCGTTGTGGGAAAGTATAAAGCTAGAATTTTATATTTGTCAGAAAGAAAATATAATTATAGATTTATTTAAATCTGGTTCTGTATTCATAACCAATAATTTTTACAAAAAGACCAAGTCGACTGTTAAGGGGAATTTTTGTAGAAATAATTGCCTTTATAATTGTGCACTTTACGTGTTGCATAATATTTACTTTTTTTTTTTTTTCAGACCAAAAAACCAATTAGTTTCCATTCACTATTTGTTCTCCCCAGCGTGGTGGGCTTATCAACAAATCCCAATAAGTATAGGGTATTCCGAACGGGCGATGCGACAGGTTGGCAAAAAGTCGCCAAAACGGAAGAATGACATAAACATATGTACTATATACATGATGTACTATAACGCTTATATACTAAATATTATACACTATGAGTGTGTGTCAAGTGCAAGTGCACCGAAAACAACAGAGAGGGCACACAGAAACAATAAAGCCAATGAAAAAGCTGAAAAGTACACAATTAACGTGATTGTCCCCAAAATTGACGATAAATCGAAAGGCAACGGCGGAAGTAAGGAAATGTTGGGCAATACAAATGAATGTGAAAACATGCCGAGAATGGAAGAATCTTTGTGGCTTTTACCTTTGAGAAACTACATTAATTTTTAGTTGGCACTCAATTCGGTTGCCAACGAGTACAGCTGTTGCTGTAGTTGTTGTTCTTGTAGTCGTCTATACTGCCGTCGATTTGTTGGCACCTTCAACTTTTGATAGCGCCTTTGTTATTGTTGTATCACTTGTTGCCAATAAAAAATTGATTAACACTTTTCTGGCGCATGCATCGCAAATATGCTAAACTTTGAGCACTCTTTAGCGAGTTTTTGTTCTGCCAAAACGATTATCACTTATATAAAACCGGCTAAAAGGCCCGCAAATTAATAGCCAACGCTATAAGCTGCGCTTTGTTATTTCAATAATATTTATTTTCGCTTATTTAACCCCGCACGTTTAATATCTCATCGTTTTTTTTTTAATGCAGAAAAGCGTCGCTTGCGACACACGTAAAAGTGTTTCTTTGTCGTTATATATGAAGTTGTTGCTGCTGTTGCTGTTGTTGTTGCTATTGGGGGGTCGAACGCCAAAAAAAGATGCTCGCGCCAAAAACTAAATATGTGGAAAATCCGCGACAGAAGCAAAACAGCGTCCGACTGACCCAGTAAAACTGAAGAAAAAAGTATTCAACTCACAGAGTGGCGAAAGCTTTTTAAGCTTACCACCATTAACAGCTGTTCCCGATGCCTTCTAATGTATCGGCATAACTATCGTACACACACATTATTTCGTAAATTTTAAATTATTTGATTATATGAGTACAAAATGTGAACTATAGTAATGGGATATACTTTTTACAAACGTTAAGCGTTATTATTTTTTTAAATATTGCATTTTAGTGGATATGTTATAATTTATCTATTTAAAAATTAGATTTGGTATATTTCCGTCAGCTGATTGGTATATTTCAGGCGCTGCATGTACGGCTACACTGAAAAAGAGGAAGAGATAGCCATGACAACAAAACAACTTGTTTTTGATAAATCCTTAAGTTTTCACCGGCCGCTTTTGGAATATTAGCATAAAGTTGAGACGGAAATATAGATCGTTGAAATGGACAAGCCCCAGCTTATTGAGCACCTCCACGAGGCACTCAACTACACGGTGTACGATACGAAATGGGTGCCCCTTTCGGCCAAGTTTGTGATTCTGGGCTCCAAGGCCAACGGGCACGGAATCATGGACATCTACGAACTCAACCAGGATAAGCTGGTGAAAGTGAAGTCCGTAGAGAAGAAGGTTGCCTTCAAATGCGGCACCTTCGGAGCAGCTTCGCTCAGGAACCGCCACATGGCCATCGGAGATTTCGAGGGCAGGCTGCAAGTTCTGTAAGCATAATCCCGCTTAAGTCATTAGATGCTTCTCTGACATGTGTTCTTTGCAGGGATATGGAGCAGCCGGACCTTCCGGTCTACAATGTAAAGGCCCACAACGGCATCATCAACACCATCGACGCGATTGGCGGCACACAAATCGATTGCGGTGCTCCGGAAATCGTTACTGGAAGTCGTGACGGCGCCGTTAAAGTCTGGGATATCCGCCAGGGGCAGGCTCCTGTGGTGGACATGTCGCCGCCGCCGCAAATGGGCGATGGCGTTAACAACAGCAGTGGCCGCCGGGACTGCTGGGCCGTGGCCTTTGGAAATACCTACAACGCTGAGGAGCGCATCGTTGCCGCCGGCTATGATAATGGAGATCTAAAGATATTCGATTTGCGATCCCTTTCCGTACGCTGGGAGGCCACCATGAAGAATGGTATCTGTGGACTGGAGTTCGATCGCCGGGACATTCCCATGAACAAGCTAGCGGTCACCACTTTGGAGGGCGGTCTCCTTGTCTTCGATATGAGAACCCAACATCCGACCAAGGGATTTAGTTACGTGGAGGAACGCAACGCCGGACGCAGCGTGGGAACAAATGGCGTGATCAGCGGACCCAAAGCCACCGTTTGGGTAGTTCGTCATCTGCCCCAGAATCGGGATCTCTTTCTCACGGGCGGCGGAACTGGTTCCATTCGCCTGTGGCAGTACGAGTATCCCGACAGGAGGGTCATTGATGACTCTGATGGAAACAAGTTGGGAGTTGCTGGAGCCCTTAATATGCTTAGTGCAGCCACTTTGAGCTCTCAGCCGGTTCACTGCTTTGACTGGCATCCAGACAAACTGGGCCTAGCCGTCTGTGGAGCATTCGATCAAAGCGTGCGCGTTTTAATTACCACCAAACTAAACACTTTTTAGATGGTGGACATCAAAAGAAACCCATTAAAGAAATGCTTCATACTTGTGATATTGGATGATGGGTTAATTCATAGGTTTATATTTTTATGAATACACTTTCATTGCACCTATTGCTAGACAATAAATCCTTAATGCGCAATAGCTTTTAAAATCAGAAAAACTGGATAATCTGCTTGAGCTGAATTATATTACAAATCAAAACTAGCTTACAAATATATATCAGCAATAAACTATTTCATGTACAATAAAAAATGACTCTTTTTATTTGTTTTGCAATTACAAAATAGTATAAAACCTTATATAGTGTATAACTAAGATCGAGACGCATTCATTCGTTCCTGGACAATTTTTGTCAGGTCTTCGATGCGTTTTTCCAGCTGCTCCACTTTTGCAGTCTGTTCTGCCGATACATCCACATTTATGGCTCTCTTCAAAGCATTCAGACAAGATGTTCCCGCCAGTCTGGCTGAATTTAGTTGAGAGGTAATCATTACCTCACTTTCCTCTTGAATGTGCTCTGTGATGGCCGCCACTGAGAGATCGCAGACCTCTAAACAAAGATCTAGGGCTTTTAAAGCGTGCTCCGACTTGGTTTCCCAGCCCAAATGCTTCGGTGTGTACGCACGATACGATTTTACCAGTTTCTCGGCCTTCTTCAGTGGCGTTTGGGCCACCAAGGCGGCCAGTTCCCACACAAGAGGCTCGTTACCATGTTGAATGCTCTGCTGTCCCAGAAGCTTTATGAGTCTTTTGATCAGAGCACTTGAGCCGGCGGGGTCCTCCTTGGAAACTCCGTAAACAATACGGGTTAGCACTTCCTGATCGAGGTAGTGCTGCTTTAGCTCCGCCATGCGCTGGTAAGCCCGCATGGCGTCGTCCCAGTGGGAAGTATCCACGGACACCAGCATGTAGTTCTCCCAAACCTTCCAGTTGCTGTAGTTGCACTTCAAGGCCTCACCAAGAACACGATGGGCCCGCTGTTTGTCACCCAATTTAATCAGGGCCTTGGCTAGGTTATTCCAGGATTCGAATCCATTGGGTTCCAGGTGGGTGTAAGCCAAATAATATTTAACAGCCGGCTCCCAGCGTTCCAGTTGGATTGCACAGTAGCCACAGCGCAAAAGAATCGCTTCCTGCAAGTTGTTAATCTCTAGCGAAATCTCGAAGTGATCCATTGCCTGGGCATAATCCGCACTCCTATAGAAATGGTTGCCCCAATAGGCTTGAGCTTTTCCACTTGTCTTTTTGGAATACAACCAAGCCTGCTCATAGAACGAAGGATCATCGATAGCATCGCCAAGGAGGCAGTACAGCAATGCCGTTGGCTTCTTCTCCAGTTCCTGCCTGATGATCTCCGCTGCCTTGTGACGGAGTTCCAGACTCGTGTAGCACTCGATCACCTGCTGCCAGGCGTGTATGCGAAGACAGATGTCCAGAGCTGTTTTGGTCATGCCCAAGGATCGCAGCAAGTCGACAAGCTGTAGCTGCACCTGCCACTTGGGACTCAAGTGGGCGGCGAAACCGTAGGAGAGTCGGGATCGCAGCGATAGCTCCTCCTCGGAGGTGTCAAGCAGTTTGACACACTCCTCGCATTGTTTCCAGCTGCGTTCGACTGTCCTTCTTTGATTCGATTCCTGAAGGCAGTTTAGAAGAAGGGCTGACTGCCGGACTTGGAATGGTCCGTGTTCCTGGTAAAGTAGGGTTTGTGTATACGGCTCCAGTTGTTCATCCGCCAGGCGATCCTTAGGCGTTGAGCGTTTCAATTGCTTTCTGTGTAAAGGAAAGATTTTAGTATATCAGAAAAATATTATGCACCATTAGCCATTCTTACACTTTGGCCAGCACCAGAGCTTGGAGAACACTGGGAAGCGTCATCACTTCGTTGTCCTTCAGTTCCACAAAGCGTATCCGCTCCAGTCGCGTGTCATCCTCCAGAAGAAGCAGTTTTGGCAATTTGGTCGTCTCATTTGTTTGGACGGCTGGAGGCAGAGGCTGCTGCTCGTTTAGATGCTCAACTTTGAGGCAGAGTTGTGGCAGGGCCTTCTGCTGGAATTTGGTGCGTACTCCTAGTAAACCCTCAACTTTTAGCTCCACCTGGAGATGCTTGCACAGTTCATCCAGTATTTGGGAGGCTATTTCAGAGCGATGAAACTGCAGGTAGCCATTGGCCAACTCCAGTAGTAGCAGGGATTGCAGTTCCCTGCTCTCAAACTGATTGAAATGAGCCTGAAGATGTCCAGCTGCTGACTTAAACTGCTCATACAGGGAGGCCGCCAAATCATCCAGCACATGTTGATGCAGGCAGATCAGACGCAATCGCCACCAAATCAGGACCTAAGTATATCGCTCATTAATAAACAGCAGTGCATTTCACTGAAGCCAACAAACCTTTGATTCTGGATGGTTTTCTAAAAGTCCCTCAAGGATTTCCCTGGCAATCAGTAGTAGTTCTACAGATTTTACATTTGGATTCAGTTCCTCGCCGCTGGCCTTCAGTTTCTCGAGTGCGTCGAGTTTCTCCAGCTCTAGTTCACTATGGATTTGTTGGTACTCTTCGAGTTTGTCAAAGGGCCCAGTAAAACTGTTTTGAACAAAAGCGAATATCAGCAGCAGGAAATCCTTGAGTTGTGAGGTGGGATTATCATTCGGATCTGGCTTGACATGCTCCTGCCAGCGTTGAAGGATCTCCCGGAGTTCATCTATTGTCCACAGTTTCTGGCGGGTCCACAATTGACGCAGTGTCTCATCCGCGGGCAGATCTATGGGCAGTTTTTATATCAGATATTACGGGCTATTATTATTATTTGTACCTTCAACTGTCACCGCATCGTTGAAATTGCATATATAATATTCACTGAATATATCGGCAACCATTATAAAAGCTTTTGATGAAATTGTTGTATATTTTGGATAAACAATCCACGTGCTTCACGTGTTTAAAAATACCGGCTTGATTTAAGGCAAAGTTACTACTTTATAAGAGAAACTTTACTTGGTTGGTACGTTAACGGTTTTTCTTGAATTAATTCAATCTTAATTTAATTGCTTAACAGTCATTTAAAGCGTGTTTCTAGAATGTTTTTAAATCGTGCAGATTGTTTATTAGTGATGGGAGTTCCCGAATGTTCCGCAAATAATCAGCTGATCCAAAATATCGCTACTAAAGGCGGAAAATTTAAAGGAAAATACCTCGTTTCTAATAACAAGCAGTCCCTCTCTACCATCTTAGTAAGCTAATTAAATAGTAGCAACTAAATATCCTTTCTGTCAATGAATACATTTTATGTCTATTGCGCGCAATCTAAAAACTTTCAACAAATGAAGTGAAGTGAAGAACTCTTCAAGGGTATTAAAATTCAGTATTATAAATACCAAATGACCTGCATAAAGCTAACCAACACTTTGTCTTGGCGGTAATTTCAAACGCATCTACAAATCAGCTAATCAAAAGAACAGACATTATTTTTAGCCTTACGTTACCTAAAATCGCCCTGCGCCGATTGGTGCTGCCTTCAATTTCGTGCAATTAGACGGATTTACATCATTGACCAAGTCGCGACGGCGCCAGTACGCAAGTTCATGTTTCATTAAATTGCTTTTTAAAATAGCTGCCCGCCTCACTTGAATATTTATATAAGTCACATGAAGCAAACTCGTGAAATGGACAAATTTATTTTTAAAGAATCTTTGTTATTATTGGGAGAGTGCAGGGGAATTACCGATGATAGAGCGCAGCTTTTTCTGCAATTGCCAGAACACACAATGACTAATACACTGGCGAAGATAGCTTCGAAAAGCTTGGTGGTATTTTATTTTTTACGTCTTAGCCGCCGCCGTAGCTTCTAAATTTAAATTTCACGGTCAAGGTCGTCGATTGCCGTCGCTATCGGAGAACGCGCTGAGTTGCCGAGGGGGTGGTGGTGCGGGTGGGGCATTGGCATCGAGCACAGCCCCCCCAAAAACGCAGTACAGTTGCCGGCGGAGAAACAAAAGAAATCGTATCTGGCAGATACTTTGTATATTCCGGCGAAACCCAATAGCACAAGATGCGATAAAGGGTATCAGTGCCATTTAATTGCGATGTGTGGGTCTATCTGCGAACACTTATCGTCGAATGGAATCTGCCAAACAAATCCGGTGGTAAGATAAGGATGGTATTTCCCGTTACCAACTCATTGGACCTAAATGCGGCTGTATTATTTTAATGGAATTTTAATTAGTTCTACAAACTAGATTACACCTTGTTATTAATTTTTTAAATTTAAGATAAATTCTTGAGTTTCAAATACTCACATTAATATGGATTGTTTGTGAATCATTATATCTTAGAAGTAGAACTAACTAAAAATGTATTAAGATACATATATGTTTTATGTTTCCTAACCTTCGTTAATTAGTTCCTGATTTTGTAATATCATACGTATGCAATAATTGTTTGTAAGCCCTCATTGCGCTTATAATATTGAACTTAAGAAAGTTCTAGACTAATTACTATAAACATTTTCAACTCATTTTATTTCAATTTTTAAAATTTTTTCTTTTTTAACTCTCAACAGGTCTAAGCTTTTTTAACGGCTAACTTCCATGTAACTCTTAAATTTTTTAAAATTTGAATTCCACCACATAATCAAAAGAGAAAAAAGCTTTTATTTCTCTTATTTAAAAAATACTCTTTTTGCCTGTAGTATCTCTTCGAGTTTCAAGTTTTCTGCTGAGCTTGGCTTAGTAGTCAGCATAAAAGATTTTGTCATTTTGGCGCGATTATTCCGCTCTCTCCCTCTTTATTGCAGTGCACTCTCTTTCACGCCTGCGTTGCATGGCCAAGTGCACAACGCATTCAAATGCACTCGAATCGAATCCGGTGAATTGAAGCCGGCACGCGGCTTCCAAGTGGACGTCATCATGACCCAAAACGGGCAGTTCGGTTTTATTTTTTTGTTTTTATCTCCAGTTGCTAGGCTGCAAGTTGCACGTCAGTCATGAATAATGCAGATACAAATGCCCTCACACAGGTACAAAAAAAAAATAAAGATGCAAACATTCACTGCAGATACGCAAATGACTAAAGTCCAAATCAAAACAATGGTGAATGAAATTCAATGAATCAATTGGGTTCTTAATAAGCAGACATACTATTGTTTTTTGTTAAACAAAATTATGAAGAATAATACATATATTTTGGTACATTATGTGCTTTATCATTTTCAGATACATACATTTTTATTTTAATCTGAGCTGATTGGAAAAAAACTTGAGCTCGTATCGCCTTAAAAATAAACAAAAGTATAAGATTTCACAATTAATTTATTTAGAATTTTTATTACATCTAGAATAACTCTATTATGTATTATAAATGTATATAAATTATTAATGTATTAATTTTTGCAAATAAAAAAAGTTTGTTTAAGATTTTTAATATTTCTTTTAGCCAAGTTCCTGTTCAAAACAAAAGAACATTTCCAACCTGTCTAGAAATAAATAATCCTTTAGTTTTTTATTTGTTTAACTGGTCCACATAAATAAATTAAAGTTCTAAGCTCAAAACATTTGTTCGCTGTCTCCATCTCTATTTATATTTATTTATATCTGTTTTGGTGGGTTTAATTGCATTTCGGTTAATTTATATTTTCTTATTTTGTTTTAGCCTTTTTAATGTTTCTATTTGCCTGTTTTGCTTGCAGCCCAGCCATTCAAGGTCGTTCGGGTTTTGTTTCAATATATTCGTATTTACTTTTTTTTCAGAGATGTATTTGTGTGCTTTTGTTATGGCAAATAAATGCAAATAAATATAATTTGTTAAAGCGTTCATTTTTACTTGTCGACCAGCGCTCGCCTGAAATAATTTAATTGCTATGACATAAAAGCCAGCCCCAGTTGCTCAAACATTTGGCTACTCGATTTGTGCGCCAGCTTTGTTCTCTGATTTTCCCCCCTCGTTTCATTCATCCGCGGAATCGATGTCAGTGGGTTTCCATGTCTCCGGCGCCGGCGCAACATTTTCAGCCTCAAATAAGTTTTCACTTTCGCGCCGCAACTTTCACGAAACTTTGTGCCCCATTCGCCGAGTGCCCCTTTTGCCCAAAGGCGGACTCAAAAGGCTGGCTTCGGGGTCAATAGTTTGTGCTAAATTTATTAAAATTTTTACTTTTTAAATGCTCATAAAATTTGTTAAATGCCCAATTAGGTTTTGACGAAGAAATTATTTACTGCATTCCAGCGTTTCCCATTTCGTTGTAGCTTTCGCTTGATGTAAATAATTGCATTTTCAACTGCTGCACTTTGCAGTTTAGTTATCGTTTGTGTTGAAAGTGGCACAAGAGTGTTTGGCAAAAAGTCTTTTTTCGGTTATTAGAAGCTATAAGTTATCGATTTTGTTAGAAAAAGATAGAGTAAGTAACTTATCCTGAAGAAAACATGTATTTCAGAATCACTGTCTGTCCGTATAAACATCGAGATCTATATATATCGTACAAATATATAAAGAAAGAGATTTTAAAAGAATTTCCAAATAATTTCCTCGCACTTCGTCTAGCAAAGTAATGGGTATCTGATAGTCGAGACTCTAGACTATGGACTTATTATGTACCCTTCAATCCATCGGAAAACTCATAACAATATACCATTCAACTAAACTGCTTGATAAATTTTCATTTTTCGCTGTGTGCTGACTATGACTAAAATGCCACACAACGCATGCTAAAAAGTTCTACCGAAATTAATTTATTTCGCACTTAATTATTCAGCGCGAGCAGCACGGAGACGCGGCGACCTTGAGCAGCCTCCTCTCCACCGCCTTCTAAAACCAACCCGCTCGCCGCCCCGCCCACTCACACAGCGGCTACTCGTTTCTGGTTGCGATCAAATAACGACTGCCAAGCAAAAAATGGCAGAGCCAAAATTTGATCATACTTGGACATCCACATCCATTGCCCCCAGAACCACAATCGCTGAACGGGGATAACAACATTGTAGCGACTTGAGTGACAGAGGAGATCTTTGAAAATAGTTTTTGTTCTGGGGATGGGGCCGTTGAAATAGAAACACCACGGACTTGATGCGCAATTGGCTAAAAGGTGCTGACTGCAGAAATATATTTGAGCATCATAACAAAATGATGAGTCGGGGGAAGTATGAAATTAATAGTCGCATAGAAACAAAAATTTTATCTTTAAGGCCATGAAAATACCATGTGACATTTAAAAAATTTATAATTTGCAGATAGAATTGAGAAGTGTAATATATACATACTCACAAATACAAAAATGTATTTGGAATTCTTAGAACCGACGATGCGAATTTGAACCATTTATCTGCTTGATGTATGAAATTTTTCTGTTATCATTGTATTTAGATATATTGAGTGTGAAGTTTTGCGTTTGAAGGAATAACATTTAAAGATATTTACTTTTTTCTTCTTCAAGAAATAAAATTATAGTAATAGAATAATAGATATTAGTTATTCGGTTAGTTATCCCTTCCCAACACTAATCTTGTGCATTCTACATTGACTTGATTTGTACAGCACTGATTACTTTCGCGATTATCGCATTTGCTAGCTAAGGTTTAGTTAGAATGAATTACGCATTTCAGCCCTGTGAATCCCATTGCACTACAAAGCTGGCAAATTACCTAAGCACAATTTCCCCATTAACTGTTTTAATGGTATTTTCGCTTTATTAGTATTTATTGTGAATTTCACACTTGCAGAATGCAAGCTCATTTCGTGTCATAATACATATACCTAGATATCCACCTGCTAGTAAAACTCTTTCCCTGTCGAAGCTTGTTTTTTTCTTTTTTGTTATTCTAAGGCAGAATGCTCATGTCGACCTTGAGCAATTATTGCTTATTAATACGGTTGCCGGTTGCTATATGGTTTTTATGGCTTTTTGCCGGAATCGCCTCGTTCCTGTTTCTCGGCCACTTGTTCTATTTTCCATGTTCGATTTTACGCGCGCGTCAAAAGTCGTCGTTCATCATAGGAACTTTTTGAATTAGAAACTATTTGTTGTTTTAATCAATTTAAGGTGCACACGTGTCGTGTTGTTTGTGTGAGTGGTCTAATTAATGTCGAAATAAAAACACAAGCTGCATTGTGGTAAATCTGATTATATACTATACATATGTATGTACATCCATATATGCGCGATACTAAATCGATTAATTGGAGCATTAAGTGCTGCACAACGATTTCTAGCGGAGGAGGGGAAAATCCTTGAACCCACAGCAAGCACAATTTCATCGCAACGAACTTAATATGTAAATAAAAATAAATAAAATGAAATGAAATGGAACGAAAGCAACAATCACAGGAAGGTCTCTGAAATACCGTGTAATTCAGTTCAAGATTACAATTTTCATTAAAAATATATTTAGTATCTTAAACTTTTTTCAAATGAAACTTATTCAAGTACCAAGAAATAATCACCCTCGATAATTTAAATATAATAACAAAAAATATGATTTTTTTCCGCTTTAGCTTTCTCTTTAGTCTATAGGTATCAAGCCTTTGTTTAAGGGCTAATGGGTATGAGTGATGAGTGCGACTGGTGCAATATGCAATTAGTTCAAATTCTAGGGTTACACGACCGCGATTTGCATCGCATTCGAATTCATTGTCAATGAAATGGGTGCAAAAAAAGGGTTCCTATAGATGGTTAATAAATTTGCATTGTATTCCATATAATTAATGGAAATGGAAGTGCATATTAATATGTGCGCTTTCTGCATTCCAACTGAATCATATGCAAGCTACGTCAGATCTACCGCTCTCACTTCGTCGACGTCTACCCATCTCTATCGTTCCAATCCTGCTGTCTCTTTCTGGGCAATGTCCCTCCTGCTTTTGCCCTGTGCATTTTGAGTTATTTGCGTCGCCGCTGGCGTTTTTGAGTTTAGCGGCCTGTCGCGTTTTCAAGGACGCCTCGCTTTGTTTTGTTACTGTCTGGAGTAACTCGGTACCTTATAAAATCACAAAGTAATATATATAAGTTAACGCAAGTTGCACTTGCATCAGGGTTCTCGGCACTCGCTGCCGCATACCTCACCTTGATATGACAACCAACATGCTGTGGTTCTCCAAATAATAGTCAAGATAGTTAAGAGGGTTCGAGTTTACGATTAGCTTTATTTTAAGATTCCGTTCGCGATCTGCTAGCGGTTCCGTTATGTGTCCGTTCGAGACTGGGGCTCTTCTCCCGCCCCGCTGCTTTTATATCCGCTTCCCCCGTTGACCCCTCACCCTGAGTGCGACCAACGGCACTTGTTCCGAATGCACACATACACAAACATGTTCCTAGACAGGCCCCGAGTCGCCTGCTGACGGGGCCCGAAAACACGAGAGCCGAGCGCTGGTGAGTCCTGACGAAGATCGCAAGAAGAGGGTTCGTAACTTACACGAACATGTTACTAGACAGGCCCCGAGTCGCCTGCTGACGGGGCCCGAAAACACGAGAGCCGAGCGCTGGTGAGTCCTGACGAAGAGCGCAAGAAGAGGGTTCTTAACTCCTCCCCCCTCAAGATCTGCGTCCCGCAGATTAGTGAGCCTTGTTCAGCTCGGTTTGGCCCAATGCTTCTAAGTTTGCGGCAATCTCGCGGACATCGGGCATGCCTTTGGTGGACATCAGCTTCTTCCATAGGAAATAAAAGCCTAGGAATATGCAGATTGCGAGTGCCGCCTCGGTGAGAAGAGAGGCTAGTAGCTCACTCGCCATGTTGGACATCTTTTCCAAATTCTTCATGCTCACGTCGTGGACGTATTCCAGAGAAAGTTGAAAGTTGCTGGCCGTTATGTGGCTCAACACGGCCGGCATCGCCATTAGATGACTGACCGAGTAACTGGAATAGTTTTGACCGTTGACCATTATCGTCTCATTGTCGAATTGGATGATAAAGGAGCCGATCAGGTCGTAGTTCTCTGCAGCCGTTCTTAGAGTTCCGTTGAAGTTGGTCAGGAGGAGCATTCCATCGTCGACTTGCTTAACCACTCGTTGGTTACTTCAGTAGCCGAGGGATACAGCTAGCCTCCTCCAGTTTTTGCAGTTCCTCGAAGCCGTCGCTTGCGCGGCCAAGACGGCGTTCCAATCAGCAGCATCTGGAGATCCAGCTACCCATTTCCAAGCCGACCCCAGCCAGTCCAGTGAGCGGGATTTGCGCCGCATGCAGAAATCGCGCTTACAAAAAGACAATTCGTAAATATCTGGTCGTCTAAGTTGTTCTAAGACTACGTAGTGTGTGGGGGTACGGTACATTTTGTGTACTTATATTTTTATTTTTTTATATTTCTTATTTCTTATTTCTTATAATCTGTATTTTTTTATATTATTTTTTTTTATAGTTTTTTTTTGTATTTCCTTGTATGCTCTTTATTAGTTTTCGTCGTTTAGGTTGTACCCCTACAGCATGAATATTTTGTTTTCCTTTGAATTGTGGTGTTGTGCATGTGTTTATACAATTTTTGTGCGCTATTCCATTTTGCAATATTTTTTCCTTGCGTGCGTGCTGTTACAGTTTTTTATTGATGACCTCTAATTTATTTCGGCACTGGGCACGGTGGTTCCGTAGTATCCCTTTTGGCTGGTTGCCTACTAAGGTACGGCCGCCACACAACTTGTTGGGCGGTTTTTTTTGGGTGCATTCCACACCACTTAACGTATCCAACAAGCTGCCACACACCACCTTATCACTCTGGGCGCTCATATTACTCGTACTGCCGCAGGTAAACTGCTGCAATGGTTAATTATTGGTTTATTATACACAATCTTTTGCACTCGCGAATTGGCAAGGAGAGAAAAAAAAAAATTTTCCCACAAGCCGTACCGCCGCAGTGGGTTGATCGTGTTTTAATTATGTTATAGGTATCGTACAACTTTTGCGCTCGGCATGGGCGACGTGGCGTCCTCCGGTAGCGGGTCGTTGTTTTATTAATTTAAATTAGGTCTTGGCGCAACATAGGTTTACATTTTTATTTTAGAAATTTTACACCTTTATTGAATTATGCAATATTTGTTGCGCCCCGGGATGGGCGTAGTTCCCCCCGGCAGCGGGTAATTGCTATTTTATCATTTTATACACAGCTCACGCAGCACTTCTTTTTCATTTATGGATTTCAGATCTTAATCTGACTTATGCACACCACCACTATTTTTACGCACAAATTTCCACAATTTTTTCGTATCACTTTTATCGGCCGGACATTGCCGGTCCCTGTTCGGGCGCCAGTTAACGCAAGTTGCACTTGCATCAGGGTTCTCGGCACTCGCTGCCGCATACCTCACCTTGATATGACAACCAACATGCTGTGGTTCTCCAAATAATAGTCAAGATAGTTAAGAGGGTTCGAGTTTACGATTAGCTTTATTTTAAGATTCCGTTCGCGATCTGCTAGCGGTTCCGTTATGTGTCCGTTCGAGACTGGGGCTCTTCTCCCGCCCCGCTGCTTTTATATCCGCTTCCCCCGTTGACCCCTCACCCTGAGTGCGACCAACGGCACTTGTTCCGAATGCACACATACACAAACATGTTCCTAGACAGGCCCCGAGTCGCCTGCTGACGGGGCCCGAAAACACGAGAGCCGAGCGCTGGTGAGTCCTGACGAAGATCGCAAGAAGAGGGTTCGTAACTTACACGAACATGTTACTAGACAGGCCCCGAGTCGCCTGCTGACGGGGCCCGAAAACACGAGAGCCGAGCGCTGGTGAGTCCTGACGAAGAGCGCAAGAAGAGGGTTCTTAACTTATATATAATAAAAAGTAAAAAAAAAGTGCATTGAAATCAGAGTCAGAACATTGGCACGGAATTTTTAATATCATTTTTTCCACCAAATGTACTCGAACTTTGGATTCAGCCGCGTTGTACATCTGTATGTTTATTTTCCAATTTTATTTTCACTTACTGAATTACTTGGCGTCGTTTGTTTTTGCCTCCTAGCTTATTTACTTAGAATTTTATGGCCAAACTGATTTATTTGGCAAAATATTAGCAAATAACAGCAAGGTGAAGGTTAGCATGGAAAGTCCCCCGGCCCGGTACCGAACAACACATTTCTATTTATCTAATTAACAAAATTAAAATCAACAAATGCCACACTGAATAATAAGCGATAATTTAGCAAACAGCAGTCCCCAAACAGAAACTCGCGTACAAAAACCGCCTCGAAAACAGCTTTGAAAAGAAAGAAGCAAATAGGGAACAAAGTGAAGCTCAAAATTCGGGTTTATGGCCAAGGTCAAGGACGCGCCATGACAATCAGAAAAATAAGCCAGCCAGCGTACAATGAATAAGCGAACTCAACTGAAATAAAATCAAACTGATTATGGGCCAATCTGACAGAATGTCGAAAGCGAACGATAAGTGGGGGCAATGAAAGCTGAAAGAAAGCGAAATGTGGAGTATTTTGGGGGAGAAATAATGCACTACACTTCAGAATTTTAAGATCGCAAAGATTTTGATTCTTAGGAAAAGATTAAGAAATACATATATATACAAATATGTATATTTTGACATTTCAAGTTTAATTCTTGTCACTAATTCTTATCATGATCAAGCATAATGATACATAATTCATACTGATAAGATATGAAATACTTTGGCGTACTTGTTAGCTTGTTAAATGTAATAGCAAGTTTATTATTTTTTATTGCTTTGTCTAACATTATATATATATTTAATTAATAATAACAAAGACCCCCGTTCTATGATTTCAATATTCATTCTTATATGACTGAAATATTTGAAACACCTCCATTTGGTCACGACTCACTGGCATTGCTCATACTTTTTGAGTTGCGAACTTGACATTTTCCAGATCAGATGGCACAAGATCGCAGAATCCGCAGATTAGGCCGTGGCTCTTTTCCATTTAAGCCCGTTCATCACGGCGCCAACGTGCGTCAGATAGAGACAGCGATATGGTGTCGGAGCGAGAGGGTCGTTTCCAATCACAACGACTCATAAAATAAAAGATCTGAATAATCAGCGCTGGGGGCTCGCTCGTGCTTTTAATTAATGAGCTGAACTTGGATGGCGGTGAGTAGTTTTTGTATCTGCTTCGAGCCGGGCTTTGTTTTATTTATTTTTCCAAAGTCGTTGCAAAGCGGAAGCCGAAAACGCTTGACCAGCAGCTGTCGCTTATCGTTAATCGCTATAGCTGCTGAGCTGATCTTCTCTGCTGCCCCTTTTGGCTTTTTTGGCTGCTTGGCGCCAAAGGGAAGTGGGCGCTGCTGGGGGTGGTGGCGTGTTCTACGGGGGGGTGGGGTCTTAATTGAAAGTGCAGACAGCGCTGGGTAAAGAGCAGATTCTAAAATAAAATCCAGCAGCCAGACACAGTAAAAAGGCATTAAAATGTATACAAAAGAAAAAGAAAAAGCAAAAAGTGAACAAAAAACAAACACAAAGCAAAGCCAGAGACAACAAAAATCAAATACACTGTTCAAGGTTAGGTTATCACATTGCCAAGATCAAGGTTACGTTTTTTCATTCCTTTTTTTTTGTGAGACGGACGTTTGTCAATAGGTGTGTGTGTGCGTGTGTGTGTGTGTGTGTGCCTGCGAGTCTAATTGTGCGTCTGTGGGTGTGTGAGTATCTGTGTGCGCAGTGGTTGCCGTGCCAGACAGAACGTCGATAAATTTGCGAACCTGCAAAAAGCTTCTGAAGTAAAAACTGGCTCAGACTGAAGTAATAATTTTAAGTGGCCGCTGCTCGATGATGGTCTCATTTGTGCTAGATTCTAAGATTAAAGCTCTTTAAATTTACCTTGGAAAATAATTAAACGAAGGCCCAATAGGATATTTAGTATTATTTTCTATTTATTCAACTCTACATTTGCAATCTCAAATTATTATTGAAAAGATCTATTACTAATTTTATAAATGAATTCCAATATAGATACTCAAAAGCTGCTGTATGAAATGAAGCTTTTCTTAAACAGATCAATTTTAATCTGATAATTATCATATTAAACCTAGAATGAAAACTTATAATGTCTTTAAAGAGTTTTTCGTATGTATAAGTTTTAGCTTTCTTGTAAAAATAATAGACAAGTAAATAATACATATATAAACTGAGCTGATTTAATTTTTGCGAAATATTTCGTCATATATAAAGAAAATCAAAACATTTTCCATTTAATAACAGGGAGATAACGTATTTCGCATGTGGGTTTCACCTATAAACAAAGAATATAATAAAAAAATAATATTTATTCACTTCAATAATAAATCAGTATTAAATAAATGTTAGTATCATTTACTAATCCATTATATTAAAGAACCAAAAATTCTTCTTAACTCAATACAATCTTTGCAAATTAGCGAATAAAGGGGTTATCTGCAAACGAATTTGGCAAATCGAATCAGCGACATTAAATCACTTAGCGCATTTTTCAGATTATGTTGGCACTTTTCGGGGGCTAATAAATAAATAATTTCGCTGATTAAGCTGTGATTAATTGGTAGTGGAGCCGTTGAGGAAGTTGGCCACGATTGATGGGCTGTCCCCAACGCCTGAAACTAAGGCTGTCATTTGTCATTGGGGGCCGAGGAAAAATGAAACCGAGATCGGAATCGGTATTGGAATCAAAATCGGAATCGTAAATCGCGCTGATAAGCAAATAAGCGACTCGAAATCGGAAGTGGCTGTATAACGGTGTACGGTGCATATCCATATGAATGAATGGCCCGCCAATCGAGAAACGAATCATTGAGATATGCGAAGGGAAACTGGTTCCGATCAGATCGGATCGGATTGGATCCGGGGGTCGACCGTGATTCGCTTATGCGGGCGACTCTCCAAAGCTTCTGAGCTCGCTTTTCCAATCTTGGCCAGCCTTTTGAGCCGATCTCGCCGCTCAAGTTCAAGCGCCCAACCCAAATCCGTTGGATCTCCGAGGCGCCGAAAGCAATCGCATTCGGTTAGTTGGCCAGCTAGTCAGCTAGATGCCAGCTAAGATGGACATAAAGACCGAGGGACAGACCTAAGGTCAGTCGGAATGAAGCCGAAATTGTTGCGGCTGTTTAGCAACGCCCAGATCCAAATATTGACGCTCTAAATACCCGCAGAGCCCTCGCAGTGCGGAAAAACCTTCGACGACACCTTGACTTCAATTTTCGGTGCGCCGTTGTTTGCCGTTGGTTGTTGGCAAAGTTGTTGCTGCAAGTATCGTTGTTGTTGCTGTTGCTGCCGTTGTTGTAGTAGTTGTTGTTTGTGGCAGTTCGTTTTCTTCTGCCGAACTCGTGGACCCACCAAACTTGACCCAATTCCGCAGCGCTCTTCATTGTGCGGCTTTAAGTGCCTTAAATATGTGACCCTGACCCAAGTCTGGATCGGTCCACCAGACGGAGCATATGGATATGTCCGGATCGGGAGAGGTTTCACGTGGATTTCATTTGTAATTTTTTACCTGAGGATGGAAAACACAATCTAGGCACAATATAAAAAGTGAGTATCTGTTTTTGGCGAATCTACTACCTCAATAAATCACTGATGAAAGAAAGTTCTCTTAGCAATTTGCATGTAATATAAATGGAAACTTAAAACTGTATGATTATTTGAATTTCCCTTTACAATATACGTTTATTTTCTTATGCAAACGTTTTAATATCTTCCTTTGATACCTAAATATAAATATACTAATTTTCTAGAATGGAAAATGATGTCTTTGCGATCTGAAAGATAAACAACTGCACGCCCTTAAGTAAATTTTCTGAAGATATGGCAATGGATAGATATCCATTTCGTTAAACAATGGATCAGATTTCAGCTCATTTCCTGTCCTCTGTCCAGGAATTGCTATCTCAGCTTGGGCTCTCCAGCCAGAGTCATCCGATTCGATCGGCTGAGATCAACAAACCGATGGCGTTCATTCCACCCAGCTGCCGTAAACAAGAGTTGACAACTCCGACCGGCAGCCGAGGGCTAACGTGTTTATTATTATTATTTTATAATTGCCGGCAAGTGGCCGATAAGGGGCCGATGAAATGGCAAAACAAAAATGTGCAGTAAACAGCAACCAGCGGGCTAACCAATAGTAAACAAAGGGTGCTCCATCTCCCTGGGGAGTCAATGGACCAAACCGAGAGGAATTAGCTTCTCAACGGGCACAAAGAAAATAGAATCACTAGCAGTCATTTTCTATTTATGGCAGCTGAAGAAACGAGTTCAATGTCTGCTTATAATTCCAGCTTGAGGGGAAAGGCTGAAATCTGCATAAGCTCGAGGAATTATGCGACAGGATGGGAAGATCAGCATGCAGATTCCAGGTCCCATATCCCAACTGTCTGTCCCTGTAATTGCCCGAATAATTCTCATCTCTGCGCTGGAAAGAAGACGTGATGTGCATTCGCAACTTACTCAACCCAAACGCAACATGCTCAACTGCTGAAGTGCTGAGTTGTTTTCATAACTCATCGCAAAGCCGCCGTAAATCACGCCCAAAAAAAAAGGAGGGACCCCCCCGGAGGACCACAAATGCAGAGTACCAAAAGAAGAGGATTCGCCAAGATGGGATGTTATGATATCCTCACCGATTCGTGCCAAGGCCAAGTGCCTCATGTCTCATCGCCGAGATTTCTGACTGAAGTGCAGGAGAACAATTACTTTAGACGATCAATATGGATATTCTTTGTATTTCCTATCTGAAATATTTGAATATCTTGATGAAAGGCGATTTAAAGCCGTACAATAAGTAGTACAAAATATATTTATAACAATACTAGATTATTTCTTTATACAAATATTTCCAAGTAATGTACTTTTGAACTTATGTATTTGCTATTTAAAATAATTAAATCAGCTTCCGTAGATTATTTTTGGAGGAATCAGTATGTATCCGCAACAATGATGTTACATGGTACATTACCCAAATCTGACCACATGTAGCCTACGCATTTTGGGGAAGCCAAGGACAACTTGATTGAGTCGCCAACGTATTTCCGGCCGACTTTTGTCTTTTCGCTGCACTTATTAGCCGCTTCCTCTGCACCAGCCAAAGAAAAGGAAAAAAAAACATCTAAAAAAGAACCGCAAACAAAAGAAAGATCTTGGAAAATCAGAGGAGAAGAGCAGCTGGCAGACCATGAACTTTGTCGCTGACGTTGGCATTGCAATTCCCCATATTTCTTTACCAGATTCCCTTTATTCTTTGTCGCCGATGCACTTGAAAGTTTGCTTCGGACTCCCGACTTGAATTTATTCTGTCTTAAATTCAGCGGGGGAATCAATGATTGTGTATGCATTATCAGGAATGTGAGATGGTCGTGAGTTGGATTTTTTTTTTTTTTTGACCTGTTTATATTACAAGAAGTTAGGTAAAAGTAAGTATAAGTATATTTAACATATCAAAAAAAAAAACTTATGTCCTTCAAAGTCTTTTAAATCAATACAAGGAATAAAATTCAAATGAATCAAAATTAGTTTTTATATGCAAATTATATATAAGTTTTTTGTTATTATATTCGTCAAACCGAAGGGCATCTCGAATACCCCTTATCCATTAACGTTAACCGCAGAACTGGAGGTCCCCGGGGATGTTCCCAGATCCGCACCCTTGAACTGCTCATTGACCGCTTAATTAGGGCGAGTGAGTACTTTGTTCCGACATGATCGCGAGTGCCAGCTTCCTCTGTAAATCCCTCGGCTCGCTTTATAGAGGACAATGGCCGAAACGATAGGCATCTCGATGGTCTTTCCATCGGTCTATGACCTGACACGAGCGTCAACATTTTTAATTGTGCTCTGCATATCATTTGATATTAAATATATGCCCATGCGTACATATATGAATGTACATATATACATATATGCGGTACAAAGAACTCAAACAAACAGTGATTCCTCGGGCATTTTTCTTTGCCCCTGATTATATTCAGCTCGATGATTAAAGTTCCACGTATGCGCAAACTTTGCTCATTGCGCTTATTCATAAGCGGTCTACGAAGGTTTTTAAGAAGCTTTGCTGCTTAGGACAACCAGATGTGATGAGGTTTTTCCAGGAGATGAAATGAATGACTCACGCCCTTATCTGCAACTCACGGTAATGTCAAGACTTTGAAAAGGGAAAGGGAAGGGAATTTGAATAAATTGAGACATGACTTTGTTCCATGCATATTCTTCTATAAGAGGGAATGAATTGGGTGTCCAATTATAAATTGAATAGAATGTCGGCTTCATGAAATCATAAAACATTTGATAACAAATTAGATTTTTCCTCGAAAGTTCTAAAAGCCCTAAATTCCGAAGAAGTGCTGTAGAAAGTCAATTGAAATCAGGGAACAAATCAAGTTGTTAAAGAGCGTGTTGATATTGATTGATATTTTAATTTGAACGTATATTCTATATCTATACTTTGCAAATACTTACCTTACAGTTCATCGGTATTCAACTGATTTTCCTTTCGTTTCATTCGCTTAGCAAAGAGAAAACACAAACTGGCGCATAAAAACCCTATAGGCATTCCAGCGTGTTCCCAAGTGGTGCCCCCAGAAGTGGCGCTTAACTAATTTGATTCATTCTTATTACGCAGTCAGTTCTCGACTGCACTTGACCCTCGGCAATTTGCGTCAATGTCAACGCCCAACACCCTATTCACCCACCCCCTGGGCACCGATGGGCGGCTTGGGTGGGCAATTACCGTTGTGGAGCAACGATTGCGACGATTGCCGGCTGCAGCAATGACCTTGAACATCCAGAGCCAAACGAATGACCTTTCAATGCAGCGCGCACTTGCTGTCCCTTTCTGGGGTTTTTACCCAACTGAACCTGTTACTAAAAATAAGCTCGTTGGAAAAGCTCACCGGCTGAAGGTCAAAAAACCCACCCGGCTGTGGATGGTAACCCTCCCCATTTACATTCTGTTGAAAGGGGCACATGCAGCGGCCGCGTGCGCAGGTTCAAGTGCAAGGACTCTTGCACCGCGACCTCACCACCCCCTCAACCCGCCCACTCGACGAGCTGTGACCTTGGCGCACACCTCGCTGCATTGACGTACCGGCCACGGTCACGGCCATGGCCACGGTCATCATCGCAGTGAGCTGTGCTGCCAACTAAAGCCACGAAAATATAGCTACAGCTAGCGTTTTGGGTAGATATAATTGTAAAGATACTTAATACTTTTAATTGAGAGGCATTGATTATCGATATACTTTTACTAAATTATCAATTGCGAAGGCCTAATAAGGTAAAGTGTAAAATGTATCGAGCTTATAAAAATCTTCGAAATCTTGAAATGTTTATATTTCTGTATTTATATCATTGAATTCAATAATATAATTAGTATTTTATTATAATATGGTTTATATTTATATGATTTATATATGATTAGTTCCGCGCAGATAGAAAGCGTTTTATAAAATTATTGTTTGATAAAGTTTAATATAGCTGGGTGCATGCAACTTTTGAGACATCGTATAAAAAAGCAATTAACTCAGATTTGGCTTGACAAGAGCTATAGTGGAATCACTGATTATAAGCTGTCCTGTTCATCCAACACCTCTTGAATCATCCCCAGCACCATTTTCTAATGGAATCCTAGGCCGGCCGGCCGCTTTCGGAAAACTTTCTCATGGTCACCGCGACCGGCTTGCAACTATTTTTAAGCATTTCCCCTGCCCATTTACCACCTCCACTCAGAGAACAGCGGCTATCAACGTCACTTGGCCAACTTGGGCAATTTATTTGATTTTAATTGAAACCCAACGGACTGTTCTGGAAAGCCCTGTTGAATAAATGGTTTGAGTTGTGTCAGAGGAGTTGGGTTGTGATGGCATGTGGGCGTGACAAATTGCTTATGATTTTCGGAACGTGGCGTATACTTGATTAATTATTTTCGGGGAAATGCTGCACTAATGAAAATGTATAGGTACAAAAGGTTATGGCATCATTCTTATGAGATATTGAATATATATTGTAAGAAGATAAAAAATTAAATAATATATTTAAATGAAAACGTGCTTTACTGGAATTTTATCATCATAACTATGAAACGAAATTAAATCTGGTAAAGATATCGTTATAATAGCATTGATAAACCATTTCCCAACAAGCTTCAACTGAGACCGACACTTACGCAATAAAGTCGAGAGCATTTCGGATTTTCGCCCACTACCACCATTCCACCTTGGTCCCCAATTCCTTATTTCCACTTATTTCCAAGAAGACAAGTTAATAAAACAAACTTTGACGACGACACGTGGCTTAATTGCATTAAAGGAATATAACTTTGATGGCATTTTCCACACCAGATTCATCGGCCCTCTCCTCCTCCGCTGACTGTGATAAAAAGCAGCAAAAGCGTCGTCCTTTTGTTGACCTTTAACGATGCCAAAACCTGGGCTAGATGGGCAAAAGAGAGTCGAGCTGGTAAAAGAATCATTTAAAAATCAAATCAAAGTCACGCGCCGCAATGTAATCAGCGGCCAGGAGGTGTGCGAGCGAGAGAGGGAGTAGCGATAGAGTGCGACAGAGATGGGCAGCAGCACAAGGTCGAATGTCAGGATGGCAGCAGGTGCGTAAGAAAGGTCCAGCTGCCTTCAACAATAAGCATCTCCACGCGCCGCAAAGTATGCAAAGACATCGAGGCTTGAGGGAGGCATAGGTGTGCGTGTGTGAGTAGGTGAGTGTGTGGGTGGCATTGGCAATGTCAAAGGCAAGGCGCGAAAGAGACAACAGCCTTTAACCTTGAACTTCACCGTTGCCAAGGCAGAGCTTTCTGACGTCTCCCTCTCGCTATTCAAGCTTTTACGCTAACCTTGCGACGGAAAGTCCTTGAACGTAGTGTAATGTGAGTGGAAATTTTTTACCGCCTATTGGTTAAGCTCACGAAAAGAGAGAGTTCTCCCTTAAGGGGAGTGGCTTCTGGGGAAAGCTTCGCTTGGGTTGACTGTACCTCGCTGGCATTGGATAGCTTTTGCCTTGGCATTGCACGCTTTTGAACTTTTACCTCAGCAAGGCTCTCTTTCTGAGGGGTTACTGGCTCTCTTTTGTACTCTGCGAAGGCCGAGCGGCAAGTTTGTTGCCATTTCCCGCAGATGGCTATGTGGCTGGTGTGGGTGTTGTGGGTGGTGACTGGTAAAGCTCCGTTTTCTGTTGCGCATTTCCAAAGTTTGTCATTTACCTCGGTCCCTTTCTCCCGAACGTGGCACACGCAAATTCAATTTGCATTTCGAAATAAATTGTTGGGGCCAACTTCTGTAGAAATAGAAACCCATTGTAACTATAGCCTACTAACCAGCGGTTTTAACATGGTCTTAATCTACCTTCACACAATTTTGTGCGGGGTTACGGAAGCTTGGCTGATTCTTCAAGCCAAGCTAACCGATTTTTACGACTCCGCGATGGGCTGTTTTGTGAATGAACTTGGGAAAAGCTGGAAAATTTGTTGGGCAAGTCAGTGACTGGAAGTTTAAGGGCCAAGGTGGTGGCAAAACGGACCCCGGAGAAAGAAAACTTCCGGGCAGGGACCAAAGTCAGACTGGGCTATTTATAGTCCTTTAGCCCAACTCCCGTGTTCGGTATCTTTCCACACAGCTCGTTTTTATTTGCACTTGTCAACTTGTTTACTGGCCCTGCTGGAAGTTTCTAATTATTACGAAAGCCAAACCACAAAATTCTTGTCACGCGAATGGAGAAGCTCAACCTTGACCACGCATAACCTTGGGGGTTGGCTAGGTTTTTGGTGGTATTGTAGGGGGTGAGATCCAACTGCCTCGAACTAGTATCTTGCATGGGGTGGGAAATTCTTATGATATTATCAGGCAAGTAAATGTAGTGGAACATATTTTTGAGGAAGATTATAATTGAATTTTCTCATTTTTTTTATTAATATGTTAGTTGAGCAAAGAATTTAATTCCTAAAGCGAATATGATATTTAGTCAATCATTTGTTAAACAATTGGTATTCTACTAAGTTTTCAATGTATATATTATATTTATCCTAATGTACTTATTGTAAGATAAAAATTAATATTGATTTATGATATACAATTTGGTAAGAGAATTTCGAGTTATTAAAGCCAATAAGATTTCCCGGAATGTAATTAGTTCCGCTTTCATAAGCAATATTCTTCAAGAAGAACATAAATCTGCCTTCCTGTGCTGACTCTTCAGATGGAAAACAGCTCGCCAAGGAATCATTACCAGCAAGCAGCAAGACAAACATTTACATAAGACAGTGCAGTGTGGCATTAGCTTTCCACATTTCCCGCTTTTCCTTTTGCTCTTGGTCGAAAAGTTCGCCGCATTTGGCAAGTATTATTTTTGGAAATTTGAACTTATTATCGATTCAATGTCAAGTGTTTGCCCTGAACTTCTGGCGCACTTGAGTGGGTTCAGATTCGGATTCCTTGCCACCGAAGTCACCCCATTTTCCAGCTTCCTTCTCGCATTCCAACACGTGTCCTGGTTTGACGCTTCCGTATCCTGCTTTTTGTGGTGGGGCATGGAATGGAGCGAGGAGCTGGCAACGGATCGGGAACGGGACTGGGCTTGGATTTTCGGATGCTGCGCAGTTTGTTGTTGCCCCCGCTTGATTTTGTGTGGGAGGGTGGTTGGCTTTCACCGCCCGCTCAACTTCAAGGTTAACTTCCGGTCCTCAACTTGCCCAATTTTCCTGGGCTTGTGCGGGCGCCACATTGTCCTGACAGCGGCATTATGTAATCCACTCCTAGGTTCCAGCTCCAACAACGCCTACTGTTTTTCCTGTTTCCCTGCTTCCTTGAGTTCGTTCAACTCGCGCTGCGGTCATAAATCTCTCTCGTTTTTGCCCAGCGGATGGGACATCCTGCTGGGTCAACGACTGCTGGGTCGTTGCCTTCCATACATGTCCTGTTTTTTTCCACTAGCTCCTCCTTTTTTTTCCATTTCCTACTCCCTATTTCACTTCACTTTTCCACTGATGATTACTTTCTGGCGTGCTGTTCCCGTCCTCATGTCTCTGCCATTAAATTGATGAATTAGCGTTTACATATTGGCCAAAGCTTTCGAAAGCCCCAACCACCACCACTCACTCAAGTCCTTTTCCATTAACATTATCTCGGAAGTTGGAGCTATCTGTGTTATTTCTATGTAAATTTGTGGGTTAGTATTCATGCAAATTGTTGAACTCTAGACGAGTTCTTGGAACTGCTCGTGGTTACATTTGGTTATGTTTTGACCTTTGGGGTGACAGGTTATTAACATATTGTGTTAGGGTGTTGATAAGGTTTACGAGGCAGCGAATATGAACTCATTGAACATTTACAAATTAAAATATATGCTAGATTCAGAAATAATTATGTAAATACAAATAAACTTCTGTTGATTATAATAAATATAAATATGCAACTTATAATAGTGATTCATTTTTAACGGGTCTTTCTTTTGGGCTGCAACTGATATAAGGAATATTTTAAACCATTACAAACTGAAAGAAGTACAGAAATAAATAGTTGAGTTGAGTTCCGTGGCAGTGAAATTTCAATGCCAAAACTAGAATTGTATAGCCATTACTGACCGATTCTAGCAGAAAGGTCAGGGTGAGCAAATGGAAATAGAATCGCATATGGAAATCGAAACAAACTAGCGCTGAGTGTTTTCAAAAAAGCGCTGAAATCAAATGGTGGAAGACCGCACAATCAATGACCACCACATGGGACCCAGCCCTACCATTTTCCCCCTGCCCACAGCTAATTGCGACTCAATTGTTCTCCGTCCCCTCGAAATTGTTTTGGGTCATTTGCCTGACCCGTGAGCACCGCTCGGCATATTTAGCAGTTTTGGGTGCGTCATCATTAGCGCAGCAATTGTCTCAGTCGCAACTTGGGCGGACATCGGCCGCCGGTCAATGGTCATTGCTCTGCCCCCACCCAGAACCTTTCCAGAACCCCACTCGATCCCGCCCTGCAAGTGCCCGCATAATGTGACTATATAGCCACCGGGTAATGGACGCCTTGTCAGCTATTTTCGCTGAACTTGAAACGCCGTCATGCATTGAAGGCGTGCAGTGGATTCGATACAATAATATACATAGCTCAATATTTGGCTGAAGAACTACTCTTTCAGAAGCTATTTCAGTTTTGCTATTATTTCAGCAATATATACAAAAATACAAAAAAAAAAATACAATTTAAATTGGAAATTTACAAAGCACAGGTAACAGGTAACATTTTGAAAATATTTATGAGTAATTCTTCCAGAAAATCTAAATCTAGATTAATATTTTTCTAAATATAAACATATCTAGTATAAAGTCATTATAACAGCAAGCTGGATTTCAATAGATATACAATATATGTAGATATAGATAATACATACAATATTGGTTGATTTCTTTTAAGAAATGTATATCACTTATCACTTATAAGGGTGTTACAAAATGGTTCTTTAAAAAATCTTTATAAAATTTTTATTTCAAGCTGGTGTTTGTTTACTTTAAATGTTCCCCATATAACATAACTTCCTGGAAACCAGTCCCGTTGACTCTGCCACATTTGGATAATTGCTGAAACCTTGAAAAATCGGCGCAGGCAAACCGAGCGCGAATTACATAAAACTTTATTATGACCAGATAAAAGCAAGCTGTGCTTAATTTAACTGAATTAAAAACACTCAAACGGAGCAGCTTACAAAAACAGACAACGAAACTGTGAAGTAAACATTTTCGTCGGGTTCTGGTCATGTGCTCGCTGTGTGGTTCCCGATTCCAGGGAATATTACGAACTTAACACTTGGTCAGTCCATTGGCCCATGTGCAGCGTGGGAAATTTGGAAGCAGTTCGTAGTCCGGAATGAAATTAAATGTGGGTCAAATTCAGTTTCATTAGAACTCGCCAGTGTCGCTAGGCGATTGAGTTAGATAAGGAGTGAAGTAAAGGCGGGGTATCCAAATGAATATGACTTCCTTATCCAAGACAGATGGAATTCCACTGAAAGTGAAGCAGGTAAATCAACAGTTTATGAATGAAAAGCAATCGTTGTATCTAGATACATCTTGTATCTAGATACAGAACTTAAAAAAATGGGTAACATGACTTTAAGAACAAAATTCATAGATCGTACGAGGTAATCATATGGTTTTACAAAGAATTCCAAGTCTCTTTTAATTTTACACAATTCAGAATTTCGACTTTAGATTGGTTAACACATTACAATTTTTAAATTGTTCAAAATGCGTTCATCATAAATAACATTCTTACCAATATTCTATCAAGGAATCATCCCCACGCTTGTTCTGAAAGTTCATGGTCATGTCGAAGTTAGTAACCAGATACTTTTTGGTCTCAAAAAAAGCAAGACTAATCCCAATTTGAAGCGTAACTCCTGCACCTTTTTTTTTCAGGCATCTGTTACCTCCTTTGTGGTCTCAATTGGCTTGTTATACGATATGCCCAGACCATGCCCTTTTCACCCTGCTTTTGAGATTTTCTCCGGCAAACGTTCACTGACCTCTTTCAGAGACCGGAGATCCGAAGAAAGTTTTTAGCCCGAAAATGCGTCACTGCCCAAACAGAAAACAAGCGGCAACAGAAGCAGCATGAGTGCCAAGAAACTGTGAAGAGTGTTTCATAGAAAAATTATACATCATGATCGGCGGCCGATAAAGATCTTCATTAGTCTGGAAACACGGAGTTGGGCCCCAACTCCGAATGGAGACTGGTGACTGGGTGACCCCAATAGGCATTCAAATCTCTCGATTTGCCTACTCGGTCCAACTCTCACTTTTTGCCGATCGCTGCTGTCGGTGAAAATCATTCAAATTCGGAATATATGTATGTATGTATGTCCAATATATATGTCCAAGAGTCGGGGCCAGTTCAACAAACCCCATTGAACTCAATCCGGAGCAATGACACCTCGCCGGGCCCTACAATCCGCACTCAACCTCACTTTCTTTTACGTGCATATGTCCATCCCTGTCATCCAAACATCTCTCTCTCCCTCTTGCACCCTTTGGCCGTTGAGGGGCTTACGGTTGTCTTATAGAGCTGTTGCCGTTGTTGCAACATTTTTCACTTTCTTTTCGGGGATCGCCATTTGAATGCCTTTCTTTGGCAGGGTAATGCAAAGCCAACAAAGACGACAACCAACTATTTTGTCCCAACTATTTTGATTTCTAAATTATTACTTGCTTTTTAACTTTTAATCAGTATTAAAACTTTGGAAAATTCAACTTTAAATATTTTATTGCGAATTGATACATGATGAAGATATACATACGAATAGGGTACTTCTTCGATGATTTATTATGTGGGATCGACATGTTATAGTTTCACTGATTTGTTTCTCTTTTCGGAACGGGTAATTGCTGGCAGCCACCTACCCAAAACGAGAGTTTGAACTTGCCACTGTTTGACAATGCCCCCAACGTCCCCACCCCAAAGAAAGGAAAAGAAAGTGTTGAACTTTCGTTGGCTATGTCTCAATTTCTTGTCGAGTTCGGCTTCGTTTATTTGGTTCGTGCTTATTGTAGCAAACATTAAATTGCTTTTAATGGAGAGATGCAAAGATTTTGGGATTCGGTTATTTTCTATTTGGGCAGCGCGGCATTGGCGTGGAAAATGAAAGCGATGAAAATTGTCTTCGACAGTTGATTGGACTGTTAATCGGCATAGGATAATAAGTGTTGGCCTGGACAGCTGCCAGAACGCGATCTAAAAACTTAATGTCGTTTTAAATGCCTCTAGTGTCTACCTGAGTGTCGGAGCCAGTGAACTTTTACTGCCGCTCATCGATGACCGTGAGGGTCATTAAGAAAGTTTGCCGGCTGCTCTGGGATAATGCAGATCGGGCATTTGGGATGGTGGATCTCAGGGGCGCTAAGTGGGGAACAGGATGTCGAGACATCTTCATTTCCGTATCGTTTTCTTGGTTTTTTATGGCCATCCTTTTCGGCCAACCAGCAGTTGCAGTTTTTATGCGCTTGCATAAATGCCTTCGTATTTGCGTCTTGCCTGAATGCTTGCTTATTGGCCAAGTTAAGCAACGTGTCACTGCAGTTTCTGGGTCAGCAACGAGTGAAAGTCACTGCAATCTGCACAAGGTGCAATGTTTTGCATAGCTAGTGAAAGGAGAGAGGGGCTGGGAAAATCCAAGTAAATCATGTCAATGGGGCCACAACATTAACGATATTAAATGGCTAAGAAATAAGTAAATTGAGCAATCATTTGGTTTTATATTAGGATATAAGTTAATACTTTAAATATACGAATTTGAGTTCAATTTCAATTCAACCCATTGGTAAGTAATAATTAATTTTAAATATAGTTTTATATTGATTCAATTATACAAAATTTTAATAAGTAAAATTGCCCAGCTTGAGTTGTCAGATGCAAATTTGTATTTCCTTGAAATGTTAATTTATGCCACTTGGAATATTTCGTGTATCCAATTCAAGGCAATATATAAAGGATCCCGCTGGTATGGTTCTTACAATAATTTCTCCAAATTAGCATTTTGTACTCGGCTGCAAATCAACCCCAATCCCCAGAGTATTAATTAACCCAAGGAAAGGGCAAAATGAAGTACACTTTTACCAGGCGAATTACAAATTCTTGGTCTGCTTACTCCATTCACAAAAAGAGAAACAAAAGCGAAATGAAAATAACTCCCCATGTAACACCATTTCAACTTCTGGCATAATTAACTCAATTAATGGCAGAGCCAAAAGTCGGCTGAAAAGAAACTCTTATTTTCTACTCCCTCTCTCTTCTTTTTTTTTTTAAGAATTCTGCAACACTTTCCTTGGCTCCAAACGCTGATTTTTAATTCGAATGCCAGTTTCTTTGCTTGCCGTTAAACTTTTGAACTTTTCGGAGCTGCCAAAAACGAGGTCAACCAACACCAATCACTGGAAATGAAAATTTCACTCTCATTATTGAGATGTCGATGGCTTTCATCAATTGTTGTCTAACAAATTGTCATTATTAATGATCAGACTTCTCTGTTCGGGCTGAAAAAAAAGCATTCAATATGGTTAAAAGTGAAAACCGTTGACAAAACGAAAGAAATTTGAAGAATTGTGGCCGGTAAAGTGAGGCAAAGAAAACAAGACAAAAATAATAGAAGAAAAAGAAAGAAATACACTTTCGCTTTTGCTTTCAATTTCATTTCAAGCGGCGGCTCTACCATCTCTTTTTCTTTCTCTTTCTCCAGCTCTAGCTCTTTCCCGCTCTGATTGCCTGTCGCGCATGCGCAGCAACTTAATGCGCGGCACGAGTTTCTTACAGAAATATACATCTGTATATATTATGTATCTATTATATGAAATGGTATTTTTCCCTTAACTTCTTTGCCACTTGGGATATGTAATAAACGTTGATTAAGAGCAGATTAAGCAAGATGGGCCAATGAACTGGGCATATAACTATGTATTAACCATCAGAATAATTAAAATAAATTTAAATTTAAATTTAATTCAACCAGAACTAATTATTTAAAAGTATAACAACGACGCAGTCGTTGGAAACCAAATTTTTATACTAAATTCAATATATTTCTCTGTATGGTAGTACTTAATATCAATAAAGCAATATGAAAATCCATAAAGTTTTGGATTTTATCGAATGAAGTGCAAGATTTTAATAAATTGAGGGCTACATCCTAATAAATATCTTAATACAAATTTTTTTCTAGGCCAGCATGCGATCTATTTTGCCAATCTTTGGGAAGCTAGGCGCTTTAACCGAGACCTTTGGTCTGAACTTGCCAAAAGGCTAGCGGCACAGCAAATTGTTTCATGTTCATGAACAGCAAACGCTTTTCAGTACGCGTGCATTTGAGGTTAATTCGCATAATTCATTGCAAAGACCCTCGGCGGCAATTATGAGGTTATTCAAGCACACACAGATCGCCGGCTTGTTGTTGTTGTTGGTTTGTCGCGCTCGCCGAGCATTGAGCTTGGCTCATGGGACATGGCCAATGGCCAATGGCGACGACTTGGCCCGTAGGAGCCGGCGGAGTGGGGGACTGAAGGAGTGGGTGTTTGCCCGCCTCGAACGACACTTGCTAATTGTCTCTGACCTTTTTTGGCGTTTTTTTTTTTCTTTTTTTCAGTGGCAAGGCACGCCGAGAGCATAAAAAATCGCTGCCAAATCAGCGAAACTAAAAGGAAATACACGTACGCAAAAATTAACAAACTAAAGAAGCCGAAAGTAACTGAAACCAAAAGTTGTCCCCTCAATTGGGTTAGCAGACGGCGCTTTCGTTTCCAGCGTTCATTGACATTTTTGTCCCCCTTTTCCTTCGAATACAACTCTTACATACATATTTCAGCATGCAGCCTTTCTTTCGAGTGCAGCATGTGAAAAGAAAGTAAAATTTTGGTTCCGCTCCAGTTACGCGCAGGGGCTACTTATGGGCCGTCGTGAATCTTATGGATCTCTTTCCTCGCGAAGTTCAAAAACCCCCAAAGAGTTTCACTTTCGCTGTCGGCCGTTGCGCAGGCGCAGACGCTTATGTTGGGGGCATTTTGAGTTTCGGAGCCAAGAGAAACTTTTAGGGCTAAGCAGCGCAGGTTATTGACTTCCCCAAGTAGCCTCACGTGAGGCTGCGAATTAAAAATCCAAACATTTATAATTGCTGTTCATTAACCGAACGAAAAACGGCCTAAAGCACTGAGTCAGTCAATTGGAGGCCAGCAAAGCGAGCCGAGGATGAGTGGACGACAAAAAAGATGACCGCAAACTCTTGGGGCAGCTTAAAACTAATTTTTGACTCAAGAATTGTGTTTACTTATATCTTGGTAACTATAAAGTTTGTCAAAATAGTTTCAATCAATCTGTGAGCAGACCAAAATGTTACAAAAGTACAGCTAATTTGAATAACTTCTGTTTAAACCTTTCTAAATTTCCAACAAACGAAGGCATTTTTTAATATCAAGCTACGATAGTTCTTACAAAATCTGTGACTAAGAATACCTAAATTTTTTGCTGTGCATTGACTGATCGCCCTGAACTTCTGTCATCGATGACTACCAAAATACTTTAAGCCCCCCTCGCGACCCACTCGAAAAACAAATGTCGCCACAACTAATTCACAAATTGCTTTGCAGTTAACTGAAATAGTTTTCGCCTTGATTTAAGGTTAACAAAGCAAAAATCATTTACAGTTTCGGTCGCAATTTCAGTTGTGTTTTGTTCGCTTCGATTTTTACATAAACTGAGACTAAACATGGCACATTTTATGTGGGAAACCTCCAAAATATTTATGGCCGGCTGGCTCACAATTTATTTTTTTTTTATTTTGCTTTCAATGTTTGCGATATGGAAATGGGGTCAGTTTTGCAAAAAGTCGCGTGCTCAGTGCGTTTTTCAGGGGCGCTAAAAATGCGCGCGATTTTCAGACGCTACTCTCAGGGCTGACAAATTTCTCCATCATTTCACTGGTGCGCTTCGGTTTTCTTGCAAAGTCCGTTGACTTTCGTTTTCATAAGCGAAAGTGTACTCCATTTATTTTAAAGTTGCCTTGTTTTTGTTGCATTTCTTTTGGCCCAAACGGGTTTGCGCGCCGCACTTTCTGGGTCAGCGAAGAGTCTTTTGTTTTTTTGTTTTTTTTTGTGCGCTCGAGTGGCGTGGAAAGTGTTTTTGTGGGGGAAATGGTAGCGAATGTCAATTATTTGATATTTGGACATTTAAATTATCGCTAGAGGAAAGGGAGTTGGAGTTGAGTGAACTCTGGGCGAGAGAAACTTCGGCTCGAATGCAAAGAAAGTGAATTTCCAGAAATGTTGCGGTCCGCACACAGAAATTGGGTCGTACCAACCTGGTTGGCCCCCCTTCTTACCACTTTTTCCTTGGTGTAACAAATTGATGGCGCTTAGAGCCAGTTAATGTCGTTTATTTTTGGTTTTGGCATTTTGTTTTTTGTTTTGCAGTGTGTTTGTTGCATACTGGCAGTAGTCGTGGCACAGCAAAAAGTGAAATTATCTTATTTATGAGCGTTCAGTTTGATATTCATGCACTTGCGCTCACATTATTGTACGCTTTTTCGTGTATTTATTGGCCTGCCCGCTATAGTTAATAGCTAAATTTGACGACCCTAAGCCTCTGCTAATCATAAAAGTTGGGTGTATGATTTTGGATTGTTTATGTTGGGGAGGAGATCGTTTCATATGTTTTCTCTTCTCCTTATCAGCTGATCAGTTATTACAAAAATATATATATTTTATTTTAAAAAAAATCCAATTAAAGATCTTTTTCAAATTTCAGAACTAAACGGCTGTCTTTACTTTATCTTCCATATATGTATCTTTTACAAGTCGGATACATTTCCTTTATGGGTCAGCTTAAGAGGTAAACGATTTGGATGTTACAAAATTATTAGCTTTCCGATTTATGTAGCTTAAGGATTCATTTTCTCTGCTCTGTCAAACTTAAGACGAATTCTTTTATATTTGCTCGAACATTTATTTATTATTTTATGATGACAAGTACAGGGATATCACGATGCACTCGTGCTTGATAAATTGTAAGCTTTATGGGATGAGCGATGGCTACCATTTACTGCCAAAATCCGGGTCGGGTTTCGAACTCCAGCCGCTCCAGAAGGCGACCTCAATTCACGCATAAAATCTGCAATCAAATGTAAATAGGAAAAGCTTATAAGCTCGCCGGGCTTCGAAATGGGGATATAAAAACGCCGAGCTTTGCTCAGGACCCCAAAAGAATGTATTTGCGGCAGGCTCACATCATCGGGGGTGGTTTCACTCGGACAAAATGGTGCCAAGGATGGGGAGTGTTGAAGACATTGTCACGTATACGCCGCGTATGCCAGCAATTATGTATGTAAACGAGGGCATTTCGGCCGATGTGAGGTGGGTGTATTCGAGTTAAACAAAATAAGCCGAAGGTTACAGGGCCTAATAACATAAAGAGCGCTTTGTGGAAGGAGCCGGTGGGACACTGGAGTTGCCCGATGCGCAATTTCATCAGTTGATGGGACTGAGGCCATTTTATGTTGGGTGGTTTTGGGCGTTGCCCTTCAAAGAACCCCGCCCATTGCTTATGTTCGCGTGGGCTAAAATATGCAGCCTAATATCAGGTAAAGAAAGGTTAATATTTCGGTGGGCCCAGCCACCCACCACCCATCAATCAATTTTCTGGCTACCCAGAACTCAACCACCCACATCTATTCATTGTCTGTCTGACTCTTTCTCCCCACTCGTTGGCAGTTCAAGGTCGTCGGTATCCTCATTACCCCGAAAATTAGTTGGGCTGGGCCCATTGCCTTTCCCTAAATGCGTCGTATTCCAGAGTGCCTCAATTCGGCTTGGGTCAATTTTCCACCACCACTCGCTCCTTCACATTTGTCCACACAAAAAAAAGTTTGTATTTTGCATAAATACATATAAATATATGCTACTGGCACATACATATTAATATTCACATTGCGGAGGCCATCTCAAATCATTTAATGTACTTGCGAGTCCCTCAAAAACGTATGTTATAATTTGTGCAATAGTAGTTTTATTTAAATGGTTTACTATGTGGCTGAATGGCCATTATATTTTTATATTTTCTCTCTGTGCACTTTTCGACTAGCTGATAGTCTGTAATTATTTAGCGTAGGCGTTTACAATGTTTACGGCGCCATCATATTGTTGTGGGTGTTTTAGTTTCTTTTCGGTTTTGGACTGTCATTATGGAGGCCCCATTAAAATTCCTGTACGCCAATTGCCACTTCTGCGTCTGATGCATTTTTAAGGAGAAATGGGCTGGGTCGCCACGCCCCGCCAAGGGAAGATGCCGGCGACACACTTGAAAATGGGTTTATGTTGACAAGCAATGCAATTTTCACTCTCCACGAGACGACGAACAACATGCATTCAGTTCCGTTTATATACTTTGCTTTATTACTTGTTTAAATAATAGATCATGATGTGTTTCGTTCTAAACGGCAGCTTAGACCCTGATCTTTATGATCTTTATTCTCAAATACATTGAATGGTATTTGTTGATTTTATATCGATTATTAATTGAATCCTCATGAACTTTCATCCCTATAATCAAGACCAACTCCTTTCATGTTTATTTTGGTTATGTGCAGGTAATAATTTTGTCAAACGAAAGCAGGCAAAGGAAATCTGAAGGATGTCAGACCAAAGTAAACTCCTCGACGGGTTATGGCCTTATAAATAAACCCATTGACAGTCGTCCTTGTCGTCGTTCGAGAGCTTAGGGCGCCGCCCTCTTTTATGGCTGCTCCTACTTCATTCCCTTCGCTCTTTTTAGAGAGACATTAGTGAATAGAGGATGGCAACCAACTGTTGCCACCGATAAATGACTGGCGACAGACGACACTAGGGGCTTTTTTTTGGGGATTGGGGTGGGCAGATAAGGAAGAGACTTGGGGCTGGGAATACGGATATGGCGCCGCCAGTCTCCGAACTGTTCTACTTGCCAAGGACATCGGAGCAATAAAAAATGCGCATACTATTTGACAGACTGAGGCATCAAATATAAAAATCAAAAAGCAAAAAAAAGGGGCTTGAGAAGAAAGAACGGGAAAAAATAGGGGAGAAATATAGTAAGTAGGTGGATGTTTGGCCCAACGTTTCTATTAGCAATGCAAAGCTACGGCAAACATTTTCAATGTCATGGGTCTTCCATGTCTTATCCATTCAGGAAGTGCTGTTCAATATGCCAACGTCACCTTGTCCCGGCCCCTCTATCCATAATCCATCGCAGCAACATTGAATAAAATGAATATAGCGATCACTTGATCCCCTAGAAGTGTTTAATGCATTCGAAAATCGAGTGCGACAGGAAACAGTCAATGAAATAAATAAAAAAGTTACGTATAATAGAGTTTAATTTATACCCCCCGTCAACAGGGCAGTGCGGAATAATGTGGAATTTATTGTACATCCGAGGACTGATTTGCAATTGATTGAATGAAGTTAAAAATAAAATATTCGATTTTATGAAGGACCTGAGGCAATTGTCCTAGGTCCGATGATAATGTATACAATTAATAAGTTTTCTTATGACTAATTCTTTAACCAATTCACCACATAGACTTGTTTAGTAATTTTTGCTAGAACAGCAAAATGATTCAACCCCTTTATAATTCCCTGGAATTGAAGCTAGTCACTTGAGAAATTCGTATATTTCCTCCAGAACAGATTTTCCATTAGTTGTTCAGTTGTTGTTAGCTGATTTTCCCATATAATTGTTCTTACGCACAAGGTGGAAGGCAACTTGGCATATAACTCACGTCGTCAGACGATCATAAAGTGTCTTCATTTATCAACGCAACAAAAGCAAACAAAATCCCCCACCTTCGGAACGAATCAATGATCGCCATCAAAGTATCGGACGTAATAAGAGACTGAGTGTCCGAGCAGCGAATTTAAATATTTATCCCAGCACGGTCAGATGAAATGTATCTGATCCCCCCACTCGGTACTTTGTTCGTCCGCTCATGAACTGAGATTTTATGCGTAATTTGATTTATTTTACATAGCCGGAATATAGAACTATAATTTCGCATTTTGCCATGTGCCAGTTCAAAACCGAGACATAAGTGGCCTTCGTGTTGCATAAGTTGCATCGAAGGTCTCGCGCTGGAAGTTACAAAAATACATTTTAAAACACATTTTGCATGGGAATGCCTGATCTGATTTCTGCCTCCAATGCCAAATTACATGCAGATGATGTAGTGAGTTCAAAAACTTTTACAAATAAAGTTTCTCATATCTCCTTCTGGCAATGTCACTTTATCCCTGTTCAACCCTTATCAGTAAATGTGTCCCTTCACTTCGCTTTTTGTAGTATATGTAGTATATCTGTTGTCGACTTTCTATTGTTTTTTAATTTTCAAAGAACCCATTTTCAAATTGTTTTAAGTGCCAGAAATACCCATTTCCTGAAAGTGATGCAGCTTTTGTGGGGATTTCATTTTTTGAATAGTCCTGATGTCCTAATTTTATATCCTGATAAGTACTTTGAAGTAAAACGTCAGCAGATTCTGCGCTCAGTTCTTTCGTAATTTTGACTTATGTGATACAATATTCTAGGATATAAAAAGATTCCAGAAGTCCAGGCTATAAATCATTCAAGTTTCTAAAATTAGTAGATATTAGTTATTTTCCTGCTCTTTGGGAAAGGACTTTGTTGTTTCATCAGCCGTCTTTGTTTTTATGGCCAGCTCTCAACTTTGACCTTGAGTCCTCGATAAAAAAAGGGGCTTAGAGGCGATGGCTTCGCCCAGTCCGGGATTCCTCATCGAAATGCGAACTCTCGTAAAATTTCCTCCACAGAATTCCCGACGCAATTTCATGTCCATGGAGGAGGAGAGGGCACTTCGTTGCTGTAATTGTGTAAATAGCAAAACGCTCTGGGTTATTGGCTTGTGTGGGTTTCCGTGGGGCTGAAGCGCGTGTGTTTTGTTGCTTTTCCATGCGGTTATTTGCCTTGGCAGCCGACCCTACAAACCGAAAGGCAAGCGGAGCGTGGCCTCAAAAGGGGCGGAATTGGGTGTTTGGATGTTTGCGCGCGGCGCCCATATTTGCTTAATATTTGTAAAATTAACTGGAATCGCCGCAAGGGGCCTCCAACAGGACTGGCCACTTGGTGTGGAATTCTTATTAACTGGACTCCAGCAGGCAGCTGGGATGAAGGCAACTTCATGTGGGTCTTGGCCAACAATCGCTCGTCAATTGGAGTTGACTCTGTGCAGTGTTTCTAGCACTGCTGCTTAATACTTAATCGAGGAAATCCATTTAACAATTAGTAAGACCAATTACTTCAATGTGAAATGTGTAAATAATAATAATATTTGAATATTTTAATTCAAAGTATACATGTTCTTATTATAAAACAATGAGATATTTAAGTATTCACCATTATCAACCGATTTCACTTTTATATTCAGATAAATATATACTATCTTATTGAGCTAAGCCAAATAACGTAACTACTTGCTTCTCTTCTAGACAGGACCAATTTACAACCGAGCTATTCACTACGCCATTGTCCACGCTTTGGAACTCCAGGACGGGTATTGTTGAATGAGCGTAGGAGTCGCACTCACCGAAAACCCAAGAACCCAGAAAACGGATGGGGCCGAGTTGGTGTCTCGAATTCCCGAATGAGCGCCACGTGTAAATAAGCAATCAAGCAAGTCGAGCACCACCGCCCACCTATCCTGCACCCACGTGGCACGTGGCAGATAACGGGACAGGAACGGAAATAGGGATGTGGGTGGAGAGGGATTGGTAGTGTGATGTGGATGGGTCCGGGTTTGAGTCCCGGTCTGGGGACTGCCAGTTGGTCCCAGCTGAAACCACCAGGCATGCAATGTTATTGCCAAGGACATTTCAATACAAACCACGCGTCGTATCTCGTCGTCGCTGTCGTCGAACCCCGAAAGTCCTCAACCCAATTTGTTTGCTAAGCTTTGGGCGTCCTTTGCTCCTCGTTTCTGCTCTCCCAGGATGCTGCGGCGTTGCCTTTGACCTTTCTGAAGGAGATTTCCAGAGCACTCGATGTGGCTGCTCTGCTGATTGCACAAGGATGAATGGAATATCCACAGGGGATAAATTGGGCTAATCTCTGGAAATAGAAACTTAACATCTTGAACTAGAAGAACTGCTAGTAAATTCAGTTAAATATTTAGCAAAGCAAAAGTTTTGAATTGTTGCTTTTTCATATATAAATCTCTAGTATATGATATGATTGGAATAAAAATAAAATAAATAGCAAAAATTAAATAAAAGACATTTTTTTTGTTGCTTTCAATTTTATCAGTGATGCTTACTAATATATATTGCATTCTTCTGTGGGAATTTAGCTGTAAATAAGGAAACTCTGGGCCACAACACGTTTTGAATCAGTGGATATTGCCATTCCGTTGACACAGAGGCGCAAACATTTTTAAAAAGCCAAGAAATATCAGCAGGATTTCTAATTCTGTTTACACTACTCAGCAAGCAAACAAAACAAATCGAGGGAAGTGTCTCAAAATAAATTTGCTTAAAATCAGAAATCACTTAGCCACCACACACGCTACCCAAGATATAAATGGGGGGCATATAAAATGGAGCGCGTGTCGGTAATCAAGTGAGGAGAAGAATAAGATGAAAAATAGGGGATGGAAATGAGGGACCGGGGCATGAAAAGTAAATGGAAAACTCGGCCCAGGAAGGGGAGGGACCTTTGACCCCGTGGGCAGGCGCGTGCAACACTTGTCAGCATGACCTTGGCAGCTGTCAATGCCATTCGGGCTACCACTCGTGCTCCAACCACTGTGCTCCTGTTGTGTGTAATTTGCGCGCTTAGCATATTTTAAGGCACTCCAAACTTTTTGGCACATTTATTGTGTTTGCAGTGCCTCCAACCGCTTGATTTTTACGACCATCCCCAACGGAGCCCATCAAATGCTTATGCGGGCAACAAAGGGTTAACATGGCCTGCTGTCGATGGCAGTCAGGATTTGGGATCAAGTGGCTGTGATGGTCAAGCAGCTTATCCAGAGGTTTTTCAAAGCAACCTGTAACGTTGTTTTAAAATACAGAATTGGCACTCGAAGTAAATAAGAGCCCTTACGATTATCCTCATTGTACATATGCATTGCCCAATTTTGGGTTATCACATGTCTTTAAATTAATAAATGTTCGAAAGAATCAACAAGAATTTTAGGTAAATATTAAACAAATAATTTTTAACAAATTAAGGGACACGTCAAGATTTTCTTTAAGGCGTAAAGGCTTAAGGCTTTATTGAATACCAAATCTTTCTGTCATAAGTGCAACAATATAATTTTAAAATAAACACAATTTCCCATAAACTAACGCGACCGCTTATCTTTTCCTGCCATATCTTAGTTCACTTTAAAAAAATCACATCACATCTAAGGTCAACTAAGTATATTTCATACTTTTAATTCAGTCCCTGTGAATCAGTTTATAAAGAAAGCAAATTACTCATACGCCACCGATATCGCTGCTATTTCCCTCCGCTCCTCACTCTCTCTGCCTCTCGCTCTATTCAGTCATCCTCTGTCCCGCTCTTCTGGGTAATTTGTGTTTGTAATTTCCATTATGGTTTACATGGATGGCATTGTTGTTGCGGCCGTCGGTGACGCTGCTCTCCAACCCTCTTCATCTCATAATATTAAGTATACGCCCTGGTTCGTTCGCCAGCTGCATTTGGCATTGGCGCCCGTTACGCCCCTCTCGTGCCGTCTGTCTCCTTCCCACCCACTGGTAGCCGACTGCTATCAGCTCGGCCGACTGCGACGTCGACTGCAGGCCGTCGACTGCAGTTCAAGTTCAATGTCAAGCGCATTTCGCGTTGTGTTTATATTTGCCTTCGTATTTCCATCCGTGTTGTTGTACTCGCTCTATAAACGTATATTTTTGTTTATTTTTTCCTCTATATTTTAGCAGTGCTGGTAGTTTACTAGATTTAATTTGCTAAATTTAGTTAGTTACTGCTTACAGTACAATTATTGGCCACAACAAATACTTTTGCCATATTGAATAGAAATGTTTTTGACAGATATTATGGTTAAAGGTACAATAACTTAGGTTCATCTAGCTCGAGAAAAGTTATCTGATTTGTATTACCGTTTGTACGATCTAAAGTTATAAGCTATTAGGGTGTGAAGATCAAGGAGATACTATCATATATATATCCAACGGAACGTAACTATGTAAAAGTGAATGAACTCTGGAACTGCTAATAGCATTAGTTGTGGTTTCACGCCATTAAAAGTGGCTGCCTGCCTACGGAACTATTAATTTACCCCACTTCCCGGATCGATTCCACGCACCGTAATCTATGGAACCTTTCACAGCGAAAAAAAGTACTGTCGCCAGGCTGGGGAAAACATAAATCGCCATATTTACGGATCCAGAACCCAGTAGAATCGGGCACGAACAGAAATCCCCTGGCAAGTTCACAGGCTGGCCCCTCAAGGACAACTCGTGCATAATTCCAAATAAAATGTATAACCATTAGGGTGTTCTGTGGGGGGAGGGGGGGGGCAAGGGGGAGCGGTTGGTGCTGAGCACGCGGCACATAAATGAAATTTATTATATGCTGCGCAAAAATGTTCTATACATTTGCCATCGAAATTCGTTGGCGGGAATTTTCGCTGCCTTCTATTCACGGCTCTTGTTGTTTTTGCTATTTGCTATTTAGTCTATTTATTTGGTGCGAGTGTGTCGCCGTCTCTGTCTTACGCACGCTGCTCCCAAATGCCCCCACGGGAATATATCAGCAAAGGCTTAGCACCAAAAAAAAAAAAAAAATAGGCGAAAATCCAATAAGAGTGCGTGGACTGAAACATATAATACCCTGGACGTTTTAATAATACTTTACATTTTTGATGGTCAATGAACAAAGTACCACTTCTACATTTTTCACCACAGCTTTTATTTTTTATTTTCTAATTTTTTTAAAGGAAATTTTCTAAATTAAAACAAAAATACCTTACCGGAAAAAATTCTCCTCTTGAAGTAAAACACAAATATATTCTTTAAAATAAGTAGAAAGCTCTTTAATTAGTGCAATCGGAAATGAAATGAATGTTAAATTCCAATGTTGTATAAGTTTCTAAAAAGTGTCCTAAATGGAATCGAATATGTTAATAAGAGAAACTAATTTGGTTTAATTAAAAAATACAATAATCGAACAATTAGAAATCAATTTAAAATGTATTTGTAAATAGGACTGTATATACCCAAAAAGATAGAATACTTGGGAAAAATGCCCAAAAACCAAAGGCCTACGCTGACGACAATGGTTATATGGAGTGCTTAGGGAGTGAGACAGCATGAGTGTGAGAGGGAGAGGTGCGGGTAGTGCGAGCGAGAGGGGCCGGGAATCACATGCGTACGCACGCGTGCAGTTCGTAGAGGAGGGGGCTGAGTGGGGAAACGGCTAGAAGGGGGCGAAAACGCGTTGCGTGAGTTTTTTTTTTATTTCAGCGCGTGCTCTCATCAAGCGGTGCCCCCCTCCACCGCCCCCTGCAAAGCCGTCATCCCCTTGCCCATTCAATCATCTGCTAGAACTTTGCTAATTTCGTCTAATCAGCTAACCTTGAATATTTGTTTTATTCCCCCCGTCGATCCCACGGGTGTATTTATTCTCGTTTTATTCTTTTATTTTTTTTTTCTCTTTCTGTTTTGCCTTTGTTGGAATTTGCTCTCTGGCGCTGCTTCTTCTACGCGCGAGTTGTTATGGCCGCTGTTGTTTGTGCCTTAATTTATTTGAGGCTTGTTTTATTTCAAGGTGAAATATGCGCAAATAAAAATTGCCGAACAATATATCGAAAGAAAATGGCCAAAAATATCAGGCAAAAGGTTGATGGTTCTTATTGAACTGCAACGAATACAATACACCCTATAACATTGAATAAAAACGTACCCTTACGGAATTTCAAGGATGTAGCATGATTTTAAATTATACTTAATTTAGCACATAGATAAAATATTTTTAATTTATGTATATTTTCAATAAGTTCTAAAAAAGGTATAGTGCAAGCAATAAGTACTTAAATTGGTTCATTAAATATATGGATATACTTTAGAATGTCCTTATTTTGTATGCCTGGCGGTGCCTAATTAACTTTTGCCACAAAAACCTGCAAAAGAGAGTATCAACGAGTGGATTGCTAATTCAGAGGAGGATCTATTGATTGACCCTCTGGTGTCACACACACCCCCAGAAACCTCCCTTCCGTTTTTAACCCCCCAAAATTGCATTGTGCATTGCAGTGTTTCCTGCTTGTCACTTGTCGTCTGTCACTCGTTACTCATACGCCACCGGACCCACACTAGGTAAATTTAATGTGCTCTTTCAGTTTCTTGTTCTTGTTCTTTTTCTGAATCCAATCCGCCTCGTCTCGCTGGCGCCCCCTTCCCTGCCACCCCTCGGTTGGTTGGCTTTGACATTGACTTTGAAGATAACGAACCGTTTGCCTGTGTGTGTGTGCACAAGTGGCTCTCTCTCACACGCTTAAAATTAGACTACACTCATACTTTTTAGTTGCTCTTATCGGTGTTTTTGGGGTGGTGGGTGAGTGAAATGGGTGTCTGCCTATCGCTGGCATCGACCACTGTTATCTACACGCGGCACACACGCTGCCCAGACGCCTTAACCAGCTAGAGCCCCTCCCGGCCAACCCCTTTGACTACAACAACGCTGATTTGATTATTTCGGCAAATTCATTTCGCGACTCTTATCTTATCGCCTCAAGGTCACGGGCAAAATTCCAAAACACACTTGCCCAGCGCCAACAAAAGCCTAGGACAGACAGCCGCGACATTGAAAATAATCGCTATTCTCGGCGAGCACAAAAAAACGTGGCTGTGTGCGTGATAAGCTTTTGGCGCCTACGGATATAGTAATGAACGATCGCCTGAAGGGGAGAGGGCACCAAACGATGAGTGTTTCCAAGGGTTATTAAGAATGGCTGACATTGTTCTTTAGCCCTAGGTGATAGCATTAATCAGCTCCATAAGTTGCGTTCATTCTTCATTTTTTAAAATAAATGACATTTAAAGGATCCAAAGTACTTAGTACTTACGATTCTGAAAAGCATTACCAAAGCCAAATAACAACACAAACGATTTGTTTTTCATAATTTTTGTTGATATATTTTAAATACTTATTTTCAATATTTTATTCACATATTTCATTCTGGGGGGTTTTCATTGTGTTTCCATTTAAAACAAACTGTAATATTATTTTATTTCACAAATACAAATTTTCTGTTAATTTTTATTTTTTATGGAGTTTCAATCAATTTTCGAAACATTTCCTTTTCCTCCCGTATCATTCTTCTCATATTTTATTCGATTTTTGCCAAATTCTCATGTTTAAAAACTCTTTTTTTTGCCGCAATTTGATTTGTGACTGTCTTTGAAAATATATTCATGTGTATATATATATATATTAATAGATATTATTCATACGGTATTTCATATGCCTCAGCTGGAGTTGCCTCAAAGTTGCATTATATTCCCTTTCAATGTTTTAGTTTCTATTACTTTACTTTAAACTCTTACGGCTGTTTACGGATACGTTTTACATATACTTTACGTTACGTTACGCTTAATTGTCGCAATTTCATTGTTTCAGTTGTCGCTGCCGTCGTTCGGTTGGATTTCCCTATCAGAATCCATCACCATTATCATCATCATCTTGACCACCATAAACACCCATACGCATGATCGCCCAATGCTGAGATAGTTTTTACATAAAATATTCACTTTTAGTTACACAATTACAATTTTCTGCTGCCGTTTTTTCTGGCTAAAAGTTACGGACAATGTTACATACACCTACATACATACATACATACTCAGACACCAAAATCGTTTCATCTACGTACATATGCTGGCGTGTATATATAGAGTCAATTATTGAAGTGTGATATCTTTGTTAATTTCGTGGTTTTTGGTGGAACCATCGCTTCCTTACGCTGCATAAATTTTAAAAGAATATAATATTTCTTGTAGATTTCCCCTTCTCTTTCCATTTTTTTTTTTGCCACCGCTGACGGTTTTTGTTTTTACACATTTTCCTTGTGGCGCATTTATACACATAAAATTCTTGTTTATTTAATTATGATATAAATACTTTCGATATAATTTAGTAAATATTTTTACAGCACGATAGTCAAAACGAAAATGAAATCAAGTGAAACCCAAAATCTTACCACTCCAAAGCAAAGTAACGTAAAACTGAACATTTTAAGAAAAAGTGTTCAACTGAAAAGGAAATTGAAATGAAAAAACTTAAGAGGCTTTCTTTTGAAATTTTTAAACAAATTTTTTATTGATTTGACAATACAAATTTCTGCGCCAGTGTAATTTTTTGCTTGTTTTTTGTTTTTTTTTTAATGGTTTTTGCATATTTGTTTTTTGTTGGTTTGTCTAAGCATAAAAATCGTAATTAATTAATCATAATAATTAATAATCATAATAGTACAGCATAATTAAAATGTAATTAATATAATAGTTTTGTTGCTACCGCAAGTTTTCTCTTTTGTTTTTCTGTAATGTAAATGTATACTTTACTTTTAAATAATATATCATAATTTTTGTTTGTTGATTTTTTTTTGTATTTTTCGCTTGGTTTTCTAAGATGCCAATCAAACATTGAATCTTTTAAGCATAGGTTTCTTCATTAATAATTATGTGTATTTATATGTACTTTAAATATGTTTTTGTGTTTAATTTAACATTTAACTATGTACACAACAGATATATTTAACGTTGGGTTTCTCTTCTTCATCGTCGTTTTACTGCTTGCTGCTAAAACTTTAAGCATTTTGTTTGATTTTCAATTACTTCGTGTATATTTTAATCGTATTTTTGTGGTAGTTTTAAAATTAGAAAACAATATTTATTCCACTTGATTCTTTAGCATAGAGAAGAGCTTTGTGCCAAAGGAGAAATCAGGAATACGGGTAGCTAGATGATCAGATAGAAAGATCGATAGAAGGGTGGAAAACTATAACAAATTCATAAAATTAGTTAAATTCATAAAAAATGAATCGTTATCAACTTAATCGTAGTTAAAATTTGTTGCAAACTGCACTTCAATTCTGCTTGGAGATCGCACAATAAAAAATTTCACACACATTGTTTTGTTTTTAGGTATTTAAAAATTTAATAATAATAATTTGCAGTTTTTTCAAAAAACATCCAAAAAAGCAAAGTAGTTTTGCTCCAACTACAACTAAAGCGCTAAACATAGTTACCAATAAACGTAATTAATATGTACAACAAGAGCTTAAAACTTATAAAACAATCAGGGGTCGAAAGACGGTTGGTGTGTGGAGGAAGGGTTGGGTGGGGGGGAGGTGAGGGGCGTTTTCGGTAGCAGCTGAAGAAAAGTTAATGCGAAATCAGAGCGCTGCCTTGGGTTTGTTGGTTTCTTGCTACGTTAAAGTTTAACTGCTAAAATATATTTATATTTTTTCTGTTTTTCTTTTTCTTTTGTAATACCATTCAAGCTTGGGTTTTTTGTTGTTTGTTTGTTTGTTTGTTTTTTAAATTAATAACTTGTAGTTGTTTTGTTTGTTGTTGCTTTAAATATTAGTTTTAAATTGCATGCATGTTGGTTTTGCTTTCAAACTTTGTACACGTCTCAATTAAATGGTAAAATAATTTAATTCAACTCCCGCCGCTCCAAGTGATCCTGCTTCCTGCTTCGCTGAACTGCCACTCCCAGTCTCTGTCTCTCCCACTTCTCCGCGTAAAACCACCTACCTCCTCCCGCTCTTACGCCTCCAGCATTACCTTGTGCACGGCGGCGCTCAGGCCCGGATTGGGGGAGCCCACACTCGCCGGCGGACTGCTGCTGGGCGCCGGACTCGCCGCCGCCGACGGAGGACCGCCATTGGAGGCTGTCACTGTGACGTCGGCGGACAATGTGGGATACCTTTGAACGGCATTGGCGGCGGCCACCAGAGCGTGCAGCTTGCTGGGCGGCGGCGTGGGCGATTTCTTGGACAAATTGAGAGGCTGCGCCGAGTCAGCAATGTCCACCTGCAGTTCCAGCAGGGGCGTGGCGCTGTTCGATCCCGAACTGGAGCTCGCCGGTGCACTGGTGCCGTTGCTGGTGGAGTGCGGCGACTGGAAATACTGGCAGCTGCTGGCCGAGCTGGAGCTGCAGTTGGAGGATGTGGAGGAGGATGACGAACTGGAGCTGGAGCTAGAGCTCGAACTGGAGCTGGAACCGTTGCTGTGCGGCGACACGGACTGCTGGCGCTGCTGGCAGGTGGTGGTGATCACCGAGCTGCTGCCCCAACGCTGCTGATTCTGGACCGCCGATGGCGGCGGTGTGGAGCTGCTGCTGGGACTGCGGTTGCCCACGCCATTGGTGGTGCTGCTGGCTGCTGTGCTGTTCTCGCGCTTCAAGTAGTTTTGGATAATATCGCTGCGCTTCATCTGCTCGGGCGTCATGCGCGGCTCGGCCATGAGAGACTTGGCCAGCACCGAGTGCGAGCTGGCCATCGAGGCCTTGGGGCTGCTGCGGGTCAGGTGCATGTGCAGCTGGCTCTGGGCGGGATTACCTGCGGCGGCGCTGGCCGCCGATGGCGGGGGCGTGGCCACACTGTTCGGGACTGGACTCTGTCGCGGACTGCCGGCACTCAGGCTGTTCGAGCCGGAAGTGGAACTGCTGGCATCCGCCTCGGCGGTCTCGAACTCGCGATGCCGCAGGGCCCGGAATTTCTTGTGCGGCTTGTAGGCCTCGTCCATCAGCGAGTTGGTATCGTACAGAGGGGGAGCCTGCAGCACGCGCTTCAGCACGGGCATATCCTCCACAATCTGTCGCTTCAGATGGCTGCTGGTGGAGGGCTGGGGCGAGCGAACTGGTGACACGGACACCACACTCAGCTGCGGATGCTGCACCACCTGATTGTGATTGGCGGCGGCATCGCTGCAGTCCAGCGCATCATCCACACTGGAACGCGGACTGGAGCACGAGGAACTTCCCCCCGAACTCACCGCCTTGCACTCGTTCTTCTCGTTGCCCGACTCAATGCCCGAATCCGTGGGCGAATCTAGCTTTCTGTAGCGGGCAGCTCCGGCTGTCAAGTGGTGGTGCAGTTGTGGGTGCTGCTGCTGTTGCTGGCACATCGCGTGTCCCCCATTCAAGTTGCGGGAATGCGCATTATTGAGTATTCCTGTAAGAAAGAAAAATAATTTCAAATTATGAGAGGAATAATAAGAGTGTATGCTTCTAATTAAATACTGTGAAATCGTATCTCTACAACCGATTATAAAACTTTTCAATTATGACGTGCGTAGAATACTACAATATAACTATTTTTCAATAAAAGATTACTCACCGATCTGCTGCTGCTGTTGTTGCTGCTGCTGGTGTCGCACAATCGGCGTGATTGTCAGCCCGTTCTGGGTGAGATGTGCGTGCGAGCCAACGATATCCATCTCAGCTGCTCCGGAGTCACCGCTGGAGCCGGAATTGGCCCGGTTGCGCAGGGGACATCCTCCGGAGAGGGTGGCCGCCAGCAGAGGAGCCGAGCTGGCCAGAGCCGAGGGCTGTTGCTGAGGCGGCGAGGGCAGAGACACGCCCTGTGGCTGCGAACTGCTCGGACTGCCGTAGTCCAGGTCGGCGGACTCAGTGCTCGATACCGAGCCAAGCGGACTCTTGGCCGCCTCCACGTCCATGGCATCCGCCCAGCTGCCCGAGGGCGACTTGTTCTGCTGGCCATCGCTGTTGTTGCCGTCCTCCATGGACCACATCTGCTGGCGCAGCAGCTCCTTGTGCTCGGTGCGGAAAACTACCAGTTTCTCGGTGTGCAGGGTGCTCAGGGTGCGCAGATCGGGCATCGTCTCCAGCAACTTGGCCAGGAACTCGGGCTGATCGGGCCTATTCTGGGCGACAATGTACTGCAGGCAGCCCTTGAGTCGCGAGTACATCTTCTCGATCAGCTCCAGGTTGCGCAAACCGGGGCGATCCGGCGTAATCAGAACGATGGCGCAGAACAGGCCTATCTCGGCATCTGTCAGGTTCATCGAGTTCATGCGCTCCGCGAAATTGAAGGTGGAGTCCACCAGGAAGCGGGCATTGGCTCCGTTCTGGATCGCATCCCGTCGCATCACCTGGCCATTTAGACAGATGATTGAGTTTATCGACGAGTCAAACATGCAGATCAGGCGCACAAACAGGGCGTCGAAGAGTCCCGCCTTCAGGAGCGTGAACTTATCGTCCTGGGTGAGCAGCTGGAAGCCGGGAATCATGCCGGCAAAGTCGATCACGCCGCGAATTACGTGGGCGAAACGCTGCGAGAACTCCTGCTCCGATTGCAGTTCAGGGGCGGGGTTCAGCGGACAGGCCTGAAGAAATAGGAAAAAAAAGGTGGTAATGTGTTAAAGAGATGTGCCAAGATAGTAGAGTGCTTAAAACTAATACCTGACCGGTGATAAATTGATTTAAAGTATCAAAAACAACTGCAGTAACTGTCGTATAAGTTGTTTATAGTTCGAACTGACTGTTCAACTTTTCCTATAACTGTTGCTTGGCCGTGTACTTTTCCCCGCACCCCATCACGTCATCGCTTATTTCACACGCGAAGGTCAGCGAACCTCCCCTCCCGCCCACTCATTTAAATCAATAATAATAACTATTTGTACTTCCGCACGCCCACCACGCCAGCTATCTGCCGTCTCTCTCTCTCACTCTGCGAATGTCGCATTTCCTTAAACGCCGCTGGAAGCTTTCGACACAATGTGCGCAAAAAGAAAATAGAAAATAGAGGGAAAGCTTCGCCTACGTCAGCTGGCCGGGTTAGTTTTTGTGGTTTTAGTTTCTAGGGGCTGCTCTCTCGCTTTTCCCCACCCCACCCCACTCCATCCGTAGGCTACATCCCCCATAGTCGAGAGCTTTTGCCGCTGACATTAGCAGCCAAGGTCGACGAACTAGAGTTCAAGGTTCCGGATTGTGTGCTGTTACTCTATGGTTGTTATTCTTTTTCCTGCTTTCGACGCGTGTTTTTTGTATTTCGCCAGCGGAATGAGGTGGAAAAAAAGGGGCGGGGTGTGGGAATTGCTCAGCGTCTAAGCCGAGCGAATGTGCATGTTATTTCGCCATTTGGCTTTCCGGGTTTTGAGTTACACGAACATGCGCCAAGTGCCCCAGACAGCGAACGTGCCACCCCACGCCCAACCACCCCCTCCCCGTGCCATCTATCATCATCATCTGCCCACCATTGTTTTCAGCGACTTGGATTTTAATTTACGTTTGATTTCTTTCATGTGTGCTTCTCGCTTTTTACTTGCTACGTTCTGTTTCAATAAGCACACGTTGTGCTGTCTGCCGCCGAATCTCTTTTCTGATTCGATTTTCGTTTGATTAACCTTGAAAATGTGTTTTCTTCGCGCAGAAACATAAAAAAAAGAATGCCATAGAAACGCGCTCGCACGAAAGAGAGAGGGAAAATAGCAGCCGGCAACCGGCAAACTGATTTTCGCCACATTTTCTTTTTGCCGGCGCTTTGACGTCGTCGTATCATTTGATTTTCCGCCACGAAAATATTTCTCATCTGCGCAAAAGCGGAAATAGTTTGCGAAAAATACTAATGAGTGTGTTGTGTGGGGGGGCTATTTATGACTCGACTCCCGCTACCCGAATTGCCTTTCCTGACATATCACAAGATCCCATAACATCCCATCCGATTCGATTCGACCTTCAATTGGCGTTAGTGTGGCCTTGAGTTTTTGCCAAAAATAATTCGCAGAACTCATGTACCGGCTGATATGGACAGCCACAGATTGAATAATCTTTAGGGCTAATCGTTTCGCTAGAGGAATTTCTATTTCGGTTCCGAATTCCGAATTTCACCGAGATCGTAGCGCCTTAGCCTCACCTTGCACCGCCGGCGAATCTTCCGCCTTCCGTCATAAACTGAATTGCTGACATTTTGCATATTACGACGCTGTCTAAATGAACCACCTGACAATTTTACAGATTGCTCTCACTGTATCTGTATCTGTGCATACATGTACATAGATATGTATATATGTGTATTGCAGTTTTGTGACGCCGTTTGTCTGGCATTCGCTTCCTCATACTCATGACATTTTATGCATATTTTTTGTGCCATTATTGTTTACTCATATATAGTGGAAAATATGAACTGCAAACAGAGAAAGAGAGGGAAGCGGATCCGCTCATTTCGCTCACTCCAAGGTTAAAAAATAACTTGCTCCAAGGTCGCTGTTCTATACTACACATAGTACTTCTTAAACTTGTCGATCGCATTTGATTTCCTTTCTTTCCTCCCCAAACACCAAATCAAATTTTAACTTTTTTAGCCTTGCACTTGACTCTGACTTTGTGCCAATGTTTTTCCCATTTTTCGTTGTGCTCGTGTCGCTTTTAAATATTTTAATAATAATTTATTTAAATGGACAACGCATGTGTCTGGCCAGCTCGCTTGGTCTCTCTCTAATCCTGTGCTATCCCTCTCTTTCCCACCGTGATAGCAGCCGATGCTTGTGTGTGTGTGCTTTCATTAATAATGACGCTACGCTTGACCTTGAGCTTTAGAACTTTGTTTGCGTACTTTGTTGTTGCCGAGAGCCGGGACACGTTTTTTTTTTGTTATATAGCACTTTTCTTTATCGCTTTTGGTTATGGTATGTGAAATGATTTTTTTGGGCTATTATTTACAGCGCCGAATCTGTACTTCCTCTATTCTCCACCACGATCTATTTGGCCACAAAAAAAAAAAAACCAAGTGACGTCGATTGTAAAATAAACACTTTATGGAATTTACAAAGTAATCACAGAAATAAACGATAGCTAGCATTCATAGCATTCATCATTTAGCTGTCAGGGGAAACGTCATAAATCTGACATTGACAAGCTTTTCGTCAAGAACTTGACCCCAAACTTGCCACTTCAATGGCCACGTTTGGAGGCCCCGCAAGAATCGCCGAAGAGCGAAGACTCTGAAAAGAGTGGCTCGTAGACGCGTCTACGTGTGGCGCTCGATTTCCTGGTTTAGAATCGTGCAAACAGGTTCACCTTGGCGCATGACTAACGCCGGCAGTAGGCAGTAACCAGTAAGCCAAGTTGCCAGTTGCCAGTTGCTAGTGAGCAAAAGGCAAAAAGCAGTTACTAGCTAGTTGATATTGTTTTGCTGATCTATGCATGTCAACAGAAGTCGGCGGCCCGGAAATGTGACTTCGCCTACGCCGTAACCTTTGGCGGTCAATTAATAACGTACTGATTGTCTACATAGGGCAGCTGCTAGACATTTTCATAATTTTATGGCCAATGGTTATTTATGATTGTCTCTGTAAATGGAGTTGTAAAATCTCCACAATATATGCTTGTTTGTTCTACTTGACCGGATGGTAATAAATTAAAAAAAAAAACCATAATATTGTAATGATTTGCTGCTCACGCTAAAAATCTGACAATATCCTATTATAGTTTCTTACATTTTCTATCTATATTTCCCACTTTGGGAACTTAGGGTGAGACTTACCAGAAGTGTGGGCATGGAGTAGGAGGGGCAATCCCGCGCCCGCTGCCGCATCGCCGAGACCTTCTCCTTGGTGAACTCACAGGTCTCGAGGTGGGCGCGCAGCACGGCGGCGAGGAGGCGTGGCTGGTCATCCAGCTCGGTGGCGAGGGCTCGCTGCTGGCCGCGATTCTGGGTGCTCTGTTGCATGGCCGCCAGGATACGCGCCTTTTCGCGCTTCGGCACGCGTCCAAAACGCACAGCTGCAATTGGAAAAAGGACACATTCGGTTAGTTTTCGGCCTTGTAAGCGGTGCTTAAACCTAAACTTGAGCATAAAATTATGGGCCCCATCAATTACACACTTCACTGCATTGCGTAGCAGGTGCAACGTACAGCTGTTGTCCTGTTGTCACGCAGGAAGTGCCCCGTCTTCCCCTGCCATATTTACAGCCCTTCGAAGTGGGTCAATGCCTCAGCTGCCTCTGCGTTTCTGTGTTTCTTCAGTCTGTCAGTCTTCGGTGTTCAGTCTTCTCTCCCCTGTTACACTTTCTCTTTTTTTAGATTTTTAATTTCTGCCTTTGGCTGCAACCGAAAAATTTGTATGTGGGTGAACTTTCACATTTCACCAACGAGAGAAGAAAAAAAACCAGGCACATTTGCGGTCACGTTTTTCGCACTAGGAATAAATCAAAGGGGAGTGCAGATGAAAGGCATCGATAATGTCGGTCGATCTGTGGGCTGGCTAATTGGGTTTGCAGGCGATCGAGGGAGACTAAGACCTACTTAACTTATGATGTATTCATTTATTATAAGCCCATTTAGAGCACTTCTACTACATTAATTTCCTTGAGTCCCACTTTAGCCCCTGGCCATTTGCGGAGCATTAAACAAAATCTGACAAATGTTTGGCCAACTTTTCAATGTCAAAAGAAATTTTCACTCGCACAGTTTCACTCCGGCTCGGTCGCAAAAGTGAAACAGCGGCTCTTTAACTGATTTTTCACCGCTTTTTCCAGCAGCCAGCGAGAGAGTGTGACCCACTTGCCGTGCAGCGAAATCCAGGTCAAACGAAATGGAAAATGAAGTCTGCGCAGGCGCAGCGACGAACTGCGCGTAGAAATTAGAGCGACGCGCCGCAACGTCCAACTTTCCCATGCGGAGAGACTGAAAAAGTTGGTCAAACATGCGATATTGTTGCTCCGCTCTTTCGGCTCTTTTTCTTGTTGTTTTTTTCCTATTTTTTTTTTCATTTAGAAAATAGCAACGCAACGCTGCCTTCGCCGCAGTTTCGATTCAAGTTTAAAGCTCTTCCGCGGCAAAGAAAAAATTATTGTATGTTTTTAAACGAGGTCAACACTTCAATGGCGCTCGCTTTTTGGTTGATGCTATTTGTTTGGAGGCATCGACAAGAAAAAAAAAAAGGTAAACAAAAAGCGAATCAAAAGTGGAGAATCTCAGAACGCCTGCATTTCTCTGCCAGTTTGGTCGACTTGATTTTTTTGAAAACCGAAAGCTGGGTGTTATTTTAATCTTGTTCAACCCTTTTTCTGGCCAAATCTGTGTCAGTTGGCTTAGGGAAATTGGTGTTTGGCTCTTTCACTTTCTAACTTCAACTTTTGTGCGACTTTCGGATCGGATAACTTACGCGCATTGTGATAGTTGACGTTGCCTTTAAGTATGCCCTTCAATATCGGGAGTTCTTCGCCCATTTTTGTGTTTTCTGTGTTCGATTTGACAAAATATCTTGACTTGGTCACTTTTCCCTTGGGGGGCACATCAACCACTCAGTTGAGCTTGCTCATTAAATATTTTTGGATAATTCCTCTTCGGTTTTTGGCACACACACAGCTTTTTGGTTGGTACTCAGGTACATATGGATGTTTGCTTGAGAAACTTGTTATCTTCTTTGCACTTTATCTCGGTTAGATATTTTAATTAACTGCTGTTTTGTTGTGAGAGGAACTTTGTTTGCTTGCTTTTCACATTGATTGAATTTTTGGAATATTTAGCAAATAAATTAGTTGTTGGTTTGGTTTAATTTTTAATTTTTGTTTTTTTTTGGGCGCGTAATCCAGAAAGGCGAGTGTGTAGTGGATGTTGAATAAGTGTTGTTTTGGGGAGACTTGGTCGACTTTTCTTCACATTAACAATTGCATTTAACATTCATTGGCATTAATCAGCATGTTGTTTCATTTAATTTATTTTAATTAATATAAATATTGGTGTAGTTACTGCTGGCAACTGCCGCACTCGCGTTGTGATTCTTGGCTTATTTCGGATCCCGCGGATCGCTGGCTAACATGACAAAACTCGACAAGGTCTCGAACGCGACTAACTGTAAAAGCCAAAGCGCGTTACGAATATACCCAGAGTGCGGTACGCTGTGCTATATGGTATCGGATTTGCCCGAAATCGAGGAGAGCGAACCTCAACTGCTGCGACTGCGACGGTGACTGAGCTTCGGTCTCAAAACAGAAACGGAAAACTGAAAACGCCGCACAAAACAACACAAAAGCCGCAGAGGCAACGACCAACGGAGCAGTCGAAAGAGAGCCGAAGAGAGGACTTAAGAGTGGAAAAAGCTCTTTGTCAGTCTTTGTTTTTTTATTGTTGATAAGATGTGAAGTTCTTCAAATATCTAAAGTTAATTCTAAATTTATAGCAATAAATTCTTTAAGAATTTAATATTTAATACTTTAATATTTTTTTGTGCTTATTTATGTCACATCTCTTTTGCACAACGTTTAAATTAAAATTTTTTTTAAATATAATATGTCTTTTTCCATTCATATTTTTTAATACCCACATTGCTTCTAATTGCTCTTTAATATATAGAAACAATGACCCACCCCACACACAAAGCAAGTTCAAGCGCTGATAAGCTTTATGTGATAAGCTTGCCCCAACAGCTCTTCTTCATCTTTTTTATCGGCGCATATATCTCTTTTACTGCGGCAGGAAAGTTCAACACACTCGGAGAGAAAATTTAAGAGCAGCACTGACTCTCTTTAGAGCTCTTAAGCTTGGCAAAGCTTTTCACCACGGGGGAGCATATGCAAGCTTTCGGCAAGCTTTTTTCGCACTTGTAATTTGAATATTTTGCACACTGTCATTATACACACTGCGTATGAGTGATGTGAGTTGAACATTGCGCATACGTCTCGTTGGCAGGTGGAAAATCTAGGATGGAGGCTGAGGCCAGTAATGAGATTGTTAAATCAAGCTTGATGACTTCGCGCCTGAGTGGATAATTTACGACGCCACTGGCCCCGTCTGCTAGCTGAGGGTTAAGCATTGAGTATGCATTTAAATGCAGATATTTTTTCTGCTTTCATAGCTGACTCATTGGGGCGATCATCGCCAACTGACGTGAGTGTTCCAGATTGTTTGTTTATTCAAACTCTGGCTTTGTCATCGAGTCGGTTCGGTTTACCCCAGCACACTGGTCAATGAACTGAGCGGCCCGAATAAGGCCACAAAAACGTAACGAACAACGAGCAACATTTAATAATCATTCCGGCGATGCGACGAAAGTAAAAGTGAAAGTTGTTTGGCTCTTTTTCGGGTAGAAATTTTCGTGCGTGCCGTGGAAATGCAAGCAACTGGATTGGTCAACAGTTTTAGGTAGGCCTATAATGGTTGCATAACGCCCCGAAGATTGGGGCTAAACACCGAATACACGAAAAGGCGGAAGGGCGTCGAGACAACTGGATACCAGTGGGGCGAAGGTGGCCCCAAAAATTAAACAAAAATGAAAAAATGAAAATTGCGATGTGATAACAGGCTGGTAATTTAATGGGCTTATTTATAATTACATCCAATGTTTCGCCATGCTCAAACTGTAAGTTCGTTGTTTGAAACATAATTTACTTATCATTTCTAGTTCGTGTAGATAGGAATATAGTAAGCTCAACGGGCATCTCAATTTCTTAATTTCTCATCTTTCATTTACAATGCAAAACTTATATAAGAGTCTTCTGCGTCTCGAACTGAAACCAGTTCGATAGCGTCGCTGCGGTCATAATTGACATTCACAATAATGTCGGCAATTAAAAGCCAATTTACAAGTTTCACTTTCACTGCGACAAGTCGCGACGTCAGTCCCATTTAGCGCCGTGCCATCCCAAGTGCCTTGTATCAAGTTGCTTTCTAAACGCGAGTTGTTTATGATTTCTTGTTACTGTTTGGGCATTTGCGCGGCTGACTTCCTGAATTACGGGGAAATAATAAACGAAAGCCGAAAACCAAACTTGTTGTTTACGAGACACTCGAGTTCATTGCACCCACCGAGCGGAGAAAGACGAAAAGTGTGCGGAGGGTTAGGCCTACTTTCGGTTGGGGGCTGTTGGTTGTGGCAAGGGGAATGGGGAAGAAGGTGATTCACAGACACCTCTGGATGGCTTTACGTAAAGTCACATAAGCGACACAATTGTTGTTGCTTTGGTTTCTTGGTTTTTGGTTTGCTTGCGTAAGTTGTTTACAACGCGATCGAAGCGTGTGGAAAGAGCCGCACGGACAAACAAAGGGGGCGCACTCACAAATGAAATGATATGCCAAAGAAAGGGGCCGAAAAGTGAACCCCAAATAATAAAATTAATAATAATAACGAAGCCATCATGCGTTTGTTTTGAAGTTTCTCGAAATTTCTCAAGACAAAGAAAGCCCCCGCATAGGCAAGCATTTTAGTTTTATTTTCGGTTTGGAGCCTTCGTTGTCGTCGGTTTTTGTGGGTCATGAAAAATGCCTCAATGAAAATCGTCGGGGAGGTCGCCGCCTATAGCGCATAGCATATGGCGCATAGCACTTGACATCGCTCGGATTGCTCAGGGTAGAGTAGACCCTGTGCCATATTATTAATTTTACATGAAAAGGTCGTGCCTGGTTTCATTTCTCATCGATGACGCGCCGCGCGAACAACAGGCGAAAATCAAACAAAAGGCACACAAAAGCAGGCGCATTTAAATGATTTTTTGTTTTGTTTATTGCATTGTGAGGCTAATTTGGGCACAGTACATACTAATTACCCGATACTTATTCTATATAAAATATATTAAACGCTATCGAAAAATAGCTCAGGGCAGAATTATTATAATATATAAGTATATTTTCCATTATAATATACCTTTCCTTTCCATTCCCCTGACCTTTACAATTTCGCCCCGAAAAACGCCCAGTAAACACAGCCAACTTGTTTACAAGTTCAGAAATTATAATCCCCTCCCCTCCCTGCGCGCGTAATTGAAATTGGGTCAAGCTGATCTGCATCTACGCGCATTTCAAGCGAACGGACTTCAAACGCATACGCAAAAATAATTCCATTTCGTGTCTAATCATTTTCGAATAAATGCGCGCCAATGCCGTCGCAGTCGTCGCTGCGGCAGAGGCGAATGACCGTGCCTGACCCAAATAGAAGTCGCTGCACTCGGCGACAAACTGCAAGCCCCCGTGCCCGGTGCCCCAAGCAGCAGCAGTTTGAAACATTCGCGTTTCGCTCAGCCTCTGACGTCGTGCAAAAATTGCAGCCGAACGAAACGAAACGAGGCCGAGTGCAATGAACAGCATTCAGCACATACGCGAAAGAGAGGGGCATACTCGTATGCTGGCAGAGAGAGAGACAGAGAGAGAGAGAGACGGCATGCAAATGCAGCTCCGACTTCGAACAAGTTGCGACTGCTCGCCGCTGGATGTTGCAATGCGAAACCTTCGAGAAATTTTACAAGAGTCGTTGAACTCTGCGGCTCGGTCGCTCGCTTAACTGTGGCCCAAAACCAGCAACAGCAGCAGAAGCAGCAGCAGCAGCAGCGACAGCGGCAACACCAAGAGCAGCAGCAGCAGCAGCAGCAACTGCAACAGCAACTGCAGCAGCAGCAATATTGCTGCAACGCTGCTCTCTCGGAGCAACTCTCCGGATTTGAGAGCTGGAAAACTAGTTTTTGGCGCCGAGGCATTGAAAAAAGCGAAAGTACATTTTTTATTTCGCCCGCTCCTCCCCGGGAAAAAAATATATGTAAAATACAGATGCAGATACATGGATGTGTGCATGCACAAAGCTCGGCTCGGCTACCGCCAGACGAACGCTCTTCGTGGCGAGAGGTAAATGAACCTTTTGAAGGTTCAGCTTGCGTAGTAGGCGACGCCAGCGTCTGGTGTAAAACAAGTTTGTTACGTTCGCCGTTGGCAGCCAACTACACTTTTGGCTCTTGCCTTGTTTTCTCAGCGTTTCGTTGCGTTTCGTTTCGTTTCTTTCTTCGATTCGCTGCTTTTGGCGCTCTTTTCTTCGCAATTTCACCGTTAACAACTTTTTGTGGCTGCCTTTTGTGAGGCAGGTGAAGGCAGGCAGGCAGGCAACGACTTTATGTAACCAAAGCCAAGAAAAAAGCAAGCAAAAGAAGCGCCAGCAGGCGGCCAAAACTCAAGTTGTCAAGCAGCTGCCGTTGCTGAAGCATTTCTTTCGCTGCTCTCTTTCTGCCGCTTTTATCCTCCCTTTTTTTTCGGCGATGGATGACACGCGTGAAATGATTTCACTTATGGATAGTAGGTAATTGTATAAGCAGTGTAGTAATTGGACCCAAAGAAATTACCAGAAAGTACTGGCTTGATTAAAAAACATACCAAATACATTAGGCTTTTAGATGATCCTCTATTTCGGCATACTTATTTAGCTTTAGCCAGTCTGCTCAACCTTTTCGATTGCCTCACAAAAACCTTCACCGCCTTAATAGTGCAGTCAAAGTACCCGACCCCACCACCTCAATGTAGAACCTCACCCACATCGTCATCATTAGCATTTTGTACTTGAAGCTGTGAGCTGTTTCCAGCGCCGCCCACTAACGCGCCCACTCTCATGAGCCGAGTCGAAGGCTCCTTGAACTGGTCCAAGTGTTTAACTCCTACCAAAGGCCCAACCCCTTGCCTTTCGGTCTCTGGTCTCTAGTATCTGGTCTCTGGTCTCTGGTCTCCTTGTCCGCCTTGTTCTCGTTGTTATTGTAAATTTTGTGTAGCCTCCAATATTATTTTAGTCAACAGCTTGCCATGAGTATCTGTGTGTAGCACTGGCACTTTAATGTATTTGTAATTGACCTGAATAAAGTTCAAAACACTCGCAGCGGCGAGGCAAGGCGAAATCTACATGCATGCTGTTGCCATTGCTGCTATGTGTGTGTGTGTGTGTGTAGCCTCAAAATAATAATGATTGCGACAACAACAGCAACAACGAGCGTGTCGTAGTTGCTCGCTTATATATATATGTATATATTTATGTGTGTCTATATGGAAAAAATGCTATGCCTTCGATAATTGACAATTGTTTGATTATTTTATGTGCCTTTGGGACGACGGACACACCAGCAACTAATTGCTGCTGCTGTGCATGTTGGTAGCTGGCTAGGTGCGGTTATCTATGTGCTTCACGCTTAGTTGCCAGGCAGCGATTTGATCGGGAGATATATGTACAAGAGATATAAAATACAGTAGCATAGCTAGTTAGTTATATTTGCTATTCGGCTAATCTCCAAGCATATTTCGATCGACCTCCACCCCTCTTTTTTTCGCGGGCTTTATCGCGATACTCGTTCGTGTCGCATATTTACTTTCAATTTGCCTAACCTCGCGCTAATTTAAGTTCATTTCAATTAAAAGCCAGCATGTGTGCATGTGCATGTGCCTCGGCTAGTAAGGAAAAGCACGGCGACCACAAATAAATACAATATATATGGAATATGCGCGTATGGCGAGAAAAATCCAACGATTTATTGTTTCCACTTTTTTTTCTTTTTTTTTTTTTGGCCAGCCCACGGCGAACTAATAAATTTCGAAGCAAATCCGCCAAATCAAATGCAAAATGAGCAGCGAAATTGAGCGACGACGACGAGTGTTGCACTATGTTGTGCACATTGTACGCTGTTTACTATCGGCGCTCACACAGATACGAGTCACTCACACAGACGCAACCACCTTCACTGCCGTGCGACTGCGCTGCTGCTGCGCTGCCAATGGTGACCCAGTTTCGCTGCACGTCAGCGGCGGTCAATGAACTGAGCTGAGTTGTTGGGACGTATTTTATTTGACTTTTTCGAGGGGGGGGGGGGAAGGGGGGCGCTTGTGTGCGCTAAATTTCGGTTTCGTTTTCATTTCTTGCGTTATTTTCGTGTCTTTGCAATACAAAAAAGAAAAACAGAAAACCACATCAACGCCAACAAAATGGCGCCTATTACTGGCGAAGAAATTATGAAAGCAGGCGAAATGTAACGAAATGAAAAAGAAAGTGTTTCGAAATGGCCACCAATTATATTCCAAGTTTTTTTTTTTTGGTTTGGTTTGGTTTTTTCCAAAAAGTGAAAGTATGCAACGTCTTCTTCGTGATTTTTAATAAACAAAAAATAAATTATTATTTCGTGGCGTTTTCTAGGTCAGTCGCTCTTGTTTTATAACTGTAAATTGTTCATCAGCGGCCCTCGATGTTTTTTTTGTGTTTTTTTGTTTTTTTAGTTTTGTGTTTTTGGTGTGTGCGTTTTATTTTAATTTTCCTTGAAAGATAAGGCAACCGGCAGCGCAGTCGCCGTCGCTTAAATAGCACACGGTCATTTTTATTATAAACAATTCGAAATTTGTTGGTTTGCCTTTTCTCTTTGTTTTTCTTTCATTTTTTCGATTTCATTTCATTTCATTTCATTGCTGTTGCCGAGTTCGAGTTTGCTGTTTATTTGGTTGACGGTCGAATTTTTGCTCGGTTCACATGACTTATTTTTGGCACCAGCTTTAGGTTGCTCTAGGCGCAGAACTAGTTCAAGGATTTGCTAAAAAATTATTGCGCTCAGCTCTAGGTTAGTGGCTAATTAACGATGGCATTTAAATGGTGACAGCATAGCCCATTAATGTTTGGTGGTGGTAAGCAAAAGCATAAAACTAGTAGTCAACATTAATGAGGGGATGATTTGGGAAAAATATGAAAATAATCAGGCGTTGTGGCTCCTTATAGACAATAAGCTTTGCTGATTAATACAATTTGACAAACATATACTAAGCACAATAATGATGTAAATAGCTTATTATTTTGTGTCTGCCTATTTTTTACATTCCCATTGCCTCACACGCGCGCTCCACATTCGAAAAATATCAAAATCTAATCCATCAATTACAACATCGAAGGCACCAACAAATACTACATATTTTACACAAAGGCCGCGTCTGCGTGCTGCCTACAAAACAGCGTATCCCCGTCTCCCTTTGCCGCTCTATCCCCATCTTTCTCCCTCACACACACACACACACACGCATGAACCACTTTCGTTTTCGTTTTCACTGCAAACAGCAAACATGGCCGCCCAGCGAGAAGTCAATGAACGTGGAAAAGAGAGTGCGAGAGAGTTTGAGTGTGTTTGTGTGCGTGTGTGTGTGATGTGCTTTCATAATCGCTGGCTATTTCCTGTAAATATTTTCCGGGCTGTGAGCTTAATTTAAACAAATTATTACAAAACTCAATAATAACAAATGCAGTCAGCGTAACGAAAAGAGCGACAGAGAGAGAGGAGAGCCCAGAAGGAGAGAGATGGCGATAGCGCGAGAGACGCGATGGCCTCGCTCTGCTGTCTCCATTATGGATTTGGGTTAAGTGCGTTCATTCAACTTTTAACACCATTTCGAAATGGCGCACACTTCTCGCCGACAGCCTGCTCTCAATTTATCATGCGGGTGGTTTTTGTTGTTGCTCGGGGAAATTGTTTTAACAAAATAGACAACTTTTACTTTGCCATGAAATCGCGCCAAGCGAAATGTTGCAATACAGCCGCCACATTCATACTCAGACTCACACTCACACTCATACTCATTTCGTTCACGGCTGGTCATTGAACTCCGAGCAGCCGAAGGCACTTCGTGTGCCAGTCGGCTCCCATCGTGCAAATGTGACTGCTAGCATTGGTTTGAGCTTGATTTAATTTGGCCCGTTCTATCAGTCCCACTCCCTTATTTGATATTTGCATAGAAAAGAACCCAAGGTACTCACCATCGCGACTCATGCCCACGGCAATGCACTTTTTCAGGCGGCAATATTGACAACGATTGCGATTGATGCGCAGAATGCTGCACTGCTGATTCTTGGTGCACGGGCGATACTGGATCTTTTGCTGGATGGAGCGGCGGAAGAATCCCTGAAACGATTGAAAAAATAGAACAAATTAGCCACTTATAAACATCAATGTTGGTAAAGATAAATGTATAGGGGTGGCCTATTAGATGTCTAAAAGTAAGCTAAACTAAGCTATAATTCCCACTCTCTAAACCTACATCGGCATCTTCGTTAGCTGTTACAGCTGGCGTGTTCCTCCCCGTGTTGGCGCTGCTGTTGCTCAGCGCCGTGTCCAGTTTCTCATCGAACTTCTGGCACAGGTAATTCAGTTGGGAGGAGTCCAGTCGCTGGTGATGCTGCTCGCAAAGTTCATCGTCGCAGCCCGAATCGTGGGCCTCGTCCATCTCCTCCAGCTGCTGGTCGTCGCCAGCGTTGCAGGTGCAACAATTGCCCGCACTGGAGTTGCTCGAGTTGCTCATCAGCGAGCAGTTGCTGTCGGAGCTATCCCTTCGTTGTTGCTGGTGCTGGTGCTGCTGCTGCTGTTGCTGCTGCTGCTGCGTGGCCACAACCTGTTGTTGCTGGGACTGTTGGCGCAGGAGATTGGCGATTTCCTTGTGGGTCTGCGCCGAAAAGGGACTATCACAGTGCAGCTGCTTGATGTTGCTGGTGGGTATTGCAGCTGGCTTCGCCTCGACTTGCTGCTGCGCGTTGCTGCCTCCGGTGGTCTGCTGCTGCTCCAACTCGCGCTGCTTGAGCTCACGCGCATAGCGTATCTTCTTCCAGGGGCACTGATACTGCTCGTAGCTGCTGTCCTCGAGCGATGTGCCCGCCGGGTTGGCATTGGGGCAATCCTCATCGCTGTTGGGGGAGTCCTCGTCGATGCCCGACTCGCTGTCATTTTTGGCGCTCAGATCGGCACATGGCTTTGGTGTTGCTGCCGCGGCTGGCTGCTGGTGCTGCAACACAATCTGATGCTGCTGTTGCTGCTGACTAATACTATTTGTTGTCTGGGTGTTGTTGCTGTTGCTGTTGCTGGTGGTTGTTGTCTTTACTAGTGTTGCAGGTGTTTGTTGTTGCTGTTGTACGATTGCTGCTTCGTTTTTCAGTCTTTTGCGTTGCGGTTGCTGCTGCTGCTGCTGCAGGTAAACAATTTGCTTGGGCGTCTGCTGTTGCTGCTTGATGGGCGCCGACTCCAGCAACTTGACCAGCGCCGAGTGTTGTTGCTTCAGCTGTTGGCTCTTGGCCTGCTGCTGGTGCTGATGCTGATGCTGATGCTGATGGTGGAGCTGATGCATCGGCTGATGCTGTTGCGGTGTGGCGACAATGTGCAGATTACCGCCGCCATTGCCCGTCAGCAGCACTATAGTTGTTGCATGTTGCTGCTGTGTTGTCTGCTGCTGCTGCTGTTGCTGCTGGGGCAACTGGAGTTGCTGTTGCTGCTGCTGATGCTGCACGGCAGCAACCTCTTGCATTGCACAAACCATATTTGAATTAGAGATTTTGCTTTTTGGCTTCGAAATGACACTTGAACTCTCGATTGTTGGTTGCTCTACGATTTGCTAATAAGGAACATTGCACACTTCACTTTGATCTCACTTCACTGGCACCAACAAAAATATGCGATATCATTTGCTATTGAACATTTGTTGCTGTTGACTCTGCTCTCTATCTCTTTCGCTTGATCCAGCTGTATTAATTTTTTGCTTGGTTTTTCGCGCGCTTTTCTTGCTCTGCACAACCGCTGCCAACGACGAGCAATTTGCGAATGAAAGCAGCGTCCACCAGCAATACAAAACGACCCAGAGCAACACGAGCTGAACCCAGCCGAAGTGTCTTTTTGGGCCTCGTGTTGGTGTTGTGTTGCTTCGGGTCGCTCTCTCGCTCTCTCGGCCTCCACTCCCCCGGTGCCCCCCATTACCCCCATCCCGCTCGTACTCCCCCCACCGATGTTGTTGCTGTCGTTTTGTGTTTTTGTTTTTGTGTGCCAACTGAGGACGTTCACTCCAAAGCGTCGACAGCGAAGCCAGCGTCTAACAATAGATGTTGTTGCGGGGATTGTCGCTGCTGCTGCTGCTGCTGCAGTGGGGGCGCCTGGTAAACAATTCTTCGAACACCCACGCGACACTCTGATTTCTCAGGTAGCTCAGGTATCTCAGGTAGTTGTGCTGCCACTGCCACCTGACTGATCAGCTTTGTTTGATAACAAAACAGAACAGGCGGGCTGCTCGATTGTGCCCCATAGATTCCGAGCGCGCGTATTGTGTTTGCTCATGTTTTGATAAATGAGTGACAAATAAGATTAATTGATATGGGGGCTGGCTGAGCCATCAAAGCGAGTATGACAGGCCTAAGAGGATCTCAGATCTGGAACGATGTTCCCGAACGCTTTTTGGGGTCAGATAAACCCGAGGGGATGGGGTGTGTTTCCAGAACAGTTCGAAATACATATTTGAGATAAAGTTGTGCGATAGTTGTCAGACTCTTTAGACGATATAGCATGTTAGCTAAGCTCCCAATTTTCGAAATGTGCAAAGTGTTATTATGCAGTAAATTTGGGATATTTTTAGGTGACGGTTACAAAAGCCTATTCGAATGTATTTACTGATTATTTAGAAATTTGAAAATTAATATAAGGGTAAACATTTATAATTTTTTTTGTAGCAAATGTATACATTTAGGTGTGTGCTAAATAAATGTCTGAGCAGCTGTTTCTCCAACTTCTTGGATACTCTGCAAATATGACCCAATTTGGGCGGCACTCCCCGCCTAATTAACGAAGTGCAAACAATTTGCTTGAGTAAATATTTTTGCAGCATTGAAAATCGCAATTTGTCAGTCGCTGGCAGTTCAATGAACTCCACATTTTCCAGCCAGATGATTAAACAATTATGTGATGTATTAAATAATATTTTGTGCCCATTGTGATTTTTTGGGGCCAAAAAATGCACACAACTTGTGTGTCGCAGTCCCTCTAGTAGCCCCTCTCGCTCGCACACGAGCTACGTAACCGAAAGCCCCAAAACGTTAACGACGTCAGCAGAGGCAGAGCAGCGAGCACGGCAGCGACTGCGGCGGTGGTTCAGTTCAACGAACCCCGCCATTGTCGTGACCCACATTTCGGTCAGCCACCTTCGAATGTGGAGCTGCGAGAGAGAGTCCAATGTGTGCGGGAGCGGGATGGCGAGAGAGAGCCGAACGGAGAGGCCGAAACCGAACGAACTCGAAACGAAGTAAAGAGCGAGCTGTGCTCTCAATGCATTTTGCATGCAAATTCGCTGCAGTTCAGGCAGATATATATACGTATATATTTGGGTGTATGTATATCTAAATATTTGTGCGATTTTTGAGCTCTGGCGGTCGGTCAACGACACAGAAACCTCAGGTGGGCCTGGCTTTAAGGGGGAGGGTGTGGGGAGGTTGTTCAGTATGCACACATGCATATAAAACTGTCGAAATGCGTTCAAGGAAATCTTTGGCAATTAAAAATTTGCACACATTTTTCGCAAATTTCTGAACAGAGCCTGCCATCTAAGCTACCAAATCAGGGGTCATTGCACTTTGGTTGGGGGTGCTAAGAGATTTGCGCTCATTTTCGAACGCGGCTACTGGGGAACTTTCGAGAACAGCTGTGCCGTGCCATTTCCCCTCTCTTTCGGCCACTCCAACTCCCTCCGCTTCTCTCTCTCACGGCGTGGCCAAATGTGAATGAACTCTGCGTGCAAAGCGAATAACAAGTTTCAAAAGAAAGTGAGAGCACTTTGACAAGCACACATAGCCATACCCATAGCCTGCTCTCTCTCTTTCTCTCTGCCCACTGTTCTCCCTGACGTGCTCCCCCGTCCCATCGCACACTCTCTTTGTGGCCTCCCCCTTTTTTCGATCCGCAACGTCATTTTATAATTCACTCTTTGTTTGTTTGTTAAATAATTTCTTTTCGGCTCTGCTTTGGCACATATTTTCTACTGTAATTTGTTGTTAATTTTTGTTTTTAATTTTTTTTCGGTGGGCTCGAGTTGTTTTCATGAATGGTTCTATGCCGCGGGGGGTTTCTTGCCGTTTTTGTTTATTTTCCTGCCAGTGTTTTTTGCTGAAACCGCCTACCTGTTGGCACGATCGCCGCCTCAAAAAGTGCTTGACCAAGATTTCTGTTCTGTTTCGGTTCTTTGTTTTGCTTGGGGTGTATTTCTTCTCTTTGGGGAGGGTGCTACTGTCGGAACTTGACATCAATTCGATCGATCGATCGCCCCAGAAGAGCTGTTGAGCAGGTCCAAAAATGTTTGGCAATTAAGGTTGCCAGGAGAAAACGAAGGAAAATTGAACGATATCGTGGCTGAATGGGTGTCGAAATTAGCTCAAGATACTTTCGTGTCTATGTGGTTAATGAATGATCAAGGGATCTTAAAGTGGTGTTTCATAGGAAAATTAAAGTTATCGCCTCAATTCCACACTGATCTCTACTAAAATACGTTTCCCTAATCAATATCTGAATATCTGAAACATAAACAAGACATTCCACAAACTTCCCCGAAACCATTTGGAAACTTCCCGACTGATCTCCACTTCCCCTGTTCTTTCTTCCCCATTTTTATGTTCTGAGCTGCGTCAGCCGCCCACACATATTGAAAAACAACTCACACTGCCACATAAACAGACAATACCTAATCTCCTGTCATAACGTCGATCGTTTGTTGGGCTTTCAGAACTTCGTCGACCACTTTTCTTCCAGCCCGTTTCTTCCGCACCCACCCCTTTTCTTCTTCCCTTTTGGGAGCTCATGCGATGCGTCAGCAATTAGCACGTGCCTGGGTCTTCAGACTTCAGACTGGCACTTCAAATCCGATCCGGAACTTTATGGCGCCTTGCAGTTCATTCAACGCTCGTTCGTCAAGCTCGTCTTGAAGTTTATTCGACAGTGGCTCATAATTCAAAGAAAGATTAACAGGCAAACATTGTTAATGCGAACTATTTTGAGAATTCGAGGGGGCATTTCGGCATCTCTGTTCAAATGGACAGAAATATTAGCTGTACGAAAGACAAATATCAATAGACTTTTCATACTATTAGTATAACTAAAAATTACAAAATCAAACGATGAAATCTATATTCTTAAGAAGTACCACTGTGAAAAGAGACAGGCGCTGCCAAAAATGTTAAATGATGTGTAAATAAATTATGTTCGAATTACAACTGTGCGACCTGCGCCTGGCCAACCATTCAGGTCAGAGGTCAACGCTCCCAGCCACCAAGGATAATGCCGCCTCTCACTGTGCCTCTCTGCCTCGCGTTATCCTTATGTTCTAGTAGTAAAAGCAACACGAGGTCAGCCGCACGTAGGCAAAAAGGGAGTACTCTCACCCTCTCGCTTGCACTTGCAATCCTCCCCCACAGAACACACTAACACATGTACACTGTGACAGTGTGGCCTCGCGCTCATTGACGTCACTTCTGCAGTCGCTGGCTCTGCTGCTGCGCTGCTGGCGCTCAGTTCGTTCAACCCGCTGCCTTCATGGTCGCCTTGCAATAGTTGTTATTGTGGGGCACGTTGCTGTTTCTGCTGCTTTTGCAGCCTGTCTTTGTGTTTGTATTTGTTCTTGTATTTGGGGCGGTATGTGAGGGTGGTTTTGGCGGCAGGCTTTGGGGGTGGGGTTGCGTGGTCAGGAACATGTTAAGTTAATTCTAGAACAACCATAGCCAATCAAATACATGTCCTGATTTATTGAACTAACAGGGGAACACTATAAATGCCAGGAAGACATACAATATGATGGTTCTAAAGCTAAATAATTTTTATGGTTTATATATTAATATATACATATAACGTTTTAACATATATTTTAATGTAATTTAACTTAAATCATTATAGGGCAATACACTTCACGGCATACGTATCATATATGGCTATGACTGGCTATAAGATCAATAATTTCTCATTAGGTCGTAATCCCTGCGCGTAAATCAACATAATTAAGGCATTTCGTGTGGTCGAAAGTAATCCAGATTACCTTTGATTTCCAGCTAACCATATTTAATGTGTTCCCACACTGGCAAATAAACCACAAATGATGACAAATCAGAAGTCAACAAAATAAACCAATATTGAACTCCGGAATCGGAGCCACGACAATAAAACGGAAATACCTTTCACATTTCACATTTTGTGCCAGCGAAGGGCAACTGCTGCCGAAAGAGAGGCACATAGAGGAGCAGAAAGAGACGGGAAAAGAACGAGCGCAAGGGACATTGCGACAGCATCTGAGCTCCCGAAAAAGGCAACGAGAAAAGCAAAACACCAAGGCGACCGACAATTGAGGACATTGCACTGCAATAACCTTAAAGAAAATGGTATCAACAGAGCGGTAGTAGAGAGCGAGAGAGAGGTGGGGAATCGAAGAAAGAGAACGCTCTCCTCTCCTGACTTGGCGCTCAGCAAAATGGTTATTTTTTGCATAAGCAATTTATGTATGTGGGGGCCGGGGTTTCTATTTGTGTGCCTAGGAACAGTTGCCCGCTGAGAAGAGCGCTCTGCGAAGAAGAAGAAGAAGAAGAAGCGGAGAGGAAGTGACCTCAGGAAGGAAATGCATTGCATTTAATTGGTCAAAATGGCCAGGTGCTTATACGACCACCTGGTTGCCATAGAAATTGGCCAAAAGCAAGATGACTCAGAAGCTTTTCCAGGGGTTATAATAACCATAAATGTTTTAGCACGAAAGAGTATATAATTTTTTTACATAAATGTGGATATTTAAGGTTAAAGAGTTACCGCTTAGAACCAAAAACCTGCTCAAACCAAAGGGCTCGGTGATCCAGCGACTCACTGATTAAAATCTCGTCAAAGGACTCCATTACAACTCAAAGGCAATGCAGCCCCTAACCCACGCGTACTCTACCCGTTTTTGCAGTTTGCAGTGATTAGTTTTCCACTCAAACACTTTCGTTGCGATAGTGAAGAGGAAGAAGTGGAGCTCTGTCCTTTAACCAGGCCAATGAACTCAAGGCGAAAAATTGGCGCGCACTCTCCGCAGTGGGAAAAGCGGACTGCTGTTGTGGAATGAAATGGGATGGTATGGAATGAAATGGAAGACACCTGTGCCCTGTCAGACGACAGAATGCTGCCCACACAGACCCAGCCCACTTTTCACTTTTCCCGTGTTTTCGGGGGTGGTGGGTGGTTGGGCGTACGGGTGATTTCAGCGGTGTCTCGGTTTTGCTTTGACCCACTTTCAGTGCGTTCAACTCTCGTAGCTGGGGCCAAGAATCGAAGCGAGAACCGAGCAAAAAACCGAACCGGATGCACGGGTCCGGGGGTTGATTGTGGAAATACACGAAAATTTTTAGGGGTTACGCTCTGGGTGCAACGAAAGTGTTTGCCTTTCGCCCAACCCGCCTTTCCACCCGAAGGTGGTCATGTGACTCCGTTTCTCTGGCTGCTCCCGTAGCTCTGGGGCCTCCGGACTCCCGAGCTGGAGCAATGACCGCAGCTGGCCAAAGTTGAAGGATAAATTCCGCAGAGGAAGAAAGCACGAGTGGCAGGACAGGAAGTGTGCCCTGTTCATCTCTCCATCTTTTGTTAAATAAGTTTCGGGCATCGGTGCTCCACATACGGTGCTTCTCATATTTATATCCGAATATTTATAACCACACATTATCCGCTTCTCCCGCGGCTAGTTCTGTGTTTTTTCTCACTACTTGTTATTTTTTTCGGTACTTGTCTCCCATCTACTATTTGCCTGTTCCCCTTCAGACGTGCGTCACGGCGTGCGAAAGAGACGGCGAGTGCGAGCAGTTCAATGAACTCGCCGCAATTATTTTGCAATTACTATTGTGTGGTTTGGCCTTTGATCCGATCTATCGATAGCTAAGCTCTAAGCATTAGAACACGCCTGGTTAAGCTTGAATTCGAATTTGGGATACCATGGTTGCTGATATATTTATAAGGTTGCGAAATCAAGTTATTTCTTTATATAATTCAATAATAAATAAATTGAATAAATTCAATGTAACTTTTTATCATCGTAATTAAAAAAAAAAAAAACAGAATATCATTCTATATTTTCTTTATTGTTGTGAGTAGACCAAATTTAAATGGTTTACAAAATTCTCTAAGAGGACAGTCATTGAAATGAATTAGTAGGTGTGATGATTATTTTGATTGCTTCTGAACGACAGCACAACTAAGCATTTTGTTTAGCAAAATGAATTTAAAGCTACCCCATCAAAACTGCCTCATTACCCAATTTTTGGCCAACCCGTCCGCAATTGACGCAAGTGGAAACACTTTTCGGCGCTCAAAACAATTATCTAGCATTATTGCGCGATTGTTATTTGGGTCTGGTAGCTGGCAAACAAAGGTAATCATATATACACAAAAAAATAGAAAAACAATAATGCCGAACAGCTCAAATCTAATCCAAGACAAGTCAGGCAATTGCGGCAAATATTAAAACAGTTGACCAAACACTCGCACATGGGGCATGAAACCCGTTTCGGAGACCCACGAAAAAAAAAGAGAGAGGCAAGGTCTTTTGCGTGCGACTGCAACAGCAGCAGCAGCAGCAGCAGCAGCAGCAGTGCGAATCTAACTGCAGTTCTGCGCAGGTCGTTGCCATTTGGCAGAGAGCGAAAGAGACGGGGCTAGGCTGGCTGAGGGAGAGAGACGGGGATATCAGGTGATGACGGCCTCAAGCTGACCAAAAGTGCACTGAACTCTGAACGAAGTCGAAGTCGAAGCCAAAGCCCCTGATTCTACCCGTCCCTGTCTACCACTCTTTCGTCCCACTCCCACTCACGCCCCGTCTCTTTCTGGTTTCTTTAATGGCCGGTATTAATGTAATTTCAATCATTGTTTTCGCCTTTTTCGGCTGTCTTTGCTGTCATATAAATTCTTCATTGCTGTTGGCGGCTCTTTTAATGACTCACCCGAAATGCAGGCTTCCAAAAATGATCAAAACCAGCCAAAATGTAAGCTCACGTGCTGTATTTGGGCGTGCGTCGCTTTTTTTGTGATTTTTTTTCGAGTGTGATTTGATTTTGTTTCAGTTGCAACGCATTGAGATCACTATCGCCATCTCACTCGACTAAGTGGGCGCTTTAAATGCTTACACTTGGAGAAAAATACAATTGAAATTCGATTTTGATCGTTGATCGCATATACGAAAAACTATTGATTACCACACCATGTCTAAAGAAATGTATAAGACAACTCCAAATTTAATTTGTTTAATTTTTAGGATTTTAGTTAATAATGAGTTTCAAGTAATAATATTTTGTAATTCAATAAAATTTATCTTCCTATAGGATGGCACTTTAAAACGTAGTTATGGTTACTTTCATTTAATAAGGTCACTTTTAAAAAAGTTCTCATATTTTTCTCCATGTGTACGAGCGCACAGCTGCAGCTCTGACTTGGATTATGCAACAGCTTTGAACAATTTATGACAAAAGTCATTGCAAATTATTTTCAATATTGAGTCATGTATGTGAGAGACAGCCGCTGCCGATGCAAAAAGCAAATTCTCACTGCAGGAAGTGGGCGTGGCTTGAGTTGATTACGGTCTATAATTGAAATATTGAGTTCAGAGTTCTAGGCAGTTGGGAATATAGTAATTTTAGCTGCATAGCCGTTCATCGAGATTCGATCTTTATCGACGAGATTTCGGTGTCTGAGCAAATTATATGTAATTAATCAAATTCGGTCGGTCCAACAAAAAATTCGGTTGAGAAACAATGGGTAACTGATTAAATGAGTGTGATTTGTTAGGAAATATTTCCATGTTTTATGGTCACATAAGATGAATATAATATTTAAGAAATATTACATTTTATGATCACTTTAATGTTTAAAATTTAAATGACCAACATTGTTTTGGTCAAGCGATTTGGACTTGTAAGTCCAGATGGTGCCTGTACATTTTTCCAACGTGTTAAGCAATAATAAGTTGCTTATTTTTAACCAAATACATGTAAGTGCCCCTTAACCAGTCTACTTTTCGGCCCAAACCCAAACCGCTCATAATCGCGCTACAAGTGGGCGAAAAGGCAAAGTTTTCGAAAAATTTCGAGAACGTTGCGCCACATTATCGAAGTGAACCGAAATGCTTTGTGGCCAACAAGATTATCACAAGCGCGGACAGTGCTTGTCCAATGGCAATAATTTATTTGATTAATTTATAAATTGCGTTTGCCCGACAAGAGCAACAAGAAAATTGCCCAGCAATCTAATGTGTGTTGGCTTGCATGTGTGTTTGTGCGTGTGTGTGTGTGTGTGTGTGTGTGGACATGTGCCTCGATGTGAGTGCGATGCAAAGTGAGGTCGCTGCCGTTCAATAACCTCGAGTGTCTGCGGAGAGCCTCTCTACGCAATTGCAATTGCAGCCAACGAAGTCAACGAGCATGGCAACAACTTTACACATAGTTCGCTATAGTGCCCCATAGAACAGTGTGGCACACGCACACACACAGGCGCACTCGAGGCGCTTGCCAACACACACAAATACGCACGCACACTCTCGAAGGAACACTAATCGGTCGAGTCCGTTCGTCGGTTTTTTTTTGGTCGCTCGCTTCTGCGTCGCGTGGTAATTGCATTCGAGGGAAATTTTGGGGGAATTCGTATCTGCGGGGGTGGTATCCCAAGAATGCATTCTACGCAATCCCATATCAATAACTTACTCAGGTAACAAATGCCTATTTAAAAAGGGAGTGTAGAACATACCTGAAAATACAAGAGGAGAGCACACAATTAGATTCAATCGACTTAAAGTATTACAAAACAAGGACTGTATTATTTAGCAAGAACAACTTAAAATAATTAAAAAATTAAGATATTGCCATGTTTAAAATAAATCAATATCAATATTCTACCTGCTCTTGCCCTCTCATCTTAAGGCCAAAACTCCGAGAAACAACCAGAATAATCAAAAAGAAATACCTTCTTCACCAATTAAATTAAACTGAATACAAATAAATCCAACTCAAGCAAATCCCAACCCATTCCAAGCTAAACTGACTTCAAATGCAACTAGCCTAGTTAGGATCTTTTGAAATAAAAAAACCACAGAAAACATAGAGCCCAATTAACAACGGGCAATCTTATCCGCACCATCTCGAGCCATTTCCACCATTTGAGGTACTCAATCATAGAGACCCCGCCACTTATCACAACTCCCATCAAAAGCGAGAAGCCACTAGAACTCCGCACGGAACCCTGCATAAGTGCATAGCTATGGAACTTTGATTCCGAGCAGCACTGGGAACCCTCTCGACAGGCTGGCTCCACTTCACCTGCCCATTTGCAACCCGAACTGTTTGCCTTGCCTCCAACCCCATCCCGCGATTCCTTGGGCAATTAAACCAAATCAAAGCCCACAAAAGCAACAAGAACTGCGCGGCAGCAACTTCATATGTACTACGCTCGTTCGTATGGTGTTAGTCAGCGTTAGTCGTTATCGCATTTCACAATTTTAGAACAAGCACACTCGCACACAGATACGCGCGCACTAGCACACAGATACAAAAACGCAGCAGGCGGCGAGTAACTAACCTAACCCAAGCTAACCTACGCTAACCCAATTCGGCGGGTTCAATAAACCCAACCGCAAACGAGGAGGCACGCCGCAACGGGTTTGCTTGGAGAGGTTTGCTAGCAGAGGGGCATGGTTCTTGGATTAGGGTACATCCCGCGGCCAACACCCCCTCCACGAGCACAATTCTAAAATATAGATTAGCTGTAAATCTTCAAGCCTAATCAGTGGGCATACAAATACAAATGCACCGAAAGAATTTCGTGTGTGGAAGCTTTGTAAAGCAACTGTTACTGTGTTACTGTTTAGTTAGTTTAGCCCACAATATTCCGTTTATCAGCATTTGATTTGTTTAATACGTATCAATAGGCTTTTTGCTTTATTGATTCATACAATTTTATAACTGGAAAGCTATATGTAGAATAATTTGTTTAGCATTTCGCTGCCTCTATGTTCGGACTGCATATTTTTTTCCAGTGTCCAAACGATATTTCTAGACTTTTATAATGACATGCATGCTCTGTTTTTGGTCTGGGCCCGAGTTCTTCGCAGTTCTTCGGTCTTTGGTGGCCTGCCTCAACTAGAACTTGCTTGACTTCGTTGCTTTTGCTGTGCATTTGCTGTGCTTTTGCTTTGCTTGGCTTTTCAGTTGAGTTCTGTGCTGTGCCGTGCTGTTCTGTCGTCGTTTTTCCATCGCTGTTTTGTCGTCGCTTTTGAGCGGCAGCAGAGTTTTCCGCTGGCAGCGGCGCCCACCCAAAGTTCATTGCACTTGGTATAGCGGCATATTTTGCATTCGTCTCTCTCTCTCTTTCCTTTGCTTTTCATGCGACTGCCTTTTACTTGGCAGCCGTTTTCTTATCTACTTCGGATGTTCTGTGTGACCCACAACACAGGCGAAAATGCCTTTGCCGAAAAAAAGACTCCTTTGCATTTTGCTCGTCTTACCTCTTTTTTTTCGTCTTTTTTCTGGCACATTTGTGCTGTCGAAATAATTGCATTAATGACACACACACTCACACACACCCAAGCACTCACGTACACGCACACTTGCAGCAAGAATTATTATGCTTGTCACTTAAAATTTTGTAGGTTCTGTTAATTAAAAGCAATTAAAAATAGTCTTCGCCTCTCAAGTGAATTCCTGACAACGTCGCGTCGTTCTGCTCTTTTATTTTTAATTTTTTTGGGACTTATTCTGACAGCTCTCTGACGGAAACACGAATTTTAGGCATTTGAAAAACGATTTGTCGCCGCACTCGCACTCGAAACAATTTTATTATTAGATGAAATTCATGTTGGAAAACTAGGGAAAAGCCGAAAAAAAAACCGACTCAAACTTATTTGGCGGAGTATTTCTGTGCGCCTGTAAAACAAAAAAATGGGTTAGCCGCCAAATTAATTGTTATGCGAATGTCTGAGGAAAATGAGGGATTAGGAATTTTTGAAATTTTATAGCGTCGTATTCATATTATTTTTATGAACCCACAAATATGAGATCATGTCATGCCTAAGAACATAACTTCAGTTTATTGGCGGTTCTTAGGCACTTTATTAGGCACTCAACTCAAAACAAAAAAAAAACGCTCAAAAAAGGTGTTTCATGCGCCCATTCAATAGCTAAAACACCTTGGTAACTCAACTAGAAGCCGAGTTACTAGAGTCAATCAAATAATTGAAGTGCTTTGATATGTTGTTTCTGCATCGATTTCAATGAATTAATTGCGCTCAAGTTGAATGACTCGTTGCATGTGTCACCCACTTGAGAGCGCCGCTTGATTTTTCAATTTGTTGTCGAAAAATACAAATTTTCTTGGACCTAATGCCTATGGATTGGTGTCGGCTCGAAATTCAAATATCAAACGTAACAGACGAAGCCCCAGCGAAATCAATTGCGATTTTGAATTTGAATTGTAGAGGAGAACAGTGAGATCTTAATGCCTGGGCAAAATCGGCGCGGCTCGGTTCGTTTCAGTTCGGTTAGGCTTGGGCCCATTAAATGCAATTCCATCTACTTGACTGGGGTCCGCCATCGAGTCACGTTTTCCCATTTCCACGGGGCCTGTGTGGGGGGCTTTTGGACAACTCTGTTGAGGTGATTGTACGGGCTGGCTAACAAGGTACGTGCTGCGGATTTCTGAAGGCTGCCGAACGAGTTTCGCACAACGCGAAGTACCGAAAAAGAAAAAATCTATCTCAAATTGTCTTACATTCGATTTTTTTTCAGAGTCAACATAAATTACCAGCGGCTTGATCTTATTCTGCTGAAAACTGCAAAACTCCACTCGGCTTGACATTTTCGCTAGGATTTTTTGTTGTCTTCAGATGTCTGTTGCATGTTTGAGGTTATGACAACAGCCCCTGACTGACATGAGGCGACTTCAATTCGATTCGATTCGACACGACACGGCACGACACCATTAAATGAGGCAAGGTGTTGTTTTCAGATCGAGCCTTAAGGGTCTCCATGTTGGGAGCTATTAAACGGACTGCTGAGACAACCAGGAAAAAATGCCAAACGTCGCTCAATGACATAATCGTGTGTAAGGACAATAGGGCCTCTTTAAAAATAATGGGCCAAAATATAACTTTTTAATGATTGGGCAACTGCACGAACTTTCTAAAACAAAGGATGGATCTCTTTCGAGTTAACTAACAAAAACTGTTATGCTGTAATATATGCAGTTAATAAATGCAGCTAAGCTTCGCCAAATATTATTTGCAGCCAATAAAAGTATGGAAAAGCAATAAATAATTTGTAATTCCATGGCTTTTTGATACGGCTTGCCTGCTGCCACTCTATCACTCCATTCGGAACCCAATTATGTATATGCCTATCTATCTATAATATTATCCATACGCACTGTGTGCGTTAGCATTGCCCGCCTCCGCTTGACACGCCCATATGGATTCGTAAATGCAACCGTAAAGCCAACGAAAGCCACATTATGAGCAATGCGAGAGTGCAGAAACGGCAAAAGCTAAAATTCTATACGGGGCAGGGCAAATATTAGATTACTCATACGCAGCGTTGACCAGGCCAAAACTGCCTGTTCCACATTAATTGCCATAAAAATAGTGGCACCCGAGGGGCGGGCCGGCTACACATTCATAGAATTTGTGACGGAAATGAGTTAGTGCCATTTGGCATGCCCCCAACCACGAGAGCGGGTTAAAGGGGCGTGGGAAGGGGGATTGCAGTGCACACGCATGCAATGAAAGCGCGTGCAACGACTACGAAAATTAGATGCAGAGGAAAATGAGGGGAGGACGAAATGGTTCGAGGTGGTTCGAGGAGGCGGGGCCACTCTGTTGGCCCGTTGCTGATGTTTTTTGGCCTGCAGCACACAGCCGGGTTGCATAATTATCATGCAACATGCGGCAGTCGGCATGGAGTGTCTGAGATTTGTGGCCAAAACAAAACGTTGTTTAACGCCTGAGAGGGTTTTGGCCTCAGCGCCCCCCACTTTTCCACCGGGAAAACGGGAACGGTGCTCGGCGGTGGGCTTAGTCACGCACTTTACGCACAATTTTCCACGGGTTGGAGTCAAGAGTTTTCAATGAAATTCAAGCGGACTTAGGTTGTGGAAGTGAGGCGTAATAAAAACCATTTTGGGTAGTTAAATCTGATCATAAATAAGAGAATATGTCAAATATATTATTGAGAAGATGTGTAGTCGATATAATGGGCATATAAATCAAATATTTCTTAGGAAAATAACACACATTGAAAGTTTTTTGTTTATAAAAAGCGATTAAAAAAATGGCCGAGGATGTACAAATATTTCAAGGAGTAAGTAAGAACTTCAAAGAACGTCGTGCTTTTATGTAGTCTAAATTCTATTTATTTAGAATTTAGTCCTCTCAGCATTCTGATATTTAATTCCAAATTTACCTACTTATTTTAAAAAGTTGTTATTAAATGCATGGCTTGATCATGGCATAATTATGAAAAATATTATTACATAATAACACTTGTTAACTAGCTACTGCTTTAAGTACTGCAGCACATGATAACTTCTCGATCCGCCCTCCATCTCCTTAACTGATTGCCCATTTCGTACTCCCCCTTGCATTCCCAGGCTACTTTGTGGTCTCTGCCCGTGGGCCTTTGCTGCCTGGCAACTGGAAACTAACAGCGAAACGTGCGTGGCATGACCATTGCTATCAAAACCTGGCCAAAACAGTGAGTGGGAAGGGGCACTTCATGGGGGGGAATAGACGGGGGAAACCCAGGGCAGCAGCTGCGCTACTGGGAGGCAGTTGGAGCGGTCTTTGACCGCGTCCAGTAACCGTTAGGTAGCCAGAAGGATTACGAGCTGCGCCGCAATGTTTGGCCGCTTGTCCGAGGTTAGTACACAAGCGGCGGCAAAAAAAAAAATAAAATAAAAACCAGAAAAGAAAAAAAGAGGCAGCAGCAAAATCAGTTAAAGCTAAACGCCTGCCGGCCAGTTGCAAGGTTTTTCTTTGTGGTTCTTTTTCGACTACCAAACCGTTCCGAACTTCATTCCCCATTCGCTTCGCGTGCTCAACAAACTTGCATTGTTACTACCGCGGATTCCGCGATTCGGGTTCGGATTGAATTGGATTGGACTGCTTGACTGGAGGTTGGCTTTTGGCTCTGGGGCATACTTCGTGCTGCTTATCGCGCCTCAAAATGCGGCGGCCACATAAATCAATTAGTTGGGGGAAGGAAGGGCGCACATTTTGTTTTAGGGATAATTGAAGGCCTGTTCAGGGCGGTACTTACAATGAAAATTATCGGGTGGTCTGGGGAAATGAGCGGAGCGAATCAAAATCAAAAGCTTACCTGCAATGGAAAGAGGAAGTTTGTTAGGAAAAAGGTTGAACCGTTTGGAAGGCTACTTAAGTTATGATACTCCTACTGTTTAAAGAAACTAACTTGATTTTTGATTTACCAGTAAGGTTAGGAGTGCATTCTGTATATTTTGTATGTATTCTGCCTTCTATATATTGTGGTTAATTAGCCACACCTGACATACACGGGTAACATAAGAAATGTGATCAGCCCTATTAAGCCGAACCCTAAAACTTAAATACCAATCATTTTCAACCGAATTTCCCATGCCAAAAGTTCAATTAAACAAGCAAATTAACTCGTACCAACAATCTGAGCTCCCTTAAACTTAATTGCGGCTAAAAGAACGATTCCCTTGGCAGGCAATTTACGAATCGTGAGCCATTCCCACGCCAAGCTATTCGCCGACCACCGACAATCCTGGCCAAGATGGCACGCCCCGACACACACACAGGCCACATAAATAATTCGCTCTTAATTATTGGCCAAGTCAAGGCGAAAACGGAGCGCGCAGAAACGACATAAAACTGTCAACGGCAAAATGTCAGATGGATTTTTGACTTATGACATAAGACAATTATAGCCAAGGTGCAGCCGGCAAGCATCGCCAGCGCATTGAACCCTCTAGCCGCTGGATGTTGCAGTTGCAGTAGCAACATCTAGACCTGCCACTTGCCACTTGCAACATGTGATCGGGCCAGTAGTGGGGTTCGCGTCTCGGCTGGCTCGGGTTTTTCCGCGCGAAAAGTGCATTCAACCCGGGCTGACGTCAACGATTTGGCTTGGCAAAGAAAGCAGAGTCAATGCACTTCGTTGCAACTATTCAGCCTTTCTCCCTCTCTCTCTCTCTCTTCTCACCGGCCATCCATCTCGCTCGCCCTGTGAGTTGCGGTACTTTCATTGCTCACACAGCTAGCAAAAATAAAGCAATGCTGCAGAAAAACTCGTTGCGTTTGTTGCAAGTTCGTTGACGTTCTGTTTTTCTGCCCCTCTGGGTGTGCGAGTGTTCTAGAATGTTGCCAACAAACTGGGAAATTTCCAGCTAGATTGCAGCGGAGAAAGAGAAAGCAACAGCTAGTGTGTGTGCAACATGTAGCGGGCTGGGAAGAGACCAAACAAAAGGCTGGCCAAATGTGACATCTAATGGAAAGAGATTACGCAACAGAAGTTAATTCCTTCACAGAGTGTGGGATAATTGTAAAGCATAATTTTAAATGAGTAAAATATATTTCATGAGTACTTAAAAAATATCTTGAAAACTGAAGAGCAGCATAAATCTTATGATATTTATTGCCTGAAATCCGTACTGACAAAAATGTGACATAATTCATCTGGCTTACATTTGTTTGCAAAAGTTATAATTTTCCAAATATTTCAGCCTAATATTTCATCTTTTCAATTAGTCGTAAAATGAGACAACCCTTGAATATTGAAAGCAACCCCTTCCACAAGTCCCTCCTTTGGCCCCACAAATGTCAGTCTAAACAAACACCATATTTTTGGCCTTAGCAGCAACAGTAGAAGCAGCAGCAGCAGCAGCAGCTGTGGAAAAGTGAAACAAGCTAAGCCGCAAGCCAAACACCACCCCGAAAAAGGGGTAAGTAACCTCGAATGAAAGCAAAGTCTTTTGCGAGCTGGAGCCAAGAACTCAAGGCGGGTGAAAAACGTGGCACGTGGCACCAAAGTCGGGGCGAACGACTTTTAACTGGGTCAGCAAAAGTGGCTGCTGCCCTCAGCTTCGGGGGTGGTTCAGGTATATGTGGTATGTATATACATATATCTATATCTATATCTATCCACATATATCTGTGTTTGCTCAGCCACTCGACCAAACACTCACAAACACTCGTTTCACATTTTACTATCGCTCGTAACAGAAAGGAAAAAAAATTGCATTTAGCACAGCTCGTAGTAGAGTTGCTGCTGCTGCTGCAGTTGCAGTTGCAGCTGCTGTTGCAGTTGCACGTTCTCTTTGCCAACAGATAAGGCCAAAACCCAAAGGCCGCATTAGTGGGCGTGTCGGAGGCATTAATTTGCTCGCCATTTGATTCTGCTTTCAGCACTAATTACTCATTCGCTGGAGCAAGTAAACGAATTCGATTTGGCCTTGGCTGTGCGGCAAAGCATATTTACTATTCGAATAATTAGTCATTTGCATTTTAATGGCTGTTTTAAGTGCGCCTCCGTGTTCTTGGGAGCTTTATGGCCGTTTTGCATTGCATAATATATTCGGAAGGAAATGTTGTATGCTTGTTTGTTTTCAAAACTGTGCAAAACCTTGCACTAAAATCTTTAGAATAGCTATTTGCACAACCTTGCATAAAAATCTTTGAAATAGCTTTGTAATACTTTTAGCTGACCTAGATCCTTTCGCTGTTGTTATTCGTGCTTACTAAATTTGTTACTAATAACATTTTTTGTATTTTGTATTTGTCACTTTAACCAAAAATATTTTCAATTTGTCGCCTTCAAAAACGTACTCTCGAAAGCTCGCTGCTACAAGTCAACCAATCTTAAATATTTCATTGCATACTTTCGAGCTTGAAAATCGCACAACTCGATCGTAAGGTAGACACCTAACACTAGATGGCGCCAGTATGTTATGTAGACACAGATGTAAAATGACATGCACAATGTAAAATAATCGTATGATCTGGCTGCGCAAATTTAATGGCAATCCAAACGAATCCTTTTTATTATCACAATGAAAATGACTTTCGTGCAATACCAAAAATCCTTTAAGACTTTCAAGACTAAACTATGATATTCTCCATTGCGCTATACTCGTTCTCTTAAAAAAGGGGGTTATTTTAAAGTTTTTGCCATCATATTAATAGGCCAGGATTATTGTTCGCTAAGATGATTACATATGTACGCTCGCACATATATCTTTCTATCTAGCACACGGAATTGTTGTCGTTGTGCTGGACTGTAACCCAAATAGGCTGAGGTTGTTGACCCAATTTTTGCAAGGTGCATTGAACTGTTTGTGGGCAGAAATGCGGAGCACAAAACGTCACTAGCGATGCGTAAGCCGAAAGAGAACGAAAAAGAGAGTGGGAGAGTGTTTTTGCATCGTTAATTTTGTGCGAGTGTTGGTTTGAATAGTTGTAAAATGGAAATGTGTGGAAAAATTAGCACAGTTATGTGGTTGAAAATTAAACAAAATGACTAAAGAAATTGTCCATATACCCTTTATTAATGTATTTTCTTTAAATAAATAATATTGTTAGTTTGCAAACTAAATATATTGTTTCTAAAAAATACAAGGAAATGTTTTTAATTCCAATTAAATACAATGTTAATCTTTTCACGCACTTGGTAAGTGAAACACTTTTAAAAACTTGAAAAAAAGAAACATTTTTCTGTTTCTGTATCAAATCTAAGACTCATTCGAAAAGGAAATGCATTTTCTAGAATTTTCCCTGGAGAGGCACAACCTAAATACGAATAAATAGCGCCTCCCACCCCAACTCCACCTCCTGCTCCCCGTCCTCTCTTTTTAGTTTTTTTCACCCTCGCCACACCTCGTGCTCACTCACACACATGCACACAAACTCACGCCTAGACAATTTCATGCAACGCTGCGTCGCTGTCGGCGTCTCTGCCGACGACGACTGCGACTGCAGTCAGTCGTTCAAGTGCATTTCAGAGCATTAACCTTTGTGTCTCTGTGTGAGTGCTGTGAGTCCTAGCCCAACAATCAGAATCGGATTCACCGCTCTCTTCTCTCTCTCGCTCGTTTTCCCTGGCTTTTCCTTTTGGTTTTCCAATTTGAAGTGCAGGCAAGTGGAAAACCTCGAAAGCCAAATGAGAATTGAGGTCTCCGTGATAAAATCTTGGGAATGGCGAAAATATGGGTATATATTAGTATTTTGCCCCCTGATAAGACCATCAAAATTAAATGTCTTCTGTTTGTTTTGGGACTTTATTTTCTTCCCATTTTCTTTGCTTTTCTTTCTTCGAGATTATCAAGTGCATTTGGTGTTTGTTCATATAACAAATATAATCTGATGAGTGCTCTAAAATTGGTGCAGGTTAGGGTCTATGAAAAATTAGAAAGATAGGTAGAGTTATGAAAGAAAGTGGGTTGGAGAAGGAGACTTGGCAATGACTTATGAGCCCTTTCGCATTTAAATAGTTCATTTGAATAGCTTAAACAGAACAATAAAACTATTGCTTTATCCAACACATATACTGATTATTTCTCTCTTGATTAAATGCAATGAAAAACCAAAACCAAAAAGCAATACAAAAGAGCGAGAGAGTAATGCTCTCTTCTTTCTCCGCCTCTCCCTCCACTGCTTTCTCGTGGCCTATGCTGCGTACGCTGCTTCTGTTTCTGCTTTGACATTGAACGAGTTCATTCACATTTGCTGCACGCACACAACTGCAGCGCCACTCACACAGATACTCGCCCCCGTCCCTTCCCAAGCACGAAAAACTACACGAAGCATACACAACAACTGCCGAAGCGAAATGGAAACAGAAAAATAAAACGAGAGCCTCACAACCAGCGGCAGCAAAAAAAAAAAAGAAAGAAAATACAAAATTGTATGCCTGAGTGTGGGTAAATAAATAAATATGCTAAATAATGTGGAAGGAATAACAAACAAGTTAGATAATAGGCCCAGAATCAGAAATAAAGAAAGCTGACCACCACGAAAAGTCCCCCGGCATTTTATAGAAAATTAACATCCATTTGACTATTCCTCTTCGCACGCTCCTTCGTCGTGGTCCCTCACAAAAAATATAAATAATATCACCTGCCCTCTACTATTTTTTTTTTGATGTAGTTACGAAATCGGGAATTGGGTCATTAAGGCAGCAGGCAACAAATGTGTGAAACTAGTTGGGCCAAGGATAATGGAGTGGGGCAAAAAAGATGTGAGTCACGGTACCAATTTTCGGTTCTTGCCTAGAAGAAGAATATGTACTATCAACCGATGTCTTTGGGGAATTTGAGGTAAGATATGGAACATTTCGAGCATAACTCACAATGTAGAAATCATGTAAGATATGCATATCATGAAATTGCAATGATCGGATGTCAATTGAAAGGTTATGGAATACCAAAGTCATCGTCTTACCTTGAAAACGAAAATATCATAGGCCTAAGAAATCTATAAATATACAACACGCTTTTTGTCAAACCTTTTCCGCCATAATTAATCAGCGCGTAGAACCCTTAAGCGGCTCTAAAACTATAAAATACGACCAAGAACAAACGAGTTCCAAATAGAGTCTTAGTTGCCAGGTCTGAAAATGAGTCAGTTGGCAACGAATGAAGTCATTCGTCAAGCTCAAAACGCAAAAAAGATCTAAAACAAAAAAAGAAAACATGAAATCCAAGAATCTGTCTCTGAAATAGAGGTCAATAGACAAGACGAAGGTCCACCGAGCAGATCAGGTAGGCACACAAGTCTAAAATCGCAGCCACAAATGGATGGGGCGGAAATATCAGCACCACGCGGCGTATGAGCAATACGCGAAACTGGCTTCCTCAAAGGTAGCGAGCGGGACGGGAATATACGCGTGAGTCGGTGGGAGCGAGATGGCGTCTGTTGGCTAACCTTGAACTTCAAAAATGCGCGAGGGAAACACAAATTCGTAGGCCTACCTATTCAGTTAAACATATATTTACATTCACATAATAAACATATAAATTAGCACACAACAAAAGAAGTTCCACGAAAATTGAAAGGCCGAAAAAACTGGTCCAAAGTCAACGAACTTCTGCATCTTCCTTTGCAGAACAACTCGAGGTGGACACACATACAGGGGGTATTACAAAATAAAACTAAAACTTAACAACATTTCTCTGTAGAGTTTCAGGTAAAAAAGAGTGATACATATATTTGTTCCTGGGAAATAAAATAATATTTGTTCCTTGGAAATATAATAAGAAAATAAATTGATCTAGTTTTCACAATTTTCCTACCAGCCTTGACTTCCTTCTAAACGTTTCAATTTCGGAGGGATCACTGTCCGCGTATTTTAGCAACGTTTGAAATTTCAGACGCGCAGACAGTTTAAACTTTAGAGGCAAAAACAAATACAAGGACCGCCAAGGGCCAGACGTAAAGAAAGGGACGGCAGATGAAAGAGGGAGCGAGAACGAGAACGAACCTCGGCTGGCTGTTAACCCAATTCAAGGACGTCATTGAGACATTAAACCCGACTCGCTTGCCGAACCCCGAGTGCCGGCGAATATAAGGGAATAGGGCAAACTACTTTGCCAAGGTTGTGCAGAGTGGATATAGTGATGATCGCGTGACACGATCCCCGGCAGCAGCTCGACCCGATTAAGATTCTTTCATGCGAGACACTCATCTCTGGGCAAGGAACAATCACTGGAACGATCGCTGGACTCTGTCCAGAGGCAGAGGCTCAGCACTTTGGGCGAATGAACTTGCCGGCATTTTCAATGTCACAGACGACAAAGGGCGGCAACGCAGGCTTTAAAAGCAGCAGGAGCCCAAGGAAAACACTGCACAAAATATTACAAATATTTTAGAATATTCCCCTATCCTTAAAATGGGTTTCTAGCAGGACTTTACTGCTTAGCTATTTCGCATTTGAAGTAAAATCGTTTCAAACAAAATTAACAAATATGAATAAGGTCTTCTTAGCATTCCAATCCAATTTGAATCAATTGAGAGATCTAAACTGATCCTTAAAACGCAATAATCATCGTATTGCATTGATCGCTAATTTGATTTTCCAGTGCAGAATGAAAAGAATCGCTCACAAAAGCAGATTTGAAGGTTTCGTTCTGGTTTGGTGGTTGCTTTATTTTATTTTTTTATACTTTCTGTGTCTCATTTGTTGTGCCCAGGACCGCGATGTTGTACATTTTGATTTATTTTATTGCGACGCAATTTAATGCAAGGACAATTCGCCAGACGACGCAGGTTTTTGCGAAGGGCAAGGGCCTGTTGCTGGCAGAAAAACAACCCTGCCAACGTAATTCCTGATCCCTTTTTTTCCCTGCCAAGGAGGTCAACCGAGTTCAATGTCAGACCCGAAGTTTGGTGGTTGGGCATCAAGTTGCACGTGGCGAGCACACTTTTGCATTGCCACCCCCGCGGTACCGACCACCTCTCTGTTCTTTGTACATCTAAGGCTGTGTTGTGCACGAACTTACCTTGCAACCCTCGCAGGAATGCACGCCGTAATGGAAACCGGAGGCCTTATCCCCGCAAACGCGGCACAGCACTGTGGTGCCATCGAATTCTGCAAAGAAAAGATGGCAATTTGCGATTAATAACCAGAAAATAGCATTAAAGGAACTGATGAAATTGTGGAGTAATGATTGGGTGATTTAGATTGACTGAAGCAGTACATTGTGGTGGAAAACGAATTTCACAATATTGAAAATATAAAAAAAAGGAAATGACTGAATCTGTATCTAAAAGAATAGCAACACAGTAAGTTGTGCCACACATTATAAAATTATACAAAACTGGGAGGCAAACATTCAACAACTTTCATTGTCACTTCCATTTCAGTATCGCACACCTTAAACAACCAGAAGAAAGTCACCGCAAAGTGGACGTAATACTTTCTTCAAATAAAGAGACGCAATGCCATTGCCAAGGCGAAGAAAGCAACAAAACGAAATGGGCGAGGCAACAAAAACTTGTTGCTGAACTTGAGCTCGTTCTTGGCCAAAGAAATGTTACGTAACTTTCACCGGCACGCCAGGTAAACAAGAGAGAAAAACAGGCGATCAAACCAGAAGAAAGTAAACAAGAGAGAGCACAAGAACCAGAGAATGAGCGCCGGAGAAAGACTTTCTTTTGGGCGGAAACAAGTTCTTTCAGCCGAGAGAAAGACTTTCTATAAACAGGTTTCGTTTTGGTTTGTTCTTCATGTTGAGGAAGCTCCAAAGAAAGTCTTTCTCTCGTCAGTAGGATAACTCCCTCTCTGTCTCTTTCATATCTCTTTGGCTTCTTTAGTACTTCCTCTTTTTCTCTAACAATCAGACGCGCCACGCTTTGTAAACAATTGTAAATGGCAAACAATGTTCATGATCTTCACGCTGCCATGGCCATCATCATCACGATCACGATCATGAGCAACTTGTATCTGTATCTGCGTTTTGCTATTTCTGTGCCAGACTCACACACAACCAGCATCAACATATAGCCTATACGGCTGCAATGCCGACAAGTTCACTGACATTTCGCACTGCAGATCGTTGCACTTTTGCATCGGGCAGCCACAACAAAAAACAGGCTGCGAAGAGGAAAGGGGTTGCGTGTTGCACTGATCTCTGGCACGCCACTGACTGAATTCGCTTCAAGTTTCCAGACTAAAAGATCGCTGCATGCTGATACACTTGCGTTCAACAAAGAGTGCAGATGCATGGTGGTCTACATTTACGTTTGCCAACTAATTAACCTGCACATGATAAGGTCTGTAAATTACACCATACGAGTTCTTTGATCAAGAACTTCCCAAATGGGAAGCAAAACACCAAAACATCTTATTCATAAGCGCGTGTTTTCCTTATAGATAAAGATACAAAACTATCTGTAAGACAAGCAGCCGCAATTGAAGTTCTTATCAGAGAAGAAAGCGAAAAAAAGTGAAAAACAATCACAGCTGGCATGTTTATTTGAACTTGAAAAAAAAAACCATCCCACATTTTGTCTTTATTAAATATAATATTGTTGTTGTTTTGGGACTTCCTTTGTGTATTTCTTGTATTTTTTTTTTTTGGATTTCGTGGTACACATTTAAAAATAATTCATTGCGGGCGTTAAGAGAATAAAGAATGCCACGTACTGTTTCTATCTCCCTCGGACTCTGTCTGTGTTTCTGTTTTTTTCCTAATTCGGAACCCATTTGAAATCAGAATCGCTTGGCTTACGTCATCGGCACATTGTGATTTATATAAATTTAGTTTTTTTTTTTTTGGGAAGAACTAGCATTTGTAATAGATTCGCTCACGGATTACCAAAATGTGTTCTATAAACAAAGGCAGCAAGGTCAGTTCTCCTCCCTATCTCTGTCTCTTTTCTCGCCCCTCTGTCCCTCTCTTTCTCCACCTCATTGCCTTGGGAACTTTGAGTGAGTGGTTGGCATTCGCTAATCGGCGACACGTGTAATGCCTGATAAATATTATTCTGTTTTTTTCGGTGTAATAATAACCCATATGAGGAAGGGAATTGGGGGTACGTTCAGATAAAAGTTAATATGATTAGTGAGTCAGAATAATATAGTCTTTAAATGTTCTTATTAATAGTTTTTTGAAAGTTCTTTACTGTCTCATAGGATTTTTTATTTTTCCACCCAGCTGAACTGTGTGATTCAGGCGGATAGGAATTTTATATAAATATTTAAATTTGAAATATTATATTATTTTATAATTCTTTCGTATTATGATAAATTTAATACAAATGTTTTTTTCGGATCGGCCTGCGAAATTCTAGCTAACTGAATAATCAGACTGCCAAATCCATGGGAATTATCTAATACGCACTGCTCACACGCACACTAGTGCGAACAGGCGACCTTGAAAGTTTCATTCACTCCACACGCACACAGATGCGGTAAGGGGCGGGGGTTTTGGGGGGTGTCTGCGAAGAGGTGGAACGGGCACTATCAGAGAAATACTAGAAATAAGCCAAACAAATGGCAGCTCCCCTCACAAAAACACACCCCAGAAAAAAGCACACACTCACAGTCAAATTTTCGACTACTCAAAATATTTATTAATACAAGAGAGAGCGAGAGGGAGGATCGCTGGCCAAAAAGAGAGAGAGAGAGCGAGAGATATTGCCATATTGCCAATGTTCTGTTTTTGTGTGGGTAAAGAAAAAAAAAACTACTAAATTAAAATTTGACATTGAAATTTTTGCCGCTCTCATTCGCTCTCTTTCCCGCTCAATCAATAAAAGTTTTGCGTGTGCAGGAGGAAAAGAGAGGGGGCGAGAGAAGCGTTCTCCCTCTGCCCACAAACTTCAATGCGGAAATGTTCGGACAGGTTTTTCAGTTGCTTTATTTTAGCGCCAGTTCAATGTATCGTTTAATCAAGTCAAGAATAAAAAATTGTATTCAACATTTTCGTCAAGTTCAAAAAACGCAACTGAGGTCAGCTCAAAATGAGGGATACACCTTGTAAAGTGGGCGCGTTTTTAGTCACCTTCGCTGGGAGCTCATTGAATTAACAACTGCCGCCTAAAATTCCGATTATGCAATGGGATATTTTTTGTTTTTAGCGGGAATGGGAATTAATGACCCCTCCCTCAATGAAACAGAATTTTTTGAAAAATGCGCTGAGTGCATTGATCTTGGGGCTTGTTTTGCTTTCGAGTGAGTGCCTTGTACTTTTTGAGGAATTCATTAATTTATTGAACTTTTTTGGGGTTACTGATCGCTGGCGTGGGAACGTTTGCTTATTGCCAAATAAAAGTATGTGTTGGGACAGTAAAAATTCCTATATTCTACATAAAAAAAAAACCTTCAAAAACACTTCCATCTCCACCTGCTCGAACCAATTAGCCAAAAGTAAAAGTGCCCAAAAATGGACAAACAAATCTTTAGCCCACAAATAAAATGCAATAAGAAACACAAAATTCGTTACTTTCGATTTGTCGATGGTTTTCACTTTCAGGTCTTTGGCCGCTTAATAAATTTCTAAAATGCACAAATAATTGTGCCAATAAAAATAAACACGATCGGACGAATATCAAATAAAATGAAAATGAAATAAAAATCGAATAGAGTAAACTTTCCAAGCGAGCAAAAGTTCAAGAGCCGCCTACGATATTTGAAAAGCGCCTGCGAAAAGCGAAGGAAAAAAATATAAAAAAAAAAAATAAAGCAAAAGACAAATAAATTGCGGAGAGCAATGGTGGCAAGGCGAACTTTTCTTTTGGACAATTGTAGCGTTGCAGCTTGACTTTCACCGACATTTGAAAGGGGTGAAGAGGGGTGGCACAGAGGAGTCATTAACCCGCTGCTATGTAAAAATGTCAAAGAGGCTTAGACCCGGTTTTGTATTTATTTTTTCTTTCTGTTTGTTTGCCCGTAAATTGGCCGCGCATGCTCAGTCGCCTCGGTGGTGAAAAGTGAATTTGGCTCTGGCTTTGGCCAAGTCAAGCTGCAGTTGGCTTTTCACTTTCGTTTGGCTGCAATTGCAACGCGAAACTTGGCAAGCGGATGCACATCGACCCGGCCGAAACCGAGCAAAAACACCAAGAAATTCATTTGCGAATGCGAAAAGAAATCCACCGATCCAGCGATCCGCGATCCACAGGGTAGCAATGAACTTGGAAACCGACTTTGTCATCGCTCCATCTCTTTCGCCCAGTTTTTCACTTAGTGAAATGCAATGCCAACACACAAACGCATAAATAAATATCGAAGCCATGGGGGAAAAACACACTTTTGCTAAGTAAAGCAAATAATGGCAACGGGAGTGGGTGAGAAATGGTGGGGGATTGGAAATTGGATACATAATCGAGACACATATAAATATTATTTCGGTTTTCACTTTCGGCTCGACTGTCATGCTAGTAAGTGCGAAATTCAATTTATTTTAGGCGTGTTTCGGTTTAGGACGTGAATATGGCGATACTGTATCTATTGGATCTTTTATGTATGTTAAAAAATCGACATTTTTGAACCTCAAGATCCCAAGATATTTACATTTTTATAAATACAATTAGGCAGCATATGAAATTTGCCATAATTCGTATCTAAAGCAAAGCTAATGCCCATTTATGTATGTCATTACCATAAACACCTTCCCCTAAGCCCAAGACCTTAAATAATCCCACCGTCTAGTTTAGTTGGAATCCATGCAAAAAACTTCAACGACAATCAACCAGTTCCCTCTCTGTAGAAAGAACTACCTTGACTCATCGCTTGAAATGATATTGCCCCTATACGATTCGATCTGATCCGGAGTCTTTATGCGGACTTGAACCGGTTGCTCATAAGTGCATTAACTTCCTTTAGTCATAAAACAAAAGCCTGACATTGGTACTGTTATAATTTTCGATGGAACAAGAAATAATAAATAAATAAAATGAGAAAAACCCGATGGCGAGTGCTGAAGTTAATTGAACTTACTTGAACTCGGTGCTTAAACAGAAAATGATTTCGGATGCGGAACGACCTTGATGACTGAACTAACTGACTGACTGACTAAACGGCGATCATCGCTTACTGATATAGATAATTACGTTGATAATGATGGTCACACGATTGCTGGACGTGTGACGTCACAGTAATTTGATCGGGCGCCACCTCGCAAATTTCCGCCTTGCCAGGCCAATATTCCAAATGCTAATTGGCGGGGGAAGGTCAGAAATCGAATCAGATCGGCAAACACGAGATCGAATTTTTTCTCTCAATGCGGTCATATATACTTTATTCTTCAGATACACACTATATACCGGCATTTTATGGTTTGCATACTTTTGGTTTTCAAGGTTTCTCATTCTGTCAAAACGGAAGCCAAGCATAAGAGTGCTTAATTTTATGAGATCGATACGGGTTTCTTATTGGAATCGGATTTAGATAACTTTAAATGCGTTCAAGAAATGTCACACATTGATTTATGTATTTCTTCCTAACTCTAATCTATATCCCATTTCTCCTCATATATTTAGTATTTCCTCAATTTCCTATCTCACACAACTCACCTATGTTGAGTTCTGGTTCCCCCTTTACCGAACTAGCCACAGTTGTATCCATAACTGGGTAGGACTTGATGTACTCGGGAGTCTGGGGACGCGAATCCGCCGGAACCACAGCAATACCACCCGAGTGGTGCAGATTGGCCTGCTGATATCCGTGCGGATACATCACATGTGGATGTGGGTGGTGCTGAAGGTGATGTTGTTGCTGCTGCTGCTGTGGCTGGTGTTCCTGCTGGGGGTGGTGGTGGGGCAGGGACTCGAAGTGCTGGGGCATTTGCTGCTGCGGCTGCTGCTGTTGCAACACTGCAGTGGGACCATCGGTGGTGCTGACGGCACTCGATTTGCTGACAAAGATCACGCCGCTGTGGGGCAGCTTGACGGAGGAGTTGGGAGAATTCGAAGAACTCGCCATGGTCACACCTGTGGGTGGCACAGTATCCAGATCTGTGACAGGTGCTACCAGGCTCCTGAATTCCGGATTGTAATTCTGGCCCATGCCCAGCTTGCTGTTGTGCTGGTAGTAAGCCGAAACACTTGTGTTTGGCGGTAGTTTCAGGGCATTTTCCAGGTGAGATCGACCTGTTACCCCCAAAATGGGTGGTGCTGTGGTGCTGGGCTGTTCTGGAGCTGGTGGTGCTAGCATGCTGGCACTCACCGTGCTGCAGATCACAGAAGTCTTGGCGCTATCTGAACTGTCCGCGGACATTAACATTTTGCTCGGTTGGGGGTTTATCAACACTTTTCAGGGGCAATATTTTTGGAATATTTATTAAAAAAATTTTAATTTAAATTTCCAGCCTTAGGCATAGTTTTGGTTTTTGAAGCACTGGTGCGATATTATTTTATCCTTCGCATTGAAGCTTTGTATCTTTTAAAGCCCTTTTTGAGCCAAGTTTACATGTTTTCTTCACACTGATAAAAACTATTGGAAAATAGTAGAAATCACTTTTTGGGTTATCCTTTTCACGGGGCACTCACTACACTGCTTAAAACTCGCGACTCGAAGTAGATCGAACGAAACGAAACGAAACGAACGGAACGGAACAAGCGGAGCCGACGATCTGCGCGCTGCGAGTGGCAGTTAGTCAATGAAAGGAAAATCAACATTCGCGGCGGATCTTGTTCAGTTTTTTCGGCGTCGACGTCGGCGCTCTCCGCTTTGCACTCTCTCGCACTTCGAACATGTGCTGCCATCCACCCAGCGAGTGCGAGCAGGAGCGCGCGATCCCACAGATACGGCGATTATGGAGAGACCTGCTCACGAAATCAGTTCATGAACTTGTTACGTACTTCGTAAGTGTACATCAACGGTTACAATCTCACCTATTTTTTTAACATAAGTGTCAATTTCATTGGATTTTTTTTGGCAAGTTGTTTATTATCATGTTTTTCACTAGTAAGTGAGAGATTTTAAATAGAGTGTGGTTTTTAGGAACAAACATTTTTAGACACTTCATGAATTGATTTCACCAACCGTGCCCCGCATAAACGCACAATCAGCAGTGGTAAGAGCCAGTGAGGGTGAAAAACAGCTGTGAGAGAAACACATGTCGCTCCAGAGAGAGCCCAATCCACCCCCTCCCCCTTGATGGAGTTCAATAAAACTTCGACGGAGTGAAAATTTATGAAATTACATGCAATTAAAAATTATATCACTCACAGTAATGAAGACTTCAGATCCGCGGATAGGATCGTTGACTTTCAGTCGTTGACACTGGGCGGAAAACATGTAAATCAAATATTTACACGGCCAAAAGGCAATAAACCCCACTGAATGCTGAAAAAACTTCGCCTAGGTCAATGCTAAATTTATTTCCTGGATCGTTGAGCCACGTGTGGCTGAATTAGGAGACCCCCGATAACCCCTCCCTGCCCAACACCTTCCCCCCACATTTGACCCATTCAAGGCTAGACACTCGCCGTCTCACTCGTGCGTTCCAAAAATAATCTTTGACTGAGTTTTCCTTGTTTCCATTTTTCTACTTTTCGGCACATTTGTCGGCGGGGGAAAATTTAACACATTTTCCTCGGCAGGCGGGAGGGTTTTGTTTTTCTTTTTGGAATACGACATGTTTTTCTCCAAACAGATATTCATTTTTTCTTAGTCTTTATGGGGGTATTTTTGTGGGAATGTGGGAGCTGTTTAGGATAAATTAGCTGTTAATACCACTGTTTATTGAATGAAATTGACAATGCGTCTAACACAAAGTGCACATAGGGGAGGAAGTTATATTAAGATGATCTCTAAAACGATCTCTTCAATTGCCATCTTGATAATATGAAGATTGTTTGAGAACAGTTTGCTTAAACCAATGGGGGTGCTCGCACAGAAATTCTATTGCCTTCATATCGATACATGAGCTACAAATGCGGATCACTCCGGTACCCTTGAATCAAATCTCTAATTACCTTTATCCCTCTGCTCTTCGATCACTTTCACATCGAATTGCTGACGTTGATCGGCCACCGGACTCCGTAATCAGAGACTCGAGCGGCATAATAACAACAAAAGCACATTTTCCTTCAGCCGCCAGACCCAAACAAAAATAAACATTGAACTTCCTTATTAATGCAATTTCAATAATGAGAACAGTCCAAGGCAGCTCAAGAGTCAAGTCCCCGGAGCGGCGAGTTCGAGTCTGGAGATGCGCATACGTATAAACGAGCAGACAAAACGAAAGTGGAACCTCCGAGGAGATCAGATCCCCATCCAGGGGTTCAAGTGGGGGTCAAGTTCAATGAGGGTGAACTCTCCAAAAAATAAAAAATGTATTATTATCAATATTTGGGAGATGGTATTCGCTTTTATTAGTCTTCAAGGGACTCTGAAGTACATATGTCTGCGTTGTATGTATGTATTTCCTTATCAGTATCATGGGAATGCCCGGCTGACTGAATTTACATTTTCGTCTAATAGCAAAAGGGACAGGCCCTCTATCATTTACACATGACGGTTTAAAGAGTCTTGAATGAATAGTCATAGTTTATGTGTGTTGGAAAATTCCATCTTTTAATCTATCTATGCATGTACTGGGGTTTTTAAATGATACATCATTCAGACCTGACCACGTTTCTAATGATTACATTTTTTCTGCCAATTCCCAATGAGTTTCGCCATGTCATGATCTGGCCCGCGATCACTGTTCGCGATCATGAGGCGAGTGAACTCCTTGGAAATGTCATTGGCTTTCTCCCCCCACCCATCCCAACTCATCCGAACCATCCACATCCCCCCATCCCAAGCCCAAGTTGTATCTCGTCGCTCTCCCGTTTTATGTTGCGAATTTCAGTCCGTTTATCAGTATGGTATATGAGGCCTGGCTGGCTGTTACTTAGTCACTTAGTCACGACAGCTGGATCAAAGTACTACGATAAAGAAGTGTCCCTGACGCAAAACTCGCCTTCAACTCTCCGGCGAACGGCGTACGGCGTACAATTGACCGATAAATTGAGAATGAGGGCCGCACGCACATGCCAGAGAAATGGATCAGTGTGTGGCATCAAATTTATATTATTTTACTTATTTTATTGTGGTATAATCATTGACAACTGTTAATCGGTTGGCGAGCGGTTGAAGGCTTCCGTGCTACTCCACTGATCAAGTTGAACGACTCTTTTATAAATTTTTCCTTGTGCATTTTGTCGCTGGATTTAATTTGCCAAAAAAAAAAATCAAGCTTGCCATCGCAGGGGTAAGGTAAATACGATAAGAAAAAAAAAAAATAAAATAAAATAAATAAAAAGAAACTTCCCCGTATTAGTTGTTAACAATTTGGGCAAGTAGATTTTAGAACTCCGAAACCAGTTTCACATTGCGTAACTCCCCATTCTGTCTGTCTGTTCGTCTATCGCTCTTTGGTTTATCTATGTGTTTGAGTATCTGTATCTATATAATTAACGCACAATGAGAAGGTGCGTGAGCCCGCCGGTCTATCCGTCCGCCCGTCCGCGTTCATGAACTCGGTCAATTTGAAGGCCAACCATTTTGCGGCTTACGCATTGAAAATGTGTGTATTCCGCCTGTGTTGTTTTTTCTTTGTTTTTTTTTCTCGTTTTAGCTGTGCCGAATTTTTTTTATAGTGATTTTTCGTACTCGAGCAATTTAATTTTTTTGCGTGCCTTCTTTTTTCCGGCACTTTTGGTTGTTCTGGTAGGATTGTGTCGTTGATTACGCATAATTTTTGGGCTGGTTCATGATGTCATGGCGAAGGGGCGATGGGTACAAGAACGATCCGAATGTACATATGCATGATATGTATTCTGAAGGTTGCCCCCAGTGAAGACAAGGGACCCTATCGCTATTAAAATCGGCGATAAAATTAGGCTGGCAAAAATATCAGATTTGATAAATGATGTGAACTCTACACACCTTGGCAAGAGTATCTGAATAATTCAAATTAGATTTGTCATTTAAACTTATACAATTTAAGTAGTTTATATGTCTAGATATGCACTTGTTGGTTCAGTTTATACATTCCTATCAAGGTTCTTCACAAATATCGTGCAATAATACAAAATCTAATCGCACAGTTCACGTAATATTTCACTATTCTTTCGCTTTCTCAGACAGTTTCCCGTCTGGAAATGCCTTCGATTACCAGGTAAGTCCCAATAACACCTGTAAGTACAGTACTACCCCCTGAAGTTCATCACCCACGTGTAAAACTGATAAAAGCCGTAAGACATAATAGTTTTGGGGCAAAGCCTATGTCATAATGGCCACTAATCGGGCGTGTGTGTGAGAACTACGCGTACAGTGGAACCACATGCGCCTTATCGACGTAACCAGCCAGCAAACTTAAATAATAATAATAATAATAATAAACCCTCACACACACACACTAATGGGAAAGCAGTGACAGTTAGTCTCTTATCGGTGAGTCTTTGTTATCAGCGTCGAAACCGAAATGAAGGTCAGCAGCACAAATTCCTCGGCCCAGAGTTCTCTTATCTTTGTTCCTATATGCCCGTCTCTTTTCCACTGTCTATCTCCGTCTCCCTCTGAGCGCTTTGTTCCTCCGCGTCACTTTTTCGAATACCCTTTTTAATGAGGGTACCATGTTATATATGATTGTTTTCTAAATTAAGAAGAATGTTTATTTATTTTTAATATTTAATATTTAGCTTATATGTATGTATATATGTACGAGGCCAATCCTACTTCGATTTTTACAAAAATCATAATTCTTAGAAGTTTTTAAATTGATTTCGAACTTACTTATGTAAAAGAATATGGAAATACTTATTCTTTTTAATAACAATATAAGGGTATGTATATTCCATATTAAAAATGCTTTTTCTCTCATTCCCATATTTGTTGGTCCTCTTGTTTCTGATAAAAATAGCTAATAGAACAAGTCACAGTGTGTGGGCGGAAAAGGGGTAGCGGGTGTACAGGTGTGCTTATCAGCAGTTGATTTCTATTTATTCCGGACTCGCTGTATTTTCGTAGTTTTTGCAAAAGGTTAAGATTCGATAAGGGTTTTCAAGGTCCACGACAACTGATAGTTCGGGTACAGTTACATAATCTATGCAAAGCTTTCCCTGCCCACGCTTTTTATTAGCCAAGGTCGTCAGAATTTTTGCTCATGCGTTTGTGGTGTTGTTTTTATCGCCTGTTAGGAACTGCAAAAATTCTAAATAATACAGCCACATCTTGACCATGGCCTGGTCTCAGTTTGTTGAACTGCTTTCCTCCATTTCGCCACCACTTCCTCTTGTTTGCACGAGCCCATAAATAGTTATTAGTTTTTGTTTGCTGCATAAACAATTAGAGCCAAGTGCCAAAAATTATCAAAGAACCGATATGTGTTTAGACTTGCAAAAATTTCCATGGACTATGAAAAGTTCACAAAGGCTAAGGAGAAGGTCGAGAGGTCAAATGTTGTAATTTATACAATTCTTTAAACAATCTTTAACCATTTCTTTAAATCTTCTTTAAATTTAAAATAAATGAAATTAAAACGTGTGTTTTTAATACACATTAACCAGCACTAACTCGAATTTTCCATTTAGCCTGATCAGTGGGTTTCCTGTTTGCCGCGTCAAGGAAATTTCCAGAAAATGCTCCACGGCTTGATGCTCCACAGCATTTTCCATTTCCCCATTAAATCCTGTATACGTTTTTCACTCCCTCTCGGTTCTTTTCTGGTTCTGGGATTGTACTTGAACTCGTTTCTGGACCTCGTCTTCTGTTGCTTCTTGTTGTTTGGTTTATCTGCTTCGTGAGCGATTCGAGTCGGTTCTTTTCGGTGGTTTTTCTATTGCCGCCTCTCCCGGGCACCAGCTTTTCCCATTTTCCACTTCCCATTGTTATTATCTGCTGACATGCAAGGGCAGGAAACGCATTGCCTTATCGGTGCTGGGCGGGGTGCAGTGGGAATTAATCAAAAGTGCCTTGGAGCAGACGCCTCCACTTGAGCGATCCGATCCGACGCGATGCGATGATCACTCAACTCAAACTCAAACCACGGACTCGCTTCAATCAAGGCGCATTGAACGTTCAATGATCTATCCCAATAGCAACGCTCATGCCCCGCTTAAAAAGTGAACTCGACATTGAAAAAAATATAAAACCAAATACACATACACACACACATAAAGCAGGCCACATCGATTGTTACATAGACCGAACATCATGACAGGAAAATTGCACCACAAGGATGGACATTTGAATTACCCTCTAAGATGTTATTACAAATTGACTGAATATTGAATGTATATTTAACATCAGCTTGTTAATATTATGGTAACATTTTGCATTCTTAAGGGGAATAAAAGTTTATTTATATCCTGTGTTGGTTATATGTGAGATTTGGATCAAAATAGCTTGCATTTATTTCGAAATTTGTATTTAACTTTTAAACAGCACAATTTAATTTAAAAACTACATATTTTTCGCTTAAGTAGCAAAACATAAATGTTCTACTTAAAATGGTACAAGCCAGAAGGAAAAACAATATTACTCCATATGTATAGGGTATAGCAGGCATTGGCGTAGAAAAAGAGAGCCATGGAAAGAGATAGAGCGTGCGCCGAGCGAAAGAGAGAGCTGAATCTGTGTGAAGTTCAAAGCCACTGCACTGAGGCTGAGATTGCTACGATCCCCTGCCCCGCGCCCCCACCCATGCCATCCACTTTCCAGCGATGTTGATGTAGGTTCGTTTCGGTTTGGTATTGTTTTTCTTTTTTCCTCTTTGAATGTCTTGCCATGGGGAGGCTGCACTTTTGCTTTCCCGCTGCACAGATTTTCGCTGGTGTGTGTGTGTGGATCCTCGGATTTTTCCACTCGCAGCGGATCGCTCATTGAGGGTCTTTAACCCTTCGGGCAGTGCAATGCACTCTTCCCTCCGACCGTCTCGCTCTCCTGTCCCCTATCTCTTTTCCGACCGTTCGTCTTGTGTGCAATTTTTTCTTGCACATTCTTCTCTGGTCGCCGTGGCTTTCGGATTCGCATTCGTATCTATGCCTAGTTGCGTGCATTGACTCTACACACAGATACGCACGCACACACCCAACTGCAGCGGGGTGGGGTGGGGGAATGGTTTTACGACTGCTTACAGTTTTGTAACTGTAATTGAGGGCTACTCGCACTCCAGTCATGCCAAACTATAGAGTTGCACTTTCGAATAGTATAAATATTTAACAATTATATATTAAAGATTTTAATGGCACATGGTTATCTTTAATATTCTTTGAGTTTACGGCTCTTAGATAATGATATCAAGAGTCCAACACATTTATTATAATAATTATTTTAACGTTACCAATTTATTTACAAGAATTTGTAACTTTTAATATTCATATATCGAAGTATATTTTTAAATGTTTTTAACAATTAGTTCGTTACTATATCTTAGGATCTCTCGACTACCGTGCTTACAATTTTAAGATAAATTTAGCTTATCTTGCTAACCATCAAAGCGCCTTTTATCAAGCTTCAAGCCCTGTTTTGGTGGGAAAATAGCCAGGCTAACAACACCGAATTCGCACCCCGCAGCTGCAGTTTTAGTTCTGCCCCACTCCCCTCCTCCGATCGTGCTTAGTTTGTCTGATAAGCTGTGCAGTTTATTGACTTGTCTCGTGGCCTCTCACTCTAACGCGAGCCACGCATGCGCGCAGTTGGCCAAGTTGAATGCACTTTTGGCCATGTGTTTGCGAAAATTGGTAATTGCCGCACGTGCTTTCTAGGATTACGCCAGAGACACAAAACCTTAACCCGGGCTATCTTTCTTTTTACCCATCAATCTCGATCTCTCCATATATTGGCATTTTCCAGTACTCATGTTTAATTGGCAATTTGCACTTGGTCGGGTTTGTATAATAAGCTCTTGAACGGGCCTTGAATTATGGCTTTGCATTCGATAGATAAATAGATTCGAACGGTAGTTAATTGGAATAGATACTTGGACACTTAATAACAGAGACACACAGATGCCTAATGGCTCATCGGAGGGATAAATTATGGCGAAGAATATGAATTTAGCGTTGATTTATGAATGACGGGAACTAAATAAGGTGGCAGAACAGCTAAGCAGTTAATATTTTGTCTAAAGGAATGAAAATAGTCTAGGATAGGCCGGGAGAAGTAAAGAAAGAAAATAATTTAATTCATAGAATTAAGTGCAACACTAATTAGTGTTTAATGCATTTGATAGAAGTTTTATGTAGTACATTTATTTACCAGTTCTTAATGGTAACTTTAGAACCCAGAAAGAAAGATCTCGACTTAGGAACCCTATTGCTCTCTCCCCTTTCTCTGTTACGATTCTCTTTTCTTTGGGCGCTAAGCCTTCGCCACTTGACCAAATCGAATCGTGGGGAGCCAACGAGCCGAAAGGAAACCGATCAAACCACATTATTTGATCAAACCACTTTTTTGGTCAATAGGCTGGCAGCTGCCGCAGACCATGGCATAAAAACAGCACACACCGATTGATATCTCAGTCGGTAATAAGTGCAGAAAAGCCATAAAAATAACATATAAACAAAAAACAAAAAAAGCGAAAAGAAAACAAACCCGAGAACAACGAAAATCAAAAGTCAGGCACAGAATGTATTGTATATAAACCGATGTATATTTGGGAACGTAATAAGATTATGCGATATATATGGCGGGTAAGATGAAACTTGGACTTGGACTTGACTCCAGTGGAGAAACAATTCGTGCGAAAGTGAATGACCTCCATTAACCGAAGTCTTGTCTTCTGTAGAATTGTGCGTTCTTCGCCGCCGCGTCTTCTCACTTCTCGTTTCTTTCGAAAATTCGCAACCCTTTCGGCTGTCTTTTTGGCCACAGCATAATAATTAGTGAGACAAAAAGAATATATAAAAAGAAACTGGGGCCTGGAAGAGAGTACGCATAAGACCCGAAATTGGTCTGTGGTTCGTCGGGGAATTTGAAACCTGTTTGAGCACAAGCACATATGTACGCCACCTCAAACGTGTTTAGCATAATTTTTTCGTTTCGTTTTTTTCTGCGCCTGCTGACTGATAATTTATGAATGCGAAGCGATGAGCGCCAGTGCCCCCTTCCCTCGCAAACACAAGGAAGTGGAGTTTAATGTACTATCTGGCGGTCATAGAAAGATATTGCCGTGGAGCCGTGGATTGAATCAGGTGGCAAATCGATCGCCTAGCGCTTCTGGTTTCTGATTAGATTATAGCCAAGCAGGAAGAGTCGAGAGGTCGAGAGACCCTTGGGGCTTCTGAGGTCGAGTAGTTGGAAATCTGACGATTATCACACGCAGTCATGGCAGTTCAGGGGGTTCGCTGATCGCGCTAAAGGAGAAGGGTGACAAGTTGATCATCAGGCGATTAGTGAGGCAGTGGGTTTAGATCACCAGTGCGAAAAATGCCAACTGAGCGCATATTTTGCTTGGCCAGAAGAATGCTCTAGAAACCTTGATGCTTCAGCCGGAACGCGAAATTAGATGGGTGGGTTGAGGGTCATTAGAAAAATTTTAAAATAAATCTGGAAAAGTATTAATAATTATACACAAGTTAATGTGTTGTTAATCTGGTAAAACCAACTTAAATGTACATATATGTTTATATGTTCGAATTACAAATTCTAGGCGATCACTTTAATAAACACAGCAATATATGAACACTTAAACCGTTCATGATGTTGCCCTGAGATATCTTCTATCCACCAACTGTTCGCATGAACGGATGATCTTCCCCCAATTACCTGCTTAGTGCCCAGGTCGCATTCCCCGATGGCCCATGTTCCCCTGGACTTTCGATCGGTGGTGCGACGGTGCCAGGCACAGAAGTCAAACACCCCGACGACCAGTGTCGAGATTGTTCAGAGAGTTCGTTATACTATGGCATGGCAGTCGGCAGTGCATTGGCGCTTTCTACCACATGGGGCCCTCCCTGCCCCGTTTACCACGAGTCGGTTTCCCCTTTTCATCCAGCGATCGCATGCAAAATAGCGCGAAAAAACTGGTATGCAACTGCAATTTGTTGAAAGAAGGGGGCACTAGAGGGGGTAGACGTCAGCTGATGACGTTGCCAAGTCAAAGAGAAACCCCCGTCCACGATCGCCCCACCTGCACCCCCTTTGGCAATTCCCATCCATGATTCAGTATGCGGTGAGTGTTGTTGACTCGGTCGACGATCGCAGGTCGCTGCACTCCCTTCCTCTGTCACTTCGATATAACATACCCCCGCTCGTTCTGCCCTACACTGTGCAAAAATATATTTGATCTATTTAAGCAATAGATATTGCCTAGCCCATGAAAAGTTTATAGTTAGTGCATACGAATTTATTTCACATTTCAACTATGGTGGTCTATGCACTTGTTAAACTAAAAGTCTAAATGCGTTTTGTTATGTTTTCAGTGTACTAAAACTCATTGGAGCATTCGAGTGAGTTTGGTGGGCAACTATGCTAGTGATACACAGCAGCAAATTGGAACTGGGAACTGGCAACTTGCAACGGGCGACTAGCAACTAGCAGCATGCAGCATGCAACGACTGCCACGAAAGTTGACTGACACCTCGATGGCAGGACTTTAACCCACAGCAACCCAAACAAAGTGAAAATATTGCTCGGAGTCGAAGTTGAAACTATTGGGAAAAGGGGGAGAAGTGCATTTTCCACGTGTTGCACGAACATCGGCGCAAAATTGGCTCAGCTGCATTTTTTGTGAAAGTTTTTTTCGGCATTTTCTTCGATGGTTTTTTGATAGTAATTTATAGTTTATTAACTTTATGGACCGAGTGCATTGACTGGAAATTCGTGGGGGCGCAGGAAAATCTACGGCACTCTCTTGCGTTTTTCCTCTTTTGGAGGTCATTCAAATGCCGTGGGTGGCAGTGAAAGTCGGCTAACGCTGGAAAGGAATTGATGGGTTGACTGACTTGTGGGCAGATGGAAAGAGTAGAGCCGGGTGGTATCTCAAAAGGGAGAGGAAATGGGCGGAATTCCATGTAGGTAGTTGTCGAGAAAGGAAAGCGAGATCTGCACACCCAGATAAACAGGGAACTTTACATATTTTAGGTACAAGTTGGGTTAAATCAAATGTACAACAAAATGGATAAAATATCGAGCAAGGATTGTAGATTTTTCAAATTGGTCTGGGTACTAAAAGCCTGGTTATATTCTATAGTAATGGTTGCTTCTTAAAATCAATATAGAAGTATTATAGATCATAGGATTGCCCCTTTTGTTAAGATATCTAGAATAAACATTTACTATATGTGTGTAAATTGTAACATTTATGAGAATCTTTAGAAGAATTTGAACTATGAAGTTTGTCTGTCCCCTTTTCCAACATTTTCACGATCACTTAATGCGGGTTACATTTTATTGGGTACTTCACATTATGAGCCTTCTCTGGTCAAGTGACTCAATCTGGTCAAAGAACTTTCTGAACTACGAGATTCTTGGAAAAATCATATGACAATAGCATAAACTTGGTCTCCAAAGACCCCCAAAAGTACCCCCCACTACCCCTCCTCACTTTTAAGCCATTCCCATTGACATCGACACCTTTTTGGCGTAGAAAACAATGTGAATAACAAAGAAATGAGAACTACGCAATACGAATACGGGGGAGCGGAGAAAGGCTGATACAGTGCGGTAAGAGGTGGAAAGGGGAAGAAAGGTGGGTAGAGAGAGAGAAGCAAACATGGTTGCCCAACCGAGTTTTTGACCGTTTGGAATTTTGTTTATTTGGGACAAGTTCACTGTCGGCCAGAAGAATCCAGAAGAATTCAGAAGACAGGGGGCCGGGAAGATGGGCGGGGTGCAGTACCCCTTTTACATCACCTCCCGTCCCGATTTTCGTTTTCCTTTACGCTCATATTTGTTTACAACTTTTGATTTTTTTCGTTCTTTCTTTTTTCCGGTTTCTGTTTCTCTTTTCGCGGCACTTTGCTTACTTAATGACTTTCTACTTTTTTTTTTTTTTGGAAATAGTTTGGGAATGGGGCTTATGTAATGGTCTATTCTTTTATTGTTGTTTTGACGGCCGCTGTCTTCGGCGTTTTGGAATAACTATGCCTGTTGATTCTTCTGAATGTTGACTATGTTTTCGTTCCACACTCGATTTTTTCGTAAACAAAATTTGGCCAGAAAAGGGAAGTACGAAAAGAAATTGTCTATTAACGGTATTTAGCTAGAGAGAAGCTTCAAAAACTGCGCAAAAAATATTTAGAAGGAAATTTTAGCCTTAGGTGGCCAATTAAGATTATAGTTTACGTGCAAATTATGTCAGAATGTTCAATTCAAAGTGGGGAGTTAATATAGCTAGAACAGCGAGGTGTTCAACTAACATGTAAAAGTAGTCCTAGTATCATATAAATACACCTTAAAGCCATAAGCTATTAAATGAAATCTTGATTTTAAAATAATAAAGAAACACTTTCTTAATCTTAAATTTTTAATACTTTCAAATTAATGTACATAGTCTGAGAGGTTTAAGCTTTAGATGGACAGCTGCAGTTTCTGGATAAAATATATAAGCGGATGCAATTTCGATCTTATCGCCGTGGCACCGCTTTTGGCAACCCAATTAAATACGCGTGTGTGCCCCTCCCCAGAAAAAGAACCTTCTTTAAGAACAAACGAGGCCAGGAGTAACAAACAAACAAAAAGCCCAAGCTAACTCCCAAAATATTACTTCCTTTATATGCTTTATATATCATTATCATCAACGCCAGAAAAAAAAAGCAATAACAATGATCTCCAAAGGCAACGCAACAAGTTCAAAAGAATCGTTTGTTTCTTTTTTCGGACTCTCATTCTGTATCTCTATACTGCTCGCTTTTTGCATTCAGAACAACACGGAAAGCGTTTAAGTAACCGACAAAATTTGTGTTGCAAAACGTCACCGCAGAAAAAGTGACGAATACACCAGATAAACCGTAAGAGTCGCGAATATGCAATCTTTTCTGTCAGTCGTTTGAAAAAGGGGTTTCTAAAAGTGTTTTTATCTATAATACTTGTATAATTTGAGAGTTCATTTTTCTGGGGAAGTTCATCAGCTGTAATCAAAATAATTGTTTTCGGGATGCAAACCCCTCCAAAAATCGCCGCCTATGCACTTTCTCTGTTTGTTTTCGCGTTGCACTCCGCATTTGTTGTTGTTTGCTTTTTAGCACTGCTCTCCTTTCGTCTGCTTTGCACATGTTGCGGATTCGTAAACGGGGTGAATGTCATCAGGATTGTGATTGTATATTTTTCCCGGCCCGGGTCAATTGCCTCTTGGGTAACTCATGGAATTTCATTCGGCAGTTGGCGGCTGGAACTGCTGACGAATGCCGATCCAAATTCAGACATATAGTAGTGGGTAATGACATATCGCTGATTGTACAATACAATCGTGACGGGCCACAATTCTTCGCAACGAGAACGAATGTAAGCCAATGCGATAATTATTACGATTGTGGGGGATATTTCGCTCTGATTAATATCCCTGCCACACGTCGATTGAATTGAATTCGCATTTCGATTACTGGAAATAATCTTATGAAATGTGTGGAGAATTCAGTGACAAAATAAGGGAACAAAATGAATCGATCGACACAGTTAATGTCTGGAGAAGTTCACGAACCGATCTCGATCTCGACTGAGTCACAATGGGAAGTCAGGTTGTTGACATTGTTGCAGTTCAGTTTTAACTGAAAGTGGCATCGGAGATGAGTACGTGTATTTTTAAATTAAATTGCAATATGCATGAAAAGGATTATATAAACAATTGAAATGAAAAGATTTTCCTTACAAAAAATCAAACCATATCAAACGTTTAATTTGTTAGTAAGAATTTTTCTATTTAATGCAACATTCACATCCTTGTATCCATGATATTAGCATATAGAAAATAATAAACATCTAAATTAAAAACTAAATCCAATTTTGATTTTCCTCTTCGCTTTTCCAATTTTCCAAATTTCCCTTGAGGCTCAAACTGTGTTTTCTCTACGCCGAACAAAAACACAAACAGCTAACTGCAATCAACAGCTCACATGCCACAACAACAACAGCAACAACAACAACTCGATGGGACGTACAGCCATTTGTAAGTCAACGAACCAAGAGGCTAGGCTATAACAACAACTCGAACAACTCCAACAGCAAAGTTGAGCCGCAGCAGAGTATTTATCTATCGTTTAGTCATCTCATTTTATTTGATTTTCTTTTCGCACATGGGCGATTGTGCGAGTGAATGGCCGGCCCAGCGGCATACTACTACAGTACGGCATACGAAGATCTTCAAGAGCCATACATTTCCACAAACACCCATGCATTTTCACCAAAGACAACGTCCTTGCTTCAGTTAACAACATGCCAGCCGAGCAGCGACAACGACAACGACAACTACAACGTTGTTGGCAAAATGACGCTGCAAAACTTGTTGTCGTCGCGTTTTTTTTTTTTTTTTTTTTTTTCAACGATATTGTTGTATGGTACTCGCAAACGGTGTAGTGTGGTTTGGTATGGTGTGGTATGCCTCGTTTGCTGGGTTAGTTACCCCCAGCGCAATGGCAATGAACCAGAGAACCATTGACCGACCGGAGAAAGACAGACGATGCCGATCCGCTGCTCTGCAACTTGCAACACGAAGTCCGCGAAGCGATCGTTTCCAGTTTGGCGAGTTCGGAGCTGCAGAGAAACTGGTTCTTTCGCAGTCAACACACAATTTGCAACACGACGACCGCAGACGCAAAGTGCAATGATCGCAACGAGGCTGCAGATCGAGTGGCTTTGCCAAGTGGAGGCGGCCAAAGTGAATGCCGGATTCAGTGGGCAGTGGCGATGACGTTGGTGGGACAATCAAACAAACAAACCAACAACAAAAAAGTGTGCGATGGAGGGGGGGGGGAGGGTGAATAAAATGCGTCACTCGTGGCGTGGGATTCTGTGTGTTTTTACAGTCAGACAAGCCTTTAAGTAGTCAAATATGGAAAATGGAGATCGCCGCAGGCAATTCAAAAAGTTAGGAAGGAGAAAGGAAATGGCCAGGCTTTGGTGGAAAGTGTGGGAGATATTCGAAATCAATTTTTAATGACATATACATCTATAAATCCTTATCTATATTTACATTTATATTTAACACATCTGTATTATTTAAAAAATATTGTTTTCTATTTTAAAGACCGCCTTGCGCACTAAGCTTAACAAACTTCGAAATATTAGAATAGATAGAAGAGACTTCCACTTTTATAAAATTTGTGAATTTGAACTTGCTTCTCGTATCTCTAAATATTCGACTTACAAATATCATTGCCTAACCCAATCGCTTTTAGCTTGGAGTTGCGATCACTTCTTAGACTTCCAAATCTACATAAGCCAACTGATGTTAAAAGACAAATATGGATATCTTCTTGCCAGATCAGCAGTTTGCTAGCTCGGTCGGTCAGTCAGTCACTCAGTCCCAGGGAGCAGAAAATGCTTTTGGCCAACTCAGCTCGACGGAATCATAAGCCAAACCAGAAAAGCGAAAACCGGGCAGAAAAGAAACCGCCCAACAGAAAAGTCTGTACCAAGTGCTATACATCCCTCTCTATACTTCACATTGTGGCCGTCTCTTTCTGGACGGCTGTGGTCGTGCCGAAATTTGGCAATGAACTTGAAACACGTGTAAGAGGTATGAATAATTTGGCCAAGACAAAGAAACGAAGCAGTCAAAGAGAAGAGTGGCGGCCCAAAAGTCGCGGGAAGCCAAGCAAGGGGAAGAACGTCTTTTGTAACAATTTTGCATGATTTACGAAATTTCAGGGAGTCTCTTTCGGCCCCTTTTCTTTCTTTTTTTTCTCTGCTCGGGGTTTATTGTATTTTTAATTATTTTCGGCGTAATAACCTAGATTCGTGGCATCGACCGCCAGCAAGTCCGAGTCCCGAGTCCAATTGCGAGTCATTCGGTCATATAATTTCTACCTTTTCCCTTCATAATGGTTGTTTTTCTTCGGTTTTCTTTTTCTGGTCGATTCTAGCTGTTTTCTTTTGCGCTTTGCATTTTCACCAACGCCAAAATGTTCGTCATTTTCTTCTTTGATTTTTCCATTTTATTATTTTACTTTCCAGGGAATATTTAAGTGTTGTAGATCTCTATATAGGCAAAGAGTCATGCTGGCGAATTGAGTGCTTGTCAAATTATGCTTATATCTATAATAATTTAATTTGTACTTCATACTTCTAATTCTCGAAGTAGATGAAAAGGAAAGACTGCTCCAACTCTATTTCAAACCGAATGCAATGTATAATGTCTTGCAGCAATAGGATCATACAATCATACAACAGGTACCAATAAAAATATAAACGTATAAAGCCGGTTAAATTACGGCAATGCTATCGACTGACAGTTCATTCATCAACCGAGCCCACAAAGAACCTTTTGAGGGATACACGCCTACTGTCTTCTACCTGCCTCAAGACCCAGAACTGGGCAACCATAACCTAGCGCACTTAGAAAACAGGCTCGCACAGATCCCAGAAACTTCCCAATCAGAATAGAACGGTACCTGGCCCACAGGCACCTGTGGCATAAGAAATTAATGATTCCACCGACCACTCCTCGGATTCGTTGGCATACCAAATGAGTTCCTCGATTTACCACTAAAGGTTAGCACTTAGTTTCGGGGTTCGTATCACTCACCTGGAATGGAAAGAATCGAGAATATATGATGAGCCAAATTAGTTAACAAATGTCGAATGCTACAATGGAAGGGTAATCAAAAACACGCTCTTATCAAACTTATTCCAAGGTTTAACCCCCACTCCCGATTTTAGATCATTTCCGCGTTTTTTGTATGTTGCGATGTACATATGTATGTATATGTACATAGATATGTACATACATGTTTGTTGCTTCTGATTCGGTATAGGCGTATGACCGCACCAGGGGCAAAATAATATTGCCAAGTGCGCAAAAAGCCCTTGCTAGAGTTCAGCGAGCCCAGCTCCATATATGTATGTATATGTTCGTATATAGTACATATACATATGTAGAACAGGTAAAATATAACTAAACTTATCTTATCATTGAAATACACGTGAACGAAATAGATAAACATAATCGTTTGCATAGGGGTTAATATCGCGTATTTGGGCCCATGGGTGGGTAAATCGTAAATAGCTTACTATACTGTTGAAATTGAGATTAATAATAGCTCAGTTGAAAATTAATTTAGCGTTTACTTCAATAATAAAAATGTTTATATGCATATAAGATTTGGCAAATTTATAAGATTGTTTCGTGAATTATATGTTTTGTATGATTAAACGAAAGCCCCTTATATTTTAAATTATTAGAAATAGTTAAATGGATATCTTGTCAAAAGTGTTTGTGCCCCAAATAAACACGTTTCCGACAGGAGGACAAATCGCCAGCATCGAAGGTTAAGTCGAATGGACTCCGACAGATGGCGCTGCGGGGGCAAATAGCTAATCGTGTGTCCATGAGATACAATTCCTTATTTTTAGCCACTCAGATACAAATTGCGTTTGTGCGTTTGCCGAGTTCACTCCACTAGAGAAAACAATGAAAATATTTAGACGGACAAAGTTCTGCCTCCAAGTGCGAGTACAACAATTGTTTCGGGCAGCCCAAATAACATTTATGTAGCTCTCTATTTTAAAATGCGTGTGCGGGTATTTTTTTTTGTACATATGTATGTATGCGTGATGGTCTCATTTTCGGTGTACATACACAGAAAATTATTTCGAAGTTCAAGGTCAGTAAACTTGCTACGCACACGCACAATGGGAAACGAAATAAAATAAAATAAAATGAAACGAATCGAAAAACACGAAGTGCGGGCAGCACCCGAACACTAATACAATCGCCAAATTATCTCTCTCCTCCTCACTAACACACTCAAATAGCGCTCTCGATCGCTCTCTTTGCGGTTTAATGAAACTAGAACGATTTTCGAATGAGCTGCTCTGAGGAAGCGAGATGGAAATGGAAAGGAAGACAGAGAGGAAAGGAGACGGAGAGTCCAAGACGGGGATCAAATGGAAAGGAAGGTAAGAAACCCAAGCTCCACATCCCAAAAAAGATACATATTTGTGGAATGATCTACATACGAAACATCATCACCCTTTCATAAAAGTTGTGTAATAGAAATTGTAGCATTAGATATTTCTCGAATAAATATAACTAATAAATTATTTATTCTTCTTATTAAAATAAATAATATGGAGTGTATTTAACATTAAATTATTTCTAATATATTAGTGGACTACATCTATCCTTTTTGTGTCCTGTGTATCCTTCACAAGCTTTGCACCCAAGCTGATAGGCCTCTGCAAGGGTATTGCGATCACTTGAGCATAGGAAATAGTTTGAAACGATTTGAAACTTGTGCGGGTGTTAAAACGATATCAACTTGATTTGTTTGAGGCCCGAAATTATCTCCGATGATCTTATGCGCGCGGAGAACCAGTTTCGACACTCGTTAATTAACGAAATAATCTGCTGGAAACTTGTTCAAACAAAACTTCTGTCGATGATCGAAGAGTAGAGGCAAAGGCCAAATAATAATTTGGCAACGACAAGGGTCAAAACTCGCTGGGAAGGTCAGATTTAAATGTTGGCTGGAATCGTTTCCTATCACGATCTCTTTCGCATTCTTTTCCAATTTCAATTTGAATTATTGCTATGTATATTATAATGTTTACTGGCACAAAAAAACGGAAAGTTGTTCATCGACTTTTTCTTTTTTCAGTTTCGGTTACTTCAATCCATTACTGATAGCATCTCTGTTCTCCAGAAAATAAGAAGTAACACTTGAAAACTATATAAATACCGAACCGAGTACACTATGTGTTCTTCTAAGGTGATGCTGAAATCAAAAGTTGAGATCGCAGTAAGAGCTCACATCCTCTTTTCTTTTTTTTTTTTTCTCCAGCTGTTGCTATCTTCGGTTATGCTATTTCGTTCTTTCTCTTTGCTACTTTCTTCGTCTTTCATTCAGTTATGTAACGTGGCCATGGCCTGCTTTCTTTATTTGGACAGCGTCTTGGGCAAGTGAAATAGGTTAATGGGCATCGGCATTTCACTGGGATTGTTTGTTTTGGTTTTTGAGGAAAGTAAGTTGGGAAAGTATGTTTTCAAGTGCATTTCGTGGTTATTTTTTTGGGATTCGTTTTGAGCTGTTTGGCGATTATCATACTAAAAAGTGTGATAATTATTCATAGAGTGTACGAGTTCTAAAAGAAGTGTGGGCTGGAGTAAAATCCATATGTGCCTCAATTAAAGTTCCTTTCAAAATTTGTGCAAAATGCTGGCGGATCTTGTTTTAGAATTTGTTAGGCTTTCAGTTCTAATGATAGTTGTTAGATGTTTTATTGCTAATTATGCGAGTGCGTGTGCTTTGCCATGATTAATACGATTAGGAGGGTCTGAACTGATGACTGGTGATGTCATTTCGCCAAACGCTTTGGAGTTAAAAGGTTCCAACTGGCAAAAGCCTATTAAAAATTATGAGAATTTTCGCAGAGTCACTTTTGAGGCTCGGTTCGGTCGAAGTTAGACAATCGTAATTCGCGTAATTAGGCGAGTTCAAGTAACTTTTGCTTGGTGCTTAGTTTTGGCCATGTCATGGCTCAGTTGCCAAGCGGCCAAAAGCGGCCCCACACCCCTCTTTCACGCTCAGCTGTGCGTTTGGCATATTCAAGTGTCAATTACAATTGCCTCAGGGGCGCAAACGAAAAAAAAATCACAGAATTTAAACGATTATACACAGCGCGAACGCAGGCAGCATTTAAAATGCGTAGAACGAACTTGAACTTCAGCACAAAAGAAGGAGGAAGTCGGCCCCAAATATCTACGAATTATCTACCTAGCGCGAAACCGAGAACATAATCTCTAAACGCAAAACCCAAGCAGAACCCAACCCAACTCGATTTCAAAGTCAAGGGCTAAGGGGCGAACGTGTTCAAAATGCTAAAATACCCTGCATGGATAGAGGTAACCAACGAAATATTGCCCTAGAAACCAGGTAGGGGGCTTTTGGGGGAGTTACGTGGCTCGTGGCACGTTGTTCGCCATTTTGTAGGAAGCTCCGAAAAAAAAAAACAGAAGAGAAATGAAAGACTATTGAGCAAACCGCTTTGGATCAACTCAAAATTTTATGCGGGCAACATTAACAAAAATAAAAAAAAGACAAAGAACCATAAGAAAAAGCATAGGGAGAAGAATACGCACCAAAAAACGAACAAGAAGAAGACACTGCAAAACCGAAAACCAAACTTTTTTGGCATAAAAAGAGAACTCACCAAATAATGAAAATGTCAATGTCCGAACAACCTTGAAAGAAGCCAAAGGAGAAAAGCTGCCACACGAAAAAGAGAGATATTCGGCGGGGGGAAAAGAGGGCGGAAGGAGAAAAGAGAAGGGTGGAAGGAGCGTATCGCATTGAGAATCACTTAAGTGTAAGGGCCCAAACTGAATTTGCAATGCGCATAAAGTTCCCAGCCAACCCTAAAAAAATTGAAAAAATCCAATCCAAGTAAAGGGTTTATGCATCACCTTCGATCAAGGCAATTAGAATTTGAGATCACTTTGACGGATCGCTACGCAATTGAATAGAAAAGTCTAGCATATATAAAAGAGATTGTAAAGATCAACAGGTATCTAAAGATCTATGAGGAAACTTAAACTATTTTCAAGGCAATCTTCAAATCTTTTTGTAGCTTACAAAAAATCGAACGCACCTATGTAATCATACAAATTTACCAAAAATTGGTGGTATGTGTTTTATATTGATTTATATTTAGTGAGATATTTATTGGCCCTTCGATAGTTATTTTTATATCGAACAAATTATTTTTATTGAAGCTGCATTAATTTACGAAATCTAAATGACCAACTTTTAAAAAAGCTTTCTGTAATCTGTGTAGGCGCCCCAAGTGGACGGTTTCAGCAACTCAGAGCTTTCTGAAGAAGACAAGTATGCGCCAACCACCGTCAGATGGCGCCACACGCTAAACATCCACATTCGTTAAATTAAAATTGAAATTCGTTTTACCATATAACTGACTTGGATTTTCGAAAATAAATATGTTTGTTTGATTAGCAGAAAAATAATAGCAGTAACATTTTTAGGCCTGTTATTAATTCAGCTAAAAAGCTTGAGAAAATATATTTACAGTTGCTCTTTGACGTCACTGCAGATTTGAAGGAAACCCGAAATTGAGTTCATGAACGTTTGTCGACTTCAATTTGTGTGCTAGGCTGGGCGAACAAAAAAAAATATATATAATATGCACATGGTGGGGGAGGGAAAGAGAGGGGTAACAGTCGCCACATGCAACGAGGTCACGTGCAGTTGGCTTGGCAATATGGCGCTCTACACTCACAACCTTACGACGCGATAGCGAGCGGCTCTATGAAAATGCACTGCAAGGTTGCACCCCCTCTCTGGCCCACCGAAAAACCCCCGCTCAGCCCCCACGCCATCCCCTTTAGCCACCTAATTGTGAGACAGGGCGAATGAACTGAACTGACCCGCTTCGAAGTAACCTCTAAAAGTGCTCTCTGCGTATTTGTGCGACTTTTTTGTCTGCTATTTTTGAGATTCTATTGAAAAATACGGTCAGCTTGTGTGGGTGGTTGGCTTTTGTTAGCTGAGTTTGGTTTGCAATAATTAAAAGTATTTATGGATTATGATTAGGGCGTATTGAAAAATTGCAACTTTTTAATTGAATTTAGCCATTGATTGCATATATCTGATTCGTTTTGCCAATAAATTAAATGTAATTATTAAATATAATATGTTATTCACATATCGATAATAAGCAATTTTAATGAGAAGCAGGTTATAGATTTCCTTTAAATTTGGAAATATGTATAATAATAATGTTTTAAAATATTTTTTTTTTTTATAGAATATTTTAAAAGTCCATAACGTTTAAATAGTTCGATTTGGGTTTAAGTCAGATTTGAAATTTCAGTATTTAACACTATTTGACAGTGTTTTGTTAATAGAAAATCTCCTAGTCTAGCAAAAATAACAATAAAAATAATTCGATTGTATATTAAAATAAAGTATTAAATTCTTTTTTTTAAGGGATCTGCTTGTTTTAATCCTTCAGTTTTAGGTGTAAGAAAGAGAGAGAGGTATACCTCTTGCCCGCTCTTCCGCTGCCATTTCCGTTCGCCATCGCCAAAAAAGCTTCTCGCTCTAAGCTTTTCCCCTTTTGAGAGTGTGTGTGTGAGCGACACACAAATTGAGTGCAAGTTCAACACACAGACACACGCACACTCGCATATCTATGACAAAATCCGTAGCTGCAGTTCGCTGCCTGAGTGTGCGTGTGTATCTGTGTGTAAATTTAGATCGAGGCTATTGCTTCACAATGCTGCTGGTGCATTCAACTCGGTGCTCAGCTCGAACAAAGCAAAAGGGGCAGAGAGCACAACATTAAGAAAAATTATGTTGAATTTATTTATTGCATAGAGCGTAGCGCTGGTCTCTCTCTCGATTCAATTGCAAAATGCAAATCGTGTGGATCTGAGGCTCCAATGTACATAACACATCGGACATGACACCGTATTCCGCAGCCGCGCTCATTTATTTTTATGAGTTATTTGACTCAGTTTCAGCGGTGGCAAGGTTGTGGCCCACTAGAAACACTGGGGACAGGTGAAGAACCTCTGATGACATTCGATTCGATCGAGCGATTGATATTGTTGAGCTGGAACTAGTTTTCGCTTAGTTAATTTGTTACAACTTACATACGCGGCGGGAATGAAGGGATTAGAAGCTTGATTGATCGATCGCAGTTGACTTACCTGAAAGTAGAATAAATATTTGATAAGTAATTGAAAATTATTTGAGTATTTCAAGGACTGTTTGTATATTTCTAAATTATAATTCAAAATCCTCGGTAAAGACATAATTTAAAATGAGTTCTTAAATAACTCTCAAGATATCGCTAGCATCCAAAGTACATTTAATTATGTTAAAACTTTTCCAATTCAATTAATCTTTGATCTTCAATGCAACCGCCTCATAAATCAAGCATTTCCCAACACGCTTAGCCTTCGCCACGGCAAGCTGAAAACATTTAAGCCATCCGCTCACTCTTGGCCAGCAATGAAAACAGTTAAGCAAATTTTCATTCAGGGGCATTTGTACACTGGCACAATGGGAGCACAGCAGCAACGACTGCAGTTCGAACAGGAGCGGATCAAGGTGCAACGGTGGCAGCATCAAAGCTGTGGTGGAGCCCCAACTGGGCGCCAGAACCGGGCCAATTTGAAGGCCGGACATTGGCCCAATGTGACCAATGCATTTACCCTAGAAAACTGCTACCGGAGAGCGAGAATTGAGGTGCTTACATACACTCTCTCTCTCTCTCTCTCTTAGTAGTGTCCACGTTGCGTATGAGTAATGCGAGTTTATATCCCACTCTCTCATAGCTGTCAGCATCAAATGTTCTTCTATCTGCTGCAGCTGACAAGCAAATGTGATTTCTCAGAAAAATATTCACACAATTTAAATTATTTAACAATTTTTCGAGAATCGTAGAATACATAAAAACAACATCAAGTATACGCAGTGTTTACGAACGAACTCATATGAAACCATATTGAATCGTGCCCAAAAAAAAAAAAGTAATTGGACCCGCCTTACGCCCTTGACATACCTACCCCTCCTCACCATCCCTGTGATCCCCCCAGCAAACGCAAATGTTAGCTGAGTGAAAAATAAAGCAAAACAAAAAAAAATTATTAGGTCATTTGGCTGGCATCATATCGCCGCGTACATCGGCTGTAGCGATAATAGAACTAAACACACACGCGCACCACAATCACACATACGCACACACTAACACAAAACATAGTTACAGATAGGGGCAGCAATGAAAAAACAAACCCGAGCTGAGGCAGGTCAATGAACGCCACGGCAGTTCCAAGGCCAAAGCCACAATGCCTAGAACCCCAGACCAAAATAATAGAGAGAGGGAGTGCGATAAGAGAAAAATCGGAGAGAGGCATGGAGGAAATGAGAGAGAGAGAGAGAGAGAGTACTAAGTGAAGCGGAGAGGACAGAATGAAAATGCCTATGGGTTTTCCCCACATTAGTTGATTAGAGTATGTATTAAGAACTAGCAAAAAAATTAATAAACTTAAAACTTAAAAAATAAATGTTTAGAATAGTTTGATGTAGTTTGGAGAGCGGAGCCAGTTTAAAAAATGGGGCGAATAAACTGCGTTGCTATCGCACGTTCTTTTATTATGCCGGCAACTGTCGGCCCGCTTATCTAATCTCCAGTCAAAACTTAGACAAATTGCAAAAAAAATAAATAAAATCTAGTTTTAAAAACGGAAAAGCCTAGAATTTAATAATCAAACAATACCACTGTGAGATATGAGGAAGGTTATTGCCATAGATAGTTTGAGCCGATTAACTTGTAACTGATATTTACTGTGTTTTAAATATAAGAAACCAATTACCAACTACTTTAGTAATATTCTCAAAAATCTTTGCTTTGCTTGCAACATTTTTACAAATATCAGAAGTCATAAGACAATCCCATTTATTAACAAAAAATTGTCACCCAAGCGTTTTGTTCAAACGCAAAAACCTAATATTGTCAGTCATAAATCTCCAACTGGCAACCGACAACCGAAAGGAGCGGAAAAAAAAATATAAATTCAACAGAATAAATGCCACAAAATGTCAACAAATGCCCCAAATACTTGTGGCACGTGCATGTGGCTGTGTAAGAACCGTAGCCATTCACTTGCACCAGTTAGTTGCAAATAAAATAAGCAACATTTAGGAGGTTCAAAACTAAGTGGCAGCCGCAATCTTTGTGCTTTCCATGAGCGCTATCAATTGAAAGCGAAATTCACTTTCATGGCTTTCATGGTTCGCAATCCCCCCCCCACGGCACAATGTGTCCCCACATTTGGCCAAGTTCAACGACCGCACGAGTCCCTGGCCTAGATTTTCCAACATCAACGACAGCAACAGACATTGCTGATATAGCTAGTGTGCTTTTACTTTCGTTCACCATCGGATTCGTTCGGGTTTTTTGCGCTGCTTTCGGCTTGAGTTTGATTGGTGCTCATGGAATAGGCTCCCTCACGTATAGCGTTCATGCTTTGGAATTTGAGATAATAGAAAAAGTTCCAAAATGGCACTAAATAATACGAAAACTTAGGAAAATAATAGAATATTAAAAAAAGATGAAACATTAACGAAACATACAGATGTAGCGTTACGACAACAGGCTGGGTAATACCAAATACCAATCGCAGTTATATACAAAATGTAGCCCACTTTTAAGGGTATAAACGTGAGATTTTAGAGGTATTGCGCAAGAGTTTTGCAAATACAACATAAGCTAAATTAATGAACTAAAAACTTATAGCTGCATTCAATATAAGTTATTATGGTTAACACATATTTCATTCCGTATATAAAATAAATAAAGAAATAAATATATATATATATATATATATTTACAAATTTTTGGATAGAGCATTTTAAACTTTTTTTTTTTCTGTATTATTGAAAACGGAAATTATTTATACAGTCTTGTTTTGTTAAATTTAAACAAAAAATATAAAAATTATAATTTTGCACTTCTTTAAATTGAACTTAAAATTATTTACGTATTGTCCTATAAACACTCTACGATAATCCTAAGCATCTCGCATAAACGCTAATTCGTTCATCAATTCTCTTCTCTCTTCTGCGCATTTTGATGCCAAACATGAATATGTAATTTAATTATGCGGCATTATGATTAATGCATAATTTGAAAATGCATAAAATAATCAGCTCATGATGTGGCCAGCCAATATGCCAATAAAATTCTTATTGCCCAAAACTTGCAGAAATATCCCCTCGGCAAAGATAATAAAATGGCAGCCAGCAAATGCGATTTGCTATCGTCATGACGGACCTGCCTCTTATCCCCCCTCACTCAGATTGTTGTGTTTGCTTTTTGTTTTTGCACAAAATGAAAATTTAGGTTAATGAGTTCAACGACCGCCGAGGAAGCGCCAAAAATACTCGCAGTACATGGAGCCAATAGAAAGATAGACAGAAAGTGAAATCATTTTTTTTTTTTCGAGACTGGGAAATTCGTTGCCGCTTGTGGATGAGAATGAAGTGGGAAGAGATTTTAGACACACAAAATGTCGCTTTTTTATGACATTTTAATTAATTAAACTTAGCTATTATGTTAGGCTTAACTATTATTTCTTATACCAATACGAATGGCTTAAAAGATACAAAGATGTTCTTTGCTTATACATATTAAATCTATAATGACAGATTTGATATTTGATTTTCAAAATGTATGTAAGATTGAAAATCTTTTTTCCAAAAAGTTGGAAAACAAAAAAACCTTTGAAAATCAACTACACTCAATTGCCATATATATCAATATATAGATACAATATCTTTCATTTAGGGTGATTCATTCACTCACCAGCTAAAACTCGTCCAATCAAACGTTCGGTATCGTCTATATGTTTTGCCTGGGCAAAGAGATCCTCCCGACTGCCAACTGTCATTATGTTTGATTACCGTTGGCTCGATGTATTTAATTATTCAGATGTGGTATTACCGAGTCTTTCAAATTAGTTTGATTTAAATATATTTGATTGGAATTGTTTGATTGATCTATAAATTTGCTAGGATTTGTACTAGTTATTTTGTTTCTTGTTAATCTATTTAAGGCTTTTTATGGCACCTTTGTGAGTGTTCAATTCGTTTAGCTAACTATTCTAGTTTTGGCTATCAACTTGTTTTTAACTTTAACTTTAAAAAACTTTGATTAAATTTCCTATGGAATAATTGTGTGCACAGTTTTATCACAAGGTAGCAACCAGAGTAGAGATGATGTAGGATTTTTTACGTGTTTTATTTTTGGCCAAGTCTTTATGCATTTTCATCTAATAAATGCCACCATTTGTTTATGCATTCTCTAATTATTAAACATTTAGAAAGACTTATCACTCTCTCTATTTATGACACTCGGGTAATTCTCAAAAAATATGTTTTTGATTTGTGCTTTGGCCGTTCAAATTCACGTGGAAATGCCGAAAAGTTTGGGAAAGATTTTTGAGCGCCGGGCACAGTCTCAGTGTTCAGAATTCGGTATTCGCGCAGCGAGCGAAGAACGCAGAATAATAAGCAAAACAACAAACGCGGGGCGCCAAAGCCGAAATGCAGAAGCAGAAAATCGCAAGTTTCAGTCAGCTGTTCGCTTTGTTTTTTGCTTTTTTTTTGGGGCCGGCCATGTGGCTACAGTTTGTCGCACTGCTTGCATGGAGCTTTGCACTGCTTGCAATAAGTGATGGGAAAGCTTTGGCGCCTGGTTTTGAATCTCAGTGCCACTAGTTTAAGTACAGGTTTAGTTTAAGTATAGGAAATTAGTACATTTTCTTTTAGAAATTTGCCTTTGTAGTCAAAGTGTTATTTACTAGACCTATGTGCATTGTAAGCGAAATTCGTTTCTATAGAATTTGTTGTATAGAATTTTGTATTTAAAGAATTCAGTTTAAACATTATCAGTAGTTTAATCAAGTAGAAAAGTTAAATCTTTCTTTACATAAGTTTGTGTATATTTCAGTTCCAATAAAATTAAATGACCTAACCCTTTCTGCTGAAACCCATTGGCGGACCAGACAAAAGTGATTGGCTGATGACGAACATTTAACCAAATGTGAAACTATCAGATTGTGGCCGCTAAAACCAACAAGCGATTTGTGGAATGCAGCGGATAAAATCCTCGGCCGAAGTCTGATTACCGCTCCGGTTGGCAACAGAAGCACCAAAAACCTAGTCCTGCCTTACGAAGGCCCAAAAAAAGCAGAAGCAGCAGCAAAAGCAGAGCGGGCCAAAGTTAAATGAACTGTGAAAATGCCAATGACAGAAGAATTATTCAAGGCCGGGCTGACGAACAGCGATACGAGCCAAAAACGAGGCGTGAGAAAGGCTTCGGCGTTGGCCAGTAGCAATAGCAATAACACCAATAACAGCAACAATGGCAACAAAGGCAACTAGGGCTACAGCAGAAACCACTCAAAAAGTTTCCTGAGAGCCGCAGCACAAATGCCTGAAACAAAACTTGCTCCTTCAAAGGGACACCAATTAAAAATAAAACTTTAACTATGCTTTTGCCAGCAAACAAACAAAAAATAAAAGTTTTTATCATTTTCATAGGCCAAATTCTATGTAGAGAATTTCTCTATATAATTATAATTTATTATTACTCAATAAAAAAAATATATATTTAATATAGAGGAAATCCTTGGAATCTGATAAAAGCGTAATGCCTTGGTATGCATTTAATTGTTATTTGAACTATCGTTGATTAAAATTGCTTAACAAGAACGAGCAGCAATAGAATGTAATAAATATATGAGGCACACTAGCAACATAAGCTGCATTTAAGACAAATAGAAGACCAGAGACTCGATGTTTGGGTTAGGTAAGTAAACGTCTGTGGCTTGTGCAACGCGAATGCGACCGAATCCTTGAGCTACATGGGGATTGTCCTAGCCAACAGCTAAGCCACCTCCGTTTTCCGCAATCCCCGTTCTTCCTTGGACTTTTCAGCCAACCAAGAGTGGCATTGGGAACTGTAGCAAAATGTCAGCGAACGCATTTGAACTTTTCATTGCAACCGAAGCAAAACACGTAAGTCGAGGGAGCGGACCGGGGGCCATTATATCCGCCCACTGAGGCCGTGCCTCTGGGTCTGCCCTCAATTTGGATTCGGCTGCCATGTTGCACAATCCCGGCCAGCAGCCGCAGCCAGCGATTCTGTGTCGTTGCACGGGTTCAGGGTCACTTCGCGTTGCACTCAGCGCCCAGCAGCAGAATCTGGGTGTGGGTTGAACCACTTGGGCTGCTGCGCACTGAGAAAAATATTCGAAGGTAACCGGTTCAATCTATCTACAATCTGCTCAAGCTGGCATAAACTCTGCGCTAATGCTTGGTACTACTTTGCATTATTTCATTAGAAAGATCTAAACATATTTTAGTTATCATCAAGGGAAGTACTCACTTTTTAATCAAATGTTCAATTCTAATGACTTTTAAATTTACACCTTAGTTTTAAATTAATGGAAGTTGCGTTAGGAGATTTTTAAACAATCCAATTTAGTAGAATTCTCTTGTGTTTTGGAAACAATTAAAATAAGTATGCCAAAAGTATGCTATAAATATTTTGTAAAATATTCCATACCTATGAAATACAAAGGCCTTAGATTTTTGATTGATTTTTGTTTGATTTTTTTTAAAAACAATCGAAAAATATAAATTGTGAAACCCATTTATTGGTTTTGAAAATGCAGGCATTGCTTAAATTATATAAATTTGTATCTGTGTAGATTGGCTGCCGCTAGTGCTCCATTAAACGTGTTAGGCGCCAAACGGTGTGAAAATAAAAAGCACTTAACCCACCAGCAATTTGCTGCTGATTCGATTAGGCCAACACCGTTGAGAACTGAGAATTGTGAGGAGAAGGGGCTCAACTTAATGGAGAAACGCACTTTTGTTAGAGAATGGAAGGTTGCAAGCCGTGCAATGCAAAGCAGGAAAATTGAAACTTTTAATGAAATATAAAAGTTTATGCTTGCCCAATTAGTTTAGGAGACTTTGAAAAGGCAACATGTAAGTGTTATGATTTCAAGTGATCATATATTATTAGGAGTGCAAAATCATACACTGAATTTATGACAGGACAATTGCCTTCATTCAGAACTTTCCTTGTCCGGACTCAAAAAGTTAACCGCAACCACACATAAGTCGCTTGATCCGCTGACGTAGTTTCCCATGCATTCAACCTCTCACGAAACTCACTTAGTCATGCATATACATTTATAGAGCGCATAACCTTCAGTGTCTATTCAACTCTCGGGGAAATTCGTCCAAGGACATGAACTGTGCTCACCCCCAAAGCAATACGACTTCATGCAAATGGGACAGAAGGCGCCGATAAATGGTGACCCACCGTTTTATCACCTAAAATCCCCTTGCCCAGCCCTCGGCACCCACTAAACGATGACAAAGACAAAAAACGAAGGAAAGACAATTTTAAAATTTTAATTAAAACCGAAAATACCTGCAATGCAATTCAAATGGCTTTACAAATGGTCAGCCGACGGTGCTTTCAAAATGTGTGTAAGGATTTTGTGCTGCTTCGCTTGTGTGTGTGTGTGTGTGTCATGTCATTGTCCTGGATAAAGTGCAACGACTTTGGCCCTTCAAAACGTCACAAAAGTGCGTGAAAAGCTCAGAAAAGCTTTGAGGTGACTAAAAAGCTAACCGTTCTTCTTTGCTTATCAGGATTTGTGATATATTGCAATAAATTCAATAATGTACTATATAAGCTATGATAGTGTTTATTAAATAAATAATAAGAACAGAAAAATACATTTTTAAATATAATACCATATATATAATAACATAACATATACCATTTGCAAATTAATTTTTTTATAGATTTAACAATCTTTAAAATAGAATTTTTAACTCAAATTCCTACCAATGTAATTCTGTAAATACTTTAAACAATGCATCCACATCGTAAAAATAACTGTGATTTAAGCTAATATATGGGCTGCTATTCATTGTAATAACTGTGATAGGAAACGCATAAATATAGTTTCGATTCTCCAAGCAGCAGACAACAAAAGCGGGCGACAAAAGTTGTTCACACTCGTAAAAACACAAAGAGAGAAAGAGCAAAGAATATGAGCTAAGGGGGTGGATGTGGGCGAGAGTGTGAGAGAGAGTGCGTGAGTGTACGGCACTCTCAGATACAAACGCTCACACAGATACACACAGGCACACATACATGTGTACCACCGCGCACTGGGACAGCACTTGGCCCAGATTATTTTGAAGGTCGCGTATTATCGACGGTCGTTCACCTATTTACTCGGCAAACAACAAAAGCAACACACACAACAGCGACGCTGACGTCGACGTCGACTGCGGGTGGGCTTTTCGGCTGTTTTTCTCTGCGTCTGTTTCTTTCATATTTATGTATACACTATGTTTGTAAATTGATAAATATTCTGGTATATACAGTGAATGACTAGAAAAAATTTTGATATGATTTCTTGTTAAATCAATTCAAAATCGAATAATAAATTGATTAATAATAAAATCGAATCGAAGACAGATGCGTATCAATTACGTTTTAAGAAATTATATTAAGCCAATGAATCTAAGCGTGATATTCAGTTTAAATTAAAAAAGATTTTAAACTTTAACTTTATTAATAATGTGCTTAAAATATATCCCTTAGAGATCTTTGAACTTTTGCATTTATTTGAAATTCAGGTTGCTATGTAAATTCTTTTACAAAGTAATACTATATTTGATGAATGGCGTGTTTTTTATTTTCTGGTTCTAGAGCATCTACTGTAAAAATTTTGGTTTGCTTTATGTATATCGGTGTGTGCACATTTTTAACGCCAGTGTTCTCATATTATGTGTATATTTAATCAGCAGTTTCCACGAGTGTGGTTGCTTTTGTTGTTGGCGCAGCGCGTGCGACATTTGTTGCCGTGTTTATTGGGAAAGCTCTACAAAAAGGAAGCGGGAAAATTATGCGGAAAAGCTTTGCGAGGAAGTATTGAGGCAGTCCACAAACATTTGCACACATACGAATATGATATTCCTTATTTTCGTGTGTATTTTTCGGCAGTTAATGCGCATTAGGTGAGCCAGCGAAAAATAAACAAGTTCCTTACAAATACCAATACACTTAAGAAGTTAATAAACACAGAGGGTTCATCCGAAAAAAGGGCGTCATATTGTTGGTTTTCAATAAGCTAAAACATATGTGACACCTTAAAATTTAAGTGTAATGTGGTCGTTGGGTGGAAAGTTGTAGGTGACTAAAGAGTGGGGGAGCTTATGTATCTTCCATTTGCAAAGTAGGCCGACAAAAGCTTGTACACAGCTAGGTCATTAGGTCACAACTGTGCGAGCGAGATGGGATGTTTACAGAAACTGGAAAGTTGAGAGCGGCATTAAATTTAATCAGGAAATATCGCACACAAGGATACCAGCATACCAAGATCTAATATCAATCAAATCTGTGAACTAAACAAATCAATAAAAAAGTCAAGGGACTTCTATCTTACAACGAATAGTGCGTTGAACTAATATATATAATATATATATATATATAATATATATTATACAATTAATTAATTTTAGTATGGATTTACAAAAAGAATTTGATGGGAATATAAATGTAATTCAAACCGTCTATTTGCATTTAGAACGACTATTGAAAAATTTGACAAAAATTGGCGAAAGAATTGATATGCAAATATATGTATATCAACTTAAAATATACACATTTTGAATAATATACATGGCCTCTTAAACGTGGACAGAAGTTCCAAGAAACATTGTCTTAGGCATAGCATGGAACCAACTTTTCCATCAGAGCCAAAATACTAAGAGTCCTACAAATATTTCCTAACAGGAGCAAAATGCTTTCATTTGAGAGAGGAGGAGAGGAATGTAATACAAGTGAGAGAAAAAAGGTCTTGGTGGGCCAAAGGGGCGTATGGGTTATTTTTAGCACACGCCAAGAGAAAAGGCCTAGCCCAATAGGCTTAAACTTGAGGCTGTGAGTGGGAGGTATTTTTTGTAGTGGGTGGTTTGGGTGGACGGCTCACGGAAACAAAGCGGCTTATGCAGGGAGTTTCGACTTCGCTTGAGGGGATTTGACACATTGACCATGAATTTGCTCTCAGCAGCAGTAGAAGTGGAATGAAATGGAGAATTATATGAAGACAATGCACGTCGGTATAATATGAAAATTATACCATTCATATAAAGTAAAGCCACATTTAAATAATTATATGGATATTATTATTAACAGTGTAAATGTATTACAGTATTACTTTGCCAGTGGACCAACAGAAAATGTGTGTATCCTGTCGCTCGAAAATGTTTTCCGCATAAAATCATTTATCATAATTTTAAAGTAAGCAAACAGCTCAAAGTCTTGTCAATGCAAACAACAAATTCAATTAAGTCAAGAAAAGTGAGCTCCAATAATGAAAGAGAAAACCATTTGGAGCAGAAAGAGAGAGCGCACAGCGAGCAATTTTCACGAATTGCTCCATTAATAACACTAGAATTAACCGAAAGGTTACTAAAAGTCAAGGCCACCAACGAAATTCGACACATGCCCGACCGGAGAGCTACAAAAGCAAAAGGAAAGCTCAGAAAGCCAGGAAAGAGAAAGAGATTTGGTGGTGCAAGAGCGACAGGGATGGCCAGCTGCCACATTGACAAAGTGCTAATGCGTGTGAGAGTTATGTGGCAAATTTATAGGCCCCCTTCTATGGCGGTGGTAGCAATCAACTCGGCTAACAGCCCACCACGCCTGCCAACACCCAAAACCGAACCTAATGGCTGTAAGGAAACATTCGGAGCCATAAGTAAACGGAAAAACCCGAGGAAAAACGAGAAATATTTCAATTTTTGTTTCGGCCTGGTAAACGGTTAATTAAATGTGTTGCCATCCGCAAAAACGTAAAAAAAGTTTAGGAGCCAAGCCGAATATAAACAACAACTAATGGTGTAACTTGCTCAAGGTTAAGGTCGCTTTTGGTATTTAACGATTGTGGCTGGGAATTCATTTGAATGAGGCGCTATTTGTTTGGGATTATGTTGGATTAACAACAAAGCAAATGAGGTTAACATTCCATCCTGAATTCTAAAAGATGCCAAGGAAAAAAGCGAGAAAAAGGAAGCATTAACAAAAACATCGTGCTATGAATATTTCATAAGTAACAATTTTCTCGAATCTTTTAGATAATTGGGTAAAACAAGTAATGTATGTTCAAGCTATATATTGGGTCAATAAGTATTTTATTTGTTTTAAACCAAATCGATATAGCAAGTATTTTTCACATCTGGATGCCTGCTGCCATCTATTGCCAGATGGTGGAACCGCAACAACTGCGAAAAATGCAACGAGGAAAAGCTTTGTCATACAATTTTCCAGTTGCATTAGACAAAAGTTTTTACACAGAAAATCGTAAAAGTCCGAAACTGCACCTGAAGCTTTGCTGATGCGCTTGGGTTGCATTCGCAGCTAAAGTTCGCGCACGAAAGCTCTGTGGAATACGTAGTTGCAACTATTAAAATTAAATATTGCAAACTAAAGGCAACCCTGCAATTAGTGAGAGATGACAGTCAAAGAGATTTAGACGGAGAGGAGAGAGCTTTCTGCACTTCTCTGCAGGTGAAGAGCCACAAGTTGCCGCCAGGAAGTGCAACAGATGCGGCAACATTGAACAAACAGCTGTTTTAGTGGGAAAAGAAAGGATAGAGACCAATAATAGAGGATTTATTTTAAAATCGATATTTTAAAATTATGCTATTGCGAAACGTAAAATCAAATTGAAATACTAAAGATTTAAGGAAATGGTATGATAATGTTTATATTCGAATAATATTAATATAGAGAATATGGTTTCAGTGTCAGATTGCCCTTGTATGTTCTACACGTGCAGTGCAGCCCCATCCTTTACCAAGGATCCGACATTGGGCTGCCCTTGATCGCAAGTAACCTTCAGTGCAGGCGAGAGCTTTTGCCCTCGGAATGCAAACTGAAAAGTGTGGAAAAGTAAAATTGCCAAGGTGCTGCCAGGACATGGGCAGTAGGTCCTTGCCCAGGCGTAATTGGCTGGGGGCCCGACGGCAAAGGTAAGACCTAGCTTAATTGCCAGTTAATTGACTTTGAGTGGCATTAACCGACATCCGAGAAGGACTTACATTTAATTGGACTTGACATCATAAGGCGTTTTGGTACATACCTGCAAGAAAAGGAGAGAGAATACAAGATTAATGGTAAATATTAAATGTGGGTCAGTTTATGGGGCGTCAGTGGGTTGTCTTCGTTTCGGTCCTCTAAGATTTGCAGACATCGCGTCGAGAGTTCCCCAACTTTTATCCGCTTGTTTTGCACATTTTTCCTCATTTCTGCGCCCGGTTTTTGTGTTTTTATTGCGCAAAGCGCACATGCCAACGACCTTGACCATCACAATTTATTTTCATTTTACTTTTTGCCTCCCTCTCTCTCGCCGGCGTGTGTGTGTGTGTGTGTGTGAGTGAGAGTGTGGAGCAAGTGACACACATTACGTAGGTCCCCATTTAGTCGCTTACACAAGACCTCAGGCAAGGCCAGCCTCCCTCCTCCCACTAGTTCCCATCCAATAGTTCCCTATCTTTCGCTCTCCCATCGCATTTTAGTGGCTGTTTTGTTATTATTATAATTTCTGATTATGCCTCTAAGTCACGATAAAATGCTATTTTAGATCGGGTAAGTAATTAACAAAAATTAACTTTAAAAAACGCATTGGGCTGCGTTCACTGTTGAAATTAAGATAACTTTTTGATACCAGAGAAAAAAACATCACGTTGCACTTCCCCATTAGAAAGCAATTCTCATGCTAAATCTGCTGTCAATAAATTATTTATATTTAATTCGCACTTGATTCTATTTAGATTTTGCTTCCCCTAAGCGTGCACCTGTAATCCCACCTGCCCACCTGCCCACCTGCGCCAAAGTCTCTCAATTATATTAGAATACATAGTGCGGAAACTGGCGGTCACCTAACCGACATCGAATCGTTCGATATGCCCCGTGCCCAGACACAAAAATATTTATTTTCAATGTCACAGAGCAGACGAGTGAGGAAGTCTATGTATATGTACATATGAAATAGAGTAATGTGGGTGAGGTCAATACAAACCTATGAGCTACGTCAGAGCACAATTGATGATTGAGTGAGTGAGTGAGTTTGCGGTGGCAACTCTGGCAGCACAGTGGGCAACATGCCAAGGAAATTACTCAAGGCACGGAAGTGAGCCAAGGCTTCTCATCGAATATTTCCCCCAAGCCAAATTTCGCCAGAATGAATACGACGATAGAAGGAGAAATTATGAAACAGCCAAATATAGATTCAAACAAACTGAGACGGATTGAATGTCAAAAGCCGGTGAAAATTGGGCTCGTATACTAGAGGAAATCCACAGGATGCACGGAGGAAAAATCAATGTTTATTACTTCAAGTGGTTGTAATTGAAGCAAAATGGCAATTATAAGTTGACATTGACATTGCTTATCACACAAAAAACACGCACCCAATGAACGAAAGGAGACTAGTGGAATGCAAGGAGTGAAAGCCTGTCGCCTTTGTCCTTATCCTTGTCCTTGTGCGTTCATTATACAATCCGAAGAGCACGCGCCCAGACCGTTGTTGCTGTTTTTGTAGCTGTCAACGCATGCACATTTCATTGCCATCTTGCAGTCTACACACACACACACAAGTAATTGAACCCCCACCACACACACGCATACAAACGCACATACACATACACAACCCACAACACGGCCTTGACCACGAACAAGGACTTGTCAATTTCAGCAGTCGCAAAAACAATATACACGGAAATATAGGAAGACCAAACGTTTTCACCACATCAAATATAACTTTTTTAACAACATTTAACGACACCTAACAAATAAACTATTAGCCAGATTTAACGCTAGTTATGTTATATTATAAATATAAAATCTTTTTGTTTTGTAATTAAAAATTATATGGGAATACTTTTCCAGGAAGTTATTAATCTATTTAAAAAAAACAAACAAAAAAATACTTTTTACTGAGAGGCGAAAAGGACGAGAGTGAGAGCCGTAATTTAGTTTTGTGTTTACTTCCCCGAAAATGAGTTAAGCAAAATTGCATAGGAAAAACAAAATTTTTGGTGTCAGTTTACACAGTTTAGTGAAATTTGATTATAAGTTAAGAGAGGAAAATTCTTCAACTAATCTATTATGTATCAATTAGGCTCGTTTAGAGAACTTTTTAGATAAACCAAAGTTACCAATAATAAAGGTTTGTATTGGCAAATCAATTGTATATATGAATATAATACTATTTCTTATTAAAATCCAGCCAAACAAAGAACACATTTGTATAGCTTTTCCATTAAAACTGAAGAAGTATTCCATAATTCATCAGAAATAGAGTTGAAATCAATTCAGTACAATTTACTTCCATTTTGCGTATGGCTCGATTTCTCATCTGGTTCATTGACACCTTGTTGGTTTCGGATTGAACCGATCCGATGTTGTTTATAAGAAATATCCCATTCAAGTTTTGCGTGACACACTAACCCATATATGTGGGGAAAGTCTAGGGAACTGTAATATTTATGATCTTGTGGCAGGGGGAGAAATGTCAAGTGCTTTGGCCCTGACCTGACCTCCGCCACAACGTTGGTTTGCCCACGCTATAACCCCTATAGCCCAGCCCCTAACTATTTAGAATCGAGAACCCGGCAAAGCAACGCAACAATGTATAGTAGAAAGCCATCAAAAATGCCAGCCCCCATTCACCTGGGCGATGCGGTGGGATGGGCATGTTTTAAGTTCCCTTTCTACCGGTAAGCCCACTATTCGTCCTCTCTTTCTGCGCTGCACTTGCTCTCTCTTTCGCTCTCGGAAGTAGTTCGGAAAATTTCATTGCCATCACGTTCAATGTCAGGTTCATGCGCATCGCCTCCAAATGCAAGGCAAAGGTTATGCAGCAGCATTTGCAGTCCAACGAAGGGCGCACGGGGGGTGTCATTTGGGTGGGCACAGGGTGTGAAAATGGGGGGTGGTAATGGCCACTGGGGGGTGGTGCCTTCGTTCGGCTGTTCTAAGGTCACTGTCAAGTGGCAATGGCATGTCCAAGGATGAGCCATTTAATCAGCGACGTGTGCGGGTACTTTCGGTATTTGTTTGGGTTAATAAGGTTCTAGCTGCCCGGATATCAGCGGATTTCGAGAGGGGTTTTCATCGAAATACAATCGATTTAAACTGCTGACTGTTTTAAATAGTTTATAGTTTAATTGTTCAAAATGCCAATAACTCTTACTAACTCGCTTTGCTAACAAAATTGAATGCAACGCTGTAACAGAATTGACAATAAGGTTACGATAAAAATGGTTTCCTTTGTTTTCTTAAGCATGTTTGATTGATTAGACACACAGATAATTTGGTTTCGTATTCAAAATTAATACAAATTAATAGATTCAAAAGAATAAAGGAACTTAATTCAATAAATCACATAAATCATATGTTGTTCTTAACCCAGTTAGAACCTATAGAGTGTGCATCATATCGATAATGTCAGTGCTAAGAGCTAGCCAAAGAACCGAAGAACGACAACAAATCGTGTTATTGACCTAAGTCAAGGGCACTGCACTTGGGCTATATCTCTCAGGTCGGAGCGGGATGGCAATAGCATATTGAAGGGAATGCAGATTGCAGATTCGAGTACAGCCGCGATTCGAATCGCAGCTAGTTGTTGGAAGTTTTGGGGCAACAGAAGCGATCGAAGGGGCTAAGCAGCAGAATCTGAGAACGTTTTTAGGCGCGCGTATAAACAAAAAGCAGATCACAGGAGGGAAAATGTATAAATAGCGCCCCCAAGTCCCAAGCGTGACGCTATATATCCCTCCCTTTCCCTTTCCCATTCCCTTCGGGCCATCCCTCTCCTTTGGTATTTTATTTTTAAATTTTTGCAGTCGGTGATGTTGTTGTTTTTGTTTTTGTTTGGGTGAAGTCATGTCGTTGACAATATCAAGGCCAGCCCACCTACCAAACCTAAGTTCCTTTGCACAGTAAGAAAAAGGATTTTTTATAATTATCCATAAAACGAAAGTCACGAAAAAAATATGAAAAGAGCTATCCTTTACATCCTATAATGCTAAATGCTAAAGGTGAATATAGGTTATTAGTACGACTATAAATATATCCCTGTTTAGATCTTTCACACCAAGTTGTACACAATGTTTAATATTTAATTAGAATAATTTTAGATTCGCAATATGTTAAGGTTCTCTGTGCACTTCCTCTTTCCCTTTCCTCACTCATGTGCTGATTCTTTCTACACTCGGTATACCTTTCTCTTTCCCTCTGGCTTGCGTTCTTCGCGATCCACAAGAAGCCAACGACATTTGCTTGTAGGTCAATGGCACTTGCCTGAGAAACTTCTTCATGAGCTTCGTCTGCAACCAGTTTTTTATACTTTGCCGATCCTGCTAATAACCAGACGAGTCCCTCGCTGTTCCCCTCTCTTTTTTTTCTGTTGCCGTCCTTCTCTGTCTGCCCTACATTGGACCTTTGGTTTGGTCTGCTTGATTTAATGCTGGTAATGTTGCCCCTTCGCCATCTCGATTTTGATCTTTCCAGGCTCATTTCTTCTTCGTTCGGACTATTCTGCATGCCTTTGTTGTTACCAAAGTTCAAGGTCTTCGATTTATCGTTTCTGGCTCAGTTCTTGTTCTCGAGATACCTATTCTTTAAACAGTGGGGATATGCGTTATTCAATAAAGTTTTCTAAATAAATACTGATCCTTGATGGGTTGTTATAAAAACAAACCTTCATATAATATGGAATTCTAAATTTAAAAAAATTAAAAATTCCTTATTCACTTTTCGCTTGCTGGGATTTCGTTCCTTTGTCAGCCGATTTTCTCTCTCTCTCTTTCACTAGTCTAGCTATCTCCCTCGTTCCCTTCCTGTTGTTCTGCTTTACTGGTCAGCTTAATTATTTAACTTGATTCGAGTTTTTTATGTATGCAATACTCTGCTGTCTGCGCCTTTTTTCGCCCCTTTTTCTGCACTTTTGTTTTTTTTCTTTTTTTGGTCACTCTGCGATTTTTTTACTTTTGTGGTGCATTTAAATTGACTTTGAGCTTCACTTATTTCATGTAATTAAGACGTTTCCGGTTCATGACCTAAATGTGCAATTCAGGGCAACTGCTTGCTCGCCCCAGGGATTTGGAGGTTTTAATGGGCTGGATATGAAAATATTTGCATAAATATTGGAGATGGCTAGTCATTGTGTCTGAAAATGCCCAGAGGGGAACCAAAAGTTTACCGAAAAGATGTACAACAGTTACTTATTTTAATATTACTAATATATACTAAAAATCTTTTAAGTGTAATCAATCTTTCAAATAATGTTTTTGATTACCGAAAAAAGAGTTTTTTTTTCATCAGAAAGTGTTTTTTTTTTTGAGATATGATAATGATTCACGCTAATAGTGCTTTCTGGGAAACCCAAACAAAATTGACCTCAAACTATATGCTACCTTGAAAGACTGCTCAGATTAACGTCAGAGAAACTGTCTTCTAACCACGCAAAGATGATTCAGATCAAATTCTGTTATAGGAAATTGAAAGCTTTCCACCAACTGGCCGCCAACTGACTCAGACTCTGAAAAATTCACAACGAAAGGGGCACGTGACAATGTAATAATATGGAGAGGCCATTAGTTGAACGGTAAAAGTGAAACCATTATTAACAAGGTTAGGCAGCTTGTAAAAATACCTGATATAGAACTATTCAAAGCTCAACTCGACTGTATGTCTCAACTCTATGACATTCAAGAGGTATGGGGCTTAATAAAAAAAAAACTCAATCAAATTCACTAAGACTATTATCTCAGAGTAGATAAAAAGTTTAGGGATATATTTTTGAATAAAGTTCTCTCAAAAATATATTGATGATTTTCTCATGTGTCTATTCGGCGCAAAAATACAAACATCGAGCTGGGCGAAGTTCTATTCTATATGGTGTATACTAATAGGTACCTTGGGAATTGGATACTCGATTTATTTTATAATCGATATAGACAAATATATCCAAATTGTATTGCACTTAACTAACTACATTTATTCTTCAAAAAGTTTAAAGTATAAGAGAGTATTAGTCTATGCATGGCTTGATGTTTCCTTTATTATGCTTTTTTCCATAATGTATATTTTGGCTGGGATACTTATGCTGCTGGGTATAAGAACGGTAAAATAAGTTTAAAAACTTTTATAAACCTTTAACTTGACTTTAATGTAGAACTCGAAGACAGTGTTCAAATTTGGAAAAGTGTTAAGCTACTTCTTTGCCCTTTACACCTGGATGTTTGTGGTAACAACAGGTAAGTTCGTTTATCCTATGAAGCAATTTGAATAAATACATTAATATAGTCAGTTTTTCTGTATACAGTTGTACATTGCTTTTGTGCAATAAAATTATGCCGATTTATAAGACAAACCTGGCCCTAAAATAATTGGATTTTTAGATTGTATAAAGAAAAAATGCATCCACACTCGGCCACAAAACTATCTGAATCTAAAAAGATGCTTTCGGAAATCATTTAAATAAATTTTAACAACGCTTGAAATATTTGAAATAAATGAAAAACAATGGAATGCATTGTATATTAGCGACAATAATTATTTGATTTAATTAATTTATTTGTACAATGCCTACGAATAAATATGAATGTAATGCCTACGAATTTGTCACATCACAGTTGTCTACGAAATTTTGTTCAATACATTTTATTATTCTAACAGTACTTCAACAAATCGGTCGTTCAAAATTCGTGTTCACAAAAACATAAATTTTCAGTTTTTTTTTCTTCCCTCAAAAAATTTTAAGAAATATTTAAACCAGCTTCACGATGTGTTGTAAGTCGTGCGAAGAACAACCAGCATCATGCTGCTCGACTTTCTATGCATTTTTCTGCATGGGAGCAGGATTCTTTATGTTTAGCTTCTCGCTGCACAATGTAATTATATCAGAAGAGTCTATTACCATTATGGATTGGTTTCTGCACATACATGGCACTGATTTGACGGAAAAACAGCTTTTGATATTGTACGCTTCGGATTTAATTTTTGCCTTTACGTATGTCCTCGCAGGAGTTTTGCTAGCTTGGGGAATCAAAAGCGTAAGCAACCGTTCAGCCAATTCATATTAGAACTATTTAGTAATCACCATTGTTTTTTCTTTTTTTTTTTAAGAAAACAAAGGGATTTATTAAAGCTGGAAAGATCTTAAGCTATTTCTTTCCCATATATAATATTGTTTATGTATTTCCATTAGGTAAGTGTATAACATATTTTTACATTTGACCTTTATACTAATACACACTCATATAATTTTCTTTTCTTGTTTTTTTTTTATAGTTATACATATTGGCTGTGTGATAAAATTATGCAGATATCTAAAGGAAAACTTTGATTAGAGCAGAGTTGGATATTCTCAAACCTAATAAATTCGACGATAACAAAATTGACTGTCACAAGGATGCAACAAAGGATACATTTGTATATATATATACATAATTGTGGACTCATTTCAGCTTTTACAATAGTTAACATAATGTAAGTGCTTAATTATATAAGTGTATAACATTTATAAATTTATTCTCCCCTGATTTAGTTATACGTGGAAAAAATGCACAGCAAGAAAATTATTCGGTAATTCGCAGTGCCGACCGATGATCAAAATTGACTTTGCTTTTGAGTGTTGTAATAGATACATATATCCTATTACCATCTAATACTGTAATCATTTGTCTACGGCATGTAAGTGTTAAATACTTATACCCGTTACAAGGCTAATTATTTGTGCTGCGATTACGACGCTGCAAAGTATAAATATTCTTGATCAGAAATACTTTCAATCAATTCAAACAAGTAATAAAATATAAAAATGCCAGTAACGAGAATAAGAAATAGTCGATTCAATCGACTATAGTTCTTTTTCCATGTTCTAATTTCTGTTTTGTTTTCTCTACTCAGTTTTACTTTGTAAAAATATTCAGCAGTATAAGGAAATCGTGAAAATTCAAAGTGGCTACGAATCGGATAGACTGAAATTTGCAATGCAATTCAAAATTTGTATTATAGCAGCAAACCAATTTCATTCCGAGGAAAATTTTTTGTGAAACTATATACCAAAATAAGTGAAAACTGTATTAAAATAAATATTTTCAAAGAACTCTTCGCATTACCACGATTTCAAGCTCGTGTCTTGACGTCATTCATTCTTTTATATAATTGTACACTAATTTCATTAAGAAGCTTTGCAGCACTGTAAAGGAGAGAATTGTGACCATATGAAAGTATATATGCACTAAAGTATCCTCAAAGCAGTGTTCTGTGTAATGCAAGTCTGAGCATTATTTTACATGGCTACCTCGGGAATAATCGAAAAATAAATGGAAAAATGGAAATTTTTTAATTATTTTTTTTAATTATGTATATCGGTATACACTTATTCAGGATAATGTATAATTTAGCTTTAAATTTAATAAAAAGCGAGCAACAGATATAGGAAGTGTTTTTTAGGTCATTTGTTTTTTCGGCGTTACATACATATGCTGAACTGAATCACTTAAAGATGGGCTTATTTGAAGGGAATGTATTTTCAGCAAGTTTTAAAAGGTGTATGTAGGTAGTACCTACTAGGTACGCTTAGAAAAAGACCGACAAAATTGTTTATCCACGTGCCCAGTGATGTTGATCTACATTTTATGGACCTTTAAAGATGCGGTTCGCTAAATGAAAATCTGCTGTGATGGTGTGGTTCGAGTGAGTAAAAAAGGAATCAAAAGGTATTGCTTAAAATTAGAGGTGATTTGTTAAAGGGATGAGTGTGCACTTAGATCCTGTGATTCATTCTTTTATAAAATGAAGGCATCTCTCATCGTGAACAGCACAAAATAATTAGTTGGTGTAAATTTAAAGAAATATTCATTTAGTCAGCTTTACAAGCCTTCGTTGATAAGAATACTGCACTTTCTTAATGACATAGCTATATGTTAAGTGCGAAATTTCTTTTTATCTACACAAATTGATCTAAAGATTTTAACTTTTAAATAGGATATTAAAGTCTTTTACTTTTTGGTGATCTACTGTGTTAAACAAAGTAGGCTGCCGAAAGTTTCCAAAAATTCGCACGTCGCAGTCGTCTACGAATATTATTTCATTACAGTTTTTGTACTAACACAAGTCAGTCGCTCAAAATTTTGTTTCCTTACAAAAAATTCACCGTGTTATTGCTCTAATAATTATAAAATATTTTGAAAAATTTAACAATGTGTAAATCGTGTGAGGAACAACCAGTTCGGTGCTGCTCAATTTTCTATGCCGCTTTCTGCATTTCATGCGGTCTCTTCATGCTCATTTTTTCGATTCACAATGTAATACTTTTGAAAAGCTCTATTACAGTCGTGGATTTTTATTTGCATATGCATGGTGCTGACATGTCTCCCTCAACTTTCCGCATCCTTTACTCGATGGATGTGATTTTTGCCCTTTCGTACGTCATTGCTGGAACTTTACTAGCTGTTGGAATCCACCTGGTAAGCAAAGCTCCTGATAATTCGCATTTGGCCATCTAATAAGCTTAATAACTTGTTTTTCTTTTTTTATATCAGAACTCAAAGGGGGTCTTCTTCGCTGGCAAGATCATAAGCTATTTCTTTCCAATATATAACATCCTTTATGTATTTCCTTTAAGTAAGTATTAAATTTATATGCACTAGCTGCAACTGCATTATTTACATATATTTCTCGATTTAGTTGTGCACATTGCCGCCACAGTGAAATTATGCAGATATCTTAAAGAGAACTTTAATTAAATTAATTGGATCTAAGCAAGAGCAGTGGACTGGAAGGGATTAAAATTGACAGCAGGATTATTGAAATATATTATAAAATTTTGGAAAAGATTTAAGCTATTGCTTGCCGTACAGTTACACTATTTGTTTAAATATTCCTTGTACTGCTACTCGATTTTGTGGTGAAATTATTCAGTAAGAAAGAACTTTAATAACGGGGCAGATTCGACATTCACTGTGCACAAAACAAGGCTAATACTTCTTTTATACCATTTTGAAAGAGTCCGCACAAAAATTAAGAACACAGCATGTAAGTCATTTAAGGAAGATTTTATATTTTTAAATAATTTGTATTTTTTAATTAGATATACGCGGTAAAATTATGCTGCATGGAAAAGGAATACGTGTCGTGATCTACATTGAGTGCTCTATAAATCTTAATAAATATTTTTATTGGTCTTAGAAAAGAAATATCATATTGTCTGCAATATGTTTACATCATGTAAGTGCAAAATATTTTTTTGTCACTATTCATACCCGTTACTGAACAAAATTAACTGAAAAGAGTAACGGGTATCTGATAGTCGATTCATTGGAATACTACTGTACTTCGTGTTCTAATTTCTATTTTCTTAATTTCCCGATTCAGTTGTACTTTGTAAAACCTAGTCAGCAGTATATGGAAAACGTGGAAATTCGAAGTGACTACGAAACGAATGGACTAAAATTTGCAATGCAATTCGAAATTTATCAGCAAACAAATTTAAAACACTTGTCCCGTATCAAGTGAAATATAAATTATCCTAATATAAATAAAAGGGTTTCCTAGCCGTGTTATGAAACGAGAATGCACTTCACATCTGTTAGTTATAAATAATAATAATATAACTCGAATAGGAGAATGCAATGCCAGTTGGCAATCATGGAAATATCGCTGTGAGGACATACCGCTTGGGTGTGGGATTACCGACGAGACCTTGTAACTTGGCCTAGTGCGATACCGTTACGCAGCCTCAGTTTCAATGCGATTGTAACGGTGTGGGCAAGGGCGCGGAAGGGAGACGGCGATAGCTCGATCGCAGGCGGCACTCAAGTACGTCACTCATACGCCCCGTTGCAACTGTAATCAAATTCACTTTTCGCTAATTGTTACCGCCGTCTCGCTCGCTCGTTCAGGAAATGTTTTAGATTCACGTTATACGCCTGCACTTGCCAGGCACACAACACCCTCCCCGCCGCCTAGAAACCCCGACAAACCAACCCGTGCATACATACATACATAAATATTTGTTTGTATAATTATTGTGTTCTCGCTTTCAGTGTGTCACATTTTTTTGTTTTTTTTTGTGTTCGCCTGGGTTTTGTTTCTATTGCTATTGCCTTTTGCTTTCTGCTTTTTGCCTTTTGTTTTTCTCTTCCGCTTCTCAATGACCTTGTGCTTTTTTCTAACATTTTTATTACGCTCGCCCACTTGTAATTCGCATTTTTATACAATTGCACATTATATATTATATTTGGTGTTATTTGCATTTGGATTTCGTTAATGTTGTTTTGTTTCGATTTTTTTTTTTGCTATTAGAACAGGTTTTGTTGTGCTTCGTGAGGCATTTTTTATCCGCCAGATACTTTTGTTAACTGTTTTTTTTTTTTCGTGTTTGGTTAAGTAACTGAAAAATCGCCATAACCAGACTGGACTTGGCGTGACTTTGTGTCAATGTTTTGCTCATTTACAATTGAATTACAGTTGAACTAAGCATAGTTCAGTTAGTACAACAGTTATAAATCAATCAGTGCTGGAATAATTATGCGAAAATCACTGATCGTAATTCAGGGCCATTGAAATGGAATTTCATTCTGAATAGGGGAATGGGGCTATTAATGAATACTTAGTACATAAGTACTCATTAGAAAATATACTTTAACTGAGAATAATTATTAAATCTTACTTAATATAAGATAAGATTCTAATAGTAAAAACAATAATTTAAAATAAAATGCAATAACTAATTAAAAATCTGTAATATTTTAATTGTCTAATGTCATAATACCTTGATCAACGCGCATTTTTCATTACATTGTGGTTGCAATTGATCATTACGCTTATACTTCCAATCAATGTGTTTAATTCAGTTATGGAACACATTGCACATTACACACTATGCATTGAAGGGAAATTAGTAACAAGTACGTAGATTTATTACTAGTTTGTATAACCTGAAGGTCGAAAGCCCTCGACCCATCGCCTCCCCCCAAGCGGAATACATTCGCGATGCCTCCCGATTTTCTGCGGCGATCATTGATCGGTTAATATAGGCCATAATCTATATATTTATTCAATGGCACATGGTACAACTAAACCTTAACAAATTACGCGTTTGCCTTTTATTCTATTAAATAATATAAATGCTGTTTCCGAGCAAAAATCAACATTTAATTTTGCTCTTTATGGGTGTTATGTAATGTAGAGCGCAATTTCACTGACAAGGTCGTCGGATGACTGAGAGACTTGCCCAGGCAAACCGGAAAAATAAGTCAAAAACACTGCTAATGACTCAATTGAAAGTTGGCTAGAACCCAAATAGGCAAATGCGTTTGCTCTTCAGTATAATATAGGCCAATCATTATGACTGATAATCAAAACATAGCTGCTATTATATATTTATAAGCTGTTTCAATGGGTTAAGGAAACAACGAAGACAGAAAATTAGATCGATAAAAAAGCAACATCGTAGCAATATTTTGCCAAACCAAATTCATTAGCCAAGCAAATGCAGCTATTCAAAAGTTGATGTAGAACTTGTTGTCAGTAGGAGGTGGTTTACCGCAATGTTTGAACTGGCACTTTGGATAACTGTTTGCATAACACTATATACTAGTTTATAAAACCGTTTACACAACAGTTGGCTAACTTTAGCGCTTCTTAACTGATCTGTTCGGGTTGAAAATGTAAATAAGTTCGTTTAAGTTTTATATTCGCCCTTAATCGCGTTGTTTAATGTGTTTTGTAATCTTTGCCACATTTGAAAACGATCGGTAATCCCTCGACCTGGGAAATTAAAATTATTTGTTGAGCGTTTAATACGAAAATGGTTGTGCAACGCAACAAACTCATGTAAGAACGAACACCTTTAGGAGCAAAATAAAAAATCTAAATCCAGTCGGAAATGTGTGTTATACATATATAATGAATATCTAAAAAAATACTTATTTTCCTTAACTGTTTAAATTAAATTAAAGTATATTTTTATGATAATGCAATAGATTATATAAAGGTAATAAATTCCAGATATTCCCCCCACTCTCCTCTCTTAGAGTTTCGCTTTCCCATGAATGTTTATGTGCGGCAATTGCGCCTGTCACTTGCGCAAAATGATAACAATGGAATAAAAATACATTCCATGAGGGATATGGACGTTTATGAGTGTTCTACATACACACACTCTCGCACACACACACACACACACACACAAGGCCGCAGTGTTGACCCATTGCTGATATGTGTGATGCGTGGAGCTTAAGGTTTTGGCATTGACATTGAAAACTGAAGTGCCCTACAATCGAGCATACCCGACATGTCCAGCAAATGGGGAAAACTAAGTGATGGAAAGTAGTAACTCGGTAACTCGGCAATCATTTTCAAAACCGATGGCTCGGCGTGGAAAAGGCAAACAAATCTATCAAGTCGGCCTGGTTGGCCTTGACTTTTATTTGCTCAGCTCGCCGACTCGTTTATTTATTAGCCAAGCAACAAAAGGAGAACGGCAAGAACAACAAGCCGTAGTCCAAGAAATCAGCTCGTCCGACTCTTCATACAAGCACACACGCTCGTATATATTGTATAACGTAAGCGTATCTTGGACATGTGCAAGAAAAAAAAAAAAAATACAAATCACAGCTCAGCCAAATGAAATCATTAGAATACCAAGAGCTCTCAGCCCGAAAAACATTCTCAACTGTCACTTTCATTCGTATATTTTTCGCATTCGAAGAACAGGTTCCTCGCTTAGCTGGAAATTCCGATTCAAACATATGATTTAACCTGACCAAAAAAGCGCTGGCCACATAATCGTACTACGCTTCATCGTTTATGTGGAAAAATAAACAAATTGATTAATTAAAGCTTTGGGGGAAGCGAAACAAAACAAAACTGAAAGTGAATAAGTTATGAAACAATCGCACCCCAGCATTCTCATAAATATCAAAAACGAACACTGCTACAAGGAAATCCCAACAAGTTGTTGAAGTTAAAAAAAAAACGAAAATTCTTATGGACTATAATTAGGTGACAATCACAGATATTAATTTAAAGTTGAATTTGCATACAAATGCCATTCAAACATTTTTGTAAATACTACATACAAGGCAAAAGTTTTTAAAAAAAGGTTTAACAAATGTGTTCACACATGAACACGAATATATTTAAAGACTTACAATTTTGGGCTCCGTTCATATCTTATGTAAATGAATCGAGAGCGATAAATTATATTTAGGATTTTGTTATCTAAGGCGACATGGGTGCATTGCTCAAAAACATGTAATTTAAGTGCACACTACATGAGTCAGTCACTTGAGATCGTTCCCCGCCTCCTAAAATAGTCCCTTAGTGGGAGACCACAGATAAGGTCCTCGCCGCTCAAGATAGGCAGATGTGCCCGAGCGTGGGACCTCGATAAGGCGGGGACTATTTACGTAGGCCTCTGCGTAGGCCATTTACTTTAAGATGCGATTCTCATGTCACCTATTTAAACCGAAGATATTTCCAAATAAAATCAGTTTCTTACAAAAACTCAACGAGTAAAGTCTTCTTATTTGGGATTTTACATTTGGTCAATCGAGCCTTTAATCGACTCTGCAGTTTCCCCCTACCAAAGGTAAGGGACTCAGAGAAAGGCCAGCTCCTTTAAGCATTGCTAAGTTAATCTTGCAGCTAAAGGTAGCAAAAATAAGTGACTCTTGTTTCCCCCTACCAAAGGTAAGGAACAGAGTATAAATATAAAAAGCAAAAAGATACAAAAGAATCTTTTATGTTTTAAAACAAGCACCTTATAGTCTATAGCTAAAGGTTGCTTTGTGTACCATTATAAATTGTGGTAAGGCGTGCTTGAGGCCATACATCAGCAATTGTGAAATTAAAAAGTGCCTGAAAACAGTGCCTTATAAATGCTCTAATAGCATTAAATCAGCTCATAAATAGAGTGCAGTGTATATGCCAAAAGAGCATAAATGCCGAAATAAATGGCTAAAAAACAAAAAATCTGACTGGACTACAAAAATAATAAAACGTGCAAAAAAAAAAATCATCTTTAAACATCGACGGAGCCTTAAAGAAGAGAAGGAAGTCAAATTCAAAGGAGCCTCTACCAGCAGCAGAAGCAGCAACAACAGCAGCAGCAGAAGCAGCAACAGCAGTAGCAACAGCAGCAACAACAGCAGCAACAGCAGCAGCAACAACAACGACATCAGCTAAGTCAAAACAAGAATTTTCTGTTTATCCAAACACACATATATATATAAATACATATAAAATACATATACACGTACTATATATATTAAGAAATTACAAAAAATTTTCAAAATGATGTCAGAAAAGACTATTCAATTCCTTAAGAAGCAGTCCGAAATTATTTTGGAAATTAGAAAGTTGGAAGTAAAACCAACATTAACAGATGTAGAAATTCTAAAATTAAATGAGCTTCAAAAATGTTTCATTGCTAATCATAGCAATTTGTTAAAGATCGGCGTTGTCGATCATGAATATTTTAACGCGAAGCAGTATGATTTAATAATGATGGTGTTAGAAAAAATTAAAAATAAAAATGAAAAAATTAAGGGCGAGTCGGTAGAAAACACTTTCCCTAAATCAAACACTGTCCCTAAATCAAACCCTCCCCCTACATTAAACCTTGAAATGCGTGGTCACCCTGAAAAAGAGGGTATAGCACAAAACAACGCTTTAAAAGTAGAGCAGGCATTTCGTAATAATGTTGGCCAATTTCGAGTATATCTAGAAGATACGTCTAAACTAATAGACAGTAGTCCAGATTTCCTTAAAATAAGGAAAAATAAAATTGAATTTTTATGGCATAAAATAGATAACCTGATTGAACAGGTGAATAGTCATTTTGAGAGTTCGCTATTCGAAGAAGAAATTAGCGAACTTGAATTTGACAAACAAAATATTCTTACAGCCATTAATAGTCGACTCAGTGGCACAATAAATAAAGCTGAAATGTCGACGGTTGTTAAGGCGGAGGAGTTACCAACCCTGCCTAAAATACAGATTCCCACCTTCTTTGGTGATTCCAAAGAATGGGATCTTTTTAATGAACTCTTTACAGAGCTCATACATGTGAGAGAGGATCTCAGTCCTTCTCTCAAATTTAATTATCTAAAGTCAGCATTAAAAGGAGAAGCCAGAAATGTGGTTACTCATTTACTGCTCGGCTCTGGAGAAAATTATGAAGCCACTTGGGAGTTTTTGACCAAGCGATATGAGAATAAAAGAAACATATTCTCAGATCATATGAATAGGCTTATGGATATGCCAAATTTAAATTTAGAATCCAATAAGCAAATAAAGACATTTATTGACACGATTAACGAGTCAATTTATATTATAAAATTAAAGGCACAATTACCAGAAGATGTGGATGCAATTTTCGCTCACATAATTCTTCGGAAATTCAATAAAGAATCACTCAATTTATATGAAAGCCATGTTAAAAAGACAAAAGAAATACAGGCACTTTCTGATGTCATGGACTTTTTAGAGCAAAGGCTCAATTCTATATCATCATTCTCACAGGAAGTAAAACCTGTAAAGAAAATGATTAATAATAACAAGAATAAAAATTATAGTGACAATTGTGCATATTGCAAACTACCAGGGCATTATTTAATTCAATGCCATAAATTTAAAATAATGAATCCAGCAGAACGGTCTGACTGGGTAAGAAAAAATGGGATTTGCCTAAGATGTCTGAGGCATCCGTTTGGTAAAAAATGTATAAGCGAGCAGCTTTGTTCGACTTGTCGTAAACCTCACCACACGTTACTTCACTTTGCAGGTCATAATCCAGAAAAAGTGAATACGTGTAGAACAACAGGTCAAGCCTTGTTGGCCACGGCCTTGATTCAAGTAAAGTCGAGGTATGGAGGCTTTGAACAATTAAGAGCATTGATTGATAGTGGCTCTCAAAGCACAATTATTTCAGAAGAGTCTGCACAGATTCTAAAATTGAAAAAATTTCGGTCTCATACTGAAATAAGTGGAGTATCTTCCACAGGAACGTGCATCTCCAAGCACAAAGCGGTTATTTCGATAAGAAATTCTCCGAAAAATTTAGAAATTGAAGCAATTATTCTCCCAAAACTTATGAAGGCACTTCCAGTCAACACGATTAATGTTGATCAGAAAAAATGGAAGAACTTTAAATTAGCCGACCCCGATTTTAATAAACCGGGTCGCATTGATTTAATCATTGGAGCAGACGTATATACTCACATTCTGCAAAATGGAGTTATAAAAATAGACGGTCTCCTTGGGCAAAAAACTGATTTCGGGTGGATAGTTTCTGGATGTAAAAAATCCAAAGGAAAAGAAACCATTGTAGCCACAACAATAGAAATAAAAGAGTTAGATCGCTACTGGGAAGTGGAAGAAGAAGAAAAAGATGATATCGAGTCTGAAATCTGTGAAAATAAATTTATCAAAACGACAAAAAAAGATTCAGATGGGCGATACATTGTGTCAATTCCATTCAAGGAGGATGTCACCTTAGGAGATTCAAAGAAACAAGCGATAGCTCGTTACATGAATCTGGAGAAAAAACTAAAAAGAAATGAAAAACTTAAGGTTGACTACACTAAATTCATGAATGAATACATGGATTTAGGACACATGATTGAAGTGAGTGATGAAGGCAAATATTTTTTACCGCACCAGGCAGTGATTAGAGATTCAAGCCTTACGACCAAATTGAGAGTAGTTTTTGATGCTTCAGCAAAAACTACGAATAACAAAAGTTTGAACGACATAATGTGGGTTGGGCCACGAGTTCAAAAAGATATTTTTGACATTATTATTAAATGGAGAAAATGGGAATTTGTTGTTTCGGCAGACATTGAAAAGATGTACCGACAAATTAAAATAGATAATAATGATCAAAAATATCAATATATTTTATGGAGAAATTCTCCAAAAGAAAAAATTAAAACATATAAATTAACCACAGTCACTTACGGAACTGCATCTGCACCATATTTGGCTACCAGGGTTCTGGTAGATATTGCAGATAAATGTAAAAACCAAGTTATTAGTGCAATAATTAGGAATGATTTCTATATGGATGACCTAATGACTGGAGCTGATTCGGTAGAAGAAGCTAATAAATTAATAACATTAATTCCCCATGAATTGCAGAAAGTTGGATTCAACTTAAGGAAATGGATTTCCAACAATTCCAAAATATTAACCACTGTGGAGGACACAGGGGACAATAAGGTTCTCAATATTATCGAAAATGAATGTGTTAAAACTTTAGGACTAAAATGGGAACCTCAAAAGGATTTATTTAAGTTCAGCGTAAATTGTAATGATGAATCAAAAAATATAAATAAGCGCGTTGTGTTATCAACGCTAGCAAAAATATTTGATCCGTTAGGATGGTTGGCACCAGTCACGGTTTCAGGAAAACTTTTTATTCAAAAACTTTGGATAAATAAAAGTGAATGGGATCAGGAATTATCCATAGAAGATAAAAATTATTGGGAAAAATATAAAGAAAATTTATTATTGTTAGAGAATATTCGAATCCCAAGGTGGATTAATTCAAACAGTTCTTCAGTCATTCAGATTCACGGATTTGCGGACGCCTCCGAAAAAGCATATGCTGCAGTAGTCTATGCTAAAGTAGGACCTCATGTTAATATAATAGCTAGCAAAAGTAGAGTCAACCCTATAAAAAATAGGAAGACAATTCCCAAACTCGAGCTGTGTGCAGCTCACCTGCTTAGTGAATTAATCCAAAGACTAAAAGGATCAATTGACAATATAATGGAGATCTATGCTTGGAGTGATTCCACGATTACCTTAGCATGGATTAACAGTGGTCAAAGTAAGATCAAATTTATAAAAAGAAGAACGGATGACATTCGGAAATTAAAAAATACTGAATGGAATCATGTTAAGTCAGAGGATAATCCAGCAGATTTAGCATCCAGGGGAGTGGATTCTAACCAGTTGATCAACTGTGATTTTTGGTGGAAAGGTCCGAAATGGCTAGCAGACCCAAAAGAACTTTGGCCTCGGCAGCAGTCTGTAGAAGAACCTGTCTTAATAAATACGGTATTAAATGACAAAATAGATGATCCTATTTACGAATTAATAGAAAGGTATTCCAGTATAGAAAAACTTATACGTATAATAGCATACATAAATAGATTCGTGCAGATGAAAACAAGAAATAAAGCCTATTCATCAATTATTTCAGTAAAGGAGATAAGAATAGCGGAAACAGTTGTTATTAAGAAACAACAAGAATACCAGTTTAGGCAAGAGATAAAGTGCCTTAAAATCAAAAAGGAAATCAAGACAAATAATAAAATATTGTCATTGAATCCATTTTTGGACAAGGATGGGGTTCTAAGAGTTGGAGGAAGATTGCAAAATTCCAATGCAGAATTTAATGTTAAACATCCAATCATTTTAGAAAAATGCCACCTAACAAGCTTATTAATAAAAAATGCTCATAAGGAAACATTGCATGGAGGGATAAACCTAATGCGAAACTATATCCAAAGAAAGTATTGGATTTTCGGGTTGAAAAATTCGTTGAAAAAGTATTTAAGAGAATGTGTAACGTGTGCAAGGTATAAACAAAATACAGCTCAGCAAATAATGGGTAACTTGCCAAAATATAGAGTGACGATGACATTCCCGTTTCTTAATACTGGAATAGATTACGCAGGTCCTTATTATGTTAAATGTTCAAAAAATCGTGGCCAAAAAACATTTAAAGGATACGTTGCTGTATTCGTTTGCATGGCCACCAAAGCCATACACTTAGAAATGGTAAGCGATCTAACTTCAGACGCATTTTTAGCAGCACTCAGAAGATTTATTGCTAGACGGGGAAAATGTTCCAATATCTATTCAGACAACGGAACAAATTTTGTAGGAGCTGCAAGAAAATTAGATCAAGAGTTATTTAATGCAATACAAGAAAATATAACGATTGCAGCGCAGCTTGAAAAGGACAGGATTGATTGGCATTTTATTCCCCCGGCAGGACCTCACTTCGGAGGTATTTGGGAAGCTGGAGTTAAGTCAATGAAATACCATTTAAAGCGTATAATCGGCGACACTATTTTGACTTATGAAGAAATGTCAACTCTTTTATGTCAAATAGAAGCATGCTTAAATTCAAGGCCATTATACACTATAGTTAGTGAGAAGGACCAACAAGAAGTTTTAACACCAGGTCATTTTTTAATTGGAAGACCACCTTTAGAAATAGTCGAACCAATGGAAGATGAAAAAATCGGAAATTTGGATAGGTGGAGACTTATCCAAAAAATAAAGAAAGATTTCTGGGTTAAGTGGAAAAGTGAATATTTGCATACGCTCCAGCAAAGGAATAAATGGAAAAAGGAAATTCCTAATATAGAAGAAGGGCAAATAGTTTTATTAAAGGATGAGAATTGTCATCCTGCAAGATGGCCTTTAGGAAAGGTGGAAAAGGTGCATAAGGGGAATGATGATAAGGTCCGAGTGGCTAAAGTAAAGATGCAGGAAGGATATATCACTAGACCCATTACTAAAATTTGTCCCTTGGAAGGAATAAAGTCTGTTGACAAAAATGAGGCTGACCAAGAGCCAAAAAGACGGACTAGAGCGACATCGGGAATGTCCAAGATCGGAATCATTATGGCAATGTTGTTGTTTGTGTTAAGTTGTCAAGTTTCTAGCGCATTACCTAAAGATATAGCACCAAGATATTCTATAGACAAAATAAATAAAACCTCAGCAATATATCTAGACCCGCTAGGAGATGTTGAGATTGTGAGTACTTCTTGGAATTTGGTTATCTATTATAAAATGGATCCATATTTTAAAATGTTAACAAAGGGTAATGCGCTTATACAAAGTATGAGGAAAGTTTGCGAAAGACTTCATAGCTTTGAAGAGCAATGTAGTCTAGTCTTAGATAATATGCAAAGTCAGTTATCGGAACTTGAAGAAAACAATAAATTGTTTATGATGCAGTCTAGATCTAGAAGCAAGCGTGCTCCTTTCGAATTTATGGGTTCCTTGTATCATATTTTATTTGGTATAATGGATGAAGATGATAGAGAGCAATTAGAAGAAAATATGAAGAATTTGTTAGATAACCAGAACAACCTTGATAAACTAATTCAAAAACAAACATCTGTGGTTGATTCAACTTCTAATCTATTAAAGAGAACAACAGAAGATGTTAACTCCAATTTTAGAAGTATGCAAATAAGAATTGAGAACATGACAGAAGTTCTTAAAGAAAATTATTATGTTTATAAGGAATCAATAAAATTCTTTATGATTACGAAACAGCTACACTCATTGATTGAAGAAGGCGAAAAAATTCAAGCAGGCATTATAAGCCTGTTGATTGATATTAATCACGGTAGGCTAAATACAAATATTCTCAGGCCAAATCAGCTTAAAAAAGAAATTGCCAAAATTCAGCAGAGTCTTTCAGAGAACCTAGTAATTCCAGGAAAACGGTCAGGTACGGAACTTAAGGAGGTGTATACACTGTTAACAGCCAGGGGTTTATTCATCGACGATAAATTGATCATTAGTGCAAAAGTGCCTCTGTTTAGCAGGCATCCATCCAAATTGTTCAGGCTTATTCCGGTGCCAATTCGAAATGAAGATCGGATAATAATGGTGCATACAACGTCCGAATATTTAATTTATAATTTTGAGATAGATTCCTATCACATAATGACGGAAGCCACATTAAATCAATGTCAGAAATGGCAACTAAATAAGAGAATATGCAAAGGAAGTTGGCCCTGGAATTCAGCGAATGATAATGCATGTGAGATTCAGCCTCTAAAGCCAGATAAAGCGGCGAACTGCATCTATAAAACAGTAGTCGACTCTAAAAGTTACTGGGTAGAGTTAGAAAAGAAAAGTAGTTGGTTGTTTAAGGTTCCTGCGAATTCAAAAGTCCGTCTGCAATGTACTGGCTCTCAAATTGAATTGTTTGATTTGCCTCAGCAAGGAGTTTTAAGCATTGCGCCATATTGTACGGCAAGAACCGACGATAAAATTCTAGTTGCCCACCATAACATTCAGTCCGAAAGTGAAGAATTATTATCAACACCTTATATAGGAGAAGTTAGTGGAGTGCCGAAGATTATTTGGGATCCGCTGAAACTATCAATATTAAATCATACTGAGGAATTTGAACGATTGAATAATGAAATTAAATTTATGAAAGAGAACCATCAAAAATTGAAAGATTTACATTTCCATCATATTTCCGGACATGCTGGATTAATTATTGCTTTAATACTAATGATAGTATTAATAATATATTTCATACGGAAATGTGCTGTGCAACAAAGAATGCAAGCAATAACCTTTGCAGGTCCGTTGCCAGTACTATAAATATTAATAGTAAATAAACAATAAAATAATATAACAAATAAAAATATACAGTCCACTAATAGAAAATGTACTTCTACATAGAAAAAGCAAAATGTTTAAAATAAGTTAATTAAGTACAAATTGTTGAATTAAAAATAATATAAACCATAATTGTAATCCAATAAAATTAAAAGCCAGAAAAACTAGGCCCATTGAAATCTTAGTTGCAAAATAAATGAACATATATCAAATAAATACAGTCCACTACTGTTATAAATGCAACTAATATACTAATGTACATCTCAGCTTTGCTGGCCCTTTGGCAGAATGTTCACACATGAACACGAATATATTTAAAGACTTACAATTTTGGGCTCCGTTCATATCTTATGTAAATGAATCGAGAGCGATAAATTATATTTAGGATTTTGTTATCTAAGGCGACATGGGTGCATTGCTCAAAAACATGTAATTTAAGTGCACACTACATGAGTCAGTCACTTGAGATCGTTCCCCGCCTCCTAAAATAGTCCCTTAGTGGGAGACCACAGATAAGGTCCTCGCCGCTCAAGATAGGCAGATGTGCCCGAGCGTGGGACCTCGATAAGGCGGGGACTATTTACGTAGGCCTCTGCGTAGGCCATTTACTTTAAGATGCGATTCTCATGTCACCTATTTAAACCGAAGATATTTCCAAATAAAATCAGTTTCTTACAAAAACTCAACGAGTAAAGTCTTCTTATTTGGGATTTTACAAAATGGCTTATTTGAAGGAATGTTTAATTGCTAAATAAAAACAGCGGTCTGCAATTTGCTAAAGCATTACAAATTTGAATAGAAATTAAATAAGCCTTTGTTTGTATTTTAGGCAATTAATTGTGAATATCTTGTCTAGACTGCAAAAACCTGAAAAACGGAAGCGGTTAAGTAAAATCCGCATTGCAAATTGCTAAGATGCCGAGTAATTCATAAAAGCAAACGAAATCAAACAATGCAGATTTTGCATATCTTCCATTTCTACGCAATTTCACCCATATATGTATATATATAGATATAGATATAGTGCCATTTCAGATTCAGATACGATACCAACAAAACTCAGACATCGCGTCAGAGGAAGGCAGAGAAGCAGACAGAGCGGCAAGTTTATTTCAGTTGAAGTTCAAGGTGAGAGAGCGAGAGAGGCTATTGCTGAATACACACAAAAAATTAACACAGATATGTATAGGAATATACATATAGCATATATCTCGCAACCTTGGCAATGCTGAAAAGTGTGTCGAGAATGACAGGGGGCGGGTGGGATTATTGACCAACCTCCGAAAACAATTTCAATTTAAATTGATAATTAAATAAAAATTTGAGGCGCAGCACTGGTTTGGATTGGATTCGTATATGTATACACGAATATATCATTCCGAAAAGGCAATCCTGAATTATGAGGTAATCCAATGAGTGAGTTTGTGGATTTGAAACTGAAATGTGTAATCACAATACGCTAAAAAGAATTCTTCAACAGACTTTCACATCCATTAAAGGTTATCAAACGCAGTCCCCACAGAAAACACTATTGACCCAATACCAATATTGCATTCCGGTTTTGAAACGTGCTTCATTATTCTATTCTAGATGTTTTTGCTCGTTGAAGAAAGTCAAATTACTCATATTTGTTTTGACCTTTTGATGGTATCAGCAATACCGTTAGTACTATATATTCCGTAAATATATATATGTATAAGCAAAGGTAACATGTGCAGCGACTAACTGTACAAATAAAGCCATATTAACTGCTGTCTGACTCATATTTAATTTCCTACATGCTAAGCTTGTCCGTCCCACTTTTACACTAAGCTACAGATGTCAGAGATATTAATTATGTTGTAACTGATATTTCCTATTGAATTACATTTAGCTATTATTTAGTGATAACTACCACTGATAGACAAAACCCTTAATCTGACACTAAACACAAGTTATTTTGTCCGGTATCCGTGGTATTGATAAGTATACTTTCTCATTTGGTGTTGCAATTTCGATTAATCTTAAGCAAATAAAAACAAAAACTGCTTGTGTAGTTTAGTGTGCCTGTATTTGTGTTTTTTCGTATTAGGAACTGTAGGAACCTGCCGGCCGTTTTATCCGACCATAAAGCGATCGACAAGTGCCGTCAGGGTCAACGGGTGGCTAGTTTAACAGTCCGAGTGACTTGTCTTGGAACGGAGGCGACTTACCTAGATCAGGAATCGAGCTAGACGGCTCCTCGCCGTTGCTGCTGCTGCTGCTGTTGTTGGTGTTGCTGCTGCTCGAGTTGCCGCTGCTGGAGCTGGAGGCGTGTTTGACCTTGGGCGGAGGCGGCGGCGGAGGTGGCCGCATCACCGAGTTGCCCAGGCTCGATTGCTGCTGTTGCTGTTGCTGCTGATGGTGCATATTGCTGCTGCTGCTGCTGGAAACCACGGGCGTGCGAAAGATGTGCGAAGAAGAAGAGCCGCCTGATCCAATGGCCGATGAGCTGCTGCTAGAACTAACGCTGGCGATCACATGCTGCTGATGTTGCTGATGCTGCTGATGCTGCTGCTGATGCTGCTGTGCTTGGTGCTGCTGCTGCTGTTGTTGAAAGTGATTGGAGGCGATCACATTAACGTGTCGCGTGCTGGTGCTAACCACAAACTTCCGAGCCGCTGCCGTGGGTGGTGGAACACCAGTGGAGATGTACTGTTGCTGCTGCTGTTGGGGTGGCGGTGGTGGTGGCGGCGGTGGTGGAGGCGGCGGCGGTGGTGCCAGCGGTGGCGTCTGCCGTTGCTGATATTGCTGATCCATATATGCGGCAGCACCACCGCGCCTGGCGATCACCGGAGACACGGGCGCCGATCTGGAGTGGTGGTGCAGTGGTGGTGGCGACACCGAATGCCGACGGGCAGCCACCACTACCGTGGCTTCATCGTACAGCCGGCCATCGCGGATCACGCGGACATGCTGCTGCTGCTGCTGCTGTTGGTGGTGCAGCGGTGGCGGCGATTGCTGACGCTGCGGCTGCTGCTGCTGGTAGTGGTGCAGGGCGGAGGGACTGGCCGAATGACGGCGCGACAGGTGCTGATTGGAGGGTAGGGTTCGAGTGATGATAATCTGTGGTGTGCCCGAAGTGGTGGTCAGTAGGGCCGTGGTCTCGGGTGGAGCGGATCGCGATGCAGCAGTGCCCTGCTGTTGGCTGTATACGTGCTTCATCCCACCACCTGTGGAACTGGTGGCTCGCTGTTGCACGTACTCTACGCGAGGAGTCAGAATGACCTTCTGGGTGCCACCGGGCGTGGTCAGACCTGTGGGTTGGCGTGGTGGCACGGTCTGCACCTGCACGTGTGTGTATCGCTGGGGGGTCAAACTGTTGCTATTGCTGTTGCTATTGCTGCTGCTCGGCTCCCGCTCGATATCCTGCTGCCGTTCGTTCTCCTCCAGATGCAGCATCTCAAAGTCAATGGGCTCGGTCTTGATCAGTTTCGATGCAGATCCGGAACCGGAACCCGGAACACTGCCTGAAGATCCTCCGGATGATGTTGCAGCCGCTGCTGCCTGGACCGCCTCCATGCATTTGAGTTTCTTCAACATGATATATCAAAGAAGGGATAATCGCTCAAAAATATCAATGTTTCTTAGATATATATTCTAAATATGTTGTATGGAAAGTTGCGTTTGTTTGTTTTCTTTTTAATTGGATTTGATCCTTAATCACTTTTGCCTCACTTCTGCTGCCTTTTATCCTTTCCGCTGCCTAGCTCTTTTATTTTAAAATCAGTCTCTTCTTCTTAACGCGTGTTTTGTTGCTGTTTGTGGTTTTTTAGTAATTTGTTCGCTTCTGCTTTTGGATTATCAAAAATTTGTTTTGTCAGCCTTCAAAGTTGCATGAAAAAGTTGTCCTCTTCTTCTGTATTCTATTGTAATCTAGAGAATTTGTTGTTGTCCTTAGTCCTTACGTTTAGCTTAGCGTTGTTCCTATACCTGCCCACAGTTGCTTGATCATTACCATATGTCTAAATATATACGTGTATCTGTTGTATTCTGGTTGAGGCTTCTTCTGTTGACGATGAGATGAGTTCGACTGAGTTGCGTTAAGTTGAGTTAAGTTTGATGATCTCGAGCTGAGATTTCTGAGGCTGATTCCGAGTCTGAGTTCGTTTTAGTTGCTAATAATACTTGATGGCTTATTGTTTGCTGATTTATGCTACGCCTGATCCACAGCAGCGTCTGAGTATGTTTGTAGGTATTTCTTTGAAGTAGCTGAAAGGGATTAATCCTATTAAAATTACATCGAAAATCACATATTTTGTATAGCTCCTTAAAGAATGTGATTACTTTCAAAATAATAAGGATTAATAAGGATTACATTATCTTTAATTGATTAAGAATTTTATATTTAACACTTACTTTTTTGCAAATTGAAGTATATCGCTCGATTGTTTGCTGAATTGATTGATGTATTGATTGATTAAAATCGTATCGTGTATAAGAATATATATATTTAATGATCGTATTTACGTGTGTATAAGGTTTAATCTTTGTTTGTTTATAAATGAATTTAATTGTAATATATATTCACTGCTTACACTACTTTTTATTTTAAACAAGTTACACGATTCACAAGATTTATTATTATGATTAGTATCAGTAATTTTATTCCAAAAATATATGTGTTTATTTGTATAGATATTTCTTAAGATTTTGCACATGAAACACAACGCTTTTGTTGCCTTTTTTGTTATAAACTTTTTAACCTGAGCATTAACTTCTTTCACTTTGTTTTTAATTAGATTTCCGTGTTTATACTTCCATGTAGTAGTTGTTTCTTTTTTAAACACCTCTAGAAAAATATAATTAGTTGATTTTTTGTATATTGGTTTGTGTTTGTTTAGTGGTGTTGTGTGAGCTTTAAATGGATGCTTAAGGGCCACTTTTTATTAAATTTTGTTTGTTTAACTGCTTTAAGCTCATTCATTGGGAATTTTCACTTTGATTTCAATTTGATTTACTTCGTTTGTTTTATTTTTTGTGGTTTTGGGCTCTTACACTTGTCTCTTTTGGCATTTGACCTTTGTGTTAGGCAATCGCAGAGTGAATTTGTTTATTAGGAACAACTTATTGAAGCACATTGCGAAAGGATGACGAATATAATGATTTCGTAGGAATCGCACAGCTGTTTTAGCGATATCTCCGATTTTCTGACATTAATGCTAGCAAACTTCTCTCCTCTTTTTCGTATATCGTATGGCCAACAGCTGAGGGTCGAATTCGAGTGGGTGGTCGGTAGCAACAGCTGGGCGCACGGGAAGGTCGTTTTCAGGGCGGAGTTGCTGTAGCAGCGGATATTTTTGGAGGACTGCGGTTCAAGAACAAGGACGAAGACGAGGTCGCGGCCGAAGGGGGCGGAACAGGACAGGATAGGACCCAAGCAGCTGTTCGGCCTGCACAAGGACAAGGACGCTCACGAGGCGCTACGGATACGATACGAGCACGATACACGGACACGGTTACGGCCACGGCCACGGCTCAATGTGGAAAACACTTGGCGCCCTTGACAATGGGCTATCGCTTATATAAGGGACCTTGGCGAGCTCCCATAATTATTGCACATTTCCCCGATTTATTGACACTATATGTATATTTATTATAATATTTTTCAATATATTTTTTCCTTATATTTTCACTCTCTGCTCGGCCAGTGGGGCTTTGTTTATTTGCTAGAATCGCGACAGGTTGGAATATATTCGCAACCGTTGCGTTGGCCGTACTTTCTCTGACTGAAACAGCAAAAGCTCTGAAAGCCAGAACAGAACCAGAAAAGAGCGACAAAAAAGCGAGTCGGTTCTCGCGCAAAAAGCTGCACAATGAAAGTGAAAACCGTATGAAAAATGAGAGAATCCGACTGCAAAGATGGGAAGAATTCGAAAGCGAGAGGCTCGGAGAGAGAGAGCGACTGCGTACGAGGAAGCTGAGGTGAAGAATACGAAAAGCAAAACATAAATAAACAAAAATAAACGCGAATGAGCCAGCCAAAAGAGAAGAACGCACACGGATTTTTCTAAACTTTTTTTTTGCGATGGGGGTTAACAAAATTTGGACTGGGGCAGTTTCAAGGGGGAGTTTTTGGAGTTTTTTGTGGCTAAGGGTTGATTATTCGGGGGTTGCTCGCTTCCCATTTGGGGTTTCACTTGACGGGACTCAACTTCCGTGTTTCAGTGCGTATGAGTAATGTGCGTGTGGAGAGATTTTCGTGGGGTTGCGCTTTTCGGTTGGTCTGGGCTACACTGGGTTATTTTCTCTGGGTAAGGGCAGGGTTACGCATTGAGGTAGGTTCGGGGTCTGCTCGTAATTGATGAATGGAGCTGTATTGCCAAAAAAGGGAATATTGCGCATAAAATTAAATTAGTTTGGGTTGGGGCTTGGCCTTTTATGTTTTGTTGAAAGTTTTTGAATGTTCATCCTGTAAAAAGTGACTACAAACATTTTATCTGAACATAAATTTATAAAAACAAAGGCTGTTCTACTTTAGTCTTGTTACAGATAACTTTAATTTAATAAATTTATCATTTTCATTATCACTAAGCATCAAAAGTTTAATACTTAATAAGAAGTATTATCAACATCGCTTACTTTCACCTGTCTATAACACGAAATCAGAGCAATCATCTGGCATTGGCGAAACAAATGCATATTTTTTCCAAGCGCCATGAGATGATGCCTCATGCCCCACAATTCCCTGTCTATTCGATGGCGGCCATATAGCGGAAGTTTCCGCAAACGTCAGTGGGGGAGACCTCCAGAAAAATGTACGGAGATACAAACGCTAGGCGCCGAATAAACCGCTATTTGCAAACGAGCAAAGGCGATGACACTCGGCGTGCAAGTGTGTGCACTCGCGTGTGCATGACAACATTCAATAGCAGCGTAATCAACAAACAAAATGCAACCTCACGAGCTGCAACCATTTGACAGAGTGTATATGTTGAACAGGCTTTTAAAATATAACAATTTATTTTAATAAAACTTTTAATAAAATGATGCTTTTATTCGAATATTTTGCAATCACATACATAGTTGTGTTTAATTGATTTCAAACATCTTATTTAATTTAAAAAAAATTGGTTAGTAATAATAATTAAATCTATGTTGTTAGCCACAGTAAATTTAAGTGAAAATCAACGTTACGGTTAAATAAAAAATTATACTTTGATTACACATTTTCTTCAAGTGCAAGCCCACACACAGACTACAATCAAAAACGCACACCACAGCACGAGGCGGCAATGTATTGACCTTAACACTGAACGACATCGCACACACTTGCATTGCAAAATAAGAACTTGAAATAGAATAAATCGAGCAAGAGAGCAGTGCAAATAAAAAGAGAGCGCCGAGAGAAATAGAGCACGTGAGTGTATGTGTGTTCAAGTTCACCCACACCAAGGCGAGTCTAACAGGGCGTCTACAGTTGAGCAAGCAGCGCTCTGTTAACGGGCTGCAGATCCCCTGTTAGCTTTCCTCCTCTGTTTTCTTGGGGTCTCTGCATTTCAGCGGAGTTGCCAGGGGGCGTTGGGTGGTGGGGCTGCGTTCTGTTTGCAGGGGGTGTGGCTCGCCTCTAATGAGGGTTGCAACTCCAGACGGAGTTTCATCCGAGTGGAATGAGTCAGACAGCCGGGGAATGGGTCCAAAAAAGGAGCTTATTCAGCAGGAAGGATAAGTGCTTTCGAGTTCGTTTTTTTTGGTCAATAAATTTAACCATCTAATTGAGGACTTAGTTACGCCTGATATCCGAGAGTTAAAGGTCATGCGACCCTTATACATGGTTTTGTGCAATATAAAATGATCACTTTTCTATCTTATGTTTGTCGGTTTTCGTATTGTTCTGTTTAGTTTAGCAACCTGCTTTTAATTTACTTTTAACTTTTAGGCTTTCGATTGTATGAACTGTTAAGTACTTCGCAAACCTTTGTTCAACTATTTCAAATTTTATATTTTTACTTTTTGCTTCGTTTATTATTTTAAAACAATTTGAGAGCATTTCTATGCACATTTTTCGTTCTTGATATTATTTGACCGTTTTTTATGCTTTCATGAGTCACATAATGCTTATACATATGTATATGCTTAACATCGTTCAGTTATGCGCAGTTAAGTGAATTTTGTTGAATGGTTCATGAGTTTAAGCATAAGTTTTCTATTTAAAGATAGATCAGTTTCACAAATCCTATATATAAAGGATTTCTGTTAGTTGAATTATTTTCAATGACGACGAGTGTTAACTTGCACACAATAATATGTTACACCATATTTTTTTATAGATATTTCTGTATTTAATATTGTCACAGCTTAAAATTTTAAACTTTGGCAATTGTTTGCACTATTCTGATTGTGATTGAAAAGACTGTCCTTGTGCTTCCCTTGTTACTTGTGATATTTATATAGCATCGAATTGGCACACAAAACTCACACAACTCTGCCTTAATCCAATTCACGTACAAAGAGTTCACCACTTATTCGGACGCATCACGCAGATACTTTTTGTATCTGCATTCAGAGGATTGCTATTTGTCCCGATCGAATTCTGGTGCTAACAAACGAAAGTTAACCGCCGATTGGTAAGACGATTGCGCAGAAGAGGAAAAGCGCGACAGAGGACGGAACGCGACGGTGACGGTGCGTTCCACATGACGTATTCAAAATGACTGAGACCAGACCGAGACTGGACTGCAAATTTTCGCAAAAGTGAAAAATTCTACTTTCAATATGAAAACGAACTGCGCTGTCGCCGTCGACGCCGACTGCGCTGCCTGGGCGGGAGTTGTGCAGCGGCAGCGCACTGTGGGTGTGGGTAAGGTAGGTCGTGGTATGGGAATGCACAGTGGCTACAGAGAGAGAAAAGGGAGAGCACCATCACCATTACAGAGAGTGATAGAGAGAAAGAGCAGAGCGGAAGGCCGACAGAGCCAGAACCTGCAGCGAATGCAGAGAACAAAGCGGAGCAGAGAAGTCAATGTACAAAGCAGATTGGGGGTGCAATGGACGCCGAACATGGAACTCAGGCGCGGACGTGTACGTCGCCACAGTGGATGCCCGCTAGAAAGAAATCGAAATCATGCTAATTTTTCAGTTTAAGAAATCTGAAATCTTGAAACTTGAAAAATTATTTAAACAATTAAACAACTAAACAAGTTCTTTAGAGCATTATGTTAATTTTTTTTTGGTTTAGCTAAATTAGAAAGAATTTTTTAGAAATTTGCTGATGTTTTCATGTGGAACATATGGAAGGTGTGTGTTGATTTCATCCTTTAATAACCCAAATATATTTTACTACTAGCTTGGAAAAAAATAAAAATCCCTACCAACCTATATTAAAATTTTTAGGAACTCATTAAATGATGAACTATCAATAAAAAGAAATAATAAAATAATCATTATCCAACTAGACAGGCCAAATTAATGATCTCGATATCGCAACATTTCAAGTTGCCCTGTACCGGGCTTTCCAAGCTTATTTCCATGTTTCTGACGTGTACAGTAGTACATATCGTGGTTCCCGCCTGGAGTGACTTGCCCCTTTTGCGTGCTTCTTTTGGGGTTGCAAAGTTTTGGCATTCCGGGAGTTGTCGTAGCACAGAAATTAAAAATAATTGCAAAAAGTCGGCGAGTGGGTGGATTTCTCGGGTTTTCTGATCCTGGTTGTCGGTCCCTGTCTGTCTGGAGTTGCAACCCCTCGGGCAACGAAATGAAAGCAAACTTCAGACTCTTGGACTTGGGGTGTGGAAAGCGAGTGGGTATCAAAGGGCCGCGAAGCAGAAAAGGCGAGAAAGGAGTAAGAGGACAAGCGGTTTCCTAGACACTCGATGGGCTACTTTTTGTTTGGTAAGGTCGGTCCCAGGCAGAGATACTTCCTTTATGAGCTTCGATTTTAGCCAGCATCGGGGGTTGCACTCTTATGGATCTGGCTTTCATTGTCTTTCACGCTGTGGGATAGGTTTGAAGGGAACAGCATCTTGTAACCTTGATTTTCTTATTTGCCATTGTTGTTGACAAGACGGGATTAACTTTCAAGAACTTATCATCACTGTTCCCGGACAGCGTTTCAAGAAAACCCCCCGTGACTACACTATTATAATTTTTTAATAGAAACTCTGAAATTGCATATTGACTATTTTATTTTATGGAATATCGATGCTTATTATTTTAAGTTTTAACGACTGTACAAATAAACTATAGCAAATGTAATTTAACCTTGCAAATACCACTGCAGACATTTGCCAATTCAGGTTCAGTCTTCTGGGGCATTTTGGAACCGAATCTGTCTCCTTGAGGACCTCCAAATGCAACGAGGGCGTTGCATTGAGACACTGGCCCTGGCAGCCCTAATACAATAGTGGTCAAATACCATGGTCAATGACAGCGTCGTGAAATTTGCAACTGGCGACACGTGGCAGGGGCAACCAGACGCCACCCTTGGTCCTTTTAAGAGGATGCCCCCGTCAACCCAATCTGAATCCAGTTAAAAACGTCTCTCTTTCTCTCTCTCTGCATAGAGCGGATGTGCAAAAGCGCATGTTTGCGAGCTGCATCGATGCACTTGCCACACGGCTGCACGAAGGTTAAAAGAGTTTTCAGGGGCACTACGAGACTTACTACTGCTCCATCGGGCGAAGACCAAGGACCAAGGACCAAGGGCAAGGACACGCAGGCATGCGCATTTCCGCATCCGAAGTCGGGTCCTTGGCTCTGGTTCGGTTTCGTATTCGGATCCATGGCTGGAAGTGCCTCATTGCCAAGGTCCCAAGCGTGGGGAAGGCAGTGATGCCCACTATAGACTGATACAAGTTCCTGTATTACCTTATGATGCATATCTAAGCCAAAATTTCAGTATAGTTAAACAACTAGTTCAAATTGCTTAATATAAATTGTATGATAGAGGGCACCATTTTAAATATTTTTCCATCCAACGCTTAAATACTACAATTCTATTAAGTGAATTTTCACTTACCCCTCATTTTACAAAATTGTCAGTCATTGTTAAACATTACTGTACAGTTCGATGAAGCAGGCGTAAAGCTCCTGTAAATGACATTGGGTAGTAGGTGGCAGACATGGGAGAAAACAAATATAGTGGGTACCGGGTGAAGCGGATTAATTTCAGGGCTGCACACTGCAGTTCTTTTGCATTTCCTTGACAAATTGTAAACTGAATGCAACCGATGCAGTGCAAGGATATATGGCACACACGTGTCACCCACACTCACGCGGTCGCTAAAATTCGACATTGCACCGATGGTCATTAAAAGGTCAGCAGAAACAAGTCCTTGCCCAGATCCGAACTAAAATGCGCAAATGTTTGGCACGCTTTAATGTTATCATCATAATATTTTAAAATATGTAAATTTAACTTTTATTTATAACAATTGATACATTTTGTATGTGAGGATTGCATTTTAGAAGCAACTCGCAAAGAATAAATACAGCAACATATATTCTTGAATAATAAATATTGGGTATAATACGTAATGAGGTTCATATAGAAAATATTTTTTAGCAAGCATTCTGTATCAATAATAAAAGATTTTTCCATACATTTTCTACTTAAGCAGACACTCACTGTGATTAAAAGTAGTACGCAATTAAACATAGAAAAAAACATTGTCTACGCCAATTAGTAAAACTGTTGACCAGAGCGAATAAAGCAAGTCCGAATTTACATAGCCTAAACAAACTAAACAAAATGAAATTTCGGGCCTGGGCCAATTATTGGGTCAATGTGCGTGCATTGAACTGATTCGGCCAAGTCAAAGCGTTAACGTGGCCAAAAGTGTGCTATAAGTCACTCGCCTCCAGAGGGTTCATTGAGACTAATTTTCATGGGGACCCGCAGAGCAGGAGACAAGGAGCTCCGGAGGGAGTATTTCTCCTTATTTATGGCAGAGGAGCAGGCGTCGGGTCGGTGACTCAGTGGCAATATTTGGGTTTAGCAAGAGTTTATCCCCTTGTCACCCTTAGAGCTTCTCCTCTCGTTGAAAATATGGGAATTTTCGACATTGCAGCCACACAAAAATCCCTACAACGTTGCTAATCGATAATCTGAGAATTTTTGTTTATTTTTTTTTCTCTTTGTAACATAAAATCAGGACAAATATAAATTAATTTATTAATATATACACAATCTTCCACTTTTTGGAAGTATATTTAAATAAAGGATGTCATGCTTGAGGTGAACAAGTTTAGATTATTCACCTCTATTGTATTATTCCAACCTGAACCCAACCTGAAGTTGAATCATTGTTCCAAAAACTCCCACTTTAGGCTACCAGCGCCCAACTACCTGATGAGTAAGCCACGGAATTTGCGGCCAATGTTGTTGAACCTGCGCGGGACTCGTGTCCATTGCACCTGACACGCACTCCTGGATGGAAAGGACAAGATTGAAATGGATGGGTATGGCGCTCAAGTTCAGGCGCAAGTTCAAAGTTCGTGTGGGGCTTGGATTTGCTCGAGTATTAGTCATATTGTTTAAATTGTTCCATGTGCATGGCTTTGCTTTAAATATTTGGTGATATCTCTTTTGCTTAATAGTATATATTAATTAATATATATTTTAAACGACGAATATATACTCACATTTATATACTTCTCCAAAATGATAAAAAACAACATCAATATAGAATTTTTTGAAACATACATATATATTTTGGTATTATCCTAACATTATTTTCATGATAATCTTGATAATTTTGGGCCAATCTATAAATAACATATGGCATATGGGAGCCCAAATTTATATTTAAAACGCAAAATCATACAAATAATTTAAATCTATTAACTCGGGATTTGAGGTCCTTGGAATCTTAAAAAAAAAAAAAATAAATAATGCTTCCCACTATTTGTTATTTATTTTACCAATCGACGAATCCATTTTGACTTTGCACGAGCGTAAATAATTAGTTTAAAAGGTTCCTCCTTCTTGACGCCGTTATCCTTGAGAACTTCAACAATGGCTGACACAAAAGCTTGGTAAATTTTAATAGCCTTCATTGGTGTATAGAATGCACGTAACTTTGGACATGATCGAAGAACTTGGAGAAAGTTATCTCCATCGAATGGAGGTGGATTGGAATTTTCATTCATCTTTTTAATATTCACTCCATTTTGCAGAATAAACCCAAACAGAAGGCCTTCAATGTAGCAGTTGGAGTTTATCATGTCTAAAGTTTTTAGCTTCGGACAATCGGGCAATTCCGTAATAATTTCGCAGTCGTTAATTTTGAGATCCTCCAGCTTTGGCCAAATCAAAGGATGCGGCTGTTCTGAGGGTATTATAGTTATGTTGCGTACTGTCAAGGAGCGAAGATTCGTAAGTGGTGTACAAATCTCGAGAAGATTTAAAGGTAAAAATGGATTGAAGCTTTTATTATAATCGATCACTAGTTCCTCCAGAGCAGTTAACTTCTGAATCTGGCAGACTAAATAAAAAGCGAGTGTATTGGTTATTCAACAATTTCTTAGGGTATAAATGTGTATATGGAAAAGTATTGAAAATATTGATAATATTTTTGTATTTAAATTGGGCTATCACTAACATACTTAACTTACCATCTTCGGTAATATTACCCCTCAATGCTAATTGTGTCACATTAGCCATTTCTGCGACCGAATCGAAAAGCTTTTTCGGATCTTTCGTGAATATAGTAAGTTCAGCTGATACCAATAATTTACTCATTTTCAACAAAAATGACCGCACGCCGTCACAATTGTTTTCGAACACATCAATTCTCACCGACTTCAAATTGGTACAATGCTGCTCAATCGACTCAACCAGTATATCACTCCATGGGGTGTTCCAAATTTGTCTGCTGGAAAATTCCTCAACAGTCGATCCACATAGGCTCACAATAACCAACCACAATTCTTGAGTTACTCCAAAGAAAGGGCTGAGCTTCTTAAAGGCACTTCGACTGTGGTACGCAAACGCTTTGCCCAGCTTTTCATGCACCTGTGCCAGTTGCACCTTATCCACAAGACTCTGTAGTTCCACGAATATGAGATCGAGGACTTCGATCGGCAAATCGTATATAGTCCGCTGGTTTTCCATCGCAAAGCTTTTAGCCCGAGAGCTAATTGCGAACTGAAAACTGCAGCAAGAGCATCGGCTAGCTAAAATCCAATTGAGAGGGGGAGAAAGAAAAGTTAAATAAGAGAAACCGAATCGTACGTATGAACATATTCCGACTCTCCAGCTCTCAGTTAAGTGACATCACATCGTAAGTTGTGAAATTATTTATAAATATTATAAGTTTAATGTAGTTTAAATAAATTTATAAATTTATATTAGTAACATTAGATAGATATATGCAATTATTGTTATTCAGTTCTAATTCAATACAATTTAAAAAATAAAAATCAAATATTTTCTAAGTTTTACAAATTGTACAATCGTTCTATACAGGTTAAATAAAAATTAAAATATATTTATAATTAATTGTTTTGTGTTTTCTGATATACAATTTGCCAGTCCTTAAAACTTGTACAGGTAAAGCGTATGAATCACTTCAGGATTAGAAGTCCGTTGTAACTGAAAGACGAAAATTAACAACGAAAAGTGTATGTAAAGTAAACATATTGTAGATTCCACTCACAAATCGTCGAAACCATCTAAGCTTGTCTCGGCAGTACAATATCAGCTCGAAGGGTTCTTTTCGCGTTGATGCAGTCTCCTTGAGAATATCCACTACGGATGTAACAAAAGCTTGGTAGATCTTGATACCCCCCATTTGAGTGGACAACACTTGCAATTTTGGACAGCTTCGAATGACTTGAAGGAAACTCTGGCCATCAAATGGTGCCGGTTCACAGCTTTCATCGATTTCCTCGATATTATTGCCGTTTTTCAAAATAAAACTGCATACATATCCTTTGATTCTACATTTGCAGAATTTGATATATAAGGTTTTCAGCTTGGGACAATCGGGCATCACTGTGGAGATTTCGCAATTTTGCATTTTCAAATCTTTTAAGTTTGGCCATATCATGGGATGGAAGCTTTCTGGTTGAGATATCGATATATTGCTCACAGTCAAACGCCGAAGATTTGTCATATTTCCGCAAATTTGAAGAAGATTAACTGCTCTGCATCTATATCCTCTACCTTGATAGATGAGTTGCAGCTCCTCCAGATCAACCAGTTTGCACAGCTGATTAACTGAAAAATGTGGACAACAATGTAACAAGTTTACTATTTTATAATCGCTACAACAGCGGTAAATATATGCAAGTAAGTATGTAAATAAGTTTAAAAACGAAAGAAAACATTATAATTTACAATGTTAAATTAGCCGAACGGGAGTCAAAACAAAAGAAAACAAAGACGGACAGAAATCTGATAATCGTCAAGCGGAAAAAGAAATTTACCGTTTGATATCGGCCGAGCCTGAATATAAACAGCAGCTTATCGTATTATATTTACTTCTATGTATACTCATTTAACCCATTAAGGCCGAGTGAAATGAGAATATAACACTATTGGGAATTCGATTTATTTTCCTAAATGACTTACCTCCCCGGTCAATGTATCCTTCATACAAGAATTTTTTCAAGTGTTTCAGCTCGGCGACGGCATTAAGTATCCTCGGCGATTGGCAACTATCGTTGAGCTTCAGTTCGACCGATATTAAAGAATTCGCCAAATTCAATAGAAAAAATTGAAGACTGTGACTATTTCTTAATGTAGCACTGATGTTCACCGACTCCAGGTTGGGACAGTACTTCGCAATCGATTTGGCCAACAGATCGCTCCAGGTGTCCGATCCACAGGTAAATTCCACAATGGAAGGGCCACAATTCGCCAGCAGAACTCGATAAAGTCGAACGGGAAAATGTATTTTTGGTGAGAACTTCTTGTAATCACTGCGGCTGTGGTACGAAAACGCTTTTCCCAGATAATCATCAACCTGCGCCAGTCGAAGTTTGTCCCTTAGATTTCGTAAGTTACTAAATATGATATCGAGCACTTCGAATGGCAAATCGGTTATAGTCCGTTGATTTCTCATTGCAGGTACCCCATACCCTCGAGAGCGAAGGCCAAACGCAAGACTGGTGCAAAACTGATGGGGATGGGAATTTTAGCGAATTCCAATTGAGAGAGAGAACCAAGTACTCCTCACTTGGAGAACTAACTGTAAATTCGCGCAAGCTGTCATCATTTGGAAGGTTGTACTTACTGACTATAAGCATGTTTTCCAATTTTTCACCAATTTTTTAAAAATTATAATTTCTGTAGAATTTACAAAAATGTGAATATACAAATATTAAGAAAACTAAATAATACATTTTTATTTATTTATTTTTTTAATTTTATTTCATCTTTTCTTAGCTAACATTTTTACATAATTTAGATTTGCTGTTTTCTACATATATATATCTTTATAAAATTATAAAATATTTTTTATATATATTTTAAAATCAATTTTGGATTTTATTATTATAGTAATATTATTTTTTCCTTATTCTTCAGCTAAGTAAAGGCTTATTAATTCAGCATTTGGTGTCCGACGGAGCTAAGGGTTAAAATAAGCCAAAATTTAAGACATCATAACCAATTCCACTTACCAATCTACGAAACCATTTCCACTTAATACGTCTACACACAACCAGTTCAAATGGGTTCTCCGGCGTCACTTTATTTTCCCTCAAAATTTCCACAATAGTAGACAGATAGGCCGCATAGAGTTTAATATATTCCAGAGGAGTGTAAAGATATCGTAAATTGGGGCACCCTCGAAGTAATTGAAGAAAACCGTTGGCATCGATCGGTGGATGGCATCTTTCATATAAGGTTTTTAAATTTCTCCCATTTTTAAGTATAAATTTTAAAATGTAGCCTTCGTTGGAGTTTCGGAGGTAATGAATATCCAAAACTTTTAGATTAGGACAGTCTGGTAACTCGGGAGTTAATGCGCATATAATGAGCTTTAAGGTTTCCAGATCGGCCCACATTTTTGAATGGGGCTCTTCACATGAGATTATATGAACATTATTTATAGTCAATTTTCGCAGGTTGCTTAGTGACGAACAGATTCTCAGTATGTTGACATCAGGCTTGTCTAGATAATAATGTTGTTCGATGTTCAGCTTCTCCAGGGCGACCAATTTCTGAATTTCGTTAACTGAATGAAACGCTGTTAGAAATCATTCACAAACTAAATTTCAAGAAATTTTTCAAAATTTTTTTTTAAATTTTTATCCGATGCGTTATATCCTTACAAACATAGCAGTAAGTTTAAAAACTATTATATTGTGCTATTAAAACCTTACCGTTCTCGTCAATGTATCCTTTTACTGAAAGTTCCTTTAACTGCGTCATTTCACCAACAACTTTCAATATTTCGAATGGAAATCGCGAACGTTGTTCCAATGAAAGGGATAATAATAATTTGTTTATTTTTCGCAAAAAGGAACATATTTGGTCACTGTCCGACCTATATAAAACTGCTGTAAACGATTTCAGATTGGTGCAGTATTTGGTAACCGCTTCGATTAGAATATCGTTCCAAAAGTCACAACTTCTATCGAAAACTAATTCCTCAGTTGTGTGGCCACATTCTTGTATTACCAACAAAAACGATTCATTTGATAACCACGGTGTTACTTTAAGCCTCCTAAACTCATTTTTGCTGTGATAGACAAAAGCTTTTGTGAGCTTTTCGTGAACCTTAGCCAGCTCCACTTTGTAATTCATATAAATAAGATGCGTAAATATCAGATCGAGGACTTCGACCGGCAAATCGATTATACTCCGCGGGTTATCCATCACAAGCTTTTTCGTCGAGAGCGAAATGCGAACTGAGGCATCTGGCAAACTGTATTTATTAAAGAGAGAGATGCATTCGCAAACGAAGAGAAACATAAGAAAAGCTTTTGTACTATCTGATTAGAGTTCACTGACATTACTATTACTGTATATATGTACATACGTACAAATTAGGTGATATCCACTTTGCATTTCTTCACACTAATTTCCTTTCTACAATACAATAAATGTATTAATTATTTCCTTGAACACAGTGTGATAAGTTTATTTTTTCACGAATAGTAAAAAACTGTCATGATGTATATTTATATATGTACATACTTATATGTCCTATGTCAGCATTGTAACGCACGTAAATTCCCAAAAGAAACTCCAGGGTTCTGCTGCGCTGATGTTCTACTAATGGTATCCTTAACCAGAGCCATTGCAATCTCTTCTGGCCAGTTTCCAAACATTTTTTAGCTAACATTCAGAAAGAAGAATCTTCACATTGAAGATAATTTCGGGAGAGCCTTCGTCCTCCGGGTCATCTAATCTATATAAAAACTATTCTGAGCAAGTGACATTTTACATTATTATGATCACAACCGCTACAAGGACTCTCCACGTCGAATCAACACCACGATTCAGCTGTTAATCTCAAACGTCAACCTCAGATACATATGTATGTATGTCTATCTAAATGGCGAACTGAGAACAAGGCCCCAGTCAAAGATAAACATTAATAAATTCACGAAGCTCACCATTTTCGTCCACGTATCCCCTGAAGAAAAAAATCCTTTAGTTGCGTTTTTTCACTCACCGCGATAACGATAGTAGCCGGAAAGTAATTTTGTTGGTTTATTTTTACCGATGTCAGAGAGCTTTTCATATTTTCTAAGAATGACGCCATGTTTTCCCGATCAGACAAATAGAACAGAACGAATACTGATTTCAAATTGGGACAATGTTTCTCAACCACATTTCTACCACATACACCGTATACAAATTCTTCAATCGTGGGCCCACATTCCCGAATAAGAAACTTCCAAGAATCAAGTGTTAGCCGTCCGTCGAGCGTAATTGTCCTGAATTTGTTGCGGCTGTGACAGGAGAAAGCTTTTGCAAGCTTTTCGTGCGCCAGAGGTAAGTTAACTTTATATTGTAAACTAACAAGTTTTTCAAATATCAGATCGAGGCTTTCGAATGGGGCACATCGTGTATTCTCCGTTGGATATCCATTACGAGCTTCTGCCTTCAGAGCGAAAAGCGAACTGAGAACTGTGTCACAGCTCACTGATAAAAGAGCAGAGTGAAACTGTAAAATCGAAGAGAGAAGAAGAGAGAAACTTTTGCAGTCTTTTCTTGTGCAATACAATAACCTGTCCTAAAAGGATTAATTATGATATTGATGTTGCACTTATCGTATCTTTTTTATTGTAAAAGCTAATGTTTGTATAAATATTACTAATTTATCCCGCTATTTTTTCATGCACTTTGACTCGGAGAGTGCAGTGGCAAGCTGATGCAAACAAAACTTTTTTCTTGAAAGACAACGCTTTTAAGTATGTGAGTAAATAAACAAGAAAATATACAACTGCACCATTATGGGCACCAATAGCAATATTGCCTCTAGAATACAGAAAGATCTATTGGGCATAAAATCTATAATAGATAAATAACTGAAGTAATTAATTTAATTCACAAATTATCATTAACTACGATTTATTGTGATTTAAGCTTATTACTTCTTAATTACTCAAAGTCGAAATTTTGATCTGATCACCGCCAATTCGTTATTACTAACAGCAGAGATGCAATACTAATAGGCATGCTTCCTTTAAGTTATGTAACTATAGTGGCATGTACATATGTATATGTACATATATCTATATCTACATGTTGAGGTCAGTTTAATATAGCAATTTAATGTCCCCACTTAAAGACTCATTTAAGGGCAATTCCCGCTGCGGTTACCACCTCACGAGCACTTACTTGGGCAAAACATCAAGCTTATTCTGCAAATCGGTATAGATTACAGTAATTATACTGTCGTAATGTACCAACCCTTGGTGACAACCCTACTCTCAACCCTCCTTCTTCACCCAAAACTTTCGCTAACATGTACTGTTGCAACAGTAAAGCAAGTTAACAAAAGGCGCACGGAAAAAGTAAAGCAGTTTTTATTTCTGATACTTATTATTATACCCGTTACTCGTAGAGTATGATTTTGCATTTTTTAAATTATTGATTTCCTTTTTTGGCAGTGTAGGGCTATGTCTGACACTTTTGATGCCAGTTGCGTGATAAGAGGCTACCAGATGAGCCGCTGACGCAATGCAGTGCAGCATGGAGGTCAATAAACCATCCAAAGAATGAGGGAACGGCGTAAAAATTCATGAGAAAAAGGGTTGCAAGCTTTTGCTGGGGATAGTACTTACGTTTTTAGCTGTAAAACGAAGGGTGCTTTCTAAATAAAGTAAGCATTTTTAAGCACTGTTATATGATTAAAACATTTTTATTGACTTATTTGTAAGCATTTGTAAATGTTAAATATATAGAGCACCTATACTGAATCTAAATAAAATAAATAAACCAACAGACTGGTGACTACAATTAGCTTATACATCCTAAAGCAACAGTTTAATTTTATTGAAGAGAAGATCCTTTAAACAGCATGAATTGTGAACAAATCAAGGAGAGCCGCCGTTCTTAATATGTTCGACAGTCTTACTTGCCAATGCGAAGTTCCGCAGACTGGTTCTGCATTATAATTTTTCATTCAAGAGCGAAGCCAACCGAACCACCCACCTTTATTATTTTAGAAATTGCATTTAGTAACAGGGGTTGTTGTATGCATATTTGCCACTGGCAACTGTGACTCACCTCACCTACTTTCCACTGTGGAAATGGAGTGGAAGTGCGAGAAGTTGCACAATGGGCTGACTGAAGTGTCTTTTGCCACTTGCAACTTTCTCCATTTCTCCGGTATTAGCGCACACTCTCCCTCCAGAACTTTCCCTGTGACGAAGTCGGGCTGAAGAAAACTCGCCCAGCAGGTTCTTGGATAATCTGTCTAACAAATATTGCGAGCCCAGGTGAATGCAACTAGTTTTTCCAGCACTGGGGAAAAACTCGCAATGGCAATGACCCAACGGAGTTAGCCTTGAATCTGCGGCAAGTGGAAAACCAGTTAATGCCATAGGAAGACTAACTGGAAGTTTTCCACCAACTAAAGCTAAAGGAATGCTGAAAATATATTGTGCAATACCTTAATGCAACTTATTCAAAAAAAAATATATTTTGTAAATTTAAGTGATAAGAAAGAAGTAATTGTAAACTTAATTAAAAATGTGATTATTTTTTTTAAATACATCTTGACTTTTAATCTGCTTACTTGCTGCCTTGAATTAAAATTCGGAAATAGCCAGCAATGCAATATATGTGTGTAGCATTCAGTATCGCAGCTCCGTTTTTAGAGATAATGAGTAAAAAAAAAAAATAAGTGAGGATTAAAATTAGCTGAGCTTGTTTTCGACGATATTATCCATCCATGTCCTGGGTCAATTCCGAAGTAGTTGATGCCAGACCAGCTTGGATATTAGTATTAAACTATGCAATCTCTGGTTAACATCTTTATGGGGCCCTTGTCTCGACGCAATGACGCCAAATGAGCTGTCGTCACCGAAGCACCACCCACTGCTAAAAGCTGCGGCGCATTGATAAGACAACTTTTACTTTAGTGAGTGGTGAGCGAGCAGCAGAATTTTCTAGTTTTCACTTGTCACACAGAAGAGACGGGAGTGCGAGTTGCATTTTTTGTTATTTTATTTGTTTTTTCGTTTCTGGGTGCGGCACTTTCTAATACCCAAGCTGGGGCAGAACAAGCCGTTCGAATGAGTCAAAAGCGCGAAAAGGACCGAGAAGGAAGCAGGCGCGGAGTGCAGCAGGAGCCGAGAAGCGAGACTCCTGGGAAAATCTAGTGGTATGGGTAGGTCAACCACCAGACATTGAACCCAGCACTCACACACACAGTTGCGCACTCCAACTTCCGTTGAGAGCCAAGAGAGAAACAGAAAGAGCGATGGGCGTAGGGCGTTGGGGGATCGCAGGCGTTGGAAGGCACACACGCGAAAAGCGTGCAGCACGTGAATGGAGCACAATGCCCAACAGAGACAGAGAGAGAGAGAGAGAGAGACGGCGAAATAGCAGGGCACTGTCTGCCATGGCGGGCGAAAGAGAACACGACATTGGCACCATGCAGACCGATTCTCGGAATACCCTAGAAACAATTGAAAGGTATAAAATCTCAGTTTTTCAAGTTTTTATTGAAGACGAATTATAGGTTGGCCTACTTGTATATTGTCAATGCAAGTATTTGGCAACGTTCTTTATTAAAATTATTTTATTTTATTTAATTCAAAACCTATTTAAGAACTCATAAATTCCTAAAATTATATGCTTTTGTATAGATATAATTATATCCTATCTTGCATGAATATGAAATATACTGATTGGCCAAAGTAAAACACTTTTTATAAGTGTATACAAAGAACTGGGGGAACTGAATAACGTCGGTCGTTGCCTAGCGTCATCGTCGCATTTCGCAATTCGCATTGTGCGCTAGTTTAGTGGGTTGAGTGACACAGACACAGTTTGCGGCCAGAGCGAGACGGATGTTTGTGCGAAAGGGAGGGGAAATACTCGTAGATATTGGAGAAGTTGGAACGAACAAGTTTTCAGTTGCGGAGTTGGAGGCACTGTTGCGATTTTGTAATCGTAAGCCAAGTGAAGTTACAGGGCTGCCACACTGTTACAATTCTAGTCCAAAACCACTATATTTCCAAAGAATATATAATCCATATTTTAAGTTAGCAAATAGTTGTGGTGATCGAATTGGTGCAAAAGTATGCTATGTTTTTTGTATTCGACAGCATTAGGCCGGATAAGGAATTCCGTTGGCTAGTTTTGGTTTAATCTTCAATTTACAAAGGAGTGTACATTTTCATTATTAAGTAATTCTATGGGAGACATAGGTAAATTTTTTTAAAATCTGTTAATTAAAAAGGATATAAGGATAATCGGATTTTCAACATCTGGCAACTTCCTTACCCATGCCTTATCAAAAAGCTGACGAAAGGGGAAGACTGGCGAAAAGCGTGCACATAGAAAACATAACAGCGAAACGAAAAAGAAAAACCCCCAAACAAGCACTGCAGTTCTCCAGATCCCTTTCTCTCTCTCTTTTTCCCATTTCCATTGCTGTCTCAATTTCTAGAACCGAGCTCCCAACTCCCCGTTCGAGTTTTATGTAGTATGTTTTCGGGATGTGGAGTATACCACTAGGATGGATGGATAGCACACACAGATACGGGGCTTTTCCTGTCTGTGTGATCGTGTGCCTCAGTGTGAGTGCGCTTCTGTGCGAGTGTGTGCGTGTGAGACGAAGCGAATCGAGTCGAGAGTAGAGTAGGACAAAAGGGAGACACAATTTTGGTAGCAATGACCTTCACCGCGTTGTTCAAGTTGTCGTGGTTGTTGTTGCTGTCGCTGCTCCAAGCACACACACTTATACACATATGGATATATGTGTATATGTGTGCACACACAGACAGGAAAAGCAGCTGCAGATACAGAGAACGATAGAGAGAGGAAGGCACAACGAATGATGCATGAGTGCAGATGGTTGCGGATTTGTTTTGCTGGTTAGAAAAGGGGGCGGTGGTGGCGGTAGCTTCGTTCTCTAGCCGCTAGGTGACGCGCTCGCTTATGCACCCCCCTCCCCCATAAAAGCACATAAAAAACGATATTAAGATTATTATAAGTTTCGGTTATATATGGATCCCAAGTTCTACAGACGAATGCAACAAATCCATTGACTTAAGAGCAAATATAACATTTCATTAAACTGAACAGAACATAAATTATTGATCGAAATATAAAGTTAAATTAAGTTGTTATTTTATTTAAACATGAAGCAAACATACAGATTATAATAATGACAAATAAATGTATAAGGGATAGAGTAATTCATTTTTTAAGCTCTTAAACTAACTAGCATATTTTCTCAGTGCACCCACTAGCCTCACAATCCGATCTGCCGCTTTTCCTGCTCGCTTTCCACTGCACAAATTAAACGTACAAAGATAAAAGTGCTTTTGTGCTGCCATTGAAAATAGAGTTGTGTGTGGAAAAAGGCGACTCGTGGGCTAATGGGTGGCTCGGGGTCTGGGGGCTGAAGGTGGTGAACCTAGCGTAAACTTGACACTGACGTCGAATGCACTCCACCCGCCCGCTCCATTTTTCCCACTCCTTTGGCCCCAGGGTGCGGCCCGTCGCTTTTTGTTTTCCTTCTCTTCTTTCAATCGAGTCTTGCCTCTTTTTTTCTGCAGTTTGTTATGTTTATTTTCATTTTTTTTTCGCTTTTTTTTTTTTTTTTTTGTGAAAATTGCTCAAGTGCGACGCCGACATGGGGGATGGCAGGGGGGCTTCGTTGGCTGGCTGGGTGTTTAACTTTTGGTATCATTGACCTGGAGTTCTGGAGTTTCGCAGGCAGACAAAAAGAACACCCCTGCACATTTCGTTGTGGGTGGAAAAATGGGGAAAGGAGGGAGTCGACGTCGGACGGTTAGTCATTGTCGACGCCATTTTGGAAAATTTGTCGCAAGTGCATACAAGTGCATAAACACACAGATACATGGCCAAAAGGGATGTGCACATACATATGTATATTTATGTAAACATACATATTTGCCGTTTAGCTTTATATTTCCCCCACTTTACAATAGGTTAGTCTGTTATTGTTCTGTCTGTGAGGACTACAATTTGTCCGTGTGCGCTTGTTTATATATGTATGTATGTATCTCCGCATATATAGGAAAGTACAGAATATGTATGACAAAAAGTTTTCGCTTTTCGTTGATTTTCATTTTAATTATGATGTCCCGTTTTCTTTTGATTGCAACTGATGAGTAGTTAAACTGTCACATGGTTTAGTTGGGGAAAAGCGTTAAACTGAAATCCTCGAGATGGGATTACTCGATGACAAATTAAGGACCGTGTGCATGTTAAAAGTGGGGTTTGATTGTTTAAATAGCCTTTCAGATCGGGGGAAATATTTCATAATATATTACAAAAGCCACAATGTTAACATACGGATGTCTGACTTCAATTATGCTGAGTGATTTAATAATAAAATATATTCTTTGATCTACAGATTTAGTATAATAGATACACACTATATCTAATAATTTAAAAAAAACCGCTTTTTACTCTTAACTCAAAGCACACAACGGACTTAAACTAAAACAAAGGCAATTTCAAAACATTTTATTTTTTAATTTACTTTCAATACTGATATAAAACCTTTATTTTAATTTCAATGTGAATTCATCGATTCCAGGCTTGGTCACCAAGATATCAAGCCCATTGTTCTTCAAATAGCAATTTGAAAATTCCCAGTTCATTCGCAATTCACTCATTTGCAATTCAAACTTGTTTTCACAGTTACTGCTATCCGAGCGCAAATCTCAGCTGTCCATTATCGTTGGGCATCTGCCCTGCAATTCACCCCACTGGCACCTTGGCCAGCAGATATCTGATGAGTACACAGATGGGAAACCGGCAAATGGAGCACTCAATGGACTAGGCCAATTAAAAATCCAGCTCAGGCTCAGCGAGTGCAGCGTAATCATCATCACGGACATCATGGAGCTGGGCATTGTGTTGGTTTTGGTCTGCAAACAGAAAGGCCACGAATAGGTAGGTCTTGGTTACACAATAGAAGCCTGTAAATGCATACCGCAATCAAATATGGATTTTCAAACTGGCAGTCAGTTTATGCGTTCTTTGGACTTATAGTCAATTTTAACGATAAACGAATAACGCTTAAACATCAATTTTTTATGGAGTATTCTAACAATATTAACAATAATAGAGCTACAAAATTATTAAAACAACCATTTGAAGATATTTTGTATTACATTTTATATTATGTTTATTACTAAAACCAGCTCAAATACTATGAACATAAATATTTGAACATAAAGGCAATACTCCCAGGCAACAGAAACTTCCTAGGTTCCTCCACCCCTCCTTAAAACGAGGTTGATGAATGCCAGACCAGTTCGGATCAGGAGAGCAACGTAGGGAGTATCGGAGCGGGGGCTCCAAGGTGACGGTGCAGGAAGCCGCTTCGAGAAGCACCCAGAATGCCATGGCCAATGCCATCGTGGCGCAGTGTCAGTGTCAATGCCAGCAGACCTGACCTGAACTGAAACTGGGTGAGAGTGTGGGAGGGGAATCAGAGAACTAGAGAATGGTAGAGCCGGGGAGCTGGTGAACACGAGACCCGAGAATCGGAGGAGCGGAGAGAAACCACCTCGGCGATGTGGAATGCAACAAAAGCTAGAGGCACGACTCCGACGATTATAGCATCGGCTAGCGACTCGAGAGGCCATTAGCCCGAGCGATAGGCCCCTGGCTTTGGGAGTTTGAGGGGAGAAGATTCCCAGCCAGAGAGAACTCTACGGTAACTCTTCCTCAATTGCCACATATTAAAATCTCTGCTTTTCTCTAGTGACGACGCCTGCGCTTGACGTTCTGCATTTGGTTGTGAATCTCTGGTGCTGTGCAGTTCCAATGACCGTGGGGTTTCCGAGATGCGCTATCTTGGCTTCAAATTATGGGTAAGATTTGGCAACAAGAAAGTGAATGAAAATGGGGATAAAATACGTAAATTCAGTTTTATTACTTTTCACTTATTACATTTTATCGGAAGTTTGTGTCCGTCTGTTTATTTACATTTCGAATTAAAATTTAATTAATTTAATTTAAATAAATTCTACACTAATGCGAATATTTTCTTCTATAGAACAAGTACGATTACTATTTCCATTTCCTTGAATACATGTCCCTCTGATGGACCTGAACTGAAAGATTACACCACCGAAAAATTTGGTGAGCTACTGGGACACAGAGAGAGTGAACAATTCCCGTGTTTTGCAATTAGTCTGATGTGAAAGTCGACATTGCATTCCAAAATGAATGGGGTGGAGCAAAAGAAGAAGGGAAACCGATGCGATTCGCTTGAAGCTCGATGATTGAAAACTTACCCACAAATTATGCGCTAGCGAAAAACGTGTTTGGCTCACAGAGCCGGGCATTAAGTCAACTACACAGTCTTGGGCACGGAATCCGGGAACTCGGGACTTAGAACTGGGATTGGGAACCGCACTCAACGTTCGTCGACCTTGCAACTCGTTCTGCACATTTTTATTTGTTTATTTTTGTTTTCCCAGCGATAGGTAAAACAAGCCCCATTAGTAAATGTGGTAAGGAGCATTGGATGGTCGATGGCAATATACTTTGCCCAGATAGCATCGTCTCCGGTCGGCTGAATGGTCATTGAACCGCCAGCCGGACAAGTACTTTTTATTTAACCCCCAAAAACCGGAGGCGGAAACTCCAATGCCGAAAATACATATCCTGGTGCTATAAGTCGTAGTAGATTTCCCTTTCTGCCACTGTCTGTCCTCTGTGTTTCAACTGCCACGGTACAGTTTGCCCCTTCGCTGGATATATTTCTGCTGGCAGTCTGGCTCGGATTTTCAACTCCAATCCCAGACCTCGTACTCTGAGAATAACTCCAGAGTCTGCTGATGCTCCACTACCTCAAAGCTTGGGATAGGAAATATATTTCACAGTTGTTATGTTGTTATGTTATGGTGATGGTATGGAACTTCTGTGGAAAGTTTTTCCAGCTCTGAGGCAAATTTTAAGGTCCTCTAATTTTATAGACTAGGGGCGCCACCTGGAGTTCAAAATTATGTGCTGCCTACTTTTGAGCTGACCGACGGCTTATGAACTTATACAGATATGTATGAGTAAGTAAATAATTAAGTTTATTCTAAGTAATTTCCTCATTTCAAATAAACCATTATAATTATACATTTGTTTATTATATATAATACGCTGACACATAATTGGTTTATCAAAGTTAAATGTGATTTATGATGCTGCCTACTGAACACTAAGAGCACAGTTCATATGCTGACTATCCAAAAAACTCCAAAAATAAAAACACCAGACGATGAATTGCAGTCCACAGCTGCTGTCCTGCCCAGCTTCCACTTCTTCAGAAGAGGAACGAGTGGAAAAGAGAAAGGGATATAAAGGAGAGAGAGCGAAAAAACCGAAAAAGCATTTCGTCGTTTTTAGCTGGCACGAACAGATCAATGACCTGCATTTCACAGCCGGAGACACAATTCAATCGATAAAAGTGAAGAGTTGGGGCACCAGCTAACACACACACCGCACACACACACACACAAACAGCAACGCACTGCATACACACACTGACACAGCGAGGAAAAAACAACATGGCGAACGTGAAATATGCAAGCTTCCTGCAGGAAAAGCCAAAATGGCAGACAGCATGCGGCGAACGTGACGCAGTGGAGAAGGTTTGATGGGAGCGGGGGTAGTGAGTGGTGGGGTGTGGAGTCCTGATGGGGTCAGGGGTGGAGTTGGCGCTCTAGGGGTGGATGCAGCCGCAATGGAACTTTCTAAATTTTCTAGAACATCAGCAAACAGGAAGAGCGAAAAATGTGGAGCGAGAGTGAAGCTCGAATATTTTATTCCATTCAATCAAATCGAGGAAGCCACGGGCCAAAAGGCTGATTAAAAATTGAGCAAAAAAGGGGGAAAACAACTATCCTGGCCAACATCCAGCCGAGTTCCCAGACAGACAGAGGTTGACGTTGCTTCCAAATGTAAAAAGGGATCGCAGTCGAGTGCATTGTAGCGTTAAATAAAATAACAACAAACATATTCATATTAGCAACAACCCCACAACAAACACACAATCTATTGCCTGTTGTCTTGGCCACGTACCTTAAACACCCCCGAAATCGCCACATTCCCCAGCAAACTGACCAAAATGTAGACAAAGGTAATGCACAAAAGTTTTTGTCAACTTTTGTTGGGTTTGGTTTATCGTGGAACTTACCTCCTGTCTGGAAGCTTTTCGGGGTTGTTGCCGGCTAAACGGGAAATTAATGATATTTCTCGAAACGCACTTGACTTGCCGCGCCTTATGATTTCTTTGATTTTCGCAATCTGGAACAGGAGAAAGTCAAGGATTAGAATGGGGTAAATGGCTCATTTTAAGCAGTATGTGTTGCTTTATTTGAAAACAATTCCACTTACCCCAAGCATGTTTATTTTCTATCCAAATAAAGATGCATTAACTGTTTATCGGATCGTAGTCAAAGAAAATAGACAAGCATATTACTAAAAGAAGGCATATCAAATATAAAATAAGAAATCCGAAGGCGAGGTAAAAGCAGGCAACCAAGAGTATCAACAACATCTTTATAAAGACTATGTAATTTTCATTAAATTGACTTCACGGTGATTTTTTAATCACTTCTGCTTGCTGTTGATGCATTTGAAACAAACTTAAGAATTTTGATTTATATTTAAAAGCAAGCCAGTGGTTTTGATTTCCATTATTATTATGACATTTGATGAGTAATAATCGATATCGATTATATTTAAGATGGGGTATCCTATTTTATAATTTAGTTTAATAGCTTAACTAGTTTCTTAAAAAAATTAACTTGTTGTGAAATATTACAATTTCTTATTTAGAAGACTTTAATATAGTGCGATATTAATGATGCATACATGAAGTGATCAACATCCCTGGATCAAAAAAAAAACAATTTATATACACTCATTAAAAGCAAATTGTTATCTCATAACAGTAATGAAAACAAAGAAGTTATTTAGCGTATTTTTTGTTAATATTAAAATAACTGCACATACATAAGTTCATTGTAGATAACATTTCTCGGGTGGAGTAATAGATGGTCATATGCGACTAGTAAGTGCCGATTTCGAATATTCATCATACCACCCGTGGGCCCTGGAGGAATGTAAGTCAATTAGCATTACTAACACACTCCCACGCCACATTTTTTTTCAGTATCTGCGGCATGCAGTTGTTGTTGTTGTTGTTGATTTTGATGTTGCTTCTCGAGTTGCGCTCTGAAATGAAAACTGCAGCGAAAGTCTGGGCATGGAAAAAAGCGAAATTTTTTGCAGTCGTCCCGAAAAGTGCAGCCCTGCAAAATTGGAGTCATCCAGCCAGGATGACTCTCTCTCTCTCTCTCTCCCTTTCTCTGCCAGGACTCTGACTGGTCTGCCGCTATCTCTCCACTTCCACTCCATCGTAGTCGCTCCATCTCTGTCACTTGCAGACACAGACAGTGGGAGTTTGGGAATTGCAAAGGGAGCTCTGTTCAGTTTTGTTGAGTTGTTTCGTAGTTTGGGATTCTACTGTCTGGGCAACTACCTGCCCCCATTCCCAAAACCTCGGCTTCAAACTCCACGCGCAGAGTTGTCATGACAACCAACCGATATTCCAGAGTCCAGACTGGGTGTTGCGAAAACCGGGCCCTGAAAATACGAGCAAAATATCCAACTTCTCCCCCGAAGCGCAATGGGTCAGTGTACAATTATTTTGTCAAATAAAAAATCAGCAGAGAGTAGGTGGCGGTGGGAGTTATAGGCGATAAAGATTGGAGTGGCTTACCAAAATTGAGTTTATTACTGCACTTCTTTTTACCAATGGATATATGCAAATATAAAACGCGTAAATTTAGTTAAAATAAAATACTTCAAAAATACTGTCTATACAATTTGTTAACCACTACCACTCACTCTGATTCTATATTTAATTTGATGAAGGGTCTTTTGATTTATCCCCTTGGAGTCAAAACTTTACAATTATAACCCTACTACAAACAAAAATGTACGTAAATGTTTAAAAAATGGAAATGCCCAGTAAAAGTTGTAAATTAAATACAATATTGTTTTCTTGTTTATTGGCTGTTCTGTCCTCGGGCTACTTGCAATATTCTGAAGTAGCCATCACCCATGTAGATTTGTGGTTCATCGGGACCAGTGCCATCTGGATTGGTCTTCCAAGTGATCGTGAGACAGGGCTCCCCTGCTTTGAGATCCTTCGACGGTAATGTAATCCGGTAATTCTCGGCATTTTCCGTTCCTATATTATGTTTAACTAAGATAACCGGCTGTTGAACTGTAAGCGGTTGTTGATACGTTGCTTGTTGTTGAGATGGATTCACTGAAAAAAATTGCAATTATTGTGGTACTCTTTAGGTTTATCACTTTCTGACGAAAGTATTTTAATAACTATTACCAATTACTTAAAAATGAGAACTATTGGGTAAAACACAAGCACATAGGCAACTCTAAAAATGACACAGAGATTACAAAGCTGAACTTACATGGTGCGCTCCACGCGCAGGCAATCAGCAGCGGATACAACGCCAGAAACTTGTGCAACGCCTCTGATTTCATAATTTATATATATGCGGTCTATGTGGAAATATAAACAAATACTGTTGTTGTCTGGCTTCCTATACTAGATGCAGCAGTTCTAAATTATCTTTCGATGACGACGACGTCCTCACTCCGAGCAGTCTGAGCTTAAACTGTTCGATCGTCTGAGCAACTCGGGATTATTGGCGTTCTTCCCAAACTCTCTCTTCTCCGGCTCTATCTACCTGGTAAACACAGAGTCTACTTATCAATTTTTCCTGAATGAACAAAATCTATTTGTAAACAAAGCTGAGCGCTGTAGCGACATCGATCGCTTGAGAATCTAGAACTGATTATCGAATATAATCTCCCAGAGAACAAAGGAAAAATCTCCGTAGTGGCCGTTATGGCATTATCAATGAATTAATCAGAGTAGAAAGATGATTTTTAAAAGCTCAATAAATGCTTAAACGTTAAAATTATTACATTTTGCTGGTCAGGGAATACAGACAATGAAAAGGGGTTTAAAGGAAAAATATTATTTTGTATATTCATAAAAAATTCAAGAGAGAATGCTATAAAAAATAGGGTTTTCAAAACGATAGAAATTTACAAGACTAATAAAAATTTGAAAACATCGAAAAATTTATCAAAAGTGTGGGAATGGCAGTTTTGTGCGGTTTTTTGGCGTTAGAGTGGACGTGGCAACATAGGTCAACAAACTTGGGCTGTTTCTTTGTCTTTTAGCTTTTCTTTCCAGCTTTTATAGTTCCTGAGATCTCGAAGTTCATAAGCACAGACAGACAGACTGATCCCGATCAAGAATATACTTTATATAGTCGAAAACGCTTCCTTCTGCCTGTTACATAATTTTCAACGAATCTAGTTCACCCTTTTACACTGCGATTAACGGGTATAATTAATTTGCTTTATATTTTAACCTTTGCCATATTTCTGTAATTCTTTTGTTCAAATTTAAAATATGTAGCTGTTAACAGTTAACAGTTCTTTCTAACATAAATATAACAGTACACTGCTTGCGTGAAGATGTTAACTGCTTTATTCGCACGAAGCTCATGTGCATACTGCTTGTTGCACGAAAAACGCATGCCAAGCAGTTCAAATCCAGTTCAAACGGAAATTAGTAATCATGCAATCCTGCATTTATTTATTTGTATATCATTAAAACATGCAAATATTTCACACATCTAAGAAAGTTTTCAACAAATATTTATTTTGTCTTTTTATTTAGTATTTTCTTACCTTACGGAGAAAAATATGAAACACATTTTTCAATTAAATTACAAAAAACTAAACAAACAAGCTTAGCAAAAAATCTAAGTGTCTTTTAAAGTGAAATCTTAGAGCAACAATTATTATTCATTTAGGTTAATTAACGCGTTTAATTTAAAGTATTGCTAACAATAACATACACATATCAAATTTAATTGAAAGGCGTTCAATGCGCCTTGACTTAAACTTAATTATAAATAACAATTTGTGTCATTTTTATTTTAATGTATTTTACAAATGTAGCTTTATAATGCTTACGTTTATTTTTTTCTGTTAAATAAGAATATTGCAAATTATTTTTATTTGTAGGTTGGTGTTTTAGTGTTTTTGTGGATAATTTTGTGGATTTTCCAAAGTGCACGGGACTGGGCCGGGTCTTAAGGGCACTTGGGAGGTATATAGAAACTCAAATACTTTTGGGGACTTTCAATTTAAATTAAATACTCTTGCCTTGCCCGTGGACGGAAACCGTTGCTTACGAAACAGAATTTTTGGCCTCGGCCGATTGAATTTAATGCATCCTTGTTGGAAGACAAATGAAAAAGAATTTTCAATTTTCAGTTGGAAACTATCAATTAATTAATGAGGGACACCTACATCTTTCTCATCTAAACATTTCTTTGTGTCTTTTTTGCTACTGTACACAGTCTTTGTATATTTTTTTGTTTTGTTTTTTTTTTGTCGTTTGCTGCTTGTTGAAGGGCTTAATTCTAGTTGGTTGAAACCATCTTACACCTCGGTGCTGTGCGTCTGAATTCGGACCTTCTTCACGCTTCCATTGCGCCGCATAGGTGGCGAGCTTCCGGATCCAGAATAGCCGGGATTTTGAATGCCTAACGTTGGATCCGGCCGTGGTCTCGGCTTCTTCAGACTCGATCGCAGCGGTGAACGAGTCACCGAGTCAAGGGTGGATCCATTGGACACGCTGGTCACGGTGGTGCTCATGGAGGCCACGCTGCCCGCCGTTCCCGCTCCATTCCGGATTCCGCTGTAGGGCTTACCGGATGCGTCCGTCACCGAAACGCCGTTGCGACTGCGAGGCTCCTTGAAACCAGGATTATTGAACGTAGTGGCACTGCCCGGAGATGACACATCCAGCGCCATTGTGGGATCTCCGCCTGGACTGCGCGAGTAGATCACATCGTACAGGGCGGCCACGAACAGAGCAATTGTCAAAACAATAGCCACAATCTGTGAAATTGAATGAAAATCGTTATTTTATGTCTGAAAGTAGATGTAGTGGTATGAAACAGCGAGTTCCTGCATTTAGCACACGACTTTGGTATCTTTATCAAAAATTTAAAATAGGTATTAAACTGAATTCATGCATAGAAGTATTTAAGTTCGCCTGATCACTGTTCCACCTGCTCCGTGAGTAATTGACCATTATTCACCTGTATATAGAAGGAAATGCCCCGCGATATCTTGAAGCCATAGCGCTCCTGCTCATCAATTTGCAGAGCAAACAAAACCGTCGCTATGATGGCCAGTACACCTGGAAATATATATAAATTAAGTAACATTTCTTTATCGTTCTTAGCCAAACCCATTTGCACTCACCTCCCAGCAATGCCAACATTAACTTCACTATCACTAGAGTTGTGTAGGGCATAACCACCTTCTCCCTGGATGAGATCATCGCGTGTTGAATGACCGACAGAATGCAGAAGATGCCCAGCACAGCTGAGCTGCCAATGGCCAAGAGTCCACTGACAAAAACCGCATCTGAAAAAATAAATAAAATTAATTATTTTTGCATTACAATTTATGTAAAGACTAATTGTACAGTCTGCTACTCCTCGAATATTATTAGTTTAGAACACTTACTACTTAATCTAAACTTGGACACGTCGTTGCCGCATTTCTCGCGATTATAAGTCAATTGCTTGCAGACCTTAAACGGTCCGAAATAACCTCGATCGAAGTCATAGCCGCCTGTTAATTTGGAAAAGGAATTAGATTAATCAAATTAAGTGTAAATACAGTGCGCACTCACCCGATGGACTATCGTAGTAACCCCAAATGGGTATGCCAATGGCCACAGATGCCAAGGCGAAGCAAATAAAGCCCAGACAGGTCACCCCAGCAGCATAAAGTGTCGACTTTGCCATGTTTTACTGTACAGCATAACGATAACAATGCAATTGAGATCCAACGAGCTGAAAAAAAAGAACAGACGTTAGCATTCCATTACAGACACTTGTTTAAATAATCGTTCTGCCAAATTGTGTCAAATGTCTATTGACTTTGAGCCACATTTGCAAATCCAAAGGAAAGAAAATGTCATTGTCAAGCGCATTTGAAATGCGAACATGACGATAAAGTAGCTTAGCTCTTCCCCGAAAATCTCCTTATATCCATTAGCAAATGTACTTATGGAGGAACCACCCACATGTCGTATTCCCAGCGCGTAACCCACCCATCTGAGCACTTTGTCTCCTCACGAACAATTAGATCCCATTCATACATAAAGAGCTAGCTACTTGCCGCTGACCTTGAGATTTCATAAAAAAGGCCAAGAAAAAATAATGCTTACGCAGAGAAATATCTATCTTTGTGTAGGTCGCACTCGTATCTGTATCCAAAAGATACACACAAGCTCTCGATTGAGTTTTTCTCAGTTCGCTTGCTTTCTGTAAGCGGATTTCAGCAGTAAGCTGAATTCCTCTTACATGTAATTAAAATGCTTTTATAAAATATTTCTCGAGTATCTATAGCTACCCCAAAGACATGCTTGAGAAGAGGAATGCCAGTTATTTTTTGACAGCTTTCAGCTAATTGATGAGCTATTAAGGACCGCGTGCAAAAATAGCATTTAAATGAAAATTGGTCTAAAGATATAAATAACGCAGCATGAAGTTGATGTGGCAAAGGAATACTTTAAATGATTGGTTAATAAATCAGGGAAATTACATAAAAAAAGAATAAAAAATACAATAAAAAATCAATCAATTAATTGATTAATAAATCAATTCATTTTTATTAAAATCGGAAGTTCTTTGTTCTGCAATACCACACTTTACGTTTACAGACCTACTTTACAATCATCATTTGTCATTTGGAATCTTTTTCGAGCATCTACTGAAGATCTTGACGGTGAATGTCTTCTACCTTCATGCTAATAAACTTAGCAACCTTCTCAATGAGCCACTCAAACTCCCCACTCCCCTCGTCGCATAAATCGCATTAATAGTATCACATGCAAGTAAGTCGAGAGTCCTCAATGACGGCAACAGATCGCAGCGAGCATTGAAATGCCAGAAAATTGAAATAGAAACTGGAGACACCCTCTGCCCAAGAAATCCAAATGAATCCGAGATGAGGTTGCCTCACCTAGCCAACTGGGCAACGGAATTGGAGTAGAGACTCTGATTTTGACGATGTTTGCCAGACGCTGTTTGTTGCTCTTAGCGGTAAATGCAGAAAGGCGAATCTGAGGGAGGGGAATGTGTGCCGCCCGTCTTAAATTACCCCAACGAATGCCGCGAATGGTTCTGCTTGTTGGCTCGAAAGTTGGCCAAGAGGAAGGCTTGCTTGACTTTGTTCGCCGAATCGAAACGAAGATTTCGAAAAGCCGCAAAGAATGGTTCTTCGCAGTTAGGGAATTTGTTATATCGCATGCAATAATATCTTTATTTTACATTATTGTAAGGTAGAGTAATTTAACACACAACAATTTGTGAAGTATTAAGATAATGTAGAATATTAGAAAAGGTATATGTTTTCAGTTTTCCTAACTATCAAATAGTATTAGCTGTTACCATCTACCAAATCAAATATCTGGCGTTTTCGATGTTTCTACAAGCTCTTGTTTTTCTATCTAATCCACCAAATTCATTCTGCAACTTTGTTGTGGGACTAACAAATGGCAACTAACCTCTAGATGCAATCTTCAGGCGAAGCTCAGCTAAAAGCCAAATCAAAAGGCAAAGCCAGGCCAAGTCAAAGTCAATGGAATGAACTTTTCTCAATTGTGTCACGATCTTCAACTTGCATAAATTTCCCGTTGGTACAATCCTAACCATTTCCCTCCCGATCGCCCACAAGACTCGTCGCGTGGCTTCTTTTATTTTAGCTTCATCCTCGTTTTGTGGCCATCACATCGGTGATCGTGTGTAGGTGGTCGAAAAGGTGGAGAAAAGGCCCAAAGCGAGGTTTTGAAACCGGGGGACTTAGCCATAAAGCTCTGGGCCATTTTGATTGCCCGGCTAAGAGCGTGATTCAGAGGTGATGTGCATATGTTTATATGATTTACACGCCGTGCGTTGGTGTCAGGAGAAAATGTGCAGTGTTTTTCGAAGCCACAAAATAAGTTTTGTTAGTAAGCCTTTACGAAAATATTGTACCTCACAATGATTATTACATGAGCGTATAGTCTAAGTATAGTGGGAAGTCCGAAGGAGCAAACTTATAATTAAGCGGTAGAGTTTATAATTATAATAATTAATTATAATCTTCAAGTAAATGTTTTTACTGTTTTTAGTTTAGAACTCTGGTAGATGAAACAATTCAACAAGCCATTAATTGTCAGCGGGCATCCAAGCCAAGTCATATGCCAACTTGGCATATCCACAGCCATTGCGGCTGCCACTTTGTGTGGGTTGCCCAGGTTGTCGATCTTTAGGCATAAAGCAATAACCATGAATCAAAAGTGCAATTTGCAAAAATTTCTTGGTCAGATAAGTAGAAAGCTGATAGATTATGTTTATCTAACTAAAAAATAAAAAATTTTATTTAGAAATTGCACTATAAACAACATAGCAGTACTATTATTCATAGTAAGCCTTGTTTCTATTTATATATTCATATATTGCATGTATCCACGCTACTATTTATTAAGTCCACCTTTTAAAGCATTTTGATTTAACACGAATACAGCACCGTCAATTGTCGTGCTTAAAAGCCATTAATCGCGACTTAGTCACCTCGTTTCGACTTGTCTCTGACACAACTCCAAGCCTAAAGTTCACTCCGTACCTCCATTAGCATCTCAAGCGAGTAAAATCAATTAACTTGGGAAAGGAAATCCAGTCAAAACAAAAAAGCAATTTAACGGAGATCACCGAGGAAAAGAAAGGCCAATAACCTTCTGAAAAAGTGTCCAGACCCAACCAATCCACTCCAGACCCATTAGCCTCACTCAGTTAACCAACAAAAGTGCAAATTTTTCCAGACTTAGGGCCAACCTAGCGCAACCCAAATAAAAGGGAACTTAGACTAATGAAAAGTCGCTTTTCCGCGGAAATTGGGTCACCGGTGGGAGCGAGTCAGCCGGACGAGAAACCCAGACAGGAAATTTACTTCAATTTGTCGGCCCAGCTGGACGGGGATCGACTACTCGCAGGTCTGCAAATCAAATGGAAAAACGTGTCGCGGACTCTCTAATGGTGCCTCTCACCTTTCCACCCCTCGACTCACATATTTCCTCACCTGCATTCCCCACCTTTTCTGCTATTGATTTTCCCCCGCGAATCGCTGTGGAAATATTGTTTGGTTTTAATACCGTGTAATATGTGGGTAATACCTTTCGATCTAATAATAAAGCTGTGTTTACTAATGCTAGCAATTGCTGAGCAGCCAAAAATATTCATTAAAAGCACCAAACTCACTGCTAATTATAATAAAAAAATAGTATTAGCAAATCAATACAAATGGCAATTTAATTATACATATAATTTTTTAAAAGGGATATTCGAAAGTCTGTAATTCAGTTACAGCGTTCTAAATCGTAGTTAGTTGGCAACGCGAGTGCGGAGTTTTCCCTGCTGAATTTTCTTTGCTTTGTTTATGTTTGGGCGCACTTGTTGCCATGGCAAAGTGCAAAACAGGCCACAACAGCTGAGGAAAAGTTTGTGCCGTTGCCTTGGAAAACTGTGTAAAATTGGGCACAGTGGAAATTTAATTTGGCCAGCGGCTCCTCTTTTTTTTGGGGTAGTAAATACACTTGGCAAGCCAAAGTCAAGTGAGGTTAGAACTTGTCTTAATTGAGTGACGAAGCAGGCAGCTAACGAAATTTTGGGGGCTATTTTGGTAAATGAAATTGGGGTTGGCTAAATTTACTTAACCGAACAGTTAGTGGGATGGAAAATGTATGTGTTTCGTTATTTTCTGCTGTACTTGTTATTAATTATATTTTGTGTGCTTTAAAATAACAGTTTGTTTTAATTACTTGGCTAACTTAATGAACACAATTAGACAATATTTTCAAATTCCAATAGTTATTTTAGTATAGTCAAGATACATATATGCCAGCGGAAGCGAAAAAGAAAGCAAATATTGAACTTCCGCTTGGTCAGAAGATCTAAAAGCTATTTAAGAAGCTCACCTTTCTGGAGAGAGTACTAATTCCCAGACTCCAGCGAGCCCCATTTATAACTTTTAGAAAAAGAAAAATTAGGTAGTACGGATGGTCTTGTAAATGGGTCAGACTTGTTTCAAGAAATGAACATATATGTTAGCTCAAGCTGTTTTCATCTCTGTTGTCATCGTTCCTGTTGGCTTTATAATTGCCGTTCTTGTTTGATTTGTGGTTAACACATTTGACTTCGGGCTACCAACGGAAGCTCCCGTTTGCTGTCTCCATCCGGGGATCCCTATTTTCCAGTCGCTTGTGGAAGATTTTCACGTTTCGGTGAATTGTGAAAAACTTTTACTTTGTTGCCGCTTCTTTAAACACTTCATTTCTTCTCTTTTTTTTGGGTGAAAGTTTTTGTCTAACAAAAGCCCTATACGCTATCTATGTGGTGCGATCTCTTTCGGTTGCACTCAGGCATAAGTAGTTTAGTAAACTGTCAGCGTTTTTCTCCTTCTTTTTCTATACTTTTCAGTTAGTATTTATCTATCGTTATGACAAGCGTGCAGCATGTTGCAAGTGCGACAAGTTGTGCAAACAACAATCAAACTGCCAACGCCCTCAAAAAGTTGCTACCCATCCCTTACACTGAAAAAGAACTCGTCTTTTGGATCAGTAAATATTCGTTGTAATAACAAAAGAAATAGTATCCTATTTATTCCGCAAAATATGATCCATTACCATCTTCGTTTTCGTATAACTTCGATATAAGCAACTTACACCCTTAATTTAATTTTTATATTCAAATTTAAATATTGTAGCAAATTAATGTTGGTCCTGTGCAGCCATCCCACAAAATATACCCCCGTTCCCAACCGCTTTTCATATGTGTGTCAGGCATTGTCATTAGGCAGAGGGACGGAAAAGTGGGAAAGCGGCGTCTTTGGTCCCATCACTGAGAACAATTTGCTCTGTGGCCAGCTGTTGGTGTCCCACTTTTCGCCTACGTTCCATCGTTTCCATCATCACAACCCCCATCGCATTCTAAAGGCCCACACCACCCATGTCATCGTTGTTATGTTGCTGCATAGGTAAAACCGTTATTTACATACATGTGCTGCATTTTACATGAAACGGTTAACCATCTTTCTTGGCCGTGTCAAACAATTAAGCATAATTGCTGTGAGGCAGGCAACATGGAGTGTTTGGGCAGAGGGGAGGCGACAAAGGGGCATTGCTTGGGGCATGTTTAGTTAAGTCTTAGGCTTAAGTCTCAGTTCTGGGTAAGCTCGAATGTTCATTGTCGAAACAACAATGTTCCAACGTTTTACGCATTAACTCGCGTCAAATGAGTTACGTTGAAAAACAGGGCTTAAAACAAACAATTTTTATGCATATTCACGTACTGCTTTTGTGTTTTATACTACCTGGTAAGGCATTTTTAATGAGTGTCCTTATCACAAGAATACGATTTGATAAAATTCGATTAACCTAAAATGTCAATCCTATGTAGCTCATGTGTGCTATAATATAAAACATAAACATACATATACTACACATATTTGTAGTAACTTAGTATCGTTTATAAATTATATTTTAATATATTTTTATTAAAGTAAGCAAGCATTATAAAGACCAATTACGCCATTCCACTCCCATTTGAAAGTCTTTACTTCCATGGTAATACAATTTGATCTGCTTAAAAACCACCCAAGGCGATGCAAGCACGTTCTGTATAATGATGATGGCCCATTGTCGTCTATTCATTTAATTTGCTTGTGCTAATTTCTCGCATGATACGGCAAAAGTCACACGAAGAGTCAACAGAACCGAACAGATTGAGGAGCAGAGGTCCAGGGGCTGGGGATTGGGGATTGGACCGGGGATATGCCTCGGTCGATTCAATAAAGTCATTAGCTAAAGTAGCCAATGCATCGGGGACGTTCGCCGGTCCAAGATGATAGTAGAATAGAGCAGCTTGCGGCTCACTGAATTGGCAAATGGAAAGTGCAACGAGCAAGCGGCTGATGCTGCTGTTGCACTCAAAAAAAAAGCCACACTGATCCCAAGTGATATGAAAAATATTAATGTACCTCTTCATTGCCGAACATCTGATCAAAGATTATATTTTATCTAGATGTATCAATGTCTTCTGGCACACTGAAAAACTTCATAGAAATATAATAACATACTAAATCAGATGATTTGATTCTATTGGTCACATAACAGGTCTTAATTGGCGAAATAGTATTTACTATGGGCCTCTTTAAATATATATGTACAGTTTTAAATATTTATTCTATAATTGATATAATTTGAATTGCTCAACATATTTTTCTCAGTGCGATATTGCCGCAACTCACTCTGTTCTTGCTGCTGATGTTGCAAGAACGACTCGTGTGCATGTGTGTGCGCATTGTTAATGGCTGCCGCTGTCAGTTAATAATTCTGCGTGCCGCTCACACGCCCCAAGGCGTTGCCAACTAACTAACTAACTAGCCAACTCCCAAAGATGGTCCGTTATCTGGCTGAAAGGCGATTTATAGCTCCAGAAAAGGCGGAATCTATGGGATTTATGTGGATTCTAAAAAGCACAAGGAGGTTCCCAAGAAATAATTGCCATTTATTTCGCTTAATTCGGCCTAAAGCTAAGCTGCTGGCTAAAATTAAATAACCCGAAAGTATTATTCAGTGGCTGTAGAAATTTGTATTTGCATTTCAACGAGCCCCAAAATACCAAAATGTATTTCTACTACCAAAATGTAATGATTAATGAACATGAAACATGTAAATGGAAAACAAAGGAAGTTAGTTTACTTTGGATCAATAACTTTACCAATCAAATGTTGTATTTTCATTTAAAATATCTCTAATGAGTATGAATAGTGGATTATTAGCAACGCATGCAAAGTAATATTGGAAATGATTTCTGGCATAAACAACCTATTAAAAGCGTACGTATTTTTTAAAATATCTATTTAGATTTGTGTAATGCTAAATATAAGTTCACTAAACACCCCTTATCTTTGTTTATTCGCTTCAATTTACTTCACACATAGCTTTTTCAGCTTTATCAGATTAATTCGACACTTGCAACTCCTCACCAATAAATAAATAAACAGAACATAAACGATCCGAAACGCCTGGTACCATCGGCTCCCAGAGGCTCCATAAACTGCTCAGATGGATGAATGGCCAACTGGCACTCAAGTGTGTCTGGATTTGGTTTTAGGTTTGGCCTTTTCAGGTGAAAAGTGCCCAACGATGCAGTCGATAAATCACGTGCGCTGCTCATCTCAAAAGGCGATTGGGATTGCGATTGTGTCAGCCGTGGCAATGCAAAATTAAAAGGAGCTGTTGCCATGGCTAAGACTTTTTGGTCGACTAATTAAATAGGCAAATGCTTTGGCCATCTAATTAACAATCAAAAGCACGTCAAAGACCACTTCCGTAGAAGCAGTTGCCATTAAGCAGGAGGAGGGCAATAAACTTTTTAGGTGACTTAAGGGAGCGCTTTCTAACATAATTAAAGAAAGTTATTTCGCATTTAAAGCCAAAGGTTGAGAGACGCATAACTGAGCGTGTAAAAGTTACAAAAATATTTCATATGTAAACTATTCATAAATTTCGCCCGGCATCATACCAGTCAACAAACTGACTACTAGACAAGTTTCCCTCATGTGCAAATACATTTATATCTCTACGAACTCCCACATCAAAATGGAATTAACATAATGCTAATCAGACGTAGATATTGTTGAAAAACAAGTTTTCATTGTCTGTAATGAAGAGGGGCAGCCAAAGGTTAGCGAAAAGAAAAGCCTCTAATGAGGCCGCCGCAAATACTTCAATCGTAACTTGAGAATTTGTGGCTCGATTAAATGGGCATGTATTTAAAATGTATCTTTCGATTGAGTCATGCGAGTATTGCCGATCGTCTTTTTGGCCGCTGCCCTTTTAATGTAATTTAATTTGTGCCTCATTCCAGTTGGCAGTTATTGAACCGGCTGCTGTTGTCTTTCCCCATCGCTCCTCGCTCATTCATTCATTCATTTATTTATGATTGTTTTGTTCAGCACTCGCAGAGATCAAGGGTGTATTGTGTCAATAATGATAATTTACATTATGCAATTTGTTAAACTTAAACGGTGATCTCAAAAAAAAAATACGGAAAAGTGTTATTGTTTTTGGGCTTGAAAACCAATCCCAAATGTATATATATTGCCAGCAGTTCTAGTGAAATTTCCTTCTATTTCATATTGTTTCCTTTTTTTTTAATAAGGCCCACGTGGCGTATACACAATTTGATAACTTTATTATGTTGCAAGACCAATTTCATTTCATTCGTCCCTTGTGCATAAAAATGTGTCTAAATTAAAAAGAATGAGAATTGAAAAATATAAGACAGGGGCGGGCGCGCTTTAGGTTAACAACCTTGACCGCGAATTTTTATGAAGCTGAAGAGTGAGGAACCTTCTTTTATTCGACTTTTGTTGGAAAGCTTACTCGGCAAATATTTCGTATTCTCGGTAAAGAAAACGCTAAAATTGTTTTGAGCAGCTTAATATTCATAAGAAAAGCGTGCAAATGTGGCTGATAACTGTGTGGCAAAATCATATTGTAATTATACAACTGGATTCCTTCGCCAAATACTTACTTTTAACTGATTTTATGAATCCATTTCAATTAGAGAATCTCTTATTTTCCTTCTGCTATAGTCCATGACTCAAGGAATTTCCCTATCTGAAAGGTGCAACAAATACAAATAAGAGATTAGAATAAGTTCTTCGCAATATTTAAAATCAATGAGTCAGTAGTATTAGCCAGTGGGGTTACTTTACTTTTCAACAAACCCGTTTTAACCTGGCTACTAAGGAAAATACCGATGAAAACAACTTTAAATCAATTACAAAATAATACCGAATATTAACAATTGCGACTACAATCGACTGCCTTTAATCACTTCCTCTAATTAAAAGATAAACTTAAAACGCAACTTCACTAACAACCATTGCATCAAGTACAGCAACAATTACTTAAACTCTTATCAAAAACGTGGAAGGGGATCGGCGCCATCGTGCCTTGAATCGCTGAGTTAAAATTGCATGACAATTACCCCAGAGACCCGGAGAGTCGAGCAAGAAAATTTCAACAAAAATTTGTATGCCAGTTGCGCAGCAGTGACAGTGGTTAATGTAACCCCCCTCGCAATTGTCCGCCTCGCCACCCCTGTCGCAAAAATTGCGTGAATCACGTTAGTCAGCGGCGTGACAATGGGTGAAACGCAATCAAATGTACTTAAAAACCTAACCGAAAGTTGACGGGCATCCAAACGATTCGAAATAGCATCGTTGATGGCTTTCTAATTTCCTCGTGCGTCTTTTCCTTTGCGCTGGGCACAACAACAACAACAAAAGAAAAAACACTTTAATTAGAGACTTGCAGTTCACATGAATTATAATTGACCCCCAAAACAAAAGTTGAAAACTAGGCGAGCAAATTGTTGTCGTGTTTTGTGGTCCCCTTCTGTGAGTTTTGCGTTATGCAAGTGGAAGCATTTAGTCTTGACCTCTGGAAGCATTTTTGATTGAGCAATTGGAAACCACCCAAAAAGAATTCAAACAATGTCGATCAATTTCGGAAAAAAAGAGAATTTCGTAATGAAAACATCATGAATTCAATGAAAATTGATTGTCTTGTAGATGCAGCGAAAGATTTATGGGCATGTTCAATAAAAGGCATCAAAATCTAATCAAATAACATTAAATCTGTACAAAATTAAATTAATAAAAATTAAAGATGAAATAGACTTATGTACATTCTACTTATCGTTCTCAACGTCGCATGTCTAGAAATTAAAAGGGAAACATTAAAATTAAATCACAATTACCTAAATGACATAGAAAAGTTACTTTTGATCTACTTGCGAGGTTAAAACGGAAAACGGATGTGCACACTAAATATTAGGGTTTCTAGTTTGTAACAATGCTCTTATTTTCTTTTGTTCTTTTATGAACTTTATTAATAAATATTTAAAATAAGCCTTTTAGGTAAAAGTAAATATGCAAACAAAATCAAATGAGAATTTATTTTTCATTTTTTAAATTAGATATGCATAGATATTTAAACATTATCCAACCGTTCCCAAGCAGAAACCCAATATTTTGGCAGTCTATTTAGTTGAGTTAGCAACGATTGGGAAAAAGTTGAGTGCTGCACTTTCGTTGGAAGCCTCGCCCCGATTAATTGGAACCGAAAGCTTCCGTCTGGCACAGCTCACTTTTCATCTAATTTCCTGTTCGACAACGCCAAAAGCAGTTTCAATTTCGAATCAATGCTGTGGGTTCTGCCCCCCCTCATGGACTCGAACATCATATAGAACAGAAAATGGATTCATGTAATCAAAGTTTACGCAAAACTTTAACAAAAGACTTGCTGAACCACATCCTCCATCCAAAAAAAAATAAAAAAAAAAAAGACGAGAGCAGTGCACTTAAATAGCTGCATAAATTTCAATTAAAATGCAGCGAAATAAGAAAAATAACAACAAGACTTAAAACGCTAATTCGTAGGGTATGGGCCCTTTGAAAGATGAAGCAATCCATTCCAAACTCAATTAAAAGAACACTTAATTACGCAGTCAAAGTGTGCGAATGTGAGAGCAAGAAAGCTAGAAAGGGACAGGAATAGCACACTTGTAATGGGGAATGTAATAAGTAAATTTGCATAAGACAAGCAAAAGTTTGGATTGACCGTGAAGTCGAATGCACAGACAATGCGGTTTTACAGTGGAACTTCTATTGTAAGTTTTTTATTTGTAACATAATTTTTTTACAAATATTTCATTATCAGAAAGCTGGAACCATCACTAAAGAATATTTACTATGTTTTTAAACTTCTTAATTTATTTAAATTCCATTTCGAGAAACTGTGTTCATGTACTTAAAATTAACAAAAGAATCAATTGAAATGATTTATGTAACTGGTTTGACCCACTGTTGAATAACCAAGGCTTGTTGCTCGCTAACCCTTTCTTTCTCCCTTTCTCCTTCTAACCGATTTCCTCTCTCGCTCTTGGCAATGCACTAAAAGCTGACCACGCAAGTGTGACGTCGCCAGTTGTTGCGGCTGCTGCTGCGTCTGCGCAGTTGTTGCTTTCATGCCCAACGTTATTTGGCCACTCAACCAAAGCTCCCCATTTCCCACTGCCACGCCCCCCGCCCCATTCGACCGCTCAACGCAGTGCCGTCGACCTGCCCACATTATGTAAAGTTGAAAAATCCGATGGGCGTGGTCGCCAAACAACAAACGAAAATTCTTTAACACGCAAACAACATGGAAATGTTTACATTTTTGTCTGTTTATAAAGATAAAAAAAGGCAAATAAACAGCAGTTTGGAACAAACAAAAATTAAAAACTTAAATTTATAAATGTAAGTTATAGTTTTCCTTAAGTTAATATAAATATGTTATAGAGGAAATTTTAATGTAAAAATAAATTCAATTCGCTCTCACTTTGCTTAAAATTCTTTCCTATTTATTTCTTATTTCAAAGAAAATAATAAAAAATTTGTTCTTGCATTTTTGTTCTCTGTGCAGCAAAGACAATAAGAAGAAGAACAATACCAACGACCAGTTTTCAGTTTTTAAGACCTAACGGTGCTTGACGTCACCTACTTTTCACTTTGGATTTTGGTTTTTTTGGTAGATGAAATACCTTTTCTTGTATGCGTGTGTGCGTATTTGCTTCTTTAACCGTTAAAACCGGTTTTATTTGTTGTTTTTCTTCAAATTTTTGAGCATTGAAAACGAAATTTATTTTGTAATTCAGTTAGAAGAAATTGAGAGGAGAAATGTTTGGCCCGTGGAGTTTTGACCGAGTTTTCATTTCGATGGGGAATGAGCCACAGGTTTGAACTTTAGTTTTATTTAATACACTCATAAATACAATAAAAAAGTATATTTCCTAAAAATACTTGCCTATGCTTCATTAAATAAATGCATATATGTGATGAAAAAGCATCCCAAAGCCTCAAAAATGGTTAGAAAGCATTAAATAATAACGATATTTTTCTTCGACATCAACTATAACCAGTTCCATAGAAACACAATTTGCATATTAAAACCATTCACCCGAACCACTCCTCAAAACTTGATAAGTAACTTGAGAGATAAGACGACCAAACGTGACCACCTCCAATCGTACATAAAGGAAAGATGAAACCAAATGAAAACATTGGAAAATCATTGGTAGAAAACGCGAGCCAAGGCTAAGAAAAGTCAAGACTTGTAATAAACTCGAAACAAAATGTTGTAGAATATGTATGGATACAGTTGTCCACAGTTATCATCTCTGAGTTTAAAGGTTTGTCGCCATAACTGTATCCTCGACTAACATATACCTATTGCTCTGCAAGCAAATTTTAAATGACTTCCGGTTTGCTTGTAAGGAAAATAATAAAATAAAAAATAATAAAATATAAATTTGTTTATGTTTGGCAATGCTTCTCTAAACCTGTAACACACTTTTGAATACACATTCTATTGAGATGCAAAAAGTCAAAGAAATATCTATCTTTTTTTATTGAAGATTACTATCTCTATTCGTGTATCTAAAATATGACAATCAGATATAATATATGGTAATCGATTGCCATTATTTTCTCAAACGAGATATTCCTCAATCATAGTTTTCGTAGTTAAACAAGATTCATATTGTAAGTTTAACCAACCATTTCGTATTCCTTCCACATTGCCAAATTCGATTGTTTATTATTTAATTTGCTCTTGAGGGCGCAATACATAAAACGGTGTCCCCAAAATAGACCCAATGGCACAACTCTGTCGTGCCTCGGAAACTTTTTATTATCCCAGTTTTATGAGCACGTAAAACGCTTGGCTAAGAATAAAGCGTTCATTGAGCAGGCCAATACTTTCGCTTACTTTGGGGCTACAGCTAATTTTACGTAAGCATATCCCACCTCGAATGTCCTCATTTCCCTTCCCTGACTTGACTTTTCCTCAGCTTAATAGGTCAACTCGGTCAGGATTAGGTCACATGGGCTGCACCCACTTTTCGGTTGGCCAAAAAAGGCTAAGTTGGTAATTAAGTTTGAGGTCAGTTCGTCAGACGAGAATCTAAATGTGGCAGGTTGTTGTCGAGTTTGCCAGAAGCTCTTATCTGCGAGAACGAAATGTAATGGATTCCCTTGCGTGTCAGATTGTCATCATTTGCCTGAGATCATCAGAAGGGAGTCGTAAATATAGTTTGTCAATCTTTCGCTTGGCTGGTCGCTCTGATGGCAGGCTAAGATTGTTAAAAAAAAAAAACACTCATGACATGACCAGGAAATATACTTCAAGTAAAGGGATTTAGCTTAAGTGCTGCAATTTTCTTAGTTTTTTAGAATTCAGAAAAGGGTTTTTTTATTACTAATTTGCTAGTTATTGTTCTACTGGTTACATGGAGTTATACTCTTAAACATTATTAAAATTTGAAAAGATTTCATGCGTTGCATATATTTGATTACTTTGAAACAAATTTTTTTGCGCTAGTCTTTATAAGTTTTTTTTTTTTTTTGAATTTCACGTTTCGCTTTTGTTTTCCTCTTAATTAAGTGCAAAGCCGCACTGCGACAGTTTGTGACAAATTTGTTGTTGTTTTTTCTCTTCAACTTGCCTTTCAACTTGCAACACGGGCAAGAAGGAGAACTGTAATTTGGTTTAATTGCCTCACAACATTTGCTAATTAGGTTTTACAGTTGGGGGGAACTCTTATCAGAATTTGCGAATGTTCTCCAAGCGCGGAAAAAGTTTGCATATTTAAGTTGAAGTCAGCGCCCATTCCCCAGATTTCCCCCTTTTAGCCAACACCTGCTGAGCTGCCGTGACTGAAAGTCATTTAAACTGTTTTACTTGCTGATGTTGTTGCTGCTGCTGGCATAATTATTTTCCTACACATTTTTGTGTTTAGATTTTCAAAGACCTCAGGTTGGAGATGGGCAAATAAATTAGCAAGCAGATTTTGCACTTGCTCAGGCGTTCAAGGCAAGACTTTTGACTTCTGCGTCGCGTGGTGCAGTGCCCCGAAGTTGCAACTCTTTTTCGGAATTTTTAATGAGCGTTGTTGATAAGCCAAACGAGGTTATGTTGGTGGGAAAATAAGTTGTGTAGCGGGAATTTACTGGCTTAAATAAGTTAAGCTCACAATTTGATAGGTAATTTCAAACTATCACAGAAGCTAACCTAAATAGTTGGGAATATTAAGTATTTATATTGAAATAAAGGGAATTAGATTAGTACATTGTCGTTATCATCCAACAACTTTGCATTCTTTCTGTATTAATCTTGTTTAAATCACGTTTTTAGATATAAAATCTTATCTTAAATGCTGGAGAATGTGAAAGTAAACAGATTGAAAAAGTTGCATAAGATAAACATTCCAACGATTAGAGAGCAGTAAACTTTTAATCGTACAGTTAAGGTACACTAATTAAATTATAAGAAAAGAAGATGTGGCATTTTAAGGCACTAAGTTTTAAAAAGGAAAGTCTACATTACCCATTTTAGTTATTTAATTAAAAGAGAACAATAGAACCCCTGTTTCGTGCAGTTCAAGCAATTGAACAAATTCGATATGCAAAATTGATCGCCTTATAAGAATTTCCAGCTACGAAGCGATCCAATTCGATTCGATTCGATTCTGTGCGTGGTAAGCGGTTGGGATACATGAGACACACATATGAGACAATATTTACAGTCCAACCAGTGCGAATTGCCATTCCAATCAGAGGTAAACAAAAATCAAAAGCCAATGTGAAAAAAAATGCCAACAAACCTGTACGAGTTGTTCGCTGCCGCTGCGCTGCTGAAGCTCTGCTCCCGCCGACGTCTGCGTCGAGAACTTCGGCTTTAAAGCTCTCAGATGGAGTTTTTGTTGTTGTTCTTGCTGCTGCTGCCTTTTTGCATGTGCAAATCGAAAGAGAGCGAGAGAGAGAGGGAGCTATGGAGCTGTGGAGCCCACCAATACTCGGGCTTTTTGGACAGGTAAGCGAAACACGTCGCAAAGAGCAGATGAATAAGAAGAAGACGCAGTAATGAATGATCGTCGCTTTAACTTTTCGCTTGCATCGGTATGCGTGTGTGCATTTCTGGGAGTTAACTTTTAACACTTTTAGCCTTGGCAAGAGATATATACAATATGCACTTTCCACACTGCTTCTAACTGACTTAGCTTTTCAATAACGCACACTATTTTTTTAAACACGAACACACACACACTTTCAAGGCGCGCCGGCTGCGCAAGCCACTTTTGTTTTAAGTTAGCCCACGTACAAGAGGCGAAACAGCGAAGTTCCGTAGCTCGGATTTTAATGCGGCCAGCGCGGCGATATATCGTCGACTGAGTGAGCAGTTACTTTTCGTACCTTCCCGTCAAGTTCACCTGGCCAAAAGCTTTTAAGCCCGAGCTGAGCGCAGCGCAATTGTGAGAAACGCACTAGTGCGTTGGAAGTTTGGCTATTTTCACAACAGATCTGTCTGGACTTCAAAGCTTGTATCTTTGGACAAATAAAAAACATTCATAACCTGCGCAATTTAATTGCAAAAACTTGTTAGCAACGCAAAATTAAGCTGTACCTAAAAATATATCTATGTAGCTGAGTATATAATTATATTTTAATATGAATATGTACGACAATAAATTTAGTAAGTTGACAACCAAATTACTATTGCCTTTCTATCTGAATTTGATTTGTTAAGATTGATTTATTCCTTGATTCTTCGATTTTCCATATTGGTCATCACTGACGGAACCAGCAATCGAACTGCGCGGAACCAGTTCACCGACAACAGAGTTGCACAACAGTTCAGCAGCGGCAAAGTAAAAATTACATTTTGTTAATTAAACTGCTTTTATAATGCTGCGAGCGGGATGCCAGCTGCTGACGCAGTCCACCCTGCCCACCGGGAAGACGGTCGGAAATAGTTTCGCCCTCGAGTTCGTCCGCTGGCGCAGGAAACCGCGATGGCTGCCGGTGGCCAAGAGCAAGATGTTCCGCGTGCCTGAACGCAAGAAGCAGTCGGAGGAGGAGCGCACGGAGCTCATGAGGCTACACAACCAGTACAAGTGCGTGCACCAGCGCCAGATTCTGTCTCTGGTCAAAGATAATTTGTAATCGGTTTCAAAAGACGTTATACAAAACAATCTACGCCTTGATTTCAGAACGCAGCTTCGCTCAGTGCGTCAGTTTCTAAGGGAGGAAGTCGTCCGCCACGAGGAAACATCCACAGCAGATCACATCGTGCTCACTCCCGAGCAGGAGGAGGCCGAGTTCCAGAAATGCCTGGATGCCAATGCTGCCTGGAACGCTGCCATAGCCAAGGAGCGTGATCAGCGATTGGCCAAGAAGCGTGAGGAAAAGGTGGCCTATATTCAGGAGCGATTGGAGGCACAACAGCTGCGCGAGGAGGAGCGCAAGGAGCAGGCCAACCAGCGGGTGCTGCTCGAGATTGAGCGTTCCAAGAACTATATCACTAGGGAAAACTTGGATGCAGCCATTGAGACAGCGTTGGCCAATCCCGTGGACCACAATTTCGCCATCGATATGGCCGGTAATCTTTACCACGGACGAAGCACCTCTCAGCTCCCGGACGCCACTCCCGAACCCAACCAGCAAGTTTTGAGTAATTAATTAATGCAGTGTCTTAGTTTGTTGTTACATTAAAATGCTTTTTATAGGTTTCTAACCAAAGTTGAAAGTCCGTGTTTTTTTTTATTTTTCTGCACAATAAACAACACACTTAAGTATATTTGATTTGCGCAAAAGAATAGGAATTGGATAACCTAGCTATTGTAAAGCGATTTGCTAGAACTAGAATACTTTTCAAATTTTAAGACCGTATTTGAAATTATAATAATCACTTAATTTGAACATATAATATATCAACAATCCATTAACCTAAAAATTAATCTTGGGTCATTGCATTAAGTATTGATGGCTTAATTTACGTTACATATCCCCAAGTTCCAAGCCCATCTTTCTTGGAGTCTCTTTTATGTTCCATATTCGAGTACAATTGTTAATAACCTTTTGAAAAGCATTTGTATTATAAAAATTTCTATATTTAACTTTTATATACGGCATTTAGAATAGGAATAACTTAAGCTTAGGCGCAGCCTATTTACTATATTACATATCTACCATGGGGAAGTGGGTGCTACGTGCCCGGTACTGGATTCGTTCGCTTGGATGCCGCATCCTGCTGCTGGAAAAGGTGCACCCAATCTGGAGTGGCCTTTAGTTTGGCTTGAATGGGTCCCAAGTTGATCATGTTTCCACTACGTTGCTCGCGATTGGCGGTTACAGACATGAGTTCCTGCAGAAAACCCGGATCGAGACCCATATCCAAGTCAAAGCGTGTGTCCCCCAATTGGAGTTTAACGCGACCGGATTTGTACCTCAGAATCTTGCCGATCTGCCCTTCTTCCAGCTGCCGTAGTACACTGCCCTTGGGTCCGTTTGAGCATTTGTCTGCAGGACTTGCTGGTTCCGATTCACTGGTGGCCTGATGATCTCCTTTAGACGGTTCCGGATCTTCGGAATCGTCGCCCACACATGGCAACACATCTGGCAGTTGCATGAGAAAGATCTGCGCTTCGCTGGAGTCCAGAAAGTTACCAATGGTGCGTGGGTAGCGACCGTACTGCAGCGGAGGTTCCTCTAAACTGGCTGCCTGGGCAGCCACATGCAGCTGTTGCAAATGCTGGGCCACTGCCAAAGTGTCTAGGAGCGAAATCAAATTAGATTATGCCATTTTTAAAGCTTAGCGCCTTACCCTTAAGTGTTGAGGTTGAACTGGCGATTTCTTGCTTCGCAATCGGTGTCTTCTGGGTGACCCAGAGTCCTAACGTTTATAAACAAATAAAGCATGAATTTCTTCTGCCCGTGTGCATCAAAAAGTGCTTGTAAAACGTACCCTCTTTTAGCAGGATGGGCCTGAGTGCCATCTCAGTCTTGTTAGCCTCCTCTTCGCTGAGCTCGCCGCCACTGGCGTCCGACTCGCCCAAGAGCTCCTTGATCCGCTCGGCCTGGCTCTTGTCGTCCTTGCGATCCACCCGTTTCCTGGTCACGGACACCTCCTCACCGCCCCGTGCATATGCCGTTCCATTTCCTGTGGACCTTCGCACATGAACATCGCCTGCTCCTTCGGAGAAGAGTCCCTGGGTTTGGATGAGCGTGGAGTTGCCCCCGCCAGCGGAATTTCCACCTCGACCACGTGTTGCTCCAGTGCCGTTGCCACGTCCACCTCTGCGGCCGCTCCTTGGCTGCGTGGTGTCCTTGGATGTCTTGACATTGCTGTGAATCAAATGAGATGATGAAAAGAATGACTCCCCCTGGGCCATTCCACAACTCACGCATTTTTATTGCGCACAGCATTCAAATTGGGAGCAAAGACCTTTTTGCTGGCTGTCCCAGCGCCGCGCCCACCAAGGGTCAAGTCGCGGGCGGGGGTCAGCCTGGTCATTCCGTTTAGCGTCTCCAGTGGGCGTGCACCGCCACCAGACTGACCATTATTCGTGGTGGACCCACTGGCTCCACTGATGGTCGAAGCTGCTGCTGTGGTGACCGTCATCCTCTTCGCTGGCATGGCGTTCCATTCGCGCCGCCCGTCACCTCGAAAATTCGACCGAAGTCGCTGGGTTCTGGTTTCCCCGTAAGTCCTTTAGTTTTGGGCTAGAATTTCCGCAGAATTCTTTGATTTTCCTTTGAGGTTAATGGGAAAGCTGAGTCGATACACCACATGCCGATACACCGCAGTCGATAGACTTGAGTGTAGCCAGATGACTTTGGTTTTGCTCAATATTAATCGGATTTTGAAACTGTGATTGTAGCGGGTTTCTATCGGCGCTTAAAAAAAACCAGCATAATAACAAAGAGCGATATTACAAAACTGGCTTTTTGTTGCAGTAAATCCTAATGTAGTATTTTTCTATGCAACATGGATTCGAAACATAATCTCTATTTTGGTTGGGCAAATCCATCGTTGCGATCAAATCCATCTGGCAACGCTAGTTGAGCTCTACATTTTATAAACAAAGCAAACCGGCAAAATAATCTACGACTTTCCATGGCCAAAAAGTAACGAAATATAGCGGAAACTGGAGGAACCATGGCCAAGCGCTTTTCTGCCATGAAAGACTTCGCGCGGTGCAAGAAACCGCGCCTGGATGTTAGCGTTACCCGCGGATCAGCGCGACCCAGTCCACCGAGGAACAATTTCGATGGGATTCTCTGGGACGACGATGACGATGTCATCCTGATGGCCACCCAGCTGGCGGAGGCGGAAATCGAGGCGGAGGAGCGGAAAAAGAAGGGCGGAACAGAGGTGGACATCGGCAACAGCGAGGTCACCTTCAGCGAATTTGCACCCACTTTTCAGGGCTCAACCAGCACACAGCAAATGTTTCCGCCGCCACCGCCGCCACAAAAGAAGCCTACTTCCCTGGATATGGATGCGATTTTCGCGGATGATGATGATTTCGATTTTCTGGCCGTTACCCTCATGGACAGTGAGCCACAAAAGATGCCGGAGCCGAAGACCAGCACAAGTAGGATAACTACCAGCAGCATAAGTGTTCAGCAGAAAACCACGACCACGACGACCATCAATGCCACGCAATCCCGCCAGCAGGAGCATCAGCTAAAGTTTCTCATGGATAGGATTGAAGCCCTTAAGCGGGAAAACGCGCAGCTGGAAAAGAATTTGGGCGACAGTAAGGAACGCAATGAGATCAAGTCTGGTGAGGTAGGTGGACATCGGGGTGGAACTATAACACCGATTCTAGACCTTACAGAAACTAATCCATTTATATTTATTTCTCTAGGTTTCCTTACTTCGTGATGAGCTGAAGCACTTGCGCCAGCAGCTGCAGGCTAGCAAAATGGAAAAGCTGGCTTTGGCCGACGAAACGAATCGGGATTGCAACAAAAAAGTGGCAGAAGCGGCCAAACAAATTGCGGCCAAGGACATCGAGTTGAAGATTAAGAACGCCGAGTTCTCAAAGTTGAAGACACAGCAAAAAGCCCATGAAAGAAGCATGAATTCCAGCATGAGCATTTTACAGGCTGCTCCAGATCCTTTGGAGAAACGCTTATCACTTCGCTTGAATAGGCTTAACATACACAGATCTGTGCCCGGGCTGAAAACCGATAATGGCAGTGTGTTCGAATACAGCGAAAATGAGGATCAGACTAAGAAACGAAGAAATCATTTTGAACTGGAATTAAAGCAACTGCTACTTCATTACGCTCGGCTGCAGGCAAAGCCGGAATCTGTGGATAACCTCCTGCCAAGAATACTCTCGTCGGTCGGCAAGGTATTCACGGAGTTTGCTTCGTATGCTCAAAGTTTGGACTTTCCACACAACTGCATGCTGTATCCCTACAATCCCCACAACCTAGAGGAGGAAGTTCATCGCATTTCCCTGACCCATCAGAGCTGTTTGTATGATAACGAAAAGGCTGTTCCGCTGCGTCGCTTCATAGCTACCTTGGCTTTGATTTGCCGGCGAGAGGAAAGGATTTCTAGAGGTCTCACGGAGTGGAAAGAAAATGATCTGGGACTGCTAGATATGGCTATTGAAGCTATCACAAAACTAGGATTTTCCTACGAGGTCGGCCAACACTTTGGATTGCTGGAAGCCTTGACTTCACTCCTAAATAGCCTCCTACAAGAAAATGCCCTTCTTCAACATAACGAGGAGCTACTCTTCGATCTGCTTAAGCAGTTAGTTTTTACTCGTCCCAGTCCTTGGGTTTTTGCTGAGCTTAGCTCCTGCTTTTTAAGCTGCCTTAGACATCCCCAACTTATGGATAAAATGTGTGTGAATAGTCCCAAGGACTGCTTTGTATCGGATCGCGTTCGCTCCGTTTATCGATTTGGTCCCGACTCCTGTTTACTTCAGGTCTACGCGGGCCTACTCGAGCTATGCTTCTTTAGTGAAACTCCTCTGCGGCAGGACTACTTTCAGTTGCTGCTCAAGATCGGAGGAAATCATGTGCGATTCGCGTTCGAGTGCTTCAAAAACCCACCGGATTTCATACTTGAAATGCTGCCTTACTTTGCCGACGATGGCGACGAGGACTCCAGCGATGGTACTCTGATGAAAACAGGCACCAGTCTGAGCTTCAACTCCACAGGAGCTGTGCAGGGATCGGTCTCCAATGGATCGACATCAGCGTCTGTTTCGAACCCGAATCAAAATTCAAATTCAAGTACAACGCAGCGAGGAAAAGGCTGCGAGTGCTATGTAAAGTTGTGCCTCAGTGCGGTAACAATTGTCTTCCAGGTGATGCACCAATGGATGTTGCACAGCAGGAAAGCAGGTGCGTTTGAGCTAAAAAAAAATCATTTTCATATGATCAATGACACGAATCAATATTTGTGCTTTCTATTTAGGCACCGAAGAAGTTGGCGAGATCTCCCGCATCGCAGTGCACCTTCTGTCCCTTGTCTTTCACGAGTATTACCTCACCTGTCTGTTTCGCGACTCCGAGGAGACGACCAAGCATTACCTTAGCCTCATATGCAACTGGTGGAGCGAGCATGCGAACCTGCTTGGTTTTCAGTCAATACATTGTAAATGACCTAACAACATTCCATATTTTCCGTTGCTAACTTTTTAAATATTTTCCTGTCATTTAGTGCGTTTGTTAAACCAACTGGTTAAAGCCCATTTCATGCTGAAACCCCTTCATCTGGAGGCCAAGCCCAATAATCCAGTCAACGACCTCTCCGAATGGAAACGCATTGTCAAGAATGCGGATGACCAAAGGGCTGTGAAGTCGGCTGTGACAGTTGATCCCAGCAAATTACTCAACACCGACTTCTTTAGTGCCCTTAAACGGGAGGAGAACACTTTTGAGTAGTTATAGTTAGCTTAAACGTTTTAGTAATATATACATATAGGTGTGGCGTTAATTTATTGTGAAGTTTCAAATGCTATGTTAAGAATTGAAAAGGCTCGCTGCACAAATTTAGAGCTTAAAAAACGCATTCCAAAATACAAATATGTAATGCAGCGTTTAAAGAAACCGCTAAATAATCGATTTTTCATTTCGATATCAATTTACGAATCGATAATACAAAATATTTGTTGGTGGTTCAGCTTATCGTTTCGAAGGAACTTGATAAAACAGCTGATATGGCTCAATTTAACCAGTTCAGTTTGCATGGAACTAGTTTGTAAGCGCGATGCTTTTCTTAATTTTGTAAATATTTAGATGTTTTTCAGCATTTACATTTTAAACCCGTGCTTATTGTGTATAAAATAATGTATTCTGATTAAAAGTTCAACGTGCACTTATGGTGCTTACTGCAATAAGCGTGATTCAATGCAAATGCTTATATTTGTTGATTTAATAAACATTCGCAAAGGTGGGTTCAAATAAACAAATACTTCCTTCTCACAATAATAAGAAAGTATCATTGTAATATGATCATAGAACAAAACATCTAAGAACTTTTGTTTTTTTCGTTTCACATGCATATATTTTTAACATGCATTTCTGTATACATATATATATATGTATATATGTATATATGTATATAAATATATATATGTATGTATGTAAGATGTATGATGTATGATATACGTATGTATTATGATCCTTCCCCAATGTAATCAGAAATCATTCCTTCATATGATTATACCTGTACTCGCATATACAGAATATTAAATACATCTCTTTTTACCAGTTAAACGATTATTAAACTAAACTCTTATTTATTTATTTAGCCGTTTATTTATCTTAAATGATATTTATTTCCTTATCGTTATTTTCTTTTCATTATCTTTACTATATCATCTAAAGACTGCTTAATATAGTGAGGCATATTTTAAGGAATTCATTTGTAGAAGAGCCGAAAATTGCTGAGCCTGAAATGTAATCCTCAAAATTTTTCCGTGAGGCAATCTTATCTTTATCATCTTCAACTCAAGAATATCATCACGTTGCTCTTAGCATATCTATGAAGATTTTCCAATTATCTTAACAATGTCCCCGTGTGCAAAGTTTAATTTCGACAAACTTAACCGATGGCCACTCAATGGCTCCACTTAACTAATTTTTATAAATTATAATTTTATCAAGTGGTTCAGTTAAGCCGCCGACAATTCCGCTTTGTTTGGGGTGTGCTTACCAGAACACTTTATTATTTAATTCCGCAAAACGGATATTCTCTAGATCTACACGTAGAAAAGTTTCTTCATCAGATTAATTTTATTTTTATAAAATTATATTTTTAGAATTTTTTTCTTGTAAAATTGCGAATTTAAAAATTCTAAGACTATTTTACAACATCCAAAACGTTATCTGTTTTCTTCACAAAGGGGTTAAATTGCGTTTTAAATCGAAAAACCTAAGCGTATTTACAGCGTAAATTATGTATTACATGTGACTATTAAATAAGTGAATGAAACCATTTCACCAATGTTGAAATGTACAAGATGTGAAGAATCTGAAGTGAAAAGTAAATTGTTTTCTGTGCTGATCATGCGTGCAGTGATAACCGCAAAGCTTCCAGATATACTTTTTGTAATTCAGAGATAATTTCGTAACTAGTGCACCATACATGGGCTCAGTCGGTTGGCGAGGTCTCATCTGAAAAGTCGTATAACTATGGAGCGGGAAATTTACAGTGCGGAATACTTCGAGAGAGCTTTGGCGAGAGCTTATGGTTGTGAAATGCTTCGCGTTGAGAACTTTCACATCAAGGCGGTGAGCCAGAAGGGCGAGAACTTTTGCAGCGTCATCTACCGGGTGGCGTTGGTCTTTCGCAGGTCACCCGATGGCGCTCTCGAATCAGGAAAATATATTCTCAAGGATCTGCTGCCCGCCGCCGCTGCACTGGGCACCAACGAAAAGGATATGTTCGAGGTACTCCTGCCTGCCATGCAAGCCATTCTTGAAGAAGCTCCAAAGGAGATTGGCGAACACAAGCTGAGCGCAGAGTTAGTTTGTCAGCTTTCCCAAAAACTCTGGAAAATCCGATTGACATGTACTCTTTTTATTTAAGTTGCTTGCTAGTCGAGATATCTGCTGGAAAAGAGCTCTACATTCTGGAGGATCTGGGCGCCCTAGGATACGAATCCTTTGATCGTCGTCAAGGCTTAAATCTGGAAGAAGCCAAAATTTGCGTAAGGAAACTGGCTCAGTTCCACGGTGCATCCAAGGTTTTGTACGAGAAGAAACCCGAATTGATTCAAAGGCTTTCGCCTTCTCACTATGCCAATGGATTGAACGATCGCTTCGCCCAGGCTCTCGTCTTGGAGGGCGCCGAATATGCCGCAGAAGCGTTTGCCGAAGAACTTCCGGAAATATCAAAGAAAATGAAGGCTCAAATACCGAAAGCATATACGAAAAGAATGCGAGATGTCGTTGATCCAAACAAGTCATCATTGAATGCAGTTATTCATGGTGATCCCTGGTTAAATAACATTATGTTTGATTTCGTTAATAAGAAGGCAACACTTGTGAGTACAAATAATCGGAAATAGGCTTACAAAATGTTTCTAACATTGTTGTTATCATTTTTAGGTGGATTTCCAAAACTGTTACTGGGGTAGCCCGGCCATAGATCTCTACTTTCTATTTTACACCAGCCTCAAGCCTGAATTATTGCTAAATAATCAAGATGAGCTTCTGAATTACTATTTCGACAATCTTCTGGAAACCCTGCGGCATTGCGGCTATAAAGACACACTGCCCACTTTTGGCCAGTTAAAGGATGAGATGAAACGGTGTTTGTTTTATGGATATTACACTGTAGTCTGTGAACTTCCCATATGTTGTGCTTCCCCTGAGGCAAGTGTTGATTTCGGGGTTCACACCTTCGTAGATACGGATGCTATGTTAAAAAAGCGACACCAATTATTCGCCAGCGAACGAGTGCGTCAAACCATAAAGGCCACTCTGCTTATGTTCGATCGTGAGGGTATATTAGAGACGCCCTAAAGAAGGACCTTTTTGTTGTTTTATAAAGTGCTTAGTTTGTCTTGTCAGTATTTTCTATGGAAGTCGGTTGTACGTACAAGTTCCTCCGATTTTTTAATATCAACAGTGAAAGTGATCAATATTAACTTACAAATACTAATAGCTAAAAAAATGGATGTCTTACTTTATTCAGTTAAGAAGTGTACAGTTGTTTGTAAAAGATTTTTGAATATAACTTATTTTTTCCTTCATTTGCACTTCTATATTATTGATTCATTAACCTCCGTCCCACTCCATTTACAACCAAATTTTTGTTAAAGGGAAGAAACCCAACTCGAGTATTGCTCTTTATAAATAAATTTGTTGTCTGCCAAAGTTTCTGGCCAAGATTTACGAGTGTGAGTGTGTGATGCATGTGCCTCGGCTGGCTGCACTAAGAGCGATAAAGTTCTCCACCTCCTTGAAGCTAAATATGCAAATCGCTTGCAGTTATTCTTAGAAAGTTGTCAGCTGCCAAGTGTAAGCCAACTCGGCTCCAACTGAAGCCAAGCGAAGCGCATCGGGGAGCATATAGGACCAAAATCGAGGAGGAATATCGTGGTGGAGCGTGGTGGCCAAAGTGCATTTGACGCCAATGTTACTTCGAACACACATGTCCTTCTTTCAAGTGTTTAAAAAGCAATTTATTGCTATTGTTCGAAAGCAGTCAACTAAAGCCTTTATAAGCTAGACTTTGAAAAGGGAAACCTTTGGAGGAATTTATTTATCGGAGCAAAGTATTACAAGCACATACCTTTGTAAATTCTATATAATTGCTTGATAATAGTTTTATTTTAAAAAGTGTTAAGCACAATTTTTATACCTATAATGCAATGCATTATCCTTTGAATTACACAAATCGTTTCAACTGTCGGTCAATTACCATTTCCCCCCACTTTTTACCACTTTCGAGTCCCCATGGCTAAAATGTAAAGCTTAATTAACATGGAAAACAAACACGAAGGCCCAATAGCAAACAGAAATCTGTCTAAGGCTGCCAACCAGTCGAAAGAAACTCATAAATCAATTTTGAAATGCATTAGAGACAGGTAACTTGCCGCCGCATCTCCCCATTCCCCGATTTAGTCAAGGAAATGGCTTCGAGCAAGTGACTGCAGAATTTCAGCAACTCGAAGGGGTCAACTTTCTGGAGCTGGTCAGTGGCCAAAAGTTACAGCAGAGTCAACCCCCAAGAACGAAATCCCAGCCCCCTTCGTCACCTATCAATTAATGTGTGTTTCTCCAGTGTCATGGTAGAAGTAGAAAGAAGCTTCCTTTGCTTTCATCTGGGGTTGCATTTACTTAACGCCTCGCCTCAGCACTTAACTTCCGTTTCCTGTTACCCTGTGCAGGGGAAGGGGTTTTGATACGGAGTCTGCGACTTTCGGGCAAGGCATTTGCAACTAATTGAAAGTGCAATGCGATGCTGCAGAATGCAATTAATGCCTTGAGGCCCTGGGAGGCCAATCCACCCAACCACGGACGTCTGCAGACGAGAAGTTGCATTCGAAACCGAAATGCACAGAAAAAACGATGTGCAAATTAAGATTCTATGGGGGTGCTCAAAAATAACACAGGAAGTTCGAGGAAGTGAGTGCGGTATTGATTTTTGAACGAATCTTGTGTATAATAACTAGAGCCTTAGAAACCCTAACTTAAACAAAACTTTACGGTTCTTTAATCTTCGAACCCTTGACACCCTCTACACATCTCCTTTTATTGTAGTCCCGCACCATTTCCTATCTGAATAACTCAAGAAACTTTTATCAATTAGCTGCCAAATACTCAGCGTAAGGCTCATGTTTGCGAAATTACGATTTAAGTCCGATTCCTGTGGGGCAAACAATTAAAAGCAATAAATTTGCACAGGCAACCATAAATCAAAGTCCGATCATAATCTCAGCCCAAGCAAACAGAGAGAAAAACCCAAAAACGAAGCTCTCGCTTCCGCCCGAATTTTCCCCGCCTTTTCCAAAAAGTTCCAATCCAAGGAAGTTCACCGCAATCCGGGGAAATAGTCGCTTCGCTTCGTTTATTAATTGTACAACTGTCTCCAATCATAATTAATGAACTTTGGCACATCCTCCGCCGCAAACTCCACATATCCCTTATTTCATGGGGAGTGGAAAACCAACACTGAAGTATAAACACAAATGTTTTCCTTGGCACACCATAAATCTTCTATTTGGCAAATCTCTGTTGGACCTTTCCGTTCACAATTCGTGTTGCTCGCTCAACTATTACTTTTTTTGTTTTACTCGGCAGTTGGCAGTATCAATTAGACACATTAAAGGATCTGCTGGATTAGGCTTTTATTGACACAGAAAATATTTTGTTTGAACTTAAACAAATGAGAATCTGTATAATCGAATTTTTAAAAGTAGCTTATGTGCAATACATGTTTTTATAATTTAAATAAATACATTTCTTGCTCTCCCAAATGGCGAAGAGTGCTCCACCTGCATATTGAGATTACATGACTTGGTAGTTTAAGTCCTAGAATTGTACATATGCAAATCCCTTATAATTAACAGCTGGAATCTTTTGAAGACCACATACCCTATTTGCGACCAAAAAACCTAAAAGCAAACATTTAAATTGCTATAATTTTTCATTTAGCTGGGGCTTTTCTTCCAACGATGTCTGCGAGATTGCGATTAGTCAGTTAGTCATTTCGGAGCCAAATTTAAATAATTTCAAAGTGATGACAAAAGCTTTTCCAGCTATCCGAGTAATTATGTGCCCACATGGCATGCAGAGAAGGTTATGTGGAGACTCTACGCATTAACACTTTCACGGCAAAACTGTCTAAAGATAAATGAAAGCATCATTAGTCATTGGCCAACCCCACAAACCCTGTAATCACATGTGTCCTCCACAATTTTTCACATTCCATGCCAGAAGGGGTGGGATTATGTGTGATTAAATCCTTCAGATACCCAAGTATTCATATGTAAATTCTTTGTGGCAGGATGTGACAGGTCCTGTTTCTAGTCTTGCAACTAAGTACTTTGAGTCTTTTTGGTCCATTGTGTGTGGCAAATTATTTATTGGCCATCATTACTTTGATTGCCTGAGGCTTTTCGAAATTTTGAAGCAACACTTTTGAAATGGAATTTCTGCTCGGAATTGAAAATTCCGTCGGCCTTGCATGTGTATAATTTTAAACCATTTTCGGCAAACCGTATAACCAGAATTGCTTAGCTAATTCATAAAAATATGTTACAATTAAGTTAAATAGGTGCCACTGTATTTGACACGTAAAAGTCTTCCGTTTCATTATACGATATGATATGACTGTAAAAAGCTATTTGTCAAAACTCTTCTTTACGACGTTTTTGGTGTATAAATAAAGAAATCCTGCGCTATTTTAGATAAAATTCTAATGGCATTTTCTGTTAAGCGGTCGATGGCAGCTAACTTTTATGGGTTCAACACAGACATGGGCCAAAAACTAATTACCTCGAACGGAGTTTTTACAGGGGAGCTGAGAAAACTTTTATGGTCGGTGTGGTTTCGGCACTTTCAATATAATTTTTAATGTCATTCTGCATAGGATTTGAATACGGCAATCGATAAAATGGTCTCTTTCCATCCGAGAAAGGTTTTATGACACTTTCGGTCTGAGCGAGTTAAGGCGGAAAATTTGTTGGCCCATAAAAGTGCAGCGTCGTCTCTCAAAATGGGTAACAAAAATTATTCATAGTGCAGTTGTCATTTTCCCTCAACCTCAATTCACTTCGTCATGTCTGGGTAATATAAGTAGTGTGGATCTCGCAAAGTTCCTAAAAATTTATTACAAGGAAGTTACAACGCGAAAAACAACAAGTTTACAACCCGAATATATTTCATTAGTAGATATTTACTTATATTTATAAAAACAAGTATTACACCTAACCTATTTTTGCAGATAAGTATTAATTGAATATAGAAAAATGGAAAAATATTAATTAATTTTTTTATCAGTTTCATTAAGTATTGTTTCTAATTTAGTAAAATACTTTACTTGCAGTGTATTTTTGAATTGCCTTCAGCAAAATGCGACCCAAGGATCACCCTGATCTGCACTTCGACGTGATTCCCAAGCTCTACGATGCCCATTCCAAGGTGTTTCTAACCAGCTTGTGCGATGTGGATGAGCAGCTGAAACTATTGCCACGCCGATTCTGTCGGATGTACACCACTCGGCCACTGGCCACCCAGCTGTTTCAGTATCTGCAATCCCGCAAAGCGAACGTTTCGGAACAGGACTTCCTTGTGGTGGAGGAGGGCCAGCCCTTCGCACTGCTTCTGAAAGACGGAAAACGGTTGGAAGGGATGCTATGCTCTGGAAGTCATCTGGGACACAGCCTCATTCTGCTTATCCGGCGGCAGCAGGGTAACAGATTGCTGTACTGCTACTCGGCTATGAGGCTGGATAATCTTGGTCGTCTACTGGGCAACTCTGTCTTCAACTCTTGGATCGCCCAGGGAACCGAGCAGCTGTATCTGAATCTGTCCTCTGTAAATTTGCCGTTTGATCATATTGATTTTGATGAGATGGCACATTTCATCGAGGATCTCGGAGCAAGAAATGACCAGAGTATGGTGCACCTGAAAGTGCCAAAATTTGGCTACGAGGAAATGTTATGGAGATTGGCACACACAAGTCTTCGCGGGCATATTCATTTGGGCGACCACATTGCAAAAAGCTATGAGTGCCTTAGCATCGATCTGGAGCGTTTTCTGGAGGAAAATTATGTACCAAGGGTTTTCGTCAGCGGTTGCCCGACGGACTTTAATCACTATCAAAAGGTAGTTTCCTTGGATCTAAAGGAACTAAAGTGGACACCGACTCCGACCAGGATGCATCTTCGGCAGCTATGCAGCCTCTTGCGACCTCAACACATCCAGGGGATTGTTCAGTTTCATACGGATGGCATTGTGCCTCCCATTCCGTCATTCCTAAAGATCTTCAAGGCAAACTATTCACCGCAGAGTGGTGCAGTGGTCTCAAGGATTAGGAGTGAATTTCAAGCAGGACAGCCGAAGCAAGGACCCTATCACGCTTTCCGGTCCAGAAGGGCCTTTGAATTTGTGAACGATGGCGACGAAAGCAGTAGTTCGAATTAGGTTAAAGTATCTCCCTATTAGAATAAGCAAGTCGTGTAGCTGTTGTTCCGCACAGTGCCCCTAGGAGTTTTATTTATCCAAACGCTTCACAATATATAAAAATAAATTATTTGAATTGTCTTGAATTAATTTTTTTGATCAGTAAGTGTATCTTCGTCGGACCAGGAATCGGCAAGTCGCTCAAAAGCATCAATGTCTATTTCCTCCTTTACTTTAAAGGCTTTAAGATCATCAGCCGCATTCTGGGATTCCTTGGTAATATCACAGCCGAGTGAGAGATCCATCCCTTCTGGTTGCTTTTCAATTAGCTTTATGGTGTCCTCGTTGCACTCTTTTAAGGATTCCATGTCCAATGCATTCTGGGTTTCGGTCGAAGCGTTTACTTTGGTAATTTGATATTGTTTATTAAATTTAGGAAGTTGTACAATATTTGATGAACGTCTATTCATCTCACACATTTTGGGAATTGTGAAGAGTAGAAACAGCCCTGATATTTGAATGAATTTTGTTATTTTCTTTCATTATTTATTAATGATAGACTTACCTAATTGGCCAACAATTAGAAAGTTAATCTGCTTTCCAAGTTTGCTAATTATTAGGAGAAGGCCAAACCACTTGAATGATTTCGAAAAGCTCTTTACTAGTAATATCTCTCGTAGATTATTTAGAAACGCAACAACTTTGGTTGAAACTAGAACACCCAGTTGCTTAGATAACTCCTGGGAGATTCTTAGGTCTATGTCAAGATATTTCGGATAGCTGTTGTTCTGGATATGGGTATTAGTGTACTGTACCAAAAAACGGTACCCCATTGATATGACCATGATAATCAAAGCCCATACGCTCACCACGAACACAAGCGGTTCAGAAAGCAGATCATAAATTATGGTCTGTAGCATTACGAATACAAGCATCGACTTTATCCAGTTGCGCCACAGGATCAGCTCAGTTATTCCCTCCCAGATGCAGATGAGTTTAGCTTCGTTTACCTCCGCACCGGCTCCAGAAACTTGAACAGAGTTCGCGCTTGTGGCCATATTTTTTTTTTTTTTGAGTTTTTAAGACCTTTAGTACTGAGAAGATATACAAATTACAAAAACTTGGATACGATTGCAACGACAGTAAACTATTCGAATACTAGATTATATTTGTTTTCTATACCCATCACGCGTAGAGTACTAGATTTGTTGAAAGGTTTACCTTTCAGATGGATTCTTTATATTCTTGATCAGGATTGATGGGCTAGTCTATATGTATGTACAATATATACTTATGGCTGTGTCAGTCTGTCCGTCCGTATAAACGTCGAGAGTCTGTGAACTATTAAAGCTGAAAAGTTTAAATTAAGCATGCAGCTTGTTTCACATCCACACATTATTAAATTATAATGTGGAAATTATTGAAATTACCACCACTAACTGAGTAGCTGCCAGTTGAGGAGCTCGTATATAAATATATATATTTATATACATCTATATGCTATATAATACGAGATGCATGTCAAGTACCACCGATACAAGAAAGATCCCAACATTTAACCGCCAAAAGCACCTGTTGCCAATTCGTGTCATCTGTTTAAAAATATCCTTTTACATGAATTATGCAAATTATTCATAAATTGCTTTGTCTTTGCTTGGGGTTGTAAATGGGTTTTCGCAGATACATAATTTGATTGAGTTTGAGCTATCCTTTCTATCGCAAGATATTTAACTTCATATTCTATTTCTGTAATCGGTGATAATAAATTCATTTTAGCTTCTGCTTTTGTACCTATTTCTCTAACCATAGGCAATTTATGTTTTTGAAAATTAAGAATTACTGGTCGTATATTTTCTACTTGATCCCTTACTTGAACGATTGTTAAGTCAAACAGAACGCTTTTCAAGATCTCTTTGTCACAGCTTCGTTCGCGTTTGATCCGCACCGTCAACAAGGTCTTTTATTCCAATTCTTGGAGCATCCTGGGCAAATAATTTTGGCACGAGGTGTGACCAACGCCCATTGAGGGTGTGGTTAATGACACTCAGCCTTCTGTCTGCCAAGTCAATCGCTTGCCAATTGATTTGTCAAAGGCATTACGCTAATATTTTGGGCAAATACGGGAAAAAGTCACTGGCGTCAAAATGACATCGAGTGGTTTAACTTTCCACCCTCAAGATTCAGAAAATAAATGACTTTTGGGGAGGGTAGAGAAAAGAATACTAAAATCGGAATAATTTAAATCAATCGTTCAAAAGCTTTTGATCGCTCGCAATTGCTAAAGGGTCCACTTAATAACAGTAGTATATGTTATATATAAAAAACTTTAAAAGAAAATAGTAGATTCAACAAAATATGATGAATATAAAATGAAAACCTTTCAGTTTGTCGTAAAACAAATATTTCCAATATATTAATCCTGTTTAACAGTCCAACTATTCCCATTTGTAATAGACATTTGTTCATCACCCATTTGAGATTACTTGAGAAATCCTCGTAATTTCTGCCGTCTTCATTTAGAATTACTGGAATTAATATGCAAACAGCAAAATCGATGTATTTGCACATGTATGAATGCAGTTTAATTAAACCAAATTCCCCCATAATGCTCACATCACAAGCTGTACAGGATATTAGAATGTTTGACAAGTTGTCAATGCATCAAGATGCAGAGGACAAGGCAGAAAATTGGCCAGAAAATCTTATCGTTCATTTTGAATGTAAATTAAAACAAATACACATAAAATTACTTAAAACTGCATTGAGTTTCTTTGGCTCCTGTCACAAAATGATGGCCATTTCCATGCAAATGCCTAAAATGTAAAAGGTCGCTAGGGCACGGCACTTTATTTACTTTATATACTTTATTTTTAGATTTTTTAAATATATAAATATTATAGCCAACATATTTATCACACCGTTTTGTGCTCTTTTTATAAGATTCTCCAATTGTTTTTTTAAAAGGTCAAGAAAGGGGAATAGTAAATTGGTTCACAGATGTGACCAGACCAGATTTCTTAGGGTAGTGTCATAAGGGACATAAGACAAGGTCAACGTCTAAAAACCACCTGAAAATCTCAGCAAATATTCTTCTTTCGGCCCGATAAAGTTGTCATACGAGTTCGGCTCCTTCGACGCATTCCCTTCGACTTCTTTATGGCCAGGCGACAATGTCAGGAATTTCTTGTATTAAAATCGAAATGGCCAAGGGCCAGAAATCCATCCCAGACATAGACAATCGTATCTCTGTGAGATGGGGGCCAGTGAATATTTGGGCTTGCCCCTGAGTTCCGGCCGTGTCCTTACAGCTGTCAACATGTTTAATTGAAACTGACACTCAGTGTCATTTTATGTACATTGCTATGCGTTGCCGTTACCTTAACTGTAACTGTAATTCGACTTGGCCAAATCCAGCTCCATTATTGCGGAACATTTCGAGAGGGGGTTGTTGGCCCCCCGAATCTGCCCGTTTCGGGGGTCACATCGCATTGCAATGTAAGTTGCTTCCATTGTGGTGTATTAGTTAAATTTATATCCTTGGACTTCTCTCTCGACTATTTTAGCTAAAAAGCAAGTCCTCTTTAATTTGAATAATGTTAAAAATAAATCACATTTTGCAGTAGAGTGTTTTTTCTCTGTAATTTAAGCACTAACACCTTTCTATTTCATATTTTTCGTTATTTATTCAAGCGATTTTTACAAGCTGATACCTAATTTTCTTTTTTGCATTTTTTGTCAATTTAATACGGTCTTTATGTTCTTCGTACTGGCAGTTCTGAGTGCTGACTTGATATCTCCTTACGAAAACCCCCATATCATCCATACTCAGCGGAATCAGAAGAACTTTAGCCCCTGCAACACTTCAGCAATAATAACCCCCCGAACTCATCCAAACTGTAATTATTATTGCTAAGCTCGTGAAACGGAGAAGCGAGCCCTCATTTAATTGCAGACTAGCAAATACTCAAGATATTTTTATGCAGGCAATTCGTATTTTTTCCGTTCGGAGCTTTTCCGCCATTTCGATAGGGGAAAAGACAGCGGCCTCTTTTGTTTTCGTCACGGGCGAGTGGCGAAAAGCAATCAGGACAGCTCCTTGCCAGGAAAAGCAGCAGGCAGGAATATCTTTCGCCGCATTTCTTTATTTTCGTTTTTGTTTGTGCATTTTTGCAGGATGTCTTTTGTGTTATTGGTGAAATTAGAATTTCTCATTAAAATAAGTGTTGGCCGAGGGAGCCGCTTGACTTGAGACATTCAAGCGTCTCCCAGTTCAAGGTGCTCGTCCATGGCAATGGACTTAAGTCCGAATTCCCATTTCCCCCCTCGTTTTTCCTTTTTTTCTTCTTTTGTTTATGCATGGTCACTCATTAGTTGAGCTTGAAATCTGGCTGACAGAGTCTGGCATTTATATTTGTATCTTTATTTGTACTCCACTGAGAGTGGGGTATATTTTCAGCCCTAATGGCTTTTCTATCCAATTGTGTACGATTCCCTGCGAGTAATTAAAATGGCAACTCTTTAACATTTCACATTTAAATGTTTTGCGATCCAAGTGCCATGTCTTATTCGTCTTCAAACGAGGGTTTATTAGGGGTCTAATAGGCTTAAAAACTGAAACACTTAGCGGTTATTTAAGGGTTACGAAGTGCTATACATTTGGGCACTATTAAATTAATTTCGGTCTGTTAGACAAATGGCAATTCTTTAGTAAGTTACCATTTGAATAATACTCTTTTGGGGTTTCCACCCCTTTTGCAGCCAGTTTTTATATAAGCCTTGTTCTTATAAGTGGTATGGATGACATATGTTGTGATCTATCATACTTTGGTCATTAACTGAACTGATAAGTGCTCTCAAATTAAATTAAATTACAAATTAAGAAATACAAATACTTCATATCTTAAAGTATGTTTTAAATAGACAATCGTGTACTCGGTATTGTTATTTAATAGGTTCCAAAAACAAAAACATTTTGGGAACTGAACTGGCACCTTTGCTTTTATGTGAGCCCAACTTTCCGTTTGTCCAACTTGAACCACCCTGACCACACTCAATGCACCCACATGCATCCGTGGCAATTTGATATGGGGCACAACATTGTTGCTACTTCGGTGTTTGAAGTGCGGGCAAAAGTTTGAGCTTTGAACTTTGGCTTGTTACATTCAAGTGGCTGCCATGTATAAATGTTTGGCTTGCAGATCCACAAAACTTTATGCAAAACACACAAAACTTTACTGAATATGGGCGAACTGTTTTCTGTTATTGTTCTGTGGCTGGTTTGAGTTTTCGCATCATGTGCTGCTGACAAGCTGCGTAATTTTCCCTGTCTCGGGATCTGCAATAATATAGATAAAATACAATTTCCTTAAGCAATTTTTGTTTTTAATTAATTCTGTATCACTATTTTTTGTGACTCCTACGTGCCGGGAATTTTCCACTGTTGGCTTGGCTTGGCTTCTGTTTAATGTCTTCAGCAAAACAAATTCCGTCCCCTAAGGGACTGCATTTAATTTTTCCTTTCCAGTCGCATTTTTCTGCTTCATTTCGTTGTTTGCTGTGCAGTGTAATTAGCCACCTTCTGACCAAGACAGCTGTGTGTTTCAGCTTTTTTTCCTATTCCCGGCGGTGCATAAAAAGTTTAAGTTGACATTTTGGTCCAACAGTTTGTAATTTTCTTACCCCTTTCTAGGCGAGCCATTACCATTCTTTCTCTACCCAATTTCCTTACTAATTTCTTGCTTTGTGCATTTACTTGCAGACTGGTTAATTACATTAGCAAAACGGTTGCGATTCTGCTTTGCATTTTGCGAATTCCCTTTCGGAAATTCGCTGGAAAGGTAAAACTTTCTTTAGCATTGTTTATAAGCTTTAAGGGACCACTTTTGCAATTGGCATACAAATAAATCAAAAATATTCAAAATAGATTTCTTTAGCGGTGAAAGATACTTAACAAAAAATCACTTTAAAGTAACAAAATCTCCAGCTTGAGACAATTTAATGGTCTTGAATTTTATTGTAACTTTATTACATGTAATAAATGTATGATGATTACATGATGTAAGTGGATGCGGAAAATTGTAACACGTGATTCAATTTCGTTGATCAATTTTAATTGATTGCTTCAATTGGTTTCTGTGCAAAAGCCTCCTCCACCTCCTCATCCCCGCCCAATTGCAATGCCATCCAGATTTTTATGTTCATAGCCACTTTATGTGTAGCTTTTCCATTCGGTTTTGTCCGTTGTAGTGTTTTATTTGGCCGATTTTTATGCGTTTTTAATGTGTAGCACAGCTACTCCTTTTATTTCTTTCCCTTTTTTTTCGCAACTCGCTTGTAATTCGATTCGTAAATGTATTCCGACGCATTTTTATGCATTTCCACAGTAAGTTTATAGCGGTATTGTTCGCATATGGGCGTTTGGGAGCCGCCCCCTTTTTCACGTCGTAAAGTTTTGCGATTTAATGCGTATCGGTGAGCGGCCTTAAAGTATGCCACACTAATTAGCATATGAGCTGCGGCCAAGTTGGCCGCAAACTTGCAGCTTATCGCAAATATGCATTCTCAAACCCCGGATGCGATCCAGAAGCAAATGGGCACCATCCATTAGCCATTAGCCGTGGGGCCGTCGTAAACCTAGGACAATATTGACATAATCGACTTTCAGCAGCCGACCGGCGACACAATTTAACCACAAATGAGGCTTAGCCGTAGGGCAATGTCACCGGGACCGATTACTTCAAAGTCGCCCACCCACCCATCTTATCGAAAACCACATCCCCCCACATGAAACCCCAAGCCCCATCACACATCACTTGGCCATAGCTCACCTCAAACGACCACAATTCGGAGGGTTTAATCTGTTTTCTCATTTTGGGGCGCCGACTGGTTTACTTAACTTGAAACAATGAGAATTGTGAATTAACCGGAAAGCGGCAAGCAAAACCACATGTGGCCGTAATAGCCACTTTCGTCTTGACGACAAATGAATTTTGTTTGTAAAAAAAATTTGTTGTTAATTGGTAACAGTATTTCGAAGTAGCCTTGATTCTCGACAGTTTAGTAAGTCAATAAAATCAATACATTTTTGCACTTATTTATAAAAATATAATGAATAATTTCATTGATATTAGATAATACCTGAAATACCTGAAATTTTGCGAAATACATCCACAGATTATTGCATTCATTTCCAAGTCAGTCCAAAATAAAATGTGTAATGCAAAACAACCCCAGACTTCCCGAATTCATTATAATTAAGAACCCTCGCCTTGGGCCTTTTTGATCATTAAACATTGACGATGCCCACGCCGTGAATTATGCTCCATCATAAACTTATGCCCGATGTACAGATGCTGGGCATAAAAATTGTGTAAATGAAAACTGCGCCCAGTCAGCAGCAATAAAACATCAAGTCAAGTCTGGACCGGGATTAGGATTCGGACCTGGATTCCATATCGCTTTAATGGGCGGCGACACGACGAGAAAGCCACCGTGAAGATCTGCGAATTAAGATAGATAAAAATATGAGACAGCTGACACTAAAAAGGAGAGACACCACCAAGTACTCATCATAATTAATGCCGCTGGGGTTGGGTCGCCATAAAAGCCGGCAAGGATTCATATGGATAATTAAGTTATGGCGGGTGCCAACAGAAGGGTTAAAGCCTCCCTCCGCGATTGCATAACCAATAAAACGATCGTAAAATGTTGGCCAAGCACTCAAAGTTTTTGGGAACATGTTCCTTAGGCGCATATTTTAATTTCAAGATGGATTTTAAACGGGCCTAAGGTGGTGGGGGTGGTCATAAAATTTCAACTGGGCGTCATCAAATGCACTCATTTTTTTAAGTTACAAAATTTATTTCGTTAAAACGAAAAACGAAAGTTACCGGGTTCAAAATTAAAATCCGGTTTAGCGGGAAAATTATTTAAATTATGTTAAGAATAAAAATTTGTTCACCTTTTTATTTTGTCGTTTGACCAGACATTTATTTCGCATATTGATTATTTAACTTAAGACAACTTATATTTAACACATTTTAATACATTGTTTGTTGTATGTTTAGAAATAAAATTTTCTTGGCATTTTGAAAATATTCTTTAATTACAGTATTATTTCTACCAACTACTGGTGTAACTCTTCAAAACCTTTAAGCTATTTTCTCTGTTAAAAAATGGCTTGATATTTTGTTATGTATTTTTTATCATTGATTAAAATCGATTTGGAATGCTTGGAAATTGGCTGAAATCGTTTCCGTTCTCATGTACCGGCCATAATATGAGAATCAACCCACCCCCGAAACTCACACCACCAATCAGCCACTGAGTTCAACAGTCTTCTAACCCCTTCTGCTGGGGCTTCTGAATGCCAGAATCGTATCAGTTGGCAGATAGAACAAACTTTTATGCGCTTGTTAACAAAAGCGTGAAATTCAATGCCCGGGACGAGCTGAAGAGTATAAAAAAAAAAATAAAAGAAAAATTTACGACACTGCGAATTAAACTTGATTTTTATTTAAATAAATTGCATTTTATATTCCGCCTTATCCTGCGCCCCCGTGGCTGTCGCAATAATAAGCAGGCAACGCTCATAATTTGCACCGGAATTCGATGATGATGCTGGTGGATAATGGCGATTCGGCGGGAGTGGGAGTGTGTGTATTTTCCCCAGGATAAGGCAGGATGTGGCAGGATCAGGCAGACCGAGTGACTGACTGGCGACGGTTTGGTGGCTGCTTTATGCATTTTTATTTATTACAGCGCCAGGAAATGTTTGTTGATTTTCCGCTGCTCGGTTGCCACAATAAAAATCCACGCCAGCCAGAAATTATTTTCTAGACGAACGCGCCCTGCTTAAATCGCATAAAAATGAGCAGGCGAAAAAATACTTCAAATCGTATAGAATTCTTTTTTTAAACGAGTATATCATTAAAAACGGAAATGTTGTGCGTCGCAATGAAACGTAAACGCTTTGAAAGGATCCAAGTGAAACGAATTGATAGCGGTCTATTCTAAAAGCTTCATAATAAGTTTGAAGTTGAAAAGCCTTCGTAAATTAAACTTTCTTAAAAGAATCCCTGATAAAAATGCTTTAAAAAGAGTGTGCTATCTGTTTGATTGAATTAATTAAGGAGGCATAATTTACAGAAAGAATACCTGCAATCTTTGGGCCATGTAGAAGCAGCTTAACTGAAGGAAAAAAAATACACAAAAGACTAGAATAAGCGGAATGTACCTACAATAATACCTAACTTTATTGACAAACGTATTGGCTAAGTGAAAAACTTTTGGCTAGCCTCAATCTAGATTTTTAGCTCTACATAGATAGGGTTCAACGGTATGCAGCGTGATCACAAAGTTGAGCTTCAACTTCACCTGTCGCTCGCCAAGGGGCTCGAACAGGAAGTTCCTCAGCAGGTGAGCTAGCACCATTTTGAGCATGACCATCGCATACCGCTGGCCCATGCAACTCCGAGCCCCCGCCATAAAGGGTATAAAAGTGGTGGCCTCAATTTTGGGCTCCGCTCCAATTGCCCAGCGATCTGGCTTGAAGACCATCGGATCCGGAAAGAAGTCCTTGCAACGTCCCATGTAAATTGGTGAAATGATTACATCGCTACCCTTCGGTATGAAGAAGTCATCTAGAAAGTTTAAAATATTTGTATATATATAACTAGGAACAAATAACAATATGTACTTACTGATTGTGCAGTTGGCTGTGGCTTTTCTGGCAGTGAGTGGACCTGAAGGATACATCCGCAGAGTTTCCTTTATACACGCCTCCAGGAACTCCAGTTGGCGCACCTGCTCTATGGAGATGGGTTCACTTTTGTCCTTGCCGCATACCGACCACACCTCCTCGCGACATCGCTGCTGGTGCTCCGGATGAAGAGTCATGTTATACATGAAAAAGTTGAGGGTGGTGGCCGTGAGATCGAATCCCCCAAATATGATGGTGTCCACTTCCTCGCGAATATCCTTGACTGTCAAAGGCTTGCCATCGGGACCCTTGGACAGTAGCAAGGTGTCCAGAAAGCATAGGGTCCGCTTCACTCCGTCCAATTCCGCATCACTGCTCTGGTAGTTGCGATTCTCTGCATCCTGGTTGATTTCATCAATACGTTTCTGTATAATGCCCTCTGTGAATCCGTGAAGCGTTTTTATCAGCTCCTGTTCTCGCTTATAATGCGATGTGCGTTTGAAAATAAACGAGTTGCGGTAGAAGATGTTCTTCAGTCGCTTATCGATGATGACAAGGATTCTGTGAGCAAACGAAGATGTATAATATCAATATTAAAAACTAACGTAACCTGTAACTTGTATTTTTTCTATGGCTTCCAAGTAAGTAAATAAAAAAAAGGTCTGACTAATAAACAATTAAGCTATCTATAATGGGTTACGAAATTTTTATTGAACAAGCGTGCTGGATGAGTCTTTTATATCTTCTCAACTGTTTGTTTTGTTTAATTAATGTGCGAAAATTTTATGATTCATCACACCGTAGTTGCTGATTAAATACAAACTAAGTTGTCTCTAAGGGACTTGTAATACACGTGTAGTTTACTTACGATTTAACAGCATCGAGGTATTCCGACTTGGCGCTCGACTGCGAACCCACAGAGACTCCGAGGGCCGTTTCACAAATAGTGTCCAAAGTGAAGCAGCTGATCAGTTGCAGAAAGTCAATTTGATCCCCGGACTCGGCAAATTTAGCGACATTCGTCAAAAGAATCCTCGACTGCTTCTCAAAGACGGCAACAAACTGTTTGATCATGGTGTAGTTGAAGGCCGGCATTACGATCTTCCGGCGATGGGACCACTTCTCGAATCCACTGGTGAAGAGACCCTCGCAGAGCCAGTTCTCGAAGACCCTATAGTCGTTGGTCTTCTGCAGCAGCTGCTGGGCACTGCACAGAGCCTGTATATCCTTGGGATTGCAGTCCACGAGATAGAGCTTAGTGCCCATCCATAGTTTTGCTCGATGATCGTGTAGATGTTCGTTGATCATTTCGGTGGCTCGTCGAAGTGGATGCGGTCCCACCAATTTGGCTAGAATGTGCAGATGGCCAATGAATGGCAGGGCCGGTGGGGCTGGCCATTTGTGGGTGAGCCGGTCGATCCTGCTCTGCCGCTCGAAGACATATAGCAGGTATAGGGACAACGCGAGCAACAGCAATCCGAATCCCAGCCAGAACATTGCGACGGACGTTCTAAAGAGCAACTGCCTCGTTGAAGCGTCGCATCAAGCGTTTTAAGCGGAACACAGACGCGAAGATCAGACGGTTACTAAAGGGTCACCGGACCCAAGGGTCATAAAAGTTGGGTAACAAGCGAATTTACACAAGAAAAAACAAACCGAATCGGTGCACAGTGTATAAATTTAAAAAATAGTGTACAGCGACATATTTCTCACAAGCTGTCATTTACTATTCACAGTAAAATGTGATCATTCATTTGTTTTTTCAATTTGTAATATTATGCGCGGTCTAAATGATTAATTGTCACATAAAAGTGCCAAATAAAATTAGTTATCGATGTGCATTTTATGTCTTTTCTTTTAACACCATTCTATTTCAATTCATAAGCGAACCCGTCAAAAGGTGAATAGTATTTGAATAAAATCATTTGACTCTTATAATATTAGTCCATTCACAGTAGTATTGGATTTTTACATTAACATCTTCAAATAACCACTGTCTGGTGTTCTCTTTTTTTTTTTTTTTTTGAGTGCACAAACTAAACGATCTTAAATATTCTGCACTGGCTTAGTATTGCGCAAAAGCGCCGCGATTAAGAGCAACTGTCGGGTCGACTGCGTTATTAACACTGCGCATATTTATTTATACGAATTTCTTACACCCGAATATGTATATTATAAGCGTATTCAAATCGATGTGGAAGCGAAATTGAAGTGACTCTTTTTTGCTCGCCCCCCAGTCGCTTAAGTACTTAACATCGGGCATCGGAGATGTAAACAATACGTTGAGAATCGGTGAATCGTAGATTTCTAAGTCGGATTCGAAATGCTCTAGGATAGCATTGCTAAGTTCTTCAAATTTTCGCTATTATTTTGAAATTTCTATTATACATTTGCTACTTTTAACTTTAAAGTTATGATATAAGACACTAAAGTGTTCCAATTACTGCAGCCGTAGAAGAATACCTAATGAAATATATGATGATGAATATAGATGAAGTATGAGGATCATATAATCTTGTAATAGCAAATTGCAGCTAAGCCATTTTAGTATATTTTTCACGGTAACCAATTGTATAGCAAAACTTCAAGAAAACAAAAATACTTTTAGAATATATTGACTTTTGTTTCCATTGTAATAGTTGAGCTTTTAGAGTTCTTCTTTTTTACAACATCTAACTAAGTAGTAACATCCCTGAACTCAAGATTCGTCATGCCAAAATTCGCAAGCAAATACACTTCAATTTCATCGATGCTGCATCGTTTAATTTGCTGAATTATAATTTCGATTGTACTTTTGTCGGTTGCATACCAATTTCATAAAGCTCATAAAACTTGACGAATTATTGCGCTGGGGCCACCCATTTATGTGCATACGTGGAGAGAAATTGTGATTTCAATTTCCTAAAATGTTATAAACAAAGATAAGAGAATTTAGCTTACAGAAAGTACCTGATTTGGGAATAACGAAGTGGGCTGACCAGGATATTGATCAGTTTCCTACCACAAAAATTGTAATGAAGATAAATGCTTGGAAATATGCCAATAAAAAATACCACAACAAATACAGTTAACGAACATGAAGTGAATATTTATTGAATTAAAGTTTTGAATTGAAAAAAATTACAATTATCAGAGTCATCAGCTAAGAACAAACAAAACTGTACGAGTATAGCTGGCTTTAACTCCCCGCAATTAATGCGTAAACAGTGTGTCATATTTGTCAATTATATAATATCTGTTTTATTTTCATTATTACGCATAGAATACACATTCATTAAAATTCGCTCTACAGTTATGGGAACTTTATTGTGATTGTCATTTAATACACTCTTCAGGAGTTTGTGTTGTTGGTTTTCCTCTCGACCAACTGCCATTCAATTCAAATATACAAATAGTGACAGGTACAATAACTAAGGTAGTTCCCCTGCTCCACGATTACACTAATTAACACGAAAAAAGTTATCAGCCGACAAAATACACAATAAAAGAACAAGAGTAATTGTAATTAAAGCGAATGGGTCTGGGTTGCAATTAATATTCGCTGGTCAACATTTTATACAAAAATAATTCATCCTTCAATTCGCTACTTGTGTATATACATATCTCTGTGTTTCAGTTCCCTTCTCTTCCGGCGTTTCAGAAATTTTTATTTAAATAAGAGGACATTGAATGACATGCGTATGATTTTAATTAAAATTATTTTATTAGGCTCAGCTTTCAGATGTGTAATCACGATAGTGTGTATAACAAATGAGTAAACAAACTTGTATTACTATAAACTTATTAATAAAAAGTACGTTAAACCTAGTTTCAGCCAAGAAATAAATACTTATTTGAGTTCCTAATATTAAATAAACTGTGTTTATTTACTATTTAGTTAAGATGTGTGCAACATAAGAATGTTGCAAGTATTTTAGTTCTCATAAGAAAATGAAAAAATGTGCAGCATACCTTTAGGTTCATTAACGCAGTTATGTTGAAGTTATAAATAATTTATTTAAAATTTTATTACTGACATAAATACTTTAAAATTTAAAAAACATAGTTCTATTGCATTCGAATATTTCATGCCCCTTGCGCCTATATAAATTCAATTCAATGCCTCCGCATAATCGCGGATGCCACTCAATGCCACTAATCGGAACTAAATGGACAAAGCACGACAATAACCCTTTGAAGTCGAAGCGAAGCCCAACAATTGCGTTCGCGTAAATTCCTTATCTAATGGACGCCAATAAACAGTGATCCTCCCCTCCGCACGCGAACAGGACGCCTATGCCACATACAAGGACATAATGCAGTTATGCACCTGACAGGACCAAGAACATTGTCTCACATCGAAATTAAAAGTGATGCGTGGCCACGAAAGGAGGTGAGGCTCGAATAGGATGAGTCCAGCAAGGACTTGATATTGGGATAGGACTGTACCAAACTAATTTGAATTTATGCAGCAAAGTGTTGGCCATGCGATGAGTACTCTTTGCATTCCTATGTATTGTACTTGTATGGTCACAAGTCTTATAATATTATTTACTTCAAAACCCGGATCCAGTCATACTTAAATAGGAAATACAGAATCCACTTGGCTTATTCGATTTTAAATATGTATTTATTTTATTGAAGTTATAAGAGAGTTGCGGCTAGAGTATTTGACTATCGAGTGCTGGGTAACTCGATCTTCCCCTCGTCATTGTTGTTTGTGGCCATCGGTGTTCTGTAATTAAACTGCAAATTATCAGCCACGACACTCACACATGCCCTCGACCACTCAACTGAGGCATTCCCATCCACCCACCCACTTGCACCACATAATTATGCAGACATTTCCAAGTCGAGGACGAGGGAGCTGGAGATGGGCCAGGAGGCCGTGGAAGGGACCGCCCAGCTGTCACTTTGTGTTCTGCTTTTGTGTAAAATTTAATTTGGCTACATTTAATTATTGTTTATGTAAGGCTTGTCCATGTCGCTGTCGCTGCCATCCAATATTGTCATATTATAAACAACGATAATTTGCCAAATGCAAGGCGATTGGCTAATAGATATCTGCCAGTATCTCCATCTCTCAGCAAAGGTGAGCCGAGCAAAGCCCAAAGGGCAACCGCAAGTGGGCGAAGGATTACACCTTTAAAAATTTTAACTTTTGTTAATAAATAGAGAAAGTATCATAAATACATTTAAGCGCAGCGAATAATACTACAAGGAATTGTGCTTTTTTTATACATATAGAAGACAAATAATTTATGTGTATTTGTATGTATGTTTCTTACAATTTTTCTGTCTTCTTTGGGTTCTAAGTACGTTTAATTTCTTTGCAAAATGCCACCAAAATAATTGCATTTAAAAAGTTTTTACAGTGCAGAATTCAAGCACTAATCGCATGTTGTGTCAACATTAATCGCATCAAATTTAATTTCACAATTAAATGCAAAGACGCGACGCGTTTAGCATAAATTAGGCGGGCTGTAAATGGAAGCCGCGGGCGGTGTCTTTCACTTCGTCGCCTCCTGCTCCTGCGGTCTGTGTTCATTTTTTCGTGGCGTTTGAGGCGGTTTCAGCTCAAAGCGCCCATCCTGAGGAAGTTAAAAACGAGACTCGACGGCTGCTTCCGTTTCCGTTTCTCTGACAGGGTTTGGGATCTTCAATCGGTTGGTGTTACGTGCGTATTTATTGCTTCAAATTAATTTAATTGACAGCCCAATCTAAGGCTTCATTAAGCTCGGGGAATTAAATGTCTTTCATTAGCGAATGTTGATTCAATTAAATCACTCTGGCTCTTCAAAGTCATTAAAATAGTATACATATATAACAATACATAAGCCTTGAAATCAAATTGTTGTCTTTAGTAATCAATAGGTTTTAAATTTGTCTAATTGCATGCATATTTATTATTTTACAATGACTATTACTCTTTAAACAATTCCTAGGATGACAATTTCGACTTTGTATGTATTGTACCATATGGCCGTGAGAGCTAGTTATAAATAAATACGAAATTGAAGTCTCCAAACCATAAGCAGATCGATTCAATCAACTTTCATAAAAGCTATTGTTGTATCTTTATTGTCAGTAGTGAACCAGATTTGAGTTGAGCTCTAATAGGAACAAGTCTCAATATGTTCCTATTCAAAAATATGTGACAGGTTTAACTAGGTTAACTAGGTTAAAGAACTCAAAATATGCGTGTAATCCCCAACTCGTATTTTAAAAATAAAATAACCAAAATTGCATATGGTAACACAACAATTTTTTATTTTTAAGTTGCACAAGCATGTTCTCAGAAGATAATTCTCAAAACCCGTTTAGCTCGACTAAATTCACTTGCTGCACTAAGGCTGCAATATCACTTCTTCTTACTAAAACCTCAAACTATTCAATCTTGACTTTTATACCGATCAAAATGATGTGCCAACATTTCGCATTTGGCCGAAGAAACCTTAAACTTAATCAGCCCATCAGACCCAAAGGTGTTTGGCGGCATTAATAAAGTAAAATAATAATTTTAAATTACCTTTTTTAAGCCTCATGCGCTTGGCTGCCCCGCCAGTGATGAAGTCTTTTTTTTCTCTTTTTTTCACGTCGGGCTTGTATGGGGTTTAACCTTCGAGGCGCAAACTGTTTTTTATAAACGAGTACTTACTTATGTACGTATTTCGTTCCACATACTCTTCTTGATAGTTAAGCTGATGACTTGTAAGAATCGTTATTGTCTACAAAGAAATACGCTAGGTGCATTATATTACTTTTTTACAATATTTTCTAAATATTTTTTAAGGGTTTTGAAACCTTTTTGCTTCTGCAATATAGTAAGTACATTTTAAATGGTATTTTATTAAGCTTTCAGTTCACCTTGCGTTACCGTTAGTAGGGTATACAATAGTCTAACAACCGCATTTCATTTAATTGTGTTGTTTTTTGGACAGGGCGTCGTTGCAACTGAAGGACAGCGGCAACTGCAATTTGAAGGCAAGCAAAACAAATGAATTCTGGGAGCCGAAGTCAGGGCGGGGTGAATACTTTTTGCAGCTGTTCTGAGCGGAGTTTCCAGTGGCACAGACAACTCTCAATTACCCCTTACTTGAAGTCTCGAATTGCTTACTCCATTTATCGGTGTTGCACTTGGAACACACTTGGCCTGAAATCTCTAAAAAGAGTAGTGTTTTTAAGTTACAATCTTTTTATTGTAATCGTCTTTTACGATAACTTTTCATTTTAATTTTAAAATTTTCTTTTAACTTTATAATAGATCTTTAGAATTCCATTTGTCATTATTATTGTTTTCAAAGTACAATTTTTTCTTTTGTGCAATTAATGTGATATTTGGATATAATAATTTTGGTCAGTGGGCCCCTTTTTTCTTTTCTACTTGGCAATTAGTATTGGGTAGTTGGTCAACCTCAAGATTTGCAGTTAGCAGTGGCAGTTGCCTCGACTTCTCGACGGTTGCACTGCGCTTGACTGCAATTTGGCCAAGTTAAGCAGGGGAAAAAGTTGTCGCTGTTCTTGTTGTTACCTTTAATTTGAGTACGTTTCGGTGTTGGTTTTTATCGTGCTTTTTTTGGGTGATTGTTGGCCACGGCTAAGTCACGTTCCGATTGCGCATTTATCGCATTCAACTTGCAGTCCGGTTGCTTAAGTTTCTTGGCCAAAAAGTCTCTCTCCATTCGGCGGCTCCTTTTTTTTTGGCCATTGCAACATTTGGCTGCCTGACATACATATACTGGCAGTCGGCAGGGTCAGATGGGCTTTTTTTTTATTTCTATGTTATGTTGTTACTGCGTTGCATCGTGAGCGCAATCATAAATCTGTCAGCAACCACCCGATGACCTTTCTACCTGTTCGATAAGCACTCAATTTGCAGCTGTCCTGGCCATTGTAAAACAATAAAATCAGAGGAAGTCCCCGATATGTTTACAGGGTCCACTAAGTGGCCTACGTGACGGGCACGCGACTGACTTCATTAGTCCATTAGTGAAGAATTTGGCTTTTATGTGAAGGGATTTTTGACTACCTTTTATGCCCATCAAATTCTTGATGATTATATTTCTTTGAAAAACATATGCACATACAATTCTTGAATGTACCCAAAGTATTTGAGGGTCCTTAAAAATATAAAAGAGTTGTAGGCGTCTAATTATAAATAGACACATGATGTGCCTACTTTTGGTAGAGAAAAAAGGTTTTTTTTCAAGGCTACAAATAATATAAAGTATATTTAATGAGTATTGAAATTAAAAAAAATTAATTTTTATAAAGGGCACTACTTTTAAGAATTATGGTACGAGGGACTTATCCTATTTAGTAATTAAATTTTATTTGGCAAGTTTTTTACCTTTTTCCCAACAATATTTACAGTATCCGCACGTGGAGGTATTTTCTCTAAAACAACTCCAGGAATTTCATTACCCAGCACGCCAAACTAAGTTGGCAATAATTCCCCAACCGGGGTCATTAGCACTGTCGAACCTGTGAGCCCACTTTAGTATATGTAACTATGTTACTACTTGAGTAAGTAAGTGACTTGTGTGCTGTGTTCGCCTTAATCAAAACTTTTTTCCAGCCGAATGATGGACAGCTGTGGCGACTGCGCGACTGCCTGCAGACAATTAACACGAGCGAATACGGTACAGTGGGTGCTGTAAATCTGCGAACAGACAGGTACTCCTCTCCGATAAGTTTCTATTTCTCTGAGTATTTTCGAGAGCCTCTCTGAGTAACAGCTGTACCTGGGCCTAAGTATTGCTTGATCCGGCTCTCCGGCTCTTTGCGCTCACTCTCCCGAGCAGCTGATCGTTTGGGCCCAGCTTTAGTGTTATATCTTGGACCCGCTTCAGTTCAGTGGCATCGCAACTTTTGGACGAATCGGACGTACCGCTCCATATCGTCGTTATATCTTAGTACCTGTTGCTTTCGCGTGTGTTACCTGTATCTGTATTTTGGTTTTACAGTTACTAACGAGTTATGTGCGCTTGAATGCCAAATTTAATTGCCGCTCTTTGCATGTTCGTCAGCAACAATTTGAAAACGTTTTCGTAAAGCGATTAAGAAACTACTTTCGTTTTTCCCCCCAACTTTCCATTTTCTTGCTCGTCGGCTTGCCATTGAAAAAAGTGTCAAAACCCAGGTGCTAACAAACCAAAGCAGAGATCAAACATCTGAAAGAAAAAAATACCGAAAACTATAAAGTTGTGAAACGCTTGTGAATTGATACAGTTTTATATTATGGCTCTCATTGACACCGCCTGGCGTTGTCGCCTCATGATCTTCGTTATCGTCTCGCTGCTCCTTGTGGGCGATCTTTTTGGATACGGCGGCGGCATGAAGTCCAACCACCCCAATCCGCACTCGGTAAGATCGGCGCGGGGCGCGGTGCCGGGTGGTGCCCCAACGGGTCCGGCGGCTGCAGCGGCCAGCAAGTTCCAGACCAAAAATGCCGAAATCGACATAACTGAAGGTTAGTTGCCAACCATCCCATCCCGTCTTGTTTTTTGTGTTTTTTCACATTGACAAAATGTTTTACTCGCCGTCTTGCCATTGGCAAATTATTTTGGGATATTTTACATTTTAAACATACAAATACGTTATATATATATATATACGTTGTACGTTATATATTTTGAAATCTAATATATGTTTACACTTGTAATTACATTATTTTCCTGGAACTAAACAATGTAGTTTAAAACTAGAATAGTTGGATGCGAAACTTTATATTCATTACTCAGTACATTATTTTTTATTTTTTAAGCTTATATCGCACACTTGTCGAATGTATGTGGGCATATCAAGGTTAATTTCGATTTATAAATAATGGCTTACTTATACAATGCTGGTGGCACGTGTAAGCCTCGATTCGGGCTTAAAAACTTAAATGTTTAATAACGCTTTTTGTTGTAGGCTTGATAGGTAAAAACCGGAACTGAGCCAGGGGAGACTAATGTACGATTGTTTATTACACACGTGAAGCTGAGCTCTGAAATGTTATTGATGTCGATTAAAAACTACATTAGAGGCTTAATGCATAATACATCTTTCATTTAGAATAGATTCCTTAATTACGTTTTCAACACAAAAGAAATTTGTACTTTGTGGTGCGCACTTTGTTAAAGAGGACTACATTAACTTCTAATGATGCGGTTATTATTACGATGAGAATAGAACACATTTCTTGATATATTGAACAATACTTTTCTAGGAAATTTTTTGAAAATTTAAGTACCTAAACATTTCCTATAGCTTAAAACTGTATAGCATAATAAACAGATACACCAGACGGCAAAAGTTTCTACAAACTACAAAAAAGTCATTACGATTTTTATGGCCTAGCTTTTAAGGAAAGTGACTTCATTACTTCAGTACTTCATTTGAATTCCTGAAAACATGAACAGTATTTGCTACTCGAATAAATGTAGTTTTGCTGACTTTAGGAGACTATATCTATTTCGTTTAGCTAAAACTGGGCATATTCAATTTTTGCACAAAAGTCTGAAAATTATTCATACTATTCATCACAATCGAAGTTCATGTTCAAACCGATCGTTAAAGAGCTCTCAAAGGTGATTCGAATACACTTCTTCGTCGAACCGCCACTTTCTCGTTGATTTGCATACACAATATCGAGCCCTATCCATATGACATAACATTTGGTCATTGCACAACAAAAGTCGTGGCTAAACACGAAACCGGAAAAGATACTCAAACGAATGTGTGTGTAGAAACAATAAAACTTTAATGAAATCAAAGGAAAGTCCAGGGGTTCAATTTAAATTGACACTGCATTAAAATACATCAGCTTACGTTCATTTAAACAAATATGTAGTAAAGGTTTGTTTGTAGTAAAGGTCTGTTTTCAGATTTCCCCATAATCAATCCAAGGTGTTATATGTTCTATAACACATGACGCATATTAGATTGATTTTTTAACATTTTAAAAAAGCTTAAGCTTTCAAGTTAAGACCTCTGGTTCAAGTGAAGTTGATACCATTTACCAAATTTGTATATTATAATATGCTCAATAAGCCAAACCCCCTTTTACACTTCACTAGGACGGCTGAAGCGACTCCAAGTCATTGGAAGTTGGCATTTCTTTTGTGTTTCTCGCAGTGAAAGTGGAAAAATGCCAGGCAAATAAACTTGACGTAATAAAACTCCAAGCGAACGACGAGTTTTCGCTTTGCATGTCGAAAGAGGGCATTAAATTGCATCGCAACTTTCCCAGAGAGCAGCAGTTGATTAGCGTGGGCCAAGTCCAAAAGTTAAGCTAAGAATAGGGTTTTCTCTCAATATTCCAGTTTCAGAAGCGTTGTCTAGACACAATGTGAATATATTTATACACAAAGTTCAGTATTCTAGCTTGCTCTGCTCACTACTCGAACAGGAAGTGATGAAAACTTGACTTGATTGTGACATTTAATTTATCGAACTAAGCCAAGTCGCTTGCTTGGGCTTGGGAAATATTCTGCCATATGTCCGATCACAACCGGTTCCGTTTCCAGACGTAATCCATTTCAACTGAAGAAGTTGTTTGAGCTAGTGTAACGAGTTCAACGGAAACGAAGAGTGAGCTGATATCTATGATCTTTGGTGTTTGAACGTTAATCGCTTGTAAATGCTGTTCAAGATGTATCACTTGCCCCTTCAATCTCACCATAGCCGGTGGAAATGATCTGAATTGACAATTTTGGTTTCTTTCTACGTCTTTCCACGCTCTTGGCCACAAACAAAATATAAAAAGAATGAAAAACACTTTGCTGCAACCTTTAGCTGATGAATGCAGTGCGTGATAAACATGTCGAGCTAGCACTTCAATTCGCATTCATTTCCATTCAATTACGTGCACTTGGAAAGCAAATCGATTCCACCGAAAAAACACCTTAATTGACTTTATATTTGTGATACCGCTGAATAATCTGAATTTGTATTGTAGCATTTTGAAAGGATCGTAGTTGAACGGATTACAAGATTTCTCGTTTAAATTGAAATATAGCCAAAAAAAAAAATGCATTTTATAATCAGTAGTTCAAAATATGAAATAACATATGACTTTAAACCTGTAAAGTAAATATGTGTTCTTTCAAAAACATAATAAAATGAATTATAAGAAATAAGAAATATATCTATAAGAAATATATCTATTTATCCAGCTATCTCATGCCTGACTGCATTTTTTCGAAGCCAAATTTTCACTAACACGTTTTTTAATGCGAAACAGATTGAATTTGGATTTTTACACCTCGATAGGGTTTGCATCGGTTCCGCATTCAAAGTTCAAATTCGACAAAACCAGCTGCCTTAGTTGGTAGTAGCATAATGACTATTCGACTGAAGACCATAATTAATAAAAATGAGCGTTGAATGACTGAACAAATATGCAAAGTAAAGTTCAACGCATTGACTTGGCCTTGTTCGGGGCATAGGAATCGTTTATAAAGTGTTGTGGAGATGTATTCGCAACAGATGACCGACCCCATATAGCCAAATAAATATTTGGCTTATTCACCGCTGTGCACTCGAAAAAAAAAAAAAATTAAACAGATACTCGCTTTGTTTATACGCTTTCCACACTCTCAATTTCTACCTTTACATATTTGCCCACCTGCATATTTGCTCAATTGTTCACAATTTGTTGCCTTTTGTTGACAAAATGTTCTTAGCTATAGTCCTAAGCCATCTATTAGTCATTGTTTGGTTTTAGCTTCAGATTTGCCGACCTTGGAGTTGGGGTCTCCGATCTGGCTTCTTCCCAAGTATATTTCCTAACGATTTTGTGCGCAGTTCCCGAAATCTCAAATCTTAATTTGAAAGCAGTTTGCTATGCAAATGAGCGCCAGCGAGTAAAACAAAAAACCCAAATGTCAAATCGGATGGAGCCCCAGCCCCCTGATTAATACATCTACATACCTGACTTATTAGTGTTTTTTTGTTTTTATTTATAGAGCACGATTTCAATGAACTCTCAGCAGCAGCTCAATCCCTCAAGCCTGGAATGGCAGTGGTTACTGGGGCTAGTCTGAAGACCAAGTCCCAACTCACGGACGCCATCAAGGAATCATGTCTCCCCAAGATGCTCTGCGAACTGGCCTCCAAGGCGGATTACCAACTCAGCGAAAAGGAGCGGGAACTGCTAAGACTGATCAGGTGAGTGGAAACACACTGAGGGAAAACTCAAAAAGCTATATATTTAAGTGGGAAAAAGTGAACAAGTAATGAGTACATCAAAGCTATGGCCAAACAATAGTAGATAAAGTAAAGTTTAAATATTTAATTTGACAGGAATTGTGAAAAATCGAAGTTGATTTGTTTGCTAATTTTCTGGTAAGACAACAAAATAATACTTAAATGGCTTTCCCAGTATTAAAAGCGTTTTATGTGCATTTTTGAAGTTGATTAACTGTTTCTAAAGCAGCAAATAAATAAGCAAACACAACAAACCGAAATGTCAGCAAACACATGAATTTATGGATGTTTTAAGATGTTATGGAAACTAGTTTGTGATGACTTGCACAAAATATACAAGAGCATAAGCATAAAATAATGTTAGTTTCAATAAATACTATAGCTTGTTAGAAAGGTTTAAGAAGTTAAAGGTGGCAGCACTTTTTTTTAGACCTTTAAAACAAATAGAAATATTTCCAGACATATAAGCTAAAACTAAATTTAATTGGTGATATTTTTCTACTTAAACATTATTTCATTGAAATACCAAATTGATACTATCCCTTTCCATGTATATATTATATATATTAATTGACTAGATACATTAACGAATATTTGTCCGTTAAGTGCAACAAGTAGAACCAGTTCGAGCTGATCTACAAAATATTTGCATGCTAAGCGATTACGAAAGTTTCCAAACAGGTTTGAAAGGGTTTGAGTTTAGCATTCTAACATTGCAATCCATTTAATTTCTATTAACGCTGCTGCACACCACAATTATTTATACGGACGGTGACTCAATACTTGAGCAAAGTGCAGCACTTAGGGAAACAAAAGCGTCAATTGGGTTAGCTAAATGCGGCAAATATTTGAGCCCGGCTAAGCCCATGGATCAGCAGTCGTAACCTACCTCAACTTCAGCTGTAACCTCGCACTTGAGACGAAGGTGAGGCGAAGCTAATGTAAAAGTCAGGCCAGCGTAGCTATCTATATATGTATGTAGAGTCGACTGAGTCAACAGCAAGGTGAATGAATGGCTGAGGCAATCTAGAATCTAGATGTACGAAAAACTACTGAAAGCGAAACTTGAACAAACTCCGAAGCGTGAAATGATAATGGCTTATTATAATATTTAACATTTGTTCAGTTGTGTTTCGTTGCTGCAGAGAAACTTCCGTCTAATGTGCCCATTATTTGCAGATCTCCAACAATGCCCTGGATGATGAACATGCCGCCGAGCAAATGGTATTTTGCGGCCCACATGGGCGAACTCATGCGTCACACTGGCGACAATCTCAGCGGACCTATGGGATGCGCCAATCTCTGGCCAAATTGCCCGATCAGCTCCAAGAAGCTGATGAAGCTCAGCTACAAAGTGAGGGTCTAGCCACTGGATCCGAACCTTAAGTATTAGGATGTAGGCGACCCCCCTCAACTTTTGTACCATATGTCTTCTCACCGTTCGATAAGCTTATCTTGTAAATTACCTTGTAAATTAGATCTAAGTACCGACTTGACTGAAGTGACTGTAGAACTGTAACCTCTTGTATCTGTATCTACTGGCTACAAGATCTAGGTAGCTTGTAATTACATATAGTACGTGTGACTAGTCACGATCCGATTTAGCATTACGCCTAGTCGTTAGTTGGATGCTCCTGTAATTGTTAATAAATTACACTCTGGTGTGCAAACTCCCCAATTGTCTGCCTTAATCCATCTTAATTGTTGCCATCTCACCTTCGGGCGATTTGTGAAATGACTTCGATAAAAGCTAACACTTTTTATTCGGGCTACCAAGTGTGTCATAGGTGTGCGAGATTCGTAATTGCTAGGAAGCAGCGATCAACCTGCTGGCAATGAAATCTTATTTTTAGAAATTGTTATGCAATGGAAGGTTGTCTCCGTCATCAAATGTGGCCATCTACTATTGGAGATTTCTCGTTTGACTGGGTGGAGTTTAATTGGCCTAGTATAATGTGACTTAAAGTACGGTACATTGCATGCCAAGTCAGATGGGAAATCCATGTTTAGAAATATGTTGATTAATATAAGCTGCGTGCAGTTTTTGCAATGGCATGGCAGAAAATTTATTTTTGGGTGATACGATTACAATAAAAAATAAATACACCCATAAAAATAAAAAATAAAAATAAAAAAATTTCATTTATTTATCCCAAACTGAAGTTTTAGTATCAATATCTGGTTTTAAGATGATTTAAGATGGTAAAGCTATAAGGTAAGTAAATATCAGTCAATAGTTATACCTTTTTATTTGTAGATATTTCAAAATAATTAACCTTTGGTTGATTACTTTTAAAACAAAGGTTTTCATCGCATACTTTCAGGCGCAGTTACAAATTTTTACCACACACCTTGAACGAAATATAAAGTAAAAACAAAGCTGAACATTTAAGTGCACACTTTATATGCAAATTCGATTACCTAAATGGCATTGTGCAAAAAAAAAATTAGAATATATTTCGCTTTGTTTACAATTGTTTCTCTGATCAATTATTTATTCACAGCACAATTTTCAGAAAAAAAACGAATGTGGACATTCCGGTGAAATTGGCGAATTATGACAAACATATTGATGGCTGAATTAAAAAAAACTCTAGAAAGTAAACAAAAACAAGAAATTATTTTTAGATTTTTCGATTATTCATAAATCAGTCAGTGACACGAGCTAATAAATAAACGAATCCCATCATGGTGGGAGTGAAAATCGAATTGAAAATCGATTCCTAATTGAAATTCCAATTACATATGCGCTCAGTTTGGCAACAAATTTGGCCAGAAATTGCACAAGGAGTAAAACAATAAGAGTCAACAAATTCGTAATATCAAACAGAAATTGGGTCAGATTTGTTTAACTGTTTCAGCATTTTTGTTGTTACGCTAGTTGCGTGTTTCAGTGCGCAACTTTCATTGTTTGACTTGGCCCAAATTTCATGTTTGGCTTAAACCCGGCTCAATTTCTGCTTTTGGCCTGACGTTTGACAAGTTGTTTGGCTTATGCAATCCACCAGGGGGGGGGGGGTGTTGGCTCGGATGATGGGAGGAGCTGGTGCAAAGCCAGGTGCAATTGCATTGTCCCAGACTTCTGTCAGCGGCTGGTTTCTTTCTTTCTTTTCATAATTTCCGCATACTTGGCGCACCGAAAATGAAAGCAAACTTTTGGCACCACCTGTTCACAAACGAAGTTTTAATACTCTATGGAAAATATACAGTATGTTATACATATAATACAAATAGTAAATACTACTATTTGTAGTAGTTGAAATTGAAGAAATAATATTTAATATTTCTCTGTTTTTTTCAAAGAAATCTCTTCGATTGCCATTGCTACTAAAAGGTTCAAAGAAAGAGTGCCGATTCGCCATTTCGGCAAAACTGGAAAAACTTGAACATTTTCAACTACAAGAGTTGCATTTCCCAACCTACTTTCCTGCTGCACATCAAGAAATATCATAACCGTGGAGAAAATCAAATGTGCGGTAGATGTGCACAAATGTAAGGCAGACGACTTTGCATCTGTTACGATGGAAAAGCACATTTTCCGTAGCGGTAGTTGGAGCGTTTACAATCCAAGTGCCGCTTGCGAGTCTTTACTGTGGATTGGGTTACGATTACGTAACTCCAGCGACGGCTTCGTGATCTGGCCGAAGTGCATTTCAAACGGGTCCCGGCTACTTGGCCAACTGACTGATTGAACCACTATTGAATGGACTTGGATTGCCTCTAGCAAATTATTCTTATTACTTGAGGCCTCTTTGCATCTGCACAGTTATTTAAAGTGGATTTCCTCGATGCTGATTTGATTTCCTTACTTCACTCTTCTCTGGTTTGTTAACCTGGTCAAAGGCACGTGCTCCATGCCACCGATTTATAACCAATTTGGCAAACGCGAGCATAGGCATTCAGCTAACTTCAATGGTGATAATTAACTGGGCCAACAAAGCAAGTGGTAAATGGTGGGATTGGCTAAGCGGTGTTAGATCTGTCCGTTTATTATTGGAACTAGTTCAATTTTTTATCAAGTTAAATAATAATAGATCTAATATTAGGTGATACCTACAACTATGTTAGTCCCTTGAGGTTAAAATTCCTAATTTTAAAACCGAAAAATATATATTATCTGTCTAAATAAATTCGCTCAGAACTAAACTAAACTTTCGACTGCATCTAACTTGGATTTGTTACACCTCACGTTTTCACCTGTTGTTGGTCGACCAACTCAGCCCCTTGACCCTCAACCCAAGCTAATCCAAGCGAATCAAATTGCTCAAATCACTTGCTCGTCCATATAGGAAATCTGGCCATTTGTTCACCAGGCACCCGGCAACACCTCACCTAACGGAAATGAGGTAATTGATATGCAAGCCAAGCGCCAAGACCAAAATAAAGCCACACAGAAGTAAAGAGAGTGGAAGAAAACCCCGACTAGTCAAGTGCGAATGTCCAGACATTTGCCTCAAAGATTTCATAACTTCTCATTATGGCCCAGACGACCAGAGAGGCAGTAGCGAACATAATATAGTTGGCCGGATTTGGGGACTCAAGAGAGAAAGAGAGAGAGAGAGAGAGAGAGAGCGTAGAGCCTAGGCTGCGCCCTCCGCTTGGTGGGCCTCACTTTCACTTACTGGTCTTTCTTCGGCTTCCGCACGAAACTTGGTCAAAATGCAAAATAAACTTGGCCCGCAAAAAAAGCACGAAACAGGCAGTGGCGCCAAAACAAGGGGGTGGGAATAAATCGCTTAAAAAAAGGCGAATCCTTAACAAATAATATGCTGAAATATTAATTTAATTCGACTATCTTTGGATTTTGAAATGATTAGTATAATATAACAGATAAATGAATAAAAAAGTAATAATAGTAGTAAGTAGTAAGTAAGATTAACCTGATTCCTGATTCTTTATTTTCTGGACACATATACATGATTCAGAAAAATAATTTTGCGAATGTTGAATTTTCTCTATCCCCCCCCTTCAAATTTCACCACCGCCTCTGGAGCCACAGAAACCCACACAGGGGAGTGTGAGCTTTACACAACAAGTGATTTCTTGGTGCCTACACTTGAGGTTCGGCCAGCGACTGTCGGTCTCCGCTGCTCATTGTTTACGTTTAAGTTGGAGTTAACGTATGCTTGTTTTTTGTTTTTTATGCGGTGCTTTTGCGGCTTAAAGCGGCAGCAGGTCGCTTCAGTCAGTCGAAGACTTTAAGCGCACCAAGTCGCCTGCCGCTCCACTCCAAAAAATACGAGACTTTCGGAGACCCGCAACACACAGTGGTGTTACGATATATTACCCAACATTTGGCGGCCATGAATCTGCGGTATATCTGCACTGTGGCTCTCGTGCCAACGCTCTGCGTGCTGCTGGTGCTTCTGCTGGAATTCGTGGAGGAGGGCCTGGCCCAGAATTCCGATCCCCTTTTCGAGCTTCCCGTCCAGCTGGTCGGCTTCCCCGTAATCGTGCTATCCGTCCGCCTGTCCCAGTTCGCCAAGAAGTTGGCCTACTCCCTCAGTCCCAGTAAGTTTGGCGCCCATCGCAATAAGCTCTTAATTTCTTCGCCCAATCGAGTGAAAGTTAAAATATTTTGTGCATAAATTAAGTGTTTTGCATTGTTTAAATCAGTGCAGGAATTCGGTGGAGAAATTTCCCAAATTAAGCAGTCAAATGTATTGTATGTCTCCTTTCCACTCGAGTGAGCTTTACCCATTTTAAATAATGCAATCTTAAATGACTAAATGAAGTGAAGTACATTGAAATAGTAATTAAACACTAAAGTGTGGCAAAATAACACTATATTTAAGCAACATTTCCTATGCACAATTATCTTTTAAATGATTTTTAATATGCCAAAATTAAATCTATAACTCGACTGGAAAGCTTATCAAACTTGCTCGCCCGCTATTAATGTTATCGATGTTAGATAATTTTTTAAAAATATAATCATACAATATTATTCTTTGGAAATTTCTGGAACATTTTTTTTAAGTTAATCCAGTTCCTAGCTTTTTTTTCATTGATTGATAGAGCGATGCGATTAGGAAACACCATTCAATGTGTTTTTTTTTAATATACATTTGATAAAGAAATACCCTCCCTCCATAAATAATTTATGGTGTGTACAATGTAATAATTTATGTACCCTTCGGTACTTATAATGCAAAATGCAAATTGGTTGCTTCCAAAATTTCACACTGTCCACTTAGGCATATCAACCCATTTTGTAAATGCGTGTCTATTGCTGATTGTTGTGACTTGTTGCTCATTGCTCTGGACTGTAAAAACCTGATCTGCAAGTGCGATGACAAAAGCGGCTGCCAACTATCGTGGTTGTCCACTTAGCCGACTAAATGTGAAATGGGGTCAAGGCTGTCCGCAAGCCAGTGGCTTCAGCCATATAAATTGCCACTCCGCCGAGGCGGAAACCAAATATCAGAAAGAGATGTTGACAGCTGAGCCGATAAACTTTTGGGATGAGTAACCAGGGAAATACACCGAAACTTCAATAATTATCTGGACTTTTCGGACAACTTTTAAGCTCAGCGAAATACAGCTGGTAGAGGGGGCTAAATCAATTTGCAAGGGGGAGACTAGTGAAATTGTTTTATTAGTTCAATAGCCTTTGGAAATTATGCTTCATAAGCTTAAGCTATTTATAAGCTTTATTAATAGTTTTAAACCAAATATTAGATAATGTAGAGCCATGTAGGAAGCATGCCAATTGGAGCTCCGTTTCTTTATGATAATATTTTTACTGGTCAAATTATCAAAAGGTTAATCAAATCGTTTAACCATGTTTTAAACCAGTTATTTCATTTCACTTATCAATTAAATTATGTTGCTATATCTGAACTCGGGACTGCTAAAGATAATATTTTAAATGATAGTTTTTGAACAATTTCAAACAGCTAAATGTGAATAAATGCGATTCTTTTTCGAACAGGTACATATAGATCTCGCACCAGAAGGGATACGGCTCATCCTCTGGCTCTTGATGCTGAACTGGCCCAGAAACAGATACTGGGTGAGTTCGGACCCCAAGCCTGCATCCTGGAGGAGCCGTGCCGTGTCCATGCCTCTAGATACTCAGGCAGTTCTGATGGCCGCTTTCCTGATGGAAAAGCAAAGCCACATGCTGCCTGGTCGGAAGTGTTGCGGTAGGTTATAGATACTAAAAAGTTATAGATACTAAAGAGCTATTACTAACACAAGAGCTATTATTAATCAAACGCATGCAGTTATGGTGAATGTTTTAAATGTAATAATTAAAATCCTTATGGATTTCTGTGTAAATATATACTTAGGAAGATCTCAAGTTCTTTAAGTTTGCCAATACAATTTACTAACCTTGAATTCTTTAAGGATGCGATTCTCATTTAATTTATCATACCCTTGCCTTAAGGAAATCCAAGAGGGTCCTGCATGTAATCAGCGCTTTCGAGTACTTTTTCATATTCCTGCTGACTTTATGGCAACTCACTCAACTGAAACTGGCTGTAACAACTTGAACTTCAGTTGAATTTGGTTCCTTTTCTGTTCTGCGATTGCATTTCTTATGGCCACGTTTGCAGTTTGGCGCTGCTGCAGTTGTCATTTGGCAAATGAATGGCTTGTTTTTAGCTAAAGCAAAATGTTTTCCAATCAATTTTTATATCTCCTTGTTGTCGCTGTCTCATCCTGGAGTTCGCAGTTTGCCCATTGTCATTGGCATTGCTAACTCATCTGTGCATAATTTAATGTATCCCAACGTTCCCCAAGTTTAAAACTGCATGTCACGAGTTCGAGTCCGACTTTGGATTTCAATTTGTAAGTTTACATAAATTTAGTTTGGCTTGCCAGTTCCTGATGAGTTGGTTGCCCTCGCAGCTTCCCATTGTCATGGTAATGCTGGAAGACATCAAGTTATTCTTCTCACCCGTCAAAAGTATCCCGATAACCCCTGCTAACTGCTGTGATTCATAATTAATGCGCTTGTCTCTGCAGCTTCTTCCTTGATTTTTTCATTGGTGCTTTTCCGCAATAAGGAAGCAAGGAAGCTTGGCTGGTCAGTGGTAGTAAAATATTTTTATTGTTCCACCAGTTTTCCATTTAAAAATACTCGTATTTAAGGAGTACAGGACGAACAAAGGGCAGCTTAAAGAAAAGCTTCTTAGGAGGGCCCTTCGGCAGACGTGTCGTATGCGTAACATTTTCTTGTTTGGCCACACTCTCCATTTATTCTATTTAATATTTTGTGATATCGCAAAAAGGTTTCCTCCACATGCATCTGACACTTTCACACTTAATGTGCAAAAATGTTCACCCTTCATCCCATCACCCGAAATGGACAAAAGTTGTTTGGCCAACGTGTCAAGAGCAAATATTCAAAATTATTTTTGAAATGTTCGTCTGTCTGAGCCCTCCTCACCTTCATTCCTGACCTAACACGACCTGAGTCTCAAATTGAGACTGGTTTTGGTTTTTGTTTAGTTTTCGTTGCGCTGCAAATGTAATTGGCATTAGAAGAAGTTTTCTGCAACTCGACGTGTTTTGTAATAATAAAATATGATTAAAGTTTTTGATTAAATTTATGAAAGTGCCCGGTGGGAAATGGCATGCCAATGCCGGCTTTCGTCCAGCTCTTGGTCAGTCAGTCCATGTCTCTTTGTTGTTGCAAGCCCGATTTTCCGGAGGGCAGCTGCAGATGTGTTTGTTACCGAGTTGATTAAATTATGCCACTGCAGACGTGTGAAATTTGAACTGTCCATGGGTCCGTAGGTGTGAAGCAAAGGGTTATGCGGCAGAATGGGATGTTATCACAAAGTAATCAGAAGGGTCCTCTCCAAAAAGGCTACATATGCAATTTTCTTCTGAATAGAGATGGGAATACATATATTTATGCACATTATAAATAACTGAGTTAGTTTCAAGAGATAAGTTTAATTAAGAAGGCAGTTAATTCATATATATTGACTTTTTCGAAGCATGTGCATGTGACTAACTGAATTTATATTTAAATACCTACATTAAGGCTCCTATCAATTTATTGAGAAAGTTTCATTGCATTTTTATTTAGATTTAAAAAAATATATAAATATTTATATTTACCACAGAAATCGATCAATGAAAGTAGAGACCGCAAGAATAGTGACTTTAATCAATGGAACATTTTTTTTCCCCCAGCTTTTTACATACCGCCTCAACTCATTACCCCCTTATAAGCATCATCCAGTCCCGACCATTATGCAAATAACCCAAGTGAAACCCACTCCCCACCAAAAACACATTTTGCATTGTGAAGGAAAACTCTTCCTTTGGGGCTGCTGTTGAAAATTGCTTTTGTTTTTAGTTCAGGGATGGAGCCTCTGTTGTTATGTGTGCATATTACCCACTTACTTATGAGTAATTATTTCTGTAATCCGCTTTCCGATTCCCCGCCTGGAACATGCAACACGGATATCCAACGGCCAACAGGAACTACAAAGTGCAATCGGGCGTCAGTGGGATGAAGCAATGGTACCTTCTATCCCTGTTCATCGGCGATGCTGTGCGGGATGTGCCGCTGTGCAAGCACCTGGCCAAAAGGATGCCGTGTCCAGGAGTCGGACCTCTGCCGGCGCCCCAACCACGATGAAGATCTGAACGGATCCGCCTCCTCAGGGGCATTTCGTATCGAGGAGGGAGCAGGAGCATCCGGATGGAGTCCCCTTAGTCAGTCGCATCGGACATCTTTGTTAATCATCCATCTCTCGGCACTCACATCCAGCTGCCATGTGCTGTCCTTGTACACCACATCATTTTGTTGTACTTTTAGTTGATTTTAAGGGTTTTAATTTAAACGAACGACCGCCAACAGACGTAGGCGCTTAGATTTATGAGTAAGCAAATAAATAAACAAACCAGTTGGAAAAAATCAACTCAAATTTGTGTGTTCCTATGCCGGGACATGTCTGGAGTCCCTCAATTTTTCGCTCGGACAATGCATTTCCCGTTCCCCATTTTTTCGACAGAGTAAAGAAGCGAAAATTGATACCCCAAAGAGCATGCAGCAAAAAATTCGGCCCGTCTGCAACACCACTCGCAATTTGTTGACGCAGGGCATTAAGATGCAGGGGAATGGGCTTTCAAATACCCTATAAATTGTATGAATACATCTGCATGTACATAAAGGGCAATAAACTAAGGATTTGTTGTCACATATGTATGAAAATCATTTGAAGTTGAAGGTTGAAAGTATTTTTTTAAACAGTAATTTCCGAAGTTCATTTTTCGAGTCCATTGAATAATCAGAATCTATCCATTGAATTTAGTTACAATTTTGTTTCTGGTCAAGTACTATCTAGTCGTCATTTTCTTTACTTCATTTGATTTAAAGTTTTCGGTATCCCCTATGCCCTTCCTCTTAGAACAAGAGACTAAAAAACCAAGGGAGTGCGAGTCTCTGAACTCAAACCACAACTTTAAATCCCCAAGCCTGTGTTTCCCATTTATTAACTCGTTGCATATGGTTTGCATACAAACGGCGGCTGCTGTCGGCGTCCCGAGTGCTGTAAATAAAATAAGACGACAGCAACTGCAGCAGCAAATGTCGCCGGGGGCTTTCCCTTTTCCATGGCAACCCTGACAACCCTGGTCGCCTGGGCCGCACAAAAGTATGCTGCACTTTTTGTGCACTTTTGAATTTTCTGTGTGATTTTCCTGCTGACAAACGCTCGACCATTTGGGAAAACGCTGTCGGGGAAAATAGAATAAATTTATTTCAGGGCGCTTTCAGGGGCTTCAACTAGAACTGCATTCCTACTGACTTCTTGTTTGTACCCTCTATTAACAAACAGCGTTAAGAAAAAAATAAATAAATGCTTTAAATATAAGTAAATAAACAAGAATATAAGATAGCCACACAATGACCATTAATATACATTTAGGTGTTCATATGTCTTTTAATTGGTTCTCTAAACTATTGATATTAAAACGAGGGTATTTTCTATTTCACCCAAATGATCTGAGCAAATTGTTTCTTTTTTTTCATTTTTGCGTTTCCATTATTGTCCCGGTTTATCACATTTAATTTTTCAAACGTATTCCTGTTGCCGCTAGATTTATGCGTCAATTCAGCTGGCAGCTCGTTCTACTTGTTGAAACAATGGTCGGCGATGAAGAAATTTGTTTCTTTTGCATACTCTCGGTTGATTGAATTATGTTTTATTAATAAATAAGTGTTTAAAGAGTTAAATATTTACAGACTTATGTGACTAAGTGGTGGCCTGCCTCTGTGTGGGTCTTCATTGTTAACCCATAAAATTGTAGTTTCTATTAACGCAAAGATAGGAAACTTAAACAATACAAATACAAATTAAAACTGATCTAGTTAAGCTACAAAGAATTATAAAAATTTGAAAAATTATTTACAATTTTAGAAGAATTCACAATTTGTATTCATTTCTTTAAGACCCATTTTGAAAGTTGTTAAATCTATGTTAACCTGTTTTAAGATACACCTTACTGCCATCAGGTCGTATATAGTACTCGTTAACTCCCTGCGAGTTGGTAACATAAATATTTTTGTCATCTTCGTAGTGAGGCTTTTGATTTTGATTGCTTCCGTAACGATTATCACTGATGTAGTTTGCATTGGGATAGTTGTAATGGGGTCTTTCATTTGCGGGATTTTCAAAACGAACCTTATTTCCCGGCATATATTCTCCGTAGTTCAGGGAATTGAAGCCACCCTCCAAGCGGTAGTGGCTGTGGGGTCTATGCTCATCGCTAACCACTAAGCGATCCTCCTTGGGCTCTCCATCCTCATTGTACTCATAGGTGGGCGCATAAGTGGGGCGATTGAGGATCTTGCCCTTGCGAATGTGCTGTTCATAGTGATCGGGGAAGATAACACGAGCTCCTCGCTGCGGAGGAGCTGCATCATCGTAAACTGCATTTGGGGCAGGGCTGTCATCCTTAAAGGATTGTTCGCTATATTGTGCCTCTCGAATGCGCAGAATTTGAGCCTGCTGCCTCTGGATTTCTTCTTCTCGAAGCTGCTCTCTGCGAACTTCCTCTTCTCGGAGTTGTTCCTCTCGGAACTGTTCTTCCTTGATTTGCTCTTCTCGGAAGAGTTCTTCTTTGATTTGTTGTTCCCTGATCTGCTCCTCCAAGATTCTTGCCTCTCTCAATTCAGCTTCTCTAAACTGTTCCTCCTCCCTTATCCTTTCCTCTTCCAGCCTCTGCTCGTCCAGATATTCGTTGGTATCCCTAAAGACAATCCTCTTTCCTCTGCGCTTATCCACGCCCAAGTCGGATTGTGAAAGGCCATTGGGAAGGACAACTTTCCATCCATCCATGAACGATATTTCCTTGCCACGCCGAACACTTTCAGAACGTTCATCGCGATCTACAGGAAATTTCAGTTTTCGTTGGGCAGCATCGCGGTTAAACTCCCATATAACATCCGCTGGCGTGGCATCCGGAAATCGGACAGATCCTTCTTCGACTTGTTCCTCGCTTTGAATGTCCTTGAAGTTAACCACCCGACCTTCTCCTTCATCTTCGGGAAACTGCAGGACTCCAATGAGTTCTGTGTGGGCCTTGGCCGCTTCCTCCTCTTCATCATCCTGAAACTTTACCAGCTGACTCGTTTGGGTGTCCAGGTTGTCCTCTTCGTCATGGAAATCTTCATCCGAGTCTATACTCCTCCGCCTTCTCCTCCTCTGGTACTCGACTCCATTTAGGTATTCGGATAGCACCTGGGTGAAAAAGCTTCCGATTCCGCTGGTTATATCCGCGGAGGGACGCTTAGTGGGACGTGGGGCGGGTCGTTGGGTGGTGTAACTCTGACCTCCACCACCTCCTCCTGTCAAAGCTGAGAGAATGCTAAGCAAGGAACCCGAATCGCCTTCTGCTTGCTGGAAGGCCACTGGCTTTTCCTCTGGCTCACTGAAGAATTTGAAGAATCCGCCGCGATGATTGTTTAAATAGTGAATGATTTCCATCTGTTGAAGAAGAAGTTGAATGAAGATATAAGACAAACAATTAAAATAACGACAATGTTATCCAAAGTAGACGAGGTTTAGATAAAGTAATAGTTGTAAATTGATTTATTGATTTACATCATTTCTTTGGCTAAATATACAATTTTGTTGTGGAAAATAATGGATTTTTAAAAATTCTTGCATGTACTTAATATTATTTTATAGAGATACTTCGATCATATACCTCTATTACTTTGGATTACATACGTTGGCGTAGTTACTCACATCATTTTTAGGACACTTTAAGTAGGTCTGAATGCAACTTTTCTCTCCACCACTCAAACCAAGAAGTGCAGCTCTTCCATAAATAAGAGCAGGTGATGCTACTGGAAATCCAGCGAGGAAACTGCATTAAAAGGTAAATAGAATAAGTTATTATATCTTTACATAATCAATTTACAAATTAATGGCAATAAAAAGAGTTTAATACACGTTAGCTTAATGTATACATACTCTACAAGCACTTGGAAGGGTATAAAAGTAACTAAATACAAGTTGACAGAAGCCTAGCTAGATGTTCAGTAGCTGTGACCATTCCACAATGATGGCTACCCTAGAAGTAAAATTTCACCCCTTAGGCTTCTCCTATAGTTACACAAGTAATGCAACTCCATCTGCCCTTTGGACTCTCTCTAGGCCGCTTATAAAACTTAATTGACTCGAAGCCAAGAATTTGCCAAAGCCAAAACAATTTCAATTTACAATGGGTACTATCGCAACCCCCCTCCCATTTACCATTCTCCGCAGAAAATCCCCACCAGACGTATCTCATTTAATGGAACAATCAATATGGTCTGCAAGGCAGTAATGAAGTCTAATCCCATTTAACGCTGCACCACAGAACCAAGATGCCCCCATCTGCCGCAAAATGTAAATTTAATAATATTTACTCACAACTAAAGCCCCTGCAAAATGGAAACCAGCCCATTCCATTCCACCGAAAACAAATTCTACAATAATTGCAAAAAAGGTAAAAAGATGTAACATTAAATGATAAAAAATAGAATTACAAAGTTAACTGTTTTGATATAATATAGGCAAATGTTCGTTGCAAAAGTAAAAGAGGTCCAAAATAATATTAAGCATTTTAGAATATTAGAATATATTAGAATATGTAACTATTAATTTATTTATAATTAAAAACCTTTAAGCTCTCAGAGTTATTTTGGATATTATATTTGTCTCTTATGAAAAGTAAATAAGAATTAAGGAAATATTATATTATTATTGTCTATTTTTCTCAGTGCAATCAGACTATTCTGCCACCCTTCTGATATACTCACTTGGTTATGGCCGGGGAGGTAACGAATCCGGGCAATTGGCCACGTAACGTTTGACCGGCAATCATCTGGCAGAGCACCTTGGGCACGCACTGCAAATCGTCGTTGCGAGCGATGTTCTCCAGTGCCCTAATGAGCTGTGTGTTGGGCGGTCGACTTCCTCCCAGGCCCCCGGATTGCTGTCCTGCTCCTCCTTGTGCGCCGGCGAAAGCGCCGAGGAGACTGCCTAATGGACTGGACGACTGCGTGGACGCAGAGGGGGAGCCACCGCCGCCCAGGAGGAGATTCGTAAATTGCGGTGCGTACAGCGAGGCCAGGGTGGCCAATCCGCCGCCCACACCGCCGCCGGAGCCACCGACACCCGGTGACTGAGTGGCAGGACGATAGTTGAACTGCTGCTGCGGCTGCTGGAAGTGCTGGGACTGCGGTGGTGGTATCTCGCCAATTTGGTACTCGTAGTAATTGTGTCCCGGCCTGGGCCGCTGGGGTAGTCCGGTCCCAGGAACTCCTGCTCCTCCATTCTGGGGATTGTACGGATAGTTTCCAAACTGCGTCTGAATCTGCACAATAAAAAAATATTGGTTAAGGGTTGCAAACTTAATATTATATAATATTTTCGCATATGTAGTTCCCTTATACTAATCCAATATGTATTGGTTTTTAGTTGGAAATAAATATCGTATTAATATTTTGTTATCCATATCTCTATATAATATATATGATTTTTCCTTGGTGTACCTGGTTGGGGTTCTGTATTTGTGTCTGCTGTGGGTTTGGCCGCTTCGAATAATTATCGAAGTTGTTTGCATAATTAGACGAGCCTGGTGGTGGTGCTCCACCTGCTCCTCCTGATCCCCCTGCTCCACCTCGATTTGGCTTGATGTCTTGGCGTTGGTACAGCGGTCGCTGCTTTGGCTGCTGGGGCACGAAATTGGAAGTTTGCTCGGCCGCATAGCTGGGCGGTGGGTAATCATGGCTATCATAGGAGATTTTGTGCGCCGCGGTGGTGGGCGGTGGTGGAAGCGAGGGCGGTGGCCTTGTGGGTCGTCGATACGATGGAGCGGGGCTTTCATCGAAGACGTAGCCAGGTCGCTTTAGATAAACATCCTCCACGTGGCCAGGATACGGCTGCTGGTGGTTTTGCTGTTGGTGACTGCCCACCAGCAGGGAAGATTGCACAGTATAGGCCTGATCGTCTTGGGCTGGCTGCTCACGTTGATATTGAATTATAGAAGGCGGAGTGGGTGTGTAGCGATAGTTCTGCTGGGTGTACGGATCCAGGTAGCTAACTACCGGCGTTGTGGGCAGCGGTGTGCTCTGAAACATCGAGTGCGAGTCCTGGGGAAAGGAGAACTGCTTGTCCAATGCCACCTGCTGTCCCAGAGAACTTGGAAGTTCGTGCTTGTAGTTCGGTTCCAAATAGCTCGGAGGATAACGGGTGTAACCAGACTGGGGCATCACATCGGAGGGCGTGAAGTCCAGCATTTGCGAGGGTCTAAATCCACCACCCGTTGTCACTCTGGCTGAAGTTTCAGGAAAACTCTGACCAACTGAAGCTTCTTCTGAGGGAAAGAAGTTTTTCAATTTCACAGATATCTGTTCGTCCTCACTGGGGAAAAAAAGTTATGCATATTTAATTTAATATATCATAGTAATGTCTCTAAAAACAGAAAGCCAAGATATAATTCTATAAATATTTCTTATTATTTATTTATTTATCTTAATGATAAATTTCTATAATTTTATTACTTTTTATAAGTTATAAGTTATAAAAAAACAAGAACATGAAGCATCTTTGCAACAGAAGCTTAGAGGCTTATTTGCATAATCAAGAGAGCTCAATCAACTTACCCGTTGCCATTTCTTATGCACGACACGTTGACGACTAATGCGATAATTAGAATTGCAATTTTGCATTGCACACTTCGCGGCTCCCATAGCAATTGCATTTTGCGGGTGGAGTTTGAGGAAAATGTGGAAAATCCCGCTGCTCACGTCAGCGATTCATAAGCTCAAGCCAAACTGTCTTCGCACGTCGCCTAAAGCGGGAAAATGGAATGGTGGAAAACATCATAAAAACTTGCTGTCAAACTCAAACTACAAAAGAATTCGCACAATTTCCGACGACTTTTGCTCGACATTTTCTTGCTACATTTGCACATAAATTTATAGATTTACCACCCACTGTTACCCCACGGGGATGCACATTTGCATTCATATTAATGCAATTCTCACGTGCTATCCGCCAAAAGGAGTTCTCCCTGCCGACGACATTTGTTTAATTCGGTTTTTTATGATTGCGCCGTGTTTATGCAACCGCACGACCGCCAGAAATAATCGGATACCATCATCTTCAGTCCCGGCGAACCAAGCAAAATTATTCGGATTATTGTCAACTTTTATTTGGCGGGACGCTGACAGGCCCTAAAAGTTTAATGCCCACAGCGATTTGGTTTCTTTTTATACTCGGCTTCTATTGGGACAAGTGTCTAGAGTGCATATAGCCAAGTTCTAAATAGTCTGGTTGTGAATATACTCATTGCCATGATTGGTCTTTGTTCGTCCTATTTCGTTAATATAAAGTTATAAGTTGTAGACTTGCAAATAAGAAAGTTCGAATTAAAGCAGTTCACTTGTATTTATGTTAAAAATCTAGCCATATAAATGACTTAGTTAAAGCTGTGCCTAAATGTTTATAAATTACTTATTAATCGAGTGCGCTAGCAGAGCTTAAAAAAGTCGTGCTCAAATATTAAAACTAATCACTTATCCTAATAGACTTTCATTCTTATTGTTATATCGTATTTACAATATCAGTGAAAGTGTGCCTTATGTTCTTGAGCAAAACTTTTCTCAACATCTTGTCTTTCTTATTGATTTCTTTGGTTTTTGGGACACACTTATTGATTTGGGGGTCTTAACTCTTTTGAGTCTTCTGCAAACCATAAATTTCACCATAAAATATGCACAGTTTGTCGCCTTGTTTAGTGCGTCATTTAGCGCTCTTCGATTTCCATTTGCATTTAAAGGGAGTCAAGGTTGTTTTACCAGACGCTTTAAAAAGGCACTTTTTAAAGATGACGCACAGAAAATTTCGAAAATATTTGGTTAAAGTCTTACTGTGTTCGCAGCATCTGTGCCGAGTTAAAAATATATTATTTATGTTTGTGCTTGTGCGATATAAAAACAACTCCTATGCCAAATGTCTTGTTGAATATAAAATTTAAATTCCTTGCAATTGCGAACGGAGACGGGCAACAGACTTTTCCAGCAGTAATTGCAGCCAAAAATTTTATGATCCCATCCGGAGGGGGAAGGATATGGCGGGGATATTCGGGGAAGTATCAGAAAACTGCATTTGCCGCTTGCTGGCGCCAGAGGGCGCTGCACTAAACCAAAAGACAGCAGACGGCAATGGAAGTTTACAACAAGAAATGGCAGCTAATATTAGAAGGGGCGGCTGACTGCAGCAGGTGCAAGGATCACAAAATGCACATCGATGGGGTGGGGGGGGTGGGGAAGGACACTGACAACGACACCCAAACGAGAAGGCGGCGACACGAAAGGACACTTTACGCTCGAGATGCGTTCCAAATTGTGCGGGCAAAGACGAACACGGATACGGATGCGGATATGGCGTACGTGTTGTGAATTCTTTGGGCAAGTATCCCCTGCTTGTCAAATTACATAATCCACTCAACACGCCTCCCTGCTCCAACGCCCACCAATTAGCTTTAATGTCCAAGGCGTGCTGAGGTTCGAATTGAGTCTTATTGAAGGACTCGCACAGAAAAAAAAAATTAAATCAGAATGGGGAAGTTAATATTTTTGGAAGCTTTAGCCAGATTTAAGTTCTTAGAGCGACACACAGTTGAAACTTTAAAATATCGCATTATTATTTACTATTTAATTTGTTTTTGTTTTCATTTGTTCCACTTCACAAATAAATGCAATATAAGTAACTCCTTTAAATTAGCTCAACTTAATGTTGAGATTTATTTTGTTTTAAACCATTTCATTGTGCACTCAATGAGACACCGATTTTTGTAATGCCATTTTTGCGCAATTCTTTGCTGCTTCCACTTCTTTCCACAATCCACAACTTTCTTTTCGGTCTTCCTGGCTGGTTGAACTCGAAAATTGCCCAGTTGCGTTTCTAGGCACAAATGCTATGCTTTGTTTGCTTTTTGAATTGCTACATTTGAGGAGCTTATTTAGGGGCCCGGCTTTTGATTTCGATTTGCACACTTTCGGTTTCGATTTTCGCCGTGGGTTTTTTCCCAACTTACTCACTGCACTTTTGTGTTCGGTGCCGCTTCTTTTTCTCCGCGTGTCTCAAACGAAACTGAAAGCGAAATGCGATTCGAAACTGGTTAACTTTTGAGCTAAAGCTACGCAACGGAGGACGTAAGCGTTGTAAAACTAAAGCTAAAAGCCAAGCGGAGACGCAGATTCGACGACGACGTCTTTCCGGCTTTAAGTTCGGCGATCGTTTGACACGCGACGCCGGCGCAGAAAAGCCACCAAGCCATTTCTCTGCAGATATGTATGTGTGTGTATCCGAAGTCTTAAGGCCTGGCCGAGAGAGAGCTCCACTACCACTCGACTTGGCCAGGTGGATAAGCGTTAACGGGGAGTACAGAGAAGCTCGACCAGTTGGGTCTCTTTGAAGGTCAATGGTTAAAAGTTAAAATAAAGTTGGGCTTTTCCAACAAAATATACATTTAAAATATGAACTTTAGGCGTGTTTTTCACTAAAGCAGTTCCAATGATCAGATTAGCAGTTTTTACGGCGTAAGAGTTTTTTATTTTGTTACTACTCTTATTGAGTTGATAACAAATAGTCTAAAAGCTAAAAGTAAAAAAAATCCAGTTAGTTTTTTAAACGTAGTTATTTAAAAGTGTATGTTAGGGTATAATTAGAACTCTTTCAGTATTTAGCTAAGTATTTGAGCTTTATAACCATAAAAAAATTGTTGCAACATGGCTAACGAACTACTTAAACTATTACACTAACCAAACCGATTTCTCAGTACTTAACTCTGAGCAGATCATTCAACTCACTTACACACGGCGTTATCAATTACAATTACATCTGCTTAATTGCCGCATTTGTTACACTTTTCGAGTGAGAAATGATTGACCAACGAGGCAGTTGGCCAGCACAATGGCTTAATTATAATGGGCCAAAAGACGGTAGGCGACCAGCAAATTGTCGGCCAGTCTGAGTGAAAGTTGAGGCTCTCTGGTGAGCAGGCGAAGCAGCTATCAAGCAAATCAGCTAACAAGACCCAACAGCCAAACTGAACCCAACTGAAACCGAAACTGACTCGAGTTGAGTAATTTTCTGCTCTAGTCCCCCCAAAAATGGCTTTCTTTTACCATCCCATGTTGTTGGTAATAATAATTTACACGTTTTTATCGCTGCTGAGGTAACCAACCCAGCATCATCCACGGACTGTTATTGGGACAGATTTGGCGGTCAAACGAAAGCAAAATCAAATATCATCCAAAAATCGTGGGCTGTTCCCCGAACTGAACTGACTCCCAAATGGCTCACAATCTGTGCCAATGTCTGTCATTCAACCCGGTACGCTTCTTTTTTTTTTTTGTTTTTCGCCAGTCTCGCAATTTGTTTACATTCGGCCGAGTTATGCAAAAAGCTCGAACTGCCTTCTTCGGTTCATGATTGATGAATGGCGGCATGTCGGTGGATTTTTATATCCGCCTGTGGGAGTATCTGGGTGTGCTGGCCGACCATGAAAGGTCGTCGATGAGTCGTCGATTTGCCATCCAACTCACGTTACTTTTGTGGTAAAGCCCAAGACAGCAATCATAGATGCAAGCTTGGTCAAAATAAAAATGCCGAAAAAAGGTTGTTAGCTTTGTAATTGATGATATCAAAAGTCAAAAATTATTAGTAATTATTATTATAAAAAATTATTCATAATAAGCTTATTAAAACAGTAAGAAGTCCAATCGAGTTACGAAACCTTTTTTAAGGCAACAATTTTTTGAAAGTTAGGATTGTTTCGAGTTTTAGTAATACCAAACAACAAAGTTGTGCAAAATAACATTTTTTAGGGACTAACAAGGGAACTAACAAAAATTTGGTTAACAATGCTTACAAATTTTAAAAATTTTATATTTTGTTAAAAATATTTAATGTTAATATTAAATTTATTAAATATACACTTTTAGTTACTGCATTTTTGGCTCATTAGAGGTTCTTAAAATATAACTATCATGATATTAGGAGTGCCTAATAAAAATAAATCTAAATGTAATAAATATGTTGAAAATATCGAAGAAAACAAAAAAGCACGCACGCTATGAATAATAATATATAACAAATTTCAAATATTTCATTTTTTGTAAATAATTATACATACTTTTGTCCAATTGTGAAGTGCACGGACGCGTATAATCGTGATAGAATGAAAAAGGTTTTTACTGACCCATCATCTCACGTGAGCTAACTTATATACATATTTCCCGGTGCGGTAAAGAGACTTAAATGGAAAGTCGGTCCTCTGTATTTAATCAAAGGGGTCCTGGCTGCAGGTTTGTGTACAGAGGTTGTTGAAATTATTATGAAATGCCTGTTGGCATGCAGGAAACGAACTTTGCGCGCAGTTCGAGCCATATTCTTCCGACCGTGCTGGGTCCTAGACAAATGACCACTTATCAACGTGTAATGAAATATGGTACATCTGCTGCCATAAAAGACGGCCCGGCCCCAGTTGGCGCCTTTGTCCTTGGCTGGTCAGCCTTTTGTCCTGCGCTGGCATGTCGTATGAATTATGTTGATGGCCCCCCGCATTTCCCCTTCCCAGCATCGTGCGGGTCTCATTTATTACATTTTGGCTTTTTGACAGATTGCTAAGCGTAGTAAGCGTTTCCGCACTAATTTCCGTGTCCTGCAACTATTCGTTGTCTGGTCGGTTTTATGCACTCGAAACAAATGTGTTGAACTTTCTTAAAAAAAATCGAACGAGGAAAAATATTTCATTTCTATTTTAAAGTTTAATTTACTTCTTTTTTTATGGCGCAGAAAATTATATTTTCAAATGAAATACGCATATTTTTCCACAGTGTACCGGGTCAGTATTAAAAGCCAAAAGCAAATTACTCATCACATCAACGGTCAGCAAGGATCTGCTTTTCTGGTTGCTTTTTATTATGTATGCCATGTACAGGGATTTTAATAAATCGTTTGCTACCATCTAGCATATACCTACTCGTCTCTCGTTGGACATCCTTTTAGCTTGGATATCCTGGGTTTTTATTAGTTTGTCAATAAAGTGCCAAAAGACGTTGATTATGATCGTCATATATTGCCGCTCTTATGAGTTATCCAGCTGATGGCCTGAAGGCCAGTTGTGCTCATACCATTTTCCAGATACATATGAAGATGTCCTTCCATTCGCCTTACTTCTTAAATGTGTCCTCCACATCTTTGAGATACTATTGCTCGTGTTTTCTGCTTTTCTATTTCTAGCTCCAGCTTAGCAACTTTCACAGTGCCTAAAGCAACCAAAGTAAACAGACCTTTTTTGAATGCAAATCAAATTGTGGCATCTTAAAATGACAAGATATTTTGTAAGATATGACATTAGTAACTATCTCATATTTTTTAATTGAAGCAAACTTATCCATTACTTGCTTAAACAGAGATTTTTGATAAACTTTAATAAGATATTTATAATCAATGCTAAGGAAAAGGCAAAACATACATGTGTAACTAAAAATAAAGGGTAAATTGGATAATATGCCTTAGGCCTAATTTAAACATATGTATTATTGATAAAATATGAACTATTGATTATTTATTTCCCATTTACTTATCTTCGAAACCCATTCCAAACTAAGCTTTGAAACAAGTGAAAATATCTGTGGTAGAATTCACATGTTTCCAGCAAGTTAAAGTGGTATGGGAATTACATTGCAGACAAACGAGACAAGTTTCTTACATTTGTGTACATGTTCCATGTGCCACTTATCCACATTCAAACCTGTAGCTCCTTGCGAAAAAGGGAAGGATTTGTCCTCCGTGTGCACTTCGTATGAATTTTTAATGCATTTTTGCTGGCCGTGTGTTTTGCACAACGAGGGTTAAGCTACTCGATGTCTGGGAGAGTTTCTCCCTTAATGAAATTAACTTTTTCTTCCTTCCACTAAAATGTGAAATAAGTAGATGCCTTACACCCTCAATGAGTTTTATTTATAATTGAATTACTTTTAAGTGGCTTTCAAGTGGCAAATAGTTAAGCAGGATACAATTTAATTAAAACGTATGAAAACATTATGCTAGAGTAAAGAAACCATCTGGGATGGTAAAAAAAAAATCATGTACATACATAAAAGTTACTTAAATTAGTTAACCACCATACTTATAGTATAGTACAGCGAATAAGTTAATATTCAGGAATTTGCAGCATTTCTTCCTCAAAACCGCAGCCAGTCAATTATGTTCATTTCGCAAATTGACAATTGTAAAGCACGAATATATATTTGGCTTTAAAATTTTATTAATCAATTTGGTTTGCGGTATATTTTTCGATAGGTCTCGTCCCATTTCATAAACTTCGTCAATAATGGCCATTCAATGGCAACCTATTGTTTAATGCTGTTGGCAGGTGTTGAACCGAAAAGTAATTATCATAAATAAAGGACTGAGTGTGCGTCTATTGATTAGTTTTGTTTAACATTTAATTGAAAACTTGTAAGATTTCCAATCTCCGATTAGCAGTTGCTTTTTGATGTCCGTTCAACTGATTCGCACACGCGCCTGCATTCAATGAAAATATCAGTTTCTGATTAAATATACCGTTTTGATTGACACTTGCATGTGTCGCGTGATTTAAGGCGGAAACGGATGTCATGACCGCTGAGCCTGAGGTTTTTCGGTGGCCAGGTTAACATAATTGCCCAGCCTGGTGCCGCGTTTCATTATAATCGCCATCGCCTGCTTAAGCCGCTAATAACACATCATTTTTGTGACACGAGCAACGTGGCCGGCACAGTATCCCGTTACCAAGTCACGTGGCGCGGCTGCAGGAGCAGCAATTATGGCCACTTAATCCGTAGCCACGAAAGGAATTGAAACTACAAATTGGTTTAAGCTTTCGCCTGGTTATATGCCGTCCAAGTGGCCATTTAAATCGAAGAAAAATATTTCCTCACGCACACTTCAACCCTGAACAATAACAAAAGGTTCGTTTTTCAGGGTAGGAGGAAAACTCTCTCTCTCTCACACGCAATGCTTCAGTGATCTTTTCTCATACCTGCCTGAAAGTAGGCCTTGTAAAATGTATTTTACATGTGATCAGCTTGCCATAATCCATGTAAAATAAGTTGCCATGTAAAATATTTCAAATAAATAAATATATAAATATTCCTTTACATTTATTTGCGTCCATCTTAATAAAATATTGGTAATGAAAAATGATAGTTTTATAAATATGTAAAATGTCTTGCGATGTAAAATATACTAAATAAATACTTTTACTTACTTTTCTTTGGTTATTCAACATAATTAAATAATAATAATGTTTGAGATTGATGAATTTATGAAGAGTAATAACCTTATAAAAAAAACGCTTGTATGCCATGACAACCCATTCAAATCATATACAAACTTTTAATTTTTTCAAATATTTTTTTCACTTTTATTTTCATTTGTTCCATAAATCTTACATAATAATTATGCGCTTTTATTTCATTTACACATACACATAGATGTATTCATATATATAATTTTTGTTGTCTTATGAACATATTCATGAGATCAATAATGATATTTATGTATATTAAAATATTACAGCATAATATAAAATGTACAATTAAACAAAGTGCTTTCTGCTAGCAATCACTAAACTACAACAGAAATGTTTCTTAAATTGAGTTGACAAAATTTCAGAATCAAACTTATCATTGAAGTTACGATATATGTATAAATGTATAATATGCGAAATACACGGGTTCATAGACATTTAATTATCTGTCACTGTTTTGGCACCAAATAAAATTCTATACAAAAATGGCATTTGATTCTGTGATTCGAACTGCGCTATATACAAGGTCGAGTAAAGATACTTAAATTACAAAAACGGATTAAGTAGCATTGGGTCAAAAATATAAATTTCTTGTGTTTCATTCTGATTTTTTTTCCATTTGCTTCGTTTTTCATTAACTTTTTGTTCGAGTATTTATGGCAAACCAAAAATCTGTACGACTTTTGGGCGCAAGGCCACAAAACTTTACCGAGATCATTGTGAAAACTAATTAGCAATAAGCAGGGGATAAAGCAAGGATGATTCCTTAATCTAATCCCCTTGCTCACTTGATGCAAACAATTTACAAAAATAATTTTTCATTTGTGTATGGTTTTAGTATTTCATTTCATTTTGTGGTAATTCAAATTAAGATTGATACATGTGAACGCGAGAATAGTCTATTGTTTTGCTGGGAAATGTCCGGGACTGGGTGATATTGGATTGGATTTGATTGGGACTGTCACTTAGGCTACACAAATAATATTGCTTATATACAAATAAACTTGTGTCCGAAGACAGCTTAATAAACTCACTAAACCAACTTAGACATTCTAGAAAATAGAACTAAAACGCTTGGCGAACTTATATCTAAGCTTTTCGTTAATTTTTGTTTATGTTTCTGTGTTTCACTTTCTGCTTTTTATAACATTTCTCATTGTAAAAAAACGGTTGATGTAATTGTATTGTATAAATCCATGAGATCAATGCGATTTTTGGGAATTGGTTTTTCTTTCTTTTTGATTGATTTTCTTAATATTTTCGCTATGTTTGCTTTCATGTCACTGTATTCGATTAGCATTGAAACGCCCGGGAAATTCTAGCATATAGTGAAAATTGCCTATAGAATATGTTTTCCTCTTCATTTCTTTTTTAACTTTGGCTAGCTGCGGAGATCAATTTTCATTAATTTCCATTGTGAGAGATCATTAATGTGCATTCCAAAAAAGACTGTGTACGAATGGGGAAAACTATCTCTCTTCTGGCCAAATTTCAATCGTTTTGCCATCAATCTCCCGGGCGTGGAGCTTAAAACTATTATATTGTGAGACCAATTTGAATATGATGATGAACAAACAATGACAAAAAATATTACAAATAAACATAAATCATAAGAAATTTAACTAAAATAACATGACATAAACCGTAGACACAAAACATCACAAAAATGGCATAAAAACTATATACAAAATTAATTTAATGATTTTCATTCATTTTTTTGTTGCGTTTTTTCTGCTTTTGTTTCAACAATTAAAGCTAGATGTGCTTGTTTTTGTGGACTTACGTTTAAAAAATTCTACTAGTTAAACATATTTAAAATATTTTTGTTTTTCTTGCAATTCGGAATTACAAATGCGAAGACATTGAAATTGCAGTTTACTTTGTTCTACAATGGAAGTAATTTTGTTTGTTGTTTATAAAAAATGCAAGTGTGGAAATGATTAAATGCAAATCAAAGATTATCAAAAGTATCTCAAAAGTGGCAGTTTTCTTTTGCTTATCTCTCTCTCTCTTTTTTTTGTACTAGTATAATTTGTAAATATCGCTCAAAAGGTTGTACAAAAATATGGATCAGCAAAAAAATAAGTGTGATTTGAGTCTCTTGCCAGTCTAAGAGTTTTCATTACTTTGAGCAGTTAAGATTGTTATCTTTCGTTTCGTTTTAGAAATACAAATGCAGTTACCATAGACAGATAGAATATATTGTTCTTGTGTCCCGTCAACCTTCTTAATCTTAGGCACACTCTTCGTGTATGTTGGCTGTTTGTGTATCTAACAATCCGTTTACGAATTAATGACTTTCTGCTTTCGCTCCTGCAGTTCAATAAATTCGTTGCACTTATGTACGGTTTAACTACAACTATGTTTAGATCGGCATATATCTTAAGGGCTAGCTGATTTCACTATAGATCATTCGATTACACGTCTCCTGCGCTTTCATCGCGCCGCAAAGAAGCCACAGCCCATGGCCAAAACGAAAACGGTCACAACAGTTGGCCAAGTGAAGCTCTGTGGTTTCTGAAAGGAGAATAAAACAATAGCATTTAGTTATATTCAGGTGCACGTGAAGGCAAATCTTAAACATAAAGAACAAGTTGCTTTAATATAACGCATTTCAAGAAATCATTCAGTTCAACCAATAGCTCCCCTGTGCGGCATTAAATATCTAAAACCACACACGTGACCGAACCACCCCTCTTTTGAACCGTAAATCAAGCGAAACTATTGACTGCCCGACGGATGAACTTCATGTGGCCTGACCCAAATGGGCGGTCAACTTTTGTCCGGTCACTGGTGTAATTATTTTTCTATACAGCGCACTTGACTCCCCCCCAACCCGCATCAATGGTTTTATAATTTACACCATTTATTTGTCCAATAGTCCACGCTTCAACGGTTGCAGTGCGGCACGTGTGAATGATGAGGTGGTGGAACTGCAACCACCAAAAATCCAACTGACCCCACATTTATTATGCAAATTTGCTTTTCTGCTGTTTTCGCTCGAATTTTAGTCTATATTTTGATAGGACTATTGTGGCTTCTTCTATGCGGTTAATGGTATGAAAGGCCATCGAACATGTGGCCATATTTTGATTTCATTTTTGGCATTGAAAGGAGAATAAATTATGGTGAAATACACACCATTATGCGAATAAAATGTGCTTTAGTATCTATGAATTAAGTAACACATTTTAATACTAGATGTGTAGGTACAGTTTGTCACATGCTAGAATTTATGTTTGGCAATTATGTTTAATGTGTATAGCATTCATTCCCTTTCCTTACTTATAAGTTTTCCACTCTCTAATCCTTGACTAAGCTATAGTTAATTAGAATATTTTAAAATGTATTTACATCTGCAGAACCACTAGCTTTTGCATGCCTGTTGCCTTTCAGATTACGGAATTTCTCACGCTCTCATTTAGCAGCTGAGTGAGTCTCGGATAAGGTCAGATCCCAGCGAGCCGAGGGAGCCGAGGGAGCCGCTATATAGCTTCCCGATCAGTCGGCAGCTTCCCCAAGGATGAGCCCCCACAATGCGATGAGCGATAAGAACGGCCAGCCCGGAGCCCATATGAATTACAATAAAAACAAAATCGCAGTGGAATAGGAATAACATAATGTAGGACTGAAATGGACTGGAAATGGTATCAGGTCTGAGTCAATGTGTGTGTCATGCGATTGCGATTGAATTTCTTCAAGTTTGCATTTCTTTCAACTGCGCAGGCAAACGCGCAAGAAACTAAAACTAAAAAAAAAACGCGACGCGTAAAAAAGTGAGCTCAATGAGGGCCGATACACAAAGGCCCGACTTAAGGGGGGGGGGGGGGGGAGGGGGCACATGTGGCTCTATAGAGGCGCCTGCCTTGATTAACATAAAGCGGAGACAAGTGACAAGAGCGACTCTTTCACTTCGCACTGCGCAATTAATTTTTATCGCACATTTAGCATGTGCAAAAGTGTTATACATGCCCGGGCCGCACTCCACTAAATACAGATACAGATACATTTTGCTAGCGTATCGTATTCGTATCTGCATCCGAATCTGCGACTCCTTTCGCGTACGGCAATTTGTCATTCCTTGCCGCGTATTTTTAGCACTTCTCTCTAGTTGAGCCTTTGAAAAATGTTTGCCACGTGCCACGGACTTAGGAGGCACGAACTGCTAGCAGATGTGTGAAGTCCCGAGTTAATGAACTCCCCAACTCATATCCTCTTTTGTATTCTAATTGTTGGACAGTTTTGGGCGACTTAAGCAAAGAAGGGGCCTCTGCCTGTTGGAAATATTTTGCTATGTATGTTTGCAGCAAGATTGTATAGTTCTTTTCAAGTTTTTTGAACATTTTTTAAAACCTAAAGTATATTAGATTAAGTTGGCAGGCAATGAATGCTAACTAGATTTGGGTAGTGATGCTGATTCACCGAAACGAGAATACCCTTTCTCTGTATGCGTTGTGCATTCCAAGATTGGTGGCCATTTCTTACCTTCTTCTCGGCCTTCGCCTTTTGTCGTTCTCGCTCCACCTGTCGCTGCTGACTGATGTGGCCATGGATGGCACCGCTCTCCGCTTGGGATGTACCACCGGGCTGGCTATCGGTATGGCAGACTGGATTATTGCTGCTGCTCGAGTGGCTATTGGAGCTCTTCTTCTTCCGGGGCGGGATGCGTCCATTGAACTCCTGCAGACGCTCCCGGCCGGCCGTAAAGTTGTCGTAGCGATCGCCAAACTCGTCCCAAGTGGCCTCATGATCGCTCTGGTACTCGCGCTCATCCTCGCCCGTCGAGGTCAATCGCTTGCTGTGGGAAGAGACGCATAATGGGCACTATAAATATCGCTGCACATATAGACAGATGACTTGGGAACGTCATGAGCAATTATCAGTCGGTTCGGATTCGGATTCGGGTTGTATAGCACTATATGCCACTTGTGTGTGCACATAATCCAGCGACAACTTTGCGATTTCATTAATTAAAAACTTGCCGTTGTGTCATGGGAATTGGAAAAAGGGGGTCGGGTGGGGCGAAAGGTGTCGAGATTGCGATGAATAATCTAGCTATTTTGCTTGGTACTTCAGTACGAATCAATTTCACAGCGTGTGTGTAACGATTTCTAGTCTTCGTTCCTTTACAACTATATTTCTCTCAGTGGGATTATTAATTATTATAATAAATATTATATAATAATTATAAACATCAATGAAAATGAATTTAAGTATTACACTTAACTAAAGTTCATATTATTCTTCAATTATATTCAACGCCTAGCATAGTTTATATTAATCTCTAATTTGAATACACGCTGTATAGCTTTGTATATTTTAGTTGGTCTAAATTGCATCCTATCATGTCATAGTTTGGAACTTTCCCTCTTATTCTGTATGCTCATCGATCTGAATCTAAATTCCAGTTTGATTGGTTTTGCACCACCCAGGCAGTGTATCTTTTGGCACCCTGCATCGCTGGCTACTCACCGTCTGGCCGCATCCGACTGGCTGCGCTGCAGGCGCATCTTGGGCGCCACTGGCGCCGATAACGGCGTGGAGGTCGACGTGAAGGGGCTGTGGGGGTGGCCGTGCCAGCCGAAGGCCGCCGATGAGCTGGAGGTGCCCGCACTGGCCGTGTTCGGAGTGGGTGGCGGCGTGTAGCCCGCGTAGTAGGTACCGCCCATTCCGAAGGGAGCGGAATGGTGTGGCATCATGTGCGCCGACTGCTGCGGGTAGCTGTGGCTGCAGTGCATCGGCGGCGCTGACTGCGGTGGCATTGGCTGCGGTGTTGATGGCGCCGGATATGACGGATGTGGTTGCGGCTGCTGCTGCCGGAAGAAGTTGTACTCCTCGCCGGAGGAGAAGCTCACGCTGGTTCGGGGGGTGCGCGGATGGGGATTCGAGTTCGGATTCGGATGGCCGTGCGGAAAGAACACATCGCCGCCCGTGAAATTGCAAGAGGGGCTTGGCGGCGGATACTGGAAGATTTGCGGGGCTGAAACGAAAGTTAAGCGAATAATAATTTAAATACAGCTGGCACATAATAAGAAAATCAAACGAACTTACTAATATTATTGAAAAGTCTAAAATATTTAATATTTTGATGATGTACAGTTCGCTTACATATACCCGTAATAAAGATCACCCAACAATGGATAAGGTAAACAAAGGCGGCATTGGCCGGGTCTGAAATTGAGTCAGTGACAATGTAGGGAAGTGTCTAAGGTCGGGGCGCTGGCGATCCCATTGTCTTGCCAACTGCCACTTAGCCGACTGACTGTAAAACCCGCCGCAATTATGGCAAGTCCTCTCTGATCATAAAACCACCCATAAAACGATCAGGCAGCCCCTACCAGTTACAGGCTTGCAGTGCACAATAAAATAAAATATCTTCGGCCGGTGCAGCAGGAAGCCACATAATGCTGTTTTAAAGATAAATGTAAATGTAAATAAACGACTAAAACTGGAACGTTGCAATTTTTAATGGCTTTCGGCTCCCTTTGCTCCAAGGGCCTTAATTAAGTAATATGGCTTATTTAACAATATAACTATCCATTTAGGGCTTTCATCATAAATTGATATGGCTTCCAACAAATACTATTAAACTTCCTAAATACACCACTTTATCGACATATTGCACTTCTGATACATATCCATGAACAATGGCCACTAATATTCAAGTTATTCGCAGCCTTAAGTATCTTACAAGCCGCCTGCAGGCGCATTTGTATCCAAGTTGTTTACACGTCATTGGCAATTCTCGTGCTCACTTGGCAAAGTATTTTATTTTTTTTTTTTTGTTTTGTATCTTTAGCAACAAACATTGCCAAGAGGGTCTACTTGAGTGGCCCAACTTGAAAAGTATCTGTATCTGTCTTCGAAATCTTTCCAGCTTAGCATCATTTATGCATGTAACGAGAAGCGTATCTGTATCTGCGATTTGACTTCCAGTTGTATTTCAATTTTTGTATTCTCCTCCCTGTTTTTTTTTTGTTTTTTTTTTTTACTTGCAATTTCATGCAAATCGACAACAAAAGCGTTGATAGGTAAATGCGCTGCCGAGCTGGCCACTTGGTATGCGCATAAATTGTGAGCTCCCCATTAGTTGGGTGTACATTTTCATCTGTATGATTTCTTAATGTTTATTTACTTAAAAAGCCATTGCCCAGCGACAAATGATTGATTGTAATGCAAAATTTATACAAATCGACAGCAGCCGGCGGCAGAAGTACGTGTATCTTACCGATTAGCAGCCAGCAAGAACGATAATTGACCGCAGATAATGCCCGACAATCTACCCAATACATACATCCATGTCTGTCTGTCTTTCTGTCGCTTTGTCGGTGGTCAGTGTGCAGTGTGCAGATACACAATAATGTCACTCACTGTCAACCTGCAGGCGACTAATTTGCAATTTGACCCAATAGCCTTGAACTCGAATCGAGTCGAAACGAGCCCACAGCTGTTGCATTCGCAGTTGCAGTTGCAAGAGCGCAAAAAATCGGTATTTAATTGCGGGCCAAGATCCGAACCAAAGCAAACGAAACCGAAGCGAACCGAGGCGAAGCGAGTTAAGAGCCACTCCTTGCCGCAGCCTTACCATCTGTATCTGAAAGATACTGTGCCAGGCATTTGAAACTAGTTTGCTGCTGCTGGCCAGCAGCTGAGGCAACTCACGTGCGCTCACCGCGCGCCATCGTAAAGTCGCTGTTAACCTTGAAAATCTGCCAGGTTTTGCCTCAGCTTCAGCATCAGCTTCAGAAACGAAGCGAAGCCAACGGCAGGGATCATTACTGCCTGGCCAACTTATATAACTAGCCATGCTATGTCGATGCTGGTACACACAGAAAAATACCATCACCACTTAAGGTGATACAATTTTTCGAGCCATGAGTGGAGAAAGAATTGATGTCTTATTCTTTCTCTATATTAATTTTAATCAAATCTACAGATGTATGCTCATCTTCATTTGGTTCTACATGTTAAAATGTATTATAAACTTTCCAAATTTGTCTTAAAGAACATTTGTTTTAATTTGTATAGGCTTTTCTCATCGTATACAATATCTATTATGAAATTATACAGTTACAAACTGTAACTGTAACTGTAGTAAGTAATCGCTTACTCATATTTAACATATATTTTTATTTGGTGGTGACTGCGTGAGCTAAAATAAGCTAAGATAGATAGCGCATTTTGCCATAGATTACGATTTAATCTACGATTAGAACGAAACGTTTACAAACTACTATCTATGGTGATTTAATCTTTGTTTAGGTGAGCGTGCTTGAAATTCTCTATAAAAACGGGAACCTGGCTTAACAATAGTGTACGTTTCTTTTTTTCGCATAAAACAATTGTTTAAACTTAAAAAGGCGTGATTAAATGATTTAAAACGATTTTTTGTTCCAATTTGTGAGGCAAGAAAATGTTTGATTTATCTTGATTTATAAAACGCTTAATTATAGCACCTAATGCTTATATGCGTTATATAATTCACACGTTAAATAGGTGATGATGAGATATTTAAATCAATTCGTAAATGTACAAGGGGTGTACCCTTAGAGAAAAAAGTGTTAATTTCTTTAAACACGTCTATTGAGTCACGCATTGCAAGGGAAAATTTATTTTCATTTAAATGTGGTTTTGTGATTTCTGTGATATATTTTCGAGTTTTCCTCGCCATCTCTATAAGGTGGGAAGGTGGAAGAATTTTATGATCACAACTCAATGCGGGCGATGCAGTAGTTGTTAGCACTGCAGTTGTTGGTGACGAAACGTGACCAATTGTTAGGAGTATTGTTTTATTCGAATTGCTGCATTCGCTTATATTTCCACGGGCGACAATATGGGCAAAATGTTTAATTGAATTACGAGTGCCAGTCGCATCTGGACATAACAACGGCGACTGAAATAAAAAAAATTGCAATTATGTGTATAATTCACTTTAATTCTCCATCGGTTCTAGGCGATGTTGCAACCGTTTCTAAGGCCGCTGGGCAGCAGCTGACAAACATCAATCAGGCAAAAGTTTAACTAAGCAGAACGCCTCAGAAAAAGCTCAAGAACAGCTCGGAGGCAGCGGAAAAACGTGAAAAATGCCTCGCTTTAGTTGCCACACAAAAGAACAAATCGTCGTCGGCAACGTTGAAATGCATTTTTAGTTGTGCCTTTGCAGTTGATTGCATTTGCAGTTGCAGTTTGCTGGCTGGCGTACCCGCAGCATATGTTGCTCATTATAACCTTGAAGTGCTGACTAAATGCAAAAAAAAAAAAAAAAGAAAAAATGCACAAGAAAACTACACATAAAAATATACTAGAGTCACCACCGGCACTGCACGGGTAAGTATGAATAAATACGAGCCCGTACTCGAGTGGCTCGTATCTCCAACGGCCCAACTCGAACAATTGCGTCGCACTTGGGATCGCAATCGGTATCGGGGGCTAAACGAGTTTGCAAAGTGCGAGTTCTATAACTTGGTCAGTGGAACGGAATGGGAAATGCCATATGAATCGGCCAGATATCGAGGGAGGAAGCTATTGACCAGCTGAGATATAGGAAGGAAGTGGTGGCTAACAACCTGACCTGCGGAACGGAGTTTTTGTTAATAATAAAATGATATTCAACATATTTATTCATAGGCTAGCCACGAACTTTAAGAAAATAAAGAAGCTAATTCCAGTTGAAACTGGAATCTTTGAAATCAAAAATAAATATATAGCATACGTGATGTATAAATCCGTCATGGATTCACAGAATAACCGCATGTTTCATTTGTGCCATCACAACTCCAAGTCTTTCAGCAAATTGCAATCTCTTCTCCCAAAATCTCGAAACCTCTCGAAAGCCAGCGGCAACTTCACTTGACATTGACATTTATTGATGAATATTTAATTTAAAAATGAAAACATGAAAAACAGAACCGAAACAAGCTCAAGATGACAGAACAAAGAAACACTCCATACCGAACTCAAAACTGGGGTTAAGCAAAGTCCAAGATTACAACATGATATGATGCACGTCGGAATAATGCCGAATAACTTGGCCAAAAAAAAAAAAATGTGTATAAACTCATTTTACAGTTACCAACCACATAACGCCCACACACGAAGAGGAAGCAGAATAAGCAGCTGTAACCACAACCAAAAACAGTAAATAAAAATCCCACAAAAATTACATTTGAAGTCGTTCATTTAAGGCGATTTGTCGTCTGTCACGATGCGAGATTACTAATTTGGTTGGTCAACTCGAGTTTCACTTGATCGTCCGTCTGTCTGGCCTGTCACCTCGATTTAATTAGGCAACAACAGCTGCCGATTTTCTCCCCGCACAGTCGAACGGTAAAATTGCTCATGGCCAAGGCAAGTGACTAATTAATTGATCTTCAGGAAATTGGGAGAGAATTCCGAAAACAATGCCGACGACTCCTGATTAAGAATCTCTGTGTTCTGGCTTTTTCTATATATGACAAAAGACTGTTTTACAAATGCCTTTTTTGGGGTTTTGCACAATTCGATCAGTTTTTGTCTCGAACTGCATGTCAATCAGGTGTCGATCTATGTACGAGTCTCAATCTATAGATCAGATCCCGCTGTTATTGGCCAATTTCGGTAAGCCGCTAATTAGCCATTTGTGGAATGCGAGAAGTTTGTGAATTAAGGAAATATCCAAAAGTGAGTGGTGAAAAATATGCGGAAGCTAATGACAAATTTGATAATGTCACAAGTGATTCATGTAAACAGAAAGAGAAAGTTCTCGTGAGATGTTATAAGGATGATTCTTAGCATGGCAATTTAATTAACTTGCGTAATGTCTCGATGGCAAGGAGAAAGTTTCTTTGTTTGATGATTTGGCAAATCCCGATTGAATCAAATTCACGCATCAATCTTGTGGGTCTCCAAGAATACAAACAATACAATTATCACTAAACTCACTCAGTCAGCAGAAATTCTCGATAATAAAAACAGAGGTCAAGTGTATGAAGATATTAAAGCTCATATCGTCGGCAATTCTAAATCTAAGCTTTGATGATCTAACCCAGTCCAGTTATGTTCGCATCGTGATGCGTTTAAAATATTTTAATCTTCCCGCAGCAAGGTTATAAACTAATATAAACAAAAACGGGGCCAGCAAACACGCGAGCCATTATTAAAGCCCACATAAAGCTAATATGCAAGAATTTAATTAAATATTTCAGGAATTAAGAGCCGTTGGAAACGGCTTTAAAGAATGAGGAAACCCTTTGAGGGACAGCTGAATGGAATTCCGAAATTCTCCCACCCACATCGCATTTTCATTCTTTGCCAATCTCCATGAGAGCGTTTTTCTGGAAATAGCTCAAACGCTTATCACGACAGCCCAGCTAAAACCAGGGAGAATGTGCAGCAAGCTGCTCAATATTTTATCAGCGACAGACAAATGCAATTTTTCAATTTCCTCTCTTCACTCCACACAACAAAAGGAAAACAGCTTAAAAGGCTATAAAAAGCCAAAAGGAAAATCAGGCATGAGACGACGTTCCCAAGGAACTTATACGATGCACATCGATTGACAGGAAACTGAGCGAAACACAAGTCTTTGGTCTTTGCAGTTGTTTGCATATTTTCCGGGGATCCAAAGGATTTTCCGGAAGAGTGGAAAATGGCGAGCATGTGTTTTGTGAGCAAGAGGAACATTTGAAAATGGTTTGGGAAGACAGTAAAATATAACTGGCTGAATCAGCGTGTAAAAAGGATCAAACAAATATAAAGAAGTCTTAAAGAAAATGTTCTACACTGTAATTTGAAAACTGTGTAGTTGGGAGATTTAGTAAAATATTACAGATTAACTAAACATTTCTATTAATTTCTTGTTAATTGCTAAAGCTCATTAGTTCTTATTTATGAAAATCACGAATTTTCCATACTTCCGCACTGAAGTATGGCCATAAATGCCATCGCCACTTAACCAAATTCAAAATCTTTGCAACGAGCCAAAAGCATTTAGTAGTTGATTAAACCGAATCTCCGCCCAGTACCACGCTGCAATTAACAACGTAAATGCGAAAATTACAATTAAACAATAAATAAAACTGTACGCCAGCATTCGATCAGATGCAACGCAATTAAAATAATTAAAAAGAGAGAAAAAAAGCAAAACTGCAGCCGCAAAACGGCAAACTGCACGTCTCAACAGCCGCGGCAAAAAGTTATTAATAAATGAATGGGAATTGCATTTGCGACTGGGCCAGACTGGCTGTCTTCGCTGCGTCATCCAATCCACAACCACTCGGAGCTTGCGTGCCCGTAGGGTTATCTATACTCGATCCAGTGGATCGGATGTGCCCCACCAACCCACCAACCCACCAAACCACCAACCCACCGAGACCACTGAAAACACCCACCCACCGACTGCCTTTGGCGTACACAATTACACGAGCTTATTTGTTGATTTAATTGTCGTTGGCACTTTGCACATTTAGTAAGCGCATTTGATTTGTTTACCAAATAAGTTGATATTGATACTCAACCCGAGCAGTAGATAAATAGGAGGGGGAGTTCTAAACAGAGTTCATATTTCAGTAGTTTACTTAATGTTGAACATTAAAATTGGAATTGCCAAATGAAATGGGTTTTGTTAAAAATAATATACAACAAAAGGTGTTTTTGTTTTTCAACTCTTTCAAATAAATCAGATGCCATTCCACTATCCTTCCTCATTTAAGCCCCTTTAAACTTGATCTCACCCAGCGCTCTTTAAAATGTGGAAGGTAAATCGCGAAGGAACATTTTCCCTTTGGGAATCGGAGAACACCTTCAACGAATGTTCCTTTGAGAGCTCATCGCGAGGAAAATTTGAAAGTTAACTGGTGTCTGGAGCGTTTGCCAGCTTGCCAATTATAACAAGTAGCCAGGTATGATGTCTGCCGTCTGTTTTGTGCCGAGGAGTATATCCTGTTCTTAGTTTTCCGCCTTTTGATACATATCCTTTTCCACTTCTGCCTTGAGCGTGTCGCACAAGTTGCATTGTCCTTAGTTCCTGAAAAGGAGTCGAGTTGTCAGCGCAGATGGGGTTTTGCCTAGCTTGTCTAGGCTCAATTTCATAACAAAAACTTGAGCACGTTCTATCCCTAACACCCCCCACTGCCCCCTGAACTTAACCCGAACGCCTCAGTGCAAACAATTTAGCACGGCCTCAGCGGAGACTTAATCAAAAGCCAACTTAGGCATCCTGGCTGACTACCGTCTGAGCCCGATTCAGCCGTGTCCCGTCGCTTATAGTGGCTCAAAAGTGTCAAGTTTATATTCGCATTCAGGTAATATTTTTTCTTATTAGGCAAAGTGCCTGGCGGGCATTTAAACTTGAAAAATGTGTAAAGTTCATTGCGCTGAGTGGTGTGAAATGTAAACAAACTGGATTATTTAATTTTCAATATGCTGAACATATGTATATAATGTATATAAATGTATGTATATAAATGGGTGGAAATATTTGGCAATCCAAAATACTAATAAAATAAATTTTATACCTTTTTAGAAGTGTATTTTTAGTGAAACTATTTCTTCAAAAGTTTTGGGCTCAGATAGAAATTGTGTTTGACAGCTGGTTTTCAAGTTTTTTGTTCATAACCCACTCTCAACTTTTATGAGCGAATCATTTTCGAGTAAAGACTTCCGATTGGATTTGTCGCAGCTGTTTCGGGCAGATCGTCAAGAATGTTTATGCCAAATTTATGAAAGCAGTAAAGTCATAAAAAACTGAGCTGTAAGACAATATAAAACTTAAATGAAATGTAACAATTACAGAGGACGCAACTCAACAAAAAAAAGCTGCATATGTATTTGCAAGGGAAAAATAAAAAAATCGAAAACAAAACCAGAAGGAAACCAAAAATCACGGTCAATGTAAAGGCGAAGCCGTAATACCAACGAAAAGCGAAAAAATAAAGCAGACAACGAGAGAAACAGAAAAAAGCAATGCAAAGTATGTAAAATATAAAAAGCCGCCTGTACGTATAAATCAGCTTGGCAACAGGCCAAGCAAATCGAGATGGAAATGACGATGATGAAAAGCGGAGGCAAACCTCCTCCCATCCAACCCTCCTCCTATTTTCCCACCCCCTTTGTGATGCTGTGCAGAAAAAAGAGGAGTTCAAAACTTGCGGTTAATCGGAGTTTTTGCGCTCCCTCTCTTTCTCCAGGCGTAGGCTTCATCTCGCTCTATCTGCGCAGCAGTCAGCTGTGTTTTGTTGCCAGGCAGGATGCGGCAGGAGTCGCCATTTTTGCCGCCATTATGGCTCCTCTTTTCTACTAAAGTCCACCTACACGAAGTTGCCGAGCAAAACAAAATGGTTGAAAATGTCAAGTGCGGCAGAGACGCCGGCAGCGAAAAACAACGCCTAGCAGCAGAACAGCTGTTGGCAACAGCAAAGCGAATGATGCGAATTTGCAAGCCAAAGCAGAGCGACCAAAACTTGGAGTTGAGTACGGTGGGGAACATTTTTGTACTCTGCACTGTACCTACATAGGTACATATTATTATCTATGATAACAAAAATCTATGTTAATAACTAAATGTTGAACCAAAAAAGTAATAGTCCATAATAGTTTACATAATAACCGCTAGGTTTACGCATCTTTTAATCTGCATCCAATTAGCCAACAGATAAAATGTACCTGTTCCCATCACTGATTAGGGAACCGCTGCTGTCATTGCACCTTTTGTTGGTCGCCATTGGGAATGGGTTACGTGGTGGGCTCTGGATGCTGTATGCATAATCCTCTCCCAAAACAAAAGGCTCCCTGCCGCATTTTTTTTTTTGCTTTTGGTAGGGAAAAGCTCTGTTGGTATTTAGGAATTTTTGTCGGGGTTGTTTGCGCCTCGCATTTTTAGGCTTTTAGGGTTGATAGCTGGCTGATGACTAAGCGCGTTTCTGGCTAAAAGTATTCCGTGAATCTGGCTTGCATGTATGTGTGTATGTATGGCATAGCTGGGGGAACCAGGAAAAAGGGTTCTCGCTTCTTGGTTAACTACAGTTTATCCCTTTCTTGTTTCAAGGGCTTCAAGCATTGTTCACTAGTTTCGGGATGTGTCACGATTAGATAAATTATCCTCTTGAGTGGCTAACTAAAGTACATGATCGGCGTGCGTTGAGTAGGGGCTTAGATGTGGTTCGGGAAAATGAGATAAGGGAAAATTACTTTTAAATCGAAACTTTCACGATAACGTCAAGTCTTTTTAGCTCGTTTTTCAAAATAAATGCCCCGCAATCGAATTTTCACTGGGCATCAGCTCTCGTAAGCGAAAAAAAAGTATCTCTGTATAAATTATGATATTATAGACGAAAACAGATTGAAGCGCCCAAAAGTGACTCACTGTAATTTCGAGAAGGGAACGCTTTTTTTTCGTCTGACCAACTGTTGCTGACAGCAAAAAAGGTAACAAACCAAATAAAACAGCAAAATAATATAAAGTAACAATTCGGTTGTTCGGTGGAACCAAAGAGCGCAGCTGGCAATCATCGACAGCGACAAAATCTATTATGCAAAGGCAACACAAAATTAAGGAACGCGAATGAAAAACCGCAAAGCAAACATGAAAAGCGCGCGCGCAAAAAAAAGAAAAACAATAAAAACTGACCGCACTCAACGTGGCCGAGCACAAAAGCTACTTAAACAACCGTTAAGTCAAACACTTTGCAAATGGCCCACACCCTCAACCCGTTTGGCCCCCTTTTGGAAAATCGGAAAACTAGTTGCCTAAGGTCAAATGGCGTTTAATAATTTGGGTTAGTCGAGTGGTAAGATATACGAGCAGTACGCTCGAGATAGATAGATATCTTGCAGATACCCAGACACACAGGCACACCACACTCACTCAAAAGTCTCAAAAGTAAGACATTCGACTCGAGTTTGGCGCGTGCCAATTAAACGTGCTTAGCTCTGTGCTCCCAGCTCTGTTTTATTGCCGCTGGGTTATGTTTCCCTGGTTTCAGCCAGGTCTTTATTTTCTTGCTGGTCCAGCACACGCCCAATTTTTTGACCATATTTACGAACAATATCGCATGACAGCCAACTCGGCAGTTGTCTTGCATGTGTCTCGGCGTTTCTTTCTTAAAGCCATAGCACACTAAAAGTTTTATCAGCCTAGTTTAGATAATCATGACCGAAGGAAATTGATCTTAATGTGATTTATCGAGCTAGTTATCACCATTTCTACTTTATTTTCATTTATTTATAACATAAGTAGATTTTTGTCTCAATACAAAATTTTTTAATTTGTAAGATTCCCACTTTGGGAATTTGATCCAGTAATTCCCCACATGATTTTGAGTTTTTGCAGTTTTGTGACTTCGTTTATTAAGTTTGCTCTCTCCTCCAATCGAAACTTCTCAATTACTTCTCAATTTTCCCCTTTTTGAACTTGTTCGATTAATTTTTATTGAATTACCGTTTTTTCGGCTTCCTTTCGAATGTGGCCGAGAAATTTGCCTTCCGCTCTGCCTTTTACACTTTTTTTTTTGCTGATAAGCTGACAAAGTGCTGAATTGACCATATATAAAATAAAAAAAAAACTGGGTAAAAGTAAACAAAAACAACCTGGATGCAGTTGACGCAGTTACTCGAAACTGGATGAATCAACAACCTTGAAAAGTGAAACTTGCACAAGGGGAACTGAAGCAGTTAACAAATAACGTCACAACTTGGCTAATTGCTGACCCATTTTAAAATGAGGGAAACCCTCCGGCTGTCCAGAAACTTTCTTAAACTAAACTAAATGATATTAAAAGCGGTAATCAAAAATATGAAACCTTTAAAGTCGCTTGTATAGAAAAAAATTGTTCGCCATTTTTTATTGATCAAATCTATTAGTTTGAAAATATCTTCAAACATTTAAAATGCTGTTTTTTCGAAAGAAATAAATTTACTATTCTTTAAGCAATTTCAAGTTAATAACATTTTTTGTTTACTTTTACAAGGAGATCCTATGAAAATCCTTCTTGTTAATAGCAAAACAAGTGGGCTTAAATAAAGTGTTGGTTATAAGCATTTTAGAAAATATATTACCAACATGCGTAAGCAGTTATTCTGTGTGGGAACTTCTTAAACATTTCGCAATTAATAACCGTATATGAATCGAAACTTATTTTTGTATCTGCAAATGTATTTGAGGTAAACTAAATGGATATCCTGATTAACCCACACAATTTCAAAGTTCTTAAGAGTGGAGAATTGAGATCTTTGTAGACTTACCACTCTGCTGGCTCTGGTACATCCTGACCCACTCGTAGAGGGCGTATAGCACTTGGTCGGTGGGCAGTGGAGACTGCATCGGCGTCTGCGTGGCCGACGAGGTGGTGGTGTTCGGCGATTGCGAGGCGGCGCTGCTGGCGCCGTCCGACGATGCGGAGGACGAAGATGAGGCCGAGGAGGCGGAGGCCGAGGACACGCCCGAGGAGGAGACGGACGAGGATGCGCTCGAGGGAAGTGGGTGGTTGTGGGGGGAGGAGTTGCCCGAGGCTCCCGATGAACTCGACGCTACGTCATCGGCGCCGCCCTCGGGCAAATAAAAGGGCACGGCCATTGTGTGGGTGTGTGTGTGTGCTGGCTTCCTTTTTGTCCTTATCCGCTTCCTTCCTTCCTGCACTTTGTTGGCACTTTGCTCTTCTTGTGATTGTTCTTCGCTGCTTTGTTTTGCTTTTTATTTTGTGTACAACTTTTGGTTAGAGTTCACTTTAATTGATTTTGTATTTCTTGTGCAAGATTTTGAATATTAGAAACTTTTTCATTTTTCGTGCAGTTTTTTCTTATGATTTGTTTTTTATCTTTCCTGATTTGTCAAACAACACTCAAGTCAAGTTTTTGCTCGGTTAGTTAGTTTTTCGGATTCTTCTGCGTTTTTCATCAACCCTTTTCGTGTTTAGAACTGATTTAAAAACACAAAACTGTTCACGATGGATTTCGTTTTTTATTTTTTGTTATTTTTTTATTCTTTGCTTTTGCTGTTGTCAATTATGGAAGAGCACTTAAAACGTGTCGCAGACTCAAAGAAAGAGGGCAGGAAACACGTCTTACTGGCTCCGCGGCTAAAAATGAACTGTTCGCACTGGGGCCTCAAACTACGGCAACAGAGCCTCTACCGCGACGTCGGCAGAGCGGCAGCGTAGGCGCGCAGCCAGTGCAATCGCAATCTCTCTCGCTCCCTCTCCTGCACATGCACGTGCATGAAGGAGGCACACTTGAGAGAAAAAAAATATTTTAAAAAATCCCGCTCTTTACCTACCCTGTAATAGCTGAGTGAGGAAGAGTATACTCGGACCATGAATTGCGTCTACATAAATGCATCAAGGAGCATAGTTAACATATCTAGATTTTAAGGTTGTAAAAATTTAATTGATTGGCTTTCGCATACTGAAAAAACTGAAATATTGTACCAGCGCACTAATTGCTGAAGTAACACTATTTTATAACTCATATTTACTTACAACATAAAGTACATATTTAGATGCACAAACAATGTGAAGGGTATGTCTCAGTTGGTACTCTTACAAAACGTTCTTTCTCGTTTCAACTAAGAGTGTGTGGGCAGGCTGTGTACGCGTGTATGTGTGGGTACACAAAGATCTTGTCGAGCAGGTAAATTCAGAAGAAGAAGAAAACTCATCAGAAGTAGCGAAGAGGCAGTATATCCGACTGCGCTGCCTAGCGAACGCTAAAGCAAAACAAAAACTGCAATTGTACAACACTCTTTGCTTGTGGTTTTCGTTATTGCACTTTGCTCTTGCTTTCGGTTTTGATTTGTATTTGTTTAAACAAGAGAGCGGAGGGAGAGCAAGCGTTCTTAAGAGGCCAAAAAACCGGAGTAGAAAGAGTATGATAAATGGGAGTATATTCTATGAGCGGATTAAATGAGTTAAAAAGGTAGTAGAAAAAAGGGAGTTTTTAGACAAAGCTTGATTACTTTCTCACATTTTAAAATATTTTGAGAAGGGAAGTTCACAATTTTATAATGTTCAATACTTTTTTTTTGAATATAAATTTGAAAAATAGCAACATGATTAACAAAGGATCCAACTTGCTTAGCTCAGGTTTTACTGGCTAAATGAATGTACATATGTATGTATGTATGTACATTTATGCAGAGAATGATTAGCTAGTTTATTGTATTTAATAAAATAAATTAAATTGTTTTATATTTTGGGTATTCAAGCAATGTAATAAAGACTATTTAGTTGGCGTTCATTCACATTAAACATTTCAAACGTGTTTTTGAATATACGATAAGGAGTTTAGCTAATTACATTTCCGATTTGGATGTTGGCTATATTTAATCAATTTCACCATATATCAAAAATTGACTGTGCAACATGAAAAACCTGTTTTCGCTCTTACTCTTGTCTTCCTCTGCATCTTCCCCTCTCCCTCCCACACATTATACAAACAGGCTTTTTCCTCTCCTTTTCTCTCTCTCTCTCTCTCTCTCTATTTCCTTCTCTGTCATTCCCAACTTTGCGCGCGAAAACGCTTGAAAAAAATTACGAAATACGCGTAAAACAATTCTTGGCTTTTAATTTAAATTTTACGGCAAATAATTCTCGTAACTGGCATTACTTTAGATCCATTTATTAGCTTTGTATCTATGTAGCTCTAGTAGCTCTCTTAATAATGTGGTATTATAAAATGTTCGCAATATAATTTAAAACAAATTAGATTCTAGACCTAAAACTAGTTTAATAGCCCATATTTCAAAATAAAAGAGGCCCGTCGAAAATTCTGAAGAAAATGCACTTGCATTTAATCTAGTTTTATTATACTTGTTCATATCCCTTAAATGATTACCTTAAATTTTTAAAATCAAAAATGATTTTAGCCCTACCTGACACCTTTTTTGTTTTCACCCAAAAACTCTCTTTATTTAATAAACTAAGATTGAGGTCAAAAATATGCCGATAAAGTGCGATAACACGTAAGCTAAACGACTCGACGACAAATGTATGTACGTAAGTATGTATGGATGAACATACATGAATATGTACATTATGCAAGGATTTCCCAAGATGACGAAATTCAAGCACACTCTTGCACAAAACGACATAAAAAACATGAACATGAGCGAGCATGCAACAAGCGAAGAAGTCCAAAGCGAAAAGAACAAAAGTACGTGAAGGCGGAGAAAACGGGGATTAATCGGAAAAAAGGGGCTCGATTTTTGTGATTTATTTTTTGTTTTCCCTCAGCTCTGCTTATGTTTTTAGATCGCCTTTATTATATTATTTGTATATCTTTCCCGTTCGCAACTCCAATTACTCGAGGCAGTGCAAAATAAATACAAAATATTTGGATACGAAACTGATTAAGCGTAATATGAGTGCACTGTGTCGTCGAATTGGCTGTCAGTGTCCAGAAAAAAGCAAAATAAACAGTAATGTGTTGTCTTGAAAAATGCGCGATTGAACAGGCCATTTTAAAAATGGGTGGGGTTTTCAGATAACAGTGTTTTGAATGGGGGTGATGAAATCAACTTGAGGCAGCACCGTTTGCGTGTTATAAATTCAATAGCACGCAGTTTCTGGATACACAAAGACAGTAGCCATGTTTTCCATACTTTTTCAAAGAAGTTTCGTATTTGTACGCCTAGATTGTGTTCAAAATGCAACTTATTTTCAATTGAAATACATACATTTTAAATAAAAGAAATTAATATATGTATGTATATTTTAACAAAGAGTAACAATGCCAAAAACGATGAGTTAATGAACTTTTCGTGTTAAATCTAAACAACTTATTAAAACTTAAATTTTTACATACATATGTATTTACCTTCAAAAAGAAATTAAAATAAGACGTACATACATGTACATATGTAAGTATGTAAGTATGTATTGTATCTATGTTAGATTCCGATTTTTACCACTGCAATATTAACAGTCCGAGAACACTTAAAAAATATCCAGTCCTATCAGTACTGAAGTCCCACAAATCAGCTCTCCACGCGATAGAGGCAAATCAAATGGAGTATGGAGAAATACAAATTAAAAGACTTCCCTGTTTGACATTTCTGGGTCAGCGACCCAAACAAGCTCCACTCTGCCATCCCGCTCGCTCCCACTGCCCGTCTTGCTTGCTCTCGTCGACAGTACCCCCCACCCCCTCCTTAACTGGTGCCCAGCCCATTTTTCTGTTGCTTTTATTATTATTGAATATGATTATGTGGCACGCTGCAAAAGCGAGCGTAAATTATTTATTACACAATTTCTGCAGCCCAACAACAACAATGAAAACAAATAAATTTCTCAGCTTGGGTTTACTATTATTTCTGGCTGGCTACGCAAAAAATTGTGACGAAAACGCCGCCGTTCGCTTCAATAAAAATAAATAATAATTCATATTTGCCATAAGTAGCAGCCGGCAGCAGCAACAACAACAACAATGGCAATCAATTAGGAGGCTAAACAACAGTAAATTGTGCGCCTGCGCAGCGGCCACAGAAGAGCGGGACAGAAGGATGTGGTGGCGAGACGGACGATGGAGCAGCAGCAGACTGTTCTACACAAATTACCGTTAAATTAAGAGCTCGCGTTCGTCACTTAAGCGGGAAAGTTAACGCGCAGACAGGGACAGGGAGAGTCAAGGAGTGAAAGAGAAAGATGTACTTATGTAAATACTTTATTCATTATTTTCCATTATTATTTAATTTTAAATATTTCTTTAGTCCAAATTTCTTTGAAATGCAATCAAGTTTTAATTTTTTTGGGGTAGAACCGAAAATTCTTATGAATATAGTGAATATATGTAGTTGAGAATTGCAAATTTTTTTGTTAAGATATAAAAATAGGCCAAACAATTTTAAGAAAAATTTAAATTATGTCGACAGACCAAAGGAAATTTCACATAAAATCATTCAAAAATGTATGCCATAAAATAAGAAGACATATATATGTACGTACATATTATGTAATCATTTAATAATATTGATAATACCGAAACAATTTCATAAAAAAAATATGCAACTCTCTGTAATATGCCTTATGGCTTAGTAAATTATTAGAAACCATTTTAATTGGGGGAATATATGTACATACATACATATGCATGTATGTATGTACAGTTTGTCAAGAAACTGTTTACACACTGTAAAATAAGTTGAATTTTTGACTTCAAAGCTAAAAATAAAGGGTTTTTTGCTTAATTAAATAGTCGATAGTAAATAGTCGATAATAAATAGTAGTAAATAGTGTAATAGTCGAAGAGTGTGGAAAGATCCCGTTTGAATATGACCTGCAAAAACTTGTCCAATCCATGAAAAAAAGGCTTCAACTTGTAGCTAAAGCCAATGGGGAACATACTACATACCAAAACTTTTAAAATTTTAATAAAATAATTAAAAAATTTAGGATTAAACTTCGATTTAGTGTTTTGTGTAAAGAGTTTCTTGACAGTCTCAAAAGTGTGTAAACTTGGAATTTGTTGTTTATTTTCTTGTATATTTAATATTTTTAATTTGTTTTTTGATTTATAAGTAAAATAAATATTGTTTAATTATATTTTATAAAAAAATTGCGTTTAATTAAGCAAAAAACCCTTTATTTTTAGCTTTAAAGTCAAAAATTCAACTTATTTCACAGTGTGTAAACAGTTTCTTGACAAACTGTATGTACGCATGGCCCTTGGGATCTGGCCGCAGGCCCATCGTAGATGTGCGATGGCGTGTCTCCAGGATGTGGATGTCACTCCCCTATCAATTTATTGATTTAGAGCTCCAGTTTTCCCCTCGAACTCGAACTCGAACGCTTTGCCAGCAGCATAAATATTATTCCCTTGAAGAAGTTACACTTTCTATGGCCACCCATTTCTCATTTCTTTTGCTGAGCACCTCCCCCCCCCCCTTGCAATCAGCATCTGCCATCTCCCGATGACCTGCTCTTGATAAGAGAGGAGGCAGCACGCCCCCTTCCCTGCCACCAGTGCCACCCTTTCCACGCCGCTCATGCCAATTGCAATCGCAACTGCAGTGGCTGCAAATGAAGCGAGCGGCAGCAGTTGCATGCACCAAAAAAATTATTCCAAGGTTACCTTAGGATAGCCTCTGACAGGAATTTGCTAACCTTTTGTTTCTATAAATGAAAAACGGGACATAATTTTGCTCATATCTATGTATAGATGAATAGATTTGTAAAATATTATACACAACAAGTAATTCCATTTGGATCCCTTTTTGCTAAGTGTAATGTTGTGTGTAGTCCCTGCAGATGATGGAAGTGAAAAAGAAGAAGAACCAGTAGGAGCAGATGAGGAGCGAAAGGCAGCACGCGACCAAAGCGTCACATGTGCCGCAATCTTGGCCAGCTCCAAGCACACACAGATATTGTACAACACACCCATACAGACGCCCCCAGCATAGGCCGTCCCTCTTCCACCCCACACTCACAAATCAGCCCATCTCTCTCCCCCATTCAGGGGCAATGGCAAAAAGCGAAGCAGCTGCGAAAACGCCAAGAACGTTGACTTTGTGGAAAAGGCAAAAATTAAAAAAAAAATGAGAGAAGAAATCGGGGGAAAAGAACACGATGATGACGATGTGGGGAACTTGATGCAATGCTGAAAGGGGGCGGTGGTGGGGGCAAAGGGGCTCAACCGCAGTCGCAAAAGGGGGCTGGGCACACAGTGTATTATTATTATTTAATATACATACATACATACATGTATATTAATATTTATATATTATTCCAATTATTCTAATTCTTTTAAATTAATAATCTGGTACATTTTTATTCAAACATTTACAACTCAAATAAATTTTAAAATGCAGATTGGTAATAATGAAATAAAAGCTATTTTGCTTGTATTTTAAGGAAGTTCTAAGAAATTCAATTTATATAATAATAATATAACTATAGGAATATAATAATATATGCAAATATATACGCGCATTGAAAATTCGTTATATTGCTAATTCTACAAAATTCTTTTCAAAAAAAGCTAAAAACAAAATAACCATATAAATATAAATATAAAGATTTGAAGCGCAACATAGTCAGTGTCAACCCTTCTGCAGAAACATCATTATTATTAGCAACACGATGATAACGATGATGGTGGATAACAACAACGCATCCAAGTGGGTCACTGACCTATCAAGCGCAAGACCTATTGAGCATTGAGCCAACTGCGCGGCCGGGAGAGCAAAAAAAAAAAAAAAAAGTCGGCGGAAAAGCGGAAAAGTCGGGGGTGCCAGCAAATGTTGCCTGTTGTCGTGAGGAAGAAACCAAAACAGAAAATCCCTCCTTTTTTTCGCTCTCTGAAAAACGAAAGCGCAGGCGAACAAAAAATTAAAATAAACGAACAGGGGCGCCCCATCAAGGGCAGTAGGTGGAGGGGGGGTGGGGTGTGGGCGTGGGGTTTGTTAAATGGGGGCTGAGGGTGTGGAATTGGGGGTTTTCCTCATATCGGGCGTATGCGCGCACACTTTAGGTGTCAAAGTGAAACTTGGCCGTGGGCGAAATACATATTTTCTTTTTTCGTCGGTATACACCCCCTTTGTGGCCATTTTATTTACATTTTGTTTCAGTACGCCACCCCTCCTCCCCCCCTCCCTTCAAGAAGAAAAAAGGGGTTAGCCGTGGCACCTGAATTGGGGTAATTTGTGAACCGAAAGGATAGGGTCCGCTGAGTGGTTCAAAGGGTTTAAATAGCTTGAATAAAACCGAGAAGAGGCCATTTAAGCGGGGGCTTCTTCCTTGGCTCCGATTGAGTATGTATAATCCCCCCAATAATGAAGGGTAAACTACGGATCGTAGTGGAGATTACATGCCATGCAAGTGATAAGTGATAATTTGATACCTGCCCTGGTGCAATTGGCCTTCTCTGTTATAGCCAAACTCTTACTGCCAATTTAAGACACACTTTTCACACCTGCAACTTGCATTTCCTGTATCACTCTTGATGTTGCTAAAATATTTGAATTGTTAAACAAATATTTTTATTTCTAAATGAAAACAAGCCCCGTTCCAACAGATTAATCCTAATTTCTCGGACGGGATGATCCCTATAACCGGCGCAAATCAAACACGGCGTAACCGTCAAAACGGTAGCCAGCCAAGAGACAAGTTACCGGGCGAAAAAGCAACAAATATGTCATGATTTACAATAAGAAATCATATATCTCTGGCAGTTTGTTCACTTCTCGTTTTTTCGCTTTTTATCTGGTTTCGTTAAAAAAAAAGAAACACATAAAACCGAATCGAAGAACCTGAGCTGACAATGAGCGCCTAAAGGGTTTCCAAACTGGAAACAAACAGAGAGCGAGAGAGGGACGGAAAAAAATTATGTTACAAAGACAGAGAAAACATTAAACATTAAGCAGGAAGGTGCAGTGAGAAAAAATATGTGACTTGTCCTATTCCCAGCTTTTATATAAAATACTATAAGTTTGACACAATTTACATTTCAACTAATATGTTTATTGGTGACATAAAAAATCAGACATTCTTGCTTTGTAAGCATGGTTTATTGGATATAAATAAAAATAAAAATAAATAAATAAATAAGCATAAATATAAATATATATAATTGAAAACGCATTTCGGCATTATTTCTCTCCGTGTAGTGAAGAGGGGGATGGTCAGAGAGCTGGTGCGTTTATTTTGTGTAAGACAGGTAGCGAGTCGAGTCACTGCTCGTCTCGGCCATTGTCAGTCCCCCAACCCCCGCGTTTCCCCAACCCAAACCCTCCAAGGGTCCACAAAAAGTGCGCAGTTAAAGAAAAAATCGGTTGAAAGAGCGAGACGGGGCAGAGTAAGGGAGTCGGAGATGGACAGCGAAATGAAACGCTTCGAAAAAAGACCAACATAATCGATGATGTGGTGCCTGCTGCCTGGTACCTTCCCCAACCCACCACCCCCCCCCCCTTCATAACACTAGGAACTCCTTAAATGTGTTAAAAACGCGCAGCGAGATTAAATGAGCATAAAATACAGCGCAGCCAAGAACTGCCAGGCAAAAAAAAAAAACAAATCGCACCAAGCCCAAAAAAAAGAAGTTAAAGAAAAGAGAAGATCTCAAAAACCGCACGATATCGTATCTTAAATTTGGTCAAGTAAAGTTACAAATCTTGCAAATTTGACTGAAAAATTTTACCAAGAATTACAAAGTTGATAGACAAACAGGTGTCTCAAAACGTTTTATCTAAATAAAATAAGTTGTAGGAATTGGGCACTCAGATCTAATAGTAAATTTATAAAGTCGAGAGCAGAATTAAACTACTTCAATTTTGCAATTTTCAATTCTCTTGCATTTATTTTTCTGCTAAAAAGAAAATATAATTGAAACTTTTAAAAATCCCTAAACCTTTTGAGCAGTGCAGGGTACAAAATAAAGCAACCTTAACATGCCAGACACGATTCGACGTGTCCATGACAGACAAGACCAGTACCACCAATACCAGCCCCAATTCCAGACCCCCAATCTCATTCGCCATTCGCAATAAAATCCTCAATCTCATTTCGATATATTCTTGAAATACAGTCTTAAATAAAGTTTTTCATATCAAAGAATATAATTTGTATGCTAAAAATGAACACTTCTTTCAGTGTATCTCACTGGATCCAAACAGCCTTATTTTCGCCAAATAAAATATTCATGCTGAGTCCGACTTTTTTTTTTTTTGCCCAGAGGGCCGTTCGCTGTCGCTTCAACCGCTGCTGCTCCTGTGGTGCCCCAGGCTATGAAAGAGGGGGCTTAGGGTTCCGGGGAGGGAGCTTCATAAAGTGAAAATGTGTAGCAAAAATGTTCCCTGATCATATGCAAGCCAATAAGCAAATGCGCACTGTCCACCAAAAAACGATTGAGAGGAGAGGAGCCCTGGAGAGTTTCAGGCTGATGCGCATGGCGGAGCTGTTAGCATTCGACTACGCTGGCAGAGAATACCCTCTAATTGCACAGAAGCTAAGAATATTAAAAAATAAAAGAGATTGTGTACTGTGGTGGAATTTAGCGCAGAAGGATGATTTACATATTCCTTTATTTTCAATAATTTGCCATATTTGTATTTTAGGTTTTTTTGCGAATTTATATATATTTTTGGTTAACTTAATCTTAACTACCTTATTTCTACCAGGTACCGCACGATCCGCTACAATATCTTTGCTGGCTTTTGGGTTCCAAAGAAGCAGACAAAAGCCCATCAAAAATTATGCCCCGCAGGCAAATGATGCCAATGAAGAAGAAGAACCCAAAATAAAAAATAAAAAAATACAATTAAAAAAGAAACAGAAACGAACAAAAATACAATACATATACGCAATCGACCGGAGTGGTGGAGCAGCTTCTGTGCAAAGGGGGCGGACAGGAATGGACCGAAGAGGCATGGCCCACAGATTCAGATTGAGATCCAGATCCAGCATCCTCGGACCTCGGACCACGGACCACTCTCAGCCGGGCTAACAAATTATGCCGGACTCGGTGGGGACTGGTCATAAAACATTCGCGCTGCACTCGGTCAGCAGCGTATCACGATCGAACTCCAAGGGAATGGGCTGAAACCGGCCGCACGCATCGGATGGACCGCAGATCGTACACTTGGCGAAATAACATAATAATACTCAGCACAAAATTAAAGTTATAACAGCTCTATTCTAAATTGTTTTCTTAGTTTCCTAGCTATGTTCACTTGGATATGGATTAAACTACAACTAAACGTACAAATTTCTGACAGTGCACAAAGTATCTTGAGCTTCGCATCAACGCTTCAGAATGCGAACCCATCGTGGATCCACCAGCCATCCCCCCCCCCTCTTCGTCCCATCACATCCTTGCCAAAGTTTTAATCATGCGTTCGTGTTCGCCAAGTTTTCGTTGCTCTGCTGTGGCTGTGTTTCTTATAATGATTGCATTTATCATTTATTCTGCGCGTCAACGAAATTATATGCCTGAGCTTGGCCACGTTTGGTGGAAAAGGGTTGGGGAAGTTGCTGAAGAAGGGGGGTGGGACCTCGTATGGGGGGAAGCTGTCGCAGTGCCGACTTCGAGCCCATTCGATCGCAATTCGAGGCCAAGAGCACAGCCCATATTTAAGTGGGCTCGATCGATTTGACCAAGTGCATTGATTTTGGGTTGGGTTTAACTAAGGGTTTTAAAGTCAATTCTCAGGCTATTTAGTGGTTTTCATTTTCTTCTAATTTTGTAAAATAAAATTCAATAATAATCGAATAATTTAAGGGCCATTGAATTTTAACAAAAATGAAATACGTACTTGCTTGTTTTTATCATTATTTTTGTACCGTAAATTTGTTTCTCATTTGTCCTTTATTTGTCATTATTAGTAATTGCACTTTTAGTCCGCTTTAAAAACACAATGAGCGTCTTTATTGGTTTTTTCCTGTAAATTATTTAATGTCTTCTAGCTGAATTAAATTGCCTTGATCCTGAATTATGGAGCAGAAACAGTTAGATCGTTTGATAACTTTGAGTCCCCTGAAAAGCAGTCCACATATGTACATACATACATCTGCGTGGATTACCCTCATCAGAGCATCGCCTGCAGTTAGTTAGAACTGTGCGATAAAAGTCATAGAACTCCTCGTATATCATTCGACCGCCTAGGAAAACACCAAAGTAGTTAGCGTGTCTACTACAGTCAGATACAAAGTTGGAGTAGTTACTGCTGCCGATTTCCCCTTTGGGGCAATTATTGTGGCCAACTCTGCGGGCTGGCTGCCATTTATAATTGCTGGTCCGAGGCTTTCAGTTTTCAGCTACTGGCCGCTGCAACTGAAACTGCAGTGATTGATCAAAGACAAATAGATGGACAACAATAAGTGTGGCTCGATGGGCGAGTGTAGGCCAGACATAGAAAAAGATACAAGCAACGGATACAGATACAGCTACAGATACAGATACAGATACAGATATACGGGTGCAATTTTGGTGCTGGGCTGGCATGCAGCACGCGCCACATCTGTGCGATCTTACATCGAAACGATCCGAAGGAAATTGATCAACTGCCGCGTATTAATTGGAATTACTGTAATTGCTCACCACCACTGGCCCCAAAAGTCCAAAAACGTGTGATCCTCGGCTGGATCGATGCTGTGTAATCATTCTCCTTCCTTCGCTGAAATCGATCCGCGAAACGAAAGCGAATCTCATCCATGCTCCAGTAAGTCGGAAACTTCCCATCGCTCTACGTAAATGGGATCAAAGAGCCGCCCAAGGGATGCGATCTGGGCTGGATGGTCAGTGGCTCTCTGGAGCAAGCGATCCGCTTGGCTGGCTGGCTCTTCTGGGTCGCTGGGATCACCTCCGAAGTGGGTTAGCAGATGCTTCCCATAGGAGACCCTTAAAGATAACAAAATGTTGTACTGCATTAGTAAATAAAATTTAAATTTTTTGAAGATGAATTTATATACATACAGAGATATTTTATAATTTGTTTCCAATTTCGTAGTTAAATAAGATAAACTGTAAATGTGCCCATTTATGTTTTTACTTTAATTCAGTTTCAGTTCCAAAATCATTAGAGCTAAAAGAGCTAAAAAAAACACATTAAACCTAGGTACTTTATTTAGAAGTACCAAAAATGCATTGACTAAATTTCCATTTGGTATCTCCTATCCCCCTTCAATTTCATTTGCGTGATGCCTTTCTAAAGTGGGAAAAATAAGTATCTGTGAGATATGCGGACTGTGGTTGAGTTTTTGCTGCGCGTATTGTTGATTAAAAATAAATTGTCAACTTTGACAATCTCGCGACAGTTGTATTTATAAACGAAAAGAATTTTCTGCGCAAAGGGGGAATGAAAATTTTGTTTACAATATTTTATCTTTTTTTTTATGTTTTGTTTGTTATTTTTAGATATCTGCTGTGGCAGACAACAGGGAGACTTGTTTCAGATTTTTCGCACCGAAAGCAATGGGTGCAAAATTCCATGATACACAAGCCTCTCTCTCTACAATCGAAGCAAAACTTAAAGATACTACGCATTGGCGAACATCTACAATTTTCTCCTCGATCGTTTTTATTACTACGCCTTGACATGAAAAGTGATTAAGCATTTCCAAAAAAAAAAAAAATTATTAAAATGAAATTTACAAATGTCACTGCCCGTAAATTTGTCACAGGCAGAAAAGGCAACTGACACAGAACAAATCACGTAAAACGATGGGAACTTTTCAGGTGGGCAGAGATCAACGGTGACTCCGGTCGATTGGTGTTAATCCTCGCGATGATTTGGCGCTTTCAACTCTTTTGGGTTAACTCTTTTGCAGCTGGGGATTTCGAATTGAGGACAGGAAATGCATTTTTAATTAACAGAACCTACAGAAGAGGAACTTAAAAGTTGTATCTTTTTAAAGTATGTAATAATATTATTATTTAATTCAAATTTTATCTTCCCAATTACTAAGCATAACATTTTACGCTGCGACAAGCTCCATTCCCATTCCCACATATCGCATCAATTAAGTTATTTTTTATAACTTCTTTCTCATAGATGTCAACAAAGGTGAACTAATGTACGATATTTGTTAAGCATTTGGCATATTAACAATCTTCCCAACACCTCGCGCTCCCGCCGATGAAAAGATCAAAAACCCCATTGGGAAAAGCAATGGAAAAGCCAATTGAAAACTCATCAAATTGAAATTATCGCCGGCAATTGTGGGACTTTGAATGCATATGGCCCGACATATAGCGACCGTTATTTGACTTTCCCAACATATAATAATCATAACTTGAATTGAAAATCACCAACGCCCAAGCGAACGAACCAAAGTCCAATAAGGGCAATCAAACAAGGCAGAAAACCAAAGCGCACACAGCATAATAAACTAAATGGTAAACAAATATTGGAGCTGCTGACAAAAAGAATGGTGATATTGGTGGTGGGGTTCTGTCTTTAACGGTGGCATGTTGTCTACCCGTGGGTTCTGTGTTTACCAAAATTGTCGCGCAAGTGCAGAGCGAATTGGGTCATCGCCACAAACTGATGCATCCATCCACTTCGATCGGTGTTGTATTTCAATAATTTACCCCCTCCAAACATATCGGATATTTAATTTGTTTAACGCTTAAGACGACTGGCATGCGTGGGCGTTTCCTGATGTTCCGCCGATAGATAGCCAGATAGCCAGATAGCCATCGACTTGCTTAATTGTCGTGACAAGTTGACAGTTCGCATGAAAGACCAGCCATTGTTCGAAACTCCTTTCCCAGTCCCCATTGGCGTAGCCATCAGTGTATTAAATTACGAACAAGAAGAACTCCCGAAATCAGCTCCATTTAAGTGCACTGCAAAAACAGGGAAATAATCAAAGAATTTCAGAAACAGACAAATATTGAAGCTCCTTCTCAAAGAAACATTTAAAAAGGTTATAAATCAGAGGAAGTGTTCTTTTCTAGAATAGAATAGAATTGAATCTATTGAATCGTGATAGATCGTAGTTACTATCGCATATTTCCCTGGCAAAAAGAAAGTTAAATAATTTATAATTTCGAGTGTATGTTTAAACAACACTTACTCGCATTTATCTCGGCTGACCCAATTCCTGGTTGTTTGTCGACTTGCCTTATTAAAAACATCGGACTACCGATCGTGGCCCTGCGGTCTGGGCTGGTCTTTTTGGCCCCGACTTTGGATGATTCATTTGCGCTTGGTTACACATTCTGCCCGAGGTCCACATGCCATTCCAAAAGAGACCGTCGTATGCGTCAGACGCTAAGTATTTTTACACCAAACAAAAAAAAAAAAAAAAAGTCATAATAAATAAGAAGCTTATGGAGTTTGGCTCAGATAGCCAAAGTGTAAGTGAAAATAGTTAGGTGTCAGCTAAAAGCAATTGGGTAACTCCTCAAGGTGGCGGAAATATGGTAATTGAAGTCATTGCGAGCACTAAGTTCTTGACATGTTATTTATGGTTATTATTAGGCAATACTAGAAATGTTTATTGTTGTAAGCGATCCATGAAAGCACATGAAACCCCTTTTGAGTGTCAAAACATCCAAATGTATAAATTTCCAATTTGGCTTCTGTTTTAAGAGGATCATCTAGATAATAGTAGAATGTCATAAAACACAAGTAGCTAGCTCAAGAAAACCTCCAGCGGTGAGTTGAAAATCTTTTCTCTAACTTAAAATATTATGCGATCTACCCTACCAACGAGCATAGTGCCTAAGATGTCCACTTTTCCAACCGTTTTATGAGCCAACAAAAAAAAAAAAAAAAACGGAGAAGGTTGACAAAAGGCGCAGTGATTGATGCGCTGAAATTGGTAGGGGGGCTGGATCCGTCCGATAATGACTTTTTAAATACGATTCCAATGCGCTAAAAAGGGGCAATCATCAGAGCGATGACAAAGAACAAAGTAGCTGGGTACCATTAAATCGCGCTATTGAAATGTAATTTGCATTTCATAAGCCTCCCGGGGGCAAGGATCACGGAAATGCCACAAAAAGAAAAAAAAAACCAGAAAGACTATGATGACATTGGAAAGGAGCATAGCATGGCCCCTAAGGGTTCTCGAATGTGACGATTTATGGCAATTTGATGATGGCAAGCCCATTGAAAACTTGCGCCAAGATGCAGCGATGCGATTCCCGATCTCAGTTAATGTGCTAATATTATGCAAAGCACTCAGGATCGAAGGCAGAATGAAAACGCTGGGAAAAAACGCGGGGTGTCAATGTGCACGTGCGAAGAAGGGATAGGATGCATCTATTCGTTACAGTGAGAGAAATTTGGCATAGAGCATATGGCACATCTATATTACAAACTATTGATAACTATTATAACAATTAAATTAAAAATCTTAGGCATTCCATTACCTTATTAGTACCATCCCATAGTACTAGATACTCGTTAAAGAAATAGAAAAAAAAATCATATGAATTCTGAATACCGTCTTAACTGCTAAACTTATGTTTATGTTCCAGTGCATTTACGTGAAATCTAACATTGACAATGATTATGCAATATTCAGCAGCAGATTGTCACGTTTCGTTTGCCATAGAGTGTGGTAATCAGTTTTCATGAGGCAGCAGCGGCAGCTACGGGCGATCGGTAACGGTCCTAACAGGCTTATCGGCCCAAAAACTTCTTACCACCATCAATGAGAATCAATTAGTGGCAGCTACAGGGTGATGGTGGTGCAACTAACTGGTTGCTCGGTTCCAACTCATTACGTTCTTTAGGCGCAACGTTTTGTCAACGCGTATGGAAACAAAGAGCTTTGTATATAATGCTGGCGTAACTGGACGATAATTTACTGCATCTGGACTAGGTCTGGTTTCCTATAATCCGTCATGCCTGGCTGCCGATTTACATTAATGCGCCAATTTCTGGACGAACAATGGGCCAGATACAGATACCGAGACATCCGAAGTCGCGCTGACTGTAATTAACATTACTCGCATTATAATTTGCCCTTTTTTCCGCCATCCAGTCATCAGCAGGCATCAGAAATCAAAAAATCAGACATCAGAGACCCCACAAAGCCACTGAGTTGGCAATTTAATGTCCGCACATTTTCGCAAAAGGAGCGGGAAGTGATCGTTGGTGAAAAGCGATTTGCATTATTGTGCCACTCTTGGTGACTAATAGGCAAATGAGACTCATTTTCCATCTTATTAACAGTATTTCAGTATGTATTATCGAACAATAGGCAATTAAGGGGAGAAAAGAAACGTGTATTTAGTTAATTTGAAAACACTTGTTTTTGTTCTCATTTAAAGAGAATCGAAATGATTTGAGTTTGTCAATGAATTTCATTTGCTTGTATATTTTAAATTTTAAAGCAATGATTTTCTGTGCACTTCTATGCAAGCTCCATAATTGATTATCTCATTTTAAAATAGCCACCCTACTTAAATTTTTTTTTGGAAGAAAGCTAAGCTATTATTAGCGTGTAATCACAATGCAATTTGCACGATGCCATTCAGTTTATTTTGGTGTGGTGTGTGGTAAACAAGTGCGAGATGAGACTTTGTGTGTTCTTATCATTGTTGGGACTTAATATTCACTTGGAGGTGCTTGCTAATGGCATCGGTAAATAATGTGGAATATCTTAGAATTTATTTCAATCCCTAATGCACACATTAACATGTAGCAAATCGTTACTTTTTGGAAAAGCAGCGTTTTTTGTTGGAAATTCTACATCATGTTAACGAACCTTTGATGAACGAACAGTGGCGATTATTGGGAAAACAATTGGTGACAGATAAGGAACAGTATGTGGTCGGTATACGGAATGAAATTAAAAAATGTATTCATAACTAAAATATATGAAATTCAAAGGTCTACAACGAGCAAATGACACGTTTCTATGAAGACTTCAGTTTGGGAAAACTTTTACATCGAAATGTACGATATAATCCCCTCTATGCCGATCATTATCGGCAGATGCTGGGATTATATCAATTTTTCTACAACGCCAGGGATTGGTATACCTTATGGCAAAATATAAGCTGGGCCCGAGTTCATGTGCATCCGTGTATTTTTGTTCAAGCTCTCACTCAATTGATCCTCAAAAGAGAGGACTATCAGGCCTTGATTATGCCCAAGATCTATGAATTGTGGCCAGAATCGTATCACGATGATGTAACAGTGAGAAAAGCAAGAAATTTCAATTTTGCCAACTGGATAAGATACGTGAATATGACCGATGTAGAAGAAATCCATCCGCAAAAATTGGAACCTTTAAATTTGGAAGGTAATCTTCGAGGTACCATTGAATGGTTTCAGGCCATGGCTGATGTGAATATTCTAAGGATGAATGAACAGAAAAAGAGAAATAAGTTAGAACACTTGTTAGAAGATATAGATTGGCAATCGTATTGGTATAATCTGAACATGGGAGTGATTTTAACAGCCGAAAATTCAGATCAGTTGCGCGAATGGTGCTACTATCAGTTGAGTCAAATACTGGCTCGTTATAAACTTGAATGTTATGGCCAAAAGATGGCTTACAAGAGGCTGACACAAAATCGTGGCATAAACGAGGAATTCCAATTTATAACTAAAAAGATATCAGAATTGGAGGCAAAAGTTGGGGATACCATTTCATTTCAAAGTATTCAGCTAACTAATGGAAGTCGTATTAATCTGAATGAGAACAACAATTGGCTAATCGGACTTGAAGAACTATTTCCCTATGATTGGACACAATTAGCTGTGGATGAAGTTATCGAAACTAATATTTTACTGGATATTCGAACTATAGTGAGATCCGAAGACTTTTATTACTATGCTGAGCGATTATTGGATTCTTATCGCTGGTATCGTCAGGTTTTCCAACCGAATAACCAGAAAACATTTATTCCCAGTGATCTTCGCATAGATGATATGCAGATAACTCCTTTGATTACCTACGATCAACCTGTTGATGTTGATATTAGTAATATTCTGGCCGCCCAACATTTTTACTTAGCCGGCCAGTTTGTGTGGCCTTTTACTTTGCAACATCGACAATTTCGACTGCAACATAAGGATTTCTCATACAACCTGCTCATATCGAGTAACAAAACACAATCGACCATTTTCCGAGTTTTTCTAACCACTTCTGAGCGAGGAGGAAACATTCAAAGAGAGCCATTCTATCAACTCGATTCGTTCCTGACTGTGATATACCCTGGATTGAATCGAATAACCAGGGAATCGAAGGAGTTTAAAGGCCTCGCTGGAGATCACATCTCATACACCGAACTCTATCAGTTTGTTAAATTGGCCGAAAGGGATGAATTCGACTTTCCCCTCAATATATCAACTGCAAATTGTGCATTCCCTCGACGTCTGATTTTACCGCGTGGTGGTTTGGGAAATCCCCTTAAATTGCGTCTTCTGATCGTGGCCAGTGTGTATGATTTTAGGGCTCGGCAGGAAAACGAACTTAATTGTGACTTTAGCCAGGGTGTCAGTCGATGGGATGAACTGCCCTTGGGTTACCCCTTCGAAAGATTTCTGGAAGATGACGCCCTGGCTGTTGAAATCTCCGGAGATCATGTGTTCTGGAAGGATGTGCATATCCTGCATGAGAATTAAAAGGCATAAATCTAATTAACAAGTTTAAAGTGTAAGCATATGTGTTAATAAATAATAAAATAAAACACTTGATTAGATGAATATCAATTCTATTAGATGGAATGGGTTACGTGCTCTTTAGAATATATCTTTTAGAATATTTGAATATGTAGATATTATCAAATACTTACTTTACGTTGCCTATTTCAATTTGAAAAACTCTCACAGAGTATCTACCATACATAGTAGCGTTTAAGATGTCGTTAGTGCAACTCCATAGATATGCACCTCAATTCCATTTTACCGCTTTCCTGTCTATCCCCATCCCATAAGTCCAACAAATAAACCCTTTAACGGATAGTGACGCCAAATTTGGGTAATTACAAGGCATGGAGGAAATATTAAGAAGACGGGCCACTCCACATGGGGTCTTAAAACCTCAAATTCAACATGTACACAATATTAATCAAAACTACACTGAGCACTTCGTTCAAGTAATATTAACAGTCTAAGAAAATTAAGTATTTATGATTAGTAAATATAATAATGGGTGAAATGTCAATTATATCTCAATATTTGCTTAATAAATACGTTTCACAAATCGTTACTTATTAAGAATAAATATGTTAGGAATATAGCCTGAATTTTTCTCAGTGCAGCAGTTTCAAAAGCATAGAATCAAAACAAAAATTAAAAGCGAACCATAATATATGTATATGTATATATGTCTGTGTGAAGGGGAAAGGGCTTGTGTTGGCGAGGGGGTTGGACCCAACGGGGACATGGGGCATGGGGCATGGGGCATGGGGCTTGGGGTTTGAAGACGACGTTGCATGGATGCGAAGCACTTTATATCAAGTCAAAGAACGGTTTGTAGAAGGGGGCGGGGATAGCGAGACCGCTAAACTTGTTATACGCAATCGAATCGAAAATATGGGCGAAATAAGGTTTTTACGGCGGCAGGGGCTTCGAAGGGGGGATGGCTGTGTGTGTCTAGAACTAGTTTTTATTTCTTTTTTTCCCCGATTTTTTCTCTCTTTCTTTTGGGCCGATGACGCGGTATAAAAGAAAATATTGGACACCTGCACGGTTTCGTATAGCAACCCACCCAGTCAGCAGCTACAACAACCACACGGCGTATGAGGCACAAGTGAAGCCCGAATAAAAAATTAAATAAACGCACGCAGACAGAGGCCAAAAAACAGAGCGTCGATGGCTAAGCAACTGAATAGATAACACGTGGATCAAAAAGTGGAATGATTGGAAATTGCTAGAGTTGCAGATACCCGCTAAAAATAATGAACTTGTTTTTCGCACTTAAGTAGCATCGCACAAATGCCAACAGAGTGCGTAGTGTTATTAATTATTATTATTACTATTTATATAGTAATAGCTTTTTTTAGCATGAATAAAAGCAATGAAATAGGCATAATCGTAACAGAAGCACAATTTCAACTTTAAAGTAAGTATGCATGTATTTATATTTGGTTAGAAAATGTTTAAATAAAAAATGCAAATAAATAATAAATAAATCAAATAAATTTGTAGCTCTAATACTAAGTATACGAATTATATATATACATAATTATATACATAAATATATATATAAATATATTTTAAATATGTTAATTGGATTACGAATAAACAGAAACTGTAACCAAATCCCAACATTGAAAAGTTCAAGTTTAACATTAAGGGTTATTTAAAAATTGTATCTTGAATCCGGACTAAGAAACTGATTACTATTTCAATCGAACTAAGGAATTATAGGAAACACCACTCAAATTCGTAGAGATGAACCTTTAACACTAGATAGAGTGTACATATCTATAAGACTAGGCAACCGTAATGCGCCCTAGATTTCCTTTTAGTTTCCCTCTCGCTCCCTCAATTGTCTGTCTCACTTCCTCCAGCCATTCTAGTGCCAGGCTCTTGCCTTAGGTAGCTGCAAAATGATGGCTGTCCCGACAACCCAAAAACCCAAATAAAAAAAAAACAAGATAGAAATAATAAAAAGGGGCAGCCGAGCGTAGATCGATAGAAAGGCGAAGGACGAAAACTAATGTCCAGGCTTTTATTTCCAAGAAATTTAAAACTTTGCGAAGGAGCAAAGAATCCGAGAAGTGGAAAAGAAAAATGGTGTCGTTGGTGTTCAGAATAAGATTGAACCGAAACACTTGAGAACACATGGCGGCGGGAGGGTGGAGGGGGGAGGGGGGAATCGTCGTTGAAGGATCTCTGAATCGCGCAGGTAGAAGACCTAGTAATGGCTTCTAATTTTTTTCTCTTATTTTTCTCTATAATAATTTATTACGCCCAAATTAAACCGGGAAGCAAATAAACAACTTTGCCCAGTCAAATGGTTTCCGATGAAAACTTTTGCCAACTAAGGGATAAAAACCATAAAATGACCGACCAACGACAACAAAAGACGTGTGTGTGTGTGCGTGTGTGTGTTGTCTGCCATATAAGGTGTGTTTCCAGCTGAAGTGCATTTTGTCAGCTTAACTTCCAGTTGGTCAGGCTATAAAGTCTGCCGATCCCGTCGGTCCTTCTGTTTGCATAACTGTATACAATCGGCTGAGAACTGTCGGCACTCAGAACTTGATTGCTTTTTGAACTTTCCGCCGAGCTGCCTTCAACCTCCAACTCCCCCGCCGCATCCCTTGCTCAACTTCAACGAGGTTCTTGCCATTTATGCATAATTAATAAATTGCCCTGTACGCAAACGATTGCAACGATATAAGTTGCCCATCCACTTTCAATATGACACAAGAAATTATTATTTCGAATCTCGAAGTCGTTCATACCCTTCAGGATATTCATTCCTTCTTAATATGATTATTCTATATGCATGGCAATTTTTAAAATATCATGAATTAAAATAACTAATACTCTTTGCATTTTAGTAATTTATATTTGTAATGTTGAATTCGGAACATTCGGACGATTGACGACTAATCTTTAGATTTTGATAAGCTCAAGCTCAGCGAAATTTTAAATCGGCTGAGAAATGGCTCATGTTGTACAAAGCAGCTTGTTTATTTGTGAGATTAATTTTGAGCCTTATACATATGTGGATTTACCGATTGAAAATGTCGACTTAATATTTAAATAAATTTAAATATAATCAACATAAACTTCAGAAACAATGACGTTCTTTTCGCAGCTGTCAATTGGATGTACATAAATCCAAGTACGCATTACACACGGATATTCATACACATATGTACATATATAGTATATAGTATATGTTTCAAAAACATGTCCAGTTTTAAGTTCAGTTTTCTTATAATTGTGAAATATAAACAATAAATTATACACTTTTGTGCTGAACATAGTTCTCATTCGAATCGAGTTCATCACCGCCTGTGGCAAGCTGATCTTTTGTTTTATTCCTCAGGTGTGGGCGATCCGACTTTCATTCGCCATCGAGATCGGGATAATGGATCGGAAGTATTCCCCATGTTTGCCGGTTGCCGTCTTTTGTTTCGCCTCAGTCGGATGAGAGATGGGAGGCGTTGGAGGCCTCTGTCTTCTGTCTTCTGTCTTCTGTCCAGTGGTTTATCGTTTGTGGGCAAGTCTCAGACTCAAGGGTTGTCCATTATTTCACGATGTCTGACAGCTGTTGTTCACATTCTCTGGACAGTGAAAGTGGGTCACTCTTGGCACATTTTAATGGCCTTGTTGGGGTAGGTGATTGTGGATGTTTTTGTTTTGAAACGAACTTAACTGGGCAGATGCTGAATAATCGAATTGAAATTTCAAAGTGTTAGAATTTAAAATTGTACAATACATACAGAGTTTTACAATTGATATACAACCTTGAACCATAGCGAAGTAATCTATTTACATTAAACATATATTACTTACATAAATTTAATTATTCTGAGTAAAAAGAGATTTATTGAGCGCTATCGCTTGATGTGGAGAACGCTTAAATGGACAAGGGACAAAGATATAGATTCGCTTTCTTTATAGACACAAAAAGTATATGTACTTTACACACTGATGTCATTAAAAAACCATTATATCCATGTGTCTATATTGAGGTATTTCAATTTAAATCCGTTTAAAATTCGAATTGAACACAATTTGCTTGAAAAGTGTTTGCATTGGCGTTCATCCGTTCATCTGGGAAATAATTAACAAAAAAGTCGAGAGGAGCACTATAGCTCATATATTGGCAAAAAGCCAAATATTTAAGCGCATGAAAACTCTCTCAATGAAAGATGATAAAAATAATTTTCCCCACTGATGTCATTCTCTGTGGGGGAAGTTTAATGACAAGAAAAACAACACTTTTTCTTTTTTAAACGAACTATCAAGCAGTAAAATGAAAGTTCACAAAACCTATAAATTGTAAAAATCAAATCAGGCAAATCGAAATGCCAATAAAAAGCAATTGAAGGCTCTGCACCAAAAGCAATTTAATGTGCCGATTTAATGTGCAAACCGAGTTTTGCTAATTGTTGTAATTGATCATCATTAATTTTATCACATGTTTTTTTTTTATGCTAAATATAAAATGAGTAGAAAATGAGTTTGAAAACATAACACATTTGTTTACATAGGTGAAAACATTATAGTTGTTTTCTTTTAACTAAATCGAACATTTCGTTGTCAACATATAAACAACATATAAAAATATATGTATATGCACACAGCTGAAACAATTTATTCTCAGTTGCGATTTTACAAGAAGTTGACATCCTTGGATTCGATTTTATTTACAGCTTGGAGGCTTGACCAACTTGAACTGCTGCAAATTAAAAACATATTGGCCAATACTTGTTGACTGCATATCGAACGGTTCTTGGGTTTATCGCCTTGAATTGTACATGATACTCGAGCGATTGAAGGTTGACAATTTATTGACAGCTTCACTAATTGCTTTGGAAAATCTATCACATAATCGAAAGTATTGTGGGTCTCAAAAAAGTAAGTATATCACTGATAAATCAATTCGTCTTTACTTAAATTCGATAAATGGGTCAATAGATGTATATAGAAGTTCGAAAGTGTATTTAAATTTGTTGTTGTTAATTTTCAAGAATGAAATTCAGAAAGAAAACAAGACAAAATTAATGATTTTACATAATTTATTTTGTGAATGACACTGTTGTGAAACTCAATTAAATTGATGATTTCAACCATCACAAGGACCGTTTTATATTGAATATTTTTGTATGCCCAGACGTTACATAAACAATTTTATACTAGTATAAAATTAATAAAAAAAAAACTACGAACATACGAAATAGCAGCAAATTGCCTTTTGGAAGCGGTTTTGCAATATTTCCAGCCTGAACGGGAACGCCTCCTCTTTGAATGTTGCGTTTTGCATCATGGCAAACATTTCACACCTCAAATTCATTGAAAGGGAATATTCCACACCGAGCGTTTTGCATAAAATGATCTTCCTTCCTTTCCCCGCTGATTTGTGTGCACTGCACAAACGAACTGGAAAAATATTGCTAAAAATAAAGAATCCAACGAATGCGCGAATTTAATTTGACAGCCAGCAGAAATGCTTAGAAAATGCAATCGCGCCATGAATCTATCAGCATCGATGCAATAAAAAGCCAGAAATAGCAAATGAAGTCGCCTTTGAATATAATCTTCTTTTCAATTTAGAAAAATGTAAGTATTTAATAATACTGACTGATTCATAAACATAATTCTTTAACATAAGCAAAAAAATCAATTAACTGGGATTACTGACAAAGCAGTTAAAAATCGTTAGTAAATATGACATAATTATCTGTTTATGGGTTAAACTGATTTATTTATTTACCACATCCCTATTTTGCTTTATTTAACTTTTATACAAAATGCATTACCTTGTGAAACTATAATGTTGGATACTTTAAGAGTGAGGCTAGTTAACATTCGAACTGTTTGTCTGAGGCAATTTTAGTCTCATAAAAGTGTCAAGGGTTCCGTGCTAATAATATAAACGGCTTTATCGACTTATAGTTCTTGCTTCACACCAGTTTAATTAAGAAATTTAGCCCATTTCAGTCCTGATTGCTCTCATAATTTGTGTTTCTTTTTCTGACTAAATCTCCGCTGAGTCGCAATCGCAACAAAAGAAGCCAGCAGCAGAAACACAAGTTTCGCATTAAACCCAAAAAAAAGTATCCCAGATCCATGGCCGTGCAAGAAAAGCCCAGAGGAGATTGGTTTTAACTGGCGCGATCTGCGATGAATCATACTCTGTATAGTATAGACTCTCCAGACTTCGGCACGATTCGCTAAAAAGCTTGGCTTTGTATGGAGTGAGCATCTTGGGAGCTTTTGGGGACGAAGTCGCTGTATTCTTGCCATCTAACTACCTGAACTACCTGAACCAGCGATTTTTGAGGGACTTGCTAATCATATCCAGCCACGAATTGTTGATCATTTAACTGTGGGCCAAACTGCAAGATTCTCTTGGATGACTCATCCCATCCACTGCAGGTAGTTGGCCTTTTGCTCCAGACTAGACCCAGTTGGGTCTGTGCGAATACCCTGACTGAGAAGAGTCTTTCAGCTTTTGTAATCAATTCATTTCCAGTATATTAATCCATTTATTGTAAATAATTGTTAATAAATTATTATGATATATATATATCTATATTAGCTATTTGAGACTTAATTAATTTTACATTATATTTAGGGTACTTTAGTCGTTTAGAGCTTTTCTTTTTGTATTAGATGTTGCACACAAGATGTTCAGGTAGATTTACTGTATAAACAAACACGAATGGGCAAATACGCAAAAAGCCAGGAAGACGGTCGAAATCGACGAGGCGTCAAGTGAGGGGGGGGGGGGGTGGCACTAAAAATTATTTATATTTAAGCTTATTTATGGGTTTGGGTTTCGGGTTCGGCGCGCGTTCTTGACTTGACCACTCGATGAGTCACAGTTGCCGACCTGATCCATATGTGCGGAAACTGAACTCCTTTTGCAGCAGCACTTTATTGTTACTCGTTTATGTTTTTATTTATTTTTTTTTTTTTATTAAAAGTTGATTGATTTTATAGGCGCGATAAGTTCATTGTAGTCGATTCTCCTATGTCTGTCTGCCTCTCACAGATGACTAATGTTCGGTCGTTGGGGCTCAGGCCTTTGGTAATGAATTTTCGCTCCACTCTGGCGATCTCTTTGTTGTGCAAAATGTTGGAGTTGTTTGTTGAAAAGATAGTTATAAACACTTTGAACTGGTCGTTGACACTTGGTTTGGCTGCTCAGTGTGCTTTTGAAGGGGATAAGGTGTTGATTTTAATTGCAGATTCTGATCTCGAAACCAATTAGAACAATTAACTAGGAATTTAAAAGGTATATAACACTGCTTTGAATTAGTTTGGCTAAGTATATAGTATATATATGGAATAAGGACTTTATTACCCATATCCTTGAACTTTTCTGCATCCCAACCACAACAATTACCCACATCCGAAACTCAATACAAGCAAAACATCGAATTGCTTTATGCAATACAATGTTCGTTTATTGCTTTGTTTAATTAATTTAACAGGCGAATGGCAAATGGGAACCATAAATAAGGCCCGCAACTAATTGCTGACACAGTTAGCAAGACAAGACAAAGACAAAGAAAAAAGCATGGGGATCTATTGGCGTGGGTGCTGCTGACAGTCAAAGATCAGAACGTGGCCAAGAAAATTGTGTGGACCAACACCTGTGTGCCACAACACGTGCTGGCTGTGCTCCCAAATATCCAATTTCCAGGGAAATCGAATTCAACTTTACTAATTTCCAGTAGCAGCCATCGGTGATAAATTCCATTTTCAGATGCTGTCGAGATACTATAGAATCAAGACTTTGAAGTTCAGGTTAAAGCTTCTCTAGCAGTAGACAGTTGGCACGAGCCATAAATATTCCAGACAGCCCAAATCAGCTGAATCATCATCTTCAACACAATCATGATCCACAATTACAATGTCTGTCCAAGAAGAAGCTGTAACTCCCATTTTCACCGCCTTCACAAAACTACGCCCACTTTATGCACCTTCGAATCCGTGGGCACGAGCCGACGAAGTAGCTGGTATATTTTGTTTCTAGCTGTTTTTAATTAAAAACGCTGAGCACAAAATCTGTCTGAAGACCCTAAATAAAATAAATGACTTTTACCCTAGAGATTTAAAAAGCTTCTTCAACGCACAATCGACGAGTCATGCCCCGAGTTGTAGCCTGATTCTTTGGGGCTAAATGAGCTGTGATGATATATGGCAACTCTTGATGCTCTATAAATTTGAGTTTAGAAAAGTTCTTAATAACTTAACAATTTCTTTGATTTATAAAACACTTAAATAGGAATTATAATAATTGTATGATTTGATTTAATGTAATGTATAGCAATAAAAGTGCAATAAATACATTTTAAATTCATTTATTTTTGTTGACACAGTTTCCTCATTAATTAATTTCCACATCAAGTTTATTAACTTTATTGAAAGGGCAACTAGAAAATGGACTTACCAACCTGGCTGAGAAGCTCGAGTCTGGGCGTTTTCCCAACAAGAGGCCTGGCCAGCGGCTGGCTACAACGAAGTACAACTGTTCCACAACTGTTTTGGGCATCGTCATCGTCGTTGTCTTGAGAGTCCAACTCTTTTTTTTTCCAACTCGTAATAGGAGTCTGCGCCTGCGCAAAAGCTGCGCCGCCTTGGCACGTGCGCAGCAGCAAAATCCCGAGACCAAAGCGCACTGCAGGCCTAATTTGGGATACCCAGTAATCGCAGAATACGAGGGTAAACCCTTTTTCTAAAAATCTATATTGCAGTTCTGACACGTATAACTATGGGCTGTTAAAAGGATAGGATAAGCTTATTGATACACTTTTAAAAGAAATAATTTTCTAATATATTCTATTCTGAAATTCAGGCTATTCGACAAGCAATGGGTAATAGACTGTCGAGTGTTGTAATGCGACCACTTGGCTTAATTCGTTTCGTTTGGTTTGGTTTCTTTTCATTTCTGGTTTTGAAAAATGACATACAATGGGCTTGGGTTGAGCTTGGATTGGAGCGATGCTGAGTTTTTGTGGAGTGGGCTGGGTTTTGGGGGCATTTGGGCTGGAAAATCAACTTGTTTGTGTACGGCTGTGTTTTGGAGCTCAGGTGTTGGCCGATGGTTTGGATTGGATTGGAGTGGAGTGGATGGAGCCACTGCCACCGTTTGATGACTCTGTTTCGATTCGGTCCCACTTCGGAGCTTGATTAATTTACGACCTAAGGTCAGACGATTGTGTACAAAGGGTTTAACTTGTCGCTAATCGGTCAAGGCTTCTATTGTTGATTTCAAAACAGAACCAAGAAAACCACAGGCCATCAAAACCAAAATCAGACTGCATTTGGCTTGTATCCAAGATTACAGTTAGCAGATGGCAGAGCTAGATTAATTCCCCCAGCCAGACTCCTTCCACTCCACTCTTGTAATGCTTCTGGTCATGGCAAATTTAAAATTTACCTGCCGCACGCCAACTACTCTCGACACCTGCTGCTCAAAATGGACCTGGTTAGAATTGTCTTAATCAAAACATTAAACCCTTTTGGCATGCCTGCAAATTGCAAGGAACCGTGCCCCTAATGAGGCTCCAATCCTCGGTAATGAACTGCAATTGCTTATGAAGAAACGAGACATGATCTCGACTGCATCTAATGAGTCGGAATGGGGTTTCCGTAATTGATTGGTCAGAGGATGTTGCGCCTGGTGAATCCGGTCGGCAAACGTACGTCCCAAGCCAACTACGAGCTTGCAAAGATATTTGGTTGAAAAATAAAACAATATGGCAGGGAATTTAATAACGTGTTTTTACTATCATTAATAAAATACCTCATATTCGAACTAAAATATTGTTTAGTCACAGATGTATACTAGTAGGCTAATTTTATAGTAGTAATTCAATGATCTTTTTGACCGCGATCATAAGAGAGATCATAGCTTAAGATATACCATACAATCGTTTCCTACTTAACATAAATGCGCTCCACATCGAGTGAGCTCTTTTCCTAATAAGATCGACAAAAGCCAAGTATTAAACGAGATTATTTGACTACCAGTGTTGAATCCATTGTGGTCATGGTTGACTCAACTCCGAACAGCAAACACGGCAGGCACAATTTATGGCCCTTAGAACTGTTTTTCAGACACGACGACAGGCCAGAGGTCCAGAATCCGAGTCCGAATCGCGGACCCCGATGGACAGGAACTGGTTCCTGGATACTGGATGTTGGCTGCTGAGTTTGGTTACTGGTTGCCGGCCTAGGGAAGTGCTACCGTCTTACACAGATACACACGCACACCCGGTACGGCCCGACTGTCAACCACACCTCAGCCAACCCCAGATCACCATCGCCCCATCACCCCAACAGGCTGGCTGGCGTAACCCATAATTTTAACACCAACAATAAAAAAAAAAAAGAGAAACAACAACGGCGGCGAGGTGCAGGTGTGCATCAAGTCCAAGTCGCAGTAGCGAACTCGGTCCGTGTATCTTGACATCTCTCGGATACTCAGATACTCAGATACTCTGATACTCTCATACTCCGATACAGATACAGCTCGCACTGGATCATAAATTTACGTTTCGAATTGTTTGAAACCGAAAAACCAGTTCTCGCCCAAAGTTACAAAAAGGTTTTTCCATCGGCACCACTGTAGTTTGAATCCGTGGTTCTATACATCCGCTAAAAATGCATTAGAAACCATTTTTATTTATTTAATTGATAACTTTTTCTTATACAAGTATAACTTGACTTTAATTGACTCGATGAAGGGAAGTTGGTTATTACCAAGAAGAAGGTGTAAGAACGGAAGATGTCAGTTAGAAATTAAGTATACACAATGTGTATTTTAACAAAGTATTAAAAACCAAATTATAATGTATTGAATATGTAGAGTTTAACTATAAATTATCAATACTACTATTGTAATTATTTAAATATGTTAAATAAATCCATACAAAGTCGTTGTTTCATTTTTAAAGCATTTCAAACCTTTGACTAAGCATATATTTTTTTTAGGTTTTTAAAATGACTTATCAGTTTTGTCCCTTATAAAATAAAAACTGACCCACTTTTTTCACCACTTCAGTTTTGTTTTTTGCTTTGACCCAATTTTTGCGAAATCCCGAAATTCGCAGCAACTGTAAAATTCTGAAAGTTCAGTTAGCTGATTTAAAGTCAGCTGCACAACAAACAAATAAAAGTCCGTCGAACGTCATTCCCAGTCGAACATTCAGCAAGATTAATTACCGCATTAATTAACTGACCCGAAAAGCGAAAGTTTTGCAACAAAAATTACTCATAAGCAGCAAAAGGAATTTGAATTCGAACGAAAGTGCTGACAATCCGATAATTGCAATATTTAAAAGTGACCTTAAAACATTTGCATAGGTTAATAGGACTACGTAAATTGGAATTTAGTTATAGATTTGTAATTTTGTGGATGTGGGATTTGAAAGAGAAAATATGATATTCTTTGGTTAATTATAGTAAGCTCTTGGAAAACAGCTTATGTTATGTTTCTGAGAATTTTGTTAGCACATAAAAATAGTATATTTAGAAATTTATGTTATATTTTAGATTATGAGCTAGATCCAATTTAACGATTTAATCCAAATATACAACTACTTTACAGTAGTTCAAAGTCCTGTGACCACAAATGTAATGGATTCTAAGAAACTGACTCACCATGTAGCTATGTCAGACAATTTCCGTTGGACCGATTGCCGATCCGTTCCAGGACATCGTAAAAATTGTAAATGCCAAATACATCAATTGACTTTATGGCTAGAAATACCTGTAGGAATAGACGCTTATGCGTTTCGGTATGAAACTCACAATTAAAAGTTAATAGCCAAACGACACGGTTAATCAGCGAGAAAATTGCACTGGGCCACGACAGAAGCCAAATGGAATTGGCCAAATACGAATGCATTGTGGAACAATGCCGCTGGCCACAAATATTAATCATGTGAGCACTTAATTTGACACTTGGCCATAATGGAAAGCACTCGTACCGTGGAGTGACTGTGCCTGTGCCTGGACCACGGCGGAGGGTTGAGCCGGAGAAGCGTCTCTAATCACCAACGGGAACAACTTTAAAGTGGCCTGTCTGTGACCGTGTCTTATTCGCCTCATCGGCAGAAAGGCAGCAAGCAGCAACTGCCACCTGCCTTACGCAATTAAGCCGAAGACAGCGCTGGACGGAGACACTGAAAAAAAATGCACACATCTTTAGTATGTAGAAAAGCTTAAAAAGCATGCTCCTTGTAAATATCTGTCAGATTGCATTGTTATTCTAGAAGTTTACCAATGCTTATGTAAATTAGTTGGTTTAAATTCACAATTATTCTTCTTTTAACTTTAGTCACAGTCGGTGACCATCTTGGCTAATATACACTTTTGTTTTCCGTGTAGACACGCACTGGCACGACAAAAGGTTCAGTCTGGGTTCTACTCGGTAATTACTCAATGCCTCGAACTGGTTCTCCTGCTCTGCGTGTGTAAGTCAAGTAGCTCGGCTCAGCCAGATTACAAAAGACAAACGGACAAACGGAGACTGAACAGAAAGCCAAAGAAACGATCAAAGCTTTTGCTATGGCCACGAAAAACCCTTTCAGTAATAACTTCAACTTAGGAAGGGGGCGGACTGCGACTGCGACTGGGGTTTCCGATAAATATTTATGTGTCATTAGCTGGATGCCCGGGCAGTCATCAGGTGGATGTATTGAAATGCCTTCTTCGTTGTTGTTACGGCGGTAATTTATTACGAGAAAGGTGCGGAGGATAAAACTTAAGCTGATCTCGGGAGTTGTTCAGAAGGCGGACTAACATACAAATATGTACCTAAATCAACTCCAGTTTAAATGGACAGGTTGTACAGAATTGTACGATCAGAAAGAACAAGTTTTCAGTAGCTAAGCTTTATAAATTATTTAGAACACCATTTTGCACTACTTGCTAATAAGATACACACTATATATATATACATATGTGAAGTTGATTAAGGATTAAATAGGCAATGTTCTAATGGGATTCACATATTTGATGAATTCTACGGCCACCTGCTGTGGTGAAATGCCGAGACCAACGGATTGATCTGCGTGACATATGCCAAATCGAAACCAAACCCCAAACGATCCGGAATTCGTAGCCTAAATAGCCGGCAATCCGAGGGCTATGATGCCGCCTCAAGTGGGTATTTATGTGGCACGGACCAAAGAACCAGAAAAAGAAACCTGGAGACGGCAACGTCTCGTGTGTCAGAGGCCGAGAAAAGTGAAAAGTGAGAGGATGACACATGCCTGCGGATTGCTAAGTACTCTTAGGGCAGATTAACTTAACTGTGCATAAAATGCAGCACACTCAAAACAAAAAAAAAGGGAAAACTGCAGGAATGTCTCGGCGAGACCGTGAAACAAAAGTATAAACTGTCCAACTATGCTGGAGTGGCTGTCAGGGGAAATATTGCCGGAATGTGTAAAAAGTCATGCATAAAATTAGTTTCGACTTGGGTGACGATGCCCGCTGTTACCGCCCCTCTCTGCCTGCCCTGATTTATTTCCACAAATGCATTTTTAACACTTGGGCAACACGTGCGTTCCCGGAATATTTAGACTCTCAAGTGCCCAAACCTCCCCGCCCCAAATTTCCATTTCAGATGTTCAGAATCTTGCTGCTTGCCGTTCAAAACCCATAAAATGCGCTGGAAAATATGAAGAATATGACATGTTGAAGTGCGTTTATCTGAGAAATTCGATACGAATAATATGCAGATACACTTTACATTTCGAATCGTTAATGAATAAAACTTTACAACACTATGATTACGATTCGATTGGTATAAGTATATATTATAGTTCATAAAAGCATGAAAATGAAATAGAGATCAGATTTATAAGAAAACCCCACTTCAACTATCTAAACTCGATTACAAACGTCAGAATAGAAATAATAAAATGATTTCCTAATGAGACTTTATAATTGCTTACTGGTTCCACATGATCGAGTTTCTTAATTAATATATTGTAGATAGTGTAACTACACGAAAATTCCCACGCAGTGTGCAGCACTCATATATGAATATTCTTAGTGTGTAAAAGGTACAAGTTTTTCAAGTTGCTTCGCATAAATTTCAATGATCACCGAAGCTCGACCAGTGTGCAATGGGGCAGAAACTCATTGAGAACAAGAAGTTATAATATCTTACAAGAAATCATATCTTAACCGAAGCCAAAACTCTGTGGTTAAACACACCCAAAATAACTAAATGAAAGGAGCAACCTGCGTCTGCGCACTGTTCCATGGCGAAATCAAATTAATTTGTTTGATGGACTTGAAGACTCTTGAAGAACTGCGTCATGTGCATTCGATTGTTAAATGGGATTGTTAAATAATGCCCACCAACTACAAGCGTTTTCACGCCATTCTGAGCACTTGTGAGGGAGTTGGGAACCCCGATTTTCGACATCTTTAAGAGGGGACGCTCCCAGGTGAGGTTTCGTCGTTTTGTTTATTTAAGAAAATGTGGAAAAATCAGCAAAGTGTGAGAATTAAATTGCTTAACAAATTATACAAATATCATTTCTTGCTACTCTCACGTATCAATCGATTTTCCAACTGAAGGGGTGACAAGACATTTGGTCTATGAGAATTGATCGTTGTTTCGAATATCTTCCGGTCATTAAAATCAAGGGTTACTCTGAATTGACATCTTGTGACCCCGTCAACTAACACGTTCTATTACAAGTTTAAAGCACAACGAAAATTATATCGGATTTCACTATAAATATGGTAATATATTTTAACTATTTTTCATCGTATATACATTATTATTAACCTGAATATTTTCAATCAGATCTGATTATGCACAAAAATCAAAGCTTAGAAAAAACATTGAAAAAAGAGGCCAATATTTCGCCAACAATGATCAGGTAAGCACGCATCTGATAAAGAGCCCTACACTTATGTGAATTCCTCCTTTGTTTTGCCTCCGGAGCAACCAAGATGAGGGAAAAACATCGCTCCAGGCAGGCATTTGACCCATTTAAAAGAGAGACTTTCCCTTTTCCTGGCGTTGTTAATCGCACGACCGCAGAATATGGCAGTCTGTATGCTGGATGCTTAAGTGATTAACACCCGACCTCCTCGAGGGATCATTAAGCAATACATAATCCAATTAGCATTTAACAGGCGGCGGAAAAGAGACGGAACGAGAGACGATCCTTCTTCACCTGTTGGCCAGGCAAAAACACAAAAGGATTTCATATTTTGTTAATTCAACGAACCAGAAACATTTCGCTGTCGCTGAGATGAACCTGCTAAGAACTTAAACAAACAAGTTGATCACGATCTGTGCAAAGGGTGATCCAAACTGGCAATTGCTCTGATATGGATCAACAACATTTACTTTTACTCTCAATTGTTGCTGCCCTTGGACCTTTTCTGTTATCTGATATCTGATCTGATGTGCTCGTAGATAAAAGAAATGCCAATTCTACTTAGAAAATGACACGCAAATGGCACAAAAAAAAAGAAAGAAAGAATCCAAACTCTGGAAAATGGAAACCCAAAGGGGAGGGGGGAAAAGGTCCCGGGGATTATATCCAGTTCGGAGCCTCATCAATATGTCTGCAATTAAGTTGGGCACGAATTCGTTATTAGGGGTCAGGCAATTGATAGCGAGATGCTCGGCATTATTCAGCGCACAAATTGCGTGAGGCACAAAGCAGATCCGAATGCGATCGACCGCGATCATTACAACATGCACAGGATAACCTGTACAAATCGGTCCTTCTCCTTTTTACCCGCCTATGCAGATCGGATCGAGGGATTCGGATCTGGTTGGAGGAGGAGGGGCTCTGTTGAAATGATCTCCCTCACAAAATGGTTGCATATGCATGAGTTCGATTCTGATCGTTTGCCAGATCACTGAGAGAAAACAGGGTCCTGTGATAGGATAAATTCCCATATTTAAGTCATAAGAGATAAGGCAATTGTAATAAGCACTCATTAACTAAATATTAGTTTAAAAACTTAATAATATATACAATTTTAAACAAAATAGGAACACTTTAGCATACTATTAAATATCACTGTTCTTGCACTTTTTTTTAAATTTATTTATTTATATTTCTTTATTTCCTAATTTTCATAATTATCTAAATTTTGGCCGGTGCAAGATTAGTCTGATATAGTATGTATATAGTATAGTGATTATACCTGCAGACATACATATACATAGATACATATGTAGATTGCACAAAGGAAAAGGGAAAATCGCTTAGCGATCATGGAGCTATATAGTATGTATGTGTGTGTACAATATATAAGGTGTTTTTTTGGGGGAGGGGGCTTAACCCTTTGCTGTCATTGTCATTGAACGGCTGACAGTTGCACGAATGTAATTGGCAGTAGGCGCGAAAGCAGAACGCATGAAAAATAGAGGCGTGTGAAAATGATCCACTCCTATCACTTCGACATCCCTCCACTTCAGTCGCTCCCAAAATCGTGAGAATTTCCATTTAAATCTCGGGAGCAGGAGGTGAAAGGGGCAAAAAAAAAAAAAAACGGCAACATTTGCCAATGCAAAAGGGTTTAATTCACTGGGGTGAGCAACGCTGCGTAAAATTAGATTAGATCGCGTCGCCATTTAAAACCTGCTGAATACAATCGATGAAAGGTCCAATTTCAGCTGACAGTGTCGACATATGCACGCACATATAAAATGTGTAAATATATTTATTTTTTATTCGAGAGAATAAACAACTAAGTAACGAATAGAGGGTCATATTGAAGGAAGGAACCAGCTAACTTACAAAGTAATCAGTTTTGAAGATAGTTCGATGAAGGGTGGTCTAGAATTTTATCGCTTTGTGGACCGTCCTTTTCCAGAATTATGAGATGTGAGGTGAAAAAATCGTAAGTTAGTTGGATTTACTAAAAAGTGTTCGAAGTTTGAAGGTGCCAAACAAATTCAAGTTGAAGCACATTTTATTTTGCAAAATTTATTTTTGTATTCAGTCAATGATTTAAAGCAAAGCCTTACATTAAATTCATATACATAAACTAAAAATTCTCTGGAGGTTTTGAATATCTACATATAGTATAAATTTTTGGATTTGTTTTATGGCGGACTAAGTATGTTATTTAAGACACGTTTACAAGGCAGTAATGAATTCTTTCCAATTAGTTATAAACAGTCAAGTCAATGTTCACGTTTATCTATCTGTCAGATTTTTACAGACTAAAATCTAAGCTTCAAGCTTTAAAATAAGCATGTCAAAAAATTGGAAATTGTATCCAAAAACATTAGGAGAAAAAGGTCTTACTGACATTAATGTCATGAATATAACCGATACATATATAAAATAAATTCAAACTTATCAAACTTTCAAAAGAAAATAATTATCTAAAATAAGATTGTACCGATAGAAAGCTGAACATTTTAATTATATTTAAATGCATTTATACAATTTTGTTAGATTTTTGTAGATAAACGACCTGCTATCATACCAACTTTTCCTTCTTTGTCCTTAAATTTCACATAAAAAGGCGAGCTGAATATTTTGTTAAATCCGTAAACGTTGAATCTCTACAAAAATGTATCGGGAAAGTAGCTGCTTTGGTAGCACTGCGCTCAGAAATTGGATGAGTGATCGGGTAGAGCGAGAGAGAGAGGCAAGATGGAGAGGCCATGGCAGACACGCCAGACAAACTGGCGACGCCTTGTGAAATTTTCCTTCGTCTTCTCTGCGCACATAATAATAAAGAACATAAATATAAAAAAAAAAAAAATACTGCCCAGGCACACACACACAATCACACGCGCAGAAAGGGAAGTAGAAGAACTACAACGAAATAAGACCATAAATGCATTTTAACAAAAGGCAAACCCCAAGGAGCCAATGAACCTAAAGCGAAAAAAAATAAATAAAAATAAAAACGAAAAGGAATAAACGAAAGAAAACCAACAGAGAAAATAAAGAACCTAAGCCCCAAACCAAAGGCCATAAATAAGCCGACTTCGGCTTCGCTGCGCATGCGCCGCATCATTTCGGGCTGCACTTCAACTTGAGTCTCTGTGCGCCTGCAGCCTCTTCTCGCTGAGATTCCCTATCTCTCCTTCACCATCTATGTACCACCATCTGGTGAGCCATTTAGGAGGTACGGATCCAGAAGATACAGATACAGCAGAGTGCGGACTCAAAACTCGGCTTTGGCTTGAATATTGAAGTACTAGTGAAATTTCGAATCTGTATTTACATAATATCTTATTAGTCATTAGTCACAAACAAATAAGTGCATACACACCCATTTCTCAAAATAAGAAATAAGGCAAGAAAAAATTGACCCATAGAATTGCTTCAATACAATTTCTACAATACTGTAGAAAGAGCTTAAATAATTAGTCAAGACTTTTCAAAATATTTTTATTTAAAAACATTTTTTCACTGATCAATCAAAAATGAAACTCTTACGCATTTATTAATATATTTTATTAATCGAATTGGTAGTGCATTGACCATTCGCTGCCCAAAGACTTGAAAGTTTAAGCTCATTTTTGCTCCTGTTGTTGGCCGACTTATGCCAATGGAATTTCTTCAACTCGGCCACACTTTTCTAGTGTAATTTTTCACTAGTGATGACTAATTCACTTGTTGGCGCTCACGAATGATTCACGCATTTACCGCGAGGTGCGAAATCCAAAACGCAGGTGGCCGCCCAGTTAAAGATACAAAAAAAAAAAAAGAACAGTTGCAGCTGTCGCCGTAGGCCCATGTAAACATTATTTTCCTGTCACCATTTGTTTAAACCTATTTTCATCTAAGCACCGGAGTGGAATGCGTATGCACAATTTTACATTCACAAGCCAACTGATAAGCTCGACTTACAATAAAAATCCAATTATAAGTTATCAGTAAAAGTTCCAAGACCAAGTCACAGTTCAACAGACAATTAAGCAGATTATTTGTATGCTGGCTTAATCACCGATTTTCTAGCATGTGGCGCAGTTTCAGTTTCGGCTGTTAATGTGAAAATTAGATAATTAGGCCCGCGAGAATCTTGAAAATCGAAACGCACACCAAAAAAACACTTGACCCAAATCGATGTCAGCAGAGAAAAGGTCTGAAAATTTGGATTTTTAATAGCTATACATTTGTTTTCATCATATAAATAAATATATGTAGTAGCATATATTTCATAGTGCACAATACATATCTCAAATACACTTGCTGATCCAGTACATTCCTTAATTATATGGCTTAGACCAGCAGCAACTGTTGGAACTTTTGCATAACGATTTAATTAAAGTTTGCACACAGAAAAACCACAAAAAAAAACTAGTCAAAAAGGCTGCGAAAATTTAAAGCGCAAAATCAAATCACAGGGGCTTGAATCAAGCCGAGTAGCAGCCCACAAACGTTGGCTTATTAAATAAATGAACTATAATTAAGCATAATGCATGAGTTAGTAGTCGCTGTGGCTGATGGTTTGAAACAAATTGACGAGCCTACAAATACCTTAGAATAATAAAATGTTTGAAAAATATATATGAAAATTAAATGAAAGGCAAGGATTATTTCATAGTGTACATTTGTAATTATGAAATTATTAAATACTTATACTTTAAATCTTGACCTGCTTAATGGGTACAATAATAGTATAGTATGATGATAACAATGATGATATTGCCTATGTTGAAGTTGTCATCTGACTGAGTCGATTTGTCCACGAGTTTGGCCAGTCTCGCGCTGCATCCACGCATTGTCTTGGTCCAAATGGAAGCCGCCAGGCTGTCTAAGACCAGTAGTAGGCCAACACAAACCCAGTTACCTGGCCAACTTGCCGATTCGAACCAAACCCAGTTGAAACCAGGCCCCAAAGCAGTTGACTTTTTGGCGTATGTTGCAAACAGATCCTCGCCATAATTGGAAGCAGTCGCGCGGAACTTGTTGAGCTGAAGTCAGCGGCAGTAGGAAATTATAAGTGCACTGGCCAAAAAATGTGGTCATTTACCTACTAAAAATATAAATATTCATAAATATTCTGGTTATGGATTTACCTTTTGTAATTACTTTAACTGGAGAGTATACATTGTTTTTAGATATTAATTTCATATTTTGCAAAAGTACTAATTTATTTTCCCAGTGCAACCAGTTCTCCTCCTCGACAACTTCTGGTTTCTATTGACCCAGTCGATACATCCGTCAGTTACAAAGTCGAGTTGCTGGGAATGTAAATATGGCAAATGGAGTAAGTCTGTGCATCAGTTAAGACAGGATCACTTTTACTTTTGCCGCCGTTTTTGCTGGCCACCTTTGTCTTTCTTGTTAATGTGCCATTCTGCCAATCGTTTAGCATTTCCCCTGCGATCCGGAATCTTTCAGGATGCTCTTATTGGCCCGGCCAATTGACACCTGAATGTTAATGGTCCACTGGTACTGTGGCTAACGTTTGTCTTAATGCTTAAATCATGTCTGCGCAAATTATCTCCGCAGTTAAATGATAAACTACAAACAGTTAGTTGTCCAGTCAGCCAACAGGCAGTATCTGAAAATGAGCGGAATGATCTTTTGAATTCCCCTAAAAGGTTAAATGCAATTTGTGCGACAAAATGATTTTCCTTTTACTGGGACTGAAAAATACACTGTATCGTTTAAGAATTGATTGATTTTCTGCGGGGCCTCCGATATGTTAAAGCTTTATATAAGGCACCAGTACTTCGGTCTTCCAAATATTGAAGCTTAAGATCTACTACAGCTTCACTCTCAATCTTAAGCTACACAGCCAAATGGTTCATTTCATTTTCTCTTTAATTAGCCATGGGTCACACCTGAATGCTCGAAGAAAATTTTGAGATGGCAGGTGTTCGGCTCGCCAATGAATCATAACTTCTTTGGTAGCCGGGACAGTTCGTAAAACTAGCTCCAGTCCAAAACATTTTATGGAGATATTAAACACCAACGAAGACAAAGGGCCAACTGGTATCCATAAAAGGGAGCTGCGAATCCACCGGAGCCAACCAAATAGGTGACAATCGAGGGATGAGTCCAATGATGGGTCGTAAAACTGAAGACAGCGCGATAAATGCCCCGTCCACGTAAAGGGAAATTAACATGAAATTGTGAGACGAGACACGATCACAGTCACCCATAATTGCCGAAGAAATTGCCCCTTGGTTTTCCTGGCCCCTGAACCTTCCCCGCCCCTTGCCATCTTCCCGTGGTCCCTAGGCGGCTCTCGGCACTTGTGCTCAGCACACTCTGCAAGTGTGTCCCGGGTTCACTGAGCCCAATCCAAAACCATCTCTGCTGAACTAAACCGATACGAACTGAACTGAACTGAACTGATCTCTGAGCTCAGCTATATGATCCCTTTTTCAGTGCCTTTGTTTTCACTGTGCGATAAGATGTTGAGTTCCCAAAAAGATGGGCTTCCAAAATAATAACGAACCATGCGCAAATCGAGGATACCCTGGAAAATGTTGAGGGATAATATATTAAATGTTAATATATTTGGGATTTTGATTTAATATCTTATATTAATATTACATTCAATGTCATGCACTAATAAATTACTGATAAATTTTCTAAGTAATCACAGTATTTTAGATCATATCTTATCATTGCTTAAGCTCCCATTTCTTAAATCATTATTTAGTATAACCAAACCCTTACTTTGAAAATAAGTTACATTGAATAATGCTATCAAATAGAACAAACAAAATAAGCGCAGTTTTGGCACTTTATTGAAATAAAAGTAAAATACCAAAATCTCAATTGGTTTCGTAGGATATTTCGAATTCGATTCGTATCTTTTTCGTCACTTTCCTGTTTTTCACCCAGTCTCTAGTCTCTAGTCTCTGTCCCTTCATTCAGTTTGTTTATTTGTTTGTTTGTTTGTTGGCGTAGGACTTGCGACGCCGACCCTTTTTGCTGGCTGACTGGCCCTACGACACGAACTCCTACCCCTGGGCCGATTTCACCATCCCAACCTATTCCACTCCGACTACGATTCCGATTCCGATCCCGACCCGCACTGACTGACAAGTTTCACCTGTCTGCATTTGTCCATGGGGTGATCTATCATGGACTGGCCAGACAGACCTGTCCAGTGGCTGTTTTTTTTTTATATTTTTTTTTATATTTTTCCATTCTGGCATAGCCAATGGGGTGTTCCTCCGTCTGAGCTGGGACTTCTTCTCTTTTGCAGAGGGTTGACGTTTCTATTGCTCGCAAGATTTGCTGGGGAACATTTGTTTGACTAGATAATGGGGCAAACGCAAACACTCGGATGCATGTGTGCATTTAGAACGTTGTGATGCAGTAATCTAATAGGGTGCCCCAAAACATTTCTTTTCCGAGGGTCAGCCACCGATTGACCCTTTGGCTATGCCTAGATCACGGATCGATTACACCGCGGAAACAGCGTAGAGTAGGAAACCATGAAGATCATAAAAGGGATTTAAGCCTTTGCTTTCGTTACAAAGTTAGAAAAACCAGTAAATCATATTTCAAAGTTATTATCTGAAGAAATAATATGCAATAAAGTTATATTCATTTGTAAAGTGAAATGATTTGTACTTCAAATTTGAGTATACCCTTTTAGCTGAGACTCCGTATAAGATATTCCGTATTTTATATAGTTCTATATGCCATATTATTTCTCGCCGTGCAGATGGTAAACTGATATCCCGAGGGGCACCAAAGCCGGCCTCATAACCCCAATCTCTTTGCGCTGCGCAACCCAGGCATTGAAAGTGAAATCATCTGGGTTCTCCGATTGGTTTGGTTTTTGGCTGCGTTTCACGTTCATGACCGCACACACCGGTCGGAGCTTAGATGGAGATACAAAACTTGGAGGAACGTGCAAACTGCGTGCGCGGCAACTTGACATGGCGATAATGATTGACCCAAAAAGCGCGTTCTCCTCCCGAAAAGTGAATGTCATTAGAAACATTTCGAGGCGGGCTAACAACAGATAAAAAGCCCCACAGAAATTAGGAAAATAAAGAGCAGAAAGCACACTGCAACAGCTGTCAATCAAAGTGCATCAGAAAACAGAAGAAGAAACTATCAGATGAATACACTACATTCAACAAATTGAGCAAGGAAATTAAGTAAGTTTCTCTAGGAATTAAAGGATATAAAGAAGTGTTTGAAATAAAATTAAAATTTTAAATTTAGTAATTAAAATATGGTTGCACTATCTTAAGCAGTAGTTGTACTCAATCAAGTTACATTTTATGTAACATTACATTTTATAAAATATTATAATATAATATCAATTAATGATGTATTACACTTAGGATAGATAGTATATATGATTTTCCTAATATTATATTGAGTTTTGTTATAAATCAGAAATATTGCAATACATTAATGTTAATGCTTAGCCAGCAGACTATCTGAACATTGCCCTATCACTTAATGATTGTTGAGGGCATTGCTAGTTCGTTCTGCTTAGTTGACTTTTCCCAATATTTCCCTCAGCTTTTTTGCCCGCAGAGTAATTTTCCTAGCTGCTTCTTTGTGGTGCGTTGCACGATCGATCGTTTGCTCCACAGCCTGCTTATGCAAGCACACAGATTCTAACGCACACTCGGACATCCAGAAGCCAAATCCAAAAAGGGCCCCCAGCTTGGTTGCCCCAGATTCAGTGCCTCTCTCAGCCTGCCGCCCTTTTATTTTCATTTTTTTTCAGCTTCTTTTTTTTTGAATCCGAAGCTTGGCGTTGGAGATGATAGAACAAAAGTTTTGTTTACATTTTGTTTTGTAAACAAAGGGAACTCAACATACATAAGAAAAAAAATGGGCACTGAAAGGAAAAATCGATCACTTAATTATTTGAACAAGATAAGCCAAACATAATAATATATTAAATATATTTTTAATTTAAATAATTGACTTTCAATGCCTTTATTTGCTGTACACATCAAAGGTTCTTTTAGAGTTGTAGATAAATTAATATTTTAAGATATTGTATCTTTTCTAAATAAATTTTCAGTAGTTCAAAAAATACGTGCAGAGATTAGTGTAATTTTTGGATTTTCGCACAGTGTACGTCTATATAGATGGTTGGATATATGTACATATATGACTGCGATGCATATCTGTGTTTTGAGCAATCGAACACGACCACGACGACATGTTGCATTCTAATGGCCCAGCCACAACTCATCTGATTCTGGATCCACTTCTGCCTCCTTTTTCCGCCTCTGTTGATCATGTTCATTAATTAATGATCAGTCCGTCGTCTGTTGTTGCATTCGAATCTTTATTGTGGGGCCCATTTATACATATGTATTCATTTTATGATGACCAAGCGTTGTGCTCTGTTTTGAGCGTATAATTTATGACATTTTATTGTGTGGCAAAAGCGATTGTGGATCCCCTTCCCCCAGGATGATCGCATTGGCTATTGTTTTTTTTTGGCCCAGAACAAGGGTCATTAAATTACCCCATTGAAGGATATACGCCGATACACTTGGTATTCTTTTTGTTGGATACTTTTTAATAACGATAATGATTTCTCAATATCAATGTTAATGTCTTTTATATAGATGTAAGTGTTTATACGGTGTTTCTTTACTTGCCAATATGGTGTTTATCTCGCAAAACAAAATTTATAGCATAGAATTTTCATAAGCTAAAATTTAAATACTTAAAGGACTAATCCTTGACTAATGTGTACTAAGTTCTATATTATTATAACTCTAAACCCTTTTAATATCGCTGTTATGCTATGACACATTCTTTATACTTGTCTTGCTAACTGCCTACTAAATATTAGAGCTAATCTTAAGTTTAAGTTTCAGAATCATAAGAATATAATAATATATTCTTGAACCTTAATCCCAGATCGCTCCCACTTCCCGTGGCCACCTGGCGAAAAAACCCATAGATCACAATAAAGATCTTGGTAACTGTCATGGATTACCATACAGTAGTAGACGTTGAATCTCCGTCGCTGTTCGCCACATTAAACCTCAAAAGTAGACAACAAATATAATAAGAAAAAAAAAAACCAAATTGATTGTTGTTGTTGTTGCTTGTGGTGGTGGTGGTGGTAGTGGTGCACTCAAAAGATAGATTGCTCATAGATTTTCGAGGTAGAAAAGGGAAAATAAAAGCGTATTTCAGCCACACCAGCGATACGGGTTACCAAATGGGCAACGAAACCAAAGAAAACGAAGTTGGGAAAAGAAAGAGAAGGAAAACTGTTGTAAAACGCATTTTGACTGACAGGTACCCATAGGTCTTGAGCGGACGGATCCGGACAACGGACAGATCATCGGTTTCAGTCCCAGCTGAAACTCCTCCATTTGATTGCACGAGTCGGAAAAGACGAGGAGATAGAGATAGCCGGGCGGAGCTGGCTAGAGCTGTCTATTTATCTATCTTTTTTTTTATTATATAGGGAAGATGAGAAACTTAGTTTTCATTAGTCGGGCCGAAAGTTAAAGACCTTTTGTACAAGATTTATTGAGAACTTACGATAACTAGAAAATCGTTTTAATGTATCTTCAATTCCGTCAATATATTATTCTTACAATGAAAACTATTTTTTTTTATATTCCAATTTAATAATATCTACCTTAAGTTCTGAAAATTACAATGCTTAGTTGCATTTAAAAATTTTCAAAAATATTTTTTAATTTTTTATGATACTTCAAAATTATCATAATCTCTTGAGAAATAGCCAAGCTGGCAGCTCCAAGTGAAACCGAATGAGCCGTAGTGCTGAGAAGTTGCCTCAATTTGAAAATCGACAAAACGTGCAACTCACATGTCATACACGCTTACGACGTCCGACTGAGCGACAGCGATACCCCCACCATTTTCCAAACTCCCCTCCCGATTTCACTTCTTCATCCATGGATTTTCACTCCCTATTCCAAAGGGGACAACAGCTGGACGACGACTGTGCCACAAGGTGTGTGTGTGCCTGCAGTATCTGTGTGTTTTGAAAACCTCAGCTGTGGGACTCTACTTCTACCCCTCCCCCTCCCCCTTCGCACTCTCTAGAATTCTGAATCGAAATAGGGTCTAAACAGCTCTTTTTCATCCACACACTCCTCTGGCTGACATCCAAGCAAAGATATGTACATATGTATATAGGGAGCATGAATTAAGTTGCCAAAACATAAATTTCATTGTATATTTTTTAAACTGGATATATAGCAATTTCAAGCATTAAAAACAGCAAGTTAATTAACACGTATTCTAACTAACTTTTCTAAGAAAAATGAAATCTATCTTATAATATATGTAAATTTGAAATTGTATTTTTCTTGAGCTAAATTGTGCATAAATCTAATCAATTAATTGAGCTCACACGCCATAAGAAATTTGAAGATAAGCCAAAATATTTAATTGCAATATTTATTCAACACGACAACATATTTTTAGACAATATTTAAAGTTAGGAGAAGATACAATTTAAAGTCCCCATCCCAATGTAAGCGTTCCACTTTTTTTTCGTATTTTTGCAAAGCAAAAGATTTATTAACAAAATTGTGTGGTTTCGTTATTTCTTGTATATATATATATATATTTTTTTTTTGCTTTTTTCGGTTTCCATTAATATTGAACACCTGTACCCTTGTAATTTTGTCCAGCCAGTGACAATACCAATAAGCATTATGGTGTAAATGGTTTAGAGCTCTTGGTTGTTTTTGCTTTAAAAGAAAACTCTAAAGATTTTCCGCAGCTAATTAAGACGTCATATCAAAAACAATGCAATTATCAATCAATCCTAAATAGTTTAGTGAATTGTTTCTAACATAGATAATTTAAAATTAAAGTGTACAAAAAGAACCTGCTACTTTTGGTGGCACTACATTAATTAGGGCTTACAATCGATTTGAGTTGTCATTTCAAGACTTCCGGTTTTTTTGCTTTCAGCTTAAGTATTGTTAAAGAAAATTGGCTTGAGCATTTTAAAACAAAATATTATTTAACGTGATCTAAGTTATCTATTTAAATTCTTAATTGTCATCGCGAAACCAGCTTGTGATCATTTTTTAGGCAAATAATAGCAAATAATTTCGTTTCGGTCTAGACTCTGCAGCTATTAAGCTTCATTTAAAGAAAATCCTGACTTTGCACCACAGGCGAATGGATCCGATGGATTGGATGGAACAGTGGTTACTGCCTATGGACGAACTAAAAGAGAATAAAATGAAGACGGCACGAGCGCATCAAATTAAGCAGGAAGGAGAAGACAACTGCGACTCGGGGGACAGAAGACACTGGACGGCAGCGACGACAAGAGCAAACAGCAAGTAAAATACATACTACAATAAAAACCCCTAACCAATGTAATTTGATACCGAAAATCATTATGCACTAACATAGTGCCTACCTCGATATGTATATATGTACATATATACATATGTATAAATAAACAAGCTGAGTTCCCTCGCCGAGCCACAGAGTCAGATAAAGAACGAACCAAAAGACGACGACGACTAATTGCCATCAATTTTTTGCATAAATCTTGGCAATATTATGCATGCAAGCCCACAGGAGGTGGTGGGAGGGGTGGGTTGGCTGTTCATTTTTGGAGCCTTTCAGGAGAGGATCTACATGGCTACATGGCACAGTTAAATGGCCCCGATTGCACCGCACCCCACTTCAGGATTGCCCACAGAACTGCTCCACGTAGAATCGTGTATGGTTAACCAATCAAAAGGTTCTTCAACCCATTCCAGGGGTCTGGGGCTTTTGGCCCGATCTACGTAGCTTAGCCATTGCTAAAGTGGCACGATCACCAACATCATTATCATATGTATATATATATATGCACCCATACCCATGCCTTTTGGTTATATCCATGCAAACGACAATGGGCCGTAAAGGCAGCGTGTTGCCAAATCAAATAGAAAACCAGAAAGAACGGTTGCCTTTTCTAAGCGACTCTCCGTATGCACTGGGAAATTAAATCAGCTTGTTTCAACTTTTAAATTCGTAACCATTTAATTAGTACTTACGTAAACTAAACAAATTTCAAAACAATCGAAAATGGTAGAAAGTAAGACAATCTGTAAATCGACAGATCTAAATTGCATCATGGAACACTTTCAGACATCTTCGGAAGTTTTGATAATGTATTATGAATTGCTCCCTGGAAACCTTAAATAAATATGTTAATAATAAATAAATAATATACCCTTATACTTAAGAGTAGGTTTAACCCATCCAACTAGATCCCATCTCAGTGGCAAGAGAGGAGGGTCTCCACGATCTCAGGAGGCAAACACGATTTGCGAATTGCGTACGCAGTACGTACATACGTATGTACGAGCCCCAAAACCCAAGTTCATTATGTCTACGAAGGAGTCGGATTAGAAGTTGGAGGCGAAGTGGTACTCAGAGTGTGGTTCTGTGTGGTAATGGTACAGCTGGGGACAAAGCCACTGCTCTGTGTGTGTGCCACGAACCACGCTCATCATGAGCGTACCATACTAGTGGCCAAAGACGATCATGATGATCCCAGTGTTGATATCGTGGTAGAGCCGCAGTCGCAGCCAGAGTCACTCCAGTCCCCAGGACAAGTTCAATGACTCTGGGCTAGAAGTTCACTGCAATCGTAGTTGGAACCACAACCACATGGATCTGGCCGCCCCTCGCCACCGTTGGCAATGGTGATCCTCCTCTTTTGCTTGGCTTCAAGAGCGTGTGTTGCACACTTTCTGTTTTATGCCAGGGACAGAAACAGAGACACGTCCCAGGTCGAGTCCCCAAGCCTCTGACAGTCGTCTGCACAGAGAGAAAATCTTAGTGAGGTAATCCATTAAATTTTGAACTGGAGAAAGACAATAGATCTTACGGCCTTACGTATACTTAATTTGAGTTCTGTCAAATTTAAAAAGTCAGCATGTATTCAAAATCATTGAAAATCCAGCTGTAAATTATTTAGAAAATGCAACTTTATCATTGGATATTTTAAATATATTGTAGCATAGATATGGTCCTTTAAATATAACCAAGTAAATTTAAGGTTTATTCTATAGTCTACTGTGTAATTGTTGCATTTTGAAAAGTCCTCGATTTCTAGCGGTGTATATTATATGTTCTCCCCACTTTTCAGCCTTTTTTCGTATTCCTCCATACACTTGTCCTAGAGTTCTCTCCTTTGTATTATTTGCTAGGATTAAAGGCATTAAAAGGCACGAAGTGGAGGATCATGAGGAAAGACTGTGGCAGGGTAAACAGAAGATTGCTCGCTCCTCGGATTGCTCCATCCCTCCTGTCTTCCTTTTTTTGTTGCTGTGTGCGTGTGTGTTGTGGCAAATAAAACATCTGTGCCGTAAAATCAAAACACAAGAGGAACACGGCTTACCTACTACAAACCCGGTCCGCAAAATGTTGCGCACTTTGCGAGGGTCCATTGAACTTTTCATGGCGATTAAGAGGATTCATTTCCACAACAGTGTTAACAACGATTCAAACTAGTTCAGAAGACTATTTATGTGTAACATACATGTATGTTCTTATAGACATAACGTTTCTACACTTTAACCTTCTTTGTTTTTATTTTTTTTTTAATTTAAGATATATTTTTTCTTTCTTGCTCCGTAGTTTTGAAAGTTTTGTAACATCGTAAAAGAAGTACATCTCTTATTTGCTGACTAACCGTCGATTGGCCCCATTTTTTATAATATTTTAAAATTTCTACCGTCAAGGGAATTAAGGACCTTCAAACTATTCCCATCACCGAGTACCTTTCGATCGACCCTCTCTGCTACGAATCAGCGAGGGTTCCTCGCAGTTGCAGCCTGAGTTTCTGTGGCTCCAAGAAGAACTTGCAAATTGACGTCGTGGGGCGATCGTGTGGACCCTTCAAGAAACAAGTAACGTTGCCTGGTTTTCTTCTCGTTCTCCTCCTTTCGGCTATTCCCTTCTTCGTCGGCCTTCTCCTTTCCGCTTCTGCTGTGAAATTAATTCAGCCAGAAAGAGACACGAAGAGAAAGAGAAAGGGAGACGGATCGAGGGTCCGTTTGGGGTTATTACACTCTCCCCAGTGGAAACGCAGCCTTTTCTTTATTCCACCTTGTCCGCACGCCGCTCAGTCCTTTTTCAGGTTTTATGGCACCCAACATACATAGGAAGGACTATAAATCCCCAGTAGGAGCATCATTTTGGCGCGCTTTTTTCTCGTTGACAAAAAAAAAAGGGGAGAAAAAACCAAATAAAAAAACCGGTAGAGAGACTCTGGTCGCCTCACTTGCGGAAAATTGTGGCCGTGCTAAAGGTTCCGCCACCAAAGTTCCTTATCAACTGACACATGTGTTGAAGGTACTTAATTGACCATTAATTAAGGGTTCCTTAATTGCCCGACCGCGGATAGTTGTTGAAATCGATCAGGCAATATTTTTATTATCCAACACTTGCATTTAAATAACGGATATTTGTATAAATTGCTTGTTATGTTCATATTCACTAATTTCACAATTATACACTAAAAGATTATGCTCATATTTTAAATTTTTAAATGTCTTCTAATATGTATCTAGTGTAAGTTCTTTGGTAGACATTTGATAAGCCTAAGTTAAGATCTTCCTAAATATACATATGTATTTAAATATTTCCAAGATAAATAATTCTGAAGCCAAGTTCCTCGTGATAGCAGTATTTCGTGGCAGCTTGAAATTTGTTTTGATATCTGGCTCTCTGATTTTCCACCTGCTGCACGGCAACACTGGTCGGTCGCTCCGTCTCTTTGCTGCTCTTTGCGTCTCTTCGTCGATGTAAGACTGCATTTCTCTGAAAATGTCGTGCTCTTTGGAGATCTGTGAGCAGCAAATCTTCTGGATTCTCCGCTCTTTGATTAAGTTGACCAGTTTTCTTTTTTGATTTTGTTGTTCTTCTCGATCTTCTACACACGCCACACCACCACCAGCGCAGTGGCTACGCCTACTACAGGCTCCTCCGGTTTTATCGGTTTGTTTTGTTCAACTGATTCTCGCCGATCCAGCGGTACAGTAGTCTCCCGCCAAAATTCAGTGGCGCGCTCTTTTTGTGCGTTGATCTTTTACGTTTTTGTTTTGATTTCAAAATTCTTGTAGTAAGTTGTGGGGCCCGTCTGGTGGGTTTCCACCGATTTCGGATTTCCACTGACCGAACAAACCGCTCCAACCGAACCGGACCGACCGAAGAACCAGGCAAGCGATCATGACTGCGGGGATCCGATCATATCGGATCGGGGATAGCATGAAGGTAGGTGCTCTCCTCCTTAGGTTCTTTCCATTCTCTGGCTCTCCGCAGTTTCGTTTTCAATTAGGCTTAATCAAGCAAACGATCGATCATATTGACTTGTTTTGGGGACTTGAGGTGTGCGTTTTGGCTTTTCTTCATCTTTTTTTTTTTTTTTGTTTTTTTGCCTGCCTGGGTTATTGCTCGCTTTTCATTTCCCTGTTCTGGTTTCTGAACTTTTTTTTTTGTGGTGTGTGCTTTAGTAGTTTTGCATAAAAACTGTTGATTAACTGCCGCCTGAGGGACTCAGCTGCTGGTTTTGCTTACCACTTCGTTTCTCGACTTTTTTCGCTGGTTTCATTTCAGTTCCGATCCATTTTGAGTGCCCGCCCCAAGGGTTAAATCAAGGTTTTAGTAGGGCCTGCTTCGTTGGGCGTTGCTTATATTGGTTTAATTTGTGCCCCGGTTTTGGCAATATTTCTTAAAAATCGTAGGGTAATATGATTTGATTTGTATGCAGCGGAATGAATATACTAGAGTTTATGGTATTGCGCAATAATTTAACAAGAAGTACAGTACGGACTGCAAAAAGTATTGGAAACAAAAAAGGAAAATAATATTGGTACTGCTCGGTAAATTCAGTTTTCAATTTAAATAAAGATGTTTTTATTTTCTTTTGATTTAAGCATCAACGTCTTCGCATTAGTTATCCTAAGTATAGGTTTTCACCAATTAGAGTGCCTACTGTATTAAGCCGCTCCCATTATTCGGAGCCTAGAACATTAGGCCCACTTCCTACCCTTTTTACAAACGCCAGATGGCTTTTACTTTTAAGCGAACTTCGGCTAATGACCGCCAGAGGGCTTTCCATTCGATCACGTTCGCTTATGGTTTTTACCCACAACCCAGGAAAAGCAAACGGAATCAGTTAGCAGTTATTGGATGTGGGTTCTACCAAAGTGTGTCATTTCTTCGGCTCTAAGACCGAAGTGCCAGCCCCTTTGGCCCCCCCCGCCCCAAAAAAAAAAGAAACCGTTGAGCCGCAGTGTAAGTGTAAATTACATCCACGGTAGCTGCAGAAGGCAGCCAAACCACTCGGACAGCGGCGGGCATTATCATTATGTTTATTACACACGCAGACAGGCACCAACTCCTCGGCAGCAGGCCTACACTTAAAACAATTAACCTAAATATGATTGAAAATTAAATCTTTTCTGTCACTTTAAAGGGCTTTCGCAGCAAATAGTATGCTTAAATTGAAGAATGTGTCAAAAAGTGTATTGTTGCTAGTTGTCAACCCAATGTGCGCCATATTTGTAGGGAAGTAGGATAGAGGTGACTTCTCTCAGTGCATTAGCAGCGGGAGCAGCTCATATAGCGCACCACTCCGATCCGATCATAATCAGGCAGTCAGGCACTTGAGTCCGTCCAAGGGTATGGGGGCGAGTCTCGACAAGTTGCTGCCTGCACGGCTTGATCGCGACTTGGGTTTGGCTCTACTATATCCCCACCACACATCCCTGCCCCCATGAATTCCCCCTCACCATTCCTTCGATCGCATCACGTTTGGATGCTGCTCGGCCCGCATTTAAAGGTTGCTTGCCATCTCGCTCCTGCCACACCTGCGGTCAAGATGATAGAGCAAAGTAAATTTAAATTATTTAATTGTGCTATTTCAATTTGCTTATTAGTAGAGTAGAGCCCTTAAAAACATATGTATAATGTGTAGCATTAATAGTTCAATATATTCGTATAATATAAAAGTTTTAAATAATTTCAATTTGAAATAAAAAAATTGGAATAAAAATCCTCTTAACAAATATTTATAAAAGTGATCAAATGCGCGTTTTGGACAGAAGGACTTGCCTGTATTCCCTAATATCTTGACCGCAATCGTATATATTTTCATCTCAGTTCAGCGTTGGGGCCGTTCAAGTGCCGTCGACGTCGTTGAATCTTTGAAACTTGATTTTAAGTTTGTTGTGTGTTTTTTTCTGCTGGTTTTTTATGTGCATGGCTGCTGCAGCGGCAACTGAACACCTGTGCTGGGTTCTATAGACAATATTATTATTTTTTCTCCTCTTCGGCTGCTTCTTCTTCTTCTGCGCTGCTTAACCTCATGCAATTTAATGTCATGTTTTTCGTCTTAGTTGCTGTTGTTGGTTTTTTTTTTATGACTTAAGTGCGTGTTTAGGTTTAAAGGTTTATGTGGCTATATGTGTGCGAGCTGCTCGGCTCCTCTCAGCTTTTTATGTCCAGTAAATTTAGCATCTTAACCTATTTATAATGAAATGCATGCTGAGGTGTGGACTGCAGATGGAATCGGGATTATTGCTCGTGTCATAATGTCCCACAATTTATGGGGCGCATTAAAGCACAGTTACCGGGATTTGGGGCCTGGATAATTGCGCCCACCATAAAAAGGGGCATCAAATCCGAGACTATATCAAAGCAAAAGTCAACGCGACCAATAAACTAACGCCTCGAGATGATTTACCGATCCACACACAAATTAACACAAAAGCCAAATTGATACAATATTATGGCAAATTTATGCCCAAAGCGATCACCTGAAAATCAAGCAATACACACTAGATACAATACTCTGTGTTCTGCGAGCGGAGAGCTAAAATTATACTATGTAGATCGAAGATTTCGAAATAATGAATGGGTTCCCATGGTTCTTATCTTCCATTAAAAATGATATTGTTGCAAATGCTGACGGGTTTTCAACAACATAATTATAACATTCAATGATATTGTATTCAAATTATAGTCAACGCAATAATCTTTAATCTGATATATCAAATTCCTTGTCAGATATCACTTAAATCATTAATCTGATATTGACATTTGAATGTATCCAATTTAACAAGGTGTAATAATCATTTTTTTGTATATAATAATGCATACTTAAGATAAAGTTTATAAAAAGTAATAAAGTTAAATTAAATTAATTAAATTAAATTTAAAAATGTAAAAAAGGATAAGGATACTAATTTAATCCTTTGTGTCGTAAAACTTATTAGCTTGCATATTTAAAATAAACTACTTTTCGCTTCTGTTTTTATTTGTTGCTTGAATAGTTACTCCTTAGCTAATGGACCGCGTTCCCTTTAGTGTATCAACATAATTTATCAAAAACACACACGAGTCACGAAACAAACATGAGTTGGCATGGTAAGACAAGTTGTAACCAGAGACAAGTCAAAATTTATGCGTAATGGCTGTGACTATGGTTAACATGCGGCTACCGATTCGACTCTGGGTCGATGAATTCGATAGCTGATCAGCATAACTAATTTGTTTTACTGGAAATACAGAAATCGGGCAAATGGCCAAATGACAAAGGAATTGCTGAACGGTAATTAATAAATATGAAGACGGCTCTGCGGTTGCCAAGAAACTGAATAATGTGGGTTAATGCAGCTGAAATAGAATTTAATAGTTGCCATATCTGGTGGGACCTCTTTTGTGTGGTTAACAGTACACTGGGAAAACAGTCACTGAATAAGTTAGTAAAGCAAATTGGTACTCGTCGCTTGTTTACCAATTTTATGCAGCCTAGAACTCATTCGAGTGAGAAGTCTCTAATTTGGCTAAAACCAATCTCACAAAATGGTATTAAGTTATTCAATATTTTCATAAGCCCGCTAACTAATCACAGTAAATGAACAAAAACCAACAAAAGGGTCCCCAAACTAACAAAGCGCATTCAATCAACATAGCGCAAACAAAACATAAAAACTGAGGAAAGGCAGCGCACAGTTGCAAGTCATAATAAAAACTACAACAGAACCCACAAACCAAAACAAATACAATGAGATGGGGGGATAGAAATGGGTACACTGCTAAAAAATAATTAATTAGACACTATATAGTAATAGTGAAATAGTTTAAAGTCCTAAGGCACAACATATTGTTTTAAGATTTAAGTTTTTAACTGATCGGGTATCTAGAATTTGCCATCTATCTTTAAGCAAACTTGACAACATTCTACAACTTATAGTAAGAGAAGTTATTATGTGCACAATGCTAATTGGTTAATTGTGAAATTAATTGCAATCATATCATTTCTTTCGCACCTAGTTCCTTTTCCCTCAGTGTAGCTGCAAAAACACTTCTCAGCCCAGCAGCCAGCTACTGGGCATACGCCAAAAAGGAGGCGACCAACGACCACGCCCCTAAGCAAATAGACCGTAGAGAGTCCCAATATGACAAAGCTTTTCCGTCTTCGTCTCGAGATCTTTAGCTGGCGAGATCTTCGACTCTTGCCCAGCATCATCATGATCACGATCGTCGTCGTGGTCATCATTATGATCTTCAACTCAACTTCACGCCGCAAGTCAAAATGCAATTAAGCGCGGCTACTGGACGAACTGCGATAGGTTGAGATATATAGGTGGGGGGGGGGGGGTGTCTATAAGGCGGGCAGGAGGCTGACGATGACTACGTTGTAACTATCAAACCAGCAGATTGTCAGAGACACATAAAGAAAGATATGGTGGCGGAGGGAGAGGAAAGGGGGAATGGGAAAGGGGAAATGGGAGGTTGGGGCCCAATGCACTTGGGGCGTTGATGGTTCGGGCGGAGTTGCGCACACACAGATGGATAGAAAAATATACATATGTATGTATGTATGCACGTACGGACAAAAGATACATTTGTATGTAGGAGCACATGTATCTCGTACTACGTGCACAACAAAACTCGATTTCAGTTTAAGACGCAGTAAAAAGTTGTAATGCAGCTTAAGACGGCAGCGCAGTCGCCTTAAACATAGAGGAAGGAAAAGAACCGAACGAAACGGAAAATACAACAACAAACTGATACACCAACACTACGGAACTCGAAATACACCAGCAGCAAGAACAACAACAACCAAAGATACAACAGGAACAACAACAATCTCAACAACAACATACACCACAACAAAATATACAACAAGCATACAAAATAAAAGCTTTTGTACTGGAAGTGGCAATTACACGCAACAAAATTAGGGGCTCGTGGTCCGAGGCCATAATTTGATATATGAAATTTAACGATTAAGAAAGGGGAGTGAGTCAGTCGGTGGTGGTGGGTCAGGCAACTAGTAGCTAGTTGGTTATTATAAAGGCCAAAAGAGAAATTGGTGTAGATCAATCAAGGTAAACAAATGGAAATTGGGCTGGGCAAAAAAAATGATTTGCAGTCTGGGAAGGATGGTCAAAAAAACATTTGTTAGCATAGCGGAAAATAAGAGGTCTAGGCAACATTCCGGTTAGAGCTTAGTTGTTACGCAAAAAGTTATATTTTTCGGACTTAAGGGTTAAAATTAAGATTAAGATTAAAAGGTTGTGAAATAAAACATAAGCATTATTAACAAAATATTCCTTAGAAAAATATATATTTCAGAGTAGAAGAATTTTCTCAATCTTTAAAGAATGAATATGAATGAACATATGTACATACATATGTATATGTATACTGTCAGCATCCGATTTGTATTTAGCATAAAAACATTAGTTTTGAAAAATATATAAAGAAGGTCGAAGGTTAACTTTTTACTATTCCCCTTGAAAATAATTAATTTCTTAATAAAAACGAATTGTTCGATCCGGAAATTAATACATTTTTGCATTGTGACCCCAATTCGAAATAATTTTTTAAGTACAAAATTCACATTTAAAAGATCTAAGCCAAACCGAAAGATAAATTGTAATGCTCATTAGAAGCAGTACGCTTTTCTCTCAGTGCAATGCGCTGGCAGCCGCAACAAAGAAGGTTCTAAAAAAGCTTTATGCCTCGTCGTCGACGATGTCTCCTCCATCCCAATCGGTCCGATCCGTCCCATCTGTCCCAACTGTCCGAAGAGCAAACCGGTTAACCAGGGGCCTACGCTCCTCCGATATCGGAGGAGTCCAGTGTGTGCCGTTGATTTGTGGCGCGTCGATGTTGCGCTGCACGGTGCGGTGCAGTGTACACCCTGCAGCGTTGCAGCTGCACTCCACAGTCTGCACTCCGCGGACGGACAGTGGGACAGTGGGACAATGGGACAGACGGACGGACGGGCGGCACAGTGGGACCTGCAGTAGGCGGTGCGATCGATGCTGGGTGGAAGTGGTGCTGTTATTATGACGCTCGAGCAGCTACTGTGCACTGCTTAACGATCTTTTGCCCGATCATGCTGCAACAAACAAACCAAATCCAAAAGCTCTTGCAAACGGGCACGTTTTCTTAAGATACCCTGTAATCGAGGGCAAAAATATGATGCTTTCTAAGGTCGCGAAAGTCCAAAACGATGCATGCACATCGTCTTCGCTTGTTACAGATCTAAAATATAGCACTTTCTGTTAAGAAAATTAATATATTTGAGAATCTTAAAGTTAAGGTATATCTAAGATAGCCAAATATGAATTGCAGTGATAAAACTTAAAATTTTGAAAGATGATCTCATGTTCCTAACTATAAATCTTGTGTGTGTAAACTAAGTATCCTTTAAGGATACTTCATTTTTTGTACAAAATAAGGTTTATAATAATTGCCAGTTAAATGGTATCGAAAAGTCTTTATGGTCTTATGGTCCTACACGTTTCCCTGCTTTTGTTTGGTGCATTGTTTTTTGTTATTGCTGGCTGGCTACCGTTTGTGGATCGCTTTGGAAACGCTTTTTGGCTCATTGTCAATGTCGCTGCTGCCTCTGAGGCACACGAGTTGGAGTTAAGCTCCGATCTGCCCGATTTGGGGGAGATTGGTGGCGCGGTTGGGGGATCTATATAAAGAAGAGATCGCAGCATGATTCATTTGTCGTGCTTTTGACGTTCATAACATTGATTCGAGCAATTGCGAATGCAAATCACCACTTGGCCGTGATTATGGTTTAGTATGGTCTGATCCAAAAGGTTTTCAGTTCTCAGTTCTCGCTTGCACGTGCAGAAATAAAGGCAATGTATTTGCATTTATTATATTTGATAAAAATGCATTTTTAAAAGTATTATACAGTATGTTTCTTAGTAAGTTTAATACTACTTTTATTCAAAAATAAAATTGGCAAATCGAGTAATTGAAAGTCAAGTGTGAATTACATTTTTGCCCTGTGTGGCATTAATAGAACCCATAATTATTTGTCTTGTATCAAGAGTTTCCACCCACTTGGAGGTTAATCTATGTAAAATGAGGGGTGATTAAAAGCTTAAGACATATACATATGTACATATATACATCTCGGTCAATCTTTGCTTAAACTTTGACTTGTCGGGTGCAATTCTTATTGGCCCCCCAGGGGTGTGCCCCAATACGATTCCACTCCGATTTCAAGGATGCCGCCGCTAATGAACAATTGCGGGAAAAAAAAAACTGAAAAACCAATTGACCCTGGAACGCTGTAGCATCGCCAGATAATCGCAATTATGTGGCTTGGTCAAGGTTGGGCCGCGACATCTGGGCTTCGCAGCCAGCACACTCGATTCCATTTATTGACTCTGGGAAATTTAAGTAGCCAAACAGAGGCAAATGTTCTGGGCAAATAGTGCAGGCAGATATCAGTTTTTCGTTTGGTTCTGGGCAAATAGAAAGGCACTTTACACTGAAAGTGCTTATCTTGAGTAAACTCTGGGAAAAGAAAGAAGACTTCATGGATGGCCTCTTTACAGATGGCTTAAAGGTGATGGATGGGAGTGATCGACAATGGAAATGAGGCAGGTGTGATAACCTACGAAAACTATGATTTTAAGTGAAGAAAAGTTCTTAATTACTTATGTTTACATACTTCAATAACGTACAATAACCTTTAAAAGTATTGAAAAGTATTCGATTGCTTACTCTAAGCAATACAACAGTATAAATGTCACTAATATTTGCAAAAGTATTTCATAAACATATATAAGTAAATTAACTACATTTTCTTTTAGTTTTTGCATGTCATTGTTTAGAGACATGTTTTTTTGGGTATAGTTCGACCTATAAACTAAACCCCTAAATTCAGCTTGGTCTCAGTCTAGCTGATTAATGTCCATGCTAATGCTATGCATTAAGAAACAATAACTAACCATTATGAACATTTTATGGTATCTATACCTTACTCATGTATGATTACGTGCCCCATAAAAGCCTTGTCCCCTTTGTCACGCCTCCAGTTTGATTGATCATATCCACGCGATCCCTATAAATAGTTGCTGGTCCTCTAGACCCTGGGCTCGTACTGTACCCAATAATAAAGCGTATGTACATACAGGTACTCTACAATCGCCAAACGGGCAGAAGAGCAGCGCAACCAGAACCAGATTAAACCGCAGATGCGCTGTCAAAGTGACAGGGCCACGAGGAACGACTTGATTGCCCATGTGACCATGCCCAGGATCGGATCCGAGCCAAGGAACCCCACGAGCCTGGCAGACCCGGACAAACCAGAGGGAACGGACGGCGGAACCGACAACGACAGCCACGTTCAACGTTCTAATGAACCCAAAAATATTTTACGCGCCAAAGACTTTTAACGTTGCCCAAGCATCCACGAGATGCTCGTAGGCTCATGGTACAATTGCAAAAACGACAATAAGATAGGGGAATAGTTTTCAAGATCGAAGTCGGAAATACCTCGCAAACTAGAAAATTACTTATAAAATATATATTATTTATTATTATTATAAAATATATATATTTATATACGATTTTGTAATAATAATATCTATTTAATGAAATCATTTTCCGTTTCCTAGGGTATCAAATAAGCTCGACTTAGTATTTAATGCCCCTAGAGCCGCGAGTGTGCCTGCCTTTTCTCTGTTTTGATACGTTATAAAATTAAAGACCTAATGAAGTGGAGGCAGCGACAACGCAGAGATAAATATGCACACAAAAAAAAAAAAAAAAGAAAAACGGAAAAAATCAACAACAACAGAACTTGTTTGACCAGTAACCGCTAGTTGTTTGGGGCAAGAATCATCATAATTTTTACTATCAACTTGCAACATTGGGACACATGCGAACGTCCGTCGATTCCTCCGATTGCGTGTGCCCCGCTCCACCGCGCCCCCTCTCCGCCCACGCCCCCTTCGGCGAGAACGAGACAAAACAACAACAAAGCCCGGACAGCACACAAACGTATAGAAATGATATGAAAACAGGTCATTGCCTTAATGGATCTCGACTCGCCTCCGCCACACTTCCAGATACAGATACAAATGTATCTGTAGAGTACGCCTGTGTGGATATGGCTGTGGATGCAAACGAAGACTGCGAAAGGAACGAAACGAATCGAAACGAACGGAGAAACGCTGCCTGCATACAAAACTAAAGAAGAAAAAAACTGAGAACTAAAAACGAAGAAGGCACACACAGATACTCACACACACCGGGAAATCAACGATAAAGATTTAAGCAAATAATCAAATGCATAAACAAGAAAGGGGTAAAAAGATATTAAATTCACAAAGGCAACTTTAAAATACTCTTTTCTTTTTGCATAATTATCAAAAGTTATTAAAATCAATATAAGTTAATTTGTAAGCATAAAATAATTTATATAATTTTAACATTTACATTCATATAGTCAGGACTTTTAAATTTAGTGAGTCAATCACATTAGGATTTTTGAAAAAACGTTTATAGGTAAATCATACATATCCATGACTTAATTTCATAAAATTTATTATTTTATTTATTAAGTTTACTCTATTTTTACATATTCTGGCGTTCATTAAAAAACTAAAAAAGGGCAAAAAGTCAATTTATCACGAAATGCTTAAATGTACGATTTAAAGGCTTAAAACTTTGTAATAAAAACTTTGTTTTTTTTAGTAATTACAATTTGTTAATTGTTAGCCGAAACAAATTCCACCTAACAAGACTAATTACCCCTAGTATACCCTACCGTTTATGGCAACCAATGCACTCCATGGGCTTCTGCGACACTTGAGCAAAGATTGAAGTGCAATCGACCAGGAGGCGAAAAGAAAGGAACTGAAAAGAAGAAGGGCTCCTCCCTATGTACCCCAAATATCGTACACAATTCAGATTTATAGTTAAGACTATGGACAACAACTGGCGGGAATCGGCGAGGAGTCGAGAGTAAATTGGGTTAAAAGTACAATTGTCATTTAGACTCTAATTGGAGGCGTGTGCGGACCAGTCCGCTGATTGGATTTAAGTCCCCTAGCTCTGTCACTTGGCCACAGGCCACAAACAAATCAATTCCAATCCACAAACTAACGTGTATATATAACTCCAGCACAATGGGCTACTGTTTTCATTTTGGCCAGCTTCTCTAATTGCACGGGAAAAAATGCAATATGTTTTGCTGTTAGCATTTAGATCAATGGTATAGTTGAAATCGATAAAAAGTTAAATATTTATAATTGGCAGAGATACTTTATGTTTAAATCAACATCTTCTGTGCACAAAACTTAAAGCATTTTAACTAATTTATTAAGTTATGGAACATAGTTTAAATAAAATTGTACATAATTAAATTACATTTCTCTTAATATACTTTACAATTTAATTTATGCTTGTACCTAATTATTATTATACCTTGACTAGTGTTTGAAGTTGTTTTTTATTTGTGTACTTCTGACCAACTCTCAGCTTGACGCGTGCCCGCCTGGAGCTCTTCCTCCTGACGAAGCAGGATCTTTGGATCTAGCATTCGCCAGCCAGTACAGTGCCGCAGTCTTTTGCCAGCTGTTGCGGCTTCTGCCCCGCTGCGCTTTTTTTTTTTTTTTGGTTTTGTAGCTGGTGATCTTGTGCCACTTGATCTGCTCCTTGATTCGCCAGCAGCCAATACTCGTGGATAGATAAGCTCCCAACTGCATTTTTTTTCGCATCCCAGCTCGCTTATGTAATACTAGACAAAGACGACTCCTCCTCGGCAGCGAATCTTGCTTTTCGCCGGAGGGCCTTTCGACTGGTTGGGGCAGCTTGTTTCTTAGTTTCTTAGTTTTCATGGCGTGCTGCCTTTTGATAAATTGTATTCGGCCAGGAGCGGAGTACCATATGCAAGGGGATTGAGATCGCGGAGCAGAAATCTCAAATCTTAGTATTGAATAACTAACTAACTAACTTTTATCTATGCAAATATTTCATTAAGATCCAGATTCCTAAATTTAATTAAATTTTAAACAAGGAATTAAAAATGTTTGTTTTGTAAATAATGAAATTATCGGAGTCTTAAAATGTTACTTTATAAACAAGATACACATAAACAATTATATACAATTTTTAATAATGATCTACAGACATGGGTTCTTAGATAAAAGCAATGGTTTCATAGCGTTGTTATTTAGATTCTGTACCTTCTTGGCAATATATGGGTAACATAATGCTACTCCTATGATATATTGTAGATTCCAAAAAAACGCCCCCCTTTTTCGTTTTCAAACGCTCCACGGCTTACGCAACAGCTGTCAGCAATAGGTTCAATTGTATTTTTAGCTTTGCGCCTCGGTTAAGTAGGCATTTTTCCAGATAGGAGCAGCGATGGAGAGGAGGGGCAATGTGCAAAGGGGGTTGGCACAAGTGCACGGGGCAATAATTTATTTGCAGAACAGCCTTTTGATGGAGCAGCAGCGGCAAAAGAGCCCACAACTAGAAATGCAGCAAGTGGCGGACACTGGGGGCAAGAATAAAAAAGTTGTGCTAGGAAATAATAAATTATGGATATTAGGCAGAGGAGTCGACTATTTGATATCTGCTAGGCCATAAACATAAACATACAAAATGTTAAAAACAAGGGAAGCAGGTATAAAGTAAATATTACGACTTAAATATGAATAGTAATCATGTCAATTAATCTCAGTGAACTGAGATATTTCTTTGATTTGTTTGAAAGCACGAAAGTAAGAACGAGTACGTAAAATTTAATATAAATCCTTGGACTTTAGTTTGGATAAACAAACAATTATATATGGAAAATATTTAAAGTCCTATTTAGAACACTTATGAATTTTGCAAGGTATGTACAAAAAAGGTTTAAGTAAATAAAATAAATGTTTAAGCCGTTAAATGTGAAAGCTTATCGGGCTTATATAATAAATTCCAATAAAGTAATCCAAAGCTAACATAGAATCCCATTCCATATCGCCATATTATGAAAATCCCTAATAAATCAATTACCTAAAACTGTGTACCTATTCCACTTTTATATACCCAAAGCCACCCATCAGGGTGCCCATACATTGTCACTAAAGTTGGGGCGTTTCTGGGGCTGCCTTGGGGGTTGTGGAAATTGGAGGAGCGACAAGTGCAGCGATGCAAGATTACACACATTTGAGTGGCGTGCTGGAAAATCTTCTGCAGCCCAACTCCCTCTTTCAGGAAAAGAATTACATTTAATGTGGCCCCAGGGCAGCTGGCAAAAGCGTTCTCTGGACTCTGGGACGTGAACCGAAATTATCTAATTTGCAAAAGTTATTGCGATTAATTGGGCGTAATTATTGCGTGTCGTTAGCCGAGGCTAAATGGCGCCTTTTATGCAGCCATCGTAATTATTTTTCTCCGCCGGTTTTGCCCTGCACTCCGCTGCTGACCACTTGTCAATTTTAATTGATTGTTAATCTGGGAGGAAGCCTGATCTTGACTCCATGGCAATTCCCCCCCTTTCGATGGGGTTAATCTTATAACGTAGCCAGTTAATTGTATTAAATACGCTCCACGGCATTGTTGTGTTGTCTTTTTTTTTGCAGACTTCTGGCGGAGTTAATGAACCACTGATGATCAAGGATAAGCACCAGTATTGTGGACATGACAATTAGTTTGAGTTGGCTTCGCTTTTGTGTTATTTCGATCTCTTTATTGTGGCGGTATCTAAATATAGAGACGACGAGGGACCATAAAAATCTGTATGGTTTTATACAGATACATGTGGCAAGTCGAAGATGCCGACATAAACCAATTTATTGCTAATAATTGCGAAAGCTACAAGTCGAATTAATGATTTACTAAGAACGTTTATTTTGCCAACGGGTTGGATCAAAAATTTAAAATATTACAAAATAACTCATACGCATCGTTGCAATTTTGTCTACTTTTTGAGTCTTTCAGTGATCAATATTTATAAGTAACTGTAACATATTTCATTGAAGTTTGTGCTGATATTTTATCTAACGAGCCAAATAAAATTTGAGCAATCTGTTAATGACTTTAATACTTATAAATTAATTTTGATAAAGCATTCACTATCTCTAGGACTCTAACTCAGTTTAATTCACGCTTTCCGCATCCACCTGCTCCCAAAAGAAAGGTTAATCCAACATTCAGGAAACTGCTACAACTGTGTATCTAGGATACCAGTTTGGAAACAACAATCCAGTGTGGGAGTTGCCCAAGGTTCAGCCTCCTTGTCACTCAGCTGGCTTGCCTTACATTTGCCTCTTGTGATTGTTATTAATGATGGACATAAATCAATTGGCTGAAAGGGGAACTTCGACGAGGTGGAGCGGCACAATATGGCAGCCAAAAAGTTCTCCCACCTCACGTATCTGACCAGACAGACAGTCAGTTGGGGCCAGTCAATTATGCCAATTGCTGGCCCCAAAAACATATATACGCGCACATGTGCATTTGATGTGTGTGTATGTCCATGTGCAACGGTTATTCGGTGCTGCGCATGCGCACCACATGAGGTCTAATAAAAATTAAGCGCGTGTTGCATTTGTTATTGTCAATGTTGTTGTTGCAGCTCACTTGACCAACAAACAACACGTACAAACTCTGACGCGTGACGTGGTGGAAAAACAACACTGTTAAACAACAACAAATTATCCATTAAATAAGGGGACTTTTTTAGATTCTAGCAGGCATAGATGCAAATTATGACTGTGCTGACTTATTTGGAAATTGATTGCGAAAACTTAATTGCTCTTTCAATAATATGTGAATTAGGATTTGAGAGGAAAACGTCACAAGACTATCATTTTCCAGGAGCCAATTGTTAATTAATGAAATAGGTTTACCAAATAGCCAGAAATAATTGAAATTTAAACCCAAAATTTGTAAGCCAGTGTGGTTTGGCACTGCCACTTGTGGCACGATCACAGTTACAGCACACTAACACAAGGGCAACAACTTTCGCATTAGGCCAAATCAACAACATCAGCAACAAAAACGTTGTTACCTGCCACGGAAGCCTTCTCAACTTGGCCTGCAACGTAGGAAGCCAAGCCAAGAGGGAGTTGTACACTGAGAAAAAGTGGACCACACAAGTAAAACACCAAGTTTATCTTCAAAATGTAGTTTTACTTAAATTTTTATTGAATGGTTTTTTATTTTATTTACATATTGCTTATGTCTCTTTCCGAAATGAACATTAAACTTATACATAACAAGTTGTTATTAACAAAATCGCGTACAATTGAAATTTATTTTGTTCTCTGTATTCAAAATAGGCAGCAAGATAAAAGCCGTAACAGGCCTTGTGGCGAGCCTTTAACATTTGTTAAAGCCACGAGTGCCATTCGGCCTCTTTGGGCTCTGTGCATACTGCAGGTAATTTTCGCAACGACGCAATTGAGTTTTCCATCGCCCACGCCACGCCCTCCGCCCCCTTCGATCTAGCAAACCATAGTCGCAGCTGGTTTATGACGACTTTAGTTGCGGTTTAAGTTGCCACTGCCGCCTTATCACCTGCTGCACCGACTGGGTCAGCTGTTTGAGATACTGCGGCTTTTCACAAAAATCATTTCGCTTTGATTTCAAATGGATTTTCAATAGAAGGTTCGCATGACGGAGTTCCATTTGTTTCATTTCATTTGATGTATTTCATTTAAGCACCTATTAACTTAATCAATAATGGCTTTAATTATAGTAAACTACTTTTTTTCTTTTCTGACAATTTTACTAACTAAACCTGGTTTAAAACCAAATTAAATGCAAGTATCGTAAAGAGTATGCCTAATTCTGCGTTTAAAAGTAAAACTTTTCGTTTATTGCTCGCTTGGTTTAATATTGTATTTTACACACCGATTTTTGGCGCGCAAAACTTCAGGTTTCGTAATGTTTTTGTTTTTTTTTCAGTTTTCAGGCGCTTTTCTCGATTTGAGATTTTTGGTTTGTGCCTAGGCGTTGTTCGCTAGTTGGTTTCTGGGCTATTCTGCGTCTGGGCAACGACGCCAATCAAGCTGCATTAAATTAATTGAAATACGTTACATTAATTACACTGTAATTAAATGTATGATTTATACTGCTAAAATCGTTGCCCAGCTCCACATCCCATCGTCGTCGTGTAGGTGTTCATTAATGGTTGGTTGACCGACCTGTCCGCTCTGCTCGCTTCGATCTCAGCGATTTCTGCGATTTCTGCGATTCATGCTAATGCCTGTCACCTGCTTGACCACTTGGCTATCGCGGACAGTCGGTCCAGCGGACTGTTCATTAATCTGGGTTAGGAAAGCCGGCGAATAGGCTAACTTCGTGGACGGGACGGCTTAATGGTTTCTTAACTCGTTGTCTTTGATATTTCATCATATCTTTGGCTAAAGGTACACACAGTACATACATTACTGTATCTGGTTCTTGAATCTGGTATGAATCATGAAACATTTTCTTAAATACTTTTAAATGTTTATGTTGCAGAATGATGTTTAAAAATCCAGACTGTTAAATACAGCTTGTTCCCCATATAGAAACCTTTTTTAAGAACTAAAAAAGGAATTATTCATTAGCCTGACGATAGTATGAATATATACAGTTTGTGAGCCTCGACTTTGTACATCTTTGTTCCCCAAGTTCATCGCACACTAATATTTTTGATTGACAGTGCTGCTGGAGCTAGGAATCTTTGGCCCCCTTGTTTTGTTGGGGTTTTGGGGCGCTGATCCGAGTCCAGGCATCATCTAATGTCATGCCTCGCCGAGGACAGCAAACTGTCACTTGACGTTACGGCCGTGTGCTGCTCCATTTGACAATAGACAAAAACTAAGAACTGTCGACTCCTTGCCAGTTTCCCGTTTCCATTTTGGCACGGGGCGCAGGCGCAGAAGCACACTTTTCCCCATTTTCTAGTTGGGCTGTAGAAACATGTGTTGCATATTACTTGGAAAATGCCTCGAATTGTTTGCGGCTTGCAGATGGCTGTCTGTTTCGATGCCACTTAAACGTGGGGTATATATGTTTGTTTGTCCTATAGCATAATTTTTAAAATAACTAAAAATGGTAATAATAGTAATACAAAATGTAATTCAATATATAAAGCGTCCAGGAATATGTATTAAAATCATACGAGGTATTTGAATTGCTATACCTTTCTTTTCCTTTTTTTTTTGGGCAGGAATGGGTGGATAGAGCCATGGCAGACCCCTTGTGCAGCAATGCCAAGTTGAAGTGACGTTTCATTTTTCGGAAAATTCCCTCTCATTTGACTTTTCCTATTTATAGGCTGTGGCAGGCGCGGGCGCGTGGTGTCCCCTATTTCAGTGTCTCCCGCCCCAAAAATATAAAAAAAAAAAAAATTGGAGCCGCTTTCCCCCTTGTTGGATCTTGAATGAATTTGTTATAAATATAAACTATCTCGCCCTCTGCTCTGGCACACACTTTCTGGGGAAATCCATCCGTGAAAATGTAAAATATCTCCTGCTGAGTTTAGTTTTTCAGGCATTGCGCACTTTTTGTGTTAGTTGTTTTGTATTTCGTGTCTTTAGTCTACACATTCTCGAGTCGCTGCTGTCTATTGTTTATAACTTTTCAATTAATGCTTTATTATCGCTCATTTTTGGGGGGATTTTCCCCCAAATTTCGATGATGTGTTGATGGGACTTCGGTGGAATTTTCGGGGCTAGCATCTGGTGGGGGAAGGTGAAGTGAAGGCGATTCCAACAAATTGAATTGTTTTAGTTGGACTTTCAACGCGTCATATGAATAGGCACCTAGGACTAGGAAACTGATTGATTATATACTTAAAGTCGTTAAGAACATGGTGCCATTTCTGGTTGAATAGCATATATGTATTAGTAAATGCTTAAATATATTAGACAATTTCACGATTTTGCAATCCCGTATTTTTCTACATGGCGTGCTATTAAACGAACCTCAATTTATATAATAAACAACAATGTTTATTATCGTAATACATATGTTATTGAATTCTAAAATTTTTTTTTCGTCATTACAAACTTTAATGCTCTATATATATATTTATAGCTGTAAATAAGGCCGCTTTGCATTAAATCAATTAAAACTTAACAAGTATATTGTTCGAATATAGAGATCAGGATCAGCAAATACAATGTAACCTTCGGTACAACAAGGTCGTTAATGAATTCGTGCCTATGACTGAAACATGAATTTCGCGTGCCAAAAAGCAAGTCGCAATCTAATAAATTAGATGAGCTTGCTGGAGGCATTCAACAGTTCAAAATGAAATGGCTAGTGATAATAGTACTCCTCCAACTGCTGGAAAAAATAAAGGTAAAATTCGAATATTAATTATGTTTTTATTTCAAATACCCATTAAAATAAATTCAACAGTGCGAGCAGTCCTATGAGGTTACCAATGAAAGGTTGGAGCCTTTCGAGGGCGATTCACAAACTTTAGTGCTCTTCGATGGACTGAAAACGATTGGCCGGGAGAGAGCTCTTAACGGATCCTTCAAATTCCTCGGTGAGATGAACAATGATGACTTCAAGGTATCCGTGGAGCTCTATTCAAGCCCCAATGGCGATGGGGAATTCAAGAGGATGGTCATGGATGTGCCGCAAACTAGCATTTGCGAGTGCTTCAAAAAGTTCTATGTCCAGTTTGTGCAACCCTCTCTGAAGACTGGAGAAACCACAAATTTCCCCGTTGTCGACGATGACTTTTGCCCAGTGCCCGAAGGCGAATTCTACGTTAAGAACGTCATTTTGAATACGCAAGATTGGCCATCGCAGGTGCCTCGAGGGATTGTCAAGGCCATTATAACATTCTTCAGTGGTGGCAAAAATGTTGGCGGCCTAATTGTAGAAGTCAAAATTGAAGATCGACAAAGTTAGAGTCATGGCAGCAATGCAAATTTTGTGAGAATCGTCACAACGAACAGTTTTTAGTATTCATGAAAGTAATAGAATGTAGTTTAAATGTTTTACACAATATTCTATATATTCTATAACAAAATAAATGTCTTTGAACGTTGAACGAAATTTGGTTCGTTTTTTTTTTGCATTTTAATTTGGAACCCATTCTGCGTTGAATTATTTGATTAAAACATCTCACAAGTGACAATGAATGTGTAAAATCATAGATATTTTCTCTGCCTCAAAAGTACAATGGTATTCAATTGTCCATGGTTCATTTGCACCACCTGCACGACCTTAAGAACTATGACCCAATTGTGTCAGAAAATCAACCACAAAAGATCAAAAAATTTTCAATTGTTGAATCGAATCAATAAAGTCGCAGTCCTCTGTGGTCACCTGGCAATCGCAGTTGCGGTAAGGTAGGTAAGGTGTCCATTCGAACCCCTGCAGATTGTAAACAATGCGGCTCGATGCGGAGACACGATCGGAGCCAACTGACAGCCGACTTCGTATGACACCTACATCACGCACCCACTCCCAGAACGCTTTTTCCAAAGGCCCCCTTTCAATTTATGCAAAGCACATCGAGATCGATCGGAGTTACTCAATTAAGTGCCAACAATTTGCTGCGAAGTTTTCAATTTCAATTGCCCGGCCAAGGAAACGTGCCACATGTTGCGAGTGTTTTTTTTTTTTTTAGAGGGGGACGCCAGCAGGTTTTTTGGCTCACCATGCGCTAATTTGAGCAAATCAAACAAGACTTCAGAAAAAGATCCAAAGTGGTTTTCGGAGTTGCAGCCAACCAGTTTTGATCGCTGGCTGCGTGCAATTTTTTGTGGCAGCAGCATGGATAAAAAAAAAATAAAAGCACCTGCCACATTTGATTAAATCGCAGCAATTCATTGTTATGAACGATGAACACATACAGCAGATCGCAGCTTAGTTAGAGATTTCAAAAAAAATACATATTTCAATACTTCTAAAGGTTTTTTGAAATCAAGTGTGAGCTGAATTGTGAGAGAGGTTTCAACTGCGAATAAAAAAATATTAAGTCATTTAATCTAATCTTAGGATTACGGATCAGAATCCCTGTGTCTGCGATTCTAGAACTTTATGATCCTCAATGGTGGTATATCTTTTTGATCTTCGTAACCACATTTCATTTTATATTGATAGCTGTGTTCATTTATTTTTAATTTATCTTTTTTGTCAAAGCAAGTGTCTGACGTTTTTTTTTTTACTCAGTTCTTGAGACACGTGGGTGTTCTTTTCGCAAACATGAGGTTCTTACATTTGCTCAACTAAACTCGCTTAGACACTGTGGCTACCAATCGATTTTCCCAACTCCCCTTGGTTTTGCATAATTTAAGTTTTGCGCAATAAAGTTTTTGGCACGTTCTAAAAGTGTTAATTGGATTTTTTGCTTAGACCCACACAGAGATTTGCATATGGCGAATCGGAAAATTGTGTGGGTTGATGTCGATCAATGATTTGATCAATGTTCAAAGTGCTCCTATTTATTTCGCCAAAGAGGCGTGGATTCAACGAATGCAAATGACCCTCATTAGTCAATGGATATCGATTTCAAAAAGTTGTATTAAGCACATTTAAAGTTAAGCAAAGAAGAATAATAATATGATATCTTGCAATTAAATAAGATTACAAGTTTATAATCTACAGTAGAAATTAGAATAATTTTGAAAAAAAAAAACACTTGAAAGAAAGATATATTTTCAATGAAGTCTTTTTGCCGTAAATAAATTTAATTATTTTTTTTCCAGCTCGATCGCTTACAAGGAAGTGATAAATGAAATAATTTATATCTCCCAGAGTGTTTTATTATTTGACCATAAGAAGCTCAGTAACTTTAATGTTTCCTACGAGAATTTCTAGTGTGATCTCTATGTTTTTTTTATAGGGGATTTGATTATTTCCAGAATTTACACAATCGTTTTAATGACAGCCAAAGCAGGGTCATAAAACTGTTCGAATCTTTGGATCCAGTACACACAGCTGCCTTTCAGAAATGAAATCAGCTTGTACAAATTGTTTTCAGCAGAATTATGGTATCTATTTCAAGGCCCAAGAATGATGGCCCCTCGACAATGATTAAATATTTGAGACTTTTGTATCAGACCCCCCAAAGAAATTATGGGGCGACGAGACTGGAACAATTTTATTAATGGGTCGCGTGATTTAATGTGCCCCCCGTTCGATATGGATATAGCTATAAAACTGTTTGGAAATGCTTGTGTTTTGGGTCGTTGCTTAATTGCGTAATGATTGAGTTAGTTGCTCGTTTGGGCTTCTGATCCTAACCGCTAATTGGAGTTCGAGTCCGACGCCCCGCCGTGGAAATGATAACCGAAATCGAGCCAAGAAATCAACTTATTGAACTATTGGTAGCCTTAATAAGGTATATCACAATTGATTTAATTGGCTGCAGTGTGATAGAAAGTTTCTCACGTTCTGGATTTTTTAAAACGAACTAGCCTATTATTTTTTAAAACTCTCAACCAAAAAGCACTTCCGTTTTTTTTTTCTTTTTGTGCCATTAAAGTTGTCATCACAATATTTCATGTACATTTTCTTGCCAGCAAAGCAATTAAATTTTGCTATTTAAACGAGAGCAGTTGGCGACCCAAATCTGAACAGAGTTTCGCCAGAATATATGTCCAATTACCCAGAAACAATAAAAAAATTGAAAGATTTTCAATGGGGAGTTGGAGGAATTGCAACAGATTTTCCACTTGAAATTTTTCGCACAACAAAAAAAAATAAATGATTGGAAAAGCCATGGCTGGCAAATACTGAGTACTTCAGATTGAAGAGGCATATCCTCGGTCTAAAAAAAGATAAATGTTTTTGGGACTTTCGAGCTTTCAGCGGGCTTAATAATGAACGACATGTGAAATCAGAAGTTTTCCGAGAACACAGAGAAAACCTTTTAAAGCCGTAAAAGAAAAGCGAGGAATTTTGACAAGCCTCAAAGTATGCAAAGGTAATGGAAATGACCGGAAAAAGGTCCACCATCATCGTTTCAAGGGGACAAAACCAATTTATAGATAATAAAATAATTAATCATGCACTTGTCCAACTGAAAGTCCGAGGACACGAAAACACCCAGCGCATTATGGCCAGGATCCCTTGGCCATTAACTCGGCTGTCTGAGGGACTCTCACTCTGACTATGATTGATGTGTATGGAGTGACTAAACACAATTTTCCAGTCAGTCTGTGTGCAAAAATCAGAGAATTTCCTCCGTGGAATGATTATGATAAGACAATTTCACTCGGCTTCTCCCTCTAATTAAACTTGTCTCGCAGAATATTTCTCAATTCTGTTTCAGAGTTTTTTCTTTCTTTTTTGCGGCATCATGGTAAATAAGAAGCGTTACTCATTAATGCAGGCACAGCTACTCAGTTGACTCAATGAATTATTCATGTGGGAGTGGTCATTTGGGGTTAGCCCCATCCACATTTCTACCAACCTTATAATTTTCTGTCCCTTCTCCTCACAAGTGGCACACTTATACCTAGGACCATTGGTCTCCTTTCCTTCAGTTTCATAAGTGATCTGAAGGGGATTATAATTGAAGTTTCCTACCAAATGAAGTGATTCCGAATGGTCAAGTGACTTGCTAAAGGTCCCGGGGGTGGATAAAAGTATAACAGGTGCCAGGATGTGGGTAATGGTTGTACACAAAGTAGTTTTTAAGACAACAGATTAACACATATAATTGGTAGCGCAAAATTTTGGGATTTCCTTCTTTTAGGCGATTACTTTTACCAATTCTTTTTAATTCGTTTTCAAATGCAATTCGCAGCAAGTTTCGATTAATAATAGAGGATTTTACATCTACTTCTTTTCGCGGATGCAGACCGAATCTACAAATTGTAACCTATAGTCGAACCAATAATCAAATATTACCCTAGATTAGCGACCGACCCTCGACTCGCGGAGAGCAAAGTGAGCATTTTGCGCGAAATTGCATTGCAGAGTTGAACAATGATTTATGTGGCAGCCGGCCGCACCTACATTTATGCCACCGAGTGGCCATAAATCACACCAAAAACGCAAAGCTGCGATTCTACTGTGGACCTGGCTACAAAAAAAAAAAAAGCCAGTCGAGCGGGCCAAAGTGTCTGGTCAGGAACGGACAAAGTCAGAAGTCTGGGCAGACAACAAATTGATATTTTTAACATGCGAGTTCAAATAGATAAAGTCAATTGATGGACGGGCCGAGTGCAGAGCTGCAAATAAGAAGAAAAATCAGTAGCGGTCCCCAAGACAACCGCTCGAGAGAAAACTCGCATGGCATGACAATTAGCCGACCCACAGGGGCCTGCCCACTGAGACGCCGCCTCCTTCTGGGACAAAGGCACTGCACGGTGGGCGGAAATGAGATGAGCTAAGGATTAAAATAGTTCGACTAACAATAGCTATTATGAAAGCCTACCCCGAAACGTAATCTTTGCTATAGGTAACCAAATAGAGGCTATCAACTCTAGTATTTAATTTAAATCGAGATTACTTTATTAATCGATTACTATGCAGCTGTTAAAGTCATTTAAATATTTTTACTTAAATACCAGCTTAGTGTGCTGCTGGAATTTCTTAACCATTTTAACCACCGTGCATTTGCATTGTCAATTTGCTTGCCTCCCCCCTTCTTGGCGCAGTTCCCCCCCGTTTCTAGTTTTGTCGCACTCTTGTCACAAATTGTGCAAATTTATTTTACGCGCTAAGTGCAAAACGTGCCCGGCCAGCTAAATGGCTAAAAATTACAACTCAAAGAGAATCTTTGCTTAGCCTTCCATCTATTGTCAATAAAGAAGCTGTGCCTTCCCATTCCCACTTTTAAACCACTGGTCTTTACTTCCTTGAAATGTGGGCCCACCCACAAATCTCTCACACTCAGTGTTGTCCGTTGTGGATCCAAAAGCAAGCTGAATTTTAATTTAGTATACAAATCTGGATCAATAAAAGTTAAATTTATTAATAAAGCTAAAATTGTTATGTATAACATGTTTATAATATAATTGTTTACATTATTTAAATATATTTTAACTATTTATTTAATATTAGATTTGATATGACAAATAAGTTCAGACATTAATACTCTATGACTCTATGGAACTAGCCAACTTGGCATCACTGTCAGCACACTTTTAACCCGCGCGAAACTTTGGCCAGGCTTTTAATTTGCGAGAGCCCCTTCTTAACTTGGGCTGCCTAACAATGCGTGAAGTTTGTCGCCGCTTTTGATGGATTACAACAGGGAAGTTGGTAACTTTTGCGGAGAATGGGTTCTATTTTGCTTTAACACTTTTGCTTTTGTGTGCATGTAATTATTAATGTATGGCAGGCAAATTCTTTTATTTTTAGGTTTCGCATTATGCAATTTATTTCAGGTCTACTGCTTGGAAAGCTTTCTGCACATTTTATGCCCCGATGGACAAGCCTTTTTTGATTAATTACGAGCTTAAAATGTGACATAATTGAGGAGGGGCTCAAAAAGGCGTCTGTAATTATTAATTGCCCTTAGAAGTGAAACGATTAAAGTTTAATACATCTCGGTAAACTTGTAGTAAATATAAACTTCAAGTAAATGACAAAAATAATTTCACAATTTTACTTAACTATGGTTTTGTGCACTTTAAGTTCTTTAATTTCATGTTTTTACTAAATTCTCGAGCTACCATATTTAGGTGCACACACACATATGTATGATGATCCTGGTTAAATGGCTTAAAGAGCTTATCTCACCTTTCCCACAACCTTCTTCATTTAATATTTTTTCGTCTGAGCTTACGAATGACTTCTGTTGCTTCTGTTTGTTGTTTGCCTTGTTTTGGCTGTAGTTTTTATATTAAAATCGCTGCAGACTGGACGCTGGCCATTAAAAGCGATGCTGCAGACAGGACGAGAAGGGAAAAGGACACCTTTTACGTAAATCCCAGTAGGAAATTAAAAGCCAAAATGAAGCTGCAGTGAGAGGAGTGGAGAAAAGTAGCGACAGTGTCCACGAAAATGTATCGTCATATTTTTAAAAGAGCAGTTCAAATACGTTTTTAGTTATGCAGCTAAGAGGGATGCTGAAATCGAAAATGTTAATACCCTAACTCCAGATAATGTCGAATCGATTTATAAATATTTTTCCATTTTTATTCCCAAAGATATATAAGGAAATACATTCTTATTGGCTGAAAAGTATTTGCATTAGTATGTGCTACTTAGAATGACTTGAATGACTTCAAATGACTTGAATACCCCAAAATAAAAGGGTATTAAGCATAGTAGACAGATGGGTGCCAAATCGAAATAAAGCAAATGACAACTGAGTGACGCAGCCGCGGGTGTCATGTCCTCAGTATTTGCTTTTGTTTTGTTATTACTTTTTCCGTTTATTTCCCCAAAAAGTCCAACAAAGCACACAATTAAATTGGATCTGGCGGCAAAAGTCGCGAAAAACTTAGTTGTGTGCGCTTTTGTGGCGATTAATGAGTCCCTAGCCCTGTGGCAGACTTATGATAATTAATTTTCCACGCTGTACATAACTGTCGATGTTAATTTCCACTAAAATAAGACTGAATAATTTATATTTTATGTGTTGCCCATTGCAATTTTTAAGCTAACTTCTATTTTCTATGTAATTACGCATATTTAATTCTACGAAATGTCGTGACATAATATTTGCAAGTAGAAGTAATTGAAGTTGCATGTGTCCCTTGACTAATCCTGGTCATAATTTTCTTGTACTTTTCACTTTTTTTCCCGGAATTTTTGTCGACACTTTGTCGTAAGCTAATCATAAAAAATATTAAGCGCTGATTTTGACGCGACATTTTTAACGTTCGAGCGTGCTAATGAGTTTTTGTCAAGTTATTCTGTCTGGGTCCGAGTCCTCTCCTCATCCTTGTTAATTAGTTCTTCCGCTCGAAAAGTGTTTAATGCTTACGTGCTAGTATAATATTTTTCCTCCTTTTTTGGGGCTTGTTCCCCGACATGCGATTAATAAATAAATGCTTTGGACTTTGCGTGCTGGAGCTTCCACAGTCGGTCCTTAAATGCCTTTTGTTTGTAATTTGTTTATGGGTTCATTTCCCAGCGGTCAATTGCTCGGCTCGACTGTGATTTTTTTCCGTCTTTCTGGCCCCTTTGTTTCCTCTACATTTTTTTTATACGTACAAACACCTTTTCAATTAGCCAAGCCGCACTTAAAATCCATTTCAGGCGTTAATTTCTGATGGAACAAAAACCGTTTGAGCTTCGCTGAGCTGGCAAGTGACACCTGCCACCCAACACCTTGAAAATAACCCCATTACCTTTGGCTCACCATTTTCCGGAAGGGTTTTTCCACATGCCAGCTGACGATTTTTAATTGAGCGCGCAGACGTGCGACAAATAAAAAAATGGAGCTGATTATTTCATTGGAAAAGGTCTCTCTGGCATTATAATAAAATGAAATGTCCTAATATGGTTAATTTCAAGTAGAGTGCTACAAATTGATTTCAGGCATTAAAAGAAGCGGTGATGTATAAAAAATCACTAAAACCAGAGTGGGGAATAAAGTTGTAAAATGGGTGGTCTTAAAAAAAGTATTCTCTAATTATATCACAATTAAACATCTAATAATATTTGCTAGGTATAGTGTCACTTTTTTAAACTTTCAATAATAACTTGTGGATTTTTATTTTATTTTATTTGCTATGCAATTATACATCTATTTATTTACAACGGTGCGTTAACTTTAAAAATAATGTATCTTACCAACTAGTTTTACTCGCGTATATAGCCTTTCCTGTAATGTCTTTATTTAGTTGTGAAAGCTAATAAAAAATTACTTTTAGGTCAATGAATACTCAAGCTTATCAGGAAGTCGTATACTTGGTGCTTAGTCTGGAATTCCTGCGCTGTGGTACTCTCTTCGCCCCCAACTTTCGACTCCAAATAAATTTCCTAATAAAAAAACGGTAAAAAATGAAGCTATCGTTTCAAATTCACACGCCTCTGAGTCATCCGCGTTTCCTTTCCCCGTCCCTCAACCAATTAACAATGCAAACAAATCATTGAGCCCAACAAGTTCAGAAAATTTGTATTTGTAACATTGCCACAGGGAGAAAAAAGATTGTAAAAGACGAATCCGAAAAATGACAAACATATCTCTGGATGTATCTCTTTATGTTGTATCTTTGTATCTGCTGGATGCATCTGATGCACGTCTCATTGTCATTAACCCCGTCTAAGGTAGGGAAACCTTTCTCTCAATCTCAACTTTTGCGCCTGTGTCATCTAATTGACATTTGTTAATAGTTTCTTTTTCCATTTTCCTTTTGCAGCGACCATAAAAGGCGTTTGTTCATGAAAATTGTCTGTAATTTTTTTTATTGCCAACCCATCGGTATCTGTAGAGTGTGTGTATATGTATTGTGTTGACTAATCATTTTCAGTTCATCGTTTTGTTATTGTTCCGATTCTTATCTTTTCTCCAAAAAAAGCCAAGAATCTTCGAGCCCAAAACCTTTTACAATCGATCAGTGGCAAGAGTAGAAATGTCCAATATAATTGCTTACAATTTTAGAATTGTAAATGCAAATGGCATAATTGGAGATCTTCTTTGCTTTTTGACCAGTGATCTCATCCATCATTAATCACAAGTGGAGATCGTTCATGGGCAGTTGTCTTTCGGACATTGTTCAAACCAAATTCAGTGAATGAGCTGGCCGAGGATAATGTTTACAGTAGCCAAACATAATTAAATCGATAAGACTGTAAGGATAGGAAAATCCATGGAGCTAATGGGCAACAAGTAATTAAGTTAATAAGCTAAGTTGTTTGGTCAGAGTTAAGGCAGAGTTAAAAATGAAGCAATGTTAAGATTTAAGACTTAGTTCTTTAAATTTATTAGATATTTTATAGATAACATAGGGTAATAGTTAAATTTAAAAAATAATATTTTAAGAACATTGAAAGACTAAATTCTTGAGCTATGGAAGAAATTTATGGAACCTTTATTATGGAATATTTTTATACCCACAAAACCACTGGGCAAAGCAATTAAACCAATGCCCTTCTCAATCCAAATCCAGATCAGCTACAAAAGGAATGCACTCATGAGGGTGAATCTAAGCAGCTCATTGCTCATCGTAGACGGCGGCAATCAAATCAGCCAAAAACTTGTTATCGCCTCCTTTGACTGACACCCCGGCAAATTAATGGCCCGCCCACACTGGAAATGCATCTCCTTCGCACAGGAGATTGCAATTGACTTTCAGGTGGCCCTCGATTTGAAATATGTAAAGCATATAAATTATGTGACAGCCCAGACTGGGCGACAAACTGTGAATGAATCAAAGGATAATCCAATTTATTTTGCATTATATGCAGCTCCGACTGCAGCTGCAACTTGGCTCGGCTGGTTCATTGTGCCAAGATAGATATACAAAGATACTTCAAAGGTGTCAAATGAATGCAACGAGTTATCTAAGGGATCGGCTTTCGGGGTGCGGGGATTGCACTTTCAGGCAATCAATACGTTTAATGTGATTTACTGCTTATAATTTGCCGCATGTGAGATGTTTGAAAGCCCAGCTGAAAAATGAGTATGATTAGGGTAAATCAGGAGTTGAAAATTAATAGAAACATGGGTAGTAGCTGTTGGTAGTCAAGATGATAAATTTAGTTTGAATAAATAAATGGATGTAATTCACGAAAGCTTTAGTAGTCATGGTTTATTTTTACTAAACATCTAGATTTTTGTCTATTAATTTAAATCTTAAAAATTAAGTTTCTTGTATTAAACGTAATGAGCGGAGTCAGCTTTTTTTTTTGCACCAAACCTAATCATGTTTTCAACATTTTCAGAACATTTTTTTATAAATCCCATTTTACTTTTTTTTTCAAGCACATACATGTATGTATGTGATTTGATGTGTTGACCCTTTTAAATGTGTGCTGACCTTAAGCTAAAATTCAGCGAAGACGCTTGATCCATCCATTGTATCCTTTTCAGAACGAATATTTCACGCTCAACTAACTTTGCTGAAAGGAATCTTGGCAAGACGCAGAATCTATGCGAAATCCATACACATGTCAGTCACACTTAACCCCGCGGGTCCAAGGAACTAAATCACCGTTCGCATCAGCGGAAGACAGACAAGGACCTGGATCTCAAACCTAACCTGAGATCCTGGACCGCAATCCTGATTTGCTTTGATTGCCTTGCGGCTGAATTATTATTTTGAAGTCAGCAAATGCTACTCTAACCGCTTTGTCTTCAATTTTTTATAATTTCACCCATATATATTGTTTTTTGCGATGCTTCCCAACGTTTATTATGATTTTGCGGAAATGTTTTAAGGCAAAACGGAAATTTATGCACATCGCATATGTCAACAGCTCCCTGACAAAAAAAAAAGTAGCAACGAGAAAAGAAATTTGCATATTTGCATTTCAATTTTCTGCGTACATGGATAGGGTGCTCGATTTGTTCTCTGCTTTCGGATTTAATTGTCAATAAAAATTCGCCAAGCGGAAAATTTGTTGGGCAAACAAAATGAAATTGAAATGTTCGGTTTTTGTCTGGGAAAAGTCTCAGAAAAATTCGGTTTCAAGAGACATTCGGTTCCTGAAAAGCAATGAGCATGGGAATGTTCTTAAAGGAGCAAGTTCCTGTTTGTCCAAAAGAATTTAATTTCTGAACAATGAAATAAACTAATTTCCATTGCAATTGTTGTAAAAATAATATTTATATTTTATTCTTTTCACTTCTGAATTACATCGATGAAATGGCACTTTGCATTTGAACGACGAATTTTGCAATTTACACTGCAGGCCTGGAATTTACACTTGCAGGCAATTAATAATGCTGCATTAGGACAATCCATAATGCAGACAAGCCCACTCACATCCCTGACAATTAAGGTGGATAATTAAGTTTACCGTTCATTGGCTTTGGCCAACAAACGCACACCCACGGAGATTCATGGCCCTTACTTCAGTTTCTATGACAGATTACAGGAAACTTGGAGGCAGGAGACTCTGTTTCAAAATCTCCCCCACTTTCAAACATGATTTCGCATAACAGGCGAATGGCACTGGCAAACAGAAGCCTTCAATTTTGAGTGCATTTTCAAATCAACCAAACATTTTCAGCAGAAATGTTTCCTTTTCCCAGCGTTTCGCCAACGGACATGTGTCTGCATTAATCAACAACTGTCCATGTTGGGGCATTTTTGACGGTAGTTATAAAACATTAAAGTTGCATTTGGGTTACATTCGGTTACAAATCAATCGGTTTCTCGAGGCTAAAAGCAAATTTTAAAGAAATAAATAAAAACTAAGTTTAAATTTCATAAACATTGGATCTGCTTTTCAAAATAATTTTAAAATTATACTCAAAATAATTTACTTAAAGGTTTTTTTGGAGTTGTGTGCTCATTAAAATTTTCGTTATTTATTTACATTACATTCCCATATTTTACATTATAAAAGCTATAGGTTTTTCCAAAAATAGGACAACAAAAATAGGACTTCAAAACGAAAATGCTTTTATGGACGTGACAACGAACGTGAATCAACATTACTCTCAGCTCACAAAATACGATCTATAAAAAGGAGTCTCTCGACATTAAAGGATTACCCATCTAGCACACCTCAGCTCACATTATATTCGTGTCCTGTCATCAGTCATTAAGGATGCCATTGCTAGACGCAATTAAAACCATTCAGAATGAACATTTCATTGCCCAAACTGAATGACTTCGGTGACACCTTCCCATTCCATAGAATTTTCTCTATTTCCGGAAGTTTTCGCCAAAAAGCGACAACGGGGACAACATTGTCGTAAACGTAGCTGTCATTAAGATAACTTTTAATCATCATAAAAAAATGCAAAAAACGAGAGTGCAAAAAAGAGCCAGGAATCAAATCCTCCTGTGCAACGTAAGCGGCTTTTCGTGTAGCCGCCGGTGCAGTGTTGCATGATAAAACACCAGGAAACAAACCAACAAGAACTTGAAAACATTTCAGCAAAATATTTTTACATGGCCAACAAAATAAAGAAATGGAAATACCTTGGACGGACTTACTGACTCCTGATTCCCGGTTATTAAATTGTTTCGGTAGCTTTGCAGCGGGCAACCGTCGAAACGGAAATGTAATGAAAATTCAATTAAAAAATGGCATTTGCCAGATTTTACTTTACGAGCCTTTCTGTCCAGGGGCAAATTCCACCGAGGGAATGGACAAAAGGGTCCTGATGAGTTACAGTTTGGGGCAATTCAATGGGATTGCAAACTCATTTCAGCTCGCGAAATGGAAATGCAATGGCAGAGTGTTAAAGGATTGAATCGCGAAGTGATGCAATGCAATGAAGAATTTACAAAAATAAGTTATGACACACTTGGATGATGCAAGTGAATGCCTTAAAGAGCAAATTCATTCAATTAAATATAAATATCACCAAAACAGACCAAAAACTGTAGTGAATAAAATTTAATAATATTTTTAAAATAAATATAACTTTTTAAATAAAAAAATGTACACGTTTTTATTAATCAGACTGCTGCACAACCCTTTCCCCAATAAATAACACGAATCGCTTGTAAACAAATCGACAAAACATGTAATTTCACTTATCTGACATAATGTCAACAATTCGGAAATCGTCGTTACAACACACGCATTACCCATACCAAAAACAGTCAAGTACAAAAAAAAAAACACATATAAATTACGAAAAAAGTGGGAAGACGCAGCATGTATATTTGCGTAAAAAAACCCCTTATCGCGATGCGGATAGAAAGAGTTGACTTGTGTAACGAATAAAAGTCAGCTGATAAGCCCTCTTCTAATGCCAACCCCTTGAGAAGGGTGTCATGCCAAACTGCGTATGCTAATCACACGCCAAAAGACACCCAATCCGAATGCCATTCCCATACCGTGAGTAAATCGCTTTCAACATGCTTAAGCACCAACCAACGAGCCAAAGATTCATTCTGCCTTCATCCTTTCTATCCTACTCGAATATACATACGAGTATATATCTTTTGGCTTGCCTTTCTGGTTTTCTGTTCTGATTTTATAGCCTGGCGCCGCTTGAATGATTTTTATGGGCTGTGTGTCTCTGGTTGGAAAGGAAAAGAGCAAAACTGATTTGCATGACTTTTCTTTTTGGGTGGAAACGCTTTTGCTATTGTGGCATTAGAATTCGGATTGCATACCCTATGCGCTTAGGGGTTAACATTGATTTTAGATTAGATATACGTTTGAAACTTTGGAAAAATCGGATATGATATGGTATAATTGAATATAAATTAATATCTGCATTCGAAATGAAAACATTTTCAACCAATAACCACAATCATATAAACACGGAAGAGTACAAATCATTGTTTCTTATAACGCAGAATATAAGTTAGAACAAGCCAACGGAGTAGAGTGGGCTTAAACTTTGAAGACAAGCTTTTTACATGGTTAGTTAGGCGGTGCCTATAAATAGTCGAATGAATTAGCCTTGTGGTAACATTTAATAAGCAGTAAAACTCCCTTTTTCTTGGTTTATTTCGGGCACCTAGATCTCGCCCCAGGGAGATTTCACTAGCTTCTTTTTTTTTCAATTTCAAGAGCCATTAAAGAGTGTGCATGCAATTAAGTCGAGTGAAAATTTCATAAAGATAACAATCGACAAGAACAAGAAATAAACATGGCAGCCAGATCGGATCAGATCAGCATATACTAGGCACAAGACTCTGGCGTAGAAAAACCTGCCCCTCCAGCGGCAGTTTGTCCGTCAGTCTGTCAGTCAACACTTCAAATAAAAAACTTGGACCAGAGCCTACATTAATTTGCATTTAAAAACTGTTTTTAGTAGCATTAAAAGCAAACATCGCCGAGGGGCGAGGAACTGCGGCCCCACAGATGAGGGAGCACACTCCACTGCACTACGATCGCGACTCGAGACCATTAACAAAGTGTCTCCAGATGTGTGTTCGCATTTGGAAGAGCCCTACTCCCAATCCCAATCCCAATGCCCAACCTCCCATCCTTCGTCGACAGCATCGTATTTAACATACATAAAAAGATGAAAAGTTTATTATGATTGTTGCTGCTGTTGTTATTAGCTTAAAGAAATGGTTATGGGGTAAGCGCACGCCATCAAATGTCAAATGCCAACAGTCACAGTCGACCGTCCGAAAGGCCGACGATGCCACTAAGCGGGCTGATTGAGCAGTTTAGAAGCAACACTTTTGTTAAATTTAATCTACAAATCATTGAAATATTAAGAAGAATTTATAAAAACCTTGCATAAACTAATATAGTTTCTTTATAAATACGATGCAATGATTTTTGTTGTTTCAAAGTAACAACTCTAAAAAAAAATATAATTAAAAATATTAAAATAACGAGAATTTAAGGATAAGCTAGTTAATTTTTGAATATTAGAAAAGCTTGTATTTAAAATAATTGGTTTCCCAAATTTATCAACATCTATATTTTTTGCTATTTCATAAGAACTCTTCTGCCCACCCACGTGCCATGATCTTGTCATAAAACGTTCAGAGTCATCAAAGTTGCACTTTATGCGAAAAGATCGTTGTTGGTGCGGTGTTGAGGTTGTTGTTGGTTTTAAGTTGTATTTTTTTTTTTTTTAGTTTTTGTTCGCGTTGTCGCTGCACGTGTTCAACGTCATCAGCATTAGCGGGTCTGTTGTATTAGGCGAGAACAGAAAAGCCAAGGAAAAAGATCAGACTTCTCTGCTGGTTGCTCTTTGCACTCAGCATAATCATAGAAATTATGTGGCTCCAACTGCCCCTTTTTCCACATTTTCCGGGCCAAATGGTGTTTGGCACCGCGTCATAAGCCCCCAAGCTAATAGAGCCCGCATGGGGTCGACTTCTTAGTTTAAATCGTGCATCTGCTGCTGCCACTGGGGGAAAAAAAAGCACATCTGCCTACCATAGAAATGAAGTCCAATCATTCTGATTGGGGGAAATATAAATAAAGATTTGATAACAGACCATAACGCGCTATCTAACAGTTACTTGAAAGTCTTTATTTTCCGATCACAACATTTTGAGTTCAACGGGAGCTTATGACTTCCTAATGAACTTTAAGCCGAAGGTATTGTGTGATTTGTAAGTTTAAAAATAGGTTATAGCTTTAAAAATGTGGATTTACCATTTTTAGGAAAGAGTTAGTTGTCCGCATAGCTAACAAATTTGGTAGAATACTTAATGATTAATGTATGTAATTGCCAATCAAAGAGTAGAATGTTTATCCTAGTTTTTAGGGCTTTTGCCGCATAGTTAATTTATTTATATCTCGTCTCAATCGATTGTAACCAAATCCGAAAATGTCTTGTGTCATTCGGCTGATGGCTTATCCCCAAAAGATCATTTATTGCGGAGGCAAACACATTTAATATGCGGCTGGCTGTCTTGACAAGCCGAAGAGCACCTCGAGTGTTGTCACAGGGGGCATTACATGGATTTATTTTCCAGCTCGTCTCCCTGACTGTTCTTCCTCCGGTGGCCAAGTGGCACGAAGCACTTGACACTTGCCGCTGACTTGTGGCATGAGCCCTGACATGTGGGCTGCCTTGGATGCATCATATTCATGGGGCTCCAGCTCCAGCTCCAGCTCCATCTTCATCTCCATCTCCGGCTTCTGTTTCGGTTTCTGTATCTCTTTCTGCGGCCGGAGATCATCTTATTTGAAGATCTTTCTACGGAAAATTTGTTCGGAGCTCGCTGATTGCCTGTCGGTTGTTAGAAAAATATTATTTTCTTTGTGCCTACATACATGTGCATATGAAGTAAAGAAAGGCCGCTGCCGCTGTCAGTCAGTCGGTGGTGGAGTTCTCCTTGAGTGAAAGTTGATGTGCATGAAAAGTTTGAATTGCGCGTCGAGTTTTGCTCGGCATCTCTGGGTGGCAGGGTCGCACTTTAATTTTTTATGTTTTGATACCCAGCACTCGTTACGAATAGTATATGTCATTAAGTAACGGCATAGAAAAATTAAAAGTGAATATGTATGTAAACATATCAATGTTTTGTTCTAAATGAAATAGGATGCAACATTTGATATACAGAAAACCGAAAATAGTACTATTATTTTTTTATATAAATGTCATAGGTGGGTATCTCCAATTCTTCAGTTAGAATTAGAAGTTTCCTATAGGAATTACAACCTAACAGTAATATTTTGGGTCATTTTGTGCTTAATAGCCTCGACGATAAGAGCAATCTTTAAGTGCACCGAAATAAATAAAAAACTTCAAAAGTGAGGCAGCATTTTATTTTTGTGTCAAATGAAGTGTGGCATGTGCTGAAGATGTCTCTAGGTATCAACTCTGCGGGGGTTTGAAAACTAAAGGGGCTTGAGCCCGAATCATCTGAAATGGATGCTGCTCCATAGGATCTGGAAAACCCAGACGTAGAAGTGGGCGATGACTGTCTCCGCAAAGGAGATGCAAACAGTGGCACAAGATACTGATACAGTGAGATAAGATACAGTGCTGCTTTCTTTTTTTTTAACCATGACACGTGCCATTTGAAGGATGATCTTGAGAGGCAGCATCGTAATAACGATAACCCAATTTCAAAAGATCATCAAGAAAATTGGTTTAAAATTGTAGAAGAGAAATGAATTCAACAGATCATGTTGATAAAAATCCAAAACCTGATAGCTAAACGAAACTGTTGGTCTCAAAAACATTTACAATTTGTTTTCTGGTTTTATGCACACACTACAAGAATAAGCTTATTTCCTAGTAATATTTTCTCTTCACGTCCCAAAATAACTGCTCTAAATATCACATTTCTCTAACCAATCGTTTAAAGATCTTGAATTTACTCATTAACTTTATTATCAGACTCACACAAATAGAAATTTCCATCGCTTACAGAAGAGAATCCGTAATAAATTTATACACTTTTCCATTTTTGTGTAATTTTTTTTATTGCCACACACTTAGGTGGAATATAAACTGATGGATGAAAAACTTTTGATCTGCTTGATGATCAGTAAACTGAGCCCCAGACAAACTACAACGAACCGAGTTCAAATGGTCAAAAGCTAATAAATAACCGAGGAACGGAGATATAACTCTTTATGGCACCTTCTTTTCTTCGGGAGATCATACATCCATCAAATGTAGATCAAGTTGGTGCGATAAAACGATCGCTTCACATTAATTATATGTCTTCCAAACTACATTAAAACTACGAAGGTAATCCCTAAATAGCTCACATTTTGATTAAATGCATTCCGGGAACAGTTTCCATTATGTTAAGCTAATTTTGTTGTAGATCATAGATTTAAAAAATAAAAAAGTATATCTCATTCTCATTTTTCCTAGACATCATCTTAATTGTCAGCTGGCTTATCTCTATAAATTTACTTTATTTGCGTTGTGTGGCTCGACTAGTAATAATTTTAACGATTTCATTTTCAGCTTGGTGTCGTAATTATGGCTTTTTTGTGGACACCGTCTTATTTCCTGGAAAGTCTTTCCCCATAGTTCCACTAATTGCATCTCGTTGCCGATGATTGTTTTGGGCTATTTTATGATGCTGAAGTTTACCTTTTTCATTACCTTGAAGTGGCCTTCTTTCGGACAATAAGGTGGGCTTTGTCAAGTGTCTGATTATAGCCAGTGACAACTTATGACCTATTTATTAGTTATCTCTTTATGGCTAACTATGCTAAACGTAATGCGAAATCGATTGCATTGGTTTTAAAAATGTTGAACGTGGAGGGGGTTAATTCCACTCCACAACTGTGCAAATATTTGCGAAAACATTTTCGCATTTGTAATGCACAAAAAAAAAATAGTTTCATTCAAAAAGAGGATTTTTTTGTAATAGAAATGTATCCCCAGAGCATTATCTCCACGGCAATGTCCAAAAAAAAAATTGAACCCAAATTGAAGGCAAACTTCATTTGACGGGCCAGTCGAGAAGTGCAGCAGAATTCAACAAGCGAACCCTAACGATTTCATTAAAAATGCAGTCAACTAGAAAAAAACTCAATTAATTTTTCATGTAAAAAACGTCTCCCCCCATTGATGTTGTCCAATATGCAATCCGAAAAACAAATTTTTTGTGCAAATCATTCGGCAAACAAACACAAATGTGCATAAAATGACAACAAAGCAACCAAATTGAGGGGATGCAAAGAGATGACCATCAAGTTCGTATCAAAACAGAAAAAAAAAAACAGTTGGTCCTACAGTGCGTTTCATATGCATAACTAGGTAACTATTAAATGTTTGTAGTTGATCGTGTTATAAAGTAGTATTGTAATTAATCTAATCATTAAAGTAAAAATTTTAGGAAAAAGTGAGATGTGTGAGGTTGTGAAATTTCAATACATTCAATTGAAAATTATACTAAAAAACAGGGATGCCATTGTGATATCATGAAAATCCAATGGATCTATCACTAATGAAACGCACTGTTCAAGTGCATACATCAAGGGTTTCCCCGACTGCAAAGTGCAGTGATATATATACTGCACTGTCATTGCGTTGGCAACGAGGAAACTGTGGAGGGGGACTGAGAAACCCCATTGAGCAGGGGTTTCCACTCGTACTTTTTATGTAGTTCACCAATTTTTTGTGGGTGAAAAGAATTGACAGCTTGACCGCAGAGAGTGCGTCTGTGTGCTGGTGGATATATTGTTAATACATTGCTGTTGCAATTGCAATTCAAGCGCGAAATCATTAATATCCTTTCGTCCTGCCCTTGCGAATCCAGAGCTCAAACCCCAAAAGAGCCGGCACTTTTTTGCGGTTGTTGCATTCCGAGCTGCAGGCTTTATTATGTGGCTTCCAGGGACTCGGACCCATTGTCCATCTTTCCAACTTATGACGCACTTAATGAAGGTTTTTCTGTGTAGGAAATCGTTGGGCGTAACTTTACTAAACAGAGCAAGATGCCTTTGGTACCTTTGAATTTATTGCCAAATAGAAAACGGAAAATACTTGTTACAAATATCAATATGATGTATATAATGCAAGTTACTAAATTTCCTAATTAAATAAATAATGCAGATAACCAGTCTGTCAACACAGTTTCAAGTGACACCAATCCCATCAATCAAAACAGTGCTTTACTATCTTATTGAATTAATTTTATCCTGCCACCCAACTATAATTAAATTCGGAGTACTTTCTTTTCCGCCTAAACACTTTCGTCCTTTCAAATATTTCGTGACCAACCAAGCAACCCTCGTGCTGGCATCCATCAAAGTCTATCAGCAGATAAGGTCCACCCGAGTCCACCCACTCTAGGGCACTTGCTTCGTGTAATGGAAGACCCTCATTACACCTTCAGATGTTTCAGCAGCAATTATGCTCATCCACCTAGAACATCGAGTTCGCAGATCTCGGCTCAATAGTCTAATGGAATTATCAATATCCCCAGAATGTGTGAGTCATCGCTGTAAGGCGGCATACAGTAATCACCTACTGATGTAAATACAATATTTTCAATATAACCACTTAACGCTTAAATCCAGCCGAAACACATAGGGAGAAGCCTCACAGCCCTCGTTTTGAGGGTAGCTAAACAACTCTTACCCCACACACACACACACACGGAGGTATTATTCACAGCGAGGGTTGCTCGAAAGTTATTTTGAAGATGTGGGAGGTATATAATAGTTAAATACTTGATTAAAGCTAAACTAATCTTGTAATGGTTTTCAGTAATTTATTTAACACCTTTGTAATAAATATGTGGTTATGGTGTGTGCTAGTATGCTAAAAATAAAGACAATTCATGTTAGCCACTGTCATTAAAATTTTCCTAAACTTTGTTCTATATTTATAACTTTATAAGCCACCCTCGCCGTTAGCCTACGTTTTGTCATTCACCCAAGTGGCATCATCGGCATTTGACGACCACCACAACAGTATCAATGCACCAACTGTACCCGTCACCATCATCGGTAAACTGTGTCTATTGAGGAACCGGGACTGGGGGTTGCATAAAGAAGTCGGGCCGGGGTTATAGCCAACAACCCCCAAAGGGCTCACGGCACAATGAGGGTTCAAGATGCCGCGACTGCGACTGCGACTGCGAATGCGAGGGAACTGTCATATTTGCTTGGACCCAAGCCGAAGCCGAACTCGAACTCGAACCCGAGCCCACTGACTCACAAGTGACTGAGTGGAATGACTGAACTGAACCCAACTGACTGAGTGACTGACTGACTGACAAACTGACGAACTGCCAACGCGTACACGTGTTCGTGGTGGTTGATGTGACTTGCCAACTGACCATCTGTCGTGGATAATATTGAAGAAAGAATGGGATCACTGAACGAAGCTTTGAATACCCTTTGAATAGTTTGTATATGCTTTTTAAGATGTTATTTGTAAGGAGTTTGTAGAGACGTCCAAGGCTTACTTAAAAATCAATATTATGTTTTATGTAAGATAAGATAATATGCGGTAATTGAAAGTTCGCCAAATAATCATATGAAGAACATAAATTTTATTTTAAGATACTGAAAATTTAAAAAAATAAATGGAATTCTAAATGTTTTTGTGTTAAATTTTATTATATTATTAATTTTTATTTTATTCCGCTGGTAAATATAACATAGGGTACTGCCGTTTCGAGTCCTTTCGTGCTTTCCACTTCCTTTGTGGAAATTCAAATGACAACTGTACTGGCACAAGTGGCATACGCTTCGCCAAGCCTCGTCTCTTTTTCTGTTTTGTACTTTTGAACTGCAACAAATTCAGTTAGATTTCTTTCATAATACCTTTTTTTACCAGTCTCGAGAAATTTGCATAACGCGTAGTGGCGGCAAACACTTGAGGAATTCCTTTGCGTTCTCCCCTCCAATATCCTTTTTTTCGGTCGCGTTGAGTGTGTCGGCATTTCCATAGAATCATATCGTGAAAAAAAGGAGTTTCTTTTACTAAAGGGGAAATTGTCAAGGATTGCACAAATGCTGGGCTTAATTGTTTGGAAAGATTTCTATGAGAAGGGTTGCATATCTCCTTTTATGAGATGTTAGTTATTTTAGGTAGTTTGTGTGATAGGGAAAGGACCCTAACACCCTCCCTGAGCTGTCGATGTTTTTTCGTAATGGGTGGTATACCCCACTTATGAAATATTAATCAAAAGGATAGGAAAAGTGGAATGATAATTCATCAATGGTACTATTTTAAAGAAAATTATTACTTTTCTGTCCTTTTTCGATTTAATACCCCTCAATCGATGAGCTTATTCCACTCTTTGATAACTTTTACAGCAATTGGTATACAGCTTAGACTCTAAGCTGAACGGAATAACTCATCGGGCTGCTTAACCCCTTTTTACCCTTGCCTACGATAAGCAGAAGCCTGAGCAAAGCCACTAACTAACCACAAAATCCCTTTTGTGGCAGCCTCACAATGATAGACGAACTAATTGGCAGAGTTCTGTTCAGGCTACTTACAATGACCACCAGATCCCAGCGGAGTTCTCCGAGCTGGCTCAATAAAGAAATCATTGATGTGGCTAGGTAAGAAAGGAGGAGGCATGTGTTCGCAGTCAGTGATGCCAAAAAGCAAAGAAAGAAAAAAAATAAAAAACGAAGCTTTTATTTTAAATATTTTCCAAGTAATAATGAAAATGTTATATTAAATATACTATCCTTAGTTTGTAATCCAACAATTTGAAAGAGTTTCAGCAACTCAGCATCTCTGCTCAGAGTCCACTGTCCTTTGCCACATCAATAGGCCGCTGAATGCATCAACACTTCAGTGAGTGCGGCCATTGCGAGAATGGGTATGAGAATGAGGATGGTCAGCTGGGGAGTAGAACTCTTGGCACACAATGAGGAGCACTTCGTCTTCTGGTCCTCGGACTGCCACCACAATTATTTCCATTTGATTGGGCAAAGAAGAGTGCGCTTCTTCCTGCTTGGTGGGGTCCAGCATTTATGTGTGGTCATCGTTTGCCTGTGTTTATTGCTCTATATGCTTGAGTGCATTCGGATATGCTCTGAATGACGATGATGATGATGACGCTGCTGAGCCACTGAAGAGCTTTCTTTTTGGTCCAGCCAAAGGCTCAAAATTTACATCTACCGATGGTTAAGTTATTACTGAAAGGAGTGGCACTTCATTGGAATGGTTTAGGAAGCCTGCAATCGTAAAGGATGGAAAATCGAAAAGGAATATTAAAGCCGACTGGATTGACTTTATTTAGAAGAATCATGAATGCTAAGTTATATTATCTTATAGATGATATTTCATGTATTAGAGAAACAAGAGCCGTGCGAAAATAGAGAGATAATTTTAATAAATTGCAAGTTCTCTCATAAAAGACATAAAATAACCGTTAAAGACAAGCATTACGCAGCTAAATTCCCAATAAACTAAGATAGTTAAGGATAATTGCCAAAGAAGGGGTGACTAAGCACCAGGTGGAACCAAGTTCAAACAAAATGTCGCCAACCCCACAGCCCAGCTAAAATATTTGCGTTATTTTCGTAAAGGACTTCAGCACGATGCGGGTGCACTTTGTATTTTTTGCGTTGGTAAGGGGAAAAGCGATTAAATGGTTAACTGGCAAAGGGTTACGGTTAACTTACGGCCGAGTATGCTGAACTAAGTTAACTAAGTTGGTTAGGTCATTACCATAGTTTTGCCACTTGAAGTAGCGACAATTTTACATAATTGGATTGGCTGTAGCGCATGTGACAGGATATTTAATTGAGTGAAAATTCCTTTGCTAGAGAATTTAATCCATACCCCGACTTTAACAACAGTAGCTAATATCGGTAAAAGCTATGGGAATAAACATTTAAATTATGCGTAATTACTTTGATAACTCTTTCCAAGTAATACCGGCTATTTATCCCACTCGAAAGTCATATTAACTTTTCGAACCTTTTCGCACCTCTTTTTTTTTTTTTAAACCAATTCTTCCTTATTGGCCTGACCAATTGTCGAACAACTGTTGGTGTGTTTTTGGCACCCAATTATGTGCAGATATGCAGAGACTCGACAACAATCAAAAATGCATTCGATCCTCTTGACCGTTTACATCTCATTATCTGCAACTCCTTGCCTTTCACCTACTGACCATAAAATCCAACTGACAATTGCCAATCTCGGCACGCAAATATAAAATAAAAAACCAAAGAGACGAGGAAAACGGACCCAATTCCATCCAGCCAACAGAAAAGTCCACAAAAATTACCATTTTGACCGCAGACAAATTAGTGTTATTAACACTTTTTTTCTCTTCCTCCATTTGTATATCCTGTAATTGTTCCTCAAATGGGTGTGTTTGACTAGTTAATGCATTTATTTCCCTATAAGCTGATTTTATTTAAATGTTGGATTTTTATGAAAACTGTTAGAAATTAGTGCATTTGGAATGCAGTTCAACATTTTAATAAAAATGAAGAACAAACCGTAATGCATAATGTCGATTTATTTTTAAAAATGTTGTTTTCATATTTAGTAAGTGATAGGTATTCTGTAGTCTTTATTCAGATGTCTTGTGTTATTATTTTTTGTGTATTTACGTTTTATTTGCTGCTGTTGGCATTACTGCTTTTTGGCAATGGCAAAGCACTTTTCACGCTTGGGCCACGCGCAGAGATCCATTGAATGCCCCCACTATTCCGTTTTCTGATGCAACTGATGCAACCACGCCCAGTACCAGTACCACTACCAGATTCACATTCAGTTGCAGACCTGACCGCAGGTTTTAATATTACAAAATGTTGAGCTTCTCTTTGGGAGCTGTTTGTTTGGTTTGGGTTTCGGCTCGGATTGTGGGCTGAGCTCCTGTGAAAACAAACAACAGTAATACCCGCATAATACCTGGGGCATGCCACCTGCCCCCCTCCACCGACGTCCCTGTCGCCGAGTCCATTCGTAAAAAATCCATTAAAAATGCGTTGGGATTTTCATTTTTTTCAGGTTGCATTGTGGCAAGGTGTTGACTGAGTTTTATTTGACTTTTTGTCGGATTCATTTTAACTGGTGGGGAAGTAAAGTTTTGGATTGGATAAAATGACAAAACTTGTTTTTTTACAAAATACTTGAATTAAAAAAAAAAATAGGAAAGAAAACGTAAAAGTAAATGAAATATATATATACGAAAATTTAGGCTACTATTAATTAACTGAGTATTTATTAATGTGCTAGTTTGTAAAGTGCACATAATTTTAATACATTCCATCATTTAAGATGTTGAAAAACTCTTGTAACTCCCTTCGCCAAACATCCTTAAATTCTTTTCAGATTTTATGCATAATACTTTAATGCATTAACCGGTAGCTGTTGCTGCTGGGTATATAATTTTTTTGGTGCAATTTTCTCGTAATGATGCTGGCGAGTTGATTATTTCTGCATTGGCAAATCACAGCTAATTATCTTAACAAGTTTATTGTAAAGAGCGAAAAGCCCTCCGAATTACGTCTCATTTTGGCCTCAATTGTTGTGAATTGGTTTGGTATCATCATAGCGCTATTTTCCATCGCCCTTGTTTACATTTGCTAATTGCAACTTTTTGTGTTCGCCCTTCTGTCTGTCTCAAGTGTTTTTCAGTTGTCAACTTCCAGTTTTGATTTTGAATTTCGCACATTTTGGTTTTGTCATTTACAGAATCGCAGACACAAGGCACGCCCAATTTGTTTCTTCGACACTTGAGAGTGTACTTTGCCTTTGACAACAAAATCCAAATGATAACAATAAGTTGAGCCTGAACCACTTTCAAGTGTTATGCTTCACACTAATTGCTAAACGAGGTAATGGGCTAATGTATCTGTTTTTTTGAAGCCTTGGTTCTGACATTGAAACACTAATATAAAGTTTGAGTAGCAGTAAATAAGCAATGAATTTTAATATTGAAAACGTTTTCTTAATAAATCATATCTACATATATATTATAAGGCAATTAAGATGCCTTCAATAAGTAGTAGTTTGTCCGAAGTTCAAGAACCTATAAAGGTGACTTTGAACCTTTCCTTTTACAATATTTTCTCCATCTGTCTTCTAACCCCCACCTTGTGTATATGTTCACCATCAGCTAGCGCCAGTTAATTGCTGAAGAAAACCCAAGAAACCAGAACCCATAACCTAAACCCAATCTTCAGTCGCGACATCGGGTGTCTGCATCTTTTCCCCCATCCGTCTGCGGTTAATCATGCATCGTCTTTATTCAGCATATATATATATGTACAAGTTAATGGATAGGAGAGAACTCTTGGGTGTACTTTACTTAATTTACCAACAAATTTCGGGGCTCAATTTTTGTCCAATTTACTTGCCGTGATTTGCAGCAATTTTGGGTAAAGTGTCTAAGAAGGCTCTAATGTGAGATGGCTCTAAAATCGTTTTCCCTCCTAATGCAATTTTGAGTTCTTTTCTTTGTTTTTCTTTTATTCTACGGGAGCGATAACGAAGATTGTTTATAATGAGGTTCTGTGGTCAATGCCCAATTGAGTTTTCCCTAATTGCCCAGGCCACTGGACTTACGCTAAGAAGAAGTCAAAGGAAAGTTGAAAATCTGTGTGGTTGGGAAGGAAAGGGGTTTTCGTCTAATGATTTTCCTTATGGCTAATGCCTAACTAATTGAGTAATTTTTGTGTGACTGTCGGGTATCAATCATCAGTCCTTTGGAATGAGGATTTTGTTCAACGGCTACTCGTTTAGCAAGTTTCCGGTTTCCTTAACCCTTTCTGTCCATCATCTGGGCATTGCAAATTTCCCAAAAGACGCCCAACTTTACGCTTTATTGTTACAAATTTGCCTTGGCATGTCCTTTATCCTGTTTACAGCTGGACTAAGGCGATTGCTTCTCAATTCCTTTGGGTCGTCCGGCTTTCTTTCGCTCATGGGCAAAGGGCAATCAATCATTTCCCTGACTTATTCACACTGGCTTCCTGGCATTGTCCTTTTATCGGCCCATCGGTAAATAAATGTGACTATAAATCGAAAAATTATAAACGCTTAAGCAGTGACCACCGATTGACCATTTGACCATCAATTGCTTAAGTCACCCCCTATTAAAAGAGGTCAGCAACAAAACAACTATGCTGAATACCCTTTAAAGACATTTTTTCTTGATTTTTTAATCAAGAAATTAGTTATAATTAGTTATTGCTCACAACTTGTATTGCATTTTAATATTCATTAAAAAATTTTGAATTAAAAGAAAAATTTCTAGTCAAGGTTATAGCTTTGATCTTAGAGGCGAACAGGTTTATATGTTATTACTCGATTTATAGTTGAAAACAGCAAATAAAATTACTTATATTTTCAATATACCCTTAACCCTTAGATCATTTCACTTGATTTGACCAACTGACTTAGCCTTTAACAAATCCAATTCCCCATAGATTGGAGCATCCATTTCAATTGATACAGTCAGAATAAACTCTTTTTTTAATGCAAGTCTAAGAACAGTTGGTAAATTTATGCATTTATTTTGACAAGCGGCATGATTTATTGACCGTAAGTAATTTGTACTGTCCCTGACAGAAGAAGAAAAGGTCCTGGGAGTCCTGACCAAACTACCCTTTATCAAGCTCTTCTCTTATTTTTAAAAATTTATTTGCATTGACGCATTTGTAACCGCAACGAATTTGTTTGTAATAAAAATGTAAATGTTAATGTCCATCGGATGCCACTTCAAGACGGGTTTTGTTTTTTGTCCAAACCACAACTTGACCGAGAAAAAATCAACCAGAAACGAGTTGGTCAAAGAAATGAAATATGACCGCAAACCGACACTCGAGGATGGCAAAGGATTGGACTGAAGATTGGGGTTCACCAACTGGACAAGGGCCAAACCAAAGGAACTCGTAACCCTTTTGGGTCAGCGGATTTCGTGGCCAAGTAGTTTGGCAGGTTGCAGAGGTTGCTTGAGCCACTTGGTTGGATTACGTTTTTTTGTTTTTATCTTTTTTCTCTCGAAGGTAATAAATGTGCTGTCCATATATCATCGAGATCTGTTTGATTTATGACTTATAAATGGAAATTATGATGATTCAATTGTAAAGTTATAGCGTATTACTTTGTTTTTTATTGCCAAATAAAACTATATGCATTTAATAATGATAATTGAAAATGCACATTTATAGAGAGAACATGAGCAAAAGTCATTAGGCATGTTGGTTCGCTTACCATCGCCCTTCAAATACATGCGATTAAATCGCTGCTGGGGAGCATTTTCTCCCCACTGGGGGCTAAAACAAAGTCTAATTTAAAATCACCTCATTCACAGCAAACCTGCCCCTTTTTTTTCTGGGCCACCTTTTCACTATTTTTACTATCCCCAACGAAACACATTTTTCCTACTGCCAGCCTGACACAAGCTGAAAATCATTTGGCAAGGTGACGCCTTTTTATTGCTCCATTTGCCGTTAAATTTAGAACTGGAAAAAGTGGGAAATCTTTTGAGGGAAGTAAATGCAACAAATTTTAAATAAATATACTCGATGAGAGAGAAGGGCCTGGAATGACTTATTTGAATTTGTTATACAGATCCTCCATGAAATATGTTAATTATTAATTACCTTTTGTTTGGTGGTGTTTTTACCCATAAATTACCAGCTCCTAGTGTTGACAATGATAAGAACACAAATAAATCTAAAAAACACCAATTAGAAAATAGAAATTATATTTCTACGAATAAGTGAAAACAAATCAAGGCTAATGCCAGATTAATTTATATGCCCTCTAATGGGCAAACCACACCCATTTAATTACCATCCCTCCGGAACAAAAAAAAACAAATAAATTAAAGTTAGTTTTCCGCTAGCCACGAAAAACTATCAAAGTCTACTTAATAAACAAATTTTCTCATAAAATTACGGCACTGAATGAGAAAGCAAACGGAGTCGCCGGGGGAGGTTACGGAAAAATAAAATACACTTGGTAAAATTTATGTGCAGGAGTGGCTTAACTGCCGAGGATTTCGACCACACATTGCCGATAAGGTGGCGAGGGTGTAGCAGACATAAAAACCCAAAGATAAACTGCCTGGGAACTCGGAGCGGAGCAAAGGTGGGTGAGTAATAATTATATTTTTATTAGACATTTATTGCCCCATGCTACCACAAACAATTTAATCAAACCGAATGAAATGAACAGAACTTGGCGAATCGAATTTATAATCTACGAAAGCAAAAAATTTTCATTGAACCAACATCAACAATTTCCCTAAGTTTCCTTTTTGCGCTTCAAATCAAATGTAATTCAATACACCGGAGAAGTGGAGGAGTTGGGGCAAAAGAATTCGAAGAGGAATCCCAGGCAGGCCAATAATGAGCAAGTCAGCGAGATAAACCCACGGAACAAAAGTAAATAAATAAATCGGCCTGCTAATTAAAGGCAAAAGGCGAGGAAGCCGGCGGACACCCCAGACGATCTCGAACTCGTCGGCATGTGTGTTTGAAGCACTAACCGAAAAATAAGAGCACATCACATCTGACTAGGAAATCGGACTGTGGGGAAGGAAGGGTGTAGTCAGCACTTTGTGGCTGAATACACAAAAAATACAAGAATTCAATTGAAGGAAAGCGACACACACACCAAATGACACGACATGAGTGCGGCAAACAGGAAGGGAAGTCAACAAAGAGGTAACCAGAGCCACAACGAACTGCGGATGCTCTATCTCTATGTATTTCTATAGTTATGAAGAATATCTGCACCTAAAAATAATACACATCCCTCTATTAGGCCCGTTGTCTCGACCTTAAGTCTTAAGATACATTTAAATTCTATTAGCTTTTACTTGTATGCTCTAACGAATTTAATCTGAAATTGGTAGGACTCGATTCCATGGTAGAGTATTTTTTGAATAACCAAAACAGTGGAGCTAGCCTTGCATAGGAGAGCATAGAACCGAATCGGACGGGACCCCCTGGTGCGTTTTTATATAGAAAAAGTTCGACTTTGATGTGTGTGTGGATAGGTCTGAAGATTGGGGTTTCGATGCATTGGATTGCATGTTTCAGTTACACGCCACATTGAAGGGGCGGAAAAATGGGGTTGGAGGCTGCCAAGTGTTAAACTGCATTTGCTTGACTCTTTCGTGTGGGGACTTCGGGGACTAGAAATTACATTTGACTCCAACTCCAGCAATCAGGTGCTGACAGGAGCAACGAATCCTGGGCACGAGGACGTCTAGTGGATATTACCTTACACAATCGTCTGACAACTGACAAATGCAATCGGAGCCACGGAGCAGCAAACGGTGCTCTTCATATCTGTCTGAAAATTGCATTATGTCAAAGCATTTTTGTGGCCATCTTCGCCAGCACAAAGAAATCCCAATCCCCTTGAAATGGATTGCTTCGAATAAGCTTTGACAGCCTTGTCAATATGTAAATTATTTCGTTGTCGTCGCTTACGCAGTTACATGCACGATTTGCCGATGAAATTTCTTTTTTGCTTTTCGGGGTCTGTGGATTCTGTCATCTGTCGCTGAAGCTCAAGTTCAAGTGAACCCGTTGGCTTTTTGATTGCCCTTTTATTTTTCTTGGCGATCGGGTGCCATCTTTGGAATTGCCTTGGTTTCAAACACTTTAAGCCTTTAAATGGCAATTTATGGTGTCTCTGAAAGTATTTGAATTTTGTACTTAAGCTGATTTTGAAGTAAGCACTTCTGGGGAATATCAATGTCAAAGTCAATGCCGAATACATAATTAAATTTAAGTGGCATTTATTACTCTGGCAGTTCACGCGACGGAAGAGCGTGCATTTTTATTAAATATTTGTTAAATGGAATAAAAGATATAATTTTTATATAAAAATATATCAATACGTAATATCAACGTGTGAAGCCATTATTATTCATATACCGTGTTTGTCACATTTTTGTCTAACTTCGTTTAAAAAATCCCAAAGGCCAAGTGCTGGCTTTCCCAAAAATCAGCCGCATTATCCGCACATATCTTCCGCTTAGCTTAACCCTTTGATCCGCAACAATAAAGTGCACTCATTTGTAAAGCTCATGAATAGTGAGAAAGAAGCTGAGAAGACATCAGATCACATCACAACCGAAAAAAAGAGAATGAAAATTAATCATAGCAAATTGCGCATAAAAACTGACCAAGCAAGTACCGACGGATTAATCATCCTAATGTCTGAAAGGCCAAACAAAAACTTGAAATTCGTCTTGGCACTTCACACGGATTCAAAGGGATACCCGTGCACGGGAATCAATCTCCGTGGCAGACAGAATGTCTGGTCAAGGTGTTGACTGACTGCTGCGGCAAAAGGGCTACAAAATGGCAATTAATTGAAACATGAATTATTAACGCCACGCAGTGTCCATTGTCCATTTTCCGTGACATGACCAAGGTAAATTTCATCGGAGGCTGCATCCACCGAAGGAACTTACTGACTGACCGCCTCGGCTGAGTGATGTGCATGAAACTTTTGATGTTGATTTTTGGATGCTTTTGTTCCTGATTTCTGTAAAAGACTTCATTAATCTTGCAGAAATCTTTTGGGCATCTTTTCCCTCTTTTCATTCGGATGAGGTAAAATAAAAGCGAAGCAGTTGCATTGAAAACTAGAAGCAGCAGAAGATTCAAGTTTTTGTGGCTGCTAGAAAAGTTTACATGATTAATTAACAAATTATGCAGTGCACCATCCAAAAATTGGGAAAGAGTGACGATGTTGGATCGTGAGAATATATTGAAAGGACATTAATATTTAAAAATACGATTTGTATAGTTTAGCTATACAATTGAATATTGAATATATTGTCGCGATAAGCTAGTTTTAAATATTGTCCTATGCCAACACAACTCAGTCAAAATCATTTCCTGGTCTAACCAAACCAAAAATAAATATGTTGTCTTCCCCCAGATCATAAATCATATGATCCACAGAGCGGAGCCAGTAAGCCATGTGTATCATGATCGGAACATTATGGCTTGTCTAGGATTCAATTGGGATTCTGGTGCGCCGATTGGAATTTGTAAAGTCACAAAACCATGGTTGACACTTAATTATGGGACGCAGGCGGCGAAGCGTGCCCACAGTGGGGACCTACAGTCCCTCCAATCTGTTCCGTTCATAAATCTTAACAAATTTCAGGGCCCGTCCAAAAATCAATGGCAGCTCCAAAATGTCAAGGGTTCCGAAGAAGACACGCGCCTCTTGTCACTGAAAAATTGTTCTAAATGTTGGCACAACTATTCAAATTAATTGATTTAATGCCTTGCTTGGCATTCCCTTTCTTCAAATATCTGGTTATTAATGAAGACTTGAGTGGTGCAGTCCTTAATTAGAAAAGCAGACAGCACTTCTTCGTTTGCACACTGTCTTGGACATTAAGGTTTCTATATTTCATGCGATGAATTTGGATTCTACTAGCAGTGGGAGCTTTTATAGTTGGAATATATTTTAATAATCTACCTGATGCACTCCATCCTTTTTACGGGCTACCTTCAATGACACCTGGCGCAGCCAAGAGTTGAGGAATTTTATTTTCATTGCGATTCTCCTTGCCGGCAATTAAGTTAAAGCGCATTAAAGCGAATTTATGACAGCTTAATTTCATATATTAAGATTTTATGTCGGCGATACGAAGTCAACGAAGGTGTCTGCCCATCTCACAATCCCTCCATAAAAACCAACTTCTTTTCCAGGGGTGCCTGGGATTAGCTAGAGGATAATCAAACTATACGGAGCTACCGCAAGTTCTCCTGCCACATCTCCGTCCACAGCTCAGTCATTCAATCAGTGCAGACAGGTGGAGTAGTTGGAAGTTCGGTAGCCGTGGGTTAAGTCATCCATTCACCCACTCAGTGACGGGCGATTTTATCTGGGAACTTGGCCAAGAACTTGGCGGGCAATCGGCTATTAAGGAGGTTGCTCAAAGAGTTGTGTGAGTTGTTATACTATAACAATAATAATAAATTAATATTCTAGTGTCTTCGGTTATATTATACAGTACAATGCAAAGGATCTACTCTGCTCTACTTATGTTGATGAAATAGTATTTTTGAAAAAAATCCATTAATAATTGATAAAAATGTTTGAATTTGATTTTTAGTTCTGAAGTTAATTAAGCGATAAGTAAATTTTCAGATTTAAAAATATAATTTCTTACTTGTTAATTTGTGAAATAATTTTAATTGGTTGCATAAAGTTGTGTGGCTGCCCTCGTGATTGGCCCAAGTATATTTTATGTTCTGCTGCTGATGTGGATGTGTCGTTGCGTTGACAGCCAAGTGAAAAATGCATCTTGGCCGCTGGCAATCCGAGAATTCTCTGATGGCGATACGGCGATGTGGCGATGATGATGCGGATGACGTTCCAGAAGAAAAGTCCGGGCCATTAGCGGGCAATTGCGCATAAAAGTCACGGAGAGACGAGACGGTAAAAAGCGATGACACCTCGGGGGAAGGGAAAGCATGGAATAGGATAGTCAAGGTTAGAATGGGACACTAGTACTCAAACTGATCAGGCAATATTAAATAATGTTGTAAAATGCGAAACATTGAACCGAATCGGTTTTGGCTGTCATGGCTAAATAAATAAATAAAATGAAATTAAGTTTGTCTGCGCTGGCATTCGGATTCGATTTGGCAGTGACGTGCACAAAAGGTGAAATGACGACGACGAGGGCAATAAAAAATCGCAGCTCATTTGAGCTTTTTCCGATTTTCCGTTCAATCGCGTGTTGGCTTTGGCATTGTATCGAGTTAATTTATTGATGACAGACGCACGATAAAAACCTAAAATGCGAATTGTCATTAGAAGTCATAAACATGATTGACAGTTGGTGGTAATCTTAGTATGGCGATTAGAACGTCGGGTATAATGAACTTTGTTTGTGGTCAACAATGCCAGAAGTCGAGCTTTGTTTAATCTGTTGCATTGTGCAGTGAATAGGAATTTACCAATCGTCATGCTGGAAAGAATTTAAAGTAAAGTATTTCCATTATATCTTCGCTTAATCGCAATGGTTTACTGAATACTATATTTGTTCACAAACTTATTTTCCTCTTAAGATAAGGTTCAAAAGATGGATTTGTAATAGGGATAACCTATCTAAAAGTGTAGCAAACTCAATTTAAGTCACAAATAATTTGTTGGTGATTATTAAATAAATCCTAATTGTGCAAATCAACTAGGTACTAGATACCAGGTAAGTATTGCCATTAAAACACATTGCTCTTTTAAGTCCAACCCCTTTGATTATTCCACATGCTTAACATAATTTCGGTCGCGGACTTTTTTCCATCTCATTTATCCCGAAACCACTTCCCGGAGGACCCTTTAGTTCTCTCAACTTAATTAAATCAAAACTCACCCATAAAATTACAATTAATGAACCAAAAATAACGCCGAAAACCGCAAAAAGTGCGCATCGGGCGATAAATTCATTGGAATTCATTGCAAAGCGCAGAACCAAAAATCGTAACCCTTGAAAATGTGCCATGTAAATTTCTGGAATAAATCTTAAGCAGCGACAACGAGATGGGACAAGAATTTTGGCGGGACCAGAGCATTACTGAGCATTAAATTAAATTGCTCAACAGTTTGTAATGCGGCACATTAGTGTCATGCGATGACAAGGACATCCCGAAAGGGTTAGATTCCGTTGGCATTAACACGTTGTTGTCCTGGGAACAGGACGAATAATTTGAGAATTTATAGGCAGGACACATTTGGTCCAGCAGCCGGTCCAGGATAAAGTATCCTTATGATGACCCACCACCGACATGGGACAGTTTTTCCAAGGATTTATCCCAACGTCCTGTGAATGAGCACAATTAGTGGTGGCGAGTTCGGTTTCGTGGGGAAAAACTCCATTTACATGCAATTTGTTGCGTTTAAATGCCTTTTATATGCAAATACATCCTGGATCCTGGTCAGCTGGACAGGATGCGAAGATACTGAACACCAAGTTCCTTTTTATGATTTTTAATGAGCCTTCTTTTTGGGTTTGCTCCATGATTGATGCAATACTTGGGATGCTGCAAATGCCCCGAATTTGTCCGAGTGTGTGAAATTTGAATATTTATGACCAACGGTCATGTATATGGTGTGGAAATTTTTATGATCTTGTTGCATAAAATTATTTATTTCTTTTATTTTTTTCCCGGTTGGTTACTTTCTGAAACTCCCGGTTTTCGGATCTGGAACTTGTTCTTAAGGCGGAAAAAGTACTTAAATGATGTACTTTTAACAGACATAATTATGCAAATTTTATAGGAGTTTTTATAAATTTATGAACTTGTTCTTTGTAAGATTAATGGGACAAATGTTAATTTTCAGAAAAAAATATATACATTTTCGAAGTCTTGGAAAAGATATTTATGTGTTATTTTTGCTCAATTGAAAATATTTTTCTATCCTTATTCAAGAACTATAATAATATTATATAGTGATCATTTTGCGCCCTATTTTTATACTATTTGTAAAATACTAAAATACGTTTTTAGTTAACTTTTCTTATTGACAAATTGCTTTTATCCCACACATGTATTTCCCAGAAATTCAGCAATTAATCAAATTTGCCACACTTCCTTCGGTTTTACTTTAAGCCAAAAACTCATTCGAGCGTAAGACGTCCGACTGTCAGTTGATCAAAATGCATTAGAAGCGAAGAAATGAGGAAAAACTAATTAAGAACATTTTCACCCAGCCAACCCACAACAATCCTTTGGTTTCTCCTCGTGGCTAATCACAAAAACGTGACGTCATTCGCCACGCCTTTATTATGATTTTTATTAATGATTCATGCATGCCATTATGCGAGTATATACATATATTTATTTATCCCAATTTGTCGGAGAGACGACAAAGTGCGAAAGTAGCCGTGAACTGGGTTTCAGTGTTTTAATCCGCGCGTTTAATTGAAATTGGCTGCTAAGCAGAAGCCCCGAAGGTCTAATGCGGGTTCCAGAAGTCAAAGTGGTGGGTTAATGCCAACAAGACCTTTGGGCCTCGTCAAATCTTATAGATATTAATGATGTTTGGACACACAACCGAATTACGAAACAATTAATTATTTGATTTATCCCCTCAATTCTTTATTTTGTCTTCTTTTCGCATGACTTTGCGCTCGGAATGTCTAATTTGCGGCTTGATGGGGTTAGTCTGAACCAAACTGTTTCTTCACCCGCATTATTCGTTGCTTTTTTTCATATATCTATATCTTCGTAATAATTATGCATTTTTAGAGTCAAGAAGCGTTAATCTTTTAAGTTATAACAGCGAAAGTTAATGGTACTTTTTCGCAAGAATTTGAATATATTTAAGAAAGAAATATCGTTCGTAAGCTTTGTTTTTTGTTTTTAAGGTACAAGTAAACAACTTAATAACCCATACTATCTCGCCAGACTGAAAATGAGTTTTATCTTTAGTCAATAAAAAATTTGAATGCTATCAAATATGTGAAATTTTTTACGTGACTTGCCAACTTTTCCAATAGGAGATTGCAACCCCAATAATGAAGATATTTCTATGCTTTCTATAGTGTTTTTTATTACCCGCTGCGTTTGCCCCCATAACTCAGGATTTATCTGGGGAAAACAATCTGCGACAATAATTCTTAGGCCTGACATAATGTACCTCAAATGTTTTATTCGTGTTTATCGGCGGCAATTTTTCCACGTCTGCCGCGGCAGCACTTTCGGCCAAACTTTGTTTTTCGTTTTGATTTTCTTTCTTTTTAGCAATTGCCGAAATATGGCATAATATTAGAGCCCACTTATTGACTTAATGGGCATCTTGATAGGAGGCAAATAAGAAATATTTGATATATGGGCCAAACATCACAGCGTGTTGGTGTTTTTTTTTTTGGAATGAAAGACTTGTTCTAAGTTTCGGGGTTGTTGGCAGTTCGAAATCCAAAAATTGAAAGTGCGGAAAAAGATTTTCGCTACTGTGACATTCACAAGATCATTAATAAGGATATCTGTTCTTACGGATCCGTTTTGTATTCACTTATTGCGCTGCAAGGAAACTCCGTTCTCATGGTTGGCGGCAATGCAAATATTTATATAAGACAAAACTTTTGTTGCCATTTCGCTGGGCTGTCTGGGCGAACAAAAGGGTTAATGAGTTCAAGCAGCTACTTAGACGACCTGATTAATGATCGGCAGCTAGCTGCCAACACATGCATGGCCAATACAACAGAAACGGAGGAGCACTTTGCATAAGATCATTAATTAAATCACATACACACACAAAGGATATGCCAAAGAGAGCGAAAAAATATGCTAATTTCCAGGCAAACGAGAATAAAAATGTAAATCCCGAATAGAAAAATTCACGTAATTTCCAATTATAAATTCATCGAAATGACATTTAGGCCTGGGAGAGGAGATCTCTCACCTTGTCTTGACTCGACTCAACACCCCATCATCAGTCACCTCACCTCAGCCTTGTCATAGGAATTAATGATTCTATCCCCTAAAAGCACCCAAAGGGTTACACAGCCAGCAACGCTTAAAAAAAATCATAGTTAAATATAATAAATGTTTGTTTTTACTCGGCTCTATGCAAATGCTCGGCTCACACTCAATTAACTTTGTTGTCAATCAAATGCAAATATTGTGGTTCCTTGGAAAAACCTTCATCCATTGGCAATTGCAATTTGTTTGGCTTTTTTTTATGCTGCCCCGTCGCTGTTGTGGCTCATTAGAATTGCTCAGTTATTCCATCAATATGCATTTGTTGTTAATCGAATTTTCGTAGCCACCGTTCTTTGCATACCTAAGTGGTTTTTTTTTTGGATTTCACTGACGGTTGTGTGAAAGTCAAAATAAAGAAAGGAGTTTGGCAAATGTTTGTAAATTTCCCTGGGAAAGTTTGGTTAGCGTGACGCCCTCTAAATGTGTGTCTTCAAGGAATTGCCGTATGTATAAGTATTTTATGTTTGAATCACATATTCATAGAATGCATCCGAAAGTTTATGTAAATCCAGCTTAAGTCATTTAGCACCATTTTAAAATGCAAGCAACCATTTTGTTATTTAAATGAAAGAAATGTGAAATTTATATTAACAATTTTACTAGACCTAAAATAGTCTCTAGGTATCTGTCTAACTTAGTTCTAAAAACAAAATACATGTTTGCACAATAATTATTCGGATTAATTATTAGTTTCCAAACTGTTTTACATTCACTAATGCTTTATACCAAGGCCGAAATTCAAAAAATAAGTCTACTTTTTCGACATTCAAATTCCTTCACTTAAAACCTTTAAATAACCAATTCACAAAATTGTTAGACAAGGCTTTAACATACTCCTCTCACATCTTGTGCATAATAGCCTTTCACTCAATTCCTCCACTACCGCGAACTCATACCCTCTAATTCGCTTCAACCAGAATGATCAATCAAAATCTGAATTTTAATGTTATGCGGTGCATGAAACCCTAACAACAGGAACAAGAATAACCATATCCTGCGAGTGAGTAACAACAGCCAAGGAAAAAGGAAAACAAAAGTGTAAAAGAATTTCCATTGCGACACAGGGGTGCGCTCTTTTGGCATTTTTCTAACCCCTTTTTCCAGCCGGTGAAAGGCAAAATATTTGGAAAATTAAAAAAAAAAGACAGAGGAGAAAGCAGAAGAGAGTAAAGTGAAAGGGGGACTGACTGGTAACCAGTAGCTGCCACAGGAAAATAGTAAAAATTGTAAAAATCCTATTAAGCGTTTCCGGGCGAAACTCCTGCTCGGTGTTTGCTTTTGACACTTCTCTTTTTATACCTCATAGTTCACAGATATTTGGGTATATATGTTTTAAACTTCATAGTTCAACAATCGCGGATTTTTGTAATAATAACTATTGAAATGTGTTATTTTTTCCCCTATATTGCTATTTTGACTGAATTTTGTATAAAATTTTATTATTATTTTTCTAATTTGTCCAATGTTTTTTTTTAAAGGGTAGCTCACTGTTGAAGCCTCTCTTTTTTTTACTGACTTCGTTCTATTTGAATATTGGGGATTGTTGTATTTTCTGGCGGGGGCGCTTGGCTTAAATGTCTAATTTAAATGCATGTGCTTTTAACAGTTGCAGACAGAGATTGATGATTGTTTTTGGGCTCTTTTTTCACCGCAGATAATTGCTTACAAATTTTGCGGCACAGATTTTCCTCATTAAATGATATATGTTTGTGTGGCGGTGGGGGACATTTTCAAGCAGGTGCAGTCGTTCCCTCATAAATCTACCCCAAAATCACACATCCAACTCCTACACATGTGTGGCGGGAACAATGGGCACTCCACATATGATGTCATCTAATCTATTTTCATTTTGTTGAATTTATGATCTCTAACCAATCTAGTTAGCCATGCTCACTTAACAAAAATTGAAAAACTTCTCCGCTATCTGTGCGTCCATTGTGTATTTGAGGTGTATAGAATTTTTAAAGCATTTATCGTAAATTTTGATCGAATCGGAAGGGATACTTTGTCCACTTGGCCAACCCTTAACCACACACAGAGGCACATCCTGTTGTCCTTTTGAACCAAACCATCAAACAATATAGAGTACTGATTAGGAAGCGAAAAACAATAAATGGACCTCTGATGCCTCAGAGGCAAATGAATAAATGGATGAATGCCACATTAGACGGCAACGGATGTCATTACGGATAATTTAAAGTGGCCTTTGGTCAGGCGAGATAGAACTAAAAGAAACGGGAGTGATTCGACCACGAGATACCCTTGTTTTTTTACAAAATATTTTTGTTTCATTATTAATATAAGGCTCCTATTATATATACTTGTATTTATCTTTTAGTTATACATATATAAACAGAAAAAGTTGTCAGTTAAGCTTATAACTAGAGGAACATATATTAAATAAATTTTTTTATAGTTTTGTAATTAATTTTAAAATTTCTCCTGTTCCTTAGGGGTAATTCCCTGTTCAAATAGTGTCAACTATTTGCCTGATAATACAGTCAAACCGTATCGAAAACTAAATCAACAATAGGAAGAGGAGGCTATCGATTGGATGCGCCCCTGCGAAAAGGTCACTGCAAATAAATATGTCAAAATCGAAAAGTACCGCCAACGCAGTAAATGATCCTCTGTGTTAAGTTCCTGAAATTAATTCCGCCCAATTGATTTTTGGCAAATGCAATTTTTCTTTGAACTTCAGTAGCATGTAGTGCATTTCACGTTGCACGGTTATTAGTTCAGGTAGAGCGATATATAATACCGCAGCTGAAGAGCACGTATCAATGAAAAAGGGACAGGTCACATTTAAAAAAGGGTTGATTTCTTATTAAGGGAATATTTGATTTATTAAGAAGTGGAGTGGTTCATATTTCGGTCCAAAAACAAAGTACTTTGAATACAATAAAGATCATTTAATTCTCATAAAAAAATAAATACAGGTGACTAAAATGTCCAACAATGCGATAATAGTTTTTTTTATTAACTTCTTGCTAATTTTTTATTCAATTTGCATGATAACCAAAATATAAATATAGTTACAGTTATAATTTGTGTTGAGAGAGATATTTAAAAGTTTTGATTACGGAAAGTACTTGAAATTATAAAGTTACACTTCTTAATTTTTTCGATTTTTTCGAACATTCTGCTCACTTCTTCATGATGGCCAGGCTTGCTTTGTATATATTTCTGGAGGAGACCCCAAACATGTCCAGCAGAACAGCAGGAGGGCCTGATCTCGGTACAGTGGTAATATAGAGATGCTTGACCACAAAGTTTCGATAGTCGGCCAGAGCACTGAGGACCGCCTCGCCCAATCCGCCTTGCTGGTAATGATCCTCCACCACGACGATTCTTCCACGACACAGCTTTCCATGCTTCACGATTAGTCCGACATCGAGGGGCTTCACTGTAAAGGGGTCGATCACTCGTGCCGTAATGCAATCCTCCTCCAATCTCTCCGCTGCGGCCAGGCACTCGTACAATGTGACGCCGGCTCCAATCAGGAGCACTTCATCCGAGGGCTTCTGGCGCACCACTTTGCCCAGTCCCACGGCAAACACCTCGTCATTGTTGTAGATCACCGTTGTGCTCGGATACGTTGTGCGGATGTAGCACACGCCCTTAGTATTGGCAGCCAGTTCCACCGCCCTCTCCGTGCTAACTGCGTCCGTGGGATAGAAGACCGTGCTCCCGGGAATGCTCCTGAACATGGCCATGTCCTCCAGTCCCATTTGGGAGGGACCATCCTCGCCGATGCTGCAGCCACAGTGGGAGCCCGCAAAGTTAACATTCGTGTGCGAAATTGCGCCCATGCGGATCTGATCAAAGGCCCGTGTGAAAAAGGTCGCATACGTCGAAACGAAGGCCACAGTGCGACGTCGACAGGTGGCTCCCACGGCCACGCCCACCAGATTCTGCTGTGCGGTGAAGCACTCGATGAAACGCTCTGGAAATGCATTCCTCATCTTGTCCGCATACGTCGAGTTCTTTGTATCGCCATCAAGGGCAATTACCCGAGGATTATCAGCCGCGATTTTGGCCAAGGCGGTTCCGTAGGCTAAGCGTGGGGCTACCGAATCTCCCAGCCGATAATTGGGCGGACTGCACAGCATTATATTGTTAATATGCACCTCGGGGGCGTGGCCGCACTTTCCCACCTTTTTGGGTGTCAGGCGGACGTTGGGATTTGCGATTTTCATCTGAGGAAACACATGATACCATTAACCATACCGTTAATGCAATTAATTGGTCTTTCAATCATACCTGCAAATGCTTGATTGCAGATTCGGCCCTCTTACCCAGTGGCTGTGCATGCATTTCTTCGATTCCTTCGATGCCCAGAAAGTCCTTTCCCTTAGTCGTCCTGGCTAAAAGAGCCGTGGGCTTACCCTTGGTGCTGGCCGCATTAATGAAGGCCTTGGCCAGCTCATCAATATCGTGGCCATTTAAGACTAGGGCATTGAACCCGAAGGCGTCCAACCTCTCCCGATAAACCTCCATTTCAGTGCCTATGTCCGAGCAGAAGATCTTGTTCATATCGAAGATTACGCACAGGTTGTCCAGGCAGTAGTGGCCGGCAAAGTGGAGCGATTCCCAGACTGCTCCTTCGGTAGCCTCGCCATCGCCCACGATCACATATGTACGATAGTCGGCCTTGTCCAGGTGTTTGCCCACATAGGCCATTCCAGCGGCCACTGAGATGCCCTGTCCCAGGGATCCGGTGCTCACATCGACGAAACTCAGCCGTGGAGTGGGATGACCCTCTAGATCACTGTCCACCTTGCGCAAATTTCGCAGCTCCTCCACCGGGAAGAGTCCAGCCTCCGCCCAAACGGCGTACAGAATGGGTGCAGCGTGTCCCTTGGACAGAACCAATCGATCGCTGGAAGGATCGCGAGGATGCTTCAGATTTAGGCGCATCTGCTGAAAGAACAGCACCGTCATTATCTCGGCCAACGAGGCACAGGACGTCGGATGTCCCGACTTGGCCGCCTGTGTCGAGGTGATCGAGTGGATCCGCAGCTTTTGGGCCACGTCCTTCAGGTTCTGAACGACCTTACTGTCCAGCTTAGCGTTCGACATTTTCACAACCAAATTTTGATTAATTTTGAGAAACTAATCAAAGACAGACTGTTGTGCTGTAATTTTTACCACATTTCAAATTTCCCTTCGATTGGCGTAAAAATTATATAATGTATTTATATAAGTTATAAGTTTTATTTTAACAAATTGGTAGAAGAATTTTGAAATGTTTAGTCCTTTTTTCTTCCAATTCCCACGTGTAAAATGCATGGATGGCTTTTTGATTTGATTTTGTTTTTTTTTAGTAATTGTACATTTTCAGCAAATTGAAAGCATCAAAACAGCATTCCCACACGAATCACTCAAACATCCAAGTAAGGTCATTACAAATCAAAAGTCGTAAATATTTTGACGGCAGAAACTCAAAACAGTAAAAAGTTTCATTCAGTGAAGGTTATATAAAAAAATGCAGTGTGAATTTACGGTGAAAAATTGCAGTTCTCACAGCGAGAAAACGCATAAGTAAACATAGAGTGCAGGACCAACCCTCTGGACCGATAAATGCCCATCAATGAGCCAAGAGGTGCAGTTTTGAAAACAGTTTAAATTTGATTTGGGTGCGAATCGGAATTGCACGAGGGTTGCATTGGATTCTAACCCTTTCCCCGGATCATCGAAGCGTTCCGTCTGTCCGAGCGCTAAATAAATCATTTCTCTTCGATTAATTCGCTTGCTGACATGTGCACACTCACATGTCCCGACTGAAGGGTTTACTTTGAATTTAAAAAAAAAGGGGTTTACACATGGTTTCGGCTAAGCGACCGCTACTCATGTCAAATTTTGGCTTTTGCTCTCCTTTGTAGTGGCATGGAAAATTGTCCATGGCCGTGCAGTCATAAGTTATAAATTAGTTAAGTTTCTTTCGAGCACTTTAAAGTCAGCCGGAGGGTTGCTTAAAAAAAGGGGTTCCCTCCACACCACACCCTTTCCCTTTTCCACGTCATTGAGTTTGCTTCCTTATGTGTGTTTTTCAAAATTTTTAAGTGCATTGATTAATTTTTATTTTGATCGGTCCGAAATCAATATTGTTTGCAAATTTCCAGTAAATACCCAACCGAAGACACGGGCCCAGCAGTTGGTGTGTGTAATTTGTCGTCATTCGCAACGCCCAGCGATATTTCCCTGATGTTTGCCACTTAGCAAAGGGTTCAGTATCCATTGCTAATGTTTCGAGTATGAATTCAAGCGAATTTATGTAGTGGAAGTGCTTTAAGAGAGTTTCACCAGATGATAACCGTGGGAAATGGGGATTATAGCATTGACATCTGATTTGGAGATTTCAAGGGGCCTAATCAAAAATGCTATTAAAATAAGTGAGTAATTTATAAGAAAAATTTAAAGATGATATACAATATATTTCCTGATCAAGGCTCTGGAACACTTCGCTGAACCCTCCGCTTCGGTAGGCACATACATCGTTTTCAAAGAAGAAGCCTCTGAGGACTGCGAACCCTCCTTCTGGCTCCTTCTGGCTGCTCAGAATCCTCCTTCATCAAGATCTCGTTGTTTCCAGTAGCAAACCCAATACGCGTTCGTCTTTTCTGCCATTTCTGAATTCAGTTGAGCTATGGAGCGGGTTTCTCAGGCAAGTGAAGAAGCTCAACAGGTGCCAAGTAACCGAAAAACTACCTTAAAAATCCAAAAACGCAAAACATTTCAAGAATAATAAAATTCTTTCAAAAATAACCTGTACAATTTAATTTAAGTAACAGCACAAAAACCACCAAAATGTATTAACCATTGTATATAAATATAGATTTTAAGCTCACGTTATAAACTATACTTTCATCTCAAATAAGTAAAAAACAATATATTTTAGACTTAAGTCTTTTATATAATGGTAAACATTTTTGCCTGGTAATAGTGAAGTATCACATTTTATACGATTTATTTTAGGACTGATAAACAATTCAATTAACGATTGACTGCCATTCCCAATCGAGGATGTGAAGAGCATGAAAAATCGCATTCGGATTCGGAATAAATTTTCCCAGGCTAAGCAGGCACACTCGACTTTAATAGGACATTTGACTAAGTGGAAGCGATTGACCTATGTCCAAGCTCATTTATTGATTCCGTCCATTTGCATAGGATAGGACCTATCTAGGCTTCCCCTCCCTTTGATCTGATTGCGACGCGTGTCCTGTTCGGCGATGCAAATTGGTCACACCCTTCAGATGTCAAAAGAAATATCGACGGATAGACGACAAATCGATTTGCATGGCAGGGCAGTAATAATGAATTTTGCCCAGGGTGACATAATTGTGCGAGGACCAGCTTGACCAGCCTGCGTTCCATCATAACTCATAATAATGAAGTGCAAATGCCTATGTATGTGCGCTACCCTGGGTATAATCGGCTTTCAATTCTGAACAAAAGGACTCGGCCTCAGAAGTCACGTGCCTGCTGTTTAATCCGTGTCCTCTACTTTCCTTTCTTTTCCACGAGTGAAAGTCCTGCCGGCGAATTTGTTACGCTTTGATTTCTCCTTTTTTTTTCGACGTGATCCCTTTTCGCCCTTTTATTGTCTTGTCTGGACATTTGGTCGCTACCTACTTGAAGTAGAAGTCGTGCCCTTGATTAAATTATATGTGTTTATCCCCGGGCTAGAAGTGAGTCGCTCTCGTGGCGGAGATAATTCTATCTGTAGGTTTTTTTCCACCAACCGATTCGGATTGAGATGTAGGCTTGGAAAAGGGTTATATGAATTCCGAAAGTGGTGCATTACTATCTGGAGTCATTTCAATGCTCTATTGTGATTGCTGTTGCATTATTAAGTTATGATGGTTGTTACACGATTTCTAGGGTTTTCATACTAGAAGGACATTAAATCATGTATAAAGTCGCATTTTAATTACTTACGCTGAAGCCATTTCAATAACGATCGCTTAAGGCGGTAAATTGAAAGTAACACCACTATTTGCTCCAAAACTCCCAAGGAGACGCTTAAATATCGCCTAGACTCCCAACAGTTCGAGCACCGTTGGTGTCTAATGATTGGCCAACTACCAAAATAGGTGGCACTGATTTGATGGGAGCCCGGTGGTCTCCGTTTTCCACTTCTTCTACAGCTCCCTCCCCGCAAGTTCTGTCCCTATGTCCGTCTCTATTTTCAATTTCGTTAATGACCCAAAAGTGGCGTAAACCAATTTATACCGAGTCGGAGTCTCTCACACAAGACAAATAATAGCGCAGCAGGACATTGACAACAACACCCAGGCAATATATAGGAATGCACTGGGAAAATATCAGTCAGAAATTGTACGTATTCATTATTTTATTCTATGTTAAACTCTCATGTCATAAAATAACCCGAAAAAAATACTGGTAGAAGATGTTATTTTTATTTATATTTAAATGGAAGTGAGAACCAGATATTTAAAAATATTCATAATATTAATTTAGAAATTAGATTAACTTTATTTTTTCACTGTGGACATAAGTGAAGCAGATTGGTGGGTAGAATCGAAATGTAGAAACGAGACTGTCGACCGGTAATTGACTGCCGCTGATGGTCACTGGCCAAAACGCTGATAATGAAGCGCAATTGTGTTCAACTGATGGTCAGAAACAAATTTCATTTGAGGCAATTAATCATATTCGGGTACCGAAGGAGTTACAAACTCATGACTTCTCTGTTCTACTATTTTAAGGTGTTGCCTCGTAAGAATAAATCATTGGAAAATTCCTTCTTATCCGCGTTGTTTGTGGACCCTAGACAACCTCCTGTGGTTTTGTGGGTGTTGACACACGTTTTTTCGGCGGGAATAGTTTAGAAGCCCCTAACATTGAGTTGGGTCTATGAATCATGAGATTAATGAATAGTCAGTCAGCCGTAAATGTCAATCCGAGAATCTCAAGAAGTCTTTACTTAACTTCACTTTGCCTCGGTCTTTAACATCAAACAATTAACCAGAGCTTTCATTGTCGGCACTTTGATATTTGATTTGCCTCTTTTCCTGGACAAAGCAAGTGAATACAGTCACAGATACTCCTATCCCCTCTTAAACGAATGTGGTCGTTTGTGGCCATATTGCGTTTCACTTTCGCTCCACATACAGGCCTTTCGCATTTGGGGGCGTTGTTTGCCTGGCCCTTTTTCAGCTTGCCACATTTCCGACTTGGTTTTTGCACGAAACTGGGTCACTGATGTCGCCCGTTTGTTTGTCCAATGCGAGGGTTCCCTCACGGGTTAGTGTACTTTACTGCTAAAATCAATAGACCAGCTCACTGTAATTAGCTTTGACTTAAAGTGCATGCCATGCGAAGTTCAGGATCTGGGAAGGTGGAACATTCCTACTGTGAGTCATTACCATTGCTGGACTGCAAAAAAGTTCTATTGAGAAACTTGCTCGACAAAGTCTTCATCTTCAGCAGTCATAGTAATGAAACGTTTTAAGTAATGATCAATACCTTGTTCTTGAACTTATTTTAAGTTTTATTAACTTTTATTAACTCAACATTGTTTTCTAAGATTATAAATTGAAAAGGAAGTTGTTATATTTCTTTTTTTGGTTGCCTTTATTGTTTAAGAGTATTATAATATAATATATATAATTATTGTATCAATTCCACCATCTCACTCTCGGGGTTCCTTCCGATTCAGCCCTGTTGCACTGTTGATCGCGAATATTGTAAAAACATACAACAATTATTCGTTACAAACCTGGATTTCCACTACTTATATGACTAGCTTGCATTTGAGGAGTAGCCATAGGAATACCTGATGCTGGATTATAGTTAAGTGTGGAACAAGGCATATCGTAGGAATAGGGACTTGAATAACTGACGCAGGTAAAAACAAATAGTTATATTGCATGGTTTAGTATTTTGAATATTTCTTACCTCATTTGACTGAGAGGGTAAGCGCTCATATTCATGTCGCAGGCACCACCCATGCCATAGACCTGACCACCGTTGCCCATCTCAACCAGGCCAGGGGATCCAGCTGGACCGTAGATGTTACAGGGTTCGGTGGCCAAGCCCATGTCCATGCCCCCATTGGGGAAGTGGTTAAAGTGGTTGCCATCGTTGGAAAAGGGTTTGTAGTCTGAGGAGTATACTGTGTGGTTCTGCAGAGAGTCGCTCATAAATCCAGTGTTACTGGCAAACCAGTTAGGGGAAGGCATTCCCATCAATGAGGAAAAGATTTGTTGAGCACCTAAACGAAAATCGGTAACCATTTGAAAATTTGGTATGCTAAGTAAGTACCTAGACCATCATTGCTACAATATTGTTGAGCACCGAAAGAAGAACTGAAAGCCTGTTGCATGCCTTGACAATCTGAGAGATGTTGGTTTTCGGAAATAATTCAATAGTTAAAACGATAGAATGTCATTAGGACATTTATGAAAGTGAATAATTTAATTAAGCATACCTTGATTGGGGCTGCCTAACATTTCATGCATACCTATTTGAATGGCTTAAAATAATTAATATATTTTAAAACAGTTGGATATTATTAAAATAAGATGAAGAGTTAATTACTGAGTGCTAAAACTTACCTTGATTGCATCCGGCAAACATTGAACGCGTACCTGCTTAAATGATGAAAATGTGGTCAAATTGTTTTAGGATTACGAATTCATGTTTACCCTCAGTACCATTGTTATAAAACTGTTGAGTTCCCTGCGCAAAGTTATTGAAATACGGCTGACTCTGAGCATTAGCAAATGATTGTTGAATTCCTAAAATTCGGCATATTACATTGCATCCACGGTTGCTTATTTATCATGCTTACCTTGTTGTGCAGTGGCATAGCATTGCTGAACACTCTTCTGGTACTTTTGCATAAAGGCCTCCATGTCCAAATTGTTAGGACTTTGATGAAATGAAGCACTATCCCCATTTGAATGACAATTTTCCTCTGAAGATTCTGATGAAGTTTGACATTTCGTACCAGTTTCCCGGTTGTTCTGGCCACCGCCTCCCCTTTGACTTTCATCCATTTGCATGCCTGGCATTGAGTACATAGCATTGCCTTGATAATTTAGTGGGGTAGAGTAGCAGTAGATGGGAAACCCGGTACTCGGATCCACACCCATTGGAACAGGAAAAATGTGCTGTTGCTGGCCAGGATAAGTCTGATCCCATTGGGAGCATCCAGATTGCTGACTAGAAGCGATATCACAGCAACAGCCACAAGTCTCTTTGGAGCAGCAAGGACTCTCACTCTCACATGGAGCTGAACTGGTAGTACTGGGATCGTTGACAATGGTCTCGTCCGATCTTGATCCGGCTTCCGGAAGAGATTGACCATAGCCGTATTGATTTTGGCACATCTGCCCGGGCGAACTAGATGATGACGATTCCATCTCTCTTTGTCCAGATGTCGAGTCCTGAGTCATTGGGTTAAAGGATTGCCAGCTACAAGAAGGTTGACATACTGGATCTACAATAGCAGGAAATAAAAAGATCAATAAATTTCCAAAAATATTTTAGAAATTAGAAACTCAATATTTACATTCGCTATAGTTATAGTCTCGGTAGTCCATTGTCTGACCCTTTTGTTGAACTACTTGACCCGAGGCAATGCGAAACTCTGAGCTAAGATGCATATGAGTAAGAAAATTAAATTAAAATTATTGTTAAAATAACTTAACTTACTAACGAACGCTCATTTGCTTCAGAAAACGTGTGTATTCGCTATCTGGATCTGCCTCAGAAGTAAGTTTTTCTGTCTGGGGAGTAGAATTGTATTTCGACGATGACGTGTGAACCTTTTCCTGGTCAGATTTGGGAACTTCACTTGTCTTTTGAGCGTTTAATTCTTGAACACTTTTCGACTTGAAAGTTTTGCAGACGTCATCGAAGCTTTCGATTGAATCTAGTATTTGGCGGACTTCCTGATCCTGCTCGTCGCCCAAGGAATCATTATCATTGTCATTCTTATCCGAAGTGTTCATTATGATTATAAGATGGATATCCTGGTCGAGCTTTGCGGTATGACACCACTAAGGTATCTAGCTCATGCCTAAGTAAATGCTTTGGAATTTTGCTTCCCTTAAGGAATAATAATAATTTCTTAAAGTTTATTTACACTCTTCTCATTGAATACTTTGTTTATGCTTTTATAGAACAACTTTCTCAAAATCAACTGAAATAAACGTTTTAAGGTTTAATTAAAAAAGAACACCGAACAATTTTTTGAAGCTCTATCTATCCAGTCTGCAATACAAAAGGGAAACAGCATATTTAGATGACTTGACTATATGTATTTAAGTTAACTAGATTACACTTATTTGCTTTTATATTGCTTTCTTTTTTCTTTTTAAATGTCTATTACCCGTGGTTTTAACTATTGAAATATTTGAGTGTGGACCCAATCGAAAGCAGTTTGCCAGCAACCTGTGACTCGATGGAATTTTCACCCATTTGCAGCTCCCACCTGGCTATCTCAGATCAGTTTAACATATGTGGCACTAATTTAACTAAATTAACTACAAATATGTTATCATAAACTGTCTCTCCGCCGAGCATAATTGCAGGCGCTAAGAAGGAATTTGAGTGGAAAACGAACCCGAATGAAAACTTGATCCAGGACACGCGACTGACACTATGCGAGCATTTGCATACCCTATAATTTCCCCCTTGCTTATCATCGCCAAAAATCAAGCCACACGCGAAAAAAAAGGATAGCGAAGGACCCTAATTTCCAGGTCGCTTATTGTCATGTCACGACAATTAAACAATTTCTTGTGCGCTGGTTCCAGTGCGCTTTTGAGCGATTTAAATTAAGATAGGCGGCAAATTAGCGGCCCGAAATGTTTGCATAATTATTATTTGACTGGCGAACTTATCAGGCGCCGCTGATCGCTTGCTGCCACAGATGTTACACTTTTTCCACTTCTGGGGTTAAATGGGTTTCCGGGCTTGCTAAAGGGTACACCCCCTTTGCCCTTTTCCTCTTTTTCCCTTTGACCCCGAGCCCGATGACTTGGACATTGGTGGCACAAACTGGGATCTGCGGTTAAGCGTCACCTTTGCTTTTTAACCCTTTTGGGTGGAGTGTGCCTGGCATGACACGACGGGAAAATTCTCTGTCTGCCCTTAACCAAAAATGTGTTTTCCCTTTTAAGGTGACATATTGGTTTTGACGATAGCGATCGCTAAATGTTTGCTTACTCCGCCTTTTCCTGGCAGGACGGTTATCCTTTGCCATTTCATTGCCCAAAATGGAATACAAAGGCTTAATTCATAAGCGGTTATTAAAAGAGTGTATTAAACAAAATTTCATATTATTTTGACGTATTTTTTTATAAAAACTTTGGTGAAACAAATAAATATTCTTTTGAATTTATTTTAAAAACGTTTTAGTTTATTTTTAAAATATTTTAAAAACGCTTCGAATAATTTTTCAAAAACATTTTAATAGAGTTCTACACCTCCGAAATAAAAGGTAATTAAATATATATATCTCGGCAATGGTGTTGGTAAAATTCTTTATGTTTTTCTGAAAAGGGACAATAATAATCGTTCAAAGTATTTTTTAATTTTTTATAAAATTGTATTTATTTTTTGCTTGTTTGTCTTATAAAAATTTTAATTTCTTACAAATGCTATCTTTACATGTGATTAATTTCAATATTTCTTGTTTAATTTGCAATGCCAAAATTAAAATAATATGTTTTGAATTTTGCTAAAATCAATAATAATGATAAGATACATTTCAAATTTTGTTATTCTTGATTATTCGTATCAAAATTGCTTAAATGTTTGTTGTTGTTTTGTTTAATTTTTGTTAAAATGTATTCTGTTCGGCGGTTCTTGTATTCTATTTTTTGTAGACGTTTTGTATTTTCTCTCTTTGTTGTAAACATATAAAATTTGCTGTTTGCTTAAAATCTATTTTGTACAATTGAGTTGTTGTCTTTTGTTATTCTTGTTGCTGCGGTTGCATCTTTGTTTTGTTGTTGGTTCTGTATTGTAGTTCTGTAATATTAGTTTACGATTTATATTTGTAAGTAGTTGAAATGTAGTTGAAGTAGTTGAAGTAGAAAATTTGACAATTATTTGTTAGTTGAGTACGATACTTGTGGTTTTGCTCATACGTATAGACACTAATAAGGTTTATGACAATTTTACACATTTCTCTTTATGCTCTCTAAATGTTGTTAAGTATGTTTATGTATTTGAACCAACCGGGAAACCTTTGCTTGCAAAATTAAACATTTTTTCAAAACTTATATCGGAAAATTTGACATCCAAAAAAGTAACAAACAACCAAAATCACTTTAAGCAAGTCGATGACAAATTTTGAATTTTCTCTCTCTCAAAAATAGTTTAAAAATAGTTTTCTTATTTTGTTGTGGAAATATCCCATGTTTTACAAAACTCGTTCCTCCTCATGTGTCCATACCCAAAAAAGAAATCACAATGCGCTTTGATTGAGCCTGCCTTTCCCAGAAAATCCCAAAGATTTTCTCTCCACCAGGATGAAATATGGAAACCAAATTTAGTTCTCCTTGGAGGTGGCATCAGTCACGTCGTCCTCATCGTTGTTCTGACCGCCGCTGCTGATCTCGAAGGATATCTGAATGACCGTCGGTTGACGCTGGCTCGAACTGTAGCTGTAGATTCGCAGAGCGTAGCAGAAGATCTGGGCCAAAAGATCCCAGCATCCAAACTCCGACATGGTCATCGATCCCTGTTGACTTCCCAGCGGCACGGAAATATTGGCACGGAATTGTGGGCGCTGTTGCTGATGATGATGTCGCTGCTGCTGCTGCTGTTGTTGCGATTGTTGCTGCTGCTGCGATGGTGCAGCAGCTGTTGCAGTTGTCCTTGGACTCGCTGCTGTCTGCTGGCCGTTTTGCTGATAGCTTCTGGCCAACAATTGGGCCTGGTCGGGTATGAAATAGGCGATGGCCATGGCGGTATTTAATTTAATACAAAATGTGATTTTACAAAACGTATGAATCTTTAAAAAAATATATAACTTTAGTGTAGCATATATTTTTAATGTTTGATTTCAATATCGCTGAGGAATAATATATTCCATTCACTGCTTGCACTTTAAGTCTTGTAAGTCTTTATGTTTCGTATCGAGCACTTGGAAAATTTTTCTGACTCATTTGGCGGGAAAACGAACGAGGAAACTTGTCGCTTTTTGACGAACTTTCAACTGCGCTTTTCGCTTCCGCTTGTTATTCAATGTTCTCTCGTCGAGGTTTCAGAGTGGACTGACTGTAAATATCCTTGCTGCAGTCACATTTATAAAATAGCTCTCTTTGTACTTTCCTATAGGAAGCGAGTTCCTCTCTCGCAGTGAATGTCACCCTCCCAATTTCCACCACCCCCCGGGAGTTTGTGTGTATTGTGTGTGTGCTTTGTTTATGCCAACAACCAACCAATTGAACCACCAACCACAGGAACCCACACCACTGACAATGTGCCACCACCACCGCCAGTTTACCACCCCAAAGACACGGCTGCCTTTGTTACCTTTACTTCGGAACTAGAAAGGGGGTGGGAAAGTGGCTGAGAAGCGGTGAGAGACTCGGGAAATGAGAGCGGAATTGGGGAAAATCATTTCACGTAAGAGTGCTACGTCAAATAAAACGTAAGCTCTTTGGGATTTCGTTGTTCGAAGCGCGGCATCGAATTCATTTCGAATTTCAGGGGTTAACTTGGGCGTACTTGCTCTAGCTGAGTCTAGCAATTTTGAGGGGAAGTTTGGTCGTCGTATGCTCATTTCGAATTTCGAACTTGGATTTCACTACGGATGAATCAACAATTGTTTGTTATGACATTTTGGTTCGCATAGAAACTGATTTTTGGTGATTAAATGCAATTTAATCTTGCTTATTGTACCTATTATTAGTATAATTATTATTTTCAATATTCATTAATGGCAAACAAATTTATACCAGGGACCAACGAGATCTTTTCTTACATTGTATCACTTTGGGTTATTTATAGTATACTTCTTTACATACTTAATATATTTCAAAACAGCGGAGTCTCCTTCACCTAAAATCTCTTGGAACCACTAACCCGCTTTCAAGTTAAGCATCCTTCAACTCAAAAAGCTTGCACGGCAAATCTTTGATGCGAAAACCTTGCGTAATGGTCCTTGAAGATTCCCCCTATTGCAGCCTTAAACTTGACCATAACAAAGGGCACCCAAATGGATTGACCTTCAAGCTAACGCGAATCCAGCTCCCTCAAACATTATGCTGACGACAATTTCAACCTTGGAAAATGTTTGATCCCAGCTCCCCCATTTTCCGTTAGCTGCAGCTCATCCATTATGATAAGCTGTTCCCGGATAGTTGCAAAGTCAAGAAAGCAGTGGCTGTGGTAGAGGGGTATGAAGAAAGTATACTTATGCAAAACTGATTATAAGAAAAATTGAGAATAATTTTTGGGTATAATTTCATGAAAAAATAAATTTTATCAATAATGTAAATTTATTGAATTTGTTTTATATAATTTATTTACAATCATGATGAATTAAAATCTTACATATGGAATAAATCATAATAACGATTTTTTTTAATTAGACAAGTATATTGTATTATCTCCTCCTCTGTCCCAAATGTTCAATAAATGTCATTTAACACTTTAACATTCCAGAAAAGGACTTCCAGGGAGCGGAAAGCATAAAGCCAATTGAGCTTATTTCCTCCCCCTATGTAACATTTTTGCTGAGGGAGCTCCAACAAGGCCATCGCCAAGGCCAAGTCCGCCACTTGTGGGTGATGTTCCACAAGTCTCCTACCGGCAAAAGCTTTTTATTTCTCACCCAACTGGCTTCAAGGTCGTGCCGGCCGGCATTTCCACCCACATTCAGCTTTTCCTCTTCATTTTTGTGCGTGCGACCTTGACAATGAAATTCGTTTAGGGAGCACAGCTCCTCCAAAGAAAGTGTGGGTGAGCTTTTCCTGACACAGTTGACAGCACGTGGTCGTTATATTCTGGCATATATATAAATGTCAAGCTCAAGGTCGCTGGGTATCGATTTGCCGAACTTGGAGGGTCTGTATTACTTACCATAAAAGTTATGGGTTGGGGGTAACTTTGCTTATAAATGGTGTGCGGAAAATGAGGTGAAATATTTTTAAAAACAAAACAAAACAACAAAATTTTCTGTATTGATTGAAGTAATATCATTACTGCGAATTTAACTATTAACATGATTAATATCCCTATTTAGGTTTAAGTACTTAATTTTTCATCATTACCGAGAATTGATAAGCCGAACAGGCTATTTGAATTTTATATAACAAATATTGTGTAATTGTTTTTACTGGACTTAAAATGTTAAGTTTTTAATATTTTAGGCATTTTATAAAATCACTCTTTCTATTCAACATATCTCCTGAACAAATATTAGCACATTGATCAAGCTAATCCAAATGTCCTATCGATTTATGTTTTCCCACATAATTTTACGACAGATGTTAATACACCAATCCGCATTCACCTTACCCATCAGCCGTGAATCATTTTCCCCTTGCCGTAACATTATTTACACTTTGTGCTTCAGATTTTCATTTAGCAATATGCAGACACGGTAATCATAGAGAAGAAATATCATTTCAGAGGAAGTTCTTCCCTAACCCACGACATGCATGTGTCGGCAATATGTTAGCATCACTTAAACCCCAGCGAGTCCTTTTTCCAGGACACACCTAAAGAGTCCCAATCGTACGCTGTGTGTGTGTAACTACTTAAGTCTCATCATACGCGTTTTAATGCCCATCATCAGCCAATATCCAGCGGGCCATCATTATGTCTCTTCGCAAGGACCTCAACTCTCCGCCTCCACCACTCAACCCGGTTTCGCAGTCCGGTCTGTGCAATTATTTCGTGCATTGTTCAAGGATTGCTCGCAGAAATTTTCTTTTTTCACATAGTGAAAGGGCCAAAGTGTTGTCAGGGGATTTCCAGCCCCTGGACAATGGGCTTCAGAGAGAGAGAGAGAAACGGAACGGAAATGGTAACAATGCCGAGCTGCCAGTTCTGTTCTGTAAACAATTGACTGTGAACTCAGAAAAAACCAAAGCTTGTTCAAGAACAATTATAGTTTAATACACGTCCAGTTGTCACGTTACGTTATGTAAAACTCAAAACTTGTAAAGTTCAAAAGAGTGGTGCCTTACAACTAATTTTATAAATTTCTAAGCAATTAAAAAGTAAAAAGAGTTCTTAAAATATTAAAATAATATTTTAATTATACCCAATGCCACTTTTAAAATATCATATTTCTTAAGCCACACAAAACATTTATTTAAGATTTTTTTCAGTGTGTCGTTGGTTTGGCTGGGTCTGCAGGATTACGCACCGGTTTACAAGATGCGGCCAGCCCCTTAATGATTTCCACTTATGCACTGCAGACATCATCACCGCCATCAAAATCGGTCGAGGGCCGGATAAAGTGCATTGAAGGTCCACATCTAGTGGCCATTGGTGTGTCTGTGCTGCTGCTAATCTATATGTAAATTTTCGCCCAACTGCGGAGGCAGCTAACTGCCCAAAACGAAGCTGTAAATACCCTAAGATGTCGCAAAAGAACTCCCCTTCGATTCGCATCCACACATGACGTCATGCCAAGTGTTTGACAAATGGCTTAAAAGGGCTAAGACAAAAAGTCAGAGTACCAAACAGGAGTGGGAAATCGCTGACAACATACTAAAAACTTGACAAAGTGTGTTGGCAAGTGTCAGGCTCAGGACACGAGACTTGGAAAGGACCAGGACACACGTCCTTTGCATATGTGTCGGGCAAAGTGTAAGTGTGCGTAACAGATAAATAATCATGTGATATCATCTGAGGCGTTGGAGAGAACTTTTTAGCCCAGTCACCGACGCCAAAAATTAATTTCATACATTTTAAAATTTCAATTTATTTTGCTTTGCACGAACGCGCTGCGTCTTCAAGCAGACAATGGCATAAGGGAGAGTCCCTCGGAAAATGGAAGTCTCCCCCCCCCCCTATTTGCAACCGGAAAAACCACCACAACCCCCTCGGCCATGTGTGTCCTCATTTGGCTTTTGTTTTTCCTCAGCTCGTCCTTTTTTCACACTTGTCACTTGCATTTTTGACATTTCAGTTAGCACAAGGATGGGAAAGAATGATGATGACTGCGCGAAGAAAAGGACAATGAGGGGCTTTTACAGGGATTGCAGGATGGCAAGAGGCGGTATATGTCAGTTCCTTAATTAATTATGTGTACTTGTATGCACAATTGCAGTGACAGTTGCTGTACAGTGCAAGTCTGAAACTCAATTAAACTTAAAGCAAGTAGCTGCCGAATATGAGAATATGAGGATTGTAATAACTCGAATCTTTAATTTAAAGGTTTGATTCATACACTATTTTATATATTGTTTTTATAAGTGTACCTCTAAATATATTCATATAATTTCGGGACTTAATGCTTAATAGAAATTTTAGGGGACCAATTTTTTTAAATAAAAATTAGGTGGAGCACCTCACTTCTCCAACAGTAATCTATACCAAATAGCGCGACCAAAATCTTCCCTAACAAATTGTTACCCTCTACAGGGTAAAGTTTTTATGGCTTTTTGATTAGTTTCTAACCCGACTGGCCAGCTCCAAATAACCCCAGGGAATCGCCGTGTCGCCCCCAAGAGAAGTCAATTTAAATTAAAAGAAACACGCGGATCTGCATATTGAAAAGTCCGGGACGAGACTGGCTCCTTTCGACCCCCTAACCGGCGATGGGGTTAAGGGACCAGGGGGTTCAGCCGCTGGAGATGGACGACACCCGCCAAAAGTTAAATTGCAGGTATTTAAGCATTTTATACAAAATTCATCATCATCATCTGGCGGCAACGGAGAAGTTAATGAAGAACTGCTGCCCCACCTCGATTTCTTAACCCCTGACTGCCTGGCTGAGCACTTTCGTGTGCATTATTTAGCACCGTGAAAAAGTTCATAACTGCGCTGCGCTCGTGAATTGTAATTTTTCTTCCAGCGCTTTCATTACTTCATCACTCGACGAGGAGGAAAAGTTTTCGCATCGGTCTGCGAGCCATTTATTATGCCATGAAATTCGAGCCACGGCTTCCTAAAGCTACTTCACTTTTATTATTTTCAAGTTAATGTTCATTTATGCTGGTTACACCTCGACTTCTCGAGCTTTTGTTTAATTAGACGGTGTGGATTTTATTTAGACGAAACGCGGAATGGTAAATAACGGGCGGAATGGAAGACTTTCAGCTTTTAGCATTAGGAACTTGTCCCGGTTGTTTGGGTTTAATTGCGGAAAATGGTTGAGGAAATTCACTTAAGCAGTCAATGGGCAAAGCGTAAAGGGGTTTTATCTCGGTTTTAGGAAAGTTCTTTGCCTGCAGATATGTATTTCTTCAGCTATACCTAATTGATTGATTATGCTATTGATGATGATTATAATTTGATGATTGCTCTTGCCTTACTTTAAAGTATTTTTAAAACTCACACTTCTAATAGTCCCAGTTTAACACTTTCATTATCCATTACAAACATTTTCGAAAAAGAGACGCAAAACAGACAAAGCAATAACAGTAGCCAAACAAACAACGTGACAACCGAAAAGAACAGTGACATAATAATAAAATTTTATGTTAATGGCGATGATGAAAAGTCCAACAAAATGGACCAACAACGGCTGTGGCAAATAAATAATTACCATAAACAGCAGGCTCGTACTGGAGCCTCCAACCTTCCGGGTTTTTGCATTTCGCAGAACTCACAGGCTTATGCAGTTAATGTCATTTGGCATTTATCAAATGAATCTGCTGCCGGTGTAGGAGATTTTTGTTTGCGGAATTGAAAGTGGACGTGTTGTAATTACGTTTCCTCTGCTCCTGATGCCACTCGATGTTAATTCAAATTTACGTTAATGGAAAATCATTACGCGCAAATGTGCAAAGTGCACTTCTGCCTCCTATCCCCAACTCTCTGGCTCTGCTTTTGTATCTGCCAGTGTGTCCTGGCAGGTCCTTTTTAATGCGTTTTTCCTTGATTCGGCCAAATGAGACAGACTCGGTCTTAATAAGCTGCAAGTGCAATCAGAGCATACTGACGAGACATCCGCCCGATAAGCTGCAAAGGCCGAAAAGTTCATTTTATGATTAAACAGGGATATTAAAATAAATAAGCTGGGAACCACATTTTAATATATTTAAAAGTAAATACTATTAAATACATTAAAAGTTTACTATAATATTCCGGAACCTTGTCTTCTATCAAAGGGTGCTGAAACTTTTCTTAATTTTGATGCCATTATGTTTTTTGAGCGCAGTAATGAAACTTCCCAATGAACTTAAATTATTTCCCTTCACCTTTAAAATTAGCTTTAGCAAAACCAAAAACTCCGCACAGCAGTTAAGAAAGTTAATCCACTCGATACGCTAGTTATATCATCTTAAGCCTGGGATCTTCAGGGCTTCATAAACTTGGTTCAACTAACTCGACTCGGAAGCTCACGTATCCCATTCCGGGAAATGAAAAACGGAAAACCAGCAAACTAGTTGACTTGTAAAATTTTACAACACCGTAGCGTTTCCGTCAAGTCTTAAAGGTTTTAGTGGCTAAGCCATCCCGAAGGATTTTGGCCAAATGCACCTTTCGTTGCTTGTGGCTTATGCCATTTAATATGCATTTTGTGTTATATTTAATATGCAGAGAGAAAGCGAGGCGAGAGCAGCCAAGTCGAATTGCAGCTCCTTTGCTCGTCTTGGCCCTAATGTGCTTTTGGGAATACGAATATATGTATATAGCCGGCTAACAGACCGAAACTCGTTGGCAGATGTGTCGAATCCGTACCATTTTGGAGTTTCACTTTGGGGCATTGTTACTTGGGAATTCTTGGCTCATTAGGAGTAGCTCGTGCACCAGGTTGGCCCATCAAATTGCTTGCAAATTGCCTGGAAATTGGTCCCCAGTACAGTCGGTACCGCCTTTAATGAAGCAATCGAAACGGGACATACCCACACTGCCCTAGCCCGCTGCCATAACCCATAATAACCCCTTCTTTAAGATGGCAAAACGCCCTTAATCAGCACAGCGGGCAGTTGGCATCGGATTCAAGATGGAACAACTACCCCAAGCATAAATCTATTGTCCTAGGTCATTCAACCTCGGTGGCGAGTAACCTCAACCTCATTCCCATCCTCAGCAGCGGCCTCAACCTCCGGACTTCAGTAGTCGCAATCTTGAAAACGCATGCGAAATGCCATTCAGCTTTTCTTTCCATTTGTATGCGAGGTACCAGTTTAGTCTAGAGGTATATGGGATTGTACATTTGTATGCTACCAGCGAGCAAATCAGATAGGTAAGGAAATACATATGTACATTCGGTATTATATAAAATTTCATTTACTTTTTTTGTAAATTGAAATAATAATAAAATATTTATATTTAATTAACTAAAATTAAGAACATAATCCATATACTGATATTTTTTTTATCCTTAAATTCGTTTACGCATCTCTAAAAGTCATAATTATAAGAGCAGTGGCAAGCAATTATATGCTTTGATAAATAATTAATAATAATTCAAAGGATATACATTTTTCTTTACACTTCCCAAATTCAGAATGTTTTTATTTTATATCCGCGATGCGATGCAGCATAAAATGAGCGCAACGGTGAAGGAAAGGGAAATGAGTGGGGAAAGTTTCCTCGGCAGCATAAAATCGAATAGAACGAGGATGAGAAGTGCATTCGAGATGTGGAATACGCATAAAATATATTTTTATGCCACGTTTTTAATGACATTTGTTGCATTTTGCACTTGGTGGGGAAATGAAATATGGCAAGGGAGTCCCCGCTCAAATATTTTCTCCCCAACGCAACCGCACATTGTGTGTAGGCGTTTGGACGTAGGTGTGAGGAAAGAAACACGTGCAAATTAAGTGCCAAGTCGAAGGCAAGAAAAAGTTGATCTGCAAATGGAAACCAATGGAAAAATTCCTGAGGCAAAAGGCTCCGGAAAATCGCATGAGAGTCGAGCAACAGGCTGTCAGTTTGACAGGCACTCGTTGATTGCAAAAGCGCCACTGACAGCTGTCATTCGCACGGAGTTTTGTCCGCTTTTAGCCAAAACAAAGAAGGAGAAGAGTCAGCAACATAAAAGTACTGCAAAAAAGGAAAACCCATTGACAGCAAGGTGCAATGGCACTGCAGAATAAAGTTGCTAATAGGCTTCTCTGTCCATTAACGAGTCTTGGGGCTATTAAGCTAGAAAAGGGTTGGTGGACTACGGAAACACGTAAAAAGTTCAAAAGCGTTTACTAAGACTCTAAGGAAAGAGTGACAGTTAAATGCGAATAGGGTAAACTAGTCATGAATTTTAATTGAGCTTAAGTTTTATCAAAAAACTCAAAGCAACCAGTAAAAACTATATATATTTGTCAATATTTATAAAAAATCTGCACTTATAATTGTAACAAAACTTTTTACAATTGAGTAATTTGGTGTTAACATTCTAAGTCTTCTTAACATCTCTGAAAACCGTACTCCCTCCAAATCTTCATCCTTTCTCTTTATCAGCTTTCCCAAACCTCAGTCATTATTTCCATCTGTCATTAAATGTTACAATTGGCGGACTTTTTCCATGCTTGACAAGTTGTCAATAGTTTAAAGGCATTCGAGGCTAATTAGCAGCAATTGAAAAATCAAATGACTCAATTTGAGTCTTGGGTGACGCCTACCGAAATGAGTTTACGCCTCAGTGGGTTTCTTATGGCCAAAGGACCTCGATGTCCTTTCCTTCGGAGAGTGCCCATCGTCCAGTGGCCACTTGAGTTGTGCTTTCTGCTCTATTGGCTGACATTTGCGACACGCTCCGATGAATTCGAACTGCGACCGCAGACTTCGGGGACCCGGAACTGTGATTTCCAGGAAGGACCTTCGGTTTGGGAGCCAAACAGGCAGGACTCAGTGATGTAATTAGGTTTGAAAATTTGCTGATTGTTGATTTGTTGTATTTGCGGTGCACGGCAGGCGAAGAGCAGACAGACGGACCAAGCTACAATTATATGCGCCAATTGTCAGTTTGGTTACTCCTCGTTAACTTATTTGATTATGGGCTAATTTTGACAGTTAGAGAAAATTGGGGGACCAAACAATGGTTGTCTGCGGTGGATTTATTATTAACCATGAAAATTTTAGGCTAGCCAATACATAGCCAATAAATTTATGCGATGTAAAAACTTATATTGCTTAAGTAAAACTTTATATAAAAAGCTCTAATGAAAGAGACAGAAATTTATTAAAAACAAAAAGGCTTATCAATTCGTTTGGACAACAGTTTTTACGATTCATTTTGGTAAAGATGCTTAGTGCTAGTAGACATGCTAAAAATTTTTAAATTCGCAACTGTGAAAACGAAATATCTGTCAGAAATCTAAACGTAAATAAGCAAAAGTAATTTAACTTTTCCAATTTTCGCTGTAAGCGATCCAAGCTGAACCTGGCCACAACTCGCTTATCGACTGGGGACAAGGATCTGGAACAGGACGAGGACCAAAACCAGGACCAGAACGAAGACGATTTGATGAAGTGCACGCCATGTGCACAAGTGCACACATGTGGCATATTGACAGACTGGGAAAAGGATATATAGATGGATGAGTGGAGGGATGGACTGGGAAAATGGCCAGGGCTCCAACGAAAACTATGCAAATAAGGAAGGATACGTCTGACAAGTCGGGAGTCGGCGTCTCAGTCCGCTTGGCTCAGGTTTCCCTTCATTTATCTTGGCTTATTAAATTGAATATATGGCTGAAAATATCCACACATTCGAGTATCCGTTTGCATGGCAGCATTGTTGTGGCGTCCTTTTCGGGTCCTTTTAAATGCAAATTAGCTTTTTGACTTTTTGATGCGACTGGCTTGGACTGGCATAACCCAGACTCGATTTAGATTTATGCGGCTTGATAAATTGTGGCTACACTTAATGTGCGCATACGGTGTGACATGTCCTTTTCATGTCACTCGCCAAAAAGTTTGCAACTCCCAACTCCCAGCTTCTCCTCGATCCTCCATCCTTGGTCCTTTCCATTCGAGTTGACATGTCGAGTGGTTTCGTTGGGTTTCCAGTTTTCAGCTTTCAGCTTTCAGTGTGCTGTTTTCTGTTTTTGGGTCTCTGGTTTTGCCTTTTACTTGCTGACATTTTTGCACGCTTGACAAAAACAGCGAATCGAGCTAGCAATTTTTTGGACCACCTCCGACTCTCCTTTCTGGCCACGATGCTTTTTGCGGTCCAGCTTTGTAATTAGTTTTGCCCAGCGAGGTGAGTTGGGTTCATAGCGTTTGATGAGGGTGGCAGTGGATACCCGTGGGTCTGAGGATTTTCTTTAAAAAGTTTGGTTCAATATGAAAATCGAACGAGACTTGGAGTGAATTTTTGGTTTAGGAAAAGAGCTAGAAGGACATAAAATAGCAATGCTGTATTTGAATATCATTTCGGATATAGGTTTTTTTAACCGATTGAACTGATTTATTATTGTTTAAAGTTTGATTGAAAAAAAAAACCTTTAAGCATTCCAGTTTGTGTTGCCATTAATGTCTCTTCGTTGGTTGTACTCAATAACTCAATCACTTTCTTCCCAATTAAAACCTCTTAAATCAACTTCACTAAACTTCCAACCCGTTCTCACCGAACCCATAAGATTTCCCCGATCGAAACTGCAAATCAATTACTACGCCTCTCCCATTTAAATTATAACACTTTCCCATGAAATTTCTGACCAACGCTCTTCCATCAAGATCCCGTAATCGCAGTTGAAAAGCGAAAGGGCATTTCGACATTTTAAACTTCCCGTCAACCAAAACTGCAACCGAGATTTAACCAAACATTTTTGTTTGAGATTGATGATGGACGGTGGTGGTGGTGCTAGTACTGGTAATTCTTCTCGTGGTGGGGGAGTTTTTTAAATTTTTTCTGTCAGGCGTAACCAAAGGCAGAGACCCATTGAGTAATACGTCACTTGAGATGTCAAAAGAGCGACGCCCGGCGACTAGAAAAACGTGTCCATGTTTCCCGTAGTTTCCTATGTGCACAAGTTGCTGTCGATCAGGCGGGCGGGTAGCAAGTTGTTACATTTCACCGTGTTTCGTCACGCCCTGGAATTGTTTTGATACTTGTAGCTTGATATTTTTTAAATACAATTTTTAAGTAGCGATTAAGACTGGAATTTCAAGTGGGGGTAAGCAAGAAGTCTCTTTTTGAGGGATGTACCACATTTTCCACGGCTGTCAGAACTTGTATATGCCAACATGCATTGCCAAACTATTATGGCAAACTTTTAATAACTTGTAACATTTTTGTGGGAATATTGTAAAAAAAAAGAAATTATGTTTTCGGTTCGGAACGAAGTACATCTTCCAGGCATTGCAAATTACAAATTGGTATTTTCACATCGAAGATTAATAATAAAGAAATTTTAAATGGTCTCTCAGTTACATTACTTTCAATCAATACTTTACATTCAAAGGGAAGATTGTGCACTTAAAGCATGAAATTGACCCAAACCTTGCAATAATCTCATTAGAAATAATAAATGAGACAAATATTTTTCAATAACCGACTCCAACTGAAAAGTAACTTGTCAAATTGATTTAAAAATTCATAAATCAACTGAAACTTGCTCTGCTCTCTCTGAAGGGAAAAATTAAATTACAAATGGGATGGGGAATGGGGAAGAAAACAGGGAACCACAGAAACCAAAAACCGAAAAATGTTCAAAATGTTAAGCATAGCATAAAATTGTATCGGACAGTTTGCCATGCAGGCAGGGGAAAGATCCGAAGTCAGAGTCACAAGTCTGCCCACTTAGGACACGAGAGTAGTCCAAATATAGCACAATGTTTACTTCATAATAATTTTGACTCGAAGTCATCTCGATTTCCTCCGTTTCTGGGCTGGCCATGTGCGTGTGTTGTCTGCTGATGCAATTATAAATTGTTGGATAACAAATTACATGGTTGCGTTTTTGGGATCGGACAAGTTTAACGCCCTCACGCACATATGTTCTGATGCTAGATGCTAGAAATATCCGAGGGATGAGTCCTTTCAGGGGAGATGGTACTTCGGATGGGGGAGTGCGTCTGAGTCGGACATTGATACAGGTACTGGGTATTCGGGCCGCTGTGTTGACAACTCAATGCCCAAATGACATATGTTCAGGTGGGACGAAACTGTACCAAAAATGCGGAGTCCCGAAATGCGGGTAAATGAGGGGTGTCATTGTGGACGATTGTCATTTGGCATTAGTTCTAATAATAAACATACATTTTCTATGCTTTTTAATTGCCCTCGATTTCCTTTCGCATGTTTGTTGCGCATCAATTTCGGTGGATTACTATTGTTTTGTTATCCTGCAGCATTGTGTGGCTACACTTGGGGAAAAATCGCTCTTGTTATGGAAAGGTTTGTATCACTCATGTTTTGTTACTAACAGTTTACAATGTGGCAGTTTACTTTACTTAAAAACTTGATTTAGTTTTCTGACTGAACCATTCACATATAGATATTATAAAATATATTAATCCAGGTATCCAGTATTACCAAATTTATTTTTCAGTGCACGTTCAAGGGTTTATTGAACTCCCCTCCTTACTCGTTTCCAAGCTCACACTTTCATTACGCAAATGTTACGAGGAACCGAAGGTGGCTCCATTTGCTCACCCATTTGCCGGATCCTTTGTTTGCCGCCCAAATGCGAAAAGGGTTCATAACCGCACTTAGCTTCATTGGCCCTCCGTGTTGGCTCTTTTGGCTTTTGGCTTTATCGCAGGCCGCCCAGACTCTGGCACTTGGCCACTCGAAATTCAATTCAATTCGCAGGCGCTCGCAGTGCGCAGGTTGTGCAAACATTAAAATTAATGAATAACAATAAAACCAGCTTCGGTAGTCTGAAGTGACTGTTGACGTGCTGTCCACGGATCTGCCAAGGAATGGGATTGACAATCGTAAGTAAGCAAGGGGAAAGGGGATAATAGATATGATAGTATTAAAGTTACTTACATAATTTAAAATGATAAAAAGCCTTAAATTTAAGAGTAAAATGAAAGTGATTTACAGGTTTTCATTTTTTCAATAAATAAATAATTATATTGATTTCCCAGGCAGTTATGATTTAGCAAAAAACTAGGTAGATTATTTTAAAGTCTTGGTTGGCCGTCATTTTATGGATCTTCAAATGTCTTTATAGGCATATATTTGAATAACTCCATGTTCAATAATTCAATGGATTACTCTTAATGCCCAAACCACAACCCTTCGAGAGACCCAAAACTATTCCAGAGACAGCAATTAAAATGACAGTTCAAAATTTGAGTTATTTCTCCGTTTTAATGATCCTATATGATGCTTTGAAATGCGTTCAATGCCGCTCATTAGTTTAGAGGCAATCTACGAATATAATTTCCATTCGGAATTCCCTCTTTGTGGGCCATTAAAATTGAGCCATGATGCCAATTTGGTATGATTAAACATCCGTGGGGACCGTGTACAAGTGCATATGCAAATTAATTACGAAATTTATGATTTCATTTTGCCAAAAGCGAACCCATCATCGCGGATATTCCGTCGAGCCTGTAAGCTCCATAAAACTTGGCCTGTCAACTGCAACCATTTGACGGGGAGTGGGAATTTGGGGCTCATGTGTGGAGCCGTAAAATGCTACGGAATTCGCACAATTGGAAATTGAAGCCAACGTTTATGGCTCTATCCAAATAATCGGAGGAGACGAGACCCGGTGGCAATATCATCGACGTCTTCTTGTCTGCGACTGTCACGCACATAATTTTCCGCTGTGCAAAAACATTAATTGCGCAATCGTTGAAGACACTGGATGGAGGAGGTGTTGGGGTACAGAGAGGAAAACTTTCGAAAAGGTCCTTTGGAAAACATTCCTATAGTCCCAGCAGATTTATTCCTTGTAAAACATTTAATAAACAAGATAGACACATAATTAAATCTCCAAAAGTATATATGGTATATGGATAACTATTATAATAAGTTATAATCAAACTCTGGATCAGAGACTATTTCAATTTGTTTATATATAATGTATAATATTGAAACTTGGTTCCGATTTTTGCAGTGCAAATGCACGCAAGCTGAAAAGTTTAAGTATCCCAACAAATGACGTACGATTTGTTCTGCACGAATAAGTCAAATTATTTGTAGACAGCACTTTGTTTTATGGCCTGACAACAAGCCACCTAAGCTGCTGAGCCCCATCACCGATTTCCCCGTCCATGTCCTGCATATCCTCCCACTAACTTCCCCATTTTAGTTGCTAGTTTCTTGGCCAGCTGACGCATCGCACTTTGCTCCGGGTGTGAGTGGGTTTTTTACCCAAACTCTTGGCCTTCAATCATTGCGTTTCCACCTGATGCCAGTATGCGGGCTAATTTATGGCCTTGTCATATGTTTATTTGCCTTTTTTTACCGTTTGTTGGTTTTCCTACCCTGGAATCATCATCATCCTCAGCTCTCCAAACACACACCATATAATTTTCCATTTACTGCTAAGTGTTTCTTCGGGACTTCCCCTGTTGATATTTCATAATTTTCTAAATGACATATTTTTGTTGTCGCTTGAGTAGTTTTGTTTGCCTTGTTAATGTGGATTGCTTGGGCCCATCGCAAATGAAAAATTGAAACAATGGGTGGTAAAGGAGGTGACTTATAACCACTCGAAGCAAATTAAAAGAAAATTATTTACCAGAATCTAATTCTTATATGAGGATAATAAAATGTCTAGAGAAATTTCTAGACTAGAACTTTAAATTGGCTTTGCTAATTTGATTTTTAACACTCTCAAATCTAAACGAAAAGTTAATGTAATTTGTTATGCATACAGTATATGTTTTCTAATACATTTAGTTTTTAGTGGTTTTCTGCGCCATAATGAGAACATTTCTGCTGCTCTATTTGTTTTTAACATTTGACTTTTCGGTTAGTAATCAAGCATATGCGTGATTTTTAAAGATTTTTAATAAAAATGGCTTTATTATTAAATGAATTCAAACAAGGGTTTATTCTTGGTATAATTATTATTTTAAAGTAGTAACAAAATGTACGAATTGAACACAACTTTCGTTCCTTTCCATTGAAATGTTAATAAGGGCAGGGCATATTTAAAAATTAAAAATAAATTACAAAAACGAAAGCATAACTCGTAAAAGTTTTACAAGCATACAAAATGTGACGCCTACGGCCATTAAAATCATTTTTAACAACTTTTCCTTCTTGCATGCAAATTACGGAACACCGTTTCGATTCCTTCCACAGGATAAAACGAACTTCACGCATCGTTTGATTTATAGGCGCAGGGTTAAAGTTAACTCCCCGAATGAAAGGCGGATCGGATCAAATGGTTGGTGGGGGTGGTCTCGGGATCAGGAATGCATATGTGTACTACACACTTGTTATCTGGCCGTATCACAACGCATCACATCAGAGGACACGGCGTTGCTCTTTATGTGTTTATTTTAATTTCAATGTTTCGTCGGACGTTTTATGGTTCTCGATTTTTGCGCTGCTTTTACGAGCGCATTAAAATTAAGACGGCAGCCACCAGCCAAGCAAACAGGAACAAACTCAATTAGATAAAGGCCCAGTCCAGGGGCGTCTGTAAAATTCACTTGGCTTCACACACTCCATCCACCCACTTGGAGAAAAGAAAACAGACATTCTGGAAGCGTGTTAATTTCTTTTTAATTCCGCCAGCACTCCAGTGAAAGTCACCTCCCCGTTTTCCACTGTCTGTCTGGGAGAGAAGGGCACTCTACTCATATATTTACGTTTAGTTACGCTACATAAAAATCTGTCTGGTTCAGATCCAAATTTTCGGGGGGTCGAAGAAAGGTGGAGCTGGAAGTTGGTAATCAAATGACGATGCGGGCAACACTTTCATTGGTTTTCGATTTAGATAATAAGGATCTGCTTTAGAAATGAGAGTAACATGACCAAAACACAAAACAAAAGCACATATAATATGTATATGTATGTATGTAATGACAAATACAGAGAAATTGTTTTGTTTCAGGTTACCCATCTATATAACCTATAACCTTTGATGCTTTACTTTTGGTTCCGTTCTTTAGTACTAATCTAAAATATTCGAATTTTCCAGTTGATCTTTAAATAGTATCCACTTATCGCCGCTCAACTGAAGCCTTTATAAATAACACTAACATACCCATTTATTTTCTACTTTCCATTCATTAGCCCCTTTGGCAGCGCTGTCTGTCACTGGCATCATTAGTTTTATTTAATTATGCCCTTCGTATTGATTGCTTTGTTAGAACATATTAACCCCCTCGATCGGGGAAAGTTCAATTAAATATAACCCCCCTAAAAAAATAGTTCCAGCTGTGATTTCGGCATCGGTTTGCGCTAACCGCAAAACCCCAAAAATCGAAAGAGGGAAATGTATTTGATAATGAATAATGATGTTGATTTGACACTCAAATCGAAATAGTCACGGTTCGAAAAAGAGGCGGGGGCCAAAGGGCTTGAGTAGCAGCTTCTCGGGTAGAGATCGCATTCTGAGTCCAACAATTTCATTTTAATTTAATTAGATTTCTTCTCTGATTCAGCTGCTTACTGAAATGGAAACGGGAAACGTATGATAATTTAATGGAGCATGAAATTCTGTATTTCTTTTGGGAAATATTTGATACGATTTCACAGCGTTGCAAAGTGGCCGCTAATGACGGATTCCTAAGAGGAGCATCCTTCGATCGGGATCCCAGTGTGTGGTCAAATGGTTGCTAATGGCCGTGACAAAGGTTACAAGATCATAGAGGGCTGGAATGCATATCCATACAGGTGTTTGATTGAAGGTTAATTGAAAACCACGTTGGTCAGATGATCTGTTGAACTCAAGCATAAAGGTCAACGAATCTGCTTTAAAGTAACAGAAGAACGCTTTTGATCTTAAATATAAAATAGGAATTTTTCTTTTTTTTTTTTGTTATAAGCAGTGCAAAAAGCATATACCGAATCTGATTATCTTCGCACACATTGAATTATTTAATGACGTTCTCAACGTTATCTTAACTCTGGCATAATTTATAAACTTGTCTGCATCGTGTCGACATTCATCAAGTCGACGGTTATTCTGCACCTCCCTCTGGCCTTTCGACAACTTCATTAAAATTAGCTCATAAAATTTGCAGCAACTTGTGTTCTATGTTCTCCTCGTGGCCAAAAATCTTGTTTAGTTTTCATTTATGGCTCAATGGCAGAGCCAAAAATTCTACTCCAGTCGAAGGATGTGGAGCCACAGGATCCGCATCGCATCCTGACAGACGCACTTCAGCATAATTTGCTGTGACAGGCTTCAGCATTTCCTGGAGCTGCGCTTCCTTAATTCCACTTTACCGAATGACATTTAATATGCAAAGTTTTGCAGCCACAACAGCAACTGAAACTGAAAATGAGACTGGGAATGAAACTGCATCTGGAGGCGTGGAGGCGCGCATATCTTTTGATGACTTTTGTTGATTTTATGCCAACACATTTTGCGGCAAGACACGGCTCAGATAGATTTCTACTTGTACACAGCGAAGAAAATCTTTTACTTAATTTTAACACATATATATAATAGATAGCTCAGCATATTAGCATTTTTATTTATGTATGTTACTCAAAATGCAAAAGCCATTATTATGTAGTACTATGCATTTTTGATGTATCTGAAACACAAAAAATCATATGATTGTCTTAATAAAGCTTATAAGTAACATCCAATCCAAGTATTGAACTATAAACTATATAGATAAAGATATATTAGTTATATGCGAAGATTATTAAATACTTCCAGTGCATCTATGGATTGGGACCCAAAGAATGGTTGATGCCGATGCAGTTTTCCACTACACAGAAGCCAAGAAGGACCCAAAACAATGGACCCAAACACAAGTGGCGAACATTTGGGCAAGTGTCTGCGGAATACCCTTTATTACAAAATAGCTGGGCATAGCTTTGCATACTTTACTGCCCTCCAGCATCGTAAACTTTAATGGCGCCATTCGGGGCAAGGTTTCCAGAAAGCCGCGCGAAGTTGGCTCTTTTGAAATATGAATAGACGCAGACGAGACTCGCTCTTTAGCCCTCTAATGCTGGCCTTGTTAAGGAGATTAGTTCCAGGCTCAATTCTCCGGCACGGCCATCAATAAAATTGGTTTGTTCAAGTGGCTGGCCACTTTTCAATCGCTATAATTGACAATCGAGAGGATCTCATCCTGCTTTGCAAGTAAGCCGAGCACGTACACAAATTAAGCTCGTAAAATTTAATATTTTTCCCGAAAAGTTTTGAGCCTTGCTTCGGTGAGAATTAGTAATTTATTGTGAGGCTTAGGAGCCTGCATAATGTACAAATATTTGTAAATATATAAATCCTTGTTAGAAATACATTAAATTTTACAACAGTTGTTGGAAAGTTGGTACTGCATATTAATTTTAGATATTTTCAATGGCTTTAAGCTTTTCGTACAATACATTATTGTGAAGTTTTTTGAATTCTTAGGTGGCAAAGATATCGCTGCATTATATTGTAAGCTGTTTATCTTACCTTCTCAACAATTGATGAATTCTTTGTAATTGCATTCCATTAGGCTATAAAGTCTCATTTGGTTTCGGCAAATTCCCAAAACAAACTCAAACAAAACTTCCCCCTCGATTTTCCCATAACAAAACGAATCGTTTTGCTTTGCTGTTGAGTTCACCCTTTCGCTTGGTGGTAAGTGCCAATCAAATCGAAAAATATTTGGAAATTTGACAAAGGAAAAAGTTTCCCAAGGCGAATTGCGTGCGAGGTGATGGAGGTCTAGCTACCAGCATAAAAATGCTGACGATTTATGCCCAAGGGAACGGCGGTCTCAAGGTGGGCAAGTCCACGAGAACAATCCATCAAACAAAACGCTGCGCTTTTGATAAGAACGCATCAATAAAGCAATAAAATGTCTACAAATCAAACGATAAGAAAGGAGGTTTCGCCAAAGATTCGCCGCCGAAGAAAGGGTTCGGTGGAAAAGTCACGTACAGCACGCACAAGACTATTAATATTAATGGTTGGTTTTAACACATTGGGCGGTGCTGCTCGTTTGCTGAGATTCTGTCTGCTTGTCAGGCCGTCAAAAAAGCTGTCCCCTGGAGGAACTACACTGGGAAAAATCAGCAGTATAAGAAGGACTTTTTAAACGGAACAAATGGAATCTTAGGGGTAAGTACGTTATTAGTACATAACTAAGTGGCGATGATAGGCAAAGTGACAATCCTTTTAGGTTTATAAAACGCTTATAAATGTTGCAAATGTTAATAATACAAACTAAAGACGTTCGACTTCTAAGTAAGATTTTATATTCAATCAATGATTTACATTTTAAAATATATTTCATTCGGCACGCTAAGCCAAAGGGAATTTTCCTCTGTGCTTGATCTTACTTAGGAACCTCCACATTTTTTTCCAGTGTCCTGGAGTTTCCACAAATTGACATGTGACACCATGCAAGACCAATCCAAACCGATCCAAAGACATGGGACCGCTGTCAAAGAGTTTTCCTCCGGCTTGACGAAAAATTACAATTCGTTACGGATCGTTTGGGTTGCGATTGGGAATCATTAACATTTTGATAACTGTCGGGCAGAATGATCCATTAGTTATCGATAAGGCGACTAGCTGTGAGGCCTTTAATTGATCTCGTGATTCGGTTTTGCGGTTTTATGTTAATAAGCGTTATAATCTACGTGCTGTCTCCCATTTCGATTCGGTTTCGGTTGACTTTGCCTTTTTAGTTTTTCAATTTCCATGCTTGCTTTTCCATTTGCTCCCATTTGTTCTCTGCGGTTTTGTCTGCCGGCGGTAATTTCATAATCATAAATGGATAATAGTGGATTGATTTCGTTTTGTTTCACAAAGGAAAAGTGGCAACAATTTCATTTAAAATAGTATGTAAAGATGAATAAAGATTCGAAATAATTAAAAACTATTTATACTTTTTTAAATAAATCACGTTACGAACTTTAATTTTTCGGTCTCGTTCTCGAAATGAAATTTTATTTCCTTTGACTATATTAAAGTGCAAATGACGCATCAGAGAAAAGTACAACTCCTCCTAGGACAACAAGCAACTTGTCTATGTGTAATTTGGCCAAGAGTCCGAAGGACCCCACCCACACCACCATTGCGACACATTTCCGTTTTGACCAAATCTGTTGCCGGTGATTGACTTTGATTTTTCATAGGGGAAGGAAAATCAATCCAGACATTTTGTGTAGCCCTCGGACAAGTGAAAATGAGTTTTCCTTTGACGTTTTCATCAACTTTCCACAACGCAATAGGAATTCGAAAAAAGAGGCCGAGACTCGGAAGGAAAAAGTCTTATAAAAACTAACGATTGGCAATTGGTTTTTAGTGTTATTGACGCGCCCCATTTGCCTGGCACTTCCGTTCTGGTTAGAACTTATGGGCGTGGCCCACTCCTCCACTTTGGTACAATGTGAAATATGTTAAGCCGATGTCGAATCGCCATGCTCATTGTCTTTGAGATTAATTCCATTCCAGCGCCGTGCACTTGCAGGAAAATCGTAAAATTTTATTCGTACAACTTCCTTGGACTCTCCTTTTGTGTTTCGATTTAATTTTATGCTGCGAAAGATCTAAGACTGCATGGGGTATACATTTTCAACGAAACACTTGTTACAGGCTTTAAAGAAATGATTACATAATGTATAATTCAATTTATGATGTTTTACGATGAAAATAATGGGATGCTAAGAAGCAAGAAATCGGAAGGATTTCGTATAGAAGAATTACTCATTCTTCCATAAGTCTATTCGTAGATGTATAAACTCCTTTTATTCTTTTAATTTTTGGATCAACTTATTATAAGTTATATCGATTGAAGGGTATTTCATTGACGAATTAAGCATTTGAGGTATTTTTCTCGAATTTCCATTCGGTGCGTCTTAATTTCCTGCGCTTCCTGCTGTCACAATTTCTTCGCTCTGTCCGCTGCATTAATTTTTAGTGTCCAGTTTGTTAGCGGGTTGAGTTGGGCAAATATTTTGCCGAGCTGCGTGTGCTGCCAAATTTGTTTGTCGAGGTAAATGCAACCAGGGCCGCGTTGGCGGTGCGTTAAGGCAAATTTGTAGAGCGCAAATTGTTTGGCCACTGCAAAGATTTAACTCTATTTCAGGGGCTGTTTGTCGGCCAGGAGGGCCTATGGCCGGGGGGTGACCGGCATACATTGTACATTGTTTCAAACGCCTGACAATTTCTAATTTATTGCAATTATGTGACGCACGTCACACTCAACTGACCAGGCCAGAATACAACTGACCAGCGGCTGACACGTGACCACTGTCCTTTCGGGTTCCCCTGATTGGAAAACACTAAAACAGATACGAAGCGGTTGCAGTGGGCCGAGTTTCCTCCTCGACCATACCATGGAGATTTATTTTACGCCGATAACACGCTTAAGTAAATGCTGTCCAGGGCACTCTGTGTCCATTCTCATTTCGACTCTAGTGCACTGGAAAAATGTAATTACTAGCTTATAATTAATAAAATAAATAAAATTACTAGCTAATAAAATAATAATAAGTAATAAAAAATCAATATAGCTTATAAAGAGTGAAGCCTCTTTAGCTATCTTCTCCTTTAATTCTTTGAATGAATTTCATTTTCGTTTAAATAAAATATGTTTTTTTTTCTTATATATTTCAAAATATTCATAAATAACTCAGAATTAAAAAACACATTCTCTCAATAAAAAAACAAAAAAAAATTTTAATTCAAAGTAGAAATAATTTCCAGTGTGCACCGTCGTACAATTTAAATGGCGATTAAATCTGCTGGCATTGATGGATGTGTCCAAGAGTCCTGTGTCCTGTGGTCAGTCTGTTCAGGATGCGGAGCCATGTTAACACTTTTGTACAATTGCCAATTTTTCGCCAGCAATCCTTGATGAGCTGCCTCGTTCCCTCCCCCTTTCCATTTTTTTTCAGTGGCGTGGGAGTGAAGCGGTGGCTTTTGTGGTGTTGTTGGTGTGGGCGGGGTACTGAGTGGTTGTGTAAAGAAAGGGGAGTGGGCCTGGCTGGCATGCGGCTACACTTCAATATTCATTTGAACGCATAATTGATATCGACGAACAATGTTGCCACTACAACAATGTGAAAGGTTGAAGAGTATTGGAAAGATAAACACTGACCGAAAATGTGTTGATATTTGTTTGTAATTATCTGTAGTAAGATTGCTTAACGATTTAAAATCGTAATAGGGCGATTGGGAAAATATTAGTAGTAGTAACTAAAATAATTGTTTTGTTAGATTTTTAATTCCTGTTTAATAAAAATTTACATATTTTCATATTTCATAAAAGGTAGATGCTGGAAATATTTTAATCTGTCACATGCATCTAGCGTTGTTAACGATATTGAATTTTAATTAAACTATAGTATTATTAATAGTATTATTTACTCACATCCCACACAAATTCCCCGAGTGTACGTTACTTTGTTTCAGATTCGCCTGCGCCTACTTGGGCAAGTTAATTTTTATAAATTTGCATGTCGGGACCTGTGTTCCACGTGGCATGCAGAATGTTTGCCGTTCTCATTCGTCTCCTCGACGCACACATGGGTATATATTTTTCGCATCCGACATCTCGGGCTTAATTTTTGGGGGCTGTGGAGATGGGAGGTGGGTCCTGGTCGTCGTTTTGCATCTGTCAGTGTCATGTCACGTTCGAGGCAAATGCATTCGATGGCCATTGTTGTTCTGTCGACGTGGAAGCTGCAGGAGTGTAAATTTAATTTAGTTAATTGAAACAATTTGTTGCATGCGACAAGCAGCTTGAACAGCGGGCGGATAAAAACACAGATCCAAGCAGATTTTCCTGCTTTTCACTGATTTCGTTTGAGCATTTTCTTTTACATTTTTTTTTTTTGTTGGCCAGCGAAATAAAAGGTGGAGGTGAATTCCATATGAAATACAATATACTCGCCCCGAAACATGTCAATTTGGGTGGCAGTCGTGTCGGTTTGCGTCTGGCAGCCCTCGCAGCGGGGAATCTCTTTTCAATTTGATGAAATTGCACTCAATACACTTTGTATATTGATATATTAATTTGCTCTTCTTGTTTTTTGTTCGCTACTGTGTTTTTAAAAAAAATACTTTGGTTAATTTGCGTACAAATTGAGCCAAAGGCTGCGGACCAGTCAATGAATTTAATTAACATGAGTTTGAGGGACTGGACTCTATTAAAAGGCTTTTTAAATTGCCCTTAAAAAATAAAGGACCTTAAAGTTTAACTATAGAATAATCATAACCAAGTCACAATTTTATAGTTAAAAAGGTTATAAAACTTAATGTGTTATATGCACAAGCTTATGATGATAATTCTGGGATATAAATTTGAAATTTACACAATTGAGTAGCGAATAACTTTGACTCATTTCCACGTTATTCATCAACTAAACCTTTATATTTGTACAACGTATAATTCTGTCAAAATATGAATATATTTTTATTAAAATGTATGGTCCAAGTGCATCCAATTAGCTTTCCTTCTAGCGGCATTAAAATTGAGCAGGGCAATGACCAATTTGAAATGCAATTGCACAAAAAACGCATCTATGCGTTAAAATGCAAATCACAATAAATGCCATTTGCTCAAGTCCCACCCCGGTTTCCCTCGGCAAACACTTGATGAATTTGCGTAAAATATCTCCTATTTACCTTGCACTTGATGCCAAAGCAAACCATAAGATACATTCGCTCGCAGGACCTCTCTCCCCAAAATGCTTCGTGCGTGGCTAAATAAACATGGACATTGTGAAAATGGACTCGAGTTGCACATTTTGTGGCCCATTTGGGTGGCAAATCGGGGGAGGTCCTGTCACTTTGAATGACAGCCCAAGTCAAGTGTTGTTTGGGCATTGTTCGTTGGTGTTCGGCCAGAGAATGTCGTTATGGAAAATGCATAAAACCAGAGACAATGTTTACTTGAGCCTGTTTGCCGATCTCGTAGGTGCTAAAGTTTTATCGTCCGGCCAGGGTGGAGTTTCAGACACCCTGTATCGTTTAATTTAAATGCAAACTTTCGGGGCGGTGACTGCGAAATTGTCTTTGCCCGAAACTCAACCCTTGCCATTTGACCCCAACCCCGCACTTTTCCATCGACTTGGATGCAATTTCGAGACGCATTACGCATGCATGGGTGCCTAAATAATGTTGATTTAACATTATCACGCGTTGTGCACCGCACATTCTCAAGCACCTGGAAAAACTTTTGGAAATTCAAAACAGAATAATAATTCGATAGCATCAATAGCATACGTGTAAATTTAAAGTGTAGTCTAGGTCAAACTAAAATCAATGACGACATTTCTTTAGAAATTCATTCCACCGAATTTCAATTCAATGTCAAGTGTAACATTAACATTTTTTGTAAGTGTACTTATGTACGTGCGCCCCATAATGGCGTCACTTAGGCGTAGGGTCAACATTGTTGTAAGCTCCAACGCAAACTGGGAAAATATCTTTTCTGGCTCGGGCACAGGAGATTGGGAAAACAATCATGTGTGAGCCTATGAGAATGTTGGATGAACCGTGTAATTAGGGGAAATAGCTTAGTATGTTGAAAAATAAAATCGTTCCACTTACATTAATCAATACATAGCATTCTATTATATTTCATATATTTTATTATATTTATCTGTACCCTTTTAATGTTTTTGGATTTCCCATCACAACTGAAGTCCAATCAATAGACACGCCCAATCTCTTCACCAACATACACACCTCAGCAATTTTGTAGTATTTCAGTCCAAACAATGGATCAACAAATCCGAAGTTATTCGCCAAAGTGACAACAACAAATCGGAAGACACGCCGACAATCCCGTGGACACGTGACCAGCTATGAGGAAATCCCCATGCCTGCACTGAACACAATGCAGTTGAAGTTATTAACTATCAGGCGAAAATCGAAAATTATTCAGACATAAGCAATAAACAGTTATAATTTTCTATTTTGGAGATGATTTGCTTTGATACGATATGAATAGTTGTAAGTAATCTTCTAAACATGGAAACTTTTATTTTCATTTCAATTACTTTTGACTAAAGAAATAACAAACAAAACACGACATCACTATTTCTCAGTGTGCAAACAAAAGAAATGTCACATCCGCTAGCTCAACACATTTAATCCCGCTGGCCTCTGAGCACCGCTTTCACCAACCTCCCCGACTTTCACTTCTTCACAGGGCGGCTACTTTCTAATTTATGTCCTGTCAATTCTTTTGTCAATTTTGGCGACAAAGAGCGTGGATAACAGTGGGCAAAGGATGCGTGGGCGGTGGTTGGTTGTGGTCCACGAAGGCGTCTGCTGGTCGGCCGCACTTAATGAGTCTTAAGAAAAATTATTCGCAATTAATAATTATGCTCATATTGTTTCTCGGCCTATCGGACCTTGGTTACTCCACTCAATTAGAGGGTGGCTACAGCGATTTTTCTAGGGGTGGGGATGGCAACTTGTTATTGCAGTTTATTTGATGTTTGTCATTTAATCATTCTGAAGGAGACTTATTTGTTGTCATTGAGAGCCAAGCACAACATGGAATTTGGCTGGGGAAATAATGTAAAAAATGGGTAATCATTTGCAACTGGCATGGAACGTACTGAAACAGTATATAAATATTTTATTTAAAGAAAAAAAAAACAGATTATGTATAATTAGAATTAGGTACTGTACAACCTTAGATCATTAGAAACTAAATTGAGTTAAAAAAAATATGCTGAACAAATAGCTTCCGATCGTAAATACAACTTTTACGACCAAATTTTAATGAATTAATTATTTTTCGAGCTGAAAATACCGAAAGAAAAGTTTAATAGTTTTTAGTTCCGAGTCAGGTGGCGCAGCTTATGGCTTTTAAATCGACTAATTAAAGGAACACCTTGAACCGCTTGCTGAATCCTCCCACCTCTCTGCTCTGAAAAATCGTAAAAATCGCACCAAGGAACTTTTAAAAAACTGTAAAAGTTTTATTAACGGCTCAGTACATTCTATTTTTTAAAGAAAACAATTTTTTTCAAAATTGAAATGTGGGAAATGCAAATTGAGTTGAAAGTTTTACGCCTATTTGAGCGCCTAAACACTTAATTATGGGACGGGAGGGAACACCTCATGCCTTTCTGACACCTGACTGACCATAAAATGTAGTCGTAAGGCGTTAAAAGCCTGAGCAAATTAGCATACTAACTGGACAGAAAGAGGGTGCCAGTGCCAAGGAAATTTAAAAACAAAAAAGGTTCCTTATCAGAGATCGGTGGAATAAATTCTCGTCTTCTCGTTTCTCCGGGAGGCGTTGAGCTGCAAAACTATTTTCGACCACACCAAAAGTATAAATAAAACGGAGACATTAATGTCGGAAACTTTGACTAATTGCCCAACTCGGGGTTGCAGTTTCCCCTTTCTTTTTTTTCAAAACAAAACCCACCAAAAAGGAAGCGCGCTGACCACGATAAGATCTGAAAAACAGGGGAACAGGTACCGCCAAGTGGCGTTCCTTTGATAAATTGTGTGCTAATGGAATGTCATGTCAGCGTTCGTTTTGGCCGACTTTTAACCGAGGAAAATATACAACCAGCCAGTCGGGAAAGACCTAAACCAGTGACGTCGATAACAAAGCCGCAAATTGGCGGAGTCAGGTGTCCGAAAAGGTGAGTTATTGGTGCCCACATGTGTCTGGCAGCGAACGGTAAAAAAGGATTCATTTGCGTCACAATGATGTATTTGCTCGGCCCAAACTAATGCACACATCCGCCCCGGGCAATCCTTGCTTTTAGCTGATTCTTATCTAGTATTTGGTCAGGAAATATTAGCAGGAAATAAAGAAAAGTTCAGTCGCTTTCTGTACTTTTGTACTTTTGTTGACCATTATTAATTGCTCGACATTAGCGCCCATTGTTGGGCCAGCTTTGTTTTGTTGCGCTGTGAGCTCTGGCCTAAAAGGATGTGTTAATGGCGCCTAGTTTTGATCGGTTACCAGCTGATAAGAGTGGGAATTCCCAGATCGCAGAGAGAGGCTCCCGTGCTTGGTTTCGATTTTAAGTTACTTGTTTGGTAATTAGCGCAAGTAAGTAGTCTAGCGTAAGACTAACATTAATGAAACAAGAAATCGTTGAAATAAATCTTGAGTACAAACATAGATAGTAGTTCAATTATTTAATTTTTAGATACGGATTGGATTTATCTGCCAAGACTCTACTCAATTTTTCTGACTGCTAACCACTCCTCTTAAGCCTCAAACCCTGCAAGCATAATCACACTATTTATTGCCATGATACAACATTATTTTCCACTCGCACAATAAGAAATACCCGTAAGATACCCAAATTGCTGATTAGCATCCCTCATTGCAACATCTGTTACATTTAAAACCATTGGCCTACCTATAACTAACCCCTCGAAAACTGATAAGTTTTTTCGTGTCGGCACGTTGATAAATATTAACCATAAACTGAAGGGAAAAAATATAGTCGGCGGGGGGTTAAACACAGAAACTACCCCTCAAAAGGTATTTTTAGATGAAACTAACTAAAAAAAAAAACGCCAAGTCAGAGAGCAAAATGCTGCACGTGCAATTTGTGCCCGCAGTAAGCGCATTAGACCCTTAGATCCCTTCTGCGAGGTCCTTGGGGTTGCTTATTGTTTGCATATGTGTAACAATTAAACATTTGCCTCAGCCAGACATTTTTTACGATCCCTGACCCCTCAACCCACACCCCTCACCGTATATCATTAACACCGCCAAGCAAACCAAACCAACAAGTGCAAAATCTGCGAGTGTTATCGGCTTAATTATTATTACGAGTAGTCCCAGGACGATGACGACGGGTGTTTTCGATGGCCCCGTCTGCACTTGACTTGGCTCTGACTCGCCCGACTCCTTTTCCTTTTGCCTGGTACGGCATAAACTTGGATTTGAATATGTTTGAGTTTTAAATACTCTCCTGGCTGATATTTTTTGGGTGCGCATTTTAATCCGCTTAGCCGCACATGTTAATAAATTTATTGGCCGGGTCTCTTGACTCTGACTGCTATCGTTTTACCTCGGAATGTATATTTCAGTACATTTTTCACAGAGTTTAATTCGGAAAATATTTTGATTACCTTTTGTAGTTGCTTTAAAGTTTAAAATTATTTTCTTTTGCAAAGTAGCACAAATTCTGGTTGTACCTTTAAATTAGCATATAAAGAAGAGTTGCTCATCCATGTGACAAATCAGTGGGGCATCCTTTAACAATAATGTGGTACGACAGTGACCAAACACCGCCCAGAGAGCAATTGAAAAACTTTTCCAACCATTGCCTAATTACACCCAAAGGAGTTGGCCAAACTCCGCGCACGTAGCGCAGTCATGAAACACGCTAATTACATAGTTTTCAGGGAATAGGTTTTTATTTAAAAAACTAATATAGAACTACTGACCCAGGCACTTGACTCTGCCACGAACTAAAAACGCAACCGCAGCTGTAAATTAAACGCTGACAGTTGGGCGAAAGCCGCCCACCTCACAGGTGTTTTCCCGACTTTTCCTGGCAGCTGCTTTCATTAGGCATTATTGACAGGCCTCACTAACGGCACTATTAGTCGAGGCGTTGACATTCGTTACCCGACTCAAAAGTCCCTCGGGCACGTTAACTAATCAAAGAGGTCATTAGATTTGACGCCGTTATGGTCCCGAGAACGGTAGTTCCTTTAATTCTCCTCCACTTGTGTGACAGGTGCTCTGTGAATAGTGTTTTTCAATGACGCCAATCAGCTTGTGGTTAATTAAGCTGCCCACATTTTTGAAGGGTTCCGCATTCCAAAAATTTAACATTTATTTAATTAATACTTATCGATACGATAGGTGAAAGTTATTTTTACTTCTATTTCGCCCTGCATCTGATAAATGAAATGAATGAAATCTTTTAAATAATAAATATTATAGCTAAAGACAGTGAAATCATTAAAAACGGGAATGCAATAAATTTGTATAATGACAAAACAAATTTTTATGGATGTGATTTTCAGCCTTGTGTTTTATTTTATATGTAAAGCATCTTAGGGTTGTTTGAGCAGAAGTGATTTTTTTTTACATTTTAAACAAAACCATCGTTTTGAAAATTAAATATCTGAATTTATTGAGGCACCGTTGTGATCTTTTGTAAGAAGCAAATGAATGAGGAGGAAAATATTTTTAATCCAGTGCTAATATAAAACCTTATTCAAAGAATATTGTCTCAAACAATGCTAGAATACTTTAAATTAAAAAAAGAGGATAAGTGTGGGTTTCGCTTGAATCAGTTCCATTACGGTACAGAAATTTTTGGAAAAGCGTAAGACAGCGGTTTAAATTCGAAGTGCTAAAGTGGGTGGTGAATGGCTGGATTTTGGGATTGGAGAAGCTTGCAGGAGACAGGCAGTGGGCGGGCAGACAAAACTCAGATGCAGGTCCAAGCTGGCCGCTGGGCGTTACCGATGCTGAGCTACAAATATGCAAATAGACACAATTTTTAATTAGCAGCGATGCGCAAATTTACCCAAAAACGAACCGGAAACGGACAAAACAAAAAAAAACATAACTGGGAGTGTGGAAAAGCGATGTCAGCAACAAAAGAGTCTCGCGAAAAGCGTGAAGCATGGGATGCAAATTTATATTTGTATACTCACATATTAGCAACAAATTCATTAAAATGCGCAACCAAAAAAATACAGCAGTTGAAACATAAAGTAGAAAGTGGAAAAAAACAACAGAGGCTGCGAAAATGATTATTAAAAATCTAAAATAAATAAAAGATGAGAACTTTTTGCCGTTGGCGAATGACACAGAACAGGACGGGGCTCGGAGCAGCTGTTTGCATATTGTAAGCGCCTCCCACCCAAAGGGATCAAGATTTATTGCGTATACGTCGCGTTGTGCAACTCAAAGGTAGCCAGCGAAAAAATGCACAAAAAGAACGAAATTCATACAACATTTCTGTGCATAATCATTTGAACTACGCGCCGACGTCTGCTCGAGCAAATTTGCTGCCGGCATGTTACCCATCAAAGGAAAAAAAAAACAGCTAAAAGAGTCCAAGTCGAATAAGGGAATGCTCTTGCTTTAAGAAAAGTATTAATTGTTCAGCCATTGCCTGAGCATTTATAATCAAAGTGAAACTTATTGTCTAAGGGAATATATTTTTCTGTGATGAATTTCTACTTTATTTTCTACTAATACTTTGGATAAATGTTGACATCATTTGTTTAAGATTATGTCTATACAAAATAAAACGTTCAAAACACCTTTCTAGTGGCTGATTATAGCATGAAACTCCTACGGAAGGGCATTAAATATATACAGAATACCTACAACACAAACCAACAAGCCAGACAAAGAGAAGTTTCAGTTTGGCTCAGGCCATGACTCCTGCTCGGGTGCCTTTGCTGTTTATTCGCGCATAATTCACTCATTAATCATAACGTTTTGCGCCAAAGCGTCAGACTTCTGACGTATGCCTTATACCTATTCCCATTCCTATTCCGAATCTGAATCCGACTTCCCGGACCCATTCGATGCAAATGTCGCTTTGTTGTTTGCTATTTGCCCACTGCCGCTGTTGGCCCCCAAAAAGGTGAATGGAACCTGGTAATTGGTAGTGGGCGATAATCGGTGGGTGGGCTTAGTAGTCGGCGGGTAATTAGTGAGGAAAAAATACTAACAAAAATACTTACTAGCAGAGCGCATGCAAACATGTGAATATTTTGTTGTTTGTTGCTGGGTAAAATTCGAGTAATCGTACTTTGATAGCTGGCGGGAATTAGCTCTAATGGACAAGAATGATGATATATCGTTAGTGTGAAGCCGCTTTAGTGGGAATGTGTCATAGATTTTAACATATCTAATATTCTAAGAAGAGTAGTTAGATTTACAATTAGTATAAGCTGAGATCTTATATTCATAATATCATTAGGAAAGATTAGCAAACCTATTTATTAATATTCTAAATCCATATTTATAGGTTTAGCTTATTCAAAAGACAAAAAAGTCACCAAGCTCAATTGAGCAAAGAGATACGCATATTTTCTCAATAATCCTTCAATCGGTAAATGCGCCAAACAAAAAAAAAAAAAAACATATAAACTAGGATTTTGCATATCATTGTAGAGCGAGTTGATAAATTTCAAGGGACACGCCCCATTTTTCGCAAGCCAACCCCCGAGACTGGAATGATTTTAATAAATTTAATGGTTTTGGCCATTTACAGTTTTTGATAAATTCCTTTTTTCAGCTTAAGCGTCTAAAGAGTTAATTTGATTGCAAAATGTTTGCATTTTTGCAAAGGACGGGGGTCGTTGACGGCTGCGGGTAATCAATCATTTTATCAATGCGTTTGCGAAAATGACAACAATTCCTCATCCTGCAGCGGCTGGCTTCCTGGCGCGTAATCAGCAAATTGTTCGCCCAAGATCGTGACTTTGCCAAAACCAAATTTGCATATTTTTGTTATTTTTCTCCCGCTCGAACAGTTGGCGCTAATGAAAAGTCAGGACGAAATACTCGAATAGTGAGGCAGGTCAAGAAGAGAAATTGCCAATGCTGAGTTCTTTGTATCCTGCTTGTTGGTAACAAATGTTGGCAAAAATGAAAAGTTTTCAAAGGAACTGGCAGGATGTGCAATCTTTGTGAAGTGTTCGTTGGGTAAGGCAAAGTTTTTGAGTATTTTAGTTCAGATATAAGCTAAAAAATGTGATGGAATATGTGCCTTAGTACATAGCGGCTTTAGGAGAAATAAATCCTTTAAAACTACCAACATCATTTATTTCATAACTTTTAATACAATGTTGCTCAAGAGCCCATCAAAATAATGATGTCAAAACTGAATGCTAAATTGATTTTAATACTCTATAAACGAGCAAAAGTCCGACATTTATTTGAAACCATTGTTAGCAACAAAGTATGACAAATGAATTTTAATTACCGCACTAAAAAGTATTTGAGTAGACAGACGAAAAATATGGCGCAAAACGAATGCAAAAGTAAAGTTTTTATGGATGGGTATATTCGAGAACCCTATTGAAGTATGAAGAATGAATTAGAATTGACCATTCGTGACAATTGTCCGCAATCTCGGGTTTCAAGGGGTTTATCTTTGGACCGTTTTTTCCTCTCATTGGGCGGGCCATAATTGTTTGGATCGCTTTTGGCTGATTTGATTTTTCATTGCCCGTTTCGGTCTTTTTATGGAGCATACTTGTGTCTCTAATAAAAACTCGTGGCTGTCTTTCCGTTCTTCCACAATGTAGCTGCCTAATAAATTTGCTTTGATTGATTTTAATGGTTAAGCGCTTCATTGAGCTTTGGAGGATGTCTTTTCCCTCAAAATCACCCCACCACCTTTGACATTCATTTCGATTGTTAGCGAAATTAATTTCGAGCATTGGGCGAATAGGTCTTAAAAATTTGTGTGCCGGCTTATATTCTCGGTTGATATAAAAGCATTTCTTACGATTGTTTGCCTTGTAGTTAAATGACTGAAATTTCCAATGGGGGTCGCAAGTCCATTGGAGATGGAAAAATGTAATGAAAAACTTTAGCCGGAGATTTTTGTAAAGATGTCGTGGCGTTTTTGGCGTTTAAATAGCTGGATAGAATTAAATGAATAATAACATTGGTTTGAAGATATATATATGATTTCAAATAAAATAAAGAAATAATTATAAAATTAATATTTATTTATTTATTTATTTCATTTTCATCAACTCTCTTACTTTGCAAAGTATAAAATGGTTAAAAAATAGACACATAGTTATATACAACTGTCTGATCGACGAAAGGGCATCATTGAGAAACATGTTCCAGCGCAGTTGTCATGTTCAATTTCATCCGTGGAATTCGACTTGTCATCGGAGTCGCAGTTCACCACCCTAAAAGTATAGAACTAAGAGCTTTTTTTATAACTTACGGAGGATAAAATTCATAAATACCCATTCATAAAATTCAATTTTGTTGCAAGTCGCTCAGTCAGTCATAAAAGTGCTGCTGGGCGGCTTCTTTTGTTACTTCCCGAATGGAAATACGAAATCTGTGCATTACTTTGCTGGTCACGAATCCAACTGGGCAGGTTTTTCAATTGTGGAATGGGAGATATATATTATAGGAAATCTGGGAGTGGGCATAGGGGTCGGCTTATGACTTAACTGCAGTCGCTGTAAAAGTTATTGCCGGGAACATGAATTGATCTTTATTCAGATTCAATGCGGAGCTGTAATGAAATGTCCACAATGAAGCAGAATGTATTGTTGCAATTACTTTTAATGTTTGAAGAGACTTTAATGCGGGTATAACTATAGGTATGATTGGTGCGTCTTACAAGCCATAACTCTTGATATCTGAGGATTCTCAGATTTTTAGTTTACCTTTACCATTAAAATATATTACCCGATAAATATTAATATCACAACAATTTTTTCTCTATTGACTAATAATGATGATGTCAACAATCCATACGGATTCAAAGGGTGAATTATGAAATTTGAAATCAAATAAGAAGTCAATATATATGTACAGTGCAATAATTATAAACTTTTTACTAAACTCTACCAAAACGTATTTTATTACGTATGCGAACCTTTATCATTCCATATCGTAATCCCTTCTCCCACGCCAACTGAATTTCCCGACTATCATATATACCATCAGTATAAAATTGCCCTTTTTCCAAAGGTGTTTGAATGCATCTCGCTTCATTTTACAGCCAGTCACTTCTCGGCCCGCAATAAAAGCGCCTGTCTAAAAGCCATAAGACTGAGCATTTTCCTTGGCCACATGAGCATTGGACATTCGGCGATTATTCTGCTCCTTGGCTTACCTAAATTTTGGCCAGCTCGGTGGCACTTCTCGTAAAAGTGCAGACAATTAAACGCAAGTTAATGGCGTCCATTCGAGGCTGTCTCGGATCTGGCAACGGATCTGGATCCGTCAGGATTTCATCAGTCCAAAAGTCAGTTTAACGAGGCCATTACGTGTAAATGCTGCTGATGAGGTGACGCTGAATGTCCCGAATGGAACAATTAAAACGCTTCTGGCCCGTGCCGTGCTTAAATCTAATCAGCACAAAACATCAATGCCAAAGTGCCTTAAATTATGCTGCAGAAATCGAATTTATGACACTGGCCCCCAGACGGTCGAAGGTCCCCAACCCTCAAAACGAGTGAACTTCCTAACCGAAAGTCCAAAACCGAAGCCGAAAACAATAAAAGTTACATTTAGCCCCGAGCAAATAAAATTAAACAAAATCCTGGCCAGGATCACGGCTGTAAACGGGTACACTGAAAGAAAATAAGTATTTTAGCTCAATAAATATCATAAAATAACTATGTTAACATTAACTAACTCTGAGAACCATATAAGAAGGGATAGTATTTTTTTTTAAGTTTTTCACTTGACTTTCGGGTTGTTTCTCTAAACTTAGATCTAATTCCTCATTGACCAACATTTTTCCAAGTGCACACACCTCATCAACGTGTTGTGGACCAACTTACTGGGGGTGGACAGGTCTCGGTTGGGGATTGGAATGGTGCAACCGTATCGCAACCGCTGTAGGTTTTAATGTCTATTTTGTGTGCCATTTAAGGGCAGCACACACGCGACCATCGCAACCAGATCTCTCTGGGGCATCCAAGGGGATCCGTGGCAATGGAAGCTGGAGAAGTGAGACTCAGACTAAATGACGTCGTCTTTTAATTTTTATCTCAAACATTGCAAACGGTTTTTATTGTTACTTTTAACTGCGCTGGCGTCTGTTTTTCGCCCGTGCGTCTGCAACTTTTGCAATTTGCCAAACGCTCCTGCACGGCATCTGTTAGATAGCTCATTTGGAGCCGGTATGTCTCTGGTACTTTTATTTAGCTGCCGGTGCTCTTTAATTTGAATTTCAATTTATTTATTGTATTTCGGTATTTTGAGACATCTGCACTTGATTTTCTATAAGCTATTGCCTATTGCATTTGAGCTTTTTTACATTAGGTATTTCTTGCATACTTCTTTTTATATATTAATTACATTATTTGACCATTGTAATTTATATGTTATTTATTTTAGTAATTAACAAGCTGGATCCCAAGAAGAATTTAACAAGTAATCCCTCGCAAATTTGACCATTGTAATTTATATGTTATTAATTTTAGTAATTAATCAACTGGATCCCAAGAAGAATTTAACAAGTTATCCCTCGCAAATTTAATAATCTTAAAGACAATTATTGTCTGAGTAATTTCACGACAAATTCACATATCTCGACTGTATGGATGACTCTACTTTATCCCATTATGCATACGGTTTGACCCTTCGTAAACTGTCAATGCCTTAATCACAGGAACTCGGGAGCGGGAATCCCCCACGAAGAGGGCAGTAAAAGACAAGCAAGACAAGCAAGAGAAGACGCTGGCTGGAGACAACAAACAGTGAATGAAAATGCCAAAGACGGCTAATAAATCAATGGCCAACTGTCAGCATTGTGTGAGTGTAATAATAATCCGAGCCAAACTGGTCAATAATAAACCGAAACAGGAGCAAGAAATGCAGAGAAAATGGCCACAAATGTCGCAGGACTGGAACCCCAGTGCGAAGTGAATTAAACCGAGCTGAGCTCTGGTCAAGCGAAAGGACATTTGAATTGGTGATGACGCTCACGGAAGATTTATTTCCACAGTCCTGTCCCGTCTGCAATGAAATAAAACGTATTAAGTCATAAAAATATCCATGGCAAAAGCGGATTACCAAAGTGTGAATGAAAGCAAAACCATCTGAGCAAAAGTCCTGCGAGGTGGAGCAGTTGCAGACCAAATGAACCGCGGGACATCAAATCTAATTATGCCATATAAAGAAACACATAAGATAGTGCAAAAGGAGCATTTTACACTCGAAAAACGTGGCGAATTTTTAACTATTTTTAAATAACAAATAAATTTAATATATACGAACTAGATATTTATCTAATACTGCTTGAGATAGTAGCACCAACAGAATTGTTGTTCCTTATCATAGGCTTTCAATGATGTAAATTTATAATTTTCAGTGCATACTAGTACTCAGCGGGCAGCTGAACAAACGACGTTCGAGAGAATATATTTATGCAGCTTTTGTTTTAATAAAAATTTTATCATTTCACCAAAGAGACGAAGACACAAACCAAAAGCATGTGCGCATAAATCTCTGAAGGAGCGGAGACCCAGGCAAAGCAATTATATGCAATTTATGCAGGAGTCCGGGGAAGGAGGAGCTCAGATAGTCGAAGGAAACTTTGGCTCGGAATTTGTTCAATTGAATGTCTTAAAAGGAGGCAGCCTTCGCTGCCTTTTTATCAAGTCCGAAACGGCAAGAATTTATCAGCTCAGCCAACATAAAGTTTTCTTTTCCTTTCCTTTTGCCCAAGCCAAAAAATGCAGTGGCATACCACAAATTTATACACGTATATATATATACAAAAGATAAGTTTTCTTTTATTGCAATTGGTTGCAGCTTGGGAAAGGAAGCGAAAGAAAAGTTTTATTGTCCTGAGTGGAGAAATTCAGCTCAGCTTAAGAGAGAAAATTAGAAAAGTGCAGCAGCAAAAGACGCCTGTTTGGTCATTCAATTGTGGATGTCTTGTATCTAATTTAGATCCGTCTGCATCCTTTCGGACGAGAAAACTTTTCTAACCAAATTAAAATAGGAAACCCGCCTGTTTTGTATGCAGCTGCTGCTCGATGGTGAAGACGGAGACAAATCAATCGGAATTTTTGGCTGGGGTTTGGTGGAAGTACACTTTCAAGTAGTTAGTGAATGGGTTTAGCTGATTGAAGTTTTGGGTGGCAAGAATACTCTCAGATTTTAGTATAATAGCTAAATAAAATTAAGATTATCCACTTGGGAGCTGTTATGGAAAACAGTCAAATTGCACACATTTAACCAATCTTTAAATTCAAACTGATGACTAAAACTTAGGAAAACCCAGTATCTATTACATTTTCCTCTCCGACATCATCTAGCTACTATTTCAATTTAAACACTTTGCCAACACTAATTAATTCTCGGAAAAAAACACACAGAAGGAGCAGAGCAAGAACAAATCACAAAAACTAAATCAATACTCGTTTTACTTAGCTAAGTGTCAGTGGAAGTCCTTGAAGTCCTTACACGCGCACTTTTCGCCTTGACTTTGACATCTACCCACGAACCCCAGTAGCACTATCCCACCCAGCGAGCGGGAAAAAAGGGAGCATTACCGAGTTGTCCTTGGTGGCTGCACGCAAAATGCCAAGGACGAGGCAGGATTACACGTCAATTGAAACTGAAACGATGAGCAAACCCAAGGCCAGAGCCAAGTGGGTGTGTGTATGGACAGCTTTGATTCGGATTTTTAAAACTCTTCTGTGGAGATGTGGAATTTCAGGGGAAGAGCCATGGTTCGCCTTTCCTTGCTTTCGAACTACTTAAAATTTTTTATGCAAATTTCAAGCACAATTATTGCTGACGTTCGCAGGACCCTGGCCATAATTGCAGCCATAAATTTGTGCCTCGGTCTGAGCCAAGGCAACTTGAACTGGTCTGTGGTTGTGTCATTAGAAGTGAAGTTGCCGCCTATTCGAGATTTCCTTATTACTAATGCCCTAAAATAAGGTAAAGTACATTTGTTTCGGCATTAAGATAAAAGTTGTAAATCCTTTTTACAATATTATTTAATGAACATATATATATCAATATATTATTTTTTAAGGCATTAAGCTTTTAAGTATAGCCCGTTTTATTAAGACCTTTGTGTTATATTAAATAAAATTTTCTTGATTTTAAATAACAAAATTCTTTTTTCGGAAAATGCATTTAAATTATTGTATTGCACTTCAAATATCCCTATGGCATATTCTTGACTTATGCACAAATGTTCATCTTCTAAATATAGGGAACTTCCAACGTCGTTGTGCTTAACCAAATGTCATTCCCTGTTAACGCTTAGCCTTCCCCCACTTCGTGGCTTTAATGTTTTTAATTTTTCCGTATCATTGCATTATTTTTTATTCAGATACTTCTCTGGCATCATCGCCGCCGCACTTGACACGAAGCCAAGGTGCAGGAAGCGGGATTTTGATGAGGAAGGGGAGCCCTTCAATTTCCATTACATTTGCAGCTGTGTTAGCTATCGATGTCCTTTTGTGTGCGGCTGTCATCTGCTTCTCGTTTTTTCCCGGATCCTTTACGTCTCCCAACTTTTCAGACTCCAACTCCTGCTCCTTTTCCCGGCAAGATTTGAAATTTATGCAAAGTACTCGATGTCGTCGCCGCCGCACTCAGCGCAAATAATGAGCAAGCCCGCATTTCCTGCCACGTTTTTTGCTCCTTCACGATTATTTGTATCTGTATCTGCAACTGTAGCTCTATATGTATCTGTATCTGGGCAGTTGTTGGGGGGTTGTTGTCTACTTGATGTATCTCCTTGCACTTTGGTAAATGGCAAACAGTCTGGTTTGGGGTGAGGTCAGAAATGGATTTCTTTAGATGGCAAGGGAAATGCGGAAAGGTGATAGGTGATACTGTGCTTGTTACTTTTTTAGTTTTCCCAGTCCTGAAATCTAATATGAAACATTCGCATTTTGATTTATTAAGATTTTTTTGCCCAAGAAACTTAAGCTTTTCAATTCGTCAGATTAAATTGGATTAAATTGCGTACATTACGAAAAATATGTCTTTAATAATTATTAATATACTAATTAAAATTAATATACGCTAATACTTAGATAAAAATATAAATTTTCTTTGCCAACCCTTTAAATTAAGTTTCCAACCAATCACTTATTATTACCCGTTCTTCCCATCTTAAAATGGCCTCTTTAACCCCTGAGGTCAGGCAGCAAAGTTCAAAAGGAGACAAAAACATTTAGTCCCAGCCGAGGTCCATCTGGTACAAGTGTTATGTCTTAAGGACGCCGCCAAATCGCGTACAATTTGTTACAATATAAATGACTTATGTCCGCGATGGCTAACGAACAGCATCTGCTGCCATAGCAACAAAGTCGATTCTAAATCTCCGCCCACTTTTAACCTCATCCTTCCCGATCATTTCATCCATAAGCATAATAAATTTTTACGCTTGAGTGCCAGAAACTCACACCCGGAATTCCGAGCCAAAGTAAACTATAAATTTATAATGCGCGAAAGTAATTTTATGACTTTGTGGTTTCAGCTTTGGTTTTGGCAAACGCAACATACATATCTCTTGGTCCTTTGGGAGAGGTGGTGGTGACAAACTTTCAGTTAGCTACAGTGCGTTCCATAAGCGAATAGAGATATAGGACTAAATCTTTATATTCTAAATTTCAATTAACAAATATAAACCTATAAATATACTAATATTTCGATACGAATATGAACATAAAGAGTTTAGTACAATATTAAGCTACAAGTTTATGAACAAAATATATTTTCACAAAATTTAATTGTAATTTCAGTTTATATTTACCAATAATTATTTGAAAAAATGCATTAAAAATCTTTTCGAAAACGATTTTAATTGCTTAACATATTTTCTGTGCCTTTTAGTTTTAGCCTTTGTATACTTAATATTGCACGTGACTTTCAATAACTGGCAACCAAGCAAGCTCTTTAAAAGATGAATTTTAAGCTTACAAATGTGAGTGAAAATGTATCCTACCAGTGTGATATAGTTTCGCCACGCACTGTAGTAGTAAATCAAAGTGCAACTTGTTTGGGAGCCATGTTATCGCAGCCGAGGCAAAAATAATAAGCGCCAAACGCCGCCCGCCGTCGCCATATTTATATGATTAACTGTTTGCCCCACACTCGCAGACACAATTATAGATACACATGATTACGAACGATAAATCGCCGCTTTGACACTTGTAATGGCCCTGTTCCCACTGCTGTTGCCACTGCAACATTTTAACCACAATGTTATTATTGCCGCTTCTGGCCAGAATATAATCTTTAAACTTCAATTTAGGTCCTGAGTCCGGAATCAGGGCAGCCGGAGCTGCCAACGCCGGACAATTGCCTCGGTTTGGCATACAAAATTGTTTTATTGTCGGCACAGTTCCAGCTTGAAAATAGAATACACTTTTTTTATTGCAAATTTATTCAAATCATTCGTAATCTCCTCACTGCTCTTCCGTAGGCAATAAAAGTGTGTGAGCTGCCCTTGTTATTATTGTTATTATGATTGCGATTGTTACTGGCCTGCGAACACTTACTAAGTGGTCCACTGTGTAATAGGTGGTGATTCAGGGGGTGGGGAGCGATTATTGCGTGGGCGGCGCTACAACTTTCATTATTCTGCGTTTTGTTAATGGCTTTATTGCTCGGAAGTTACAGAAAAGATGCTCGCTTTCGGTGAAATATATTGGTACAATTTTTAAAATGAAATACTTTTAATTTTATATTTGAAAATATTGATTTCATTCTATTCAAATCTTTGCAGGTTGGCGATTGGCAACACCTCATGAATGCCAGGAGAGAGATTAATTTTATAAAATTAATTAATACATTTTAATAAAAAATATATAAATGCCCCTAGTACAACCAAAATATAAATATATTTTCCTTCATTTAACCTAGTGTCCTTGACTCGAACAAACGTCAAGAACAGAAGCAGGTTTCGCCTTAAATCCTTTCTTTATCTAAGCACGCAAATGCTAACCCAACAAGTAAGAACTTATCCTCGGCAAGCCGAAGCTCACATACCCTTGCAAATTAAATTAGTCAAATTAAACACAAAGCATTATATTTTAAAAAATATCCAATTAAAGAACAATTTTGGGAAAGATTCATGCATATCAGTAGAATCTGCGAAACTGCTTTGCCTAGAAATGAACGGACGGAAATCAAATGGCCGACCGGAAACTAATCAGTTTTATTTACTCTATATGGTCGTTGCAAACTTCTGATTGAAATCAATGTACCCTTTGCAAGCGCATAGAAAGTAGTACTCAACAAAACACCAACTAAAAGCAGCAACAATAAACAGCTAAAGAATTTTATATTTATTGCCAAGGACTCGTTTTTTTTCCACCGAGTGCAGTGCATTAACCCCTTAGTGCCTGCATACCCCACCTAAAAAAACAAACACAAGCTGCATCAGAATGACTCATCAAACGAAAGAGATGGCAGATGAGTAATAGAGAGAGAGAGAGAGAGAGAGTGTGCTAGAACGGGTACCGGCGAAATGTACAACTTGGCATTTTATTATTATGATTATTTGTAGTATTTGCTGTTGTTCCGGCTGCTGTTCTTCTTGAAAAGCAAGCGGAAAAGTGCATAAAAAATGAGATGGTAAAGCAGAAAGAAGTTTTAGGGGGAGTCAACTAGAGAAATGCAACCAATGGATACGAAAGAGGTGTCCTATAATCAGAGCAGCTCTATCGGTTAAAAATATCTGCATATTAATTAAATACCTATAGTGGTAAATTATAAAAGCGGAACCGTTTTTTAGGATCACTAAGTAGATTATGATTTCTAATGAATTTCATATAGACTGTTAACACGGAATTAACACGACCTTCTATTTTCTTTTCAAAAAAAACTTTTGTTAACTACTTTTACAAAATATACGATATAGATTAATTTAGAACCAGAGTTATGAAAAAGAATTTTGATTCAGTTGAATTAAAACAAATGCTAAATCTATGAAGATGTAGATCCTCCGGAAAAGAGCTAACTGGGCATTTCTGTTCCGCAATGCAAGGACCTTTAGCTGGACTTTGATTCGGTACGCTAACCCTTACCATTTTCTCCTGACGGTCTCTGTTTACCAACTGCCGCGAGCAGAAAATGCACTTTGTGATTAGTTGGAGGGTGCCCTTCGCTTTGGGTCCGTGTTCCGTTATGGGAAGGATACCCATTGTTTGCGTTTAGCATCTTGGTTTAACGGGGAAGGAGCTGCAGCTATAGCTTATAAGCAAATCGAGCTTCAGAGCACTTCATCATGTTTGAAAAGTTCAATAGTCATCATCAAGAACATCAACGTGCCGATCCTCATTGTCCTCGCCTCAACTGGATTTTTTTCCCAACCCCTAAAGGCAGTGCACTCCTCAGCTTAATGCTTAATAAATGTTGTAATGCATAGGGAAAGTTGCTTCCTTGGCTTTGAAACTGGCGGCGGAGATGTTGTTGATATTGCTCCTTCGCCCTGCAACCTTATTTTCAACGTGACTCATAACTTTTTTTCAGTTCACTGGAATGCGCACAGTGGTGGTGTTTTTTTTTATATGTTAAACAGAAAGTATATTTTATTATATTTAGTGAGTTTTATATATTCCTATTTAGTTTTTGGTTTATTATCTCGAACCACTGTGACTTTCCGCCCTTCGAAATCCACTTTTCTTATTTGTTGTGCTTAAATCCCTGCAGCAACTGCAGGAATATTTGCATGGCCCGCTTTTCATCGATGTCGATAAGTGTATTGGCGTTTTGAGGGAACCCGTGTTTTGGCTCAAGTACTCCGAGCAACAACATGCCGAACATTTAAGTATCGAACGGGGAACACCTGCAGACTTTTGAATGAACAAAAAAAAAAAACTCGCACAATGAAGAAAAACACTTGAGGGCTTTACACATTTTGGGGTGGCTACATTCAACATTCTCTCAAGTGTGTTTAACGAAATTTCAAGTGCGACGCAGTTGCAGACGATCGAAAAAAGGACTCCCCATATAAGTATGTATGTCCCAAAACTTTCCCATGACACACATGCAATTCGAAATTGTTTCGCCTTTGTCAAGGCATTTTGTGTCACTTTTAATTGAAATCGCTACCCCGCAATCTCACCTGTTGGCAATGCATCAATGAAAATCAGACTCCCTTTTGTTGCTTTGTTATTGTAAATCATTAAAACTGCCTAGGAGTCCCAACTATTCCTATAGCCCATCGATATTCGAAGGGTCTGTGGGAACTTTTCGGCGCTTTCCCGGCTTCTGGGTTATGTAAACTTGTCGCTGCGGAGGAGGATGAAGGGGATTCTCCCTCTAAGTACTGTGAGAACACTAAAACTAGAGGTAAATTGCGTCGCAATTGGTTCGGGAGTGACTCATTTGTATACGATGGATGGCTTGGCTTCTTATTGATGACTTAACCTCGTTTCAATCGCTCGGAAAACACCTGGCCAACCCGATTCGACTCTGACTCAAATTTAGGTGTGAAAACGGGGGAAAAGAGCCCACATCGAGATGATCGATCGATCGTCAGCAAATGTTTATCTTTTGGATAATGTAAATATTGTTGATTCATTCACAGTCGTGTACAAGATCTAATGGGGAAATAATGCCAATTGACAGATCAATGGGAGACTTCCTCTATTTAGTCTGCATTATTAATCCCCGAATGAGATGAAGGTTTTCAAAAACAGATTTTGGGATTAGAGGTGTTCAATTTTGTCTTTTGGCTACTTAGCGGAAATTGGAAAATTATAAAGTTTAAAAATCAGCAAGGTTATAATAAATATTTAATCTAGTATTTATCCTTTGGATACAAATTTATGTACCATACTTGTACTGAACGAACTATTGAAGTTCGTAATGAAAAAGTCATACTTTCAGAACCGGTTGTGCTCGTTTTCATATTAATAAATCATTGCAACTTGGCAAATATTTGAGTATCACCATAGGTAAACGAATTATAAGAGGAATTTTAATCTCTTGCTTAATCATAAGTTATATATTTTGTTATATTTGAGTTGTTGTTATACTTCCAACTGGTTACTCATTAATTTAAACAACACGGGCGTGAAATCGGGTGCAAGAGACACGCGACAATTATTAATTATTTAAGGCTACGAATTTTATCAGCCAGATAGGCTCAACGACAAAATTATATGAAAATTTCATGCGATTAATTAGAAAAATATGCAAATTTAGGCAAGACAACATCCGGACACGGGGGACACGTGTAATTGTTGATAGCCGCGGTTGGTTGACAATATGTCAAGCGACAACGCCGACTTGTGATACCGAGGGGTGCGTGAAGGGTTCTCAGCTTATGGTACAGTCCTCACGTGTTGCACGGACCGACAAAACAGGGCAAAACCCTTGGACGCGATAAGCCAAACACGAGAATCCACTTGGGAAAGTGGCGTAAAATAGTTTCGCCAGCGATAAGTTCATTTGATGGTAATTTGGACCGGTGGTTGGTCGGTCGGTGGGTGTGGGTCCTGACCCTAAAATCCGAAACCCACACTCCGCAAAAAGGGATTCTCACGCCTTCCCACAAAAAGGAAACTGACAAAAAGCCAAACCAAAACAACAACAAACAGAGATAGTCGGAGATGATTCCCGCCGAAGAGGAAGTCTTCTAAAGGGGATTTTCGGGTGTGCGTGCTGAAACAATTAACAAAATTTTATGCACTCAAAAATTGACAGTGGGACGAGTCTCATTTAATATTGATGGTACAAAAGAAAATAATTTGTTATTTTGTTTTTAATTTGATTCCTACACGTTGTTACTTTATGTTTTTTATTGCGTCGCAATAGATTAAATGGAGAATATGCAAAAATAATATTGACTTCATAATAAATTTTGTTTTGCTACTTTATTTTATAATTGCTTATAATATTGCCAGCAGCCTCGTTTATATATATATGAATAAACTGGTATAAGGCATGCTGTACCACTACTCCATAAAAACTCGGCTATAGACCCACTGTGCCCAGACTTTTCGTCATGTAAATTGGACGCACCCTTGCCTAATGGACTCGAGTACCTGGCTGCGACTTCCGCGGCGACTGGATCAGTAGGCAGACGTAGATACAGATACGAATTCAAATACAGACACAACGACCCGCATATGTCACCGTCAATCGGCGTGACCAGGCGCAGGATGAATGGCTGCGAGGACCCTCGCGAGTAGGCATTTTCCAGGGACGACGCATGCAGCGTTAATTACTCACTTCATTCGAGTTTAGTTCTTTTTCGCTTGGCTTTCTCACGCCCCGCCGAATTTGTATCCGTATATCTGACTGAGTTTTCCACCGCCCGTGCGGTATCTGTATCTGCATCTGAATCTGTATCTACATCTCGATCTGTGATTGCTCTCATGTTTTGCCGCTTCAATGGTTAGGTTGCTGGTTCGATTTGGACTACCGTGTGTGAGTACACTTAGGGAAAAGAACTATCAGCACTTTCATAAAAGAAAATATAAGAATTTTTAAAATTAAAGAATCTTATAGAATATTAATAGATAGAAACACTTAAAATGTTAAATACGTTCTTGTGCCTAAAATATAAACTCTTTGCCGATGAATTAAGTTTTTATCTCAGTGTGTGTCAATGAAGAGTGCTCGACATTAGAGATTTGTCACACTCCTTTCCGAGTTGCGAGTTTAATTGCGCGTGGCGACTCAATCTGCGTTGTCAGTGGCACTCGGAACCCCTCTGTTCTGCTCGGATCTTGATGAAATGTCACACTGTGCTAATGCAAGTTAAACTGCAGTTACTGCCTGCTAATTTCTGTGTGAAAATTCCAGATACCGACGAGTCTTTTCGTTGTAATTCCATCCATTGAGCATAGAAAATTGTATATCGAGGTCATGAGAACAAATTATTTCAAGTGGTTCGTTAGGAGATCAATTCCCCCTCCTTCACCCATAAGGCTAAGCCGGGTGAAGAAGGTTCATGTCCCAAATGGCAAATTTGTCAATTTTTGATTTGATTTGGATAATAAATTCGGCAAATACACATTGTTCGCTTGGTAAACGCACTTAAAGGGTTTATTCTGTGGGAAATTAAAGAGGACATATTATAAAAAGCAATGAAAGTTTCAAAATATTGAAACCCAATGTTTATTTGTAAATCTTTATTGTATGCCGATTCTTTTATAAAAACGAATAAAACATTACCCAATCGAAAACGTTTTACTCCTGTTGATAGAATGAATGGAATGCTTTATAAGTTCAACACTCTAACCGCAAAAGTTTTCCAAGCTTTAACCTCACACATTTACGCTGCAAATCGAGACTTTCGGCCACGTGTTCCATTTTAACGTCCCCTCGTAACCTTAATACATCATTCATAGACTGAATAACGACAGTGGCGGACTTCAAAAAATTGCTTATAATTGCCATAAATAACATTCGGGAACACTTGTTCCTCATCCACATGAGGATATATGTATGTATATATATCCATCCATACTGATCCACCCACCCGCATAAAGTAAAATTGAAATGGACACGCAACGGAATAGAATAAATGTATCCGAATATGAGTATACAAATGTTACGATTGTCTGGCAATTACCAAATTATTGTTATGTATAACTGTTCGGGCCCACAAGTATCTGCTGGCCATTATAAATGTATCTTTTATGGGCCACATGCGTGTACAGTTGCACCCCTCGCAGGTTACGGTTTTCAGGTGTGTCCGAAAGGTCCAAAACCCACCCCTCGGAAGTCTATAATTCTCGGATGAGGCAACTGTACTATCCTGGCCATATTTCTAATCAACACTCGCTGCGGGAGGAATAATGCCTTTTGATTTCTAGACTTGCATCACTGTCATTAGCCACCCTCTCTGGATTTTCCGGGGTCAACGGGGCTGTTTGTTGTCGCCTTTAATTGTCCCAGTTACTCACAACTTTTTGGGTAGTTTTTTGTCCATGTTATTGCCCGTTATGTAGATTTTGTTCCCGTTTTTTGAATTACCGCTGATTGTTTTCACCAACAATTGTAATGAAGTAAATTATGAGCAGTCCTTGATCCCCGTCCTTTTGTCGTTAATTAGCGTTAATTTGATATGAAATTTTGTAAGGGGTTTCTGTTATTGCAAGTTTATTGTTTGACTCATGTGCAACATGTCCGCAAATGCCTTTCAAATCCTTTTAAAATAATATAAACGAAAAATAGATGGTAATGATCAATCCATCACTAGAGTTTAGTTTAGTTTAACATAACTTTAATCTAGCCCTTTTGGTTTGGTTAAGCAAACGTACGGCTTCATAAAAATTTCATTAAACTATAAAATGTGCGTTTTAATAGTAGCCTTCGTTCAATTTCACACTTACCACACAATTGAGATCGAGTATCGATAGACCCATTAATATTCCCAACACACCCCCATCCCAGTCCATAAAGTGTCACTATTTAATGAGAAGGAATTAACTGATATTAGCAGCGTTTTAATTAAACACAAGTTTGCAATGACAAGCGAACATTTTGCATAAGTACCCACATGTTGCCACATGGGATACCACCCCCAATGAGACTAGACGAACCCAACTAGCCCAGCCTGAACCCACTTAAAACCACCCATTCCCCCATAAACTATGATATTTTAGCACAGTTTTAACATTTCCCGAGGGAACGCCCGCTGCCAGAACCATTAAAATCTCTCGCAAACTTGCAATTATTTTAAAGCAGATGTTACTCGATATATGTGCAGTAATTTCTGTACATTCCATTACGAAATTGTAAATACAAAAAGGTTAAATTAGAACTATTTATTTAATGCTATAGATGCCATCATTTATTGATGCTAACTATTTTGTACGAATTATTAAATTCATTTATTTATACGTTTTGAAATGTGATCGCCTAAGGTAAAAGCTACCGTGCTGTATTACCTAAACTTTGACTCTTGAAAAACTTAATATGAATTAACTGCTTGCTAAATGCATGGCTCGCACTGTACATGCAGTTCTATCCTAGAAAAAGTTGAACTGCAGAAAAATGAAACCCCGAATGCAAATAGAAGACACGCAATGACATGACATGATAATTTCCCCCTTTTGTGGGCGACAAGACTGTGAAGGTGAGCATCGCGAAAGGGAGCGGAAGTTAAGGAGTGTGGGCCTTATAGAGGGGATCTCCTTTTGTTTTTAACACTTACCCTAGTAGGACACCAGAGGGTTGCTACGCACATTTTAGCAGCTGTTGAGGTTTTGCTTGCAATTGAAAATGCAAAAAATGCTAAGGACGAAAAAAGGCGATTCTCTGTCTTCTAAACTGAAAAGATTTTATGAGTATTTAAAAGTAATAAAAATTAATTTTAATTTTATTTGCAGTCCCTTAAATAGATACTATGAAAATTTCAAAAAAGTTCCTTCTGTTTTGGCAATACAATTTTGACTTTTTTATAAGAGATTGTTGATTCCCAATATATTTGTTTCAGTGCATTTGGTTAACCCTAACCTGCATCTTTTGATGGCTTGCATTTGACAATGGAGCAGAAAAGTCAGTTAGAGCCTCTGCTTTTGTCTTGCCCTTTCCCAGTTCAATGACCGCATTATGCGTTACTGCGAAAAGTGCGTAGATCCTTGGACCAACCAACCTCCCAATAAGAATCAGGATGCTTTTACTTTATTTGCATCCGGCGAAAGTTGATTTCCTTGTCCCGCCGCACCGTGCTTTTTGATGTTCCCAGTTAACCTTTGCTGCAACTGCAACTGCTGATGAGGCCAAGACTTCTGCCCTTTGTTTTTAATCGGTAAAGTGCAGGGATTCCTCTCGAAAGGCAAACATCTTTGGTATTTGCATCTGCAGATTTTGTGGTTGAACTTTTGTGGTTACTTGGGGCTTTCCCTTTGAAGGATAGGGTCTTTAAGGAGTTTGAGCAAAGGATTATTTATTTCGTTTGGTGGTATTGAAACTTAATATATTAATTAAGTTTGAAAATATATTCTCCATTTAGATTCTTATTAATCAATATAAAAAAAGGCATTTAAATATATTAAATTACATTTTATTCGCTTTACTACTTTTTTTAATCCTTTTTTCCCCTTCTGATTCAACTGCTTCATTATATTCCGACTCAGACTTTCCGCCTTTTTTAACTCATTCACATTCCTGCAGGAGGAGCTTTCTTTTTTTTGTTTCTATCAGCAGCATTTACTTACCACTTGATATGCATTCTTAATTACAAAAGTCGTACTCTCTCTATTTTCCAGATTCCTCGTCCCTATTTATCCGTTCGTTTGATGTATATCTGCTTGACACTTGAGGGTGGACAGAGACACATTTCTAAATTAATTTGCATAAATTGTGGAGGCCTTAGACTTGCCAGATTTTTATTTGCCGAGGGTTAGGTTAACTCTCTTGTCAATTGTGTTGTCAGAGTTTTTCTCATAGGGAGGGAGAGGATCCCGTTGCACGAAGACACTTTTGTATTAATTGAAGCGTAAAAAGAAAGAAAATTCAACCGCCCGAGATGGGGTTAGAATACATTTTTTTTTTGTTCTCAACTGCCTTCTCTACTTTGTCCTGCACCTCTCCTTTTAATCCTTGGGCCTGCTTCGGGGAGTCAATAACCTTTTAATGAGATTTACAACTGTCAGGTTGGATGAGAAGTTCCCCCTGTGTACTTCTAGTTGGGTGTGAGAGAGGTGTGTCCCTGTAAGATTATTGAGGTATTACAATGTTGAATGTACACATTTGGAAAAGGTCTAGCCCCCCCCAGCCACTGTTTGCCCATCCGCTTACTGAAATTAACGTTTAGTTGAGGCTTACATAAATTTGCATATCATTTTTATACGCCTGTTGAAGATGCCAGATCGGATCAGTGTCGTAGACTCCTTCCCTTTTCATCTATCCATCCATCATCTCTGACCCGACTTATCCAAACTTTTAGCAGGTAAGACCCAGAAAAAAGATCGATTGGCAGCGATACTGAGAAGTGGTCCTGCCTTCAGAGTAGCGGCCAAAGATTTCTGATACTTTTTTCAACTTTTTTCATAAGATTAATTTGTTAATGTGTAACATTTATGTTCAGGATATTTTTTTATTTCTATTAAACATATGCATATTAAATATCGAATAGAATAAAACGGATGTGTCAAAAACTTACTGAGCTGCAGGGTTTTGCCTTTAAATTTTTAATGGGTATCTAATTTGCACTTTTTTTTGTAGTGCCCAAGGGGAAATCTGTGGCTTCCACCCCGATAACAATTACTAGGTTGATTGTCACCTGGCGTTCGTTGTCGGCATAGAAGTGGCCTGCCTAATGATGCGTAACTCCTCCGCCTCGTAATTCTGTCAGTTGCAACCAGATATTACCAATATCACACGGTGCCGTTGACTTTTTAGCCGTCACCCACCGCATAATCATGGGGTCCTTCTTCCTGTTCAATGGCTGTAATTGTCACTTTTGATTATGTCAAGATGACTTTATAATTACCACACACACTCACTTGCACGTGTGACAATTTAAGTGGCGGTTTGCAACCACACGTAGGCGGCCAAGTAATTTGCAAACCCTTGGCCAAAAGCGAAAATTACTGTCATTTTGAATAGCTGGCGGATACGTGCCGCATTTTCTATTCTTCAGCGGAAATGCAGAGCGTAATTCTTAAGAGCTGTGAATGGTGGCAAATTGCAGGGACAGCAGTTCCGTTATTGGAATCCCATTTAAATTGTTAATATTTTTATATGTTTAATTACAGCTATTAAATCGTTTGTATATAGCTTTTTTTTGTGATAGTACACAGATTTTATATTGCAGCTGCATTCATGTTACTTTTTCATCAATTTCAAATGATTTGTGAGTAATACCTCAGCACACCTCCCTCTAACGACCAGTAACTGATCTCATTCTAGTCCCCATAATTATATCAATGATCTCAACTGCCCGCAGCAGGGGTTATCTCAATAATCGTTTGCGCTTCTACACTTCCCTAAGCTGCCAACGAAACCATAAAAACTCAGTTAATACTAGGGGCCCAAAAATACTTGACCCCTCATAGATCAAAACCATTTAGAGCTGGTGTAACATCAAAATAGGAAAACAGAAACTATTTAGCTATCACCCTTTTCGATTGACACTTGTGATAATCCGATAGGACCGTCGATAGAGAGACGTTTTAAAAACTCGTTACAAAGGGTTGTCAAAGGAAAATATCATTTTACAATTGTTTGACCAACACTAAGCGCGAGCAGCAACAAAGCCGGGAAAACCAATAAAAAATCATAATTAAAACTCCAATATGTTTGTCGGTATCCAGCTGCGAAAGGACATACACACACGACCCACCCCGACCACCGAACTGACAAAACAATTTCAATTTTGGTTTCCAACAAAAAAATCGAATTCTCCTTTTTTTTACAATTTGAAAAATGATACGAAAATGTCATTATGTTATCGATGAAGTGAGGGAGCGGGACCAGGCAGCTCTGACATTTATTTACCGTGTTCAACAATTGTTGTCCAGGGCTGAATTCGTCTGAAAGGATGTGCCACGTTAATTGTGCCATTTTGCGGACAGTCACAGCAGGAGGATTGAAAACCCCAGACCCAGGGCCACAGTAGCCGCCCATCGATCATATTTCATGTCCTTTCTCGTGACTGCCTTTGATTGCCAGCAGGGTAACATCCTCCTTTAGGTTTTTATCTATTTTTGCGTGGGTCGAAGTCATTGGAGGAGGAAGGGGTTATTTTAGATTATTTTTACTTTTGGTGGGTGCACTCCACATATGCAGGGTGTTTTTCTGCGCCGCAATCGTGATGATTATGATGTATGACTGTCTGGACTCGGTTACATTTCCTCTTTAGTTTCGCTTCAAATAATATTTATATATTTTTTTTTCGACTTCACGAAAAGTCGAAATTCGCTAGAATTTTTCTTCACGTCATTAGATATCATCAATCAAAGCTGAACTTTTTGTTAGCGATTTGACAACACATCATCAGTTTCTATTGTTCAATCATTTTATGAATATTCATAGTTTTTTAGCCGTGTCCTGTCCGAGAATTTTTCGCCCCTATTGTATTTGCTTACTCGTCGCACGTTCTTTATGATTTTTTTTTTAGCTCGGGCTCTTTAGTTCCATATGTGCTGAGTCACGATTTTTTGGCAATATGTTTATTTTAGCTATATATGTACATGTACAGTAGGTGCCAAAAACAATGCAGAGCACAAAAGCAGATATGCTAAATAAATGTCTATGCCTTATACTACATTTATTCAAATATTGAAATAGAAAAACCCTTTCTTCTGGTTCTCTGGGTAAGGGGTGCTTAATAGAGTAGGGTATCCTCGACCTAAGCTCATTAGTCTGCCTGCTGGCATGCCAGCCACACATTCCACACCTTTTGTGGTACTCATTAGACACCTGACCATAGGCAAAAGTTCCAACAGATCCAAACCCGAGAATCCAGTAAGCCCCGGGGCTGGCAACACTTCCCACCATAAATGTCAGCCGCAAAATATGAACTGGCAAGTGGAGAGCAGAGCGCCCTATACGCATCATAAACTGCGGCCATAACAACAAACGATGGAATATATCAACTAATCCTCCTGGCCAGGGACGCAAACTGCACTTTGCTAACAAAACAGGCCAGCAATAACAGAGGCACACCCAAAAATGCAATGAAAATATTTTGACAGAGACAGGCGAACGCACACAGGGTGACAAACTGATGTCCTTTGATGTCCGGGGGTTTTCGGCTCTCGGCCTTCGATTTTCCGAGCCAATTAGCAGCACGCCTTGAGAAACTCACAGGTGGTGGTCCCGGATTCCCTTTTTATCTAACTAACCAAATTAGAGACAATTAAAGTGAGAGTTCACGATTGTCGGGATACGATAAGAGCCCCATGCGTGACTGTGGAAAATTATTTGCATAATTTGACAGTTCATCTTTTGATTGGCCCGCGGCAAAAAAAAAAAAAACCACAAACAACAGTCTGGAAATAATATTCCTTTATTTGAAAACATAAAAATTAATGCGAAAATGTTGTACGCACAGGCCAGGCGACGTAAAAACTACATAAATTCAATTAAATGTGACAAACGAATGAAACCGAAAAAACACACAAATGAGAAGGAAACCGAAATTGTAATATGGTAAAAATTAAAAAGAAATGAAAGCGGTGGCGGGTTAAATTACTAAAAATGTAATAAAATGTTTGCTGTAAATAATTAAGTAGATCTCTCGTTTGGTGGCAGTTTGACGAGGACACACGGCGAGACGATGACAGGTCTGCATGTCAAATTAACACACAGGGGAATGACATTTTTTCACAACCGAGTTTTTAAAAAAGCAAAGTATTTAAAAAGTGGCAAAGCCTTTATGCTAGTTAAGCACCACTCTTGCTTAATTGTTGCTGTTATTCAATTTCCGTATTATAACTGCCTCGTTGTAGCTTGAAATAGTGTTACTCTAAGCAACTAAGATTTCGTTGTTACTGGTATTAAATTCAGTTGAACACTTACCAGTCTCAATTCCAAGCTCAAATGATTGACAAAGATACATTTCCACACGCCCACAGGAAAATGCTCAACAGCTCCGACCATGGAAACGCTTACTTTGGCAAGGGCAAACGAGTCATAAATAGTTAATTACACAGCATTTCATAAATCACACAAAGTGGCAAAGCAGCAGTCAACAGCCGGGACTCAATGACTCCTTGTTGACAGAAAAGGACTCCCACTTAACCCATGCCAGCCCATTCCTTTTGCGTACTGAAATTCCAAAAGGCAAATCAAATTAAGCGGCAAATAACTTGCGCGAGCACATATGACTACAGTTAATACACTGAGATAAGAAAACACAACAATACTTTCGGTTCCTGTAACAAAATTAAAAAATAAGTGGATCATAACATGTAGCAACATAAATTGTTAGTTCCAGCGCCTAACTTATTATATTTTCAGTAATTATTTGGTAATTTATTTGAACTGAAAACAACTTACAACACATGTCTTCGTCTGCCACCACTTTTTTAAGTGTATTTTTTGAGAGACAAGCAGACAACCATCGAACTATCAACTCAACTCGGTTTATGAATAGTTGAAGAGGACTCAGAGATGAGAACTGAGAATTCAGCTGAGCTGTGGCTCATTCGCATGCCGCCTGCGGTTGCACTTAATTTAATTGGTAAATTTTAAAACCACGTCACTTGAGTGAACGCTAGGCCAACGGAAACAGCAGTGCATGTAAATGGATTAATGTTTACTTTTGTTTATGTGCAAGAGTTACAGAAAATTTCCATTTTTCTACCCAAAACCCAAAAAAAGGAGGGGAGACGGCAGACAACAAGTCAACAGATTGGACTCTGCAACCTCTTTTTCGCCCCGGGTTAATTGACTGCACAAAGGAAAAAGATACGGAAAAGGGGCGTTAAGGCAGGAAAGTTAGACATTAAGGGAAATAAATCCTTTTCGGGCTTCATTTACGCTTAGCTTATCAGGGGGTGTGGGCTAATGAAAAAGTTAGAAAGCTAAAAGGTTACTCCTTTCGAGATGCTTACTAATTTCTTTGATGGCTAAATAGACGGTCAAAATGTGGGTATCTATTATTATTAGAAAATTATTTAATATTCTGTTCTTCAATGGGCGAAAGTTTATATTATATGATGATTATATATATTTATATAAAATATTTCAAAATTTAATTTAAAAACTGTTATAAAGTAAATATCAAGGAATGATATCTTTTTTTTATTAAAATAAATATTTTTAAGTCCCACATCTTTCTATCCACTCATCATACCCATTATCCCTCTTGGTTTCCATGAGCATAAGCGTCCAGTAGGCAAATAGTAATGAAAGGCAAACAAATGTTTTCATGGATGGGGGATATGGATATGAAAGCCTCTTGATCAAGGAGGTCGAGCAAAAGATAGTAAACTAGAGAGATACGGAACACGAGGAAGAGGCTGAGATACTTCAGATAAATAATATTAATTAAGTGTCTGGATCAGACTGTAAGCTTCAGTAGAGTGCTGTAATCATTGGCTAACAACGCATCCATTGATTTTATCAACGTCAAGTGAGCGGAATCCACAGCTCGATTCAATTCAATGAAGTGTTGAACTCTGTCCAGGAGCTGAGGACCTCCCCCAAAAAGGAAAGGAAACCCACCGCCCAACCCAAACTCAACTTATAAATAAACGTTTAAATCCTCATGAATGCTTACAGTTGGCTTTATGTTAACAGGGGGCGAAAGTTTTGCGCTTTTGTTTTTGGCCAAATTTCTTTTTCGCTCTTGCCCGGAGTTCGGTCGTAAGTTTTTAGTGTTATTGCACCCATGGACAACTAGCGAGGCGGATTCGGATTTGGATCCCGAATCGGATCCGTTCCAAGTGCGTTGTAATAGTTGTTGCCACTTCATCTCTCTTATCCCCCTGCCACACTTTCTCTTCATCCTTTTGTCTTGCGTAATTATCATTTGAGCGCATTTGCCTTAAGTGTCCTTTTTGACATGTTTATAAGATGAGGGCCTGGCCTGTATATGTTTATTTTCGATTGGCATCTTGCAAGAGGTTTTCTCGATGCTGATGACGATGATGAGACCATGGAATATTTTCGCAATGCTGTTATGACTGGAGCACTTTGCCAGATCTTCGATAGGATTGAATGGAGCAGCACGAAAAGTTAATGAGTCGTTGGCAATCATGAGGAAAAAGTAACATATTCTGACGGTGCTTTAGTACACAATATGATTGAGATATATTTAAGGGAGAACGAAAGAAAGAAAAAGATTAGGGCACTATCCTAATAAATTACTTTCCTTCGTCTTAGAAAATTCTATCTTACTAATGTACTAAACATTTCTTTATTTAATATAGTTTCTAGTCTTAAGTAGTCTAACAAAGAGTTCGTTAGGTATTTAAAAAAGTATGAAATAAAACTGAAATATTAAAACCCTACAAAATATTCAAAATTTTCCTTTAAGCTCTATGAAAATCGAAGGTACGAGACACTTTCCTAAATTTTTTCCGCGCAATTTCTTTCGCAATAAACGTTCAAACTTCTTGAAGACGCACAAACGAAAAGAAACAAAAGAACTTTAATTCCACTGTCCACTAGCAATGTCCAGTGGCCAACTCATCATCCACGGAGTTAATCTCCTGGACTGGGAATACGACCAAGGATCTGGGCATTAAATATCCTTGTTTATGATCTGGTTTAGACGATTTTATTGAACAACTTCCCTGCATATAAATCTGCAGATTAGCGGCTGGCAAACAAAGACACGCAACGCAGATGAGTCGACTGCGTTTGTTTGGGGTGAGAAGTGCCATATAATTTTTAGCATAATTATTGCGTTTGTTTTCTTTACGATGTGAGCCAGACATGGGAACTTCTCTGCGAATATATCGAAAGGTCCATCAAAATATAGTGTCCTTGTGCATTAGCGGGGCACTAAAACAGAAATAGTGCGTAGTGCGGTGTCATCGTAACATTCCATCAATATAACAATTATGGTTATGATTATTATCTTGTATTATTATTATTTTTTCATATATATGTAGTGGGGTAAATGTCTATGAAATCATCTTTTTATGGGGTCACAGCAGCTGAAATATCCCCTTAGCAGGCAGTTTGCCATTATGGTTATGGCAATTTGTCTGTAGACATAACGCCGACTTGGGGTTCCATGTGGATTGGGGACTGGGATGTGGGTGCAAAGTAGTCGGTAACAGTTGCCCAACACGGATCGATGAGTTATTTACCAAGGACCCGAGTCTCCCCCCAATACCGTGTAAAAGCTTAGCGTCAGTTGCTTAGCCGGCCCATAAAACATGATATACGGTGCAAGTTAGTTGGCCGAAAAGGATTAGCCCCATGCCGCAAGTGATAAATGGCCATTGCAATGTTATTTGCTTAGGTTGCGCTCAAGTTTATTTCGGGCATAAAATCAACCAAAACATTTGCTTTTAATTAAATACTGTATGTTTGCACGGAGTGGAGGAGAAAAGCGACTCTCAAGCGTGATGAATGTAATCTTCGCAATCATCATAAATAAGCGTTTGCTTTATGCTCTTTTTTTGCCAACTGTATTTCCTATTTCACTTTCATTACAACTGAAGACAGAAACTTTTGACTGCTTAAAATTGATTAAATAATTACATAGAGGTCCATTATCTTTCCTTTATTCGAAACTTAAAATTTTCTGAAAATTTTCTTCTTTCTATTATCACTATTGCTTTGCTTCCTCAAAACCTTCATTCGATCCGCTCATAAAGTTAACCAACGATTTCATTCCTAAACGGGATATCACCAAACCATAGAAAATTTGCGGTACAGCCTCCAAAAGGGCAGGAAACAGGATAACCATAACTAATCCTTTTACAAAAACACAATTTTCTAAGATCCACTGGAATCGGTATGCCGATAGTTCTGAAATTGACTTTGTTGCGAATTTTATAGACCCAGGAGAAAACCCTTCGCAGAACAAAAGACACACAAAGCAAACTGTAGGCACATTGTCAAAATACGCAACATCCGAGAAAACAAAAGATACAAAATGTAGTTGAAGGTAGCTGAGGGTTGCATGTGCGGATATATATATGTGGAACCACCTTGAAAGTCTACTGCCTGATTAGTGTAAATAATTGCCAGTCCTTGGGCCCGCCTAATAAAATGAGTCAACAGCAGTCTTTTGTTCCGCTAAACTGCCAATAAAAACTAAGACAAAATTATTTCCATAACAGCCAAAAAGGAAGCCGAGCCTGAATCAGGTACTCAAATTGTCGCATAGCGCGTCAAATTAACAACAAAGTTGCCTTGAGCGATCATAAAACTAAACAAAAAGGACCCAAGATCCTTGCGCAGGCGCAGCGTAGAATGAGAATCCTTTTGCGCAGCTGTCAAAATTGACATTATCGCATGACAAATGTAACAAGTTGTTGCCCAGTGCCTGATATTTGTACTCCTTTTTGGCAAACAAAGGACCAAACGAAAGGGACTTACGGCGAGCTAATAAAGAGACTTTACTTGGATATTTTTATTACCAGAAAAAAAGGGAGGATGAAAGGCAGCTCTTTCAAAGGAGTTCGTCAATTGTCACCTTCGCGCGCATAAATTAGGGTTAAAGGACTCCAAATTTGGTTGACTTTTTAGGGCGGGCATGAGAAAATATTTTATTGATACCCTATGACGCAGCAATGTCGTTTCTTTTGGGAAAAAAGACAATTCAGCACAACAGTAAGGGAAACAAGAGTGAACGTTGAGGTCGAGTTCCTCAACACAGCTAGTCGGTTTTTTTTTTGGTTTTTAGAGAAGTAAAACAAATTTTAAATATTGAACACATTTTGAATTACAAATTTACATTGTACTTGAATAAATAAGGAACCCGTTCTTAAGCATCACGTTCCAGCATCGGAAAGTATTGTATATCTTAATCATAGCATGCATAAATCCTCCCCTTATCAGAATAATTATGTACAAAAAAAAATAAAACTAACCAAAAGAATAGCTTAACCTTATCGGAATATCGATCAATCTTTATTAAACGTTAGCCCATTAACTTGTAGCCGATACAACAGCGGAAATCTATCAGGGGATGGGAAAAAATGATGCATAAATAATCCCATGGATGCTTTTTTACGGGCTCACCATCGATTGATTTTGCACGCGGCTGTTTTTCGTCACTTATCACTCAAAATTATGGCAGCAATAAAACATTTTTCCGGCTGGCCATCCGCCGCTCATCGTCCTCGTTTTCGTCCTGTCAGTCCCGGCACACTTTGCCATTTTTTCTTGTCAGTTTTCCCCTCATTTCCTTTGTGTTTATTTTTTCCATCGCCCTGTGCTTGTTTTTTGTGTTTATCAAATTTGATTTGCAGCAATTTCTTTGCCATTTTCCATGTGTGTGCCGCCCTCATTGTTTGCCTCCCCTTCCGTTGAGTTTTCCCCACCTAATCATCCTCATCTGTTTAGTTTGTCAGCTAGACTTGGCTAATGTTTAACAATTTATTTAAATGTCAGCAAGTTTTCCGGTCTTTGTTTACTATTCGGTTGCCTTTTGTGGCTTCGCTGGAACAGATGGCGCATTAACTTATCGATATCGTGATCAGTGTTTAAATGTTGCCATGAAGCTCTTTCATATCCCTCTGGGTGAATAATATCTGTTAGTACCTAACGCTCTTATATCGATTTATTCACCTGGAAGGTAGAAATTATTTTTTAAATGAGTCATTGAACTAACATTCTATTATAGATTTTTTTGTTGGTTCAAAAATACAATCATATATCAAATGACTCATTTCAAGAAGATTCTATATTTATAGACATTTAATAGGATTTAATAAAATTTGTAAATCTACCAATTTCCCAGCAAAACTATTGAGCAAATTCTTTTTTAATTTAATAACACCGCTATTATTTACACTCTGATGAACTCACCGTTATAAAATATGCATTAGCAACTGCTCCAGAAACGAAAACCTATGGTTTAAAAACTTTACCTTCCCAGAAGACTGTTGAAGTCGAAAAAGGAATAAAACATTCAGCAACGATTCGTCAAATATTTAAATTGCATTAGGGGAAGACATGCAATTCGAAATGAAATTATGGTCAATGGAAAACTTTGAAATTAAAATTGTTGGGCAAGCAAATTAGGAATGCAATTTGTGCCAAACTGATTAAGGGATTTATAATTGAAAGAGACTGCATGGCGAAGAAATAGTGCTAATCCAGTAATTATGTCAAATAATACTAGCACCATCATAAGTCTTTGCCCTTAAGAAATGCGAAAAAGTCACGCAATGTGTTTTCAATTATCTAGGAATTTGGAAAGCAGACCAATCTCTTACACTCAAAATATTAATACCCTAGATTTTTTTTACTAAAGAATAAATTAACAAAAGCAAAATGTAAGGTATAATTAAATAACACTTTTGAAAATGAAACGGTTAGATACCAACTGCAAACTCATGGAAAAAATGAGATACCCCTAAAATGGATACTTTACTAAAGCTAAGGAGGAAGATATTCTTCAACTGGACGATAAACAAGGACAATTAATAAACCTAACATCACTGACCTCTCACCCAGTGGGTGGGTGCCAGAAGTCAGGACAGGAATTTACAGCACACGCAGCTCGGAGGACTCGGCCAAAGGACACACATGGCCAGGACGCGCTTGAAAAATTGCACCAAGCTACACAATGGCATAGAAGCAGCTAAATTTATGGCCCAACATTTTGGCCAAGAGGGGAATGCAGCGCATGACTAACGTACACTTATGAGATTAAGTTCCGACGCAGTTTGGAGTGCAGAATTTGGAGTCCTGTGGCCGCGATTGTTGCCATGACAGTTAAGGCCACAAAGAGTCCCGCGTTTGTTTCAATTAGCGGCGACTTTGGCTCTTCACAGCTATTTGCGCAAAATATTCATCGAACGCGGCGGTGGAAAATCGAAGCAGATTTCCCTAAGCCGTCAAAGTTGCCACCCAAACGCAGACGGCTCATTGAACCACGAAATAAGCATATCATAATAATCACATCGTAATATGCAGTCGTGGCAATAATGCGTATTACCTAAGCCCACCCATCCGGGATCGGAGTTGTGGCGGAAGGACGATGTCCTTGCTAAGATGTCGCCGCCTGCTCCACGCTATTTTCCCAGCGGGTGGTCTTTTCCATTGTGCCGAGCATTTTGAAGGCGATCCGCAAGCGTCTGGCAAAAAAATTAGACTGTGGGTTTTACCAAAGTTGGGTTGCACCTTAACCATAGAAAGCTATTTCCAGGGCTATTGTATTTTCCATATATATATTTTTTAAAGGAACTACCAATATTTTCCAAAATTCAAAGCTACCAAAATCTGTTTATACATTTTTTAAATTTTTATACTACAATTTTTCTGAAAATATTCAACATTTTCCCGCGCCCAAGAAAGCGCATTCGAAATTCGTTGTGTCACATGCGACGATTCAAAGCCGCCTTGTTTGTCGCGCTTAAATCCGTCTAAGTATTTTCCGCAAAAAAGGGGGATCCCTGTGCCGCAACACAAGATGAACAGAGAATTTCCGTTTCAGCTGAGCTTAGCAGAAAAATGTTTCTACTTTTACTTACTTACACAACCAGGCGATTCTCTATTATTATTAAGAAGAAAGGCAAAAAAAAAAGGAGGGCCAGGCGAAAGCTTTGATGTGTGGGAGAAGCTAAGGAACCTTGGATGTGAAGGGATGACAATTGTCCAGGAATATTTCTGCAACGCCAAGTTCATGGAACGTATCTATCTACATCTCATTCCGTATGCCGGCGATGCCTAAGCCAATTTAATTCGCAGCCTTTGCGGCGCCAGGGATCGTAAATTAATGAAATCACAGAGAGGACTTGAATCCTTCTATATATAAACACATACATATTTCTCCAGAGTTGACCAGGGCGAAATGCTTATAAATTCCTCTTATCGCCGATTTGTTGTTTTGTGTAGGGGAAATATGACCGAAATGCATGCAACAAAAGCCAGGGAAACCAAAACTACAAAACGACGAACGCCGTACGATTTGTTGTACGTAATTTGTCCTGTCCTTTATTCCTGCTCCCAGTTTATCCTGCCCAGTTTTCGTAGGCAGCCAGTCCAATTTATGCACTCTGCCCATTGTGTCTGCATTGGCGACAATGTCGTCCGGGGTAATAAACTTTTGCCGCGACAAATTTAACAAATTATAGAAAAGATTACGTGTCCCGGTTAGCTTGGCAATTTGTCGTGTTATATATCCAAAGGAAACCACGAAATTTAAGCCAATTAAAGCCAATTAAGGTTGGTCAGAATTTATATTTTCCTTACAGGCAAAAGTGGTTTTCGCTGTGAATCACCATTCAAAAATGATAAATAAGGAACTTTAATCTGTCCAAAAATGTTTTAAATGAGTGTAAAAAATATTTATTTTAAGCACAATTCAATACTTATTTTTAGCTTGATATTACGCGCTTTTCCACGTGATTAGACGTCATTAACTAGAGATTTATAAGCTGGCAGCGGTGGCCATATTAAATTTGAGTCAACCATAACAGTTTGAAGTGGCCAATTTCTTTGGTCATTAGTCCGCTTCAACTATAAAGCCGTAACTCGTTCCTCCCACCTACTTTACTCCTCCGGCTCATTTGCGGTAATTAAATTTTCATTTGACTCTCGTAGTCTGTTCAAATTTAATTGACATTAGCGGAAGCATTTGGACAAATATCCAGCGAGGAAAAAAAGGAAAAAGAGACCGCAGTAGAAGCTTCTGCAATCCGTCAAGCCATAAAAACAAAGGAAAAGCCAAGTTGAAAGGGCCAGTGGGTGGGTTGGTTCGAAAATGTCGCCACAGCAGGGCATAAATAAACCTGCGCCCATATTTTATGACCAACTTCCAACTCCTCCCCACATTTTCCTACCATAAAAAACTATAAAAACTAAACGTAAATAATTCTATCTCGAGGTTGCAAGGCAAACTGGATTTCATGCACTTTTCTCTCTGGACTTTACTGTGTTGTCTTTGCGCATTTTTTCCCCATTAATATTATTATTTTTGTCTTTTTTGTTTTCCTTTATTTTTATTTTTTTTGTGGCTGGGTCGCTGGAACTTTGTCTTTTGCATGTGTTGGCATTTTGCTTTGGGAAGCAGCGAAAAATTTCGCGTGACAAACGAGAATTTTATGGCTTCCGTTGACCTGAGCCATATCCTGCGGTTCACTTGCGAGTGTCCTCCATCCTTTGTCTTTTCGCGGTTCTCCTTTTCCGAACTTGGCTAACAGTTGTCATTGCCATTAAAGCCATAATATGAGACGATGTGATTGCACTCGTTTCGGCTTTCGAGCTGATGGAAATGTGGCTAAGGTCTTGTTCCCGCTCCTCTTGGCTCCTTTTGGCCATAAAATGAAGTGTAAATATTTAATGTGCGCTTTCGTGCATGGCGTGCAGAGTTTCCTGGCTTCTCTTCAGTTCCTCCTTTATTTTTTTGGTTTGAATAGCAGTTGTCAGAAGTTGGGTATCGGTGCTATGGAACTCCAAACAATAGTAGGGGAAGTATCGTATTTAATGTGCGCTATTCAACAGTTGATCGAACTGTACTAAGAAGTGAAAATGTCCTAAAATTATTGCACATTTACCCAAAAATTTTTATAGTTATGAACATATATTAAAAAATTTAAGAATATTAGTTGCAATTTTAAATTTAATTATCTTTGAAGAAATCCATTCTTTTAGAAGTATCTTAAAACCTTAAGTTTTACATAAAAGGTTTTTTTATGTAAATTTAATAAATTCTTTAATTATTACAGAAATATTTAATATAATAATTAATAATTTTGGTATTCCATTTATCAACAATTTTGTTATATTAAAAATAAAATCTTTCCATCATCAAAAGGACTGGGGAAAATAATGTTTATAATTAACATAAAAATAAATTTTCAATATGAATTTCTTAAAAAATAGGAAATTAAAATAAAAATATTCCGCCCAGCATATGAAAACATATTTGACCTAAAATCACACAAATATTTCGTAAAAGGCGGCATAGGAAAAATATTATTTTACACACGTCCCGTATTTGTGTATATTTTCTGTATGATTTTTTTGATATGATTTAGTTCATTTTTTACTTCTCCATTGGAGTGATAAGGGCTGATGGGCCTTCCAAATGTTTACTCAACTGTGCTGAAAAACAATTTCGCCAAATGGCTGAACGGAAGATACAGAGTGGAAAGGCGAGCATAAGTAAGTCAGCCTGGACAAATGTCATGTGTCAGTGTCAAAAGAATTGCCCCAGAAATAGAGGGAGGGAGATGGTTTCATGGGTGGGAAAATGTCAACACGGGTTCATCAGTCAAATGAGTTGTCTCCGCTGGGGTTGTGTGATCCCTCCGCCAATCTGTCGGATGTGAGCCTGGTGCCGAGCTAAGTGAGACTTTTTGGCGGCAACCCTCCTTCTTATTTGGTTGGAAGTTCGACCTATATTTTATCGGCACTGAGAAAAAACATGTTAATATTTTAGCACAAGATAAAATGAAAGTTTGTAAAAAAAACAAAACGAAATGTTCCTTTATAATGTTGGAAGGACATTCATGTCGTTAGTATGCATTTTCTGAAAATATTATTACCATTTTTCTCAGTGCAGTAACACATGTGAGTCCTGTTTTGTTTTCTTCCTTAATGTTTATTAATGCGTGCCACCCTTGAGTTCAGGAGACGGAGAGCTTTTGCTACATGAAAACACTTTTGAGTTGAAGGTGGCAAAAGACAACAAACACTTGGCGTTTTGATAAACTCTTCCAAATTGAATCGTTTAATTAGCCTGATGGCATGGAAAGAGGAGATTTAACATACAATTGATGTGTCTCGAACTTGGGGTAACCCAAAAACACACAAAGGATCTTAAAGTTGGCAACTTTTAATCAGAACTGTGAACTCAAATCTACTGAGGTCGAAGTTTCCACCATACAGCTTTTCATTTGTCACACCCCAGTGAACGGGTTCAGCGATCAATCGAGAACGAAGTATTTTTCCATTTTACTGGTTTTCTAGTCCCGGATTCATTTTAATTACAAACCAAATTTGCTGGCTGGCAAATGAGCGGAGTACTCGAAATTCTGCGCTTGATGGGCACGATGAAGTTGCAAAATATTTGATCAAGTGCTTGGATTTTTTCTTTTTCCTCCTGTTTTCCCGCTGCTGCAAGTGAAAGCTGTGCGAAAAAGCGAGGGGAGGGAAAACTCTGAGGACAACAAGTAACTTCTTTTGCGCGAATTCATTCAGTCGAGGCTTAATGAACAGTCTTGGCAGGGGAACCGGCTTTCGCCCGGTACTTGTTGTTGATACAACTCATTAGACGCAAACGAATGCGTACTCAAGTGGTTCGCCCGTACAGTCAGCCCTCGCTTTTCCCACCTTCTTCCCCCGGATTTCGAAGCTTGATGCTTAGCGATCTGAATCAAATCCGTTGAATAGCGACGAAAACTACGAAGGATGGGCATGCAGTTGATGTTCAATTCAAGTTTCTTAAATCGGATATTTTAAATTTAAAAATTATCATATTTAAGGTACATATATATATAAAAAAAGTGCAACATTTTTCTTTAAACACTATTTAATCAATTCTTCGTGGCGAACCACTTTCCATCTCAGTGCCAGAAAAAAAGGTAACCAATATTTTATAATTGAAAAACGCATTATGGCCTAAGTAAACAAACCACTTCCACTTTTCTACGAAAAAGTTCATTACTAATCCGCTGGCGAAGGTAAACTCAAATATTGTCTGCGCGAAAAAATAACAAATTCTTAATCAAAACAAGAACAGAAAAAATCATTCAGACAAATGCGGCACTTTGGCAGCTTAGCGCGGCATTTGACTAAAAGGAAAACAAACAAAGGGAAAAATGAGGAGCGAAAGCAGGCGAAATTATTAAGCCAAAATTAAAGGGAATACTAGGGCGAAAAAAAAAGCCACACAGAAGGGATAACAAAAGCGCGTCAAAGGATCAAAGGTAGGAAAAATAGGAAACGCAAAAAAAAAGGAAATGGGTCTAAGAAGCCCACCTCAACCTAAACAAACATGGCCAAAAGTGAGCTGCGTCGGCTAAGACAACCGTCCTATTTTTTATCCAAAATGCAGAAGTGCCAAAGCAAATTTAAGCGGAAAATTCTAATAAGCTTGTCGTTGGTCAACGGGATTGGGATAAGCCCGCTGTTAAGGGTTAAAGGGTGGGTGGTGGCAAATCAACCCTTTTTTGGTGACTGACAGCAGACCGCGAAAATTTAATTCACGCGTAAAAAGTAATTTTTTCAATCATCTCCCGATGAGCCACGAAATATTTCAGCAATTTAAGCCGCTTTCGCAGGGAGCTCGTGTAAAATTCTTAATTAATAATAAAATCCCAACCCCGCGGCCCGATGTGTACTCAATTGAAATTTTGCGTTTTGGCAATGAGCCGTTCGAAATCGCTTTAAAGCCTTTGTAATTAAGCAGCCTTAGCGGCCAAGAGGCGGGGCTTTTGGGGGTCGCGGCATTATGACATGATTATGAATTGCTCCCCGGCCGCAATATCCATGAGGGGTTAACAAAAGCCACGGAACAGGCAGCCGGGCCAAAGCCAAAAGTCAATAGTTACGGCGGACGGGGGTTAAGGGCCCCACCAAAGTTTGATGCGCGAAATTAAATTTGGAATTTTGCTTGAATTTAATATTAATTAGTTGAGCATTTGTGTTTTGGTTATGCAAATTTCCTTGCTCATTTCGTTCGCTTTGGAAATTGTATATTAATTAGCCGAAAACTTTGGAATCGGAGTCCGCCGAATGTCTTTTGGGGATTGTTTTTCGTGCATAATTTACATTCTCGAATGAGACCAAATTTATTACTTGAACCTTACTATTATTATTTAGTATTTCATATTGATATTTATATGCTATACTCCCGATAACAATAAACATTTTAGAAAAAACATCTTAGGTAACTTTTATAGATATCAAAAAAAAAAATTGTATTAAAACATAAATAAACTTATGCCGAAACCACTTAAGTGAATAAACAACTTCATTTAATAAATTAAAAAGGCTTAACTGTAACCCTTCAACTACAACTTCAATTTTTTCAATAAAAATCCCCTTTAAATCGAAAAGTCAATATGCATTAATAATTTGAACTTTCAGCTCGACACTTGTTACAATTTTTTAAGCTAATTTATCGGTCGGGCGCATTGATAATCCGCTTATAAATGCAATTTACCGACAGGCTTTTAGACGAGCATTTTTCCACATTTTCCGCATGAGCTCCGTTTTGAAACTGGAACTATTTCTGTTCCGGGGGTGGTAATGATACACAAATATCTGGAGACAAAGGACAGTAGCTAAGCTTGTTAATAGCCCGAGGTTCGGGGTAAAAATCGCAGTGGTTAATGTGACATAATTGAAAATCAAAACTAAAGCACTTAACTCCGACTCCACACAGCGAAATGCACAAAAAGTTGAACATATGTGAGAGAGACAGTGGATGGTTGGAATTCGTTTGAGTCTGATTTCCGGGGTCGTGATGAACCCGAAATGACAATTTAACTGTCAACCAGTTTGCTGCAGTTCCGGTTCCGCTGACAAGTGTAATCGGCCATAAGGTGGCCGAGTTAATAGAGTGTGATTCTGATGGGTTTCAATTAGGCAAGTGTCACCGGGAAGTTCCCTCTTTCAACTTTGATTGATTAGAGGTGTGTGCTGTGCGGGTCGGGTCGTCTCCTCAATTCAACCATTCAACCAACTGTCAGAGTTCCTCGGGTTACCCAATAACATTTGGTCTCAATGCTAATTGCTTATGATCTTTGCCCACATTCGGGTGTTGTATAACCAATTGAGGTGAGTCCCTTCGGCTCTTTGGAAAATTTACAATGACAATTGGCACAATAAATAGTCTCAACTTACAAATATCTCTGTGACCCTCCCTCATTTTGGATCTCCAATTACCTTCACATTAAGTTGTGATATAAACACCCCAATTGTTGTCCCTTTGTTGGTAAATTTTTTGTTTTCTGTAATGCGAATTGACTTAATTAGCATTCGGATCAAATATCTTGGCTGTTTTGGGACATTAGGTAAGGTAGGATTTGTTTTAAATTTTGGGGTTGATTTGTGCACTTTTAAAACAAACAAACTGAATAAAAGATTCGAAATTGAAATCATGAAATTTCGTTATAGTTGCTATTTTAAAGCTTACTGTTTACTTATAAGTGATTTAATTTTTTGTAATTTTACGACATCTTTAAGCTTCCCCATCCATGCTCTATCTTTAATTTTGGAACCTGCCAATGCTAATGCTTGTGCGTTTTATTCCATTTCATTTAACCTTTCAAACCGCCTGGGGACAACAAGAAATGCCAGAAACAGTCGGAAAATGGAGGAGGAAAGTCCTTAAAACTGAAAAATGAAAAGCCTCGCCCACATATGCCCATTTATCATGTCAAACCTGACATTTGTAATTGTAAACTGATACGCCTCGAAGGCAAACGCAAAAATTGGAATGGGACAGTCGTCATATCTATTTCCACAGCTTCTACCAAAAAGCAGCAACATATGCGAACATTTTAGAAGGAGGAAAGTCGCCCCTCCCCTTTAAACACATGAGATAATCCTCCAGCAAATAGAAGAGCTTTTTCCTCGAAAATTGCGAGCTATTTTAAAATTCAATTAAAAAACATTAAATCATTTCGGCAACATTTCATTGTGGCCGCGTGCCTGGTGAAAAGTGCAAAAACCACTTAAGTGTCATAAGTGTCGCTATAAATAAAAAATCTTTTGAGATCTCAAAAATTTCCCTAAGCAACCCCCATATGGAAAGTTTAAAAGTGCCGAACACGCGACTGTCGATGATGGGAAATCGCCCGAGGAGGATTCGCCAATCTTGTAGTTGAAAATTACGCAGAAATCAAAGACAAGAAGCCCGCATTGAAAACATTTGAATTGATTCGTGGTGAGAAAGTTTATAATTTCAATCAAGATTTTCAAGGGCTCGCACAATTTGTTTATCATAATAATTCTTTCTCTTTTTATGCTAAGTTATGTTCATAAATATAATAGTATTAGTGTAACTATGCTCGTGAAGATCATAGGACGTTCTTTACATTTGCAAGTACAGTTTGGGGTCAATTTGAGAATTCGTACAATTCAGAATACTTGTATATATTGATTTACATATATGTACATAAATACATACGTTTATGTATATATATGTATATTCCCGGCACCTTCATTCCCATTGGCAGTCCAATGGGGCAGAAGAACTCCTCTGGCTGGGGTTTTTAAAGGCCCATTGAGAAGGCCCTCGGCTGCTGCGCCCATTTTCCACCGCTTTTCCTTGTTCTCTCACTCCAGAATTTCTGAATCCCCTACCTCCTCAATCACCCACAAGAGCTTGCATTTTTCCATGTGCCTGTCAACATTTTAATTAAAAAAGGTTGCGGACCCATGACGACTGGCAGTTTTCAGTACCGTTCAGACAAACGGTCCTCCTGGCCAAAAAGCCATATGTAAAATTCGCGATTTCTTTGGCTGGTCGGTCAGACTTTTGGGGCGGTGGAGGTGGCGTGGCCACGGCGAAAAGGGTGCCAAAATAATAAACTCGTTTCGCAGTTACAAACAATTTCCTTTTTCAATTTTGCTCGCTCCCGTTGTTGGTCTCGTTTTTTTTTTCAGCTATTTGGTGTTTTGTGTTTCGTAGGTCATTACGCTCGTGTGTGTGTGTGTGTGTCGCATTACGGAATAGTCAAATAAGTCCGGTCCGCCGGTCTCCGTTTCCACTTTTCCGTGGTCCAGTCCAGTCCATTGTTTGCCATCATTTTAATTTTATTTATTGTGCGCCTGCCGGTTAACCCCGATCCAAAACACTTAAAACAAAAGAGGATAATTTAAGCTGTGCTCTATGACTAAAACAACTTTTGGTTGTTCCAATGCTTGAAAAATAATTTTATTAAAAGCTTAGAAAATGAAACCAATATTCTTGGACACTTAACAATAGGAAATTCTATTTAAAGTTTTAAAATGTTCTGGTTTTTATTTACATTCACATAACTGATTCACTCAGTGAATGGAACATGGAAAATATAATTTTTTTGTGAAGTGCACATATGGGAACCCCATCAAGGCTCATGCAAATTAGATGAATTGCTTTGCAGTCCAGGTTCGCCGACTTCCACTTCTATAATGACTTGGCCACTCTGACCATTTCTCCGCATCCCCTGCCTGTCTTGTAGCCAACCCCACTTTTCAGCTAGCCATGTCAATGCTTTTGCGGACATTTATTGTTTGAAAGCTATTACCCCTGCCCAAGAAATGTAAAACGAAGACTCGACACCGTTTTTGATTGTTTTCTGCTTGGCTTTGAGGGCCCAAAATTCGGGGGGAGATATTTGCCCATCTAGGACTGCCATAATGTTTAATTGCTTTGTCATTATATTTGCAAGTTATGGCTACTTGTACATGGGCTCGAGGACCGGCATCTAAGTGCAGTGAAATGCACTCGAGACGAGGGTACAGTTGCCATTGCAAGGAGTAGTGAAAGTATGGAAAATGAGTACTCATTACATCATAAGCCATCTTAAAATGCTTTTAAATACTTAACTTCACTTTGTAGTTAGTTGTAGCCGATAAATACTATGCTGTTGGATGTAGACGATAGTCAAATTAAGCCAACACAATTAAATAATTATGTAAGTCTTGTTCGAATGTTGGGCCTTTGGTTAAGTGTAAAGCCCCGATAGACTCCTGCTTATTTCAATACCACTTCAACCCATTCCAAATCCAAATCCCTTGACTGACAAACCCCAACCGCTCGCAGTTCAGGTTGACATTTTCATTCATCTGTCTACGCAATGGCTCCTGGAAAAATGTGTGAAAAACGAAAATAGCGAACCGAAAAACATTTCAAACTCGTCCATCGGAGCGTTTCGCCATTTATCCATTGACCATTGTTTGATGGCCGAGTGCAGACAGCTGCCCGCTGTGAAGTTGGCCAAAAACTTCTACGGCTGTCAATAAGGCCAACGCGAAAATCGGGGAAAAGGCAGAGAGTGCAGACGGAAAATGGCTAGAGATTGGCGGGCATTTTTTCACGCCACAAAATGAAAGTGCTCTGGCATTTTAATCAACATTAAGCAAAAATGCTTTTTGCAAACATTTCTTTGCCCCACGTCTGTCCATCTGACTGACAGCCAGTCCTGCGCATTGTCATTAATTTTACGTATGTGTTTTGGTCATTTATAACGCCGGGACTTGCAAATTAAAAAGTAGCCACCGGAACAAAAGGAACGGGCAAAAAAATGTAACCTGGGAAGATCTTCAGATGCTGAAAAAATTTCAATTATAAGCCGTGGTGAATTGTCAAACCGAAGTCACGCGAATGGAGGTGGTGACCCCATCCCTAGGGAGTGGAAAACCTCAACACTTCAAAGTCCTCTGCTTCAATGGGAATTATCCAAAGCAATTTTCCAAGGGCGCTAATAATAACACAAAAAAAAAGCGGTATTGCAGCGAAGTTTATTATTATGAAACGGCTTTGACAAGATTTTCCAAATGGTTTTACGGCTTGACCCGTCCACATTTCTCAGCTTCTGTAGAATATTTCATTAATTTTAATTGGAAATTGCGCTGAGACGTCCAACGGCGGTCGAGTAGATAATTACAAGGACGAGTTTTCCCTTAAGACGGCCATTTTAAATATTCACAGCAAGTGAGAACATGGCCGTAAAAATGTTGCAGAGTATGAAGCGTCTTAGGGGAAGGTCCCCAGCTTAATTCGAAACAAATGTCGTAAAAATGTTAAAACATAATTTGACGGTTGACTGATGCTTGGGATTTGAACGCAAGAAAAGTACTGAGAATAATTCCTTAAATTCAACAAACGTTTTTCAAGGATAACCTTCCAAATTAAATATAGGTAAATATAATTTAATGAGTATTTTGAATCAAGTGCAACTTTTTAGAAGTAGATGTAAGTAGGTTCAAGTGATGATAAGGATAATTCTACAATTATTTTTCATTATTGTTTCAGTACATCTTTTACTCTTGCAATTTGGAAGTGTTGCCCATAGGCAAAATTAATTTTTGTCAAAATTTTTGTTTTGTGTGCTCACATTAAAAACCAACACTTCACGTTTGCAAAACCATGAATAATAAATGTTTTAGAATGTATGTAACCCAAGCACGAAATTAGAAAGAAATAAACCAAACTCGTTTTAAATTTGATTTATCGAGGCTTAAACAAGGCCGAATTTCGCACTCAGTGACAACATGGAACTTGTGTCCAAATAGACCCTCTGGTTCTATTTGACACCCTGCCGACACTCGTAAAACAATTCAATCAAATGGTAGCTACAAGTTCCTAAAACTAATTAAAATGCCATCAACGCGAATCGTATGTGGCACTGAGTGAGGGGAGTGGCATACTAAGGGGATTTCGATTGAGGCGCCGCGGGCCTCGCAACCACAGGGATTTTCGGGGGAGTGGGAGTACTGGACTGGAGGTCGTACAGTTGGAACTGCCATTTACGCGTAATTTGACGGCCCGAAAAGGACTACAAAAAAAAAACCAGGCACTATGAGAAATTGTAAACTGAAATGAAAAGTGGCATTTTACTTTTAGTTTTATTATACTAGATAAACAAAATAAACAATCCTTATTAACTAAGTACACACTAGCAAGTTTATAAAATGCATACTACTTATCAGATTGAATACAATTTAAAGACTTTGTGATTTGTGTGCTTTTTGCACAAGATTCTGGGCTGAAGTCCGATAGAATTTCTTCCGGTGTAAAAGAGAGCGGGTATTGGGGAAATTATGCGACGAGCCTGTGTTTGGGCAAGTTTGTCAACGCGGTTTTCGCCAAAGTGCCAAACAACCGCGTGATTTATGCGCTTTTAAAGCACTTAACGGCGAGCAGGACTTCTATGAAGTCCTAACCCCAAGTCCGAATGCCTCGTGGACACGGCGAGGACTTGCAATAAATTTTGCGCGAATAAATCTTTCAACTACATAAATCTCACGCGCCGAATTCCAGCCGCTTCTGTTTGAGCTTGTGTTTTATTTTTTCGCCGGATTTCGCACAAATCAAAGCGAAAATTGCTTTGATTTGAAAGCTTTTTTTTTTTGCCACAAGCCCCCGGGGCAGACTGTACCTCTCAGCCAAATGAACGAAAGGAATTGGAGTGAGTAGCGCCAATTAAAAATAATTCCAAATATGGCATATGTCCGCATTTTTTCAGGACGAGAGCCTCAGGATAAGTTACGGCCAAATATCGTAAAATTTTATCATAGAAAAGATTAAAATAAAGCTGCAAATTGCTTAAATATCTTTGGCTATAACTTAAAGCCGCAAAAGGCTCCACATGTGTGACATTCGCGGGCTTGCAAAACTCGCAATTAACGGAGGGCGGTGGGTGGCATGCCGCCAGGGTGGCATGGGGCGTGGCATTCGACAACCGACTGAAGGCCAAGTCAAATAAACATAAGTTTTTATGCGTTTGGTAATTTTTGAAGCGCGGGTGGTGGTTTCGGTTTTGAGTTTGCTTTTAGAGATGAGATCGTGAGTTTATATGGGTATAATAAAAATGAAAATTGTTTTAATATTTTAAGTAATTTATTATTTAAACCATTTAATCTAAATTTAAGTGTGTGATGTAATTTAAGAAAAAAAGTAATTGCAAGTACGCTAAATATGTAAGCCTATGTGCAATATATGGTTTTTCTGTTAATGTACATATATCCTTTTACATACTTTCTCCACTCTAGTTTCCATCTCTTGCAATAGCTGGTATCATATGCAAAGTGCAGCACATGTGTAAAGTAAATCTTCCGCTGCCTAAGCCATAATCATAAACATTTATAGCCGACGCGCGTTGGTTGAGGCACAAATGACAATCTCCCCCCAGGACATATCCTTGCCATACTCCCTTTCCTCCTGTCCGTCACTTTGACGAGTGCAATCCTTTCCATTTCCATTTCCACCTACCCCTACCGATACTTCCTCTGCCTTTTTTTTTACTTTTCGGTAATGTGGCGCACATGCAAAGCCGCAGGATTAGGCACAACTGTGATCCTGCGCTACTGTGCGTGTTTTGTTGGATTCAATTTGATTATGACTTGACAAATAATTGTCATTTTGATGTGACGCGGCGACTTAAAATGCTAAGTAATTGTAAATATTGAAAATTTCGGGTCCAACGGGGTTGTCTAAGCCCATGCAGTTAACCCTTTAAAGTTGGTTGGTATGAGGATGCTCTGAAAAGTTTGCAGGATATTTACGGATGAAGCAGATGAGCAGATGAGATTGTGGGGAGATATTAGAAATATAGCTGCGTCACTTTTCAGTCAAATAGTATTGGGTGTTTTCATGTCGTTGGTATGTCAGCATCTATCTTCGTATTCAAAGGCCCGTAAAAATGTTCTTTTGAAACTTCATATACTAAAATCGAAACTCAAAATACTATAGATCAAATTAGTAATAGTATTAAGATTAATATAGTCTTGAAGAGTACTTCTTTTTAAAGTTATACAGCGTTATAAATGTTATAAACAGAAAAATGGGTTGATTTATAGCCGAGTTCTAAAAACTATGTCAAAAGCGTTTCCTGCTGCGCATTTCGTTGTAGCCAACTAATTTAAATTCCTTAATGCGGGATTCCCCAAAAACTGTCAACTCTGCTTTCTTCCCCAAAAGCGAACACGGAACAAATGAGACCTCGGGTAAGCAATGTTAACAAGGCGTTTTACACAATGAGTGTGTGTACCACCCACTCTTTAGTCCCGTTCCCCCGAAATTTGTTACCAAACACGGCGGCTGCCTCTTGGCTTTCCTCCGCTGACAGCTTGCAAGCCATAAATCAACAAGTTAAGTCAAACGTGTGCTGCAGACTCTAAAAGCCAAGCAAAAAATGTTTTTAAAAAATTTTCCCCGCTAACAAACATATGCAGAAGCTACGGAAACGAAGAGTACAAAGTGGAATTGATTTCAATGTTTAATAAAAAATTCATGAAAATTTGTCAGCTCGAGCTTTTGTGTGGGCTCCTGTATTTGGGGGCATTGAATGGGGGTTTCGTTTGCTATTAATCACAGTTTGTTGCACTCGCTGCGCCATCATGTGATTCATGTGTGGAGAATGGTACTCTCCTCTCATCAGGACCAAAGCGCATCCTGTCAAGCCTGGGTCTATGATTTATGTTGCGTTTTAGACCACTGACAACTGGAAAAAGTCCGGGACACGGTTGGGGTTGAAAGAAGGAAAGACAAGTGGTTTAAAACTGGCCACAATCAGCCCTTACCACAAAAATTTCATAGCATATTTTTTGCCATTTTATATTTAGGTGAAAAGTGGGCGTTGGATTAAGAAAATTGTAATGGGCACGTAAAGTAGTTTCTTGTTTACGGCAGTTTTAGATGAATTAATAAATAAGGTATACCTTATTTTCCCTCAACTAATAAGCTAGTACTAAATGGACTCTATCTAGACCTTAGGTAACCAAAAATATATAAACGTATTCAATTTAATGTTCAAGCATCCCAAATTGAACAGCCTCACTAAATCTTTTTACTTAGGAATGGGTAGTCGAACCCTTGCCCACCAAATTGAATTATCCATGCCTGTTAAATATATTATATATACGTTTCGCCTAAAATGTTCGCCTGTCGAAAAAGTCAAACACAATAACGCAATTGATTTTGGTGATAAAAATCGAATGTTTTCGCAGGAAAAAGGGATAAATAAATAAAAATAAAGGGTTCATGTGTCGGGAGCAGTCCAAAAATGAGGGTGAAGGTGTTCTATTGTGTTCCCAACCCCCATTTTTTTTTCTGTCCTGGTTAACCCGAGAAAATGTTTGCACACATGCGGTTGTTTCATATTTCATATAGGAAAACTCCACAAAAAAACGTACAGGCACAGAAATCAAAGCATAAAGTTGTCAAGGCGTAGCGAACTCTTAACCCTCCACAACACACTCTTTTAACCCTCATCCCAGCACTTGTGTGTTGCGTGTTGTGCGGCGCTTTTTTCTTGACATTTCTTTTTCTTATTTATGAAAATTGAGTTATAATTGGTAGTGCATTAAGTCATCCAGGCTGCTCCTTCTGCTCATTCGCTTCATTTTGCTGCTGCCGTTGACGCATTTCTGCCTCAATAAATACGCAAATTGAATTTATAGGTTGGTGAGTGCTTTTCTGCCTTAAAAGTGCCACTAAATCAAAATCATGTGTGGAGAAAATGCAAGCGCCAGTAAGGGGTTAAAGTCTGCACTGAGAAAAAATCCGATAAAAGTTTATAACAGCAGTTTTTGTTATGAAGAATAAATAAAACCTAAAGTGAAAGTATTTATTAGTATAACTATTAACTTCAAAGCATTGGAAAGGAGTATGATTTTATTTTTAAATTTCTAGGAAATATATTGTTGGTCTTATACAAGTATTTAAAAGTCTTTAAATTTAATATTTTTTCTTTGTTTTTAATTTTATTGATCAGATCTTTCCTGTGTATGCTCTGTGTACTTTTTTCATATAACTTCCGTAGGTTTTTTTTTTGAGTCCCTCTGCTATTTTGCGTATCCTTCCGTTTTAGTTGGTGCTTTTTTGCATTTGCTTTGCCGTTGCGCTAGAATGAATTTCACAGAGGAAACGTGTGTTCCAGGTTTTCCGTATGTGTTTGGAAAAAGGAGAAGGAGTTTTGCGGGAGGAATATCCGGTGTTCACGTGTGGAAATATTTTGACAGTTTCGCGGTTCGTTAGCGTTTTTTTATTATGAATATTCCAGCGGGAAGAGTAAACCACTAAATAAAGCTTTTTTCTTTTGTTAATGATCGTAGGATGGCTTTGAATTGGACTTTCATATACTACTACTAAAATACTTTACCATGGCTTATAAAAAAGTAAAAATCCATATATTATATATTAAAAACATTTTCATTTTGTACTCACTTGAGTTTATTTCTTATATTACATAGTCAGATATGAAAAAACCATAGCCGTTAGTTAAAAATAATTCTATGTATCTATTCCGCCTAAGTATATACATAATTTTCAAGTCCAAATTTCCCGCCTTCTGTGACAATGACACTAATTTCGCTGTTTAACCAGCTTTTATCTGGCTAAGCCTTTAAAAGGCTCATCGCAGCTGGGAAAGCAGAAAAAAACGCTTTTCTTTTGACTGCCCACTCGACACTTTCACTCCATATCCTTTCCCTCCTATTAGCCGGAATTCTTTTGTCCGACGTTCGAGTGGTTCTCCACTGTTGCTGCTGACCACATGCTCAAATTTGTGGCACAAAAGGCCAAGCCATAGCCAACCACCCAGCCACCCACTTCCTTTGCCCAGCAGCACGCCTCTTAACCCTTTTCGGCTGTGGCCACTTTTATGCCGTCCCGTTAGTGGTCATTCCTCTTTTTTTTTTTGCACTGACCCTTTTCGCAACGTACCCCTTCTGGCCATATAAATTATATGATTTTTGCATTATTTTGGCATAATGTGCACATTAATGACACTCGAAATTATGTTGTTAATCGAAAGGGGGTTGGCAAAATCCGGGGTCTGAAAAATATTGCCACATACGTATTGATGACGATGTTTTGGTGCCGTTGAATTGGGCATCTAATTTATTGCCTCCTTTAGTTTTACTTTTTTTGGTGACTTTTTTATGTTTTTTTTGCGTTGCATTTTTATGTTACTTTTTGGCAACATTAATTTTCCACCAGCATTGACAGACGTTTGACATTTTTATGGGACCTAGCTTTCCATCGGACAGGAGAGGGTTAAGCATTAGTAAAATTACTTGGTACCGGTGCGATGTGCATGGAATTAACGTTGCATGAAATCAGATAATATATTGGTAATAAAAGAAAAAATCCCAAAAATTGTTAGGGCACTGTTAGTAAAATGAGGAAAGGAATATCAAAAAAATAATACCTCACATATAAAATATTTTTAATAAAAAAGAATAGACCTTATTCTCAACTGAAAGGCCAGATAATCATGTCATTTTAATAATTTTTAAGAAACTTCTTATATCGACTGCTGTATCCTAGCAAGTATTTTCATAAATCCCCTTTTGGCTAAGTCACCCTTAGTTCTGGCAATTAAATTTGGCCAGAATTCAATGAAATCCTGATCCAATAAACCAAATCAAGCCCCCTTCCTGAAGAAAATGCAAAAGGTTTCTTCGTTTTTATAACTTTATTTACCCAAACGATAAGCGAAATAAATCTCCGAATGTGGCACGGAGTCACACGTATGTCCAAAATACATGTGTACAGCGGTGACAGCTTGTCAGGCAGTTGGAAATGTGCAGAAAAGAATAGCCAAATAACAACAAACTGTACCTCGATTTAGTATTGAATTGTGGGGGAATGTGGCGGACGGGAGGCACTATAAAAAGTCGGCAAGATTTACCAAATATTGTACAATGATGGATCATAAATAACTTATGCTTGCAATGGAACACAAAAAAATTTCACTCATACACAGCCAAAATGTTTAGTCGATTTCGTGTATTAATTATGTTCACTAATCGTAGAGTCATATGTGTATTGTGTATGTATTTATATTCTTTCATTAACCTATTTAATTGCGGATGTTGTGTACAACTACAAAAAACTGAAGTAAAAGACTTTAAAGTTAAAGTTTAAAGTTATATCGAAAATTAGCTTCTTAATTCTAAGGCAAGTCAATTTTATTAACTTAAAACTTCTAGAATAATGTATTAAGCTTACCAATAACTATTTGTACTTCTTTTTTTTTATATCTATCAACAAAAAATTACAATGATTTCCCCAAGTGTAGAATAAAATCCGCTTGAAGAGGCGGGGCAATTGGTCGCTAAAAGTGACGTAACACATAAGCCCGAATCGAACCCCGACCCAAGGCAACCAACTTGGTCCCAGTCGCAGTTCAGCCCTCCTGAGCTGAACTGCCCCGGCCATTAAGGACAAAAGGATGACCCTTGATGTCGTAAAAAAGAGCGAACCGAAGTGACTGCCGGACAATGGTCACTTGATGATGCGGGCGCGCTGTCCACTGTCCGTCCGTTTTATTTGCTGCCTTTTTACGGCAAATGAACGGAAGCGACTCGTAAAACTAGCGAATTGTGAATTATGTTTGCTGACATCTAGACCGAAATACAGCGACGACCGTCGATAGTTGGCAATAAAAAACGACGGAGGAGCAAAACGTGTGCCGATGGTCAGCTAAGCTCCTCTCAAGCTGAATCCAAAAATCGACCCCATGGGGTCGCCTGTCATCGTCTATTGAACTCGTGTTCCGACCAATAAAAGAGGCATTAAAACTCTGAAATATGGACTGGGAAACGAGTTGTTGGGCGGCGGCGTAGGACATGGAGTAGGGCACTTGAAGGATCCCATAAGTAGTGCGAAAACATTGTCGTAAATAAATTTTATTGTAAATTGTGCCGTAAAATGTCCTGCCCAAAAGGTGCGACTTGAGGGAGGGAGCAATTGAGGTCAGTGCTTATGGCCAATGTTTTACTGCTGATTACCGTCTTAAGCACTTATTTACCAATGCTTACTTTAACATAATCATGGAAGCAAGATTACAGAATATACAATTGAGGTTCCATTTCAGTTTATAGTAGACAGCATAGAGGTAATTGTTAAGGTTTTAAAGTTAATTTGTAAAACGTACCAGAACAATCCTTAACAATCCTTTTTTTTTGGCAGCGAAAATCTAGTATAGTTAATGTAAAGTGTGGCATTAAAAAGGATTTATATCTGGATTATATTTTTAAAATGCCCATTTAAGCTTACCCTTTATTTCTAAGATTTTCATACTATCCTTTTCATTTAGAAACTGTTTATAAGGAGCCATTAAGGGCAAACTAACCGCAACAAGGAAGACTGCTTCGAGGTGAGGTCATAGAAAATAAACGGAAGAAAATTTCCAAAATTTTGCTTTTAAAAGTTCCCAGCCAAAAGAAAAAATTGGTAAAAGAAACTCAGGAAGCCAACGCAAGGATAACGGGCGAACGGCATTCAATATGCACACGCTATAATCACATTAAAACGTAAACGATATGCAAATGGAATGTACTGACAAGGAAGCAGGCGGCGAACTCCTTTTCCACAGGCTCAGGATCCTGCCAGGAGTTAATCAAAAATGCACACACACGACAAAAAAAGGGCGAAAGAAGAGCCAAAGATGGAAAAACTACGTGGAAACTTTTAAGCCCAAGTCCTGCGGCAGGAAGTGGCTTGCAACTTGAAGCTCCGGTGGCTTCATTTTATTTTTATTTTTTCAGGTAATCACGTCGTCACTTACAGTTGCAATTAAGGCTGGGACTAAGTGAACGCGGAAATTTTAATTCAATAACAGTCAAACGAGGCATTTCCTCAAAGTTTTCCCACACTCCTTCCCCGTTTGTGGTCTGTTTTACTTAAAGTCAATTAAAATTGAAGAGGCATCAACGAAAGTCTTGCCTTCAGCCGCCGAAACTTTGGACTTGAGTGCGGCACATGTGGAACTCAATATTCCTTCTTCGGACGGAACTAATGCAATCAATGGACATGTGCGTGGGTGCCCAAAGTTAAGCTTTTCAGACACCCACACCTTCGGATTTTCTGGATGCAGTGTAACTGGAAAGTAGTCAAAAGGGTTTTCGGAGTGTCAGTTTCGTAAGGAGTTTATACATACATAAGTGCAAGGGTGGATTGAATGGTAGTCCAAATAAGCAGTTCATATAACCGAAATATCTATGTTTATTTGTTAAAAGTGTCTTTTTTTTTGCTTATAGGATGTTAGAGGATGGCTACATTTAAATTTTCACAAACATATTCAGAAATTTGTTCGTGTTTTCCTTACACTTATTTGCATAATTACATTTTTTATTATTTAACATAATCCCAAATTTCCTTAACTGTAATCCAACTAAGACCAAAGTTAAGAAGCCCTCAATCAACTCTCCCACTTGTATCTATTTGAAAATCAAAACCGAAATAAACACTGCATTTCCATTTGCCATTTGCTACTGCCGAGTTTCCCTGCTCGGCTGCAATTTCAATTAAATTATCAAAACAAGAAAACCGTCCATAAAAGAACAATGGCGAAAGCCAAAGCCCAAACACCTAAGTGCGTTTTGCATCCTGTTCGAGGAGCCGGGCCAAAACACCTAAGTCATGCCATTGTCATTGCGTTGGCATTGTTTTTCGGCTAAGACTTAAGACTCGGCAACTTCATTATTCTTGTGGCCAGAATCCTCTGGCCCGATCCGCAGAAATGACTTTTCAATGGCGCTGAGCGTAATGAAACCGAACCCAAATCCTCCCAGACAATTTCATATGCAAATGACTAAAATGAATTTAATCAACAATTGTTTGTCTGTCTGCAGCCACAGCCACCTGACTTCAACGCACCCACATTGCGATGCATTATTCTAATGAGATTCTGCTGGCGGCAGTTTTTTATGGTCCATGGGGGGGGGGGGGTCTGGAAAACCGGACCATGGAAAACCTCAACGTTGTTGCAATCGCTGCAATTATTTTGATAACAACTTTTCGTATTAAATGGCGAGACATGAGACAGATAAAATGCAGAGAACGATTGTCCTTAACGGGGTTATTACGCATACGACATGGCTAACAAGGAAAAGTTTTGATTCTTAAGATGTGGGTTCGAAGTTGAGATACTGTAACACACTTCACATTCTAATCATGGATGGATTTTCACTTTTTAAATATCTATTATTACGCTTGTCAAATCATTAAAAAGTCAACTTGGCACTTTTTGTATAATAATTTTTTTTACACAACTAACAAGAAAAGAACGCAGTCATTACGTATACGACATGGCTGCCGAGAAAAAGTTTTGACTTTTGAGATGTGGGTCTGAAGCTGCGATACTAAGTACTTAATCAATTAATAAAGTGTTTCTTTTCAGTTAAAGGTTTTTAAAACAAGTAATACAATTATTTGGAAGCAATACATTGTGCACCTTTTTTGTTTAACCTAATTAATTTCTGCTAGTGGGTAGATTAAATTAAACCCAAAAATTTTTTCACTGCCACTAAGGTCCTAAACTACCCTAAGTAACCTTTTAGTTTCTGTCCATTTGGTGTACAATTCGAGTGTGTTGCATTTTTGACCGCAGTAAACGTAATTGTCTGTCCGGCGGTGGGCAGTCAATAAAACCAAATGATTCCCAGCTCCCTTACAAGTGGCTCCATGTTTATTGTATGCTCAAAAAAGCAGTTCGTTTATCTTGGTTGCCTGGGTTCAAAACTGTTTTGCGTTTTTCATAGCTTGCAAATATTTTTCCGGCCACATGTTGCAGCAACAATGTTGCCTGAGAAACCTCACAAAGCTTTTTGTTTGATTTGCATATGGAGAAATGAAATGGTTGGGGATTTCGGTGTAAATGGAAAGATTGGGTGGTGGAGCTCTGCTCATTTTGCTGCTGCTGGAAATGACCGGCAATTATATTGTTGTCCGTGCTTTGGCTCTACACTTAAGTAAATCACTTTAAATGTTTACAATTTCATTTTATCTATATCATTAATAATTTACTATTTATAGTAGAGTATATATATATAAAATAGTATTTAGAAACAAACTAAATTTTTATTCAACTACTTGTAGTTTTTGCTTAAAAGTTGGCTTGGAGTTTTAAAATATATTTACATGGCATATTCTAGAGGCACTTTTGTTTCCAGTGTGTGCTTCTTGCTGATGGTCCTTATGTTCCCACACCATTTCCCTTTGCGAACCCACTCCAATTGCAAGTTCAATGCAGGTCCAGTTCCATGTCCTTGTGCATTGTGTCCTGTCCAGCTTGTTATGTCCCTGACAGCCATCGTCATCCACATCGCATTCTTATTGACTCCCAGTGCCACTTTGGCTGCATTTGCCATTCGGCGATGCCCACCAATCCTCCCGGAACACCTCCCATATCTGAGGAATTTTAAATGGGGAGTTCGTGGGGTGAGTGCAACATTGTGTGGTGTTGGCTTTTTATTTTGAGCATTTGGCCATTTGCGTTGTGTTCGGTGCGACTGGGCATGCAAAATTAAATTAAAACGAATTAACAGAAAAAGGAGTCGATGGGTTTTTTGTACGCTTGGGGAAATGTACCCATTTTAAAAGCAAAAAAAATTCTTTTGCCTGAAATGTGCAGGAATCTAGATACCTGGAACCATTGAAATAAAAATGTTATTTCTCACTACTCTCTTTTTAGGCTAGATTTAATACAAGAAATATTGCCAGCCTAATTAGTTGGCATTTTAAAACTGAAATATTTTTTTATAAATCAATAAGAGGTTGTGGGTCAGTTCAGAGCTAGAAAATCTTTTTATATATACATATGTGTATCTCTAAAACATTTTCTTGAATTAAAATAAAATCCTGATTAAAATTACTTGCTTATATGAATAACCTGCATCAACTTTAACCAACATAAAACTAAAACAACTTAACGATGCTATATTATATTTGGGTAAAATCATTTAAATTTACAATAATGTTACAAAATTTGTATTTCTTTAAACTCAGAGCTTTTTAATAAAAATCCTAGGCCAGTTCGACTTTTTTAACACATTTACAAATGACTTACATCTTGAAAGTGACATCATCAGCATAACGGGAAATTGGTTTTCCACTCCCGAAAAAATCAACGAAAATGGGAACAAAATAGACAACACGAAAAGTGGATTTGAATAAAAAATGAGCCCCGTGGCGGATGCCGGATAAATGCAGTGAAGCCAAAGCTGAGTACTAAATTACAACGAAAAACAAGAATTACACACTTCAGTCCACAAAAGGCAGCAAATACCGCCTGCAGTGGTCACCCAACCCGCAAATGGAAGGACCTCCAGCAAAGGAAACTAATATAAATAAAATTTCAATTACTCAACAATTAATTTTGTCTTGTGTGCAATCGGCGAAGCGTTAAAAGGCCACGCAGACAGCAGGACGAGGGGCGAGGGCAAGGACTTGAGAAAGGACATCCCGGCTCACTTCCTTGGGAACTACTCAGGCGAAAGTTGGATCACTTGGAAAGTATTTTGAAAAAGATTCAGATGCACTGAAAAAATAGGAAATTAATAATATCTTTGTAAAATTTCTTGCCCACAATGTGAAGTAACACATAGTCGCATTTAAGATATAAAATACACAATATAAAATGCGACGTTTTTAAAATATATTTAGAAGCCCACAATATTTTCTCAGTGGTTCTCTTTTCTTGGCGATATCACCAGCTGCGTTAGCCTCAAGACTTTAAAAGGTTGAATAGGGGGGAATAAAGACCAGAGTTGGTTTCAAACTTTTTAGTTGACTTAAGTCCTTTCGGCTTTTAATTGTTAGGGCACACAATTAGATGGCAACGTATTTGTTTCTTGCTGATTATGAAGCGTTAAGCAAAACTGTCAACGTGCCACCCGAGAAACGCAATTTATCGGGAAAGTTTCGCAAGTTACGGCCCTCCCCACCGAAAAAAAGGATTTCCACCCACTTCTACGAGAAGCTTATCTTTCGCAGCTTCGTCACTCAAGTGAAACGAGCTGCCAAGAAGTTGATCGAAGGAGCAAGATAGTGTCTGGCTTATAAGGACAAGACAGCCCCAACTCTGGATTGTCACGCACAAAAGGAGTCTGCCTGCAAATTAGCAGAAAAATCTGTTATCCTTTCGTTTGGCTTGCGCTTGCGGGCGTGTTAATGATTTTTCCCCCCGTCCGTGGAAAAGTTTGCTTCCCTGGAGGAAAAGTTTTTCGTGTTCGTTTCTGTCTCCTTACAAATGAAGTGACAGAGCATATTTAAAATTAAACAATTTAATCCACCGAGACGAGAGTCGAGAGTTGTCTCCACGTGAAGTGAAATGTTGACACTGCCGCCGGAGTTTTGTTCCAGGAATACATGTGCTAATTAGCAAACAGGATTCCTTATCCTCGTCCTGCCGTCTGCGTGTTGCTAAACAAATAAGTTTGTCCTGTCGCCGTCTTATCGTCCCGGGCCCATTGTCGTTTTCCAAGTGGTTGATTGGCACGTAATTTAGCCGAGATCTCACTGCGGCTTGTTTGTTCTCCTTTGGGCAATCGAGCTTGAGCTCGCCTGCCACTTGGAGTGTGGGATTATCCCAGGTCTATAATTGGGAAATAGCTAACGGAATTACCCTCATGTAAGAAAGCATTTTGGAATAGGCTTAAAGTAGTTGGCTAAACCTGCGTCAATACAGTTTTATTTTCAACTTATTGGGCTTAAAACAAAACAAAACAAAACAGTCAATAAAATTTAATATACTATAATATGAATTTCGTATGTGATATTAATTATTTAAAAGATTAATGGAGCTTAGTTAGTAGCTAATAGTTGTAATTTGACTGAAGTTCAAGACTATTTTTCAAATCACCTAAAACAAAAATTCAAAAAAAAAAACCAGAAGATTTAATTTAATTAATATAAAATGATATTGATATTGGTAGTGAAAGAATAACCTTTTTAATAATTACCACCCAACAATTCCCACGACAATAAATGTATGAAATATTTCGAGAATAATCAAGCAAAAAGCAATGAAAAGCCACAGCCATTTTGATTACAAACTTTCAACACGGGGCGAATAGAAAAAATCCAATCGTTGCCCCAAAATCAATATCAATGACCAGAAAACAACCGCAATGTAACACATTTTCCCCGCACATTTTTGCTTGGAGTGGTCGGTTCAAATGGCCCGCTCATGGCTACAATTGTTTGCCAAAAACATTAAAACCTTTATTTGGAAATTACACATAAACATATTGCAAAAGCTGCATGATGATATACAGTACGGTTTATTTGGTGGATAGGAGTGTAGATTTCGGGATTCGAATGTGAACCACAGCTAGGTAGTCCAATGCTTTTATCCAACATTATAAATAAACACATAATAGTTTGTAAAATATATTTTCTTTTAAATTTTAAAAATTTTAATTTATATAAAAAAGTATAAAATAGTATGAGTAATTATTTTTAACATGCTTAGTATGCCTTATATCTTTTCTTTCATTTACCAATGCTTTCCAAAACTCAATGAAACTTCAACAACTGAGAGTATTCCCACATCACCTAGCGTAGAAATTATCCGCTTCCTGGTGAATTTATTTCGCTGGAATCGCGAAACACATATTTGCCGATGCATTTTGGAAACATCATTAAACCGAAAATTGTTGCGCGGAGTGCAACGGCCTATGAAGAGCAGGCCCTTATGGCCAACGCATTTCCCTCGATGAATGGACTATGCCAATGAATTTTCATGAATGCAGTCAAGTCTATAAAAATTAATGCATTGCAGTTGGCTGCAGTCGCTGTTTGTCCGCTCTTCAGGCCGTCAATGCATTTTAAATATGAGTTAAAAAGCCCGGAAAATGCCTCCCATCCGAACTACAAAAAGAAAAAAAACGAGGAGAGTTTCGGTACGACCTTATCAAATGGTCATTTCTGTTTGCATTTAATTAAAAATCAACCCAAAAGTAAAGCAGAGAGTCACGTGTCCTGGTCGGCAGGCGCGATAAATCACGCTAAAACAGAGCACAAAGTGTCCGAGTAATTTATCATTGTCATCAGGACGTTCCAGGACTCAAAGGGTGACACATTCGGCTGAAGGACAGAGATCGAAAGGATTAACACTTTAAATTGCCTAGTTAAACAAAAGGATAATGTCCAGCCTGCATAATGCCCTTTATTTCCCGCCAATGTTTGCTTTGCTGCCGAAGACTTTTCCCCACATTTTCTGTTTAATTGTGGAAATCCAAACTGGACGCAGGCGAATCTCGTAGTCTTTCTATTTACATAGTTGGGAAATTGGAATGGTGTTTGGTGCAGTGAAACAAAATCACCTCAACTTTTGATTAGAAATTAATTAAATAAATTAAATAAATACATTTTGTTCTACTGTTTCATGGTGTGCAAACCAGTTTCAGACTAAAATCCATTTATTTTAGATTATCGAAGTGGATTAAAATATTTTTAGGGTGGATTATTTAAAGAGAAATGATTACTATTTATTGATAATATATACAGCACTAGAAGCTGTCTTGGGTACTTTTTTGTAAATTAATAAAGATATTAGTATCACCACGTCCATTATATTTGTCTCAGTGTATCTAATGAGGTTGGGGTTGGGGCAAAGTTCACTAAATTGCATTTCGTCACGCAATTAGTGGTTCATTTACTGCCTGACTGAGCCTCCTTGGAAGATCCGTCGGTTCTGTTTACTCAAAGCTCCTTCGTCCTATTTGTACTGTAAAGGAGTGTGGGCTTCAGTGAGGATGGCCAAAACTTAATTTCATCTTATTACGATGCAGAAATTTTGCAATTTCCGCACAGTCCACTCGTAAGCCTGGTCAATTGCGTTTCGGCCCTGTTGCCCCTCAGCCATCGATGTCTTGCAACGGAAATGGAAAATGTTTGTGGCAATGACTTTGGTTTATTAGTTTATCGGGATGTCCATCCTTGCAATTACGATGAAATGGGAAGTTAAAGGTAACATTTTGGGAAAACGAACAGTTTCAACTACTGTAGTACACTACTGTCAACTCTACCCAGCATTTTATTTTAAATGGTTAAACACAAAAGTCGTAACAATAAGCTGAATGTGAGTTTTTCCACCAACAGTCCCAAAATAAAATCGTTAAAAAATACTGCGAAATTTTTTATGGTTTCCAAATTTGTAACAAAAATTAATCCCTAAACGTTAAAATTTTTTCTATTTCCCATTTTTATGCCTTATAATTAAATATTTTGCGCCTCAATTTGTAGGAACTTCCCCCAGAAGAATTCGTTAGGATTTTTAGTTTTTCGAGTTTTTAACAGTTTTGAAAATATTTTACGACTAACAATGCAATTTTCCATTGAGTAATAACTAATTTTTGTAAAATTTTATTGCACGGATTTTGATGCGCCCATTCAGGAAGGCAATCCCAAGTAGCCTTTCACTGACTTCCCTTCACTTTTTTTTATGACCACAAACCAGAGTCAAAACAGAGCAAAACAACAGAGGAGGAAGCATTAAAAAAGCTAATTTAATTAAAAGAAAATGCAATGAAAAATGCCATTCCGACAGGACAGCTGGGTAGAGTGTGGGCAAGGACTGCTGCATTGTCCTGTGCGTGCTGCCTGGCAATTTTGCCGATTTTTTATGACACAACCGAACTGAACCGAGTTGAACTGCAGGCAAAAGTGCAACGGAGACGATGACGAGAAGCAGAATTCTTCTTGGCGCGATTTTATGCACATTTATCATAATTTCACACGCAGCCACGGATCCGAGGAGGAAAATGGATTCGCATAGAATGGGATGGGGTTTGTTTCGGTTTCGGTTGCACACATAAAAAATAATCGCAGGACCGACGGGGTTTTTAGGGCAGAGCTGAAGGGGCGTGGAAATTGCATTTTGCCTTTTACGAGCAATGACATTTATGACAGTTTCCCTTTGCTCAAAAAAGGAAAAGATAATGCTAAGGAAAAATGAAACGGTGAAATGAAAAACAGTAACAATGATGATAACCCATTAAAACTATTCGTAAACACACCTTTCCTTCGCCATCGACTTAAGGTGAGCCGTAACTCCTGCTGAGACATATGTAGATCCTGTATCCTTCGCTCCACACGTCAGCACAGAAACAAAGTTTGACTAGCATTATTAATATTAATGTGGCAAACAGGAAATGACTACAAAATAAACAAAAGGAAAAATGAACGCAAGCCAGTGTAAAATGTTCAGTCGAAAAAGCTCTGCCCTGAAAAGTGTGCTATAGTCACCATCTTCATAGTAAAATTCGAAAAATAAAAAATTTTAGAGTAATTTAAAGTTCTTAACAAAAATAAATTTATAATAAATATATAAAAAACTAATTAGTTTTAATGTATAGCTTTCATTTATATACACATTATATTTATATATTCTATTATATTTATATTTATGGTACACTTTGCACTTTCAGAGTATATATTCTGGGAATATTCTTTGCTGGAAATTTTGGGTCATAAAAAAGAATTAATAAAATTACTTTTTATTTACTTTCCTCGCTGGGCTGAAATCTTCGAAGGTATTATAAGAGACACGTTTTCCGGTAATTGAAGTGTTTGTTGTTGTTCCCGTTCCGGTTTCTTCTGATGCTGCTTTTTGTTGTTGCTGTAGTCTCCGGCAGCTGCTCTACTTGATGTCCTTTGTCCTTGCCTCATAATTCTGCTTGTGACAAATCAACGCCCTCTTGTAGCTGACTTCCTGCTGGTTATGTGTAGTTTTTTTGTAGCTAGTCCTCGAGTATCCTTGTAGTCGTTGCTATTACTGTTATCAAGAGTAATTTCGCTTTTTTATTTCCTTCGACTATTGCCTGCGATTTCCGTTTTTTCGCTCCTCTCCTCAGTCGCCAATAATTTCATCTCATTTCATTCTTTGTCATAAAAATGGTCAACATAACGTAGAAATGTTGCCGAAGCATTTGATGCGTGCAATATGCAGAAAGTTTCCTATTTCAATAAAAAGCAAGAAACGACGTCGAATTGTGGATATAAATCTATAAAAATCTCAGCATTTAATATCGTAAAAATATCATCCCTCAGGATTCTGCAGGAGGGAAGGATACGACAAAAATAAAGTTTCTTCATTTTTCTGGCTTTGCTTTTAGTTGCTCTATTTTGGAGGCAACAGCTGGCGTTGTTGCAACATTGTCGCAGGACATCAGTTTTAAAGTTAAAAAAAAAAAATCAATCAATAGAAAAATTTATTTACTTAAGCAGTCAATAAAATGTTTGATTTCTTAGGTACGTTTTTTTTTTAAATCGATAAATATATGAAGAACAATATACAAATATTGGTTATGATCCTAAACTTATTGAATACCTTTGTCTTCATCATTGAAACAATGATTCCCAATTAGCACCTACATAAATTCCAATCACCTTCGCGCATTCTGACTTATTCTGTATTTAAAGATTCAAAGATAGAACCAAGATGTTAAGTAAATATCTTGGGGAAAGTAATCCGTAAAGGTTCTCTGAGGGTTGTTTGTCAACCAGAGTCAGACTCATAAAGGTGACACTCAAACCGCAGATTTTATTAGCTGACATATTTATGAATATTATTAACATTTCGTTTGGCAAACATTAACGCGTACGAAAAGAGCGCTGAATGCGAACAGGAAAATGCGCAAAATGAAAATGTTTTTGCATTGGCCAGGATCCGGATCCATGATTCTGGATTCTGGATTCTGGATTCCGGATCCCGATCCTGAATGCGATTTTCCAAGGGTGCGCGCCTCCGTGGCTCATTAATTTTTATACGCGGTGCGTGTGTGTTGCATTGCAATAAAAACATATTTTATTAGTCGACGAAGAGCCAGAGGCTGCATTCTGAGCCACCACCACCAAACCTCTGATGACTGCCTGTCAGCATAAATTCATTATTTATGGTGCAATCAATGGAGCTGCCGAGCGAGCGTATGTCGAACCCATCAAACTCGTCAGTTCGCATCGGAGTCATCATCGCAGTCATTTTCCGAGCCGGTCTGCGTCTGCCACAAAGCGGAAGTTTGTTTATTTTATAGTTTCTGACGCCCGTCGTTGGCCTCCTGAAGGCGCGAAAATTTGTCCTTTTCAATACGGGGGAATACGGGTATTTTCACTTCAATACAAGGATATATTGCGGGATACTGGGGAGCTAAAAATATTAATTCAATTTCAACTTAAAACGCTAGGACTGGCTTTTATTGTTCACTTGGTATTTAATAAATGAAATGATTAAATTAAGTATAAAGTAAGAATGATACTGAAATAGTTGTTATACAGTTAAAATTTTTTATAAATACGGAATTCAAACTATGTGTTTTAAGAGTATTTAATGTTCGGTCTTCCATTTATTTACTATTTTTGCAAACAATTTGCGGCCCGACGGGTTGTCCGTTTGTGACAGTTATGTGTCTCAGATTCCTCGGGCAAATTTGAATGCATTCTGTTTGGGAGACGGGGTGTACATATTTTGATAGAGGGTGTGGCAGGGTATTACCATAACTCACTTGGCATCGGAATAATTTGCCTTTTGAGAACTATTAGCTCGTAATCTCGGGTTCAAGCTGCAAATAGAAAAACTAATTAAAATGTTCGACCGGCTTGATGAATGGTCTGCGACTTCCTATAAGCAGACGACACACATCCTGATAGCGAATCCACCCTGTAATTAATACGATTTGAGTGAGTGTTTTCCATCATCATCAACATCATCTTGCGTGATTTGCTTCACCACCGTTGCGGAAAAGTTTCCTTTTACCTAAATTCAAGGCATATCCTGACTGCGAATGGCGGTCACGCATCGTCCTCTTGTCATAATTTTTTCTTATTTCGCTTCTCCACCAAGTTTCCTATTAAATATTCAAGCGAATCTGGAGGATGTCAGCTCGGGCCTTCCTCTTAATGACATTTCAATAATTAATGTGCTCGCTGCTTTCTTTTTTCGCCGCTAGCCTCGTTTCCTGGCTGCGTGTGCGTGTGTCCTTTCGTCCTGGACTTTTCGACTCCGACTATCTGACTAGATATCATCAATCAAAAGTATATTTTTAAATGCTTCGGTTCTTTTGGCGAGCTCCTGCTGTCGCGGCTTATAAATGATGTTTTTGTTGAGCACTTCTTCCTTTTTTGATTACATTTTCGAGCACGCCGATTTTTTTTTTTCTTTTTATTTTTCCAGAGGTTACACTTTGATAATTTCAAGCATCTAATCCAATTTCCTTCTGCGTACAATTTTCCTCCATTTGCACAACTGTCATAATAGACGAGGTGGAATTTCGGTGGAGTTTTCCAATTGATTAGACGACAAGCACACGCACAGGCCTTTGGCTAATCCTTGGGCAAGGACCCTTGCTATCATAATTTCGGAACAGGAGCATTTCTACTTTGTCCGACCTAATGACATTAGTCTGCGTGCCATTAGTTCATGGCTGATTCGATTCGATTTGATTTAATTATATTCCATCGCTTTCTGTCATAAAAACTTGAAGGGATATTGAAAGAATTAACCACAAAGATTGCCAAAGAGTATAGTCTTGGGTTTCCTAGTCACGAGAAATGAAAAGTAAAGGAAGCCCCAACAATATTTGAAAACGCAGAAAGATTCCAAATGTTTACTTGAAATAAAGCGAATATGAACAAAATGGCAATGATCCGCCGTCTTTCAACAAGGCATCCCAACTTCGGACTGTTAAATTTTCGATTTGGTTTGGGAATTTGCCAGTGGACCCTTTTTTTTGGGTCTTCATTAATTTCTGCACGAGTATCCGCAGAATCGGACTATTTGTGTTCCTTCCTACCTTTTACCTGTTCTATTCAAACAAAAAGTATGGAACGAAAAATTGGCTAACATGCCAGACAATTATGTGGAAGGTAAGCAGAGCGATGGAACCACAAACGGATAAAGATCAGTCAAGGCTAAGACCCCAAACATAAAAAAAGGGCTGCACCTCTTGACCGAAAATAGTTCTTGGAAATTTATGGATAAAGTTTTGTTTTGATTCGAGTTCACTTAACTCTAAGCGGGCTCCATTGTATTTTTTGCATCTTTTTGGCATTATTAGAAACACTTTTCGAACTAATTAACAGCAGAGACAGAAATAAAAGTTTGGAAGAATTTGCTGCTAGGGATTAAATGCTTTTCGTCTGTGATTTTTACAGCACTTCGCTTACAAATCGCTCGACGTTTGGCGCAGCTTCAAACATAATCATAAACTTGTGTTAATTATTTTTCATATGCCACTCCGGCTGGCGTGGGCAAAAGTTTTATCTGTTTAACGTTAATTAGTTTTGTTTGGCAAAGTGAAATTTCTGATTTCTTTTTGCGCGAGCTTTGCCAACTTTTATTAACTTTTTTCGGGCAATCAAAGTGAATTGAACTGCAGGATGTGCAAGGATATGGCAGCTGCATAAGTGCAAAAGTTTAATTAAAAGTCCTGGCCGCGTTCGCGGAACACAGAGTCATATCCTTCGAGCTGATGACGAGACCCTCAAGAATTGCACATCGAATTTTTCCCTGCCATTTGGCGCTTGCCAAAATTAACTTAAAAATGCAAATTGTTTTGTTAGCACCTAATTTTTTGAAATTATAGAGGGGAAAAGATGTCAAGACTGCCGTAGGGGCAACTCCCCCGCCTGCTCTCTCTTGTTACAAAGTTTCTGCATCGAAAAATCTTGGCAAATATTTTTGTATTTCCTTTTTGCATAATTGAATTTTCTTTGTGTGTTTTCTTGCTGCCGTTTGTGTTGAACAATGTTGTCGGAGTGGCTGAAAAGTTTTTCTCAGAGTGGAAAAGTTGGACTAAAAGACTCATTCTCCCTTAACTTTGCACATTCCAAGAAATTGGGAATTCATTTTTTTATATTAAAAATAAAATATCTAATGGTAGAAGTGGTATTATTATATAGAATTATAATATTCATACATATCCTAATTCAATTGATGTGATTGATCTTAACAATATTCCAGTTTTTGGAGTTGATCTAGCCATGTCTAAATATACATATCGATAAGATATCGAAAACTAAAGAACAATGAAGTTTAAATAAATCTATTGTCTGGAAAGTGACTAATAAAAACGTGGTTTAACTTTCTACAACAAATAGTTTATATCAAAACTAAAAATAATGTGGTTAAGATTCTATTATATGTAATACCGATTTATAATTATATTCGTTCTACAATAATTCAAGAAATTAGCTTGCATTAATATTATTATAACTAAATTATTATTATTATTATAATTATTATTATTATTATTATTTCCGGCAATATCAATCTTAATATTTTATTAAGATATATTTCAAAGCGGACTCTGTCACCGAACGCCGGAAATCAAATGAAAAACTTTTTCAAAACAAAAAAAAATCTTTAACGTTTCCTAACCAAACACATGTAAAATAATTTTCACAACCACCGATAATTTCACTGATTATTAAACAGCCTTCTAGAAAGTTCCTTTTACCGTCGGCGAAATGAAATAAAAAATGTGCTTGTTCCAAACTCAGTTTTTCGAGACATCATCTTAGGCTTTCTTCGCTTTTTGTATCTAAATCTTATAAATGGTAATCTGAAAATATTTAAGTAAATGAAAAACCAACAATTTTTTTAGTTTTTGTTTTTGTTTTATTGACTTTTTGTTTGACAAAAAATTGATGCAATTTTTAGCCAACTTCGACTCATCTTCGTTTTTTTCTGGGGTTTCTTCTTAAAAAAAACTTAGAAAAACTCGTCTTACAAAAGAACTTACAAACTATTACAGTAGTAATTCATTTAAATAGGCTTTAAGAGTAAATTATTTCTAAAAAAGTTGATTTATATCATTGAAACATTTTTGTAAAAAATTGGGGACTTTATAAAAACGTTATTTTTTCAAATTTTTCCTCCGCTTTTTTGTAGAAACAAAACCATTATCACAATCGCTTTGATGAGTAAACTAAAATTGGGTGGGTGTTGTGGCTCTGTGTCCTTGACTGCAGTAGAAATCGAGTGCCGTCGGCTGATGAGTGGTGACTGTGTTTGGGTTTTGGGTTGGCTCATGCTTATTTCCTTTGTACTCTGGATTTTGGACTGGACTATTGGTTTTCCCCGTATTTGTTAGTTACTCGAATCCTCATTGCGATGGCTTGCGATATTTGCCGGACTTTCTTCCGGTCTTCGGATGACATGAAGTGTACTGGCGCAGGGTTTCCAGGACGACGGTGGCCAGGAATCTCCACTGTGACTCCCGCAAGCGAAGGATCTGCTGCTCCTTCTGCTCCGCCTCCCGCAACAGAGTCGCCTGATCGGGTATGTAGAATGCCACTGCCATTGTTGGTTTATCTTTCTTCTCGTTCGGAATTACACAACTGGTAGTGACTCAATAACTTTCTCTTCTGCACAATGAATATTTATCGAGTTAGTTCTTTGTTGCTGGCGCACACACTTTTCTTTCGTATTTTCGAGTTCGTTCACTTTGTTCTGGTGTCTCTCTTATTCAATGATTTTTTCGAGATGCGTTCGCTGCGATGGTTGCTTTTCAACTGAATATATTGAGTAGTGCTCCGAGGCTATTTATACCTGGTTCTCTCACGCCGCCTTGTTCTCTGTTTTTCTGGTGGTGGCTGCTCATTTTGGCCTTCTTCGCTCTTCGGCTCTCTGGCTGGGGTTTTTTTGTTTTGGTATTTCTGTTGACATCGTCTCATTCGCAGCTCCCAAAAAAGTACTACTTTTCATCGTGAGCGGGGGCGGGGCCACCTTGCGCCTGTTGCCAAGCGTGTTTTTGTATGAGGTTGTGTTGTTGTTGCCAGGTTGGTGGCAGCGCCTTTGTTGTAACTGTGTGCGGCGAGAAGTACAGTTAGCATATTAATTGTATTAAATCGTCGGGGCATGACAATCGTTTCTCATCAAGGAGTTCGACAGAGAAAGACATACAAGAGTTGCTTCACGACTAAAGTTTGGAATACCCTCTAAGATTAACATTATTTACACTAGCTACCCATTAGTGATTAGCAACTAAACTAAGCCGGATACCTGATAACAGCCAAGTACAACCATCTAGCCGGTTTCATATTAATCCTTCGAATTTCATTTCTTAAATATTAAAAATATTTATTTTCATCTATGTCAATCAGCAAAAAGTCCTTTTAGCTATTACCGCCAGTATATTTTCTATAATATGATTAAATTCTTGAATTGTAATTAATAAGAAAATTCCAACTAAAAATGATGGAAAAATAAAACCAATATTTTTTAGGTTGGACACATTGATGCTATTAATAGTACAACATTTAAAGTACAAACTATTTACATAATTAAGCAGAATAGCTTCTTGTAAGGGTATTATAACAAGTGGGAGGCGGATTCACTTGAAATATGGGCAAGTGGGCAAGGAAGAGTTCCGTTCCATTTCTTGAATTATTTTCTCTCTTTTCCATGGACCAGCCCACCTGCCATATCTAGATAGATCCCTCTTTATCAGTATCTCGCGCTCTACAAGTGTTTACACAATCATCCGAAGCTTCCGACTAAGAATTATGACAATGTCATAAATTAAAGGCCATATACAGTATATTGACAACAATGGGCTCGTCCCATTATATTTCGTGTGCAATTTTATTCATTTTCATTAGAGCGGAACCAGACGGATATGATATGATACGATATGAATGTTTTCGTTGGAAATCATACACGAAAATTTCCCTGCGGCTTAAAGTATTATTAATTGCCTTCCTGATGGATATGATATCCGAACAATGTATTCTTCCAACATATAGGAAGCTTATTGAAATTATCTTTAATAATATATATTCTGCATTATTATATATAGGTCGTTTACATTTTAAATCTCAACTGAAACTTTCTCTTTAATGACGTAAATACATATTTCATCATTTTTCATCGTATCTAAGTCGGATTACCCATAAACATACTATTGTTTTGTTCTTAATTTCGTTATGATGTTTAAATAAATTTCATATATATATGTAATAGAAAATTAGCTCTTGAAACTCCACCTGCATAATTCTAAAATCTTTTACCCCACCCAAAGAACCGCGATGAGTTTTAAGTTCCATTCAAACTCCACCCACAAAGCCGTAGTACCGTAATACCGTACCCACACACAGGCAAACAGCCGAATCTTACGACGTGCGTCTCAAGTGTTTCCACTGTGATAGAGAATAGCCATCACTTTGGGGGATGTTCTGCGTCATCGTCTATAGCGACCACCTCTCCACAGCTCTGATGTCTAGGTCTATTGTTGAAGGAACTACTCTACTTTCCTCGGCCGGGCGTGCTCGTTCTCTTTCTTTCACACTGCCGTCCTAGTCGCACAGCAGAACCATTCGACTCTATAGTTATTTTTTCATGAGTCTTTTCTTTCCGGGTTCGCGTCAACACACACATACAACATATATAAATCCGGGACAGTTGGGCGTGGCTTACGTTCTAACAGCGTTTTCTGCTCCAGCGGGCAAAAAGAGGAAGCCGAAAAATGGGCATTCCCTCTCTTTCGCACGTTTTGGGGGACGACCAATGTGGTTCAAGTTGGAAATTTATGTTTTGGGTCTGCTTTCGTTTTCTGGGGCGGAGTTTAGGTTGGGACCTTTTTTATGTAGCTGAATCATTGCCAAGAAGGGTGGAGCCAGAAAGGGCCTTAAGTTAACCGAAACATGGCTAACGTTATCCCTTAAATGTATGTCCTTCGCGGTAACCTGCGGTAATTTGCGCATCAGTCATAATTGAGGCTGTCGAATGTCAATTAGTTCGATGATTATCCTCTCAAGGCCTTTATCACAGACTTCATTCAGTTTTTCTTTCCTTAAGATTCTGATCTAAATCTCTAATTGCCCAATGAGGCGATATTTTCAAAGTAACAGATAGTTATCTACGATTTTGGGTACTTGTATTTTCTTAAGGGATAATGCGGGTAATTATTGTCATTTTTATTCAAATAATGCATGCCTCCGGTTGGGGTGCAACAGGCAAAGTCGAATCTCGACTTGTTTAATAACCCATATATCATTTGCATAGATAACTGCCTGACTTTCAATTTAACTTGTGTCTTGTGGCCTATTGAGTTTGTCAAATTGGATTATGTTTCTTCGATTGAGTTTTCAATCTACATGTTAAATGACCCACATGATACGATATTCATTCCTGGGAAGTGTGTCAATCGAATTTTCGATCTACCCGGAAGTTTGCCGATCCTGTTTCTGATTGGGATTCCAGAAATTCACTTTACATTTCATGAGGCATCCAACGTGATATTCCCAAATGAAAGCAAATTTTTAGCGATAATTTCATCAGTTTTTTTTTCTTACTCCTCTCCGCAGCTTGTGACGTGTCTCTGTCTTTGTCTGGGACTGCCTCAAATCGGTATGTCTTACATATCACACATTGTACGTACATATACAAAACATTCGTAACATTCACGAATGCTAATGAGTAATATCAACAATGCGATAACTTGCGCAATTCCCCTAATTTTTGCTTTTATTTTATTGTACCGTTTTATAGGGTATCTACAATCATTCTTGGCAAATAAAAGAAAAGAATTAAATACTAGATTGGCAATCATCTCTTTGTACCTTTATGATCAAACTGCTGTGTCATGCACAATACTCATCGTATAATCCGTACTTCAACCAAATCTACAGGTTGTTCATTATTAAATTGTTAGCTATTAGTTCCAACCGTATAATAACAATTTAGTGCAGTAGTTTCAGCTTTCTCTCGTTCCATTTCATTTGTAATTCTACTATTGGATCATTTATGTTATATTCAGTGGATAAATTGATAGCTTTTACATTACAATTTATTTTAGACCTATATTTTAAATTTTCCTATATATTCCCTGCATTACCCATTATTTAAATATTAAACGAAAACCGTTGGAGTAAAGTTGCAGGATTGGAACCTCCTTCCTCTATCCTTATATGCAGTAATAAAATAATTGGGCCGAAATCATCACTCATTCTTAAAGTTTCCTCTCAGTCAGGTTGCTCCCCCCGCCCCCAGCCAATGCTTAATAATATTCCAAGAATTGCGCAACGTTCTCGAACAGAATATTGTCATCTCTTTGTTGCTCCCGCACTGTTTTCAATCTCGAAAACTCTCAATTTCTCACACTTTGGTGTTTGGGTATCTTTTTCGGCTGCGGCTTCGTTTCGTTAATTTGTGTTAATTTTTTATGATCCCAACTGGTGGTCTGGTTTCTGGTCTCCCTTTCGATCTTGTCAGAAATGTATATTTCGTTTTATTTGATTTCCCATTTAGAAAGCCCAGACGGGGCAAAGAAACAAAGACAATTGCCAAGTGATCCGTAGTGCTCGGGTCATTAACTCACTCTCCTACCTTTTCCCGTAGCCCCTATCCCTATCCCAAAGCCCCTTCCCCAGCGCAATCTCCTCTATTCACTCATTTTGTAACGCCTGTCATTGAGGGCTGCTTAGGCAGACGACCCAAACCGATCCCGATCTCCAGCCATCCGATCGTCTGGGTCGGAAGCTTAAAGCGCGCACCGCCGAGGAGCTACGTTTCCCAGACCCAAGACACCAGACCCCAGTCCCGATTCTCGGGATGAGTCATACCGCGAACACATCGGTGGATGAGATGGGAATTGGATGGAGACGGGGGTTTCTGAGCGGAGTCCGCGCATGCTCTCATTCCACAGCCCAAAACGAGACCCATTTAATGTTGTTTAACGACTGTTTGTAGCCGGTGAGTTCTCCGCTTCTGTTACTCATTAATTGATCACAGGTATATCAGTCGTATATATTTCAAACGGTTGTCTTCATACAAAACTGTATTACTTATTATATGCAATCATTATTTTGTTTATATTGTAGAAGCACAAATAGATTTATTATTTATAAGTAATATTATATATAATAATATATATATTATATATAATGCATATGTTATATTAAAGATATTATTTTTTAATATTCTCTTAATTTGAACTAAGAGGTGTTGGCTAGTCGTTAGCCCTACTCCAGTCACACTTGCTTTTTTGCTGCTGATTTTCGAGCGGCATGGTGGGGAGGGCGGGGGGCCTTGGTGATCGTCTCGCCGTCTGGCGGTTGGGTAGAACATGTGCATAACTGTGTTCGGGATTCGGACACTGGTGCTCTATCTATCTCCTTTTCTCCACTCGTACACCCGGCGCAAAAAGCGATACATGAAGTGGTGGGGAACGGAAAACTGATATGGCGATAAGATTGCCTTTGGACCTGCGATCGACTTGGAGACTGAGGGACCGACCGACCCTTCTTTGGCACCGTCTACGGCCTTTGTTTAATTTATTTGATTGTTCTTTTTGTTTGTCTACCGAAGATTTGTCCGTCCGCTCGACTTGTTCAAACATGTCAGGTTGGTTCTTCCACTTTTATTTGAGTAATTTTCGCCCTTTTTCCATAGATTTTCATAGATAACGAATTTTCGGAATGGGTTTTCAGATTTCTTCACTCAGCGTGCATCGACGTGTTCGAAGGCCTATTTGGGTTCCTTTGTGTGTGTCCTATTTGCTTTATGTCATTATTTGTCTTTAGTCTTAGTTGCACTAATATTTTCCCCATGGGCAGTAGTCAAGTGTACAGCGGTGGAGTGAGGATTTTACATCGCCTATGAGTCATGCTGCGAGTTTTCATTCGGTTCGTGTGTGTAAATGTGTGGAAATTAGAGGTGGGCTATAAAAACGGTGGTTAGGCACCTACTTGATTGTCATGTGGAGGTGCAATCATCATGCAGATACATACATATCCCTCTTTATGGGACATCTGATGGATGTACATGGTCAGTTGAGATTACTTATGAATATTTGCTATTCAAAGTCAGTAGATTATGAATATTTTGTATATTTGGCAATCTTTTCGGTAATGTGTGCAAGGTTTGTACATATTTATGGTAATTAACATTTTTCAGACTTCCCTTTTAAATAAATAATCTGTTTGTTTATTATCTTGCTTAACGCATTTTTCTATTTAGCACTTACATTTCCATTTTCCGAATTTATTCACCAAACGCGAGGTTAAGCATTCTTAATAGCCACAACCACCATCAATAACGCGGGCAATTAAATTTAATTTCATTCCACCGAGCAACAAATTATGATATTGATTTAAATAAAAGTAGAAACACACACAGCAGCGAAGAAATTACGATAATTGCTTCCGTGGGTCTGGTAAAATGTTGAATTACAATAAATTATATAATTTAATTTATATTTATGAGTAGACAAAGTCATCCTTCTCAGATACATGGGACAATAAAACATTTTCGTATAGTATCGTTAACCATTTCCTGCATAGATTACTCGTGGATGTGACAGACAGTCCGGCGTCCACGAACCCCAAACCCCAAAAACCCGACGCCCATCCTACTGATCCTATTCAAATTTCGTCTTTTATCTATTTTATGGCCAAGTGTGTGAAGAAATAGTCAAAAATACTGGTAGCAGGAGGGCATCCAGTCTTTATATACTTTGATTTCGACGCTTTTCTCCTTTAGTTTTATAGCTATCTTTTACGACGTTCTGCTGAAAGAGATAAATACAGTGGAAAAATATAGGATATACAACAAAAATATCTAAAAGAAATATTTAGTTTAATGTTACTGCTTTTGATTCCAGGCTAATTAATAATTAATCTTCCCTTAACAATTTAAATATTTAATGTTCACATAAGCTCAATTGTTTTTGTCAGTGTAGAATGAGGATTGATAAGCGAGAGTTTGGCATACGTGACATTTGCAAATTTTTTAATGCGCCATTTGCATTGGCACAGAAGCTCGAATCATAAAACTTCGACTGGTAAATGCAGGAGATAAAGAATCCTTCGTGAAAAGGGGGCGTTTGGGGGTGTGGCAATCCATATAAAACACAATTTCAGGCGCCATGTGTTGCATATTTCATGGCGTTTTGACGCAATGCATTAAATTCGCAAAGGCAAAGAAACTAAAACATCGCCATAACCAGCTGAGTGAATCTAGATGGAATACGTTTTAAATGCTTAAGTGGCCATAAAAACATTATTTCCTGCATGGCCAAGTAAGCGATATGCATATGACAAAAGAATCAATATCAGTTTCTAAGCAATAAATGGCTTTCCCTATAGATAGTACCGCTTTCATCTTCAATTTTTTTAATTTTAATTTAACAGCACTTTCGTTTTTTTTTATTATTTCTTTAAAGGAGCATTAAATGATTCAAGGAATACGGATTCTATCAAACCCTAATATGAAATTATAAGCCAAGCTATAGTTCTTGGTCTTTACATGTAAATTAACTTGTTGGAAATACAAAATTAGCTTTATTTATAATTTATAATGTCAGTGGGCGTACTGAAATATTTTACTAACCCATTCTGCATTTCTGCCAGATCTAATTGAATCCATATTAATTATGAGGTCATAAATGCTAGCACATAATAAATGTACTATTTTTTCTCTTTTCAGCTTACTACCTCACATACCCTTTATTTTCGACCATAAATTTTCACATGCATTTATGTAAATATTGACCATAATTTTGTCCGATCTCGCAATCAAATTATTTTTAATTATCATCCACAATTTGATGATTGTCCTAAGACTTTTTGCTGCGCACGATATTAAAAATGCCCAACGCCCTTTTTGGCCTATAAATTGTGCGTGGTAATTAAGTCCCGCCCAGGCGATAAAAGTCCAGCGTGTTGACTAATAAAGCCCCAAGAGCCTTCTTTCTGCCTTTCGGATGTCCCTTGAGATGCCCCCCCGACAATAATAACTCATACGGCCATTTAAGTGCCGCCCAGGCTAATGACCAGATACTCTGCTATCCGCACAAATTGCGCGCAATTAGTGTGCAATTTTTGAGCGCTAGGTGGCGCGCATCTGCGCCAGCTGCCACGCCCCTCCCACCGCCCACTCGCATGATTAGTACGGTGTGTGTGTGTGTGTGTTTTTGGCGTTGTAATTGCTTTTTGTAATGTATGCCCTCGACTCCGCTGTCGATTCAATAGCCGTAGTCCTGTGTTCTTTCCGGGCCTCCTCCTGCCAATGGACTCACGAGAGTTGTCAGCTTTTGTTTTGCTCGCCATGTGCGCGAGCAAGTGATATATTTTGATACCCCGTGATGGTAGGGTATATCCCTACATTTGGGAGAACAAAAAACCTTAAAGCCTAAATATTTTCTTATAAGGTATATTAGCAATCGGAAAGTTTGCGTTAGATGAAATTCCAAAGCTTAAGGAATATCTTATGTAGCATCAAAGATACATTTTATATATATATAAGTTATATCTAACTGCGTTGTTTGAGTATATTTGAAATGTTATACGAATAGTATAGGGTATGAGCTGGGTGATTTGTGGTTGAAAGGTTAATGATACCTCCTTTTTTCCAACATGTCGCAACTACCCACAAATGTCGCTGCCTCTGCCGCTGATGATGCACTTTGGTCCATCATTATGACAGCTGCTTGACGACCAAAGGGTCGACTTCGTCATCATTGCTCCTGCTCAAATTGTTGGTTTTGTTGGGATGGATGAGTTTTGCCCGCTGATTGGGTACATTTTTCTTAACCGGCTGGGGCTAATTTTTTTTCGCGAAAGGAATGCGCTTTGTGACATTTGACATGTGTAAGTACCGACTGAAATCGCAGCGCAGCTGATGCTTTCCTATTTTCCATGATTTCCAGCAGGATGAGGCTGCTTCGTCATGGTTATTAGTCCTCACCATTTGTTGTGTTTCAAGGTTTTAAATTATAATAATTAATTTTGCAGCTAATAATCGAATTAAATAAATACTTACTGTGCTCTTCTGACTAAACATTTGTACAACTTATACTTAGTACTCTTATTTTCAGATTTGCTTTAAAAAGCTGCCAATCAGATGCTACTTTTGCTGTATATGTATTTCAATAACCTGTGCGTTTTGTGAAAAGAATCCGAAATCAACGTCCGTCCACCTCGTTGGTTGTAATTGCCGTAGTCCTCTCGCTGGCCAGATTCATCCATGCACAAATTGTTCAAAGTGAAATTCGCTGACTGCTGCATTTGTCAGTTTGTCCTTTGCCTATTTCAGGATGGATTTTTCCGATACCCTTGGAACGGGTATTAAAATTTCCAAAATAATTAAAAAAATATATATTAATTATTGCTTAGTAAGGAAAGTAAGTAATCTGTTTAAGTACTATAAATTCATTTAATCACAAGTCTTAATTGTGTGTATTCCCCATATCGTTGAAAACGTGTTGCAGAAGTTACCTTTTTAAACAGGGTAACTTAATTTGTTTACTTATTTTTAAAGTATTAATTTTTAGCAGAAAATATTTTATGTACATGTATACATTTTTACTTATTACCCATTTAGCGTATTCGATAGTCACCGCATTTTTGAGCTTATTTAAAACTTCTGTTGCAAATGCGCTTTTACGCTTCTGACTTCAATTTGCCCAGATCCGCAGTTTTTTTTTTTTTTTTTTGATATTTCACTTTGCAAAAATATATCTACATATGTATACACACAGTGTTCAACATTTGCGGCTCTTGTTGTGCGGCGTGTGTGTTTTTTTTTTTTTGTAATCGCATTAAGTGCGCTTATTTAACGCAAATCTGCCCGAGTTGAGCGTAGAGTCGCCGGCCTGGAATCCTCGAATCCTCGAGCCTTGATCCTGGCCAAACGCTAATGATGACTAATTTGTTTGCTTTGCCAGAGTCCCGCCAACTCCTTCCAAAAATCCCGTTGAGTGGGGAACATGTGTGTGTACTGCTGGCCACAAGTGTTTGCCAGGGACTTCATATCCTCCCCCTGGAATATCCTTTTTTGGGTTGTTATTTTTGCAGCATTTAACGCTTATTTGGGCCTTACTTACTAAGCTTTTCTGTCCCCAGCCTTCCACTCTGTTTGTTTTTCTTTCCGTTTTTGTTTTTTTTTTTTATTTAGAAAAGCCTTTTCGACTAGCTTAGTCGAGTTTGTTGTTTTTAGATGCAGCGCACAATTAATTTGCAATTAGCATTTTGTCGTGAAAGGATTGGGGTGCATGCTAAGTATCAAATCGTTCATTCGGGGGAGGTAATAAATGTGTAAATAATACTTTTGATATATATATGAATATATTTAGTATTCAATAATTTGCAATAAGCTGATTGGGAAAAACTTCGATTGCACTCACTTAACTTACCCCTCAGCTAAACAAACTCATTGCCCAAGACCTCATTTCCAAAGCAAGTAAAAAAAATAGTTCAATCCGATTAACCAATTTACTCACCATGGCAAAATATCACCCTTGTCCAGAACTCATTAATCGGACATCCCAAACGAGGACATCAAAAAATTACAGAGGGACTACACAACCAATTGCTAAATTAACAAATTATGCATCAACCAAGCGGGAAACAGGGAAAAGATTGGTGGTAATAGAGGCCAAGTATCAGAACGAAAAAAACGAGACGAGCACTTAATTTAGTTAATGTAAACGAAGGACATTTCGAAGTCTGGAAGGATGCTTGACATTTGACAGATGAACTTGGGAAAAAAGTAAATTCGTGGGGAGAAAATAGCATCGCTTTAAATCTTGATGCGACTCAATTTGTTAGTTGCTAAGAGAAAGGACAAATAGGGAGAGAAAACTTCTTAGAATTCAAGTTCCACCGTAATTGTTACAAATAGTGGGTGGGAATAAACTGAAGGCAAGAGGAAGGACGAAAAATACACCTTACCTCGGTCGCATCCCTCAATTGGACACTTAATGGACACTCGTCTATTTGCTCGACTCAACATAAAAGCGCATTAAGGCATTGCGAAAGTTGATAAACAAATAGAAATGGGAATTATATAAATAAACAACATTACTGCAGTTGAGCTGGTAAATTATTGAAGTAAGCTTACAAAATATTGCACAATTAAAAATTAAAGATCATAGTGAATTAATCTTAGCGAAGCTGACAAAAAGTAAAATATATCTCTTTGGTTATAAATAATCTTACTATGCTCAAATTTAAATTAATAATGTTATTACATTCTCTAAAAAAGTTGTTATTATTTTATTTTTCCTTTAATATCTTCAATTGCCTGATAAATTTTAATTTCCTTCAATTCGCTCTAAAAGAGCACCCGTAGCTATTCGAATCTTGAAGGACAACAGGTCCTGGCCATAGACCTTAGGGGTTGTAAGCTGGCCTCTGGCTAGATTTAAGCTGCTTTTGAGACGTTCTCAGTACTTCCTTTGGATTCCCCACTGAGCCCTGGCATAATAACAATAAAAAAGCGAAAAACTTAATGATTTTATTGCTTATGAAGATGTAATTCATTTTCGCCAACCCTTTCGACAATTATCCTCTTAGATAAACAATTGCAGACGGGGCGTAGTAGAATCGTCAGCAAAAAATGTCATAAAAATTTTCTGTTTCTACTCGGTTCTGTCCTCTGGTTTGTTTCCTTTTCCGCGCTTTTGGTGCACAACTTTTTTGGTTGATTTTTCTTTTTATTTCCTTTTGTTTTGTCCGTGTCGTAAAACGTTTATTTCATTTATGCGGCATATTCCCTTTGGAGAAGATGTCGTAAAAAATTCTCCAATAAAATTATGCAAAAAGCGCAGAAAAGGATTAAAACCATCCACAGGAACTGGACTGCTCGGCAGCTGTGTTTGTTCGTCCTTTAATTACTCTCTGATAGCACAAAACTATAAGGAATGCATCGCTTTTTACGGCGCCGATCGTAAATGTAAATGTCTGGGGACTTGCCATGGAAAACATTTGCTCAGTAGGATGTGTTAGCATTGTAAAGTAGGCAAGAGGCCATCGAAGCTTCCACTCATAATCTTGGCTTATAAATCTTTAAGTTCTCACTCCAATCATTCATCCCCTATATGACTTTCGATTCAATCTTAAATCGAAATCCATACTTTTTCGCACATAATACAAACAACAAAGGGACTGGCTCACTGGTTAACCTACAAAGGAAATTGGAACGCAATTAGGATTCGACTAAATTCATAGGTCAAAGGGGTTCTTTCGATGGGATACAGTGCGTGTCAGAAATACAAAATCTATCTTATAAATAAAACTGATCTTAAAATCGTTGAAAATAGTTTTCTAGTGTATTTTCGTTATTTTTTAAGTATTATTTGTCTTCCAAAATGTAAACCTAAAAACTTGCCAAATAAAATGTATTGAAACGTAATGTTAAAACGCGGTTCGAACATAATTTTATATTAAATCAAAATTGAATTCAATCTTAACTTATATTTTCGAAACGTACTGTTTCGGCAACCAATCAATTCTGCAATCACGGCCGAAAAGCTGACCATACAAATATTCTAAAATTGTGGTCCTAAGCTGCTCACCTCGCTTTCTATTTCTATCGCTGACAGAAACGTCATCCACACAATTATTTCTAATGACAGGACATATGATGGCGAGAAAGGACTTTTCTCCCATCCCCCTTTCTATTTCCACAGTAAGCCAAAACGTATGTCAATTTGTCAATTTCGCATATACTTTTCGGCAATTCCTATGTGCTATTTCTTTTTTTTTTTTTCCAGGCAGCGCCAACGAGGACTTCTTTTTATTGATATCGCCTGGGAAACACGTGTGTGGATTGAAGCTTTCCACCACAACAATGTAATCTGATGCCTGTGTCCATGTGTCCTTTCGTCCACATGTGGACGATTGCCGTTGGCTTTGGCCATGGCTTTTCGCCAAATCATTATGCCCGCAAAAATATGCTTCATTTCGATGCTATTTGCCATGGTTTTGTCAGTTATCCTTGATGGTTATTTGATATTTTACAGTTGATAATGGCCAAGCACGCACAAAAGTTTTCACATATCGGACTTTATTTGTGCCAGATCATTATGGCTGATTGATGTGTGTGTTTGTGTGCATTTCTTTCTGCTCCCTTTTGCGGTTTTGAATTACTTAGTCGACCAAGAGCACAACTGTACCTGTTTTTATGGCGCTAAATGCGGGTCTTTATGTCCACGTTTTGTGTTTATTTTAATACTATTAAATTACTAATTGTATTTAAATAAATATTCTTTATAGGTCTCTTCAAATCTTTAACTTAATTGAGTTAATTTTATTTGGTGTTAATAGTGTCCAACTATTAAAATAATATTACATTTGCAATTGTATAAAATGCATTTCATTTAAATTAGCTTTTATGTAGTAGTAATTGGCATGTCCCTAATTAAATTATGTAATTTCTCTCTATCAACTGAAACTTTGTTGGCCCAGCACAGCTGTACTCAAAGCACTTGGCAATCAAACACTTCAACTCACCTCACAACGCGACGAGGGTTGAGATTTAATTATGGGAAAATAAAACAGAGCAGAAAAAGTCAACAAACTTTGGCCGCTACACGTAATTAAGCACATGGACAGGGTCCACTCTTAACCAGCCCACCCTGATTTTTCTCAGCTGCAGTTTGGGTTTCTGCTGCTGTTCAGCAGGAGCAAAAGAGCGACAATCGCCTGCATGGAATGCATTTAACTCTTTCAGTCCGCCTTTATGGTCATTAATATGCTTGATTATTTCCCTTGACTGGGCTGTCCTCCATCGTGTCCTGCTCCTTGCGATCCTTTTCGCTGATGAGGCTGACTGACTGACACGTGCCCGCCGTCGTCGTCCAGCGCCCGCATAAACATTTTCATCCTCAAGTATCAACTTCCTGTGTGTGCCGAGCATTATGAATAACCAAAGCATTGTGATGGAAGAAGTATTTGTGAAATATAAAAAGTGAAGCAAAGCTGGAACTGTTGCCTCACCTCAAGCGAGAGCAGGATTTATCCACCCCCCGGGCTGCTAAAGGGTTAAGTAGCAGGCGGAGATTCCCGCTTCGGGGGTTGGGCCACGCCCCATTATTAAGGCTGATTGACGCCTGTTTTTGTAATTTTGTAATTGAAACTGAAGTTGTCCTGTTGATTTTCGCCTCGTTTTTACCACAATTTTTCATCTCCTTTTATGGGGATTTTTTTTGTTGCGCCAGCAATCATTTGTTTGTCATCCTTTTGATCTTTTCGCTGCTTGTCGGCTAACGGGATATAATGCGCTTTTCTTCTTTCTTTTTTTTTTAATTTTTGTAATGCAAGTTGACAAATTAAGATATTGTCACACTTTGATTCTGTACAAGAACGAATGGAAATGGGGTTCGCTTTATAAGCGATTGAATTTGGGGTTTGTTCTTATTTAAGCAAAACACTACTTATTTTTTAGTATTTAATATATTCGCTTCCACCTTGAGCTCCCATTTGTGTAATTGTTTCATAAATCTAGAACCCTATCGTGTCATCCCTCAAAACTGTCGATTCACACCCGAAAAGCCAGACTGTGCCCCAACATTAACCTCTCAACAAGCGGCCAATAACTCATATCAAGAAATATGGAAAATTTCAGCAGCATCCTGACTGTCCTGGTCATCAATTTGGTTGGAAGCCACATCGTCCCGTTCTAATCTGGGCATATCAAAGTGTCCCAGGACGAGCTGCTCAGTTCCAGATCCCGCTGGTCCACCACTTTAACCAAATTTCAACCAAGCGACAAGCCCTCAATTATCAGATTTGCATGAATGATACTCGCTCTATGCTCCTGATGCGGCTGTTCCCGGAATTGCTGGCTGGCTGGCTGGCTGGTCAGGATGGCCGGGATTCCAGGATACGGCGGATACTCCATCTCCGTGCCCGTCGCTCTGCCGCAGAATAATATTTCAAATCAGGCGAACCAAGGCGAACTGCTCTCATTATCAAAGCACAGCATGTGGTTAGCAAGGCAAAACTTCCTGAAAGGAAGCCGAGGGGATGGACGAAGGGGATCAGGTTGGGTGAGCAATAGAGAAAACTGTAAGGGAACCGGCAGGAGCCATGTGGCCCATGCACCGAAAAATATTTCTTTTTACTTTCGAAAGGGTTTTATTATAGTACCGTACATATCGCCATTTATAGGGCTAATCTAAGTTTATCTTTGAAGTTGGTATTGGATATAAATCTTAATAAAATTTATTCAAAATATAATATATTTTTTTTGTAATTTTGAACACTTATTATACTTATAAATTGGTGAAACCTAGATATCAAACTTAGTTACTATATTTTCTTCTCAGTGTGCGAATGATGAAGCAACACTGCAAAATTTCAGTCAATTTCCTTCGAAATTGTTTTTTGTTTGTTTGCCAGACTCCGCTCAGCTCAGCTCCACTCGCTTAGGCTTCCTGTCTGCCAATCCCCCAGATTGCCCAACTCCCTTCCAGAATATATAGTACGGCTGCATTGTGTTCCCGGGCTGCCTTACAAGCGACAGTGTTAAATGGTTGCAATATGTCATCAGGTTCGCCTTGCGCCCGTTACTAGATGGCAGCCATGATAGACCAATCATGCCCAGCATTTGGCAGCGGGATGGAGCGGGCAACGGGGACTGGGACTGCGATTTGGAGTCCTTTTGGTGGCCAGGTCGACTGGAGTCCTTGTTCCCTGGTCCTTCGCTTTGGGTGCGACGGCGCCATTTGTATGAAAAATCGCCAGGATGCTAATACGTTTGACTTCCGTTGACGGATTACCGACTATTTTGGGGTTCCCCTGGCACTCTGTCTTTCCCAGTTTTGCGAAATTGCTGCGTTTCACATTTCATTTGAATATTTTACTCGAATGTTTTTTGCTGGTTGTCTTTTTGGCTGCGGCAGGTGGTGGTGGCGGTGGTGGTGTTGGTGGTGACGGTGGTTGTGGGCAATGCTATCTGATAATTTGCTGTGGTGCTGCTGAATGGCAGCAAAACAAAACCTGATAAGTAATAGGGCCTAGACAATAGCGGGTTGAAGCGAAATGCACTGCTAAAAATATTGATCAGGATATTCGTTTAAGAAAAGAATGTGTGTATTTAAAAAGGTATGATAAAATGATATCTAGATATTAAAACACTTGAAATTCTTCTAGATTAATAACTAAAAACATGAAAAAACATAAAAGATTTCAAAAGTGTTATGCTATGACAACTTTTTTGGCTGAAAATTTCCAAAAATAAATGTAAGTGCAAGCCTCTGTTGAACGCATTGATATGCAAATTTTCAAATACGCTTCTGCATTGCCACCTCTCACTCGCGCTTTTCCTGCTTTTCTCATTTTTTGCAGCCCTGCGTTTTGTGTGGTTCCTTTTGGATGGACTTTTTTCTATTTTGGCACCATTTTGATTGCCATGAATGAGTAACGACCGGAAAGCTGTTTTTATGGCCAGTGATAGCGGAGTAACAGTGGCATCCATTGAAACTGAAGGTAAGCCAGACGGGAATGGACATAAAGTTGGATCCACGCCACATCCAGCTCTCCAGTTTTCCACTTTCCACTTTCCACCAACACTGAGCTCTCTATCAGTTGCTGATAAGCACGGGGCAAATTGAAAACGGCGTCAAACATTTTTTGGAGTCGCAGAAATGACGAGTCGGCGTTGATTTCACTGGCAATTTCGTTGATGGATTCCTGTTAATGGACCTGGCAAAAATGCCAAAATTACTTGAAAGCACAAGCGGGGATGGAAATGTTTTGTTGCGAAAATTTAAATAAATTGCTGTCATTTGTAGGTAGTTGCCCGTTTGCCTCCCTCAAAGCAATCATTGGGCTGCGTTTTATTTTGTTTCTAAATTGAAATTGCAATGCAAACAATTTAAATGGGATTTGCATAAATTTAGGACGATTTTGCAATTGGTCAAGCCGGCGAACACGCAGGACGGCAAACAGGACGCAGGACCAAAGGATCCAGGCCGAAAACTAAATCGGTTTTGTGTGGCAGGACAAATCACTTGTAAATTGAATTAGTTTGCCTGCACTTGCAACCCTTTCACCCACCATCACCCGCCCCATCTCATCGTTCACACCACTCCCGAGTTTCTCACACTTTTCCGAATCGAATTTCACGCATATGTGCGTTTATACAATTTGGCCAATTTTCAATAATAACCGAACAGAACTCACACAATCAAGCCGGATGGCTAACAGAACCGAATCACCATAAAAGTTACCGATATAAAATATGAAAAAACACAAAAAAGGAGATGTGGTCGAAGTTCAAGGAGAATTTGAAATACTCTTTGTTTTGTATAAGAAATAAAATTTATTTAATTCTTTTAATTTGAAAAAATTTATAAAAAATAAATATTTTAAATGTGTGTGTTAAAAATACGTTAGATACTTTGATTTCTAATAAAAGTAATTTTTTAAATTAAGCAGTTAAGTTAGGAAAATAAGTAGTACAAAAAATATCTTTTCACAATATCGCTTAGCCAGTCGACTTCGACTCCTTTGAGTTTCGCCAACACACGATAACCACACATGAAGGGTTAGGTGGAAAAGACGCAGAGATTTTTAAGGTTTTTTCTCGCCAGCAACAACTCAATTATGGCCAGGACACACACCCACACACAACCACACACACACCCACTCAACCACCTCAACAGAGAAACCACCCACTCACAGGAATTGACAGGCAGCCACAAAAGGATCGCATTATGTTCGTGTTATTTTTTCCTTTTCAGTTTTTTATGATAAGTAGCCGCTGGCTACGAAAATCCTTTGAAACCCACGCAGGACTCAATCAACACCCCCAGAAGAATCTGTCCGAGTCACGAATATTTCCATCATCAATTTTCGTACATGATTTGCGGGAAATCGGATCGAAATGAGAATCGAAGCCGCTTAAAGTCAATGTCCCTGCCATGTGTCGATTCGAGTTGGTTGTTGTTTCTTTATTTTTAATACCCGTCACATGTTTTGACGTGGTCAGAGGATAAAAAACCATATTCCCTGTTTTCGTTCCACAATTTTATGGTAATGCTGTAAAAAACACATTTTGTAACAGTCCGCAGGAAGAGAAATAAAGGATAATAATGCAAAAATGGCCACCAGTATCAGGCCCAAACAGGTTAAGTCCCGGTTTGTCGTTTCCAACCGAAATTGTTATTGAAAAAAATTCACTTTGATGTGGCCTTTTTGGGCATTTTTTGTCCCGTCTCTGGGCGGCTTTAACCCATTAATAAATGCAAATAAAATATGTTTAAATTGCATTATTAAAAAAAGGCACATTTTTGGCATCGTTAATTTATATGCAAATACATTTTTGATAGCTAAAATGTCACTGCAGTTGCCGCCAATTTTGTTCACACTTTTTGCTTTTTACTTTTTCAGGTATTCAAATATTATTTTCGCCATATAGATATTTATATATATATATATATGCATTTTTTTCTGGCTGTTCTACGAGACAAGCCCCATTAATTTTGATAGTTCCCATATGCCAGGCAGATATCCTATGATGGAAACGTTGCGGTCAACAGGGAAATGGGATGGTTATTTACTTTGACATTTCATGGTGCTGCCATGGCAATCTTTTTGCTCGCTTTTGATTAAACATAATTTTATTAGTCCAATTTCATTAATGTGCAGCTTGCACACAGTTTAATATTTATAGTTGACTGACCTCGTTTCTAATTAAATGCAAATATTTCTATAATTAAATCTGCGGAAATTAGGTCGATTCTTTGGGAGTTGGGGCGTTGAATTTTATAATGCCTCGAACCTTATAACCAAATTCGTTGAAAAGGATGTAATAAGTTGAAAATAGAGCTTATTATCTTATCAGATCAGTCACGCTAATAGTTCGAAAAATAATTAGATCAGTGTGCCATAGTTTTATTTATTTATGAATTTGTATGTATGTAACTGTATTTTTAACTAGTTTTTAAACAGCCTTACTCGCTAGATTTTTTTGTCAGGATTCATATTTTAGACCTCCTTATTTCGATGAGCCCCAATTGTAGCCAACGTTGTCCATCGTTTTGGGTACCGAAACGAACCGAATAAAATCCCTGCGGTGGCTGATTTTTGTTGCTGCCGCACAAAAGCTCTTTCTGCTGCCTAATTCACTTTTAATTAACAAATCCCAGTCAGTCAGTTGGGCTAGCAACAGAAACTTTGTTAGCAAATGAAAAGAAATTCAATTAAGCTTATTTGAGCGTTAAAAGCCAATCATGTCATGGCCCGAGCCAGTCAAAAGCACAATGCACCAGACAAAAGCCGTTCGAAGAAGGGTTTGGGTTGAGTTTTGGGCAGGAGTAAGGATCAAGGACGAGGCAGGGTTGCAGCTGAAGGTGTCGTGACGTCAACACATTGCACTCGGATTTGGCAGAGGAGTGCAGTACCCGGAGATGGAGATGGAGATGGAGTTGGAAATCCTTGCAATCCGTGACTTGGAATCGCTGTAAGCCGCTCGGATTTTGGCCGCTTCCCCTTGGGCCCCTTTTAAATACCTCTTCTGCTTTAATTGCACGGTGGTCAGCCCTGTCACACCCCAAAAAAGCCCCATCAGGGGGTGTATAAATTGCATTCGATGTGCCCGTCCTGATGATGATTTGCAATTTGCATTTTGCAATTTCTCCAACTAGTCCTCGTCTCTGTCGCTCCTTTAGGCTCCGGTTTTTGCATACCAATTAATTAGATGCGAATGCAATTTTAATTACAGTCAACGCCGATGCCAATGCATTTGCCAAATTGAAGTTCGCAAATTTATGGCCAACACTCTCTAATCCAATGTGGAACGGGCGTGCTGGATGCATTGGAGAAAATGAGGATACAAAGTCAGATGAGCAGCTGGGACCGGGATTTGAAAATGAATAGCCAATTCGAATTTATAGAAATCTTTGGATTTAATATCCTGTCTTATCGGTATCCTCTTTTTAAAAGTAATAATAAGGCCAATAACATTTGAAATAATGAGGATTTTTTGGTCGTATTGACCTATTTTCTACTAAATATTTTGTTATTTGATAAACAGAAATTTTTAAAAGTACTTAATTTTTCAATCATTTTTGCTTAAATCATCTTTAATAATAAACAGGTTATTGGTCTTTGGTCGCAACTGTACCTAAGAAAAGAGTCTCCGACCGATTTTCCTACTGTGTTTTGCATTGCCGATTGGAACTTGATTGATCGCCGCAGTCAGCAACCTCATCATCGTCATCCTCCTCCCAAGGATTGGTCTTCATCATCGTCATTTACCCATGCGTCAGTCAAGTCGGTCGAGAATGTAAGCAAACATGATGGTGGTCACGTGTCCCCGGGTTGTAAGCTCCCAGAAGAGACACGTGTTCCATGCCGACGTCGTTGTCTTGAACATTTGATTTTTTTCCGCTCACTCTTCTGTTTTTTTTTTGAAGTACTTTTCTGGGTTGAAGGGGGTGGAATGTGTGGAATCTCGTTGTTTGTACTGTCAAAGTTTATATTTTTTTTTTGATTTTCTATTCCTGCCGAAGCTAAGCCTAAAAGTATGATTTGATTTTCGGTTTTCTTAGGCCTAAGTACATTAACGCTTATTTTCACTCATCAACGCTTTGTTAAGTGTTGGAAATAATGTGTGAATATATTTTCGAATGGGCGGAGTGACTATTTTTTGGGGTGAGGCTAATCAACTGTTGGCCTCAGGGGAGTCGTATCATTTGGTTATCCCCAGCTATTATTAATTTAAATTGTTACTAACATATATATATTTTTATATAAAAAATAGTTCGTTCTCTCTGTTGTTGATATATTTTGTTGATATATTAAAAATGAGAAAATATTAGAGAAAATATTATTATTTTTTTATTTTGTAAGGTTCTTTCTAAAAACTTCATAAATAAATTACTTCTAAATGGAAGCAATTTACATTTTTCTGGAGTAGTAATGCAAATGACTTATTTTTTTGTGTTTCCTAATTATGCCCTTAAATTATCGGTTCGTTTCTCTCGAATTAAACCCATTATTATGACCCACCTATATAGCCATTAAAAACCCACTGAAACCACGCCTGTTGTTAAGCCACTCGAGATCTAGCGATCCCATTTTACAATGATATAGAGCAACAGCTAGCGAAACCCTTGCGAAAAGGACGATTTCAAACCCTTGAAAACATTTTCAAATGACTTCATTTTCTAATTTCCAATTGAGAAATTGCATCAACTTAAATGGGAAACGTGTCTACCCCGACCTTCTGCTGCTTGGTCCTAGGGTTGGTAAAAGGTCCTTGAAAATCCAGATTCCAAATTCAGAGAGTGCGTGAGGCACACGCACAAATGCCAACAAACAATTGCAAAACATTTACACGGACACACGCCACGCAGTCATACAAAAAAATAACACAAATTCGTCAAAAATCAAAATCGAATCACACAAAAATAATAGAATCCATTCAGCGGCGGAACAGTATCTCAGCAGTGGGATGACTTTAACACCCCCAGGCGCATTAGCAGGACACGCGACGCAGCCCAAACAAGTCCAGATTGAAAGTGGAATCCCGAGTAGAAACAATCGCAGCACGGCCTAAAAAATAGTGGCGACAAACATTAGCAGGAACAACAGCAAATTGCCCGAATCCATGCCGACGAATAAACGTGCCAAAGGACCAGAAGGACCAAAAGCCTCCGACTGCCGCCAGTGTTTGCACAGAAGTTTGCTGGAACAATTATTACATTTGTTTAACTTTACCCATGAACAGCGAAGAGTGGAAATTCGGAGTGTGGGCAATTGTACAACACTTCGAGGAGTTTAGGGTATATCAGGCATATATATAAATACATATTAAACTACCTAAATGTATGATATAAATATAAGAATATAGTAAAATTAATAAAAGAATCCAATTAATATGGTATAATCACAACACAAGGCCACCTTAACTTACATTACTTACCACCTAGACTTTAGATTTTAATTTCCGTTGGCTTTCAAGGGTATCAAACAGTTCGTACTCAAGATAATCAAACCTTTAGTGTTTATTGTTCTTGTCGCTGGCAATCGTGAACGGACGCCGTCGGCTGTCGAGTTAATTTAAGAAAAACTCCCACCGAGAGGACTAGCGAAAAAGTTGAGAACAGTTCGCGTCGAAAAGCTGAAAAGGATTCCCAGCTGCAAATCCTTTACGTGTGCCGCCCGTCTTTGTTTTAATTGCCACGTGAAATTGCTCATACGCCTGATTGCCCTGCGAAGAAGTCGCGGTTCCGTTCGCGGATTTATCCGGACATACTCCGCCGCCGCTGCCGGCATTTGTTTGGTTAGTTGTTTTTTTCTGTGAGTTTTCTGGCCCAGAGTTTTGTTTTTGCTATTGTTGAAGTTTGGTTTTTGGGCGACCGGGCTCAGTGGCGGTTGTGTAAACATTTCACTTGCAGGATGCACAGTCGAACACAGTCGATGTTTTGCTCGGGGGGTCCTGATTTCTGGAGGGGTTAACCCTTTCGAATACGTTTCAAGTGTGTTTTTGAAACCTATTTTGATATACTTTCAATAAGGTATCGTAGGCTCCTAAAAAAAGTATATATCCACGCTGTGTATATCTGTTGTAATGAAATCTACCCTTTTCGAAGCCAATTAGAAAAACAGACTACTAAGACTAAGTGTTAAGGGGATGCTAGTAAGTAGACATCGTGGATCCTGCCAACCGACTGCCGAGCCATTAAGCCCTTTGCCTATATCCAACCCAAACTACTCCTCATCCATTACACTAATTGCCTGGCCAATGCATTGGTCCATCTTCGTAACCCCTCGATAAAGTAATGAGTTGCGACTGGCTTAGTGCGAAGGGTACTTCATAAATCAGCCTCAAATGCGCCATTAATCATAACAAACCCGAGACATACGTGAAATCCGTATCATATGTGTACGTAACACCTGAGCAAAAACCAAAACCGAAACCCAAATTCCGCACCGCAAATGTCAAAACAAATTCCGCAGAGGAGTGGAAAAAAAATTATGCAAATAAGCAAATAAGCCGCAAAACCAAAAATTGGCTGCCAAAATCTGGCACACAGTGTCCTAATTGATTTATGAGGGTTTCCCTCATAAGCCCTCCAAAAGCCTCAACGGCCCAACTCGAACTCTTTTTCGCTGGAAATTAAGCTAAAAATTACGCAAAATAAATGATTTACGCAAATAAATTGAAATTTATTGAGTCCGAATGTGTGTTTGTTTTGTTGTTTACTTATTTTCATCCAATATGGTGCATTCATACCTCTCTATACGCGTCTATATGTGCATTCGGATCGGAGGTATAGGTTTTTGTGTTTTGGCATCAGCTTGTGATATGCAAATTCCTTTTTTGTTGCATACTTTTCAGGGAGTGGTTGCAATGGGGACACATTGCTTTGCGGATTTTAATTAAGCTTGAAAAGGTTACAACAAATTAGGGAAAATCGGATCGACATTTTGATATCTATAATCTTTTTCATCATAATTAAGAAACAAAGAGTATTATAAATAATATCATATATTAATCGTATTTCAGTTAACAAAGCGAACATATTATACACATTTATAATACGAAAGAAACAAATTTTAATATTGTAGAAAATTTAAATATTTAATCTATTATATAATATACAATTACATTTACTCAAAATATATTTATTATGGATTTTAAATGATCTTTTACTCATATGAAAATATATAAAACTTTTTAATAATAAAATAATTTGACGGTTGATATAAATAATGTTACCTTCGCATTTTTTTCTTCTTTTTGATTAGATTCTCAAGATTGCAATTGATTTTAGTTATGGTCCTATATTATCCTATTATCCTATGTCGGTTTTGATGTTAATAAGATATATTTTTTTTAATTGGTACCTCTCAAAAGTAGTATTGTTGTTTCTATTTTTAAGGAATGATGATTTATGCTGGAACCTGCAATTCGATTCCTCTGTACGGTGTTCATCCGATTATGCCCAGTGCTACCCTTTATCTTCCGTTTGATAAAAAGGATATCGGACCACACCACAAACAGTCACACCTATCCTTCTCACACGCATTTATGTATATAGCTGCCACGGAACATGGGCGTGTAACAGGATTAATGCAGTGTTGCCCCTTCTAACCGACCCCTGCCCCTTCAGCGCACCCCCTGACATATGCCACAGATTGGCTTTCCATTTGATTTGCATTGCATTTAATGAAAAATTATTTTCAAATTTGTCTGTTTAATCGTGTGACAATTGGTCAAACGGTACGTCCGCTCCCTCATTGGAAATAAATCAAAGGAATTTCCGGGGATTTTTTGTGGTGTTCGTTTTGGGATTCCCCGTTTGGTGTTTAATGATTGGTAAGCTTTGCAATTAGGAAATTAGTTTGATTTTTAATTAACATGCGGTTTCGGTCCGCTATTTATTTTTTGCTATTTGGTTTTGGTTTACCCTTATTTTTTGTAGGTTTGCCCAATTTGTTTTTGTTTTGGGTAAATTACGCAAATCATTTAATGCGTTTTGTGGTTAGAATTGCTTTCCATTTTTTTTTTATGTGGTTTGTTTTTTATGTTTCGTTTGACCCGTTGAGATTTGCATTTAATGAGCTTCTAAGTGGATTTTAATTTAATTAATGAAACACGATTTTTTTTCGCATTGGTTTTCGTTTGGTTAGATGTGCTGAATTAATTTGTTTGTACGCTTGCTCATTTGAATGAAATGCTTTAAGCTGGTGTTTACTTATTTTTAATGTAATTCAAAGCAGTCAAGTGAGTGTTTAGAATAAACCAAAATATTAATAATTAAGTCACAACAATCTATCAATTAGGTTTTTTAAAAATTTAATTTCATTTTAAAAATTTGAGCTCAATGCATTTTCTTCTTCTGCCTACCGACTTTCCACTTTCTTCTGAACTCATGTTTCCTCTTCGATAAATATCCACTCTTTATGTAATCCTTTTCCTTCGGCCTTATCCTGCCGCCGCAAAATCATTGCCGCATGCGTTTAATGAAATCTTTTTTCGTCCCGCCCAAAATCTAATTAGCTTTTGGGGAGTTTAGCAAGAGGAACTAATTACCAGGATGCAGCGGCAGGAAACGACGAGGAGCAGCAGACGACGACTTTCATGTTTGATCCTGTACAAATTAACAAATTGTATACGTTTATTAAGCGAGCAAAGCAAACGGAAACAACACACAAAGGACGCACAAAGGAGCTGCGGAAAAAACTGCAAACGTCATCGAAAAAGTGTTCCAGAAGGCAATCCCCCATGCTGCACTCAAGTGGCTTTATCAGTGGTGTGTAACCGCAGGATCCCCGGCAGGATGTGACTCGAATGTCCCTTACAATATTTTAGGAAAAAAAAAGAGAAGCGAAAACGACGAATGAAATTGCATTCAATTGAGCGCATTTATTGTTTGAATTAAGTCATGAGGAAAATTCCATTAGAATGGCAGAGAAAACTGCACTCGAGGTGCCTGCGGTGGGTGGTTAAGTGCACAGGAAAAAAAGCAATGATTGTTAACTGGTAAGTTCTAGAAATACGCATTAAAAATTATTGGAATTAACTTTGTTTTTTTTTTTATCATTACATGACTGGATTCTTGCTGACTAGATTGATTTTCACGTTAGTATGTGTAATATTATCCTAGTTTTTTTTTTTTTTTCGGTGCAAGTGTGGTGCAGCGGCAGACACATGTGGCTGTTTGGCATTAAATGGGATTTTATGCAATGTTTGACTGGCAAGGACTTCGCCGCCGCTTTTTGCGCCTTTTGTCCCGCAAAGCAATCAGCGGCATTTAGCCGAATGCCTTGAGTTCGGGAGGATCTTCCTCCCCCGGTTTCTCATTTTAATGGGTAGCCCAGTGCACCACCTGCAACATGCTGATTGACAGCTTGGGCGGTTGCAATTCGAGTTGCACATGAAATTGAAGGGAAACAACAAAATGCTGCACTTGATTACGTCTTCTTTTTTTTTGAAAGGGCTCAATAAATGAGGCGGGTGCTTGCCAACGAATTGCAGATGCCCTGGAGAATGTAACAATGGTTTTAGAAACATATATACCTTCTGACAGATTTTCATATACCAATTGCTAATTGGTGTATATATGCGAATCACTATCTATAATAGGACTAAAATTTAAACAAAAAAGATTATATCTTAATCTGTATTAATAACCACCACATTAATTATTAATAACAACCACAAGCAAGTAAATTACTAATTGTTAAATGTTCAGTTGTGTCCTATGATGTTTATGAACATGTCTTTAAAAACGTGTCTGTTTTAGCTAATGGAGTCTGCCGATAGGTAAGAGTTATCTCGAAAAAATTGTCAACACAATGTTATGATTGGTTTTTGTTGACTTTTTAATTAGTTAGGCCCAGATAGACACATCAACCAAAGCCACAAAGGAGTCCGAAAGTAACATGGCCCGCAGGGTCCAATGTTGTACGGTGGCTAGAGTTTATTAATTTTTGGGGGAATACTCAGAACTAGAAAAAAGCAAAAACGAAATGCATTTGTGCCAGCAGACACCAGGAACCACAAAGGGAAAAGTATTGAGAGGAACTGGACATGCCATACACTGTTGGTGTTCGCCTGTGAAGAACGATAAAGTTTGTCCAGCAGATTTGAGGAGTCCTCCTGCCCAATTCCGACCACATTGTTTGCCATACACTTCATTTATTTGGAATTAGACCAGGCACTCCACTCAGCTCCGCTGGATGCACTCGAATTTGAATCCTTTATGAAGCGTGGCACCAACAACTGGACCCAAAAACAGGACACGGCACACATGCTCATGCATACACATCTTCGCAGGACTGCACAAGTAGCCTCAGCTCCTCTGTTTCCCAGTTTGAGTCAACTTCGGGTCCAGTATGTGCAGCAGACCAAAAACCATTGATTGTCATCGAATAGCCCCGCAGAAGTGGAAGAAAAAGCGGCAGGACGATGAAGATTATGGGGATGTAGAACTTCGAAGGAAATGTAAAGATTCCAATTGTCTACTACCGTGTAATCCGTAACAAGGAATTACTAAAAATACTTAATATGAATATTTTCTTTCCATATGTAACTCGTTTTGAATATAAAACTATTTTTTTTGCAGTTTGTTTATAGAATCATTTATCATGTATACATTGATTCATTGTTTTTATTGGTTCCATAAATATGCTAATATATCGAGTTGAGCTTTGAAATAACCTTCAATACTTTTCATAAGTTACGTAATTTATAATTTTCAAGATAATATAATTGATTGGCTTTCGCATACAATAACCTTTTAAACGTTCGGTTAGAGGGTATCGAATGTGAGCAGCTCCCAATTGCGACTACCGTGTCCTGTCGCAACTGCTTAATAGTCAAAGTGTCCCGGCTCCATTTCCACTTTTGCCTGCAGTTGGCAGCAGCCGAATCCTTCCTTACCAACTCGGTCCTTCCACCGAGTTTACGTGTTTTTGTACATTTGTTACGCTACACGTAATGCAAGTGTGAGTGTGTGTAGATGGTCCTTTCGTGTGGGATTTTGTAGAGGAGAATGGGTGCAGAAGGGGGATGGGAGTGCATCCTGTGACTTAGTCCATGCCACGTCACGCTACACTTGATAAATCTCTAATGCCACTTTGGGTGTGCCAACCACACAAACCCGACTTCCCACCCACATTACCTTACTTCACTTTGTATCATCCCATCCAAATTCTAGCTACACTAAAGAAATTTTCTTAGATTTGTTTAGTGGTGTTATGGTTTAATGGAAATCGGATTTATAGAATTCAAAGCAGGTTTCAAACAGGTTTTGTTTGCTAAAAATGTTACTTAAAGGTCTATAAAAATCCTTTTTCTTTTCATTAAAACTTTTTTTTAAACATAGTTTAAATTCAATTAATACAATTTTTATGAAAACCGTGATCTCTGAGCATACGCATAAATCGGAAAAAAACCAAATATATTTAAAATGATTTTTTTGAGTGCATTGCAACTCTCATCAGTCCCTGCTGAGTGGCCCTCTAAATGCCTCCTCCTAACCCCTTTCGTTCCCTCCGCACCCCTTCAACATTTGTGTAATTTCTGTTGCTGTCGTTCTGATGTCCCCTCTCCGCAGCAAACTCATACTGTTTTCCAGTTCGATTATTAAACGTTGGAAATTTTCTACAAATGTTTGGGGGCACTTGGCAGTGTGTTTTTGGATGAGCCTGTGCGCTCTCAGGTGTTTTGGCCGAACCTGAAGCTATTGATGATCCATTTGGCCAATGTTTAATCAAAGTTAATTCGAGGTATTGTTGGACGATTGTGTGGTTTCTGACTTTCATCTGGGTTTGCTGCTTATATAAGCAAGGGGTCTTCCAAGTAAAAATAGATTAATTGATCCTTTGACTAATACTTTAAGGTAACAATTCAAAATATCTTACAATTTAAGAATTCGTTTATATCTTTAAAATAATTTTATAAAATTGTTAAGTCTTATCTATAAAATTTATCTTTAGCACTAGATTTATATTAATTGTTAAGTCTTATCTTATAATTTTATCTTTAGCACTAGATATATAATATTAGCACTCATATAAACTAGAAGGTTAATACTTCCCCTTCCGTATTTTACGTAATTACCATTCGCCCTGTGGATGGAATATTCCATTCACTTTTAACTATGTCTGATGCACTCAATCCACGATGTAATTCCCCCAACTTTAGGCTAAATCAAGTCTCCGCCCGGAAGGGAGTGGCACCCTAATGAGCTTTTCGAGAGTGTCGCCTGCTCACTTCACGTTCGCTGGAACTCTGCCTAATTCCTTAATTAAAATCGAAGCCTACTCACGGGAGGACAGCATCGGGGAAATCCATTGACTGATTGCAATATTTCACTTTTAAGTCACACGATGCCGCAGTCCATTTTCCATGGTGTTGGACTCAGGCGAACAAACAAACAAACCGAACAGAACTGAACACGGGGGCTTAATTTGTATGACCAGGCGGAGCAGGATGTGGCAGTGAAGCTGCGATTTCCTGGCGACCGCTGCCCGACTGCCTTTATTAAAAAGGACACTCTGACCGCACGGGCACAAAACTGTAATCTGTGCAACAAAGTTGCAGCTGCCCATGCTACACTTCTTTGAAGAACACAATCGCTTTATATACACAATAATTTTTTTTTAACTTTTATATTACTCAATTATAATATTATTTATTTTGTAAGTGAGTCTGATAAATTGTATCGATAAGTAAGGAATATTTAGTATTTAAAGAGTAATAAGCTTTTTAAAAACTAAACTAGTGAAATATTGATTTGTGCTCATTCTATGCAGTTTTAATTCAATTAAAAGGGTATCTCCTAGTCGTTGCTGTTTCGAACTTCCTCAACATTCTTGTTTCAAAATGAGATTTGCGTTAGTTGGAATCACTTGACATGCAGCTAGCCAAATGAGCTGGATAGAAAATCCGCAGTCCAAACCCTAAAAGGAAACTTTTGGCATCTTTGTGTGGGTGGGCGTATCTGTATCTCTGTGTGTGCGTTCAATTGGGTGGGTGTGCTAAATGATGCCGAGGGAGTCGGGTCAAAATCGTTGCCTTTTCGACGCCGCCGCGTCGCTTTGGCATAATAAATTAACAAATTTGTCGGCGTCTCTTTCGAGATTCGTGGGCCGATGACAGGACACTGGATCCATCCACCTGTGTCCTTTTCGGCGGTGCATGTGGGGGAGTTCGTTTGTGATGGAGAGTGTGTGTGTTGTCCATTTCGCTGCTGCCAATCATGTCGGATTAATAACAAGCGTACAAGGATGCTTTATTCATGCCAGCCGAAACATTCGAGGAAAATTGCAGCTGCTCCACCCCTGCCATCGTCCTTTGTCCACGAAATCATGGGCGGCCAAATGACGCGTCACAGGTTGTCGAGTGTCCAGCTTGCTGTCCTCTGCATTACATAAGAGGGTCCTGGTCCTGGCATCCCCATCACTTTCCTTGTATCCTTGCAGTGGGCTTTACTTCTAGCAGACCAACCAGAAAGTGATATGCGTGCTACATGAAATACATAAACACCCTACATTATTATTATTTCTATTCAATCCGTATGTATATTATTAAAAAAATGTGAATATGATTATATCCATAATACAACTTAGAGAAGAGAATTGGTTACAAGGCAATTGATAAGAAATAAACAATATCCGGAACTGTTGATCATACAATCTTTTTTTTTACCATTCAATTAGTTAAAATATTTTAAATGTTGCACATCACGGCTCCCATTAAAAGCAAATTTCCCACTGTGGGGCACTCTATCCGAAGTTTTAATTGTAACAGGCAGTCGCATGTTGCCAGTGCATTTCGTGCCTCGGTTTCCTGTGTTGCTGCCACTTTTTCTTTCAGCCCCATATCGACTCCATTCACCCATTCCGCATTTTCCGGCCTGTCAATATTTTGCACATTTCATTGTTGCACTCCGCCCAGCGATTGCAATGGTTGTTTTCCCCTCTTTGTTCGCAGTGGGTGTGTGAGATTTATAAGCTCCACTTCACTCTTCCCTTCCCTTCCCTTCCCGAGTGACCACAGCATGTTGCGGCGCCCATTTCAAGCACCCAACGATTTACCACCACCAGCCTCCATCTATCCACCCACAAAACACCCGTACATTCTGCGAAAACAACCTGACCAGATCTGACCAACCTGTGGCCAAGCAGGCAGGTTGGCCGCACATTCGTCAGGGCTAAGTTTATTTCGCTCCTGTTGTGCTTTTCTTTTAGTTATTGTATTTCTTTCGTTGTGCACCCAGTATTTGAAGAGTCAAAGGTGGCAAGGACATGGGGCTGTCATGCAACAAGTAAAGAATTTGTTAAAGTGGCTATGAGAGCCATAAGTGTTAGTAAATAATATAATAATACAATACAATTGCTTTAATTTTGCCAGTTCCTCAGTATGATGTAATAATGATCGAGTACGTGAAAGATAGGATCATAGGAATATAGACAGTACCAGGTATGTTTTAGTCGCAATAAGCCCAACATATATTTCGAACGTGTTTTTTTTTTGCCATTTTATAGCTGGCCGCCTTTGTGCGAGTGTTTTGACCAACAATTTTTCCGTCAGGCGTCAGTTTTGGCACCTGCTGCTGGTCGCCTGTTCCTCTACTTCCGTTGTCTAAGCCAAAATTGACCAACAGGAGCGAACGCTTTTTTGGCCACATGTGCCATGGTGTCTATTCCTGGCATTTTCTTTCTTCCTTTCACTCTGGGGGAATTTAATTTCGGCTTTGCAGCGCGTGACGTTCTATTTGTGTTTATATCGCTGCTGTGTGCGGGGCATGACACGAATTTGCTTTGAAAATTGAATTAGATTGGCCTGCGGACCGGCAGCTGATTTGATTGCAATTTCCCTCGACCGCTGCATGGATGCATGCCTCCAAAGGAATTTTTCCAGCACTCTGCAATTTGATTAACTGGCCGAGCGTTGCATAAATTATGTCAAATTATGTTGGGGGGAATTGTTTTCGATACTAGCTAGTTAGTGGCTTTGTTGTATGAGGGCAAACCAATTTGTTGCAGGACATTTTCAAATGCCGCAGAAAATTTAGGACACGTAAGGAACGTACGTTCAACTAACTTTATTTTTGATTTCAACTATTGTTTTTCTGCTGACATAGTAGTGACATATTGTATATCAATATGCTTACTTATGTATAAAAAATGTTTTTAAAAATAATCATACTAGTTATATTTTATTTTAGGTAAGACTTAAAGTTTTACTTTAAGCGCATTAAATCTGGCGCTTAGATTAAATCCTAAAATTTATAACAAAATTTTGCATTTCCACCTCAGTTGCTTTGCAAAAAAGGTTACACAACAGTTTGTTTATATTCATTCCTTTATCATGAAAAAAATCCAACCTCCGAAATCGCACCCTTTCATGCAAAATAGTGGCCCCCTATCATTTTACTTTCCCATATTTTTACAACCCGTTTACATTGATTTTTCCACTCCGTCAACAGCTCGTCAACCCTGTAAAAATCAAAATGAATTTTATTTTTTATTACCAGTCGCGTATTTTATTGCATTTTTATCGCGCCTGCAGCCAAATGAGAGATGCAAAAATTTTGCACTCAACCGTCACTAATCATTTCATTTAACTTTAAAGTCATATTTATGAACTTTTCTGTCGTACAACATTTATGACGTGCGCCTTTTCCAAGCGGACAGATGGTGGAAAAATTCTCTGGCCCTGCACGTGCCTATAATTTTACGATTCTATTCGCGTGTCCCCAGTCTATATGGCTAATTAGGAGGTGAAGTCGCAAATTTGCCTATTGGAAAGTCGTAAAATTGTTTAGCAAAGCCTCATTTTTCCTTGCTCCAGTCGTAAAATTTGCGAATTTGCATAATTTTAGCAAAGGACAGGATCAGGCTAATTTTTCGTGCCCGCTGACAGTTTTTTAAATTTAACAACTTGACATCATAAAATAGCAATGGGATGACTAATTTTCTGCAAATTTACATAATGAGGTGAGAGTTCGGAAGTCAAGGAGATGTTTTACGGCTTTTATATTAGTTAGAAAGCTTAGCTGTATTTTATGTTAAATTTTTTAACATACTTTAAATTTTAATAATATATATTTAGTTTAAGATCAATCATCATTATAAACAAGTGACTTTGATTTATTTAAACCAGCAGAGAAAATTAAATTCTCGACTCATATGCTGGCTGATGGAAGTGAATTTTGCTTACCCTCAGTTTCCCTAAATGACTTTTCCAATCTGTCCCGATTGTACTGAATTTTCCAGTTTATTAATTCGCCAATTGACAGACTTATTGCAAATTGAAAACAAAAGCGCGAACAACGCACCCAAAGGAAAATGCAAAACGGCAGCAGGGCACAAAAAAAAGGATCTGCAATTCAAAATTCGTTATGCATTCTGCTGCTGCCCCTCGAGCGGAAACGAGACAGCAACACAGGGAGTGAGCGAGAGAGAACAAAGGATGCAATAATAAAAATCAAGCCCGCAACGAATTTGCGCAATCAGCTGGAAATTATTTACATGTTTATACGAAATTGAAACAACAAACGCTCCCGAGCCACATTTTTCCATTCGCCTCCGCACGACGACAGCGATATATGTGCACTTAAAAAAAATTTGTATAGAAAAAAAATCCAGAAATATCCTAGCTTTATTTATATGATACAAATATATAATTTTATCAGAAATCTATGTATCATTTGGATCTAAAAATCCAAGATTTTGTAAGATTTTATTATATTTTTCTCAGTGCAGTTGTTCGTGGATCCTTTAGTTGAGGTGACACCTTCAGCACGTACGTACAGCTCAATAAAAGCCTCACAAATTTACATAGAAAATGTCGCAGGGTTTCCGACTCCCTTGGTTTTGGGTTCGAAATCATAAATATCGCAATTAATGATGCAAAAAGTGCGAAAAGAATGTTTATGTGTAAAATTTCGCATTGTTCGGAACTCGTGTAAGCAAAAGAGTGTGATTCGGTGAGTGCATGCATATATTATGTGGGTTTCCCTGAACATGAAATGTGAGCCATTTGGCTGCCAAATTCTGTGTGGAAAATGTGCTTTAGATGGAGCTCACTTTAGCTCACATTTCCAGTGAGCAAGAATAGTTAAATAAAAATGTTTCAAAATAATCGGTCCAAAACGACATGGTTTCAACATTATGTTTGGTAAATTTTTGAAATTTCCTTTTATGAAATTTCACACACATTTATTCAAGTAAAATTTGGCAAAAACAATTTCATTTTAACAATTGTTGAAGCTCACTCGAATTTGGAGCCCAAAACAACTTGCAGCTGCGTTGCATCGACAATTCCATGTTTTCTTCTCTTTAGGTTTAAAGAAATTTCATTTGGCAGAAGTGCCGCCTCCGCTGCTGATTTATACCAGGACAATATGTGAGACTTTGGCCAAAAAGAAAAGTGGCACTCGGCACTAAAGAGAGTTGGCAGAGAGAATACCCAAAACAGGAAAGAGAACATCAATTCAGGCAATTTACTGCCTCCTTGGCTATCGGTGCATTTTCCCAGAGCTGGACCGAAAATAATTTGAATGAAAACTCCATTACGGTTTCCTGGGAAAACCAGAGGGTGGTGGCGAGCTGGAGACTCGGCGTCGCCAGTGATTCACACAAAGTGACCGCAGTAGGAAGAATTGGCAGGCGGGAGTGGGAAAAGCAGGAAGCAATCCTTTCGACTGCTTAAGTGCACTTTACACATTTTTCTTTTATTCCCTGCCAACTGGACCCCATAAATCTCATTTGGACCAAATTGTTTTTCATATCGTCTCGCTCGTGTATTTATTTTGCAATTTGCATATTTAATGACACTTACATGCATGTTCTTCGTCCATATGCAAATCGACTTAATATTTAACCCTTCACGGCGGACATAAAAAATAATAATACATTTTACTAAAACATCATTGTGCGATTTGTAAAAATATATGTATATATATATATTTTTATCTATTATTACTTTCTGTGCTAAAACTAATAGTTTTTGTTAAATTTAATTAAATCATATATAAATTGTTGAATATATAATATGAGATTATTCATTATCTTTATTTAATTGGGTAATAAAACTGTATATACTGTTTAAAGTCCAGCTGAAACTAAAAATGAATACAGTCGCCGTGAAGGGGTTAATTGTGAGTCGCGTGGCCCAATGAAATGCGCATTAAGTTGGCTTAATAGTATTCAATTATGCCATGTACTTTTCACAGGCACTGTGCTGGAATTCTCTGCTCATGCTGCTGTGTCCCTCTGATAAGACTTCTTGCGAAAACTTTGGCGCTTCGCTTAATTGCTGTCATTAAATTTATGCAGCTTTGCCAATCTTATCATAATCATGGCGAGGCTGACACACACACATGCGTTGCCATGAACACTAACTAGCACACACACTTCCGATTTTCTCCTTGCCGATTCGCCACACCCCTTATTGCATTTCACAGTGCACACTTGAATAATTTCAACGCGGATTATACTAATTAAGCGCCTGAACAGCCGATTCGAAGGGGGTGTGGCAAAATCAGGGGTCTTAAGTCCCATTTCCACGGTCTTACTTCACTGGTCATTTCGATGCATTCGCTGCAATATTCAAAATCATTATTCGCAGTAGGCCTTTTCGCTGTTACACTGCATAGAATGTAAACTCTAGTTTCTCAATACAGTTTGCAAAATTCGAAGTGACAAAATAAATAGAAAAGTTGTATTTCATCGCGATTATTCAAGACACATCTAATACAAGCCAACTGTTGATATCGATCTATCATCTATCCAGTATCTATTTACTTCAAACATCCTCGACTGTCGTTAATTTTGCCCCACTGTGCCAAAATGAAGATGCTGGGTGATTTATCCCACGTCATGTTGGCTTAAACAAATCATTTATATGCAGCGCTCGCAATTATTTGCACTTAATTGTGTGTTAAGTGCCCCAGACTGGGATGTTCGGTGTGCATATAGTAGATATACATATGTATGTATGTATGCATTTGCCACGATGGCGATGTTGTTGGTGTCCTCGCTGGTTATTGCAGCGGAAGCGATGTCCGTTGATTGATATCGCATTCAGGCGTGTTGAAAATTATTTGCATTGATAATTCGCTGATTAATGTTTGCCACCGAATCATCAGCATCAGCACCATCACCATCCCCATTCCCATCCTGGCATCCATTTCCGCACTCTCCTCAGCCAGGATACTCGCATATCCTGTCGCCGCGATTTTGGTCTGACTGCGTGTTATGTGATGCCATGTTGTGATGTAATATTGATGGCCTGTCCACCGGGTCGGTCGCTAGATCCTGATTTCGGCGCGGAGGGACTGGGAACTGTTTATTGCATTTGCAGAGGTTTTTGCGTTAATGCTGTAAACAATTAAGCGAAGCGTATTAAGTCGGATTTGGGTCGGAGCCATAGCCATTGCACTGCACTAACTAATTTATGTCGGCTTGTTTAAGGGATGAGTATTAAACGCATTCGATTCAATTGATTTAAGTGCATTATTAAAGTTGAGTGAATCTTTAAATTCGGACTATATAAGTATCTCTTATGTGTGGCTAAAAAAAAACACCGAAGAACTAGCGACTTTTAAAGTATTTTAGTAAGTAGTTTCTTTATAGTATTTAAAAGTTTCCTAAGTATTTGTATTACTGCTATTTTACATTCGGCGTCTCTTAACTATTCGAGCTGAACCTCCATTACGGATTACTTTTGAAAGAACTCCCCAAACTCCATTTACAAATTCTAAACGAAAATTTGAAAATCATTAGGAAAACATCATAAATAACAAATCAGCTTATTAAGAGCTCTGCTGCTGCTTTTGATTCGGTTTTTCATTTTCCGTTTTCCATTCGGCTTTGAATTAATCCACGGCAACCGGCGAGACTTGGCAGCATTAGCAAGGCAAACAAAAGCTTCCTGTGCGACATCCTTCCCTCGTCCCTTAAAAGGACGAACAGTTCAATTGGCAAAAGCGCTCTTTGCTAATTTATGGCGTTTTAATTCATATGCAAAATGACAGTGTGTGTGTTTGCTGATTCTTTTTTTTTTGCGAACTTTCTTTTAATGTTGGGTAAATAATAAAACATGTACGTATTACGACATGTTGACACGAAAAGGGGGAGGAGGTAAATGCAAGAAGATAAGAGAATGGCAGGATCCTTCTTGGGTTGGGTCCTTGGGGTCGCCACAGTCAAGCTCACATATGAACTTAATTTTGGACAGAAATCCAATAAAACTCCGCAGCAGGATGTCTTCACAAGGAAATTATTTTTTATTCATGCATTAAATTGTTTTGACTTTCGCCCGATAGAGATCAGCATGTCGTTCCTGGATTTTCTTTACGATTATTATTTTTTGGACTCCCCTCCCTTTCACATTTTTCTTTTTTCCCAGTTCTGCCACATGCTAATCAAATTACAAGATATGTGTGCTCAGAATCACCTTGGATACCCCAGCCGAAGCAGCTGAATCATTTCCCAGACGGAATCACCTGATAGAAAATCGACGGGGAGGCGAAGCATCGCCTGCAGCAGAAATATCAAAAATAATTTGTTTGACAATAAAAGACGATAAACATTAAAATTATGTGCAAGAGATTTTCCTTTTCTCGGCGATTTTTTATGTCTATACTAAATAAAAGCTGAAAAAAATATGATGATAAAAAGAAACGCGCAATTGCTCAATAGTCACTGTGGAATACTCTTAAATATGCTTTTTATATTTGGCAGGAACTAGAATAATATATGTACGAAAGCGATGCCATTTATAAACTTAAAAGTAAAGATGTTTTATATAAACAATAATCTTAGATAGTTAAAAAATAATTTGTTTTATATTAACCAATTAGAGTGGTCTACTCTAGAGCAGAGTATTTCCCAAAGGGAACTCAGAGCTGGAGGCACAAAAAAAAAAACAGAAGCGTTGTCATCCCAGTGGAAAGCATTTTCCCAGCTCATCGCTGGCTTTCCTCCCAACACCACCCCCATTTTCCGTTGATACTGGCCTGTGGGGCTTTTAAAGAGGGTAAAAGATATCTCTTATGATTAGTCCGCTAAACTCACTCGTAAATTTGTCAAATCGCTCAAGTTATGCGAATCGCATTTTTTCTCTTTATCTGCGGCATTTGCATAGCTCTGTTTTCTGCTTTTCCATTTTCATTTCCCCAGAGACCGCTCCCTTGACCAGCATTTTATTTGATTATTAAATTAGATTTTTGTTGGCTGGCTTGGTTTTTACCAGTTCCTTTTGCACTTTGGCCTCATTAAATATTTCTACGCCATTTTTCCTTGTTATTTTTGCACTTGTACAAAGGAGAAACATCAAAAAACGCGTGAAAAGTTTGGCCAACAGCGGAAAATATATTGCTAGAAAATTGCTTGCCAACTTTTTTATGCATCTGTATCCCTACTTCTTTTTTGCTTTGACAATTCCTTGCCATATTTTTGTGATTTTTCAAGCATTATATATATGTATACGCAGGTATTTTTTTTACTTCTGATGCCAGAGCTAACGAAATCTCATTGTTTTTCCTTCCGCTGGTGCCTCGCTCCTCTCGCCTTCTGCCTTCGCTGTCTGCTGTTTGTTACAACTTTTCAATTGTTTGGCTTCTGTCATAACCTTTGACATGGCAATGGCAACTTGTGGTTGTTGTTTTTGCCTTTTGACTGTCGCCGCCTTTTGTCTTTCGCGCCTTTTGTCCGCGCTTTCCCCATTTTCCGCCCACTCACTCCTCCCACTTTGCATTCGCACTTTGATCTGCTGCACTTTCTGTATTAATTGTAATGATGAAGTGCAAGCCATGTCGGTCCTTGAAATCGAACGGAAGTGGGTGGCAAAGTGGGTAGCTCCGGGTAACGTGCCGCTCATGGAAATTTTCAAATCAGTTGAGATTTTGAAAATAAAAATGGCGATTGAAAGAATTGTAAAATGAACTTTATTTCTGTAAAATATTCATAGAACTATTAGGCAATAGGGAAGACAATTCAAGTGAAAGTTATTAATAGGATTTGGACTATGATATCCATATAAAATTAATTATGTATAGCTTACACAAATTTCAGTAAGCAAAATTGAACTATAGATATACAAAAGAGTTGCCTTTAAATTCCAACTAACGATAAATTTGATAGGAAATTAATATTATTTAATTTTTGGTTTGGTAACTTATTATGATTTTTATTTAAACGCTATATACTTTTTTACATCTAATTTAGGTAAAGCCTTCATAATTTCACTCTCAAACTAACTAAGAAGCTATTGACACACATGCTGACATCCCATATGAAAAAGTACAAGCAGCAGCTGCAACGTCATACCGAAAAACAAGTTGGAGTCTCACTTTCAATTTATGTTGGCTGAGTGCACTCAGGAATGCTTCTTCACCTTGACCCAGATTTGCTCATTCAACCCTTTGCAATAACATAAACAAAAGATGTAAGCAAATTGGCCCCGATTCTAGGTCCCCTGGATTTTTCATTCGTGTTTTTCTCGTTCTGCATATGCAATTCCAAACGAAACGTGCTCAAAGATGCAACATATGCAGTTTTTGCTCAAAGGGCGACCTTGAGAGAGGGGATTAAAGTCTTTGTGCTTAAAGCTACCCATCTAGAGTTGCTACTTCTATTTACACTTAATAAAGCACACTAATGATGACCACAAATCCAACCCGAAGAACAACCAAATTGCAATGAATCTGCACTTGAGCACGTTCCTAAATAAAAACCAACGGAGCTTGCAGGAAAAATAAGTGAACCACCATTGCCCCCTTTCATTTGGGCTAAGGCAACTCTAATATATTTTTAATAATCTTGTTTTCTATATATTTTCGAGTTCGCTTTGAGCTCTACAAACATTACTTACCCTCGGGACAGAAGCGGAAAAATAAGGAAAAGCAATTGATTTGCTTAGTAAGTTTGTGTACATTCAATTAAGTTAAAAATGCCTCAAAAGGCACTCAAATTGCCAGATACCTAAGTATATGCTTGATGATATGGTTGTTTGTAGAAGATTTTTTCAAAAGTGAGGAGTTTTGTTAAAGTAGATCGGACAACTTGGTACTGAATAATTTCATAAGGAGTGCACAAACGAGTACTTCTTTAAAATTGGAAGAAATATATAAGATATTACAATTTTTTGGATATAAATATAAATTTGGAATATATTTCTGTAATGAAGAGCATACCCAGTATAAGAAATTAATACTATTAATACTATTGTCTTGGTATAAGCAATTCGTATCTGTTGCAGAATTGAGCAAATATAATCTAGCTACTTCTAATTTACCTCCACATACCCTCTAAAACGCACAAGTAAATCTGTTGCTTATGTTAAAAAAATCCAAAACTGTTTGTTTACGGGGGTCACTTTACCATTCCTAACTCCACCCCATAGAAATCCCAGCTGGACGCACGCAAAACACACATGCACTTGAGCCTTTCACCGCTTTCTCCCGGAGAAAGGGTTGCCAAAGGATGAAGGATACGATATCATGTGTGGACGCTCGAGCAAACAAAAGTGCAAATTCCCGGGGGGACATTTGATTGAATTCAGACAGTTAACCGTCCTCATAATGCGCATTTTCAAAAAAAAGAAGGAAATCCTTTGGCTTCTGCTTATCTGCCTGGAAGAAAAATATCAAAAAATTTTAAAATCATCTTCAGGGGCTGGGGAACAGTTTATTTGGCAAATGGTATTTGTTCTTTGCCAGTTCTTGCCTTGATTGATATTATTATGGATCCGTCCGTTCATTGATTGATGGTGGACGGCGCTTAAAAGAATCTTCTATTTGGATTTTGGAAAATTAAAAAGCGGCTTAGCATCAGCATCCTTTTCCCCGTATTATTCGCCATACAAAGCGTATTAAAAATGGAAAGTTGAAAGATTTCAGTAGTCTCTTTTTTTCAAGCCTCGCCCAAAGGCAGATTTTAAAATCAGTCGGGTGGCGCCACGCGACATTTTTTAGCATCGATTGTATGAGTCCGGAAAACCGGAATGAGAGAATTTCAGGAATTATTCAGTGTCGTTTGTGTGAGAAAACGACTTTGATCTCTGCCGCCGGTAACCATTTCAATCTGTTTGGTTGAGGGGTAAAAGTGGCACTCATTTCAAGGTGGCAAAGTATTATCAACGATGATTAGGTCTATTATGACTAGCAACGGAGCGAAAGTTCTGGGTAAATTAGCAAGTACTATACATTTCACTGTAAATGATTTTACATTTACACTTAACATTTCGTTGTCTTGTTTTTCGCTGTGTTAGGCTCCATTTGTTATAAAAATTATATATGAATTAAACTCTAGACGATAAAATGTAATATTCTTTGGGTTTGTTTTGCTAAACCACAAACAGACCAAAATCTGAAAATAAACGTTTTTGAATTGTTCATCCCATCACTAGTTAAAAATGCGTATTTTTCCATTCAATAATATTTTTATTTCATGCCATTTGCTTTACTTAGCTTAAGTTACATTAAATTGCTTAAAAGAATGTGTAGTTTGGAGTATTTATGTGTGTAAATATTTCTACTTTTGAACTTGTACTATGTTTATGCTCGTTACGCGAAGAACGCCTTTTCATCGATTTATTTCGCATGGAATCTTAGCCACATATTGCTTATAAGAATAGATCTATAAACTAGATTGACACGTACACAGCTTATATATCGACGGCAAAGTAAATATAAAAATATGTTTCAATTTTAAAAAATATATTTCCATATATATTTGCTAAGTTTAAGAAGCACTCTACCTAGGAAGTTGAATCATTTAAATTTCCCCATAAATAGACACCAAGAGAGTTGTTGGTAAAAAAGTTGTAACTATTTGTAGTTATAGCATGTAGAATAGTTTGACTTATCAACTAAGTTGGTTTCGATTTGAAAACTAGCGACTGCTTACAAAATTTTGCTTTTATCTCTTGAGACAATTTTCCAATATATGAATGTTTGGATTTTTCGTTCACTTATTCTTGCACTGGGCCGACCACCTACGAGAATCTAACTTATTCAGTTAAACAAGTAAAACTAACTTAAATAAGTTTACTAAACAAATACTTGGACTGTAAATTTTTTTAGCAAAATTATTTATCACATTTGCGCTTATCCAAAGTTTTAAAATTTTGTTGTATCCCGACGGATAAGAAACTATGTGCTTAATTTCCAGCAAAGAAAATACATGTATCAAAAGTTAATCTTGTTTTAGGGTTTTCCTTGGGAAATTGATTCACATTTCTCTGTCACTGTCTCGCTCATTCTCTCTCGAAATTTTCGGGCTGCGCTAGTTCTCACCAACGTAAAGTAATCACAAGTTGCGCTTTTAGGAGCCTTAGTTGGTGCTTAAGTTGGTTTTCGAAATTTTTACTGCGCCTGCGGTTGTATTTGAACGGTGGCCTTTAGTTTGCTGGATTTTCCGGACGACTTGTGCTGTTGGTAAAATTGCTTCAGGACCTTGCACATGGTGATGGCCAGGAATTTCCAGGCCAGCAGTTGCTCCTCGGCACTCGGAGGCGCAACTGGCTCACTTGTTGCTCCTGGTGGCGGGAGTTCCTCTGCTGCAGACGGAGGTCCTTCAAAGTCCACTTGATCATGTCCGGGGTCTATGGAGAAAGCCATGGGGCTATCGACTTGATCGCCACTGGGTTCCGATTTCGGGGCGTGCTCTTCTTCGAAAAATGGAATGGCCATATTTGAGTCGCTCAAAATGTTACGTAAAAATGGCACTTGTTAACTTCGATGTGTGGCAAGGTATTTCCTGATTTTCCAGATCTGAACTCTTGGCGAGTTGTCGTACGACTGAAGAGCTCAGCCAGCAGGACGCCCGTATTTATACCCGGGAAACGGCGGGAGAATTAGCTACCCTCTGTGCCCGCTTTCTCTTTACCATCTTCCCTCCCTTTTTTCCTACCTCTCTCTTTCTCTCTTTCTCTCTCTCTCTCTGTCGCCCTCTCTGTGATGACAATATCAACTTTCATCACGTGCAGTAAACGTTTCCTCAAACAAAATGCAGAGAGCGTCACACTTGTGGCATGTTACATACGTTTTACCATTACGTTACTTACCCCGCCGTTACGTTTGAAGCTCGAATTTATATGGGGTGGTTTTCCTACGTTTTTCGAACCAGGACAGGAAAGTTTTCGAAAATGAAACAAAACAAATTTAAGGGGAAAGAATTTATTTTTAGGAAGTCGAGCTAGAAGTACCTAAGATAAATTATTTTCATTAAAGCTAATTTTATAACAAAGAAATGGTAGAATGATATATATTTCTTTTTAAAGCTAACATATGCAAATTTTAAATTTCTGAATTTTCGAACAGCAAAGGGGAAGTAGTCGAATGGCTTATACAAAAATTCGATGTGAGATTTTGCTTTGCTTTGCCTTTTCTTCACTTTTCTTGCCTTGGCTTAGACGTGACCTTGACCAATTTCCTGTTTGGCTTATTTTTCCTGTTTTTTTTGCGTTTCTTTGCCAAGAGTTTTAATTGTTGATACAAATTAAATATAGAAAATTTTTTCCAACTTAGTAAGCATTTATAAAATATGACAATAAAATTGTAACATTTACATCCAAGCTTTGCAAGAATTCGTACTATATAAGTACTAAACAAGACTTAAAATTCCTCACCCGACTATTCTTGTACTTGAAGAAAATCAATTTACCATCCTACAACTCCCTATGACCGCAAGAACAATCGGTTAACATTTTGTGAACCGCATGCCAGGAATTTTTATAGAGTAAAGGAGTGTCTGTTGAATCCTTTTTACCCTCCGACAAATCAATTCCACAAATCAACATAATCAACTTCTCGCCGTAAGTCCAAAATATAATGCACTCGCCGTCAAAAAACTTCTTTTGTTACCCACAGAATAAAATGGGTTTGGAGCAGTGCTGAATAAGAGAGAAAGCTGAAATAAGTGCCGTAAAAAATGTAAAAACTTTTTTATAGTTGCTGCATAAAAAACGTAAAATAAAAACCCAACCGAAGAAATCTACGAAAGAATGCATAACAAAAGAAAATCACCTTCGTGGGCGTGCAGGTGAGTGGGCGGGGTACCAAAAATGATATCCCCGCGATGATAACCCCGAGAAATCAGAGGAAAAATCCATGATCTAATTTGCTAAACACTCGAGCAAAATCAGCGGGGCTCGCCAAATCACTTACATATACTCGTGTACCTGCAAAACTCACTCACATTCTCAAAGGCAAAACAAAGAAAAGAATTGTTTTCGCTTAAAAGAACATTCAAATGGAAATGTTCTGCTTGGCTCAACACAAACAACAAGTGCAGGCGCACACACAAACTGCATTTATTTAGTTAGCAAACAAAATAGAAAAAAAAAGTGAAAAGGAGCAAAGTGGGATCCAAGGGAAGAAACGCATCGCATCGAAAGAGTGGCATTTGAGTACCCCAGACAGTCAGACAATGCATATATATGTATGTACCACCCATATCTATAGGTATACGTATAAAACTGAAGTGCGGCGGGGCATGTGCAGCACACGAACAACGAAAAAGACGGCAGGAAAAAATTACAAGGAAGCAGCACCCAGAAGAGCGAGTTTCAAGACGAGAGTGATGAAAGGATACCCTATTCTTAAGGATAATAATTATGAAGGAATGCCTTAATATGCTTACTCTAGATTATCCTTATCAATACAGTTTAGCTACTATCAAGAGTTCGCTCTAATTGGTAAATGGATAAAAACAAATGGTATATTTGGCAAACACAATATATTGTATTAATTAAAAAGAAATGGCATGGAAATAAGTATCGTTTGAAAATCGCAAATCAAAGATTTGATAGAATTTGTTGATTTTGAAATAATATCCAATTTAAATGTAGTTGTTGAAAATTAAATTTTCTTCGTTCTTTGATTTATTTTGAATTGAAAATGTTGTTAAAGCATTAAATATTCTTAACTTCGATGACAAGGTCACGTACACACATTCGTGTATGTACTCACTGGAAGTGAGTCTCAGTTTTTCCATTTTCGGATTAATTTCCCAAAGTCTCTGCATTGTATCCAACGTATTGCCAATCGGTAGCAGCCATTATAGGGTATTTACCTTTCCAGAACGGATACAACAGAAATTGCAGCATAAAACGTTGCATCGTTCTCATCACAGGGGCACTTTGTTGCCTTCTGTGTGTGTGTTTGGCTGTCAGATTGATATTAAATTATATACCTTATTATCATTGCAGTGTTTGTTTTTGTTTTTTTTTTGTTTGCCAGCCATGTCAGAGGGGGCGTGGCATGGCAAGTCGTGTTTATTTACAGCTGGCAACAATTGTTGCTGAAATGCATTTCACTTTGGCGCACTTTGGAGGATGCACCTCAAGTCAAAGTCAAAGCCAGGACACTTCACATGTGGTTCCCCATTCTGCATTTATGGGTGGCTTCTGTTCTGTTTTGTTTTCTTGTGTAAACTGTTATTTTTCAAGGAGGTGGAAGGATACAAGAGCTTTATGCTTGATGGCTGCGCCCAAGTGACATTAAATGGCATCCACATCCTTCGACTTTCTCGTCTCTTCTCTCTTTATATCCCTTCGTAAAGTGACTAAAGTGGCAGCTTAAAGTTCCCCTGCATTTTAAAGATTTCCCATTCAGATGACGTATAAAATATTTATATTTCCAGCTATTTACGTATTTTTCCTTTATATTGACCATCAAAATAAATTGAAGTAATTTTAGTTCGATGCGCAAACTAAATGGGATTAAAGATTCGATTGTTGATTGCCTGGGCAGCTCTATTTGTTTATTTGTTTGTTTTGCTTTGGCTTTATGGGAGGTAGAATGCAATAAGCAAGTCTAAACCTTGGTTTTTCAATTCGAAAACGAATATGCGGACTTATTTATGCTTCAGTTGATCCAAATACGTTTAGGATAGGATTGCTGATGCAATTCTTTGATGTTGGTACAGGTTACTGTGCTAAATAGTAACTATGATTTATGACTTTAATCCCATTTTAAAGAATATAAAATTCTCTTTTAAACGACTTTTAGATCTGTAATATATAAAGTCATTCACGAGATAATTACCCCAGACCAAAACACTCGGTTTCTGGCAGTCTCATCTACCAAAAAACTGATGGCTAATCGCCACCATTGTCTACTTCAGGCAACCAAAAGTGCTGCACTAATTAACAAATTGATTTATGGAAATGAAAATGACAAGTCTCCGGGGACAAGAACCCAATCATCAGGGTAGAGTCGAAAATCTCTCATATGCAAATATTTTGGCAAAAAACAAAGCGGCAACAAAAATGAGGCACAACCACCCTACGGATGGACGAAAAACTTTGACTCTGCGGTTAAATCTGGAACTCATCCACCGCAGACAGACATTTAATTAAGGTGTCTTCATGGTTACAATCTCTGACTGAACTCGAGTGGCAAATGAGTCTAATTAATAACGAGGCATTTGCAGCATAATTCATTTGGCAGATGTAAACGCTTCTTTTCTAAGCGACGAAGTTGCCAAACTTTATTTTGGGTATGAGTAATTATTTCAAGGCGTTGCGTACAGATGCTTTTGGAAAGAGCATGCAAAATATTTATTTAAATATATTTTTGTGTTTTAAATCTGAAAATAATTACGTAGAATAAATTGGGTTCCGAAAATATTGCCTGGGTTGTGGCCTTTTTGAAACCACATTTGGTCATTTACTTTTTCCATTTTTCCTTACCCGAAAACTTCGCCCCTTTGTGTCAGGCTATTTTTCTTTGTGGTGTTACCATTTTGATGACTTAAGCCAGGCGTCTGTCTGACTTGAATTTATTGCCGGGGTGATATGTTTGTGCCTTGGTCCACCGTAATTTATGCAAATTATTTAGCACTTTCCGCCATCCACATTCCCTGGACACTACAATTAATTTCCAGGTTCAATCATGTAAACCAAAAACCTCCGGAAATGGTATTTATTTTTGGGTTGGTTTTATTATAATCGAATTTTAAGGATAAACATTGTGTTGCAAACTAAAGTAAATAAACATTCTAGCCCGGCCAAGACATCAAAAGCGTGTTTAATTTATGGTTCGTTAGGTCAGCCAATGGCTGTCAGCAAGTGGAAAGGCTTTTGTCTGGTCCCGAACCTCAATCCAAACCGTATGCAAATCAAATTGAGTATTCATCTTCGTCAGTTCTTGGACCCTTTTGCGGGTCCTTTGAGGTGTTGGCTTAAACACTAAATGGAAATTATACAAAAGGCAACTCAGGACCACTCCCAAGTTCCACCCCCCACCCAACGATGGGTCAGGAATAATTCCTTTTTGATTTCCCTCCCCCGCGTTGGAAAACTGTGGGAAAATGCTTACGACACATGTGAGACGAGTAGGAAAATTTATGTGTGTCCAGTTTGGTCATAAAAAAGGGACAACAAACTTAACTCTCTTCGTGGGGAGATGCAAAGCCATACAAAAGATACAATTGGAATGATTCTGCAAGGATCTTTGTGCGGTCAGTTCAAGTAAACATAAAAGGCGACAAAGTGCCACTTTGGTGCTTTCAACTTTCTTCCCCACTAGTTACTTTTAAATGATTCAATGCTTTCAATTGCCAAGTATTTCTTTTTTATTTTAAACTCCCAATGTTGAGGGTTGTTGACCGAACAAATGTCTGCTGGGCATATCAAAAAGCCGATTCGGTTGTTATTAAATGTTTTACGGCCCAACCAGACCAGGATATACAATGGAAATTTTTGAATTGTTGAGCTCCAAGGAGAGTTAATGTTATGGTGTACTTTTTATTGTCAGCTCAGCTTTTAATTTAAATGATATAACGAAATGTTTAACTTTATATGGTCATCCCGAAATGTACTTTGGGATATGTGAAATGTTTTAACAAGGAGGGGGGTGTACGCACAAAGCTGTGGGTTACATAAAATTCTCTTTAAAATTGTGGAACCGTTTTAAAGAAAATAATGTTTAATAATGTATAACAACGCACAAAAAGAATTCATTTTTGTACAATGATAAATTGATTTGTGTAATATATCTCTAAGAGTATTCTGAATTCCTTATTCTGTTTTCCTTACCTTGTTTCCCAATTTTCTTAAAAGTAATTCAAAGTAAAAGCAGAACATTAAAAATAATTTTTACGTTCAACTTTATTTGCAATATTCTTTAAATTGTATTTTTATTTATTTACGTCTATGGGGTTGTTTAAAAATGTTGCCGTTTTTCTTGCCCTCCCTTCTTTTTACTGGCTTATACTCGTATTTATTAGTTCTAAAAAATGTGGCTCGACTCGTTTAATTTTGTAAACCGAAGAGTTTTTGCACAAAACGTTTTTTAACAGCACATATAAATTTTCTTTGAAGGATTTGCTCGATGCAGAACAATTGGAATTTATGAAGGCTTCAATTTGGGGGCGTGCGCTGCACGAATCAAATAAATTTAGCGATCATAAAATTGTCTGCCAGCAAATCCATCCAATATATCAACATATTTGACTACCAATTACAGACACCTTCTCGTCGGCGTTTGGAGGTGGGAAAATTTTGTGACTCAACGCACATGATAATTTATCGCACATGCCTACATGAACACATCACCCCCTCGGAGTTACATGTTCTGTGGATGTGTGTGTTCCTGTGAGTATATTCATATTTTCCCCATATGACCATTGTCTTTATCCCTTTTCGGGGCTCAGACTTGGGCGATGATTTGCAGCCGCTGCCAGTAAATCAAGCCTGCAGTATTAGATCAGATCAGCAGCCTGCATGGATAATAAATGAATTGTTTATGGACCGACAAAGTGGGCAAAGCCATGTCCCCTGTCTCTAAATTTTCTTCGTCTCTACTTTTTTGATATACTGCGTCTTATATTGAGGAGACTAAGCTACCTACGTGAATCTGACGTGAAAATATCATTAGGAGTGCTTAAAAGTAACACGGAATTGTTAATATCTTTACGTTTAACACAAGACCCTTTTAATTAAATTCAAACTATATGAATAAAAAATAACTACAATTTTATAAAATTTAGAAATATTATTATTATATTATTATGGTCACGCCTGTAAAACGAAAATAATATTTTATAAGAGTTAACACGAAAAACCTTTATTAGTTTATTTGGATTTAATCAGTAATAATTTAGCATGCAAATATGCAAACGTCATTAAAGGGAAACGTGATTATTTTTTGAAAATTAAAAACTCTTGATTACTTCAAGTCTTGTAATGTAATGATCTGTAAGCTTTTATTGGAGGCTTATTCACACCGCCTCTCTTCATCGCCTTTTTTTTTATGTAATTCCCCACTTCCTAGCTTCAGTTTCGGATACCCCACAACGTTCAATCCTCATGTCCTGGCATCGCTGCCCAAAGGACAATTGTCAGGCGTTGCCTGTCATCCGTTTGTTGTTGTTTGTTTCTGGTTGCTGGCCACACGCCGCAGCCCAGTTCCTCAATTAAAAAGGGTCCTTCGACGGGTGGACTCAGCCATGTCCGGGCAAATACGTCCATTGACGGCAGAGAAAAGAGTTCAATTGATGCCTGACATATTCCTTTGTGCGCCGCACGCGGTGAGGGGATATGAAGGATATGAAGCAAATTGTCGAAATATTTTCAACTGACCAACAATTGAGTGGGTGGTTCAGAGGCAACGGTTTCCCACCTTTTCACGCTGTTGTGATTGGTTTTTGTCTAATGGAACTCGAGCGTGGCAACAATTTCATTGAATTGGATTTCAATATAGCACAAATATGTCTGTGAGTCTGAATAAAGGGCACCAATACCCTGGAAATAAAGCTAAATAAGGTTTCATTTGGGCTAAAGAAAAGTTATATCTTAACGTTTATTTTAAAACATAATTAACAACTCAAGAAATTACAAAAATGTTTGAATGTTTAGTCTAACCGACTTATATTAATAGTGAATAGATTTAATAAAAGGTTTTAATTTTAAGGTAATAGCACCAAAAAAAAATATAACACAAATAATACAAATAAAAAAGAACATAATTGTACGGTATGTGCTATTCGCCACACTTGATTATAGAATATTACCTTTTGATTTTTTCGAGGCTCCCCGTCGTAGACATCGTCGAGGCTGTATATGCATGTATGTACTTTCCTTTCACAATTCGCTGGTCATTAAAAGGGACACGTGCAGTGAGGCACGTGACCCGTGCCAGGTTTCCCTTGTTCTCCTGAAAACGAAACTCCGAAACTGGACCTGGGATCCCGGGGATCCTGAGACCTCTTCCATTGTTTTGGTCTAGCTTCCTTCCGTTTCGGTTTACGGGGCACTTGAGGAATATGTTTTACAATGATTAGTGTAAATATTTGAGGGCCAAACTGCTCACACACAGCACACAATGAGCTGAAATTGGGCCTCGAACCGAGAGGCATTTGTCGCTTAATTTTTGTACAAATACATTTCATTATATCGATGTTGCCCAGCGCGGTTTTGGTTTCACTTCCGGTCATGCGCCCAAAAGAGAGCCCATCATGTTAATTTGTTATTAATTGTGCCATGTTGATTTTTGTTTTGATTTCTCTTGGTGGCGGGGTCGGTAGAATCGGGAATGTGTGAAGTGAAAAGGGACACTCTGGGAAAATTTTCTCAATATTTATTATGTCCTTACTGGAATGTCTTATGTTATAAATTCTGCGTTTAAGCGAAGATATCTTCCGAAGCTTGCAGCTTCACTTACTCACTTATAATTTAAAATATAGATAAGGTTGAAATCCTTTTCTCTGGTTACAACTACTTTGGCCTGCAAACGATTGGGTTCCAACTTTAAAGCAATTTTAGACCATGCGGGCGTGTCGAATTTCCCGCAACTTGCATAAATTATAAAGCGAAAGAGCCTTTTGGATGGGAGCAGCTTAATCAACATCAGACACACGACCCACGTCGTAATCCCTTTACGATGAGCACCAGATCGAGCTGAAGGAAAGGGTTAAAAAACTAGGATGGGCCAAAAGGAGCGGGCGTGAAAAAAGAGCAACAATGTGGGAATCCCCTGCCACAGTTTGTTGCATGTTCTGAAGTATCTGCTGGATTCGGGGCAGCCCATCAATGTCAGTCATAAATTCATCACGCAAATCTGTTTTGCATTCGTGCGGTCACGTGACTTCATCCTCGGCATTAGATAATGTTTGACATTCGGGCATATTAATTGTTCAAATTAAAAAGATCTGCTGAAGCCTCTGCGGAGTGTGAACAAAGTGTTGTTGCCACAACAACTTGAGTCGAGGGCAGATGCGAGATGGTTAACTGGCGACAGAAGTGGGCCCACAACTATTGGCAATTAAGTTAATTGTGTAAACTTCAATTGTACGGCGAGCACCGCAGGATATCGTAGGCAAGTCTACGGGGTAGTTAGTATCGAGGGCAGATTTGGAAGTGGTAAAAAAAAAGAATTAACTTTGTTTATCGCAAGAACAGAGGCATGATCAATACAGTATGTATTATAAAGGTTTAAGCGCTTAAATTAATATATACCGGTTAAAACGAGCATTTCCTTTTTATAACTAAAATCTAACCATTTATTAATATTATTTTAACTGCTTATAACATTATATACTATATTATATATTATAACATTAACTGCTATAAAACATTTATAATTTGCTACACACATTTAATTTGCTTTAAAATAATGTAATGTACAAAATCTTATCCTATTTGGATTTTTTGTTCTAAGCGCGTTCTTTTCACAGTTTCAATTGTAGGACTTGCTTTTTCGTTGGCTTACCTGTTGACCTCCCCTCGTCGATTTTGTACATCCAAAATAAGCTGCTGCTCATTGTCCACAGTTTCGTTCCTCTTGCATAAGAGCAGACGATTTCTGGAACGGCATCAACAGCATCGAGGGCTTTACAGTCATCGTCAGCTGAATGTCAGGCGCAGCTTAGGCAAATAAATATATATATATATATAAATAAATCCTGGGACAAAGGACATTGCGCAACAGTGTGTGTGAGTCAGACATACAAAAACAAATAATTACAAGTAAAAATCGCTGCGAGTATAATGGAGCAGATAATGAGGTGAGGTCGGGATGTGGGGTTGTTCGAGGCCAGGACCAGACGATGCCAAGTCCCCGGCAATTAAACATTTTCAATAAAATTTACACCTGAGCTCATTTTAATTGAGTTGCAGGCGGTGGGTCTGCTCTTGAAAAAGGATCGGCAGGAGCAGATAAACTTGTTCTCTCGCAGAGTGAAGCGAGGTGAATTCGAGTGGAGCGGAGCCACTCGAATCCTTCAGATATAATTGCCCGGCCCGGGCAGAGATATTCAAGTTCAGTTCCCGGACTGTCTGTCTGCCACTTGAAAACCTCCTCCTTCTTATTCCAATTGATTTTTGCTTCAATGTAGTGGAATTGATTTGTGTACGAGTCGCCCCGCCCACTCCACCAAATTAGTTGCCATAAATAAAAAAAAAAAGAAAGGAATCCAAACCAGAGCGAACACAACACGGAAAAATTAAATAAGAAATTGGCAAAGAGCACGGAGCGGACAAGTGAAATATTTTTCTTATTTGGTTCGGAAATTTGCATAAATAAAGTTGCCATGACATCCCCGGGATATTGATATGATATGGAGAAGGTAGCCGCGGCTGGCAAATTTGCGTACGATTGCGTGATGCCCTAACTGATGGAGGGTATATTACAAAACAGTACCAGTTTGGGAAGACTGTTTTAGTATTTTTAATTGAGTATTTTTTTATTTGTCAAACTTACTAACAGTTGCGTTACAAACTTGTTTGAATATTATATAATTTACATTAATGTAATATGAATGAGAGGTTCTATGAGTTTTAAGTTTGCTAAATGAATCAACTTAGAATCAACTAATTAACTCGTAGGTTCTAGAGATTTTTCAACACCTTATAGAGCAACTAATATTCGAATTTCCGTTTGCCATCGTGCATCTCTTATGACATCGTGAAATTCTTGCCTCAATAAACATAAATTTGCACTGGCATTCGCACAGAGACCCCAATAACACACCCCTCCCCGAAAGTGTGTGCAACCCTTGGTGAACTATAAAAATTGCCAATAAGTTGATCCCCGGTTCCCTTGCCAGAAAATGGACTAAGGCGGTGGATGAGGTCCCGGAAAATGTTGTCGCATGCAAATTTGCTGCCTGATTTGTTCATTTTGTTTCAATTTTCGCTCGCCTCGATTTCCTTTTTCCTTTTGCGCCTCAATAAAGTCCTCTACGAGTGCATTCCGCAAATAATTGCAATGACTCGCTTCCCCAAACAAATAATTCGGCTGTGTGTGTGTGTCCTCCTGGTATCATTTTCTATTTTCTGATTTCGATATGGTAATTTTCGTTCTTTTTTTTACCAACTGCCTTTGGCCAAACATTTGATACTTGACAATGGGACTGGGGTCCTGCCTGCTGTCATTATTAGTATTTGACTCCCGTTTGAGTCTTAGCTGCCAAGTAATTGTAGTCAAATTGAAAAAAAGGAACTGAAGGCTATGATTGCTTGTCGTCAATTCAATAATTTGAGTATCAATTAAATACTTACTAAGTCTGTGCACATAATGGAAAAAAGTATATCTTATTGGAAAACGTATGAAGAAATAAAAACAAGTCGAAAAATAATTCATTTTAAAGAATCTTTTTAGGTGCATTTTAAGTGCAGAGATACGAATATTAAGGTCTTAGATATCAGAATAGGCAATTTATACAATTTTCATTTATTATTATGTTTTTAAAAATATGCACCTGCTAATCGAGCCTACCTCCGTCTCCAATCAGTTCAATTAAATTTGTGAACCCTTTTTTTCAGAGAAGAGAAACCCTCGTCAGTTTGCGAATTAAATTCAGCATGACATTAATTATATTTCAACAAATTTTAATAAGGCACCTCTAGACCGTGGTCGTCCTTCTATTTACGAAATATAATTCCGTTTTTTTTTTTTTAATTGCACCCGGAAGAAAGGAAAAAATTGTTAACAACTTCAATTAAATTATCAACTTTCAGCACGTAAAAGTCTCGACCGATGGGCGAAGTCAGAAAAAATTGGCCGCTGAAAAGTTTTTCGGGCGAGTTTTAACTCAATTTGACTGCGGCAAAGTTTTCCTTCTCCTCATTTTTCCTGGAAACGCTTAACGCGGCTTAATTGTGGTCACAGGTGCTGAGGGCGAAATTTTTATCGTTCTGTTCACAGTTTTCAAAAAAATTGTGTACTTACCCTGGATGGGAGGGTGGGTATCTGCAGATGGGAGGATGGCTCATTTCGTTTAAGACAATTTTTATGACCTTTACGACTATTTGCCGAGTCGTTGCATTGGATTGGTTTTGATTGCGTTTATGGCCCTAAGCTTCTTGGGCCAGAAATAAAATTCCTCAATTTATTTGTTTGTCTTAGCCACATAAAAAACGGGTCTTCACTTCGGACTGCTTTTTCGCGTAATTTGATCTTGGCTGCAACCCTTTTGATTCCTTCGTCGTGGAGGCCAGAATCCTTAGCGCGCTTTTCGGCGTTGCGCATTTTTTAATTGCTTGAAATTTAATATTTTTTGGCGAGTCTCGATGTTTGTTTTTTATTTTATATGCTAATTATGTTCGCATGCAACGCGAAGCAGTCTCTGTTTTTATCTTCTCTCACTCTCGTTGGCATTTTTTCCGAAAAGCCAATTATAAAATTTCATTTTTGCACTCTTCGCTTTTCAGTTTGTTATTGAAAATAGCTTTTGGCATTGGTAATCCGATAGCCGCAATTAGCAAGGCGAGTCCTGGGAGGTCAGACGAGATGAGAATTTAATAACAATAAGCAGATTGCCGGATTATTTTCACATAAGTGTAGCTTAAAATTAAAGTGATGGCATTCGAATTGTGAACATTATGCTCCGTATTTCAATGTGTTACATTTCAAGACTTGTGCGGATTAATTTAATTAGATTTCGATGAATGGGTGTAGTGAAATAAATAAATAAATAATAAATAAATTGAAAATAAATATTTAAGTAAATATTGTTTATTGTTTACAATATTAGCTAAATGAACTTAAATTTAAATATTCCCAAAAAGTCACAGGTCCCTAAGCCCAAGTAAAAGGTTGCAGTCGATGATCCTTAAAAATGCACACATCTATTTATATTTATGAGCTGGCCCGAGTCCTGCATCGCGAGTGCATTATAATTCAATAATTTCCGCACTCGCTTGGCGTCAGGATTTTTTAATTGGTTTTCAATAAGCGGGGCGTTGAAAAGGGGAGAGCGGAGGTCAGGATGTCCTGCGTGGAGCCTGTTTGGGTGCTGATAAGCCGCAGGATAATCATCGGCATGGCCAACGCGTTAAAATGCTGAAAAATTCATAGGTATGGAACTGAAATATTTACGATGCGAATTAAAAAGCGCGCTAATGCAATTCACTCGGCCAGCGCTAATTTAAATTTGTAAGTGGCCCTGCAATATGAGAAAATAAAAAATTTGAAAAAAGAGCAATGCAATTTGCATTTGGAAACTTCGGCCTAGTATATACCCTTTGAAAAGCATTTTATAACATCTTACACACGTTTTTTCTGTGATTAAATGTATACTACATTTTAACAAGTGAATATGAACTACAATATATTATATTATATGTTTTATCCATTTTAATAGCAAAGTGGAAAACGAAACTATGATGCCCTTCTAAAAATACCCCATATTTCGTCCTATAAAAGAGCAACGCATGGCTGCCGCTGACGACGTGTGGTATGCAACAAATTGTTGCATGGCCTTTCAAACTAATGTCCGTTGCTGCTTCCCTCTCTGTCTATCCTGTATGCTGCTCTCGCTCCTTCTCACTTGGTGAGCGGGCAACAATGTTGTGTTAATGTTTACACATGTCCATGACACGACCACAATGAACACGATTCCGGGAGCAGGCACCATTCCGGACCCATTTCCAGGCCAGTCCAGACCCTACACAGGCAGATTGTTTTAAATTTAGAATATTTTATATTATATAATATGAGAAGAAAGAGAATGGAAGAATATTCTAACAAATTATTTAATATTCTCAATGAAATGTAATAGAAATATAAAATATAAGATATAAAATATGATATTATATACATATGATTCTCAACACTAAATATTTTGAATACATAAGTATATAATAATATAATAATAATTATAATACATAATAATATAATAATTATTATAATATATAATAATATAATAATAATTATAATATATAATAATAATAGTACAATATAATAGTATATAATAATAATTATAATTTATATCCACTACATCCACCATTCTTGAACATAAATTGTTGACTTAAGTCAAAAAATCAAAATAAAATATAATGCAATAATATATAATCTTGTGCTTTTTTTTCACGGTGTACCTGGTCAAGCCAATTCAATCCAATCCAGTCGGGTCTGTCCATAAAGTGCATCAGTTGCGCTGCATTGCACTTTGGAGTTCCGTTGAGTTGAGCTGAGCTGAGTGGAGTGGAGTGGAGTGGAGTGCCTCGAAATGCACCGTGTCTGTTCGGGTGTCGATAGCAGGCCTTAATTAAAATTAACATTTTTTGCACAAAACTTAACAGGTCCTTTTTACATTGTGGGGCTATGCTTTTAGGCCAGAGTTAACTCGATTTGGGAGCCCAGGACACTGGAGCACCGCTGTGGATATGGCAGCCATGTGTGTTTTAGAGGGGCCGTCAAGTGTGCGTTATTGATGCGTACTGGATGGCCTTTGAGTGCATTTGCCGTTTTAATAGCCTGTGGATGTCAGGAGGGCTTCATTTTGTGGCAAGGCATATTCCGGTGATAGGGGAAAATTCCTAACGTGTCCTGGATTTAGGACTGGATAAACACGTTGGCGGGCATAAGTGTACTTTAGCTTAATGTGGCTTGACTGAGTACGGATTTTGTGCATTAATAGAATATTACACTATAGTCTTATTGAAATATTTATTTATATTTACAAAAATATCGAGCTGAATATATACATAAAAATTAAATTCTTATTTAACTTTAATTTGTATTGGGTGACTAAAAATGTATTTAAAAATTATTAATAATTAATAGAGCCTTTTGTTTTAATATATATTTATATTTTTTAATACTTAGTAAAAGTTTAAGAAACATTAATTTTGGCTCATCAACACTACATACGTGATATACTTATAATATTTGCTTTTTATGTGGTTTTCCTTAGTTTTAGATGTTAAACACTTGCAATAATCAATTGTATTCACAATGCACTTTTTACTTCTCTACAGTATTTTCATGTCAAGCTATACTGGGTTTTTCCCATAATCCGGGAAAACACAGCATTTATCCACAGAAGGCGAAAGCCGCGTATAACCGTATTTAATAACCAGCTCATATTTCCACATAGTTTATTTGACTTTTTGCGAAAATGCATTTCCGCGCCAGTCGCGAGCAGCCGCCGGCGTCAGGGGTTTTAACAGGTCTGCATGGGTAAATATCAATATTTACACCTTTAATTAAAAACGCTAACAAGGTTATTTAGTGTGTTATAGATGAGAAAGGGGGCAGGGGGATTGGCCAGGAAATCTGGCAGGAAGTCAGCCGTGGCCAACAACAGCGAAGCTTCGGTTACGACGTTTTTCCCTCTGTGTTCGCTTATTTTCGACCCTTTCAGCCGTTGCCGGAAAAGCTTTTAAGCGAAAATGCCAAAATGAAAATGTAAAATTTATTTTTCATTCACTTGTTTAACTTAACATTAATGCACTGTTTGCAATGCAGGCTCATTTGTGCGGGAGCATGACGAAGCGTTGTAAATGTATTCCAATATTAATCAAAGAGTGTACAAGCCTGCAGTCATGTATTTGTATTTTTCCCATTCTAGGCATGAAAATTGAAGGGTCAAGCTTGCATAGTATTACAACGAAAAGGACAATTATTAAGTTTTTGTTTCGAGGTGGAACCTTGCAAATTAAGCTCATATTATATGGTGAATAAAGAAAAAATTGTCTTATGAATTATTTTCTAAAGGTTTAAAGCGATTCTAAATGACACTTTTTTTAATTCAATTTAAAATTGTTTGAATGTTAAACAGCTATTGGAACCGTAATCGAAGGGAGCTTAAAAGGAACTAGTCATCCGTTGGTCAGCATTGCACTGCATTGTGTGCCTAAAATATTTGTCATATTGCACGTGCCACAAAAGGCTGCATCGCCGCCCACGGCGCGAGGTGGTGACATTAAAATCCTGGCTGCGCTGCATGTCGTTTAATTAAAAAATGCCCCAAAAGCATTTACTCAAACCCCAGGTTGTATTTAAAAGGGCAAAAAACCAGTGCAAGCATTGGTGCAGTAGGAAGAAGGGATGTGTGCATTTTAATGAAAACGGAAACCAAATAATCAGCAAGTGACAATCTCCTAGGGTGGTGGTCAAGCTCAAATGGAAAAGTACTAATGCACGGGAAAAAATCAAAAGGCACTGCAAATAAATTTTTGAATGTTATTATGGTTAAGATTCAAGCTTATAACTTGCCGCCCTTATAAAGACATTAGTAATAAATACTCTTAATTATTTAATTTTATATTATCAAAAGCCTTTTGTTTTTTTTTCGACATGAAGTGGGAATTTGTCCAGTGCGGCAGTGCGAAATGGGAAAAGTGCAACCCGTGGAGCGTATGAATTTAATGATTTAATCGCAGATCCCCGCCTCTATTGTGCCACGCCTTGTTGACACTGCATGCGTGTCAAGAGAATTTGTCAAAAAATGCAACCGCCGTTGGCAGCCTCAAGGGAAATTGGACAAAGCCAAGTGGACTTGGACCACGTGGAACGGAATTAGGGCTGCACTTGGCCAAGTTATTGACTTTGTGTCTCTGTCAAATCCTGGCATGTGGTCAACATTTAAGTGTAATTAATGCCCGCGGCCAGTCGCCGGTTGCATTTCAGCCGATCTCCTCCTGCGGATGCCGGAATATGAAAACCAAATATTGCGCTTAATTTGATTAGCGTGTCTGCGCCCAGATTCCGATTGCATTTTTCGGTTTTGTTTGTGCATCCCAGCCCGCGGCATCATTCGCTTCCGCCTATCATCAAAACGTTATTCATTTGCAATACTACAAATTTGGAAATATGATTTATTGTATTTCAAAGAACATTTGATTCTTTAGAGTAGTGCGCAGTTCTCCGTGCTAGGATATGTAAGGATATACAAATTTTTCAGTATTTTCCCTTCGGGATAGTTGACCTCTTCCCCCAGTTTATTCCTTTTAATTTTACCAGAAGGAGGCCGCTGATCGAAAGTGTTTCTGCTATGGAAATTAATAGTTTTCCAACAGCTGGAAACTTTTAAACACTTTGAACTGTTCGAGACGAAATGCAAATGTGCCATCAAGTTCAGTTCCTTTTCTTGGCTGATTTTCTTAGGCGGGCAAATTGAATTCAGCTTGGGTCCGTTGAAAGGTTTTCCATTTCCATAGTTTTCATTAACCCCCGCCAGTCCCATGGGGCCTTTGACGCCTTGTGTGTGAAGCATAATTACAGGGACTAGGCAAGTTCTTCAATTAAAATTTATTTGGCTTTCGGTGGGGGATGGAAATGTGGTAAGTGTGTGGGTTCTTTTTAGTTTTCATGTCAAATCGGAAAAGTTTTGGACTCGCTTCGATGCGGTTATGTGCGCTTTTTAATCCTTTGTGCCACTGACAAGCCAATTAATGATGATTTGTGGTCGCATTGTGCAAACGACTTGAAATATTCTGGAACTACATCATATAGTTAAATGGCTTAAATGAAAAACGTAGAAAACTTATTTATTTTGATTACAACAAATGATTGAAGTGGGAAAATTAATCAATTTATACATATACATATGTGTTTTAAATAAGGGCTCTGACGAGCGATCAACGAACTGATAAAAAGATATTTACTTTTCAAGTTATAAAATTTATTTCTAGAAAATATATTTGCCACAAGTGATGTTCACAATTTTTTCACTTAGCCCATTTGTTTAACTTTTTGCATATTTAACACATTGTTTTCCAGCATTTTGCTTATTGTTTTAAAGCTAAAAAAAAGCCCTGTGGCCATATCGAACACACTCTCACACTTAAGTGTCCAACAGAAAAAGGGAAAAAAACTCGGTGGCAGTCATAATGATGACACACTTACCACATAAACCGCACGCACCACATATAACCACCACCGAAACCGGATCCAACTCAGAGTGTTGCAAGCCACCCACCGGGGCTGGGGCATAAGCGCCATAGAGCAGGGAAAAGCGCCGAAAAAAGGGTTGGCCGGAATGGGGAAAGGCTTGCCACTAAAATGCACGCTAATGAGTTTCAATTACGACCAACTGACAAGATGGGACGCTCTGGAACAGTTTTTATTTTTATTGACATGGCATTTGGGCTCCGCAGCCTCATTTCCCCGGTTGTTTTCGGTGTCGTCGCTTCTGTTGTCAATTTGCGTAAAATTTTTGTCCTTTTTTGAGTGTTTGCTTGTCGCTACTTTGATTGAAACTAAACGACGAGCTGAGCTCCGGCTGAAGGTGTGGGACGGAGGGGTTGGGGATCGCGAGTGCTTGATTTTAATTAAATTCCCATTCCCGCAGAATGCGCCACAAGCAGCTGAGCCTCATCGACCTCTCGTCCTGTGTCCTCAATGCCCGCTGCTCTGCGTCTGTTTGTCACTTGTCATCCTGATTTCGGGATGCACTGCAGTTGGAGTACTTGGACTATTAAATCGCATTGGTGTTGGGACTGTTCTTAAAAAATGTCAGGTATTTTACTCCAATTGTTATTGTATTTACAATTGGTTTACCACTTTTAACCTCCACCTTACTTTTTAGTGGATAGAATCAAATCTAATTGTGGTTAAAATACTTGTGTAAAGACGGCACTTAATCATAGTAACTAAATTTATTAAAACCAAAGTGCTTTATTTCACCCACTATTTTATACTTCGATGGTACACTTCCAATAAGGTGTATAGAAGCAACCATTGCAAACCTTGTTTTTTTTTTTTAAATCGTAAACTTTTATGATTACAAGAACGCCAGGGCGTTTGTTGTTATTTGTGTCCCTGCTCCTGGTGTCCTGGATCCTGGTGTCGTCGTTTACTTTGTGGCCTGAAGTCGGTGTTGCCATTGGCACATGTTACAGCAACCGAGACTCGTCTAAATGGTTATGGCGCCGAGCATTTTAAATAATTAATGGCCGAGCTGAGAACGAGTGGAGTACAAGTGCACATCGCACTCAAATTCAAAGTCAAGCCAAAGCAGGAGCTGCCAGCTCGTCGGAGGCGCCACAAATGTAATAAAAATGTTGGGCCAAAACTTTGACCAAGAAGCCGACAACGGAGCAGAAGTTTTCCGACTTTGGCTTAAAATCGACTCGACTGCATTTCAATTCCCAAACGATTATAAACTACCGACCGTTTGCAAATTTAATTTACAACTGCACAAAGTGAACAAACCGCAACAAGAGCTCGGAAACGAAGTTTTTACTTTGTTAAAGTCAGAGGGCAGACTTTTATTTGCCACCTACACAACAACTTTTGCTCGAGGGTCAGCTGCCAGTTGGTGCAACTGGAATTAGCTGCTAACTGGGAAGTATATTTGCACTGAAAAGAAAACATGCAAATGACAGAAATATTTTTTTGAGCTCATAACATTTATGCAATTAATTTTTTCTTTTATAAAAAATACGTTACATAACGTTGAAAATTTATATTTTTTTTTAATCTCTGCAAGATCTAGTTCCTTTTAAAATTGTTTGTACTATATATTTACTATTACAGCATAACTTCCAACACTAAATTTTATACTAAATTTTAATTATATTCATCGAAAGGATTTCTCATTGTGTGAGGTATATAGAGAAAAGTTTGCCAGAAACAGGAAATTATGTTTATTATTACTTTGGCACACACAATTCGGACGCCAAGTGGCCAAAAGCTTTTCCCCGAACAATATGCAAATTTGCAGCAGCGAAAGGTGCTAAAAGGGCTCTGAAGAGGAGTGCCTCAACTCTTGCCGAAAACTTCAAATTTAAATTAATAAGACAGCAGCCGGGGATCGCCCAGTGGGATAAGCTTCGTTAGCCTCGTGGAACATCATCATCAGAAGCAGCGTCTTTTTCCTTGGAGTGCTCACTAAATTGCACTTTAATTGCACTTTAGGCGAGAGCCAGTCGATGGCCAAAACTCAAAACTTTTGTTTCCCTTTTCACTGCGAAAATTTTCGGCCATTGTCTGAATGGGGTGCAGACGGGAAATTGGCAATCATCATAAATAAGTGATTCAAATTAATTAAATTCAGCTTTGCGACAAAAGCTTTTTTCTGGAGACCGGTAATCAAAGTCTTGGTAAAGATTTCTAAACGTTTAAAAGAGGCAAGGAGTAAAAAACATTTAATAGTTTAAAATAATTCATATTATAAATCATAAATATTTAATGAGAGGTTTTCATTTTAATACATTTTACCGCCAGGAAAACGAAAGCTCTTCTGATCAACTAAGTTGCACTTTATCCAATTCAAGTTTTGCCTCCATGGCTGGCACTTGTTTGCCATTGTGCTTGATCCCTCTCAGCCATTCGATGTATTCATCCGGGACTCCGGATTCCGTAGCTCCTTTCACCAAAACTTTAAGGTACGTTTGCGAAGGCTGTCGATCGTGTGGAATAATTTCCTGGCCACCTCCAGCATGGAGGTCTGTTTGAGGCTGATTTGTCAAGTGATATGCACGACAGGTAATGCTTGAATCAGTGTTCAACAGGTGAACGGGAACACTAATCGGAACATATACGCCAGCGGGCACACTCTCCTGACTAAGAAACATGGAAAATTTTATATTTAAAAAAAAAAAAAACAACGGAGCAAAACCTACTCATCCAAATCCTTTAGGTTGCACATATCAATCTCCCAAATGGCTCCGTACACATGTGATCCTTGAGTGGGTACAATTGTAGCGGGAGCGCCTAGCCAATTTTTCGATCCAGTGTGAAAGTCTAACCGAAAGTTCTATGAAAAAAGCAGTACAAATTTAAGTCCAAATTTAAGAAGAAATATTCGGCATTCTACCATCGATAGTTAGTTTTGTTAGTGTGTCGAAAATGTCATATTCGTTATAAACAAATTTAACTTAAAACAACAAAATTTGTTAGTTCCTGATTACCTCTAATTTACCGACACCAATCCTCTTTGCAGTTGGATTTTGTATATGAATCCGACTGGCTAGCATATTGCTACCGAAACCGAAATAAAAGAAAGTAGTGGCCATAGTAGTAAAATGGTGAAGCTAAAAATGGTATAAAAGTAGAAGGAAAGCTTGTTTTATTAAATATTCCAAAAATAAGTTGAAAATTTGAAAGAAAAAAAAGCTACCACCACTCACAAGTTTTAGAGGCACTGGTCATAAGACAGCACCTCCAAAACTTAAAACTGCTTGTTTCGCAAGCTCGTGAACAACAAGCAGTGCTGATAGTGGTTGGTGTATTGGATAAAATGTAATTGTATAAATGTAAATATAATGTATAAAAGTATTTTATAGCTCAATTTTTATTGTTTAAATCTAACATTTCACAAAATACAAATGAAATATATACAAAATTTATAAAACAAGAGCTTTTTTAAATAGTTCTTTTAGTACGCCTCAAGCCGAATAGCCCAGCTGTTAGAAAAGCTTATTCTAGCTGAGCTTTTAAATCGTAAATCAAGTCAGCTGTTCACTTTAATAACATTTCTTTCATTATTTTATTTTGTCCCACTTGGTATTCTCACTCATATTTTACACACAAAAATTCGTTATAATCTCACTTACTTTTAAATTCATGAAAATAAAACACGTCAACACTTCAAATTAAACAGAAACTTGTGTACACTTTTAAGACACACGCACAGATTGTAGGGAAATGTCATTGACAAAATGATAACATCTTTTTGTAGAGCTACACTGCTCGGCAAGTTTCCTATCGATTACGTGGTTAAACAGATAGCAGCTGCTTTGTCTAAACTCTCGATTGTAGGGATGGACATGCCGTCTATGGCTTTGTTAATACGTTATTAATTAAATATTTAGTTAATTAAATATTTGTAGTAACAAAACTATTTAAAATCGTTTGGAATTGAAATTTAAAGTAGCTTGAATCAAAACTGTGTATATTGAAAATTATTAATAAATAATTTAAGAAAATATGCAGATAAGTTTTTAAATTCGCTTTTAATATGTTGTCCAAAATTTTTTGATATCTAGAGTTTAGTTTGAATTGGCTTAGCTTCTTTAAATTTTCGTACGGTGTAAGTGGTTTGAAGCTAAATAAATGACTGGGAACAGCCTAGAAGCTAAAAATGTGAACATAGTTGAAAATATCAATTCATATTTGATTAGTGCAGACACATTTCAGACGGGCAATTGCAAATTCATTATAAAGATAACTTCTCTAGGAATGCTTTTGAAGAGTACGCATTTTACTTACATTCCAAAAATATCCCATTGTTGTAGCTAAACTAGTTAAGTTTCTTTACATTACATTCTGAGATAATAAAACTTAAAATCAAAATACAAGATTTCTCTAATGATTACATGGATCTCTATTCTCAAAATTCACTGCCCTAACTTGATCGTCTATCGTTTTAAATGAAAAAGCTTTGCGAGTTTCTTGAATGCTGCGAAAAGTTAATCAATTTAGTTTCGTTCAGAACAAAAACAAATAAAAATGAAACATGATCAATTTCGATCAGTTCGAAAACTAACTACACAGTAGTTGGACCTGTTTTCAGTGCTTAAAATTTTCGCTTGTCTAATCAATTCTAATGATCTAATGAACCACTGACCAATTTTTTCCCACAGCCATCATCATTCGCTGATAATTTAATTGTGAATTTGTGAATTCAAAAAATGACAAATGCGGCACAAGAAGACATTTATTGGTAAAATAAAACTAAAATGGATTTAAGCGATTTATTTCGCGTAGCAATATTACATGGCACAATTTGAATGTTATTACAAAAGATTCAAAGATTCATTCATTCATGGCTGCAGTGTAACAATAAAGACGATAATTTAGTTATTAAACGTATTGATTAATATTGTATTATTTAGGTGAATCTCCACATATTTTCAGAAATCTTTGATAAAAATGTCAAAGGCACTATGAAATTTATTTAATGTTTTGATTACTTAAAGGGTTACCCCTCCCAGTTCCAGTTTTCGTTCCAGATAGGAGTTAACTTGTCCATTATGCTTAATGCTCCTCAATCGCTGAACATAATCCTCCGGAACGGAGCTCTCAATAGCGCCTTTAACGAGACATTGCAGATATGTTTTCGAGGGCTGTCTGGATAAGGGAATGGAGTCCTTAGGCAGTTCGTACAGATTGCTCTCTGGCTGCTTGGTCAGTAGATAAGCTCGGGCAGGAGTTGATTCAGATTCCCCATGGAGTTTTACGTAAACGGTGCGAGGCTCATAAATGCCTTGACTAACGCCTTCTTGACTGGAAAAAGTATATAATTGGGAGGCATTATAAATCTAAATAAATTAAGCCGTCCTAAGAAATATAGATCCTCGTAATTGGTTTACACGCTCAAGTGATTTTATAAGACACATTTTATAATAGCAGTACAGCGACAATGGAACCTATCAAGACGGCATATACTATATCGTAGACTTACCTGTCTATATCCGGCAGATTACTTAGATCGATCTTCCAGAGGGTTCCCCAGACATGATCACCCTGGGTGGGAACGATGGTGGCCACAGAACCGCTCCAACCGGCTGATTCCAAGGCAAAGTCCAATCGATAATCGGGTAGCAGGGCCGGACCAATTCTTACCGCCGAAGGGTTCTGGATGTGAATTCTCTTGATCAGCATATTGCTTCCGAATCCAAAGTACAGGAACTGGTCACCTCGAATCTCTGGTAGATTCAAGGTGGAATTTAAACCACTGATGCTGTGGCAATTTCCTTTGGGGAGAGCTACCAATAGGCAGCTTAGAACACCGATAAGACACTCGTAGTTCATTCTATAAATGTATACCCGTATATATGAATATATTTATTTAGACTTGACAGCTCCAAGCGATACGATCTGCCTTCAGGTTGAACGTCTACTGAGAGCATATTTGTGCACCAGAGGGCTGCATAACACCATTCTCTTTGTCCATTCGTTATACTTCGTATTCAGAATACATGTCATTCAGTTGGTCCCGTTCTTTTTGCGTTCACTTCGTATATATTCGGCGATCGAAATGAACTAACTGAATGTGTTCAAAGAATGAATGAAGCCAATGAATTTTCAATAGTAATTCAGAGTGCTTAAAATTCTTCATGTTGTCATTGAGTAAAATGAGTTCGGACAGCGCGAAGGTAAGTCGAAGTTTGTGTTTTATTATGTTTATTTGTATTATTATGTACACTAGTCGGCATACTTATGCGTGCGTCTTATACGTGTGCGTCTTATTTAACAATATTGTAAAATAAAATATATAAATTATTTGTTATATGCGTAGGGGCCTTTATTTTGTGTATTGATAGTCTTTTGTCATAGATATCATTATTCTGACAAGATTTGAACTTTTCAAGTTATTGCCTCTCGTTATTCAATTCCTAGCTGGTCTTACGTTACGCGATATTTCCTAAAATATCCTAAAATCGCACAAAACAGTCACGCTCACACTTTTGAAAAACGTGTTAATATTTTTCATACTTGCATTATTCTGGTAAATTTCCATCAATTTGCAAAAAAAAAACTCTTTGCCACGCCCACTCTAACGCCCTAAAAATGACAAAGACTGCCACGCTCACATTTTTGAAAATTTTGATATTTTTCATGTTTGGATATTTTTTCATAATTTAATTAGTCTTGTGAATTTCTATCGATTTGCTAAAAAAAAAACGCCCTAAAACCGCACAAAACTGTCACGCCCACACTTTTGAAAAACGTGTTAATATTTTTTCATATTTTTATTAGTTTTGTAAATTGTTATCGATATGCCAAAACACTTTTTGCCACACCCACTCTAACCCCAACAAACCACCCAAAATTATCACGCCTACCCTTTTTGAAATAATAGCATCAAATATATATTTTCAATTTGCAGCGTGAGAGGATTCGGTTCTTATATTAAGTGACAATTATACTTCCTTTATATTTGCTTCCTTTATTTTTTTTTTAATTTCGGTTGATTAAGTTCTCTAAGTAGATTTTAGTTCCTTTTATAAAGTTTCACGTTGGTTTAACTTAAAAAAAACGGGTGCCCTTAATGTTTACATAACAATTTTACCCTTAAAAAAATTTTTTTAAATCATAACAAAGACATGGGCAACGACCGTCACCAAAAACCATACCGTTTGGCTTTCGATTTCAATATTTGTGACATGATGGGTAACATATCATGGGAAAAGCACAATTTGCTTATGTTTGTTCGGGTTGCCGCAGTGACAGCCGTTTGTTGCGCGAATATATGCGAATGCATTTAAAATGATTTTTGCGATTTTATTGCGGAATTCGTTGCACGTTTTCTATGGATGTTGGTGGGGCTTGCGGCGGAACTCTGGCCAGTTTGACATGGTTTCTGGCCAAAACTGAAACCAGATCGCATCAGAACAGGACAAGCGACACGAGTTGGTGAGCTAAGAGGTCTGGCATGGTCGTCATGACAACATAACTTTGTGTTGATTTATGCGATTTTAACTGCGAGTGCCAGGTGGTGCCATTAATTGTACATAGTCGATTAATGAAATTTTGAAAACTATTTATTTAGCGTTATATACAATACAATTTTACATAATTTTCTAGTAATATATTTAGAACTTTAAGGCTGCAGTATTATGAATTTGTAATGCATTGTGAGGTCTATGTTTATAGATAATATGAAAATTTCGAATTATTTTTTTTAGTTCAATTTATATAAATATAAGTGGATTATAACATACATTTTTGTTTTACCATGCAAGTAATGTATTGTAAAAGCTTTGCTTACTTCAGATTAAACCGTTACAGCCACTTGAGAAGGTCACTTAACTTGGTTAATTTATGGGCCAACTTACCGCAAATCATTCAATTGGCTGCCTTTTCTCAGACCTGATGAACAGAAACAAAAACAGGCGCCAGCATAAATATTCATACTAGCGTTTTATCCCGAAGGCTCATTCAAGCCGGTAAATCCTTGTCATTGTCCTCGTATCGTGGCTGATTTTCACGCACACATGAGCACATAGAGAGCACAAATGATCAGAGCATCGTCATCATCATCATTTCCCTCATAATCAGCATTACCATTATTATCAGTGGTATTCATGGCAAGCACACAGAAAACATACATATACATTTTTACAGTCAAAACTTATATGTGATATCAGAAACACTGTCAACACCATGGCCAAACTTATAGATACTCGATGCGTAAGTTATTTGAATATGCCGCCATTCAAGGTTTTCCGTGCCAGCGGAATGACAACTGCGGAGTCATCATTTATTTCATGCACCTGCCGCTAGTTTTTGCCATGTAAATATCGCGCATCAAGTGTCTTTCGTTACTTTTTCAGTCGTAAAAATAACATGCACATACAGACAGCAGACATATGTATGATAAATGGATTTTCCGCCCCACGACCTTTGGTTGTCGCATGCAGGACTAGGCTGCCTTTTCTCTTTTCTCGTTCGCTTTCTTCATTTAAAGTTGCCGAGCGAAAGTTGAACGCTTTTATGCAAGCATACGGGGCGTATACGCATTCAAAACTCAAATATCTGTGCATAAGCATATTTTATGTCCTCGGTTCTTTTGAGCAGAGAATCCGTCATAAGTTTAATGGCTTCGCTGGATGATAAATAACGCTAGCGTTGATTCAGCAAATTGCATATGCATAAACATTGTTTTTTAAAATAGCCTATTTAAAAAATGTATATAAACATTGAGCATATAGAACTCCAAAATGTTAATTAGTATGATATTGTGATACTACGTTCGCGTTTCAATTAAGTTGGATATTAGATTAATTGTTCTGCGCTCGGAATTTCAGAGTACTTACCATTAAAAGTGCAGTTTAAGCAAATTAAATATTTAACAAAGCGTGAATGGATCAATTAACTGAATTTCCGCAGTGAGGCAAATACCGAAATGCTGTTTGCATTTCATTTATATGTTTTTTGCACAGTTTAATTAATTTTTAATGTTGCGCAAAGACAACAACGAAAAATCAAACTGAAATTGTCGATTTATGACTATTGTTGTAGGGAACGAGGACCGCAAAGGATTCACAACGTGTCCTGGTAAAACTGGGCGCTCTAGTGGATGTATCTATGAAATGAATTCCCAACAAGGCCTAACACGAGTCTGCCATTAAAATGATTGAGCCGCAAACCAAAGAATCCACAACAAACATCCGCCCAAATTGCCAAGTAAACGGATTAAATTTCCGATTTCCGATATGAAAAGCAAAAAATTGAAATAGGATTTGCAAAAGCTTTCAAATGCTCTTCAGACTTTGTATCATTTATTGGGAAAGTCGGGCAAATTGTTTTAAAATTGTCTTATAGACTACTAACTAACAACTTAAGTTTTAATCCGTAACTATTTACTGTACTTTTTATAAGTTATTGGCTTTTTAATTTCGCAAAATGTTGTCACAATGCCGAAGCTCATCGTTCTATGGTGGTGTGCCCTTGGTAAGGGTATAATTATAAGGAATAAGGACCGAAAGATTGCGTAATCAATTTAAGCGCTTGAAATATCAACAAGGACTCGAGAACCGTTGGCAAGTCACGTTGTTTGATATCTACCGACACACGGCGAGGCTCCTTGATATGTGCTCTTGTCACAGGGAAAACTTTGCGGCAGGTTCACAGCCCAAATATTTGCTTGGAAAAGTTGCAAGCTCGAGGGAAGAGAGGCAAATGTGTGGTAAAAAGAACATATTTTTGTGGCTTAACTCAAAAAATATATATATGTATATTCGGCTTAGGAAATCCACAAAGGCGCCAAGGATGTAAAATTGTGAAGGATGAGGAATACTAGGAGAAGTAGGGACTTGACCTCGACTGAACTCACTTCACCAATCAACGTCACTTCAGATGAAAAACGACTGTGCCTTGCATAAAGGTTTCAATTTTGGTGCACATTTTTTCAATAAATTTAACACACTCAAATTGCACTTCAGCATGAAGAAAACATGAATTTTTTAATAGACCATGTGTGTACATTATAAATTTGATTAAAACCAAAGAATTCTAGTTAAGGAGCAGCTGACAACAAGTTGTTAAATTTTTCAATTCTTTGGCCAAAGGCAGAATACTTAAATGTATCAGAACCACAGTCAAGCCACAACAAGTTCTTGGTTGTGCACTCGACAGCTTTTAAATTAAAATCACAATATTTAATGCATTGCGCTTCCTAACCCGAATTTTATGTTTGGAGCTAGATAAATAAATGCCCCCTATAATAAATGTTAAAATATGCCTCAGATTAAAGTGAGATTTTGGTATGACGTTTACATTTTCTTCAGGGGTTTTAACACTAGCAGCTCTCATCAACACTTTATTAATATAAATTCAATTTAAAACCGAGACTGGTTGACCTGATTACCTTAATTCAGCGAATCTCCACCAGATAAGCATCCTCGCATCATCATAATCGGGCAACTTGTATCGAGGGCATCAGCATTATTAGCTCCGCCATCGCCGACAACAAAGTGATAAAGTGATTCGACATCCAGGCATCAGGGAGTCAATTATATAATGATGCGTCGATATCGAAGTACATGGTGGCTGTTGCCTCGCCTGTTTCGCCTGACAAGCTCGTTAAAATTTATGCTTTGTTTGTATTTCAGGAAAATGGTAGTCCAGGATGCTCCTCGCATGACGCTCTCATTTGTGACGTAGTCCACAGGACTCGACAGGATGCAAGGGGATAAAACCAACTATTAGTCTGCCCCAGTTGGTTGTGACAGGCAGCAACTATCACAATAGCTGTCAATGTTTGGACATTTGTCGATGACCATAAAACAGAAGCTTAAATATAGAATCGTTTTTCGAAAGGGGACATTATTGGCGGCACTTGAGGTTGATGAATAGCGCAGAGAATATTTATTGGCATTAGCGATAAGATCAGCCCAGACGAGTGAAATAATTTTCAAACTAAGAATAGAGAACAATTGAGTGCAATTTTTAATAGATTGCAAAGTTCTTTCTTCAGTAATTATAAAGTTTCAATTGCGTTTGTGTTAACACAACCATATTCGAGCACAATACAATTTATTTTTATTAGCTCTTTGCCTTAATTGTGAGCCATAAATGATAATTGGTTCATTGACGATGCTAATTAAATTACATGAATAATTCGGTTAACTCTGCATATGGCAAAATGGAACAACAGGCAAATGTATTTAATTGAGGTATACTTGGCAATTAAAATACTGTTTTCACAAAAGCAAATTAGAAAATAAGCCAAAATTCAAAGTGGGAACACCAATTTCGAAAAAATTTGATTTTCAATGGCAATCTGCAAGTTTAACTGAAATTAAATGAAAAGTAAATATGGGCTACTGAATTAAACGTAAAAGCGTAACAAATAATAAAGCAGGAAAATTTCATTCAGTCAGTAAATATAATTTTTATGCCAGCGGCACACGGAAAAAACGTTTTATTCGCTGTCCAAAGATTCCCCGCAGATAATAGTAAATATTTGAAATTAAATCTGTGTTTGTCGGCCAGTTAACCAATTGAGTGCAATCCAGAGCCCGCATTAAAATGCAATAAATCTGCCTCGAGCAGGCTTTAACTTTCCCGATGAGAGGCCCCATCAGGCTGTCTTTTCCGGGCTCGAGTTCTCAGTTGCGAGCACAGGACCCCCTCTCACAGGCAGGAGCCAGTGGAATCCTGCACATGTTTACATGACGTTGGCCTGACTGCAGTCGCGGCTGCATGCAAAATTAATAAGCCATAACAAGTTGGTTTATGATGCGGCTTCCTGGGACTGGGAAACCGTTCTTCTTAGGGGCGAATTAATTAGCGAAGCAGTGAAAGGAAGGGGCATAAAGTTGTGCATTCAAGAAAGCTCTTCCACGTCCTTGCCAACACATCCTCGGAGTCATGGTGTGGATGAGGTAGCTGCTGAAGGTCGTTCAAATAATGGCCCATTGAGCTTACCAATTCATTCATAATAAGAAATCTAGTTATTTTCTTAACCTAAATCGATGGTTCTGAACAGTAAGAAGTATTGTAAATGATCTTCTTCTTAAGCATCTCCCAAAAGGATAGAATTACCATTAATGTAATGTCCACTCTTTTTATGCTGCACCCTCTTTTCCCATTTAACTTAAACATCGCGTATTTATTTCTGGTACATTTAGTACCTTAACGTTTTATTTCTTTAGGCATAGGACACTTTGGAAAGGTTCCTAGAATGGCAGGCAAGTGTGCCGGGCGTAATTGTAGTAGGCGTGGGGACCACAAGCCTTGTCCTCCGAGGTTTCCTGGCGTGTTGCTATCTGTGCATCCACAGAGCTGAGGGCCAGGCCCAGGAAGACTAGCAAGAAACCATTGAATACGTTCATCTTGTCGAGTAGTGCTGAATGATCGGCTGTGGCAGGTAGTGAGCTATTTATACCCGACTACACGTTGCAATTAATATGGATGCTACGTGATACGGCGTTAAGCTTGCCATTTAAGTTTTTCCGGCATTTAAATCCCATCACTTACGTAAGCTGTTCGCTCTAGTTTAACATTTCTCCGATGACCCTCTCTGTTGCGATGGCTCACTTGGCGTATGCTTGATGGCAAATTGGATGCCATCAATGCTTGCCCGAGTTTGCAGGCGCACATGAATCGTATGTTTGTTCTGGCTTCTTTCGGCACAGTACTTAACTTTGACGCGATTATAAGTCGCATACAGCGACAAACGTCCAGTTCATGTAATCGAGCGAGTTGGATACGCTGAGACAAGGCAGCATGTCTTTACTTCAATATTACGATGAAGTCGGCAAAAACTTACATTGTTGACTAATAAAGTCAAAGGGCCTCTGTGAAAACTTCCGCGAAGATGCACATTGTGTGTTGGTTTCGGGACTCAAGCGTAGTCTCACAGATGTGCTGTTCTCAGCTGTTCTTGCCGTCAACTCTGGCGCTGGCGCAAGAGGTGGAATAGTACCATGAAAGATATGCGTATGCTGCCAGCTTTGTGAGGAGCATGGTGGAAAAAGAATACTAGGCAAGTGCCCATCAGCGGGTCAAGCCACCCCAACAAGCAGAAGCGGATCAAAGAACCCGCCTTTTGGTTGGCAGTAGACATAATCGTCCCAAGGGGCGTAAACGCTTTCCATTGCGATTTTCGCACGCTCGCAAAGGTACAGGATGAGATATCCCGGAGGTTCCCAGCCACACAGTTCTGGCATTGCAGGAACCGCGTTGTGGACGTTCTCAGATTCGAAGAAAGAAGGGAAATCTTAACTGCTGAACACAATAGTGCATACAGAGCAGAGCAAGAAAAAGTAAAGCAGGTATTGTCGGAATACTATTTCCCCAAAATATCCAAGCTGGCCAATGAGATCGTGCAGAACTGCAGGACTTGTGCGAGGGCCAAGTAAGATAGGCACCCAATGAAGCAAGAATTCGGTGAAACGCCAATACTGTCACACAATACTGTCTTGCACAAAGACATTTTTTTTTATGCTGACAACAAGTTATTCCTCACTTGCGTCGAGAAGTTTTCTTAATTTGCCATCGTACAACCTACCGCCTCGAGAACTATTAAAGACCATGTATTGCGACAACGAACCGTCGCTGAAGTCGCACACGATCGTGTCCATGCTTTGCAACAACTTTGGTGTAAGCATTACAAATGCATCACCACTAAACAGTACCTCCAACGGACAGGTGGAGCGTTTTCACATTGCTGGAGCTAGCCAGGTGCATAAGGATAGACAAGGGCATAAGTGATACGGTCGATATAGTAATGTTGGCCACTATCCAATATAATAATAGGTCGATTCACTCGGTCATCAAAAGGAGATCGGCTGACATCGTCCTAACGCAACCTGATGAGCCACACGTAGATTTCCACAATAGGATCCAGAAAGCTGAAAGGGATAGAGAAAACGCCTCGCCGCAGAATAGGGTATTCGATGTTAGCGAAAAGGTGTAGGTAAAATCCAACCGAAGACTCGGCAACAAGCTCATGTGCGAGGAAAGAGCTGTAGAAGCGGACATGGGGACCACGATCCTTATTGAGGAGAGGGTAGTCAAGGACAACAAGGACAACATACAACTCACTTACTTGTTTAATCACTTGTACTTTCCACATCGAAGGAAATTCAACACACTCTTTTCACCGACTGTGTCCTCAAGCTGTAACTCAATCTGCTTTAGCAAATTAGCAACAATTTTAATGATTGAGGTGTAGTAAATAAACAGGTAGTTTAGCTTTGCATCGATTTCATTACATTACAAATGGGATTTGCAAAGTTAGTTTGGCAAATAACTCATTTAACTAAGATCCAATTTACACTGACTTGGCTTAATTTGTTTTAGTGTTTTGAGTTAGCTAAAATTAATTAAGACACTTTAGAAAATGTATAATATGTGTCTCAATAATAATAACTGTTGAAAAGTTGTATCAATGAGCTTTGTAAATAATTTCCTTTAGCCTCAGTTTTTCCAATAATACCTTTTTCTAAGAATCATTTATAAGAGTCGTTGGCCTGACTGCAGTCGCCATTACAAGTTGGTTTATGATGCAGCTTCCTGGGACTGGGAAACCGTTCTTCTTAGGGGTGAATTAATTAGCGAAGCAGTGAAAGGGGCATAAAGTTGTGCATTCAAGAAAGCTCTTCCACGTATTGCCAACATTTCCTCGGAGTCATGGTGTGGATGAGGTAGCTGCTGAAGGTCGTTCAAATAATGGCCCATTGAGCTTACCAATTCATTCATAATAAGAAATCTAGTTATTTTCTTAACCTAAATCGATGGTTCTGAACAGTAAGAAGTATTGTAAATGATCTTCTTCTTAAGCATCTCCCAAAAGGATAGAATTACCATTAATGTAATGTCCACTCTTTTTATGCTGCACCCTCTTTTCCCGTTTAACTTAAACATCGCGTATTAATTTCTGGTACATTTAGTACCTTAACGTTTTATTTCTTTAGGCATAGGACACTTTGGAAAGGTTCCTAGAATGGCAGGCAAGTGTGCCGGGCGTAATTGTAGTAGGCGTGGGGACCACAAGCCTTGTCCTCCGAGGTTTCCTGGCGTGTTGCTATCTGTGCATCCACAGAGCTGAGGGCCAGGCCCAGGAAGACTAGCAAGAAACCATTGAATACGTTCATCTTGTCGAGTAGTGCTGAATGATCGGCTGTGGCAGGTAGTGAGCTATTTATACCCGACTACACGTTGCAATTAATATGGATGCTACGTGATACGGCGTTAAGCTTGCCATTTAAGTTTTTCCGGCATTTAAATCCCATCACTTACGTAAGCTGTTCGCTCTAGTTTAACATTTCTCCGATGACCCTTTCTGTTGCGATGGCTCACTTGGCGTATGCTTGATGGCAAGTTGGATGCGTAAACAAGCGAAATGAGCAGTCCACAGACACACATTACCCATTTTCCCACCCGTCTCTCTTCAGATCTCTTCAGTCTTTCTAGCCGCTTTAAATTAGATTTCTGTTTGAACTTGCCAAGAGAATTGAGTTCCCGTCAAGCACCACATCATCACATGTAATACTCCGCACTTACTTGTTTAATCACTTGCACTTCGCACATCGAAGGAAATTCAATACGCACTTTTTACGGGCTGTGTTCAGTAAATAAATAGTTATTTTAGCTTTGCATCGATTACATTACATTACAAATGGGATTTGCAAAGTTAGTTTAGCTAATAACTAATTTAACTAAGATCCCATTTACCTTGCCTTGGCCTAATTTGTTTTAGTGTGTTTAGTCTTTTTAAGAGACTTTAGAAAACTTGTAATATGTGTTTCAATAATAATAACTGTTGAAAATTTGTATCAATGAGCTTTGTAATTAATTTCCTTAAGTCTCAGTTTTTCCCATAATACCTTTTTATAAGAATCAATTTACCCAACAAAAGTTTACAAAATTTGGTCTACTGATAAATCCCTTACTTAAGCTTTAAAAAATTACTTATTTAGATTGGAAGTGCCATTGACGTTTTTCACAGTTTTGCCATGCATTATAGTTGCAACTCTTTTTCGCCAGTTGGTAAGTATTTAAAAATTAAAAATTCAATTTGAAATGACGAACGCTGCCTTTCGGCAACTTCCCGCAACCACTTCAACCGATTTTCTCTTGCGTTTCCCAATGAATACTTAATATTCCTCTTTTCGGATAGAAAGCAAAAGCCGAAAAGGAAAATCGGAAAATCGGAAAATCGGTAAAACCCAGCTGAGTGACGACTGCTGCCCGGAGCTTACATGGAGACATAATTACCCAGAAAGTTGGACTTGAGTAGGGCACATGGGGCGCCCGAATGTGGGGCGCCATTATGTGTAAGCGGATAGCTTTATGCCCCGGAATTGCAAAAGAAGAACTTAATTTTTAAGAGCACAACTTAAACTTTAGCGAAGCAAACAATTTTTGTTCGTGGCGAACTTTTAGGAGCTCCTCCGACTCGAATTTAATTAATTACACGAAAAATGCAGAGGGGGGAAGCCACCGGTAGTTGCTTTATTTTGGCACGTGATAAATTAATTTAAGCCAGCTCGAAAGCAGTTCGCATAATGTATTTGCATACACATCGCGAGGCGACGTCAGGTGGCATAAAACTGGATCATTTGGGGGGCGGATGGCGTGGGCAGGTAGTGGACGCCCGAATAGGTTTAGGTTATCGAATTGGGCGTGGCATCAACTTAATTACGCTACGCACGGCAGCTAATTGAGTTCGTAGCCCAACGAAAAATAAAACGCCATTAGTCTTGACATTGGTACTCAGTTTCGCTTTTCGCTTGGCGATTACACGCCATTTCCATGGTCTCACTGTGGAATAAATATGAAATACTATGAATTTAAGAAGTTAACTTAATATTAAGAATGCATTTATTTAAGTAATACAAGAGCATACAATTGTTATCTACGAATGTGTAATGGTTCAAGCAACCAAAACCTTTGCTAGCTTTTGCATATAAAGGTTAAGTTCGTCAGTAGTCTTTATCAAATTGATTATAGCAAATTTAGTTTACGCATAAGTTATATGTAAGTCTACTGAAAATTCAATTTGTTTTGTGTGAACTAAATAACTAAAAAAAAAATGCAAACCAATTAGAATACGTCTTCTTTTGCTGTTTTTGACACGAACCAAACGTGATTTTATTTTTGCAAAACCCTGAGTTATTCATTTTTGTTCTTCTTGGAAACCAAATAGGATGTTGATCTCTATTGTCCCAAAATCAGTTTCTCAATTGCCCAATTTTTTTTACAGCAAAATAAATATTTGCAATAAGGTATTTTTTTCAGGGGATGAGGTACTTTAACCCCGGAGGGACCTCGACTTTAGACTTGAACCAAGTTAACCGAATCGAACCCATTTCACGATCTCCTTTCATCTGCACACTTGACAGCTCAATTTACTCAGCTCTGCTCGCCCATTTTCGCTTCGGGATGCCAGTAATTATAACTTGGCTGTAATCTGCGTATTAATCTCAGTTTTCGTGGGGCCAGGAGACAATGAGGGCTTTTTCGGTTCTCGACTCAGTTTTCAATTTTTTTTTCCCATTTTAACATGGAACAAATGCCAGCGAATTTATTTTGTTTATTGTTGCTGCTGTTTTTTTTCCGCTTTTCGCAGGCTGCTTTCGTATAATTTAGCGCTTGGCACGAAATATTATTAATTAGTCTAGACGAGCACGAGACAAAAGGCACACAGCCCCTTGTTTAGAAAGCCTTAACGAGCATTAGAACTAAATACATAGTTGTGGAGATTGTTTAAGTGACCCTGATCTTGAAAGTTTTTAACAGATTTAGCTCAATGCATTTTTAGTAAAATTACTTTACAAAATATAATAGCTATAACTGCAACATTTTCAAGCTTTACTATTTTTAGCCCATTATTCGCCTATTGCAATTATACATACAACTGGCAAATAAATGTAAATCTTAAGTTATGCCATTGGTAATTTTTAGTTATGCAAAATGCACATTGCACACTAAAAAACTATTGTATGCATCTGCATGCACAATTTAAGTATTTAAATATTTGTGTCCACGAACAACATAAAATAAATTAGTGGATATTAATGCGGCGAGAGTAGACACCAGATAACTCACATATTGGCCTCGCACGAGGTGAACTCAAGTCACACAAGCATTTTCCATGCAAAGTGTCGTCAGTTCAAGGACTTAACCCATTGGACAAGTACTTAATTAGCCAACGAGGACTCGAAGTGGCGGTTATTTCCTTGGCGGTGGCGTCCTCCCAACTTGGCTTCATGCCACTTTAAGTCAATTCTGTCAGGTTCAGGGATCCGAACTCGAATGTCGGCCTGACAATGTATTGCAGACTGCACCCATGTAGCCTGACAACTGCAGTGCCAGCCAACAGGACTCGCAAGTCCTTCGACTTGAAAAAAATTCTTTCAAAGTCAGACATGACTTTATTTTTCTTCAATAATAAAATAATATGTGACACTTATACTGTCTATGTTCTTTTCAAAGATGTTTTGATTTTGCAATGGGTATTTCAGTTTCGGCCAACTTCTGGCCACAAACTTCTTGTGCAGTTCTTTTCATTCATCGGCGAGCTTAGCTAAGAATCTTTTAAAAGCTAAATTACAAAAAAAAAAATGTTATTCTAAAAATTCGTTGTATAACGAAAATCGCACTAGCACTCGCACTTTCTGAGTACCGCGTACTTGATAGTCGAGAAACTCGACTAAAGCGTTCTTTCAGACCTAAATTATGGGGCTGACAAACATTCTGGTTAAATAAAGAAGCAATACCTTTGCTATCAAAGGGGTCCACGCAAAACAAAAATATTTAATTTCTGTTAAATGCAAAACACAACCGGAAGAACTTTGCACTAACCATTTTCGGCACCTGGAATTCATCTGTTTCGCCTGTTGTTTGAATTATGCCAGACAATTAAAAAGTTGCCGCCATCAAATTTAATGCCTCATTTTAGTGGACAACTTTCTACATAATTGTTGTTGTTTAGCTGCGGTCCCGCTGCTAATTTATGCATCACAAAAGGACGCAGCAGATATTCAGGTGACATCTAATTGCATTTCGCATTGTGGGAATCGTCCAAAAAACATCCACATTCTATGAAACGTGCTGCGGGCTCTCTGAACTTTTTGCCAGCTCTCCACTTTTAATGAGTTGAAGTTGCCGCAATTTTACGGGTCCACGTGAAGTGGTTGGGTGGTTAAGTGGGTGGTGCTGAGTGGATGGAGCCGAGTTGGTGGATGGATGGTGCAGGTCAGTGGTGCCCCGTTTACCTGTGGCAAAGAGGACGCCTGCAAATTGGCTCGTGTGGACGGCTTTGTTAACGTCTCCTATCGCCGAGTTCTTTCGAATTGAATCTTGGATGGGTCCATTTTATGCTGATGCTCTTTTGATGGCATAGTAATGTAATTTCCTAACGTTAATTTTATCATAGTTGCGCTATCTGACGTATGCGTTAGTAAGGGTGCCTTTTCTATTTAACAGAGGTTTGATAATATTATTATTAATTTCTTTTTTCAACTTGATTGTTTTTAATCAACAGGGAATTGGCTTTGGTCTTTCATACTCATTTTAATCCACTATGGAACACCCTCCTCTACTGACCCCAATCTGAACGCACCTGCAGCTGCAGAGTCGACTGCTAAGCATTTCAATTTGCATTCCCACAATTAAGCTGGATCGGTTACTCCACTATTTATCCCCAATTATTATTTAAGTTTGCCACGCTTGCCCCAAATATTTGCAAAATTAATTGCACGGGCCCTAAAAATACCACTTCATTTATTTTCCTGTTTTAGCTGGAGGCCAAAAACTAATAAAGCTACAGATTCATATAGTTTTTGTTTTTCATTTGCCACTGGGCGCTCGTTCTATCTGGTTTATTTTGTTGATTTAATAAAGCCAAAAGCTCATTAGCACTCAAACAACAAGCGGTAGCAAAAACCGCTACTTCCTCTATTATTTGAATGTTTCAGCTTTAATATCGAAATGTTTACCTTTGTTGGGGAGGTGATTGTGCAGCAGCCAAAGGCAAAAGGAGCTGGCCAGAAATAATGATTCCTAATGCTCGAGCGGCTGACCGGCAAAGTATCTCAACCGCAATATCAAACATTTAGTCTGGTCACTCAAGTGCTGCCCTAAGATATCATATTTGCATTGGATTCCTTAGCTTATTGTTATGTCTCGAACCCTTTCACCTCATGCTGCTTATGTCAGAAGCCCTTCAAATGTGTCCTATTCACGCCAGAGATTTATTTCGATTCGTATTTGTGGATTTGTGGGTAACTCATCGAAATCTAATATCTGTGAAAAGCATCTTGTGGCAGGCAACATTTGTCAAGCCCAATGAGCTAGCAGAGTGCATTTATTCAGATGGCACACAAGGCATACCGAACAATTTGGCAAATTGCTGTAGTTCTTCGAACTACAATATTGGCATAACAATCACAATGTGATTGAAATGGATCCTGGGTTCTGTCTCAGATGCACTGATTTTCTGAGCGAAGCGCATGCCACACCTGCCATGATATTTGAATAACTTTCGATTTGGCGCGCTGGAAATTCTTCAAACCACGAATATTTCTAAGCGCTCTAGAAATAGTTATTAAAATGAAATCACATATACCTTGCTTTTCCCTCGGATTTTCTCCTTAAAAGTAGCTAGATAATTTGCAATTTTCAAGTTTGAATTCCTCGCTAATTTTCTAATTACATTTAACGCAAATAAATCAGTGAAAATTGGTCTTAATATCGTTTTTTATGTTTTTGTATCGCGTTTCATTGGCCTTAGCAATTCCCACCGTGCTTGGCTCCAAAGTGTCGGTTTCTCCTATCGAGTTACTCCTTCCAGTGGCCCCGCTGACCAGAGCAATCAAAGGATTCTCCTTTGCGGCCTTTGGCACCTTGACGCCTTCGTTGGATCCCTCACCTATTTTCTAATTTTCCTGCTGGCAAATTCAATTAGTTCCGCTTGCGCCGGTCGCTCCAATTGCGTACCCTCAATCAATTTCCATTTATTCGAGCAACAATGGGCACGAGTAGGCGGCCCGCTCATTATGCTGTCAGCTTAATTATTATTTTGACATCGCCAGCTGTACATTTAATTACTGGGAATATTTCCATCGCTAACCTGACCAAAAAGTAAATCTCGGCTTGAGGGCCACAGAGATACAACTTTCGAACAAAATGTGCTAAGCAATTGCCTTGGCTTTGGTTTACTTTTCAGCACTTTTAGCTTTGTTGTTTACTCGGCGGTTGCTATTGTTTCCCTTGATTTTGCTGGGAAGAAACTTCTGCGAGAATTGTATTCCCAGTGCTTTGCTTGGATAAGCCTTTACTGCCCGTATTTATTTTAGGTTTGGACCCCAAAAATGCTGAAAAAAAAACTGTGTATTTGGAAGTTCCTTCTAAGAATTCGAGCGATAGCAAAAAGTCGGGGCAATTAAACAACAGTCATAACAAAACATTATAGCAAATTTCACGAAATTTAAAAGCAGTATGAAAAATAAAAGATTTACCATTAATTGCATTAGATAACATTTAAAATAAAATCATGAGATCACACTATAACCATTTATTTTCACGTCATTTTTCTTTCAGATGCTCCTGAAAATATCTTTGAACTAAGATTCAATTGACCTAGTTGCTAGTAAATTAAACATCAAAAGGCTGGACTCTGGAAAAAAGCAGAATAAGTAAAAGGCTCCTCCTTCAATTCCGTCCATTCATCTCCACGTTCACTAGTGTCTGCTGCTACTGCAAATTAACAACATACATCATTGACCTGTAATTCGGGAAACAGGCAGCCGGAGCCTCAGACCCGTAGTCGCTGCCGTACTTAAAGCCGGATTCGATGCCAAACTGCCGGCAGGCGTCTGGCTTTGGATTTTGGCTCCGTTTAGTTTTGTCTGGCGCTTGCCATATCCGATGATATAAAAATTCCGAAGACAGGGAATTGTGATAGGTATCACCGCCTTTGGGAAACACCCCTCAAACAGAATGTAATTCAAAATAAAAAATTAGCTCCTTTCACATAAAACATAATTGTTTTCTAAAATATTAAGTTATAATCATTGAGGTTAAATTTTTGTTTTTAAATTTCTTCCGTTCAATAAATAAATAAAGTCAGCATAAAATTTCAGTAACTGCCAATTGGACATACCAAGATAATCCGCAACCGGAAATGCCCGAACTATGTGAAGGAAAAACAAAATGTTAACAATATGTTAACTCAAGCGGAAATATCACTTACGAGCAACACGAATTCGGACATGGACAGCAAGCCACTGACTTTCATTTCGACCAACAAAAAAAGAGAACGAAAAATCGTGGAAAAAAGAAAAGAGACTTTGGTCTCGGGGCAATGGCTTCTGAGCTAGAAAAAGGCGGAAAGAATGTGTCAATAATGACTAATGGCCAAGTCGGAACCGGAGTTTGCTAAGCTGGGGTTTTCCCTGCTGGCTGAAGACTTCTATTCCTATTTATTTTTGCATATTTTTGAGGGCTGGCATTCGGGCTGCACCGGCTCAAAATGATGTGGGCTATACCTTTTCTTTTTGTGTTTTCCGAGAGCCCTTGTTGTTCCCTGTTGGGGGACTCGCTTTAATTCGAAATTCACAGAAGACGAAACTTTGTCCCGAGGATTGTGATACCAATTTGGTATGAAACTCAGTTGGCTTTAAGAGTAGGACAAATCAGGACAAATTTTATTTTTGTTTCACCATTTGCACTCGCCTGGCTGTTGACTGAGCAAAGAAACATTTAATTAATTTAGGCTTATATACATGAATCCGGCTAACGACAAGATTTCGACAACTGCGAGCCTGGTAATGGAATGTAGAATTAAATGCCCAATTTTTGCCCTAAAAATGTCTATATACTAACTTTATGTACTCCAGAATGCGATAAAAATTGGAAAGTTATGAAATGGTGGTTTAATTTTGAATAAATAACCAGGCTTGTATGCTAGTAGGCATATTTTGAAATGTATCGAAAATATAAAAACTTTAAAAATCTCACTTCTATTAATTGAAGCATTGCTTCATGTAGATGTTACAGAAAAAAAAAACACTAATATAAATTCCAATTGCAGGCTTTATTTAAATAAAGCAAATTGACTTTATTCTAGGAAATTGTCCTTTGATTGCCAATGCGACAATCATCGGTGCAAACACAAGCACATCATTAGGAAAAAGTGAGCAAAGTATCGAAGCTCATTATGTGAAACACTCCGTTACGAAGCTTTTCATCGTAAAAAGAACACGTGCCTGTTTTCATTCAGTTCGGGATAAAAATAAAACCTTGCTCACTGGCCAATTGGCAAATCTTTGTGGTCTGCAGCGCACAATTATGGAGAGAAAATGAAACGCTCATCTGTCGTCCAAAAAAAGACGAAGGAACAGGAGAAAAATGGCCCAAGGACCCAACAAAAAATTCAGAGAAAAAAAAAACTAAAGAGCCAGTGCGGAAATGGGCTAGATGAGGAGGCATAAATAACTATGTCCGCCCAAAGTAAACAGAAATAAAAGCGGGACAAACACAACAAACTCAAATTACACACCGAAATGCTGACGGTTGGTGGAGAGTGTCTGGTTTTTCTGGCTGAAAGGGCGGGAATTTCAGGGGGAGTGCCGAAAAGTAGGCAACTAATGTTCGCAAATGTTTGCCTGGATTTGCTCTGGTCTGCGTTCCATTCCTATCCCAGGTATGCAGGTGAGGCATTTCCCCTACCTTTGCCTTCCCTTCCGGTGTGTGCTTATGTAATTAATGTTTTCCTGCTGGTCCAGGTCCAGCAGAATCAACCGGAACTGGAAGTGTGAGCCCAAAAAGTTTGCTCCCAACAGGAAATTATTATTGTTTTGTCGCCTTAGAAAAGCAAAGAGCAAAAAAGTAATGCCAGGAAAATCCAAAGCATAAGTCAATTATGAGATACCCTATTTCTGATTAAAGTAACAATTTGAGTTATTTTAGAAGTATGTCATTTTGTTGATTGAATTTCAATAAAATACCATTGCACGAGCACAGATATTTCGAAGTGGATAGAAAAAAACCTTACTTTTAAAAATGCTAAGTATTTAACAAAAATCTATCACAACAAAGTTCCAAAATATTAGCCATCCGTTACATAAAAACCGGAAGTGTGAATAAACTGGGTTTGTTCCAGCCATGGTTATCCCGGGCAGGTCATTGACTTGTCTCCAAGTCCTCACATTAAAGCTCGTCGTTCTGCGTGTGTGGATGGGTAATTAAGATAACATCCCAGGGGCGTTGAAATGCGAGACGAAAAACGATTTTTTGTTTGTCATTAGGTTTATGCGGCTAAGGTTTAAGGCCTTAGCCAAAATGTTTTCCCGGAATTTCCCGGAACTCGAACGGCTTTAAGTCACATTTCCTGGGATCTCTTTACGCCGATTGCCTATTCCCGACAGCGTGCCATATTTTTCAATAAGCACAATTGACACCCACTCGACCAGGGAGTGGCCATCCTGGATAGGGACGAGGTCCTCTGACAGTTTCCCGGGACTGGGCTAATTTACGCCTTCAATTTGTACTGGCCGAGCACTTGTTATAATTGATGGCCAGTCCGGAACAGTCGCTCACTGAGATGAATTCTCATTATCCTGTTGTGCTCACATCCTTCTTGGAGTAATTAAATAAATTGACATCAATATTTTGTAGCACAACATATTCAAGAAATACAACATATCGTTATAATTATTATGTAGTATATAAAATATACATGTTGTATATTATTTTTTCAGTGCATCCTTAAGGCAGCAGAGACAGTCAGTGGGGAGCAGGAGGCGCCAGGCTTACCCGCTGGCTAGTAATTTACTTGTCCTTGCTGGGACGATTTGGCTTTCCCGCCTCTTCCTAGGTGACGCCTGGAAGCATTACTCCAAGAAGACCAGAACCCGGTAGAGAACACTCCATATATCGTATATGTATATGAGCAGCATATTTCAGGCATTTTTATGGCTCTAGAGTAGAATCATAAATATAGGAATGGGTAAGGGAAAAGTAAAGGAAGATGGCAAACGGAATCCACGGCATGTGGCGTTGTTTACGGATGAAACTGCCTGACCATGGGGTTCTTAGTACCCCAGCTATTTGGCGCCTGGTTCCCTAATCTCTCCTCTTTCCAATATTCATCATCATCTTTGTCGAAAAAGTGTTACGAAAATGTTGATCGATTCGAGTTTGACTTTTATGCCCGCTGCGTGTTTGTCGTTTCCAAAGGAACTTTCCTTATGCAGGGTAGAGTAGCTGGTGTACAATTGACTACTATATATAAATAATCAAGATATATCTGTATGACTGAAAAACACAACATTCGGTATTCTATGAAAATTTATGAGTTATTTAGAGATTTCTACAATAGAAGCTAAGCTTATTTCAGAGCAATAAAAATAAACATTTTTCACTTATGTCTAAGTATTCAAATCATCACAAGGGCATTCAAAGACCGCCTTTAAGTTTACTCACCATTCGCAGTGTATTTTGTATCCTTCGCTGTTAATATTTTTTCGCAAACTGGCTTAATCATCAATCATTCGTGTTATGGCAAAGAGTGCCATACAAAGGCTTATCAAATTTGTTTCTCAGTTGCCACGTTCTGGTCTTGAATCGAATCCAAGGATTCGGATGAAAAATGCATTTGGGGGCCCAATTACTATAGCTAAAGAAAGAACTCCTTGAAAATTTACGGTCCAACTCAGCGACTTTGGACTTTTCTGCCATTTGCAAATGCAGGGAAGTGATGTGCGGAGTAAAAGAGGTGAATCGAAATAGTTTTAGTGTGCAAAATGCCTGACGCTCGAGTGGCCTCAAAACAAAAATTGCGGAAAAACTTTCAATTTGGTCAGAGGCAAGTATCGGAATCGTGGCAATCATCAGCCAGCAACAAAAGAAGAAATCATAAAACACAAACCAAAAACGAGAGCTCCACCAAATGGAGCACACTCAAGAGGGCTGGGAAAGTGGATGAAAGTGCTCGAGAACTTTTCAATTTGGTGGCAAAATTTGCGCAATTTCCTCGGTGGCTGTTCGGGCAAGAAAGGGTTAAACTTCCTCCACATCCACATCCACATCCGCCCGCCTCGAAAGCTGCAAGTGTCAGTGGGGAAATTATGAATTGCTTAAAGTTGCTCAACCGCTTTTGTGGGTGCTCCTAACGAGGTTATTCAGTTTGCATACAAATTTGCATTAAATATGCACTTTATTGATGAGTGCGATTTCTTTGCAAGCAAAAACTTTTTTAAATAACTTAACAGTCGGTACAAAATCGATGAAATTCTCGCAACAAAAGAACAAAGCAATGATGGGAACAATTCAAATTTCGCGTTTCATGGCCAATTTAAATTCGCATATTCGCAAATTCATAGGTGTGTTATTTTAGCGTCTGGCACGATCCACCTGGCTATGCCTTCAGTTTTTTTTTTCTTCTAAACGATTCGAATTTAGGTTTGTATTCATTGAAATGTGTATTGAAGTGCGGTATTTGTTTGGCCAACGTCATTATCCGACTGATTGAGGTGCTAATGTATTTATAAAGCGACTTGGTTTTATTTTTAGCCTCGTATGAAATTTGTTTCCACCCCAGCTGGATGCCTTTTTATCTGTTCATTTTCATTGCCCGATTTATGAAGTGTGAAGCATTAATTTGATTTCGTATTTAGCCGGGAATAAATTAGGTCAAAATGTGAACGATTTACTGGCCAATTCTTTGAAGTCTGCGCCATAGAAACACCTCCACTTTGACTTTGAAAATGCACAGATAATAACGAATCGATCGAAGATGTAGTTAGCTGTTTTCATAATTCAACTGACAGCTGAGTTTTTTCCATCAATATGGCAATAACTTGCCTGTCTGCCAGCCAGCCGCGTGGACCCCATGGTAAGTGCTTTTCCAGCTCAGCTCTGCCCTGACCTTAAACTTCAACTGGCTGGTGTTTGCTAGTGAGATGGCAGGGGGCATCATCGCATCGGTCTGCGATTTCCCATTAAAACTCTCCAAGTGGCCGCGCATATGGCTATGTGCATCAGAATGCAGCCGAGCTGCACATAATTCCCTACTTTTCGATCTGCCTGCTCTGCCTGCTAATGAAGTCCATGGCCATCAATATGCCACCTATGTATGTGCATGAGGATGACCTTTCACAAGTGCAAGTAACATCATGACTGACGTGAAAAACGATTGGAAAACTATCTTTCTCTGGCACTGGGGAAAATATGGAGGTGTGAGTATATTGCATTATTAAGTTTCCCATTACGGATTGTTATTTTAAGATCGAAAAGTTTCATTCTTACCGCACTTGATTCTATAACTTTGTAATAATCGAGTTACCATTATAGCATTTCCTTTGCAAGATGAATATTTACTTAATTTTCTTGCTTTTATAATACACCATCTGTCGGAAAAGTCATTGTCCTGTGGGCAGTTTTTCCCACTTTCCCTTCCTGCCTGCCAGTACAATTTCTTTGGTTGTCAGTTCAAGACTTTATGTTGCTTTCTTTGCTTTTCCTTTAGTCAGCTTCTTGTGAAGCTTTCATTATATGTTCCGGAGTTTTTCATTGCATTTTCTTTGCTATATCCCAGTGCCACCTTATTTCACGCCCGTTTTGTATTGCCTTTATATGCTGCAGATGTGGAGAATGGTCAAAAGAAGTTGCACATTAGACGAAGCATGAAAATAGTTTTTGTTTTTATGTTGACAATTCTTTCGTTCCATTCGCCTCCATTTTAAATGGAAACGATATACAATTACTCTATATAATTTCATACTTATGTATCACGCACGGCCGAGCAAGATATATAAAATCAAGAAATAAAACCATTCCATGCGAGAGTAAACAAACAAATTTATTGTGTTGATACCTGGTTGTGAGGAAAGAAAACCATTCTCTGTTGGCTTTTGGATTCTTTTAAAATACTGTTTATTTTTATTTCGATTTTTAAGCACTTACGATTAGCTTCAATTAAGTTACACTTAAAATTGAAAAATGTTACATTTATCTCTGTGGTTTTCTTCGTTTTCCTGTATTTTTTGGACAATTAATAGTACATATTTGTGTTTTATTTATTAAACGTACACATTAGCCTACGTTACTTCCAAAAGTACAAATACATTTTAGGAGAAAGTGATTTCCCACTCCCCCCAACAATAATTCGGGCTTTTGTTTACAATAATTAAGTCAAAGTCAAAGTTTACTGTGAGTTTGTTTGAACAGTTTTATTGTACAACTATTTTGTGTTATATAAACAATAAAGAAGAATTCTATTGTAACTGTATTTGTTTGCTATCTTTTTACACTATTTAATATTTATGGCCACAAAGTGTGTTGGTATTACTTCATTAGCATTCACTGAATTAAATTATCATCATTGAATGCACAATTGATTTAATGCACGCATGTGTTTAAAAAAACGATTAGCTTAATGTAAAATAAAGTATACACAGCTAATTAATCTTCGTATAAGATTATTGTTATGAATCGTTATGCAAATTGTCCTTTTTTCCGTTCATGGGTTTTTAACAATCACATTGCAGTTTAATTCGATTTGTAGAGCTTATATTGAGTACATTGTAAGTTTTATTTCCAATGGAATCATTTGCATTAATGGAATATTTTTGTTAAGATTTTTACTTTAGTGAATCCTTGCAAATAGTCGACATTAAGTACAAATTTCAATGGCTCTCCAAAGTCTTTTCTTGAACATTAGGATTAAACCTTTGGCTAACATTCGATACTTTTCCAATTTTTAAACTGCTCCACAACCAGCTACACAAACTTATTCTAGAATACCAACACTAAAACGGTTTTAATCTTATCCTAGAGGAGTATGTAAACTTGACAATTAAATAATGCACACTTATAACCGCTGTATGATAAACTTATACAATCCCTTATCTGATAAGCTCGCAAATGCGAAAACGGCAAATATATGATATTAGCTACAGTTAACTGCTTTCCTTGCCTCGTGGTTTCTGTTTCTGTTTCTGTCATTAGAACTATAACAACTTAAAGTGCCTTAACAAGGTATTTATTATTATATCAGAACTTTGTTTATTTATTAAATAGCTACTTATATTTATTAATAACTATTCCTTTTAAACCAGTATTTAAATACTTTCGTTATGAAAAAATGTAAAAAGTTGAGAAAGTTTCGAAAAACTATTTCGACCTGTTAGTAGGGATAAATATACCAACAGCTTATACATTTACATATATATAATTTATAATAAACAAAGGATTATTTATTCGGGTTTTTAAAAATTTCTTCTTGCTGAGATTCGATCATATAAAAATGGGATTAAGTTTACCCGTTTTTGCAAAGCTCTGCCATATTGGTATAAAATGTTAATATCATTTTAGGCGACCTATAGCAAGCATTCCGGCTGCCTCGCTATTGCCTGGCAATCGATGGCCGTATCGAGGTCCAGCTCAACCTGATGGTCTCACCTCCGCGCGATGAAGACCACCGTTTCCAGGGGCATCGAGGGAGCCCGGTCTTATAAGTCCGTGTGGAGCACGGGCGGTTTACAGTTGTTGGTCTCAGCATTGACCACCAGCACGGTGGCCGGATTTCCCACCTGGATCTCGGCTGGCACCTGGTGTACTGGCGGCTGGAGACAGGTCACTGCATCCGTGCCCGTTGTGGTGGTTGTCGTCGTCGTTGTAGTGGCCATCGGAGCATTGTTGTTTCTCGTCGCCAAGCACTTCTTCTTGGTTAATGCCCCACGCTGGGCGCCACCTTTTCCATTGCCACCAAGAAGACGCTCCGATTGCCTGCCCTTGCCAAACTTGGGGAAGAAACTGTTCTCCAGCTGCAACTGGGCATTCACATCCTTGCGGGCAGCACACGTGCAGGCCTTCATGAAGCTCTTCTTGAAGTTATCGCTCAAAAAGGCGTACAGTATTGGGTTCATGGCCGAGTTGGAGTAGCTGAGGCATCCGCAGGCCAGGAAGACGGCCAGCTCCAGACGAGATGCACAGCGTTGAGGAGCGGAGCTGATCAAAGCCACCTGGAAAATAGTCAATAAAAAGCGAATCTACAAATGATCTGCCAAAGAAGTCCAGTTCATGTCAATTTCCACAAATCTCGTAATTTGTTTTAGCTATAATAATTTAAAAATCAATCCAAAAGGATAATAGTAGGCAAATAGCTTATGGTTTTAAAACCTTTTAAAGTACACAAAGATAAATGTTTTTAGACTGTAATGTATACAATTAGTTACCTGTGAAATCCAGTGTGGAAGCCAACAAAATATGTACGCACTTATGACCTGTGGAGAAATCAAAAAACCATAAATTGTATTGAATAAATATTATAAAATTCTTTCTATATATCAATTTAAAACAATTAATTTATAGTCGAATTCAAAATGTCAAAAAAAAATATATATTTATAATGTAATAATAATATTTATCAAACTGAACACAAGAGTGGTCAGGTAGTAGTTAGTTCCACAACTAATCGAAATGTCATATATTATTACCGTGAGCACCAACTTGGTGACCTTCCTGTGAGAGCGCTTCTTCTCCTTAGACTTGTGCTTCGGTCCCACGGTGTGAAGTTTCCTGATCACCAGGCAGTAGAACACCAGGATAAAAGTCAGTGGAGTGGCGAATCCCAAGACCAGCGAGTACAAAATGAAGGTGGAGTCGGTGTGCGAGTTCTGAGTGTCTGGCCACTCGATGTTGCAGGACACATTGCCGTTGCTCGACTGCACGGTGCTGGCAAAAAGGATAACCGGCAGCATCAGCAGCACGGATGTCATCCAGGCGAAGGCCGAAACCAACTTGGATACAAAGGGCGTTCGGTAGCGAGGCGAGGATATGGGATGGCAAACGGCTATGTAGCGATCCGCCGACATGATCAACAGGAAGATCGAGGAGGTGAAGGAGGTGATCGAGGTGCTCACCATGTAGGCCTTGCACATATAGTTGCCGAAGGGCCAGTTGCCCACCTGCATTGTGTAGAGCAGGAAGGGAATGCCGATCAGGAAGCACTCATCCGCGATAGCCAGATTCAGTATGTATATGTTGGTTACGGTCTGCATCTTGGAGAACCTCATCACCACATAGATCACCAGGGTGTTGCCAAAGAGTCCAATGATGCAGACCAGTGCGTACAGGATCATCGTGATGAGCTTCAGGATGAAGTTGTAGCTGTACGAACAGTCCGGGCCATCATCGTCGTACTCCAAATAGTGACTGCCATTCTGCTGCGTCGGTCGATTCCTGTGGTCCAGGTGGGGTCGCACACTGGTCACCATTGTTTCATTCTGAGTGCCATTTATGGATGGATACGACTCGGACTCCACGGACTCCAGTTGATGCAGTGTGGTGCCATTTGGCGCCACTGCCAGCTGCTCTGTGGGCGTTATTAAGCTCGTTAGTGTCATAGCTGTCAGCACAAATAACAGGATGCCCGAATGGGCACAGCCGTTGGTCGCGATATTGGTCCTTGTGCTGTTGTTTCTGTGGCTTGCAGCTGCCCCATTTGGTGTCGAGTGTCCTTCCATGATGGCTTTCCCGCCCAAACGTCCTCCTCCTCCTCCTCCTCGCCACCATCCACCTTCCATTTCGATTCGTCTACAGTAGCTGCCTGCTAATTTCCACTTGTTATGTGGCAGTCAATGCAACAATGCATGCTAAACCAGCTAAATGGCAAATATTTTAATATGCTCTCCATACTTTATGCCTGTGACGTCACATGTTGCACGCTGCGGTTTCTGCAATGAAGAGATTTGGATAGCCCACAAAGATTAGTTAGTTACTGGTTTTCAGCAACCAAATGAAACATACATATAAAAATATATTTTTATATATAATTATAATTATATTAAATAATGTTATTAATATAATTATACTTTTAATTTAAATCCGAATTTTGGTGTGACAAATTTATGAAATTATATATTAAGCAAATTCAACTTTCTGTTATGTTTATTCTCACTGTGTTCAGTTTAGTTGGTATGCAGTTGGCTCTAACAAGCGCGTATTATTTACTGACAATATTGAGCGCATGCTATCAGCATTTCATGAGACTATCCCTGCCCCAGCCCACACCATTCGCTTCGAAGTCCTTAGTCCTGCATGTCCTGCATCATCGTGCGAACATCTTCCTGCAGACAATGCAATCAACTATATGAAATTCTGCTCGTTTGCTTGTGTTTGCTTTCTTTGCACTGCTCAGCGTGCGAAAAAATGATTCGCTTTCCGGCGGATGAAAAATGAAAGGCGAGTGGAAAATGAAGAAAAAAGCAGACAGTAAAGCGGCACAATAAAAATCCATCTAGCAAAGCCAACAACTACACGCAATTAACTTTTTCATAAAGTGAGACCACAAGAAGGGGCGTAATACATATAAACTCAATTTATTGTTCGTGCCAGGACCAGAAATATAATTAAATAGAATTTGAAATGAGTCAACAGTTGGATGGGATGAGTCCGCAATACTAAGAAGTGTTCTGTAAGTTCAAACAACTATCACTTAAATTATTCATTATTATGTAATACGCACAATGGATGTCAATTAGTCATTTTAGGTGTATGTATTAGGTTCTGTAATTGGGCTTTATCAAATGAAATGATTTATTTTTAAGTTCCCTTCGCAAAACTTTGGCCCACAATTAATAAGCAATTTGTTTTGAGGTTTCCAAAGAACCCCGGGCTACGTCAAAAATGAATAAACATAAGCGTTGTAGTAAATCGTTGTCCATATGGCGTGAAACATGGAAACTTTGCGGCAGAAGAAACCACAAAACATACATATATACTACACAGCTCCACGAAGGTCGCAAACTTCTCGGTCAGTAGCCAAGTCAAAACTTTAGCAGACATTGGCCAAAAACACTCCAATAAGAAGTGAACTCAAGTTTTTCGTTGGCCAAAAAGCCAGCATTACAACAAGCCAAGGCCAAGTGAAAGGAAATAGCCGCAAGGGCGGAAACTCCCCCACTATTCAAAGGAAAGTCAAGGCAGATAGCATTTCCGTTGATTAATTAATTGGCGTAATCCTAGTTAGATAAACTGCGCGAATCGCCACGGAATTTATGATCGCTTCTCAGTCCGAATTAAGTGGGTCAACACCAGCTGTGCCTAACGACCTAGCCACCCGATCGGGTTAAAGTTCAACCCCCCCATGGATTAAGCTCCCTAATTGCCTAGAATGCAGATGCTTTGATGTCAGCCACATAGTAATTGGTACACTGAGCGAATAAGCTAGACAGGAATTTTCACCATCGATCTATGCCATCTTCTTATATATAGTATTATATAAATATTTATTTGGCCAAAATATAGTTTTAAATAATATAATAATATTTTACTTGTTCATATGCTTCCTTATTGGGTAGGATTATTAGTAGGATTGCAATCATGCTAAATTATAAAACAATAATAGTCGAATAGTTTTGAATATTGTTGTTTCCCAATTTGTTTTCAAAATGTCAACTATAATGTCGTGATTTAACTCCAAATGAACACTTCTTTGATATTCAAAGGCAGGACATAAGACTAATTTCGTGGACTGTTTCTGTGCACCTTGATTAGACGGACATATGTGCCGATAATTATGGCATGGTCAAAAGGAGTAGAGTAGAGAGAAATGTCCTGACAGTGAGTGTGTCCTGTTGTCTGGTCTTGTTCGCTCGACAGCCAGCTTCTGACCGGGACAAAAAAGGTTAGCAATCAATTGCTAAACATGTTGCCATTGACGATGATGGCACCAAGCCTAACAAAAGTCCGACCCCGTTTTCCACACCCGCTCACAAAGGACATAAAACGCTTGACTACCGATTGATTCGGCCAGTGGAGCACAAGATATGTGATTTGGGCTATTCCCTCCGTGTGCATTGCGTTTGGACACCCCAAAAAGGAGGGGTTCGGATGGTTGCGCTATGACCAAGTGACTGATGAAACCAAAATTGGCAGCAGCAGGGCCATCGTTCGTTCGTAATGAGCCAATATGACATGGCCAACCGTTGCTATATTTTTGTGCAGTGAGCATGCATTATGTCCGTGGATGCAGGTGAGACTATAGAGTGGGCCAACAAGGCAATAAGAAAGATACATTGCATTTGGGCTTTTGTAATTTTATTGCTTAGTTTTATGCACTTCCTCTGAGATTTTCAAAGCCCTAATGTTTCATCTTAAAGGTGAATGGAGATTAATCCCAGGAACGGACTCAGTCAATTTACATTTTCATTTAAATTTGATGCTGCTTAACAAAACTTTGTTGGATTTAAGACAACACTAAAGTGAAGACCCCAACACAATTTAATGTATTTTCTTTTTTCGTGTGAAAAATAGCTTTTTGTTTCTAGCGCCTTTGTTCCACCTGAGCACGGTGGGCAAACTTTTAGCTGTTATCTTTCTCACTCATTGGCCAAAGTCATTGTCATGCATAGAGTTTCCCATTTTCCCGGTTCTCCATTTTTGCTCTCTCCGCATCTTCCTGCTCGGCATTGTTCTGGTCGTCTGTGGCATAAATTTTCACTTCTATCGTGAGGTGGCACGGCTAAGTTCCACTTAGGAGCTCTCTGTTCTACGGCTTTTCAACTTTTGAACGCTCTGTTGATTTGTTTTTCCAAGCATAAAAACCGACATATGCTCCTTTGATTTCCGGAGTGAGGAAGCCATTTGCTTAATTAAAAATTTCGTTCGATCTTTTAGTAGGCAAGCTTCGAACCGCAAATAAACGCTAAATCGGCTTATGTCAACTAAGTTAATTGGTAAATGCACAAAAATAGCTCAACCCTATCCATCCATCCATGCGAGGGAATTGGGTGGGAATCATATATCCATTTGCACATGGGTGAATTAGGCCGATTGGCCAACTAATGTTTGTTGAGCTCTATCATGATTCGATTTCACGAATGAACGTGATTAGCTGCATTCAATCGAGAAACTAAACTAAAATCAAAGTAATTAAGAAATGGCGTGTGAGTGTAATTCACTAACAGCCAACTGAGCCCTGATTGCATCGGGATTAGGGAATAAAACCTAAGATGCTTTCATGAATTTAATGACTTATTAAAATGGCTATCTTCGGTGGCTTATGTTGAAGTTTGTTTAAAGCGGGTGGAAATGCTTAAAGCTGATTATATAATCCATGTCTTATATAAATTAAACTAGACGCCCTTCTTTAAGCTTATATCATTTTTTTTAGGTTCTCATTGAACGAGTTACGATGTCAATTTCCCCACGTTTACCTTCTACATATACCCGAATTAGAGTAGAGTTGCCACCACAAGACGCCTCACAAAATATGTTGCCATAATTTATGTATTTACACCATGTTCGAGGTCTCGACTAGAATCCGGCTAAAGCGTCCATATCTGCTCAATCGTGCGGCGGAGAGATCACGTTCTCACCTGGATTCCGGATTCTGGATTCCGGGTGCTGCGTCATTGTCGTTTGGCCAGGTCATGATTTATAAATAATTAAATATTTATTTTCGCACATCGTAAATGACGTTGGCATCCATCGATGAAGATAGGGGCTAGGATGTTGGCCACGGAAAGTTTTGCTTTGGTTGTTGGCATTTGGCCCCCACCATATGCTCATTAATATTAATAAGGCGCTGTTGGCGAAGGGCAGATGGCCCGGACCTCCTCCTCCTCCTCCCCCCCCCCCCTTTCCCGGTATTTTCCTAATATTTCCCCCTGATTTATCCCACCTCAACAGGTGTCGAGCCACACGTGTCGCCATCGCCTGACGGCCTTGCCCTTGTGGGCCCGTAATCAAGTGAAGTGCCATCGACTTTGCCACAGAAAGTTTCAGTTATAAACACAGCCTTGGGGCCGGGCGTTTTCGTTTAGGCCAGAAAACCTCGGCTCGAATCCAATTTCCATTATCCAATTTAACGCCGACATGCGCGCATAAATAAGCCTCAGTGGATAGACCAAAAGCGGAGGGCATAAAGATCCGGAACGCTCGTCGGGATGATACTGGACCATTTCTCGCAAAGCTTTCTTATGCTAATAGCAGGGACATCAGAATCAGGATTTATATAAATCTCGTACTTAGCAGGGAGACAACAAATTAAAATTAGCATTAAAATTGGAAAGTAAATACAAAATAAATAAATATATTTAAAAGGCGATGCAACAAAATGGGTAGTCTTATTTATTGACTTTACTGCAACCGTTTTGGCCCAATAGAGGAGTAGCTAACTTTGAAGAAGCCAACTTATTTATGTTTGTATGACTTGAAAACTCAAATTTAGCTTAAGGATTATTTTTCATTAATGGAGAGGCCTTGAAAGTCTGTTCAATTTTCCAGGAATTTGGATTACCCTTGAAAACAATTTTGTACACATCCCCTGAGGGAAAAATACAATTTTACCGAAAATTTCATTTCTCCGCTTTAAGTGAGTTAAATGAAAGAAATAAAAAAATTGTAAGCCGGCCCAGAGTGGGATGCTAAAAATATTATTTATTAACAATATGTAAACAATAGCAGTCAAAGACATGAGCAGGCATTTACCACTTACCATGAATTTTTCACAGAAACCAAAATAAAGTGCACGAAAACAAAGGAAAATGCTAAGGTAAAATAAAACGCCTACATGAAAGGCACTTTGTTAACTTAGCAAGGGGCGGGCCACGACCCATGAACACGCAACTTTTACAGCTACCTAGGGTGTGTCTGTGTGTGTATGACAACGTGTGAGGTTGGATTCCACAAAAAAAATTACAAAAATGCTGTACATTTAATATTTATATAAAACGTCTTTAAACAGAAATCAAAAATGAAGAAATGGGATATATTTTTAGTAAGAATGTCATTATTCACAACTATCTTAGTAAAAGTAATAAGTGTATAATATAAAAATATTCTAAGAAAAATGAATATGTAATGTAAGTAATAAAATAAAGTAAAGTAATATTTTTATTATTTGTATATTTAAGGCATCTTCTACTCATTTTTAAGCATAATTATTAGTTGATTTAAACGTGCAATTTATTCCTTAAATTTTGTCGTTCATGAATATGACCTGCAACTACTGCACTTATGGGCCAAAAATAGTTAAATTTTAAAGTCCACTTCACGCTATTTTCCCGCCTACAAATATTGTTCATTTTTTCAACTTTTGTTGTCTCAATAACTCGATTTTCGCTTCGGTCTGCCGCCCAAAAAAAAAAACCAAAATCGATTTAGAAAGGTGGCATAGCCGACCTTTTGGCGATGAATTTTCACGCAGAATATAAAAATAAAATAAAAATGAGCCACGCGCTCTTTCAGCAACATTTAATGTCAGCGTCAACAATGTGTCACGCCCAAAGCGCCCCATTTTGGTATATCTACTATGAGATTCCCACCCACCATTTAGACAATAAATTAATTTCTGGTCGGTGAAGCGGGGAGCGGGGAGAGCTGAATCCAGCAACAGCGAAATCAACTCAAATCAGTGTCTAGACGAGGTTGAAAACTATGGTCGGAGTGGGGAAATGGAAATGAAAACGGACTAAGAGTGCGACAGCGAGTGTGAAAAATTCAGGGAACTGGGAAAACCCCTGAAAAGCGCGTGCTAAATTTATAAAACAACTTAGTGGGTTCTCATATCCAGTGCGCTGGCTTATTTGCTTGTGGATTTTCCCGTTTTTGATTTTCATATTCATCCTGGTAATGGCTTACAGCTCGTGCGTGAGCTGAATTGTGTCACGAAATCGTTGTGCTCAAGACAAATAAGATTTAGAATTTATCCAGGCAAAACTAGCGAAAATATAAACGAAATTAAGAGCAGGTTTGGGAAATTAAACAATAATAAATAATAACAAGCTATTCCCATTTTGAGGGTCTTTTCCTACATTTAATGCTTTAAGATTCAAAGATACGAAATTTCCATAGCAATTGCTACTTAAATTTCCACACGAACATAGCATTTTACAGTCAGCGTTAAAAGAAATAATTTGTGTTCACAGCAAGGGATGCTCTTCTTAAAATACAAAAATGATTGGCAAAAAACTAAAATAAAATACTATATCTAAATTGTATGTTAATGTATATTATCACAATCAAAAAAGATTTAAATTGTTTGAATTTACATATAAGCATTTCTATATAAGCATTCCTGTGTGAATAGAGCACCTCAAGATAGAGTAATATGAAATAACATTTATTACACACAATAGGCACTGAGATGTTGAGAAAAAGATGCAAATGTGTAGGATGAGTGAACAATAAAATGGAAAATATGTGAATGGGGAATGCTTGTAAAATGCCGATGGAATGTGACAAAGTTGCAAGTCGTTCACGTTCAGTCTATACGAATTTTCTTCCCCCACCAATATCTCAACCTCATCATCGGCCTTTGACTTGTAATAAAAATATGTACAGCAAAGGATTGTCTGTAATAAATTTGTCGACTTCTTTTTCTCTTTTCCTTGTAGGAAGACGGGAAACAGGACGTGATGGTGCGATAAACGGACAGTGTCCAAATAAATCGTATCGGAACAGAAAATACTATATACACAAGTCGAAATGGAGGTCAACATCGTAAAAAGCAGCGACACAGAAGCAAAACATGATTCTGTATAAAAATATGAGAAGAAAATTGGGATGGGCACAAACTAAAACCCTATATTCAGATCATTGAAATTGTTTAACCGAAACGAACACACGAAAATTATTACTTTTCGAACATGACAGCGCCTAAGTAAGTTGACATAAAATTTATGACCACAAAATAACCGACCGACTGTTGGCTAAGTGAAACATGAACCCATAAAAATGATGACTGCGCCTCTGAATATTCCAAATGAATACAGGAAACTCTTGCAGAAAAGAGTCCATAAATTGTTCTGGCCAAGAACGAGGCTATAAAGCATGCTAAAAATGGTTTCGCTCTTGATGGGATTAATAAAGTTAGCAACGCAATAGTATCATTTCGCATAACATCTAGTGGAAATATTAGTATTCGTTGGCTTATGCATACGGTTTAATATAGGCATAGCAAAAATCAATAATTATAGAATATTCGACAAAGTATCTTAAAAAGTTTCTATTGTTGATCGTAATCTCATGTCGTCACCAACAATTAAGGATACGTTGTATGCCATTTTAAGAATAATCAATCCCACTGAATTACTTTATGCAATCGATAGTTTGCCAAAGCATTTTACTGATTTTATATAACAAGGGCTCTCCTGGTTGTTAGGCAACAAAAGCAAAAAAAAAAAAACAAGACAATCCAACTTTCAGCAGCAATTTCTCAATGTTTTCTGCATTGCAAGTTTTTTCCCATTTTCGTCATTCAAGCTGAAAGTTTTCAATTAGTCACCCGACTGAACAATTAAATTTTTCCGCCACTCGCAACCTACACAGATTGTCCCCGTGTCCTGGCTCCGATGTCTTGCTTTCTCAAAGGACATTGCTGAAGGACCCCACCTATGGAATTGGAAGGGAGCAGCACCGACCACTTGCTAACATTTATCTTCGACTTCGTCGGCAAAAGAAGAAAACGTTAAGGAAAAGCGGAGTCACGAGAATTTTCCCCTAGGGACCAACTTGTCGTAATTCACTGGGAGCACAAGTTTTGCCATCGATAAATTTCCCGGACTCCAAACACTTGTTGCACTTTGAAGTTTTCAATCGGCTGGACGGAGAATCCCATCCCTGGGTAGCTTGTATTGTAGATTTTCGAAATGGAACAGGACTCGTGTCATAGTAAATCACCTATCTTTTTTAGTCACTAAAAAGCGATTACTATTTTCGGCAAATTTCTCATTGAATTCTATAAATTTATGGCCCGCTAGATAGAAACGTGGCCAATGAAAAGTTCCATATGCTATTGAAAAGTTTAAATGCTTTCAAGCTGATACAATGATATAATCAGTTTGAATTAAGAATTGTCAACAAAACTAAATTCCGCGCATAACAGATTATATTTAAACTATTTTATTTTCCACGAAATTCACAAAATATCACGTTGACAGGTTCCATGATTAGCCATTAACATAAAGTGGTCGCAACTGATTTACTATACAAAATGACGTGCATATTATGCAAACATTACCCATCTATTTTAGCCAAGCCGACAGATCCACGCATAACTCAGGACCGCCTATCGAATCGGTCTGTTGTGTGTGCCCGCAATTTTGCACAACATTTCCATGAAACCAGGACCGCCTGGCCCGACACGATGACGTGACAGATGTGGCCGCAAAAAACACTGGGAAAAATGGTTAAAAACTCATGGAAACAATAATATGTTTGTCATTTTTAGTTCCCTAAACTATGTAGAAAGTTATGTGACTAAAAACTAAAATATATATTATATTATATATTATTGTGCTTTTTCAAATTAAATTGTTTTCTTCGGTGTGTTCCCAAAAAAATGTTGTAGCTCCGCTCTAATTAAAATGATTCAGCTAATGCCAATGTTTTTGGGCTTTAAATGCTAGTCTCAATTGGTAAGGGATTGAAATCCACTGGCAAGCAGAAGTGGATGAATTCTACGACTCAATTTGGAAATGAAACTACCACAATAATGCAGGGCCACCTAGAGCACTGGGTGCAAGGCAGGGCAATTCGAGGACGAAACACATATGGACTGCCAAACTGAGCTCGGTTTGATGAACTGACGTATGAGTCCGAATCTGTATTTTGACCACTCACTGCTCTCGTTTCCAAAAAAGTGGAGGCAGAAGGACAAGATGGACTCGACTGAATTATGCAATGGACAGCCGAAGGAAGTGTAGCCCATCCCACTGCAAGTGGACCCAGAAAAACTGTCGAAAAATGCAGGCAAAAAAGAAGGGGATCGATGGGAGACGGGTCCCGTCAAGAGGATATTTTCATTTGCTGTGAGGAAAAAAGTAGTTTTTTGAGATGATGATTCATATATAGGCAGCTCCTCACACATAGGGGCTTCTGGTTATTGCATCTGTTTGGGTAATTGTAAGTTGTAATTGACGTTCTTATCCACTGCAGTTCGTTCCCATCAGTTTACCTGATTGAGAGCAGCCACACAATTACAAAGGTTAAGTAGAGTAAGGATCAAGGGAAAAGAAAAATTTCTTCGTAAACAAAATGCTACTGAAATGATTTAACGCTTAACAAATAATAGTATTGAATACAATACATTTTCACTTTCATTTTAATCCTTTGACCTTGGAAGAGTACAATTAAGTCTCGTTTATTTTGTTGCAAGTGCGATACGCAATTGTGGGCTCATTTAAATTATTAAATTTCGGTTGGCAATCCGGGAGAAAACTTTTAATTTCATTTCAGCTCATTGGGGCCACTTGGCTGTCCCCGATCCCTTTTTTGCGTTTTCCAACCATTTGGGTTAGACTTTTTTTAAAAGCTTTCGGGACCACCTTTGACTGAAATTTCAATTAAAAGCGTTACAGGAAGAGGCCAAGTGATAGCATTTGATAAATTTCAATGGCAGCAGGAAACCCGAAAAAATTATAAATCAAAGTGGAAGTGCTTCAGAAGGGCAATGAGAGGTATACGGAGAGGAAAGTTGAAGTGGCGATAAACAACTTAAGGGGTCAGGAATGAAATTTGAATAGAACTCAGATTTTGGCCCTATTTTATTCTTTTGCCAACTTTAATTGGCCTCTTTCCCGTAAAACTTTTTACATTTTGTAACAGTTTTTTTTTTTTTTTGCATATTTCACATAGCACAATTAGTTAGGAAATTTTGTTCCATCAATGTTGGAGACCAACTGAGAGAAATTAATTTGGATTGCGGCTGCTTGCTGGCAAACTTTTCTTTTTCCAATTTAGATCAATTTTTGAGCTCATTATTTGCCGCTAGTAACCTTTTAAAGAGGGAAATTTAAGGGAGGTATTTTTTCAATGCTAAAAGTTTTACTAATTCAATAAGGAATTCTGTTTTTACTCCAGCTAAATGCTTTTATCGGACGTCTTAATTTTTTGTTCCGCTTAGGCTGTTAATGGGCTTTGTTTTATTAGACGAGTGTTTGGCCATTTGGCTGCTCAACTATTAAAATCAATTTAAATGCAATGCGAACTTCTAACCAAGTGCTTGCTATCTGGTGATTGTGGTTGCCTAAGTGGACCAAACAAATCGGCTGCCTACATAGAAAATTGCAATTTTAATTGTTATTTTCGTTCAATTGGGTTGCACGAACAATAACGGTAGCAAAAACAATAACAGAAACCAGATCCAAAGTTTGCTATCAATACAGGGAAATATTCCCCTAAGATAGAAACTTTAATACTACCTAGCAATTTGGGGTGTAAATATACTATTTTGTTTTCTCTTTAAAGTTTTGATTTAAGTTTTAATAGGCCCACAAAGCGACAGAAATAGCAGGTATCTGTTGAGTCGTAATATCGGAAAGGCATTTCTATCTGTTTTGTTTATACAAATGCACAGATACCACGATAGTGTTAGTGTTTGTTAGTCTGCTGGTGATAACAATGTCGATTTAATTACATTTTATTGACTCCGCAGCGCGGACAGAGGTGCGGCTTCCATCCCCGAATAACGTGCGCGTCATCGTCATAAGCTCTTATCAAATAACAGAAGCACATTATGCCGTAATAAAGATATATTCACTCATACACAGATACTTTCGCCAGATTGTTTTTGCAGTTTAATTACACTTTCATTCTGAGCGGTTTGTGCGATTCCGATGAACTTAATTTGTTTTTTCAAAAGTATTTTTTGTTTTTTGACTGATGTTGAACGACATGATGGAAGGCTTATATTTTTTATTTAAACGAATACAATGCAATTTGTTGGTTTGGCTTTTTAAATGAAAACGGTTCTGGTATATTTTATACATAAAAGAAAATAATGAAAGACAATTGATGTATTTTATACATTAAAGAAAATAATGAAAGGCAATTTCTGCCAAAATGAATTGAGATTAAGTGCTTATCGAAAACCATTGACGATAATTAAAATTTACACATAGCCATTCCTGCAATAAAGGAAGCTGCCTTTACAAAATCCTCAAATTGAAATGAAGTTGTTTAACGAGGAACATTTATTCCATTCCATATTGCCAATTAGTTTATAAGTGAAGCAGATTTTAAACTTAAAACTTGAATACTTTAAAAAATAATTGGTAAAATTGAACAAAAAAACGACGCTTTTTAAATCAAAAAGTAAAATGTTTGATTGCTGTTTTTATTTTATCAATTTTCACATCAATTTTATCAATTTTAACCTGCACACATTTATTTGAGCATATAAATACCACTAAATTAGAAGCAATCAATTTGAATAAATGTAAACCAGAAAACTTGTTCTTTAAATTAATTAGGCTCAAAAAATGGTTTCATTGAAAAAAAAAATTATCTGGTGTTTTTGACAGAAAATCTATCTATCTATCGAGCAATAACATAACTCATGGGCTTAGATAGTTGCTACATTGTGTGTCAGGGGGTTGTTGTTTTTTATACTGCTACTGGCAATAAGCACGTAATTACTCACACAAGCAAAGGCAAGTGCACAGACACGTAGATGGACTCGGAAGAGTCGCAAATACAAACACATTATGTAATTACATTTAATTATCTGCATTGAGTTTGCGGTCTCCAAAGGCGGTTCCCTTCCGTACTTGCACACAATGGCACCCTCTCTAGTCGTTTATTAATTTGGCCTTTTTGTCTTGATGCTGCATTGTTGAAACGGGAGTGAAATGGCCCACTTCTGCAGCTGCTTTTCCCTACCGAAAATGGCTTAGTGAGATATTTGGCAGTCTGCCCCCAAAAGTATGCTGCATTTCACTCTGACAGTCCCTGCAGTGAAAGTTTCACTTGCATTGCAACGCTATCGGCACTAAGAATTCTGAATTCCATCTGCTTTCATGGGTGCAGCACATGTGGTGGATTCCCTTTTTATGCAGTTTTCTTGACAAATTTGGCAAACCATTTCGCTGGCACATAAAGCCCTTTTCCGCCAATATATACCAACCACCTACATAATGAATGTGGGTACAGTGAATACTCGAAAACAGCACAGCATGGCTACGGTTTTATACAAATTTGTAGTAAAGATACAACAATTTAGAAGACAAATTCGAGTTTTTTTTTCCAATTTTGGCAATAGTTCTCATTCACTTATTGATCGGATGGTTTTTATGACGTTTACTGTTCGCGAAACACTTTTATGACATGGCATATGCGGCTTGGTCGCCTTTTTTTGTCACAAAAAGCAAGACATGCGGAACAAAGGCAAAAAATCCCTGCTTCTTTTTATCTTTTTATCCTCGACTACGGAGCCTCTTTAATATTACATGTCCCATAGCATTCTTTTGTTCGAAATGATTTTTCATCCTAGACTTGGAAGTTGGACTTACAGTGAGATTTTGGTTGCAAGAATGTGTGGGATAGTTAGGCAAGCTTTAAATAAAGTTTATAAATAATAAATTACCGAAAACTTTCTGGCAAGTTAAAAGTCTCAACGAGATTTCTTGCTGGCCAATTTGGAACTTTGTAAGGCACTCAAATAATGTTTGCATTGGGAAAATGATTATCCGCCATTTGATAACAATTACTCTATGCTATTATGGCCATCAAAGCGTCGGAATTCTGGAATTTTAGCCTGGCAAGAGGGCCCAAATGCGAATACAAAATATGTTTACAACACAATTACGAAAGCAAACCAGTTGACACCCACGCAAACAAAACAATTCAACAATTCTGGCGCATTTCAAAGTATTTCAGGAGGCAAATAAAAATCCTTGAGGTTAAAGCACAATCACACACACACACACACACACAGACCAGATGGAAAGGTTTCCATCCTTCAGCTCAGCTCAACTCGACTCAACTCATAAGCCATATAAATTTCGGGCTGTCGTCTTTTACCGCTTCGCATAAATTTGACACTTTTTGTATTATTCAGTTTTTTTGTTTTTGTGTTTGGTATTTTGTATACATGTATTATGGCTTAGGGGAATCGTAACTTGTGTTTATGCACCGAACGACAGAGAGCAGTACCTTGGAGTTCATTTTAAGGGAGATTTATAGTACGATATGGCAGTAATAATATTTACCTTGGCAAAATTGCGTTTTTCGGCAGTTTTTTTTTTTTTCGTTAGATTTGTAAAGATTATTTCTGGGCAAGAGAACACGTTTCTTTGATGTGCAGTTTTTGCGTATGTCTGGTTTATAAAATATTCACGAGCTTTTTTAAAATTACGTTTGGTCGGTTCGCATTTGAATATGATTTGCCTTTTAGAAAACGGTTTGCTTATTTGGCCAGTAGTGTTTCCACTCGACTCCAAAATCGAAAGTTCTTCAGTTCGTTTCGCGAATGAATTCAAGTATTTATTTTTATTTTCTTCAAGAGCAAGGCTTTTGGACACGTTCGCATCGTTTTGTTGACAGGCAACGACTGAAGCCGCCAAAGAAATTCACTGTCTAACATCAAATACGATGATGATGATGGCCCATTGAGTGGCTAAAAGGCAGCAGCCGAACAGCTGTTCATCCGAAGTGGGGTTCGTGTATCGTGTATCTATATATATGCTATATATCCACCTTTTCCTCGGCTACCGAAATGTTAAACGAGTCCGAAAAGTGATTTCCAGCCGACTGCTAACGCCTAACATGGCCAAGTGGGTGGTCTTTTGGCCAACAGTTTACCTGTTTGCTGGGCACTGTTAAGAAACAGTGCCTTAAATATGTTCGTTTCCCTATCATAATAGCACTAAATGCTGCGCCCCACCGGGCTGATTTCTTGGCCATGGTGTTTATATTATTTAATATTAGTTTTTATGTTAATGGTTTTTTAATGCCCACAATTCGGAACGTTTAATGTTCATCGTTCTTTGGTTTTTCATTTGATGGTGGCCTCTTTTATGTCGGCATCACATTTGTTTACAAACAAATCTGGTGCGTCGGGTGGAGTGAAGAACGAAAATAAATAAATACGCTGGCCAGGCCATAACAATTCCAGCCAATTATCGGTAATAAGTCAGCCGTCGATTTATGAAAGTGTCAATGCAATCTTTTTCGCGGTTTTCAATTCTGTGACGTCAACGCTTTGAAATGCTCTATCATGCATTTGTATTCCAAATAAATAAGCGCCCATAATCCATTTGGCGGCGACTTTGTTTTCGCCAGTTTTCCAGAGGTGGGGATAAGTTGCCTTGATACCTGAAAGATAATTAAAACATGTTTAGTAAGCGCAAAAGAATTCTGGGGGATTTATCTAAATACACAAGACAATAATAACAATACTTTAAGTTATTACTTTAAATTAAAGTAAGCTTATGGGTACGTTATTGTGCAAAAAGCTATTAATATTGGATATTCCATATATTGAAAGTGAACCGGACTTAAAACGAAAATGATGTTTTTCCTTTACTTCGGGACTGCTGTTGTCACTCGATCTGCTGCATGGTTAATCAATTTTCGTGAATCCTTACAGAGTAGCTTACTCTTTAATTCCGCTAATGTATTAATTAACCGCTGCGGTTATTTCGTTTGTTTTTATTTATTATTCTCTGTAAGAGCTCTTACGCAGTTTATTAAAGCTGTTAAAGCCGCTTTGGCACTGGCTTCACCCATAAATTCCCGATTTATACACGTTTTAAATGTTTTTACTGCAGAACACGGCGAATCCTGCAGCTCCGGAAACTGCATTAAAATACGAAGGGTAGTGGCGATAAAAGGGGTGATGCCGAGGAATGTTGTTGAATGACTCGGATTGAATTGTTGCCGCCGACGTTTTTTCTTTTTGTTTATAAAAGCGGAATAAGAAGGCCAAGAGAAAGTGATACCTCGCAAGTTTCTGAACAACTTTTATAAGATGTTCGGATTACAAAATATAAAATATATGTGTAAAAATATTACCAAAGAAAAATTAATTTACAACCCCAACCTTCTGAAAGAATGTTATTACTTTCGTTTACTTTTTATAAACTTTAAAACAATATTATTTTTATTATTCTTAGTTACAGCATAATAAGATGATAGCCGTAAATACCGCGCATGCTGTTTGTGTACAGTATGCGGGCCAGGTTCTCCACAGGACATGCAATTGTTGTCGTCCCTCTCCCGCCTTCTACTTTCGTGCCACGCCCACCTGCTCATCCAACGCCCCCTTGCAGCTGCTGACTCTGCTTGGTGGCGAATGCTCGGGTATCTCTTAATAAAAAGCAAATTAGCTGAGGCCCATTAAATTGTTGTGGCAGAAGGATCTGGGGCGGAAGGAACCGCCCACCCAACCCGGGATAAAATGTATACCTTCATCTCACTTCCTTGGCTGTCTACGCCATTTGGCGTCAATTTAATGCCAGGCCATAAAATTTGAAAGGCTAAAAAATTCACCCAGAACTGGCAAGGATTGTTCATATGAGTATGAAAATCCAGCCATAATGTTGGCTAGCTTCTTTCCATGTTTCTTTCCATTACGGTCATCTTTTTTTACTGCTATTAGAGCTGGACAGTAAAAACATTTTTAATGCCGGTCAGCTGCTGAGGAGTGAACGACAATTATGGGACTGGCTAATGGTATCTAAAAGAGCATTTAAGAACTGTATTTACCAACAGGCGAAACGTAAAAATTGAATGTGTGCCAATGTTTGAAATTGTGCTTTATTTATTGGCCTGTAAGATGCATCGAAAGCATAATTCTAAGTAGTAAACTGAAAAACGGGCTTAAGAAAGCAATAAACTTTATTTAAATTAATAAAGCGGCTTGCACAATAAAAATAATTGCCGACATTTCCAGGGCGTTGATTGCAACTTCCCTCCTGTAATTTATGTGTCAAATGTAAACGCTCCCCTAGCACCTTGGATTTCCTCCCTGAAGGCCATTCCTTTGGTATGTTTCCTTTGTAAATTTCCCTCGCTTCATTAATTTATTATACCCGTTACTCGAAAAGGGTGGGTATACTAGATTAGTTGAAAAGTATGTACCTGTTGGCGTGTGTGAGAGTCGAAAAGCCGAAAACAACAAGAACTAGAAGATAGATATGTAGATTCTAGATATATGGAATTTGTTTAAGTTTATTTCCAAAGATTACCATTACATTTTTTGATTATTTTCATTGTCATTTTGTTATTTCCGAAATTTTCAAAATTTTAATTTTTTGTTAGCAGATTACCAGGTATCTTAAAGTCGAGATACCCGACTATAGCGTTCGTTCTTGTTTTAAATTACATGCACGAGGTGGATGCAAATTACAGGCGGCGTATGCCTCGCTTCCCTTAAAATTACCCTTTATTTTCCACCCATTGTAAGTTGTTGCAAAATCAGGTGTTTAAATGCGTTTTAAATGACTTCCGCAATTTAATAGGGGATATTTGGCGACAAAATGAGACGTATGGAGTCATTAGTGGCACGCAGATTTTTGACCAGGGGATACTGACGAATGCATTAAATATGCAAATTTGCAACCTTATTAAATGAATTTTAATTTATTATTATTTCTCTGATAAAGCAAACAAAAAGCCCACAGCAAGTATAACATGTTAATTAACATTTAATTGCGGGGCGTAATCAGCATAAAATGGGTTAAGTAAATGTTTAAAGTGATTAATATATCGAGAGTTCTGAAAGTGGTTTAAAATCAAATAAAATAAATTAATTGGAAAAATCCAGTGTACAATAAACATTTCAAGCTATGTTTGCTAATCATGTGTTATGTGTTTAATAATCAAAAATGTTTAGTTATTGTTGGAAACAAATAAATTTAAACCAAACTAAAACATTAAGATTCAGCTTTAATAGGGCTGTACCCCAAAAAAAACGTCGTTCCCATTTAAAGTATTTCACTCACGGTTTCATTTTTTGATAGCTTGCTTTACGATCGCAGAATCTGTAAAAGAAATCACGTAACAGATTTGCATATTTATGGCACTTGGGCTATCCCAAAGAACCCTCACATGTGGGGAGAATAAAGAAAACTACTGACTGGATAAACTCGAGAACTCCGAGATTGGTTGAGTTTCTTTATTTGAAGAATATGCCCCCAAAAGGGTTTCCAGTGATTTTCAAAGAAAACGACGTTAAGTGCACACGAGGTCATATTGTACACTTCGCCCGGTGTGCGTAGTCTGTGGAGATCTCCACGACTCCAAACAGTGTCAAATTAACAAAGAAAATGCATGCGAGAAAAAATGTAATAACTGCGGGGGCAATCACACAGCAAACTACAGAGGCTGTCCAATCTACAAAGAGCTGAAAATCCGTCTTCACAAAAGAATGAACACGGCGCGGGCACACCAAGGATCAGCTACCCTGATACCATCAGAGACAAATCCTGAAGTAATTTTCTCGAAAGCAGCTAGTTTCGCTCCCTGGCCTACATTCAACACTAACAAGACAACATTTGCTAACGTTTTAAAATCAGGTATGACGCCTCCAACCCAAAACTCCCGAACTCCACATGAAGTGCACACAAAATTAGACACACAACAAAACTATCACCCAGCTGCGCAGCAGGAAACAAAAACTGAAGCTATGATGCAAGCCTTACAACAGAGCATGATGGAATTTATGACATTTATGAAGACCACCATTCAAGACATGATGCGTAATCAAAACCTTTTGATACAAATGCTTGTAGCCCAACAATCAAATAAACAATGGCTACCTTACGCATAGCTACGTGGAACGCCAATGGCGTCTCACAGCGCAAACTTGAGCTAGCTCAATTCCTACATGAGAAGCATATCGACGTAATGCTTCTTTCGGAAACTCATCTCACAAGCAAATACAATTTTCAAATAAGAGACTACCATTTCTACGGTACAAATCATCCCGACGGAAAAGCACACGGTGGCACCGCCATACTCATAAGGAACCGTATGAAGCACCACTTTTACAAAGAATTTGCGGAAAATCATCTTCAGGCCACATCTATCAACATTCAGCTGGATGACAACACTCTCCTTACACTAGCGGCCGTATACTGCCCCCCCCGTTTCACAGTATTAGAAGCTCAATTCCTGGATTTCTTCCAAGCACTAGGGCCACACTTCATTGCAGCAGGCGACTACAACGCTAAACATACTCACTGGGGATCGCGACTTGTGAACCCAAAAGGAAAACAGCTTTATAAGACGATAATAAAAGCCACTAATAAACTTGACCATGTTTCCCCCGGGAGTCCTACATACTGGCCATCAGACCTCAATAAGCTGCCAGACCTGATCGACTTCGCAGTTACGAAAAATATTTCCCGCAGTTTGGTTAAAGCTGAATGTCTGCCGGATCTCTCATCTGATCACTCGCCTGTACTAATTCACCTCCGCCGATACGCAGAAAACGTGAAACCACCAACCAGATTGACCTCTAGCAAAACAAACTGGCTCAGGTATAAAAAATATATAAGTTCACATATTGAGCTAAGCCCAAAACTCAATACTGAATCTGATATAGAGAGCTGCACGTGTGCATTGCAATCCATCCTTACTGCAGCAGCTCTTACTGCAACACCCAAAATAACAAATAATACAATTAATTCAAAAAAGACCAACGTACAAATCGAGCAACTCGTCCACGTAAAACGTCGCTTACGCAGAGAATGGCAATCTTCCAGATCCCCAACTGCAAAACAAAAGCTAAAAGTAGCCACACGGAAACTGGCCAACGCTCTGAAACAAGAAGAGGACGACGATCAGCGCCGATACATAGAGCAACTCACACCAACAGGCACAAAACAAAAGTCACTGTGGCGAGCCCACTCAACTCTTCGCCCACCGACTGAAACCGTTTTGCCGATAAGGAATTCATCAGGTGGCTGGGCCCGTAGTGATGAAGACAGAGCCAACACATTTGCCGCTCACCTACAAAATGTGTTCACGCCAAACCAGGCTACTAGCACATTCGCGCTACCGTCCTATCCCGTAAACCGCCATCAGCAACACACCCCAATTGTGTTTCGTCCTAAAGAAATAACTAAAATAATCAAAGACAATCTCAGCCCGAAAAAATCCCCCGGCTACGACCTTATAACACCGGAAATGATCATCCAGCTGCCACATTCTGCAGTTCGCTACATAACCAAGCTCTTTAATGCCATCACCAAACTTGGTTACTTTCCACAACGATGGAAGATGATGAAGATCATAATGATTCCAAAGCCTGGTAAGAACCACACAGTCGCTTCATCTTACAGACCAATAAGTCTACTCTCATGCATTTCGAAACTATTCGAAAAATGCCTGCTGATCCGACTTAATCAACATCTGATATACCACAATATAATCCCAGCCCACCAATTTGGATTTCGCGAAAGCCACGGAACCATTGAACAGGTGAATCGTATTACAACGGAAATAAGAACTGCATTTGAATATCGCGAATACTGTACAGCAGTATTTTTAGACGTATCCCAAGCATTCGACAAAGTCTGGCTCGACGGCCTAATGTTTAAAATTAAAACATCCCTACCCGAAAGCACACACAAACTTCTAAAGTCTTACCTCTATGACAGAAAGTTTGCAGTGCGGTGCAACACTGCCACTTCCACTGTTCATACAATTGAGGCTGGAGTCCCCCAAGGCAGCGTTCTTGGGCCAACCTTATACCTCATCTATACAGCCGACATCCCTACAAATAGTCGCTTAACGGTATCCACATTTGCCGACGATACAGCTATCCTTAGCCGTTCAAGGTCCCCTATCCAAGCTACAGCACAGTTGGCACTGTACCTCATCGACATTGAGAAGTGGCTCTCTGACTGGCGAATAAAAGTAAACGAGCAAAAATGCAAGCACGTGACGTTTACGCTAAACAGACAAGACTGTCCTCCGCTCTTGTTGAACAGCATACCACTCCCGAAAGCAGACGAGGTAACGTACCTAGGAGTACACCTAGACAGAAGACTCACATGGCGCAGGCACATTGAAGCCAAAAAAACCCAACTTAAACTCAAAGCCAACAACTTACACTGGCTCATCAACTCTGGTTCTCCGCTCAGCCTAGATCACAAGGTCTTGCTCTACAATTCTATATTGAAACCAATCTGGACCTATGGCTCACAGTTATGGGGCAATGCCAGCAACAGCAATATTGACATCATTCAGCGAGCACAATCAAAGATTCTGAGAACCATCACTGGGGCACCGTGGTACGTTCGGAGTGAAAACATCCAAAGAGACTTAAATATCCCATCAGTTACCAACGCAATCACGGAACTTAAGGAAAAATACCATAGCAAGCTTCACACGCACCCCAACCACCTAGCGCGAGGTCTAATCCAGCTCAGCAGCCGTTCCCGTCTCCGGCGAAAGGACCTACCAACCCAGCGAATAAATTATTAGGGCCGTTTAAACATAGAACAGTTGGAAAAATAATACAACTGTTCAAAAAATACTTGTTATAGTTAAGATTTTTAAACTTATTGTTAGTTCTTATACAAGAAGATTCAATAAATAAAAGCAAAGTAAAATAAAAAAAAAAAAAAAAAAAAAAAAGTGCACTCGAAAAAATAAGCTCCTATTCCGCTTTAGGAAAATGTAGTTTATTAACTAAACCGCAAACGAAAAAAAAGGTATAAATCACTTGTCAAATATATTGAATTGAAAATATGTTTTTGCCCTTACGTATTTTTTATTTATGTTGTTCGATTCTATATATACGAAAAGTAGATAATTTGCCAGAATAAACATATTAAATATAAATTAGTCAATTTAAATTTCCACCCGCATTCAAGTTTGGCCCAATGCATTGACCCATATTTAAAGGGCAGTGGGCTCAGCCATTTTCCACTTGGCTGGAGGAGAGCTCGTAGAAAAGCGCGTCGATGTACAATTAACCCAATTGCGAAGTGTTGTCAACATGCCGCAAGTCAACTCAACTCAACTCGAGCATTGCTGCTGCGTATACGTAATATGGATTGTGGACTCTGCCACCAACACTGTTGCCTTGCTGGCCCGTCTGGGCAGCGAGTGTGTGGGTGTGCGTTCGACTGGTGTGCTTGCTCGTGTGTGGCATGTAATTGAGTGTGTGCGTGTTACATTTCCTCGTATTGTTCAGCAATTTCCGTTAGCACGGTTTTTGTTTGGCTTTTTTTTTTTGCCATTTTACAGGGCTTAATAAAGAGAAAGTAGTCCTAGTTTGCAGGAAAGCTTTAAAAAAATTGTCTTAACTAAATTCTTGTTTTCACTTTTGTAATCATAATACGCAAACAAAAGCCAATATACCAAGTATACCTAATTATTTCAAATTTTTAGGTGTGCTCCACTTCAATTTTTCTATTTCCAGAACCTTTAGAATAACAGAACTGCCAAAATCCGATATGTTTCTAGGGCTGCAACCTCAGCTCCATTTTCAAATACCACACTACAAATGTTGTTGACACTGCTGTTGACCGCTGCTGCCTTGATGGGATGCCGTCTGGAATGCCGAATACTCCTACAACACCTGGCATGTTACCCGGGTCACCGTGGCGTATGCGCAATTTACAAATTTCCCTTCACCACAGAAAAGTTGCACGTGCCTAGGTCACCAGTCCATGGCTTCCAGCACCTCGAAAATCGACTGGACCAAAGGGTCACGAAAATATAGTAGGCCCCTCCATTCCGGATAGAATCACGAATTATTACGGAATATTAAAAAGTTCCTGAAAATTAATTCCTAATGTTCCTAATGGGAGTAAAGGGCACAAAGGGTCTCGAGGGCGATATTCACGAGTCATTGAAAGTCAACTCGCTGATGGCGAACAATTACGAACTTTTATAACTTAATTCAGTTGGTACTTTATTTCACTTTGATTCTTTGGGAAAGAAAGATGTTCCACTTGAAAAGCTTTGTTCAGTTTGTAATTATGAATGGTCTGCTTAACCATTTGGAACACAGATTAAATGAGCTAAGTGAAAAATTTGATTTGATTGTTTATGTTACAATTTAAATTTAAAATATTAAGCAATCGTTAATTCTTAAATAAGGTCACCGTGCTCTTCATAAAATGTCCCAATATATTTAGATATGGCTTAGCCATCAATCAAGAAAATTTAAATACTTCCGATGAACGCAATTCTAAACCATTTACAACGATGAACGATCCCTAACGTGACAGGTTGCATCCATTATTCAGTCTTTGATTACATAAATGGATTGTTTCTTTGCCACATAATCATCGTTGTGGGTTCTATGCCACCACATTCTTCCGGCATATTTCATTCGCGTCGATGTTCTCCACTTTTCCGAGTCACCCCTTTCCCAATCCCTACGACTTTCATGAACAAGACTCCATTGAACATTGACACATGGCCCATGGATGCCATAACTTTGGGAACCGACTGCACTTTCCCCTAATGGCTCCAACTGCATTTCCCCGAATGATAAATGGTCCAGGCGATATCTTAGATGGTTCTATGGAACTTGCCCTTCTGCCACGTTATTTATGTGGTGAGAATTTCGTTCCAGCAGAAATACCAAATATAACTCTCGAGTGGAATGCAATGACCTGTTTCCACCCTCCCGAAAAAAAAAACGTGTTTAAATTTCATTCGCGAAACTTTTACATCCATCACTCTGTCGACCGCCTAATTTCAATCACCCAACGCCGACCATCATTTAATTTATATGCTTGGCCAACTCCTTTTGACGTGGCAACGCGGCGTGAAAAAAAACACGCAAAAATACAGCGAATTCCCTCTGATTCCGTGGGCAGAATAGCCACCCAACCGCAGAATTTCCAGCACCCATTTCCCCATCATTCTCTCACATGGCTGGAATTTGTTTACCCGGCCTTATTCGTATACCAAACTTGTTGGTAAGCATTATGGTTACACTATTTCAAGCATATTTTATTTTGCTACAATTATTAATATCAACAATAAGGTAAGTATTACAGATTTGGATCTCTACAAAATGTTTATGGTTCTGCCTTATTCTTGGCTTCATTTATCTAAATAATTGTATATCTATGTACGTATATACTTTAGTCATACTTAAGTGTCATGGAACGAAATACCTGGAAAAAATAAAAATCATTTTAGGGTATTCCATCATCAGGGTATCACACTATATTGTCGATCCTTAAGGGCTTTCTATTTTCCTTTTTGGCGGGCACTCGAATTCGTATTTGTTAAATTGAAATTCGTTGCGCTGACGACCGCTGAAAAGGCAAAACAGCAATCCAACTGCTCTCCAATAGCCCATTCCCATTCCCATTCCCATTTCGTTTCCCTCGCCATTTTTCAGCCCCCATCGGCTAAAAAACTCTCAAAGTAATTGATGTAAACGCAGCTGAAGGGTTACCCCAAACACTTTCCGCTTCGGTTTTCTGTGTAGTATTTACTCGCTGTTCTCAAATCTAAGGATCGTCGTTGCGGTGTTCATATATCGTCGAAAAGGCAAGATAAAAAAAATGGGAAGCAGTCTGGTGGTTGGTCGTTTCCCCTTAAGAGTCCAATGGCCACACTGGTCTGAAAAGGCTTTAATTTCAGTTTCCGCCCCTTTACAATCGATGCGACACTCAATCTTTAACAATTTCTTAGTTAAACTTCAATTGCAGTGCAATAAATGACAAGGTGTGTCCGTGTTCTTGAACAAACGTTTCGATGATTACAAATCGGCTGAAGGACCACCACATATAGCCACCAGTTTCCACGGGTAAACTGGTAGGGATGGACGTTTATGCGGGGTAATATTTAAGAATGTTTTAGTTGACCTCTTAGTCGTTAAATTATTTAAGAACCTAGAAGCCTTTTATTGACACACAAAGTGAATTATAATTAAATTGCATGAATTGTGATGGGAAAACTTTAAAAATTTAATTATCATGAAACCCCACTATTAGAATCTGAACTTACGTATTATCCTGAAATCCTGTTCCATCTCGCTCTCCCCCTTTTTACGTCCGCCTGGTTTTCCCTTTTTGCGTGTTTGGTGTGCCCCTAAGTGACTGCGTGTCTGTGTGTGCGTGTAAACGTCGTGCGCGTGCCACAATTTTAAGTTCAAGTGTAAATAAAGCCATGGCAAAAGGCGAACGTGAGCGAACAACAGAATTGCAATTACCCCCCCAAAGAAGTGAAATCCGCCTTTCCACTCTATCTGTATTTCACTGCCTTCCATCTATCTCTTTCTCACTCCTGATGCTTTCTCTTTCCTCACAGCTGCCCCGAATCGCATCGAATTTTTATGGTCGCACTTAAGTGCAAATATTGGCAAGGTGAAACAAAAGAAATGCCAGACAGAGAGGGAAGCAGAAAGACAGAAAAGGAAGGGAATAAGCCTCAAGTGCAGAGTAGCAAATACTTAGAAAAAGAGGAAGAAGTGAAGTGCGCCAGAGCGATTGGCATCATTTGATTGCATTTATTGGCCACTTGGCCAACAGGAACCCTACTGACGCAGCTCAGATAATTTTTCACTATTGGCCCTTTGCATATTCATTCCGTTTATTAAATTTCAATTGCCTGATATCACGTATAAAAAAAACTAGGCTCTCTCCAGCTGGTCGATTCGTGGTATGAAATAGATACTAAGATAATATGTAGTTATAGATAAGAATCCTTTTTAAAAGCTGTGTTCTGTTCTTTTTAATTGGCAAAAAATTTCCGATTTATTTCAGTTAGTTTACTCGGTTCACAAGTTGATCAACATTTTATTTCTTTAAATGCTCGATGATAAAACGTTCAAATTTTGATTTAATTTGAACATAACTATATATACAAAAGCATTTAGGTGGATTAAGGCAGCTTTCAATTCAACCAGAGTTCATATTAATCTAGCTCTGACTACTTGGCCAGCCCTAACGACACTCAATTATTTTCAGGTCCCCCCCGCCATAAAATAGCTTAGCATAATTAATTTATGGCTTTGGACCCCCATTGAAGTCAAGTAATTTGTGTCTCCAGCTAAAAGCTTGCCACTTTGCCATTTTTCGAATATTGCCTTGGTAACGTAACACATGTTAGCATTATAAATTACAGTTAGCTGAGTCGTAATAGATCCCCTACCAAAAATATCCACGCAAGCGAGACGAGACCCATCCATCATCAACATCGGGATAGCAGGGTGTAAAAGTGTTGCCTACTTTTGGGATTGGGCAACGACTGTCTGACACTTCTTCGGGTCTCTCCTCACCTGGTGGACTCCTCTTTACACCTGAGCCACCTGTCATCCAGAGAATTCCCTCGATCTCTGACCAGGCGTGCGTGATATACGAGTTTGTTTTCCACCTTGTGCAACGTGCTCAACCGCGAAGTTTAAAACATAGTACTCTTACTTCCATTTCATTGAAAAGTATTTCCATATTGAAAATTTATTGAAATAGCTCGAAATTTCTACCAAATAGAAAATGTGTTGAGTAAACTTTTATTCTAGGCAGTTATAATAACTACTTGTTAAACTAACTACAAATGCATTGGTAGGTAGAATATCTGCTGTGGAGCTCTGTGTATTAATGTATATTGTTGTTCTTTGTCAGAAAGGGGCACAAATTAATCGCCCTCCATTAACTTTGATTTATGATTTTCGCTTGAGTTTTTCTCATCTACGATATGAGGGCGGTGAATGGAAGAAAGAAGATGGGCGTGGCCAGTATTTACTTATTGCTCGCCATATTTCGTACATATTATTTATAGTTTTGTTACCGCTTTGCCACCCTGCTGCCTCAGAAAGAAAAGATAGGTTTGTTGGGTAACAAATCATGTTCGGGGTTAATAGACGGTCAAATCATTTTGTTTATTCTATTTGAGAGCGGAACATAAGAATCTATCTTCAGGCTTAAAAGTACATGAAGAATTGTATATACAATTTGATTGACTTGAAATACTATACGTTTTACAGCGTTTCTTAACAACAAGCGCATCTAAATTTCCATTTAGTTAATTGCAAATAAGTCGCAAATCTGCATTCATAGAGATCGGTTGTGTCGCGCGTATGCAAAAGTGATCTATTTTGCTTTATTATTGCAATTTCTTGGGTGCTTAAAATAGCACTCACCAGTACATTCGGGCGCTGCTTCGTGCGGTGTCGGCATTTGGCCAACAACAAAAAGCGTTAATCGAAGTGCGGTGTAGCTACGATACCTGCCCTTCGGGCAACTTATTCCCCTCACCCCGCGCAAAGCCGCTGAAGGGGGCAATAAAATCTATGCTTATCAGCAAAACTGATCCGTATTTGATCTGTTTTGTGGTCAGTTAAGCAAGCTATTTTGTAAATATTAAGAATTATTATTAAGACAATGGATGAGAACAATTCTGATGACACCCAGCTTTTAAATAAGCAGAGTAACCATAGAACAATGTTCTCAATAGCTGGCAAATTACCTCACGAGATTAGAAACGAGTGCCGATCAGCAATTCAACGCTTTACAAGCAGCGTAACTCAAAGCAGTAGCGTCACCACAACAACGGTGACATTTACTAGTGCCAATAACAGCACCATATATACAATGGCAAATGCCGCAATAAGCAGCCCGTGCCTTGGAACAAGATCCACTCACCAGGAAAGTTCCACATTGATAAACTCCGGAATCGTAGAAGATAATCTCAGCGATGCTGCCAGAAGGTTATTAAATGACCAAAATCAGAGAGCGGGTAAAAGGAAAAATGGAAAGCCCTTGTCCCCCATCTCCAACCCGAAAAGAGGGAGTAGCAGCCAAGTTTTACACTCGCCCCCTACGACTAGCCTGAAGATAAGCACTAATAATAGGTTTGCCATTCTGGACACGGATATTTCTACTAACGAAGAAAGCGTGGAAGGCATGATGATAGAGGGTGCTGATATTGACAGTGCCCATATGGATGATTCTCAACTCGATGGTTCCAATACTGGTCGAAACTTGCAGGAAACACACAATACAGCCAATCAACTTAATGATCACAAAAAACCACCACAAATTGTTGTAAATATCAGAAACTTGAATGATCTGTTTGAGCTTATAAAAGAAAAGACAAGCTTAGATAACGTTGTCGTTAAAGCTAATCAAGGGGAAACGGTTAGAATATTTCCAAAAGACAGCGACACTTACAGGAAAATAGTGAGCCATATGGATGACATTGGTATTCAGTTTCACACTTACCAAATGCTGACAGATAAGCCACACAGAATTGTAGTAAGGGACTTACATCACAGTACATCAAACAAAGACATAACCGCCGATCTGAAATGTTTAGGCTACGAAGTGCTCCACATTCACAACCCTAGTTCTAGGACTAATAAGGACGAAAAACTAAACATCTTTTTCATTAATATAAAGCCCTGTGCAAAAATTAATGAAATTTACCATGTCAAGACCCTTTGCCGACAGAAAATACGGATTGAAAGGATGAGAAAGTCTTCTGAAATTGCGCAATGTCGTCGTTGTCAGGAGTACGGCCATACAGCTAAATACTGCCGCAGACACCCAAATTGTGCCAGATGTGGCGAAAATCACCAAACCATGCAATGCACCCGACCGATAGACGCACTGCCCACATGTTACCATTGCTCTGAAAATCATACGGCTAGCTTCAAAGGTTGCCTAAAGTATCAGGAGCTTCTTCGCAGATCTATGGGGCCTGCAAGAAATGGAAACAGGTTAAATAAGAACACCCATCATCACTCTCCTAGAGACCGGCAAGAGCTTCCTGCCTTGCAGCCCAATTACCGCAAGAACAACACCCAATCAACAGTACAGCAGTTATCGACACAACCACAGCTTAATTTTGCCCAAAGCCAACCATCTATAGGCACTGGTGGAAACAGAGCAGTATCATATGCTACAATAGTAAAAGGATACCCAAAAATAGCGCCCTCCAAGGACGGACCAGCCCAGCGTCTACGCTTAAACAACCCACAAACGAAACAAATACTGCAGCAACACCGATCGAATACACAGCAGAATAACTCATCTGATGTGCAAGTATTCTTACAACAGCAACAACAACAGTTTCTGGAATGGCAACAGCAGATCCAACAACAACAACACCAACAGTTTCTTATGTGGTTGCAACAGCAGCAGCAAGAACAACTACAGTATAAAAGCCAAACCAATCAACGACTGGAAAAGCTTGAAAAAATGGTTCTTGAACTAGCGAATATGTTAAAAGAATGGGCTGGGAGTGAACTTAACCCCCAGCTTTTTAACAACGTCTCAGCCTCCCTATGAATCCACTAAAGATTCTTATTTGGAATGCTAACGGCATTTCAAGAAAAGCCAAAGATGTTGAGCTGTTCGCGCACAACAAAAAGGTAGACATCCTTCTTGTGACTGAACTAAGACTCAAAAGAGGGGAAACTGTAAAGATATATGGATATGCGTACTATCCAGCATATAGGCCATCCCTTAATAATAATAGTGTTGGCGGAGTAGCGGTGTTCGTGAGGACAACTCTTCGCCACTTTCCACAAAGGGTCATTGAGACACGCCACATACAATTGTCATCAGTAAAAGTAGCCACAGGACTGGGGGACCTGCAGTTTAGCGCTATTTACTGCTCCCCAAGTACTAGAATCGAGGAAAGACATTTTACTGACATAATACGCGCCTGCGGCCAAAGGTACTTGGTAGGTGGCGACTGGAATGCCCGCCACTGGCTTTGGGGCGACACTTGCAATTCACCTCGCGGGCGGGAACTAGCAGAAGCCTTGTCCGTGACTGGAGCTAAGATCCTCGCAACTGGCTCTCCGACAAGGTATCCGTATGTGCCCAGCCATACGCCCTCATGCATAGATTTCGCAGTGTATCATGGTATACCAGACCACCTAGCAACTATAACACAAAGCTGGGACTTGGATTCTGATCACTTGCCTCTTATCATTAGCATTGAGACAGACAGTACTCATGTCAATCCAAGTCCCAGGCTAGTCACCAAACACACTGACCTCCTTGCCTTTAGCCGACAATTGGAGAGCCTTATTTCGCTGAACACCACGCTTAATTCTGGTGAGGAAATTGAAATGGCTGTTGACAACCTAACTGAAAGCATTCATAGGGCCGCGGCTGTCTCTACTTCTCCCGTCCCTCGGATAGGCACCACATATGGGATAGTCTTGACAAGAGAGGCTAGAGAGCTTCTGACACAGAAAAGAAGACTCCGAAGGCGAGCAATCCGATCTCAAGACCCCTGGGACCGACTTTTATGGAACCGTGCTGCAAAGCAACTACGAAACGTCCTCAGAGAACTTCGAAGCAACTTTTTTGAGCAGAAACTAGCTAGTATGGACTACACAGTGGATGCTGGATACTCGCTATGGAAATGCACCAAGTCCCTTAAAAGACAGCCGTTTAGACAGGTTCCTATAAGGTGTCCGGGAGGCGAACTTGCTAAAAATGAAGAGGAGCAGGCTAATTGTTTTGCAAATCATCTGGAGACAAGGTTCACCCACTTCCAATTCGCTACAACGGAGCAGTATCAAGAGACGCTTGATAGCCTAGAGACACCTCTGCAAATGTCACTACCCATTAAGCCCATCAGGGTTGAGGAAATTGTCGAAGCTATCAAATCTCTCCCGTTAAAGAAGTCTCCTGGCATCGACAACGTTTGCAATGCCACACTAAAAGCACTACCTGTTCGAACAATTCTCTACTTGGCGCTGATATACAATGCCATACTCAGGGTGCAGTTTTTCCCAAAGCAGTGGAAAATGGCAGCAATCCTAATGATACATAAGCCTGGTAAACCTGAAGAGAGCCCTGAATCGTACCGACCCATAAGTCTTTTATCTTCGCTATCCAAGCTATGGGAACGACTGATTGCCAACAGATTAAATGACATCATGACCGAGCGTCGTATCCTGCCGGATCATCAGTTTGGCTTTCGTCAGGGACACAGTACTGTGGAGCAGGTACACAGACTGACAAAACATATCCTTCAGGCCTTTGATGATAAGGAATACTGCAATGCTGTGTTCATTGACATGCAACAGGCATTCGATAGGGTCTGGCATGACGGCCTTATCAGCAAAGTTAAAAAGTTATTCCCAGCACCATACTATGGAGTCCTAAAATCATACTTGGAAGATCGGAGATTCATGGTCAGGGTCAGAAACTCCTACTCGATTCCCCGCGTTATGAGAGCTGGAGTTCCGCAGGGCAGCGTACTGGGACCGTTGCTCTACTCAGTATTTACTGCAGATCTGCCCTGCCCAAACGCCTATCATATGGCAGATCCCAGGAAGGCCCTTCTTGCTACGTACGCTGACGATATTGCCCTGCTGTACAGCTCTAATTGTTGCAACGAGGCAGCAAGGGGTCTCCAAGAGTACCTCACCACTCTGGCTGCATGGTGCAAAAGATGGAATTTAAAGGTCAATCCGCAAAAGACCATCAATCCCTGCTTCACCTTGAAGACCTTAAGTCCCGTCGCCGCACCCATAGAGCTGGAAGGTGTAATCCTAGATCAACCTTTACAGGCTAAGTACCTCGGGATTACCCTTGATAAACGGTTGACTTTCGGCCCGCACCTGAAAGCTACGACTCGGAGATGTTATCAAAGGATGCAACAACTTCGATGGCTGTTAAACAGAAAAAGCACCATGACACTGAGAGCCAAAAGAGCAGTCTACGTCCACTGCGTAGCCCCGATCTGGCTGTACGGAATACAGATCTGGGGTATCGCAGCAAAATCCAACTACAACCGCATTCAGGTATTGCAAAATCGTGCCATGCGTGCAATTACAGACTGCCCATACTATGTACGTGGCACTACCCTTCACCGTGATCTGAATCTTCATACAGTGGAAGAGCAGATCTCCAAGCACACCAGCAGATATAGTGATAGACTAAGACGACACCACAGTATACTTGCTAGACGCTTACTCCCTGCTAGGCCTCTAAGGAGATTAAAAAGGAAGGGTTTCGCCAAAACACTTGGACAACCCTAAAGACCCCCTCGAAATATGAGACATAGTTGTAAGTCCTCACATGATTAGTGAGAGGTTTGGTTTTATCTTTTATATGTTAATTGCGCTGTTATGTTACTGTTATTGCATTGTATTGATTCATCGCTTCTAAATAAATAAATATAAAAAAAAAAAGTTAATTGCAATCAGGAATGTTGACAATTTCGCTGACGTGGGCTTTTTTGATTATATTCTTTTTGTTAGCGAAATGCTAAACATTTTGCCTAGAACTCGCCGTCACAGCTCGTAAGAATCACAGGAATTTATGCGCATTCATACAATCCGCCCTGTGATACCTCCATTCCATCCAGCTTTTCATCTCGACGTTAATTTGATTTAGACACATTGCTGAACGAACCTTTTCTCTCTGACCAAGAGACTGCTGTTGTGGCATCGCTTTACCCATTACATTTAATTTGATTTGCTGCACAGTCCTCGGCGGTGAAAGGGGGTAAACCAGGGTATTTAGTAAACAAAGTCAGCGCCACGCAAGCGTCATAAATTGGCTGCTGATATTTCACACATGCTGGCCAACATTCGACAACAGAGGGGAAAGTGGTGCCCGCGGGGATGGTTATATATAATATACATATTCGCCGACCAAGTGGCGCTAATGAAATGCTTAATTTACCATATTCCGATCATGGAGCTGGGCAACCTTTTACCAAACGGTCCAATGAGTTGCTCACGTTTGGATCGAAATCGTTAGGGGCACGTGTTAGTGTTGTGCATTTTAATGAAATTTTATTGCTGTCGATTTTGAATTTTCCATACTTTGCTTTCAATAATCAATAAATTGGCTTCTTTGCTTGCTGAACAATTGCACAAGTGAGTGACTTGCCTGCAGTTTAGATGCATGTCGATGTACAAAATGTACTAGTGTTAATAATTAATTATGAGTAAATTAGGAAAATAAACTGATTAGAAATTTAAGTTGCTGTCCGTTTTATTCAATATTGAAAAGCATTATCTCTAATTTCTCTTAAATTTCAGGCAAATAGCGGTGATAGAAACATAGCACTACACACAAAAGCAGTTCTTTGACTTGAGTTCAAATCAAATCCCTGTCGATGGTCCAACTCACTCGAAGTTACTTTTCCTTTTCCGTTCAGTCTGTTTTCCCTGCGCCAAAATGTCATTCAAATTACGCAAATGTTAACGAGGAGAAAGTCGAACGTCTTCACGTATCACTTTGCATTAAATTTGCCACAGATGCATGAATGGAAGCAGGGCATCCAGAAAATTCCCAGCTCAGCACAATAATCAAAGTAACAGCCCACAGTCGCACTATACAAACTTATACGAAAATGTACAAATATTTGTGGTCATTGGCTTTTGCATAAATTGTGAGGAGATGGCAAAGGAGCAGCAGCATAAAATCAAATAAAATAAAAGCATATATATTTTTATATGCCATGAACTTTCCTTGTGGAAGCTACACACATGCCGCATTTAAGCCGCCATTACGGTCCCAAAAATGGAAAAGGGAAATGGGGAGTGGGGATTTTACTTGTCTATTTCCGGTTTGTGCGCCATTTTTGTCGCCCAACCGCCGTCTTTGTTGTTGCTATCATTGTTGCTCTTAGCGGTTATCTAAACGCTTTGTTTTCGTTGCTTTTTGCATTTCAATTTCGGCTGTTTTTTGCCCCCAATGTGGCCCCTTTTCAGCTGGCTTCCCTTTTGTAGCTGCGTAGCAGACTCTCCCATCCCATTTATTTTCCATTTTTGCCGTTATGCCCTTTTTTATGGTGATTTTGTTTATTTTGCTTTCCGGCCAGCGGAAATTAACCACGTTTCAGGCGGTGACTTGATGCGCTTACAGATAAAAATTAAAAACTTGATAAAAAAAAACTACCTATACAGGTGTTGCAATGATTGCAAACACTTCTTTCTGACGAAGGATTGTATAACTTTAAATTTAAATTTTAACACGTTAAATTGATTTAAAAATTTTACAACATAAGGAACTTGTAATAAAGTTAAATATATAGAAAAGACTCTTTGAATTTTAAAATTGGGTGTTAAAAGGGAATCATTCCGACATGCAACTTTGAGCTTAAAAATTATGATACCCGAAAAAATAGCGAAAAATAGGGCAGAGAAACCCACCATGAAAACATTCAAATGATACGCTCCATTTGGTCTTCTCCTTTCACTGGATATTGGGGGACAAACTTTAATTTGAATTGGTTACCAAGTGTCCGGGATTGACTTGCACAATAATCAAATAATTTGCCAAGTGCTGGAGCTGGAGGGACTACTCACAGGTTTCCTAAACTGATTTTCAATAGCAGTTCGTAAGCGCTCATTGATTAAAATCAATCGAAATCAACTTACTCGCAAATCAATTTGTGCCAAAGCCCGCTTTTAGAGGAGCCAACAAATTACGTTATCCGAAGAGGAAGCTAAGCAAATAAAGATCAGGGCAGAGGGATTTAAGAAGTGTTCCAAGCATTTTATATAAATTCATGATGGGCCGAAAGGAAAATTAAAACGATAAAAAGGAGCCTGCATAAGGCATGAGAGTTGGGTAAGTGGATAGCAGCCCAGAATGGGGGTTCCTTTTCGGGTTTTCACCCAGTTTTCCCCGGCTCCTTGCCGGCAGTCAAGCAGGCATACTTAATGAGCGAGGTATTTTCGGGACACTGGCTTGGAAAATGAAGCGGAGGTTGAGTAGGCTGAGGCCAAAAGGATCCCCAATACATACAATATATGCATTGTCTTAGCAACAGGCATGATATTAAGGTTTGATTATTTATAGAGCCATGTCATATATTCGTCAAGTTGCTGCCAAAATAAATTGATTTTGTTATGAAGATTTCAGTCACACTTCCTTGCTTAAAGCCATATTTAATGTAATTTAAACTGACATTTCGTAGCTGGAAACATTTACAATTGCACTTGCAATTAATTTATACCAAGTGTTTGCTTAACATACCTTTCCAAATGAAGTGCCAAATTGGCCGTAAATGAGTCAAACAAAGTTGATTTACTACAAGTAGAGTGAAGGGCAAATTACACAAATCATATTTGAAGCAAAATGCATAGACGCGCTTTGCAGCATGGCAGCATTTCCCCAGAGTTTTCCCAACCCAAGGGCGGGTTCATTTATCCATGAAAATATTGAAATAAAACCAGCCATATGCCCGCGTCTGAACGAAAAACCAACCAGCCAAGAAGTTCAAGGCAGTGAGATGAAGGGATTTGACTATTCGAACAACAGCCTGACATTGGTTTAAATCAACAACGGAGAGTTGGGACCTCGGGGCTTCTGGCTCGAAATGGAGTCGAAACCCATCGCATGTGAGCTCCATATGTACTATTTGGCATTGTCTATGGTCCATGGTAGGATTGTAGGTTGTTGCTGCCGCAGGACAATATTGTATGCCATTCCTACAGTTTCTGTTCTGTGACATGCATAACGGGATTTGAATCTGCTGCTTTTTGCGCCTCGCATCAAAAATGTAAGCAAATCAGTCAAAGGATGTTGAGCAAAAAGTGCACAAAAGTGCACAAACATCGGGCAACTTGACGGAGCTTGGCAGCCACAACTGAACAGGGTCGGGGGGAAAAATGAAATAAAACGAAAAGCAATATAGGTCAACACTGCTTTCGAGACGGCCCACGGCATGTTGTGCTCCAGAAGCAAATAGAAAAAGCTTTAAATTTAATGGAAAATGTTGTGCATAAACAGATTTAGAGTCGAGTGCCTGGAGCGAAGAAATGCTGGTGTGCTATTCCACCACATTCTGCTGGCAGTCAAGTCAGAGGCACGAGTATTTATAGGAGAGCTTTGTTTGTCAAATGTGAATTATTGGCAAGTGTTATGAAGATGGCTTATTGGTCTTGGCTTGTTTGTATGACAAATAGCAAATTGTTCAGTTTTAAGCAGACAAAGGCAGTGGTTCTTTTTGTTTAATTACACTGGTGTTCAACGAGAAATGCTAAGCAAACAGGCTAACAGCGGAAATACCACCTTTTTTATTTGTTTTTTATTTGTAACATGTACATGTACAAAGATATATTTTCATATTAAACATCTACTTCAACGCTTAACCCTGAATTTGTGTACTACTTACTTATTAAATTGATCAAATGTTGCCAGACCACGTGAAAGAAACTCATCCCAATTTATATGTGGGCTTGATGGAGCATTTCTCCGCCTGTCCAATGCCTCATTGATCCGGGACATCAACTTGTCGGTTATCTTATCTCTTTGTTTAGACAAACATATTGGCAGACGCGAGCAGACATCATAGACAGGCACTTAGCGATGGGCTTAGAAGGTTAATGATTGGGGGGGTCAGAGGTTAGACAGGCAGACATGCAAACTACGGCCATGAATCAACCCCGTATGAGAGATGAGCCAGCTAGTCTCACCATTTGGGGCTCAATAAGACTCAAACTTGGAGTAATTGCTTTCCGTCTGGGAAGGAGACCAAGCTGAGTTCATAAAAATGCCATAACTCGACTGGTTTACCCCCTTGGCCTTTTTGGCCATTTCTTTTTTTTGCGGACCTCTTTGCTATAAATTTACCAATTTGCCGTGGCATTTGTTTTTACAGCTCCAGACGACGATGCGTGGCGTGGATAAAGCTTATGCAAATTGCTCAGCTGATGGTGTGCGATTTTTATATGTCATACATCACCCACCACACAAAAGTGCAGTGGGGGTAGGTGCACAAAGTGGCTAAATGTCATACACAATGGTAATTAACCCAATTTGGCTGGCGGTGTTCATGCTGCCTATGATGATGATGGCCTGGTGGCGTTTCGGCCCATTCGAGCAAAACATTTGCACTGGAAATTAATGAACGGGGTAATAAGCGGCTAGTTACCCCCTTCCCTTTCCATACCCTGGAAAAGCCACTGATGTTGGGGAAATCCCGCCTTGTTATGTCGAGCAAATTGCCATCATGTGTTCGTGGGCGGAGGAGCCTCGCCTCAATTGCAATTTGAATGGCGGGGCCACAGCCACTTGGCCCCGATTGTTGGCTCACTCTAAGTGAGGTCGATGGGATGGTATTATGATGCTGATGTAGTTCCTGAATATGTTCACCATGCAATTGGCAGATTACGAGCTCCTAAGGCCACTTTCTAGTACGTAATTACACCGGCAAGAAGTCTTCACAGAGCCTTTGCTGGAAAAATATTTTCAGAAGGCAAATTACACTAGTTGGATATGTGCCCTTCAACAAAGTGGTGTGCATTTTATTTTCCCCGAAACCATATAGAAATCTTTACATCAATATAGAAATCTAAAATTCGTTTGCATCTGGAGGTAAAATGAAATAAGACCCGAAATCACTTTTGACCCAAAGAAATAATGGACGTGAATAGAGAAAAACAACCTCCAGTTAAGGCATCGACCGCATCATTGTCACTCAATTTGCTGGTCTGACATTTGAACTGTTTGAACCTTTTGAGTGGGCCAGACATTTTGGCCAAAAAGAAAAACTGCAGCCATTGATTTGGCCAAGAGTAAGATTGGGATTTGCGGCAAACGCGGTGGACCAACAAGTGTGAACCTTGGGGCAGGCGTAATTTGTAAATGTCTTGACATGAAATCAAGACGCAAAAACAGCTTTAGGCTGCTAAGGAGGCCCAAAAAGGGAGCAGCTGATCCATGCATGACTTTGCCTCTAACTTCTGGCTCCCTCAATATCCCACCATTCTTACGTTTTGGCCAAGTCATGAGCCTTGTCTTTGAAGCACACGACCCCAAAAAAGGCACAGTCTGCCCCTTGAAAGATGTTGACAATTTGAATTTAAGCAATCACAACCAGATGGCCTTTAGAATAAAAATCACACTGCAATTAAAGAGAACTGAGTTTTTTCAAAGTATCTACCAGCGAACTTTGAGATCTTTTGAAACTGTTGGTAATAGCATTGTACATTACACTAGGTATTCAAAATCAGATTACTTTCATAAGACAATAATGTTTAATACAAATTAAAACAAAGTCCATTGATTAAGTATTGCTTTCCAAGTGTAACCAGGCGAAAAGTATACATGCGTTTTTCGCAGACTGGGAAGGAAATCACAGTTTCCACGTGCTACAGGACAAAGGATGTTGGGCAAGTTTTTCAGCCATCTGCATGTAAAATATTTAACACGAAATGTTTTTGTATAGTCTCCCATTTTCATTATATTTCAGCCCGAAATGCTGCCCGGCCCAAGGGCTTCCACGGGTTCGTATCGGGGGAAACTGGATGGGATTACATAAACAAATATATGTGAAAACGGGAGCCTCCAAGGCGTGGGCTGAAAAATAATGAGCGTCATGCTGCGTCGTCTGATAAATATAGCACACACAAATTTATATATGGGCAACAGTTGTTGATGCCATAAGCGATAAATTTTTGCCAGCTCATGGCAAATTGTGAGTATGCTGAAGGATACATAAAATGTGTTTGTGAATGCGGATATATTCATTAAGGAGTGAGTTGACAATTATACGTGTCATACGGTGTTATGTCGTTAAAAGACTTTCCAGCTTGACGAGCCATTTTAAATGGAAGCTTTGAATAAAATTAGATTATTTAAAAATATGAAAGATTGATACCCGTTTAGAATTTAAACATCTATTGCCTTTCAACTACAATACCAATCAGCTATGAGAATTTATTAACTTTGCTTGGGCTTTGTGATTATTCCGTGCAAAGAATAAAGAATAATTTCATCTTAAGAATTGTGAAAAGGTGAATAATATGAAAACAGATGGCCTAACAATAGTAAGCGCGTTATTTGAACAAAAGCTGTTGGCTTTGGTACTCGGAATTCCACTGTTTATCACAGTGTGTATCACACCGTTTATTGTTCCAATTAAACAATATGCTAAACTTTCCACACGATATTAGCTCTTCCACTAAAGAGCGATTCTTTTATTTACTCGCCATCCAACTGTCTTAGCTCAAGAAGAGTTAGAACAAACACAGATTGGTTGGTTAGATGACAAAAGCATTTCGATTTCGACCTATAAAAAGCTGGATGTACTTGGAAGATGTATAGTTTTCCAGCGGCACAGCTCAAGATGTGTTCCAAACTAACTCTTTTCCTGGGGTTAGTGGCCCTCATTGCTGCTGTCTTTGCTCTTGATGATCCCACATCGCCGACATCCCCAACATCTCCAACATCTCCAACTTCGCCGACTTCTCCAACTTCGCCGACTTCTCCAACTTCTCCCACTTCTCCTACATCACCAACTTCACCAACAACGCCAGATGCCTCTACTGCCACCACTGCCGCCCCCTCTACGGCATCCACTACCACAGAAAGGACTCGCAGACGCAGGCGCAGGCGCAGGATAATCCGGATCCGCAGGTTCAGGGGCGGCAACCGCCGTCGTGGATTCGGTAGACGCAGATTCGGTGGTCGCCGGTTCGGTGAGGGAGGTGTCCGTGAAGTCGTGATCCGTGAGCGCGGATTGGAGCGCCTCCTTTAAGATCTATAACGAAAACATTATTAAAATAAATCAAAATATCAATTTACGGTTTGCCTGTTTGCTTTAAATTTAAAAACGTTATGATATAGTAGAGCTTATATCTTATTTTATTACACATACATGGAAACACGTTATTAGAGGTTTAACAAAACCTTTTGAATGAAAATAGGTTAAATAGTTTAAAGTTTTAATGAGAAATACTGCTGTCCGGATAGTTTAAAAATTTGGTAGTTATTCGTAAATTTTGGGCTTAATCCCTATAGTTTCTCGTTTACTGAAACCTAAACCACAACCGAAAGTTAATTCTGTGTACAATGGCAGCTCTCCAGTTGACTTGTGGGGTGAGATTTAATCAGGCACCAAGGTGCGCTTATTATAAATTAATTTAGCAGCCAGTCAAGTCTGCCGTGCCGCAAACGCGATTAGTTTCGGCCTGGTTAGGCTCAACTTTATGGCCTGGATCTCGGCACAATGCACACGTCGGTAGACGGAGGGTTCTTTCAATTCCTATGCGAAATCCCCACCCAACTTCCTTTCATAATGCCCTTTTGTTCTGTTAGGAAGGCAGGCAGTACACTGCAGCTGCTGTTGCCCCATTAGCTATGCAGCGTCGAAAATTGGCCAAGGACATTACAAGTTTTTGCAGCACAGTGCAAATTTAATTTCGCACGAAAATGGTGCTAGATGGATAGATGGTTGGGTATTGCGATCTCTTAAATTTCATTGACAGTGCACCATTGATGCGCGATTCCTCTTCAGTGCTTCGCCACATTGAATTTGGTTCAGGTTGAATATTTATATCGTTATACGAGTCCTTTTTAAATAATGTATTCCATTTCAGCATTCAACAAGCCCGTCCGGCAACATAAAAAATATCCCTACATAAATAAACGGAGATGACAACTTGACTTGACCAAGCGTAATCAAATAAATGATGGCCCCACAATATGGAAAAAACCAATCCGAACAATTGGTCCTGTCATATAAAATCAACTTTTCCCTGCCTTTGACTGTCGAATTGCGACTGAAAAAAAAATTGTGAAAGTTCCATCGAGGGGCTGAACAATTAAATCGGTTGCGAAAGGGGCGAGGCGAACCTGAATTTCTGTTTCTTTTGACAGCACATTTCATTTCATTCACTTAATCTGACTCGATTGGCGATTGTGACAATTGCATCTCGGTTGCCATTTGTTCGCTTTAAATATTTATACATTCTGCGTTGTCTTTACTTCTCATCTTGCATTGTATGCCATAACATTTTTTACAAATTGCTAATTCTATTTGTAAAATCCCTAATAAGAAGACTTTACTCGTTGAGTTTTTGTAAGAAACTGATTTTATTTGGAAATATCTTCGGTTTAAATAGGTGACATGAGAATCGCATCTTAAAGTAAATGGCCTACGCAGAGGCCTAAGTAAATAGTCCCCGCCTTATCGAGGTCCCACGCTCGGGCACATCTGCCTATCTTGAGCGGCGAGGACCTTATCTGTGGTCTCCCACTAAGGGACTATTTTAGGAGGCGGGGAACGATCTCAAGTGACTGACTCATGTAGTGTGCACTTAAATTACATGTTTTTGAGCAATGCACCCATGTCGCCTTAGATAACAAAATCCTAAATATAATTTATCGCTCTCGATTCATTTACATAAGATATGAACGGAGCCCAAAATTGTAAGTCTTTAAATATATTCGTGTTCATGTGTGAACATTCTGCCAAAGGGCCAGCAAAGCTGAGATGTACATTAGTATATTAGTTGCATTTATAACAGTAGTGGACTGTATTTATTTGATATATGTTCATTTATTTTGCAACTAAGATTTCAAAGGGCCTAGTTTTTCTGGCTTTTAATTTTATTGGATTACAATTATGGTTTATATTATTTTTAATTCAACAATTTGTACTCAATTAACTTATTTTAAACATTTTGCTTTTTCTATGTAGAAGTACATTTTCTATTAAACAACGATATAGTGGACTGTATATTTTTATTTGTTATATTATTTTATTGTTTATTTACTATTGATATTTATAGTACTGGCAACGGACCTGCAAAGGTTATTGCTTGCATTCTTTGTTGCACAGCACATTTCCGTATGAAATATATTATTAATACTATCATTAGTATTAAAGCAATAATTAATCCAGCATGTCCGGAAATATGATGGAAATGTAAATCTTTCAATTTTTGATGGTTCTCTTTCATAAATTTAATTTCATTATTCAATCGTTCAAATTCCTCAGTATGATTTAATATTGATAGTTTCAGCGGATCCCAAATAATCTTCGGCGCTTCACTAACTTCTCCTATATAAGGTGTTGATAATAATTCTTCACTTTCGGACTGAATGTTATGGTGGGCAACTAGAATTTTATCGTCGGTTCTTGCCGTACAATATGGCGCAATGCTTAAAACTCCTTGCTGAGGCAAATCAAACAATTCAATTTGAGAGCCAGTACATTGCAGACGGACTTTTGAATTCGCAGGAACCTTAAACAACCAACTACTTTTCTTTTCTAACTCTACCCAGTAACTTTTAGAGTCGACTACTGTTTTATAGATGCAGTTCGCCGCTTTATCTGGCTTTAGAGGCTGAATCTCACATGCATTATCATTCGCTGAATTCCAGGGCCAACTTCCTTTGCATATTCTCTTATTTAGTTGCCATTTCTGACATTGATTTAATGTGGCTTCCGTCATTATGTGATAGGAATCTATCTCAAAATTATAAATTAAATATTCGGACGTTGTATGCACCATTATTATCCGATCTTCATTTCGAATTGGCACCGGAATAAGCCTGAACAATTTGGATGGATGCCTGCTAAACAGAGGCACTTTTGCACTAATGATCAATTTATCGTCGATGAATAAACCCCTGGCTGTTAACAGTGTATACACCTCCTTAAGTTCCGTACCTGACCGTTTTCCTGGAATTACTAGGTTCTCCGAAAGACTCTGCTGAATTTTGGCAATTTCTTTTTTAAGCTGATTTGGCCTGAGAATATTTGTATTTAGCCTACCGTGATTAATATCAATCAACAGGCTTATAATGCCTGCTTGAATTTTTTCGCCTTCTTCAATCAATGAGTGTAGCTGTTTCGTAATCATAAAGAATTTTATTGATTCCTTATAAACATAATAATTTTCTTTAAGAACTTCTGTCATGTTCTCAATTCTTATTTGCATACTTCTAAAATTGGAGTTAACATCTTCTGTTGTTCTCTTTAATAGATTAGAAGTTGAATCAACCACAGATGTTTGTTTTTGAATTAGTTTATCAAGGTTGTTCTGGTTATCTAACAAATTCTTCATATTTTCTTCTAATTGCTCTCTATCATCTTCATCCATTATACCAAATAAAATATGATACAAGGAACCCATAAATTCGAAAGGAGCACGCTTGCTTCTAGATCTAGACTGTATCATAAACAATTTATTGTTTTCTTCAAGTTCCGATAACTGACTTTGCATATTATCTAAGACTAGACTACATTGCTCTTCAAAGCTATGAAGTCTTTCGCAAACTTTCCTCATACTTTGTATAAGCGCATTACCCTTTGTTAACATTTTAAAATATGGATCCATTTTATAATAGATAACCAAATTCCAAGAAGTACTCACAATCTCAACATCTCCTAGCGGGTCTAGATATATTGCTGAGGTTTTATTTATTTTGTCTATAGAATATCTTGGTGCTATATCTTTAGGTAATGCGCTAGAAACTTGACAACTTAACACAAACAACAACATTGCCATAATGATTCCGATCTTGGACATTCCCGATGTCGCTCTAGTTCGTCTTTTTGGCTCTTGGTCAGCCTCATTTTTGTCAACAGACTTTATTCCTTCCAAGGGACAAATTTTAGTAATGGGTCTAGTGATATATCCTTCCTGCATCTTTACTTTAGCCACTCGGACCTTATCATCATTCCCCTTATGCACCTTTTCCACCTTTCCTAAAGGCCATCTTGCAGGATGACAATTCTCATCCTTTAATAAAACTATTTGCCCTTCTTCTATATTAGGAATTTCCTTTTTCCATTTATTCCTTTGCTGGAGCGTATGCAAATATTCACTTTTCCACTTAACCCAGAAATCTTTCTTCATTTTTTGGATAAGTCTCCACCTATCCAAATTTCCGATTTTTTCATCTTCCATTGGTTCGACTATTTCTAAAGGTGGTCTTCCAATTAAAAAATGACCTGGTGTTAAAACTTCTTGTTGGTCCTTCTCACTAACTATAGTGTATAATGGCCTTGAATTTAAGCATGCTTCTATTTGACATAAAAGAGTTGACATTTCTTCATAAGTCAAAATAGTGTCGCCGATTATACGCTTTAAATGGTATTTCATTGACTTAACTCCAGCTTCCCAAATACCTCCGAAGTGAGGTCCTGCCGGGGGAATAAAATGCCAATCAATCCTGTCCTTTTCAAGCTGCGCTGCAATCGTTATATTTTCTTGTATTGCATTAAATAACTCTTGATCTAATTTTCTTGCAGCTCCTACAAAATTTGTTCCGTTGTCTGAATAGATATTGGAACATTTTCCCCGTCTAGCAATAAATCTTCTGAGTGCTGCTAAAAATGCGTCTGAAGTTAGATCGCTTACCATTTCTAAGTGTATGGCTTTGGTGGCCATGCAAACGAATACAGCAACGTATCCTTTAAATGTTTTTTGGCCACGATTTTTTGAACATTTAACATAATAAGGACCTGCGTAATCTATTCCAGTATTAAGAAACGGGAATGTCATCGTCACTCTATATTTTGGCAAGTTACCCATTATTTGCTGAGCTGTATTTTGTTTATACCTTGCACACGTTACACATTCTCTTAAATACTTTTTCAACGAATTTTTCAACCCGAAAATCCAATACTTTCTTTGGATATAGTTTCGCATTAGGTTTATCCCTCCATGCAATGTTTCCTTATGAGCATTTTTTATTAATAAGCTTGTTAGGTGGCATTTTTCTAAAATGATTGGATGTTTAACATTAAATTCTGCATTGGAATTTTGCAATCTTCCTCCAACTCTTAGAACCCCATCCTTGTCCAAAAATGGATTCAATGACAATATTTTATTATTTGTCTTGATTTCCTTTTTGATTTTAAGGCACTTTATCTCTTGCCTAAACTGGTATTCTTGTTGTTTCTTAATAACAACTGTTTCCGCTATTCTTATCTCCTTTACTGAAATAATTGATGAATAGGCTTTATTTCTTGTTTTCATCTGCACGAATCTATTTATGTATGCTATTATACGTATAAGTTTTTCTATACTGGAATACCTTTCTATTAATTCGTAAATAGGATCATCTATTTTGTCATTTAATACCGTATTTATTAAGACAGGTTCTTCTACAGACTGCTGCCGAGGCCAAAGTTCTTTTGGGTCTGCTAGCCATTTCGGACCTTTCCACCAAAAATCACAGTTGATCAACTGGTTAGAATCCACTCCCCTGGATGCTAAATCTGCTGGATTATCCTCTGACTTAACATGATTCCATTCAGTATTTTTTAATTTCCGAATGTCATCCGTTCTTCTTTTTATAAATTTGATCTTACTTTGACCACTGTTAATCCATGCTAAGGTAATCGTGGAATCACTCCAAGCATAGATCTCCATTATATTGTCAATTGATCCTTTTAGTCTTTGGATTAATTCACTAAGCAGGTGAGCTGCACACAGCTCGAGTTTGGGAATTGTCTTCCTATTTTTTATAGGGTTGACTCTACTTTTGCTAGCTATTATATTAACATGAGGTCCTACTTTAGCATAGACTACTGCAGCATATGCTTTTTCGGAGGCGTCCGCAAATCCGTGAATCTGAATGACTGAAGAACTGTTTGAATTAATCCACCTTGGGATTCGAATATTCTCTAACAATAATAAATTTTCTTTATATTTTTCCCAATAATTTTTATCTTCTATGGATAATTCCTGATCCCATTCACTTTTATTTATCCAAAGTTTTTGAATAAAAAGTTTTCCTGAAACCGTGACTGGTGCCAACCATCCTAACGGATCAAATATTTTTGCTAGCGTTGATAACACAACGCGCTTATTTATATTTTTTGATTCATCATTACAATTTACGCTGAACTTAAATAAATCCTTTTGAGGTTCCCATTTTAGTCCTAAAGTTTTAACACATTCATTTTCGATAATATTGAGAACCTTATTGTCCCCTGTGTCCTCCACAGTGGTTAATATTTTGGAATTGTTGGAAATCCATTTCCTTAAGTTGAATCCAACTTTCTGCAATTCATGGGGAATTAATGTTATTAATTTATTAGCTTCTTCTACCGAATCAGCTCCAGTCATTAGGTCATCCATATAGAAATCATTCCTAATTATTGCACTAATAACTTGGTTTTTACATTTATCTGCAATATCTACCAGAACCCTGGTAGCCAAATATGGTGCAGATGCAGTTCCGTAAGTGACTGTGGTTAATTTATATGTTTTAATTTTTTCTTTTGGAGAATTTCTCCATAAAATATATTGATATTTTTGATCATTATTATCTATTTTAATTTGTCGGTACATCTTTTCAATGTCTGCCGAAACAACAAATTCCCATTTTCTCCATTTAATAATAATGTCAAAAATATCTTTTTGAACTCGTGGCCCAACCCACATTATGTCGTTCAAACTTTTGTTATTCGTAGTTTTTGCTGAAGCATCAAAAACTACTCTCAATTTGGTCGTAAGGCTTGAATCTCTAATCACTGCCTGGTGCGGTAAAAAATATTTGCCTTCATCACTCACTTCAATCATGTGTCCTAAATCCATGTATTCATTCATGAATTTAGTGTAGTCAACCTTAAGTTTTTCATTTCTTTTTAGTTTTTTCTCCAGATTCATGTAACGAGCTATCGCTTGTTTCTTTGAATCTCCTAAGGTGACATCCTCCTTGAATGGAATTGACACAATGTATCGCCCATCTGAATCTTTTTTTGTCGTTTTGATAAATTTATTTTCACAGATTTCAGACTCGATATCATCTTTTTCTTCTTCTTCCACTTCCCAGTAGCGATCTAACTCTTTTATTTCTATTGTTGTGGCTACAATGGTTTCTTTTCCTTTGGATTTTTTACATCCAGAAACTATCCACCCGAAATCAGTTTTTTGCCCAAGGAGACCGTCTATTTTTATAACTCCATTTTGCAGAATGTGAGTATATACGTCTGCTCCAATGATTAAATCAATGCGACCCGGTTTATTAAAATCGGGGTCGGCTAATTTAAAGTTCTTCCATTTTTTCTGATCAACATTAATCGTGTTGACTGGAAGTGCCTTCATAAGTTTTGGGAGAATAATTGCTTCAATTTCTAAATTTTTCGGAGAATTTCTTATCGAAATAACCGCTTTGTGCTTGGAGATGCACGTTCCTGTGGAAGATACTCCACTTATTTCAGTATGAGACCGAAATTTTTTCAATTTTAGAATCTGTGCAGACTCTTCTGAAATAATTGTGCTTTGAGAGCCACTATCAATCAATGCTCTTAATTGTTCAAAGCCTCCATACCTCGACTTTACTTGAATCAAGGCCGTGGCCAACAAGGCTTGACCTGTTGTTCTACACGTATTCACTTTTTCTGGATTATGACCTGCAAAGTGAAGTAACGTGTGGTGAGGTTTACGACAAGTCGAACAAAGCTGCTCGCTTATACATTTTTTACCAAACGGATGCCTCAGACATCTTAGGCAAATCCCATTTTTTCTTACCCAGTCAGACCGTTCTGCTGGATTCATTATTTTAAATTTATGGCATTGAATTAAATAATGCCCTGGTAGTTTGCAATATGCACAATTGTCACTATAATTTTTATTCTTGTTATTATTAATCATTTTCTTTACAGGTTTTACTTCCTGTGAGAATGATGATATAGAATTGAGCCTTTGCTCTAAAAAGTCCATGACATCAGAAAGTGCCTGTATTTCTTTTGTCTTTTTAACATGGCTTTCATATAAATTGAGTGATTCTTTATTGAATTTCCGAAGAATTATGTGAGCGAAAATTGCATCCACATCTTCTGGTAATTGTGCCTTTAATTTTATAATATAAATTGACTCGTTAATCGTGTCAATAAATGTCTTTATTTGCTTATTGGATTCTAAATTTAAATTTGGCATATCCATAAGCCTATTCATATGATCTGAGAATATGTTTCTTTTATTCTCATATCGCTTGGTCAAAAACTCCCAAGTGGCTTCATAATTTTCTCCAGAGCCGAGCAGTAAATGAGTAACCACATTTCTGGCTTCTCCTTTTAATGCTGACTTTAGATAATTAAATTTGAGAGAAGGACTGAGATCCTCTCTCACATGTATGAGCTCTGTAAAGAGTTCATTAAAAAGATCCCATTCTTTGGAATCACCAAAGAAAGTGGGAATCTGTATTTTAGGCAGGGTTGGTAACTCCTCCGCCTTAACAACCGTCGACATTTCAGCTTTATTTATTGTGCCACTGAGTCGACTATTAATGGCTGTAAGAATATTTTGTTTGTCAAATTCAAGTTCGCTAATTTCTTCTTCGAATAGCGAACTCTCAAAATGACTATTCACCTGTTCAATCAGGTTATCTATTTTATGCCATAAAAATTCAATTTTATTTTTCCTTATTTTAAGGAAATCTGGACTACTGTCTATTAGTTTAGACGTATCTTCTAGATATACTCGAAATTGGCCAACATTATTACGAAATGCCTGCTCTACTTTTAAAGCGTTGTTTTGTGCTATACCCTCTTTTTCAGGGTGACCACGCATTTCAAGGTTTAATGTAGGGGGAGGGTTTGATTTAGGGACAGTGTTTGATTTAGGGAAAGTGTTTTCTACCGACTCGCCCTTAATTTTTTCATTTTTATTTTTAATTTTTTCTAACACCATCATTATTAAATCATACTGCTTCGCGTTAAAATATTCATGATCGACAACGCCGATCTTTAACAAATTGCTATGATTAGCAATGAAACATTTTTGAAGCTCATTTAATTTTAGAATTTCTACATCTGTTAATGTTGGTTTTACTTCCAACTTTCTAATTTCCAAAATAATTTCGGACTGCTTCTTAAGGAATTGAATAGTCTTTTCTGACATCATTTTGAAAATTTTTTGTAATTTCTTAATATATATAGTACGTGTATATGTATTTTATATGTATTTATATATATATGTGTGTTTGGATAAACAGAAAATTCTTGTTTTGACTTAGCTGATGTCGTTGTTGTTGCTGCTGCTGTTGCTGCTGTTGTTGCTGCTGTTGCTACTGCTGTTGCTGCTTCTGCTGCTGCTGTTGTTGCTGCTTCTGCTGCTGGTAGAGGCTCCTTTGAATTTGACTTCCTTCTCTTCTTTAAGGCTCCGTCGATGTTTAAAGATGATTTTTTTTTTTTTTGGCACGTTTTATTATTTTTGTAGTCCAGTCAGATTTTTTGTTTTTTAGCCATTTATTTCGGCATTTATGCTCTTTTGGCATATACACTGCACTCTATTTATGAGCTGATTTAATGCTATTAGAGCATTTATAAGGCACTGTTTTCAGGCACTTTTTATTTAATTTATGCTCTTATGGCATATACACTGCACTCTATTTATGAGCTGATTTAATGCTATTAGAGCATTTATAAGGCACTTTTGTTATGCACTTTTTAATTTCACAATTGCTGATGTATGGCCTCAAGCACGCCTTACCACAATTTATAATGGTACACAAAGCAACCTTTAGCTATAGACTATAAGGTGCTTGTTTTAAAACATAAAAGATTCTTTTGTATCTTTTTGCTTTTTATATTTATACTCTGTTCCTTACCTTTGGTAGGGGGAAACAAGAGTTACTTATTTTTGCTACCTTTAGCTGTAAGATGCTTAAAGGAGCTGGCCTTTCTCTGAGTTCCTTACCTTTGGTAGGGGGAAACTGCAGAGTCGATTAAAGGCTCGATTGACCAAATGTAAAATCCCAAAATAAGAAGACTTTACTCGTTGAGTTTTTGTAAGAAACTGATTTTATTTGGAAATATCTTCGGTTTAAATAGGTGACATGAGAATCGCATCTTAAAGTAAATGGCCTACGCAGAGGCCTAAGTAAATAGTCCCCGCCTTATCGAGGTCCCACGCTCGGGCACATCTGCCTATCTTGAGCGGCGAGGACCTTATCTGTGGTCTCCCACTAAGGGACTATTTTAGGAGGCGGGGAACGATCTCAAGTGACTGACTCATGTAGTGTGCACTTAAATTACATGTTTTTGAGCAATGCACCCATGTCGCCTTAGATAACAAAATCCTAAATATAATTTATCGCTCTCGATTCATTTACATAAGATATGAACGGAGCCCAAAATTGTAAGTCTTTAAATATATTCGTGTTCATGTGTGAACACTATTGCTCATCTTTTAGGAGTAATAGACAAACCACTTAAATATCTTATGTTCCGAAGAATAAGGCCAATACTATTATATTTAAATTTAAATAACCTCAAAATCTCCTCCATCGATTAAAAATTGGGTGATCTGTTAGTATATGTCCTATAATCCCGTTCGGTTAAAAAACCAAATATTTTCGATTCAAAGTCTCTCGTGTATAAGGGAAATCTAACATTTCATTTTGAATTTATTTTACAATTTTATAGCCAAAAGACAAAATGACTCCCCTAGGATGAAATAAATTCTACGTATTCCGTACATTTAAACGAATCCAGGATACTCATTACATTACGACGATAAAATGTTTAAATTTGTGTAACAAATTGGATTTATGTAAATGCAATCAGCTGATCAAAATTACTTACATTTATGTAAATCATTTTTATTACTCTCTCTTATAACTTGTTGAAATCTTGTCGTGATCCCACTTCAGCTTTATAGCCATGTAATCTGTAATTAATCTTTATTATTGTTTCATAATAATGCACTTAATGGGTATGTCGTAATTTATTTTATATGCATTGCATTATGAAGAAGTTCACAACTGAAACATTTAATAGATGAAATCTTAAAGATGCAATACAATTTGTAAGCTAAACAAAAACCTATTATAAATTATAACATTGACCGACCATTTTAATTGATTCGAAGCAAATATTAGCATGCTTTGTTCATCGGTTTTCTGAGAATGACAGTGGGCGATGGCACTTGACACAGACGTAGAATCGTCTACGTCACTGAGAGTTTTGCATAAACTGTTTGGTTATGCACACAGATGGAAAACCAGAGCAAAACAGGACTCTGTGCATAATTATAGAACAGACGGGGCCAGACACGTGTTCCTTTACCACTGTGAAGGCCCCAGGTGAGACCATAATGAGTGGAGCAGGATTATGCGGGGAGGTGTGGACGAGCCGCACAAGTGTCCTGGTTATCCTCGTCGTCTAATTGTGATGAATCCCCTCAAAGGAATGGAAAATTGCTGCCGTCCTTTTGTGATGTACTATTATTACAACATTCGGTGAGCTAACACGCCTTAAATAAAGCTTTTGTTCCAAGGAAATGTTTCTAAATCAGGTGTTGCGACCAGAAAGGATGAAATTATGGAATTTCTTGCCATCTGCGTCACTAATCTAAAAATAAGCACTTGTTTGCGGATGCTTGGTTTGGCAATAAGCTAATTGTTTTATAACAAAGCTTGACCTTGGGTAAAAATTGATTTTCTAACACTTAAGTACATAATTCAGATTGCCCAGATATTTTATTTACCCAAGGGCAAAACCCTTTTCAGCTACAGTATGTGGCGCTTTTATCTATTAATTAATTCGCCAACGCGTCTTTTACAAATTACGCTGCTTGTTAAACTAACTAATTAAAAGTTTAAGCCCAATATCCCTCACAGGTAACCAAATGCTGATTCAAGCTGTCAGATTTGTTTTGTCTATAGTGAATCCCATTAGCTCATACTCCTGGCAGCTGGAAGGGACCAGCTGCCTTATCCCTATACGAACCCTTTTCAACACCAAGACAGACTGTCAAACATTTCACTGCTGCCAGACAAACATGGATACTTTTGAAAATAAATTCATTTAAACTGCAAACAACTTTATAAATTAATGCAAGGAAGACCTACTAAAAGAAAAAACGAAGTCTGAAATCAAACGGCACCTATTACTTTCAAAATAATACTTCAAAGTTATGATTTTAATTAACTGAGTTGTACATAAGTTGTACAGACATATGTATATTAATGTGACACTAAAGTAATAATTACATTATATATGGAGTTTATTAGATCATTTAATTCGTACATTCTTAAGCTAAAACCCAGAAGCAAATATTTTTACTACATGCTGGTGGTCTTACGCTCAAACCCATCCATTTCAATTTAGAAATTTAACTCAACTCTATTGCACATCAATCAAAATCAACTCTTGAAATACCCCTTATCGACGGTTGTTATCCTTGTGTTGTGAACCTTACAGCACTTTGTGCTGTTATCAGCACTCCTTATGTGCAAAATATTTAACAGCTGACTAGCAGTATCCTGTTGCGCTCTTACTCCGAATATTTGGCACTTGCTCTCGCGGCTCTCCCGTTGGGCCTTCCAGTCTCTCTCACTGGAAGAGCTGCTCCTTTTTTTACTTCTTTTTTTCATGGAATAAGAAGCAACGCGCAAACAAAACACAACATGGTCGAACGCAGGTTGTCGATGCGGCATCCCTTTACAACACGTTCGAGTCGTCTCAAAATGTTGAAATATATTGGGGTTGGAGGCAAGAGCAGCCATAACAAATATTTCCCTACCAGATCCTTGACGTTTATCGCGTCCAAAGTCGCCTTAACCAATTTAATTGTGTTTAATTTATGGGCCGAACTGAAGTCCAACCGGAACGTCTCCGAATCCATACAGCAGTAGGTCCTCAAAAAGAGGGTCCTAGGGGGTCCGTATAGGGTCCTGCAAATGGTGCGTGTCCAAATCGCATTTCGAGGGCGAGGCCAGCTAGCTGAGTAAATAAAGGGCGAAATGAAATAAAACAAAATGGAAATGGAAATCGACATAAATAAATTGCTGGGAAAACGGTTTTATCGCCGCCACAGCCTTTGACACTTTCGGATAATGGCGCCCACATCAACCCCCCCCTCAGGACCAACCCCTCTTACAGCTCACGCACACACACACACACTCAAAATGATTTAGGTTCAGGGCAAGCCCACATGGCGTATGCGCAATTAAAACACTTGCCCCTGGGCAGAAAAACCTACACAATTTATTTGCACGAATTCCTTGCCTTCATTTTTTTTTTTTAACTTATATATGCTTATCAGTCTCTCGTTGTTCTCCTTGTTCAATAAGACATAAATTTTACTTTGGCAGACAGCGAAATACAAGAACAACTAATTTGACAATTGGTTTGTCTGAGAATTTCAATATGTTCCTTTCACGGAATATAATCGCACTCGGGAGTGGGGTGGCACATTATCATAATTTGGCCTTGACATGCATAAATTCTGACTTCTTGCCAATGTGTGCAAAAAGTTGCCGACAAGAATATTTCTTCATACTAAGTTTTTTTGTCCGCAAAAAGTTGGTTTACGCATAAAATTTTGCATTGATTTTCTGATGGAGCTTAAACTCAAATTGGCTTCTAGAAAAATATGAAAATTCGAGAAAAAATAGGATCTGATCAAAGAAATAATAAATAATATATTTAGTTAAATATTATAATTTTCTTGCTGCACATTTCCCTAAGAAAATAATACGAATAATATCACCCCTTTGGAATTAAATAAATAATAAAGGTAGAGCGCCAGTTAGCGTGCACTTAAAAATAGTCCTTTTGAACCTGAAAAACTCCCTTTTCCCCTTGAGCCACTTTAGGCATTTTCCAGTTGGCGCCATCTAATTGTTCCCACTGAGGCTGGCAACTTCTGTTATTAATTTTTATGGTTCTTGGTCCGCTTCTCTGTTTCTGGACCACTTGCATTCACTTTTTTTTTTGGAAACGGTTTTATTCCATGTCCGGCAATCCATTCCGAATGCAAATGAAAATGCTTGCGGCCTGTTTCCGACACTACTATATCCACTTTCATGTATCCAAACCAAATCCATATATATATGTTTATATCTGTACCCATGTATATAGTAGCCGCGAACATTGTTTTTCCATTTGTGTGTCGCGTTTTAATTGCAAAGTGAAAGAGGGCCAACTTCACTGTGGCCAGCTATTTGGCCCAGATTTGGCCGCTTTGCTCCAAAACATGGTCAAAAGCGTGCAAAATAGTCAGCAGATTGGGTGCGTTTTTTTTTTTTTGGTCAGCCTCCTTTCGCAATTTGTAATAATGCCACATGTCGTGCTCGAACAATTATCAAATAATTTGAGCAGAATTTGTCTGGCTTAAATTGGAGTCGATTTCAGGGAAACATCTTTGCAGAGCCTTGGAAAAAATGCAAAAGTTCAATTTCAAATTTTAGTTCCATAAGCAAGACTGCATAATTAAATTTAATTTTGAATATTAATTCAAATTAATTATGACAATGCCAATCAATATTAATAAACAGAAATCTAAGATTCCTTTACTTGGAGAGATCAAAAGCTGTGAATAGCAGAGTGCAAAATATTCCTTAATTCAATTATTTAGGGAAAACATAACCGAAGCTGCTGAAATTAGGTTTAAGCTTAAATAAGGCGTTAAGTAAAAGTCTACAAAAACCGTTTGGTAGGAGCCAAAAAAGGTGGAGCATAAAAATCACACACAAAAAGCTCAAACAGCGACGACGAAAAAAATCCCGGCAAATATTAAAAGACAGCCTTGAGGACGCTAAAAGTTGTCTTCAAATCCAAAAAAAATGTCAAAGCAGCGAGAGCCGAGAAACATCAACTTAAATTTCATGAGCGATAGATGGTGGAAAATCCCTTTTTCCGCCCGTCGAGGGGGCGGACTCGCAATGGATATAAATGAAAAAGATAAACCCACTTTATGAATGAATTTTTTATGCGACGTCTTGTCCTTTTAGACGGTTAGACCGTTCCCTCTCCTCACTAAGCATTCAATTTTTATACTCTTGCTAAAAATCAGATGATGAAATCTTAGGAGAAAGTTAGCTCACTTTTACAAACCTAATAGGATTGAGAAAATATAGGAACAGATTAGAGAGTAGTTCCGCAAATGAATAGAACATAAAAAAATAATGGTATGAATAAGTTTATGCTGTATTAAAGTTGTTTCATTTTGTTGTATATTCCCATGGCATTGAGAGGGTATCTTTAGATCGGTATTTCTTATAGACCCTCTTTCTTGAATATCCTATTTAGAGTTATGCGGAAGGGCGACAGAGGGGGCGTGGCAGGCGCTAATTCCAGGCAGACACCCAAAGGAGTAGTTAGTCTCAGATAAACGGCGTTTAGAAGAAGACGCCCAGCAGACACTTGGCCATGGCCATTGTATTGGCCAGAATGGTGGCATTGTGTGAACGGTATTTTCACCGCGAGACGTTGAGCGCCAATGACCGCAGACTGGCGATTGGCCTTGGCCGCAAATGGCCATAAATCAGCGCCTTTCGGGCTGCAAACTGTAAATCTAATCTGCATCGCTTCTAGTCAGCCATACCCATAACCGATCTCATTCCCAAGGACGGGCGAGAAACGTGATGGGAATATGAAACCATGAGCTTCGCAAGTGTTCATAAGTCCTCATGCCCGAGACTCCATATCCCTTCAATGTGTCCCTGCAATTAGGAGTTGCGTGTTGTCATTTCAATTTGCTTAAATCAACATTTAGTCGAGTTTTTCTGGTCAACTGCTTATCGCCGAGAGCGCCGAACCAAGTGTGTAAATGAAAATTGGCCAATAAAATAAGCTAACTGCATTTGCGTGACACTCATGTTGAGTGGCAGTCGGTCGGTGTTTCGGGGTAAAATTGTTAAAAGGGTCGGAAAATTGGAACGTTGCAATGGGCTAAAGCTCAAAGGATTACATTAAAGTAGAAGGTAATAGTAAAACTTTCTGTGGGCATTCACCAATGATTTGACCACTCATTCTCATGATATTTCCATTTTTATGTTTCGAAGTACTATTAATGACAAACGAAATGTGAGTGGTAGCAAGCTTTTATGACATATTTATACATACATACATTTATACATACATATTTATTAAAAGCCACTGGTTCGTGCATTACCTGTTACCTTTTTGTATTGTTAGAAATATGTAATACCAAATTGAATTCAATACTGAAGAGCCGTTTTCTATCCATTTTGACGTTGGCCGGACGCCCAAAATTGCGCCACAAAAACGATTGTCAACTAGTTGCCCATTTTGCTGGGCACCTCGAAATCCACGGCGTAATAAAACTTAATCAAGTTTGACACAAAAGGGGCTCTCTGAAAACTTTCGGCCAAGTTCGGATTGTTCGAATTCAGTTAGCTGTCGCTTCAGTGGCAAATCCACGGATGAGTGATACCCCGCCCACATCATTGTTTATTTTGCATATCATTTGAGATGAAATTCCAATTTATCTGGGAAATTTCCTCCGACTAGCTGCAGAACAAACAGCCGTTTGAAAATTCAATTCCGTCATGGATTCATCGCACATATGAATTTTCAAAATTACCTGTACCACATTGATTGAATTCCATCCAGAGGGGCCTCCGAGGTGGCGACATTGTCAGAGCCTTTGATTGATGGAGCGACCTTCACGCTTCGGGCTTCCACGTGTTGTTGCCGACAGGTGTTTACCTGCCCCTGATTGATGGCCAGTGGTCAGATTTGCACTTCAAGATCAATAAACTGTCGAAACGAGCACTTCGTTAGCGGGTCTGGTCTGTGATTCCATCTTTCCCTGTCACGTCGCCTGAACCCAGACGGATTTGAAAATTCGGGTTCACTGAACTGGCAACAAAGTTTTCGTCTGTCAGACGACACTGTGCTAATTAACCAGAGAAAGGTTGGTCCTTCGGTTTGGGTTTCCTCGTTGGGTATCCTTGTCATGTGTAACAGGTGTGAAATGTCTCCGGTTTCTTCAGTTTGAGTGCGTGCCAGAAAAGTTTAGGAATTTTGATGAATGAATTGGCAATTATATGCGGGCATTTTTCATGGCAAGTTCAGTGATTTGGAAATGTTTGATACTGAATTCCGCATGAAATATAAAAATAAATTGCAGATGAATGCGAATTTTTCATTTCCTCTCAATAAATTCTTTAGATCGATGTAAACGCGTTTTACGTGCATTGCTGATTCTGAGTTATTGAAAAAGAAAAAATATTATAAGCGGTGAAAATTTTAAGCTTTCTAATTTTTCTAACATAAACAAAGCAATATAAAATATGTAGATAAAAGGCAATATAAAAGGATTGACGAATATTTAATATTCTTTATAGTAATTGATATCACATAACAACGAAATCATAATAAATAAAATATATTAGACGGAAAAGCCATCATCTTATTTTCATTCAAGCCTGAAATAATGTTCCATTTTCACAGACTAGTTGTACGACAGAATGATATCATTCAATCATCATTATAATTTTTAACGATCATTAAGGGAAATGCCGCATTCAGATTAATTGTAGCGTCTCATTCGTTTGGTTTTGGATAACAAAACAATTGGAAAACTAATTTGAGCGGAAAGAAAATCGAGCTGTACTCAAACAGAAGAAAATCCCCGCACTTCTCAAATTTTCCGCTATCGCGGCACGGCGCGTGTTGAAAAATCAACGGAGGAGACGAAGACAAATTTTTGCTTTTATTGCTAATATTAAATGTTTACACTCGAACGGGTATCGGCAAACAGGAAGGCAACAATAACAGCAACGTAAACTCGATTATGATAACAAGGCAGCCGCCGAGCTCGGAATTTGGTCCTTGGACTGCTTAACCTTTTTCCCAGGAATCCCGAGGCCCGAACTCAAGTGTTGGGCACTGAGTCTTTGAGTTCGTCGCACGTGCAACGGATGTAGCCACTTGTATGTTGGGGCATTCCATTTCTGAGCTCCTCATTCATGACCATTTCCTCCCTTACTCACAACCTAATTCTGTGGTCCTTCTTTTTTTTTTTTTTTTGACTGTCCTCTGTCCCAATGGAAGCAGAAAATTCTGTTGAAATTTGCCTCTCCTCAGGGCCAAAAAGATATGCTGATGTGGAGGACCAGAAACACGCACGTGTGCGAAATGCTTTAAAATTCTTACCTAATTACGGTGTTGGTAACAGCTGGTATTTTGTTTCAGTTAAGGGTCTTAATTCAGAATGTTTAGAGAGCTTCTCTAACATATTGTGGGTACACGATAACATATATATATATAACATATATTGTGGACAAGCGATAAGTGCCACATATTATTATATAATACATATCTTTTTTATATGATATTTTTAAATTACTTTATCTAAGATCTCATTTATTGTAAAATACAACAACGCTTATTTAGTTCACCGCAATCTATTAAATCCAATTGCTGCCATTAAAGCCAGCTTTTGTTCCCATTAAATTGATTAACCAAAAACCACTGAAATCACAAAACCTTTCTGGGAATCAGCCTTTGCTAGTTAATTTCCTTGAAGAGGCATTGGATGGAAAGCACAAATTGAAAGGTTTTTGCTAATCGCACTTAAATCGAACCAACCGAAGGCCCCATTCCCAACATACACAAAGCCCCCTATTGTTTGCTAATTAATCAAAACAAACGCATTTTCGTGCCATGTGTTTGTTCACTGTGTAGTACACAAAGGAATTGGGGTACACTAAGAGGATTATTAAAATGAATCTCTCATTATTTACCATTTACAACTATTGAAGAAAACTTCTCAAAAGACTTAAGCTTTGTTCGGGATTCCGATTTTTTAAGAAAGCTCCTAATACACTTAATTGACATGTATTTAAATTGTAAATAAATGAATGTTATATTCAAATGGTAAGGTAGTAAATCAATGTTCCCCTTCAATTGTCAATTAAATAAAACTTCAATTGTCAATTAAATAAAAAAAATTTTAAGCTTCGAAAGCCTGTTTTTTTCCTAGTGAAAGCCAAACTAACCTTAAGTTTGCAAAGCAGCGTACATATAATGGAAATTGGTCCACGGGCTTCGGAGGAGTGGCGGAAAGTACGACCTCGTCTGCTCCGCAACCACTTGAGTTGTTTGCTCCGGCGGTTTCCCTCAGGCTTGGGGGTTTCTCCAGGCGCCGGCGATGTCGGTCCTTCCCCTCATCCGCCCCGGTATCCGTCTGCATCTCCGCCCATATCCCTATCTCTATCAACGGTACGGTTCAATGAATCGTCGGCGGTCAGGCGAATATCGAGCGAAACGCTTTTAGAGACATTCATTAGGAGCCTGCCCAGAAATTCGGGTTTCGATACTCGGCGTGGGCGTGGTCGCATTTAAATTCTGACATGTGAGATGCGAAGGATTTGGAGACGGGTTCATGTGGGGAGCAGGGAACTCGAAGCGCGTGTTTCATCCCGTAAGGGAGCGAATGGAATTGAAAATTAAATGACACTTCATTAAATGCCGAGGAGGCTGGCAGCACATGGCAATCCATTAAGGATATCCCATAATTGCTGGCTTTGAAGTCAAAGTAGAGGCCGACAAGGAAATTAAAACAGAAATCAAAATTCGCTGATATTGAAAGTAAATATTTATGAAGAAACGTAATGTAATATATTTGTTAAATCATGGGGGATTAGTAGTGGGACTAAACGAAAGTGTAATTATATTTTAATGTATCTTGCTCTAATATCTTTTTGTGTTTCTTTTTCCCCAATGAGCCCCGATGTTCGCAGTAGTTTACAGAATAACCTTCATCATTAAAAAATGCCAGTCGAATAACTCTCGGACAAATCAATGGCATGTCAATCAGCAAAGCCCGACTATCTGCCCAGAGGAATGTCCTTCAAGTCCATTGATTCCCATCGCCAGAAACGAAACGAACCACCTTCATCCTAACGCTCTTCGGACCCCCATCATTTTGATTATGTTCACTTTAATTGCTTTGCTGGGCTTTTCATCATTTCCCTCAGTAATTGCCTAATGTCCATCAATGTAAGCCCCTTCAAATGCAGGGCAGCAAAAAAGAAACACACCCAGGACCAAATAATTACAAGCAAACGGATACCAAATCGAGTGTCACTCAAATGGGACTTAATTTTTTTATGGGATTTTGTGTGATTGTCTTCAGGATTGCATCATGAGCAGAATAACAATCATTAGTAGAACATTACTTATACACAATTGCTTAATAATATAATATTGCTTAACATAACAATGGCTTCAATGTTGATTACATTGATTAAAATGGTCTAAAGAGCACATATTGTTGTGTTTAAAAATCAAAGATTTTTGAAAATTAATAAACCAAGCCCCAAGAATTTAATTTAATCTTAACGGGGCATGAAGAAATTTGCATTGCTTTAGAAAAAAATCAACGTGACTCCTTTGAAAAAGTTTCACCTGCGAAGTCAGCCATCTGAGTTATCCTTCCTGCGCACCGCACCACGCCCCATTTGCGGTTGGTGCCATGGAAGCTTCGTTCTTATCCTTCCAAATGGCAGGCCCACCTTTCGTTGCCCCACAAAGAAATAAGCCATGTCCCCAGCAAAAAGACGTGAGAGCGTTCACATAACTAGAAGAAAGCGGCTTATGGGGAACGTACTAGCCTTGGTAGCAAGATATTGCTTTTTTCGTGTGTGCCCCAATGTGAAAAATGTTCACAATACACATGCTCAACATCCTCAAAACGAGGAGCTTTTAGCCAGACCGGGAAAGGTGTTTATCAAAGAGATTTCACTCCTTTGACTTGGCAATGAGGTGAGGAGCATGGACGTCGGATTGCAATAAAGTCGTAAATTTCCATCGATTTGCATAGTTCTGAACTGAAATCGAAAGCGTTCCATGTGTGATGCAAATTGCTGGAAAATATGTATGTATGTAGCAAAGCGCTTTCTGTGCACATTGCACAATTCGCTTAATTGGCTTTATGTAATTCTTCGACTGTTTGTTGGCAGCATTTTTGCGGTTGTGGCAAACAAGGAAAAACCCTATTTATTAAATCGATTTGGTATTTGGCTGGTGATGCGGCCGCTGTTCGGACAAAAGTAAAAACCAATTAAATGCACTCAGATGTGAAATAGAAACAAAAAATAGCACAGTCCACAATTGACAGTAATTTAGGGACTATTCAGCTGACACCTTTTTTTTAGCGCATGTCGGTTAACCACAAAGCGACTATGTTTTTTTCGATGTGCCCAAGGACCTCATGACCTCATATACGGTCAGGGACAAGGCGTTGTTCGGCAATAATAATAATATTCATCGGTGGCAAAGATAAGCAATTCGTTTGTCCTAGCAAATCAATAATGTTTATTGTTGTATAAAAATAGCTCAGTACTAAGAATAAGAAATAATTGCAATTAGCAGTTACTGGTAGTTATAATTAAATAGCTAGCTATAATTACATAGGGTGTGTGTTAATTAGTTATAATTACGTAGATTATTTCAAAACAAGTGAGTACTGCAAACCCCAGGTCATATTCACAAATTGATTTATTATCAGGTCGAAATTGCGACTGCTAAGTAGATTAAAAATTGATAGAATATAATGTGAACTTTGAGCCAAATTAAATTATTACACTTAAAAGCATGTACTCCTTTTTGTCTATAAAGAAATAACTTACCTATGGTACACATTATGATTTATCATAATAACATCTTTAACAGATTTGCAGAGATCCCTTACAAAATCAACTAAACAGTTTTTAAAATGTTTTAAAAAATAACGTGGCCATTTGAAACTGATTAAAGTAATTTAAAAATGCTAATTTTATTCACTCTCTTCTAAATCGCAAATTACAAACGGTATGCACTCGAAGCAAAAACGTATTTATATAATTTTTAGAATAAACATTTTTCTATAATTAAGATCAACAGAGACAAAGGCACGTGTTTGTTTTCAACTTCGTTTCGCCTGCGCCCCAAGGTCAAATCCACCTGCCACGCCTCCTTTTGTGCACCTGAAATCCCGCTGGCGGGGCGGAGATACGGAAAATGGAAGGTATGAGGTACAATGCCTGAGGCGAGGAAAACCGCACGCGGAAAAACAATCAAGTCGTTGGTGACCTGACCCCCACACACGCACACACACAAACGCACAATGCCACCCACACACAGCCAACCAACACGTTGATGCGAACTGTTTATCTGTAAATATAAGCTGCATGTGCACGTGTGAGAACACCAGAAACAGATACAGATACAGATACTTATTCGGATACAGATACTAATACAGATACAAGTGCTGATACAGATACGATTACAAAAGGCATTGCCGTGGAGACCCCTACGCAAATAAGTGTTTATACTGCTCGAAACAGGTTCATTTATAAAATAAAAATTGTATTTCATTTAAGCTATGATATGATCTTTGAGTCAAAATTGAAAATGTAGTGCATGTTAAACATAAGTAGACAATTCTGCAAAATGCTTTGCCATATTTAAGTCACATAAAAAGGATGTCTGTCAATATCTAAGATATTAGTTATTAGTTATTAGTTATTATTATTATTATTATTATTATTAGTTATTATTAGATAATGTAATCCGATCTATTTGCAGGAATGACCAGTTAACCAGTTATACTATTCCAAGGGCAAAACTTTAAAGTTATTACAGAACATTTTTTTTTTTACATTTTAAGTAATTTTTTTTTAAATTACTAAAAACCGGAATTTGGAAATTGGATTTTGCAACTGAAAATAATTAGAAGCATATTTGGCATTCAAACTTTCAGTATTTTATTAGGCAAATGTAATACATATTTAGTTATTCTCTTTGTGCAGAAAACCAGATACAATATGTGGAATACAAACACGATTGCAACACAGGGGCAGGCAATGCGCGCTTCCTTCTCGTTTAATTGCGCTTGCAACATGACGGCAACCATGGCGGATGAGCACTCACACTCGCGCCCATATTGATATGTATATATGTTAAATTTTCATTTTAATTTGGTTTTCATTTCCGCGCACAAGCTGCGCGTTGAACGGCGGCAGGAGAAAGTCGAAGATTGAGAATCTGCAACCAGTTTGCGGCAGCACATGTTCTGAGGACCCAGGGGCTGTGTCCTGGCGCACGGATTCCAACGGCAGCCAATCAATTCGACAGTTTAAATATATAACAAGATAGTGCGGCATTACGGCAGCGAAGAGCTGAGCTGTGCACACTCTGCGGTGACTTAAGGATGCCCAACTTTATAATTACTCGGAATATTCTTAAAAAGGCAGTCTATAGAATAGAATCTATAGAAGATTGTTTTGATAATACAATTAATTTCGGCAAATAAAAAATGTGTATCTTTTATAATTGACAATTTTATTTTTAAAATTAACCATAAGATATGATATAATACATTTTTCTTAAAATATTGATTTATCCTTACTATTAAATTTCTGAACCAAGCATATGGCTTCTTCATGCCCACATTCCCAGCTGGCATCGGAATCTGAAGGCATCCGCCATTTATTATTGAGCGGAAATGAGCCGAGTCTGGTGCGACCTTTCCACTTTCTCTTACCTCCCAACCACCCACTTCCACCCACCACATCAAAACCTTATTTCGCGGTTTGCTGTATATTTTATATTGTTGCCCACGTACGCGTTTCGCTTATGCTGAAAATTAAAAGAAACTTAACTCTTCCTTTGTGTACTTGCCGACGTTTCGCGGAAGTTGCAGTAAAATTGCCAACATCCGACAACAACAAAGAAAGCCAATAAAAACACCAGCAGCAATATGGGCCAACCCACAGCGTATGTGTGCGTACTAGAGATGCCCATGGGCATATTCCACGTCAAGATATGCTATAACAAAGTGTTAATAAATGCCAAGACAAAATAATACAATATTTGAGAATACGAATATTTTAAATTAAATTATATTTAGTATCTATATAATCTATATCTATAACATGCGCGACCATTCACAGACCATCTATGTAGATGGTGATCCCAAAAGAAGCCAAACAGTCATCTCTGAGCATGGATAACGTAACAAGGATGAGCGAGTCCCGAGTCCTTGCATTTGTCAGTCTAGGCAGGCAATATGGCTGCTCATTTCCTGTGCGCACAGCGGAAGTGATTTGAGCTGCCTGCGGGATATGGAGGCTGGGAAAGGGATAGACAGAGCTACCTGTATCCTTCTTTAGAGGCAGTTTCTCCAGATGATGACGACGGCTGCTCTGCAATTGAGATGATGGACTGCTCTGCACTCGCGTTTCATGAATATTTAGGGGAGCATTTGCTCAATTCTACGGCTGCTGCTCTTCCATGGTCAAGGTCGAGTTAGTTTCTTCTTTCAGCCCGTCAGTGACCTTGAATGCCAATTAAGAGCTCACATAGTAACTAAGTGAAAAGGTCTGAAATGTGAGTGACACATTGCTTCGCCTTAAAGTTAAAGTTAAGGATTAAATTTTCAAAATACCATTTAATACACAAGTTGCAGTTATTACTTTTTTTCTTTCTTTGCTTTTGGAGCATTATTAATCAATTGAAGGCAATTGCTCTTAAACAATATATGTACAATTATTGCAAAAGTAATAAATAAATTAGTTCCCCATATAGTTGCAAAATTAACTATGCAAAATTACTCTTCTTGGCAATTTGAGTAACTCTACGTTTTAATGATATTTCCAGAACTAAAATATCCTCTTGCCTGACACTTAAATGCTGCTTGGACAAATTTTCATTTGCATAATGTCCCGCTTGGTGTTGAGATTTCCGAGCAGACTGCCAAGTTTGTGAGCTGCAGACAGCTAGGATTACGCTTGCCAACCGCCAAGGAAAAGTTTTCCGGAATAAAATAAACTTTTGGCTGACAAATTATCGCGGGCACGGGTTGCAACTTGAACTCGAACTTCAGCTGGGGAAGTCGGCAGATAAACTAGTGTCCCACATGTGTAATGGTCCTGTCCGCCGAGTCTGGCTGCGGATTAGGTTAACTTATCCACAGGCAGCCAGTTATCGACAGACTGCCACCTCCATATGGCACGACTTCACTTGATCCTTGTTTGCACTTCGCACTCCGTTCACTTGCTCCTTTCGATTCTGTTCTGTTTCCTCTCAAACGGTTCTTGCACACTTTTATTGCAAATTGAATTTGCTGTGTCACGTCGTTGGCCGATTGGCAGATTTTTATTTCGAATATATTTCCATTTAATTATTAAAATGTTGTTTTTTATTTTGTTTATAGCCATTCATTTTTTATTTAAATTCTATTGCTATTCTATTCAGAAAACCAATGAGAGCTTTTTTAGGACAAGTGCCTCAAGCGCAGTTATTAATAAAATATTTAACACATAATTATCACGCCTTTAAACACAAACTAAAACACACTTTGGAACACCCTACTTTGAAAACTTGTATCAAGGAGGAAGTTTACACAGCTATGACTATTTTCGTGGCCATAAAATGCAGCTGCAACTTTTTGCAGTTTCCTTTTGGCCTGGGCTGCAACAAAGGACTTTCGGTGGCATTGTTATAAGTCGGCTCCTGGCATTGGTCAGCTCAGGACATTGCCCTTTTGGCATTTTAGAGCGGCGGTCTCTCAGTGACCCAGTGGGTCTACAAATATTCAACCTTTCCCGCCCCAACTAACCCAACCAAGTCAGCACATTGTTCGGTGGCCATATTGTGAAAGTGCGAGCAAGGATGTGTGTTCCACAGCCAGGACATCATTTGTCAATGTCGTCCGCGCCCATGGCGTTCCAAGCTCACGCAACCTCATATGCGCCCTCTCCATTGGACATCTCCATGCACAAGAAAAATTCATTCTATTTAATCATGATAATCATTTGGCTATTTAGTGAATATTTTATCTTATTAAAATTCAAATTTCCTGAAGGTTTTATAAATATATTTTGTGGGGCTACCATTACAATGCTATAACTTTAACGTCAGAGTGTTTTCACCATTCTAAGAATATCAGTTGCTTGTAATATTAGAAAAGTAGCAAACATTGAAATGTAGCAAATATGTATCTTACTTTGAAATCTTCGCAGGATCAACAAAAAAGGAAGAAGAAAAGGAACTTTAGTCGCCTACCATTGTGACCAATTTTCGAATATTAACAAAATATAATTTGGAGTGTAACCATTTTCGCATGTTTGGTCGCGTTATTTCAGGGAGCTTTAGTATTTCCCCTGCACTACCAGAAATTTACACACATCTGTTACCTGATGGCCTGTCGAGGCAAATGGGTAACTAGCGATGGGGAATCGCAGTATGCTGAGCATCGTTATTATTGTGGCGCACAGTTAGAGCTACTTTCCCCATCAGGTGGGCATAACTAACCGCCATTAACCTGTGTCATGCCCCTAATGAAAAGCCTTTGAACTTTGCTCTTCCCCATTGCGGTGCGATCAGGCATTCATTGCAGTCATTTGATTGACGCTGCTCTTCGCCATTTAATTGCCCGGGCATAGGTGGCTGCAATTGCGTTTCACATCCTGGAACTGCTCTTATTCTCATATAACATGTAAAACTATTACGAGATTAAATTCAACTTTTTTCATTACGTTTCAGAGAACTTTGATATCGTGTTGAATCGAAACTAGAATCAAAATATTTATTACCAATGTGTAAGACTATTACATAGTATGTTACTTTTAAAGTATCATCTGAAGCTAAGTGATTCTAAATGAGATCTTTATTATAGATTTAGCTGGAAGCTTGCCAGATTCGTTCATAGATTAATAATAAAATACATCTCCGAGAATAGCAAGAAGACTGTAAAATTATCTGAATAATTTAAGCACCTCCAGGCTGTTGACGGTTATGCACTCTATAAATTGCACCATAAAAGGGAATATATAAAGTGTAGCTCAGTCGCCGTCTCCAGTCTGCCCAGAAAACCGCAGCTGAAATGTCAGAAACAAATTCAGGCAAAACAGCCAAGCAAAGCGAAATATTTTTAATGGCCATAATTTGGTGGCAACGACTGAAACAGCCGCAAAAGCACAAAAGTCAAGCCTCAGCTGGCAAATGAACTAAGCACTGGCCATAAACCGCTCAATTATTGCGACTTGGAAAGGCCGCAGAAAGTCATTATCTAAAATATTTGACATGCGTCCAGTAAGCACTGCGGCCGGACTGCCACCCCTCGACCATTAGGAGCAATTAACCATTTTTATTTAGTCTGTTTTGTTTAACCATAAGGTATGGAAAAACCCAGACATAATTAAGTTCAGGGTTCAAAGATCTGTTCGTGATTTCCACACGCAATCCGAAAAGTATGCTAGGGAAAATGCGCAGAGGAAAAGCTTTTTTTATCAATGATATATGAGGCATAAGAATAGCATTTGCATTCGCCATAATCAGAATTTGCAGTAATCAGCTGCAGATGACAAATCCAACTCCAAAGCACTGCGACTCAAAAATTATGAAACGAAAACTTTCTTACCATGCATTCTATCTCGACGACAACTTTTGGAAATGAATTTTTTATGGCCCCGCAGGAGCAAAACTCCGCTCTCAAGCAGCTCATATCTGCTTGGCTTGGCACTTTTGCATCCCTGCAGTTTATGTCACATGCAGTCGGGGTTAGTCCTCCGGATAAGGGGGATCTCCTGACTTTGGGGCCAGTTGGAGTTGGAAAGTAGCAGCATCTTGACACGGTATTACATTAGCCAACTTTCCCGGCCAAGGGGAGGCATCAAGAGTGTTTGTTCTCTGGACAAGTGGCAGTAGATCGGAGATGCCTTCAAGCAGCGAAAGGTAAAATTGTGCATTAAGAACCACTTAAAATTGGACAGTGTAGCGTAAATCTATTAATATTATATATCTCCCCTCAGCAATACAACATACTAAGTCAAGAGAAATTTCCAACTGCAGAAATGGAAATTTTGAAATAAAAGCTTTAACACTAAATTGCATCTTTATAGTTTATAAAAGAGTACTAAAATCTTTACCATTTTAATTTTTGAACCCGAATAGGTAAAAAAACGCAGGCCATAAACGAGATCAAAAAGCTGATAGCAAATAAATCCCATCACTCTGCCAACTGGGACACCATTTAAAACAAAGACAAATTCGCACTTTCCCCAATGCATTCCCAAAATCTCCCCCCATCCACATTCACATTTCACTTTTGTGACATCTCTGGCGAAAAATGTGAAATAAAATAAATATTGACGGGCGAGTTGAGTTTTTGCAGCACAGTTCGGATTGGGTGATTTATGTGCCATGACTCATGGGCGAGTAAGTGTAACTGAAACTGAAGCCGGTCTAGATTTATGCGGTGCTATATAACTGACCAATCTGGCCGTCCGTCCAGCACAGCCCGACAATTCCCAGACACGATGGCAAACAACCAAGGAAAAATTGAAAACTTTTGTACGAAATGACATTCCCACGGAGTGGGACGCTGGGTGGTGCCCCATCTGACGGTGCAGAAAGTCAAGTGGAGTGGGCCAGCAAACATGCCAATATTCTGCAGGCACTTGGCACATATAATGTAAGGAAAGTGCTCTTGGGGACGTTGAACCCTTGTTAAAAAAGGGAAATGCATGCCCAACACTGCGAAAAATATATACAATAAAAATTTAATAAAAAAAATTGGCAGACACTCTAATTATAATAAATACATTCCACAGTCTTGTTTATATACATTATACATTATAATATTACATACATTATATTATATATTCACGTTCCTTTGAAATGCATTTTCTTATAAATTTAATAATATCAATTTTTAAATTGTTAGCACAGAAAGGTTGCAAAATTTAAACGGGTTTGCAGAAACAAATACTTCAGAAATATTTTATGTTTATATAATACTTTCATATGCCTCTCAAAATATTGTCATCAATGGGTTGATCCTGTGAGTAACTCTATTTATACATACTTTGGGCACATGAGAGTTGTAATTAAATTTAAAACGTGATATCGCCGTTTCTTGTTCCTATTTTAGTTTGAGCAATATTTTGTACAAATTGTATGCGCAATCACTGGACTTTTCTGCGACTGCAGTGGAGCTGACGAAATGCAAATGAGTGGGTGGCTGGGTGCTTTAGCCTGAGATTTGGCTCGCCTCGGTTTTACTTTTCGCCAGATACTCGCACTCAAATGCGAGTGCGGACTCGTATTTCGGTCACAAAATGCGTGGATGGGATGGGGGATTCACTTGTGCATGTCAATCACATTCTGACAGTCTGCTGCGGAGGCATATAGCAGCCGCCATATAGAGCACATTCGCACACACCTCCCCGGACCGCAGTCATCCAAATCCATTCACTCCTAGCCATCCATCCATCCATCCATCTATCCCAGCTACATCCATCCTCATCGGACTGCCAACGATGCGACGATGAGACAACATAGCCGCATTTGACTGACAGCCTAAAACGGTGGCAGTCCATAGTATCACAAAACAGAGCTATTTGCCCGTGTTTCTGGTAATTAAATACAGCAAAATTCTCAATTATTTATGGCTAATTAAATTTTATTCAGGTGGAATTAAATCTGAAATTTAAATCTTCACAGCGAAGGGGAAATTCAATTAAAATAATGACTCAATTATTAATTGACTTTATGGCACTCTAGAAATAGCCGCTAAACACCTACTAAATATGCGAAATACATATTTCATGGCAACGCTCATAAAAACGCGCCATTTCTGTCCAAACTATTAATTCATGTTTTGCGCGCAATTATTATTTCTAATGTGTGACATTTATTATACGCTGTGATCATTTGCATTAGACATAATTTGCACTGGCAAGAATGGGATAAATTTAATGGGGAAATAATTTCAAGTGTCAAGTGGATAGAAAAAAAAGGGGGGCGTTACTTCAAAGAACAAGAGCACTTGCACTATTAACGCAAACTATGTTATTCATGGAGGAGAAAATGTATGAAAAATATATTATTACCACAACAATTTTCCAATTAAAAGCCATATAAGCATCGTGTTTGGCCCACTTCATTTGCGTATACACAAAAGCTAAATTAGCTTAACAACACAGAATCGATATTAAACTAATTAATTAAGTTTTATCCCAGCAATATATCGCTTTAATGATTTCAATACCATTTAATTTGCATATTATTTTTGTGATACTGCTGAGCGCGTAAATCTACCAAAATCAACCATTTATCGTAATGGAGTTCTGAAATTACACCAAACTAATAGCTGCATAGGGAACTCTATTTATTTGCATACATCGGCCAACAGAGTTCATTAAAAATTCATTGGGGCTCGCGACTTTGCCAACTCACTTGAATATTTAGCCGAGCTTGTTGGAAATCAATTTCGGAAAATTGCTGGTATTTATATGGAAATTCAACGGTGCAGGAAAGTATAAGGGAAAAAATTAACAGAATTTATAAGAAAAGTTTGCCTGCTACCGAAAACTTTTTCACAACAAGAGCAACCACGAAAAGGTCCAGGGAATGGGTTTTAAAATGATAAACTGACCCTCATCGAGATTGTCGTCCTTATGCGTCTGCATTCCCAGACGCCACCGACAAAACCGCCCAAAACTTTCCCAGCCACGTCGTCTGTGTTTTGGCCAACTTAATTCAATCAAGCGAAAATTGCTTTAAAGTCGAAAATGATTTAATATTCTTGTGGGAGTGATTTCAAAGCAAACTTTAATGAGCTGATTCCTAGCAGCAGTAATTACTCTGGACAAGCAAAAATGCGTTCTTGAAATTCAATTATCTACATTAAGCTACATATTTTTGCGGCCAGTTGTCAAAGTGAGGCTGACAAATAAGCAAAAGCTGGTAATGAAATCTTTGAATGCCCTTGAGTAACAAAACAAATTTAAATACGTTAAGCGAAGACAATGCCATTCAGTACAATGTCCTAGATTATGGCTCATTTTATTGACTTTGACTGGTTGGCACTTTTGACGTCGTTGGCTTAATTTCAAATTTTCTTGTTTTCCGGACTTATATTCAAGACACAAATAAATTCTAACATGGCATGCTTAATAGTAATTTTTTTAAACCAGCCAAATTTATTTATTTACATTTTCATAGAACCTTCTGCAACATTTTACCGATAAAAACTATATTTTTTATAGTGTGCTTCGAGCGGTATTTAAAACATATAAACTTTTCACTGGTAGATAATTTAATTTAAAGTTTTGTGTACGACACAGAGGGGACTTTGCTATGGATAAAACTTTTTACGATTTGAGGAATGGTAAACAATAAACATCTCCCAATTTCGGTCGCATTTAAAGCACTTTTCAGTGCCAACGGAAAAGGATTAAAGCAAACTGTCGGAAATTCAACCAGAAGGATTAAAAGTTTTGCTCAAAAGGCCAAACTAAAGTTTGACTCCGAAGAACGTCGACAGTTGCCATATTTTCTGTGTCACTCTCTTTCCAAAGTTTCTTCTAGATATCCCCCAACTCTTACCATATGTTTGCCAGCTTTTTTTTCACTGTCATCTAACCAAGTCGAACTTTTTTCTAAACGAAAACATCAACTGGCTCCACATGGAAATTATTGCAGCAAATTTCTTTCCAAGTTGGGTGCGAACAAAAACGGAAAATTTCCTGTTCTTCTAATGACCAACAGAGCAAGGGAGATAACTCCGGGTTTGGGCCAGGTGGATAGTTTTCCAAGTGCACGGCAATTAGATTTCGACGCCTGGGGCTTCTTAAGTTGGAGCTCTGAGACGGTGGCAGTGCTGAGATATGATTTATTTACCCAAAAAATGTAGGAGGAAACTAAAGATTGGTATCTGAAACGCAATCACTTTCCAAACTTAATTTAAATATCTGATAAATTTGCAAACTAACTTTGTAAACTTTGGAAAAAATATGTATGAATGATTTATATCGAGTGTGATGTTTGGTAACGAGGCAAGAACATATTTTTAATGTTTTTAAGAATATATATATGATATAGCACAGTCTTGCTATATCATATCCTAAGTAAATTGTGAGAGCATGCATTTCTTGTCCTCCTTTCCATGTCATTACTGATTTCAATTATTGCAAACAACTGTATGCAAAATGCATGCAATTAAGGCTAGAATAATCAATCAGCAATCAAAGCCTTTCCGAATTCAAGCTAATACACGTACATTTGCAACTATAATTATAACATTGACTGTCCCAATACCGATATAATTTTAAATGCAGTGCCATACCTGAACTACGAAACAATTGTGCCGAAAATAATATGTTATGCAAACACATTTGTGTTATTGGAATTTGGTAAAAGTATAAATAACACATTACGTATACGGCCGGTAAGCCATCCCATAAACGATTTTGAACATTTTAATTATAAGGAATTATAAATCTGATAAAATAAGGGTATATGCTCGCTAATATATGTTAAATTTAGAGTAATTAAATTTAGGTCCAAAATAACTGGAAATAATTTTTATAACAGCATGATACCAAAGGAAGGTAAAACTTTTTAAAATTTCTTGTTTTAGCATGAGATAGATAACACATGGAAGTAGTTTTGATTAACCTATAGCGACAACACATCTCAATATTATACTTTGATAATCCTTGTTCTTATATCCTTCTAAATGGCACCAGTAGAATCAACAAGCACTTGCCCAAAATGGCAACAGAACTGCAAGCGCTAACATTCGACTGTTGTTGGCCAACGAAAGTGAGAGTTCGTATAAGAGAGAAAGTGTCGGCGGGAGAGTCTCCCTCACCGCGTGCTCTCCCGACCAACTGTTAATTGAGGAAAATTGCAGCTGGGAAAACGGCAGCAGACCGCAACACGCATCAGGCATCAGGCCAATCGGGCGACGAACCTGAAAGCCGAGCACCGAGCGCAATTGTGGATCCGAGCGACTCTGCAGTCGGAAAACTCGCATCGGAAAATTCGCATCGGAAAACTCGCATGCACCATAACAAAATTCGCCGGCAAATGCGGCGCGCAGTATGCAAAACAACACCGGAACGTGCAGTTCAGTCACTGTATCTGAATCTAAAATAATAATATAAAACCAAACTACGAGCAAACCCAGGGTAAAGTAAACAAAAACTTCGCCAGCGCCAAAGACCAAATTCGATGAACGTGCGCGAAAAACTCAAACCAAATAGGGTGAGAGTGGCGAAAAAGTTGGGCGGGTGATAGATAACCCCCGGGGGCTTTTCCTGCTGCCTGCATCCAATCCAAATTAGCGGCCAAAAACGCAAGGAAAATAAACAAATAATTTTACTACCAGCCGCCGTCGAATCACAAATAAATCCGACGTAGAGTGAAAAATAACATTAGCGTCGCAATCCGAGGAATTGCAGAAACGCTTGCCAAATATTTTGAAAACCCCGAAAAGTGCGTGGTGTGCCATTTTATCGGATTCGAAAGGATGAGTGGCTAGATGACACAATATATTCAAGTGGTAAGCAAAATGTGCCTCGAGGAGCATCGAACGGGTTGCCTTGTGTGCACATCTAAAACGATTGGGTGCTATCTATCTCCAATGTGATTAGAAATATGTATGTACTATATAGTAAATAAAAAATAAGCTCTCCTCATCTACATATAAATATAATCCTAATTCTAGTTTTTGAACTTAAATTAAATATAAATATAGTTTAACTTGAAGGGTTTGCAATACTTTCGCTCTGTGCTTGGGTTTTCCATTTTCAACGTTCAAATGTTTGTGTGCGTTGAAATTTATCAGATAACTGAAATTCTGTGCGAATAGCAATTTGTAACTGTTGAATGTCTTGCGTTGAGGGAAAGAGGTTGGTCTTCCTACGAGGCGATGGGATGGGTTGAGGAACGAGGATGCCCGATGATGTGGAAACTGAGAAGGGCTGACCATCGACGGCAGCCGCAGTAAACCAGAAAGGATTTTGGGGAAACGAAACAAAATTTGACAAATTAGGGAATGCTGGAATGGTCGTAAATGTTATTCAGAGAAGTGCTATGCTGAGAATAAATGCAGAAATTGTTACGGAGACATGTTGATTAATTCGTTATGTGAGATGTGCAGAATAAAAATGCCAATTTAAGAAAAGAAATGCCAAGGCCACAAGTAATTTTCTTAATAAATATCCTGCATACATATTAAAGTGCAGCAGAAATTATTTGTTATTGGCTCATTACTCCTAGGGGTGTGGAATTTTGTAAACTTGATTTAATTGTAAGTAATTCCCATTTTATTATGAGAAAGTTAACCAAGTGGTTCAGAACCAAAGCTATGAGCTACTTACAATTTTTATAGAAGCCCTCTATGTTGTTCAGCTATGAAACTCAAGTTCCTTTAGCCTCCGTAGTTCCCCCTTCACACCAGATAACCCGGCGAATGAGCTCATCCAGCTAAGTAAAGTCCACTAAAACCGAACACCCCCTCCCCGCAAGACCAACTAAAAGGCACAAGGAGGCGGAGATAGCCACTGCCACCCCATGACCATAAAGCCCAATCAAAAGGCCGTTGCACTCGCTGACTAACGGACTAACTGAGTGAATGACGTGCCCTGGCCCAATCCTTCAGTCAATCGGTTTGATGGCCTGAGTCCGAATGTGGAGCTAGAAGCAGCACGGGAAGACAACGCAAACAGCAGGCGAAAGTGAAGGAGCAAGTCACGGAGGAGGAGCAAACGAAGCGTTTCAGCAGCTGCTGCTGCGACTCTGCAACTCGGGGCGTGTAATTTGTCAGACAGATTTCTTTTAGCGCCAGGACACAACCCCTCCCATCCAATCCAATCCAATGCTTCCTACACACCCACACTCAGCAATTGCCCACCCACAAAAAATACCGCCCACGTCATTGCAACAAAACTGCTTCCTTCCTGACTTTTTTGGCCATGCTCTTTGAAACTGAACTGGGCGTCCGACGAGGCTGGGATTGCTCTTACAAATCAGATATTCCCTTTAATTATATAATTTACAAATCTTTGTTCGTGAGTTTATACATTACATACATAAAATCGGAAGTGTTTTAATTTGCTTTTACTTTTGCATTTAAAAATGAATTATAATCAAGTTGATATAGTATGCAATTTTTTAGCTTGAAACTATAAATTGTACACTTTTAAATCCGTTTTATTTTATAATTTTAAATCAAGGATCTTAACAGAATAGACATTAAAAATTGTAGTCTTTCATTATAGGTTTGCACCATTGGTGACATATTTTGTCAATGTTTCTGATACCAAGTAGCATTTGGCAAAAATGTGGTTAAGATAAGAAAAAATGTATAAAACACCCCGGACTTTTATTAAAACCCATTGAATAAGTGAAAATGGGAACAGTCTGTGCAAAGGTATTGAAAAAGGAAGGGAAAGGAACGAGCCAGACATTGACATTTCAGTGCAAATGAAGTGATAAAACGTAAAGGCAAAGCGGCGTCAGCTAGAAAATTGCCAAAGTGGGTAAAGGAAGTGTAGGGAAAAGTGTGGAAGAGAGAGACAGACATAGTTGGGGAGAAAGAGACGGACGACTGAGCTAGATAGAGAGGGCCTGGCAGACAAAGCGCGTCGAAAATGCGTCTAATTTGATGGAAGCGATGCATGCCTTAACCTTTCGTCGGCGTCAGGCAAACAGACAGCAGCAACAACGAACACAACGATGACAGGCACCAAATGATAGCATTTCCTCCCAACTCAAAGGATCCGACTTAGCCAAGAACAAGGACACTGGCAAGGGAAAGGGAAGGGGAAAGAGTAGGAGAAGGGACCAGCCAACTGGGAGAGGATGAGCACCGGATTCAAATGGCGGAACAAGTGCCAGAGATGCTGATGTGGCGCCTCCTCAGCTGCTGACAACAAATTGATGGCCAAGGATGCACAGAAATTCCTCGGAAATTAGTCAACGCACAAGGGATTCCCACAAACTTCACTTAAAGGGGAAACCGTTCTGAAATATTAGACCGTTGTTAATATCCCAATCCTTCATGCTTTCCCAAAACAAAATTCACTTTCTTTCCTTAATCAGAACGAAAAAATATCCAAAAAAGTCCCTCAAAAATACAAATTTAGATTTAGTCTTTATTTTATCATATCACAAACAAATAAAATCTCAAATATTTAAATATTTAAATTTAATCGTAAAAATGATTCAATATTGAGCAAAATATATAAATTTACACACTATAGTACTTTTAAAATGGGTTTTCAAAATTCTGATGCATTTCATTTACATATAACAAAAAATATATTATATTTTATCGGAATTCCCTTCTGAAAAGTGCGTAAAACTTTTCCATCACATTTTCCAAATAATTAATTAAGTGGCACAAACCAGTGTTTCCGCTAGAATCAGCCCCTGGGTTAAAGTTTTCTGCTGCTAATTAGAGAATTTTCAATAATTATGCATCATAATTGACAATTCAGTTTTTCACTACTCATCACTTGCGGACGGATGGGTCTTTCCAGCACCGTCAACTTTGAACTTTTTCTGCTGCACCAGACGACAGAAAACGAACAAAACTTTTGCAATTAATTACGGACAAGACCCCTAAACTAAGAAGGGGTTAGATCGGGCGGTGGGTTACGTTCAACTTATCCCATAGAAAATACAAAAATTAAATAATAATAATGAACGGGATAGGAGGAGCTCTGTATTAGAGAGATCTGCTGCAATTAGAATTTTTTTTTTTAGAACTAAAAAGGAAATGGAAATGCATTCAAAGGGGTTAAAGGGATGGGTAGCATATCATATTCAACTGTAATGACTCTCTCCCCTCCCGACTGCAATGGCCTACTAAAAGAGAATTAATGAGAATGGGCGCAGAGGGAGGGCGGCTCTATCCAAACATCCACATCATGATTGACGAGTTAATGTGGACTTAGTTAGGGTTCCATCTGGGCCAACTGATGGCGAAACTGTCAATTAATGCGAGCTGCCAGTGGCTGATGATGGGATGTACGAGTATAGGAATATGGCGATGAATTCAGTCTGAACAGTTGGAAGCTTGGAAGAGTAATGCCAACTATTGTGATGAGCTAATATAATTGAAATATAGAGTTCCGAAAATATAAATTCTACATTTCAAGGTATGTCATTTTAAAAACTGACTGTTGAAAGAATAAAATAAGATCCAGCAGATATTACGAAACCTTTGTTCAAGAAATGTTGATACTTTCCAGTTTTAAAGCCAAAATTCATAAGTTTATGAATATAAATAACGATCCTTTACAAATATATTAATTTTTTAATTTTAAAGATATTTTTTTGTGAATTAAATATAACAAACCTGTAAATTTAAGGCGCTGCTTAAAGCAAATAATAAAGAACACGAATCCTTCGCCGTAGAGAAAAAATGAGAAAGTGAAGGAGCAAAGTTTTGCATCAGAATGTTGGCACTTTGCGTCCATCAGCAGCTTTCACCACAGGAATTTGCAGCACTTTTACCGTTCTCCTTCTGGCTATCGGAAAATGTGCTGCGCATGTGCAACGCAAGTCTGCGGAAAAGTAATAACAGCGGAACCTGCCCGTCTTCATTAAAGGTGCAACTTTTCAGGGCGCAATATTGCAAGCGTTTTCCCGACGGGCCCCCCAAGTTTTGGCCCCGCCAAGAGTCAGACCATGATTAATGTTCAAATTAAACAAGGCCGCCCTGACTTTAATGACGACAAAAGAGCAGCCACAATAACAATGCCACCAGCGGCAGGAAAACACAACTAAAACAAAAGTGTTAGTCACACCCGAAACAAAAACAACAATGCCGTTCGGTAGATAATGATGGCAAGTTTATACAAAAAATGATTAGTCTGGGGGCTCACTCAATGTCGCAGCTGGGGCATAAAGTTATCAAACTCTGGGTCATATACAATAACAATGTTGTTATAGTCGACTTGGTTATTAATGCAATGGGAAAAAGAATTAGTTGCAAAATTAAGACGAAACAAGAAATACAATACGTTGCACCAATACATTTCTTAACTCAAACAATGAACTAGCAAAAATAAATTCATTAAATTCAAATGAAACTTCTAATAGCTAGCCAAAACCAACTTTGGTTACTGCGCTTTTCACCGCCAAGTCACCAAATCAATCAATGTCCTGTTAACCCCTGAATTAGACAACAAATTTGTTGGAGTTTTCACTTCATTTGTGAAATCATTTTGCATGAAAGTCAGCAGCGATCGATTTCGTTACGCATCCGATTCGATTTCGCAATTCAATTAGCGGCCCTAATGGCAATGACGAAATGAATGATTGCCCAATTGACACCAGCCAGCAGTTCATCCCACCAGCCGACCCCAATCAATATCTGGCCTTATTGATTGGATTTCCACACAAAGCTGATATGATAGAAAACTCAATGACGTCGATGCTAGCATAATCGGGAATATAATTAATAAAGAGCATGATTTAGTGTTAATTGGGAAGTGGACGCAGTGGGGCAGATATAGAAAATGTACACATTATCCGAGGACTTCTCTAGGTCACAAAATTCCACACCCCCTGCCAAAGCAAAATTGTTATAAAGCAATCAATTGAAATTGGCAAAAGTTCATAATTTTTATTATTTTCATGGCTTCTGGTTAATTGAACTCATAAAATTGAGAATCAACAACAGAAACGGCAATTCGGTTGGCCGTGGCTACGAAAAAAGAGCATTGCAAACACTTCAACGAGCAAAAGGCCAGAAGAATTTTGAGCAAACCGGCCGAAAAGGAAAGACGGCAGCAAAAATAACAAGAAAATCAACCAGAACCAGATACACGAAAATGCAGAGCTGGCAACTTTTGTAAACAAAATGAAAAACATGAAGAGCTCTGAAGGCGAACGAAATTTGTTAAAGCGATTCTAAAATTCTGCTTTAAATATATGCAGTCAATTCAGTTTTAAGCAGATCATAAAATTCTATCAAAACTTTTCGTAGAAAATTGTAACGTATAACAGATTTTAGTTTGAGATTTTTCCTAAAATGGAATAAATACAAGGGATTATTGACCATGTGCATAGAAAATGTTGAAGGCAGAATGACACAGTAGCTGGAAAAACAAAAACAATTAGAATTCAAATAAACAGTAAAGAAAACTACAATTAATTGGCTATTCAAGTTGCTAATTGCACATCGAATAGAGCCGATGGAATCTGTAACAACACGTTTGGGTCAATTGGCCATTTTGCCCCTTTGCAATTTGCTCGATTTGTTTTTCTTTTCAAAACAGATTTTCCCATTTTCTCCGATTTCTTTCGGACGATTTATTTATTTATTTTTATCGTTGGTCAGCGAGTTGTCGGCAATCAACACGTCGGGCACATCAAAAGTGCCAAGTGCCTGGAGAAATCCCTTCGAGCTTGGCTTTTCTTTTTCCCGGTCCCTGGGAAATCGCTCCATCCCCATTGATATTATTTACCTAGGTAATGGCATTTGCTGATGATGACATCGCTGTTTGTATGATTAAATGAACGAAGAACTTCGATTGAAGTCAAAGGTCGCCATCGAGTGCAAAGCAAATAGCCTAGAAAGAGAGTCGTATAAGTCGTAACAGGGCGTATGAATGATGCTGGTTGATTGGGTTAGATAGCGGTGGAAACGCATCAATAAAAGGCTAACACCGTCATAGTGGAAATCACAAGAAAAAATTTTAAAAAAGTTCTTAATTTCTTATACTTAATTGAAATCTTTTTTGATCTTCTTATTTTGTTTTTAGTGTAAGTAATAATTTTCGAAATATTTTTTCTGCTTAGGAATAGCATTTTTCTAAACATACCATGAACATATTTTATCCAAACCACACCTACCGCAATACCATGGCTACAGGCCACGAAAAGGCGTTTATATTTTACACTAAATAATGCCCATTTGGGCCCGCGCCATTGGCAGCATAGGATTTTCGATTGCCGCCCAATTAGTGAAAATCCTGCATGTCTGCGTTGCATTGCATAGATTCGTTAGCTCACAACATATGCAACATACATAGTCCGCCGAGTCACCCAAACAGCCCCCTAAATACAGCTCAATTATTGTCAATGGTCTCTTCAGAATTATGTTAAATTTGCACGCGGAACTATCGATGCATCCCCATGCGAACACATTGGTAATGTGCCGACAAACAATAAACACATCGAATCATATGGGGGGTTTCCGTATTTTGGTGCTAATTTATGCAAATTGCTGAGTATGTTTTGGGAGGAACTCGGCACAAATTGCACATAGGGTGGCTGCGGGAGTGTTAGGCGCTCTAAGCCATTCAATAAGGTCTGAACATTAACCAAATTGTTTGCCGGCTCTCCGGCAAATTGGATTATCGAAAGGATTACACTCGCAGCTAGCAAACCCCATATTTGATAAACCGATTTTCGCTTAAATTGTCCTTTCTTATGCGATTTACAACGTGGCCCACATTCGAGGGAAATTTAGACGACTTAAGACTAAACCTCTTACCGAAAGAGTGTCCATGGAAATGAAAAAGGAAGCGAAACGAATTAATTTTTTTTTTACAATTTGTCTAAGAAGCATAAGGGTAATGTGTGAAACTCATCCTGCAGCTAGAGGAAATTAAATTGGGACTTTAAAAACGAGCGATTATAAGATTATTTAATGTTTTGAATTTATTATGGGAATTTGTTAATAAAGCGAATACAATGTTCTGAAGTCGCTATAAATCGATAGCTTTATTAGTTCCTGAGATCAATGAGTTTATACGGACAGATGGACGGAAACTCGGGCATGGAAATATCAGATTAGCTATTTATCCTGATCAAGAAATATGTACTTTACGAAACGCTTCCTTCTTCCTGCTAAATACTTTTTAAAGAATCTAGTATACCCTTTTACTCTATTCTGGTCACAAGTTATAATTTTAATCTTTCGAAGTGTAGATTTAGGATTTTTTTTATTGAAAAAAGATTTTAAAGATTTTTAATATATAGAAATTGCGTTGGCACATTCCATTGTTACACATCATCATTATGTGGAGTAACTCGCACATTGAAATGATACTGTTATTTCCCGAATATAAATGCAGTAATCTTAGATTAATTTCTAAAGTTGCTAACAAACGGCGTGTAATCCCGCAAATATTTTCTAAACATGTCCCCGGACTTTTAAAGTCCACTCCACCCCCTTTTTCCACCACTCCCATATCCAGTGACAAATCAGTTAAAACATTTAGCATGCAATTGACAAACATTTTTCAAAGCTCCATTGAATCGAATGAAAAAATTGCGTTGAAAAGTTCGAAACGAAAAAAGTAGAACCGTGGCTGCGGCTAAACAATGAACAGAGCAACGTGGAATGAGAAACAGAGTGGAAAAGCGCTGGTAGATTTCAGTTTTTGGCAAGCCGCCTGCCGTTGAGGCCATAAAAACCAAAGGCAACAGGGGCGGCAGAAGCAGCATAGAACAACAACAGGGAGCCACATCAAAGGGAACGCAAACTAGAAGGGTATACCACCTGACTTTTCCCCCATGTAAAGGTGCAAATATGTGTACTAAAGGCCAAACAGTGTTGCCTTTCATCCTCCGTGCCTGACAAATGAAGGGAATAGAGCAAATAGAGTGTCCTGGAGGACCGTGCTTGCCATAAATATAAAGAAACCCAATGGAGCATTCCAAAGGATAGCCACACCATGAGGCTGGGTGCCATTATTTCCCTAGATGGGTTTACAATAGACACCCAGCATAATTGAGTCGGGCCAACGTGTGAGCAACATTCCACCGCATTCAGGTGGTTTTCACTCCGGGTCCAAAATGTTACTGCACTCGAAGGTCAACTAACCGCAAACGAATAAACTCCAGAGCCTCATTTGGGAGACTTTTTAGCATCACTTAAATATTTGTATTATTGCCACAAATGAATAATTTTATATAGGAGCAAAACTGAAGCTTAGTTAAAATTCATAAGTTATCTTCCGGTGAAGATCCGGTGAAGTGAATTCCGGTGTTTGTTTTAATTAAAATTGTTATAAAAAATATTGCGATCAGGACACACAGCTTTGCTGGTTTCAAAAATGTAACAAAGGGTGATTATACCGCATTTTGTTTTGTTTTCTAGTGAGTGCTACTCAAACCAAAACCAACAGGTACAACAAAATGGAAAAGCTTCAAAAACATAAGCCCATGGGATTATAATTGCACTAGTTGTTGTCGTCGGTTTCCGGGGGCTGTTTGTTGTTGCTTTCAGTTTCGTGTTTGTTATGCAACACTTGTTTCAGTGTGTTTCGCATCGGGCCCAAAGGTCAGCTGAGTGGCAACCTGTGGCCAAAAAAGCCAAAAATGTGTCCCAAAGATTAAGTGCGCCGCCACCGAAATCCGAGTTAAATTGTAAGTGAGCTGGGTGGACTTTAGTGGCTGCTGAGGTGAGTGAGTTTTGTTTATGTTGCACTTTATGCTCATTGCTGCCTCCATAAACAAAGGCAGCCATCCGAAGCAAAGCGAAGCCATTGCCTAGGCAGGACCAATCCGAAAACAAGGACCTCTGCCCACCCCAAGTGCACTTGACACATGGCAGTGCCAAGTGTATATGTGTGGGTGAGGCTTTCAGGCTGCGAGTATGTTTGGTTTGTGCTGTGTACACATGCAAATTTGCTAGTCATATTTGCATACATACACATGCAGGCCTGAGCGCGTACACTGAGCAAAAAAGCTAAGGAAATGAGAACAAAGAAAATAAGGGGCGCTTTGTTGAATTATTACTAATTAAAAGTGACTAATGAGTTCAAACATGTTATTTACGTATATTATTGTGAATTTTACATAAGTCAAATTTAATTCGCAAAAAATTGGTTTTTAAAACTTTATGCAGTACTAACGCATTGCTCATACGCCCCGTTAGCTGAGCTTTAATTTTATCAAACGAAGATTTTTTGATAATTTATTTATTAAGCATTAAGTATTGCTTTTGTTTTGATACCTGAAGGCATAAATTTGAAAATTTACACAGTCTTACCGCATTGCTCATACGCCCCGTGAATTGTGCTATAATTTTATGAAACGTAGATTTTCTGATTTTTGATTTTTTTTTTTCAGTGCAAACATGTGTTTTGACCTAGCTTGTATGCATGTTGTACTTGGTGTTTATCCCAAAAATTATGCTCTTCGCATGCCTCTCGGTCATCCTTTTTCCTGCACCCCCTGCCATTTCCCCCTCTCATTCTGCCATGCCGACGCCCATGAATTACTTGGTATGCGTTTGTTGGGGCTGCTTGAACCCAAGTGAGCGGCTAAACATTTGGCAAGCTGTTGGCTGCCATGCGAGTCCTTCTTCCTGACATATCCTTTACCGCTTTCCTCGTAACCATATATATTGTGCCAGGCCTTGTTTGGTCTGCTCTGTGGCAACATAATCCAAACACATGAACACCCGCCACATTTGCCAATTCTCAGCGGCTGCGGCTGCGGCTTTTGTAAACTTTTGATAAAGTTTTAATTAATTAAGAGCACTTTGGATGGCAAACGGCTCTGTTTCTGGGAATTAGGTGAAGCGCTGAGTATTTGGTGTCCCATTTAAGGACCAATAAGTGGAAAACGTTGTAGTTGCAAAATAGTTGTAAATCTTCTTTCAGTTTTGCGGATTATAAAATAATTTGTATCATACTTTGACAATATGGCGAAAGAAAAAAGATAATAAACTTTAATATCTGTTTAATATCTCAAAAGGGTTGAAAATCTACACAGATTTTCGACAACGAAATTTAACAGATTTTTATTATGAACGCTGAACTTTCTACACATCAAACTTTAAATTGACCGCCTGTTTTGCATTTTACGATCGAACTTCCTCACCAAATAAGCTCTCTAAGCTAAAATATCTGATTTTTATAACCTGTTGTCACATCGTCAATGGTCTCAACGAAAAGCTGTGGAGGAAATGCATTTGGGACCCTTGCCTTGAGGGTCCCATAAAATGCATAAATTTTTAATAAATGCCCCAGCGCACACAGGACACAAACAAGAGCTCAGACTTAAAGTCCCAGGGATACAGAGAAATGAAGAAAGTGAGGGAAGGCAGACAAATGTGGTCAAGGGACCGATGAGCAGATGATGGTTTCGTCACCTTCCTTTGTGTGTCACACACCCGCAAGCTTATAAGAGACCTCAGCATTAAGCTACTTTCTACACTATAAAAATAAAGTGAAAGTCAAATCAAATAAAATGGAGCACGAAATATTAAGTTCAAAAAAATTTTTCATTATTTGCAGTCAAAATGAATCAGTCAAAATCTTATTTATATAACAAACGCAAAATGAGAAATAATAATTTTCAAATTTATCGAGGTCAAGCTAGTGCACTTATGAACAAAAAACTTATACGTTTATATTACATACTAACTATATATACTATATATTATATACTTATTTGTACATATATGAAAAGTACTTTTAGAAAATGTAAATGGGGAATTATTGAAGTACACCGCATCATTTTTCCCACATCACTTATGTATATTTGGACTCACACTCTCCTAAGAGTCTCCTAGTACAAAAGAAAGTCAGCAGCTTTCCTTGAAATTCTCTTATCTGCCTGCCGGCGGCTGTCATCAAGTGAATTGCAGGCACACAATTGCAGCGCATGTGGCTGGCCCACATGCCCCTTCGGGGGGCACTTGCAACCCAGGCAATCTTGCGATTTGCGCCTCCCCAATGCGGTTTACCGATAACAGTTGCACTTACACCGACAATAAAAAGCAGACGGCAGCAACAGCACAAATAAATGTCGAACAACAATTTAGAAGTCAACGATGATGATGGCGTCGCTTCGGGGTTGTCGGGGAATTTGCACCTGTCGTTCGGTTGGGATTTAATTCCGTGAACAAACAAACAAGGCCAGGTGACGCTGAAAACAATTTGTAGTATTAGGAAAACCAACTATTAGATATTAAAAGTATGATGTAGGCTAGAAGGCTGTAAACTTATAAAATAATAAACAAATTAATTATTTGTATACTTTCAATTTATATTTAAATCAGCTAAAACGTTTTAATTTTCTTTTTTTTCTGGTTTTGGTTACGCACATTTTCGTCAATTATAACTTTAATTGTGTGCATTATTGAAATCCTTCCCACTTGAGCTCCACAGCATTCAACCATTTTTGTTTAATGGACCATGACGAATTTCTCTTATGATTTGTGGCACGCAGATATTCTTAAAAATTATGTGTGACTGATAACAGTTGGGATAACGAACCAATACCTTTGAGCAATTAATTAAAATCATGTTATATTTATTAAGGATTATAAAAGGTGCAAGATAGTCAATCGTTGCACATAAAATTGCATTTGCAATTGATGAAAATTAAGTTAAATAAATTGAATTACCAAGAACAAGTTGATTTTATTTGAGGTTTATTAAAGCGCACATAAATAAATATGCAATGTATGCTCCTTAAATGTTCAATTATAATACATGTAATTAGTCATATTGATTTTACAATGTTAGTTGAACAAAGTGTCATGTACTTCATATATCAATATTTCTAAATTTGACGTTTCATTGCCCACAGTGAATGGAACTTATACATTTCACCCTGGGATTAGTTTTCAAAGTTATGCCAGCTTTGCAGAAGCCAAATTTTGATTTATAGCTTCGAAATAAACTGACTTATACGCACAGCGATTTTAATTTGGCTTAACAAATTCGAGGACATTCTGGCGAAAGTTAATTTAAACAATAACCCCCACATGTGTTTTGGCTCAGTCAACAATATTTGATGTGCATGGAATGCACAAACAAATCGGCTTAAATTTCAATCTCCTAATACAAAACCATGGGGATCTGTATAGCTGGAGTTTTCCGACTTCCGAGAAGACAAATATTTTCACCTGATATTTGCATAAATGCTGCCCAGCTTTTCCTTACGCCTAATTTATTTACAGAAAGTGTCGAGTTAGGTCAGAATATAAAAAAGTTCTTGTTTCTTGTTTGTTGGACGTGTCAAGCTGTGAGCAATTTAATTTAAATATAAATGTTAATTTCCTTCGCCTTACAAACCAAATTTGTGGTAACTCACTTTTCAAAAGCAGGAAACAGACGATTTATTTCATACGTCGTATTTTTAAAGGTTTGTTTTTCTACAAGTTGTTCAGGAAAGTTTTCAATTTTCGAGGGGATTTCTCAGAAAGTCAGTAAAAGTTGTAGTAAAGTTGCAAAAGAATCTGTATGTGAAGTGGCATTACGAATGGGGTACATACGATTCAAAGATGTTAAGACAGCAAATAAAATTGACTGCCACTTAAAAGTAAACTCATAATATATTAAAAATATACACTATGCATTAAAGAGCTGCAATCTAGTTATATTAAAATATCTTATAAAACTTGTAGACTTAACTTAATTCCATTTGAATACTTATCACCAATTGTTACAGTACATTTTAAACTTACGTTGGAATAAAAAATATTGACTAGACTAGTGAAGGTTTTAGGTTTTTTTCTTTAATAGCACCACAGTATTTCAATTAGTAACTAATCAAGTTTGGCCAAAACAACTGTGTCTGAAAATATTTCACGTAATAACAAAATGTATTTTGCAGCAACGCCAAAATGCAAGAACAAAACGAGCGGGGAGCAACAACGCGTAAAACCTATTTAAAATAATTAAATTTGAACTGGACAGCGCTTAGGTGGAAATATGTTTACGTGGCTGATGATGGATGTCCTCCAGTTTGTGAAAGGGGAAATGACAGCCGATTCAGAGGCAAATGCCACAAATTGGTATAACACGAACGAGAGCTTATATACCACGGAACTGAACCATAGATGGATTAGTGGTAGTTCCACAATTCAGCCAGAGGAGTCCCTTTATGGCACTGATTTGCCCACCTATCAACATTGCATAGCCACGCGGAATTCCTTTGCTGACTTGTTCACTGTGGTGCTCTACGGATTTGTGTGCATTATCGGATTATTTGGCAACACCCTGGTGATCTACGTGGTGTTGCGCTTTTCCAAAATGCAAACGGTCACGAATATATATATCCTGAATCTGGCGGTGGCAGACGAGTGCTTCCTGATTGGAATACCCTTTCTGCTGTACACAATGCGAATTTGCAGCTGGCGATTCGGGGAGTTTATGTGCAAAGCCTACATGGTGAGCACATCCATCACCTCCTTCACCTCGTCGATTTTTCTGCTCATCATGTCCGCGGATCGATATATAGCGGTATGCCACCCGATTTCCTCGCCACGATATCGAACTCTGCATATTGCCAAAGTGGTCTCAGCGATTGCCTGGTCAACTTCAGCGGTCCTCATGCTGCCCGTGATCCTTTATGCCAGCACTGTGGAGCAGGAGGATGGCATCAATTACTCGTGCAACATAATGTGGCCAGATGCGTACAAGAAGCATTCGGGCACCACCTTCATACTGTACACATTTTTCCTAGGATTCGCCACACCGCTGTGCTTTATCCTGAGTTTCTACTACTTGGTTATAAGGAAACTGCGATCGGTGGGTCCCAAACCAGGAACGAAGTCCAAGGAGAAGAGGCGGGCTCACAGGAAGGTCACTCGACTGGTACTGACGGTAATAATGCCGAAATAATCAGTTCAATTCATTTGTAGATTCCCACCTTCTTTTCAATCCGCAGGTGATAAGTGTATACATTCTATGTTGGCTCCCTCACTGGATTTCTCAGGTAATTAATTATAAAGTATATTCGATTTTTTATTTACACACCACTGGATCTCCAAGGTGGCCCTGATTCACTCGAATCCCGCGCAAAGGGACCTCTCCCGACTGGAAATACTCATTTTCCTACTTCTGGGGGCACTGGTTTACTCGAATTCGGCGGTGAATCCCATACTTTATGCCTTCCTAAGTGAGAACTTCCGGAAGAGCTTCTTCAAGGCCTTTACCTGTATGAATAAGCAGGATATCAACGCTCAACTCCAGCTGGAGCCCAGTGTTTTCACCAAACAGGGCAGTAAAAAGAGGGGTGGCTCCAAGCGCCTGTTGACCAGCAATCCGCAGATTCCTCCACTGCTGCCACTGAATGCGGGTAACAACAATTCATCGACCACCACATCCTCGACCACGACAGCGGAAAAGACCGGAACCACGGGGACACAGAAATCATGCAATTCCAATGGCAAAGTGACAGCTCCGCCGGAGAATTTGATTATATGTTTGAGCGAGCAGCAGGAGGCATTTTGCACCACCGCGAGAAGAGGATCGGGCGCAGTGCAGCAGACAGATTTGTAACCCAGTTTAAGTAGGAATTTCCTTTAAATAAGCCAATATTATAGTATGCATTTAAATGATTTTATAATCCTTTCTTATCCAAATATGAATGAAGAACTTAAGACTAAGCAGTATTAATATGTGTCTACGTAATAAAAACCGAGATCAGAATTAAAATTCAAAGATTTGAAAATGAGTCTGTACAACCGCACATCGATATGTTAGCAATATATTTAACTGAAGGGGGCTGAAATGGATTACATTTTCTTATTGCCTTGACAGCTAATAACATATTAATAATTAATATAAACTGTACAACCCACAATTTGAATAAATATTTTACTGCCAATATACCCTCTTAAATAAAATATACGTAAATCCCCATCCTTTTACTAAGTAAATAAAGATATATAATAATATCGGAATCTTAAGATCCAATCTTTTTCTTAGTGCTTACCTAAAATAAAATGGTTGCTTCTCCCGTAGATTAATAAACCAATTAAATAACTAAGCTGATTTATGCAATTAAAATCGCAAAAGTCGGATTTGTATAAAATAAGCATCTTAGCCAGAGGTAAGACAGCCAGCCAAGACGCCCGTAAAATGTGAAATAAAATACTTTTCTGCGAGGAAAGGCGCAGGATGCATCCAGTTGGGTCAGAGCCACCATAAAAGTCCGCGGAAAAGTCAGCCTCCTGAGATTTAATTGAATATGTAGTAAGCTAAAGTAGAGACTATTTTAAATTATAATTGTAAATATATGAGAATCTTTCCCAAAAAAAAAGGATTATAAAAACAAAAACTGATGAAATCTGTTTGTTTGACAAACAGTATTTCATGGAATAAGCTGAAAATTCTGTAATCTATGCTAAGTATTTTAATAATACAGATATGGTAAATGTGCTTCAAAAATAGTCAATAAAGCAAACTTTGTATAAAAAATTTGTATGTGTATTTAAATGTCGTGGGATTAGAGATTAATGGAATAACTGAGTATAAGAACTGAAAGTTATACAAATTTTATTTCCAAAAGGAGGTTTAGAAAGTTCGAAAATTTTAAACAAATCTATTAACCAGATAGTAAGCTATCTTTGGCAAGGCAAAGCTTATATGCTTTTGCAGTAAAAAAAACGTAGTAAGACCAAAAAATTAGAATAGTTTTCAACAGATTTGGCGGCTCGTGGGTGGAAATGGAAATAAAATAATAAAATGGAAAAAATCGAAAATATGTTTCGCAATCTTCTTAATAAAACTGGCGGCGCATCTAAACTTTCTAGCTTCTATTGATCAGTGTTTATAGGGCTGCATGTAAATAGTAATCCTGTCCGGGAACACCTAAACATTATTTAGTCGCAAATATAAGTATATATACTTATTTTCGAGTCCATGTTTTTTACATTAATTAAAAAAGGTTATTTCAAAGATGCCTTCTTCTTGTTCACGATTTTTTTTTGAAATGATTCAGAGAGAATATAGTATAATATAAATGCAAGTGGATTAAACCATATTTTTGAATATAAAAAATTCAATTGAATTTTTTCACGTCTCCCTTCCCCATTTTATAGTGAAAGGATCTACGACTTGACAACTTACTTTTCCGCCATTCATTTGTCAGCGAACAAACCCAAGACTTTTTGTGAGCCTCAGAGGTATTTTTTCGTGCTGCCCTTGTTGCTGATTTATTTGGATGCGATTGAACTGAAGTCGAGTTAAGAGCTTTTAAGCCAGCGCACTTCGGAGAACAACCTGCCAATATATTGTATTCTGCTAGCTGCACTAGCGGCATTAAATCAAGTTTAGGAACTTGGCTTTCTGCCACTTTCCCAGCTTGCGTTTCCCCATTGATTTATGCGTTTCAGCGCGCCGGCATAAAGAGTTGGGTCGGAATGGTTTCTGAAATATCCGTAGGGCTGATTCCGTACCTGCAGACTGCAGGCAAAAGGTGAGGAGTGAAAATGTTAACTCAAATATGGAAAAGCAATTCATTGAAAGGAAAAAATAAATAAATAAATGGCAAGAACGTTTGAGCTTTGAGCTGTTTACTGGGGGATTTGAGAAAGCCATGTGATGGGGAAAAGGAAACGACAGCTTAGCAACTTTTGGAGTGCAAATTTGTGAGAATTTTCCGTGTTTGGTTTGGTTGGTTTATTTTACTTTCCTCCTTGGCATCTGTATCATTATTACTCCTGACTTTGTAAAGCCTCGCCTCCATTGGTCTTTAAGACCCTGAATTTCAGCTGGGAGTTGACTTCGCTTACTTCTTCATCACAGAATATTCTCACTTAAAGTATAAGTCATTTGATTTGTGTGCTAAAAAGGGGCGGACTGCATGTTGCAGAAATTTGGTTTAATTAGTTGATTAGTTTGCATCTTTGACTGCCTGGCCATCACAATCCTGTGGTTTCCCGAAATGCAATTGAAGTATAATTGTGGAAATTGCGGTTTGCAGGCAACTCTTTGATTGCGGAGCTGTTTCGGTTTTCCATTGATCGATTTAACCGGACAAACCAATCAGAACCCCTGCAAGGATGTCAGTGTCAGGGACAAGAGCCTCGAAATCAAAGTCAGACAGGACCAAGAGGGAGCCATCATTGTCATTAGCGTTAACATGGGATATCGAAACTCCGCTATAGAATGCAATCTGAAACGTGAGCTTTCAAAAATCTCAGTTAACAGCACTGAAAAAAAAGATATCTTGGGTAATAGGTACTTTTTCTTCGGTTTAAATTAAATTTCATATTTTATATTTATACTATTTTATGTTTTCACAGCTCCATCTGTAAACTTGCTTCAAGTCTAAAGTATATGAATCTTATTTTAAATTATCTGAATGTTAATATAACATTATGAATACTAAACCGCACTTTTTTCTTCAGTGTTGGGGAAAACAATGCTCTCAGAAAAATCCCACTGCAAGTGCAAAACGTGACCCAGAAAGGAGTAAGAGCCTTTCTCGCAGGATCTGTTGCATTTTCGGCTGGATGAGCTTTGTCTGGCCAGCTGGCTGCTTCCGGCCGTAGAATGCAACTCCAACTGGGAATGCTCCACTTTGACCGCCCACCTCCGGCTCCTGTGTCTGCACTTACCATTTCATTATTGCCGTGATTGGATTACGCCGTAAATGCATTTCACTGTTGTCGTCGGGGCTGGCCGTATACAGCATTATCCTTAAGGTCCTCGCCCGGCCAAATGGTCCTCCTTAGGGCAACTGGTGAACGCCTTAAAATGATACTGCTATCGAAAATTCTCACGAAGATATGGTGGGAAGAGAAATGACCCAATGAAAGGATCCAGATAGGGCTTTAACATAAAGCCATGGTTGGCATAGTTGTTTGAAGTTTAGTAAGAAGCATTTGCCATTGAACTAACCGAGTGAGGCTTAAAGGTTTCTTTTTTAAAGAAATTCTACACTTAAAAAAAAAATATAATTTAAAAAAGACAGTTGCAGCCAGAAGTGCACATATTGCCATTTCATAATACTTTAATGATTTATGTCCAAATTACATTTGTTGCAGTTTCTGACAAAATAAAGTTTAAACAATTCAAAAGGCACCTGGGCAAGAATTCACAAAAAATTCCCATGACAAAATTACTGCTAGTTGTCTCAATGTTTTTTCCACGTGCGAGAACTGTTTTTAAAAAATTTGGCTGACCTTGGCCACCTTTTGATGTGTACAACCATTAAAAACTTTTGCATCTCGACCCAAGCGAAAACACATTATCAACGAAAACTACGAATGCAGAAGTTTGTATTGTACATAGCAACATTTAATATCGACAACTGGACCTACCAATTAGGAAACCAAAATTATTTAACAATTATTTAACCACCAATCTACCCATGTCCGTGGAATCCAACTGTTGTTCATGTTTTCGTGAGATTCAAGTTGCTTTTTGGCTGCTTTTAACGGGAAATACCAACCCATTAAAGTCAGAAAAATGCAAGAAACAAGGAAATTATTTGTAAATGAGAACGGAATAACAATAAAGAAATATGTTGATGCAATAAAATGTCTACATAAAAAAACTACACGAAACAATCCATTAATTTCCCTTACTAAACTTACAAAAAATAAGGTTGAAACAAACAATAAATTGGTCATAAAATTCAGCATTATTAAATGTATATATAAAATATTTCCATTTTTCAAAACCATTAATATTAAAAACAATCTACCCTTCTTTCGGAATATTGCAGCATACTTGAAAAGGGTATAAAACGAGTGGAACTTGAAGAAAATGTCTTCAAACGGAAATGTTTTGTTATAACTCCTCCTCAAGTTATGACTCTTCTGTCCAGTGAAATGCAAATTTCCATTTAACTTGGGCGCACCAAAGACGCCGTCTAAGAACTTTGAGACACTCTGGAGATTCTCGGCATCTGAGGTTGCCATTTTCCGTGCAATTACAGGATGATTGCACGACCAAGAAGACCAAGACGATGGCGCTGGCGACGCCGACTAACTAAAACTTGTGTAATTGATATGTGTGGTGGCAACTTTCTAATGGAACTCCTGCAACGCAGACGCAAGTCCTGTCCTGGTGGACAGTGTCGAAAAGTTTGTGGTCTCCGGAAAATGGGGGTCGTGCTCCACACGTGGCTGAAGATTGAAGAGTGAAGTTCGACACAATTTGCCCAGTAGATTGTAATTGGTTTTGCGGTGAACGCCATGCCTGCAGATGAAACCCGAAGGTTAAACGCAACACGAGTTGGCAATTACGAAAATTCAATTTAAGGCCAACTAATCGGTTATTCGAGAAAGGATGCGCACGAAAAAAATGTGAAAAAATTGCACTAGTTTTTTAATATGAGATTCGTAAACTTTAATTTTTTCAGCGCGCTGAATTAAGCAATAAATATATTTTAAAATTTACTGTATTTTTATTTTCACTAATCGATGTGAACATTGAACATTTATATGAGAGCTTATAATCTTTTATAAATAAATTTAGTATGCATTTAAATCTAGTGCTTATATTTATGTTTAGTTTTACATATTTAGGACACGTACGTATTTCCAAAGAACTTCTTTATTATTATTTATCAAAAGCCTTCAAAGAAAGTTTTATTGTCGAGATGTAAGTGCTCCGGCTTCGTTTTAATGGCTTCAAAACGCCTGTGACCTTTGACACGGGCATGCATCCGTCAATCCCCTTCCCCCGCACTGCAGCTCTTCACCCCCGCTCATCCTTTAATCAACCGCCATAATTTTGAATGACATTCCCTCGCATGGAAAATGCACGCTCGTCGCCGTCACACAGGTCCCCCGAAACATTTAAATGCCATTTCAATTACACGCTCTATCCCAACAGGACCGTCGCCCCCGGCAAACCCCCCCTGACTCTTAACCCTCTATTATTCGTGGGGCCAAAAGCTTCCGCTTCGTTAGTGCAACGTTTACGCACAAATTAACACGCTGGCAACTGGAACTTTTTGCCATCCAGGACGACTGCGAAACACAAACGACAAAGGGCTGCAAAACACACAGAGCGACTGAGTAAGCTGTTGGATAAAAACAAAAAACATAATTTCAATTTTAATGAGCAGCAGCAGCAGGAAATTATTTGGAAAAATTGCGTTAAATAAAAATGCATTTCTATTATATCTTGGAATGCAGCTGGAGCAGCAGACATTCCCTCGCTGAATGGATTTCCACATCACGTTGCATATGTGCCACAGCCAATGGAATGCATTTGCACTAAAAACAGGAGTCCTAAGTGCGTTCTGCTGCCTGTGGAATAAAAAATAAACAGGATACGTACGGCAAATTGCAGCAGGAGTTGTGCTGCGCTTCGTTTAGAGGCCTCCACAGACACACACACACTCAATTTTCAGCACTCATAATTTTCTATTTACCACTCAGTTATGCCAAGAGGCTTATTGGCATTCGAGGCTCCCCTTTTAATGGACGACGCAAGCTCCCCCATTTTCATTTGGGAAAACGCACATTCCAGGTAAAGCGAACTAAAAAAGGAAGCACCAAGCTTTAGTATACTCTCATAACACTAAGCTATTTACTACTGAAAGTGTATAACTCTAAAAGTCTGGCTAATTTAACAAATTTAGATAAAGCAAATATGTATGCCCTGCCTAAACTTAACAGTAATATTTTTCAAAAATCTAAAAATATATTTACATAGACTTTACGTCCGAAGTTAAAAGTTGTACAACAGATCAAAAACAATTAGAAGGGAGAGTGAAATTAGTTAGCATAATAATATAACCTGATTTGATAAATTCGTGCTTTCAATGCTCAATTTTAAAATAGAAGCGAAACAAAAATTTCTGGACATACAATGAAATATTTATCGAAATTAAATTCCTCTCTAATCAATCTTCCGCAAGTTGGCTTTCAATTGGCCCCAACTCAATAAATTCGCTAAGTTTAAATATTTCATAATCAAAATTTTTCAGCCCTAGTAAAGGCACGCACACACACCCCGCTTTTCCACTAGCATTTTTCTTCTTCTGCGTGCAACTCCCCAAAGCTTTTTGGCTTAAAATGTTAATTGGACGCTGAAATGTTAAATTAGTAAATGGCAAAGCGGGACAGAAAGGAGGGCGCTGGCAAAAATGCCAGAAAAATGTAAGCCCGGCCCAATCCCACAGCAGTTATGAAAAATGTCAGTTGGATGGCAGGCAGCCAAGTTTGTGGCGAAGGGACAGAATCGAGGGGCAGCCAACTTCCGGTACAGTGGAACTGTGCAGGCGCCCTCAACTCCCATTTTATTATGCATAAATTATGAAATTACGCAGAAAGTAAATAAAAGCAAACCGCCATTCAGTTTAATGCCGTGTTGGCAAACTCGTCCTTTGTCTAGGCCGGCATCCACCAAGGATCCGCAGACAGTGATGACAACTTTGCTACCTTTAAAATGAATTTGCAATGCCTTCTCAAAAAAAATGTATCATCAATTATATAAGGACTTCATCTGAACATTGAAATAATTAATTTCCATTCAAGTTACAGACAAAATGGAAATCCTACTCTCAAAGCACACTTTAAATATTGTGTTAAAGCCAACAAAAAAGGAATGAGTTCGCCATCACTGCCCACAGGAATCCCACTCTTTTGGCTTAAAGAAAAAATTATTAAGCCATTTACGTGTCGTCGTTTTAATTTGCATTCTGCAATTTGAACTCTGATTTTGAGAGATGGCTGCGTGGGCGAGTTTATCTTGATTCTAGTGACACGGTCAGGGTGACGGTGATTCTGGACAGTTGGTTTAAGCACCTGTCAACCCGTCACGAAGTGTACCCAGTTACCAGGACTGTGGACTGGTCAAAAGTCATCAAGTGGCTTACTGCTGAATTAAGCGAGCCTTGTCCAGGGAAAATTTAATTGATTGCGGATACGGAAAACGTGCAGAAACTACATTGCGATGCACAGTACTGGTGAAAGTGGGTAGGTTCACTAATTAATGGTTTAATCTGATTTGTAAAAACATTAGCGAAAGATTATCTAAGCAAAATTTATTTATTGAAAACCATTTTTAATTTCTTTTAGTTTAATCGTAATTTAATTTTATTGCAAAGCGTGCTTCCCCTAATATTTAGTTTAATTATTAACTTCTCTTAAAATGTGTAACTGTGCCAATTTAATATAAGGAAACATTTCATAAAATTCATGACATAACGGTTATATTCAGTAATTTTACACATTTTTTTTCCTATAATGTCACTTTTATTCGCGCACAACTGTGTTTTTACCGAAGCATATTTTATTTCAATATGCTTTTCATTTATGGAGCTAAAGTAAATCAATATTTTTAATATCATACAATGTGTAACGTTAAATTTTATGTTTACAGCAAACAGAAAGCGCTTAATGAAAAATGGTTAAAGGTAACGTAAAAGGTGCAAATGACAGCGAATACTGAAGGTAGCAGCATCAATCGAATTTAAATTCAAACAATTCCAATTTGATTCACCATCATCTGTCCAGCTGCTGAGCGTGCAAATCGTAAATGAATTTTACGATTGATCGAATTTTCCAATTTAATGAGCGAATAAAATACACAAAAAGACGGCGAAAGACACGAGAGTAGGATAAATGAAAAAGGCAGCGCAGGTAAATTGGAAGCCGAGTCTTAGAAGGATTAAAGATTTATTAAGAAATGCATCGGGCTGAAAGCTCGCAGAAGAGGAAGTCGGAAGCCGGATGAAGGAGCTACGATGCTCAAACGGCGAGCAAATGAAAAGCAACTCAAGATAAAGTAATCAATGGGGTTTTTATGCGAGAAAATTCAAACGAGCAGCTAAAGTGATTTACAATGAGCTAAAAATGATGATGAAGACAAAAAAGATGGTCGGAAAACTAAGACAAGATGTTCAACCTGTCTGAAAATTAATGATTAAAATTCGCTGGTGCTAGAACGAAGAAAGAAGTTGGAACAAAAGTTTGTGCAAATAGCAAAGAGATTCTTAGAACCGTTCAAGGAATCCATGCTTTTGCTTTAAGAGATATTCAACTGCAATGAAATTTCTGCAAATGCATCAGAGATTTTGCATGAAAACAACCATCTGCAAAATAATTAAACACCCAACCATAAGTGCAGACAACTTTATCAGCTAAGCAACAAACAGAAAACAATGAAAACACTCTGGCAGATGCTCAGCAACTCATACGAAATGCATTTCAATTAAATGCAATAAATTAAATATATATGTATATCCAGCACATACCATCTAGCCATATGCCCCAGCACCCCCTGCACCAGTAACTTGACCCCCAAAATGTTGCATAATTAATTAGCCAAGCATGTGGCGAGAAAACAAGGTCACCAACAGATTGCATTTTGTATACAAAGACAGCAAATTATGCAGAAAATAAGATGCAAGCAGAAGTTGCAAATAGTTTTTCAATAGCGAGGGTTGGCTATATAGCACCCTTTAGAAAAGTTAAACACACGGCTAAAATTCTGCGGAAATGCAATTTGAACATAATTTTCATTATTTAGTTTGTAAATATAAAAAGAAGATTATTCAAGAATTTTTGAGTTAATCTTAACACTCGAATTTAAATGTATTGTTCTTATGAAGTTGTAGTTTAAGATTCAATCAGTCAAAATGTATCCAACAATATTTCTTGTATACTTATAATTTAAAATACATATATCTTTATATCTTAAAGTTGAGTTCTAAAGAATCTATGTTGGGTGCACTTTTCAACTGAGTACTTGCCATTCCAGCACACACACACACTCTAATGCCCCTTAAATCCACCCACGCGACTTGCTTACAAAGCACTCGAGTGCGCCAAAGAGTTGTGAACGGCATTTTCGTAGTGAATGCGAACCCAGAAGTGGCATCTCATCGGTATCCGTATCCGCATCCATCTAATGACATCCAGCAGCTGTCAAACAAGGATGATGAGTACGAGTGACTCAATCTTTGACTGGCAGCCAACTGGGTTCTAAAGCATTTTAATTGCTGTCTCAACGAGCGATGCTGGCTCAGCCTTAGCCTCTGCTCCCCAACTTTGTTCTCGATGCAGGGGGAATGAAAGGGCATAAATATGTTGACCTTGCACTCAGTCAGCTAAAAAGTGAAAGGCTAGGGAGCTGAAATGCTAAAAGGGAGGGTGAATTTGCATAATTTGTATGCAGCGGGGCGGCGATGCAATTGCACTCAAACCAAGCGTAGAATTTAGTTGTTAGCAGAACTTGCTGACAAATTGTGGCCCAGTCGACACCTCAAATCCCCAGATCCGCCCACAGATTTAGCCCTATTCCGCACCCTCCCACCCTTGCCACTTCACCTCTGTGCGTCTGTGCGCCGTCTGTGGAAATTTGTAGCCAAAAGGACGAAGGAGGCCAAAGAACGACGACGACGACGCTGTTGACGACTTTTGCCATTGAGACAGCCAAAGTTTTTATGGCAATTTTCATCAGAGCCAGACACTTGAAGTGAGCTTCGTGTAATTTTTTTTTGTTGGCTGCATGAATATGCGGATTTTAACATAAATTGCAACCGAGTTACACACTTCATGCCCTCGCATTTCCCCTATAGGCCCGCTCTGAATGAAAGTGGAAAAGTTTTCGTTAAAAAAACACGATATGAAATAAAAATGGGACAACTTAAAATTGGAACTTTTAACTGAGGTTAAGCGCTAGAATAATTACTTTTCCAGATCTATTGAAGTGCTCTTAATCAATGCCTTACTTTGAAATTGCTAAAAAAAAAAAACTTCGAAAATGTAGAGACATCCAGCTTAAGAATCGGAATTTTCAGTAAATAGGGTTGCTTAAAATATAGAAAATCCTTTTCTGTACCAAGTTCAAGGAAAACCAAAGTTTGGAATTCCAAGAAGACCGCCTTTAAAAATCGTATAAAAGTTTTCCTTCATCAAGTTTCAGTAGATGTAGAATTTACAAAGTGGGGTATTGGGCAAAAGATGTATTTCTGTGAAATGAATCTTTTAAGTACAAGCTAGTGTCGAATTCAAAGGAAATGTGTTGCAGTTCAGAAATGTTAGCTATTATTCGCTTTAAATATGGCTTAATAACTAATATAGTAAGTATACAATAATATACTGAACCATTAAAGGGTTGCTTCTGTTATCGTTTTATTTAAAATTATATAATAAAACTAAACCATTTAGGGTGAAATTTCGTTTCGAAACAAGTAGCTAAAATGAAACTGACCAAAGCAAATACACAATTCAAATATTCTAGAAATTTGACTCGTTTATAACTCAATTAGCAAAATTCATGCCATAGCCACACGAATTTGTCTCTCCTTCTGTGAAAATGGGTGAAAGTGTTGCAAAGAAAGCAAGCTATCAAAAGCTCAATATGTGTGCAGGACACTTGATTCGGATCCTGTCCTTAGTGAGCTCTAAAACGGAGCAGGGCAAGATAAAAAAGATGAGTAAATCTCGAAAAATGTCAACACACTGCCATGGAGATGGCGGAGGAGGAGAAGCAGGAAGGCACACGGAATGCACAGATTTCATCCAGCTCAATTTTGCAGGATTTGTCGAGTCGCCAGGACCTCAAACTCGAGCCCCGGCAGGTGTCCTGGCACATCCATTAGACGACCCTCGTCTGAGCTTTTAAGCAGCGTGCCCAGAAGGCTTTCACTGGACGAGAAGCGAGTATAAAGGCATGGGGATGCACTGGCCAGGCTGCAGGTTGAAATTTGTATGACCCGGATACGCATGGCGTGAGTCCGGGTCGATATATGTATACGGAATAGATGCACAGACGAGTATATGTATGCGGACTCCGTCATTTATCCGATGTGCATCCGGGTGTCCGGTTGATTGCTCGACTGGCATTTCGCTTTCGGTTTCACACTCTGCAGGGCAAACAACATTTTTACAGTCGGTCTTTGATTTGATTTTGAATGCTAACCTGATGGATGCGGATGTGTTTCTGTCCCACTGCGATGGCATCGGTGTCAGTTGAAGTCACCACTCCGGTTGCAACTTTGCGGCCATTTTTATTTACCAGTGGCAATCCATTTTGCCATACTTCCTCCAGCCTCACTGCATTTTGGCCACCAACTCAGCCCCGGGAGCAGCCCTTCGTTCTGCATCAGACTTAATTAAGTTTTTTTCCTGACTGCTGTGTGGCACTACAGTGCACTGTTTACATGCCAGCCAAATGCCCAAGCTGCAAAAAAATAAACACACAAATAGAAAAATAGGAAAGCAAATAAAAGCTGAAAAGCTGACAATGCGCAACAAAGTACAAAAGTGATTTATAGGGTGCTCTTGGAAGTTTCAAAATCCAAAAGAAAACCTTTTGACAAAAGTACACCTTTTTTTAACTCCAAAAACTAGTGTATAATGAAAGAAATCAACACATAAAAACGAATTATTATTATTTATGGAAGTATGTAATTTGTTGTTCGATTCTATAGCATTTCCTTTTTCGAATTTTTAACCCAAACATTTGTTTTCTGTATTTCCTGGTACTTTAATAGCATAATTTTCGAAAATTCAAAATTATAATTGGACCCCGTAAACTTTATATTTTGGTCTTTTAACCTTAAAATTGTTGTTTTCTGAATTCCCTGGAGTCCAATTTTCATTAAATGCAATCCAGTAGTAGAAGAGCATTAAAAACAAATTAGTTTCAAAGAAAACTAATTGCCATTTACTCAGTGATATTTGAGCAAAATAACTACATTAACTAAAAAAGAGATCTGAAGAATTCATAGTATTTATTTGTAATACAATTGGCATTCAAAATTTTAGCTTCCATTGACATTATTCTCTGTTGATTGAAATAAAACAGAGGTTTCCATGATTATCAGTCATTAATATAACTCTATATATGCATTACAAATTCAGAGCAATGAAAGCTAGATAAACGACCAGGGAGAAAGTAAAACTCGGTTAAATAATTATTGTCCACTGTCCACTTGAAGCACCTTCTAATTGCCATTCTTAATTTGCAAGCATATTTCACTGGGAGGCGGCTTTAAATAGCACTGAGTGCGGAAAACTCTGGGAGGTGAAAACCACACCCGAAACCGAAACCAAAACCTAAGCCAAGGCGGACAATGAAGCGTGAAAAGCGGAAACGGAAATTAAGCGACTGCAGTGCAACTGGCTCCAGAGTCCAGATCCTGTAGATCCAGGACATCGCCGTCGCCATTGTCGCGTCACTTGCCACGAGGTGGCCATTGTCCAGTGTCCTCTTTCTCCACTGGCCATTGTGCACTTGGTTTTACAGCGGAGACAACGGCCACGATGCCATGGCTCAAAACGGTGGCAGTGGGAGGCTCCACCGTACGGTGCGCCCTGCGTTTGACTGCTGCAAATTGCACGCGGTGGTGGCGCCGTTTGTTTACTCTCTCTCTCTCTGTCTGTTGGTTGATCTTTTTGCCTTTGGTCACTTTAGTGAGTTGAATGGGCTTTTTTTTTAGAAGCAGCTTTAACTAGTTAAAATTAATGAATAGGGACAAATGCATATATAGAGAGAACTAAATTGAAAGGCACGAAGCTTGACCTATGTTGGTTGTTTAAAATGGGTAAGTTTGACATATTCTTATTCGTATATTTCTAGGGCAATAGGACTGGGCTCTATATTTCTTTGTAAGTAGCTAATAATTACAGCATTTGCAGCATATGTCACTGCCATAAATGGCTTTAATGAACTCAGCTTGTATTATGAGATTTGAAGGAATCGCACCTGGAATTGCCTGGTTTTGAAATGTTGCTGCAATAACGAAAAAATATGAAATTCCCTAATCACTCTATAAACTTCATAAAAGTTCTTAAAGAACCATAAATATATTAGGTAAATCCTTAAGCAGATGTTATCTACCAAGGGATATACCTGCGTCAGGTAAACTCGCAGACTACCTGTTACCTCCATCTTCAATTTGCCTATAAGCCAGGTCGACGAAGAGAAGGGTATCAGTCAGCAACTGAACCTTGTCATAGACACATCTCAGTGCTTCAGAGCTATATCCACCTTCAGTTTTCGAATCCAAAGTTTCCATATCTCAATCATGTTCGACGAGCCCATATCCAGCTTCGTTTTTACCGACGAAGAGACCACGCAGACATTCCACCACCAGTGGTTTTCCCAGGGCCAGTTACACGAATGTGCCACCTGCTACAGCTCCATCGACGCAGATGAGCCGCCCTCCCAGCATTGGCTGCGGGGAGGAGAAGCATCACAGGGCTTGCATCTTACCAAGCAACAGCAGGCCGTTATGGATATTATCGAGGCCCGCCAGATCGAGACTTTCTTTTTCTGCGACGAGAGTTCCAAGGACAAGCTGGAACACTTCATGGGCGAGACCTGTGCGAGGGGAATCCCCGAGCTTCTCCGCTGGATGTTCCAGAACAACACCGTGGCCGTGGAGTTCAATTTGGCCTGCTACGTGAACGCCATGGACCAGGTGTTGATCTTTCAGAGCGGCTCGCTGAGGGTGGACCACCACTACGACGTAGACGAATCCGTGGGCGTGGTCTACGAGATGCTTATGCAGAGGATCGAAAACTACCTCAACTGCAGCAGCGAGTACGGCATGGCAGAGTGCAGCATCACCAGATTGAAAGTACAGGTGAAGAGGATTAGGGTGGAGGCGGACGGTCAGTCAGCGGACTCGTCCGTCTTCGCCCTACCCCTGCAGCTTCAGGAGGAGGAGGGCCTGACCGCCACTACCGGCTGCTCCACCAGCGAGGCAGAGCTTGCCAGTCTGCGCTCCGCCTACCTGAAGCACTTCCGCGAGTGCAACGGCAACTTCCCGCCCAACATGCGCGTCAATCTCTACGGACTGCAGCAGTGCAAGACCACCAAGGAGCTGTATGTGGTGCCCTATCATATCAGCGAAACCCTCCAGCAGCTGCCCAACAAGAACTTCCTCATCCTGAACAATATCATGGGCCAATTCCAGCGGCTCCACGAGCTCTCCACCCCCGTCAATTCCATCGAAAGGGATCAGACCAGCTCGCCGCTAAAGGACCTCCACTGCCGGAGGTGTCGCACCCAGTTCTCGCGACGCAGCAAACTGCACATCCACCAGAAGCTGCGCTGTGGCCAGGACTTCTCCGTGGACAGCATGCACGCGGACATCGTGGAGATCTACGAGCAGTGCCTGCCCATCTCGAGAAGCGTCTTCCAGCACGCCTGCTACGGCATCACCAAGCCCAAGACCATGATGCGGAAGGGTCAGTTTGTGCCCATCGAGTGCGACTGGCGCAGCGAGAGCTCCGTGAAGGTGCAGCACGGCCCGTGTGTCGTCATCAGCAACGCCCAGCACAATAGTCCTTTTAAATTTTATTAAATAAACGATAACTTTTAAGCACCTACATAATATTTATATTTTACCGACTGCGGGTCAGACAATGGGACCGACTACGGGACTATGGGTATCAAAATGTAGATACATTTTATTCTAAATAGCTATTCTCGTGGACGCGACTGTCGGGACCCACAGTGAGTCGCATGCATCACAGCATCTGCATGCTTTATGCCATTGTCTTTGTCAATATTGTTGTTTCGTGGCACTGCAATATAGGCTTAATAGTACCTTTTTGTGGTCAAAAAGCCCTATTTCAAAAGTCCGTAATACAAAGTTTTGATTACGCCCTTAGGTTAGTAGTAGATAAGACTTTAGTGTTGCGTACCAGAAATTTAAAAAAATCCAGCACGGTTAAGATACATGTTTTTATTAAACAAGTGATAGGGATCGAAAGAACTGGCTTGTACTATGTGTTTGTGATTTTGAATTGTTGAATTTCTTGTGTCTTTCCCTGTAGTTGAGTGTTGTAAATTGCACTTTTAGGAGTATTAGCTGAAACAATAATTAATGTTTAACTAGAGACTTAAACATGAACTTTTTTTTTTTTTTTAATTCGGGTCCCACGGCTACACCTCCCGTCCAACCGACCGAGGGGCGCTGCCGTGTATCGTACGGCTCGATTCGCGAGAAGATATAGACGCGATATAAAAAAGAGAACAGGAACGAGGAAATGAATAAAATGTAAAATTACTATATTAAATATTACTGTTAGTAGGATCTAATTATGTAATAAAAAAGGTAAAATCGATTGCTTTAAGAGCGGCAGAGAGTCAAGATTACAGATACAGAATAAGATAAAGTCTATTATAGTCAGAATATAAAACTCTGTAAGGGTCATGCAACTCATAGTTAGATCTACAATGATTTAAGATAAGGGGTATATAGTTTCTAGTGAATCTACTTGTAACCGAGAAAATAAGCCGACTAATCAAGTCGGGACTCTCAACATCCCCACGAATAAGCTTACAAATAAAGACTGTTCCAAGCATAGTTCTACGTTTAGCTAGGGGCGGTAAATTAATTAAAAGTAGTATACTAGAATAAGGAGGTAATATACGGTTTGCATCCCAATTTAGGCGCCGCAAGGCAAAAAGTAAGAATTTTTTTGGACCGATTCAATGCTGTCCGAGTGGACTGCGTATTGTGGACTCCAAACAGGTGATCCGTCGAGAATCGGACGGACTAACGAAATAAATAAGGTTTTAGTCAAGTAAGGAACTTCACCTAACTTCACTATAATATACTATATACTGTGTTGTTGGTAATTCAATTCTTGTTCATAATTAACGTTTTTAGGTCGCAACTTCAGGTTCTCAAATGCGGAAATATTTATTTGGTGATCTGCTGCGAGTAAACGTGCAAGAGAGAAGACAATACTGGATATACATACATGTATATAAAATCTCAATCGCTTTATTTAGTATTTGATGATAATGAGGACAGATTAAGAAACATTGCAAAAACTTGTGCTACAGATTGTCGCAAAAATGGACTGCTTGCAATAGAAATCTGAAGCTATTCAAAGAAAGTACACAGATTGGCTTAAAATTGAGACCGTTTATAGCATTAAATCGATCGACGATCGTAGATCTACAGGACTTATAAAGGTCTTATAAATTATCGAGTGGAAGAACTCAGAGAAGAAAGGCGTCAAGTTTGGTGAAATCGACGGCAGGGAATATTAAATTATTGATTTAATATAAGGGTGGTAAATCAGACGTAGCATACATATTAAAACTGTTGGCTATCTGCCCTGAGAAAGCCAAAATCCTGCGCTCATTAATAAATCAGCCTGTTGCATTCGCACACATATAGTTGGGGCTACAAATATAGGTACAAGCATGTTAGTTACAAATGTTAGTATTTTATTTAATCTGGTTAACAACAGTGGTTAATATTTTTGCAGTCGGTCCCGTACTCGGTCACGTACTCCTGTCGCGGAGATGTCTGGATGTCTGCCAACGACAGTGGCGAGAGGTGCTCACAATTAATAATAAATATTGTCTTAAACGTTTGGCTTTGCAATAAAACGTATAAAATTCCTAAAAATTTTCACCTATTATTAAAAGTTATTAGCTATTATTGCAACCGCCACTACCCTTACATTGATTTACCCCCTGGTTAAAAGAAAGAATTAAGTTTCAGCTTAAAAGTTATCGTTTATTTAATAAAATTTACAAGGACTATTGTGCTGGGCGTTGCTGATGACGACACACGGGCCGTGCTGCACCTTCACGGAGCTCTCGCTGCGCCAGTCGCACTCGATGGGCACAAACTGACCCTTCCGCATCATGGTCTTGGGCTTGGTGATGCCGTAGCAGGCGTGCTGGAAGACGCTTCTCGAGATGGGCAGGCACTGCTCGTAGATCTCCACGATGTCCGCGTGCATGCTGTCCACGGAGAAGTCCTGGCCACAGCGCAGCTTCTGGTGGATGTGCAGTTTGCTGCGTCGCGAGAACTGGGTGCGACACCTCCGGCAGTGGAGGTCCTTTAGCGGCGAGCTGGTCTGATCCCTTTCGATGGAATTGACGGGGGTGGAGAGCTCGTGGAGCCGCTGGAATTGGCCCATGATATTGTTCAGGATGAGGAAGTTCTTGTTGGGCAGCTGCTGGAGGGTTTCGCTGATATGATAGGGCACCACATACAGCTCCTTGGTGGTCTTGCACTGCTGCAGTCCGTAGAGATTGACGCGCATGTTGGGCGGGAAGTAGCCGTTGCACTCGCGGAAGTGCTTCAGGTAGGCGGAGCGCAGACTGGCAAGCTCTGCCTCGCTGGTGGAGCAGCCGGTAGTGGCGGTCAGGCCCTCCTCCTCCTGAAGCTGCAGGGGTAGGGCGAAGACGGACGAGTCCGCTGACTGACCGTCCGCCTCCACCCTAATCCTCTTCACCTGTACTTTCAATCTGGTGATGCTGCACTCTGCCATGCCGTACTCGCTGCTGCAGTTGAGGTAGTTTTCAATCCTCTGCATAAGCATCTCGTAGACCACGCCCACGGATTCGTCTACGTCGTAGTGGTGGTCCGCCCTCAGCGAGCCGCTCTGAAAGATCAACACCTGGTCCATGGCGTTCACGTAGCAGGCCAGATTGAACTCCACGGCCACGGTGTTGTTCTGGAACATCCAGCGGAGAAGCTCGGGGATTCCCCTCGCACAGGTCTCGCCCATGAAGTGTTCCAGCTTGTCCTTGGAACTCTCGTCGCAGAAGAAGAAAGTCTCGATCTGGCGGGCCTCGATAATATCCATAACGGCCTGCTGTTGCTTGGTAAGATGCAAGCCCTGTGATGCTTCTCCTCCCCGCAGCCAATGCTGGGAGGGCGGCTCATCTGCGTCGATGGAGCTGTAGCAGGTGGCACATTCGTGTAACTGGCCCTGGGAAAACCACTGGTGGTGGAATGTCTGCGTGGTCTCCTCGTTGGTAAAAACGAAGCTGGAGATTATGGGCTCGTCGAACATGATTGAGATATGGAAACTTTGGATTCGAAAACTAAAGGTGGATATAGCTTTGTTGGACGATTTACCAATTTCAGGCACAAATAGATGATTACTCTTTCAGTTTGCTCCGGAAGCACTGAGATGTATCTATGGCAAGATTCAGTTGCTGAGTGATATCCTTATCTTCGTCCACCTGGCTTATATACAAACTAGTACTACAGGGTAACAGGTAGACTGTGAAGGTACATATATCCTTTGGTGTTACAAATCTACTTGTGGATTTTCCTTTTACCTAATCCGTCATATATTTTATGAGCATTCAAGTTGTGCTAATAATTGAGTACAACAGCAGCTGCGCGGTCATAAAGTTTTATTAGGTATAGGTGTATACGGTATAATCTGTTTTAAAAATGATAGAGCGGCTGGTATTAGATAAACGACGCCTACGAAGGGATTGGCAGTCTAATAGATCACCAATTACAAAGCACATGCTTAAGATACCCACACGCAGGCTTACCAATGCTCTCAAACAAGAGGAAAAAAACAGCCAACGTTCATATATCGAGCAACTCTCTCCCACCAGCACTAAGTACCCTCTTTGGAGAGCTCACAGAAACCTAAAGACTCCAATAGCGCCAATTATGCCACTACGAAGTCCCTCTGGCACCTGGTTTCGAAGTGATGAAGAAAGAGCCTGTGCTTTCGCTGACCATTTACAAAATGTATTCCGACCAAATCCCTCTACCAACACATTTATTCTCCCTCCTTTAATAGCAGCCAATCTAGATCCTCAAGAACCCTTTGAATTCCGACCATGTGAACTAGCAAAGGTTATCAAAGAGCAACTGAACCCAAGAAAATCGCCTGGCTACGACCTAATAACTCCAAGAATGCTCATTGAACTCCCAAAGTGTGCTATTCTTCACATCTGCCTGTTGTTCAACGCAATCGATAAGCTTGGATACTTCCCTCAAAAATGGAAAAAGTCGACCATAGTAATGATTCCAAAGCCAGGAAAAGATAAAACGCAGCCATCATCATATAGACCGATAAGCTTACTAACATGTCTTTCAAAGCTGTTTGAAAAAATGCTACTCCTTCGGATTAGCCCTCATCTTAGAATAAACAACACACTTCCAACACATCAATTTGGCTTTAGAGAAAAACATGGAACCATCGAACAGGTCAACCGAATCACGTCAGAAATTCGTACTGCTTTTGAACATCGAGAATACTGCACAGCCATTTTTCTAGACGTCGCGCAGGCATTTGACAGAGTGTGGCTCGATGGACTTTTGTTTAAAATAATCAAGCTGTTGCCCCAAAACACACATAAGCTACTGAAGTCATACCTATATAACAGAGTGTTTGCAATAAGATGCGATACAAGCACTTCACGCGATTGCGCAATCGAAGCTGGAGTGCCGCAAGGCAGTGTACTGGATCCAATCTTATACACCCTGTATACGGCGGATTTCCCCATAGACTACAATCTAACAACCTCCACGTTCGCTGATGATACCGCGATACTCAGTCGCTCCAAATGCCCAATAAAAGCCACGGCACTCCTATCCCGACACTTATCATCTGTAGAACGATGGCTTGCCGACTGGAGAATTTCAATAAATGTTCAAAAATGCAAGCAGGTTACCTTTACCTTAAACAAACAAACATGCCCACCACTGGTCTTGAATAACATATGCATTCCACAAGCCGACGAGGTAACATATCTGGGTGTTCATCTGGACAGGCGGCTCACTTGGCGCAAACATATAGAAGCCAAATCGAAACATCTTAAACTTAAAGCAAGGAACCTCCACTGGCTCATAAATGCTCGCTCTCCACTTAGTCTGGAGTTCAAAGCTCTTCTATACAACTCCGTCTTAAAACCTATCTGGACTTATGGCTCCGAGCTGTGGGGCAACGCATCCAGAAGTAACATAGACATTATTCAGCGAGCACAGTCAAGAATTCTGAGAATTATCACTGGAGCGCCGTGGTACCTTCGGAACGAAAACATACACAGAGACCTAAAAATCAAATTAGTAATCGAAGTAATAGCTGAGAAAAAAAACGAAGTATAACGAAAAGCTGACCACCCATACAAATCCCCTCGCAAGAAAACTAATCCGAGTATGCAGTCAAAGCCGGCTGCACCGCAACGACCTCCCAGCCCAGCAATAAACTTATTAGGGCATTAATGAAAAAAAAAAACTATCACTAAGTGAAAGTTAATTAAGTTAGATTAAGATTTGAACACTTATTGTTAGTCTCTTAACACAAAGAGAAGATTCAATAAATAATAAAAATTAAATAAAAAAAAAAAAAAAAAAAAAAATGATAGGTTTTTCAGACAGATACATTTTCAATAATCTTAAATAGAGAGGCGAGTGGTGGTATCACCCGCATGGAAATAACATTCTGGAACAAAATTATAAGATTATCCTAGAATCCTCGCAAACAAATAATTATTATAGCTACTTCATTTATGTTATTGATACTATCAAATATTGATACGAATTGATACTGGTCAAATTAGTTTTGAATTGAAACGAATTCAATAACGCTTTAGTGCGCTTTTACTTATTTAATTGACAGAGTGGCTTCCCCAATAATTTCTGAACAATTTTGTAGTTCCTATTCAGTTTTTCCATGAAAAACCACAATCAAAAATGTTAAAATAAACAGCTTTTCTTGAAATTCAGGTAGACGGAATAATCAAAAACCTAATGAAAAAAACCCTTTCTAATTAGCCATCGGGTTTAATGAGAGTGAAATCGAAAAAATATATTAATAATATATTTCTGGATTAAGCAATAGCTGTACCCATTAGAACGTACCCATTATTATAACTTGGAAAGAATATGTCAGAGAATATTTGGTTTCCAATAGTTCGATCGAAAATTGATTTGTACAGACAAAGGATTTAAAATCTTAAAGAAACATTGCAAGACTGCATGACAACATTTACTATATCAGTTCAGCAACAGAGTACATTTCCCCAAGGGCCAAACTCAAGTGTCACAACACGTAAGTCAACACGTGAAAATTGGATTATTAGAACGGCGCGTGAGTAAACAGGACACAATGCCAGATGAGGGATCCAGCAAATTGGTCTGGAAGTACTCCAGGACGACGACCGATGTCGATTGGATAACCAACGAGGCACAAAACAAGCGTCGCAGGAATGCGTTGCCATTTGAAATTCAGCACGGAGCCAGAAGTCCAGGACTCTCAGGATAGGAATGCGTTTTAAGGGGCATCAATAATTCAGTGAGCAGTGGCGAAGCCAAACAACTAAATTATCGCCAGAAGTCTCACACTTTACACGGCACATTTACAGAAGCTATAATATATATTATATGTGTATAAACTCAAAAATGCTATCAATTCCGTCAATTTGAGTAAAATTCTAGTCATGGCTTGTCCTTCAACCTTTATAGCAAAAATCCTAATCATTTAAAATCCAGTTTATAATAAATGTTGTTTTAGATTATAAGAAGAACGAAAGAGAAAGTAGAGAGCCTAAAATTTAGACTCACCCGGGTAGAGTGTCAAAAAAACAAAAAACACGGCGGTCCCGAGGTATGTCCCGCTGTCTGACTCTAAATCCTTGCAAAGTTTAATTATGCACTATAAGGATTGTTGTTGGGTTCATATTAAGGGCAAAAAACGCCCAACCAACTTACGACCAGACATTGGTCATTGTTTTGATAGCCCAGACGGCAATCGGCAGGACAGCAAGTGCATAATATGGTCGGTCACACAGGACTAAAGCTTTAAAGCCATTTCTCACAACGCCTAGACTGTCGGATCGCAAATCGATTTCACTTTCTCGGTTATGTTTTGGTTATAAATTACAAAACGAAATGACATGGCGTCCCTCGTCAAAATCGCCGGCCAAACCTACGTACATATATAAATCATACACAATTTACGCACAGCCATTTTTAGCACTTTATGTGGGACTCATTATAGAAGTCACGCCCCAAACCCAAAGCTTTGTAATAATAATTCAGATATGGCGGCACATTAGTTCCGCCATTCTGAGCAGCCAGTGTACAATAAACGATGGACCAACAGGTTGTGAGATGTGGATTTGGTCAAGACCGAAGGCTAGTACACTTCATAAATGTCGGCGAAATGTCGCACCTGGAAAAAAATGTACACTATATATATATATATATATATATATATACATGTGCAACTACAATACTTACAAGGGCGCAGAAAAGTATGCTACAATAAGCCAATGGAATTTGAAAGGATTCCTTCGAGATCAAACATCAGACGGCTGTTTATTTCAAAACAAGCATACATATATTGTAGATTTTATTAGTTGTAGCTCGGTTATTATTTCCAGTGCACGCCAGAATGATTGATAGTCCACTGGAGAAGGAAGGAGAATGGAGGCCTACTCCGAATCGGAAGACATGAGCCCATAAAACGTTTTCGGCAAAATGTTCATCAAGTAGCCATACAATAAATAATAGAACAGTCAGATACATTTGACATGGAACCATAAAAATGCAGCCACCCCAATAGAGCTCCCTCAAAGAAGACAACACCAGCTCATTCAAATTGTTGCCATGTGCACATAAGGAGCAGACAAAGGATATAAAGTAAATGAAGCGCCTCGCAAAATGCAGACTCCAGATGAGTAGTGGCACATCCCAGACGATGGGGCGAGTATTTCATTCTATTTCCATTTTCACATACTCGTTTCTCAGTTGCCATTCAAAGGCGAAGAAGGCACATCCACAGTTGAAATCGAAATCAATTGTTATACACAATGAAAACTGTTTTCCTACACAATAAATGCTTACCGCACACTTTGGGATATTGTGCACTCGAAAAATAGTCTTAAGATTGTAAATAAATTTGGGACAAGTGTTTTAAGCGTATAAGGTAAAATTTAAGATAATATAATAAGCCGACTTTCGTGAGTAATGTTAACGTTATTCCAAACACTTCCTTACTTTAGCCTTTAAATCAGCTATTTTTTCTCAGTGCTAATGCCAAACGCAAAGGAATTTCGAGCAGCTCCAGCTTTAATACAAAAATAATCATTTAAGCAAGGAGCCAGGTCCCCCAATCTTCCAGGTTCTTCTGCCTGACGGCGAAGGAACAATGGACTGTCGGAGTATGGGAATCGTATGTGAATCGCATGAATGACAGAGAAGATAAGGTTTAACATCAATCGCGACTTGGCAGACTTGGCAGTGCTTAACCTTGAAATGCACGAATTCAAATGGTTATTCTGTCTGGTTTGCAGGGCATGTAAGTCAGGACAATTGTTTGGGATTTCGTGTTTCAATAAGTGAGTTCTCAATGAACAAGCTTCTCATTGATTTAAATTAAGAGACTAAATTCACATTTGCCGTGTAAGCTGCTTAAAAAATAACGAATATTTTTGCACAAAAAAATTTTTTATTTCAACCTTCTGCTAGCACAGAAACCTAAAAAAGTTTTCAGGTACACACTGTATCATAGTCAATTTTAATAAAACAGCTTCTGGTTGCAATACGTTTAGCTTTTTCATTTTTCACAATAGCCAAATGGACAATAAGTCCAGCCAACCACGGGAATTCTTCAGCTTCATTTTTATGAATACAGATTGGGTGCAGTGGCGCAGATCCACGGATGAAATAGAGTAAGCCATCCATGCGAATGTATAAATTTTAATACGCGTATGAATGAAAATTTCGAATTCAAATCCAAATGGCTCGGCACACAACATGCCAGGCAATCAAGAGGCAAAGATAGAAATTAATTTTTGGCAGGCCTTAGATGTGATTAAGCTTGGGATTACAACATACGAATGTGAGTATATAAGAAGGGATATCCTGAAAACAAGACAGCAGACAAATGCCAAATTGACGACTCGTCAAATGGATGTTATTAGCATAAATTGCTTTTTAATGCCAAAGATTGTTCGGCAAAACCATTTTAATCCGCATACGATTATCACATGCTTGTACATTTGATTTTCCACGGTCTGGCGCAGTCATACTTCAGCTCATCTCGACGCAGACAGGACCCGTAAGTGATTTGTTTATTCAAGGGGAATTGATTGCAACGAAAATCGTGGCAGACAAAGACAAAGGCAGCCAGCTGCGGCCCGACAATCCGAATCCGAATGAGAATCAGCTCCAAAAGCTCAGACACACGCGGAGGTCGTATAAATCCATCCATTCATTGGACACACTCCCAGTCGCACAAGAACACAAGTGTAAATTTGCCATTTTTATGGTTTAAGTGTCACGTCATTATAATTCAGACGAACGTATATGCCACTCGAGCCATTCGAATTTTGTTTATGGTAGACACATTAAAAGTTGGCCCCAGTACGGCAGCACCATATGTTTGCTTTAGAAATATATCACCCGAAAGGCAATCAAGATGGAATAACATAGAAGGCACATAATGATCCCAAAAATAAAATGAATAAATATATGAAACTTTCACACACTCTTTACACAATAAGAGTTCTTTCAAGAGTTCTCTCCATAATCATTAATCCATCAGTATCCTACCTACAATTTAATATTGTATTCTTAATTAACATTTACTTTATTAAATAAGAAAATATATTATTTTAAAATCGTAAAGTTCACGTTTTCGTTGGATCCAATTCACATAAATATAAAATACATCTAGCAGACTTTCGCAATAACTCAGAAAGTGTCAAGTGCTTAACTTGAAATAAATGGAAAATCGCCTTCCAAGAGTACATAAATTATGAAGTACAAACGTCAGTTTAACACTTTGTTAGCCACTAAAAGAAAAAGATAAAAATGCGTTGTGGATATAATAAATATATTCCATGCACACTTACCCCACATATTTCCCTTTAGAATTGGACACTGATGATAAATAAGACTTTTTTTGAGATTTTCCCAAACTAACATTGAACCCTTTCGAGGTCTGACTTTTAAATGGCGAGAAGGAAAAACTATTTCTCCGCCCTTTCCAGCATTGCTCAACTAAATATTTTAAGGAAAATAATAAAATATGTAATATAAACTGTCAATAAATATATACTTACAAAGATGAAAGCATTTGCTTTGTTGTGGATCTTGGGCTCTTCGGGATTGTAGTTCCCAGCAATACCATAATTTATAACTTCTAGCATTTGATTTCCCTTCAATGGAAATCCAGTAATACCAAGAATTAATTCATTTACTTTGCGTACAACATCATGTAAAGAAGTAGAAAGATTTCCGATTTTGCAACTGCAATTCCCTGATAAATGTTCGATTCGTTGAAGTTTTGGTCTGGATACATTCTTTAAAACTTCTATGTCCTTTTGACCAAGGAATCCGTAAAAAATACTGATATAGGGTTTCATGGACAACTCCTCCATTTTTAAGGGTGCCAGTTTAAGGAATGGTGTCCAATCCACATAGCGACATACAAGAACTCCTGATTTCCTCCTATAGCGTTTTGAGCATATTTCTTTCTGCAGCTGGAACACTTTCTTCGGTTTTGTGAGTTTGGCAGGATTCGATTGCAAATGTTTTAGCTTTGGCAGTTGTGTCAGCATATAAGTGTGATTGGGATTGATTGAGAGCAGCTCATTCGCATACTTTTTAGCTTCGAAATAGTGACCTATAAAAAAATATGTTATAAGATTAATACATTTTTTCTTCTTATACAACGACGAATATTACCAAGTCCCTTGTTGGCCTCCACTAGGGATTCCAACAGGTTCGGGTAGTTCCAAAGTTTAATTTTAAGAACTTCTGGACTGACATTATCATCGTAATGATATAGAGCCAATTCCAACCAATTCTCCGATTGGTTGTAATCTTTTAGGAATAGATACATCAGACCGAGCATTAGGCACTCATCAGCACTCCAATTTCTAATGCTGCAAATATTGAAAATAATATATGTATGTGGATGACAGTAGATCTTACTTCTTATCTTTGTCATCTATAAAGCCTTCAGTCATGGCATAGGAGTCCAAATTGTAAACAGTTTGAAGTCTATGCATAGCACCCATTGATTCTTCGAAGTCCACAGATGTTGGTTGCTGTGTTAATAACATCTGAGAGACCGCAATCTGTTCAAGACCTAGATCTTTCTTTAATAGTCTGAAATATTGGGGCCAATCATTGTGAAGGTGCCTCAGAACCTTATATCCATAAATTAAATTACGCGGGGAGGTTTTAGTCGATTTCAACAGTTCTTCTGATTGCCTTATGGCTCTGTAAGGCAATACAATTAGATAATTATACTTAATTTCTTTTCTAAACATACCGCCTAATTTTCTGTAAGTGCTTCTTTAAAACTTTTTTATAGCTCTGAAGATTGTTGACATGTGTTTCTTTCAACTTTAGCAATGACAACTGCGACTCCGAGGATATTGCAAAATCATAAGATTCGGGAGCAGATACAACTTCTCCCTTAACTTGAAAACCAAGGCAGGCAGTTACAACTACAAAATGAAACAGCATTCTAACCAAGACATTAACTTGTTTAAACTAATTATTGCAGGCCAAAGCATATCGTATATATATTTAGTCTCATTAGCCTTAATTTGTAATGCTTCATGGTTGATATGTTAATGCAAGTATACAATATAAACATTCTTAGTAAAATTTTCTTTTACATTTTAAAAATGAACAGAGATTTTAAATAGTATAGTGAAAATAAAAAAATTATCATAAATTTATTAAGATAATCATAATAAAAGTTTAGAACTAAGCTATTTTATTAATGAGCCTGAACTCGCAGATCTAGAAATAGAAAAATCATTTCACGGCCCACCTGCACGTTGCTTAGATAAAACAAATTAATTAGCAACAGTATCTGGCAGTAAAAGTCGCTATCCAGTTTGTCTGAAGAGTCTTGGTGCTCATAGTCACAGTCACCAATGCCATAGTTACTTATTTGCAGCTCGTCAGACTCCGAGACACTTAGACCTGTGACATTCATTACCCGTTAATTATTTCCCTAATAACCTTTCATCCGTATTATGACCCAATCAAATTGTCTTGCAAGTGCACAGATGAGAGAAATATTCAATTTACTGTTCTAATGATGCGTAAAACTTGCTGCCTTTAGATTTCATTAATTTGGATGAGATTGTGAAATATTCTAATAGGCAGATTCAAGTTTAATACCTCCTCCACTTTCACTGAAACTAGTTGTAGAAATATGAAATTCCATTGCCATGCGACATGCAAACTTTAATAGATATTTGTTTGCTTTCTCTGTTTTGAGTATCTCGGCTATTGAACTCAAGTTTTAATATCTGGGAATCTGTACTAGCCAATAATGTGGGATTAGCCCCAATCAATGCTTTCTCGGCATATCTCAAAGCGAATTTATAACGGCCTCAAACAACTCAGAACTAATATCCTTCTAGTATTTGTCAATTGAAGTCTCATCCAGATGCAATAAATACATTTTAACAGATATTAGTAAATGTAGTTCATATAGCTTTTCTCTTGTATTAAGGCCATTAAAAAATAAAAAAATTTAAAAATCCATTTTATGGTGCAAATGTCGTAAAAAGGAAATATCCAGCACCTTGCCTTTCCTTTAGAAAATTAAGCCATTCAAATAAGTATATATTTTAAAATAAAAAGTTGTTAAAAAGCACGTGCCTATAGTTTGACTTGTGATAATCACATATCATAGTTTCTTGTCTGCCTAAAATTATCGGTCATTTATCTCGTTAACTAAACACGACAACTAATAGTGTTTGCAACTTACCAAGTGTAGGTAATAAAACTTCCCTGACAAATGCATTTGTTATACCTTAACACACAATTGACGTGCTATTTATGAACGGGAATAGGTAAGTCAGTAATTTGTATACTCCCAACTGAAATAGTCATGTTTATCATCCTATCAATCTGCCTAATTTCACTTGGTCCTCCAATAGGCCTTTGTGAAATTACAAATTCTGCAATGTCCATAGCTGGAATGAAAGAGCTTGTGGACTTGGAGGGTTTTTTCATCAGCGAAATGGAGAGCTACACTGCAGCCCTGAAGAATAAAATCGATCTGATGGAGAGGTTGGGGGATAAGTTGTAAAAATATTTCATTTCAGTGTATCCAATTTTCAGTTTGCTACAAGAAGTACAATCCAAACGAGAGATTTCCCGAAGGAACCCAGAAGAGTTCGTTGCTCATCCCCTCAATGCATTTTCCCTCATTCGACGGCTGCACGAGGATTGGACCCAAGCCGAGCTATTGATGTTGAATCAAGTTGGCTTGGAACACCTTCAAGCTATTGAAACTGGCTTGGAGGAAGCCCAGCCAAGCGATAATGATCTTAACGATGCCATCGGCGGAATAATCTCACTGCAACAATTCTACAATCTACAGCCAAGTGACATAGCCAATGGATTACTGATGGGACAGCAATACAAGTGGGTAATAAGTTTACCAGAATCTTATCAGGTTGATTGCGAAATCTTGTTTACAGTGCCAGCTTGACCACACTTAACTGTCAGGCTTTGGCCAACGCGTGTATGAATTTTAATTACGATAAGTATGCCTTAAATTGGTTCAAAGCTGCTGTAGATCACTACAATGACGATCGAGATGGACAGGTCTATAGGGAGGTATTTGATTTTAGGCTGCCTGATTTATACATAAATTACACCTCAGTTTTGGTAACTAAAGGTAGGTTAGTTTTGTGGCACTAACCATTTACAAGATAAATAATTAGCCCTAAAAAGGTTTTCGCAAAGCCGCATGGAAAGTCCTGCAGGACGTCGCTGATTTAGACGCTACTCTCTGGTTGCTTCGCAAAGATATTTATGAGGTAGGAAAAATCGATGTTCCTGATCCCACGGTAAGTTGTAATTTTTTGTGTAAATATTAAGGAAACTTAATGTTTTTCCATAATTAGTTTATCATAACACCATGGTTCGATGTTACTGGTTGTCTAAGAGTTGGGCAGACCAGCCAACATCTCAGCTGTCACTACGAAAAGAACACGTCTGAATTCCTTAGGATTGCTCCGCTTAAGGTGGAAACGCTTAGTTTGAAGCCGCATATTGTTTTGTATCATGATGTGATCTATGACAGCGAGATCTCAAAAGTCAAAAATATTTCACTGCCTTCACTAAAGAGTCCTTTGCGAATTCTCTATGCTATTGACTATAACCTAAAGTTCGCCAAAATTCGCGAGGATCACCAGAGCCCTCTAAGCCTGCGAATTAAGGACATGACAGGAGAGGACGTGCAAGAGGACACGGATTTTCAGATAGATAACTACGGTATCTGTGGGTTTAGAAATTTCCATACTGACAATATAGAATTGCAGGATCAAACGGTATGCTGGATAAAAAGAAAAACACAAATGAATCGATGATAAAATAATTCTTATCTTTCAGGCGGAACTTGGCGATCGCTTAACGAGCATAATGTTTTTTGTAAGTATATCTATGTAGTATATATAATATGGAATGGGATTTTTTCTGAACTAATATTTTTGGCAATATTTTAGATGAACGATGTGGCTCAAGGTGGTGCCTTGGCTTTTCCAAACTTAAATCTCACAATTTGGCCACAAAAAGGCAGCGCTTTGGTTTGGAGAAACCTGGACCATAGAATGCAGCCTAACCAAGATCTTTTGCACGTATCATGTCCTGTGGTAGTGGGCTCAAAATGGAGTAAGTTAGCTTTCAATCAAAAATGAACATTTTTGAAGTAATAATTAAATACTCTTTGAAGCACTCGTCAAATGGTTACACGAAAGACCTCAAATGTTCTCCAGACCTTGTACAACAGGCCGGAAATTTAAATCGCATGACCAAAGCATGAAATTTAGAGCGTTAAATAAATAATTTCAATAACCTAATCCATGTTGTCTTGATGTGATTGCTTTTACAGTGTTTTCAAAAGCTGCTAGAGAATGTTGAATGTTGTGAGAGCCGCTGCTGTGCTTATTCTAGTTCAATCAATTCATTCTACGGACCCTAATGATTTCTTAAATAGAAAATACTACAGCTCCTCAGTTTTGGGGCTAGTTAAGCTCTTAAAGATGGAGCAAGAGTTTATGGTGAATTTTTCGATCTATGCCAACATCTTGCAGGAGAAAGTGGACAATCTAAATATGTGAGTTGAACTTTCACCAGTAATTACACATTCGCAGCACTCATAACATGTTTCCTAGTTTCCTAGATGCCCTGAAGCGACCCAATCACAAAACCCACAATGAAAGGGAGAAGTTCGTTTCCAATCCGTTAAATGCGTTTGGACTCATCAGAAGACTAAATCAGGATTGGCCAAAATTGCAAAACTACACCCAAAAGCCTTTGGGCCTTGAACAACTCACTGCGATGCAGGATATCGTGAGTGCAGCCCCTGAATCCTTTGATATGAATGAAAAACTTAAAGCGATGCACCGCATAGAGACAACCTATGATCTCCAACCAAAGGATATAGCAAAAGGACTTCTTCAAAGGACAGAATTTAAGTAAGTCCAAAAACTACTACTACTAACTGAAATCATTATATTTGAGACGTATTAAAAATATTTGTACTCTTTATTGGAAACTAGCTATAGACTTTTATTTCGGGACTGTTTGGCTTTGGCTTACCATAAATTTGAAATCGGCGAGTTTAAGCGATCACTTTTGTGGTTTCAAGAAGCATTAAAGTTAAGCACAGATGGTAGTTTGGAGATTATGAATAGATTAAAGGAAATTGAATTGAAAGGCTTTGCAACAGCTGTAGCCAAACGAAGTAAGTAAATTATATTAAGTTAAGGCAAAATTAATGCCGTCATTTCTTAATCACGTTTTCGTCCCAGGCATTTATTTGTCCAATCAAGGACTGACTAATGAGACCATTGATGACATGGCCAATAGCCAATTACAAGATGCCAAACTAATGGATTTGGAACAACTGATCAGTTCAGAATTAAAGCAATGGATTAATGATGACTCCACAACACCTCCCACTGACCATAATCTTGGATGTCGTGGACTCTTTCCCAAGAAGTCCAACCTCGTCTGCCGTTACAACTCGAGTACAAACGCTTTTCTAAAACTAGCACCCTTGAAAATGGAGGAAATAAGCCGGGATCCTTACATTGTGATGTTTCACGAAGTGATTAGCGATAAAGACATTGAAGAAATGAAAGGTGAAATTACAGAAATGGAGAATGGGTGGACTAGCTTGGGAGATCCTAAGGAGATTGTTTCCCGCGTCTATTGGATAAGGAAGGAATCTTCGTTTAGTAAGCGAATTAATCAACGCATTTCCGACATGACGGGCTTCAAACTGGAAGAATTTCCAGCCATACAATTGGCCAATTTTGGAGTGGGTGGGTACTTCAAGCCACATTACGACTTTTATACAGATCGTTTAAAAGAGGTGGATGTGAACAACACGCTGGGAGATCGAATTGGCAGTATTATATTTTATGTAAGTATATTAATGTTTTCTCCAAAATTTGACAACTTCGATTGTTGTTCCTTTCTGGCAGGCTGGAGAAGTCTCACAGGGTGGACAAACCGTATTTCCCGACTTAAAGGTGGCGGTGGAGCCGAAAAAAGGTAATGCGTTGTTTTGGTTCAATGCTTTCGATGATTCAACGCCAGATCCACGATCCCTGCACTCTGTGTGTCCAGTTTTAGTGGGTTCACGATGGAGTGAGTATTATGAGAAAATGTTATACAGCTCCAGACATAACTACGAGTATATACTTTCAGCGATAACCAAGTGGTTACACTACGCCCCCCAATTGTTTGTGAAGCCCTGCAGCCCAAGAGTTCATTTGGAGTGACGTGTTCCCTAACGATAAAAGTAAAAAATAAATGTATTAGTGACGGTATACCCTTGTCGTATTTAATTTACTTAGCTAACTGATGAATAAAGAAGTCAGTCAATATGAAAAGCTTCTGGAGTTTGATCATATTTCTTATGTTTTGGAGTCCAATTATGGGCGATAACTCCGGCGAATCCGAATACGTCGAAAATAATAGTGTGTATAGTTCAATCACGAGGCTTTTAAAACTTTTAGAAATGGAGGAAATCTTCATAACGAACATTAAGGCATACACCAATAAGTTGGCCGAAAAAGTCAAAAATCTACAAGCGTAAGGATGTTTTTGTAAATGATTTACAATTGTATATGCCACATGTTATCCACAGTTATATCGACTCGGTTGACTACGAATTCCAACAAAGTTTTGAAGATCGAGAGAAATATGTCGGTAATCCCATTAATGCATTTAGTCTAGTGAGACGGACACATCAAGATCTACCGAAATGGCACAACTATTCACAGCAGATCGTGGGAATGGGTAAGAGTATTTATCCCAATTTTAAAGAATTTATTAAATTTTCATATGAATGAGTGGTATTGACAACAGCATTAGCTTGATCACTTTATATTGCTCAAAATACCGTACTCAAATAATAATTCAATTTTTTTTAGAGGAACTGTTTGCCTTGGAGGAAATTATAGCCAAGGTACCGGATAAAAAGGATATGGCATATTCACTGGGAGAAATGCATCGGATTGAACAGATTTACGATTTGGAAGCCATTGAGTTGGCAAGAGGTCGTATTCAGGGCAAGCAATATGAGTATAGGAAACATTTTTTTTTTTGTTATTATCCATTCAATATGATTACTTTTTAGCTTTCGGCCTTCTATTCGGGATTGTGTTGCTTTGGGAGAGCACAAATTTAAAAGGGAGGACTACCAACGGGCTTCTATGTGGTTTCGCGTGGCCATCAAACATGAGCCCGAAGGAAATGCCGAGATTATCAACAGCATTCTTGGAGATCCCAAGGTTAATTTGTATACTTTGTACGCCAAATCAATGCTCATATTCGGTAAGGAGGATGAGTCAAGAAGGCCTATCTAATCTTTCCCTTACAACCATATAGGCATGATCAAGTCAAATCCTTCGATGACAATCGCAGAAGCTAAGAAAATATCCTACGAAGCTCTGAATAAGGCCAGCCTAGCAGATATAAAATCTCTCTTAAATGAGTTGCTAAGTCAAACTGACGATGAAATTGTTTACGAAATGAATGTTAACAAGACAAAACCCTCAGACTACGAAATTGGATGTCGTGGCCAGTTTCTTAGGCGAAGGAATCATGTTTGCACCTATAATTTCACCATAACCGAATTCTTGAAACTAGCTCCCTTGAAACAGGAAGTTTTAAATTGGGATCCTTACATTGTCATATATCACGATGTTCTTAATGACGACGAGATCGATAAGTTGAAAAACCACTTGAATGATACTGACGCGGTGGAAGTCAATCCTATTGAAAAACGCATCTTTCAACGCATAAACGAATTGACACGACTTAGTTTTGAACATTCAGATCAACAAATAGTATCCAAAAACGGTCCTCGAACGCACAAACATAAGAAGGAATATTTAAAAGGAACATTACTATTTTTTGTAAGTACAGTGTACTCAATGTGCAATTTTAATTGGTTACATTTAGTTTTGCAATATAAGATTCTCTTTTGATTTTATAATTGAAACTATCCTATTGATAGAATCTGCACTAACTATTTATCCAAAAAATATTTACTTCTAACCAGCTTAACAATGTGGAACTCGGTGGTGCTATGGTTTTTCCAAAGTTGAAAATATCCGTCTTTCCTCAAAAGGGCAGCTGTCTCTTTTGGCATAACACACTTGATCCTCGCAGTGAGCCTTTGGAATGCCCAGTTCTTCAAGGAAATAAAAGGGGTACATGAAAAAATGGAAATCTAATGAAATAAATTTGATTGATTTAGATTTCTTTTTAGTTATCACACAAAAAGGTGCATACAATGGACGACCTATGCAGTACAAGAAAGCAAAGAGTAACCAAAAGTTTTAAATAATTTTAGATAAAACTTTAAATAGCACTTAATATTTGTAAAATAAAATAACTTTGCAATAAAAAAATAAAATAACCCGATAGATAACGGTAGCTAATAAACAAAAAACGTAACTAATCAATTCAACCAACTATAACCTTAGAGAATCCATTTAAGTCAAGAAGAACTTACAATTGTTTAAAGAAATGTGAATACTTTTTAGTTATAATGAGAAAGTATCATAGTTTACTCCCAGTTCTGCTTGGTTTTGCAGTTCTAAACAGTTTTGTAGGATGTGTCGAGGATATTGAGGAAAAAGAACGATACAGCTCATCTACTGTGGGACTTCTGAAACTGCTCAAAGTGGAAGAAAAATTCACCGATAACCTTTTAAACCAAGTTGATCAGCTAGGAGAAAAATTCGAAGCACTTCGAATGTAACACAACCTAAAATTTGTTTTTATCACAAGTAAAAGAAAAATTTTAGGTACTTGTCGTCAGTGGGTTATGAATTACATCGAAGCCTCAATGAAAAAGTGCAATACGTTTCAAATCCCATAAATGCATTTTCACTGCTAAGACGCACGCACGAGGATTTACCAAAATGGCACGAATACTTTAAAGAAGCCATTGGAGAAGGTATGTTGTAACTAGAAACTAGTATTAGTCGTAGCTAGTACGTAGTAACTAATAAGTAGTAACTAGCAAGTAGAAACTAGTTTGTAGTAACTAGCAACTAGTAACATCAAATTGAAATAGAGCTCTATTAATACTTTGTAGTAATATATACTAATATACTCTACTATACTATATAATATACATTTTTATATATACAGGAAATCAGAGTATTCTGGTTGACCTTGTGAAAATGGTTCCGAACGATGTGGACATGTTGTCGGCCATGCATGGAATTCAACGCATAGAAAAAATATATGACTTGAAAATCGACGATCTGGCACAAGGTGTTTTGCAAGGAGTTCAGTACAAGTATATAGAATAGTAATTAAAATTGGAGAATTATTAGCGAAATCGAATCTGCAGCGTTCAACTTACATATCGCGACCTCATAGCCATGGGAAATTCGATGTACCAGCAAAGCGACTATCAGACAGCAGCCAAATGGTATCGAATTGCTTGCAAACGCGAATTGGAAAATCCCGAACAATTATTTATTCAGATTTTGGGCGACCCATCTGAACACCTTCATCGCCAATACATTAAATCCCTCTTCAAATACGGTAAGACTAGGCTTTATTGTTTTCTCCTTTTGCTTATATCAACTAATTGTAGGCTCTACAACATCTGAGCCTTCGAAGTCCATTGAAGAAGCCTTTATAATGGTACAGGCCAGTCAAGAGGAGCTGGATAATATTATGTCTGACCTGAACGAACCGCAGAACGACGTTGAAGTAGAGAAAGATCTGTATCAGGTAAAAAGAAGTCCTTCCAACTGTGAACTTGGTTGTCGAGGACTGTATCGCCAAAAGACGAATCTTGTGTGTCGATACAAAAGCACTGCGAATACGTTTCTGCGATTGGCTCCTCTAAAATTGGAGGAAATTAGTTTGGATCCATTTATGGCAATGTATCACGAAGTTCTGTACGATTCGGAGATTCGTGAACTTAAAGGACAATCGATGAATATGGTTAATGGCTACGCCAGCCAGAGAAATGGCACAGAAATCAGAGATACAGTTGTCCGATATGATTGGTGGTCAAATACTTCATTGGTTCGGGAGCGCATCAATCAGCGGATAATTGATATGACAGGATTCAACTTCTTAAAAGATGAAAAACTACAGATCGCGAACTATGGATTGGGCACCTATTTCCAACCGCACTTTGACTACTCGTCCGATGGTTTTGAAACTCCAAATATTACGACGTTGGGAGATAGGTTGGCAAGCATTCTTTTTTATGTGAGTAAAGATGATTGCTTTCCCTTCAAATATATATAAAAATTCCAATTTACAGGCTAGTGAAGTTCCACAAGGAGGTGCCACTGTTTTTCCGGAAATTAATGTTACGGTCTTCCCACAAAAAGGCAGCATGTTGTACTGGTTCAATTTGCATGATGACGGAAAACCTGACATAAGAAGCCTACACTCGGTGTGTCCTGTTCTCAATGGCGACAGATGGAGTAGGTTAGCTTATTCATATATACGTACGATTGTACTACATATAGGAAGTTTTCTTTTACAGCGCTCACAAAGTGGGTTCCTATGTTTCCGCAAATGTTTAGCTTCCCATGCAAATCGTAGTAAATACAACTCTAGTTAAAAAATGTTTTTTTTTAGATTTCATGCGAGCAATATTATAAGATAGTTACTTGGTTTCATAGTTAAAAGATACCAAAACAAATCTTAAACAAACGAATTTTTTGTGGCGGAACCAAAAATGTATCAGCCATTACCAATATACCATGAAATTGTTGATTAGTCTAATAAATAGAACAGAAATTCAGTGCATTAGTCTACCCAAGTCAAGATGAAGTGGTTCGTGCTTCAGATATGTCTTGTATTCATTTGGGTTCCGCAGAACTTTTGCAAGGAAAGAAATGAAACGTCAGAGGAGAAAATGATATACAGCACATCTGTGATGAGCATGATGAAACTTTTGGAAATGGAAGAATCTCTAAAAACGAACTTAGATATATACGTTCAGGAAATGCAGTCCAAGTTAGATCTGATTAAATTGTAAGTAGGGTAAATTATTTTTTATTCAAAAAAAATCTTTTGAAATGTGCTATGAATTATACTATATAATAAATTATATGAGACACATTTTATTGTATATTATTTTCAGATATCAAGACTCGCTGAAACGAGTAACTTTAACAACGCTGGAGGAGAAGGAAGAGTATGTGTCCAATCCTCTAAATGCGTTTCCCATGCTCAGACGCCTCAATCAAGATTGGCCCAAATGGCTGAGATATATAAAATTGGCTATAGCTTCGAAGAAAATCAAAGAAATGGAAGTGCAGTTGAAGTCCGCGCCGATTGACGATGACCTCAAAGTTGCCCTAAAGGGTATGACGCGCATTGAAAAATTTCACAATCTGCACGCAGAGGATTTGACGAAAGGTGTCCTCATGGGAAAGAAATTAAAGTGGGTTGGCAAATTTAATATGCAATCTTGAGAATATTCAATGACATTCTCCTTGTAGCTCCCATTTGACTGCTCCGGATTGTGTTGCCCTGGGTGATTATTACTACAATCAAACTCAATTCTCAGGATCCACGCACTGGTATCGCATGGCCCTAAGGGTTCACACACATCCTCGTGGCATGATCTACGCGAAAGTTTTGGGCTTGAAAAGGAAAAGGATATACAAGAAGTATGCCAAGGCCTTGCTGAAAGAATGTAAGATCACTTCCGGAACATAAACGAATCGAAGATGCCGACTAATGCCATTCAATTCCATTTTAAGCCCTAAATTCGGATAAAAGTAAGCCCACTCCGACAGAGAAGTCTGAATGGAACCGATTGGCCAAAGAGGTCACACGGGAAGACAACTACGACAACGTTAAGAAGTTAATTGATGAATACCTATCAGGGGACGAGAAGATCTTCCAAGAGGTAGCAGCCCGACTGAAGCGCAAACCAACCAAGCTGGAGCGAGGTTGCCGTGGAGAGTGGCCAAAGAAATCCTCGCCAGAACTAATATGTCGCTATAATAGGGACACCTCTGCGTTCCTTAAGTTAGCTCCACTTAAGTTGGAGTTTCTGAGCGTGCAGCCAATGATACTTCTGTATCACGACGTGCTGTATGAAAACGAATTCAAATCAATGCGAGACATAGCCATGTATAATGGCTCCATGATTGATGGCTGGACATATGTAGACTTTGACAAAAAGGGCAATCCAAAGCAACAGGACCGAGTGGTGAAAATGATTGCTTTTCAGGGCACCACAGCACCTTTCACTTTGAGCATCAATCGGCGGATGGCGGATATGAGTGGTCTTGAGATGCGCGATAACATGGTCCTGTACCTGACCAATTACGGACTGGGTGGTCATTTTGGAAAGCATGTTGACTACGTGGAGTTGGCCAAAAGACCTGTGAGTGGCTCTCAGATTAGTGAAACATAGTTGAAACATAGCGCATACAATTCTTTCAGCCAGACTTTTTTGCTGATTTCGGAGGCGATCGCATAGCTACAGCGTTAATCTACGTAAGTGTTTTTTTTTTTTAATTTTTTCTTGTTTATTTTATTTGTACACCCTTAATTTAGGCATCTGACATTCCTTTGGGGGGAACTACAGTTTTCACAAAACTTAAGATTGCCGTGCAGCCCAAAAAAGGCAGTGCATTGATTTGGTTCAACTTGAATCACGCCGGAGAGCCTGATCCGCTAACAGAACATTCCGTTTGTCCTGTCGTCCTGGGCTCCAGATGGAGTAAGTTTATCTATATACATGTGTACAAAGAAAAAAGTGAGATTCTTTTTCTATTCACAGTAATATCGAAATGGATCCACGAACGCCAGCAAGTATTCAAGAAGCCTTGTTTAGCCTAATATATATATATAATAGCTGCCATTAGTGGGGCATGCAAATAAATAGCCATTGCCGAGGGACGAATCTCCCATCGGCGCACTTTGCTCCTTCAGTCTGGTGTCCCTTTCATTGTTTGCCATAAAATTGCAAGTGCCACTAAATTCACAGCTTCTATTGGCAGAGGAACTGCACCGAGGGGTTAAGCTTATGTGCTTGCTCCAAATACCATTTTGCGGAAGTGCACACTTCAATAATGGAAAGGGGGCAGCTGCAGATGCAGCAGTCACGCTGGGCACGGAGCACAATGGCCAGGCGGGCCCGGCGTACTTAAGCCAACTTTGTCTATGCCGCATCCAGGAGTCACATAATGGATGCAACCATGTGACTTAAAGGGGCAACGGACAGACTTTCAACAGTATTCCAAAACCGGGATGCAAAAGATCGCTGACCTAGATCGCTTAAAAGCTTTAAAAGGCACATAAACTCTATGAAAATACAATTTGGATTTTAATTGTAAGTGAAAATCAAAAGAACATTATATTAAGCAAAATTGTTTTAGTCCTTCGGCTTCAGAAATAACTCATATATGTATGCTTATGGCACACAAACTTTCCCAATTTGCATCCCTGTACTAAACAAAATTCACTTAGTTAGAGAGCAAGCGTAAAAGCTAAAAAAAAAAAAAATTGTTACACTAATTGGAATATTTTCGAAGTGGCATACTTAAACTAGGCTACTAAGCACGGTCAAGTTGATCTGGAAACTGAAATGAGTTTAAAAGCAACAAGGTCTAATGGGGGAGCAAAGCGAAACGAAATCAGCATGAAAGCAATTGTCCAAGTTATTCCAAAGTGCCCACAGGCAAAAGACACTCGCATGCAGAGGCAACTGGCAGAAATGGAAACTACGACCAGCACCGAATCCGCTTTCTGTTGGCATCAACGAAACGGGTTAAAAGGGGTGGTCGCTGCCGGATGGTGTCCTTGCCGACACAGAAAGGAAGTGCCAGTGATGTTGTTTATGTAGCCATACAGACGGTGATCCGTATTTAAGCATTAACAAATTAACCATGGGCTGCAGTTGTTGACACAGTCCGTAAAAAGGACAAGGACGTTTATCCTTCACATCATTCAAATACAGCTATCATATAAAGAGAGATGCATCCTTCGTATCACATGAGTTCAATTACACTTTAAGCAAACTTTAAATGAATTGCATAAACGGACCAACATCTCGGGAAATTATAAAAACTTTAATCTTTACAATGATTACTTATCCATATCATTAAAACTTCCCATGAAAAGCGACCAACTGCGAACATTGTGCCATTCAAAATGCTGAGGAAGCGAGGACGAAAGCAGCAATGACTAAGCCAGAGCTTCTTGCGATCCACAGCCAAGCTGATTTAACATGGCCAGAAGCACCAGAATGCGGATGCAGAAAACCCCCAAGTGGAAGTCCAAGAACAAGTGAATCCATAGAATGGCTTGCCAAGTCGTTGGGAAAACTGCAGTGCATGGAGCCAGAACGACGGAGGAAAAGAACTGAAAATAAGTCGTGGCAAATGCAATCTAAAGCGTCGCCACTTACCAGACCACCAGGAGTTAGCCAGAGCAGCGCAGGACGAAGAACTAAGGAGGACACCACAATGTGCCCATGGAGACTTGGCATGGGGCATTGTAAAGCGATTTCAAAATGTGCTGAACTCTTAAGTGATTGAATTGTTATCTGGTGACATGAATTTGTCCGCTGATTTCAATGGTGCCAAGCTGAGACTTCGCGCTGCACTGCAAAGATGGCAGATATCTTAATGCAAGTTCACATATTATTATATACTAACCTGATATGTATCAGCATGTTGAGAGAGAAGCGCAGTCTAGTTACCCCATTAGTACGTGGAAATTCTTGCGAACTGAAGTACTGGGAAGTAAAATAGGGACCTTTCTACGATACAAATAATAATTGATATTTTAAAAAGATTTACTTATAAGCCATTTAAATATCCATTTCATAAAAGTAAACAGGATTTAAAATATGATTTTTGCATATTGCACCAATTCAAGAGTTTTTTTTTATAAAAGCAAACTTTAAGCAACTACCATTTTGGAAACAGCTGTAAGCTCATGCATATCCATGCCATGCACTTTGCGTCGAGTCACTGCCGCAGTGCCAATCTGCAGACTGGGCTATAAGGGTTTATCGTGGTCATGTCCGTGCCGCAGTTCCTGTCTAACACATCATACATAAATGTTGAGCTGCAAAATGAATACTGACATGTGGGCCAAGGGACAATCAAACTCAGCCCCTTTTAACCGAAGTCCGAAAAGTATATATTAAATATATATATACACTTGTTTTTACATTTAACAATGTATTTAAGGTAACATGCAGCTGAGTCTCAAACTCATAATCATAGATCCCCATCACTGGGCAATTCGGCTTCTTCAATCTTACGTATTGTCTCCCAGCTGATAGGTGACTTCTTAATCATCTCAATGGGTGCCTTACAGAATGGACAATTGCGAAAGTCCATAAGGAAAAACTCCTAGCAAGGAAGAGAAAAAAGATAAGATTTTACAATACAATAAAGAATTTGATATGGGTAGGGAGATGCCTGATCGAAGAAATAACAGCGCATATCTATATATACGCGTATTATAAATATGTACTATTAAATACAGTTCCCTTCGCTAATCTTTTGTATAACTCGGTCCTATGGGGCAACCACCAATTGGTGTTACTAGCTATATCTATCTTGGTGGCATATTACATAAAATCCCTCAAAGGGGATATCCTTAGGTGTTGTCCCTTAAGAGGACCACATACATTTGGATGCAGATCACAAATCTGGGCGAGGCGACCATAGAAGTACTGATGGCATCGTTCGCACTCGTATGCGGTGTTTGAGCGCATGCAGATGCAGTGTTTGGAGCTCTTGTAGTCGTCTGCCAGCTCGAACTTAAGCTTTGGCTGTCCATCCGTCTCCTTTAACTTGGGGCCTAAGTCAGAAATGTGGAGACCACGCTCGAATTTGTGGTACTCCTCCTCCTCGGATTCCAGTTTGGTCGGCGGCTTGCGATTGAATGCTTTGGACGGACGCTTTTTTGGAATGACATCCTTCAAGAATGGAGACGAAAGATTCCAATAGCATTTGGAGAGGCGAGCGGCTATTGGATCATTTCCCTCGTTGGCTGAAATACACGCTGCTTTAGTGGATCAGATGTGGCTATATAAAGCTCATAGTTACCGAATGGCATTGTTTTTAAACGGATATCGTCACGCACAAAAAATTCTCAAATGAATATACAAATATTTGTGAACTTGATATTCCCGATAACAAAACTTTAAATGTTTGTCGACGCCAACTTGAGGTAACGCCGCTTGGCAGTGTTGTGAATTGCGAGCAGTATCAAAACAAAGTATCGGTATATGTATTTATTTTTTCGTCTTTTTTAAATCATTTCGCTACAGTGCTACGCTTTATCACTGTACTTAAGGAATAGGTGATGTATGGATTTTCTACATATTTTCATTTCTTTCTTGTTTTGCTATCAATGATTATTTAAGTCCAAAAGCGCCTTAAGTCGAAATACATTGTTGTGAAACTTGACCTATACCATCGAAATACAAAAAGTAAACAAACGCAATTTGGTTCATTACAATTGAAAAATTGGCACATTTCCATAATGTTTATGTATTTCCTTACGTACAAACTATGTAACATTACAGTTTTCGTCTAGGATTGATTCTTTTTTAAATCCCGGAGACTCACAAGTAATTTGCATGAGCGTTGCGAAAAGCGCATTGTCGAGCGTACATTAAAAAATTCATCTGCGGCAAAATCATATGAGCATGCATATTAACCGTTTGTTTTAACATTTTGGCTGCTTAGTTCTGGATGTTTTGGGCAGCGTTGATAATAATTTTGCCTCTTGCGCTCGCATATGCAGCCATTTTACTTGAAGTTGGGATAATTGTACGACTTTTGAAACTACATTTTAATCCGCGTTCTGACGACACCTAGACTTTTTCCAACTGCGACAGTATTGCAAAGCTCCCGATCTTATCGATAAGGTAATTGACCCGATAAAATATACATTTCCTTTAATAAATTAATAATAATTCAAGCTCAGAAGATGGTAGTCTCAGAAAAAGGATTTTATACCTTAAAATAAATAAAATTCCTCACGAAAATTGAGGAACAATTATGTATAGCTGTGACTGTGAAAAGTTTAATTAGACAATTGGATTTTATCCAACAAGAGTAGGTTCTCATTACACGGAATTAAAAAATGTATGCTCATAAATAGCATATTATATTCCCAGATAACATTCAATGTGGTTTGTGCATCGAATAAGTAAGCAAGCGTTCGAACCAAGCGCACACTATAGTTGTCTCTTTTTAGCCTGCTCATAGCACAAGGCAGAGCGATGGAGTGAGAGGGCTCGCACATTAAAAAGCGTCATTCTGATCGCTCCCAGTACCGCAGGCTCGTTGGTCTAGAGGTATGATTCTCGCTTCGGGTGCGAGAGGTCCCGGGTTCAATTCCCGGACGAGCCCAAGTTGACGTCGGTTGTAATTTTTTTTTGTTTTTTAAATAATTGCAATGTATCTTAATCCCAGTTTCCTAAGCCCCCAAAAATGTAAGTATTTAAATTTACAATTATTGCTCTCCTTATTTAAATGAAGACGAAATAAAAAAAATCCATGACATTCATAAGCATGATTTGGATTTTGGTTCAGTTATAACGGATGTGTCTGAAAATGAGTTTTTAACATTTTTTTTTTCAATAAAAGGCATTTCAAGAAAAATGATAAAAATTCGCTTTCCATTTGTAATACGGCGTTTGTAGAATATCCCTTGTTTGATTTTTAAATATAAATGTATAAGTCATCTGCTTGTTGTTTTTGATTTTGTTTTTAGTATTATGGATTTGAAATACTTAGAGCAAAACGGGTATCTCCACAAATCGAGTGTTCAGATTGATTACATTTTCATTAATTTCCTTTTTTTTTGTTCTCCATTGTTCGTTCCAATGTTTTGAGTTTGTGAGCTTGAATAACCCCAATCGAATCAAATGAACACTCCTCAAATTGTAGGATTGCTTTCGTGTTTGTGTTAATATTACTTAATATGTAAGCGCTGCCGCGTCCTTGTCTGTATTTTGTGTTTATTCGTAATTCGTAATGCATTGACTTCTGTTTTCTGCTTTTGTTTTTTGAGGGATGCAGTCGCTGCTTTAATCGATCTCAGCGGATTTTCTTACTCGTATTCCAGCACATTTTTATGGTAGAACAATAAATAACTGAAAGAAGTGAAAATAAGTAGTTAGTTAATAATGATTTGATAATCCGAATAAAAAGCTAAATAACGTTGTATATGAATTTAAGATAAGACGTGAAATCAACTTAAGTAAGTTAACATTGAATGCTGCTTTTGCGGTGATAAAGTTGTAATATATTGGTCATTCTTACCCCTCGCTGTCCAGCACCTGCTTGAGCGATGCCATCGTTATCACATGATCATCGCACTTGACCCACGTGTCCTTCTGGTGCCGCACATACGCCGTATAGTGGCCGGTGTCGATGGTGCCCACATGATTGACCACGGCGTACAGAGAGAACCGGAAGTCGCCGTAGGCGTTCTTCTTCTCCGACATAAAGGGCGTCATGTCGAACTCCACGGGGAATTGAATGAACGAGGAGATCTTGCGATCGATCAGAGCTGAGTGCTCGAAGCGTTTCAAATGGAACGACACCACGCTGGGCAGAGTGCGCAGGCTGAACTGTTTGGTGGACTCCTGGTAGGATTTGCAGGTAGAGCACTTGATTTTGGCCGCCGATCCGAGATGCTCGGCCCGAGTGTACCGCTCCAGGCAGTCTATCAGCGTTTTTGGAGTAACACCACCATGCGTTGTTGTTTCGCCCAGGTCCAGCGAAATGTCCCAAAACGGATCGTACGTGGTGGACACTCCGTTGCAGGCCTGGCACACCACATCGCTCTGCAGCATGCCCGTGAAGATCTGGTCAATGATGCAATTACACTGGCCGTAGCAATGCGAGCTGCTCGAGTTGCTGGAATTGGTTCCACTTCCCGAGCCAGAGCTGTTGCTCTTGCTTTCGTGCTCCGCCTTTGCCTTCACGCAGTGCCGATGCAGCACGTCCAGAGTGGCGATGAAGAACTCGTGCGCATCCTGCTGCTCGTAGCCGGCCAAGTGCTTCGCATGGTTCCAGATTAAATGCAGTAGCCGGTGCAGCGACAGCGGCGAACGGGAGCCGGAATAGAACTCCTACAAAGGGGGATAGCATATCGAATAGAAAAGACTCCTCATAAACACCACAGCATATTGAACTCACCTGGAAGAGACGTGACACTTCACAAACGAGACATTTGTGCGATGACTTGCTGCCGCAGTCGTGACGATCTGACATAAAGTAATCGCTGAGCAGGGGCGTGTGAACCAGAGCCTAGAGGAGACAGGAGTAAGTCAGTGAGAGGAGACTCGCCAGTTTAATTGGATTTGCCCACCTGGACGATGCAGTTCATGAAGCAAGTGGCGCCCAGATTAAGCAGACCCCTCAGTCCGATCGTTTGATTGGGCCTCACCAGCCGACGCCTCGCATTGGCCAGCAGCAGATTGGTCTCCTTGGTTGTGGGAACCCACGGCACCCAGCCGATGCTCTTCTGCAGATCCTTCGCCTCCAGCTTGCGGTTGATCAGCGCATACTCGCGACTCCGCGCGTCGTAGATGAAATCTCTGCAGGCGTAGCAGTAGAGCGTTCCGTGGGACAGCTCCAGGGCCACATTGTGCTTCTTGGATCGCAGGTGACTCGTGATGTGGGCCCCCCGACATCCGAAGTAGATGCAGTGCAGGCAAGCGTACAACTGGATGCCGTAGCTGCCGCACTCGAAGCAGTTGCAGTGAATAGCCTGGCGGAGGTAGATTTTAAAATGGCAGCTGATAAAAAATTATATTCGTTTTTTTTCTAATCCCATTAACTTTACAAAAAATACGTCCCATACTAAATGCATAAAAGTGTAACAAAAATTTGAAAACTCTAAATCTCGTAAGCAATATAATATATAATCAATATGAAGCTAAAAATACAAAAGCCATGTAACAATATTAAATATTTTGAATATATTTTTCTTGATATGTAATTTCACCGTAATGAAAACAAAACTTTTTCGATGCAAAAGTATTTTTCACAGTGCCAATTTGTCAGCTGTTAAAACAGCTGTTGCATGCTTTACCCATTCAAAAAAGTCCGCACTGCTTTGTGGTGAGAACGGTGCGTTGTCTGCCACTGTCATCCCACAGCCGGGGTGTCAGTGACCTTTCACGTGACTCACGGCGCACCTCTGATTGTAATTGCGTTCTCCCCTTCGCACACTCGCACATTCTCACCTCACCACGCCAGTAGCGCACTCATTCTAGCTCCCACTCTCTTCCACGCTACTGAACTCACCTTTCGCTCGCGCGCATCTCTGTTGACGCAAGCAGCGAAGTAGGCGTCGATGACCCGGAATGTATCGTAGCTGTGCTCCTTCACATAGCTTTGATAGTGCCGACAACCCGTCTCGGACATGACGGCGCTGCTGGCGTCGGCGCTAGCGTTGGCTTGGGCGCTGGCGTCGCTGCCGGCGTCGGCGCTCTCAAGTTCAATAGCAAGTTTTTGCACGGTACGCAAGCAGTCCGATAGGCGCAAATGTTTGGTGGCATCTAGGGGGTTTTTCGCGTCCCTGTGGCCCTTTGCTACTCTGTCTCGCTGCTTGTCGCTGTTAACTGTTTTGATTAGATCGGCGGTGATAAAGCGACCGGCATTTGTTGTTGTCGCTGCTGCTGCTGCTACTGCTAGTGTTTCGTTCTCGGCCGTTCCCCGGCCCGCTTCTGCACCCACCGCCCACCGTTCCGTTCCCCTGCCGAAGCTTCGGCCACTGCTGCTGCTGCTGCTACTGCTAAATACGCTCGTATTACTATCAACACTATTCTCTTTTGTTTTCGCCCGTTTCGCCGACGACTGCAGCGGCACGAATGCTTTGTCACACTTGCGCTGTTTTCGCCGAATTTTGGCCACTTTTGCGGTTCTTCGCCGGGCGGCCCAATTTTGGAAGTAGTTGGGCTTTTTTTTTGTGAATTTCTGTGATTTTTCGCTTGCTTTTCTTGTTTCTATTTCGCACTGCACGCAAACACATACACACGCGCGCATATGTGTTGGTAGAAGACAGCTGTCAGTGTGACCAGTTGCGAAATCGTACTCAGATGTTGGCATTGGTATTTTTCTAATATAAGAGTATTGAAACATTTAAAACGGAATATTAGTTTAAATAGAAAGTAAACTAAACCATTCAAGATAAAGTTATATTGAAATGGAATCTCTATTCGGGTTATAGGAACAATAAAAGGTTCTAGCAGCCCAAATATTGAAATGCATCCATATTCGGATAATTACGAGCTACTTATTCCTCAAGTTTATAATGGGATACAATTTTGTATACCAGTAACCATTCTTTATTTTTAGACTGGTCCCATTTTATTATAAAACGGTTAAAGTCGCCCAGCTGATGTGTTATCGACAGCAAGCAGCGGGTGGCGCGCAAAATAAAAATACTAAAAGTTAGACGGGAGTCGAAATAATTTGCAGGCACTTTTAGATATGCGAATAAATAAATATTAAGTGACAAATCAGTCGTTAGCACCTTTTTTTCCTTGAACATCCCTCACTTTCGCATTCTGCTTTTCGAATTGCCAACGATTCGATAACTCCGCTGCATCGCTATACAACACTGCTGCATTTGAAAATACCGACATCTGCCTGCGAGTCGCAGCAGGCGCGCTTGTTTTATTTTAAGTCGAAATTAGGCGACTTAGTGACTGAAAAAGATGTACAACGACGAGGTGCGAACGCCGCAAGCCCTCAAGAATCGATACATTACAAATGTGAACGGATTGAAGTGCCGGGCGCGCCGTAACAGCCACTCGAACAGCAGCAACTCGTCGGCGGCGTCGGCAACGCCAACGAATGGCGGCAAAGAAAATGGAAAATACAGCCCCCAGATGTCGGGAAATGTGTGCACCCCGCCCCCGAAAAGGCTGCACAAGGTGCGGAATCCCTTCGAAGGAGCGATGGCCGATCGTTTACACCTGCCACTGATCGCCAGGTGAGTTTTTCGTCTGCTCGAAAAATCCTCTTAACGCGACCCTCTCTTTTCCTGGCAGCCCCTCACTTTTCCGCTCGCGGACACCCCAACTCTCGTCCACCCAGTTCGAGTGGAACATTGACGAGGTCTCCCAACTAAAACCCGCCGACGTGGAGCCCCATGAAACCCAGTTCCACGATTCCCCCGATCCCGAGCAGGAATCCAAGGCCCAGTTGGCCATCAGTGCCTTTTTCAAGGAGTCACTCATTGTGCCCAGTCCGGTGGATTGCCCATTGCGAAAACAGCGCATAATACTCAATTGCAGCGAGGACAACACTCCCATATCGAATAAGTCGCGAAGGATGCGGGATTGCGAGGTGCAAACGGAACTTACTTTGCCGCCGATATTGCCAAAAGCCCTAGAGGATGCCCTGCGTCCGTACTTCCAGCCACATTTGGCTGGCCGCTTGTCTGGCAGGAGCAAGTCAAGTGGTGGTCCCGACATCTTTAATAGTTCCATGCGCCGGAAACTCTTCGATCTGCACAATGTCATTGTTTTGGGCGAACAGGACACGGCAGAGCCATCGAGGTCCATGGTGGGCTCCAGTCCGCAGGGCAAGCAAACAATGTTCGCTGGCAGACTGTCGGATTCCGCATCCGGGGAAAGTAGCTTCGGCTGCCTTTCACCCATTAGAAACCTATGCGGACTGCCGCCTGGCACGCCCGATAATGGTACTTGCTCGGGAAAGAGGAAACTTCTAATGCACGAGCTGGAGCTGCCGTCGCCCATTGCCCCGTCGGAGCATCTCAGTCGGAGATTGGTGCACTCCAAGGTAGAGATCAGCGTTACGGAGCAGCACGACACGTTGTCAGAGCGCACGGCATTGAAGTTCACGCCAGACAGGAGTTCCTCGCCCATGGGCGGCGGACTGGAGCATTCCGATTGCAGCATTAATCAGAGAGTTCGTCGGCTGCGTGTGAATAGCACGCGACAGGTTGTGATCGAGACAGGGGATCAGCCGCTTTTCGAGGAAACTGAGGGGGAGGAAGAGGAGGCTGAATCCGAAGATGACGAGGAGGCGGACGCCATGCAACTATCGACCGTGAGCTTCAACTGCAGCTCTTCCAACTCAGATACTCCGCGCGGACATAAAAGACATCGCTCCGCACAACGCAAGAATCTCTCGCAGTCCTTTAGTGCCAATTTGGAGGAGGAGGCGGATCAGACACAAGGTGGTGCGGGCTCCATCCAGCCAGCAGAGCCACCATCGGTTGCGATGCCACAGCAAGGAGCCAGAATTCCGCTATATCGGGCGGACAGTGGCTTCAACGAGACTTCTAGCACGACCTTTGCCTTCTCGCAGGATCTCCCGCTGGATGTGTCCATGGCCTGCTGCTCCACCCCCTCCACCCGATCTTGACCTCTACCCTTCGCAGTTCTAGATGGTAGCAACTACATATGTTATTTTATAGGCAATCTATGCAATAACTCCTTTTCACAGCCAAAAGAAAGGAGGACTTGTTTTTCAACTGCAATGATCACCCACCGTTTATATATATTTTGTATGCGTAATTGTATGTTCTTATAGAAATCTGCCAAATAGTGAATTAAGTCGTGCGTTTATGTCATTTATAAACTTAACTCAATGCCTTTGTCTAGTTTAGGGTACTTAATAAAAGTCCATTCGATGCCATATTTAATGTAATCAAAAGTTCCGAAGTTGTGTTATTTTCTAGCTGCCTTAAAAACGAAATTACCATTAAATCAGAATTCACATTGGAGGCACATTGGAGAACTATTGTAAGTGGTCATGGACATGGAAGTTGGTTAGCTCAATTTTGACTCCACATTCTGTTTGCGTTGTCCTGTGTAAGATTGAAACATTCGGGTGAGGTAAGGGAAGAATTCACCATGAAGGGTAATAACTTAAAGAAGATACTTTAGGAGATTTCAAGAATTTTCCAATCTTTTCGAACTATGATGATAGGAACTCTTGAGAACGTCAGAGATGGTTCACATCCATATCAACTTGGACGTTTGAATTATTTCAAAAGAAATCGATGATCGGGGTAAGTGCACCCAAAACTGTTAGAAGAAGACTTATGTACATATGTATGACCGTGGTGTTATAAACTTGGCGAAACCCAGGGCGACTTCTAAGTTCATATCGAACTGCGCTGCAGGAGAATCTGTGGATGTCGCTTTAGTGAATGTTCCTGTTCTCCTGGTCAATTCAAAATTGATTTGAATACAACTGGAGATGCTGTTGCATATAAGTTCAATGCAATACATATTCTGGGCAATGCTAGTCCGTTGCGGGCAGTTCGATGTTTTAGAGCTTCAGTGCTGGGTCAATTCTATGAAAATTTTTTATTAAAGTTAATTAATAGTTAAATTTATCAGCATTACTTATCAGTAATCTATTTGGAAGCGGGTTGGGCTCCGTTGTCGAGTTTGCTCAATGAAATCTCGTTTTAATCAAATTTGTTCTTTAAAAATAATGTTTTCGGTTGCGGAAGGGGAGGTGGATTGTGGTGATCTGTCAGGACAAAGACGGGTACTAACTCTGCTGTATGTTTTTTCATAAAAGTCCTGCTATATAGATAGATTCTAGAAGCCCAAATCTTCCTTGTGCGAACTATCTTTTTAGACTATCTTAGATCACCTTCGTACAATTTAATATTAAATAAAAAAATAATAGCTACTTTCTATTTCGGCACTATGCTAGAAAAAATCTGTCCTTGTAAGCAATTACTTATTTTTATTATTTTTAAACAAGTCTGTCTGAAGAATATCGAATTTTCAAATCTACATTTTAATCGATATCTATTCGATATTCGAGACATATCTATCTCATTTCTGTGCAAAACTATCGCAACCTCAACAGCTGACGTTGGCGTACCGTTTAAAAAATTTAGTATATCGCCAAACATCAACGGTAACGCATGTGGCTTGCTCTCGGAAATATTTTTGAGTGTCTGAGTGCGCACGCGAGAAGAACTGTCGGCATTTGAGAAGCGATCAGCAGAAATGTAATTGTTTGTTTTGGGGATCGAATCGAGTGGCTGTTATACTGTCACATTTATGCTACTTTTCCAAGCTGCGGTCCTTTTTTCGCGTTGCTTGGGTCACGACAAATTATGGTAGCTCGCCAAACAAAGAAATCAATTTAACCGAAATGTTTCGTACGTACGATCAGCGGAGATTTCTGCACTAATTTTCACCTGTGGTGTTTGTGTGTGCGTGCGTGAGTTCTGTTATAAATAGCGAAAGAGAGGAGGAAAAAGCAGATCGCTTTTTGGGCCATAAAAATGCCGAAAGAAAGTGCGGAGCGGGATAAATAATAAAAAAAAAATATTTGTTTGTGGGCCAACAAAATAAATTAGAACAACTCGTAAATAAGTCGGGCGCCAGAGGAAACTCTGTAAAAATAAACGAAATGAAATAAAATAAAATTAAATTCGCAAACGCAGCCGCGCGGAAATGTGCAAATTGATGGAAAATTAAAAAGGCAAAAAGTAGCAAATCAAAAAAAGAAAAAGGAAAAATTGCAAAAAGAATTCCTGTTACAAGAAACCAGTTCCTAACTCCCCCACCCACCTCCTATCTTCTCCTTTTTTTCTGGCTGCATCCGTTTTGAGCGAAAGTTTCTACTCCACTGTGCGAAATGTGTGCAAACAAGTTGGCCAGCTGTTTGCCGAGCGGGGAGGATGGAGTGGCCAAGATGGGGAAATGCGGAAAAATCTAGCCAATTAATTGTGCCGTGAAAGTGTGCGCCAAGTCAATTTCTATAATAAATACAATTTTTTACAATTTGCAGTCGGTGCCTTTTGTGCGCTTCAATTCGACTCGATTCCGATTCGTTTCAACTCGATTGAAAGCAACTTTGCAATCGAAAAATAAAGCCAACTAACAAAAACGGAAAGTCTCGCCTTGCAATTGGACTTGAATGGCTCTAAAGGCCTTTTTTTCGCACCCGGACTCGAGGTAAGCCTGTTTAATTTTCATGCCGACTTCGCATTTTAAGGCAGGCGACAAATTATTTGGGTATCGTTTGCAACGACACGTTTCGTTAACTTGTATGCATGCGATTCGTTTTAGTGGTCACAAAAACATTACCAATATTTCAAGTAGAAACTTGAAAAAGTAAAAAATTGTTTAATTGATTTTTTTTTTCGATTATAATGGTGCTATTTTTGCTTGAATTTAGCTGATCGATGCCGTAAAACCTCTTCTCAGTTAAATTTTACACACTTGTAATTGTTAATTGGTTTAAAGAGTGCCAAATTGAAAATATACACGATTCTAAGAGTCTAAATGGAGTATTTTCTATTTAATATTGGGAATTTTATAATTGGGACTGACTGGAAATATTATTTGCAAGTAAGATATTTAATGATCTCAAACTTTCTGGATAGATCATAAACCGTACAGTGTTGCAAACTGCAAGTAACACTGGTGTATGAGTGCTTTCTGCACTAGTTAGAACGGGATAGGGCAATCAAGAGTGTAAACAACAGTTAAATGTTGTTTAACTCGAATCCGGCGACTGCTTTCGTCACATGTTTTGCGCCCGCAGTTCCACTCTTTTTCGCCCTTTGTCGACGAGTTTTGTGCCTTATCGCAACCCTTGTTCGTTTTTTTTTTTTTTTTGTATTCTTCTTGCCGTATTAAATGGCCGGTTCTGCTGCGGCTTTTGTATAACTTCCGCTATTGTTATTATTTTTTAGTTGTTCGTTGTTGGAAGAAGTGTAATTAAACAGTGGAGTGGTCACGGTGGCTGGGGAAGGGGCGCGGCGGAGGTAACCCTGCAGCAGCAAATGCAGCAGCCGCCGTCTCACGGGAGTTGCCACCTCGAAAACCGGTTACAAATCATTAAACTAAAATTCTGACTCGCCATCCCGCTCGCACCGTGCTGCCTCTCGCTCCCACCTGCACGCCTCACTGCACAGTGGCACATGCAAGTGCAACTTGTTGCAGCAACTGTTGCCGCCGCCGTCCGTGTTGCATGTTGCATGCTGCTGCGAGTGCACTTTCATTAGACAGACGAATTGAAAGATTTATGAATAGAAAGAAAGTGTGTGGTGGGGAACAGGTCTAAAACAAATCCATATTTTATCAATAAAATTAAGACCAACCGATTTCCGAGGCACTTATAAAGTGGGCTAATTAACAAAAATTTACTTGAGCAGGTTTTTCGGAAATCGTAAACAGTGCGGACTATATTATATTATACAGAGCAACAAAATGCACCTGTTGTGAAAAATATTTAAGTTATTTATAAATTTTATTAAGATATAGTAAATTCCTTATAAACATTTTAATTATTATATTACAGGGTATTACAGACTTTTGCAGAGCATCTCAACTTCTTTATCAGCATTTAGCTGAGCTTTCCCGTTTTTCCTGTTTCGGTTGCAAAAAAAAAAAAAAAAACTAATTCAATTTGTCTAATATTCAAAATCGAAAGAGGGAAAAACTCGTTTATCGGCATCCTTGTGACACACTGACATCTTTAGCTAATCTCGGGCCCTCCCCCTTTTCCTCCTCCGCCTCACCGCTCCCATCACACTTTGCTTAATTAATTCTGTTTTCGGTTTTGTGTGCCGCCACCTATCAAAGCACCCCATCCCCCCCCCCCCCTCGGTTCCCAATCGCCCCTCGCACAAACGATCGTTGCTGGCCCCGTCATTTGCATTGATTTGCAAATTTTTTATTGGCCGTTTCGACTCGAGCCTGACGTAATTTGTTAAACTTTGTTATTTACCTGGCTGACATCGATGGCCAACTAATCAGCGCCAGCTTTTGTTGGCTTTAATTTATGGTGTGTGGGCATTTCAAGCGCTTTAATCGTCAAGGATTCAGTCCCACACTCCCGTTCCTAATCTTTCGGTACTATTTTCCAGGTTTAATCATCTCATTCGGGGTCAGAGATTAAGTATATTTCTCGAAAAAGTTGTCCATAAAAGTGGTGAATGAATTAAACAATATCACTTCAAATCAAAGGAGAGATAAAAGTGACGATGCTTCAACTGGATTATATTTAAATTATACAAACTAGATTTAATGGGCTAAGACCATATTTATTTCAGCTTGATTAGCTTCTGTTGCTGTGCCATTTTATTAAGTCCTTATATTTATTCTACTTATTTCTTATTCAGCGTTTAAATTCCTTAATGTGGAGATCCTTTAACTGAGTATCCCTTACACTTGTTAACAATGTCGATACAGAATTAACTTAATATAAAACGTCGTCATAGAAGGCACTTTATATTTATATTTATATAGTCATTTGTTAATGATTAATTCCTTCCTTAATGTTTCTAACTTGCGCAGTGCATTTTTAAGTTTTTTTTTTACAAACATGAAATACAAGGGATATATATGACGGTCGAACTAAAGATTTAAATACCAACTACTCGAAATTTGTCTGCGTGTACTTCAAATTGGGCTCGAAATTCGATGCCTTAAATTGAAATTTGACAATGGGGAAGGAAGTCTCGAAACCCAACCCCCTCCCCCTTTCCACTTGTTTGCTAACATATGTTCATCGGTGTGCAAGGCAGCAGCTGTTGAGCTGAGACAGAAGTTCAAGAACAAGAACCTCGAACATGACAGACTTCGCAACAGGCCCTTCAGTTAGTTGGTTAGGGTTTACTTATTAAAGCGGCCACTCGTTAATTGCGCACTTTGCATTCTATTGCAAGTTCATCATGCCTAACGGTTTCGTTTTCAAGTACAGGGATAAAGACTCGACTGACTGAAAAGTCAGTTAACTAATTCAATTAGTGCCACGTGAATTACCCGTCCGAAAGTCATGGAAAATGGGCCAAGAAAGACGAGCGAGGGAAACGCAGGCAACAAACTGGACAGAGACGAGGCGAAACTTTTGTTATCCCATTGTGTCTGCTGTCGAGATGATTGCTCGTACTCGAGGGAAGCGGAGGGCACCGGGAATGGACCCGTCGAGAAATGCTAAAGAAAAGGCAACCCAGAGGTGGACAATTCTCGGAACCCTCCACCGAACAATATGATTAGATAAGGTTCTGAATATAGGCGTCTTGGATTGAGAACGACACGAGTGCCGATGAATGTTCTTTTCGGAATGCAAAGAAAACTAGTAACCTGCGAGGTGATAGAATGTTTTTCATACCTACCTAAAAAGTAATTCAAAATGGGAATGATCAAGCACATAAAATATGGAGTGTTTATTATATATAAAGACATAAAGCTAGAACTGCAGGCATTGGATGTTTAAGTTCGCAAAGTAACTAATGAACAAAGTTCATCCAAGAAATATATCTCTATTTGAATTTATAGACATAAAGAATCTCGATTAGGATGTATATTTATAGATACATACATATATTGAAAGTTGCAAGTATCTAAACATCTTAATAGGGACTACACTTAAATTGCAAGTTAGAAGTTAAATAAGAAGAGCTGAGTATTGAGTTTTGCAGAAAGTTTAGTTACACAGTCCCTCGTTTGAGTTGTAAAACTTTGTTTAAGTTTCGACTCAAGTCGTAGCGTATCTCTGGCCCTCAAATTATTGCTATCGAATTCGCAAATCGCCGTTGACCTTGTTACCACTTGCTGACCCATCTGTGGCCCTTGGTTCAACCAGCTAGAGTTTCAGTGCAAATTAGCAAGCCAGCCAGTCAGCCAACAGTGTTAAATAGGCTTGCTTTGGCCCGGCTTGTTCCGCTGGCCATTCTGGCTCATTATTATCACATGGAAGTGGAAACTTTGTACCAGTTTCGTTTGGCATTGTTAGCCGGGCTTCTGTGAATTCTTTTTTGTTTATCCCAGAGTTTACGAAGCCCGAAAATTGCACAACAGCAAGAACAACAACATTGGCACACAACTTTTGGTGGCGGATGGTGGGTGTGGGTGTCAACGTTGTTTTGGTTTTTGTTACTGCGAAAGTCCCACGCCCACAGCCACGCCCCGCGCCGCGCCCCCATCGCCCTTAAACATGGCAAACAATTGTGCTTTTGTTTACTAATTTGCGGCTGTATCAGTATTTTTTGTTGCTGCGACTGCTAGCAGAAGTAGAAGTTTGGGGGCTTTGACTTTATTGCCGGTTTGTTTACTTTCTTTGGCTTGGTTTAGTTTTTGGCTATTTGCTGCTGTCTGCCGAGTTGAAAGTTCATTTGCCGTTTTAATTGCCAGCTAATAGCTCGAAAGCTACTCGTATTTTCATTTTATAACGCTTTTTGTTTTGTTTATGGTGTTTTCCCCTATTTTTGACCCCTCATTTCTGGGGGCGAATGGCAAAAGTTATGCGGGCAGCAAGGGAGATAAAAAAAAACGGAAAGAGAGAGTGAGATCAAAGCGAAGTTTTTGACTTTTGGGGCTAGCGAAATTTGAATTATTTTGACATTTTTTTGGACTTCCGGCCATTTCATAGTTTCTCTGACAGTTTGTGTGTTCACTTAATGCATTTATCTGGAAACAATAGATAGTTTTGGGATAGAATTTGTATATGCTAGTCAACTTTTTGTACTTCTATATATTTACTTCATTTTAGTCTAATTGTAGAAAATATGTGCAATAAGTAACAAATTGCACTTTATGGAAATTCCCATTAACGTAATGCCAGCAAATTCCACAATGCGCATTGCATTTTACCCAAATCGGAATGGACATTTCGAGCAGACATTTCTTTCCAACTCAAGAATTCGACCTCTGACCTTTACCTGTTGCTTGTGCCCCCTGGAAATTTAATTTCACCTCTTATCTGCCTGAGCTCTTCTCTCGTCAGCCATTTTATCATCCAAGTCCGGCAATTAGCCTGTTGGAAGCTGGCCTTATACCTCTGCAGAGCAATTTCCTTGTTTTGAGGAAACTTTTTCATTTCTTTCATAATTTTTTTTCTTTGCCCAAGTTAGGCGATCTCCCCCCTTTTCACCCAATGTATCCATTAATCAAACTTCTGGTCTTTGTTCAATCTCTTCTACTTTGTGTGGCTCTAGCATTTTTGCTGCTTCTTTTTCCTGTTTTTTTTTTTTTGTCTAGGGGCTTACATTTGTTGTTATTCATCATTGTTGCGGCATAAAGTTTATTCTTTAAAGGGGGGCATATTGCCCTTGGGGTCTCAGCCAGTTGATGACCCCGCACGCGATTTTTACCTCTCTATTGCTAACCGCAATTCCCAGTCTGTCTCGTGAATATTTCACGCTTTTTCTAATTGCCAACCGACTTTGTGATACGTTTTTATGTGTGGCTCTTTTTTCAGCTGATTTGCGATAGAGAAACAAATACTGTCAACGCAGTCGGAAGATAAACAAAATGAACAGAATTTTTTTTGCCATTGTTGTTGTGATTATTTAACTGTTTTTTCAGTTTTTTTTTTCAGTTTTCATTGCTGTTCTGGCATGCTAAAACAAAGGCTTGTCATTCAACTTCGGTCATATGTTCCAGATATGATTAGAGCCATCTAGCAAAAAGAGCAAACAACAGCCAAATTGAAAATATTTTAGCTGCAATCATACACATTTATATTAATATATACATATGGTTTTTGGTCATGGGGTTTTTCTTGTCGCCTGAGCTAACTGATATTGATAACCGAGTGTCAAGTTATCGCTACATTTTTTTATTGGTCAATTAATAAAGTTGAAAAATCGCAAAACAATAAGGAAATATTTAAAAAAATGCGTGATAACATTATTATCAAGCTTTGGAATTTAATGGGAAAGAAATATACAAAAGTGTGAGCAGCTAGCAATTAGAATAAAAATTGTATAAATTATTTTAATAGCTTAGAGATATACGTTTTTATATAGCAACAAGCTACAATTATGTCTTATTTGCTTATGGTACATATGTGATAAAATTAGTTAAATAGAAAACTATTCCATATAAACATGAACACATGTGCACATGTCTAATAAGTATTTATAGTTAATTAATTCTGTATACCTTAGTAATTCAGCAACAGCTCTTAAGTACTAAATATAGCCGAGCAATTCGATGTCAACCGAAATAAAAATATTATAAAAATTTATTGTCCATGGGCGACTGGCAGATAGAGGGAAAATGCAATATCTAGAAGCGCACACGATCCGATTTGGCTGTACATTAGTCTAAATATAGGCGAGTGTCATAACACTGTGCCCCGAAAGTACCACACCCCCCCACGTCTCCCCCTTCCCTCGACCTACCTTTGGGCCTTATAAAGCGGTTCTGTTCCAGTGACAAGCCAACAAAAACAATAACATTACCGCCAACAACAATTCAAATTCAACTTGTTTTTGATTAGATCATTCGAGGCGAAATGTCAGTCAATAAAGGGTGGCGTCGATGGGAAGGTGCGGGGTGGTTATACTTGGACCCCACCCCATCCCCTTTGTCTCACCCCCCCCCCCCCCCCTCCTCATCAGTTAACCTGCCCGTGGCTTGCGATAATTAACTGAAATAGACCCGTGACTGTCAGTCAGCCACAAGACATTCTACACAGATATAAATATGTACATAAATCCATACTCTACAGTGGGTTTCAAAGGTGCTGAATGGATGATCTTGCATTTCAAACATCACTTTTGGTTTCTCTGAAAGTTAAGTTAGTTAGTTAGTTGAATATTTTACCTTTTTGTGATTAGTGAAACCGGTATTTTTGAACAACTTAAAAGTTCAACATCTGTCTATGCTTTGAAAATGTGTTTAATCCTAATATTAGGTTATTTTGCTTAAATATTTACTAAAATTATAAATTAAAATGTATAAATTTGTAGTAGTAAGCATAAGCACCTCGATAAAATTGCAACTTTGGTATGATTAATAATATCAATACTGCAACGGACTGTAAGTGTGCAGATATGAGAACATGTGTATGCATTTATTTCTCTTCATATGGGGGTGTCGTTAAGCACTTGAGTTGCAATTACATTTCTCGACGAGACTGCGACTGCAGAAGTGGGCTAGTTAAAAATGTCAAGAAGAAGTACCGCACTGAAAGACATAAAAGCCATAAAAAACAGCCAGCAAAGAAGAAGACCGATTGAGTCAAGAAGAGAGAGGGCCGAAAAGCCGGGCCAAAAGACAGGCTTTGAAACTTTTTGGCATGCACTCAAAGAAATGACTAGCATATTACACAATTTTTACAATTTTTTACAATAAAATACTTTTAGTTTGAATATAAGATTATATATTCAAATAAACACATTATTATTTAAAGATATATATTACCAATTAAAATAGCTACTAGTATTATAGCTTATATAATGTATTATAGTTATAATATCCGTTTAAATCAGATTGGAACTCATTCAGTTTTCTTTCTGCAGCAATCGTGGCAAAAGTTTTTGCCTCCCTTATCCCATTGCCAGCTACCTTCGTACCAGGTGCTTAAGACCATTCACTGATTTTTTAATAACTCACGACTTTGGCCATGGCTTTGACAAGCTGTTAATGGTAATAAACGAGGGGCGAGGGGAGAACTGGAAATCTCGACTGCAAAGGAGGAAGCAAATTCTTTGACGAGATGGAGAAAAAAAATTGTTGGTCATTTAACAAAAAGCAATTTCGCTCAGCTCACAACTTGCTTTGAGAATTATTTTTCTATTTTTCAACTTTTCTCCGGCCGTAATTGGTTTCAATTTGAAATCGAAACGCATTTCAAAGAATTTCTTTGGTATGCTCTTTGAAATCTAGTTTGCACTTCTCTCGCTGAATTTTAGCCAAATATTTTTCTGTGGTTTTTGTGATAGAGATCGCTATCTATAGGCTGTCCTAGGCCGCATTTCAGTCGACTTTTCGGCCAGGAGAAACAGTTTATGAGATACCACTAATTGGCCATAAAATTGTATGAAATTCATGTGCCGGTTTTTCCCACTTTCGTGGCCAATTAGTCACCTAAAATGTGGTTTTTGGTCAATTTTTGTGATACCCTATAATCCAGCAGAGAAAAACCATATGCTGATAGCTGATTAAATCAAGAGATTTCGTAAATAAATTGTGATGAACTGAACTGAATAAGTGTACAACAAAGTTTGATTTCGTTTGATCATACATTTTGTATGTTATATATATTATATAGTGTATGCCAATAATTTTTTAATACTAAATAAAGCATTTAAAACTTTTAGGGTATTATCTAGTCATTACCCATCAACAGCTATATATTTTTGATTATTGTTTTCTTTCTTTCGAACTCTTTTGATAAGCTATAAGCTGATATAAAAGCTGACCATGCTGATAATTTAATTTCCCCCGAATGTTATTGCTCGCTATAAATCATAAATGCTTGCGTGAAATACACAAAAAGTACACATATTTATTAATGCTGATCAATTGCATTTTATTTGAATTACTTTGGGAAATGGTTAACCGAATGCAGTTAAATATGCCGTAAATTAAAACCAACAATTGCATAAATCGTTGGAGCAATGTTTTAAAGAAGGCGTAAAATATCTGTGCTTTTTTTTTCAATTATTTCTAGCAAATCTCTTTTCGAGGCAAACCAATCAAATATTTATGTTCCATTAACAATTCGCTGAGCGACACTTGACAGGACGATAAAAACAAATATTCAAAAAAAATCGTTTGAAATATTAATGCCATTAAAAATGTAATTTCAATAAAGACGGCGAGAAAATTCAATTAAAGCAAAATTTGTGTGCCACCGCAGAAAAACCAAAACGCAAGCCAAAACAAATAAAAACGCGGAGAGAAAAAACAGTGCCAAAATGCTAAAGCTACTGGATAACTTTTCGTTCTATTTTCCACCCGGTTTTATTTACTTTTTTTTTTGCCATTTTAATGAACCCGCCGGCCAATAAATAAACCCAATTCCCCCAATAGCCGCTAAAAATTCCATACTAATTAGTGGTCAAGGGTTGGTAGTAGCCTTTTGATGGCCATATGCCATTAAAAATAAAATGGGCGCATCTATTGGACCCGCTTAGCCAAGTGAGCCAACTTTTAACCCAGTTAGCTACCCTACCTTGACGCACCTGCAAAAGAGAAATAGAAGAACCCGAACAGAGGCAAAACTTGAAACTAAAACTAAAGCCATTTCCCTCACAGAAACACGTGTCGGCAAAACAATTTTCCAACTATCCCCCGCAATTGCAACTCCCCATCAACCCACGAAGACAAAACTTTGGCGAATTCTTTACAACGAAAACACCCATCAGCGAATCCATCTCCATGCGCCCCTTGCTGCAATATTTGCGCATTTCCTGTCGTACAAATATTTCCCATGTAACAGCTTCCCTCGCGTTTTTCCAACGTGGATTCCACTCTGCTCCACCGGTAACTGTAATAGTTACAATGTCAACAACAACACGGCCGACGTAACCGGCGCAACACTGTTGCCAACTAACTTCTGGCCAAAAGCTGTACACAGATAGTCAAAATTGCGGAGTGGAGTTTTTGTTTTTTAAACATGACGGATATTTTATACCCTCTCCAACGAGCTTAGACATTACTTTCTTTTAGTTTTAAAAAATATTTTCAAGTGCTGTTATCATTGGGTATTTTTATATTTTTATAAAAACTTCCATAAAAAGCCTTATAAATATTTTTGTATTATTTATTATTATTATTTTAGAGTCCCGATTGTATTATTATTGCAGACATTTGAGTGTAATGCTATAGGCTTACAGAATAAATATTTATTGAATTTATTGTTTATCGCAATAGAATGGATTATTTATTATCAATATCCCAGTCAAGGGCGACCGGTTTGTTTGGGATTTTTGTTTAACTCGTAGTGTCCTATTCCCCGGAGCGTAATTTGGTCAAAAGTTTCATCTGCAGCTGCATTCGTCGGAAAAGAGAAAGAGTCGCAGACAAAGACGGGCGGAAAAGAGGTGGCCGAGTGGTGGTCTATACCGCTAAACAAAGGCAAACAATGTAATGCCAGCAGCAGCGACCACGCACAACGAAAACAACAAAGTTGGGGCAAACCGCGGGCGTCGGGAAAATGAGGGGGGGGGGGTTAAGGTCAAGGGGGCTGAGGGGTAAAACCGAGTTGGGAGTCACAAACTCAGCTGCAGTACTGCGACAAAAAAGGAACAGATGTTCCATACCCGATGATAATCTTTTAGATTTCTGATAGCAAAATCTTACTTTTTTGAAGCAATATCTTAAGGATGTTTTTCAAATCTTCTAAAATCGCTTGATATATTCAGATTTTTTGATTTAAAATATTTCCTAGCATACTTTAAAGCACTATTTATTTCTGTAATATTTTGTAACAATAAAGAACAATTTAGATTAGTAAATATTATATATTATATTGATTATATATTATATATATATCGATTATATAATGCCCTGTTAACTACTCTTCAATAGGATATTATTAAACTACCCTTAGGGAATTTAATAAGGATTTACTATAAGTATTAATACGACTATTATTATTTGCCGTGTGGTAGAAAAAGAAGAGCAAGGCGAATGTTGCCACAGCTAGAAAAAAGAAAAAGCACATACATTTGCGGCAAACAAAAAAATAGAAGCAAAGTGGAAACAAAGCGACATGTTGCGCCTGAAAGGTTCTTTGGGGTGGGAACCTCCCCCATCCCAACCACTCGTACTTCCACACCGGCAGAGACGCAGCGGTTGACCTTCACTGGCAGCACGTGGTGTCGGAAATGTTACCAATCCGAGACAGCCGAATGTCCTGGTATCGAAGGGAGGTAACGCCTGGATGCGGTTGTCTGAGCAGAAATCCGGATTTAGCTTTAAGATGGATGTATGTTCTTGCTTGTTTGCGAATTTCTAGTGCGAAGGAATGAGTATTGGGTTTGATTTAATTTAGATATAGGAGTTTCTTTGAAAGGGATTCGCTTGAAAGTTTGCTAAACATAGGGAGCTTAATAAGATAACATTTCACTGATACAGTATGCAAATAAATATACTATATGTGTGAATAGCTCTTCTGAAATGAGCAAATACGCATTTGGGAAAATCCGCCTAGATAAGAATTTGTGATTCAAAAAATGTTTCCACTGGAATACTTCGTTCTTGACGTTTTAAAGTGGTTTAGTTTCGTGACTAATCCTCTCCAGCTGTTTGTTTTAGAAAAACCTATTCAAACATATATTAAATGGTTGATTAGATTAGCGAGCAAACACATTCCCATTTTGGCACATCCCATTTAGGAAAAGCGGGACCCTCAAAATGCTTTATAAAGACCAGGCCCATTAACGGTCAACGTCATCCATTTATCGCTATTTATATTACGCAATCCCAGCCCTCTTATCGCCAATCAAATAATTAGAAAAGGTGAATCAGGTGAAACAGGGCGAAACACCACAATGCCAATACAAATTATGGAACTTGCCCTTTTGAGGTCTTTAAGGCTTCTTTATAACACCAGAAAATAGAGAGACAAAGAAAGCGGCGTGCCATGGGAAATAGTGATAAAAGAAGGCAAAACAAGTTGGCTACACAGAGAGAAATCGCTGATTTACTAGATATAATTAAAGAAATTAAAAACAAAGTTGTTTTCGAGAATTTATGTCGTCCTACAACATAATTATTGTTTTTTTTTACGCCCAAAGTTTTCATATGTATCATATATATAACATTTTAGTTTAGCTTTAATTAGTTTCGATTTCGTTGTTTCAAAGGTAATTTTAAATCGATTATTGCCTTTTGGTTACCACAAAATTGGCATTCGACATTAATTTAAAACGCATGGTCTGTTTTGTGCAGAAAAAGAACAGCTACAAGTTTGTTTAACAAAGTGGTTTTCAACACCCCATAAAAAACATTTGCAAAAAGCAACAGAAAAATACTGGGAAGAGGAAGAAGGCGCAGGCAAAGGCGCAGGCCGTAACAAAAGAGCAAAATAAAAAAAAAATAAAAACAAAAACACAGAAAAATCCAAACCCAGGCGAATTTCCCTCTGTTTCCGCACGTAAAAGTAAAAGGCAAATAAATAACCGTTGAGAGAAATGTAAACAATGCAGGCCAAAGATGCACAGCAGATGAACAAGAAGAAATAGCAGCAGATGAAAAGATAAAAAGAGGGAAATGCCAAAAGCACAAATGGCAACTGATGCCGGTTCAAGTTGAATTTTCCCCGCAAGGTTTTTCTTTTCCTGCGATTTTTTATTTTTTTATTTTGAGCTTGCGCATGCATACTTTGCAAAGATTTACACTCGAGAAGGGCAGACCAAGTGGCAGACAGTTGGAAAATGAAGTGGAAAAGAGTGGAAAACTAACTACACCATTCCTAATAAACGAGCTAAGCAGAGAGAAGGAGCCAACCGAGCAAAATGGAGATGGGATAAACAAAATACAGAGAAAATTGCTTAATTTATGGGGCTTGCTCGGGTGGAAAATCCTAGACATTTTTAAAGCACGTTGCTGAAGAAAAATTCATGATTCGACACTAAATAATGCAAAAAACTTTCTTTTAATATTGGCAATCTGCTAAATCACTAATGTCTTAATTAATTGTCATAGATTTTTTTTTCAAATGTGGATTTAAAATGTTATAGATATAAATAGTATATTAGTAAATTAAACAAATTCATCATTATTGATTGCCATTTTATACTTTAATAACCTTCCTTATTTGCAATAACTAATACTTAAACATATTTATTTTAGCACGTTCTAATTTGGTTCAATTTGTTTAATTTATTATCTAGAGTTGTGCAAATTGCTATTTTTAAAGGTTTATTGTAAGAGCATCATGAATATTTTTGATGACATTTAGTGTCAACGAGAGCACAAATTTGAATAAAAAATATATTGTTGATCACTTGTGACAAGTAAGAGTTAAAAAAGAGTAAAAAAATATATAACTTAAAATTACGTATACGCAGAGTGACTATTAAAGTAATGCTTTGCGCGTGCCTAAGTAGGATTTATTTTGAAAACCAGCTAATAGACCTACACTTCGACCTACTTTAAAAATGTTGAATCGAAATATAATATAAAATATTACGTATATGCCAGCTGTACCAATCGAGTATTTTGTGCACAAGCATGGAAATTTTTAAACCAATTGAACAAACCAAAAAAAAAAAAAAATGAAACAAAATCAGTGATACAAAAAACGGGAAACGGCAAACAAGTGAAATGGAGCAAATCTCTAAGCAAATGTCGAGTGGGCGGGAATAGATAAACTGCACCAGATAGAGTAGCAATAACAGAGGTCGGGGGAAAACACGGGAAAAGCTTGAAAAGTGGGAGGGAGGGAGAAACACACAGTGGAACACTTTTCCCCTGCCCCTTTTCCCGCCAGGACAGGCATTGCCAATAGCGCAACGTTTCGGAAACAATTTGAAGGCCATAAAACTTGATGTGGCGGCTGTCATAAAGGAGGCGACACCAGGCACAGATTCTACCCCCATTTTCCGACCTCCAGAAGCTAGGTGAAAACTGCGACGGCACTTAAGATGTGGCAAGTACGGCAGGCGGAAAATTCAGAAACGAGTACGGCAAAGCAAACTCCGGCGGAGGAAAAGGCGGCAAACGTCGACAAAAACAAACAAATAAACAACAAGCAGCTGTTTTTGGCGCCGCCACCGAGAGAAAAATAGAGAGCGAATTGAGAGAAAAAGAAAAATGGTGAGAAAGGATGATTTTATAACATCTCTATGTCGGTTACAGTAATCTCTCGGAAAAAGGAAAGAGATTTGTTCATTATCATAAATAGACATTCAATATTGCAGCTTATTTATTGTTAGCTAGATTATTTAAAATAATATCAAGGCTAAAAAAATCACCAGGTAACTCAATATTCCATCCCACCACTGTAAGCACTATCTTCTCTCACCTGCCTGCTTTCTCTCACACTTTGCCAGGCTCTCTCCCGCTCTGTAGCAATCTCTCTCGCTGTCCCTCTCTCTCTCTTCCTCTGTTGGGCACTTCCTGTGCAATTGCTCACCGCCCACCTATCGTACGGCACTCACTCATTCATTGCCAGACTGTAGGACTCTCCTCCCCGCCTTTCTTCCTAAAAGTCAGCTGCGTCTATTGGCAAAACCAATACTACACTTCAGGTCAAAATAGTAGCAGAGTTGGTTAAATACTATTTATTTATTGTTTTAATGTTTGCATTGAAGAATAATAATTTGTTTACTATATGAACGTTGAGTTTTTAATGTTCGTATAAAGTTTATAACTTATACTGCTTTCATAAAATCCGTAAATAGATTGATCAACGTAATTTATTAAGATGTACTGTTAACATTAATTTTTATTTTAATGTTTTTTTTTTACGAAAATATTATAATTTTGCCCTTGCCTGTGCGGGCAAGCACACGAATGGGAGAACGAAGACGGCGGCGCCGACTGCAAAACGACGCTGCGGCATTTTGGCGCTTGGCATGTTGGCCATGTTTCGAATGGTTTGGAACGGCATTTGCTCCGCAGTCGCCGTTCTGCTGCTGCGAAGCCAGCAACAAAGTTCCTCAGCGGACTCGCAACTAGTTGAGTTTAGTGCCGTAAATACGAGTACGTACGGATACGGAATACGTCGTTTGCAGCACGGGCCTCAAGCCGTTTATTACGTATACGAACCGCGTGCCGCCGCCTGGCAAACTTTAATATTTTCCATGAGTGTCACAAGGCAAATATGAAGCCGAAATGTAAATGAAAATGAGCGGGCTAGTCTAGAAGCGCAAAAAAAAAAGATAACAGCTGGGCACACAACAATAGTTGAGCGAAATCAATGACGATAAGGCGTCAAATACTTGAAAAAAAAGAATGGCAAAATAGAAATAGCAAGTGCTTGAAGTGAAATTAAATGTAAAAAATGCATCAAATCAAATAAAGGAAACCCAAAGGCATACAACAAAAATAAACACAAACTATTATTCGAGGTAAAATAAATAAAAAGCAAAATAAAACACAAAAAAAGACCAATGTCAATAAACGAGAAACACAAAAAAAGTAAAAGCAGCAAAAATCAGAGAAAAAATATGTGAAAAGGCAGCTAGCAAATCAAGCCGAATATAAAGGGAAATTGTAATTTTTTGCCACTTCAATTTTTTTTTTGCCCATTCACGTGATAAGAAAATGGTAAAAGACCTCAGATAGACATATAGATTGAAGGCACAATTTTCAAGAGGTGGGGACACATTTCCCGATTTCGATTTCGATTTAATGTGAGTGGCGGGCGGGCAAATACAAATAAACAAACAAATCAAGCACAATAGAGTTCTCTTACATTCCGTTCCGATTCACACTCCTCCATTCCGGCGCGTTTGATTCTACGGAAAATGCAACACAAATATTAGCAATGCCATAAAACAATAAACCCGAACGTATTAATTGCAATCTTGTGATAGTGAAAATATGGAAACGAAAAGCCAAGCGAAACGGGAATAACAAACAAACAGGAGGTAATAATACACGCAAACTATTTATTGTAGTTCCATCACAACAGGAAACTTATATACACAATAATAGAATAACAAAAGACACAATTTGCACAAAGTTTGTTTATCTAAAGCCGGATATAATAGAAAATCTCTTTATTAAATAAGTACAGTGACATTAGAGAATAATTGGATTCTGGCAATTAATAATAGCAAATAAAATAATTGAATAACAAAATAACTCTTCATATACCAAAAATTTATAAGTCTACAATTTAAACCAACCTTATCGTCACTAGTTAAAAATTTGTCCATCGTACATTTTTAATAAATGTATAGTCTGTTGCTTTATTAAGTAGAATGTTATTGCGGACTAAATTAACAAAATATGCCTTTTAACACGAAAAGTTTCATTTTGCACTCGAATTTCACATTTTCCACATGCTTATCATTCTTTCATATTTGTCAACAGAAAATTCGGAGAATAATTTACTTTTACCCGTTCGGTTGCCACTTTCTAGCCAATAATTGGACTATATGTTGACCAATTGACGATTGCTGTCGATGACAGCTTTAAACTTTTGGCAGAATTAATATGAATTTCGGCCGTATGCTGAACAAATAGAGATGCCACGAAAATGAGTTAAAATTCCAATGAAATAAACTTATAATTTTGCCGAAAAAAATAAAATATACCCATTTATTATAAAATGACAAATGAAAGTTCTCATTCGTATTAAGTTATTATGGAGTTCTTTTTTCCAAAATGAAATTAATCCAAAAATTGTCAATTGTATAATCTGTGTTCAAACAAATATTTAAATCAATTCAAGCACAATTATTTGTATGTCTAAAAAGCACTCAATATAATACATTAAATTTGAATAGCTAACAGAAATAGGAAATTAAGTTAACTAATTAATTAGGACATTTGTGTTATTGCTGCTTGAAATTCATGGAGCAGCCAAGGACGATTGCTACCAATTTCGGTTTAAAACTTTTAATTAAAATATTTATTTATTGCCCAAACCAGAAATTTCACCAAGTCCTATTCCAGTTCCGAAGCTTTGCCGCAACGAAAACAAAACTTTAAATACTTTAATTTCATGGGAGAAAACTTTCGGAATAAAAGCCAAACCATACAAAAATCGAGTGCCAATAACAACTTGTCCTTAGACACCAAATTGGCCTCCATGAAAGTTCAGTTGCCAAAAATGTGGGAGGAAACAGATGGAGAATAGTGCAATGCGGTCATATGGGGAATGTCAAAATACCCTGTAAAGTGCAGAATATAGCGCATACATATGTGAAAATGGTAAAAATATGAAAATAAATACTTGTTTAATATAGTTAATGTAAAAATATATTGAGATAAAATAATATCCTTATATAATTCATTAAACTCAACGTTTTAACATGAGAATGTAAATATTGTACTTTCTGTCCTTATTATGATTAAATATTTAAACTCGATTGGATTTTTATGATACGTGTTATAAGCGTTAGATTTCGAATTTTATCATACCCCGCAAAGTTGAAGCCCAAAAAAGAAAAATAAGAAAAACAATAACACGCAGCAGGAATAACTTTTTCAATTGGCTTCCGCTCTTACAAGATTTATCCAAATATAGATATATATTGTATATGTCGTGTGTGAGTGTGTGGGATTAGATGGAATCATTCATTCCCTTGGATCATTGAGTAAGTGAGTTTCTGTTGGCTTTCCTTGGGGTTTTCCTTTTGCTTTTTATTTACGCCCGCAATTTGTGCTGACAGCTCCCATAATTTATGGCAGCCCACTTATTGATTACGGCAGAATCGCTCAAAGGTAAAATTCATTTTCGGCTTTAAAAGATTGTTATCAAACTGGGCAATAGATTTGCTGCTCTTTCCACTTCGCTTTTCCACTCTTTTGCCGTTTAACTGCTCTTCCGCAATTGGGGTCGTAATTTGTTGGTTCGCCGTGTTTTCGGAAAACTCAACAGTGGAATCAAAAAGTTTGAACTTTATGCACAAAATATGAAGTTCAATAAAGTTATTGATGATACGTTTTTATGTTTCTGTTCAAACGTACTTTATTTGTAATATTTTTAAATCCAGAAAATACACTTATTACCTGATAATTATATTAACTGATTTTAGTTTTCCTATTAAAATATGTGAACTATTCCAAAATTTCGCATTATAATTTGAACGCAAAGATTTTTGAGTTTTGAACAGGTAAATTCATCTCAGAAATTTATTATAAATTATTCTAAGATTGACTTTTCACAATATAGGCTGAACTTCATCACCAAGTTAGAGCTATAGAAGATGGACTGTATTTCAGTTTGGACCACTGGCCAAGCGGAAACGAGAGCTGCCTCGGTTTGGCAGTAGCTTCCAGCCGTTTCCGTTTTCCGCTAGCTGGACAAATTCTGAGCGACATTTTTTTTTTTTTGGTTTATGCGAAACGAAAAGCGGGGGCAGGTTAATGTTTAGTTGCAATTGTTTGCAATTTTGTTGCCACCACAAAATGGGCAACTGTTTTCGGGGCTAATCTGTTGCCAATTTGTTGCCCTATTTGGCCGTCAATTTTGGTGTGGTCGTTATGCAAAGGCTTTAAGTGCTTTTCAGTAGTTTTAAAGGTTTTTCCAGCTGTTAGGTTGAGGGCTGGAAAATGAGATTTACATATTTTCCTTTGCCTGCATTTCACTTTGCATTCGCATAAAATGGCATTATGCTAATTGTAAGCGCTATAGCCTGCTTTTAGAATTTATTCAAAGCAGGTTTTATTTTGTTGAATATTTTTGTTTTCATACAGATTTTCGTTCATCACTCATTTGTTGTTAGCTTTGGCTAATTAGAAGCGTGCTCCAATTGCCTTGCCGAAATTTATGCAGATAAAGTCAGATCTCAAGGGAAAGAAAAAATAAAAGCACGCTTCAAGGAAATTCCCTGTGTGTGAAGAAATGGGAAATGGTAAGAGTTTTTGTGTTAAAGTTTCAAGAGGCAAAATTTGTGGGGTTTAATTCTTAGCCAAGTGCTCCATCTTTTTTTTGACATTATTTCGGGAAATCTGCTCACTGTTTATGCTTGTGAATTTATATGCGTGTGAATAAGTTGTTTCTTATAAGCTGAGATTTTCATGACATAAGCATCTTAATAAAAATGGTGAAGTAGACAAGAGTGACATTTTTATATTTTATATTTTTTATGATAATCAGAGATTTAGATATGCAAAGCTTCTTAAGTAAATATATGTAAGATGTTAAAGTTACAAAGATTGAGTCACTCGTATCATTTTAAACCTAACATAAGTTACGAATTTCTTTAAAAAATACCTGTATATGGATATACGTTATTTATAATACCATATTTATTGAGTTAATCATGCTAGTTGCAAGGACGTGACTCTTAAATTTCAGCTATATTCCATTCATAAAGTCATGCATGCTTAAAGATTCATTTCATATACAGCAACGATTGGAATAATAACAGGCATTCTTATAAAAATGCGCTATCTGATTGCCTTTGGCTGTAAGCCAAGCCACTTAAGTGGTAATGTTTCTACTGTCTGGGTTATTAAAGTTAAGCCAGCCCATTGTTGTGGCCATCTTTGCTTTCAAGGCGACTTAGGGGCATGACATTAAATTGACAGCCCATTCCCGTGATATCTCTCAGGAGATGATCAATAAAGCCAATCCCTAGCAGCCAATTGGCAGGTCTCTCACCGAACTTAAAGGCGGAATATTTACGACTCGGGGTTATGCAACCAACAGGCGGGCAAAAAAATGAAAATGATTTCAAAATTCATTCGTGTGTAAAAATGGCAAGCGAGTAGAGACATTGGCTTAATGGATGCCGTACCCACAAAAGCGGGCTATACAAAATTGCGACCAAGAGGCCTTGGGTGTCGGGAAAAATGTGGGTGAAGTTCGCCGAATGGAAAATCCATTTATCAAAACGACGTCCAAAGAAACCGCAAACGCATCGCACAATTTGACGCCAAACAAGCGGCAACAACACGAAACAAATGATTTAAATTAATCCACTTAAGGCCACTTAAACCCCGATGCTAGGAGTCGAAAAATGTATGCTGAAAATTCCCACGCTCCGGCAAACATATAAATTCATATATTTGTATCCCAGTTCATGTTCGAATTATCTGTGGATGAGTGTAAAATGTCAAACTCAGGCAATGGTGTGTACTTCAGTGCGGCAGGGAATGGCACGAGATGAATGCAAAGGAAACCAATATGGGAAAAATGTGAGAGCATTCCCAGCATTGACCCAAGTGGACTGTGCACTTTGAAGGTGAATCTGGTTGAATATTATATGAACTTTGTGAGTGCCAAGTGGGCGAAGTGCAAATAAAGACGGACCAATCCTTTTGTCGGGCTTAAAAGTGTTTTAAATTGGTTATTTACACGTAGCTTTCGAGGTTGAGGTTATTTTAAAGGACTCCCTTGTTACTATCTTCCTCAGCTGAAATGTTATTCTTCGTTTTTAGAAATCTATATGTGATATTATTAACAATTATCATTATACATAAAATTTATAAAAATCCTATCTTATTATTTAAAATTCAATTTTTTAGCAAATTTAATGATCCATTTAAATGAGCTTCTGTTTTTTCTGCTCAAATTGTTTATTAAATCTCAAATAAATTATTATAAGTCATTCTGAACCAATGTTTCTGCAACATTCGCGTTAGTATAAAACATATAAATAAGAGGAAAAATCTGTACCATTCCACTTTGTAAATCAGAAACTGTTCATTCCCCCAAAGGGTATAGCCCACAAATAAGTGGGTTTGACGGCGTGACATATTGAAAAAGGAAGCCGTAGGAAAAAATATTTCGCAATTTCAATATAAAGCCTGGCGGCATGCTAAGGCGGCTAAGGACAATCGTGGGCGGCGGCACGCCCCCCAATGTGGGTCAAACTACACTCGCACACTCTCACGCAATTGTTGTTTGCCTGCTGCAGCGGAGGCGGAAGAGAGGGGCCCGCTAGGAAGGTTGGAAGGTTGGAAGGTTGTCAACGTAACGACCCCAAGCCGACCCGCTTTTGGCCAAGGCGCCGGCACCAGAAGCGGCAATAAAAACAATCGGGTCCTGCATATGCTGGACTTCCCCCGCTGAGGGTGGCAACCCTGTCAGTGGTCGCCCTCAGCGCTTTTAAAGCGACGTTATCGTCTCTGCGGGGTATTTTGTGGTCCCTGATTTCTATGCTCCTTGATCAGCCAGCCAAAGGGTATGATGTTCCAGAAGAGCACTTAGTTTCATATCTTTGTACAATATATAATATGATTATAGTAAAGTGGAACAAATTAAAAAAATATATTTGTGGAGAATGTGGAAATGCCGAAATCAAAATATATTCCATTATAAAAAAATACAATAAATATCACAGCTGTATTTGACCAAAAGAGCAAAACTAAAAGCTTACTTTTCCAGTTTACGCCATTTTTATTGACCTTGATTTCGACTAATAACTTCAGCGTGCAAAAATAATAAATAATTACAATAATAATTAACAATAATTACAATTTTAGGATTAAAATTGTGCAATTTAAGTTTATTAGTTAAAAACCTCTTTCGAATGATGTTCGCCTCTAAATACTGTAGATAAGCTATTAAATAATGTTGATTAGCTATTAAATAATGTTCGTTGGCTATTATTATATTATATAAATATTTTTTGATAGCATATTTAAATTGTTGGACTGGTGTACTGAGTGTTTTCTGGTTTGAAGGTCTCTAGTGTGGCATGTGTTTCCTGATTTGGTTCTCCTGGTTTTTGTTGCTGCTTAACCGTTATAGTGCCGACATTTTATTGCTGCATCCTTGCAGTTTTTATAGACCCATCCACACATGGCTTCGTCCCACAATTCTTGTATCCCCTCCCTTTCCCTGCCCCTCTCTGTCTGGCACGCTTACACAATGAACCCACATGCATATGTACATATATGTGTGCCCGTATGCGAGTCCATATTTATCCGTGTGGGTGTTGGTTATACGTGTGTGCTTGCGGTCTTTCACACATCCTGTTGCAAATTCGTTACTTACTGTTATTTTAGTGCATTGTGCGGCCGACGGAAGTTGAAATGAAGGAACTGCCAGGATTCGGATCCCAAACATATTTTAAAGCTCGCAGGCACAGAAAATAACATAACACACATATGACAAATTCTTCTTTAAAAAATTGTAGATTGTAGATTAATTTAGTAAATGATATTTAATTAGTAAATGAAAAACCGTGAGTAATAGATAGCATTTAGTTTGAAATTTGTTTCTCAAAATAGTTTCTTTCATTACAAATGTATTGTGTGTAAGCATCGTAAGCACACCTCGCATTTCGCACATCAGGTTTTTGCATATCGGCAAATGCCATGTGCAGCCCACATTTCTTTCAAGGTAAATTTCCCAGTTCAAAGGAATGAAATTTTCGGTACAAAAACTGCAACAACAGGGAACTCTAGATGCAGACGGAAATGTCAAACAAAAATAAGTAGGAAAAGTAGTAGAACCGGAAATGGGAGAAGACTTGGGGGCATGGGCAACCATATTGGATGGCAAAATGTGCCAGAAAGGAGCTTCGGCAGAAGCACACACACGGTTCCCTCTTCCGATTTCGCTCTTTATCACTTTTTCTGCCATCTTCCGCAGATTGGAGTCCATATGCTCATCCTTACAGCAATTTGGCTCGTCAACGGGTTTTTTTCACAGCTTTTTTTTTGTGTTCGAACGGGCAAAAAATGTGAATCCGAAGGAAGATAAAAAAGCGTGCTAAATCCGAAGTTAAATGTACACTAAACCAATAAAGAGAATAATAAATAATAAACCATATTGAAAATGAAAATGTAACTTCACTTAATTTTTACTTTATTTTATCCACTTATTTTAAATGCTATATAATACAATAGTTCGATATTATTTTATTTACTGAATAAATTTCTATTTATGGTTCGGCTTAATTATATTAGTAAGAGAATAACAGTTTCAATGTTAAACTTATGGCTGCTTAGTCTCTATGCTCGATTCTTCACAATGCAAAGATACCTTTTTTAAGGGGACAACATAAAGCTCGTTAGGCTAAATAGAAAGTAAGAAGATAATCGAATGGAATTTTTACAGTACTCGTTAAGCTTTCGTACTCCATTAGATAAGTTACGTATTGAAAGTTGAGATAAACGAACTGCCAGGTGATATCAAAGTTAGATAGTGTGCTACAGATAAGGGTTTGCCAATAGATAGCAACGTAAATGCACAGTAAATTAAGATAAAGTGATTAATAGACCTTTTAGTCCGCCCGCTATAAAGTAAATTCCCAACCCATAAAATGCCACATACCACATTCAATCCCCCCCAAATATTGGCAGTTAAGTCTGAAAATGTGCGAATCGCTCGCTGAACCCAATAATTCGTTTCGATTGCTGCCAATTTTCAACGTCCTTCATCTGCTTCCAATTTATAACTGGGCGAAATATCTCCATAGCTCTGCAATTTTAATATTTTAATCTCAGAAACAATCGTGGCGTGTGCAATAAGAATGTATATATGTAAACAAATTAAATAGCAAATTGACGATTATATTAATGAACTTTCAAATTAAAACGCCGATAACCGCAAAATGGGCCATAAACTGCAGGTGAAGCGTATTATTTTTATTTATTTCCTTCAGTTCGCAAAGGACCGCGTACGACCTTGAAAGTATTTTCGAAATATTTTCCGTGCCTTCATTTTTTGCTGCTGATTAAGTGGGCGGAGGAAATTTTCACTACAATTGACAGTTTCACAAAAAGCATTGAAATTTGAATAATTTATGCAAAAATAAGACTCGAATTGATAAAATTACGACTTGCTGAATGGGAAAAATATGCATGGCTGATTTACAAAATATGAATGGGTACCAAAATGTATTAAACATAATTTACACACAAATTGTATCAACTGTAAAGAAGAACTAAATTAAATATAAACGTATCATAAACAATTTAGGGAATTATCTGCTAGTTTTAGATGTTTAAGAGCTAAACTTAATACGGTTAAGTACAGAGATTTAATTTTGTTTAGTCCAACAAGCAGCTTTTCTTGAAGCAGGAAGAAGAAGGGATTGATGGGAAAGTTCAAATTCTAAACCTTGATGTTGATTTTTAATTTAATCCTCGGGGGGCTTACCCTGGCAAACTTTATATTTTCTCTTATTCTCACTCTGTGATCCTGTAAACTCCGGTTTAAGCCTTCAATTGTTGCCATTGTCATGGGCTCATCATCATCATCATCATCATTATCATGGGCCAAACAACAGTTTGAAATCAAAACAGGAAGCACGGCAGACGACCAGGTGGCCAAACTACTGTCACACCACCCAACACACCCATTTCCAGAAAACCGACCCACCCAATTAAGTCACCCACCCACTGATTGCTACGTGCCACCGTCTGGTGCGGCTCCTCTGAGGTCCGTCTGTCCCTCTGTCCATAATAAGCCCATATAAGCTCCTCTTAAACCCTTTCAGTGGACGAAGTCGCTTTTAATACAAATTTGCCATGGTGTGTGTACTCTCAAAAGCCAATTACGTGCCCCAAATGAAGGCCGAGCAGTCCGGGAAATGGTAGCCAAACCGAACATAACATTTATAAGATCACGTGCTCAATTATTAAGCCACTAAATAAATAAATAGCGGACCAGCGACACGTGCCCCATCTAACAAAATCACTCCTATACCCTGACAGTTATGCGACCTGCCCATCCAACCGTCCGTATCATAAACTCTTCCACACACACAGGCGGGCATGAAATACAAAAAAAAAGAGGAATTTCATTCATGGGCTCATTACTCATACGCAGTGGTGGCCCGCTGCCTCGAATGACGGCTACGTTTTGCGGCTTCCGCAGTTTAATTAATCACAAGGATAGCTAATAACGTGATGTAATGGACAAAAGAATGCGATTATTAAGCGAGCCTTTAATAGTTCATTTAAGCTTATGCGTTAATTAAGAATTCAGCGTAATAATGTGGTCAATGATGTGGTTTCAGTTTTAAAAAATATATCAAGCTTAACTGAATGCAAAATTTGTGGTTAGACCTTCAGTTGCACGTTATTAAATAGGTCCTATTGTATTTTCATTTTCTTTTCAAGCAAATGCGGCTGTTTGAGTAGTCCTCTTGTAAATTTTAAATGGGCACACTTTTATGAAAGAAAAACCAATCGCATTGCAATCCCAGGTGGCATTGTGTGCAATTTTTTTTGCCATAATTTATGCCCTCCCCAAGGTGTTGCGACCCCGTTCATATTGGGATGATAAAAATCGCGCAATTAGCCGGCGTTGATTTTCGCACACAGGACGACGACCAGCGCAGAAACACACTATATAGAAGTATATATAGAACTAGAACGATGCCGAAGCGGTCCTATGTAGGTCTAATTTACGAGCAGGGTGCAAAAATAATTTACGTTCCGAACGCAAAAGGGGGGTGACAATGGTTTTCCCTAGATTTGGGAGGTACGGGGCCTGGAAGAGTTTAAACGAAGGTGCAAATTAAATCAACATGCATATCCGTTTGACACCGTTTCGCCAAAGCCTCCAACTCACCCCTGCGCACCTGCCTCCCTTTAAAGGGAATACTATATCACTGGGAGGGTGGGGGTGTTGTTGTGTATTCTCCGGGGTTGGGGTTTGACTAGCGGGGCTCTACAAAATGGCGTACACATTGCAAATGACCGAAAAAGAGAAATTGGATGGCAGTGTGGGTGTGGGGTGGGCAGTGAAACGGTAACGGCAAATGGGGGAAATGGAAAATGGAAAAACTTTTGGCCATGTGTTGTGACTATGTGCACGTCTATGCTAACCTTGTTTAAAATCTGGGACGCATAGATATATGGGAGGTGGCATGCGAAGGCATCGAAAGTGGCAGCAACAATAAGGGGCAAAGGACGATAACAACTTTTCGGCTCTCCTACTGTGGGAAAATATTACGAATCTCGATGTTTATAGATTATTATTTAACTAAAGATCAAATTGAATATGTTACTTTCTTATAACTGCTACCAATTTTGAAATCAAGTGTAAACCTGGTTAGAAATAGTCAAAGTATTCAAGATGATCGTAAGAATACAAATAATTCATAATTTTTAATGATGCATTTTCTGCAGTGCATTTGCCATAAGGGATATGTACACTCCCTCAAAGGGATTTCGCAACTTTTGCTTGTGGTTTTTAAGAACAACAAGCAAACTGCATTAAGGCTTATACGTTAAGAAAAAAATACGGATAATATGCACGCAGATATGGAAAATAAAAGATGATGGGCTGTAAAGGGAATGCAATTAAGTTCGCTTACCATATTGAACAAAACAAGCTATGATAAAATGGCAAACATTGGATGATGGATTGTCGGAACTTTGAATAATAGTTTTTTAACCAAGCATGGGAAAGAATTTATTTGCGATACTTAAGATACTGAATAAAAGGGTCTGTTTTGAAATAGCTGAGCGTTTGCTTATTCAAAATATATTAAAAACAACACAAATTATAAAAATATATATAATAACTAATTATATTTTTCTCTTTATTTCAGGTATGTTAACAGTCAATTAATTAAGAGACGAAACGGAATAGGTAAAGTTAATATGTGAAAATAACAAATTTAACCTATTAAAATCATAATATTTTACTATGCAACCTAATGTTCGACTTATAATTATTTATTCTTTCAAAATAAAAAATATTTTTTCTTTTTGCTATGTTACTATCATATTAGTTTTCATGTTCATCCCATCCACTTGTGCATTTAAAATTCCTTCAACTTTTTCCCCATTTACCGTGTTTTTCGACTATTCAATTTGGCCACGAATATTAAATAAGTGACTAATGTTGTTAATAGCCAACACGCGGAGTGTAAAAGAGGCAAAAGAGTTGGCTAACAAGAAATTTGTTTGCGCATATGCCAAAAACACTAAGTGAAAAAGGGAAAAAGTTGTGACGAGGGGACGAGGTGTTTATGACGACGCGAGCGCTTGACACTCGCTTAAATAAAAGATTTTTTAATTAAAAATATTTCACCTGCAAAGTAGAAAAAAGGCAAGCCGGGAAAAAAAAACGAGAAAAGCGCCGACACAATTTTCCTCTTTGCGCTCGCATAAATAAATGCAACCACGCACAAGAACAACGATACCAACAACAATATGAACAAAGAACGCCAACAATATCTTAAAGAACACTAAAAAAAACTACGTACCAAACTGTTTAAAAATGTTATCTGTTCCAAACAATTAAGATGGCGTTGTAGGCGTTTTTAATAGAAATGTTGGTCATATTGGAATGTTAACACTTTCTAAGCAATTATCTCTAATAAATAGTAAAAACACATCAAAATTATTTAGTGTTTGTTCTATCATGGGCTAGTTCATCATGTTGATATTTATGAAAATATTAATAATGTTTTTCCCGTGTACAACTACAATAACAACAACGAGAACCGCGGCAAAAACAAACACCCAGGACGCAAAGAGCAATTTAACAACAAAGACACGTGCCAAATGGGCAAAGGGCGGTGGAATAAGCGAAAGTGGGAGGTGGAAAAGTGGGCGGGGCATCGGCAGTGGGTCAGCGAAATGAAAATAAGCCGCGGGCGTAAATATAAATAAATGAACGGGCCAGGCGACAAGCGGTAAAAGGGGGGGGGGGGTGTGTGCTGCCAGCTGCCTGCTGCCTGCGGGTGCAAGCGAGACAGCATCTGGGCGGTAAATGATAGGAAGGGGCAAAAGGTAATAATTAATTCGATACGCAAACAATTGAACTGTAGGTGGGCGCTTTAAGGTCATCAAGACCGCAATGACAGTTGCGATAAACAAAAAAGGTCAAATGGGCGAGAAGAAAATGCGAGGCAGGTGGACAAAATGGGTTTAAAACAGCAGATTGTAACTTAATTCGCGAAACAGTCAACTTCCTCGACTTTTGAACTGTCTCTGTAAAATAAAAAAAAAGAACTATATTTCCTTTAATAATAATTTGTACTTTATTGCTACCGAATCATGTAATCGTTGAAAAATCTGCTATTAGAACTGCAATCTGTCATTAGAAAAGTATCATTTTGGTAATACCTCTGCTATTTGTGCTCAATCGATTTTCCGAACTCCAAAATGGCGTGACAATAATAAGTTTAATTCGTAATCTTTCACGAACTGTGTTTATAGATTTAGCTATCAACGGGTTGTTTGTTTATTAGTTTTAAGCAATACCTATACCACATATCATTCAACTCCCACAATACTCTGTATTTATAGAAATATAAAAAAGGACCAACCAACACATCGTTAAGCTGGTCAAGAAAAATTACAAAAATAATGGCTTAAACAAAAATGAAATGAAATGAGAGTGGGACGCTTGGAGTTCGGGGTCCAAAAAGAGGAAGTGGGATCACAGCAAGGACATGCCACGTCATGCTGACAGTGGGCGGAATTCGTTGGGATCCTTCGCTATATATATACATGTGTCATCAGTAAACTTGATTGAGTAGAGAACGGGCGGAGTGCGGAGGGTGGGATTGGTGGTGCCGTGAAGGGTCTTAACACGACGACGTGCTAAATTTTGAGAGATGACCAAGGCTTCTCTTAAATTGTGTACGCCAGTTGGCCAGTTGACTGCCGCACAACGAATTGCACTGGGGGAAATTCGCAACTTTACACGGAAAATTCAAGACTTTTCAGTTATGCGAATGCCACGGGGAAATCGCAGAGATGGTTGAAAATGCTTTCATACTCTCTGAGTGAAATCCTTCAGGTGTTTCAACATTTTGCACTTGCAGTGAGACAAGTGACTATAAATGCATTTTTTTCATCACACCAATAAGTATTCAGACATTAGACAAAGTAAAAATCATTCCCTTAACATTAATATACTTATTAAGTTCTTTTTAAGAACAATAAATCAATGAACACTGTGGTGCGTTGTTTAAAACACGCATGGAGATGGAGATTTAGTCTATTAACATTCGGGAATTTTTAGTTTACGTTGGATCAAGATCTTGAACATTTCTGTAATTTTTGATAGTTTTCTCTCAGTTTATAAGGACGATGTGGCAAGCGAAATGAACACATGACTGCAGGACCAAATGGAATATACGACACTCCATGATAATCAGTTGTGGACACTTTTGCTCTGAAGGAGTGTGTGTTACTGGGAAATTGGAAGGCCATGGGATGTAGCCGGAAAATTTAAGGATTGGGGGAAGTTCGTCCGGCAGTTTTAATATATTTACTCACTGCTTATGCATATTCTGCTGGAAATTACTAACAGGAAGTTGCATTCGAAAAGCCATTTTCAGCACACACATACACACTTTTTGCGTTGTGGATAACAGTTTAGAATACGATTAGGAACTTCTTTAACTCAATGCACTCCATTAGATGGTACATACATTCATAACTATTTTAACTATCTTTTTTTTTAAGGATATGCGGTTTAAATATTGATTCAATAATAACTTAGCGTTAGATAATCTGAGCAAATTAATTTAATATCAAGCTTAGTTTCTGTTTTGTCAGCTGCCAGGTGCAATGAAAAGTAACACGCACTGCTAAATGTTGAATACGCTCTATGTAAATAAACAAAGTTTAAATGAATAGACCAGAAGTTTAAATGATGACAAGGCTGTGGAATTCCAGACATGGAGAATAACATTTATTGTACAATTCCTTCCAGCTGCTGGCACATTGCCTGAATGAGGTTAAAACTAAGTTGAAATTCCTGGAAAGCACCACAAAACCTACGAGAGTGCTTTCAGTGACAATAGTACGTAGCTAAATTCAGGCGGCAGCAACTCGGCAACTCCGGCAAACATTCGGTTGCCAAGGAATCCCATGCCCTAAGAGCAATTCATTTCAACTCGTTGAAATCTCATGTGAAGCACACTCATTATTTTGAGTTTTTGCTCGTAAGCATTATTTTTGTGTCGCTTATGGTAAGCTGCTCAGCTTCGGGTCGTTTAGACCCCAAGGTGACATGCCCTGTCCATTTTGGCCCAGTCACTGCAAGGTTCCTTGGTTCCTTGGTTCCTTGGGACCCGAGCCAGAGAGTCAAAGTCCTAAAAACCCAGGGCGACACAAAAAAAAAAAAAAAAAAAAAAAAACCGAACAAAACGAAGCGATGCGAAGGGAACTTAACTGGCACAACATACACCTGTGACCCCGTTCGCCAGACGCAGCGGGCCAGGCACTGCAGACAAATCAGCACTGAAATTTAATTTGCATGAGCCACGTCTCTTCCACTCTTGGCCCAAAATGGGCGTCGAACCGGCCGGGCGGAAACAACAAAGTTGGAAACCCAATTCGCATTTTCCCAGTCTCGGCGCCGGCTCAGCCCCATCCCAAACCGTATTCCGAACCCATCTCGGCCAAAACTCGACCTGACTCGAGACTTGGCTCACGTGCAATCGCTTTATTTGATTTTCATTTTTGGGCCAAACACAACAGCAACAGAAGCTACATGCCAGTGCCACTGCCAATAGCAAAAAAGCAACACGATTGTTACAAAGCACAGCACGGAATCAGCCTATACCCTTTGCATTCATGGTAAGAGTGCTGGAAAAATTCCCAGAATTTTTGATTATTAGCAATAAGTGAGTTTAGTACTTTTGAAATGCTGATGCTCTTTTCAAGAATTTAAAAACTTAAAGATATATTTGTGAAAGTGCAAATTTCCGAATTGTTCACATATGTTTGCCATATGCTATTTCGATTTGCACATAAACACGCATTTGTCAAATGGATTTGGAGCAACCGAAATTTAAAAAGGATCTGATGCTTGGCTGATTTTGCCAAAGAAATGTGATTGCCATCATCCAAAGTGCCACGTGGCCATCTATTTTCAAGGTAAACTGGGAAGAAAGATTCTTAATGCTACATAAAACTTGATGTCCTGCAGGGTCCATTGAAATTTTGTGAAATCGCCAAAATTCTTATGAATTTAAGTGTTTGTTTTTGTTTCATAAATTAATAATAAGCTCCACGGGAAGTAACCGAATTTGAATTTGTACAATTGTGCATGTATGCCTTTATGGAAGTAGTTACTTTTCTTTAAGAACTTTAGTTCAAAGTTTTGCTGAGAAGTGTACTTTCCTAGGAGTTTTATTAGCACAAGTTTCCGGTAGAACCTTAGCTAATGATATTTGGCAAGTGCTGCTGATATATTGCAGTTCGCAATAAAACCGCACATAGATTGCCCAAAATTATAATATCCCCAACGAAGGGCACAGCAACAGACGCAGCAACTAGAATTTTCATTGCCCTGCCGTATTTGGCCAGTGAGTCTGTGTGTTTTTCGTGGCACACTTTTCGGCCAGGCCAAAACTAGTCGTACTGGGCCCATTCAGTGGCAGTGGCAGACATTGCAATGGCCTCGCTAGGAAGCAGAAGCACTTGGGCACCAGTTAAGGCAAACATCCTGTTCCACCGTCTAATCGGCAGTTCCATCTCCCCGGCACCACTGTAAACCACGTACGTACGGCCAAAACCCCCAAATTCCCCACATCCCCTCTTGGCGGGTGCTAATGCACTTGCACTCAGTGCAAGCACATAATTCGCTGCCCTCGAGCACACATGCAAGAGCAGCCGGCACTCGAGAGCCACAATACAGTACAGTGCGACCCGGCACCCACTCCAGTAGCCCCCCCACCCAATCTCTATACCCTTGGGGAGCACCGGTGCCCGCTTACAGTGGCTGCTAATTAAGCGGAACTCGAACGCTTCGATGGCCATAAACCATACGAGAAAATAATGAGCAACGCGTGGCTCTGAATAAATTTTTAATTGCACATTTTTATTGATGAGAAATAAAAAACGGATAATAATTATGTGAAAGTGAGAGGAAGGTAACACAGGTCCTGAATGGACGGGTTTAATTAATTTTTGTAAATGAGTTTCCAATTCAAAGGGGTGATATAGCTGCCAAGTGGAATTGCGGCTCTTAAAATCGACATATTGGTTAAAAAAAGTGCTTTTTTTAAATTATTCCAATATAAATTCATGCTAGAACCACAACGGTATTTTCCATATCGAAATAAAATCAGAAATGTTACAAGATAGTAGATAGAACAGGTCTACAAATCTTAAAAATATGTTTTAAAATACATGTCATACAATTATCATTGGGAATAGGACTAAGAGTCATGGACAATCTAGGACATAACGATTCCCTCTTAGTGGATTACTACTGTAGCCATCGAGCAAAGGCATGTGCAGCTGGTGCTGTTTCGGATTCTGCTGGTGGTGCTGGCGCTCATTAGAAAGGACGAGGGAATTCCTTGGCCGCTGGCCGTCGGCAGATTTCGTCGCCAGCTAGATCCCCTGACCTATCCGAAGGATAATGCCTGCAAGGTGATTTTTCTACTCTTTTTTGTTCTATCCATCCCTTGTTGTTGTTGCTATCTCGTGTTGCACATTGCGCCTGTCGAGTGCCATTCATTTGCCAGGCCCACAGAACCCCCTCCACTCGCCCGCCCTTTCATCCGGCCCTTGAGGTCAACGTGGCTTTCGTCACTTGCCTTGATGTTTTGGGAGCACTTGGGCACCGAGAGTGGGAAAAAGACAAATTAAACTGTTCTGAATGTATTTGAGTTTCGTTCAGTTAAGCTTTCTTTTATCTTATCGGTTAATGTCTGCCTTTAAGTCGTAAATTATATGCACTTTTGCAGGGTAAACTAATATTGCAAAGTGTATGTTCTTGCAAAATCAATATATATATTATTTGAAAGGTAAAGGCAATAACTAACTTTTATACGAGGAATTATACATTACTGGCTTATTTTTGAATTTGTAATATTCTTAACATTAGGCTGGATATAATTAATTACATTTAGCCAGTGGCTATAATGAAGTTAGGTAGAATATAAAATAATTCAATTGGTATCAGCACTTAACATCTTTTTCTCAACTGCTCTAATTTCAGTGATTTGAAAGCTGTTTTGGTTTTTGTGCTGCGGCATGGGCTTCCTTATCTTAAAGTCATAAATTATTTGAGCTCTTGCCATTATGGAGTTGCATAAATATTGAGCTTAAAACGAGGCGTGCAAAATTAATAACACCAAGTTGCAGGCACGCACAGTCAAGTGCGAAAGAGCAAAAACTGCTGTCTGACCGCACAGATAACACGCATACGCCATGGTGTGCGTTGTAGATGGGATGGTCCCCATTGTTATTTCAGTGATGCGTAGAGCTGTTATGCTATCGACAATTTTTGGCACACACACTCACACATTTACGTAGTCACGTCGGATGGCAATGCCTTTTGTATTGCAGCTGACAAAACGCATAAATGAACATTTCCTTAATGCCAGCAATTTCCCATCCATCCACTTCAAGGATATTCATGTGCCGTAACAGGATGCCGAAAAGTGTGTTACCAGCAGCCATAATCGATATTCGATTTAAATTGTTCATTTAATGACTATTACTGCAGCCATATAGCAATATGGAAGAGGAAAGTGCACACGCACACAATCTCCTGTCGCGCATGCAGTATTTCAAGGCAAACAAGAATTACAATTTTCAATTTATGATAATGAACTTTATTCTCGCATGGAATAGGAATTGATACAGTTGGCCGAGTTACTCAAATGATGAAAGCGCCGGATTAAGTGTTTTCAGGCGAAAATGTTTTCGAATGTTTTTTTTTTTTTTGGGAGGATGATTGATTGTTGGTTTAACAAATGTTTCGTTTTACTCAGCTGTGAAATTGGGCTTGAGAATGCTCATACGGAAGGATGGAAAATTAATTTTATTGGTTTTGGTCAATGACTTGTATTGTGCAAGAAAACAGGCTAATAATTAATGAATCGCATTAATTAATTGTCTTGATTTGTAATGGTGATGCTTGATGCTTGTTTATCTGTAAAGTAACTTAGTAAACCAAGTGCGGTTTCAATTATTGGATTATTAATTAATTGGTTAAAGGAATGTTTTTGATGGACTTTAGCTGGAAGATTTTGTTCGCAAAGGACTTGAGATAACTCAATATGTTTTCTATGCACTACTGCCGTGTAATCATCCTTTAAAATAATCTTGTAGTCTTTTTTCTATTTTCCGCTTTTACCGTTTTTGGCGCTCTTGGCGCATAGTAAATTAGCCACCTAATGTCTTGGTGCTTTTTACCGAGCCAACTCAGCGAGGTCTTTAAAAAACTTGCTACTTTTTCTGAATTTTCGTTACAAGTCCACTTAGTAATTCCCTTTGTTGACTGTACCAGGATAAGACACATTCACAGGATCAAGCTGGCTGCACATGAGATTGGGCTTGTGGCTTCAGTCGAGTAAAGTAAACTTAACTCGATGATGGCTCCTTGGCATGCAATTTCCACGAAGCAGAGGCTAATACTTATTCAAGGCATTGGCCAGGCTATCGATGACAGGTGGGGAGTGGGGGAGGGGGCCTCAGAGGGTTAAAGCAGGGATCCAAGGACACATGCGTCATCAGCATTATTCTTGCGCTTCAACGCACCCAAAAAGAGACCATTACTGGCGGAAATTTCCTCGGGCACATCAAAGTTCAAATACTCTAGGGAAACTACAATCCTTTGATTAAATTGTAACTAACAAATGAAAAATGAGCGAAATTGTTTTAATTTAGAGCGCTCGAAGGATATCTGAATCAAATTAAATAAGTACTAACTAGCAAAATTAAGAATTACAACATAAATATATAGCACTTCTTTTTGTATTGAATGGCATAATAACCGTGTTTTATACCTATATATTTCTTTTATATTTTAACACTTTCCTCAACCTAAGCTAAGAAAATCATCTTTGAGCTATAAAATAAAGTGCACCAAAAGGAATAATGGTTGTTGCTTCATGAACTTTGAATCCATTAACTCGATTGCCCAGGCCCCACCCGTTTAGGATTCATTTATCATGCTTAATTTTATCGGACAGCTAGATTTTAGATGGGAGTAACTAAGAAACTTTACAGTTTTATGAAATATTATATGTATTTTATTTTATTTTTATTTTTTTTCGATTTTCCCCTTACAGAGTTTACAACGAAAAGTTGCAGAGAAACGAGCTACGGCAAACATCAACAGCTGGGAAAAGCAAATCATAAGTAAACACTGAGGACAGGACCAGACAACCGCACAGGACGAGGGATAAACGTGGTAGTTGCCATGAGAGCAGCCTCGGGTGTTGACCAGGAGTGAAAGGATCTGGGAAAAGTGAACCGCAGCCACAGCAGCAGCAGCAGCAGCAATAGCAACAGCGAAACAGCTGCTGCAGCAATCCAAACAGCTGCTACATCCAAGAGCAACGAGCATCGAGCAACTGGAAACAACGAGGGCAACGATAAGAGCCGCCAGAGACAACACCCGCAATCAAATCAAATTCAAAGATGCAAATTGCAATTTGCATACGAATGCATGCGCACCAGACGAGCAACATCACCACAAACTGCAGCACAAATAACAAAAGCCTCGCAAATTGTTGTCAAATGCTATAAAATTGAACGGAATAACTCTGGAGCACACTTGCAAAACATATCATTGAGCGGGCAGGATAGGGTTCAAGTCAACAAATCAACATGATCAAGGGCATTCTGATACAGCGCAAGAGCCAGGAGGATGCCAGCTACACCAAGCAGCTCAAGATGGAGCACGCCGATCTGGTGGCCGAGATGCAGACCGTGGAGAGCCTGCCCACCCACGAGCGACTCCAGCTGGCCAGACTGTGAGTTCCACCATGCACTTGATTAGTATATTAGTATATAGCATAAACTTTATAGGATACACATGGATACATAGGATACACATGAACTTGAAATTTTTAAATATTATTACCTGATTTTCGTAGAGATTCGAATATATTTTATTAACAGCATTATGTTGGCTATTTTGATTAAGTAGATATTTCTCAAGCCAACAATTCGATCACTTATGTACATTATTTTGTCAAATTTTTTATTTCATTTTTTATTTTTCGCTTGCTTTTCTTTTATGTTTAATTCACTTTATTATGAGCAGATATATTTAACAAATGATTTAATTGCGAAGTTTGATAATCGTCGGTTATTTTTTCCGGCAACTTAATAAAGGCGAACCTTTCCAATTCAAATCTTAGTTAATTTGGATTAGACAATAAAAATTCGCCACCTATTTTTTTTTTTTTCAATAAAACTCCGAATAGGAAAAGAAATTGATGGCTTTTGTCTAAGTAAATCCCCTAACTTCCGCCTCTTCTTCATTTTGAAAGCCATTAAACTTCCACAACTAATCCCAAATCTCATCCTCAATCCCTTATTGTTAATTAGACGTCGTGCGCAGCAGCTGAAGCTGTCCCGCCAGAAGGACAAGGAGTGGGCCAAGTTGCAGCGGGCGAAGGGCAACACGGCGAGCGGCGGCAGCGGAACCGGATCGCTGGGCAACGGGCTGATGAACGGCAACGGAGATACCACGCACCACTTCCGGCACGCCAATGGTTCGGGCACGTTGAGCGGCAGGCGGCACATATCCTTCGAGAACAGCGTGGTGCTCCTGGAGGCGGCATCCCGGAACGACATGCCCGAGGTGGCCGCCCTGCTGCAGCACGGAATCACGCCGGATGCCGCAAACGAGGATGGACTGACGGCGATGCATCAGGCGTGCATCGATAACAACGTCGAGATGCTGCAGCTGCTGCTGGAGTACGGTGCGAATGTGGATGCGCAGGACAGTGATAAGTGGACGCCGCTTCATGCGGCTGCCACCTGCGGCCACCTCGAGCTCGTCCGCATCCTCATCCGGCACGGCGCCAATCTGCTGGCCGTCAACACCGACGGCAACATGCCCTACGACCTGTGCGACGATGAGAAAACCTTGGACTTCATCGAGGGCGAGATGGCTCAACGGGGCGTGACCCAGGAGCTCATCGACGAGACGCGCTCCTCCACGGAGCGGATTATGCTGCGCGACCTAATGGAGTTGGCGCGCACAGGAGGAGATTTGGAGGAGCCGGACTACCAGTGTGCAACGCCGGTAAGTGGCGTCTTCTTTGAGGAACAAAACGTAGGAATTTTGATCCCAGAAAGAAGCAAATAAAACTTAATTCAAAGAATAATTCCTACACAAAAAAGAATCCACAATTCATTAAATCCTCACTTATTCCCTGTGTGCAACATTTAACTTATCTCAATTGTTCAGCTTCACATAGCTGCTGCGAATGGATACGTCCGCGTTGTGGAGTTTTTGTTGGAGCAGCATGTCAACGTGGATGCCATGGACAAGGATCTGTGGACACCGGTGCATGCCGCCGCTTGTTGGGGTCATGTAAGTGAAGCCTCGAAGCCGAAAAATGGGAATAATAATTTTAAATATTTCCTTCTTTCAGCTTGAGGTGCTGGAGATGCTGGCCCAGTGTGGTGCTGATCTGAATGTTCGCAACAAGGACGACGAGACTCCTTCAGGTGAGAATATGCGAAAAGGTTGCGGCACTGAATCAACGGTTATCCGGCTAGAGCAAAATAACCATGAATATGAAATTGAGCTATAAATTGTTGTTAATGCGACACGGAAAATGTGTAAATCTAGACTATTTGTAGTAGGAGTAGGAGGAAAGCGCTCTCAGGTGTGAAGAAAGATTGCATTAATTTTTTAGCTTGGCAGGATCAACGATTTATAATGGCTAACTCGAAAAAGTGTTACCCATTTCCGTAAAGTTCCTCCTAGCTCAGTATTTCAAATAAACACATATAGTACATACGTTCATTTAGATGTTAGTTGCCATAAACATAAGAATACACTTAAACGTTTTAACTGGATATTAACAAATCAATCCATCCGCCTTTGTAGACATCTGTGAAGATCCCGAAATCAGGGAGCGAATCGAACAGCTGAAGACGGAGCAGGAGAGCAAACGACTGGCCGAGGCGCAGCGACGACGCGTTCGACGCTCACAGAGCAACAACACAAGGCATTTACATAACATTTATGAGCCATTAAACATAACCATTAAAACTAACTATGCTTTCCACAGAGCCCAATCAGTGCGACGCACTAGTTTGCGAGACAAAACGCTGACAACCAAAAAGGATGCCGTCGAGGAGACCCGGCTGCGTCTGCAGGCGCAGGAGGCGACGGACTCGGAGGCTCCCTCATCGGCAGGGGATCCGCTGACCAATGGCTATGGTTACGGAAACAACAACGGAGAGAAGCGACCCTCGACGGGCAGTTCGAATGGCCAACCACTGCCGCACTCCAAGTCCGCCGATGCGCTGGATAATGCCACCGCCGCTTTGTCGGCCAACGCCACACATTCCTATCCGTCGCGCCGTCCACCGGATGGCCGGGAAAACGATGAACTGCTACGCCTGAAAGCTGCAGGTGCTGCGGGAGAGATGCAGCGAGCCACCTCGGCGGCGGCCGTCATTCTCACCGAGAAGGGTACGGCGGCCAGTGCCGAGGCCGTTCAAATCCAGTCGTCGAAGGAGGCTGCCAACGGCAAGATCAATGTCCAGGTCACCGTCCTCGTGGGTGAGTCAAGCGCCCTTGGCCACGTGTCAGGCTTGCTTCCGCTTTCTCCTTTCAACCAAAGCCAACCATTTACTCAAGCACCCCATCCAGACGCCACCTCCAACCATCCTGTTTGGCTCCCAAGGAGCGTCAACGTATCACAAGAGTTCTGCTTAAGCGCCATTCTGTCCCCGTGTCAATGTCAATGTTTAATGTTTATTTAACGACTCTACTAAAATGGAAATGAAAATACTTCCAACAAGCAAGCAGAGCTAACAGCATGAGTAGACTATAGAATGACGAATGCCCTGTAGGAAATGATAATCGATATCTTGGTTTGAGATTTTTAATAGGATAGCTTCGTGAGATGCATAGCTTAGTTGAGATATATTTTATGGAAATGACAGTCATTGTTGTAGTAAGATACTTTTTATTTCATTATGTTGTAAATATGCTTTGTAAATGACTTCTTTATTTAAATGCCTAAAGTGGAATAGCGTAAGCATATATTACTATTTATGTAAATTATTGCCATTTTAATAGCTTACTACACTAAATGGGTTTTCTGATACTAGAAATCGTACTTAGAAAACAGGGGAGCATGGCTGCAATAAGCATTAGCATTTGACTCGCATGTAACCTCCATCCCATCTACCCGATCACTCCCAATTGGTCAATGGGTATCTGCTAACTTAGTTCTCGGGAAAAGAAGAGAAGAAAAGTAAAATAACATTTGCTTGTTTCCGTTTCATTCTTTTTTGTTGTCGTTGTTGTGCCTCGTTTCGCCCGTTCTGTGTCGTCTGCCTGCCCGCATCATCATCAACAATAAAAACAACAACCACCGCACCACTAAACACCAAACACACCCAACGCCTTGCCAAAAACTTCCAACATCCAGACACCAATAGCACGCACCACCATCAGCAACATCAACAGCAGCAGCAGCAGCAGCAGCAACACCACCACCAGCAACACGTACTGCTGTTGCAGCAACACCAGCAGCTTCAGCAACATCAGCAGCAACAGCAACAGCAGCAGCAGCAGCAGCATGTTGCCTTGGATGGCTACAGCGCCACATTGGCCAATTTGAAGAAGCAACGCTCGCTTTCACGCACCGCCAATGTCCTCAATACTTTCGAATTGTCATCCCAAACAGCTAGCAATGCCCATCCAATTGCAGCAGCTAATGCCACAACAACTAATGGTTCTGTTTTAGGAGCCGGCGGCAGCAGCAGCAACAACAACAACAACCTGAGCACCAGCAACAACAACAACAACGGATCCGCACCGATCTCGACGCAGCCAACATTGGGTCACATGGGCGCGGGAAGCGTGCTATCCGACTTCGAGGGCTCCTCGCCGGCGGGCAGTTCGCTGAACAAGTTCAGCGGCATCACTGGCGACGTGGTCACCGATAGCACCAGTTCCAGTCGCAGGTGTTGCGTCCTGATGTAGAAACTTAGCGAACTACTAGAGTCACAGGGTATTAGAGCAGCCAGAATTGTCAGAGGGATAGGCCATTTGTTAAATGGCAAGAAAAAAGTGTCTTTTTATTAGATTAGCCGTATTCAGTGAGTGAATTGTTGAATGTTGATTACACAAATGCATGTTGGTTTTGAGAACGGGGTTCGATTCTGTGAGCTCCTAGATAACGGCTGAAAGTCGTTGCATTTTCCTAGCAGACACAACAACACACTAAAGACACACACAACCAATTATACGAAACAAATTTATACAAATATACAACCATATGTATACATTTTAAAGAATATTAAAAGAATTACGTATAAAATAATTGTGAGCAGTTTACCTTAGGCGATATATAACAACTAACTAAATCAAAATGAAAAAACATCAAAAAATATTTATATAGCAATGCTAAGTAAGAACCTAACTTAATAGATTTGCTTGGAGTGCATTAGGAATATCTGTGTTTCCGTGTGTGAGTGTTACAACCGAAACAGGCGAAGTATTATGCAACAAGTAAATATTTAACTAAATATATAGTACGATAGCAAAATTGTAGTTAAACCGTGACAGCAAAGTAAAGCAAAGCAATGAGACGAAATGCATAGCACTCAAGCAATTTCCACATATAAGTGTCTAAATGTTTGAATTGAAGGAATGTTAATAATGCCAGGCGGCATAGAGATTTATTTTTTAATGCAACTACTTTGCTCTGCGTTATGTAAGTTGAGTTTTGTTGAGAGGTACAAGAATATATGTATTATTTATGTAGCAGCGGTCTTTGTATATAAACCTACACAATTCCAAAAGATGCAAAAACAACGCGCAATTAGCAAATGAGACTTTTTCGATGAATGTCAAGGCATTAGCTGAACGTTTTGTAAAATAAACAAATGAAATACGAAAAAATTACACACAAATTTGATTTGATTTTGCGCCAGTTAGTTTTTTATATTCCTGTGCTTATATTTCTTATGAAGAATGAAGTTGAAGTAAATATCTACTCTTTTAAATCTCGCGCCAAGGTGCTCCACCTGGCGGGATTTTAATGAACCGCAAGCTTGTCATATGGAAGTAAGTTGGCAGCTTTGCGCATCAGCTGTTGCCTCGTTCGACTTTTGTTTACATTTTTATTGGTTTAAACTTATAAGTTTAAAGATCTAACCTAATGGAATCACTCGCAAAATATCGATACAGTTTGGTGGCTGGCTCCTTCGCAGCTGCAGGAAGCTTTTTCGGAAAACTTCCCAGCCACCTGAGCGCCCAAAAACTACTGAATACTTCGCAAATAAATGAAGACTTTTCTTATTTAGGCAAGATTGTGATTTCTTCAAACAAGCAAAATGTTTATAAATTTATAAAATTTTATTTTATTTATTAGAAATAGCATTACTTCAGCTGCTGCCACTAGTGTTAATGGTAACATGCAACGTTTGCAACTTGCGTTTCTTTTTGAAGGCCCTGCAAATGACTGAACAAACTTTAACGTGCGTCGTTTTAACTGCCGCTTCGAATTATGTCTTATCGGTAGGTGATCCACCGATCTATTTGTTCAATTATGATTACTGTTCGTTATATAGTTTGTCCTAGGTGCGCTTGTTTATCGGGAGCCACTGACAGTACTATCTGGCATCGGAATAACTCTCATTCTGGCTGGTCTTTGGTTTCTTTGCGACGGAGGAACAGTCGAGTCCGAAAAGCAGGACAAAATGGAATAGTAGGAATGGGATTTGCTTAAGATTAGCTTCTTTTATACACATTTTTCATTTGCCATATAACTTTCTGAAGCAGGGATAAAAATAGTTAAAGAAACTTAATTTTCCATTTGTAACTTTAAAATATAAAAATGTTGGGAACCCCAATTAGTCCAAAAAAACGAATGGTTTATATACTTTTGTTTAATGTATGTACTGTTTTGCAAATACATAGTTTTCATTTCATTTATAATGCACTGTTAGTGTGCACGCTTCTTCATTCACGCGGCAATAATTACAACTATTATGTTTTACGTGGTTTTGTATTTTTGTTTTCATCGTTTGTGTGTAAAAGTTTGGCAGAACAAAAAAAGGTGTTGAAATGGGATAGAGCATGACAGTAAGAGCACAAACTATAAATATATTTATCCCTTCGTTTATATATATAGGTAATAGTAATTAATTTTTATAATTCAGAATCGTTATTTAATTGCTAAGACGTATAAATACTTTTTATATTCTTTCTCTCGACATCTGTAATCATCAATCAGCTTCAACGCAGCCAAACAGACAAAAAGTAAAATCAAGCAAGAAATGGCAGATCCAAGTTACATACAAGTTTTGCCCATCTGTCGTTTGTTTTCCTTGGACGAAGTAGTGTTGTGTCCTGTCCTATCCTGTCTGGGAGTTTTAGAAACCCTTGGAGCGCTTACTTTCCTGTATTTAGTTGTAATTCTTTCGTGTTTCTAACAACTATTTTGTTTTATTATTAATACATTATCGAATAAACCAAAATCAAGGGAAATAGGTATAAATCGTATTGAAAAATGCGCACGAATTGATTTGTGTGTCGGCTTCATTTTCGATTCCCTAGTTGCGTTATAAAGGATTCTTTTTGATAGATTTCCATTTCTTATGGTTGAGAGTGGTTTGCGTAACAATAATTGTACGTCTACGTGGCCATTACTTGCATGTTGATGATTGGTTTCCTTGTTTTCTGTATGGAGGTTGTGTTTATGGTTTGCATGAATTGTATGTGTGTTTTGTTTGCGGGGTTAATACGTATTGTATGCTCAGTTTTTGTTCTCCAGCCCGAGTGGCATGCGTTGCGACTGGTTCTGACGGTTTATGTAGCCACCACCACCACCTCCCTGGTTGCCCGCTCCGCCACGACCACGATCGCCCATGGGCCTGCCGCCGCCATACGAGCCATTTACATTACGCTGCTGGTTGCCACCGCGCTGGCCTCGATAGCTTCCACCGCCGCCGCCGGAGGATTCGTAGCGCGACTCCTTGTTGTAGGTGCCACCGCCACCTCCTCCGTTCTGGTAGTAGTTGTTGCCTCCACCATTGCCCGACTCATTGTTGCGGAAGTACACACCGCTCGAATTGCCCGAATTGCGTCCGTTCGTGTTAGATGAGTTGCCGTATTGACGCGACCGGTAGTTGCCCCTGTCGCCGCCGTTGCGCCGCTCGTCACCTCGCCCTCCCTGATCGCGATCCCGGTTATCCCTGTCTCCGCCACGACGCTGATAATTGCCAGAGTTGCGGCGTCCGTCTCCTTGCGAGTTGTTCCAATGGTTGTTACTCTCGTTGTTATCGGCATAACCGCTATTGCCTCCGCCAGTGCTGTGGTCCCTGGGCGTGGCCCACTCCTGCTTGTGGCTGGTGTTGCTGCTGCCATTGGAGGCGGCGCTACTCATGGCATTCATCTCCGAGCTCCACTTGGTTGGCGGTGCCGGTGGCGTGGCCTGGGTGGTCTCGCCTTTGAGCACATTCGTCAGTGCTGCTGTGGCGGCAGCATTTGTATCATTATTACGGGCATGCCATTCATTGTTCTCGACATCTCCACCAGCACCGACACTCGAGGAGCTGTTCACAGATGACGGCTCATCCAGCTGCTGTAGATTTTGCTGCTGCTGCTGCTGTTGTTGTTGCTGCTGTTTCAGCTGCTGCTGGATCTGCTGTTCATAGGAAACAACAGCATTTTCGTATGAGAACCCTGAGGTCACATCGCCCGCCTGCATGCCAATGCCCTGAGGAGCAGGCTGCTGCGGTTGTTGGGTTGGCAGACGCGGCATAATCAGCATTGGTTGCGGCTGCTGCTGTGGTGGCTGTTGACGTTGCTCGTGGATCAGCACCGGCGAGAAAAGCTGCTGCTGCTGCTGCGGACCCTGTTGCTGGGGCTGGGGCTGCTGCGATGGGAACGATTGGTTGGTGAAGGTCAGCGTCAGTATGGCCTGCGTTGGTTCTTCGACATGGTTGGGCTGTTGCGGCTGCTGCTCAAATACCAATCCCTGATTGGTCGGAGGCGGCGGTGCTAAAGCCTCAGGATTGTCCAGTTCACTGTCCTGCAGAAAATGGAAGCGTCCTGTGCCCAAGACCTCCGCCAAGGGGCGCGAATGCTGCATAAACTGCTGCTGCTGGGGCGTTTGTGGTGCCTGTATTCCAGGACCTTGAGGATGCTGCGGTGGCTGCTTGAAATAGTTTTGCTCCACGGCCCTCACATTTGGAGCAAAGTGGGTTGGGTGTGGTTGCTGCTGTTGTGCTGGTGGAGCAGCTGTTCCTGTTTGCAAGGCCTGGAGATTCACGGGGCTGCTTAACAGCTGGTGAGGATGCGGCGGCGGCTGCTGGGGCTGCTGCTGGGCTGGTGGCGCTGGAGCGTATAGAACATGCACTGGCGTGGTGGTTCCTCCGGCCTGAGGAGCTGCCTGGTAGACCTGGGTCGACACCTGCTGCACCATCGAGTTCTGCTGATGTTCCAGGGATGGAGCTCTCTGGTGCTGCGGCTCCAGAAGATGGCTCGGACGCTCCTGCTGTTGCTGGTACGATTGATGCTGGTCCAGTTCTGCTTGCACGCCCAAATGCAACTTGTCTAGTCCCTCCTCCAAAGAGTTTCGAGCCGATGGCTCAGATGGCAGTTCCGCGTCCAGTTCCCCCGAGCCATCGTTCAACAAGTCACCGCTTTCTCCATCGCCACTTCCAGTTCCACTATCCGTGCTGTTGGCTACCGCGTTCTCGGCCAGTGGAACAAGGTAATACTTGTCCAGGTACCCACTATCCTGGATCTGCTGGAAGAGAGATCGCAACTTCTCGAAGGACACTTCTCCGAAAGACTTCGGACGCGCATTGATGGTCGAGTAAAAGAGTTCGGCAGACTTCTGGGCAGTGGCAATAAAGCTTACATCGTCAGCGGTTTCCGGACGGCGTGTTTGCGTCTCAATGAAACTAAAAAAAAAAAAGGGAAATGGATTGCGGCTTAATATATACCAAAGGGAAATCGTTTAATGTGCGTGTTGATGCGTACAACTTCTCCAGCAATTCCAGTTCGGTGTTTTCCAACTTTTTCGCTCCGTTCTCGCCGTTTAGAAAATCGCTGCGCACTTGATCGTCGTTGAAACAGTTGAGCACGTTCTGAATGATCAGAACCTCCCGAATCTTGGCCGTTTCAGCAATTGTCTTTGCCAGGTTATCCTTAGGTAGAATTTAAAATGAACATCAGCGAAAATTAGAAATTTAACGAGCATACCTTGCGCGCCTGCTTCTTCTGCTCCTTTTCGGCCTCCTTGGACTGCTGCTGAATATGCTTGGCCAGCTCACGGGCAAACTCCAGATTGGCCAGGACAGCATCGTATTTGGCCACTGCCGAAGCTTGGTCCCCGCTCAGTTCCTTTCCGCTGCTCTGTATAGCGCGATAGGACTCCAGTTTGGTCTAGATAAGAGGGATTGATGAGTCAGTTTTAGTCACATTTGTTTGGCTGCAGCGTTTATAATCAGAAATATATACTATATATGTGAAATGTGCTAGCTTTACAAGCTTATTGCTGTCGTTAATGCATTCATTTTTTCTTTGAAAAGTTTTATGGTTTTCCATTATAAATTACATTTTATTGAGCTTCAAACATTTTGTATGGCTACAAATGCCCTCTTCGTAAGATTTGCGGTTTTTACTATTTGATGTTTTTAATTAAATGTTCCAATTCGATGTGGTAGAACTTTACGTGGACGATATTTAAACTGCGTCAACAACTTGCCAAATGAAATTATTAAAGTTGACGCTGTCGCGGATCAGTGACCAAATAACCTTAAACTTTAAAACAATCTGCATTTCAACTTAAAGAAGGTAGTATCAGTAGTAACAAAAAGAAATTACACGTGAGCTCAATTTCGTACCAAATAGTTGCATGATCCTATTTTATTTCTATTTCTTGCCCGTGCTGAAATGTACTTTTTATTTTCATCATATTAATTGTGCGAATCTATAAACAAAACGAGCCGGCAAATAACGTTGCCACCCCCGTCAGCAACACAGCTGTCGACAGTGTGTGCTTTTGAATGCAAGAACTTTCTGGAATAAAAGTGCTATAAAATGTAATAACGTTTTCTGCTGAGCAAGGTAGCAGCTTAAAAAACCCAGCACATCGGAGCATGTAATTTTTTGACTGGTTCTAATTGACATGCCGGCCGCTCCGTGCGATCCGGCAACCCTGTGCTCTAGAAAACATGGCGTCGCGAAAAATCTGCCAGCCCCGAGAACTTAGGCCAAGGGGTAGGAAGGGGGCAAGGGGTGCGCGCAAAACGAAACAAAGCAACACGGAGGAATGAAAATAAAAATGGTGGGCCATGCTGCCGATAAAGGGATCCTTTGCGGCACTTTCCCAAACACTGACCTTGCGCTTCTCCAGGTTCCGAATCTTGTGCTCGATGGTCACCAGCAGCTGCTTGAGCGGATTGTACGGCTCTGGAACGACGGCGGCGGCAGACACAGCATTCGCCTTCGATTTGGCAGCGTTTCCATTGTTGTTGCTGCTCGCCAAATCCGTTTGGCTGCCATCCGCTGTCGCTGCCGCGCTGCTGTTGCTCTGGCCATTGGTGGTTGCGACTCCGGCTCCAGCTGCAACTGCTGTTCCTGGGATTACCGAACCGCCCAGCGAAATGATGGAGGAGCGCTTCTCCTTGCTGACGCTGTTGTTGTTGGTGTTGCTGGCTGAGGCGGCGACGGTGGTGGCAATTGCAGCGGTAACAGTAGCGGTATTTGCAGCCGAAGGCATGGTGCGCCGTTGGATTCTTCCTGGTTGGCTCTCAACGACGTTTAGCTCGAAATGGGGAATGATATTCAATTCAAACGACTGCTGCTGCTGCTGCTGTTTCCCAGTCCAGTTCGCTTGTCTGCTCCTCTCGGGGAAAAAAAACTAGAGCTGGCTTTCGGGCCGATGTGCGTTCGATAGTATCGATGCCGCTTGGGCTAGCAGTTCGATACGATGCACATTGCCGCTGCCGGCGACAATCGATTGCAGTGTGCGATATGGAAAATGTGGTAAGGAGTTGCAAATGTTTTTCGTGTAAATTTTCAATTCGTTCACTTTTTACACTGTGAGATTGTGAAGGAAATAAGTTAATTCTGAAAAGCATTTACTTGTTAACAACTTTTGCAGTAAGAACACAATTCCTGGTATCGATAATCGATATGTCTTTCGACTTTAGAAACATTTTTTGAATATGAAGCGATGATTGATGTTTAAGTACTTTATTTATATTTTGGTGACAAATGCCACAGCTACTCCGCATAAACCCTAACATAGTCTATGACCATGGCGCTGTGCCTGCCCCAAGTGGGGGCCCAAGCATCGCGGTGCTGCCAAAATGAGAGGGCAGCCCGGGGTTCCCTGTTTTTATAAGGCTTGACATCCTTGGCCAATAGACTATCGTCGAAGTTCAGGAAGCCGCCCACCGTAACGCCAAAGATAATAAAGCACTTCTCGTTGAAGAATGGCAGTCCGTCGTACAGCTCCCCATAAACCTCATCGTCTACCATTAGGGTAATCTTATCCCTCTGCCAGATCATGGTGTAGTTGTGAAAGTCGTCCCCGTAGTGGCTGTTGCTTATCTTGTCCTTGAGGAACTGTACTGCATTGCCGTGGTGCCAAACCACACCGCCGCCATATAAGTGGTTTCCGGAGATATCATCTCCTTGTTTCGTCCTCAAATTGGCATTGCCACGGGCATATGCAATTCCTGAAAGTAAGATTTAAAGTTAGGATACAACAAAATGGAAACCCTAGAGCTTTTGAAGTTTTTGAAACCTACTCAATTGCTTGGCATAGTGGGTCTCCGCGTAAGTGGAAACCGGTTGGAGCATCAGATCTTAAATAAATTAAAAATTAAACCGTTTTCGTAACAAGAAAAGGTAAGTTAGTATGCTACTCACAGGGGAAAAGCCAATCCCCCTTGGGCAACTTGGCGCGCACGACGATTTTGCCAAATTTGAAACTGAAAGAGTTTCTGGTGTGAATTTGGGCGGAGAAAACTGGAGGCTTGATGCTATAGAAGATGCCGTGCGCAATGTTGCACTCCTGTTCCGGACTTTCGACGGCCGTACAGCGATCTCCCAGTTTGAAGCTGCCATCGGTGACCTCGGTGGCGATAGTGGGAACGATATGGAGTTCGCCTTCCTTCACAAAGCAGTTGCGTGCGGCATCGTCGAAGGCCACCAGCTCCTCCTCCACGTGGTACATGCGCTGTCTTAAAAGTCGTAAAACATAAGTATCTTAGACACATCCAATGAGTCCACTTATTTCACTAACCGGATGTCATGCTTCCAGGTGGTCTTGTTCAGCTGCGCCTCCGAGAAGTTGTCCTCAAAGATCAGTTCACCCTGGCAAGTATGGCGTCCATTGCTCACTATCGTTTGGGCGGCCTTGCAGCGTTTGGCTTGCTGTGCAGGAGCTAGGTATGCCTGGCACTCGCCCTCTCCTGTAAGGAATGTTATGCCTCGCGAGCTAGAGTCTTTGGTGGTCAGTAGCCGGGTGTTTATGATCACCCTGGTTTCACTCTTTTCGAAGATTTCCTCATTGAACTGCACCAGCATTGATATCTGCAGCTTGTCGTTGTTCTGCAGACTCATCTTTTGCTTGGAGACCCAACTTCCGTTCACTGCCTCCGTGATGTAGTCCATTAGAGCCGGGCAGGTGTCGTCAATTTGGAACATGTAGAACACCCGCTGTATGCCAGGCTCATCTGGATCGATATGAAAAAAGCAACAACGTGTCGTTACTAAAAGTAATTATTCAAATAAGACTTAGTCTAGGCTGATTTTGCTAATCCACCAATTTATTTGTTTTATATACGTAGTTTTTACTATTGAACCTATAGTGGATTTTCAAATACACTTCAAAGCTTTTTCCATATGAATAAATTAGCCAAACCATTGACATTTATGATGTTATTTATTTAACCATAGAAGTGTTGTAGAAGTCACCTGGTATGGACACTTCGAATCCTTCATCCTTTAGCATTTCAAAATTAATACTGGGTACTTTAAAACCAAAGATTTTATTGTTTGAAATGAGCAATAATAAACATGGCAGAAATTCCCACCTCATGACGCAGTTTTAATTACTCTTAATATGTGTACTAACTAGAATCCGATTAGCGTATTAATCTGAGAAGCTCTGCGGTGGGACTGTTGCATCAGATTGAAAATATTGATCTCAAAAGCTTGTCCCGATTCAAGTTTTTCTCGATTAAAGCTGCACTCGAATTAAATATTAACTTTGTTCAATTATTATTCAATTATAAATATAATGAACTTTTATTTTAACAGTAAGCGGAATAAGGAGAATAAAAGCCCATTAATACATTATTTAATTCCTAGTTCTTTGAAAAATAATATTTTGATTTTTTTTTTTAAATTGTAAGCATTCATTTTTAGTCGTGTAAAACGAGCTTTTGTTATCTCATCAGCTGTTTAAGCTTCCACTCGAAGGTGGATCACTGAGGAGGGGCAACGTTAGAACTAATTTTTCGGGGTCTACGGAATGATTAAAAAATGTCCAAATCCCAGAGAGGCCAGATCGCAGCCGGAGCTGATATCAACGTGGATTTGCATTCGCCGAATCGCGATTGTCCGGACCAACTTAAAGTAAACAAATAATAGTAATCGCTCCTCACCAGCGACAGAAACCGGTCTGCCAGTGAGATAGACACACAGATTGAGTCAGAGGCTCGGGATTCTTGTCGAAAAGTGCTGAACTCGAGGATTCAAAATGCCAGGATTGTGCATTGGAATCCTTCTGCTCATTGGTTTTGGATGCACCACTGCCTACAAGATCCCCACACCGACTGTGGAGCTCCTTGAGACTGGATTTAGCGTTTCCATACCGGGTAAGTAAGGAATGAGCCAGCCTCGTAGTACATAGCTTCTTAATCTTTTTCTTAACCTTACGATCTCTGGGGAGCAATAAAAAACCGAACAATGTTGACAGTTTATAGTTATAATCAGCTACAAATTAGCAAATGAACTTGCTAATTTATCCGATTTTGTTTTTCTTTTTAGATGAAGAGGGCGTAAAAGTGGTGGCCTTTAATGTAAATCGCAATCGGAATTTCACATCCTTCATAAACGAGGGACAGTACAATGTGAGATTGACTGAACCCCAGAACGGCAGGTGGACGACCAACTTCAGTTCGGTTCCCTTGAGATCCCAAGATGTTCTATACCTTTGGACAAGTGTGCAGCACCAAAAGGCTGTGTATCAAGATCTGGCGCAGCCCCTGCCAGTCTGCAATCTCGGCGGAGAGTATCGGCCCAGGGGATGTTCGCCCGGTGATGATGACTTTACGGATGACAACCAGCTAAGTACTGAGGACAGTGCTTTGGAACCCACCGCTCCCTCCGTCTGTGAACCTTCTGAAAGCCAGGTTTCGCCGCAAATCGGTGTTTCCATATGTAAGGGACAACTTTTGTTTGAGGAGACTTTTGATCAGCTGAATGAATCTCTGTGGATACATGATGTTCGCCTGCCCCTCGACTCCAAGGATGCAGAGTTCGTCTTGTACGACGGGAAGGCCAAAGTTCACGATGGCAACCTGGTGATTGAGCCGCTTCTTTGGTCCAGCTATCGCCCGGATCTCTCCATAGCCAACTCCAGGCTCGATCTATCGGAGCGTTGTACTGGAACCCATAACAGAATTAAGGAATGCATCCTGCATTCCACGGGCAGTGGACCCAGTGGGATAATGCCCCCAATTGTAACACCTCGAATCAGCACCAAGGAAACCTTTGCCTTTCAATACGGACGCATTGAGATCCGTGCCAAGCTACCAAAGGGAGATTGGATAGTAAGTGAGATTATGCAACTACAACGTCTTAGCTTTGAAATTAATATTTCCCACTCTTCATAAGGTACCACTCCTACTACTCGAACCCCTCACCGAATGGTACGGGCAATCGGGCTACGAATCCGGCCAGCTGCGAGTGGCCTTGGCCAGGGGTAACTCCGTGCTGAGGATGCCGCGCGGAAAGCTTGTAGATGGTAGATCCCTATACGGAGGACCCGTACTCTCCACGGATGCCCACCAAAGGGAGGACTTATGGCTGAGCAAGCGAAAGATATCCCATTTCGGCGATGACTTTCACACCTACAGCTTGGATTGGAGCAGCAATAGGCTGCTCTTCTCCGTAGATGGTCAGGTCTATGGAGAGATGCTGAATGGTTTCACTGAACTGGACGAGAATCCCAGGTGGAAGCAGGGCGGTCCCATGGCCCCGTTCGATAAAATGGTAAGCCTAGTGATCTAAATTTAACAAGTTTAATTCAAATTTATCTCCCATTTCAGTTTTACATTTCGTTGGGCGTCTCTGTGGGCGGATTTGGTGACTTTGTGGACCATCTTCGCACCGCCACTTATGAGAAGCCTTGGGCCAACTATCATCCCCAGGCGAAGCTGCAGTTCCACCAGGCCCAAGACCAGTGGCTACCCACATGGAAACAGCCGGCCTTGAAGATCGATTATGTTCGTGTCTTCGCCAACTGATAACTAAAATCCATGATTTAGGTAGATGTTTATAAAATTACACATAAGTGAACGTGCCGATCGAAATCTATAAATCTATAAATAAATAAAGTCCTAAGAGAAACTCAGTGAAATCAAATGCTTCAGTATGGTTGCTTATCTGACAGAATGGAGATGAGTCTGGGCATTAATACTAAGCCAGTTGGTCGGCTTTGATTCCTTTCAGGCTCTTCAGCTTTTGGTGAATGTCACTGAAAACGATACATGGATCTGGGCATCGCTTCCAGGTAAGATGGCCACACATTTTGCTGCCTACAATCTATTAATAAGTAAAATAGAAGATCATCGTATTAGGTCGGTGCTCTTTTACACTGAGTTCGAAGGGGACAAGTGTCCCTTCTATGACTATAGGCTATACGGGAATACCTGGGCAGTGGTACCCTCAAAATATCCGCCGTCGTAGAGACCCATCAAAACGAAACTGTGATCAAAAGCTTCAGGATCAGATCCTTGGGAGAAAGCAGTGCTTTGGTAGAGCCTCTGCGGAAATTCCTACCATCATCCGAGAAAAGTAGAGATTGTAAGAAGCTACGTAGCTCTACGAAATACTGCCTGCCCGCGATTTCCCTCACTAGAGACAAACCCATCAGCTGCAAGCTGCAGCGGTAGGCTATTGTCACCGAGTCCTTTGGAGATAGTGAAAATCCTTTGAAAAATTGGAAGCACGTGGTGCAATCACAGGAAGGGAGTGGCCCTTGTGAATTGAAAAGCCAATTCGTATGTAACTAAATCTAACTATGGGTCGAAAAACCCCTTCTATTTGGAGAACTGCGCTTATTCGAAAAGCGATTCCAATCAAAGATGTGGCGAGAAGAAGTACAGATTGCCGTTTCGAAAATGTATGCCTCCCTTTGATTCGGCAAAATTACTCTCATTGGATACCTTTAGGTACTGTCGGATAGACATAGAAACCAAGATGGCCATTGGAGACTGTTTGTTCCCAGGTGATTTCGAACTTAATGATTAGTAACAAGGATAATCGAATGCAATCCTTCATTTAGGACTCACACTGTCTTCAGTTAATCACGATGCCATTCGAATTGCCATTGTCCAACGAGCTCGGTGGAATTGGAGGAGTTCGCCAGTAGGGATGATCACTATGGGAATGACTTTTATACTTACACGTCTATTGGGACGGAGGAGAGCATAACCTTTAAGATAGATGGTCGCACCTTTGCTCAAATAACGAACTCAACGATCGTCCAAGAACTCAGTCAGACAGAAGTTGGTTTACTTAATAATACTAATTTTTTTGCACTAAAATTCCAACTCCTCAGCGCCACATTGAATTGTTCCTAACTGTCGGCGGAGAGTACAATTTTCCGGATAACAGCATTCCGCCAGAGCAAAAGAGCTATCGCAATTTCGAAACGGGTCTATCATCGAAAATTATAAAGGCCGTAACCAATGCACCCATTTGGGATCAAGCTGTGTTGGTCATACAACAATTTAATGTTTATTCAATCGATGAATACGAGGAATGAATATGACTCGCGTGATCTCATTAAGCTACAACACTTAATTAAATATTTGGTCTAATGAAACTGTGAACTATGAAAAAAGTGAATCTATGATTTCATTGAATAAAATACTATATCTGACCTAATTATTGGAAACCAATGTGATCATATCTATCATATTTTTACAAGAGAACAGCTAAAGATTGAGAGCTTATATGCTAGGGAATGCAGTAACCCACATGTTAACACAATGATTGCAAGACTGGATTCTCTGGTAGCCGCCATGCGGAAAGGCTGTGTTTTTCTAATTTTGTTAGGTTGTCTTGTTTCTTTGATGATTGCCTTGGAGGGGCCGCATCCAGTGGTAAATGTGAAGGGCAGGGAGGTATTCATAGTGTTACCCGGGGATCTGGAAGAGATTGAGTCCATATACTTTCAAGCCGAGTTGGTTGACAAAGGGTGCGATAACGAAGCATATTGGTGCAAAGATTGAGTTACAAAGTAACATTGAGCCCAATGCCAAAATAAGAATTCAAACTGTGGTGGAGAGAAATAATAAGATTGCAACTCAGTTTTTCGAGATTAAAATCAACGATAATGGAATTGGCGAATTATTTGATGGGCCTAGATTAACCTGAGTTCTTCAGAAACGTTATCAGAATGTTCCCATTGAATTGGGTACGCGAGGTTAGGTATCGTAATACTGGCGGGAAAAACCAGGAGTTTTTTGCCTTTGTGGACGATCCTGTCAACTCGATTATAACCAACAACAATTTGCACATATCAATTACCAGAGATGAGCGAAATATGACTCTTCTGGGCTGCACCAGCAAATAGCCAAACGAAAAGAGTGTGACAGGGGGTCAAGATCGAAACGGGAGCCTTGGGTCTCCAAGACCTTTAGATCCGCCAACATGCACACGAACTTTACCTTTAAATATGGGCGAGTTGAGATTAGAGCTAAAATGCCCAAAGGCGATTGGTTGTTTCCAAGTGAGTGGATATTTAGTTTTTATAGCTGGTAATCACTACATGGTTTTGATTACTTTAGACATTCTTCTGGTGCCCCGTATGGATAAGGCGGATGACGATTTTTTCGATCATATTCGCTTGTACGCCAGGGGAAATTTACTATGGGGACGGATTTCACGACTATTATCTGGCAGACTGACAAAATTATCTTTAAGTTCGATGGCGAGTTCTTCGGAGCAGTAAACAATCCGACACTTCTTGAACCATTTCGAAAACATGAGGTAAGACGCCTTCCTCTAAAAGATGTAATATCTCTATGATCTTTCGTTTTTAGTGCCATCTAGTCCTTGGCCTAACCGCCGGCGGCAATGTTAATTTCAATGACGACATTCTAGAAATGAAACACAAGCCCTTTTTAAACACCCACCCCAAAACTGACAAACAATTCGAGGAGTTGTCTAGAAATTCGGACTGGACACCCCTAGTGGTCGACCATATCCGGGTGTTTGCCATTGATAAGGAAGGAAAATAACCAAAATATATACTCTTTAAGTTGTAAAATATAAAACTAAGGCTTGCTTTCATATTATTACATTGAATTACTTCATTTAGCACCAGGAAAGTCTATGTTTAAAAGCGCCTATTTGCTGAAAAGTTATATTACCCTTGTCCTATGATATCTAGATATTAATTGATTAGATATTGCCACTAACTGCTGTCCTATTCAAATGATCTCAAAGAAGAGTAGGGGTCGATCACCAAAATCCCATTAGTTTAGAATACATTGGTGACTGATTTAAAGGTGTACTTTTATGGCAGAATAAACTACGAAAATGATTGTTAGCTCTGACTAAAAGGTTTTGCCATTGTTCTTCTTGGAGCCGTTGTTCCTTGAGTTCTGGTTTGATTTCTTTCGACGCTTGTCGGACGACCAGTCCACGTCATCCTCATCATCAGTGCCTCCGGTATTTCCCGAAGAGTGCAGGTGGGCGGATGTGGCGCCCTCTTTGGTGGCCAAGCGACGAGAGGCAATTCGCGACGAGATACGACCCATGCCCATGCACTTTTCCAGGTGCGGGGCGAAGCGGGCGGCGGCCACCAGGCGATCACAGTTGGGGCAGGTGCAGTCCATTGGCTTTTTGGCCGTTGAGATGCCGAATATGTCCAGGTTGGGCATCTCGCACATTCGATAGGTTGAGTCCTCCGGCACTCCGTCCAGGGCGGCCAGATTCCCTGACTTTCGCAGATGATGTGTCTCGTTAAAGATTCCGACTACGGCGTCGTCGAGCAGCGACTGGTACAGATAGTTGGCCGCCTCGTCGAGGTTCTTCGGTTCCTTGATCAACTCCCGGAAGTGGTTTACAATCGTAGTGCTAGTTGTGGGAACTTGGTTTCCCGATCCCTGAGCTCCTGTTGTCGTCGGCATGTTGGCTGCAGACATAATAGTTGGCGCAAACACTATATCTATTTGCTTCTGGCTGTCTTCCTGTCTGCTCTGGAAGATTTGTTTGGCATGCCGGTTGTTGTTGTGGAACTACATAAGTTACTAATTGTGGGTTTGCTTAACACGGCTGTTTGCAAAATGAGAGAGTTGCCAGGCTGGTGCAAATAGGGGTAAATAGTTTTAAGGAACTAGATATTCAATTTAAATAGTTGCATCTAAAAGTAACAGCTTTAACCGTTATAGCAAATTATAAAATTTATATTATTAACCAATTTAAATAGTTTATATTTTCATTAACTTATAATTTTAAATGCATCAGGTTTTGTCATTTCATAAAACGAGTATGTAAAGTAATTATTATGACCAGTTAAATCTTAAATTAAAGACAATTATGTCAAGCAGTTTTTATGCACTTTTGCTAAATTTAGTTCAATAAGTGAACTAGTCCTTTTTTGAATAAATATGACGTGGCAACGCCTGTACCGACAGACGGAGCAAGAAGAAAATCGCCCATCTGGCCACACTGAGCCATGGCGTAAATAAAAACATTTCTAAATATTGAACTATAACCAATATCTGTATAAAATGTTGCTAAATAAGAAAGAACTCATGTACAAACAGCTGGTGGAAAAACTGTATGACAGGTGCCAAAGGATTCAGGCGGAAAATGAGCGATGTGTGATGAGGTAACCGTCATTTTTATGCTCCACGAAACGTAAACAAAAATGTGCAGTACCTTTTATCCAGAGTAAATGGGATCAAAAAGATAGTAAGAAGGCGCAATCATGACGTGGAGCTTCTAAAACGGCGACTAGATAAGCACGGAGACGACTGGCGATCCGTTCCCATGGAGGCTCCACATCCCAAAGGGAAAACCGAGCAGAAGCGTCGAGGACCGAAGCCCAAAAACAAGCAGGCGGCGGATGAAACAGGAGCACCCGGGTCTGAGCCTGGACCCAATACTCCAGCTGCCCGGAAACCCCGAAAGCAAAAAGCCAAACAGGCACCCATCAATCCCAATCCAGTCATTGCACCACCGCATCAACAACCTCAACCTCCACTGTTGACCTGAGTCATAGCGATTGCTTGGCGTGTTCTAGTTTTAAGATAAAGGGCTTGTATACTTTTAAATATAATATTAAGACAAATAAAAGCTAAGACCAGAAATGAATTATAGTAACCAAAGCAATGAAAGTTGTGATTGCTGCAGAACCATTTCTATTTCCAAATTATGCTATATCTTTCCAAGTAAACAAGTTACAAAAATTGGCAGGTCTTCAAATAACTATAACAACAAAGCCTTTAAAACATGATTATCGTATATTGCATTAGAAAAGCATGTAAATCATAATCCGTTTGAAGCCTATACAAACAGCACACTTACACTTAAAGATTCATGGCAATTCTTCTGATTATGGTAGACAAAGCAGCATCGATAGACTTCCAATCACTGAGTTTATACTTATTTATATTTTGAATGTACTTAATTGCTAAAACAGAAATTCAACGGGCAGGGCGTCGCTATTTTTATTCAGCCTGGCGGAGACGTGCCAGTCGCTGGGTGAGCTCGTCTTGCTCTTGGGACACTGCTGTCGAGGCTCCAACGGATTGGCTCTGAACTCCGCTGGGCAGCTCCATGTTGAGTTCGAGGCCAGCCTCGTCGGCCACTTGCTGGAGCAGATTGTCGACATCTCCCTGAGGCACCGAGGTGGTTACCGTGTCGGACATGGTGCCCTCCATTACCGAGCTCTGGACGTCCAGGTCTTCGAACTGCGATTCAAACTTCTCCATCAGGGAGGAAATCTTCTCCAGGTTCATACCCTTCATAGCTGCATCCATGGCCTTGACCACGCCGGCCATGGAGCCGGTGACCTTGCGGGTGGTGAGTGCGGACTGAACCCTACTGGCCACTGCATCCACTCGGGCACTCATCCTGAGGTAGTTAACCGCCTGGTTCTTCTGGCGGATCGCATTCTCTGCGTGGATGCGGGCCACGTCCATGTTGCCCTTCTGAATCGCCTTCTTGGCCTTTGCCTTCTCCAGCTTCTCCTCCTTCTCACATTTCTTTGAGTTTCGTTCCAATTCCTTTACGGCAAACTTTAGATTGAAAAGGTGTTCTGGGGGCGGAAAAAAAGAGGTGTGGGTCATTCGGAATCTTCGTCTGGCGTCATCGCTATGCTGCACTTACTTTCCATGGAACTCGTAGACATGTCGTTACCCAGCTTGACGAATTTACAATGACGAACGAAGAAAAAATATTAGGTGTTGGTTTGCAACTCAAACCGACGAATTTGATCAATCTACGTTGTTTTTATTGGAGGATTTGTATGAATCACTTCTGTTTGTCAGGATTGGTGTGACCAGACGTGGGGAATTTCCCAGCAACAGCTGTTGCCCTGCTGTAAAAATTCAAGTTGGACTGTTACTTCCAGTCAAATGGTAACGAATAACATTTCCCACATTTACATTATACACAAAACACTTACATTATACACAAACTGAAAGTTTAACTTTTACCAATTGGATATATGTATTGCTGACAAATATATTAAAAAAACATGTTTTTTAGTTCAATGAATGCTTTTACTTAAAAATGAAAAAGTATTTTGCTGTAGGTCGTTCATTTTTTGACGTGATATTTTAGAATGTAATATAAAGCTCAATTTTATACAAAACAAAGTCAAATAACCAAGGTAAAAAAAATATTAAAGGAAAGCACTATGTGATTTTGGACAGATACAAGATATTAATTATAATTTACCTCATTTGTTGGATATAACGATATTCACATAAAAAGTGAAGCACCACAGAGCTTTGATAATATTAAGACAAGATTTGCTTGATCAAATTTTAATATTTCAGATCGGTAAACTTGAATTTCAGAGGAATATTGGGCTTGTACAAAAACCTGCACTTATATGGCTTTTCAGTGGAATAGTTATATTCAATATGGAAATTTCGCACCAAGTTGGCAACCGTGAGTTCCATTTCAAGATCCACAATCCGTTTGCCCACACACATGCGTGGTCCGAATCCGAACGGCAAGTAGATAAAGGCATTTAAGTCCTTGTTCATAAGGACATCCGACTTGTCATCGTCCTTTCGGCGCAGCCAGCGTTCCGGGATGAATTCCTTTGCCCGGGGATACAGTCGGTCGTCCTTAAGCAAAAAGCTGTTGGTCATCAGAAGCTTGGTGCCCTTGGGGATTCGGTAGCCATCGAGGACAACATCAGCTCCGGCGGATCGGGCGTTACCAAAGGTGACTGGATACAATCGAAGCGATTCCTTGATGACCGCCCTGAGATACGGAAGGGATTTCATATCCTCCACGGTAAATTCGCTATGAAGCGAAGTTAGTTTGCTTAGAACTTCCTCCCTGAGTCTTTGCTGCTTCTCCGGATTCTTGGCCAGATTGAGCAATATTCCAGAGATGGCCGTACTGGTGGTATCAACTCCTCCCATCAGCATGTCCATGGCCATAACAACGGCGAGCTTTCTATCGATTTGCAGCAACTGCTCGAGAACACTTTTATGATCGTTTGAATCGCCTTGTGAAGATTTCCGGTCGATCCTTTCTATCGCCTGATTCACGTACATCGAACAGGTGTCGAAAATTTCATCCATGGCCCGACTGAACTTCTTGTAGGTGGGTGTGGGGATGTACCTATACAATGATGGTCTCACGCCCAAGTCGAAGAAGGAATCCATTAGGACTTCGATATTCTTGAACAGTTTACTAGCCTCCGGCGGCGGGTTGGCTTCCCGGAGTAGTCCCAATTCCCTGTCAAGGGCCACTGTCGCCACTGACTCGAAGGTCAGGTGGTTGATGGTGTTCATAAAGTCACCGGGCACTTCTTGGGACTCCTTGTCGCGAATCTCGCGGATGCGATTCACAAACTGCCGGTTGACGCGCTGCATCGGTTTCAGATAGATTGCAACATTTCGGTGCTGCATCAGGACGGGATTCACGGCACTTCTATTCTTTCCCCACTCCGCGCCACTGAAATTGAAAGTAAATCGATTAAAGGAACCAGCATATGTTATAAGTTATTAATTTTAATTATTTTATTTGAGATATATGAATTGCATTGGCCAATAACGTACTTTTAGATAAATAGATGGAAAAAGCTTTAAATGAGTAGGTTGATTTTTTGCAGGTATATTTTTTTAAACTCACTTGCCGAACAATCCCATGCAGTTCTTGAAAAACTCATCCTTCCGCTTATTGCGGTAGTGGATGACGGGTTCGGCGCCACCGCGGACGGGCCACTGACCTTCGGTGCGATAGACCTTCTCAAAGGTTTCCACATTGAACGTGAACACAGTGGATGGCATGCCGAATAATCCGGGTATCAAGCATATGTCGCCGAACTGCTTTTTGTACAGCCGCATCACATCATCCATGCCCAGTTGGTGGTACTCACCGCCCTTCTGGAAGCCGCGGAACAATTGCCAGCGTGTCGGGCCGGGAAGTTCCGTAAAGGGTTTGGCGCCCTCCCATTCTGATTCCAGCTGCTGGACGTACGATGATGCATCTGGGTTTCTGGTGGCAGCCAGCTGGGAATTGGCCCGCAGGCCGTGCTTTACTGTGAGACGCAACATGGTCAAGATCTCCCCGTTGAATGAATTGTCAATGTTAAAGAACAATACTACTACTATATATGTAGCTTTTGATTAATTACACAAATATCGGCAACAGGGGAGAGTGCTTTCCATTATCTTTGTGCTTTTTCAGAGAGCTTTGCTCTTAAGATCGCAGAGTTCATATATGTTTATAAACAAATATTTTTGTAAACATCATTTTAAAACAAATGAGTATTACTTTTATATAAGCTTAACGATAACGTATCTCCCACTTGAAGTTGCGTACAGATTAGGACAGGTGCGATAATCGAAAATAGACATTTACTTAAAATATAATATATGTTTGTTCTGTTGTGCCTTTATCATTGATAAACTACGAGTGCCCTAATAATGGTGTTTCCCCGATGAAGGCCGCAAAATTCGATTCCACTGGTATCAGCCACCCTGCTGGCTATCAATAAAATATGATTCTAAAACGCTTGCATTGGAACAGAGAGGACAAAGACAAACGCATTTTATGTGCATTTCAAAAACAATAAGCCAAAACAAAAGGGCCAAATCGGCCGTGCATACAAACACTCGAGCGTTGGGTCAAATCCGAAACAATAGGGCGAGGGCCCCATTGTTTTGGCCAACTTTGTGCAGCACCCAACACCCATACCAACTGACCACTAGAATGTATTACATATTAAGTCTGATAACACGTTGCCTGCTTAAATTATAGCCCATTCCCTTTATAGCCACCGCCACGCCCCTAAGCCCACCCGCCCAAAATAGCCAGTGTACGTAAGCTCAATTTGCCTCTACTGTTCCATTTAAAAGGGGGACGCAGAACACCAGGTATCATCGAGTTTCAAAAGGGTTGCAGTTCAAAAGGTGGGTGTGGATTACGCCTTATTAAACTTATATTTACCCTTTCGACCTATTTTGTGTAAAGGTAATACTCACTTTGCACTTAATGTTTTTAAGCGAAGGAATAACTGCTTTTCTTACCGCTTTGCTTATAGTTCCCGTATTAGTTCAGATATTTCCAGTTCTTTCCTCAATATTAAATTCAGCTTTTATCTTAAGCCAGCAATGATAAAGTGTTCAGGTGGAATATGCAAATATATGTCCTGATTAAAGCAAGTGGTCACCCCTAAGCTTGAGGATATAAATTGTACACAAATTACACAATTGACCGCCGAGCAAGCCGCAAAACTTTGCCAAATTAACTGCAACTGTGTCGCAAACACATAAAAAAGTTTATACATAAATTTTGTAAATTATTACAATTCGGCGAGACCGAAAATAAAATACCTACATTTGTAAACAATATAGAAAGTACATTGTTACCATTCTAGTGTGCATATAACTTACGAGTTATGGGCGTGTTGCCCACTCACAATAAAAGGGAATTACCCAAACAATTGCATTGTGTTGTTATGATTTACTCGCAAGTATTGAATATTATTAATATAGAAAATGTATTCGAACCTAATGCTTTTATGCATAGTGCACCCTCGACGGCTATTTGATATATTTCAAATTCATATATTTTAAAGCTTAGCAATGACTGGGCCAAATCGATGTCCGCCCACTAGATGGGCTGGAATTAATTTGCAATAACTCTTCCATTTGGCTGTCATAATCGAAATGTAGCCAAACTGTCACTTGAGTGGAAATGCTTTGACATTATCATAACTGCATCAGATGTTCAATAATTTTCCCTCGCTGCCACGCAGACACCTAGAGACCAATGGCAAACAGTCGGATTTCTTTCACCCATTTTATTTCTCCTAGTTTTTTCCAGACCGTGCTCCATCTTTTCCTGCTCTTTATCACGCGCCCAATTTAGCGCCGGGGGACGAAAGGGCGGTCATTCAGCCATTGCTATCGCTATCCAGATCCCACAATCGGGCCCAGACAGTCCCATTCCCAGTCCCATTCCCAGTCCCATTCACAGTCCCATTCCCAGTCCCATTCCCAGTCCCATTCCCATTCCCAGTTCTACTTCAAGTCCCGCCCATTCTCAAGTCCACAGCCAAAGGCGGGCGATAGATTAAATCAGCGCAAAGTGCAAACACTGTGTCAAGTGTAGACCAAGCGAAAAAAAAAACCGTCCAAAGACACACGCCATCGATATGGCCATGGCTCCTGGAAAAAAACACACTCTCACAGTAAAACGGATAAATGTCAATCAAATTAACTGGCAATGCGATATGCAGCGATAGTGTCGAAGGTAAGCCGAAGGAAAGTCCTTTCTGCCAAGATAGCAGAACTCTACTTCATAGCCCTAAATTAATGGGGCTGTAAATGGATCTTATTTTGAGTAACTAACTGTACTAAAGAGCTGTCGTATATTTAATATCCTTTAATAATGCCTCGGCTTATGATGGAAGTTAATAGCTTAGGCCATTTATAAAGCAGGTTGATCAAATTTTGCACTATCTGTTGAGATACTTAACAATAAGTCCTTCCTCGGGGAAGTTAATCGCCTACCCTTATTTGTAATCCAAATATAAATAGGATTACACCCTTTTCAGCTCCGTACCATATGGGAATAAATTGCTAATCTAGACTACAAAATCAACACGAAGCGCGAGGGGCAAACATTAATTATTGCAGTTTTTATTTAAGTACAGTGAGCTCCGCTGTTTGTGTAAAACTAAAGGCAAACAAGTGTGGAAAACACAGAGTAATTAAGTTGCATATCAGGGAGTGAAAGGGAAAACTTTGCTAAATGTCTGTAAACAGGAAATGGGGCAAATAAAGAAAAAAGTGCTCATCGCTGGCGGAGATTTTTCAACATATTAAATGCCTTTTGAGGAAGTTGCTACCCCGTGAGGCAAGCAATTTAAGGCGCATTAACTGCAGGCAAGAGGAAACCATTTCAGATATTCCTCTGATAATTGCAAACAGACAGTGGAGAGTCAATAGTGCACTTCTCGTCCCTTATCCTTGATTCACTCCCCCGCCTCCCTGTCAGTCATCAATCGGGCCCTCTATCCGATGACATGGCTTGCCGGCGGCCACGCCCCCTGGTTAACCATAAACCATCGATTGTGGGTCAAATTGCGTTGATGCGACATGGGATCCTGGGATTCTTGGGCCTCTGCCGCCGGTTGGATGACAGTCAACAATCGGAACGGCATCTTCATTATTGGCATAAGCCACGCGTAATTGCTCCACAGTGGTTACTCAACTGCTGAACTCAAGGCTGAGTGAAATTTAATATTAAGGATACCGTAATTATGCAATCAATTTGGTTTTCATTTAATATTCCGTTGTTCGCTTAGTTTTATATTAATCAGAGTAATATACTATTGATAAAAAACATTCAGTTGAATGTGTTAAAGCCAAATGCCTATTTTCTTTAAAAAAAACCCAAGAATATCGGGATGGGCACCTCGTTTTTGTCCTTTGCATATATGTATTGACATAAAAGTTGGCTTTTTATCATTATTTTTACCATTTTCGCATCAACTTCATCTCCTTTTCCTATTTAATCCCGCAATAATTAATTCATTACTTGCACCACCCAGTTTTGTTGCTAGTTTTCGAGCCAACAAATCTGTCTAATGTGTGGGTGTCCTCAGCAATTAGCCGAAACCCTGCTGAGAGAACCAGCTTGGCTTAGCACGGACAACTAACACCCCGTTTTCCACCACTTCAGATGCACTGCACCCGGCGGCAAAGTCAGTTGCTGGTGGTGTTTTTAGCGGGTCGGGCTGTCTGGCTTGGAACCGCCTGTTTTGGGGGCGCTCTGCACGGCACGACATAGTTCCATTAAACTTTCCACGATAACGCGCCAAACTTTGCGCCCAGCAAAACTCTCAGTAATTTGCAGGAAGTCGGAGCCCAGCACGATTCCCACCCAGAAGTCGAGGAGCAGATGGGAGTACTCTGGCCATAAGTTAGGCCCTGCACTAATCAAGCGCTGCATATCAGACTAAAGGCAGGGCACGGCTGCCCCACTGAGGCATTTATTAATAACGCGAACTTTAAATAACCCGACGGAACTTAAGGCAGGTCTGGCCAGAAGAGCTGGATTGAAGTCAAATCGACTCCTGCCGACCGACCTTTCTGCATGCCGCGTCCTGCGGCGTTTCTTTGATAATTGCGCATACGCCACGTTGGCCGCACTGAATGCATAGAGCCACGGGGCTTGAGCCCTTGTCTGGGCATTTTCGGAATATCCGGAATTCTGCGGGCCCTGGGTAGTAGTTGTAGTTTTTCGAGCTGCGGATATCCTGATCGTCTGGGCCTGGAAAGAAAACTGAAGTTAATTGTTAAAATTTATGGGAGGCATCCCGATTTAGGCAGTAATTTTAAACAGCTCAAAGGAAGTTCTTGCGGTTAGGTATAAATAAATAACCTAATTGCAATTAAAGTGAAATGGTAATCGAAATAGAAATTTAAGGTGATTTAAACTAGAAGAAACTAGAAACTAAATAAATAATAAATGTTAATAATTTTTTTAAATAATAAAAAATAAAATAAATACATATAAAGCATTGGCCAAACATTTATATAAGTCTGTGGAAAAATATTTAGGCGACTTCTAGGTTAAAAAGTATAATATGTATTAAAATAAGTTTTCAGCCCTAAAATTGTATCACTTGTTTTTAGGACAAGGCCTTAGGTTTATAAATTTATAAAAACCGTCTGTCCTCGAGAATATACGAACACATGGTAATTTATTTCGGCTTGAAACGGTTTGTTTGGCCAATAACTGCAGTGAATTCGCAGATGTTTGTATTGGGTGTTTGTATTGTTATTATTATTACGGCACATGTTGCCCAGATGCCCGAGCAGGCAAAAAATGTTGGCCTTATTCGGACCAAGGGCCAACTTGGCTCGCCGGTACTATCAATCTTTCGCCATGTTTTTTCATTACTTTTTTGGGATTGTGGTTTGTTTTTGTTTTCTTTGTTTTTTTTGTATGGTTTTGGTGTGTTTGGCTTCCTGCCAGGATGCATTATCGTAAAATGGAATTTAGAATTTTCGTAGCACTTTGCGGGAGCTAAAGTTGCTTCGATTCGTGACTGCTCCGTGTTCTAGTCCTTTGAGTGACTCCTGCGACAGCTTTGACCAGTTGATTGTCGCCCCTTCGAGGACCTCTAACCCTTTAACCCCCCGTTCGTTGCTGTAAACCTGGGTCATTTGCACTTGCCACCTGTGATCCCTGTCTGCAGTTGTACCGATGTTGATATTTTGGCCAAAAACATTTTACAAAAGAGCTCAACACGAAAATTGGCCAAAACGGGGCAGGCGGGGTCGGGCGACCAGACAAGCCACAAAAGCCAAAGCAGACCAAAAAAAAAAAAAAAAAAAAACAAGGAAAAACGGAAAAACTTGATAGAATCTTTCGACACTCCCTTCGCCGCCTTTGTCACTCATCCCGATTCCCCCTCCCCCGAATTTTTGCTGTTTTCCCGACTCAGTTTGCCAAGTTTGTCGGCTTGCAGCTGCATTACATGTGGTCGAGGCGGAGCGGCATCGACAGCCGTTGCAAGCTCTTGTTTGTTATACTTGGCGAAAGTTTGCCATCAGTTGCGGGGGCAAGTGTTGCCTACGGGGGCGGTGGCGGTGGTGAGATGGGGCTTAGCAGGACTTGCGGCAAGGATATGCTGGAAGTACGTTTATGGACTGTTGCATGCGCTGCAATTGTGGCTCAACTAAAATGACCGTACTTTACACATATCCCTTTAATAGCCACACAACTGTTTTTATATACAAAACAATTATTAAAACAGCAGTATTAAAGTATAACCAATCATTTTCAATCACTCGTTTAGTGTTTCATTTTGTAGAGCATAATTTTTACATTCAAAACTTTATGTATTTTAAATGGCGAGTTTCTGGTCTGAATAATGTTTTGTAAATAACCTAAAACGAATTATCAATCAGATTTCTTTAAGGAATCAAATATCTTTGGAAACTATGTTTAAGTCCGTATTTAAAATACCATCAATGGTTAAATGCTAAGCTGAGCTGCAAAACGGTCCATTGGAGATCAGGACCCACGTTGCCCTTCATCTGTTGTCCGAAATGTCCTAAACAACTTCAATATGCAATTTTCTTCGACTGACAACTTTTTGTAGCCTCTTAGTCAGGCCGCAAACTTTTCTAATAACCTAAGATACTCGCAAACAGACACGCTGAGGAGCTCTCCGAAGTTCGGGGAGGGGCTTTCCGAATAATGTGGGCCACCAGAAAAATTGCAGGGCAAAAACAGAAAGAGCCATATCAAATTGACGCGTTATTTCGAAAACTTTCAAGGAGAGGCATTAAATTTGCAAAAGTAAATTTGCCGAGCAAGTTAGCCGGAGTGTGAGCAAGTGCATACGTGATATATTATTTCACATTACGCGCAAATTGAAAAGCTCAATGAAAAAAAAAAAAAAAAACAAGAAAGCCATTCCAAACACAAATAAAAAGGGGAAAATATTCCACTAACGCCGGCGAAAGTGTTTGTAGGGAAGTAGGGGCTACGCAAGTTTAACTGCCATTTCCCCTTTTATGCCCTACAGTTATGTCTAACTGTAAACTGAGATATATATATATATATATGTATCTATGGACGGACGGAATATATATGGCTTATTGTGTTAGTTTACTTGCGCAGTCGGAATTTATGAATCAATTTTTTAGTGATGACTCATAAAAATTCAAATAAATAAATTTGTGCGGAAGTTATATTTGTGCTGTTGTTTTTCAATTTCAGATTGCCGATGTGCACTGAAATTGCAGGCAGTAAAATAAATGGCGAATTGATTGATTGAGCACTTGATTGATGGCGCTCTACTTTCACCGCCTAATGAGTAAACCATTTTTGCGCACTGAAAAGTATGCAATGAATACCGCAGTTGGTTAATCATTCAGCACTAACCGAAATTTCATTGTTTAAATATTGGATTATGCTTTACATATCCAATCGAGGCAATTTATTCAGCATGAAAATGAAAATTGCAATTTTTTCATTAAATGACACTTCAAAGGGAGATCCTATTTATTTCTAAGTATGATTTATACATATATGTGAAAATAAGTAATAATTGATAGTTATTTTGATAAAGAATTTAATGATTTTTCGTGCCACTCGTAGCTTGCAACGACAATTAAAAGACCCATTGCTGCACAATACGAACTACTTAACTATTGTTGATAACTTTGTAAATTACAGATAAATCCACAATTTGAAACCACTCAACGTGTACAGAATAAAACCCACGAGTCCCCTAACTTCCCATCCCAGCGAACGCAACTTTCAGTGGCGCCCCGCCGCTTTGCCTCTAATATGTCCAAAAGTTGCAACCAATTTCGAACTGCAGATGGGTGGTGCACACTCGCATCAGTGGCTGATGCCTAATGGCCGTGATAATGCCATGACAACTGTGCGAACATCGGAGTACTCCGGAAAGTTCTGCCATCTCCCGTGGCTGTCTGTCGAGTTCGAAGCCACGGAACTATGCCAAAATTACTCAACCACGTTGCAACACCTGCTCGGATGTGGCTCCTTTCCATCCCGGAGCACCGCTTAGAATGCTGGGCAACTGCGGAGCAACAAAAAGGAGGTCCTGGGCCAATTAGTTCGGACTCCTGTCCAGCAATTGGGCAACGTGGATCGTTCTCCTTAGCAGCATGATGTTGTGAACGACGCATGTCAATGAGAAGTCCCACAAGTTGGTAAGTGGAAATGCTAAGAAACCACAAATAATAAGGAAACACATACGAAACTATAAGTCATACGACTATTTCATTAAAAATCAGTTCGTTGGTTTGGATTTTTTGGATTTTAGTACGTACCCGTACTAACATGATTTTGATGTAAAAAAATAAGTGTTCGATGAGTGAATAACAGCCTGATCTGGCCATCTAAAAATATTTATGTCCGAAAGCACAGAGAGCTGACAGTTTCTGTTTCGGCCAAATACTCAAAAGTACACATTCACTTTGCTGTCAAATTAATCCCATCCGGAAAAGTTCCCCTCGAAACAGAAAAAAAAAGATTGATGGACATACGAGCAAAAAGAGTTATAAAGACGAAAAAGTGGCGGATAGGACAACATCCAGCAAGCTGGCTATTCGGTTTGAAGCCCCCAAAGACGAAAAGATCAAAACGATGTGAGTCCTATCCTTTAGAGTCCTTTAACATCTGTTTTTAACCAACTTTTTCAGAATACGTCCACGGTGGTGGAGTGGCGGTGTGGCAGGTGCCATTGCGCAATGCTTTACGGCACCTTTCGATCTGATCGAGGCTCGAATGGTGGTTATCAAGAAGGACAGAGGAATGGCTTCAAATCTCCAACAGGCAATTCGAACGCATGGTAATTATGGGTACAAGCTATAAATAAAATCACTAGCGACCTAGGATAGGATCACTATCTAAATACTTATACAAGATTGCAAAACTAACTTTTGCTGTAATAAAAATCAATTAGGATCCTATTGTGGCACACTTGTGTGTGAATGCAGAACTTTGTTTTGATAGGAAATTTCCTTCCTAGGTTTTATTTCACTATACGATGGATTAAGTGCCCAGTTATTGAGACAGCTGACATACACCTCGATGCGGTTTCACCTGTACGAAATGGGAAAGGAGCACCTGGATGATCCTGCTGGTTTGTTGGACAAAGTGCTGGTGGCTGCATTGGCTGGTTGTGTGGCTGGTGTGGTGGGTACACCCATGGAGTTGATCAACACCCGGATGCAGGTCAATCGCGCGCTGCCCAAGGAAACGCGGTGGAACTATCGAAACGTCTTCGATGGACTGTACCGTGTGACCAGGGAAGAGGGCTTTACGAAGCTGTACAGCGGATGTTTCCTCTCCTTTATGCGGTCCAGCCTCATCACCATCAGCCAAAATGCTGCTTACGATCAGGTATGGTTTTATAAATATATAACTTTAATATGAATGTTATTTGATTCCCTGTTCAATTCCACAGGCCAAGCAGATCTACGCAGAATTTTTTCACATGAAGCACGACAACACATTGCTGCACCTGATAAGTTCCGTGACGGCTGCTTTCGTCTGCGGTCCAATCATCAAGCCCATTGAGAACTTGAGATACCTCAGAATGGTGGATTCAAGAAGATTGATAAATTCCATTTCCTATATGATGCGCTTCGGAAGTCGCGGACCTTTTCGCGGTATGGTGCCCTATGTTTTGCGCATGGTACCCAATACGGTCATTACTTTTTTAAGTTTCGAGCAGCTTCGTGTTAATTTTGGGTACATTGAAATTGAAGATGATGAATGAGTGCGAGAAGCAATGTGTGTCAGCCAAAAGTAGTATTACCTTTTGTATATGTATTTTAACACAAAAGAAAGAATTATATACTTTTCTGGTAACAGAAGCACACAATAAATATAACGAAGATTTATATTAAAATATTGATTATTTTCCTTCATTTATACCGAACCACCAAACTTGAATCTAAGTTATCTTATGTCATTTAGCTCCGAAACCGTCTATTCAAACATTTGCTTTCCAACCCACCTATTCTAACCTGTGTGACCTCAATGGCATCCTGTCCACTAGTCAAATAATTGGTAGCTTCCAGACTCCTGGCCTCGGACTCTTGTTTATTTGCTAAGCAAACTCGACCAGAGTCAGGCTAAATAAACGGCGCATGCACCTTCATGAGGCATTCAATTCCGCATTGATTGCACACAGAGCTGCTCGCTCAAAAACAGGTCAACAGTGCGTATGCGTTATATTTAATAATGCAAACCAAGGCAAGCTTGCCACGAAGACCAATGCGGCTGAAGAAACACAAACTATGCAAATGATTTTAATGGCAAACCAAATGTGCCAGCCAAACGACTAATAACCTGGCAAGTGGAACAGAAAACATCGAAACCGCTACCTCTGACCTGTGACCCCTTGCCCCAGGTCTTCAGACATCTGAGGCACAACTCATCGTCGATGCAATCGCAAGTCAGCCATAAACTTGGCTCAAAGCATTTATGCAAATCGTGGGTGCTCCGCCTGAGTGTTAGTTTGGGCTAAAGGACTAGTCATAATCAAACACTCGCAAAAACTTCGTGCTTTTTATGAGGCAATTACGATCGTTTAATTTATTTCAAAGCACATAAAGAATAAAATGAGGTTGTTCTTGTAAAGTGCTAGTATGATTTAAGGTAGAGGGTTGTGAGAGTAATATCTATCGAGCTTTTATTCAGTTTAATTGAGTCGCGTTATTCTTATTTTTGCGCCTTGCCATCGTTCTAAAATTGCCTACTTACAAATTCAATTTCCACAATGATTGCAATCACGATTAAAGGGTAGTCGAGAGTGGGTGCGTGTGGAGTAATAGCCGGAGTGTCCTCCATATGCTCGCCAGCCATCCACAACAATGCCGTTCATACGTGCAACATTTACCCACGTTTACGTGACACGACACCCACACAACGCAGAATGCGGCACTGGAGGGATGTGTGGCGGCAGGATGGGATGGCGGAGTCCGCCAACGTTGTCCGGGCATTGTTGCTCATACGCCTAGTTGTCATCGTGGCGGCATCTAAACTAGAACTACACACACAGCACGTGCTGGCATTTAGCCCCATCTTCGGTGGCACAACTGCGTCCTCCTTGTCAAGGAGTTGGACAAATTAATGTTCATTAGTCACGTTGCGAGTTGTAATCAATTTATAATGCGACCAGTTGTGGTTGATGTTTCGTTCGGCGGAAGGAAAAGGTTCTTGAGGTCAATGATCCAGTGAGCACTGGGCTTCGATTTTTTATTTGCTATAATTCTGCTTTACGAGGACTTCTTATTCCATTAGTAAGCGCACTTAAATACTTCTTTGAATTAACATGGAAATCTTTATCGTAAAAAAACGTTGGTAAAAGTTCACATGGTATTTTTGTCAAATTCCGAATGCGCAGCACGATCGTCTTAATTGTACTTCTCCCCTCCCAGGGAGCAAATTCCGAAATGGAGCCTCAGTTGCTCGTACAAAACAAATAGCAAAGTGGTGGCCGGTGCTTTTCGCACTATAGTTGGCACAAATCCTCGATAGGGTCCCATTACGCCAAAGCGCATCATGTGAACAGACGCTTGGAAGACTGTGCGAAATTCGCCGGGTCTGGAGTTCATCATAATGGTCCTTACCACGTCCAGGGGATGAGTGATCGCAGACGAAATGATCGATGTACCCAGCGAAGTGAGAAAGTGCAAGGGCAATCCGTCATTCACAGAGATATTTTTCCTCACTTCCGTTTTAATCTTAAAAGATATCAAAATACAATTCGCAGTGAATGGAAACTAAATAGATTAAGTACTAGCATTTGAATACTCACAATATCGTAGAAAGCTATCTGGCTGCAAGTGCTTAGCGATGATTTGAAGACCGCTACCGATCCACCTTTGTAAAGTGCCTTCCAGCCCTCCTCCTTGGGAATTCGAATGAGTCCATCGAAGACATGCTTATAGCTGAAATCGAGGCAATAGAAACTCTAAGATTGATGGCGATTATTCGCGAGCTAGGTCAAAATACTTGCGTCGCTTGTACGGCGGCTCCTTCATATCGGTTTGCATCCGCACGTTAATCAGATCCGTTGGTATACCAAACGCAGAACCGCAAGCTCCAGCCACGCAGCCCAAAATAATCTTTCCCAGATATGAATCCCTATCGACGTACTCCATTTTCTTGCCAGTATCATACACTATGAAATGGATATTGGTGCTGGTCATTTGTCTCAGGATGGCAGCCGAGAAGCCATCGTAGAAGCCCAAGTATCCTAAAATCGGGATCATCGTTTTTATTTCATTATATATATTAAAAATCCGTCTAGGAATTTACCTTTTAAAGAGTGTATTCTTTTGACCGTGCCTAAAATTGAACGCTTTTGCCTTTGGATCTGCATGTGAGTTTTCACGATATCAATGGGCGCCACTGCGAAGGCAACGCACATCGAGGCAAAGCCACCGAACCACCAACGCGGCAAAAGTCCTTCGGGCTCATCATGGCAGTCGCCAAGGAAGTGGTCATCAAAAACCGGCATTCCTCCAGATGGTCGACGCACTTCCTTTCACCGTGCATTCGGATTCTGGACGATTCTAGATTGGCCCTAATTTAAAGAAATTGGCTTTTGATTGGGAGGGAAAGGCTTATGTGTTTCTTTTTTGCTTTCACTGACAATTTTAACATTATAATACTGTTGCTATCGTTGTAAACTATCAATACAGATTGAGCTTTTTTAAATAAAACGGCTTCTTACTTGGGACAAATTTGGGTCGATCACCTAAAACGGCAGACAAGTTGTACTACTTTACATTACAAAAAATAGGGGGTGAAAGTTAGTTATTTTATTTTAAGAGGAATCTGTGAAATGCTTAGCCAGGCAACACTGGGTCAACATTGAGGAATCTTTGTATTTTCACGGCACATTTACCAGGGTTAGAGTTTAAAAATACACTATGTTTATATTTTCCAAAGTAATTTCCTCTATATTCTGAGCCCCAATCAGGGCCTTCATTGTGTATGTCTGCTGGAGGAGACTAACTTCAATATCTGCAGCTCGCTGATAGCAAGCATCAACTCCGCACTCAACTTTTACCTTCAATGCATTTTACCAGCGACCGCCCATCGGACAACGCCCATCCAAGGACAGTGGCAGCTTATAAATCTAAACAAGCTCAGTTGCCCAGTTGCATAAGTTTACAGTTACGATTCCTGCACACCCGATCCCGGCCCAGCAAGTTGGAGACCCCGATGCGACCCGCTGCATTCCAGTGGGTCTCCAACGGCATTCCACCAGCGAAACTTTTCCTCCGCGCGGTTTGGTCGTGCGCACTCTTTTGCGCCTCTACCCCGAGCACGTGCCTTCGTCCTTTTTGCACACCTGCCCAATCACCTGTGGGTGCTGCACCACCCACCAACCCATTTGCACCTCCCGCAGAGCGCTCGAAATGGTTTCCCCGTTCGCTGTCCCGATGACATAATAAACGAGGTTACCAGCAGCGAACTTGCTCCTCTACTTTGTCCTGGCCCAAGTTCTCACTTCCTCATCGATTCCACACACTTCTAGGTTGTCCTCTGGTTTCTCTGCTAGCTACAATTTAAAAAGATTTTGACTTATATTGATGTTTATTGTAAATTAAAAAAAAATAAAAATTAAATAGATAGAAACAATAGAAACATATATTTTATAATAGCATGAATTAAGTTGAATAAAATGATGTGGTTTATTTAAATTCAATAATAATATATTTTAATTCCAGATAAAAAACTATTATTACACACAGAATACGGATAATGAAAAACAACATATAATAATTTCGCAAAAACTGTAATTAATTTTCAGATACCTATTATTTCAAAGACTTGTTTACTCTGTACTCATGTGCAGTAAAGTGATTCTTCGATTTCTCTTGTAAAGAGTCAAGTGACTATTTCTAGAGTTCGTTTTAAACTAAGATAAATTTGCTTCGGTTTATTTCTGTTTAGCTCCCAACAAAAATGGGAATATAATGAAATCCATAGGGTATCTCGACTTTCGGGCCGCACAAATATGAGTTATTCCACTTTTTTTGCTCCGGCTCTCCAGCTAATGTCGGACATTTGTCGCTGTCCTTGCAACTCATCCTATTTTGCATACTCGACACGCTCTGTCGGACCTTTGCTGGTGGACCTCCTCTCCATTTTGCCAATTTTCGGCACCATTCCGGTTCCTCGCCACTTCGTGTGCATTGACAAGTTTTTGTCACGTTTTCGGTGGTGCTGGAAATTTGAGCAACTTTTTCGCAGCACGCACTTATCAAAAGTGGCTTCGACTTTTGTGCCAAAAGAGTAAATGAGGCGTCTTCAGCAGCTGGCGAGGCGAGCGGTGACGGGAACAGGTCATGCACCTGACCAGGCCCAGGCCCAACTAACTTTTCTAATTAAATTCAACAAAAATAAAACCACAACACACACTCGACCGGCAGAGGAAGCTGAAAAGCAGTTGGCAAGTTGACACTCGCTTATCATTTCCGTTTCCGGCAGGCAGAACGGGACAACCGTATGACGTCCGCTGTTTTTTTCTTTTACAGGGTATTTGAGGTCTAAAAGGGTATTTAATTTATATTAAAATTATACAAAATATTTTCATTCAAGAAACCGAAATGTATAATAATGATTTAGCAAACTTAAGTCAAGTTTAAGTTTAAATCCCCATTAAAATTCATAACGATTTAAATTATTCGAATGCTGTTTAAGAGGTATTTCAAGGCAGTAGCAGAGTGTTGTATTTTTTTCTGTCCCAATTGCAGCTCTGCAGGACTTTTGTATAATGAGAGGGGGGGGCCACAAGGAGGTGGCGAAACGAGGGAACATTTTAATTGTCAACGCCCAAAGTGTTTAAGTGGCTCGAGAATGCGATTGCAGCCCGGCAATCATTAATTGGCATTACCAGCGGGTGACAAACTCTTTCTCGCACTTCCGCCCACTCACACATGGCCTGATGGATTATGCTTAATTGCAATTCATTTGATATTGACACTTTGGAGTGGCTCTCGTCCGGTTTTCTGCTACTGCCTACTCGAAGACGCGCCTGGCCATGCCAAATTGTCATTGATTAATGTCAACACGACTGGGCGCAGAGAGTGGGTGGCGGTGAACACCAAGAGTTGTATATTCGAGTGCAAAGCAATTAATTTCCCGAATGCACTCGAACGGAAACTGAAGAGCCGCCACACATACGATTACAGGAAGTGTGTATTCAACCTTAAGGTTTCGACCAACTCCAAATGAGTGGTGGATGGTTATTCGTAATCGCTGCTTGGCATGCCAGCTGCATATAATCCAGCGCATTATGATCCTATGGCGTGCCCGAACTGTTTGATTTGTTAGACGATGCCCCTTTGGCGGACCCATCAGCACATCAGTGCACCTCTCAAAGTATATTTTTTTTTGTATTCGCTAATTTCCATTGACGAAAAGAAGCCAAGTAGCCACTTTATGTATTAATCTTAACTCCATCGATAGAAGAGTCAAAGAACTTATTTAAAGACTACTAACTATTAGTCCTCTTGGTTTAGAGATTTTTGTTGATTTACAGATTTTAAAATGTGATTTTAAATCACTGGGAACGGCAAGGATCCATTTTAAAGGCGAATATACTTGGACTTGGCAGCTATTAAATCAGCCAGCTAGATCGGTTTACCTTGGTTCAAGTGGCGACTGGAGAGTTCATTGTCCCAGCGCCAGCTGCCAACAACAGTTGGCTGTTATCCTTACCACTTAAGTGGGCCCCCAGGCGGCAGGACGACGAGAACGAAGCTCCGCTGCATTCCAAATGTCAGTCAACCTGCGATTGCCGGTAGCAGCAGCGAAGGCGGCAGATTTTCGCTGCTTTTGCCCGGTTTTCCCCGCCTTTCCTTCGCTTCTTCACCAAGCGCTTTTCCATTGCATGCCATTTTTCCTCGTGGCGCTGCAACGCGGCCGGATGATGAGTTTTTAATACTGCTTTGTTTTTGTCCGCCTGTCATGTTTAGGGGACTGGCACGCAGCTTTCCCGGCTGTCAGCCTGTCGGCCCAATTTCGAAACTTACTTTCCCGGTTTACCCGATTCCCATCCGATACGCGTGCCAAACTGTTGCCAATGTGTAGGAGCGTGGGAGCTTATGTTGACGCGAATGTTTCCGCCTCTTGCCAGTTTCCGTCGCTGGGTGGGAAAATGGGCAGCAATCTGGGTGGGCAGAAATCAATTTCTATTCGGACTCCGGACTTGGGAGTCAGTCCTCAGTCCAACCAACCATGCTCCAACTCTCAAATGAACTCAAGTCGAGCGAACCGAGTCCTAATTCATCTGATCAAGTATGCAGCAAACAGCTTGAGCTGCAGGAAAACTTTTACATCGAGTTAATTTACATTGTAATTTCCAATTGATGTCCTTAGCGGGGCAGCGAAAAAAACTGATTTAAGAGGCAGAAATCTGGGAAAATCCCAAGGATTCGGCCAATACAAATACATAAAAATTGCAATTTGCATTAATTATGCAAAATATATTCGCAGTTGAGCCATCTAGGAAGCCTGATTTCCCCACCAATATTTATAAATTTTATGCGTCGTTAAATGTTGGTCGGAATGGCTTTCCTCAACCCTTGGGGGCTTTGTTCCGCTCTTTTGTGACCGTTCAACTGGAAATTATTCAAAACTTGAAGTCCGAAACTTTCTCCGATGCTTGTTGATAATAAAATTGCGGGCCGAAACGTTTATTCGCATTGTCCTTTGATTGGTTTTATGACTATTCGTAGACTTTCATATTGAAGTATTTAATTTATGCGATAATTTTACGAGGTCCTATGTATGGAAATACACTGAATGGAGATCGATGTCAAAGATAGTCTATATTGCCAGTATATGTTGTATATGAATATATGTACGTAAATGTTCTCTATAGTCTTAAAACTTACCACTTATCTTATCTTAAATGTAATAAATATATAAAAGAAAATAACTATTTTATAATTATAGGTTTGTAGTATATTATCATACTAAGTCGAGTTTCTCGACTATCAGATACCATTTACTCAGCAGTGGTGGTGCAAAGCAAAAATGTTTATATAACTTTTTGATTTTTTAATGCATTTTAAGGGGTTAATTATCTCCGATTATTCTTGTAGTTTAATGAAAATTATTTCTTCAATGCGTTGAATACGTTTCTTCTTTCAAAGTTGTAACGATTTTTGTGCGATTCTTGATGGCTTGTTGCGCTCCCCTGAGTCGCTGATTAAAGTAATTTCCTGTGCGCTGTGAGCAAGTATTTGTGATTATGTCCATCCTCGGGTTGCTCCATATCCACACATAGTCCCATTACATGTGTGCTCCATATCCACCCACTTCACCAAAAGGGGCAAACGAAAGCGAGTTGGAAACGTGGCATCCCGAACAAGGACACGGGAAAACAGGATGAAGAACAGGGGACAGCAGTTGATGTTTTTTTTTACCCACCTTTCATACCACTTTTTTTTTTGCATTCGCCCGAAACAAGATGAAGTATGAAATATGATGTAAAATGATGTGATTACAGTTGAAAATTTACAAAAAAATAATAAAAGAACCCAAGCGGATGGAGTTTGAAAACGGTGGAAGGCCAAGACACATGGCGTTGTGTCGGTAACCGAAGTGAAAAACGGCGAGAAAAGCCAAAGGGGTAAGGAATGTGGCTGCCAGTAGCAACAAGAACAAAACAACGTGGCAGGCCATAAAAATGAGCAGCTCCTCAGTAAAGAAACCATAAAAGATAATTATAGTCGACTAAAAAATACCTTTTAATTACATTTAAATACAATTACATTTACATTTAAAAACAAAAATGTTTCAGTGCTGAGTTGTTCTATTCTTACAAGCTCATACAATATACCTGGTATATAGTCAGGAACTGTTAAGAATTCAACATACCCATTAGTACTGCGTAGAAGTGGAGCCATTCATGCAGCTGTGAATGTGGGCGTGGTAAGGGTCAAAACTTGGAAAGACGGAGGGCGCGTTGTAGGTGTTCGTGCCGCCGAGATTGACAGTTTGCGAAATGGGTTGAGTAATTCATATGATGAATTATCTACAACTGAAGCAGAGAAACGAGATAAACTTAATAGGAGAAAGGAGCACCTGGACGATAAATGGAACGCGCACTTTGAGTAAGATGTTCTTTATTATTCCTTGAGTGGAACTTTCAAGATGCTCTGCTCGGCCATCAGCTTTACCAACATACATGAATTTAGGCAAGGGAAAATAAGATCAAAATATATTATACCACAACATATTTCTAAGAATGGATATTGCATAATATTACACATATTTGCAAAATCCACCTAATATATGTATATATAGAAGTTTCTCCAATCTCCAATCACACTCAAATCTTTATAGAGGTTTAGACCAGATGTCCTATCGAGTGTGGTTACAAATTGCATGCAGAATTTACTACAAAGTGGGCTTGTAAATTAATTTCTCGCAGCAAAAGGGCAGGGAAAAGGGCACTCAGCTGCTAATTAATTGCACAACATTTCGGGGCGATTGGTCAGGTGGATGGTTACCAGTGGTTCGAAAATGCGAGATGGGTTGGGGTGGAATGAGGTAAAAAGTTTTCAGCTTTTTGGGATGTCAAATGAAAAATTACCGATTTAAATGGCGGTCGCTCTTGCTTTTTGCATTCCTTTTTTTCAGCTCTAACTGCCAGTCGTTTGTCGACTTCAGGAATATCCTTTGGCTCTTCTGCTGACGAATGCGTCTGTGTGCGAGTCTGTTCGCCTGTGTGTGTGTGTGTGTCTGTTTGAGTGTCTGTCGGTGTGGGCCACATGCTGATGAACACGTCTTGTCAGCGGCTAACGAGCGCCACTTACACGCTCAACAATCACTTAACCTCAATTGTTGCTTCTGAATAAAAAATACAAAAAAAAAGGAAAAAAATAAGGATGAGGGGCCAACAACAAAGGGTAAAGGGAAAAGTGCAAAAAGCAATGCCAATGGCTCCACCTCTTAGTTTCGCACTCCCCTCATTTTAGTGGCAGCTCCTCCTTTGTGTGTTGTGTGTAAATATACTTAATTAATTAACTGATTTTTCGACGTCGCGCGATTCCTGTTGGTCGTGGGGAATATTAAAAAAAAAAATAAAATAACCATCAGCAATGCATGACTCCGGCTTTAATTGGGATCCGTTCAAATGCTTGGCAACTTTATTCGGTTTTTCACAAGGTTAATTTTATTACCAATTTACAACAATTTGTGGAGTTACATGACGTAATTGCAACTGAGGTAATTGGTTTATTCGTATTGGCCCAGGCTTACTACAATATAATTGAAATGCGCGCTGATTAAACAGTGTTGTTGTGTGACGAGTTGATTGGTGTAAACTGGTTTATAAGGAGGTAAACTAAGCTACTCCGCGTAGCCCTGAGGCTGAGTCGCTTTAAATGGCTTTTCATAAGGGTATAAGTGGACCACCGAGACAAACAAGTTGGTCGCTTGGCTTTCCACTCACTTTCTCCCCTTTTATAGGACTTTTTTTTTCCCCCTTGTCCAGGCAGCCGCTTAATGCAATCAAAATGCCTCTGGCTGAGTGCCGGAATGGCAATTACTACAGCCACAGTTACTGCACGTCTGCTACCTATGGCACAGAATAAAGCCATTTAAACTGGTCCTCAATTAGGGATTTTCTACTGCGACCTTACCACTTCTGGGATTTAAAAAAGATATAGGATGAAACTGTAGCCACTTTTCAATTCGACTTCGACTCGTGAAGTACATTGTACACATGGCTCAAGCCAGAAGTGGAAAGTTTCTCTCAGTGCACTAGTGCCACACGGCGAGTTGACAATGTCGTGGGTGGGGTGGTGTTGCCCGGGGGGCGGGAAGGCCGAGGTCGAGGGGTTAGTTAGTTGCTGGGATTTGTGAGTTGGTTTGCCGTGTAATAAGCAATTACAGCGCTCAGGCAAGACTCGGCAATTAGCCAGATTTGTGCCCAGTTGAGCCTAATCGAGTGCAACTGCAACTGCATCGGCCTGCTCATATGCAACCTGGGGCAACTTTGCTGGGGAGCGTTCCAACGCAAGTTCCTTTAAGGCCGGCAAACTTTATCCGGATATCGGGTTATGCCAAGTTTAGTTCGCAGCGCTGCCATCTAATGTAAATTGAATTTACCCAGCACGAGCAGCGCCCCAGGCTAATGGAATTTAAAAATATGCATCCCCTTCTGCTATTCGCTGCCCTTACACAAAAACAGCAATCAAGCTCAGCTCAAGGTGAGGGAATGGGGCAGGGGGACAAGGGTAGAAGGGGAGAAGGGGAGCAACGGCGAAAATAGAAAAAATTAGCAATTAAATTGTAAGGGCAACCTGAAAACAGTTTCCCCTCGCCAAGAGCAGCCAGGCTGCGTTATGATTTCATTAAAGGTAGCGCACTGCGAGAAAATCTATTCGTGTGACACATATTCTCATGGAGTCTGTAAACTTTAAAATTTATTTTATAAAGCAGGCGAAGTCCTTTATAATGGCGACTGATTTTTAAGGAAATTTTTTAGCAATTACAGAACAAATCGTTTCCCTAAATTTGCGTTCGAATAGTAGCACTTTTTGTACAATTAATTAATTATTTTGTTAACATTACAGCTTTTGTACATTTGCTTTTCGCTCAGTGTTTTGGGTAAAAGAAGTGGCAACAGCAGAAGAAAGAGAGGGCGCAAAGTTGTCGTGTCCTTGTCGAAGTTTGTGCCGCTGCTGCCGCTTGGCAATTAGCAAAATGTGACGCGGCTGTTGAACAGCCCGAGCTGAGTTTGGGCTTAGTTAAAGGAGCCAAAGGATGCAAAGGAGCCGTGAGAGCCTTGGGAGCAGGATCAAGAGCTGGAGGAGCAGCAATATAGTACTGTATAGTGTATAGCGGCTGAAGCAGCTGCGGTTGAATCGGCTTAGCAACTTGTTCGCTGGCTTGCGGAAATGTTTTATTATGGGCGGCAGCGGTTGAAAGGTGCTCTTGAATGGCTAAGCAGTGTCGAGAAGAATCCTGAAAAGTGTTGATAACTCAGGAGGCAGCATAACATAATGAAACTTTCAATTTCGAGGGGTAATTATGCGCGAAACATATCTAACTAATTTGCCCCAAAAAGTAGGCAACACTTTTCGCTGTTCATGTTATTCAAATTTGCCATCGCAACGCAATTAGTTACCTGCACCTTTATGCAAGGTGAAAAATTATTTGCACATTTCCAGACATTTGATAATTTAAATGTAAGCCAGACGTTCGCATTTTATTCAAATCAAACTGCAAGATACTAGACAATGGAGTCTGGAGAACAGAATACCAAATTATTTGCAACAAAGATGTTCAGCAAGTCTGCCATCTGCACTATTTTCCATTAAACAAAGGTTGCTAAGGAAGCTGATGATACGGTCTGTCTACCTTGTCTTTGTAATGCTATTTCATTGTTATGTAAACATAAATTTTAAATAATCCTTTCTTTAAGTTTGGGAAATTTTCAGTATGGGCTTGTTTCTTCAACTGCTCACCAACTTTTTTCACACTCCATTTTTAAGTAGAATTCATTAATTTATACGAATCGAACAACATTTTAACACAAGTCATGTCAAAAAAGCGCATCGAAATCGAGGGATGCATGATTAAAAATGCATAAAGTCATTCCAGCTAGTAAGCAAATAAAGAATTCCATCAAAAAAAGTATTTAATATGCGAAATACAAAAAACAACGGCCAAACGAAGCAGAATAAATCGGTCCGAAATGATATAATATTAAGCCGAATTGACTCCGGTCCGTGAATGGCTGTAAATTAAATTGGAAAATATTAAACAAACATTTGCACTTAATAAAAGCAAATTGCGTTTGTTTGTGCGCAAGTAAATAGCGAGTATAAAGTCGCCAGTAAACAGACTCCTGTCTGTTGTCCCCAGTAAAAAATGTGCGCGACAGAGATGGATAGCTTCCGACGAAAGAGATGGCAGATCCGGATTCAAAAGGCAAATAGCATCAAACAATTTGATCGTTTTGTTCACATTTTCAACTGACACAAATTGCGGGAAATTTTGTTTGCTTATTAGCCAAGCATTCAGGCGTATTAATTTCCTGCTCGTCGCTTTTTGTGTTCTAAGATGTCGTAAAAAAGTTCAAGGATACCCAAGCACACTTTGCCTTTACCATAATTTTGTAGTATTTTTTTTTTTTTTGTATTTTTAACTCTTAAATTGATTACGTAGCAAATCCCAACAAAAGAGAATGCCGAAACAAATTTGGCCAGTAAGTGCAAAACGAATTGTTTCCCGCGCTTAAACATTTATATTGTACTGAATATTTACCTTGCATCGGAAATTGTACAACGAACGCGAGTAAAGTATTTTAATTAAATGAAGAGCACATTTTTACGATTGTAAATTGTGAATACTTTGTAGTTTATATTTCTGTACAAATTGCTGAAAACTCCCATTAAACGAAGTAAGCAAAACAGTAGGTAATTATTAACTTTCTCCCACTTTGTGCTTTTGTCCGAAAAGTTTATCCGATTAAACATTTGACATACTTTAATCACACATGTGCACTTTAATAGAACTTTGCTGATTGTTCCGTCCCGTCTGGAAGTACAAACTATTGCAGTCCAAGCCATCGGAATCGAGATGCACAAGCCGTAGTTGGAGCCACAAAGCATAATTCAATTTGGTCAATCAACTGCAACACTTGAGCAGTTAGTTTACTGCCGAGCACAAATAACCGGCTCTCATCTGACCGACTGCCTATTGAACACGATGAATTTATGGCTCAACATTTTAGCAGATGATTGATGGGAGTTTCGGAGCAGACGCGGGTACAGGTCCTACCATCCCACCTAGTTTCAATGTGTGCCTTTGCCCCAGCCTCTATCTGGCAGTCCATGCAAATGCCAAATGCTAATGAATTCATTCAACATACAACTTCAAAAGTCATAAATACTCCGAGTGCCGACTTCATGCAACGTTAACTGTTTTGTGTGTATTTTCGGGGCAGGGAAGTCGAGGTCCTTGGTGAGGAGACAAACTCATTTCCGTCACTGACACAGTCACTGACTTCATTTAATTTTCAAATTCTCAACTCAAGAGTCCAAAACGAGGATTCGTTTCAGCAATTTTCATTTTCCCAGCACGTGTTCGTTGGTTGGCGCATGTCAGTGCCTTTTGTTCCAGTGTAGCAAAGTGAGAAGAACGAGGAGCGGAACTCCACACCCCCACCCCCCCCACCACCAAAAAAAAGGGCTCCACTCCCGAGACTGGGGCGAACCAGCAAATTTATAGCCACGCATAGGTGCCGGGGTCGGCGACTGTTTTACATTTTTGCATTTTTCATGTTTTGCCCTGCCATAAAGTTGTGCGAGTTGGGCGAGTGGCATAAAAAGTATGATAAATTAGCATATTACGCATACGCCGTGTGTGCATCTCAGTGTGCGCGTTCCCCTTGCTTGTGTTTTTCGCAGTGTATGTGTGTTGTCATGGGCTGGATGACTGTATAATTATGTGCTTAAAGCAATTAGTGCGGGAAGCAGTAACGGAGTTTAGCCGCTGCCAACAGTGCATTACGCATACGCCCTGTGGGTGGCTGAGCACTCAACGAAATACTCAAAGACAGATTAGGGCTTCTGAAAAATTTGGGGCAACTCGGTAATGTAATTGCACCGCTGTCTGAAGCTTTCGTAAGATTTAATAAGTCACAAAATTGTAATAAATAACACATACAGTGATGGAAAAGGTTTTATAACCACCTCGGTTCAGTTTCAAACTTCAATTCTTGATACATATCTTAACAAAGCATTTAAGTTTTCTATTTCTTGCCACTTACACAACTTTTCACAGCAACATAATCCCATGTACATAACTTTTTGCATAAGGACAACAAAGTTGAAGTGCGATGCGCTCAAAAAGTTCACGTAATCAAAATTTATTCAACACGCTTCGATTGGCATTATTCGATTTAATTGAAAAGACAAAAGCGAACCGCAAGAAATTGCCGACTGCCCAATGGCGAGATGGCATTTTCCATTTAATTCAACTTTTTGGAAAATTGCTCACGCATCATTTTCCCCAATGAAACGGCCAAGAACTTTTGCATAATGCTTTTCGGACAGCCAGTCTCGGCACGTTTCACTTCATTTATCATCGATTCGCATTCTAAAAACAATGGAAAAGCCCACAAGGAAGTAAGTGTAAGAGTCATTGTGTCACTGCCAATTAATCAATTTGGCTGGCTGGAAATACCATTCCAGACAGACGAAAATGCAAATCAAAGCCAAATGCCATGGGTATATATCCGCGGCACGATTTAATCATATATGTCAGACTGCAGCATTTCACATGTGCAAAAGAATCAAATCACATTTGTCTTAGCCGGCACTTTACGCTTATTGTCAATCAATCAGCGTGCATCGATTTCGCGTATGGGATGTATTCAAAACGTGAACATTTTCGGTTGAAATTGCCGTCGACGCCAAATCCTTCCACCAGCCTCACATTCAGATGGATTTTGGATGGGGATTTTGCAGCGGATCCGCGGTTGCCGCAATTCATTCTGCCCAAAGGCAGAAAAGTGCCCCGTTTTCCCAACCAGCCAACCAACCTATCGTTTACCCAAATTTGCCTCGTTATTTATCCTGAAAAATGGCGCGCGTGCCACAAGAGCCACTCGAGTATCAAACACAAACTGTAGAAAAGGGGAAATATAACAACTAAGGATTTTGTTTACTTCACCGCACTCCAAACGCGAACACGCTTTCAATAAAAAACGAATGTGATGACAATGCATTAACCATTACAAAAATTCGATTTTGCGTCATAAGTAAGCAAAAGTATTCTTTTTGAGCTATACAAATAAATGAGCTTTATTGAATGTAATCTGGCTTAAAAAAGCATTAAAAGGAGCAAGAAGAATTAAAATTAATTAACTTCTTAGTAAGCGCCAAAAAGTTTGTGTTATTCTTATTCGGTGCCTTAATGAGCATTTATGCTTAACTTAACTTGTTGAAAAACGAAACTTTACTACAGTACCAATCGAAGTTGGATCTAACTTTGTTGTTAAAATATTAACAGATTATATGCTGTAATAAGTAATAAGTAATAGCTCAGTGTAATAGATATTGAATAGCTCAGAGCGTCTGTTCCGTTTGAATCGTTTTATTTGAATGAAATCCTATGTTGCTGTCTTTGGGTACAGCTACCCGTACATGGTGTTCTTACATATTGTACATATTGTATATACATATACATGTGTATGCAGAAGGCATACATATGTTATGTATGGCTTGACCACTTGAGCTGCTAAGTGCATGCTCAGCATTCTCACGCTCCGCGATCGGCTTATGTATAAGCGTTAGATCGTATTTCATTGGCTGGAGTGTTTATGTAAGTGCATGTGGTCTTTGATGTGAATTATGTTTATTTGTGTTTGCAACAAAGTGTCACAATGTATGTACGTTACTTATATATATGTAGAGTAGAGTTATAGTGAGGGTAGATACACTACACCTCCCTTTTTAGAGAAATGACGTAATATATGTAGTCATTTAATTAATTAAAACATTTTTTTTCTTATATTATTTCTTATTTATCCTTTCTATTAGAAAAAGTTTGGTCTCAGAATAATTTGTGTAAAAGAATTTTTTTTTTTTTTATATTTTTTTTTTTGTTGTTTATAATTACGTTATGCTTCTATTTTTAACTTTCTTAGACAAAAACTTATTAAATTTTTTTTTTTTCGGTTGATCAGACCTTTTTTTTTTTTTTTTTTTTTTTTTTTTTTAGTTATTTATTTTGTATAAAACGTTTCATTAATTATATATTTTTAACCTATCCTTATGAACTTTCTGTTCTTTGTTCTTTTTATTCCTAATTACTATGTTATTGTTTTCTTCGATTCTAATTACTTCGAATGGCCCTAGATACGTTGGTTCTAGTTTGTGACCTGTTTCGTTTCTTATTAAAACGTTATCTCCTACTTTTAGTTTAAAATCGCTAACTTTGTTATCATAACTGGTTTTCTGTTTTACTTTATTTCTTTCTAATAATATGCGTGCTCTTTTATACGCGTTTTCTAGTCTAAATTTAACTTCTTTAGCGTAATCATCTATGTTATATATAGGGTCTATATTATCTATGTTACTAAATTGTTTTGCTAAATTACTAGTCTTACCAAATACTAGTTCATATGGACAGTAATTATGCGTTACGGATGGTGTAGTGTTAAAACAGTACACAAAATATTGTAACCATATGTCCCAGTCAGTTTTATCTACTGATATATATGAACGAATGTACTCATTGAAGGTTCGATGACTTCTTTCAACGGTACCTAATGTCTGGTGGTGGTGTGCTGTAGACGTTATATTGTCTATTCTCAGATATTTGCATAAGTCGGCTATAATGCTATTCTTGTATTCTGTTCCCATGTCCGTAATGAACGTCTTCATTGGACCGTACTTCAGAATGAATGATTCAAATATAGCTTTTGCGACTGTATTTGCATTTTTGTTGGGAATTGGTATGGCAACTAAATATTTTGTTAAGTCACAGATTAGAGTGACTGCATATTCATTACCATTTTCCGATTTGGGTAGTGGACCTATAGTGTCTACTATCACTCTGTCGAAAGCGCAAGTTGGTGTTTCCGTTATTGTAAGGGGTGTTTTTGTATGCGTCGTTGTTTTAGACGTAAGGCATTTTTGACATTTATTAACGTACTCTTTGATATGACGTGTCATATTTTTCCAATAATAATGTCTTTTAATTTTTGCTAGCGTTCTTGTAATGCCTGTATGACCTCCTTGAATTGGATCGTCATGGTATGTAAACAGTATCGCTTCTTGATCTTTTTGATCATATATTTGGGTCACCGGCTTGAGTAGCGCTACTCTCAATATTTTCAATAATTTATTGCCCATTTTTTTAAAAGAGTCTATTGAAATTGTTTCAAAGATCTTTTCGCTCGGTGCCACTTTGAGTTGGCTGATCTCATGTATACCGGCTTGTGTTTCAAGCCTTTGGAAGAACTGACCTAAGTCTAGAATTCCATTGGTGTACAGATCGCTAACATCAATTCTTGCTATAACTTTATTTCCATGTTTGAATAAACATTTTGATTCAGTTATTCGCAGAGTCACTACTTTTCGTATTTCGTCATTATTAATGACTTCATATACGTTGGGCTTAGAAGCGTTAACAAGAGTTTCTTCTTGTTTATTTATATTAGTATCTGCGCAGATATTTTTCTGTTTACTTTGCTGTCTTGTAGTGACTTTTAGTACATTTGCTGATATGTCTTTCAGCTCGTTTATAGTGATACGTGACAGTGCATCTGCCACAAAATTATCTTTTCCCTTTAGGTATTCTACAGTGAAGTCGTATTCTTCAAGCTCTAGTCGCATGCGAGTTAATTTTGAATTGGGATTGGTCATAGAAAATAGATATGTTAAAGGTCTGTGATCTGTTTTGATTGTGAAATGTTTGCCATAAATGTATGGTCTAAAATGGGTAATTGCCCAATGAATTGCCGCTAACTCTTGTTCCGTTGTACTCTTATTGCTTTCCCCTTTTGTAAACGAACGTGATGCATAAGATATTGGGATCTGAATTCCGTCTCGGTTCTGGGTTAAAACCGCTCCACAAGCTTGTTTACTAGCATCCGTTATGATGCAAAATTCTTTGCGAAAATCAGGATATTGTAATAATGTGGGGTGCATAAGCTTTTCTTTAAGGTATTCGAATGCGTTTTGGCATTCGCTTGACCATTCAAAAGGAACATTCTTTTTACATAATCTAGTTATGTGCCGTGAATAGTCGGCGAAGTTCTTTATAAATCGACGATAATAGTTGCAGAATGCTACAAATCGTCTTGCGCTGTCCGCATCGTGAGGGACAGGATAATTTTTGATGACGTCATATTTTTTGTCATCTGGCAAAACTCCTTTGTCTGTGCATTTGTGACCTAGGAATGTCACTTCATGCATGAAAAATGAACATTTTTCCGGATGCAACTTTAGGTTATATTTCCTACATATATTAAAAACATCAGTTAAGTTTTTAATCATGTGTTTTTCGGAACATCCTATCACCATTAAGTCATCCATATAAAGGAATGCCTGAGAAGGTTCTAAACCAGAGAATGATATAGTCATCATTCTCTGAAATGAATTTGGTGCTATTTTGAGACCAAATGGTAATCGCGTGAAGCGATATGAGCCATTGCTTGTTGAAAAAGATGTTATATTTCTTGAGTTTTCTTCAAGTTCTATTTGATGGAAACCTGACATCAAGTCAAGGCATGAAAAGTATTTAGCTCGACCTAGTTGATCTAAAATGTCATCAATTCTAGGGAGTGGGAATTTATCAGAAAGTAGTTTCTTATTGATTTGACGATAGTCAATTACTAATCGCCATTTCTTTTGTTCTGAATTCGGTAATGATTTTTTCGGAACTAGCAAGAGTGGGCTGTTATATTCAGATACAGATGGTTCTACGATTTTGTCGTTAATTAATTTCCCTACTTGTTTTTGAATTTCTTCGATATGGCTATGCGGGCTTCTGTAGTTCTTAATATAAATGGGTTCATCATCTTTAAGTCTTAATGTTTGTTTATAAAAATTATTTGTTGATATTGGTTCGGTTTCCAGTCCGAACACATCACTATACTTTGTGCATAATTCAGTTAATTGACTTTTAAATTGTTCTGGAAAATTCTTCTTCAGTAATGATAGTACTTTTTCGCTTCTATCTTCTAGATTGGTATTATGAATGTCATAATCTTTAAGATTTTCATATTTGATTTTGTTTACTTTGACCATTTGGTCGAAATTAGTGGTATTTAGAAGTCGAATATATACATTTTTTGATGCTGCTATTGTATTCGCAACATAAATTCCATTATGTATTTCCTGATTAGGAACGAATATTTGATCATTTACGCTATTGATGTCTATTTTCCGAATAACTTGTGATCTGGCTGGCAGAAGAACTGTATTGTTGCCAGCGCTATATGTTATTGGGACATATATTGGATAATTTAAATTTTGGGGTCTAATTATAAACCAGTCTTCACTTGGTTTGAAGTCAAGTTGGCAATTGAATTTTTTTATAAAGTCAATGCCTATTATTCCATCACATGGTATTGAAAAATTTGAGTTTACCAAATGAAATTCATGTGGAATAATATATTTTGTTGATTGAAGATCTATTAGGGTTGTTCCTTGAGACTTTATTACACCTTGGCCTATGCCTTGGATGTTTATTATTTTGTCATCCTGAATTTTGAAGTTATCTGAATTAACTTTTAAAAGTGAGATATCTGCACCAGTATCAATGAGAAATGTTAACTTGTTATCAGTTGAATTATTGTAAAAAGTTACGAATATATTAAGACTATAATTGATGGAATGAACTCTAGCATTTATTGATTGTTTCCTAAAGGGGTCTGTGAGTTTTCCGACGTGTTTTGCGTCACTCTCACATTGTTGGTATTGTAACCTTGGTTGGAGTTGCCGCGGCCTCTACCTTGGTTTCGGCCTCGTCTTCCTCCACGGTTGTTATAGTTATTACTATTATTGTTGCCTCGGTTGTAATTGTTGCCATTTCTGCCGCGATTATAACCTCGGCCCCCTCTATTATTGTTATTTGCACCTCGTCGATAATAGAGTACAGTGTTACTCTGACCTGTTATCTCCGTGCAGCTGTTTACAAATTTAGATATGGCATCATTCATGTTTGTGAATGTGCCTGCTTGCATGATAAGTTTTACCTTATCAATGGAGCAATTTTTCGTCATGGCCTTTACAGCTGTGGTAGTGCTGTATTTATTGGCAAGAGTTTGGCCTAAACCTTCACTGATATAGGCGCCTTCAAGAGCCTTTGTCAGTTTCTCCACCTCTTGGGTGTATTGGTTGGCCGTTTTACTCTTTTGTTGGAGACTGAGAAGCTTAGCTGATATAACTTCTACCGATTCTCCTTTAACTGCACTTGACAGTTGGGTAATGATTGCAGCAATTGTCTGCTCATTACTTATGAGGTTTCTTGCATGGCCTTTAAGTTTGGTTTTTATAACCGAAACAGCTAGAGACTCATGCTCACCTTTGATTGTATCTACAATGTTTAGAGCATCTATAAAACTTGTTAAGTTTTCAGCCTTACCGTCAAAGTCGGGTATAAGCTTTGATGCTGTATTCAGAAAATCAATATTGGACTGTGCCATTATGTTTTCTGTTTTAAATTTTTCCTGATTAGTGTCTTCAGCTAATGTTAATATAGCCGGAATTGTTAGGTTTAGTAGGTCTTTATCCTCGATGTCGGTATATTTTTCTTCCGACTCGGTGACCTCTAAATCGATTTCTTCTGGTTCTATTGATTCAGATTGTTCGTCTGTATCAATCGTTAAAGGGGTATTTAGTATTGTTGGAATTGAAATTTCCAAACTAAATTTCCTTTTAACTGCTATCAAGTTTAATCGAAGTTTGATTAATAGTCTTGATAACTTAGACCAGTGTTCAGAATTAAGTGTTTCTCTATGTTCGTATATTAGTGTTCGTGCTTCATTAAAGCAGTCGACTAATGTAGTTGCATGTTTTTTAATTGTTTCAGCCTGTATAGGCCTATTGGGCGATAAGCATTTATATGTCTTATCGAATTTAGTTTTAATATTTTTAATTGTTGTGCATATTTCATGCCATTCCATGCTCTAATTCTTACGAACTGTTATTATTTCTGTTGACCCTAGTATTGGGTTTGATATTTCTACAACTTCTGCGATAACATTTGGTATTGAATTTAATACCATGATTTCTTGTTCTCTTTCCAACCCGAACATTGGAAAGAACTCGCAGTTGTAGGTGTTAATGTATAATATTTGCAACTCGTAAAGGCTTACGGGTTGCTCGGCAAGTATAAAATATAGTCTACTTGCGAAGTGGGGGTCTCTACTTAATATTTCATTTATAGTATGTTTGATATTCTTTTTTTTTTTTTTTATATATATATGTAAAGATAATTTCTATTTAATTGAATATTCGAAATTTGTACGCAGGGTACTACTTTAGACCTTATCTAGGTCCAATGCCTTACTCAAGTATTTCTTCTTGAGGCATCTGTTATGTAGTTTGTACAATTTCGTTATCATACTCGCACATAGCAGTACTACTATTATTATGAGGAGTACCGTAATTATTTTAAGTTCGGGCTGTGATACCTGAACTGTATTGATTACGTTTGCGGTGGAGTCCGCTATATTGGAATTTTTGTCTAACATAGTAGACAGTTCCGAAATGATTGTCTTTAGGGGGTCTATCTTCGGTATGGAATTATCTTTAATGCTCATTCAATTTTAATGACATGTAATATAATTGTTTTACTTATTAGGTTTCCTAATTTTATTTCTAATTTTTGTTTGATTTGTGTAATTTTAAATTGAAGAGAAAATTTATTTTAATTTGTGTTGAATATTTTTATATATTCAATGAAACGTTTTTTTTTTGAAGTATTATATATAATGTTATTATATATATAATATGAAAAATAAAAATCTATTTTTTCTTGTATTTTTAGAAAGAAAATTCTCTTTAAGAAAGTTATTTTTTTTTTTTTTTTTTTTAATCCATTTTTAAAATGTTATTCATTTAAATTTAAAATGTAAAATTTTATTTTTGAAATAGAAAATTTAAAGTTGTTAAAGTTACACAAATTATTTGCAACTGAGTATATATACTCAGTGGCAGAGACATGGAAATTTGATAGTGCTAATGTGGTTGGCTCACAAGTCACAATTTACAATTCAATAGGATTTTAAAAAAAAATCTCCAACCACATTTTTTAGTATAAAGCCTAGCATAAAGTTTTGTTAGTATTTTCAAGCAGCGGTTTCCCGCCTCGGCTTGGGTTTATTTTAATTCTAGGGCAAATTGGGGCATTTGCATTTAAGCAGCCCGTTTGCGTGTCTTCGCACTTTGGCGAAGTTCTTGTTCAATGGCTTCCAAACGCTCTTGGTAGCGTTGTCGTGCTGATTCTTCTTTTGCCAACTGGGTCATTTCCTTGACCAGTCGGCGTTGTTGTAGTAGTTTAATCCTCCGTCCTGAGCGTTTGTGCTTTCGTAGTTGTTTCTTCCCCTGCCGTGCCCGGTACTCAGCTACTGTGAGTGGGCGTGGTCCATCGGCGTTGTTTAACCGCAACGCTTCCTCTAGCGTTGGCTGGTCCCGTTGCACTTGTGGTTGTGCATTGGCGAATTGTGGCTCGTCTGCCATCAATCGCCGCTTGTTCTTCTGTGTGTGCTGTGTTTGCGTGTTTTTGTGCGTTTTTGTGTGTGTTTTTGTGTGTTTTTGTGCTTTGTTTGTTTCAATTGAACATATATTTGCATTTAATGCGTCCAAGTACTACAAGTACATTTTAGTTATGTTTGTGTGTTCACACGTTGAATATAATAGGCACAAAATGTTGTTTTTTTTTTTTTTTTTTAACACAAACACAATACACGATACATAATCACAATACACAGAGGCACAACACAGAGGCAGACTCGAGACCAAGTCACGGTCGCCATGTAATAAGTAATAAGTAATAGCTCAGTGTAATAGATATTGAATAGCTCAGAGCGTCTGTTCCGTTTGAATCGTTTTATTTGAATGAAATCCTATGTTGCTGTCTTTGGGTACAGCTACCCGTACATGGTGTTCTTACATATTGTACATATTGTATATACATATACATGTGTATGCAGAAGGCATACATATGTTATGTATGGCTTGACCACTTGAGCTGCTAAGTGCATGCTCAGCATTCTCACGCTCCGCGATCGGCTTATGTATAAGCGTTAGATCGTATTTCATTGGCTGGAGTGTTTATGTAAGTGCATGTGGTCTTTGATGTGAATTATGTTTATTTGTGTTTGCAACAAAGTGTCACAATGTATGTACGTTACTTATATATATGTAGAGTAGAGTTATAGTGAGGGTAGATACACTACAATGCAATAAGCTTTTACTTTTTAACTTTCGTTTCCTTTATGTATATTTCGTAGATCTATCATTAATAATAGATATTTATCACGTGTGGAATACTGGCTCCCCGAACACTTAGTCAATTTGAAAAGTGTCCCATATCTTGAATGCCCGCAAATATAATAAACTGAAAATTCGGGGAATGCGCAAACCAAAACACAGCCAGGACCAAAAGAAGCGGTTCCAAGTGCCGGCCAAGTCAAGTGAATGCTAACGAGCATGCCTTTTCTGGTTGGATTTCGGTCGACCATGCCCGAAACCGAACCACTCTCCATCGGGTCCATGCCATGCCCCATCTGCATACAAACATCTACATATATAGTCCTCCATTTCGCCATCCCTCGATCCCCGAGGAGGACGCACAAGTGCACTTTAGTTTTCAATTTTTGTCGTCTCATAATGCGACGCTCTGGGTACTCCGTATATATCTTCCTTTTTTGCCGTGCTCCCATACAGCAGAAATCGAGCAAATATCTTCAAATGGATTTTAAAATCCCAGCCATGGGTGGGGGAAGGTGGAACAGGAAATGTGAGTCAAAGGTTACCTTGGGGATGCATTCAACAAAATATCTGCACTAATGGAAAAGTAAAAGCTGCAAAACGAGTTAGCAGATATATTTATGTATATATCATAATACTTTCAGCTTGTGCCACCCGAAAATCACTTAAGGACGGCTTCTAGTTTCATAAATGAAAATGCCAAAATGGTTTACTCTGTGTGCGCTTCTGTTGACTTAGGATGTGAAACAGTTCGGCGGCCCCAAGTCAATCAGATTATTAGCCCAAACCACCGGACAAACCTCTGACAGATGGACCGACAGACCACAGACCACTGACAGATTGCCTAACTGACCATCTGACAAACTGACTAGATGGCTGGATGACTGGCTGACAGCTTGACACACCCACAAACAGTTGGATCCGCTCAATAAAGACAAGTGCAAGACTGCTAACTATTTGGGTATTTTTCACTCGTTTTTTTTCACCCGGGCACGTGCCAGTGCAAAAAGACACCCACCCACCTCCTGGAAACTGTGGGACAATCCAAAGAAGACAATTTGTTGGCGGTCTAGTTGACTTCCTAATGAGCCAGGCTCTGTTCCCGCTTCTTGGGTTGCATCAAACTGATTAGAAAAGATGGCAAGTCCCCGCGGAGCAAGATGAGAAGGAATCACCGGAATGGTTAAGACAAATAGGAAGACGTCCCTTTTTCACGGATTTTGTAATTGATTGCCTTGGCTCCGACCGCAGTTTCCTCAGACCCAATCAAAAGCCATTGAATATTCCTTGAGTATATTCAGAATGAGCAGTAAGAAGTTGCGTAAGAAGTTTGGTGCATACTAATAATCTTAATAAAAGTTAAAATAACAAATGAAAAAAGATAACTTATTCATTTGTATACCTAACATATACAATTTATTTTTTTTATAATTGTAGTCGTGTGTTTCTGTAAAAAAAACACCAACTAGTTTCTCCCAATCTTGAAGGAAATAGGGGGGCACTGGACTGAGACTTCTTTCGGTTGTGTTCACACCCGCATCCGGATCATCAAAGCGAAATGGCGGCGACATTCGGGGATAAAAGTGAATTTGTTGGTCAAGCAAGCGTTAAATGGAAAACTTTGGCTCCAAACTTCAAACTTTTCTGTGTACTTTTTATTCGCTGTGAGGAGGGGAATGAGTTTTCAGCGAATAAATTTTACATGGCGACCAAGAAAACACTCCACGAATATTAAAACGAGTGAAGCCAAGTGAGGGTTATTTTTTTTTCGGCTCCATCTGGTTCCCGTTGGCCGAATGGACGAGCGATTGGCTAATGAAGCGCCACCATTTTGTGGGGCTCCAGAGCTTCAGCGTTCGGTGCGAAAGGAAAAAACCCACTCACTCAACGAAATTTTAGCTCTTTTATGCAAACACGTACGACCCATTTAATTTGGCGAAAAGCGACCGCGTATATGGCCTGCCAGAAAAATACGTGATAAGCAAATTCATAAACCATTAAGACGGTTGCGCTGGCTTCCCGCAACAAGAACAAAGTTCCGACTCTCAAGTGAAGGCTCATAGAATACCCTAGGTAAGCTCAAAGCCTAAACATAAATGCACTTCACATCAGCAACTTTAATTACAACCTTACTCAAATGAAAACAAAATGTTCCACTGGAACCAAGGCAAAGTCTTGTTAAAATGGACCTTATAAGTGGTATTCAAGAATAGATAAATTCCTTTAAAAATTGAACAACGAATTAAAATACATAAAAAACCCATGGTATCCTAACATCTTGGATTCCCAGAGTAATCTACCTCATTTATACCATGAAAAAGTTAGGAATTCCAAAAATATGCGCTCCGCGCTCGTGTGTGGTTTCATTAAATTTTATAACAAGCATTTTATGCAAACTTTTTCTTTCCTTTTGCACTTTTGGCTAGACTCGAGTTGGTTGCTTTTGGTTGGCTAAGTTGAGTCGGTTGGTTTATATACGAGTTAGTGGCAATGTGGGAAAGCCGCCTAATTGAGGCAGTTGAAAATTGAAAAAAAAAATAGCGATGTTTGGTGTTGGCTGCGAAGCCTTTCAAGTCTTCCTGCATGAATGCTAAACGCCAGCTAGTGATTCATTCAGGACCCAGTCAGTCATCCAGTTAGACGGACGAGGCATTTAAAGCGACATTCAAGGTGGCACTTGGTGGGGGAAAGCCGAGTGCATGGGGGCTGGCTTGCTTTATCTACGGACTCACTTTCCAATTATCATATTAAATCAGATGTAAGTCATTGCATGTGTATATATTTGCACAACTTATGCGGCAGAAGGACGTCAGCAGCAGCTCGGATAATCCTTTCAGCCAAAAAGGATACTCACGGGCAAAAACAAAAATAAATACATATAAAGCAACTGAAACACATCAGCGACGAGCCAAGCGGAAAACTGGTACGAGAAAAATCCAGTTGACATTTCACTGAAATGCAGTTAATGGGAATTCTCCTGGCCATCTCTGAAGATAACGATTGCTAATGGGGCTCGCCGTGTTTTCCACGTATTGCGGTTGGCTAGATAATGAGCACATGGCCAAGTGGAAAAGTGAGCAATGTTCGTTTCAGGTGTGGAAAGTGTTCGAAGTGCGGGGTGACCACGATAAAGATAAAGAAACAAAGTTTTCATTTTAGTCCCCTTTATTTAATTGTATAAAAATACATTTCATAGAGATTCATTTTGAAAAGGAAAATTCTCCAAAAGGGATAAGTTACTGCTAGGTTAATACATTGATTTTTTGATATTAAATGCCTGCAGGCTTGCAGGTTATCAGTTGTAAATTCCAGACCAGCACCTATTTTCAAAATGTAATTTTCACTGCTTAGCGCATTTAAAGCTATTGATACTCATATTCAGTTCAGTTCAGTTTAAGGATAAGCCACTTGTGAATGAAATTTAATGCAAGTCAAAATTTAATGCATGCAAAAAGTGTCCCAAATTTCTTGGAATTAAGTGGTGAATGATTGTTCTGTAAGCAAAATTTGGCAGCTACATACAATACATCGCTTCATTTCGTGGATTATTAACTTGGTTTTTTTCTCATCTCCTCCCGTTTCGTCAGACTAGTTTACGTCCGAGAAATCGTAGTCGTCGGAATTGCTGAAATCATCAAAAAACATATTCGGGAAAGGAACCAAAATAAGACAATTGCCAAGTCCCGAAAAATCTGATGGAATCGGTAGCCCTAGAGCATGGGTCGGCAATCCCACATCGACGTAATCTGCGTTGGGTATAGAGTGCTTGTAAAAACACTTGTTGCCAAAGAGGCACACGCCTTGTCCTTGTTTAAAGTACTTGCAGTCCCTTGCACGCATAGCGGCGAGGTGATCATTGATGAGCTGGTCCTTCGCCACCTTTTCCTCCACCCAAAATGCACTGGGACATACAAAGTTAGACCACACGCGACATTCGGGGCAAGCTCGCGTCACTTGATAGGCATACTGTGTGGCATGACGCCATGTGCAAATGCACTGGAAGCAGAACACGTGGTTGCAGCTGGGCAGGATGCCGAAACGCTTATCTCCTCCCTCCTTCTCCATGATCGTCTCGAAGCAAATGCCGCACTTCTTGTCCTGGGACCTGGCGAAGGAGCTCCGCCATGACGGCTGCACGTGGCTGCTCACAGATGATGACCCTTTCACTATGTCGGCAGAGGTGGCAACACCTGACGGACGAACAGCGACTGTAGTGCAGGTAGCTCCAGCCTGTGCCTCGCCCTGCTCGCCGGCAGTAGCAGCCTTGTAGTTGGGCACGATTGCTTCATTGCCCTTCTGCTCGATCTGGGAGCTAGGGCTGTTCGTGCTGGGCACCGGCAATACGCCGGTGTCCACGTGCTGATCGTTGCTTGCGACTGTACTCATTTTTTGCTGCGATGATTGCAAGATGTTTTTTACTGAATCACTGAAAGGTGCGGACAATTACCTGCTCTATTGGATTGGTTTTTTTTTTTTTAAGTCGAACAATCTTTAATGCCGAGTACAATCAGAAAATTCAACTTTGTTCTTTCACACACATGGTATGACTGGCGATTTTTTCTTTCTATAGTGTGACCAGAGTATGTTGTATCCTTAGCCTATTTTCCTAATTGTTTGGCACCAAGCTACTTAGCTACTTACTTGTTTCGCTGGCATGATTTCAGCTTAAAAGCTGAATCTAATCTGGTAACTCTATAATCTACATTGTAAGTGGCAACACCAAGCTCCACGCATCTTTTAATGTTCGAATTATTTTTTAGCGGAGATTAAACAATTTTTCATAGCGTGCTTTTCATATATTGAGCTCTTTAAGATCTGAAAGATAATTACGCATTCAGATTCTGGGAACCCCTATGGATAATCTTTAAAGCAGTCGCTTTACTGCTTGCTAAGACATTCGTGTTCTGCTTGCTACAGCATTTGCTTCGATTAAGCAGAATTATGTACTTTGTATGTATTAGTAGCGTCTTTTGTTTATCACAAAAGTTGTTCAAAATTTCAATAATAGTATATATGTAAGAGTGCAATTAAATGTATCGTAGATTTCCACCGATGTTCTGTTAGTAGTCAGTTAACAAGTGAAATCGCACAAAGCATGCTCTGCATATAATCAGCTTAAAATATCAGCGAACAAACAATTTCAATCAAATTGAAATCAAACGCTGCAGGAGGACGCCTCTGTGCCAATCCTCGCATCCTTCCGAATCGCCCCCCGTCATTACCCGCAGTTATGTTCCAGATTTACCTTGCTACGTGCAGCACCAAGTTGATTGCTCATATGTGTGCGAGGCAAAGGCGATGGAGGTGAAAGTATAATAAAGGCACAGTTACGTATACATATTCTCGCTGTGGGCAGATGGAGTCGAGAGTCACTCGCTGACTCATTCAGTCATTCACTCAGTCAGCCAGTTTGCTGCGTTGGCCCGAGCCGAGTCAAGCAGTCGAGCGCGAAATAAGCTTTGTCTGATGGACTGAGGTAAATGAACAGTGGAGCAGATCCACCAGGTGGAGATGATGCCACATGACACGCGGAGGAGCTGCCAGCGGTTGCAACACCAGCAATAGCACGACAAATTGATGACAAAAAAAAAAAAATAAATTGAAAGCAACTGTTTTTATAAATCTTAATTGAATTTAAACCCCAATATTTTTTCATTCTGCGAACCTATTAGCAAGTGAACTAAAAACTATAACAATTATGATATGACTTGAAATAGCTAGGAGAAATTCCTTAAAGAAGATTCGTTTAAGGATCCCTTTGAATATACATATATATCCTCAATTTTCAGAGTGTATCCAGGTATTGTATCCGCTTGGTTCCGCTTCGCTCGCAGGAGCCACATTTCTCAGCACTGTCGTGTCGTGGAAATCCATTTCGGCTGTTAATGTGACATTTAGTCATTAAAATTTCAGAAGGCGCTACTCAGACAAAGCATGATATTGTTATTATTATTCGCCTGCGTTTGGCTAAAATGCCTGCATGCCAAGTTGCCACCACGCGGAGTAACAGCTGCTGTGAGACAACTGCGTACAACGCGGCGTATGCGTAATGTGCTCACTGCTGATGCTGCTTCATTCAAATTAAATTTGCCCTGGGTCACGCGAGTGTTGTTTCGTATTGCAAATGTGAAGGAGAGTGACTGAAAGGAGGTGGATGACAAATGTGAGGGGGGTGGGGTTGGGGTAGCACTGAAGTACAGAATCAAGAGCAGAGCAAATTGGCAAATAAAATTTTTGCCAACGCCAAGGAAATATAAAAAGTTGACTTGAGTTAGAGAAGTTTTGCTGGGCGGGAGAGGAGTGTGTAAAAAAAGACGTAAACTTTCGTGTGTGTAATTAAATGTACTTGTTGCTGGCAATATTACCCCACCCCCCCCCACCCCCTCCACCCTTTCCACCACTCCACAGCCATCAAACCAGAGCAATCGGAAGAAGCCCGAAGGAAGAAGTGACACTAATTAAATGCCCATGGAGCGGATGTTTATTTTCTCAAGCGGAGCGACGAAAGCATATTGCCGTTTGAGTTGCTTTTAAATGATGGAAAATATCAACAGCCATCCTGATCTTCCGGCCACCTCATCGCCCACATGGCCCCTATGCAAATTCGGGCCAAAAACTTTCAAAGCCGAGGATGTGTCACATGGTTTGGCCCCATGATGGTTCTACACACAATTAAGTTGATTTGTTGCCTGTTGCGGTCAAAGCTAACGAAGGCGACTGGCCTCTCAGAGGCTCCTTCTAATGGAAGGATATCTGCGCACATATATACGGGAAATGCACTTTCAGCCGCCACCCACACGTATGAGCAGAGCTCTATGGGTGTTCTGATTGGAAGGTCGTTTGGGGGGAATGACAGATTGCTTGATGGATTTCCGGTGGGACGGACTTTAACATTTATCTCGAAGACAGCCACAAGCAATGCAGATCACTTTGAGTTCAAGTATTAAATAATTAAACGATTTTTGAAGAATTTTATGCTACCAATTGGTGATGCTATATTAAATAATGATTTACAATGTTTTCCTACCTTAAGTCTTCATAATCCATATCCTAATATTAAAAACTAAAAATGAAACAAACGAGCTCGAATTCAACAAAAAAATAGTAAGTGCCAAATTGAAAAAGCTCGACGCCCCCAATTGTTTGATTTCCATCCATTAAACGTGTTTATATGTTTGCAATCACCAAGCAAAGTAAGCGCGACAAAAACTTATGGCAATCATATAATAAAAGGAAAATATCTGGAAAGAAAAACGGGCGCAAAAAAAATGAAAATGCAGAAGTGGCAAACTTATGCCAGTCGTGTGTCTCAACTTCATTGGAGTGCTCCTCCTCGTAGTACGTGTCTGCACTGGCAAAACAAACAATAAAAACTGGGCAAAGATCCTGCCCATAAATGCGGAGAGGTCGAGGGGGATGCAACCCTTTAAAGTGCAGCAAATTGCATTTGAAGTTTGCAGCAATATTTTTTCTTCCGTCTGAAAACAAGAAGCAAAAACAATTTCTACATGCGCATTGAGCAAAAGGGCACAACATAAAAATGCCAGGGAAATTTTGTGGAAACAATGAAATGGAAACTTAACTCATAAAATATTCAAAGTCAGATTTGCAGTTACTTTCGATCTATTATGGTTAAACTCAAACAATACAAGGAATGCTTGCAGACCGATAGTAAATACCCTATTTGTACGTTATATTTACAACTTAGCAAATAAAATAATATTTTGCTGCAATGACTACTTCTTCAAAAGTCAACTAATAACGTGCACATATGATTAAATTGTTTTTATTTACCTTTTTTACCATATAGTTTGTAACCAAATAATTTTGTTGGCGATCGTAAAACCTATATTAAAAGGATATATATTTATAAGAGGAAAATCATATTATTTGACATCGATCTTTGGAAAAGAGTACTCGAAATACTTAGTCGAACCACATATAGTTTGCTCAATCCCAAGCCATTGCTCCTTTAAGTGTTTTATTGTTTACCTGTTTTAATGGGTCTGCAAAGGATAGTTGAGCTTCAGAGAATTTTGCTGAAAATTAAATGAAACTTCTGCTGAATTTTACCTGGCAAGTAGAATTTGTTGATTGAACGAATGCTGAGGCCAAAGGAAAAGTTTTATTTCGGATTTAGGTTTCTAATAACCAAATTTTGGATTTATTTTCTTTTCATATTTGAAAATAAATAAAATATTTTATTTTATAAAAGGGTATGGAAATAATGAAACGAATTCAATATCACCGTACTTCGACCATTCGAATTAATCAATTAGTGCAATTTTATTTCCCTCAGATTTTATCACCTGCATTAACTGAAAACCGCCATGAAATCAGATATTCTGAAGTAATTAAAAGAACATGAAACCGTACAAATTACAAGACCGGAATTTTCCTCCTAATCCCGGCTATTTGAGCTTTGATTGAATACCGCCAAGGACAATGACAATTCCACTGATGATGATGGAGCTACAACTGATGGTTGATGGCGATGGCATAACAATAAACATAAAGGAAGGAGTGTAAAAACCAGCGTTTCCATTCCAGATTCAACTACTACAGTGAGAGAAAAGGCTGCCCTTAGATGCGTAATAAAAATTACATATTTAAAAATAAGATAGAGAAAGAGATTTTTAAAATGTAAGAAATGCTTCTATCGAGAAAAACTGACAATGATATCCACAACAATTTTTTTTATGCTTTTTATTTCTAATAAACGTAACTATAAAACTATATCAAATGATTTATTTTAGTGCACTCATACATACACCCACAGACGGATACTTAGTATTTTACTGCCGACACTAAAGTCCAAGCACCAAAAGGAAACTTTGTCACACACACCAACAACAGTCGGAAAATGTGGGATAGTGAGCAATTACAAGAACGAGACAGCCAAATGAAAATGGAAAATTGGCAGGGGAAAAGCCCAAATTATACAGCCGACGACTTCATGTGTCGACGACGTACCCGCAAGGCTATTAAAACTTATGCGTAGCTCATATAACACTTTTAATGCCAATCAAAGTCTCAACTCAAACTCGGCGGGGCAAAAAAAAATAAAATAAAATAATAATATATGGCGAAAAGATTCCAAGCAAATAGCATCAGAAACTTTTACCTTTTGTTTCCAAAAAACACGACAAAGAAGCAAAAAAAAATAAGAAAAGAACTACAAGTCAAGGCAAGTCGGAAAGTCAAACAAAAGCTCATTGAAAATGGGGAAAACAAAAACCGCCCAAAAAAAAAGGGAAAACTGCGAAAGAATCAAGTGTAATAGAAAGTAAAAGAAAAGCAATAAAGCCAAGGAAACGGCGCAAAGCGATAAGAAATTGTCACAAATACAAATAGGAAATTGACGCGGAAAAACAATAAGAAAAAGAAACAATATGAAGAAAAATATGAGAGACGTGGGAAACTTTTCCCCAGCCGAAAAGAAAGAAAATTCGTAGAATCCCAGCCCAGGCGGGTGTGGCACATCAGGTTTGCCCATTTTCATTCTTCTCTTCTTGTCCTGGGCTTTTGCTCATGTAACGAATTTAATCTTTTACGCTAACGCTTTCTGCGGGAAAATGGGGGCCGGAAAATTTAAGGGGCTGGGAAATAGGGGGCGGTAATCGGGAGTGGTGCGTAGGAAATCTGTTAGACGGGCCCATTGTTGCGTTTATTTATAGACCTCAAATGGCCTCAGCCCGAGGATGTGGCATTTGTTTGTAATGACATGTAAAGAGTGGGTTGAGAACTGGGTTCGTAGGGGGAGGTTCGTGAGGGATGGATGCCTAAGTAAACAAAAGAGTTGTGCCATACGTACATATGTAACCCGAGAAATGAGTTGGGCCTCCACAAAAGACCTGATAAAAACGGCTTAAAAAAGCTTTTAACGCAGCCAAATAAAGAAAAGCCAGAGATGAGAAACTGTTTCGCACAATAGGGTCATTCAAAGAAAGGTGGACGGGTTAATGGCTAGCTTACTTTCAGACTGTTAGGTTAATTAAATTGTAAGTAGATTGGCACTTGCTGATATTACAGCATATATGGTTTCATATACTAAACACACGCTAGTTTAAAGCAAACGATTTACATATTTACATATGTGACTCAGCACAATCGGCTAGCTTATAAATATATAGAAAAAACGACTGTTTAGTCTCCAAATATATGTATACAAATATTGACTTGTGCTCTTTTGTTTCTTATTTTTCAATAAGCTTTTCTAAGAAAGCAATCACACATCGATGATGCCCAAAACCTGACATTAAGTCTTGTCTTGTTTTCGCCTCGTATTTTCCTGCCTGCAGGAATTCTCCGTTCCAATTAAATCCCCAAATTCCCCAGAAAATGATTTCACAACCTCAAATATTGCCACAATTCCAAGACCGTGTTACTCGCTCAGATTCACCACTTGGAACCCGATGAAGGGAGCACTCCCTGCACTTCACCTTGACCTTGAGTGTCTTGCCATTTGAAGTGTTACTTTTATTGTATTTCCAGCATTCCTCCACTCCCACTGCCAACCAAAAGTGACAAGTGTCGGTTGGGCGGGGTAATGCCCAACGCAATGTCAAGTGACCTGAGGGCACAAAAAAATCCAGCTCGAAAAAGAACAAAAAAGTGAAAATGGAGAGACAACGTTGGCGACCAAAGAAGACATTATAGGCGTGTGGCACTGGACAAACATTAAGCCCCGACACGCCCCATGCGACACGAAAAGGGATGGATGGCCATCGAAAACCAACCAGTAAAAAGGACCCAAGAAATTAATAATACTCGTAGTGCTGCGAAAGGTGACTCACAGATATGCAAAATTGCTGGGCGAACGCCCACGGAGTGCATATTGATAAATTCCAGCACAACGAACCCAATGGGAGGCCCAGATACAATGCAAAGTATTTCTCAGGTTCGAGAGTTTGAGATGCCAACTGTGAAGTACAATTATGGAAAATACCAGTGATAGCAGCTTATCTACAAAGCAAAAAAGAAAGTATGATTATTCGCTAACCATTTTTTATAACATTTTTATTTATTTATTATTATATTTCACAAGCTTTCAAAAGGAATGTTGGGTAAGTTGGGTTAGTAACAAAATAGAAAAGATGTCTAAATGAAATATTACTTAATTTTTTTCAATTGAAGAACTTCAGCTTAAACATGCATCATATTTAATATTTTTTTCAATTGATATGTATATTATATTTCCAGGATAACGACAAACTCACATCCCTGCCCGGTCGAATCTGCAATTTTCCACGCAAAACGTGAATGCGAATGTCAATCCGACAGGCTGAGACGCAGCCGCCAGCAGCAAAGTATGCTTCTGGAAATGCATAGAACCGAGGCGCTGGGCCCGACATCCGACATTCGACATCCCACAGAGGCAGCTGGCCCACTCTGACCCCCATTTTGCTGGCGGTGGATTGTGAATGGATGCACCTCGCTCTCAGCTCGCCTGCATATTGATTGAATGCAACTGTCATACATGCCAATGCCATAAACAAGCTGCAGATGCAGCTGCAACCGAACTCAACTCGAACTCAAACTGGAACTGAAAGTGGAGCTGCATATGGAAAGATGCGGGGCCTTTCACCTACAATACTTCTCTTCGCAACGCATTTCAAAATTGTATGCAAAAATGCAGAAGCCGTGTCCTGGCATCTCGCTTCGAGGCTAAAACTGGGAAATGGCCAGCTATTCATACTCTACACTGTATATCGGGCATAATTGCATATGTAATGCTGAGTAATAAGTTCTAGTTATCTCATATTGTTAGGCTAGAATTTCCATTTAGGAATTTGTTTTTAAATTTAATGACAGTGTTTTACAAACTTCCATCTGTACTGTAGTAAGTGAACTACATTTTATTAACCTCTATGTACACATTTCAAAAGGATATTTCTACAGCAATGCGAATCCTTCGATTCTAAAGATTTTGTGCCATTGCGTTCAATACCTTGCTACTCAATAAAGGCATACACTCGCGATTTGCATATGTGTAAGTGGAGATAGCTTTACCGTTGGGAATGCATACATATGTCTAGATATTTGTTGCTACGATTGTGAAATATGGCATAGCCAAAATGCTTAGCGTTGCGTGGCGAGGTCGAACCAGAAGGCACAACGCGAACGCTATTTTCAGCTGCCGATAAGACTCCGCCTCTCTGTTTGGATGTATGTATGTAGGCACACTGAAAATAATAACGATTACTTCGAAAATCTTTAATAATGAATTCAGAAACAAAGCATTCTAAGCTAACAAAATGGGCATATGAAAATAAAAGGGTTTTCTTTTGAAACGGAACCTTGAATAGACATTAAAGTATCTTGTATCTAAAAGTGCTTAAATAACCTGAACTCAAAGACATAACTAATACAAATTAGAGTGTTTAATAATATTACATTTTTTTTTAAATTATTATATTTTAGTTATCACAGCTTAATATAATTTTTGCTTTCATAACCCTTTTTTTTCTCAGTGTTCAGCGCTACAGATGTGCGAATCTGTGTCAAACAATGTTGCTGCAGATGAACTATTCGGCGGTGGATGGCTAAGGGGGGAGAGGGGGTGGTGGGGGGTCAGTGGGTGGAATGCCGAATTGGAGAGACAGCAAGTCGAAGCTCAAACGATTTTTGCAAATTATTTGCAAACAGTTGAACTTTTGACGTTGATTTTTGCATGGCACACTGTTATTGTTGTTTGTCTGGTAATTGCAGCGCCGAGGGGTCAGAGGTTACGGGTTATGGGTGCCATATATGGATTGAGGTTGCACTTGGCAATATGTCAGCAGCTTATCGCTTCATTACGCTGACTTGACAAGGCGCCTGGGTCCTCCGACTTAATGAGAACGCTCCACCGAATGCATTGTCTATCTGTATACCGACCCCGCGCTCCATCAACCAACTTATGCATACATGAATACATAGCCTGTCGTCACATTTTTGATTTCCTTGCAAAATTGAATGCGAAAGGCGAGATCAAATCCTTATGCCCTTTGTGGAACTTTTTCGCAAAGCGCAGACAGACTGAATGGAGGACTGAATGGAGCACACCCAGGAGCGAAATGGGGATAGGAGACCGCCTCGTCTGAGTAGTTTGTCATATTAATTTTTGATAAAAGCGAGAAGCTGCCGGAGGAAGTCGGGATGTGTCTGCAATCCGAGGCAAGTGCTGCGACAAACGGTGGCAAAGGATTTGTCGGATTGACAGTGGGAAAAGTGGCAAAGGATGTCCAGGACATGAGTTCTCAACTGCAATCACTCAGTGAGTTCGCCAGGGGAGTCACATCAAAAGATTTCCACAACCAGAAGCCTTTTCGCTTTGAAATTCAATTAAGCCGAGGCTTTTGTTTTGTTTTGTTTTCTTTTCAACACTTCATTTCAAAATTTAAGAGTATTCTCAAGCAAATGCGAATATTCAATGAATGTATTGTTTACCTTAAAGAGCTCAACAGGTAATAATTTATTTATTATTTTCCAAGGTAATTATTTTATCTGGTTACCCGTTTCCTTTCTGACCAAAATACGGATACCCAAAACAAAAATCGAGCAATTAATCAATTTAATAGCCTTCCTCATGCTCCACTCGCGTACCAACTAACATGATCCCAATCATTATTGGCGCAAAAATCAAACTTTTCAGACATTTCCCCTCGAAACCCGAGCAGCGGGTAACTTTTTCAACCATTTCCTTTTCAATTAATTTTTATTAAAAACCTTTTCTTTTTGTTGGCGAGCCTTTTCACCTATTCGACGGAGAGGAAATCAATAGCAGACTTTGTTAACCGAACCGTGTAATAAAATTTTTTCCATGTTACCCACAACAGCAGGGCAAAAAAAAAAACGTAGAAAAAGTAACAGAAATTGGCATATTCATTTTTTTTTTTCTTAAACTTTATTTAAAAGTTTTTTTCTTGGCCGCTCTGCTTTAATCAAGTTCATTAGAAGCCGGGCAAGCCGATGCTTTGTTTTAATTATGCACCAGACAGGAGACATTAGGGCAGGAGTTGGAGCCAGTTTTAAGTTTTTCGAAATTAAATTAATTACGCGGGCAAGCAATTAAGAGAACTGTCCGCCGCACAGTCGCCGTCCGAAAAGAGAGAGAGCAAAGAGAACGATGCGACGGCCAGATAACTTTATAACACGAAGATAATAGTCCTGGGCGCTGAAAAGGACATAAAAGAACGCCGGTCTCAGCCAGGGGATAATGAGCCCTCCACTCCAAATTCATTAGGTGAAAAGATTGCAATGCTATGTGCGAGGAATTAGCCGGCATTAAAAGGGTTTCCAAAAAATATACGAAGCTGAAAATATTTCGAAAATAAATTCGAGTCTCGGCGGAATTCAGCAAAGGCTAACACATTCAAAGGAAAAATAAACTATGCTTTTATTATAATAGCTAACTACAATATTTACTTCTTTAACATTTTCGTAGTAAAATGGTAAAAAGCATTAGTCGACCTATGCAAATAACACTGAAGGATTTACTTCATGTTACTTGAAGGATTTTATGCCACTCCACCGATGTGGCGGTGCGTTGAAATTAATCCCAGAATTAGTGGCATGATCCATTAAGCCCCTGTTATCCGCCCCACTTGAACATCCCTCAAAAGCGCATTTTCCCCGGTGTTTGCTGATTTTTAATTCATCAACAAGTTGGGGGCATGGCGTGGGTAGATCCTATGCCCACGGCTTTGGATGCCAGCAAGCCGATACATCTTCGTCACAAAGGTGCCTCCATAACGATGGAGCTTCTAGGGGAGCTGTAGGTAGAATTTCGCTCCCGGCGAAGGAGATGGGGAAGGGGAGTGCATTAAGGGATATGCCTACGTTGGGTAGAATTTGTGTCCTCGGCCGTTTGTGAATGGCCCAAGGTAAATGAACAGCGCGAAGACAAAGCGTCGGGGCCAAACAAAGGGAAACTACAGCAGATGGATGAGATGAGGATGAGGATGAGAATACGGAAAAGGGAATCGGAGGGGAGCAAAAAGGGCGCCCAGACCATGGCACGTCTGCCAGTGCCACAATCCGACGAAGGACATGTCAATTTTCATTACAAACAAAAAGCTAAAAGGCTCCCCCTCATGCGAGCCAAAAGTTTCTTGCCATGATTAAGGTGCCTTAAAAAGGATATACCTCCGAACAACGCCCCCTTCCTGGCGCCAAAAAGTGGCCCATAAGTCATTCCCACAAATCGGAAAATCTCTTCGCCGCCAGCTGCCGTGGCATTAGTCTATGGATGTGGATGGAATGATGGGAATGAGAAAGCGAATGTGATGCGGGTAGTGCCTGGCTTCACGCCTCAATGCCTGCCCGAAATGGACGACAGATGGCGCTGGCCGGAACACTAGGCGTATGCGTGATATTTGCATAGACATTATGCTAGGCGAATTGGTGATTAATTAGGGATGTCGGTAGTAAATTAGCGTATGAACTGGAAACTGTAACTAGGAAAGCCCGAAAGCGTCTAGATGAGTAAGTGATCTCTTTGCCATGTAAATTTATGGGCCAATCTGATTGGATTCAACTGCTAAAGATAATCTCATTCATATAGTTCTTTAAGCTTATATCAAGTTAAAACTAGTAAACTCATTAGACTTGTTTTCTACTAACACAGATACATATGTAATATAATATTTATATTTAATTTAATACTAAAGACACTTGCGAGTGCTTTCTTAAATAGGAAGAAGACTCAGCTTAAGCAAATCCAAAAAGGGGGTAAACCAAACAAGTCAAAGTCATGTACCTTTTTGCAAGAACCCACTGATTCGACAACCTGCACAGTAAAATTAGTCAGCAAAAAGGAGGGGGAAAGACTAGATCCAAACTCTTGCACAGTTTTGAAAACAAAAACCGAGGTGCTGACATGGCCACGCCGACAGATCCACAGAGGCACCTACGCCCCACTGTTTAACCAACTTCAAAACCGAACTTTGAAGCTACTCAAAGTCAACAACTGCAGGGTCGACCCTCCAGACAAACAGCAGATGGAGCGGAGGCTGCGGAGTCTGCGGAGGACGAGGTGGTGGCCTGTCACATGGATTGTCAACAAAATGCAACAAATTGGCAAAAAACTTTTTTCGTATGACCAGCTAAATTAAAACCCCAAGCAAATACGAGAACATCCCCGCACACAACAACCAGAGCAAAGCAAAAAGTGACCAACTGCCGAAAGCTACAAATTCTCAGGGCGCAACGAAAAACATCACAGTAAAAGGATAACAAATATGCAAGCGCTCGGGATTTTATGCAATGCAATAGAAAATAAACAAAGAGTGGAGAAAAAATATTTCGAAAAAAAATACCTGCTCTAACCTGGCAAACAAATTTTATTCAATTTTTTGTTTATCTAATGGCAGGGTAAAAATGCAAACAAGGCGCTGCTCCGCAAAAATACGACAAAGCTGCAGGCGCACAAAAAGTTTTACTGATTAGATGGTAGAATACGATGTAAACCCTATATATACGAAAATTGGATTATTTAGATATAAGTGGTACTTTCAAAAGTATGTATATTATTAATAAATATGAAAACAAGGCACATATTAATAAAGTACTGAAACGTGCAATTAAAGTTGTCCAATTTTTATAATAGAACGTAAATTTAGAATTAATACATTTCAAGACTAGAATAAATAACACTTTAATTTCCTATATTGTTGATTTAGGAACCACATTTTTTTTTTTTTTTTTGCCAAAATCAAACCTGTGCTACTCGACTAGATGGGTAAAAATGGCTGCACTTGTCGCATCCATTGAGTTCATTGAGTTCAGTTTTCCACTGCAGCAACATTTCTGGAAACGAGGGCGCAGATTTATTTGATTATTGATTGTGGGCAGGTATCGTTTCGGTGGGTGTGGTCCTTTTGGGTGGCCAGTGGTTAAACTGGCGCAGAATAAGGATAACCAAACTGTCGTCGACGGTGCAATAGCAAAACTACATTGATGGCACTTAAAGCGCGGCAGGCAAATTGTTTATATGACGGATATGTATGCTCTCCGGGGCACACACACGCACACACACTCGCACACACTTGTACACAACTCCATTTATGGCGCACGATTGCCCAGCAACACAAAATGGGTTGTTTTAAATTCCAGCTGCAATAAAAACTCAACTAAATGCCAAACACATGCTGCACAATTGGATGCGTTAGAAAAAAAAAACTTTGAATTCGAGTTGGTTTCTTGGGGACTCAACACACATTGTGAGTGTGGTTTAAGTTGCATCTACATACGAATGTTATTTGTTTAATAGAATTGTTCTTTAAATAGTTGAAAAATTAAAATGACCATATTTATCAGCTTGTTCGAAAAATCAAGAGTGTGCTGAATATTAATGCACTTTCGAAGATCACGTTTCAAGAAGGCAGCATACGTGCTAGTTTAATAAAATTTAAATAAATTAAATTTTGATATCTGGTAGGTGGAATCTTTTAATGTTTTTTCTTTTTTTAATAAATCCTTGCTTAAGCGAAAGGTCGAAAACCATCTTCCAGCATTGGTCCGCACTGTAATTAAACTTCTGGCCGGATAAGCCACAGCCGAAACAGAACTTGCCCAATTTCCCTTTATCCTTTTCACGTATATATTGTATCTGCGTTTTCATTTTCATTTCCATGGGAATGGGAATGGCAGCAAACTGCTGACCAAATCAATTTCGCAATGCAAAATGAAAATGTTACAAGGGATTTTCGGGGATCGATGCGGACGGACTGCGGAAATTTGTTGCCGCTGCTTAGATGCCCGTAAAATTGCATGCGGAAAAGCAGCACAAACATTACGTACCAGGATTGCGAGCGGAAAAACTACGACTACGGTTTTTCCAAAAGGTGCAGCGTTGTTGTGCTGCAAATTGTACCAGCATTTGAGCGCATATTAGACGCCATTGAAATGGACGTGGGTGTGGATGGATGCACGTGTACGTGCCACAAAAAGGGGGAGATTCACCACCAGAAGCACGAATTTTGCAGCAGATGCAGCCGAGATCCCGAAAAGGGATCAACAGGTGGGGAATCCAGCTGGCGAGCATGTGCATCCATCTAGCTTGGCAAGGTGGTAATTTCAATTGAAAGCAATTTATAGATTACTTTATTGCATCCTTTGTGGGAAATTCGAGACTTTTGATGGCTGAAGCTCAATCGCGAAAAAAGGCAATCACAATGGTTTTTACAATTTATATTAGCGGTTAGCACTGCCTCAATTAAAATTAAAGCTAAATTCAATAAAATATGTTTATATTATATATGTATGTATATAGTGCTATTTATATCTGCCATGTGGTCTAATTTCAAATGTATTCCGTAAATTATCTACCATTTATTCATAATTCATCACTTAAAATATAAACAGAGTAAGTCATATTTAATGACTCTTTATGTAAATTACACTCATTGCTGTTGGCCAGTGAAAAACCAACCGAGTCGATTAAGATATCCGCGCTATTTGCAAATATTTAAGCCCGCAAGCAACTAGTCGAATTGCGATACAGAAATTATGCACATTTAAACCGTAATAAACAAATGTATCTGTTCGTAAGCCACTCAAAGGATCTGGCGGCAAGCGATGTCCTTTGTCTATTGTCCTTGTTAAGTCATCACAAGCACAATTATAATTAAGGACACAAAATGGCACAACAATAGTGGCAACAAAAACCTTTCCACAGCACTTTCCTATCAATAATGCTCACTCTTATGCATCCGTACGGCAAAATAATAATAATATCACATAATAAACTATTAAATCGGAAAATATGGGCAAGGGGCTGCGGGGCTGGATGCATGTGTAAACAAATTGCAATTGTTTTATCAAGCATGCTTTTGTCCTTCGCCATGACAACAGAAGGGGAAAACAAAGTTCGATGGGTGGTAATTCGATGGCCAGCAAATGCTCTATTTATTTATAAAAAAATTTAAGAGCCATTTTCAACTATTAAGTTTTAATTTTAATTTTTATATTTAACAGTTTGAAAATTTATTTCATAATCAATGCAATACGTATATAAGTAAACTGGCAACCCATTATTTTTTGTTGCTGATGCTCATGTTACACAAATTCATAGCTTTGATATTAATCTAAAATTGGGTATTCAAAGGCACTAGCAAATATCTAACAAGTGGCATCGGATTATAGAGAAATGGCAAACCCCTTAAAATTATCATAATAGCCCACTTTCATAAGCGCATTAAACAATAACGAGTGGCAAATGGGAAATTGTGTAAAATTGCAACAGCAAGCACAGCATATTATGGAAGGCATTGATTTGGCGATAGATATCTACGGTGCACTGATTTAGATGTACATATATATATATATATATATATAGTTTATATATGACTAAAGCTTAGGTATTTCACAAGCCATGTATAAAGACGTATGTATGTGGCGATGTGACTGTTGAATGCATTAGCAATTTCTATGGCTCGAATGGGAGGCACCCAGGGAAATGGGAGCTCGGGTGCAACAGTTCAAAGTGTTGACAGTCCATGCGTGCATTCTGCATATGTATATATATATGTGGGTATGTGTATCTGTGTGTGTTTGTAAGCCATCCAGGTGAAATCCTACCCAACACCACCCAGTTTGCCTGCCGGCAGCTTGAAATGATAAATATGCAATCGAGGCAAAGGTGAACAATTTTTATATGCATTTCCCTTCCCGCTTTTCCCCAACCATCATTTCAACCCCCCCATCACGACCACTTCTGTCAGGCATTTTTCTTGGCAATTTTATGCAAAAACAATTTATTACGGAGCTGCAGAAGCCCAGTTCTAAGCCGGGGCATAAAAGTATTGTTTCCTATGGCTGCAGCTTCTGTTCCTGCCCCAGCTGCACTTATCGCCCCATGCGATGCCATTTTGTAGCCCACAAAGCAGCGGTACGAAACGTATCTACACTGGGAAAAATTGATTACAACACTTTTGTGATTGCAAACATTTTAATTAGCGCTGTCAAAAATATTGCCAAGAGTTCAGGAAATTGTTAATAAATGGTCAGTTTGTTTTCCCCTTCTATTGTGACATTTTGGGTATTCATCACTGTAATTTCAAAATCAAAATCTCTTCGCACATACGTCCGTAGACAGACAAACGGACAGATAGAATACCTTTTCTATAATTGTTATAAAATGTGTGATAAATCTAGTATTCAATCCAAAGACTGCCATTTCGCCCGGTGCATTGAATGAGAAGATATGCGATTGCATTTGGATATGCTTAAATTATTACATTTCGCCTTTTGCTATATGCCTTTATCGTCGAAGATTGATTGCGTTTGCCAAGTGTTTGAAAGGATACGAGCTATGGGAAGCAATTTCACTTGGATCACATGACAAAAGGAGGAATATTCAAACCCGAACAGCCGCAATGTTTCTCAATCTCTTTGATTGAAGAGCTTCTGTACAATCGAGGAATTATGGTGCAAAATAATGGAATGTAGTTGGGGTGAAAATATTATGGTTGCCATTTCAATTATGTAATTAATGTAATGGAATTGCAAATCTTAATGCACAGATAAGCAATTATAATGGCAAATTATTCCCTCTTCAAATAAGTGAATAGGATAAATGGAAGTTTAAATGCATTGAAAGTGCATTCTATAATAAGAATGCTGAGCAGGTCATATTTAATTGAATGCATTTCCTTGCACCATTGTCACATGTATTTGTTTTGAAAGCGAAAGCTTGCAGTTTTGCAAGTGGAACAAAGTAATTAAATAAAAACAGGAGCACGCAATTTAAGTAATCTGCATTTTAAGTAATAAAATATATTTTTGAAGTATTAAATTTATGATGATATGCCATAGATTACATACTTTCAAGAGCTGGCAAACGACTTGTGGCACTTGCAACCGCACTGAAGTTGGAAAACTCAACGCCGCCGACACGCCGCCACTTGATCTGAGATTGTTCTTTCTTGGCCAAATCCTCGGAAAGCCTCATCTAGCAAAGCCGTAAGCTTCGCTGTGCCGCTTCAATAAAGCGCTTGTACGGAAAAAACAAAACTTTCCCACGAGCCAAGCATTTTAGAGCAGGGATTCCGTGCGAAAAGCGGACTCTTTGCGGAGCAAAGTTGACGGCTTTGCAGGCCGTTGAGAGTTGGAGCTGCATTCTCTGGTCCAAGCTGTGTGTCCTGCGTGCGTATGGTGTGTACACTTGGCATTAACATAATTCATATTTTGTATGTATTTGCATAATAATAAAGCTGCTGATGTGCCAGAATCAGGAGCGGAGTCCGCACAGAAGCGTCTTTTCTGCTCTGGCCTTTTGGCTGCCACGTCCAGTGTGTATTCCCAGTCTCCTGCCCTCCAACTTCCCGTCACCCACGTCCTGCACCACCACCCATTGCCAACGCTGCTGTTGACAAATGGAATACAATCGACCACACCCACAACAGCACCAGCGCCCCTCTTACTTATGTGAAAATCCAGTCAGTGATGGCAATCGCCTAAATTTTTGAAAACACTATCATCAACAGTTTTATCTTGCAACCTTTTCTATCTATTTATTATTAATTTAACTTTTTTAATCTTTTCTTATTGAGTTAAAGTCCAATATCCTTAAAGCCCGATTAATATATAACCTATACAGTTTTAAAAATTTAAATTTTAAACAAGTCTATTAAGGAAAGTCAGCTCCAAATGGTGCAAAAAATACAAATTGCCATCCCTGTCAGCTGTAGAGATTTGAACAAGAAAGAAACAGACACACATGAGCTTTCTCCTAAGAAGTGGGCGGCAGTGGGCGTACTTAGGGGGAGTGGCACCCCGCCCGCATAAATGCATGAATACTTATGGTTAGTTCCCAAGCGCATCACAAAATACTGCTGTTGGACTTTCTGGTGGGCGGTCGCAGGCGGAATTGTCATGTTTCCCGCTTGTATTGCACTGACATCTGGGGGACATAATTCGTTGACACACTCACACACTCACACACACACACGCACACAACACACTGGAGCACACACAATGCCAAGAACAACATTTATTTGTGCGCTTGTGTCTTTTATATATAAATTGTGAGCGGACTTTGCTGGTCGGTTTTCCTTTTTTCCAGTTTGCTTGTGTCGAAAGTGCACTAAATGCGTTTAATACAAAAAGCTTCAAAGAGAAATTGCTAAGAACTCGGAATGCAAACACAAGTTCAAGTGCATTTATCGTTTTAAGCTGTTTTCATATCCCGTACAAAAACGATTATTCGGCAGCATAACTATTGTGTAAAGGACGATTCTGCTGTTTTGGTCAAAAACCAATAGTACACAAAATGTAGCCAAACAAATGCTAAGGTTTTAGTTTGAGCACATCACTAAAAGGTTTTCGCTTTTTGCACTCGAATGCACGTAAATGATTGATACAAACATCCTGTGAAATCCTTCAACTCCGTATGCCTTAAAACATGATATAACAGATAACAAGCGAGCATTGCCCATAGACTAGAGATAATAATATTCAATATTATTGCATAAATTGTATATATGTATATTTATTTTGAATATAGCACGACAATTAATGATTTGCTTGCCATGGAAACTCAATGAACACGCTTAAAAGCCTTCTGCAATGAAAATGACTAAAGAAAAACAAACAGTCACGTGTTCTCTGCCAACCGGGTCCCAATAATTTATTAATTTTTCCCACGGGTATTCAGCACCACCCCCTCCCAACCGCCCACTCGATTTCTCTGTATAAGGATTGCACGTGTCATGGGTGGCTGGGGCTTCCTGATTCCCCTGCTCGACGAAGCGTTAAAATGCCACCATTAAAAATCAATGTTTAAAGATTTATGAGCTCGACAAAGTGTTAATTACCAGGTAAAAGCAAGGTTAAGGTAAAAGGCAAGGAGGAGGAAAAGAGGCAGAGGCTGAGCCCAAAAAAAGGAAAAGTCCTTGCACGAAAACGTGTACTCAAAAACATAAGAGCGAATAAGCCGAAAAGCTATCAACTTGACCTTTAGCCTTTAACTTCTTGTTTATTCAGCCTTCTGCGTATCTGTTTGTGGGAAAGTGGAAAAATAAATTGAAACATTTAAGCCGCTGTCCTCGTATAGTTTTTCAACCAAAAGCTATTAATATTCATCAATTATTCAGTAATTGATGGTTGATACATGAAGAGTACATTTAAGCGGGTCAGCTCAAACGAAAACTGTTTGGGCTCAAATAGAACTAATAAAAAGTAAATACATAATTAAACACATTGATTGATGTGACAGGAATTAGAAGGTCAATCATATTCCAAATGTTAAAGGATTTTAAACGAGTGCTTAAATACACATAAGATAAAACATAAGATACATAAATACAATATACAAACCATTTGGGTTCTCATTGGCTATGATTTAATGCGAAATACCTAATTAAGAAAAATCCACAAAATTAGTAATAAAACTTTGATTAAAGCTAATATTTCTAATGAAGAGCTAAACGTGAAGATGAGATAAAAGTTTTGGCCACTGTTGGAGCCTAAAATATATCTTCTAATCCACTTTTAAAAACCGCCCCAGGGTGGAAATAAAAACATAAATGTATAATGTAAGAATCCCCTTTTAAAATAGAATACCCGTAGCAGTACAGCGAAAACCCGTGAAAAAATTTACCTTTAATCAGACCAAAACAAAAGGAGCGAAAATAAAAGCGAACAAAATAGCTGGAAAAGCAGGCGTCAGGATGCCAGGACACCAAAGAACAAAAATAACAAAATAACGATACAGAATGGGAAGCCGAAAAGTAACAGAAAATGGGGAAAGACGAGCGCTCATAATTCCACGGCCAAGAGGAAAATTCAACGACAGCGGCAAGGAGTGAAATAGGAAAATCAACAACCGAAATACGTAAAAAGATGCCAGGCAGCAGTTTTCCGTTACTTTTACTGCCGGCGTTTCTGTTTGTTTCTATTTTCATGCACATTTTTTTCTTTTTTTTTTGTATTTTTACTCTATTTTCATTTTAGTAGTTCACCCACATAAGCTGCGAGGGACACGTGAGGTTTCCCAGCGACAAAAGTACGAAATATGTGGGCATAATATACATATTGTAGAAATATGTATATATGTGTGTGTGTACTCATGCTGTGTGCGTGTGAAGGACGAACGAAACGCCTCAAATACATATGCTTCAACTACTAAAGAAGCCATAAAGCAACAGCCATCAGCCAGCAGTCAAACGGGCCCCGCCAACAATTTTAACATTTTTTTTTCGATATTTTTTCATATTTTGATTAGTCTTCTATCGATTTGCCAAAAAACTTTTTGCCACGCCCACTCCAACGCCCCAAAAGCTGACAAACCGGTCACGCCCACACTTTGGTACAATTTTTAAATATTTTCTCATTTTATTCCTCAATATCTATCGATATCAAAGAAAAATGGTGATGAAATTTCGCCTTCGCATTCACAAAAGCTGAGTAACGGGTATCTGATAGTCGGGTTACTGGACTATAGCATTCTTTCTTTTTTTGCTGTGTTAATATATTCCTTTCTTGAACTGGGAACACATTTTCCAGGACATGGCTCGAACCGGGCTCGATTGCAACCAAGAGATTGTACGCTCCGTTCGAGTTGCAGGGGAAAGTCTAAAATGCGATGCGGATGTTAAAAAGTCGGTTGCAAAGGATAAAGGATTTTATCGATTCCCCTCTATGCTAAGAAGAAATCCTGCACAGTAATTAAATATATATTTGGTAAAAACAAAATTATATATGTTTTCAGATTATTTATATTTTATATTAATTTTTAAATCTTACTGTAAGCTATATTTAGGTTATGTAATTACAAAAAAAAGTACAGCATTACCTAATGCATATAATGCATATCAAATATATAATAATATATATACATAATATAATATTATAATATAATAATAATAATATAATATAATATAATAATATTATACACATAATTATAGAAAATAGTGGAAAAGTGAGAGTTATTTAAATTGTGTGTTAAAAACAACATTTTTTCAAGCTTCTTGTTTAAACAATAATCTTTTAAAAACCGTCGTTTCTACGTGTAAATTTACATATAAATTAAATTATTCTACGTCCATTTGTTTTATATCATTAAGCTTTTGTAAGATGTTCTTGATACCAAAAATTCCCTTTTACGATAAGATAGAAACGTCAGAAACGTCGGTGTTTCTGGAAGTATACTTTTATGGCATAGAACTTGGCCTTTATGTCAAGGAGGAATTATATACGCGGTAATGTTTATGGTTAAAACTGTAATGGAAATTCCCCTTACGTGCAAATATTTTACTCACGTAAAGTAGAAAATAACTATATACACTTGACAAACGCGTAACATGTAAAATTTTGATTCCTTGGCTTTCAAATGCTACTTAGACTTAGACTTAAGCTCAACAAATAATAGAAATAGAAAAAAGGGCTAATTGAGCGCATATAAATCGTTTAAGGATATACCAATTTGGATTATTGGCCAATTGAGAGAGTTCAATTATAGACTGGACCGAACTAAAGAAGACTTAAAATTTGAAAAAATCTGTCACTTTAAAGGTCGCAGCTCTTCGTAAAATACTATCGTTAATCCTTCATGGTAATAAAAGTAAGTTTGTTAATACTTTTTTTTTCGATTTACATGAGAAAGTTGTTGTACCTGCCAGACTTGATGTCTACCTGATAGCGTTTAAGATTCGGTCAATAGCAGCTGGTACAGATACATATGTACCTACACCTGCTCATTCTTGCTACCTAGCGTATTTTGCAATCTCAATTTATATATAAAATCAGCGGATCGAATCACCAAACATTAGATAGTTTTCAAGCATGGCCCGCCGAACACAATCGCGTTATATCTTTGACATCGAGGATAACTTCCGTGTGTTTCGCCACCAGTTTTTCGTCAACGGTGCAAGGAGAGCGGATTGCACAACCTGTGAAAGTCGAGTGCCAGTCAGCGAACCATACCATCATCATTGGCGAAATGATATCGAGAACAATAGAAGCCATTGCATTCAAATTGGTTCTGATGAAAAGGATATCCTGAAGAGGATCGAGGACCAGGCCATCGAAGAGTTTATCTTGTGTGATGGAAGCATTGCGGCCAGGACCAACGACTTTCTTCTGGATGCTGGGATGGATGCAGTTCCGCAACTGCTGCGATTTTTAAGTTTTGGTACAGAAAAATTGGAGACCACAGTTGGATTTTACGTGGATGTGAAAAAGGAGCGAATGTACTACGAAAGCAGTCCGTTAAATATCGAAAACCATTTCGATATTGGTGAGGCGGTGGACATGATATTCTCCATGCTGCTGGAGAAGATCAGCAACTACGTGCTGCTCCATCAGAAGGTTCCACTGGAGGCGTGTGTCATCAGAAGGATGAAGGTGACGGTCAAGAGATTTTGCGTCTCGCCTAAGAGCAATTCTCTTAAACTTCCTTTGCAGTACCGAGTAAAAAACGCAACAGAAGTCATTGGAAATGGAAGTAATAAGCATTCCTCCGATTTAGCACAACTTTCTGAAACTTATATAAACCAAAAGGACCAAAATCAACACATTCCGGCAACTCTAAAAATAAACCTGTACACTTTTCGGGTCTGCAGCACTTCCAAGGAATTATTTGCAGTACCATATTTGCTCCGAGGCGATGATGTCGAAAACACACCCACCTTCATCATTCAAACGGACGTAGTTGGTGACTTTCGGGGCTTACTTGAGATCCGAAACATAAGAAAGTTCCTGCGCGTGGATACCCACGATCGAGTGTTCGAGTGCCGCCAGTGTCAATCCCACTTTGTGGACCGGGTGCACCTGGCGCTCCACAAACAAATCGCCTGTGGCAGGAACTTTATGGTGTGGCACATGGACAAGGACGCCATCGAGTTGCACGAGAATTGCCTGCCTCTGCCAAAGGAGTACTTCAAATATGAATGGGTCGGATTGGCAAGCAAGCGAATTTAAAGTACTTTTAGATCATAATTCGAGATAGAACTTAATAAATTAATTCAAATGCGTAAAATGTTCTTTGAAATGTGATTCTTTTTGGATGATTATTCTTTTTCTAAAAATATTTTCGAATGATATCTTGAAATCCATAGTATTTTGCAGACACTACAACTTTTTGGTATATTTATATTTTTAAAGGCCTCCCTCTCGTGTTCTGGTCACACTGTTATCTGGTCGACTTTGTTTTGTTTATATGCAGAACGTGAAAAGCAATGAATCCTCTGGACAAAATACACGCTCTAGATGAGATCGAAAAGGAGATAATCCTGTGCATGCAAAGTGCAGGTGGGACGGAACTTGCTTATCATTAAAAAGTGGTTAACATGTGTGATCTTTCCAGGACAAGCCTTGCAGGAGTTGGGCAAGGAAAAGTCTTCCCAGAAAAATGCGGAGACCCAGTCGCAGCAGTTTCTCAAGAGTCTGTCCAGCGTGGAATCGAAGCTGTCCGAGCAGATCAACTACTTGACCCAGGTGTCCACGGGTCAGCCACACGAGGGTTCCGGCTATGCATCCGCCAAAGTGCTCCAAATGGCTTGGCATCGCATTCAGCACGCTAGGTCCAGAGTGCGTGAACTTGAGGAAACTAAGGCCAAACACTCACATGCAGCTCGTCAGCAGTTGAAGCGTCAGCAGGAACATGCCGCCGCCCAGCAACAGCAGCAGCAACAACAACAGCAGCAGCAGCAACAACAACAGATGCAACAGGCGGCACAACAGCAGCAACAACAAACCGGAGGAGGAAATGCCGGCAGCGGAGATCATCCCATGGGCGGAGACTCCTCAATGTCAACCAACTAATCTTGCGCTATCTTTAAGGGTAAGGGTTTTAAATTTTTTAGAGTGCATTCCGAAAAGGCACATTTTGTCAACCAATTGCGTTAATCGAAACATAAGTGACACTCTTTTTAAGAAATACATTTGCATACTACTATTTGTACTTTATTTGCCTAACTTAGAAGCTAAAGTTATAATGCATCCGGTGTTGAATCAACGGTTTTATCACAAGTGGTAACCAACGTTTCTTGATTTGGTTTAGCTTGACCAATGCCAAAGAAATTTCTCTCGCAAACATGTCGCACGCACTGCAGCAGGACATTTCTTTCATGGCGTATATCGGATTCTAATAGTTTCGACAACATAGTGTTCGGGGTTTGCTTGCGCGCTCTCTTGTAGTTCAAGCCATAAATTCGCTTTGGAGCTGCTCTTTTGGGTGCAGTTTGTGGCTTCGGTTCCATTGGTTCAGGAGGTGGTTTGACTGGATCTGACGCTGTTATAGTTTCGGTCACTCGCTGGAAGGGCTCTTCATCCGGTCCTTCGTCGGAGGAGCCATCTTCCTTGGCAGGCTCTGAGTTAGATGTAGTTATTTGACTAATGTTGCTTATTTCTCGCGGCACTTGGTCTGATGATGTCATTTCCAACATAGGTGTAAAGTCTTCACAAGTTTGAGTATTATCAACAGAGTTAGGTGTATTTGAAGCCTCAAGGGCTGGACCCATTTCTGTGATTTCAGATGGCATACTTTGGGAGCTCTCTACTTGTGCTGGGATTTGTTTACTGCAGTCTGCTGTATTCTGATCATCACTCTCAGCTTCACTTTCTTCGTCACTATCTGACCCGTACATTCCAAGAAAGCTAGACAAAGCATTATCCTTCTTTTGAACTTTTGCCTTAAAGTGCTGGTACTCCGGCATTTGTCCAGTTCCTCCAAATTTAGCATTTCCCAGGGAGCACAAATTAACTTCCTCTTCTTTTTTATCTTCATTAGTTTCTTTCTGCTTCAAAGCTTCGTTTGCTTTATCAGTACCAACACGTTTTTTCTTCTTTTCATTGGCTTTCCCTTTGGCACATCTCTTTTTCTTGTTTTTCGGATCGAAACGAACTTTGTGATCTCCCTGGGGTCCTCCTCGCGTCCGTTGGCGATCTTCCCGGTTTCCGAAGCGAGATTTCGAAGCCTCCAGGCGCTCTCCGCGTTTAATTCGCTGTTCCTTGGCTAATCTAGCCAGCTCAACATTGGCCGCAGTGGGAAATCTACAATTTGAGCTGCTTATTTTAAAGAACAAAAGAAATTTCTACTAATTAACTTACTTTTTTCTTCGTTCTGCCCTCCAAGCGGCCAATTCTTCCTCGGACCAAACTTTCTTTACCTTTACGTAGGTTCCTGTGATGTGATTGGATTCTATGTGACGTTCCAGGATGTTGTGGAGCGCCGCAAAGTCGCAGTCATCGGCAGGGCAGAACTCGTGTTGCTCCAGGTGGAGTTTCATATCCTGAGAGTTGGCCAGCTCCATTACACATGTGTGACAAAATTCCGGTCGCGGAGGAGAATGGTAAACTGGCGGGGATGCAGGCACGCTCACTGGGCTGCTCTATGTTTTGAATTAAGGAATGTTTAAAGAACAAGCTCGAACTATTATTGGTGCACTCACTTGTTCTTGGTGCAGATATTTAGCTGGCACTGTTGATCCTCGTGCACCGTACATGGGCGGCGGTTGCTTGGAGCGCGGCAGCAGGGTCATCCCGCTGGGGGTCAGGTAGAGGTGATTGGATGTGGTGGATCCATTGGGCTTGCCGAACTTTGGAGACGGTAATACGAATTTCGGCAGAACCTTTTCTTCCATTTCGTCGCGTACAAACGTTAGAAACAATGTGCGCGAATGGACATAGTGTGACCGAAGCTATCGAATATACCAACATGCGTACTACATTTTAAAAGGAATGTCTTTCTTAAGGTAAGATTTATTTTTATTAAAATCATTTAAAAGTATGAATAAGTGCTATTTTAAAATACCTTCGCTAAAATTCGGGTTTTTAATAAATTTAGAACTTATTTTAGACATTTTTTCTTAACAAAATTTATTAGATTAGTCCGTATTTAACAATGTAAATTACAGGTTGTTTTTATATTTGGGCAATCCATTGCAAAAAGTGCCGTTGTTCCTGCAACAACTTATCGATAGTCCCACCCACATCGATAGACTAGTATGACCGCACCGCACTGTTGTTGGTATCGCGACTGGCAAGACAAAAACAATTAGCTGCGAAGTGCAAGTCAATTGAGAGAGCCATCTTAATTGTATTTATTAAGTTTAAGCGTTTAGATTAGTGCGAATACTCAGCGGCCAACGAAATGCAGAGTGTTCTCAACACCGTCAAGGGCACAGCGCTCAATGTGGCCGAATATCTGACGCCCGTTTTGAAGGTAAAAAGTGCCAAATAAACGGAAAACTGATCAAATGTGTATTTCAATACGTACATATGAAACGAGGGTGTACATATGCATCATGACAAAGAAAACCCGCAAAGATAAGGGGTTTCCTCGCTCTAATATTGATTCCATTTTCCCGTTCCCCATTTTCCAAGACTTGTGTTAACGGCCCCCGGGAGGCTATAAAACTGGATCCAACGCCAGACTGTCTCCAAACGTAAAATAAGGGGCGTCCCAGAATTCTCGGCCTATTTTTGTGTCCTTTTAAGAAAACGGCCTACAATAATGTAACGGTTTATGGGAAATACTTACATTTTAGCGTTAAGATTAAAGATATGGAACTAATATACATATATACTAATTATTTATCAATTAAGAATTCTAGATACAACTTTCCACTTTGTTGGTTTTGAATTGTTGTACAAATATCGTTATTTTTTTTTTGCAGGAATCGAAATTCCGTGAGACAGGTGTTCTCACTCCGGAAGAATTCGTGGCCGCCGGTGATCACCTGGTGCACCATTGTCCAACTTGGCAGTGGGCCGCTGGCGATGAGACCAAGACAAAACCCTACCTACCAAAGGGTATGTGCTGCGATTTTCCACTAATAACTAGCCAATTGACTCATTAAAATCATTTCGCCCCCACTTAGATAAGCAATTCCTGATAACGCGCAATGTTCCCTGCTATCGTCGCTGCAAGCAGATGGAATACGTCGGCGAGGAGACGCTGGTGGAGGAGGAGTCCGGTGACGGCGGTTGGGTGGAGACTCATCAACTGAACGATGATGGCACCACCCAGCTGGAGGACAAGATCTGCGAACTGACAATGGAGGAGACAAAGGTGAGTGCGGGTGAAACTTTACCACGACTATCATAATCAAGTACTGCATTTCAGGAAGAAATGCACACTCCAGATAGCGACAAATCTGCGCCGGGCGCTGGGGGCCAGGCTGAAGACGAGGACGACGACGAGGCTATTGACATGGACGATTTCGAGGAGAGCGGCATGCTGGAGCTGGTCGATCCGGCTGTAGCCACCACGACACGCAAGCCGGAGCCGGAAGCAAAGGCCAGCCCAGTGGCAGCCGCATCGGGCGACGCGGAGGCCAGCGGTGACTCTGTGCTCCATACACGCACGTACGACCTGCACATCAGCTATGATAAGTACTATCAGACGCCGCGACTCTGGGTGGTGGGCTATGATGAGCAGCGCAAGCCACTGACCGTGGAACAGATGTACGAGGATGTCTCGCAGGATCACGCGAAGAAAACTGTCACCATGGAGTCCCATCCGCATCTTCCAGGTCCCAATATGGCCTCTGTGCATCCATGTCGGCATGCGGATATCATGAAGAAGATTATACAGACGGTAGAGGAGGGCGGCGGTCAGCTGGGAGTGCATTTATACTTGATCATATTCCTCAAATTCGTTCAGACCGTCATACCAACCATCGAATACGATTTTACGCAAAACTTCAACATGTCTTAAGACCCGCCATGCTTTTCAATATTGACGCAATAAATATATAACTCATTAAACGCAAGTTTGTGACCTAATAATTGAATAAAGATTTGGACAAACGCTTACACCTCTGATTTTTTATAATTACTTTTTATTTCACTTTGCTTTTGTTGTTGTTGGTTGGTTGCATGTTTGAAACATCTCTGAGATGAAATTGTATGTTAACATAATAATAAAGCATATGAAATCAATTGATCAAATATGCATTGTAGTTTTAGGTAGTTTTGTTTCTAGTTAAATGATTTTTTTTTTTTGCATTTTTAACAGTTTTTCAAACTTAAAGTGTGTGTGTTGCTTGCATTTATATTAATCATTTAATGTATAACTGTTAGATCCTTTTACTTTTTATGGGTTTATAGTATATATATAGATTTCTTAATAGTTAAAATCACTTTTCATTTGCAATAACAGGTTCACATCGTAATCAATTTTACAATAAACATACCTAACGCCATTCATACCTGAATAAACATTTATATATTTGTATGTGTATATCGATCCCTTCATCTCCTCCCTTTTTTTTTTAACGTGTTTTCAACAACATGCCGCCAGCGTTACGTTAGACGTCAACAATTTTGCCCTTTACTTATAATCATTAAATATAACTGATCCACTATCTAGCCAACTCGCATTGCCAACTTTTACATTATTTACCCATATTTTCTTTACTTTTTTACACTTTATAATACATATAGAAGTTAGACATACCAGCTAGAGACCTAAATATATATTATATACCTAGGCAAACCTATATAGATGTTGTCGTGCTTTCGTTTTTTGTATTTTTTGTCCCCTACTAAACTTGCGTCTGCCAGAATTTTATATTATTTTCGTGAATCTTTCTGCTACCTCTGATTTTTTACACCTCGTTAAACGTTTGTTTTTTTTTACACGCTGCCTTTAAATTTGAAATGTGTGTGGTAATTTGTTTCTGTTTACTGAATTTAGAGCTTAAACTTTTTTTTAATTTTATAAGGTACGTTTTGTTTAAGCGCAATGCCTAGGCGAGAATTAAGGCAATGATTAGATCCGAACAAATTAAATGCAAATTTTGAAATTCCGAGAAGCTTTTGGGTCATTACATTAACTAATTGAACAATTTTTGAATCCTTTGCCAGGTAACTTAATATTCGAATTAAAAGTTGACCCATTAATAGATATTCATTAAAAATAGTTTATTTGGTTTGTTTATTCCGATTTTGATTTTTACAATATTCAAGTTCTTCTTTAATTCGATTTCTTTTCCGCCTCATTGCCCAAATTCATGACTAAACATCTTTTACTTTTAGTTTTAAAGTGTTATACAGCTTTTTTTAAATTGTTATAATTGGATTTTATCGCTTTCCTTGCACAAAATATATTTTGTATTTTAAATATAAGCTTTACAATTTGTTTGTTGTTGACATTGAAACAATTACATCTTGGTTGAAATTTACAAATAGTTGAAACTCGCTGCTAAATTTAAATATACATGTAAGTATATATTTTCTATATAGTTTTTAACACGACCTTTATTAATTTATATAATTTCTTGCTCTTCATTATCTTGTTGTAGGTAGTTGTTTGCATTGTTTTCTTACACTTAGATGAAATTACAATTATAATATACACATACATTCATACCATGAACACCTAAATTTGCTTTGTTTTCATTTTCTTTGTATGGATTTTCCAATATTTTTTTTGTTGCCATTAGATTAGACGCAAATACTATGCAAGACACTTGGCGCAAAAAAATACAAGAATCGATCTTCAAGTGGGAACGATACTAATTTCAAAACTATAGTATAACCAAATTCTAATTAAAAAATATGTAGGACGCTAAAAGTACGCCAATTTACATAAAAATATATATAGATTTGTATCCATAAGTATCGTATTCATATAGGTATATAAAAATAAAATTTCTCATGCTTCTTTTGTTTTGTAATGCCTAAAAAAGTGTGTTTCTCCTTGCCGTATTTAAATTTAAATCCATACATCTACTACATATTCTCGTTTAGGTTCAAGTGTTTTAAAATTGCTTTATCAGGGACTACAAATAAAACACGAATTAATTTAAGACAAATTAATTAATTAGTTAAACGTAAACTAGACCTAACCGTAAACGTAATAATAATTAACATTGAATCAACAAATGTGTGCATGTGTGTGTATAGGTGTGATAGTTGGTGGTAGTAGTGATGATGCATTCCCATATTCATAATACGGAATTCTGCTGTATCCTTCGTTCGCCTTCCATGACCCGGTTGCCCCGAGGGCCTTCCCGCCTTGTTATTTACATTTCATAAATGATTAAGTATTCCGTGTCACGTTCTCCCGGCCTCTATCCCTTGCGCTTGGCGTGCAGCATCTCCATGAGCAGCGTTTGGGTGGGCGCACTGCCGGCACAGTGCTTGGTGTACAGGTGATCCTCGCCGCGAACGGCCATGGCATGGATTTCCGGTAAGATGTTAACTAGCCCTCTGAATTTGTCCTGCAATTAGGCGAAAGAGAATCGTTGCTTAGAGTTGTTTGTACGCAATTTACAAATGATTTCAAAAGTAAATGGTTTTTAGCTCAGATACCCTACACATTAAAACTGAATCCTTTACTCACATTCACTGACGGATAGCAGGTGAGGGTGTAGTCCAGCAAAGCGGCTTGCACATTATCATGTCCCTCGGAGACGGTCTTCCGGTTGACAATACCCCGTACACCTATGGGAAATATTCAAGGGTTTAAGAAGGTTGTCAATCTGCACCGCGCAACTTATACGGCCTTACTTGGATTCAACAGGATTAGGAATTTCATGCAGACATAGTCGCCCATATCGAATTTCAGGTCCTGCAGCTTGTTCTGCAGCTCGTTGAAGTAATCGCCCAGCTGTGGCACTCCCAACAAACCCAGACTCATCAGATTGAACACCTGACCATTGTTCAGTTGCGTCTCGTCGGGCAGGCCGTTATGGATTCGATGATGCAGGTGATCCAGAACAAGCATGTCCGACCAGGAATGCTGCAGCAGCTTCATTTGGTCGTCGACCTAAATTAAAAAATATAAATAAAATTTTATTAGTAAATTGGAAATGAAAAAAGACTTAAACATAACAGGCGCGGTTGCCACTATGCATAAAGAAGGTTTAAAAGCCGTTTTAATTAATAAGATAATAAGATATTTCCATACATCATATAGATATTTCCATCATCATATTTCCATACAACAATCATCAGTTTTGCTGATTAATAATATTAATACAATTTTCCTTTTAGTAGTTCTAATAATGATAGCTAATTCATTTGAACCAATAAACCTTTCGTATACAATAATTTTTAGTAGATTTACTTATTTTTTTAAATGTTTTTTTAAATAGAGTGATCTCAGTTTAGTTTCAGTTTATAGTAGCAACCGCACGCTCAATAGTCAATAGATACATTTTGTATGATGATATGGTATGTAGATAAGTTAAGGCCTAGTTTTGGATGCTCTGGTATTACAACACGTCGTCTCTTTCTCTTGGGGATTCTCTCGGTTTCGCTCTATGTCACTGTCTCTGTCTCAGTCTCCGTTTCAGTTTCTCCGCTCTTGATGGGCTGTGGTATGGGTGAGCACATCAGTTGCGTCATTGAGCGAGAGACGCTGCTGCTTGGCTGACTGACTGGTTCAGCTTTGCTGGCTAAGTAGGTCAGACGCCAAATGAAATCGAAATTCAATGCACATTCTGCCGGCGTCGCTGTCGACGTCGCTTTCAGTTGTCGGTGGTTTACATAACATGCCGCAGACTTGGCCCCTAGTTTGAAAACTGGTTTTTGGCTTTGAACCATGTTGCTGCTGTCTGTGTTTGCTGATTTTCTGATTTCTGATTTCTGATTTTTGATTTACTCGATGTGAGGATATCGGGGTGTTGGTCCATACCTTCAGATCCTTGAAGAAGACGGTGTTCCGTGCCCAGTCTACTTGCGAGAACAAATTCTGGTCGAGCACTTTGCACATCAGCTCGAAGAGATCCACTTCCACCTGGTTGTAGGTTTGCTTCTGCAGCAGGGCAAACAGTTGCGTCTGCCATTCCCGATCGTCAATAGATTGCACAAATTCACGAATCATCGGTGAGACTCTGCATGAATAATAATGTGATTAAATGGATCTCAAGACTTCAATTTACGCCAGCAAAAACCCACCTTAATGGCTCGATTAGCGCGTCGGCTGTGCTCGATGGATGTGTGCCAGAATCGAAGCTTTTTGGTAGAAAACAAAAGATATAGGAAAAGTTATAAATTAAAGTTCAGATCACTTCTAATTGGAGAGCTCATCAAGTGATAACTAAGCAATTCGTAAAAGGGCAGTTTGATGAAGACTTTAATTGGAGATCTATAATATCATTATCAGATATATATTTAAATATAGAAACCGAAGCTCATATAATATCTGATAATGAATACAAATATTTCCAATTAAATGTATATACTCTTCTTCTGTACAAGGAAATCGTTCAAGGTTTGTACATTTTTTACAATACATCTTTTTTTTTCAAGTCTAATTATTATATTATATTGATTATTATATTGATATGACTGCCCTTTTCCACACTTGCTGCATGATCAGGTTGAATCCTTTTCCACAAATATGCTTATGTAACGAAAGTTTCTTTTCAATGTTTGTTGAAGTTCGTTTGTCGTTTAATTTGGTTTGAGTTCGAATATTCATTGAGTTTTGTTCTGGCTTTTGGGCTAAATACCACAATTTCGAGTCGGCCGTGTTCTGCAGAGATCCTATTCCAGCCTCGTGGCAACTGCTGTTGCCATTGCCGCCGTTGCGATGCAGGCCATCGTTGGAATTGGTTCCTCCTCCTCCGCCGCCCGCATTATTGCCACCTCCTCCTCCGGACGTTCCGTTGCCCGTGCTGCTGTTGTTGTTGCCGTTGCTGCTGCCGTTGCTGCTATTGCCGTTGCCCACGGAACTTGGTCCGTTCAGACCACCGCCCCCACTGCCGCCAGTGCCGGCGTTCATGGGCGTGGCTATAACACCGCCCGTGCTCGCGTTCACCTGTCCCAACGCAATTGCTATGGGGCTGGGCGACGAGTCCGGAGATTGGGTGAGTGAGGATACCTGAAGATATAAGCAGAAATTCGTTCATAACTATAGGTTGTATTCCATAAATCTTAAATATCAATTGTATGCCAAAGCGATGACAACGATGAAAGCAATCAAAACGACCAAAAGTATTATTGAGAAAAACAATCCTGATCGCATCGCTCACCTGAGGTATTTGAATTTCCTGCTTAATGTTCATATTTGGATATGCTTGCTGGTAGCCCGGCGAGATCGGCGTTGGCTTGATGTCCGGACCCATCGAGTTGCGCAGCGCTTGCAGCGCCAACTGCCGCTGCCGCATCACTTGCAACTTCCGCGCGCGATCCCGTTTGTACATGGGTCCGAATTTGTTGCGTCCACCACGCATTCTATCCGCTCGAACAGCTGCAAGAAAACACATTTGCAAATGAGTATGAATGAGTTTCGAAGTAGAAAATGATTCTTGGTAAAAGAATTAATTCTGTTCTCAATTTCCTAACAAAATTCCCTTATCTCTCAAATCTGATTTGTTGACTACGGGAACCTTCGTGAAAATCGGAGAAGTTCCTAAACTAGGAAATAAACAGATATTCTTAGCAATGTAAAATAGTTAAACAAATTAATGAGCACCCAGTTTTCATGAAACACCCATTCCCCGTTGATTTTCAATGGTTCTACACAATTTTGAACATTTTCAACATTTCCCACTTAACTGACCCACAATTCGGGCTGGCAAAATTGCAACGCGAGGGGGTTAGCATCCTATTCGTTTCATACATGCTCCTCATTAAAAGCCAACTCATAACAACGCTTCACAGAAACAAACGCACACTATCAACAGCAGGGTGCACATGCATACGCACATATGGGCACGCACATGGGAAATATGGTTACATACACATATTGCGCATACGCCGCTTTGTACAACAGTAGTAAAACAAAAACTGTACAACGCACATCTGTGTATTTACTTGCGTTAGTGTGTGAGAACACGCTAAATGAAACGCAATAAAAATGCGCTTCTTATGGCGCAGCACGAAAAATGAGCGTAAAGTGTGCAGAGAAATAAAATCGTTGGAATATCAACTTCATAGGAAACAAAAGTCAAAATCAAAGTTTTGTATTCATTATCTCTAATTTGGAAAAGTGATAAGTAGATTTCCTACCAACAGCCGATAATATATTTTACTACATGTAAATCGTAGTTATTATTAGCAACTACGTTTTAAATATTATATTACCTCTTCTACTTCTACAAAAGTTGTGAAAACAAATACAACAAAACTGTTATTTAAAAAGTAACACCTTTATATTGCGGCGTTAAGTTAGATATTTTCTCTACGTGTAAATGAGAATTGCGAGGGTGGCGGCTTAAGCCAAAAACAGATTGCGATTGCAGCTAGCGCCATGTTGATTACAAGATGCAATTGTCGGGGGTTGTTTTCACACACCCGTAGCACAAAAACAAAGACACAAAAAAAAAGCGCGCGAGTGGGTGGCAATGGGCAGCAGGTGGCCACCATAAAATATGCATCTGAGATCCGAAGGCAAGGGGAAAAATTAAAATCCAAACACACAAGCACACGAATACGAATACGAACACAAGCATTGATATATGCAGTTTTAGTGCGGCGAACAAGTAACTGTAATTTAGGTCAAGCGTATTGTTTACAAATAATCAACATACATATGCATTTGAATAAGTTTGTGTGCGTGTTAGAGAGAGAGAGGGCCTCTGCAACTTCTGCTCTCAAACGCCGCAGTTGCGGCTCTCTCTTTTGATTATGTTTTGGCTTGGCAACGCGAAAGAGCTTTCTATTACGACATTTCTCTCCCTGCAGACACACACACACTTGCACACACAGGCACACCTGCGAACCCGAAAAAGAGCGAGGGAGCGTCAAAGACAGAGAGGCTTTCCGCATTAGACAACTTTGTTGTTGCTGTCGAGTGGAGTAGGTCAAGGACAGTGTGTGTGAAAACTGGGACAACACGGTCATTGTTGTTGCCTGCCAACTCTCCCAAAAAGAAAAACTCACTCTCTCTCACACTCTCACCGCTCTCTTGTGTGTGTTGGGAAAGTTATCTGTATTTGTGGACGACTTACAGCCGCTATTTTATGGCCTTTTCCTTTTTTCCGGCTCAGTATCAAGTCTATTTATGTTGGGCAAGGTAAAATACGAGAAATACGAATCGCTAATCGTCAATCGATAGGGAATTTATGGAGTTCATAAAATCGTTCACTTCGCATTTTTTCCGGCTACTTTGTTGATCCATTTACTATCTTTTTTTGTTAAGCTGACTCTTACATAATTTCCTAGCGACATTTCTTCACTTTCAGTTTCGGCTTTTATTTAGATTTTCACCTTTTTGTTGGAAGTTTTTTTCGAGAGGGGTTAAGTGGTTCAATTTGTATGCGACAAAATTGTTTGTTGAAAGTTATTCCCACCTTCCGGCCCTTCCTTTTTTTTCACCCTTTCTTTTATTTTTTTTTTGGGAAATTTCTCACACAACGGGAAAATCAATACGAGGCCTGTCACTTGCCGTTTTTGTAGGCGTTTTAGAGTATTGCCTTTACTTTTAAAGCTGCTCGCAGCATATGCAATTCGGTAAACACTAATTTGGCACCAGTGGTGCGTATACGTTATTTTCTGGTATATTTTTCAGCCTAGCGGATGTTGGGTGTGTGTGTGTGTTTTAAATTAATGACTAACTATTCCACTGCTACAAATTGTTTTGAGTTTACAAATAGTTAGTTAATCGATAAGTGGGAATTGTTATAAATATTGTGTATACGTAACGTAGCATTAAGAATATCAAAGTTAATTATAATAATATAATAATAATAATAATAACTATAATAATAATAATAGTTACTATTATGTAAAAGATTGTTTAATTTTTGGGATAGTAATTTTCAAGCTTTTGGCAAAGAAAGAGCATTTAAGGATTAAGGGCAATAAATAATAAATACTGCCGTCTTTCCATAACTCACACCTTTCCCCGTTCAATAAAGCATATTACTTTTAGATAAAGAAAACAACAAACCATTACGTTTTTATTGAGAAACGAATGTAGTTATGCATAGAACGTGTCGTATACGTTATATTAAGTATACGCCTCGTATTCTTTAAACATCCATTATTATGATATTATTATTATGATTGTTCTTAATAGAGTGTACTTAATTCCATTCCTTATCCATAATAGATTAGTATTTCCGTGAATAAATGATCCTATCATTACTATTAATCCCTGCGATTATAACAAACAATTTGTTAACCAAAATAATTCCACTTGGCAACAAAATGAAGCAAAACTCCCAATTACACACGACAGCAGCAAAGAAATCCCTATTGACCCTACCTCCGTAACAAAAAACATATGGCATTCGAGCCATGTGAGTCATGTTACCCAGCTAAGCCGAAAGTCTCGCTGGTCTTTATAGCCCCCTGAAATAAAAAAAAAAACACTCAAGTCACAAAATCCAAAAGCGGCTAAAAATTGCCGCAATTATAAAGACCAAAGCCAAAGCCTGACTGGGAGATATAGTCGGCGGTAGCTGGGAAATCGGTGGGTGAACTGAGGGGGCTGGCGGGGAGCCGGCGCTGACGAAAGAGATTTCATCAGAGGCAAACGGAAGGACGGAACGAGACGAAACGGAACGAAAAGAGGCAAAAGGCGAGAAACGACGACGACGACGACAACGAAGCGAAAATGTTCGTAATAATTCAGTGAGTATTAAAAATAAAATTCACTCGCACACACACACACACATACAGCCATAAGCGCACATCACACTACATGTTGCATTGATTACACACTTACACGCAGCAAAACGACGAGAGAGGCAAACATTTTGTCGTATCACGTGCACACACACCAGCGCACAGTGGAATCTAGGTCATGAGCGCAAGAGATGGCACTATGGGCCAAGTACACGAAGGCGGAACTGAGATGGCGATACATTGATATACGTATGAGTGAGTATATTGCACACACGTTGTTTTTGCGGCCTCTGTCGCCGCCGCCGTCGCTGCCGACTGCGCTGCCCCCGCTGACTCAAGTGATTTAAATGTGTGGGTGACCGGAGAGCCGCTTGAGGAAATGTGCCTGTGTGTGTGTGAGCGAGTGCCACAAGACAACAAGTAAAACTCAAATGAAAAACGAATTTGGTTCGAGCACTCGTAATTTTGATGGACAATATTTGTTGGTCATGTGTTTTCACCGAGAGCCAAAAGGGAAATGAAAATAAGCGGAAGTAAGCCAATCCCTTTAGAAATTAGCAAGTGCAACTTGATAGATTTAAATGAAATTTAGCATGCATTAAAATAAAAAAAATATCACAAAATTTACATTTGATATAAAATTAAAATAATTGTTTTACAATGTTGTTACAAAATGTAAGTCAAAATATATTTGGTAATTTTAATGTTTAATGTAAAATGCATTTCTTGGATATAATATTTTCTTATTTTATTATATTTTTCTGATTCAACAACTTTTTTGAAATATGGAAATAAAACTTGAATGCACCTAGTACACTAATGGAAACTAATGGATCCTTTTCGTGCAATAATTACTCAGTACTGTTTAAAATAAGAAGAGAATTCCCTGATCTTACAATAAAAACCACAATATTCAATTACATTTTGTAGCATTTATGTACAAATAAATAACAATTTATCTAAGGCTCAAAAACTCCACCCAAAAGCAATTTCGGCGTCCGGCAATCACAATTTTCACGCTTTTCACACTTTGCATAATAATTTCCACAGTTTGTTTGACGCTGCCCCACAAACAACACAACATGTGGCAAGTCAAGTGAGCGTTTCAAATGATAAGTAACAAACAAAAAAGAAAAACAGAAACGCAAAACAAAAATTGCTCGTGCTAGTTTGAATCCAGTCCACAAAAGCAGTCAGTCAGGAAAAATCTATTACAAAATGCAAACAATTTTTGAAAAGAGAACAGCGTAATCAAGTACAAGAGAAGCACATATTCGTTCAATAGTTAAAGTTTTAAAAAAATACAGAATCTCATTTGCTACTGTACTTCCTATTATTTATAAATTAACGTAAAAGAAAACAAATGCAAAATATGGAAAGTCCTTTGACAGGTTTATGGAATTGCTTATTAGAACAAACATTAAGATATGATACAATTTTATTATTTGTTATTTTATTAACGAAAGACCCTACACGTTATGTTCCTTATTTAAAGTGCGCCCTGTAAAAAAAAAAGGCGAGAGAGCTTCACTAAGTCTCTCTTTTTCCGTTTGCCGCTTTTTTGTGTTTTGGTTTCGAGCTTTGTTTTTGCTCCCTGCTCTGCTATGCCCTCCCCCCTACCCGCTCTCCACTCGCGGCTCTCTCGCAGCAGCGACGCAGGCAGAGCCTTGTTTTGTGGGTGAGGGCGTGGAATTCTTTTGGGACCGGTGCATGCTGCACTGGCTCTGAATATATGTACACTTGGATCCACGTATATATGCATTTATGTATGTGTATTTGTAGATGGGGTTTCAAACATATATGTATGTATGTATGTATATATGGCAGTACATATGGCAGTACATGTCTGTGTACTACATATATTCGCAGCACATGCTGGTTTGTGGGGCGCCCTCTCAACTAGTGTGGTTCAAGTTGTTTTTCCCTTAAATAACTTTGACTTACGCAAAAAAAAAATGGGAAAAGGGAAAGGGTGGGTAAATGGGGAGCATTTTTTCCGAGATGAGCAGTAATTATGCAAGTAAGAAGGTAAATGCAAAAATAATACAGGGAGCGGGATTAAATTTCAATGAAATAAATATGAATGGTGGCTTAAACCTTTTCGCAAACTAAGCTTTGATCAGACTAACAATCAAATGAGTAGGTACTTCAAATTTTAGTAAGAATTACTCCATATTTCAAAAAGGAAATTTAAAAAAGGGAAACAAAACGATTATTATTTTCCATATTGATTATTCATTATTATTATTCGTTCAAAAATTAAAAAAAAAATATATATAAAATGTAAAATATACTTAAATCAACGAGATACATAGTAAGTTCTACATGCTGGAAGCAAAAAAAGAGAACAACAAAAATATAAAAATATACAGGCAAAGGTAAATGAGAACGAGGTAAATGAGAGACAGTACTTTTGTGTAATAAAAAAAAACAAGGCGGACAAAAAATGTTGACGCAGTGACAACAGCAGCAATGACAAAAGCTGGCGTCATTAAGACGTGACAGAGCCAAGTACATCGAAAATACGAAACGCAGACTGACCACCGACCTACTCAACAATAATAACAACAATAATAACGAGACAGGCGGCAAAACAAATAATTGGGATAGGTCTGGGATATGGCCGCATATACATACATACATACGTATTTGTTAATACATTTTTAACGCCGTTGTTTATGTGACTGAAATGGGAGCACAGCACCGCGTAGGCTATCAATAATGCACTTTTGCATAATCTTTGCTGAATCACTCACTCACTTCGACCGAGACAGTCGTTTCTCAAATGTTTGAATTCTGGAAATTCTCCCATAGGAACAGCAGGCTTTAAAGTTCCTTATTTGCAGCGGAAACAATTCCCCAAAGAATTTCAGTGCTAGCTGCCTGATTTGTACGTTTTGTGCCTGCACATTTATAAATAATAAGAAATATCGATTTAATTTCATTTACTGCCAAAAGCAGTACAACCGAATGCCAAAAACTGCCAGCAAGAGACGAACCCTGTTATATTATATGCACTTCCATACAAAACGAAACTCGTAATACGGAAAAAAGGGGTCATGGTTGAGGCTGCCAATAGGCGAAATATCGCTTTCCGCTTTTCTCTACCAGGAAAACTAGAAACAAGGAATTCGAGTAATTGTTAAATGATAATTCTTTACTTTCTAAGAAATATCACGTCAATATCAAATGCACTGCAGAACAATCTAAGTAAAACTTTGTTAACTGATTCATTATGAAACATTACCAAATTCATTTCAGAACAATCTATTAGGAACAATGACGTTTCGTGTTTTAAAGTATCTTTAAAAACACACATTTATCTACATTGAACTTTAGAAAGTTTTCTACCTACCAGCATAAATTAAGAAGTTTTTAACTTTATTATGATTCATTTTTCTTAAAATAGATGAAATAATACAAAGTACACACTGGGACTTTTTAATAAGCCTTAATACACTAAGATCCAGCAATAACACCGTTTCGTATACTTTCATAAACTCGAAAGAAACTAACTTTTTTGTACCTCTTACTAATATACGAACATCATCATTGAGTTGTAATCTGATGTAAAATATTTATTTTCTTTCTAGGCTTAAATACTCAGTGTCAACTTATAAATATCTGATTTCTAGAAATTTTCAATGTTAAATGCAAATAAGAGCGACTTTTATATTGCTCCCCCAGGGACATCACACATACGCAACGTTGTAAACAAATTGTTGTCGAGGGTCAGGGAAAATACGTGACTTTGGTTAAAGCTGACTCTTACGGAGTCTAAAATGATCTAGAAGGTATGAAATCACTACATATAATGAAAATCATAAGGTGTGGTTCTTTTAATATATAAATAATATAGTAGATACATCGTTAGATTTTAGGCATACAATTATACATATATTAGGCTGCAAACGCTTCCCTAGTTTCAATATATTTAATATGAATCCGCTAACTTGAATTACGTTTCTTCTTTTAAAAATTCTCTTTCTTTGCCAAAATGATAACTGAATTTTGGGAATCCCATCAAAGATTGCCTAATCTTCTAGTAGCCTAAGAAATGTTTTCCGATCTAATAAATCCCTTAACTTTTGCTTATGCATAAAAGAACGAATAAATAGAACTTTGGACTCACCCTCTAGCTTCATGCCCACCTCGAGGCACTTCTGGAATCGGCAGTAGGGACACCGCTTGCGCTGCGTCTTGTCGATGTGGCACGACCGCTCCGCCACGCAGGTGTAGACCTTCTTGTTCTGCACGGTGCGCTTGAAGAATCCCTTGCAGGACTCGCAGGTGAGCAGGCCGTAGTGGTAGCCGCTCACCTTGTCGCCACACACGGGGCAAAGCTCCTCGAACAGGTGCTTGAAGTCGATCACCTCGCCGCCGTGTCCCGGCGTGGCGCTCGTACCGCCCATGGGATTGCCGGGACCGGAGTTGCCGCCCGCTCCGCCATTGCCAGCGCCTCCGCTGCCATTGCCCACGGAACCGGAGGACATGTGGCCGGCATTCGGATTGCCATTATTGCCACTGGAGCTGGCCGCCTGGGGGAGCAGCATGTAGCCACCGCCGGCGGAGCTGCCGCCGGAGCTGCCGTTTAGCAGGTTGCCACCGCCGCCGCCACCGCCTCCTCCGCTCTGTTGCGAGTGTGAGGAGGTGGTGTCCTGGTAGCCTGTCGGGAATATATACTGTGAATCGAAATTGTATATATACGAGTAGGACGAGGAGTTGAATTGATTGGCATTGTTGGCGATATTCTGTTGCTGTTGCTGCTGGTAGTGTTCTTGCTGCTGCTGCTGATGTTGCTGCTGCTGTTGCTGTTGTTGCTGCTGCTGCTGGTGGTGGTTGCCGTGGTTGCTGTGGTTGCTGTGGTGCTGCTGATTGCCGCTGCCACTCCCACCGCCTCCGGCCAACTGCAACGTGTAGGCATTGTATTCGTGCTCGAATTTCGTTAGAACGTGTGCATCATTGTCGTTGTTATTGTTGTTGTTGTTGTTGCTGCTGCTGCTGGTGTTGTTGCCGCTGGCGCTGTTGTTGTTGCTACCGCTGGCCGCGTTGTTGCTGCTGTTGCCACCGGCGGCCAGAGCGGGACTGGAGGGCTGCTGCTGCTGCTCCAGCTGCATGCTGAACGGCGATATATTCAGCGACGATATAAACTGTACGGTCGCCTGTTGCTGATCCATTTCTAATAACATTTCATGTACGTTTTATTTTGCGTAGAATTCAAGGCGAGTGATTTTGGTTTTTTCGGTTTCGGTTTTAAACTTCCGTTTTTAGAAGACCGAAGAGTTATCCTTTGTTGTTTTATTTCCTGGACGGAAGGTTAAATTGTTTTTCGCTTTAGTTGGCTCAATTACCAGCACTTGTGTTGCAGAGTTGGTTTAAATTTGGTAGTAAAATAGGTTGCGGTTAACATACGGTGGTCTGGTTTTTGCACTTAATTTTTGCAGATTTGTTATTTGCAACATTGTTAAGGCCAATTGTTGAACAGAATATTTGGGGTTCTGACAACAAATTGTATTTGCTTGTATTTGATTTCAACGTCGATAGTTAAAATGTATCGTAATATCTTGACATATTTAATATTCGTTTAACACAGTAATTTAATGGTGTTTTACTTGCTTTTACAACTATTTATGTTTTACTTTCTTTGAAAGAAATGTATTTTATAAATGTTTGGAATTGTTTGGTTCTTTAGAAGATGTGTAATTTTTTATTGTTAATTGATCGATTTCCTTTACAAGAAAATCATTTAACAAACTCGCTGTGTGTTCCTTGACATTTATTTTGCATTTGATAAGATGTTTTCCTTTTTGCTTTGTTTATTTTTAATTTTACTTTTGCTTAAATTGTTACTTTTTTTTGCAGGTACTTTGACGAGGTGAGTGAGATATATGTATGTATATTTATTTATATGTAGAGTAGACAGCAAAAAGGATGATTTCTTTATAAACTTTTGGTTGGTTTGCCTGGATAGAGGTAGGACTTTTTTATATACTTTATATATAAGCTTGATTGTGTGCGTTGAATTGAAACGAGATGTATAAACACTTTTTGGCTTGCTTAGTATATTTTCACTTTTGTATTTTGATTGAAAGTGGGTCACGAATTTATTGCACTATATGTGGGAATCGGATTTGTTGTTTAAACAATTTGCATTGCACACACACTGATGCACTGTTGCACTGAGACACACACACACTCTCACGCAACGCAGCAAGAGAACATAATCCTTGGGCTGTTCTGCTGGTGTGGGTGAGGTGCAATTGGGTTTGACTTCAATTTTGCTTGTATTTGTATTTGTATTGTATTCGGTGCATGCAATTCGATTGCCTTTTTATCTATTTCGCAATGGCTCTTTTGTTTATTTTGATCGATATTTGGGTCACTCACACGCGCAATTTGTTGTTAACAATATTTCGTTAGGTGTAACGCTTTGTCATCTATGTGTGTGTTGTTGTTGTTGCATGTATATATATATATATTTATTTATAAGTGGATAGCTATGCGAAAAACACGACCAACATCAACCACGTATCTCGATTGACTAAACCCAAGTAAACGGCGAGGATACCGCAATACGCTGCTCGGCTGGCGTCGCTGCCTCTGCCTCGGCCGGCGTCGCTGCCCCCGACGGCGTCACTCTCGCTCTCAGTCGGCCATTTCGGTTATTACGTATACGCTCGGCGGGTCGCTCGGATACTCGCTCGTTTCACTTTCAACGAAGCTGCGCTCTCTGCCTTTGTATTCTTTTTCGCTCTCTCACTCTCTCTCTCTCTCTTGCCAAATAGAGAGCGAGCAGCGCTGCTTGGCTTGACTTAGTGCCCCCCTTTTTTTTGGGGCTTTGTTTTTGCTGTTGAAACTCAAACTCAAACCCAAACGGAAAGCGAAAGTGAAACTTTTTGGCATAGCTTTGAGCCACTGTTCACCGCCTTGCAGTGCAACAACAGTACGTCATTCTTTTGCACAGTCGTAGGCAAGTGAAATGGTAAATTTTTTTCAGCATCATAAAGTCAACTTTTTAAGTTAAACTATGTATTACTATTTTTTCAATAAATGTTTTAAAAGGTATGGTACAGATATGTTTTCTTTATAGTTAATAAATTAAAGGATCGCTTTAAGTAACATTAATAACATGTATACAAAGTTGCTCTTTCTTTAATAAACTGCAGTTTACAAATTTTATTGACTTTTTAAATGAAATGTCAAATATTCCTTTAATACTTCAATGATAAATATTAGACCTGGTAGACCTTGCTTGAATTAACAAAGAAAACAAATTTCGCTTTCAGTCATAGAAGTCGTATATATTTTTCTATCCTCCACTGTGGGTATGGCATTATGAAAGCCTTTAAGCCTTAACTTTTCAAGTGGCTATTTTGTAATTTCTTACTCACTCAAATAAACTGGGAATTTTTTGGGGTCTCTTCTTCAGCAGTTTTTTGTACGATTTTTTGTGCTTTGGATTTTTGGGTTTTGTTGCCACTGCAGCTGCTTGGTTTAGTTTCTTCGTTTTTCTTTCCGTTTTGTGTCTGTGTTTTGGTCTCAATTAGTTTGTGGGTTTCTCATTGTTTTTTTTTTTTTTTTTTTTTTTGCTGGTTTTGTTGCATTTGTTCATGACACGGTTTTCATGTGGCGCGTTTTCGTTTCCTATTTCTATGTTTTTGTTATTGTTTCGCTTATTCATGCTTTTATTTAATAAGTATTGCTTTGGGCTTTTTGCTGGTTTAATATAAAGTTATTGTGTCTCTTGGGTTTTCTTGGGCCGCTCGGTTCAAAAAAAAAAACATAATTAAGTTGCTATGGGGAATTTTTGTAAGCTGGTCATTCTTTTTGACTAATTTAAATAATATGTATTACACTACATCAAGTATTTATTTATAAATTTATAAAATTTAAAATGTGGTTTAAAATGTGGTCCATTTTTTATTGATATGGTATCAAATTTAGTTCTCTGATTTACTTCGTCGTTTATTATTTCTTTTTATTGAATGTAATTATTTTTTGACATGGGTGGTCTTGTGGTTTTGTATTTTTGTTTAATGCTTTCAAGTTATTTAAAGTTTTACAATTTTATTACACTCCAAAACTGATTTTAATGTTATATCGTCTGCAAATCTGTCTCGCTTCACCGTCCCAAAAAAAAAAAACAAAAAAACAATTAGCGTTGCGTATACGTAATATTTTACGGCTAATTAACGTACGGCGAAAAACTTCGACTAAATCACTCATTAAGAAAGCCAAATTTTAACAACTCCACGAATCCAAATAAGGACGCAAGCCCTGCGATGGAGAGGCCATTAAAAGCAGAAACCCCAGCGATTGCATAAGATTCCGCCGAAAGGAGCATGAAACACATGCATAAAATACCCACAATATGGTAAAACGTGGCCGGCAAAATAAACTTTCACTCCCGAAGAGTCCGGGGTCCGAACCCAAGTCCCAAGTCCGATTCCTTAACTAACCCAAAACGGAACTGAAGGCGATGAAGCGAAAAAGGGGCCCATCACCACCATTAAAATGCAACAGTCATGAGTCCCAAAAATAAATGCCGAAAATATTAAAAAAAAAAATGAAATAAAAAAGAGCCCCAGAAACATACAAGGGGGAAAAACCCTAAAAACCCGATGAGAAGAAAAGTGCATAAAATGCAGTTAAGGGGGAACTTTCAACGATGCACGTGAAAACGTGTCTCTGTCTCCCAACTTTTCTGTTTGCGTAAAAAATGAAAAAGAGTAGCAAAGAAAAAACTGAAACACCTTCATGTAGGTTGGGGGGATTACAACATTTCAACGCTCAATTACCAAAGATGAAAGAAGACGCAACTTTGAGACTGATACGCGGCTCTGTCTTCCTCTTCCGCCCCCTTCTCCTACTCTTCCTACTCCACCATCGTTCCATTGCTCCACTAAAACAACTCCGATATGCTATATGTGTGTATGGTGATCTTACGAAATAACCAAACGCACTCAAAAGTTTACCCAAGAAAAAGTACAGAAACGGAAAACAAAAGACTAAGGCAACTTTTCATTTCCTTCCCCCAAAAATAAAAGAAAAAATGTTCGTGACCGTAGCCAACAAGTCTTTGGATCTGTGATCATATGGACAGCAGGTAATGACAAAATGCACACACACACGAATGCCAAAGGCACAACTCACTCACAGTTGAGGTTGTTCAAATAGCAATGGTGTATTTAAATTCTCAATCCATGTATTTTCCTACAACAAAAATATTCTTAAATTTTAATACTTTCTTTAATTTATTCCAAATTAACAAAATAAATTTGATTTTGATAAATAAGTATTACACGTGCCAATAAAGGGAATGATTACGTCAAACAATGAAATTTACATAAAACTATAATTATTATAAAAAAAAGAAAGAAGAAAAAAAGAGTTAAGACTTTAATCAAACTAAAAAATATAATTTGGGAATCCTTAAAAGGCAACTCAGTTGGTCCCTAGAAAGTAGGCAATGCTTTCCACTAACCCAATTTTTGAGAGCATATCCTTGAGAAAGAAAAAGTAATAAAATATGTTAAGTTTTTCCACGCATAATTCTTTAAGGATAATACAATACTTATCAACTGGATAATAGAATATTTTTAGTACTATAACATTTTAAATTTTTCCCAAAAACAAATTACTAATATTTTTTTCAAAAAAAAAAATTTCAACAATATAAAGTCATTGCATTTAAAAGTTCTATTTTAAAAAGCCACTATTTGTCGAACCACCGCTGTAGGCCCTGCTTCACTCTCACTCTCGGTCTCGTTTGATTCATTCCAGGCAGCGCCAGCCAAACAGGTTTGGGTTTCGCTTGGGTTTTTGGCTGATAGCGAACGAGAGATACGAGTATCCGAGTGTGCGAGAGGAGACCTACTTTTGCATCGGCATCAGCATCAGCTTCCACTTCGCTACTCCATTTAAATGGCTCCGTGTAACCGTTGCCCAAATATGTCCGTCTATATGTATGTGCATGTCTATACATACGTACATAAATACATATGTATGCACCAAAAAAAGATCGGTTAACTCTTTTGGGTCCGCTGGCGGCTGGCGTTGGTTCTCGTTTTGTTTCGTTTGCGTTAACGTTTGCCTTTTTGACTTGTGCGCATGCGCAATGACTTTTTCGACAGTCGTTTGTCAATCGCTGGAGTTTCAGTCTCAAAATGCCTCACTGTACAGTGGGCACAGGCGGCCAAAATGTCAAGTGCTGCATGGCTGGATTCAAATGGTAAGAAGCTGGGAAACTGTAACTTAATAGTAAATAGTATTCCAACTTTGAAATAGAATATGCAACTTTAGGGACAGGTGTACACATAGTGGTTATTTTTAGGATTTCTACTGCAAAGATAGTAATTTAACTTTTTAGATAAAAAAAACATCTAGATAGAAGTAGTATTTATTCTATTTTTTTCCTCGCACTTTCTGGAGTTTTAGCTTGACATTTCCAAATCAAACGCGACGCTTTTGTCGGCGTTTTGGCAGCACATTTAACTGGCCGAAAAATGTGCGCAAGCTCGCGCTTGACTGCCAAAACATAAGAAGACAAAACATTAGCCAGCCCCCCAAAGACCCCAAAAATCGCCGGCGATTTGTCGCCTGCGCTGGTGGCACAAATGTTAATGTCGTGTGGTGGAAAAAAGCACCGCAAATTTTTCAACTGTTTTAACTGTATTCTGTTTTATTTTGGGTTTTTTTTGGACCTTTGGATATTTGTTGCGATGACTGGACACCGACTGACTGACTGACTGACGATTGACTGACGGAATGGAATGACTGAGGGATTGACCGACTGACGGCGAACTGCCTTCGTTTAATTTCATAATAAAACATTAAACGTATAAAATTTACTTGGAACGTGCACCGCATACGAAAAGTCACCAAAATTGTTGACAATTGTTGTTGTTTTTATTTTGGTCACTGAATCAGATTTGGAATCCGATTCGGATATTGAGGTTTGCTGGTCATTTTGTCAGCCGTCGAAGGTTTTCTTTATTTGTTTTTTTCGACGACTGTTGTGTGCGGGGTTTTGTTTTTACGCAATATGCAGTTAATTTTCATGGCTTAATTCTGAACAATTTGAGGGAAACAAACGGTGGGATTCGGGGCTGGACATTTTAATTTATGTGACGATTGCCAAATGTTTTCAGTTTTTTTGGCAACTCTGGGGTAAGGAGTTCGAGATTTGTGTGTTGATTTTCTGGAAACATTTGTTATTTTTGTCGTATCTTTGGCTATTTGTATGCCGCTGACCATTTTTCAGCGCTGTGTGACTTTTGGATTGTGTGGTACTAAGCATTATAGAAGGAATAATGTGGCAAGTACGAATTATTTGGTGGCAAGTTGAAATACCTTTTCAAATTGTATCTACACTTATTTCCCTTTAATGTCAATATGCAGTATTTTTTGTCTATTTAAATATGTTTACAAAAATTAGACTTTTATATACTTCTCTAAAACATTATATGTATATTCTGTAATGATTTTAAAAAAATCAGTATCATGAACAACATACATATGCTGGAAAATTTAGTTTATTAAAAAAACAAAGATCGTAAAAGTAAATAAATGGTATAGTTAATGAGTTAACAACAAAACTTTAAAATGATTGATGCACAAAAGAGAACTTTACTTTTTTTTTATTTAAATATTTAAATTAACTGCAACCCTTTCTAGAAGTTAAACAAGATCGATTGAATTTTCTAATAATTTGTTGAATTCCGCATAGGAAAGCAAGCACTCAATTAAACGCACATTCCCAGACATTTTGCTATACGCGATCGTTAGTCGACAACCGCGCAAATCCCCACCCCCCATTTAACCCCACCGCAGACGCAACCTCCAACCTTTTCAATTGCATCGCAAGACGTTCATATGTATTTACGTATGTCTGTATGTCCAAAAAAAAAAAGAAGGAAAAACGCTGCCAGCCGCCCGCAAACAAATTTCAAATGAGGCAGGTCACTTATTTTATTTCGTCGACGCACTGGGGGGAATGAGAAAAAAAGAAAGAAAAACGAGTCGAAAAAGCAACGTTGCTCCGCTCGGCCCCTTCTGCCCTCCTCCCCACACACCTATCTTATGCCATCTTCTTCTTGCCGTCTTTGCGTTGTCGTCATCGCAAGCAAAACAAAAACACCAACACACACACACATACACACACTGGAGCTAAATTTAGAAAACACAAAATTTGTTCATACAAAACTTGAAAAAAAACCAATATAAGAAAAAAAAACCGAAAAGAGAGAAACAAAAAACTCGTCTTAACCTGAAACGAAACCTTGTAACATTTTTCCCCAATGCTTAATTGACAAGCCGGCTACAAAGAGGGGCGCTGGGGGGTTAAGTGGGTCTGGGAGAAGCTCTCTCTGACACGCTCTCTCTCACAGATCACTTTTGCTTTCAATATGAAATAATCGACTGCGACGACGGCAGCGCAGCCGACGGCGACAGCGGCAGCACGAACAAGTTTCGCCCACAAGCGGCCGCTCTCGGTCTCTCGGCTTTTGGGGCCTGAATAATGTAATAAGTGAAAGTGTGTTGCTGTGTGTGTTTTTGTGTATGCGCGCGTGTGTGTGTATGGCGACGACGCTGCCGCAGTTGACCTACTTTTTTGTTGTACAGATTCAGGTCTATGTTAGAGAGATTAATTTCGATTTCGTTTTCGTTTCAGGCCTACTACACCACTACTCCCCTCCCAACCAGCTCCTACTTTCCACCATGAGCGAGAGTGAGAGGGCTCCATATGCCTGCGGCTGGGGGGTTGCTTGTATGCTCTTGCACTGTCTCTTTCTCTCCTCAACTCTCTGCGTGCTGTAATGGAAAACTGTTGCCATGTTGGTGTAGGTTGTTGTTGTTGAAACATAAAATAACAACAAATACGTTAGGATAGGTTCCAAACTCTATTTTTATTGTACACGCATACGTATGGATGTATGTTTGTATGTATGTTTTATGTACATATTTATGTGGGGGTCTGTTTCTTGTGTGCTTCTGTTTCGCTTTCTGTGGCTGGTTTCCATGTTAATGGGTCAATGGGAAATTTTGTGGGGCGTGTGTTGGGATCTCAAAAGAGCGGAAATCGGGCCTATACGTAAGCATGTACGTGAGTGTGGGCTTGGTACAGTGGGTCCTCCTCACAATAGATTCGATTCCTTATAGACTCATACTGAAAAAACAAATTGCGCAGTGAGACAGAAACATATCGAACATTTAAACATTTTAACTAAATGAGGCTATGTTATATTTGAAGCTTACTTATACCTTCTGTAAAATCCCAAATAAGAAGACTTTACTCGTTGAGTTTTTGTAAGAAACTGATTTTATTTGGAAATATCTTCGGTTTAAATAGGTGACATGAGAATCGCATCTTAAAGTAAATGGCCTACGCAGAGGCCTAAGTAAATAGTCCCCGCCTTATCGAGGTCCCACGCTCGGGCACATCTGCCTATCTTGAGCGGCGAGGACCTTATCTGTGGTCTCCCACTAAGGGACTATTTTAGGAGGCGGGGAACGATCTCAAGTGACTGACTCATGTAGTGTGCACTTAAATTACATGTTTTTGAGCAATGCACCCATGTCGCCTTAGATAACAAAATCCTAAATATAATTTATCGCTCTCGATTCATTTACATAAGATATGAACGGAGCCCAAAATTGTAAGTCTTTAAATATATTCGTGTTCATGTGTGAACATTCTGCCAAAGGGCCAGCAAGCTGAGATGTACATTAGTATATTAGTTGCATTTATAACAGTAGTGGACTGTATTTATTTGATATATGTTCATTTATTTTGCAACTAAGATTTCAATGGGCCTAGTTTTTCTGGCTTTTAATTTTATTGGATTACAATTATGGTTTATATTATTTTTAATTCAACAATTTGTACTCAATTAACTTATTTTAAACATTTTGCTTTTTCTATGTAGAAGTACATTTTCTATTAAACAACGATATAGTGGACTGTATATTTTTATTTGTTATATTATTTTATTGTTTATTTACTATTGATATTTATAGTACTGGCAACGGACCTGCAAAGGTTATTGCTTGCATTCTTTGTTGCACAGCACATTTCCGTATGAAATATATTATTAATACTATCATTAGTATTAAAGCAATAATTAATCCAGCATGTCCGGAAATATGATGGAAATGTAAATCTTTCAATTTTTGATGGTTCTCTTTCATAAATTTAATTTCATTATTCAATCGTTCAAATTCCTCAGTATGATTTAATATTGATAGTTTCAGCGGATCCCAAATAATCTTCGGCGCTTCACTAACTTCTCCTATATAAGGTGTTGATAATAATTCTTCACTTTCGGACTGAATGTTATGGTGGGCAACTAGAATTTTATCGTCGGTTCTTGCCGTACAATATGGCGCAATGCTTAAAACTCCTTGCTGAGGCAAATCAAACAATTCAATTTGAGAGCCAGTACATTGCAGACGGACTTTTGAATTCGCAGGAACCTTAAACAACCAACTACTTTTCTTTTCTAACTCTACCCAGAATTACTAGGTTCTCCGAAAGACTCTGCTGAATTTTGGCAATTTCTTTTTTAAGCTGATTTGGCCTGAGAATATTTGTATTTAGCCTACCGTGATTAATATCAATCAACAGGCTTATAATGCCTGCTTGAATTTTTTCGCCTTCTTCAATCAATGAGTGTAGCTGTTTCGTAATCATAAAGAATTTTATTGATTCCTTATAAACATAATAATTTTCTTTAAGAACTTCTGTCATGTTCTCAATTCTTATTTGCATACTTCTAAAATTGGAGTTAACATCTTCTGTTGTTCTCTTTAATAGATTAGAAGTTGAATCAACCACAGATGTTTGTTTTTGAATTAGTTTATCAAGGTTGTTCTGGTTATCTAACAAATTCTTCATATTTTCTTCTAATTGCTCTCTATCATCTTCATCCATTATACCAAATAAAATATGATACAAGGAACCCATAAATTCGAAAGGAGCACGCTTGCTTCTAGATCTAGACTGTATCATAAACAATTTATTGTTTTCTTCAAGTTCCGATAACTGACTTTGCATATTATCTAAGACTAGACTACATTGCTCTTCAAAGCTATGAAGTCTTTCGCAAACTTTCCTCATACTTTGTATAAGCGCATTACCCTTTGTTAACATTTTAAAATATGGATCCATTTTATAATAGATAACCAAATTCCAAGAAGTACTCACAATCTCAACATCTCCTAGCGGGTCTAGATATATTGCTGAGGTTTTATTTATTTTGTCTATAGAATATCTTGGTGCTATATCTTTAGGTAATGCGCTAGAAACTTGACAACTTAACACAAACAACAACATTGCCATAATGATTCCGATCTTGGACATTCCCGATGTCGCTCTAGTTCGTCTTTTTGGCTCTTGGTCAGCCTCATTTTTGTCAACAGACTTTATTCCTTCCAAGGGACAAATTTTAGTAATGGGTCTAGTGATATATCCTTCCTGCATCTTTACTTTAGCCACTCGGACCTTATCATCATTCCCCTTATGCACCTTTTCCACCTTTCCTAAAGGCCATCTTGCAGGATGACAATTCTCATCCTTTAATAAAACTATTTGCCCTTCTTCTATATTAGGAATTTCCTTTTTCCATTTATTCCTTTGCTGGAGCGTATGCAAATATTCACTTTTCCACTTAACCCAGAAATCTTTCTTCATTTTTTGGATAAGTCTCCACCTATCCAAATTTCCGATTTTTTCATCTTCCATTGGTTCGACTATTTCTAAAGGTGGTCTTCCAATTAAAAAATGACCTGGTGTTAAAACTTCTTGTTGGTCCTTCTCACTAACTATAGTGTATAATGGCCTTGAATTTAAGCATGCTTCTATTTGACATAAAAGAGTTGACATTTCTTCGTAAGTCAAAATAGTGTCGCCGATTATACGCTTTAAATGGTATTTCATTGACTTAACTCCAGCTTCCCAAATACCTCCGAAGTGAGGTCCTGCCGGGGGAATAAAATGCCAATCAATCCTGTCCTTTTCAAGCTGCGCTGCAATCGTTATATTTTCTTGTATTGCATTAAATAACTCTTGATCTAATTTTCTTGCAGCTCCTACAAAATTTGTTCCGTTGTCTGAATAGATATTGGAACATTTTCCCCGTCTAGCAATAAATCTTCTGAGTGCTGCTAAAAATGCGTCTGAAGTTAGATCGCTTACCATTTCTAAGTGTATGGCTTTGGTGGCCATGCAAACGAATACAGCAACGTATCCTTTAAATGTTTTTTGGCCACGATTTTTTGAACATTTAACATAATAAGGACCTGCGTAATCTATTCCAGTATTAAGAAACGGGAATGTCATCGTCACTCTATATTTTGGCAAGTTACCCATTATTTGCTGAGCTGTATTTTGTTTATACCTTGCACACGTTACACATTCTCTTAAATACTTTTTCAACGAATTTTTCAACCCGAAAATCCAATACTTTCTTTGGATATAGTTTCGCATTAGGTTTATCCCTCCATGCAATGTTTCCTTATGAGCATTTTTTATTAATAAGCTTGTTAGGTGGCATTTTTCTAAAATGATTGGATGTTTAACATTAAATTCTGCATTGGAATTTTGCAATCTTCCTCCAACTCTTAGAACCCCATCCTTGTCCAAAAATGGATTCAATGACAATATTTTATTATTTGTCTTGATTTCCTTTTTGATTTTAAGGCACTTTATCTCTTGCCTAAACTGGTATTCTTGTTGTTTCTTAATAACAACTGTTTCCGCTATTCTTATCTCCTTTACTGAAATAATTGATGAATAGGCTTTATTTCTTGTTTTCATCTGCACGAATCTATTTATGTATGCTATTATACGTATAAGTTTTTCTATACTGGAATACCTTTCTATTAATTCGTAAATAGGATCATCTATTTTGTCATTTAATACCGTATTTATTAAGACAGGTTCTTCTACAGACTGCTGCCGAGGCCAAAGTTCTTTTGGGTCTGCTAGCCATTTCGGACCTTTCCACCAAAAATCACAGTTGATCAACTGGTTAGAATCCACTCCCCTGGATGCTAAATCTGCTGGATTATCCTCTGACTTAACATGATTCCATTCAGTATTTTTTAATTTCCGAATGTCATCCGTTCTTCTTTTTATAAATTTGATCTTACTTTGACCACTGTTAATCCATGCTAAGGTAATCGTGGAATCACTCCAAGCATAGATCTCCATTATATTGTCAATTGATCCTTTTAGTCTTTGGATTAATTCACTAAGCAGGTGAGCTGCACACAGCTCGAGTTTGGGAATTGTCTTCCTATTTTTTATAGGGTTGACTCTACTTTTGCTAGCTATTATATTAACATGAGGTCCTACTTTAGCATAGACTACTGCAGCATATGCTTTTTCGGAGGCGTCCGCAAATCCGTGAATCTGAATGACTGAAGAACTGTTTGAATTAATCCACCTTGGGATTCGAATATTCTCTAACAATAATAAATTTTCTTTATATTTTTCCCAATAATTTTTATCTTCTATGGATAATTCCTGATCCCATTCACTTTTATTTATCCAAAGTTTTTGAATAAAAAGTTTTCCTGAAACCGTGACTGGTGCCAACCATCCTAACGGATCAAATATTTTTGCTAGCGTTGATAACACAACGCGCTTATTTATATTTTTTGATTCATCATTACAATTTACGCTGAACTTAAATAAATCCTTTTGAGGTTCCCATTTTAGTCCTAAAGTTTTAACACATTCATTTTCGATAATATTGAGAACCTTATTGTCCCCTGTGTCCTCCACAGTGGTTAATATTTTGGAATTGTTGGAAATCCATTTCCTTAAGTTGAATCCAACTTTCTGCAATTCATGGGGAATTAATGTTATTAATTTATTAGCTTCTTCTACCGAATCAGCTCCAGTCATTAGGTCATCCATATAGAAATCATTCCTAATTATTGCACTAATAACTTGGTTTTTACATTTATCTGCAATATCTACCAGAACCCTGGTAGCCAAATATGGTGCAGATGCAGTTCCGTAAGTGACTGTGGTTAATTTATATGTTTTAATTTTTTCTTTTGGAGAATTTCTCCATAAAATATATTGATATTTTTGATCATTATTATCTATTTTAATTTGTCGGTACATCTTTTCAATGTCTGCCGAAACAACAAATTCCCATTTTCTCCATTTAATAATAATGTCAAAAATATCTTTTTGAACTCGTGGCCCAACCCACATTATGTCGTTCAAACTTTTGTTATTCGTAGTTTTTGCTGAAGCATCAAAAACTACTCTCAATTTGGTCGTAAGGCTTGAATCTCTAATCACTGCCTGGTGCGGTAAAAAATATTTGCCTTCATCACTCACTTCAATCATGTGTCCTAAATCCATGTATTCATTCATGAATTTAGTGTAGTCAACCTTAAGTTTTTCATTTCTTTTTAGTTTTTTCTCCAGATTCATGTAACGAGCTATCGCTTGTTTCTTTGAATCTCCTAAGGTGACATCCTCCTTGAATGGAATTGACACAATGTATCGCCCATCTGAATCTTTTTTTGTCGTTTTGATAAATTTATTTTCACAGATTTCAGACTCGATATCATCTTTTTCTTCTTCTTCCACTTCCCAGTAGCGATCTAACTCTTTTATTTCTATTGTTGTGGCTACAATGGTTTCTTTTCCTTTGGATTTTTTACATCCAGAAACTATCCACCCGAAATCAGTTTTTTGCCCAAGGAGACCGTCTATTTTTATAACTCCATTTTGCAGAATGTGAGTATATACGTCTGCTCCAATGATTAAATCAATGCGACCCGGTTTATTAAAATCGGGGTCGGCTAATTTAAAGTTCTTCCATTTTTTCTGATCAACATTAATCGTGTTGACTGGAAGTGCCTTCATAAGTTTTGGGAGAATAATTGCTTCAATTTCTAAATTTTTCGGAGAATTTCTTATCGAAATAACCGCTTTGTGCTTGGAGATGCACGTTCCTGTGGAAGATACTCCACTTATTTCAGTATGAGACCGAAATTTTTTCAATTTTAGAATCTGTGCAGACTCTTCTGAAATAATTGTGCTTTGAGAGCCACTATCAATCAATGCTCTTAATTGTTCAAAGCCTCCATACCTCGACTTTACTTGAATCAAGGCCGTGGCCAACAAGGCTTGACCTGTTGTTCTACACGTATTCACTTTTTCTGGATTATGACCTGCAAAGTGAAGTAACGTGTGGTGAGGTTTACGACAAGTCGAACAAAGCTGCTCGCTTATACATTTTTTACCAAACGGATGCCTCAGACATCTTAGGCAAATCCCATTTTTTCTTACCCAGTCAGACCGTTCTGCTGGATTCATTATTTTAAATTTATGGCATTGAATTAAATAATGCCCTGGTAGTTTGCAATATGCACAATTGTCACTATAATTTTTATTCTTGTTATTATTAATCATTTTCTTTACAGGTTTTACTTCCTGTGAGAATGATGATATAGAATTGAGCCTTTGCTCTAAAAAGTCCATGACATCAGAAAGTGCCTGTATTTCTTTTGTCTTTTTAACATGGCTTTCATATAAATTGAGTGATTCTTTATTGAATTTCCGAAGAATTATGTGAGCGAAAATTGCATCCACATCTTCTGGTAATTGTGCCTTTAATTTTATAATATAAATTGACTCGTTAATCGTGTCAATAAATGTCTTTATTTGCTTATTGGATTCTAAATTTAAATTTGGCATATCCATAAGCCTATTCATATGATCTGAGAATATGTTTCTTTTATTCTCATATCGCTTGGTCAAAAACTCCCAAGTGGCTTCATAATTTTCTCCAGAGCCGAGCAGTAAATGAGTAACCACATTTCTGGCTTCTCCTTTTAATGCTGACTTTAGATAATTAAATTTGAGAGAAGGACTGAGATCCTCTCTCACATGTATGAGCTCTGTAAAGAGTTCATTAAAAAGATCCCATTCTTTGGAATCACCAAAGAAGGTGGGAATCTGTATTTTAGGCAGGGTTGGTAACTCCTCCGCCTTAACAACCGTCGACATTTCAGCTTTATTTATTGTGCCACTGAGTCGACTATTAATGGCTGTAAGAATATTTTGTTTGTCAAATTCAAGTTCGCTAATTTCTTCTTCGAATAGCGAACTCTCAAAATGACTATTCACCTGTTCAATCAGGTTATCTATTTTATGCCATAAAAATTCAATTTTATTTTTCCTTATTTTAAGGAAATCTGGACTACTGTCTATTAGTTTAGACGTATCTTCTAGATATACTCGAAATTGGCCAACATTATTACGAAATGCCTGCTCTACTTTTAAAGCGTTGTTTTGTGCTATACCCTCTTTTTCAGGGTGACCACGCATTTCAAGGTTTAATGTAGGGGGAGGGTTTGATTTAGGGACAGTGTTTGATTTAGGGAAAGTGTTTTCTACCGACTCGCCCTTAATTTTTTCATTTTTATTTTTAATTTTTTCTAACACCATCATTATTAAATCATACTGCTTCGCGTTAAAATATTCATGATCGACAACGCCGATCTTTAACAAATTGCTATGATTAGCAATGAAACATTTTTGAAGCTCATTTAATTTTAGAATTTCTACATCTGTTAATGTTGGTTTTACTTCCAACTTTCTAATTTCCAAAATAATTTCGGACTGCTTCTTAAGGAATTGAATAGTCTTTTCTGACATCATTTTGAAAATTTTTTGTAATTTCTTAATATATATAGTACGTGTATATGTATTTTATATGTATTTATATATATATGTGTGTTTGGATAAACAGAAAATTCTTGTTTTGACTTAGCTGATGTCGTTGTTGTTGCTGCTGCTGTTGCTGCTGTTGTTGCTGCTGCTGTTGCTGCTGTTGTTGCTGCTGTTGCTACTGCTGTTGCTGCTTCTGCTGCTGCTGTTGTTGCTGCTTCTGCTGCTGGTAGAGGCTCCTTTGAATTTGACTTCCTTCTCTTCTTTAAGGCTCCGTCGATGTTTAAAGATGATTTTTTTTTTTTTTTTGGCACGTTTTATTATTTTTGTAGTCCAGTCAGATTTTTTGTTTTTTAGCCATTTATTTCGGCATTTATGCTCTTTTGGCATATACACTGCACTCTATTTATGAGCTGATTTAATGCTATTAGAGCATTTATAAGGCACTGTTTTCAGGCACTTTTTATTTTCACAATTGCTGATGTATGGCCTCAAGCACGCCTTACCACAATTTATAATGGTACACAAAGCAACCTTTAGCTATAGACTATAAGGTGCTTGTTTTAAAACATAAAAGATTCTTTTGTATCTTTTGCTTTTTATATTTATACTCTGTTCCTTACCTTTGGTAGGGGGAAACAAGAGTCACTTATTTTTGCTACCTTTAGCTGTAAGATGCTTAAAGGAGCTGGCCTTTCTCTGAGTTCCTTACCTTTGGTAGGGGGAAACTGCAGAGTCGATTAAAGGCTCGATTGACCAAATGTAAAATCCCAAATAAGAAGATTTTACTCGTTGAGTTTTTGTAAGAAACTGATTTTATTTGGAAATATCTTCGGTTTAAATAGGTGACATGAGAATCGCATCTTAAAGTAAATGGCCTACGCAGAGGCCTAAGTAAATAGTCCCCGCCTTATCGAGGTCCCACGCTCGGGCACATCTGCCTATCTTGAGCGGCGAGGACCTTATCTGTGGTCTCCCACTAAGGGACTATTTTAGGAGGCGGGGAACGATCTCAAGTGACTGACTCATGTAGTGTGCACTTAAATTACATGTTTTTGAGCAATGCACCCATGTCGCCTTAGATAACAAAATCCTAAATATAATTTATCGCTCTCGATTCATTTACATAAGATATGAACGGAGCCCAAAATTGTAAGTCTTTAAATATATTCGTGTTCATGTGTGAACACCTTCCAACCTAACAATTCCAACTTTTACCTGGATATTTGAATCAGTTGCCAGGCGGTAAAAATATGTGCCCATAAATAACCGACTTAGGCAAACAACGGTTTGCGTTTGTGTTTCGGTTTTCTTCGTTTCGGCTTTCCCAAAAAAAATAAAGAACGCTAATTGGGCGAGTTAGAGGAAAAGGTTTGGCAACACACTCCCATGTGGGTTATGCCAACTCTCCAGCAACTTTACGCCGGATTAAGCCTACCCCACGGAAAGTAAAAAGCCCACGGAAATAAATCGCGCCACCCACATTCCGATTACACCATTACTACAATCGTCTCCATTTCGCTTTTCTTATCGCACACTGCCCAAATACAAAAGATAAAGAGCGAAAGAAATGCGGTTGATTGACGAATTAAAGCCGCGAATCTCAATTAAATTGAATATAAAGAAGTCAGTATTAAAAAGTAAACAATAAATAATAGCGCAAGTAATGTGTTGTCCACAAAGCAAAATTAAGTACAAATAAAATGCGAGAAGAAGAAACGATGACAGTGTGAAATGAGCAAACACAAAAGGGGGTTGGGTGGGCGATGGGTGGCGGATGGCGAAAGGGGAGGGGGAGTGGCACAATGAAAAGAGCAAACATGGCAACAACGGCGATTACAACAAAATGCCAGCAACAATAGCAACAACAACAATCGAGAGCAGCAACAACAAGGGAAAAAGAGACAAAAACAACAGCAACGTTTTCTCTGCGGACGTCGCGTTAACGCTGCACAAAATATTATTCAAAAAACCTTGACACACTTTTCATATGCCGCACACACACACAAGCACACACGCGCACAGATACAAAGCACACTCACACACACAGATACAGATTCGCCCAGGGACGGTTTCGACCGCAATTCGCCGCTGCCAGCGCTGCTGCCACAGCCTCTGCCAGCGTCGCCGTCGCAGCGAGCCGCTCGAGGAGGAGGTCAGCTTAATGTAGATTTGTATAATAGTGTATTTCTATATATAAATGTGTCCGTCTACACTAAGAAAAAAAAAGCATACCTTACAAGAAAAAAATCGATTTGTAAAGTAAAACGCTTCTTGAACATAATTAAATAGTTAAGATATCAGATTTATTATGTACTGTTCGTTTTAGTTAATGTATATAGGAATAAGAACATAACTTGGATACATTATAAGATTATACTCATTAGCAGTATAGTACAAGAGGACTGTAATCATTCAGATGAGCAATAAAAACCCATAAATATACAACTGGCAGAGGATTTTAACATCCTAAAAGTTTGCATTTATTTATTATCTGACTTTTATCTTCACTAATCAAATACAAAAAAAAAAAGATAAAAACACTTTTAAACAAGTCCTGATTGCTATTTAATTTATTTTCAGTGCGCTTCAGAAAACTCGTAATGCACACATTTAGTCAAAGTGCACTTTTTCAATGCGCAATAAATTACGCATACCACCCATATACCCTCCCTCCCCTACTTCCCCTCCTTCCCATCATTATTTCACTTTTTTCACGCAACCTGTTCAAACCTTTTTGGCGAAAACGTAATAAATTAACGCGTATAAATTATACAATATTTAATATTTAATTTGCCTCTACTATTTTGCGTTGTTAATTTCATTAGCCATTATTATATTTGTTATAGCACATTTGTAATGAGGTCAGCTGAGTGAGTGTTGCTTCTTTTTTTTTTTTTTTTTTTTTTTTTTGTTATTTCTGTAGATCGGCAACGGCGACGCTGACTTCGCAGTCCGTCGGTCTATCTTGTCTGTCATGTGGAATATCATCACCAATCGAAAGGTGCCGTGGAACAGGTGTGGCTCAATGGGGCTTTTTTGATTGCCATGCTTTGCTCAGTTATTTATTTATACTAATCAATCACTTTGTTGAGTTAATATGGAAAGAATTTTTTTGGGCTGGGTGATCATCATTCTGAAATCATTCGCTTTATTATGATGTTGCTAAACATTTATGGTAGATTTTTTGAATAAAACATTTAAAATATAATTAGCGTATTTTAAAATACATTGTTAAATTAATAAAATGATCTATTGTTTCCCAAAATTGCATTTTCCAATAGAACAAAAACTGAAACCAAAGTAAAAAGCTGACCACAGGTCGTATACGCGATTTTTTCTAAAGAACATAAATATTTCTTGTATATACATACATATTATACATATATATTTATAAACTTTACAGGTTTTATACTTATATGATAAACAAAATATTATTTTTAGCCGACTTGTTCACATTATTAAATCCTTTTCACTTTCCCAACGTCATTCACTTTCCCTTTTTAGGATGACTCCTCTTCTTTTCCCTTTCCTTCCCTTTCGCTGTTCCATGGAATTCCCCTTATTTTATTCATATCTCAGTTGGCCTGGTGACCACGTGCTAATAGCTGACTAATCCCCGCCTGGAATTTCAATTGCAATAAGCTGAACGGAAAAATCGTTGTAAATATTGCATTTATATGTCGTCTGTTGTTGATTTGCTCGATTTTATGGTACCGATTTGGTTCTTCTTCTTCGCCGCCGTCGTCGTCGTCGTCTTTTTGCGCAAAAAGAAAAATATACAATAACAGAAAAAGAAACACACACAGCGCGACTGCAATTCATTTAAAACGTTCGCCCCCTCTGCCGACGCCCCTGCCCCTCTGCCACCCTGCCCCCCTCTGCCGGCGTTGCAGTTGACGAAGCTTGAAACTGGGTCACGAGGCCACAAAAACAATTGCAGGCGGCAAAAAGGGGGGGTTTTCGGCTAGGGGGCTGCTTGGCGTCGGGTGTTTTTTCTGCTTAAAATGCAATGCGCGCTTTTTTACAGGGAGGGGGGAGGTGAGGTGAGGGGAGGGGTTTGTTGCTAGCGGGGTTCTGTGGCCCCAAAGCGAGGGTGTGCTAGCGTGTAGACGCTCTTTCAGTGGGCGGGTGGTTTTGCTTTGCTTTTGGTCCTTCAAGCCTCCGCCCGATGCGTAGAAGCAAATAAGTTGCATTCGCCTGCAAGTGAAAGGAGCGGTAGGTAGTTCGCTTGCGGGTAGCGCCCACCGGGGGGGTGAAACGTAAAAGGAGAGGGGGCGTGGCTGCTGAGTGGGGTGGGGGGCTGCTGTGGGACAGGACTCGTTGCTAGTTCGCAATTTGGGTCATCCAAAAGAAAGTCGACTAGATGAAACAAAAAAAAAACATTTTAGACATGCATTTGTGCGGCAGAAACTCGCTAGTCTCGTGCACTAATTAAGTTGAGGGAAAACAGCTTGCGAATATTAAGTGAAACACATAATTTTTACAACAAAATGTATAACTTAATCGTTGAAATTTTTATATTCGTTAAATAATAATAATAATAATAATAATAATAATAATAATAATAATAATAATGAATAAGATTAAATAAGCTGAAAAATATATATTTTTATCAGAATATACAAAGTACATAAGACCAATAAATGTATCTAAACACTTATCGAAATATTTACTTATGTATATGCAAATATATGGCATACATACATATGTAAATAGTTATTTATGGTCACTCCAAACAACCCGCTTATTATATCTCAAAAATCAATCAATAAGCAGAGAGAAGCAGAGAAGTCATGTGCCACGAATATCAGATACCCTTTTTTTTTGCTACTGAAATGTGAAATTTTCTATTTTTCATACGGGCGGCCACCCCTTTTCTTTTTACATACATTTCAACGAAACTAATATACCCGTTTAGTCAACGAGAAGAGGGTATAATAAGAAAAGCGAATAAATAAAGAACTTGTTACAAAAAAACTAAACATGACGGTCTATGTAGTGGCGTCGTCTTTTATCTTCGTATCAAACATTTGTCTTTATTTTATTTATACCTTTTTTGACACTGCTTACTTAAGATGGCTTTTTATTTATTAAAAATGCTTATAAATGGCATGTACATTATTTATATGTATGTTTTATGTTAATTGTTTGACAGCGGCAAAAAGGAAAATCTGCCCAATTAGACAGACATGAGTTGTGTGTTTTTTTTCCCTGGTTATTGTTGTTGAATTTGGACTGCAGCCACCTTGAGCCTTGGGCAACAATAATTAAACATGCCAACAATTTTTGCGATTTTAATTCACATTTGAATAGCGCGGCGTGTGTAGAAGTGTGTGTGTGTGTGTGCGTCTCTGATTCGCTTTTTCTTTATTGCTGCGGTTTTCATAAACTTTGTTGCTATTTCTCTGCGGTTTTTGGGTTTTTGGCACACCAAAATCGTTGAGATTCCAATGCTGAGCAAGCCGAAAACAGATTTATGAATCGCAAAAATGCCAATTTGCATACTATAAAGTGCACATTATCAACGATTCATTATAGTTTATGAGCAGCTACTTTACTTTCAAAACTACAGACATTTGTGCGGCGAAATTCAGATAAATGACTAAAAATATGTTAGTCGATATAATTATTTTTTTTTTACTGAATATAAAATACAACTGAAAATGTGTCTTAAGAATTATAAATTTTTTCAAATTGCATGTGAAAAAAATTAATTTTTTTACATTACATCTGCTCAGTTATGAAGAATCTATGTTTATATTTTTATGAATGTTTAACCACACCATAAAAATCGGCGTCGGCTTTTACATAAAATGGTAAATGTGAAAATCCATTTACCATAATATTTTCGGATTCCAGAACAGCAAAATTCGTTTCATCTCGCCAATCCAAATAGAAAACAAATAAATATTTACTTAAAATTCCCAAAACACCAGCGGCAAAACTGCGGTGATTAAAATGCCAAAACTATTTCTAATGATGTTTGGAAAAGGAGCAGAGACACGTTTTTGGCCAAGCAAAATAAAGCAGCAGCAGAAAAAAGCAAAAAAAAACACAAAAAAAATTCAAAAAGACGAGGAAAATCGTCTGAAGAAACTTGGAAATATATGAAATAAAATTCGCTTCGTCTGGCGGCTGTCAAAAAGTCGACGTCGACGCTGACGTCGCAGCAGCGCTGCCTCGTTGTTAGATATGGTGACCCACTAACCTACTTTTTCTGAAAACGTTGAAGCTTTTTACGTATAAACTCACACACTCGCAGTCGCACGAATGTATATTTTTTCTTAGTGCTTCATTTTTTTTTCATTTTGATTAATATTATATAAACAAAGTGGAAATATTCAACAACGCAATCGACACAGAAACAAAAAATAAAGCAGAAATAATGAAAATGAAAATGGATGGAGAGTAGCGTATCGCACTAATGTGTGTGCGTGAGGAAAGAGCAAAAGAGCTTTTTTATAAACGCAAAAATAAAAACCCGAAAAAACCAAAACCACAAACGAGAGATTCCCACAAAAACAAAAAGCGCCACACAAAAAAAAAAAAGCATACGCAATAACATTTCCCGCCTCACACGCACCAAAGCTTCCACCCATCCCCTCCCACATCCCCCTTAATCAACCCACTTTATCCACCCGAAAAAAAAGACGAAAATATTCAGTATTGAACCTAACCCAACAAAAAACGCTGAAAACGACACAAAAACGAAACCAAAAAAAAAGCTCACGCACATTGTATTTTGCTTTCAGACTCCCCACTCACTCCCTCTCTCTCACACTCCTGTTGTTCCCGTCTCTTTCTCAGGCTTCTGTTGATATTTTTGGCAGCTTTTTTCCAATGCGTAAAGGGCGAGCACAGACAAAAACTACACAAAAACGCTTAAAGGTCGAGTCTTGAACTACCCTAATAATGTTTTTTCAATTAAAGGTCTAAATATTTTTTCCATATTTCGACCTTAAATTGGTTACTAAAGTTAAGTAATTGACTTACAACGTATTAGCATTAATAATCGACATTATATCATATTACATTTATAATGTTCGTAATTAAACTTCGTAAAACTTTTTTATTTTTCAATGTGAAGAGTTCATGTGATCATGGATATCTACTAAGCAAGGACGAATTAAAAATTAGTAATCGGTTGTACAAAATATTTAATCTAATTACGGTGTTGCCTAAAGTTCAATACCCACTTGAAGAGAAGACCCAAAAAAAAAAAAAAACAACCGAAACAATCAACAGTGTGAAGCATTCACGATCGTTTGCGCAATTTTGCTCATTCATCGCACGCACTTTCGTTTTTTTCGGGTTTTTGGTTTGGTTTGCTTTGTATTTTGAAATACATTTTGGTTATATTTCGTTGTTGCTGTCGACTGACTACGTTTTTCCAATCAATTTCATCAATTTACGTTAAGGTTTTACTTCGCTTTCGGTTTTTTTTTTGTCAGGGAAAGTCCCATTGTTTCCAACGCCATATGGTTGAATTTGGCATGGATCTGAATACGAAATGTACTGAGTATTTGACCCATTTCGAGTTTTTCAAGGGTTTCATCAATCAGTTATAAGTTTTTGATAGGTTCAGTTGCGTCATTTGTTCTGATTATATTTATATTAATTAGTTATAATATATTAGTCATACATATTGAAGATCCTAGTCATGAATATCCTAGTACTTAACGGTAAATAAACCCTAGTTAAGTAGGTTTTTGAATCCTTACACACTCACAAAATCCTAAATATGCATATAAGTTCGATCCTGTTGTTTTCTATACTTTAATTTTGCAACTATTTGATTGGCATTTTATCCTTTTATCCCGTTCTGTGCTTATTTGGTAGTAGTCCTACATTTTTCCGGCGACTCATCTCGTTCAGTTAAATCCCTACGATTTCCTCATAAGGATATAGAAACATATGTATGTACTTATATGCACCACCCACTGAGAATCCATTTTATCATCCATCAGTCACACGCAGCTGTAGCCATGTACTAGATTGTACATACTTCCTTCCATACATATATGTATGTATGTACATATATATGGTTCAGATAGAGAGAGAAAGATAGAGGCGTGTGAGCGAGAGGGGTACAGAGGTAGAGAGAGAGAGAGAGAGAGAGAGAGAGAGAGAGAGAACTCCGCTTGAACCGATGACGGCGACGACTCTTGGTTGGTTTGGTAATCAAATCTAGGTGACCCAAATTGCATTGACCTAGTTTCAAAAGGGGGGCGGCGGGGTACGGATTTGCCACCCCAAAACCAAATAAGAAGGCACAACTGCACCGAAATGTGTCCTTTGAGATCGATGCATTGATGCAAGGACCAACTTAAAATTAAAGCCACAAACACACATTGTGAGTCACTACTTCTTAAGCAGAAATGTACAAATTTAGATGCTGGCATTTTTTATTTGTTGGATTTTCCTTTTCTTCTCTTGCGATCGTTTCATATAAAACCTTTACTTAATAAGCAAGTCATAAAACCAACAGCCGTTCGTTATGTTTCTTTATTATTTTCGTGTGTTGTGCATTGCACATTGTTAATTCAAGTGAAGGACAAACAATATGCAAGTTGACAATGGAGCGGAATGACGAATGACAATGCGATGGTGTCAACAGCTTGGGTTAAAGTTAAACGGTGTCAAAACTAATTAATTTGTTTGCCAAGTGAAGGATTTTGCAACTGACGGATTGGCTTGCAAATAATCCAAGAATTTTTACCAATTCATGCATTTTGAACCTTGATGCTACTTTAAGCTGCCTTAATCTCTTGTAAGACCTTTCAGATAATTTATTTATTTCTTGTTAAAGGTATTTATTTACAGTTTACACATAGAATAAATATTTAATAACAACTATTTCCTACAATTTCCACCCATTTAATTAATCCCATCTCGCAATAGTCAACTTAAAAGTGACAAAATCACAAAGAAAAATATTTGTACAAAATATGTATAAATTGATTTCGAAATCAAACGCACCAAAAGCAAAATAAAAAAAAACTACTCAATTTTTAAGTTGTTAGTGTGTGCGATGTGAAGACAATAAAAACTCATATAAACGCGCACAGATAGGCCGAAAGATTATGTAAGTTCACGTGAAAAACAACAACACGAGATACAGAGAAATAGTACTCAAATAATAATATACAAAATATAGAAGATGGGGGGGGGGGTGTAGAAGGGGGGGAGGTAGGAGCTCGAAAAACTGTTTCAATGTCTGTTTTATGTTGTGTTTTTCACAGTTTTCTGTTTGCCTAGCTGCAATTATTTTTACAATGTTATGTTGCTGCCATGATCTAAATTTCCCAACTAATTATTGCGACAAACTTACAGAGGCGTACGATATGCAAAACGCGTAAAAGTAATATTGGATTTCATTTAAATTTCAATTAAAAACAACAAGCAAATACTAAATGAATAATACAATAAATACGTCCATTACTTTCAACGTTACTTACTAGTTACTGTCTTCAAATTATTTTAATTTAATTAAATATCATACATTATTTAAATTTTGTTATTAACATTTAGTTTTGCTAATTCCCATTTTGTTTATTCCTGTCTAAATAAATGGCACTATTCATTTGAGCGACACTATAATCGCTCGTATCACCATTTTTTGTTCAAATCTAAATACGCTCGCCATCTCGCTCTGGCCAACGGTCACATTTTCGGTCGTGTGTGCGCAGGAGCGAGACAAAAACTTGGCCAAGTGCAGTAGGCCATGCAAATAGTCAAAGTGGGTCAAAAAGTGGCTATCAAAAGCTATATCAACATCAACTATGGCCGCCATTCGAACCGAAAGCTCCGTCTTTGCCTCGTTCCCTCTTCGTGTTTTTCTTCGTATGAGCCGATAAAGCCGAACACGAATTGTAAGCAAATTATAAAAATAAATAAAGCCGAAACGCACCCCCTCCCCACCCCTCATCAAACCATTCGTCACTACACATTCCCTCCCATTACCAAAAAAATATTTCTTGTTTATTTAAATATGAGAAGAGTGACAACACAAACAGCAACAACAACTAGCATAAGAAATACGGTTACATCATAGCGACATATGGCAGAGGTGTAAATTATTTCATTATTTGCTGTAACAATTTTATATTTTTTTATATTGGTCTAAAGGTCCGGGGGTTTGATTATGACATTTATTCGGATAGTGCGACTAAACATGTTTTATGTTTATGGCCTTGCAGCCTGATTGTAGTTTTCTTCTCACGTGTTCAGCCATTTTTGAAACATGTTTGTTGGTGATAAGTATTTATTGGAAGGAGAGGTTGTGAAAATAATCTCATTAACAATTTATACACTTTGAAATTGAAATAGTTTTAGAAACGGGATTGGTCTATCTAGTAGAATTTTATAAAATATTTTGCATACTTATTCGTATTTTACTTTAATTAAAAACTTTTATTTTTGAGGCGACTTATTTTATTGTATTTTATATTTTCTTTTTAAGCTAATTAATAATTAATAATAATAATTTGATTGTTATTTTAAATTTAGTTAATTTCCAACCCTTTTATTGCTCCATTAGTATATTTTTAATGAAAATAACAACACAGGAGCAAATGTGTAGGATTTCCAGGCTGATTACAAACTCTTCAGTAATTTGCCTTCGCAAAGCAATTTCAGCATTTAAAAGCATTTTTACAACTACAGGAGAAGCATAAATAATCATAATTGCTGCATAAATAACTTCATTGCGTCTTTCGGTGAAAAGAATAAAAAAGAAAAAAGGGCCGAAGTAAGCAAAAATCAGCCAAGACCTGCCGCAACATTTTTGCAAAGCAGCGCGAGCGAAAAGTACGTAAATAAATATGCAAATGAAAGTATATGTAAGCGAAAACAAGAAGAAAGGAAGTGTAAACAGAAAGTGCAATCGGCGCGCAAAAATGTATTTTAAGTTTAAATAAAATAAAAATTGAAAAATGTGACAACCGCGATAAGGTGGCAGTGATAAGAGCGAGTTGTTGTTTTTTACTTCTGCCCAGCGAGGGCTTATCTGTAAAAAGTGCGTTTGGTGTGCCATTTACCTAAACTGCAAGCAGTTGTTCTCGTTTCGCAGTTGCTGATTCTCTCTGCTTGTGTTTCTTTTGCCGCTTCTGCTGTTTGTTTTATTTTATTTTTCCTTTTCGTATTTCGTATTTTTCCTCTTTTCCTCGTGTGAGCTTTATGGCGGAAAGCTCACATGAGTTCTATTTTGCTTTTTGTTTAGTTTGCATTGTCCTGCATGCTGCTGGCGATAAGCTCTTTGCCACATTTTTTTATGGCGCGTGGGTATTTTTTTATATTTTCTGTATCTGTTTCTGATTCGAAATCTGTATCTTTTCATCTGCCTCTTGTTTTAGAGGATCGTTTAGGTTCCCGTTTGTTTGCTCGCTGTTTTTTTTTTTTGCAGTTGGCGCCAGCCACTCAACTATGCAAACACACACACAAACGAACAGCCAGAATGCACACACACATGTGCAAACTGCAAAAGCTCCGGTCGACCGGCAAAAGCTCCACAATTTGCCCTAGTATGCGGGTTCTTTATCTACGCCCATGTGTTCGTGTGTGTGTGTGCGTGTGGAGGAGTGCGATTGTGTGTTGCGAGACTGCCGCCTGCAGAGCACATTTTAACATTTTTTTTTTTCAAGAATAAACTATTGCGCGTGTAGTTGTGACTGGAAGATTAAAAAAAAACCGTTCAGCTAAGACGATTTCTGAATGCGCTACGTGTGGGGTCGGTGAGAGGAAATGGAGAAGGATGCAAGAGAAGAGAAAGACGGAAAAGAGACAAGAAACTCACTTTAAACAATGGGTAGTTACTGCCTCGTTGATTTTTGGTGATTTTGTTTAAACGCAGTTTTGCTTTGTTGCACAATTCCCTATACGGAAAATATATAAATGGCTTTCCTTAAATCCTTAAAGCAGAATATTAAATTTTAATACCAGAAACTAGTTCATTCCCAAAATATATAAATGGCTTTCTTTAAGTCCTTAAAGCAGAATATTAAATTTTAATACCAGAAACTAGTTCGTTCCCATAATGAACAAACCGTTTCGGTCAACTTTTCAGATCTTCAAGAAAACAGTTTATTCTCAAATCATTATCATTTTGTTTGATCAATTAACCGCAATAATAGTTCTACAAACAATCTCATTTCGAATCTATCAATGCTACGAATTTAATTCAGGTTAAGTGTACTCTCTAACTTTTCGCCACATAATTATTAATTGATAACCTATCGCTGAAGCTGACACATGACGTATACGTAACGCAAAAAGCCGACATTACGTATACGCCGCGATAAGCAAAGATAAGAGGCGAGTTGTACCAGTATCTCTGCAATGCAATGCCCACTTTTGCCCGATTACAATGCCCGTGGTAAGTGTAACAGCGCAATTTCGAGAAGAGAGAAGCAATAGTTGAGTACGTGCCGTATTGAAATGGTTACAGGGCACTAAATCACTTTGATGACAATAAAACAAATAAATGGACATAAAACTCTGATAAAAAAAGCATTGGATAAAAAAATGCAACTTATCTTAAGAATATGAAATAAATAAGGTTACATAAAAGTGGAACGACAGACCATTTTTCATTTCTATTGATGGGAATTGCACTTATTAATATCAATTATTGAGAATAATCTTATATTTTCATGACTAGTATCAATAGTCAAGTAGCTTATAGCTCTAAAGACACTATATTCGATAGTTAGCTGGGAAAGATTAATTCAAGTGTAACACCTAAAGACAAATATATATGTATTAATTATGAGCATTTACCAAAATGCTGTACTTATTAATATTGCAATTTTCCTCTAAAACTACGCTACATATTTTGCAACATGAAAGCCATAAAAGCACATGAAGAATACAAAACTAAAATGTCATAAATTAAATTACAAATGTGCAACCCCGAAGAAAAATAACAATTAAATAAATAAATGCAAAGAAAATAGAATGCAACTAGGTCAGGGTGCAAGTGCGAGCGAGATGCACGGCCGGATGAGCGAGGGGGACGGCAAGATGAGAAGATGAGAATCAGCGCAGTAAAGAAAAATCAATGCGCATTCTCTGTTCGTTTTCTCTCCTCTCCCGCTCTCTCTCTCTCTCTCTCTCTTAGCGAGTGCATCTCTCGCTGCACAAATCCCACCCATTCCCCACCCATTTGGCATTGCAAAATTAGTGCAAAGCAGCGCTGCAGACGTCGGCAGAATCGCAAACATCGAATGTGGCACAGGGTCAACTGGCGACCCATTAGCACACTTTTCCACGGGGCGTGGTGGGCGGTGGGTGGTGGGCGGTATTGCGTTGAAGGGGGAGTGGCAGCGTGCTATAGGAGCCAGACGCCCCAGACATTGCGAGAGTGCGAGACTCACTCCCAATGACATTTGCCTTTTTTTTGCCGAGCTAAGGTTAACAACAATAAAATGTTCAAAGCGGCGCAGTAACAACAACAATAACAATAACAATAACAGCATTAAATAACAAGAGGAAAAACGCAACATACTTGCATCATCAAAAAAAAAAAAAAAATAGAAGGAAAATGTTGCACCAACAATGGAAGATAATTTTATGGGCGATTATTCAAGATTAGCGGTATGCATTTATGTAAAAAGAATTTAGGATTTAGGAAAATCTTTTCAAATCATATTGTTTTGTAGGTTTGAATTGAATACAGCCACTATTACTTTGCCCAAATCATAATACATAAGTAAGTATAATAGATGATTTAATTGTTATCAACCAATTTAGTAATTTGTTAGTGACCAATTTTATCAGTTTGTGATTAAAATACTAATGTCACTCCACTATATTTTGAACAGTTAAAGTTTAGATACATTTGTAACTTATCGAACAAAGTAAACTTGAAAACCTATATGTGCAGCTCCCTTTTATAAATCGAAAACCCTGAAGGGTTCAACGATCCTACAAAAAAAAAAACTATGAAAACTAGAACCCTAATTACCAGTTTAAAAAAACAAACACTCCTGCGAAATGCGACTAATAACCCAATTACTATGCACTTAGTTAAACAATTTGCAAACAAAACAAAGTGCCCACCCCCCTCGGAAACTCCCCACCTCCTTTGATTGCCTGTTCTAATTGCTTGCATTATCATTATTATTGCTCAATTGTTACAATCGAATGCTTGGGCTTTGTTTTGTTTTTATATTTTTTAAGGGCACAAACGTAGCTAAACTTGATATTTTTCAATGTTCCATCCTTGAGTTGCATTTGCAAGATTTCTGTTTTCTGATCGCTTGACTAAGCCTTATTGTTCGGCTATTCGAAGTGTTTAGTTTAGTTTTCAGTTCAGTTTAGTTTGGGTTCAATTACCAATTTGCGGTTTGGTTTGCACCAATGGCGAATCGTGAGAAAGAATTAGAATTCAACGCAAGTGTGAATGACCAATGTGGAGGATAGAATGTGAGGGATTTTTCGATTTGCCTCACTTAATTGCTCACTAATTGCACGTAATACCATTTCAAAGACCAGACAATTGGCCATTAGGCCGTGTATATTTTAAGGGAATTACCCAGAACAGTTTAAAACTCGATAATTCATTGGTGTTCGACTTAATCATTGAATACAAATACAAATAGAAACAAAAAGAAAAAGGTAGAAAAACTTCAAAGAATGACCCACCATGATCTTTTCTTATTAAGTTACAAAAAAAATAAATAATTACCAATGAATTTATTAATACATTTTAAATTGTTAATTATATATAATGCACTTTTGTTACATTTCACGTTTGAACTGCTAAATGAATAGTTTAAAATAAGTTCGCTATAATTAAGTTAAAATTTGCAAATTTCAATCAGCTTTTGCGTTTTTTTACGAGCTTAAAGAGCAATTTTAAATCACAGTGAAACCAGGTCAGTGTGTTTTTGCACCCTTTAAATCTTTAAACTCTTCCCAATGCCAAACATTCGCCCATTTCGCCCAAATCCTTCTTCAAAGTCGTGCCACACAACAAAGCGACCTGATGGCCGCAGCTTAAATCAGACGTGGCAGACATTATTTGCATATAGAACGACCTTGAGCGCCCAAGGATACTCCGGTGGGTGGTGGGCATGTCCTTGGGACTCATGCCCGCTAGAACGGCGACAGCCTTCGCATCCATCCAAAGGACCTTGAAATGCGACGCTACAAACAATGCACATACAACATATGTATTATATATACGTACTATCCATATGCTATATGCAGCAGTCAATGTCGTGCCCCAATTTGTCTTTTTTTTTTTGCGTCTTTTTGCGCATTTTTTCAAAATGCAACAAGCTGCTAGCTGACTTTGACCCATTTAAATCCTTTGAGGTGAGCATAGACGCACGCCAGCGACGCCGGTGCGGTATGGTGCGGGTGGGGGTGGGGGGTTTGGGGTGCAGTGTGCGGTGTGCGGCACGGCGCAATCTATGTCAATGTCAGCCGGCGTTGCGGGCGGCGGCGGCGGCGTCGTCGGCAAATAAAACCAACTGAGGCAGAACAGCGCCACCGACAAACGCAGCCGCAACAACAGATGCACACAGAAAAAATACCCACTAAGTTTCAGATATTTTCTATTAATTAATTTATTAAGAGTCTAAAGAAAATGGCCATCGTGGCAACTAAAAATTCTATTCAAAAAGATAGAGTACAATCTTATTGTGCAACTAATTCATCATCTATCGCTAGCTTAAGATATATTTGTGATCGATTTTATAAGAGAACTTTCAAGTACTTAAATGGTTTCTGGTTTCTATAAATTAGCGTTAAAATTATCGTTTGAGTTATAAAAATAATCCTAGATTGTTTTCTTGAACATAACTACTTAACCAGATGATTTTAAACATTAAAAATCATTTCAATTTGCATCTTTACTGTTGTTCATATAATTCGTATATTTCACAGATTTCTCTCACTGTAGAAAGTGTGCAATGGAGAGCGAAAGAGAGGGTGCGAGCGCACGCGACTGCCTGCGCCGACTGCGACGCCGGCTGCGCTGCGGCTGATGCACACGGTGACCTTCAAATTTCTATGCAATTTCGCTTTTTGTTATTGTCTCGCATCCTTGAGCCCAATCTCCAATATTAGAAAACGCAAGCGAGCGCAAAAGCGATTCGTTTGCGCTTGACCCAAATTCTAATGCCCCGGCGACCTTGCTCCATTTTGCCTCTCTTTCTAAGGATGAGACGCATGGAGCTGGAGAATTTAAGCTGCACTTGGGGGGTTTCCCGCCGCAAGGTCGCCACGGCCAAGCGGGCGAATTGAGTGTGCCTGTGGTAAGGAAAGGGGTGCAAGCACTCGATGCACGATGACATTGCCGAATGTCAATAAAGTTAATTTGAAAATTGAAAAGCCATATCATGCCACCAAGTGTCGTGTAAAACAAACACAAAATCAAACAATCTTACATACATATTATGTATTGTATGTGTGTCTGTAATATTTGATCATTCATCATCGACGGCATTTGGCAGGGGTCTGTCACAGTTTGCCCATTTAATTGCTATTCACGCATCGAACGAATTTTTCTACATTTGCATTTTACAGATACTCTTTGGAAGAACAAGGGATATCTGGTATATTTAATATATAGAACTATATTCATTCACACTAAAAGTAAATAGCTCAAATCTAACTGCTGAAACTTTTTCAGCTGCATTAGAAGGTAACCAACCATATGTTATCAACTACAATGGTTATAAACAAATAATTATTCATATTCAAACTTCAATTCGCTTTTAATTAGACATTGCAATTAAGCAAAGCAGTTTTAATGAAGAGCATTTCGATTTCGGCTTTTCCAAAAACATCGCCCGAAAGTAGGTTAGTTGCATTTTTATAGACATTTCAAATGGATTTTTATGGCTGCATCCGACGCCATGCCGCACAACAAACATGGAGCTAAGTGCGAGGCCAACTGTGGACTGGTGGAGGGAATTCAAGGAGGGGGGGGGGGGGAGAGGTGGGTTGTACCGCCCGTGCATATTTAAACTTTGCATTGCACTTGGCACACTAAGATTTAAGACGACCGTCTCCGTCTGGCCGAGCCAGTGGAAAACCAACCGCCAGTAATGACAGGTTAGTGAAAACATCAAGGTCTGATTCAATTTAAATTGAATGTGTAAAATGTAATAAATGTCAGTTGAAATGCGTGTGAATATAATCGCATTTTAATTGGCCGGATTGGTAGTAGCAAGTGCTCTAAAATTGCTGAGCAACCAAAAAAAAATATTTGGTAATGAAATGTAAAATTTATTATTCATAGTACATAATCTTTGTAATGCTGTTGTTTCGTTTTATCATTATTATTACATATTATTTATAAAGTTTCATTATTTTGTATATTGCATATTAAATATTGATTTATTAATGAATTTATCAATTTTTTTTTTCATAACTTTCATTATTGCTTGCTTTTGATTTATTGATTATTTGAGCATTTGTTTGATAATACACGCGGTTTTTGTTTAATTGTGTCATTAGTTTGTATTTTTCTTATTAGTCGTTATGTATTTGTATTATTTCGCACTTGCCGCTTCGTTATCACTTCACTTGCAGCAACAACAGAATGTTTGCCAAACAATTTGCCTTTCGAATTAGGATGGTTTTGGGGAGGTAAATAAATCATTTGATACAAAAGATGAACTTACCTCCGTTATCGTCGATTTCCAGACCGAACTCATCCTCGGACATGGACTCATCGTCGCTGCTGAGATTGGAGCCACTGTGGTTGCCGCTTTGCATGTGATGCTGCTGCTGCTGCTGCTGCTGCGGAGTGGTGCTGGCACTGCTAGTGTGGTTGCTGTTGGGAGACGCTGCTCTCGGGGCACAGGAACTGGCGGCCAGCTCCTCAATACTGTGCAATGAGCTCCTCGTCGGATTGGCAGTGTTGCTCATGGATGTTGTCGTTGTGGGCGTTGCAGTGCCTATTGTGCGTGCAATCGATCCTGATCCCGATCCCGATCCCGATCCTGAACCCGATGCCGATCCAGAGCCCGGCCCTGTGGTCGTAGTGGTGCTAATGTGGCCATCATCCTTGCCCACCTGCACCTCAAAGTCCAACAATTGGGCCGTTGTGGAGGACAGGAAGTTGCTGGTGGAAACGGAAGTCGACGAATTGACTTCAAGTGGTTTCAATTGATGATATTCGACGGGCGGCACAATTATGCTACTGTTGTTGCCATTTGGATTTTGGGGATTCTTTTGCAACAGGGCGGGATCAATGCACTCGTTGGCGCTGCGATGGGTGGGAAATAGAATATTGGCAAACGATGGCATCGTCACAGATTCGATGATCACCGAATTGCCGTTCGATGGCCTCACTGTCTTAGCCTCCACGTTGTTGTTATTGTTATTGTTAGTGTTGTTATTATTGTTGTTGTTGGTAGTGGTAGTTGTTGCAGCTGTGGCAGTGCCCATTAGTGTCATGTTGCTATTGCTGTGGGGATTTGGACTGGCCACAAAGAAACGATCGCACAAGCCGCTCAAGGAGATGCCTCCATCCAGTTGACTGGCATCGATCGTTTGCAATGAACTGAAGTTATCGGCATTTGCCGATGTTGTTGCCGCCTCAACTGCTGCTGCTGCTGCTGCAGGTCCTATTGTTGCAGTTGCATCCTTCTGTTGCAACTGCAAGTGTGAATAGAATGGCAGCATGGGCGAACTGCCCGCCGCCAGCATTTGATCCTTGTGATGATGGGGCATTAGGAGTTGCTGCTGCTGCTGCTGCTGATGTGAATGTTGCTGCTGATGCTGATGTTGCAGGTGGTGATGATTGCTGGTAGCTTCTGTTGCATAGTTGGTGTTGCTGCTCTCCGCCAGCATAGGTACATTGAAGGTATCCATTTTATGAATAATATAATTTAACTTTTATTTTTTGTACGTTTCGTTGTGATGTGTGGTATTTGTTTTGTTGATTCTTAATGGCAGGTAACGATAGTAGTTGTAAGTTTATAATTGCTTTAAAGACCTGAAAATGGTAATAAAGCAGATTATTAGTAATCAAAAAAAAATTCTAAGCGTTTTTAAAGCCGTCTAAACCAAAAATCAATCCGTTCTAGTAATAAATATTAATTTTCAGGAAGTAGGACAAGGATTTCAAAGGCCTAGGTTAATGCAAGGTCAGGTTGAAGGTCAGGTCGCAGAGAATGTGGGCCAAGGAAAGGCCTAATGGTATTTGAAGCAGGCCAAGGTCAACTCTTTGTGGGGAGAGAAAGCTTTCAAAGCTTTTTCTGTACCACTTCAATGTCCACCCAATTTATTATGTTATATTTCAGTTTTTTTATAATTCTACTATTTAATTATTGTTTAGGGTTTTTAACTAAATCGTCGAAAGTCCACAATATATACCTCCGTAGAGCTTAGGAGTGCCTAAACTATTTTTATCAGTATCAATGCAATTTCACCAATAAACCGATGTTTAAAAATTAAATTTCAAAATAGACGTCGAGAATCTTTAATTTAAAAATTGAAAAATAAAGTTTTTTTAAAAATGCAATTGTTTTACAAGATTACAAAAATTAATAAAAAAAAAAAAAGTTAATGCATTAAAAGCATCTTTAACCAAATTATTTTTTCCGAGTAGATAAAATCCATTTAAAAATTAACACGCTAAATTGTTTATTCCCCCATTTACAGTAATTTTCCAGTTCGCGAAACAGACAACTGGAAAGATTCCCCCATTTTTTTAAGCCCTGTGTTACCCTTTTTAACGATACTTTAATTAACTTCACTCGACTTCAAGTTCTTCACTTTTCGTGCTTGAATCTCACCAACCCTCGGGTAATCCACGGAAAAAAATTGAGCAAATGACATTAACTTTATATTTAATATTTTAAAAGAAAAATATCTTAGTGGAAAATACGAGAAAATGTATAAAAAAAAACTATAAAAAGCTATAAACTGCTGATACAATTTTCAGTTTATTATCCAAATTTTTAAAACCACATTAATTTTTGTAAAAAATATATATATAATGATCCCAGTAAAATTTATTTAAACAAACAAAAAGGTGATTTTATTTAAAAAGTTTTCTTATAATGATGGTTTTTAAATCAAATTCGTGTCAAAACTGTATTTCATTCCGTGCTCCTACTTCCCATTAAAGATGGTAAGTGCAGTAAAATAAAGCTCACCCAACTAGACAAAATGGAAAAGGAGGTTTTTGGGGGGTAAAAGGTGAGCGAGAGGAAGTCGTGCAGCGGGGAGAATTGAGAATTTACCTTTCATGCAGCTGACGTCGTTGTTTTTCCTTTTGTAGTTCTGTGTGTTGCGCATGCGCCCGGTTCCATGAATTCCAAGACGAAGATCGCGGAAGAAGAAGAAGCGCTGGAAGCTGTCCGTCTCTCTCTTTCTCCGTCTCTTCCCCTCTCGCTTTTTATGTATACAAAAACCAGTTGGAAGCGAAAGCAAAAGTTCTATTATTATGTCTTGGTCTTCTTGCTGTTTCTGTTTTTGTAGCCGTAGCTGGTCTCCCTCTCTCTCGCTGTCTCTGTCTCGCTCTCAGTGTGGGAATTCGCATGTGTGGAGAACGGAACGCGAATTTATAATTCGCAAAACAAAGCTTGTGTGTGATTCATTTCGCCGATCGTAGTCGCTGTTGCCGTTGTTGTTGTTGTTGCTATTTCTCCCGATCGCATCTCTCGGCGTCTCGTTCTCTTTTGCTCTCGCTCTCCGAAAGCTCTTTCAGCATATTTCAGAACACGCACACACACGCGACGCCAAACGCATTTGGCAATTTATTTATATTTTTTTTTATTTATTTCTTTTATTTATTTTGCATTTATTGCCATTTACTCTTCCTCTATTCTCGGCGATTTCCTCTTCCCGATTTCGAACGCACACCAAGAACTTCTTGCACAATCGTCGCACGCGCGCAACAAGCGAAAGCTCTCAGAAACAACAACTATAAATTGCAATTCCTGCTACGCACACACTGACACGCTCGCACCGCACATACATATATACACACATGTACTGGGGTTCCACTGGGCACTCTGTGTTGTTGTTTTTCCGCTTGGCTTTTGCTAATTTTGCCTTGTTTTTGCTTCTGCTCCAATTCTATGACACAACGCTATCTTCCCACTTTGTGTTAATTTTTATACACAATTGCACACCAAAATTGGGGTTTGGTAAACGGATAGGCAATGACGGGGGCGCGGGCGACGATTGGAAACCAGAACACACTCCCGTTATGGACGCATCGGAAATATTAAATATATACGTATGTACACACACATAATTAACGCCAGAGCTGTTCTTCTTTTCGCTTTTGTTTACTTTCACTCTTACTTTCTTGGCTATCGCTCACTTTCAGCTATTGTTTATTCGCTGGCTTCACTTTTTCGGGAAAAACTATTCCGCACGCAAAAATTAGGTCTCGAGCGAAATTAGGTCGAACTCGAACGGGAACACAACACACAGTAAAAGTTTGTTGGCGTAGGTAGAAGAAGACCGAAAGCCCTCGCGCATACACGCACACACACATGCGCGGTCGGGATAGTGTTGGATCACCGGAGCGAAGAGCGGGGCCAAGGACAGAGAGGCAGCATTCTTGGCCTTTAAAAATCGTTTGAAGAACAAGGACGGCAATCATATGAAAACCGGAAAGCTTTCAGCTGAAAGCACTCACATGCACGCACACCCGCGTTTAGCGCACCGCTCGTGCGGCGAGCTTTTGAGAGCGACATCTGCCGGAACCTATCGCCAAGTTATCGATAGATCGTAAATTCAAAACTGTGGCGGTTTGTCAATGAAATATTACATAAATTTTAATAAGCAATAAAAAATACAATGAGATTATCTAGTTCAAATAATTGCAAATTTAAAAGGAAAAGAAGAAGACGAATTTAAATATTCACAAGATATAATTATACTTTTTCAAAAGAATGGGCCCTCTAAGTATATTTAAGTACTTATCTAAGACCTTACCTGTTCAGTCATCTATTATTATATATAAATAACCTTTTAAACCAATTTTGAAGAATCGTTTAATAAAAGCTTGGATCGATATTTGTTTTCAAATGCCAGGAGATTGTTAAAATTTTGAAGTGAAACCGCACTTTTAAATTGTCAAAATTTCACTTTGCATTTATTTTGTTTTTCATTATTAGTTTTTTTTTTTTTGTTAAATTTCTTCAGTTTTTTGTGGTTTCCTTTTATAGTTGCACAAAACTTACACACGTACATTACATAGAAAATTACAAACCTATCTGAAAATTGATTTACATTGTAGTTGGATCATATTGTGTATACATATACTTTATATATTATGTTAATAATTTCATTTAAAAATACATAATACATAAATACGCCTTTGTTGCTTCTTTAATATTATTACAATAATTATTATTTAGTTTATACTTTAGCTAGATTGTTTTGTTTTTTTAAAAACCATAGATTACACTTCATCCCTAGATTTATCTGTAAGTATATATCAATTTATTAGCTGATTGGCTGGCATACATTTTCCGTTCGTTTCCTCGTTTCTAACTGCCTTGCATTGTTTTCTTCTACTTTTATTGCATAATTGCAGCCAATCCCTAAAGATTCCAGATTTTCTCAATATTCTCGCTCTAAAATTTCCATTCATTTCCTTTTTCTTCGTTTTGAGTGTGTATAGCACCTTTGTATCACTTTGCATTAGCTCTAAATTTAATTTCCTTTATAAAATCCTTTATCTTCCAAAGACAAAGACGTGTGAGTAAAAACTAGTTACTAGCTAAAATATACATATGTATAGTATATAAATCTACTATTATATTCGTACTAATAGTTTTTCCATATTTGTTTGCACTTTACACTCTATGTTCAGTTAGTACTATGCTCATCCATTCATCATTATCTAATTTATATCTTTCTGGATCTTGCCCCGTCCAATCGCTAAAGATATCTCGGTTAAAATTTCATTAAAATGGTCTTAACGCCCAACAAGTTCCGTACACTGTCGTTGTATTTGATGAGCACAACCTTCGACGAACTGAACATGTTCAGCTTTTCACCGGCGCACAACAGCTGCAGGCAGGTGGCTTTCTCCAGGAAATCATCTATCTTGAACTCCCGTAGCAGGTGCTTCTGACTGCTGGCCAAGGCATTGCTGTTGTTCGGACAGAGCTAAAAAAAAAATAACAAGATTTTGTTATAAGTTCATTTAAATATCGCATCTAAATGGCACATACCTTGTTAAGCAACGTATCCTTCGATTTAACTTTAAGTAAATTGCACAAATCATTGAGTAGTACCCATTTATCACTGCCCTCGTCTTTGAGCAAGTACAGTGGTGGCAAGGGCACATCGGCCTCTTCAAATTCAAAAATATCACCATTCAATTCACTATCCATTGTCTCGATGTCCGTCTGATCCTCGTCTAGCCTAGTGCTACTATTCGTATTTGCTTTCGCATTCGTTTCCGTTTCCGCTTCTGTTTCAGCTTCAGCTTCCACTTCCTTCTTCACTTCATTCTTGACATTCACAACGCTTGTTACTAAATTATTTTCCACATTAGCATTCAGCTCCTCGTTGTTCTTATTGTTATTGCTATCCTCGTCGGTTCCCAGTTCCAATTTAACCATCGTTGTTGCCGTCGTCGTAGTCGCCGATCCAGTCTTTGTTGCACTCGTCTCCCCGTTCTGCTTGATCGTTGTTGTCACCCGATCCTGGTCCAAATCCTCGGGCTTCTGCTCCTCCTTTTTTTCCGCTAACAGACCATTCAAGTTGCTGGTCCTGTCACTGTTGCTGCTCATCCTCTGCTGCTTGGCCTCCTTCCTTTCTTTACGTAGAGCTCTGCTCATATCACAAGCTGTATTCGGTACATTACTGAATATATCATAACCATACTCCTTAGCATCTGGAAGAGATTAATGCATGGTTTAGTTCAAATTCATTCATATTTTAGTTTTATCCTTAATTGTATGCAATGGCAAAGAACTATTTGCTTCCACTCACCAAATATCTCCCAAGGCCCATTGAATCGCATTGGCTTGATGTCAGCGGCGGCACTTTGTGCATCGCTGAGATGAGCGCGCAGAATGCCTCGCATCAACTTGCTTGAAGCTAACATTAGCGGGGTTTGACCTAAAAACAAAAGGGTACAATTGTTACAATCCCTTCGAAATGCAAAGTTAAACATCCAACACCAACCTGAGTACGTTGCCAGCAACGGATCGGCTCCATAGGAGAGCAACAGTCGCACCACCTCCTCGTGATCGTTTTCGATGGCTCCGTGCAATGGCCTAATTCCAGATTGAGCCGCCTCCGAATGATTCGCGCCGTATTGAAGTAGAATCCTGGCAATCTCCAGCCATCCCTGGGTGCACGCCTCGTGGAGTGGAGTGTAGCCGGCGTTATCCTTTTGGTCAGGATTCATATTCATACGATCCAAGCAGTAGACCACCACATCGATTAGGCCCTGGCGAGCAGCCTTGTGCATGGTACTCTGACCAACTCCTTTGTTGAGCACCCACTTTTGGATCTCACGACAGACATCCATTTCCGTTTTCACCTTTGGAGGCAAATGGGAACTGCCAGCGATGGTGCTATCCGTATCCTCCAAGCGCTCATCCGCCGCACTCTGATTGTGTTCCAAAATGTGTTGTGTTATCTGACTGGAGACTTGGCTCTGACTCTGATTTTGCGTGTGGTTCTGCGTCTGAGTCGGAGCTGGTCTCTTCTTCTTTCGTATATAGTCAAATCCCGAGCTGCCTTTCCTACAACGATACTTCCTCTTGTGCGGACACTGCGGAGCCGTGACCGACTTGTCCTCCATGAGAGATCTCCTGGCCAATTTGCTATCATTCGCGCTGGCAATGCTGTTCATTTGCTGCAGGAACTCCTCGTACTTCTGGTAACTAATGGCATCTCCTCCATCTGCCTCCTGGACGCATTCTGGCGGAGCCGACGCCGGACGTTCCGGGCCGACGAAAATTTCACGGATGATCTCCCTGTGCTTTTGCAACTTGGTTTCTGTACGGGTTTTGCTCTGCAGCACTTTGGTGTCGAAAATGCTAAAGTGCCGCTTGCTCATATCGTCTAGGGATTGGTTTTCAGTTGGGTTATCCTGCTGGGATTGCTCGTACAGTGAAGTAGAAGCGGAAGTTTGCGAGGTTTCACTGTGGATCTGAAGATTGGTGGAAGCTGGAGCAGAGACTGAGATCTTCCTTTGAGTGCCAGCCGTACTGCCATTGGTTACCCTCAAGTGGAGAACATCGATTATGGACTTCGGCGTGAAATCCTGCTTGCTGGCAGCTTTGGTCTTCGGTCTGTTTCTCTTGAAACAGGCCAGCTCCTGGCTGAGATCACGGCGCTCCAAGTCCGGTAGCGAGGAAGCCACTTTGTTAAGCTTATTAATCGAGATCAGGCTGTGTGGGATTTTTAAAGCCAACTTATAGCGATATTCCTCCAGGTACAGTTGCTGCTGAGGGGATGTCTTGGGTTTACCGGGACTATTTCCCACCTTGCTGCCCTTCAGCTTGGAGTTTCTACCATTCAGCGCTCCTAAATCAGAGTTCATGCCACGTTTGTTCCTCAAACGCGTGACCATCATCTCCTTCTTGCTGTCCACCACCTTACGGACATACTTTCTCTTAATTTTGGTGGTGGAGTTCCTGATGATCTTGTCATTGCGGAGAACCTTACTATTGGCCAACTGAAGTTCGAGCTCCTTGCGATGCTTTGAGCGAGTCATGGTGTTCAGCTTGTGGGCAATGCGTTTTTTGAGCGTGTTTCCCGGACGCCTGCCCACTCGCTTCTCCTTCTTCTTGTCCTGCTCCTCATCGTCGTCCTCCTCTTCGGGCTCTTCCTCGTCCTCCTCCTGATCCTCCTCCTCTTCGTCATTGTCATTGTCATTGTCGTCCTGGTCACTCTCCGAGGAGGTGCTCTCCTGGCTCTCCTGCTTGGGGTTCTCATCACCCTTGGCTTTGTTTAAGCTGGAAGAATCAGTGGTCTTCTTTTTGATCTTGGTTAGAGAGGCGCTATTGTTGGTCTTGTTGCTTGGAGTCTTCGCCTCCTTCTTAACATCCTTTTTGGCGGAGGTGGCTTTTGTCTTGCTTTCCTCGCTGGAGGTTCGAGGTTTGCGACTAAGTCGCTGGCTCACCTTCTCCTGCTCCTCATCGCTGCTCTGCTGAATGCTAGCTGCCTCCGGAGACCTTTGCCTCGTTCGTCCCTTTCGCAGTAGTGGTTTCTTTTGCCGCGCCGTATTCCGCTTGTGAAGCTCTGTGGTATCGCTCTCCGATGAACTGCTTTGGCCCTGTTTGGGCGCCAAGCGGGCGGCAATTCGCTGTTCCTGCTGCTGTCGTTTCTTCTCCCTCTCCACTTTGCTGAGCTTCTTCTGGCCACTGCCATTGCCCAAGGACGAAGAGATTCCGTTGGTAGTTGTGGTTAATTGAGTAGTTGCCGATTCGGCATCTCCGCCAGCAAGAGATGGTGCTGCCAAAGGTTGTCTCTTTAAAATGCGAGCCACTGGCAGATCATCTTCACTGAGCTCCAGTTTGATGCCGGGGTTGTTGGCTGGCAATGTCGGTGGCACCACAACCTTGCTCATAAGTTGCTCAACGAGATTATTACATGTGCTGCCCCAGTCCATCAGGTTACCCAAACTGTGTTGTTCATCATCCAAACCCAAATCGGTCGCCTTCGGAGGCGCTGGCTCCAGCTTAATCTGAATGTGATTGGTAATCTGGTTGGGTGGCGTCCTCGGTGGTGAAATTGTGCTAGAAGCATTTGTTGTGGAAGTAACGAGCACCGGCGGCGTAAATGTGAAGCCCTTGAGCTCGGCTTTAGTTCGAATGCGCGGTTCCATCTTGGGTACTAGATGGGCGGAAGTGGAGGATTCGGCACTCATGGATTGCATCTCCCTTTCTCGCTTGGCGGCCAGCGCCTGTTCATTTACCGCAATCACGGGCACTGGTGCTACTACAACCACTGATGTGGGAGCAGCAATTACGGGCGCCCCGGAGACTAGAGATCCTGACGATTCCGCGTCCAATCTTGCTTGCTTCGCAGCGGCTTGATTGTACTCCTGCAGGTGTCGTTTCTTACCCAAATAGTTGGGATTACTACTGTTGTGTGGGCTTGGCGAAGGTGTGGGCATCAGTTCCACTGTCGGCTTGGTCACCTGTACAATGCTCGTCTCTGGTGGTAACTGCTGCTGTCGCTTGGCGAACGGATTGGTTTCCACCACACTGGGGCGCATTTGTTGCACCGTTTTGATCACCAGGGCTGGTGCAGCCACTGCCGGAGGAACTGGAACCGTGGGTGGAACAGGAGCTGGCTGAATCGCCACAGCCTGGCGTATCACAGGTGTGGGCGCCGGACTCGTGGGTGCTCCGCCCCTAGTGGCTGCCGAGAAGTTGGGTGTAATATCGAACCTTGGCAATCCCAAGCCTCCACCCAAGCCACCTTGTGGTAGCTTGTAGTCCGTGCTGGGTCTCTGGTACTTGTACTCCGTGGAATCCGCTGTCTGCTTCACCGTGCGCATGGACAAATCCAACGGCGAATGAATTGCTGGCGGCGGAGGCGGTGGTGCTGATGGAATTGATATTGCAGCGGGAGCAGCACTTTGTTGAATGACTCTACTTGGAGCTGAATGATTCCGGCTGGAAGCCGGCTCCATATTTAGAGTTTTCTTGATGATCTGCAGATTCAGTTCTTGTTCGCTGGCTGTATTTCTTTTCAACATATCGTTGATTAAAGCACGATAATTGGGTTTTGTTACAGCTGGTGACTTTTTGGCAGGATTGGGATGGTTCTGCGTTTGGTTCTGCGCCTGGGTCTGACTACCGGGCTGGTAGCAGATATCTGGTCCGTGAGGATATACCTGCAGGGTGGAGAAGTTGGCATTGCTAGACGATGAGGATGAGGCGGGTTGCTGGCTGTTGGCGGGTGGTGGAACCGGTTGGCTACTATGCGGTGGAATGCCGGGATTCAAACCCGTACCAGGACCAAAGATCGTTCCTGGAGCTTCGGCCAGTGGTGGTAATGGTGCTGGCGTGGGCGAAGCCACCGCACCTGCCGCGGGCGAAGGTGTTCCCTGATGATAGTAACTTTGATAGGGCGCCGAGCTACCTGTTCCCACACCGCTGGCTGCATGCTGTTGTTGTATCAGCTTTCCGTATTTGGTTGGATAGCCGTGTGGCGCCGGCACAGTGGCCATAGCTGGTGAGGAGTCCCTTTCTCTGCTCTCCACATTATAGGGATTGTGGTAGAGCGATGATCTCGTGGGTTGTGGCAATCCTCCGGCAAGAGCATGCTCCGGTTCCATTTTCACGTAACTAGAAGTGGCAGTTTGGGGAACAGATGGAGGTGCTTTGGAGCTCTTCATCGGCTGCTGATTGTAGTAACCAGTTCGCCCGACTGGTGCCACTCCACCTCGGGGATATTCCAAACTGGGTCCCGGAGTTTCCCTTATGTACTTCTCAATCGCATTATGCACGGTGGTTTGGAACTTTTCCGTACTGAATGTCGGCATTGGAATATACAGGCTCTGGTGGTGCGATGTGGATGTGGGCGTACCCGTCGAATTGGGCGTGGCCCCGGCACTTCTCTGCTCCGGCGGAGTTTCGTAGTGAGGCGGACACTTTCTTCCATAATTTGGACTGGGTTGCTGGTGCTCATTGCTCGGATTACTTGGATTGACCACATCGAGTTCATAGTGGCGGACGGATGACGAGTTGGCGGACGAACTGGAGGTGGGTGGCGGTGGCTGTGGCTGCGAGGAGCTGGCTGGCGGTGCGTAGGTGAGCACCTTGGATGCGGCAGGTACAGTGGAGTACTTAATGTCCTCGCTGTAATATCGCTGACTGTTTGGCAGGGGTCCCTGAATGGGTCTCGAGCCTGTGACTGGACCTCCTGGTTTCGCATAGGAATACCGGGACGGCTGCTGGTGATGCAACTGCTCATCCGGTGGCGGCCAGTAGGCAGTGCTACCCGTTGGATACAGGGCAGGATTTCCATGCTGTCGCAACCCAGGCGCCGGAGCTGGAGTCGTAACAGCTTGGCTTTTATAGCTCCACATGGGATGTGGATCGGACATCTTCTTTATCGCCAAATTCTGGTTTGAGGTGTAATATTGCATGTGAGGATCGCTGCCACTCGTCCCAGCGGCGCCCGATCCTTGGGCCGACGAATGAGGATGAGGTGGTGGCAAGCCCGGCTGAGTGCTTCTGCTCATATAAATTGCTGACCGGGATCCTCGCTGATCCTCGGCCAAGGACGTGGGATGATGTTGCGGATGGTGATTGACATAGCTGGCGGAGGAGGAGCTGCCCACCGATGTGGAGCTCGTGGGATGGTGATGCAGTTGCTGGTAGTGATGCGGATGCTGCTGCTGCTGCTGGTGGATCTGCTGCGGTGGCTGATGCTGCTGCTGCGGCTGAGGTGGTGGTGGCGGCGGGTGGTGCTGGTGGATCGGTTGCTGCGGGTGGTGCGGCTGCTGGTGATGCGGTTGCTGGTGATGTGGATGCGTTGGATGGTGCTGCATCGACGGATGCGGTTGATGATGTGTCTGATATTCGTGATGTCTGTTGGGTTCCATGGTGGTGGTCTGAAAAACAATTATATAAAGCTATTAATGATTGGAAAATACATAAATACATACATAAATTACCATATTTAGATCCCTTATAATTAAATACTATTAAAAAGATAATTAACACATAATGCACCAATGTGCAATTTCAAATATAACAAATATTTAATATTTACGTTTATTAATTTAGGTACAGTTTGTATAGTTTGTATATTTCAAAGTATTTTTAAAAGTTCTGTGTTATGTTTTAATAAAACTATAAGTGAAGTATCGATCTAAACAATTTGGCAACCATCATAATGTGTTAATTGGTTTAAGTGAAATACGCGATCTTGAAACCATTATTATATCTGATTAGATGTTGCCAAAGTCAAAGTTGAATCTTCTCGTGGTTTTTGCTCATCATTTTCTACAGTATTTATTGTGGCTATAAAACTTCAAGTCGACAAAACACTCATTCTAATATGCACAACATTCCACAGCAAGATGATGAAATTGCTATAAACAAATAAACCTAAAAATTCTCGTTGCCTTTTACAATATAATTCGTGGGAGAAAGAGACGGATGGCGGGGCCAAAGGGAGAGGAGAGTGGGTGCGAGGGAAACGCAAACAGTTCAACGACTTTCTAAAGAACGTGCACGAAAATAAACTGACTTTCCAATGAACCGAGCACAGCACAAAATGCCCCAAAATGATTCACTTATGGCGAAACTAAGAGAAATTGGACACAAATTTGGATTAAGTCAAAAATGTTCAGGCATAAAAATGCTTTGTATATTTAGGAAAAAAGACTACAAGCATTTGCAGCTTTAAAAATGTTACAAAAAGTAGAATTCTAAAAAGAATTAGTAGTAAACATTTCCAATCTGTTAGATAAATAGGATTTTCATAAGTCTTGGCAACTCAACTAATTACGTTTTAAAGTTGCCTGCTTATAACTAGAAGATACAAATTGCTGCAAGTTATAAAAAAAGATCAAATAACTATATGCAGTTTGTAGCTCGTGTTCAGCACAGAATTTCGAATTTGAACCATATGCTCTATAGTGGATAAAACTGTGAATCTGCAACCCGAGATTCATTTGCTGGTTTCCATTTTGGTGAATATAATACACATCGATGTACTCAACACTTCACTTTCTAATCACCTTTTGTGCTATCAGTTCTTGGGGCATTACTAACGGACTGACCGACCCCAAAACTAATACTATAGTCACGTGTGGACTGATTAACAAGTGTATAAACAAATAGAGCGATAATGGCCAGAACAGGCATTTGTACAAAATTATGACAGAGATAAAAACATTAGCGCGAATAAGTGAATACCGCAGCAATCACATCTAATATATATACACAAAAACAAACAAATAGTAAAATAAAAGAAAACAAATTGTTAAAAGGGACAAAAAGAAGAAGTCTCTTTCGATTTGCGCACAACAAATAGCTGACGGGGCACGTCAAAAGTTATTTTACGAAATTCATTTTAGTTTCTGTATTGTGGGCGTGTTCGACATTGTTAATTGTCATTTTCTATACGTATGTACATATGTATGTATTTGTGTACATCTCTATCTATTCAAGTTGTTAATTTGTTTAAAGCAGCATAAACTACAGCTATAAATAACCGAATGGCAGGTTTTAAATGATTCCGAAATGGTTCAGAGCCATTTTTATTTTTTGGTTTTTTTTGCGCTGATAGCTCATAGATTTTATTGATTTGTTAGCGAGCAAAAAGAAAATGATTATCGAAGAATTAGTACATTTTATTCGAACGTACAAAAATGGCATTTACAGTAGTAGCAAACTAATATTAACAATACTAACATAGGAAAGGAAACCGCCTTCACAAACACATAAACTCAAGGTCTAGAAAGCCAAAGGAATTGGGGTCAAGCAGAAGAAAGAGGGTGCCATGCCAATAAGATTCATGAATAAAAAGCATGAAAAACTGGCATAAAGTAAGGAAAGAGCCTTATTGCAATATCTTTAAGATACATCATCTTATTTTTGAATGTTTCTTAACTCTGTCAACATTAAATACGAAAATAAAAGACATTTCACCACTAATTTTTGTTCTTACTAGTGTATCTTAGAGATAAACTATCTTTCTTGTTGAAAATATGAATAATACATTTCTTTTGGACTTTTACACTCGTAAATATATACAAACTCCTAACAGATATCAAAAACTACCAATACGTTAGAAACATTTATTGAATTCCTTTATTTTCAGCCAAGTTAATTAATTTGTTCCTTTCGATTTCCTCAAGTGAATGAACTTCATTTGCCCATTGAAAAGCCGCAATCTATCACAATCAACTTTTAAGCTTTCCCCTTCGTGTTTTGGGCAAACATTTTATTCGCAATTCCCTTATCTTTACTCTCTCTCTGCTGATTATTTTCTTTTAGCCTTTGTTTTGAGTGCCCATTTGCAATTCAAAATTGAAACTTTTTTGTGTTTGAAAATGAATAGATAAGTATTTAAAAAAAAAAGAAATAGAGAAGAGAGCAGTGAAAAATTCATTGGCTTGGCCTTGGCTTAAAACAAACAAAAATGGCAACAACAATGCGAGTTTGTGCTGTTGGAAAGAGACAGTGGCAAAAACAAGTCAACACAATGGCAAACATTGCGGCCTGCTTGCTTTTTGGCGCTTTTTTAAGCACTTTAATTTGGCATTTGTTGAGCTGCCAGTTGCCAGTTGCCATTGGTATGGCAATTGAATTGGTATGCGTATTGGTTTCGCTGCAATCGTAGTGGTTTAAATGCTCGTTTTTTTTTTTTTTTTGATATTGTTATTGTTGTTGCCTACGACGAGCGCTTTGTTTTATAATTTCACATTTCGCAAAAGTTCGTTGTGCTCTTACGTCGCCTTCTCTTTTTCTCGTTCACATTTAGCGCGTTTTTCATTTCATTTGAGTGGGGCATGCATACATACATACATACATAGTATGTACATTTGTGTCTGTGCCTTTTGTTCAACTGTGTGCATTTGCCGCTCGGTGTATTTATATCATTTGCAATAACAAAATAAAAATGCGTCACAAATTTATTTGCACTTTTTCCGTCGGTTATTCGTATTATTCGTATCAGACCCTCACGAACGTACATACATATGTACATCCATGCATATATAGAAAGCATTATAGCCTTGACCTCTACAATCTACAAACTGTGGCCACGGGCTAATGTTCTCCCCCAAATTGCTCTCTCTTTCTTTCTTCCTTTTTCTTTTTGGTTTTATTATACATCTGTGTGTATTTAATTTATTTGCTTCTGCACGCCAACTTAATTGAAACTTTGTACCGGGCGTATATTTGGACTGGCACAGCCACAAAAATCAGTTCAAAATATGCACGTTTTTTTTTTTTTTTGGTTAAATGCCTTTTCATTTATGTATGTTGTCATATGTCTACTATGCAAGTCGGTTTAAAACTTTATTTCCGGAGTATAATTTATTTGGAAATACTTAAAAGAGTTATTAGATATATGTATACTATGCATTCTTCACTTTTCCCAGAATTTAATCAACTTCACATTGTACATACATATGCAAGGAAAACAAATGGCTTTATGTCTTCCGTGTAATTCAATGTTTATTAAATGTTATATTAAACAATAAACAATACAGTGTACTATCAAATGAATGTACAGAAATTGGGTTTTACCATAAAAATGTTATTGTATTTTAAATCATTCTTTCAATTTGGTTATTAAAATAACCAACAAATGATTCATGACAGTTGATGAATAGGTGTATAGATGAAAGTTGTGTAAATGCTCATTAAAGCAAAAGAAACTTCGATAAAGATTTTCATTAGTAATGATGGATTGCTTAATTTATTGTGTATAACTTGCTCCTTTGGCATTATCATTCGCTAACAAATCTCAAAGAAATTTCAAAATGTTTAAACCTACAAATATTATATGTACACAAACCTAATGAATTTATAATACGAAAATTAGCATTTTAATGATCAGGCTTCGTAAGTATTTTTCAGTTTCCCTTATTTTTATGGGAATTTACGGGAACCCCAAGTTCCGCATAGAATTAATGAGGTATTTGTTTCTTTTTTTACATACATAACTAAAGATAATGACTGTTAATCCTCTTATTTTTTGAACATAGTATACAGCAACAGCTGTATAATATAATATTTAATATAATAATATAATATAATATTTGATTATATAAATATATAATTCTATAAACAGTGTACACAGTGTAATTTAATTATCGAAGAATTCACAATTTCATTTTCAATGCTTGCCAGTTACATTTAAATAAAAAAGGTCATTAATATTGATTATAAACAAAACAGTGCACACCAAATACAGAATATCAATAAAATCGTACGAATTTTACAACTGTATCTGAAAGTTTTTCAACACCGGTTGATCACCGTGATAAGTTAAATGGATTTGGTTTGATTTGTATTTGCATATTAAGATGAACGGTTGAGACGTTGAGATACTTTTGTGTAAGTCGAAAGAGAATGAAGACGAGTGCCAAAACTCGAGCAGATGATCGTCCAAATGATTATGATAATGATGGCAGAACGAACACATGATCATTGAGATATTTTCTCCTCACCATGCTGGCAGCTATTGTTGTTGTTGTTGTACGCCTTTGGGGGCCAACAAAACGCACAGATAAATTAGTGAGTGGATCGTTGTTGTGTTTGCATCTGTTTACTCTTTTGTTCGTGTGTGTTGTTTTTGTTGGCTTGTATCTGTATCTTGAAGTGCGCTTGTTTTGTATCTGTATCTGTAGAATTAATGTCGCCGCCGCAAAAAATGTTGTAATACACATAAAACGCGGTGAGCGACAAGGACGGAGCGAAGCCGTTGACGCGCTGCTATCTCGGTCGCACACTGGCTGTTTGCATTAAGATGATGTCAAAATCAAATAAACAGAAGCTAAAGAAACAACAAGAAATCAGCAAGTAAGCGGTACAATTTAAGATAACAACAATGTCAACGACTGCCGCCCTCTCTTTCGCACCGCCCCCAACCCCTCTCACTCACTCATCCACCTAATGTGCACACGTTTTTTTTTTACATTGTCGTGCTCTCTCTCTCCTTCTTCAACGAACGAAACAACAAAGCGAGCAGTGACAAAAACAACAAACAGCAGTTGTCGTGCTTCCCTTGTTGTTTTTGTCAATTTCATTTCAATTTATTAGCATTTTATTTGCAGTTGTTGCTGCCTTTTCATTGCCGCAAGTTTCGTTTTATTTTGTTGTACTACTTGGCATTTTTTTCCTGTTCATCGGTTCTGTAATTGTTTTATTGTTGTTGCTGCCCCTTTTTCATTGCTTTTTGAAGTCAATTTGTCATACAATGATTTAATTGCCCGAAATTATGAGTTGTGAAATGCGTACATGAAGAAGAGGAAGCGCAAATAGATACCTTTAATGAAGAGATATGTATGTATGTATGAACACAGTCAAAGGAATTGGTAACAAGTTAAAATTGGCAAGGAAAGTTGGGCGAAAAGAAGGAAAGAAAGAAGTTAAGTGGGAAACATAAAAAAGTTTAACGAATTACATCATTTTTAAAAAATTTGCACACGACTTCAAAGCAAAAATGTGGAATTGCAAACAATGCAAAATATAACTCCAGTTTAAAAAAGTTTGTAATTAACTAGCGTTAAATTTTATTATTTTCTACTATATTTCCAAAGTATTTATCATTTATTGCTTAAGAACATAAATAAAGGATATTTAAACAAAAGAACGACTGTTGAGTCAAATATTTGTCTTAAATATACAAGAGTTTTTATAAATAAGTATGCATACTTATGAACATTTATGACTAATAAAACATACAAATGCAAAAATATATTTCTGAGTCATCAATACTAAGGTCGCTGCTATAATTAGCATATATCTTAAATGAACAAAGCATATTGCATTGAAAATGGAATGTATGCACAAAATTCCTCTTATGTGAATTGTATCCATCAAAATGTATTTCTTATTTTAAAACAAATTACTTTTTTTTAAAAAAGAATTGAAAACACTAGTAACTAGAATTCCCACCAATTACACATACTTTTGCAAGTAAGTTGACATAAAATTGGACACATTTATTCAGTGAATCGTTAAAATATAACCCAAATTTCACACCTAGTAGTAGCGTTCCCATTTTCTCATTTCCATTCGATTCAATTTATAAGGTAACAAATGCCATTATATGAAATTAGATCACGCTAAACGAGTGACACAAATTCCATTTGCATTGCATGCGTTGTGATTATTGTCATTAGAGTTACTTCAGTTCCGTTCTGCTTTCTACTTGACAAACTAATCAGGAAAATTATGAAATTGCATGGGAAGGCAACAGACGACGAAGAAATATAATATGATAACGGTCTTTGCTAAGATGACATATGAATGAATTTAGTTAGAGGAATTACCATATTAGTTCTATATAATTCCAACATTTAAGTGGGCATTTATTGACCACTTAGAAAAATTAAAATTAAAGTTACCTGTTAAGTCTATTTTAATTCATCCCCCTATTTAATATTTAAATACATTCTGTAAGCAATTATTTTAATCATATTAATTACGGAATAATATTATTAATTAAGCTTTTATAGCCTTGATAAAATGAACAAATTTATTCGCGATATAAATAATTTTGCCGAAAGGTTCATCTACCCCAATAATACTTGTGTTTGTTTTCGTATCTCATTCATTCATTCAACTTTGTAAACCGAGTTTTGTAACTTTGAAATTCGCTTCACACTTCAACAGGTGTCAAATTGTACAGAACACAATGTAATCCCGAATGAAATGAGAACAACAAGTTTGACAAGCAATTTGAGACTCCAAAGAGAAACGTGGCCAATTTGGATGGCGAAAAAAAGTCGGAGTATTAAATATTTTCCCGTTTAGTCACACAATTGTTTGTGAAATGATATTGCATACATTGCAAACGCAAATTTTCCCGACTGAAAACTGAATATGACAGCGAAATGTGGCGAAGTTTAAGTGATTTTTCGTATTTGTTTTCCAATTTTGTCCAGTCAGCAATTTGGTTGGTAAGTTGTTAGATATATGTGTGTGTTATATGCATGTATACGCTCACTAAAAATAAACCAAGTAAACAAAAGCTGGCAAAAAGGGCAGACAAAGTAAATTTATAGTTGCTTGAACACAGAAAAAAAGTACACAAAAAAGCGAAGGGAACTGTGTGGAAAAACATTTTTGAGGGGGAGGTGGTGCAGCCATGTGATAGGTGAAATGAAGCAGCAAATAGAAGGGGTTTCAACTTGAATTTATGAGCACTTCTCCGTAGCCCCCCACAAAGTTTCGGAGCAAAGTTCAAATTGATGGGAGTTTAAAGGCGAAAAAGTTCTTATCTCAGTAAATTTCGTTAAGCGGATGGATGAAGGTAAACCATAAAACATTCAGGGTCTTGGTGAAATTTTATTGACAAAGGCTCTGTGACTGAAGTTGATTTATATTCAAAACACGTTTCAGCTGCTTGGCATTTTTTGAGCACACCAAACTAACTCAATTGGCTTCTATTTATAGCCCAATTGACTTGGAAATAATTGTAATATAAGCCGGAAAGTCGAGTTGGCAGAAATGTGAGAGCTTTATAAATGATAGGTATTTAATTTCGCACAATAATGAAATTGCTTGATAGCCTATCTGAAAGATAAGGTCGCCAGATAGTTGACTTTTATTGGCCTGCTTTCAATACTTAAGAAGTAGATTTTGCTTATTTAAATTAGCAGCAGCATACTTAAAGGAAAATTAAAAGATTTAAACCATACCAGTATGTAATAAACCAGTAAGTAATTTCCATTTTTTTTTTTAAATCAGCAAAGAAGCGTCAACACTTTTTCCGTTCATGCCATCCGCTCATAACTACATTTCCCATCCGATCCGATCCGGTTAACTTCCACACGAGATAAAAAAAAAAGCCAGCAGATATTTCTTCAAACTTAACGTTATTCATCAGAGCCAACTTGCACACACACACACACACACACACCATAATCTTGGCTTGTTCTGTTTTCGGTTTTCTCTGTTTGTTTCGAAACAAACCGGTTAAACGCTTTTTGCTTTTAGCAAAAAAGCAGCAGCAGCGGCGAGGGAAAAAGAACAGCACATAAAACAGAAACCGTTTAAGCGTACAATAGGCGTAGATAGCTAAGTTATAGTGGGTTTGGTGGAGCCAAAGGGGGCCTGGGGGGCAGATTGGGGGACGGGTCAGATTGACTACAACTAATTATCAACCCCAACGACGAATCGCGCACAGCTGTACAATGCAATCAGTTCAAATCGCTTTATTCTCGGCCTCCCATTTCCATTCGAAACATTTTTATCACCAATCGAATACTGCTCGGGCAAACATTGTAAGCATTTTTTTTATTGTTTTTGAGCTCTTATCAGCGGAGGTAAACCGGTTTCGACCCATTTCGTTTCACAGATAAGCCCAAAATGAGGAAACACCTAAACACAACACCAGAGCATGATAAACAAAACTAAAATCTAATCTATTTAAAGCCGAAAATAATGCAATAATAAACTTTCAGGTTAAATAAATTTGAGACCTAATTGAAACTAATAAGGATCGAATCAATTTGGTACAAAGAAGACAAAATATAATTATTATGCTTTATATATCGTGATGTAAATTATTAAGAAATGGTAGATATGTTGGGTTGTCTCTTCCTCATCATCTGTTTAATTCCCCAACTAGCATCGTAGTTAATTATGTATGGTTTGTTTGCCATTTTCAGAGAAAAAGCCCAGTAAAATTCAACTTCGGGTTTTAGTTAGTATTAATTTAAACAAATGTGTTAAATTACAGAATTTGAGCCAGCTTAGCTATGAGTAATTCGACAGCGTATTTTATGTGCATGTTTGCATAGCTTTCAAAGTTTTCAACTTTGTGTTCTGTTTGCTTTGGGTAATTAGTGAATCAGTTCTACTACATATTTCCCAAAGAGGAATACGTATAAATAAAACACATAATATGTATGTATAGAACATCGTATCGGTTTACAGGCTGATAACAAACTCGAACCGAGAAACGTGACTTGGAGCGGTCAGTAAGTCCACGAAACTCGGGCTATTCCAACTATTTGATCAAGCTATGCAAACATAGGCATTGGGAATGCACGATGCAACCGAGTTGCTAAAATATAACTCAGTAGAATGTTAAGGTCATTAAACATCTCAATGTTATCGTGCATCCATGACAAGCAGTTAGTCATGAACATAATTCGTATAGTAATTAACTTTTAGTTATGAATCTCTAAAAATATTTCAACGTTTTAAAATTGAAGGTTTATCAAGAGCAATATTATATACATATGTACCCACGTATACATTTAATATATGTCCTATGAGACTTTCTTGAATTGATAATTAGAAACTAATTTTCCATATTTTAATATACATTAATTTTCATTTTGTTATTCCATTAAAGGCCAGTGCTCTGCAGCTTAATAAAAACCATGTTAAAGCAAGAAAAAAAGCTTGTGATTTATCTTCGGATGAATGAAAATGAAAAGGAATAATCGTGTTCATTGAGCATCACCTTTTACCGTTAATTAGATGGCGATTAGACATGAAACACCGAAATTCTTCGACGAGCGTGAGAAGCTTTAAAGAAGAGCTTTGCGAAGGAAGAATGAACGAAAGAAAGACGAGAAGGCCGAGCAGCTGTTATCAAGAAAGTAACTGTAAATAAGCCACCTGTAGACATTTCGCATGCTCCAAAAAAAAATGAAGCGAGGCAACATGCCTTCCCTCCCTTTTCTTTTCTGTCTGTCTCTCAATATTAACGCTTTTGTTCGATACTTATGCCCACACTTTAATTAAAGCACGCACTTTTTTATAGAAAATCATCGAAATATTCAGCTTTGCTTCACTTACCTTGAGATTTTGTCCAAATATCTCGTTTCTTTGTTTGGCCTCTTTGTTGTGGTCCTAAGTACCGTTTACTGTTATATATTTATTGTAAACTGGCTGTGGTTGTTGTAATTCCTTGCAGCATTGCTTTTCACTTTACTTCACTAATGCACACACACACCACACACTCTCATATATGCAGAGATAGAAATGGGGAGACCATACACGAACGAAATTTCTCGTGCAGCAACTTTTTCTCTCTTTGCTTTCTTTCTTCTGCTTTATCTTTTTTTATTTTGTGTAAACCAGTATTTTGTGCCTTCTTTCACTTGTATGCTTTACGATGTTGTTGTTGTTGTCGTTGTTGTTTTATTCAAGAAATTGTTGAATAACGGTTTCTGTTAGCCGCTATGCTTTCGTGTTTGTTGTTGTTGTTGTCTTGAATTTCACTTTGCTTTCGCGTTTCACGCATTGCTGCTGCTTCTTCTTCTACGTCGCCGTCGTGTTGCTCCTTTTCGTATTTTACATTTTTTTTAGCCGTGGGAAACCTGTCCAGCAGCCTTAAAGCCGCTGTTTTTGTTGCTTTTCGTTTTTTGGCTAAACATTTTCATTGCTAAAAGAGCACTTGGGACTTTTATTTTCATAATTCATTTATCGCGCTGTAGTTGTGCGTATATTTATAAAGATAAAAGCAAGCAAACAGCGCAGCAAAATTCCAAATAAATAAAATTATTGTTGCTCAACGTTCATTGCCACACACACTCACACACGGCCAGACACTCACCAACACCAGCAGACAACGAGTCAGACACACACACATGCATACACTTTTTTTGGGGCAGCGTTTTTTGTTGTTTCAAGGCAACTTTATTTCTTGACTCTTTTTTTTGTATTTTCCTCCCCCGCAGGGAAACAAAGAAAATTTCACTTGTCTCGCACACTCACACCACGAAGCGCGCACACAGACACGGTGCCTTTCCCAAAGGAAATATTATTTAAAACATTTATTGACACAATTACAAGGTTTTTGCTTCTTTCGCTCGACGTTGTTATTGTTGTTGCTGTGGTTGTTGCCGCTTGCTTGCTTTTTTCTTGCTGTTGTTGTTGGCCTACTTTGTGTGTTGTTGCTGTATTTTTTCTCTCCTCTTTTTTTTGTTGCTCCAACTTCTCTCCTTTGCTTTGCTTGAAAAAATTTCACACGCGCCGTTTCTTTTTTTGTCTCTTCTCTTTACGTAAATTAGATTGCCATTTGAAGTTATCTTTCGAGGGATTGCACTTGGTATTAAGCTATATTATACATATACGTGTTGCACTACATTATATTTATAAAAATTATGTGTATTCGTTTGAAATTTTAATTGTGTTTTTATAAAAAGAAAATCAGACGAGACGAACGTATGAACAATGAATGACAAAAAATAACCTGGGTTTAATGGGCTAACATTTCGCGTCCAACAGCACGCTGAGTGCTGTTCGGCGAGCAGCTGATTTTGCAGTTTTCGGTATTTTCAGTATTAGTTGGTATAATTACAGTTTGATTTGAATGTGGTTTTAGGGTTTTAAAAAATGTGTTTTTAAACTCATTTTAATTGATACAACCAACAGAAGAAATACAGTCAATTTTCAAACTAACTGATATAACATAAGTATTTCATGAACATCGAACACGCCAATAATTAGATTATTGTCAATTTTAAACGAATAGTTTCTTCATATTAATTACTTAACTGGCATTACAATAAGCCACATTTAAATTGTGAGAAACTGTGACCATGTCAGTATGTTTTTAGATTTTATAACATTTAAAAAAATTGAATTTGTTTATTAGTTAAATGCATTTTATTTTACGCCTAATTTTGGTATATTTCAGCAATCCATATGTGGTCACACTATATGTTTCCAAAGTGGCGGGACAATTGGCTTCATGTTTCGTTTTGTTGCGTTTGGAAGTTAAAATGCCAGTGTAAGCATTGTTTTGTAAGCCCGAGTTGTGGAGAACTAGGTGCATGATCTATTCCAGATGGCCTCCATTGACGAGGGCTCGCGCGTTGAGCGGAGATTCTGCGCAGTCGGCAACCACACGCTGCGGAAGCCGTATCGCCAACTGAACAACAAATATTTGGTGCGCTTCGCCTGTTTGCTGAACAGCGAAATTCGGGCGGGCAACCTCATCTGCTGCAAGTGCTACACGGACCTGGTGCGACTCTACCGGAAGAAGAACGACAATGCCAAACGGCACAAGATGGCCAGGGAGACTGCCGCGAGCATTACGGACGTCAGCGGCAGTCAGTCATCGTCGCACCAAAGTGCGCCCTCTTTGCATGTCTCTGGCCAAAGTTCCGAATTCGGTGCCTCATACAGTGAGGGGGGCATTGTGACTCCCGATGAAGAGCTGTGCTCCCACAGAAGCTTAAGTCAAGATTCAGACAATGTGCCCACTACCAGCGCTGCAGCGATCCAAAAACGCCAGCTTGCGAGGGCAAACCTAATGGTGAAACCATCGCAGAGGCTGAGCTTGGCCCAGACTACTCCGGATTGCGACGACTACGACCCCAACTCGAATCTCAGTTTGAACGCCGTGAATGGCACGCGACTGCCGCACATTCAGCCGATTCCAAAGAGGCGCCCGACCGTCCTGGACAAGCAGTCCATGGATATTTACTTGATGGGAACCACAGGTGGTTAGGTGATTTTTTTAAGTTGTGACTAGAGAACAAGATACATATGCTAGTTGATGCTAGTTTCTAAGTTTCATTTAATTAGATATTTTTGTACGCTAAAATAAAGAAAGACAGAGATGTTAGCTTGGCAGGAGCCACAGAAAGATAGCCGCCATTTGGAGATTTCCTTGAAGTTTATAATTTTAACATGTTTAATGATATTTACATATATTATATGAATGAAGTACATTTATTTTAAAGGCACCACTGGAAGAGGTTCACAACTTAAGAAAAAAAGAGGCCATAGATATTTATTTGGCAGGAGCACCAATAGATAGCCGACTTAGTTTATAACTTAATGATGCCGACATTTTCATGAAATTAAAAAAATAAATAACTTAACAAACAGTTTAAATTTATTCACCTTTCTGGGCAGCAAATGGAGCGAAGGTACTATAAATTATCAATAATAAATCTTAATGGTGTTGGGACACGTTTTTAAATGGACAGTGCAAAAAAAAAACTTTGAAAATGAATTTCATACTATTTAAATACAAATATGAATAATAATGGATATTATGTAATATTTAAGCGATATATTTCCAACTATAATCGAAATATCGATATCTTCGGCCCACTCGACAACCCTGAGCAACAACAAGTACGTGGTGCTGGGCTATAAAAACAAATGGAACTGCGCTGCAGTTGCTTTAGTTGACAGAATTCTCGACGCAGTCACAGCAAAAAACCGAAGGCGGCTAGAAATCAACAACTTTCCAGTTCGAGTGTTTCTAAATTCTGGTTATCCCGTTGAGCAAATATCCTAAATTTTAAGCAAAATGGCTGGACGCGATGCGGCTTCCAATCAGTTGATTGACTACAAAAACTCCCAAACGGTGAGTGTGTTGGTGTGCGAGCGCGAGAGAGCGCAACTGCATGTGTGTGCGTGTGTGTGCCGGCAGGAAAATAAGAAAACAAGAAAGGCAAAAAAGACAAAAAGAGAAGGGAGAAGCATTGTACGAAATGAAATAAACAAAAAACAAGACAATTTCAGTAACGATTGCTATGAGCCTGTACTTTCCATTAATTCCATTAATTATTAAAATGCGAAAAACAACAAAGGCTTGTCCAACAAATGCCAGTAATGATGAAGTCGTTTCCCCAGAGTTCGAAGTTCAAAAGCCGCCTCTCTGGGTCTTCTATTTATTTGTAGAAATCTTATCAGAAGTGAACTGATAAACCTTATCAGTGTGGCAATTCTTATTGGATTTGTGTTTTCTGTACCTAATCCAAAGTTAATTTTATTTTCCCTTTTATTTTTATTTTCCTTCTTAAGGAAATCCAAAGTTTAGTCTAGCTAACCTATTTTCTAACCTTGGGCGACCTCTTACCTTAGTCTATTTTCATTTTTCAGCGCTGTTTTCACTTAGCACTTCCAATTTCATTTGGCACTTGCATTGTGCATTGGATTTGAGTATTCGAATTTGTTCGTTTGCACTTTTGTGTTAATTATTCGCTTTCGCTTTTGGTTTAGATTAAATGCATGATTTCAATTGTGGAATCGTGCCCTCTTAAAATTTTGAACAAATATTGTTTGTTCACACTCGGAAAATTGTACTTTCCTAAATTCGTGGCATTCCACAATTGCAACATTTTATACACTGCAATCATTTTTGAAATCAAATATGCTGTTACATTTTATAAAAAGGAATGAAATATAACAAAATCAATAGTAAGCCTCACCCATAGATACTGTATCTATATATAATTTACTCGGCAATTTCCCTGTGGTTTTCCCAATGCCCTCTAAAAATCGATAAATGAAATAATAATTCTGCATAGCTATTTGTCAGCCAGTTGATAGGCATCCAAAACAGCTAAGTAATTGGCCCAAATAGATTAGATGTATCAGCCGTATAGATATTGTTGAGTGCCCACATTTGGTTAGTAACTAAAGTAAATTTCCATTGGATTTCGATACTTTGTAAGTATGAATTGTCAGTTCTCAAAGAATACAATCATTTTTTGTTTTTTAATTTAGTATACCTTTTTTTTACCCTATTCAATTAAGGCTAAATCTAGAACTTAGTTCTCGCATCAGCGATTTAAGTGCATTTGTGCATTGAGTCACGAAGCCAATTACTCCACTAACTAAAAGCAATCAGCGGTCATTATTTTATATAAACAAATATAGATATGAACTTTTTGAGAAACGCGATCGCTGGATTGCACCGCTTGTAAGTTGGAAAATTCGTTGGGAGTCAATGGACTCTGCGGCGACCGGCTCAATGTTGCACAAACTGGTTGCAATGCGCATCGACTGCGAGTGATTCGAGTGACAACGAACCCGGCTTTAAACCCGTTTTGGGTTGAGTGCGGAAGGCTAGACCGCTTCGGAAAATGCGTGTGCCAGTGCCATAAGTCAACGCAAATTTTCTTTCTCCAATTTGGTTATGCAACCTGGCTGGAACGCCCGGCTAAAAGCGACTGTATGTGAGAATATGTTTCGAACTGACCCAGAAAAGAGAGCTAGCTCCACAGTTGGTTGGTTGGTTCGTGTTGTTTTAGTCGATTTTGACCTTCTATGACGAAACTGTGAAAACTGCATTCTGTCAGGCAATTAAATGTTTGCCTTTGTTTCGGTGAATAATCATGGCAACTGGGTTCTTTGTTCTTTTGGGAATCTCGCAATCGAGTTAATTTGTTATCCAAGAAATTCGAAAATGCAAGGAAAATACTTGGAATATTTTGCAACGCAATGCATATTGCGTAAGGTCATTGTGAGTCGGTTAAGAACCCTATAAAAATCCTTATTTAAAATCCTTTAGCTTATTTTCTATGCATTCTCATTCTCGAATGAGTAACCTTCTGCTGATAAATTATGTCTAGAAGGCAAATTTATCTCATACTATCAGGTGCACTGATCTTATAAAGCCGCCTCATTAAGTTGCTGTTTGCCATCTTTGTGTCATTGGCATCGCCAACAAGTTGCAATTAAAAACTTTCCTGTAGACTGTGTTCTTTGCATTTCTATTCGAGATCGGTTGCGGTTCTCTTATCAGTTTGCTCTTCGCTGGAGATATCTACAACCAAATACATACATACATATATAAGAACGAAGGCTCTGATAGGAACCAGATTGACTTGTTGGACGTGGATCGCAGTTCCAGCGGTTCCACTCGCATTGTCATTCCCGGTTTGCTTCACTTATCGTATCTGCCCCCTGAAGTGGCCCCATATTAATGTCTCAAAGTGCAAAACATTCCGGCTGAATCGGCCGAATCTAAAGGGTGACTCCAGTATAAATTCCAGAATGATAATTTCGAAATTATATTCATTTCTTCGTTTTTATGTAGCGCTTTTTGTTTGTCAATAAGTGGGTATACTACTGGCCTGTCTAAGCTGATTTTATTATTAAATAGATACATATATACTTCTAGGAACTAAGATTTGATAAAGTCAACTACTAATTCCTTAAACAATTGTAAAAGTCTTAGTGCCCAACCGGGTAATCCCAACCCAAGTGCTATATGTATCTAAATGACTTTGTTGTGAAATATAAACAGTAGCTTAATTTATATGTTTGACACACCACCACCACCACCACCGGTGGCTTCACTTTGATAAACAACCTTCTGTATAAAATTCTATATGCATTGTTCTAGAAATGCTTTCGAATTAGAATTTCGCATGGCGTTGTTCAGGTTTCAAATACATTAGCTAAACAGTGCGCATTGGCCGGTGACAGTTTTGCAAATTGTTGGCTGAGTTAATTTTATAATGAGTGGCTGGCCTGCATGCGAAATAAACGATAAGGTGATTAAGGAGCGGTCTCGGATTACTCTAGGGAAATGAATTGAAAACAAGGAGTATGATTAGATCGACTGATAAATGACAGGACAGCTGGTGGGCTAATTGATATTTCAGATGGACAATACACTTTTATTAGCTTAATGGAATGAAATAATTAATTGATCGCCAGCTAATAAACTGTGTAACATCATTTTGATGTTTGAATACTTTCATTTAATTGGTTTTTTCCTTGCACACGGATTTGATATCTTGACATGTTAATGCAAAAAACCCATACATCATCACTATATTAAGGCCTCAAGCTCTTAAGAACACCTGGGATCTCTTATTTTAAATTTATATGCACTGCAAAATGACCCCCCGTGTAGAGATAACGCTCTGCAATCTTTATGTTAATGTTTTTTTCTTTTGGTGAAAATCGAATGATTAAATGAAAGTCCGCGGGCCAAAAATGAATTATCGCAATAGGCCCGATAAGATTGTAAGACACTTGAACCAATATATTGTTGCTGAATGTTGCATAGCATTTTAAAATTAAAATACATTTGATTAAACTTGACTTTCATTTGCTTTTGCAGGTTTCTCCTGGTGCCATTACCACCGGCAATGGAGCACCCATTGGAATCAAGGATGCCTCCCAGACGGTTGGTCCGCGAGGACCTATCCTGCTGCAGGATGTGAACTTCCTGGATGAGATGTCGCACTTCGACAGGGAGCGGATTCCAGAGCGTGTCGTGCACGCCAAGGGAGCTGGTGCTTTTGGTTACTTTGAGGTGACCCATGACATCACCCAGTATTGTGCCGCCAAGATTTTCGACAAGGTCAAGAAGCGCACTCCACTGGCCGTGCGATTCTCCACCGTGGGTGGTGAGAGCGGATCTGCGGACACCGCCCGCGATCCTCGAGGATTTGCCGTCAAGTTCTACACTGAGGATGGCGTCTGGGATTTGGTTGGCAACAACACGCCGGTCTTCTTCATTCGCGACCCGATCCTATTCCCCAGCTTCATTCACACCCAGAAGCGCAACCCGCAGACGCATCTGAAGGATCCGGACATGTTCTGGGACTTCCTCACCCTGCGACCGGAGTCCGCTCACCAGGTGTGCATCCTGTTCAGCGATCGCGGCACCCCCGACGGTTACTGCCACATGAACGGCTATGGCTCGCACACCTTCAAATTGATCAACGCCAAGGGCGAGCCCATCTATGCCAAGTTCCACTTCAAGACGGACCAGGGCATCAAGAATCTGGACGTGAAGACCGCCGATCAGTTGGCTAGCACTGATCCGGATTACAGCATTCGCGATCTGTACAACAGGATCAAGACCTGCAAGTTCCCCAGTTGGACGATGTACATTCAGGTCATGACCTACGAGCAGGCCAAGAAGTTCAAGTACAACCCCTTCGATGTCACCAAGGTCTGGTCGCAGAAGGAGTACCCTCTGATTCCTGTGGGCAAAATGGTGCTGGATCGCAATCCCAAGAACTACTTTGCTGAGGTTCGTTTTTTTTTTTTGTTTCAAATAGATTCTTCTTCATTTGAGATTAATGCAATCAAAAGAAAGATAACTAATATGGTAATTTTCTGACCCTCAGGTGGAGCAGATCGCCTTCAGTCCCGCTCACCTGGTGCCCGGCGTTGAGCCCTCTCCGGACAAGATGCTGCATGGTCGTCTGTTCTCCTACTCGGACACCCATCGCCATCGCCTGGGACCGAACTACTTGCAGATCCCGGTGAACTGCCCGTACAAGGTGAAGATTGAGAACTTCCAGCGGGATGGAGCCATGAATGTGACGGACAACCAGGATGGTGCCCCCAACTACTTCCCCAACTCGTTCAACGGTCCCCAGGAATGCCCCAGGGCCAGGGCCTTGTCCTCCTGCTGTCCGGTGACTGGAGATGTCTACCGCTACAGCAGCGGCGACACCGAGGACAACTTCGGCCAGGTCACCGACTTCTGGGTGCATGTGCTCGACAAGTGCGCCAAGAAGCGTCTGGTGCAGAACATTGCCGGCCATTTGAGCAACGCCAGCCAGTTCTTGCAGGAGCGGGCCGTCAAGAACTTCACCCAGGTGCACGCCGATTTCGGTCGCATGCTGACCGAGGAACTCAACCTGGCCAAGTCCTCGAAGTTCTAAGCTGAGCGAGCGGATTCGACGGATCAGACTTGGTTTTTGGCCTTAATTACGATTAATCCAATGGAACTAATTATTCCAACACCAACACCACCACCACCAACACCACCCATTCCGAAATTGACTAAGAAAGGCGAACGCTTTTCGGATCTTTGGTTGCGGGCTTAAATTGATTTAACCACGAAATGTGTCTTGTCTTGTTTTGATATTCAAAATTGTTTAAGTCATAAACAAATTACACTTACAATGTATATGTATATGCAATGAATATATAATAAATTCTTTATTTTTTGATATAACTGTTTGGAGATTCTTTAATTTTTTGGGTCACTTATAGTCGAGCTCTTAATTCCCATTTAAATATTTCTTCGGTACCCTGAGAAATTACTACTTCGAATGATTGAACTTAATCTTAATCAAATTTGTTCCTATGAAATATACATCAATTTAATACTTTTTGTAATGATATTTTTATTACCATTATCTCCTATGAGTAAAATGTTTTATTTCTCCGTAATTTTGTAAAAATATGTATTTTATTTGATGAATTGAAATTTCAGCTACAAGTGTCCAGTAGATGTAAAACTGTGCCAGTGAGTCTTAAACCTTTTCAGTGAATCGCGCATCCCTAGCAGGGCGAGTTATCGATTAATTCGAGTTATCGTTATACGAAATGCATGGCGCGCTTTGAACATCAAACAAAATAAGTTATTGAAATAAACAAACGTATAGTATTATTGTCGTTTGAGCTTTTTATTATTTAATATTTTTTACAAACTATATAAAACATAAATCATCTGAAAATGTACACAGTATCATTTAAGCTTAGCCTACCGCTATTTGTGTGTTCATTTTGGTTCGCAATGAAGTATTGAGTGAGTTGTTCATTTAAAAATTTTTACAAGTTGAAAAACATGTATGAATATGTAAGTTCTCTCAGTCTAGTTATTTAAAATATTAGCAGGCCAGGGCTGCCATTGAACAAACTGTTCTAACTTTTCCAAATCTTTTCCATTTTTATGCTAAATGCAACAATTAAGTAACATTAATTTGTATTTAAATATTTAGCTGAGTGCGTAGACCAGGTGTTCAATTCCTGATTAACAGTATATTGCGATACGTTTTTTTTTTAACACATTTTTCTAAACAGTAGGTAATGCTTTTGTATCAAAACTTTTCGCAACTCTGAAATGCAAGTATACATAGTTAAATATTTTTCACATTTTTCGCTGTCAGCAAAGGCACTTTTCGTTTAAAATTCCCTAAATTTTCCTCAACTTTATCGCTGTGACGGGTATGTTAGTTATTTACACTAATTACTAACTATCTAGTGCGTCTTGTTTCCCAGTGCTGCCGCGGCATAAATCTGAGCCCATTCGGGGAACGAGTTAAGGTTCGGATAGACGACCAGGCCCCAGGTTTGGCAGAAAACAAACAGGGTGATGATGGTAATGATGGTCGGACCGATTCCAGCAATGGCCATGTCCTTCGTCCTAATGTTGGCATAGCCAGCAACCAAAGCGTTGGGCGGAGTACTAACCGGCAGGTGGAAGGCCATACTGCAGGCCAAGCCAGCGGGCAGGATCAGGTACAGAGGATGGATCTCAATGGCCAGGGACTGAAACAGAAATAAACTCATTTAGTACACAACGTTTCATACAAAATGCATTGCTTTAAACTCACCATCTCGGCCAGAACGGGAATAATAATGTTGGCAATCGCCACATTGGAGCTGAAGGCGGTCAGGAACACAGCCACCAGGATGACCACCAGTAAGAGGACAGAGTTGGGCAGAACCTTCAATCCAATCAGAGCATTGCCAATCAGCTTGGCCATGCCGCTCTGCTTGCTGCCTTCGGCCAAAGCGAAGCCACCGCCAAGCAGGAACACCAGACCCCATGGCACCTTGGTCTGGATGAACTTCCAGGTGATCAGCGATGGAGTGGGACCCGTGGGCACTGGACCACCGCGTCTGGTGCAGTAGCGTAGGAAAGCATAATTGGCGGGCAGCATGAAGCACATGACGACGACAAAAATAGTGGGCATAGAGTTACGAATGTCCCTGGAAAGAAGAGCATGTACTTAGGTTAAGTAAAAATATAACTCGCAAGATTAATTATGAGTAAGAGCTAAACTTTTTTGGTTTTCCCACATCTTAAACCATAAATGTTCAGAGAAATACTTGAAAAGTTCCTATAATTTATGTAATTGCTCATAATTCAATATGATTTATATTAACGTATTTCGAGTGTTCTAAACGAGAAATTAGCACGAATAAGATAAAAGGGACGGGTTTAACCAGGAAAACCAATAGAGTCGGGCTATTATTATAATAATATAAATATAATTATAATATTATATGTTATAAATATCAACTTACTTGGAATTCAGCAAATCGGCCCATCCCAAAAAGATGCCGGGCTTGCGGGTGAAGTACATCACAACCATAAAAATGAACAGAATCATCACTTGGATCTCGTGAATGGACATGGGACCCAGATCCTTGTAGCGCTGATCGATAACCTTTTTGGCGACATCGGCGCCCTCTCGTCCCCTCTGGACTTCCTGTGCCTCCTTGCTCTTGGGACGCCACAGACCCATGAAGTGCCATTGCAGGAACACGAATGTCAGCAAGGTGTAGACCAACATGGATGGCACCGAGTAGAACATGAAGGTGGGGAAGTCCATCTGTTCGGTGGAGTTCTTGAAACGAGCCTCGTAGATGCCCTTGAAGGTAAGATTGGTGGCAGTTCCGATGATGGTTCCACAGCCACCCAGCGAGGAGGCGTAGGCAATGCCCAGATAGTAGCACAGAGTGATCTTGGTGGGGTATGGTGGCCTACAAAAATATGAATTTATTAAACAAATAATCAAAGTAAAGGTGTATATAGTTTATACAAGTATTGTGTAAAGCTTGATGCCACCAATACCAATTGTTACTTACTCATCCTCGTTGTTTTTCTTGTTGCCTCCAACGATTTGGTATTGAGGCTCATGGTTGATTTTGCAGACACCCTGAGCCTGCAGCTCCTCCAGCACGGCTTGGATAATCGGACACATCATGGCAGTACAGGCGGCGTTCGAAATCCACATGCTCAAAAACATTGTAACCATGATGAGGCCAAAGTGTAATCTGTGGGAAAAGCAAAGAACTAATACTCAAATCGGCCTTATTTTCAAACCATTAGAATATATACCTGCGGGGACTGCAGCCCACGATCTGGATTACCCTCAAGGCAAGACGTTTGTGTAGATTACAGTACTCCACAGCCAGGGCGACCATAATGCCGCCCATGAACATCACCAGCGTATCCTTGAAGTACAAGCGGCAAGTCTGATCCGAGCTCTAGACAGATGCCAAAGTGAAAGTATAATTATATAATTGTATAATTTATATGTGAAATAAAGAACTTACCATTATACCCATTATTGGGAAGGCCACAATCGGTATCATGGACGTCACATAGAGAGGCAAGGCTTCCGTAACCCAAAATATGGCCATTACCAAAAGGAGGTACATGCACCGAAATTCCTAGAAAAATTAAGTTTTGATATTTATGCTTACTGCAACTATATATCTGGTTAAGGTTTAAACTTACGGCGCCTTCGTTTAGCAGCATAACAGGCAGACATAGCAGCGGCACCAGGAACACAACCAATCCCTTCCAGTGGTTAGCGAAGAAGTTGGAGCACTTCACCGGAGGCTGGGGTTGTTCGCCAATTTCACTGTAATTAACATTAAATTCCCAAGTTAGAAAGGATTTGTGAAATGTGTCTAAGGGAACATTAAGCACAACCATTTCGGTTGCTTTGAATAAAAATAATTGAATTTTAGAGACGTTTATACATGAATGAAAAATAAATTAAATGCATTAAATTGAATAAAACGAATTTATAAAGATCAAATATCGGATAATTCAATTGTTTCACGCGTCTTTAACTTTTGTTTTTATATTTCCTATAAAAATGCATCATTGTTCCTGCCATTCAATCAACCATCAAGTTACAATGGTAACCATCAATGGTATTACAATCAAGTTGTAATACTTACATTTCCATTTTGATGTCCAGTGGCGGTGGCGTGTAGATCTATGAGCAAATAGAATAGAGCGTAAAAAATAAATCAATTAAAAGTTCTCAAGAATACAGAACGAGCCCCCTTCTAAGAGGACGAACCACTTGTTACCAAGTCGTCGTACCCAAAGCAAAGTGAACCCCGAACCGAACCCAACCGGCGATTGTCATCGTTTCACGCTTCATTTAAATGCCATCCATCAATATATGTGCCAGCCCAAACGTAACCAATTGAAAATCATTTGAATCGCACCCAAGCCAAAGTAAATAAATAAAGAAGCGTATGGAAATCAGGCGCGTGATATAATTTCTTTTTGCGAAGAGAACACAAACACCTACTGTAAAATGGAAGTGAAATAGAATGGAACGGAACGTAACGAATATTGTGCCCAAGTTGTGGCACAAAATTTGTCAACGTCTGGTGTGGAATATACTATATGTAGATAGATACATATACATATATTGAGTGGATATTCCGTAGGCGCATATTCATGACGACAGTTGGCCTGTTTTCCATATCATTGGCGTCAGCAGCCCAGCTCCCAGTTTTCCCCTCGTTAGGTAATCTATGCCCGAGTTGTACAAACAAGAATGAAACACATGTGAGTGGAGCGCTCCTCACGTTCTGGGTTAGGAGGCGCGTCCTAATCACTGATTCCTGCAAAGCCTCTTATCACCATGGAGCCCACAATCAATCAAGCCAATAAGCTCCAGACAAACATAATAACACAGCCGCACAAGCCCATTCACTACATTTTGGTATGGATTTGTAGATACATCCAAATAAAAGCCAGACTAATTATAGATCGGTATTGAAGAGGCCCACAACAGCAATGTCAATGTCAAAATTTGAAAACTTTGCTGGGGCAAACCATGTATGTAGATACATAAGTTGACAGAGTGGTTTTAAATGTATCTGTGGCGTGCCGCATGCAACCTCTAAAGGGGCCATTGACTGACACAAAGTGAAATGTCGCCGGGAATGATATTTTATTGCCTGTGTAAGATATGATGCCTCACGTGCCGCAGATACATCGCATGAATAATGACCAGTTGAACCCTTTTTTGAGCAAACAGCTTAGAGCATAAAACCTGGTAAGCTATCAAGTGAAACTGTCAACACTTATTGATTTATGGAAGTGGTCAAGCAATATAATTATTTACATTACATTGTTGAATTTGAAGAGTTATAATTCGATGTATATTTAATACCCTTACCTATTTTAACTGTGTATTGATCATTCATATTTTTGAAACGCAATTAAGATAGTTTTCTTCCAGCAAAAACTAAAAGAAATCAATCTTATCTGTTTTTTTCCGTCTGACGATCGTTCTCAATATTTATCCGAAGCATTAACGACTCTGATATGCGAAATGATTAAATTAATTAGCTTACTTAACAAGTTGCCGCCTTTGTGAAGCGTTTTACTTCGCTTATCTCGGCTTGTTATTTATTTTTTGCCGATGTTATTATTTCGACTGTTGTTATTTTGTTTATACACATATTGTCCACACGGCTTTTGTTGTTCATGGACTGTTCGTGTGCTTCAACCAGTCGTAATTGGAGAACTGCTTTTGTTTATAGGCGACGAACGATGGCATTTAGTTTCACACTGGGCGGCACGAGATCGAAAAGTATCTGTATGGAAAACTAGATGGCAACATCTATATAAGCCATCATTAAAATCTATTAGCATTGTTTTTATCGTAGTCGCTCTCAATTGTTGCTACATTGTATACGGAGACATTCGGATAGTCTATGAAGTGCTTTTAATTAGAGATTTTCATTTCAAATCCATCTTCATATGAATGAAGCTGGAGCTATGAGTATATCCCCCTCCCCTCAGGGTAACCTGTTTATTTTTACCAAAGACACTAGAATAACAAGATGCGTAACGGCCATACATTGGTTTGGCACTATGCAGCCACTTTTTTGGTGACGGCCAAAATTACTCTCTTTCGGCTCACTCCCGCTGAGAGCGTAAGAAATCTAAAAATATAATTTGCTTGCTTGTGTGAGTAAAAACAAGAGACGAGAACGCGTATAAGTGTGCGTGTTGTGCTAGAAGACGATTTTCGGGCCGAAATCAATTCTGATCGAAGAAACGAATTTACATGGTACATATTAGGGTAGTTTTTGCCAATTTCCTAGCAATATGATAAAATAAAAAAATTTTTAAAAATTCGCGCCCTGAATATTATAATTTTAAAGCTTTTTAAATTTGTTTGTTAAAATCGCCGCTCGAATTAGCTACCGTTTACACATTTATATTTATGTTTAATTCTAATTTGTCTCTCATCTGACAATTTTTTAAAAGCGAAATATTTTTTTTGAAACACTTTTAATGTTAATGTTACATCATATTAAGTCAAATGATTTAATAAATATACTAAATAATTAAATATGCAATTAAATTAAATTGCAAAAGTAATATCAAAGACAATAGAATTATTCTAGTGTCTTTGCTTTGTTCATATCTTGAGGCACGAAGTGCGGACACAAGCACTCAACAATTGCCTTATTAATTTTTCACACGCCGCAAGATGAATACTCTAATGACAAATATTCTTATATAAAGTCATTTTTGAAATTTATTTTTGTGATAATATGTACATAGATTTGACTATTTCTAATCTATTTTCAAATAATAATAACGTTAAGGCAATGCAAAACAAGAATTTTTCGCATGGTGCCAATTGATCAAAAATAATATAGATTTAAAGCCAAAGAACTTCTAAGGTGAAGGGCATATTTTGTCAAATTTACAATGCATGTGAATACGTGTGCACACATACAGATGTCTGCTATCACTTTGTGCGTTGAAAAGAGCTGTTCGCTGTAGCGCTCTTCGCTCTCTCGCTCTCTGACAAAAATTCGAGAGAGCCTGGAGCCACCTCTAGAGCCACGGCCAAAAAATCGTGTGCCAAAAAATCGTATGGCGTTACGCATCTTGTTATTCTAGGGTCTTTGTTTTTACTGAGCTTACACCCTTAGCAAGTCAAGAGTCAGTCATTAATTAAGAAATATTTCCACACGGCAATTAAAAGCATTTTTATTTCAATTCTCTGACGAACAGAACTTTGAATAAAACAACTTCTCCGGGGCTGCCACGCCCACTTTGTGCCGTGCTGATAGCAAGACGAAAGATGAAAGATCGTCAACCCAGCGATAGATAAAGGCGCAAATTGATAAAGTGGAACCAATAGTGTAGAACATTCTTATAGATTCGTATCTGTAAACTGTATACTGTATAGTGCTACAATGAGCAAACAATCTGATGAAGAATGGCAAGTACGTCAGCGAATGATGCACTGAATATCAATCAAAAATTTAATATATAAACGCGCCTTCTTAGCTATACGAATACTGAAAGTTATTACATCTTTATACTGCAATCAAAATACATATGTACATATATGCCCATCGTTTTCGAGTGGAATTTTTCAGCTCGACTGGAGTGACAATGTTATTTTATTCGCTGAGCAAAGAAAAGGTTGAGGGGCTTTATAATATATATAACAAATAGTGAGGTACATTGCAGATAGGCACGTACATATATAGAAAACTATAATTTACCAGACTTTTTCTGGGCGTTCTAAAAATACTTTATGCCTGATTGAATCCGGATTAGCTGCAATGTGTCGATATAATTGGAACCCAATAAACCACAATTACGTATAATAGCATTGTAGGAGCTCAAATTCTGTCAGCTAACAAAAAATAATATGGGGAATCAACTAATAATAGTTTGGAACTCCCACACGAAACACCTGAAATTCCCGCCCATTTTCGTTTGAAGAGGAAAACGTATTTCCTTTCAAATAATTGAAATGTCCGATGTTCTGGCAAGACAATCGGAATCGAAATCGAGTGGAATTTTCTTAGGACCACCAACGAAAGACCAAAGATTTTTCGCCGGCGATTGTCATTGTTGTTTTCGCTGTAAATAAATTAATTGCCCGTTTACAAACAATTTTCCAAATGCCTTTTGTTTGGCGCTGTGGGCACCCTCGACATATTCGAAGATAGAGAAGTGCTCTTTTAGCAGAGAATAGATATAGTAGATGTTTCGATAAGTGAAGTAAAGTGTTTACTGGTTAATTGAAATAATGGGTCATGGAGAGAGAGGCGCATTCCTGGTGGACATGAGTACGCAGCTGAGTACGCAAACATTGTTTATTAACCCTCAAATGCTCACGTATTTGCGTAAATTAGCGTATCAATAAACGGGCTAAATATATCAAATACGTAAATGCACAGTTTTTGCTCGAGTGCACCTTAAAAACTTTTTTAATGCGGAAGTTCAGTGTGAATTTATGTTACGAAAGTACCATATTGGGATGAGTAACAGGCAGTCTTTTCCGGAATGTGTGGAGCAGATTGATGAAATTAGCATCAACAAAAACAACAACCGATCAATTAAGGATTTTTTTTTTAAATTTATATGTAACTCGAGCAATGAGTTTATTTGCTGAGGCGTAAAACGCAGTGAGAAAAATTGGGGAAATCTCCTATAATTAAAGCAATTAAAATTATGTTATTATAGTGAAAGATAAAGGGAGTAAGAAAAAGATTTCGTTGAACAATAATAATAAACAACGAAATGTGACTAATTTATCCAGACCACATTGCAAATTATTCATTCATTCGCAAGCAAATATTCAAATAATTTCCGTCTGCTGCTCCTTCGTTAGTCAAAACATTCGCATAAATTTTTTACTTTTACAGTTTTGCCAAACATCTGTCTGTTGATAAGAAAAACCAGTCCATTAAAAATAGAAATCCAGTTGGCAATTTGGTAGCCATAAATAAATAAACATAGCTGTAGGCAAAACAAAGTGAACTGCAACAGAGGAATTCCATAGTTTTTCCATTTATAGTATATGTGTACTAATCATTATTTACTTCTCCATTGCGTAATTATAAAATAATAACAGAACAATAAAACACACAACAAGCATTGATAAGGGATTTGAGTTTCTAGTTCAAGTATTTGCTATATATGAACGGTTTATATGGGCAATATATACTCATTGATGAGTACTTTAGACTCTAATCAGAGGCGCTAAACTAAGCAGGTCGATTAAGTTGATTCAAAGTACAAATACAATGGCTAAAATTAAACCTTTTTGAGCGGAATCTCTCTTTAACTAGGCAGTTACCAGAAGCAAGTTAGTCTTGAGAAGCATTAGCTTAACTTGTTTTATTCGGTACTATACTGTAATGTACTCTAAAGAACCCGCGACGATTACTCATTAAAATAACTCAAGTGAACTGAAAAATCACCTTACGACACTCGCATACATTTGATATGGAAATGGGGCTCTTTTGCTTCACTTTTCCATTTAGTTCATTCACATATGCCAAGGCACTTGGCAACAAGTGAGTGTGTTCTCAAATTCAGATGGGATCAAACTGCGGGTTATCGCTAGAGAATTGGTCACCGAAATATGTTTTCAAATGCCTCGATAATTGTATGCACATTTTGAGTTTTTTTTATCGCAATTTCAGAATCAATTTGTGGTCTGTGGCAACACACAAATCTTTTAATAATTATTATAATTATTATTAAATTATAATCTTGACTCATTCTACCACTCTCTCCAAGTTGGATGCACTGCAACAAGCCACATAATTGAAATTCAGCGAATGAATCTTTTGGAAATTCATTCAACTTTTCACCTTCATGCGGTTTTACTTCCCCAACAAATGACCGGCATATTAATTATAAAGAACCCTGGTTATCGCAACAAACACATTTTCTGATTTCCCATCCTATTTACTAACGTGGCTTCATTGTGTGTAAACCAAATATGGCTAGACCAGTTGGTCGAGCTGTTGTTAAAATAATTGTTCTAACAATTAGTATGTCAGCAGTGCCCCATCGGCTGTAGAACTTTGAACTTGACATTGACATTGTTAACAAAAGTGAAACCAAAACAAAAAAGGTAGACAAATTAGCATACTTAACTGTCTAGTAGTTCCTGAAACAGAGACATGTGCCATATTGACTAATTGGGGGTATATTATTCATTCAGTTCCTAAATATAATGAAGGCTCAGAAGCAGCTGTCAAATGTAAATAACCAAAAGAAATGGAGAGATAATCAAACAAGACTCAGTAAATGTTTGACAGATTATATAGTTTCAGAAAAGTTCCACCGATAAAAAGACTTTGAGTTAACTCACATTCAAAAGAAGCCAATCGCAAAGTATTTGTTTTCTGTCTTCGCGTTCAATGACCACATACAACATCTTTTTTCTGATATCGTTTATCTTCATACAGAAACGCAATTCTACGTCAACTTTTATAACATATTGATATATCAGTGGTTATTTGATTACGCTGCTTATAAGGTGTGAATTAATGAACAGAAACAAAAATCACGTTATCTCACACGACCAACAAAAATGGTGTGAATTTCGCATCGGTTGACTTTAATGATTCGTTTAGCGAATTATCCAATCCAACAAATATTAGCACTTGGCTCTTTTAATTTGTTTTAACTATATAGAAGCGGAAAACATATTAGATAAGTATTAAATTAAATTTGCTTAGCGTTTAGCATCAACTTAAACATGAAACATAGGCGTTTATTCGAAAAGTGAAAAAGGTAAATACTTGCAGTGTTTTGTTCAAGTTCACCTGATTAGTTACATTTGAAAACTGGCCCAACTGGTTTGTAATTGTCAAGCTACTTTTTTTTTGTATTCTATAACATTGTTTTACTATTTGTTTGTTGTTTCCTTATCGAGTACTCTAGACCTTCAAACCGCACTGGGAGATAAGACAACTTTGATTTGTTAAGTTCTGAGTAAAAATAAAAATTGAGATATGTACAAAAAATTAATTATTATGTAATGACAGCTGCTAAGATTGTTTATACAATAAATTATTGCCCAGTTCGCACAACTTTCGAAGAAAACAGCTGCTATGGTTTCACAAATGAAACCATAAAGTTAAATGCTTCAGCGCAAATTTAAAAACACTGGCACTTATTTACATAGCTAGTAAATCAGATCCATTGAGGAAAAGTATTTATATATGTATATTATATAAACGGTGTCACCTGATACATACTCGTATGTATGAATGTTTAAAATTCAATGCTAACCAGACATGCGGTCTGTCCGAAATTCCATTGATTAGAGCAATGCGTGCTACTCTATTGATAAGAAATGATCTGATCGAAAATCATGATGCATTATACAATAGCATGATCGCTATAGCAATTTATAAAATATAACCAAAAATGAATTGTTGCTAATGAACTGCAATTAAAAACTCGTATTCGCTTGGTACTTTAAAATGATTGGGCTGTCGACTGATATTATTCATATGATTTATATACCAATTAATATATACGAATTTATGAGTTTTTTATGGGTAAACCTGTAAAATTTCCCAATATTCTTAGGTTAATTCTTATTAAATGCCACCACAAAGCAATCCGTTTAGTCATGCATGAAATAATTATTTTAAATGAAGAGAAAATGAAATATTCCTACAGAACTTTCACTAACGAAATAGTAAAATTGTGCACGTCTTAAGACAAATAAATACATGAAAAAATAGTAAACATTATTTTGGAAAACTTTAGATGGAAAATGCTGCGTCAGTTCAACAAAAATAGAACAGGAAGCGCACTACTAGTGCATAAATATGTGCTCTGCAAACATACATACATATGCACAAAATTCAAGAATTTCTTCAAAAAGTGGCAATATTTGTTACATTGGAAAGTGATATTTTTAAAATTTATTTCACAAATATTTATTAATCGCTTTGAACAATTCCTTTTCGAAGATAGATTGGAAAATATTGATTTTGGTCAATACACCGAGATCGTAATTGAAGTGTGACTTATCGTGAAAGAACTGTACTGCATCAGGTGCACTTGGATCGCGAAGAAGATCGAAGAAATGGAACGGAGGATCGATAAGTCCGTTGGAACAAAGAACCAGATGCCAGTGCTCAGCGGAAAAGTAAATATTGGTATGAAATGCATTTTAGAGAGAGAGTCCATCTTTGGTGCAATGTTGTCATTGTAAAGAGCCTCCCTACTCCCAAGAGATTCTTGGTAGCGGTTCTTTGTGCCTAGACCTTCACACTGGCACTCGGTCAACGGTTTCTGTTCCTGTTTCTTCTGGGGTTCTTCTGCTATGTTTTGCTCTTTTTGTTGTTGTGAAAATGCAAACGTCACGAGTTCGAGTTCACTTCCTAACCAAAATTTTTAAATAAACACAAAAAGCAAAGCGGTATTTTTATCGCACGATGTGTGAAACGAGAAGGGACGACGACGCACATGGCGATTGTTTGTTGGTATCCGTTTGTCTGGCTTTAACAGGAATATCGGAGCTATGTATCTCCGCTTCCCAGTTGATAACAAGTACTCTATTTACTTTTCGAAACTAGCGGCAGGAGGAGGCTTGGATTCCTCTTTAGGTTGTAGTTATATCCTTATCGGGACTCCGATCTCGAAAGCAGCAGGAGAGCAAGCACGCCCGGTTCGTCCGATTCGGAAACGGTGAAATGCGCGACTGAATTTACTTGGCGATAGCTCTGCCGCTTCAACCGCCCGCGTTCTGTGTGTTGGTGTGCCGCGACGTAGGTGTAGGGTCCGCTGCACACGTGTGTGTGGGAGCGCGCGAGAGCGGGAGAAGAGCAGAACGTTTTTGGGCGGCTAGTGGTGGCACCGTGAGCATGCCGGTCGTCGTAAGATAGGCTTAGGAACACTCAGAAAAATTTGTTTAGCTCAGCATTTTCCTATTATTGAAATCATTTATTTTATGGTCTATGGGGGTTTCTTTCGTAGTTATTGATAGATCAGCGATTTAAGCTACGCTTAAAGGGTAATTTGAGAGATATCTTTGTCATTTTAAAGTTAAGTCTCAGCTTATCCAAAAGTCAGTTATTGGAAAAAAGAAGCCAGCTTTTCAGCAGAGTTCGGCTTAAGCGCTTATTATCATATTAACCAGCTTAATTAATGTAGCTTTTAAATTGTTATATGCATTAAATCACTAATTAAGGTGATTACCATTTGTACGTTTTAAATTAAAGTAGTTTGATTTTCACTAATACAGGCTCTAAGCTGATCCAAATCTACAAGCTTAGTTTTTGAATAGTCTTCACATGTTGACTTTTATTCTCTTATATATATATAGACTTTCTAATGCATTACCCGTGTGATGATTAGTCAGGAGTCCACAGCGTCACATCGTTGACCAATAAAGTCAAATATATCGGGTAAATGGGTAATCAATGGAAAACCCAGATCTAAGTTGGGTCCAGTTATGTTATGGTTTTACGTTCTCTTTTTAATTTCTCTCTCAGAAATATTCCAATATTCCAATTGGAAGTCGCGCAAAAATTGGAATGAAAACGAGTGCGAAAAAGCAAGACAAAAAAATAGCTGTCGATGTTTCAAAACGCAACACTGTGCCCTGTTATTAAATCGCTCCACACACCTACACATTTACATTTATTTGTGCATGTTGTTTGTTGTTGTTACATACATTACTTACAAACACAAATAGAAACACATGGACACAAAGCAGAACGTCCATTCAACGAAAATTGCGTTCTTATGCTGTTCCGAATCTGGTAACACTTTCTTATTAGCGCTAAAATATTCCGCGACTGGGATAATTCAATTTCAATTGTAACAAATTTACGCCTCTTGGCCAATTATATACAGGACGGGCAGTTTGAAGAGCCAGACCCTGAGTCGAGCCATATTGGGTCAAAGAGTTGGCGGACAGCGCTTAGATATACGCGTCCACAACACCAACACCGACGACTCCGATCAACAGCGCCACCCCCACAAACCCGTGGTCACCAATTGGAACTCCACTGCCACTGCCGCCGAGCCCTGGTCCTGATCGTTCACTGTTAAGTCCCGCCAACAGCAGCTACCTGTCCACATCCACATCACCACACCCGCCACCGGACTACGACGACATCTTCGTTGGGTAATAAGGACTCGGATCTGGACTCCAGACCCACGATACGGATGGTGGAACCGTTATATCGGCTTGGTCGTAAAGGAGGAGCAGGCACCAGTGCAGGAAGTGCACCTTGATGTTAAGGTCCATTAACCAAGCAAACATCACCATGCTGAAGTGCGCTGTTTCGAAGTGGCAGCCGATTTGATGACTAAGATTCATCCCAATTAAACGGTAAGTATTTGCAATTTGTTTTTATTTCTTAAAGAAATTTCTATTAACACACTATCACTTTTCAGACCTATTAAACTCAACTGTGGTGCACGGAACTTAAAAAATCTTAAGGAATATGGTAATTAACATTGGCTTGGTGTAATCAATTAAGTGCAGCTGGTTATTTCAATTGAGCACTTTCTTTTTCCATTTTCGAGAGGAGACGGTGTACCGTGAAAACGGGAACTGCTGTGCCATTTAGACCAAACTGGCAACCTGTTACATATTTCAGCCACGTTAGCCAGGCGACACCTGAAGGTAATAACGGCAGGCCACCTGTTGCTGATCACAAAGACTACAGGAATTTGAAATTACTGACACAGTACCCAATACTATGCCCTTATTTATTCTTAGAACATATGTACATAAATACATTAATCGGCATTTAATGGTATCATCAGTGTTTAAGTCCATGTTTTTGTTGATCTATTACATATGTATTTCTTTAATGACATAAAGAAAAAGCTAAACAATTAGAAACTAAGCCAGAAAGTAGTTGTACAATAGTTAATTAAGGATCGTACCTTATGTTCAGACATACTTTACTTTAATGAAATTTAATCATTCATTTTCCATATAAGTATAATGACTTAAGCATCAGGAATATCTTCTTCACCGTTTACGCTTTAATGAGTTAAGGCCCATGTAAGCTGGGTAATTGAAGTGAAACTTTCTCGATGGCGAGGGACATGCACTCGCTGGGTGAAAGTGGGCATGAGGTCCAGAATCCACTGGAACCACTCGACAAGTCGTCAAGTCAATCTCGGCGTGAAACTCGTTTGCCTGTTCAAGTTTTAGTTGCTTACATCAAGTGCAAAAGATATGAATGTGACAAGTGGTTGCCACTGTCATCGTCATCGATTGCTGGCATGGAATGGACTTGAAGCTTTTCCTGTGCATGCCGCGTGTAAATGTTCTATCATCTGCATTTGGCATGCTCCACATATGGGTTTTCCACTAAAAACTGATAAAAATAAGCGTGGCCTGTTAAGATAGTGGTTGAGATACTTAGACGTTCTTTAATCATCGCGGGTGGTGAAATAAATTCTATTTTTAGAATTCCAACTTCAAATTCAAATAGGTGTTGTCAAGGACTGAACATGCAATGTACTAGGAAAATAGATTGTTACGAAAGTAACACTGACTAAAAAAAATATATAATATTTCGCTTAGATACAATTATAACAGAATTAGAGAAAAAAACAGTTTTACCACGGCGGATTTGTAGGCTTCTATGACATAGAAATAATTGCAGACCAACACACTTTGTAAAAATCAATACGAACAAATTTCAAAGTCGCATAGGAAATGGCCATAAATTGTTGATTGGATCGATTCAATTGAGAACGAGGACGATTCGGTTAGGGAACCTACGTGCATCGAACATTCGGGAATCAATACGACAACTTTAAGAAACTTGCCAGAACAAATTTCACTCATATTAAATTTCGCCAGAGAGGAGATAATTGTATCAGATTTATTTCAGAGGCGCCGTGCTTGACAACACATTATTTTCTTTGATCTTGCTGTTTAAGCAAGAAAATGCTATATGAATCATAAATGTATCTTATGTGTGTAGAAACATATGTGGAAAGTTTTTTTTTCGCAGCAAGTTGATCAAGTGAGATCATTTTATTGCATTGAGCTGTAATTTAATTGAACCGAACGGAAGGCGACAATGAAATGCAACGAATAAATTAGTGTACACGAAGTTAAGTAAAATATATGTACATATGTATGTAGAAGAAACCGACCCACTAAATGTGTGCTAACAACATACATACTTAAATCGTAAGAAATGTACTGCAAATAAGGTAAATACCCTTTATTATTGGTAAGCAGTGTTCTTGAACAACTCGCACTACATTTTATTGAAACAGTTGTTAGTTATTTGTAATTACTGGCAATTAACTTACAAAAGGGCTAAGTTATTCAAGTGCTTTGTTGTGAAAATTCCCTACCTGCTATTATTAAGACCATCGTAAGAATTCAGGATTTCAAGCCGTTTCCAATCGACTTCGATCAGCAATTTGTTGGCCACTCAAACGAGAAGCGTGCAAGTTGAAGTTGAAACATTAAACAGATCTTCTCTAGAGGCTCTCACTTAGGAAACCCCCTGTGCTCGAAAAGCAAAACCAGTTTAGCACCGGTCAATAAATTTCAGCTCAAGATTTTTGCAACTTGTTTTTTTGTTCGCCAAACAAAACAAACCGAAAACCAAGGCTCAGAGATTGAGTTTGACCCACATTTAATCACTTTGAAACACAATTAAATAAATAATATAGAATAGTCGGAATATCAAATAAGAATCATATTCATTGGTCCCATTAGGTAATGCCGCAAAATAAATCCCCATGCTAAGTTCAGACACATTTTGCGCGTATTATACGAAAGAATATATCGAAATAAACATTTCAGATCTGCGTCTGCAATTGTTTTTCCTTTTGCGTCATTCCATGTCACGTGTGGGGGCGGGGCCCACAAAAAAAGATGTATTTTCTTCAAGGTAATATGGAGATTATAAGCCAAAATGTGAGTAAACATTTGTTCGAGAGCCAAAGTGCTAGGCGATTCTAAAAATATACGTAAAGTACTTTGAATTCTAATGCAGACATTCATCTGCTTTTGGAATTTGAACTTCAAATGCATAGTACTCAAATGATCGTTGGACTCTCTGTTTTGAAAAATGGGGTGACATTTGTGAAACAAAACGCATAATGAATTTATCAGCTTTATCTAGTTCCATTTCATTCATTACTGAAACAGGGTTTTACTATTTTACGCTGGGTCTATTAATCAGATAGAGGTGCCAACAATAAATAGTGAATAACAATAATTATAATATCTATAAATCTACAACGAAATTCCTCGCCTGATCATTTCAAGCAGCTTCTGTCTAAATATTCTCTGCACTTTCTAGGTTCCATAAAGTCTGTTTGCAATCCTCGCGCTTCTGGAAATTCCAGAATCAACGTTATCACACGTTTATAACTCTGCTCTTCAATAAAAAGACGAATTGTGACGGATTCTTAAAAAAGTTAAGCGCTTTTAAGCCTTTCCACTAATTGCCTTGAGAAACCTGGGGCATGCTAATTATTTTGCTGAATCTGAATAATTTTGTACATATTGTTATCTTTCGGTGTCGTCATTCAGTTTTTCGGTCAGGTGGTTGTCCACACACGAGAGAGATAATGCATACATATAATACATATAATACATATGGGGAGAATGTGGGGGAAGAAAGCGGTGTCACTTCCGAAGATTTGCACAAAAGTGCGCTGCTTCAGTTAGATAACAGATGGGGAAATGGAGATATCATACCAGCAGAATAATAAAAAACTGGTCATGGGTTGTTAAGTGGGTGTGTAAACAGTATGACGACACTTTATAGATTGAGCACTCAAACAAGCTGCTCAATAAGAGAGCAAAATGATTGGAAGTGTTTTTATATAAGTACTTATTTTCTAGGGAGTGGAATATATCTCCAAAGTCGGGAACAGAAGCACTTCGGCTAAGGAGCACAATAGCAGCACATGTGATCTCAAAATCATTTTAAAATTGATAAAACACTTGGTTTTGGACTTTGTTTACATAACACTCTCTTACCTAACCCGATTGCCACGCGCTACTCAAACTCGAAACCAGGTTTTCAGTCGGATCTTAACAGTTCGTCGCGAAAAGTCCTAGGGGCTTGCCGGGCATTAAGGCAGGTTCTCAAGGTCAACGAAAAGCAATTAACCGGAAAAGACGAAATGCCGCCACGTTCCCAAATTTCTAGCTGCAAACCACTTATCACTAATCACCTGCCTAATCACAAGTAATTACCGCTTTCTCAAAATCAAACTTACCATTTTTGTAGTTTCGGTCGCCATGGTTGGGGATCTATATGGTATAGATACTATTGGTATATCTGAAGAATTGATCACGCCGTTTCTCTTTCAGCACAACCGTAAGCGATTATTTCATAATTTCCACCACCGCGCCGAAAAATAACATATATATATATATATATTCGTTGGCTAGACCACTTTTTATGAATATGTTGCTTTGCGTTCGACGACTAATATGCGAATGCTACCAAAACTCAAAACCAAACCCAAACGATTTTCTTTCGCATTCTCCTCTCTCTCTCTCTCTCACTCGCTCTCTCTCTCTTTTAAGCCCTGGACATGGAAAATATCTGATAAGTTGTCGTTGTCTCTGTGGGCAAATACAAATACTTTAATACGCTAAGAGACACATTTAAACTTGTTTTTGCTGTGCATGCTTCTTTGTAGGGGCGTATTTACTATATTCTACACAGGTATATCTACATATCGTTCGTACACTTAAAGTATTTTTTACCTAGTTGACCTTTATGGTAAATTAAAATATTCGGAAGGGTTACTTTAATATTTTTATATAAATATTTTTAAAAGTGCTCTTTATTTAAGCCATGTTAATACTTTGATACTTTGTAATTTTAACAGGCAGTCAAAAACCCTTTTCAAACAATTTTTGGTATACTCCGCATGTAATTGAAATTTATTTTACGTTTGTCAAATGTAGAACAACGCGATATATACATACTCTGGCCTTGAAATTTAATTAAATGTTGTTTGAATATGCTTTGTAGTTCCTATAGTCTCTTTGACTCACCGTGCAAATTGCTAATGCATTTTTCGAGACCGGTGTAACTTGGCATTTCATTAATTTAGGATTATGTTGTCGATACAGACTGTTCTATTTAGCATAAGTCAGCGACTCATGCCCATGTTGATGAATTTTAATATGTGAGTATGAAAAGCCTTTTCCAAAGACTCAAAACGGAACACTCAGCTGGCAAAGGGTGTATGTTGATGTTCCTTCAGCGTTTTGTGGTTGTCTGAAATTAAATTTCTTTTTATATCAAAGTGCAAAAATAGCTTAAAAAGTCGATCTTACCTGTCATTTTCACTGATGAGAAGTGGGTTCCGGTGATCTGCCAGGACCAGGAGATATACTGAGTCTGGCTATAAAATATATGATATAATTCAAAACGACCCCAGCATTACTCCGTATGGAAGTTAAAGAATGCAGTTTTAAGTAACGAAAAATAGCCACCACACATTTAGAAATGTTTTGATTTATTTTATATTGTTATCTTTATTGCCACTATGTTTCTATATTTCCAACGAATTTTAAATGTCTTATATTATAGGAACTCGAGCTCCTCTAGTTTTGAATGTCTGTCTTACTTTTCCTTTTTTCACTCCTCTCTTCAGGATTTGAATAAATTATGATGGTCTTCCTAATAAAAATCCATAAGTTGAAAAATTTTAATGTTTTCAAATATAAAGAATACAAACTGACTTTAAAGAAGATACAGTCTTATTGAAAAAAAATTAAGTTGCCTTACTTTTCTCTTGCTCTTACTTTCTCACTTCTCTGATCACTTCCGATCGAAATTTTCGATGGCATAAAGCGTGTTTATGCTAGATATTTTTTTTGCACGCCGTGGTACCTGAAGAAATACATTCTGAGTGCATGAATCATGTGTCTAAACTCAAATCTTTACCTAAACTATCACTGTTAATTTGTGATTAATTCTTGGCAGAATCAGGATCAATTGTAATGGGGAAAACGAAATCTTTCATTTTTTTCCGCATTCCTAGTCTGATGCCAGTGCAACTAAAACTTCTGCGATCTGAGATCTCGACGTTCATACGGACAGGCGGACATGGGTAGATCGACTCGGCTATTGATCCTGATCAGGAATATATATACTTTATATAGTGCGAAACGCTTCCTTCTGCCTGTTACATACTTTTTAAATCTAGTATAATGAGCTCCGATTCTTCCAGCCAATCTACAGCGAATGCTGTGTCTGCAATATTGACCCCGATTTCCTACATTTCCTAATACCCTGCATCCTAAACGATTTCATCGCCCTTCAGTCCCCTTAGATCCAGCAACACGAATTCAAAACTTATAGACATCTTAAAAACCCCCACATCCAAATTTCTGAAAAAAGCCAATATAATCCATTTACTGTAAACAATTTTTCGTAATCCCCAATTATTAATCCCTTTAAATATATTGTAAATAATTGTAAGTAATGTTGTAACCTAATACTTAAATATTAAATAGTAAATATTAAAGGCTGGCTGAAAACCCCAACAGCTATAGCGTATCTTTACATTAACTATCATGAATCATAACTTTAAAACTTTTGTCTACAGTGTACAAATAAATAAAAAAATATAAAAATTTTAGCTAATACCTTTACGAAAATTTTTAATATTTAAGTACTTTTAGTCACTTTATTGCGTATTTTCGCCGAATTCGCTCTCTTTCTTTTTCGCTCGCAAAATCAGTTCGCCTCGCTTAAATTCGCCAGCACGTTTTTACTTACGTGTAATTTGACATGAACCCGAGCATTGTATCGTGGGGTTGTGAACTTAGAAAGAGCTGATCAAGTTCTGTCGCCTGCCGACAGATGGTGCTTTACATAGAATCTTCGTGCTAATAAAAATTAATTAAAAAAAGGTATCCATTGCTTAGCGAGTGGGAATGCACAGTTGAAATTTTAAAATTGTTTTGTGAATATCGTTAGAAATTGGAAAAAAACATATAAAATATCGAAATTCAACAGCTTGTTGAAAATTGTGGGCGTAATCTACCCATAATGTTTTTTGGCATATCAATAGAGATGAAGTAACATAAAATTCAAATAATCAAAATGTTTTTAAAAATTGCCTGATTAGTGGTTTTTGGCGCCAAGTGGGCGTGGCAATGCTCTGAAGCATGAACGGCGTCGACGTCGCGAGGATCTGCATACTTAATCTTAACTATTCCGAGATCACAGCGTACTCAAGGACATTTTAACGATTTTTAAAATATTTTTTTTTATTTGTTGGTTTAATTCATATATAAACACAATCAAGTCGGTCAATGAAATCACCAATTGGAAACTTACTTCTGTTGGACACCTTGTTTTTCATCTTAATCTCTGTTTGCAATTTTATCGATAAGTTTTCTAAGAAGGTGAGTAAGCTCTTTTGATTTCGAAAATTACTGGACAATTACCATCAATTATTATACTTTTCTAAAATTAGATTGGAATCTTTTCAGCTCATTTGAAGACGTTCATTTCGGTTTCTTTTTTCTTTATATAAGATAAATGATATAAATGTCATGATAAAAAACAAACGTAAAAAGCTTAAAGTTTTTCTCCGTTATGAGTTTTATTTTTTAAATGTAGCATGGATGCCATATGATGGTTAACAAAACTATAAGGATAGTCATAATATCGACGCACCATGTTCATTGACGATACGGAAGTAACTTTAATTTTGTTAATTAGCTGGCAAGAAGTATTTGGTCAAAGGAACGAGATCCTTGAATTGGTAATCAACGGCGACGCCCCCGCCAACCAATTACGATCAGAAGCAGGAGTACAAATTGTGAAAATATCATTAACAGGCCATATTAAATTTCATTGAAGGGAGGAAGAACAAAGCGGAAGTAAATTTCATTATTTTGATTTCAACGAGATCAGACTTCTTCTGCCGCGTCATCGTCGTCATTATGATCATGATAATGATCATGATGAGCAAGCTGGCATCGGGGATCAGCGCAGCCGCAGCGACCGTTAACACCCATTGCAGTTTTCCGAGCGGTTAGAGGCAACTTCCCGTAAACCCCAAATCGCAACCCTATAATATTAATAACTATCCCATATTCCATACCATACCAAACTGACGCTGCAGTTGCGCGCCGAGCTGTCAGACGTTGATTGCGACGATGCTGCTTTGTGCCTGCCCCTTTCGACGATTTCGGGCCAGGATAACGAACTCCAGAGAAGGACTCCGGATCAGAAACCCTCTCTCCTTCTCTCTCTTCGCCTACCCTTTTCACGGCATTGAATTTCCCCCTTTCGTTTTTTGGGCCGTCTAGCATTTGTTTTTGTTTTGTCCTCGGCGAGATTTTTTTTTTTTTTTTAGCAGCGGGTTGAATGATTCCTTTTTTTTTTGCGCAGCTGCTCTGGGTTTTTTCGGTTTTGTAAATCGCTGTTTGTTGATCGCCACTTGATGGGAAACCACTCGATTTTCGACTTCGATCGAAGCGTAGGTGTTAGAGATCAATGAAGGGAAAACTTTGCTGCGGGCTTACCCAGATCCACATGAAAGTGGCTATATTTCCTTACGCAGAGTTTAAGATAATATGGCACCGAAGAGATACATATTTAAGATTCTTTTCCCACTCAAAGCCCCTTTTTTCATCAGCGAAATGAAAAAAAAAAAAAAACAAAAAGTAAGGGAAGTGTTCAAAAAACCGTAAGTAATTGCCGTGATATGCGTGCAAATATTTTCTAGTTTTGCCCGAAAAAACCCTAACCATTTTTTTACAGTTTTCGCTAACCCTCCCCTCGTTTGCAATTAAAAAAGCAAAAAATAAGCAAAAAAAATCTATAGAAAACCGAGACCTATTTGGGCTCGGGTTCACTGTGCAAAAAGGCTAGATGAGGAGCGTGATTGTGCAATGATCGGGAAAACGAAATCTGAACTTAATGCACTCTGGCCGGAGAAATGGAAAAATTGCTTGATTGAGTGACAGTCTATATGGAGCAGCAGATGATATATGGGTTTTTCCTGGCATCTTAAGGATTCCATGCAAATTAGGGGTTGTTATCCCTGCTCCCAATTCATTTGTCCCTCCTTCGGAGTCTCAAATTAGTTGCGCATCTTGCGATCACATTTGTCAGGGTCGTTTGGCTTCTTTTTACCTTTTTTTTTAAGGTTGACAAAAGAAGGGACCAAATCCTGTAAAAAATCTACGTTTTTTCCTTTTAGCAAAGGCGCCTCTTCGAGGGGAGGAAGATCTGTTTGTTACCTGGCTGGCCCCTGACATTTTCCCATACTCCCTGCAGTTCATTCACCTCTCGGAGCAGGGATCACTGCATCGCAGCATCAACATCGAAGATTATGTTCCGTCTGCGGATCAGCGAAGTAACGACTCGAATTTACAAAAGGGTTAGTTCCTAAGCTGTTCGAATGCAACACATACTGCATTAATTCGACTTGGCATGATGAGTGTATACGAAGTCATCTGCGAGTCAAATGTATAACTAAGCACCTTAATCCATTATCCTTATGGTAATCATTTTCATGGCAGGACGTCTAATTATTCTAAAGTTTAAAGCACAAAAAAAGGCCAACTTACTTTATTTTTTTTTTTATAAATAACACGATATGTAAGCGGTTATTTTAGCATTAATCATTTAAACTTACACCTTTAAATTTACTTTTTTGTAACTTCTTGTGTTTGTGAAAATCTAAAACACACTTTCTTGTTTATACAATTGATAAAAAAATAAAGCATGAACCCAAAAACATTTTTCCAAATTAATATACTCAAAACTTTAAGATACTAGTTTGGTTTATTAAATTATGATATAGAAATTGATAATTTTATGGTTTAAAATCTACTTTATGATCTTGACAAACCGTAAATATTTATTTAAATATTTATTTATTTTAATATTTATATAGAGTTTCCCTCCCCTTAAAAATAAACATAAGCTTATCCAAATAATTAATGCCCTTTAAAAAGATTTGGTTGTTGTAGCAATTAAGCTATATTTAACAGTTTATTGAATATTTATGCATGGCAAATAATTAAAGGGGCGTTAATATATGCCATTTAAATACTGATCTCTGCAGCCTTTCTTCCATATCTTTCATCGTGGAATTAATTTAAATTTATTCCAAGTGGCTGCCAAAGAATTTCATTCACGCGTTTTTAAATAACCAAATGCAAATGAACGAAATTAAAAAAAAAACCGAATTTTAATTTGACAGACAGGCGGCAGAGAAGCAAACAAAACGAGACCAAACAGACCTTCAGTACAGCGAGCAAAGGTCCTTTGAAAAGGAAGCGCGAAGAGCAAGGGAAGCCAGGAACAGCCAGAAATCAAGGATACGAAAAAGCGCGCCAAACGCGGAATTCTTAAAAAACGCTCGAAAACAAAGAGAGGATCGAAAATCACAGTTTGCCGTCTGGGATTATTGCGCAAGGACAACCTCATGATGATGGAAACGCAGATCATGACGCTGCGTATAATGATGATACGAGACTCTGTTTGCACAAATTGCAGGCTCACACACACACACACACTGGCACACACACACACACACACACACAATTGGAATCGCAATCGCAATAGCAATCGCAATCAAACAATAGGGAGAGCCAAAGGCAACCCGTTTTTTAAGGGTTTTCCATTCAGCCCGCCAAGGGATGAACATCATCCTCCTGCCCCTCCTGACACCTCCCCCCTCCCCTTGCCCGACCAAATTACGTTTCACCCCTTTGTAAAACTCTAAAAAATAAAGAGGCGAGAGCGATCGTTTCAAACTTTTTTGCAGCAGCCGCTGCGGATATTTTAAAAAATACTTTTCGACGCATTCGGACGGGGAATTAGTCGTGAAAAGTGCGTGGCCGGATGAGCAGCAGAGCTCTGAAAACTGCAAGCAAACCATCTTCAAAATTCATTAAATTTCTTGGAATTTGTCTTAACACAATTTAAACATTGCCTCTATCGTATATTTTTTCTAAAATTCCGCGAAGTTTTTATATTTAAATAAGCCATCATTTCACCGCGAAGTACAACCTTAAAAAAGAAATTCAAAATTTATTCGAAAAATATTTAAATAAAAAAAGCGGTCAAAATACTTTAACACAATCATTAAAAAAAAAACAACTTTCCTAGATTCGTAATTTTCTAAATCTTCGAAATGGCAGTTCTATTTTCAAATACGCTGATCTATTAAGAAAGTAAGTTACTTTAAATGTTCTAGAAAGTTTATCGGAAACACAGAAAATTTGAAAAGTGCGCGGCAAAATTGAATCGTACATATATATACATATAAAATTTATAAAAAGCACGTGGTCCTGGCGGAATATTTTTTGGATTTTGCGCATTTGAAACTTTAAAGTGTAAAAGAAGAGAGAGCGAAAAGGAACCAAAAACCAAAGCAGGCGCCGCGTGGAGAGCAAAAAGTGAAAAACGCCGACAAAATAATAGCAAAAGAAAACTTATGAAATCGAACTCGCAGCACATTCTGGTCCCATTTCATTTGTTTAAATCAAACGTTCAAAAGTTACAAAACAAAAAAACCAGCAAAATTAAAAAAAAAACCAATCAAAACGAAAAAGACAAAAGTTTACCAAGAATAAAATGATTCAAATCAGCTAAATTTATGCTATGCAATATTGGTGAATATTTTTGGTAAGCTTTTTTGGACACACACACAACACAAATTTGGCAAACATTTGGACTAAAAGTAATTTGTGAACTTTGTGAAACGGCTTAAACAAACCAATGCATCGTATTTAAATATTTCCATGCTACTTTAATTCAAGACATTTTCACCATGTGTGCGTATAGAGACAGTAGACACTTTTCCAGTTTTCAAAGATGGCCGCCGGGAGTGAGAAGGACATCAGGCGGGGGGGTGGTTGCGTTCGTTGGCAGCGGGGAGGGGAGGCGGTTGTTGCTCTTTTATAAACAACCTAAACAGGAATGACTTGCTGTAATTTAATACTCCCCTATATCATCTACATATATCAGTTTCATTTATCATAACAATTGAAATTAGGGTACTCAATGTAAAGCGAAAGCTTCGGTACTCCCGGTATTGAAAATTATGACCTCAAAAGAAGGCAATATTCGCAATGAAAGATTCGTATATTACACTAAAATACCCATCTCTTTGTAAAAAAGTTCAACATGAACCAGAGAACATTTTCAAATATTACACAAAAATTATATCATTTTAGTTAAGGAGTATAAACTGAGTAGGATTACATTTACTGGACTTACTTTACATTAAAAAAATCCTTTCCTTCGCAGAAACAATTTCCAGCAACAAATACAACGTTTATTAACTTCAAATATTAATTTTTGTACACCAATTATCAAAAAGTAATGAAATTAAAATCATATAACCCAACATTTTACATATAAATTTATTAAATTTATTTATGCAACAGCTTGTTTACAAAACCCCAATAGATTGATTATGAACCACGTTTTTAAAACTGAAAAAAAAAATACAAATATTTAAAAGTAAATTTATAAAAATTAAATGCGTGTACCTATTCGAAAGCTAACTTAATTGCCACAATCCAATAAAATCGCCGAAAAAACAAAGGTTTTTGACATATTTCCAGTTTTGCAGACGCCATTTTTGCCACCGCATATAACAATACAGAACTCAATAAAACTAGAACCACCCCTCGCTCCGTCAAGTAGATCATTTCAGGCCGGACAGCCCGGCTGACTCACAGACTGGACATGCTAACCAACAGAACAGAACAGAACAGAATGCTCTCTATAACGCAAACAACCCCTAGAAGTTGCAGATACCACCACCGCCACCACCACCGAAACTCAGCTCTTGTGGAATGGTCAAGCGGCATGTAGCTACATACATATATTGAAAAAGAAACAATAACAATATAGTGGTAGGCGGGGAGGGTGATAATTCCATCCATCCATATACATATGTACATATGATACATATGTATGCGAGTGCATTTGGAAAGACCTTGTGCTGGTCAGTAAAGAATGTAGAACCGGCCAATGGCCAATGGCCACTGGCCAATGGGTATGGCAACAAAATGGCATAGTTGAAGGTAAAACGCGAGCTCTAAGCGCAAAACAATGCTTGGCAAAACTATTTAAATATGCTAATTAATCAGGAATAGAGGCAACCTTTTGGATATACCAAATCTTTACTTAGACCACATAATTTTTCGTAGCGATCCCTTACACAATTCAATACTAAAAAACTACTACTACTCAGCTAACATTAAACTAATTACAACTAATCAACTAATTACACAATAAACAGCAAAAGGCTCTAATCTATTTGCAAGAATTTTTAAAAAATGTATTTACCACCATTGATTAGTAAGGTACTCAATTAAAAAAAAAGGATTTACATTTGGTTTTTCAAACTATAAAAATGTAGTACCTCGCTAAATGATAAAATTCTAACGAACACTTGATAGCAACTTCGACTGCAACTTATGGCATAACCCAAACAAACGAATCAAACTCATTTTACTAATAACTAATGATGGTCTATTGTAAATTAGTCAAAATTAATCGTGCTCTTAAAAATAACAAAATAACAGAAAGAAAAAAAATAGAGAATTGTCTTGCAAAAATGTCTTGAAATTTTATTTAGTTTGGAGCCTGTTTTTAATTACAGCCCAGTTTCATAGTGCTAACTTCTATAGTTTGATTTAAACCATTTTTGTAGTGGGTTTAAACGTAGTTGTCAATCAAAAGTAAATAGACTTTTGAGCCCATAAAACATAAAACGGAACTTTGGAGGTTCCTAACTCCAAGCGTAGAAATCATATTCCATTGTCATATTCATAGTCAAGCACCATAAAATTTCTAAATTGAGAGTAATCAAAAATATGTATATATTCGAATGGATAACAAATGCGTAACATAATAAAACAAATAGATGACAGAACTATGATTGAAAAAAGAGAACTTTTACTAAAAGCTCAGGATAACAAATTCCTGTAAAAATTTCGCAATACAAAAACATAGTCCAATGACCGAAAAAAACGTAAAAATCAATCAAAACTAAACAAAAAAAAATCATAATTAAAAAATTAAGAAAGAATATAATATTAAATATATAAAAAATAAAAAATATAAACAGGAAGTAAGATAATTTGGCATGCCGAAGCTTTCATACGTACCCTTGCAGTTATTTATACATTAAATTCCAATATTAACGAATATTACATAATGTCAAAAAAATTAATTAAATAGTACATCTATTACAGTTCATTTAGTAGTTAGGTGATATAGTCGTACAATTTGATGAATTAAAAACCGAAATGACATATTGTTGAAAACCTGGTGTATACCGAAATAGAACGCTTTATGGTCAAAAACAAAGAACCAATGATTTATTTCCCATTAATTAGATAGTATTTTCCTGGATGGTTATATGGCAGATATATGATACAGTTGTCCGATCCTTATTATTGTACATTTTCAAATTAAAATTATATATTGTCGAAAAACAGGTGTATACCGAATTTTAACCTTTTTATGATCAAAACAAAAAACAAAGAAATTTTATTTGTATTTCCGATTATTCCTTTATCATAGTAGGAGTAGGAAGGACTCGGATGTTGATAGCGATCAGAAATGTTTAAATTTATAAGGACGCAAGTGTCTCCTTTACTGAGTTGCACGGTTCTCAATAAAATCAATATACCATCTGCAAGGGTATAACAACAAACATTGTTGTCATTTTGAACTTTAATCTTGATATCGAAAACCCATAGTACATTATAAAAATGCTTGGCCAAAAACTGAACTTAACCTGGTTCAAAAGGACTGCCAAACTTTTTTAAAACACAAATTGTTTCATAACTTTTTCCAAATTTCTTAGAGCCATAACTTCACATGGTAACAATTTAACATATTAATACGAGTAGCTTTCTAATGACAATATTATAAACCCAATGGAGTTTTTTTTGCATGTCTGTACATTAGCAGAATAAAATAGTTTCTTTTCTTTCCTCTCTATTGGATAAGTGAAAAAATATTCAATATTAAGTCACAATCATATGACCAGAAATAATTTATCTTCAACCTTCAAAAATAATCTGATATTTAATTTCAAAATAACATCTGTTAGTCCGACAAAGAATTGCAAAATGGCTTCACACATAAACAACAGCAGATATAAAAATTAAGACTCGCTGAACGAAAATACACAAGAATATTCGAATTTCCTTCCATATTGCATTTCAAACTTTTGCAAAAAATAATTCGCTTCAAATGAATTGCCGAATGACATGCCCAGAAATAACATTTCGCACAAAACATGCTCCGAACTGTTTAAATTATGCACAAATTAAAGCAATTCCCCCGCTGATTCGGACAATTCCTCTGACATTGTATCAATCTATAAATGGAGGGAATATTTTCCGACATTTTCCGGCAATTAGCAGCTAAAGCCTGAACTTAATACACGTGCGTACACCTGAACTCTTGACACGAAGTGCTGTCCCCGCATTTCCACAACTCTTGCTTGCTCTCGCCACTGCCAGCGATCAAATGAAAAGCCGGAAAATGCACTTTCCATGTTAGCTGCTAGTCAAACTGCTTAATTGCGCATTAAATATGCAGAAAAGTAGGCAAAACGAGCGGAAAATATGCGCAAGGGTAAGGGATCGGCATCGGAAACTGGGAAGTCCTGCGCTGACCAAATTGCTGTGGCAAGTGTGGAAATATATCGTATCAACAGACATTATTGCGCTTGACAGTTTTTACTGTCAAGCCCCCCGGAAAAGCCGCCATCCCCTCCGCCCATCGATGTGACACCTGACTTGCCGAACACACACTACTCAGCACATCTCCATATCCTTTTTACGTAACAATCCCGAAAACCGAAAAGGTTGAAAGTCGAAGTCAGCTAGCAAAAAGCCACAATGCCGCAGGACGTTGCGCATTCGGAAGGATTTTTCCTCATTTTTTTTTTTTACGTTTGTTTGCCTGATTTAATTGACGAGTACTCCCCAGGATGTGACAAATGCGGTGGTGGCGGAGATCCAAGGAATAACCTTAATAGAATTTCCATTTGTGTCCATTAGGCCTTGGTAAGGCATTCCTTGGCGGAAAAAATAAATTATGGCCATGCGAATTGATGGTTATTTAAGATGAATTAAATTAAGGCTGACTTAATTAATATAAAAGTCTGCATCGAAATGGGATGATGAATACATAGTTCCAATAAAAACTTAAATCTCTTTGACAGTAGTTCAGCACTTAACAAATTTGAAACTAGCTTAGAAACAACAAGGATATTGAATGAATCTTAGAGCTGTCAAGCTAACAATAACACAATATAACAATATAAAAACTATATTTAATTAGCCTCGTATTTGACACTGATGTGCATCAAAGCGATTCCTTTAATTTAGGGACGTTTTGAGCAAAGTCTTGAATAAGAGGCTAATTAAAGCTGTGCCTAATTAAAGTGTATATTCAACACTAATTTTAAAATTATAATGCATATTTGGACTTCATAACTTACCATATCCAGTAAATACTAATACTAAACCGAAATCCCTGAAAACAAAACACATACGCAAGGAAATTTTTCGCATATTATTTTTAACAACTCTGGTTAATCAAATCCATAACATATTTACATTTTGATTAGTAGTCATTTTTAACATTCATAATAATAGTTGAATTTAATTATATAAAACTAATAAAATCATTTAAAAATTGAATTACCGTCATAAAGCAAATATGCAATTTATAGCATTAATAGTCACCTAAAAATCATTCACATAACTTAACTAAAAAAATTACTTGAATTACAAATAATTGACTTTAGACTTTTTGTGATAAAAGTGCGTGTTTCGCAATTTGGTTTGTACTATTCACAATCTAATCATATTCTAACATCTAACAATAGGATCACACTGAATTCACCAAATTTTTGTAGTGTCCTTAGTTTTCTAAACTTGTTATTTAACAAAATCTATAACAATAGTCCAGCTGTATCTCATGTCCCAACTTTGGTTTCCTTTTGTTTACCTGATCACAATCTAATTAGCCAACAATGAATCTCGAACCGCAACTGTCGGAATTAAACTTGAACCAAAAGTTGGGAGAGCAGGAAGGTAAACAGGATTTTTCCGAGCAAATCAATTAGAGCATTTCCCCAAAAAAGTTGCAGGTTAAATTGTTGAAATGCCAGAGCTTGCCGGGATCCATCAAGGAATCCCTTCCAGCCTCTTGGCGCAACCATTACAAATGGCTGCGACTTGGCTGGCTGTCAGTTTGGGTTCAGTTCGTGTTGTGTGTTCTGTTGCGCTGTGACTTTTTAACCTAATGAATAATAAATTGGCCCAATTGTCACGCAAAAACAATGCCGCGGAATAGATGGATAAGGGTTTGCACTGCGACCTGACATCAGGAGGTCTGCGAAGTTTACTTCTCCAAATTTTAGACACATTTTCCATGCCTGCCTTTCCATTCCAATCCATTGCCGCCTGCCTTTTCTTTGCTGTTTATTTCCGCTGAAGTGTCGCCTTCGATAGATTTTGGCATTTGTTACGGAACTTGCATCCACCTGGGAAATCGGTGGCAGGCATCTAGCAATGATTAGCACTTGCTCTACCTTTTCCTTTCGGCTTAAGTGGCGCCCACTTGCATTCGTTTGGCCCTTTCGCTGCCTTCCCGGCCAAGTCGAAAAGTAATTAGCATATTGAAATGTTGCACAGGCCTCGCCTGCGGAACAATCTCATAAATAATTTAGCCAGCATATTTGATGCGCTTCGGTTGCAATGACTGCATTTCCCCAGTTCTTTGCGATTGCTGCAATGTTACATGTTGCCCGTGTGCTGGCTTCAATATTTAATTGCGAAAAATCTCCCAGCCGCGAAAGGGGCTATTCCTCGGCTACTTCATCCTTAGACCTCTTAAAAGCGTGTCAACAGCTTGTCAATCACAATTTCGCAAATAAAATGTAAGTGTCAGCTCATGGAAATTTAGTTTGCGAATGTGTTGATTGTGTTTTAGTTGTGGCTGTTTAGAAATAATTGGGGAGCGGTGGGGCTAAAAACAAACTGATGTGGGGTATTCTCTAAGGCATTGCGTGTTCCAAGTACAATTGCCATACAAAAGGTTCACGAAATCAAAATAGTTTCATCATACCTACACAATAATAAAATTCCAAAAGTATCTTAAGCTGAAGTGAAAGAAATAATTTTACATAAATCTTGATAAATTCAAAAGTTAGCATCCATCATAAAAAAACGCATGCAATTCACACCAATTAGAATACTAAAATTTCATTAGTTTCAAATTTAAAAATTTGATATGCATCAGTATATAGGAAAGAATAGCTATTCTATCCAACTGATATATGTATATATGCGAGAGTCACTAAAGTTATTACATCATAAACCAACGAATATAGTTACATTCCTAAAAAAGCAAATTTGAAATAAAATTGAAATACAAAAAAACATTTAACTTCGGATGCTTTTCAATTTATAGAATTATTTTACCCATACCAATCGTTTATATTTATTCTATCTATTTCCAACTGACTAACTAATTTTATGCGGAGAATAGTTAAACCTTTTAAGAACTTCCAAACTGAAACATACAATATCGGTCAAATGCCATTAAAAGAACTAAATGAAAACCATTTAAGCAATTAAAAACTGCTTAAATTAGCCAAGAATAAATTGAAACAATCTGTATCTCCATAAGCGAAACGAAATAAACTAAAAAGTAAAATTCAAAATTTGACATAATTTACGCCTGCGCAACAAGGAATAGTGTAGGTCCTCGGCAATAAAAAACCAATGCCAGGACTCTCATTGGTCGCCATCGAAAAGGCAGCCGAGCGAAAGCCGAGCTGCGGTCGTTTGCATAACACGCATACGCCGCATAGGCCCAAAGGATAAAAGCCGCCGACAACGAGGGATGTTGCTTCCTTGTTGGCTTCCGCTCGGTTCGCGAAGGCGCTGGCTGCGTTCGTGTTGCCTGGCAGCTAGTGCCAGGATCACAAGGATACAACGTCAGCGGCTGGACAAGCGTATTGCAGTTCCGGTGCGGCTCTCACACCGAGCAGACGTGTTGGCCTGCCTAGAATAAGAATAACATTCAAATGGTCAGTGCATTGTGATGCCCAAAATTGTGTTAAGCCATTGGCTAAGTTTGGCTGTTTTATATAAGAGTTCCTTCACGGACACTTATATAATTTTGATTGTTGCTCAGAAAGCCCTCATTGTTTACCAGTTGGCTTTCGAGCAATAATTGAAACCAGATAAGTGATCCCCTCAACGCTGACGATTTCAAAGCACTTCGTTTTGGTAAGTTAAGATTTATTTCATTAATTATGTTTAAAAAATATATAGAGATTTCAAATTTAATTACTTTAAATAAAAAGCATTGCTAATTATACATACGATTTTATAGATAAATTGAAATACTTATTATTAATATTTATATTTAAGTTCCAGCGATATAATTTTTTGAATTAAATAAATGTATACCTTTTTTCTGAATCTTTGTTAAGCAAGTTGAATCTTTGTAACAAAGACTTTTTTGTAGTGAAACTAGATAATTTGGTTAGCGAAAATAAAAGAACAAGTATAAATATTTATATATATACATAATTAATATGTAATATTTAGAAGCAATTTATATCCCATTAATTAAAGATATAAACTGATAAATTACTGAAATTGTGATCTATATGATTCTAGGCAGTTCAATTTCATAACTTAAGCATCCTTGTGTTTTATTTAGAAACCACTACTCACTCGAAATTCAATCGAAAACTATAAGCTATAATTATATATAGTTAAATTGCAATTTATACGATTGTAGATAGTTCCATTTTATAACGTAATGTTTTATTTAAAGCCTACTCACTACGAAAACTATAAACTATAATTACATACCTAGTTTAATTAAGTCACAATTAAGAAGATAATAAACAGTTAAATTTCATAACTGAAGCATCTATGCTAAATGTTTTTGTTTATAACCCACTACCACCCATTCGTGATTCCTATAAATACCTGCCAGTTAAATGGGTTCACTGCGCCCCAAAACATTTCCTATAGCGCCAAACACACCCGCATTAGCGACGTCCAAAGACTTCCCCCTTGCAATTAGTCACCTGAGAGCGGCGTCGTTGAACTTCGTCGAAATGAAAACAAAAGTGTAGCGAAATAGCTGAATAATATGACAATTGTCAAGCATAACTCAAGTACCTCAAATCGAAGCGACCTTCACATTGAATGCGCCCAAGTTTCGCCCAAAGGCGGGTGTCAATGCGCCTGAAACTTGTTTCAGTTGAGCTCCGCACTCGTGTTTGTTAATATTGTTTATATTTGGTTATTTGGTATCAACGCCAGTCAACGGCAGACAATGGATATATAGTGTTTTTTATGGGCGATTTGTTTAGTGAATTAGCATTTAGTGCGAAACAGAGCTGCCGCGATCAATGAACTCGATTGGGATGCTATCTGGTTTTCGGTTAAGGAACCAAAGTCATGAAATCAATTAGTAATTCTGGCATACTTGTCTGATCCACTGAACTGATTTGTGTGCTCCGACTGAGAATCGAGATTGTGGATAATGAATTATTAATGCCTTGGTCTGTAGATTTGTCATACTCCGTCTTAACTTTCAGTTTCAATTCCAATTCCTGCTTTGCCCACTTCAATACCCATCATTTTTGGCATGCTATTGCTTATAATACATATTATGTCATAGAAATGCACTTCCACCTGCATTTATCACTTTGATATGCGATGGATGGTGTATCAACCTTCCCATGTCGCCAATTGCATTGAGTGTGTGGGCCATGCGTTAGTTTTAAGGGCAATGTTAATGTCAAGCGGCTAATATTACATTGATTGCGCCGACATTGAATTTCAATTAATTTTTGGTCCCATCACAGTATTCATATGCAGCGCAGACATCCTAATTTGCATAACAGGCCCGATTACTAACTACCAGGTCTAAACTGATGGAAATATGACGTCTAAGGTTAGCTGCAATGTGCGAACTAATTGTGTCAAATGCAGGCAATGACATAACTGTAACGATTACGCAAATCCTAGAAACTTTTTTAACTTTCTTAAGATAGATTAGATAAATTAGATCTTGTAGGAACACAAAAATGCATTGTAAATCATAAGAACTGAAGAAATAAAAGATACTACATGCAAGCAAAAAGAAATTTAAAATCAAAAGAGTTGGTTTTGAATCATTTATAAAATTTTCTGTAGTTATGCAATAGCATTTCAGTTGATTAACAAGTCATAATAATATTTACACCCTTTTCTTTATTAACCATACAACAATTTCAATAACACCCTAAATACGTGCTAATCGCAATAATAATGTACTAAAATAAGGATAGAGGTGCAATAAACTCGTAGTGGTGGCATCGAAAATTCAGCATAAATATTGTCACACCTTTTGTCGCGCACTTTTCAATGTCATGAACTTCGCTGGGTCATAAAACGCAAAACACACAAAACTTTATTTCGGCCATTGTTTACTTTTGGGTTTGTTTTCGACTTTTCGGCAGCTCCTTAATTCACCCCCCCCCCCCTTGGAGCAATTGAAATGCCATAACGTGTGCACATGGCACCCATGCCCACAATACCAGCAAAAAAAAAAAAGGCGATGAGACAGGTAGTGCAGCGCAAAAAAAGCTCTCAGCTGAGGCAACAGGTGCCAAAGGCCCGGCTGCGACTTCCGTTTGTTATCAGGCCGAGAGAGCGAGCTTTCCGGCTAATCCGCATAGAACTCCGGACGACAGTGAAGTAAGTCAGTGGAACGGAGAGGCGCTGGACGCCCAGACACCTATATATAAATTAATTGCCGCACAGAATATTCGTGGCAGTTTCGTTTAAGCTTGAGCCGTGCTTAACGGGTTTTTTTTCGGGGCTAAGAACACTGGTTGTGCACACAGAAAATGTTGAAAATCGTATTCGTAGTCGCGGTTCTGTCGCTAGTGAAGTGTGCACAATCCCAAATTGCTTGTGAGTTGATTGAACAAATGTGACGAAAAGAGTAATAAGTCAAATATAATATGAAAAATAAAATAATTATAGTTCCTAAATTAGGATTCCTGGGAACTACCTTTTAACTTTTAACTTGTGTTTAATATTCCATTCATTTTTGCAGTCCTTAATATTTTAGGTTAGTTTATATCAATTAAGAAAGCATGATCTTTTAGCATTGTGGATTTATATGCTAAATTCACTGGATAAATCTAACATCTAATGTTCCAATTGCAACAGTTTATGCTTCCCTATTTGATAAGAACTCAACCTACAAATATTTCAAGATTCTATCAAAACTTGTATAATCATAAAACGTGCATAAGGAAAAGTTTACTAGATTATGAGAAATATAAATAAATGCGTTCTGCTTATATTAACTAATTATTTTCAACACTCCTTATCATGAACTCACGCAAATTGAAATTCCTCTGACTCCCATGACAGTTAGCAACCAGCCATGCTCGGTTCGAAATCCAAAAATCGTGGGAGGTAGTGAGGCGGAGCGCAACGAAATGCCCTACATGGTCAGTCTGATGCGTCGTGGTGGTCACTTTTGTGGCGGCACTATCATCTCGGAGCGATGGATCCTCACGGCGGGACATTGCATCTGCAATGGGCTGCAGCAGTTCATGAAACCAGCTCAAATCCAAGGAGTTGTGGGTTTGCATAGCATCAGGGAGTACCTCAACGGGATTGGCAACGGTCCGGATGCACTGAGGGTGGACTTCAAGAACATTGTGCCCCATCCGCAATACGACTGCAACGATGTGAAACACGATATAGGTATGTGTGTTTTTTAAGGGGTAATTGCAGGTTCAATTATTTTCCATATGTACAGAACTGAATCATAAATCAACAATATGACATTAACATGACATTATTTTTCAGTAAAATGAATAAAAAATTTTAATCTAGTAAAACACCATTAAAAATATGCGCTTAGGTTTTAAAAAAACAAACAGAAATACATAGGTAGGAAATAGTTTCAACAAAGGATATTAACATTAACCATAATGAATCAGAGACGAATCAAATAATACTTATTATTCTTAGTATTCCTTAAGCTATTGCAAATTGGTATTTTATTCTTTTACAGCCCTCCTGGAGCTGGTACAGCCAATCCGATTCTCTTCACACATCCAGCCCAGCTGCGTGGGATCCGAGGAGGGGCACCGAAGTCTGGAGCAGGAGTACGGAACAGTTTCCGGTTGGGGCTGGACGCACGAGAACCAAGCGGAAAACGATCGATCCGATGTACTGCGCAAGGCTACCGTTAAGATCTGGAACAACGAGGCGTGCGAGAGGTCCTACCGATCCTTGGGCAAGAGCAATACCATTGGAGAGACACAGTTGTGTGCCGGTTATGAAAACGGTCAAATCGACTCGTGTTGGGTGAGTATTCACTTGGCTGATACGGCACACATGTTATGCTCCGGGTTTACTTACCTTCACAGGCGGATTCTGGCGGTCCGCTGATGTCCAAGGAGCATCATCTGGTGGGCGTGGTGTCCACGGGGATCGGCTGTGCACGTCCAGGTTTGCCCGGAATCTACACGCGCGTCAGTAAATACGTGTCCTGGATGCAGAAAGTGATAGACGGCAGGAAATAGTTGGCCAGGAATCTGAAACATAAAGATTGTGATTCACCTGTGATATTAGTCGTACTCGATTATGTGATCTTCTTCAATAAACGTTACTTTAACCAACTAGAAATTCAATTTATTGCGGCCGGTCGTCATTTTTTAAACTTTAATCGATGATTGTGCCAATCGATATCGTTGGACTAATTTGTGGTATTTTGCAGAAAAGATTACTCTGACAATATTAATCGACAAGAATATCGCTAGTGTAGGAGGAACGGAGGAACGATGGAATTTTGAATAATTTATTCTTTCATTATTGAATTCAAAAAAATGCAATAACGTTTAAAAAAATATCTAACTACCTATGTACGACTTAAGTTCATAGGACTCAAGAAAGTATATGAAATATGCACTTGAAAACTTGGCTCCCCACGCTTACTGTCCCACCTGCTGCCCCGCCCGACCGACTGTCACCCGTGGCCCAACGAATGTCTTGACGTCTGCCCCGCCGTTTCCCTAAAGAAATGTCCTTAAAAGTGGTCACGCTCTACGAGTGGAGAAATTCCCGAAAATGTGGGAATAGTTAGTAAGATCTTTATTTTATTTTTTGCAATTCACCTCCAAATAACGAAAAGAAATAAATAAATAAAAAACGTCCCCATGTTTTGATTTCCACCGTTCCGTCATCGCCGCGAACTCATCGACGCTAATTTAACGCACATACAATAATCGCTTTATACTTAGTATTTTAAAAATACTTATAAGTAGCACTTACCGTCCGCGGTATTTTTTGTTTCGCAGCAATTGGTATTCAATTAAATGCCATAAACAAACACAAAAAATGGAAATGGACGCAGACCTAACAAAGTAAATATTTATATTACAATCCGATATATTTTTAATTAATTTGATGCTCTCACGTTAGTCAGGCGATTGCCGAGCTAATGCGCGAGATCGAAGGTGCAAATGCCAGTGTCAGCACCTCGAAACAAAGCGAACGCAAAGTGAATCCTCTGGGCAAACTAAACAAACGCTTCTTAGGCCGCACCATAAACACCGCGATTCGGCATAATGATAGAGAAAAGGAGCGCACACAGGCAAATTGCCGACAGAAGCTGCAGGATCTGGATGATGTGCACGAAAGGAGGAAGTCCAACTACTTTTACAGCCGCGATGCACCCAGAACTCAAAGTGTTGATAGAAGCAGAAGTTCCAGCAGAAGGCGCAGCAGGAGCCGCCACAAAAAGGCCAAGAAGCATCGCAGCCGAAGAAGAACTAGGAGCAGCAGAAGTTCAAGCCGCAGTCGAAGTCGCAGCAGTTCACATCGGCGAAAAAAGCGCAAAAAGAAGGTTAAAAAACACAAAAAATCACACAGAAGACGAAGAAGCAGCCAGAGCAGCAGCGGTTGCGATTGGGAATCCGCACCCAGCGAGTCGTTACGTATACCCCCGCCTTCAGATGTGTTCCTAAACCACTCCAAGCAAATGGCTCTTGCAGTGGCCATGGCCTATGGTCAATTACTAAACCCGAGCAGCCAAAAGAAAGCCAGCGAGTCTAAGGAACACTCCTCCTCTCCTATAAGCGATATATTCCGGGAACTTATGTCCGACGAAGAGGTGGACAAATCCGAGAAGCCCGAGGCCCTGTCCATTTCATCCAGCGACGAAGAGCCAAATGTTCTCACCATTAAAGTAAGCTCGAGCTCCGAGTCCAGCGGCAATAAATCAAGCTCGGACTCAGATTCAGAAGCAAAGAACAGCGTACGCAGCTGTATAACCCTAGAATCTGGTGATAATAGTGATATTGAGATAATTGAGTACCATGAAGAGCCCAAAAAAAAGGCATGTGAAACTGAACCTGCGTCTGAACCTGAATATCCGTCTCAATCGGATAGCACAAATCAACAAGTGGACGATAGCACAGCTGTCACTACAGTGGACCTGACCGAGGATTAATTAGGCTAAACTTTAGTTAGAGAATCGTTATGTAAGATCAGAATGAAATTTTAAAGGAAACAAACTGAAGTTGAACCAAACTAAGAATATTGTTTTTATATTATTATTACAGATATAAGCTCTGCCATAGATAGATTCATATTTGGTTGGTTTTTTTTTAAGTTATGTTTAATAGTAATATACTAAATATACCACCGAATGATACCCTGTTGTGTCTGTTTATAATATCAACTTTGGGTTCATTTTTTTATTTAAATTATAAAATAAAAATGCAAAATTTGAAATGTTAATAATACTTATTAGTTTTAGTAAGTAATAAAAACCACGTGCCAGAGCTCTTGCCATAGTTGATATGCCTCTCGTGTACGGCAACAAACTGTTGCTCTCTCTCTCTCTCTATGACCGATTTTCTCTCAGCACCTGCCCGAACAGCTGATTCTTTATTTACCACTCAATTTTCGATGGAAAACGCCAGCGCGAAGACAATTAGAAATCGCTAAGTTAAATAAATAGAGATCCGTTGTCGCAAGATGTTCGGGAACCTGAAAAAGAAGCTTAGCAGTGCGATCCAGGAGGGCCTGGTGATCTCGGAGAATCTGCAACAGCAATATCGCCAGCGTGTCAGTTCCGGAAACTCGGGGAGTAGCCAAGCCAGTGGGATTACGACCCCCATTTCGCCACTGGGCCTTAACGAAAGTCTGTCGTCCAGCAGGAGCAGTAGCCTCTCCCTTAGTGCTCCCTTCCAGCTAACCGATGGAGTGCCCAGTCACCTAAATGTGGCAGCTGGTTGCAGTTTGCTTGCCAAATACGAGGATGATTGGCAGCAGATTCATGGCGCCAACGAAAAGAACGCGGAGAAGGCTGCGCAGATTGCTAACCAAATCTCCGGCATCCAAGACCAGGCCAGCCATCAGCACAGGATCATGAGTGAGCTGAACAGTAGTCTGGCGGGAATTCCCACGTTGATAGCCCAACTGCAAAACAGCTCACAGGTTCTTAATTCCCTGGAGGAAATGGGTAAGCAGTTGGAGATTGAGCTCGAGAAGCTGGAGGATCTGCGCGAGGAGTGTGAGCTCCAAGAGTTCATCCTTGAGCAGCAGTTTCAGCTCTCCCGGCACAAGCAAAAGAAACTGAACGAACTGGAGCAGTATCGCCAGCAAATAGCCCAGAAACACCAATCCAAAATCAAGGATCAGGAGCAGACCCTCCTGAAGCTGCAGAGGGAACGACAGGCTGTCTTCGACGACGCCTTCCGGGAGGATATGGAGGAGTACAAACAGCGCGGCCAGCTGACAAGTTAGTCTGATAACATAAACAAATATGATGCACTAAGTTAACGCCCCTTTTTTTTTAGAAATTCAAACCACCAGCAACAAGTTGGCTCTGGAGGAAGTCGTCCTTGAAGCCAACGAAGTGGAGACAAAGGATGCTCTGGAACAATTTCTAAATGGCTAACTCACATTGTTTGCTCATCTCGCAAAAGACTACAATTTGTGCCTTTAAGTGCAATAAGCAGTGTAATTGTTAAAATATTTTAACGGGGACTTCTGAAAAATAACTTAATTTTTTCACAACATTTTCTTACTGCATTTGAACGTTAAACTATTACATTAAAGGGAATTGGACATACAAAGATTAATTATCAATGCCAAATTATTTTAACATACAAGGCATTTTAACATAATTTGTTAAAGTAATTTCAAAATTGCTTTACTATCTCGGACAAAATATAGGCAAATTTAATATAAGTTTCAAATAATGAAGTCAAAGTAAAAGTGAATTTTCAGGAATCCCCCTAGTGTATATGAAATTTGTTGATGTGGCACCGTCACTGCATGTTTTGACAGCGCTGAATAAACATTGTTTTTATAACAGTCGATTTTCTCTTTTCTTAATAGACACACAATAATAGATTCCTTAAACTTAGCATGATTATATGGAAATTAAATTAAATATTAAACATGTTTATGATTACGAGATGGTAATTTCACAACGTGGCAGCTCTGGCGAGAGCAACAACAGCTGATTGCTAATCAATGATTAAAAAACTGATTAAATTAGAGATAATTCTCCGCAGCTTACACTTGTCGCAGCTTTCATTGCTCCCCGCATTGCCCCCCAAGTTTCCGTACCCCCTCCTGGATTTCGAGCTTATGGGTGCAGTTGGATCCGCTTTGAGATCCCCAATAGTCGACATGTCCACCAAGCAGGCGAAATTCGTTGAAAACACCATTGCCAGCAACAAAGTGGTGATATTCAGCAAGACCTACTGTCCCTACTGCACGATGGCCAAAGAGGTGAGAAAGTTGCGAGACCTTGAAAAGTCCCAAACAGTGATAAACATCTTTGCGTTCCAGCCCTTCAAAAAGCTCAATGTGGACGCCACCATAATAGAACTCGATGGAAATCCCGATGGCAACGAAATTCAGGCAGTTCTGGGCGAGATTACCGGTGCCAGAACGGTGGGTGCACTAAATATTTTACATTATAAAGATTAATTATCATTTGTAACCTGTGTACTGTGTAGGTTCCCCGCGTCTTTATCGATGGCAAATTCATTGGCGGTGGCACTGACATCAAACGAATGTTCGAGACAGGAGCTCTGCAAAAATATTTCCAATAAATAGTGTTCTTACTCTGTTCAGAACTCCGTTTTATGTAAAAAGTTTGTTAATCTTCAAAGTCCTTAATAAATGCTTTTAAAATTTATGTTTTGCGCTTATTGAGATTACATCGTCTTCTGAGTAATGGGCAAAGTGTTACTAATACCATTCATTATCCGTTAATAATTTTTATGATTGTAGTTCTACGGATCTGTTAGCATAGATATCACAAACATAAGAATATCCCCTTCAACTGCGCCCATGTGAGCAACAGTTTGCAGTTTTAACTGATCTGGCAGCGCCGTAACTGCAGTAAATAAAAAATTGTTTACAATAGTATTTAATAAACTGAATGATGGCTGATTTGGTGAGCGGTGAAGCTTCTGAATCCGACGAGGAGCTGCAGGAGAAGAATAAGGTTGTTGAGGATATCATTTATAAATAACAGTCCAATAATAAAACCATTTTGTGACAGATTTTTGCTGCTGAAATTTCGGGCGAAGCCTCCGAAGAGGATGATGAAGACATTTACGAGCAAGGCCGAAGCAGCAACCAGGTCAACAGCACGGCTTCCATTTACCGGAATAATCTGCTTCAGCGGAAACTAAGTATGTCACCAATTCTGTGCCTTCAAACATTTCAACTTAATGCCCTTTTCCAGTCGAAAACAACATTGCCATTTGGAGATCCCTTACCGCTTTCACTCGCAGCTTTGTGTTGAGTGCATCAAAGCAGCTCGTAACCACTGATCAAATGCTCATCAAGTCGCAACATAGTCTTCAGTCGGCTCACACATCCCTGCAGCAGGCCCAGAAGAACGCCCAGGACCTGCAAAACAGGGTGGCTGATGTTATTACCAGCAACTTCCTCCCGCACATAAGCATCCAGAAGGCAACCTGACTTAGACGTATAGTGTATTTGCTGATAAACGATCAAATCTAGGCTAATCCTCTGTATCGGAATTGGGCGCATAGACCTGAGTGTTGGGTGAGGGCTCCCGCGGCACGTAGGTCCTCTGAAAGCAACGTGAGAAGATGGTTCGCACCTTGTTAGGGCGCTCAGGTGACTGGGGTATAGTTTCGTCCTCGTCGGAGGAGCTTTTCGCAGGTTTAGGTTGTTGAGAGTCGTCTGTGTTGATAAAGCAAACCTCCGTGCTGTTCGGCGGCTCTGGAGCAGGTGCCATGCTGGCCTCCAAAGCGGCATCCGCGGCTGCCAGCATGAGAGCCTCTTGTTCCGCCTCATCTTCAATCAGAACCACAGTGTCCACCTCGGCTAGGATGCGAGGGTGCTGAACAGATGGCGCCTCCGAGTCCCGGAACTGAAACAGTGGATTATCTAGGCTCGATTCTAATTGGGTCTCCTCAACTCGCCGTTTTGGCTGCACTGCAGCCGGTTCCGAAGAGCTGCCTTTGCGTTTGTTGGTCACATTCGGCTTCGAAACGCTGCTCTTTCGCTTTGCGGCCGCCGCTCGTACATCCTCATCCTGCACTGTCAGATCCTTTTGACAATAATCTTCCGAGAAGCTTATATCATCGGGGGATAGCGTGGACATGATCAGCAAGCATTCAATCTCGCCATGCTTCTTAATTTTGAGCAGGAAAGGCATGCCCGCTTCGTCGAACTCCAGGGTCAGCGAAGCATTTAAGCACTCGGCGAAGAGGAGAAATGCTCGGAATTCCTTAATGCAGAATGTAATGACCGTCTCCTTCGTTACCTGGTACTGCTCAAATTCACTGGGCTTAAGTTTCAGCTGCGTGCGCATGAACTTATCATTAACTCGGGCTCCTTCTATGTAGTTTTTGGCCACCACACTGCCCGAGTTTGCCTCCAAAGTAAGTTCCTCCTCTGAGGAGTTAAAGTTATTGGATATATCCGTCAACAGCTTGTGATCGCCACGGATTCTGAAATGTTGAGTAGTAAATTCGGATTTATATGGGCATAGTTGTTTTAAGAGAAATAAGGTAAGGAGATAAACTTAATAGTTATCCTTAACACAAACCAAAACTCACATATTCGGCATCTGATCGGTGTTAATGTTTGTGTTAATGTTTTGGTCGTCTATGATGGAAATGGTGGCCTCCTTTGTGGTCTCCAGCTTACAGCGGAGATTCACCTGCAGGTTGGTCTGGTTGTCCAGCAAGTTGAGTTCACAGTACTCCACCTGGAACATAATATTCTTAACAACTAATCCCAGTGAGCAGACTTTCGAACTTACCTCATTCATGTTGCGGAACACGGCCAAACATCCCTTCATGGAGATCTTGCAGTAGAAATCTGAGTGCGGCGGCATGTCATACACTTCGAACATGGATCTTTTGAACGATATGCTGCCCACTGCGGATTGGGTGGCATTTATGGCCCGCATCTGCAAGGATTGCTGGTCGATCTCGATGAACATCTCCTTGCCCACCTTGGACAGCGATTGTACGGCTTTGGCGATGACTTAAAAAATGAATTCTTTTAGTTATCAATATATTTTGCTGTTTATTATGTGGTACCTCTTGCATTGCTGCCCTCTAAAGTGTATTTCATTGGCAATATTTGCACTATGTTTTTGGTCGCGAAATTCGCGCTGAAATTTGTAAACAAACAAATTAGAGTGATAGTAGTCGCACAACAGGTATGAAAAATACCAACAAAGGAATTTAGTTACCCATTTATGCATTTTGAAGTAAGTATGTACTATTTTTATATTTCAATAATTTCTTTTATAATTTAAAGCAAAATATTTCCATATTGACAATTGTCCGTAAAATAAATAAATTTAAATAAGTTCTTCAACCCGATGTAGTTCCAATGTAGTCTGGTCACACTGCGGCATGCCGGTTCATCAACGAACGCCACATCAGTTCTAAATCAAATTAAGAAAAACTGGGCTAAAACCAGCCGAAAACTGGTGAAAAGTAAAATATTTGGAGAAGGAAAGCCTTAAGTTCCTCTCTACGCTTAGTATACGTAATGTGCGTGGTTTAATCTACGTTAAAACAAGTGGAAACCATGTTACGTGCCGTGGCTTTGTGTGTGTCTGTGGTGCTCATAGCACTATATACGCCAACTTCTGGGGAATCCAGTCAGAGCTATCCCATCACCACGCTAATCAACGCGAAATGGACGCAGACGCCCCTATATCTGGAAATCGCCGAGTATCTGGCCGATGAGCAGGCGGGCCTCTTCTGGGATTACGTTTCGGGGGTGACCAAGTTGGACACGGTTCTCAACGAATATGGTTTGTGTTTATAAGTCATGGAGAACCCGCATTAAAGAGCTTTTATATTCTCCTCAATGTGAATCGAATCCATATAAAATCAAGTAATGGTTCGGAATATAAAATCACCTATTCCCAAAGCCCTATAATGTGATCTTTTCCCAAAGGGTAATTTATTTTTCTGATTACGTTTTCGCTTTTCAGATACCGAGTCGCAACAGTACAATGCCGCCTTGGAGCTGGTCAAGAGCCATGTGAGTTCTCCCCAATTGCCCCTGCTTAGGCTGGTGGTATCCATGCATAGCTTGACGCCCCGGATCCAGACCCACTTCCAGTTGGCCGAGGAACTGAGGAGCAGTGGCTCTTGTCAGAGCTTTACTTTTGCCCAGGTGGGTTCCGAACTGGCCTGCAGCTTTAACGAGCTGCAGAAGAAGCTGGAAGTGCCGCTCGCCAAGGATAGCTTGGATGCTTCTGTTGTCACCTACAGCTTTGATCACATTTTCCCTGGCAGTGAGAACAATACCCGCACTGTGGTACTATACGGCGATTTGGGAAGCTCTCAATTCCGCACCTATCACAAACTATTGGAAAAGGAAGCCAATGCTGGCCGGATTCGTTACATCTTGCGTCATCAATTGGCCAAGAAGGACAAGCGACCGGTACGACTTTCGGGCTATGGAGTGGAACTCCATCTGAAGTCAACGGAATACAAGAGTCAGGATGATGCTCCAAAGCCCGAAGCTGGTTCCACTTCTGATGAGGATTTGGCTAATGAATCGGACGTCCAGGGCTTTGATTTCAAGGTGCTGAAGCAGAAGCATCCTACACTTAAGAGAGCGCTGGATCAACTGCGTCAGAGGCTTCTTCAGGGAAACGATGAGATCGCCCAATTGAAAGCATGGGAGTTCCAGGATTTGGGTCTCCAGGCGGCCGCTGCTATTGCAGAAATACAGGGTGATGAAACCCTACAAATTCTTCAATATACTGCCCATAATTTCCCCATGTTGGCCAGAACCCTGCTGGCCCACAAGGTTACGGATGGCTTAAGGGCGGAGGTAAAGCATAATACGGAAGCATTTGGAAGAAGCTTGAATGTAGCGCCTCCAGATGGTGCCCTTTTCATCAATGGACTCTTCTTCGATGCTGACACAATGGATCTGTATTCCCTGATTGAGACGCTGCGCTCGGAGATGCGTGTTCTCGAGAGTCTGCACAGTAATAATGTGAGGGGAAGCCTTGCCAGCTCCTTGCTCGCCTTGGATCTGACGGCCTCCAGCAAAAAAGAATTCGCCATCGACATCCGTGACACTGCAGTACAGTGGGTCAACGATATTGAAAACGATGTGCAGTACCGCAGGTGGCCCTCATCGGTGATGGATCTTTTGCGTCCAACCTTTCCTGGCATGTTAAGGAATATCCGAAAGAATGTGTTCAATTTGGTCCTAGTGGTAGACGCGCTGCAGCCCACAGCTAGAAGTGTTATTAAACTGTCAGAGTCGTTTGTCATCCATCAAGCTCCCATTCGCTTGGGTTTGGTTTTCGATGCGAGGGACGCCAACGAGGATAATCTTGCAGATTACGTAGCCATCACGTGCGCCTATAACTATGTGAGTCAGAAAAAGGATGCCCGAGCTGCTTTAAGTTTCCTCACCGACATCTACGCAGCAGTTGGTGAGACCAAAGTGGTCACGAAAAAAGACATAGTCAAGCAACTAACGAAGGAATTTACATCATTAAGCTTTGCCAAAGCGGAGGAGTTCCTGGAGGAAGATTCCACGTACGACTATGGCAGGGAGCTCGCAGCAGAGTTCATTCAGCGGCTGGGATTCGGAGACAAGGGACAACCTCAGGCCTTGTTGAATGGTGTTCCAATGCCCAGCAACGTTGTGACCGCCGATAGCGACTTCGAGGAGGCTATTTTCACCGAGATTATGACCCACACCAGCAATCTCCAAAAGGCTGTGTACAAAGGTGAACTGACAGACAACGATGTAGCCATTGATTATCTGATGAATCAACCTCACGTGATGCCCAGATTGAATCAGCGAATCCTAAGCCAGGAGGATGTGAAATATCTTGATATTAACGGCGTGGCCTACAAAAATCTTGGCAATGTTGGAGTTTTAAATCGTCTGTCTAACCGGGATATGACCGCTACGCTAATGGATAATCTTAAATACTTTGGTGGCAAGAAGTCTACGGAGCTTATTGGCCGAGCATCCCTACAGTTCCTAACGATTTGGGTGTTTGCTGATTTGGAAACTGACCAGGGTCGAGATCTGCTCACCCATGCCCTGGACTATGTCCAAAGTGGAGAGAGTGTGCGAGTCGCATTCATTCCAAACACTGAAAGCTCTTCCGCCTCAAGCCGGAGGAATCTTAATCGATTGGTTTGGGCTGCCATGCAGAGTCTTCCACCAACTCAAGCCACGGAGCAGGTTCTCAAGTGGCTAAAGAAACCAAAGGAGAAAATTGAGATACCCACTCAGCTCGAGGATATCCTGGGATCTACAGAGCTGCACCTGAAGATGTTGAGAGTTTATTCCCAGCGAGTGTTGGGTCTAAATAAATCCCAGCGTTTGGTCATCGGTAATGGGCGGCTTTATGGGCCCCTTTCGTCGGATGAAAGCTTTGATAGCGCCGATTTCGCTTTGCTAGCCAGGTTCAGTTCTCTACAGTATAGCGATAAGGTGCGTCAGGTCCTGAAGGAATCTGCTCAAGATGTCAATGAGGAATTCAACAGCGATACATTGCTTAAGTTGTATGCCAGCCTGCTTCCCAGGCAAACCAAAACTCGCTTTAAGCTACCAACGGACTTAAAAACCGATCACTCGGTTGTAAAACTACCGCCCAAACAGGAGAATCTTCCCCATTTTGATGTTGCCGCCGTTTTGGATCCCGCCTCCCGAGCAGCTCAAAAACTAACGCCAATACTTATTTTGCTTCGTCAAGTGCTGAACTGCCAATTGAACTTATACCTGATTCCCGTCCCCCAGCACAGCGATATGCCCGTGAAGAACTTCTACAGATACGTTGTGGAACCGGAGGTCCAATTCGAGGCGAATGGAGGCCGATCTGATGGTCCTTTGGCCAAATTCAGTGGATTGCCAGCCAATCCTCTGCTGACCCAGCAGCTGCAGGTTCCCGAGAACTGGTTGGTCGAAGCTGTGAGAGCAGTTTACGATCTGGACAACATTAAGTTGACCGATATTGGTGGACCTGTGCACAGCGAATTCGATCTGGAGTATCTGCTGTTGGAGGGTCACTGCTTTGATGCTGCTAGCGGCGCTCCGCCCAGAGGACTTCAGTTGGTGTTGGGTACCCAGAGTCAACCTACCTTGGTAGATACTATTGTGATGGCGAATTTGGGTTATTTCCAACTTAAAGCCAATCCAGGAGCTTGGTCCCTACGCTTGCGTGAAGGCAAATCGGCGGATATTTATGCAATCAGCCACATTGAAGGAACAAATACCCATCATTCGGCTGGCTCTTCTGAAGTTCAGGTTCTTATAACCTCCTTGCGATCCCATGTTGTCAAATTAAGGGTGTCTAAGAAGCCAGGCATGCAGCAGGCGGAACTCCTGTCAGATGACAACGAACAGGCAGCGCAATCAGGCATGTGGAACAGCATCGCCAGCAGTTTTGGCGGCGGCAGTGCCAACCAAGCAGCCACTGATGAGGATACGGAAACCATCAACATTTTCTCTGTGGCATCGGGACACTTGTACGAACGTCTTCTAAGGATCATGATGGTTTCGCTGCTAAAGCACACAAAATCACCTGTGAAGTTCTGGTTCTTGAAGAACTATCTTTCGCCGCAATTTACGGATTTCCTTCCTCACATGGCCAGTGAGTACAACTTCCAGTACGAATTGGTCCAGTACAAATGGCCCCGCTGGCTGCATCAGCAAACGGAAAAACAGAGGACCATTTGGGGCTACAAGATCCTTTTCCTGGACGTGCTCTTCCCGCTGAATGTGAGGAAAATCATTTTCGTGGATGCCGATGCCATCGTAAGAACGGATATAAAGGAGTTGTATGACATGGACCTCGGAGGAGCACCCTATGCCTACACGCCATTCTGCGATTCCCGCAAAGAGATGGAGGGCTTCCGATTCTGGAAGCAGGGATACTGGCGAAGCCATCTGATGGGCAGGCGTTACCACATTTCCGCCTTGTACGTGGTGGACTTGAAGAGATTCCGCAAGATTGCGGCAGGAGATAGGCTAAGAGGCCAATACCAGGCACTTAGCCAGGATCCGAACAGCTTATCCAATTTGGATCAGGACTTGCCCAACAACATGATCCACCAGGTCGCCATCAAATCCCTGCCCGACGACTGGCTATGGTGCCAAACGTGGTGCAGCGACAGCAACTTCAAGACTGCTAAAGTGATTGATTTGTGCAACAACCCGCAGACCAAGGAGGCCAAACTCACGGCCGCCCAGAGGATTGTGCCCGAATGGAAGGACTACGATGCCGAGCTGAAGACCCTGATGTCTCGCATCGAGGATCATGAGAATTCGCATAGCAGGGACTCGGCAGTTGATGATTCGGTTGACGATTCGGTGGAGGTCACCACTGTGACGCCTTCTCATGAGCCCAAGCACGGCGAGCTGTGATGAACGCGTAGTTAAATCAACATGTTTAGTGAATTTAAATATCGATGGATAAACACTTGATTACTTAGCTAAGAGCCATCTCCGAAATAACGACTAAACACATTTGTACATTTTAATTAGAACATAATGCGATTGATAACGTAAACCCAACTCAAAAAGAAAACAGCTCACTAAAGTCTGAATTGTGTTTTGTAACTCGATTTCGAACGATTTTCTTGTCTTGCATTCCAAGAGCTACTAATTAAGTTAAGCCGAAATTAAATGTCATCATACTAAATACGCGCCTTTAAGTTGAAGATTGTCAAATGTATTAAAAGTTGGAGTAAATAGTAATTAATTCAGCGTATTTTATTAACCATTTATTTGGGATGGTCAGGCCACTTTACCCCCTCGAAAAGCTTTGGTGACTGCGTATGTGCGTTAGGTGGCAACGCCAAATTCAAATAAAGTTTTCAAAAATCTCAGTATTTCAATTTGTATTTTTGTTGGTTTTATTTCATATTATTTTGAGTTAACTTGCTTTCGTATCTACATAAAGAATCTATTTAATAAATTTAATACAATGCTGCTTTACTTTATTGTTTAGCTCTTAATATGAAATAGTTCATTATTTTAGCAATTTATTAATAAATTTTCATTTGGTATTTAGTAAGGCAGACAGTGCAGTCCAAAGACGTTGATCTTTTCCATATTTATTATTAGGTTTGATCTGCTTCTCGATTGGCGTTCATTTGTAAGTTAAAAGTAATTCCTCAGCATTTGCGATGAACATTTCATTCCCATTAATTTAGTTTTAGCGTATCTAATATATAGTTAAAAATTTGATTCTTCACTTTAGTTTCCATCTAGCGCTGAGTGTAGTATACAATAGTTAATTAAAGCTTTCTTTTTATTCAATTTGCTCAATATGTTATTATATATGTTTTGGTTCAGACTACGCAATTGTTTTCTATCCACTTTTGAACTAGCTCATAAGTGTTTAAAGGGAAATATATAGTTAATATATTAATTAAGGTTCGCTTCTCGGTTAAATTATATAAAAAAATGCGGCTGCCAAAAGGATTCTCCTTGTCAGTTTGAAGTTGTGTATATTTTATGTGTATTGTATCTGTATCTGGTGTATCTTGCGCTCCTCTTACGTGCTAAGAATTGACGATACTACAAAATTAGACAGTTCGCTTTCGTATCTGTATCTGTAGTCTTTGTTATCATCAGTTTAAAATGGTATAGGCATATTTGAATGAATGCTTCCCAGTTTCTTGAGTTCGATTCGTTGTTGATGTCTATGTATGCATATAGGCATTGCTTTAATCCAGGTGTTTATACATATCCTCCAGCTGGGGCTTAAAATAGCTCTTAAGCTGCGGTCTCTTGGCTTTGAATGTGGGCGTCAGCAGTCCGTTTTGCACCGAGAAGGGATCCGGATGCAGATAGATATCTTTAACCTAAAATTAAATATCCCGGATATTATCTCGAAACCTATAGGTATGCTGATTCAAAAGCTCACCTGTTCGAATGACTTGAGTCCACTCTGCTTGCCCCAGTTGAGCATGTCGTTCATGATCAGTTCCTTGACATTCTTATTATTGCACAGGACGGAGAGTGTGCCGCGTACATTGTTCTCCGTGGCCCATTGCTTCAGTACATCGGTATCAGGTACAACAACAGCGATAATGCAGCTCTGAAAGAATTTGGTAAATATGTACATATATAATACAATTTCGGTCTTACCTTTAAGCTCTCTCCATAGACATAAACTTGATTTACGTATTGACTGAGCGTGTAGATATTCTCGATCTTCTCGGGCACTATGTACTCGCCCTGGCTAAGCTTGAAGATGTGCTTGCGGCGATCGATGATCCGTAGTGTTCCATTTGGCAGCCACATGCCCACATCGCCCGTATGATGCCAGCCCTCCGAATCGATGGCCTCCGCCGTCTTTTCGGGATCCTTATAGTAACTATTCACACAACAATTCAATGGATTAAACAAAAGTGGAATATTCATATTAGCTTTACCTACCCATGGAACACATTCGATCCGCGCACACACACCTCGCCAGTATTTTGATTGGCAAAGTACTCCATCTCCGGCACATCCACCAGTTTCACAGCATTGCAGGACACGGGTGGTCCCACATGGTTGGGCACATGATCTCCCTGAACGGTAAGGGTAATGGCCCCCGTGCACTCCGTTTGGCCATATCCCTCGAGAACCAGGCAGCCCAGAGCACAGCGCATGAAGGTCAGGACATTTCCGGCCAATGGGGCGGAGCCCACGACCATTAAACGAAGATTTCCGCCAAAGGCCTGATGCACCTTCTTGAAGACCAACTTGTCCCAGCAGCCGTTCCTCCGCAGGACACCCCTGGCGATCTCCTTCTCCTTCGCTCGCATAGCCATATTGAAGAGACCCCTCTTCAGTCCAGACGCTGAGATATCATTCTGAATCTTGTCGTAGACGCGGTTCAAAAGACGAGGCACTGCCGGCATTACGGTTGGTTTCAGCATCTTGAGGTCATTGGTTAATTCCTTGATGTCGCCGGAATAGAAGCCCACACAGCCGCCCACATAGTACATTCCATTCTCGCAGCAACGCTCGAACATGTGGGCCAGGGGCAGGAATGACACCATCACATCGCCCGCCCGGATGCGATGGTCGCCCATCTGCAGGATCACAGAACAGACGCCGGCCACCACGTTGCCGTGGGTGAGCATCACGCCCTTCGGATTGCCCGTCGTCCCGGACGTGTAGCACACCGTGCAAAGATCCTCCGCCGTCGGCGGCACCTCCGGATGGTTGCCTTTGGCACCTAGTTTCTCCACATCGATAAATGAGAATATCTGTATGCCTCGGCTGCGTGCCCGCTCCAGGGTCGTCTGCCGGATGGGCTTGATAGCCACTATGATCTTCAGACTGCGCGGCGCCTTCTCCAACAGCATGGCCGCCTTGCCATCGTCCTCCACAATCACCACCTGCATATCCGTCTGGCGTATGATGAAGGCGCAGGCATCGGGGCCCAGGGTGTCGTACAGCGGCACCACCACCAAGGAGAAGGAGTAGCAGCCCTGCTCGTACAGGATCCATTCCGGGCGGTTCTGCGAGTAGATCCCAATCAACTGCTTTGGCCTGGCTCCTAGCGCCAGCATTCCGGCTCCAAAGTTCTTGGCACGCAGCAGGGCCTCGTCGTAGTTGATCCACTAAGTTGACAAGGATTGGAGTAAATTAAATATGTAAATGCATATTACATATAACTAGAACTATATCAATTTCCAATTATGACTTTTGGGACTTTTACCTGGTAGGGGGAGGTCAGGGTCTCGCGCCAGCCAAGACATGGTCCATTGTTGGAGGCGTAGGCGCCCTCGCGGAACGTCTGGTACAGGGTGCGGACATTCTCTGTGATGTAGGACACGAACTTGCCGTTCTTCGACTCCTTGTAGAACTTGGAGACGTGTATTTGTTCTGGACCCTGCAATGCAAGTGAAGTGACCCCAAAAGAAACAGAGAAGTCGGAGGACATGCAATGAGTGAGATACGTTCAGATATTGAGGTAGAAAAGAATATATACAATCAAGAGTTCGGTGGGGTACAGATAGTATTTTTGTTGGGTTAGACAGATGCAAATACATATGTACATATGTTCAACGTTAGTGAGTTGCTTGTCTTGAGCTAAAAAAAAAAAATAAATAAATATTTCTTCGTCATTTAATTGCCATTAACGGAAATGGGAAGCCATATAAAAGATTTAGGTACAATGGGATATTGTCGTAAGTTCAAGTTTTAATTGATCTCATACGATCGGAAATCTGTTTCCCCTAAATCTAGAGCTATTATAGTCCGTCCATCCATTGAGTGTGTTTATTTTCGGTTACTTTAGCCAATTGTTAGAATAAAATCAATAACCATTCTAGTTTATGTACGCAGCCAAAAGGCTATGATTTATCATTTATTTTGTGGCCAGAGACATAAACCCATCACTCGGCGGGATTTCATTAGTCCGCTCGAAAGTAAAGCACATCGAGCCACTTCCTTTATGGTAAACAGCTGCGAAAGAAACAACAACCGCAATGGCCAAAAGTGTTGATGTACGAGAACGAATATCAAAATACTCTGCGATGGGGGAATATTTTTGTGGGGGGTACTGGTCCGCGGATCCAAAGAGTTAGTTTGTTTATTTTTGCTGCCCGCTTTTAATGAGCAAAATGCGAATGTATTTTCAAAACTAATTGTTTTCCACAGATTAAAGTGCTTTGCAAATTGATTTTGTTTATGGATTTCATTTTCATTATTGACGCAAGTCTAGGGGAAATTGTTAGTTAGCTAGTGCATACTACGAGGGGCTTAGTTTCATGGGGCATACCCTATGGTGGATATCTTGACGATGATCGTATATGATCTAGCCCACGAAATGTAAGAGACGGTAAACAAAAATAAAAGAAGCAAAATAAAGTATATATTAGTGATTGCTTAGTTAATCCTGGTCAGGCAGTTTTGTCATTTCATTCTATTTGTTTAGGTCCTCATAAAGGGGTTTACCTTGAGCACATCGCTCTGATTGCTTAGCTCGATGGGCACTCGTATACTGGTGATTTGGCCGCAACAGGACATGGTTTTCTTTTTTTTTCTGTATTATCACTTCTTAGGTTTACTCAATGTTTGCTGACTTTTGGACACTTTCTTCACTTATGGCTCTATTTATTGATCGTTCAGATTGCATCTGACATTTTACACGCACATTTTCCAAGCGACTGTAAAACACAAACGCGAATTTAAGCACATTTCCAATTCATTGACCAATTTGCATTCAATATCTGGCGTTTAATTGCCAAGTACGCCTCGCGTTTAAACGGTCCAATGTACATTTCAATTATAGATTTTCCCATAAGGCACATTTCATAACCGCATCGAGATCGTTTAAACGCTAATTAGCGCGCGCTTAAAATAGATTTGTAATTGAAGGGTGTGCGGAAAATGTTGTTCAGATATTAAACAGATATTATTGTTTATTTTATATCGATAGTTGCTCCATTCTATGTATTTTTTTTACTATTCAAAATTTTTGGTTCACTTCTTCTACTAATAATTTTTGGTATTTAATCTTATATTGATCGTATAGTATCATTCCTTATTTTATTAATCCACTTAGCATCTACTTAAATTCATTTTAAAACCTCACATAATATCTGAATTACACCAATTAGAACAAAAATTAAAAGCAGAACCAAAAGTCAAAAGCCATAGCATAATTATGACGCCTGGCTGTCCGTTTGCATATTTTTGGCAAGTGCGGCCCAGTCATTTTGTTTATAATTTTTCAATATTGGCAGCTGCAGGGCGGCCCCAAAAAAAGGGGATAGCAAAAAAAAAAGGCAAGAGAACGGTGTAAAATGGCCAAGACAAAAAGAGAGAGTGGCCAACACATTATCGACAAGGCGTCGTCTGCGGATTTTGCTTGGCCTGCCCCAAATTATTTTTATAAATAGTTCGTTTGTGGGTAAAAACGTTCCACTCTGTTGTTATCTATGGGACCCGCCAAATGTGTGTGGCGGCATTAAATAAAAGAAAAAAACCAAACTATGCTTTCACACACACACTCGAATACAATTAACACTTTATGCAAAATGCTAAGAAATAGAGGAAAATTTCAATTTTCTAAAGACGATCGAGTACTGAGTCATGGGGAACGCGTTTCGGGCCTCATTGGGATGTTTTGAGCCAATTGGCAGAGAGCAAACATTTTCCTCAATGAGCAATTCATCTTTGAGTTATGGTAATTGTGGTGGTCATAAAATCGGACATAAACTATTGGCCCAACAAAAATCGAGAGCCAAAGAAAAGAAATGAAAATAAATGAATGAAACAGCCGGGACCAAAAAGAATTTCAATTGAATCTGCAAGGTATCAATAGTTTGGCAGCATATTTTTAAAAATAAAAAAAATAAACGAAAGCCAGGAAAAATATGCGAGAATTTCAAGGTCGTTTGGGAAAAGCTTTTTTTTCGGTTTCCAGGTGGCTGGCATATTTTTTAAAGCGTTCTGAATTTATGTATTTTCTAGTACCAACTTCAAGTGCTCACAAAATTCATTGTTCTAACTTATTCCTTACTAACCATTATATTTTAGAAATTATCTTAAATAACAAACCACAGGGAATCTTTTGAATGCATTGGTTGTAATACAAAAGAATATATTTAAAGATATATGTGCGGTGGTTTTACTTCCTGGCATTTTGATTGATTAAGATAGATTGCAGTCGTGTTATATAGAGCCAAAGTTAAAATGTAAGGGGAAAAAAATATAAAATTGTAAAATTTGATTTATTTTTCAATTAGTGGCTATTTCTGTAAATCTCTTTGAATTTGTTGATACTTTCGACATATTTGTACAAATGCATTCACGTTCAAAAGTGCACATGGCTCAAAAATTCTTGAAAAATATAAAATGTATCTCTTAAATATAAACAGCTATAAAATGATATGGGCAATCTGTGTGTATTGTTAAGATCAACCGTTTACAACTGAAAAACCCCACCAATTAAGCCAACAACATTCATCAATCTAAATATGAATCAAAATCGTGTTAAAATTAGCTATATAACCAATCTGGGGGCTGAGTTTTTCTTAGATGTTTCAAGTATAGAAACTGCGTGAACTTGAACTTGAGTGGCTGAGTTCACGTGGCAACACGACGGCACTTTGACACTTTGGCAAATCGATTTCCTTTGGAAAATCATTTCATTTTTCTTCGTTAATTTCCGTCCACTTTTTTGAACATTTTTTTTTGGGGGTTCTTGCGCTTTACGTAATGAGATTAAACGCTTGTATTTTTGTCAATTTGTTGCAAATTGTCGTGCGTTTTTTCGCTCTTTATTTCGTTTTGTTTAGTATACACGAGCTATTATTTATAAAAAAATACGTTTGTTTCATAGATATACATATATCTGCGACATGTACATTATGTTGTTGTTGCTTGTTATTTCGTTTTTTTCTTTTTCAAATTTTTTTTGGGATTTTTCTAACTTGAAATATATTCTTGCGACTTGAGCCCGCCACGATCTGCGCGACACGATGTTAAATTTCGAACTGAGTGGCAGAAGTAAAATATTGGCCGTGGCTAAAAATGATTTTGGCCGGCCCGAGGAATCTGCTTTTCATTTGGGAGAGAGATTGAGAAAAATCGAGCGAAAGATTTTGTGGGTTTTTGGGGGTAATTTCGGGGGGATCAAGTAGAATGCAGCGTTCGGCCAGAAATTTTATTCGTTTATATGTTCTTGTTTTGATATTAAATGGTTTTTCTTTTTACTCTTTGCCAAATAGATTTGTTCTAATTTTTTGTTGGCTCGATCAAGTTGTCCACCTGTCTCGATTTTCCCTTTACCAAACGAGCAGTATTCACATATTTATGTGAATGTGTGTAGTAAGTAAGCAATAGAGGTGTTTCCTTATGGTAGTGACAGCAATTTTCAACTCTTTAATAACCAAAATGATTTATGGTCTATACGAGAGGACCACGCCCACTTTTGCGACTGGTAAAAATAGAAAGCATTTGTTTACTTTTGGGCATCCCATCATGGAATGCTTTATACTATGCAAAGTTTCATTGGTCATTAAATAAAAACAAAATATTCTATTTTATTTTTAAAAATAAATAATATTTCAGATATGTTTGCCACACACTTCCCATACCAATTAGACTCGTTGCTAATTGTTTTAAATTTATAACCGATTGCTTACATGCTCTCAATTACTCAATATTCAATGAATGTTGTTTAATTTATGCACCTTTCAGTCTAAATCCACTCAACATTAGCTCATAGCCACATATTTATCGTTTCATTTGCACCTCAATTTGCGCACATTAGCAATTTCAGTGCTCATACACACTTATGTATATTGGAAAACACTCTGTGAAGAAGAAAGAGTGTGCCAAATGTTGGTGCATTCTAATCTGTACGCCATAGCAGACTAAACAAGCACACTAAGTGAGTGAAATTCCGAAATGCATAATTATACAAAATACTTGTTTTACAACCGCACAAGCAAATGTATCTGCTCACATGTAGACAGGTTGGCCCTGTCTTGTCAAAAGTCTGACATTTCCTTATTATTCCGTTGTCTTTCATTGTTTGTTTGTAATTGGGCGGGGACTTTCGATGGCATTTAACATGGAATAAAAAAAAAACTTCAATATTTTTCAAATTTTTCTTTCGATTTTAAAACTATTTCAAAGCTAATTCCTGTAATACAACTAACTTGCTGTTTGAAAATTTATATCTTTCGACTGCTTTTAAATAGATTTATTCGCCGGATATGAATGTGAAAACAGGTTATGAGAAAAATAATCAACACTTAAGTGGAAGTGCTGTATGGTTTCGAAATGTATCACTTACTTAAAAAAAGACAAGTTAGAAATACCTTAGTATTAATAATGGAAGAAGATGAAATTTCTACAATTTCATTCAACTTTTCCGTTTTTACAACGCTAGGAACAAAAATGTATTCACTTAGCATTCAATAAATCATTTGTTTAATCAACGATTATCGCGTTTCACAGTGCCTTCAGCCTTCAACCCACGAAAACTGGGGCTGCGATTTTGGCAATGTCGAATATTGCGCGAAATATGCTATTGTGTCAATAATTGTTTATTTACATGACATCAACACAAAAGGAAAGGTCCGTTACAACAATTCGAGCGGGGAAAATGTCGGCTAGTTCAGTTGAAGGAAATTCCTCTGACAATCGTGTGTGTGGGGTACAATCGGCGCGGAAAATATCTGCATAGATCGAAATTGAGAGAACCAGGATACTAATTAGGGGAAAATGCCAATTGAGCCATGACAAGATTTATTATTGTCGTGCCGCTGTCATTCGATAATTTATCAGCGAGAATGTTGCAGTCTTGGCAAAAGAAATTCATACATTAGAGCATGAGGTGGTGGCAGCTATTTTTAATCATTTTCGCACCACTGTGGCACAGACGTCACGGCTAAAAGTCGAAGAACAAAGGCGAAATGAAAATCGAAATGGTGAAAATGTGTGAAAATCATGTGACGACAACAACGAAGCAGAGTCCGTTTTTGGGAAACCGACTCGTGATCGTGGACGTGTGCACATCAAAGCAGCCAAGCTCTTTTTGGCCCACATGCCTCGGGGGATTCTCCTGTTCTACCTCAAACACAACCGAGCCTCAGAGAAAACTCAAGACAAACAGTTCGCAATTGAATATTGAATGATGTAATTGATGAGATCAAAGTCGATCAATTGCGAAATCAGCATACCTCTAGCAATGGCGATTGGTTCTCCAGAGGCACTAACGGTCGTTCCGGAACGGGCCTCGTTGCAAAGTAGTATGCCACACTAGCTGCCAGGCTTCCTAGGGTTAATGTTCCCAAAGTGCCTCCCAGGTAGTACAGATACCCATCGATCTCGTCCCCTGTTGAGGTGATTCAAATAAAGTGGATTAATGCATTGATCTTAAGATTACTATTTTTTGGGAATTTTGACTTTTTTTGGTCACAATTAATTATTACAAAACAATAAAACAATTATTACTAAGAAAACTAATTTTTAGGAGGTTAAAAAAAATATGTTTAACATTTTCTAATAAATTCGCACGTTTAGTTATATGTCAAAAATACTTATTATTACAAGTTAAGTACTTAAGCAATTAAGGATTTAAATTGTTTGATAGTAGTATCATTTAAGCTTAAATATATTTGAAACTCATACGTGGTATTAAGATTTTATAAAACTTTTATACAAATACTTACAGAAATATGAAAAATTGCTGACAATCAAATGATTGACGTAGGCCATAACCGATTTCTCTGGCGTCATCGTTTTTTCCTTAATATATTATTGTTTTTTTTTTTTGTGGTATTACAGTAGTAGTTAATAGTTGTTTTTCTTTTCAACCTGAGTGAATGTTACGTGTTTAGCTTAATGATTGCCTACAGAAGATAGCCTGCGAAAAAATCAATAGAAGAGCCCACATCAGTGAAATATTTTTCTAAATTGATTTTATAATAATGGGTTGTTTGGGAAACACTGCACTGAAAAAGGGGCCTAATGAGCCATTGAGAATTCTCAATCCCCGTGCCCAGCAAATGCAATCAAGCTGAACCAGAGGCCAAAACCGCAGCATATAAATGCCATTCATTTTCCGCCTAATTAGAGGGTTATCCATATGCACACATCAACCTATGTATCATTTTATAGATCGGTAATTGCCACTGGGCCCCTGACAAGTCAAGTGACAGCAATTAAAATGCGTTCAATTTGGGATGATTATTTTAATTGGACTTACAGCGGTTTTATACATTAGGGGTAGATTGTGCTTACCAGATATAAAATCCAAATAAAAAAACATATTTGAAAGTCCGCTGATCAATGTCTAAGTCTTAAACTTTTGCCCCTTAGAAATTATGAAGTAAGCATATGTACAGCAATTTTTTATAGACAAAGCTGCACTTGCCCATCAGTTGTGCGATTATTGCTTTATCTGCTGTGTTCGGCATTTGTATTATCAGTTCTAAAAAAAAAAATAGGAGTAAAAATGCAACTGGAATACGAGCAACAAACTTTAAGAGACCAGATCCGGCAATTAAGACTCTCCAATGCTCTACAGATTTTTGAACTTTCTAAATGCTTTTTTCTGTTATAAAGCTTTATCCCTTTTGTATTTAAGTATGTGTATTTAACACCTATTTTATTTATTTATACACTCTACGTACTACAATTGCAATCAATTGAAATAGTAGAATTACATTCCATTAGTTGGCAAGAAAGTCAGGTTTAAAAAGTTTTGTAAACCAGAAATAATCATATAAAATCATTTTCCACTATTTATCTGATAAATATATTTATTTCTAATTTTACTTGACCTTAAGCATAAGCACCTGCCATAAACTGCATTCTACAATAACTGGTTTCTCAAGATTGAATAATTTATTTGAGTATTTCCCATCTATAAAGGCTAAAATATTGATAAACATTACAAGTTGGGATGGAATTCCCAACAATACTAGCTGCCTTAACAGGTTTTCAAATGCTTGTGCCAATAATAAAAAATGTTTTGTAGAGGAGAAAATTCCCAGACTACTTGTAATGTGTAGTGAATAAAATTATCATAATAAATGGTAATACAATGACAAGCTGGCACGATAAACTTTAGTTTCATAAACATTTTCCCGGAAGAAACACAAACACTTTATTATGTTTTTCTTACGACTTATTAAATCGATTAGTCAAACAGTGGTTTACTTATTATGTTAGCATGTATTAAAGTATTTCTGACTGCAATATAAAAACCAAATATATCTTCATTAATAGCTTCCCCATATATTCCTGTATACCTATAATCGAATCTGAAGAAGTTCAAAATGCTTTCATCTGCTCCAAAGAAAGTCACATACATACATTTCCATTTCGAGGCTTAAACAAAAGGAGGAACCCTTGTGTTTAATATTTAATCCTCTTTAGTTGGTCACTTCTGGGATTTAAAGAATGCACTTGAGGCACGGAGGCAAACGCCACATGACCACCGAGTAGGCCGACCCACTTCACCCACATAAACAGGCGGCTGGTGGAGCGCATCCCAAGCTCTTGGTCTGCTGATAAGAATGCTTGGGGCAGCAGAAACGGCAAGAACAGGGAGAACCTTTATCAGTCTGCTGGTGAAACTTTGCACCCAGACATCTGGTCGAAGCCCCCTTCCTAAGCAGATTATTCGTCTCTGGACAATGCAGACGGGCGATCCAAAAACAAGTGCGAAATATATGTGTATTTATTTTGTATCCGAAGAGTAGCTATACCCTATAGCAAAGTATAACTAAGCCATATTTATTAGAGGCCTAAAAAACTTTTCTGTATGCCTATCTAGAAAAAACATTGATTTGTGGCTCTATGATGGAATTGATTTTTTCCCATCGATTGATTATTTCACCTAATTGTTTCTTTGAAGATACATACGTAGATTGTGTAGCTCTCATATTGTTTACGTATCAATGCATTTCAATTATTTTGCATTTCTGGTACTTTGTTACGGGTCATATATCTTGAAGTTAAGGCCCTCATAAGTCTGCTTTAATACAAGTAATTTAATTTCTTTACATAAGATATCTTTTAGTAAGATACTATATATGTATGATCTTCTGATTAAACGAAATCTCCAGACATTCCTTTTCCCATAAAAGAACGGAATATTATGCAATATAAAAAACTGTTTTTAGGCTATTGATTTTATAGACTGTTTTCTTGATAGCCGGGTCAAATCAGGTTTGGCCAAACGTGAGGAGGAACAAAAAGAGGGCAAGGAAAGGAAAAAGCAAAGAGCGAGAAACAAAATGGAGCCTACTGAGGTCAAGGCGGCCCATGCGATTTTCGTCCATTTTTCCAAAATTTCTTACCTACGATTCTGGACTACTTGAAGATGAAACACATTTGTCGGGCTTATTTATAGATTTGGGCACGGGCCGACTATTTATACAGCTAAATTAGCCTGGGAAAATCAATGAAAATTTTACGTTTCGGCACTCGCTGATTCCGCCTATCGTATTTTTTACCGGGTCGCTTTGGGGGGGCGTTTATGTAGGCGCGGGGCGAAAACAGAGAGAAAAAGCCCTAGAACCGAGCATGGAATACCGAAAAAGCGAATGCCGGAAAAATTACTGCTAAACGGTCCGACGTTCGCAACAGAACTGAGTACTGCCAACCGAGAATCTCGGAAACAAAGTCAGTTTGCGTTTGAGTCCGTGTTCTGAGCATGCGTGCAACTGTTCCAACAACAGCGAGCACAACAACACCAGTCGCAATCGCATGAATGAAGCCACACGGAGAACCGAACACCGCTAACTACAGAGAGCCAGTGCATACACCGAGCAAATAAGTTACAAGTATTTTTCGCAAAATAACAGTTAAAGTCTTAATTTAAGCCAAAGCCTTAACTGGTTTATCAATATTATTGATATGATTTAATATTGATATTGTCTTTTAAATCATTTTATTGGATTTAAATATGCATTTCATCCAAATTCACAAATTTTAACAATGTTAAATAATTACTTACAAAGCAAAATTAACAATGGATATAAAATACACTTCCTATTTCTTCACACTTTATTTCTCATGTTATCATGAGCCACAGTTAAACTCTAACTTTTTCTGTAAGTGTGCCAGGGCTCCAAGGAGAGAGCGGCATTTGCGAGAGAGCGCTAACTCAGCTCCAGTCATAACAAACAACGAAACAAAGTGGCAAAGGCAAACAAACTGCACGTGCTACACCAAACCGTTGGATAGGGATGGGGAGCGGAGTGGAAGTGGCAAAAAGAGGAGAGCAGAATGCAGAGAGAAAGCCGGTTGCAGAGAGAAATCCATTGTGTCTGCCCGCTTTAGTGGCGCTCAGTTTTAGGAGGTGTGGGGAGAGGTCGGGCAAAGGATAACAGCCGCAGACAAACGGCTGTCTTTTTATGTCCAGCTGAATCGCGAAGGGGGGGGGGGGGGTTTCGTGACGCACTTGCTCCTTTCGGTCCTGCAATGCGACACGGTTGCAAGGGTTGCTTCTGCACTTTATGTTCCATAAAATATATAAAATATATTTTTTTAGTCTAAATCTTTGTGCGTTATTTTCATTTGTACCCTTTATCACTCCATTTCTCATATATAGCATAAATGATAAGATGATGAAAATATAAATAGTGAATAGGTTAGTAAAAATATTTATAATTTTTCGCACTTTGTTTTTATTATTTAGGTACTTTAAATAAAAATATTGCGTATACGCAAGAAAAAAACTTTCTTCTGTTAATAAATATTTCTAAAGTACATATGCACATATCACAATATTGTTCGTTACAATATGCTTTTTCAACGCTTCTTAAATCGTTTATCTAGGCTTCTGCATACGTAGAGCTTAAATACACCTTCTTGCACCTTAACATCAGAAGTTTTACAACTGCCCTCCCACTTTGCGATGTGATACTGCCATACTTGTGACAGCTGTCTGTCAAGTTTAAAAGTTTATTGACGAAGAATCTGTAATTACTTGTAAAAGGTCGAACAGTGAATTTGTTAGGAGTCTCTGATATATAAAAAAAAGTACACACAAAATTATGGGTAAAACTTTAAGGAATCAACTTAAAGGTAATTTGAGGTTTTGCAACACAAAGATACTTTAGTGTGGGTCTTGTTTATTCAGGTTTTGTGACTTTTTTATGACTTCACGTGCAGAGCATAAAACAAAAGGGTTCTTAGGTGGGGATAATCCAACAAAACGGAGTCAACATACATACCTCAGTACATGCATACATATATTTTATAAAATGTATCTTACACATCCACTTTACCTTCATTTTAAATAAGATTGTGTAGCATACTTTAAGGCAAACATGCTTAGTGCGTATCTCAACCCATCAGATACTTTTCAGGTCGGCTTATGGCCCAGTTTTTTTTTTTTTTTTTTAGGGTAGTTCGGTCAGTGTCATTCCCTTTTATCAGTTACTAAACCGCAGTTGCGGCTTTCATGCTCAAAAACAAGAAAAGCTTTTCGCATTTTTTTAAAAGAAGAGCATTTAAATGCTTATTAATCGGTTGGAACTCGAACAATGGACAGCGGCGAGGTGAAAATATCTTTGGAGGATTCCCCCAGCTCCGGGGAAAGTTTCGCCAGTACAACCAGTGGACCATGTTGCGGTTCTGGCAGGGATTTGGATATTCAGGTGCATGAAAGCCATATAAAAGACGACCAGTTCCCATCCAGGGCCACCAGTGAATTACAAGAATCCAAAAAATCGAACAAGAAATGTTCCAGCGATCTTTCGACAGAGAATAGCTATGCTGCCAACAAAAATGTAGCTGAAGGTAAGAACGTAATGCAAATCACTATTCGAAAGTTACAATACTTAAAGTTTAAAGAACGCTAACCACAACTTGTAACTCTGATATTCAAACTACTTTTTGTAGGCCTAATGGATATAGCTTTGCTTTCGGCGAATGCGAATCAGTTGCGATTCCTGATCACCTATAACGACAAGGCTTCCACGTACATATACAGCATGATTATGGTGATACTTTCCCTGGTGCTGCAGCTTTTAGTTGGCATAATGCTGATCTTTAAAGTATGTGAGTAGAGCTTCAATTAGTCCATTCACTAAATAAAAAATCTCCGCAGCGACGTCTCAAGCGATTTAGGAACCGAAGTTACGAAAGAACCAACGATCTGCTCGTAATGGGAGTTTTCATGATCACAGTGATCAACATTCTGCTGGCCGCATTTACCACAACGGATGGAGGAGGCAGTCATTAGTGAATTAACCATACTATACAACTATATGTTTTATTTAAATTTTATATGTGTATATATTTTAATTGTATTTTATACAATATGCATAACAGAATCAACTAAGTGGTAAATGCTACGTTAACATGGTGAGAACCGATAACGGATGGCCGTCAAAATTGTTCCAGCGGTTCCCACGCATAAATGCACTTGACGTATCTGACGTACGATATCTCAGCTTGTGTGGGGGATATGTTGGGGGAAGGAGGAGTATCGGGGTAGTCTTTAGGCCGCATAATCCTTCTTGATGCACTTGGCAATGGTGCTCAGCTGCATGTTGGTGGTGCCCTCGTAAATGGCTCCGATCTTCACGTCACGGTAGTACTTCTCCTGCGGGAAATCACGGGTGAAGCCAACGCCTCCCATCCAGTCGACGCACTTGATCGCCGCCCTCTGGGCCACCTCGGAGGCGTAGTACTTGGCCATGGCCGCCTCCTTCTGGAAGGGCACACCCTGCTCCTGCAGACGTGCAGCATTGTAGGTCATCAGGCGGGCGGCCTCGATCTCCGTGGCCACGGTGGCGATCTGATGCTGCATCGACTGGAAGTTATAGATGGCATCACCGAACTGCTTGCGCTCCAGCAGGTACGGAATGGTCGCGTCGAAGGTTCCTTGGGCCAGGCCCACCATCTGGGCAGCAATACCGATGCGACCCTCGTTCAGGAAGCCGGCGGCATACTTGTAGCCATGGCCGAAGGTTCCCAGGATGTTCTCCTCGGGCACACGCACGTTGTCGAAGGTGAGCTGGCAGGTTCCAGAGGCACGGATGCCCAGCTTGTCCTCCGGCTTGTTCACGATCAGACCGGGAGTCTCACGGTCCACAATGAAGGTGGTAATGCCACGGTAGCCCTGCAAAAAACAAGATAACGATAAGGTTTTAGTTTGAAAGAATTACGCAATCAGATTTTTTGTTCAGTAAAATATAATTGAAGAAAGTTTATATTATGCAGTCGAATAATTGGAATATGAAATTTGTTTCCTCAAACGTTATATTTGAAAAGAAAACTCATTTGCATATTTTAATATTTAACGAACTGCAATCAAGTGAACTTTGATCTGAGAGCGATTAGTTGGCAATCAGTTGGAATAACATAAAGATTAGCAACGGAAAATATTTTGAAATCATTCAGTGGTCTGCGAAAAAGTGAAAACGAAGCTAGGGGGTATAATCGAAAAAAAAACTAATAAAAATATGATTTATTTCTAAATTTAAATGGCTTTAAAACAATATATACTTACATCCTCTGGCTTGGCATTGGCAAAGATCAGGAAGACTCCCGCCACATCAGAGTTGGAGATCCACATCTTGGAGCCGTTGATTACGTAGTGGGAGCCGTCCTTCTTGGCGACGGTCTTCAGGGAGAAGGCATCGGATCCTGCACCGGGTTCGGTCAGGGCGAAGCTACCGGCGTACTCCTGGGCCAGCTTAGGCAGATACTTCGCCTTCTGCTCGGCATTGCCGAACTTGATCATCAGCGAGTTGACCAGTGTGTTGTGAATGTCCACAAAAGCGGCGACGGCAGGATCGATTTTGGACAGCTCCTCCACCACGACGATGTTGGTCATGAAGTTGCAGCCACTGCCTCCCAGCTCGGTGTCGATCTCAATGCCCATCAGGCCGTTCTCGAAAACCGCCTTCACCACGGAGGGATCGAATTTGTGCTCAAAGTCCATTTTCTTCACCAAGGGCTGGATCTGCTCCTGAGCCAGTTTGGCAACTGAAAGTTTAAAGGAAAGTTTCCATGGTTTATGAAACATGTGAAATAACTCATATACGTCAAATATGCTTGCATACATTTAGATACATTTAAAATAGGTTTTTTATTTTTTAAATATATTATAACACATAAGAATTCCTAGACCTTAAGTATAACTCATATGTGTATATGTATATGTGTAGATATAGAATGTAACGATCGGTGAAAGAGCTTAATGTCAAAGTTTTTGTAAAGCTTCGATAAGCTTTTAACTGCACGTTTTTGAAAAAAGGTAAAAACTTAAGCTTTTTTGATTTTTATTTTTTTTGGAGTTCTTTTTCTTCTAAGGGGCGCGATGTTTGCTGTTGATCTCTTGCTTGTGTAGGTTGAGGTATGTATTTTTCTACACGCGTTTGTCTCTCAGATAAAAAGTCTTCGTGTGTTCGTTTTTTATCACTAGATTCTACGATCGCGTGGGGCTCTCGCAGCTGTCTTCTTTCGGCAGTTCTATTATTCTCTCAGCGTATTTATTATTGATCTTTTTTAAGCATTTTTTTCTTTTTTCTTGACTTTGTGTTTCTGTTTTTCTGCTTGGAAATCCAACTGGTACACACCCACAGAAGCTCCCACACCTCCGTCGCCCCTTCTTCAATCACTTTCCTGCCGTTTTGCACACATTTGGAAATACTTTCTTTCGCTCACTTTTCATGGGAATTGCTTAAATAATTAACTAACTTTATATATTCATTTAGTTTTCCAACATATGGACAGGGGTCAGTCGGAAAATTTCGAACAGATGTGTCGTGTCCCAATGGGCTTGATGGTAAATTTTACATGTCCTTTTTGGAGTTTGGCTTATAGTGGAAATATGAAATTCAATAAAATCAGGTCATTTCTTTAGTCTGATATAGACTGAAATTGAAATTTTGCTTTTTTTTTGGGCAACTGTACTTGGTTCTTGAAGGTAATAATCGTTCGAGTAAATGTGTGTTTGCTATTCTTTTACGTACTTAAAGCTTACTTAAAAAATCAAGCACTTTGAAATACATATTAAAACAGAAAATTTAATGTAATAATTTAATTTAAAATGTGTTAACTGTGCCAAAGCCTATGATATATGATTGAAAAATATAAAAAAAAACCAGTTTGACTTCATGCACTTAGCCACTTTGCATTCAGCTCAGATTACGCAACAGTTAGGCCATATAGACACATACTTTCCCACTTAGAATTATTTGTATGTAACACACATACATATGTACATATGTATATATATGGGAAGCCATATAGATTGAGTCCAGTTGAGGGACTGATAAGCGAGACGAGGATTATTAATTATTATGGAGGAAAAACAAGGTGATCGGTGATAAAAAGGAAATGTAACCTTCCCAACTAGGAATTAGATGGTTTGCAGGGGGACAACAACAACAAGTCGTCGTCCTCCCCCCACTCAGGTAATTCAACTCTCTAGGGAAGGGCGCCCGGCCAAGTGCCACGCCCCGGATTGCCCGGCGTGGCCACTAGAACAGTGGCCACAGGTGGACAGGGGGAATGGCACAGCCGCATTTATTGCTCTATCACTGGTGTAACGCTATTCGGTTGACGTTTAAAACCAGAACCGTACAGCTGACTGACCTGTGAAAACTCGTGGTTAAAGGATATCCTTAAGGACACTATATAAGTTTAATAAGAAACATTCCGCGCACGCAATAACAGTACTCTGTGGGAGGGGAAATGAGAGGATCTTGGATGAGAGAGGCTTATAATTTGAGGGCTCGAACTCGCGCTTTGGTAAATTGCTTTCTTTATGTGCCGGCCGCTCAACGAGGAACACCACGGCCAACCGAGAAATATCAGCGACGAAACTCGATGTTCAGCGTTGGCGGTGGGCAAAAGCTATTTTTAGAACACGCGTGTGTGTGTGTGTGAGCAGGGTGGGCGTGTGTGCGGGGCCCACCCCTTTTTCCTTCAGCCCACCTGGGTAAGTTTTCTCACTGGTAAATTATTATTATTATCAATTAATTATAATTTTTTAAAGAATTAAGCAGGTGGGAGGAAAATTTTTCCATCGGGAAAAAAGCTTGTTATAAGGTTAGACCTTGAACTTGCCAAGCTGGCAGCTTTAGCTCTTCGGCCATTAATTGTGCACTTTTTAAGAATACATATATTCATTTAGTTTAAGTGAACACTTTTAAACACATTTGACACAACACGATATTCGAAATATTATTATATATATTATATTATTATATTATTTGTAACTTTCTAAATTTAATTATATTCATTAAACATGCATGTAACCAGCTTTAAGAAATCGTATGATTTTTAAGAGCTAACCTTATTATGGCAGTACATAACAAAATTGTCACCTAAGGACCTCAGTGGGATGAATCATTAATATTTTGTAACTTTTAAGCATACTATTATTAAATACTGAAATAGTTTTATTAAAAATTATTTTATATAGATAAAAATATTTTTCACCAAAGGGAATAAATTATAAACATAGAAACACATTCAAGGACCTCATTTACCTTAAAAATATTAGGTTTATTACACTACAAAAAATTTAAGGGATTAATCATTACAAATTATATAATAATCGCCAGAAAAATTAATTTAATAAGGAATTAATTATAAGGTAATAATCGTTGATCGTCATTTTACAATAAGGATCAAATCGGAAATTGTATATCTTGTAATATTTAAACATACAAACGTCATAAAGAAAATGGACAAACCTACCCACTAATACTTAGTGACATTTTACTTCTACTATCAAAATAAAAATGTGCTTATCTGGCAAGCGGCCTCCTCCGCGTTTCCCTCAACTGAATAAACTTTATCAGCAAAAAAGGAAAAAAAAAAGAACAAAACTCGAAAAATACGAATACACACATAGTAGTGCAGCAAGACTTCAGCTGGTTAGCACAATGGAAAATTAATAAATAACAAGAGCATCATTAAAATGCGATGCTTGGTGTTACGTAACACCAAGCAAGTTCTAAACACCATAAAAATATCTAAAAATTCGACATGGAGAAAAAACACGCCTATCAAATGGGGACTACAACTCCGTGTACAGTACCATTAACACTATGATCTATTTAGATCCAAAGGGTATACTCACCAGTCTCCTTCATCATTTTCTCATCGTCGGTGAGAAAGGTGAGGGGTGGGGGGAGACCAGTTGCCGAGGACATCGCAGCACTTTGCTGACGTGCAGCGTTAGCCAGCTAAAAAGTTAATTAATAAAGAAAAAGGAATTAGTTGTAGGCATATATGTATGTATAAAGGTGTCGGTTAGGGGGGCGTGGCCAACTCACCATGCGCACGGGCAATTTCTTTAGGCTGTTCATCATCTTGAATGAAGTGGAAGAATTGATTTAATCAAGAGGCCAAACTGGACTTTTTTGAATTTTGGATCTGATCCCCAGAGACACCACAACGTTAAAAGTGGGCTGCTCACACGCGACTGAATTTCCATTCTCCACATATGTGGGGATCGTGGACCATAGGAAACCTGTTGCTGTTGGCGAAGCGCCATGTTAGTTAACAGCGGGCTGTATTTCGTTGAGCTTTTCGGTAACATTCTGTTAGTGCGGATGATCAACAGATGTTACTGAACTTTCTTCAACGCTGGTAAAAATATGAATTCAATCACTGAATTGCTATTGATTCTATTAAAACTATTTGTCTATATTTTTTATATTACTTACATATCTACTTTATTAATGGCCTTTCGTTAGATCCTTGATCTGTATTTCATTTTTTACAAAGGTATTAAGAACCGTTATTAAATTATAACTATCAGTATGTTGACATGTGAAAAATATGCTTTTAAAACGTAATAAAAACGTTTAACGAAAATTTAAAATTATTTTTATTTTTCACGAGTTGGGAAAAATTTAAACTGGTTTCCAATTGGAAAATATTGAATTGTAACAGTGAAAACAAGACCACGATTTTAGCAAAGACACACTCCCTTGAAGTGTTGCAAAGCACATGCTTTGAATTTGACAGTTCACGACTTAGAGATGACAGTGTTATCGATACTAGCTGAATTAAATTAAACAGTTACAGGAAGACATAAACAAAACAGTAAATATTTAAACAATTTCATAGGAAAAAAATAAGCGTAGAAGAAGGAAAATGAGCTATCAAAACCATTTATAAACGTAGAATCCAATGCTCTTCACCCCTGACAAGTACAACCGATAACATCGTTAACTATCGTTACGAAATACCACCTCCAGCACTGCCTCTTTGCCATCCCTAACCGCGACCCATCTGTCAAATTTCTTTCTTTTCGTTGATTTTTCGACGGTGAGTGCGTTTTCGTGATTAATTTCGTTTTTGGCCCGGCATCCCCACATATTATGCCCCATAAACAATGAAATCGAGCAGAGAAAACAACGCACGACTCGTTCGTGCAATTATTGTGAATTTCGGAGAGCCCGCCAATAAAGCAGTGCCTATTTTTTGTTTACAGCCCGCACAAGCAAGATGAAACAGAACCCGTTCGTGTCGTCGTCGCGCAGGAAGAACCGCAAGCGTCACTTCCAGGCTCCCTCCCACATTCGCAGGCGCCTCATGTCCGCTCCCCTCTCCAAGGAGCTGCGCCAGAAGTACAATGTGCGTTCCATGCCCATCCGCCGCGACGATGAGGTCCAGGTGATCCGCGGCCACTTCAAGGGCAACCAGGTGGGCAAGGTGGTCCAGGCCTACCGCAAAAAGTTCGTCGTCTACGTCGAGAAGATCCAGCGCGAGAACGCCAACGGCACCAACGTCTACGTGGGCATCCATCCCAGCAAGGTGCTGATCGTCAAGCTGAAGCTCGACAAGGACCGCAAGGCCATCCTGGAGCGTCGCGGCAAGGGTCGTCTGGCCGCTCTCGGCAAGGATAAGGGCAAGTACACCGAGGAGACCGCCGCCCAGCCCATGGAGACCGCGTAAATCGCCGGCTAAAACTCTGCTCTGGACAACTGGGACGTCGCTGTTTACTGTTTTTACCGTAACGCTTAGTGTAAAAAACAAAACATCTGAAAAAAATCGCGTGTGAAAACGGCGCCATTCTTTACAATAAAGGAAAGTTGATTTTCACAAATGGATCTGTTGGCTTATTTCCCTGAATGAAGTTTTAGATAAATGTGCCGGAAAACCGACGTAGCTGAGAAGTTTTGGAGTAGTTTAAAAAGAGACGCTCTGCTATTTGTTTTGCAAAGATTATTGATGTTTGATTACTGCCCGATTAGATTCTGTTTCAGATATAACTTATACTGCCATCTTCTCCATATTTTTGTTACTCTAAAAGTTAAAACCTTTAATTGACTTGCATTAGCTTGAAATAGAGTTTTCATTGAATTTGGACTTATAAAATGCTGTATTTGGCATCCATCCATTCAAATTAATAGTCAAATGATTGATTTAAGTTAAGCTTGTAACCAAAAATCCAAAAATAGCAGATTTAATACGTAATGGCTACTTACATGTATAATCGATCGTGTATTCCTACTATACAATCTTGATAAGCATCAACAGCAAACTTTCAAAGCTATTTAACTTTCCCAAAGAGTTTCATTTTGTAGGTAGAATAAACAGAACAGACCGATTTGAAAAACAGCCAATATTATTAGGATAACTAAAGAAACCAATATACGTCGGATTTCCCCTATTTATATACCCACTTTGGCAATAACGAATTAAAGGTATAAACGAATAAAGGTATTGTTGGGGATAAACTGATAGGTTAAGGAAGAGTAAGAAACGAGTATTTTTTTTGATAAGAAACAAAGTGAAATGCTTTATTTCACGATTATCTGTGTCGTTAATGGAAAAAGGCACATAGTTTACACATGTACATGAATTTGGGATATGTATGTTATTTTCATTATCTCAGAATAATATGAGATTGATTTTGTCATTTGCTCATCTGAACTGCGAGCAATACTTGTTTCACAGCACATGTTAATTTTAACAATTTGGCCGTGGAATTGTTTTTTTTGGTTATAATAACGAGTATAAGCCCCGATAAAATGTTTTGGTTTTTGTTCTTTGGCAGTGGGAGTAATTCTTGATGAACACGAACTACTGGCGCCTTGAGTATGGCCTCCTGTGCTCGTAGGGAGTGGGACGAAGATCCGCGCGAGCCTTGGCCTTCCGCGGCTTCTTCTCCTCCTCGTAATCCTCGCCAAAGTGACGACGTTTTTCCTGCTCGATGAAAGCCCTTCGCTGGGCGGGAAACAACCCATTGGGCTCTCTCACTATGTTGGCCCTGGAACAGTAGACCTGAGGATCGTAATCGGGCACACTCTCGTCGTCATCCCAGTTCTCCTCGGACTCGATCTTCGCGTGTCTGGTGTCTTCGCTGAGGACAGCAGGAGCGCTGGTCTGATAGTGTACTATAATGTTTCGATCCTCGCACGATTGGGTGTGTTGCTACGTATGCAGAAAGCTGGGCTTTAATAGGACATACAAGGTAACTACTACGTATATTCTGTACTCACAAAGAACTGGGGCTCTGGTATCAAATGGGAACTATTGAAGGGACAAACCATAAGTTCCACCGTGTCTTTGTAGATCACACGGCATTTTAAGATGTGCTGCTGGAGCTTCTTGCGCAGCATTTTGTGCTCCTTGTTGTACGGGCAATAAACCATATCGGATTCGTCGTAGTTATTCATCATGAAACAAAACCTAAGGTTTCGAGTTGCTTTTAAAATGTATTCGTAAAATACAAACAGTCCGGCAACGCTTTATCTACTTGTGTTACTATACCGATAATGAAATGCGATACTTTTCTTAGCCTATCGATAAGCGCAGTCAAAGTGCCCTGATATCGCAGCTGGAAAGTATTTATAAAAGTTGTATATTGGTTATTTGTTTGCAATTTGGTAGCGAAATTGCACAGCAGCAAGATGGGCAAGGGCTTCAACAACTACATGTGCAAGAAATTCTTCCACCCCGCCTCCAGGGACAACTTGAAAAGGGTAAGTGGCTCCGGGCTCCTGATGAAATATGTTCTTCCCCAGCAAAACGCCTAAAACTATAGGGATTACCTTCTGCAGGTCTGGATGGCGGAGCAGCAGGCGGAGGCGTACAAAAAGAAGCAGGAGGAGCTACGCAACCAGTATGAAAAGGAGCAGAATTTGCACGAGAACAAGGCAATGCTCAGCAAGGACAGCAAGGATAAGCTGAGCGTCAATTTCATGTACGAGCCACCGCCAGGAGTGCGAAAGGAGCGCGAAAAAGATGACAACGAGCCGGAGTACAAGTTCGAGTGGCAGCGAAAGTACAACGCTCCTAGAGAGTCGTACTGCAAGGGCGACACCGAGATCAGGGACCAGCCCTTCGGCATCCAGGTGAGAAATGTGCGTTGTCTCAAGTGCCACAAGTGGGGCCACATCAACACGGACAAGGAGTGCACCATGTACAGCATTTCCATGAGCGAGGCACGGAAACTGCACGCAGAAACAGAGGCCAGCGACATCATGGCCAAAAACGTGCTGGAGGAACAGATGAAGGAGGATGGCCTCATGATGAAGCGATCGGCACAGGAGCTGCAGAGCATAAGGGCCATTCAACAGCAACATCAACTGGTGCCCAGCGATGGCGAGAAGGACGCTCATGCCGATGACCAAAATCCCGAACTAGTTTTTCTCAAATCCCTGTCCAAGAAACAAAAGCTAAAGCTGTTGAAGAAACTGGAGAAGATTGAACGAATGAAGCGCAAAGGCGAGGGCATCAAGAAGCCCACAAAAAGGAAATCAAAAAAGGAAAGGCACGAAAAAGATAGCAAGAAAAAGAAATCCAAGAAGGACAAATCGAGCAGAAAAGACAAAAAGGGCTCAGTTAGCAATAGCTCAGACTCCTCTTCATCGTCGGACAGCAGCGACTCCGAGGACAATCACAAAAGCAATCACAGGGACGACAAAAGAAATGGACATCAAAGGACTAGGGACTCGGATCATAGCTACCAACGGCGGAGCAATGAAAATAGGCATCGGAGAGATCGATCCCGCTCCAGAGATCGCTCGCGATCGCTTAGCAGAGACCGAAGAAGGGAGAGGGAGCGCAGAGATCGGTCCAGGCGGTAGAATTAGTTTTGTAAAACCCACCAATAAATTTTTATCAATTTGTATCGTCATATTTAAAATTCTAATTTAATTTATATTTCATTTACACGATGAAGTATGGTGCTTTTTCGTTTTTGAGGAACCAACTAGTTTTTAAAATCATTCATTAGCTTTGCTATAATTATTTATTTTGCCAGCTTGTGATATACATATCTTAAAAAATTTATTGGGTATTAAGTGGTGCTTTTAAATTGCTCTAGATTCGGGCGAGTTGAGCAGTTGTCGAGGATCCGGCGGAGACGCAAAGTTCGGCGCCGTGGTTGCTTCCACCCTCCCGGGAAATGCTCTTCACGTGGATGTGGCTCTTGAGCATTGCAGCACGAAGAACAAGCATGCGGGTATGACGCTGGTACTGCTTGCCCATGATCAAAGCCCGCTCAAAGGTGCTGTTCCTTTGATCCGCCTCCTTGGCGAACAGGATCTTATTGTGGGAGTCAATACGCGCCTGGATCTGTCCGTCTAATATCAACTGCATCACCTCGTTCTCCAGATCGCCCACCGACGAGTTAAATGCCATGGCCATTTTGTGCATATCAGCTGACATATAGGGGCTAAAGTACTGGATTAGCGCGCGATTGCGTATCTTGGTATACAGAGTGGTTACATGGGGCGCAATGTACATGTCAACCAGCAGGTTGTCCCTAATCTCATCCAGAAGCGTCAGACATGAGGCGTATTTACTTTCGTAGAACTTGAAAATAATATCCCTGAGTTGGGGCTCCAGTTCTAAGAACAATTTAAAGGATGTAGAGGCGATGACCAGACGCTTAAGCTCCTGTCGATCAAAGGTGGCCAGGGCGCAGAGGCCACCATAGACCGCCACATTGCTGGTGGAGATCATTTCGGGAAAGTCGCAGTGATCGAAGTTAGCATTGAGGAAATGCTTAGCGGCCACCTTATATTTCTTTTGCTGCAGTTCCGCCAGACCAGCAGCGCATTCAAGGCGAGTATGAACCTGGGCATTAGCCTCCTTGGAGCCCTCGGCGAAGTCCGGGGTGCTTTCCGCCTTGGATATGTAGCTCATCACATGGGCCCAATTCTGGAGATAAATTGACACCTTGATCACGTTAAGGCACATGTTTACCACATGCTTGCCACTAGTGCAGTAGTCTCTGGCCCGAGAATAGCACTTCAGGGCATTGGTGAGGTCGCCACAACTGAGGTAGTGGTCAGCCAGGTCATCGTGGCCCCTCCGGATGCTCTCCTTGATCGAATTGGACTTGTAGTTCTTGAGGTCTGAGTCCAGTTTCTCCAGCTTAAGAGCCGCCTTCTTCATCTTGGTGTCTACCCAAGCGGCATCGTAGGCGAAGGCATCCTTTTCGACAGCGGGTTGAGCCTGTCCTTGAGCCTGAGCCACAGGTTGTGCCGCGATATCCGGAAGGGGAGCAGCTGCCAGGGGACCGGGAGCCGCTGCTCCTGCCTGATCTCCGCCAGCATTTGCTGGTGGCGCAGGCGCATTTCCAGCGTTTAGATCACTCAAGCGCTTGTGCAGCACTTGGTAGAGATTTACGTTGTAGGTGGTTTGAACGTAAGTAATGGCCATTTTCAGAGCCTCCACGGCTAAAACCGGGCAGACGTCCGCCACATAAATTAGGCGATGGAGCCGCACGATCCCGGCATATTGGTTGGCGTACACTTCGAGATCGATGCTGGGGTTCTCCACCACAATCTGCTGCTCCTCGTTGTTTTCGTTGTCCTCGTTCGGCGGCGCGATGTCCACTTGCATCGGCTCCACGGCGTTCTATTGTTGGAGTAATAAGCGATTTTTGCTGATTATATGGCTTCAGATAACGCATTTTTGGTTACTTTTTACCTGCATGAGTGGTGGCATCGGCAGCACGGGCATCCTGCTTCTATTTGCAACGAAAGTCCAGGGAAAATGAAAAATTTAAGCTACGTTTTTGTTTATTCGTCAATTAATTTTTCCGATTCGCAAATTATTTTACACCGATAATCTAGAGATGGACAATGTGAACAACGCTTTTGATCGATAGATGACAACTGTATGGTAGAAGACCATTTTCCACTTTTCCAACAAATAATATAACAAAAAATAACACTGATATCAGTTTAAAAATATTTAACAAAGATAGTTGGTTTTAGGCTAAGTTCCGATATCAAATACTTTTATAATCCGCGACTACAGGTCGTTATCAGACACTTTTCATTTAAAAAAATTATCAAAATGATAAAGTACCCAAACAAATTATTCTTGACATTTCATAATATATTATCATTTATCATCAGATATTTCATCATAAATATAATAATTTAGTGATCCTTTAAGAATAATAACTTAGTTTTCAGTTTTTTATGAATCCACATGTGTCCAATAAAATATTTTACAGAAAGAGCGATATTTGATATATCATAGAAAAACTATCACGATATAAATATTTACATTTATTTTAATATATCGATAAATTGATATATTTTTCCCATCCCTAATTTCAGAAGAAGAAGCGCACCACGCATTAGAAAACTTTCAATTGTTTGTGAAATTTATTAAATAAAGTAGATAATATTAATATAGAACTAAGCCACGATGTCCAACATAACGGCGGCGGTTATAGCCAACCGCAACAAAAAGCATTTCCTGGGCGTCCCAGCCCCATTGGGCTATGTTGCCGGCGTCGGTCGTGGGTAAGTACTACCAAACGCGCATCTCGCAAAGCAAAACTTAATGCTAATGGTATATTTTCTATTTTAGAGCGACAGGATTCACCACTCGGTCCGATATTGGTCCTGCCCGTGATGCAAACGATGTATCCGACGACCGCCATGCTCCGCCGGCCACCAAACGTAAGAAAAAAGACGAAGAGGAGGAGGAGGACGAAGACTTGAACGACTCAAACTATGACGAGTTTAGTGGTTACAGCGGCTCCCTGTTCTCCAAGGATCCGTACGACAAGGATGACGAGGAGGCGGACGCTATCTACGATTCGATAGACAAGCGAATGGACGAAAAGCGCAAAGAGTATCGTGATCGCCGGCTGCGTGAGGATTTGGAGCGGTACCGCCAGGAGCGACCGAAGATCCAGCAGCAGTTCAGTGACCTGAAACGCTCACTGGCCAGTGTCACATCGGAGGAGTGGTCCACGATTCCTGAAGTGGGCGACAGTCGAAACAGAAAGCAACGAAATCCAAGGGCCGAAAAGTTTACCCCTCTGCCGGACAGCTTGATATCCAGAAATCTTGGCGGCGAGTCGTCCTCTACGTTGGATCCGTCCTCGGGCTTGGCTTCTATGGTGCCTGGCGTAGCTACTCCAGGCATGCTGACACCTACGGGTGATCTTGATCTGCGAAAGATTGGCCAGGCTCGTAACACTCTTATGAACGTCAAGCTTTCGCAGGTTTCCGATTCCGTGACAGGCCAAACGGTGGTGGATCCCAAGGGCTATCTCACCGACCTGCAGAGTATGATTCCCACTTATGGTGGTGACATAAACGACATCAAGAAGGCTCGTTTGTTGCTCAAGAGTGTGAGGGAAACGAATCCTAACCATCCACCAGCTTGGATTGCCTCCGCCCGTTTGGAAGAAGTGACTGGCAAGGTTCAGATGGCGAGGAATCTGATAATGCGGGGCTGCGAAATGAACATCCAGTCTGAGGATCTCTGGCTGGAAGCAGCTCGCCTTCAGCCGCCAGATACAGCCAAAGCGGTGATCGCGCAAGCGGCTCGTCATATTCCTACCTCGGTCAGGATCTGGATTAAAGCCGCAGATCTGGAATCGGAGACCAAAGCTAAGCGTAGAGTTTTCAGAAAAGCTCTAGAGCATATTCCAAATTCAGTTCGTCTGTGGAAGGCGGCTGTGGAACTCGAGAATCCTGATGATGCACGGATTCTACTCTCTCGCGCCGTGGAGTGCTGCAACACCAGCGTTGAACTTTGGTTGGCTCTCGCCCGCTTGGAAACCTACGAGAACGCCCGAAAGGTTCTAAACAAGGCTCGCGAGAATATTCCCACTGATCGCCAGATTTGGACCACAGCTGCTAAGTTGGAGGAGGCCAATGGTAATATTCACATGGTGGAAAAGATCATTGATCGATCATTGACCTCGCTTACCGTCAACGGAGTGGAGATCAACCGTGATCAGTGGTTCCAGGAGGCCATCGAGGCGGAAAAATCAGGAGCAGTCAACTGTTGCCAATCCATTGTTAAGGCTGTCATTGGAATAGGAGTGGAGGAGGAGGATCGCAAGCAGACTTGGATTGATGATGCTGAATTCGTAAGTATTAAGAAACACTCATTTTTCAAATTTGTAACATTTTTGGAACAAAATAACCGTATTATATTTTCCCTCTTTCAGTGCGCAAAGGAAAATGCATTTGAGTGTGCTCGAGCTGTTTACGCTCATGCCCTCCAAATATTTCCCTCGAAGAAAAGCATCTGGTTGCGAGCCGCCTACTTTGAAAAGAACCATGGCACCCGCGAATCTTTGGAGGCCCTGTTGCAGCGAGCCGTGGCTCATTGTCCTAAATCGGAGATTCTCTGGCTGATGGGGGCCAAATCCAAATGGATGGCTGGAGACGTTCCAGCCGCGAGAGGCATTTTGTCCTTGGCTTTCCAGGCCAATCCCAATTCCGAGGACATTTGGTTGGCTGCCGTTAAGTTGGAATCAGAGAACTCGGAATATGAGCGGGCGAGACGCTTGTTAGCCAAGGCTAGAGGATCGGCACCGACACCAAGGGTGATGATGAAATCAGCTCGCCTGGAATGGGCTTTGGAAAAGTTCGACGAAGCTCTGCGGTTGCTGGAGGAGGCGGTGGAAGTGTTCCCAGATTTCCCCAAACTGTGGATGATGAAGGGTCAGATTGAGGAGCAGCAGAGACGGACAGATGATGCGGCTGCCACCTATACTCTGGGCTTGAAAAAGTGTCCTACGTCCATCCCACTTTGGATTCTTTCCGCCAATCTAGAAGAGCGCAAAGGAGTGCTGACGAAGGCTCGATCCATTCTGGAACGAGGACGTTTACGCAACCCCAAAGTGGCTGTGCTCTGGCTGGAGGCCATCAGGGTGGAGCTGCGTGCGGGCCTCAAGGAGATTGCCAGCACAATGATGGCAAGAGCACTGCAGGAATGTCCCAACGCTGGTGAGCTATGGGCGGAGGCTATCTTCATGGAAACCAAGCCGCAGCGAAAGACCAAGTCAGTGGATGCTCTCAAGAAATGCGAGCACGATCCACATGTGCTGCTAGCTGTATCAAAACTGTTCTGGTCTGAGCACAAGTTCTCTAAGTGCCGAGACTGGTTTAATCGAACTGTAAGTAATTTATACTACCTATTAAATGTAATAGAAACAAACATGTTCAGAGCTAATCATTTGTTTATTTCAGGTCAAGATCGATCCAGATCTAGGTGATGCTTGGGCATATTTCTACAAGTTCGAATTACTCCACGGCACGGAGGCGCAGCAGCAGGAGGTCCTCGATCGGTGCATTTCTGCAGAGCCCACGCACGGCGAGTCCTGGTGTCGGGTCAGCAAGAACATCCAGAACTGGCAGTTCAAGACACCTGAGGTGCTGCGTGCTGTTGTCCGGGAGCTATCCATACCCATCTAAGTTTTAAGTGTGTTTGGATTAAACGCGTGGAGCCTAGCGCTGCACTTCTCTATAGCCTTTAATTATGCGATAAACTTGTTTGAAGTGTCTGAAGATAAACTCGAAAAGAAACAGGACAAAACTGACAGCAGCTCCACACCCAAAGATCCCCAAAGCATACCGGCATTCTGTAATGCCAATGGAGACAAATCCGCCAACTCCGCCCTCGCATTTGGGCTTCTGAGGAATCCACTTTCGCTCCTCGCGATTCACCAAGCTTACTTCTCGCTGCCAGCGTAGTCTGTGGGTTAAAACAAAGTGTTTTATGATTTCCTCTTTTCGAACAAGTTATTGAATTGTAAATTATAAAAGGGTTTTTATCCCTGTAAAATTTTTAATTAGGCATATTTTGATTAGTTACACGTTTAAATTACTATTGGATTTTTAGTATAAAATTTAATAAATTACCTATTTTATTTAAATGTAAAATGCAATTGGAAAGCGAAACTATGTTTATATATAAAATATTCTTACTGCCTTCGAATGAGCTCCTTGTAAGGAAAGTTTTTCCTTGTTGGAATAGCTAGCATGGGCAGCTGAAAAGGCTCCAGTTCCATTAATCCGCACTTTTCCGGCTCGCTGAAGGTGTCGCTGACGATTTGGTAACCAGCCTGGAGTTCAACCTGGTATGCAAATAAGCCGGTTCGCATTTTCTCCATTCCTAGCAAGGGGCGCATATAGATATTTTCACCTTTGGACGCGATCTTTTTGTGGTAAAGATTCTTCGTTACGGGATCTGTGGACTCGGTGAAGTATATTTTATTATATTGCGTGTCCTGAACTCCGATTTCTAGAGGCGATTGTCCCAGATCAGACAATGACTGGATAGCATCCGACGGACTTTGCAGCAGGGCCACAATATTGGCCGAAAACGAGGTGAACAAGAAGAGAGCTGCAACAAATGTGGTGAAGACAATGATTCTCGCCGATCGGTTCCGCACCTCTACGTAGAAACCCTGCTGGCACATAGCACCCCAAACAAAATTTAGTGTATCCATGTAGGACATGTCGTGGTTGTGTGGCGAAAAGAAGAGTTCCAGAACCAAGACCACGGTCGTGATGATCAGTAGCATCAAAATGGACACCCACACATCGTTCTCAAAGGGCATAGCGAATATATTGGCCACTGCCGAGAGAGGTGGCTGCCGAAACATGATCCCAGCTCTCACTCGATAAGTCTCAGCCACAAAATCGACCAATGCAATACGATCCAATCTCATGAAGATCGCCAGCTGGGCCAAGTCCAGTTCATAGCGTTGAAAACGTCCCATGAGACCATCGAATGATCCATTTGGTTGTCGCCATCCGTAGTTCACTGTTTGGTAGGTATTGTAGCTGGAAATGGAAAGTGTTCGATCCTGTGTATTTATATATACTCAAGAACCATAATGTTTTTGATCTAAAAAGACAACAAGAGGAAATCCTTCTAACCTCATATTCAATCTATTGGCCAGCTCCAGCATTAAGCGATGATTAACCTTCGATATAGTGTCAATATGCCTCAGCGACAAATCTTCAATGTTAGTGAATAGATCCGGAAAGGCAATTACTATGGCCGAATTGAATACTATGCCCTCCAGATCCTGTCTATAAGTTATGGCCGAACCAAAGTGCTGCAGGGCATGAATGACGTGCCGCGAATTTCGAATGTTGTGCCCCACCAAGGTTCTTTTCAAAGGCTTCCAAGCAGCTACCTTGTATAGATCGATTAAACTGCAAGAGAAGTTGCCAACGTTTTCATAATGAAGGACCCGCAACTCACTATCCGGGGGAATGAATATTTCCGGATCCTCGAGTAAATCGATATCGCCTGGATCTTCGGTGAGGAGCAGCCAGAACCGGTTGGTGGTGAAGTAATTATGTTCCGAGGCCGCAGACCAGCGGAGTAGATTTAAGGCGCACTCGCTGCTGAACTCCAGCAGCAGGATGCCCATTTTGTATGGCAATGCGGGGAGCAGGAAGGACGTCTCCCAGTGGGTGGAGTTGTTGGCGTGGAAACTCTTCGGCGGTGGAGCGTCCTTATGTTCATCCAGGGCATCGACATGCTGCAGGTCCCTCAGCGAGCTCTCCGTGCTGACCTGCACATAGAAATTGTTGAGGTTGAAGTGCTGCCAAAGCTTCCAAAGGCGAAAATCCGCTAGAGGGGAAAAAACGAGTACAGAGAAAACAAAATTTAGTATTCGATTAATAGAGGTGTCTAGAAGTATGGAACGGTATATCTAATGTAAAAACTTTTGCTTATGTAAGTAGCATGGTTTTAATGTGCTCAGACCAACTTCAAATAATAAGGATTAAGTGAAATTAGGCCTTTGGCAAATTCAAACGTGAGATATGGATTTCCTAAGCTCATTTTGGCCAGTGTACTGTGGGGTCATAAATTTGTCCCCAGCAGCACATTGCATGCAGAGGGTTAATTCACCAATGTCCGTGTGACAAACGACCAGCATCAGGCTGTGAACGCCGTGGTGGCGATAGTAAGCGACTAGCATATCCGGCAACTGATTGCCCCACCGTGTTTTCGGGTCCGGATCCTGCCGGGAATATTCGCTCCGCCAGCTGCCAGCGACACGTGGTGTCCCACTGACGAGCAGGAAAAATATCAGAGGGAGCCAGTGCGCGACTTGAACTTTCATCACTGCGACTGCGAGTATTAACGAGTTGCTGTCCGTCCTTTCGCTTTTGCATTTCCCCGACGCGCTTTTTTTCACGGATTGGAGTCCCCGGCTTTTATAGCCAAAAGGGCAGTCGCCAGTAATTGCATTCAAGAATTGCATTAAAATTATGCATTGATTACACTCCGCTGCGCTTCCTTTCGGTCCACATCCACGTCCACATCCACGTGCACCCATCTGCTGTCATTACGCAGGGCAATCTTCGCGAGCAATTTTGCGACAACTGCAATTGGTCATCGATGGCGTTTAATTGGTCCGAGCAAGTGGCGCACAAATTGTCCGCGTGGAAGTGCGGACAAAGTCAATTACGTGTCAACGACGACCGGAACGGAGAAAGTTGCTTCGACATTCTAGACTTGGACTTGGCTTTGGGATAAGCACATAAGTTAGGGCCAAAAGGAATTGGAAAGTTTTGCAGAGGGTTTAATTTCGCCAATTTACTTGGTTCTATCGGTGAATTGGTTATTATACTATGAGAACAGTAATTGTTTTCAAATGTAGGTAAATAAATTACTCATAAATTACTTCATAAATTACCAGTTGTAATAAAAATATTCTTGATGATTTTTTTTGAATATTAGTAACTAAATTATTTAAAATTTTAATTTAATTTCGAATTCTCGCACAAGAGAAAATTAATCTTTCGCAGCCTCAAAAAGTTAGCTTTTAGAAAAGTTAAACATGCAAATTATTCCTTATAAATCTGACTTTAAATAAGCTAAAATCAGTTTAAGAGCCTGTATTTGGCCCGAAGGCATGAAGGCATTAGGAAGCAATTAAGAAAGCTGTTGCAAAAAGTAAGATGGCAAAATATAAGCAAATTTGATCAAGCGTGGGCGCAATATAGAAATACACACACAAGTGTAAAAATAGAGAAACTGGTATTAGCTCGATGTCACAGGACGACGACAACACATAAGGATAAGGACATGGCCACGCCAAGAGGCCCACTCCTGACGACATTAACACAATTACAATCTGAACATGTGTTAGTCCTCTAAGACATGCGTTGACTATAAAGAAAAATCCAATTAAAAGTGATAAAAGTTATTGAAGCGTAGCGCAGCAAAAAGGAAAACCATTAGGAGAAAAGCAGCAGGAAAAACAAATGGCCGAAGAGCGGACAGAAGGCGAAAAGGCCGGAAACGAAGAAGGCGGCACAAAGTGGCTACCATTTGTGGCATGGTACGTAGATATGGCGCTGATTGCAACACCAGATTATCACACAGATTTGGCGAGCTGGGCGACACGCCAAGGATAAATCAGGGTTCGTTACCCAGAGCACCTGTCTCACATTTGGCAAGGATAATCATCCATGGGCCAAACGAACAGGAAACGCTTTTGCTGCTGGATAACACTTTCTGATTCTATTAAGTTTGAAAGAATCGGGACACAATTGAGACAAGGGTACTGAATTTCAAATCGGCCCCTTAATTGGATACGAAGGATAACAGCGAAAATGAATTAAATGTATTCAAATTTTATACCTAAAAAGTTAGCAACATTTAAATAAGGTTGCATATTAATAATAATTTAAATTAATTAATTTGAAATGCATATATTCAAAAAGAAAATAAAAATAATAATATCAATTTGAAAATTACGTTTTTATGGACTGCGCGCAGATTAAATGTTTATCAATCATACGACCTGTTGCCCTTGATGAATTATTTTGTAACCTTTGTACATAATTTGTAGACAACTTTTATTGGAGATATTAGACATGGATCCCAGACTCTGATCATGGTTTTTGTTTAAATGTCTATGTGGGTAATTTGTGAAATTTTTTTGTAGTTTAATATTACCATTGCTTATTGTGCTTCTTGTTTTCTAGCCTCTTTTTCAGCAGCGGCTGCCTCCTTTTTGAGCTGCGCATCCCTTTTAGACGAGTGTTTGCGCCAATTCTTGACGACCTTGTCGAATTCTTTCATTCGAGCCTTCTTGTCCTTGTCCGTCTCCGGATCCTGTCCAATCCCACTCTCGTCCACTTCGTCCTCATATCCGGCTGGAGGCAAAGCATTAAAGTGACTATTGTGAAAAGCGGTACGGTTTCCATCCTTAAACCAGTATCGCTTCGTCCGCCGGTACATATGCTCATAGTTCTTAAACTCAAGACGCTCCTCTTCCGATCGAGTGCTAAAAACCAAAAGGGTGAGAATGGCTATCATCGGCAGGACTCCGAAGAGCGAGATTTTCTGCCAGAGCTTGGAGTGTTGTGCAACAATTTCTACGAAAATAAAGGATCAGTTTAGAACATGATTTATATGACTATACCCACGTGGTTTCTTTCCAGTCCGGCCAGGACAGCCAAGGTCCCCTCCTTGGATCGCTGTTAGAGGTTTCTTCTGCTTTCGAGTACTTTTACCTAGTAGCAATTCATCACACGATTGTAGTTTCTTTTTATTTTTACTAGTTTCTGCAACAGGTTGGACTTTTGGCGGGCATTTTGATCCTCCGGCTATGGCTGTTTCGTCCTTTGGCGGCGTAACTTTAGTTTCCTTGGCCGCTTTAGGCGGTGTCGCTGTGGGGATGTAACATGCATTCCAAATTTAATATTTTCATTTCACAAGCAACGATTTTTAACCTTTCTTTGCCGCATCGGAAGCCTTGGCCTTTGCTTCAGTAGATTTCTTTGCTGCATTTGAAGATTTTGCATCTTTAGTACCTTTACACTTCGCGTCTGTAATAGAGTTATCAACGCTATAGAAATATATTTAATTTACACACCATATACCTTTTGATCCTGTGCCAGAAGATTTTCCATCAGACTTTGACATTAAGCGTTGGGTAATAACCGTGTTGATTGCAAACCGTGGGTTTACATATTTCATTAATTGTAAGTGCCGCATTTTTTTACTAAAAGATAATTTTAAAGACAGATTTCCGAAACACAATTTTAAATTACAATTTCCCCAACATGCCAACTGATAGCCTACCTAGAAAAGCCAGAATTCGAAGAATCTTAAAGCCATTGGCTTTTCTGAAAATTTTCAACGTATCATTTTGAATTGCAGTCCTTCATCCTGAGGGCATAGATTATAAGGCAAGGATAAGTTAAAGACAGAATAAATCAATTTAAGCTTTACCTAAATAATCTAAAGTTCTTGATGTTGCTCTAGGAGAAAACTCAAAACTAGTGATATATTTTTTTAAACTTTTTTATGGGAATTTTTTTTTGTAGTTTTCAACTTTAATTCTAAGTCACTCTTACACAATGGACTGTTGTATTCTTCGCTGTGAGTAATTGCCGCCGCTAGATGGCGGCAGTCCATTAATCATTTCGCTCATGCTTTTGGACGTGCGCCTGTCGTGTTCAACTAGTTTTATAATTTTCACGCTGTGGGTTCGGTTGGTCAGTACATATTTTATTACTCGCCCTGCTTCATTGTACTTTTTGCTCCCATCCCTTGTTGTACTTATGTAATCCATATGGGATAAACAAGTTTATGATTGCTCTTCAAACGAATGGAGTTTGCCTTTCATCCGCTGCTTGCCGGGCTTATTGAGCTTAAATTAATGCAAATCTGGTTGTTGGGTTGGTGACCTATTTGCCATGTAGATTGCGTTCCATGTGGGAAGGGTTTAGCCTTTGAAGGCATTGCAATTATCGAAGATCTTTCACTCGACTGCCCCAGATTGTGGCGGATTGTGTCTGATTTGCATAGGGCACAAACGACCTAAGGCCTTTGACAATTAGTGTGTGTGGTATTTATAGAGCGGATGTAACCTTTGCTACCTTTGCGGTGTTTTGTAGCCTTTCGGGCCCATTATTTCGAAGGTTGTATTTGTGTAACCCTAGGCTAAGCTAAATTGAAGTATGCTTGATGTTTATTATGCATCCACAATGTGCTACTTTGTGCTACCTTTTGGCTTTCACGCCTTTGAAATACATTTAATCCATCATTGCACAGGCATACATGATGAATCTGCATAAGGGTGAACCACTTAACTACCTTAAAATTAAAAAATAATTTCATAATGTAATAAAATAGTATTTTTATTAACAATGATTTTCCTGCATTTACCCCATCGTATAATACTTTCAACACTTTTGCAACTTTTCTTACAAAAATTAGTACCAATTTGTAAAAAACATCTTGAATTGGCAAGAACTAAGTTCACCCTAATGCAAATGTATCCGTTCAAAGGATCCTGGTCTAGCCTTTGGCCATGTCTGACTGTCTACAGCTTTATTGACTCCCCGTTTTCAATTTGCCTGAACATAAGAGGGCAGGGAAACCTGTTGAAAAGGTGCAAAATCGCTCGTTCATTCGTTAGCCCCGCCCCCCGACTCCTTTCGCCCTTAGGCAAACACGCTTAGGCAGCCCTATCAATCAAAGGTATCTCAGCATATACAGTATATGGATTCAAACACACCTTCGGAGATACAGAACACGCCCACACGTATGTTATTAATAAGGGCCATTTATCAAGGGCCGGGACCTTTAAATGGTGCGAAGCTCCTCAATGCAATGTGCCACATCGAGTAAAATTCGGATTAAATTGTGTGCTTTTTTATTCGATTTTCGATTTTCATTTAAGCATTTTATGCCTGTTTGTCGTGCGATGGGATGGAATCGTGTGTGTGTGTGTGGTGAAAGCGATTCAAGTTAAATGGTTTCTTCCTGTGTCAGGTGGCAAATGAAATGGCCTCTAAAGAATACCTCGGGCAATTAATATTGATTGGAAACTCATAAATTTGGCACGATAATTTATGACGTGCGGAAAGAAAGAGAAATCTATGCGAAGCCCTCGTTGAAATGTTGAAACAAAAAGAAACCAATTTGATTTGCAGAATGAGATGAAGGGCTTAATAATTTTATGAAATTTATTTTTTGAATTGATTTACTAATTATGCAATTATGAATGTAAGTGCCTATATGATTTTCAGGTATATTATTTTAAAAGCTACAATTTCATAAATTGCGCACCGAACTCAATCAAGCAAACACTTATCCAACAGTAAACGCTCCATTAGCCAAACCCCCCAAAATCCCCATCGGGGACATCAAGAGGGATATAAAATAAAGCTCAATATGTCAAAGTTCGTCGGCCATTGACATTAATTAATGGAATGTAAAATGAACAGCGTCGCACGGCACGAAAAGCAGCGAAAGCAGATAGTCGGGCAATTAGGCCCCAATCCCAAGGAGAAAGGACCTTCAGCCGGAAACGGTAACTTGGACGGATACGGAGAAACAGCCAGAAAACCCGGACGGCGCAGATGGGTATCGCGTATAATTTGTGAAAATTGATGATTTGTTTAGATTTACGAATGAGCGAACAAAACGAGCCAAATTGGCACGTAGCAAGGACGAAAGGAAATCCTAACAAAGGGAGCAACGTGGTTGCCATGCCTTTTCACCATATTCAGCAACGAAGGCTTCAAGGTGTTCGCTAATTGATTCGATATAGATAAATGACCTCAGAGGGCGGGAAGCAGCCGCTAGATGGCGCCAGATAATGATTAACGAGCACATTCCTTGGCTCTTTTGAGGCTTTTTGCCCAGTCTACCAGCCACCAGCCCAGCTATTCATACGTTCAAATTTCTCGATATCCTTGAAAGGCCTAGGAAATTCCAACCGCTACCAGCAATTCGAATCCTGCTGCGGCCATAAGCATTAATTACTTGTTGATTATAAATTATTGCTAAGTGAAACGAGAACCTGAGGGAAAGCACTCGCCTTGACTGCTGATTAAATAACTTAATTAGGCGTCCGAAGGTCTGCGTAGCTCATCAACTGCTAGTTTAGATGGCCAATCATAAATGACTGTTGATTTGTGGAAATGTAATAACTAGATTGGAAATGAACTGTATTACATATAATGTGTATCATATTTGAATAAAAATACATGGTAAAATAAAAAAATATGTATCGGAAATCTTAATACCTACACATTCTTGAAAGCAAATATGTTTCAGAAGTAATTAAGCGATTGTACCTTGTGTAAGTCATAAAAATACGCACTACAAATCTTTGGATAAGATATGAAATGTAATACCAGAAGTACGCCAAAGATATACTTTAAGTTCTAAACGCCTAAAAAACACGTTCTATTTTTGTAGCTACAAATTATCTGCATTGTTTGGGTAATTCCCATAACTTTCCCACTTGTCCAAAAAAGCACTAAGTGTCTCAAACCAATTAAGCTCGAATGAATGGGTCTACGTAGGACCGTAAAAATCCGCACACTTCGACACTTCACGTGAATAGATAAGACCAATATTTCATTGTTTTGCAGAGATAATGGTCAGAATGGCGAGATTCGTTTCATTAACTATTTTTCATTAATTTGCGCGATATGGTCGTGGGCTATTTAAAGATGCCTCAAAGGCCGTTTGTTTGTTAAATCTAAAATGAAGTGCATCCGATTCTCATTGCTGGTAGTTGGCCTGCTGGCGGCTCCGGCTGCCTGGGCTCGAGTTCCCTGTCCGGAGGTGGAGCTTCCTCCAGTGGTCGAGGATGACGGGATCTTCGAACGGATTGCTGTGGCGCCACCTCAGCCCGTGGGTCGTGCAGGAGGTAGGTCGATTTAATTTAATTGCATCATATAATACTACTGAAATGCATTATTTTCAAGTTCGTACAATTTTTGAATTTGTGTATATATGTATATTTAACCCCTAGTTAAAATGATTTTATATATATATAGTCTTGATCAGGATAGATAGTTACGTGTACTTACTTTATTAACTTAGAGATCTCGGGAACTATAAAAGATAGAAAATATAAATATTAGGATTCTAAAGATTAATTTAAAGAGCCCAAAATAGATAGATAAATAATTTCTATTGACTGCGAGTCCTTTCTTCCAACCAAGTAAATTATTTCAGTTGTAAAATTTAAATAAATTTGGCAACTAATATGTTTTTTCAGCCTGCAGTGTTACTATTCGCGGAGGATTGCCCAGTCCCGAGCCAGTGTACCTGAAAACCGATTCCGAGGACTTTTATCCCTTTTCCGACGTCGGTGTCATGGAATTCGAGTCGGGCGGCTCATTGCAGCTGTGGTGTCCCTCAGGATTCAACACTCATTCGGAGAATCTGCTTACCGCCAGTTGTGTGAGTGGAACCACCTTCAGCGTGGGCGGATCTAACTTCGAGTTCAAGGACCTGTACTGTAAATCCTGGCCGGGATTCAAGGCTGTTAAGTCCGGAGCCACCTGCAACGGTGGCATTGTGATCCGCGTAGGTTTCGAGATCACCTCATCGAGGTTTGCCGAGCAGATGCAGATTTGCTTCAACGAAGAGGAGGAAGTGACCCGATACACTCGCCACAAGTTGGAGCCCGGAAGCAACTACTACGAGACCGGAGTGGCTAGAATTACCTTCCAAACGGCTGGCTTCTTTGATGGAAAGAACGTGGACAAACTGTACACCCAAGCCACCCAGCTGGAGACCATCAACAATGAACTGGGCGGAGATGCGGAAAAGTACTTCGATAGTAGCAGCAATGTCTACCTGGCACGTGGTCACCTGGGTGCCAAGGCTGATTTCGACTACGCTCCCGAGCAGAGGGCAACCTTCCTGTTTATTAACGCCGCTCCTCAGTGGCAGACCTTCAATGCCGGAAACTGGGCTCGTGTGGAGGATGGTCTGAGGGCCTGGGTCTCCAAGAACAAGCTGAACGTGAACTGCTATACCGGTGTCTACGGCGTGACCACTCTGCCCAACAAGGACGGTGTGGAGACGCCGCTTTATCTGGCCAAGGATGACAACAACAATGGCCTGATCCCCGTGCCGAAGCTCTACTTCCGCGTTGTCATCGATCCCTCCTCCCACAGGGGCATTGTCTTTGTGGGCGTCAACAATCCCCATCTCACCGAGGAGCAGATCAAGCGCGACTATGTCATCTGTGACGATGTCAGCGATCAGGTGACCTACATCAACTGGAAGACTACAGACATCAAGGCCGGTTGGTCCTATGCTTGCGAGGTGGCCGATTTCCTGAAGACCGTGAAGCACCTGCCCGCTTTGACCGCCAAGGGAGGTCTCCTCGTTTAAATGGTGATCAAATAAAATCCCCAACTTTTCAGAATTTTATTTCCAATGATTATACCAATGGTGGTGAATAGATAGTTGGGAGAGTAACACAATCGGTTCGCTTCATTATTGTTCATAATGCCATTAATCCAGTCCATATGCATGTAGACGTTGGTATAAATGGAGGGCAAAGTTTTAGATCCACAGCCTACTCGGTAGCTAACCACACCAAAGACTGTTTCGTTGAAAATCAGTGGGCTTCCGGTGTCACCGGCACAGGGATTCTCGTCCATGGTGTTGTTCAGATTTCCGGCGCACATCATCTCCTCCTTGAAGATGTGGACTTTCTTCTCACAGATATCCCGGGGCAATAGCTCCACGTCAATGTGCAGGATGTCCGAGGCCAGGGGACCGCCCTATAGTTAATAATAAACCTACTTATAGTTCGTAACTACCACAACTTACCTTGAAGATCCTTCCCCAGCCCAGCACCGTGTAGTTCAAACCCGGTTCTGGGTCAGCCGTAGGCAGATTGATCACACCCACAAGCGGATTGTCCAAGGGTAGTTTTTTGGCCAGCATCATCAGCGCAATGTTGTTCGTATTGAATACTGTGAACTTGTCTGGGACAAAGATCTTCTTCACCTCCATGTTTAAAGAGAGTCCTTTGCGGGATTTCAGACGATTTGTGGTTCCAGCCACAACCACCAACACCCGACTGCGATGTACGATCTTGCGCTTACTTTTGCATTGATTAAAGGACATAACAGTCAATTATATATTGATCTTTTCTATACCTACTCCATGGCGCAGTGGGCGGAGGTGAGGATGTAGGTTCTCGATATGATCACGCCACCGCAGAAGTGATTGTCGCCAAATAACTTGTGGGGTCTTCGGGATCGAATCGAGACTACATATTTGGCCAGAACCAACGTTTTTTCCTTGTCGAAATAGGGACTGGAAAGGCGTTTAGCCCGCCGGCGGACGAAGTGGCTGCCAATCGGATCACCGGCGTCAAGGATCGGCAGAAGCAACAAGAGGAACAGTAGGAAACTGAAGATTTTCCTAGATACTCCATATTTCAGTAGCAACATTGGAGAATTTTAAATATTTTTTGACAGGTAACAAATGCATTATTTGATTTCGCCAATCTACTCAAAATGGAAAATGGTTGTAATGGATTTATCGTATGCAATCTTAAAAATATAAACGAATTCATTCATATTTTTTCCATTTTTTTCTCAAATTATTTATTTCTCCAGTATTTTCTCAAAAGTTTCCTTGTTGCAGATGTTTTAAAAACAAATCAAAGTGTTTCGATGTAAAGGTATTATTTATTATTTCAAACATAACCAGTTTAGACCAACAGTCCGCTGACGGAGAACTCGGGCAGATGCGTCACCTTCTTGCGGAACTCCGGAACCTCGCAGGCGTAGGAGTAACCGGCGGTGATGTCCGTCTTCTTCCAGCTGATCCAGTTGATCCTGTCGCTGACGTCCGTGCACAGGATGTAGTCCCGCTTGATCTCCTCCAAACTCAAATGGGGATTGTTGACGCCGATCAGAACGATGCCCTTCTTGGTGGATGGTTCGATTACCACTCGGAAGTATAGCTTGGGAACTGGAATCAGACCGTTGCCGTTGTTATCGTGGGACAAATAGAGTTGCCTCTGTTCCCCATTCTTGTTGGGCAGCGTGGTAACACCCCAGACTCCCGTCCAGCACTCCACGTGCTTGTTCTCCTTGGCCACCCAGGCACGAACTCCGTCCTCCACGCGAGCCCAGTTACCAGCATTGAAGGTCTGCCACTGAGGAGCAGCGTTGATGAACAGGAAGGTGGCCCTCTGCTCCGGGGCAAATACGAAGTCAGCCTTGGCACCCATGTGACCACGGGCCAGGAAGATGTTCTTGGCCGAGTCAAAGAAACGGGATGAATCCATGTCCAGCTCCTTGTCGATGGTCTCCTTCTGAACAGCCTGCGTGTATAGCTTGTCCACATTCTTACCCGCGAAATAGCCGCCGGCTCCAAATGTAATGCGATCCACTCCGGTGGCATAGTAGTTGTTTCCCGGTTCCAGGCGATGATAGACGTACCTGGTCACCTCCTCGTCCTCGTTGAAGCATACCTCGTACTGCGTTGCGAATCGTGAGCCGGAGAGCTCAAAGCCCACCTTGATCAGCGTGGTGCCACCATTGCAGCTGGATCCGGACTTCTTGCCCACAAAAACTGGCCACGATGTGCACTTGATGGCGGACAGATCGTGCTCCTTATCGTCAATCTTGAAGGTGGTGCCACCCACGCACTTGGCGGTCACGGATTTTCCAGACAGAGGGGAAGCCAGGCTGCTGGTGCAGTGGAATTCGATGGTCTTGTCCTTGTCCACGTCCACATAGCCGGTGTCCGAGAATCCAACGATTTCAGAGGTGTCCGATTTAATCAGCAGAGGCTGGGGATCCTTCAGCTCAGAGCTGCGGATCTTAATTGAACAACCAGCTACGATAAAGAATATTTTCAATTATATTTATAAATGTAGAAGGTATTGTAAATTATATTGTAATTAAATCAGTATTTTAATTAAGAGAATATTTCCCATTCCCATTGAATATCTGTTATTGGTAAAATAGAATTTATGCCATTGTAAGTAGTTTTGATTAAACAAGTTTATCGGTCTTTAAATTTTTAAAGATTTTTTTAAATTTTTTAAATGTCCAAAAATGAAAGAATGAGTTTAATTACGTTTTAGTAGTCACCTGCTCTGGGTTCAATCTCGTTGACCGCTACCGGAACTTCTGGCAACTCCCAGGGGAGATCCTCCGCGGGAAGGATTCGGGCCTGGGCACTGGCCAAGAAGAGGCCACTGAAGGCAATCAACACTAGGCACTTCATGTTTCGCAACTGATTTGGACCTCGGGAAGGCCGGGTGCTTTTAAACCAACTGGATGTCCGATGATTGATTAGATTCCCCTGATTGCGACCATGTTTGCGGGTTGATACCGGCACTTGCTGATGCTTTGATTGCTTCACGTGTCCCCAGATTCGGCTGCTAACTTCCCACCGCCGGCATTATCATTTAATTAGTTTTGGCCCCCATGATTAGGCGTATTCCCGAGTGTGGGCCAAATTAAATGGCTGCGATCCGTGTGGAGCTTCTTTCTCTTTCACGTGTTCAGCACGTTTGGTTATCGCCCAATAATGAAGGCGCTGAACTTTTTCACAAATATCAAGGGTTTATTATGGTTTTATCGTAAGGTATACATCAACTCACATTTATTGGTTAGTTTTAAACTGGCTGTCTAGTGTTCTTTTTTTTTTGGCGCAGCTGTACTTAAGATTACTTACTATATATACAACATTTATAGATATGGTTTATTTTGCTTTTTCAATTTTTGTACGTCACTGACATCAACTTGAGATAGCTGGAAGTATTTACAAAGTAATTTCCTTAGCACTTTGCAATCATTTAAATCTTTCATTGTTTATTTTCTTTAATATGTACTCTTATTGTTTCTGTTACTTTTGTTAGGGCTATTTTATTGGTTTTGGGTAGACATGCGATTATTATTATGCTTAATTATTTTAAAGCTTTTATTTGGGCTGCGCAATAAAATGTCTTTTATCTGTTAACTTATTACTGGGTTATTAACATAAAAATGGTATCTCTTGGAGAGCTATTGTGTTTATTTATTTAATTCTGGATATGCACTACGCCTTTTAAATTTTACACATTTAGATTAATTTCTATTATTGTTCTTATTAATACGGACCATTTTGCTATGAAGTATTTACATTAGATTTGTTACATTTTGTAAGAGGCTTAAGGTTTTTAAGCTGATTAGAATGTTTGAAATTTTTAAAATATGATTTAGCAGAAATCTTAAAAAAAGAAAATGTTCTTTTTTTATGGATATTGTTCTTTATATTTTTGGTTACTTTAAATTATATAGAACGTAAAACTTTATATGGCCATGGCATAGATTATAGCATTTGAGTTTTCGCAATATTGTGAAAGCTGTAGCTTGAGTGAGAAAAGATCTGTGTTTTAGTTACTTGAAGATATTGTATGTAAATTATTTACATTTAAAGCTGCAGTGTCTGCTGACATTGAGACAGTATGTTTCAAGTTCTGTTGACTGTAATGTACCTTGTGGACCAAAAACGGCGCTTGGAATTATATTATATGATTTTGGCCATGGGAAAACCCATTTTTATTAAGAGAGAGAGAGAGAGAGAGGTGTTTTGATCTACAGGAATATGGCAATCTGGGCGTAGATCTCCACGGCCACCAGGAGGCCCATGATGGACAGATTCACAGCGCAGTAGACGCGTCGCAGTGGACGTCGGCGTTGACGCTGACCACAACATTGACCACCGCGGCGGTAGCTCTTCGGCCACTCAGGTTCCAGATGCTGGCTCTCGTCAGGATCGCCGTCGTCGTCGTCGGTTTCACTTCCGCTTCCGGTGTTGTTGCCGCCATTGCAGTTGCAGTTGCAGGCGCTGTTATGGCACTTTCCACCGCTATTTGTTCCACTGGCTCTATCACTTCCCGTTGTCCCAACGGCTGCATTTCCATTTCCGGTTCCCGATTTGCATGGCGGCCAATGTCAAACTGACGCCAGCGACGAACTGCTGTCATAGGCCACCAAAAGTGAATCATTCTCATCGCTGCCGCTCCCCGCGCTCTTCTCCGACTCGTTGATGACCTCCAGCTGCGTTTGGGGCCGCGCGATTTTGTACTTGTTGTGCCGCTTGTTGATCAGCACGCTGCGGATGTTGTTGTTGGTGCGGCGACTTCCGCTCCGCTGACCCTTGACCTTGACCACAGCGGATCTTGGCTTGGAGCGCGATCTGGTTGCCCTGCCAGCGCCCAACATGCTACAGTCACCATCGTCCTGTTGCAGCCCCAAGTGCTGCTGCTCCGCCAGCTCGTCGTCGTCGTAGTAATCGTAGTAATCATCGTAGTCGTAGCCCACTTCGTCCTCCGTATCCAGACCATCGCCATAGGCAGCCTCATCGTCGTCGTCGTCGTTATCATCGTCGTACTCGAAGTCAAAGTCGAAGATGGCGCAGCATCCGCCGGAAGTCGAATCGATGCTATGGCGGCGCCTTGACCGCTTGCTGTAGGTGTATGTGTGCGGCTTATTCGTAGTAACACTCTTGTACATCGGCGCAAAGATGGCTGTCTTGGCCTGCAGACAGAATGGTTAAAGGGAAAGGGGATATCAAATGATTACGCTAATGAATTAAGACTCGTTTATTTCTGGTATAAATACCCTTACTAGGAACGATAAAACCTTAATTAACTAAAGGAAAATTAAATAGCATAATAATATTCTAATAACATTTTCCACTAAGTAGTGGCAAAATATTGCTCCTTGGAAAAAATCATAAATTTTAAATGCCTTTGCATAAAAATACCCATTAAAAAATGTAATTAAATTATAAATATTATTGTAACTTGATATATTGTCCACTCATATTTATTTGTTAAATGACCTACCTCTGGTCCGCGCCATGTGATTCCAGAACGAACCAAGTTGTAGAAACGGAGCACTCCCCACATGGCCAGCACCTGTTCAAAAGGGAATGCAACAAATTGGGTACCATAAATATCCATTAGATAAAATTCCCCTCCGCAGATACATTCGCACACACTCGCACTTTTTCCCTAGAAAAACATGAGCTAACATTTTTATGCTGCGTAAATGGACTAATGGACTTAGCTGGTAATTAAATTATTTATTACACATATCGATTAAGCCATGGGAGGGATGTTCGCAAAGGGAATTGGGCCCTATTGTTATTGACTGATGCGTACGCTAAATGGGAAGACATCGTACAGCCTGAAACCTTGCTTTGTATCAATTTTCAATACGTGTCAATGCTCAAAATATTTCCGAAATTTCGTGTGAGATCACATATTGCTTTTTTACGAATACTGATTTTCGATCGCGTAATTTGAAGTATGATTAAACTTATGTCAGTTAAATACCGCCTATGTTCTCTGGGAAGTTCCTACGAAGTGATTGAAGATGCCTGCCGGGATAGATCAGGTTTCTTTAGTTTATTGGAATCCAGGAAATTCAGGATTGTGAGGCGCTGCTTTGCGAAATACCTGAGTGAAGGCATACCCTCTTATCCTATATATTATTGGTTCGTCCTCATATTTAGTCTATACGGAGCGGTAGGTGACGAAGATTCAGAAACTTAATTTTAGATGATTTTCCCCTAGATACACAGCCTTTCCCAGTTTAGGAGGTCAATCCTCACCAATAAGGTTGATGGGAGCTTCGAAAATCCAAAAAATAAGAGAAGACTCAGAATGGCTGGAGCATTTATACAAGCCAATATCTGGATGCATCTGTTGTATGCGGCTTTATTGGTAAGTGGTTGTGTGACAAAACTTGGATTCAGCCAAGTTTAGATATTCATTTAACACACCTTTTTGCTACTGAAACTTAGATAGTTCGCCAATACAAGAAATGTCTTTGGAACTGTTAGATATGCCTAAACGTATACTATAAACACAAGTTCTTACGATCGAAGTTTTCTTCACTTTCTATAGATGCAATTTTAAGTTTCAAGATGTTTTCTAATTTTTTGACACTAGGTTTCACCTCATCACATGGCTCCCTGGTTATTCGTCCATTTGGGGATACTTGCTTGCAAGTTGACTGCGGCGACCATTAAAGGACACTTCAGATGCCAGGGTGATCTTCGAACCCGGACCACAATAAATGCAATTGTATATGTGCTGGTTATAGGTCTAGTTTACCTGGCTATGAGGTCATTTACCACTGCCTTAGCAAGGGATGTTCCAGAAAACCTAAGGCTCTGCTTGAAATTCATAAATCCTTTGCTCAAATATGTAAGAGGCCATTGAAAGATTATATATGTTAAAAATGAATTTCATTTATTCACAATTTCATTCACTCTTCTGGTTTTTAATATAGTAACTTAACTTATTTTTACTTACATTTATCAGTGCACGAGCAATAAAGAATGCCACCTCGGCCTTGCACATTGCGTCGAATTGCTGAAATTAAAAGATTATAACATTTATATCATTTCAGCAATTATGAATATATCTTAATTCTCCACGAGCAGTTGGCCCGCAAAGTCGAACAAACAACTGAAAATAAAGTTGCGAAATTTGTTGGCTGCCTTCTGTTTTGGAAAGCAATTTGCGAGGGTGAAGGGAAAGTTTCTAGCGTGAAAATGGAAAGTTTGACTTTGAACAGAAGCGAATTAAATTAATTCAAGCGGTTTAGCCAGCGCCATAAATTAAATCTCAAATTTCAGTGGAAGCCTTCAGTGGTAAACCACTTTAAGGCACTTTTAATTGTTTGAAAATAAACGAGTTTTAAGGGTAAGCTTAGAATAATTTGTGCAGTACGTCTTCATAAAGGTACACGTCCAGCGCATATGATTTATAAAATTGGAGAAAAAAGTGTAGACAACGAATTAGTGAAAATCCAAAAACTTAGTGATTCCGTAACAAAGAAAAATGAATTTGTACCTTCTGGATTGCAATAAATTATGCATGAGGTGACAATTTTCCGGGAGAAAAAACTTTTCGTGTCCCCCGGCCAGCCGGAAAAACAAACGAAACGAAAAGCGTAGAAAAGCTGAACACGTTCGCAATAGAAAAAGCCGAACAACAAAAACAAATGCCGCACGACACAGACAAATGTAAAATACTAAAGGAAAATGGTGCAGAAAAATGCCCAACTCATTGCATATGTGCAGATAGAATGGATCCACATGGCCACACAGATACACGGCTACATTTGTATCTGTGCGCCCGGGTGCCGTTGGTCTTTGAGTTTTCCGACTCCCTTCACCCGATTTCCCGCCACGCCCCCCTTTTCCACCGCCCTCTGCGACGCTTTGACTTTGTCGCTTGTTTTAAGTGCGAGTGTGTAGTGGGCTCTTGTTTGTCTGTTTGACTCTGCATTTTTATGTGCGGGGCTTGTTTATGCCCCCTTTTCTGTTTTTTAGCCGGGTTTTGTGCGCTTCACTCGTTTAGGAAGGCACTTTGGTTGTGGCATAAGTAGATCGAGTTCGAATTTCGATTAAAGTACTCAAGTACACCAAAGGAAAACATAAAAGTACTATAAGTACTATGCATTTTACCACTAATCTGTAGTTAATTGTTTGTGTTGCCAATTAGAGGAAATAAATTATCTGAATTTAATTCCACGACAACCAAAGAAATGGAATCGAATCAAAGAAATTAAATTTTATAAAGTATTAAATAACTAATTAAAGACATTTACTCGGAATAAAAGTAAGAAGATTTTCAACTTGTTTTTGATAAGACGACATACATATGATAAATTTAATATTTCTCCGAAGCAGAGATGCCTTCGACTTTTAATCAACCCTTTTCTTTCCCATTTGCCCCAAATCGAACATCTGTGGCCTGTTGTCTATTCATCTCCGTCTCCGTGTCGGTTTCCGGTTTCCTTTGTTACCCCCTTTCAATTCCGAGCACAGAGCCTGTTGCACATGGATTTCTGTTTACATTTACTTGGAAAGTTCATTCATTCCTCTTGCCGGCAATGCATTCAACTGTCGCCAACTTCCGACCATAACCCACAGCAGTGGGTCCTTTGCCTTTGTTTGATTTTAGCATAGAGGAAGCCGCCAACTTTTTACATATGTAACGGATTCGGTTTGATTTGTTGTCCTCGACGGCTTTTTGTAATTTATTTGCTTGCCTTAGCTGACTTGAAGCCCATTGATTTATGCCGTGCGCCGAGCGGCGGCGCAATTGATAGTCTGCTTATGCAACAAGGACCTCCCGATGGGCCCGAATCCTTTGTGTGAGATGTTTTCCATTAAACAAATGGTCTCCCCAGCACTGCGCTATGAAAACGTCTTCGATATGCATTAAAAACATTTCACCCTGGCTATCCGGGGATACGATGGAGGAGCACTCACCTTATTTACATGGTCGCGCAGGACATTGGAGTAGACCATGGCGACAGCTTCCAGGGCCATAAATGTTATATAGCCAATTATCCAGGGTACAATTAGTCCTGGGTTCTCCTGTGGAAGGACGAAAAAAGCGGAAAGCACCTTAAATATATTGCCATTAGAAAATAAAGCTAAAAGGGCCACCGAAACCAGTACCTGTATGGAATTGGAGGTATTGATTTCATGGCCGTACTCTAAAATTTGCCAGGATGTGGGTGTTAAAAAAGCGTGAGTGCGGTGCAATTTATCTCGCCACGGTGGCGAAACCCCTGATTGGATTTTTTGGGGTTTTTTCAATGTGCTAAAATTTTTACTGAGCACGTTGGGAATTTCTGATGTGCAGCTGACAGTTTTTGGCCGCAGCGGTTTGCATGGTAATTTTGTGGGGGCATGAAAATGTATTTTACCAGCGGATTACATTTTAATATGGGCTATAATGCTTGCCTAATTTTTGAAAATGCAATTAATCCCATAACGAACATTCTATTTAAGCAACTGTAGTAAAGGGAATTTGTGAAATGAGTATAACTATGGTTACAAGCTAGTTTTATTTAATTATTACTTTAGTTGATTGAGCTGCTCATTTAGTACTTATTTTGTATAATTTAATATTCGTTTGAAAATACATGTTCGTTTTGAGATATTAAAGTATAATTTTAAATAAATGTTAATGTTTTAATACTCATTACATAATGTATAGTTGATTGCACTGAATTTGCATTTAATGTTTAAATAATAAAAGAGATAATTGATTCCGTTTTTCAACTTAAAATTAAACAAAATCCAGTGTTTTAAACAATATTTCCTAGGCATTAAGTTTCCTTCATTTTCAGTTTCACCGTATTATCCAATTTATTTGCAGAGTTCGAATGCTGAAATTAATGCGTGTGTTTTGAAGTCAAGCCGCAAGAGTCCTTAGAGTCCAATAATGAATTGTTTGGCTATTATATTGGCTATCAACCGCAATGTTGTCCAAAACTTTTGCTCTTTCCCCCAACATTTGTTGTCCGAACGCTCGTTTAGCCTAATTAAGAACCAATGCTCTATGCATTATTTAATGGCCATCTGCTGCGGGCTTTTGGCCTAAGTGTCTAAGAATAGGGCGCCAATTAGCGAGCTGCAATTAATTTAACCATTTAGCGGACTTGGTTACATTTTCATTAGCACTGGGCAGCGCCAACGATGGCATTCATTTTCGTCGAATTCACGTTCCAATTTTGTCTGTCAGCGTCAAAATGAAAAAATTCCACAAAATGTACCCGAACTGAACTCGGTCTATGCAATCCTTCTCAAGGGTCCTGGCAGCTCGTTTCGCGACGAGTCAGTCAGACTTAATCCCATTCCTGTGCCAATTGTGTGACAAATTGTCCACATTTTCATGCCGCTGTCGATGGAATGCTGGCTTTTTCACATTTAGGGGAGTTCCTTTTCATACCACAAATTTTACAAAAAAAGTTCAACATTTTACTATGGCAATATATTAGTAAGTGTAAAGCTATACATTCCAGAAAAATTGTGTTCTTTATTTAATTTGAACTCGATTACATTTTATGACTAACACGATTACAAGATTAATGTCTGTTTTTAATTGTAGCACTAAAACCTAATTTTTTGAGTGTACCCCATGCACAGCATTTGGCGCCCAACAAAATCATATTAGAATTTTGGAAGCAACGCGGTATGACCGCTTTCAGTAATTTACATTTGAATGCGCTTTGTTTGCTGGGTAAATACTTTCTGACTCAAAGGCTCTGGGAGGCACAATGCGCCAAATTTGCGGATATTTGATTTTGAGTATTTCGATCTATGGGCGGGATTGGGGTGGACCATTATTGCCTCTAATACTGTAAAATACGATGTATTAAACAAGGAAACTCACCCGACATATTCCAAATATTAACACAATGCTCAGCAGTATCATGGACATTTGTGTGCCGATTATGGCAAAATATGCTATTTGCACACCTGCAAAACAAAAGCGTATATTAAAACTTAGTTCAATAAAGAGTAAATTCATAATTCCTATTTGTTCCTGAAGTTACAACCATATTACAATGCCGATAAACTTTTATATAATTCATAAATTTAATGGTACACATATTTGTGTTATATTTCACAACTTTAATTTAGATCTATCTATCAAAATTAAAGTGCTTAGCTATCATCTCACTAAAATTTAATATAAATATTGCGCTTGTGATGCATTCATAGCAACCAACTTTATTAATATGTGAGCGACTTGCCACCGTCCTCATCTCCGTTTAATTTATTTATTTAAATGGCCTTATTTATTATGTGGCTGCTTGTCGTTTAAGTTTTCGGCTTTATTGCCGCTTTGGGTGTTGGCACATACAAGCTTCTGTGTGCTTAATTAGCAGTCAAAATGGCCAGAACTTTGAACTTACCGTAGTAGACATCCTGCAGATCGGCCGACTTATGCATATTGACATTTATGCGCCACGAGTATATCAGTACGATTAGGAGTGATATATTCTGAAAGAAGCGTAGCGTAAATTAATGAATGAGTCACCAGAGATATGGAAAATGTATTTGGCGCACATAACACGCATACGCAGTGTGCACCCGCATACAAAATGGTTCATGGGTCATCAAAATCTACCCTCATGTGTTGACTCCACCTCTTCCTTTGCTTTTTTAATTCAAATCTGTCTCGTTTTTATTTTGCAAACACGTTTTTACTTTTAAACGGGTCTGAAACCAACATGATTTTAGGGTCTGAGGCTTTGAATCGGGTTTTTTCGCTTATTAATCCGCGAAAATGTTTACGACTCGGATGTCTCTTCACTGGACGGGTTAAAGGTAACAAGTTCTGGAAATTTTTATATCATTTAATGACGCAGTAGAAGACTAAAATCGCTTACAATTTAAGGAAGATCTAAAGGCAGATAGTAAAATAAGTATAAAATATAATAAATAAAGTAAAATAATAAAATAAAAACAGAAAACGTTATTTTGATTTTGAATTGAACTTTGCATAAAATCATTAAGAAATTTTATATTAAACTTTTGATTATATACTAAACCATAGCGAGTGTACACGGTAATTTTATAAAGATTCAATAGGATTTTATTGTACCTAATAAACTTTTTTAGGTCTGATTAAGTTCATGAAAGAATCTTTAAGAATACATATTGTTGTGGTACTGAGTATTTGCGAAATTGCTAAAGTAATGAGATACCAATTTCGAGAACCGATAATTCCTGTGGGAGAGTCGCGTTGCTCAGTGAATAAGCAAGGACTATGATAAACAAATGCAAAATGGCGTGCTCTTAGGATACATCCATTATGTGTCGTGACTGCACTCCCAGTAATAACCCCCTGACCCCAGGAAAGACTCTGCGATCCCTTAACTCAGGTTTATGCTAAACACGTAGGGCTTCCTTGTAAAGGATGAAATGGGGTAATGGGGAAAGTCTCTCTTGTTACGTCCGAGGTTGTGCCCGTAACTGCCATAAAATACAGCACTAATTGCAGAAGCCAGACACTTAAGTTCTCTGCTTAAACAAAAACTAATTTACTCGCCACGAGTTGGTAACTGGCATTGCAACGGGTGTAGTAGTAGTGTGTCTATTGTTTGCCGCCAAGTTGCATTGCATTATACTTCTTGTAATTGTCTGTAGCTACCCATTGTCCTCACAAGAAGTGTACCAAATAATATGGAAAAAACCAAGCACGATTTTGCCATTAACATAAATTAAAAGCCATAACGAGCATCATGTAATTGTAATTTATACATGCCACCAGTCTGGAGATGAAAGAAGCGACTACAACTTGCTATCCGCTTCACAAGGTCCAATGTGGTTGGGATATTGTACCACTCACTTGTAAAGTACAAGGGTATAAAAGACACAAACGACGTTCTTTAAGATGTTATGAATCGTAATTGATACTACGATTTACTTATCAATACAAAAGGTTTTGGTAATTTTGTATCAACACGCTTATGCTTGCAAATAACTCCTTTAAGCTGGGTATCGGGTATCTGCTAGTCGAGGTACTCGACCTTATTTTTGTTTTCAGCAGAAGGGTTTGATAATGCCATAAGTCATGGGGATTCAACAGTTTAGGTCTTGAAGATAATCAGCTTCCGCTGATTATGCTCAAAATAAGTACATTAAGTGACTTGAAAGATATTAATCCTCATTCAACGGGAATCTAAGTAAATTTTCACAGGTCTATTAGCATTTTCGTTATCCACGCAAACTAATAAAACTACCCTCGCTCGAAGGGCATTTTTACGGCTGGTGGTTCATCCTTCATGCCCTCCATAACAATAATGTGGTTGAAGTACGCCACGGCACATTCAGAACGGTTGCAGAAAAACTCCGGCCAACGACACTTGTCTATTAATTGTGCCACAATTAACAGGCAACTATTATACCAGCTACTACTACTACCACTACTACTACTGGTTTCGTGCTCCTGTTTTAATTCGTGCTTTTATTTTGTGCTTTCATACCTGACATTTTTCCACTAACGAGAACCAAATTACATACTTGTCCACGTTGCGTATACGACCTGTGGTGCGGCCCATTTCCCCAAACACTTACAATTGTGTAAATTGCACTTGTTATGGCCAAATTTTTGGCATGCAACATGCGACAGCAACGTGTGCCGCCGGTTAGCGGTCCATATGGATATAGAATGACAGACTTCATTTTCCGTTGCCTATTTTTTATTATTGGCGTTTTCCTGGCCAGTTTTTCCGCTCAGCGACGGCACGACAATTTTGCGAGCAGCGTTTTCATTACGTGAACATCGCCGTGATCATGTGGCCGATGAGGCTGGTTCCCTCGGGCTGGTTATTATCCTCGTTCCGGGTGCTTCCATTAAAAAGTGGTTCGTCTGAAAAAATGCCAGATAAATTGAAAGCTTTAAAAGTCATTTGCGTATAGTGAGTGAGGACATTTTTGGCATGGCGTGCAGCAATTTATTCCCTTTTTTTTCCAAAATCAATCAATATTTACACATTTTCCATACGTCCTTCGACATTGAGCATATATTTTATTTTATTTGTGCATACATTTGGAACAATTTCTTCAACTTGAATAACTGTCATAGTGTAAATATCTCATGATTGAATGCAACCGACGTTGTGCTCAATTGTCGGCAACAAAAAAATGAAAATGTAGCGTGCAAAAAGAGTAGATTTTTGAAAACGATTATCAATTGTTGGTTTTTAAGCTTAATGTTTTTAAATTTATTATTATTTATGTCAATCTTTATCGCTTGCCAAAAACAATTGTGCAATATCCGGTTCGCACTCCCACTAGCTAATTAACAAGTATTTTCTATCATTATCTCTTGTCCTTTAATAGGAGGTTTATGTTTGCTATTTCTCGAGAAAAAATTAAATTTGCTTAATCATTACTTACTAGTTTACTTAGTTCCCAAAGATGATTTAATAAATACCATTTGAGATTGGCTCTTAAATCCCAGATTAACCTTAAACAACTTGAAGCTGAGAGTAAGCAAACTGTAGAGTCAAAACTATTTACGCATTTCGTTGGAATCATTTTCTTGAAGGCCAGAAAATATGACGGCTTAAACAAATCTTCTCAATCATCTGACTATCGATTTTTATCAATTTTCCACTCTGTGTACCAGTACAATACCACTTAAGTTGCTTTAAGTTGCTGCTCTAACTTGTTAAGTTATTCAGCATTTGCTCGCCAGACTCGCGAGCTTTTCACACTCACTTGTCCAATCAACTGACAGGCCAAACATGAGAAACTCAAGCCATTCGAGGAGCGTTTTGGGTAATTAATGATGGAAAAAGAAAATACACGCACCAAATGCCACGGAATTGTCTGTTTTTTGACAAATATCACTTGATGGGCTGTCCGAAAACTTACTTAATCAACGCCAAACAAATCTCTAAGATGTTTTCAATTAGTTACTACTTAACTAATTACTAAGGGAGACTGCGAGCAGCGAGAATCATGATTGATAGTGTATAAACTGGTTCCCTTTTGTGCCAATTGACCTCAAAAAATAAAAAAAAAATATAGTCTCACTTTTGCCCGCATTTCACTGCGTGTAAACACACTTATATTCACGCATTCAGAGGGGCGTCAAGGGGCAAGGATTCGCAAGGACACCGCGCCATAGAAACATGTAATGCTCTGCTGAGCATATTGAATGGATAGCACACACACACACACTTGCTCAGCCAGAAGTGTACCAACTAGAACTCTCGTCCCGTGGAAACTGAGTTCACATTGTAAAATGTTTGCAGTGTCATAAAATATCAGCAACAAATGTGAAACCAACTGCACACAAACACGGGACCATGTGAAAGTAAAAAAGCTAAGAAAATAGGCCAACACAAAAATTGGTGGCCAAATAACAATGCCAGAACAATGTATGGCAAAATCGAGTCCTTTGCATAACCTGCAGTTTATTGTGAATATAAACCCCTTTGTTTCTCATATTTAAAGTTTAGTAATGAGGACCTATCATGTTTGGCAGGTGGCGAACATAAGTTTTCTTATACATTTAGGTATAAAATTATCTTTCGAAATTTCTATAATAGTTTTTATATTGTCTTGTTTATTACGCTGCATTGGGAGACCTCGTTCTTTTGGGCTTATCAGCTCTTTCAATTTTGCTATAAAACCAAGTGCAGAGTATGCACTCAAAAGCATTTGGCATTTTGCATTTCGAAGGCATTGACTCGAAGTCAAGTGGGCCCGCATATTGCCAACATCAAGTACATTTCATATCGGTGCCCCAAGCTGAATCCCCTTGCCGCCCTTTTCCACAGGGGGGTGACTCAATGAAAATCAATAAAAAATATCGCATTACTTTGGGCTTTGTTTCGACGTATATATATTTTTTTTGTTTCGCATTGTTTGCCGCATTGTTTGTGTCGATATCGGCATTTGATTGATTCCGTTACACACGCAACGTCGTTCTAGGCACCAAAAATGTTGCATAACTACACAAAAAACACACACATGAGGAAAAATAGTAAAATTTCCAATTGCAATGTGTGACAGCTGCTGTGACAGATTTGAAGGTTTTGTGGTGGGGAAAGGCGCTCAATAAATAAAAAAAAGAACGCCAGTCAACAAATTCCATTCAATAGGCGCCTCACATCATATTTACCTTTTTTCCACCATTGCAAAAGGCAGGGTTCTCCATATATTTGCCATATTCGGAATTGGGGGGGATAGTTGGGGACATAAGCCTCTGAGGGGAGCCTATATGCATGGAAATGACTTTGGCGGTTGTGGGATCCACTCTAAGCGCATTACCATCTCCATCTGTGTTGGCGATTCGATGGGTATCGATGGGTTTTGGGGCTGGCAAAGATATCATGCATTCGGTCCATATGCTGTTCATAAAATCCCAATAAATTAGGAATAATTGAGAGATTGTGTGTTTGCTTTCTGGCATTTGATTGTTTGCTGCCTACAGTGTTTAATATGTTTTCGTTTCATTGGTCAGCGCAATTAGATTGACTGGTATTTTACCGGCCTATCTTATCTAAAAGGGTAGCTTTGTATTTTATTAAATAAAAATAAATTTGCATTTTTGTATGCAAAAAAAAATTGTGTTTACTTAGCATTTTTATTTATGCACGATTATTTATCTGTGCATTTTTGTTGCAGGATTCCAGTAAGCAAATAAATTGTAAGCTAAGTAAACAAAAAGTTTTTCATTTGAAATTTTTTAATGCTTATAAAAAGCTATGGTTCTAAAGTAAATCCATAGAGGAAAAAGTTGACTTCGAACTAAATACCGCACAAAATATCAATGGGAATTATTTCTGTGACCAATCTATTTTCAAAGTACCTTAATATTTATTTATCACCTACCACATAGGCAATCTCCTCCCAAAAGGATACAAAAGTGAAGGACTCAGCTTCATTTGAGCTGTGCCGTAAATCGCGACCATATATTTCAGTGTGTCAAATTTGGCAAAAGGAGGCTATACGCCCACTGATGTCGGATGGTACATTTAATTGCACATTGGGCCTGGGTTATGTTCAGATAATCGTCACATAAAGACCTTTCATTGTTGTTTGGGGTTTGGCAAAAGCAGCAAATACGTGTATAACATAACCGGAGGGGCAACTTCTAATGGGAGCCCCACTGCCCCCACGCCAGGGATAATATTTGCTTAACAAACATTAAAGTTGTTTTCGCCCTTTGTTTCATTTCTGTTTATTCGGCTAATTTATGCTACGCCTTATTGCTTACTTGGCCGTCATGCCATAATGTTACGACTTGGCCACAGCTTAGCTTTCGTGGCCCGACTTTTGTTTGGTTTGGCTTGGTTGTGTTTCTTGGCCGGCACAAGGGGGCGTATAAATGTTGATTTCCAAGGGCTCCTTTGTCTTGTCGGTTGTTTGGCCAGCGTGGAGCACTCATTATGATTCATTGTTGCTAGCAGGAGTCAAAAGGTAGAACGACTCAAAAGATTTATTAGCACCAGGGCACATAATGAAGTTCTTTAGTTGAGTTAATGTTTCAGCATTTGGACATGCTGGCCATGTCAAAGGATTTCGTTGGCCTGGGATAAGCAGGAGCAGAGTGGGGTCATGGAAACAGATTGGAAATGCTTGGGCTTAGCAATCCTGCCCTGCAAAGAAATTCCTGGCCAAAGGATTTGTGTAGTCAATGGAATTGCTTTTAAGCCTTGTTGCGAAAGAACTTTAAGAGCAATATTTATTCAACTAACGACCAATTATCTCAGTACATGCTGAGAAAATGGTTGGTATTAAATAAGGATACTAACACAGGCCCGTTGAAATTTGATTTTTGTTGCGATCCTTTCTTAATACATTTGTGTTTTGTTCGTGAGTAATAATTTTGCTGAATCTTAAGCCCTTATCTATTTCTGTCCGTGTACTAAGAGATTTCCTTTGTCGGCTCGAAATGAAAGTTTCCATTTATTGAGATGCCTTCATTTTCCCCTTCTAGACGGCTTTCAATTTTCCCTCCATTTTCGTGGCCCGTAATTGAAGTTTTCTGTTTGTTTTTCTTGCGCAACAGCTCTCCACAAGGAACTGTCATAGGAAACCTTTTCGCCGTCCTCCACAAAAGTTGATTATTACTTATAGACTTACGGACCCTGGACTGTAATCACTGGCTAAGACCCCATTTCCCCCGTCCACGCCTTTGTACTAGATAAAATTACTATTAGAATGCCAGAGGCGAAAGGCAAACAAGAAGAAAGGAACGCAGTGATGGGAAAAGCAAATGTGAGAAAAATCTCATTTACAGTTCGGCCTTAAAATGGCAAACAAAAATTTCAAATACAAAACACAAAACCCGAATGGTCAACATTGTCCAGACCCCAAAGCCAAATCCGAAATAACCGCAGATAGTTGGACAAACATTGGCCAAATGCCAGACAAAGTTGCTGATGGCCTTGATTATTTCCTTCTGATGTTATTAGCTTATTTTTGATACGAGTATACGAAGAATTTGTCCGAAATATATGTGCAAATTAAATAGGACAAAGACGAAGATGAAATATCTAGCTTATCAGCTTAGATAGATGTGCAAAGCAGAGATAAAGTGCTTAGTAATTACAGAATTTATTTTATTAACCATCTCAGCAGATAATTCCTGTCTTAATGGTTTAGTGTATCTAATATGTTCAGATTATTGTGTTATTAAGATGAAATTTACACATATCTTGGGCCCATTATATTATATAAACCACAAATTAAATGTTAACTTTTTCCCTCACCCAATTTTATATTCAGAGGGCAGAGCAATTAATTTGCAAAATATATGCACTTAATTGCTTCAAAAAAAAAAAAAAAACAGAACTCAAAAGTCAGGCCGCAGTAAAAGGAATGCCTGAGCTAGAACCCATTATACAGATGAGCCAAAAATACTTTTCATCAGCTTTAATGCTGATTTATGTCAACCGCAGACGCACGGCCAAAATCCCGAAAAAGGGCCAAAAGTTTATCCAACGGAAAACCTCGGATCATCAACAGTCATGGAAGTTTCGCCGCCAGTTTGCCTGGTGTCATCTTAGATAAACAGCCGTAAATCCTGGGATGCGTGCTCCATAAAGGACCTTTGATTAAATGAAACCATTTATTAGGCGAGGTAAAGACAATGTCACGACACCTCTCTAGGATCGCTCGTGCAGTAGGTTAATGCTGCCGTCCGTGTGGCGGTAAAAACAATTTCTTTAAAAGTCCCCCACAACTCCTGCGAGTCCTGAGTTATGATGGCGAACCCACAAACTCCACCGGCTCCATTTCTCCGGCAAGGGCAAGCCAACGCAAACAAATTTTTAAATTTGTAAACACGGCGAACGAGTGAAAGTTAACAAAATGAAGCCAACAACGCGTAACGAAACCACTTGGCAATGTCGACAGACGCCATCGCTGACACGGCTCTCCATTGCCGGTTGCCATTCCCCATTCGCCATTCACCATTCACCATTTGCCATTTTGCCATTTTGCCATTTTGCGATTTGCCGTCGCACGCACACTCGATTAGGAGGTGTGGCAATATGGGCGGAAGTCTTCCCCACGAGCTCCACTTGCTCCCCTCGGAGGTTGAAGGTCGCACAGTGTGAGTAACAGGAAATCCGGCAATTTTTGAATTTTCGCAAGCAGCCAAACAAAATAAACAACGCAGTACATGTATCCTTAACGCAAAAGAATTGGGAAAACCTATGCCATAATTTATTAAAAAAAAAAAACGATTTAACTGTATAAATAAACAAATCAAATACGCTTAATTCCATGAAGGGTTTAGCCAAGGGCATAGAAAATTATAGGCCTGCCATTTTGATTTGATCTGAAATTCCATGCGTAATTCGATAGCATCCATCACATTCATCATCAAATTAAAATTTAATTTTGGAATTAATTGCTTGATTTGCAAAGCTATCATACATTAAAATTAATAATATCCAGTATTGCCATAATTTTGTTTGATTTATCTAATGCTAGTTAAACTATTTAATGGTTAGTTCGAGAAACCAAACGTATGTGGCCAAAAGTATTTTCCTTCGACTTTCTTAGGTCTCTTGCGATTAGGCCTGCCTTTTGGACCCCGTTTCTCACCCCGCCCACATGAGTGTTTAATGGAACACTCGGCGTATGCGTAATATGCCTTGCTCATATGCCACGACGCTCGAGCAGCAGCATTTGCATAATTTGCCGGCGAGCCGAGCACATTGCTATCATTTAGACCAGCCAGCCTGTCTGAGTTAGTAAATTGCGCATACGGTACATAAGCCGCAGTTGCGTTGGATTTCTTTTTGCATATTGTGTGCTTGGAGGTAAGACGGCAGGAGGCATTGCTGACAAATTGGGCACGCTGGGAATGGGCAAGCAGCGGAGTAAAATTGCTAAAAGCAACAGGTAGGGGATAATAATTTGATGGTCTAGCTGTGATCTGTGGAAATGGGCTGCTCTTACTTTGATTTGTCCCTCGGTTCGCAAGAAGATCTTTACGAGATTAAGCGCATTACACTTTGTTTTAATAAATCGTTCTTGTAGAGACACCAAAGCCGCTCTGCAATGATACTTTTCTAATCCTTTTCAAAAAACTGCCTACGATTCTATTTAATTTCGTTATGATTCTTTGGATTGGATTAAAGCAAATAGAAATCGTCTGGCTCTTGAAATCAAATTTAGTCCCAACTTAAGCCGCAAATTTATGTTTCTGGGCCAGCCAGAAAAACGTGAAAGAAAAACTTAAAAAACTTTAAGACAACACAAAAAGTTTATCACAGACTTCTGGGCCCGGCCTAAGAAAAGTCAAAAAAAAAAAAAAAAAAAATTGCCACAAAACTAGAGGATGACAAGGCCACCAGCGTCATGGAACTGTCAACTGATGTCCCATTCCCTCCTGCCCTCCAGTGGTTACCCTCTGCTCCACTCAACTTGTTGGGACCAAATGCAAAGTTGGGCTTAGTCAGTTGAGCTGAGTTGTGGGAACTTTTCGGTAACCGCAAAATGACTTGGAGCACTTTTTCCCTGAGTCCGCACACAACTGACATATTAAAGTCCACTTAGACTAATTGCAAAAGCATAAGACCAAAAAATGAGATGGCTTCTTCACCATTTCCACCGGCGAAGCTGCATAAATTCGGATTATGTTTTAATTTATGCGTTGTGAGTTGTGAACAAGTGCGAGCTAAAGCCAATTAAAGTTGCCTGCCGCCAGCTGCTCCGTTTTCTTCGCAGAATTTGACTGATTAAGTGCGAGGCAGTCGAGTCAAGTGGGTGAGTATTTGATTTGGCATTATAAATATATATACATGTATATATATATACATATATAAGAGCGACATTGCAGCTGCAGGCAATTGTCGTCTACCCGAAACTTTGCTCAGTTCGTTCCTGCAAAGTTTCGTTGGTTTTATGTAGGCCACGTGTTGTTCACTTGACTGTTTTAGCCTCGTTGCTGTTTTGCTTTTATTGCTACTTTTCTTGATGTTTTGATACCCCAATACTCTCGTTGTTTTTCAGCACAGAACTAAAGTAACATTGTGGTGAAGTTGTGTAAACTTTGATACCAACTAAGGGCCTACAATTATTCTGAAAAACGCAGAAAAATGTTTTAATTAGCTGAGAACAATGACTCATTGAAATCGAGATACTAGTGTCAAAAATGATAATAAGATGATTTTTTTTTTGATTTTGATTTCTTTTCAACTTTTCATATTTGGTGAATCTAAGTAATAGGTGGCTATTTCTGATTTTAATACATTTGAAAGGTAGGCTCTAAGGTCCAAGGGCATTACAACCTGCGGTCAAACAAGTTGGCCTTCTTTCCTCGCTGTTTTATTTGCTTTTGGCCAGGCTTTTTGATTCTGCTTCGGCTGCTAAAGACATTTCGGCTTATTTGACGTCTTCTTTTGATGTTGCCGTGAAACAATTGTGGCGTATTTTTTGCCTGTTTGCTTCGGGACCGCCGTCTGATTTGACGACCTTGTCGGAGAAATGGGTTTGTTTTATGAGCGAGCATCAGGATGAGATGTCTGGCTAGATTTTTACAGCTTTGAAATGGAAATACTTCGCATCTGTTCCTGGAATTTCGGCAACAAAATTGAATTATTTCCGCATCCCAGGGAGTTTCAGCGAAACCTATGTCATCGATCCATCACAAACTTAATGAGACATAGGAAAATAAGTTCGACTCGACATTAGCTTAATATGTGTGGAATTTGCGCATAATCTAGGTTGTTTTTCGTTTGATTAGGTTTCGATATATGTGTATTTTTACAATAAATTTAATAAATCCTAATGTTCAGCTAAAAAACATTTTATAAAAAATAAAAACGCATTTTGGTTAGTACATTTACTTCGGTTTCATTCAGTTAAAGATATCATCTGCTTTGCTTGAAATTAAACTTTCTTTGCTTCCTAAGTGGACCATATCATGACCTTTTCTTTGAATCAGCAACGATTCTTAATTAATCCCAAAACTCTTCAACTGGCACCGCCTTCCACATTTGAGTCCTCCCGAATCCTGTCCAGACGAAGGGACACTCAATCGTTGACACAGTGTCTCGTCTCGCCTTCCGGATTGAGTGCGGAGCACAAAAAAAGGGGAATTTGCATATTTTATTAAATTCCCGCACAAATATCCAATCAATAATGTAGTATTCATTCGCCGTATCCGGCTATTCCCGCTTCACCCCCTCCCACCGTGCCCTTTGAGCAAGGACGAGAAGCAAAGCCGTGGCAAATTAAGTATGCATACGTATTCAAATGGCTCACAAGCCGAAATATACACAGAGATATTGAAAGTCGGGCTTGGAATGGCGGGGTAGCTTCGGCTGGATGCCCAAGAGGGAGATTTTTGGTTCTTTCCAGATCCGCACCTCCAGACTCCTTCAGTCCCATGCCCTCGCTTCCAGCTTCTTTGTGGGCAAAGGCAAATCATTAAGGGCGCCAATTCCTCCTCTCATCTCCACTGGATTCGTTAATGCACTGAGAGAAAAGCAAGCCGCCCATCTCTGTTCAACCAAAAGTATTTCCTCTCTCTGAAATCCTTTTAATCTTCTTACTGTTTGTTTGAATCAGCTTACTTATCAGCTTTTTTTTGGACCCATCAATATCGTCATTAGTTTGTACTTATCTCGATTCATTTTAATCGAAAACATATTGATAAGCAACACACCATTGGTATCATTTGATCAGTTAGTTAGTACGTCATTCAAACTGGTAGCGCATTTGGTGCAAAAGATGTGAGCAACATGCTAATAGATTTTTTTTAAGTGTGCGATTTTCTTTGGCCTTTTCTTTTAACTTGGCCTTTGTTTTTCTGGTTTGTGGTTTCTTGCGTGGCGAAATTTGGCACACTATCGATGGAGTGGTGTATGATACGTACACATTTCCTTTGGGGGGACGGAGTTGCGTAGAAGATGCAAATGAATACAAACAAAATACCGCAAGCAGAAAAGATTATGCCTGGCATAAAAATAAATTAATGGCCGTGGTGTGTGTGATTGGAGTGTGTGTTGGTGATTGTGTGGATGGCAAGGACAAAATTTCTGCCTTAGGGCTGTGGTAATATGGCACGACCCCCACTTTCCACTTCCTCTTGGGGTAGCAATTCTTTTTTCTCTTTATAATTTACTATGCGTAATTTCCCCGACTGCTTTCATACGTAAATATTTAATTTCCTTAATTTTGGAGGACTCTATTCGGGGAACGCCAGACGGCCCTCTTTGCCTTGTTGGCTAGACTTTTATTTCATTATTTATTGTTTTTTGTGTTTCATCGCCAGGGCTTTTATGTTTATTGCTGCTTGTGCCGAGCTATGTCAGTTTTGAGCTGGGCACACGCGGCGTATGCGCAACATTCTCAGCACTGCGTGAGTTTCGAAAATTTAAGTGCACAAAGTGCTGTCAAGAATTAAGATCCTGACACTTTCGGTCGTTATTTTGTTCGTGCTCTTTTTATGGTTTTTATAAGTTCAGAAGTGGTTAAAACGCATTGTGTTTGGGCAAAAAGAACAGTGAAACTACTTTATTAAATCACCTTAAGTGAGAAAACATTATGCTTCTTTACTCTGAGATCATAACGCGTTATATTGGATTTACTTCGTATATTGTTATATTGAATGTGAAGTGCATTTACTTTGCTTTTCGATTTTCTGCCGAGGACACATTGATCCCTTTTCAGTGCATAAGGACTCGGTGAGCCCTCCGAAAAAGATTTGCACTTTAGTGCAAGGAAGTGCAGAAGACAAAACTTTTGCACGCTATTTTTATTAGTGCCCCAGAGAGAAAAAGTACAGTTGAAAGTCTGCAAAGCATTTTTCTAGATTTCCATTCTGATGCAGTTTTCGCGCACTTTTTTCTTAGCCTCAACAGAACTGAACTAAACTTAAACGCATTGGCATCCGTTTCTGGTCGAAAGCGGTTTATTGCTAAAGAAAAAAACTTAAATAAAGTGGAATTACTTGTTTCAGGGGGTTGATGCCAAGGATTCTCAGGCGCTGAAAGTCGAGTCTATTCCAAAGAAGTATTTTGCATATTCATTCTGCGCTACTTTGTCGCTACTTGAAAATTGCGATTGACGGGCCAACTCTTGAGTTGATGGAAAAGTTTTCGGCCCAAGGACCCCGTGCTTAAACCTCTTCTTTAACAGATTCAAGCTTTAGACTTGTCTTCAATTAAATGTTCTTTAAAACGAATTCATTGCGGAACTTGTAATATCTGGAGCATTACCCTGAATAATTCAATAAATATTTTCATTTCCAATTATGGCAAATGGCGTAAGTTCACTGGGGATTTTTTTGGTCATTAAAGTTTCCCCCGCCCGAATTAATTGCCCCTAAAACTTACTGGCAACACAAATATTATTTTATGTATTTTTTCGGAAGCCAGCGTTGATATTAAGAAAAGTTTGCCCAAGAGGCGTGGCGCATTTTCGTTGGTGTGGCCTGTTCCACTAATGAGCCTATTGTTCGGCAGATAAAACGTGGCTAACTTGGGGCCCAGAGGAACAGGAAATGGCTGTTGTTGTTCCCGAAGTTGTTGGCATTAGCGGAAGGGTTGAGCTTCGGGCGGGAAAACTTTGGTTGGCCAATATGGGTGGGCAGACTTGTAAGTTTTCGAAATTTAAATATGTAATTAGCTACTATTTATTTCGATACAAGAACATTTCAACGAGCTCTTATTGTATGTTTTCTAAAGTTCAAACTTTTTATATTAAATACCATTAGCTTTTAGATTTTAGATTGGCAGTGTGCATATAGAATTGTGAAATTTGCATTCACATTTTCTTTGAAGTTAATATGACAATCAAAGTTTGTTTTTATAATAATACATATTAATTATATATTTCATAAGACGATGGCTTTATTATCAAAGTTTCTCTTTAATCCCAAGCATTTCGAGCTTGAGTCATTTCCCTCTCATAAACGCAGTTAATTGTTTTCAGTTTGCATTACTATTAGTTTTTTATGAACTTTGCCAGCAGCTGGCAAAACAATTTGCCCGCTGCCTTGTCTATCTAGCATCCATTCAGCCCCATTCCGCATCGCCCATCCTCTTTTTCCCTGGCTCTTTTTCTGTGCGAAGGGTCCTTGGTGATCTCCTTTAAAAACGAAAAGGAAACTGAAATTGTAATTAAATTTTTGCCAATTCGTTTAATTGAGTTTTAAGCCGCAACTTCTGAATGCCCGAAATTGAAAGTACCCTCCTGCAGACCCACAGCCACTTCTTAAACCACTCTCTCTCTGGTGAACTGCTTAAATATATTTGCCTGATGTTGGCTCGGTTGTGGTTCCAATAATATTTTTTATACATTTTACGACCGCTAGCTGCGACTGTTTGGGCCGTAATTAAGTGCGTCTAATTTGTGTTAAGCGCCGTGCCACTTGAGCATCGCTTTTACTTTTCGTGCTCCAAATTTATTTTTTATCCCAACCTTGGTCCTGCGTGCTTAACTTAAGCCCATACGTTCCACCAGGCCAACAGTAGCTGCAAAACTCAAAAGACCCATTTCGGAGCGGGCTAAAGGCAGTCGAAACAGGGCTTTAAAGGTTGTCTGGGTACAAACTGCCGTTAAATTGCCACTTCCCCCTGGGATTTTATACCGTTTTTTTTTTTGTGAAATGGAGGCAGACGAAATAAAACATTTTTTGAGTGATTTCTGTATGTGATTTCGGTACGCTTCGCAGAATTTTGAACGAGTGTTAGGGGCTGAAGTGCATGAATATCAACTTTTAAATGAAAAGGTATTTTGCACTTGTATATTTTGAAGAGTAAATGAAAGTGATTTTGAAGTGAATAACAGTTGCTGAAGACCTTAGATTAAAACTGTAAAAAACTAAGGACTATTTAGCTAGGCTTATTTGTTGCATTTGTTTAGTAAATATGTTGTGGATTAATCCTTGAACATTTATAGGTCCTACCACTTTTACTTTTAAGCTGCCATCTGCTTAATTTTATCTCATGGCACATTAAAACTTTTTCTTCTTTCAGCATTTGTTACCTTCCTAATTAGCGCATTTCCTCTGGGGTTTTTTAATTTGACTCAGCTTCTATAGCTCTTTTTACGCTTCTTTTGACTTACCTCATTTGTGGAGCTTCGGTTTATTAATTCACCAATTGTAAAGTTTATTTGAGTTTCACACTTTGCACTAACAAAACACTTTCTGTTTGCTTCGCTCAGTTTTTTTCTCCGCGCAAAATTAATTGTATATCCAATTTGTTTATTCCCACTTTTTACCGGCGAGTTGCGGTGAGAATTTCGTCTGTTTTCTGAACTGTTACTTTCATATATTCGGTCTTGTTGTTTTTGATTGTTTTGGCTTTAATGACGAACGCAGCTCTCGGATTTTGCTGCTGTCGTTACGCGACCGAAACGGTAACTGCTCGAGTTTTTATCAGTGCTCTACGTTTATAAGGAAAATCCGAGTGGAGCTTTTCCCGAAGAGCTTTCCTCTGGCGAGAGCGTCGGAAAACGAACGGAAGAGATACATTTTGACCAGTTTTCATGTTTAGACCAAATCACAGGATACCTTCCCCCTGTTTGCCGTCAATTGTTTTAAGTGCAACATATCGAAGCCAAAGTCAAACACAAACATTTCACATTCTTGGCAGCTTGTGTTCCACGCTTCCTGTTCAAAAAAAAAATAAGGAAAATCGGAAAACGGAGGCAAACAAAGTGCAAGGAAACTGCATGCAAATGATTTCTAGCTTATAAATTATGCAGGTGAGAAGAGCAAATAGTGTCTGCCAAAAACAGGAGAAGAAAAGTTGGAAAAAGTGCAGCAGCCGCAAGCAGTCGAGCAAATAAACTTCAATTTATCTCGACGTGAGTTTTGGTTTCTGACGGTTCCATATGGTTGCTTTTCGTGGTCTTTCCTTTGTTTTATAGCAAGGGTTTTGTTAAATTATCTGGTAAGAGTAATATAAAGCACGAAAAAAATTTAAAGTACGAGTTGGCTATCTGTTTTTTATAGTTCTCTATTTATCTACATAATAAAAGTTTTCAAAAATGGAATTATATTGATGTTACTACTTCCAATAACATTGTTTTTTTTCGAAAAAAAAAACTGGATTCAGAGTGTGCCGGAAAACGTACAGTTCACTTACAAAAAACAAATTATTAAAGTTGAACTTTCTCTCTGGCTCCGTAATTGAACGTTTCGGTGTGCATTTTGAGCGGAAGCGGAAATGCCGGCCATCGCAAAAAGTAAACCAGCGTGATGGAAGAGGCCAGCGTGTTTTGCCACTGGCGATTTCGTTTCGGCCTCGTTCCAATGTTCTTACAGGCTTTCGCCTCCTTGTTTTTGTGGGTCCACAGCTCCTGTGTCATATGCAAATTCCAATTCGTGAAAAACAGACGAGGGAGGAATATGAAAGGTCGGGAGGAGCGGTGGCAGCGAGCTAGGAATATAAATATCGATTAGATAATATCAAACTAGATGGCAGGCTGACAAGGACCTTAAGGCGGCATTGAACTTGTCTCGCCGCGAGGGAGAAGGAGCGAGTGTTTCCGGTCTCTTCATCTCCCTCTCGCGCTCTCTCTCTCTCTCTTTCCACACAAACACACTCCAGCAATTGCCTTGCATGATTTAATTATTTGTAGCATACTTTTGTGCGCCGACCAAAAACTTCACACCTGAATGCACAACAAAGTGGGGGGCTCAAGTGGTTCATCGGCCGAGTGGTGCAAAACTTTTGCCACTTTTGCCACTTTTGCATTCAGGGCGCTGCAGAGCACAGAAGTTGTTGTTGAAGGACCTCCGAACCTCTGCGGTTTTCGGCCGGAGGATCCGGGTTTTTCTATGCGAGCCCGAATGTCTCAATTCATTTTACGCCACACTGCGCCCCAAGTGGAGCGCACCATGCAAAAAAGGGCTGCCGATGCGGGTTTCGGGCCACGGGTTGTGGGATACCCCTCAATCTGTAATCTTTATGGGTCTCTCACTAATGTGGTAATCAGGCATCCGTTGGATTGTTACTTAGTATATTAATAATCTTCATTAATTATTTACAACAAGTTGCAAGCAAGTTTGTATCTGTTGGATGCAGTGCTACTAACTACCAGCGTATTCAAATGATTTCCAATCACTGGGTATCCCCAATTCGACATATTCAACTTGGGTGTAAATTCTTGATCTGAATGGGTTTCGGGTCTGCCATTTGAGACGAAGAATAAAACAAAACAGAATTTGTGGAAGGGCGGCAGCAAAAGTGCAAGCAACGCAGAAAAGGACTTTGGCATCATTACAATTTGTTGATTTGCTTCGTTAAACAGCAAACAACACTGGCGAAAAGCGGGGGAGCGAAGGTGCGGACTGAAATTGAAACAACAGCGACAGTTGAATGAATCAGGGAGCATAAAGACCCGAGAAATTAACGCCAAGTCAGCCCCAAGCATCGCTCCTCATCTCGCCATCAAAGTCTTTTTGTGTTATTCAAATGGCGGCTGCATTGTTGCTTATTTGCGAAAAAGCAGCGCGAAAAAATGAGCAAAATAAGAAAATATAAGAAAATCCCAAAGGCGGCAAATAAACAGTGGCGAGAAAATGAAAACCGACAAGAAAAAGTTGCCGAGGCGCTGAATTGGCGACGTCTTCTTCAAAGGCGTCGCCTCGGGCCCCCGAATTTTATCTTTTCTTTAAAGCGCGAGCACAGTTTGCCTTTCCGCTGGCCCCACTTCTTCAAAAGGACATTCGGACGTGAAGGAGGCTGGGAGCCAAAAGGCGCTCCCTTGCTGAAGGTTGCAGGTAAGAAATGGTAGCAAGAAATCATCGCTGACAGCAAATAAGGAGTTCGGTGCGGGTTACCATGGGGTGTTCTTGGAAATTCATGAGACAGCGGTGAGATCTGTTTTACATATGCATCGTTTTCTTGGAAAGATAGACCATAAAAATGCATAGATTTTTTATAATCTGAATTTCGATTTCTCGCATGTACTAAAAGTCAAATTTAACTATAGATAACTTAAGCTTTTTTTGTTTAACGAAAAATTTCTTAAAGGTAGTATCTTTTCAACATCGAATATATGAATAGGTTTAATATTTCTATCTACATCGTATAATGAACTAACTTAACTTGCATTAAGTAAATGCAATGTTTATGCTTATATAAAGGTGGAAATTCAAAATATTTTTATTTTCGATATTATAAGAATTATATTATTAAATATTAATTAAATAATTATGTAAAGTAAATATATATATAGAAAAAAAGTGGATATTTTCTGAAATCTGTAAACTATGAGTATAAACTTGAAAGTGCATTTTGTTAAATAGAGCCCTTCATTTTTCATTAAAAATGTATATCCAGTCTTTTTACCTTCTGAATTTTTTTTGCAGGCATTTAATACTGGCCGACGTGAACACAAAATTAATTTTTCTTTGTTTACGGACACAACTTTCAAGCGTTTACATTAAACCAGTTTGCAAAAACTTTGCCTCTACCAAATGCCCCCTGTTTTCCCGTCTTTTTTCAAACTGACCATTCTCCACATTTCCCTTTCGATCTCCTGCCCTAATTGGCCTTATCACTTCTGACCCTCTTTACAAAATTAGATTTATTTGCAAATTATAAGTTGAATTGCAGCGGTCTGCCATCATAATATCTTTTTATGAGCCACCGCCGCAGAGTCTGCTATAAAAACGAACAAACTTGGCATTTTGCAGTTGCGGCATAATTAATTGCATAATTTTTGGGTTGAATAATTAGCATTTAATTTCAGATTGGTTACGTTAAGTGTGCGAGCGCAGAGAGACAGTAAAAAAGGTTAATTGGGCCGCTCATTAAATTAGTAAGCGGATGTGCCTTAGATTTACGTTTTTTGATACGTGCCTAACCCCGCCGCGGGCTGAGTTTTGGACTCGAAGTCCACTCGACTCGATGGCATTTCTAATGAGTTTAATTTGAATATCAAATTGTTTGGGGAAATTATGTTTCCCCGCCGGCTTCGATTAATATAATCGCACCCTGCATTTTTCGCTCGGGGGCGTGCAAATTAATAGCTGATTGAAGCGCCGCCATTATATACATTGTATATCGCGGTATTTATATTCCGCGACTTCAATTCCCTGAGGTCAATATCGAACACTGGAATAAGTAATTATCACCTGGTTGGACATGTTAATTGGCTTTTGGCGTGAAATCCATAAGTTCTGGACTTCTCATAAAGCTGATGGCACTTTCCTATACAAATTATCTTTCAACTTGAGTGCCCAGCGATGGCGATAAAAATTGGGTTGGCCGCACCGGAAGATAGGAGTGCAATTTTCTCAATTGCACAGTGGTCTTCAGGGCATAAAAAAAGTTAATTAAATAAAAAGAAAAATATATTCAGAGCTGATACCATAATTTATACCATTGCGAAGATCACTGCGCAATTTATGTTGAGTATTTGGAATATATATATTAGCGGTGTATATTGTATATATATAGAAAAATATATGCTTTGGGGATTATAACATTACCAATTTATATAAACTTTTATGACGTATCCAAACAAAATTGTAGTGTTTTGTAATATTGATGATCCACCCATTTCTTACCTGGTACTTTAACCTTAATGTATGTTTTTAGTTTACCCAATTGCGTGATCAAATTTTCACTCTCGATCATCAAGATATCTTTTCATTTCGCAATGGCTTACCGACGTGTTAGCAGGACCAGCCTCTTTTCGAGCTTCACTTCGGCTGTCCAAAGTAAACGCTTTTTGATCGGCAAATAGCCAACTTCCGCAGCGAGCGAGTGTTAAGAAAACTTTTCCCAGCAGCAGCGGCGTTTGCAATCGACAAATGTCGATTAGCACATCGCGTCAGCAGGTGTGTGCAGGTATTGTGGCTATTGCTACCGCTATTCTCTGTTTTGGCCCAAACGCACACACACAGCGGCTTATAGCCACTTGGCCAGCATTATAGTCAGTGGTCTGTGATGGGCGCATTCGCGTTCGTGATCAGCATGGGCACTACAATATTTTCAGTTTCATTTCAGTTGGTGAACAGCGTGCGAGCGAATAAGACACACGCGGCTAAAAAATTGCTTGAAAAGCTGAGAAAACAGGGAGTGTGAAGTGTAAGCAGCAAATAAAAATAGAGAAAAGTGCAAAATTAAACAAAATTCATTCAACCAATTGCAGTGCAAAGTATTTTTGTCGTTTATTGATTCGTAGCTCAACTCGTGATCCAACGCTAATATTCATTACGATACATTCGTGTGAACATGTAAAGAATAATTACTCTTCATTCGTTGACGGCGAGCAATCAATATGAATTAAAGACAACTCGAATTGCATCCGAGTGTAATTGAAATTCTTTAAACAATTCATTAAAGTGCAATGCCAAGGGCAAACGTAAAGTGCTGTGGTGATGGTCAAGGTTGCAGCCAAGAAAAGCTGATATCTGCTGCATCTCCTACAAACCAATTCAAACGAATAACAAATATTTGTCTTCTCCGTTGAGATAATAACTTAAACAGAAGCTGTGTACTTCCGCAAACGATTCTGCGAATTTACAAAATGTTTTTGCTTTAGCTTCATTCATGTCGAAAATATGTGACAATTGGGAGCTGAAGCATCTTATCAGACAAGTCAATTAATTACGTTTTTATCTAGATAGCTGTCATTCCTGAATGTCTTCACTTGACACATTCCCTAATGAACAGCTGATATCTTGAGTAAGCGTAGATAGGTGAATTCCTTGCATCTTCAACTCACTTTGTGCAAATTCCTCTTGCGAATTTCAGGAGGAAATCATTTGCTATGTCGACCAGAAAGCAAATTACATTTTGAGGTCTGCGTTCTGATTTTGATTTTGTCCCACAAAAATGCACTCGCATTTGCATTCGATTTTCGGTTTTATTTTGGTTTTTCAAACGTTTTCCGCTCTGCTCAATTTGTTTGCATTGCGTAAGGTCGTGTAGTTTCCCATACACTCTGACAGCACTTTGTCTCGCCAAGAAATTCGAATTTTGTTAGCCGCAAAAGCTCGGAAACATCTTGGCCAAGAGTCAGGGCCGGCCAATAGATGACAGTCAGCAAAAAAGCTGTGGGCATAAATGTGAATGAAAAAGAAATACAAAATGCCTCATTTAACAATGGTCCCACAAAAAAAAAAGTGTTGCAACATCGAAATGCAAAGCCTGGCTTGTTTTTGGCCAATGTTTACAATTCATTTCGAACATTTTGTGTAACACTGTTTTTATACCCAAAAATTGAAACATAAATAAATATTTTCTTAATGAAATTTATTTATTCTTAAATGTAACGAAAAAATTTCTATTTGCACAACTGACACTGACAATTTTTTCTCTTTACCCAAATTTGTAGCCAATTTCACAAGAGTAACATGATATTTTATGACGTTTGTTACGTTAGCACGTTTTCAAAATAGAGCTGAAATATTTTTTGTATTTGCAAAATTTAATTTGTTGTTAATGGCGTGCCAAGCCCATTTGCGATCTGTTAAAAAAAAACCACCCAAAAGTGCATATATACACCTACTATGTGCTTATACACGAATACAAATTATATATATGACGCTTATTTGCGCGATTTGTTTTACGCACCTTAGAATGTGCTAAATTCAAAAAGATTCGGCGAATGCTAATTTTTTGGTAAATGATTTATGGCTGGCTTGTAAATTGATTATGGATTTGCTCTCTTTTCGCCAGCTGATGAAATTGGATCGTCTGATTCCGGATTGTGATCACTGGCGATAAGCCGTGATTCTTCTCCATTTCCCCATCTCCGGATTACGTTGAATCGGATATAAATTGGGGTCAGATGGCGGGGACTTTGACACGTTTTTGGAGCAGATCTGAAGGCCGTTGCTGGTGCTACGAGATGTTGAATCATGTTTCAGTGTGTTTACGGGTACTTTCAACACGTAGTATGCGGCTATTACTGTGCAAAAATATGAAACCAGTTTGTAAATGGACAATAACACAGAGATTACATAATGGGCTGTGCAATGAGGCAACTCGTATAATTTGCTTTAGTATGGCCGGTCTGTTACCTGCCTACTGTCTGCTTTCGAAAACCAGTTCCTCACATGGATTTGGATTTGGTTGAGGGGAGTCGGGTCTTCTTTGGGCTTCAAAAAACTGACTGGACTCCATGGAATCGCCTCAGGCTTCGGTCACGTGCTCGTCTCCTCAGACTTGCCGATGTTTAAATGCTCTTTTATGTGCCGACTGAATGGCCAGTTGTTTTGAAATTTTTAATTGTTTTGTTTATAGTTGCATGGACGTTAAAACACTTGAAGCTAATAAGTGCAAAAAAAAGTTGGGGGAGTTGTACTATATTTCGGTATTGTAGTCATTTTCTTATTAAGGTGACCTAATAATCTGTATATATTCAGAGAAGTTTAAATTTATTTGCAGAGAATGCTTCATGCAAAATTAAATGAATTTTTTTCTAAGATATAAAGACGGAAAAATATTTTGGGATGATGATAGCCAAATTCATTTAATGAGGCTATAATTGAAAATTCTTTTGTCATGTCTACTGGGGGCTTTTATCTTGATTGATATAAAATATTATTATTTTTTTGTCACGTGACATATAAAATCCAGTGGAACTCGATTTTTATAGGTGCTTTTGAACCTTACAAGGTTACTTAAGCTTTGCAATAAAGGTTCATGAAATTATCGAAAAGTGAAAAGGCTTCGGAAAAGATGTGTCATCGTTCATATTTTTTCCATTAATTAGTTGTTGAAGCGAACTCCTGGCGATCGTGTCTAAGGGTATTAACACTTCGTCTAGACTTTTGGTTAGCAATAATCAGAAATGAAATAATATTCACATTTTATTTATTACTTCAAACAAGCCGCGTCAAATTTTAACTAGTAAGGTTCAATGCCTTCATTTGGAATCAAATCAGTTACTAACCAAAAAATACTGTTCACACTTTCACCTGAGTAGGAGAATAACCAATATCTCTATGTTTCCCCATGTAGATACATGTATGAGTGCTAATGAGGTGCAAAGTCTGCTAAGTGGCAAATTGTGAACTATGATAAAGATGTGAAGTGAAGTGCTGCAGCGTAAGCGAAGGAAACCAGGAAGTATTGCACCAACTTGCCCCAGTTTGAATTTATCACCTTAAGTATAAAAGCCGCACAATGAATGCCAGTGAGAACTATTTCACGATGGACCCCACAGAGAATATATCCCAGGTCTTAGACCAGAACAGAAACAACACAAATAGCCTGCGAACACATCCCACTGTGGAAGAGTATTATGAGAGTGAGTATATTAAAAATATATTAAAATATAAAGAAAATATAGTTATAACTTAAAAACACCAATTAAGACGTTATCTAATTTTGTTGTATATATAGCATATTAATAAAGATTAATGTGTCTTATATATTATCTACAACAATGTTCTTCCATTAAAATATTTTATTTACAAGTTTACGCCTATATGGGTATATGCAACCCCAGGTTGATACAGTCAAGATAAAAGTTCTATTGACAAAATTAAGGTTTATTCTGGTAACTGCTTCTGGTAAAAGCTTCTCATTGAAGCGTGTGTTTAATAATACTAAAATGTTACATAAGCCCCACACCCTTCTTCCAACTAATTGGATTTCTGGGAACTCACTTACAGACATGACCGCCTTCCTCAGCCTGGCCATCTTCATAGCCAGCCTGCTGACCATCCTCAACATCAGCATCTTCGCAACGACAGTCTCTCGGCTGCGTCGTCACCTGGACAAGCCGCTGCTGGGTCCCTCGATTATGATGGTGGGCCTGTATCCGATTATCTCGGTGGCTGCCCTGGTTACCATTCTGGTGCCGTACTCCTGGTTCATCTGCCATACGGTGATGCACGTTATGTTTATGGTCGGCGGACCTGTCTTCCGCACCCTGCTCTTTCGTTACGTGGGCTCGGAGCAGAATTACGTGAAGGAGACGGCCGGCGAGGCGGTGCAACTAAATACTCCTCCGTGCTGTTGCTGCTGCCTCTGCCTGCCGATGGTGATTCCCACCAAGGCGAAACTCTGCATCTCCAGATACATGGTATGTCCCAGAAATCGGATTTGCAAGGAAATATTATACTAAAAAAGGACTCACTTTCGCAGGTATGGCAAATGCCCTTCTGGCAGGGCTCCATTATGCTGGTGATGAACATCCTATACTACCGGGACATTCAGCTCTACCGGCAGGTCATGTTCTTCTTCATCCCCTTCATCGTCTGCTCCATTGTCTTGGGGTAAATATTTGATTCGTTTTTATTATTATTATAAACATACGAGCTAAGTGTTTGTTCACTAATAGCGCTTGGTCCCTCCAAATCACTGTGCGGATGATCACGAAGGTGCGCGGGGACTATCAGCTGAGAAAGAAGATGTTCTGCCTCCAACTGGTGGTGATGCTTTGCAAACTGCAGTACCTGGTACTCTATGATCAGCTGGACGGCATCAAAATGGGTGGGGAGTATCCCATTAATCACACCGTCTACAAGCAAAGTGAGTATCTTACTTCAAAGTAATTTAGATCCATCTTAATTTACTTTCTTAATAATAATATTGTTTCAACATTTCTTAACATTTTTTTACAGCTATCATCAACATCCTTATCCTGGTTGAAATGGTTCTCGTATCCATGATGGTTCAAAGTGCATATCGTACTCCCGTTCAGGTGCAAATCGATGAGGTTAACAAGGAAAAGGAAGTTACTCGCATTTGAGTGTGCCTATGAATGTTTAAGCTTGTAGGAAATAGTAAAATTGTGATAAATTTAATAAAATCATGTTAGCTAAATTTATTTTATATTTTGAACTTTCAACTGCAGTGTTCTTCAAGTAATTTCAAAAGATCACAAAATGAAGTGTTGCCTGTAAATCAAACTTAAAGGCCAAAACCATTGCGACTAAATCTCACTTGACTGGCTGGCTGGCTTAACAAAACCGCCACAAATCATGTGTTTCCAACTCGACTTGGTCAGTTCTTCAACTGGAAGCACCACAGCCACCCACTTTGGCACCACCCACGCCATCTGAAATGCGTGTCGCGTTTAGCTCATAATTCTCCCTGCGGCCTTGCGAGGGTCGAGATCCGTTTTACATTTTTCACCAGGACAAACAAAACGCTGGGCGACTTGGGCCAAATGCCCAAGTGCCATAAAAACACAATAAATATAATATGAAATATCTGAACGCATATACATCTTCCTTTCTGCTTAGATAGTCTTTTCGGATAACTCAATTGCTGTCGCAACGCGACCATAGGCCATCCAAGCTTGAAAACGCTCACTGCGAGATAGCGGGAAAATCCGTTCGTTGGGCAAAAATTATTGGTGGGCGTGGCGAAATCTGGAGCGGGAGCCACATCAAGAACAATTGTGTACTGCACGGCAATGCGTTGAAATTTATGATTTATTTGAAAAGAAAGTACATTGTGCTCTGCGCAAATAAATCACACTAAAGATCCTGCCGCCCCAGAAACCAAACAAAGTGGGAGGGAAAACCAGCATCAGGCAATTTTCGTTGTGGGAGGTGGACCAAGACCGTCGGGCAATGGAAATCAAATAAAAATCTGGGGGAGAAATATATCCAAACATACCGTATAAAATGATTTTCGGATTCGGGATATTATTTGTTCTAAATAATAAGCTTGTGTACTAGCCTTGGATTAAAAAACGCAACGCAATTTAAAAATCTAGTTTTGAATCGCCTACAATAATTAATTCTCAATTGAAGAAAAACTTATGGATTTATTAAATAATAAAACAGAAAAGTTAATATTGTTGTGCTACGGTATACGTAACGGTAAATAAATAATAAAATTAATATTTCTTATTGGTTGTGGAAATGGTAACCGAATAAATGGTAATATAGCTTCTTTAATTTTAAATTTGTATATAAACTTTTTGATTCCAAATCCTGTAAGCTAGTGCCGCCAGTCTAGGATATAAGGGGTATCAAGAGCCTGTAGCAGGATGGCGAAGGAAAAGTTGGACTGCCAGTGCTTGGAGGCGGCAAGTGCCACGGTGGGTTGTCGCTGGACATGGTTATCTTATCGCTGTTTTATGATGTACACAACGCCGCAGAACGCCAGCTATGAGCAGCCCATGGCAGCCAAAGTCCTGGGACACTTCTCCCCCGACACTCCGGTCCGCCCATCCTCTGGTTCCATCCACAGAAATCCACTCTTGGCCCGGTCGAAATGTCGTTCTTTTTATGAAGACGCTTGTTTGCTCGGCTTGCCAGCCGAGACGGCTGTCATCCTGGTGGCTCTGACTTGACTGAGGCAAGTAAATCAGATTAAGTATCCGCTGCTCATTTTGATGAGTTCATTGCGGACTTTTGATTTTATATTATTCCCTTTTTCCAGCATGTGCGAAGTGAAAACTGGTTACGAACAAGAAATGAAATGCTAAAGATGCGGCAGAAGCTAAAGCCAGCAAATTAGGTAGAGGTTTAAAATTTTTAAGAACTCATACCTAAACTTGAAATTGAACATTGAACAGAAATTGCTAAATAATTATGCGTTTTCTTGTAGAGCTTCAGCCATAAAGTAGGCAACCAAAATCTAATGAAACCGAAGACTGCCATCTTGATTTTGGCCCAAGCAACTCAAATTTGGTGTAGCAAAATTTTCGGGTGCCCATAAAGTTCATAAAGCTCTAGCGGAGGGGAAAGTACATGGTCTGCAAAATTAAAGAAAGCATTTTTGTTGTTTTTGCCACCCACTTGAAGTCGCTTTGTGTGTGCCATTGTCTACGCTTCTTGGCCATGTCCAAACACGTTAGAGGGATTGGGCTGAAAGCCGTCTGGGCCCCGATGTCATCCTGTGTCTTATGTCACTGTCCATTAGACGCGACAATCGGGGCCTTGAAGATCCAGCTACTTTTGAAGCATATTCTTTAATCCGAAAATGGACCGTGTTTCACGACTACTTATGGCGACAACACTTAGACAAATTAAATAATGCGCATACGCAATGTGTAGCCGCTGCTTAATTTTCCTAATAGAAATTATAACACAATATTTGTCATTCACAGGCAATTTAACAAATTCAAGCAGTAGCTCATCGCCCAGAATCTCATTTCTCATTCGCTTCCTTTTCACCGATTTCGAATTTTCCCCCGATTTTCCCTCCACGGGAATTTTATGATTATTGACAGTCCCATTTTCGTTGACTTGACTTTCGCTTTAGCTTGTTTCTGCACTCTCACAGCATTTTGTTCAGCTTTCATTTTGGCCTTTGTTTAAGGAGAATCTGACTTTGGCTTCTGCAAGGACCATTTCGCTGGTGCTAAGTAAATAAGTTTTATGACATTTCTTTCTTACGGCTTGTCGATGTTTCTGATGCCGTTCGCCTCGTAAAAACGCAAACGTCTGCGCCTTATACTTGATTGATTTCAATGGGTGGAAGTTGACGTCCGATTTGGGCCGCTTACTGATGGACGGACATAAGGATCAATAGGACGAATAATTCATATGCTGGTTGGCACAAATCCCCAACTCTTAGCATATGTAATGGCACCGAAGTTCGAGGGAAACGAAAATAATCATATCACGTCTGACTCTGAATATAAGTACTTATCACTGAAATCGTTTACTTGTTTTTTCCATAGAATATCCCTCTTATTCTTCAACCTTAAGTTTTGAGTAATAACACTTATTTTCATAACCTGTACCTAATCCTAAACAGATTCCCTTTATTTAAGGCATATATACTCTGTATATTTTAATTAAAATTGGGCCGGCCAACGTTGACTTTTTCTGTCCCAAGTCATCAGGCCAAATATCCACACACACTTAGCTTTCCGTAAGCCGAGAATTAATTAATGTAAAGCAGCGAAGAGTAAAGCGGCCATAAGAAAATATTTGAGCATGTTCTGGCATAATTAAAAGGGTTTGCCAATTGTTACCGCTGTTTTTTTTGTCGGCCAGAAACCCCAAAAGAAAAGTTAAGAAAAATATGCCTAAGCACTTTTGGGTGAGTTTGGATTTTTTGCTATAAATTAAAAGTAACATAATGTGATGGACACGGAAAATTACCAGCAAAATTGAAATTGTTTGCCTTTTCTAGTGAGAATATAAAAGAGTAAGTAGAAAACCGTAGAATACAATTAAAATTCATTAAATTAAGACAACTGTTTTTAGAAGGCAAAATAGTACTGCAAGTTGTCAACAAATAAAATGTTTAGCTTAATAATTTGTATGAAAATTCTCATACTTACTCGTCTCGATGTCTTTACAAGGTAATCTTTCTACTGAACTCCTAAAAAGACGATATTCCGTCACCTGCCTGTGAACACACACACATCCCCAAGGACCTCGAAACCATCGAAAATACAGCAAGGACCACCTCAGCTTTAACGAGTATCCTGCTGGTCCAGTGTGGTCGTCTGGGAGTCGCCGCCTTATGCTGAGCACTCAGTTTAACAATGGCAAACAAGTAAAACGCCACGAAATCCGCTTAAAGAGCATTTGTATGTAATGGCAAGAAAACGAGCAGAAAAAAAGAGGGAGAAGCAACAGCATCCCGGCTGCATTGCCATGCTCGAGTTCTCCGTTTTTTTTTTTTGTCCTTTTTCTTACACCTCCGCATGCCTCCATTAGGGGATTTTGCATAAGTGACAAGGCTGGCAGAGGCCCCGACTTTCTACCAACGCCGACACCCCACCCAACATCAGCATATGTGCCTCAGTATGAGTGGCTATGGCTCCAGCTCGGATAAAGCCAGGCTAATGCAGCACACAGAAACCGGCATAAGGCGCTGGTAAAGTGACACGCTTGTCAAATTCCCCACTGCCGAGGTCGATGGACATGACCAGGAATAGGGGTACACTGCAAGTAATTAGAGCTACATGTCCGGAATACTGTCATAGGTAAAATTTCATGTTGGTTTGAATGCTTGGGTAAGGAATGATTTCCTACATCGCGAAAACAACAGGCGCAAACCAAATTTATTTGTAATGTAGTCCTACGATTTATCCAAATCCTTTTTTTCTGATTGTAGATATTAATATTATTAGTACATATTAATATTTTTAGTAGATATTAATATTCAGCAAATAACTTTTGCTTGTGTAGAAATAGACGGACCCAGCTCAATTGCATTAAGGCGTTGAGGAAAGTCGCACCATCAGCAGAAACAACTTTAATTGAATGGGGACGCCACTGGGATCTTTCGCTTCCACAGCAACAATTGTTGGGACAGTGGACTGTGATTGGATAAATGATTAAGTAGTTTGCAATTAAACGACTACGAACTTAATTTCTCTGCAGCTAATAAGTTTTTGAGTTTGATTCGACGAAAAAAATGGAAGATTTCATGAGCAGGTGAGGTCGAAAGAGGGTCGGAAAAATGGGTAAAAAAAATAAACTTAATTTAGTGAGAGAAAACTTTTTGGCTAGCGTTGATAACTTTTTGAATTTAATTGAGTGGAAATTTTCAATAGAAGAGGGCATTAATGTTCTAAGGTATTAAAATGTAATAAGTTTTAATTGATAATTACCTTATTAGGTAAATAAATAATTTTACTTTCTTTGGATACAGTTCAAGGTGTTAAAAGTAAATCAATTTTCTCTTGAAATCTGTACCATCGAAAGCGCTTAGAACAGTATTATGAGCACGAAATAAATTGTATTCAGACAATTATGTACTAAACATACTCCCAAACAATTTCCTTAATCAAAGGACCTGGGAGACTCTTACTGTGCCGACTGGTTCCGCTTATGTGATTACTTTTACTATTAGTGAAATGAGCCGTTTCGACCAAGTCCCGCTCTCCTTACCTTGGCCAACACATCGAAATGTATGTGGTATATCAAGCTGTGTATATGGGGAGTAATAAACCATCAGTCAACGGCCTGGAACGGCGAAGGACCACTGGCTCCTGACCAACTAGAGGCCAGTGGCACTTTCGAGGTGTTTTCCGAGTTTCCCCTTCACTCCTCAGTCTGATGGCCTGGAGCGCAGCTGATCAGGGCTAATCAATTAAGTTCCACAAAAGCAATTTATTACAATACCTTGGTGAGCGAAAAGGACGCTGTGTAATAGATGGAAAAGGTTGTTGCCCAAGCAAACATATGGCGGGGATAAAATCGCATACGCACATATTTAATCAGGAAACTGTGATCTAAGTGATCGAATACCCTTACCAATATTTAATAAAAATAATGATTGAAAATATAGTTTTCAATAGTAGTGAGTACCTAGCTTTAGTGGCATCTGTTTTGTTCATTTACATATGTATATCCTAAAAAAATATCTACAGATTTTCAAGCGTAATTTTACGCTACAGACTTAACTGGCCAATATGGTTAACCCTTCGCAACGAAAGCCATTCCAGTTAGCCGCAGTCTGATGAAGACCATTGAGCTTCATGTGACCACTAAACTTTCGCACTGGCGCGACTGCGAGGACACAATTGCGAGTTGAAGTGCGCAGCAAGGCCATAAAAATTTAAAACTGCAGAAAGACGACGAAGCGGTGTGGAGTGGAGTGGTGGATGCCATTAAGGACTCGAGGATGCTGCGCGTGTGCTCCGAGATCAGCATCATTAACACTATTTTCCCTAGGCGGTGCTTCAAAATGACGACGCCGAGGGGTCTTTGGTCCTGGGGGATGGGTTGGGGCAACTTGGGATGGCGTTGCCCGGAGTTAACCCAACGATGACACTGACAACTGGCTTCCAGTCAAGTCGAGTTTAGTTTAGTTTGGCTTGCCACAATCATTACGAGCCCCCATGAACCCGACCCGCCCCACCGGACGTTCCTGACGCAGCTCTGTTTTTGACATGGGCGTGGGGATTTCGGGGCACTTTTCTGGGACGGGGGAGCACTCCAAAAAATGGGGGATAGCCACAGTGGCAGCAAACACAAACTGTATGTCAACGCACTCTCATATACACTTGCCAGTGGATGGTGAAAGTGCCCGGGAAGTGGTTGAGTGTTTACCCAGAGAGGCACGCATCAAGTAGTTGCCTCGCCCTGACAGTGAATCCAAATAGAAATCCATTTAATTTTCAAATAGTGAAATGTTTACCCACGCACTCGCATGGTGGGGAATGTTCTGAATGTCCTGAATACCCCGGCCGCCTTCACAGTCCAAAGAAAAATTCCCTTCCATAATGGCAAATTCAACACTCGCTCTTTTATTCATGCAAAGGTGGGTCCCATTGTTCGCATTGTTTGCCGGACATAACTTGCATTCCCCTGGTGTTCTTCGTTCAGAACCCAAACTCAAATGCAGCACCATGAAAAACTGTGCGAGGGTGGTGAAAATCACGAGCCAGTCTTATCCACAAATGAATAAATGAAATCCAGAAGAGGTGGTCCGTTCCGCTTTGGAAAAGAGGTGTTGAGCGTGGTATTGTGCAGGGTATTATTTTAATTTAAGAGGAATTTCAATATAAACTTTCAGGCTTTATTAATAAAGGTAGAAGCAAGAACCCTTTGTCCACAAAAGATTAATTCAATGGAGAAATAAGAAAAATAAAACAAACACGAAGAATAATTATATAAAATATAAAATATAAAGAGTTCCTCTGTTCTCCCCATCTTAAAGTGCTGCTTATTGCCCGTTTAATGCTAAATTCGAGAAGATTAGCAGCCTTGCTGTGGCTAATCGATTTTCATATCTGGCCAGAGCAGCCTCGTTAATTATGGGCGATAATTCAAAGATCAACTCGAATTCCCTGCTCCCCGAGGGCCAGCAGAGTTGGCTTTCCAATTGCATCGCGGACAGAGCAATTTCGCAGACTCCGAGGAGGGGATTGAGGGGAGATGTGACGGGGGACCAAATGTTCAGGTGGGGATTGCGTCTGTGAGAGTGTATGTATTGATGTGCTTATTTTGCATAATTGACTGTAAATGGAGGCCACAGAGGTGTGGGTGTGCGCGGCTGCTTGCGGTTGTGTAATTGGCATATCAGGCCGGCCACGGTGCGTATGCGTAATGCTTTTGAGGTTTTAAACATCGCTAATTGCACAGCGAAATGGAGAAAGTAATAAACAATGTGGGCGGCATGGAAAACAAGGCTCTTTTAGAGGCCACTGTCATATCCATAAAATTCCGAGCACATTAGCAAACAACTTGGGTTAAAGTACCCACAACAACAATAACAACAACGCACACGAATCATATTAATGGCCGTAGAAAAAAGGCGCCAACTGAATTGTCTGATGCACTAAGCAACAGGATAATTCATTAATTTCAAATGAGATTACCTTTAATATTTGTAAAATATTTTAATTAGAAAAATTAGTTTAATGGATGACTTTTATTATCTTATCAAAGAATTTCTTTCAAGGCATAGTACTCCTTGTATAAGCTAACTTATAACATTGCACTCTTTTAAACAAATATAAAATAACTTATTTTAAATATATTTTTGATATCTAAGAATCTGTTTCATTGCACGTAATGAGCTGTCAAAATTCGAAAACCTTGTGGGCCAGTGTAATGTGTTTTTGCCAAAATAAACACAAACACATGACAAATGGAATGGTCCGCTTGTATGCGTAACAATTCGCTCACGCACACACATTTGCGCAGTTCACACTGACACACGCCCCTGCCACGCCCACCATCTTGCTCCTAAAGGTCAGTGCGTGTTGTTGCTTTTGCTCTTGGCGCTTTTGGGTTTTCGGTTTTAGTGGCACTCGCTGTTGGCCGATTCCTTGCGGGTGCCAATGTCGAACAGGACACGCTGGGCGGGATGGGTGGTGGGTGGTGTTCGATGGGCGGCGAGGAGCCACCCACACCGGCACACCAACACATCAATACACGCACACACGTAGCACATACGTGTCGGTCTGATTGCACATAAATTTTGGGGAGTGTGCGAAATTCTCGTATTTCCTCCTTTCGATTTTTTTGGGGGGCTTTGGGCGCTGCGCCCGTTAATACAACGCATTTTGTTTACAACTTTTCACTTTCTGATTTCAGCTTTCTGTTTTTATTTGCCTTTCAGCTTGCAGCTCAACATTTTTCGTGGGCCAAGGAATTTTCCTATTTTACGTGTTTTCTTTAGCCCTCCGTTTGTTTATTTATTTGTTTCTTTATTTGCAGTTCTTGGAATTTATTTGTAAAGCTGTTTGGTTATTCATTTGACATTTGGCGTCAATGGATATTCGCAGTGAGACATGTTGCAGCTGAGCCCAGGAAAATACACAGAAAAATATAAATGATGACGCAAAGACAAAATTTTTAGTTCAATGAACCATTTATATACAAAACATATATAAAATAAACTTAAACGGATCAAGTCTTTAACTACTAAATGGTATAACTAGAAATGCCTTCTGATTTGATCTATTTTTTTGACTTTAGTTAAATTTTGAAAATACTTTTATTCTTTTAATGTGTAATACCAACAAATGGGAATGCGAATTAGTTATTTTTGTTACCTAGCTGAAAGCCATATTTGCTTACACCTTTTTTTTAATAAATATAACTTTAAAACGCAGGTGCCTTTCAAAGTGCCATTTGCTGGCGAGCCTCAACTAAAATCAATCTTATCTGCAACCCATTAATGTCACTTAAATTGCCTTTCACACATCCGCACATGCACACACACGGCTCGGCACATCAGTTTGATTTACTATTGCACTATTTTAATTACGTGGCAACGAGGCCTTAATACGTCGCATACATCAAGTGGGTACCGTATTGCAATTAATTTATGCCAAACGGCAGCCGAAGTAATTGCGCCAAATTGACACAACCGCAAGTAGATTCGCCGTGTGGGGGAAGGGGCTATCTGGTGGGGGTCAGGATTTCCAGGACTCAGAGGAATTGTGCATGACTTGCTGCTGGTCGAAAGCTAAGCACCCAGCAATCCATCCATATTGAAATAGAGCCAACTGGGCCACAGCCATTAGTATTAGTCCTTTGCATAGAGATCCTGCAGAGCAGCAACTGGCTACTGGCAGGCAGGCACGTGCTCGCCAACGAGTAGGGTTTGCAAGGATTGCAAGGATACATGCCGCACACGCAGACAGTCACATATTCGCCCATATACTTAGGCACATGCCAAGTGCAAGGCTGCCACTCACACATCAATGTCCCTCCCGAGTGGAATTACAAATGAGCCTCTGTCGAGACCCTGCCAATGTGTCCTCACTGCATCACGAGTGGGAGGCTCCTGAGGTTTATCATTGTTTGGCTATTGTCGTGGAGTGCTGCAATCCGAAAGTTACACGGAAAGAAACTACACTTATAAGTTGCTAATAAGTATGCTACGAAATGTGCGGACTGAATTAACAGAAACTAAAACTGCAATAACAGATTGTCAATTTGTACAGCATCCCAGCAGACACACTTTATATTTATTTAATATCTAATATTGATACATTTCTTTGAATTCTGTTTCGCAGTTGTTCGTGAGACTGGATGGCAAAGTTCTCGACACCGACAATGCAACATAAATATGAAATATCCGCCGCCGTCGAAGGCAAAAGTTTTCAAGTTTCGCGGAGATGCCTTTAGCCGGTTTTTGAGCTGCATTATTGGTGCTTTTTATCTGCGCCTGAGCAGACACTGAATTTCCCATTTTCTACCCCGTGTCGCCTGCATAATTAATATTTTCTGCAATATTAATCGCTGGCAGATCTTCGTTCCCCTTACTGCAATTCTTTTGTCGGGAAATATGTCTTTTGTTTCGCAGAGAAGCGGCAATCAATGAAAGTGTTCGCCCAGCCTGTGAATAATGCCCGCTTGGGTCTTCCATGAAGTAATTGTTTTAAAAACAAAGTGACTGACAAAATACTTTTTAAAAATGCATCAACATCGTTTTGGTTAACCAGAGGGAAGAACTTTAAGTTAAGTATCCATAACAAACCATAATTGCTTCTGGGAATAAGCTTTTGAAAAATTTTAAGAATTTTGCGCAAAAGTTGCCTCCATATGGCAATGATTTTTAAGCCAACCACCACCAATCCCGTCACTCGGCTAACCATTTTTCAATAAATAAAACTCTCGAAACGAGGAAGGGGGAAATTTGCATATTTATTTGACTTGTTTTTGTTGGCATTCATCGCCGTTTTGCGCGCGTAACTCAAGACGGAAAAACCAAATTAAAAAGTAATTTGAAAACCTTTAAACGCAAACGAAAGTAAATTATGCAAACATTATGGTTGAGGGTCCTTCCAAATAAAGCAACAAAAACCGAACCGGAAAAAAATAAGAGCACGTCCAGAAAGGACAGCTGGGACCCAGGGGGAAATGGAAAAGCAGGGCCCCATGGAAAACTTAGCCAAGGTCACATGCGACATGGCTGCCATGGTTCATTTCTCCGGCAATTTCCTCTCTTGGCCTAAATGCCATTTTATGAGATATTCAGAATTCTCATTTCACTGTCGCTTTTTCGGAGGTTCGCTGGCTACAAATGACACTAATAATTTCCATTTAAATTAAGTCATGAATAAAAATCAAGTGCAAGTATTTGTTTTTCTCTCGCTGGCCATACTTGTTAGGAAGGGCAAATGATTTTCATATTGCGTTCGCCACCTCGCGCAAAGGGGATCAGAATGTCAGCTGGGGGCGACTCGAACAAGTCGGGAAAAACATTCCGTGGAAAGTGCGAAGTAAGCTGGAAAATATATGAAAAATCATTGTTTTAAAAAATAAGGAAAAGTAGGATATACTGAATATGGCAACTGAATATTAAAGTCAATGAACTGATGAAAAACTATTATGAGCATTCCACAGCTAAATTCCTAGCTAGGTTAATGAATCCCCAATAACATCCTACCGTAATCACGCCATCAAAACTCTGTAATTTATGTTTACCCAACTTCAGTTCCTACGAACCTAATGAAATTTCAGACCTACTAAAATCGCAGCCCCAAGGGTTAGAGTCAGCAAAGGACATACTTACACACACAACTTCTAACTCGACTCCTGCTCGATTAGGAGCTCAATGCTCCTGGCTGGAAAAGAAATTAGAAATGCAAATGCAATGCATATTGAAAGGCGTCTCTAACGATAGCAAACATTTCCCACAAGGCGCTTTCTGCTAAATGAAAGCAAGGTATGCTGTCGATGTTGTTTCACAGATATGCAATCAGGAGAAACGGCAGCAGTTAGTGTCCTGAAAGGAGTGCGTTCTGGGAAAATCAAGCTGAGCCGGAGCAAATCCACCGGGGGCCAGGTCCATGTGGCAAGATACATCAAGAAACAGCTGCGAAGGTAACCCGAAATATGTCAACATCACAAGGTGGTTGGGTTGTCCTGGTTGGGTGGTGGTGTGAGTTGCCATTGTGAGCCCAAGGAGCTACGATGTGAATTTAAATATGCAACTACATTTTTCCACAAGCCCGACAACGTTGGGAATCTATTAACACGTTTTGACACTTGCAGGCAGAAATTGCCCTGGCAAAATCTGGATTTAAGAGGTGGAAAGTGCTCCGGGTACATCGACAACTAAATGTCAATTTATTTTACATCAAATAGGAGACGGAAGACAACATGTTAGGTCCTCGCCGAGCAGGAGATGTAGCGAGGACCTACATTCTCGCCATCCTTGCCAAGTTTTCGCCCAAGTTTTGGCTTTCAATTTTGCAAATGAGGTGACAGGAGACATGTGCAAAAGTTTCTGAGATAAGACCCAAGGGTGTGTGTGTGTGTGTGAGTGCTACCCTGTATGTTGTTTACAAGTTAACTGATTTACGTTCGTGATTTTGGTTTTGGTAAACTTTTCATTTCACACGTAGCTACGCAGAACAAAGACACCTGACGCAACTTTGTGTTTGGTTCTTTGAAAGGGAGATGCTTAACTCAAATAGTGCAAAACAAATTGTGGCTTGTCTGGTTTTCCCAGTCATCAACTGATAACAATTGTCTTTCAGTGGGCCAATTTTCCCTTGGGCTTACCACACGGCTTGTTATGCTGAAAGAAGAAAAGCCTATTTATTCGATATTGATAAGAATCTGTGAAAGAGAAAGACAAATATTTTGTGCACAACCAACACAAAATTAAAAATGCTAGCTTGATAAGCCGATTTAAGTTTAAAGAAAATCACACTGTATTTGATTCTGGAAAAGATTTTATTTAATGTTACGCATTTCAGTCTTTTCATCTTTCCAAAAACTGTCACTGGAAATAATTGAATTCATAAATGCTGTAAATTTAATTAGAAAATTTTAGTTTGAAAATAATTGAAGTTTAAGAGTTAGGATGCGGCTTGCCCAAGAGTTTATATGCCGAGTAAGTGGATAAAGTTCACAAAGCTAACGGGTATTCATTCACCAGGTTAATTTTCCCACAAACCTCCGTTCGCACACATATGTATGGGTTTAGGTCCTGTTATCAAAGAGTTGCCTTAGAATTCGACTTGATTACTCCACCTACCCGCCCGACACGTTAATCCAATTCAAGCGGATCCAATTAGCATCGCAGACAGCCTGCATCCGGTGCCTTATATCCGAGAGTCCTAGTTCTAATTCCATTACGGCGAAAAAAGTGCAATCTTTTTGCCACCCCTCCTTTGTTGGTCCTATTCCCAGCTCGGGGCCCAAAACACCTGGCCAAGGTTGTGGGGGCCAACTACTTTCGCCTAATAACCATCAACAGCCTAATGTGCAGGTGCTTAGCATAAAAAGCAAAGGCACGGCAAAGGCATTGGCAGCTTCAAAGTGAGCGGGCGCACTTAGCATAATGGACAAAGTGGGAATCGGGATTCAGACAAAAACAAAAACTGGTCAAAACACACGGCTCTCTTAAGTGGGAAAAACAAAGAGAGTCCCGAAGGACCTAAGAGAATGAAAGCTCCTTGGAAACTATGTGCAACAGGCCGTCGTTGTTTGGCGGGGTGACAAATGTGTTTTGATTCGACCGAAAAAGCGAAAGTTGCTCGTCTTCTAATTCTGAAATAGTGGCGACGCTGGGGACAAGTGAAATTAACTTTAATGCGACAACAATTCAGAACAGAAATTTACGGTAATTGCGGCAATTACATTTCGCAAATGATGCTGCAAACACAGCCGAGATTACTAACATTCCACTGAATACATTCTCCGCGCAAGTAGTTTACGGGCATTCCTGTTCCAGTCTCGTAAAAGCCAATTGAAGCCATTGACTGGAGGAAATCGCGCTTAGCATGACATTTGGCTGGCTCCCCCTGGCGGCTCCTAGCCGTTTTATAAATTTCAATTTCTGAAATGCTTAGCATACTTCTGGGCGCCCTGCGACGCATAATTCACACGAAGCAGGAACGTTACGAACGCGATAAGTCCGACACAGTAATCGTAATCAGTGACATTACCTTGGGCTTGTCTTTGGCTTTGGGCGGCAACTTGATTGGAACTGAGAGGTTTGGGGAATGAGCAGCATAATAAGATTGGACTGGGAGCGCCCACTCGTACTAATCAGCTGCAGGGTAGCTGGGGGAATGATAAGAATAGCAAGGATTATGGCTAAAATATAATAATATTATAATTAGCAGGATAATAAGCAAAACTAACTTCTATAGTTTTTGTAAAATTACTTTAACCAGTGGGGTAGGCTTAGATTTATACTTATATGTGCTATGGTCAGCAAATCTTTCTGAAATTGAATTCCTGCCATCCAAGTGCTTTCACATACAATTCTGCTTAATCATTGGTATTTGTTCTGATTCCGCTTGTTGATGGGAAACATCGTGCTCATCATTATCATCAGCCAACGACGGAAAATTCAATTAACGTTTTTCACTCTTCCACTCCCTATCTCTGTCTCTTAATCCGTGCATCCCTCTCTGTCGCACGAATGGGTGAAATATAACTCAACTTGTGCGTGACATTTTTATTGCTTATACGCAACGTTGTGCATGCAAATATTTCCACCACTATGAATATTCAATTTGGCGCATTGACTTTCGCTAATTGTTCAGCCGGGAAGCGATGGGAACGGCCTTGCCACGCCTCCATTCGTGTTTATAATGCATTCACATTCATTTCTATTAATTTAGCTATATCGCTGATCAATTTTAATTGACGTTTGCGTAGCATTGGCGCATACGTCACGCGGAACCGCCAATTATCGAAATTGCAGTCGCGATTTATTTGGCAAATAATAAAATGTATTGGCATTACGGAATTTTATAATTTGATTTTATTACGCAATCCAAATGGCGTTATCAAAGCATTTATATGTTTATTTCGTTATTGCCTAGGGTTTTTCTTGGTTTATTTACACTCTTTTCTGCCATTTTTCGTTTTCGGTTGTGCTGTGCAAATTGTCAAACCACAGCAATTTATCAGCAATCCCGACAATTGCATTATTAATGGCAGGCGCTTAGAGGCCACACATGCTGTGGACAACAGTTTGGTCTGTGCTCCTGGAATCGGACGTATCCCAGGGTCCTTGTGCGGTCGTGTAGTTTGCCGCTTAAAGGGCTTAGCAGTTGGTAGTCCTGCCATCCCCTTCGGCTCCCTTTTTTCTGGGGGATAGACCGACGCCACAACAATAAACCAATTTAAAGAAACCTTATGTAAACAGTTTTATAATGGATTATATATGTATCCGTGTGCGTACGTATGCGTGTGTGGAAGTGCTTACCGTCACAGCAGCACAAGAAATCAGGGGGAAAGTCTTCAACTGGACAGGAAATGAGTGAAACAGTGGGAGCGAGCTTCATCCAAGGACTTCTTCGGCCGTTACAAAGCGAAGTCTCAACGACAATTTAAGTGAGAGTTTGAGGAACAATGAAGATACTTTCTCATAAATCCGACGGATATTCGTGCATTGTGTTATTATTTTAAAAGCTTTGTTGGATACTGACAACAAAACAAATATCTTTAAAGGTTCATTACTTACATAGGCTTTAAAAAAATATAATATAGTTCACTTACAAGGACAAGGAGTCACAGTTGAGTTTTAGCACATTCCCAACCAATTTTAAAGTCTTGTGTGAACACACATTGAAAATAATCATTGGATGGCATGGAATTAAAACCTTTTTCCAGAGTAAATTCAAGAGTTCTTCAATCGTCCACACATATCGAGACCCTCATCTGCACATACATCATCCTTAAGCCCTTTGCAATTCCAGCTTATTTAAGAGCGCATCACAATGAATTTTCATTTGAAAGACTTCGTGGCTAAACATTTTGTTAACCACAAAATCTAATCTGTTACCATGGTAAGTAATACCAGGATGTAACTGGGCCAAAGACGACACACGCAGGGGCAAATGAGAGGGAGTTAGTGGTGGAACAACCGCTGGCTGGGCGACATGGGAAAATGTTTGCAATGCCATTTGTTTGTCATGCACAATGGCTGCAGAAATGAGCTGAGCTCCACTGAACTGCACCACCGCCCCATCCGAAAGCGGGGTGTCTGCCATACTCGTATGTATATGTGCATATGCGAGGCAATTGGAATGGCGAATACGGAGGACCGGTGGCGGAATCAAACACATCATCCTACAAATGGAACCACAGTCGGGACAGCCCGCATCCACTAGCCAGCATTCAGAGTCCGCCATTCTGCATCCTGCATCCTCTGTTCAGCCTCGTCCGTTCAACAAGAGCTGCATCTCGGAGGGAGCATTTCTGATGGAATAAACTGCTGCACAATTTGCTCTGCGGTCAGTGGCTCGCACGAGCGAGGAGCTAACTCTGCCCTCGCCCACCTCAATAAACTCGAAGAAAATGTGCAAGAAGTGAATACAATGCAGCTGAAGACACCTTTTAAGTCTGAACATTATATTCTGAGCACGTTTAGAAAATCCAAGCATCAAAGTTTAAAGTTGTTAATTAATTAAATAATAAATATTTCAAAAATCTTTACAATAATATTACCTTGTTTCTTCATTTTGCCAATGTATTTCTCTCAGTGCACCCACAATTGGCTGGCATTGTCAACTGGGCGCCACGCGCCCTTCTCTCTCGCACTCACGTGGGCTGGGGACCATGGGATTTGCATGCGTTACATGCGCCGAGAATGCGGCACGATGATGGGTCAGTTAAGCCGGGAACGAGGCGAACGGCAGGTTAGAGCAAGTTTTAAATATGAGTTCAAACAAATTAACGAAATTTGCCCCTGCTGATGCTCTCCAGATTGCGCAACTTTGTTCTGCATGCTTTCAGGCGCCGTCTGGAGAATTGCAGCACTTAAGTTGCAGTTGCCAAGCATCCTGGCTGCCCCATGCTGCTTGCAATTGTTATTTCAATTTAAAAGATTTGCCCCAAGTGGCTAGCACGAAGACAGCAACTTCCACTTAAAGCTCTCACAACCTTGCAATATTCATGTTTGTGTGGATTGCCCATTATAATAGATACTAACAACAATGTGGAAAAGAAACAAGATCTCTGCAATTGAATTATTTTAAGACGCAGAACACAGGAAATGGAAAATTGCAAATAATATAGGTAGATAGACCGAAGCAAAATTCAATTTATTATTATTCTTTTTGAAAATAAATCATTTCTATGCCTCAATTCTTATATAAAATGAGCATAACCCACTTGTTATCTACTCATACTTATAGTAGGCACATTTAGCACAAGCTCTTGAAGAGCTTTAAGGCCCACACTGAATTCGACTTGCTTAGCTCTATGTTCCTGGTGAGCATGTATTAAAATTATGTCTAGCATTGGCAAGGACATTGACTGGCAGCGTCACGCTCTCGAGCAGATTCAAATCACGCATACGCCGCGTGTGCATTGCATATTAGGAGAGCTGTCATCTCGCTGTCGTGCATGTCTGTCTATCCATCCAGTGAGTGCTTTCGTTTTTTCCTTCTTGGAACACACATAATTATGCAGTCGCCGCGGGCGAATCAATTAAACCGAACACCGCGTGGAAATTGATGGTAAATCGAAACGAAAAATCCATATCCAAATCCCTACAGCCATCCGGTTTCGGATGGCAAAGCCATCCAGTTTCCTTACACAGTCGCCTGCTAAGCAGATGCGTCAGGAGTAAACACTTATACACACTTTTCTTGGCCCCCAGAGATTTCGTTTTGGCTTTGATCTGGAACGGCTTCCTTAAACGAATTCGTGTTTTCGCCGGCCAATTGTTTGCAGCATGTGCAACGTGGCTGTCGCCTTTGTTTGGCCACGTCGACAGGTGGCAACTGCTGCATCCATTCGAGGTGATTTCCGTTCCGAAATCCCAAATCCGTCGCAGGCGGCGCCTTTTTCACATGCCAATGAGGCTGAAGGCACCGGATTGTGCTCGAAATTGTCTGTTCACTAGGCCATCTTCAAGACGCTCTCAATGCGCATTTTAAGTAAAATTTTAAAGAGACGCCAGTCGCAGGCTGAAGGATTATGAAAAGCCGCTGAGTGTATGTTAAGTGGATGACAGAGAATTCAAATAAAGTGCTTGCCACTCTACAAAAGAACTGCTTAAGATTCTTTTAACCAGAATTGGAATAAAGCCAGCAAATTCTGATTTTAAAGTACTAATCTGTTGAAATCTGCACTTGCTTTATGGTAAATAATTTTAATGCATTTATTAAAAATGAGAACAAAAATCCTAATTCTATAATCATTTTTTAGGTATTTAATAATTTATTTTCCTTCTAAAAAAAAGTAAAAACACAACGAAATTTCTTAGCTAGTTATTTAATAATTGAATTGATTAATCATATACATAAGGGTCTAGTTTTAAGGACTTAATACTTAGTAGGTATTGCCTAAAGTTAGATTTAATGTTTTCCGATATTTCATATTCTTTCTTACAAGTGAGCTATGCTCGAATTAAACCCATTTAATATATCTTCATGTCCCCTCAGCGGGACAATCACGGCAATCAGGCTCAGATTCGCTGCTTCAAGTTGATATGTGGCCCGGGCCCATCCGACCGCTTTTCCGACCCTTTGCCCAGTCAGCCAGTGATGCCAGGACGACTGAGGCAAAAGAGATTTTCACAAAAAGGACGAGGAAAGCAACAATTTTCCAATGCCGCCGCTCGACTTGCCTCAATTAATTTGCGCTTTATGTTTAATATGGCCCACTTTTTGCCGTTTTGCCTGCGGCCCAGTTCATTTTACATAGAACACCACAGAAGCGAGGCATGTGTGTGTTTCTGGGCAGAGGCAATTTATCATGACTGGGAGCAAAAACTTTGGCCATCGCTCCGCCAGACGACATACAATATTTTCACTAATGAAGTCATTTCACAGTTCGATGCTATTGGAAGATGTATCTTTATATCTTCATCTTGGCCGGCCACGCGTTCCAAGGAGAACGGATGGCGGATCCGGATCCGGATCCCTTGGCTAAGTGTCTTATTGGCAAATGTGATTTAGTCACGTTTCCGTTGCCTTCATCGTGATTACTTTTTGCCGTATTTCCGGCCAACCATCCCTTTTGCGGCAAACATTTTTCTATAAGGGAAGTGTGTTCAATTTTAGTCGGCATCAGCTTGTTGCTTGTATACCCAGCTGCCCCATTATTAATTAAAGCCAGTCAGCTGCACTCCTGGCCAGCTGTTTAGCTCGGGGCGTATGCGTAATGCGCACTGGATTTTGCAACATTCTCCTGAAACACCCGCAAAACTCTTTATGCATAGGTATAATCGTAAAAGTGAAATGAAAAAAGAACAGGAATGCTGACAGCCATTTTTATACGGCGAGTCCTTTTTGGGGAATGTGGAAAGGTGCCAGGGGTGGCATTTTTTATGCACATGCAGATGATGAGCACATGATGCTCACCCACCCACACATCTGGGAGCGGATGACGATGCTGTGGCATATTTTAGTTGCTTTGTTGGCTGAACTGGAATAACCCCCGCTAGCACCGCCCTTTCACCACACCGATCGGATGAGCCATAAAAGCATGAAGCATATTTTTATAGCGCATAAATGTCATCATGCCATGCGGCATTTCCGCTCTTCATTCTCCTTCACGGTTTCCGCTTCCGTTTATTTTTTTTTTGGTGTGTGTTCCGCATTGCTCATTCCTTTAGGTGGGCTTCCTTGTTTTTCAATATATAAACATATGGTTTCAGATTGAGTATGTCAAGTGAAGAATTATGTCAGCTTCATTATTTTTAAATATTCGTATTTTTAAATATTTGTATTCACTAAGAAACGAAAGAGACGTACTAGCTCCTTCATTGCCTGTATTCATAACATTGATACATAAAATGTATGTAAGTATCCGATTCAGATAATTAAATTTCGTTTGTTTTAACCAAATACTAATTACAATTCTATTCTGGTTAAATTGAATTGTGGCTTCTCTCTAACATATGTTTTGTGGTCCTTTTAATATATTTTTTTTTACTGCTGTGGAAATTGTTAATTAGTTTCTCACTGTGCGCATAATTTACAGAGATTTATCAGAAAAAAATTGTGAAATATGAATGAGTAAAAGTTGCATAATTTGTGCGGCTATTCTCGCCCTCTGCGCTATTTTGTAATAAACTTTGTTGGCTCAACATTAATGAACCTGCTCCGTTGAAAAGTGTGAGAAATGGCTTCGGATGGGTTAAGGAGACGGAAGTTTGGTCAGGGAAAAAGCGAGTGCAATGGGCGCATGAAAATCGAAACCTAATCAAGCAAATTGGCCATAAAAATAAATCGCATTAGCCGGAGGATATGTGCGGATATGTGCCTGTGTGTGTTTGGCACACCTCTCTAAGCCTTTAAGTTTCCAACTCATGTGTGCTCTGGCTTCCAGGCAGGCACACACACATCTATCGATACCACTGCACTAAGGAAAAACTCGATATGATATATAACTATATCTTATTCTAAGCAGGAATATTTGAAATACTTTTAATATATATACATAAAATGGTTTCTAAAGGATTTTGATGTAATGCCTTTTTTTCTCAAAGATATCTTTACATTAATTGAAAGTGGTGTATTAAAGCTAACCTATGTCCAGCATAAACGACAGCAACTTTAAATGAATTTTAATGTACAGCATTATGTTTTCAACGTTGACTCTTTTTTGCGACACATAATAATAACTACTAATAATTTATTTCCGTACATCGGATGTTCGAACTCAGAGTTTGTATAGAAATTGTATGGGGAAGTGCAGCGGGTTTCAAGGGAAGCTGGGGCGAATTGCGATTGGAGGACGCACATGCTCAGCCGCTGGTGGCAAATAGCATTTAACTTTGTTTGTTCAGTGTAGCGTGGTGTGTAGTGGGCGTGGCCGAGGGTCAGTGAAGTGCATATCAAAGCGAACTAATGAATAAATTCATTGAATCCATAGTTCAGTCCGATGTTTGCCCAGCATTTGAAACGAATTCCGGCACTGGTGCTCGCCTTTTCAGTCAAGAGCTTTGCCAGTGGGAAAGTTAGCAAAATTCGCAGAAAGAGTTTCCGGAATCCAAAGGATATAGACAGCTGTTTGTAAAAAAGGATATGCCGGCTGAGCATTAATGCACCTGCCATCGAGCCAGCCAGCCAGCGCCAGCCAACTCGACCCTTGGCTTATTTATGGCCATTACTCAGGCGGAACATGGAAGTGAAAGTGTTTTTAATGCTCTTAGCCGACTCCCTCGACGAGCTGCTAATTTGAGAAAGGTCCCATAAAAACCGACACACGGGGAAAAGGACCAACATGGAAAGGGTTGGCGCACCTGTGGCTGCCATTAACCGACGAGACCCGAAATGGTTTCTTCATTTGTCAATTAATCAAGTCTCGGCTTCGGTTCAATTAAAATTTTATACTGCAAATGACTTGGGGGAGCTGCCAACTGCCTATCAAATTTTAATTGCTTTCAGGTGTACGAGCTGGTAACAGGTGATTAAAGGGTAAATCAAAATTAAATATACATGTATATTGCTTGGCAGGACTTGGAAATACAACCGTAATTTTCTCTGTAAGCAACATGAAATAACATCTTGTGCGATTTACTTAAGGTCTCTATAATATCTTTCTGGGGTCAAGTCACTGCTACAATCGCTTAATCACATTTTGGAGGAATAAAAGTATATCAAGCTGACCCACATCATGGTGTAAAAAGCATATTCAGAAGAACATTATGCACATAAATCTTTTCTATTTGATTACATTAACCCTTTATGGCTGCTCTCTGTTACGGTGTAGTGCAAAATACCCAAATCAAAAGTGTTAAACCAAAGGAAACAAAAAGTCAAATTCAATTTAAAAGCAAGCCAGTTTCTCCATGGATATGCCGTATAACTGCTCTAGTCATGGGCGCAGAATTTATTTACTTGAATTTTACTCGAAAGAACAAAAATTTGTTTAATATCTTCATATATGTATGTATAAGATCGGTTCTAATAAGATTTCCAAAATACAGTAAGTAAGTTTTGTAGTTTTTACTTATATATTTTCCTAATAGAAAAAAGACATAATTTTGATACTTCATTTTCTAGCAGTGCATTTTAATTATCAGAGGCATTAGAGTTGGCCGTAACAGAAACGTAAATCCGTATTATCCTTCCGGTTAGAACCTCAGTAGTAATATAATATCCCTTTGCTACGCCCATGATTTACAGTCGCATTCCCTTTCCCTCATTTCCTCCCTTTTTTTCTGTTTGCATTTATTTCGACTTTTACGAGCGTTTTCATTGTGCATCGCTTCTGGCCATGTCTCGCTTTAGCTGGCTATTTGTTCAGCTGTGTTTTTTGTTTTGCGTTTTCTAGAATAGCGTGGCATAGCAGGCCACTGACTCTTTGCAGAGAGTCCCTTTCTGCCAGGACCTCGCTGATTGTTTTCGCTGGCGTTGCCGTTGACGGTGCCCATCACCGCCCGGCTCCCCACATTTTTTTTGTGGCACCGAGTCCAGGAGCTTGCATAGATTTGCGACGTTTTTCACGTCCCTCGAGGGACGCGAGACGCGAACTGGGTGTGGATATATGTTCTGTATGGAGCCAGTTGAATATTTCGTTATGGTATTACTTTTCCCGTCCGTTTTTCTGTTTTTGCACTGCTCGTTTCATTTATTAAATCACCCTCGTCAATCAAGTTCGTTGACATGGTTCTTTCAGTTCCAGCTTTGGTTATTTTTTTTTGGATTTTTTCCCCTTGGCATCAGATTATTGTGTTTAATAAAAAATTAAGTGCTGGGTTCAAAGTTGAAACATGCGCCATAAGCTTTAACCGAATGCGATCCAACATAAAATCACTCATACGCAGCGGTGTCCCCTAGAAATTTTCAAAGCATGTCACGTTTCAATTGTTTCAATAGGAAAGTGTCCGTGTATGGACATCTTTTGCTGTGCTTATGCGACGCACTTTCCACGCATTTTGTTTCATGAAGGAATTGTTGAAAATCCTGAATTTTAACTAAGTAATTTAATTTAATCTATCAGAGTTACCAAAAATGAAATCATGAATTTAGGGACATAAACATAAGCATGTTTCACGCTTTTAAGATATCATGAAAACACATAGCATAAACGTAGTCTGCGTATGTGTATTCGTTTTCCCCTTATATTTCACGTCGCGTGTGTGCAAGCAAACATGTAGAAAAATAAATATTAAGATATACACATAGAACAAAAGCACAATATATAGGTATATCTATATACTTATCAGTATATCGGGAATGGATTAGGGGCACGAGTATCCTGGGGGAACCCACGGTCACGACAAGGACAAATTCCAACAAGTGTGCGGACATAAATGTCGTTATCATTAGGTTGGCAAACACTTGAGCTCCCAAGGACAACAAAATTCCGGAGAAGGGGTGGTGGATTAAGTTCAAGAGGATGAAAATTAAATATGGAATGTAATAAATGATTAAGTGCGAATATGGGTTTGAGCTTCTATTGACCTGAAGATATAATTACGTCTAATTAAATGCCTTTAGTGTGCGAATTTAATTGCATTTCGAGCAAATAGTTTATTTAAAGGCTTTAATATGCGGCTGGTTTACTGAAGCACTATTTCATTTTCAGATTGTGAAAACTTTTTTGTAATTTTTGTATAAATTTAGAAGCGGTTCAAAAATGTTTTGTATATAACTCACATTTTTTGAACCTAACTACAATTTAAAGACACAACTTCAGCGGTTAATTTCTATTACAAAGTTAATGAGCTTGAAGGAAAGAACCTTCACCCAACAGCAACGCATCATTAATCAATTTGAAAAGATAGTAAAAGTTTACTCCGCAAACAGAATCTGAAATCAACCGGCACTTAACATCTACTTACACCTCGAGGCGCTGGAAACTAGCATCAGCCACTGCCACTAAAAACAGCGGGAAATAAAAAACCCATTGTTGATTCATCTGCCATGTGGATGGGGGATCCCCACTACCAGTCTTTCGACCCTTTCACCTCGAGGAGTTACAACTACTCATTGCCATGTCGGGCCAAAAAAAAGGCAACTTTGGAGTGCAGGAAGCAAAGTTGGGCTGGCACAAAAAAGTTAAAGTGTTGGGCAAATAGAATAGAAAACATGCTGAGCTGAGAGTGAAATGAAAAATGTTTCCCGGTGGACCCCAACCAGTCTCCATCAGCTCATACCGCTATCAACTTTCAAATTATCAGAACCCACAAATTTACAAAGTTGGACCAAGAAGACCGGGGCATAAAGTTTTATGCCTGGCGTCAACTTAATTATTGAATGCCCGTCGCCTTTATTTTTTATTCCTTACTTTTTACCCGCATCGCAGGGTCGTTTCAGGGAACAGGTGTGCCGAGCATTTTGTATATTAAATATCAGGGACTCAGTCGGCGAGTGTTTGAGAAATTTTAAATTGAAAAACTTTTGACCAGCACACAAATTAAAAAATAAACCGAGTATAAACTTCTTTTCCCAGCCGGAAAATGAACAGCGACCGAACGAAACGTGGGCGGTAAGAAAATCATTAAAAAATAAATCCCTCCATCAGGTTTAAGAGGCTTCGAGTGCGATTGGCTATATCTATGTGGCATGCCACATGCAGCAGCCACGCCAGCAGCATCAGACATCAGAGTTCAAAAGTCACGTGCAGCACAAATTGATTGCAGCTTAAATGCAATCCGAGCCAAAAATCGGACATAAAAAAAACAATAAAATAAACGAGAAACCATGACAAATATTTATGAATTACATCTGCCACTTGTGCATTTCAATTGTGGTATTTTATTTACCCGAAGGGAGGGCGGGGTTAATAAGGAATCGACTTGTGTAATGTTCAGCTGATTGTAAATCACGCGCCATATATGCAAATTAATTTTAATTTATTTCAATCGATGAATAGCAAATAAATGAGCTTAATTAATTGGCGGTAAAATTGCTGAAATGCTGGAGGGATTTCGTTTTCGTTTAAACAATAAATATGTAATTGCAACATAGCAAAATTATTAAACTGATTAACAATGCCCTGAAAGTTAAATAAAACCTATAACTAACAATTTCGCAATATTTTGTCAATCTTTGTATTTGTCAATCTTACATTTTCCCCTTTTCTATAGTGGTTTGCTCATTTATAAGGAAGTTATAGGTAATTTTTAAAGCAAACATGATACGTTTATGTGCACAGCTTTAAGTTTAACAGTATATTGTAGATTTATAGCGCGCTCAAAAAGAGTTATCTAGTTCTCCTCAATCTAGTTCGACTTCCATAAACTGCTTTATATAGCGTCCATTTTATAGGTTGCATTTCGGTTCACACGTCCGAATGAACTCTAAACATTTACTTTATGGTGGCTTCTTTAATTTGACTGCCTGGTCGGTCACTTGGGTTGTCTGAGCGTCCACCTGTCTGCTCCTGGGCTTTTTTTTTATGGGCTTCAAATAAAAATTTCATGGCTACAACTCAATTTGGTGTTTAACAAGGGAAAGTGTGAAGCATTTAACGGTAGGCAACTTTAATGTAATCAAGCAGCTGAACTCGGGCTGGGGATACTAGTATTTCAGCTTAGCACAAGATCCTTTCCCATTATGCAAAATTGGAAGCGAGAAATTGTTGCAGCGCTTGCTGCATATAAATTCGTAATCTTTTTCGCAGACTTAAGTCAAAAGATGCACTTGGATAATTGTATTTTTCCCTGAGATTCTTAAAAATGACTATAGCTTTTACTTTAAATGGATGATTAAAATGCTAAGCTTTAAATAAATTTGTCAAATAATGATGCAAATTTAAAATACTACTTAGCTAATACTCCATACGTATTTAATTCTTATAAATATGTTTAAAAGTGGCATTTTTCTGAGTGAACACTTGAGCCTGTCTGCGACGAGGCCAAGTTTATGGCGCCCAACGTTCGTCGCGCACTCTTCGTTTTTGGCAAAAGTATTAAAACTTTTATTCTCTGCTCCTTTTTCTCGCTTACTTTATGCCTTGCCTTTGATCTTGGAGGCGGGCATAGGGCTGCGAATAAAGGAGGCGACTGCGAAAGATGTGGGCCGGACTACCGAGCTCATTGCAATGCATCTCCGTCTGCTTTTCATTCCCATTTCCCACTTACCATTTCCCACCCAGACAATTTTGCTTAACTGGCGCGAAAATGGTGGATTTCAGTCGTATTAATTTTTAAATAGTCTTGTGGCAGTGCAATCCACATCGAGCAGGCACGCAAGTGGCCAGGACTCCAGGGGCGCTGGATATGCCGGCATGTTCGCGCACCATGTGTGCCATGTGGCATGTGGGATTGGGTGTGGAGAACGGGGCACGTGGATTGAGCCAGCTGCTCCTTGCCCTCGGCTTTCATTTCGGCCGAGACTCGCACAAATTAAAAGCTTTTTGCAACTGCACCTCGTTGCTGGAAAAACAGTTGCCCCGCCATCAGGATGGTGGGCAATCAACGCAAATGGGAGTCCAATCTGATCCCTCTTAAGTGAAACTGAAAAGATATGTTTATGGCGTATGAGATCAGAAACTTTAAAAGCTAGCTGGATACATAATGATCATAAAAGGATGCTAAATTGTTTTATTGCGGGTATAAATTCTTTTCAAAAAATAAGGCTTGAGACAACCAATTATGGCAGATACGTTTGGTTTTGATCCAATATTCTATAGGCTTAGTAGAGGAGCAGAATTTTAGGCTCCAACTTTTTGGCCTTCCGCCTATTCGGCATGAGCGTAAATCATTCATACGATCGGCCATACTTCATGGCGGCTAAGCCCCATCACACGATTTATGATTCCCGCTGGGCAGGCAAAACGGCCCACACGCTAAGCCGACAACTTGTTGGACCCTTGGCCACATTCCTACCACGCCAAACCGCCCAACCGCCCAACCGCCCAATCGCCCACGCCCCCTGGCACCCCGCTGATTTGTGGCCAAAAGCGGGCATTCTTAAAGCCTTAAGGGGAGGTAATCTTGCGAAATCCTTGGGGCTGCCTGCGTCGATTTCGAGACCCATTTGTATGCAAGCCCACGGAGCGCGAGAGCGAAAAACTTATAACCCAACCGTGCTGTAAGTTTAGTTTAATAGTTGCTCGCGCAAGTTTTGCAACTCCAGTCGCGTCGCGTTTAATGCAAATTAAAACGTTCCCGGCGCCAAAAAGTTGGCCGTGCTCCATCATTTTCGGCGCGTCAAAGATTAAATTGAGCAAGGAGACGGCCGGGAACTGTCCCAGAAGCCCAGTCAGAAAGTATATAGCCACATTAAGTCACTGGCGAACAAATGGTAGTTAGCAGTTCGCCTCGGTTCAGTTGTTTCAGTTGTCTCGAACTCCTGCCAGTTTTGTCACACGGTTTTTGGCACTTTGTAACGACGAAAAGGCGTCGAAAGGCAGCTAAGTTGCTTACACGGTCGACCATAAACTTAATGACATTTTCCAGGAGTGGTACATTAAACCAGGATAAATTAGTTCTGGTCTTGTAACCACGCTAAGCCTACTTTTGATTCTTTATGGTCGTAGTGTAAAATTGCCACGTGCAATTAACAGCTATTACGTAAAATTGCCATTCACTTTTATTTGCATTAATACTTTATTGCGTTATCTTAAGTATCAATAAACATTCGGTGGCAAAAACACCACGTACATAATTACATTTCTGTAATCCCATTTTAATTTTCTATAATTAAATAATGAGCAGCATAAAAACACTATCATTACACTGCGTTACAAAATCAGATTTTTCGACATAAGTGCATTGTCAATTTAGTTTTTGGCTTTTGGTTATACGTGACATATATGCTTATAATTTAACTTATAAATTTACGAAAAATTCCAAGTCTGTGCATCATAATCCCTCTTTTGTAGTCCCTATCAATTTCATTTCTCATGTAACACAGTGCTATTTATCATGAAAAAAGTAATGTTTTCAATACATTTTTATTTGAAAAAAAAAAGAATCAGCACTATTAAAATTGTTAGTGTGGTTTTTGTTAAAATTGTTTACATATTTTCACAGACATTTTCTTGCATAAATAAATACGTTTTTGAGATCTCCTATCATGAAACGTCAATCAACATTTGACATAAATACAATAAAACGCTATTTAAATTCAATTTCCATTTTAATTTCCTATCCGATTTTTTAATAAAATCATATGTATGTAATGCTACCTTTCACCTTTTCAGAAAAAGGTTTTCACTTTTCTTACGGCTCAATTCAAATGAATAAATAAATTTTGATCGCTGAGAGCGAAGTTTAACATTCTTCATGTACAACATTATACAATATTTTCAAGCCTAAGCCTTTTACATTTTCTTACTACGAGTATTTATTCAAACAATGGATTACAACTAGTTTTGCTGTTACGCCAACGAGAGCCCAACTATTCTAGAAGCCGAATTCATTTCCCCCTGATTATCATAGCGCCTTGTCTCTGTCAATTTTGACTTGGTATTTCGGGTTTGTGGTTATACCAAAAAGGGGTATTTGCATTAGCCGACTTTGGCTTTGAATTTGGCTTTGGCTTTCGCTCGACACGGCGGTTTGTGGAAAAGCCTCGGTTTCCGTGGCTGCGGTTTGTCTTCTGCCCTCGTCGTTGTTGTTGTTTCTGAGTGAACTGCTCGTAAGCAATTTAATTGAATTATTTGCACTGCCTTCCCGTCCTGGCTTCCAGGCTACTCAACTACCCAGCTTCATCTGTGACAGCTGCTCTAATTAGCTGGGCAAAGGCATCGGGTGCAGAATTCTATGGCAAAGGCGCTTAATTGGATCGCCCTCACTAGGAAATTGAGGTGAACCGCGGTGGGGTTGCGCTGCCTAGACCTATAAGCCATCCTATTATGACCGAATTGAATTGCTAACAAGCTAAGCAGGAGACTCGGGAACAACAAATGTCATTCATTCACAATCAGGGCGTTTAAATTAATTTCACGTGCCACTTTCTCCCATATTTCTGTTGATGCCAGTGCTGAAAGAAGAATGCCTCTGGTTGGCGTACAATTTAATGATTCAGCGAATCCTGTCGGCATTGTCTAGTCTGTGCTCCTTATCCTTAGCTATTCATCCTGCGTGCCGCCAGAGAAGTGTCTCTGCTTGCCCCAAAGCATGTTTCCATTAGAGATGATCTGAACTGTGACTGGAATTGTCGGGGGAATAATTTAAAAGACACTTCGAATTGATACTGAAAATGAAAATGACTTAATGGAATGCCATTTGTTGCGTTAAATCATTGTCATCTAATGGAGCAGTTATCTCGAGCAATAAGTTTGATTCACCTTTTAAGCTTTGCAATTGATTTAAATTCAACAACTGTGCATGGCAAAGATTTAAAAATTTAAAATGGTCACGTGGCGAAATCACCGGAAGTCACATGGGCAATCGCGGTCTGAGCTAAATTCGCTTTTCTGAAAAAATTTTCTCTTCTAGCTGTTGTTATTGACTTGGCTTTCGTTTAGGATAGCCCTGTTAGGCAGCTGCTGTCTGTCATGTCATTTATCCAAAAAATCTGCCATAAACACGTCGCACACGTATGCGCCATTTTAAAAATGGCGTCAGCTTCACTTCCGCTAAATGTTGTCGTTGATTTCGTTTTTAGTGTCTGTGTGTGTGTGCGTGTTTTTCCTGCGGCTCCAAGACCAAGCCAACTGCATTTGAATTCAATTGAACGAGATGCTTATGAAGTCGTTAAGGGCCCTACACCACATCGAGGCGTGGAATCCCCCACTCAGCTGCTTCTGAGAATCCCGATTGTCGGCAATATTGTCACATCGTCGAAAATAATTGCCGGAAATACAAAAGGAAGGCGGCGCCGAAACCGAACCAAACAGAATTGAGGAAGAGAATGAATCGAGGAAGAAATGGGAATAGATTTCCAATTTTCTCGACTCCCAAGGAGGAAGCACCACAGGGCGTCCTTGTCATTGCGGCTTACGTGGCGTATACTCAACTATAATTAATTACGCCCTTTGTGTCCGCGTGGGCGGAGACTCGCAGAGACTTCTCCGGATGCCGAACGCTGGCTGCCGGACGATAGATGCTTCCTCCTTGAGTGGCTTCTTTTCAATTTCAATTGTTGGGTCATTGACTATCCGCACTACAGTTGGGAGCTATAAAAGCGCGATTGGATTGCAGGGATAGCCACATTCATGCACGGCCAGTGCACGGAAAAAGTACTCGGAATTCCAGCTGGAATCGGTTGGTAGAATGGCCCCACTGCATCTGCTGCTCCACTGTGCCACCACTCTGCTGATTGCCAACGCCCTGGTACTGAGTCCCCAATTACTGGGTGCAGAAAATGAGGCCAAATCGAAAGTCGGTTTCCCCATCGACCTGGACGACGGCGTAGATGGGGTGGACCTGCCACTGGAGGTGGAACAGGATGTGGCCGGGGACCAGTCCGCCGGCAGGTCCCTGCACTCCATGCCGCCCGACTGGCTGACCTTCGACGAACCCACTCCGGCCACGAAGCATCGGTCTGGCCACAAGCCGCAGATCATCCTGAAGCACCCGACCAGCGGATTCCACAAGCTTTCCGCCCACGGACATCGCACCTGCCACGTGGAAATCGTCAGCAAGGTGCAAGGTATCTGCCAGCCGATGCCCATTGGCAGCGCTTGCGTCTCGGATGACTACATGGACCTCTACACCGATGCCAACTGCTCATCTCAATAGAAGGGTTCACTTGCGGCCTGATTGATGGATTGATTGATTGCTTCATTGATTGTCCGTGTGTGTGTGAGCTCAGATTTTGTGCGAGGAGGAGTACGACTACCTGGTGCCCAATTTCAGCAAAGCTTGTATAAATAAATCCACTTAATAAATTTTACATTTTCTACAAATTGTTTATTATGAGATCGGTTACTGGTCAACTGTTGTATATCTAATTAATTGTATCTACTTATTCATTGAGTATTCGTTCATTTTATTTCAATCATTCCCTACTTAATGTACTTTGTCTAGTTCCAATGCACGTCCCTTACATATAAATTTAGAATTAACCCTTTTAATTAAAGGGTTAAAGCAAAATAAATTTACACAATCTAAGGCATATTAGTTTTTTACAACTAACAGAATTTTTCATATACAACTAAATTTGGTTATTAACAACAATTAAGCTTAGCACCGTCTATTGCGTTTGTATCTAAAACCTTTGGTTTACCACTCGTTAATTTGTATAGCTTATACATATAAATCTTCATTCACAAATATTTTTCTATTAATTGCACTGTTTACTACTGTTACCCAAACACTATCTTAACTTTGGCCAAATGGTTGGCTTAGCTGGTTTTATTCCCGGAATGGTCGTCGAGTTTCCACTGCTAACACATTGAGCTCCAAATAGTTCCATAAGTTGTGGGGCCCGGAAAAATTCGGATCGTTTCCAAGCGAACGGACCCACTCGATCCATGTGATCGTAAATCAGACCCGTCACATCCAGAGCTCTAAATTGCTCCAGAAGATGTTCATCTTGCATATCGTTACCCCATAAAAAAAGAGACTGCTGCAGATCCAAGGCCAAGTTGACTTGCTGGTGTTTGTTTTGGAAGTTTTCCACGTGCAGAGCTGTTCCCAAAATTTCTGCGGACTGAACGAAGTTGATGGCTTGCTGGAAACTCTGTGCCCTCAGATCCATATACTCATCCCAAATCTGAGACTTGCCAATGCTCATCAGAATCACAGGGAAGACATGCTGCTTCAGCCTAATCATTGTGCATATATCCGCATCAAAGCTGGCGAAGATTAGTGGACGTCCACACCCATGATGAATCGTGATCTGTAGAATTCTGTCCACGTAAATGTTTTTGTTCAAACTCTGGGTGGATTCCGGCACACCAGAAGCCATTATTTGCGGCCACTTTATCTCCACCAGAAGTCCCAGTGTTTTGGGTAGGGCCTCAAAAACCTCCGAGAGTTTTGGGAAAATTCTGTGTTTTTGGCTCACATCCTTGACATTAAGATTGGTGTATTCCTGGACGGTCCAACGTTTGAGGATAAACACCCGGCTGGCCTTGAGTTCCGAGTAGGTAAGTTCCCTTATTAGCACAAACCGTAAATCAAAGCGATCCCTTACAGAGCGATCTGTGTCTGAGGTGTAAAATCCAAATCCATGCCAGACTACGGGAACGTAGTCCTTGGTCAGCTGCACATCCAGTTGGACCATATCTCCCTTGGCCTTCAGAACTGCCAGATAACTTTCGATGGTGTTCTCCGTAAGACTCGTTGAAGATTGGAAGTAGCTGGCTCCCAAACCTCGGTATCCCACATCCAATGTGGGCCAATTATCCGGCCAGTAGTGATGGAAACTGGCTCGTAGATTTCCCGCCTCCACTTTTGGCATAGGTTGAACCACCAAATATGGCAACGTGATCTCCCCAATGGCCAAATTTTGTAAACTAGCAAAGATGGGGAGCTGCAAAATCCCACGACTGCCCTTGATTTGATCCGGAAATATGTACGCCTCTCCAAGGGATAACTGGAGATCTCTTGATGCCTGATAAATAGACAAGCGAAGGGCATTGTAGGTGTCCAGCGGTTGGTAAATCCGGAAGACAACAATGGTGCCTTGTGTGTACCGCACTCCGCGTTGGTTCTGTGGTCTGAACGATGACTGATTGTAGGCATATCTGGAGACCTCAATACGTGTGTCGTCTATCAAATTGAGCGGTGTAAGGATCAACCGGTACTTGGCGTTACTTCCCATTCCAGAAATAGCAATATGATCCTGCCAGACGAATTTTAGCTCTATCACGTACTCGTACTGCAACCAACCGCGTTCCAGATAGAATCCCCCGCCCACTGAGACGGGGTAGGCCTCGCCGAAGATGTCCAGACCCGGGGAGCGGTAGATCTCGTAGGTCTGCAGCATTCGAGCCACTCTCTGGCCCTCCCAGGTCCTCAGGACCCGATTGCCTTGTCTGTTCTTGGAGTATATCAGGTATCGGTAGTAGAATCTCTGGCTGGCGCATATCCAAACCCTCAGATACCACTTGGTGCGCGCCTTGTCCTGCTCCTTGAGGGGTAGAGCCTTCTCGAGCTGCCACAGGCCCAGAGCCGGATGATCTCCACTCACGGCCACAAACTCATCGGGGGCCAGACGAATATTGTGCCTCAGCTCCAGGCTAAAGATGCGAAAGAGCGGCACACAGATGAAGCTGCGACCCGAGATCTGGCCGGGCTGTTCATCGTCAAAGATCTTGAAGGCCTGCAGTTTCTCGGGCCCGAAAACAGTGGTTTCATTCACAAAGGCGCCGCAGAGGGGCAGAAGCAGAAGCAGAAGCTGCAACACCAGCAGCCCATGGGGTATGCTAATTGATTTTAACACATTCAAACACACACGAGACCGATACATTTTTCCTCATTCCACACAGCGACATGACCATCTTTGCGCCACCGAAACAAGTTTTCTCTTTCTCGGCCAAAATCAATTGGAATTGCCCCGAGATCCGAGACGAAATCGAAATTGAAAACGAAAACTAAGAGATGAGCGCGACTTGGATCGGATGCGAAGGCAAGTTGACCCAACGATGACAAACAACCGAATGAAAGAATTTCTTAAAGCTCACCGTGGTTTTGTTTCAGTCGAAACTGGAGTTGGCCTGGGAATCGGAATCGGATTCCGAATCAGCTGCGATCGAAGAAACTCTGACTAATAAGTCAGCGGCTCACTAATTGAGTTGATAGGTACGAGTAATAGTAAGGTTGGTGACCACTGAGGCACCAGCGATGACAGCGTGAGCAGATCAAACTTGAGCTAATTAATACATTATAGAAATATTATCGGAAAAAGAGGAATTTTAATTACCGACTGGGGGCAACCTTTCACTGAATAGATTACTTTTGGAATCCCCGGAGAGCGGAATAGCATCGTGGCATATTAATCATGCACCCATAATTTCTGCGCGATAAACTCAATCTTTTTTTTTATTGCGAAGAGGGTATCGTCACTTCGGACTTCTCGATCGGTCGGTCTTTGTTATGCGACATTCGATGGTATGACATTCGCATATTTGTACCAAATTTGGCATATGTTAATTTCGGGGTAAAGAAAGTTGCCAGTTGGAGAGGAGAGATGCCGCACAATGGCCGGCTCAGATGTTTTCGTTCTCCACCAAGGGCTTGACATAAACCGGATTATAATCCATGTACAGATATCGGGACAAATGCCAGCGCTGCATGATCGGAGGCTTCTGCGACCGACAGTCCTTATTTTGCCGGATTAGGCTGAAGTTTTTGATTGTCAGATCCACTGTCTTCAGATACGCAGCTATATCTTCGAGAGTCTTTTCACTCGGGATGGCTTTTCGCGTATAAATAGCCATCTGATGACGCATCCAGGGTAAGGAACAATGCAGCTCAACGGCATAATTTGTAAAGTCCGTTTGGGTGATCCTGGTCCAATACAGATCCACTGCAAAACAATATAAATTAGTAGAGAAGCAGGAAAGTATAGTATGTTAAGTTAGTAATTTATAGTGGGAAAAAAATTAGGAAGTTACCTTGAAACGTCTAAGCTTTTTAATTATAAAAATAATATCCTTATAACCATATATCTCTTCGCAAATGAGTAAAAAAAATGATCAAATTATATTGATTGATTAAGAAGATTAAATATTCTCTGTTTTACCAAGTAGCTTCAATTAAACTGAACTATACTTACGCTCTTCAAAGTAGCAGACCTTAATTCTCCCGGGACTAGTCCCATAAACATACCAGCCGCCCTTGATCTAGAAAAGTCAAATCAAGTTACCTCTATTAGCGGTCTTTGGCTTATCGAATTTCAAGATCATTCCCACCTTTTCAACGTCCACTGGAAATTCTTTGTACAAACATCTCCAAGTCCAAGTGGCCACGATGGAGCTGGTCAGCATCAATGGAACCAGGCCCGCAGCGAGAAGACATTCGCATTTGGCCATGCCAAGACCGATGCAAATGAGGCGCTCTCTAATTGGTCATAAACCGAACGGACTTTAGGCCTGACTTCCAGCACGAGGGCCAAACCTTTTTACGGTCCACTCTCCATTTTCCGTTTATGGGCCGTGTTTCGGGCCCAGCATTTTCATGGCTGTTTTTACATTCGTCACGGGGCCATCAAATGTAAGCGGATCGAATTTTTACATACGCTTTTGGTCGTGGGGCAGGCATTTCTTTTCTTTTTTTTCATTTGCCTGAGATCAGAGTAAAACAAGTCATTCGACTGAGTTGGCGTTGAAATTTTTATGAAAATATTTAGTGTGATTTTATTTACATACGAATCAATCACTTTTGGTTTTTGTCATAAAACTGATTGTAATATAGATCAAAATATATTATTGCTTTTTCTTAGAGTTGGATAGGTGTAAGCGACTTCTTTAAATATTTGTGTTTACCCTTAAGTCGATACAATTGATTCTTAAAAATGGTTTACACGAATGTATACATTATAAACAATTTTTGAAAACAAACGTAAATTTTCAAATTGTACAAAGACGCAGCAAATTAGATTTACAACAGTTAAATAGGATGTCTTCTAATTTACAATAGAGTGTTTCTGCACAAGTTACACAAGCATCGGTGTGGATATCTGTTCCGTCCACATTTTAATAGTAATTTGTTGTTTCGATTTAAATAGCAAAAGCTTATTAGCAACATCTCTTTCGCAAGTTTTGCATTGAGGTATAGATAGATTGATTTAAAGCACGTAATGTAGGTGTATATATTTTTGTTATTATCGATTCGTCGCTTCGCTTTCTTCCCATTGTCTTTTGTGGTGCTACTTAACTTTGGGGGAATTCCTTTTTTGCATGTGTAATTTTGCCAAATGACGGCTTAACGTGCATAGAGATGATTTATTTATGGGTCTCCGTTTCGTTGTTTCCGTTGGGCAACGAGAAACTACAAATTACCCAACCACTTTAAAGCTTCCCACATTTCTCTTTTCCCGGTTAGTGTTTAAATAAATATACAAGCTAACTTAAAAAGCCTAATGATTAGCCATAGCTTAATTGTACCCGCCCGTTTCATTCTAGTAACCCCATTTCTTAGATCCGGCACTGGGCCGCGAACTCGGCCATCAGTGCGGGTGATTTGAAGAAGGCTTCGCGCTTGCCCTCCGGCATGAAGAGATCACTGCGATCGTAGCACGTGGCGGTAGCCCCGATCCGGGTGAAGTACTGCACCCGCTCCTTGGAGTTGCAATCGTCGCCCCAGATCACAGCTATTTGGCCCAGATCCTTGGCTTTTCGCAGCATTTCTGATGCATTTTCGCCCAGGAAGTCCTCGGCGTGTGGAGCTGTGCCAGCCAGCTCGAAAGCTTGAGCATTGTTTACGGCTGCAATAAAGGTCCGTGTTCGCAGATCCAGGAACGGCTGCCACTTCTTCGTCTCTCCCTGCGTGAGGAACATCACTGGGAAGACGTTCTGCTTGAACCTCAGCATCGTGCACATGTCAGCATCGAAGCTGGAGAAGATTATCGGTCTGCCACAGCCCTTCTGGATCACCTGATGGATCACCTTGTCGGCGAAGAAGTTCTTGTCGATTGTTTGCTCAGCCTCTGATCCTCCGCCCTGGCGACGCTGTGGCCACTTAATCTCCACATCAATGCCCAGTGACTTGGGCAGCTTCTCCAGTACCTCCACCAGCGTTGGGAATATGCGGTGTTCCATCCTGGGCTCGGCGTTGTGCGAGGGATACTCCCTCACTTGGCCTGCGATCACAGAGAAGATGCGCAGCCTTTTGAGCAGCTCATAGTTTATGTCTTTGATCAGCACGTACTCCAGCTGGTCTGGGCGGCTGATCTGCTTGCCAGGCGGAGCAGTTCGCAGTCCGAAATCGTGATAAATCACAGGCACACCATCAGCAGTCAAATGGACATCCAACTCGATCATGTCTGCGTGATGTTCATGGGCGCTCAGGAAAGACGCGATAGTGTTCTCCCTTTCCGCAGGAGCGTCTGCAATGTAACTCTTGCCATTTCCACGATGACCCACATCCAGGTTGGGCCAGCTCTTGGGCCAGTAGTGAGCATAGGTGTTCTTGAAGTCTAGCGGCGAGTAGCGGTAAGGCTGCACCGCGACATAGGGAAGCCTCAGCCTGGCCAGGGTCTCATCTGCATTCTTGGCCGACTTAATCGGCAGGTGGAGCACTCCCTCGCTGCCAGTCAGGTCCGAGGTGACCAGAGTGGCACTGCCCAGGAGTTCGTTGGACATGCTGTAGCACTCCAAGCGGAAGTGCTGCTCCATCATCCTCTCCAGCGGCAGCGTGATGTGAAAGATGACAATGTCCCCCTTGGTGTAGGGCACTCCGAAAGTAGGCTGCAGCTCCAGCTGGCTCTTGCCGTACTCCTGTTTGGAGTACTCCACATGCAGGCCAGCGGTCTTCTCCACGGGCACAATCTTCAGCTGGACGTGCTGGGGGTCAAAGGTCTCGATGTCGTGGACTTGGAACATCTTCTCGCCATTGAACTTGAGCTGCAGAATGGCCTCATGGTTCAGCCAGCCGCGGTGCACCTGCGGCTTTAGATCGGAGTTGTCCGACGTAATACCGAAGACGTCCAACTGGCTGCACTGTAGCTCCGTACAGGGTCCCAGGGACCTGGGCTTGAAATGGGTTTCCCAACGGCGGATCTGCTTGTAGCCAGAGAGATCCTCCACGTAGACAAAGTAGCGGTACTCCAGCTGGCGGCAGGACTGAAGGGCCACCGTGGCCTGCCAGTTGAGCTCGTCCAGCGATTCTAGAGCCACACTTCTGGACAGCTGCCACTCGCCGAGGGCTTTCACATCGCCGGTAAGCCCCAGTCGCTCCTCGGCGGCCAGGGGAACCTCCAGCCGCACATTGAACTCCCGCAGAGTGGGCTTACAGGCGGCGGAGGATCCAGATCCCGACTCTAGCTCGTTTCCGGTTCCATAGGTGATGGAGGCTCCGTCCACGAAGGCGGCACACTGCAAGGACAAGGCAACGGCCAGGATTAGTACAGTCCGAGACATGGCCATCGGGTTAGAGTGGAGATCGCGCGCCGACTGAAAGTCGATCGAGCGGCGGAGTCCGCTATTAAATGCTCGGCAACTTTCCTGCTGAGCCAGCGAGATTAGTCGATGACCCCTTGCGGATTCCGTTTCTGCCTGATAAAGTTTCTCTAAGCGGGGCGTCGACTGTCTGCTGTCTCTGCTCCCTAGCTCCCTAGCCCCCGTGCTCCCAATGCCCCCGCCGGCTCGTCGGAATCGCCGATTTCTCGATTTAGAATCGAAAACAAGTTCGCGCGATAAGCACGCGTCTTTAGTCGCTCCAGAACCGCTCGTGACTTTCAGAGGCGCAAACAAGATCACGTGTTGTACTGGGGCCCGACTAAAGATCATTCCGCCTATTATCAACAGCTTAGCTTAGCTATTTAGCTATTAAAAAAAAAAAACAATAAATATTCGAACCACTTGAGTCGCTCGATTGGACACTGATCTGACGTATAGTCATTTGATTTATACGTGCCTTTTTGCTAAGCCTGCCTTCGTCAAATTTCTATTTGCGTAACTATTTGTCAAAGCGTAGATAACCCCTAATATTTATATAAAAATATATTGACGGAAACCCATAGTTTGAGATCTAGCCCATCTGCCCGGGAAATAAAATTGAATTATGGCTTCATTTAATTATAGCCCAGCTCGTACGTGTGTATTTACAATCTATTCGTCATAAATTTAGTTGTATTCATTGAAACAACTAATTCGTCTATGGCGTTCATCAATTCAGGTTAAAAGTATTGGAAAGTTAATAAACATAGTTCTACAGAAAAATTGCTAAGGCCCTTCAACAAATTGAGAAATATTTAATTAGAAATATATTTTTATACGTCAAGCACAGGAGGCAATAATTTAATTTCCTCCCATTCCACTTGAAAAATGTAAGTAGCAGCACGCGCTACAAATTGTTCGATATCGAGCGGTTTACCTTTGAGCGAATCGCGCGCAAGCCGCACGGAAGCGGTTGCAATTGAGGCGGTTTAAGCAGCGGTTGCTGTTTTTGTCGCTGCTGCGACTTCTGGGCCGGCGACTGCCATGAATGCCACGGCAGAGGATCGGTGATGCAACGACTGCTGAGTGCCCTACACCTGCCGACGATCCCCTGACAACTGGGCGCTAAATTCACTCGCAGCGGGCGCAGTTTACGTAAGTGGAGCGGACCCATAAATTAACCGAAATATTGAATAAATTAGCACGTGCTGTGCCCGCACACAAATTGTTTACCGAGCCGCCTACTTTATAGACCTATTATCGGCGGAGCAAAAGGCGACCAACCACCCACCCACCTAACCGACCGACTGTTCAGATTTGGCTATATGTAGATTTTTGGCATGTATATTCATCCGCCGCCTTGGCAACATTTCGATGGCAAAAGTCGCGTGTTCTGGTGAAATTTTCAAAACTGCGCGATTTGGCACTAGTTATAGTTGTTATTGCTAGCAAGGCAGCATATAGTTTTCCGCATTTTTTATTTTTGACTAATTGCGTCAGAAGGTGCGTTTTGCGAGCGATTTCCTGGCGATTTCACGTTCTTGGCACAATTAGCATAGCCTTGTTAGTTTCTACGGGGGGAGAAACGCCCACAGTAACGCCCCAAACATCGAATAGTTCTCAAAAGAATTTTGATTTCGAGCAATATGTGGTTCAGCTTTTAATTTCTCAACTCTATGTTAATTTTCTTATGATATTCGAGCTTTGCTCCGATTTCTCAAACACCTTTTCACGTGTTCCTAACGCAGGCGCTCTGCTACTCGCTCTATATCTCTCTGAATACTCTGCCATATGTTTTTTGTTTTGGGAAATTTCAGACTCAAAAAGCTTTTCATGTTTGGGCCGTTTCTACTTCCACTCACTTCTTGGCGTGCGTTTTATTTATAGTGAAGGCGAAAAGCTGGCCCATGTGTTTCGTGGCTTGTATTTCAGCTGAACTCGTTATCAGTCAGCTAGGTATCAGAGCTCATATATCAGCCATATACTATGTGTAGTTTATGGCAGCCTCTTCAGAAATTAATAAGCCAACATCTAATCAGACATGGGCCACTTGAGCGGGGACCCTCTCGAAAGCTTAACCTTATAGCATGCTTGGTGCTTGAGTGGTTGAGTCACGTGAGGCAGCGACCTTTTGCAACATGTGGCATTCAGTTTGAAGAGAAACTCAAAAGAGTGGGATATATTATACCGGGATCCCAGGGGTGGTACTGTACGTGAATTACTGGATTACTTCGACGGAAATGACATCAATAGGATACCATTCTCGCAAGGCGGGAAAACATACATAGGCATTTTTTATTTACACCAATCCCCAACTTAGGTGTGCTTGAAACACTTTGTTATTAACCAAGTTGGCAATTATTTCCCCGCCCATATGATAGCCCTGATAGATATATATACATACATCGTTAAAAGCCCCCCTGCCCCCGTCGAATATAGATTTTCCTTTACCCACGACAATTGCATAAACAAAACGCGCAGAAGACATGCAAATGTCCGATGACAACAGCAGCGACCTTCAGACACCCCAAAAAGTCAAAAGCTCAAACACCTGCACTATGCCGACAGTCGAAAAATCTGTAAAGCCTAAAGTATGCATTTACAAAGATTTCCGGTACTGTCCACTGGATGTGGGTAATTACATTTTTCATGTGGTCATCCGGACTCTGGGCTTCCATGGGGGTCAGCAGCATTGGCACCGACATTCTGCTTCTTTTCGGCTTCTTGGTTTTTGGGGATAGCACAAGTAAGTTAGGTAGGATAGGTTGCTTTGGTGCGGGGACCAACGAAATCAAGAAAATTCCACTTGTATCACAGTTAATTGTTTGCACTATGCGGCGTATGCGCAATATTTCAGTTTCTTTAGCTAGGCAAGCATTTTGTACTTGGGTATTGGGCCTGTTGGCTTTTATGTACTGCTGGTTTTGTTATTCGGGTTTGTATCCTTTGTGGACAGTGGGAACTAGGACGCTGTAGACGGTCCGTCGTCACAAATCGACGTTGCAATCGCAACTGTTTCGGGCGCTTTTGTTGTGCGCGCAATTTAAACGATTTCTTTTTATCGAAACTGAGTGGCGGAGCTTTTTTCTTTGTGCGAGAGTCGTAGTCGTATCCGACGACTTGGCGATTTGTTTTGGTTTTCAGTCCGGCGGTACAGTTGCGGCTGGGGCTTTTTCGAAATGTTGTTGGCCTCTACCGACGGGCAGCGACGAAACAAAAACAGAAAACAGCGAAACACACCAGATAATACAGAAAACATGAAGATTAATCGAATTAGCAATGCCCTCGATCGTCCAGAATCAGGACAGGAGAACAAAGCGGAATATGCGAAATTTAATCAACCGTCTAGGTGGTAATCAAAATGTTCCTAGGCTAACTGTTTATGAGTGGGCATAATTAAACGGCACTGGTTGATCCATTTAAAGTACCGATAAGGGAAAACAGAGTGCTTTGTCTGTAGAATAACTAGGAGAATATTAGCAAGGAATGTTGCTTTGGGCTAAATCAATAAAAAGAATATATAACTAGAAAATACAGTGCAATATACTAGCTGGTCGGATAAAATAATGTTTACTCATTGATTATCTTTTGCCATTATAAGTTTAAACATACTCAAACCCTTTTGCATACCAAAATTCACAAGTGAAACCCAATCCCCGGCCGAGTTACGTGAGGTCAGTCTTCAAATATACCCACATTCACAGGGTATCCCACTAAAACTCCCCATAAAATGTGCTGTGTAGTTGCGCTGCTCGGCGTAGCACGCAATCCAAAAGCTCGCAGCCTGAGCGCGGATGACAACAAGAGCACATTGGAGAACCCAAACCCCGGTCCATCCCCCACTATGCCACGAGGCCATTTGCTCCGCCGAGAAAACGTGTTGGTCGTGTGCAGCTGTCGGCGGCGATGGTGTTACGCACGTGAAGCGGTTTTCAGTCCGATGTGTGGGGCGTAGTCGTAGCCAGGCCCTCGCCGCAGCTTCTCGTCCACATCCACCAGCACATCGACATCCACATCCACAGACATGGCATCAGCCGAAAAGCTCTCTCCGGAAGACCGCCATATATCTCTCTCTAGGGGAACCGGTTTTCGTCGGTTGAAAATTTGCTGTTTTCCTCGCTGTTTGTTTACATCGCACAGTTAGTTGAGTGTTTGTTTGATAAGGCAAGAACTATTCAAGCTTTTCGGCTTCGGAAACAAAGCTCTCCGGTCAAGGTCTTGGGCTCCCTGTTCCGATCGTAATCGCATATTTTGGGTGTTGCTAGTTGTTGCTATATCTTGGCTTACACGAGGCCATAAATATAGCCGAATGAATAAACAAATTCAGCCGCATTTTATTCACTTTCCTGCCAATTTCTCCTTTTCTCTTGATTTATAATAGTTGCGGCGCACAATGTTTTCATATTTATTTATGTTGCTATATTTTGTACAATCAATTTGCCGAGTAGCCGAATCGCCCCACTGGCTCCAAAGTCCAATTTATTTGTTTTTCTTGTTTATTTCGTTAATGTTTACGAAAGCTTATTTTGGCTTTCCACTATAGTTATATGTATGTTTATGTGTGTGTACGTGTGCTATTAACACACCCCCTTCTAGGAAGTCGAGTCGCATAAAAATTCAGGGCTGTCGCGTCCCGATTTGTTTTTCTACATAGTATATTCAACATGATATCGGTCACGTTTGCTTGTTGTTCTCTTTTTCAAAACAATAATATTTTTTTGTTTTATTCTATAAGACTTTGCTTACGGCTACATCTGTTGTTTACATCATCCAACCACTTCTCGTTAAGAACATGTAATCGGAAAGGCGAAATAAGCGAATGCGATTGTTTACCTTAGATAAGATTTATATAAACACATTTTATTGAGCAATATCCGTGCGATCAGCCCCATACGTATTAACTATTAAGTTGGCCAATTTCATTACGGCACATCTCTGGCCTTAACTAGTTAATTGCACTTCTACGACTTTTTAAATATTCAACTTTATAAAAAAAAACAGCCATAACTCAAATTGCCTTAGTAAATTAATAAAACTTATCTTTAGACAAACAACGAAACAACTGAATTCGCGTCATACGCATGAAGTCATTTTCGAATCTTTTAATATGGTTGATAGATCAATATCAACGTCAACATCTTTTAAATACTACCCTTTCTACTTTTAACAATAGAACATATGTTTAGACTATGAAATAATCGTTAACTGGTACCTGGTCGGACATGATCAATGATCGTTGTCAGGGTCGTTGTTCATCAATTTGCCCTTGAGGGGGCGTTGGACTTGTAGCACCTCTCAGCTGTTTTTTCACGCGGTTTCTACACCTTTATGAGAACTTTATGAGCACCACACTTCCACCGGAGCAGCGATTCTTATCACGCACACAGGGGCCTCCAGAGGCCTGAATAACACTGATGGGGATGTCGGACTATGTCGAGTTGAACAGGGCTTTAAACTTAGTCTTTTGCTAAATAGGAAGTCGCTTCTGTCACTTTTTCCACTTCCTCCCCGTCGCACAGCGTAAATACAATTAAATCAATTTAAAACAATAAAAGTCGTAGAGCAGTCGCCACAAAGAGAGACAATGATAGAGGGCAGCATCGCGGCAGATAGGAGGTACTGAGACATATTGGGTGTCTCAGCGAATCGCAACTGACCTAAAAGATTATAGAAAGAGATTAAGCAAATGTGCAAGAGATTGCAGCGAAGTGAACTGTACCCGGCAACAAACACGTCACGTTACGGATGTGGTGTTCTCCTCGCTAACAGCTTCTTCGGTTGCCTCAGACTTTGACTGTGCAGCTCCCTCCGCTGGCGATGACTTCTCATCCGCCTTTGTTTTAGGTTCACGCTCGAACAGAATGACCAGCTCGGTGTGCATGGTGTGGGGAAACATGTCAACGGCCACAGCGGACTTTGGGTAGAATGGCTCCCCCTTGTATTGCTTAGACTCCGGTCTGGCCAGCTCGATGAAATTCCGCTTAGCACTGTGCGGATTGCAGGAGACGTAGACCAGACGATTGATGGCATCGGCTGATCGAATTGCGGCTATCGAGCGGTGGTCTGAAAAAAACAAATAAGAAATTTGGAAAGGTATAGCGCTTTGAACCTTAAAATAATTCAGCAAATTTATAATATTTAAGCAACGTAAACTTACGCAGTCCAGCCCTGGGGGGATCCACCACGGCAATAAGATCCAATGGTTTACCCGGCTCCTGATCGTAGAGAGCTTCGCGCACCATACTCTTGATGAAATCATCTGCATTTCCTGTAAAGAACTTTGCATTTTTAATGCCATTCGCTTCCGCATTAAACTCGGCATCCTTAATCGCATCAGGGACGATCTCCACGCCCATCACTTTCTTGCAGTGCTTGGCGAACGCAAGGGTAATGGTGCCAGTACCACAGCAAATATCCAACATAGTTGTGTCCTTAGTAGGAGCAACTAGATCAATGGCCTTTTGATACAACACGTTGGCTCCTTCTGTGTTGATTTGGAAAAAGGCCAGTGGGCTGATTCGAAACTGGAGACCCTGTATGGTATCGGTGATGTGGGTGCTGCCCGAAATGTGTTCCACCGGATTAATCGTCTGACCTGCTTCCCGATGCTTGACATCTTGGTAATACAGAGAGCTGCATTTGTACGGAGCATCATTTGCCAGATCTTCGTAGAAGGACTTCAGTTCTTGCTTAAGTTCAACTTGTTCGTCTTCACTTAAGTTCGAGGAGTATATGCCCGCCACCAGCATTAGTTCACCTGTGGCACTGGAGCACCGCACCATTAGCTGCCGGAAGTGGCCAATATTTCCGTCCGGATTGAAGGGCAAGAACTTGGACTTCCTCACCAAGTCCTGGAAACTGCGAGCAGCCCACTTGGCCTGCTCCGGTAGATGTGGCAAGTCTGCGACCTCGGCTACTTCCACAGATCCATCGCTGTAGCAGCCCAATCTGAAGCCCACAACCACTTCGCCTACGGAGTTCTTTCCCACGGTGAACTCGTTTTTATTTCTATACCCATTAACGGTGGGTGAGGGAAGCACCTCGTGGAATTGGAACTTATCCAAGTGGGGCTTTGCCCGCGGATTGACCTTCCGAAGTTCCTGGGTGTATTTCGCCAGAAGTGCCGACATTTCCTCGGATTTTTGTTTAATCTGCTGGTCGTAGGCAATGTGCGACAGAGGACACGTGGCTTCCACCGCCGTACGTTGTTTCTTGGGCTTTCTCTCCGACTCCTGTTCCTCGGCAGCTCGCTTTTTCTGTAGAGGATCGGCCGAGGCCTTGGCAACATGAGCCTTCAACACCTTTCCCTTCCATTTGTATCCATTCAGGATCTCCAAGGCCCTTTGTTGATCCTCCTGACTGCGGAAGCACACAAAGGCGAACTCTTTTCGAGTTGGAGCCTTGATTTTGGTCACGTCAAATTTGAGGGTGTTTCTCAAAAGCTTCTTAAACTCCTGCAAAGTTATAATGTTGTTATATTCATATAAAGGCTTAGATTTCAACTACCTACCCCAATACCGAAATATCCCATGTTCTTCACTTCAACTTTGAATATTTCCGAAGTGAATTCATTTCGCTCCAAGTAAGCATATTCCTCGCCGGCTTTTCCGGCTTCATCCTCACCATTTGCCAGCGTGGTTTCATCAGCTTTCACTACATTTTCCGAAATCTCTTCGGTCTCTATGCTATTAACCACTCCGTCAGCTGGTATTTCCGCATTGAAACACTCCATTTGCTTAAAAGAAGCCGATTTATTAAGGAAAATGAAATATAAACAGAAAGAAAACACGTGAAGATGCAACAGTGTGACCGTCCAGTCTAAAATGTATATAAACACCAGCGGCTATGCCGGTGGTGGGTGTCTTCGCTAAATAATATCAACATTTTCTAAAATACATAAAACTCTTCTACAGGCTCTCAAAAGATAACGGATACATAACACACTTGGCGCCAAATTCGAAACATCATAAGAAAGGCAAGAGTCGAAATCTAGGTTATTATAGCAAGGTCAATAAGGCAGTGTATTTCTGCGTAAGGAAGTAAGATCTAGTTGACACATTGGTTGTTTATCAGATCCATCCAAATGATGGGAAATTAAATATGGAATAAGTTTGCATTCCGATTCATGACGAACGGCCAAAAAAATTAACGTTCCTGAAAATCTGCAAGCCAAATAAAATAACCCATTTTTGTTTTGGTTTGCATACTTTGGCAGCTTTATTCTTAAATTGATTAGTTATCCAACTAAAGGGTATATGATAATCGAGCATACCGACACTAGCGTTCCTTCTGCTTAATTCTCAACTGGTTCAAAGCGCTCAAGCGCAGAACTCAAAATGACTTGTCGTTCCAACAACAATTGTTGCATTTCCGGCTCGTGCTTCATGATGTTTCGAATTTCTCTGAGCATTTCCGCCGCGTTTCTCAGCTTCTCCTCGCAATCCAATGGGTCTTTCGAGCGCAGAGCCTGCGTCACTAAAGCTTCCTCCATGTCTATGAGCAGATTGCCCCGGAATATGCTCCAACCGCCATCGAAAATGTCGGCCAGTTTAAGGAGTTCCTCACATAGTTGCAGTTTTCTGTTCAGCGATTCTCCAGAAAGTTCTGAAACAAAGAGTTTCTTACAAAAATGCATAATTAAAATTAAATATTTTTATTACCCTCCATTGCGAATCCCGGAGCACTTCCGTATAGTTGAGTGAGAGCATATTTGGCCTGCAAAATGTGGGTATTGGTCTCATGGAGATCAGCACGATGGCGATAAATGAATTCCTCGAGAGCAACGGGAGTCGTTTTGTCCAATGACTCCAATTCTTGCTGAAGCTCCGCATCTGAGGTAACCACATCCTTCGCCGATCTTTTAAAATTGCACAACTGACACTTCCAGGGCGCAGAGTTTAGAAGGGGATTCAGTGATATAATCTACAAGAGGGCAGGAAATTGTTATATAAAGAACTATAATCGAATATGTATGTAACAGGCATAAGGGAGCGTTTCAGAGCCTTTAACGTAAATATATTATTGATCAGGATCGCCAGCCGAGCCGATCTTATCATGACCGCCACGTCTTTGGCGTTACTAGAAACTGCATGCTTAATCTAGATTCTAGCTTTAAAAGTTTGGGAGATTTCGACATTCATAGGGAAAAACAGGCGAACAGACAGACGGACGGACATTAATGGTTCTGAATTTCCGAAGAGGTTTGTTGTTGACGAAAACCCCAGTCGGAAATTTCCTTTCTTATTGCTGTACAAATGCTTCCTTAGATCTGATCTTACTTTTCCTGCCTTGCATTTGAGACACGTTTGGGCTCCTGCAAAGCTGCCCAACTCCTCGGGATCCTGACACCTGGCGCATGAACAGTCGAAGCACTTGGCCTGCCTGAGGTGAACTCTTCTTTGAATGGTGCTCCTCAGGGGTTGGGTGTAGGAAATGCTCAAAATTTCTCCCTTGGCTATCTTCCTCTTGGCCAGGAAGACAATGTTCATGTCGTCATCGAAACGATGCCTCATATTCGGAACGCAGTCGTGCGAGATCATCGCTGCTCCAGGATAGAGAGCTCGGATTTTTCTCCTTTCCCTGGGTTGTCTGACCTCAAAGGTGTTTGTGTCCAGTATAGCGGCTATGCGCAGGATATCCATCTCCGGCCAATCCTTCATGCCCAATACAGTCTTTATGAAGGTGATGAGATTGGCACGTAAGACTTGGTACAGCGGAGTCTCCAGGCGCTCCTTCAGGTGATCCTCCAGGTTGTAAAGCTTGAGGAAGGCATCGGGATCTTTGTCTTTAAGATGCATGCAGCGGAGCAGCATGATCACACAGTAAGCCGACTCCTTTCGCTCCTCCTCTCCAGGCACATAGTTTATTTTGGACTGAAAGTTGCTACCCGACATTAGCTGGCACTCAGCCTTGTGATGGACAGAGTCCTCGCACTCTTTCCCACACAGAGGCCAACTGCAGGAGCTGCATTTGTGGTAGTTACCGCGGGGTTTCCCGGGAGCCAAAAGATTTCTGTGGCAACCCAAGCAAAGGGGAGCAGACGCGACTTTTGGTCCCAAAACCAGAGGAGCTTCCTTCAAGATTTGCTCTCCGATTTTAATGTCCCTGGTTGCCCTAAGATGCCTGCCCAAAACTTCATTGGTGGCTATTTCGAAGCACTGGCATTCCGATCTGTGACCTTTCTTCCAATGCTCCTTCTGGTGCTCCCGACTGCAATAGACCACGTTCCGGCAGGCGGCGCACAACTGGGATGCCTTGGCCTGACACAGGGCGCAGGATGTCAGCGAAGTGGAAGCCATCGCAAGCAACCTACTCCAGCAGTCAGAAGATCTTTGATTGATCTCCTATATATCTCCCACTAATCTGTGTTTGCGTAATGCCCCGCGGTTGAAATTTCACTGAGCAGGCAACCAAACAGTTTTCAGTGCTCCGTCTTCGGATTCTACTCGCGATCTGATGGCGAGAACATTTTCCTTTGTGTCTCCGTCTGCTGCCAAAAAATAGACGCTCGAGCGGATTTGGATCTCTCTCTGTCACATGGCGCACGACTATTTAAAATTAGACCTCTGTGTCGTGTTGCCTGAAAACCAAGACAATGTCCAATTTGTTGGCAGCCGGTAATATTTATTCATGCCTAATGTTTATAGAGTTCCACGGCGAGAGAGCGTTTGCATCAGCCCAACGGTCAGCTTTTTATTGGCCAACTAATCCGCCGGCGGCAGCGGATTTTTCAATTGACTTTGGATTGAAGAGGAAAAGTGAATCTACAGACGATACTTTCGAAATGTTCATACAGTACTCTAAATGGAAATACTAAATATATTTACGCCAAAATATTTTTTGACGTGCAGTTTGACAATCCAATATTATGCAGAAATTAGTTTTCCCTCCCATACCCGCCATACTTTCATTCACTTTATGATTAAAAAAAAAGGTTGAACAAGTTTCTTTTTAGCAATTCAATAATTTATTTAGTATTTCTCATAAATTGTCTATATATATTTATATATACCTTTATTCATATGCAATTAATTAATATATTGTTTAATTGGAAATCAGTCTTTTTTATGTAAATAAGAGTTAAATGCATTTTGTTTTTGTGCTTCTTTTGTTTGTTTGATTGATTGGATTGGTAACTCGATTGTTTGACAGATGATGTAATTAAAAACAAGTTTTAAAATAATAATTGAACTACGATTTGTGTTGGTGGTCGTTGTGGTTTAGTACTTAGTTGCATTGTTTCTTGTCTTGTTTGGGGTTAGTGTTAGAAACTAAGAATAGTATTTAAATTAATTGGCTTAGATAACATAAATATACATGATCCATATCGGTAGTTAACTTAAACTGGCGGCCATAGTTCCACTACAATCATCTGTTGCTCTCTGTCTAAACACGTAAAAAGCGGCGCATAAAACTTTATATCATAGACAACAATTTGTTTTAATAATTTGCACTAAACAATAGTTTTTCTCCCATTAGTTTACACGTACACGCTCAGCAACACAAAATGCTCTTGGCAACATGTTGTTTCTGATAGTGATATGTGTTTCTGCAACATGTAGCATAGCGAAGCGGCGATTCGATTGTTGCTAAGGCAAAAGGCGCATGATTTTTGTTTTCTTTCGAATTCTGCGTAAGCTATAGAGGCTATGTGTATGTATGTATGTATGTATATGCTGGGATCAGTGGATCTCACAGTGGGCTAAATCTTCATTGAGTTCGAATTTGGTTCTAAAGATTTTCCTTGAGAGAAATTGGAGATGCGAGTTTGAAATTGGTTAACCTCTTTACCTATTCAGGAACCTAGCTTAACTTCACTGTGTTAGGTTTAATATTTATCCTAATTTACATATTGGTTTTACAAAATCAAAGAATAATAATCAGTTATTTTATTTAGTATCTAGCATTTCTATCAATTGATTTTTGTCAGCAATCGTTCTCAATTTGTCTTTGGTTAACCAAACTCCAAACTCACTTAACCAACCCCACTGTTTCTGGCCCTAATATCGTTTTTCGAATATTTTCTCGTTTTAGTTGATGAAGGCTTACTTTAAATTACAATTCGCGCTACATTAATCAATAGACTGAAACATAAGCAACATTCAAATAGTTTATAGTGTGATTCCCCGATTAGCCTAGACATCCTGCTGCTCCTTGAAGTGGTGATAGTGGTGGTGGATGTGCTCGTGCACATAGCGGTGTATCATGGAGCTGGAGGCGCTGGTGTCCAGTTCCACCTCCACCTGCTGGCCAGATTCCTCAGCCTCCAACGACTGCTTGCCTCCTTCTGTGACTGCCTCGGCCACAGCCTCGCCCACATCGTCGTTGAGATCGATGAGGGTGTCCGTGCTGACCACTTTGCTGGGCGTACTGGTCAGCTGCGGACTGGGGGGTAGGTCCTCCTCCTCGCTGGCCAGTAGATGGGCGCACTCGACGGCATCGCCGTAGATCTTGGAGCCAGCCGAACTGGAGTTTGATGTCGGTGGTCGCTGCTCCGACCGACTCGCATCCTTGGGCTGATCCTGCAGCATCTGGTGTTGCTGCTGCTTGTGCCGCTGTCGCCTCTGCTCCCGATCCTTCTGCTGCAGCTGCTCACTCAGCTTGGCATAGATGAGGTTGCCATAGTTCTTGTAGTCCTTGCTGCTCCGCTGCTGTTGCTGCTGCTGCTGCGACTGCTCCAAACGCTGGTATCCTTGCAGCAGGTTCTTCTGGCTCTTCTTGGGTATCGGCTGAACGGTCGCCACATTACTGGGCGTGGCCGGGGGCGAGTGGGCGGCTGCACCGCCCCCACAGATAGTGGCGTGCAGAAAGGAGTCGTAGCCACACAGATTCAGCTTGTTGTGGGCCGTGTTGTGCGTCTGCTGGGCGGCCAGAACGGCCGGATTAATGGCCAACTGCTGATGGTAGATAGGTATGTGCGGTTGGGGATGCTCGTGGTGGTTGTGGTGGCTGGGATGAGTGGGATGAGTGGGGTGGTGCTGCTGACCGTTGACCTCGATGGCCGGCGGAGCTGCTGGAATGCTGGGGGTGGTGGGCTCCGCCGTGGGTGGACTGCAGCTGAGCGGCGACTGCTGGGCGACCGGACTGTGGTTGGTAATTAACGTGGGTATTTTCGAGCCCGTATTGCAGCGTTGGCGTTGCTGTTGTTGTGGTTGTTGTTGTGCTGCCGGTTGCCGTATGGGACTCACATTGGCTTGGGGTTTTCTGGAAAATTGAAAGAGAGAGGCCTCCAATTAGTCGTCATTAAAGGATTTTTTTAAAATTTGTTTGGTTGGGAATGGTAAGGAAGTTAGGAGTCGCCGAAAAGTAGAAAATCATAGGGAAAGCAAATGAAATTTAAATTTGAAAAGGGAAAATAATACAATTTTGTATACAATGTTTGACCGAGATTTCATTTCCATGCAGCTCAATTTATGACAAATGAATTGGTATCCTTTAAAGCTTATACTAACTAAAGCAAACTAACTTGCAACTACTAAAATAATTTAACATGATAATGCAGCATTTTGTTTTTTAACGCTTGTGTTTAGATATTTCAATATTCTTAAGATCATAAGTATTATGTTTTTTATCCATTAGTTTTCAAAATACATTCAGTTCATGAGTTTAAAGTTTGTCATCCAATATAACTTCAAAATGTCATCTATCGACGCATTTTCAATTGCTTTTGGAAAATGTCAAACCTCTGCCATTAGCACTGTTGACTTTCTATCCTCATCAATGTGGACTGGGGGTGGATTCATCTGGGATTGGCTTACCCATTCAGCTGAAAACACAGGCGGTTCTTCTCCATGCTCTCCCTGATGATGCTAATTAAATCGTTGCGATTCAGCGCCGATTTCCAGCACTCGGCCGATTTTCGCTGCTGCTGCTGCTGCTGCTGATTTTGCTGTTGATGCTGATGCGGGGTGAGGGAATGGGGTCGCGGCTGACGCAGCTGCACCCCATCGAGCATCATGTCGCCACCACCCCCCACGCCCAGCGGTGGTGACCCCGACGCGCTCTTGTGGTTCAGCGACTGGGGCTGGGGGTGACCCACCGGCGGCTGCTGCAGCTGCAGATGGCGATTCGGGCAGGCGGAATCGTTGCCCACTGACAGGCTGCGCTGTCGCGTTTCGAGGCAGTGGTCCTGGTACTGTGGTTGGTGTTTGATTGATGGCGATGAGTTAACCAAAAATAAAAGGAAATTAAATTTAATTAAATTATAATAATGCAAAAAATAACGTATGTTCAACGCATTTGGTAAGCAACAAAGGTGTAACAAAAACAAAAGACGACATTTCAAAGGGAGGGGATTCAGTTTTGCATCTGCTGCCAGACAAGCTGGGATTACACAAGATATCCATCATTTTCTCAATTATTATATACAAATCTGTACTGAAAATTCAATTCAGCCGTATGAAAAGTTTGCAATTTGCTACATAAATTGTAACAGGAAATGTATCTTTTTGGTTTAAACTGTACTTATATGCATAACTTTATTTAAACATAAATTTAAATTTGAGTAATCATGGATGCAGAGTACATATTAATATTTTTTAGTCAAAATATTCATGCATAACTTCGCTTGTGTTAGTTAGACTGGCAGCAGTTTCAGTTAAGTTTAGCAATTGATTTGTTTTTGCCACAATTTCGTTTGTTACCTTGTGCCTACCTTTTGTTTGCGCGCCCTTCGCAACATCTTGACCCGCTGGGTGGCCTGCTTCATGTAGATGTCCTGCTGGCGCATTTGATGGTTCGGGTGGCTCTGGTGGTGCTGTCGGTGCGAGGGACAGTCCACCTGGTCCACCTCCGGCTTGCAGCACTTGAGATTCAGCATATTCTCGTAGGTATTGTGGCCATTGTCGGGCGTATTCTGTTCCGTGCAGCACTGCTCCGCCCGGGAATTGTTCTTCTGGTGATACCTGGCGGACTGCGACTGGTGGTGATGGCTCTTCCCAGTCGCCTTTGTTCCACTTCCGCTGGGCTGGTCGGCGGCAGGGGCGTGGGCGGCGTCCTTCTCCTTTTCGCTGTTGCTGTCATCGTCCTCGTCATCGGACTTAATCAGTTTGCGTGGTCGATAGCGATGCTGGCGGCGGTTGCCGGCGGATGTCGTTAGCGCCGACGCTCCGCCGGATCCCACTCCTCCGCCGGCCAGGGGTTTCGACATGGCCGCCAGACCCGTGGGCAACTTCTTCAGTTTGCTGGCGTGGCTGCTGCTGAATCCGGCTGCCACCGGAACGGGCACCACCGGCTGCGATTTCGATTTGCCCTCGGGACTGACGGTGAGGCGCACGTTGATTGTCTTGCTGCCGCAGTGGGGCACCACCACCGACTTGCCAATGGACTCGTATATGGTGTACACAATGCCCACGATGTCGTCCTTTGTTATCTTGCCGTGATGCCCGTCCAGGTCGTAGAACGTGAACGAGAACTGCAGCGGCTGCGATGACTTGCCGCCCTCCACGGACACGTCGCAGGTGAATTCCTGTTTTGGAATACAAATACATTTTGCGGGATGAGTGATTGATTGTCTCGGACTGAATTTGATTTGAATCAAGAGCGTGCAAATCAAGATTCTATGGTAATTGCATTTTCCCAAGGGTTTGCAAGAGATTCTCTAACACTGCCTTAATTAAAGATTCTTGTTTAAACATATTTTTCTATCAAAACGAAGAACCTGCAAGCTAACTTAAGCACCATTCAAATGATTCTCAATTATCTTATTTGTTTAGTTATCACAATGTAGTTGAAAGTTTAGAGGAATCATGGATGTTCATTGGCATTCAAAGATAAACATTTTGAATATCTGTTTAATTACCTGAACAACTCAAAGAGGCATTATAATAAATTGTAGCTATACTGAATGCTATTCAAAAAACTTATAATTATAGCTTTTAAATTACCATGCCAGCCATTTAAATCTCCTCACCAACAACTCAGACAAATAAATACCATTCCATTAAAAATGTTCTACAAACTCAAAGACTTAAATTCCTCTATCCGCAAATGTGTTAAAACTTTTTGCCCACAAATTTTTAGCAGCTTCATAAGCCTGATGCAATGGAAAACTAACTAAAAATAGACAACAAAAAAATAACGCTGCTAATAAACTTTCGGGCATAAAAATCGCACACCACCCTCATGACCTCCCTAACCTGGTTTTGACCTAGAAAGTCTTAGTTTTAAAATTCATTAGAATAATCAAATAAATAATAATTACTATGTTATATCAACTATTATAATTCTCCCTATCATTTTTAGGATTAAAAATCTGTTAGTCTTAAGTAACCAAGACACATTGTAAAATAAAATAATTTAAGCAGATCAAATTAAGTTGCCGCATGGGTAACAGTGCGTTGATCAAATAATAAAAACATCATCGTAATAAAAAAAAAAAAAAAAAAATAAAAATCGCACTGCAAATTTACCACACGACCCGAAAGTAGGCAACACTTTTTGCAAATGCAACATGTTGCGGATGCTGATGCCACATGGCTAAGGGGAGGCGAAAATGAAACCGAAGCCACTGGAAACAACAATAGCGAACAATGTTCAGGACCACTAAAACCAGTCGAAAATTGTGGCCATAATTTGACTAAATATTTAATTTGCCGCTGCACAAGGAGCAGCAACGTCATCCTCACAGGGGGCACAAAACAATTCCCATTACCACTGATAAAGTGGCAGATCCCAGCAGCCAACAGCTCGCTGCCAGAACTTCCACTCCCCCACATGGCTGCCCCTTCAGAGTCGCAAATAAATAAATATAATTTCCTTTGCTGCTGCTGCTGCTGCTCGGCTTGTAGATTTTTAATTGCCCCTGAGTGCTTTTCGTGTTTGTTGTTTTGCTTTTAATGGGTTTTATTGAATTTTAATGTTTTGATATTTTTTGGCGAAACTGGCACAAGTGGCAGCGGCGTCCGAAACAGAAAACGACCATCCGCAGTGGGTGGTAATGGAAAATTGCCGGCGCCCTTGTGTTAATGAAATATTTTTCCCTATTTTTTTTCGATTTTACTACATTTTCGTGGGTGGGTGCGCTGGAACAACAAATGAAGCTGAAGCCGAATCTGAGGCCATCGCGGTGAGCGAACAGCCATTGAAATTTTAATTAAAAGCACATTGAAATGTTGAGTTTATGGCCGATGTGCGATGTGCCCTGTGGGCCATGAATTATGGCCGGGAATCGTGGTAATAACACCGGGCGAGTTGATTAAACTTGGCCCAACACCAAACACCTGGCTGGGGGTCAGAAAAATCCCGCAAATGGAAAAGCAAACATCATTTAATTTATCATCTCGTATTTATAAGCAAATCGATTGTTTGGCTAATTGAAAATTACAGGGCATACAAGCAACGAGAATACCCTACTAAAGCTATCAAATAATATTAATCAAACCTTATTTTATTTGTTAGCACTACACTAAATGAAAAGTACTTAAAGGGAAAATACTTAATCTCAGACAAAATTAACAATCGAGATTGACTATCTGCTCAAGATACATTCCAAATTTCATCTGGGTCGCCTTGAAGTATGATGAACTCTGAGTAAATGCAAAATTCTACCTAATTGCGCACAACCCTTTTAAAGTGAGCGCCAATTAATGGCTCCATAAATATTTGTGTTATGAAACGTTGAAAACAAGACAAATCCATTCCATAAATTCACTAATTAATGAATGGAAATGGAAATTGAAATTGAAATCAGAATGGACTATTAGGCGCAGTGTTTATGGGTGCGGAAGATGGAATCTGATTGTGTCCATGGGATAATGCATTGAGTGCCTGCTGGCAGGGAATTTGGGTAATGGCATTGCTAACTCACCTCCAGTCGGATGCGCTCCTCCTTGTGGTGGTGCAGGTGGCGCGAGTGGGCGTGGCCAGTGTGCTGCTGCTGCTGCATCGTGGCAGCCGCATCCACCACATCCTCATCCTGCGGCAGTTGCTGCTGCATATTTGAGTATTTGCCGTGCTTGCCATTGGAAGTGCTGCTGATGCGCAGATGCTTGCTATGGCTGCCGCCGCTGCTCACATCCTGCGGATGTGCCGTGTGCCCGGGATGACTCCTGCCCGAGGAGTGGTGGTTCGTCTGGTGATGAGACTGCTGCTTACTTCCCGCACCAGACGCATTGCCCGGCGGCGTGGTGATTATGTTCACTACCGGCGATCGCAGTTGGATATTATTGTCACGTTCGCTGACCAGCAGCAAATCGGGCGGGGCGCTGCAGGAGGAGGAGGCCCGCACCTGGTGGTACATCAGCTCCTCGGAGTCTGTGGTGCATTCCTGGACTGCAACGGGAAGAGAGGGGTGGGATGCTTTTAATTAAAATGCAAAGTGGCATGAAATTGGCGGCATAAAAACAGCGCCCAGTCTCAGTCTGCTCCCTTTGGACATCTAATCCCCTTGGCTTTTGTCGGCTTTTCTGTGTGCACTGTGCATCACCATATTTTCCCCATTCAAATAAGTAGCTCCAATAATAGTAATACACTCTAATTGCACTTAAATAGATATTGGCTTTGATATTATATTTAATTCAACCAGTACTCATAGTTATGTCAAAGCAAATCGAAAACCCAAATAGAAAACTGTGTTTCCTAATTAATTCTCTGTTTTTAATTAACTTTAAAACCCCTTTGCACAATTTCTTTCTGTGTGCGCCTTTCGCCGGCGTCTTGCAATTTATTTGCAATTTGCACAAAGCGCATTACAACAGCACAAAAGTTTATGCCTCAACGCCAACACAAAGCGATGGCGACCAGGCGGCCAATGCCGATCTCTTTGAATCCCCTCGAGAAACTTGAAAGGCGGCAGCTCGGAGAGCATTCCTAATTAATGACGTCGTCGTCGGCGGCGGCACTCAAAGTTTTCTTTCTTTTCGGCTTTTTTTTTAGCTGGTTTCGGTCTCGGTTTTGTTTCTTTCATTTTTAATTGAAATGACTGCAGCATTATCTGGGTGGTGGTAGCCACCCGAGCGCTAAAAGCTGAAAGCTGAAAGCTGAGCCGGCAGATGAGCATTCTACGGTCTGCGGTCGCTTTTGGCCCATTCATTACACATTACTCATACGACGCGTGAACCGCACCAAAGCGAAGCAGATTCAACTGCGCCGATTGTTAGATGTTCAGGAATGGTAGGAGGACGGAATGTGTAATTTAAATAATTTGTAGTGCTCAAATTATTTGCAAAGCATTCAAAAGACTGATTTTAATTAACTTTTAATGAAGCGTTACCTTTCTATTTAATTTCGTTTTTCATTGCGGCATAAATCGATACATCATTATTAAAAAAAAAAAAAACAATGTATGCACAAACAATGCACTAACCATATTAATTAATCGGTTTATTAAGTGAATTGAATTCAATTTAGGATAATTGATTAAATAGAGTTGTGCCATTTATTAATTTGAAATATACATTGCTTTTCAACTGACCCCCATGCAATATTTTATTGCTCACAACTTTTCACACCATTTATCCGAGTAAATTGCATTTTCCGGGCCGCACAAGGAGATTTATTTAAGAGAAGGAACACCACGTTGCAGCATAACACCCACTTGACACACAAATCCCTTTCCCATTCAAGCTCCATTCAACGCCTTTCTGCGCAGTAATTCAGTCCAGTAACTTCACTCTAAGTTCCTCTGCCGCACTATCCATTCTTGGCTCCATTGTATCTGGCTCATTTTAATTAATTAGCGCGCTTAAAAAAAAGCGAAGGGGACGAGGAAAATTTCCACTTCTCGCCTGCTGACCCAAATTTGCGGTTTAGCCCGCTTTCTACGCGCGTTTTTCCATTTCCCATTTACCATTTCTCATTTTTCATTTCGCTTTTCATTTTTCATTTGCGCGAGCCGCGTCCTTGCCAAGGACCCCGCCCATTTGAGTAGAGCCCAGGACATGGCTTTTAATTGCATGAACATTATGCAAGCAAAGCAGTCCCAAGTCTACATTTTGTATACTTTGTTGGTTGGTCGCCTTCCCTCAGCCTTTGTTGTTATTTCCCAGCGGGTAGGGGATTGCAAAAAGAGTTGCTGAGGTGGCGACAATTGAAGACAATTAGCCAAAGTGCCTGGGAAATGAGCTAGTCGTTGAGTCCTGCCAAGTGCTGAAGTTGCTTATACTGCAGTGTAGGCGGGAAGGCAGTGGCGGGTCCACAGGAGTTGACCCAGTTGCCACTCGACAAATCTCAAATTGTAGGCCGACTGCCAGAGATTCTAGACAATTGTTAAGAAAGAGGACAGGCCATATACGAATTGCTGGTATCAAAAAGATTATTTATCCTTAGATGATATGCTTGAAATGGATATTTCACTTTCCTTGGCACCAAGTCTGTTTGAAATAAGTTCGTAGAAGCCATTAAATGCCACCTGCTTTCTATGCGTTCAAAATATGTCTTTGTAAATTCGTGTTTTATTACGGACAATTTATAACGTTTTCATCCAATTTATGCGCATTTTTGATTTGCACTATAAAACCCAGTCACAAGCACACTAATTAATTATGCTAATCTCAGCTGGACAACTTTTATCTACAGCATCAGCGGCAGCAGTGACTTGATAACACAAAAATTACACAGCCCAGATGAACACATGGACTTGGATATGTTAATGATTACCATTTGAGCTGAGCCTAAAACGATCCCACGACTGAATTTCGAAGAAGAGATATCAATTGGGCTGCAACACGAACGAGGAACTCTGCACGCATTACTCATCCGCCACGTAGGCCGCATTCAATTTCGTTGTTTTTCTTTTGATAGATAAGCCGCAGGCCGTGACGTTCCATTTATCATAGAAAATTCATGAGGCTGGGCCGCTCATTTCGACACTGTGACCTCACCTCTGCCGCTCAGGTAACTCGGAGCCCTTGGGCTTGGCCCCAGTCCCTCGAAAATAACCATTGCGGTTGTCTGAGGGATTGAAGTGGTCCGTGTGGCCAAAGCTAATCATTTTCGTTCCGTCTGCCCTACGCACACATTACGCAAATGCACAAATTCAATTCATTATGCCCATAGGCTTGGGGCTTGCCCAAAAGCCTCCATGTCTTGGAATCCCCAAGATTTTAGGGCGTGGCCATCGCATCTCAAAGTCATCTCAAATTGTCTAAAGCTTTCACTGCAAATGGAGGTGCGTCTTGTCTTGTTTACTTTTCACGTTGGACTGTCGTCAAAAATGTTACTGTTCAACAATTTTACTGCCAAGCATTTGTAACTACAGCTTTGCACAAACAATTTACAAAAAATGGTGTAAGATTTGGTAATAGATTGGCATAATAGAGAATTATTGTTGTGAAGAAGTTTATACCTTTTACTTTTTGGAACTATTTGCCTGTAATACTTGCAAATAAATACTTCTTGGAACGATGACAGTCCAAATTCTTTTTATAGGTCATCGGCAAGTCACGTAAGCCCGCGGCCCCGAGCATTCGGCAATCAATTTGCGCCTATATCTGTTTGGAGTGGCTTAGGCCCAAGTTAATTTTCAAGGCGGCGTGTTTCATATCAGACGCCAAAATGCTTTCTTGATGACTCAACAACAACAACAACAGCGAGTTGATTCCCATTCCCATTGTGGCGGCCACTTGAGAGCAAAACATGTTCTTTTGGTTTATCTTGGCGCCACGATCGTTGGCAAAGGCCGCGGCATTTGCTCAAAAAAGAAAAAGTATAAGACGCTGAAAAAAACTGAAAGGAACACAAAGGCGATAATTAAACGCAAAACAAAGCGGCCGAGAATGGAAAAAGAAAAAAATTCGAGTCGAAGATCCCAGGCACATCAAGCTGTCGACTTCTAATTAGAAAAGGTGTACAAGCCGAGTAACGAAAAACAAACACCATTTCCTAGATACTTCAACCAAGATAGTCCGAAAACAACATTTAAATGTACGAAATCGAAGCCCAGATGGATAGTTAGTTGAAAGTAACAGGCAAAAGTAAACGTCTTCTAAATATCTGAAAGGTTGTGTTCAAGCCAAGTCAAAGATGACTTCTGTGTAAAAAACCACTTCATAAACTTCAAGTCGAACTCAAAGAGCCGCATGGCAACACTATTTATTAGGCAGATGATGTGCCAACATGGCCGGGCCAAAAGTATTCGTTGAAGCAAAGATATAAGCCAGAGATAAATCTTCATAATTGCGTCTGTGTGGCCGAGCTGAAAAACCGAGATGAGGGCAGTCGCGGCAGTTGAGGCAGTTGAGGGACCGAAAAACAAAAAGTTACTGCTCCGAGTAGTTGCGGCCAGATATCTCGTATCTGCCATGTAAGTGTTAATGAAGTTAAGTGTTTTTGACGCGAACGACCGGCAATAACCAAAGCAACAAACAATTAATGAGAAGTCGCATACCATCGAGTCAAGCGAGTGGCGAGAAAACAACAAATGCTCGGCCCTTTGTGATAAAGATCAAGAAATGCCAAAAAAAAGTGCCTACATACTTATGTACATATATACCCAGCAACCATAAATGAAATTGGTCATCCGGCGATGGGAAAAAAATTAAGTGAAATAGTCCAGAAGAGGAAAAATTAAAGTTAACACGAACCTAATTGTGGCTAACTTCTTCTATTGTAATCCGTACATTTTAAGTTAAAAGAAAATTCTTAGAAAATACAAAAGAGCAACTATCACGTAAAACTAAATTTTAATTTTAAATTCTTATTTAAATTCATAAAAGAAACTGTGACGTTCACAAGCAAGTTATTTTGATATTACTGTCCGAGACTTAATCATCCGTCTGATCGAAATTCGATCACTAGATCAAACCGACTTGAGTGCCGTTCAATTTGTGTTTTATACTCTACGTCTATTTTTTATAATATTTTTTTGACACTTCACAATTTACAACCACAATTTGGCATGGCACTTATCGAGCCGGGGCAATAAGAACGGCAAAAATCAAACGGGTCCTAAAAAAATTATTCCCTATCAGCCGAAGAAATCTGCCTCACTTTTTGTTACCTACTTTTATTTTTTTTTTTTTGTGTTTTTCTTTTGTTGTTGTTTTTTATTTCTACCGGCACCATTCACGGGGCTAAATCTTATCAAAGGGAATGCTTGCTAAATACCAGTAGCAATTATTTCGAGGGGAAGCAGAGAGTGGGAGCCAGGAATGGGTGGTTTTACTACGGAACCGGGTCTGGTAACGTTTAATTAAACGCCGATAATCGATGCGCCTAACCGAACAGTTACACGATGGACTCCCCGGACTTATCATCATTATCAGCGTCTGAAGTTCACGGCGAAATACAAATATGGCTGTGACGAGGCGGCAAATCTTTCGAGTTGAAACCTTAAGTTTAATTCACTTAAGTTGAGTTGAACCGAGTGAAGGGCTATTTGCGGATAGATAGTGCAGTTTTTGTTTAGCCTGGATTCAGGCCCGATCGGTCGGCGTTTTTATAACTTTGCTTTAATGTCACAAATCAAGTGAAACAAATGCCGACAACGACCACGTCAGATCGAGCGTGCCTTTTGTGCGATACCTCTGGCTATCCCTAGCTCGGCGGCCCTCTGAGCCCCACATCTTGGCCCCAAGCCGCACACACCCCCCCCCCCCCGCCCACTAGACCCGATTTCCCGCTCCCTTTTGGCTTTTAGCTGAGCTGGGGCTCAGCGCGTGTCGGCTGGTTGGAGGCCTTCATCTCTGCCGCTCGCAACGTGTTCGGAAAACGGGTTTGCCGGGCATTTGTATCTGTTGGATTTGGTATCTCTATAAGCCAGAGATGGGCATACCAAATTGCTTACGAACTTGGCAAATGCTTCTCCACTCAAATACTCTTTTGTACAGATTTAAATATGTTTGGGATGCTTGCATTAGACCGAAGCTTTAAAACTATTCGATAAAGTTTGCTTAAAATACATTAAAAGTGCCACAATTATTTTAAGAACAATTAGCTTGTTGTCTTGAATCAATAAAGAATTACTTATTTTATTAAAAATCTCAGTTCTTCATCAATAATTATAAAGAGCATGAAGATATCGCTAAAGCTTAGCTATATTTGTAAAATATGAACGTGTGTGCTAACTTGGCTTTGTCTGCCCTCCCCTCTCGCTCCCTCCGGCATGTGTCTCTCTCGCTCTTTGTCTCCTGCTGCGGTTTATTTAAGTTTTGCGCCCAAGTTTGCTGCGGCTACACACAAACGGAAATTAATTACAAACAGCGGGCTTAAACTCGCCGCAGCAACAAAAATAAAAACAATAATGAATGAGCGGCATAATAAACGAAGGCTGTGCTTGCTGTTGTTGTTGTTGTTGTTGCTGTTGATTTTGTTGTTGCCCCATAGGCAGATGCTGAACTGTTGTTGCTTTTGGCCATTAACTCAAAGGCGTTAATTTCCGACATAAGCAAATTACTCGCTGCCTCCATTCCACTGTATCTAATTTTTTTTTCCTTTTCGCTGGCGCCAATTTTCTGGAATTTTATCAACATTTTTCGCATGTCGCCGGCAAAAGCAAAAAGTTTCCCATTCCCATGGCAGTTAGTTATGCGTATGCGTATTTGTATGCTTGCAGTCGTCGTTCTGCTTGTTTTTGAATTTTGTGACTGTGTTTGTCAATCAAATGTCAATCAAACAATGCTCCAGTTTTCACGCTGTCTCAATCTTCTGTTGTTGTTGCCCAGTAATTTGATTGCTAAAGCGTAGGAGCTGCAGCGAATTGTGTAAATATTCATGTACTTTGTATCGGAACAAGGCTGGCGACACTCGGATTGTTCAGTTCAGCTGAGAACTTTCAGACAGATGATAAGATAGCGTGAGATACGCGATGCTGCGAGGGTTGATTCCAAAGTAGAGGGGCCACTCGAAAAGGGGTGAGCCCAGTTATACAGCCTATTCTATTTGCGTTTCAACACCAGTCTTGTCTAGATTGTGTCTCATGATTAAGTGTGAAATTCGAGAATTAATTGTTATGCTCGGGAACCATTTATTTTAAAAAGGCGGCTTAAATACACTTTTTACCAGTTGCATTAAATTCTATATTATTATTATCGTTTGGCGCCTCTGTAGTTTTCTAGTATTTGTGGTATTGTCCAACTAGAGCATTCTTCAAATTCATCACTTCAAAGTTTTGGCCCCAAACATAAGACCCAAAGCTGACACACACACAGTTTTTGTGGCTCCCACTTCTGGCCCAAACTGGCGGCTAAAAAACTCTCAAGTATCACAAATCACATATCGCATATGCCTAGGCATTTACGTAAATTATTGTGTCGCTTTTTGTTGTTGACTCTTGGCCCTTTTTATGGCCATGTAAAAATTGCGCGGAACCAAAAGACAGACCATGCGCTTTTGTTATTACAAGGCGTCCGCTTTTACGACCACCTGCAATGCCAAACTCGAGATAAGAGATAAAATTTGTATAAATAATTTAGGCAGAAATTTACGCACAATGCGCCTCGGCGGAGAGACAATAAAATTGTACAAATTATGAACTTGAGGCGTGTTTCGACCGAAACTCTCGCTTTTCTGCCACTGACATATGCACTCGAACAGAAGAAACTCGAGAAAATACTTGAAAAATGATTATTATATACTCCACTCGGCTTTTTGTATTCCCTTCGCCTTGATTCACACGCAAGCTCGGCACAGAAGACACTTCAAAAGTCTTCGTAGTATTATAATAATAAAATATACACACAGAACTGAATTATTATGCTTCTTTCAACTTTTGCGCCTAATTCACACTTTGTCCTCTTCCTTCACATCGTTCTGGTTGTGTGTGAAAATTTTATGTATTGCCTTTAGCAGCATCATCAAAAAAATAAAAACAACGCGCGGGGAGATTTCCCCCATGTTCCAGAAGAAGACATCAATATGAAATTTTTGTCACGTTTTCTAATGGGCCGATGGGCTGAGGAGGGGGTAACTTCTATGGGTTGTCGGGTAGCAGGCCCAGTTGCATAACCGCGGGCAGTGGCGTTGCTTAAGGGGGGCTCAAAGATATGAGATATTCCCGATGAAATTCACATGCTGTCTTCAAATTCGATGTGAAAATTGAAAATGGTTTTATCCGGTTGAAGGGGTGACACATTTGTTTGCCTTCGGGCTCGGGGGAAATCCAATATAAATAATGCAACTTATAGCAATGGCAATATATGTATTTTTCAGTATCTACAAGTAGATGTCACTTATGAAGGGCAATAAAATGAACGCAATTAAATATATTCAATAAAATAGTAGCTATACTATATCTGTATCAAATTCCCAGTAAAACTGCCCTCAACTGGTAATAAAACTACATATTAGTAATTACCATTAATTAATTAAACCACATATTAAAAAGGAGGACTTTGAAAGTCCTCAATTGAATGCGCTTAAATTCTTTTACTTTATAATAAATACTATTATACATGAAAGTATCTATTTATTTCTTCACTTCTGACTCCTTCAACACTTCACGAGCACTTACTCTGCGATACATTATTCAACGCCACGTAGAATATAATTTTCTATCATATTTCAATAAGAACATCAATCATCGACCCCTCCACTCGCCGCCCCTGACAGGGCTCTCTATCACTCGTAGCCATCAATGTTTTTATGTTATGTTATGCCATGTGCTATTACTTTAGCATTGGCGAACACCCTACAAAACGTGCAGGGCAACCCAACTTCGCCTAGAACCCCCCCTTTTATATCTGGCACCTCCGACAAGCCATTAAACAGACCCGCACACACTGATACAGGGCAGATACATCTCACAGATACAGATACAGATACATTCTCATCCCAATCTCACAGAGCCACGCATGACTATAAAGTATATTTTAGCATGTCAAGCGTTGCGCATCCGCTTTGATGTTTATTTGACAGTTTTTATAGCGGCTTTTATCTGCCAACTACTTGGCCAAGTTCCCCTCTCCTGCCACGTCCTCCTCCTCCTCCTCCTCCTCCTCCACCTCCTCCCGCCCCTTTTATTTCCCTTTAAGTTAGTTGGCTAAAAACAACAATTTTCCCGCTGCTTCTGTTTTGTTTTTACTTTTTTGCCAACGAGAATACTTTGAAGATTTATACTTTGTTTTTGTTTGTGCTCGTTGTTGTCTCGGCTTTGACTTTGAGAGCCCAGAATGCGTCACACGCATATATGTACAACGTTAATTCATTTTCGGGTATAAAGAGAAATACATCAGGAACAACAACCAACAAGTTGATTGCCCACGCACTCGACCAACTCATTCAGTAATTTCTGCGTTGTATATTCTGGCGGAAAAATGCATCTCAAGTGCATGCGGCCTAGATATTTCAACACGCACACTCGTTTTGTATCTCTCGGATTCTCTGTTTTCAGTTTGTATTTCAGCCTATACGTTTTGTATACTCACATCTATTTTCTGTTTGCCCTTTAATCTACAGAAATACGGAATTATTGTAAGAAATTACTTTCTCTATTTAGAAATATAAATTCCAGTAAAATCAAAAAAAAAACATTGTTATTTTTTAAAATATCTCATTGTTATTAAAAAAAAAATAATTTAACTTAACATCTTCAACTAAATGAAGAGTGAATAAATAATTAGGCAATTGTTTGGTGAAAGTATAGTTAACTTATAGTTGCACTGTCGTTCTTTTATCGACTTCCAACTTAATTACAAATCCCAACAGCATTCTTATATTCTCTAAAATAGTTTCCCCATTTTTCGGTTGACTTTTGAGGAGTATTTCACATATTTTCTTAGTGTTTATCGTTTGTTTTATAGCTACTGTGCCAAGAACGAAGTCGACGCCTCGGCATCGGCGACAAATTCCGTGTTTTTTTTTTTTGCCCCGCCTCCGCTTGTGATTCTGAAGTTTCTGGCACTTTTTGGGGGGCCAAATGTGGGCGGGACGGGTCCCCGGCCCCTCAGCCACAATTTGTTTGCACAATTACCTCTAAAGCAAACAGACAGACAAACACACACAGCCGAAATGCGGACAATTTTTGTGCAAACGGCGGCAAATTAAGTTTCTGCACATAAAGTCGAGAATGGATATTGGATTCACCCCCACTGTTCGCCCCAAAGAGGGGAAAAAAATAAAACGAGACTGGCGACCATTTGGCTAAATATTTAATGAAAATATGCGCATTTCCCAGGCATACGACTTTGGCTTTGTCTTTCGATTGCAATTACATTACGCTGGCCAGGGCAACAGAACAATAACAGAATTGCGTATACGCCTCGTTGTGCCAAGGATATTTGCACAGTTCAACTGTTTGTGGATTATTCATGCAATGGCCAGGACGATTTCATTATTTTAAAATCAACAAGGATTTGCATAAGCTGATTGCATCCAGCTCAGTTCACTATCAGTTCCCATGCGCCATCAAATATTAATATAATTTAAGCAAACACGAAGCTTTTATTAAATCAAGTTTCTTTTTTTGGCTTTCTCTGAATGCGAAACTTCTGGTCATAAAATAGTTTTATTGCCCCGACTCTCGGAATTGTCGCCATTCTTCGTAAGCCACTTGCCACTATAATTAACTATTTTTCGTCAGTGCCACAAACAATCTTGAGCCACAGGGCTTAAGTGGTATTCTTTTGGTCCCGAGAAGTTCAGACGTGTGCGACGTTCGCGAGAGTTAATGTGAAGTTTCGTCGAGGGTCCTGAACTATGTGGCAAAGTTGAAGTGAAACAGGGGTGGTCAATGTAATGCTGCGAGGGGGATTTTATTGACCTAATGAATGCTTTTTGACATGAACACACACACTCAAGAATTTTAAATCCTCGTTCTGGTAGAATCAGGATGCAGTCCTATGCACTTCTTATATCCATGAACACATAATCCCGACCATGTCTTGTGGAGTTTTTCCCGCCAAGATGCATACCACCTTCTAGATTATCCAATCCCCCTAGGACGCCCCTGAATCCCTCTCTTTTCCCACTATAATTTGCCTCTCACTCGACTCTTCGGGCTTGGTTTACTTGACTTGACTTGGCCTGGTCCGTGTGGGCCAGAATTTTTGTTGCCTTTTGCCTGTCGTTTGTTTACTTTTCATATGACAAAGTCAACCGACATCGTTGTCGGCAACTTCTTGGTAACTTTTTGTTTCTTCTGTAGTCGCTTTTTTCGTATTTTAAACAACAAATACTCCGCACGCAGCACGTTCTCCAGTCGAGTTTGTCGGTTGTCGCTGCACGTAGCATATTTAAAAAATAAAAAGAAAAAACGTCCAGGGGGAAGGAAACAAAAAGCCTCCAGATTTACGTACTTGGAACTTGGCAGCCGCACATGCGAGACTCTGGCTGAGATTCGACTGGGAATAGAGGGGGTTCCAGGGGTCGGGCATCGGAGTCAGAGTCAGAGTCATATGTGGGCTCTGACAAGGGGCTACCGTTTGGCCGCTGAAGGATTTCTTTTTGTTAGCTTTTTTCCAGTTCTTTCTTTTGCGGCTTGTCGGCGAAAAAGAACCAGTAGCCGAGAGGCAGTGGCGGCAGAACAGCCCGAAACTTGCAGCCTGCCTCCGTGCCACGTTGCACTCGAGTGAATGCCAAAAAGTTGAGGTTTGCAACTCGTTATACTCTGGCACTTGAGGGGTCTATCAATTATGGAGAGCAAAGGTTGCAAGCAAGCTGATGCTTTTAGTTGACAACCTGGAGGATTTTATTTATTCATAGCTTAAGGAAATGCAAGGAGATCTTGTTAAAATAGATCATATCTCATAATATCCAAATGCATGCAAGAGAATAATGCTTTACAGAATGCTTTCTTAAATTCGTAGATACTTAGATACTGTTGGACTGTCAAAAGTAGATAATAAAATCAATAACTCAATTGACAAATATAATAATATTTTACAGAGCCTTTCATCCCAGTGCTCTGTGCTGTTAGACATCCCCTAGAGTATCTAAGCTTCGTTCGCCATCATTCCCCCATTTATTTTGTTATTCTTTTATGGAGCACTGCAGATTGTTGTTGTCGCTGACCCTCCCCGCTTGAGGCCAAAATTAAACTGGCTTTTGGCCTGGCCGGCAAATATTTGTGGTTTGGCTTTGAGCCCCCAGCCCAAAACTCCAGCTCGACTCGAGTACGAGTCCCCGTGCAGCATTCTCGGCTACAATTTGATTGCATTTTAACAAGGGGTTCGGTCGAGCCAATTTCTTCATCGTCGTTGCGCTGCGATGCTGGAAAACCAATAAGCAGCATTTGAAAATTCAATTGTTATTGCTGGCTTTTCTTTCATCTCCATGGTCAGTCCAGTCCTTTTCCGCTCTGTTCTTTCATCTGCCCCGGCGCACACAGAGTCCAAATTGTTTTCCATTATTTTTCTGACTCAGCACTAGTGGCAGCTGAAAGGAGCGGCTCTTCATCAGCTTTTGATTGCTTTCCAGCTGGCTCTTGAATTTTTTCTGATTTGTCATTATATTTATGAGTTACAACTGCTGTCGCTGGCCATCTCATCCCCAGAGCCGCGGTGCGCATAACATGATTTCCGTTTTAGGAGCTTGAGTTCTGTTCTCCAGACTCTGCGGGCCAGCAATTAAGAGGACCGAGAATGACGAAGACCACAACATCTTGAGCGGAAGTCATTTGGCTCCTCAGCGCTGCTCCGTGCTCCCATGTGGGGCTTTGTAATTGATTTTCTTGCTCCACTCGCGGAGAAACCATTTAATTGCCCTCGTACACAGGCCGCAAAATCGCGCCAAAGTTCTATGCAAATACCCATTTCCTAGGCCCATATCCATATCCCATAGACAAGTCCATGACCACTTTCATGCCTTATTGGCCCATAACTTGACCCACTTTCGGGGCGTGCCCCGGGTCATTACGGCAAGTAAAAAAAAAAGAAATGAACAGAAAACTTAAGCCGAGTTTATGTGGGGTGTGGAGTGTTCGGAGGGAGCGGAGGGCAAGTCCGTGATGATTGCGAATTGTTTTCCCCCGGACTTTTTCTTAAAAAGATACTTCACTGGCTAAAGGCCTTTTGAGGATGCTGCCCAGCAGCTGTTGCAGTTTTCAAATATCTCACATACTTCAAGTTACACTTGGTCCACTTTCAAAAGTGGTTGATGGTTGAGTCCGAGGAGTTCTTGGTCAAGAATTTTGGGTTGCTGATAAATTTATTAGGGTTACTTGGCTCTACTCAGAAGATATTCACACTGTAATAATTACAGTGGCTAGAACCATTTTTATTAGTACCATAAGTCGTTGGAATTTAACGTTTTAAATTTCATGGTATAAATTCAGTTTCCCCGTCTCAAAACTAAATTTCTTTGCAACCAAAGAAAGTTTTCGCAATTCAAACGTCTGTTTACTTATCCACACTCCACTCCACTCTCAAAAATCACAGAACGTGACAAAAACTGAACAAAATTTGCACTCACTAAACAGAATACTTACTTAAACATTCCGACTGAGTGCCAATCATATCTACCCTCCTAGTGAACCGAATCTTAAAGTCGCTTTTAACAGGCTTTAAACTTGATTGAAAAATAAGAGAGGCATTCAGTTCGAAAATACGGGAATGCGGTTGCCCAGATTCCAGTGATAAACTACCAGCAAAAAAAAAAAAAACGAAAAACATAGAGAAAAAAAGCGGGAGGAAAACCGAGGAAAAAGAAAAACTTTTTTAAATACACTTAAGCCAGGATGGTTGGCCAGGTTGTGGAGTATGCTGGGTATGTCCTGGTCAAATCGGCAACGACTTTCGGTTAAAAGTCCGAGGCTGCTTTGAACTTTCCCGCCCGATTTCCCCGCCCACTTCCTTTCGCTTTGGCAACAAAGTTAACTTGATTGAACTTTGTTTGGCTTTGCCTTTAGCTTGCTTTCTTGTTTTTCCTTACATTTTTTATGTTGCCCACCAATGTTTTTCTTGTTCCTCGCTTTTCTTCTCTCTTGTTGTGTGTTGTTTGCGCTTTATAAAACTAAATGGAAAATAAATTTTGTTTGCACTTTGTATGGCGAAAAAAAAAAACATAGTAGCACAGAACTGTGAAAAGAAAGGAAATGGCAACTTGAGAGTGTGAAGGAAAAAGTTTTTCAAATGCCTTGGGGCGGTTTCACCATGAGAATGGACTGATGGACTAATGGACTGGAGTGGTTGGAAATCCCTGGCTTAATTGTGGCGCATTTCCTGGAACCCTTTTCATTATTCGGTGCATTGTATCATCAGTAGACAATAAACTGCGAAATTCGAAAAGAAACTCCCGAAGGCAGTAAAATCCGGGCGGTCGAAATAAGGGAACTGCGGCATACACTGGGAAAAACTATGTACGAGATTCAGTACACATTAACAAAATTAAACTTCCTAATGGTTCTTCCAAATTAAGCTGCTGAGACTTTCTAAGTTTGTCAATGTTAGTTCTCATTTCTAATAGTTTTTCTTTCTTTCCACCCATATTTTTCGCCCAGTGCTTTCGATCCCGGTTTTTTTGGGGTTGCTTCCGCTGCAGCAAACGGCCGCCTGCAATCCGGCGATAGCAATCCCCGACTCTTGTCATATTTCCTGGCTGTCTGGGCCGCTCGCGAGCTCTTCAAATTTGGGGGCGTTTAAGCCGGTTTTATACGCTGGAGTGGTAGAATGAAAGTCGGGTAGTGGGGTCTAAGGGTTGCTTTAAACCAACGTACGTGACTCCGTTTTCGGAGTTTTTGTTGAGGGCTGTCAAAAGTCACCCTCTATGATTTTTTCGCTTGGCGGCGAGTGAAACTAAATAGCCAAAACTGCTGACTGCCTATCGATTTTGGTCATTTATCGCTCTAATGCGATTATAATGCTTAAAATATTCCCAAGCAAAGTTCTCTCCAGCTGAGATTCCCCCCCAGTTTGTCAAAGCGTGAAAAGTACAACACACCCCCGAACCAAAGGGGAAAAATACAATATGTATAATATTGGGAGCTTACGACGCCTTTAAGGGATGACTTCTTTGATTCGAACTTGGTTCGGTACACACCTGCAAGGAAAAGAGAAAAGGGTTGCATTAGTCAAGGAAGTTATGATGAAAAAATGCCAATGATGTGGGGAATGGCGACCCGATGAAGGCATCAATCAGGCATGCCATCAATCAGTTTATTTAATCAACTAGAACGTGATGGAGTTGACGTGTAAGCATTGGGATATGCCCACGGCTGATGGAATCCCCGGGAGGATGGGACTGGATCATGTTTGGGCTGGATAAGGTTTTGTTATTTTGCTGGATAAATTACGGCTCAGTGCATCTATGGGGTTCTTCTTGAATCGGAACTAGCTTAGATATACGATTTCTTTCATCTCCACCCTGCCATCTATCTATGTTTTCATATTGTTTGTATTCGTGTTCGTATTTCCGTTCTCTGATTGAATTTCCTTTTAACCCGACTATACTACTGATGATAATCGATAAATTTTTTTGGCCGGAAATTAGTTTCGATGTTTAAGTAGTTACAGTTTCATTTTTTATATTCTCACCCTTTTCGCACTTAAGCCCCTACACTCATTTGAAATCCTTCACCACATGCATAACTCTTGATCATACTCTTGTTTTATTTTTTTTTTTTCATACCGCTTATAAGGATATACGCCCCCTATTTGGAGAGCCTTTTTCGTAGCACTTCCCATGCTGCCATCGTATTTTATGCCCATTAGGCCTAATATGCGTTAATGCTATAAATAAAGCCTCGTCGCCATACGATTATGGCATACTAACAAACTTCGTTTTGTTTTCGTGCAGAGGCCCTCTTGTCTCTTTTTTTTCGCACATTGTAGGTGGAATCGGGGGGAGCCTGCTCGAAGGCCCCAACTTCGGAAGATATTCTCCCCCGCTACTCTGCTAATATGAAATGTAATTTACAGTTGCCGAGAAGACAGCGAAGACAACAATGACAACAGGGCCAAGAGTCTTTAACGTCTTTAATCCAATTTCCCAGCGACATGCAGACCGAGAATGAATACAAATGCGGCGTACGTGTTAAATTTCCCCAATTAAATGGGTTGGCTGAGAGTTATTTTACCCGTCATTTGCAGCTCGTCTCCTAATCGATATTTATATTTTGTTTGGGCCATTGACTTAATTTCTTCGTCTCTGCTTTCTGCACAACACAAATTATGCAATTCAAATTAATGCTGCCATTATCGGGGAGTTGAGGGCTATCCGAGAGGCTTCTACATCTCTGGTGTGTTTTCTTTCTTGTCCCCCCCCCCCCCCCCCCCCCCCCCAGTTTATGTAGGTTTTCTTCCTACATTTTTTTTTTGTTTTTGTTTTTTTTTTTTTGTGAAATGAAATTAATCCAGCTTGGCGAATGCCAGGCACGTAACACTGTGGATGAGTCTCCATTTCTGCTGTGTTTGTCTTTTGTATTCCGTTTCTTTTCTTGTCGACTTCCCCACTCCATACTCTATGCATGATTTTTCAATAGCTTTTCATGCTGGCCAAAACCAATCCATGCCGTAGAACAAAAGGCCTCCGGAGTTGCCTTAATTCTGTGTGCTTTGAAATCGAATTAGGTTGCCATATAGCTGCATATATGTACATGTAGATGTAAGTGTGTACGTGTGAGATGACCCGTGCACTAAAACAAGTCTATATAACTAGCACATATTTTAAGATTAACTTAAATAAAAGTCCTAACTATTCCAAACATGTTATCACATTTTCAAACCGAAAAAACGTTTAAAAAAAAAACTATCCAAGCTATTGAAACTTTGGTAGCTTTTTCACAACACAGTACTGAACATTTTTTGTTTATCTTAGGTGAAATAATTCCCAGTGTAGCATTGTCATCTCGGTTTTTGGTGTTTTTCTGTTTTTCGCAATTTTAGGTGAGGGCCGGGGAGTGGGCTAAATTTATGCCTACAACCCCACACCCAACTGACTTTCACACACGTAACCTGGTTGACAGCTGTTGCCCAAGGCGAAGTGCGAGGGGGTGGCAGGCGGTAGGGGACTGTGGCTGGGGGAAAGTGAAGATGCTGCTGCCATGGCAAAGATAACAACCAAAAAGGCGAAATAAGCAAAAATATATATATAAGTATATAGGACATAGGACATATACATTTAGGGGAGTGGCATCGTTTGTAGGCCTTGCATTGTTAGCAGTTGGCAGTTACCTTTCGGTTAAGTCGGATTCGAAGGTGAGGGGTGGAGAAATGGCCGGGGAGGGAATGAGACATGGCATAATTGGGCTACATTGGCATTTCACTTTTGGACCAACTGCTGTCGCAGAAGAACAAGAAATCCAACAGCAAGATGGGGTATAAGAATAATAGGTTGAGATGGGCCAACACAAATGTAAATGCCACACAAACGGCATTGAACTGACCCAGTTTCTTGGTGCGAAAATGGTGGTTAAGTTAGCCAAGGCGACCAAATTACATTACAGAAGAGGTTTTGAATAAAATATCAAGATTGTCCCTTAGGACCTGCCAAGCCTTGGAAATTGTAGGTTACATAAAGAGAAATGTTACAATAGGAGACTTTAATTTGTACAGACATTACAATACTTGAAAATTGCAATGTAGTGGGATTTTATAGGCTCACTAATAGATAGTAATGAGTAAATAGAAATAATAGTTAATTGCTTCAAAACTTTAACACCCTAAATACCCTTTTCTGGCAAAAAAGTATATCCGCAATAAATACATTTACTGCCACCACATTTATCCAAATATGTACAACTCTCTTATCAATTCTCATTTAAGGTTCCTTTATTGCCCCGTCTTAACTCCTCATTGGCATAGTAAATCTACATCAAGCAGACATTTCCCACTCCACTTCCGTTTTCCTCTTTATTTTTCCGCTCATGTCTTTTGTTTTCCCTCCGCAGACATTGACACTGACATCTTTGTCACCTGAACATCCTTTCGCTTCCTTTTACCTTCCTGTTGGGTCCCCTATTCCATTTCAGATTACGCGGCACACACGCACACGGATCCTCCTTTCCTTCACCCAATAGGAAAAAACATATCTCTATAGATGAAAATTGCTTCCCCCCAAATTGGCCATAGCCCCTTCGAAATGGCCCTTTGCTGTCTTAACGGAAATCTTCGATGGCAGTTTTCGCACCAAAAAGGAAAACACTTCCTACTACTTTAGACAATCGCAGATACCTTCATTATATGGAGCCAGGAATTGGAATCACAAACGCAATCGCAAAACGGCATCAAAATGCTCTCCAGAGCATAAGCGTCTTTTATTTTATTGTTTTGTCAACGCTTAAAAGAAATGTTTTTCCATTTAGCTGAACACTTATGAGTATTGTGCTCACCGGATACGTTTTTGGGATTTAAAAAAAGAAAGGGAAAAACCGGAGGAAAATATGAGGGAAATGCGGCTGAGCTTATGTGCGAGTGTTCGTGCCATTGACGACGACTTTTCACACCACATCAAAAGGCGACGAGGCGAGTGCACTCAAGTGTATAAACAATGGCGTTAAGTGTTTAAGTGTACGGAAATATCACAGCCATGGATTGGCCTCGAACTCCGGGTCCTAAACCCCCTCAGCTTTAATTCCATTTTATGGCATTAGCAATTTAAAAAGTGGAGAGGCAAACGAACGCAGCTAGAAGCAGACACAAAGTTTAATTGCTAGCAACAGCTTGGAAATAGTTACAGATAGAGCGGTAGCCACATAAAAAACCGCATTGGGAATGGCCCACTTCAAAGAAAGGAAAAAACCATGGTGAACCGACCGACCATCCGTGCGACCAGGCAAAGATATATAAAAGGGCAGAGAAGATGGTCCAATAGAGACATTGGTGTATAATTTTATTGGTGCTCTGCGGATGCCAGATGGCGCCCAGAGCTTTTCCCCATGTTCCCTGTACTTACAGGTGGCTTATTGAGAGAGAGAGACGGTTTCCTTCGGAGGGGAATGCTTGCCTTGCGTTGGCTTAATTCAATGAAGCGGCTTAGGGCCAACATCAGCTGTGGCCAGCTTAAGTTAACAGTTTAAGCCGAAGCGCAAGTAACTAGAGCTCTTCTTTGGCCCGATTAGCTTAATTAAGAGAACGTGTGGGTTGGCCCAGAGAATCCCCGTGGGAAGTCAACAGGTAATTAAACGAGATGGGATAAAAATTAATGTTGATGGATGGCCCAGTTGATCGATGAGCTCGATTCACATTGTTGGTCATGTAGTGTAGTGTACGAAAAATCGGAAGGTGGATGATAAATCACTTGCATACAAAATTACTGTAGCGTGATTAGTTTGTTAAGAACGTGTGACAGGTATTATAAATTAATATTGAAAATTTCGCAATTACTTTAGTGCTCCTGCAGCCTCATCGCTTTTAAACCCCCCACATTTTCGATGGGACAATCCCTTCTAATTGCTTCATAAGCACGCGGAAACTAATGGCTAACTGAAAAATCATTAGCTTTAATGGCTTTCTTGGTCTGCTAACTTTCCGCGTTGTTAATTGGTTGGAAAATGCCAACGTAAGTAACAGTTAATTGCCTCTAACCAGCCATACCGGAGCACATGTACCCCATCCTCATCCCCATCCCCATGGCCATCCATAATCCCTTCCCATCGAACCACAACACACCTCCATACCCCAAGTCCAATGGCTGCCCATAATTAGATGCATGACTTGGCAGGGTCTTTTTATGTGCGGTTCGCTTGGTCCGTCTAAAAAGTCCGTCTGAAAGTCCGTCTGAAAGTCCGTCTAAAAGTCCGTCGATCCGTCCTCTATCCGTCCGTCTGTGGCTGCCGCTGCCGGTGCCGGCTACTCAATTAGCCAGAAAAGACATTAAACTTTCGCCCGCGGCAGCTGCAGAAGTTCAAGACTCCGACGTCTCACCGTGCCTAATGAAGTTAGTGCAGCACCGAAAAGAAATAACAAGAAATAAAAAACAACTTGCAAAGGCTAAGCTGCCTTAAGCTAAACACAAAAAAAAAAAAAAATATGTAAGCAAAACATTTCGGAGCGCCACTTTTTAAAGCAGCTGCTGGAAATTGAAAATCAACTTAAATTCCCTTCGCCACCTTTTCGCTGCTAAACGTCTGCCATAAATAAAATGCGAATTTTTCCCCGAAAACCAAAACAAAATTGCTCGGTTGCCGTGCGGAAAACGGGGGCATGACTGTGGTGGGTGTGAAAATTGCTGGCTGCACTTGCCCGTGGCTTTTCCGCAGTACGTGACCGGTTATCCCATACAACAGACACATGCATATCCCCATCGAGAACCTTTCCTGTCCTGTTGCTCTGCTGCCGGAACATATTTTACGTATCAAATTTTGTGCAAAATACTCACAGCTCGATGAAATTCTATTGGGAAATATTTTTCACCAGCTCTCCCCAAAGGGTATGCCCAAAAATGGCAAGAATTTCGGTTATTGAAAGAGTCTGGTGCTGTTGAAAATGGTTTGTCCTGCAAACTAACTGGTAAAGAAAGCTTCAAATATATAAGAAATTAATGTTTAAAATGCGTAATTGCGCTTGTTAATCAATCAAAATTCATAGCAACCTTTAATTTGATCTTTCTAAGCCCGTCTAATAGCTTGTTTTTAATAATCTTCAATTTATGCCTAATCTTCTTTGACAAAGAGTATGTCTGGTTTACCTTTTTATCCGTAAGCACTTGCCATCAATTTTGCACCAACTCTCGCCCCAAAATCTCCCAACTCTTGTGTGGATTTGGGACTCGATTTGGGTGGCAAAATATTCACCGATTCAGAGCTCTAAAGTGCATGGCGAACCGTTAAAAATGAATTGCCCGGGCATATTTTATAAACGAAAACAATTTTCAGCAGAATTTGTTTGTTGTTGAAATAACAACCAGAGGCGGCGCAACTATTAATAACAAAGTGTGGAGAAGTGAAGACCCCGCGAACTCCCCTAATACAATCATATAAATTACACTGCCAGAGCAATCAATCAATGTCAAAGTCAGACTGAGTTGCGCTTATAGGCCCAGGGTCGTCAGAAACACAGAGATGCGGCTCATGGTTGGGGTTCACGGTTGGGTATTGGGGCTGGGGGTTGGGGATTGGGGTAGATTTAAGCAAAGCTGCCACGTACTTGGCCGCTCATCAATTTCAATAAGCCCGCCGCGGAGGGGAGCTGAAAGTCCGAGTACTCCGGACCGCCGACCACCAGCGAACCATTAGCACCTAGGCCAAGTGGAGGCGGCATTTGTCAAAGTCCCCCGATATTCCATCCTATCCCAGATACAATGCTACCTATTCCCAGGGCACAGACATCCTCGCCTGTGTTTTGCATTTTAAATTGTGGCACAAATGAAATTGAAAATGGCTGCTAAATATGTGCAACAATGCGACAACATCGCTCAATTGCCAGCTCCTTTGTCTTGGCTGTATCTGTATCTGCACTTGTGTTTGTATCTGTATCTGTGCCTGAGTCTCCGTGTGGTGTCAACAATGGCAGAACGCTTTGGGTGGCATTTCATTGACAGCAAGTCATAAATTTTACAAATGACAGCCGGCAAGTGGTGAATGACAGTAGGAAAAAGAAAGAGGGAGGTGTTCGAAACCCATGCCAAGATCCCACATAGGATAGTTTTTGCCCTATGCAAATTTCGTTGGGATAAAGATAGAATGGTTGGGTCAAGGGTTAACAAAGCAGAACCCTTATCCTGCTGCATACTCATGGACAAATATTTTCTTTTAGAAGAAGGTTTTCCATACTGTAATACATTTACACAACATTATTACCATAAAGCTCTACTTTCAAATTGTTTAAGAGTTTTTATAACTCTATATTTAAACGCAATATGGTAAATTTTTTTTTTAATTTTTTAAAGCTCTATTTTTCAATTATGAGGGCCAGCAACCAATCACGTTGAAAAGTACTTTGTTTTGAACCCACTCAATCTTGTCATTCGATACCGGCTTAACCTTTCTTTCCCAACCACAATGAATACCAATTCAGGTTCCTATAACTATAGACAATGCTTCAGTACTTTCCATGTAAAATGGACATTCCTCATTGTGTCTTCGCCTATGATCTCTTTCCTAATCACTCTGAGCCTCAGTTCCAATTCCAGACTGCTGCTGCCTCATCAATCAATCAATCACAATAAGGTCTTTTGAAGGGGAAAAGAAAGACAATCACTTCGGGGAACCTTTCCCGTGGCCACAACACAACATCCCGCTCTAATGACAGCTGGGCACTTACGGTATCTGGAATCGGCCTAATCGTGCCCTTCCACTCGGAATTGAAATGTATTTCGCCTTTATCGGTGGGACCACACCCATGGCGGCTCCCTGGAACCGATGCAACCGATTTCATCCGATTCCAACCGCATTTGGAGACCACAAAATGCCAGCATAACGGCAACACCTGCCCATCAGTTGGGTCACTTTTTCCATGCGAGTGTGTGTGTGTGTGTGTGTGCGGAACGGAAGTGCACAGAAGGAGAGCTAATGATGGCGGCGGAAGATGTGGAGAGGAGAGGAGAAGAAGCTGGATCCGAGCAACATTACCAAGGGATGGGATCCAGAGGGGAAGAGGCACAAAATCGTCGGCGCCGCATTTTGGAGCAGATGTGATGTGGATGCGGTTTATTCTCCGACCGGGGCTGCAGCGGAAGTTTTAACAACCGCCGCACACACACTCGCAAACACTGAGAGAAAGTCACATATAATAAAAATATTTAACAAATATTTATAATAATTTGAAATTATTTGATCACATTTGAAAGTATATATGTTAGAACTTAATTCTTGATCCTTGATCATGAATCAATTATACTATTGCTTTTAGCAACTTAAGTCTCATTTTCCTCAGTGCAGTCGCAGTTTAACACACACATATGGAAATTAAAATCAATTGCCATTGGAGTGGGATACGGAGGAATCTCCTGAAGACACACACGACGCTCCTCCGCTGCCATCATTAGCTGCAATCGAAATCGTAGTTTCTTTGCCGTGCATGTGTCATGCTGTTCTGTTTGCCATGAAAATCCCTGGAAAGACTGTGCTCGCCATGTGTCCTGCCTATCCGACCATGGATCTCCTTGACGTTTTTATAGCTGCTAACAATGTGTCAGGTTTTCCAGGAACTTCGTTTCGGCTTAGCCCTGAGCCGGTTCTGTATCTTTGGCCTCTGAAGCGGATAATTAGGCAAATGTTTTGCCTGGCAGCTTGAATGAAATGCTGGATGAGTAAGCGGCCAAATATTCGTGGCAGAAATACGCTAGATCTTCGATAAACGAGGGTTCAGAGCGACAGTTGATGTATGGGGATTATCTCGAATATTTCACAGCGATCTGGACATCACTGAAGGAAGTCGGAAAGGTTGCTTGGAATGCAAATGGTGGCATCTATATGAGGCAAAAGAATGTCGCACCACTGAGATACATTCGGCAGATAAAAAAAACTTTACAAATGTTTGCCATTAAATTGAGTTCAAGATGACTTCATAATAAAACTATTCGTGAATTGTATTGTAGAAGAAAGCTATTGGGATTTAATACATGAAAACTAGTTACTGTTTGACTAATAAACTTTTTGCAACTCAAAAACCTATGAATTCCACATGAGACAATGCTCATAAATACGTAAATCCCCTAGCATCCCAGATAGTTTAAGTCTCTTCAGCTGTTTTCATTCATTATAAGTTGAGAGTTTACCCGTTCATCTTTTTATAGCACCTCAAGGAGTACCTCGAGCACTAGGAAAAACTGCATTTCCTCAGATCCCCTGGCCTTTCCCCCACCCCCCCCTTCTTCCATGACTTTATGCATATTTTTGGCCTCCTCGGGTACCCCATTTTTATTATCGGAATGGGGGCCACACAAATTATGCGTAAATATGCAAACCTCCCTGCTCCGCCGTATTTCTTGTTTATCGTTTTGCGAAAAGTCAATTTTTATAACGCACAGAGCAAAAATGGGGGCCAGATAAACCGATCCGTTCATATATGTACATACTCGTATACATATGTATGTGTATATAGGAGTCGAGAAAAATGATTTGTGGTTGGCTGAAATTGGCGCAAACATTCCGAACCTAGGAACCCCAGTGGAGAAGGTGGGCTGGGAAAAGAATATGTAACAAATTTGTAATTCGAACGCTACAAATCACAATTTAGCATAATGATCAATTCATAAACGTCAAAACCTTGTTATTCCCAGTCGCCTGTGAAGTGAATTATGAGCGCATTTCAGCTCGTGGAATTTTTTGACTATTTTTTTTCGAATGGGGGCGTCGCTGAAGGGTGTCTCTCGCGATTGCGTAGCCGGAAATGTATATTATCCAATGACAACGACAGACACATAATACCCTTCACGATGGCAGAAACACAAAAGACAGGCAAACTTCCTCAGAAAACTAATTAAATAAATTGCATTAAATGCTCGCCGAGCAGTTGGTGTAGGGCCAAAACAGATATCTGATTACGAGGCGGCGTAGAAAGTTGTTCGTTGGACTTTCAGATATTGTTAGGTAAGGTAATGTACATAGGAAATATATATATATTACTATTCATGCACAAAATAGTACATAAAATAACTAAATAGGTTTAAATCAAGTTTCTTTAGCCCTTACTATCCATAATAATGTTTTGACAACATTTTTGCACATTATTAACTTAAAGCTTATTAAGAATTCCCTTTTAAGTCATCTACAAACGAAATTCATCAAAAGACCAAAAAAGTAACGCAATCTAAAGAGCATTTGCCATAACTCCGACTGACAGATGGCTCCTTGCCGCTTCCTGGCAGCCCCTCTCCCTCCACCCCCTCATCCGCCCACTGCCCCTGCCACACCCCCTCCTCCGCCCACTCCGATACCTTCTTCTTGGGCAGCCTGCAGCATATCAAATTAACACAGACACGATGTCGAGGACCCGGGACTGTTTGCTGCCCATTAACTGTAGCACTTTTGGGGCACGGCACCCCTTAGTTACTCCCCGTTAACCAAGCAGCTTCAATTTGTTGGTCAGGTTTTGTAAATACACCGCAAAAAGGGGTAGTAGTATGTGTAACATGCAACTATTTTTAAATTACATGTAATAAATATAAGTAAATATGAATTGAAGCTTTTGTTAGACATATAAACATAACGTACGTTTTTAAGGCCATGAACTTTGAAATACTGAGTGAAAATTATTTTGCATCTTGAATTTTTTGTCAGTTTTTAGATATTAGATGGAAGAATATCATGGCTTTACAGTGGGACATCGAATTCCCTTCCCCTGTATTTCCGTGTATTTACGTGGCTTTTTAATGAGCATCGTGGTCGCATCGGGGAAACTTTGAGCCTGGATCTCCGACCGACCGACTGGTGGCTTCACCTGGTGATTCCGAGGCCGAGAGTCCCAGTCCTGGCCAAAGCAAATTGCAGGTTCTCTTTCCCTTTTTCCCTTTTTCCCTTCGAGCCCTGGCCACAAAGTGTTGCGTTGCACTCATATTTTGCCGTGTGCACCTTAATTATATGGCCGCCGACAGAAATTCAAGTGAAAAATGTTTCTCCGATGATGAAAACGCAGCAGCAGCCGCAAAAGCAGAAGCCCAAGAACCAGCAGAATCGAGGGGAAAAAGGAAGGGAGAAGAATGGGAAGGAAAATTGAAGAAGAAAAGGTAGCAGCACTGCTGAGTGGTCGAAACCTAAGCCTATTCCGTGCCGCTGTTTAAGCCATGAAAATTTAATGCCAGCTTACGACGAACAATGCCCATGGAATGGAATTCGAGGAATTTTTAGGACCGCATTTCCGCTTAGGCACCGAAACGCCCGCACCGCACCAAGTATTAATTATGTACGCATAAAATATCTTTTGAGACCCTTTCAAGCGCTCTAAAACCCTTTCGGGGCCGACATCAATGGGATGCAAATTAACTGTACAAACATAAATAACACTTGAAGTTCTCCGAAAAAGAATGGATATATATATATCAGCATCAGCATCGGCTACAGCGAACGGACCTCTCGACATTTGTCAAAGCAATAAAAATTGTTGGGCTCCTGTTTGATAAGAGTTTTTTATCATCTTTGCTGCGAGGGTTTTTGGACCCCAGTCCCTTCTGCATCCCTTCATTAATTCAGCGGCACGCAGCCGTCCTTTTTGTAATATTCTCTCATTACCCTAGATACTTTTCTGCTGGCTTTTTCGCATCCGTATCTCAGCGTGGTCCATATCCGTAGCTGTATCTCTATCTCTATCTCAACTTGTTGCTGCTGTGGTTGCTGGCGTTTTTTTCCCACACCTCGCACAGGGTCTTTAATGAATTGGAATTGACAGTTTGTTGGCATTTCATATGTACAGAAATAAATATATTTATGTGGGCCTTGTTCGCGCTCTGTATCTCTGAGTACGCTCATTTTTAATGTATCTGCAAGATGCATCATCAATTATTCAATAGACTGCACTGCAATGCAGTCAAACGAAAACTTTACCCTCGGCCCCGGCCGCTGGAAAAGTGATTAATTGGCGCTACAAATTTATGACGTGGTACGGCCGATAGCGAGTTGAATGTATGATAAAGCCCCCAAATGGATAGGAGTCCGCCCTCCGTTGCTCCATTGCTCCGCCCCCAAAGCGATTAAAACTTTTCGTCATTCGGACAAACTCCAACTTCGTAAATACATTAAAGTATCCGCATGTGCATGTGTACATGCTGTTTGTTTGTTGTTGTTTGTCCTGTCATTATGTTTATTGTTATGGTCTTCGCTTTGTGCAATAAATATTATATAAATCATGGAAATAATTTATAAAGCTATATTTACTCAATACAACGGTCTGAACTGCTAACGAGGTTTCCATAGATATTTCCTCTTATTTGCAGTAATGGGAAACTTGATATATGACCTCTTGACGGTTGGGGCATTTATGTGGGGCTAGTTTTTTGGTCAGAGTTCTTTAAGGGGTGCCTTGATTTTGAATATGATTTCTAGAATATTCCTCACTTTTGTAGGGCATTGGATATACATTTTAGATACGTTTATTTCTTTAAATATTTATGCTAGCATTAATATTGCCAATTGTACTGTCTAGTTATATAGCAATAATGCATATACTTTCTCCTAATTAACACTTCTTAAAGACTAGCTAATGTACAACTTTCCCTCTGCTGTGTCTTTATTTTTAAAAAGGCTTTAAGTACTGGCCATTGGCATTTTTCATGTTGTAATTTAACGCTTTTTTATGCCACTCTGACCACACCCACAACGGCAACAATAACAACGAAACCCTCTTCACTTCCTCAAACAATTTTCCCAGTTGGTCAGCGGTACCGAAAATCTTTACAGGCAATGAGGGTCCATTGTTATTATGATTATTTGTAATGTATGTTTAAGGGTAAGGGGATGGGGGATGGGAGCAGAGTTCGATGCTTTTAGGTTCTATTCAAGCCGATTGTTTCCCTTTGGGCCCTGAGCTTGCCACCGGGATTGTGTTAATCATGCTACATTGCAGCCGTTCCACAATAATCATAATAATCGAGAGTACAACAACAATAACAAACAACATCATTATTTTGGATATTTATGATATTTATGTAAGCTGGGCCGATGGCCTGTAGATGTAGATGTGCGCCACGATTGCTGTTGCCATGGCTCTTGATAAAAATTTAATGTAGCATGTTAACAAGCGACCCGTTATGATTACCCCCAATCCTGCCCCCTTCCACACAAAAGCAATCCAATCCCGACAATAACCCAAAATGCGGGACAGGGAATGGTAGAATGGTATGAAAAAAAAAAAACTATTGTACAATACAGCACAATCCCAGCAATTCCAATACGAAAACTCTGCAGTCCAATTTACCATTTCGATGATGATGATGATGCCGACTCCACAGACGACTCAACTTAACCCCTGGCGAGCGGAGGAGGAACCGGAACGGCGGCGCAGAGTGGGTTAAGCAATCCCAGTCCCAATCCCAAATCGAAATGTAGGTGCGCCAGACTAAGATGAAAATAAAGCTGGAACCTGAAGCTGAAGCTCGAGTTGAAGCCATCGTTCGGCGGAGGAAATGAATAATCAATAATCACAATTGAAAATTTTCTATAAATTGGCAGAGGCCGGCAACATAACAGTTTAATTTTTGTCTGCGGCAGACGATTGAAGGAAATGGAACTTTTATTTTATTTCATTTTATTTTTGGTCCAGAGAAAGAGAGAGAGAAAGAGAGAGTGTGGGAAAACTGTGGAAAGAGCTGGTGAACTCAAAGCTAAGAGAATTATGATTTTCCTTTGACAAGTTCCCTTTGAAGCAGCCTTTGAAGTCACAAATTATATTAGTCTGGATTTTTGGTTTCTCCTGAATGGCCTTTTGAAATCCTGTTGGAAATAAACGTATTTACCAGATAGAAGTATGGAAAGCTTATGTCTGCGTGAATTAAAGTCTTGAGATTTTCGAAATAATTACCCAGCAGCCAGGCAAACAATTTCCAACAAAACTGCCATCATGCGGCTGCAAACCATCCATTATCTATTCTCGTTTTCAAAGCACTTAGCTTCTATTGTTGCGGAGCTCTTGCATTTTAAAGTATCTCTGCCGCAACACCCAACCTTTTCACTGCAACACCTTTTTATCATTTAACTAGGTGGACGGAGCGAAATGGAATGGAATGGACGGGCAGGAGGATGCAGTTTCAGACCCGAAAATAAATCCCGACCAGAGGAGCGGAGCACTTTCGCATCAACAGCGTGGGAATTAATATCAATGTCGTTGTCGTTGATAGTGGTGGCGATGGTAATGGTGGTGCAGCTGCTCTTCCAGCTTTTCCTGCTGCTATCAGCTCTCAATTTTCCGGCACAGCCACCATGGCGTATATGTAATGCCCATTTTTTGTGTCGTTGCTCGCTACGGTTTAAACTCTCCTCTCGTTTTTTTCCTTTTTTTTTTTTTGCTTTTTATCAATTAAAAGCCACTTCAAAAGCGGAAAGTGTCTGTGTGTGCCGTTGACACGCATACATAAAATGAGGTAGAGGCACCCAAATACCCCCCACACACACACACACACATTCTGTCAGATTCACACACAGATATCCATAGTTCGCTTTGTTGTCAGTTGGCTTGGTTCGCTGGTTTTCTGTTTGTTAGTCGCCTTTTGTTTTATCGCCCCCCTGAAAAACCGCCTGCCACTTTGCTTCAGTGAGATAAAATGGAAAATCATTAAATACTGATCATTTCCATATATGCGTGGACATGGCACGTAGTCGTTATAAGGGAAAAAGATTGCCAAACTAGCCAAGTATGTACTGCATTGTATAGTATTTTAAGATGTTAAAGGAATAAATCATAATCGAATGTATTATACAATATATTTTACAAAGCATGATTACTGAATACAGCGGTGCTCATAGTGCTATTGCTCTCTCAAGAACTTCTTCCTCTTTCGCTAAATAAAATCCAGAGTTTCCCCACTTTTTTGGGGTCTTCCCCAAAATTTTCCCAGACCGCTTTCCTCAAAGCAGCCGGGCAGACAGGCATGTGGTTGGAGGCACATATGTTTGGCGGCTTTTTCGCTTTGACATAATCAAAACCAAACCGAACCGAACCGAACCCAAAGCAAACCGAGCGCACAAATGACGCGACTATCCCCAAAAAAAAATACTCGAAAGCGGCAAAGTGCGGCGGTGGCGGCGTCCACTCAAAGCTAATGACCGACAAAGCGTTTTGTATTATTTTCAATTTCATTTTCACTATACACAAACTATACCCCTGGCCCCCAATAGGCCCCTATAGCCGCCATAGCCAACAGGGCCCGCATTTTTCACCCTTTCCCCCCTTGGTGACAACACTTTTCGCTTCGGCCTCGCCACGCTTCGCCTTGCCATGCATTAAATATTATTAAGATAAGGCGCGGGGGTTCGCTTATCAATCAGACGTCAGAGGTACCGACCCTCGTATATATGTATTATTCGCAAAGAAGAAGAGCCAACACGGTTCTTCCATCAGAGTTATGAGTTATTGGAACAAACCGTCAACAGAGAGTTTCAGAGTTTCCGTAAATATTTGCTTAGAACGTGTTTTCCTTTACGCCTTTTGAAAGTGCTAGCTGGTTTTTTGTTTGCAAAGCAATTTGTATTAATAAATATAAAAGTTTGGACTGTTCTTTGATTTTGTTACTCATATATCGAAACATATTTACAACTTTAATGGGTTTTACGTTTTCTACACTAATTTGTATCTTTATCTCGTTGTAACGTTTCTGTTAAAGTTATGACCCCCTAATGAAAGCTTGAGCTCTGTTTTTTTAGGCCAAAGTTATGGCCTGGTGGACGAAGGGCGACCTAAGTGCGGTATAATTCCAAGAAGTGGCCCGAGAGCCAATTGCTAAATCAACACAAACAAAAGCCGATGACCAAAACAAAAACCTCAAAAGTCATTACATATATCTTGAGTGGCCCCAACCCCCGGGAAGCCGAGGCCTGCAGAAATGCAGAAGCTACGAGCTAACAGCTTTTTATCTTTTGGCACAAGGCGGCACAGCATTGTTTTGGTTCGGTTCGGTTCGGTTCGGTTCGGTTGGGTTTGACTTGGCTTGGCAGCCACCTTCGAAAAACCAGTCCATTGCGGTGGACCAAAACCCAAAACAAGGCGAAATACCCATCGGATCTGGACGATCCGACCCGACCGATCCAAACGCAACCGAACCGGCCATATAGGGTCGCTGGCATATCGAAAGGCAGAGCGGCAACTTCCTGGCTAATATTACGAAAATTGCTTATACCAGGCTATTGCTCCCTGGCCATCCCCATACCCATACCCATACCCATAACCATGCCCCAACCCATAGCCATAGCCAGTTCCATTCCCCTCCGATTCTCGAGTTCTGCGGATCAGCCAAAAAGTGCCAAGTCAAAGTTGGTAGTGGCAGCTAGAGCTGGTGCCCGCTTCCCGGACCTCGGGGCTGCGATTTGAGCCCGGTGCGGTTCGAGCCACGTTGCTTTCAGCCTGTCATGAAGGCAATGCCGACGCGATTCGCCTGTTGCCTTCTACCGTAATTCACAACAACCACAGCCATAATAATAACAGCAACAGCACGGTATCGAAGAAAAGCCAAGGCGAGCGTTGTAAAACCCGCAGAAGAAACAGTGGTCACAAGTGCATTACCAAATATACAATTAAGTATGGTAAGCACAAATAAATGTTATATGCATGATCAAAAGACATAAATATAAGTATACTTAAATGAAAACCTTTTTAGTTACAATAAGTATAATAATTAAGGATGCCACATATGATCTACAAAATATGCGGATCCCACCTGTAAGTATGGCTTAAATGCATCTATACAACGTGTCTATTAAATCCTATTTAATCTGCTTAAAATCTTTCGAACATCAATAGCCTCTCAGGTTTGGGTTTCATATCATCCCCGCCCGTCAGTGCCCACGATAATCCCCATTCAAACACACGATTTTTAACCACTGTGCACGACGGCCTCTGGTGCCGCGCCTCAAAGCAAAAAGCGCATCTTTTGAACAGAGCGCAAAGCGCAGCTTGGCAGTCGCAGCATCGGCGCGGTGTGTATCTCAAAGATACAAGCAGAGTACGCTCGCTGGATCGCTGGATCGCCGTTCCTCGGCCCGTCCGTCTGTGCGTCCGTTTGTCTGAAAGTCGGTCCGTCCATCTGTCCGTCTGTCGATCGTCGGTTGGTCTCTAAACCGCTTTTGTGTAGCCGCTGCTGAGATGTTTGGCATAGTTGGCCTGGCCGCGGAACTGGTTGGATGTGGATGTGGATGTGGATGTATCTTCGAGATGGAGTTGGGGAGTTTCTCAGTTTTGGTCGGAGTTGGGGCTGCAGATGGATGGAGTGGCTCAGTTATTATTATTTTTGCTTGCGGCGGCGGCTCGACGACTTGCTGCCGCTGATGTCCGATGTTATTGTTGTTGTTTTATCAACGTGAGGGTTTTAAAAGGTTTTTGTGTATGAGTCGGCATCGGTATCTTGGCCTCGCAGCAGCTGCTGCTTTCTACACAGGAAATAATTATTTGGCCTTTTATAATTTTAACATTCAACAACAAATATATCGTGGCAAATCTAATTATTCATGTGATATTTTACTATCTGCGTAATCACTTTTAACATTTTGGATTTATGTTAATATAATATTTTACTAAATTTCACTATTCTTTTATAATTTTGCCCATTATTAATGTAATGTCTTAGGATTAAAGTGTCACAAAACAATGGAATTTTTTCCCAGTGCATCCATAAGCAACGGGCCAACTCCACCTCCATCGCGGCATCGACTTGCCTTCGGTTTTACCTGCAACAGGTAAGAAATGTTCGTACGTTGTTTTTAAACGGCGTCGGCATTTCAATTCGCTTGATTTTCATTTTTTGTACGACTCTCTTCCCGTTTGTTGTTGTGTAGTGTTTTCGAGGCTGCTTTCTTTGAAGTTGCATGCTTCGGTGTGCCTTTGGAGGTTTCCTTTGAATTCCCCCTGCATCTGCCAGCAATTAGTGTACGGGGCTTGTCGTCCTGCAAAGGGTTCAAAGTGTTGGCCTGGCATTTAATTGGCGCAGACCAATTGCCAGCCGATGCCGATGAGGAGGAAATCTCTCTCTGGGGCTTCAAAGCGAAACAAAACAAACCAATGAAAAAAAAGACTCCAGAAAAGTAAAGAGGTGGATGGGGGCCCCAGAATATTTCCAATGAATTTGTGGACAGAAAAAAGGAACCCAGGGAACATTGATTGATTGATGTTACTTCAGCGATTCGGACATCAACGTTGCTCGTTTGGCAGAAAGGTCGTCCGATTCGGTCGTCCATTTCCAATTCGGATCGGATCCCACTTTGGAAACACGGACCTTGTTTATTTACGTCCATGATATGCTACCCATGACTAAGGAGCCGATCTCTAAGCAGCAGCAGGAGCCAAAGCGAAACGTTCTATTGATCGCGATCGCGATCCCTATCCCTATCCCGATCCCTTCGCCTCTTCGATCTGCTTCCAAAAAAAATTCTATTTATTTTCCATGGGTCGCTTTCCTTTTGATCTGCCCTGCCGTTGTGTTTTTCTTCTTCAGCACCATGCCCGATTTTCCGTTCTATTTTTGTGTGTCGCTGCTCCGGCATTCTCCTACCCATTTTCATTTCCATTTCCAAAGACCACAAGCGAACGAACGGCTGTGTATCTTCCAGATAAAAATGCAGCCGGGCGATTGCCTACATTTTATTTTCAACTTTTAGTTGTTCGCCGTAATTATTGGAAAAGGATGTGGGAGAAGCCCTTGACTCAATGAATTCGAATACACACATACACACAAATACATACATATCTGTGTGCGGGTGAGTGAACAATTGTTTGGGAGAAGGTAATATTTTAGATCTTCGGCCCAGATAGTCGTATGTTAATGGGAATGGCCTTCGATAAGAGGCCACGGAAAAATGAATAAGGAAAACATTCTGCATGGGTTAGTGGTTTTAGTGTCAGGTAGGTGGATATAGGAATGGATCATTATTTCAATAGTAAATGCAATTATAAATCAATAATTATATATTCCTAAGCGACTTTCTTCATATTTATAAGATATCTTCCTGCGAATCCCTGACTCACTCAATATTTCAATTTAATTTACTTGACTGTGGCCAACAAATTGTTTCCCTGAATGCTATCGCCCAGCTGTCTCTCCCCACGAGAGCATTAACATCCATCTTTTCCATATCTGCTGCCAACTATCTGGAAATTCACTAAACAAGTTGAGAACGCTTGGCTTTCGCTTACCTGAGAATTGTTTGTAGCCGCCGAGAATTTTATGCTTCCACCATTTGACAATGTTACCCGCCATCGCTGCCCGGATATATGTACCTATATAGTTCTATATATAAGCGGGTTGAGGATGCAGTTACTTGGCGGTGTCTTGGATTTTTCGGTGTTTCTATTTTCCGTTTTTCGGGCGGCGGTGGTGGTGGTTGGGCTGGAAATTTACGAGTCCTGAGAGGAGGAGACCTGCAGTATAGCAGCAGCCCAAAATGTTTTACGGCCCTTGTGTGTGCGTTCTGCGCTCCCTGGCTGGCTATCCTTTTGTGTAAGGATCTAAGGACTGAGACTAATATACTCCAGGTAGGAGGCGAGAGAATCCTCCGCTTCCACTTCCACAGCCACTTCCCGTTCCACCGTGTTTATGCGCTGCCGCTGGGCGACCTTAATTTGTATCTGGTATTATTTTCGACTGTGCGGGTGGCAAGTTACCAGTCGTAGTCGCTGTCGTAAAAGTTTTTACAGCTCTGATGTGCTGCATTTTAGTTTAATTTGCGCATATTGCGCTGCTTTATTTGATCTACGTGTGTGTATCTTGCAGATACTCGTACTCGCGCTCGCACTCGTGTATATTGGTACCTTTGTGCCCGCTGCGCGCGTAATTTTAATTGTAAAACATTTTCGCCGACTCGATTTGTTTTTCGCCAGCCGTTTTGTTGTTATTTATTCAATTTTTTCTTTTTGCTTTGCGACGACGTAAATAACTTGGCGTATAAACAACAAAAAACAACAAATGCAAAAACACGATTTATTTCCAAACGATTGCGACGAGGGCGACGGCGACGTCAATTTTTCGGGGGGTGGCGTACCGGTTGTTTTTGTTATTGTTGTGGGGGCGGTTTTTCGTTTTTCGTTTTTCCTTTTTGCTTTTCACACTTGATTTTTCTCTCCGGCTAGAAAATTAAAACTTCACTGGGCGTATCTCGCGGATACATTTATTCATTTGATCAATTTCCAATTTCAACGATAACTTCACTGGGCCACAACAATCCGTTCGGTCAGTAGTTGTTTTGGTGGGCCAAACTACGCGTATCTTCTAGATCCTTTCCGCTGTATCTCCGAGTCTCAGTTCACACGTCTTTTCGAATCAACGGACGAAAACAATCTGAATGCGAGTCGTTCGAGAATCGAAACATTGCCCGTTGTTCGAAACTCATCTTCGAGCGCCGCTCTTTCTCTTTCGAACACGTTCTCTCAATTTCGAACTCGAAATTTGTAAAGGCGTGTTATCTCTTTTTCTATTCGAAAAGGGTATGATGGAACTCTGGTTCATGACAAGCAACATATATGAAATGATATAAACAAATATTTTTCTTTCTTCTTTATCTTCTAAAAAACGATTCAAATTTTACCAGTAAAAAATTAATAAAATTTATTTATTTTTATTTACATTTTTTTTTAACCACTGCAAATACCATATGTTTTGTTTCAAATTTATACATTCACATTTATGGAGTATTTTCCTTTTAATAGCTACTAAGCTAAACTATACTAAAAATTCGAGTGATATATTTTCAGTGATTTTTCCATTTATAACAGAACGTTCTTAAATATTGCATACAAAGAAGCAATTATTAGAGCAACATATTTGATTGCAGCGAATGCCACGCCTCAAATTTAGAGCTTTCTTTTGGCTTACACCTTTCAAGCTGAATTTTGACTGGTAGTTACTGCCTCCACCATCGGTTTTTGATTATACACGTGTTTGGATAATACCCGGTTTTAATTTGCCTCTATGCATAGCCGCAGCAGAAAAAAATTTGATTGTTTTTAAATTTGATCTCAACCGCTGCCCCTGCCCCAATTTTCGCCACGCAGAAGAAGCCGCCTGCTGAGCTTGAACATCAGGGCAATTACCAACCAACCAACCACCAACCAAAAAGTAACCCCAAACCCAAGCTCAAACCCGCCGATAATAACAGAGCAAGGAGAATCCTGAATTACGCCGCAGAGGCAAAAAAAAAAATATGAAGAAACACAAAGCTCTTTCTTTCTCCGGCGATCGAAAGCAAGTGGAAGGAACCCGCGGTGATCGGCTTGCCTTTAACCCACTGAGGCCCAATGTGGCAACCTGAAAAATATTAGTGTATTTATGGAGGTAAAATATAATATTTTTGCATACTTCACATTTACTTAAATACGTTAAATAATATAGTAATAACTAATATCGTGTTAAATTTCTAGAGAGCTAGTAACTGAAACATCAACTGTGTACCTAGTCGATTATAAGATATTATGAAATTTCAAGAAGAGATTAAACTAACAAAACCTCCTTATATCTTGATGTTCCATTAGGCATTATATGTTCCTAATTATATTTGAACGTTTAGGAGGACCAATATTCTTATGTAGAACTTCTAAATATGTACCGCTCTCAAGGGGTTAACTTTGCCCTCGGGGTCCGCAGGCTTTCGCACCGTAAAACGTTTTCGGCTTTCGGTATAATGGCGCTGTAATTGAAGAAGAACACGCGATCGAACGGAGGGTGAGGGGATCGAGAAGGGGCTCCGCAAAGGCGGCGGAGGGAACCTCCTTCTAACAGAATGGTTTCGGTCTGGGTCTTGTCTCTCTCTTTGTCGGACCCTCCTTTGTGGTGCCTTCGTCATACATTGATCCATCGTCTTAATTTCAGGAGGAGACGCGCCGCGCGTCTCCTGCGCTCCCTACATTTCGGATGCGGGCCCCTGATTGATGTCGGGAATCTGTCCGCCCTGTAGCCGATGATATTGATTTATGTTTACTCCGGTTTCGCATCCGAACCCCAACCCCAGCACTTTGTTCTGCCGAATTTCGCACAACATTTTGCCGCTTTGTATTTGACAAAAGTCGGCGGACAGGACAGACGGGCTGCAAATGTAATTACCCAAAAACGAGTGGAACATGTCTGGCGGCCCAGCAATCCGGTGGGCGCGGTTCCTGTTCATATGTGACTGACCCACCCGACCGACCATATAAAGGGTTCCCTGACATTTGTCCCTACGATGACGATGACGATGACGATGACGGAGTGACGGCCATGGCAACTGTCGCTGTAATTGACAAGGAGGCAGTATTCGATTCGCTCTGCGTCACTCCCCAGTGCCCCCGCCTTTTTGCCCAGTTTTCCCCCGCTTTCCACAGGCAAATCCCTATCTTCACACACATGGGCAATGCTGATGAGTTTTTGAAGGGTTAGGCGAGTTTAATCGGGTCCTATGTGGCGTGTGTGTTTGCATTAGGGAGTTGATTAGGTTACGGGGGTCATTTTGGCTACAGGAGATAAACATAATTGCCTTGTCTCGAACGTATTTCCGCAAAATATGATGCAGTTCCAGGGCACACATTAATGGGGCAATTTGATGAAGTATATTTATTTAATTCAATTGTAATTTAAATATTTTCGAAGCGAAAAGGATCAATCTTTTAAATAAATCGAATAAATAAATCGAACCAATAATCATTAAAGATTAACAATTTAAGCACCTATTAATTATCCCCACTGCTTTTGTTTAACTTCTAGGAACAAAGCAAATATCTCATTGCTAAGAATGGTTTTCAGCAATTGATGATTATTTTTTTTTTCACATGCCAACAACAAGACGCTCTAAATTTTCCAAATATTTTCAGTAAATAATGGGCAGCACATAAATTAGATAAGCAGATATATTTTTCAACTTGCGTCACAATCGAAGCTGCGCTGGATCTCATTAAAAAATATATATTTTCACGATCGGCTCGACGAAAAGAATCCAAATTTATTTTTTTAGTTTTTTGGAAGTCGTAAACGAATGAAATTGAAATAAATATCATATGCATGGGGTCGTGTACATTGTGAAACTATTCAATAAATTAACTTTGTTGTAAGTGCTGGCCATAAATATTTATATTTTATAGTATTTGTACGCTTGTCGTAAAATTCAAATGAAGTTGTCCCCCAATGATGGTCGACGAGTGGGCCGCGTTTATAAACATATTTCCAAAGCAATTATGAATTGTAGTTTTTGGCATTCGTCGGCTGACTGACAGGAAATTATATTGTGTTATAGGCCATAAAACTGGCAGGTCCGGAGAACCAAATGAGCCCCCAATGAGAGATCTTCAGTCCCATTGGTAGGTAGCATGTGCAACAGGCCTTTTGCTTTTGAAGTCCCCACCCCACCTCTCTGCGCTCAAATGACTTTTTACCCAGAAGTCGTTAAAAAACGACGAAAATTTCCAATTAATTTTGATAAACGCGGCCCGCAATGAAAAATATAAGATGCATATTGGTTTGGGGCTGGGGGAAAGTTTGTTTGCTGCCCCAAAGCGGAAATTGTAACTGTGCATTGATTGGGATGGGGGCCGGGATGGGGAAGAGGTGGGGCTGGGTAGTGCAACCAATTGTTGCTTATTAGGCCGAAAACATTAAAAATCTATCAAAACAACAACAACAGCGATGAGACAACAAATTGTTGTCTACGGAATGAAGCCATTTCAATCAGCCGTTTTATGAGTGTTTTTAGGCGCTTTTTGCCCGCCTGCCTCAACTGGATTTTTACGATTTTACATTTACAAGAGTCCGCCGTCCATCGCTGTCCATCAAACGATTAGGCCCGGCATGGATGTATCTATGTATAATATATAGGGAGTGGATCTGTTGTATCTATGGGTCTACGATTTCCGTGGGACTTAATGACCAGATTAATGATGCCAAAAACATGATGGGGAGCGATAGATTAAATGGGAGCTATAAAAGCGATTTAAGTGTGGGGTGGCGGTTGGTAGTGGGTTGTGTTCGGTGTGCTTTTAGGAATTTTTTCCAAGGAAAGAAACATCTCTGAAGCATCTTTTGGATATCTAGAAGATCTGAAGATAATATTTTCTTTAATTTTACTTCCAAGAAACTCATATAAAATATTTCAATTTGCAGCTCTGGCACTTGAATCACTTTTCAAAAGCATTTTCATTTGATTTTCGTTGTAAATCGCGCCTATTAAATTCCATTATACTGATTAAAGGCGAAATAATCATATGCCTATAATCATATTTCTGGTCTATACATTTGTTTAAAAATTTCTTCTAAGATCCTATAGGTAATATATAGCGATATTTCACTACTGTGTATTACTTCATACAACTTATTACTTGGAAACCATGGGAGAAATAATACCACCTGCGATACCAATTGATTAGATCACGCCCCCTCAAACTTAAATGAACCTTTCAAAAACATTTAACGAAATAAATAATCAAATTGCAACACACAGAAATCTTGAATCGCCACCCAGCTGAAGTGGAAATCTTGGTCGCACACCACAGGCGAAATAAGTAATAATTTATGCATTTTCATTTATTTTTCCACTAATATAAAGTTTTTCATTTATTCTGGGCTCCACTCGTAAATTACAGCCAGCTGGCCCGAAGGAGGGCGTGGAACTTTGGTTTGGGGAGCCAAACGAAAATAAAAATAATTTTTAAAGTGCTGCCCAGACACTGCATCCATTACCCCCGCGAAACCCCGAGATTGTATCTGCATTATCTACGCTGCCGTATCTGATAATGATCAACTGCTGGCCGACGCCTCAGCTGCCGCCTTTTTCTTTATACTTTTACATATCTGTACGAGTATATATGTATATATTTTCCTTTATTTCGTGTTTTTCCTCTTTTTGTTGCCTTTTAATTAAACGCTCAAGCCGCAAGCGCAGCTCAAGCCGCCGGCGGAGTGGAGTGGGTTCGGGTGGAGTCGTGCATGGGCGGCTGCCCCTTTGAGAGAAACCTTCCCCGCCGATTCTATATAGAGGTTGCCGCCTCATTTTGTCAGTCATGCCGTCATTGCTTCATTATCCATGCGCACATCACTCAACGCACACTCTGCATGTACTTCGTATATACATACATATATGGTATATATACCAATGCACTCAATTCCATCCGAGAACCCTGTTCCATTTCCAGACTGTGCCCATCCAAGTCATATCCATATTCATCATCGTCTGCATCTCAGCACCAACTCTAATCGAATTACTGACACACTTTTAAATTTATTACTGTCTCGCATCTCTCATATTATTAATTTTAAACAGCGGATTTTTATAATTTGTATACTCGGAATGATTAAATGATAAATTAAACCATAACAAATATTCAATGTTATAACATAACTTTTGCAGGCAGACATTAAAGATCGCAATTTCCTTCTCACATAAATGATCTCAGCAAAAAAAAAAAATTATGGAAATTATCTGACTTGTAATATAGAAAATAAACTTACCTTTTATCTTTTAAAAGGAAAATGAAATGAAATTAAAATCGATTTGACACGGTCTTTAAAAAGTGTGATTACAAAATAGTAACTAATTAAAAAATAAACGGACTAATGTCATTATTATTATGGAAGGAGTTATGTAAGGATCAATATCCACATGTAAAATAAAACCTTTTTATTTATATTTTTTTGCTTTATTATGCTTCGAAATATATTATGGATATTTTACGACTTGAGATCAGCGTATTTCTTGGAGCAATTCACTTTGTCAGTAAGTCCATCTAGGTTTTCAATTCGACCAACTGCGTATACGTTAATCTTATCCTTTATGACAAAGACGAATGGGCGATTTACTTCAAACGTTTCGGTCTTTCCAGTATCAATATCATCAACTACTTCTAAAATGTGGAATAAAATATATTAATGTTAATGTAAAGAACAGTAAATAGTACGAGTATTTCGATTACCTAAACGGAGAATGGGTTGAAATCGTATGCCATGGTTGACTCGGAAGTTGTTGATTTTGATTTTGGCTTTCGATTTAAACGCCGAATCTTTAAACGTGTCTTCAATGTTAATTCCGTTAAAGAATTTGGCAATATTGTAGTCGAATTTCTCCTTGAATATGGGCAGTAGCAAGTGAACATCCTTGTGATCATTATATTCCACATTGATCTGGTTGTTTAAATTATCCAAAATGTCCTTGCAGGTGACACCTTTCCTCGGCAGGAGGATCAACATACCCAAGTTTGCCGATGAGAATGGAATGTATATACCTTTGGCCTCGTCCGTGGACATGGTTTCAAACGAGGACAATGAGTGCATCATGGGCACACATGTTGGGTCTTTCGAAGCATATCCAGTGCCAGGATTATTGACAAAGTATCTATTAATCTCTGATTGGAAATGAGATGCCCAAAGGGGAGTGACTGTCATTCCGCTGATGGCTACAATGTTTTCGCCCGCGTTTAACTTCTTCTCTTGTACAAAATTGGCGAGTACACCATCCAAATGGGAGGACAACCATTCATCCATTAATTTTGATGGTCTGACATCCTTTGTTACATCATACTTCTTGGCGCTCGTCATCAGCACCTCGTTTACCAGACGCAGCTTTTGCGATAGGGGCAGTTTCTGAGACACTGCCACCTTGTTGGCCATCTGGAACTTGGCGCTCGAGGCTTTCTTATATCTCAATCCCCAATCCAGTACTTCCTGCCTTGCTTCGGAGTATCCAAAGTTTATGATCAAGCTCCTTTCCAAATCGTTATTACTTTCAACTGCCTTAGCGGCATGGATCTCAAAAAGAATCATTTCTATATTCAACACTGATAGTACAAAATTCTCTGGTGTGTATCTATCGATTTCCCTTATCAGTTGAAATGATACATTTTGTTGTATTGTATTTTGAAAGAGGAGCGACGTGCACAGTACTAAGAATATTACTTGATGGTTGCCCATTTTCCACAGCCCCAATGAGCTTCTTAAACTAACTTTGTTCCTATATATACACACAAGGGGAATGACCCTTAAGATATTGGATAATACGCAAAAACGAATGGAAATTAGTACGGATTTATTGCACTGCTATTCAATTTCATGCTTTCTATCCTCTAACCAAGGAAGAGTACATTAAAATCTTAGTAAATCGTCGTAAATTCGCCACCTCATATATACAAACTAACTTATGGCGTGCTTTCGCTAGATAAATTCAGCCGCAGAGAAATATCTTGTTTAGTCAGTGTTATGTTTTCATCAAGTGCTCATATTTAGCACCCAGTGCTCCAATTGCTCCAATGTTCGCTGGCAGCTCTATGTTCTATGCACGCACTTCCATCCACCGACTGAATGTGTTATCCACCCACTTTCCGCCTGGTAATATGTTAATAGCACTATGCGTCACTTGCATCCTGGCACATTGCAATCCGTCCGCGTGGGTGGATGTCTTTTCGTCCGACTTAAGTCTGCCAACTGTCTGCTTTCCTCCATGGACAATATGGTCGCTGCCTGGTGGCTGCCTTGTGGTTTTCTGATTTATAACACTGTTTACACGCCCTGCCAAAAAGTTTGATTTACTGGCCATTGGACCGGCGGCCACGTGTGCCCATTCGATTGCCATAACTCATACGACCCGTTGTACTTTCGTTCCTGCTGAGCAAAAGGACTCACGCATGCGCAGATGGAATGTAACCTTAGTTCGCATTATATTATTAAGAATGTCTTAGAAAATAAGGAGAATTGCACATAATATATTTACAATTGCTATATCAATGGCTTATCCAACAATCATAAGTTTAAACATACATATGAACATTTTGGAAAGGAAATATATAAATAATTTATTTCGCAGCAATGAATAATTTAATGCGATTTACAAGATGTCCTCGGTTTGAAAGTAATCACAGACATAGTGTGTGGAAATCGATTGACATACAACCAAAAGACATTAATTTCTGCATCCTCATAATAACTGTGAAACTATATTTATCTGCAACTCATCAAAGCCACGCCGCTCATTTTCCTCCGATTACCCATGCATTTCCTATATGAGTAACTGTTCACGGTGCATCCGCGTTGATGATGATGAAGTTGATGCTTGATTAGCTGGACAGACCCGATCCTCCTGCTCTGGGCACTCCCCCTCCTCTGAAATTTTCTCCGCCCCTTCGCCAGCATGTGTGCATGTTCATTTCAGCCCGGTCCGCAGGCGGCCACCTCACACATTCGCCCATCACACTTCCTTTGAAGTTGCACCGCAATCTCAGCCGAGAGTCGGATCTCTCTGGACAGTTCAGCCACGTCGAAAGCCACCCGTGCGAAAAAAAAGTACGATTAAACCTAATCGAATGTCCACGCAAGACGAAGTTAAAGTATACCCTTAACTATTATATATTTAGAATTATAAAGTTTTTATTCTAGGGCTTTATTAATTGTGTACAATTGTGTACAATATATATATATTGTGTACAATTGTTATTGTATTGTTACTCACATGTTTATCTTATTAAATGTAAATTAGTATAATTGGATTAAATTTAATCTGAAAGTAGCCCATAGTAGTTTATAGAAAGTAAGTTTCTTTTTTATCTTTTTAAGTTTTTGAGTGTTAAGATGCAGTTTTACGGTAATCAAAAAGGTTGAGAAAGGGTATTTGGTGTACTCTTTAACCGGTTACATCCCGGCCATAAAAGCGGCAAAACGGTCATGTTGGATCGCCGCTCTTATCAACTTGTCCAAAAGCTTTTGCGCTCGTTCAAATCAATTGGAAGCGGTTGGCATCGGCATCTCAGGAGATCTCAAGCGCGCAACCTCCAGTGCTGCCAATTTGTCCTTTTTCCGGATAAATCTTAAGTAGGCCAATATATTATGGAAAATAAATTTTTAATATTATTTTATATTAATTTTATAAAATCATAATATTATTGATTAGTGGTTAAATTATTCTCATAATACTATAAATATTGAATATCAAATCTTATAGTTATTGTTCATCTAGAACAAAATTGAGTTTTTAGTTTGCAAATGACATTGGGAAAAGGAACTTTAAAGATTTTTTGAGCTTAACATGAGTGTTGGTATATTTTTCGTAACTGAAAGTAATCGTACACTTTGTGGTCAAATTTGTCTTAAGAACGGTATTGTTATTTATAAGTTACTAAGTCTAAGTAAGTAGATATCCGGTATTAGGTATCAATTCAATCGAAAATAGATTTGTTTATGATCCAGTATAGCTTAAGTTAAATAAGTTCTTAAGTACTGTACTCGTCTTATCCACATATTTAAGCCATCTCTCATTGACACCACTGGGAGCCACACACATCGGTGAGTTGCGCATGCGCGGCGGATTCGACGGTGGGCCGCTGTCGGCCAACTGACACATAGAGGGCGATGGCGATAGTGCCGCCCCGTCGGCGAGCGGCTCTCCTGCGTTTTTTGCGCGTTTCGGCCAGCTGTTGGCGGCTTTTTGCCGGTCGGTTGGTTCGGCTTTGTTCTTTGCCGGCAGCGTTTAATGGTTGATTTTGCTCAGTCGGTTTTTGATTTTTTTTTTGCGTCGCATTTCGGTGTTTCGTTTTGTAGTTTGCGGTGGTTTTTTGCTGCCTTTTTATTAAATTATTATTTACTTTTATTACAAAGCGCGACGGCGGCATGGCAAATTGATGCGATATTTCAATTTGCGTCGGCCACAAAGCGAGCGATTGTGCGGCGAAATAAATATATCAATGGGGCCGCTGCTGCGCCTACACTTGAACTTCAAAGCGCTTTCCCAACCCTTTTGCTAATAAAATCTCTTCGCTACCAAAAATAAAACTTACTCACACCGTGGCGGACCCATGGAAATGCTCGACTTCAAAGCAAATTCAAAGGGGTCGCCGGACGGGGTAATCTCTCGCATAAACAAAAGCCAATTGAAATGCTTCCAAAGAGAATTTGCTTTTTGTGTATTTGCTGCTACTTAAGTTGGCAGACCTCCTGGCATCCGCACGCCTTCCTCCTGCTCTTTCTCCTCCTCCTCCTCCTGCCGATTTGTCTTGCCCGTCACTTTTTAATTGTTGTCAACCCACACTAGAGAACCAAAGCGACAGAGCTAAGCAGCATTAAGCAGAGGCGTGCACTGCACGAAAAGCAATTGAGTTCTAAAAAGGAATATCAAAAACTATCTCTTAAAAACTGCTCAGCTAAGATAAGAAGAATATAAAATGGAGTGGAATATTGTACTAAATATTGTATAAAATAATTTATTATGAAGGCATATATCCATCTTTGAAATACAAGAATTTTATCATTTATTATGTATTTTTCCATGCTTCCTTGCATTTTCCCCTGTGCAGTGATGTAGCATTGGACATGGAGCTGGCCGCACCCAAGTCGGGCACATGAAAAAGACATCAAAGCAAATCTTGACAAGCGTATATGCCTCTTATCTGCATCGAGCCCAGCCAGGCGCAGGAAGCAGGAGGTGGGACAGGACAGAACGGAGGAGGAGCGGGACAGAAGGAGCACATGCACACTCGAACATCCACAGGAAGTGCCTTCCGCTCGGCAATGCACTGCACTGTTCTGTTTCTGGTCTACTCCTTATGGGATACATTTCCTGCTGTTGCCACGCCCCCTAAACGCACCCATACATACATATACACCCACGGGCAAGTTTTAGCCGTGTTCGAATGCATTTTAAAGTTGGCAACAAGAGCAACAAATACACTCATCATAACCGTGACAGCCACAATAAAGTTTCACCCAAAAAATAGTCAGGCGGAGTGTGGAAAAGGGTTTTCGGTCAACCAAATTGGACTTTTGGTACTCAAATAAAGGACATGAGGAGACTTGTTTGAGAAGTTTGCGAACATACTTGCTACTCGTCCGTAGGGGAGTAATAAAAGTGAGTACCCAACTAGATGCACATATGTATGTGCTTTAATTACGTATTTAGTACCATTCTTTAAGTCTAGCCTTCAACAAAGTTGTTAATTAAAAGTTAAAAGAAATTATTTAGTATTTGAATGGAACACTGAAGCAGTAGCATTTCAACTTAAACACCAAAATAAATAAATTTAAGCTCTTTTTTATTTAGATCTCCAAGCTTGAATCTTGAAATTGGTTTAACTGTGGTATATCTACCATATACATATGTATCTATCTACTACCATATATCTTAAAATTTTCAAACTCCTGGCTAGCGTTTAGAAGATAATTCACTCCAGGTACACTGATCCAGGACTTTGATCCAGGTCATAACACTGGCAGCACTGGCTTTCCTATCCTAACTTCACCAGTAGACCTTACATCCCATCCTCCCGTGCGATTCATCCTGTCCGTATATAGTACCCCCTACTTACTTATTCCGAGGTTGTTTTTCCTTGCTGCTGCAACAGCTGCCGCATTTTGTGTCTTTTTCTTTTGCTGCTGTTGACGTTTATGCAAATTGTGTTGTTATTTTTTGTATGTCACCACCCGAAAAAAACAGCCGCAAAAAAACAGAAATCTGGGAAAGCCTCTGCTCGGACAGGCCGACTCCCCCAATCGATAAATGCAAATTTTGGTAAACGAAATCAGGAACACGACTCTTGTTATCCTTTGCCGAGGATTTCAGTTGAGGATTTCACTCACATTTCATTTAATTTGTGAATTATAAATGTTAAATTGAAGAGTGCAGCGGTCGACATTGAGGACAACTAAATCACTCGGCCACTGCTCCTTTTTACAACCTCCCAAAGTTTGTCATGTTCTCGTTGCGTAACTCCGAAACTCCAAAGTAATTAAATTGAAACAGAGTGCAAAATGCACACAAAAGCCGGAAACTCCATGTGAGGGGCAATGCGGGGGACAGGGCACATGTCCATGATGGAGCTGCACTGAAAGATACTTTGTGAACTATAGAAATAAATAAATTAACAAATAAATGTCATAAACATACAGAATATGCTCGAAAGAAAATAATAATTTTTATATATATCAACATATAATAATATCTATATAGAGTTGAGAAGCAATCTAAGTATTAGTAGAATTATTTATTATTCCGATTCCACGCATCAAATGTTGTTTGTATATGTATGTTCAGTGTGTATTGCGTGGGATTTGCCGTGGCAAGAGTCAAGTGTGTTCCCAACAAAAGTGTTGAAAATACCATGTTCGGGGGGGGGGGAGGGGGGAGGTAAGGGAAATGAAGCGAGCAAAGCAACTGGCAGCATGTTGACAGCACATATGCTCCCCACATTCCCCCTTTTCCTGCGCCCATTCCTTTGGCTCCGTACGAAGTTATAGTTATGATGATTGTTGATTTAGAGTTTTTAGTTTTTAGTTTGCCAGATGGGCCGAGGAGGGATTTGTGTAGCATGCAATTAATTTTGCAGCCCCACTTCAAAGGAGCTGAAAGGAGCCGCCCGTGGACAGATGATGACAACAACTCGGCAGCTCCGTCAATGGGGGCCTTTGATGCCGTGCCTCCCCGATCCCGATCCCGATTCCGAACCCCAGTCCCAATCCCCATGGGACCCCTGACAGCAGTGCTAATGGGAGACGGAGATGCGCTCGGGGGAAGCCCCAGTGACGGCCAAAACCAATTCGAACTCTTTCTGTTCCCATGGCCGTAACCCGAGACCTCGGAATGTCAAATTCTTGCGGTGCACTGGAAACAACGTTTTGTACATTCAATCGAAAAAAATCGAAAACGAGCAATGAGGAGTTTTCTAAAGTGCAGAATTTTGATATATTTTTTATGAACTAAAAATTACGAAAAAGAATAATTTCTTACAAAATCAATCACATTGTTATCATTATAATTAAAAATTGTAGCACCTAAAAACTTCTGAAAGCCGTGCTTTATTTTCTTTTTCGACAAATGAAAAGCGGGTGAGAGAAATTGCCTGTAGCGATATTCATGCTATAAATAGATTTATAGTTTCCAGGACTCATACGGACAGATGGACGGACAGACGGACGGACAAACGGACATGACCAGATCGAATCTTTAATTAAGAATTTTCTGTAGCGAAAACGCTTCCTTTTACTCTACGAATGCGGTGGCTTGGAAGCCAAGTAATGTAATAAGTTAAAAACTCAATTCTAGTCAAATGATACCTTATTTTCTGACAGTGCACAACCCCCTTTTCATGTGTTCGTGCTGCGGCCGACTCCACTGGCCGCCTGTCAATTCGAGAAGTCTTCACTTGACTCGGCCGCTCTTCTTGCGGTTGACATTCGCGACTGGCGGTCGAGCCGATGGCCTCCACTCCAGTTGATCCCGATTCCCCATTCCGCCACATCTTTCCCAGTCTTTGGCCCCTGTGTGACAAGTGTGGCTGTGATGGAACACCAAATAGGACTGTCGGGTTATAAAGCTGACAGCGAAACAGAGTTGAAGTTGACCGCCATTGATGGCTCTTGAACTTGGAATCCGATGAGCGCTCACGATGGGGTTGAAATGTGAATCCTTGCCTTTGATAGTTGAAGCATGATAACATATTTAAGCGTGCAAAATTAAAAAGGATAATTGATATTATAGAAACACATTTCAATGGAAGTTTAAATGGGACTATAGGAGATGAGCTCTAGAATTAATCTTAATTCTTCGGAATGATGGGCCATGTCATGCGAGTGTACCATCATGTCACTTGTGGTTTGCATATCAAATTTCCAATGTCTAACCAAAAATATGCGCATCAGGAGTGGCAACCAGACCCCGCGTGCATTTTCCTCCCAGGGTTCTTCAGTAGCTCACCTTTCGCGACATGTGTGCAAAAATACAGTTTTATTAACAGGCCGCCGGAGGAGGAAGCCAAGTGAAAATGCGCCACCCACCAGGCACACATGCATCACACGAATTTCCACTCACCTGCTTTCGTTTTCCCTTTGTCAACGTGTGTGTGTGTGTGTGTGTGTGTAGTGGACTGATGAAAGCAAACAGGTGACTTTGCTGCAACAACTGGCATCCTGCCATCCTGTGCGGAGGATCCGCAGACGCATCCGCGGCAGCATCCTCAGAGACACTTGAGCCGCACTCGGCTTAAATGAAGTGCACACGCCGCCATGCACATCAAAGCCTGCCGACATTAGCCCAGTGCAGTCAACTAATTAGACACGCCCCTTGCCCCCGAGACGCCATATTAAACCATAATTAACGCTAACTGCTCTATGCCAACTAAAAGAATTTTGAATTTGTTCAAGGAGAGTTCAAACAAAATGTGAAATACAACTTGCACGGCATGGGAATTTAAGTAGAATGCAAACAAAGATAGATGCTATATAATTAAGCCATTTAAATTGGGAAAATATTTACAACTATTCAAAGAAATATAGGAAATTCCAATTCTATAGGCTATTTTATATATTTTATTCAACAATTCATACATGGCATTATAAAATATCCTTAATTTAAAGTATTCAGAACAACTAAACCGAATTGAAAACTGCATCTAGTTTTCCCATTGTAAAAAAGGTGACCGCATTATATGTTTTATTATTATAAAAACATTAACAATTTTAATTTCAGCTCGAAATTAACAAACGGACATACATAGATATTTTATCAATACTCAGTTGCTTTTTTGAGCTGAACAATTGCAGTCTAAGCGCTTGTGTTTCTATCAAGCTTTGTCTTTTTAAAAACATACGAAAGGTGTTGTCAGTCTTTGAATTGAAATATTAATTGAATGAAATAGCTGTAAAGGGTTTTCGACATTAATATCAGAACATAAAATCAATTTCAAGTACCCAATTTATTGTTATACTTTGTCAGTACAAATATCCTATGTTCAAAGTGTGAACGTTCGTTTACACACAATACAAATATTCAAGATATATACAATTTATAAATTTTAAAACTTATCGAAATATAAAACCACATGTATTAACAAAAAATCACACTTAACACTAGACGATATTTTTATGTATAGGTTTATATAGGCATGGTGGATCGATTTTGTGACACGGATTATAGATGCGGAATGTACTCGGTGGACAATCGAGGGCATTATAGTTGGCAACTGTGCAACTTTAATGGATCTTTAAGAGATCTAGTTGAAACTAGTAATAGATTGACCAATGATTATTTTCCCGCTCTAAGCTCTGCTTTCCCATCCTCCGGCTGGCTTGTTAGACGATCTTACAGTTTTGCTAGTCCTAACATGAGGATGTGAAACCGAGACGAGCATCCTTTCTATGTGATCCACCGTAAGTTTAGTAATATATTTCGTGTGGAGATATATCATTATGAGAACCTGCGTTCTGCTTCCTCCTGTGATGTCTTTCGATCGCTTGAGTATATCCGCTGCTGATTCACGTACAACTGCAAGGGCGGCACCTGCCCGAGCAGCTGAATCGGAGGTGGGGGAGTTAGGTCCAGTGGCGTAGTGGACGCTGTCGATGGACTCGTCGGTGAATTGGAGCTCATGCTCGAAGAGCTGGACCGCGCCGATAAAGATTGAGCGGATCGCGTTCTTCTGAGCGACTCTGTTCCCTTGGGAGATCTACTACTCCCCTGGTCACCATAGCTGTGCACTCTGCCAACCACTTTCAGGTTGGTTCTGTATGGTGGCTGATCCTGCGCGGCTTGGCTGTGGTAGGATTTTCTTAGTATAAAGCAAATGGCCAGGAAAGGAATGGTTAAAATTCCAAAAAAGCCCACTGCTATTATAAGCAGAACATCCACACCTTCAGCTCTCCAAAAGTTTAAGGTATTGGCGTGCGACTTAAGAAAGTCAGCTCCTCCAGACTCCAATATAAGCTGTATCTTTCGCACAGCTTTTCCAACTGGCGTGGAATCGCGGCTAATCAGTCGTTCTTTGAGTTGACCCAACTTCTCCACATAGCTGGTATTCAGGGTGAGCTGTCTTATGCCGTGGAGCAGCGAATCGTAAGCTAACGAGTCGTAGCCAACGGTCACGGAGACTCCATGTCGCTGCAAGCGCTTAGCCATCACCTCTTGTTCGGCTAGAATGGGTATGGCAAGTACTGGCTTTTGTCCACTAATCGATTCCCAAACGCTCAACTGACCGCAGCTGCTAATAAACATCTTGACCTGCGGATGGTGAAGGATGGCCTGTTGTGGCCACCAGTCAGCAATCATAACGTTCTCTGGCAGCACCTGTTCCGCCGTAAACTCCTCCTTTTCCCACTTCAGCAAGAAGTGAAACTCCTTGAGGTGGCCAAACACATCCAGAATAATGGCCAACTTTTCCTGAGGCAGTTGAGCTGTTTCCACATCGGCGCCCAGGCTAAAATAGATAACCCCACTGGGAGCCGATTCCATGAACGACAGAAGATGCTAAAAACAATTAAAGTAAGTGATTTGAATTTATGAATGAATGCATTTAGACATACTTTTGGCAAATTGTCATCATTTAAGTGGCTTAAGTGCAGGCCGCCCACTTCCACCATGTTGGGCAAATATGCACGGGGATAATGTAGGCCTGGATGCGAGTTAATCAAGGCCAAACTGAGATTCTTTGTCAGATCTCTATAAAGCGGCAGCTCCTTAACGAGCAGTTCGAAGTGATTTGTGTACACGGATTGCTGGGAGATCAAGTGGAAAAAGCTGCAAAATACAAAAAAACGGATCCTGTTAAACTGAATGTAAAGAAAGATTATTTTCCTATTGATAATATAAATTGCTGATGATTAACTTGTCTCGAAATGCTACACAATTATACAAGTTATACTGCAGTAAGATCGTACTTGTAGGTCAAGCGCTCAAAGGTGCTCATAAGCGAGTTTAGAATCCTCTGCCTCGTGTTCATTCTCTCCGTGAAGGGCAGGAAATTGCTGGGATCCAGTGAGGACGATTGCGGATTGCCAAACATGTTATTCAGCCAGGAATTCGCGCCAGTGGGACTGACTGCAACGGTGGGTATGCCATAGTAGAAGGCCAAGCTAAAAGAGAACAGATTTCCATTTGAAATATATACCAAGGAAACCCGTTTTTGGCTTTCGGACTCACCCTAGCAGAGCATCGCTTAAGAACAGGTCCACTATGAGTAAGTCGAACTTTTCGCCGCTGGTCAGGAGCTTCCGGACCTGGGGATCCGACAGCAAAATGTCCACATTGGTGGTGCCAGCGTAGATCAGCCGGGTGAACCTTTCCATCACACTCTGGGCCCGCATTTCCTCGGCCTCAAAACTCATGCCCATGTCGAGCCAGTTTTCCCGCAGCCCTTCGATGCGCAGCTCCCTGATTTTGGGTATTTCCGCATCCACACCTTCCTGCGCGGCATGTGGACTGATCAGAGTTACGGAGTGGTTGCCCGAACTCTCCACCAGCTCCTGAAGCAATCTCCGGCCAAAGAGATAGTGGGATTTCCAGACACTGGGAAAAACTGTCAGTACATTGGCGCCCAGGACGATGCCGCAGAGCAGCGTGCCCAGAAACACTTGCAGGATTTGCATTTTGTGTTTGTGGATTATATCCGCAGTGGCCTTTGCATCCGCTTCTACATCCGCATCCGCATTCGTGTCTGTGTTTCTGCTTTTCCGGTTTTTTTTTTTTTTGCAAAAACACACACAAACACTGGCGCTCAGCCCATACACAACGCACACACACGCACAAGTACGTGGCTTCTATTATTATCTGCTGCTTCTGCTCCCGCTTTTTTCGCCGATTTTCATCATCTTGCCGCCACGATGCGATGGCAAAATATCACAGCTGTTGAAAAATGCACACAAATTGCCAAATAAAATGCAGTGCAAAACGCAACGAAAGTGAAAAGAACAGCAGCAACAACTGCGGCTTTGTCGTCGTCTCCTGCGAATGGCATTCAGAGATGTCCGGCTAGCTGTTCAGACCGGCAAATCTAGCTATTTTGCAGCTGAAAGAAGCATTAGCGATGCCGCGTTAACATCTGAAATTTAAAGCGTGTCTTAATAGCAAGCAGTTGGCGAGTATACAAAACTTGTGCCATGGAAAAAACACTCGTGCTCTGAATACCTTACTTTTAACATGATTAATAATAAAGTTACTGAATTATACATTACATTACATTATTGAATTTCTAGAGATTACTGCATATTTTTATGCGAACATGAACTGCTTGCTTGAAGCCATGGCACCTTCCACTGCTTGCCTGTGGCTTTTCCCGCCTGATCTACGCACGGTCCCACTATTGTGCAAAGCCACCCCCACCCCGCCACATTGCTTCTTCTTCCTTACCATCGCAGTAAACAATTTGAAAATTGCATTTATACGCGACTGAGTTTGCGAATCATTCGGCAAATTGCACAACAAAAGAAGTGCTAAATTGAGAGGTTGCGGCGAGCACAGCAAGTACTTGTGGATGCACAAACTCAGAGCGAAAAAAGACAAACAGAGAGCGGCAAACAAAACAACTTTTTTTCCAATTGGAAGAGTGCCAAAAAAAACGGAGAGCGACATAAAAAGTGAACATTTGAACCGCATTACGAGGCAGAAAAGTGAATTGAACAGCTGGCGGATCAGGTGCGTGGCTAAAACGAATCATTTGCTGTTAAATCGGCCCTAAGCAAACACATAAGGTGAGAATCTGCCCAAAAGCGCAAGCGGCCAAAACAACAACAATAACAAAAGCAAGCCGCCATAAACCGGCAACAGCTGAAAGTTACTGCTTACGTAAGCCGCTCGCAATTACAAATTACAAGCAGTTAGGCAATTGGATCAGCAGCCAAAATGTCGCAGGTATCAAGTAAGAATCAAATCAAAACCACCACTTTATATGGGCTCCCACGAATATCGAATATATTGAGCATTCAAGTGAATACATACACATAGAGGAATCAAAGCAAATAAGTTTTTGATGAATCATTTCTTATGCATATTTTGTGAAAATAAATAACATAAAAGGATATTCATTTCACAGCATCTTCATTATCTAATCAGTTTTGTTGTGTTTTTTTTTCGAAAGCTTTTCAAAAACATAAGACTGATTATGACATTTACTCAACACTTTCTAATATCAATTTATTGTATAAATGAATCTATTCATTTGTTAAAAAAGTTTTAAGAATTAATAAATCTATAGCCATAATTTTTTATTATTTCCATTTTGATTCTCAAAATTCTGTAAACTACATATTTTAAAAATTAAAAGTCAGCTAGAGCTTGTATGTAATATTTCAATTAATACACTTTAATATATAACGTGGCAGCCAAAATAAATGTACTTTCATCAAATTTTAAACAATCTTCAAATAGTAGCAGTATCTAAAATAATGTACTTAATAAATTTGATATTTGAGAGAGCCCAGAGATACGATCATTCTATGCCCACTGACCCAACCAATCCCTAACCCTAGCCCTCATCGATGTGGACAAGCCACTCTTCGATCTCAGCACCTTCGCTGGGCGCTTCCAGTACTTCGCCTGGATGACGGACCCCCGCACCGTAGTCGTATCCAGCGATCGCCTGCTGGAAGCCAAAGCAATGGTTGAACGCTACCGGAAAGGTGACCAATCCCCGCCGCTGAAGCCGGAGGAGGTGCACTACAACATGAAGCTGTACAACTCAGCCTTTCATCCGGATACCGGCGAGCTGCAGAACTTTTGCGGCCGCATGAGTTTTCAGGCAAGTCTCGAGATGGGTTCGGCACGTGGTCGCTGAAAATAGAAGCGTCTGGCGTGGACGCCTTGTGAATGGGTTGCCAAAAACACAAGGAAGGCACGACGATATCAAGACCAATTGCTCGGAATGCCAAATCTTCGAGCATTTTGTTGGTTTTAGCATCAAAGAACCTGTTCCCTTAAGGGCTTATCTAAATCGATGCTTACATATTTAAGCTTTACTAATTGCTTTGTGTATTTGGTCTATCTTCAGGTACCCGGAGGCATGTTGATCACCGGTGGCATGCTGGCCTTCTATCGCACCGTGCCCGCCGTGGTGCTCTGGCAGTTCATCAACCAGTCCTTCAATGCGGTTGTTAACTACACGAATCGCAATGCCAACTCGCCAACTAGCGTTACGCAGCTGGGCGTGGCCTATGTATCCGCCACGACATCGGCTCTGGTAGCTGCTATTGGATGCAAGAACTATTGGTCAAAGAAAGCGACTCCGCTGTTCCAAAGATTTGTGCCCTTCGCAGCTGTGGCGGCAGCCAACTTCGTGAACATTCCGCTGATGCGACAAAATGAGATAATCAATGGCATAGAGGTGAAGAACGACGATGGAGTGGTTGTGGGCCAGAGTAGATTGGCAGCCATCAAAGGAATCGGTGAGGTGGTTGTGTCCAGGATTGCGATGGCGGCGCCCGGAATGCTGGTGCTGCCATTGATAATGGAGAGGCTGGAGAAACTGCCTGCCTACAGGCGCATCAAGTGGATTAATGCTCCATTCCAGACCCTTTTGGTTGGGTGCTTGTAAGTAACTTTATCATCTACGACCACTTGTTCCTTTAACTGATCTTTTTATTCTTTGATGTTTAGCCTTTGCTTCATGGTGCCCACTGCCTGCGCCCTGTTCCCACAGCAGTGTTCCTTGGACACTTCGATTATGCGCACCTTCGAGCCCGAACTTTACGAGGACCTCGAGAAGAAAACTCAGGGCAAAGTGCCCAAGCGTGTCTACTTCAACAAGGGTCTGTAAGATCGGCTCGACAATAATCCTGGAATTGAGGGAAGACAATTGTGTGTTAGTGGTATCCGTTCTCGTCTCATGTTTTATGTAGCATTTACTGTTTTAGATTGCGCAACTTTGCAGTTGCAGTTGTTCCGTGTGTCATGTGTCAATTGTCGTAGTTGCTAAGCTAAAAGGAATCTCAGCTGTTTTAAAATGTAAATCTCGGACCTGCTAGGTTTTTCTAATTTGTTAAATTGTATGATAAGTTATCATATCTAGTGACATCCACATCCAAAAAAATGTATTTGCTCATAAGAACCTTAGCAGGGCTAGCACATAATGGGTATTAATATTCAAATATGTATGTCCTAAATCGTGTTCATGTTATACGTTATTTTAAAACTGTAATAATTGACAATTTAGATAATTTTTCATTCTGAAACTAACTAAACTGAGCTGCTGAGCAGGAGAATGCTTTTACAAGCCACTAATAACTAACAAACCAAACTCGTTGTGTTTCGTATTAGAACTAATTCACTCATTGTTTAAAATAAAAGTGTAAAAACAGTATTCAAGTTTCACGGGTTTTAAAAACGGTTTTATTAGTTATGTTCTTGTATCCTGTATAAGTATATATATCATTATATATAACGCTGCGGGGCTGTCGTTTATCTAGATATTCGGTTTCCTTCATCGTGTTGTAAAGTTTACAAAATGTGCAAAACACAACTAGGTAGCTATAGAATATTCGTCCTTAAACGTTGACAGAGGGGTACTCTTTCTTATTGTTTGACTTTTTTTGTCGATCGGTTGGTTCGCATTGAGTGCTACCGCCGTAGATAGTTTTGCTTGGACTTTCTCAAGGTACAATTTCGTTTATCATTTATAGTTTATATATTTAGTTTTGGGTGTTTTACTTTTTGTTGGCACTGTTGCTTGAATATTTCTTTATCTCGGTGCTAAATATTTATGGAAAAATTCAACACTCAGATGTACAATATGTAAAATGGTTTGTATCTTCTTACGCTAACAAAAACCAAAAGGGAAAAATCTCAGCAGTTATGCCCATGCCACGCCCATTTTGGGGGCATGGACAACAAATGCGCTGCCTGGCAGCAAAATTTCGATTCCATTTCGCATTAGCTTGTAAAAAGTGGATCGCCTTGTGCCTTAAAAATGGAAATTGTCGCATGAATCAGCAAACACTTTTTAATACAATTTAGTTATCTTAATTATTAACTGGCAAAACGTTCGACACACAATTATTTACGGGGTTCTGGGACCTTTTTTTTTGCTTCGATTTCAATATTTATTAACTGTATGCTTAGTTATTTATACTGACTGAGGCTTTCAACAATAAATTGGCATTTCAAACTGGATTAATGCTTAAGTTAGTTTTCCTAGATGTTTGGCTCTTAGCTGGGAAAAGCTCGTTCAAAATCGTAGGCATTTCCTTTGCAAAAATCCTATGGGCTAGAGCAACTAGCTTAGTAAGCTTCCCTTTGACCAGGAACTTCTTATCCGTATTTAGCTGCCTAATCAAAACTCATTCGTTTGCTTTTAACAAAGCCGATTTTTCTAATCAAAACCTGACCCCATTTGAAACTTAAGGTTGCCTTACAATAAAAACTATTTAAAGTGGACATGATTTCTATGGAATGTTGTGCGACTTTAGCACTCGCGTATTTTGTAATACCCAGCTAGCTTGGGTTCTATACCTCCCAAAACATCTCTGACCCCTTCGTTCCTGAGCTTTAAAATTTAGAATATTCTGACTTTCACTTACCACACAACACCATCTCGCCATCCTTATCAAATCGAATCAGTCGAGCAGCTTCGGCTGGAAACAAATCCTAGCCTTGGGCCAAGGAGAGTTGTTCACGATCTTATAAATCCAACTAACCAATCCTATCTGGCATTTCAACCTTTTTCTTCGAATTCTCAACACTCGTTATTAGATATATATATTGATTTTTTTTTTATCGCGCACAGCCTTATTTTTCCAAAAAAGTTTCTGGGACTATTTTAGTTTTTAATTTTCTTGTTGTTTCTTTTACATATAAACTATAAACATTATTCAGATGCAGTTTGGTTCGTATTTTTTGTTTCTTGAAATGTCACCTGATAAAATTTTGTACCAACTTTGCCTGACTGGAAAACAGCTGACACGCATACAACTTTATTTTTTTTTATCCATTACATAACAAATGAATCACTTAATTTATTTCCATCTTGCTGTCCTCCAACTTTAACATGTCGTTTGTAGAAAATAACTTTATGCGATTAATCGGCTTTTAATATAATCTAGACCAATTGTCAAACCTTGCTAAAATCTGCTTAGCTATATGGTCTATGCCGATATTTTAGATCACCCCTAAAAACAATAAAAAATGTTTTGCTTTTGGCAAATGTTCTTTTTTGTGTGGTTATTTGTGTTGTGCAAATGGTTGTATTTATTTTCTTTGTTTTAGTGTTCATTTTTCTTTTGTTTTCGATTTTAAAAATTCTTCGATATTCGGGATTTTAGTTCACTTTACACTTATATGACTTGGCATGGTAGTATATTTATATTAGGGAGCGCCTATCGCGGCCAATCGCTCCGAATATAACAAACTTTACATTTATAAACGATTTCGAGTTTAGTAAAATTTAAAACTAAAACTAAAACTATATACCTAGAAAACTGCTCTCAGTTTAATTGTTTATTTTCGCTTCGGCTTCAATATATTTATTCTCTTGACTTGGCTTAGGAGTTAGATACAAACACTGCGTACACTGCGTATATATAAATATATTTTATATATTTTATTTCTCATTCTCATTTTTGTATAGTTGCGAAGTTGGTTTCCGTGTGGATAACGTTGGATTTTGTCTGCACTTCACTTAAAAGTGTATTAAACATTAAGTTATTTACGTGGTATTAATCAATATGTGTACGTTGGGCATTTCTCCAAAACTTTGTACATTTATTAAAGTTTGAATTCGTACCCCTATTTAACAAGCGGCTCATATGTATGTGTGGTTTATCCGGGTGTTTTGCGCGAGAACCAAGTTAGGAAAAGCTTCGCCATTCAGGCCGCATCCTCATCGTACTCTCCCCTGGTTATGATGTCTTCTTCGGCCATCTCCTGATCCCGATGCTGCACCATTTCCACCACGGAAACCGCCTCCGCGGTGGTCGTGGTCGATGTGGACGAGCTGGTGGTGCTGGCCGGAGACATGTTGTCCGGGTTAACCGCCAGGCACATGGGCAACGGCGATGTGGCGGCGGCTGCAAATGGGACCTCCTGACTTGGTGGTAGCACGAAACTCTTACCGCCACTCTGTTCTCATTTAAGACCCGTGTCCGACGGGGTCCAGCGATCGAACTCGATGCCGGAGTCTGGCGAGACCCCGGTAGCATTCGCCAGATGGGTGGCCATAAAGCCCGTGGTCTGCATGCAATTGCAGTCCGGCGCAATGCAGCTGCACGAGAACCTGGAGCCGGGTCTCAGGCGCAGTTGGCTCTCGAAGGACAGCAGCTGCTGCATGAAGTGGAAGTTGGGCGATACATCCGGCTTCCGGTCCCGCACCATCGCGAAGGCGTCGTTGAGACTCAGGCCCCGCGTGTGCATCAAGTAGGCGAGCGTCACGGTCACCGAGCGCGAAACTCCGGCCAGGCAGTGGACCAGCACCACCGAGCTTGCGGACCGCGCTTCCTCTGTGAATTTTTGTAAACAATACAGAGCATTAGCTTTGATTTGACAAAACAGGATTAAGCCTTCAAGCTTTAATAGTTTCTATCTTTAAAACGTTATATTTGATTATCAAAACCCCTTTCCCTTACCCCTTTCATTATAGTTATCTATACTTTAATCCCTTAAAGTTATTATCCTCAAAATTACGCATTTTCACAAAACCTCACCTATAAACTGTATGGCATCCGGGAAATGTATGGCCAAATCTTGTGAGTAGTGATCCGTGATCGGAATCTGCAGATACTTGATGTCGCCCGACTCCTTGAACTTATTTGGCAAATCTGGTGTCACATTCAAAACATACTGAAATAGCCAAAGGATATGATTAAATAAAGTAAGCTAACAAAGCGATCCATGCTTACCTTTATATTGTACTTTTTCAACGCTTCCGAGTCGCAGCTGTGTGTGGCATTTCCCAGGAAGAGTAGTCCAGGGATTATCTCCACGGGCGCCTCGTTGTAGTTGTGGTGACTGTGGTGGTGGTGATGGTGGCTGGAGCTCTCGCAATCCGACGATTCCGCCGAACTGCTGCACGCGGAATCGGATTGCGTTGTGGAAATGCGCAGGGACCTGAAAAATTTGGCAGGGTTAAATTTATTCCATATATTCGTTTCTTTAATCTATATATTATCTTCCTTTAAAAATCAGGATGCATCACTTACCTAAGACCCATTAACTGATCGGTTTGAACATTGCGACTAGATTCGATCTCTTTGCTGTGCGTCTGATTATCGTCCTCGCACCATTCCGGAAATGCCTGGCGAAAATTGTTGAAGCCATCTGAAAGTAAAGAAAAGCGAAGAGAGCGGGTTAAACTTTATAATGCTTTTTGAGCAGAGCGCCTCTTTTGGCCACCGTGTCATTTGAGGCCTCTGGAATCCGACGTTCGTTATGCTTGGCCAAGTGTAGCTTTTTGGTCTTTCGTCTTTGGTAAGGCAACACCTACGCGACGACGCGACATGTAGCTGCTATTAACCCAACCTAAGCCAAGTATGCGTGAAATTCTTGCAAGCGAATCATTCATAAAAGGGGGAGGGGGAAAAGGAAAACTAAGGGAAGGTACTGGTGATCTTCTTTGCTCCAATTGGAAACGGAAGTGCGAGTGGTCGCAGCAGCGGAAATGCTGTTTCTATATTTACAAGCTTGAGACTTGTATGGGAATTGTCATCAAAATACGCGAATGGCCACTGCTCATCAGCATAACGCCAAACGGAAGCTTACAATTTTCTACTTGCCGCATATTAAATGCGAAAAAAAGCAAATTGAATAAAACGGAAGGCGCAGCAAAGAGTTCGCTGGCAATCAACTTATTTGCCGGCCAACGGGTGGTATACGCACTCTGCCGGCTCAATCTGCGCATTTTCCGCAGAACTTTAAAAATAAACCACGATAAAGGCCAATCGAACCGAGCGACCATGGCCATGGATATCAATCCCCGTGGATATGGCATACCAAACTGCATTCGATGGCTGTTTCCTTCTCAAACAAACTCGGCCTATCATTGAGTTCCGCCGAATGGAACAGGGGAAATAGATGCTAATAAATATAGAAAGGGTGATGAATACCACGGAATTGCTGTATAAGCATTTCATCAGAAACTGCTCTTCATGATTGCTATGCAAAATTGGAATTTGACGGTATCTCAGCACGGTTCGCCAAAGAATTTTTGGCACATAATTAAATATTAAGGTGGTCAACGCAGCGAATATTTTGTTTTCTAATGATTAACCTCGCCGCATACTCATAAAATATAGTTAAGATATTACGATTAGTTTAATAAGCAAATAAATGTTAATTCAAATATATAATAATATTAATATTATCAGATTAAACATGGGGACTCGTTCACTACTAAATACATATATTCATTCAAATTATGCGCAGTAATTACTTTTAGCTTACAAAAGCCCCCTAATTTCTACCCAAAATCCGTAACCTCCTTCTACGTTTCAATACGATGATTCCAAACAGAACCCTCAATTATATTACCCCGGCAGGTGAGTTTCCCTATTATAAAATAACCAATTTATAGCTCCCATATGGTCATCGCTTCTCCTCGTTTTCCACTTGTTTTGCCCTCAAATGGCTGATAGTCACACACACATGTATCTGTGTCTTTATAGTTTTTTTTTTTATATTTTTTTGTCACGTTCTGTGTCACACTTGTGAGTGCTTTTGTGTTTAGATTGTTTCATTGATGAGTTCATACAAAACAAAGAAAAAAAACAAAACCACAAAACAAACGTGAATAACAGTGGAAACGACCTTCAAAACGCTGAAAATGTAAACTTGAAAAAACGTCAACAAATTGCTGAAGTGAACAAAGCGTAAACTAAATAAAGGCGAATAAAAAACGCTTTTCTGTTTATCTCATATCTGTTAGAAAACCGGATTTTGGCAACATCAGCACACCTTGAATGAAAGCACCCACCGTACCACCCACCCACCGCACCACCAGCCACCATCCAGCAACCCACTTAAATCTACTCATCAGCCTCGCCCCCGCAGATCCAAATTTGTTGCTATTATAAAAAACTTGTGGCTATATATGTACGATAAAAAGGGAGACAAAGTCTGGGGGCTTAAATGATTTGTTCCACTCATTCATGTTTTTTTTTGGGTATTAATATGTTTAATTCATTTTTCACTTTAATGCCCCATGCAACCAAAAAATAAAAAAACAAATAAATAATAGAGTAACATAGTTTTGGAACAATTTGTTATAGTTGTAGTAATTGATAATTGCTCAGTGACTTATAAAAAGTCTTTGAAAATACTATGCATAACAATTTATTTGCCTTTTTCATAATAACCACTAAAGTTATTTAGTTTCTGACTCGTTCATTATATTTATTTATTTGTTTGTTTTTAATTATACTACGTATAACCTTTCCCCACTAACTTCATTTTTTTCTGCTTATCTGTCTCTCTCTCTCTCTCTCTCTCTCTCGTTTTGTTTATCTCCGTGTGTAAATATAAAAAAATAACAACAGCCGCAAAAAAGACAAAAACGTGAGTTAAATAACTTTTAGCTCACTTCGCTGGGTTCCAGCAGTTCCGCAGATACGAATACGACTAGCTCTCAGATACGAGCGCACACTCACACCCACCAACACACACACAAACACACACCCACAACCGCAAGCTATTCATTCACAGGTACCACTTCAGAACCCCTATCCCCAATCCCCCGCTAACCCCTTTCTTTTGCTCCCAACGGATATGACGTAGGCGCGTTTTTCTACGCTTTTTTTTTCTATTTTGCCGCACGAAAACAGTTAGAGAAGTGTTTTTCAAGGGGGGGAGCCCTTGTATGGTTTGCCATTCTGTGGGCGCTTTTCGAGTGTGTTTAATTCATTTGCGGTTTCAGTTCGGTTGACGCAGATCCCTAAAGTGGAACGCGGGATGCAGAGACCCAAAACCGAATCCCCAGCGAATCGAGGCAAGTACACTCATCGGTGGCACTCATTGATGGATTCCGATGGAGCCCCCAAGCCGGAAGTTGGCCACATGCATGCAGCGGAACACGGCGCACAGCGAACATTTCCATTTCCATTACCGCATCTGTGTTCATTTGGCTTTGTTTTGGATTGCTTTCGAAAGTTTTCCACGGAAATTTGTAAATGGATTTCAGAATTAAGGAGAATCCAAAAGGCAGCACTTGGTTCTAAACAATGAGTTTGATTGAATAAGTATAACAAAACTCTTAAAAGTATCTATTAGTTGAGCTTCCAATACAAAAAAGAGTTTTGAAAACATCTCACTTTTTATGGCTTTATGTGTTCATTTGTTTCCAGCGCCCGCGCTTCGGAATTTTAGAGCTATTTGACTTCACATTATCCCGCTCCATTCCCGTGGCCCACAATGGGCTTTTAATCACTCCCGGGCACACAAATTCCTCAGCCGCATTCCGTGCAACGTAGCTCTTTTTTTTGCTATGGTGATTTTGAGCCATTAGGCGCGTGTTTGCTGAGGGAGTTTCGAAGTTGAGGAAATCAATATTACGCATACGCAGTGTGTGCGGCGGTGGGTAAACGACGTTGTTTACTCGCACCCAGGTCGTAGCGCAGCGAATCCGGTGCTTTCTGGTCTGGCAAATGCATTCAGCCGGTCATTGCACAATGCCAGATACCGAGATACTCAGTACTATAAATATATGGAACCTATCTGCATATATACATACATATGTACGTATGTACACACACGCATGTGTGCATTCGTTAGGCGCTGGGTGGCAGAATGGGGTGTGCTGGCATGAATGAAAAACCAGACCACGAGACAACGCCTGCAGTTCAATGCTATTTGTCAATGAGTCAGTATAGTCGGCAGTCGTCGCTTTTCGATTTCAACTGGAATGGGAAATGGGAAATGGGGATCGAGGAACGAGGAACGAAGAAGAGCCGTAAAACACAACGGCAATCATAATGCGAGTCCCATTTGGGGCCCCATATCCATTAGCCATATGCATATAGAGCATTTAGTATCTGCCATCGATGTGGGCGGGTGCGTGTGCTTTTCCCCCACCCAGCGTGGCCCCAATTTTGTTTACATTTCACTTTTTCTCCCCGAAAAATTCGAATCTTTTATGACTTCCACTGAGGAAAAATTACAGAATTTTCAGTTCATTAATCTAACAGATTTTTAAGATCATTTAAAAATAAAACAATGTAATTAGATTTGTTAGAAGTTTTATTATTGTAAAAAACAAATATGTTTCATTAATTAAATTAATCAAACTACAAACCGATTGTAAAATTTTGCCAAATAAATCATTAGTTAAATTTTTAAATTTTTAGCAGAAATTTAACCACGAAAATCGTTTTTTTTTTGTCGTGTGCCTTGCTCTAAAATATGAAGGCACATTTTTTTCCAGCTGGGCATAAAGAAAGTGCAGAGGAAAATGTTCGAGAGAAAATCGAGACGGAAAAGAACTTGAGGAAAATATTAATGCCTGCCACTTCCGCCTGTGTTTATTTCGTTATTACGGAGGAATGGAGGATGGAGCCTGATTTGCCAATCATTGCAGTTTCTTGCCGATGAGTATGATTTCTTAATCAACTGCCGACCGTGTACCTTCTTTTGCTTGTCTGAAAGCGTTGACATTTTAACTACTTCAACTCGTGTTAAGGAACGGAAGTTGATTGATTACAACATGATTGATTGATGCGCTGAGCCCGAGAGACACGAGAAGCGACTTGCAGAATGTCAGACGTTCACGTTTACTTCGCCTGCACTTGGACTTTGGATTGAACTTGGCCATTTTGCCAGTGGTAAAAAAGCGGAAATTACTTCGGCGTTTGCATATGAGAACACCTCGAAAGTTGCCTGGCATTTGGCAAATATCACACATTCTGGATGGTGTGAATTAAAGGGCACTCTTGAATTATTGATTCCGTGAAAGTTTTCAAGACAATCAATCAAAGAGTTTGACACTGGATTTTGATCGATAGATTACCATATTCACTTTGCATCCCCTTTGCATATTTAATTACAAATTTCTGCCTTTTTGGGTGGCACTCGTAATTAGTTAGTTAGTTAATTTAAATGTGAAGTTTTTTAATAATAAAATCACAACTGACATATTATTTACTAAGCAAACTTCATATCCACTACATGCCTGCTTCACTGTACCTGGCCATTCAACCGGCCCGGACACTTGACGTAACTGCCAAAACGGCTATAAAAAATCCTACAGAAATATATAAAAATCCAGAGCTCGAGTCGCAGTTGCTGCTGCTGTTTTTCTTTTTTTCTTAATTTTTTGCTACCGAGGCAGTTGGTGTGTTTCGCTTGTTGTTGCTGTGGGAGTCGCCCACACCGGCAACTTGCCTCTGAAAATCCCCGCCCACGGCCGTAAAACCAAAAATGAACGTAACAACTGCAACAAACAGCACAAAATTCTAAATAAATGCCTCGCCCACCCGAAAATAATATTGTACGGAGAAAAAAATATAAAAAACGGTCGAAGGCAGACCACTTAAAAATCAACAAAAAGAAATATGTATGCGTAGCACGGACCCGAACCTCGCCGCACAGCTTTTTATGCTGCTGCACCTGATATATATAACAAAAGTACATGCATATATGTATATGAAGCTGGTGCTTGTGTGGGTGGAAAAGTGAAAGAGTTCCCCTTTATATAAGCCGCGGTCCCAGCCAAAATTGCTTTTATGAATGAATCCCAGGCTGGCCAGCGAAAAGAGAAGGCTAAGTGGCAACTTTGCACGCAACTATTGGCTCAACAACCCACGACAACATATTTGCATGGAAAACGAACCAGACCTCCATTAGTAGTTAAAGTCCATTTTCAGTCCATTCCATTCCATTTCATTCATTCATTCATGCATTCAATTAGGTTTACGTTTTTTTCTACACCCAATTTGCTGCAATTGAAGAGGGGATTACTACGAAGAGCCGGCGAAAGAGTGAGATAGGTTTCAAGTACGGAGAGAAAAAACGTGGGATATCTATGTTATAAGATGTGCTCTAGTCAAAAGTTTAGGGTAATATGTTATACATGTAATACTAATAATATTAATACTAATAACAATAATATGTGCATAGTACATAAATAATCTTAAAATTAGATAGAGAACACTCATTTTTGTTTTATTAACACACTGTTGAAAACTCTAATATTTACATATTTTTAAAAAGATTGCGTTCGTAAATATAACATCGATTTATTTTTCTAGTGTCTTTTCTAGTAACGAATGTGCGACATCATTTTTGCCTCTAGCTTTTTTCGCAGCCATTGTTGCCACTTCCGCATTGCAAGCAACAGGAGAAAGAATGCTGTCGACATAAAAGACTGAGCTTAGTCACCGCATCAGTTGCTCACTTAATCAGTTGGCCACTCATTCAATACGGGCTCACTGACTGAGTGGGTAGTTAAATAAGCTAGTTAGACGTCCGTTCTACGTTCTATGGCAGTACGAGTAAAATATGTGCCGAGGGGGTAACTATGGTTAGTGACGACTGAACCGACTGAACATCGAATTCACTTAAATTGAATGGAATTTTAAATGGCTAAAGAACTATATATTTTACGATTATTGCATTTATATGGCTGTATGTATGTTGTCTTCTCCTGTGTCTTAAGTTCTTCGTATTATTGGAAACCCAGAAAAATGTTCTACCTTATAGATTCGGAGTAGCTACCTTGACTAGCTATTAATAACCTCTAACTCTCCCCAATACCCATTTGCCACACGTGTAATTAATTATTTAAGCTTCTCTATTTGGTTGATGAGTTATTTAGCAATTAAACAGGCCTGATAGCTAAACTGTTTGCCCAAGAACTCGACTTGTGCTCAAGTACTCCCCAGATGCACATATATTCTGCTCATATAATTTCCATGTCCAGACGAACAAATTTAACGCTTAGTCAACAATTGAGCTAAACTGGTAAGCCTCACCTTGTGTTCCATAAATTTCTAGGGGACACCTATCTAATGACCCTCTAATGGGCGCAGGATTGGGGGAAGGGGTTCTTGTGGGTGCCGGGGGATTACCTTTGGCATCCGTGCTCGGGTCGCTGGCAAAATGTCAAATTGCGTAAGCCAATCAATCAAAATGTAAATAAGCAAAAACCTAATTTTGGTCTAGGCACGCCCGAAATTTTGCCAGCCCCATAAAATCCTCCTTCACGACCAGAGCTTCATCCCTTGGGGAGCTGTGAGCTATAAATAGCAGGAAGCCACAGCTTTGGTAGCAATACATTGCCCCAGGACCCATTTCGGGTCCTGAATCAACACTTGAAACATCTGGATTTTCAAAATGGAACTTTAAATTCAATTTGGAGAAATATGCTACGGGTGAAACTTTGTAGATTCGTCTAGATTCTTAACAAACTCAATTCCACTAAGCTTATATCGAATATTTTATGCGCGTTGTCTTATTTGAAATTATTATTTTAAAGTAGATTCAATATTAAAACATGTGGTTAACGGTAAATTACTAAATAGAGTATGAACATTTTCCTGAGTGCACACGCAGATCCTTTTTTTCTGGCTTCTGACTTCTGTGGATGCCGCATTATTAATTAATTATATGGCGCTGTATTTGCTTGAAAATGGCAACTGACAATGTTCGCAGTGGTGGCGAAATTTGGCAACGTTGCCTGGGGAAAATACGCAATGGAAAGCCGAACCAATTCGGGATAATTGAAGTTAGCCAACCCTCTGCAAGTGTGGGTGAGTCCTGCGAGTGCGCTTGTATTGGTTTCGGATTTTTGAAGCGAAGCCTCGCACAAATGGGTCAAGTTTAATGTGCAGCATCCTGTTGCTGCCGCTGGCTGCTTCCGAGGCTTTCCGCAATTGCAGGGGATTAAGTTCAGTATCCCGTTCTGCCAGAAGGATGCAACAAGTAGCAACGTAGATAGATATGTCAACTTCTTTAGCTTTTCCCAAGCATTTAGAGGTGTAACCATGGATATAGTGTGTGGCGATGTCTATCATATTAATACAGTATTTTTCTGATATTGATTTTGTGCCCATGTTTGTAAAAATATACAAAAAAAGTCAAATCGCACTTTAGTCCAAGACTGTGACCCCAATTCTAAAAAAAAAACACACACATCCGCTGGGATGGCCAATGGATGGCCCAACTGAACCGACCAATAACAAAAGACAGCCACGACGACACTAGCATTTGCACGGTAGCAAATATCCTACTACAAACAACGTGCGTTGAATTTCATTTGGAGTTGAAATGCTGAAAGCGCTGAAGCGCAAAAGGCACATAAGAAATGAAAATGGAATGACGGGGGAGGTGTCCCAGGGATTTTATAAATATTGCATATGCACCAGATGAATAAAAACACAGTGAAGGTCGGCTAAGAACTACACTTTGTCAAGAAAAAACGGAAACTATAACACTATACTGGTTTTATGTGTAAGTTTTATGCGGAATTAAAACATGGAGATGAAAAGCGATTGTCCTTGAGAGGATTAAATCTTTACACTCTTTTACAGTTACACAGAAGATTCTTTGCTTTGTTTTGGATTTCAATCTCGCAAATTGATAAAAAGACAATAAAAGTCCTCGACCAAGCGTCTTCTTCCAGTTCGAAGAATTTATTGCCTTTTCTAACAAGTAAAAGTCGAATAAGGAAAACCAGAAGGAAACACTTGTCGACTGGAAAAGATTAAAGATTTCTGCTGCATCTAACGGCAGAGAAGGAAAAACCCACCGACCCGCCGACTAATGCAATTGAGAAAACAGATACGACAGATGATGCAAAACAACGACCTACTGACGAATAAGCAATACTCTATCTGAATTTTTCTAACACAATTGAAACCATTTAGGTGAGAAGAATATATTTTATGTATATAATTAGAAATGTCTAATTTTAAAATATTTATGTATTTTACTTTTAAAGCTTTAGAGAATTCAAGCGTATGCTTCCTTCTAAAAGCATTTTTATGACTCTTTATTAAGAAAGTCAGGAGGTCGGTATCCGTCCCTCTCTTTCTGCAGCCCATTCTTCTTGTTGATTCTTCTCCACCCTTTTCAATTCTTCGACTGCCGTTTGTGGCTCGTTCTCTTCTCGTTTTGGAATCTGTTGCTAATTTGCACTTTGATGAAATGCGTTCAGGCTGTTGGTTCTTCGTTCGATTCTTCTCGTGGTTCCTCTCTGTGGAATCTACAGTGTAGATTTATGCATGCAAGCGCATCGACTACAACTTTTAGCTCCATTTCATTTTGATGCCCTCTTCTCTTTTTATAGCTTTTCTTTTTGCGCGACAGACTGAAGTTGTTGTTACTTTTTGTTGCCGTTTGCTAATTCCAAGAATATAACAATTTACGCGTCGTCCCCCGCCAAGAAAAAATGAAAAAGAATTGAATGAAGGGAAGCCCGACTCCTGCCTTCTTTCTGCTTCTTTCACATTCTTCCATTCGCAATGCGCCGTTGATTTCTGTTCCCCATTCCATGTGCGCTCGTGTGAGTGTTTATGCTATATGCGCCCTGGAAACTTCCGTTGAACGTTGAGGTATGCAAGCCGGCGAAGGAGAGTGGGCGGAGAAGGGGAGAGGAACGTGGAGAGTGAGTGTCGTGGAGTGGAGAAAGAGAGGCAACACGCCCGCACAAATTTGACCGGAAGTCTTTGTTATTGCCTGTACTTTGTTGTTGCTTTTGTTGCCCCACGACTGAGAGCGATGGAATGTTGCAAATACTGTCGTACCTCTTTTACCTCGAACGGAAACCAAAATTCCTGAATACATTGCTATGACGAATGTCATATGTACATAATTTTATCATTATCACAATCGGAATATAAAATAAGCAAGGGTAGGGAACTGTTGTTATATGTTTCTAAATCTGAAAGTAACAACAAATGGAAGAATTAAAGAAGCTTCACTGTAGTTAGGTTGCAAATATTTGCACAGCCTCCGGAAAAGAGTTCTTCGCGGTGGGTCTCGCCATTAGCCGCTAGTTAAGTTATCCATTTTCAACGCCTGCTTAATTACAATTACAGCCCACACAAGCTTTGACCCAAATCTACACTAGCCGCAAAGACAACATTCAAAATGTTTTCGCCGTAGGCTGGAAGTCAAAAGAGATCGACCGACCAGCTTCCCTTCCCCCTTTCCATTCTAGAGAGTGTCCAACGCCCTGTTTGTCAAATGCTGTTGCTGTCTCTTTTCCTTCAAGCGTGCTCCCAATCGCCCCTTCTCGCTCATTCCCCTGGCCCCACATACCGTCCCTCTGTCGGACTGCCGCAATACTGTGATTACTTTATAAGATGCTGACGCCAACTCCAATTGGAAAGATGTCCGACTGTCTTTCGGCTCACTTTGCATGTGGGCATGCGACAAAAACAACAGAAACCGCAAAAAACAACAAGCCAACAAAGTACGTTCGATGGGCACAGTGGGGCAAGGTGATTAGTTCTTGATTATTGAAAACATACTTGCTTTTACCGGTCCAGATGGGCTTTAATTAAAAGGATCCCCGAAAACATTAGTTAAAAAAATAAATAGGTGTTTTGAAAAACGGTCATTTGATAGGCATAGTAAAGATAGATAACAAGAAATACTAGTATATTTTCAAGAAGTCCCTTGTTAACGGAAAAACTTTCTAAATGGGTTGCGTTCAGTTTAGCAATAGTACTTTAAAATACTCCTAATCAACCAAGATGTAAAATGCATTTGAAAATTGCCTAACTAGTCGATAATAATTGCAGTGCTTTACACTTGTTTGTTGCGAAATATATTCGTGTGCCATATGTTCTCCGTGACCCATTCTAGCCCACTGTATCCGCCGACAAATTTGGCCCAACGGCTTTTTGGCACGTAGGTGGGCAACCGGGCCAACTGTCTCAGCCTCTCAGTTATTTTACTGTCTTTTTTTGTAGCTGCTTGTTGTGGTTGAGCTTTTTTTTCGGTGAAGGCAGACCAGTTGGCAGAGTTGCCTCAATGGAAGAGCAGCGGCTGGGAGGATGGAGTGCCGAGGAGGGACGAGAAAACTCGAAGGGGGAGGGGGAGGTGGATTGAGGGAGCCACCGCCTTTGTGATGAGTTATCATGAAATCGTAATGAGAGACGGTCCGTTCGGTTGGCCTTGGGATTTTGCCACGTGTTACTTTGGTTTTACAGTCAGACATCGATAAGCTCAACTATTCTGATTACGTCTACATTAAAATGGAAATAGAAAAAAAGGACTACAATGATAACCAAGTTGTTTTTCAGAAACTATGATAAGGGTATTTCATTAAGTTTATTTCACTGGAGTTTCCTTGCATTTCGTGTATTCGCACTGGTGAGGAGAAAATGCAGTGCAGTGGAAAACATTTTAAGAAATTTAACCAGGGCCCAAAAACAATATCAAAAGCCGACCCGTCGCAGGCCAAATAGTAATAAACCAAACACAAAAAGCGGCAACAACGAAATTCGTTAAAAACAGCAAATGAGGCGAACAACACTCCCAATCGGAGAGTAAGGAGAAAAGCCAGTTGGGAAAAGCCAGTGGAAATGCAGCCGGGCGGCCCGACGCAAAGTGGTTTTTTATGGCGCATGCGCAGCAGCTCGGGTTCAATCTCTATAAAAGGGTCGGCTGCCAACAGAGTGCGGCTCTGTATCCGTCTGGCCATAAAAACACACGAAACAAGGCAGAAGGCAGAAAGAAAATAAAGCAGACGAGTTCGCCGCGAGATGCCTTCAACGCGCGGATCCGATCTGCCGCTTTCCCAGTCTCCAGAGAGACAGAGAGAGAGAGGTGCATCTCTTCTCGTTCATTGACTCCCTCGAAGAGAACCCACCATCACCACAACTACAAGCACAAGAGCACAACACAGCAACATACGAAATGCGGTTCGGAACTCTGCTAGATCTAATTGAATTAAATTCCGTCGACGGAAATGCTTAGTTTACTATACACAGACTGCAGTTTAAAGCCATGAGCATATATGTACATATATACTTCACCGCACATACTTTCAAAATACTAACTTGCTAGAAATTAAACTAAATATATAAATCTCTTGCAGCATAGCATCTCAGTATCTGAAATTTAAAGTTGTTGAACTACAGATACACCGAGTGCCACTATTCGCGTGACCCTTTCTGTGCGCACATGTCGCATTCTATCCTATATAGTTGGTGCCCCAGTTGGCCCCATCTTAATTGTTTTAATTCCGAGAAATGCATACAAAGTGGCATTTAATTAAAATGAATTTTACATCGCCAGTTGAAGCCGAATCCAGCGATGGCCGCGATGCATTATGCATTTTTCATGCTGCCCAGGGACTTCATAATGTCCTGAAGCTGGAACTAAAAAAAAAAAGGAAGACGTCGAAAGAGACGGCATCATTGGCTGACAAAGAGCGCATAATTGCCGGGACTTGATTGAATTTCAAGGTTAATTAGTGGCAAGTCGGGGGAAAAACTTTATTGTACCCGAGATTGGTAAGAACTTTGCTGGGCCAGCTTAAGCTGATTACCGTCGGTGTTTGGCGGTTGTTAGCCGGAGATTTTCTGTTGGTCACAACAAGAAAAGGGATTACACTGTGTGGCTTTTATCGCCTAATGGATAAAACAACTAAACAACTAAAACAGCGAAATTTGCTTAAAGAGCAAGCGCAAGGAATTAACTTTATTAAGCAACCAAGCAAATAAATAAAACCTATAAATAACCTATTAAAACAATGTGAGGAGATGTTAGCCGTATGCAAAGTAATAATTAATATATAAACTCCGTGTAACAATTTCAATAGAAGAAAGCAAATAGTAGAAAGAATGTTCTGCCCCAAGTTTGTTGCAAATAAATATATCATTATTTACATCCCCATTCCGTCTTCCGCTTTGGACTTCCTTCCTTTTTTAGCCAACCTGACCCAGTTCCGCTTGCTTCCCAGCCCAAACTTCCTGCCCCATTTCTAATCGCAACCAATAGCTATAGATATTCCCCGTTCCGATACACACTACGTAACTAATGCCACACTAATGCCACAACTTCCTCTCTACACAGCTGCTTTTTGTGCATTTGCATGGCAAATAACCCCAAACCCACTCATGTGATTAGATAAGTCGGCCCAGCGACTTCCACTAAAATGTCAAAATCATTAACGGATTGCGGAATTGATTTTGAATTTAGCCAACTAAATATGGGCGATGATATAGTCATTATTTCCAGATCATTTCACGAAATCGTTTAAACAATTATGAAAATAGTAGTCGCTCTTGCCCAAATTGAGAATTTGAGTTTGTTTATCGAGCATGTTTCGGGAAACGCAATAAAAATCGGTTGCTCGGCTATGTTTCCATTCAAAATTCTTGCCTGAGGTCGCAGAATTCATTTACCATTTCGGGATCATTAAGGAAAACGACTGAACAAAGCGGACACTTCAGCAGGCCGGAAAAACAATGAAATCCCTGAAAAGGTGACACTGGATTTTCACGCTGTTATCTTTCCACCTTCGCCTACTATTCATTCCAAAACTTCGTTTTGTTCATCTGGCGAATGTCAAGAGGTTCCAACTTTCTTGGGTGTTTCCCTGGTATTGCCGGTCGTAAAATGTTTCGGCCCGATTCTCCTAATTACCTGTGCACAGGTAGTTTTCACAGGATGCTTCGTTGCAGCGATCTCTTTCCCACCATAGAGTGCCATCTCTTTCCACGGCTTGACGTCATAGTTGAGATGGCACCTTATGTTATGCTAATTCCACGGCCTTTCAAGTTCTATTTATCTTTCGAAATGAAATCGGTACAAAAAGAAAAGTATCTTAGAGATGGGTGGTGGGGTGAGAGAGTTGGGAGGCTGAAAAGCCGGTCCATTTGTTGACGCTCTATTGTCAATTTGCGATATTAGCAGGCAGACACAAAAAAAAAAAAGAAACAGAAAACATTTGAATGGCAGAGGAGAACGTGCGTAAAGCTTGTTCGGCAAAAAAGTGTGTATATGTACATACATATGTACATACATCCAAACAATCACGGGGTTCTGTGGGACTTGTAAGCGAGCGGAAATTGAAGTGATAAAAATAAAAACGAAGCCATAGTCAGTCGTCAGATAATTATGTATATATTTCGACTATGTGCACAGGCATATAGGGCAGCACATACATAAATAAGCATATGTATAGCATATATAGTATATATGACAATTTATGTGGCTTTGAGTCATGGGAGTCGAGCCTCGGAGTCGCTGAAAAGCAATTGTGACATTTTTCTGAATGACACAAATCTATACGGGAGCACAAAGAAAATGTGTAGCCAACAATAGTGGAAAGACCTCAAAAGCATCGACAGCAGTGATGTTTATTTATGACTTCCTTAATCTCCGAACGTGTTTGTAAAATACCAAACGATTTTGAAAACACATTTATATTTAAATCGCTCCTTAATTGATATGGGCCAATCAAGGAGGGGCATAGTGTTTCAGAATAAAGTGCATAATTGGAAGGGCATGCGGGGTGGTATAACTACATATACATATATATCCGCCGATATGGTTGGATTGATATTTTGCGCAAGTTTTAATATAGCTTACATGCAATTGTGATAAGGAAACAAAAGACACAGCATATATAAACTAACAAATTCCTGCCATTATAATTTTCTATCAAAGTCAAACAAAATCGTGTCAACCAAAAACAAGTTCAGAAAGGTGAAATCTATGCAGTGTATGTCTATAATCAGAATGCGAGAGGAGGAGGACAGGATCAGTCAGACTAAATATAATTCTAATCTGGCGCTAGCTTTATCAGCTGTGCGGATTACATTATATTTTGCTAGTTTTTTTTTTTGCATTTGTCATTTTGTCTCCGCCCCCAGAATGCTTGCCTTGTTTCGCCAAAACGAAAAAAAAAAAAAACAATAACAAATCCATGCAAATGTTTATTTATGGCCAGGCAGTGCTTGCTTGTATTATTAATATTCTTTCGGCTGTTTTGTTTTGTTTTGGTTTCTTCCTTGGGGGTTTCGGGCTAAAAATGCCGCAAACAACATTGGGGAAGTATAAATAAGTTATGATATTCTTAGGCCTAGGATAGGAATGTGCGGCATTGATTTATGGGCGGTGTTGGGAAGTATCAGGCATTTAAAGAATCCGATAGCACAGCTATGATCAACAAATGGAGAGTTCCGTTCTCGATACAGGTGCGTAGTAAACTAACAAAAAATTCCATTCGTAATATTGATTCATTGCATTCCAAGAATATCACAATGTAAATCTTAATATTACTACTTTAGTTATTACATTCTAATCAAACGAGATTAAGGGGGGAAATTTTGGATGAAATTTTTCGGTTTTCTACTATGTTTATAATGATTTACTTAGTCATTTCTATTACTGAAGCTTTAATATTTCAAATATGTACATATTCTATGAAATCAACATGGATAGTATTCATATTTATAAGATTAATTACGTGAGTTTAAATGTGGGAATTGAGAGGTATATATAAACCTTAGTTGGTTTTAGTAACTCCCGCACTTGTATTATGATATTGTAGTTCTATTTTTTGGGGCACCCAAAGTATTGAACTTATGACTCACCTTGTAAAGCAACTACGCGGCAGCCGTCCTGCTTGAGGCGACGGTGCAGGATGCTGATGATGGAGTCCATGGCGACGGCCAGGGATCCGGCTCCGGCGATCTCCTGATTCTGGCCGGGCACGCCTTCGCCGTTGTAGAGGATGAACCAGCATAGCTTGTAGCCCGACTGGATGCGTTGCTTCAGCTCGGGCGACTTGATCGTGGAGGCCAGATCGATTTTGCCAACCGCCAGACGACGGAGGACGATGCTGGGTATGCATAGGTTGACGGCTCCGCGGATGTGCGACTCACTGTACTCGTGCGAGCCGCGGCAGTCCAACAGGATCAGGTCCTTGGAGTCCAGGGATCGCAACTGGGACTGCAGCCACTCCTTGCTGCAGGTCTCGTGCTCCGTTTCTGGCATTTTGAAGAGCTCCCAAAAAATCACTCAAAGACTGGAAGAATTCGAAGCACTGCCACTATTTTTCCCGTTTAGCTCTGTTCTCTGCTTCACTCGTTTTTTATGTTATTCTTTTTTCTTTTGGTTACAACAAAGTTTACATCATCTTTCTTCTTCTGCTTCGCGCTGGTTCTCTTCTTCTTTCTTGGCCGTGCAATGGTATTTGTTGCTGTTACACACACACACACTCCCGCGCAGATGAAAATCTTGGAAATCAAAAAGGAATTTTTGTTTTTATCTCGTTTGGGGAAATCTGTAACTTGCACTGTTTTGTTTTTTTTGTTTCTTGGCTTTCCGATTTCCTCGCTTGCCGATTTATGTTTCTTTGCACACCGAAATTCGTTGCTTTTTGCTTTTTGTTGTATGTACACACGCACACAAGAGCGCGCCAAATCACAACCGTGTGTATGTTTCGCGTGTGTGTGAGTGGTTTTGTATTTTTTAGGTGTGCTTCGCTAAAACAACAACAACAGTTCGGAATCGAATGAAAAAACGTGCGGTGAACCTGTCATCGAGTAACTAAAACATCCAAAAACCGTTGAATATTTCCCAAACAAATAGGTAATTACTTCTATCAAATATCCATATTTTGAGTTGATGTTTTTTTCGAATGGAAAGCGAGCACACACAAGCAGCGCGGGTAAAAGATAATCGGGCAATAACAAAATAAGCGCGTCGTGGGTTGCTTAAATAGCCTCGTTGCTCTCCAAAAATACGAACACAGTTGCACTTGCTCTCCGACTCTCCAATTCTCTCCGTCGGAATTCGAAGAGCGAAACCCAATAACAATATTGTATTTGTTAGGCGCAGTATTAAGAAATAACTTATAAAATATTGAATCTTTTTGCCTTCTCGTTTAAAAAAATACATTTGGGAATTACTATTTCGAAACAAACAGTCCGTTACACGCAATGAAAGGAAGAACGCACCCGCGCACACAGGTACGCGAACCGGAGAGAAGAGCAACTCTCCAAAAGGTGAGCAAGAGCCAGTGCACAGGCACAGACCCACTTGGAAATTTGCTCGGTTAAAAAAGGAGAAAAAATGGGGAAAAAAGTAAATACAAAGAGAGTTCCTGAATAAAATTTAGATAAAGTAAAGACTTTGTTTTAATTCTATAAATTACATAAAATTTTTTAAATATATTAAATAATCATATTTTCCCGTATGTTAAATAATTATTTCATAACTGGGTTCGTATTTCAAATTTCCCACCTGCCTTTCTCTCCCGCACTCTTTTGGCACTTTGACTATTTCTCCACGCTGCATACGCTCCCAAAGTTTTGTGTAAAGTTCATTGATATTTTTGTGCTGTGGTATGCGTGTGGCAAGTAAAATGCGTGTGTTCGTGTTGATTCATTGAATTCGCCATCCAAACTAGCTCTCTCTCACTCTCCCACTACTCCCACCACCACCCACCTTACCCTTCGCGATGGAACCTACTTTATTGTTACTCTCTTTTTGCGAGAGCGCGGTTAACATTTCACTTCACTAGAGTGCAAAAGTTAATGGACCACTAATTTAGACAGATAAGAAATTACGGAGCCCAGAAGAATCGGAATCATCAATGGAGTCGCTGTCTACTCTCTAACGAAAGCTCCTGCGCAAATGCTCCTCCAAGAGCCAGTTATATTGGAGACTCGATGAAATGTTTAATTTTATAACCATGACCCTGATATTTACACCCAAAAAGAAGAGACTCACACAAGGATATACGTGTGTACCCATACAGAAATCGCATGGAAGGACAATTTCAAGGATATGCGGCGCGTGCAAAAATTTCTCCACAAACAACAAACTTCCTGCTGCGCCTGCGTTGCACTAGCTTTACATAAAACGCACACCCATACACACCATATACCGTTAGGTAAGGCCCATCACAACGTGCTACTATATACAGATGTACGAACGAACGACTTTCGAGCACAATTTTCATGAATGAAAGTCCCACGCAGCAGCGAAAACCGTTGGAGCAATAAAGAAAGCCAAGCAGACAGAGAGGGAGACAGTCGGCGAGGGAAAGAAACGGCCATACGAAATCCATGCTCAGCCCACGCATTTCTCGCTGCTCACTTTCGTCTTGGCACGCGGCTCCTGAGATTCCAAGGGCGTTATTCCCCAGGACTTTACTCTGCTTTCGGCCCTGGCGCGTGGGAGGCCAGCCGGAATGTTGCAAGGGAGTGCACAGGGAAAAATTGAGCGGCTCTTTAATAAATTACATTTTCTTTCAGCAGTCTCAATACAAAGAAAACATGCGTACTTCAAAAGGATTTCTTTAATAATAAAAACACACACAAAAAATATATATATATATTTATATATAATACTAAGAAATATTTGTTATAATATGAAATCATTTAAGCATTTATTTATTTACGCTTCAGTAAACACAAAAGTGTAAACACACATATTACCATTAATTTTTGTATTCATCGAAAGTTGTACATAATTACTGTCAGTGTATCACTCAAGTATGAAGAAATTAGAAGTAAGCACCTGGATAGCTGTTTCAAAAGGCTGCTCAATTGCGCCTTCCAAGTGTCTTTGGTGGGCTGACCTTGGCGATACATATATGTATTTCTGACAGTGTAGAAGCCAAGGTCGGTCGTCCTCCGGGCTCCATTCTTCGATGACACAAGTTCAAAGTCTGCTCGCAGCCAAAATGGAATACCCAACCCACTTGTATAGCTCAATGAATCACTTTGGGGCATTATCTGTGTTTTAGCAGGAAACTGATGTCGAAAGTGAAGAATTCAATTAAATTTCTGCACCTCACGATTGTCAATCTAAATTGCGCAAGCTACGGCCTTTACCTTGATTATCAGACCCCACGTATAATCAATATGAAGATGATGACGCTTTCCCGAGTGTTTTTATATGGTGCGTGTATAGATCAGTCATAGCCATATCGGCTTGAATGAGTGAAAAGTTCTGAGAAATGGGGGAAATATGGATCATCGTGATTCGCAATGTGCGATACTACTTATATGAGCTTTGCAGGGTTTTATTCATTATCTGGTGTTATTTTTCCACTCATTGTTATCAAGAAAGACCATTAACTGCGTATACTTTCTAACAGATATTTCCCAGCAAGTTATTAGTTATCGCTGTGCTGAAACCTTTTCATAGTTACAAAACTCATATGAGTATAGGATAATTATTGCTACGAGATGAATATTGCCTTCTAATAATTTGGACGTTTATTAACTAGCTGAAGCAATATAATTATTTCTTAAATGCAGTTAGTTAGCTCAACGGCATTCTCCCACACTAGTTTTGCATTCTGCTTTACTGACCTAAAACAACTGGAATGGGATTAAGAATTGGCGCGTCCGCTTATCTGCCATTCATGTTTCCGTTTCGCCCGTTCTGAAATGTGTGTACTCACACTCGCATTCACACTCGCAATTGGGTTCTCGAATCCAGCCCACATCCATATATCCATGTCCAGCCCCCAGAGTTCCGTTCCGCGAGATCTCTGTGAATCACTCGCCCATATGAACAGCGGATGTCGGTGGGCGCCACGGGTCTCTAGAATCAACAATGGTCGATCAACAATCGTCGATCAATGTGCGTTTGACGTTTGACCAGAGCGAAGAGGCTGAAGTATCTCACAGATTCTCAATATCTCAATATATACATATGTTCCCAATCTCCATGATTCTGGGCACTCCGATGACGTCGTTCCAGACAAGTGTTGGTTCAAATTGGTAGCCAAAAACGGTGATAAAAAATTAAATTATCATTTAATAATAGCTTTGATTAAAACAGACATTAATAAATGAACACGAATTTAACAAGTTATGACAAAATATAAATATAAGTTAACATTTCTGCAACAATGCAATTAAAGTTTTTCGTTTTACAATACTATTTGATAATTATAATTATATATCAAATAGCATGCATAGATTGACAAGAAATCCAAGATTCATCCCATATACGAACTGATATCCCTCCTCATCTGAAGATAAGTAATTCGTCATTGTAGAATGTGAATCCTCTTGGGAAGTATCTGTTTCCAGTGCTAAAAAATGTCTAAAAAATCAGATCTGCACCGGACGCTAAAAAAGAAGAAAGGATGACGAGTCGGGACGGCAGATGTGAAAGAATCTGTTGGCTTTGAGCGCCCACGCGAGCAAAAGTTACGATTGATACGAAACAAACGGCGACCTGACCAAACGACTTACCTATTCACCGAATTAGAATGCGAATGACGTTGGTTGTACTCACTTTTGGGATTGGTTTTGTCGGGCCCACTGACTCATTTCACTTTGGCCACTTCACTCAAGGTGGCTTAAACAGCAGCCGGTGCCACGTGTTCCTTCCAAAGGGGAAAGTTATAAAATAAAATAAAATTCACAGGGCTACAGGGAAATGGGGCACCTACGCCAGACTCAAAATCCTGTTGACGTCATTCGGGGGCTGCTCAATGAATTTTCTGCACTTTCTTTACCGGCTTACTGATTGCAAAAGTTGTAAATAACATTGTTCATCACTTAGTCAAGATCATGTGTTTGAAGACATCACGTGGGAAAGAACTACGATTTAGTATGAATAAGTACTAAGTAAGTAAAAATATTTTAAATATTAATTACTTTACGGTTAAGATTGTTAACACTAAAAGAATGAAAATATTGCATAAAAGCTTTCTAAGATTGTATTAAAGTTTAAAGCTTATGTGCTTCAATTGTGATTATAAGCGAAAGATTAAAGATTATAAATTCTTTAACGTTGTTTAAAAGTTGTTGTGGAGAAGAAAGATTTTTTTTTAATATTGAAATATCTCAATGTTCATCTGATTACTGTATTTTTGAGTGGCAATCTAAAAGTAATATCTAGAATCTCAATCAATCTGTATCTTTTTTTGATGTTTACTTTATAGGATTTCATTTTAAAGTAGAGCAATCAAGAGTAGAAATTCCTGCCACCCCCCTCCTCCTTTTTTTGCCATCGTCATCGTGGTTGTCATCGCCCATCCGTGCCATCCTTCCCCAATTGATTCGTCGGAGGGGCCAACGAAGGTTAATGCGAGCCAGTGTTTGACCTCCAGGGTCAAGCTGAAGGCAAATTAATTGCGAGAATTGGGTGCGACAGCTAGAGAAAGCGCAGAGCTGCTGTAATTGATACAAGAACAAAAACGAGAAGCCAAATTGCAGCCAATTGATCGAGTTAAGGGGCCGATGCTCTCGAAGTTGGCACTTCCGTTGCGTTATAAGGGCTGGGGAAAGCCCCCCAATCAAAAACAATTTCTCTCAGTGTGCCAGCGAGCTCGATAATTAGGCGGTCAACATAAGTAACATGGAGATATAGATCTTTCATGGAATCTTCGTCCTTGATTACTGCTCTAAAACCTATAATTGAGCATAATATTTTGGTCAGCAAATCAACTTATACTGGTAACAATTTGATAAGAAAATGTGTGAATTTTTAAGTACTATTTATTACTAGTTTCTAGTGATGCAGTTGTAGTTGTACGGCAATGAAATGAAAAACTTCAACGAGAGCAGACTTCAATCCTAAACGGATTAATTAAGATATCGTGGTAGTAAAGATTTTACATGGCAACGTGGTACTCGGCGTAATGGACGCCACCGAGGGTGTTTCGGCCCACGCGAAAACTTGGCCAAAAATAAAATGTAAACGGTAATAAAAGAAGAGTGTCGCCTATGTATGTACAGGGACACCCACAAAAGTCTATATACAGTTATATTTTTTGATAACGCTCGACGGCGGAAACATTGCACGCCAACGCCCGAGCAGCGCTGTCGGCGCTTTTCCAGACAACCGAGCCGCGCCATTCATTTCCACCAGCTGCAAAGGGCGAAAAAGACGAACGCAGATACTAGCGCTCAGATACAGATACAAAGTCGAACTCGCAGATACACAGACACACACACACACAGCGGCAGTGTTTTACGCATTCCAATCAGCCATGTGGGCGTCCGATTCCCTCCGCTGCAAATGCAAATGTATATATATACACATAGATATACAAATATATACCTACTACATATGTACAGATATAATAAAAACTTATGAATGAAAAGCTTCTGCGCAGCGTGGGCGGAACGCTGGGCCAGCTTTTTGGGGGCTAAAAGCTCCAGAGGCCGCTCAGCACCCCCCGACCCCCGCCCCCCATCACTCGCTCGATGGCAATCGCATTATGCCAGCGTCCAAGCTGCGGATACACACGGAATATTGATTGGAGGCAAAGTCTCCAAATCTGAAGTAACCTTGAAATGTGGGTGGCCGGTGGGCCGAAGGTTGAGGATAAAAGGGTCTTGTGGGGGGGGGGGGCGAGTTGCTGGAGGGGAGTGTGAGACATTTGGATTGCGGATGGCAAAGAGCTCGTGTGCTGGCTGAGCTTATAAAGTGCTGTTTAATTAATGAACACTGCTGTTCGAAAAATTGTTTCAAGAACTTGCAAATTGAAATTCAAATCTTTCCTTGGTTGCACGAGAGTCGCAAGAAGAAGGTTACTCCCTAGTGTCTCGACTATGAGATACTCTCTCCTTACTTCTTATTTTCGTTTACCACTATCAAAGTGATATGAATATAGAAATAGGTGTACTATTTTGATAATATTAAAATATTTTTTTTTTTAGTTTTTAATAAATTTTGTTATTTTTAACATTTTTAACATTTTCTAGATTCTACATTCTAGATTCTAGATTTCAAAGCGAATGCTTTAAAAAATCAAATTTATTTTAAGTTATATCAAAAAATACTCAACGTCTCAAGTAATTGACAAAATAAGGTACAATATATGGAAAATGTGTAGAAAAAACTTTTAAATTAAACGGACACAACTTTAATCGATACATCGATAGTTGGGTCCTATGTAATGTGACCTTATTATAGGGCTACCATTTTTAGCAATACGGGAAACTTGTGCTAGACAGCAATCTGGTCACACTGCCAAACAGCTGTTAATGGTCAAAGACCCCCAAAATATTAAATACAAAAGAAATTAAGTCTGCTTACCGTGCAAGTAATTGAACAGTGTGCTAAGGACCCAGTTGTACAGTCAAAGTAATCCCGAGGGAAATGGAATCGGATACGCTGGACCAGGAGAGTGCCGCGGCTGCTCTAAAAAAACTATCGCCAAGTGAAAGTCCCGAAAGTTCGAAGAAATGGGAGCCGACTTCGGGAGAGTGGGTTGCGGCGGGTGGGGGAGAAGAGGCGCCGCCAACAAAGAGACAAAAGACTGCAGACGAAAAGGAGGAGAATCGGGAGGAAGACGAGGATAGCGAGGAGAGCGTTGATGAGGAGGAGGATGATGGCGAGGGCATCGTCCAGATTGGCGGCACCATCAGCCCAAGGCATTTCCAGCGCATCCCCGTCTTTATCGTCGACTACCACAACGATGTGCTGGAGTTCATCTACCGCTGCTTTGCCACCCGCCACCTTCCGCTGCAGAACAACACCCTTGTCCACTTCGACTCGCATCCGGATCTGGTCATTCCACGGCACATTGCCGCCAGTTCCACCTACCAAAAGGAAACCATGTTAAATGAGCTTAGCATCGAGAACTGGATCATGCCCACACTTTATGCAGGTGAGGATTTCTATGGGGAATCGAAGAGAACTATATTATATAGAAATATAATATTAAATGCTATTATTTTATTTCTAGAAATAGAAAACAATGTAAAAGGACAAATAAAAAAGTTCTATGGTCTAATTTTACTAAGAACTTAATATTTAAAGATTATCTCTTAGTAACTGCTAAATATCCATTGAGTACTGTTGTCAAAAAGATTCCTTTCTACATTTAAAGGATTTCAAACCAAAAACTTATTAACTGTGATGAGTCTAATGACATTAATTAGCTATAATTGCATTTTCTTATAGAAATTAGTGTAAAATAATAACTTATTGCTATATTACTTGCTCTTAGGACATTTCAACCGCGTCGTGTGGCTGAAGAACTCATGGTGCCAGCAGCTGCCCACTGGCAGGCACGACTTTAAGGTTGGACAAAAGGACGATCGCATTGGAGTGGACTGTCCGTTGGACTACTTTATTGCCGACGGCAACTACTGCACTACGGAGGATCTGCAGGATGCCAAGAGCGTGGAGCTGCAGGTTCACGATGCAGACAACGAAAGCCTCAATCCGAACGAATTCCTAACGGAGAAGGACGCCAAGGGATTCGTGCTGGACATAGACCTCGACTTTTTCAGCACCTCCAACCCCTTCTTGGAAATATACAAGGATGCCGATTGCTACAATCAGCTAAAGGAGATCTTCCACTTCGAAAGCGTGGAGAAGGTGAAGAAGTCGGGCACGGCTACTATAGCAGATTATTTGGCCACGGCAGAGAGGCGACAGACTCAGTTGGATGCACTGAAGACGATTTTCTGGCATCTGGAGGAGGAGCGCAATTTCGAGGGACTGGAAAAGCCGGACGAGACCGTGGTCACGCCCGAAGTGTACGCCAAGATTGTGAAACTGGCCGATCAGCTGCAGGAGAAATATCCAGACGATGAAATCGACTGGCATTTGATCTTCGATTCGGGCAGCACCACCGATAATAATGGCTTGCCCCACCACATCAGCATCGCCGAAGAGTTGGAAACGTACTTTGCAAACTTCAAGCGTTTCTTACAGCGCCTGCCAGTTCCTCCAGTGGCCATTACAATGGCCCATTCCGCTCAAGATGACTACTGCCCCCAGGATCAGGTGGCATTCATTGAGGAATGCGTTCTACGCCTGCTTAAGGAGGTTTTTGGCGAAAGACTGCACGACAAAGCCATCCTGCACTATATGGACGATCCTTGGGATGTGATGAAGCTCTAAGCTTATGGATAACTAGGGGTTCTTTCGCCCGCCACTGCGAATTAGATTCTGAATTTACAAAACTCGTTTGGGCGGGAAAACTCCACGACTAAAAGATACCCGTAGTGATTTCGAATTAGAACCTAATGATGGAAAATCCAATACTAATTATAATAATATTTTTTACTTTGAAATATACGCGAAGTATTTATTACAGACAATTAAACAAACTCATTTAATGCAAATTGGGTATATTCAAAATAATTTGTTTTTAAACTTTGAAAGGTTTCGCGACGAGATACCTTTTAAACGACATATTAGGTGCCCCAGTAAAATCAAAATGTGTATGCACAGATAATCTATATTTAATCGTAAATACTAAATGTTAGTTATAAAATGTACATGTATTTAAGGATAACTCTCTTCCATTCAGTGCCGTAGGTTCCTAGAAAATGCGCAAAATCTCATTTATTGACATGGACATGGCATGAACACCTGAATTTCTGGCTGGGGGTTATGACTGGCCACCTCATTGAGGGCAGTCAACTTTTAATTGTCGACCCCAATTCGTGGCCGAAATCAATAAGCCAATGGCCCCAGGCGAAACTTTCAGTAGCATTCTGTGGCTCAGTCGTTGTGGAAGTTATACAGATTAGCTTGAGAGACATAGTGAGTTCACTTAAGCTAATTAAACACTTTTCGCTTTGTTCTATAGGTGGTAAAACTTAAAATGATTTCCATTTCGAAAAAAAGTAAGATCATTGGAATTTAAGTAACTACTACATTTAGTTTGTCAATGCTTGAGTTCATTCAAAAACTAAAATTTGTGTTACTTTTAAAAATTGCATCGACAACAGCTGCACTACATCTACATTTTTCGACATGGAATTACAATATGGTAGGGATTCCTAGGATATACTTGGATTATTTGGCTCACAGCTCCTCCTTGTCGCCCTTGGCTTTTTCCCTTTTGGCCTTTTTAGCCTCCGGAGGAGCAAGCTGCTCCTTGAGGCATTCCCTTTCGGCCTTTTTCTTGAGCACATGGTCCTCGCAGAGATGCTTCTTCAGTGACTTCTCATCCTGGTGCTTAAAGTACCATTCGCTGATGGTTTCCTCGTACTCCTCCAGTAGGTTTTCGCACTGGGTCTTCATTTGGGTGACCTCCACCGGGGGCTTGTCCCACAGCTCGTAGGGTATTCCCAGATCCACCTTGACGCCCTTGTCCACAAGGCCATGGAGCGTCTGGAAGGTCTGGGACATACCTTTGGCGAATCTCGTGCTGTCAGAGCGTTCCTTGTGCAGATTGTACTCCAACACTCGCTCGCACACGTTCTCCAGGGACTCGAGCAGTCGCAGTTCGCTGCGCCGGTATTCAGTGCGCTTCTTGGGCTTCACATCGTCAACGGAGTATCCGATTTCGATGACGTCGTGCGACTTGCCGGTCTCTCCAAGTCGAGCTTCCAATTCGGTGGCCAGGATTTTGCAGGCTTCGCAGCGGTTTGCGTAGCGAACGCCTTGCTCCTCCTCGGGCGAATCAGCTCCGGCTAACTGCAGGACGACCCAGAGTGTTACAAAGCCAGGCAGTCTTTTGAGGAGCATTTTCACTGCTTGATAAATTCCAAAAAAACAATAATAAACCTGACGTGGAAATGCCGCTCGCGAGAAGACCAGTGCTGCAAAACACCAACAACCGAACGGAACCGACGACTTAGCTTTTTCCCGCCAATACCTTTAAAATAATCTATATCAAATCTATTTTCTTTTTTATGATTTATTATCCTACATACATTTAAAAAAAACTTTTATTTTATTTTATTTGTTTATTAAAACAGAAGTCATGCTTAAACGGTTTATTAAAATTGAATCAATATGGTTTTATTATGAATGCCGAAACATTTTATCTGTAACAAGATGCAGCTTTCAAATTAACGAACCAGATGTTCTTACGTTGTTTAAATGCAATTAAAAAATTCCCATAACATTTCTATCCATTCCAATATGTTCTCTGTTAAAGACATTAAAAATCCCACGATAATTGAAAATTCGGTTAATGGTCGCCTTGTTTTAAAAAACAAACAGCTGGAATTAGTTCAAAGTCCAGTAAATGACTATTGAGGATCGCTGTTTTCGAACTCGGTCTGAAATACGCTGGGTATTTGATTGACCATGTCACTGGCCAGTAGGCTGCGGCCAAACTTTTGAAATGCAGCCGCGTTTAACTTTTTCACAAAGTAACTAGAGGCACATGCAGCTACCAGGGCGGGATTGGGTTCACCCGACTGCAGTGACCACGAGAAGAAGGTGGCCAAAGATCCGGAGAGCAGGTCACCTTGTCCACCGCACCTGCGACCGGAACCGCCGCTAGGCATTGAGTGAACTTCGTTGCAGTGAGGGAGATAGATCTTGTCGTTGGCGCCCTTCTCCAGGACAGTTACTCCGGCTCCCAGGAGGGACATTTTCTGGCGCGCCGCCTGGTCATCCTCGCCAAACAGTCTCTGGAACTCCATGACATTTGGCGTGAGTATGACATTCGGCTGTCCACAGATCAGATTCAGATTGTCGTTGAGCAGAAACAGTCCATCGGCGTCTATGACAACTGGTTTCTTGGTGTCCATGCACAGCTTGAGTACGTTGGATGCCGTCTTCAGGATGCCCGGCTCCCGACCCAGTCCAGGTCCAATAACCTTAACGATTCTAAATTTAGCATTTAATTGTATAAATGTAGCATATACGTATGTAGGTGGGGGGGGGGGGCTACTCACAACGACGTGAAGTCGCTCTAACCAGGGCGCTATTCTCTCCACTGCATCCACACAGTCTAGCACTGGATGCACGATAAGATCGGGACTGTAGGACTTGATAATGGCCGACGCATTTGAATGGCAGAACACATGCGCCAGGTCAGCGCCCACTCTTATCGAGGAAATGGCCGCGAAGTACGGCGCTCCGGTGTACTCCAGGGACCCACCGATCACTCCAATGCGTCCGTACTGTCCCTTGTGCTTGTTGTTCACCAGCTTGGGCACCACCGTCTTGAACAGAGCCAGCAGCTTGGGCAGGTGCACTGGAATATCCGAAACTGCAGCCATCTCTACCGGCGGCAATGGTTTTCTTTGTGGACTGTGCCCGCTGTTTACTATTGCTGTGACTAGTGATGCACATTGTGGTCGGGATTTCCTATCGGTTGCTGCTATCACTGTGAGAAATACTTTGTTCCCACGGAAGCCGTATTATCAGTAGTTAAAGCTATAGAAAATGAAAACATGGAAAAATGTGAGTTAGCTAATTATTCTAAAATAGATTTTTTTTAGTATTTTACTATCATATTTTTGTATTATTTCTTAATTAATTCAAAAACTATTCAATTCTTTAAGTACTCTTCACATTGTATAGTTACACTATACATTCTATACACATCACTTTCAACTCTTTTGCTTATCAATCAAAATTCCCTGCGTTATCGACCAGTAATCGACTTTGAAATTCACTTTCAACCGCTGCCCCGGCAACCAGTGGGCTCCAAAACAAAGAACCATGCGCTTTCGCCCCCCAATTCTCGATTCCCGCCCCAAGCAGTTGGCTATTTTCCGGCAGACTTTCACTTAGGATCAGGCAGCAAATGTCCCACAAGAGATTCTACGTAAAGTTAGATCTGCAGCTCCATGCGGTTTGTGGCTATGTCGATTGAAGTGTACCTGTGACATCAAGGCTCCTTCCATTTTCAGCTCACTTGTCCCGGTGTTTGGCTTTGTTCACACGGATATTTGGAGGCCACCATCAAGACCTTGGGCTACTACTTTCGAACTGGACCCATGGAGCCTCGCTTTCCGATGCTGTGCCACGATCAGTTCACGATGGAGGGATACTTCAAGAGCGTGGGCTGCCTGGAGGAGATGCACGAGCTACTGAAAGCTGAACAGCTGGAGATAACCGTCTGGCAGAATGGCCGAAGGTTGGCCTACTTCGTGGGCAGTCTTTCGGATGTGATGCAACCCACTTTTCCGCGCCTGAGCTGTGCCCACAGCTCCAATGTTCAGCTGTTGATGAAGGCGACGCCTGCTTTTCCGGGTATCCTGGCGCCCAAGGTGGAGCTATCTGCGCAGTTGACCACGCAGGATCGGAAAAAGGTGTGCAGCTGCTCCAGTTCCAGGGAGTACTCTGCTCCTCCTGTCAATCGCCACGTTGAGAGCCGTTGCCTGGGCCATTTGGATCAGCCTCGAAAGCAGCAAACCGTGTGTCATGGGAGGCAATCCAATTGTTGTCCAAGTGGCAGTTACGCCGCTTGGAGAGCTGGCTCTCCTGCCCAACAGAAACAGCAGGAACGGCGATTGTCCTCCTGCTCCAGCACAACGCAATTAAGTAGCCTTAGCCAGAGTTCCTCGCTGACGCAGTGCAGCCACTTGTCCAGCTGTAGTTCTCCTTTGGATGAGCATCACAACAGCTGCGATATATGCCAGGCCTACAGGCGCATGTTTCCTTCTTACTGAATAAATTAGCAAAATTATTTGTGTCTTATGTTTTAAGAAAACCTTTGGTGTTAAAAGACTTATGTTGCAACCCGGAAAACAATGGATATTTTCAATAAATGGTCACATTTCAGTACATTTTCCAGAAATAATTGACTTGTGTACATGGGTTAAATGGGTAACTTCTTCATTCAAATTAAGATATTATCATTACTTTTATATTTAAACTTTTATGTTTTACGATCTAATTTTTAGGTTCATTAACAATATGTTGTCTCTTGATTGATATGCATAAATAAATCTGTTTTCTAACCAAAAGAATATAATTCAGCCACAGAAAACTATAAAAATAGTATCTAAACGTAGAGTAATTATATAAACAAAATTACCAGCGTAGCTTTTGGCTTTTTAGTTAACAAAATAGTCGAATTTGCGCTTAAATTAGTGGTTTCTAAACTGGGAATATGATACCTATATGTAATCCTTGAAATCATTCTGTGCGAAAACCTGAACGGTGAGCGTTAGTAGTAGGTTGTAGGGAGCTGCCCGTTGCACTTCGTCCTCCTTAAGTTGATTTCTCAGATGGATGCAGGTTCGGGCGATGTATCGAAGGGTGCTGAACACGTGAGGTTCCAGTGGAAGGTGGAGGCAGACCAAGGTGGCATACAGCCAGCGAGCCAGCCAGACATCGTGGAGAAGGTCTACCGTGGTGTTGGGATCCTGCAGCCACTTGCTGAGCATTTCCAGCAAGAGCTCCAAGTCGTTTTGGGTCAAATGGAGCAGGGTGCTCAGGAGGGGCTGCTGATTCCGGCAGAATTCCTTCCATTTCTCCTGGTCGGAAGTCAAAGGTGGTTCCCCGGACTGGTCGTAGTTGTTGTTGGCCAACTCCTTACGAAGAACTAGGACCTGGGAGCGGGCTGCTTGGAAGGATTTAACTTGCTCATCCCGCCATTCGGGCGTGGGCAGCAGGCACTTGAACGGAGGCAACTCGGGCTAAAACATAGTTAGTTAGTAACTGTTCAGTGGAGAGTAAGCCGAACTTACATTGTCCAACATCTCTAAAGTGGTATTTCCCGTGTTATTCCTGATTTTGGATGATCTTTTGGTCACCACAGCTGGACATCGCTTCCTCTCGTAGAACATGTGCATTAGGTACTCTTCCCCGGACTCTGGCGGCTTCTGGGGGTCAAAACTGCTATCCGGCTCACAGATCTCCAGTGCCTGGAGTTGAAAAGTCTGATCTTCGGGCTCATGCTGCATGTTTACACTGTATTTAATAAATTTGTGTTGAATTAGTCGTGCAAACTCAAAGCCGCCAAGCAGTGTGACCGTACGCAATGTGCCCCTGGAATACCGAGTAGTGTTCTAGGGTTGCCAACATCAAAAAGTGGGATAACGGTAATTTCAAATTGGAATGAGGTTCATAATAAACTTACAACTATTTTTAATTTATTTTTAAGTGAATTATGTTTAGAATATGTGAGAAATATTTCAAAATCATCGCTTTGCTCTTTTTTTTCAGTGCTTGTTTTATGTTGAACAATTTTGGAAGTTTTTTTTATGAGGAATTAATCAAAGCATATTTTCATACAGCCAGAAAAACAAGTGGGTGAATTGGTGTTTGTTACATATATTCTTTGTGTTACATACCCTTAAACTATAATATTATTTAACTTTTGTAAAACAAAAGTTTTTAAAACTCAATTTTTGTGTTTCCCCCGAAGTTGTTCTTCGTTTCATACATGTTGCCAGTCGACAACATTATATATATTTTGCTGTACAAGCTTAAATTGGTAACCCGAAATGGTCATAAAAGGAGTGAGCTTTAATTCGCTGAAAAATTGTATGCTAAAAGAAAGAGATACTTAAGCTTCTTAGGAGCAATTACCTTTCACGAAACACTTTGTGCGTTCGTTTTTTCTAAACATTTTAAATTTAATCACTTGGAGGAGTGGAAAATTTGTTTTCTCGCTGCAAAAAAGGACATTCTTACACAAGCCTCACGCACGTTTATTTTTAATAAACGGCAGGCCAAGACAAAGCGATCTTGGCCATATAACAAAGCCCGATTGTACGCCGCACTTATCCGGCAGCACGATGTCCTTCTGCGAGTCCTGCAAGTCCCAGGACCCCGGCAATAATAGGACTATAAAAAAGGCATTTCATAATTGTCTTACAAGAGTGGGCGGGCAGTCGGGAGTCGGGACAGTGACTGGGAATCGGGGCCGATTTCAGGTTAAGCTTCAGTTCCAGCCTCAGGTGTGTGCGTGTGCAGCTTTTGTGTTGGATCCTTGAGGCCGTAAAATAGCCCACAAGGAGCAGAGGAGCAAAGGAGCCTGGCAGCAGGCTGGGCTCAATTAGCTGTCAGTCGCAGGCCGAACTTGGACCCGCCCGAATCTCCTCCTCCTCCTTTTTGCTCACGTCGCCATTGAATTGACACATAGTCGTTCCCCGGCAAGTGCTGATTAAGCTGCCCGTTTTAGCGTATGCATTAAATTTAAAATTCATTAAAACAAAGGTCAGCGCACAAAATACATTAGCCAAGAGCACAGAGAATAAAATGGAAATATCACAGAGGGGGGAGTCTTATGGATTGTGGATTGAAATTGCGGATATGTCCGGCGGCTGCTAAAGTTTATTTCCGTCTAGAGAAAAAAGAAACCCACAAAATCGCACCTGCAATTAAAAAATCTAAAAATCAGTGAAAACTGATAAATAAGAAGAAATTAATTTTGAAAATTCCTAACTTATTTTATGTAATTAGTTCAGTTGTATTAGTTAGTTGCATTTGTTATAAGCTTTATTACCCTTAAGGGTTCTTCCTTTGCTTAGTTTATTACGGAAATCATAAAAGAATTGTTAAAAGGCAACAAAAACGAGGGAATTGGATGTAAGAAGGCAGCAACATGCGTCGACATCCAGACACTGTGTCGCTTTTCTTGCCCCTCGCCCCCCTCGCTTTTTGGGATTTTTCCCATTGCGTTGGGGCGGGGGAAAACCCACTGCACGCGCTTTCCGTTCGATTCCTTCCTTGTTCCTTTGGCTTTCGCTGCACTGAAGTTTCGAGCTTTCTTCCCGAGCGGCAAAAAATTTATCCGCATTTGTTTTCCTTTACTTTGTAGTCAGCAAAAATAATTTCCATGGTGCATGCTCTCACAGTTTTCCCTCCATTCCTTCGGCCTACGTTTGCATAAAGTATGCTGCCAAAATAATAAAAATACATACACATATATATATATACATAAGGAAAATCTGAACTGCTTATCTGTTTGCGTTTGCTCGAGTGTGTGTGACAGTTTCCCAGCTTGGCTTCTACTACTTTTCCTTTTTGGTTGTTTTTCTTTCCCCTTGAAAGTTATTTGCCCGCAACAAATTTGTGCTGCATGCGCGCCTTTTAACCTTTTCCTTGTGTATCTTTAATCATTTTTAATTGAAATGTAAAAGGTCTGCGAATGCTTCGGCACAGAAGGTCTTATCTGGTTATATAACACCAGTAGCATTTTCCATCCACATCCACAAAGTGACCCCATCATCCAATTTGGTGGATCATCGCTCGCAAAATTTGTAGGCGAATCGGTTTCATCGTGTACGCAATTTAAAAGTTAAATCAAATTTAGTTTGACCTTTGACAAAGGTTACGAACACACAATTGTGCTAAGGCTCAATAATTTCAAGCTTGAAAATATTTTGAAACATGGTTATAAATTGTACAGGTCAATAATTTCAGAGGTCAACAAAACAAGACCACTGGGAGTCGTTAAGGATTAGCAACTGGTCTTGAAATTTGGCCAGTAAACCAATAAATATGTTAGGGAATGTTTTTGAAATTGCGTGGTTCAATTTTAGATATTGCTGGTTAAATAAAAATTACATTACTTTTATAAACAATTCAAATTAAATGGAATTTATGTATAATATATAAATGTAGATAGTTTCCCATAGTGGTTTAATGGAATACGTTCTTAAGTATCTTGAAATTTTTGTATCTAATTAACTTCAAAATATAGCCGAGAATCTGAAAACTGCTTAACGTTTTGAAGATGGCATAACTAAACAACCTCGATACAATTAAATTTATGCACATGTAATTGCCTTCTTTGATTGCATGCATTTATTCCCGGTTTCAAGTAGAGGTGCAATCTTTCAACTTCATGATGCCTACATATCAGCTCCTCAAAAAAAAAAAAAAAACGGAATATATTGCTCTTGTGCAGCGTTTTAGCAGGCCGACAAAATTTCAATTTCTGCCCAAGGCCCCACTGCAAGGACACATCCACAGTCAGAGTCAAGGACTCGACAGATGCTCGCTGCAGCTGCGCCCCGTATTTGCAACAAGTTTAAACACAAAGCGATGGCAAAACCGAAATAAAGCAGGTGCATTTGCGGCTTGGCTCTCAAGGCGGCGGCTCGTGTGTGCTTAAGCCCCGCCCCGCACCACCAAAATCGAGCCAACCGCACCACCCACTCACCCAACCACCCACCTGCTAACTGTTGCCTACCACTTTTCAAATCATCCACATCCGCATGAGCATCCGATGCTCTGACAACCTTGGGTTCTAAAAATATACAGGGCCGGGCGTATCAAAAGGTACAAATACAACGCAGACGGCATCAGAAATACACTCATAAAATAGTGTGGGCATAAAAGTACTCGCTGTATGTATTTACATTCTTATTGTTTATTTAATATTTATTTCAATATCTGATTTATGACTCATTTACATTTATTATCTTAATAAGCGTGCCATTGTACTATTAAAATTTGATACATAAATACAGCAATAATTACTTTCTGTGTCTAATTTCCTTTCAGTGAATCCGAACAGAATCTGTTAAAAGATTTTAATGCGGCCAAAAGCAGAACTGGAAATTGAAAGTCATCATATAGGTCCGTTTCACATGCGGAGAATGGTGGAAAATTGCATTTCAATTATTTGGGCAATCGTAACGCACTCGTTCTTCACTGGTCACACGCTGCGTATACGTAATATACGTACATATATGAAAATACGTATACGCCCCAGCAGCAATCGGAGGTCCTGAAAATTGTATTTACCCTTGTTATAGATTCGTCCACAGCCACCGACCGATTCTGCACTTGGGGCTTTTATTTTTGCTTCTCTGCGGTTTGCGTGCTTAATTATGCACCAGACCCCCAGAAAACCATACGTATGGTATATGTGTATATGCGTGTATGTGGCAATGGACTCTTCCGGCCCCAAGCTCCTTTAATCCGGCCGGGCTTTCGTCAAATGTTCTGGCCTAGTTCGGGCAATCTGTGCCAAATGTCCTTTGCCTTGATTTCAGCCAGTGTTTTCATTCCATTTCGTCTGGCAGGGGAGTCGCTTTGGCCTTTATGGATAAATTAGTTGGCAACACACACACACACACAGACACGAATGTGTGTTACATGAGTATGTGTTGGTTCATATTTGCCCTGGCAAATCAAATTGGATTTGTTTAATTATTTAGATTAGCAACTTACCCCAAAGACAACCGACGACAGCCCGATTTATCACAAAGCCCGAATAACTTTGCGAATTGCCCGAATTCCAACTGTGATTGCCTGGCTAAATGGGAAAGTGGAGATTGAGAACAATTTTCAACTGGGCAAACTGGGCAAAGTTCCCAAAACAACTTATTTCCTGCCATTTGTAAAGTTCTCGTGGCCGATCAATCTGCGTCAGTTCGATTACGCAAATGTGCAACGATGCCAGCTCACTGAGGATTCAATTATCAGTGGCACTTCAAACACGGCATGCAATTTTAATGAACTTCAACTGAATAACTTGATTAATAAAATATACCTTTAGCTGCCTGCTGAAATAATAATGACAACTAATTGTTGACTGTTTTCTTTTAATTACGCATTATGCGGCGTCCACTATGACTATTGACTATTTTTGAACAGTTCAAAGCATTATTATTATTCTTTAATTGAAATCAATTAAATTTAAATAATTTAAAAATACAATTTGTTGTGGTAGAAAATAATCAATATTTGGTGGTCTCTTTGCAAAAAATAAGAACCGCTGTTTTGCAACTTGGGTCTATAATTCGATACGAGCTTTCTTAATTCGATTCCATTAGCAGCAATTATGGTTCCAGGAATTTTCCAACTGCTTGTGATGAAAAGAAATTAACATTATCCTTATTATCTTCGATCCTGCCGAGCCACGTCAGTCTCAATTAGTAATCTGCCATTCCCGGAAGCCAGAGGTAATTCGAGACATAAATGCGATGCTGAAAATGTAACATTTTCAATTTAATGCTCGCCAAGGCGATTGGGAAAAGTAATATAGGGGAAAAAAAGGAAAAACACAAATGGAATGGTTTATTTGAAAATTTCTTCGTTTTATTGTTGCACGTTTCAACTTACTTCAGTTACGGTTACAGTTGGTTTTTCATTTCATCTTTCCATTCTGGTTTTGTGACATTTAATATGCAATTTTTATTTAACCATAGTTGGTTGCACACCAATCGTAATGAAAAAAGGAGAGGTCGTAAAACTATGCATAAATATTGATGAATGCCATCGACAAATATAGAAATAATGCGAATTTATGCAAGAATAGGGAAGGAATAACTTATACTTATGCAACAAAATGTGTATCCTTTAGTCAGCTTTAATATTAATATCGTATATTTAACTTTACATTTAGTATATAATTCTTTACTCTATATAAAACGTGTCTGCTTTTGTTTTGCACATTTTAGGTTCTTTTGGTAGGCGAAGCTCGTAGAGGAAATAGGAAAAAAAAGCTCTGAGAGTTAGTTAATAAGGTTTCTTCAAAAGGTTTAGTTCGATTTAAATTTTTTCTTTTTCGTATTCGTAGGAAAGTAAGGCAGCAATTTATGAAGAATTTGTTAGTCGGGGCTTTTTTGTTAATATCTTTTCGTTATTTTCAACTATTTTCACTAGAGGAAAGTAAGGCAGCAAGTTAAGAGTAGAGAGTTTTTTTGTGGTATTTCAGCAAGTGCTTTGTCACATTTAAGCCGCTTAGATATACATTTATAAACACCCATATACAGATATATAATGCATGTATACATATACATATATATTTGCTTGTATAACTATATATAGCTACCATAAATATGTTAATTAAATATGCCTGGATTTCCATATATATATCATATTATATATCATCTATATCATCTAGCCGTTCAACAACTCAGTACAAATGTATCTCGTTTGTAGTTCCTATTCGCCTGCCAATTTTCCTGATCCTTAAGACTAAAGCCAATTATATAACTCTAACATGGTGTTTTGGAGCTTGTGAGGATAACGAATGAGTAAGGCATAAGGTTAAAATAATAGCCAGTTGCTATGGGTTTTAATTGACTTTGAAGCTCCCACATACAAGCGAATAATAATAATAAAAAAATAATCACAAATTATGAGTTAAAAGGAAATTAATTCTTTGTTTGATATTAATGTGCTGTAATATAAAATAATGCTTCCAAATCAATATTAAATCATATGTCCTCTCAAATTCCTCCACCACTTCTAATTTCCCTTCAAAAAAGTTTATCTATTGGAAAAATTATTTGGACTACTGCAGCGCATAAGCAGTTTTAGTTTCCAAGCAGCTGCCAATTTCTAAATTCGATTTTTAAGAAGAGAACAAAATTAAGCGAGTATTAATGTAATTTGTAGTTTGTTTAAAATTAGTTAGGCACTTCAACTGCAAACAATGAAACTGGATTTGGAATTCCATTCAAAAATCTTCGCTAAATAGGAGCCTAGGAAATGCGAGCTGCGATTTTTATATTTATAAAAAAATATTATTCATAAGTATATTATAAATTTGATGAAACTCTGGCAAGCCTCTTGAAGCTGTTTTTACTAAATGTTTAAGCCTTTAATTTGTTATTTCATTAACTTACATATGCTCCACTGTTGGGGTTTCTTTTGTGGAAAAATTTGCTTTCATTGATAGTTTATCACAAAAATTTCACTGGTCAGCCGTTTTTTACCAACACGAAACGATTTTCATAGGTACTTTTCGAGGAAAATATGTAATCCCTAGAGTTTCATACAAATGTTGGCGACCAGTGCTTTAATGTCCGTTCAAAGGATCTTCGCAAGGATCACTCGAAGTCGGCCTGACGCAGACCCAATTTGCTCCTGAACCCCGACATGTGCTTGCCCAGACTGCGGCCCGCCGACGAGATGATGGAGGACGATGTGGACCCCTCCTCCGCTCCGTAGTTGGCCTGATATGTGACTGGGAGCTCTGGCGACGGGGCCAGGAGCAAACCTCACGTCCGCACGAACTTGTAGACGATGAGGAACACCATGAAGGACAGGGCAACCAGGACGACGGCGGTGACCACCTTGGCGCAGGTATTCAGACCGGACTCATGGGGATTCAGGGGCCGTGAGCTGGTGTGCGTGGCCGACCTCCGCCTTTTGGTGGCCAGGCCACGTGCCAGGGCCGGGAATGCCAAAGATTGCGTGAAGGTGAGCTTGTGCATGGACTCACTGAGGCTGTAGGGACCCACGGAACCGCGGGCAGCGGCCCTCAAGAGCACGTACTCCAGGTCCAGGGCATCGAACAGGGAGTAGCGAGCGGTCATCGTGGAGGACCTGCGCCTGCCGTCGTGCCGGGAGTCCCGTTCCCGATCGGATTGCGGCTGCAGCCAGGGATCGGAGACGCGCTGCTGGACGCCCGCCGCGCCCACAGCGTAGGCGGAGCCGGAGGAGGTAGTGTTCGCACCACCCGCACCACCGGCACCGCCCAGGCTGACCGCGGCCACGGATGTCAGCGACGACGTCGTCGACGAGGAGGCCGAGCACAGCCGCAGGTTGGTGGCCAGTCCATTGTCGTGGAACTCGTTGGCGTCCTCGATGGAGGTCTGATCCGGAGAGGTTTGTGCCCGCTCCAGCGCCGCCGCATGTTTCATTCGCAGGGCGAATAGTCGGGCGTGATCCGGATGCAGCAGGGCGCTCGACTTCCTCCGCCCGTTGCCACTGGGCACCACGCATATGCTGTTCCGCATGCTCCTGCGCCCCAAGGACAAATTGGGTGATCCCTGGGTGGGCGTGCTGGTGGGCGACACATGGCAGGACCCGCCGCCCGTCTGGCCTAGCGGCAGGTTGTGAACGCCCGGCGGAGCTATGAAGGCGTTCGGCGAGGGCGAGGCCTGCACCGAATCGATGCCGGAGTCGCCGGCATGCAGGGTATCACAGTACAGAGAACTCCGCCGGTCCGTCGACAAGCTGAGGTGGTTGCTGCTCCTCCTGGCGTTCAGACTCAGGTTGGTGCTCCCGATACTGCCACTTCCGCTGGCCACGGCTGTCGGACTGCTGACACTCGTCTCCACGATGGCCGGGAACACGAAGGACTGGCCATCCGCTTCGCCGCGCGGCGAATCCTGCAAGAGTCCAGATCAAATATAAGATAGGCTACATTTGAATCCTGGATAGGATCATTCGAGGAGTTACTTAGGGGATTCGGGGAGCTTTCAAGCCGGTTCGCAAGTGCAGTGTGGGATTCGCTGCTTATTCGGGAATAGTGGTATATTCTCAGAGGTGACTTGATTAGTTAGGTGGTTCAAAAACGTAGTTCAGTGGGTGGGGGGGCTTGCCTTTTTATACAGGGAAAAGTGTCGTGTCGTGGGATTTACTTATACAAGGTGATTTTGAGTTGGGTGAGCATGGGTTGATCGACAAGAGTGGGTTAAAACCAATTTTTATATACATATTTTTTTAATAATTTATGATAGCTGGTTGTTAGAATTTCATTAAAGTATTTAGTGTGCAAATTCCAATAAAAAATCACTTTTTTTTTTTTAATACAGCAAACTGGCAGCTATGACCACATTCCCATGGCAGTTGTCGACCAGCCCCAGCCAAAAATGGTGCATGAATAACCAAATAATATTTAGCAAAAGAATTCCCAATTAAATTACATGAGCATCGAATTCTAGGCTAAAACGACGTGTAGAATACACAAAATAACCTCAACGAGAAGGGTACTGTGGTCAGATTTATACAGTTAGTAGTCAAAAACGATTGGAGCTCGTTGGAGGCTCTTTCAAAATAGTTAATCGAGGCATGCAAAAATCTATATAGTTAATAGTTACGAGTAGCATATATAAGATTAGATAGAGAATAGAGCAGATAAGAAGTGGAGCAGACTAGAGAGGCTGGAAAAAGAGGAACTGGTTGGAGATCATACCCGCTGACCCTCGGGGCCGCTGTTTCGACGCAACTGAACGAAGCCCTCCTGGCGCAGGAGCGGCTACCACAGCAGAACGGCAATCAAAACCGAACCGGAATCGGAATCAGAATCAGAACCAGAATCAGAACCAAAACCAATCCAATCCGAAACCATAACCATAGCCATAGCCAAAACCAAACCAAACCAAACCGAACCAAAACCATAACCGAACCAAACACGCAACGCACACACAGAGGGTTATGTATGTTTTTTAGGCGGGTGGTGGTGTTTGGTGGTGGTGATGGTAGTGGTGGTAGTGGTGTGAGTAAGGTTTGGTGGTGTAGGTGGGGTTCGGTGGTGTTGGTGTAGTGGCAAGAAATAGAGAGTCGGAGAAACAAATTAACGCAAAAACGCACAACTGGCCACAGCATAAAAACCACTCGCAAGCGAGAGATTCGTAAAAATAAAACTAAAAAGCCCCAAGTTTAAAACTGTTGCGGTTGCTTTTTTTCCCAAAACACATATATTGGTCTACATTTTCTTTTCAACACTATATTTCGCATATGGGGTAAACAACACGTTCCAAAATAACTTTTCGTGGGGAAGTTATTTTTTCAGCTGAGATGCTTAAAAGTATGCAACGTTTTTATATTGTTATAAAACTGCAAGGATTCGTTTATATAATATAAAGACAAACTGTCTGAATATATATTTCTAAAAAAATAGATTTTAATCACTGATAAAATAAGTGTATAAATTAATTGTTTAAAAATATCAATTTTTATGCTATAATAGAACTGTATAAATTTCTATAAAATACTTAACGTTAATCTGAATTTCCCAAATTTGGAACGTGTTTTTTTCCCCACTGCGGGCTAGAAAACAAATCAAAACGTGGGGAGACAAGGACCTACCTGGCTGGGCCACACCTGCAAAAGTGGCAGCGAGCAGGAGGGCTTGCTGTTGCCGGACTGCCCCAGAGTCGTCGGCCCCGCTCCGGATGCAGTGGCTCCGCCCGCCGAGGACGAGGTGCCCGATCCCTGCGACAGGCTGGTGTAGTGCAGGTGGTTGAATCTCTGGGCATCGCTGCTGCCGCCGGCACTGGACGCTTTCGTTCTCGTGGGACTCTCATAGCCATTGGAGTCCTCCGAGGACGTGGTCTTGGGGGAGCGCCAGAATCGCTTCAGGCGCAGCTCGCGCCTTTTTTCTTGTTTCTGCAAGTGGAAACGCGGATTGATTAATTGGCTTTTCAACAGAATTTTCCTGTGCTTCGGTGTTCATTAGTGTTGTTTGCACGGCTGGAAACATCGGGAAATTCTTTTGGATGCACACAGAAATTGTTTGCACGTGTGCATTTTACCTACGGTATTTTTGAAATGTTAAATTTTCTCCAATAAAAATCCATTTAAAATCCATTTAAATAAATACATTGCATTTAAAAGAATTGACAATTTATTTAACCGAATTAATAACCGAAAAAGAAAAATTATGCCTCTTCTGTGTTATTCTTGTTTTTATTTTATATATGTGTTGAATATTTTAGTTTCTCTTTAGTTAATAATTAATTTTCGTCATTATTCTGTGTTTTGTTTTGAAAAGAACTACATTGCTCCTCATATTCTTTAAAGCGAGTAAATGAATAATAATAATAATATAATAATTATAATTAAATAAATAATTCACATTCCAATTAGTTGAATAAATGAAAGACATTAATTGGCATGGCTCATGAAGCTCGTTTGATTCAAAAGTGTCATTTAATTTCCTGGCAAATCAAGTTCGTCATGACAAAAAATTTCATGGTAGCTTTGATTAATCGCTGAATATTTGAACGACATTCAAATAGGTTAAGAAGTATTATTGCTGTTTATGATAAATATAGTGAAACACGTGGCTGTTGTAACCATTAATTCTCTTGCAAATTAAATTTGAATTTTACACCCATTCTAAAATATTAAAATTCATTTCAAAATAATCATTTTGCTGGAACAGAAAATTTGCAATATTAAATTACCCAACCGTTTGCAGCTCTCCCTGTTTATGCGATTCCGGTTTCCGGTTCAAAGTCCCAATAATTTAAAAACTCTGCTGCTAATTTAAAATTAATTGACCGCAACAGGTGCTCTTGTCACGGAGTAATTAAATTTTAACCCTCGCGTGGAAAGGCCCATGGCCTTTGACATTTTCGTGTGGTGGCGATAAATATTTGCGTTGGCGAAATGCAGCGACTCTTTGTGCGCCATCAACGTTGCCATCATCATGACCATCATCATCGACCTTGCTTGCTGTTGGCCAAATTCGAGCATTATTTTTTCAATTTAAACTGTGGCACTTGCCCCTTGTTCGAGCTCCTCATTCCCCAATTCGTATGCATGTCGACCGCCGAATGTGTGTCTGTATTAAAAAGGCTAGTGTGCTGTTTTCCGCTAACAAATGGCAACCACCGTGCCACAACAGCAGCAACAACCGTCAGGAGCCAACTGAGACGTGACTTGGCCGCCGCCATGTTGCATTTGGCGATAAGCCGCAGTCGCTGGAAGCCATTGTTTGCCTTTGTTTGTTGCCGATGTTTGCCACTCGGTGCTCGCTATTCGCCGTTTGGCGTTCAGTTCGCTCCTCCATGTGCTCGAGTTCCATGGGACAGCCAACATGTGGCTAGGTTGCTTCTAGTTCAAATCTCCCATAGAGCAACTTATGAGCAAAACCAATTTCGAAATCCAAATTCTACTGCTTTCGATGGAATACTTAAAACAAAGAAAACTACGATTTCTTTTCTTATACTTCTGGTAATTTAAATAGTTTACGTTCTAACAGAACCTTTAAGCCCATATTTAAGCGATTCACTCACTCTGATTTCGGTATAAAATGAAAGAAAGTCAATAACGATAAGCTTGTTCTGGTATATCACTCATACGCACTGTGGCCATAAATGGTAACACTTTGTATTTAAAGCTAAAAAAACATCGTGGTTTTGCTAATCAAACAAAAACCGAAAACTTTTGCACAAGTACTATTTGCAATTTAAATTAAATTGTGTTTCGCTAAAAGTTCCGCATAAATTATTCTGGTTGCAATGCGTTCTGGTAAGATAATAAATACTTTACTAATAATGACAAATTTTCAGCAATGATATGCAAAAAGTTTTCAATACATGTTTCCGCTCTTAAATATTTAAATAATAATTTGTCAAAGTGTGAGTAATTATAGGTGCACCCTACCCATCCAAATGTTTTACCTGCATATTTTTTTAATATCAAATCCGTTTTATGTGTTTGGTTTTTCATCCCCAGTCCGTTGTGGCGCAAGACGAAAATCGATGGAAAACTGCACAGGCATAAATTCTGCAATGGAAAAACAGAGGAATCGAGTCAGAGAAAATGATAAATCAACCGATATAGCAGGAGCAAATGAAGCATTTCTTTTGACCCCAGAGACCACATGCCAGAACAGCCCGATGTCGTGGATCCCAATTCGTTTTCTCCAAAGGAGACGGATTGGATTCGGCACGGCACGCCGGAAACAGGTTTCAATTGCTTTGCCTGGTACAAACAAACAGGGAATTTTAAAATGCAGCCTTTCAATTCGATTCTAGCTTGCTGGAAGGAAACATCAGAGCAGGAAACTGTCGCACATTAACACACTGGCAAGGACAAAGGCGATGGCGATGGCGACGACGCCATTAGTGCTTGACAAGGACATTTCGAACACTCACTCGCATTCAGCCATGTATGCATGTGTGACTGTGTGTATGTGTGTGTGGCAACCGCAATATGAAGAACCGACCTCCTTCCCATTCATGGTGGTCAAGTTGAAGGATATTCTGTTGGTGCCACGATGGATGAATGCTTTTGCGACGCCTGCGAGCATAAATCAGTCGCCGGACACGGACACGATTCCGGCGCCTCTCCGGAACCCCCACCGGAGCCACAAGGACCCTCGTCGGCCCCCATGTTGCCCCAGCTGCGGTGGATAATAAGTTTGAGCAATTCAATTCGTTACTTTGAATTAAGCTCGCCTTGCGGATCGCATCACTTGCTAATGGGTGTTGTTGACAATTCAAAGTGTTGGTAAATGTCCCGAGAGTGCGATAATTTAGTGTTTGCGGCCTCATTTAAACGGCAATGCGATAAATTAGTGCGCCACGGATTTATTTACGAGTATGTCTGCTGAAGTGCAACCTTGATTTCTCGCTTTTGTGGGTTAAAGAAATTCTTTATACGGAATGCTGTTTGTGATTTAACAAATGAGTCTCTCTATTAGGTTATGTGCCCAAAAGTAGTTTCAGGCTTTTCCCATTTCCTCTATAATTTCGTTGATTGCCTCAAGGATGCCGCAAGTTTTGTGTGCCCAAGCAGTGACCATTCCCAACGGCCTTTCTAGTTCCCACAGCCACAACAATCCGACCACCACACCCAACCATTTAGACTGGAACACCTGGCCCGATTCCCAGCCCCATGCCTCCCCGGATTGCTTGTTGCACATAGCCAACGCTCCGGCAAGGACAACACGTGGGTTACCTCAACTTAACGACATTCACGTTTGTTTTTTGTTCCAGCGACTTGAACTCGAACTCGGTTGGAAAAAGTTTGCCATAGTTGTGGAGCTGGCCTTCGGCCTTCGACCCGCACACCTTGTCAATCGATGTCAACACACGACTCCGACGGTCTCATTGCCATTGTCAAGGCCCCGAACAGTCCAGTCCCACAATATATAGCCATATAGCCATATCCTGTAGCGCCATTCCAATACATATGCACTAGCAGCCTTGTCGGCACTGAACTGCCCGTCTGCGATTCCGAATCGCCATTGCATATCAAGTAATTCCCAGACATAAATCGTCGACGGTTGGCTGGCTTGCTCACTTTCCTGCATAAATATTTCAAAGGAGATGGCGGCGCAAAGTGATTTAAAGGGTGGAAAAAAATTGCCCTGAAATTACACTATATTTTCTTTGTATTCTTCGGACAAATTACTCAAAATACTTCGATTTACTTCAAGCGGCTTTGTCAAATTGAAATGTGAAATGTTGCTTATTTCCTACACATTTTTTATCTTTAGTCAATTGCTCTTTAAACTTCAATTTAGATTCCTTTTTTTTCCTGGCAGGACCAATGCTCATCTCACATTTCAATAACATCTAGCCGCCGGTTATCCTCGAGCTGGTTAGTTTTCATATTGCCGTTTTTAAGCCCCCCCCCACCCCCCTGTCCACAGATGATAATGTCCTTATCCATTTGCTGTCAAGCGTCCTTGGAGCGTGTCATGGCACAAAGTGGGCATCTTCGAGGAACTGGGAGAAGGCGCGGGCAGAGTCTGATCCTCCATCACGACAGCAATTATACAAATGGCAGTTGGTCCGCGTCCTGCCCCCAATTTTACTTGGCCCCTCTAGAAATCGCCCACCCGCTTAACTCGCTTTTTGTGTTGAGCGTGACCAAAATTTTTAAATTGAAATAAATTTGCCTGCTTGTGTTTCGGCAGTGTCCTTGTTGTCCTTGCTGGCTTCCTTCTCATATCTATATAGTATCGTTATCGTGTTTGCTTAACGTGTTTTCCTTGCCCCCTTTTTGTACAATTCCACAATGTTCGCCGCTGTTGCATAGCTAGCCTTTTTTCTGCTATTTGAATTATAAACAAATTTGGCTGCCCGAGGCCAGTTCCCTGCACGGTCTAATGTCAGGGGTCAGGGCCAGTTGCAGACACGTCTGTGTGAGTGTAAGGACACGGCCGCTTTATCGCCCGCTTCCTGACAAATATTGACAGCTCAGCCAAAAGACAGACGTTGCCACTAGCCAGCTAAATCATATTTAATTAGCAGCAATTTGGGCAATTGTTATAAATGCCGAAATGAGTGGCCCTTGTCCGGCACAGTGGGACCATTTGTGAACATGGGCAGTAAATTTACAAAGTAAACTTTGTATGTTTTATCTACTTTGCAATGTCCTTGAAAAGTTTTAAACAATATATTCACTGGGGCATTCCCTTTTCAGTATGATCATTTCAAATAAGCGAGTATGTATATATATGTAAAAATCTGTTAAAAGGTTTTACAAAAATGTTGTGTCGCATGCCAAGCTCCTTAGGTAAACGAATAGTTTGCTTCGAGTTTCCTTTTTAGTAGTAAAATCGGATATATTGCAAAATTTTTGGAACTTACTATAGTTTGCATGAATATTGTTGACATTGAACAATAATGTTCTTCAGATTACTAAGTACTAAAATACTTTTGAAATAACAATTGAAGAAATACTCAAAGATTGTCTACCCACCAATGGGATTCCACCATAGAGTCTAGTTGGCCTAGATGAGGAAATTCCACTATCACAAAGGCCGCAACAACTTTAACACCAGAAGAAAATCCAGACAAAAGCAATTTAAATTTTATTACACACCATTTAGTCAAAGTGCCAGGACTCGGCTAGTGAGTAAGTGTGTGGTGGAAATTATTTATGTAGCCCGTGCTGCCAACAATGTGTTTTTTGTCCGAGCTCCGGTCCTTTTCTTGGTTTTTTTTTTCGGCTTTTTTTTTTTTTTTATATATTTATTTATTTAGAAGCGATGAATCAATACAATGCAATAACAGTAACATAACAGCGCAATTAACATATAAAAGATAAAACCAAACCTCTCACTATTTTTTTCGGCTGCGGCACTAAACTTTCATGTGTAAAATATTATAGCATACTTTGTCGGGCAAACCGAGCCGTTTACCTCTCGGGGGAAACTTTTCTACGGTTTTTTGCGGGAGTCGTTCAACTCTCATTGAAGTCGAGTCATTGTTTCTGGCACAAGAGTATTTGACTTATGGCCAGCTGTACCCTAATGGATTCCCAGCTGTGTTTTTTAAGGAGGGGTCAGTGTTTGTCAACCTGTTCGTTGACCTAACACAGTCGTGAAAATGCTGGTTATGGGATTAAGAAACTTGTTTGGGGTACTTATTAGCTGCTAAGAACCACTCGTACCCTCATTTATAAAGCTTCTTTATGGGGCCAGTTAACCCGGACCCAAATTCATTTGGCTTACGCACAGCTTTTCACATTGCCTTTGACAAATGAAATGGGTTAAGACTGACCCTAACTCGATCATGATTCGCCAGAGATTGTGGACAAACGCCATAACACTTGATTGCATTAATTACGCTTATTATGGCTCTGTAATTAATATCACTAACGTCCTTTGTTGTCAATTTCTTATAAAAAATTAACTTAAAAGCTTCTTAAAAGTCATTAATCTATTTCAAAGTGTGATACTTACATATACCTAGCTCATTTCAATTTAATTGTTCACTTAAATAAATTAACAAACTTTTTATTTGTTGAATTTCATTTGCGAAAATTAATTTGTGGCTTTCATTGATTTTCTTCAGCTTTTCGTATTTGGCTGCACTTCAAAGTTTGCACATTTTTTAAACTTATTCTCAGACTTGCTTCAGTTTTCCCGAAGAGCTTCCCACCAAATGGAAGCCAATGGATGAAAAATCGTTTCACTCAATTGAGCACCAACTCATCCGGCAGCTAGACTGAGTTTCATTTCTTTCCCACTCCCCATTTTCCATTCGACTTCCTCGGCAGCTTTTTCTTTGACTTTCTGCCTCTTGGCGGCTGTTTTATGCAAAAGCAATTAACTCAACTTTTATTTTTTCACCTGCACAGGTATTTCCTCCCAAGAAGGAATTTTCATAAAATCGCGAAGGCAGCGAAATGAAAATGGATGTCCAATAGCTGACCCATTCCTTCCGGATTTTCGTTGTTACTTGATTTCGCTTATGGCATGTTTGTCGAATTAACAATTTAGCACATTTTACGGTCGGAACGTGACATTTTGCTGCCTATGAGCAATCTGTTTCTAGAGGATTGTATCTGCATCCGAATCGCTTTGCTAGCCTTTTGTGTCCGTCGAGGGTTTCCCGTTCTTTGTTGTGTAGTTAATTAGAATTCCAATACTTCTGATGTAGTTAATAAAGTCTCAAAACGCAGTTGGTCATTTTATCTTTATTTGGTTTTTATTAAGCGAGCCTACATTCCAGATCTATTCCTGATTTATATCTGATCTTAGTGTGGTCTACAGGCAGATCTCTTGTGACAGCCAAGTGCTGACACTAGCAAATTCTGCAATATGTATGTATGAAGTTCATACTCGATAACCAATGGGAGTCGAGTGCGACCCCTAAAGGCGTACATGCTGAATTCGCATATTTAGTATTAGGGTGTATCTAAAGATCTACTAGGGTGACCCTAAGGAATTAGGGTGGTCCTAAGTTTACTTATTAGTCGACTTATTATTATGATTCATATTATAATTATTATTAATATTATTATTATTATTGTTATTATTATTGTTATTATGTTCGTATATACTACATCTCCCTCCTTTTGAAAAATAACGTAATAACATGAAGTTATTTTCAAGTATATAATAATTTTTTTTTTTTTTTTAAATGTACATTAATATTTGAAATGAATGATTAAAGAGATATTAAAAAAATATATATATTTTCATTATATTTTGCAAAGTAAAAGTTTTGTATTATAATGTTTTTATTGGTTTTTATTTTATTTGTGGTTTTTTATTTGTGGTTTTTTATTTGTGGTTTTTTATTTGTGGTTTTTTATTTGTGGTTGGCCAACCAAACAAAATGTATTATGAATTAAAAATTTTTAACCTATCTTTATGGACTATCTGTTTTTTATTTTTATTTCCTATAATTGTAATGTTGTCATTATCTCCTATTTCTGAAACTAAATATGGTCCTAAATAATTATTGTCAAGTTTATGACCCGTTTCGTTTTTAAGTAATATCTTATCTCCTATCTTTAATTCAAAGTTACTAATATTTCTATCATATTTTATCTTTCTATCGGCTTTTGCCTTGTCTAACATATTTTTAGCTCTTCTATATGCTATTTCTAATCGTAGCTTAACTTCTTTTGAATAGTCATCCATGTTGTAAATAGGATCTATTCTGTCTATCCTGTTAAAATCTATGAACTGTCTTGGTAATCTTCCAAATACTAATTCATATGGACAATATTCATGAACTACCGATGGTGTTGTGTTGAAACAATAAGTAAAATATTGTATCCATATATCCCAATCGGTTTTGTCAACAGATATATATGAGCGAACATACTCGTTGAAAGTTCTGTGACTTCGTTCTATTGTTCCTAATGTCTGGTGATGGTGTGCTGTTGAAGTAATGTTTTTTATCTTCATATATTTGCATAGGTCGTCTATAATTTGGTTTTTATATTCCGTTCCCATGTCCGTTATGATTGTTTTCATTGGACCGTACTTTAGAATAAAATTTTCGAATATAGCCTTAGCAACTGATTTTGCACTTTTATTTGGAATTGGTACCGTTACCAAATATTTTGTTAAATCGCAAATGATAGTAACAGCATACTCATTTCCGTTTTCTGATCTTGGCAGTGGACCAATGGTATCTATCAAAACTTTATCAAATGCTGTTGCTGGCGTTTCTGTTATTGTCAACGGTGTTTTAGTATGTTTTGTAGTCTTGGCTTGTTGACATTTTAAACATGTTTTAACATATTTACTTATTGCCTTTGTCATTTGTGGCCAATAATAATAGTTTTTTATTTTCCTCAGGGTTCTAGAAATTCCTGAATGGCCTCCTTCTGATGGATCATCATGATATTTAGACAGTATTGCTTTTATTTGAACCTTATCATTTTTATCTATCTTAGTCACCTTGTTTAATAGCGCTATTTTTAAATTTTTTAGTATTTTATTGCCCTTTTCTTTAAAATTCTTTATAGTGACAAATTCGAAGATTTGTTCACTTGGTGACAATTGTGTTTGAATGATGCTATTTATTCTTGCTTCTTCATTAAGCCTTTGAAAGAATTGATCTAAATCGATTATTTCATTAGAATAAAAATTAGTCATATCAAAACGTGTTATAATTTGTTTTCCTCTTTTCAACAAACACTTATGCTTGTCTATTTTGAGTATAACATATTTTTTGGCATCAATGTTATTGATTACCTGATAGATATTGGGCATTTTTATATTTTCTTTCTCATTTGGTTCATGCAATTTTTCACCTGCGCAGGTATTTTTCTGTCTTGTTGTTGATCTTGTTGTTACCTTTAGTATCTGTCTATTTATTGCTTTAAGTTCTCCGATTGTTATTCGGGACAATGCGTCTGCGACATGATTATCTTTCCCCTTGAGATATTCTACTGTGAATTCAAACTCCTCCAAGTCTAGTCTCATTCTGGTTAATTTTGAACTGGGGTTTCTCATTGAAAAAAGATATGATAGTGGCCTATGGTCACTTTGTACTAAGAAATGTCTACCATATACGTATGGTCTGAAGTGATTTATTGCCCAGTGAATAGCTGCTAGCTCCTGCTCTGTAGTGGACTTATTACTTTCGCCTTTTGTAAAGCTTCTTGAAGCGTATGCCACTGGTAGCTGTTGACCGTTATGGTCTTGAGATAGTACCGCTCCACATGCTTGTTTACTAGCATCTGTGGTTATGCAAAATTGTTTGCTGAAATCTGGGTACTGAAGGAGTGTTGGTTTCATTAATTCCCTTTTGAGATATTCGAATGCATCATTGCATTCGCTTGTCCATTCAAATGGAACATTCTTTTTACAAAGCCTCGTTAAGTGGCGTGATTTCTCAGAAAAGTTCTTAATAAATCTTCTGTAATAATTGCAAAATGCCACGAAGCGTCTAGCTTCGTCTGCGTTTACTGGTTTGGGGTAGTTCTTTATTACCTCATATTTAGAGTCATCTGGCAATATACCTTTGTCAGTACACTTGTGACCTAAATAAGTAACCTCTTTCATAAAGAAAGTGCATTTTTCTGGATGTAATTTTAAATTATGTTGCCTACATAATTTGAAAACGTCGGTTAGATTTTTAAGCATGTGCTTTTCAGAACAGCCTATGACTACTAAATCATCCATATACAGAAATGCTTGCGAAGGCGTTAAACCTGAAAATGCAAGGGTCATCATTCTTTGGAAAGAATTTGGGGCTATTTTTAAACCAAATGGTAATCGCGTGTAGCGGTATGCTCCCGTTGAAGTTGAGAATGATGTTATATTTCTTGACCTTTCGTCTAATTCTATTTGATGGAATCCTGACATTAGGTCTAGGCACGAGAAATATTTTGCTCGGCCTAATTGATCAAGAATATCTTCTATTCTTGGAAGTGGGAATTTATCTGCTAGCAGTTTCTTGTTTATTTGGCGATAATCGACTACTAATCGCCATCTCTTTTCCTCCGAGTTAGGCAGTGATTTCTTGGGTACCAAGAGAAGAGGGCTATTATATTCTGAAATAGATGGTTCGACAATGCCATCTTTTATTAATTTGTCAACTTGCCTTTGAATTTCTGGTTTTTGACTTTCTGGCATTCTATAGTTTTTGATATAGACTGGAGTTTTGTCATTTAATCTCAATTTTTGCTTGTAAAAATTATTAGCTGATATGGTTTCTGTTTCAAGACCAAAAATATCGCTATATTCGGTGCATAATTTTGTTAAATCGCTTTTGAATAACGATGGAAATTTAAGAAGTTTTAATACTTCTAAAGTTCTTTGTGCACTATTTTCTATATTTGCGTTGTATACATCATAATCATCCAATGATTCGCTTTTTATATTTGCGCTACTAACTATAGCGTCTTTTTCAGTTGTATTAATAATTCGAATCAAGACGTTCTGAGTGTTTACGAGTGCACTTGCGATTATTATGCCAGGTTGTAATTCCTGGTTGGGGATGAGGACATGTGTGTCAGTAGATGTTAGTTGAATCTTTCGAATCACTTCTGATCTAGCTGGCAAAATTATTTCATTATCTAGTGAATGTATAATAGGAATGTTTATGTTCCTGAAATTTTTGGGCCTCAAAGTGAACCAATCTTCTTGGTCGTGGAATTCCAAAATACAATTGTATTTCTTAATGAAATCCAAGCCAATTATACCATCCCCTGGTATAGGAAAATTGTTAGGTACGATATGGAATTCATATGGTATTGCTGCATTAGCAATACACATTTCTAAATGTAGTGTACCTAGAGACTGAATTGTCCCTTGCCCTATTCCTGATATATTTGTTGTATTTTTTGGATTTAAATCGTTAAGATTATTGTTTCTGCATTTAAGCAGGGAAATTTCTGCACCTGTATCTATTAAAAGAGTTACCCATGAATTGGTACTCATATTCTTCAATCGTATAAAAATGCTTAAATTGAGATTAATTTTGTATAATTTTATTGTAGATTGTCGCTCAAGGGGGTATGTTCGTTTTCCGATTGTATGTTTCGGACATTGTGGGCATGACTTGTTTTATAGTTATGGTTTTGGTTACCTCTTGAGTAACCTCCACCTCTATTATAATTTTGGTTACCACCTCGTCCTCTGTTTCCACCATGGTAACCACCTCTGCCTCTATAGTTGTTATTGTAGGAGTTATAATTTCCTCGGCCATTACCTCTGTTTTGGTAATTTCCTCGGTAATTATTACCTCGATAGTGTCCTCTATTATTATAGAATAATACACTATTTGAATTGCCGGTCATTTCTGTACTGCAGTGTATGTATTTTTCAATCACGCTATTCATCGTGTTGAAATTTCCAGCTTCCAATATGGTTTTGAGCTTATCGTGCCCACAGTTCTTGGTCATTGCAGATATGGCTTCCTTTGTAGCGAATTTGTCTGCATTGTTGGAATCTAAACCATCATCTATATAGGCTGCTTCGAGCAACCCACGTAGGTTTTCTATCTCCGTGGTATATTGCGCTGCAGTTTTGCCGCGCTGTTGTGTACTAAGCATTTTTGCTTTGATGACATCGGGCGATTCGCCTTTAACTGATGCTTTTAATAGATTTATTATACCGATAATGGTCTTTTCATTTTCAACTTTGTGTGATAATGGACCAAGTATCTTTGTCTTGATTACCTCAACCGCTAGCATCTCCTGATCTCCTTTTGTCAGATCTATTAGCCGGAGAGCCGTGAGGAATCTATTCAAGTTTAACTTTTTGCCGTCAAACTCAGGTATTGTGGACGAAATTTGTCGCACATATTCCCTTGCTGTTGCGGCAGAGTCTGTCATTTTGTCCGTTTCCTGTATTCTTATTCCTGTATTTGAATCTGAAAGTTCTTCTTCAAGTAATTCGGGTAATGTTATTACCGCTGGAATTGCAAGATCGTGGAGATCCTCTTCTTTTATTTCTATTTCTGATTCTCCTACACTTTCGATATCCTCACCGATCTCAGCCACTATAGGTGTGCTTAAAATCGTTGGGATTGTAATATTTAAGTTGTGTCTGTACTTGACGTTTAACAAGTTCTCACGGAACCTGTTTAGAAATTTTACTGCTTGTGATAAATGATTTTTTGTTAATCTTTTCCTTTCTCTGTAAATTAATTGGCGTGCTCCATTAAAGCATCTTACCAATATCTGCGCATGCTTGTTGAGAGTGTCTTGTTGCACTTCTCTATTTGGTGTCATGCATTTATAAGACTTGTCAAAAGTTGTTTTAATTTCTTTAAGCTCGTTTTGTATTTCTTGCCAGTCCATTTAAAGAATACTATGGATTTATCTATGCAATCGAACTTTATAAATTTTGGCCTCTCTCAAATAGGTTTCTTCAATAATCTTTTTTTTTTTTTTTCATTCTAGTTTTCTGATATTAAAAAATAAAAATTTTAGATCATCTTAATTCAAAATACATTTTGGATGTTTTTTTTTTTTTTTTTTTTTTTTAAATTTTATCCAAACTATTCTCTGCTTTGCCTATATAACGCCTCTTTATTATCTTGTTATGCTTAACATATAGCGTTAATATAAACTGAGCGACTGTTACGATCGTCATGATCAAAAGGAGTAACCACAGTGACTGAATGTCATCTGTATGGTCGACTATTTTTAAGTTATTGACCACATTGGCCGTATTATCTTTTGTCTGACTATCGTCAGATCCAAACCAACCCATTTTTGTATATTTTTATTTTTTTTTTTTTGTTTTATTTTTGGGTTTTGGTTTATTTTACTTTAAAAATATGTTGTTTTGATTTTTTTTTTTTTTTTTTGTTCAATATAGTTACATTTTCCTACCTAGTTGGTGTATGGCTTTACGGGCCATTCTTCTCATCGGGCAGAAAAAGTTCCGCTCAATGTTACAATATTTTGTGTAATATTAATATGCAGCGCAGTGCATCGAGGGTGGTGTGCCACGCAGGGCAACAAAAAAAAATATTTTATTTTTCAGCTCCTATTTGCTTCACTCTGACCCTCCTTGCGTCAGCTGGACGTCGCCGGGGTTGGCACGCTGACACTCCCTCGATGACGTAATGAGCGGGCTGCTCACCACGTTGATGATGATTTCCTCATTTAGGGGTTATGTGGTGGAGCTGCAATGTCTGCACGTATGTTCACAATGCGGTGTGAACAGTGGTCCCTCGCAGTCGTTCGGGCATCTTTTCTTGAAAACAGGCAGGCTTTTCGGATTGGGAGTTGGAGTTTTGTTAATTGTTAACGATTTTATTTGATTTTCTGAGTGAGCGCGTGTGGTGGGGATTTTTTTTCTTGAGATATTCGACACAGTGGTCTAGCTCAGCTTGTAGTTTTTGAGCTTTCGACCATTGGGGTGGTGGAGTGTTCGTATATAATAGCCACTTTATGTGCGCTATTCTCTTTTTTATATTATGTCGAACTCCGCCCCTGTTTTTTCCCATCACACTGACACTCTACTCACTCAGATCGCTTTTTTCTTCATAATTGCCGCCGTCTTGGTGGATGAGCATCGAAGTTGAAAATTATCACAAGCGGTTTCCTTTAGCTTCTGCTACAACTTATAACGATCCTTTGTCACGGTCGCCATGTAGTTAATTAGAATTCCAATACTTCTGATGTAGTTAATAAAGTCTCAAAACGCAGTTGGTCATTTTATCTTTATTTGGTTTTTATTAAGCGAGCCTACATTCCAGATCTATTCCTGATTTATATCTGATCTTAGTGTGGTCTACAGGCAGATCTCTTGTGACAGCCAAGTGCTGACACTAGCAAATTCTGCAATATGTATGTATGAAGTTCATACTCGATAACCAATGGGAGTCGAGTGCGACCCCTAAAGGCGTACATGCTGAATTCGCATATTTAGTATTAGGGTGTATCTAAAGATCTACTAGGGTGACCCTAAGGAATTAGGGTGGTCCTAAGTTTACTTATTAGTCGACTTATTATTATGATTCATATTATAATTATTATTAATATTATTATTATTATTGTTATTATTATTGTTATTATGTTCGTATATACTACAGTTGACCGCATTTGTCGCTTTCCACTTTCGAAAATCCACTTTGTTTTCAGGATAACAGCTGTTGTTTGGTATAACCTTTGTACGGGTTTTTCTGAGATCCTGCACAACTGGTCAATATTTGACTGACTTCAAAATGCTCTGGCAAGAGGTCATTAGCTCTTACATCCAATCCATTTAAGACTTTAAGCTAGCGTTAATCCCAAAAGAATTATTAATGGTATATGTATATATAGGTATATGGTATATACCTTCACTAATTTAAAATGAAACCCAAGAATATCAGAAATTCTACAAAAAGATGCGTTCATTGAAAATATATTTTTTTTAGCTGCCAATCTTTTTCAGGGCACCACACAATATTTGTTTTCAGAGCATACAAAATTCATTGCGTTCTCCCAATGTTTCGGATTTCAATAGGTGGAAGGTGGAAGCCCTCGTCCATTCTGTCATTGTATTCGTGCCCGCGTACTTGTAACTGCGGTTGTATGGGTGTTATTGTCTACGTGGCAAAACTTCCGCTGCGGTTTTGGCTGCTGCGGTGGTTTTGGCCGCTTCGGTGGCTGCGGCAACCGGAAGCAGCAAACACTTTCCGGTCACGCAGTCACAAGGACTCTCCGCTCCTCTCGCGCCAAAATAAAATAAAAGGGCAAGGGGGAAAAAACCAAAACTCAAAGTCTCGAGCAGTCACTTAAGCTTAAGTGTTGTTGTGCGCCAACCATTTTGTGGCCACAACAATAACAATGAGGGCCAACAATGGGGGCAACTCAATTTCTATGCGTAGTACAACGCGACTCTTCGCAGGACGAAACTTTCGCCAAAGAGCAGCCACAAATTGTCGGACGAACAAAATTTGCCAGACCGCTTCTAGTTTTGCATTTGAAATGTGCCAAATAAGTTTTTAATTGAAAAGAACTCGCAGTCGAAGTTGATGCCCGCAAAATGTGGGCAGCATACATGAAGTACGCAAATGTGGCACGAAGTATTCTACAGGGAAAGTAGCTTAAAGCTTCAATAAAAAGTGAGTAGTTCATTTATTTCTGTTAATTTTTTGCTTAATTTAATTATGAGAAAATTATCCCACTTAAAGGTGCCTTAAAAGCATAGAACACGGGTATAACATCTGCACTTGCTATAATCTGAGAGTAATGGGATGTGGGGAAAGTTCCCCTGACTTACGCACACAAATCATTATCGATTATAATCGAAGTCAGGTGTATATAACGAGCGTATACGATTTAATGCCCAGTCCATTAGTTAAACAGCCCTGGTCTCGCCACGAATCTGACCCTTCCTTTGTGTGCCGGTGTTAATAAGCCAAAAGTCAATGTGTTAAATGAGCTGTGGGGTGGATATCCTGGCGGGGAGAAAAGGGGCTTCTGTGAACTGCTAGAGCTGGCTATGGTTCAGAGTCATGTGAAAATTCAATATAAAACTGGCAGAGAACAAAGGAGAACTTTCGCTATTCAGGTGAGAGTCAACAGTTGGACGAGGGTCGCTTACAAAGTTTAGTGTGGGTGGATATATTGAAAACTTCCAGGATATCGAACTAACCTTAAGTTTTATTCGGGCACATTTAGGATAATTTTTACATAGTCGAAGATCTTATGTTGATTTTAATAAATAGGTGGAGAAAAGAGTAGCTTCTTTGTTTTTCGGTAATAATATGCTTATTCATTATGCATCAATTTTAAATTTAAATATATAATTTTTCCAAGGGTAGATGAACTTCGTCTTGCCTAAGCTACCTTTTTTTCCTCCTTTTTTTTCCGATAATGCATCAAAATTATTAACAATGTGTTTGTTTTAGTAGCTATACCCGTAAAAAATTCATTTAATGCTAATGCTTAGATGAAGATTTCCCGATATTCAACCCCCGTGAACGTTTGCCATTTCTTATGCGCTTGTCGGTTATCGTTTTTATGCCCTTTTCTGCCATGTCTGCACAACAAACAATGGGCCAAAATGTGATTTAGTTTATGCCATTTTGACACGCTAGTACACTTCCTCATTTCCTTTCTGCGTTTTGCCATTCGAACCCGAACGGCTGGCAGTTATAATCTATGGAATTGTTACCAAAATCCATTTGCCATATTGCCAGCTGCAGTACAGAGCTGGCTGAATAACTTGCACTCGAGTGCACTTAGCCTCCATCGTGATCATCCTCATCGACGTCGATGTTTGGCATTCAATTCAATTAAGTGAGTTTAACTTTTGTGCAGAGGAGGGGACAAGAAAAAGCCAAGGATAAAGTTGAAGTGCGAGAACAAAGGGAGCGATTCTATGAGAAGTACCAGTATCCGTTGTCTGCCTTATAATTGTTTCCATTTGTTCTCATCAAAGTTTTCCGATTCGTGGGTTATTTGACTTTTCTCACGACTTTTTCTTTGTGTTCCACTTTGAAACAATTATTTAGGTGAGAGTTGCCACGCTTACTTGGAATTTGCTGCGGCTTCCACCGGTTGTTTAATATAAATCAATAATTTCAAACTTTCCATCAAGAATATTGTGAACTTCGACTACGTATAAATTAAAAGAGAGAAAACAAATCCAACGCCACAAGTTTCAAAATTTGAAGTGATTTTTTGGACAGCAATATTTTTAAAGGTAACGAGCTTACACTAACACTAACGAGCTTCGGTGCACAGATCCTTCTTTATATATCCATAATAGTGCTCAAATAAAAAAAAATTAAATATGGTCTTGTGTCGACTGGTTAGCTTTAAAAAATGTTCCATTGCATGGATGAACTGTATGGAAAAACACTATTTTCATAGTTTCTCCTTGCATTTTCTTCCGTAGTTTGTGGCAGTTATCTGACCTTTCCCGTAGATGAGCCCATCTGAATTGATCCACCTTTTTAATGGCTTTCTTTTGTCATCCGTGGTCCTTGGCTCTGGAATTCTTTCGGCATTCTGATGTTGGCGAGTCAATGTCGCTGCACTCTGTTGCATTTTATAAGCGGTACGTGTCAGCAATCACCACGGGAAAAATAGCACTTACCCTGACCGGGAACTCCTGCTGGCCATGTGAATCGTAGGCGCCATCAGTTTTTATTAAAACCCATAAACGCACTCGCTGCATGCAAGTTTGTTGTGATTGTGCGGCCAACGGGGCGTATGGGCAATGTCATGTTGTGCAACAATTTAAAAAACCCGCAAATTGGTGTAGTGTTTTCTAGGTTAATTGTTCTATGATTAGCGTTGGAATGTTTGCTACAACACTCTACTTGTTTATAAATGTTCCTGTGATTTGGCAATCGTCATCCGTTAACACAATGAGTATTATAAAAAAGAGGCAAACTGTTTGGACTAAACCTTTTAAATCAAAGAAAAAATTTGAAATTCTCGGCTTAATGGTTGCAGAGATACGGTTGATTAACCCGAAACTTGAATAATTTATCGCGACACTGGATACCTGTGTTTATTCGACCTTAAAACCAGTGACAGCTAACCCGAAATCAAAGCGGTGTACTGCAGCTCCGGAGACCGGCACCTCCTACCACTTTTCACATCCTTAATGCCGTGCATTTCGAGTCCTGCAGAGCAACCGACATTTAGAGGGCTGCCGTCGATGTCTTTGTGGTAGCGCTGGGTTGGTGGGAAATCAGCGACGGTTTCCGGTGCCCCAGTCTTATAATTTATGCAATTGCAGTTGGCGAGGAGGGTCGCCACTCGGCTGCCATGATGCAATTGTCAGCATTTGGCTTCGGTGGCACCACAATCGCGAGTAATTGTGGAATGCCACGGGGCACCGAACACACAAAGCGAAAAAAAAAAAAACGTTAAAAAGGGAACAAGAGCTGAAAAACCGCGTTGATGCTGATGTTTTGTGGCCTCAATTTGCTTAAACAGGCAATTAATATGCGCGGCAACGTTGTAAACAATGCCATCGGGGAATTTGCGGGATAAGCCCGCCACCAACCTTCTGACTAATGGCCGAAATAAACACAGTTTTGTGCGACTCTTGTTTGGATTAATTCAAGTTAATTTAATTTACAACTTGGCTGACATTTCGTGGCAAATTCCTGTAAGTTCGCACTGTCAAACCGCATCCATGCGACCGATCATGTAAATGGTGCTCTTGTCCTTGACTACGAACACAAAACCCCGGTTGACATATACGACTCTATCGTCGAAGTCATCGCCCACATCTATAGTCACTGAAATTATAGTTTTGATCAATGATCTTTTTTTGTTTAGCATGTCTCACATCTGAGGCTAACTTACTTAAAACACGATTTTGATCGGCATCGAAGGAATTATACTGCTTAAAATTCGCAGCATTGGTATTAGTAAACAAATTTTGAATGCCCAAAGCCTTGAGGGCCATGTTAAGATCCACACTTTCGCTGACTTTAAATTTTGGCAAAAAGAGATGCGTCTTCTTCGACCTTCGCAACTTTATTTTCAAAATTGTGTCCAGGCTGTATAGTATTTGCTGCGTGGAATACCGTGGCCTTGGCAGTAATACCAGCATTCCCATATCGCTGTTCTTGAATGGAACCATAACACCGCGCACTTGATCATTGTTGAAAAAGTCCATCGGTGCTTCGGTATACATCATTTGGGTCGTATAGACAAAGGGTTTCTTATTCTGTCGTAGCAAAGTAAATGTCCTATTTGTCAGCGCCGTTTCTCGGTTTTTCCACACACATGAGTATGACATTCCTTGAACAGCCACAATTTGAGTGGTCTGGCTTATATCGTTCTTGCCAAATAGATTCCCTCCAGCCTTGCCTATCCACTTATTTAGCCACTTCTTGATCTCACTTGCTGCGCTTTGGTCGCCGGAGAACGTCATGTTTTTCACTTCCACGCCGAGATTTTCGCTAAGTTGCGTAATGTTCGGCGATGCATTGTAATCCGGGGACAAATAAATGCGATTTCCCATTGTAAATTGTTCCTGAGCAACCTTTTCTCGGGCTTCTTTGAATAAGGATATGATCTCCTCCTGATTAAGTCCTGTCAATTGAAGGGCACTTTCCAACTGCTGGTCCGTGACATTATCCTTGCTCAGATAGAGAAGTCCTAGGGCCTGCCGAATAGCAATTGGGGAGTACACAAAGTTCCGCGCCAATCGACCCTTGCTCAGTTGCTTTGTCAAATTAATTTCAAAATTATATGCATATGAATGTTTTAATAGGAATATCAGGAAACAAATTAAAACCCGTTTAAACATTGCAATTGTAAAATTGTAACTAATTACTTTTTTATGCAGTCGATTCACGAGTGGAGAAAATGCAGTTTCATTAAATTGGTAGTAGGTTTGAACAACCGGACTAGTTAATGCCAACTACTCAGATTATGATTATGAAGATATTGATTTAATCAATATTAAAAATGCAGTGCTATTTGGGTTACCTTCTTTCTTAAGATTCCCAAAATGAAATACTCAACTTTTACGTTTTTTTTAAAATTATATTTACCTTATTGCGAAAGTTGAGAAGCAGAGGTATCATTAGTGTGTAAACAAAGTTTAGCATTAACAAACAGCTAAAGATTATTAATGCATAATATAATACGATGAAATTTAAATTTACACGGAGCTTATAGTCGCTTACATAAGAAAATGTTATGAAGTCACTTAACGAAAAAATCTAACAAAAGTGCAATAATCGAGCATTTCGTGTACACGAACTATTAATTTATATTTATTTATGCCTATGATTCCAAATCAAAAATAAATAGACATCACTCACGACTGCTTTACTTATCATATTAAATATATTTATATATGAATGCAATAAACTTTGCTGTTAATCAAGCCAAATGTAGATAGCATTAGCTTTGGAAGTAGCGATAAATTATGATGATAAATTCACTAAAAATGTGCACATATCCCCGAAGCAGTCTCTTCTTAATGGGAAACACACTCAGGTTTCATAATTATGTTTACATCACCTACATGGCAACGCCTTCCACTTCCGTATCCCTTGCAATCCGCCGAGCTAACCAAGTGCACTTTTATATCCGAGCTTAGCTCGTGGCACAAAACGTTTGAGCGCTCATTGCATTTTAATGGCGTTTTAAAGCGCTGATCTTCCACGACAGCAAGCAGCTGGCTAGGGGGGAATGTTGCATTGGCAGGGGGTGGGAAGTCGATTTAGATATGCTGCCATGCAACGCCCACATGGAGCTTCATCTGCACCTCACACACTTAGCGAAGAATTTCGAAGAAAGTTCTCATATGGCGGATGAAATGTAAACAGTTGTGTGCGCAATTTGAAAATAAGTATTTGAAGTAGTATTAATATTATAATTTATTTTAATATGACCCCGTTAAAGCAATTCCCAAACTAGTTCATATTTACTATCAACAAATTTAGACAATTATAGAGAAGTATAATAATATCTACATATTAGTAATGACTTTATGCCACAAGAAAGTAGATTCGATTCCAGTGCACAGTCGTTTTCCTAAGCGGTTGCCACTTTATTGTGCCATCGTCTGTTTATCTCCGTCGCCGCCATTTTCCCTCGTCCTGGTCCTTCCTTGGGCTGCTCACCTAGCCGGGAGCTCGCCAAGCGCTGCGGGGATCTTGCCGGCGGGCGACGGAGGCGCTAAGGATCCAGGAACCAGGACGAGACACAGGCACTGGCTTTGCCGCCCTGTGTGTGGCATGTCAGTCAGCACTTACACTAATTTCCAGTTATTTGCATGCAAAATTACCCGGCACCGGCAGAAGCAGCGGCAATAGAAACGACACAGGAACAGAAGCAACACTAACCAACACCATCGCAAACAAGCCTGGCCGACACCAACAAGCATGGCAATTGCTCCATGCTCTGTTTGCACTTGGAGAATTTTATGGTTGATTTAAAAAACTAAGAAAATATACATATTACGAAATATGTGCAGAATATCAAAACACTCCCAATGAACCGAATGCACAACGTTGCGAATGAGTAATTTGTGCTTTCTGTCTGCTAATAAGTAAATGGGCTTAATAGATAGGAATTGTTATATTGGTATGTATGTATTAGGCACAATATTTGTTCAGTGCACTTCGTGTCCAGCAGCCAATTAAAAGGAGAAAATTATGTTAATTTTGAGGACCCTCGACTGCACTGTCATTTATCATTTGGCCCCGATTTCTAGTTATGGCTCTGACCACACCCCACTGCCCCCGAAGAGCCAGCTCATTACACCTCCTACTCAGAATGGAGCACCGAAATCCACCTTCGTTCCTTTACTGCCAACTTAATGCCCGTGATTGGCATTTGCCACTACGCCTACGCCTGATGGCAATTTTTATTCATTTGCCGTGCAGCAGGAGCGAGAAAAATTGTGTGGGCGTGAGCACATGTACAGCACAACACATGCAAACTACTCACCTACTCAGAAACACCCACACAGCGAAGCGCAGTCCTCAGCGAGGACATCAATAATTTATATAGGAATTTGATAAATTATTTCGTACGACAGTCCGCTGCTGCCGCAACTAAATAAGTTAATTTGTCATGGGCAAGCACAACAAAAACTTGTTCAGACATGTAAATTGTCTCGATGGGGCTTTGCCTTCAGCTTTTGGTTGAGCTCTGATAGGGAATACATAATAAATTTGTTATTAATGGTGTAGACATGTGTACGTAGGATAAATTCCATACTGAGCTCCTTATGCGAAGGGATAAGCGTCAGCAAGTTGTAATGGTATTGAAAAATTATCTTAGAGCTACATAATTTAAGCTTTCTTTATTATTATACATGATCTAAGCTTTTTGCATAATCAATCAAAAATACATACAGAACTTACAGATTTACAGATTTACAGAGGATAAATCGTAAACTGGAATCGCCATCTCATGTAACATAAGCACATATGTAACACACACATATAGCTACATTTAAAATGTAATAAATACAGCTAATCTTTAATCGCTTCTGTTATTCCATTCCAGTACTCTTTAGAGCAAAAGTAAAGTTTTACGGACATCCACCACTTAATCTCTCGGCCCGGTTCAATTGCAGGTTAAACAACTCAATTTGCAACGGAGAGGCTTTCGAATATGAACAGGCGATTGCACGTTGCCAAACAAAGGATATGGGCACTAGACACAGGACAATCAATGCAATTTCATGCGACTAGATAGCACTAAACAAAAACAGCACAAGCAAGGGCGACTAACTTAAAAACAACAATTTAATTAAAAATTTATAAGCGTGTCGTTGTCTTTGCAAACAAGGAGCCAAACAAAGCAACAAACTGTTGCTGCGACACCCACACGAAGGCAAGCACTAACACAATCGCAGAAAGGGGTGGGCGAAAGGCCAGCGGAAGCGGAGCTGTAGAGCGCCCCCTGGCGGTGGGAAGCGACAGCACACATGAACAAACCGGAAATGGCCTGATGCCATTGTTCTTGCCATCTGCCGCCATTTCCCCGCCCCCTCTCCATGTCATTTCGACTCGGCTCATTTGCTTTCGAGTTCCTGGCTTTGTTTAGACTTCTGCGGGCTAATTACTGGAACTGAAGCTCCACTCTGAGCACCCATTGAGCTTAATTAGCACGAAAAAGTTTTTCTCAGCCGCAGCGACATAATTGAAATGTTTACGTTTTGTTTTGTAGTTGTTTGCCCCGCTGGTGTTTGCTTTGCGTTTGCTACAGAGAAGTTTTGTGCTCCCCATTCATTTCAATTAAATCGCAATTTCGTTAGATCATAATTCTATGCATATTTCGTAAGTATCTCCAACTTCCGCTTGGCCTTGGGCTTTGTTGTGGTTATCCTTTATGCTCATTATAAAAGCGGGGATTTACCCTAAGCCAGCCGACGTTATCTGTGTGCGTGAGTTTTGTTCTGGCTGCGTAATTTATGGCCACAACCCTGGTCATAATCTTAGCGTATAGAACTCTCCTGAGTTGGCTATTTATACAAGAAGCTTTGGGCCGACCTTCATAGATAATGTACGACTCCAATAGCCGGCGGTGGCGCGTTGATTGATGGTAAACGCGTACTTAAGGCCTATATCCTGATTAAGTAATAAATGCAAAGACCTTTAAATGGAGTTCTCAAGGTGCGATGTCTTGGAATATACTTGAAAACAAAATACCAAAAAAAAAATAAGTTAATTTTTTATGTTGAACTTTACGCTAATAGTTAAATCTAAATATAGGAAATCTAATTTTTTACCACTTCTTTTAAATAAATTCGACATTTTAGTATGGCAAAACATCCTTAAATTTCCAAAAACATTTTTATAAGAAGAAAGCAGAATTTACATTCCTTCTTATCCACTTCTCTTTCAGCTCATTCAACATGCGCCACTTATTTATCTCCACCCACTTTATCACGACCCCCATAATTTTCTCTGTAGCGTTGTGAGTAGCATATTTTTTGGCGCCCGCTGTGGGGCGGAAAAATGCCGAGGTTTACATTTCAATATCAGGAGCGTCTGTAAGACTCTTAAAAGCTTTGCCAATTGTTGAATATTTTAAAGTTTTTTATTAGCTTTGTGTGTTTACCGATTGTCGGAAAAGGTTGTTCTGCTTGTTTGTGTACCATAAACCCATATACGGTTATATGTATGTACATCCAACCTGTTCACTCGGGGGCATTATGTGTGCCGCCGTTTGCTCGCCTTTCTCGCTGGCGTTTATTTTTTTATTGTGATAATTTCTCATTAAAAGAAATGCAGAGAGTTGCGTTTATAATATTTTTGTTTTTTTTTCCGCCCCCTGGCCCCGTTTTTAATGGACACGGACCGTTGATTTTAACGTCTCGTGCCAGTTGGCGTTGTTGTTTTTGCTCGGCCGGGCTTTCTTCCTTTTTTCACAAATTAGTCGCACGAACATTTTGCCGCTTTGCTGCCGCTGCTTTGGAAAATTGTTTGCAACATGCAAAGCCTCGGCCACAAAATAGGCCGACAGAAAGCCCATAGCCAAACCCAGACCCTCGGCAGACCTCGATGCTTTTGAGGGAAACAAATATGCAAGCGGGTCGCATTAACGACGGCAGCGTGCCTAAAAATTAAGGCTACCAGAACTATCTTCATATCAGGATAAAGTTTATTTGTTTAAGAGTTTAAAAATATTTAATGCATAAAAAGAATATTGTTATTATACAACAAACAAACCAAGTTATCTTTGCACTAAGGTTTAATTTAAAACCATATGAAATAAGTTTGTTCAAACCATATTTGGTACTGAATGGACAGAAATTGTCAGAAGTCATTGAGGTGATGTTGTATTTGATTAATGTTTATCAGTCATCCTTGAATCGATGTTTGATCTAAGCATCATTGGCATATTAGCTTTTAATACTTTTCCCTCAGTGCACCCAGATTATATTGCTTTCAGGACCAGAAAGCAGGGACCAGGAATGCTCCTGTCAGCATTCTTTGGTGGCGTTCCAGCCAGACTGACAAATACACAAAGCGACATGCCATACTCGGGCCCCTTCTCCAAAAATTCACTTTTTCCACTTTTCTGAGTCCTTCGTCCTTCGACGTGCATGCCACGCTTTGCCTCCCTGCGGCTGCTTACACGAAATGAATATGGATATCCTTTTAATTACAACTCCATGGCCCGCACAAAGCCTTCCACATTCTTTCCGCGGCTCTGGTTTATTTATTCCTGATGCTATTTTTGGCCAAAAGATTCGACGTGTTTTGGTATCAGATTTCCCCGTATCTACTACGCCAATCGGAGCGACAACAATGGAATCCCATCTTCTGGGATGTTTACGTCCGTCTGCCTTATGGATTTAAATGCCACAATGGCAGTCGATTTATGTTCATGGATGGCAGACTTTGAATGTGTATTCAAATGAAAGCTGTTGAATGCTAATATTTATTTGTTGTCTGTTATCAAGGCACTTTTTTGTGTGGGTGGTCGGTCGTAAAGGTTTTGGGGCTTTTGTACTTATGTAAATCTCACTTCAACGGAAAACCGATTAAATTGTTGAAACAAACTTTTCTTAGTTGTTTATAAAAATTTATAACATATGCCAATAAAACTTGAATGGTTTAAATGTAGGTAGAACATTTAATTTGGGAATTTGACTTAATCAAATTAAGGTAATTTGGGAAGATTTACCTCAAGAGTACATTCTCTCGTATTAGTAAAAATCTCTTATAATACAATTGTAAATCAAACAGTGCAAAATAAGAAATATCTAAGTTGTTAGCTAAGGCATAAATCAGAAAGCGATTGTTAATCCCTCATTTAAATCACTTGCAAGCTCCTTAGTTCCAGCCATTCGCCTATCCTCAACTCCATTAAGCTCATCAAAGAACATTTCTGGCTAATCCTCCATTAAGTTAATGCTTGTTATACAGTTATGTTGTAATACAGATTATTATTTCATTATCCAGGGAACAGCACACTACAGCAAAGTTATATTAAGAGCGTTTTGAGTTGAGCAGATTTTTTACGTAATGGCGAAATGGAATCTTCAGCGGGCACATAATTCCATGTATATTCTGTATACACATGTAATATTCTCATACGTACATATGGCTCCTGTACGCTTGGGCAAGTAAAAAACAAAAGCAATGGACGTTGGCTTTGACATGTTCATCTTTTGCTCGGATGAGCTGCTCCGCCTCTCCGGGATGTTTAAATATGTATTGCCTTGCATATTTTATAAACTCCACGTGCTTTTTCAGACAACACTTACTCACAAGCACACGCCGCACGGAAACCCCCACAAAAACACGGATACCAACTTGCAATTCGCGTCGGCTAACTCGATAATATTGATTGGTTGGCTGAGAGGAGCCAAGGAGCCGAGGAACAGCAGAAGAGATGCCTGCTAGCTTGGTTAAGAAGCAATACCAATTTGCTATTGCAGAATCAATTGTTTCTTGTTCCCCATATCATACGATTCTTCAAATTTTGAATAACTTTATAATACGAGTATAAGATACTTTCCAAATCGTCATCACTGTTGACAAGAACATTGATACTGATTCGAACGTACTAGTGGGTCAGTGGCGGTAATGTAGGTCATCAACTTACCATTTCGCAGGATCCAGCATAGCCAGCTTCAGTTCCGTGGTCCTTGCCATCGCGATAATCCTTTGGCCTAGCCTCTCGCTGCTTTGGGGCGTTTTAAAACGCGCGCGCTTATTTTGGATTTTCACCTGCTTTGTGTTTTTGGTGTGTGGTTGTGTACTTGACAAATTGTTATGGCTGTTGTTTGCTTGTTAGTTGCCGGTTGCTTGCTTATTTTTACACTTTTCTCAGCTCACTTCGGGGATGCTGATAAATGGCCCTTTGGTTGATCATTTCACATATGCATTAGAGGCTCCATTTTTGTATATTACCGCGACACATTGCCGAGGTAATGTGATTTCTTCCATGCACTGCATAAATATTTAATACTTCAATTTTCGAGCACAGCAAGTGGGCAAATGAAAAAGGGACGAGGAAGGGAAGAGCTTCGCCTGCTTGGCCATTTAGGGCGACTTCGCAGCAGATCCATTCGCATTATCAGCTTTTGGCTTAACCCTATATCGCCCTCTGTCCACCGCCCACCGACCACGCCCCCCTGGCTGCAAAGTGTCTCAAGTGCGCCATTAGGCGTTTGTTAATGGCCTTTTACCGTTTTGCTGCTCATCTCTAAGCGCCGTGCAACAAGACACTCAGAGAAAAAACCATAAACTGACTTGCTTTAGAAATTGATTAAGAGACAGATCAAACGCTGGTAAAATATTTTACGCACGTAATTTTGTTATTCATTTGAATTTATATTACGAAAATTAACAAAAAATAGGTAATGCTTTTATATACTTTTAGGAACCAAAAAAAAAAGGAAAATAAATAACTATTAGAACTTTGAGTATTATTTGATATATGTGTATCTTAGTCTTTTTTTAAACATGTTTGAGTTTGAGTCGAACTTAAATTGTACATCTCGCTTTCCGGATTTTAATGGCCATTTTTTGTTGGTGTGCAAAAACGTTGTAAACTCATTTAATATGCTTAATGACGTCATGTGTGCGCTGTTTTTAAGTAGCTTCCCCCTCCTCCCCCTCCCTTTCACACACTGTGTGTGTGTGTGTGTTGGCCCCACCCTGCATGCGACAATTCTCAGCGCAGTGTTATTGTCACTGGCGATGTTGCTGCTTTTTTACTGGGTTTTTGTTTTAGGGGCACTCCTCTTTTGTTGATTCTCAGCCTTCATTGTTGCGTTGGTCATTTGAAATGCAGATGGCCTTGGACGGCTTAGCCCCTGGCTCCACTTTGAATGCTCCAATGCTCCGCCCAAAATAGTCTCGCTAAACTCTTAACAAAACTGCGAATAGTTGTGTGAATGGCGATGGCGGCTCAGCCTTGGGTGAAATCTCTGTAACTTGGCCATAGAATTTCCAAGTCAAAGGAGCCCAGAGTCAAACGGACCTCATTGTTCCTTTTAACATTTTGGATTCTGACCTCGAATCAAAGCTGATTTGGCAGTTTCTCCCAGCTTGCATGTTAACAAAGCAATGGAAGGCGGAAGTCTTTAACGGCACGAGTTTCGTTAAGTAAATGTAAACTAACTAATATTTAATATTGATATTTATGTGTATGCTGGGTGTTGCACAATTCATTAAGCATTTTAAGGATATTATTCAAATTTTAAAATTATTTTTGTTAAATTTTGAATAAACTGAGAAACATCCGTGCTTTTGCGTTTTACGGAAACTAGAAAATGGTGAACAGGTTCCTTAGAATCATAAAATGTTTAATTTATTTGTTTTGCAATTAAATAAGCAGAAACAAAATAATGTATAACCCATGAGTCCCTTATATGAACTGATGAAACTGTGTATAGCTGACTTGTTCAATCTAATAAGAATATTTTCGTCCTAAACAAATAGTACCCTTGATTTCCGTCTAACATTTAGTTATAATTCATAATTCATCATTGATATTCAGGCAAGTGAAGCGAATTTAAAGTAATTGAATTCAGTTGCATGCTGCATTTCCTTCCGCTTCTGACTAATTTCTCCCATCGAATGTGCTTTAGTATTCCCTTTAATCTAACCATTTTACTATTTTAGTTGCCCAGATGGGTTGAACCCAACAAAACGGCTGACTTTGCACGGTTGATGAGTTAATGTCCTGTGTTAATTAAATGCCACAGACGCTCCTTGGGGAAGTGCATGCTGGCGGAGTTATTCACCGACCTAAGACCTTTAAAGCCGCTGTATTCAGTGTTCTGCTGGTCATGTAGCCGTCTTGGCCTGCCATTTAAAGTCAGTGGGCTGACACAATCTAATGTTGGCTTTGCATGTTCCACAGCCAACTAACGAACTGGTGGTAACAAGGTTAGTTGGCAACTGATTCGGCCTGCTTAGTTAGTCCCTTTTCCCCGAAAAGAAGTTCACTCCCTGTTCGCACGTTTTAATAGTGGTTTGTTGGTTTTCCTGAATTTTGATCGTTGTGTTATTCAAATATGTAGACACTCACACACGCACACACATTGGCTGCCAATCACAGTGGCAAAGAATTTCCACTCCTTGAATTTGGGAAGCAACTCCCCACCAAACTGGTTTCTGTTCTTTTCTTTCTTGGTTTTTTCTTTCTTTTATTTTCCTTTTTTTTTTTTGCTGTAGACCAACTCCTGGCCGAAACCGAATCGAAGCTAAACCGAAACTAAATCGAAGTCCCAAGTGTCGGGAGCGAACGATTCTGGCGTAGACGTCCGTTCGGGCACAGCTTGAGCAACAAACTGTTGGCCAAAAGGATTTTTTGGTTTCTGGAGTCGGCCAAAGCTCGTGGAGCTCGTGTTTGGGGCACGCTGTTGCTATTGGCAGTGAAAGCTTTCCCAGTGTTTTGCCCCCACCTCCCGGTGGTTTGCCACCACTTTCCACCGCTTTCCATGTGCGGCAGGACACGTGCGAAGCTTTTAGCACGTGAGCCATGTGTGTTTTATGCCTGGACAATGGCCGTGTGGCATTTTCGAAAAACCTTTCTCAACAAGTGGAAAGCTTTCAATTTGCTACTAATTAGCGCCTGTCAACTAATTGAATTTTCATGGCCACGCCAACGGACGGGCTCTAATTTCGCTTTTTTGGCAACTCTCGAAAAGTTTCAGCTGCGCTCACTTTCAACCTGTTGACCAGCTTACTGGCACCCAGTGGGCGGCACCGCATTCGTCCTTACTCGCCCTCGCTTGCCGAGCTGCGAGGACCTTGCCTTGCTCTTGAAAACGGCAGCTAGCAAGCGGCAGTCGGCTGAAATATTCATGCACGTAAGGTCATCGAAGCTATTTGGCTGCACTCCGCTCGGCTGGCACTAAAAATAAGTCGGTAAGTAGATATAAGTATAATTCGCGTAAGTTTTGCTTGGCAAGGCAGCCGAAAATTTCAAATTTCGTGCCTAATACTTTGGCAAGGACAAATGGAGTGTCCGATGGACAGCGATGGGGTTTATAATTGAAAAATAATTGAAATAATTGCATTTCGGACATTTCGTGCTACTTTCCTAGGGCCAATGTGATGATGATCGTCGCTTAAATTTTGATATAATTTTAATTTCTAGGGCTAGGCAGTAGAAACAATATTTATGTTGCATACTCACTTTTCCAACTACTAACAACGCTTAACTGAGCTCACCAAAATAAAACCAACTTATTGCGCTAATATAAGTGACACATTTTACAAACACGTTTTCAGGAATGAAGAGGACCTTCTAAATCATTTTCACTTTAAATTGTAACCACTAGTAGCATAGCTATTGGTTGAAGTTTTCTTTTGAAAGCTCGGAAATACCAGTATTTCAAAAATGGTCTTCACTTAAAGTAAGTGGTTGAGAACTTTGCTTGTAGTGCTAAATTAAGCTAATTAAAGCCAATTTAAACCATGCATTTTTTTGTATCGGTGACGGAGATTTTGCATACGTAGGTTGGGACTAATTATTCCTTATTGATTCTTTGATAATACTCAATATTTTTGTTTATTTTTAGGGAAATTTTATATGATTATCGGTACTCAGCCAAACTGAGTTGCCACCTTGCAGAATATCCAAAAAAGGTTTTGCCATGCAATAGGTTTGTGTCGCCGATTAGGTTTTTTGTTTTTATGGATTGTGGTTCCTGTCACGGAACTTAGTTCTTACTTCTTCGGGTTCTGATATTGGGTTTCGTACTGTCAACTGCTTGACTCATCTGACGGCTTAATCCTCGTCTTCGTAAAAAAAAGCAGTTCTGTTTAATAGTACTGCTTACTCTTCGAGTGGTACATGGACATGGTATTCCAGAACTGAATACTTTTGAAAAATGTTTCAACTATACTGACCATTTGTAGCATTGCATATATTAAGCGTGCTCTATTCTGTAAGTACCTCCTGTTTTATGTACAGAAAGGATGTGTACTCCAAATCGATCCAAAGTTATTGCATTCAATAAAAGGTACTCCAAAAACTTTAGAGCAAACAATGCTTAGCATTCTACCATTTCCTGTCCTTCATTGACTATTACAACAATCAATTGCTTCCTGCGCCCATTCCCATAAAAACAAAGTGGACATCTTACGTTAAATTTTATTTTATATGGATTTTCTTTTTCAATTACAAATGTATTTAATATTATTGTTGTTGCTGCTGCTTTTTCGTATATTTTGTTGTTGTTAACGCGTTTGATTTTTGACTTGTGTTGCTGCTGTATATTTTTATGTGTGCATAAAAATCGTGTCACTTTCAACAACATTATTTCGTTTTTTTGATTTGATTAATATTTTTAAAATGCATTTTGTTTGTAAATAAAATAATGTCTGCATGAAGTTTTGTTAAAGTATTCTCTTGCCGGTTTTCCTGCGCCGCTTCGCTCCATATAAATATGTAGTGTATATATAATTTGCTTTTGGTTTTCATTTATTTTATTATTAAATTACATTTCACAAAATACAATTCACAACTACACTTGATGTCAAGTTTCTGGTTTCCGTGCAACTTCAACTGATCCATCAATCACCGCCAGCTTTCAATTCTCCTCAATCCTGACCTATCAATCTAAAATCCACTCCATTATGAAATATTTTCTTTTAAAATTAAAAAATCGTATACATTCGCAAATTGCAATCAATTTCGGTTCATCAATTTAGTAAATTAGTTTTCAATCACAAAAAATTAACAGAAAATGTTTCGAGTTGAGAGTCAAAATTGCATTATTTATTTTTACATTTTATCATTTCAATTCGTTTGGATTTCCCATTTACGTATATTCGTTACACTCTTTAGCCTTTTATATTTTGTATTCATAGATAAAAGCGTTTCCTATGTACGCCTTCAACTAAAGTTGGAGAAATGCGAAAAGCCCTTTCGGGGATTCAACTTTCTCTTAGAGAACTAAACTAAACGCTACTAGCTAGCAATATTTCTTTAAGCTTATTAACAACATCAAATAGTACGCGTAAATGGTTGTATTGGATTTTGTTTTTTGTTCAATATGTGTTATATGTTTATTAAACATTGTACGTCTTGTAGAGAAATTTGCTAATTAATAATTACTCTTTTTGGTTTTGTTTGTTTTCTGCATCGGCTTGCTTAACTTGGAGAGCTTCGTTTTAATGATACGTATAAGTGTTTGAGGGATCTTCTCTTGAAAATTCGAAAAAGAAAAGTTCAAACAATAAGTAAGGCAAATAAATAAAAATACTTACTTGTCATGCATAATGAAATCATGTTTAAACGAAAGAAAGTAACTCAAAAATGAACTATTTTGTATATTGTTTTATTACAGCTTTAGCATGTTTTTGTTTTGTAAATAGAAGTAGTTATAGTTGCTAAAAAACATTACACACATAGTTGCTATATTATATAATTTATAATATAATTTCATCCCTTCTTTTTGTTTCGTATGTGAAATGGTTTGAAATGCTAACAGTTAAATTGCTGCTTTTACCATGTAATATAAATATTAAATTTAAATACAATAGTGTTTAATTCTTGATAGATATTTCGTTTTGCATTTGCTTTTGCTTTTGCTTGCCCTTCTCTTCGATTTCGTCTACAACTAAGGTTACATTTAATTTAATACTCTTATATAAAAGTTTTAGCTTTATACAATTTTTGTTTTTGCTTCTTTTATAAATGCAAAGAAATGCCCTGCTTCGGCTGCAAAAGTTGGCAATTTTCATTTAATCATTTACTTGAATGGTAGAATTTCTCTTTTTGGGTTTTCTGTAAAAACTAAATTCAATTTTTGAGCTTAAATGCAGAGTTGCTTTTGATGCTGAAATGCATGTTACTATATTATACTTTAGTTTCAGGGAATTTCACATCTCCGAACAAAAAAATGCGTTTATGAACTAGGCGCGGTTTGAAAATATGTACAAAACTTAGTGTTGGATAATGCCTTAGATTACGTTAAATAATTTACAAATGGTATCTGGCAACACTGAGTGCCTGTTCTTTGATAATGCGACAACCCTAAAATCGCAACTAACTTTCTATGGGCATTCGAAGTGTTTCATTTTCTTTTTCTTTTTTATTTAATTTTTGTATGCGTTCGTAATGTTAAGTGTTTACGTTAGGTTAAGGTTAATAGTGTAGTTAGTTTGATTAAAAGTTAGTTGTAATTTCGAAATATGGCTCGTGGCTCTGACTTGGCAGTGTGGGCAGATTCCGCTCGCTACTTTACCCCGAGTGCTCTACGTGGCGGTTTATTAATTGGTTTTGCGTTTCTCAGTCTATTTCGTTGAGGAAAGTGTTTGTGGAAGGGATTAACAACAGAAAAGGTGGCAATATGAATATTCAGATAGGAAATCAGTTAATGGCAGGTAGAACAAACGCGCTTCAACTGGATTCGATCTTGAATTTTTACTGTGGCTAGTACCCTTTCGCTACGACCAAGCTCTTTGCTCATCTGCTTTTGAAGACAAAGGTTTTTTTGGACTAGAATCTTGTATGCAGATTGGTTGTCTAACACATCTCAATGCTTATTGTTGCTCTTATTACCATTTTCAACTCAGAAGCAATTTGGCGGAATTGAAATAAATTATGAACCTATTAACGCTAAAAATTATAGGTATAGTACAGAAAATCACTTCTTTTAGTGTTACAAATAATTTGGATTGGATTTAATTTCTTTGTAAAAGTTGTGGTCCAAATAATTTCAAAGATTCGAAAAGTTGCAAGAAAAATAAATGTTAAATTCAGAAAACGTAATAGAGTGATTTCCGATTCCGCCAAATCGATGGGTATTGGAAAAACGGCGCTTTTCACTCAACAATCAAACTACGGCTACTCGAATTTATATGGCATTTCTGGAAAACCTTTGCTAAGAGTGCCCTAACCAAAAAGCGGGAGCGAGCGAGATGGGGATGGAGTGTGCGAGTGAGAGCCTAGAAGTGCGAGTGAGACAGAGGCCGGGCGTGCGAGTCGACCAATTTGAGCGGCTACAGCTGGCTAAAACTGCTGGTCGAGACCCAGTGCGCGGTGTCCGGGCGTACCATTAACTATATGGGACCATAGTCGCTGAGCGCCTGGCCAGGATGCTGGGCACCCGGGCCGCCGGGCAGCGTGACCACCACGGACACGGCCCGCGAGTCGATCACGGAGCCGGGAGCGGTATTCTGTCCGCCCACTCCGTTGTTGCCATTGCCGTAAACGTTGCCGGGATTGCCGCCGCCCACGCCTCCGCCGGAGGCGCCATGCATCAGGGTGCCGGGGAGAGGGCCCATGCCGACCGTGCTGCTGCTCATCGCGGTGCCGTGGCCCAGGGTGCCGCCGCCAAGGGTGCTACCGCCGCCCCCACCGCCGCCCATGGTCGATGCTCCCCCCGACTCTCCATGTCATACGTGGCTGGCCGCCGGCTGCTTGAGAACGTGGTGGTGCAGGTGGTGGTGGCTGGTGGAGGCCACCGAGGCTCCGCCCGCCTGGGTGTAGGGCGTGGCCAGCAGGGAGCCCGCCGCCGAGCCCACGGGCATTCCCATTCCAGATCCGGCATAGGGATGCGGGATCGGAGGCCGCTGCTTGATCAGCGCCTGGTTGGCGCCCGTGCGGTCCGGCGCTCCTAGGAGTCTCCGCCAGAAGCGTCGCCAGCTCTCCAGCGTCTTGCCAGACCAGATCCACACGCCCGAGGTGATGCCCACGGCCAGGGCCATGAAGTACTTGAGCATCAGGACCGAGTAGAGAGGCTTCTTGCCGGGACCCTTCACCTGGGCGCATGGACAGGCCAGGGCCTTGATCCAGTCCTCAAAGTAGGCTGCTTCGTACAGGTAACATCCGATAACTATGGTGGCCGGCACCGTGTAGAGCACCGAGAAGATGCCAATCCTGATCATCAGTTTCTCCAGCTTGTCCGCCTTGACACCAGCTCCTACACCGCCCTGTTGCTTGATAACCGAGCGGATGCGGAAGAGGGACACAAAGCCGGCCATCAGGAAGGTGGTGCCGATTACGAGGTAAACGAAGAGCGGGGCCAGCACAAAGGTCTTTAGGTGATCCGGATTGAGGTTGCCCACATAGCAGATGCCCAGAATGGGATCGCCATCCACCGCCGAGAGCAGGAGTACGGCCACGGACTGGACAGTGGGAATCAACCAGGCGGCCAGGTGGAAGTACTGCGAGTGCTTGGTGATGGCCTCATTGCCCCACTTCAGACCAGCGGCCAGGAACCAGGTGAAACTGAGGATCACCCACCAGATGGACGAGGCCATGCCAAAGAAGTAGGTAAGCAGGAAGACCAGGGTGCACGAGTGCGGACCCGTGGAGCTTTCCCGGAGCAGCAGGCCGTCGCAGGCGATCTCCTCGTTCTGCAGGAAGTTGCGCGACAGGTAGCCCACTGCCACCATGAAGTAGCAGGCGGAGAGGAAGACAATGGGCCGCTCCGGGTACTTAAACCTTTCGGTGTCGATGATGAATGTGGTTAGGGTCATGAGCGTGCTGCAGAAGCACAGTCCCGACCACAGGGCGATCCAGAGGCCGGCGAAATCCTTTTCGTCGTTGCTGAAGAAGGGCCCCTTGCACGGTATGCCGCAGTTTGGAACGCCGGCGATCCTTTGGACAGTGAGGTTCATGTACCAGTGGTGTGGATGGTGCATCATGGGCATCTGCGACTGCTGCTGCAGCAGCTGCTCCTTCCCCAGGAAGATGAGTGGGGAGCGGCACGAGCAGCTGCACTCTTTTCCGCTTGCCTTTTCTCCTTGGGGATTTTGGCAGTTTTTTGAATTGCGTCCGCGGCACGGCTTCGTTGAGGTGGAACCGCTGCTGCCGCCGGCCCCACTGCCGCCCGAGCCACTGCCTCCTTGCTTCCGTTTGCCGCCGGAGCCGGAACCGCTGCCAGAGCCACCCGATCCGCCCGAGCTGCCACCGCTGCCAGCCTCCGTGTACGAGGGCTGTTCCATGCACAGATTGTCGGGGTCACCATGAAGAGGCAAGTGCTCGCACGCCATTCTCTCCGGCCATTCGAAGCTGTACTGCTGCATGATGGGTGCGCATCCCGAGCGGGCTCTCTCGCAGACACTCCGGCAAACGGGCAGCGGCTTGTGGTAATCCTCCAGGCAGATGGGCGTGTACATGCTGCACAGGAAGAACTTGAGGTCCGGCGAGCATTTGATCTCCACCAGGGGCCAGAACTGGTGCACCTCCAGGCCCGCTTCGTCCTGGGTCTCATGGTTCATTTCGTTGGGGAAGGATGTCATGTTGTAGCCAATGCCCCGACACATTGGTATGGTGATCTCCTCGCATCGCAGATTGGGATCCTTGGGTATGACTGGCACTCCGTAACCGGGTGCGGGACTCGCGTCCAGGCCGTGACCACCCATGCCCATTCCGCCCATGCCGTGATCCGCACTGTGCAGCGGTCCATCCGCTCGACAAGATGTCAGCAGGAGGACGAGTCCCAGGATCAGGACCTTCAGTCGATTGTGTCTCATTTTGTGCGTCTTAGCTTAGTTCGGTTGTGTGACTTGGAACCCCTTGGGCTCTTTCTTTGCTGACCTTCTCTGCGGTTGCACCTCACTCCTCGTGGAGGCGCCTCGAGAGCCGGAAAAGCGGGTAGTGTTTCCTTCCAGACACAGCGCAGCGTCAAATCGTCAACGCTCGACAAACGGCGTGGTCTAACTGCAATTGAAAGAAAGAAAATCAAATTAGTTTTATAATTAATACACTCAGTTTGTTAATTAAGTAACTTTCCAGAATTAAGAAACTTTAAAAGCGCTAAGCAATTTATATAAAATGGGAATATTATATACTTCGAATTAAATTAGTAGATTTATCATGCTTATAAATTACTATATGGTTTTCACGTAACAAATTTATGATCACTAAATCCCCATGCTGACGACTCCTTCGATAAGAAATCTAGATCCTGATAGTGTGTGTTCTCAGCTAGCACATGTTGCACTGATATTATTGAAATTATTTTTAGCTTCTGCCGATCCAACTGCCGAATTTCAACTGATTTTCTAATCACCATTTTCCAACAGACGTCACACGGAGGAAGAGAGACGGACACAGTCGTTATGGTGGATCGCTGATGAGGCGGCGACAAGTTGCAACTGCTCTTTCCTGCTTCTGTTTCTGATTCGCTCCCTGGAGAACTTTTGCGCTTCATTTGTTTCAATTGAGCGCGGCGACACTTGGACGACATGTCCATGTCACATGTCAAGCACTCGAGCACTTCAGCCACCCGCCACCACGGCTTTCCGATACCGATCCCCCACTCCTGTCCTCCTCCGCTCATATAGAGTGTCAACCCTTCCGCCAATATTTGCTGACGCTTCAGGGCTGTCCCTTCCATACTGGTGACTCTGATTCCGATTCCGATTCTGGAACTGCTGCTGACCAAGAGGAGCATCAATCAAAATCAGTGAGTTTTATTAAATTTGACGGGCTCTGCTGGCTGCAAACGCATGGCTTTAGTGCAGACGAAAAAAAAAAAACCCAATACCGATTCCACAAATATTAAATTAACTAGAAAATTCTATGTTATTAAGCCATCAAGGAATGTTGGTCTTAAATTAGAAGTTAGATCTTTCCTACATTTTCCATTCCAAGAAACACCATAATATGGCTTGATAAGTTTTAAAATCTTTAAGTTATTCAATTTCAATACTTTAAGCCGCGGTTTTTTCTCAGTGTGTGCTTGATAAAAGTGTTTGCTTTGGTTTTCCAACTGAAGAAGGGTGTGAAACGCTGATGGATTGGATGTGATGAGGCAGAAATTAATTCAAGACAATTGCTCACTTGAAATGCAGTCAAAATGGAGGCTGCCAAGCCACCCATCAAGTTGGGTCTCTACCCATCGCTGACTGGGATAATGAATATTATTTTATACGGCTGACACCTTTTTTGGGGGAATAACTGCGGGATCTTGGCAGCTGGCCATATCGATATCGATGTCAGCGGTTTGTGGTCAAGTCAACTAGCAGCTGCTCCAGAAGCGAAGATACTTCGAGATACCAAAAATTGACAGCTGGACGGACTGAAGTGAAGGGCAATTTACTCGCCAGCAGCTTCTGTGCGCTCAAAGTCACGAAATTTATCTACGAGATACAGTTTTTAGCAAGTGTCAAGTGACACACATAGTTGCCAGCTTCAGTTTCAGTTTGGGATCTCAGCTGCGTGTGGTCCATGGAAAACCGGCAGTAGCTTTAAAGAGCTTTACAGCCAGTTTGTAGTTCGTAGCATAGCTCTTGGCTCTTTCAAAAACTGTCAACAACAGCTGCAAATAAAGCATGTCGTACTCTACCCATTTACCATCACTTTACACTTTAAGCCCCAACTCCTTTGTTCGGCGCTGAAAGTCCTTCCATTGTTTTTCTGAATGAATGACATTTTAATTAATAACATTTGTGTGCGTTAGTCGGCGGTGTCCATCACAATTTCGCCCCAATCCCATTTCCCGACCGATACAACCCCGAAAATAAGTTGCCGAGTGCGGCTCTCACTGAAACATTTTTCGTGTTAAAATGTTTGCCGAGCACTTCAAAATAATTAAGTAAATACACCACGGAAAATGTTTCTAGGACAGCGCGTGGGCGGTGTGGAGCGGAGTAAAAGCCCAAGTGTTGTGATTACAACTCGAGGGTAGCGCCAAAAATAAACGTTGAAATCCAATATCGAAATGTGTGCACCAGGCAATCGGATCGTGAGAAACAATGCCAGGCGTGAGTCGGCTATCGATTACAGTGAATACCATAACTATACATTCTGCACACTCCGTTCAGATGGAGGCGTCTATTGGCTGTGGTGATGCTTACGCAACATTCTTCCAATCAAATGACAAACTCAGCGCACATGGAAGTCATAGAAAATGGCATTAAGAGCTGTCATAAATCAAGGCTGATGGGTGGTTAGGGGTAGCTAAGCCATATTTAAATATTTATATTCACTAAACACAGTTAATCCCAAGTCACAGTATTGAGAAACAATTCCCAAGGTAGTTTTTAACTTCTAAGATAATAAGGAAAGTGATACATTTTATTCCTGGTTTTCAAAGTTGAATCTCTTTCAGGACTCCATATTTAAGATTATCTAGATAATATTTGACATGTAGAGCCACGTAAAGTTTACCTTGAATGCCTCCTAAAACCCAAACCAAAAATTAACATTTTGCCTGCCAACTCGATGCTATGCTCCTTTCGCAACCGAGAGTGAAAATTAGCCATAAGCCGAAACAATGCGACAATCACCGAACGAACGGAAAGAGGGAAAAGTCTAATTGGTTTGGCCGGGCCAGGAAAAACATATTGAAATGCAGCGAACGTGACTGAAATGGCAGACCGGACCAGAGCCGAATGGAAATGGTAATGGAGAGGAGCGGGAAAGAGCAGAAAAGAAAATGCGTACATGTGTTTGGATATGGAAAAGCCACGTTCACAACGGCTTCCACATTTGGCCAGAAGTGAGTGCTGTTGCGCTGTGCTGTGCCCCGAAAGCAAAGCAACTTGCTCCGGTTATTAGAGCCTCAAGTGGCTGGACTCATGTACTTGGGATCTTGGGCTCCTCTCAGTCCAGACCCTGTGTTCTGATTGCCGGCCAACAACTAGCTCTAATAGGTGGCTGTGATGTGTTCATGGGAAATGGCCTGGAAATAATAGCAAACGTGCTTCTGCCGACTAGAAAAAGAAGCGGACAGAATGCATAAATATTATTTTTAATAGAGAAAAATGTCTCAAGTGGCGGTGACGAATGGATCGCGTCTCGGCGTTTCTCGCAGACTGCGGCGTTTCTCTTCAATTCTCCGAGTGGTGACCAAATGTTTATGTTTGGTCGATCGACTGGGCCATGTTTGCTTAATGATTCGTTGTTTCTCACCCAGCGTATTTAGTGCACACTCATATTGTTTATTTAATTGTTAACAAGCGTACGGCTTAGACGCTACAAACTCGTTACGAGTAACAAATTATTACTGCATGGCTTTTTGCCAATCATTCCGCTGGCTGAAAGAATTTATACAAAATCACGCTGCCAGCCAGTCTCAACGATGTTGGCCTAAGCTCTTCACTACGCCAGTTCCCCGACTCTCGACTGGCCTGAAGATCTGGCTCCGACTTTCCTGGCCATGTTTGCCAAAGACTTGAGAATGCAGAGATGTGGGGGAAAACAGAGAGAGATATCCCCGATCCCCAATCCCCGAACCGATCGGTGAATGGCTGCGCTTCAATGCGCTAAAGAGGTCGTCGGGCGGAAGCTGTTACCAAAGTTGGTAGCTCGGCAGCAGCATGGGCAAAACGGCTAAAGAAAATCAACTACAACACAACGTCGTCGGCGGCGACAACCTGACTGTTTTAATTAAACAAACAAGCCAAAGACACGACGGGAAGACGACACCGATGAGCAAATAAGTAGCAAGTGTTGCTGGCTCCTCCAAGTACAGTCGACACCCATGGCAAACAAACCACTCGCACAAGGTGTGGGTTTCCAAGAAGGTGGGAATCTCGAAGGAATGATCTCATAAGCAAAATTCTGAGAATCTAAGGAGATGTTTCGTATATCATTTAGAGGTTCAGATTCAAAATGAATGCAAGTACTTTGTGATAATTAAACTCAATGTTTACCCGAAACAATTGAAAGAACTCTTAACTGAAATCCCGTAAAGTATAAACTCTAAACTGTCTGTATCGCTTACGAGTACAGTTTACTCAGAGCTCCCAAAAGCGGCGGAAGTAAATCCGGTATTCAACTCAAGATAATGATGATGAGCAATTAACCAAACAATGACCGCACCGAACCGATCCGAAACCAGCATCGTTGGGAAGAAAAGAGAATGCTAATCGATAACTTATCGCCTCGATGGGGGCAATCAATCAATCAAAGGCAAAAAAGCCCCGTCAAAGAAGAGGTCTTCATACAAAACGGCTCCAAATCGCTGTTCGCGGACCTGGGAAAAGTGCGGAAAAAATAAGTTTGTAAGGGGGGTAGGGAATAAGAAGCGGAGCGTGGAAAAGCCAAAAAAGGAAAACTTGCAAACCGCAAAGCACTTAAACTTTCTAAGGGCAGGTACATACATACATATTTCCTCTTTACTTTTTCGGGCCATCCCCGCTGCCCGCGTGGCAGTTGCAGTGCACAAAGAAGCGTTGAAGCAGCAGCAACAAACTCGAAGGGCTCCCAGGTGCAACAGTCAACCCAAATGCCACCCCCAAACCCCCTCCACGATGTCCTTGGCCAAAGCAAACCGCGAAAATCAATTGAAAAACTCGCTGTGAAAAGCGGGCGGAAAGTGGTGTGGGCTTGGTGGAGTGGGGGGGGGGGGGTGTTGGGAAACACTAAAACAGGAGCAGGAGCAACTGTTTGCCTTGTTGGCGGCGGCATCAAAAAGCGCGTAGCGGCGCAAAATGAAAACAGTTTGTCGACACGGTAGGTTCAGGTCAGAGGGAGACAGGTAGCTGGCGACAGAGGGAGATGGCGAATGAAAAAGTTTTTATTTCCAACCAGGGGGGTTTCCACACAAAGTCAATGCAGACAAGTTCCATGACCTTACAAACGCAGCGAGTTCAAATGGGGAAAACGGCAAAAAGGGCTGCGGAAAATGGGGAAAATGGTGAAAAGGGGGTTTAGCAGGAGGTCTCCTACGAGCTTTTCCCCGAGGAGCTTTGTCAACGTAATAAACACAAAACTGGCTCAAGATTTTTGCGCGTCCGCCCATTAAAATCATTGACATTTAATCGTGTTTTCATTTTGTTTTTTTTGTTTTTTTTTTTAGCCAGTCTGTTTTGCTGTCACACTTTTGCAACATTTTTTTTTTAACGGACTTGAAGCACTCTTTCCTACGGTTTTGCCCTTTGATGTTCGGCTGCTTTTGTTGCTTTGTGAAAGTTTTAGCAGAATGCAAATTGTTTGTGCATGTGGTCCATCATTAAATGCTTTTTTGCATAGTTTTATTTCCTTTATTTTTTAGTCCGTGCTTAACCACTGTGAGTCCTCTGACTTTACAATTAAGTTTTAATTAAGTGCACGCCGCCTGACTGCTGTTTATGCATCTATCTCATTTTCCACTGCCTCCCCATCCTCAGGAGACTTCATTTGGGTCCTTCAATGCACAAATAACAGATCCTCGGAGATCGGGCAAATCCGGTGGGCACTTAACGCAAAACGATTTGCAAATGTCAAACAGTTCCTGTACATTTTCGGTAACCACCCTTAACGCCCAAGGAAGTGCGGAAGGGAGGGGTGCTGTTCTTTCGAGGGGTTGATTTCGCCGTTTAAGGTTCTCTATTATTGAATATTTCTTGTCGTTGTTATTTTTTTTTTGTCGTTGTCCTTGTTTGTGCTGAAACTCTTACTGCGGACTAAATGACACCGCAGAAAGCGAGTGGAACGGCAAAAAGGACAAAGTCAGAGGGGTGGCATTGCACTGAAACGATTTTGGTTTACTGCAAAAGCCTCTTGTATATTTTAACGATTTTTAAGAAATATTAAACTCCATGTATTCCTTCAAGCACCTCTAGGTTTGTAACATTGATCTTAAAATATAGAGTTTACTACATATTTTTCTCTGTGCAAAGTGCGAGAGTTGCCGGCGCACAAAAACATGGAAATAAAATTAAATTTCCGATTTTAGCCCCGTTTCCTTCGTCCTCGCAAATTTTGCTAATAACAAGACAAAAGTGCAGCTGCAGTGGCAAGGGGTTGGCCAAAGGGAGGGGCTAGGGTGCTGCGGGGGGTGTGAACTGTCGGCTGGCTGACTAAATACAAAAGAGTGTCAAGTGTCTTCCCTGGCAAAAGGCAAAAAGAAAAAAAAATAGGAAAATAAACAGGCAAGTCCTGCATGTGTGGGTGGTTGTCCTGTTGGCAGATTTTATTTTCCATTTCAAATTTTGCAGCATGAGCAAGCGTTTTTATTTTGACAGTTGCTGCCACTCCCCCTGCATTTAGCATACTTTTGGGGGAGAAGAAAACAATTAAAAACGAATTGCCTTGCATTCCCGTTCCCATTCTCATTTCCAGTACCATTTCCGTTTCCCCTATGACAATGGCAACGCAAAAAGGAATTTTGTGGGGGACAAATTAAATATCCCAAGGAATAAAAAAAAGTGTATATATAATTTTTGTTGCTTCAGGATGTGGCACATTTATAACATAACATTATTTCTGGCCAGAAAAAAAAGGAGTGGAGAGGTTTTATGATGCAACTTAAACGCATCATAAAACAGCAGCGCAAGAGGAACTATAAAAATGTTCATGGCTTTTCCACCAAACGAGGTGTTACAAAGATATATTGAGTGCTGAGTAATGATAATGAGATTTGGAGAAAATATGAAATAAGGAAGTCATTGTACAGCATACATATTACACTTTTATGCGAAGCCTTACCAAATAAAATTTAAATGTCTATTTTTCTAATTAGTTTTAAGCCTTTTATTCACTCCACTCAAAATTTATTTTATTGCTATTTGCATTGGCCCGTAAAAACCAGTTGCCTTTCACCGCTATCGAGTTTCAATTTTTCATATAACGATCCTCCATTCCCGAGACACTTATTTTATTGCCATTTGTTGGTTTTTAGCTGTCCAAATGGAAAATACCGTTATTGCCATTTATCAACGATTTACATTTATGGCCATATTTGATAATCGACCGTTTTATGGCTAATACCGGGGCGATGGCATTTTTACACTCCGATTTCGTAATAAAAGTAATTGAATCATAAATGCAACTCGGCTACTAAAAAATAAATATGCTGATGTTCGTTGATGGAAAACTAATTGAAAGACCAGGGAAAGCCAGGAATAGGTGGCTTTACGACTGTCGTCGCGCTGTCTGTGGTGGCTGTTTTATTTTTACGGCAATTAAAGGGAACCGCAGTAAAAAATAACCAGCCAACTGCCGGCGACATTGACACACAAAAAAGAAGCAGCGGGAAAAACTATTACGGTAAGAGTTTTCCCGGCTGTTGTGACACATGCAATAAAAACGATTTTTATGGTCATTTGAAAGCGTCAAGAGGGCAAGAAGACCCCAAAAGCACACAGACACATACATATATACAAACACACACACACATATACATACATTCCGGCATGAATGATGCATGTTATGTCTGAAGTTCTAGGTTGACAATTTAGCATGTCTCTGGTTCTGGCTGTACTGTGCTCCTCCTGGGGGCCAAACTTGCTCCCCATCTCGGCGTGCAAACATTTTTAGTGCCCTTTGTTGTCGGCTAACAACCACGTGCCGTCTTCCTCGCACACCCACACACCAGCACACACGAGCACACACACACACGGGTATTAATTAATGTCAGTGTGGAAATTAAGTGAAATATATCTGCAACATGCTCCCGGAAAATGCGAGGATGTTTCGTAGCTGCGATGCTTGTTGTGTGACAAAATGCCGCTGACATGGATAATTAATGGTGAGCTACGAGGTGGGGAGTTGAGGATATATCGGTGACACAGGGTTTGGGGATCGTGGTCTTGTGTGTGTGTGACCCCCACCTGCGAAAGGTGCTTAATTGCTGGGCTGGGTCAGAGTAGTACACTGGTTGTAGCACAGCATCACTTTTAATGAAGCACTAAGCTCATTTGGCTACCAACAATAGTTTACTAGCGTAAGTAAGACCCTTCTGTGTTTGACTATCACAAGACAAATGCATTGCTATTGATTTAGCTGTATAGGAATATAGGAATAATAAGGAGGGCAAATCAATAATCAAACATTTTTCAATGGAAAACCATAATTTACGATTTGTTTGCTTCGACCGAATATTCGGAATTAATTCGTAGACATTAGTTCTATTTATTTACGAGTCGCCAACGCGAATTGGCAACATTCTCGATGGCTAGCAATTAATTTATGCAATTTAATGCAAGGCAAACAACGCTTCGCATGGCTCATAAATTGCCATTTTTAGAGTTGCGGCCTGCCAAAAAGGACTTTTTTATTTATTTGTTTCGCCCAGCCACTTTTGCATTAGTTTGAATGCTTTTTGACTTTGAATCTTGTGCGTGTTGTGTGAGTGTGTGGGCAATTTGACGTCTCGATGTCTGGTTTCCATTTCAATGCTATAAATTTGTCGCTGCTCTCGCTCTGTTTTCATGCTTCCCTGCGCTGCTCTTTCGATATTACGCATACGCCCCGGGTGCCCGGCTATCCTGGTGGGTGGCTCTTCCTTCGCCCGGCATTGATTTTTATGTTTGTTTGTCGCCGCTGCCTCGCCATATTCCTTGGTTTCCTCTTTTTGGCTTGCTTTGTATTACATGTATATGTTTTTCCCGTACTTTTCTGTATTTTCCTCTCGTATTTAATGGCATTTCTAGCTTGGTTTATTTTCCTGGCATGCGTGCGCGACCCGACGCCCAGCGATAAACACGCGGCAGCCACCGTCGCCGGTTTGCCTGCCACCCATTTTCCCCATTTTCCCCATTTTCAACATTTTCCCCGTTTTTCGATTCTTCCGCTCCTCTTAACCCCTGCTCCACCATTCGGCTATGTGTCTCTGGCATGCGTTTAAGTTTTCAGTTAATGGCTTTTAATGGCATTGCTGCTGCGTTTGCTTTTCTTGGCTCTCTTGTAAAAATGTTAAATAAATATCAAAATCAATTAGTTGCGTAAATTTTGTGTGTCCAAATCGGACAAAATGAGTTCGATCAATAGATGAACGATTTCAATGGAATGCCGTAAAAAATATTCAATTCCCCCTAAGGCACAAAAGACTCATGCCAGCGTAGAAATTTGTGTGCTGCAAACACGTATAATTTTAATAAAAACGACATTTCTAAATCCCGGCCACAGATAAACCATTCAAATAAATAATATTAAACACACCGATTTATAGTCTGCACATTTGTCAGGCCAGCGAGTGTCGTTTAGAAAACTGATTAATTTACCAACTTAAGTAAAGGCGAAAGACATTCTATAAATACCGACCACAAACATTGGCTGCCCCGCCCCGGACACATATTTCCAAATATTTTCCAACTAATTTAGCACCCTCTTCAAGTCATAAAGTTGCAGTCCAATTCCGATTCCGAGTCGAATGGAAATGCATAAACCAATGCGAGACCACAAATTACCAAATTCAATCTACGCATACATGGGATATATACTTAGTTTATGTGGATGTGGACAGAAATCTGAAATGCGAGGCACATGTCCCAGGCAGTCAGTCGGAGCTCTTGGCTTTTGGATTTCAGCCTTCGGCTAGGGGAATTTCAATGAGGCATCTCGCATCTCGGCGACTTCGGCTGCTCTGGGTCTTGTTTATAATTTATGGCGCTGTGGCTAATGGGCAAATTGGCCATAACAATAATTTGCATGCAAGCGCTTCCAACTTTGACTAATTTCTTTCGACCAGGCCCACGGAAATCTTATCGATGCACAGGCTGTTGCTCGACCAGTCATATATCACGTCATATCAATATCAAAATCAATATCGACCAAAGGAAACAGAAATAGTGAGAGCAAGCAGGAAAATCGAAAAAACAATTTACAACAATTGCTTAATTGAAATGCCAGGGCCACTGTAGAATTTAAATTTATGAAAGCATCAGGGCCCAAATCGAACGAAATCGTAAATAAATCGCGGGCTTATCAGCGTTTTTTGTTTGTGGCACTTTGTGGCATTTCAAAGGGGAAATGCCGCCACCCTAAAAAGTTCGAAAGTGGACAGCGCATGACTATTGATACGGATCCGAATTCCGATTTCTAGCTGACAGATGAACTTTGTACGCCGCGTATCAGCCGCAGCTGTCATTCAGCTTTCAAATTCTGAAATTCAAATATTCGGGAATATTTCCAGAGTCAGTCAGGTCAAGTTTTCCGCGATAGGCACATACATATGTATATATTAATAATCTACATTGAAAATTTTATCATGCAACTTTATGTTGATTTCCATTTACTGAACACGGTATGGAGATTGCGCCAACGCAAAGTTGTTCGCATAATTTGTAAGTTTGATTGACAGACAAACAACCTGGGTATCAGACTGATATATAAATAGCTACCAGCACTGAAGAAAAGATGTATGCTCTAACTTTATATTCAAGAATTCTTCATTCTGTAGAACAATGGGCTTCGGCTCAATTGGTTTTTCCAGTGCATCGCCTAGGTAGCACCGATGGGTTGCCACATTAGCATTTTCATGCCACATATGGCTCGCAAATGTAGAAACAACAGCCAGCCAACTCGACTCAACTTAACTGAACTCCAGACTCATTCCGATTCCGAATCCTATTCCGACTCTGAAAGGCTGAAAGGCAGACAATGGGACAGGGCCCAGAAATACTCGTACTTCCCCCAGAGTTTTTTTATACGAGTTTTTCGTAGGCGTAACATGTGTGGCATAAACAAAGAAGCGAAGCGGTCGGAAAATATCAACCGATATTCGCATGTTCATGCCAGTATGCAAAAGGCCGAGGAAGGCGTGAAACTGTTGATAGTCTATTGCACTTTTTCCTTCGTTCTGTTTGTGTATTATTCTTTTTTATGGCCATGCAATAAAAATATTTACGACGCCAAAGCGCCAAATATGTAGGGAAATTGTTCGAACCGACTGTGGGGTGGAGTTTGTGGGGTGGGCACCGCCCGAGGGTTAATAAAATGTTGCACTTGTAACAAGAAATTGAAGTTGCAAAGTGGTTACAGTTGGCCCGGGGAATGGGTTTCCATTTTATTTTAAACACAGATGGAAAACGATTCCGTATGCAGATAAAACTGAAAAACTGATTTGAAATTTAGAAAATAAAACCCTGTGTTGGGTTTTGTTTTGCGGAGGACTGCAACTTTAAATGAAAAATTGTATGCAGTTGAAACTCCCCCTTCAACGCTTTAATTTCCCTCTGGTCTCGGTTCGAGGAAATCAAATGAGCTGAACAACACAAATAATGTAAATGAGCATCATTTTTTTTTTTTTTTTTTTTGGTGGAAATTCGCTACAGAGGAAGTGGGATCCAATGAACTCTTGGTATGCTGCAGATGCAGATGCAACTGCATTCTGAATTCTCGAATCTCCATTCTCCGTTCTGCACTCGGCATCTCGACAGTCGCTTTCAAAATAGCTCGGCCCACATGATTTCCCCCGCCCAGCTCTGGCAGTTTTTCCACGATTTTCCACCCAACTCCCACTCCCACTGCAAAGTACAGCCGGCTGGCTGCAATCAACGCACTTGTTCCTGTTTTTCTTTCTTCTCGGGGAAACGCTACTGCTGCTGCTTCTGCTGATTCCCTGTTATTGTTGTAAACTATTTATGCATTTCGAAGTTTATTTGAAACACGAACAGCAACACAGGAATTCCCTGCACGGCATTTCAAATGCTGTTCGAGATTCCTGTTCCTATTACAATTCCCATTCCTCGACTTCAGCTTCTGTGGATCTTTGTTCAGCTCCAGCTTTTGCGCGCTGCTGTTTGTTGATTTTATGAACTGTTTTTCTTGCTTCACTTGCTCTCGGTTGGGTGCCCTCCGGCCACATATGGTCACCTTAATTTTCCACGGGAACGGGCGGGGTTTTGTTGCACCAAATAATTTATGCCTTTCGCGCTGGGCTCTTGGTTTATTTTTCCAAGCGCATTTCAACAGCCCGAGCAATCAGCGCGTGTTTTTCGGGCAGGAAACAGCACGAAGGGATGTCGAATGAGCTGGGCTGATGTGCCACTCCAGTCCGCTCTAACCACACCAGCCCCCCCTCAGCCACTCAACGGGTGGTTCCACTGTGGCCCTGCCTTCCACCACCTCCACCACCTCCTCCTCCTCCCTCTCCATACGGCGCGTGATCCGCCTTAGGTGGATGCCCACTGTTGTTTACACTGACGCCATTGCCGACGTGCCATAAAAGTTGAGTTCAATCGAATTGAATCAGGGGCAATTTTGTGAGACCGAAAGGTGCAAACTGATTTGGGCAAAGTTCGAGTCAAATTTAGTTAGATATATACATATATATAGATTTAGTTTTCTTCTGAATGCTACCCTTTTTCTTAAGTTGCTTTATTAATTGAAGGCACTCAATCGTTTGTAGATTCTTTAATAAATGATTAATCTTTCCTGTATCACTCGTGCAACTCATACGCATTCCTATTACTCCCTAACCCATAAATATCATAACAATTTCTGTACCCAATCCCCAGGCAAGTGAAACCCATCCCGAGGCAGATCCCTCACTGCACTGGCATTTCTAATGAACTCAGCCTATGGGCTACACGGAATATATACACATTTCACCAACGAGCTGGCACCGAGAATATGAAAATATCTTTAGAACATTGATTGACTGCTCGACATGATCGACGTGATCAACGCGAGGGAGTGTGCTGGTGGGGAAAACCTGAGAACAGAGGGGGTGCTGGGAATATACATATAGCTGCCTGCCGTCCACAATTATAATTCAATTAACCGAGTAATTCCATCTTTCCCTGGGCGAGTTGAGCGCCACATGCTGCGAAGGGAGACGTCGCATGTTTGGCATATTAAATTAGTTATTTGTAAGCTTAGGCAAACGCGTTGTAAACAAAAAAAAACCGAGACGGCCGACGACGAAGATCGAGCGAACGGATTGAGAATGATGATGTGTCATTGCAGTATGTTTGCGCATCTGGCCGAATCAATGTTTGTATTTATGGAAATATTCTCATGTATTAATTACGAGAACATTTCGAAATGTCTCGCATAACAAATGAGCCCTGAACAAATGAAAATAAAACAACAACAGTGTCTGGAGACAAAAAAAAAAACCACTTCATATCAACAAAAAGCTTCGACAGTTGGCCAGACAAGTTGTGCCGGCGAAAGAGATGGCTGCAGGACGGGCGAAAGAGACGGCGATATGCTAACTAGTCTAAAAGGCTTGCCAGGATATTTTGCATTAAAGCAGCCCAAAAGGAAATATGAGAGAATGATGGATAGGCAAAGCTGGCAGCCAGATGATGATGAAGACTGTGCAGGGATATAAAGAAGAAGGAGAGTCGAACTGAAGAACTTGGCAACTCAACTGCCGGCAAAAGCAGAAAGAAGTCAACAGCTCGTTAACGTTAAAGTGGCAAAAGATATGCCTGCCCCAAGATTCAGATACAGCTCTCTCTGTCTTCTTCTCCTTCTCGGTCTCTCAGCCATTTTCCCATATTCTCCGCTCAAAAGGGTGAGCCAACAATGGGGCAACAAGTCGCGTCTGAAGATGCATCGCCCACGGCAGCCGAAACCAGAAAACCAGGCTCAAACGAAAAGAATAGTAGTCCTACACAGGGGAAAATAACTTGAAATGTATTTTGAGATGAATTTAATAATTTCCAATCGAAGGACAATCATTACAAATCTCGCTCTTCTGAAGGAGTATAATAAAAATTTCTTTTTAAACCAATGAATAGTCGATTAACCTTGTTTGGTTTTTCTCTGTGCACCAGGAGATGGCTCGTTTTGAAGAGCAAAATTGGCGTTGAAAAGTAACTGCCGACAACCGCAGACCAAGAGGATGTTTATGATGTTGGATTCCGACTACCAGTGGGTTCCTGCTCCTTGGCTCCTTGGTCAATTGCACTAGCCGGGTCACAAATAGAGGGCCCTGGCATTTTGCTCTCCATTGTGCGGCAAACTAAGCGCAATGAAGTAGCCAAGAGGCAAAGTGTTTGGCGGGGGAAAGGTCAAGTTTTCTGGCCTCTTATTTATATTTGCGTCTAGCTGATGTCTTGTTGTATGCAAAATAGTGGGGAGAACCAAATTACAGAGGAGGAGAGTCTGCAATTTCAAAGCCAAGCTAATACTTTGCACGGAATTGTCCAAATTCAAATTTAAACTTCTAAGCCATTTTTCAATAAATCTTCAACTTACCATTTTTTCCATTCCGTTGGCTTTGCTGCTATCTGGTTGATTTTCTGGTTCATTCGATTCCGCCCAGCTGTAATGAGATGCAAAAAGAGGTACGATGAGTTATCTGATAACTGATGATTTAAGATGCAACTATAAAAGCCTTAAGTTGGTAACTTTCATAAAGCGAAATCCCCGCGCGGAGATTTGGAGCATCGCCGAATGTTGCTAATCGTAAAAGCGGACATAAAAAAGGTATATAAATCTGGTATAATTAGAAAATATTAAAGGCCGAATAACTTAATTATGCAATAAGCATAAAAACGCGCTTATGCCAGACAGTCTGCTGGAAAAAAAAAATGGGAATTGGCGACATAATTTACGGGCTGGCCGAAGAGCCAAGAAAAGAGTTGCCACAATTTGCGGCCTGAGTTATGTTCTGGGTGCCCGGGCAAATATTAATATTTGGACAATAAATTTGTGGGCGGCTAAGGAACAATTGCATTTGTCTCTGCGGCAGCACTTCAAAAGCGGGGAAGCCACGAAAGAAAAACAGAGGGAAAGCGGCAGCTCCCAAAGAGCAAACAGGAAAAGCCGACGGAATAAAAGGGAGCAACGGGGGAAAAGCGTGGGTGGGGCGGAAAATGGAAAATGGCCGGGGGTTTTATCCCTGGGCCTAGCCGAAAGTGGACTACTTTAATCACGGCACGGGATTAAGGGGCCAGACATTCGCCGGATGATGAAGAAGTTGCGTGTGTGCCAATGGAGGAGGCAGCCACTCGCTTACAATTTAATTAACTTTTTTCACTCCCTCCAACATTTTTGTGTTTTTTTTTTGTTATTTCTTATTAAAGAGCGCGCCTTGTTGTTATTTGCTTTAACGGCACTCTTTGTACATGTATTTATGTGTCTATATAATGCAAGTTTAATCAGCCAGTGACAAATAAAATGCCGTAGAAGAGGTTGCCCCTGCAACCGTAACCGTATCTGTATCTATATCTGTACTTTGTATCTGTATCTGTATCTGAAGCTGAAGCCGAAAGTGCGAGTGTGGGAGTGCCGCAAAAGATTTGCCTAACCAAACCGAGAACCAAGAAGACTGAGATAAGTCGAAGGAGCAACAATGCCGAGTATTTGTGAGCCCACAATTCGCCGCCTTTGATTTACCACCTCCGCCGTACAATTTGCCAGGTGTAATCTCCGCTGTAACCAATTGCAGATAAAGTTAAGCAAACGACAACAAAATGACAATTTTTTAATTATGAACGTCTGCCTCTGGCTTTTGCGTTCTTTGTTTTCCGCTGGCTTGCTTAATTGAGATAGGACTGGAGATAGATCATGGCGAAATGTGGGGAGATGTCGTTTTTCTTTTGAAGTTAATTATTTTTCGGTTGTCGGGGTATTACCCATATTAGAAATCGAGTGTTTCGCAATTAGTAGCTCCTCCGAGTGAGCAAGAAATCGATTTAAGATTGTTTTAACAAATATTGACTCTTCAGGAATAGTACTTTTAAGCCCATACGAAAATATGGGCCAAAAGTGCTTTCTAAATAACGCCAACTGTAATTTTTAGTGAAAAAAATACCAAGAACTTAGGGTAATAATTCATTTAGCTTAAAAGAATAAATGCCAATGACACTTTGAAAAGTTATTTGATGCGCAGTTGTTAATTCAAAATTCTTTGTAAGACCAGCTTGTCATTATAAATTTCCTGCTTAAGAAATCTTAGAAATTGTTCTCTATTCAATGCCAAGGCTTGAACAAATCAACTTCCAAGAAAAGCTCAATTTGAATGTGAATTCAAAGTTAAAAATCTGCGACACACAAATCTCTGAAATTCAAACTAACAAAAAAGAACAACACGCTGAGGCAAAATGAAGACGATCCACGTTTCAAGACTGGTTCCAAACGCTTTTCAGTTTCTGACTAATTAACTGGGAAAGATTCTGAGCGAAGGAATTGGAATTTGTAGGCCAATTAATTAGGCGCATAATTTATGGCAAAATATTCCCACTGCCTCGATCTTCCTTTCTCTCCGGCGAATGTCAACTTGATGATCAATAAAAGCAAAGCAGGCAGGCAGTCACAGGGAGGGGCAGAACGTATCAGTTTCGAAAATGTTTAATTTATGACATTGCAAAAAGCAGAAAACAAATTTATGAGCGGGCATTTAAATGCCCAACACGACGACGAGCCACGACAATGAATATGTATTGTGCGGAGTATCGTTTTTTGAAAATTTAAATTCCAATGAATCTCAAGGAGCAGCACCCTTCCTTCGCTCCGAGGAAAGCAAATATCGCCATCGTCATCGCGTCGCAGGAAACAACAGTCAGTCGCAGGCGCAGACCTTAAACAAACAGAAATTAATTATGTTTCGATGCGAGAGCCCAAAAAGATACTCAAGTGCAGAGAGAGAAAATTTGTTGTACTTTGTATCATCAATTTCATTTAAATAGACAAGGATTGCAAGGATTTTTTAGTTTCATATTGATATATGAATACTAAAAACATGTTCATTGAAATTTAAAAAATAAATGAAATTTAAAACCCATTTAAAATTCTGTAGTCTGAAGAAGAAATTATTATAATAATACTCATAAAATACGTATACGTATTTAGTGAAAAACTTTTCCAAGTGTATGTTTAAGAGAGGTGGAGCAAAAAGAAGATACTGAGTTACAAGAGAACCTGCCTGCTGAAAATAAAATTATTTTGTTCAGAGTTCTGTTTATAAGAAAAATATATTTTTGTTTGTTTTAACGCGAGCCGAGCGCTTCCCTTCCATTCCCATTTGGAATGAGGAGGAGGAGGTGGAGACTGAGAGCGAAACATGTGCATAGATGTAGATGCATCCCAGAGATGCGTATCTGTGGGATACATGCAACAGAATCCACGGTTTGGACGGTTTCTATTTTTGGTACTATTTCAATTAATTTGCTGCCTCTAAACAAAGTTGCTACCAAAGAGGAGACAGGACGGAAAATTTATGAGTAATATTGCATGCTCGATTGCAGCCGCAGATTTTTGCCTGCCTTTTAATTAGCCTGACATTTATTTCGTGCCGGACTTCTTCGTCGCCGTCTGTCTGCGGTTTTTTAGGGTTAACAGCGCGTAGATTGATATCTTCAAGTTCATTAGAGTTGCAAGTCGCTTTAATTGGAAATATGCACAGCGGGCTGAGGAAAACACTCCGTTCGTCGTGCAACACTTGGGTGAGAATTAATGATGCCTGCCCATCGCGCCCTTCCTTCCTCCGATCTCGATCTGAATTCTGTTTAAACTTGTGCATTTTATACACTCAACGCAACTCAACTCAACTCGGGTCTGCTCAGCTCCATTCCTTTTCCCTTCTCTCCTTTTTCGAATCGTTTTATTTCTTATTTTTTGTGGTCTCTGTGCCCCTTTGCTTTGCATCCTCCTCGACTGGCTCTGTTTATCTTTGGGCTTTTGTTAACTGATTTCAAGGGAAGCTCCAGCAGCAGCCGCCCTCCTACAGGGTCGATTTAATTAACTGCTTTCTATATAAGGCATATTAAATAAGTTTCATTGGGCTTGTTTTCGTTTGATTCTTTTGGGGGAATGAATCAGTGATCAAAAGGATGTGTTGCGGGAAACTTTCTAAGAACCCCAGCAAATCTTACCCAATCACTTGGCCTGCGTTAATGAACTTGTGAGTTACTTCGATTAAAATGCATTTCAGATGGTTGCTTCTTTAGTACAAGAATTGAATGCTCATCCAATCATTCAATTTTGTTGACCTATTAAGAAGGCATTTCTTTTTGGAAAATGAAATCTTAAATTTGTGACATTCGACCCCTTGTTACATTATATTTTTAATGACCCCCAAAGATAATTTCCATTTGGATTTTCCACTTGTTGAGGCCAGTTCCCTATCCCACATCCAATTTTCTCAACACCTACACTCGCCCGCATGTCTTGTTAATTTTCATTTTAAATGGGAATTTTCATTTTAGATCTGTGTTGCTTCGTTGTTCGTGTTGTTTGGGAACTATTTGTTCCTCGTGATTGGGGGGAATGGGGGGACTCTGTCGAGTGGCTCGAATAACAAACAAAATTAACACCTAGTCGCTACATTTCCAGCTAAAACCCAAACACACACACACACACGGCAGCTGGAAAATATCCCCACACATCCCGTCATAAGTCAGGGCTCTAACAAGGTGTCGTCTTGCTAAATGAATTAGACTCAAAGCGAATCTGATGCCCGACGATGGAAAAAATGCCATAAATATGGTATGTGTTTCTGTGTCTAATTCCCATTTCTATTCTCCCACACTCGCGAGTGTGCCATTGGATTTATAACCGACACTTTTGGTTTTCGGTTTTGTTCGAATAAAATGCAAATTGCTTCAAGCAGGCGCTAGCTCAATATTTGCATTGCCAATTAGCATATTAAAAATATCTCCCCCGAACGAAACGGTCGGGGAGAACATGTTTTTATCGCTTTTTCATGTGGGCTCTATTTGCCCAAACTCGAAATAAATTCTACTTAAAATTGCCCAACGAACGGTGTCGATTTTGTTTGTACATACGTATTTTCGGTTTTCGGTGGTCTGTGCTAACCTCTTGAGTAAAATTGGAATTTTAGGTAGGTACGTACGTACGTATCTATGAGTTCGAATTCAGTGCGGTGTGTGAGTGCGCAAGTATCTGTGTGCAGTCTGCCTTGTGTTCTTCTATTACCGTAATTTTCTACTTGATTTCTGACGCTCATAAATCATCATCAGTTCTCCCTAAGATAGCGTCGTCGTGGTCGTCGTCGTTTGCCTTTGTCATTTCTCATTTCTCATTGTTATTGTTGCTTAGGTAGTCGTCGATTTTAGAGTGTGTTGCTGTTGATTTTTATGGAATTTATCTCCCCAACAACACCGCAACGCACATTTAGCGACACAGTTAGCAAGCAGCACCAAGCCTGAACAGCCAGAAACTCAAGTCAGGCAACAAGTTTCAACTCTTGTTTGATGTATCTGCCAGATACGAAAGGTGAAAAATTGATAGCTTGCTCGCCTGTCTAACCAAACTATGCATAATAAATGTTTTTCGTAAACAATCGAAAAAACGCAAGCCAAAACCGAACGAGGAGCCATAAATTTATTGAAAAATTTATAAAAGATAAATTGGTCGGGAGTCTGCATGTATTATTTAGTTTTTAGCTGCCTTTAATGTTGGCAAACCTTTGAGATATGCCAAGATAAACAAATAAATAAATAAGTAAATTGCCATTAAAAGGCAATTTCAGCTTGATTGTTGGCCAAAGACAAATAGTTTGTTGGCATGCGAAAATAATAAAAAAAAAGAACGTCTAACATCTAAAGGAACCGAAAGATGATCTTCTTTTGTCTTTCAAGCTTTTCTGTGATTTTTGGTGATTTTTCATTTAAAAGCAAATAATCGTTTTTCGGTCGGAGGAGAGGCGTTTGTGGTTTGTGTTGGCTAATTGCTGGGCCAATTCCAACGAGCCATGAGCAGTTTTCTGCGGCAAGTGTGTGCCCCATGGGTTCAGCTCATAAATAATCAAAACCTAATAGCCGGCAAACAAAATATTCAAAACAAACACACACCAAAAACACGGGGTCCAATGAAAGCGCCGTAGAAACCAACCGAATAAACGAGAGAGAAAAAAATGATGATCCATGGCAATCATGTCAAATTGATTTCGGTTTTCCTCCGCTAACCACAACGGGCAGGGGCCAAAAATGGTTTAAATAAAACAAAAACCGGGCAAAGAGAGAGCCTGAAGCCTAATGATATGACTGAATGGGGAAAATTGAAGGAGCTGCAAAATAAATCAAACAAAACAAGGCAAAACAAAATCAGAGGGCACTTGGGAAAAATATTGATGGTGAACAGAAGTACTTAATGCTTTTATTAGAAAAACGGGGAGTCCAAAACCACTTTTAGTTTCAGTTAAGAGAAATATCAATTTTATATATCATTAAATTTTGAGATCTAATGTTTAGTTAACATTTTTTCACTGTGCAGCGAGACATGGAAGAAGGCAACACATTCTGGCCCGCAGTTTGATGAATTGCAGCACGGGGCCCGAGTTGACTGGGCCAGTTTGATGAACGACTCGAGACCTGCTTTTGGCCCGTTTCGAGCCATGTCAAGTCCCGTCTTCAGCAGTGCCTCGAAAATTAATCAATATGTTGGTGTTATTTAAACAAGCCGTGTGTACAGAGAGAAAATGAGGGCCAGATCCAGTGCAACGGAGTGGGAAATGGTTTTATAATTACGAGGGTCGTTGCTCAGGTTGTCCGTAAATTATCGGTTGCCCATTGGAGGAGGAGTGGCCAGGGCCTCAACATGATTAGACTCCGGCAGAGGATACCAGCAATAAGACAATTGTGGGTTTTATAATTATAACAAGATCGGTAAATGATCACGGGAACGCATACAGCCAATTGCCCGCGGACAAATTGCCATCGGCATCGGAGGTGGAACAGGCAAAAGGTGGTACTGAAAGCCACATGTGGCAGCTGATGATTGCGGTCTCAATAAATTGAGAATGATATGACAACATTGTGGGTCCATTGTTGACTCTAAACTATAATTATGTGTATCCCTTTGCCCATTGTACTACATCATGTGTTTGAGTATTACCTATTTTATTTTCGAGTATGGATAGATAAATAAGAGTATATTGAATTACCTACGAAACAATTTTATAAACTCCAATAAATCAACTTTTATATCGAGCACCTGTTGTTCTGCTACCACGTTTAATCCCAGAACATTCGCAAATAGTTTCGATGTCAATTCCCACTTGGTTTGTCATAAACTTTCGAAGCATCCGACATTAGTATGCACATTAGCGCCTAAGCTGACAGCTCCATCATTGCTGATCAGAAAAAAAAACGGTTACCAGGATACGAAACTGACAAACCCGTCGAGAGTGACAAGTCAACTGACGTCTCCCTGCTGAATTGAGTGACTGACTTGAGTAACTGACTAACTGACTCGCTGGCCGAGTGTCAATGCGCCTGTCGATAAATTTTTTGCAGCAGCGGATTGCTAAAAAAAAAACGAGATAATCCTCTCCCAGTCACAATTAAGCAGAAGCAGAGTCCCCAAAAAATCATAAAAAAAAATACGCCAGGCACCAAGAAAATGAAAAGACTTTGACAAGTGGAAAGAGTCAACGAGAAATTTATAGCCAAGCCCAGTGGAGGAGACAAAAAGCAGCGAGCAACAAAAACCAAACAAAACATAATTTATGGCCGACTTTCGGGATTCTCGGATCGGCGGGACCAGCGGGAACAGGTAGCCAGGACCGTTTGTAAAATGATCACCTGTTTGAGACATAGAGTGAAGGAGGGAAGATCCGAGAACGAGACAACCAGACATGCCGGAAAGCTGCGGGAGGTCAACGGGCACAGTGGTCAAGGATTTTTGAGATGAATATTAAAAAATACTTATAGAAAATAATTCTAAGTTATTACAAAATGACTATGCACTCTATTAGAGCCATTAAAATATTCTTTATTATATTAATTTTATTATTATATTACAAAAAATAAATAAATCTTCAATAAAATCAATACAATCAGCCCTATCTTCGGACATAAAATGTCAATGTTTCACCTGAAGCATTTCTTAGGTTTCCATTCCGTTCACAGATCATTAAACAGGACGCTCCGGTAACACTGTGCCCAGTCAACAGGCAACACTCGGCTGTTGCGACCAGCAGAGAGGAGCAGCCAGCCAAACAGAAAAACAGCACGGCCTGGCATTTGAGTGTCGCCCCAGCAGGCGGCCGCAAGTCGTTTGCTGTGTGACAAAGCGCAATTTTTCGAATTGCGAAAGTGCGGGCCTGGCCCGTTTCTCTCGGAGAAGCCGGGAATAGGGGATTGGGAATTGGGCACAAGGAGCACCACATGATGTCCCTGTGCCTCAGTCTCGGTATGTAAATTGATATTTTTAGCAGGCTCTGGCGGGCAGTTGGGGCAACACCTTTGCCTTTATAAGAGGGTCTAACCTTGGGAGCGTCTGTTGTTAACTGAAGAATTAATGAAATCATTGTGGCCCCAACGATCCGAGTCCTCCGCCATTCGCTTCATGCGAAATCCAATGGCAGAACCATAAAAGTGAAATAAAATATTTAACGACACATTGGAAACCTGTAGACGAAGGTGTCGCGTTACGCATAATTTATGACCACAGAGAAACATAATTTTCCACACACAGACTCAAGAAATGAGAAAGAAGCAGAGAGAGAGAAAGACAGCGGAAAACTATAACTATCTAGGGGATCTGAAATCTCGAACACGAAACGATCGACATGCAATGGCTTATCTTGATCACAGATTAAACCGAGGAGTACCAGAGACATGCTACATACTCCATACTCCAACTTTTTCCAGGTAGAGTCACCAGAGCCAGCCAGCACCTGCAATCAGCGGCTCTTTCACTCCCCTACCTTCGTTTTTCTTTTTTTTTTTTTTTACTGATTTTCCAGCTCTATCGATGGCATGGTAGTATTTCTGGTAGTCGCTGCCGCGGCAGCCGAAACTTTGACAACAAATAATGAAATAATGTAGACACACACACGCATTCCAGACACCAACCCCACTTTTTACTCTTCCCCCCGCGGGAGATAAGATTTCGGTTGGTGGTTCTCCATTCATTCGACGGCAATATTGATTCGATTGAAATAAACGAAAACTGTCGAAAAAAAGAACCTGGCAGCCGCAATTTCTGTTGTTGAGTAAACAAAAAGCCCGTCGAACCGAAACTCGGCAGAGATAAGGTGTTCTCATCGAATAAACGTTAACCGGTAAAAATAACCATGTGTAACTGTTGTTGGGGTTAAACATTCAATGAGCTTTTGACCCTCCGGATTTGTATTATTTGGAATGGATCAACTCGAAAGTTCTCACAAAGATTTATAGGGCTTTGGGATTGCTCAATCTTGTTCGGAAACACCCTATTAAGAGTACCTTTTATTTGGTATATATAAAGCTGGTTTTGGAACGGATTATAAAGTACGGTTTTATTATGGAAGTACACAATATCCCTACAGAAGAGATAGGCTTGAAATCCATTTCGATCCACTAGGCCGAGTTGTGCATTTCCCCAGAGTTTTCTCACCCCTTTTGGAGATCAGTTTCCCGCCTCGAAATCGCCTGACTGGCATATCCCATTATACGGATCTCCCGCTACTGATCTTTGACTCGCAGTGTAATGAAAATCTGCGGCCCCTCCGCCCTCGTAGATGATATTTACCTGGGGAGCTGGTCCAACTTTCCGCCGTTAATCCCGAAAACTCTTTGGTGGTAATTAAAAAACGCCGTGCGTCTGTCAAAGTTAATCCAATTTCACGTCTGCTTACATCAAACACTCACACTGGCGCACGAACACCTGGAGATGCAGGCACACACGGATACAGCAAGTATCTGACGGATACACAGACACACATATAAATACGTGCGCCGGTTCTTATAGAAACTTTTTGCCGCTGCAAGTAATTTCTACTTTATTTTCGGACAGATTTTTTAATTAATATTTCATGTAGCGCCAAATGTTGTCGCTATCTTTCAGGTGCTACGGTGTGGGATGCTTGTTTTCCTACAGATATATTTAAAGGTGAGCCCCGAGCCCCGAAAATCCAATTTCAGTTGACGCTTGTCGATCAGCGATCACAGATCGGAATAGCAACAATAACAACGAACAGCAAATCTTGTTTCTTTATAACAATTTCCAACACACATTCTCACATGGCACGGCCACAATTTGTATTTTCATAACTCGTTTTCTGTATTTTCTGTCGCTTTTTCGAGGACGCCACTCTACGGTGTTAGCTTGAAGAAACTTCTTTTATTCACGAATGCTTACGATTGATTGTCACTGCTTTCGATTTGCGCACAAAAGAGAGGTGTTTGTATACAAATAAATTATTACGTTTTCTTCATTGATTAATTGCCGTTTCAACGGTGCAATTGTGACTCGCGAGTCTTATTTCGATATGATTCGAGCGGCAGTCTTCCGTCCGCAGAACCGAGCACTCCGATCGTCGAAAGAGAACTGATGCCAACTGAGTTTGAGTTCCAGAGCTCGCTCGCTCGCTGGTACAAATTGTGGGGGAGGGCAACGGGTGTTTTGATTGTGAGTGCGAGAGTGAGAGAGAGCGTAAGCTGGAGAGAGTTCTCTAGCATGCGATAAATGCAGCAAAATAAATGTTTTGTTTACGGTTTGCTTTCTTTTTGTTTGTCTTGCCCTGCATTTCGTTACTTTTTGCACAAACCAAATAAATACGGGAAGGAACTCATGTTTTAATAGAGCATTTACTGTTACATTAGCTTTCCTTAGGTGATTTTTATAGCCGATGTAAATCGGGTTTTATGAAGGTGATTTCCTGTTGAGTATTTAATACCATTATCAAGAAAGAGGACTATTATTATGGTTGGAAATATTTGTAGGCCTTCAATTCTACTTACATACTGCGTAATCACTGCGTAAAGATGCATCTTTCAAATAGAAATTTATACTTTATACACTTTACTTTCTGTAAATCATATTATTTACTCTTACTAGAGTTTGTCCTTCCGAGTTTCGTGGGCTTCACCTATTGTTTTCCTATTTTTAACCCACTTGCGTTTTCCCAACCCCCGTGGAATATTTTCCACTCTCCGGGTGACAAATCTCTGACTGGATGGATTGACAGCCACGTTTCCTTCCGCTGTCGTTCGTCCTTCTCCCTTACTTTTCTCTCTTTTACCCCCTTTCGACGACCCTCCTCTACCAACACTGCTCTTCCTCTATCCGTTACACATGTGCTGCGTTTCGCATGCCAACCTTCCACTTCTAGCCCCCCGCCCGTCGGCCCCTTTTCCAACCCAGTTTTTCAGACGCATCTGTTGTTGTCTGGCATATTTTCAGGTTTTTCACTCACTCTCTCTTTCTGCGTCTTCCTCTCCCTGATTTTTCCAGTGCACCCTGCTGAAAACTCAGCAAGTTCTTTGACTTTCTTCGGCGGTGGTGGGAATACAGGGTGCCCTACTCCCCCTCCCCATCACCCACGAGAAAAAGTCAGCAACTCCGACAGCCTGGCTTTAATTGCAATTCCTTCCTGTTGGTGTGCTCACCTTGCTAATGAGCGCACGTTCCAAACACACGCTCTCTCTTCCGAAGAGTCTCTTCCGGCGCACCGCTCTTTCTCTTTCTCACCTTGTTCTCCCGACTCGGCTTCAATCTCTCACGACCGGTTTTCTGGTTTTTATCTGCTAAGGGTCTTGTTAAAAGTAATTCGTAACACGTTGTTACCAGATAACGCCGTCAGCCCACGAGCTCCGTCTCTCTCGTGCGCTCTCTAGCCCTCTCCCTCGCTCAGCGACTCTTCTGAAAACCCCTTTCGATCATGATCATTCTTCCGAGCCGTTGTCGTTGTTGTTCTTGCCTTGTTAGCGTCATCGGTTGGCTTGCTAAAAGAGCGATAAAAAGGTAGAACGAAAAAAAAATAACTTCCAGGTCCCGGTCAGGTTTACGGTAGGTTGGAATGGAGAGGGGGCGCGGAAGCAAGAAAGAAAGAAGAAAAGGAAGAAGACGCAGATCGCCTGCAATCCAGGCTCACGTTTTGACTTTTGGCTCTGACTCTGCTCTCATTGTTGTGCTGCCTTCGCTGCGGTTCAATACACCCCGTTCTTTTAGCTGCAGGGTGCCCCGCGAAGAGGAAGAATGCCCCATCCTCCCATCCCTCTCCGCACCACCTCTTTTCCACCCGGCGAGCCGGTTCTTCGCTCTCCAGACCACATGTGGTGCAGTGTGGTTGCAAGTATGAGTGATTTTGCCTAGTTAGTTAGGAGGAGCTCCCAGGTATGCCAAAGCAGCAAAAAATAAACAAGCTGCAAGCCCAAGTTTGTGGTGAACGAAGCGATAATACCCTAAAATTCCGTGGGATATAGTGAATTGAATTAAATGAAATTGGTATGATGCAGCTTAGTTGAATAATACATTGTTTAATTTTATGTCATTCTCTTCCCAAATATCTTGGTTATTTTAATAGTTTGACAACGAAAAGATAATCATTGGATCATGATTGGTACTTCCATACTTAAATATGCACTTTCTTAACTTTCAGCAACTTTGTTTCATCATGCTCCCTTAAAGGGTATCAGAAATTAAAGTCTGCCCATAAGGTGCAGAAAAATCTCATGTTTATATGCATTTCGGGAAAGGTTGGGGAAGGGAGTACAGTATAGTCCGATCCATCCAACATCGGGCCCCCAACAACAAGCGAATCGTGCACTTGGGCCGCTAATGAACTTACAATGCATGGCTTGTTCAGATCCGAAAAGCGGCGGAAAGTGTGTAGGATCCCGGGAGGGGTAGTTATAAATGGCCGAGGGGGAAGACGGGAGGCACCCACACAGCGATGCAGAAAACCCCGATTAGAGTTATTTGCAAACTGTGAAACATGAACTCGACTCAGACCCTAACTCCAACTCCCGAGTTGCTCCAAGTTGGAACCCGATGATTGACCCACGAAGGAGTTGCGCCCGTTCGTGCCTCAATCAGTTTGTCCAGTGGGCAGGGCTCAAAGGATACACTGCTCGAAATAGGAGGTATAAGTGAATGTGTTACTTAAAGCCAAACCCTGCTAATAAGAGCTGTAGCATATAGTGTAATTCTCTCTATTTTTAAATAATCTTAGCTTCCCTATGGAGATCACTGATGCGATCATATCGATTTCATATCTATGAACTTAAAGTCCCATTTCAATTCAAGACCGTAAGATTTGCGCAGTGTATTCGAGAGATCTCCATACCCCTGTCACGATCATGATCAGTAAAACTAACAAGAGGTGTTGCCTCTGTCGTTGTTTCCTTTTGCAGGCCATGTATCTGTATCTGCCCAGGCATCAGTTCGTCATCGTGATTTTCCTGGGTGGTACCGGACCCCCCTCTCACCATCCCCGATCCCCATCATTTTCCCTTTGGCTAGGGCCCCCTACCCACCTCTTGTACCAGTGGCATGCCTTTTGTTTGTACTTTGTCGATCGATCGTCTGCGCTTTTGTTTGTTTCTCAGGGGGAATTTCCCCTTAACTTTAGCTTTAACTAGACAACCAGTGGCGTTGTCGCTGATGTTGTTGCTGGAGTCCACGTTGTTTCTGTGGACTCGACTGCACCCGGCGCTCTGTCAATGGGCATTAAAGACATCCCATAACAGCTCACTTCCCTGGAATCGAATAGCTCGAAGCATTCGCATAGCATCGACATCCCAGTTGGATTTTTTGGTTTTGGGCTGGGCCGAGCTAAGTTGCCCTTCCGCAGTCCACAAGCTGACATATCAATTTGGTACCAAGGACTTAAAGACCTAAGTCAACGCGTTACAAATGAGTTGGATCAATTTAAAGCTCATAAATCTTGGCGATCAATTGAGAGATCATTAATCTCACTGAGTTGTAAGATGAATTAACCATCAAGTGGTACAGACAAAGTAAAAAAATGCCTTTGGGTGGGTTCAAAGGTCTCATAAAATGAAATATAATCATAATATATATGGTATATTAATAGCAAGATTATAGAATTCAAAAGCAAACACCTTTAGATGACTGGGAATAACCCAATCCCAAAGTACACTTTGCTAACATTTAACCTATACATTTTGGAAATACTATTTTTACTTTAAATTGGCAAAGGTTAACAAAGAGCGCCGTTTCGAAGTAAACAATTCAATTATCATCATTATGCCTTCAGTAGCGGCTCTATCTGCAAATAAGTACTATATATATAATAAGCAAGTGCTGCAGATTATAGCAAATATCAATGTCATCGTGTGGAAATGAGTTCAATCCTCTGGGCTGCAAATTCCGATCGTGCCAACGCCAGAGATTGAGAATAATACGGACAGACAGACGGACAGACGAACGGACAATTAATGCGCCACTACAAATCTCATTTCCCATAAATAATCACGATTTATGACGGACAGTCAGTCGGCAGAGCGGCATCGAAATAAATATTATTACACATTATTATCATTATCGCAATTGAACGAAAAAACCGATGTGAAAACGAAGAAACAATTGTCAATCAGACGAAATTATCAGTACATACATATAGAGAGAAAAAGGTGGCAACGCGTTTGGCACGCAGGGCAAACATAAAGCCAACTGCAGTCGGATCATAATAAACCATTAAAGAAAATTAAGATACAACAATTCAGGCCATAAAAAAATCGACACGAGAATGCGAAGGGAGAACGAACAAATAATTCACACCATTCTAAAGCAAATTATGGCATAGTTGGGATAGTACTCCATTCCATTCCACCGATAACCACACGTCACTCCGCAGATAACCCGCATAGATATCGCTCTGGAGTTCCCCGACTTCGAATTAACCGAAAAAACGAGTACAACGATATTGAAATTTATGACCCGGCTAAATTGACAGGAGGGTTGCCAAGGGTGACTTTCCTACATACATAAATATGTATTTATATATGTTATATATGTATATATGTACATAAAAGAACCTGGGTTCTATAAACAGTATGTTCGACTTTAGCTACCGCATAATTGAGCTTGTAAGTTACCGGAATGAATGCTCATATGAAAAAATTCACTTAGCTTTTGCTCTACAAATTACTTGGCCCAGATGTTGCCAACTCTGGATATCGCTTCCAATTCATTAAGTCAAAGTGGGGAAAACCTTAGCCGACATGATGGAATTTCGCCTTACTCTGGAGCAAATGAAAAAACTTTGCTAAAATAAAAATTCAAAATATCCGGGAGGGGCGAAAGATTAAAGGGGTCGCCGGATCAACTGAGCGGAACAATTGCAGTGCGGCAAACAATGTGCAACATGCCAAAGCATCCAAGAAAGACAGAAGCTGGAGACAGGAAACAGGAGCAGCTACACAGGGAGAAAAGTCTTGACTTTGAGGGGCAAAAGCTCATCAGGTCAACTTTGAAAAATATCTTTACATTCACAGATATTTGTTACGTTCTAGATTAAGCTATTTGTTATCAATCAAAATGAAGGTATCTTTCGATGGAACGAATTCTAGATTCTACATAATTTCGAAAGACCCCTCATTTTCTTTCAGTGTGGAGATAGCAAGGAAGACAAATCGAGCGACAACTGCTTTTCGGGTTGGTTCATTGCTTTGGTCGTTGCTCCACTAAACAAAAGTTGAAAGCCAAAAACTTTGGCCAAAACCGAAACTAGTGACAAATCGGGGCGGGGGAGGCGAAGCTGGAGTGGGAGTGGCAGTGGGCAGTGGTGGTGGGTCTAGTGGGCGGGGCCAGGTCGAGGGGCCAACTGCAGTTGCTGAAATCAGATACCAACAATGAGCAGTCCAAAGACCAAACGAACCGAAGTTGGAGAAATGTGCATTTAAAGCCAAAGGAGCCGAGTGTAGGGAGCAGATATGTATAGGGACAGTTTATCGACACATATCGAGTTCTACGACTGTCAAAATCTACACAGAAACCCGGGAAAACAACAAACTTTGACTTCTGCTCTGGTGCTCTGGCTTTTTCAACATTAACTCAACTTGTTTGCCGCTCCGCAGTTGGCACTCGCAATTTTCCCTTGGCTACAAAAATATGCGCAAAATTTTTGTCATTTGTCCCCCGAACCTCTAGCATATCCTTTTTACGGCAAACTTTTACTACAAAGTTTCCAATTTGTTTCTGCGCTCGTGTATGTGGTTAAGTTTAGCTAGAATATTTCCGAAAAAAGGGGAACACGATTTGATTGCTTTTTCATTGTTTTCGAATGGATTTTTGAATGTTGTCGGGCGCAAATGTGAGTGTGCCGAAATCGATTAAAATCATATTTATGAGGTGCCCAGGGAGGAGAGTTCGGAAAGTGCGTGGTGTTTGTTGAACTTTCCGTAAAGTTTCCCTTACGGTTCTTTGAGAGTTTCCAACTAGGCGGATATTATGTAAACTTCGGAAACTCTATTGTGGGAGTTCATAACCATATATACTAAAGTATTTTATATACATTTTTTATAACATGACAGATTATATAATAATGAGCATATAGCCTATGAATAATTATTAGATAGATGGTATTGGTGTTATAAAATTTAAATACATCTAAAATTCAGTGGTCTTACTTTGCAACCGGTCAACTGGTTGAGCACAATTTCCACATTTCCCTTCCGGCCGGAATGACGATAGACTCCATTTTCGGCCAGCTGCCAATTGAAACTTACTTAACACTCCAAACTGTCAAATAGGCAACGAAATGTGCACATTTGACCTGACTGCCATAAAATTCCGTTGTGGCATGAAAAGGAAAATACTCAAAAGTAAGCAGGAAGGTTCCGGTGAATTTGGGAAAGCGGTTGGGAAACGCAGTTAGAGTCAGACAATAACTGGTCAAGGTCAAGCAGAACGGAAAACCGAAATCCATGCCAAAGGGTTAACTAGTCAAGTGACCTTTGCGTTACTCTAAAATGAACTTTAGAGAAATAAAACCGAAACGAATTTCGCCTTGGCTGCACTTGAGCTCAATTTGAAAAGTGATTGGGTTACAGTTTTGGGCTCTGGTTTCGATTCAGTTTTTCGGTTTCTGGCACAGCACAGCCTTCAATTTATTAACCTCAATATCAATTGTGGCGCATAAATCTCGATAAAAGTAAATACGAGTGCTGCATATTTCACACAAAAATTTGAAGCAAAAAAAGCGAAGCGAATCGAAACGAAACGAATTCATTTGAAGGCAAGGATGTAAAAAGGATTGCGCTCAGGCAGTGATTTTCAATTTAAAAAATTGCACGCAAAAGCGCCACAAATCAAAGGAATTGACTTTGCCAGCAGAGGCGGAAAAAAGGGGGAGCCCTCTCCACAATAAATTTCAATCTAAAAACTTAACTAAAGGCACCAAGAGTAGAGCTTCTGTTCTGAACTGAGTAAAAAAAAAATGGAAAATTAGGATACATTGGCATATCGAATATGGAAATACTCTTGTGCGGAGTGCTTTTGTACTGCTGTATAATTTATGAAGTATTCATAAATTTATGATCAAATGATGGGTCATCTTTTTTGATTGCAATGGTTTAATAGAACTTATATATGAATGTGATAGGTACAAGTTGTGAACAAGTAATATTACTTCTTAAGATTATGGTATTGTTCTGCACAAAGTGTTCTAAGCCCCCTCCGGATCTAAGGGTACAAGAACGGAACTGCTCTGTAAAGTAGTGAGCTGAAAAATGCAAAGCGAGTGAAGCCGAAGCTGCCACGCCCCCTAAACCAATACACGCCACAATAAATCTCAATTGAAAATGCTTTTTACAGCGGCCAGCGAAAGAGTGAGAGGGAGGGGCTATGGATGTCGACGGAGAGGGCTTGATTCCCTCTTGAAGCTTCGAAAGAAATCAATGGAACGAACGATTGAGTGGCGCCCCCTGTCGCTTTTTGCTCCCTGCGCTTTGAGCCATCGAAGGGAATTTATAATTAATAAATGCCCCCAAGTGAGGCAGTGAGAACAAGTGCTGATTAGTGCAATGACAAAGCAATCAAAACACTTTGGCAAACGTGGCAATTAAAATTCACAAAAGCCCACTGAGCACTGAGCACTGCACTGAGCTCTCCCCCAATTCCCAGTGTACTTCTGGCGCCCTCTGTTGACCGCAAGCGGCAACGACTGTTTGATTGCTGCCAAAGGGAAATCAAAGAGAAATCGGTGGCACTATATCGCCTATATACATACATATATACGAATACAGTATGTGTGTGTGAAGCAATCACACCAAATAAATCATTCAATGCATTTGCCATTTCGGAGTCGCAGAGAGGAAGATGGTCGTATGCGAAGAGAAAGAGATGGATGCAGTGGCGAGAAAGAGAGGGCACCAGTTCCGGAGAAGTTGCGAATTATTCATGGGGCTCTGCGGTTAAAGGGAAGTGGACCCCGACCCGGCTCCAGGATTCAGGATTCTGGACTCAGATTATCTGTCATCGACCGCACAGTTTAGTGGCGAAGGAAATTACTTTGGATCTCCGACTCCGACAAAATGGCCGACGGAAGTTGGTCCAGCTGAATGGATTTGGCCACGGTTATCCCGGTGAACAGATGGATGGATTGATGCCGGGATAAATCTATGGGTTAATGTGAATGGTAGGTGCTTGGCAATGTGCGAAAACACATAATGCACGGGAAATGGAAGCAATTTAGTGGACGCTATTGATTAGAATAGGCAACCGTAACATACCGCTTAAAACCAATATTGAATTTAAAATATTTTTTTATTTGTTTGATTAGATCCTTACAAATGGCAGTCATATTTCATCTGCTTCCCTACCACATTTGTGTTAATTATTCCCTAGCGACAGAGTACAGAATACTCCCATTTACCATTACCTGTGAAATCTGCGAAGCCTTGGAATTCAAATCCCTGAAGACTCAATTGAAATGAGTATTTGCCAATGTAATTAGGGGAAATTTGTTTTGGTTTATTGCTTGGGCAGCCAGTGCTAATAATGAGGCTTGAAATTGCCCAAAATGGATGGGGATTGAGCGGGCCGAGACCCTATGACGAATCAACTGGACAGCGAGCACTGCGAAATTCCCATGGAGACAAAGCGGGAAGAAATCTAAAGCGTGTTAAATCTCAGAGCAACTCAATGGCCTTCGCTCCGGAGCATTCAATGCGTTTCTGTCTGGCAGCTGTGAAAATCCAATTTCCAGCACGCCTAAGCGGATGTAGTCCTGGCATTTTCTCAAAAGGACACAAAAGAAAGCAAAGGACACACATGCACCAGAACAGGACGACTGTTGAGGGATGGATAGGAAAGGGAGGGGAGAGTAGGGGAACGCAAGGAGGAAGGTTGTGATAGACGCGGCACTGGCATTTAAGTGACATTAGCAGTTGACATGTCTCGTCTGTGACTGCGGTTGGTCCCAATAGTCAGGTCAGGAAAATGCACACTGAGAGAAAGATAGTTCGTAGGACTTGCTTTCCATATGAGAGATCTTTCACATCTTAGTATAAGTATATTTAGAATAATCCAATTGTTTGACATTAGCTATGCTAAATAATTGAGTGTTAATATTGTTATGCTAACATGTCCTCTTAAATGAGAAACTATTCCATTCAATGATTTTTTCTGAAAAATTTTTTATATATTATATTTAGTTAGGGCCCGTTTCTTCCAGTGCAGAGAACAGGACGTAGAAAAGGAGTCTCGACTCCTGAGGTTCTGCGCTTTGAAAATTACTTTCTGTTTAGACAATATTATGGATCGCTTAATGCCATCCACCGTTAACAAATTGTTTACCCATTTTTCCGGAATCGATTGAGGGAACCTCGCCTCCAAAAAGCAGAAACTGTCGCCGAGGTTCAATCAACTTTTGAACCCGTCCCCCGTTAACCACTGTCAATCATCGTGGAAAAACAAAAGCAGCTAACAAACTTTTTCTATTTCGAAATTGGCCAGAATCGCTGAAATAATTCCAAACGGCAAATGCACTGCAGCACGCCATGTCAAGAATGAAAAGTAAACGAGTTGCCGAAGGGAAAATGGTTAAGCTACCATTTTGGTGGCCAGCAGTTTATGATCAAGTTTTCCTTTTCCATTTATGCATTTTTCACTGCAAATCATGCATAACCCAACTGTGCGGGAAAATGTGGAAAAGCCAGCGCGGCTCAACCGCACTGTCAGCCATCAAAACTTGTCAATTTTCCATATAGTTAAGCAATTTTCTGCAGTCATGATATGAACTGTAGAGTAGGAAAATTGTGGGAGTGCATGAGCTTAGATGGAAGCTCTAAAGAACCTTTCAAGTAGCCAGACATCGAGCTGATTTGGCATGTGATTTATGGGAAATTGATTAAATGTTCTTTGCCACTACGGTGCAATGGGAAAAAAAGGTAAAAATAGGAGCCACTTTAATTCATTTGAGGAAACTCTTTAATATTGCATCATAAGAGTGTGAGTTAGGGTTAATCGAAAATGTTTTCTTTATAATTTTCCTTCTCTTACAAACAGTGGGGTTACATACCACCCCATTAATTAGACGCAATACAAGAACTCTTCACCGCCATAGGCCATCTTCCTGACCATTGTTAACCACGAATCTGATTTATGGCAACCGAATTCATATTTTGACATCATATAGATGCGGAGTCCATGCCGACAATTGACGCCCTTAATCTTAATCTAAGCGTCGGTTCGGAAGCGGAGGGTAAACCCGATCCGTTCAGTCGACTGTGATATAAAGCACCTATAGTCCCGATAGGGAAAACCTTGGTGACAGCGGCAATTGCGACGACAATCTACTGTGCAACCGTGCAAACACAATGCGGCTGCAACTTAAACAAATCGCTGGAAATCGAAGAAATGTGCCATAAAACACAGGATGTGGGGAATGGGAACTGGTACCGCCATCGAAATCAAACTCGAAACCGAAACTGAAACAGAAATAAAGAAACGCGTTGACAGTTTTAGGCAAGCTGTCGATCAAAAAAGCAAAGAGACGGACAGACTGAGTTCCAATACCGCACTGCAGTTTCAGTTCAGTTCAGTTCAGTTCAGCTCAGTTCGGTTCGGTTCCTCCACAATTCACACCTTGCCCGGAAAATAAATCGGGCAGGGCGGGAAAATATGGGGAATATGGTTACGGGCACGGTTGTAAAATGCGCGCACAATCAGTGCTTCAAATCTAGAAAAATCAACAAAGGAATCGAACTCAACTGAAGTGACGGCGGTTCGGGAGTTGGGGATTGGGTTCTAGGTGAGTGGCAGCCCAGTTTATCAACAGAATGTGGGAAGAGGGGTACTCAAGACCCCATATAACATGTAATAATAAATAGAAAATGTATATAAAATATGATAGAGACAACGTCGGGTCGCGATAAGACCGAAAAAAAGTGTTTATGGCTGTAACACGGATTCAATATTTGTCAAGGATAAACCGAAGGCTAAGGATATCATCAAGCAGAGAAAATTCATTTCGAAAATTACTCATTATTGGTAAACTTAAAAACCAATTCACAAGTGCATGATTTTGAAATAACCTGATTTAGAGGCCCCTATGATTAGAGGCCCTAATGGGAGCAAGGAACAGAAATATCTTATTAAAGATTTTAGGGTATTATCAAGATTTTATGAATGTGTGAATTGCGCCAATTCTATTCATGCACAATTTGCCATCGGGAGAAACCCCTTAGGTGGCAGCAATAAAATGCAGCTCAGATATTTATGACAAACAATCAACACCCGCAAACAGCACACACAACACATGACTTGTATCGGAAACCAAAGGCTTTATGGGGCTATAGATATCTGAGCTATCTATCTATCTGCACTCACGCGCACTGCGATGAGAAATGTATTGATATGTAATTCAATAGAAAAACTAATAAACTGCTACTGCAATGGCAATGGCAATTGCAATTGCGAGTGCGAATGGGAGTGCAACTTTTATTGAGGCAACCGACCACCCCAGGTGGTTTGGCTCTCGACGCCAAACGATTCCTGCGCTATTTACTTTCGATGCAATCTTGGCCAGGTGAGTGCGACCGACACGGGCATAAATCAAAGCACAACTCGAGACTTATCAAGATATGGCAGAGCCAACACAAAACTTGCAGTTATAAGCACAGTTATCTACACTCGGAATAAAAGCTTCACATATTTCTGCTAAGTGAAAAAAAGGCAGACATTTCGGCTTGAGCTTAGAGAAATTATTAAAAAGTCATTCTTTTGAACCTTACATGACTCACATTTTTATATGAAATGGAAAATATATAAAATTCATATGCATTTTATAGAATATTGATAAGTTTGAGTGGCTGTTTAATTTTACATCTGGCTAACTATGATTATCTAATTTTCCAGACTGCATTCAACTGCTGCAGTTTACGGTTCAAACTTCGGGGGCATGAGTAATCGATGTGTTGGTGATGAGCAGAGCGGGCTAAAATGTTAGAAATGAATTTTAAATATTTTATCGACGGCGTTCGTGACTCACTTGAGTCCCAGTCTGGGCTTCGGTCTCCCGGCGGACGCTCGCATTTTGATCAAATGTGGCCCAGGCCAAGTCGGGCGGGCAACCACAGAAATCCCCACAGAAATATCTTGGAGGGCCGGAGTGCCCAACTATATGTATGTGAGTCACGTAGTCGGGCGGAGCATGTAAATGACTTGGGTGACAAACAGACTATAGACTGATATTTGGGGGCGGCTGTGGGCCAGATTTTGTCACATTGTCTCAAAAGCCCAGGAAAATTAGAGAGCAGGAGTTGGACGCTTTGGTTTTTTCGGTTCTTTTTCGGGTCTTTTAACTTGTTTTGCTCATTCGTGACACGCGCCAAAACACAAATTTCTGTTCGATTTATGCAATTGAGGAAATAAGTTCGACGACTGGGGAAGATTGCTTTCGACTTCCTTGCGGCTTCCTTGGATTCGGATTGGTGAATCGGAGAATCGGGTGGTTGGGGCCTAAGTGGATACCGGCAACGGAACACGAAGTCCAATAAACGTTTTGCGGTAAATGCGAAATTAATAATTAAGCAGCCAGCAGTGCAAGGAGTTAGTTGAGGAATATTTATGGCCAATGTCAATTGGTTTGTGTACGAAGTGTGATTATTTTTCTAGGGGAAGTCTATAAACAACCTATAATCAAAGGATAATATACATTTAATATGCATTTCACTTGAAAGTGATTAAAAAATGTAATTATTATTAGGATCTTCGTTTTAATTATACAAAGTGTTTTACTTAGGGCTTGAATAAATCATTCTAAAATCTTAAAGACTTCTTCAAAATAAGCTTTAATTCCATGAAATGCTAATTGCACTCCTTAAATAATAAATCACACAACATATTAATTGGCGGCACAATTTAAATAACAAACAAATAATGAAATTACGATCGAGACAAACAAATATTCCCGAGAATAAATCAATCTAATAAACTTGTTCAACAAGCCGAACTCCCCAGCAAGATTTCTCCGAGATTACTCTTTTCCAAGCTCGAAAGAAACACTCCCCAGCAGTTTTGGGTAGGATCCCACACACATTGAGGAATTTATGTGCCATGACTGTCTCATAATTCCTATATGCATTTTTTTCAGTATCGTATTTTCGAGTCCCCTTAGTAGTTTTTACTTTTTTTTTTTATTGGCCGCGAGCGTTTACCATATGTGGGCAATGTCACAGATTGCTCATGTTCGTGTTCCAAGGCAGCGGGTAACTTGAGAACCCATTCGAGAACGACTCCGCTGTCCGGGCATTTATTTCATTAGCACGCAGATCGGGGACAGGATAAAAGGAGAAGTGGAGAAGTTGAGCCAGAACCAAGAAATTCATTAAAGAGTAAACTTCGAATAAGAAAAGCCAGGCGATGCCCGGCGAACGATAAACCCGCGACATGTGACTCCAAAAAACTCCTCGACCGCTGGGTGACAGAGCGTTTGTAATTTATTTAACTGCATTTTTGTGGATTGTGGATTCGATTTCCGAGGACGAGGAAAGAGGTCCAGAATTTGTGTACGCACGACAGATTAATGCGCCCGTGTGATGTCAGAAGATACAGATACAGAGATACAGATACAATGATGCTGGTCCATGTTCGAAGTCTGCGGCAGGTAGAGATGCCACGATAAGATACTCCGAATCCTTCGGGTTTCGGCTGCCGGGAGAGTGGGTATTTGGTGTGTGTGTGTGTGTGTGTGTGTGGTGCATTCGGGGCAAATATAAATATTTATGTGGAAAACAGCAGGCGTTTTGTCAAAATATTTGTGTAAGAACTCGGAGCAATCCACATTCTGGGCTAAACAGATTTCTGATTCCGGCTTGCGAGACCGATTTGTACCCCGAAATATTGTTTACACACCTGATTCTGTTTGTCTTCATCGATGCCAGCAGTCAGATTGTATTAAGTCATTCGGTAGGGAAAGAGTTTCTACGGTTTTGTGGTTTATTCTGGAGGCCAGGTGTAACGCCCCTGCTTCCTGCGGTCTCCTATTCAATGAAAAATTGCTGGCTTACGAGAACCAGATAACTGGAGACACAAAGAGAACGCTGGCTAAGGACACATAATCCTTTGGCCTGTCATAGCCAAGAGTTCCACATCCTTTGGCTTCCTGCATTGCAGCATCTGTCCTGTTTGCGATACTCTTTCGGGCAATAAATCGTCTCAACTGGGTTAATTCAATCTGTGGGGGATTTCGTTGGGGCTTTTAATCTAAGCCTAATTAAGGGACACACTAGATCCCTAATATTTGGCATGTATGTATGTATATACATATGTAAAATGTATTATTACAGCAGAAGTTTTTAGGACATACATATTTTGAATTGTTTATGGCCTTAGTAATAGTTATCTACTGAAGTAGCTAATTTTCCAGTCGTCGTGGCCTTTCTAAATTATATTCACCACCACGAACCCTTCTTTTTGTATGCCCCTAATTTCCGATCCTGTAGTTAGCTGCTGCCTTGCGGTCGACTTGTCGCATTATCCTATTTTATTTACTGCTAATGCTGCGCTTTCGTCGTCTAAATAGCATTTGCTGTGATTTTTTGCCTTCTTTGCCCTAATATACTTTTTTCTTCGGCATGACCAACAACAAGAGGAGCGCATAAAACACATCATTAATTTAAGGCGATGCTACGAGACAAGCACATATATTAGAAGCAGGGACTACTAACGACCAGAGTTCCATCATCAAACGAGGCAAAAGTCAAAGGACTTAAGTAGCATTGGCAACAACGCCGGCAAGGAACAAAAATTAATTTAGCTTAATTCGTGAACGAAACTTTGGCTGAGGCCAGAAACCAACTCGAATGCTCAAGTGAGTGTGTGTGAGTTGGACTCCTTCGGGGCTCTCAGCCACTGAATCCTTTAATCCCATTGCCTGCCAGTTTAATTATGTAGTTTATTAGGCGGAAATGAAAAAGCGAAAGCCAAAAGCGGAAACTGAAACCAAGCGACGACCGAAAGAACGCTGCTTCTTAAACATTTTATATATGCACAAGGAGTCGAGTAGGACCTCTTCACCCAACTCCGCAAGCTCTGTTTCATTTAACTCTACTTTGCATATATAGATTGGGGTACTAAAAAAGGTTAAACTCTTTTTTGCTTACCTTGTTCGGCGGCTGCACTCAATAAATTAGACAAAAGTCAGGCTGGATCTGAAAAAGAAAACAAAACGGTTCAAAATTAGATTAAAAATGCATAGAACTTTGGTTTCAAGTTAGGCACAAGGGGTTAAACAATCCTAAATATCTATATGTTATCCTTAAAAATATACACTCCTAGAATAATTTGTCTCAAGAATAATTTAGAGCAGGCAGAGGAACACTTTGGGTTACTTTCCAATTATTTCCATTTTCTCTCACCTAAAATCTTAAAAAAAAAAAACTGACCCAACCTAACAATTTAAGCCAATACTCTCAAAGGGTAACTAAAACAGGAAAGGAAAAGGTTTCTATTATTTTATTTCCATTGTTTCATGGCTGAGTGCCTTGTACTTGTTATGGAAAACAGAAAGAGAACATTTCTTATTTTAGGGCCAAAGGTTCCCGAACTCATGGCTCGCAGGCAACCCGCAAATTTTCCAACAGTAGACGGTAGGAATTTTCGAAAATTGCCCCACAATCAGCATAAATTTTGTCAGCTAGCCCAAATTAGCCCAGCGGACTCCCCCACAATAATCTAAGGAACCCGGCTGCTCTCCGCAGATTTGCCTCCTAACTTGTATTGAAAGGCACAAATTTGTGCTAATGAGTTTTGAAAAGGGGATTTGTAGGTGGCCCGAGTCGACCTGCTTAATGCTTGGCCAGCTTTTGGGCTCACTCCATTCCATTGCGACCATGCTCAAATAACCTCGGCTAACCTTACCTCATCTGATACAGAATCCCAGTTAGTCACGTGTGCCGACTGGGCCCGTAATTGAGTTAAACTTTTCTAGGCCAGGCCGAAAGGCTTCGACGTCTTTTTTCGTGCCGGCGGGAAAATGGAGTGAGCCACGATTGCATCAGTCGATGGGTCGAAACTCTTTTGGCCCGGCTGTGGAAAGTTTTTAAAGCCCAAACACACACTCTCTCGCAATTGAAAGTGTTTGCCGTCTATGTGTGTGCATATCGAACCATATCGAACGTGCCATAGAATTCATCTAGCGAGCCAACAAATGCTGGCTAACACAGTCCGTAAGCCCGTTCAAATATGGTCAGAAGGAGTGTTTATGCGGTGCACTAGATCGAGATGTTTCGCAAATGCATTTTCGGCATTTCGGTGGGATATTGAAATAAAAATGGACAAGTTTGTAAATAAGCAAATATAATATTTATAAAGTAATTGATTTACGTTACAGCTCAAATCGAAAATATGTTGAATATATAACATTTAATTTAAACAGTAAATAAATTCTACAAAGTTTGAATATTTAAGCGAGGTATATGTTACCTTCTCTATATCCTTAACAGCTGTATTTCCTTTACTTTAACATTAATAAAATTGCTTTTAATTGTCATAGGTATTATAATGATGATCTAGTCCCATAATCCTCCTCAATTATCCCTTGGCAGTGGATATATTTTGAAGTTAGGATTGGTAATCCAAATATGGCAAGTGCCATGGCTGCGATCTAAATCTAGAGTGCCAAAGCACTAGACACCAGCGCACAATGGAAAGTGCATTTACATTTCGGAAATGGGCGGAAGGGGGGCGTTGGTTGGGGATCCAGCCGGCAGTCGGCGAGGCAGGCGCACTTCAAATGTTATTGAAATATTTATAAGTTAGACACCAGGCCGAGCTGGTGGAGGACCTCAACACTTACAGCAATCAAATGCACACAATAAAACATTTTCAATAACTCTTTCGACGCTGCGACTGAGGCCATTAAGGATTGAATAAGGCCCAAAAAACCACCCGAAACCCACAAATGTTCTCCACCGCTCCACATGCTGCGATCTGGGAGCCCCAATTGCAGGAGTAGTTTGTGGGCAAGTGCACTTCTCATTGTGTCCCACTGTGCCAAAAGCCCACCCAACGAACTCGGTTCAGAGTGCACTGTGCAATGTCAGCAAATATATAAAACCAAAAAGTTACTAGTTCTCTTAAAGGACCTTTATTGAGATTATTGAATACTATTATTTTATTTCCAATACAATTTTTGAATATATTTAAAGCCTATTATATATTTTTTTAATTTTAAGCAATGTTTAAGGAACAACGAGGGAGCCATTTAACTAACGTACCTACTGCTGATTTTTGTCAGTGCACCTGATATTGAAGGCAAACCAGAGGCCGCTTTTCAAGTGGCTATCAATCGTTGCCCTTGCCGGTTTCTGTTTCTATTAAATTCCCGAAAATTTTTCGGCTCTGTTCGCCCAACTGATGATGGAATTATTTGCAGTTAAGGAATACGAACGAAAAAAAGTACAGACATGCGGGCACTTCACAAAAACTGTAGAGTCTATATATTTTTAGATGGCCGCGCAGCGCAACTATTCCCATATGAATATAGACGAGCATTTGATTGCTTTGAAAACATGCAGCTAGCTGAATCCCCGGTTTTCCGCATTTCTATCTGTGGCGTGATCTCTCTTTCCTTTTTCCCTTTTCGTAAATTACTAACGAGTTTCTTCGCTGGGCGGATGGTGGAAAGGCGTGGGCTGTGGGTTGTGGGCTGGGTTTTGGGGCGAAATAAAATGCAAGTCACGTACGGAAAGGGGCGACTGTGGGGGCGAAACGCGACATCAGCAAGGACATTGTCAAACACAAAGCTTGCCGCTTGTCCTGTTCAGCATATCCTAGGTCCTTTGCCTCACTTCGCCTGTCTTCGGCGTCACTCAACGCCACTGTTTGTTTGTCAACAACCCGAACCCATCACACCCCCAAAAGCCCTGGCTCCCCAGGAACCCCCTTCAAAAAAAAAAAACAAACCCCCCCATCCACACCCCTCGAACCCCTAAAATAAAACGCAAATTGCGCAAATCCTTTTAAAGGCAACGGCAAAGCAAATGCCGCTACGCGCTTTTCAACCCAGTCCCCTGCATTTCTTCGGGACACCGCCCGCCCCATAAGCCACCTCATCCCCTCTCCCCCCCCTCATCCAGACGCCCATGATGGCCATGTTTAAATACGCAAACAGCCGACAGAAGCTACGTGCTTGGAAAATAATTTAAAAGCTCAAAAGGTGAGCAAAAGCAATGCACATAGGCACGTCCTAGCAACAACAACAACAAAGGCACCAACAAAGGCAGTAAAAAATGGTATTCATTGTTGTGGAGTTTGATGAATAATCGGATACCCTGTGCTGTGTGTAAGGGATTAAATTAAAGCCCGCTAATTTGGAATAATGCTGCTCATTAATGAACTAAGATTCTAGATGCTGTCAAAAAGGCAATGTAGAAAGAAATCCTATTTACATAATAAATGCCAAATGATAACTAAATTTAAAAAAATATTTTGTATTGAAATTTTTTTTTAATTATCCACTCTATTAACACAAACTCCCTCAGTTTACAGGGTAGCCACAAAATGGCGTTAAAAAGCCACCAAGCCCAACTCCAATCGAGACTCAGCTTTTCGCTTTTCTTCCCGCTCCCAGATTTTTCTTAGCTTTTTTGTCCAGGCAACTCGTGTGTTTGTTTTAAAAATTTATGAAAATTTGCTTTACCCAAAGGAAGCCGCCGCCGAAACATCAAAAGGCACGAGAAGACAACAAAAACACTGCAGTCGTGAGGATAGCGGAAAATCAGAGTGGGAAAAGCGGAACGGGAATCCGGAGGAGCAATCATCTGGGCAATTTGCATTTTCAATTTGCAGCAACAAACAAGAGAAAGAGATAAGCGCCGAACCACAAAACGCCGCCTTAAACGCGACCTAACGAAGCAATAATCAATTATCAATAAATTTCCCAAATGCCACGCCCACCCACAGGAGCAAAGAGAAGGCGGGGAAACCTCTCGGCGCTGATTAAGGATGTTTTTGGCTTTTATCTGCGTGTCGAAGACATCTCGATGCTCTTTATGAGCTGTCGAGTGGGGAATATTTGTTCGATTGGCTTCTGGTCTCTGGTTTCTGGTTTTTTGCTGCTGGTGCTGCGTTTGGACTTCCCTGTTCGGGTCTCGTCCTGAAAATGTCCTCGCAGTCACGCCCCTTCCGTGCTTTAATGACATTTTAAGCACACAAACACGCACGTATGCAAAAAAAAAAAAAAATAGGGAGTTGGGGGCGGGATTTCAAAGTCGCATCGTGGAAAACAATGTTTATACGATGACATCGATTAATATTATTATATTATATTGTAATATTATTATTTCAATATTTTTTATAGATAGCCCCTGTTTCCGTCAGCTTATGTAATAAATAAATAAAATAAATTCTTTGTCGATCACTGTTATTACCAAGTTCACTTGGCATGAACTTTGACATCTTGTCCCTATTCTTCTCGCAATTTATAAGCCCGCATGAACGGAAATTGCGAGCGCAGATGACAGTTAATGACATCGAGACACCTTAACACCTTGTCGCCCAACGAGTGCGTAAGAGGACGGCAAGAACAAGAGCAGATGAGCAGCCTTGAGCGAAACAGGATGCCTTCATCTGCTGTTATTGGTATCCTGGCATCCCGTGCCGTTGCCGTTTTATCCTTGACTGCATTTTGGCGGCACTTGCTTTCTGTTTTCCCACACCTACCGCCACCACAGACATTTTCCCGCCGCGCCTCTTTGCAAATTACTTTGCAAAGATGAAGAGACAGTCACCTGCAACATTTTAAACTTGGAAAAAAAGTGTGGTCCCCAGTAAAGAATATTTCACTGTTTAAATGAAACAGCTTAAAATTCTGAACAAACTAGAGTGTATTGCTATTGGAAAATTTACTTTCGAATGTATTCTTTAAAGAGTTATGAACAAGCAGCACTAGATATATTTTCTCTCAGTGCAGCCATGCAAGGCCATTAATGAATATGGGGGGGGGGGGGAAGTGGGGATATGGAGGGTCCTGATGCCAGGACGAAGGACTTGCTGCATATCTTTCCACAGCTACAGCTTCGCAGCCTGTCGTCGAGTGTTTGCCATTGCCCGCTGGCGTTAGAGAAATGGCGACGTTTGCCCGGTCGCAGGACCTAAGTCCCTACTGCAGCTCCTTGATATCCTGCGTGGCAAATCCAGGAGGGGCGGTCTCATTTCTCAGCTGTCTGCTCGCTGTCTGTTTGCTGCCAGGCAAAAAGTCCGCACTCCACAGGCAAAACAGCAACGTAATCACCTTTTGCAATTAATTTAAGTGGATTTAGTGTGCGCCGGGTTTTTGCGTATTTGCCTCGCTATTCCGGGTCCCTTCCACACGCAAAAAAAAAATTGGTTTGTTTGCCCTCGTCGTTTTATTAGGATTTGATTGGCTTCCTTAGCTAGAAGCTCATACACTAGAAGCTCTATCGTTTTGCCTTTTTTTATCATATGTTATATCTTATCTCACAACCTAAACCTGATACTATTTTCTCAGTGTACATTTCCCCAGCTGTGCCTTGTGTGGCCATATTATCGCCATGTTGAAAAATGGCTGACTAAAGGTGTTGATGAGCTGTTGTTGTTGCACAGTTTTTGGCAAATGACTTTGACTCGAAATGGGGAATCCCCAGGATTCTCTGCCGTGCAGCTCCTCCTGTTGCCTGGGCTTTGAGATTAGGTCCTGAACCCTGGGGTAAATGTACATTTAGATGGCTGTGTGTGGCTAGCTAAAGTTTGGCAGGTTGCAAGCGTAACGTTTCTAGTAGATTACACTCGAGGAATTTTAATGCACAACAAAAACTATTCCATGGCGGTTTTTCGGATAAAAGCGGAGGGCATTTTTGGCTAGGGCGAGGGATTAATGCAAGCAGCAATTTATATTTAAAGTATACTAGACCAAGCAAAAATGGTAAGAGATAAGATGGAAACCTTAATGCTTCTCCTGTTTTATACACAAATGCCTTAAGCTTGAATCAAAAGTATATTGAGTTAGTCTTAGTCGTGTACATATACCTAAATGAAGCAAGAGAAATCGTGTAGTAGTAATGAGATAACACTAAAAAACCTACCACTAGTAATTAAAGTGATTTATATTGTAGATTTATAAAAATCCAGATCAGCATAAGGCACCAAGATAATCCTCTAGCTGCCAACAAAAGAAGCATTCAATCGTTTATGGCATCGGCACTAATCAATAGAGAAATCTTTCGCCCTTTGAATAGAGAGATTACCGAGTGCAACTCCGGAATTTATTTCAAAGTTTATCAGCTTTGTTTATTTACAAAACTCTTGTCCCGTCAGCTTGGCTTGCACTTCCAGGAAAATACGAAGAAAAAAACCAAACTCAAGCCGATGCGACTGAAGTCATCTCAACTATTTGGATCGTGCGCTGTTGCATTTGATTTATTTACTTAGCCCCAACTATGGCTGCTCCTATATGTTCCCGGTCGTTTTTTGTTCGCACTGCCTTTATGTACAGTAAAAATTCACATAGTTTATATTGACTGGAAAATAAATACAAATAAATCCACACAAATGCTGCGACGGTTGCTCATACGACGCGTTGTCTCCTCGAAAACGGCTGCAGTTAATTTGTTGAGCTCACGTCGGCGTCGAGCTATTTTGTTTACTTTAAATGTTTACACTGCATTTTCACAAAACGAGCATCTTTCGTAGAAATTCTCAATTGTAGCATGAAGTTTTCGAGGAAGAGGGACGATTCTGCCGTTGTAGGTGGATGAACATATAGATATATCGGAACTATTCGGGCTGGCGTTAATCATTATTTAAATTTTTGATTTGTTCGTGATGTTTTAATGAGCTGCAAGTGGAGGGAGGGGAACTCTTTCTTTTTCATTCCTCTCCCGGTTGTTTACATAACTTGGCCCCCAGCTCATTACGCATGCAGTCACAGATTGCAGTCGGGGCTCTAAAAGAAATTAACATAAATTTTTATGAGAGAGACCATGACGGCTTAGCTCAGCCTTATGCTAAACTTCAATAAACAAAAGATGTGCAGTGATGGACTTCAAGTTAATGAGTCGATACTCCGCTCCGTCCATTTATTGATCTATCCCCGTATTCCTTGGTCTAAACTGTTGCCACTTGAGCCAGGGCAATTCATCAATTCGTTCGTTTGCCCAGCCAATTCAATGATGCAGACAGTTGAAAAAATAAATTTCCTTTTCCACTTGTTTTTTGTGCAAATCATCATCATCGTCAGGGTTCTTTTGTGCAGTCATGAAGTCGTTTGTATCTATCAGTGTGTTTCGGTATCGAAGTTGCATCCCAGCGAAGTCCATGACATGTGAGTTTGTATCTCCAATTTCTCCTTTCACCTCCACTCGCCAGGGTGCTTTTTGTGCGATTTGTGGGAGTTGCATTTTTATTGGAGAGTGTCCTAATGGCTAGACTAGTTTTTCCATGTGGCAGCAGCTGCTAAGTTGAGAAATTGAGATGAGAGATTTATGGGCTTTGGCTAATGCAGAAATGTCTGAAATGATTTCGTTTTGGGCATGAAGGGCAGTCCATTCTGTTTGATTCATCGGCTTTCCTTTATCTTTTTTTCTTCGAGAAATGCAAATGGGACGCAATGTTTTGCAGGGGCTTTGGCTATATCTTAAGTGTTGAGAACAGCAAACGATTCTTATTTAAACCTATTAAATGATTATTCTGATTATGATTCTTAAGAAGATTCACATTTAAGCTGAATAATAACAAGTTCAGTTCTTGTAAGACCACTCTTTTACAACCACTCTTGCAGCCACGTTGTAAAGAAATTGTTTTGCGCCCTTCTCTGCGCTTCTCATAAAAGTAACCTGGCTGTGCATAAATGACCTCCCTCTGCGATTCTCAATAATTCAAAGTCAGATGTTCCCGGCTATTAGGGCTCTCATCTGCGCCTCCAATGCAGCACGGGGGTTATTTTCTCGGCACTGTCGTCGCAGCCAAATCCCCTATTGCCCATTGCACAAACGTTGTCTAATTTGCTCATTTCAATTTCATTAAGTTGGCAGCTCTGTTTGCATATTAGCAGGCCAAACAGACTGCCACCGGGTGGTTGAGACAAACAGTTAAACAGCTCTCCACTGGGCCATAGCATCTGCACACTGCGAGGATGATACTGAAGCTGATGCTGATGACTTTGTGGATCCATTGGATGTGTTGGCCAATAACAACAGCAACACAAAAGGGGCAAAACGCAGGGGAGGAAGGTAAGCTTCTGGCAATATCAGATATGAATCCAAGTACCAGGGAGTGGGCAAAACACACGAAAGGCTGACTGCATAGTTAACTAAGCAAAGGGACGAAAACGAGGATGTGGATGTCGATGTGTGCCTTGGCTGTTAGTCGCTGCCTACAAGAAGGGAATCTGCTAGCCAAGGGCCTCTAGCTCCCCGCGTCCACACATGTTTACCAAAAGTGAGGCCCGAGCCCAAACGCAAACACAAACACGGGCCCAAACCAAGCGATCCAATACCAGCCACTTGGAGTAACAGGAGCGGAATCGGGAGAATCGGAAGAAGCAGAAGGCCGAGGAGCTACAGCAGGCAGCAGCCTAAATGCTGTTGATACATTGGCCAAGTTGGCAACCAAATATTGTTGCAACCAGATACAAAACGAGTCGCAGGACTGCACAGTGGTTCCTGGTAGACTGAAACAAGGGGAAATGTGAATTGAAAGGATTGAGAGATTCAAAATGTTAAGCTTTGTGAAGGAGTTCTAAACATCAAAGAATATAAAATATAAAATAAATATTTAAGGGTGCTTATATTTAAATAAATTAAAATTAGAAAGAACAGCATATTGCTTGTTGATTTGCACCACGGTTCTGTGGTTAGGAGACCATTCCGAGGGTAACCGACGGAAAGCGAATGGCGGGGCTTTGGGTAATTGGCCAAGGTGCCCAGGTCCAGCTCTCGGCAGGGTTTCAATCCCAGCTCCAAAGCTCTGACCCCCTCCCCCCGACTCCTGGCCGCAATCCACTGCAGTTGCCACCTGGAGCTGAATCATGGGACTGGGGAGTAGTGGTACGAGTCCCAGTCAGTCTCTCTATCGCTGCCTTTGCATCTCGAGACGAGTTTGCCAAGCAATAATTTTATTTTTAGTCGTCGCATCCTCCGCTCCGCGCTCTTTTGGCTCGGTCCCTGCCATATCCATCCTGCGTTTTGCCCCTGTACTTATAACGACTTGCCGCTTGTGTTATTATCTCTGGGCATAAATTTAATGGCCAATATTCACAGCTCCACCCACTGTTGAAAATGTTTCCTTTGGCCGGAGAGCGGTGAAAAAATGAAATTATTTGCGGGCAATGGGCATTGGGGAAATGGCGAGGCTGGAATCCGGCCAGCTGGGGTTAGGGCCAATAAATTATGATTTAGTTATGGCTCTTGGGTGTATGCGAAGTAACCCGGGCAAATTGATTCGAAGCGGCTACCCGAAGGTTGTGAAACGGACATTTGTCACAGTTGCTGATGGATGAACGGCAACGGTTGGCGCCTTTTTGTATCTGCGAGATACAAATCATGCAGATACTTTTACCGCCACACTTTGCTCTTGCGAAATCAGCAAAATGGGCTTGCCAATACACTCGCACCGATACCACATGCCATATTTGGTGCGGGAAGTGCCCGGGGCAAGAAACAAGTTTCCATCGCCAGGCCGGCTGCTTTGAGCCATTTGACTCGGTTGGGTGTCAACCTAAGCAGTTTTTCTGTTTCGCTCATTTGTTTATGTTCGTTAATATTCGGATTTCGAAGCTATTGACAGTTGAAATTGCTTACAAGTGGCACACGCAAAGTTTTTGTGGCTGTGGCAGCCTCTTCGCTCGCGGATTTCTTCTGCCCATTGTGTCTATAAAGTTGTTAAAATCCGCGACAAGTGCCTCTTGAACTTGACGGTTTGGAGAAAGACAGCGAGACTGAGATTTGGGGGATCCGAGATGGGGAGGCACTGTGGCAGTCTCAAGAGACAACGATACATTGTTGAAGTTGATGGCTTGAAGATTTATGCCACTCGAGAGCGCCAGCAACAACTTAAAAATGTTACAACTTCATGGGGCAAGCACCTAAACAGTGTTGGCTTAGTACTGTATTGTATGTACAATATTTGAAATTACCTTTTAAAAATATCAATAGTACGCCACAAAATAGTTGTAAAACAATAACTAAACGTTTAGCAACAGATAGTCAAATAAAAACTTGATGGGGAGTTAACTGTAAGTCGGAGCTCGAAATAAAAGACAAGACATTCGGTATTCCAATAAGATCTGCAAAAAGGAATCACTAACAAAAAAATAAAACAGTTAAAAATAGTTGTTATGGCAATAAAAATACGATAAATAAAAAATAGCAGTAATTATTTCTAGTATGCTATTAGTAGTAACTAAAAGGCAATATCTCCACTGTATTCTATTGCTTTTGACAAATTTACGCCGGGCGTTTGCCTTGAGCTCAAAAAAAAATTGCCAACTGGCTATTAAAATTTTCCATACTCCATCCAAACTCCACTCGAAAAAATAACAAGCATGTGTGGGAAAAGTGCGAAGGAGGAGGAAGTTGTGAGAGGCCAGAAGGACACCAACACGTGGCCATAAACTGGCGACAGGCAAAAACAATTTAGCTTATAGATTGTGCGGAAAAAGTGCGGGGGATCGTTGTCATATTTTATGCCCAAATAGTTAAACGAATGCACAAACACACATAAAAACCAGCTGGAAAATTGCTTGTAAAACATTTTTGTGTGTGACATTGAGAAGGTGCTGGGCGAGCGGGGGTATAGGGAGGCGGGGGGCACGCATTTACAGCAAATCTCCGGGGCTCCTCCACACATTCCCATAAATCACAAAAAAGTATTTTCCATTTTCCTATCCTATATATATGTATATATATATTTCTTTTTTGCCGGCACATTAATGCGCCTACACACATCTGTGCCTGTTGGGTCAAAGGGGGAGGTGCTTTTTGGGGAAATTTCGATATGTGGCTGTCGTCCTATTTGCGCCTCGTCGCCAGCGTGAAAATCCGGCAGCAGAAGCCAAAGGAAAAACCGGAGCTAAGTCGACTCGACTCTTTGCATGGCTCCTGCCAGTCGGTAACTTCGTTTACCAGCTATTTATGATTTGCTCGCGACAATTTTTTTCGCTTAGCTGAATACCCTGTGAGGACTATTGGGTATAATGGACTGAAATAAATCGAAGGCTATATAAAATTGTTCTATTGCATATACCATATATATGGTAAACGTTTATAAAACATAAATATCAGGCTCATAGATGAGAATAAGGTGCAAATAATCGTACCTATTAACAAACCCTATTATAAAGCTTGACAAATCCTTTTTGAATTATAATTTTGTACTTTTGAAATAAAACCCAATATTTGTGGACTATGTTTTCGCAGGGTAACTATAATTTCTCTTATAGAATGTTTTGCCACATTTATTTGATTGTTTTTCTTACTCGCTTATTTTATTTTATTTGCATGCTGATTTTCCCATCCGCAGTTTGGCAGTGCAATGTTGTTTGCTTAGCTGATGCTGATTCGCAGACCAAGAGGATTTTTCCATTTGGGTGAAAGGAAGTGGGGCAGGGTGGCGGAGTCAACCCGTTACAGACTCACGAATGTTGTACAAATGTGTGACATTTTTGTGCGGTGGCATGGAAGCGATTGTCAGGGAGTGGGGATTTTTGGGGAACATGTTGCGGGGGGCTTGGGGCAGATACCATGTGTGCGTATCCCCCGTTGTCAGCGACTCAGGACTGTCTGTTTGCTCTCTGCACACGCGTTTGGAATTGATTTTTATGCTGTGATTATATTTTCAAAAAGGTTGACGATGAGCCCGGTACGCTATCCTATATAGGGGGCCTATAGAAGTGGGGCGGGCACCACAGCCTCCACGGCCACTCCCCCAGTCTGTTTGCGCGGCAACAATGAAGTGTCGCCCCGAGTCGAGAACACGCTTGAAAAAATATAAATTAAATTATGCGTTCATGTTGTTTTAATGGGCCTCCCCATAAAGTCGGGGGTTCTGGTGCGTTTTTTTTTTTTTTCGAGGGGTCTGGCGGGGGTGGACAGATGCTGATAGTCAGTTGGTCGCTGCCCCGACGCTTTTTTATGAGTCTTGTTTAACGATCGGAAGTTATATTCATAAAAATATGTCAATGAATTGTGAATTATTTATGGGAGATAGCCCAGGAAAAATGTCATCCAGATAAATAAATTAAAAGTATGAAATAATGAAGGGGTACTTTTAAAACAAACAGAGGAGTCACTCTTTTTCAAAAGTTCAGTGTACGTTAAGTTGTAATTCGTCTAAAATAAAAAAGGGGAATAAGAATCTAACAAATTTTGATTTAAAGTCATTACTGATAAGTTGTCAAGTTAAATGATGATTTTATACACATAACTTATACTTTTAGTAGTATACAAATCGTTTAAGGGGGACATTATCATCGACTGTGATAATAAATAACACATATACCAGTTACAGGGTATTCATAATTAGATATCGAAAATTGCGATCTCAATTTCCACATACGTCGCTTAAAACCTGAAAGTCCGTTAAAAGAGCAACATGAGAGTGTTGCAACATAGAGGCTACATGCATAAATTGGATTTTCTTGCGCGGCCCAAGGCCTTGTGCTCAATTTAGTTGGCAAACTGGGCATAGAAATAGTTATAAAATTGAAACTGAAACTTAATTGCAATTAAAGCTGAGTGCCAAAGGAAAGGCGCAAAGCGAGCGTACGCAATGCGAGCGAAATGAACACCTTCAATTTAATTGAGTTCTGCGTTGGCCACCGACCTACTTTTTAGCACACAAAACACACCTAGTCTCGGAACCGCAGGCCCGGACGCCTGGAAACCTGGACACCTGGACACCTGGATAGCCGGACTCCCTGACACCCGGATAGACGTAGAGCCGGTTCCGGGCCGGACGTCACTCTGCGCACTCGGCCAACAAAGTGTTGGCCAAAGGCTTGAGTTTCAAACGACAATTAGAAAATTTGCAAATTACATGAACATAGATAAGCTCTGTGAAAAATAGCAAGAAAAACAAACGTGAGTGGCGGGCAATGTCATGAAAGGAAAAGGCGAAAAGCGAGAGGAGGAGACCACAAACCAACTGAACATCTGAACACCTGAAAGGTGTTTGGCTTTTGGCGCGGCAGATATTATGGAGCCTCCTCCGGTTTCGGCGGGTGTTAAGTTGGTAATTTTATGCCCGAGTTCACTTTTAATTTGTGTAAATGATTTTGTGGATTTTATGCGCATCATTAAAAATGAGTAGAAAATGCAGCCAACTGCCAAGACGACGCTGAATGGGATTTGCCTCGGACACCTCCAGATATACATACATACATATATATGTACCTTTGATGTAAATGTGCCGCATTGCGATGCGATAAATGCCCAAGATAGTTGAATGCTTTTCGGGGGATTGACAGATAGACAGCTTAATGCCTCTTGATTTGTGGGTCACTTCGGCCAGGGAATCACAGAGACCAAGAGAAAGAGCGATGGTCTTAGTCAAATTAGGCAAATATCTCAATAAAGATCCACAAATGCTTGGCGCTTTGTGGGGGAAAAATATTTGATTGGATGGGAATTCCAAATTATGGTTAGGACCAGATTGATGCGTTTGTAAGAGCTTCAGCAAAGCAAATATATACGAATTTATTTAGCTAATATCTAATTCTAATATCTATAAATTCAAAAACAACTGATGTATACCAAAGAAGAACACTTTACATTTTGGTATATATTTTTCGATTATTTCTATTGCTGGTTAAATATGTTATAAATGTTTTAAAAAGAGACGGTTGGGAAATGATTCACGCCCATAGCCCTAAAACAAAGAGACAAGAAATCATAACGCCCTATGAAAGGGTATACAGCGATCTTAAAGGGCAATTCAGAGATTACTTACCAGATGTAAAATCGATGAAGAAGTACCTGTAACGATAAAACAACTGAAAGCTCATTAGCAAAGGAAACAATATCTCTATGATTATAATTATGCTAACACATATACCGAGTATTATGATGCAAGCTATTTCCCAGCATCTCCAGAAACGAATTATTATTATATAATCAAACCCAAATGCTTTTGATGGCCTGACAAGTCTCGCATACGGATACGCATACGCCCTGTTGGCGCAGCTGAAAAAGCCATTTGGCCCGCCGCCTCGAATTTTGGCCCATTCTGAACTCATTTGAATTTAACACTTTTATATGAAACTCCCAAACGTCGCCGGCTCATAAAAACAACAGCAACCAACGAAAAAAAAAACTTTTTTGGCGCCGCACATTATTAAAATTTCTTTATGACAAGCGAGTCGGGCCAAAAGCAAAAGCAAGTTTGGCTGGTTGGCTGGAGTGGTGTGGCATGGAGTGGGCCAAAGTGGAGGAGCTCCACCAAAGAGCCGGTCCAAAGAGTCATCAACAGCCACAGCAAACGACGACACAAGGCATAAAAACTGGTAACAAAATATTTGTCTTATACGCGTGTGTATCAGTTTGTGTGTGGTAACAACAGAAATTTGTTTTGGTCTTTAGTTTTAGCATAAATTAACATAAGATTTATGGCCGCTCCACTTGAAAATGAGACGAAACTAGAGAGGCCATAAAGTTGCTCTGCGCTTAACAAGTGAATGAAAAAGTTACCGGTTTTTTTAGGATACTTCTGGAGGAGAGAAAAGCCCTGCTTTTCCGCTTTGCTTTGGAATTTAATGCCGACTTTTTTTATTCCCACACAGCACGTGTTTTTGGCAACGGCAACACTAAGCAGCCGGAAATAGTGAAAAGGAAAACTTCCAGATCAGCCGGGCACTTCTTTTCAGCCAGTCAGTCTGCTCTTATTTAACTTGACAACTTTGCAGCCGTCTGGCCACCTTCTTCTTTTTCTTTTTCTTTTTCTTTTTTTCCTACCCCGACCAACCGAAAATGGGACTTTTTCTTTCTTGACCACACACAAAACAAGCGCCAATCAAGGAGACATCAAAACCGTAACGAAAAACTCGTTTTTAATTAAAGGCACCTTTAAAATCGCCTTGTTTTTAATTCGTTCCGATTTCTTATGAATGCTTTACTTGCCAGTAAAGAAAAAACAATTCGATTTGAATGCTTAAAATCCCATAAATAATTGACAGATAAATGCTCTGATCATCGTGCCGATGATTATCACAAATGATTTGTGTCCCATTTAATTGACGATGGGGGCGAGATGGGAAATTATGAAATGCAATTAACTCATGTCCGATGTCTGAATTTGATATATGAAATTTATGACCTCTACTCGGGGATGGGCATACAGTGTATAAGGTTATAAAAAAGATAGTTGCGATACGCAGAAAAAATGGCCTTGGCAGTTTAATAACAATGAAAATGGTATGAAATTAGTGGCATCAGTTCTAGCTTCTTATCAACTTTTTCTAGCTGTGTACTAACGAACTTTGGAACTCTAAAAATGTACAGAGTCTGTCAACCGTTTTCCTTATTAGTGGTAATACGGTGCCCACACTCCGTTTCCAATGCACTCCTAGAATCATCAAAGGGTTCCACGCACACACTCCGGATTATTTCTCGCGGAAGTCACGTAGTCGCCGAACAATTTGAAAATGAGTTTTGTCGGTTTTACACTCACATACTATAGTTCGACATTTCTTGTTCTGCACTTCGGTTGCGGTCAATGAAAAGCCGCCGCGCAAGATTTTCAAGCGTGGCAAGAATTGAGCTGCCTGGAATTGAGGAATTGAGCAATTCGCACGTTTGCCTCACTGGAAACAAAGTAAAACAAGGAGATTGAAGAGCCGGGAATATGGAATACAGAAATAATTCGAGTAGCGTTTCATATTGATGGCGGGGGCCCAGACTTCTGGCTCGTTTCGTTTCCAAGAAATGCCATAAATTCATCAATTATGACGGCTGGCTATGTGGACAACATCGCACATGGCCTGTAGTTGAGCTTTTCGGCCGATGGAATGCGATCCCGGGGAGCGGGGTAGCCATGGGCTGGGCCTCCTGTCCAGATTGACATCTGTCAAGTCCAGAAACTTGACTTGGCGCAGCCAGAAATGCACGAACAGCGCTTAAATTAAAAGGGTACTTTTTTAATTAGGAAATTCTGAATCTTGAGCAGCGAAAAGATTCACAATAAATCACACTGAAAAGATTACGACGGAGGGATACTAAAAGACTTTGAACATTATTATGCACTACATGTATACATAGCAAAATATTTGCGACAATTTATTGCTTTAAAATTATATTCATATATTTACAAAATTAACACATATATTAAAAAATATTTAAATGGACTAACAAAGTCTACAAAAACCCTATTAATTAATAATTTTGCGATATTCGCACCTACAATTATCAATAAATTGTATTAGTACTATTAAATTAGGTTAAAATCTGACTACGAAAGAATGCTATCCAATTTGAATTAAGAATGCTATCCCATAAATTATTTTCTATCGCTGCAAGCTTTGGAAGACCATAAAAGCCATCTCAAGTGTAGCCATCCAAATAAAGATGTTGTAAGATAGATTTGGCGTCATAAAACAGTTTTACTAATCCATTTACGAGACTTTTACTAATTCATTGCCTTGCAGCCATTACATGGCGATCAGCGAAGGCACAAAGGCGGGGAAAATGGAGGGCAATCGAGGGGAAAATGCATTTTCCCGCACACCCACAATTGCCAACACGTGTGCGGCACGAAAACTAAACTGGCGTCATTTAATTAACCCGCCAGTGCAGCAGAGGGGTCCGCTTAACCCCTGCCGCACACGGCGACCACATGATGATTACGATGGCGACGGTATCGGGGTATCACTGTCTCGCTCCCTTCACCAATCTCAATTTCGGAGGGGATATGGGGATGGGATATGCCTAGACCTCGTAAAATCGGGAAGTTATTTTTATGCGCTTTTAATAGACTCGCGCTTAGAACATCACCCCTGCCTCACCCCTCACATCGTATTTCATGTTTATGAATGCATTTTTATTATGATTTCAGCTCTTTTTGTTGCCTTTCCTTGGCATTTGCTGTTGAGCCTGGTATAATTTTCATGGCTCTACTTTATGATCGTTAATTTTTACTCGGGAAAAGTTTACGACAATTACAGCGAGTGTGGGTGGGAAAACTAAGCGAAGTGAAGGAATGGGAGTGGGGCAATTAAACTGGGGAAAGGCAAACAAATCTCGAACAAGTCGTTAATATTGATTCCACCCAGGGCAACAGCTCAATTCGAGGCCAAACTAGAATGTATATCGTTAATACTATAGAGACATTCTGGTAACTAATATTTAATTTTCGGGGCAGTATGGGGTTAAGATGACAGACACACACACACCCAACCCAAACCCGCCACCCAGAAAAACAAACCGAGGACAAACTCATAAATCTTTGCAAGGGACTCCGACTCCCCTTTCTTGCGAAATCCAAGGAAACATGCCATAAAACACATGAAGAAGTGTGTAAATAACAGAAGGAGCCGCAGGATGAGGAAGCCCCAGGAGCATCGAGAGCACCGAAGGGGAAGTAGTAGAAATCTAGTGGGGGCCAGAACCATTGGACACCTTTAAGAATCTGTTTTTGCCCCGCGTTTTTCCCCAACCACAGGCAATCTCACAAAATTTATGTGCGAGCATTTTTTGTTCGGAATGAATCAAAAACAGACCTCCACTCAGGGGGTGGGTCATTAATTTATGTAAATCACAAATTATGATTGGGTGGAGTAAGGGCTTGGGGTATAGTATTTTGGTCGGTGGTCAGGATTGTGCAGAGAAAAAAAAACCATATTGATAAAAGCACTTATTCAGCTTAATTGCCGCCACATTAGGATTAAAGGGGAACAATAACATGAGGTATCTCACAGTAAAGGTGTAATTCCAATGTGCAAACTAAATTCCCAGGACTCAATTTTCTACTGTTTGTTATACTCTATAGTGGAATATAAGGACGTCATTTGTTATGATTGTTAACATCAAAATATTCGTAATTAGTCGCGTGAAAAGAAAGATAAATTTTTATGATAGATAGCATAGAAATATTTGCAATTGCTGTAGGGATTTGATTTTCTTCCTGTGTAGCGATTCCACCCGACGGCATCCTACCATTTAAACTAGGCCTAAGCCAAGTGGAGCAGCAGCTGTAACACGTTGATTATGCAAGCTTCATGATGAAATCCCGGGAATGTGGACGATGATGATGATAATGGTCTTGGGGTCTCTGCGGTTTCTTTGGGGGTTCCTCGCTCTGGTTAAGGGTAAGTGAAAAGTACCGCAGCACGAGGAAGCCGTTGCTTGCTTAATGGCGCAAAATGTTCGCAGTTGGCGAAGAAGACCGAGAGGCGAAATGATTTATGACACAAGGAACTTAATTTATTAATTTCACCCGAGCCTCGAAAGTGAATGGAGGGACTAACGATGGGGACCAAAATGTTTACAAGCTTTCATTTTTCTGCTCTAGGGTTTCAGAACAAGGCAGCATGAAATTAGAAAGGGCGAAAACCACTGAACAAGGTCATATAGATTGAAAAATGCATGAGTAATGTGGAAAATGAAGGCAAAGCATTTTACATAATATCTACTCAAAAAATATGGTCAATTTAATTTATTAATAACACTTGAACTTGTTATACGATTGTATCATTTCCTTGAGATAACTCAGCTGAAAAGCGGCCATTTTCCTGATCTCACTTATAAAATATGACTTAATATCTCTCCAGGATACCTTGACGTCATTTTAACAAGACCAAAACACCAACATCGCTTCCAACCAATAACCAATCGCGCATCATTTTAAAAGAAAACTCAATAAAATCAATTTTAGCTCATTAGCAACGGAACGAAGGAATTGATGGCGATTCGTTTGCCTTCACTTTGATCTAAAGGCACTCAACGATTTCGACCATTTCCCATAAATTGGGGCCCGCATATGTGGAGGGAAAATATTTTTTAGGCGCTGATGGAGAGAACATAGTTTCGAATATTTCGCTTTGAATTTTCCACATTTTCAGCTCTTGATTAATTGCACAATCAGCGGAAAGAATTCATGAGATATGTAAAGCATTTCAATCGCCAAACGAATGCATAAATAAATCGCTTATTAAATCATTATAAAACTGGGCAGCGAAGAATTAATGCGTTGACAAACAATTTCATTGGCAGATTGCGAAAAATGTGTGTGTGGAAAATGGACACAAAGAGATGATGAGGGCGACGCGTTGGCGGTCTGTAAATCAAATGATTACAAAGAGCACTTTCCTCCATATTCAAATGAAAAAGATACTTTCCCCCCAGCCCGTCTTCATTTTTAAATTTTTGAGCAAGGCGGCCATTAAGCTGTCAGCGGTTGTTCAGACGGAAATGAGCAAAAGGGAAGAAGATGGCCTAGGTCAGAAAGCAAAAAGAGAAAAACCGAGGCTGGAACAGAGACAGGAAGTCTGAAATGGCATGAAAAACATCTCAGCGAAGTGTGTATCACGGAAAATTCGCAGACGAAGCGGGGTACTTTTGATGGATTTTCCATGCCAGCTTAAAGGGAAACAGGGGAGGAATCATTGAAAGGCGTGAAACAGTTGTTGAATCATTTGCGTTGTGGCATTCACTTAGTATGCATTATTAAGCAATTTTCCTTTTTACCGGTTTTATTTTTGCAAGTAATTTAAGCTTGGGGTTGAATTTTTTGTGTACGGGGATTGGATAGGTTGAAGCTCTGGCATTTGCGTTGAATTAAGCATTAAATATGGAGAGCATTTACATGAACCCAAAAACATTGAAAATTTAAGCTTTTATTTTAATTTTAATGGAACGATAAAAATTTAAGTTCCCTTCAATCGAATACTCTATAAAAACCGTACCGAACTACCGCTTGAGTGAAACAAAAACCTTGGCCAACATCTGTTTTTCCTCTTTCGATGGAGCAACTTCAGCAGCTCAACAAACTCGATCTAATAAATTTCGACGTAATAAAAATATATCATCAAATAGTGTTGCCTGACTGCCGTGCTCCATATAACTATTTGGCAAATAAAATAAATTGCCCAGAGCTCTTCCGCTCCTTCTCACTCACATCTCGCCCATTTTCCCGGCTTATCTCTGGCCACACCAGCAACGTGAAATGGGGGAAATGGCTGAAAGGTGGGCTCAGGGCTCGAACAACCCTTAAATCACATTTTGCCTAATTTTTCGCTGTCAAAAAACCTCATTAATCTTTCCCAGCCTGGCAATGGCATGAAAATGGAGCAGGATAAAAAAAAACATACGAGGAAATTGCTTAATGGGGGGACTCCCCCGCAGAAACACACCCATAGCTGACTTTCTCGTACACTTCGATTCAAGTTCTGTACCACTTGTTAAAATTCATATTAATAAATAAATGTAGAAATATTAATTTCTGAGCAAGGTGATAGTACTGGATGTCATCCCTAAAGAAGAAGCTATTTTAAACAAATAAATATACTATACACACAAATTTATATACTTAGATTAAAGTAAGTATTCCTGATTTCTTATAGTGCTCAGGGCTATTGTTTCACCTTATGGAGTTCGTAAAGTTGCCCTTGAAAAATTGCTGGCTCGTATGTCAACCCCAAAAAAAAAAAAGGTGGGGGTGCTAAGACGAGATTGGGCCAGGAGCTGAATGTTAGTCGAACTGAAAAAGTCGAACGTGTGTAATTTATTTAAATTTAAGGACCCTGCTCAGGAGTCAAGACTTTTGGAGTGCGTAACACTCGGGTTTTTCCTCCTGCTGCCCCTTGGTACTTCAACCCCTTTTTTTGGGCCCACTTGAATATTGATTTCTTGCGTAATCTTTGCGGCACGCCCACACCTTTCCTGCTGCCGGCGATAGTGTCGTTCGCCCCCATTGACGTTTCATATTTATTAATGAGGCGCATTTGTGTTCGGAATTTATAATTTGGGGGTGGAGCTGCTGCCTCTCGCACTTCTGTGGGCCTTAAATGTAATTGAGTAATTAACATAAATTATAATACATAATTTGCGCTCGCCTTTTTCCGTAATTGTTGTTAGGTAATTTGGATTACAGGCCAGCTAGCCAAAAGTTTCGACCCCGCCTCCTGCTTCAGCATAAATGAAAATTATTGTTTAGACCCTATCGTGAAGCTGTATATATGTGCTCTGAGCAGAATCGAGAATGCGATAAGCAATTTATGCTCAAAGTTTTACCCGCTGAAAAGTTTGGCAAGCATTTTGTTTGTGCGTCGCCCGTAGCTAAATCAAACTAAATCGGCATCAGCACGGATTCTCAGAATGATGGTCGCAATAAAATGTGAGTGGCGACAAGAAGGGGATTCATCTCCAAGACCAGATTGCCTTATAATAAATTTTATAAAAATATTTTCAAGCAGTTTTAATGACTATAAGCGATAATGTAATTATACGATTTGAAACGTTTTATTTTAATTCTATAGAAAAACGATTTTTCTGATTGATTCGTTATTTCCTCGTGTAGAGTAAAATTGACCAGGTAACTCGAGGAAAAGGTATTACCGCGTCCTGAGTCCCGACAGACATTTATCAAATAAGCCAAGCACATGACACCGCAAACCAGCTTCCACTTGATTGCTGCTTTTCCGGATTCTGCTGGTTTTTCTTGTCTTTCCCTGCGACAGAGTCGCCGGGGAAGACATCCGTCAGGAGTTGGCAAATGGAAGTTGGAGCGACCCCCCGTCGCCATATTGAATTTTCCTATATGACACCCACCCATTCGGAGGTCCTTGGATGTGCGTTTGTGGCTGCTCTTGGCTGTTCTTGGTTACATGCCACCTTGTTGCTGCCTGACGCACACACATCAGCAGCAGCATCAGCAGCAACATCCACAGCAGCATCATCTGCTGGAGCAACAGCAACATCATCGCTGACATCACTAACGCTTCTGGGAGTTTTGGCTCAGAAGAGAAAAGGGTTGAGGGGTGTAGATGCCACATGGCAACTCTGTGCATAATTTTGCGCCTTGTTGTCATGTTTCAGGACTCCTCTGCAGGATCCTTGCGCTCATTTGTGTGTGTGTTCTACGTCGGGGCTTGTAAAATGTAAATAAATACGCAGGGACACGACCGAAGGGGAAATCACTTTTGTTTGGTTACCTAGACTATTTAAAAGGACTGAGTAAAAAGTATTAATTATTAAACATAAGAGAAAGACAATCTAAATGAAAACTTAATACTTCATTATTTTCTATAAAATGTGTATTTTAGAAAAGACATTAGAACGCTTCAAAAATGTATTAAAATTCAAATAATAAATCAAAACTGGATCTGCCCATAATATCAGAACATTTGCGATTTAAACGTGCGTGCGCTATGAGAAGAAGTTTAGGCCGGTGTACATAGATACATCCAGGTCTGGTTTCAACGCCTTGTTTTTGAACCTTAGCTGAGGGGAAGCCAACCCCAAAGGGGTTTTCCATCCCCAGCCCCGCCCCTAAAACATTTACCTATTCCAAAGAGTATTGTGCGTTGCTTACGCAGCTATCATCAGGGCAGGAAAACAACAATGCCCCTCCTGAACTCGGATTCCTGGTGCTGCTACCAAGTTTTTTTTTTTTTTTTTTTTTTTTAATTTTTATTATTTATTGAATCTTCCCTTTGTGTTAAGAGACTAACAATAAGTGTTCAAATCTTAATCTAACTTAATTAACTTTCACTTAGTGATAGTTTTTTTTTTTCATTAATGCCCTAATAAGTTTATTGCTGGGCTGGGAGGTCGTTGCGGTGCAGCCGGCTTTGACTGCATACTCGGATTAGTTTTCTTGCGAGGGGATTTGTATGGGTGGTCAGCTTTTCGTTATACTTCGTTTTTTTCTCAGCTATTACTTCGATTACTAATTTGATTTTTAGGTCTCTGTGTATGTTTTCGTTCCGAAGGTACCACGGCGCTCCAGTGATAATTCTCAGAATTCTTGACTGTGCTCGCTGAATAATGTCTATGTTACTTCTGGATGCGTTGCCCCACAGCTCGGAGCCATAAGTCCAGATAGGTTTTAAGACGGAGTTGTATAGAAGAGCTTTGAACTCCAGACTAAGTGGAGAGCGAGCATTTATGAGCCAGTGGAGGTTCCTTGCTTTAAGTTTAAGATGTTTCGATTTGGCTTCTATATGTTTGCGCCAAGTGAGCCGCCTGTCCAGATGAACTCCCAGATATGTTACCTCGTCGGCTTGTGGAATGCATATGTTATTCAAGACCAGTGGTGGGCATGTTTGTTTGTTTAAGGTAAAGGTAACCTGCTTGCATTTTTGAACATTTATTGAAATTCTCCAGTCGGCAAGCCATCGTTCTACAGATGTTAAGTGTCGGGATAGGAGTGCCGTGGCTTTTATTGGGCATTTCGAGCGACTGAGTATCGCGGTATCATCAGCGAACGTGGAGGTTGTTAGATTGTAGTCTATGGGGAAATCCGCCGTATACAGGGTGTATAAGATTGGACCCAGTACACTGCCTTGCGGCACTCCAGCTTCGATTGCGCAATCGCGTGAAGTGCTTGTATCGCATCTTATTGCAAACACTCTGTTATATAGGTATGACTTCAGTAGCTTATGTGTGTTTTGGGGCAACAGCTTGATTATTTTAAACAAAAGTCCATCGAGCCACACTCTGTCAAATGCCTGCGCGACGTCTAGAAAAATGGCTGTGCAGTATTCTCGATGTTCAAAAGCAGTACGAATTTCTGACGTGATTCGGTTGACCTGTTCGATGGTTCCATGTTTTTCTCTAAAGCCAAATTGATGTGTTGGAAGTGTGTTGTTTATTCTAAGATGAGGGCTAATCCGAAGGAGTAGCATTTTTTCAAACAGCTTTGAAAGACATGTTAGTAAGCTTATCGGTCTATATGATGATGGCTGCGTTTTATCTTTAAGTTGAGCGTCAAAAGTTTTGATAGCCTGTGAGCTGCCTACTCAAGTGACTTGGCCCCTTTCCTTCGGCTCCAGCCATCGAGCCATCCAGTTTTCCTTTAAGAAAAGCGGAGGCCGGGAAGCCAGGCGGCATTTTTCATTTTTAGTTGGGCAAATTTTTAACACAAAACTTTTATGTAAAATGTCTTCCGAGATAAAAGTTTAAATTGTCAATTGAAAATGTTGTTTGGCAAAAGTTTTTTTGATTAATTTTCACAACGCTGCGTTGACAATGAAGCGATGGGCGGAAAAGCGAGGGGAGTCGAGGAAAATTCAGCAAATGCCGCACGAGGCAAACAAACAATTGAGCACATTAACGCTTAGAGATACAAAGAAAATAGGGAGGGAAAATGGAAATTCGAGGAAGGAAATGAAGAGACTACTGCTATTTGCATGTGAATGTGTTGAAATAGAATTTGATGACGAAAGCAGCAAACAAAAGTGAATAGCAAATAAATTAAAGTGAATAAAAGAGCCAGTTTCTAAATAAAAATAAATAAATTACTGAAATAGAATGCTCATTGACATAAAGTTCATTTATGACTCTTTAATGTATTGTAGTTTTTGTAGCTTTAATTTTTGTTTGTTTTTAAATTTATTAAGTAAGTAAGAATCCTCTTGTTTCAATGTAACGTTGAATTCTTTTTCTAATTAAACTTACGAAACTAGAGTTTTCCCTTATATTTTGTGCTAGCTACAGTATTTTCTAAACTTTCCCTTGCTTGGTTACCAAATTCCATACTCATAATACTCATATAATTTCTTCAAACTTCCGTTTGGACTTTTTCCTGGCTCATCCTTTGTCAAGCTCATTGCTATTTGGATCGAGCTCGCCTCCCTTTGATTTAGTGTTCGGAAAGCTATTTTGTACAATTTCCACACGATTGATTTCGCAAATTCTCGCCGCAACAGAGGCTGCAGGCAAAACAAGCCCCCGAACCTCAAAAACGCCCCAAAAAGCGGCGAGAATACAGGTTCTACACTTGTAATGCCTTTTGGCCTCTAGCCATAATTACCCAAAAAGCCGAACCAATTCCAATTTCAGTCCCCAAATTCCACAACCACCCCTTGCTCACACACGCACACACCCACACGCCACTTGGGCAGGATGGGTGGCCTGATTCCTGGGACTTATCGACTGGGAGATATCTCGGGTAATGCAATTAAATCGCTCCCCAACATTTTCGGTTCGTCCGTTGCTTGGGCAATTCATAAATATTTTATTTGCCCATCGCACCCTTTGACCTGTGCCATAAGTTCTCAAAAAAAAAAAATGCTATAATACATACAATATACGACCAAAAACAAAGTATCATCTTTTTAAATCCAATAAGTAGTATATAAATTGTTAAAACAAAAGGTTAATCACAAATACACATTCTTAAAAAACTATAAAATTTTCATTGCAATAAATTACACTTATACATTTTGCCATATAAAAATAGTACAAATTCTTCTCTATATTTGTTACCGGAATTGTACAACGCGTCGTATTGGAAAAAGCTAGGCTATATTTATATTGCGTATACGCCATGGTGGCTATCTAATATGGCTCTTTCTATGCTCCGTTCTTCATTATTACTTATCGCTTGGGCAATGGCAGTCAAATTGCTTCTGGGCCAAGCACTCTCTGTTTGGCCATCACATTAGAGCTGCATAAAGTTTCCGGTTCGATGTCGTTCTGCTTTTAGTCCCCAACCGCTGAAGTAAAGGGTTAAAAAGGTGCGGTTAGCCGGCGAGTCGCAGTTACTCGGGCTGGAAAACATTGGAGCACGCCATCGAAATCAACCCCCGAAAAATGGGCACCAGCTGCATTGGCTTTACTGTCTTCCTTGTTTGCTCTTCCTGCCAGTTAAGCTTCCTTCCGCCGCTTTGATGTGCCAGAAATTAATTGCCTACAATTAGGCGCTCTGGCAAATGTCACTCACTCACTCACAAAAGGGGAGCATCGACCACCCTACTGTTTGCTAAGAAGTAATAACCATTTTTGACACTTACCGTTATTCCTGTTTTTAGGTGGCTTAAAGGCTTTCCAGCAAATGTCTGAAAGGAGAGAAAAAAAGGAAGCGGTTTGTTAGTCCAAAGTTCGAGATGAAGTGACTCCTGAAAGTCGACAAAACACATGCCATTACATGGTCATACTTGTGCAGACTTGTGGAATGTCTGCCCATGTCACATGCCTTCCGACCACTGACCAACCAGCCGATGGCCAAGTCCAAGTCCAAAGACCTGGCCAGATCCCAAGAACCAGCCATAACAAGGGAAAAGTTCCACCAACTTTGCGTCGAGTGCCTTTTGCCTAATGAAAAGAGTCTGTCATTGACTAGAGGAAATGGAAAAGTTTTCCATAGACCAGTCCCGAAAGTGGTAAGAAGCAGCCAAAAGCCTTGTCCAGTTATGGCCTGTGACAGCCAGTTACTTTGGTCTCCGTTTTTATTGAAATAAATAAAAGTAGATGATCGGGAAAGGGAGGAAAGCGCCACATAAATGTCTACAAATCATTTTAAGTTGGCATTCTTGTTCTATCTAAGTCTTTTCTGCAAAAAAATCAAATGCCATACATCTGTATCAAAATAAATAATGTCAACTTATTTGGGAATATTAAATATATAATAATAATAAATCAATCCATATTATATTTAAAACCTTGCATACCAATAAAATTTGTTTGTAGTACTTAAACAATAAATCATTAATCGAATATTTATAGACTCGTACTTTTCTACTTTTCATGTGTGAATGTAACTAACTGTTTGGTTGCTTTACCTATACATTGCCCATCTTTTGGCAATCGTACTCTATCTGCAGATCTTTCCGCATGCTCCTCAAATTGAAATGACCATTTGTGGCCGACAGTAGCTAGCAAAAGTTGTTCGTGCCAAACAGGAATAACATTTATTTGCTCCGACTTCGCTTTTGGTATCTTATTTGGCTATATTGTTGGCCGACTCCCTTGACATTTCTAATGGCGCATGGCGCACATACACCGACTGGCCAAGAGAGATTTATTATCGGCTGTCATTGTCGACGGCCAACACACACCCACACCCAACATATATGTATGTATTTATATGTTTTTGGCCACCAGCAATCATCGCCCACCCTCCTAGGAGCCGCAAAACATTTGTTATAATCAAAAGTTCTGACTGCGCGATGGCTGCTGCTTTGATTTCTCTAGCCCCGGAAAATCACAACTTCTCAAAGATAGTTTTCCGATTTTCTCCCGAACTCGAGCGCAATTTGTTTGGCTTAAGGTTGACAGTTCAATAAGGCGGAATTCCTCTTTAATATCCATAAATAACCCGCAAGCAAAAAAAAAAACTTGCTACCTGGGGGCGCAGGGTCACTAATTACGCATACGCAACGCTGTCTTAGGGGTTGGAAAAGTTGTCGGAAAAGTTCCTTAACCCTGCGCGCCCTAATGCCATTTCCAATAACTTCTGCTGCAGTTCCCAGCGAGTGAAGGAAAAGTCGAAGAAGATGGCGGAGCGGAGACATTTGCCAAAAATCCTTGCCTCGCCATATATCGTTTTAACATAATTTCTGTGGTAAAATTAACTTTATGAACTGTTGAATGGAACCAGGACGAGACCTAGGAGCTGAGTTAGGAGGCGAACAACCCTCGGAGGCAGTCTGCAAGTAGCTAGCGTGCGTCTCACAACCTGCCACTTAAAACAAATAACAAAGTTTTGCTTAACTTTGCTCTAGCTCCTGGTGCTCGTCCCTTTCCTCCTGTTCCTCCTGCTTGCTCCTCATCATCCCATGTCCTTTTTCCCTCGTCTTATTCAGGCAGCTCTTGGGGGAAATTATGGCCAGACACAAAGCGAAAAGCGTCGTCAACGACGTCGAGCGGCTTTTGTCTTGGGCGGTACGGCATCCAGCAGGAAAATCATCCTCGACAAGGACTCCTCCTGCCCGTCTGGCGAGGAAGCGGTATTGCAAAGCAGCAAAGCTTCTCCTGATGGCAAAATTACATATGAAAGTGGATTTCATTAAAAAGAAGTTGGCTGCAGTGAAATATGGCGAGTGAAAGACATTTATCCAGTAGGACTTGTCTGTGGCCTAGCAGTGCTGACGCGACTTAGCTAGATGACATTTGAATAAATGTGTTTGGAGATAGAAAACTAACTGAGCTGGTAAACTTTACATATATTTGCAAAAAAGTATAGTACTATTAAAAAAACAAATATTAATACAAGGCAAAAAAAAAGGTAACTAAAAATTTAAACTAAAATAACAAAAAGTTTCTTATCCAATATCCCCTTTTTTAAATCTCCTAAATGGTATAATTTTCTTAAGACCATACATAATATTTTTTTTTAACTTTTCAACACTACAGTTGCCAACTTTCCAAAGAGCTCCAAAGGCATATTACCTTTACTCCTTGGACAGGTGATAATGCCATGGCGACAGGCAATAAGGGAATGCAAAATAGTTCGACGTTCTCCAGTTCTCAGAGGCTCAAGCTCCTGGACAGGAAACAAAAGGGATTTCCATCGCAATAAGACGACTTGGAGACGCTCTCTAATTGGCTTTAATGGGACAGGGGAAAATAAATCCGGCAAAGACCATGAAATATCATCAGCCGTAAAGGTGTTGGAAAAATCGTAATGAGACGTTCGAGCCAAGCACAATTGGCGGCATTTCAGTTTAGGCCAATTTCCACGGGCAATACAGCGTTATATGCGAATGGCTCTTAACCGCCGAGGAAAGCTCTTTGCGAAAGAGTGAGGGCGTGCATATAAAAACGGCGCCAACTTCATGAATTTTGAATGAAAGTAGAGGGCAGAAACTAATGCCGGAAAATGTGGGAGTTCCCCCCACCACATGCCCACAACCTTCCCGCCAAAACCGAAAAAAAATAAAGAGCAAAACTAAGCACGGGGGCATTTTCCCGCTGACACAAGACATGGAGGAGCCATCGTTTCCAACTTCCGACGACTACTTAGAGACGCCTAAACAGCTTCATTACTTTTATGGGGCTGACGGCGCGCTTCGTTGGCTGCCATTGTCTGTTAGCCAGTTTGGTTGTTTGGCTGCTTGGCAGTTTGGCTGCCTGCCTCTTTGGCCGTTTGTCTGGCCAGGCGCAAATTTGTTTGTGTAAATTAAATGAAATGACTGTAAAAATGCCAAATAAGCTAATTTGCGGTTAGTTTTTTTGCTTCTATACGACGGGGATGCAAAAGACAAGAAAATTGGGTTCTCTCGAGTTTTGAGTTATGGGATCATTTGTTAGGGAACGCTTGATGGTTGTCACAAAAGCTCTCTACATTTTTAAGTGATTCATTTTGCTAATCTTTCAAGGATGTTTTCATCATAAAAGCCTGACAATTAATTAGATACTTTTCACAAAAATGTATCACTTTATATCAGCAAAATAAAGTCGAAATTGTAATTTTGAGGTGATGTTAAGAGATATTGAACTTTTAAAATAAATATTTTCAATTCAAATACTATACATTTTTAGTCGTGAATGTAATTTTACATTTTTCGAGGCTCCAGTAGAAGCAAACATTTTTTTCCAGATTTAATATCAACTTTGCAATTGGTGTGAGTTTGATTTTATTTCTAGGTTACTACTGTTAAAGTGTAATGGTCTGACTACCATATATATATATGTATATACTTTAGTTTCCCATAAGCTTAGAATTATGACACCATTAGATGGGAGACTGTTTTATGAGTTGCTCCTGCAGACGATCAATCAGAGGTCTCAAAATGACCAGCCATTGCTCACATTCTTCATACAACTTTTATAAGCCTCCAACGAAGTAACTCCAATTTGAGTTCAGTTCGTGCTGGGCTTTTTATGTCCCCCGATGGTTTTGGTTCAGTTCAGTTCAGTTCAGTCGTTGTTGTGGTCACCAGCAGTGTCTGGATGGTCATTTTCCGGACTAGACTCGGCTCCACTATGGTTGCATACCAAATGCAGAAAGTCTTCCGTATCCTCCCACTTTTGCAGCCACCCTGGCTATTTTTCTGCCTGGCCATGAATTTTGCATTAGAGTTTAGTTAAAGTGCAGCTGGTGCGAATCCCAAAGGGGGAGGGATCTGGTATGGAGTATGGTTAGTGTAGAGCTGGCCTTTTTTACACGGAATACGGAATAGATATGGCCAGAATGCGAAGCCACTGTCAGGGCCATTAACTATGTAAAAGGGGTGTGATTTAAAGAGTTTAAAGTCGACTAGAGGGATTGATGCAAAAAGTTTCAAAGCTATGAACAAATTGCAGTAAGACCTAATATTTAGAGAAATCAGTAATTAAAACAAACGCAGGAAGTAAGATTTAATTGCTCTAAGACGCTATTATTAATCTAATGGCTTAAGTTCTGTATATAGCCAATAATTACTCCATCGAAAGATTCTCAGTCACTCTAACTAACATCGCATGAAGATTATTCAACCCATAAAGTTTCGTGACAGCTGTTATGTTGAGATGATGTACACAGTTAATCCTTATTCGAAACTAATCCCAAACTTCGCCTCCGAATGAACCCAACTATGTTGATCATTAGTTTTCCCGATTGCCCCAAGTCATTTCCATTTTCCGGGCTTTTCCCTGAATTGATAATCGGGAAGTGTTTCCCTTGAAATAAACTCCAAGTGAGCGACAACAGCTGCGACAGAGTCCTGTTGGCTCCTTCAAATGAATTATAGCAACAACAAACTTTTGCATTATTTTATGAAAATTTTGTTAAACAAATTTGTTGCCCGCTTGCCAGCCATGGAGTTTGTATTTGTGTTCGGCTGTTTTGCTTAAATGTAAGCAAAATTGGAGGGGCACAAGTAACTCCACCCCTCTGGTTTCCTGCGTTGAAAAGTTGTTCAGTTTGTGTCACCCGGACACACCTGAGAGTCCTGGCAAAGGATGGGCCGAGGGATAGGATATACTCGCACAGCAAATATCTGGCGCACATCGTGTCTTCCCGCCCCTCAGCCCAAAACTCTTCCCCGCCCTGTAAGTATGGTATTATAACTTTTTCACGGCATAATTTATGCGCACTTTATGCAAATTTTTTCTATAAACCAACCAACGCTGATTCACAGTGAAAAATAATATTGTAGTATTTGAGATTATATCAGTAAATGTTATCAATTGATACAGTTTTGAACGACGAGTTGTTTATATTCTACAATATATGACTTGTTTTCAATACACTTTAGATACTAGATATTATCATACTTGTCAGCTTCAATAACTTAAGCTAAATTTCTCGCAGTGTAAAAAGCATGCGTGCCCTGGATGAGTGCGTTGTTTTTGAAATGTAAACTGTAAGCGGGCTTTGCTTTTAAAAAACAGATATTCAACATGGCGTGGAGTTGGCAAGGAGGTGGATAGAAGAGCGCTTCGTAAACGCCAGTAATTATACATTTTTGCTAACTTCCTGCTGCCAGGTTCGACTTTTTGGCCCACCAATCCCGGCCAGGCGCTTGTTTTTAATGAAAAAAGTTGCCACAACTGGGGCTCTGTGGCCGGGCAAGTTCTAATTGATTTTTAGATTGATATGCAAAGCAGCGGAGTCGAGCGAGCAGAGCCTTCTCGTATCCCATTTGAATTTTCCGTTGACGGAAAGTTTTGTGGCATCATTCCGAAACTCGGAAAATGCCACCATAGGCATATTAAATTTCAATTAAAATGCCAAAACGAAATGCTAATGGCCAGTTGATATGCAACTAATTTGCAATTTTCTTTTATGATCAGACTGTGCCCAACTGCTTTTATTTCCCCTATAATTTATCAATTTGCTTATCGTTTGACGGTCATTCGAGTCGATGGGAATTTCGTCCGGATAATTTACTTATTGCATTTTAGAGTATCCTGATTGGCAAAAGGATTTTTTGCACACTTTATAATATGCTTTCGTGTTATGTTAATAGCAGATAGAGAGCACTAATTGATTAGATCATTTATTTAGCTGGATATAGGCATTTGGTTTTACCTACATTAAATACTTAAAAAAAATTTTTGATAAGCAAGACAGGCTTACTACCCAAATTTTGTAATTAAATTAATTCCAAAAAGTTAGACATACACGCCAATATTTGTTCAATACATCTGGTAAATTAAACGTTAAAGAAAATGTTTTACTCTATTGGCACTTCCCTTTTCCCATTTTATTTGACCTTCACCGTGTACAATGGGCCATTTGAAATTATTGGAAGAGCTCCACTTTCGGGTTTAGTGAATCCAAATCCTCAAACCTAAGAGCCCCCCTCAAATGCTCCTTCACCTTGGTATCCTTAATTGAATTCGTGTAATTCGTCCGGCAACTCTGCTTTTCGCTTTTCCGCTTTTCCTTTCCTTATCCTTGTCTAGCGCTTTTCGTTTAATGAGGACTGACAGGCGACAAGCGTAATTAAATTTTATTTTACTCTTACATGCAAATTCTATGGGAGTTCTTTTTTAGTCACGTCGCTTTGTCTTCTGCCCGGGCTTGATTTGATTTTCCGGGGTGGTATTATCTTAGTCAATCTCCATTTTGGGTTAGACTTGGGTGTAATTTATGAGCTGACCAGCGGGTGGTGCGAAAGTGTGGCGCGCAATTGCCCAACTTTAGTTTTCACCACCCAAGTTACTCCAAATTGAATTTGGCGCACAAAAGCCTATTGATTTCAACCCCCATATTAAGCATACGCCGCGTGTGCGACATCTTTGAGCTTCTGTTGCTGACTATGATGGAAAGGCAAGTCTGTCGCTGACAATGACATATTAGACTCATTTACACATTTATGCACACAGATACGCTTCTGGTCCAATCTGAGAAATATTTTTTATTCAGCTCCTGACTAAAGCAATTTGTATGCAAAATAGTCGTAAACAATTTCACATTCTGCCTGGCATGGAGGAAAAATAAGTCAAGTGCATTGACAAGTGACTTCTAACGACAGCCCTTTGCTGAGAGAATGCAATGCACATAGCTGAAATGCTCAGGAAGTAGGTCACTCTATATCGTTATTTTAAACTGTGTATTGTATTTATCTATAAATTCAATTAAAAGTAGTTGGATTGTGCTAAAATCTTTAAATCGTATTTTATTTTTTTCTTGAAAATTATGAATGTTTTGAGTCATGTCTTTAAAATATTTAATAATAGTCTCAAATTGCTAACCTTTTTTTTTTGTGAGTTAATGTTTTCTCCCAGTATCTCAGTCTCAATTGACATAGAAATTCGTTTGCATTTCTCTTTCAACGAATTCATCAGTACACAACATACTTAGTTAGCTTGCAGCCACAAGAAAGAGACAGACATAAGTGGGAGTGAAAGAGAGGGAGTTCTGGGTGAGTGCGCTGAACAAGTCGGCAAATTCTTTTAATTAGCCCATTGCCTTTTATAGGCCAAAGCGACTGCATTTGCTTAGAACTCGAGTGGGCGGTGGGCAAAGGCTAAAAGGGGGCGGGGCAGCAGTTTGTAAAGAAAATATTATTTGTTTGAGCTGCTTTAATTAGTTAAGTCGGGACAGCTTGAGCCGCTTGAACGGCTTTACAGAGTGTACTCTATAGGGGAAGCTTCTGAACAAGGGGTTTGTTTGATAAATATCAAAGCATGATAGTAAATTAATTAACTGCTAAAGCATACTTAAAATATATATGTATGATTAAGCAATCTAATTTTGGCAGTGAATACCCAATTCGACTTGAATACTATCGATTCCTCGTAAACTAATTACATTCTCAACTGACTTTGCCATTTAGTTAAAGCTGACGACATCGACGAGGAGATTGATTTGCTCTCAACGCGCCAATAAATATTCATCAAGAAGGCGAAACTGTGTCGCACTGCAGTTGCTCCACATGCTTTATATACTTTTATACACATATATGTATATACATATATGTACGTACATATATATCATTCAGCTCTATAAATATTCACCCCCAGATCCATTATCAATCATTGGACTATCTGTAGTCTGCTAGTCAGCAGTAAATTGTCAAGTACATAATACTTATAATTTATTTTGCATATAAAAAGAGCGAAATAAAAAATTCAAATTGCATATGAGCTGCTGATACCGCTCCCCCTTTTCCAACCCACCACTTCTTTTGTACAAAAGGCGAGGCCCCCGCCCCCACTACCCTCGCAATCGCACTTAGTTAGATTTATGGCAAAGTCAGTCGAGCAATTTGCGTGGGTAAACATGCACTAAAACTCAATTTAGAGGCGGATACAAGTACTGTTTTATATATGTATCTATACTATGGGCATGTATCTGACGTATGTATCTATGCACAGTTCTTGCAAATTGTATGCTGACACAGCATTGAGGCAGGCGCCCAATTTAATGCGATTTAAGCAAGAGCAGCGCAAATTGAGCGAGCCGCTTGAATGAATGAATGAATGAATGAATGAATGAATGATGATGGATCCAGTGCATGGGTGACTTCTCGAACAATACAGCAATATACCCTATGGTCTGACAAAGAACTGTTTGATACCCTTTAAAAAGAAGTTACCCAAGAATCCAAAATACAATTAGTTTATTTTTTATAGCTCATAAGTTTACAAATTTTTTTTACATATATATAACACAAGATTGGCACATAAAAGGGAATTATTTTGGGCCTGCCTCACATTATTAAATTACAAACACTCACGAATGTCTGGTGTCTTCTAGCTGTCTCTTTCGCGCAACAGACACCTCTCTCTTTCCCTCTTTTAAGGAGCGCTCCCTTTCGCCTCCACCAATTAATCCCAACTGGATTTGGCATAAAGATAAAATGACGACCAGTAACCAGGACAGTGAAGCTCTCGACTGTCGCTTCTGCTGCTCGAGGGCAATATTCCAGTCCCCAGCCAACAAGCATCAAGCGCCCCTCGCTTTTTCCCCACCCACAGATTTCCTCGCTTCACAATTTTCCAGCGCGTGGCGGAGCGGTTTTTCCTACCAACCCAACCCAACCCGCCACTTGATACAAGCAGATAAGTCATTTTTATGTGACACTTTGCCTTAAATATTTCACATTTTTTGTGACCATTTCTGTTGTTTTTTTTTCTTCTTTTTTGTTGGGCGCCATTATGTAACTAAGCCCCCATCGTTCCATCTCCCCATAGATGTTTGGGCAATGACACTATTGTGTATTATAATGGATACTGCGCCTTTAATGGCTGACGATTCTAAGGCACTGATATGCCCAAGATGGCCCCCAATGACCTTCACAGCCAGGAGGAGAGGAGAGGAGAGGAGGGGACTTGACACCCCGAAAAGCTGAATTTTGTCAAAGGAAACCTGAAATGAAAGTGAAGTAATATCCTAGTTGCCCCCCTGTGTCAACGTTAGTTTGCGATAATCTTGAGCTTTGCTGCTAATGCAGTAGTTCCGAAGTATGTAGGTCACTCTGAGCAGGTGAATCAAACCAAGTCACCTTAATCCCTGGGATTTCGGATTTAGTGTGATGTTAAATGATGAAAATGGGTTCAGGATTTCAATGTCCAATAAAGTGTGTTCGTACTTAAATTACGGGCTTAGCTGATATGCTTTATGTGAATATATATTCAAAAGATTGTGTCACAATGGCTTTTTGGGCCTAAATATACTTAGAAACACCTAATACTTTGATAAATGTAGTATTTTCTGCTCTAATAAACATCATCTTCTGCCACCCATTGATACATTAAATTTAGCTTTAAAAATCAATTTCATTCAATCTCTTCTTCCCATAACCTTGAATTGAACAAATTAATTCAATACCAGCATTCAATTCCCCTCATAAATTCCCAAACCTACTTTGACAACTCTTTTTATGGCGTTAATAATAACAAAACCCCCGTTGCTTTAAACACCCAACGAGCGTTTCAATTTCAAGTTAATAATACTTCGAATCGAAAGAGAGAAAAAAGCCTCTTAAGAAATTATCGACAATATTTTGCCCACGCAAATGAGAATTTCGAACGAGGCATGACAAACTTGAGCCGCTGTCAATTGATCTGCCTCGAATCGGTGAAATCCCCACCGTATTTCCCGCCCCCCTTTTTCCGAGCAGACTCAGCCCATTGTAACTGGAGACCGCTGTTGAGAAGGCGTTGAAATTGAAATTGTAGAACGACGAGGTCACCTCCTCGCCCCATCCGAACGAATGACTCCATCCCACCTGGCCGAAACAAAAACGTGAGCGGTACGCAGAGCTGGGGCTTAATGGCAAAGTCCCCAACTCATGGTAATGTAAACACGGCCGGAAAGGTGTGTGTTTCTGTGTGTGTGTGTGTGTGTGTGTGTGTACATAATGCGTAAAAATAATAAGGCAACAATAACAGAAGAGCATAATTTGTGTTGACTCTTTCAATTTCTGAATTGTCCAATCAAAATTTTGTGGTCCGAAAGGGGATCTCGAGTGTCGCCGTGTTCGGGGCTTATAATTAAGCCAAAGCTGTTGAAATGTGCCCACACCATCCACTCTCGATTCAATTAAATTTTCCAGCCGGCCACAAAATAAATGACTTTATTTTCCCCAATTTCGGTTTAGGTGCGAACGCCGCAAAAAGCTGAAAAAAAACCAGTCGGCCAACTGCACACCCAACTTTGGCCAGAACGTGTCGGGTCTATTAAAACGCAAACAAGTCGCAAAAATTGACCAAATCCATCGCCGGCCTGCAATCAAATGTGCAAACTGTGGCAAGTGGCAAACGATCTGGTGACAAATGAGATGGTCTGGCCCACTATTTTGGCGCTGATGACCCACTTGCTCCGCGTTTGGTCACGCCACTTGGCCAAGGAAACACTTCCAGTTGTAAGCGTGTCTCGCGCATCGCTGTTTCTGAGATGGATGGATATCTGGATGGTGGAGTGGGTATCTGCGAGATAGATTTGGCGTGGAGTGAAGAAATCTTGCCTCGTAACAGAAAATAACTATACGATAATATTAATAATACGACTTTAACAGGCCCTTTTAACAATAACTTTATCTTAAAGTCTCATTTTGTGAGTAAAATTAAAGTTTTAAAACATATTTAAAGATATTTTATTTGAAAAAGTGTATGAAGTTTTCTTGATTACTTATTATTATCAACAAAATAATATTATACGAAATCTACCAACAATCTACTTTATTTCGAGACTGGCAAGCCAGGCAAGGTAATATATTTCTCTCTGAAAATTAGATAATATATTGCTTCAACTAAAGCACTTGAATTTAATTGCTGTAACCAGCATTATACACAAAGAAATGTAATAAGATTGTTTGTCGAGAGCTCACTAACTTGTTTCAACAATCTGCAGCTTATTTCCCTCTCAGTCTCTGGCACTTGTGAACAGCTTTTGAAATATCTTTAATTACATATTGTTATTGTTTTTATTAAATTTGCATTTTGTTGTCATTGCCCAAGCTGAAGTGTCTCGGTGACAGGCCACTTGAAAAATGGAAAACACATTTTGCTTATTTTACATATGCAAATACATTTCCAACGCCCTTCATCGTGCTTTTCCAAAAACTCAAGCTCGTTTATTACGGCTCTTTGTTATCATATTTTGCCTTTTAAATTTTAATTGCATTTGTTGTTGTTTGCCCAACGCTTTTTGATTTTTAACAACATAATAAATAAATAAATCCCCAAGCAATGTGCACGTCACATGCACTCGACGGATGTGAAATTTATGCATATTTTCCGCAAATACCACTTGCAACGTGCAACAAAAATTGTCAGGCTTTTAAGCCCTGAACAAAGCCATACGCCCCCGCAGCTCGATTAAGGGCCTCTTAATCAAACTAATTTGGGCGGCTGCTGTCGCTTCTATTGCCTATTATGCTAATCACATTAGTGACCGCAACGGAGCAGGGAGCTTCTATCGGCTGACGGACATGGCTGTCATTTTCATAATTGGCCAAAAAACCAACGCAGAACCGCACAACTATTAGCCTGCCACCAAATTTCGCACACTGATAGACAAACTGACGCTCTGTCATTCAATATTCGCGATTTTCAACTTTATGAAACAAAGTGGAGACAAACCAAACAGAACTTAATGAACCTAGTCATTAAAAAAAAAAACAAATAATTAATTTATTAACAAGTTCATTTGATGTACGTAAGAAGTAGTTGGATTCTAGAATCTTTGCGAACACGACGCATTACCCTTTTAAATAAATTATAAATAAAAAAAATACATACATATACATAAAAAAATTCAAATGTATAAAGTTATGTTAATTTAAAAAAAAATACTTTTATATCCTTTTCTGATTTTCCATACCACTTAAGCTGCGATGTAAAATCCAATGTCCCCGTTTACCCAAGATACTCATGGTCGTTCGTATCTCTGGTTCGTTACCAAAAATTGCCCCGTTATTAAAATTTAACGCAGCAAAAGCGTAAAATTGCCACATTTATGTCCTGCAATGTCCTTCCCCCCGTGCCCGTGCCTCACCATCATCCTCAACTGCTGTTGTGCGTACATTAAAAGTTTTAAAATATACACAAATTGACTTTTGATGTTTCGCGGTTGATTTTCCGTACGTTTTTGTTGCTGCTGCTGCAATGTTATAAATGGTGCGTAAAAAGTTTATTAAATTTTAAAGTTTCCCCTCGAAGTGTGAGTGTGTGTAAGTGGAATTTCCATAAAATAATATTTCAATTATGCAGCCAGTTACGAAAGGAGACAAGCGTTTTATATTTCAACTGGTTTTCCACTTGGCAACGGCTGTTTAAACACTCCCCTTCGTACACGTGAACTTAGACGGTATGAGATAGCCAGGAAAATTTACTAACAGCTAAGTTTATGATTCAAAGATACAGGAATACCCTATAAAAATAACCATTTGCCTAATTAAAATAGCTTATTTATTTAAAGAAAGACATATAGTGTAGAAAGGAAACTAAATGCCTGAGATATATTTCAAAGAACTTGTTTGAAGCAATCTGAACGATAGATGCGTTATTATTCTTACAATTTTATATTTAAAATATTGGTAAAAGTGGTAATTGGCATCTAACAAACCAATTAATAGAAATCATCAAAATCATTGTTTATAAACTCGCTTGAATTATTAACTTTGTATGCAATATATGTGACAAATATGCTTGCGTCCCTCTTCGAAAGCTTAGCAAAATAGTATTGTCAATGGTATGCCTTTAAAGCTAACTAAAATACCCATTTGAAAGGGTATAAAACGGAGATGGAGATGGCGTCGTTTAATGAAGTTTTAAATGAAGTGCGACAACAAACCGAGCAGCAGCAACAGCCGCCACACAACCAAACAACCAAACATCCAAACAAGCGAACAACCAAGGGAGTCGCACACTAGCCGTGCTGAAACAACAACTGCGGCGCGACATTTTGTGGCAATAACGTTGATGATGGTGCCGCCAAAACTGAGGGGCGGCGACGGGCAAGGAGGTGTGGCGCAGCCAAACACACACATGGGGCAACATGGCAACCTCCGACTGACTATTGCAATATTTTTGGCAGCAAGTGTCGCCCCGCAGAGCGAATAAACCAACTTCGAGCTCCAACTGCATATTCCTCTGCGAATTTTCCTCTGCCCAGATCTTTTTCGATTTTTTGATTTTTTTTTTTTTTTTTTTGATTTTTGCAATTGCCAAAAGCCTGCTCCAAGTTGATGGTGTTAGTGGGGTCCTTCTGTGCCGAGTTCGGTGTTCAACGAGCTGTCAACGTTGCTACTTCATATTGTGCTGCTTCCGACTGTGCCTTCGTTTTGGCCAAAAGGGAAATTGCACTACGGCTGCTGACAGACCAGCCGGCTACTCAACTGCTCCTAGGACCGTCCAGTTGAAAACGGGATACGTAGAATATACAAACGCTCAAAGATTTATTCGTTTTCAAGCCGGGGGAAGCACCAGTCATTTAAAGCCATTTTATTAAACAAAACTAAATAAATAAATATATGAAAATATGCTGTAGATATCCTAAGAATGCAAGACTGTAAACAGTTTTGAGGTAAATATTCATGCATTGCCAGTGATACTTTGGTTCATCTAAAACCGTTTTCTATTTTACAATTTTCCGGAAGTAATACTACTCTACCCCTTCCATAATTCGAATAACTTTTGGTTTGGCTACTATTGCTGCCTACATTTGTATACCCCAGCAGAGGGTATTACAATTTGTAACACTTGCCATATTTCAGCGGAGTTCTTTATACTTTATGCTTTCAATTACACTTCCCTACTGAAGCCTTCGAGCCAGCTGCTGTTGTTAATTGTGAATATCAATCAGAGGCTGAGACAAATAGGGGGCAATAAAACAAATACCCAGCACCCGTTGCACATCGGCTGAAAAGGCGAATTCGTCACATCATTTTGATTAATTCGCTTCACGCTTCTTGATTAGCCGAAAGCAGTCCGCCGAATATTCAAATGACCGGGAGTTGAAGATGATAAGGAGCGATCAAAACAGTTTAAAGAGCCATCAAACGCTGACTTTGTGCCTTATGCAAGTCAGCAGTCGCATTTGCATAAATAATAAGGGCAGCCCTCGAATGTCTATTTGTCGTCTAACACTCCACCGGCGGCACCTTTTTGATCTCCAAGCGCCAATTTGGTTTTTATTCGAAGCTTTTTGTTTTTGTTTTGCGTCTGGCAGCGAAATTCCAATCAAGTTTGCAGCTATCAAAGGGAAAATGCCGACAACGACGCTGTAAAAATTTGTGTCTATTTTGTTTCCATGAAAACTTTTCGCCAAGCCCGAAAGATAAGCAAAATAGTTGGCAGCACCGAGCGAACGAGCAGGCGGTAATAAATACTTGGCCCAAAAGTTCCTCCTCGTTGCCTCTTGGCACCTGAACCACAAGAACAAGCACATAGCGTATAAAATAAATAATAATTACCCAACTGCAGTTACACTGATTTGTTGCCCGCGAAAGGTTATCAAAATTTATGCGGCAAAGTTTTTCGGTTTTCTAGGAGCTACTGCTGCTGCTTCTTCAGGCATTTCATAACTCAAATTAATGCTTATTAATTTTTATTGCCATTATTTGTGGCCCATTATTAATTATCTATTTGGTATTTTTATTGCCTCGAGACTGAAAAGGTGCCAACGAAATGAATTCGTTTCATTAAAACATCGTTGGTCGTGGTTTCTAGCTACTTGTGGTTCAGGTTTCGTATGCAAATGGGAATTATTGAGAAGTTATAGAGCATTCGTTTGGGAATTTGCATTTTAATTTTCATCTTTACGCAAATGGTCTCGAGTTCGTTTAGCAACTGTTTAAGAGATTTAATACAAATAGGGAAGGCTTGTTTAGGATAATTATTAGAATCATATTAAAATTTCTCACTAAATGAGGTGGTCAAGTCTTACTGGGCATATCATGCAAATATGGAAGGCTTATCATTCAGTAATAAATACAAGTGTCAAGAAAATGATTACTATTTTTGTATGATAAGTTAGAATTTTAAAATAGTTATTTGTGTGGGAAAATATATACTACTCTTTACGGGAACCAAAACTCTACACAGTTAATTAATTTTGCGATAAAATCTAAATCTGAGCTACGCGTTTTCCTTAGATTATCTTATCCATCATTTCTGCTTGATAAGCTTCCCATTGATTGCAAGTAAACTCATCCATCAAACGAAAAAAATGACTAAAATTAATTAAACTAAAAGCGAGGCAATGCTAATCACTTAATTACTTCTCCAATCGCCAGATGTTTTTGCCCATCTTAACTTCCCTATTTTTGCCACTTCCCCGGTACTTCCTACATATATATTTATAATTTGAAATTAAACTTGGGCGAGAAGTGCACAAATACGGTGATCCATTGGGCCAGGCAAATCCAATCAATCAAAGACGACAGAGCGGCTCCCTGGACCTTGGGTTGCTGCCTTTGGATTCCCATGTCCATCCCCTACTTTAGGTTAAGCTGCCCGCTTGATTACCGTTCAAAATTGATTGATTAAATGCCGTTGTCAACCGTTCTCGGGCGATTCTCCTCCTCCGGCCAAACTGTCAGCGCTTTTGTCAACCGTCTGCGGGTAAATCCCCCAGGGTGTGCAGCTGGATCCAGGATGCCCCATGGCAGCCTCCAGGAAGACAAAAACCGAAAACCGAAAACGGAAAAGCGATACCGAAACCGACGAAGACGAACGAAAAAACACATGCTCGCATTTTAATTTAATTACTTACAGCATCCGAGCTGCGAAAGGAGCCAACGCAAAGACACATTTACTCCTACACCCGCTTAATTGATTAATAAAGATTGTCAACCGAACTGTTTCGCCGACAACGAATGGCGTTCACACGTCACGGATTGGGTTGACAAGGGTTCCGTTCCCTAGCTCCCAGATCTCCCAGATGGAGGTCAGATGTAGGGATCTTTCCCTCGCTTTTGGGGTTGATAATGAGCGGATCAGAGTGAAATAATTATGGTGCTCAAGGAGGTCCAACATTCGAGGGGCATTTGTTCAAGTCACTTTTGGAGCTCGAATGGGGGTTGTATGATTTGATGATGGGGGTAATTTTTGGATCCAACATGTAATGCAACAAATATTGCTTCGAGGTATATTGTTGCCTTAAGAAAAGTATGGTTATTTTATAAACTATAATTAAGGTTATTTTACCAGTTTTAAACCTGTCAATGCAAATGTCTCATTTCCTTTTTGAACTACTTGATAGATGAAATAAGCCTCAGTATGCAAGTGGGGCTCATAAACATTACCATTCTCATAAATTGGGGACAATAAATAGAGATTTTGACAGTTTTGCCGTCCGACCACGGTTGCCATACTATCGCTGGGATGCAGCCATTACATAGAACCTCTGTCAACTCGCCTTTCACATCCCGAGTGGCCATCGTCACCATCGTAAATCTCAACTAACTGTCAACCAAGCGAGTTCTATGGCACAATTCAATGAGTGCCTCTTCATAAATCTCGACTACCCATATCACACTTGCCCAACTTTCGTGGCATTTTTTCGAAACTTATCAGAACAGGCCGCGTTGTGACCCCTTAATTGTCTTTAATTTAGTGTACAACTGAAATTACAAAATCACCTGAAAACTAAATTGTATTGCACACAAAAGCGAATCAGATTACCTTAGTTTCAGAAGAGAAGCCAAAGCGGAGATAAGCGAGAGAGAGGTCCCACAAATTGAATCTAATCGTGCGACTATCTAGGTGTAATTACAATTAACTTGGATGGGGAAAAAATCGGGGAAATGCTTACGGACAAAGATAATGAAATAATTTTTTGTGCGTGGCAGGTTCACTGCAAGTGTATGTGTGTGTCGGTGGGCGTTTCTGTGTGCGCGTGTGTGAGTCTATGAGTGAGGGGCAGGTGGAGAGGGTGGTGCGTGTGATGGGTGGTAACGCTTAATGTTGGTTAGCCCCAAAAACAGTTTCCACTTTCGGGTAGGTAATCAATCATTGTCAATGCCCTGTCAATGTTGCGGCCTGCGAGCCACAGGGGTTGGATGAATGGATAGGTGGATCGACGGATAGATGAGATGCCCAGGGGAAACTTGCAGTAATATAAGAGCACTGGAATAAAATAGCAAAGAGTCTAGGATAAACACTTGGAATATAATTTTCCAAATATTGGAAGGCTCTGAAAATTTTCACAAACAGCAAAAAGTATGCTTTGGATTTATTTGTTACAATTAATCAAAAACGAATACCATATCAGAGATAGAAAGACACAGCCTTTTATATTTTTTCAAAGAAAGTTTGAGTATTTTTAACCAAAAGATATATGACCGTAAACTAGTTATTTCAATATTCTTCGTATTTCATAGTATTCCACTTTCATTGTAGAATAACTTCTCGCAGTGCGTCGAAGAACAATTAAGGGTATTTGATTAGCAGAAAGTGTGTGAACACTGGCAGTCTCAAATATTTGACTATTTCTTGGCAGACAAAAGGGAATGTTGCCGCCGCCGCTGACAAAAATGCCTTGAAAACTAACACCAGAAATAGGTCAGCGACTCATGAAAACTAATAAAAATCAAAACCAAATCAAATTAAATAAACAGCTAAACAACAAACAGTACAAGCCAAGCCAGAGCAGAGCTGAAAAAACAGGAAAATAGAATGCGAATGGCAACAATAAAGCAGGGCAATTACAGCAACAACAAGCAGACGATAAAAGCGGAGAAAGGACCTCGAGATGAGGCGAAAATTTAAGGCAGCCGAGGGCCTAAGATAAATTTTCCAAGGCAGACACAATGAGAATGACGGCAACACGAGGAAAAGTCAAAGGCTCGGGCTGAAAAGGAAAGCCGAAGGAATGGAAAAAAGTAGCGGAAGGAAATGCCATTATGACGTAAATGTGCTAAAATAAAACAACATGGCGGACAGGACAACCCGAGCAACAACAACAACGAGAGCAAAGCGTGTCGAAAGCTATAAGTGTGTGTGAGCCTGTGTGCTTGTCTGTGTGTGTGCGTATTTTGTGGGGCTAATGTCAAAGTCAATCTTAGGAAAAACGCGTAGCGCATAAACATACAACAAAAGTGGAGAGTACAACGGCAAAAGGCAGTAGCAGTTAACCAAAAAAATAAAGGCAAGAAGGAAAAGCCAGAAGGAAAGCAGCAAAAGCAACCCCCAATTTTGAACGCGGGGGGCTTTCGCCGGAAAAACCCAACGCAAGCCGGAACCCCTCAAACGACAACTCGATTTTTCTTCTGGCACAAGAAAAATTGCCGAAATTAAAGCAAAAAGAAAAACAATTTTCTCTGCTCTCGCCTCTCTTTTCGCCCCATTGTAAGGGTTAGAAAATCTTTGGAGACCAAAGTTTCGCACAAGAAAAATTGTTTAAAATGCGAAATGAAGATGAAAATGTTAAACACGTTTCGGAATTGTTTTTCCTCTGTTCTTTATTTTTGGCTCGTGTCAGTTTGTGTGATTTGTCTAGGTGCAAAGGTGAAGAGAATAGGAAATATGGCAACAGCAGAAAGAAAAACTAACAAACAAAAGTTGAGGAAAAACTTGAAATGTTCTTTGGCGGAAAAGTTGCGAGGGCTGCAGGTGGGGCCAAGGTGAGAATTTTAATCAGAAAGTGTTGGGGATCTTGCAGAATATTTTTTGGCATTCTACGAAGAGTTAAATAAAAGTATAACTCTTTTACCCTATGGACTCCTTTAACTAAACTTCAATGTTTATGTACTTTTACAAATTAGATAACTACAGAAGTATTGTCAGTTTTCCTTGCCATTTGGGAACTGGAAATACCCAAGTTTTCATCTCATTTCATCAAATATATCACTATTTCAATAATTCTATTAAAATAATCCATGTTTTCAGAACTTATTCACAATGGTGCCGAATAAAAGCCTCTGTCCCGAGCTCAATTCAAAATAACAACAAAGCGGTTTACCCCTTTTGCCAAGGTTATGGCAAATAACAACAACGGAGCACTAGAGCAAAGTCTGCAGCGTCTACACTCGCTTTGTCTGCTTTTCCCCACTTTTCCCCCGACTTTCCCCATTTCCCGGAGACTCTCTTCGCTCTTTTGAACGCGCTCTCCGTGCCGTCGCGCTCTCCCCGCAGGATTTTCCCTTTTTTTTATATATACGTATATTCTGCAGTCGACACTTTGGGGGTGGTTAGATAAAATGTGGAAATTGTTGAAAATGCCGCCCGCCTCTCGGGCAGCCGATGGTGCTGCATCGTTATGTGGGAAAACCCGGGTCGACGGACTTGGATGCCGCCTTTGCCGTTTTGGGGGTGGTTGTTGGGTGGAATGGAATGGAATGGAAGGTGCGACTGCGACAGACGAAGGACGTCAAGCGACAGACGACGGCGGAGGCAACTGTTTTCACTCCATGTCCTTGCCACCGTCTTTCGCTCCTCCGCCTGCTGCTGCTGCTGCTTCTTCCGCTGGCAGGCATTTTTCAAAAATTTGCTTCTTTGGCTTACACGGGAATAAAAGGTTTTTTAAAAACTGAAATATTTTTTAGCAACTAAATATGCTAAGTATTTGTAAATGTATGAACAACATTTAGGCACGATCAGTATTTTCTATTATTTATTAAGCGGTGGTTATTAAATATTATTTCAAATGCCATATCTTACATTATTTGGAACGAGAGACATCGTTTTTTCCCTCAGTACACTTTCTAGCCGTTTTTCCGATTTCCTTTTTTTGGGGGAAAACTCGGCAGAAATAACAACAATTTTGCCACTCATAAAAAAGGCAAGAGGCGATGATGGTGAGTAGGGGGGAAAGGTCCTGATCGGGGGAGGGGATGAGGCGTAAAAGAGGAAGTAGGAAATTTGAACTTGGGCTTGTGATGTATGTCCGATGTCTGTGGAGACCCAAAAACTGCCAATGCGGCCGACCACTGCGGCAGAGTTTTCCCTGGTCGAAATGAAAATGGCAGACGAGGACGTTAAGCGATGGATGGGCAGTTGCCACCGGGTGGTTTGACCTCTCACCCCTCCCCATTCGCTCCTCGGCCATCCAGCAAGCTGGTGAAAGTTGCCCTTGAATGGTGTTTTCTGGATTATGCCCTGTTCCCTCTCGATCCCCCGAATACTCAGACCCCTTCGTCTAGGCTTTTTCCTCGCGCCCTCTCTCTGTGTGCGAGTCCATTTTCCTGGCTTTTCCTGCATTTCCAATTGAGTTTTGGGTACGGTGTTTTAGAGCAAATTGAAGTCGATAAACAGAAGTCCAGGAAAAGCTATAGGCAATCAACATATGAAAATAACAACACCCAGCTGTGAAGCAGAGTTGTGCTCGAAATACTTGATGGAACAAGAAGTACGGTCTTGTGTGTGTGGAAAAACATTATCATCTTTCAAGTTTTCGCATGTACATTTTACATTACAGTAGAATGTAATTATAATGCAATAATATTTATAGTTCTTCTAGAAGAAATAGCTTTGCAATCTCTTTTTTATTATTTCATATTTTATACCTTATAATAGACATATAATTGTTTAATGGTTGTTATAACTCACCTCCAAAATGAGTTCCTTTGATGTTCTCTTGGGCAGTGTAATTGGTATATTTTGTTTTTATTGGCGTTTAAAATTGCTATTTCACTTGGGTTTATTGTATTTCTATATTTATCGGTTTCGGATCGTATACGTTTGCATTAGCACGGCGCGGAACGGAATGGTTGCATTTTCGTATATTCTATATATAGGCGTTTGCTACATCAGATTGCTGATTATTTTGGCTGGAGAGATCCGCTTGATTTGACGAACCTGAAAAAGATATTGCCAATTAATTGTTGATCACGTGCAAGTGGCTAAAACAGCTATTAAATAGAAAACAAAGGACTTGCAGGGGGCAACCAAAACGCAGACGTGTAGTTTGCTGAAAAAAAAATTGAAAATAGAAAAACACAGACGACAGGTGTGAGTGAAAAGGTGTAACCCGGCCAACAACAACTAAATCAAATCGCAGGAAAATGCCTGCATTTTTCCTCTTTTCCCCTTCCGCCGCCCATCCATCGCTTGGCTGGATCTCAATGGGCTCTGGGGCAAATATTTTAAATGCGCAGATTTTTGGCATGTTTTAGTGGCAGTTCACGTTTTGAATTGTTGCCATGCCCCTCGGAAACGGTCCAACGCTCGTTTCACTGACAATTTAATACAAAAAATGCCAAACATTTTCACAAAATAAAAGGACCAGCACAAAAAGCCAACGTGGAAAAGTTTGGCAGTCGTATAGCGTGTGTTAACCCTTTAAAATACCCAAAAATATATGTGTTCGTACGTGTAAGCCGGGCTATGATAAAAAAGTTGTTTGGAGCGAAATTGTAGGTTCCTTTTTTATGAATGTGCTTTGCGAAGATATAAATGAGACACCAGTGGGTGTGTGGAATAGTTCAAAAGCCATTTGCATTAATGAAAAAGAAAAATATTTCAGTGAAATATTTAATACACTCAATCAGAAGGAAGTAGAGGGAAATTAAAATTAAGATTGGGTTTAATCATTACTTCAAAGAACTAAATAAATATTGCATAATTAGAAATAACAAGAAACAAAAATTAATTATTATTTAGGAAAATAATTAACCAAAATGACCAAATTTCCTATTTATTTAACCCAAACGCAAATATGAATAATATTCTTCGTTGGCCAGAGAATGTAAACATTTCTGCACTTATTGCTTCGACATTCCCTTAGCGTTTTGCATAATTTAACACACGGGTTAGGCTGTGACCCCTGCAAGAGCCACCCCCCGGATTTCCCACCCGCTGAGTCTGGAGCCCGGCCCCGCCCCCATTTCTTGCTAATACCATTCCGCCCCTTTCGACCAGAAGCGGTGCGTGTGCTTGCTGCTCCCATTGAAATGCCAGACTAACTCAATTAGAGTGCGCAGACAGAAGTTGAAGTTGAGTGTTACTTTGACTGCCGGCCAACATGCGAGTGCAAGAAAATATTTATAAATATTTCGAAACATCTGAAACTGCTCCTATTTAAAATGTAGGGAATTAAAGAATGCAATGATGTGGGGAAAAAACTTGAAGACGCGTCTCAATAAACAGACAGCCGGATAAAAGAGTAGGAAACTCGGCAAAAGTATCTAGATACTTTTTGCAGCTAGGTAGCTAGCTATGAGATACTCTCACAAAAACAGCAGCAAAAGCAACAGTGCTGTCTGGCTTGTGAACTCGACTCGTAAATGTACACAGAAAAAAATTGACCTGTCTTGGATCAATTCTTTATTGATTATTTACAACAATCTTATTGTTTTCAACATTATTCCACAAATGCAAAAAAAATCGTTCAAATTTAGACTTTAATTAAAAATAATATTGTCTTTGTTAATGAACTTGAATGAACTTTAATAAAGTGTAATAAGGTGTAATAAGGAAAAAGAAATAAATATTCGAACTTACATTTATAAAAAAAATGTGAAATTCCGAAAAACTTTAACAAAAATGGTCAAGAAATCAACAAGTTAAAAAGTGTATTTTTAGCGTTGTTGGAAATATAAGCTTATGTAAAGTTAAATATATTCTTTTATATTCTGGGCAAAAAAAGCAATATAAAGAGTATTTAGTCCTTTAAAGCTACGTCGAAATATCTACGTTTAACATTTGAATTTATAAAAAGTTTATGTTCTTAAACAAACAACAACTGAAACAAGATGTGTACACTCAAAATTTAAACTTATAAGTGGCTGAGTTTTCCTCCCTGTGTGCGAAAAACACAACAGAAAACAAAAATAAAATGCAAACAACGGAAAAGCGGAAAAAAAGAACTTGGCGTCGTCTGAGTTTAGCTCTCTGTGCTCTCTTTTCTTTTGCAGCTGTGTGAGTGTGTGGCTGTTGTTGTCTTTCCCATTTTCCCGTAGAAAATGTGAATGATTTTCCTTCACTTTCATCAACAGCTGCGCTCACACAAATGCAAGAAGTACTCATTTTCGAATTGCTTTTTGTTATTATTTTAGATACACAAATGAGTTAGCTTTTTCGTATCTTTACCGTTTGGCTGTGTTTTTGTTGTGCTGATTTTATATTTGTTGTGTTTTTGTATAAGTTTATTACTAATATATTTTTATTTGTTTGTATATTTTATTTGCAGATCTCTCGATTTCTCGGTTTTGTGTTCTTCGCCGGCTTGCTATTTTGCAAATGCCGCCGAAATTGCAATCAATTGCAGTTTTATATCTCCAGCTCACACAGATACTCACGCACACTCACACAAACACACACCAATGCGCGACGGCGACTGCGACGCCAACTGCGACTGCGGCGTCGACCGCGCTGCTCACGTCGTATGTCCGTTAATTAAACGCGCGATTTTTTGTTTGTTTCGGTTTTTACATATTATCTTTTCATGTGCTTCTCTCTTTTGTTTTTATTCCGCTTTGTTATTGTTATTAACTATTGTTATCAGCCCTCGGCGCTGCCAACGTCGACTGCGCTGCCTTTCGCGGCTGCTTTTTGGCTTTTTTTATTTCCCGTCTGCGGTGTAAGCGTCTGCGATTTTCACGTTTTTCCTTCTGCCGCGCTGTGTAGTTTTTCCGGTGATTTCCACTTGCCAACTGACTTTCTTCCGACTTTTCCAAACGGCCGGCCGTTGTTTTGCAAAATTCGCAGAGAGAGAGCGATAACGATTAAGAAATGCGGGGGAGGAAAAATAGAGAGATGGAATTACAAATGCGCCGGTCCAAAAAGCTCGCGAAACGATTTGGTAAACGGAACAGAGCTACGTGAAACGTAAGGCCTGCCCGGAATCACGTAACGTAATCACCAAACGAATCACCAAACGTTAATTTTTTGAAACAAGTTTCTGCAAAATAAATAAGTCATTATAAAATATATTAGAGCTATAAATTTATGCAATGTTATTAACGAAAATATTTTGTATGCTAGACTGGTCGAATGGACCAATAAAAAAGTAATTTCGCACCACTTATTCAAAATATGATGAAATCGTCCTGAATCTAACCAAGAAATTAGTCATAGAAATCAAAAATAAATTAAATATAAATGCGTAATAGTATGGATAGCCCATTTAAAGAAGAATTAATAGGTATCAAGATAATTACTTCAAGGGCTTTGATAGAAATTATATTCAGTAAAATCGCGTTCGCAGTAAAATAAAGAAAACGTATAAGTTCTAGCTAAATCATCACTCATCTTAAACCCGTTTTTCTTTTTTAAGAATACAAATTATTTCAATATGTTATTACTAGAAAACTATTATTAAGCTGATTCTAAATGCTTCATATTCGTGCAAATTTGTTTCAGATCTCCCACTCTAATCCGTATTAATTATTATAATATAATATTATAATATATTATAATATAATAATTTTATAGTATTATTTTATACTATTAGTACTTTGCGCATCTCCAACTTGAAAAGTCCAAATAATTTACCGATATTAATGTTCTATCAACAAAAATAAGCAATTACAAATTAGGTAATACACTAATTGAGCACATTAAAAACCCATTTATTTTAAAATATACACACCTACGTGCGTTTGAAATGCATTAGATTTTAGTCTTCAATTAGTTATCCACTAGTATGAACGTCAAAAAGCTTTTTATATTGGTTGACCTGATTCTGGGGACCCTAATCTTGAGCAGTGTTCGTGCAGAGGTCAGTAGTATAGAATCATATATGTAAGTCCTACTACATTAACCTATCTCAACGTATAGAAAGAAGTTTTTATGACGAAAATTGAGTGCCTCAATTATATGCCAGAATTGGTGAGAAACGTAAGCTGCTACTTAAATGAAACTTCCCACCCCACTGGTTCAATATACGCAGAGTTCATATTAACCCAAGATGTTGAGGACCTGAAGGGCATTTACATTTTGACATTTAAGAGAGGTTCATACGTGACGAATTTTACCTCTTCACATGTAGACTATTGTCAGATGCTATCAAGTGTGGAAAATCATTTTTTATTTAGAATGGTTACTACGCAGCTTCGCGAAACCGCCAATTTTCCTATACAATGTCCGTTGAAAATGGTAATTAACACTGGTAAGAAATTGTATAAAACTCTCTAATATCGTATTTTGGAAATTGTGTTTTAGAATAAACGGTATTACGCAAAGGGATTTACAGTTAACTCGAAATTTATACCCAGCTATATGCCAGAAACGAACTTCATTTCGGACGCCCATTTAAGCGTTAAGGATCGCAAAGTATTTCGGTTGCTTATTAAAGGTCGCTTTTCTAGAATACTTCGGCGAAATTATATTAAAACCGAATAGATCACTATATAAATCAAAATGTGTAATTGCAAAATAAATGGATTTTTTTTACTTACAATATTTTTGTTATACATATTTACAGAGAATTAAAGCTATAAATAAGCTACTAAAAATAATCGTTTAGTTGAAATCGTCCACTTTTGTAACTAAAAGCTTATTTAACCAATTGAAGCTAATCAAAGCTGTATTCAGCAAGCCGAAGCTTAAATGTCCTTGCATTAATTATCAGTGATAGTTTATGATCAATAACAACAACACTATGATTTCTATCCCGATATCCCGATCTTATAAATAATAAAATTGTATTAACTGTTGGAGTCGGAAATATATCACCATATCTGACGCACATGGCTATACCGACTCAGTTGTTCACCCTGATCATTAATATATGTATATATAGTCACAAATTTCTGCATCACTGCGTTGCAAACTTCTTAATGATATCCATATACCCTCTGCAAGGGTGAAAACCTAATAAAAATGAAAAGCCTATCAATGGAAGAACTGATCGGTAACGGAATAGTTTTAACTCCATATATCGTATGTATCAGATCATTTCATAATATTTTGCCATTTAAAAATTGGAATCATTTAAGCCCGACTTATTGAACAGATACTTAACGACTTTTAAAAATGATTCAATGTTTTTAAGACAATATTTGTCATTTCTTGCGCTGCAATAAGATTTAAATCAGCAAAACTAACATATCTGTTCCTTAAGTCATATTATTTAATATTTATCCTTATAAATTCGATAACTTTTTTGTGTTAAAATACATAGTTCTAAATGTAACATATATTGGTTATTCCCTAGCTTAACGGAAATATCAAAAACTACGATAGCCTGATATTTTGCCAAACAATCGATTGTGTTTGAAATCGAAATAAGTTTGTGGACATGGGCCTTCATCCAGGATAATGGACATGAAACGTGTAGCGCGCATGATCCTCTCACACAAAATGTAGCTCTCTCAAGTACACAAAAACAAAAGCCTGGCTAACAGCCCAGAAGGGGGTTAGTCCTCGTGAGGGGAGGGGGCCAGAAGCACCCACCGTGCCGATGTAGAATATGACTGTATTGGTAATGGCAGCAGCAGGGCCAAGAACTGCCGGCCGGTGTCTCCACCAACTGAATGCGGTCAGGCAAAAAGCCCAAGTGGCCAAATGGAGGAGTTACCTGATGGGTCGAATTATTGCTTCTATATGTGTTTCAATTGTATTGTGTGTGTTGTTGCAGTTGCATTGACAATTGCTGAGCTGCATTTCGGTCTTAATCAATCGCAAGGATTAAGGAGTTGGGTCTTGAAGCCGAATGGGGGCACATAGTACAATCAGGATGTAAAGTGCGGTTCTTCATCGACAGTGTTGATGTTAAATGAATTCAATTAAAGATGGACTGATAAGGGGAAAAGAATAGATGCATATGCAAAGAAGATGGAAAAATAAAGGCTGGAATCACTAATAAACAATAATAAAAGAACAATTCATTAATTAAAGATGAATGTTAGGAGCACAGCAAAATTGAATGGCAATATGCACTGAAATACCATTGCTAATAAAACCACAAGTTGGACAAGAAAATATTTCATATTTTTGGCAGTCAAGACTAATAAAGGATTTATGGTTAGCAAGGGAATAATAAAGGAAATTGTGAAAAAAAAGAAAATTCAAGCAAAAAAGTACAGGGAGTCCAAGATACCCCCACAAGCATATGCTTCTTATGTTTTACTTATATCATTACAATTATATACAGTAAAGAAAGCAAACTATCGCCTATTTTTTAAACCCATGAAAACTATATTTTAAAATTAATTTTAATATTAGGAAGCTAACAACAAAGTGTTTAATAATTGTATAATTTACCTTGCCTACACCTAGCATAAGCCCAACTAAATCTCATGACTCATGCCCCCAAATTTATTTACGCCTTACAGACCGATCTCCCACTTTCCCCGCCCACACAATTGATCAATCGGCACCGACACAATATTTTCATAACAATTAATTCCATTGATACACAATTGGTGGCTTGTTTTCGGACACCTGCAGTGCATTGAAATTCGAAATGTGTTTTCGTTGCAATTAGAAATTTTATTACGGCTGGTGGGGTAGGTGGCTTTTCGGGCCAACTGAATGTCTAAGAGTTCTCCGCGGAGATCTCCAGGGCCCCAAGAACGCTGTTTTGCCGAGCGATACTTTATGGCCAAAACAAAAGAGATGGTCGAGAGCAGTTGTTTACCCGCGAGCTCAAAAAACAGCGTCCAGAAATTATGGCACGCGTGCTGTGCAATTAGTTTGAGAGCCATGTACACTATATCTGTCTGATTCGCAACGGGGGCGGCACTCAATTCGCCAATTTTATGAGGCGCTCGAAAGCGAATTGAAAACAGCCCGCAAGACATTTCATTTGTGTTTTCTTTTTCATGGCGGAGGGTAAACAATCGAATCTCTGGGCGGTGAATCAGCGGGAACTGAGTTAACCCATCATGCTGGTGGAAGAGCACTCTTAGTCGCAAGCTGTCATCTCCCACTTGGAAGCAATTTTCATGGAAGTCGCACTCATTTGTTAATCGTAATGATTTGTGCAAATGCCGCTAAATGCCATTTGACATTTGTCAAATAGAAGTGACCCCAATGGCAAAGTGGGCGTAATGCCACATCACTTTGTTCAGTTCGCACTCAAAAAAATAGTACATATTAACTTGTATTATATGTAATATGCAACTTGAGTTCTCTCCTTATTTTTTAGAAATTTAAATAACATTTAAGCACACTGCTTAAAAAATAATCATATATATAATTGCTTAATTCGAAAAGTGCATTTCTCCAAGTGCAAAAAGGAAATGCTTGATTGTCGCAGGAACCAAATTGAAACTGATGATCCACACTCACACAGTCATTCAGTCAGTCACTCAGTCACTTAGCCATTCCCTCCTCCTCTCAATCGTACAGCTGCCAAGTGAGCCATCAGTCGCCTGTTTTAATCAAAATCTATGATGTGTTATTTAATTAAAATTATAAATATTACAAACAATAAATGCGACACTGTGTGCACGAGTGTTTGGCTTGGGTTATCTGTCAACTGACAGTTGAATGAGTGTTTACTTTTGGGCTTTCAATGTCGCTCGCACAAATGAACGCAATTTTTTCACATCAAGTGAAAATGAATTTGTAAATGCAATTATATGAGTTCTGCTGACATGTACGTAACAAATAGCTGGAATTATTGAATTCTTAAATGACAATGTAATCACATTTGTGATTCCATTTGAGGTAAAATACAATAGCCAGCAGGATAATTTAAAGATTAATTCATTTTTGCCACGATATCAAATAAATAGTGCAAACAGTTATATTCCGTAGGGTTATTTATCTATTTAACAAATTATTAGCATTTTCGGGAAATTTGTCAGCTTTTTCATAATGCCGGCGATAGAGCTCCTGGATAAACCATAATTTACGACCTTAGACCAGCCGCATATACAGTGCATACGAAAAGTCGTTGAACCGATTTCCACGCAGCACTGGGCTGGCCAAAAACCCTTAACTTTTTTTGTTATTTGCTGCAATTTCCACTGATTAATTAATAACAATAAAAATGGATCGGAGAGTGAGCGGAAGACGAAAATAAAAATGGAAAAGCGTTAATGATTAAACACAGTGGCCATCCGACAAAAGCCAAGCGCGACACAGCAACAACAGCGCCCATTCGTTGTTGCTTTTGATTTATAGTGGGAAACGCGGAAAGGCGTAGCACACTTTCGGGGCGTTTTTCCGGGCGCTGCGGAAAAGGCTGCAGCTGGAGGAAAAGCTATAAATCAGCGAATGGCAAAAGTGGGCGACAACGCGCTTTGTTGCAGCCACCATGGATGCAGTTTTCCTCTGCCGCCACACCGCTTGTTTTTTAACACTTTTCTCCGGCATGCGCAAAAATTCAATGAAGCGGCCAGCAGCGACAAAACGCCGAAGCGCCAGCGGCAAAAACCTGACAGCAGGCGCACGAAAATTTGCATCACACAAGCAGCAAATACGCAAACACATAGAGCACCAGGAAACATACGGCCCGAAAACACATCTACACTGCTAAAAAAAAACGGGCATACTGTTCTCTAGATATTTGTAGTTGCAGATAAAACATAAGATCAACAGTACTAATCATGAGAGAGAGAAAAGCTTAAATTTATTATTTTATTTTTATTTAATAAATTCTTAAAATATAAGCATTGCAAATCATAAGTAACAAAAAAGGGGACAAATCTCCAGGTGGCCTTTTTCTTTTTTCGCTATATTTAAATCAGTAATAATACTTTAATGGTTAAAATTACAACAATAAAACTACTTAAGGTGTTGAGAAATAATTTCGGATGTCAAATAAATTGAAAACTTGAATACTTTTTGTTAAGTTTCACCTTTATCCCCAGCAATGAAAATTTAATCCAAAAAGAATCAAAATAGACTGAAACTTTTTTCCGTGCACACACGAGTGCTGGCTGAGAGACACACAAAATGTTAATGCAAATAAATTGCCTGCTGACTTTATTTAAATTTCCCATAAGACACACATGAACGAGGACTACCGCAGGAGAGAGCAGGAGGGTGATAAATGGTAGGGGACCCGAGGTCCTGTCCTGAAAGCGTCCTGAAGGAGCCTCCTAAGCAAAGTGCTAGGCCGGAGCTTCCATCCGCTACCCAACAGACATGTGTTGCCTGCGGCAGCTTTTTGTAATTTTAATTTTGATTTTAATTTGTGTTGAAATATTTACATAATCACTGACTGACAACAGTGCGCCGGTCGGAACCGAACCCGGTCCTTGAGAGATGGAGGCCGTGTTTGGGGTGGAACATCTGCTTGGGCGCAGCAGATTCTGTATCAAACTTTAATGAAAATTTATAAGGTCTGCATGAATGATTAAGCAAGCATGTGGTGGCCGGAAAGTGTTTCCGCTTTGTCCTAGTTGTTTTCTAAGTTAGCATATTCCTTATATTTCGAAGTCCTTTAGCTTCGAGGAAGCAATAAAGCATTTTATTGCCTTAACCACAGGCGACGATTGCTAAACTGTTGCCTAACTGTTAGTAAATAGAAATATTGAAGCACGATTAATTTAACCTGGATTATAAATTGGATATAATCCTTGCTGATTTAAATTTCGATAAGTATAAGAATTAAGCTGTCACTCGTATGCGAGAGTTCACTGTCCAATAACCTCAAAACTTTTAGGTTGATCCATGAAATATTTTCTCGACCTGCCCTTCAATTTGAACTCTCGCTTGGATGGTTCTTAGTTCTAATTAGTCTTGAATATACGAGAATATACACAATTTGCAAAAACTCTCAAAGCTTGATGTCTGTTTTAATTGCACCTGCCAGGCCCGAAAAATATGCATAAAAAAATGCATACAGCCCGGGATATACTTCTAATTAGAAGGCAAGCCGAGGCCTACGGTATCCGAAGCCTGTTTTTTGCAATTAACTTTGGCAGAGGCGACTTGGAGTGGAGCTCGACTATCCGCAAGATGCAATCGCTTTCACTTTGGCAAAAGATCAAAGGCCAGCGACAAACATATGCCCAACAATGGCTGCTTCATAGATACTTCCTCAACCTCAAATCCCAAACCCCAAACTCGAACTCTAACTCAAACTCAAGCTGCAACTCAAACTCAAAGCCATACATATAGAACGCTTAAAACGAGTCGCGGCCTCACAACAATAACAAATGCCGCTCCGGCGAAAGCTAAATGCAACAAAAAAAAATGGTTTGTGGGTTAAATGAGGGGGGCGGCGAGTAAGTGAATGAAAAATATTTATGAATGGAATGTAACTACCGCTGGCAGATAAAAGCCGTGGCACAGGCAGTGATGTGAAAGGTACTTTCCAGGTGAAATGGGTTAAGGTACTCTATATTATATGGGTTTCATATTCATATATTGTATATTCATTTTTATATCATATTTTCATTGTATTTATTGTCATAAGATAATGATTATCTATTAAAATGGAATAAATTAATGGAATTTCATATTTGTAAGATATTCCTCTTATTGAGTTCTGCTAGACATACAACATATGTACAACGAATGCTCTTGTGTATTTCGACCTGTAGATCTTATTAAAGTCCTATAATCATATTCATGTTGGAAAAAGAAAAGTAAAAATAAAAAGTAATAATTCCTCAGAATAGAGGAATGTCCCCAAAAAGTGTCGCCTGTGTGTACTAAACTGCCTAGATTCGCAGCAACACTGGGCAGAGGGACACACAGGCCATAAATACAGGTAGTCGCTTACTGAATGGCTTCGTAAACGATGCCAAGTGAGGTATGCAGCTGGATATGGAGTTGGAGTCCTAAGTGAATTGCCATACTGGGCGCACACACGACTTCCTGACAATGGGCCTCTTCTCATAGCAATTGCATTGTGCATAGTTTTGCCAAAGTCCTATTCCTCGAATCCTCGAATCCTGGTTCCTGGCTCCTGGCTCACGTATCTCCCCCATTTGCAAAACCCCTTTGATTTATGACATGCGCGTTTTAAGTTTGATTTTTATTTTTCCCACGTATGTATGGTATGTCCTTCGACGGTACAGTTGCTTCTTCCATTAATTGGCACAAGCGAAGTTGTTGCATACTTTTGTGCGCTCTGTTCACGTGGTGAAATGTGAAGACCAGTTGGTTGGAGAAAGTTTAAGATCAAATTTGGTTTGTATCGCTCTTACTGCTCTAAATTTATATACTTAAATACTAGAAACAAGAACTTGAAATATACGATGAAAAATGTACTTAGTTTTGGCAGTACAAACTGAACTCTTGAAAATAAATGTTGTAATATATTAACGCAAAAACAAATTGCTCTAATTGCAGCTCCATGTAAGCTGTCATATCCATTACATTGCTTTACAACCAGGTAGCACAGGTATGTAGATAGTACGGCTGAAGCACCTTTGCCGGATAAAACGCATGTTAATTTTTGTGGAAATGCGAGAAACACACGCAGCACACAAGGATGCCAGGTGCAGCCACCACGTGGAAATGCAACTGCGGAGGAGACTAGGCCCAGCGGAGTGAAACCAGAGGGTTGATGGCATCGGGATGAAATGTTGGACCAAACGAGAGCCACAAATTGCGGCAGAATGCATTTTTCAAAAGACAAAACCGGAGAGGAGGATGCAATCTCAAGTGGTTATCTCCGAGGCCCTCTGGACCTGTGGGACATGGGGACCAAAGTCAACATCAAAGTTCACGCCGACAAAGCGTCGAGAGTAAATGTTTAATGAGCGAGGCGCGCGGGGAGCGTAGTTTGCTAAAAAGGAGTAAAGGATCACGACTCCTTCAAGCCCGGGCGCAAGCCAATTAAAACAAAGGCCAAAAAACAAATGCACTTCAAGGGGGGAAAGCTGGGGGGTAAGCGCGTTTGACAGTGTCAAAGGACCCGAGGAGCGAGCCTACCACGTGAAGTGTTTGGCAACATTGTTGGACCTGCCAGGACCTTCCACGAACTCCCAGGACCTCCCATTCCCACACCCCCCTTTTCCATTCCCAGCACGTACTCTAAGCAACAGTTCTTCTTTGAAGTCAAAAGGATTTTTTCCCAGGCTGCAGCAAAAATCGCAGGCACAGTAAATTAGCTACACTTCACTCGACTGTTTGGCCCCCGGGAAAGGAAAGGGGCTCAGGAATTTCCACGGGAGAGTGGGGAAAATTCCATGCTGCAGCTGCTGCCTTCCGAAGTATGGATGACATGCTAATCAAGGTGGCAAATTAATCGGGAAGAAGAAAACTTGATCGATGGATTGAAGTGGGCCAAGGGAAATGGTCTCTAATTGAAGCTGAAAAGTTAACTAAGGTCAGTGAAATAGATGTGCTGAATCTTGGAACTATGGCTTAATCTTTCTAAGCATTAAGATCTCTTTTAAGTATTATAGTACTTTTTAGCTTCGTAATGTTCTAAATTATCTCAAATATTACGATATTATAGGGGTTTCCATTAAAACGCTATTCATTCTAATTGTAAGTTGCGAAGTATATATAAGGTCGATGGTAATATATTTATATGTTACAATTTAAAAAGAAGTACTAGTATCTACTAAAAGCTCTTCCTTTATATTCCTTTTGGCTTGAACTGGAGATCCAAACCCTGATCCAAGGAGCATGATTTTCTCGCAATTTTCATCGCTTTTAATTATGCTTAGCTGACAGCGCCAACTACAATGGTCGTGACGGGAAGAGGAGTCCGCAAAAGCAGCAAGGAGCAGGAGCTGGAGCTGGAGGAGCAGGACAATGAGGAGGATTAGGTTGAGAAGGGCTTTAGGCCCACTGGCGCCCGGCGATATGTGACAGCCATTTAATTTGATTTATGGCAAGTGAATAGCCTTGATTAGGACGCGTTCGCTACAATGAGAACCGACGACCGACAAGGATGCCTGCGGGGCAGGATGTGTGATGTGGATGTGCATGTGTGGATGATTTTAACTCAATTTCACATAAATCAAAAATGTAGCCATCCCAAAACCCGCTCCAGCTTCTGTTCCCGCTTGCGAATCCGAATCTCCTCCCGAATTCATTCATTCATTTCCCCCGTGTGCAGCTTGGCGCTAATCGCATTTCAATTGTTGAAACGAATTGCGAATTGAATGAAGTGTTGAAATTTCAGTAGCCAAGCTCATAAGTGCACTGGGGAAAAATAAGCAATATTGTTAACATTTTGTTATTTAATTTTATGCTAAGATTCTAAAGTTGTATTTGAGAACATTTTCTTGTTTGAATAGCACCTTTCAAAAGAGTGTAAAAATGTAAGCAGAACCTTATTTCCACTAATTTTTTTGAGTGCATATAGATATAGATTTCTTCTATGAGCGGACAAGTTCATAAAAGTAAATCCAAAGCAGGCAACAATAAGCGAATTTAGGTGTCAAACAGCAGGTGGCAATGGCAGCCAACGGAAGTGCCTGACGTCCTTCGATTGCGGACTGGGGTTGCGACTCGGTTTGGGGTTTGGATTGGGGTTTGGGATTGGGGTTTGGGGTTTCGGGCTCGGTTTCTGGGTTCCGGGACTGTGCGAGTGCGGGACTCCGGGTATCCGGAGTCGGGTCTTTGGGGACTGCTTGGTATCGTCAGAGACAGATGATATCTTAAACACACACACACTCAGGCAATCACACATGACTACCCAGCCAAATGTTATCAGAAAACCAGCAACAAGCGAAAAAAAAACCAAACTGTTGTACAATTTTTGACATGGGTTACACCAAACAAAGGGCCACAAACTTGGGGCGGGCATTCGATACATATACATATGTATAGGTACTACATATGCGTATATATATATATATATATATATATATATGGGAAACCTTCTTTCGATATCATTTGGGCAGCGCCTGTGTATTGGCAAACCGCAAGAACATCAACTGATGGCAGATAAATTAAATTTTGCGGTTCTAAATGGGCAATCAATGAGGCGTTCCACAGGAGGTCCTGCTGCGAAACTCCGCTTCGATTTCGAAAACTATGTGAAAATAAAATTTAAAAATTGAACAAACACCAGCCAATAACTTGACCTCCGACACGGCAGACAGACACTGCGAAATGGCGAAGAAAGGTGAGGCATCCGAAAAGTTGTTAGTTGTTGCTGCTGAAACTTTCAGCTACGACATCAAATATTGACTCAAGTTCGGGGGGAAATACCCCATCTTCCTCCGACGACTCAAGTGGGTGTTGTTGTGTACAGTTGACACCTGGAATTCCCCTTCCACTTCACCGTTTATTGGTATTTATTCGGCAGCCGGAATGTCTAATCAAACAGTCGGAAGGCACTTCAAGGACTGCATGAGCACACAGTATACAACTAATATTGAACGCGATTCGGTATTCGCAAGGGAAATCCTTAAAGCCCGTATAAAATCGGGCGAAGGGTTAAGACGCTTCCCAACTCTGTGAAAATTGCATTTGATGGAGAAAAGTTGAGCAACAGGAGTCTTAAATGGTTTTCAGTTTCAATAGAGAGGGAACCATGTTGGAAAATCTAACAATTATTGAAAGACTCCGGAACTTATATCTATGTACAAGCACTTCAACTATTTGAAGAATAAATAGAGTTCTTGCATTGAAAACTAATTGACTAGACTATATATAAATTCAATCAATTTCATTCGAACCTTTTCCAATCACAATTTTTTTGTTATCGTTCTTTTTAAATATTTTATTCGTTTCAAGATAACCCCCTGCCAGTCTAGACTCAACAGTTGACCAGTTATTACGAGTGGGTTAACAGTCCAACACCGGCTAAAAGCGGGCCAAAAGCCTAGACCAACTTGAATGAATGGAGCAAAAGCCGATGCCATTCAATTCTATATCAAAAGAATTCCCTTTTTTATGTACCTCAATCAGCGGCGCTCGGAGGAAATATTTATTAATTAACCATTATCGCCGACTGGACCCTGCTGATTCCGATTCCGAATACGATTCTGGTCCTGATGCGTTGTTGATGATAAATGGATGTCTGAAGTGCAATTTGCATGCGAGCTGAACAAAAAGGGTGTTGCGGGGGGCGAAAAAGAGAGAGGGAGAGAAAGAGAGGAAATCAGCGGTGGCTATTGATGCCATTGAGATGTGGACACAAAACAGCCGGACAGAGGGACTTCCGGACGTGATGGCAACCTGTCCGCTGATGAGCATCATTATGCCAAAGGACAAGCTGCTCGTCCTGCGGATCGGGCTCGCAAGAGTTGACAATTATGACAGACGCAGGCACTGGACATTTCATTCGTCGTTGCTGCTGGAATTAACGCCATTTTAATTGAATTTTAATATTTCACACACGACTCAACAGCCGGAAGTGGAAGTTCGCAGAGTAGGGCTTTCGAAACTCGAAGCCCAGAAACCGCAAGTAAAACGTGAAGAGTAGGCGGAATGTTTAATGGCCAACGACCAGAACGGATGCCCTCAGGATCAGGCTCCGACTGACTGACCAATGAAATAGCCATTATGGAAATCTGTTGCCAAGTTTGGTCACATAATGGGCAATGACGCATTAAATGCTGAATAACTACCAAATTTAAGGCTTGTGCTGTCATATTAAGCTAAGTGCTTTTAAAAATATATTAAGGAAGCAACTATAGCTTGACTGATTAGAATATTTTAACGCTCTAATTCGAGTTATTCTAATTTTTAACTGTTCTTCAAAACATCCCTCTTTTTTAATAAATAAACTTTTACATTTAAGTCGAGAAAGGCCTTAACTAAATAGAAAATTTACATAAAATCGATCACAACACTAAAAGCTATCGATAAATCAAGATTGCAGCTCTAGCAATAGTGTTACAAAGTTTTAGAAACACGTGCTTAATTTAATGCTTGGCTTTTCTTCAGAGTCCATTTATTTACAAATAAATAAAAAACTAACAAAGGACATGGCAAGTAACCTTCGCATAATATGGATATATCCTTAGTATCATTAAAACTTTTATGCAGAGGGCAGTGCGTAATAAACGAAAAACTCAGGCCAAACTTCAGGTGAAGCAACTCACTTCGTTTGATAAAAGGCTCATTGAATTGGAGCGGCGTGTAAATGGCTTAGCCAGAGAGGTTCGAGAATACAAAATCCAGTATAGTGAGCCCTCCAAACAGTTTCAAAACTTTGAATACCTAATTGTGGAGTTGGTAGAAGGACCGATTTTGGTGGATAGCTCTTGATTTTCCAAAGGATCAAGAGGTCCAGAAACATAGGGCACAAGGCCTAATGTAATAATAGTAACGAAGATATAGCAGTCTCTAAGTGAAAAAGTACTTCTAATTACTTAAAATGTTATAATTCTTTTGAATCAATTAGTTTAAGTGTTAAGAAACAAAAAATTCAAAGTTAATCTGAAAATGTAAGAAAAAATATGCATTTACATAGAAATCTAAGCCACAGAAAGTAAAAATTACTTTTAAATGTTATACCAAAAAAAATGCTCAAATTGTAAGCCCTTATAAATAAGAAGTGACAGGTATAATGCCGTTTTTAGTTCCTTTAAATTGACCATATTAATCCATAAAACTTTACTTGTTAAGCACGCGCTGTAAATCAATGTTTAAGGAACTTACTTATACGTATATGCTCAGATTTTCATTTTCCATTGTACGATTCGAAAGTTGAAGCTCAAATCGGCGTGTATAGCCAGCAGGATATGCCTGAAAACCTGATCAAATATTTTGTCACGACCAACAATTTCCTGAAGGGACAGCTCTGGGATGTGCCAGTGTCCAAATATTAAATGCCATTGTGACAAACGCCGCCAACTGGCTATGAAACAGCCAACTATTGTCGATGATGAGGACATGGTGGCCCAGACCACCGGGAACGGGAGAACTGGGACTCGAATAGTCGCCGCTTGCAATCAGTGGATGGGTGTGACAAACGCAGTTGGCAATTTCTTCGTTTAACATGCAAATTTCAACGATTTTCAATCACAACTCGGCACTCACTGCAGTTCCCTCTGCATCATTTGGGCAGTGCTGACGCCTTAGATAGATTTAAGTCTGCAAAACACCATTTGAAATGTATTGTAAGTCACTAATGAAACCATCTACTTAGACCATCTACAATGACAACAAAGCTCAAATACGGGCTGATTTAATGAATATTTACACTAATTGGCATTAAAAAGTTGATAGACATATAAGTATAGTAAGGTTATTAAGTAAATTTGGGATAATGTAGCCAGAAATCTTCTTAAGAAAAATATGTAAATACATATGTAAAACTCATTTCAAACTTAATTCATAAATTCGTCTTAGTAGAGTAGTTAATTTCACAGCTTTACGAATGCAGTTAGTTTTCCCATCACCTTGGCAAGCATTCCAGTTTTGAATTCCGACAATAGCTGGCTTTGAAAAGCCGTTTGCTCGACATTTTTGGAGCCCATCCTTGCTAAAAGTCACGCAACACTGGCCTCTGCTTTGCCTCGCGCGGACATACATTGCGTATGAGCAATGGAAAAGTAATTAAATTTAACAGGCAAAAGCGAGAACTGCAGAGAGACCTGCGTCCTGTGCTCCATTCTCTGTCGATTTCCCGGCCAGTTAGACTAACAAAAATAAAAGGAGAAATATTGGGAAAACTGTCATTATTAACGCATTGAGCGCGGCGCTGACAGCTGTTGCACCCCTTGAAAAAGGATGGGGAGGATGAAATGGAGGCGGTAGGAAGGTAGGTGCCATGTGCCATGTTGACACTTTGCCGAGACCAAATGACATTTATTGAAATTTCATCATTAAGCGGCATAGTGGCAGAAGCCATCCACGAACTGTTTGCGAACTTTGCTGCTCATCGAACTTATTTAAATTCGAATTGTGACACGTGCGGGGAGTGGGGAGTGGATTCGAGTAGATTGTCATATCACCATCAGGTTATCGAAGAGGCGGAACACACGAAATAGCACGAAAAGAAAGCCTTGACAACCCTTTCCGCTGAAAATCTCTTTTTCTGGCAGCGCAAACAACAATTCAGTGAACTGAAAAATATCCCCAAGGAGCAGATCCAGCATTTTCAACATTTTTGCATAATTTTCAAGAGAAACTTTTCAAGTTATGCGTTAGGTGACAGAAAGCATCGTCATCCCCTCATCGAAGAATGATATGTGAGTTTATAATTCGAATGTAATATGCTTTGGCCAAATTGATGGAGACAAGGGTTGGGTTGTTGGGATCGATATAATGTGAAAATAATATTCCGATTGTGGAAGCCAAAGTTTTGGGAAAACAAATTGATGGATACGAATATGAAAGGCGTAGGGAAAATAAATGGTATGTTCTATGCAGAAACCCAATATTTTACATAAAGTGCTTGCATCTGATGGGTTCACTGAGCTCTTAACAAATTTCTTTATAATAGCGGGTTTAAATAAAGAAATCTGAACTTTACATTTTACTGGAAATAAAATGTAAATGATTAAATAAATTTAAAACTACATATTCATATGCTTACACTAACACATCTTTGGTATAAAACGTTGATAGAAAATGTTAGAAAAAATGATTTCATCTATGAACAGACGCCTAATAAATGTACCAATTATTTTATTTTTTGTGCTTCATAACTAGTATCAACATTTCTGCACTTCAAATAAAAAGAGTAACAAATATGACGAACAGAGGTGATTGCTGAGCGCCAATAAAAGTGGGATTACAATCAATTGCCCGTCGTCCCTGACTTCGCCACTTAGCCTGCGATCCCGCCCGCGTCAACCCCCTGGACCACATCAAAAGCCACCCCCGGGTGGATTCCCTTGGATTCCCTTGGAATGCTGTGGCTATATCCTCGTTCTTCGGATTTGACCAGCCTGCGGGCTCGGGCTCGTCGGTCGGTGTCTAATCAAAAATGCAATGTTTGGCTTGGTTAAGCGGAAATCGGTAGATTGCGTTCGCACAGTTTTCGCTTGTTGATATTAACACATTCCTCCCACTCCGTTCGCATCCTATGCCATCAACACCCCCACGGGCGGAGGTGGGTTAATGAAACGTCACAGATGATGACGACGTTGGCATAAGATTTCAATGATATGTCAAAACTGAGTGATGCTGATGATGGATGGGTGGTCATAACACAGTATCCTTCGTCCTAGTTACACGCGAAGAAAATCAGACACACTTGTTGAAGTTATATGATGACTTATCTCTCATCAAAATGAAGTTATTATATACTAAACTATTAATTTCATTAATTTTAAAGTTAATATATGTAGCTGTAATTTAATACATTATTTAGCATGATAAGTATTTAAGTAAATTACTTCAAATAAGACACCAATGGTAGATTTTGACTTTTTTATATTATAATACAGCTTAGCTATGTGCCTGAGAAACTGCTTACATTCTTGCACACTTTTTCTTTCAGTGCCTGCGTCCACATTCCCCTTTCTTCTGTCTTCTGCCTTCTGCGCCCCATACATCACACGCTTCCACGCATAAATTTGGAAAATTTGGGCCAACTTGAGCCGCATTTACATGGGATTTTCACGGCGGGCACAAGGGAGTAAGGGTTGCCAAAAAGTGGTGGCTTAGATGGACGTGCGACAGTGGGTGGAAACGGAAAGGGGAAGGGGGCCAAGGGCATGGGGCGCCATAAGAAGACAAACAAACCCAGCATCCGCTTGGTGGCAATTTCCGTTTTGTCACTTAACGCACATCAAATGCAATTTTCCTGGGCAAATAACATAATCATCAGGGAAAAGTAGTAGAAGGGGCGTGGTGCCCAAAACTGCTTGGCCAAGCAACCAGTGCAGGCAGTCAGGTGAAATTTTATCACACCAAAATGCTTTCAATTTGTGTTTCTATTTTCCGCCAACTCTTTTTATTTTGCGCCTCCCATATTGAAATTTGATTTGTCGCCGGCAAAGTGCAGCTGGAATACACATTCTTGTGATGGATATTTGAGCAAAACTTGCCCGAAGTGTCGACAATTGAATTTGTGCTGCTTGTGCAATTTGCGAAATTTGATGTGGCACCATTAGAAGCATCTACGTCGGTTCCCACTTGGAGTATGGCCTTCCCTGGATGGAAACCATAATTTTTAATGGCGTTTTTATATGGAGCGAAAGTGATTTTATTTAGAAGGTGTCAACACGGATGCCGCCAGAAGTGATGAGGCGAAGGAAACTCCTCGAATTTATAACCAAGCCTCTACAATGAGAAAGGAGTGGGGGGAAATGGGTTGGTTTCTCTAATATAAATTCACAGAAAATGTTATAAGTAAGATATATTCAAGATTCAACAAAAAAATTTATTGTTAAAGAATTTATTTTTATAAAAAAAACGCTTCTTTATTCAACAATCTATTTCAATACGGTTGTTTAAATGCCACAGTTTTAAGTTTTACGTTAGACTAAAATATTTAAGGTCAAAAACAATTGTAATCCTTGTATTTCTGTCTAGTAAACTAAAAAAAAATGGAAGATTTTCAGATATAGTCAAAAGTTACACTTGTAATAACCATATTATAATTTCGACTTAAAATCCTTTTGCTTAGCTTACGACTTAGAAAAAGTTTTCCAAAAGTAGCTGTGTCTTTTCAGACATATGTGAGTTAGAAAAGACATATATAGAAATAGTTTAACTGCAATAAATTTAACTCGCAGGCCCAATCATAGTGGAATTCTTTGACCTCGCGTGTTCTTTCAATTTTCATTTCCCCCGCGGCCAAACTGAAACCGGAAAGGCCAAACTAGAAAATGGGGCCAGGGAAAAGCAAAAGCAGCTTTACCAGGCAAAGGCTAAAAAGTAAACGCCTTTGGTTAGTGAAAAGTGAAAGAGCAGCGTAAACAAATACGACAGCCGCCGACTCGGGAGCAACTTACATCTGCTGATAAAGAAAACAGCAGGCATCCCATGTGAGCCATGTCCATAGGTTATAAATCGTGGTCGGGCTGCCTGGTTGGGTGGTTCCGACCTGGCTAGGTAGTTTGGTAGTTTGGTTGGATGGTGCAGCGACGTCTTTTTTAATGAAAGATGGCAACAACATCATGAGCGATAAAAGGTTGTCATTAAAATTGCAGTGGTTCTACTGGTTGCTTCATTAGAGCAGGCGCCTCTTCTTTGTCGCGGTGCAAGAGTCGGGAGCTGGGTAGCTCGTATTCCAAACTAGGTTGCCGTTTTGGGTAAATACTGTCGGGCAGAGTCATTGAATCAAGATGAAAGTGGAATTTCTAATGGAAAGACAAAAAGCAACAGCAGAAGGGCAATATCTGCAAAATTCCACGAGGCAAAAATAGGAATGAAAATTGGTAAAACATTTGCTTGGTTTTTAAAATTGCTAGATAACTTGCTGAACATTCTGCCAAAACTTAGAAACTGTAGCTAGCCATATTTTAAAAGTTAATATGAGCTTAAAATATACTGAACTATAGAACTATATGTACTGTTAACACTGATATCAGTGACTGCAGTTAAAACCAAACTGATGCTTACAATTGATTTTGGTGACTTAGATAAAACAAGAACTTTATAACATTTCATCAATTACAAAATGGGTTTTATCTTAATTATCTGTATTGTAACAAAGTCCTAAGAATATTGAATTTTTATGACATTTATTATTAATGAATTAAGGGCAAATATACAAATATCACTAGAAAAGTTTCAACCGTTTTAGAAAATATACAAAATCAGCATCTGAATAAAGTTATCCTCTTCCAGTTCAAAGTGGTTTGTGTTTTCTTAATTACCTTCCAAAAACTTGGTTTATTTTTCGTGATCAACAGCATTTTAAACTAAAACAAGCGCCTCGAGGAAGACTCCCCCTCGCCATTCCCGTCCACTGGACGAGCCAGTTCAATTGAATTGATCCGGACCATGGTGTGCGGAGATCTCTGGAAGTTGATGCGCATGTACTGCTTCCTGCGCTTCTTCCTAAAGTGCGTCTTCGTGTGGCTGAGCGTCTTCTCCACGACGGTGGCCTTCACCAAGATGAGTCCGGGCTCCAAAATGGGCCTTCCCACGAGCGTGAAGTCGCGGGCACCGGCCAGGAGCACCTTATCCAGGCTGATCTCGTCGCCTATCGTTGGCGGCCAGTATCCCTCCACCAGGATGATATCTCCTGGAGTTACTTTAAATTGCTTGCCGCACAGGTGGACAACCGCGAAGAGTCGTCCCTGCTCGGATTTTTGCACCTGCCGGTTGATGCGCTCGCAGATGCTCAGGCACTCCTTCTGCTGATCCTTAGCTATGGCCGATAAATCCACCGATTCCGTCGCCGGCTTGTTTTGCTGCCCAATTACCGGCGATATGCTCAGTGGACGCATGGCACCTACAAAAGAATGGGATTTCATTGGGACCTGGTTATGTCACATTGTTTACATCGATGCTATTTAATATTCACTTACCTGCCGTCAACAAACTGCGATTGGGCACGTGGCGTAGCATTTGACGCATAGTTTGCGCTAGAAAGGACATCGTTTGGCTTTGTTTTTAACTCAAAAGTACATAAATAAATCGGATCGGTTTAATGTCGGCAGATAGGCAAAATGTGAATAACACTAACGCGTTTTCGAACAGCTGTGTTAGCATGCGCACGTTAACATCCCTGTTACATTTTCAGAAATAGCTTGTAATAGCTAGTACGACTAAAGCTTGAAGCAACTCAATAAATAACAATAAGTTACCGCACACTTGCAGATATTTCGGAAAATGGTTTCCTTTACATTTAATTTAATCGTATTATATTTAGCGGCTTGTGTACTTGTAAAACCTAGCTGCCGCTAGCGAATGTTCTCCCACGCTGCCATCACTGACAGCATGTGCTGCGCATAACAGTGCTGTGTAATCATCGAACTTTCAACACTACTCCAAGCAGGCCGGTAATTTCATATACGAATTTTATGCTTAGCAACTTATTTAAGCCCAGTAAACAACTAGTAAGCCACTGAAAAGATCGCACAAGAGTACAACTCCCGACCAGTGATACAGTAGACAGAATCAAAAGCACAAAATGGCCGAGACCGAGAAAATCGAGGTTCGCGACGTGACTCGCATCGAGCGCATTGGCGCCCATTCGCATATCCGCGGATTGGGACTGGACGATGTGCTGGAGGCTCGTCTGGTATCCCAGGGAATGGTGGGCCAGAAGGACGCGCGCCGTGCCGCCGGCGTTGTGGTGCAGATGGTTCGCGAGGGCAAGATCGCCGGAAGATGTATCCTATTGGCCGGGGAGCCTAGTACCGGCAAAACGGCCATTGCTGTGGGAATGGCGCAGGCTCTGGGCACCGAGACCCCATTCACTAGCATGTCCGGATCGGAGATATACTCGCTGGAGATGAGCAAGACCGAGGCTCTGTCACAGGCACTGCGCAAGAGCATTGGCGTTCGCATCAAGGAGGAAACCGAGATCATCGAGGGCGAAGTGGTGGAGATCCAGATCGAACGCCCCGCCTCGGGTACCGGACAGAAGGTGGGCAAGGTCACCCTCAAGACCACCGAGATGGAAACCAACTACGATCTGGGCAACAAGATCATCGAGTGCTTCATGAAAGAGAAGATCCAGGCTGGCGATGTGATCACCATCGACAAGGCGTCCGGAAAGGTCAACAAGCTGGGTCGCAGCTTCACCAGAGCCAGGGACTACGACGCCACTGGCGCTCAGACCAGATTCGTCCAATGCCCCGAGGGTGAGCTTCAAAAACGCAAGGAGGTGGTGCACACTGTGACCCTACACGAGATCGATGTTATCAATAGTCGCACCCACGGGTTCTTGGCCCTGTTCTCCGGCGATACTGGAGAGATCAAGCAGGAGGTTCGCGATCAGATCAACAACAAGGTTCTCGAGTGGCGCGAGGAGGGCAAAGCTGAGATAAATCCGGGAGTACTCTTCATAGACGAGGTGCACATGCTGGACATTGAGTGCTTCTCCTTCCTGAATCGCGCCCTGGAGTCGGACATGGCTCCGGTGGTGGTGATGGCCACCAACCGCGGCATCACTCGTATTAGGGGCACTAACTATCGCAGTCCGCACGGCATACCCATTGATCTACTCGATCGCATGATCATCATACGCACTGTACCGTATTCCGAGAAGGAGGTTAAGGAGATCCTAAAGATTCGCTGCGAGGAGGAGGACTGCATCATGCACCCGGATGCCCTGACCATTCTTACACGCATCGCCACAGATACCAGTTTACGCTACGCCATCCAACTGATTACCACAGCCAACTTGGTCTGTCGTCGCCGCAAGGCCACCGAAGTCAATACCGAGGATGTGAAGAAGGTCTACTCGCTCTTCCTGGACGAGAATCGCTCGAGCAAGATCCTCAAGGAGTACCAGGATGACTACATGTTCAGCGAGATCACCGAGGAGGTGGAAAGGGACCCGGCCGCTGGAGGCGGGGCAAAGCGTCGCGTGGAGGGCGGCGGAGGAGATGCCCAGCCCATGGAGCACTAGAGTCTAAACTGACATCGCAGCAACCCCCCAGTACATTCTCATGACTATTTTATGATCAATAAATAAGTTTCCTTGTATCTATGATTAAATTAAATGCCTACGAATTTGGTCATGGTTTTATAACGATTGTAATTAATAAACCATTATCAGCATATGGTTTCAAAGTTTTATAATTTCGGAAAAGGATATCAAATGGCCAATTGGGGTAGTTAAATACAGCATTGGCTAAAAATAAAATCATTTTTCTTCTCATTGTAGCAAGGGAATCAAGATAGTACAAATTTTTCAATAATTAACTTAAAAATTGCGTTTAGTAGCTTGCAAAATAATAATTATAATCAATAAAACGCAGAAATGAACTTAATGCGCATGTTATTCGATTCCTACTACAATTCTCACTAATTTCTAGTTTGAGCTATCTTAGGAAATAACTAGAAAAACAGCCACGCGTCTTGTACCTAAAAATAATTTCATTGCATTTATTTCGCATTTCAATTTACTGACATTAAAACTTAGCGTGAGCATATCAAAATATATCGTCGCATCATCTTTACATTGGTATAAAACTGTCTTTATGGCTTAGTTAGTCTCCTTGAGCGCTGCTCCCCTTTCAATAAATGAAATTTGAGTTTGATTTTCAAAGACCCTGGTGTATCGTTATAGTCTCGAGTGATCTGTCTAGTTCCTAGATGAACTCAACGGGTTTATACTCTTATACAATTTACAATTCCATAATGTTTATATATATATATATATATACGACTGAGAATGTGTTCTTAGGCAAGATAAAACAATATCTTATCGCCAAAATCCACACTGCATACTAGGGGATGACTCCACCTTGACTAGGCAGACAATATATATATATGTTCAAAGTGTGATTCAATAGCTAGTTAACAAATCTCTTATTACATGGTGGCTTCTTATTTGGTAATCTTATTTGGTTAGTAAGAACAATTCGATTATGTGTAAAAAACCAATTCCAAACAATTCTCAAGGCAAACCAAAAATTTTGATAACTGCCAGTCACTTCCTCCTATTGCTTCAATCCTACTCAGACTTCTTATCTTCTGGTTTCTTTTCCTCTACGAGTTTGTCCGTGTTGCTGTCCTGCAACTTCTGATCCTCTCCAGCTAGTTTCCGGGAACTGCTCCGGAAAAAGTGATTGAAGGTATGATAGAAGGCAGCCCAGAGTACTAGGAAAGTGAATCCATAGTAGCTGACCGCTCCGTACACCACGATCCAGCGCTCGTATTTCAGAAACACAAATGCGGTCAGGCACCAGCCCATGTACACAACGTTGTACGACTTGAGGGTGATGAAATAAAGCAGCTTGTAGATGTCCGAGTTGTTCAGAATGTGGCCCCACTGGGGTAACACCACTTTGGTGTAGAAGCGGGTTATCTAGAAAAGGGGTGAAGGAACAGATTAGTTTGTGATTGTGAGGATTGATAAAGATAAACTTTGATTGACTTTTTATTAGCCGGTTGTATAATTTTAACCGATTTGAAGGCACCAAATGAGTACCCTACTTCTTCTGAATTCACTTCCGTTTTAGCAACAAATTGCGTACTCACTTGTTTTTCGGTGCTCACAACCATGTATTCCATGAGGAATGTCATGTAGTAACCGCTGTGGTATCCGTGCCAGACCGCCAAGAAACCCAAAGCCGCGCCATAGCTGATTGTGCGGTTGTTGAGGAACTTAAGTCGCTTGTAGATATACTGTCCAACCCATTGGTTCGTGTTTACATTGAAGCTTTGAACGTAGTGCTCCATGGTGTTCCCAGTCTCCAGCAGCTTTAGCTTCACATTGCTGCAGCCCGACCAATCGGGCTGTCCGTTCTTGTCCTCGCCCTTGTAGGTCAGACCAATGCAAATAAGGGCGCCCTCGGTGAGCAGCCAGCAGGATATGTACTTGTACAGACTGAATTTGGCCCAGAAGCCGAGTAAATAAATCCTCTTGACGAATGAAACTTGCGCAAACTCCGGGGTGAGGAAGTACGAATCGGGCAGATATCTCAATCCCACTTGACACACAATCAGATAGAACGCACCAGCTCCAAAGCGACGAACGCCAGCTTCCACATTTCCTTCGTGCTGACGGAATTCGCCATCGACAAAGGCCTTGTAACGGCGGAATGGGAACTGCGGTCCAACCAAAAATCCACTGGGGAAGTAGGAAAAGGCCAGGAGCTCCAGCAGAGAGGGCGGTTTCTTCAGCGCAGTTTCCTTTTGGTCCTTAGACAATTCCGACTCCTCTTTCAGGCCGTCGGTGATGTCAAAACCATAGCCAATCATTCGTAGAACCAAAATGCAGTGAGGCATCGTCCACAGAATATCGTAATCATTGCTGGACGTGTAGAAATATCCCAGCAGCAGGTAGCTCATATGGAAAACGAAGTTGATGGCCAGAAATATCTGCGTCTTCTTTCGCAGGAGGAGTACCAGGAAATAGGTGGTTAGGATGGCTATCAGTGAGTGATATGTGTCGAGCCCATAGTTAAAGTAACACAATCCAGCGCCGCATCCAGCAAAGAACATGTGATGCACTGTTTTATCGGCAATAACAGAAATAAATTTTTGATATAATGCTGCCACCGGATAACCTGAAACAAATTATATACATTAGTTGGATTGATTTAGCAATACAAAGTTTAAATCATGTAGTAAACATTTTCAACTAATTTGGAAGCTTCAACGATTCTTTCACGTTTAGTTAACGTTTTTGCATAGCCTGACTGTAATCAAATTCCTATCTAATAGGAATGAGTCACATTTTTATGGAATTTTGGGAGTCATGGTAAAATTTTAAAGGGGTTTGTAATTTATTTAGGAACATTGTTAAGCATTAAATCTTATTGTTACTAAGCAGTTTGTGAAAAAGTTCATTTAACGATACATTTCAATTAAAACCATGCAAGTTGTATATGACCACTGACAAAAAAAAAATCAAAAATAACACAGTCTTCAATGATAGGTACATAATTTATAAACACCTGTGCAAACATATGTATAACGTATATGTGCAATGAATTTGCGTGATATGCGGATATAAATATCCGGAGAAAATATCTTAACTTAATCACTTGACTTTAAGATACTTCGAGTATTCAGTGTCCCTACCAAAAAGCACTGCTGCTGGGGCATCTTACCTGCCAGAATGGTGAGTAGCAGCCGGAGTGCCTCCACGGGAACGCCCACTCCCGAGGCGATCCCGTCCATCAGGCCATTGTGGGGCAAGTCCTCCTCGAATTCCGCCATGCTAAATCTAGAAGAGAAAAGAGTTGCAGTGCTATCAGTGAACTCTACTCGCGTGATTCGGATTCGCTGGGTTATTGCGCTCCAGTCCTTATCACGCCGTAATTGTTGCTGTTGTCATTGGCGCATATTACGCAAACTGATTGTTTTTTGATCATCAAAGGAGTGCGTCAAGGGGCAAGGGGGAGGCTGATTAAGAAAAGAGGAAGAGCAACAGCAACAACAAACGAGTGCACTTGGTCAGGGTCAATGAAAATTCAAATGCAAAGGTCGCATTATCTCGGCGAACCAGTGAACTCGATAATGACGCACTTGCCACCGCACGAACTTGAATATTTTATGCTTATTGATTTCACGGCCAGTTGATGAAAGCGAGCGGGAGCAACAAAATCGAGAGCGGCATGCCAAATTATGGCCAAAATTACCTAAAGTTAAGTTACTAACACTGGAGCAGTGTGGCCGTAGGCGAGAGCACGGAAATTACCCGACTCTAACAGTAATAGGCACACGGATTAACCCACTGTTTCTAACATTTAAAAGTAGTACTTAGGATCCACATATAACCATATATGTTTTTACTATCTACTAAAAACATGCTTTATTTATATTTGATTAAATTTGTTTGCATATTAAAACGAACTGCTAATAACAGTATTTTATGCATTGTTATTAAATAATTCTTTGACATATTTTACATATGTCCCATATTTTTATGAATATATTTTATTTATTTTATTTGAAATAATTACAAATAATGTTTGAATTGCCTAATTACTATTTAATTAATATTAAACTAATATTGTTTTTGCATTATATATAATAAACTAATAATTCTTACACATAATATGTGTAATAATAACTGTACGTACCATATTTTAATGAACACCTAAATATAATACAAATTTTTTTTTAGCGGCGATGGTGAAACTGTGGAATTTTGAACATGGGGACGATTTTTATTTATTTATTTTTTAGTTATTTGGAGGTGAATTTTTGCCGACCGCCGACTGTCTCGTTGTCTGTCCCGATTTCCCTAATCAAATTTTTATGAAATCTTAAAACAATATATATATATATATATAGTAAGTTTTGGAAACTTATAGAAAGAACTTACGATATTAAAAGCGTATTGGCAAGCAATGGGTTAATTGAAAATCGTAATCTCTGCCACACGCATTGCTACGGAATAATTTTGCTACTCCGCTTTGGTCACACTGCTCGGCGACTAAAAATTGAATTGCATGAGAATTTAAAAAGTTTCGTTTAATAAGTAGAGGCATTAGTCAACCGATTCTGGAAATCACAACACGAGGTCAAGGGTCAATGCACAGTCAACCACAAAGGTTGAGCCAAGAAGCGTATATCCCAACAGCTGTTCTGCCGCTGGGTGAGATTACATGTTTACGTTTACGTGTCACTTCGAAAACTGAGATTTGTGAGCATTGTATTAATTTATAATTAATTAATTTCGTTAAATTCACCCGATCCGCAGCAATCCGGATGCCAAACTGGCACACTCGGGGAGCAGTATGCGCCGCAACAACTACCCGTACCAGCCCCTAAACCAGCACCCTTCAGGGCCCCATCCTGCGAGCCACGACGCCTTGGAGGCGGAAAACGAGCAGGCGGCGGAGGAGTTGAAGCAGAAGATCGGGGCCCTGAAGTCCCTCACCATCGATATAGGCAATGAGGTGCGCTACCAGGACAAGCTGCTGCGCGGCATCGACGACGACATGGACCGGACGAGTGGATTTCTGGGCAACGCGATGACGCGGGTGGTGCGACTGGCCAAACAGGGCGGTGGTGCTCGCCAAATGTGCTACATGTTCCTCTTCATCCTCGTCGTGTTCTTAATCCTCTGGATAACCCTAAAGTTTAAGTAGTTGTTGGTAATTTTATAAAATATATACCCACATATTTGTATGGTTTAGTGTAGTCGAAGGTTGTATTTGGTTCGGAATGCGGTTCACTTTTGGCTTAAAACCATAAAGTTAAATATATTTCTTAAGTTCAAACCAATATTAGAAAGACAGATACGTACGTTAAAGTTTTTTCAGCTCGTTCTTTATAGTTCTCGAGTAATAAGCAAAAGGAGATTCCAGATATAAATAAGGGAAGGTTCCAGTATCAAGTGATCAAATTACTTGCAAAAATTGCTGATTTTATTTAGCCCTAATCGCATAAAATGTCAATCCTTTTATCATTTATAAACTTCTTCAAAAGCAGCACTCATGTTACTCAATTGGTCCGTTATATTTTCCAATTTCCATAATAGAATTCATCAACAAGAAGCCCCTGTTTTTTTCTAAAAATATGTACTTACTAGTTTACTTTATTCTTTGCGCACAGAGTGACAATTTGTTGAAAGTAGAAAAGACGCACGCATACAAATTAAGGTCGATTGGGTGGGTTACATTTTGGGCTTACAGCTAATGATGATTATGATTATCGGACTTGTTACTGTTCTCATTTCCACATAATTTTAATTTTCACTTTAATTCGAATTTGGAACCGTTTCCTTCACAACTTTTCGAGGGCTATTGCTTTCGTATAACACAACTCAAAGTTGAACTAAATCCACGTAAGAATTCAGAATGTCGGTGAAAACGGAAGCCGGAACACGCCTGTAAGCAGCACTTTGGATTGGATCAGCGGCTATGCGTGGAAGGTCTTCATCTTTTTATTGCGTCTACTGAAGTCCTGGTCGAGGTCTTCGTCGTCGGCCTCCTCGCTGCCCACTTCCTCGTCGCTGAGAAATTCGCTGAACTGATCCCCATTTGAACTCTCCAGTGCTTGTACTGGAAAGTATATAAAGTATCTTAGCAGGAAGTTCATTAATAACCTGTAGTAGTTAGTTGCTCACTCTGCTTAGCTATTATGTTGTTTTGCCTCTTGATCTCTTCGATGTCTTTCTGGTTTTCACTGATCTTCCGCCTCATCGTCTGTATGCATTCGGTGGTCTTTTTCAGGATTTGAGCTCGACTCGCCTGTAACAAAAGATATGTATTATTAACTTATTACTACTTCTTATTAGCTTCATCACACAGGGTGTGGATTTTTTTAATATATTTTATGCGATTTGCTTAATTTGACAAGCAATAATGTAGTTTATTGTAAAACGAACTGGTATGGACTTATGGGATTTTCTTGGCAGAAAATGAGCCCGGCTGTGTCACCTGTTGCTCTTCTGGATTACCTTTTCGCCCTTGAGTGTGGGCACCGCCTCACGCAGGTTGGTGAAGCTCTCCTTGATGTGATCGCGCCGCCTTCGCTCCAAAGCGTTGTGGTGCGCCCGCTTTTCGGCCTTGAAACAAACATTAAAATTAGCATATAGGAAATTCCATCGTAAATACAGCAGAGTATGGAAATAATAACAAAAATGGAACAAAATGGTCTCAAAGCAATATGAACAGAAAGATAAGTTAGTAAATAGTAATATATAATATATTCAGTCCCTCTAAGATTATTTTCGATTACGAATCCTATTGCTGTGAACTCTGCTGTATCGTAATCACGATTCTGTAACAGCAACAACAACACGTGTGCGTTCTGTTTATCAACAAAAGGCAATGTGCGCAGTCGCTTTTTCCCACTCAGTTTATGCATGATGGATAGTCACCTGGGTGAAATTGGCGGTGTTTGTGTGTCGCGAGGATCCCAAGCCAGTGTCCGAGTCCCCGTCCTCCTAAAAAGTCGTTAATTTGGCATTAAAATCAATATTAAACACACGTATCAGTATTTTCCTCTACGCCTTGCTTACGTCACTTTCGATGTCTATGTCGCGGTCGTCGTCGCTCATACTCATGTTGCTTCACTTGTTTTGCACGGATTGCGCGCAAATTAATAGATATTTCCTAAGATTATTCCACTAAGTTGGTAAGTTTTTTGTTTTTTGTGATTATTCCAAATAAACATGTAATTTTGTTGTTGTCTGCTCACGTTGTAAGACTTGCAGAGTGACCAAATAGAGGAATGCTAATAATACTTCAAACTTAAGTGGCACCAAAAGGTCACCAATATTATTAATATTTGATTTGTATTAAATACAAATTATATATATATTAAGCACAAATTCAATATTCGCTTAACACTCTTGTTTGTTGCAGATTTTTTGTTTATTCGCACATTTGGTTCAGTTCGAATACCGCTACTATTTCCGCCACACTACAGTACTCGCCAGTGTGACCACACTGCTCGCAAAATGCCAAAGGCAGCGGCAGGAGCAGCAGTCTACAAGAAGTTTTTGATATAGTTCAGACTTTTACTAGTTTATTTGATGGCTTTTCCCACCACAAGTGCCCAGCAAGCCGAGACGAACCGCAAGATACTCGAAGAGATCCAGACGAAGAAGCAGTTGCTCGCGGGCGGGATCATAAACCTTGGTCTGAGTCCGCCGAACCAGGTGAGTTCGTTGGGAACATGCCGATCGGAAAATGTGTTTACCTGGTCTTCTATCGTAGATGCCCGCACCCCAGTTGCTGGGACAGCCGACGACAGTGAATCCAGACTTCCAGGCGGGCGTGGGCATTGCCACCAATGCCACATCCACCGCCCGCTCTGCATTTAATCCAACGAGCTCTACGACTTTGGGCTTCTTTATACCTCAGGATTCGTATTTTGGAAATAGCTTTATACCCGTGCTGCCTCGTCTGGAGCCGCTGCCGTCGCCTGCGACCACGCCCACTACTCCGAACGCTCCGCCCAGCCACAGTATCAGCAAATAGCCGGATCCACAATGGCCCGGTTGAAGCTGAGGAAACTGGAGGAGTACCTGCAGGGCGTTGACGGTTTCGAGCAGCCCAAGATCCTGTTGGAACAGTACCCCACTCCGCCGCACATAGCCGCGTGCATGGCTCATCACATGCAGTCGCAGCACGAGGACATCGAGGGAAAGCTGGTGGGAGATTTGGGCTGCGGCTGCGGAATGCTCAGCATTGCTTCCACTCTGCTGGGCGCCCAGCTCACGGTGGGCTTCGAACTGGACGGCGATGCCGTGGACACCTTTAGGGGCAATGTGGTGGAGATGGAGCTACCCAATGTTGACTGCGTGCGGGCGGATGTGCTGCAGCTGATCGGCAGCAAGTGGGAGAAGTCCTTTGACACGGTGCTGATGAATCCCCCATTCGGCACGAAACACAATGCCGGCATGGACATGCGGTTTCTGGAGGTGGCCCTACGGTTGGCCAACAGAGCAGTTTACTCCCTACACAAGACGTCAACACGGTAAGTCTGTATAAAATTGATTATAATCGATATTCGTAGAGGAAAACTTAAGTTTTCTTGCAAAGAATGTAACAGGTAGAGGGAAGCGATTTCCGCTTTACAAAGTATATTTTTAATTAGGATTACCAGCCGTGTATAACCAACGTTTTGAAAAAATCTTTTGATATAACTTATCTTATTTCCTTTACAATTTCTATCCATATCTAAACAAAATTTGGAATTCCTCTCTAGCAATCCCTCTAGATGAGCGGCGTATCTGATATTCGAAATCTTGGTTATACCATTCTCTCTTGTTTAATAGTGTAGATCTCTTGGTTAAACAGATACTCAAGTAGTATGCTTACTGGTCTATATATAGGTATATATTTTAAAATATATTGATACTCAATATTCGGCATATGAATGTACATATGCAGATTTATACTTTAAGAATATCTGCTGGTATAAACAGATGCGCAATCTTTTGTTATTGGCACAGTAAACAAGAGATACAATTGTACCCGCTTTTCGGTAAATGTGCTTCCTTACCGCTGTTTCTGCTTTTGTTGTTGTTTTGTTAAGAGCGCTGCTCACAACTATAAAACGCCGCAGAAACACCAACAAGTTACAGATAGCAACTAGAAGTCAGCAGCAAGATGATCCTCTCACGTAGCCTTCTAATCATCACTGTGGTGCTGGCGATTCTTCTGGCCCCCATGCCCACTGATGCGCAAATCCTGGGCAGCGGCCAATGCCGTCTCACCCCCATTCGAGTGTCCGCTGGCGGGACAGTGTGCGAGAGACTGTGCTTCCGAAGAGACTACCGCGGTCCGCCCAGCCTTTGCCGCCGCATTCCCAGAGATGCAGTGGTTCCTGTCTGCGGGGGTGGTTGCTGCCGCAGCGGTCCCAACTGCCTGCAGCTGCTTTACACATAAAGTATGTGGATAAGATGCAGCACGTTCCATCAATAGTTTAGATTTTAGTGAGAAATTATGGAAATTAAATATTTTAAAATATATATGCTACTCATATTAAAACGATGAGTTCTTTAATTAAAAGGGTATCTTATTATTCGACCCCTTCCTGTTTTTTATGGAAGAATAGCCAAGCCTAAACAACTGTGGAATAGTACATCAAAGCCAATTTAAATATCGATTTTAATTGTTCGCAGGTCGTACATTCAGAAAAAGGCACTGGAATGGGGCGCCCGCGGCTCAGTGGTCGCCGAACTCCGGTACAACATCGACGCCAGCTACAAGTTTCACAAGCAGAAGTCGAAGGATATTGAGGTGGACTTCTGGCGCTTTGAAATCGGCACGGAATAGGAAGAATTATATCAGTTGCATTTAGTTTTGGACATTATATGTAATAGTATTGTAAATTGTAGCACATTAAAATTGATCGTATGTGTTTTCTACTCCACATTGAAGACAACACCCTGGGCGCAGGCCAATTCTCCGGAGTGATTGACTGTAATGGTGGCCCGCTTGCAATACTGCTTCCAGGCATCGGATCCGGACTCGCGACCTCCTCCAGTGGCTTTTTCGCCTCCGAAAGCTCCACCAATCTCGGCGCCGTTGGTGGTGGTGTTGATGTTAACTATACCGCAATCGGAACCCTTGGCTCCAATCCACTTGAACGCCTGCCCGATGTTCTCCGTGAAAATGGCAGAGGATAAGCCCTGTTCCACCTCATTGTTCCATTCGATGGCCTGGTCCACGTTTTTGGCTTTGAGGATGTACACAATTGGTGCAAAGGTTTCGCGATGGACAACGCTGGCATCGTGCGGCAATCCAGTGATCACTGTGGGCTCTACGTAAAAACCATCCCGCTGGATGACATTACCTCCGAAGGCCACCGTTCCTCCTAAGGATTTCGCTTCCGCGATGGCCGCCTTGTAGTTCTCCACGTTTTGTTGCGTGTGCACGGGACCCACCAGAGTTTGAGCTTCGAGCTGGTGTCCAATCTTGGAAATTAGCTGCTTATATTTACCAACCAGCTCCTTTACGAACTGATCGTGCAGCTTTTCGTGGACAATAATCCTCCTGGTGGTGGTGCATCTTTGACCACTGGTGCCAATGCAGCCGAAAAGTGCGGCGTCCAGGGCCATCTTCACGTTGGCAGATTCATCGATGATTAGGGCATTATTGCCGCCTAGCTCGAGGATCACCTTGCCGAATCTGCGCTGCACTTCAACACCCACATCCCGACCAGTTTGGCAGCTGCCGGTGAAGGAAACGAGGTTAACTCTCTTATCAGCCACCAAGGTCTGACCAACATCGGTTCCTCCTTGGCAGAGGGTCACCACCGGCGGCAGATTGTTCCTACGCAGCACTTCAGCCACAATTTTTGTGGTCGCCACCGAGACCAAGGGAGTGCTGGGAGCTCCTTTCCACAGCACACTGTTGCCGGTGGTTAGGGCGATGGCAGCATTCCAGCCGAACACAGCATTGGGAAAATTGTAGGCCGAAATAACGCCCACCACTCCCAGCGGACGCCAGGCCTCCAGAATCGAATGATCCGCACGCTCCGAGTTGATCAGCTGGCCGGAGTAAATCCTTGAGAGGCCAACCGCATAGTCGCAGATATCTATGAACTCCTGAACCTCGCCCTGTCCCTCGCTGTAGATTTTGCCCACCTCCAGGGAGACGAGCTTTCCCAGTGGTTCCTTGTACTTTCTCAGCTCATCGCCGATTTGGCGCACTATTTCGCCGCGAACGGGAGCTGGAACCTGTCGCCACTGCTTGTAGGCTTCCACCGCCAGCCCGATGGTATGCTCGAGCTCCTGGACATTTCCCTGACGCACTTTGGCAATCGGTTGACCAGTTCCGGGATCGTAGCTGGTAACGGATGGCCCACGACCCTGCCACTGACCCGAATAAACACCTGGATTGTCGCGCTCCAGTCCCAATTCTTTCAGGAAACTGTACTCCGGCTGGTCAATGAGATATGACGAGGACGATGAGTAGCTGGCGGTTTGGGTAACGAGGCGGCGCGGCAGCGCCAGCTTCGAAATATTTCTCAATTGTGCCAACATGCTGCATAATTAAAAACATATATTTACATATATTATAAATTTGTTATCAGTGATCCACATTTTCAGTATCTTAATATCAAAGATTATAGTTTATCTACAGACCAAATTATTTAAATAAAGATTTATTAAATAGTTCATAGAAGCTTGTGATTGAATTAAATACTATTTATTATGGGGACATGTTAAGATCCAGGGTTATTTCTACGAAGAATTGTTGTTCTGGCGGAGGAGAACGGGAGGAGATTTATGGATTACTGATTAAGAGCTGATACCGCTCTTATCGAGCGATAACAGCTCCGTCTGTTCTCTGGTTGCTGGCTGGAAAGTTTTGTTTTCAGATCCCCAGCAGAGCGGATCCACTGATAGCATCTCCACTAGAAGGTACTCACTTGGTAGGTGTCCGGATCGATGGAACGACTGACTGGCCGAGTCGCAAGTCAATTATCAACTGACGGCGGATTCTGAATGCTGAACCAGCGGGACAAATCGGCTTTTGTGGGCAGCTTATCGCAGTCGCAAACTGAATTGAATGCGTTAGGAGAGAGGGAGGGAGGGGAGCTCCCCTGGTTCTTATCAATTGAATTAAAAGAATTGAGAGGTTGAGTGCAGCGTGGTCATGAAAAAGTAGCATACTTTCAGATGGTTAGTCGAATATTTTATGTGTTGGTTTTGATCATTTCCCTAGGATCCATCGCAAATAATTAGTATACTAAATGCGAACCTATTGATACTGTTGCACTAATTTCAGTATAATGTATTTATTATTCATATTTGTTTTAGTTATCAGTTAAGCTTCGCATTTTTCGAATGTCCTGATAAAATATCGCTGTTCATATCCGATTTACGCTTTCGATTGGCTTAATCTTCTGTTTCCCTGGCAACAAGTGAACTAAATAAAATGTTTGTTAGTTGGCACATATTTAGCAGTTTGTTTGCCGTTGAAAGTTAATTGTTAAAGTGTTTGAAACAGGACCTACATAATGGAGGTGCTCGAAGAGGGAAACTTAATGGACAGAGTGCCCATTTTACTGCAGCGTGATCTCGAGTTTTACCAGGTGCAATACCCTAATACTGACTTTGTTGGAAATTACGTAACCCATCTCCACATAACAGACACATCAGCGGGTACTCCAGGAACCAATTTGCTCCGGAGTTGTGGGTGGAAAGCTGGATTTTCCACGCTACGCTTCCTTTGCGGCCATTAAATTAATAAGATGGTAGGTAAAACTTACATTTCGATTTCTAAGAAAATGGTTTAAAAAAATGCTATATATTTATTTAGTAAAATGAAAATAAACAGTTTATGTAAGCTTTATTTTATCCTAGAATTGGTTGAAAAGCTTGTGCTCTTTAATTCAAAAACAGGTTCGGGCAGATGAGTAGTATTGTGTGGTTTGTCCATACCATCATTGGTGTTGGAGGAATAGATTACCATACTGATCCATTGATGCAATTGCACCACATCGGTGTAAGTTCGCGAGTTGGAGCACTTCACCTCGACGGAGTTCGCGATTCCAAACAGAACTGTCCGGTTTGGCCCAATGTAGTCAATTTCACGGGTCAAGGCTGCGCCAGATGGTTCGTCACAGGAGTCCAGATCTTTGTGGCCGGCACAGAACTGGCCATGGTCCAGTTTTCCACATGCCTGCGGCATTCGGATCACAGTTTTGGACCTCAGCATAGGGTGATTTGTCCGAGTTCTTCCATGTAGTTCCATTGAAATAGTCCAGTTCATCGGCGAACGTCTGCATCCGTGAGTCCATAAGAATGCAGACCGGAATTATATGCTCTTTGTATACTACGGTTCGCAGCAGTTTCATTAGGCCCATGTTATTCGCCTGCGTTTCCGGATTAAAGTTGGCGTTACTGAAGAATGCAGCGACTATGTGGTCTTCTGCCAGCTCAGAACCAATTCTTCCGTACTCTCCCAACCGTGCTCTAATAACTCCAATGGAGTCACCACAATGTACATCTGTCAGGATAAATCGCTCGTGGATCAGGGTTCCCACGCCAACGATGCGTCCGAAATGGTGCAGGATGGCCGTCCAGGGACCAACTATATCTGGCGACAGGCCATCCCTTCTTTCTCCACAGATGTTCCCCAAGAATTGCGCCGATCCTGTTCCCGATAAGAAAATCAGTAGACTTGTGAGCACCGCAACAATTTCTAGTTCGCTGTGCATTGCTCTTGAATTAAAGTTTTCATACTAAGTTTGACTTAGCTCGGTGTCCTTTATAAATGCTTCTCGGCTACTCTTTTTAAAACATTATCAGCCGTTTCCAGTTCTACATATACATTATATAAAAATATAATAATAAATATAGAAATAAATACTTATCAGCCATTGCAGAATGTCAATCCAGCATAAACTTCAAGAAAAAAGTCTCTGATAACCTATTACAATCAATGCTGATTTTCCAGAAGAATTTGAAATTGTACACATGTATTGCAGATCAAAATTTATTTTCGCATATACTATTTTTATCACAAGAAAACCATAATCGACTTCTTCCACTATCAGATACCTCTTACTTAGCTAAATTTCAACACGTTCTACCACACACCGCACAAAACTGCCACGCCCACTCTAGACTACGAGGCCTTTTTATCGATTGTCTAAAACAAAAGTTACAATTTTTTCCCGTTTTCATTTCCACTAGCATAATAAGGGTATCCAAAAGTCGGGGCACTTGACTTTTGTTTTAAATTGTTGATAATCAATTCATAGGAGATATTTTTCAACCTACTTAGGTGGGAAGATGAGTACTTTGCCTCGTACCGCAAGCCATCTGGACTTTTGCACACAGAAAAGGAGATGAATGAAGGAGATTTTGTAAGTTTAATTTATTTGAATTAATAAGGGAATTTTATTTAAGACGCTGTGTTCCTCAGTCAAGTGTCACCGTGAAGACCTCCGATCCGGATAAGTTCGTGCAGCTGGTCACGAAGTCTGCTGACTTACTGTTGGAGCACATACATCGCCTCTCCCAGGAGTCCTTGGATCACGCGGACCTATCTGTCCTCACTGCCACCATTGGGGCAGCATCGCTGGTCAAGAACTCGTTGAGCGTCTATATGCAGGCAGCTACCACTACCATATGTCCACCCAAGGGCGATGAAAAGGGTGGAGCGCTCAAGCTCAGTTTCAAGCAGTATTCCCAGATGTCCGAGGCTCTGGCGGAACGACTTCTGGATCTCCATTGCCGGCTCCTTTTACTTTACATAATGCAGGATGCCGACTGTCTGCACTGGGAGGATACCCAACCGTTTTTCGAGTCCGAAAGGGGCTCCTACACCGTCCAGATGTGGTGGCATTACATGAGGGGTTCGCAAACCGATCTGTGGAATTCAGTGCCACCGAAAATGGCCCAAAAGATATTCGCTGGCATGCTGAACGAAACGCTAAGCGTGCTCACTGTTCGATACACTCAGATAGTAACCAGTGTGGCAAGATCGACTCTCCATCTGGTGGACATATGCAACATGTTGCTCTGCATCGCCGAACTGTTGCCTCACATCTGTGAGAGTGGGGAGGCCTATGTTGGGCTGCAGCTCAGTAACCAGAGCGTTATCATAAGGGATATCCACGCCAAGTGCAAGGAGCTCTTCTACTGCCTTCTCCTAAGAGGATCGCCATTGGGAGTGCTCTCCAAGGTATGAAGTAAGACTTCTATGCATCTTTAAAATCTGTAAAAACTTGTGAAATCATATATTAGATCAAGATCCTTTGGTATATATTGTTATCCAGGTGTTTCGTAAGGGATTGGACAACATGGAAATGTTTAGTTCCCGTCACGGATTGCCCAGTGCCTGGATCATCTTCGCCCTTCCCAGATACTTTCCCAAGGAGCAGTCCTGTCAGTGGGTCACCGAATTCTCCGATCTCTCTACCAACACAGCTATTTCGTTGGACCTGCGGGTATTACTCGCCTTTCCCGAGGCAGATTGGTCCTACCTTTTGAAGATTCTACTGATGAGGGATGCCTATCTCACTGGCATTATAATGCGCCACCTGATGCAGTACTTACCCTCATCGGAAAACTTCAAAAACGTGGCAAAGATTTCGTTTACAAGCGCTGAGGGTGCCCCTCAAAAGTGCGAGGCATTTTTGTGTCGTGGAGAGTGCTTTAATGTCACAGATTCTATAGCTGGAGATATTGGTAAGATCTAGAATTTTATTGTCTAGAATTTGTAACTTAAATGTTACTTATTACTTTCATACAGATCCAGTTGGTCAGTCCAACTACCAGATCGTCCTATCTCTCACCTATTTGGTGGTGGCTGTGGGCAAGGCAGTAGATATCAAGTCCTGCCTTATCAAAACACTGGAGGAACACGCGATTGCAGGATGGAGTGATTGCCTGGACAAGCGACAGGTGTGGAACCAGAAGCGAACACCCTGGTTAGAGGCCATCATGCACTTCATGTACCCTGTTCTCGATTGTGTGGTGGATATGTTGGTGAATGCCGTGGAGAACGGAGCCAGTATGTACCAGGCCATGTCCTTGGCCCTAACGTGTGTCTCTGAGATCTGGGATTGCCTGCCCGAGGGGCTGTACAAAATTGCCTCCTTGCTGCAGGACATCATTCCAGTATCCACCAGGCCGTTGGGAGATTCAGTGCTGTTGCAGGTGGTTTTTGCTGCACTCTATACAGAATTGATCAAAACAGCAGAGATGTATGAGCAGGGTATGTAAACTTTTCATACACCTTCCTTGATTTTTTTTATTTACATCCTATTATGATTAGCTAAAGATCTGGACAAGGCTGCCATCTGTTACTCCATATCGGAGGCCATCTGCTCCATTGACGAGGATGACAAGCATACGGATCAGATCGAGCTGTTTCTTAAACAGGCCAAAGAGAGTATCAACTTGGACACGGACTTTGGTGGAACTGCAGGGTCCAATAACCGAGGGGCTGGGGGAATGAGTGCCGTGAGTACCATCAAAATGGACGACTTGGCCCTGACCAATGCGGAGTCCGATCGCCTGAGCCACAGTCCACCCAACAACTATGCCATGGAACTGGATGTGGGAATCGCTGATTACATAGCCGAAGTCCTGGTCAGCGATGTTTTGACCACAAATATCGGAAAACAGGCCCTGAAAGTGGTATACAACTATTTGAAGTTCAACAAGGACTGGCTGCTCGAGCAACTGGGAACTGGCGACAATGACCCCAGTCCTTTCCAAGGCATACAGGGTCAGAACATCAAGGAGGCCAAGACCTCGGTGCTGAGGTCCATGTTCTTCATTGGGAACACCCCCTTTGACCAGCTGCTCACAGGCTCTTTGAAAATCGACTACGTCAGTTGGTTGCAGATGCCGCTGTCCTTGAATCCGGAACGGACCTGTCTGCACTTAAACAGACGCTGCGATTTCCAGGAGGATGCCAAGCTGTCACTGCCCGAGGTGGCCATGGTGGCCGGGATTACCAAGATAATGAAGCGGCGCAAGGAGTTTCCCAAGTGAGCGGCGCGGAAAGCGTCATTAAGACGGAATGCACTTAAAAAAATGAATAGTGATGCAGACGCTATGCAAATGAGAAAAATTAGAACAGCTATCAAAGTGAGGAGGACACCAAATTGGATCAATAAATTATAAAAAGCCTTTTTTAAATGGCTACAAAGTAATTAACTCTAACCATATCTAAAAGACATTAACTAACAAACAAACATTACAATAAATGTAAAATTTTGTTTTTGCAAATTACAACTTTTTTCATTGTGTACAGTGTAAGACCAATTGCAAGCATAGAAGACCTGGACAAACGACTCCAACTGCAGGAGGCGGTATCAAGGACGACCTTCAGAAGTATTTCGCTAGAATCCTCGAGCTGTTCCTTAAGGAAATTAACTTTTCAGAGTGTGGGGCATCTGTGAATTATGTCGTAGATGGCGGCGACAGTGGAGACTTTCCTTGGGGCGACGGCTGCCACTTTGGATGTCATTAACGCCGCATAATGCAAACAAGCCTGACGACAGACACCTTAGCAAATGCACAGGACAATAAGCGGAGGAGCTAAAAAAATATTTACTCGTGCTTCCCCTCTCCTGAATTTGGCCCCCATTTAATTTATGAGGATGAGGGCGGTGTAGCAACCGAAAATGTTTTTGTCCACATTCTGCGTACTCGTCCGCCTCTTGGCAATTGCTCAGCTTTGCTCCTGGTTGTCTTTTGAGCTTCTTTACACCTCCCGCCGCTCCGCTCACCATTCAGCCAGTTATGAAAATTACTGAAACGTGGCCAAAGACGGGTGCGGGGATCCACAGGACCTGCAGGACGAGGGCACGCACACACAGAGCCGCTTGAGCAGTGGCAACAACATGAGGCACTGGCTTCACACACAGGACAACGTGACAAATAAAATCAAGCTGGCTTTGAGCAGTGGGCCGAGAATCCTGTTTTAGGCTTAAAACTTCAATATTTGTAATAGTTAAAGATTATCTTTACACCTGGTAGAATATTTATCAAGTGCATATAAGTAAGATTTTCGTTGTGTAAAATCGTAGGTAAATTTCATACTTCCCTCTTCTTTTACATTTGGAAAAATCGTAATCAAGTAAGCATTCGGGTGGGAATATATTTAAATCACACACAATATTAAGCTCTCGCCCATGGTGCCTTCTTGTAAAAAACCGCAGGACTATAAAGACTGACCCAATGCGCTACGCTACACAATAAATCGCGAGAGGAAACACTTTTTACAAAAAAAAAGAGATAAAACATACAAACAGTTCTAATTAAAATACTGAAGACAAAAAGAAAATTAATTATTTATTTGAGTTCCTTAATTATATTAACAATGTAATTCAAAAATTGTATTCCTACTACAATACTAAAAAAAAACCAAGTTAAATAACTTCTGATTGAAATTAAAGCATTATTCTAGTTAAAAATCAGCCCTATATTCTTGCTTTCAATTAATATATTTCAAGAGCATAGTTTTAAAGAATTCTCATACTGCCAACGCCAAATAAGTTTTCAAATACAAATGATAGTGGATGTCAAAAACAGCTAACCAATTAAAAACATCTTTAAAACAACATGGATAAATTTTGCGGTCTCCATAAATCTCAGCATTAAATCGCAAAAACGCATTTAAAAAGAAATAAACACTACGCGTTCGTTCTCGTAACAAATCAACTTAGCAGTTTCGAATGCAGCGCCGCCCCATTGGCTGGTATTTGGCTACAAAGTCAGTGGCAGTAGGAAAAGCAATGGGAAAAGCAGCCTGAGCGGCGACTCTGGATCCTGACTCCGAAAATAGAAACGAATCCTGGCCGGTCCTTTCATTCAGTTTCATTCTGCTGGCGCCGCTGGAAGCGTGCGGACGTTCGTTGTTTAGAGCTCGGCCATAAAGTCGTGTGGCAAAGTGGCACTTGACAAAAATAAAAAAAGTTACAAACCTTCAACAACAATAAGAAAAATATTTAATAAAAAAAATATATATTATAGAGGGCACACAACGTGCGGGGGCAAAGTGCAAATGGTAACGGTAATTTGCAGACATTAGTTGCCACACACACACACACACACACACACAAGCAAACGGTGCGGTGATTAAAGGCAATGGAAGGAGAGGTGCGAAAAATGTCACATTACGAATACGCAGTGTGTGCCCGAGTTAAATGGTGAAATTTAAAAGCTGTGCGAGCTGGAATTGAAAATATTTATCGCAAAGTTGTTTGGCCACTTAGTATGCCAGGCACGTAGTGCATTTTTGTGATGTGGATACGGCTCTTTGATTGTTTTATTAGCGATTCCCTTGGACAGGACCTAAAACGTCAGTTTCGGATGAGAGTATTTAAAGTTATGGAGGATTAGAAAGTAGTACATTGAAAATTTGAATTTAACCAAAAACTAAAATTGTTCTAAAGTGAAATTAAAAACGAATAAATATATTAAATAAATTGGAAATTAAGTAAGTGGAGCTTACACATTAATCAAAAATTTAAATGCTATGGCTTCGACTTTTGTCATCAGTAATAACGAAGGAGAAGAAAAACTTGAGCTCCAATAAATAAGATATTAAGAATAAAGCCGCACTTTTGGCGATTCATAAAACAAATATAGATAGAAATTCATAAAGTAAATATCTATATATATATATATATAACCAAGTCAGCCATGAGCCAGATGCAACTGCAATCGCAGCGCGTTCGCCGCGCCCGTCATCATCGCCGCAATCAGTCCGCAGAGCCGTGCGAGTGCCTTCGTCCTGTGATAAGGGTTTTTGGTCTGCTGACTTCATTCGGTAAGCTCAAGTGCGCGGAAATCCGAGCCAGTGGAATAAGACTTGTCGGTGCCGGTGCCCAGGTGACCCCCGTTTCGAGATAATGCCAATCTCGATACGAGGCTATGATGCATGTGCATGTGCATGCATTTATGTATGAATGTGCAATGCTTTTCTGGCCCTTATTTGGAATGTTTACCCTTGACAAATCGTAGGAAATACTTGTGCATGGGAACCATTGCCTCGGGATATGTTGAGTGCTGTGGCTTATTATATTTCTTGGCACTGAATGGGATTCGCAAGACGAAGACGATGCTGAATGGGGACACGCTCTTATTGGCTGCTTTTATTGTTCCTTTCAATTCATATAATATTACTCTTTGAGCAATATTTTCATTGTACACAAAGGTTTTGCATTTGTTTGAGAAGACTGGCAAAATAAATGTACATAAAAGGAAATGGTTTTCCATATTCACAGAGCACATATAGCACAGAATATGTGCTCTAATGAACAGGATATTTGACCTAATGTAATTTGGTAAAATAAATAAATGCCATCCAATACTACTGAAATTCCAGTTTAGCTTAACAATTAAATAGAACACAGAGAGTAAATTGGTAGAAGATTAATTTCCCTTTTTTTGCGTCATTTAATTACAATTCAATTATGCTTTTTTTGTACAACCCAGCTTTGTGTTACATTTTTTCCGTTTAAATTGAGGCAATAATTTTAGATTGACAGCCTGAAATTTAATGGCATTTCGTTTGTCAATTTACGAAGTCAAATTTAATTTATTAAACAGGCAAGGTAAAGTGAAGCAAAAACTTAATAAATAATAATATTACCTTTCTGAAATGAATTCAGTTTGGTTGCACAACGTAACTTTTTCACCCTGTATCCGCATTCTAATCTACGAAAATGCAATCACATTTTTTCATCCCAATTTTTCTGCCATCTGGTGAAGTTATCAAAGTTGGCTTAAACGCTTATCGTGGCCAATCATAACGATTTTCCTCCACCATCTGACATTTTCCTAATGCGCTTAAGATAGTGCACCGCCGTTTTTTTATACAGAATTTGATAAATCGCCCAGCTGCAGGCAGGCCAACAAAAACTTCGGGTCAAGTTCAAACTAATTTCTTTGCAAATTGTTTTGGGGTCCATCATGGGTGCAGTGGCACGCAGGAAAACAAAGTATAAAATCTCTGTAGTTCATAAGCTCCGCATTATAGGGATCGGGTAAGAGGGATGGGGTTTTCCAAGGAAACTCTCTGGCAGAGCCATTAACAAGGCATTGGCCTCTATGCAGCTTGCAGCTTGCAGCTCACGACTGGCATCCTGTGCCAAGAGCAGAGTTTTCCCAGCCCGATTTTCCCCTTATCAGCAACTTTTCCATACGGTCGACAATGAGCTGTGTTGTTAGCCTTTAGGCGCCAGCCATTCGCCAAGTTTTCCTCTTGCCCGGCATCTATTTTTCCCCCACCGCTTTCAATTATCCAGATAATTTTTGCATGTTTTTTCGATTTCCGCTTTTTCAATTTTTATCTCCGTTGACAGCATTTAATGTAATTGGTTTGGTTTCGGTTCTGCAGTTGTGCTTAAATATGGGGCATACATATACATATATCTAACTGGCTAATCTGATTGGTTTTTCGCGACCCGGCATAATAAAAACAACTTAATTAGATTGTATTTTTATGGACCACTGGGCGTGGTGGCTCCATAACCACATCTAACCATATCTTATACACTCAAAGTGGATTTGGCTAAGACAAAATGTGAAGCGGAACCATAATGTGGTTAGAATATGAATGCCCTGCGGAGGGCTGTTCGACAAAAATATAGAAACCTTTTAAGTTATAAAATTTAAGTTCGTCATGAATATTGAAGTTTCTTCCAAGCTATTTATTATTAATTATCATTATGTTATTTCGTAATGTGTAGGACATTGCCTTCTTAAAATACTCTATTGCAAATGATGTAAGCTTCAGTAAAATTGCGATAAACTTCTTGAGCTCACCTCGTTTCCATTCATTGGTTTTGTATTACATTTTATGGCCAAAGCATGGTAAACAAAAAAGGCCCAGCTCAATAAATATGCTTATAAATATATTTGCCTAGACACACTCACATTATTTTATAGGCTCGTTCAAGGATAACACTCCTCGTTTCAACCCGCCAAAAAGGACCCCCCGCACCGAACCTTTCTTTAGCCATTTTTCATTTCAGTTATCTGCGGCGTTGGCGTTGATGTCTACATGCATGGCTATCGGGCCGGTCTTTATATAGTGTAAGTCACGGATCTAAATATCCCCCATAACTATACTAATTTCTGGTTAGTTTTTCAGCCGTGCTGGTAATGTTTATCGAGATCAAGTGGCTTGTGACTATCTTCCTGCAACTTCAGTGCGCAGAGTAAGAAAACTATTCAAGATTACCAAATAACATGTTCATAAATTATAGTTATTCGTATATATATTATTTGATAATTAGCAGTTATTATTTATGAAATATAGAAATTCTAGTTACCAAGCCTAGTAGTTGTAAAACTAATTAAACCCTAATTATACTATAATATGATATACTTTACTATTATATACAATACTCTATATCAAGTGCCTTTGCTCAGATTTTTCTCTGCAAATTTTTCTCTGTTCACATATTTGTGAATTCAATTTGTTTCAGGGATAATTACCAGCGAAGGTCCTGCAGCTGCTTGGCCTGCTGGCGACTTTCAGCGATTTGTGGCGGTTGGCGACCCACTCCTGTTTATGCGGTCATCGGCATCTGCCTGATCCTGTATCCCCACAATCTGTGGCTGAGTTATGTGGCCGGGATGTTCCTGATACTCCTCGGACTCCTCAGACTGTGCACGCTGCTCCGATTCAGCGCCTCGAAGGAGGAGGGTCTCCTGCCGCAGTGCGACTTTGAAAAGTGATGCCAGCCAACGAATGTCTTTGTTATTTGTTTCTAATGTCTGTTTGTTCTGCGATGATAGGGTGTCGAGCTTTGTGGATACCATGGAGGATGATTTCGCGGAGATTGGTGCCACGCAAGCGGGATTGGATGAGGAAGCGGAGGAGGAGGGCGACGACCACACCGCCCTAGACGACGATGTTTGCTAATAGTTTAAGCCAGCTTTTCTGCCTAATGTAATGTGAGATTTTAAACGACTTAACAAATGTCTAATAATATACAGTTTGTAAAGAGGTTTCGATTTAAACGCTGAGTGCGTGGTATATTTTTATAGGTAATCGATAAACCCACACTTTGTATGATTTTTGGTGTCATTTATAAACGAAGCCACTCAAAAGTCAAAAAGGACATTCTTCAAAAGAATTTTGAAAGTTCCTTTTAAGTATTGGGTATCTGCTTTTTACCTACAGAAATAATTATCAAAGCTATTTCGTTTTAAATAATGTTATTTTAATTTCGTCTTTTATTGTTTTTTGTGCTAAACGGATTTCTGCGTTCACTAAAGGCCAAAATGAAGGGCTGGTCGTCGAATTCTTCGGTTTTTCTCAGACCAAAAGAACGCTCATTGCCGTAATCATACTCGTCCTCATCATAGTAGTTATAGTAGTGCCTCTGGTGGCCTTTAGGGCCTCCATGTCCATGTGATGGAGGAGGAGGAGGTGGAGGATACGGATACGGTGGATATGAACCTCCGGGATATCCAGGAGGACCCTGAGGACCAGGTTGGCCAGGGATTCCAGGCATCCCGGGGTGGCCCTTATCTCCACGCGGCCCCTTCTCGCCGGGATCACCCTTGGATCCTTTGGGGCCGGGATAGCCCTTCTGCCCCGGCTGTCCCGGTGGACCAGGTGGACCTGGAGGACCGGGCGGACAACCGCATGGCTGTGGCTGAGGATACGGATACGAATAGCTTGGCGGATAGTGTGGCGGATGATAATGTTGATGATCGTGATCCTCCTCTATGATCACTTCCTGTGGCGGGGCTGGAGCGGGACTTCCAGTTTGGAGGGTGATCAGCCGGGGCACTGAGGCATCATCCTTGGCGAAAACTCCCCCAAGAACAGACAGTAGTGCCACCAGCAGAATAGTCCAGTTCGCAGAGAGAACTTCCAGATTCGACGACATGCTGTGAACTAACGAAAATCAGATCGCAGTCACTTCTTTTATGTGGATAAATGCGTTTGAAAAATGGCAACAGAGGAGAATCATTCAAACTCCCGTTAAGATAGCTCATTTGAGATCTATATGTCTTGTCTTACGATCGCATTATATTTGTATCGTATGCTAATTTCTCTTGTTTAATAAACCAAGCCATTTATTTATAAAGTATCTGATTTGCATAATATTCAATGAATGAGTTGAGTTTTTGGGCTGATGAAAGAACTTTCACACCAAATGGATGTCGGACTTTGTGATCGAGCCATGAAAAGTGAATTCTCGTATTCTAGGATAGATCAATTAACAGGTATATGTATATCATTTCTGCGCGTAAAAATAACATAAACTTTTACACAAATTTCATATGGAACCAGAGCAATGACTGGTGGTGACCGAGATGATGATTTTTACATTTAAACGGAAACATTAACCATTTTGAATAACTAATGTGTAATTTGCTAACACCTGAGATACCACCTGTCCGTCCCTGTGAAGCACAAAAGAAAACACTTTCGAGACATGCTAAGAATGTCTGTTCGCAATTTTATTTAACTGTGGCTTCTTTATTATTCTTTTGTAAGTGTAAAGTGGAACTCATGATGACAAGAGCCCCGCCCACATAAACCTCAACAAATTTCTGGTTTTTGGGCAGATCTCATAACACTTTTTGCATACTCACGCTTCAGTCTAAGTCATTTGGATTTGTGGACATTAGTTATGTTCGAGAAGTTTCTGTTTTTGTTAACATATGTATGTAAATAGTTGTAACTTTTAAAGTTCGTTTTATTTGTTGTTTTGCTTTTGTTTTACACATGTTTGCTATGCAATAAACATATTAAATAGTTTCTTTAATTATAAATTTACTTTGTTTAACTATTATTCTCTCTTATTCGTGTTTTCGGTCGGAAAACGTTGAGGTAGCTGCGTTTGCAATTAATTGTTATAAGTAGCTATTCGCTTGTTTATATCCCTGATATAGGCTATTTAAGGTTCTGTTGTGGATAAGAAGAGCTCAAATTGTATTCATTATTATTCAGACAATACATAGATAATTGAAAGAATCAACCGAAAAGGAATAACTAAAGTTTATGTTTATTTTATTTTGTATATATATTTATATAATATTACGATAGATATATTACGCATCAACATATACATAGAAAATATTCAAATCGTTTAAATTAAAATTAAAGCATATAAAAAATCAAACATTAGAAGAATATCAACAATTAAGAGAAACAAAAGTTAAGGCTTGTCTGCTGTGTCTGATGGCTAAAAGGGGTTTTTCCGATCGGGCTACAAATATCATCGGATTGGAGAATATCCTTTTTGACTGCGAATAGTCAAAAGGTAGCAAAAGTAAACTCGAGTTGACTAGATAGTGGATGGTGGTTAGTTATAGTTAACTTTTGACATGGTCTCTGTGCTCGAACGGATCTGCTTTTACCGAACAAAAAGTATTAAAATGGTGCTAAGCTCATATTCAGAACTGTGATTAATGGCAATTAATCTTTTCACAAAACTGATTCATTTAAATCATCATGATACATTATCTGGCAGATACACAATCTTAATAGCCCGATCCAACTGGCAATCGCTTTCGCATGACAAACAAACCTAGGAACAAACCAAATAAAAATTGGGAAAAGTAACTAAAAACAGAAGAAGACATTGAAGAAACTGATCTGAGTTTTAGTTTGTTATCACTTGCTCTTCTTATAACATACGACTAACAACTATCTTTGGGATTCATTCGAACCTTGCTGGCTTTTGTTCTAGTTCGCACTACTCTGGTTTGATTCTTTAGTTTTTTTGTGGCGCTCTTACAGCTCCTCTTGCCCTTCACTAACCCTTCAATCTTTTCCATTCATTCTATAAAAATATATAAACAATGTTTGCCGTCCTTGGAAGGCTAGGGTGGTTCGATTTATCGACGTGCAGGGACTGAAATATTCTTGTGGGAGTTATGTAATTTCTTGACATTTCGTACAATAGTTCTTGTTGTTAATAACAGCTCTTAAGTTCCAAAATATCAAAACTTAATCTGCCTTTGACTGAAAATTTCATTCCAAATTAGTTCCAGTTGTGTTGATACGTTACGTTAAGAATTGCCAAAAAAATACTTAGTTCCTTGTGGATTTTCTAACAAAAAATCCAATCACCCCAATGAAGAGTTAGCCCCACGAAGGTTGGTATTCTGATCTGTGATCTCTGACTGGGCGGTCATATGGGACTGCTTGGATTTGATTTCTTACTGGGACATAGACACCACGTCAAGGCCCGGAAACTTTCCCAGATCTTGGTGTCGTGTCGTTGGATTGGGCATGGGAGAGGGTGTTGGATTCTAGACGGGATGCTAGTGCCTTTAGTGCGGGCCCATCGCCACCGGTTAGTAGAAGGAGCTGCACCAGGCATCGCCCGCCGTGGGGCTTAGCAATCCGACCAGACTGGCACTATGGCCGGTGGATACGGCGCCAGTCGCCACAGACGGAGGCGATGCCGTGGAGCCGCCGGCGGTATGTGTCGAGCTGGGCAAACACTGGAAGCAGTAGTTGGCCCCGTAGTTGTTGTCCCAGAACTGTTGGCCTTTGCACTGGAACCTTACGGCGAACTCCAGCCTCTGGCCCACGTGCAGCGAGTTACCGAACAGCACGAAGGTGAAGATGTCGGAGAAGCCATCGCAAGAGTTCTCCACGTAGTTTGCCTGCAGGTCGGCGTAGCTTCTCCATCCGTCCAGCGAGTACCTTATGTGCACCGACTTGTGAAAGTCCAGATTGCGCACACGCACAGATCCGGATATCGTCTGGTTGATGTTGTCCGTCACGGCAGCGTTCTCCAGGGACACCTGCTTCTCCCGGACCGCATCGAGGAACTTGGGCAGGCCTCCTGGCTGCTGGAACAGAGGCATCAATAGCTTGTCGGACTTGGGCCCCAGCTGAAGTGGCGGCTCCGACTCCAGTATTTCCAGGTCCTCGAACGCCGATTTCGGTATGGTGGGTATCTCGTCCAGGAAGGTCTTTACATCGGCCAGATCCAAGCCAAGGACGTCGGCAAACCTAACGATCTTCTTGCGACCCGGAGTTCCGGGTGGTGTCTTTCCCGTTTTCAGGGAGGAACAACGCCTGATGCGCTGTGGTCTACAATCGTCTTCATCATCTGTGGTATCGACTGTGGTACCCCGACTGGGGGCACCACTCTTTTCCACAGCCTCAGTGGCATCCTGTTTGGCCTGTTCGATTTGGGCCAGGTCCACATCTACGGTGAGATTACTGGCCGACTTGTCTGTTTCATCCACACCACTGTCTGGCGAGAGTTCATCATTCCTGCTTTCCTCTGGTGATCTTTCCAACGTGGTTACCTCGGTGGAAATTGATTCTGTGGCGGATTTGTGGTTGGATTCCACTTGAACTGTATCGTTGGAAATTTCCTCTTGAACCCTTTCATCGGACGCGTCCGTCTGGACTCTGTCGCTAGGAGATTCTCCTTGGACTCCTTCGAATGGAGTTCCTTCTGGAACCCTTTCCTGGGAGCTTTCTTTTTGAACTCTGTCATTAGGTGATTGCTCTTGGCTTCTATCAGCAAAGGCTTCCACTTCTTGTGGAGCGGCGATCACCTTTGGAGCTCTGTTTGTAGTACCAGCTACCTCCAGGACGTCCTTCAGTTCCAGCTCCTCCACCTTCTCGAGATGCCCATTGGTGAGCTTGCCCTCCTCGGGCTTTGTCTGCTCCACTTCCGTCAAACTGTTGCTGTGCTTCTGGAGCTCATTGAGGATCTGTGCCTGCAAGAAGGCCTCGTCCTCCTGCACATCATCCTGGAAAGCTGGCTGCTCCTCCTGCACTCCATTGGCCAGTCCATGCTTTCCGTTTAGTTGTAGGGTATTTACATACTCTTTGTGTTCCGAGGCTGGCAGCGTCTGATCCTGGGCAGCTGCAGCTGTGGATGTGGAAGCGGATGCATCAAAGTACGGACCATCATTGCTGCTACTATGGCTGCTGGCCATTGAAGCGCAGGCATAGCCCGACTCCGCCGTAGAGTTGTGCGGCGTATTCGAGGCAGTTTCGATCAAGCGCAGGTACTCGCACTCGTCCACAGGACTCCCCGGCGACTCCAGCTCGCAGTCGAAGTCGAAGAAGGAGTCGGACTCATGGCGCAGTGGCTGCAGGTCCGTCACCGTCTGCTCCGAGTCGTGCGAGTTGACCCACGTGTTCGTGCTGGTTCCATTTATGATCGGCTCATCCTCCGCGTTGCCCTCGCCCTCCTCGGTTGTCTGCGGAGTGGAACACCCAATTAGTTTTCAATGCATAGACTATAACAAATAACAAAGCCTAATATAACTCATTTTTGATTTTTTCCCCTTTAAGATTACATTTACATTTTTAATTACATTTACCTGTGATCCCAAGGTGCGCAGCTTGGAGGACAGACTCCGTGCGAATGCCTCGGCTCTTCCGCGACATGAGGACATCCCTATGGTGGGTATGATGGAAATGATGCTGCAGGGCGGCCTGCTGTCCGGAGTGCTTGTGTGTGTCAGTGGTATATCGCCGGGATCGTTCATTTACGTCCGATCTGCGGAATATCTGCAAGTATAGAGCCATCGGGATATGTGACGTGAGTGATATATTGAAACGGGATAAACAATTTTTAAGTAAACAAATAAATTCGCACGAAATGTTGTTTTCCATCACTTTCCCTTTCCGCTTGTCGTACCCATATTCCCGTTGGCATTTTAAAACAGCTGGGAAAATGTCATATGCAGTATACATATATGCTTTTATTATCCTCAGAGCATTTTTCATTTCTCTTTCGTTGCCTGTGTCTTTCATTTGATTTAGTTGGTTGTCATTAAATAGACTATTGAAAGAATTTCTCGTTTTAATTTGTTCTGGCTTGCCAACATTTTTTCGCAGAAAATGTTTAATATGAATTGGGGTTGACAAAAATACCATATACGGTTATTATGTCCGTCTTTCAGCTGAAGGAATTGCAAAGGATGTGAAAACACTATTATTTCCAATGAATTTGGTCTTAACGTTTTAATGGATCTGTGAACACTTTAAAGTAATATTTAATAAATATTTAAAAACACATAATGTTTACATGTTAAAAGTCTTTATAGTTTCCGAGACTGGAATAGATGGCTGTCCTTCCATCTTTTAAACTATACTTTCAAAAACTATACAAATGCTTTAAAAGCCCCAAGAACCGAATATTTTCTTATATAAGTCAGGTGATGAAAACCCGTGATAGATTGTCCGATGTATCCAATGTATCAATGAACTGACCAATGAACCGGGTGACCACAACAAATTGTTAACACCTCTCTGTCTTGCTTTTGGCAGATGGCAATGTTATTGTTTTCATTTTGCGGCGGCTGCACGTGCATTACCTTTGATCAGGTGCAAAGCCAAGCCATGCCCACTAAGGGATATGTTCGATGAGAGCGAAAAGGCGTGTTAATTGGGAGAGGAGGTGCCGCCCAATTAAGACATCAGAGCTTTTATTTTCAAAATTAGATGCGCCAATCAAGAGGAGACAAAGTCAATTGGCCTTGAACTTTTCGCGGCATTTCTTTTTGTCTGCTTCGATTTTCCGTCCTTTTTCGTTTTATGTGTTTTACTTTTTATCTTTGGCAGCATGCATAGGAAATTTAATTAAGCAGTAAAATGATTAAAAAAAAAAAAGAATACGAAAACTGACATTTCTTGCCTCGCCAAATGGCGTCGACAAAGTTTTTAAATAAACAAACGATCGTCCGACAATCGATCGATTAAGGAGGTCGAGATGCCAATCTCTTTTAAAATTTCCTTAAGTTTAAATGCAGATCTTTTGTATCTTTAGATGCATACATATATAGTATATGCAGATGCCTCTAGAGATGAGGTGGTGCTACTTATGGCAGATATTTCATGATTCACAGACTTCCCCTGCAACTCAGTACCTTTATTAAACATTTTTCGGCCCACAGATGGGCTGAATACTCTTTTGGCTTTTGGCCAATAGCCTAAATGCGTTTTGGGCGCTAATGACGTTGGGTCAAGAAAGACATTACCAAACCGAAGGCATACATAAAAAATCGTAATCGCTTTGAATTGTTGTCATTTACGTATTTGCAAAATTAAGATACCATTCGGAATATTTGAGATTTCTATAATTAAAACGTAGATTAACTTATGTTCTATTTTAACTGAATAGAATATTCTATAGCCCCATAATAATTGCTAGTGCAGCGTTTATAAATAAAATATATGCACAGCAAAAAGAAATGAAAATAAATAACATGAACACAAAATCTATAAATAAAATCTAAGAAAACCATATGTATTTGGCTTTTATTTTACGGCCAAAGTAACATTTCCGTTTTTTCTTCTAATACATGATATTTTTTTTGGCTTGGCGGATTTACGCCTCGTTTTGACGGTAACTGCGTAACTGAAAATGTTTCTTTTTCTTCAAGTTTTCGACTTAAGTTGATCAGTGCGTAGACTCAAGAGAAACCCATAAAGCCGCTTAATTGAATTAAATTGGGGAAAATGTACGGAATTGATGTTAAAGTGGACACCCCAGCGGCTCACGCAATAAAAAAGTTATTCGAATTATGCTTGATTGGTTCATCGTGGAAGTTTGGAAAACGTAGTCAAGGTGCTGTTGAGGTGCCAATTTTGTACAGAAAGTAAAAGTATTCTCATTAATTATTACTCATATATGAAATTTAAAATGGCATACAAATAATGCATCCTAAAACTATTTTACTTACAAATTTAATGGTTTTTTGCCAACGTTTCTGCAAAATTTAATAAGTATTCGCAACAAGGCAATAAGTTATTATTGCTAATTAGTATTTTACAAAAGCTTTTCACATTGCCGAAAATATGTTAAATTAAATATGTATTATTATACTATCTAGTCAATTTCTATTTTAAATTAATTTGAGCATATATCCTCTATCCTCTACACACATGTCAAAAGTCTTTTGTTTAATATCTAATTTCAAAATACAAATTCAAAAATTTAAACAGTTTGACATTATTTTCATTTTTAAACTATACATAATAGTATAAAAATGTTCTTTATTATTAAACTGGAAATCACTCGAAATAGAAAGATTTGCACTGTTTACAAGCCCTTCAGGTGCTGCGACTATTATTGACAGACAATCTTATCGGCCGCATCTCGCAGTTGCATTTGTCATGTCAATTAGTTAGTCACTGGTCCAGAGATAGATGCGCCATTAGCTAGCTGTTCACACCACTTAAGTAGTTCGATTGGATGTTTCCAGGCCCACCGACTACTAGGCACTATGCCTAGGATTCAATGCCGGTCACCGGCTTATCACCTGAACCACACATGATATTTGCCACTGGGCGATGGGTGGATGAGTGGGTGGCTTGGGTGGTTGGGTGGTGCGGCGAGCGGAACACTTAATCATGCTGCGGCGGCGTCCCGATTATGAGGCGTGATAACGAATTTGCAGTTTTATTTATAGCAATCTGAATTGACCCGCGAGCACCGCGAATGCCGCGCTCACAATTGCACTCTTAGTCGATTTTGCACCTACACTAGACGGCGGTGATATAACCGATCGATCGGTTCACCCCACGAATCTCCGCCTGGTATTATGATAGCTGGGGGTATCGCAAATCCAAAAAGACTTCGAGCCAGTACGACAAAAACCACCGAAAACCACTCGAACTGCACCACGTCTGCAGCGTCACGGTGTCGGGCGTGCACTGACTACCCACCGATCTTTTTGTTGTGTTTTTGGCATTCAGCAAATCCACCCTGATTGATAAGGCAAAATCGGAACGGATCGGATCGGATGGGATGGGATGGGATGCGATGGGATCGCATCGAAATCGAAGCGCAGCGCGGCGAAGCGGAGCGAAATCGCAAATCGCAGCCAAACACTGCCCTCAAGCAGATTGCATTCACCCCGCATCCGCATCCGCCTCCACGGGAATGCAAATCCGAATCTCAATTGGTATCGGTATCTGCATCGGTATCTGTATCTGTAGCTGTATCTGTATCTGTAGCTGTGCCGCTGTATCTGCCATGGCAGTGCATCCTGAAAACCGACTATCGATACTGGCAGACAGTCGCCACTAAAGACAGATGCTCGTGATCAGTGACGTCGCTGTCTCGGTCGGTCTGCCTCCATCTTAATCTTAGCTAACTGCTCTTTGATGTGCCCTTATCCCACAGAGAGTAATTCTAAAAGTAACTTAATTGGTCATGAAACACATTTTAAGGATGAAAGCATTGGTCGCACCTTTGCAAATTGTAACTGAATGCCTATGCCTTTATTATATGTACTAATTTGTTTAAAATTTATATAAGACCCTTCAAAACCCAAATAATGTATTTTACAAAAACGTTAAAATTCCACTGTGCCTCTCAACGCACATCGAGCAGTTCAGTCAACGGATTTCCGTTGCTGCAATAAATTGGTAAGTACTGTAACGTATTGCTTTGGCCATATCTACCGTGTTAGCCGCAGATAAACTATCAGCGTTTCATATTTACTGTCAATTAAGGCCCGTGGGCTCTGGAAAAGCCTCCGAACCCACCCGCTGTGATTGTGGAATTAAATATTCGAGCAAGTGCGAATGCCAGAATTGGCCATTCTATGTGTTCCTAATCAGCGGACGGGTCTTTGCATTTGTTGGCCAAGCATAAGATTAGGCAACTTATTTGTTTTCCTGCGGATTTGGGGTCGGTATACATAGTTTGTAATTCTGATTTGGTAGAACTAAGCCACTTGAGCTGGATTGATGGATGACAGGAGGTGCTGGAGGAGATAAGATTGCCCATCGGATCATTGAACTGTTCTGTCAAAGTCAATATGCTCAGAGAATTAGTCTAAACGGGCAATTAATTAGAAATATGAAGAGCAGTGAGTGATAAGCGAATAATCTTATCTTTACTCGTAAATAATTCTAAATTGTTGGATTACTTTGTATCGAGATGCTTTTAGGAACACAATTAATTTGGCAGTGGCAATTTTAAATAATTACTTTTAAAAACAATAATACTATTTAATTATCCTGTAGGTATCCCATGTATTAAATTATAATTTAAATCAATTGATGTTTGATATTAATATGGCAACAGCTTTAAGAATGCAATATATAATCTTTTATATAATTTGGCAGTTCAAGCTTATAGTAGTAAAAATTGGATTTAAAAATATTGGAAATATTTTCTTCGAATAATACGTATACAAAGCCACTTGAAATGGTCAGCTTTAGAAACTAAGAAATATAATTAGAGAACATTTTCCCGTTGTCATTCAGTGTCGCATATATCATTAGCATAAATTCTATTCCGGCCAATTTTTTTTCAGACCGGCAAGTGCCGCCCGCGCATTTGAAAAGAACCCAGAAGATACGTTTTCCACTCATCAACAAACCACAACAGCTGACTGGCTTCTTTATTTATAAATAAACCGAAATTAATAATATATAATATTAATGGGGAATTAGCTGAAATTTGGACTGGCGCATGTGGCTCGATCCCGGGTATCCGGATTTGGAATACTCGAAACCCAACCAAAAAAAATCGATTTTTATGTCAACTCCACAGCAATCAATATAAAATACAAGTGGATTACACGAGCCTCGTTTGAAGCGCTAATTTGCCTACAGTAATTTTTCCTATCTATCGGATACAAGGCGCGTGTATGAGTGCGTGTGCTCGGATGTGGGTGGTTTCCACACTCATTTTTTTGCTTTTCGGCAGCGCGTGGATTTTTTTATTTATATTTGTATGACATTGCTACCGAAAGAAATGTCAAAAGCAAACAAACCCAAGCACCGTGAAAGGCAAAACGAACTGGAAAAACGCTTGCGCCGTTCTGAAAACTATGTTACAGATACAAAGATACTCGGCGAAGGATACGGATACTTTCGCTTTCCACTGGCTCTCGCTTTCCTTTTTATGGTTATTGTTGGGGAGAATTGCTTGTTTTGATTACTGTGATAACGAGATTCGAATTGTTTTATTTTGATTGAGGCAGACAAGAAAATTTGCTCATAGGTTGTTCCTAGTTATTGATTAGGAAAAAGTAACCATTTTAGGATTTGTTACATAAATGTTTTGAGTATAACAAATTCTTTAGTTTAGAATTTATTATTCAATACAGTTTGCTGGGAAATTATAATATTTTTTCAATATTATATAACGAAGATAATTAACCATGAGCTTATACTTATTTGGCTAAATATTGAAACAAAGTTAATTAATTGAACTCTGTATTCATTTAAGTTTAATTTTGATCTGTATTAATCTATAGAGCTAAAACCGGGTTTTTATCTTAATACTCAAAAAAATGGATTGTAATAGTCTGATACATTTATTGAACTGCCTGAACTTGCACTTCATTGAACTTGTTTTGACTTTTGAGTTTAGCTCGAGTCACTATTAAATCGAGAAAACTCCATATTCACTTCGACATGTGAAGCTTTGACTTTAAGTGGCCAGTCCAATGTCAATGTGTATCTGATGGATATACGCGCAGCCTAATTGCAGCATCACCAATTGTACGTACTTAATTGTGGTACATGAAACCCGCACGCAATGTTTTGTATAAAACACGCACTTAATTAAGTAACTTATGAATAGCGTCGCAATAATTATGATTTACCCACCTGATGTTTTAATATTATTCCAAGGCTTTCCCCTTTTGGCGTTTTGGCCAGCGTTCTACTCGCGCTCGTCGGCGTAGCAATAAAAAGAACTGCTTGTCAAAAGTCGTGGCATAAATATCGCCCACATACACCGATTCTGGGTATATATAGTTACTATATGCGCTGGTGGACCCGTAGGTATTCGCGTGCCCTGCTGTCGTTTATGCCAGAGGAGGTGACCCAATGATGGTGAAAGGTTACCGAAGGATATTCGCCGCCGAGAACTTTCACTTTCCTTTGCCGCACACACACACACTTGCACAGGACGCCAGGGGCGCTAGTTAGATAACACTTGCTTATTTCAGATTTCTCGGATATGTTGTTTGCCTTTAATTTGATTAAATTTTCTATTTTTGGGCGGGTGATATCTTTGTAAATGTCAATTATTTCGAATTATTTTAGCACACCTTTTGGTTTTGGGTTAAAGCTTTGATAAGGATCCGTCGGGGGCTTTTCGGCTTTCACGAAGGCACGCGAAAGTTCTTTGACTTTAATAAAATTTTCACTTTTATATTCGTCGCAGCGTTTTGTTATTTATTTCTGTGATAGCTACTATTATTGTGTTATTAGTATTATTAATAATTGTGTGTATTTTTGCCAGCGCTGAGTGGCAGCCGTGGCAGCAGCGCCCGTTGGAGTGGCAACGTTGGCGACTTGGTCGCAATAAGAGTGTCATTCAAGGGCATTGCAAGGTCGCAGCAGTTGCGTCTTTCGCCCACTGGCAGCTGAGATGCGAGAGCGCCAAGCGACGGCCTCTTTTTTTGGTTCTCCGATACACAGATACAACGATTTTCGAGAATATATTTCGTACTTATTATTTATTTTTTGCAAAACAGAGTGCCGGCGCTTTCGCGTGAAGTGGGGGGGGGGGAGGCTAGTTCACGCAGCGTTTTAATTATTACTATTAAATTTGGCTATACGCGTATCTGACGGATACGAGTTCAGCCCGTGTCCGCGTCTTGTGCCTCCCAAGTCGCCCGTTTGGCCCTCCTGTCGTGTGGCAACTGAGGCGCGTCTCGCTAAAAGTTGCAACTTTTCGGGCCCCACTTTCGCTCTCATTCTCACCGCCGCTTCTCTCGGGAAATCTCCCTCTCGGTGGGTGGCGTCTGGGTGGTTAGATAGCACGGCTCTACAATGTCAACGATTGGAGAGAGGCAAACTCAGGAGAGAGCAAATTTTAAGCACTGGGTGGTGGCCGCCAACATGGAATGAATTTAAAAAAGGTTATATTTAGTATTTAATGAAATATATATAATAATATATATTTATCCAGAAAGAATACCTCTAGCTTCTTTAAGCCCAAGGTAAATTATATTTAATCGCTTTAAAATATCGAAATCATTTTAACCTTTATTGTGGCCTATAAAAAGATAACGTTAGAACAGAAATATATTTTTTATCGAGTATATTACCACTGTGCAGCATTTGTTTGCATTTTGACTACGCTCTTGATTTCTCCCAGTGATATCTCTCCATATTGGCTCTCTTTATCGCTTCACTCAGTCAAGTGTGGAGCCGGCTTTTTTTTTAAATTCCTGTTTTTTGTTTATATTGGCATATCAAAATTGTTTGTCCAATGCTTGTTTTCGTTTCATTGTTTTATTAATTGCTCTTGTTCAATTTTTCGTTTACCTATCTGGGGTTGAGTATTTCACTTACACACTGAAGATAAACTGCGGCACAGATACAAATGTATCTTAGTGCGAATTGTATGTGTTCTCTGTTATTCTTTAAGTGCGTTGACTGTCGGGAGTATTCTACGAGGAGATGCAGAAACTGCAATGCAACCTAAAATGAAATTGCATTTATTTAGGCTGCAGATAAAGATACAAAGATACATTCTCTTTGCCGCGAATCTGTTAGCCTCTCTTTGCGTTTTCCTCTTGTCCTGAAGAGAAATCAGTGTGCTACTTTCATCTGTAGGTCAGCGGCAACTTTCGCTTTCACTTCAGTGCGACGGCGCTCTCAGCAAAAGCAATTTCCACGCTAAGTGAGCCACGTGCCAGCCCCCCGCCTATCCCCGGAAAATATATCCCGCAGAATCTGATGTTGAAAGAATGGGAGCTACCTATTATTCGGTATAAATCAGTGTTTTTATCACATGACATTTAATTAACTGTAATTTAATTTTGAAATTCGGGTGTGTTAATCAAAAACTACATGAAGTCATTTTTTATTTTTCTTGTCAAGAGTATCACTTAAAAATAAAATGTATTTCATTTAAGAATGGGGTTTGCCATGATTAGGTATGTGGTTTAGTTTTAAAATAGCTTTTTTTGTAAGTGCACTAAGTCGGATATATCACGAAAAAAATTATTAAATATTAAATAAGCTTTAGCGAATACTGCGTGAACATTTAATAGATAAGCTGAAAACTTTGAATGCTATAGATTATCCCTTTTTTTAAGGCCTTAAGATAATTAATAGAACTGTCTATGGGGCGTTCTGTATGTGCTACAAGGTGTTTTTGGTATACCGATAGAAATTGGCAATAAATCCATTAAAACACAAAAAAATCAAAATATTTTTCAAAAGTGTGGGCGCGGTATTTTTGGGTTTTGTCAAATCGATAGAAATTTAATAATATTAAAAAATATCGTAACATTTTTAAAAAGTGTGGGCGTTATAGTGGGGGCGTGGCAACATTTATAGTTCCTGAAATCTGTGCGTTTATACGGACGGACATAAAAAACGACATGAACAGATCGACTATGCTATTGATCCTAATAAAGAATGATTTCAACGAATCTAGTATACTACCTTTTATACTACGATTAACGAGTATAGAAATGCTTGTAGTATTTCCATCCAGAATTCCCTAATTCTAAGGATACATAGCGCTGCCATCCCTTTTTCAAGGATGTTGGGAGCTGCCATCCTGACTGTTGGGGATGAGTACTCAACTCTAATCGATAAATCAGCATTGGCAGATATCTAAAAAGCGGAGACACACACCTTAAAACCAAGTTTCGCCGCACTCCGCATAGGTGGCGCATGCCTCTCTGCCAAAATATATTAAAAACTCTTAATTTCTAAATTACCTTTAATGTTTTCTCTACATACTTTACAAAAAGTGTATTATTAAATTTAACAATGAAGTGATACTGGCACATATTTTGTATTTTTTCTACATTCGCGTCTACGTCAAAATGAATAGCTTTACCGTTTGAAAGCGTCGCCATTCCTGTGCAGCTTTTATCGCATCCCTGGTCGATAGCTGCAATCAGCTGTGCGCTACCATCGCCAAATTTACAGTTGTGTACGTTCTGCTTGACGAATCGGAGTCGCTATAAAATGTAAAAAAATACCCGGATGTTATATATTCGCACAAATCGGCGGGAAGACAGCCTTCAAGACGTCGTGCTGTGCGCATTTTCGGGTTTGCTTCGGACGCGGATTGTCGATAAGCAGGAATCCAATTAGAATGTCAGCCAGCGCAGTGATTCACTCCCTCGCTCAGCGACGGCGCTCTCTTTCTCTTCCCCTCTCCAACGAACCAAAGAACTCGAAACTCCCGCTTTCCCAACAACAACTACAACAGCAGCAGCATGGACACCACGAACAACAACAACGCCCATCTGTGAGTTAACCGTTTGTTATGGGTTGCTAGTGAAGCATGACAGCTGATTGCACTTGCAAAAAAAGAGCGCATTAATAGCTCTTGACCTACTAAACTTTGCGCATTGCGTGAGGCTTATAAATTAGTTGCACTAGTGTAATGCTACAATCTGCCACATATTGTAAAATAAATAATGAAGTACTAAGTCATGGCACATCAATATGTTGAGCACATCAATGTTTTAGCAATAACGTATTTTTCAGTCGCCTTTGTAATCAAATGGTTGTTATAAACTTTCTTCTATTCAAAACCGTACGCTAATCTATTACTGCGGAAATTTAATAAAAATCACTAGCTTAAAAAGGAGCGTAAATTATCTGGGTTGGAAATCTAAAGTATTTTGGTAATTCGAAAGCTGGATTCTTTTAAAGACTTTTCCCCACCATTTAGTTTCTTCCCCAAGTATTAAAAATATAAAGATTTTAATTGGTCTCCATAACATTGCTGCCATTTTAAAATTAAAAAATTTTTGTAAATATAAACATCAGAAAATCAAGAGCTTTATGAGAAACGTGTAAACTTAATGCTGTGCCAAAACTTGATTTTGTTCTTGAGTTCAAGAATACAGAGCTTATGTACCAAACTATCAAGCTCCAGTTCTAGTTCTAGTTTGACCGTTGATAGAGGTGCAGTTGCAAGACAACTTACGTTTCTCTCATTATTATTATTCAAGAAGAAAATGTATGACATATAACTGTTACAAACACTGTTTAAATTAATATTTGTAGAATGCTATGTGGTTTCATTTCGAACACGAATTTTAGAATGGACTTTAGATCTTTTCTATTATGTGGAATCCCCCATTTTTTGGTACTTTGATAGGGTTATATTTATTTTGCTATGTTTGTTGAGAAAGATAAGAAAGTTCCGCAAATAACTCTACTACCACATAAAGTTATTATCAGCAGGTTATACGTTACACGATCCAAACACTTTTTTTTTATATATATTTTCATAAATTAAAGTGACCCATGATTTAAAGTATTACTCTGATTTAAATTTAAGTGCAGACAAAAATAGTACAAACTTCGTCGACATTCTGACAAAAATGAAAATACTTGCTAACTTGATCCTCGCACTTCCTCTGGGAAGCAACAGTCCGTGTCCATATCCATTGAAGCTGTTAAAAAACCATCGTTTGAAGATCCGCCCAGCGACTGTGAGAAATGAGTGTTTGAACCAATGTGGATTGTTTTAAGATTGAATATTGCAGATCGGCACGGTTGTGACATTGATAACAGCAATTGTTGTTGCTGTATTTAACAATAATGCCGCTTACATGTTGTCGAAAAATGAGAAGCTGGTTATCGCATCCTTGATTTACATGCTGATTGTTAATTTACTAATTTTTTGCAAGCCGGCAAGCATTCTGGTTTTAATGACTTTGTATGCAGCAGCCCAAGTGCTAACCCTTCCATATTGGTAAGACCGATCTATTTGTATACAAATCATTTTGAAATCATACTCGTCCGTAGTGTCCTGCTCATCCTTAACATCCGCCGGATGATCGATGGCCAGCTCGAGAGGCAGGAGTGTGCTATGGCCGCCCTGGGGCTTGTTCCAGACATAATAGGCCTAAGTCTCTTTATAGTCTCCATGTGCCTGGGTGGAGGATTCGGAAGCTCCGAAGGAAGTAGCAGTGGAAGTAGCAGTGGAGGTAGCAGTGGGGGTAGCAGCAGTGGCTGTAGCACCGGTACTGGTGGCAGGTAGCCTTACTTCTGTGATGTACCTAAATTATATGTATATCCCATCTTTGGCCCACAAATAATAATAATCTACATAAGAAGTAAAGGGATAATTTTAATTATTTGGGTCAGGCAGAGTAAGCCATATAGAATATGGCTCTTGCAATAAGTTTCTTTGCTTTTGAACTTTGCTTAAAACTTTTATCACGTTTATTTCCTTTAGATGCTTATTGAGGATGAGGTTCACGGTGTAATCGAACTGTCGAGCCATATCCAAGAGATCGTCGAGCATCCACTCTTCCAGCGCCTCAAACATGTCCACCAGTTGGGTCTCCTTCCGTGGGCCATCGATAAGAAGGCCGATCACAAGCGATACGATCATTGCCTTGGGTAAGAAACACAAGAAGTAATATTGATTTATAAGTAAACTTTGTTTTTTTTTTTTTAATCTTAGAGCCTACAAAAGCGCGCAGGATCACCTTAGGGCCATCGAACGTAATTCGCATTACGAGCCAAAGCTTCCGGATTGGTGTCGTCAGGCGGTGGAGATAGCCGCTCTCCTTCACGACATTGGTCACGGACCAATGTCACATGCCTGGGAGTTGGTGACCCACCATGAATTTGATGTAAGTTATCTGTACTGGCACCCCTAGCAATTCCTGAGGTGGTCAACTGATATTCCTGTTTCTATTATAGCACGAGGAAAACGCAATGGCCTGTGTGGATAAAATTTTTAAGGATGCCCTCAATCAGGAGCTAGTCTCCTTGAGAGATGATGGTGGCGGGCGAGGTGTTCAATTGATAAAGGCTTTGATATTGGGATCCAGTGAGAATCTGCCGTTCCCCATGCTGGGACATACCTACATCTTTGATATTGTGCATAATCGTCGCTGCGGATTGGATGTGGATAAATGGGATTATCTGCGGCGTGATAACAAGCGCCTGAAAATACTCAGCTCTGCGGAAATGGACTTTGATGATGTATTTCTTCAGGCTCGCATATCACCTGATGGTCAACGCATAGAGTATCGTTATGCTGACTATCATCGGGTATATCGCTTGTTCGAGGCGCGATCGCTGCTCCACGTAAAGGCCTATCAATATCCGCTAACTTGTGCCATGGATGTTATTTTTGTCAGTGTAGTACAACGTATTGCTCCAGAACTACTAAGTATTCGCTCAAAGGATCCAAAGTGGCTGGAATTGACCGACGAGTATGTTTTAAATGTCATTGAAAAGGATCCTATATCGAGATATGTAAAAGAACCTCATCGACTCGTAGAAGTCCCCAGCAACGACTGTTCCGGATCGGACATCATACGGGTGAACAGGGTCATACCTGGACCTTGGGAGCTTATAAAATCCGCAAGGGAGTTAGCTTTCTTTGGCAATAAGCGGTATACATATGTTTACTCCGATAACTATAGATCACGAGTTAATTATTTTTATTTCCAGCAAGAAGCGTCCAATTACCCGATGTGTAAGCCCGACGATAGTCAACAAGTGCTTTAAGTTAGAGTAGAAACATCCACCAGAGAATAGTTCATGTTAAGTCAACAAACAAACGTATGTTATTGTTTCCATTCGCTTCGTTTTCTTATATTTAATAAACTATATTTCATAAAAAGATGTACAAATACTCCAACGGTTGCGTTCGTAGTGCGGCCATTCTTATTGCCATTTACATTTTGTTATCCAGCATAGTCGTTGAGTTTTTTTTAGTTATTTAATGTTCTTTATTTTTATTTTTCGTTTCCATTTATAGTTAAAACTGTGAAATCAGTGGAAAGACAATATGTTCTTAAAATATTCATTTATTAGTTTATACAGTGTTTATCATAATCGACTTAAAACTAAAATACTAAACCAAAAATTTCAACAGTTCACTTGAAGACATCACAATTCAAACTCAGGTCTTTATAACATAAGGTACTTACTAATCTATATAAATATAAGATGCATTTGTCATATTTTTGATAACCGCTTTGAAATATACACAAGAGAAAACAATAATGGGGAACTTAGCTGACTACAGGTTTCGAGTACGATTTTGTTTATCATATTTGTTCCTACAATTTGTTCGTGATTTGTGAAGAGTACAGTTCAATTGCCAATCAGGCCGGGCAGATGTGCTGAGTCTGTTATAATCCGCTGTGGTAAGTGGGCAGCCAGATATTGTTTGTGGAGTCTCTGGCGGCAAAATTGATAGAACTCAATCTCGTTCGTAAAGTTCCGACGCACTATGTCCTTCACATGCTCGCTGACCGGCGGCTTGAAGTTGTTCTTGTTGATCTTCGTCAAGTACTCTGCGCTGGCTAAAATGGGAATTTTAAACAAATACATGAGTCAGGAATTGTGTACCATTAAGATGGTTGTAGCTCAGTTTTGCCAAGTTCACAGAACGATATCAATTGTAAGTGTGATACAACATTGTATACGTAGAGCACAAGTGGCTTTATAACTTAATACTTTGTACTACATTGAAGTGTAAAATGAAAACAAAAGCATTGAACAAATATTTTTAGATTCGACTTCAATGTAGGTGACGCTGAGCTTCATTACTATCAACTTACTTGCATAAATATCTCGAACGCCCTCAAAGAACCGTGGTACATATTTTTCAAGTACTGAGAGCGTGGTGTTCAGATCCTCCAGCACTCCAACCACCGCGTACTGTTGTTCTACGGCAAACTTGGCTCGTTCCAGGGCACCCACTGTGTTGAAGGGTCTAGAAATTTAAGCACATAAATATGTTTAGAAATCTCTTCTCATATTAGAATATTATTAATTTAAGGAAAATGTTAAAAAAACGTACGTGCATTCGTAGTCGTGACCGCAGAAGAATAAGCTCTGCCTGCGATGATCGCCGATTCCCTCCACGGTAACTCCTTGAGTATAGGTGCACTCCTGATCGCCATTAAGGACACACGTTTCGAAATCCTTTTTAAGCCAAGCGGGATGTGGCAATGGTAGATCCGGGAAAGCTGCTTTGCGCTCTACGAAGTACCACGGAGCTCTCACGTAGTAGAACCAACTGATCACTCGCTCTACGGGATCGCGGACCACATTTAGGTAAATTGGTCTGGGCAGGTTGAATTTGGTGAAGTTGGTGAAGCACACATGCTTGATGAAGACCGAGGGTTCCGGAAGTTCACTAATCACCTCGGCCATTTCCTGCTGCTGATCCTCCGCCAAGCGGATTGTTTCCACTTTCTGGACTGCATCGCGGTGGAACTGAAAATTATTGCGCTCGGAAAGTCGACGAAGGAGCTCCATAAACGTCTGACTTCCAACTTTGGGAACCCTATTGAAAAATACCAATTCCATTTGTGCCTTGCGTGTATTGTTCAGATCCCGCACGTTAAGAGAGGACATCTGATTAGGGGTAAAGAAAGTTATTAGAAATAATATCAAGGTAAATAGGGTTCAATTTAAGTGTATCATCAAATTTACCTTCAAATCCTTGGTGTTTGATATGCATTTGGGGCAATGGAAAACTATTCGGGACAAATGAGGTAAAATAGGAATAAATAAGGCAAACTTTTTGTACGACCCTATACGAATAAAAGAGCTCAATTCAAAAAGAACAGTTCCTAAGGATTGGTTTATTCTTGTTTATAAAAACGCACTTCTTACTTAACTAAGTTCAGTTTATTTATTTGGTGTATTGTGATCAAGACCATTTAGTGAAGATTGTTCTCGAGTTGAAGGGCCAAATATTGCTTGTACAAACGCTGCTTGCAGAAGTAGTAGAACTCATATTCGTTGGTAAAGTTTCGTCTTACCATCTCCCTGACATCCGCATCTATGTGGGGCTTGCGATTATTTCGATTCCGATTTCGGATGCTTTTGCTGTGCACTGAAAGAGATAATTCCATGACTCTCGATGCTTTCTCGATGATACCTGAACACTTTCGAGTCAAGCCCCTGAGATTACCTACACTTATATAGAAATCGAGCGTGATTGAAGAATCGGGGAACGTATTTCTCCAGCACAGTAAGGGTTATATTTCTCTCTTCCCAAGTACCCACCACGGAGTACTCCTTCTCCACTCTACGTTTTGCTACTTGCGTAGCATGGTGGGAATTAAAGGGTCTACAGAGGGGTATACTTTAAGGATTATTCAACGAGGTCTCAGGGTACTCACAGACAATCGGCCGCATTGCCGCAAAAGTAAAGGGTCTGTCTTTTAAAGTCTTGAATATAATCTGCCACTGCATGCTGCACAAAGAGACACTCAGGACTTCTATTTCTCACACACTCATTGAAACTCAGTTGGTACCACTCGTCGGGTCGCTCCCGACGACCAGGATACATGCGCCTATATATAGCTCTCTTCACCCGAGACCTTCGCTTATAGAAATCTGTAATCATCCGGTCTATCGGATCCTTGACCAGCGAAATATAGATGGGTTTCTTGAATCCGAAGCTAGCAAAGTCCAACCAATTGGAGTGCGCCATATAGATCGATCCTTTCTCCAGTTCGATGGTCCACTCCGCTTCGGTTAGTTCCTCCTTTTCGGTTCGAGTTCTATTCATCGTCCTGACAGGTCCGTTAAGAACCACATTTATGTCATTCATGGCGGCCAATTGCCTGAAAAGTGGGACCATTTGCTCGCTGTCTACTCGGGTTGGTCGATTGAAGATCACAGTTTCCGAACCCGCGAATCGAGTATTGTTCAGATGCATGGGGTTCACCCGTCCGAGCTGGGAAGTTCAGGGGTTTTGCATTAAATGCATTCAATGTCCAAGACAAAACACAAATGATTGATATGAAGAACGGAGTGTAAATGGTGTAACTAACTAAGATACAGTATTTTCCCAGGCGCAAATAATACCCAAAAGTGTTCAAGTAGTCCCTGAAACATTTTTAAACCTTTCGTAATGAAACCTACACTCAAAGATATTCCTGACTCCCTTGAAGAACCGCGGTATGTAAGCTTCGAATACCGTCAGAGTTATGTTAGTCTCCTCCCAAGTTCCTACAACTGCATAATCGCGCTCCACGTTCAATTTGGCAAGTTGAATGGCGCGTTGAGAGTCGAAGGGTCTGAAAAGTACTCTCCACATCACCATTCCGAGACAAAAACAATAATATCGAAATCAACTTACAGACACTCCCTGCTGTGACCGCAGAAGAACAGGGTTTGTCTTTTATAATTACCCTCCGGATCTTTAATGCTTCCAGGCACGTACTGACACTCGGGGTCACCACTACGAACACAATCGTTGTAGCTTTTTTTGAACCACTTCTCCGACTTAATTGTTGCGTTGGGAAATCGTCGATGGTGGATGGCATTGCGATATCCACTACGAACGTAGTAATACCAACTGATCATCCGCTCCACAGGATCGCGAACCAAGTTAATGTAGATGGGTCTTGGTAGCTGATATCTGCGGAAATCCAACCAATTGCAATGCTCTATGTATATGGTCCCTGGCTCCAGTTCGGTCACCCAAATAGCCTGTATCATTTGCTCTTTAGGAGAACGGGTGCGGGACTTAATATCCATTGGTCCTTTGGTAACCACTGTCATGTTATTGTAGGGAGCCATGGTTTGGGTGAGTTCCATTAGAGCTTCACTTCCAACTTTGGCTCCACGATTAAAGAAGATCACCTCCAGCCTGGAGTGCCGAGTGTTGTTCAGCTTTTTACTGCTTAGCGAAGCAAGCTGCGATTTGTATAGATGGGATTGGTCTTAGGGTTTCACAAGTAATGCCTAAATGGTTTCTACATGTTAGTAACATTACTATTGAGTACTTTATTAACGAGCTACAGAAAAACTATGTCAAAATCTAAAGTTCAGTCTACGAATTCAGGAAAAATTCAGTCGTTCCAATTCAGTTCGCTTAAGGGCTATATACTGCATATAAAGACGCTGTTTGCAGAAGTAGTAAAAGTCGTACTCATGGGTGAAATTCCGCCTGACCATGGCCCTGACATCTGCATCAACGTGAGGCTTTCTGTTATTGCGATTGCGATTCTGTAGAGACTTTTGGTACACTGGAAAGGAAATTCTTAAAATGGTAGGCCTGAGTTGTCTTTGATTGGAGTCTTACAGTTAAAGATCATTTTAGCTCTAGCGAAATAACGGGGTATATAGTGCTCCAAAACGGTTAGAGTTATATTGGTCTCTTCCCAAGTCCCCACCACTGCGTATTCCGTTTCGACCCTACGTTTGGCTATCTGAACAGCCAGGGGAGAATTGAAAGGTCTGGAAAAGCGTTAGGATTAGGAGGACGACTCTTGAAAAAGTGAAAAATTGACCGCTTCTACGGGACTCACAAACAGTCCTGATCGTGACCGCAGAAGAATAATGTCTGCCTTTTGAAGTTTCCCTCCACATCGCGAACTGCCAATGGAACATACTGGCACTCGGGGTCACCACTTCTTACACAGTCGTTGTAACTCTTTTTGAACCAGGCCGTGGGCTTTAGAGGAGCCAGGGGATTGTTGCGGTAGAATATGGCATTTCGATAGGAGTTCCTGACGTAGTAATACCAGCTTATCATGCGCTCCACGGGGTCACGAACCAGGTTGATAAAGATGGGCTTGGGTAGATTGTACTCGTTGAAATCGATCCAAGGCACGTGCTCTATGTAGACAGATCCTTCGTCCAGGTTATAGATATAACCAGCTGTCTCGGCCTGAGCACGTGGTTTCAGTTGCCTTTTCGATTTCTTCATAATTCCGTACTTATCCACTTGGAAGTTGTTAATTTTCTGCAGATGCTCCATAAACTCCGTAAGCGATTCGCTGCCCACTTTGGCGCATCTCGTGAAAAAGAGGCGATCCATTTCGGCCTTGGCTGTGTTGTTCAGTTGGCTAGGTGTTAGGCTACCTAACTGTTTGGGGGAGGGGGTATGGGATAAGGGTTTTAGTGGCTTCATGGAAGGGGTTTTAAGGCACACAACAAACGATAAGACACAGAGATGGGTTCAACGTGTAAAGAAAAAGTGTGGGTCTAGTCTACGGGTTTACTGACTACTGTTTATTGAATGGAAGATTTGTTCGCGCATATATCACCTACTAAGATCTAAGGTCGGACTCCAAACCAACTAGTTTAACAGACCATGCACCTCCAACTCCTTCAGATTGAGGGCCAAATACTGTTTGTACAAACGCTGCTTGCAGAAGTAGTAAAACTCGTACTCGTTAGTAAAGTTCTTGCGAATCATTTCCTTGACCTCGGGCTCTACGAACGGCTTGCGTTTGTTCTTGTTTCGATTGGTGATCTTGCTATTGTGCACTGTTTTTAAGGATTGAGAATACAATGTAATTTCGCTGGACAGGAAATTGATGATAAGGGACCTACTTTCATACATAAGCTTCGCACCGCGAAAGAATCGTGGAATATAGTTTTCGAGAACAGTCAGGGTTATATTCGTGTCCTCCCAGCTGCCCACAACAGCATAATCCCTTTCCACATGCTCCTTCGCCATTTGCACGGCAGTTGGTGAGTTAAAAGGTCTAAAAGATCACTATTAGCTTGGTCCATGTTGTTGGGGGAAACCTCATTGCTCCTATCTACTTACAGGCAATCATCGTGATGACCGCAATAAAATAAGGACTGCCTCTTAAAATTGGCAATCGAGTCCTTGACCGTGTGGGGCACGTATTGGCACTCGGGATCTCCACTCCTTACACAATCATTGAAGTTCTTCTTATACCAGGATTCGGGTTTTATTTTTTGGTTGGGCCTCTTTCGGTACTCGATGGCATTCTTGTAGGAACTCCGAGCGTAAAAGAACCAACTTATGACCCTCTCCACCGGATCGCGCACCAAATTGATGTAAATCGGCTTGGGTAGGTCGAATTCATCAAAGTCTAGCCAATTGATGTGCTCAATGTACATGGTGCCCTCCTCCAGATCGGCTACAAATTCAGCAGACTCACGTCTCTGCTTTTTGTCCATTTGCCGAACGGTTCTGGTATGGAGACCACGTCTTTCCAGCGTTAGATCGTCGTTGTACTTTTCCAGCGCCATAAAGAGCTCCAGCATAGATTCACTTCCGACTTTGGCGGCGCGATTAAAAAACAGCACTTCGATTTCCGCGTTTTTTGTGTTGTTGAGGCGATTTGCGCTCAGTTGCTGAAGCTAAAGATGATAGGTATTCTATAACATGGAGTGCTTCTAATCCTGGTTAGTAAGCAGCGACCTTTTTAATTCTTCCAGACTTTCAAGCGATTAAAAATATATTCCGTAGAGTGCGAAGGATCGAAGAGAAAGAAATTATAGCTAAGCTTTGTTGATTTGGTTAAAAGCGATAGTTATAGATTAAAAGAAGGGCTTTAGCTTCATGAAACAAATTTTACTCAAGTTTCTGAAGAATTAACCTCAGTATCAATATCAAAATAGATCTTATACTAGTCGTCCCGGAAAGTGTTCCCATTCAAAGAATTTTTTTTTAAATTAAAGATGAAGGATTTGAAGAGTGATATGATTCTCAGTTTAGTTATCCTCTCATCTTTATTAATTTATTTTGTAATATATCTACGTAGACTAGTTGTTGATGGCCATTTCTTTGGCCTCACTTAACATGGCCAATGACTTGTCCACTCGCTTGAGATCGTTCAGTTTGAGGGCCAAGTACTGTTTGTGCAACCGCTGGCGACAAAACTGATAAAATTCGATTTCGCGCGTGAAATTCCGACGAACCATATCTAAAATATCCTGCGAAATGTGCGGCTTCATTGGGTTAACATTTTGCTTATCCGCATGTAAGCCCGCTGTAATATAAGTATTTGTCTGAAATCTTTCCAATTCTAAAGAAAGTTAAGAAGAGAGAACATCCGAAATCAAGAATGTAGCGGTTTTTCTATGTATTCCACCCATCTCTGGAATACGTTGATTACCAAGTCTTTCTTGATCCTGAGGATATTCTTCTCCCAACACAATTCCCACCGAGACTTACAGTAATACATTTTGGAGGCATCTGCAAAATAGCGAGGCACGTAAGCCTCTAAAACGGCAAGCGTTTCATTCGTGTGCTCCCAGGTTCCCACCACTGAGTACTCCCGTTCCACATTCATTTTGGCCAATTGAAGGGGCAGACGGGCATTGAACGGTCTACAGAGGGGTTTGAGGTATCACTGAGAGAAAATGCGGCTATGCAACCCTAACTCACGTGCACTGGAACTCATTGTGACCGCAGAAGAACAAGGTTTGTCGCCGATGATCGCCCACATGTTCCAGCAGAGAATTCTCGATGTAGGTGCACACCTTTTCGCCACTCGTGACGCATTGATCGAATTCGGTGTTAACCCATTTGGGGTTGGGCATTTCTCGATTATTGCGTCTCCTGCCGGGAACAAAGACCCACGGAGCACGGATGTAGTAGTACCAGCTGATAACCCTCTCCACGGGATCCCGAACCATGTTGATGTAAATCGGTCTGGGCTGCTCGTGCTTGGTGAAGTTGAGGAAGTTCACGTGGCTGGCGAACACGGTGCCGTCGTCAAGGTTAACAATATTATCGATCAAGTCACTCTGCTCGGCGGTCTCCAGGATGGGAATAACGCCCCCCTGTTGGGGATCCTTTTCCACATCGTAATCATGGACCTTTCCCAGCTGCCTCATAAGCTCAATCAGCTGCATACTTCCTGTCTTCGGAACCCGATTGAAAAACAACACGTCAATCTCGGCCTTGGGGGTATTGTTCAGCTTATCAGGACTAAGCTGAAGGATCTGCAAAGGTCGTTGGTCACCCCGGAATTAATTTCTGATATGGGTGGCGGAGTGGAGAGTGAATTCAAGCAACCAAGCCATCCGAAATGATTAGTAGCAAAGGAAGGGAAAAAGACTCGAGTTGCAACTTAGGTGTATAGATCATTTGGCAAAACCCTGTATTCATTTCATGTTTGTAAACCTCGTGGTACTTAGTACTAATTCGACTAAAATTCGTTCTTATGGACTGCTATATACTGTTTGTAGAGTCGCTGCTTGATAAACAGATATAGTTCGATTTCGAAGGAGAAACTGCTCTTCAGATACTCCTCCACATCCTTATCCAGATGAGTGTCATGCGAAACATTGTTTATCGTAAAATTTTCAGTATTGCCTAGAAAGGTAAGTTTAACGTTAGCCGCGTTGAGTTCGCCCGAATTGAAGGCATTGACATACTGTAGTAGACTTTTGTGGCGTCGGTAAAAAACCGCGGTATGTAGGCTTCTAACACGGCCAATGTCACATTTGTGTCCTCCCAACTACCCACAACGGCGTACTCCCGTTCCACATTCATTTTGGCGATTTGCGTTGTAGTTTCCGAGTTGAAATGCCTGAATAAGAATACCTTATATGCGAGAACATTTCGAGTATATATCTAATCAACGACCAAGTTTTAAAGAAATAGGTACAAGTTCTTCTACAAGGAGAACAGAATTGTACAGAACGAATTGATTGAATTATTGACTTTAAAATATGATTATGTAACCTATTGCTTTCTAACTTGGACTTGCGATAGTAGATTGATTTCCGTTTTGAGTGGACTAGGACCTACGTGCAAATTTCCGAGTTGCCACAAAGATGTAGAGAGAACCTCCTCCAATCGCCGTTGAAGGGATTGTGTGCGTCGAAAACACAATGCGGGCGCACCCGCTTTCTGACGCAATCATTGAAGTTGGTGTCGAAGAATTTCTTGGTCTGCATCGGCTTATTGGGATTGCGCAACAAGCTCTGGGCGAAGATCAGCGGATGGCGTTGGTAGTAGTAGGCACTAATCACCTTCTGAATGGGATGGCGAACCATGTTGATGTAGATGGGACGCGGACTGTCGTGCTGTGTGAAGTTGACCCAATTGGCGTGCTCCACGTAGACCGCGTGTTCCCCCAGCTCGAAGAGCTGCTCCACCAGATCCTTCTCATCCTCCTCGGATTCGGTAATCGACCTCGAGGGACGCACGATATTTCTGTAGGTGTCAAATCCAAGACGATCACCCAGCTGCTTGATGAGTCGCGTCATTGACTGACTTCCTGTCTTTTCCAGGCGATTGTAGAATATGAAATCACGCTCCGCTTTGGGGGTATTATTCAAATGGGCGGGCTCCAAATTTTCCAGCTTGAAAGTGGGGAGAGAAATAAGTGCGCTTCCTTCCACAAAATGTATCAAAACCAATGACTTGACAGAAAATTAACTACAGAATTGTTAATAGAAAAACGAAAGGAGCACACAGAAATTCAGAAGTGCAATTGCTTATTTATTGCAAAGTATTGGCGATACAAGCGCTGCTTGCAAAAGTAATAAAATTCGTATTCCTGAGTGAAGTTAGCCCGCATTATTTGCTTGATTCGCTCGCTAATTTTCGGCTTCCAGGGGTTGATATTCGCCTTCTTAAAGGCCAGACCGATATTGGGTTCTATGGGAATGTAGAGGTATTTTTTTTAGCACCTCTAGAAAGGAAGCTTTAAGGGTCATTACCATAGTACAGCTCCATAGTGCCCTTGAAGAATCGCGGTATATAGTGCTCGAGCACTGTCAAAGTGACATTCGTATCCTCCCAGGAACCAACCACTGAGAAATCTCGCTCTACGTTTTGCTTGGCCCTCGCAATTGCCGCCGGTGTATTGAAGGGTCTTGGATGAAGAAACCATACCGTTAAGACTGGGAATCATCCGAATATTAAACTACCTACTCGCAAATGGGGGAGTGTCCGCAGAAGAACAGGCTCTGACGCTTGTGATCGGCAGAATCGTCCTTGAACAGAAGTCCGTAGTCATATCGACATTCCGGATCGTGTGTAAGGACGCATTCCTCAAAGTTCTTGGTGTAGTGGGTGCGATTCTGAAATTTCCCCGTCACCTTGTACATTTTGACAGAGTTCCAGGGAGTGCGTTTATAGTAGAACCAGCTGATCACTCGTTCTACGGGGTCTCGAATCTGATAAATCAAGGCTTATATGAGTAAACAATCTAGGGTCGCGATTTTTCTCCTACCATGTTGATGTAGATTGGTTGGGGTAGGTGAAAGGGGCGAATGTTCATGTAGTTCATGTGCTCTACATAGACAAAGGCTGGTTCCTCCTGCAACTCCAGGATGCGCGTGGCTTCCTGCTTTTGCCGCTTCACATCCCAGTACATTCCAGTGGGTTTCGAAAACGGAGACCTTTCGTTCTGAAAGTCGTTCTTTTTTCCAAGTTGAATCATCAACTCGATCAGCGTTTCACTGCCCGTCTTGGGAACTCGATTGTAGAAGATAATATCGCGAAAGTGAAACTTGGTGTTATTTAGAAATTTCGGATTTAATCGCCACAGCTGCAAAAGTTCAGGACATAGTTGTAGCAAGCACATCCAACAAAAGACAGACCCACAGATACTTTCAGAACAAATGAAGACACACAAAAAGCTCTTCACCGGATTGAAGTTACACAGAAAGCATCAAACACTGTGCTCACACGGAGGAATTTTAGTCACAGAATGCCTTCTCAGAAAGGCAAACTATAAAACAGTAGGGATCATTTCGATTAAAGCGAGTGCGAGTTGCTCAAGAGTTGTTTAAAGTGTTAAAAGATACTTGTAATTGTTCAGCTTCATTTATTTTAATGTGTTCTAGCAGTCCTGAGTTTTCTCGGTTTTCTTATACATTTCATACTGGCTTATCACTTATTCCCTTTGTTCCTATCAAAGGTATCCTTACTAATAGTCCTCATTGTATTCGTTTTGCTGTTCGGGCACCAGAAGATAGTCATCCTCCCCGAATCGCTTTCCATGACTTAGGGCGGCATACTGAAGATACAAACGCTGTTTGCAAAACTCATAAAACTCGATCTCGTTGGTGAGATTTTTTCTCAGAATAAGTCTAGTTTCATCGCTGACGATTCGAGTGACATTGTTGCGATTCACTCGTGACAATCGGTCTTTTCCCACTGAAAAAATTAGGCAGATTCAGAAATATCCTCAACTTACAACGTGAAACTCTTACAGTAGTAGGCCACTTTGGCATTGCGGAAATAACGCGGTATATATGCCTCCAAAACGGAGAGCGTTATATTCGTATCCTCCCACGTGCCAACAACAGCGTACTCCGTCTCCACTGTCCTCTTGGCCTTTTGCATGGCCGCCTCCGAATTGAAGGGCCTATCCAAAGTTATGGGTTACGATCGTACTAACTGCCCTATCTACTTCCTACTTACATGCACAGCTTTTGATTCATGCCGCAGAAGAAGAGCGTCTGTCGCCGGTGATCGCCCACCGGATTCTTGATCTGCATTTGGGTGAACGTGCAGTGGGGATCGTGATTCCGCACACAGGTGTCCAGATCGAGGTTCATGAACTCTTCCGAGGGCATGGGAATTGCGTTCTCCCCCAATTTGGCCTGCATATCGCGATAGTACCACGGAGCCCTAATGTAATAGTGCCAGCTGATGATTCGATCGATCGGATCGCGAATCAAGTTGATATAAATGGGCTTGGGCAAGTGGAAGCGAGTAAAGTTTATGTAGGCTATGTGCTGGCTATATATGTGTGGCTTTGGTCGGGTCAGGAGATCGGCTATAAGATCATTCTGCCGCTGCTTGTTCATCACGATCGTTTCGTGGGCACTGCCCTTATTCCGAGCATGGGTGAAGCCATTGATCTTGCCCAGGCGAGCCATCAGCTCCATCAGCGATTGACTGCCCACTTTCGGCACTCGATTGAAGAAGACAAAGTCCACCTCGGCGTACTTGGTGTTGTTCAGGAGATCGGCTTTGAAGTTGAAGCCTTCGCTGTCAGTGGTTCCCACATCATTGGCCAAGTCATCGTCATTTTCCTCGACTTCATCCTCATCGTCTTCGTAGTGGACCTCATCTTCCTTATGCTTGTTGTCGGGAACAGCCAGTTGTTTGTCATGTGATGCCTTGTGTTTGTGGCCATCGATCTTTTCCTGCTGATGCATATGATGGTGATGGGAGTGGTGATCATGATGGTGTCCATGTGCCGTTGGAGTTCGCAGCTGCTCTTCGCTGCTCCGGCGATCGTGAACATTATATCCGACCTTCTGCATGGATGATACGCTGCGTAAGACTAAATCTGTGCGAAATCTAACGAAGCTAGCCCAATCGAAAGTTCACCAAGGGTTAGAAATAAACCGGAAAGATCGAAAAGATCGAAGCAGAACGAAAGTTAGCATAGTTTTATTACTCTTCAACGAATCCTTAGTGACTAAATTTCTGCTAATCCCACAGCTTGGGATCTTCTTCGAGCTTTAGGGCTATATACTGCTTGTACAGCCGGTGCCTGACGAACTGATACAACTCGATTTCCCGGGTGAGGTTCTGGCTGAGTACGGCCCTTGCCTTGTCACTGAGACTGGGTCTGTAGGTATTCCTGTTATAGTTTCCCAAACTTTTCCTCAACGCGTAGTACTGGTCCTTGGCCCCACTGAAGAACCGTGGTATATAACCCTCGAGAACCGACAACGTGGTGTTCGTATCCTCCCAGGTTCCCACCACTGCGTAGTGCTCCTCCACATTCTTCTTGGCCCGCTGCATGGCCTCATGGGAGTTGAAGGGCCTGCAGTTGGTTGGGTTTCAGTCAGTTCTCGGTCTTTCTTCTTCAGATATCGGGTGGGGTTTTAGCCAAAGGAGCGGTTGATCCAAATGTGGAAACTAGCTATAAAATTCGTACCTTCGACTTGGACTTATAGAAAATCATTGACATTTGCCAAAAGAACTTTGCTGATGTTGGGTTGGAAAAGATCCTCATGTATTATCGAAGATATTATTTTGACACCTATATATTTATATAGCTTTCAGTCAACACTTTTCGAAAAACCTCTCCACTAGCCTCAACCCCCACCTCGCCTAGAACGACTACTCACATGCACACCGCCATGTTCTGACCGCAGAGATACAGTGACTGCCGCCTATGATCGCCCAGATTGCCCATTTCCATTTGCTCGTACACACACTCGGGATCGCGTTCCTCGATGCAGCGGTTAAAGTCCTTCCTGAGCCAATCTATGCTAGGCAGTACGATGGCATCCCCGAACATTTCCTTTCTCTCGGCGAAATGCCAGGGGGCGCGGACATAGTAGAACCAGCTGACCAGCCGCTCGATGGGATCTCGCACCATATTGATGTATATGGGCCAGGGTTCGTCCAGTAGATCGAAGTCCAGGAAGGCTACGTGCTTCGTATAGCTATTGGCTTTGGTGCAGTTGAGTACCTCGGTGCGGATAAAGTTTTTGGCGAAGGCGTCATGCATGATGACTACTTCGTAGAATCCCTCAACATCGCGACGCGCCTCAAAGTTGTGGCGCTTGCCCAGGATCTTGAGCAACTCCATCATCTTCTCGCTGCCGGTCTTGGTGATCCGATTGAAGAACAGCGTGTCCACTTGGGCGCGAGGAGTGTTGTTTAGCTGGGCGGTGGTCAGGTGTTTTAGCTGCCGGATTGCAAAAGTTGGGAGTGCTAGTTGGAGTAGTTTTCAGGTGGCGGGTTGCTTGGTGTTTGGAGCACAGACACAGAGTTACACGCACATAAACGAGTCAAACACAAGTAGGACAACATGTAAACTTTTATAAAAATAGACTTTAAGCGGTTGCGTTTTTATTTATTTTTTTGTTCAATTTTACTCAAGCAACACACAAGGCACCTGGAGGCATCCCATCATCTTAGAAATTTCGCAAGAAGTTGCTCCAGCACAGCTGGATATGTGGGCATAAATACTAAGCCTCCCCGCAACGGACACTTACCTTTACTTTTTAATCTTTATAAATCGATTTTCTATCGCTCTATGTCGCAACTAGCTAACGAGTCAACCAACATCGAAAAAAAAAAATAATAATAGGACTGCACTGACAAAATTCGAAGACAGAGTCGAAGTGTAATTTTCGTAGTTCGGTTAGTGTTAGGATAGATTCTGTATAGGATAGTGTAGAGCTAACTAGGATCGGAATAGGTATAGTTGTAGATATAGGGATAGCTGATAGTTCTACCAAATGGCTAATTGGCTAATCTGTTTAATTCTAGTGTGTGTGGTGGGGTGTTGTTTGTGTTGTATTGTATGTATGTGGGTGGGTGGGTGAGGTCTCAACAGGAGAAAGCTACAGATATTATGCAATCCTCGCCTGACACAATGAGTCCGACAAAGACAGCGCATGAACGAGACAGAGACAGGGAGAGAGATGGACAACTGATGAGGTTTTCTTGGCAGGCAAATGCTAAATGCTAAATGTATGCTGAATGCTGTAGGCCAAATGCAATATCAATCACCAAGGAGCTGAAGCTACCGTTGATGGACATTCATCGATGGTTTCTCTTTTCCGCTTTATGAACCACCAATAATGTATGCAACAATGTTTACGGCGATATGGTAAAATGCAGGATATACCAGGTTTATGGAACTGAGCTTACCTGGCCAGTGCTCTTCAGATATTGGTAGGTGCCGTGCAGGGTGTTGATGTCATCGTGCTCTGAAAGATGAGAAAAAGTTGTATTAAAAGGTGGTAATAATTCTAATAAATTTCTTTGCTTTACGATATCATAATGAAGCACAGGCCAACTTCGCTCTACGATCGTCAACTCAAAACTCACCATTTTGAATGACCTCACGATTTTCCCATTATCGTCTAACACCGCCTTAATAGCTAATATCAGTTATCATCTCGACCCCAATTAAAGTGAAATACTCGGTGACCTTAAAATGTGGCGCCAAAAAAGGAAGCAGACCGAGTACTTTTACTTTTGATTTGGGCCCGCAAGTGTTTATGCAATATTCGAATGGGATGGATGCTGAGGCCCAAGTCGAAGTTAAAGCCATTTACAGCTATGATAAATAAATAAAGACGAGTGCAATAAATATGCAAGCTCATGATGATTCCTTTCACTTTGCCGGCTCTCATGGGATGCGATAGGGATCATCTCCGGCGGATTCGAAAGGCCTCCCCATTTCTTCCCTTCCCCAAAAGTGGCAGCAAACGCATGCAAATGTAGTTTTCTGCGTGTCGTGTGGTCAATTAAAATGCTGATGCCAGGCATTTGTCCATTGCGAAGTCGTAGGCAGTGCATTCAATTTGAGTCCGGCTGGCAAATGACTGCAATTGATCAGATGGACAGGAGATGCGGAAAACATCTTGATTTTCAAGTGTGCTATGGTTCGGTCGCACCACTTTTGTTTTGGCCAGGTCTCCGGTTTTTATGGCCAAGTATGTATTTCATAATTCGCCGCGAACTGGACAAGGAAGTCTGTGCATATCCAGTCCAATTGCCTTTAAACCAGATCCGTTGTATTTGGTCAATTGGGCAGTTTCGTTGGAAAATGCGAATGAATGAAAGTGTTGCACCAACTGGTTTCAGCCCGCTTGCTGCACAAAAAACCACCGACAACAAAGTCACTGAACCAAGAGTGAAACACATTTTGCGGTCGAAGCCTTAAAATAGAAGTCAGCTCCCCTGCCTTTTTATTTGTCACTTTTCAGCTGGATTCTGGTGCGAGTTTTGTGTGTTTTCGTTTCGTGCGGTTTCAAATTGGGTCACATCCCATCCAGTTCGCCTCTCGATTTGCTCTGATTGGATTCGACTTCGCATTTCTCTGCTGTTCTAATGCAACCTTCAATCTCGGCCTAGCTCCGGTTATTGGCCATTTGAACTGCGAATGAGTCGAAGGTGAACCACGTAGCATATGTCGCTGTTTATTAAGTTGTGGCATTTAAGAACAAACGTGTGCATTTATTATAGGGTTGGGTCTGCTCACACTCTATCATGTGGTAAGAAATAACTGAGGAAATAAATTTTGAAAAATATAAAATAGATGTGCTTAGACTTTCATCTCTTAAGAATAGTTCTATCTAGGCTTGTTGCACAGAATTCAATAGTCTTTCCCTACTCTTAGCATATTAGATCAAGTTCATTAGGTGTCTAATAACTTATAATTAGGTATACCTACTACTTAAAAGCTCAAACCAAATAGGTAATCGAGAATTAAACTTTTCCGTATTCTACCCGAAACTTCCTTATATAGATATACATATGTATCGGCCATTTTCAGGCAGACCCACCTAAGACCTCATTCATTAGGTTAATGTTATGTTTCACTTCTCAGTCTCCCCATCGCACCCAATCTTAAGATCCGACTCTAAAATTATCCGAGCCTTTTGAAACCGCCCCTGCTAACACAAATTGCTTGCTTGCCTGCATTTTCCAGCTCCAAAACATTTATTTTGGCTACCCAGTGAACTTTACACAGTCGAAAAAAAAGTCTCTAGAACTGAGATAAATCATTGGGCAAGTCTCTAAATTATAACAAGCATAACTTATATGTTAGATGCACTTAAGAATGCATTCTTTCGTACTTTTCGGGGATAGTTTCAAACTTCATTTGATATGATGATAATATGATTTTGGAATACTTTCTCTCTCTGTAGGTTGAGGTACCACCACACATAGCCATTGGTGCTATTTTTATGGGTGTTTGGGTTTGTGGCTTAGTTCGTGTCTTGCGACTGTCTAATTGAAAATAAAGCTGCCCGGCTCGGTAGTGAGCGCACAGAACTGGTTTGCTATGCATTTTAGCCAGGGGCAAAGTTGGCATTGCACATTTTTGCCAAGATTGTTGTTAGCGTGCCAGTTGAAGGTGCAAACAATTGTTGCGTTGGTTTCTTACTACCGAGACAATGGCGTGTGACAGGTAGAGTGCCGAAATGTTCTAAAGACGGTTGATCTATTAGGTCGAGGGCTGCTGTTGATAAGTACAGAGATCCGACCGATTTGTTTGGGAGAAGGGAAAATAATGGATTTTGAAAAATTGTTTGATGTCAAGATTTATTTATATTTCTCAGTACGATATATCAACTTCCAAAAACATTGAAAAGAGTGCTGTACGTTCACGTATAACAATTAATCTTTTAGCTTCAAGAAACGTGGTTTTGTAAATTTATTGCATGTTAAAAAGTTAAATGAATCATAGATATAATAATATGCTGATAATAATAAAACTTGCAATGCACTGGCTGTGCATAATACATAAAGCTATTTGTTTAATATTTTTGAAAACTGCTAAATTTCTCTAATAAATCACCAGACGCCTAGCCCACTCGCCTTAAATTCACGCTTTTCTAAAATTAGCAAGAATCTTTCGATTTTCCCCTGCTCATTTCCATTTGCGCGTTAGACCACGAAATTAACAAGCCGCCAGACAACATGGCTTGCATCGTTCGGCACCGTTAATTAAGTTAAGTCAAGTTCAATGTTGCCAGCCAAATATATATATGTACGTATAAAAATAAGTACAAAACGTCGGGCAGACAGAAAAAATCGACAGCTGCCGACGGCAACAAACGGTGTCATCATCATCATGATGGCTTAAACGAGCATGTTGAGTACGTCGTCATATTCGTATCTTTATCTCGTACTCGACCCCAAGTCGTGTGAGTCAATTAAATGAAATATTTATGAATGGATGAGCACTGGCTCACTGGAAGGTAAACCTTTTTTCCAGCATTTCACACTGTTTATTTTGTTTTGTTTTTAGCCCAGTGAAAAAACTCCATCACCGTCACAAGGTGCTGCACACTTGTCCATGATTTTCCAAAATATTTTCTTTTCTTTTTTCTCAGCTATTTGCTGCACTTTTTTTTACCATTAGCCGGGTTTTTGTTTTTCTGAGAGGAGCTAACCGGGGACAATTTGTAACTGTCGGCAATTGACGCGTGCGCAGACGCAAATGCAACAGCGGCAACAATGAATATGCCACCAGCTGTGCCGCAAACACAACCCACAAGTGCACTCCGGATGGTCCGTGGAGCATCTGGCCCAACTTTATCCTCTTGCACATCATCATCATCATCATCATCACTCACGGCACAGTGGAAAATCGACTTGGCCTGCGGAATTTTAGCTACAAATTCACTCGAAGAGGGTATTTGAGATTTACTTATAATTAGATAGATCTTTTCAGCCCGCAAAAAATATTCATTTATATTGCGTTATTATTGAAAAGGAAATAGCTATCTGTTATTATATCTGATTCTTAAAATTAATATCTTGCTTATAATAAGTACCAAATGAAGGTTTTCAGAAACAGAAACATTGACTTTAATTGCTCTAAACTTTTACAAAATCACTGGTGCTAGCAGAAATTAAGCAGCTAACAAACCGCTTGTTTGTCAGGGTATTCAGATTTCGGTGTCGGAGACAGGCTTTCTCATTCTGTTGTTGTTTGGCAATCACCGCAGTTAGGCGTGAAGTCTTCTGTTTTCTTCTCCAGCCCCTTCAACTCGCGTTTTCACCATGAAAATCAAGCAACCGAGTGGAGATCACTTGGCACAGCTGCCGTTGGAGCCGCGATGTTGGGGCAACTTTGCTTAATTTGCAAGTGCAATTGCACGGACCGAGCGCCCGCCAAACTTCCGGCATGGAAATTAGGGTTTTGCATTTCCAGGGAGCTTGATTCGATTTTATATTGTTCCGCGGTTGCCTAATGACAGCATTATTAGTCGGTTGCAGCGGCCTAATTTGGGGCTATATAGATATGGAGTGGCAGCATCTCAAGTGGGGACCACCACAAACGCTTATTTTCATTTCATTGCAGCCGGTTTCATATTTTATTGCCTATGCACTCAAATGCGGTTTCCTTTTTGGAATTCGAAGTATGTTTGGCAAACATTGTTGTGGACCAAAAAGGTGTCAAGTGATGGCATTTGTGGCTGATGGTAATGAGATCTCAATGGGAGCATTTCGAATTGTTTGGAAATGTTTACCACTCAGAAAGAAGCGCAAAGTAAGCAAGGGGAAACTAAGCATACGCGTAGATATTAATATTATAAATTATTGATTTATACTTTATTATTTTTATTATCTCACATATGTATACCTAACATAGCCGCTTTAGTTTTAAATAAAAACACAAAGAGACTCGTAATTAGGTATTTCACGGCAATTAATCCTCGATTTCCTTTTCACATTATCTTTGTTTACTAATTGAATTAATAATATTACAATCAATATGTTTCATTATTTATCTCGGCCACAAAAACAAAAACGAGCTTAACACTGGTCAAAAGGTTAAATTCCCAGTCACGCTGATAATGCCTCTAACCTTTTCCCCAGCGAACCTGTCGCTCCTAAATAATTTATTAATGCACTAAAGTATTGGCAAATAAGGACTCTCCCCCATATACAAATATATGCATCATAAACAAACTCATGCACATTGTAATTAAAATGTGCATCGCACATATTTGTAGAATGTATGCATCGACCATTTACTGTTTTATTTTAAATGGCCAGTTTATTAGTGCCAAATGTGTAAATTCTCACATATTTGTATTTACCCTTTTCGCTACATTTGGAAAATAGAACATAATTAATTCACGAGCTCTAATTTGGACTAAAACGATCCGCTAATTTATGGCTACCGCCAACGCAAAATATTAACAAAGGTCTTAGCCCCGCGGAATCTGTTATTTTTATATCTTTTTCATTGCCTGAGGCTTGGGTCAATGTGGTAATTAAAAATCAATTGGGCGTATCTGGCAATCGAATAAGGTACTTTGTAGATTGGAAGGGTGGATTAGGCCATTTTGGTAATACATATTCTATAAGAAAGTGGTTCTTAGTAAGCATGTTTTTAGATAATATCTGTATTTTAATTATGAACTTATGATTTAAATGACTATAGTAGATGTTATTATATATAATACCATGTCTTTGAGTATGCTCACTTCCAAAATCATTCAACTAATATCCACCAATCGTACCCTGTTTTCTATCCACCGTTTTTATCACTTCTCGCACATAGCTTCCTGTCCAAATCTGATGCCCTGTTCCGATAGGCAACGCAACGCGAATGCAATCGAGCGCAACTTCTGGCCCACAGCCTGGCCTTGTGTCCATTGTTCCGCGATGGAAGATGGATAGGATGAGATGAGATGCGTCAAGATGAGATGAGATGAGGTGCAGTGCGGTGCGTTAGATATGCACGTGAGATAGTGGTAGCCGGGGGAAGTGGGTATCTGTATCTGAAACTTGGGGATAGTGACTTACTGCCCGCATCGTGTCCGCTGATGTGGTTGCCCGTTAGACCGAGGGCCGAAAACTCCGATGGCTGCAGCTTCACCTCCATCTCCTTGAGGCGACTGTTCAGTTTGTTGGTGTGCATGAACAGGAAGAAGGTGCACGAAATAGCCAGCAGGGCGATCAGCTCGACGGAACTGCAAGAGAACAAGCAAATTAATTGTCAGTCAAAGGTTAGCCAAAGCGCGAACAAAGGAGTATGGCGTCTGTTCGCCATTCATAATAGCCATTAAGCTTTTATAATTTACGCCAAATTGGTTTTTAGCAGCTATTATTTCATTTACACTTCGAATTGCTGTCACAAACAGCTAGCTCCGGGCTCTCCATGCTGCCCACGCTCTCCAGGATTCGCCAGGATCCCCAGGACTCGCAGGACTCGGCGGCAGAGAAAGGTGGCATAGGGGCAAAGGTCCAGGCAGCGGGACTACAAAGTGTGCGCTGTGACAACATTTAATTAAGTTCTGAAAAGCCGGAACGGAATGAAACGAAACAACAAAGCAAAAATCGGCGAAGGGACACAAGAAATGCACTGGCAGTGGATGGGGGAGAAATTGCAAAAATTATAAAAGAAATTATCAAACAACTGGGACTGAGTTGTGGGGTGTTGCTCCAAGGAATACCTGACAGGTGTGCGGTACAGCCCAGCGATTGAGGCATTTAAATCGGCCTTTATGAGGATCAAAATAATGGAAAAAAATTAACTTTAAAATCTCTTACAATCGAAAACAGTATTTTAATGTATTTTTAATTTAAATATGTAGTTGGGAAATATATTTTTATTTTTATATTTATTAAATTTTTGTAAGCGAAATTATCAATTAAAAAATCAACTGTTGCAAAGCTTTCATATCCATGATAATAATACTGATACTGTTACTAATACTGATACTATAATACTGATTCAAAACCATCAATGGAAATCAATGAATGCTTCGGAAAATGATTTACTTCACTTTTACTTTAACTTAAGTCCTCTCAGGATATTTTTCTCTTCACGACGAAGATTTTTGTCGAATACGAACGGAGTTCCAGGAGGTGTCTTCGCTTCTTGTGAAACTATTTTGTTTGAGCTCAAACGCCAATTCAAACGACTTTCAATTGTTTTCCTTCTATGCATATATTTTCATACCAAATTGAATTCGCAGCGTTCAGATTTGGCATTACTTTTGCTTGAGTCGGTAAGCCAGGGCGGAGAACAATGACCCAGTTGGAAGGACTTAGCCGAGTTGCAACAGACCGGACAACCTTTTGTGGGTCCTGGTCAGTCGGTAGTGGAGCACACACAAAAAGTATATAGTTAAGTTGGGTGTATTTTCATTTTGTTTTGATATTTTTACTCTGCCCAGCGTTGATAACAAAACACAGCAGAAAGAAATAGAAAGAAAACAACGAACCTGCTAAAAAGAGAGTTGGAAAATAAAACGAGGCAAAAATTGCAATGCAAACAATTTTCTTTGGCAACTTTTTAATGCAGCTGTCCGTGGCTCCACTGGACAGGCGGGCAGAAAAAAAAAACGAAATTAAAAGCAAAAAACAGAGTGTATGTATTTTTTATTGTTGGCTTTTGTTGGCATAAGTCTACGGGCAGATAGCACGAAAACTGGGCAGACAAACACAAGGAAACTTAAAAAACGGTATCAAAATAATAATGACAATAAATGCGGCCATAGAAGGGAGACAAGCTAGTGAAAGAAACCGGCAAAAAATGGGGCTAAAACCGAAAGCTGAAATACACTCGACATTTAGTGGTCTATAATATATTCAAGTACACATTTAAACATTTCTATAAATATGCTTATTTTAATGTTAGATTTGAAGATTTCTTAGGGCTATGCTTATCATTGTATTCCATTTATTAGCTCAGTATCTTCTTTGGGAGTTCCAAAGTTTGTGACCAGTACGAAATACCCAATAAAAATCTATAATCATCCCCACCTATGCCCCCTTTACCACCTTAGTCTAGTTTGAGGGGTCTTGTTTAGTTTGTCATCAGGTGCACAGAGTAATTTATTTCGAACGACTGCACTGGAGCTGCTCAGCTGGGCAGAATGTCAAAAGGAGGGAAATCGGGGGACACCGGGAAAATCCCAGGTCAGACTTCAGTGAAATGTATCTGCAGGATAGACAGATGCAATTGATAGTCGAAACTGTATCCAGGGGGCTGGTCAGAAGGAAAAGCTCCTTCGCCTTTAGACGCTCACCTGCTGTGTGGAATCAGCTCAAGTTGCTCAGTATATGAGCGCTTTTTTGGGGAGGCTTCATTTCATTAGCCCACACTGCCCGCCAAAAGTTTGCGGCTTATGTGGAGGAGAATGTTCCGGCTGGCCATTCATGGCCCCGTTTTTTCCCCAACTTATTGTTAAAGTTGACACTACAGTGCCACGCAAATCCCACTTAAGCGCTCTGGCCCCCAAAACTTGCGCTTTTTCCTCTGCATATCCCAACTTTGTTACTCACATACACTTGCGGTCAGAATGAAAATATTTTTTTAGAACTTAAGAACTATTAAATAGAACTAAGATATTCTTATATGAAAAATCGTATGCTTTGTGCATTAACGTTTTGATTTAGCATGATTGCTTATAATGGTTTGATTATGATCTTTATTTTTGGGAATGTAATTAATAGCTGTAGTAGCAGATCCTATAATGTTGCTCGTAATTGTAATTATATTTTTTGGCCAGCCCCAACAAAAAGGCTGGAATTTATTGACATTTTGTTTGCTACTCCCATTGGAACGCCGTCGTGTAAATGCCGAAAGTTATGTGATTATTAAAATAATTTTACGTGACTGCGTCGACTTCTTTGGACGATTCTGGAGGGAAAGTTCTGGGGACTTGCGAGTTGGGAGCCTGTAGATATCGGTTGGTTGGTCCAACTGCAGTTCGTTTGCTGCCACGTAGCACATGTGCAGGCCATTAGGGACCCAGAACCCGGGACCTCGGCCACACTTGGTTCGTTAGCGCTTTTTTTTGGGGATTTTCAGCATGGTACTATAGTATACTATATGTATGCCATGCGAGTTCTATTTCCCTTGCTTCGGTGTGGGCGGTGGCGGAGTGGGCGTGGCAAGCGGGGGATGTGGCGGCTCCAAGAGTAATAGCTTCGAGATCGATTTCCACAGTGGCACAGTTGGCTACAACTTCATCAAGATGATTGAAATATGTGCGTGCATGTTGGTAATGAGTGAAATGGGACGAAGAGTTATAGATATTCGTAAGCTAAGCTGTCGTTTGCCAGACCGAAATTTAAGCTATTTTTATGGGATATTTTTGAAAGTAATTGGCAGTTCTTCTGTATATACCGGTGAATAGTTTATAACTTACACGACAGCTCCTTAAATGGTAGATCTATGAGTATAAGCGATGTCTAACTGTTTTTGTGCTAAGGTAGTTTTGAGATGCCTTTGGGCATGTTCTGCATCTAACAGCCATGACTATGGCTACGTTTATTCCTACGGTTCATGCATATCCAGCAATTTTTCATCGAATTCAATTCCCATCTCGGAGCGGGGAAATTGCAGAATCACCAAGAAGTTGCCATAGAACGCCGAGTTCATTGGCCAAGATGCTTTCCGTTTATCCGTCAGCATTTGTTGGCCAACAGACCGCGCCTTTCACTTCGCAGGAAGGGGATGGGGCATCGGGCTAAAATGGAATAAGTCAGCTGCCGTTGCATGCAAATTGCTCGCCATTTCCGCTCATTGTCATTCGACTGCCCATACACGTAAGCCTAGGCAGCAACTACCATCTACCAACTGCAAACATAATTTAATTAAACGATGGCAAATTTTCCACCTAATCAAACTGTAAAACGGCAAGCGACCGACCAAATTGCAGCCAGTTTCCAAGGCATTAGAAATGAAGATTGCAAAATGGGGGGTTCGATGAAAAACTACAGTGGAGCTTGGGTAAGTCGAACAATACGAAAAAATCGGAAGTACCTTAGAAAACCTGACATTATTTAGATTGTACTTAACAGATAACAGTTCTCAAAATCATTGATTTCAGATGTATTTGGTGTGATTGAACGTATGTGTATGATTGAGGATGCTGATTGTGGACTTTGCACTACCAGCAAAGCCACTCAAAATATGCTTCAGTGATATATGTATGTACAGTGAAGCAACCCCAGTTGACGCAGCACCAACTCGGTTTACTTGCAGAGCAGGCGCAACAAATTGTTTGAGACATGAAGATTTCTTTCGCAATGGGTCCGATTTTCGATGGGGGATCTGCGAAGATGAAAAAACCGAATCGCGCTTGGAAGCCGCACACTCCAATCAATACACGCAATAGGCAAGTTTTCGAAAGGTGTTTGAACCCAGATTTGCCCCCAAGCCAGCGGCATTGCGATTAGAAGTGGCCAAACAAGTTGAAAGAACGCGAGTGCTGGAAATATGAAATCATTGGATCGAAAAACACCTTTGGATGTTCTGGACCCGACTTCGTAGAAAGAACTATTCTTTGTTGAGCATTAGCATTTCGGAGGCAACGCCTGGCACCATGACATAACCCAAGCCCGAGCCGGCAGATCTTTTTATAACTAGTTTGCCCCCGGGTCAGACCATGATTTGCCTGATTTAGTATGCAAAGAAATTGAATTTTATTCGCGCTTTCGGCTTTTTGGCGTAACAAAAGTTCAACAAACTTTCAGACCGCGCATTTTTTTTGGAACCTTTCGCTTGACTTTTGGCTGGCATCTGGCATTCGCAATCCATGAGTACTTCATTAGGCAATTTTCGTGGGTCCGGCTCAAAGGCCCATTAAAATTGTCAACTGAGGTCAGTTAATGAGGCCTTCCGCTTTGGGTTGTGTAAGTCCGTAGGAAAAGTGTGTGAGAAGCGCATAGAGAGGTGCAATTAGGTCGAGGGGTCAGGGTTCAATCTCTAAAGCTGCGGGTTCCGTTAGGCCTAATCCCCAGACATTGGGCATATTCGGGGTCATTGAAGAGTGTTTCTCGGGATTTAATCATCGAGAGGAAATGTACTATGTTTTTCTTTTGGGATGTTGCAAAGTCAAAGAGATGGAAGTTTCAAAATATCGTGTCTCATATTTGGGCAGTTTAACAGAAGTTTAATGGAAAATCTCCTAACTTAAAGATCTACCAGCCGTTGTGCGATGCCAAGACCTCTCGGGTCACATTTACGAGTAATCACATTTCCCTGGGGCTTCGTCCACAGGCGGCATTCCCCTGGCCCACTCGCAATAAAACTATTAACTCTAATCTGATAGTTGGCTCCATGACATGGGCCAGCATATAGATAGACATCATCAAAAGCAGCAAGAGAACGGGCCGAAATCTCGGCTCAAAGCGAAACTAGGCCAATTGTAATTAAAACGTTCTACGTGCCCCTGTCGATGATTTTCGGTTTTACTTGGCAGTAGATGGGGCCAAAACTGACCCAAATCGAGCAGTAATACTTTGCGGCAAATCTCAGATGAAAAGTGCGTACCGGAAGCTGTGTTTCGAAAATGTGACCGAAGAAAATTGAGATAAAAATGTTAGTTTCGGCCGATTGGGCCAATTGAGCAATTGAATTTAGTGACGCCACGAAAAGTGAAGTAAGGCAAGGTTCGAAAATAAACAAAAACTCGCAATGAGTAATAATAATAAAATAATATTTTGATTAGAAAGTTGTATAATCTCGAAAGAGACGAGCTCTGCGATCCGAGTCATGTGAATTTTTTATGCAATTGTTTTTCTTTTCAGTCTTTCGGTTTTGTTTTTGCACGTAGCCTCCCAATTTCGGGTGGAAAAAGAGCCGGAGTCTCGGGGGCGGCTGATATTGTATTGTATAAGTAGGTATAGTCGTCGAAATAGCAACAATTTCCAGCAGTCTGAAAAGCCAGCAAAGCTTGGCATATGATTTAATTGAAGCCGCAAAACAAAAGCAGCAACAATCGTCCACAGATTGGAACTGTGTTTATTTTAATTTCACAAATGTTATGCCATTTTTGAACTACATTTTACCATTATTCTTCGTTTTTTCGCTTTGCATTCGGCGCTGCTCTTTTATTTCGTTATTTTTCTGTGGTTTGTTTACTCTAATAACAAGACTCTGTCAGCATTTAAAAACTCATCAAAAAACGAAAAAAAAATCAGTTTTCCTCGTTTTTCACTGCGTTTTATGTGGTAAAGTAATTGTGATAAATTTTAAGTAAACAAGCGAACGGCACTGAAAAAAGTTGGGTCAACACAATTGCTTTTAGACAATGTTTAAACAGGGTGAGATGGTCTAACAAATTTGCCTGGACTTTAATGGAATTTCGGTAGTGGCTTTGAATGGGCCAAGCGTTTTTGGCGCTTTGGACTTGTGCTCCAAAAACTAAATTATTGCCACATAAATGTGCTGCACATTCGTAGTCTATTATATTCGCAATAAATTATTCTCATTAAATTAAAATCCGTTCGATGAATGGTTTGATCTGATAATTAATTTTACTTATAACGTATTTAAAATGCTTGGTTATTAATTTAATGAGAATAAATAAATTAGATAGTTTTATTAGCTAATTTATTGTAATTATGGCCTTTTAAGCATGTTTATATTCTAATTCGGAATAATGGCCAGCCAAGCTACTATTTTCACCATTTTCCATGTTAGGGAGTCATTAGCTTTCGAGTTTAATGAGTACAGCCTCGAAATCCACACACAATCAAGCCGAAGGCGACGACTTGCCCGAAATTATTTTAATCTGCTTCGGCACGCTCAAGTTAAATATAATACAACAAATAAGAGTTAATGACTTTGCCAGCTGGAGCGTTCAACAGCCGCAAAATAACAATCAAAAACCAAAACGATTACTGCAGATACATATACATATGCTGCTGGTAGAAAAGAAAATATTCCGAAGGCATTTCACGCCTGTATCGAATATCGTAAATCCCATACCGTGTGGCATAAAGTGGCGCTTAACACGCACTTAAAAAATTGGAGTTGAATGTGCGGAGTGGGGCATTATCCCCCCACCCTGTTCTGCCACTCCCACTCCACCTTTCTCCCCTTTCTCTATTTCATGACTTACTTACATCCATCAGCTGGCTTGTTGCGAATAATTCACGTTTCAAATAGAACGTGATCCCATAAAAGAAAGCTGGCTAAAAAGTAAAAAGTAAAATAAAATCCCAACCGGACACTGCATTCTGTGCTGGGAATGAGTCTTCTTTTCGATCAAATGGCTAACTGCGGTTACTGTGTAATAGACGCAAAAAGCACAAATACAACTCAACTTTCAATTGCGAATTGTGTGGCGTTTTCAAGGAACGTGCAACTGCAACGCTCCGCTGCAAATCTGTCACTCCCCCCGCCGCCCAGCGACAAATTGTTTTTGCTTAACCCGATACAAATAGATACAGATACGTACAGTACGGCCTCAATAGATTGAACACATTTTTAGTTCACATCTTTGGCATTTTTCAGTCTTTCATTGCTTCAATTAATGTTAAAAAATAAATATACTTAGCCACTTAGGGCCCAATTTTATATATAATTTTTAGAAAATTCGAGTTAGCTAAGTTCGCCTGTAGTTAGACAGCCAGTTGGATAGATGTATCTATGCGAATGGAGCTGCGGCTAAAAGTCAGAGTCACAGTCATGGTCGTTGAATAAAAGTGTCAATCTTGGCCAGCAACATCATCATTATCGCCCTCATGATTATCGGTGGTAAGACAATTTGCTCTTTTGTCTTCGAAAAAATAAAAAAAAAAACGTGGTGGCAAAAATTGAATGGAAAGTAACTCACAAAAGTGACAGCTGTTTGTAGACTTTGAGCTGGGGTAATATTTGCCAAACGTTTTATTAAACATTTTTTAGTTTGTCAAATGCATATGCATTGTTATATGTAGGTTGTTCCTAGGTTCTTCCTAATTTTTGAGTTTAGAGCTATAAAAGGATAGGTTATCATTAATATTTAACTTCCTTATTATGTGTACTTTTGTAGAGATTCCGTAAATTATGTCCAAACAAGCACCTTTGTGGACCATTGTTGTAATTTCTGAAGTTTTTGGCTTGCACAGCTTTTTTTTAAAGCTTCCAATTAAAATGACATTCCGTTTCCATTTCGTCCCATTTAAATTTCCTTTTACATTCCCGCATTTCAAATGAAAAGTGAACAAGTGAGGTGAAGCTTCATTTGGCTTAGATTAACGCGGCTTGTAATTAAGTTGTAAAACCTACGTGCGGGCTTTTCAAGTATCTGGCCCCCCGCGAGTTGCCCCTAAATTTCGCCTAGTACACACATAAAAGTCCTAAGTACACAACACATCTGTGGGTGGAGTAGTGGGAAACTTGTGGCACAAATGGAACTGGGAATTCATTAAGGTCTGCTAAAATTTTTACCTACACTTGGATTGAGTTACTGCCATATAATGTGTATACATTATTCAGATGTATATTTGTGTTGCTTTGAACATTCAACAATATATTTAACAATAAAAAATATTTTTGAAATAGAAAGGAGAGATTTCCTTATTATTATTATTCTTACTTATTATTATATGATTAAATATGTTTTTGTTGTGGCCTTCATGAATCACTTCCACCCTTTTATCATTTGGAGGTGTTGCTGCTCGTGCAAGTGTGGCATGCAACAAATGTCGCTGGCAACATGTTGACGAAGTCCATTAACACACTCCAGTTGTCATTTGTTTTACTGTCGGGCTAGAATTCGTATTTGGCCATGGAGTCGAGGTAGAAGAGATGTGTTGACAATTAACGAATTTCATATCATGGCCGTAAATCTGCCGGTTTGCTGGAGTATGAAAGTCCCTTGACGAGCAGTGTGCCAAATTGCGTTTGTGGGTCAAATTGTAAACAATTAGCTGTTATGGTAACCGATTTCGCCGCGAAGGTTAATTTTGAATGCCATAATGGAGCAATGAGAGCGGCGGATTTTGGAGGCGGCTAGGCTTGAGGAGCCATCCTAATGATAATGAACACTTTCTGCGGCTTATTCAGCTAAACGAATTAAAGTGGTTAAATAGTGATACAAGGGAAGATTTATTGTTAATTAAGATCATTGCTGAATTGCTATATACTATTAAAGCAATTTCGCCAGGACAGAGTATTTTTAAATGTTTCTCATGTGGTTCTTCTTATATCTGACAAGAGAATATTTCGACCGAAAAGCGGAAACCAGCAAAAGGCGGCAAGTAAGACGTTGACAGCTTTAAGCCCTCTTTCCCCTTCCTTGCCTTCCCCTGTTTGACTTGCACCGAATGTTAATAACATTTTGTATCAACAACACCAGCAACAACCAAAATTTACGCACTCGACAACAGAGGCGAACAACTCGGCGGCATTTGTTGCTGTTGTCTCCATCGTTGTCGCTTCCTTTAACGAGCTCGTCCTTGTTGCAACCGGCGCACGTGACACGCCCAACGTCCCCCGCCCACCTGCAACGTCCGCCCCTAGCAGAGGCAGCCCAAATTCAGGACTCGAAGTCTCCTGCTCCTTGGCCTCCAACGCCATCTACATCTGAAGTCTGCGCCACCGTGGGTGCTTACTTTTACTACTTGACGCTGTCATTTGCGGCATTGCAATTAATTTTTGGCTGCTCTCTCTGTGTACGTGTGTGTGTGTGTGTGTTGGTGAGCGGTGCGGGAAAAGGGGAGGGGCAAGGCGTACATACGAAAAAGATGGCATCTGTTGCCACAAGGATATGCATGATTTGCACAGTCTTAAAGGAATACCATTTAATGTTTATTTGAGAGTTTTCCTAACCTGAATGTACTACATAAATATATTTCCTATTTTAAAAATAAATTCTGTATAGATAGCTCCCCATAAATTTCTCTCTGTGCATGGAATGGGAACATGAGGGCGGTATCAGGCCAAACAACTTGGCTCACTAATTCCTGATCTCTGGCCGCCCGAACAACAACTGCATCCGACTGGAGGGGCAGTAGGGATAAGGTGGCGCCTCCCCAGTTGTCAAACGCTTCTCATTTAACGCCTGCCTGGACTCCAAAGTGAAATTAGGGAGAGGGGTGAAATATGTATTGTGTAGCGCGTTGGAAACTGGAGCTGGCTTTTCCGAGCTTCCATGCTTTGCCATGATAAGCATTTGCATTGTCATTATTTTACCTGAAACGACTTGCGGCGAGGTAACTGATATTGACAAAGAGAGTTTACAGATAATTTTCCAAAGACTAGACAAAGAGCCTTGAGCTCAGGTTGGCTGATATGGAAAATTGAGATGTCGTTTGGGGAGCGGGACGGTAAGCTCATGAAAGCGTTTCACTGATGCAGATGATTTTTTCTGAGCGTATTAATCTCAAATAATAGAAACTAACTTTGAATGCCGAAACCCTTAAATATATTGTAGTAACAATGTTGAAGAATTTACATCAATCGAAATAGAAAAGGATATGGATATTTCCAATACTCCTATTGCAACTCCAAACCAACACCAATTAAATCCATTATGGCAGAAAAACTAGCCCCAAGGTAGTTAAATCGGAGCCCCTTGAATTTTCTTAGCTGATGGCAAATACGTTTGGGGAGAATCCTTTCTCCACGGCCGCTGCACAATCCCCATTGGGCACATTCGCCAATTTGCGTTAACCAAAACCCGCTCTCTAGATGGGCTCACCTGAAAAGGTGGGAGGGCGCTTAAGTATTAAGTATTTGTATCACTCCTTGACTTTCACATGGCGAACCCGATCCGATTTTCTGCTCATTTGTGATGTAAAAAGAGCGCGCCGCCTGACAGAAACTTGCCATTCAAATTGGTGTCAACCAGTCAACTGGACGCCAAAGAAAGTGGCGCCACAAAGCAGGCGAAATGCACTGGAAAAAATTAAATTTATCTTGGTTTGTGACACAATCCCTTCGGTGTAAGTCAATCTTTTTAGGCCAAATTCCCTTTTTTTTTTGTTTTGGTGAGGAACAACAGCATTGCAGAAAGACAATTTCAATAAAAATGAATCTGAAATTAACTTTGGCGACATTTTTCCTTGTTTGGCAGCTGTTTTCGCTGTTCGCTGTCTTTTCGCCACCGCCCAGCAAAGATCTCCGACTTTTTCCCGTCCATAGCCGCAGTCTGGATTCGAGTAACAGTTTTAGCCGGAGGCGATGCCAAAAGTAGGTCGCCAGCGCCGCTGCAACTTGTTTAACCGGCGACCGAAGGAAAAACTCGCTCCGCACATAAAAGTCGCAGAGCGATGGAACGAAAGGCGGAAAAAATGGATATGCATCCTGGGGGACATCTTTGGGTGAACTAAGACTAAGCTGCATTAAAATTAAATTTTATCTGGAATTTTATTTGCCTGTCGGAGCCGTTCTCTTGTTTTCGCACAAGGAAGCGAGTGTGGAAATTAATTAAGCAATTCAATTTCCCTCGCAGGTATTTGTCTGTCGTATGTTTGCCATTGCATTTATGTTAATTGGAAGTCATTGGGAGCGAGAAAGGATGTTGGCCATTGCGAGCGGTTGATTTATCCAGCAAATAGTTCTAAGAAATTTAGCTCCTAGTTTAGTTTAAGTGCTATAATCAGTCGAACAGGAAACTCAATTAATCCAGCTTGACATTTATTTAATGGCCTGCATTTTTGGGAGTCACCTCACCAGCTATATTCACTACACAATATGCTCACCTTTGGGCTCACCTCTTTTCAAATGTGTTATTTTCTTTTGAATTTTTAGCAACTCAGTTGCTTGTGTGCAATACCTCTTCATAAATACTATTTGCTATTGGTTTCGAAAAGAAAATTCCGTTGAACATTAATCTGAGCTTCTCGTGGCCCGGCTAATTAAAAGTATGCTCGATGTCCGGGAGGGATTAAGCTAAGCTCTGGCATTATCATAGAAATGCAGACGGACAAAGCAAACAAAAGATGTGAGCTGAGCCAGCGCTAAACTAAACTCAGTTGGCATCTTCGGCTTTTGTTTAGTGAAAGGCAGGCGAGCACCTGCTGCACCTGCCACATGAGGAAGGCCCCACCTAATATGAAAACAGTGCTTCGACACTCCAAAACTGTGGCCGTGGAAAGTACACGCACAGCTGGTGACCTCGACAGGGCATCTTTCGTCACTCATTGCTCACCCGAATCCAAATACTCCGGACATACATACATGCACATGTCTTGGCCGGAGAAATGAAAAATTGTTGGCCAAAACCACCCCAGCTCACTCCCTTCCAGGTGGTGGCAACAAAACGAAATGATAGCAAGATTTATGATTTTGGAACATGATGTTCGGTACATGTCCGATAAGCGATCCGAAACGAAGGCATCATTAAAATCAATTTTGATGCTCCAACCTCCTTTCACCGACCATCGAGCATCGAACATCAAGCACTGAGTTCCGAGTAACAGCTGCCACATGCAGGGGCGGGGGAATGGGGCAACATTGGATTGCCACGCTTATTGGGGGTGTTCGGTGGCAGGTTACTACATCCGACATTCATTAGGGATCAATTTAGCTTTCTTTACGTAGCAATTTCAATTCGTTAACTCTTTCGTCGGTCGGCAATTCGTGCAATCAAATCAGGGCTTTAATGATTCATAAAGTCAATGGCATTAGTTTTGCGATTGTAAGCTATCAAACAATTTGTAAGGGTTGTTTTCATTAACAAAAGTTAGGTCGATCGGTGGATGGTAGTCGGGGATATGTAAATAAAATGAGTGTTATAACATACTTAAAATATTTATAGTCTTATATTTGTTATGTACTATTTAGTTACTTTAATTGAAATTTTGAAAAGTGGCCATAGCCATTTCATTTGCAGCCTTTTTAGTAACTTATCTTAAGTAACCTAACTAGTATATGACTGCACTTAGCATACCATCATTCCCAATCGGGATCCTCAATCTGGCACCTTTGTAATATCACATTTAGCTCCCCATCAGTTTTTCAGTTGCTTAAGCATCGTAAACCTTAATTATCTATGGGACATAATAACCCTAATCTTTCGTCCCGATGGCCGTTTAAAGCTGGAATAACCACTTCGAGTAAAGGCAGTCAAGATTTCAGTGTTTTCCACACTTACTTGTCTAACCTAGGCCAATCCCAATCCCCCAGGCAATTAAAAGACCGCAGAGAGCGCAATTAAAAAAAATATTTAATTATAGATCCTCCTCGAGTCGTGGACCGATTTTTCGTTTGCGGTTCGGTTCGGTTGGGTTGGGTTCGTTTCAGTTCGGTTCGGTTCGGTTCGGTTTAGCCTAAAAGCCAGCGGAGGCACATGAGTTGGCCGGGCTGTTTCATGTGGTCATTACGTCATGATGCAGCTTTTGGCTTTGGAGTGGCACAGCCAAAATGCAGGCGGTATGTTTGCACATATAAAAGCGGGCGAGGAAGGCGGAAAATGGGGAAAAACTTGTAAGTCGGGGCAGACAAAAACCGCATATTTGTCGTGAGCATTTTGTTACAATTTCAATTTTGGCCTGGTCCATTGTCGGGGGTCGGTTTCTAGACTGCACTCTTTATATGCACTCGCGAATCTTGTAGTCTCACTTAGTTTTCTGGCCAGGCGTTGCCTTCGCCTTTTTGCAAGGGAGAGGCACACACAAATTAAAAAAAGCAACTTAACTTTTTGCTCACCTGCATTCTAAGTTGTATTACCAATTATTGTTATTCATATGCCTGTGAAGTATAGTAAGCTATTTTCGGGAATTCTTTATTTAAAAACTAGTTATTTTATTCCAATTAACATCGAAAGTTCTCTGGGCGCTTGACTGGCGGAAAAGTGAAAAGAATCATAAATGCGCCCGCTAATTGGAGTTCAATGCTTTCACCTGATGGCCAAGACGAGCACCGCCCACCTGGAGATCTATCTCTTGGGATCCCAGACATGTCCCACCGTTAAATATTCTGCTCGCCCAAGTAGCTGGTGGCCATAAATCTTCGCAGTTTGCCGGCTGTAAAAAGTGATTTACATACTCGAGGTATTTACCAAGTTCGGATCTCAAGCTAAGCGTTAACTCACTTTCGCTGTGTGAGAGTGAAGAAGCAGCAGATAAATTAAATTCAATTTTGCCTCGTCTGCATTTGGCAAACTTAAAAAAAGAAAAAGAAAGAAACGTACGGATACGGTCGCAAAAAAAGTAAACACACACATTTTGCTTTTTATTCACATTTAGCCTGGTTTCTTATTTATAGCATTTTGCATGCATATTTGATCAAAAACAATCAAATTTTATGAAGTATGAAAGTACGAGTAACAACATCTTTATATGTTTTGGGGAAAAACACAAATTGAAAGGAGGTTTATGTGCTTCTTCAAACATTTTATGCATTGCATAAAGATAATTTTTATGAAAGTCTTTTCGGGCAAGGAAGTGCCTAAATAAATTAGGGGACCATGTTGGCTGTAGTGCTATTAATGAGTTTTCTTCATTGTTTTTATCAGCGCGGTGAAAGGGTAATTAGTTGATGATCATTTGTACAAAACTGAAAAGATGCGCCACCTGGGCGCTGGACTATTAGCTATTGTATACCCTTGAAAAAATAATAATACAACAACAAGTCCCTCAACTTAGCCCTATGAAACATTTGACTAGCCTTTACCTTGATTACACCCATGACTATTTCATTTTAAAGACCATGCTCAATGACTTTGAACTAGATGCACCTTTCGTTCAACTTCACCTTTTTGGCCATCAATTTACACCTGGCAAACTTGAAACTTGAAGTCCGTCAGAAGACGAAAAGAAAAATTCATCATTGTCATCATCACTTGGCTGTTACGCATTGCTGGCCACGCCCCCTTGTCCCGCAGCCCATATTTGTAAATCAAGTGAAAGCTATACACATAATTTCCACTTGTCTGCTGCGTCTGGCTATATCTCTGCACTTGTTTTATTTTTAGCCGAAAAGTGTTGCACATTTTTCACATGATTGTGTTAATCAGCTTTGGCTTTGGCTTTCTTATAGAGCCTCCGTAATACATAAACTGTGCTAAAAATATTGCGAATTTTTTTTTTAGCATTTTGTGTTTGCCACTCTGCGCCCAGCATTCGACCGTTTTTACATAATGTAGAAAAACTCTTTCGTGGGAGAGGGCGTTGTTTTTGATGTCCACACAGCCATAACCGAAGTTTTTGTTTTTATGGCCAACTAATAACAGCCACATAGTTAGTGACTACCGGTGGGCGTTTGTTGCTCTCCGAAATTGGCCCAGTAAAATTGCCGGTCATCTCTTCTGAAAGGTGCTAAACGGCTGTGGTCATAAATTGCTATAATGTATACAAAACATGTGAATATTTTGTGGGCTTTCACTTGCCAAAAGTTGCGTGCGAAATTATCAGTGAAAAAGGGAGTCATATGTGGGCAGAGGGCCTACAGTTTCACCTGATCATGCGGGTTAGGTGTGAAGTTTTACGAAAATTGTGTAAAATACGGGCTTAAAAGCACTCAAAATGTGCTCTTGTTATTCTGTAAACTTTGAAAATATATGTAATTGGATGGGTAAACATACCATATTAAAGAGCCAAGTTTGTTTTTGGCACAGCTAATAATTTTGAAAATAATTTTTTATATATGATAATTGTATTCCATTTAATATAGGTTTTATATATTTTTGTTTCGCTTAATTCACTGTTAAAAATCCTAAGAGTGTAAACAAGATTGTGTAAGCGGAAAAAAGCTCGTAAGGCCCAACTCACTTGTTTCATTCTTTTTTAATAATATTTTCCTAAATATTTGTAAACCATAAAAAAGAAAGTCGTGTATTTAACCCTACAGCTATAAATTCGTTTGTTTCTTAGTGTGTGAAGAAAAACATTTTAATTGCCGTTTTAAAACATAAAATTTAGCACATATATATGTTTTTGTTAATAATTATTTTTTAATTTGCCACCCGCCGCAGACAGACAGCAATAATTAACTTTCCCGCGGGCCACCGGCAGCGTGTAAAATTCCCAATATGCATCATTTCCATTGCAGAAAGACAGGCAAAATAAAACAAAACGGCATGCAAAACTCGAAAGAAAATGAAGAAAAGAAAAACAAATCACATCACTGAATATAATTACCAAAGAGTAAGTGACTGCATGTCGTGGCGCCCAGAGAAAGAAAGAAACTGGCAAGAAAGAGAAGAATTGCTGAGAAAGGCGCACAGAAGAAAGACTTGAAGACTTGTAGACTCGGCAGCGAAGAGCCAGCTACAGTCTTTTCAAGCGCGGCTTGAGTCTTCGCCCTCTTTCTTTTGGGGCGTTCTAAATAATTTCTGTCACGCTTCGGCTTGCAGTGAAAATAAGAGTGAGTTTTGTTTTTTGTATTAGGTAAACCCTAATCCAAATGGAAAGCAAATCAGAAACGTAATTTATGCTAATTCGAAAGAAATTATTGCATAACTGCACTTCATTCCACTCATTGAGCGTATAATTGTCTTTTTTGACTTTTCAAATCGATTCGAATCGATTCCGACTGATTTTTCTCAACTGGGTGCAACGAACTCATTTTCTACGTATGCTCATTTATCGCGTGTCCGGATAATGAAGCTGCCAAACATCTGTCGCCGAGTTATTTAAGCAAAACCAATTAATTTCATTAATTAATATCAATTTGAGAGCGTACAAAAGAATTGTGCAAATAACGACGTAAGTGTACGCAGCAATATGGCTGGGAATTTATGTATTTATGTTTCTCTGCAGGACAATTCGTATCTGTTGTGATAAATCATATCCATATTCAAATATTTGCACTATTTTGTTGTGCAAATGGCAAGATTACTCGTTTCACTAAGTCGCCTGGCCATCGGAAATGGATAAAAAATAAATGTTTACCTGATTGATTGGCAGACTGACTGAGTGGCCAACTGATTGACTGAGAGTTTGCAGCTGCATGAAATTGTCAAAATGAGCGTAAAATTTATGCTCCAGCCAGCGGTAACCACAGAAAGTATCACACATATCTACATTTAAGCCATGTGTTTAATTAATGCCAGTAATTCATACATTTAATGTAATAATTTGTTCTGCAAATAAACGGGAAATGGGCCTCGCTTCGCGAAAATTAACGAGGGCTTTATAGGAAAAAAGGATATCTAGCAGGGACTCAATAAGTGGGAAAATGTTTAAATAAAATATAAAACATATGTATGTCGTTGATCCAATTTGCCATTAGCTTGAGCTAAGATCTCACAGTTATACGCAAATAGCTGTGAGCCATGACTTCACCACGTTTTGCCTTAATGAAAAGCAAATTCTCACACCCTTTTAAAAAGTCAACAAAAACGGTAAGAAATAGTTTCCCAAAAGCCAATTAGCCCATAACATGTGTAGTCGGTATATCATTAGTTTACATCTCGACGCACTCGTTGCAACAAATTTGGCCATACAAACGGAAAAAAGAGCGAATCTTTCACAATAGCGGACGCAGTGGCTCAGTTCTCTGGCCTAAACACCTTTTAATAGCCAAAATTGTTATGGGCGGCCGCAGAAACCGCCGGCCGTCGACCATCGACCATCGACTAATGAGCGGGCAGTCAAGTTGGGGGGCTCTTAACTTTTATCTGAGCTGACTTGGCCCGAACTGAGCCGAGTTGGGTTCTGTAAAAGGCCAGAACAAACACCGAAAAATGCAGGCCCACACAATGCAGTGGTAGGATGGTGGTAAGACACGGCTCTTTTGGCTACTTGAAATAGTTGAAGTGAGCTCGGCTTTTGTGGTTTTCCTCCTCTTCATCTGCCGCCCCGAGGTGCTACACCAAATGAATTATGAGAAGAATTGAAAATGAAAAACGCAATAAAAAATAGAAACAAGATTGTAGCTTTTAACTGGAGCAGAGATTGAAAAAACGACAGACGCAAGTGCACAGAGAAAAGTTTATGAAACATTTAAAATTAAATGTTGAAGTACAGTGTTTACAAAGCTTTAATACTTGCTTTTAATAAGTCTTCAAAATATAAGAAAACATTTTCAAAGTATAAATAATAAATACAAAAAAAATAAAAGGATAAATAATAGACCCCTTTTTGTATATATAAATTTTTGAAAATATTTTCAATTGATACAGTACTTGGAAGCTCATATCAGCATTCGTAACAATTTTTCATAGCTTAATTAAAAGTACTCAATCAATTTTTTAAAATAAAGTTCTTAAAGCTCGTCGATCTACATAAACCCATCTAAGTCGATGAGATTCATATTAAATTTAAGATCAAAAATATCTATTTCTTCTAGTGTAGCTGCAATTAATTTACTGGCTGGCACTACTTAAAGTCCGTCAAGAATGTTCGAACTGCTCTGGCCAGCAATTGGAGTTTTTATTTAATTTTATTTATCAAATACAACGACCCTGAAACACTATCACTTTTAGCCAGATGCGAAAAACGGAAAGTTAAGCGCTTTTTATGGAGAATCGAGAGCAGAGTATTTTTAATCTTTAGCGCTGCGGCAAACGCAATCTTCGATCTACCAACTCGATTTCGATTCTCTGGCCATTCAATGGCAATTATGACCGGTTTTCAATTTAACTGAAACTGGAACTCAATTGCATTTCCCCTTTGAAACGAACACCGTTCTCGAGTGAAAGAAATCTTTTCTCCGCCGCCTTTTTCTCGGCTGAAGACCACACTTACCGCTTGGGATACGGTATGCGCCGGTATTTGAAGGCATTTTCCACATCGCGCAGTTTCATTTTGTACGATCGCTCGGCGTTCAGAGACATCCAATGTCAATTACACAAAAAACACAATCGCTTGAGATCTTAGTTCTCGAAGACCTTTCTTGGCCGAAAGAATTTTCCGGTCGGCACTTGGGTTCACTTGAGTTCCGATTCACGATTCGAAGACTTAGAGATATAGACGTCCGTAGAGCTCGGCGATCGCGGCTTGACTGAATGTTCCTGGGGGCACTTGGCCGCCTTTTTGGCCAACTTTAAGACGTTGGCAGCGGCGGCTTACCACTGTTTGCTTTTACCATTTTCTTCGACTCTCTTTGGCTCTGTTTATTCGCTCTTTTGATCGCTCTTTGTTCGCTGGCTGACTGATTTCGTGGGGACGTGACTGTAGCCCATTTGTCTGTGGCAACATTTTTATTATTACCCCACATCTGACATTAATCTACTTAGACATATTTATTTAGGTCGTCCAAACAGCGAAGTGTCTTTATTCTCTGCGCAAGGAATCGAATTTCGGGCACTTGTTTCAATATCCTTTATTGGATCAGCTGGTTTACCGACCTTAATGGTAATTTGTTCGGTTGAATAGAACATATTGCGTGTGATCCAAACCACGTTGGCAAAAATAAGAACTTTAGTTTTTTCTATTTCTTCATAGAGGAAGGGAGAATTAGAATTAAAAACAGGTTTACCTTTGAACCCATCCCCCCCAATGGACAGTCGAAAAGTTGACCTTCCCGCTTTTGTAATTTCCATCGATTAGTTTTGGCCATTCGTACATATATAAGCGATTCTTCTCGATGTCTGTCTTCTCGCCTCGTTCGTTAGCCAAACTTCGGGATCTAAGCTTAATTTTTGCCAAACTCAAATCTATAGTTTCTACAAGAGTTGGATTCCGCGATCTCCCCACTTGCTGTCCACAAAGCTAAGCTCATTGACCCTTATTCAACAGTTGACTCTTATGGCACAGTGCCTCAAAGAAATCTTTTTTCCGATTAAATTAGAACATTTAAAAATTAAATTGAGGTACGAATTTTTAATTTACGAGAATTAATACTAGATTTCAATATATTTATACCTTTACTCTTTTATTTAAGTGTGTCTTATCATATATTACTTTAAATTATCTTTTTCAGGTACCTTAACTTTTAACTCTCACTGTAACTGACTTGTCCACTAACTGGCGTCAGACGGCTGTCGAATTTAAGCGTTTACCCATAACTATCTGCATAGGTCCACATTTTTAGGACCGACAAAAAACTGATTGTTTAGTCTTATTAAACTTTTTTTATTTCAGCAACAAGTTGAAAATTCGTGTAAATTTCTCGATAACAATTGCAAAAAAATGGAAAAACGCCAGCCTCAACATAAAAACAGCCAAAACATAAAAGTAAAATTAAAACGAAATGCGTTGGCGGCACATGTCTTGTGTTTATCTGGTAATAATTAAAGGTATTTCAGCATTTGGTACCAAGAAAGTGAGTAGCTAAAAACTTGTAAAGTTGCTGCCTATTGCATTGATGACTGTCCAAATCGACTGAGATAATTGAGCTATCTGAATGATCAGACTCTTTCTCCGATTTCGAAACTTAAAAGCCGACGAGTTGTTAGGCTGTCGGTTTTCGGGTTAAGTTTATCAGCTGTCCAATTGTGGTCGCTCACAATATGTTGGCTATATCTTCGGTCCGATGCCATGGTTTTTTGCTGCCAACTGTCCCTTTGTGGCTGTGCCGATTGCGCTGAGCTGGCCAACTCGATTGTAAACAACTGCAATTGGCCCTAGGTGCAAACACAAATAGCTGATTGTGTGAGTTTGTGGCAGGTGTGCGTATATATTATATTTGGCCAATACTCGGCAGTGTATTTTATGCAGCGAGGTTTTCCATGTTAATTGGTTGGCATGTTTAATACATCCGCTTAAATATATAAAAGAAATTTAAAATCGTATTCGGTAAATAAATTTATTATTTACACAAATTCTAAATTAATATATTATATGTATATGTTATATGTAAGTGCGTACGATAAATAAATAATTTCATCAATTTGCATTAATCTAGAGTGAATACTTTTAGTAGATATATGTATTATATGTATATTAATGACCACGGCATAAAAAGAACTGCAAAATTATTAACTTTAATAGCCAGATATTTAAATGTGTTAATAATAAATAAAAGCAACAAACATACTAGTGATTAGTTTGATAAGCTGTAATACAATAATAACAAAATACATTCAAGGTAGATCCCTCCATTAAATTTGATTATGCTTTGTTATTCAATTTTTTGAGTATCTACCTTGATATTCAAACTTACTGCAAAAACTGCTTTACCACGCCTCGTTAGCGATTTCCGGTCCTTTTGTCGCCCACGCCCATCAAAGCCATTTTGGCCAAGTCCACGGGCCAGAGTTGCCAGGTCCAGAAACAGAGCTGCCGGCCATAAACACGGAGTCAGAGAACTGGGCAATCCGAGGGAGGAGGCGAAATCTGTGGGATATAGAGCACACACCACACGAGCACCAGGCCGGTGGCTTATGTTTTATGCGGGCTCAGCGTGGGCGAGGCGGGGGACATGGAAAGCCCATAGCCACAACCCGATCCCACGGCCAATCCGAGTTCCGACCGGTGAGAACACACGCCTGGAGCTACCGGCTTGGCTTGGCTTTAACAGCATCTCGTTCGATGTTCCGAATTTTCGAGGATGTCCACCGATTGCTGCCCGGATGCGGGCAATCAAAATCTGTGGCCTACTTGACTGCCAGCTATTTGGACACGATTTGAGTTCGCCTTAGTTTGGCCAACGGTTTTCCCCCGAGCGTCAAACGGAACAGTTGGCATTCCACCCACTAAACACCCCATCTATTCCACCCGAAAATCAAACGCCCAACCACCCACTTTTGCAATTTTGGCTAATAGAGAAAGGTGCTCTGTGTTCAGTTTAATTTTTTCATCGGTTTTATTTTGCTTAAAGTTCCTTTTGGTTTTAATTGTCTTGGTTTTAAATACTCGTTTCATCTATTTGATTCAGTGCGTCATTAACTTAAGGTTTCCTTTTCATATACGTATAATATCTCTATATAAATATTTGGTTTAGTTTTATTTATCATACAAGTGAAACTTACTCTATCGAACGGTGAAAGGAAATGAAAATCGGGTGAATTCCGAAATGGAACTTAAGACATGATCTCCTTTCTCAAATTCCATCTCATTGCGTCACTTTTTTCAGTTTTATCAGTTTTTTTTTCGGTTTTTAATTAAATATGCGTAGACTGTACGCAGTTTGACTATTTACACAGCTGTCTGTATTATATTGTTATTTACCATCGCGCAGCGTTTTCTTCTCGTTTCGTCTACTTTATTTTTGAACATTTCAAATAAATTATATGCAATGTTTCGTGTGCGGTCATAATTCAATTTCTCCATCCGCCGGCCCCCCCTCTTTTATCTCGTATTTTATCTTTGAATTCTACTTTAAACACAGTTGGCACAGAAATTTCCATAGTTTGGTTTGGTTGAGAGAAGGAACTGAACCGAACTGATGATTGAGATGTGAGTTTGTGTGAGTGACAATGGTGGCCAACAAAGTAGTTACAGCATTTTTAGCCGGGCTTAAAGCTAACTATTCAAATGCCCTGCCGGCCGTGTTTTCGATTTTTAGTTTTGTCCTCAATTGGCGGCAGTAAAAATGCATTTTCGGCCTATGCGCCCTTTTTAATTAATTTAATTTCTTTTCGCTCTCGTATATGTTTCGGTATTATTTTATCTCTTATTCGAATGTGTGTAAAATATCATATATGTATGTGTATGCTATGCTGTGTGTCTGGAAATAATATAAACTGCTCGTTTTTTATTAAATTGTACAAAGTGCGTTTTGGTAATTTTTCTTTCTTTCTTTTTTAGCTATAAATATTTAGGTTATTTGCTATCAAAAAATGCCAACCGAAAATATTTGATTTAATTTATGTATATATTTTCATTTACTTTTTATGCTGGCTAAATCATATATTTTTTATACACACGCTTTTCGGCAAAGTTTCATTGCAGTTGAAATTTTAATGGGTTTTTATGGATGTGGACTCTGCCGGCGTGGCAGAGGTTCTTAAATTTTTAAAATTCCCACTGCAGCCAGTATTTGCTTTGCTTTCAGTATTCAGTTTCATAATTTTTGCCCTAGTTCAGTGTCTATAAAATAAAGTACTTATGTCCTTTTCCGCTTCTTCTTGGTGTTGTTTGCTTAATCCTACTGCAACTGCCAAAAGTTTGATTGTTTATATGGGTTATGAGCCGTGTCTTAAATGGTAGTTTTGCATACAGTTTATTATTATTCTTCGCTCGTAGTTTTTACAAAGTCTATTGACTTTAGGAATATTACTCACTGCAGCTACTTAAGTGGAATCGGTTTGTGTTCAAATTACGAACATAAATGCTAACGCAAAACAAGTTATTGCTCGACAGAAATATTTACATTGATTGTTTTGTTGTTTTGTTGTCTAATCCTTTGGCAGTTCTCTCGATTAAGTGCATATCTCTGGTTTGGAGCTCTACTTAATTCATTAATAACAATTGCATTTAATTAACTAGCTGTATCGACTTGTATATAATAAACCACTAGGTGATGTCATTTGCTTGTTTGTGCTGTACGATAATAACAGAAAAGTGCTGCCTCTTAGTTGACTATTTAGCTACTAGCTAGTACCTATACAATATACGCCCCCGGTTCTGAGTACTCGTCATGTAAATGCTTCGACGTTAAACATAGTGTTTAAACATAGTTCAGTATGTGCATGCCTTAGATCACAACACTGTAGAGATTACCCTCGAACTTCCTCAACTCCTTTCCAATCGCTGCTAACAGTTTTTTACCTAGTCTAACCGCTTAAAATTAGTGCCAGAGTGGCCCTGCGCATAGGGATCTGCTCTTTGAGTTGCTCTTCTATACAATTTCATTGTAGTTTATGATCTTTCATTTAGTTGCTAAATGTCATTGGTTTACTTTCTTTAATGGGTGCTGTGTGCTATGTGGTAATATGCCGAAGTCATCTACGATCCGCCCACGAATTGTTGTTCTCTAGCTGATCTAACTGGTTTAAAGGTACCTAATTTACAATAGTTTTATGTCCTCTTTTCGTTTGTGTATGTAGTCTTAAAGTGAAAAATTGTTAACTCTCATAATCGAACTAAAACAATTATGCAAGGGTCAGCACGGGCAACCATGTGACTAGCAATAAATTAATATTACTCGAACATTTTGAGTTTTAAAAAGTTGTGTGTGATTTTATTGCTTAATATACACATTCCTTAAGACGTGAATTTTAAAATTTTATTTACTGTGAAAAGTTTATGTATTTTGATTTTAATTTGGAAACCTTTAATGCATGAAATTATAAAGATTTTTAGTTTGAACTCCAAGATAATTTTCTGATATTGAAAGATTAATGATAGGAAACAAAGTCTACATTCAAAAAGTTCTTGCACAAAGTTCTGTGCACAGTTCTGACTCCTTCAACGATTTTCAAATTATTTATGCCTAAAATTAAATTATATATACAAACTAAAAACCATACGCAACTTAATAACAGTATTTTCCTTATGACTACATACACACAACTTCGCTAGTGCGCAATTTGTTACTCCCAGAAGCGTTTAGAAAAAGTTATCGGCTTAAAATGTAGGTTCATTTAGTGTTCTCATACCTCCAGGCGTCGACTCTGTATCTTTAAAATCTCCAGGCCAGATTTTGAACGGGATCAGCGGACTGATCCATCGGTCAGGCCAGCTCCATGGAAAGCTCCACATGATCATAGGGAATGCCACAGCCGGCGGCAACATATCACACGGTGGTCTCCCGGTCCACGTGGATATATTCGACCGGCTGTAGTCCGTGTCAGGAGGCCGGATCGATGTACAGCGCCTCCTTCTTGAAGTCCTTCTTCAAGGTACCGATGCTGGCGGCGGACACGTTGCCGTTGCTCGCTCCGTTCATGAACCCGATGCCCACGCCCATCCCACCCACTCCCATTCCGCCCATGCCGCCCACTCCGGCGCCCTTCTGCACCACCGACTTTTTCCGCTTCCTCATCAGGCCGAACATGCAGAATATCAGGCAGGCGGTCAGGGCTGCTGCAATGCATCCAAGGGCGGCGAAAACTCCGCCTGGCAGTTCCAGCAACTTGCGAGCGGTGCCGCACTCCTCCTCCGACTCATCGAAACCACTGGGGCAGTTGTGGTGGCCTGAAAAGGAGAGATTATAAGGACACTTTTAGAAAAAAGCGGTCACTTCTTAGGTGGAATTAATCTGTTACAGCTTTTGATTCAGATATTTGTTCATTACCCCAAAACACCGCTTAAAAATATTTTTAAGGTCTAAGCAGGTCTATAAGAATCTCTTTCAAATTATCCATAAATAGTCTTAGTGACAAGCAATATATATTTAAGAAGTTTCAACAATACAATCCCTAGTTGGATGTATCTTTTTTATTTTGCATATAGTTTCAAATAGATATTTTGAAGGTAATATTTGAAAAGAATCTTTTTGTCAGTGTAGGAACAGATTCAGTATCCTAGATAGAGGTACAGGCGCTGATTGAAAAATTGAAAGCAGATTGGGGTTTGGGAGGAGCAGCGCAGCTGGGTGGCCTATTCTAAGGTTACAAATTGAATGCAGTGTCACTCGAGTGGCCCGTGGGGTCCAAAGCTTGTTTGATGCCCTGGATTTTGCGGTTAACCAGCTCCAGATGCAGACGCGCCTGGCTGCCCATAAATAATTGAAGCTAAAAGGCAAAGCCCAGGCTAGCCTTTGTATTTTTTCCACCGAGCGTAAGATTTAAAGAGTCTGTGCGGCTTCTGGAGTATAAGTAGGAAAATGCAGGAAAATCAATGCAATTTTATACTTGTATATCACACAATCTTCAATGTACATATTAAAGTATTTACTATTCCAGCAGCAAATTTAAAATAATTACATTCACTTGGAGGATAATATATGACTTTTAAATATGTATTGGTAGGTTCATGTAAATACAAAATGAACGGCGGATTCCTAACAAAACGGTATTTCCTAGTCTATAAACTTTCCCACTTGGCATCTACTTTTTTGCGCCCTTCATCTCCCAAGTGCATTGAAAATAAGTCTGCCACAGCTGTTGCGGCCATTTCGTGTTGGCCTGGTGCCGGACTGGGGGATAAACTTTTTCTGCAAGACATTTTGGGGTTTTGCCGCTGCGGGTTTGTCCAACAACCGGCCCAATCCCGCCATCCCGCCATCCCGCCAGTCGGCCAACAATCGCCAACAACCAGCAACCAGCAACCGCCGACAACGACAACCGACCAACGAAGCAACTAACAACTAGCAACCGACAACCAGCAGGAGTGGTGCACTGCAGCCTGGTGCAGCAGTCAGGAAACTTTGCCTGATTACAAGGACGTGGACAGCCCGCTTCGAAATTAACAGACAAGCCAGCCACAAGTGAAATTTTTGGTTGCCTTCTGCCGGCGGCACGCTGCAAATGGGTAACCCAAATCCCCAAGACTGAGCGCCAAATCACGTACAAATAGTGCAAAGCTCCAGGCGAAGATGGGGATCCAGGACTCTCCATAGTGATATCAAAATTCCCAAAGTACAATCATTGAGACCAAGCATGCCAATGTAAGGAGATAAGCCTATTGCTAGCTCTTTAGTGGTATTAATTTTCCTAAGAACGTTTCTACTGAATTTTGAGTAAGAATTCGTACCTTAAGTTACTTTAAATGCAAAATTTGCTTGATAATTCAACATGTATGTTCTTTATTCAGAAGCCCTTTTCTTAAGTAGTTGCCCATTGACCCGAATTGATGAACGCTCGAAAGTTTCTTGTTCACGTCGTCTTCTATGCACTGCTTTGCATGTAGTGGTTCCATCCCAAAAACCCATCATTCGGCAAATCCCTGAGAAATGGTCTGTGGCCTCGACTGGCAATCTGTACTCACCATCGCACCACAAGCTGGCCGCAATGCATGCATCAATTTCAGGACATTTGTATTCGCAGTCGGACTCCTTGGGAAAGAATCCGAACTCGTTCAGCGTCTCGTTGGCCGTTGCTCCGCCAGCAGAGCCCCCGGCATTGGCAGCAGATCCTGACCCACTGGTGCCCAGTCCCCCAATGCCCGTGTTGGAGCCGGCTGCGGACTGGGAGGAGGTCTGGGAGCCCATGCCCGTGGTCACGCTAGCGTTCACATGCAGGTCCAACTGCTGCAGCAGCGCGTTCTTGGTGCGGTGAATCTCGAGCCACGTAAAGGAGATGTCGCCGGGCTCCTTCAGGATTGGCTCCAGCACTAGGCTGATGGGTCTGAAAGAGGATAGGTGGAAAGCGAGCTTGTAAGATCAGTGTTTTTTTTTTTTTTTTTTAAAGAAAGTCATAGAACTAAAATACTAATAAAGTATAACGATTAGAATACTTAGAAATAATATTTTAAGATTGCTAAAAGTTATTTGTTCTCAAGGGACTGATTTTCGTGATCTACATAACTTTTGGAGCATCCAGCTATCTGGGTATGCCCTGCCCCATTTTCGTATCCCGACAGCCTAGTAGTTGCTCAAGTGCCACTAATTACTTGCAACTTTCAAGTTGCCACAGACAAAATATCTTACTCGTAGTTTGGCTTAAGCCGCGCATTAAGCGAGTTAGCCGTCAAAGTTTCGCTGGATGAAGTGCGGCACAATTGGTTTCACTTGAAGCCAATGAAACAAATATTCCCGAATGGAGAATTACAAATTATACAACTATCTCGAAAGGATATTTCAATTATCTTGGATTTATTAAGATGTTATCTCCAGCTGACTTTAATCTACTCATTAGTGCAATCACACTTCAACGTTTCGTTGCCTTATTGTGTGTGTGTGGTCATTATACTTCACAGATGATTTGAAAAGCTCTCAATTAATTATCTAAAAAGGCTCGACACACTCATTAGCCAGCTAGGATATCCCGTGCAATGTCCAATTACCCTTTGGGGTCCCATAAAAATATGTTTTCACATGTCGTCCACAGTGCAATATTCCTTCGCTTCTTTTTCAGCCCCATCCTGACTCCCTTTTTTATGTTCTGCGGCGACAAAATTGAGCAAAATGCAAACACGGACAAAGAGAGGAAGACCTGACCATAAAATTTAATGGCAACACGTTAAGCGCAGAACCAGGAAAGAGGACACAGGTTGGTCAACTGCCGGACTTTCCCCCAAGAAACGAGCGTAACGTCCAGGTTCACCGGTTCATTTCGGTGGCACGCACCTTGGACATAAATTGCCGGAGCACATACGGCCAAGTTCCAGCGGGCAAAATGCTCTTACCCGTAACGCCACCTTTCCACCTGTCTTCGCCTCATGCTCGCTTTGCATGGTTCAGGTGTACAGCAGGGGCCACATGTTTAGTGTCTTCAAAAAAAATACTAATCTCATATAACAGAAAGTAATTGTAATAGTTGTGTTGCTTTCCATGGGGTTTCCCTTTTCCCCTTTTTCAAAACGTTCATTCGAGTTTTTTTTTTTTAACTTTGATTTTAACTTTTAACTTAACTTTGATTTTAAATTTTTTGTAGCTACTTTGCTATTCTAAGACTCAGTATGCTAAAGCATGAGCACTTTTCTGCCTGAAAGCTCAAGTACGCTTGCTGAAACCAACCAACGAATCCAAATGTAAATGAATCTTAGTAAATAAAGTGCATATTTGTATTAATTCTTTTTTCTGGAATTCAAAACTCCTAATTGGTTAACCGCGGCTGTATACATATGTTCATGTCTGACGGCCATGTTTGTTTGCCTGGACTTCGTCTCGTTTGCGTTTTCATTTTTTCATCTCCTATATAGCATATTTCTTTGCGCTCAATTTCCTGTATTTTGTTGCCGTCGTAGCCATTTCCTGTTATTGCATTTTTAAGCAGGACTTTTTGATGGAGCTTCATGGAGAAGGGGATGGGGAAAGCGGCGAGCCTGAGCAGCCTGATGCCGGTGCAAATAAGTGCACAAGTTTTTTGAAATATTAGCAACTATTAAAATGCAATTAATTTTGAGTGAAAAATTCCCAAAATACTCGACCTAAGAGGCTTTTTGTGTAGTCTTCAGTTGCTCGAGTGGACTAGCTCACATGCTCTTCATAATGGCAGGGAGTCCATGCGCCATTAGGCATGAATGTTTTCAAGTCCTGCTCTTTCTTTATTTGTTCTTGGAATATTTTCGAATTTTTCCCAGAGCATGGGTAATTGGTCGGGCAGACTTCTTGGGCGACACGACACCAGAGCGTGAAATTGTAAATAATTCAGTCTCCTCTACTAGCAAATAAATAAAGCACACAAATGTTTTCCACAATCTTTCTCAAAAGGGTCAATCGTTGTTTGTTTCCTAAGGTTATTAGTTAAGTTATTCAAACCACATGGGCTCAAGCAGAAAAACCAAATAAAAACTATTATATTTTTGAAAATTAAATATATATTTAAGCCAGCTTCTTCTACTTACTTGTTCATGAACAAGGGCTGTCCATTGGTCCAGTCCTCGGAGAAGATGTGCAGCGACATTGGCCGCGGACCACTTTGTGCCGGGCACACCACCCTCATGGGTCGCAGGGGTCGTCCGGAGTAAATCATCAAGCGGTTCTTGGTGTGACACCGCATGGCATCCTCGGAGGTGGGATCCACGGGCAGATAGGCGCCCCAGGTCTGAACGAAGAGTGACCTCTCGGCCGATTGTGCTTCGATGTACCAGGCCAGGCCTTCACAGCTTGCGTCCTGAGTCTTAAGAGGATACTTGAGTTCGTCCTCCCCTCCGGCTCCTTTGAGTTTCAACTGCTTCCTGCAGTCCGGTTGTCTCTTGAATTCGTAGGAAGCCGAGAAGAAGACATCCGCAAAGTCCTCCGATATATTTAATCTCGTGACCGTGAAGGACAGCTCCATAATCCTCGAATGCGAAACGAAAGTGAGCGGTGCATTGCTGTACAAGGCACTGGAGTTATCGCAGAAGCAGCCCAGTTGGATTTTCACGTCCCTAAATGGAACATCGAACAGTCGCAGCTCCGTGATGCGGCCCTCCGGATCCAGTTGATTGCAGCGGGGTCTGCCTGTATGCAGATCCGAGTCAGTGGTACAGGCTGTACCTTCTCCGAAGGACACGTTATGCAGGACCAGTTTCACCCTCTCCGAAGGACCCGCTTCAAAGCGATACAAGCAGGTTATGTTCTTGGCTCCGCCTCGTCCGTACAGAAACACATTCCTGGGAACCTGAATGTTGCCCTTACGCTTCTTGAAAATTCTTGAGCAGAGTGGCGGAACCGGATCTTCTCCCCGTCTTCCCGCCCACGTCTCGCCGCCCTGCTCCGTGTCCACAAACTCGTAGTTCAGAGCAAACTGAGCGGGAAACAGGGCGGTGCCGGTATGCGTGTGGAACTCCAGTTTCTGTCAGGGGAAATGGTAATAAGAGAGTTGAAATACTGTGAAAAACTGTAGCCTTCAATAAGATTACAATAAAATGGTATATTAAAGCGAACTGCAATGTTAGCTACTTTTAATATTTTCAAAGCTCTGCTCAGTTTATAAAGTATTTGCAAGCTTTGTAAATAGTTTTATTGAAAAATGATATGTGGGCTGATAAAAAATTCTGTGAAAATGATTTGTCCTACATCTGACATAATATTCAACTTCAATAAATATTCCGCTAGAGGAATAAACTGTGCCACGTTTAATTTATTTTTGGAAACTCTTTAATATTGACAGTGCCAGCTTGTGCACATGTGTATTTAATTTAGGGGAGCTTATGGATATTTCGTAAAGTTCTTTATGACTGCACGGAGAGCGCGGAATTGCACAATGCGCGGCGGCTTCAATTTGGCATCACAATATTTGCAGTTCATATTTGTCAACGAGGAGCGACGTCAAAAAGGCTAAGCAAGCTTATTGCGGTTGTCTGTTTGTCCGTGCATGCCGTCAATGCCGCCCCCATTCCTGCCCACGGCCACGCCAACGCCCACTTGCCGCTCCCCCATTTGCCTTTGTATTGTGTGCGTGTGTGTGTGTGTGAGAGGGGGCCGGGGGCTGGCTTTGGCGAATTTGAATTTGGCGCCTGCCCCTGGGAAATTCGCTCTGCTCCTTCGTTATTTGTGCACGTCTGGCGATGCAGTCGAGTGTTTAATTTGATTAATTTTGTCAAGTTTAAAGCAAACACGAATCGCTCTGCACTCTGCCAAAAAATTCCCAGCTTCCGGCTGCCAGTTTGCAGCTCTTCAGTTTCTCCAGCTGCGTTTTATTTATTTGTGAGGGCCCTTGGGCGTGCCAAATTGGGCACTCTGCACTCGGTGCTCGCCCGGCAGCCAAGGTGCAGTCACAAAGTCGTGTTCCCCCACTGACTAATTTTTATTTTATTTTATTTTTTTAAGCCCTGGCCAAAACAATGAAAACAAACAGTGCCAGCTGACAAATTAGAAAAGTCCTTCGGTTAACTTCTAATTTTCCCGACTTGGTTGTGATGCCAAACGCAGCCGGAAGGTAGGCTACGGTTTTTATTGCTCTTCCGGCGGCGAAGATAAAATGTTGCCTACTTTTAGGCTGCTGCAACTATCCAATTACAACCGGAATTGAGTTAAGTTAGATGACTTCGAGCAGAAATAAAAACCATTTTTGCTGTATCTTTAAACATATTTCAAAACATAATAAATGATGGTATATAAGGGCTTTTTAATGCTAATCATAGTCTTATTTAGCTGAATAAATGATCAAGATGTCTGTTTGCATTGATAACAAATGAACTGATGTCGGACAAATCTGAAGAAAACGTTTACTACATTCCATTTATCGACATCTATCCAAATTGAATCTTTTGATTTACTTACCAAATCCCTTCCGGTGCTCACGTAGCTCTCCAGCGGACTGCAGGGTCTCTGCTTATTGCCCCCCATCACGGCACTACTTCCGCTCACTCCACTTCCGATGGCAGTGTGATCGCACAGCTTCGGAGTCTCGTAGTCGTAGATCTCCAGCATGAGGCGACGCTTGCCCTTGGTGCTCATCAGGGCCACTGCACTATTGCGATCCGAGCTGACGACGGCAGCTGCCGAGACTTCCTTGGAGGACTTGCCGCTGGAAATGTAGTTGAGGCTGTCCTTGACCCCGGAGATTGTCTTGCCGGAGCCAGCGGATCCAGTCGATCCTCCGCCAGGACCTCCACCCTGATAGCCGCTGTACTTGTTCTCCTGGTTGAACACACTCGACTGCGTGGGGCCGTAGATGTAGGTGTCCACCGGATTCCAGGCATTGTCGATGTTCACTCGCAGATTCCGATTCAGCTTCGGATTGCTGGCGCTGTAGTAGTAGCTGCCGTAGTTGCTCTGGTTTAGGAGGGTTGGCTTGCCCCCGTCCGCCGATGAGGCAACGGGGGGTGGCGGTGGCGGTTGGCCGGTGGTTGAACTTGTCGATTTCATGGGCACATATGTGCCATAGCTGTCCCACATCCTCAGGCGCGTTATCCAAGGTGGCAGATCGCTCTGCAGGAAGACAATTGGAGAGCGAAAAGAAAGCGAACACATGTTATTGTTTAATTCGTTTGTTGGCATTATTTTAACCTGCACTGAGAGAAATTAGCAGGCAGAATTTCATGTTTTAAGAAAACTATACCAACTTCTAATGCTTATTCTTGGGAATTAATAATTGCAATTTTATATTTATAATTAATTAATTAATTAATTAAAGATGATTACACATATTATGAATATACTTAAATAGCATTTGTATCCTTTGAAATGGTTTCCTATGATTTGAAATTTTGAATACTATAAAATTCGATTTCCTCACTTGAATGTTACGAATGTTTTTCTCGAGTACTTGGGTGTGATTCGTGCCATTCACTCCACGCGTTTTCCACGCTTTCCCTTTGGCTCTCTGTTGTTTTTCCTTGTTAGTTTGCCGCTCGCCCTCCGTTTGTCACATGTCATATTCAAACAGTTGTAAGTGTGAGTTATTTGTCGTTTGTCACTGTCCCCAGTAGAAAGGCTCCACACTCGTCGGCTTTGTAGTTGTAGTCGCAGTCTTTGCATTCCTCACAGTCTCCTTGTTGTTGTTTGCAGGCATTAAATATTTTTCCTAGACGCCTCCTGGCTGACAATGTTTATGTTTTCTTCGCCCCGCCCCACATTCCGCTCCATTCCGCCTAGGCCCTGATTATTGTTGACTGTGTTAATAATGAAAAAGACAGTTGCAAACAGCTGTGGCTTGGCTGAAGAAACTGAACTAAAGTTACAGACTCCGGAGCCAGACGAAGTGTCGGCCCAGAAACTAACTGACAGCCGTTTAAGTCCGCTGCCTCTGTTCATTTCATTTAGTTGATTTGCTTGACGATGAAAAAGCAACATTTGTGCATTTAATTCTGTAAAGTTAATCCATGTAATTAAAGTCTAAGAAGTGCAAACAAATAAAACAAGCTACTAAGTCTTAAGGACAATTTTAAATCTACCTTTAAAGCACGCTTCACATTTTATCACATTCATTTTATAGTAGGAATCCACTTAACTACTTTTAATTAGTACATTGCGTTGCCTAATAACCCATACAGAGCCGGTGTTAGTCCCTTATATTTGACAAATTAGTTATTTTCAGTGACAAATATTTGGAAAATGTTACCCATATAAATTCCTAGAATGCTACGACTGCTTTCGAATTCATAAAATTCCGAAGACAAACCACATCAATAAAACACACTACACGTTGCTGCACGTTGATTGCTTTCGCAATTTCATCAAGGCATTTTCCACGGGTGGAGGGGCTGTGGAAACTCCTCACCTGTCGTCTTATCAGATAAATTGCCAGCCTCTTTTCATACGCTCAAGGTCGTTCTCTGTCTAGACGCATATCACATGAAACTGGGGGCTCCTAATTTATTTTTGGTAGACACACTCAGCGAGCGTTTTGTGCAACTGTGGTGCCAATTAATTTGGCCAAAACCATTCGAGAAGCGGAAAGAGAGCAGATAAATGGTGACTGAACTCTCTGCCAACACCCATACAATTGTCTTTTCCGTTTTTGGGCCACGCCCCCCCGCAGGATGCTCCACTGTCCGTGTCAATTGCAGTTGCCTCACCTACACTTTAAATTGCGAAAAATGAAAAGCTGCCAGCAGCACACAAATAAACAAAAAACGAGAAGGAAAATATATCGAGAGGGCAGTCAGCGAAATAAAGCAAAACAACTTTGCAGTAACACCTAGCACACCCACACCTCCCAACGTACACCGAGAAAAATAGGTAGATAACTCATGAAAAAGGTCGAGTTAGTAAAAAATTAAAAATGATCTTTAAGTACATTATTAATATCATAAAGTACATTATTATAGTGAAATATAACAGGAAGGTTTTAAATTCGTTCGATTTAAAAACTCTTACGTTATACATTTCGCTCATTTAATTTCCTTGATTTTTATACAAATTCGAAATCATTAGTTACGAATATCATATCATATATATGTCGAGGAAAAAGGAGTACTTTAAGTGTAGCTATATTCCTTAACCTGGACAATAAAGTGATTGTTTTCCGGAGTTACCGGTTCTGTAATTTTTTCTCAGTGCATTCATCTCGCCCCTCTTAAGCGGCAACAAACGGGAGTACAATAAAAAGTGACAGGACAGAAATATGTGTAAAATAAAACACAGAACGGGCGACTCCAGTGGGCGGTGGTGGGCGGCAGTGGGAGTACGGGAGTATGGAATCGGCAAAAACAGTTCATGAATTTTGTAACAGCGAGGCAAAGTGACACAAACAAAAACAGCAGGTACTACGAACTGAAGTCATTGGAACGTGGGCGATACCATTTTTTGTGACTGGGGGAGAGCGGGGATAACGACAAGCTCACAAACAAGTGAATGTGAATTTTCTAAAATAAAAAAGGAAACAAATGGAAAAAAAAGCACCACCACCAGCACACAAGAGAAACCGAGGCAAAACAAACTTTTTAAATTAAGAACCAAAGTTAAAACTCGCCGACGAAATAAAAATACAATGGCAGTGGGTCTCGGAATGGGAATGATTGGAGTGGCTGTGGAGCAATGCTGGAAATACTTGTAATGCGACGACATTTATGAGACCGCGCAAAGCGTTGACATGTCTCCCATATCATTCCATTTCACCTTCTATTATTTCCATTCTGTGATCTTTGGCCCCACCGAACACGCGGGAAATGTTGGGGAGTTTCGAGCACTCAGACAAGCAGCTTTGAAAGTTGACAGCGGATTCCGCTTAGAGATTTTGGCCTTTAAAGTTAAGTTCGTCTGCCTTTGCAAGGGCAATTCAAAAAGTTCTAGAGCAGCTCTGGAACTCGACTTAATTTCAACTCGAACGCTCAGTTTAAATATAGAATTTCAAAACAGAAACTACTTATTACATTTACATATAGATCGATACAAAAATATTTAAGATAAAATATAAGTATTATAAAAATGTCCTGCGCCATCCTGTTGTTTACAACTATTTTAGAACTCTTTGTGCTTTATCATGATTACTTTGAGTTATCAGAGGCAAGTTCCATATAAATTATTAAAAGATATTAGGTATGTTTTGTATCCTTTTGCTTTACTTCATTGCTATGCGCTACCTTGAGCATGATTCGCCGCACTTTAATATAAATCGGGTCTCCTTGTCGCGGACTCTCCAACCTGCAACTCGAATGCACTTTCGCGTGGCCTAGCCCAAATGACCATTCAGTTATCTGGGGACAGGGGGCGCTATTTCATCCTTTGAGGGACCCGCTGACCCAACATTAAGCGCAGTTCGTTCTGGCGAACTCAACATTCTACCTTGACACAATTCACGGAACGTTAGGCAGGCGACAACGAACATTTAAAATGCACACACACACACACACACACACAAATGTGATGAGAGCACTAAGAAAAATTCCCACTAAGTTGTATGTATTTCGAATACTAGAATTTAGATGTGTTTTATAGTTTGATTCCATAGTAAAACTACATATAGTAAAGTGCACTTACAACCTTTGTGCTGACTTGACGTTAATGCCCTGCAACATTCTTATTCGTATCAATTTGTTTGCTCTGCAGCAGGGAAAGAGACAGAAAGAGCTGGCAGGACATTATTATGGACGCTTGTTTTTGTTCGCCGTGCCGCATTTTGACGCAGTTGCCTTTGCTGGCGGGCGGACTTCAGACTCAAAAATGTCTCGTTAGGAGTTGCGTAAGCTTTCACTTAATTATACATTTTATATGGCGCATTTCTATGGCTGCATTTTTAATTGGCCAGCAGAGACAAAGTGTCGACCGACTGGCACTAATAGCAAGACATGTAGGGGGCTCTGGAGCTATAGGTGGGGCCAAAGGGAGCGCAAGACAATGGCGAATGGAGGAGACGCCGCTGGCGTAGACGCAGTGCATTTAAGAGACAATGCAAGCGGCAACCACCCACTTTCGCCCACATTCACCCACCATTCCCCGAGCTCTATCCCCCTGCAACCCTCCGCCGGGCACAAATTTTATGCATTTATGTAAACGGTTAACTATAACGGAGCAGAATGCTTACACTGGACAAAATAGCGATTGACGTTAAGGAATAATTCGATGCACTTACAATGACGATGTTAAATAATGTATATCTTAAATGCAAATGGTATAAGGCTAATTTTTTTTATAGAGATGTAGAGGTAATAAATCAAGGTTTTTGCCAAAGTTTATACTAAGAGCGATATAATTTAATATTATTTTTTTGAGAATATTCTTTTGCAGCTTTCTATAAGGATGTTTTCAAATTAATGTATCTAACTAGGTACGAACATAAATGTATAGTTGTTGAGCACATCCAGTAAGAGGAATCGAAACCCTGATAGATTGAGTGACTTAATCACTCCAATATATCTCCTTGCTACACATGACCTTACTCAACTAAAAACGCATTTTCTCTCAGTGCATCCCCACCCCCGTCCCGCGACATCCGTTCGGTTAAACGCTTTACGGCGCAAACACAGACGCTCAGCAAAACTCGACTCAACTCACCCGTCCCAGCGTATTGTTGTCGTGTATCGCCTGCTGCAGGATCTGCAGATTGTAGCTGGTGAACGATAACCAAATCAGGTCACCAGGATATCCGTGAAAGTGGTACGTGCATGTCGTATTCGGCGGAAGCGTGTGACGCGGACTCACAATGCGTCCCATGCGGCCGCGCCGCGAGAATAGCACATCATCTGGAAAGGATGCAAAAAAATCAAGCGAGTGAGTGGTGGAGATTACAGTATTCATACCGCCGTGCATATAACATATAGCATATATCATATAGCATATAGGATATAGATATAGATATATATATTTATATACACTGACGAGCTCGGTCCCTCGTCCTTGCCGACTTTTTAATATGTCCTAAGAACGCTGTATGACAAGCGGCTTACGCGTGATTTAGGTTAATTTACAATGTGTGCCTGGCGGCGGAGGGATTTGCCTTTTGTTTTTACACACTCTCTGTATGCGGATAGTGATTACGAAATTGGGCGGGCTGTATTCCAAAAGAATTATTTTAGAAATAATTAAAATAAATTATGTGTGAACACATTGTAACTGATTTAGCAACTCTTGCCTGGTCCTGCTTTTAAGATAATTAAAGTCCTCTGCGATGCATTCCATTCCATTGCTGCTCCCTTCATTACTAATCTCTTGTTTTTAATTTCTGGCCATACCCTTTCATTAATCACAGCCAACTTTGCTCAGCATTTGCGCCGAATACAATGTTAAAGCTCCGGCAGTTGCCTAATGCCGCAATTCCGGCTCTCGGCTTTAATTAAAGTGGGCAAAAAGGAAGCGGCAACAAAGGAGCAGTGAACAAACCAGGCTAACAACGCGGAGAGCAAACCAAAACCCAGAGCTACACAGCTTCGGCCTGGGACAACTTTGGCAACTTTTGATTCAAGTGACAAATTAAAAAAGGCAGCGCGAGCAAAACAACGCCGCAAAAAGTGGAGGAGCCAGGCAAGAGCAACATCTACTCGGCGTTTCAATTGGCAAAAGTCGCCACGTTTCGTAGCAATGCGCCAGCAGGAAAAGCTGGAAAATGCGGAAAAATGGGGGAGCGGGCAGAATGGGAAAAGCGTGGCTGGCTGAAGTGCCAGTCGATATAAAGGAAACAATCGTCAACGGTATCGATGATAACACCTGCGTCGATTCTAGCCGCTGCGACAGCTTTTCCAACTTGTCGGCGAAAGAGGCCAGGAGACTTTTGATGTGTTCCGTGCCGCATCGAGTGGCAGGCAGAAGGTAGAAGTAGCAGCTGCCACAAGGCAAAAGTTGCCGGCCCACTGAGCCCGCTTTTCTTCTCCTCTTCATTTTTTATTTTTGGCTGGGGAAAAGTTGAGGAATAAAGCCAGTTGCAGGATTGTTCCTCACACTTCAATACACTTCGAGAATCATGGCTCAAATAAAGCTGGGTTGTTCCACTTGAATATAATAGTTAAGCGGCTAGGTAAGACAAAGAACTAAGCACTTATTACATAAACTTTATATTTAGATATCAATATGATACGCAGATAACCCAGTCAATTTAAACATCTGCTACTCAAAGAAGTAGCTTATTTCTTTCAGTGCACTGTATGCGAGAGTGCTAGCTAAGTAATACGTTTTTATGAGATTTTTATTGTCACATTTCGCTGGCTGTGGCATATAAAAGTAAAGTGGCCTTTAAACATGAGCTGCGCCTCCAGAGCAGCGAAAGCTGGATGGGAGTTTAAAAAAGTGTTGCCTACACTCGGGCGTCGCGTATGGAAGGTGGGCCATATTAAATACGTACATTGTTTTTGAAACCGCAAATCCATTGTTCATTCCATTTCTGTCATTTGAAATATACAAATCATATTTAACTCGCATTTCGAATGCAGGCGACTGTATGGTTTTTAAGGCCCTTCCGTGCGCAGAGTGGATCAACCGAAGTGAACATTCATAAAATTTGCAGTCGAAACTGTCAACAGAAATCCCAATAACATTTTTCAACTCGCTGGGGAATTGTGATTTCACATAGCAACTAAAATGCGCAAAATAATCGACAACTCGCCACATGAAAGTTACATACACATATGCAGGGATACAAGTGTTTGCGACTAGCAAATGCATATGGCACGTGAAATGTAATCATTGGCCATTCCGGCCCTGGCATGTGAATTAGTTAACAGATGGCCAAGAGCACTCAGTACTAGAGATGGCAATAAAGACTGAATTAGCCATGAAATATATTTGTACTTCTAATACCTTGCAAGTAACATAAGCGAATGCAATTTAATCGATTTTTATATGCATCACAGTTTCTCTAGTAATTTATGGATGTTCTATACATAATTGTTGTTGAAAAAAAAGTCATTCCATTATATTTGAATAAAGTTGTTTGTTGGATTTATGAATGTTCTATACAGAATTATTCTTTAAAAAGAAGGAAATTCTTTAATTCCTCATATACTTTAATTTAGTTTGTTGGCTTTATGGATTAATGTTCTATGCAGAATGGTTCTTTATACCTTGGATATTTTATTTAAGTTTTTCCTTAGAACATCGAATGGTATCTAATGTCATCATGGATGAAAAAAAAAAACGAAGAATAGTCTCACGCGCACACCTCTAACTTCCGGTGGAACTCATCTGGTTTCAGTTGCACGAGTCGGCTGTAATAAATTTCGCTTCGACACATTTGCGCTGACTGCGTGGGCTTACAACAATAAGAGTTGCCATAGCCATCGGGACCCTCCAGATATATGGCCACTATATGGTCTCGCACACACGTACGGAATAATTCAAGGCAGGACTGTGTGGGTGCGTAATAGTAGCAATAATAATAATATGCTTATCAGCTGGCCATAAAGTGCGACTATCGAGTGGCAACACTGCGCAGACGGTGTGTGTTTGTGAGCCTGGGAACCCAGGACGCATACCCACACCTGGAATAGGAAAACCGCAAGCGCTGGCAATAAAATGGTTATTTCTGCGATTTATTATTAGAGTGCATTTGGGCCGCCGGCGGTGGGGAAATGTTGGTGGCACGGCCACGCTGGCTTTGTATTTTTTGCCTTGGCCAGCAACCGCAAAATGTAGTCGCAACACATTTGGGGCATTAAATTATGGGGTGTTACCTTTATTGATTGCGGGTGGAGAGGCAGGACTTGGTCCTGGAATCCAACTATTGCTGATTGAGTAGCATTTCCATTTCCATTCAGGGTCCTTTTTCCCGCTGATTGTTTACTGGATTGCCGCCGTGGTTGCTGTTTTTCGATTTCGCATTTCGGGCCTCGACGAGTGCGCAAATTAAATAAAACTCGCCCCGCGGGCTGTGTTATGTATATAGTTAGTGTGGTATATCTGCCTATGGCGAACTGGCCAGTTGGAGCTGTTTATTTTCGTTTTATGCTGCATTACATTCAACACATTCAAACAATTAGCCAGACCAAAACCAAACCCCAATCGAGACTATTCCGAACCGGACCATTTAAAATGCAAGTGGGATCCACTGCGAATGCTGTGTATATCACTTAATGGATTGTCACGCATATTTGATGGCGTTGAATTGGTTTTTGTTGAATTGCCGGTAAATCGCCATAAGCCTAATGGTCATTCAACATTAAATTGATAACTGCGCCAGACGCTTTCGGCTGATTTCGATCCCTTTTTTCCCTGCAAGTTTTTGCCAATTTCCCGCATTCTATGCATTTATATGTATGTTTTTTTTTTTAAATTTAAATTAAGGGATGGATGCCTGTTCAAATGAGTTGGTTGTGATTTTAAAGGAGATATTAATTGGCACCGTGGAAAATGGCAACAGTTACAGTTATTTTTGAAAAACCGATATATAATGGATACTTGCACTAATTTCAATTCAAATTAATTTACCCGTTGGAGCCGAAGTTCCCTACCGATTTGATATTTTGTTTATTGGCTAAAAACCGAAACCAAAAATAAACATTTTAAGTTTAGCCATGGCCAAAACGAGTGCAACAAGAATAACAAACCCCAAGCCAAAAAGCGAAATATGATTGGTTTGGCGCGCAAAGCAAATTAAACGTAATAAATAATAAATGTGTGGCAAACAAAAACATTCGCTTTTAGCCCCGCTTTCCCATTTGGCCACCACATTTGCTGATTATATATACGTATGCGTATGCATCACATCGACCAAGTTAATTATGTTTTTGTGCACTGCCAAACCGAAATTTACGAAATTTCCAGCCGGGGGCAGAAAGTAGCTTAATAAATATATGCAGGGGCATGCCCCATGTCCCCAATGGGAGTTTCCGTATTCTGGTTGTTTGCCCTAATAATTAATTTCCATGGAAAATTAAGTTGCCAAAGCTTTCAGCCAATTAATGTTTGGTTGCACCAAAGCCGAAGGTTTCAGAGGGCCAGATTAAAGCAATTCTGGTATTTTCAGGCAGGTAAGGTGTAATGTTTTCAATATTTGGCCAAAAACTCAAATCCCACAAAAAATGGTACACAGTTAATAGAGAATTGCTAGAATTTTGCCTTCCATTGACAAATTCGAAATTAAATATTGATATTACATAAAAGCGCATAAACACATGCGAAAACACACACTCTCGCACACATTCGAATGCAAATAAAATGTTGCCGTTGCTAGTTGCAAATATGCTAATTTGTTGTTTGCCAATCATCCGCCCCACCACGCCCCCGCCGCCACCAGCCCCTATTGGCCAACTCTGTTGTTGTTTTCAATAGCTTCCTCTTCCCATCCGCTGATTGCAAACAAAATTGCAACTCAATAAGCAAACTAAACAGCAAATATTCGCCGGCTTCTCCGACATCGCAAACCCATTTGCTTCGATTTTCCCATTGGAGAGCATTGAGGAAAACCGGGAAAATCCAGCTGATATCATACATATGTATGGCACAAATGAGTTTTAATTGTTAGCTTTTCGGTATTTACTACTATTTTCCCAAAGTTTTTTTACTTATTTTTTTAAATAAAATAAAAAAAAAAAATATAAAAATTCAGTATCAAAATACTTTCAAGCATTGCAATTACTGGAAAATCTATTAAAAATGTTTGTTATATTTATTGGACAGAAATTTAGTAACTTAGTAATGATTTAAACCAAATTGCTAGAATAAAACCACTTCTGGAATTTAATTATGTACATCCCTTAACGCATATGCCATTTAATTGATGTTGTTAATTAGCGTACTAAACACAATTTGATCAGCTAATTTTGTGGATATTTTTCGTGGGTCTTTCGTCCTTTCAATTTCGCAGAACACCTTTAATTTTACATGTTATATTCCAACTAACCTTTCCGCGCCAACACATTAAATAAAAGTTCCTTTGTCTTTGCCGCCGTTCCACGCTTCATTGTTTGCTTTCCCTTTCTTTGTTTTCGTCTGTTGACTTTATGAAATTAAAAAGGAAAATTTCCACAAACGTTCTGGGAGAAGAGGGAAAAGCAGCAAGAAAATTGAAAGGTTTTGCTTAAAGTTTGCTGAAAAACTTTGCGAAACTTTAGGTGTAACAACAGCTGAGGGCGGCACTGAAAAAATGACTGAAGTTGGCAGGGGTTGGTGTTAGGAAGAACTTAAGTTCAGCGGGGCGAGTTGGCAATTCCCCCAACTATGTCATCAACAATAATCCGTAAATCAATGAACAGAAAAACGTCAAAACAACTTTTCCGGAATTAGCAAGGGAATGCCGTCGAAACTCTGGCTGTCACATAAGGTTAGGATGGGAATGTTGAAAGCTTTTTAATCTCAGCCTTTTTTTTTCAAGCCATTAAAAAATTTAACTCATTCTTTATTAAAACTCGAGTGTATTGCCCATCTTATATTTCTCTGATTATTTCATAAAATGTTTACAAGCGTTTCCATAGGCTAAAGGCCAAAACATAAATCGAATGTGTTCCTTGGTTCGTTGGGCAATAAATTTTCGGCATCTGTGATTGCCCGTTTTTCATCGTAGTCTGTGTATTCCTCTGGTGCTGCTTAGTTGGCATAAATGATTTGAGCAAATCTTACAGCGATTCCATGCAGGATAATTTATTACCCAATTTTGATTGGCGACATTAGATGTGAGAACAAATTGCCATGGCAATGGACATGTTAAATATTCGCAGGATGAAGTTTTTCCGCTTTTGTGGGCGCTCAATGCATACGGGATGTTCGGCTGGAGTTGATTAGCACTAATTAGGGAATCCGGACGGGATTGAGTATTGGTATTGATTGGGTCAGATAACGCTTGGCTGACGGATAAATCCTTTTAGGAAATAATTGGATCGACAATTGGCAGCTATGACAATGGCAACGAAAATACTCAAGAACTTTTGGCAAGCGCTGGCAAACTCGGCGCTGTTGTGCGATTGATTTAAACGTACTTTAAACGAATGCAGTGCTGTCAGCGGAAAATACAAGCAAACAAAATGTAATTAAAATCGACACACACCACAGAGCCAGAGGGTTTTCTTCACTGGCTGGGCGAAAAGTTGCGAATTTAATTAAAGTTAATTGAAAAAGTTATGGCCAAATCAAACCAAATTAAATATGCAACAGATTCAGTTACGTAATCAACGCAATAAGTGAAACCCGAGCCGGACTTCTGCACACAAAGCATCTGCATCGGCATCTGCATTTGCATCTGCAGTTTATTAATCATACGCCGTGTGGTCCCAGCGCATTATTTGCGTTGAATATTCTACGAGAATTCTATTGAAAACCGCACACTGATGATTATGTATAACATTGCAATGACCTTTGTTGTTTCATAATAAATTGTCCTTGTTTCGCCCGCTCTCTGGCTAAAATTTCAAATATTCAAATACAAATGCATATTGAATTTTAGCCTCCCCTTGCTTAATGATGTTGTTGTTGTTGTTGTTGTTGTTGTTGTTTGTGTTGCAAAAAGAGGGGTTTTTGCGGAGTGGGGCCGCAAATAAAACCGCACACAGCGAACAAATGAAAGCAAAATGAAACGATAAATATTTGGTTTTCGTTAAAACTTTAATTAAAATCATGTTGCACCCCCTAATAATTTATTTGTATCGCACAAAGCTGCCGCCCCTCCCACGCAAAAGGGGCGTGGCCATGGGGGTGTGTGCGTGTGTCGATAACAAAACAATTATACCGCCTTGTTGGCCCGAATTGTTGGCCAACTCCTTCTAACTCCCCTCCACTCATCCAGACCGCGTGGTTCCTTGGCCGTTATAAATAAATGTTTCATACGCCGAGTTTTACTAATTGAACATGCCGCAAAATGTTGCCAGTATTTAAGGCATTCGCAGCACATTTCGATTTCGGTCACATGCTGTTTGCTATTTCTAATTAGAATCTTTTGCATTTCGCTTGTCTATCCATTTAAAATTAGTGATTTCATTATTTTATTGAGTCAGCGCCATTTTAATAAGTGAACTTTAATGCCTTTTAATTTAGATAATAAAAATAATACCGATTGCGCAGATATCCCTTCTTCCAAACATACAGCTACAATTTTCCGTTTGAATTATAACCATTCTGGATATAGCAATCGCCGCTAAAAATCCTCCCACCCACCTAGAATTTTTGGCCTAATGATAGCAGGCACATCTGCTGGATTTCCCAGGCAACGCATTAAGCCAAATCAAAGTGAAAAAGCCAAGGGAATGGGAAATGAGGATGAACGGCATTTCACAAAAGTTAAACGGTCAAAAATTAAGCTAAACCGAAACAACAGGCAAATACATACATATATATACATGTACATATATATTATATAAGCTGGCAAGTTAATGAGCATAAGAACAACAAGGCGTAGAAAAGCTGTTATGTAAGGAATAAGGAGGAAAGTAAACTAGGACCGAGTTGATTTGCCCTATACTTTTCCCTGCCAAAATTGCCAGCTCAACCAAAAAACTAATTTTAAATGAGGGCTGCCTCAATTTTCTTCCCTTTTTTGCGAGATAAAAAAGCGGTGGAGAAAATAATAAAAGGACGGCGCTTTCGGCTTGGCCAGCAAAATAAAATCTACTCAAAAGTTATTAAGTGCAAATTAATGAACATTAGCGGCTGCCATGGCGTTGCCTACTTTTGGCCACCGCTGCGGCTGATGCACTAAATTGATGGAGCGTTTCTGGTTCTGGAGATCCTTTCCAGTTTCCAGTTCCCTGGCCCCCAAGAGGCTCAGAAGGGCAGTCTGAAATTTCATTTAATAATTTTTCAATTAAATGCAGCTGACTGCTGACCAGGGAGCATGAAATTCCAGAGAAGGCAAGTCAAGGGGAAAGCTTAGGTGAAAGATGCAGGCGGAGATGGATGTTAATGGGACTGGGGAGCCGTATGAAAACAAGTTTAGAATAGCCAACTCCTTCGAGCAGAACATTCGGTTAGTGGCGAATGTTAATTAATGTGGCCACAAGGATTGGAGGTACTTCAGCTTCTTTTTTACATAATTAAAGAGTTCATTTTTAGCTTCAATGTAGTTCTAGTCAAATTTACCAGCATTTGGATTTTACACCAAGAAAAAACAGTTTGCACTAGTTGTATTATAAATAAATAAATAAAATAACCAAGCTTGATATTATCTATATTTCCCTATCCCAATTACCCAAGGAACCGCATCACAGGCATCTAATTTTCCCACTCCGCGACTGAAATCCATTCCGAAAATTATCGCTGCCCAAGCAATTACTCATACTTTTCTTCTTGGCCGCCGCATCAAGTCAAGCCTGAAAAGCCATTTGGCCAGCTTAAGACTCGGGTTTCCGTGGGGTATTCGTCTGGCCATGAATTTAATTAAAATCTCATTTAGTCTGTTTAGATTAGAGCCAAAGGCTAATAGAGGCTGCATAGTTGCGGCCACGCCCATTAAAATGTGACACCTCGCCGAACGGCTCTCTTCACACCACCACGCAAAAAATACGGCAAGAAATTGGCTTTCAACATCTGATTGTTTTTATGGCAATTAAGCAGCCAGCGAAATGCTCCGTCCAGAAACATTCATCAGCAGGCAATATAAATAATAATTCCCCGTAAAAAAAAAAAAACCAAGAAAAGGAAGCACTCTTGCATTTATAAGGAAGTCGACAACCGGAGAAGGAATAACTCGTAAAAGTTGCGCAAGAAGAGCGAATTGTGAGCAATGGAAATGGGTAATGCAAAATGCTGACCCAGTTGATAGTGTCCCTCCTTTCGGGAAAGTTTGCCACAGCTGCACCTGCAGCTGAGCCCCACATTAATTGCCATTAATTACGGTTATTCATATTCATTTGCGGATCTCCCCTCTTACCTGGATTCGAGGCATTTATGTGAAATTCGCACAGGTTCTTGGTGCCCTGCGCGAAGTCAAATGAGTCGGAGTCGGTGAAGAGTATGTCCACGTCCAGTTCGAAGCCTCGGTTCGGGATGCCCTGCTGCAAGGGCGCAGAAAACGGGCTGGAGTGGAAGGCCACCAACATCTCAGGACCTCTGAAAGTGACATAAGACAAGTGACAATAAATTAATACTATATTTAGTAAGTGCTTGAGAGTCTGAAAATAATCACTGAATTACCATTTAATATTTATTTACTTAGGTTGTGTATGTTTCTGATCAATGCAAATAGAACTGGGCTACGCTTTTCTCAGTTGTCCTATCGCGTTCCATCTTATTATTAAATTCGACTGGATATTGGCTTATTTGTTTGTTTAAAATCCAACGATACTTGGACGTGAGTGGCGAGCAGCTGGGCCACAAAAAGTTTTACACAAAGAAATCTCAGAAGTTTTCCCCAATATCGCTCATACGCCCCGTGGTATCTGGCGATGTTTGTCCATAACCAGGCCACTGGCACTCCAATTAGAGGCGTGAAAAAACTTCAGCGCACATAAATTTAATTTGCACAATTCGGCAAACAAGAAAAGTCGTAAACTTTTTGCCCACGAAAGAGGCAACAAACCCAAACCCAAAACAGCCAGCGAAATAGCACAAACAACAATCTCGGTGGGCGTTTTGCCAAAATGCCGACGAGCCGCGCCCTAAAGTATGACGCAGTGCTCCGCCGCTTTGTTTTGGGCTATTTAAAGTGTCCGCTCCGTCTGGTTGTTTGCATTTTTGCTGCCAAATTAACTTTTTTCGCCATTGTCTCGCTGGCGGGCGGTGGGCGGTGGGTGGGGTGTGCGAAAGTTTTAGGCAAATTTTTTGGCATAACAAAGTAACGAAGTCGAGTTGGGCCAAAAATTCTGGCGTTTGTCTTTTGATTTCGCTGTCCAAAAATTATGAATTGTCAGTCGCCAGTGGGTGTTGCACCAAAAGCATTTCCACCCCCTTATATTATTTGTCCCCATTTGCAGACGGCGCGACGCCAGATTTTTTGGAAGCGCGAAAGGCAAGAACAGCTGCCATGGCACTGACATCGAGTGTTCATAAACTTTGAGTGCTCGCTACACTTGTAGATGCCGTTTTCACCGAAGTGTCTATCAAATTGAGAGTTCTAAGCGAAAGTAATAGTCTTAGTACAACAGTACGAAAGTGGCTGATGACATGGTTATTTCCTTTCCTGCGTTAAATCAATTTCATTATCTAATAACTATTTTTTTAACATACTGCGCGTTTAATTGAGCTATACAATAAATTTCTTACGCAACTTATCAAATCTTTATGATTATAAATCTTAGACCACCTACAGCAGAACGCATTTAATTTAAATTTCCATAAGTTCTAGTTTCCCCTCTCTTGAAAAGTGATGCACGCAGGTCTGGGGACCTTCTTCATCTTCTTTGCATGCCGCATTTATGACCGTATAAATAATGTTCAAAGTTTTCAATTTAAACATCAAATTGAATTTTTATTGCCCGGGCAAGAGGTGTGCACACACGGCGTATGCGTAATATGGCATGACATAAAATAAAACGGAAACAGAGCTCCCCCCACACACAGCCACTAACTCACACACTTGGACCCATCCGAGCCAAGACTTTGAACACTTAAAAAGAAACGCTCACGCAGACGATGTCAAAAGCCATCAAACATGGCCAACAAAATGGCTTTTTAATACGTGTAAGTGTGGCCAAGTGTGGGCGGCAAAGCTTCTTATTATTTAAGCGAAACGTGTCCTCAGAAGGGGGTGCTTGGATTAGAGGGGCTTGGGGTCTGGGGTCTGGGGTCTGGGGTCTGGGGTCTGGGGTCTGGGGTCTGGGGTCAGGAGCTTCGGATGGGGATGCGGAGCAGCTGCAATGCTTTCTGTCAGTGCCAAGTGCAATAAACTGCAAATGAAAAGTAAATTAATTTTTAATAAAGCGACACAAATGTTTGGTCCCCACTCAGGACGGAGGAATTCAGCTGGGGCATGTCCTGGTTGCTTGGGAATGTCCTTTTCGCCAGCGCTTGTGTGTGTTGGTGTACTCGGGAAAATGTCTGGATGTGTTCCAAATTTACAACCACCACTTAAGTGAAAAGGGTCTGGTAACGCCTTGTATATTTGGCAAAACTTAGCTTATTACTTGAAATACATGTATAGCTTAATATTTAATCTTCATAATTTGAATTCCTTTTGTGAATCTAAAAAAAGAATCATCTTTATCTCTCTATATCTGCATACATATCTATACTTTCTCTAGAAGTGTTGTAAAATAAAGGTGCTCAGGCTTAAGTCAAATTTTGTAAGTTGTTTCTAATTTCTTCAAGTGTAAACTTCAGCCTTTACGCGTACTTGCGTGACATTTGGTTACTTTATGGCCTGCGGCACACTTGTGGGTGTCGTAAAATCAACACGAATCCATAGCCAAGTTGCCTCCTTGAACTCGCCACTCCCGTGCGACCTCTGCTCCAAATCGCTGTCCCTTTGTCGGTTATCAATACACGTTGAGTTCTCCAAAGCGTCAGAGTGTCCTGACCGCAAATGGCAGCTATGTCCTCCCCGAAAACGTCCCCGTCGAAATTCTATGGAATTGCGGTCACCATGGGTGCTCCGGGGGTTTTTGAAAGCCTCGTGTTTGCAGGATAGCTCAGTAGCAGACGTGGATTTCAAGTTATTTAAGGAGACGAGCATTAAAAGCAGTTTCTGATACCCAGCTTGCTTGCGTGTTTCAATCGAAAATCAAACTGTTAAATTGCTGTGCCTGCGATGTGCATGCAGTACTAGTTTTTCAGCAGTTCTAAAACGATTTTGAGGTCCGAAAATAAACCAGATTTTGGAATCTGGAAATAATTTCTTTAGTGATACACTGATATTTTAAAGTTATTTAAGCGATTCCGTCTTGCACCTCCAAGGCATAAAGCACTTAAAGTTAAACCTTTCCAGACAAAATCCCCATCCAAAAAATAGAATTAACCGAAAGCAAACATACCGTTTTCTTTCACCGATTTTCATCAAGTCTAATCCGCAAAGTGCAACCACAAAAAGCAGGTTTAACGGTGAGGGAGGCCCCTCCGCGGTGGAGGGGTGGAAAATTTGCGCCATAAAAAATTAATATGCAATTTAAAAAGTTATCGCTTTGAGTTTTTCTTTTCTTGGCTAACAAAAATTAACATTTACTTAGAGGAAAATCAACAGCTGGTGCTGCTGCTGCAGCTGAGATGGAAATACAACTTTTCCAGCTTTTCCAACTCCCCATTCCTCACCCCCCAAAAAAGGGAAATGCGAGAAAAAGAAAAAGAGACCAATAAAATACCAACGTCTCACGGCACCTTTAGCTTGTTGCAATTTTAAGTTGCGCTGGGAAATTAATAATTTTCATGTAGCTTCCTCCGCCCCAAGATCCCCCCCACCAATTTCGCTCATTTCCCATTTCCCTCGTCCTTGTGTGCATATGCGATTTTCGCATCAAGTCAGAGAACCATGTCTGAGGTGAGAAGCAAAGCGAGCGATGTTTGCAGGCGTAGAAGAAGGACCTTTCCCTGCGCCTGTGTGTGTGCATCAGTAATTCGTGTGCTCATGTCGCATATGACGCTGACACAGTGCACGTGAAAATTTGGGTAACTGAATAAGAAATATACAAATAAACACACAATTAGAAAACAATCATTAAAATAATTTATTATAAATGTAAAGCTTAAATGCTTTGGTAATTTTTTTTACCTGGCCTTTTCCTTATATCCTATTAATACTTATATGTACAATATATTTGTACCTATCTTCAAGACTTTTTGACTTCGTTCGGATTAATGTGCACTGCAGTTCATGTAATTTTAAAGTTCTGATGTGATCAACAATTGGGAAATAAAATCCAACACTGTTTTCACTGAGGAAATTGTTTTCGGTGTCCTCCCAGAAGAAGGATGTGGAAAATGAGTGCGGTGTGCCGGTGGAAGGAAAAGCGCGGTATGAGTCACGGCCCTGGCTTCTTAATGCCGTTTTTCTTGGGCACCCACTTTTCCATCAAGTTCTGTGAGCGTCTTTTGCTTCGTTCGTTTTCTCCTTCATGTGCATATTACGCTCTATGCATATTTGATGCGCATTCCCCGATCCCGTCGCCCTCTTTTTGGCACCTGTGCGCGCTTATACGATTTTCCCAAGGATACGGAAAGGATGTCAATAAATGCGAGAGTGCAACTCATTAAGAGATTAAGGGGCAAGGCGAAGATCTCATCATCGTTGGGCTGATTTTATAAAGCGATACATTTTAATATGTTTTAAACTAGGTTTTAAAACATTATCATTTATAATTTTTGAAGACATAAGGTGCTTTAAACTACAACAGTTGATATAGATATAGTTTATATTTAGTTGAGCTAAGTTTATATTTAACTATGGAATAGCTTCTAGAAATATTTTTAGGCATTTTATTTATTTCCGAAGTAATAATGGAAATATTTGTTGGCCATTAAATATTTTTCCACTTTTGCAGTCCAAAATGAATACATTAATTTGAAAATTGATTGCATGGGATACATATCTCATGATATGTTTTTCCAGCTGCATGAGCCAGAAAAAAGGAAAGCACAGTCCAGTTAAAAAATATCAGAGTTTATGTGCATGTCTCAAGAGGTCACCAAGTGGGCAGAGGAGACCCAGACCCTGGAAAAGAGCAAGCTTTTGGCCCTGACCAAAGACCGAAAGACAACAAAAACAAATGCTCAAGTGCAAGATAAATGGCCAGTGGAGCCGTCGGAGGCGGTTTAAGATGGTTGTGGAGGGGGGGGGGCTTGTGGCAACTAGGCCACTTGAATCCATGGAAATGCGTGGGCGTGGCTGAGAGCTGCATTCCAGCATTTTGGGGATGTCCCGAAAGTGTTCTTAAGCACATCGAGAGCAGACTTCCAAGAATTTATGACAATCTAAACCCAATGAGTTGGTAGTTGGTAGTATTTGGGAGATAAATGTGTTACTTGTTTTATGGGGATTAAATTATTTTGGTGCCCCGGTGAGCTACAAAAAGCGTGTATAATAACAATTTTGAGCTTAAATCATTTATTTGTAACCTATGTAAACATATATATGAGTCCTTTTGTTAGCATTACTTCTCTATTTCTTGTTTTTTGAGCTGCTGGGATATATTTTTAAGCGCATACTTGGTTACTTTTAGTGCCTAAGCTAAAAAGGTTTTATTTAAGGTTCTATTTTTAAAGGTAGGAAATCAAAATACCGACGAAAAGCTTTCCACTAATGAGCGAACTAGTTCCACTAACTAATCCGAAACTACGCCGATTAGTAGCTGCATTTTAATTGCTTAAGCCAAACTCCAGGACAACTTCGCAGGTGTGTATGTGTGCGTTGGAGTTTGGAAACGTAAAACTGCTTTTGAAAGGCTGGCGAGCCTTTAAGAATTTATGGTTGACGATCTAAATGCTGGCAACTGGGAAACTAATGAGCAAAATTTTGCCATTGCATAAATCACATGCATCAAAATGTTTTCAATAGATGGCACTAGCAAAGTTTCAACCGGCAGCATAAATCTATTTATTTCTATGTGTGCGCTGGGCTGTTTTCCACTTTCTGAGGCTGCATCTGAGGATGGGCTGGTGTGCGAGTGTATCTGTATCTCGAATTTCGCATCTCTTTTACACTTTTCGCTCCGACTGTTCGTCCGTCTGTTGGTCGGTCGATCTCGGAGTCTGTCCTACGGTTACTGTCTGCCGAGCAACCCAATTTCCGGTTTTGCTTAAGCATTGCGCACAATTGCAAGGCACACACACGCTCGCCTGTTTTGTAACTGTGTGAGCGGCTTTGTATCTATGTGTAACTGAATAGGAACACATGCGCCCCAAGCCAAAACTGCAGTGCAGTGCACTAGGCTGCGGTTCCCAGCCAACACACACACATGCACATCAGTGATGCGGAAAAGGGGATTCCCGTCTTACAGTGATCCGAAAATTACTCTTGGCCAGGGATACATATCACAGCTTAGAAGAGCCCTTATATAAGATATTATTTATATTCATTGAAATAATGTGTTATAAGAATTTATCCACTCCACTATTCACACATCCTAATAGTTAAGATAGCACTGTGAGTCATCACTGTGAACGATACTTACAACATCGCATAGTGGCACAGTCACACACACACACACACACACACACACACGCTCATTAAAAATGCCTGTCTATCCTTTCTTGTAAATGTATTATGAGTTCTGCTGTGCTTATATTTAACTTTTTCATAACAGGGAGAAGTGGCGTTAAATAAATGTCCTATGTCTGTCTGCCTGCAGTTTCTGTGGCCCCTGCCTTTCTCTTTTCTCCCCTCTCACTCTCTGATTAAGATGAAACATATGAAGGATATTATATCCCATAATATGTGAGAAATTCTTGTGCAATTTCATAGTTTGACGTACCGTGAAACGACGCGTGGCAACCAATCTCCTCCGCAGTATTTGGCCAAAACAGGATCGTTGGTGGAACTGCCGTCGTAGAAAATCAAATGGTCCCGTTCACCTGTACAGTCCGACCAGGCTCGAATGGACCGGGATGTTTTATTAAAGCTGGCTATTGAGCTGTGAGTGTGGGCGGAAAAAATAGAAATCATATTGGAGAGGTTAGCCAAAGAGCACGAACAATATGTACAATTGAAAAACGGAGAAAAGCAATCAAATCGAAATGCAATGAAAACATTTTCATTTGCCAAAGCCAGGCTAGGAAATTGTTACAGCTGGGGTCAAAATAATAGTAAAAGCTAAAGTAATACAAATAATATTTACAAGTATGCGAAAAATTGTAGACAAACAATGGTTACATGGTAACAAATGTTTTTCAATCAATTTTATAGTATATACGTTTGTTTCCAATAACTGTGTTGTTTTTCTATTCCTTATTATTTCAACGACAAACTTTTTAGAATCAAACTTTGTAAATTTTTAAAAAAGTTTGGAGTACTGCAATGACTATTTTCGTTGGTGCATATATAAGAGCTGATTTTCCACCTGAGCAGAAACCCCAGATGTTCTCTTCGAAAGTTGAAAATAAATGTAAGCTAATATCAAAAATACATTTACCTAATCCCATCAATCCAATTACAAACTTCACATACTGTCCTCTAATACGGTTTTGCATACAAATTGCATCGGCTGCCAGTTTGCAGCATTTAATTGGAATATACAAAACTTTTTGGGCGACGAATGCTTAACATTCTCGGACACGAAACAGTTTCATTTGTGCCGTCAGTTAACAAACTGCAAACTGGTACTTCGCCTAGCAATTTGCCAAATTGAAATTTGTCATACAAATGCAGTGCAGATGCAGATGCACTCTGTCTGGCCGGGATATGTATGTATATGCCCATATCCCATTCAATTCGGGACGGGACTCGAATTCGTCGGACAGAATGGTAATGCTTATTTAATGCTCTCCAATGCAGGTATTCATTCGAGATTCTTCGGGCCAATCCCCCCCTCCCACAATTCCCAGCTCCAACTTACCGTTTTACCAAGGCCTTGTGCTGATTTTCCTGGCTAACGGCAATCATGGCGTGCTTGCTGGTCGGGACTTCCTTCTGCCGGATCGTCCAGTAGCAGGTAACGTTCCTCGGATACATGCCAGGATAATTTGGACTTTGCAGGCGACACTTGTTCCGATAGCACTCGTCGAATTGCCTGGTACAATAGGTGCCGGGTGTCACACGGCCCAGTTCGAGCGGCTTATCGGGCAGGCCGTATCTGGAATAGAGGCCAAAAGGTTCAGTTCTCAGTTCACTAAGTGTTGTGCGAGTTTTAGGTTCTGCGTCCTTTTCGTTTTTGGTCCGTGCGACTACATTTTGAATGGTATTTAAGGCAGGGCCAGCACCACCAACAACACAAAGACCTGCAATTTGCATAAAATGTGCTACGGGACGCAAACGCACACACGCCTACCATTCTACATATGCATGTACAGACGGGCTCATTCCTGGGCTCTGATCATTGTTTAGTTTGCTAATGGTGTGCACACGATTCACGGACAACGAACGGACTTTGCACTTGAAAAATATTCCAATTTACCTCTTGAAAAACAAGGGAAATATGTTTCGTAACATTGATTACAGTAACAGTAACTTAGAAATAGTCACTTTAAATGGATGCAAGACAGTCAAGATACATTATTGCAGATTCTTAAGCTCTACTTAACACGTTTTTTGATGTCTTCAAACCCCTAACAACGTTGTTTTCGCAGTGTAGCAATGACTTGTAAATTCTGTGCAACTTATTCAGGTGTAAAAATACATTTCAATTTCTATTTTCCTCTCGCTCTAATTTTCCACCTGCAAACAAAAAGCGCGGCACTCGGAAGAGGAAGTGGGTGGAAGTGGGAGCAAAAGCGATACGGAGACAAATTTGACACATGCCTAGGCAACAGGCACAAATGGATTGCAGTGCAAATACATGAGGTGAGGATAAACCTGTATTGAGAAACTAGACAGAACACGGCTCATGTTTTATGCAGGCAACCTTCTTCGGTTCGGAATTTCCCGAAAAGCCATCCCCAGGGCAACCAAGTGGCATTGTTCTTTCGGGCAGAAAGATTTAAGTTCTAAGCAAGAGCCTTTGAATCGAGCCAAATCCAGAGCCAGTGCCAGGAATAGAAACATCTATGGAAAGATGAAAACTCGAGCGGGAAAAGCTGAGGCAACTGATGACATTACCCTTGTTTGGTCGAGAAGAGGGGTGAAGTCGTAAGAGGGAAATGCACCGAACCAATATCAATTGAATACTTTTCGAGCTGCACAGATATTTGTCAGTTTGCCAGTGCAATTCGGTGCTGCAACTTACCTCACAACTGCATCCGACTGGCTTATAAATTTATATCTTATGCTGAACTCAAAGGGCTTCTCGTCTCGGATATTGCGTGGCGGATGAAATACCTGCAAGAAAATGGAAAGCGGTCGTAGAATGCAATTTGAAATGTTACAACGCCAAAAAGAGCAATCAATGTGAAAATGTTTCTCGGGAAACGTGACTCAAGCTAGTTTCCTGTGATGTGAAACAACAGGAACGACATCTAACCAAACTTTAACGTACACATAAGCAATTCCCTTTACATAAAACTGATTAAAATACAAGTTAATGAAAGGAACGAAATATATGTAAACTGAGGTAGGTCTTTTTAAAACGGAGTTCGATTGACATTTACATGACTCTCCCATTACTACTTAAGTTGCTGAAAAGAAGACCTGCCTCTCGATAGAAAACAATACAATTGGATGCTTAACGAGTGCAAATTTCCATCTCGACACGCAATTTCTCTTCAATTATGCCATCTGCGATTTCTCCTTTGATTTTCCCCCATTGCCATGTCAACTGCTCGTCAACACTTTTGCAGACAAGAAGTGTCCGAAGGAGTTTCCTCTCACATGGCGAGTGAACTTTTATTAATTTTCATAATTTATGCGCGGCAACTCGATGGGAGTAACTGAAACCATATTTCCGGCCAAGATCCTCCCATGGACGTGTCCTCTTCGATGCCTTGTCCATTTGCCCGTTTTTATGGCGGCGCGTTTATTTAAAAATTAATCAAAAAGTGGCAGTGGAACTGCTTCGTCGCCTGACAGCCTTAAGAAAATATTACGCATACGCCGTGTGGTGTACGCGGGAAAGTTGTTCAATTTAAAATGAAAGGCTGGACACGTAAGCTTCGGGATAAGCTGAAGATTTCATTCTCTGCATGGTAATTAAAGAGGATGCAGATCCGCCCATTATGGACATATAAAGCCTACAATGCATCGTGGACAATGGTGAAACTCGCTCAACTCGCTAACATTGAATGTAAAATGAAATACAATTAACCAAACTTATTAAGAGTAAAATATAAATTTATATATATTTTATATATTTTTTTTTGTTTTTTATTTAAATCAAATCTAAACAGATGCTCCAAACTTAATGGCCTTAAGTCCTGGCAGGGTATGTAATTTGAGCACACACAGGTGAGCCGAGGCTCCCAGAGCTCCAGTTCCAGGCGCCCCGTCTCTTTCCCCCATGTTCCCCCTCTCACTTGCACTTGCACTTGCACTCACCTTCACCGAAGCTGTCACCGTGGATGTTTCGCTAAAGTACAATTGCGGTCCGGTGGCCTTGCCGCACCAGGAGCCGCCGGTGAATGGGCGTCCCAATTCGCTGAGCTGCCAAGTAAATAAATAAAAATTTAATTAATTAAAAATCAAGTTTGTTTCGCTGGTGACACGCCCACAGACAGCCAAACAGAGAGGCTAAAAGCAATTTCGCCCAGCTCGGCAAAATGCCATGATGCAACATTTAAAGCCCATAAAGCACATACGTATGTATGTCGCACACACACATACACACACACACACACCGTCGCATTAAAAAATTGGGTTAAGTTATAGAGTTCGAGCGCCCATATTGATTTTATTGGCACTGGGTTGGCGAAAAACGCATGGAAAATTAATATACGCACGTTGCAGGGGGCCAGCTGGCGTGGGCTAATGGATTATGAGTGCGTGTTGTGTTGGGCAGTGTAATTTTTTGTTTTCCCTGCCACCTCTCCGCTTAATATTCGATTGTTTCCCCTGCTCTCTCCCGATCCTCCCGCCTTTCCCGCTTTCCAGCACAACATGCCACTTGGCAGCGGTACCAAAGCGCAGTGTACCCCACTTTCGAGCAGGTATTTTATGCATGCGCAAAACCGTTGGCAACCGGCGAAGGTGTGCGACCAACCAGCTGAACCAACACTGCATCCGTGAAAGCGACAACTGCAAATGCTGCCCCATAAATGTATTTACTTGGCGACCAAAAAGGGGACCCCTAAAGCCTGCCAAACGAATGGTGGCTAAAATATTAACGGAGCCGAAAAAAGAGTGCGAACCTTAAATGGGGGAAAGAATAATGGGCGATGAAGTACTCTGCCCTTAATACTGACATTTCCTCAATATTGTATCACAATTTAAGCAAATGTTTAAAATATTTATATTTAAAAACGTATACATGCGTATATATGCTTGGAAAAAATAATAACACTGCTTCCAATGCAAGACAACCACAATAGTTTTGAATAGTTTTTTTTGGGTATCTAATTACATTTTAACTCCATTTGCTAGTACGATGAAAATTAAATACACAAGTTATAATTTCTTTTTCTGAATATTTAATAACACACATTTTAAAATTTTATATTTTAATATTTTAATATAATTTACGTTACATGACTGTGAACCCTTTTTAAGTTAAATACCTCGGAACTCATGCAAAATTCCTGAGCTCTGAATACCCGGTATATGCGCACAATCACGAAAAGCTTTTCGCCCCAGGACAACTGACATCTATTGAGCCTGCTCGCATAGGCAGCATTAATATTGCTAATACCAGGACGATGAGGACACTGCCGGTTCCGGTTCTCAATTCTTTTCTGCTGCCTGCGGCCTGGGTCAGTGGCCACCAGTCGATAAATGTGGGGATCGGGAAATGGCGACGGCAATGGCAACGGCAGCTCATTTACACTGAGGTTCCAATTGATTAAGTTTTTAGTTAATGGGTTATTTGAACTGAACCGACGGCCAACGAGACCGGCCCCTGGCAGCCCCCATGTCCTTTCTGCCCCTGCCATGTCCTGCGGCTGCCTCAAACTCAAACAACAATTTTTGCTGTAATTGCAAAGTCGCCAATCGAGGTCTGGCCAATATTTGTAACTGGTTAGAGTTGCAGTTGCACTGGAGTCTTGTGTCGGCCCATTGCTGCTGTCATATTGAATGGCAATGGCCAGTCCGTCGGCCATCCTACTCTATCTCATCGCCAGGATGAATAGTGGATTTGGTTTGGCTGGATTCTGGTTGGAGTGGGATTGGAATGGGGCAAATGGTCCTGGCAGGACGGGGCACAGGCAGGCTTGACTGCCCGGCATAATGGTAATTTTCTGATTTCGATTTTGTGTAAATTCATTGCAAACTCTGGACGAGTCCTGCTCACAGGACTCTAATTTCCACACTCATAAAAAATGTCCTGATTGGGATAAGAGTATTTAAGGAATAGAGCTAGAGAGATAGCTATGATAAATTACCACAAAGATAATTTAATCAAAACATATATATATATATATTTTTTTTTTAATATAAATCTCTAAATAAATCTCTTCATAATAATAAATATTCGGAACACATCAGTTTTTTGACAATATACAAAATCATAGTTCCGTTGTTTTTTGACATTAAATATTCTTCTTCTGTGGACAAACTATATTTTTAAGACCTACTTACTGCAAGGGTATAAAAACATTAATATCTAGTGGTTAATTTCCATTCTTGTTTCATATACTTTTGGGTGAATTAAACACTGAAGTTTTACAAGGTTTTTTCAAAAATATAAATATTTTTCATTCACCTCAACTCTGATTTCTTTGAGTGTTCTGTCTTTTTCCCCTCTTTAGCTTTTCCTCTATCTTAACCCACTGGTCGTTCCTCTTCATCATCGTCATCATGTCCATTGTGTGCATTGGAGCGTTATTAGCATCGACTTCATAACGAATTATTGGACCTTGCTCCTTGTGTGTGTGTGTGTGTGTGTGTTCTTTTAAGCCCGATTCTCTTTTTTTTGCCCTCCTTTGCATAGCTGGCCTATCTGCTCTTGCTATTTCTGCCACATTTTCTGTTGGTTTTAAATTGATTGAATTAGTATTGTAGCAGGCAACATTTTTGGGCTATGGCCCATGGGTTTAATTTTAGAGGCTTTTTTTATTGGGTCAGTGCTAATAATTGCCTGACATTTTGGCCAAACATTTGCTCATATGCCAGTCGAAATGTTGGCCTACTAAACTGGTTAGCGTTCAATGGCCATACAAGTTGATACACAAATTTTAATTGAAGCCCGAAGTATATTAGTACATTCAAAAATCTGGTCCGAAACAAAAGATGACTATTATGATGTTATAAATAGGCATTTCTAGTTTAAAAAAATTTGCTTTAATTCAGTTGAAGGAGCTTGTTAAATTTAGCATCACTAGATAGATACTCATCCATTAAGAACTTTCTAGCTATTAATGGGAATTTTGGGTTGCATTCTGTAACCCCCGCAGATATCCGTAATATATTGTTCCGTACTCTGGGTTTGCGCCCATACGCACACACATGCAATACAGTGAGTGCGATAAAAGTTTTATCAGCATTGTTGATGTACTGGCATCCGCAGAATCCTTCTCGCTTCATAATCTGCCAACAATAAACAAAAGCTGCCGCTTGTCAGTTTCGCTCCGCATCCCTTTCCTCCCCCAGATGCCACGCCTTTTATTGCACACTGTTTTTTCACTTAATTGTGAAACAATTTAAGCGCATAATGCCAGCGCTGGCCGACTGTCGCCGCGTTCTGTTTGATTTATAGTAATTTAAAGCGTTTGGCATTGTAATATGTAAGTAACTTAACCGTGAAGGCATTTCATTTGCAACACAAATGCTGGAAGATAGTCCAATAAATTACAAAAATTATATATTCTACGCTCAGCAAAACCTTGAGTTATGTTCTTAGCTCTCAGCCATGGCAGAGTTGGTATATACATACATACGTATACACTGGACTAACCAATAAAAACTATGAACAAGATGAGACAGGACCAAGCTGCCTTCACTCCTCCAGTTGTTGTCCTTGGCTGGGATGGGGAAAACAGAGGGTCAGGATGTTATGATTGTCAAATATTGAGTCATTTGGCCAAGCTGCTCTCGCAAGGACACCCAAGGATAACAGCTTCCTCCTCCGCAGACCGCCTGACATTGTTGTCGCTGTTGATTTAGGTTAATACGTTTATGCATAAACTTTATTATTTATGATTAGCAATATTATACAAAAGGTCAAGCGGGAGTTTCAGGCGAGCGGAATTGAAGACTTGGACTCAACCAACAAGATACCGCGTAAAACTGGCCTCACAATTAATGTGAATTTGGTTTTTGGTTAAAGCAGACAGAATAATGAAAATATAGATTCATGTGTGTCTAAAAACATAGTTCCTTCCATGAATGTGGACCTATGCAAATTGACTTAAAGGAGTTTAAACTTTGCCGCTACTTAAGAACTGCGAAAGATTGTTTGCTGAATTATTAAAAATTATTCCGAAAAGGTCAAGAAAAGGACAGCCCAGTTTCGCTACGCTTTTGGCCTGCTACAAAATGCATGAGACAGAATGTCCAACTAAATTGAATAAATGATTAAACCGAAACTTCAGACTCGACACGGGGTGCTGCGCCTGAACCTGGGTAAATCATATATAACCGTATATGTGGGAAAGGCAGCGGATATAAATTTTCCGTTTCGGTCAAGAATTTATGTGGCCAGGCCATGACACGCATTATTTATATAGATCGGAGGGCCAGGGGCTTACAAAACCGCGTCAGCAGTTAAAATTGCCTTTACATGAAAAAAAAAAAACAAGCAGCTCCAATGGAAATGGAGGTTTTGAAGGGGGAAACGCAACACAAACCTGCGGTTAGTTACGAGTCTATATAGAACTGCAACTACAACAATGAACAATGCAAGAGCAGCGGCAAAAAACTGAAAATATTTAACTGCATTTTTAAACCGTAGAGCAAGGCCAAATTAAAAAAAAAAAAAAAAAAAAAGTATCGAGTACATAAATGCCACACTTGTGTCAAGGATTTTGGAATACCCTTATAAGGTGAAAACAAATTTCACTAATTATAGCTATTGTGTTAGAATTACCTAAGTATACACAGTATAGATACAGATTTTCCTTACATTTTTTTTTTTTAATTTGCCTTGACACTGCGTTTAATTAGTTAATTAACTGGTTTTATTTAACTATAAATTACGTTTTTTTTCGAAAACTACATTCAGTTTTTCATTTTTTGGCATTTCAAAAAAAGATCCAACTATTTATTTTGTACAGCTTAAATACAATTACACTTACCCTCTGCGAGCGTATGAAAGCCGCTGCGGCCGGAAAATGCAGCGGCAGGAAAAACTAGATGCATGCCTGTTAGCCATCCCCCTTCCGCCTGCCGTCGTCCTTGCGGAAATCCCTCAACTCCGTACACATGTCAAGCGCCAAATGAAACCTCAACAGGACAGCCCAGGAGTGGCTGCGATGGCTGCACTGGATGGCTATTCCATATCCCTTAGTCCAGTTCCGTTTTTCAGTTTTTTGGGGACGAGCACCGCAAAATGTCAGCGCACGCCCCACGCTTGTTTAAATTTATTGTTGCACAAAGCGACCGGCAGACACAGAAGGCCGGCGGGAAAAGCCCCTGGTTTCGGAGGGCCTACGTAGCTAAACTAATAGAGGTTTATGGTTTTCCAACAGTCGGACAGTGGGCGGAACGGCCCTTTATACCGAGCAATGGGAAATGCAACCAATGAGAACCTATAGTCCCAGTAAATAGGAATGTACTATAGAAGGGAGTAGGAAAATGGACTACATATGTAAGGTAATCTTTATAGGAATGGAAGGTATACTACAATAGTTATCTCTTCCTATGAAGGAGAGAGTAAGACCATTATATATGGGTATTTTGCCAGAATTTTATTTAGTACCGTAGTACTTATTATTTTATGTATTATAATTAGCGCTGGTTCAACTCTTTTTACTCTTTGCATGCATCAGCATTTTCTGACATGCGATTTTAAAATTTGTTATTTATCACTCACATTTAAAATGGTATGCAACAAAGAAATTCTAGGTGTTTTAATTATTATAGATCAACCAACCATCCACTTCATATCCCAAACTCATCTTAAGGCAGAGGATTATGTGAACTTACACATCCGTTTGGCATTCGCCTTTCAGCACTTCTGTGCGAATATTTTATTTAATCCTCAAATTAAAACAGCTCAAGGGTTCTGGGGAGGAATAAGAGGAAAAGCGAGCACTCCGTCTGGGCTTTATCAAAAGCGATTTAAGCAGGGCCAGTCAACCCGAAACCCAGATAAAGATACCGATGCAGAAACGCAAAGTGAAACAAAAACTGAGACACAAGCGGACACATTTGCGAAGCGGAGGGGCATTCAAACATATTGCACAAGTCAATTACAGGGATTTAGTGAGCTCTTTCGGACATTTTATTTAGCCAGGATTTTGGTTTTAGCATTACAAGGGCGAGGACATCAGCACAGCACAGCACTAGTCACCAGCTAGTTTCCAAACGTGTCCGCAAAATTTGCGATAAAAATATACACCACGCACACAGATCCACTTGCGTAGCCCGAGTACATGTTAAATAGTTTTCCTTTTCGGCCCAGAGAAGGGCAAATGGATGTGACCCAACAACACTTACAGCACTCAAGCTCCCAATCCTGGGATCGGCAGGATACACACAGACAACATGGATATCGGGCCAGAGACTCACACAGGCGCAGCATTCAATTCAATTTGCCGGGCTAATGTGGTATTTGTCAACAGAGAACCAAACAGAAAATTACAGAATTACTCGGACATTGATTGAATCGAACGACGGCGACAGCGCCGACGACGACGACATCGAGGAAAGCTACCAATGATGACAAGCCAAAGTCCTCGCCCGGATTTTCCAGCCACCAAACCACCCACCGCCCACAACCACCACCACCCAGTTGGGCATGAAATTATGGGCAAGCAAGCAACGCAAGCAAATGGAGTGCAAACTCCCGGACACAATTTCCCGCAAACTATTTTTATTATCACGTAACATGAATTTTAATAAATGGAATTCCAGCCCACTCACCTGCATGAAGCCCTCGGGACATCCTGGCAATTCGCCCGTGGGACTGAGGTTCGTTTCGTAACCATCCACATCCGTGTCGACCATGCCCTCGTCGAACCTTCCCACCGTGAAGCCATCGAAGATAATCTGTAGGAGTCGAATTTAAAATTGTAATCATTTGGAAAAAATTTCCGTAAAATAATAGTTAGCTATACTTTTATATTATAAGATAATAGATTATAAGAATAACATTAAAACTGAACTTATTGAAAGTCATTTTAGAGTAAGTTGTTTATGAATAGCTGAAAATTAATATTAAAATCTTGTTAAAAGGTTCAATACAACCTCCGTTTTTATACGACTTACTATTTATAATCCTAAATTAATTAAAATCCTTTTCCAAATCTATAGAGTACAGTTTAGCTCGGCATTTCAGGGTACTAACACTATATTTTATATTTGCTTAAAGCTATGCAAATGAAATTCCACTTGCGAAAAATGTGGGGAACAGCACAACGCCCACTGTTTGCATATTTGATTGGCCATAAAAAAAAAGATAATACCACATTCACACTGCCTCGAGAGGGAGTCAAGTCAAGGTCAAAGTAAGGAAGTTGTGTGAGTCAAAAAGTCAGAGAGTCAAGTGTTCTAATCCCGTATGCAATATGTACATTATGTACTCGTGCGGCACATGAGTTTTCCTAACAAAATATGCAAATAAATGCCTGCCAGAGAGTGTGTCGAAAATTGGAAAGAAAACTCCAATAAAAGGGTTCGGCCTCGGGTTTCAGTTGCCTGCCACTTGCTTTTCATTTGGCCGAATTTCCCAACACCTACGCACACGAAGAGATTTTCACTTCCAATTTGAAATATTAAACAAAGGCAAAAGTGACAGCGAGCAAAAATGAAAATGAGGAAGGGAAATCCACATCGCACATGGCATTTGTGGCTTCATTAGAAGCGGCAAACTGAACGACAGAGGGAAATTCTGTGAAAAACTTTTGCATCTGCAAGCTTGCTCTGGACTTCAACGTAGACTTCTCATCCCGGAAATTCTCCTGGGCAAATGAGGAAGCATAATTTATGTGTAGTGTAGCTTTTTAAGGAGTTCTCTCATGTTTTATGGTTTTTTTCCTCTCAAACTTTTTTGGTCTTCGACGTGACAAACTGGGAAACTTTAAGGACTTTAAGGAAAACTTACTGACTCCGTTAACAGACACTTTAAATAGAGTGGTCAGTGGTGTTGATTTCGATTTGTTTGCAGCAGTAAATTAGGTCTTCATTTAAAATTATCACAAAATAAATCCATTATTAGCTCGACCACAAAATACCAATATTTTCCGAAATTCCATCAGCTCTGCTTAACTGAGCAAAGTTTTATTCTAATTGTCACACTAATTGGGCATGAAAATGCAACAAATTATTGGGAAAATGAAAAGCGCACATTTTAAAATTTCCTCGAAAACAATGGGCAACAACTTCTTGCACATACAAGCAATTTACAATGCAAAATTAAATAAATGACAGAAATATATATTTCGTAAATAAAAAACTACTTGATTTATGAAATGTTTTGTCTGCCTTTTACCAGTGGAAAGTTTCCCTTTGGTTGCGTTGTTGCATAAATTTTCCCGTCCATTAGAGGGTGATTAAAACAAGCTTTAATTATTAAAAATCCGACGCTATATGCTATTTGATTACAGCTAACATATTTCAGAGTTTGGGTTAAGGTATTTCCATTAAAAATTAACCCATGGGTGCATGGCTGAGTCCCAGGCAATTTAAACTTCTCCCTGCCGCGAAGTTCTGGGACTTCGGCTGACAATCATCAATCAATATGTACAAACAGACAGCCCCGACAACATCGCATCCTTCCATCGAATCCTCGCCCCGCCGATGTCTAACATTATTATTTCAAGCAATTTCCCACACAGACGCACACGGGTGAGATCCAAAAAAAAAAATATATATGAAAATCGAAGGGAAAGCGGAAAAAACGGGAAGCCTCGAAAAGCCAACCGCATGATTTATATGCCACGATGAAGAGGTGAAGAAAAAATTTACACTGAGCTACACTGCTATAAAAAGGGTATAAGCTATATGCAGTATAGATACAAAATAAGAAATAACCTACATAATAAAAAGGGGTAATATTAAGGTAAATACCAAACAATAAACTCATCTAATGACAATCAAGGTGAATTTACTTGCAGTCAGATAGGAAACTGTTTTAGGTGTATCCACGTTCTATCGAAAAGTGTTCTACAAATTCGGCAACGCGAAATAAAAAGTTATAACTTATGCATGACAGATTTGTGCAAGGTGCAAAGCCCACCAAGGAACATTTTGCATGCATCATTCCACATTTACTCATATATACATATATACTTATATACTTATATAGTATATACATATACATGGATGTGCGAGACTCCCAAGCGGATTGGGGAAATTTAAGGAGCAAATGGGGCGTCGTGGGAGCTGGGGAACAGATTTGCTGACTACCACTTCCTGGGACTCAACTGCTCATTGCGATGTTTACGCAAATTGCAGGGGAAATCAATTATTTTCGAAATTGAAATTGACGTTTCTCTGACAGCTCGCCAAAAATGTTTTGAAGCGTGTCTAATTTCATTGTCAACGTGGGTGTTTCCACTCCTCCCTAGCCACTCGAGCCGCTCCATTTGTTTGCTTATTTCGGCGACTGCTTTTCGGTCTCCCATTCTGGGTGTGCCCAAGGCATTTTAAAGATCCGGTCCGGTTAATTTAAAAAGCAGGCGGCATGGCTGGGATTCAACTGCAATCGCTGGAAGTCCTAATTAAGCACGCACCAAAATGCCAGCGCCGCCAAAAATGTCAGGAGATATGCCGCCAAGGCGAGAAATGGAGACATTCTGCCTAACAAGCACGAACAGAGTGCGGCGAATGCGACCATGGGATATGCATATGTACGTGTTTTCAGAATACCCTGGTAGCTTGGCAAATATCACTGGATGCACGATACCCACCTAAACAACAGACTAAGTCCTTTTAAATTTTGCGTCTACGATTTCGTTACGGTATTTAAATATTTTCACAAAACTTAGAAATGTATTTTTTGCCCAATCTGTTCATACATTTTGGTAAATATATGTATATAGCTAAGACTTATGTAATTTCTATATACCATCCAAACTGAGAATGTACCTTCTTTATCCCTGCAGTCCCGACTGTGGCCAGTGTCCGCGCCAAACAGAACCCATATACCTTGTCCGGATGGCGGACACATAAAGCCCCTCGCGTGATATGTGCGAATCGGATTGCCATTGTTGGGAGGGGGGATGTGTCTCGGAATACTTCACGGCGGTGCATTTGTGCGTGTCGCTGTCTGCTGGCGGCGTGTATGTGTGTGCATGTGTGTGGGTTGGTTCCCGTTAGAGTGCACTCCTCCCGCAGGACACTCCTCCTTATGCCCTCAAGAGCATGTGTGTGTGGGTGTGTGTGCATTGCACTTTTATTTCGCTGACGCACGGCTAATCTTTGGCCTACGGCGCACTAAAGCCAACAAACGGACAAAGGACAACGGACAGTGGACTACAACACGAGCTGGACAAACACTCCGCTCTGATTTCACAGCACCAGTGATGCGAAGGTACCACTTCTTCCTTCTGAACTTAAGTGCCCAACTTCGACTACCTCCGTAAGCCATTACTGCGAATCAAAACTATTTTAAAGCTTACTTTAAATGACAAAAATGATTAATAGTGCCATTGAAACAAAATTGTTCCATTCACGTTTTGTACCTTTTTCACCATTTCTGGTTATGAAAAAGATTTCCGCGGTAAGCGCGTATATATTGTCCAGAAACTTAAATATAGAAATACAATATTAAGACATTAATTTAGGAAAATAAACAAGCAAATAAAGTTGTTTTCTATATATATTCTATTATTCTATTATCTTTTATAATATATATAAATGTTTTGAGTATAGGATTGTAAGTATAGTAAGTGCAACCATCGACCATCACTGTCCAACATCCCGAACTCCCCACCACCTCCTACTCACCTGCACAATGTCGCCTTGATCATGACCGGATGCTGTGAATGTCAAGTGACAGAGGAAGGGCAATTTATTCCACTGTGGCGTTGGCACTTTTATGGCATAGGTGCGTCCGATATCCCCATAATATGTACGATTGCAGACTGCGGGGGGTCGGAAAAAAGAATGTGAATTGGGGGTACAGTGGGTTAAGCAAAGTAAACAATCGAATGTGTAGCAATATTTATATATACGTTAACCGATAGTTAACTGGCATGGTACTCAGTACTCATAGGCAGTGTTGTCTCTTCAAATAGTTTATTTTTTGTGCTCATAACATGGTGTTGCACTCCCTGTTAAGCTACTAGTGCAAAAAATGCTAGTGCAAACATTCTTTCATAAGTTCACTCTTTCGATTGTTTACTGTACTGTTGTCCACTCGACTCGTCGGAGAAGCGGACGACAGCTGGCGGCATTCACTCACCGGAGCAATGTTTGGGTTCATCGCTGCCATCGGCGCAATCGCTGCGTCCGTCGCAGTATTTGTCCAGGGGCACGCAGATGGTGCCGCTGTTCCCGCTGCCCTTGCAGGAGAACTCGGAGACACGGCAGGCAAGTCCCAGAGTGGTGGCCAGCAGGACGACCAAGAGCGCCGGCAGAAGGAGCTGCAGCTCCACCAGCCGCTGCAGCGGAGATGAAGATGAAGCGCACAACCGATGATGGCAGTGTTTGTGACGTCTCCCCATCCTGGGCATCTGAAACGGGAGTGGGTGGAGGGGCGGCGGAGAAGGAGATTAGTTGAGTCAACAAATTGTCAGGTGATGTGCTGGAATCAAAGGGCTCCTGTCAACCGGAAAATGAGATGGCGGTGCGTCGGAGGAAACGACCGCCAGCTGACCCAGATGAGTGGTGCGAATTTGAACAGACAGGGGTTTGTTCACCCCGTCACCTGGCCACGCGGATCAGGAAGCAAACAAACGATAACGATGCAGTTGCGAGTGTTTACCCTTAAAGCTTAAAGTTTAATTGTTGGAGTACAAACGTCAGTAGCATCATACGGAATCATTTGGAAAGGACACAATTTCTTTCTAAAGCCCTTCAAAATATCTATATAATAACAATGGTTTTAATCCAATAAAAATATTGCCGGTTGTTTGTAACCCTTTCAATTAGTAGCTTGCTTTTGAGTTTGCAAACTTATATACATAAATACATTTCCTTTCCTATTGGAGAGGGAAACCTTAGGTATTCCCTCACCTGTATTCGTTTTACCATTTTTGTCTCTGTTTTATCCTCCTTTTATCTCTTCGAGCTGCCCCTCGTGGCCTTCTCATTTTTTGCAACTCCTGCTTAGCCCCCAGCTAATTATTTTGGCTTCAGCTGAGATATCCTTTCTCGGCCACTTGTAAGTTGGTGAAACAACAGGACAAAGCAGGGCGAAAAACGTTTGCCTCAGATTCAGACCTTCAGTCCTTCAGTCCTTCGGTCCCCGAGCAACGGACGCTCCCCAGTTTCTAGGGCTAAGTAACTGAAAGTGTCCTGGTTGGCATTATCTCCACCCCTTAACACCGCACACACACTCACACACACCCACACACACTCTTATGGGTATGGGTGTAGATGGCAGGCGTTCCGCAGGGGGAAGACACAATTATAGCACAAGTCGAGCGGGAAGCATATTGACAGGAGAAAGCCACGAGGGTCCGACTCAAAAGAAGAAGAGGACCGGGAAAATGGGGAGCGAAGCGTTATGAGTGTTTTCCCGTTTGGCACGCGTCGCTTTTCCCCCAAGCCCCCCTTTTCACAGACGCTGAATTGTCGTGGCACATTATTATGCTTTATTTCCGTGTACCGTCTTCTTGCGTTATTTTTTATAAAAAAAAAACGTCGTCAAGTCTGCAAGCGCATGTTTCTTACTGTTAAATACATTCTCTCTATTTCCTATCCCTCCTCTTGTTTTAATTTAATTTTTTAAGAACGAAATCAAATTTTAGGATTTAGAGACAACGTTTTTGAAAAAGGAAGTCAAATGTAATGCTAATATACCAAAAAATAACAATCTATGTGCCCATTTTGTTTTTAATAAGTATTCGATTGTTTAAGCCAATATGTAATTAAATTATTTCCGATAGGATATATTATAATAACTTAAGGCGGCAACACTTATAGAGTTGTAGAGTACGTGGAGAAAAATGACATTTGAAAATAAATTCAAATTCATTTCTCACAAAATGCCACGACCTTCGATGTTTGATTCAGATTCAGATGAGTGCGAAGATCTTGAGTTTCTTAATACTCGTACGATCCGCGATGACAAGGGGAACAACCGTAAGAGGAAGAGCACAGACACCATCGACAAGCAGGATGAATTCCAGGAATATAATAACCATACCTCCTCCAGGTGAGAAATTTAAAAATACGATCATAATTAATATATATACATAAATATAACTACGTATTCAGCGCTTTTCCAATAGTAAAGCAACTATTATGCCGGTAAGCCATATGCATTTAATTTTGGAAACGATTAATTAAAATTTATTTCGATTTAAGTAGACGTGACCCAAAGCCGCTGCCCACCAAGTTCCGTGCTGGTAAGGTTGTTATGGACTTTGGCCCCGACGAACATGCGGATCCCATGAAAGTCGTCTACGAAGACAGTCCAATGAAACCTCCAAAGACATCGAGGATTGCCAAGACCCGACGATTCCCTAAAGAGGCAATAACATTTCCAACTAAACTCCAAGATGTTTCAAGAGCCCCCGTCTATATAGAACTAAATCTTCCAATGGATTCACTTTGGTTGTTTGATCGCCGTTTTCGACCGATGTCACCCATTTCCAGGAGCTTTGTGGATGATATTGACATAGATACGCCATCGCCGGAGGATATATGGGGCAGTTACTTGAATGTGAAGATGGGAATTATAAAGCTCTCGGATGCCGTATGGCCATTGTGTTGCATGACGAATTCGGAGGTATCCAAAACTCCGCCTCCAATTTCAACGGACTCTCAAAATTCCAATAAGTTTCCGACGAAAACGAATAAAAATATTTTCGAAACTGGCTGGGATAGACAGATTGGAGAGAATGAGCTGAGGGTCTTGAATCAGTGGTTAGAGTCTGAGGTGCTCCACAATCCTCATAATGATATGGAAGAATCCGATTTAAAAGAAAAGCAAAGAAAAGGAAATGAACCCCAAAAGCCTCGGATTCTAGACAATGAAGAAGTCTCCTTTGCTAACTTTACCATTGAAATCGAAGAGCAGCGGGCCATCAAGGAATGGATAAAAAAGGAAGGGCTAAGCGAACCCCACAGTGATATAGATGAGTACGATATGCTATTTAGACTAGCCAGAGATCCAGAAAAGAATCGGGATCTTCTGTTTGATTTACTGAAACCCAAGGATCTTATACCCCAGGATAAGAATGTTTGGAAAAAGTTTCCACCAAAATTATTGGAATTGGCACAGAAACCAGATTTTGTTGAGCCTGAGCCGTGGAAATCTGTACTCGACGAGAAGATTCCCATCGATAATATTCTGGAAAAGGAACCAGAAAAAGAAACTCCATTTATTGAGAATAAACCAGAAAAGCCTGTTATCCTTGAGGTCAAAGACATTAAACCATTACCCCCCAAGCCAGAGGACGAGGCAGATATACAGGGTTGGCTACAGCAATGCAGTGAAACCATTTCCCAACAACTGCAACTTCTCATCAATGAGGACAGTTCCAGCAAAACAGATTCTGCAGAACCCGAGGGTATTGATTTCGAATCCGAGATTAGCAAGCAACAACTGAAACCCCGAGTCCTGGGAGAAAGCAATAAAAAAGTCTCACCGGAATCTGGATGGCAGAACAGCTTCACAGTTCGCCTCGAGGACTTTGAGGACATCGTCGACCAAAATATGACAGAGTTTAGGGATCCCCAAGCTAAGAGAATCCGCTCCAAGTGGAACAAGCGGTTTGGATTAAAGTCGGCGGAGAATTTGAGAAGATGTGTGCTGCTTCCGCCTCTGCCAGTTCATCTGGACCAGTGCCTCCAGAGGATCAGAATCCTAAGGCGTCCCAACAGGCGCAAGGTGGAGCAACTGCGCCTGCGCGTCGAGATGAATTTTTGCAAAACGTATTGCACACTAAATATGAACAGAAATTTGTGTCTTGGAATTGCGGTTAATAACCTAAGCAACGCCGTCTACAATAGAGACATAGATGTGATCCAAGCGCGGTATGAGGCCTCACAAATTGCCTGGATTTGGTCCGATGGCAGTGTCTTGATAATCAATGGAAGAGGCCATGCGATGCTGGCAGAAACCCAACGGGATCTATTGCTTAGGATTGCTGGAAAGCCGAACTTTAAAGCCGATCCCTCAAACAAGCTTCTACACCTTCGTCTCATTTCCTGTGCCCACTTTCCATGGGGCATCTCTTTGCCGGAGTTCATCGAGTCATGCGCTATTTGTCCAGAACCCCATATGAAGTATGTCTACTACGTGGACAAGACAATTCCCGGGGTGGTAGCCCGTGTTCATGAGACGGGAATGATTCAGGTGTTTGCCATGACCACTGGTGAGGCGGATAATATGCTAAAGAAAGTGTACCCCATTACGGCCAATCACCGAAGGGCCACCATAGATGTCATCAAAAAGGAAATAGTAGACTAAAACTGAACTGATAATAATGTATCCGGCACGTTGAAAACATAAAATAAAACTGTAATGTTAATAAAGCTAAGAAAGTTTGGGCAAAAATTGCAGTTCTTCGACTAACAAATACCCGTTACTCAGCAAGTGGAAATCGGATGTTAATACTCGTTAATAATATATATATTTCAGATGGTCGTCTTCTTGTCTGCGTTGCAAACTCTGACTGAAATCAGCATACCCTTCGCAAGGGTATGCGATGTAATCCGTATAACTTGTTTCTCTCTAAATATTTTCAGTCCCTCAAAACAGTTTTAAATTTGTTGTCATCCAAATTTCGTTTCTTTTCCTTGGCTCGAACATTTGTCTCAGCAGAAAGTTAATTTGGTTTTTTCTTCGAAAGAAGTACCGCTTGAGACATCGTCTTGGAACTGGACTTTCCTTCCCCCTTTCAGTTGCCACTGGTCTACTGTTATTGTTGCTGTGGCTTTCGCTTTGGCATCGGCTTCGGCTGGTGTCCTGCGCTGAAGTGTTTACAACACTTCCGGCGCATAATGGAAAACAAAAGGCTTAAAAGGGGATACACAAAGGATTTGAGCAATCAAGTGCGCTTTTGAGCACGCAGACCGATAACAGTTTTATTCACGCTCGCTTTTTCCAGCCTCTTATTTTCCTGGCACCTGCCATTAGGTTGAGGGCTAAGAAGAAAATGTGCTTTCGCCCTCAGTTTGTTTCAAAGTCACAAACAATGCTGGCTTTTCAATATGCGCCCAAAGGAACCCACACGTATGCGCCATAAAGTCCTCCCATGTGGCAGGAAAAAAGGGAAAAATAAGTAAGGAAACGGGGCATAAAACTTCAAGTAGTTGGGTCCAAATGTCTGCACGGCTTTAGCCAGCAACAACAATGCGGCCCGAAAGGGTGGACACAGAAAAAAAGGATTCCGAGGGGTCTGGCTTTTATGTCTAAAGTTTCACTTGAACGTCGAGCGCGCACACACAAGTCGACTCGGGTGAAGGGACATTTAAATTCTGCAGAGGAATGCACCTATGGGCATAAGGGATTCCGGGCTCAGGAAATTCTAATTATAAGACTCTACTGGCTTTCCAGGAGAGCAGGAGCCACAAAAATACGAATTTCGCCCACTTAATTCAATGCATATTCCGCCCAACATCCGGTTTGATTGAGCTTAAGAATGCACTTACAAGCAGCCGTACATCGTGAATGAGGCAGTTCCTGAGCTCCTGAGCTAGAAGGATAATAATCAGAGATAAGAAAGGAGCCGAAGGAAAGTCGTAAGATAATCGGATAGTCGTCCCTCGGGCCAAAAGGATGGCCAGGAAAAAACAAGGAACCGGCTTGTAAGCCATTCCTTAGCCACATGCCTACAAACAGGAAAAACCAAGGCCAGAAAGCAGTCCAAAAGAGCCCGGAAGAAAGACTGACAAGCAACAATAGAAGAAGCTCCACAGAAGAAACATCAAAAAGGCTACTTCCAGGATAGTACTTGAATAAAGATACAATTACATCAACAACAATATTTATACCCCTAAATGTGCATTAATAAATTTAAAATAAATATGATGTAGATATGTATTAGGCAAAGGAGCGCACTTGGATATTATAGTTATTTTTTATACAATTTTTAATTTAAAATCGATATTGCAATTACATATTCTTAATGTTCAACTTTCAAAGCCGTTTATTTTGACTATTGTAGCTCACATTTTATGGCTCTCAATTGTATTTGTTTAGCATGCGAATTAAATTTGGAACACACCGATTCACTCAGCCTCTTATCCTTTTACTTTCAGAGAGCCACTAGTCAAAAAGATTTCCCAGCTTTTCGATTTCCCAATGCCACTGTTGGCCATCTGCATCTGCAGCTTTCCCTGACTTAAAGGTCTTCCATTTCATTTATGGCCACATGCAGTCGGCTTTTCTCGAGCTAATCCAATCAATGCACTTCCATTCCTCGGCACAATCAAATTCTAGTTACAATTTGAAGACTCGGAAGCCTGGACACATGGCACAATTAGAAAGGAAGAAGTAGAGCAAAACGAGATGAAACAGAAAAAGGACACAAACTACAGGACGGTTGGCCAACTGGATGGCTAAGAATTTGCCACAATTGACAAAGAATTTATGCGACGCTTATGAAGGGCTTTCCAGCTAAGTCCCTTTCACCAAATGACAGAGTTTCACTTTTTCTGCAGGAACATGAGAGCAAATGGGTAAGCCCATGATAACGATGTCCTTTGGTCTCACATCAGTAAATAAACGCATCTGGGCCATCCAGAAAAGTGAATAACGCAGCCCACAGAAAGAGAATATTGGATATCAATAGTTGGGCATACATATAGTTTGTTAAGGCATCAATGATTTTGTACTAACTAACTAACTACCGCAGAAAAATAATATTGGACTGATTTAATACATATAATTAGTTATGCACTAATTTGGCCATTTTCCGCACACTTAACTGAAATTAGAAACCAAATCACTGTGCAAATGTTGACTTTGGAATGTTTTCCATTTCCTGTTACTAAGCAATCGCCACCAACAAAAAGGCAGGAAACGTAAAAAATAATAATATTTATAATTAAATTAATAAGAAACAGGATCAAAAGGGGCTCAAGGCGACTCCAATGGCCAGCAGGCGTCGGGAAATTAGCATAACAAAGCCATTAGAGGAGGCACGGGGGACTTGAACTGCCAGTGGATCCCGATTTCAAAGGCAGCATCCACCACGCGACTGTGCCAATGACAGAGGCGTAAGCCCGAGGGGCGTGGCGCGCTGCGAGGGTGACCGAAGAGCATGGGTAACGGGGAGGTGCCACCGGCAAAACGGCAACACAAACACAAACAGACTAAGAGCGTCACCCGCAGAGCGCCACATACACCAGCAAAAAAGTGGAGAACAGCCTGCTGGGCTCTGAAGTTAACTTTGGCATTTGCTATACTGTTTGAAAATCACATAAAATATGTTCAGTTACTGCTCAGAAATTTGTTTAAAAATACCGATCAATTTTCTATACACTTCCTTAGCCAGATAGCGATTTTAAAAAAAGTCATTTACACCATCTGATTGTAAAAATATTTCTTTTGGAAAAAGGACTTTAGGACACGTCGCATATATATTTATATATAAATTAATTTCCCCAGTTCATAATTTCTAAGCAACAAAAATTAAAATGTTTTTAATCACGGACTTTGTGGTTCAGTCAATTTAGAATAGAAAATTTTTTCTGGTGTAGCGATGGTTGCAATTTTTTCCGCGCTTCTTTTACTCGCAGTCTACGTGAGAAGCTTCTTTTTGAGTAATGGCCAAGATTACGCTGCAATGCGATGGAAATGCGAATGGTCGGCAGCCGGCGGTGGATGATGCGAGGGATGCGGGGAAAAGGACAGAGGTCCTGTCGCCTGTCTTTGCACAATTTAAAGTTGGTGTCACGCATCACGCTTCGCTCTAATGAGTCTCGTTTCTCCTCTCGTTTGCGCTCCAGCTTCGTCTGTGGCAATTGCAACGTGATTTGGCCAACGCGGCTCCATCGAGTTTCGCAAATCGAGGGGGGTTTGAGAAGTACGAACTTTGATTACACGCCGTGATGAATTTCGCCGCTGACAACGCGGCGTATGAGTAGCATACGATTGGGCATCAACTAGGCCAATTAATCAAAAGAAAGGCTGTTATAAAGAATAGATCTCGCAATCGAAGCTAGAAGAATGATTGCCGTGATCAACCACAGCGAGTAGAGTTTATTATCTTATTATTATGACAATCCTTCTAGCTGATTGGAAATGTGGGAATAAGTAAGTAATTTATTTCCGTGGATTTAAATGGGTTTTATCTCGCATTCAAATAAAAGGAAACTTAAAAGAAATTTCAATGGGTAAAGTATATGGAAATTAGATAAAAAAGTCTAAATGGAATGGCTTTGAAAATTTGAGAAAAAAACTCATCCTCTCCAAAAAATGACATATAAGTTTGAATGAATGAATGTGATTGCCTAACAGTATATTTACTCTTAAAAATTGTGTTGCAAGAAACGGATTACAAAGCTGAAATTGTCCACTTCCCGACAGTTAATCCAACATCCTGTTCCACATCCCTGACCATGAATTTAATCAAAATCCCTTGCGGAGTCCTTATCCAAGTGACGTCCTCTACGCTCCCATCATTTGCCATATGATATGACTTATTTGCCACATACTACTGTTCCGTATGTCTTTTTCCACTATTTCTCATGCTGACTATCAACTTGCGAGCGGAGTACCGAAAGTCAGGACCATTAAAGTTGGCAAACATAAAACTGACGCCGTTGCAAAGCCAAAGGGCACGGACTTTTGCCCATTAAAAATGTAAACTTAATTTTAAAGCCTGGCGAAAGAGTGGAATGGCGGGAATTTGCAGCCGAAGTTGGAATTGGTAACAGAAGAAGGGCCGGCATCTCATACAACTATAATGCCGAATCCCGACGGCTCCTTCGCCGGGGAAACATTTCGCATAAAATGCCAAATGCTCTTGTCCTGTGTGTGTGTGTGTGTGTGCATGTGTGTGCGTGTATGAGGGTGTGGTCGTAAAGCAAACGATTGTAGCCAAAGCTACAAACTGACAACAATGTAGACCGTCGTGGATTTTTATGCCCGGCAAACTGTAAAAAGGACCAAAGCCCCCTCAGCTTTTCTTCCAAACAAATTGCATATGAGCATTTTGCATTTTCAATTTAAATTTTTCGCGCTCACTACGCCGCGGCATTCCAAACAGAGCAAGAAAAGCGGAAGAGGTTGGCGAAAATTGAAATTCACGCTATCTGCGCGAATTATTTCTTACAACAAAATGGAGAAAATGAAAAGCCGCAGGGCAATGAACTTTCGGGGAAATGCTAATGCCGGCGATGCAATGCATTGGCCGTGGCCAAATGAAAACCCCGAGGTGAGTTCAAGGACTGGCTAGACGACGTCGGTAGCCTTCGGCGCCTGGACTAGACATTGGCTTTTCTTTGCCTTTCATGCCATTCGCTTCCTTCGAACAGGACATAAGAGGTCCCATCGTCTAGGCCGTACACACATTGAGTATACGCCCTGTGTGAGATGCGTTTAATACATTCTAGCTGTTAGAACTACGGGGTAGGAGTATTTCTTGTCAATTTTTTATTTTATAAGATCTATTAGAATGTTTACCTTAATATATGTATATGCGTATATCCATACATTTTGTTCTCTTCTGCTTAAAGTGTCTTGGGATTTGGCTTACCTATTATTATTGGCAGAATTTGGCTGTCTAGTAGACACCACAAGGACGAACAGAGATGTCTATACAGACCTCTGTGCTGGGAGAAAGAGATAGGCTTTTGCATTTAATCTTATGAATCTTTGAACATACTTTAGCACTTTGACACTTTTGCCCATCGCCTGCGGCGGCGACAGAGTCGAGCGATGGCAAACAGTTTTCGGTCGGATTTTTAGACTTTGTTAGCAGCATCAGAGTGCCATTAGTGTGTGGCCAGGGGGATATGGGGGTTTCTGGGGATCCAAGCGGATAGAAGCGATTCCAGGGAGCTGAGGTCCCCATTTACGTGTGGCGACTATGGGAGGAACCCGAGATTAATGGCAGTTGGTGGGAAAATGCGGCTTTTAGATGGTGTATGAATGAATACTACGTGCCACAGTGCCACAGTTTTAGGGTATATTTATGGCGTATTTACGCCATAACGGCTCCTGCATTGATTACTTCATCAATACAGATAGAAGTAGAAACATTTCGTAGGAATTCGAGGTCAGCCAGATAAAAACAAAAAAAATATATATCGTTTCTCGTGATATATATTACTAAATCATTATATATTGATTTCTAATCCATTTGCATAAGTATGAGCCGTAATTTTATTAATAAAATATTGGGAGTCCAGAAAAGTCTACAGAAATACAAATCAAAGAATAACTTATAATCTCACTAAACTAATTGCCTGCCACTTAACTCAAGCGTTTAAAAGCTGCTATATGATTTCAAGATAAACTAAAAGCTTGTGTCCACAATTTAAGCATATTTCACTTATACATATCATACAGAATTGCTTTGATAGGTAAGTTTTGAATTCCGAATCCGCAACACACAAAAATACAGTATATGGCATTATTTGAAATTAAAGAAAAACAGCCTTAAAAACAGTGCAAGAATGTTCGAGGGACTTAGTTTGTATTGGAAACAAACGTTTGCTTTTATTTTGTGGCGTGCCATTGCAACTAAATGGAAAATGAAAAATTTATAGAAATTCAAATGCAATGGCCGCCCCAAGTAAAGCTGGCTTAAAGACCCGGGTTCCGAATGGGTTACGTTGCGGAAGCAAACTGAAAAATATAGCGGAGACTGGACTGGAAACTGGAGGGAAACCGAGAGCTATCAATGGCAGCAGTTGCTACAAAATGCCAAATTTGCATATAAAGTAAAATTGAAAATGCCACTGCTAGTGGGTGTAGCCAGGGGGGAGGGGGAGGCAGCAGAAAGCAACCGAAAAAAGGAAAATCGGAAGGGAAAAATAAGAGGAGCGCTTTCGAAAGCCGACAAATGCAGTTCTTGACTCGGCCTGCATTTTTCAGTCCACAATCGCTTTAACCTCTCGCCTTCGCCTCCTTTGCTGTGGCTGCGCTTCCTTAAAAATATTTACATTGATTTGCTTGGCTTTGACTGCCAGAATTCCGCCCCGCCCACCGCTGCGTTGAAATATAAATTGCTGGCACTTTATATTTGATAGGCGGAAATGCGCGTCACGTACATTGGGCCCAAATGGAGCTGGGTGGAGGCACTGGCACAGGATCATCCCGAGTCAAAAACCAACAGAGGCCACAAATCACAGGCCTCACTTCGCGCTAAGCCTCGTGTCCTGGATCGCAGAGGTGGCATCGTGAGAGTGTATACTCCGCAAGGAGAGTTTTTGTTTACATTAACTACGAGATAATTTTATAAGGATATCACAGGATAGACCTCAATGTACAAATTGTTTTCCCAAGAACAAAAGGAACACATTGTATAGTTTAGATATTAAATTACATGGTTAAATGTGGGATTGTATGGTAAAAAACAGACACAGCATGTCTGCTTCTACTTTAGAATATCAAACGAAGCTTGATACGGAAAATGCTTTAAAATAATATAGAGTATTGAGTTTTTCCAGCGTTTTTCGACCTCGGGCGGTACAAATACGCAGCTCCTAATTGGCCTCACGCAACCATGCCTCTGATTTCAACTGTTGCCTCACGCGCACTGCCGATAACTATTTTCGTGTACTTCTACCTTTTTTTTTTTTTGGTTCCGTAGATTTCGGTTATGCTGCCATGGGTAAACTAGGTAAACGCTGCCGGGGAACGATCCAATCCTCCAGTCCGCGCAATCCTCCAATCCTCCTGGCCACGGCCTAACTGATACAAATTTGTTACACGTACAGCAGTGGGGAGACAAGAGATACGGCCGGAGTCGAGTACGTGTGTTCGTTAGCCTAAAATCCGCGTGGCCTAAACACTACCGCCAACCGCCCCCCCCCCCCCCCCCGGCCCACCCTTCGTCCTGGCAGGCTAAAAACTAATACGAAATTCATGGGCTCGATTTGCATTTTTGATTACTCGGAATACACTGCACTACACGCAGCCGAAGCCAGGAAAAGCAAGGCTGCGTAGTTGTAGTTGTAGTTGCTTTCATTGTCTTGGAGGAAAACTAGGGTGTATACATCCATTTTAAAACGGATATGTGGGGGCGGCTGGAAAGGTGTGATATTTATATTTGCGGAGGGAAAGCTTCACGACTTCAGGGATCTGGGGACACTAGAGGGGGATTTTTCGTTAGTTTTAAGTAATTGGGCGCCGTTTTATGACACACCCACATAAACACACACACACAGTCAGGTGCTCACTTGGGGCGCATAGCGAAAACACATAAATATTAAAATAAAAATAAAATTATAATGTATTCGTTACGGTTTAATTGGTTGCAGTAAAACGTGTCTCTCACCTTGTTTTTCTCCTGTGTGCTGCATTTTTGTGGCTTTAATTAAAAGTATAGGTAGTCGAGGTGAGAGTGGGGGAAGGTGGCAGAGGTGGCAGAGTTGGCAGAGTTGGCGTAGTGAAAGAATGTAAACAGCTGGGAAAAACTGGGGGAATCTGGGGAATGTGCCTGCCATAAAACAGAGACTGTAAAATGTGCATAACTAGCTGGGGCAATTTTTTAAATTTAATGGCTGATTGAAATTCAAGTTGATTACATTTTCTAGAGCAGTTTTTGCCCAGTTTCATCCGTGAAAGATGGCACAATTAATTTGATTAATTACTTTCTACAACTGTGTTTAATTTATATTTATAAGAGTTCTTAAATTAGGGGATAGTTAGTAATCCATCTCTGTACCTTGGGTAATTAACTTTTTCTTACAGTGCATATTAAATACATTTATACATCTTCAATATTGAAAATAACTACTATAAAATTAACTATTGGAAATTAAAGTTTTAACTGAAGTTGAATCTACTTCCTCAGCAGAGTACATTAAATTAATTATCTTCAAGGTGTAATGAAATCAATTTAGAGTATCTATCTAAAAACAAAAACCTACAGAATTTACCAAAAACTCATAGTTGGGAAACTGTGCACGGATCTCCCCATTTGTTCACTCATTTCATGGATATATAGTTAATTTGGCAAGGAGAGCGTTGGTACATACCCAACCCAATTCCATTTTGAACACTAACACGTAACTGGAACTCATTGCGCCCACTTATTTAGTAATTTTTCGGTAATATGCTGAGAATAAAGCTATTGCAGACCCAACGGGGAGAAAACTGGCCCAATTTGCGCAGATTTTCAGTCCACATTCGTGAAACCCTCCTCATTATGCGCCCCTAAAGCCCGAAATCTGAAAATCCACCCTGCAAACTAATGGCCACCGCCCATTTTTTTTTTTTTTTTTTTTATTTTACTTTGCTTTTATTTATTGAATCTTCTTGTATAAGAACTAACAATAAGTTTAAAAATCTTAACTATAACAAGTATTTTTTGAACAGTTGTATTATTTTTCCAACTGTTCTATGTTTAAACGGCCCTAATAATTTATTCGCTGGGTTGGTAGGTCCTTTCGCCGGAGACGGGAACGGCTGCTGAGCTGGATTAGACCTCGCGCTAGGTGGTTGGGGTGCGTGTGAAGCTTGCTATGGTATTTTTCCTTAAGTTCCGTGATTGCGTTGGTAACTGATGGGATATTTAAGTCTCTTTGGATGTTTTCACTCCGAACGTACCACGGTGCCCCAGTGATGGTTCTCAGAATCTTTGATTGTGCTCGCTGAATGATGTCAATATTGCTGTTGCTGGCATTGCCCCATAACTGTGAGCCATAGGTCCAGATTGGTTTCAATATAGAATTGTAGAGCAAGACCTTGTGATCTAGGCTGAGCGGAGAACCAGAGTTGATGAGCCAGTGTAAGTTGTTGGCTTTGAGTTTAAGTTGGGTTTTTTTGGCTTCAATGTGCCTGCGCCATGTGAGTCTTCTGTCTAGGTGTACTCCTAGGTACGTTACCTCGTCTGCTTTCGGGAGTGGTATGCTGTTCAACAAGAGCGGAGGACAGTCTTGTCTGTTTAGCGTAAACGTCACGTGCTTGCATTTTTGCTCGTTTACTTTTATTCGCCAGTCAGAGAGCCACTTCTCAATGTCGATGAGGTACAGTGCCAACTGTGCTGTAGCTTGGATAGGGGACCTTGAACGGCTAAGGATAGCTGTATCGTCGGCAAATGTGGATACCGTTAAGCGACTATTTGTAGGGATGTCGGCTGTATAGATGAGGTATAAGGTTGGCCCAAGAACGCTGCCTTGGGGGACTCCAGCCTCAATTGTATGAACAGTGGAAGTGGCAGTGTTGCACCGCACTGCAAACTTTCTGTCATAGAGGTAAGACTTTAGAAGTTTGTGTGTGCTTTCGGGTAGGGATGTTTTAATTTTAAACATTAGGCCGTCGAGCCAGACTTTGTCGAATGCTTGGGATACGTCTAAAAATACTGCTGTACAGTATTCGCGATATTCAAATGCAGTTCTTATTTCCGTTGTAATACGATTCACCTGTTCAATGGTTCCGTGGCTTTCGCGAAATCCAAATTGGTGGGCTGGGATTATATTGTGGTATATCAGATGTTGATTAAGTCGGATCAGCAGGCATTTTTCGAATAGTTTCGAAATGCATGAGAGTAGACTTATTGGTCTGTAAGATGAAGCGACTGTGTGGTTCTTACCAGGCTTTGGAATCATTATGATCTTCATCATCTTCCATCGTTGTGGAAAGTAACCAAGTTTGGTGATGGCATTAAAGAGCTTGGTTATGTAGCGAACTGCAGAATGTGGCAGCTGGATGATCATTTCCGGTGTTATAAGGTCGTAGCCGGGGGATTTTTTCGGGTTGAGATTGTCTTTGATTATTTTAGTTATTTCTTTAGGACGAAACACAATTGGGGTGTGTTGCTGATGGCGGTTTACGGGATAGGACGGTAGCGCGAATGTGCTAGTAGCCTGGTTTGGCGTGAACACATTTTGTAGGTGAGCGGCAAATGTGTTGGCTCTGTCTTCATCACTACGGGCCCAGCCACCTGATGAATTCCTTATCGGCAAAACGGTTTCAGTCGGTGGGCGAAGAGTTGTGTGGGCTCGCCACAGTGACTTTTGTTTTGTGCCTGTTGGTGTGAGTTGCTCTATGTATCGGCGCTGATCGTCGTCCTCTTCTTGTTTCAGAGCGTTGGCCAGTTTCCGTGTGGCTACTTTTAGCTTTTGTTTTGCAGTTGGGGATCTGGAAGATTGCCATTCTCTGCGTAAGCGACGTTTTACGTGGACGAGTTGCTCGATTTGTACGTTGGTCTTTTTTGAATTAATTGTATTATTTGTTATTTTGGGTGTTGCAGTAAGAGCTGCTGCAGTAAGGATGGATTGCAATGCACACGTGCAGCTCTCTATATCAGATTCAGTATTGAGTTTTGGGCTTAGCTCAATATGTGAACTTATATATTTTTTATACCTGAGCCAGTTTGTTTTGCTAGAGGTCAATCTGGTTGGTGGTTTCACGTTTTCTGCGTATCGGCGGAGGTGAATTAGTACAGGCGAGTGATCAGATGAGAGATCCGGCAGACATTCAGCTTTAACCAAACTGCGGGAAATATTTTTCGTAACTGCGAAGTCGATCAGGTCTGGCAGCTTATTGAGGTCTGATGGCCAGTATGTAGGACTCCCGGGGGAAACATGGTCAAGTTTATTAGTGGCTTTTATTATCGTCTTATAAAGCTGTTTTCCTTTTGGGTTCACAAGTCGCGATCCCCAGTGAGTATGTTTAGCGTTGTAGTCGCCTGCTGCAATGAAGTGTGGCCCTAGTGCTTGGAAGAAATCCAGGAATTGAGCTTCTAATACTGTGAAACGGGGGGGGCAGTATACGGCCGCTAGTGTAAGGAGAGTGTTGTCATCCAGCTGAATGTTGATAGATGTGGCCTGAAGATGATTTTCCGCAAATTCTTTGTAAAAGTGGTGCTTCATACGGTTCCTTATGAGTATGGCGGTGCCACCGTGTGCTTTTCCGTCGGGATGATTTGTACCGTAGAAATGGTAGTCTCTTATTTGAAAATTGTATTTGCTTGTGAGATGAGTTTCCGAAAGAAGCATTACGTCGATATGCTTCTCATGTAGGAATTGAGCTAGCTCAAGTTTGCGCTGTGAGACGCCATTGGCGTTCCACGTAGCTATGCGTAAGGTAGCCATTATTTATTTGATTGTTGGGCTACAAGCATTTGTATCAAAAGGTTTTGATTACGCATCATGTCTTGAATGGTGGTCTTCATAAATGTCATAAATTCCATCATGCTCTGTTGTAAGGCTTGCATCATAGCTTCAGTTTTTGTTTCCTGCTGCGCAGCTGGGTGATAGTTTTGTTGTGTGTCTAATTTTGTGTGCACTTCATGTGGAGTTCGGGAGTTTTGGGTTGGAGGCGTCATACCTGATTTTAAAACGTTAGCAAATGTTGTCTTGTTAGTGTTGAATGTAGGCCAGGGAGCGAAACTAGCTGCTTTCGAGAAAATTACTTCAGGATTTGTCTCTGATGGTATCAGGGTAGCTGATCCTTGGTGTGCCCGCGCCGTGTTCATTCTTTTGTGAAGACGGATTTTCAGCTCTTTGTAGATTGGACAGCCTCTGTAGTTTGCTGTGTGATTGCCCCCACAGTTATTGCATTTTTTCTCGCATGCATTTTCTTTGTTAATTTGACACTGTTTGGAGTCGTGGAGATCTCCACAGACTACGCACACCGGGCGAAGTGTACAATATGACCTCGTGTGGCCATACTCTTGGCAGTTTGTACATTGTACAGGAGCGTTGCGTTTGTGCGGCTCTTCTACCGTGATCCTACGGTGCAAAAGGAGCTGGAGTTTGTAAATTGGGTGAACCTCGTTTTTTCTAGGAGGCTTGTTTTCTGGTTCAAGCTCAATCTTGAAGAGTGGTTGGGGCTGCCTGTTTCTGTTTTTGATATTGAACACGTTTTTGGCGTAAAATCCCTTTTCCTTTAGCGCCTCAGTTATCTCTTCGGGCGTAACATCAGACTCAATGCCCTTCAGGACTACTTGCAGGCCCTTGCTGCTTTTAAGCTGGTAGGTGTAGAAGCCTATTTTTTGTGCGGTAAAATAGTTTGTGACTTTTCTGTAGTCGTCCTCCGTTTTCGTCTGAAGTTTGATTTCGTTGATAGTACCTCTTACGAGGGGAATTATATGAAAGCTATCTTTCCCAATAAGGCCAATCAAAGTATTTACAAGACGGCTTGTGCTCTTCTCGCGGATGTATATTGGCGGAGGCTTTGTTTTCTTCGGTTCGATATCAACGGATCCCAGCGGCACGTCCTCAGCGGTATCTACCAGCAAGGCAAATCTGTTGGTATTTGCAGGGGCTACATTTTTGATCAAGGTAGAGTTGTCGCGTGTATTTTTCGGCTTGTTTCCCAAATCTGAATTTTCCGGGCTGAGCTTTCGCTTTATTGTAATGTAGCGGTCCATTCCAGTCTGCCAGGTCGACCCAGCTTTTTTGTTTACGTTTTCGTTTTGTTTTGCTGGCAGTGCAGCAGTACCGTTTATTGCTAGCGGTTTTGCTTTCGCTGACTTAGTCAGACCGTGAGCGGGTGCAGCCGATGACGAGGCAGAGCGGGCTGCCGGTCCCTCTCCAGCTGTTGTTGTTGGAGGTAGCGGGGCTTCTGTTGGAGCCAATAGAGCGGGAGAGCAGGAGCGCGCTCTTTCTTGATTTGTTGGTAGAAGAAGGTTTCCTGGGCTATGGGTTATTGACCGCTCGATGTCTGCGTTTGGGATTGTCGGTGAGACGTAGGAGAAGTACGCGTTGTTGCGCTGAATTGAGAGTCGGCGTTCGTCATGCTCGCGCTGACGCTGGGCGCGAGTGTCATTCTGACTCATAGTTTTATTATTTAAGATAACAATTCACTATGTATTTAAGCGATCTTGCATCGCATGGAGCGTCTCTTTCGCTTTCAGATTTTTTTTATTTAGTTTATTTTATTTGGCGTTCACTTCACTCAAAACAACCGATTTTGTGCGGAGCACGATAAAAACGTCTTCACACGTCGGCGATCGATTGTAATAATGGCTGTCACCTGCAAGGGAAAACGGCACAGCAGAGCAGAAGCTAGAAATAGCATTCTATAGCACCACGAAAATGTGCTAATTTGTTTAGTCAGCGCCACTTTCCACTGCACTACTAATGCTGACAAATAACTATAATAATGACAGTAGCAGTAACAGCCATTTGGAGTGCTGCGACAAAACTTTCAAATATGCCCAGCCCAACTCCCGAAATTATTCTGTTTCGTCCCCAAAGAGGGGAATCCCCATTGTCAGTGCCTCCGATGACAACGATTGTCTACGTGTTTGCGTGTCACCAGAACATTATGGCCAGAATGTCAGACAACCACGAAGTCGACCGTAGTCCGTCCCGCGCTGAATGGCTTAATTAGTCAAATATTTTGGCAATATCTTGCACCTTCATCAAGAAGAGACTCTTCATCAAGAACCACTCAAAGAAATGTTGGGCTTCCTTTTAACAATGTATATCTCTTAGTGAAGAAAACTTCATACTTTTAGGATATTTCAAGCAGCTAAGGTATAAGGATAAATTGAAGAACAAATTATTTAACGATCTCATTAATAATTGGGAACCATAAAAGTACCTTCTTTTATTTTAAGTGCACAGACCATAAATTTATTTATATTTCTTTAATTAACCAAGCCAAGCGAAAAGGTGTCGTTTCCATTTGCGGTGACACCTCGAACAATAAATTACATTAGCGACATTTACTGTGCTCGCTGTTGATGTTTGATTATGTCCTTTGATGCAGTGTGCTTGTCGATTTCTGGGGTTTTTCATTTCATTTATAGGGACTTGCACACGTGCTTGCCAATTTCGGGGTCATGTTTCCTAATCAATGACCCTTATCACCCTGTCGTTCGTGGCTTTAATTAAAGTTCAAGCTGTCAGGCGGCAGCAGCGAAATCGAACGGACGTAAATTGAATTTTAATGTACGTATACGTAATATTTGGTTGGTTCTCCCAACCAACACGCCTTTAATGCAATCAATAGACGAGAAGCAGAGCTCAACTTAGCCCACATTGCTCAGAACACTGAGCTCTGAAGCAGCCACTTGACAAGCTGCGCAGAAGGGGGAAAATGCGGAGACAGCGCTGGGAAATCGTGGGAAATGCTGCGAAATGGAGGGAGAGCGCGGAAAGGAGCGAACGACGACGGCCTCAATTCTTCAATTTTAGTCTTCCCCCCTATTTTTTTTGTTGAATTCTGTGGCCTAGTTTTTGCGGAGCGTTCAATCAAAGCCATATTGGCGCCTATTAGAAAATGAAATTTCCCACTAGTGAATGGCAGGCGAAGAAAGTGAAAAGAGGAGTGGTCGTAATTGGGTGAGAGTATTTCTATTGGCATACATTTAGATGCGGTATTTACTGGTAATTTGAATGTATTTCTTATAGGTAAATACAACAGTGGATTCATTTGTTAACTACGCCTTTAATATTCTAGAGAGCACTGCATGTTTTTCTAATACTTTTATCTTACAACAAAGTCGATGTTTATTAAAGTGGATATCTGCCCAAATATTCATCACTCGAATAATATTCCCTCTATTATTTACATCTCCACACTCTAAGCCAAGCGAAATCAATTCCAATAAAATATTTCACAAATTGCCTGCGGATATGCAAATACAAATAGATGTATATATGGCCCTGTGCCTCTTCCAATCACTTGTTTATGAACCAGTTTGATGTTCGATACCCACTAGTTTCAGATTCCAACACGGCCTGCACTTTTGGCCCGGCGCGTGTTTATTGCACAATTTTTGGTATTTATTGGCACTTGATTTTCTGTGGCCAGCAACCGAGTGTCACGTTTCTCTTTTTTCGATTGTCTGAGCACTTGCTGTCACAGCTCTGTGGAGTTTTATCTTGGCAATTTATTTAGTTTTTATGCAAATCAAATTACAGCCAGCAAAAAGTAAGCAAAAGCAAAAACAGTTTCAAATTTTCTGCGGCGTTCCAAGCACATTCCATTCAATTCTTTTACTGTTTGCTTACCTATAAACGGGCTTATACTCGCATGTAGTTTTTACCATTCATAATTCCACTTTTAAAATTAATTGATGGCATTTTTTTGACAGCCACAAACCAAGGACGGTAGATAACAATGATGTCCGTTGGCCTGGATTTTTCATCGAACAGCGCCAAGCCGAAATGTACACGAGTATGACAGCGGAAAACTGTTTTTCCGCCTTTAATGGGAATTCACTTGAACGAAATAGTATTTAGCATGCGATGCATTTATCGATGCGTTGCGTATCGGACTTAACGAAATTTATGTGACTTTTGCAATTTGTCCGGCATCAATCTCTTGATTTCTTATTTCTGGGAAAACTTTCAAATTAGCTGCTCGGCAATAAAAACAAGACGAGACACAAAAAGCAATTGCTGTGACCAGGAAAATCGTTTCCAAACTAACTTTGTCTGCGAACGCACAGCAAACTTCTTGTCATGTGCAAGAAAGTATTGCAATCCGAATGAAAATTTGTAAGCGCAGCTGAAATATTTTCTCGGCAAACATTTTCCGCTTTCTTTTCCATATGCAGAGTAAAACTAAATGGCGTGTAACAAGCTCTGAGCCAGAAAAACAATAAACTGGCTGAGGCTTTCCCCGAAATATGGCGAAACTGAAGACTCGCGTTCGATGCGAAGAGGGAAAAAATTGAAAACATATTAAAGACTGGCGCCAAGAGTTGATCAAATTGATGCTTGACTTTTGGGACAGCGGCCAAAACCGATGGCACAGCAGAAAATTCTGCGAAACTTATAAACTTTGGCAGCACCAAAAATAAAAATAAAGTGAAATAGAAAAGCCGGAAAATGAAATGGCATGTGGGCGAAAAAATAAAAGAAAAAATGAAGCAGCCGCAGACGCAGAGGTCCTTGCATTTCTACGGCTCACGCAAACAGAGCGCAACGGACACGTAGTACCTCGTGGAAGTTACATCTCTCCAAGGATAAAGGGGGCGTGGCAGCAGGACCAGTGTAGCAACCAACAACAAAACAACAGCCCTCCTGGGCCTGCCAATGGCACAGTTCAATTTCGCCTGGCAAAATACAGCAAAGAAAAGAAACCCACTCGATCCTCGAAAGGAAAAAAGGAAGAACTCGCCGGAAAAGGTTGTCATCGATTTAATCAGGACAAAGTTTTATATATTCCCTTACAGATTGTTCAGTTGCCTTGGGTAATTGTGGCCAAGCTGACAATGTGAGAAGTTGGCTGGCAAACAAAAATGCCATGTGGCGAAATTTGTAGCCACTTCAATCAGTAAACTATTCAGGCTGTCTGGATTAAACTCTGATTTTCGCATTAAACTTAAAGAATAGTGATATGTGAAAGACATCTAAAAAAATCAAGCAAATTGTAAATAGCCTTAATCCCGAATCGTTTTATTATGATGTTCATTTATATGTATACAAGGAAATTAGTACATTTTCAGGCATAATTTATCAAACAAAAAATCTTATAAGGATTAGATATAATCATCGACCGTTTAGATAAATAATTGGTTTCTATTTCTTTCCCATAAAGCCATTCATTATCCAAATAAAATGTCCTAAACTTTGAGTGATATTTATGCAGCATACAATCTGATCCACTAAACTATTGGTCTATTTTGTGCACCGAAAAGTGTATTAAAAAATTCAATTTGTGAACCATGATTGCTGCATTTGGTAAAATGTTCTAACAATATTTTTTAGACAACCATTTTACTTTACTTTCTGTCATAACTTGCCAAATGACCATTGGGCGCAGTATCGAAAACAAATACAGCAGCAGTTGAAAAGCCAGTCCAAGTGCTTCAGTTTGCAATTGGCCACGTCAAGTTGGCTCCGAAAACTTTGCATAATTGGCAACAGCAACTTGACAAGAAGCCACTTGAATGGAGACCCTCGAACTTTCCCCTCCTTTCCCTGCAAATTTAATGCATCCGTTCTGGGAGCGAAGCCGAGTCCAGCGAAACACGCTCCTAATTAGTGGCGACCCTGGGCCCGTTTCAATTTCATTTTTTATTCCGCTCCCGCCGCGCACAAAGGCCAAACAGAACGAGAAATTTAATTATTTATGAAAACATGAAAAGCGCCCGCTCTGCCTGCGAACATTTTTCATTAGAGCCGAGAGTTGGCCCCACCAAAAAAAAAAAGGAAAGAAAAGAAAAGGAACACAGTACAATATAATTGCAGAGCCAAACCCAAACAGCTACCAACTTTGACCGACTACGGCCTGACCGCTATTGTGGCCTTGAAGCGACTGCAAAATGGCTCAAAAAAAAAAAGAGGTGGTGGATGGTGGAAAACGGGGGCTAACCTACATGTAATTTGTTTTTACGCCGAGAGTTCCGAGTTCCATTTTCAGCATGCAAGGCAAAGAGCAAACAGCAACCAGCAGTACGTACATTATAAGGCGCGATATATTAAACTCACACACGCGAAAGGGCCAAGAGCAGCCGAAATGGCCCAAAGAAGGGTTTTGCACGGAAGGGGAGTGGGGTGGTGGCATATAAAATAGCAGCGCTTTGCTAAAAGTCAAAGTGAAAGTACGATGCTCACGGAAGCCCCGAATAAAATGTCGGTCACATTATGGTAATTTACATTTGATATATCCACCAGCAAATGGATCCCGGTTCCGCATTTGGATAGCGATGTGCTACATATGCCTGATACTTTAATTTGATTGATGTTCCAAGCGGAATTCGGGGCTAATGTGGAGTATTCACATTATTTGTAACTTACATAAAATATATAATAATATTCTACATATGACGTTTGTTAAATGTTAAGTATTAGCCATAGATTTGTGCTGCCATTGGGAAACATTAAAATCAGGCATTCATTACAAATAGCCCTTATAAAAACTCGATAAGCTTGTTTTCATAATTCGCCCAGCGACAATTATTCTGTGTAAAATTCCACTGCAACTTAAAAGCCCATTGAATCGCTTGTGTACTTGCGGGAAAATCCCTACTTTACAGCTGAAAAGTACGGTTGAAAAAACACTGTTGGCTCAACTATTTACATTACAATATCGTGTTATATTGTGTTCTCAAACAAGCTGAGGCTAAATGCCAATAAAACAAGCGTTTTAACAACTTTTCCATTTTCATTCCCCTTCGTTGTTTCATTTTTTCGCAGCCATGTGTATCCTTTTTCATCATGTGCGGCCATCCTTCGCAGATCTCATGTATCTATGCATGCAAAATGCCCATTTTGGTTGTTGGCTTAATGTTTTTTTTTCCACTGGCTCGTCCGATGCCTTTTATTTTTGTAGCGCCACGTTTAGCCTTCAACTCTGGCCGCTGTTGGTTATTGATTTTCCGGGCTTCCTAGTAGTTTCGTTACAAGGTTTTTAATATTTAAACGCCGGCCGTGCCCTCACGCTCCGCCAGCGTCTATCTCTGTTGCGCAAACACAATTCGGAAATGACCCAAAAATGCTTAAATCTCAATAAAAGGGCATTTTGACTTGAACTGTCAGTCGGTGAGTGAGGCGAAGGGTTTTCTGGGTCGATGTGTCGGGTCGTCGGGTTTTGAGTCGGATGGAATTGGTCGGGAATGGGTGGGAATGGGTGGTAATGGGTGGCAATGGGTGGCAATGGGTGGCAATGGGCATGGGAAGCCAGCTTTCGATGGGGTCTGGCCTGTTGTTTTTAGTCGTCAACGTTTTCTATGCCAAGTACTCACACAGTGGCACACTCGCAGCCTGTTGTTCGCCCGGCAAAGTGAAATTGTGTTAAAAATCGCATTCCTTTCTGTACTTCTGTGCAGCGGAAATTGAAAATAGCGTCTCGTTGTGTGAGCTCTCGTCCTTGTTGTTGTCCCAGTTGCTGTGCGAAATGCTCATATGGCATGAAAATTTAATTGGAGTAAAAAGCTGGTGCACAACTCTCAAAAACTAGTTAGAGGGGGCCAAAGCGAAAATGGAAAGCGCAGAAAAAAGCGAGAAATCGCCAGGAAAACTAGCACATAAATCAGCGAGAGTTTCCTATTCTCCCCGCCACCTTTCACCTCTCTCTCTCTATTTTCCGGTCCGAGATTGAAATGTGCATACGGCATTAGCTTTAAAAATGGAAGAAGCTTATATAAATAACATGAATCTTGTGTGTGCGGCCAAGTGGCAAAACCAATGTTTATTAGTCATTTTAGTTGCCGAGTTGCCTCTCTATTTCGAATATAAGTAAAACAAATAATTCTTCTAGCTTGATTATTATGTATAGGCTTATGTGCTCATATAAGTGATCAGCTGAATTGAATTGAATTGAATTGTTTATTCAAGTTAAAGCCTGTACTTTTTTACATTTTTATAAGTCAATAAATTTTACTTCGGAATTTAAATAGTAAAATGGACGCCTCTTGTTATATATCGGCAATGATACATGCCAAATAAAATCGAAGGGAGTACTTTCCTCAATTCCGATCATTTCCGTTTCCGATTTGGCACACTTTCGTTTCGCCACCCACACAAGCGAGCACTGCAAGTAGCGCCTAAGAGCAGGCTACACAGAATAAATTTATGATGACCAGCCGAGGAAGTTTGGCATGCATAAAATGTAACGATATCCCAGCTCAAGCCAAAATAAACACTTAATTTATGCCAGAACTCACAACTAGTCCATGAGTGTGAATGTGTGGGTGCAGCAGTCGCCTGCGGGCTGCACTGCAGATAAATCAAAGTCCGCAAAAAGTCTTTGACACCGCTCTCGGCCATGGTCGAGTGGCTGTTGGGGCGCCACCTCCAAGCCCAAACCCACTGCTCATCAACTTGGAGGTCTGCCTAACACTCGGAAAAATTATCACTAAGTTCCATTACAGTTTTGTCGGTTTTCCATATTTAAATGGCTTTGTTCTGTACATTCTCAGATATAACAATTTTTATAAGGTAACTCGCGATTACAAATAGACTTACTACAGTTATGTGGGATAGGAAAAATTACCATTTTTGAATAGAATTTTGGTTATTATTATCATTATTTTTCCATCTGTAAATTTCCATATCCTAATATAATAATGGTTTTTAAACTATTATAATTTTAATTGATTTGATAAGTACGAAAGATAATGTGGCACAGCCACCATTTTCAGTAATTTCACCAAAATAGTTTTTTGAACTCCTTAATCTATACGTTTATAATCTTCTCAATACAACATGATTGATGTTTTTAACATTTCTCTGCTGCCTAACAACAAGCATTCCTGTTAGTAAGTTCGATTTTTGGAATCCCATCTATGGAATTTTCACTGCCACACCTATTGATATACTAAACATCGTTTTTTCTGTGTGTTTCTCTGGAGAATCTGAAACAAAAAACACGTTACGTGCACACATATTCTGCTGACATCAGCTGTTTTGGGTAGAGCTTACGGCTTAGATTTTAGCTCTGACCTCGTTCTCGCACGGCCCACAAGCCAAAGTAACAAACAAGTATAAAAACACAGAGAAAATAAAGCAGAGTAAAATACGGCAGAACACGCCAGAAGACAACACAAGAATATGTTGTCCGATGGGCAAATATTTGTCGTAATGCGTAGAGCAAACAAAGTGCCTCTGATGATGGAAATATATTTGGGGAAAGTCTCGAAGCGGCAAGCCATAATGCATAACTCATACGCCACGTGGGCGGGAACCTCCACTTGATGTGAGTTGATATTCGCCTCCTTTTTCTTGTACCCGTAGAATGACAAAGTTAAAAGGGGCGAGTGTAGATATCGCAAATGGGTCGTCATCAACAATCTTTAAGGCGAAATTAACTTGACACTAGAGAGAGATACGAGCGCAAGAAAGTTTTGAGACTCATTTAAAGCATAACTTTTCAAATACCTTTTACTCATCAAACGAATGGCAGGTCTGCGTTTTATGAAGAGCATAATTCTCAGAATCCTGTTGAAATGTACTTGAACCTTTAAAACAATAATGTTGTTGGTTAAATTAGGTTACAGGAACGCCAATAAACTTTTTAAACGTCAGGCTTAACATATTTTTAAACATAATTAAGTCCACAACCGCGTCTCCAATAAAGCCAATATAGATATATTTTTTGACTTTGTGCTTATATTCGAAAGTTTTTGAAGGAGTTTATCCACTTTTCTTAACATGGAATTCTTTTAAATATTTAAATGAAAGTACCAAGCTCATCCGCTGCCAAAAAGTCCTCATTTGTGTTACAAACTCAATTCCATTAAATATTTGCCTGCCACAGATCCGAAAACAAAGCGGCGTAGTCACATTTTCATTACTCAAGCACTCGAGACCGGAAATCTGTGTCCTGACCTGTCTCAAAGTTCGTTTGGCTGGGCTACCTGTAATGCAGTCACAGGCCGTAAATAATAGACAAAAGCCAAAGCCAAAAACTATGTCAGCCGGGGCACACGAAAATAACCAATACACAAGTAATCCAACAGTTTGTAGTCCTAAAAGAAAGAGTACAAGTACGAATCCAGCGACAAGAGGCTGCCTGCAGACAATTCTTTGTAGCCGCCTTAAGGATTGTTCCCCCTATATATGTATGTATCTCCTGCCATATCGTATATGGAGTACATAATGTATCCATGTGTGTCTAACCGAGGAGATAAGTTGCGGCACACACACTAAAGAGGGCAGCCTTTCTCGGTGGGATTACCTCCTTTCCACACCAAATTTTTGCCCCATCCTTGCAAGTGCGGCAGGAAAGGAATTTTCAATTTTTGTTCTTTTACTTTTTGACTGACTTGGCACTTTGCTTACTTTAAGTTCGCTTAGTTGATGAGCTGCTGATGACTGGAAACTGCCTACGAAGATGCTTCGTTTGCTTTTATTACAATTGTTTTTTGCTCTGTAGATCCTTATGTTTTTGTGGGTGACATGAGGCGTCGGCGACCTTGACTGTCAGCTGCACGCATTTCACTGCTCGAGCCTCGGAGGAGAGGCTGCTCTTTAAATCTTCACTGTTTCATCAGCATTTTCCCAGTGGTTTAAGTGTGGCTCTGCTGCTGGGCAATCAATAAAACAACACTCCGCACACGTTGCGTATACGTAACGACTATCTGCTGATTCGGCACAATTTTGCTCTGGGAAAAATCACAAGAACACACGGGGCACTAAAGCACTTTAGCACTTAAGCAGCAGAATTTTCCTGCATTTTCATTGCTGTATTTCAATTAAATTTTTAACTTCATCCGCTTAACTCAACGCGCTGGGCGATTTATGCGATTTTCCCTGGCTGCGCGCTGGGTATTCTGCACGTAACGCGTCCTTGTTTCAACTACTGACATTCGAACGTAATGAGTTGGCCACAAACTCGGAATCCTGGACGCCCCGAAAGGCAGGCCAAAAAGAAGCTTTCGCCTCTCTGGCACTTCCATTCAGCGGATTTTGTGCGCACGCGCAGCCAAGATTTTCATTTTCCTCCGCTCTGCACGTGCTCCCGCTTTTCCGACTCTTGCTGTTGCCTCTCCACGTTTTTGTTTTGTTTTCGCCATTCGTCGTTAGGCAAGGTTAACAAAAACAAAGCTCTCTCCGTCGGTGTGAGCGTTTGCCCGTGCGTCTGTGTGTGTGTGTGTGTGTGTGTGTCTGGGCGCCAACATTCCAAAACATCTGATTGCTGTCAAAAAATGTTGCATGCGTCAGGGATTCTGACGGACATGCGCGTTTTTCCGAGGATATTATGTTCCCGATTTCAACTTGACTCCGGTTAATGTGGGTTAATTCTGGCACGGCATTGCGATGGTCAGGTGAGCTCGGATTGTTCGGAATGTCCGAAAATTCCAAGACACATCGATTTGTGCTGATTTTAGTGGCCAGGCTATAAAGAAGCAGAATTCGGAGGTGCACAATGGTAATGGGATTATTTGGCAGCTATATAGATATATATATATATATATTAAAGGCCTTTTAAGAAGCACAATTGCATACTAGGTTCAAATATTCGACAAAGTTGCTCTAAATAATGAACAACTGTAGGAAAATACATAATTCCATGCCATAAGAAGCGCTTAAAGTAAAGCCCTTTGAGAGGGATATCTACCCTAAAATAGAGTAAATCAGAGCTTATCAACAGCCTAAGCCAACATTAAAGTGCCAGCACCCACTGTGCCACCAGGTGGCATCTGCCTTTTGCTGCGGACAAACCCGAAACTAACCACCAATTACGCGTACGCCCCTCTGCCGGAAAACAAAAAATATGCCACGAAGCGCTGGCTGGAAGCGAAATTACGGCGGGCACCGCAAAATAAAATGAGACAATTCCGGTCCAGGAGGACCAAAGCCAGGTTCCCAGCCCGGTCTTGCACCTGATCCAGCGGCAGTTAACCCCAACTGCAGCTAGTTAGTTAGTTTCTGGCGACCTGCATGCATGCATACTCGTACATATTTCAGAAAAGTTGCGACATTTTCGCAGGGGTTACTTTTTATTTTGCAGCCGGCGCGTGAAAATCCGAGAGGTGACACTTGTCCAAATTATCTTGCTGGATAAACAAGCGCACTTAACGTGTTATCAGATGCAAACGATGCCGGGATCCAGGATCCCGGATCCAGGATGCAGGATCCAGCAGGACGGCGCTGCCACACACACTCGCACTCGCCGAGGGTGAGAACATAACCAGCATTGTAATCAAAAGCAGGCGAAGGCTGGAGGAGCGAACAAAACTGACATGCAGTTGACTCCAAAAGAGTCGTAGCCTCGCAGGACACGCGGCGAAGTCCTCCTGCCACCACCCTCCATCCAATGGACGCTCGGCAGTCAGAGTGTGACAGAGTCGACAGGGAAGCATCTTTGCACTGTAAACAAGCTTTACCCCAAAGCAGCCCACTAAAATGTCAGGTGTTCGTACCACAATTTAAGCATCTTTTAATTATGAACATATATAAGTACTTCTACTTCTCTCAGAAAAAGTGTGAGTTTCGTTCCTATAAAGAAAGTTGTAAAGACAGATAAAAAATGATACATTTGGATTCATACTCATATTCTTAAGCAGCGGCGCTTTAAGGAATAACGATTAGAAAATCCCAGAAGTTTCTTCCAGTGCACATGAGTGTGAGTGCAGGACCTTGTTTGTGTGCGTCCGCACAGGCGACAGCTGCTGCATAACCCATACAACCCGTACAACCCGTGCAACCCGTAAAACCCGTACAACCCATATAGCCCATGGAACCCGAACAAGCCGCGCACTCAAGGCGAGTTGAAAATGTTTAACACGAAAAGGAGTTATCACGCTGACAGCCTAGCTGAGGCCCGGGGCCGAGCGTCAGAGGATTCCGGGCACTCGCTGGAGTCCGGAGTGCGGAGTCCCGAGTCCGTGGAAGTCGACGTGCCTCACTGCAAAATTATGACAAAGTTCTGCGGAAGAAAAATGCCGCAGAGGGCGTGGAAAAAATGCTTTGAAATGAAATCCAGAAAATAGGGTTCGCTTCCCTTTAAGACGCGTGATGTGCTAAGCAAGTAATGATTGCCCGAGGATAAGTCGTTGGCTCCCGAGAGATGGAAATGGTCTTGAATTACTTTAATGCCAGTCCCATAAGCCTTAGCCAAGGATAGTTTTGTAAGTTTCCTCGTTATTATGAGCCCTACTGACTTACTGAGCTACATACAACAAACTTTTAGATACGAAACTTAATACTATTTAGATATTCACAAGTAATAACATAATACAGTAATAATATGACAATGTTATGCCAAAGCGAATAAACTTTACTACTCTATTCAACACATTAAAATATTATTATATATCCTTACACGATTTAGAGTACACTGTTAACAATTACTTATTCGATTTATTTGGATAATTTGGATTTCGTAGGCTATAAACTTCCTTCCTAGGGAGAACGTGGCTTAAATTGGAGGGTCAAAACCGCAGGCAGTGAGACAAGTCTCAGACAGAAATGGGTGGCTTGGAAAATCGGCGGGGGGAAGTCGTGCTAAGTCCTAGACAGGACACCACGCCTATGTTCATCGGGGGGTTGTCAGCTAGTGACACTCAGTAACCCCCATCTGGTTTTTTTGGTCTCATTCCGCCTGCAAGTGAGATGAATGCGCGGTCGAAGAGATGAAGTGGCCACAGTTGTTGCGGCTCGGAAAAATTAAGTTCCTGGAGGTCGTGGTTTCAGCATTTTTCCTGCTTTCCCCAGTCGATTAAAATGGCATAAATCTGTCGGTTTGCCGCTGCGGTGGCTTTAGTCACCTCAGAATTGGCTTTAAAATCTGTCCACGAGGCATTTAACACGGCGGCCGCACGGATTATGGCTAAGTCGGCGTGGCTAATTACACATAAAGCGTCCGTGTTCTGTTTCTATATCCATGTACACTGAGCCAAATACCGTTGTTCACGTCAAAATAAAAACTTGCTTGTAAGCCATAGAACTTCGATACTAATTAACACGATTAAACTTTTGTATTATATACTATTTTGTTATCCTAAATTGCGATTTTATATTTAGTAACAAGGTGTTTTGTTTTGTTTTTTTACTTGCAGTCGTGAGAAAAAATACGGTGTCAATAACGTATTTTTGTGGTGCACCCTTGTTGTTTTAGGCATGGCTAAAAACAAAACATGGTCACAAAAGGCAACTTAACCCGTTAACGCGTTAAAGAGCAAGCCGAGTGGCTAAAAGCTATGCCGAGCAGCGACTACGGCTATTATGATGCTGGAGATTATGAAGCTGGCTAGGATGATGATGACTACGGCGACTGGTTAACTCTGGCTGACTGGCTGCCTCGGTTTACTGGTTGGTTGCCTCGCCTTTTTGCCCGGCCCAAGTTGGCCAAAAGGGGTTGTGGAATGGCAAGTCAAAGACTTTTTGAGTGGACTGCAGCACTCTGCAGAGGTTAAACACTAACCTGATGATGCCAAGCACAGCCGCACAACAGCAAGAAATGTGGAGAGGACTCCAGGGGTTTGCGATGGTTTAAGGCATATTTAGAACACTCTTTTCGGGCGTGGTAGTAGCATTTATTAAACCACTTCGAAAGTTAGAAATATCATCGCTACCAAATAAAATCATTACATTGTTATATATCCTGTAGGCCAGAGGACAAGAACTCCTCGCCAAGCAAAGCAAAAAAAGCAACCAAATATTTCATAAAAATTTGGAGCTTTTGAACCAACTGCATTTGATAGTTGAAAGACCCTGGACGTTCTGGCTCCGTCCTGCAAAACCATCAAAGTGGGGTTCTGTTTATGCAAATATGTTTGGGTCTGAGGTTTTTCTTTTGCCGCCCGTGTTGTCGTCTCTGCACATTTGCAACTGTGTTAGGCGTTATGTGGAAAGCAAAAGGAGGCACAGCATTTGGAAACAGGTGAAAATGAAGACATTTTGGGTGTGTTCAAGTTGAAGTTTGTTTGCTGGGAATTTGTGAGAGTTTGTTTACCTTTTGCTGGCCAGAAACTTTTTGCGGAGTTTCTTTTTTGGGCAGTTACCACTTTAAGAACATGAGCAAACAGCAATGTGGTTGCAGTCTTGAAATATGAAAACATGATGACTTTATGAACACTGAATGTGTTCACTTTTTTTGGCATATGTTTTTGTGAGTTATTTTATTTTTTGTTTACCTATCTTCTGCTGGTTGCGGTGTGTGTGGCATCATCAACGATGTTGTGACGTTGACGAATAACTTTTAACACTTTTTGCTAACGCAGCCGGTTAGCTTCAAGTTTTTAACGTTGTTAAAGAAAAAAAAGCATAGTCCCAAATGTAGTATAGTATGCAATAAATTTCTATTATGGTGAAGGGTGGTATGACAAGGACTTTTGATTTATACCATTACTGTTGATATATAATATTTCGTTTGCATTTGCATCTCCGTTCTTATGAAGCTTTATTCCTGTTGCTAGACAAATGCAAATAATTCAAACTTAATTTCCCATCCGAAAGCCAAAAAATGTGAGGTATATTTTTTTACATTCGGAAAACTGATAGCGAATAGGAAATATATATATGTCTTGACTTTAACAAGAAGCTGGATACTTCCGCGATCCAATTCCTTCTAATACATATGGATATACTTTCAATGGCACCAAAATAAAGCCAATTCAATCCTTTAGAATCCAATCGATTTCCATCATTTCGATAAATGATAATTACTCTTCTTTCTATGCCATATTGGGCTTTAATGTCTGAATAAAAAATTGGTGCAATAGCCATTCAAGTTAAGTTATCAGACTCCCCCGGAGCCCCTTTCTCATCGCTTACTCGTTTCCACTTTCCACTTTCCTTTGCTTTTCCAACCCAGATGGCTGGCAGCCCCGAAAGCCAAAAGAGGCTGGGTGTGGGCGCATGCAACTAAACCAAAACTACACTCAGCTCAACCTCAAAACTAGCTAACCAACAAACCTTATTAAAATGCGAGCCCCCCCTTAACCCATTACTCCCTGACCCCTGACCACCGAGCCCCGCCCCATCTCCTACCCATTCGCCCACGCACGTAAGGAAGCGTATAATTTAATTAAATTATCTGGGGCAGCTGCTGATGCTGCTTCTGTTGCAAGTAGCAACGAAAAATGTGCATCAAAGTGCACTTAAATCATCAGCGAGGCACGGCGACATACAGATAGATAGAGACGGATATAGAGAGCTAGAAGGAGAGGGTCTGTGGGAATTGGAAAGAGACAGAAGGATGGGATGGCCGCCCAAAATGGCGTTGGCTAAGTGCCGTGGCAGGGAGTTAAAAGTAGAGAAGAGGCCACGGAGAAATATACATGTTTCAAATGAATCTATAAGATATAGTTTATATTTGCAATGATTCCGAACTTTAAAAATATTCCAAAACAATATTCAAATGTCATACTTAAAGCGTGCTGTTAATGACATATAGAATATCATATCATATTCTATCATATTGATAGAATAACTTTCAAGCTTTTCCCTCAGTGCAGCCAAAAGTGGGCTGGTGTGGGAAGTCAGGCAGCCAAGCAACTTTGTACTTTGACTTGTATTAGTGACCGGAAATGCAGCTTTCAACAAGGAACAGGATCAGCGCAGGAGCCGCCTCAATGACTCGCCAAAGGCAAAGCGGCACGGAAAGGGAGTTAAGGTTGTTCGCTGGGTGAAGGGGGACGGGAACGGGAACGGGAAGCTTGAGCGGAACCGTTGACAAATGCTTTATGTATATACAGACTTGTTGAAATACTTTTATTTGCAGCTGGTACAATTTTATGAGCAAAGCGTTTGCATTTGAATGGCAAATATATTTATGAAAGGAGTAGAGGTCGACTCGGGACTGGGGAAAAAGAGCAAACTTTGCTATTTAAGTATACGAAAGTTAACGCTCAAATGGGATGGAAAATCTTTAAAACTTTACTTAAGACGTAGACGTAAAATGCTTACGCAGGGTACAATGCATCTAAATAGAACCATTCAGCGCAAACCACGAGGTGAAAAATTGTCATTAAGATGGTATTTTTTTAAACGCTTTCACTAACCGAACGTATTAATGCAGATCTATATTTTTGAATGCATTTTCTTCGGCGAATTGTTAATATAATTTATCCTGATATAGACGATGTGTGTCCAACTAAGCCACCTTACTAGCTTACCACGTCAGACTCAGCTTCTTGAAGCCTCTCAATCCGCATCAAGATTAAACAGCTAATGCTGTAGGGGAAAATCCTTTTGGGACATGCACCATTATCATCGCAGTCACAGCCAGCCCCCCAAAGAACTAAGTCAGCAATACCTTGACATCGTTTTCCGCAAGAATTTTCCTTTAAATTATGCACGACATTTTCCGTCATTGTTTCGATGCTCCGACTTGCTTCGCATATTTTTTTAGTGTCAAGTCTCGTGGGAAAACAGGGGGCGTGGCGGGGGTGGTAAAAGCGAGGATACCGTCAACCTAATGCATCGAAATTTTACTTTTTTGAGCTCAGCTGACATGCAAAATGAGTTAATGGCATTGGCAGCTGGAGGAAAGTGAAAACAAAAGGCATCTTAGTGGCCCGGGGAATATATTCCTCAAGCGATTTGCAGTTGATAAGCGAATGTCAACTGTATTTGGATGGAGTCAAATGCGCGTAATCGGGGCTCGCTTAAAGCAGAAATTAAGTCCCCCAGAGCCGAGATATTTAATTTGCGCAGAGATAATCCTCAAATTTGCGCTAAAACGAGAAATTCCATCCAGCTTGGTGTGCAAATATTTGAAATGAAATCCGTGCACCACCCGATAAGGTCTGGTGGGCAATTCAACCCCATAACATTGTTATGCCAGCAATCATGAAAACTTAATTAGAAGCTTATTTGGTGTTTTACAAAAACGTCACAATTTGCATACCGCATTTCATTTGCTGCCTCGCATCAGGCGATAAACGGACCGCAAAACATTTCGGCCCAACTGGGCAGGACGGGGTCCAACTGCCGAAGCCCACTGTAAAATACTAAAATTAAATGTGCTAAAATTAACATAAACAATGAAACGATAAGCACAAAATTGGCCTGCGCCAACACACTCAAACGAATCACACCGACAGCCGAATGGAAAATTGAACAACTAATTTGGTTGAACGGGTTTTGCCAATTTGCACAGAGTCGGCTTTTGCGCAACTTAAAAGTTTATGCTAATTGAAAATGTATAAAAGGATTCCAGCTTACGGAAATAATGTACATTTAGCACCATCTGAGGAGGAAACTACTTGAGTCTAAGTCCTAGCTTGTCTGAAATGAGCATATTTAATCACCTTAATTTGTTGTTTCACTGGTTTTCATAGTTCATTGAACTTGCCGTGTAAGTTGTGTGTTTGATGTTGAGTTTCATTGCGTTCTATTATTAATGGACTTAAATTAAGAGCCAATATTATTAACACAAGTGAGAAATAAGAATTTTCCCCGGAAGATCGATCTCAGTGAACTTAAATCTTATAAGCCCAAGCTCAAGTTTAATTTGTGTCAAAGGTTTTCCAACATGATGAGGACTTCTTTATCGTGTTACGGCGACATCCATTCGAGAACCGTCAAAATGCAAATAAGTTGTTAATTAATTTTGAAACGTTTTGTGTGCCAGGCCAGGAGTCGTAGTTGTCATCTTGTTCCCGCACATAGTTCTTGGTCCTTTTGTCGCAGCGAGCTTGGTGGTTGTGTATGTGTTTCTGGGGCCTGCTTGTTAAATTTAATAAACTTATGGGAACTTAATTAAAACGAAATTAATTCACATTCCCTGGCGCAACTTAAAGGCAGCCCGCAGTGCGCTCGCACTTCGGCGAAGGGGGCGTATGCGTAATTTTGCCAAGAATTGCAGAGCTCATTGCGCATACGCCGCATTGTCTGCTGGAAGAGAGCTTTGCATTAATTTTGATTTTCATCTGGTTTTATTTCATATCGTTTTTGGCAAGAATGTTGCTTGCTTTTCGCGCTTTTCACGCTTTTCTTTCTCCATGTAATTTATATGCGCGCAATGAAATGTTTGCAAAGTTACTCGCAAGTTCCATGCCTTCTTTTGTTGCCCGAAACAGCGCTTCTTCTAATTAAAAACAAAAGTTTTTTAATCTGCTTTATGGCATAAAGGAAAATAATTATGCATTTTTTAGTGGGCACTCGGAAAAACAAGGAGGATAAATGTTTTAAAGTATAGTACAGTACAGTAGTAGGCTTACGAAATAGATTTGGTGCATTTGGCCTCTACTTTGGATTTAACCCAATTCTGCTACCGATTCTATTGGCTTAGTTATAAATAAACGTCAAAACTTATAGAACCATCATAATAAAGTGCAGTAAAATATAATGTGATTTGACCATTTGCCACTTAAATAACTTGTGGAATTTCCAATGCTCAACTGTATTTTGCTTTTTGGCCCAATAGAAGACTAAGTCAGGCAGTGAATTTGTGATTACCATTTAGTGGTGATTGCCAAAAGTTGCAGAGTTGCACTTCTGTGAGTCGGCCTGCTTAGGTATGTAAACAATCCATTAACCAGAAACTTAATCAATTGGAACTAGTTTGGAATGGCAAATGCATTTTGCCGAGCACAGCAAATGCCAGAAATCGAACTTGGGAAACGGCCCGTCTGTCTGGCCAGGATTCGCTTCATTTTCAAAGTGCCCGAGAAGTTTTCCACGGAAGTTTGTGGGTCTCACTGTCTGTCTGTATCTATAATTGAGTGTGTTTGCCAAAGGTGCGTGTGTATGGGAGTCGTAGCCGTATCTTTTGACCAAGATTCAGCTGCAAACTTACAGATTCTGACCAAAGTTTACGTGCGGCTGCTACTGCTGCTGCTTCTGCTGTTGGCCGAAAGGTAACTGATAACTTTTGTGATTTAAAATTTGAGTTTAGATTGGGTTTTAATTGTATTTCGGCTCTGGCTGGCTCCGTCCTTCTGTCTATCCGTTTACCTGGCTTGTGTAAATTTGCCAAGTGCCAGGCGGCGATGATGAATGAACGATGGTGCCGAAAACGGGTTTCGACTTCTGGGTGGGCTTTTGAATTGTGTTGATTCAGGCACCGGACATCCAACAGGGATTTGATAATGGAGCACCATGGAATTGTGTGGACGGCAGTTTGGTGATTTGATGAGGGTTATCAGCAAGGTTAATTATTAGGCCCAAGCAGCATGTACATATACAGTTGGAGCAGTAGAAACGTTTCTGCAAAATAAACACGTTTTAATTGTGCTTAATAGAATTCTAAATCTTGGAATTTAAAATCAATACCTATTGCAGTTAAATAAAACTTTTTTAATTTATTTCGTTAGGCAAGTATTGGCAACTTTACATTAATTTAAAAGTATTTACTTACTCATTGCTTAAACAGGTATACTAGATTCGTTGAATGTAACAGGCAGATATATATATATATATTTATATATATATATTATATATATTCTTGATAAGGATCAATAGCCAAGTCGATCTAGCCATGTCCGTCTGCCCGTACGAACGTCGATATCTCAGGAAATATAAAAGCTAGGCTGAGATTTAGCATACAGATTCTAGAGATAAAGACGCAGTGCCACGCCCACTCTAACGCCCAGAATAAAAGGCCTTATTGGATTCTATAAAAATTATGTAAAACGTTGAATGAAGTGCTTTCGCACAAAAAAGAAATTAATTGGGATCTATGACCGTCTAAGATCTGGGGATCTTCAAAGCTCAGAAGTTCGGATATTTTGTAGTTAGATTCAACAGATTATAGGGCTGTGATTAAGAAATGTATCAGTCGTTAGGTGGCGCTAGTGTGCATTCTCGGAATAATTGTTCATAAATGCTGGGAAATTATCTAGGAATCATCTTCGTGTACGTTCAGATATAATTTTTCATTAAAATAAATACTAATTTGAAGCGTGTTTGCAAAAGAATATACAATTGAATAACGTCTTATTATATCTCCATTTATTATCATTGTCTCCGAGGTGATCACAGCTTAGTAATTTAGATAGGGAGCTGTGTAAATGGAACGGCGTAGCTCAGTGGTGCGGAGTAAGCCAAAGGCGAGGAGTAGGTCATGGAGCAGCCAGAGGAGCGGCTGCGTACTGGGCCAAGAGAGGCACAGCCAGAGAAAAGCCACGGGAGCAATCACAGGAGCAATCACAGGAGCAAGAGCAATTACATTGTAGTTCCTGGCGATAACCTGATAACTGGCAGCGGTCACAACTGGAGCGAGAGCAGCTACCACGACAGTCAGACCGGAGTGAAGCAGAGGAACCACGTGAGCAGTGTAGTCCAAAGCAGTCCAGGCTTGGCAGCAGAGCAGGAGACGATGGCCAAGACAAGGACGTCCTGTGAATAAAATACAATTAGTTTATAGGGCAGCAAGCTAAGATCTCAAACTTACGGATTTAAACATTTGGATTATGGATCTGGTGCTTTCGGTTCGAAAACTTGAACCTGATGTCGCCCAACACATTCCATACCACTATTTATGCGCCGCATCGGGACTGCGCCTGTGATCTCAGGCCATCGCATTCCGTGGCCACCAAGAGTTATTCCACATTCTGCAGTCAGCAGTGGGAAATCACATAAACTACGGCAAAGTGAAAATGGTAGATGGTAAATGGTAACGGGAGACTGTCACCGCATTTAAATGAACTGAATGAGTGCGATCATGAGTCAGATCTGAGCAAACATTCGGGTATAAATATGCTCCACGAAGAGCAGTGGGATATCAAGAGTTTCTAGGCTTCCGAAGAAGCAAACCAAACAAATATTTCACCATGTTCAAATACGTACGTTCTTCAGAAAGGATCCATAGAGGATTAAACTAATCAAGCTGATTTGTTTACAGGCCGTCCTTGTCCTGATAACCGTCGCCTGCGCTGCTGCCAAGCCTGGAGTCCTGTGTGCTGCCCTGGCGTACACTGGTCCTCTGGCTTACTCTGCTCCTCTGGCCTACTCTGCTCCTGCTGCCGTGGTAGCTGCTCCCGCTCCAGTTGTGACCGCCACCAGTAGCCAGGTTATCGCCAGGAACAGCAATGGTATCGATGCTGCTTCTGAGATTGCTTCCTTTTGCCTACCCTTCGCGTTTGGCCAACTCCGCTCCAATCAGCTGCGCCTCTGCTGCTGCGCAGGTCCTCATCTAAATTATCAACATGTGATCACTTGACGAAATAAATTTACAAATGTATGTCAAAAATGATGGTGGTGGCAGCGTGATAGGAAACTATCGATAGGATCAGGAGTGCAGTTGGCAGGAATGATCGAAAAAGAAGTTGCACACTAGAAATGCAATGGAATGGGTTGTGGAAAAGCGGATAAGTCGTTGAAAGTAGAAGTAGTGTTTGTCTCTTCCCTTAAACTTTTTAACATTAAACATTTAACATATAACGAAACAATAACCAATATTTAAATAAATATTACATGTATTAAACATGGTTTAAATTAGATATAATCCTTCTTAAAATGCATATGTTTATAGGATACTCTCACTGATGAAAAAGCTTTCCTGGGCCCCTTTCTTGTTTTATGCCTTTCAAAACCGCCAAACGACGACTAAACTTAAATATATTTTGCCTCTGCTATCTTACATTCCACTTTGAACTAAGATATTGTGAGATTAATTGGCATTATAATATATGATATATCGATTTTCCTGTGTGCGTTGAACTTTGCGGATTCGATGCAAAATATTTTGGTACAAACCAATTTATTTAAAACATAGATACCAATTTGCGCTGCTGCCAAGTATGGACTCCAAGGTGCTCCCCTGGCCTACTCTGCTCCCGCTGCCGCTGTGACCGCCACCAGTAACCAAGTTATCGCTAGGAACTACAATGGAATCGCCGCTGCTCCTGTGGTGGCCAAGTACGCTGCTGCTGCTTTGGCCTACTCCGCTCCTCTGGCTTACACTTCTCCATTGGTTTATAAAGCGCTAGTTCTTCTGTAAGAACGTCGACTGATCAATAAAAACAAACACAACAAAATTAGATTTTTTAAAAATTGTTCGATATTATTTATAACTTTATTAGTACTATAAATTTCTATCGATTTGCCAAATAACTTTTTGTCACGCCCACTCTAATGCCCTAAGACCGCCAAACAGGTTAATATAATTTAATCCCCCAATATTTCGCGTTTGCATTCCCAATAGCTGAGTAACGGGTATCTGATAGCCGGGGAAATCGACAATAGCATTCCCTCTTGTTAGATTTCGACTTGCTCCTTTCAATTATTGAATCTTAAGAATTCTTCCCCCTAGTAGGAACCCTATGTTTATGTTCCTCCTGAAAGTGATTTACCAAACTTCGCCTCTCTCCGCAGCATTCCAAATGTGATTCTTCCCAGCATATTGAGATGATATAAGGCTTGGGAAAACGTTGAATTAATGCTATCAGAATGCTTGATTTATACCTAATTCTGTGTGGGGGTTTTCCATTCTCGCCGCCCCTTCGTAGCTGCTTCCTTCGGAAAACGACATCGGCAGCAGTTGTCGCTTCACACATTAAAATATTACAACATGAACTGGAAACATGAACACGATGACACCCCGCACAGCCATACACTGACAGAAATTATGATGTGTCAGCAGAGCATGTTAGTAGGGCCCTCTCGCTCGCACCCGAGGCGAACATAAGCCCGAACATGAGCTCATATTTCGTCAAGCTATAAATAAACTAAATTGCCAAAAGTCGAGACAGTAGAACCCAAGGCAGGCGTTTTGGCTTAACGGCAGATTAAACAGGATGTGCGTGACCCAGAGTTGGTATCGTGATTAAGGATATCGCGGCACGAGGCGCGTGGCGAATGCTGTTCAATTCTGGTTACTATGAAAAGGATAGGATAGCTATTGTCTAAAAATAAAAGTCTAAAAATGTCGAGTTCCTCGGCTATCACATACCCGATCTTGGCAATATCGTTCGAAATTGGCACAACATATTTTTCAAAATTATGTGCGTAAAAACCTTTGCTATTCGAGGGCTTTACAGTTACTTGTCACTTGGGCAGCACTTTCGAAAGTGGAACCCACTCGCCACGCCCAACGTGTTTGCCATTTGCCTGTTAGCTTTTATTAACTATGCACGCGTGTTCGGGTTGTTGTTGTTAGCGATTACAAGTATAAAGTGCATGACTCCGAAGACAAGCTATTCCACACCTGGGGAATTTTCTCGCCAAAAACTTTGCAGCCAGCTAATTGACGGGGTTTCCGACGAACCCCGACCCACTCTAAAAAATAATAAAACCCATGCGCCCAGCCAACCACTGCACTCAAGACAATTGCTGATAAAACGCGAGTAGAAAGCTCAAATAATATCAAAAAAGATAAAAGCCGTTGGCCCTCATCTCGAAAATTTACTTTGTGCGGCGACTGTGAAAAGCAAATGAGCAAAGAGAGTTGAAAGCACGCCACTAAGCCACCCATCCAGCCAGCTACCCAGCTACCCAGCCAAAGGACCTCCAGCCACCCAATTTCCACACAACCCAAGGGACCTACCATATGCAAATAATTGCTGTGAACTTTTGGCACAGAAAGCAGGCAGTGGCAAATGCAATAGAGCTCAGTTAGCAATCAAATTACGAGTATCAAAAGAAAACCCGAGAAGAAGGCAACCGAAAAAAACGAGCTCCGAAAATGTTGACAAGCCAGAAAATGTTGGTCCGCTGGACAGGACCAAAATGTTAATTGGGCTCATGACACTGCCGACCAAGGCATAAATCATAAAAATGTAACACCAGCGACACAAGGTGGCCCGGAAAATGGAAGTGCAGGCAGAGCCAGACGGGCGGACCAATATTCTGGATGCTTGGGCTCTCTGGCGGAGGATCTGCACCCAAATCGGGCGGAGGCATCGGAATCGGAGAATTGGGAGAAGTAGCTGGCCAGACGAGACTAACGAAACGTAACGACCAAGCGAAAACTTAACAAGTGTGAAGGGAACGGTGATGGATGATGGCCAGGATAAATGCCCTAGAAGGTTCTGCGGATTTATGAGGCTGGAGACACGATTGTTCGGTGCATTAAATGGGTGGTGAAATTATGAATATACCAATTCTAGATATAACTGTATAGTTTCAAAATTTAAAATTGATTAAAATAATGATACAAATTCTGTTAACGAACCATTTTCAACTCATCCGTGTAGCCCAGTCCACCCCGCATATCCATTGACCCATTAGTGGGCACAGAAATGAGTTTATGCTCGCCTGATTCCAACATTTTAGACACATACACCCAAAGCAAAATGTGGGAAAAATATAGTCAGAGGGACCCAGATCGAAACGCTAATGGGAAGGGGGGATGAAAACTTTAGACCACTAGAACTCCGTGAAGTGAAATGTAAGTACAACGTAACTTAAGCAGTTTTACATCTTCAAGCAGCATGAAATTGATTGATGGCCAGAACTCACGCCGCCTTTGCCGGGAAGTAGAGAAAAAATGAAAAATGATTTGCGCGGATTATGAATTTCCAACGTTTTCGCGGACCCCTTACCGCCTCCTTACCCTGTCATCCATCTCGCCATTCAAAGTGGGGAACGATGAGGGGGCGTGGCTGGGGACAAGATGGCCAGGGCGAACTTTTTAACCTTGTGCTGGTGGCAGGGACGTGGCATTGATTAAAGCCGTCGCCTGTCACCAAAGTCAAAGTTAAGTAGGCATTAGCCAGGGCTAAGGGATTGGGAACAGGGCAAGGGCTACGGCCAAAGGACATAGACAGGGCCTCTGGAGGCGACGACTGATTTACACATTTCCGCTGGCCTCGGCAGCCGAGAAAAGACAGCTGATTGGCTTCCTCAGGAAGGAGCCACTATCTTAACCCTTACCTTGGCATCTGTGCTTTAAAATCACCAATGTGACTTTGGATAAAATGAAATATATGTATGCCTACGATTCGTTATATGTTTCGATTTCGGATTTTTATCAAATTAATTGAACTTATAAACATAAGCATATATAAACATTCTATAATATCTTCCTTGAAGACACGGATTTGTATGAATTGACCTTAAACCCTCACCTCAACAGAACTGTATATCGGCTTAAAAAATCATCGACACAAAAAAGTGGCATAGTTGTTAGTTATCATGCTCCCCTCTTTACAGAAAATCGAAAGTCAAATATCTGTCTATATCTATTAAATTTTAACATGTTTTTTTACAACTTCAACCATTAGTAAGAAATGCACTTTCTAGTATATCAGTTAACTTTTTCGAATGCATTACACTCTTGAGAATAGCAGATTTCCCATGCAAACTATGAAATGCTAGCTAAGTTGGGGAAAGGGTTAAAGATATGTAAAATTTAACTCCCTACGTAATTTTCGCCCACGTATAGGTGCTACATTTAAGTGGGTCTACAAATGTTTCACTAAATTGTGGTTGCTAAGTTCAAGGCTAACGCTTTTTTGCCCGAGGCTCCTTGGCTTCCGAGGTTTCGAGGTAGCATAATTAATTTTCGTTTAATTGCTGGGCGCTAGTTAAACTAACAAGCAGAACACACTCGTGCAGCGTGTTGCCCTCCCTCTCTGCCTCTTTATAGGTCCCTCTAATAGGTTCCCTCTAAATAGGTCCCTCTCTCTTGGATGGCCGGCAGCATTTCAATTAATTAATGTACCAACATTGTGGGCGTAGTAGGACGTTCGGATCAGGCTGAGAAATGGGGGGAAATTCACAAGTTGACAGCGGCAAACACAAGTTAGCCTACATATAAAGCAAGAAATCAAACATGGCAGCCCCTGACCAACAGGACGAAAGATTTGGATAGTGTGGGCCACAGGGACGGATGGATGGATGGATGGATGGCTGAATTTAGAGGAGGAGCAGAGGAGCCAACTGCTGCTGTTCCCATTAATGATGAGGTGCTGGATGTGTGGACTGGGACTGGGACTGCCCTGCTGTGCCATCTACTTTTTCTTCCACCAGCGCTGTTTGTGTGAAAGCGTTAACGACTTCCGATAGTTGCAAAAGTTGAGATACACCATCCACACCCCTTCACCCACACGAGAAGTGGAGAGGGATTCGCAAAAAGGGCCGCAGGAAATGTCTGATAAACTGAAAAAAAAGCAAAACCCACACTCACATGCGCTGAAGAGGGATGCGACGCTAGTTTTATAAAGCTTAAGCAAATATTTCTCTTTACACGCATTATTATATTTCTCATTTAAAGTAACCCTAGATACTTTTTATTTAGTTGGTAAAATTAAAGCCCTCGGTTCGATACACTTTTTTGTTGAGAAATTTGATAAACTTAAAGCTTAGTTATTTAGTAAGCAATTTGTTTAGTTTTTTGTGGCTTTGGCAACCTGTTGACATATATCAAGAAATTTTATATTCCCGCCAAGCAGTTGTCAGAAACATAAGAGCCACATATGCATGTGTTCTAACCGCTTAATCAACCCTCTGAGAGGATGCACACAAAGGCCAGGGATCGGCCAACATATGTTGTATAACTTCCAGCGCCGACTCGGAGCCTCATTATATAATTGCAACTGTTTTGAAGTTATGACGCCACCCCCGAACATGGTGCATGCAACCCACCCCCTCTGGAACATCATCCCTTTCGGCCACGACCGTGGCTTGTGTTTTGTGTCGTAATTTGTAATCTCAGCGTTGGCATGTGGAAATTTGTTATCGTTTTAGTGTTTGTTGCTTAAATTGCCACAGCAACGCAGCCACGATGGGATTGGCGAGGGAATGGCATGGTGGGCAGAGCAAAGAAATGAGAAATAAAGTAAAAAGGGTTCCAACGCGTCTATCATATTAAGTCGGTATTTATACGAGCGTGTGTGCGCCGGAGTTTCGTCTAGACTTTGCACAGGTAACCGACCAGGCCAAAGTAAAAGTTGAGTGAACTGCAAAGGCTTACAAATAAGCAGAAAAAGAAAATCCCGGAGTGGAGAGGTGGAAAATCAAGCCCGCACAGCGCTGCTAAGTATGCTACAAAATATTATATTAGCAAACAAAAGCAGCTGCAGCAAGTACTCGCACAGACACACACACAGAAAATACCAGCTTGGCTTCACCACAAGCGCATTGCGTCACCAGGTCGTATACGTAATGTGCGAGTGCCTGTGTGCGTGAAAGAAAATTATATTGAAATTACAAAAACCCCGTGCTGAAAGGAAAGTGGTGTGAAAACTGCTGCAGAATACAAGGTTGCGGTGGGTCATGACTTGAGTATTTTGCTTAAGTCGTCTAGTCGCTGGGCTCATTAAATGGATGGATGAAGATCTTAGAACACATATAAGCGAAATTACCTAAACGAAAGGCTGGGCTCAGCTCTTTAGCCGGCTAATTGTATGAGGCCCTCATTCATATTCATACTAAATGACAGATGAGTGAAGTGAATAGGATTATGATTAAAGGAATGACTTTCTAAAGTATAAGAAACCCTACAGTTAACGCATTGTTCATAATAAGACAAGATGTGTAATCTAAATAAAGGTGTTGGGCTACTGAATAAAACATTCGTGGAATCTAATATTCTACGAGTAATGTTAATGTATTCACATTTTATTACAATCAACTGCAAGGAAGTGAGTTGTACTTAACTCCGAGACCGAGATATATGCAAATATTGTGTATTGCAAAACTAAGTAACCTTTCGCCCCGCGTTGCATCCATCACAGGTTATAAATCCATTCAAGGACTACTCAACCTTGAAAATCCAACCAGATAGACACCTCCCGAATAATCGCTAAACAAAAACAAAGTTCTTTGCCACACACATTAAAAACAAATTACAAATAGATGATTGCGGGAAACACTTTGCGGCTCAAATGGAATTTAAACCACTTCTATCAGATGCTTCTGTGTAAATATTTACACTTCGTTAGCTGCCAAAGATACCCACAGCGAGTACAATGGAAAAAAATTAAATCCGCCGCAATTGGAGGGGGATTCCCATTTCCCTAAAAAAAAAGTCGAGGATACACGGAAGTTTAAAAACCGCTACGTCTGCTCCTCCCTGTTTTGTGTTCCTTCGAAAAGCATTTTATGCAAATGCCTAGCGCCAGAAATAGCCCTAAAAAATGGGAAAAATACAGAAATACATTTTCTGGGCCAGTGCATGACAAAGGAACACAAAAAGCTAGCGAATAAAGAGAATTTTAAGTGCTCCCGAGGAACTCGGGCTGCCGGGTGGCTAAATTAACCTGGCAAATTGCAGGCAAAGATAAATCTAATACGGGCCAAACTGACCCACAAATGAAGTCATCTCGGATCAATTCAAGTCAATTTGCTAAAAATAAGCGTTGGAACTGATAATTTTTTTGGTAAGCTCCGGCGATGGCTTATATGCAAAGACCATTTTCATTTTTCCATTTTCAGTTTTTCCTGCTTTCACACTCCAAACCGCTCGCGTTCCCTGTTCTTCTTCTCTGCTTTGAACCGACCACAAACACCTGCTGGAAATTCTTTTAATTAGCGCAGAACAAAGGCAGCCAAACGATGATGACGATGGGGTTGCATGGCGAGCAAATTGAGAAAAAATAAAGGAAGGAGGATACCCAGGCGGAACAGCCAAACAATGAGCGTTAAATTCTATTCAATGGCAAAAATGGAAGCAAAGCAAATAATTGAAGTAGTTTGGCCAGCCAAGAAAAGCGAAATATAAAAAGAAGGGGACAAAAACAACATTAATGAGCTTGCTCGCTGCCTCGCTCTTCCGCTTTTCCCCCAGCCTTCCCCGCTTTCACCGCTTTTCCTTCGCGCCGCTGAAAATGTCATTACTGAAGGGCCAGCAAAACGGATGTCGAGTTGTTGTTTTGGTTGTTTGTGCAGCCATTGTGATTTGTATTTCTTCTTTGTCGACTGCCCTCAATTGGCAGCTTATGCATTTGACAGGTATTGATTATGATTATGTTATTATTTATTATGAAGTGGGCGGTGCTTTAAACTCTGATTGAATTATTGTCTAAAGTACCTAATGACCGACGTTCCCGAAAATTAATTGCCCCTCGATTAAAGTCGGAAAGCTTAAATGGCAGAAAATTACAAAGAATTCTGAACTTTATGTTTAATTTACAAAAATTAAATCTTTCTCTTACATAGCAATTCAATTTCAATGCTGATGTTCCTTCGAAATAATATATACACACTACCAAATAGTTGTAAAAGATGCTCAAAATGTAAAGGATATCAGTTAAAAAACATAAATTATGCATGAATATGACACAGGTGTTTACGTCATCAAAAAACAAAAAACTTTCATTTAAATAAAGCAGTTTTTTCCAGGAAAAGTGGAGCTCCACACGCAGCCGAAGACAGCGAGCAAATGTGGAGCAGTACAATAGAAAACCTCGCGCACAGAAAATCAGAAAAAAATGGTGGAAAAGCGAGAGACAAATGTTTTATTCAACATCTGAGCGGAGTTTCCAGTCAGCTGGCCGGAGAGAGGAGAAAAAGAAAAGCTTTCGCCAGCTGAGTTTTCCGAAGGAGAGAGGGAGAGAGATTGAGAAAAAGAGAGAGCAGAGCACGTGCTGGTGCGTGAAAATATTGAATGGCAGACACAAAGAGCAGAGCTCAAAACAGAGAGACAAAGGATTGCAAAATACAAAAAATATGCTGGGAAATGTGCCACACATACAGCAACATACAAGCCACAGGATTTATACATGTAAGGGAATGGCAACATATGACAGCTGTCATGTTAGAGTCCTTAGCAAAAGCAGCAGCAGCAGCAATGAAAGTTGGGTTAGGTTGTGGAATTGTGATTAGGAACGAACAGGCGGAAGTGGAAAGCAAGCTGGATTAACGGCTGCAGGCGGGGATTATCAAGTTGTCAATGAATAAGTGAAATGGATGAAGATATAAGCCAGGCGGGAAGCGCCCTAAAAGGATTATTAAAGGACCCTGCTCATGCCGCAGATAAGAAATTGCAGTGGGGTGAATGAAGCTCCCAAAATTGCTGGTTAAATATTTGAAATTTAGCCGTGAAAGCTACGGCTCATTGTTTTAAATTGAGTATGTTCTCGTATACCAAAATATATATAAAGTAACTAACTGCATCAACATCAAGTAAAGTAAATTTAAGTCGTATTTTGAAAATGATTTTCAATTTTCGAATGGTATATATCAGTGTAATTATTTCATTTGCCATAAATTAAGTTTAAGAAAGGATTAATTCTTAAAGGTAAAGTTCAATTAGCGCCAATACTTTCCGAACTCTGCCACAAGCTGATTTAATTAATAAGTTATAAAAGGCACTCGGCGAAATTGGGTTAAGCCAGCATTAACCCAATATCTGGCCGGTGTAACAGCTGCGCACGGATTAAAGCTCGTTAAGAAGGTGACTTCCGAGTTTCCTATCAAATCAGGAGCAGGCAAGCCCAGTGACCGATGAGGGAAATCGAATACGCAGCCAACTATGCCATCGCAAATTACAGTCAGGAGCAGACGCATCTGGAGCCGGGGTCCTAAATCTCGAATCCTGGCAACAGTTGTCAGCCTCGGCGCCTCGGAAATCTGAGCATCTTGCATATGATGGAAAAGTGCGGCGAATCGGCAAATCAAAGGGGGTTAAATGACGCGTGAAATGCTAAAAGGCAACCAGATCTGACTAGAACTCCACTTTAACAAACGGAAAACTAAATATATTTGCAAGGACATAGGAGATCCAAAGGAAACTATTATAATCTTAAACTCATACGTGTAAAAAGACAATTATTCTCTTTATCATTTGGTGTAACTACTCTTTAGTAAGGAAATATTTCGCTGTTTAAGATAAATACTCTACGGCTGAAGCCTGGAGGCGCAATAAACCTGGCCGAAACTGGATGACAGTTTCGTGGCCGAGACCCTGGAGGATGGATGCATGGGAAAAGGCTACGGATCGGGAATGCGCGATTCCGACCACAAAATGCATGTCCACCGCAGCAGCGCAACGCGGACAAACAACCATAAAAACAGGGCAAATTAATATTTTATAACTTAATTAAAAACAACAACAAGAGCAGCATCATCGGCAACGGCAGCAGTGGCAGTGCCACAAAAAAAAAAAGAAAACAAGGAGCGAGCATATATAAATATAAAAATAAATGGGCGAAAAAAGCATTCCTGAGGTCGCTGAGAACTTAAAGTTCCGCGACATGATAATTTTTCATTATTCATACGCAGCGGTGGCCGCTGGGAAAGCTTTTCTAACGTAAAACACTGGACACCGCACAGTCAATTTAATTTTAATTTACACTTCATGCATAAAAAATTAAACGCGCGTTGCCGTGTCAATTGATGAGCGGCGAAATCGCGCCACACGCAGCTTTTTGCTATCCGATACTCATTCAGGAGGTCCAGGACGCGTGGCTCCTGTGGCAAATATTTTTAAAAATGCTATCCCCCAGCCCAGGAACTGCCCCACCGAAATAGCCCAGCCCATTAAGCACAAGGACGAAAAGGATGCGGTCGATTCAGCAATTGTTTGTGGAAATGTGCAACGGAAGCCGGAATGGAAGTATTTTACGGCCAACTGCCAATGCAGCAGCCAGGATTCCCTTGCTCCCTCCGAGTAACTGGCAAAGGAGTAACCGCTCCTCCAGGTGGACTGGGTGGGGAATGTAAATTTGATTGAGATCTTAAGCAGGAGAGCTCAAGAAACGGAAAATGGTAAATGTGCAGCGGTAAGGGATACTTTGTGAGCTCTCACATTGCTTTATCCTGATTAAAGCAATCCAGGCAGCTTATTATGGAGAAATGTCTGCCAGTTCTGCGAACGCTATTCGTGTAGAAATTCTCATTAATTTTTGTATATTATTGAGGCAATTTGTGAGAATTGTGTACACACTAAATCAGCATCAAATACGTTTACGCAATTGAAATATATACATATTTTCAATAGGCTACATCTTATTTTTTTGGTGTCTATAAGGGATTCACAACCTACACACTTTGTTCTATTAACTGGGCCCAGAAGTATCTCCACTAGTTCAAGCATATTCTTATCAAGCTTTCATATGGAATTCTTCTAGGTTAGTGACACATTTTGAAGATATTACCATTTCTGTTACAATTTCCCTTCGCCATCGCTTGACCCAAAGTCATATTTTTGTTTTAACTTTTGAAAGAAGCATTCTTTTTATGTTTGGGGAAATATTTTCAGCGCTTTGTTCTCGTAAATTGAGTTCCCCTACAATCAATCAATTGTGTGAGGCGTATGTCAATTTGATATGTGTCTGAAACGCCGCCCACTGCCCTGCTACGCACCACTAGAAATATACACATATGCCTACGATTTTGCTAGGCTTACATATGTGCAAAGTACACAAATGTGAGTGAAATATAGCCATCAAATAACAACATTGGGCCCAAAACAATTTCCATGTCGATAATGCATGTATTCAGTAATTGTTGGTACTTAGCATTGAATTCATCGCTTTAATGTGTGCTGCAAATTGAGTCAATTAAGTGCAGCGTTTAATATCTTAAAAGCAGCAAGACCACACTCATTTTCAAGACCCATTTCCGATAAAACATAATTACTTTGACTGGCGGAGTCTGAAAACCGGAAACAAACAGGCTACAAAGCCCATCGAAAAACGGGCAGACAAACAGAGATCGATAAACTTTGGTAGAGGCAAGCGATTTGTATGCCATGATACCCTTGGACCCACTCCGCCTCAAAAACATAGACAATAAATTCGAACAAAGGGCAAAACACATTCGACGAGTGGCAACAGCAGCCGAAACTGAAAAAATATAAGGGAAAATCGAAAAAGAAAATTGTCAGAGACAGCAGCCGAGGAAAGTCAGGCGAAAATGGCGAGGGGCAAATTGCGGAAAGTGTAGGGGCCGAGAACAAGGAAAACCAAAAACCGCAAACAAAATGGAAGCTCTTTTAGTCTCGGATTCGATTTATATAGTTATATATAATGTGGGAGGCGGCAAAAGAAATGCCGATGGTTGCCCACTGGAGCGGCAAATTCTTTTGCGGCTGCCGCTGGAAAATGTGGCTCCAAATGCTTACACACATGGAAAAGCATAAACACATATATCAAATTTACACTTAAACGGAGTTGTTCTTAACCTATTCCTATTAACCAAGTCGTGTTCCTTTAAAGCTGTTACTTAAATGATATTCTTAGCCACATTTTATTGCTTCAATATTAGAGAACTTACCTATTGCTTACAATAAATCATATTTTTTAATAGCACCTTTAGATGCCAACCACACCCATCGAAATGTACAATAGTAGTTACATATTTTTTAGTGTTTTTAAATATTTCATGGCTACAATTTCCTTCTCCGCTTAGCAAGAAAATCCGGCGGTGAAGTAGTAGTTTTTTATGCCCTGTTAATTGTGCCCTTACCCCCACCCATTGGAAACCTTTTCACCACTTTGCATACGCAACTGTCAACTTTTGCCATTTTCGCCAAACTTCACACCAGTTGGGTGCTTGGTGCTTGTGGGCGGAAAAGACCACCCACTCCCACACACATGTGTGTGTATGGCCATCATAAATATTTTCCAGCCCATTGATTTTTGGTCGTTTGGTCTGCCAGCCGTTGCTGATGAAGTTGCCATAGACATTTTCCGAGTGTGGGCGTTCCCAAAGTTAAATTCTCCAAAGTCTAAGCGCGAGGCAGCAAAGTTCGGAAAATTCGGCCTGTCTGGGCTTTGGGAAAGCTCCCGATAATTGCCATTCGAGAATATTGCGGCACACAATCATATGACTTGGTCGCTGTCGATAAAGAGGATGCTTTAAAATGTCACAAAACTGATTGAGTAGGAATTGAAGGGTATTGGGATTTTGGAGCCAGTCAAACATTACCGATATTCTGCTGATGCTTTTGCTGTCCAACCACCCATCGCCACCCACTCACAGCTCACCCACAACCCCATTCTCATTATGTTGTGTGTTTTGTTTTCAGCGACACTTGATTGCCTTTGCGGCTGTTTGAGTGTGTCTATGAGGTCGTCACACCCTTCACAAAGGGTATTGTCATGTTTTGGGGCACTTTAAAGGGAAAAATATATATTATATATAATATTATTTACACTTACTACCCTACTTATTTATACTTACTTACATATTAGTTTTATTTGGTTGAGCATGTAGGGTTAGTAAAACGGAGTGGATTTTAGTTGAGTTATTCTCTATCAAGGTTACACAAGGTAAGCAGATCTATGAAAAAGAAACTCTATGTATTAAGACTAAGGATATTCAAGGGTACTATGCAATCGTTACTTTCATAAAACTCCCATAGCTGTTATTATTTTTGCTGGCACCGAGCCCATAGCCAAAAAGTATGCTACGCATCCCATAGACGCAAATTATGATGTCGGCTGATGCGAGCAAACGAGAAACAAACAGGCGGCAGGATGGAGAAAGTGGAGAGAGTGGGGATAGAGAAAGGAGCCAGACACTCGGGCGTGTTGGTGTGCGTGTGGGCCTCGTCGATGCGTTTTTATGCCCAGACAATTTGATGGGGCAGGCTCATAAATATTTTTGCTCAAGTTAATTGAAACATTACCAAAAAATGCTTGTTGGCAAATATTGAACGTTTTTTGCTGTTTGCAGGACTCGCATACTCACACACAAGACTAATGGGCGCTTGTACGCACACATGTACACATCCATTTTTTAGCATAAAACGATTTTTTGTAATGATTTATTGGCAGTTGATGGATATAAATGGATGGAGAAATGTTTGCCTGTTGTTATATGGCAAACAGTTTCCACGGAAATTTAATGGCAACCAGTGCGAACCAAGAAAAATGCAGGACCTCAAATTCCAGGCGATTGTGTATTTTTGCTCTTAATTGTCCTCTTAGTTGCTTATTGTAAATATCAAAAGATTGCTATCGGCCAATTAGCAAAAGTCATTTTACATCTCAATATTTTATAAAATATTATTTTTATTATAATCATCGAGAAATTGCTGAACGCAAATGAAACTCCAAAGTGCAGTTTCAGGATCAGTATCAAATTTCTGATTAAATATTTCTATTAACATAAATGTTGTGTGTCTTTATAAAACCACAGAACCAATTCGTTATGTATTAACCAATAAATTATGATTTTTAGGCCAAACTGAGCTCCTCTCAACCGCAGCATATTAATACTTATCAAATTTATAGCAAATTGTTTGCTTTGTAAACCATTAAAATTGCATATTTACTTTCGTTTGGGCAAAAAACTGCAACCACATAATTTGGCAACATTTTGCGGTTGAACTTTCTCTTTTCTCGGCACTTTTTCTCCAGTTAATTTTGCGGGTTTTAATTAAAATTTGTTTGCGCCACACAAAGCCTGTCATTTTTGTTGCTTTTTGTCTGGTGGTCTTTTCTGATTAGGGTTGAGTTCCCTCCGCCCAAAAACAAAATCGCACGCTGTGTGCCGACCTTTTAATAATGCCGATGAAAAAGTATACCTACGAAATTTGACAGACAGCCGAAGAAACGCAGGCGACGGCAGCTAATTGAAAAAATACATTTTAATAGCATAATTTTTCCAGCTTGCGGTTTGTCGAAGGGCCGCGGAATGTCTGGGAAACACGGTGGGGAAAATGTGAAAATGTGAGCGCCGGAAGTTTTCCGGAGAAACCTGCCGTTCGTTATTGGTTATCACCTGGCGGAAATCTACGGGAAAATGGCAGAAGAAAGTCACGTCTCGACATCAAACACTATTCAAATGAAATTTGTTTTTGATTAGACAATTTCTATGCAAAAATCGCAACGCCGGGATTTTAATAAAACAAATTGGTTTTCCCTCGCTCACCTCACTTCTTATTTCATTCGCCCCGTTTACTTACAGCTAAATTAAATTAAATTAAAAATTCAATGACAGGACATTAGAAGAGCGACCAGATTGAATTCCTCATCTTGCCCAGAAGTTTGTCTTCTCGTATCGACGATGCAAATGGGAGTGTCCAGAATATATTTCCGTGTATATGTGTCGAAATCTGTTGATGACGCCTTGCACAATAAACCGCAGTCTATTGTGTGTTGATTCCATTCGAAACTGATTGGAATAGCTCCTTTTGGAGTGGGTTTTAAATAATTCGTTAGATTTGAGGTTTCATGGCTTGCGGCTTTTATTGGGCCTTTAAATTGGTAGCGAAAGCTTGTCGCAAACTGTGGCAATGACACACAGGCCACTTATTATTTGTGGTCAAGCAGAAAATTATAATAACTAATAATGAAGTTGAAATTGCCTGATCAAGCGTCTAAATCTCAGCTAAAAGTAAGACTCCAAGTACCTTTTTTATATAAAAAAATCAGCAAGTTAAGCATTACTTCCAAGACATTAGAGTAATAATACCTTATGGATTAATAATTTAAAAACATCTACTACTCTGTTATTTTCAGTGTATCTGTATTTGTATTTTCAGTGAGAATAAAGAATCTTGCTGATGCATTAGATTGGCTTTAGAGTCAGCACTTAAAAAGTCGAGTTCATAGGTTGAGTGGATAACCAATCTTAGATCCAAAGGTCTTTAAAGGACCCAGTTCTTACCCAGTTCCCGTAAACTCTATCCTTTTTGACACAGAGTCAAAAGTTACGCAGTTGCCGAGAAGTTAAGTGCAGGATGCAAATGCTAAAGCTCCTTCCCAAAAGACCGAAAAGGTAAAATGTAAATATGCAGACTGCGGAGACAAAGTCTTGGCCTTTGAGCCGTAAGTTTTACGGGACTGCATATGTGAAAAGGAGCTGGAAGTTGGAGTTTATGGTTTCCCCAACCCTATCCACCGAGCCCAGAACTTCATTAGGCCAAGTGCATCCTCCCACACACAGTGATGGTTGACCATCTAATAAATTGAAATATATGTAGGTAACACCCACTCCTGCCACCACCAACATACAGATATGGTTAGAGCAGTGTCTAATTTGTGTAATTATTGTTGAAAAGCATAATCAAACATCTAAAAAAATTATAATGATTAATAATTCATTTTTTCATTTTTGATGATTTACAATGCACTTTATCAACATAAATCCATGCTAATAGCAATTTAATCTCATTTAAATTTCCATTTCTATTCTTTTTTTCAGTTCCCTTCCAACATAAGTTTATACTATTTCGTTAAGTATGCTCGTTACAAATTAAGCTAAAAATAATGAATGTTCTATGTAAGATACACTACTATTTTGGCCGCAGGTGTAGCGGTATTGCACCACTTTCATTTGCGTTAATAACGCCAACGGTCAGCTTTGATTGTGCATTTTGTGAGTGAAATAGAAGTGGAGGCGGTGAATCCTGTCCAGCGGCAGAAGAAGATGTTGTGCTCGCAGTTCTGCTGAATTGGGCAAAAGTTTGGGGCTCCTTTCTCCATTACGTGGCGACGCTCGACTCGAACTCGAACTCGAAAGCCACTTGGGCAATTAGAGCTCTGAAAAAGTTTGTCCAGCGCCATCGCCATCGTCATAGCCATCGCCAACAGCATCATCATCATCATCATCATGATGGTCGTCATCAGGACAACTGTGAAACTTTCGTCAAGCGTTTGGGAGTTGAAGTTTTCGCCCTTTTCGGCTGCTCGTCCTGCGGTAATTGCGTGCGTATTGTTAGGCGAAGGCATTCAGGATCCCATTTTCAGTGGAAGGAGCAGGAGCAGGGGAAAATTGCAGTCGAAACGTGAGACTTTGGGCTGTGTGAATTGCGGGCATAGCAGATGTAATTCGAGTAAATAATTTATTTTGCATCGCACTCAGTGCGGCGTTTTGCTCTGACGTCCAATAAATGCATCTCTGCACCTAATAAATCTGCCAAATCAATAAACGTAGATTGTAGGAACATATATCCTCAAGTTGGATTATCATTATGATTTTACAAACCTTTTTGCAAACAAATTCATTCGCTTTTCTTATTTTCGCAATTGTTTTGCTCTGCACACAATAAAAACTACTTTCTGTGGAATTATCTAATTCCCAGGCATAAGCAGAATATGAGTTTATATGTAAATGCGGCTGCATATCCAAGCCGCTCATATCCAAGCCGCTCATATCCAAGCCGTATCCTTAGACCCTTGACCCATCGGATGATGATTGCTCTGATTTCCAATACGCTTGTTGAGCATCCAGTTTCTCCGGGGGCAACAACATAAAATGCATATCAAGTTCAAATTGAATATCCTCATTTGACGCATGGAGCAGCCAGGAAACACGGACAAAAGCCCGCTGAACAGAAACAATGTATGCAATCCCTGTTCATGGCAAGTAAAATACACCTTTGTGTGTTGCCTATAAAAAATGCAGTAAAGGAGTGGAAATTCTGGGCGAGCAAGCAGATTCCCATCAGTTTCAGCTCTGTGTCCGTGTCCTGGCATTAAGCACTAAAAAATGCAGAAATGAGAAAAGGCAAGGAGCAGTGGAGCAGGGGAGCGGCTGCAGCTAGTCAATAGTGGCAATAGCTCCAAAGTACTACAAGAAACACGGGAATACAGGCCAGAAGAGCGGCAACAGGCCACCACATTATGACAACAATAAAACGACGAATGGCAATAAGAAATATAAAAAACCCCAAAGAGCAGACTGACTTACGGCGAGGGGTGACTGGTAACTTTCAGGATGTCACCATAATTTCATGGCCAGTAAAAATTTCCAAAAAAAAAAAAAGGGTTACGATAACCCAACAGGGTAGGTGTATAATATATATACTTAATACTAGCCATAAATTATATAGAAATATTAAGGAAGTAAAAGTAATAATAATAACCATAATTTTTTATAACATATTCCATTTCATAACTTTTTTAACAATTGTTAAAAATCTTCATATTTTCTGCGTACAGGTGAATTTAATTGGTATTAGTAATAGTATGCTATAAGTTTTATGATAGTATAATAAAGATAGTAAGTCATGAAAAGTGCACTTGATTATCTTTCTTACTTGGAAATAAAATGGAATGTCGCCTTTTTCAATAAATATTAAGGACTCAGCCACCATAAAAAAGAATCTATAAGATCAAATCGTGTAAAAGCATAAGTATAGTTTTCCATTTTTTGAAGTACTAAATATTAACTTACCAGATGGGAAACGGTTGTTATTTTTCAAACGAACCTCGCCCATAACCGATGCTTAGAGCTTACTGCTCCAACTCGGCATTACCGGCACTGCCGACAAACAAAGGATGCACGGCCAACACATTCTTCTGCTCCTCCGCCTTCGTATCAGCCACGCCCCCTGGATCTTAGCTTTTTACCGATTTTCTGGATGGCCAACAGCAGCAACAACGAATCGTGCAGCAAACGAGGCAGCCACAGAGAGATGAAAAGATAAGCAAAGATTGCGAAAATTGTATTTTCCATTGTGGCAGCGTGGTGGGAAGGGGAAGGTGTCCGTGTCTTGGCCAAAGGATGCAGGCGGAAACAAAAGGGAAATGCCGAAACCGTTTGCTCCATGAGTCCTCAATGGGCATCGGGGTGCGGTGGCAACCCTTTTCGGAGAACCCTTTTCGAAAACTGGCAAGACGAAGGGTGCACTGAAAAAATAGATTCATTATATATAGAGTATTTCTTTCAATAAGCCAATTATATTCGTCGTATTGTATGGTTTTCGACTTACTGATTTGAGCTTGGGATATCAATGGTATTAATCAAGATATTCAAATATAGCAGATATAGATATTTCTTTGAGTGTTAGTTTCACTCCGTTTCCGTTACACGCCGATGCGCGTGTAAGGAGCATGTAAATATGAAAGGCATACTGCGATAGATGCCAAAGTTATGAGCCAGCAATTGTACTTATGTGTGTGTGTGGTGTGGGGGAGGGGGAAAAAGTCGGAGGGAGGGAAAGTTGGAGCTTGAGGAAAGAGGAGGAAATTCGGTGCGGACTGCTGGGCAGCATAAATCAAAATCAAATTTGAGTGCTATTTAGTCAAGTGGTTGACTTTGCAAGGAGTGGGGATAGATGGATGGGGGTTCGGAAGGAAACACAGACCCAGAAGTGACCAATAAGTGGGTCAGTAGTCAGCACTAAGTGGAATTTCCAACTATTCTGCTGACAACAGAACCCAACCCATTGTCCATCCATCCATCCATCCATGCAACCATCCAACCACCACGTCTTATCAAAGGATCCCTGATTGGTTTTTGCTGAACCGGTCTTAAGACAATTAAAAGCCATCAAAATTCAACAGCTTACAATTAAATCAATGACTGCGAGTCGAGGGCCCCGGCTCAAGTCAAGTCTGATGCCGATGGAAATGAGTTTGGGTTTTCAGTTTTGGACTTCATCGGCCACTGGAGATGGAATCGTGAGCAGTCAGGATGACCAAGCAATCAAATAGGACACTGGTATAAGTTAATACGGTTAGGACTATATGAATTTCATTATATGGGTTTTGTTTCAGTACGATTATTGAATTTGAACAGCAAAGAATGAAACCACATTAAAGTTATTTTACGTATATTTCGCGAAAGATTTAAAGGGGCTTTAGGTCCCCACAACGATATCCGCATAAATCACAGGTTTATTTCACAGCTTTCAGACACGTAGAGTCCCCATCTCTAGGCATCTTTGTCTAGCATTTGTTTACGCGATGAAAAAATTTGCATTTTATTGGCTTTCGAGCTGTTGAAGGGTCCGTAGCACAGGCCTCCAGTGATAAAAGGCCCAAAGATCCAGCCAATCGCAAAGAGAAGCATGGTAAGGAAGGGGCAGGACAGACAGGCAATTTGCATTACAAAGTCAATGAAAAATCACTTAGTGTTCGAATCGCAAATCCGAGGTAGAAGCGTCCAAAGAAAGCATCGATAAACAAAGTCAGCCAAACGATTTAGATTAAAACTGGCAACTGGCGCAGGAGATAAACCCCAAAGATGAGATATTCAGATATGTATCTTTTTGCATTATTGTGGATCATAAATAAAGGGCTTAGACGGCGGAGGAAAAGCGAAAGTTTTCGTTCACTATTTTGTGCAATTGGACTAGCCGGAACTGATTGCGAAGGACATGGGAAACCTATTTGAATTTCATTTTCGTATGCAAATTTTCAATGGGTTTTTATGCCGCCCGTTTCATTTCGTTTCGTTTGTGAAACGGAAACTAAGCCACACAAATATGCAGGCGAATTGCCTTGGTCTCGGAGCTCGTAGCTGGGAACTCGTAGCGTTCGCCTTGACTTTCATGGCGGAAAAAGCGGTCCACAAAAACCCAGCCCACCAGGCTCATCCACCCACCGGGAGTCTTCTGGGTTCTTCCCTTCGGTTGGGTTTACGAAACAATTGAAACAAGTTTGCAATCAGTGCGCAAACTTTTTGCTGGCCATCTGCACACAAACACAAACATGCACAGAGAGAAAAATACCTATTTTCGGGCAAATCTAGGGTATCAGGGAATACAAATTTCCCGGGAACAAAGCTAAATAAATATTATACATGGGTTGCATACAGAATTAATAGGGCATTCAGCTCTAATATCAATATCCTGCTTGCGACTCGAATGTTTCTTTCTGTGTACAGAGCCCAGGCGCTGTGGTGCAGACAAACAAGCACTGAGAGATACAAAAACGCGGCAGCAAATTGTGCGGCTGTCAAGGATGCCGAATAGCCAGCGTCCACTTTTGGGCCAATGTACAGGATCCTGGGTCCTTCGTCCTTAGTGTGCCTGTAAACAAGTTCAGCCGCGCGTCTAAGAGTATGCAACAAAGGCACAAGTGAGAAGCGCTAAATGGACATACATAGAAAGGATCAGCGAATTCCCAATGCACTGCGGAAAGTACAGATAAAAAAGGTTTATCAACCTAAAGGTGCATGAACAATACGTTAAATAACAGATAAAGGGTAATGCAAACCAGTTTGCTGAAGCTTGAAAAAAATGAAAGAAAATTTAAATCTTAAGGTCTTATCAGTGTATCTATAAGAAATATTCTTTTGTTATTCTAAACCAGGAAATCAAACCAAAAATGTATCTTAATGGACAACAAATTTTTTAAGTTATAGGACAACAATAGCGGCTTACAACTTAAGTACTAGGCATATATCCTATCCTTTCTGTGTACAGACTTTTCCTACGAATACCTCACTCCTTCTGGAAGTTTTTCTATGAAGCTACGCGCGCCGGCCAACTTCACATTGCCGGTTTCTCAAAGGACCACAGTCTCCTTTGATGGCGGAGCAGAGTGAGTGGTATGATCCAATATCTATAAATCAAAAGGCGTACTAAGCCTCTTAACAATAAAGCTTAATCACAAACAAGTCGTCCGAGCGAGGGAAAAGTTTAAGCAGCAATCAGGAGCAACAAACAGAAACAGTAGCTGGGAACGTGGATTAAAGCACCAGAGGCATCTTAACAATGCGTTGGGAAATTGAAACTCGGTTTACTAAAAGTTGTCATCCTTGAAATAGCCATGGATGGGGCGCCATTGATTGATGCCAATGAAATGTAATTGAATGTTTTCTAATTACGCCTCATTAGGATTACAAATCGAACGGCCCAAGTGTTGGCCTCATAAATATTTAGCGAAATGAGATTGAAAACGAAAATAGGAGCTGCGACAATTGATTTCGGTGCACAGTGATTGATTGTCTGTGGCTGTAATGGGAATTCTTCTTGACGACACCATAAATGTCGTTCGTTGTGTCGCAGTCACACCTCCGCATCACTGGCTCCCCAGACTGAGGCAGGATATGGAGGAGCTACAGCGAGGAGCCCCCTATGGGTTGCAAAAGCAAAAAGCGGTGGCTCCGAGCCATGTACATGACGTATGAAAGTCGTAACAAAACACTTTGATTGATGATTGAAATGGCCCGGCTCCTAATTGGCGATGGTTGCGTGAGAAGCTCGAATGTTATGGCTTGAAGGAAGTTATAGAAAAATATAGAACTAATAATATATCACATAATTTCAAGTTAATAATACTTCTGATACGTTGCCATGTTTCTCCTTCTAAGTGCTCCACATTAAACCGATGAAATCCTTGCCGAGTCACGAAACCATCACCAGGCGGACCTCAAATCGCTGTCCTCGACCGCAAGTCCACACGGATATAACCAGAATGAAGCTCTGGGCCCACCGCCCGCGCCCCCGCAAGCACGCACAGGTGCGCATAAGTTCATGATTCCATAATGTCTGTGACATGTGGCCATCAACTGGCCCTCACTTCTTTGGCCACCCACTTACCAGCCGCTCACATTCCACCCACACCCACTCTGCCAGTGGATGTGCGGTCAGGCAGTTACAAGGTCTGAGTTTGAGTTGATCCATTGTCCTCGCCCTCGTCCTGTTGGCGACGGTGATGGTGATGGTGACGGTGAATGGATGGTGGTGTGGCCGACTGTTGACGGTGTTGCCGCTGTTGGTGGATTGTCTTTGAAATGTTTCGGCGGTCGCGGGTTCGTTGCTCTGCGGCTGGTTTTTGGTTTTCGATACACGCAGGCATCAGCAAGCAGAGCTGGGCTTTAACGGTCCATTTACATCCAGTTAAAGCATAAAATTAATAGCACTTTTAACAAAAAAAAAATTGTGCATATAAACTTACGCTGTTTCCCTTAATTTGAATTAAATTAATTACCTAAATATATGTATATCGATATTTCGAAAGGTTTTCGATTGTTGTCTGTGTATTAACGCTAATGTTTAAACACTTCTACAAAATGTGAAGTCTAAACTAGCATTTATTTAAAAAATCTTGATTTTTTAGTTTCAGAGAACTTCCCGCTAAATTAAGTAAATTTTACATGAGTAAATTCTATTATCTTTATGATAATATCATGAAGAGCAAGCCCAAGTTTTTACGATCTTAATAATTGTTTACCTATCGAATGCCGATCAAAGCAAGCCCGCCCGTGCGAACAGGGTATTAGCAAAGACACTGGAATTATTATAGTGTATTTGGTATTAGCGACGTTCAATACCTAGAATAATATCGAAATAAATGCAAGCCGACTTTTGTTCGATATTTACCATCCGAATCGTTTAGAAAAAACGTTGATATTTTCCAATAAAAAATGAATATATAGACGGACCCCTGACTTAAACATTTATTTGTTCGTATTGTTCTATTATGCTAGGGTTTTTTATGGTGACACAAGTGGCTGAAAATAAATAATAAATAAATAAATAAATAATAAATAAATAAAAAATAAATAAATAATAATAAATAAATAATAAATAAATAAATAAATAAATATAGAATCACCTTTTTACCTCGCAATAGTGTTAGCGCATCCTAACCAGATGCAAGTGTAAACGGCGCATCAGACCAATTTATTTCGGAAGATCAGTGTGAATGCTTCTTTGCTTGGAATTATAATTGGTAGTACCGTTTTCTTCTGGCGCGCATTTGACAATTTCCATTTCAGAATCAGTGATTGCAAAAACTAAACTCAAATAGCATGTCGTCTAAGAGAGGGGCTGATCCAGACTGGAAAACACCTGGCAAGGCTTCCAAGGACAAGCGGCCGAAAACCAATGCCAAGAAGCAGAAGTTTCGCGACGAAGAATACTGCAAAGTTTGTAGTGATGGAGGAGATCTGCTGTGCTGCGATTCCTGCCCTTCCGTTTACCACAGAACCTGTCTGAGTCCTCCCTTGAAATCGATTCCCAAAGGCGATTGGATCTGCCCGCGCTGCATTCCCTTGCCCGGAAAAGCCGAGAAGATATTGTCATGGCGCTGGGCCCTCGATCGAAGCGTGGAGCTTCGTACATCTAAAGGTGAAAAGCGGCGCGAGTACTTTATCAAGTGGCATGGCATGTCCTACTGGCACTGCGAATGGATTCCCGAAGGTCAAATGCTCTTGCACCATGCCTCAATGGTTGCCAGCTTCCAGAGAAGGAGCGACATGGAAGAGCCAAGTCTCGAGGAGCTCGATGATCAGGACGGCAATCTGCACGAGCGATTCTACAGATACGGCATTAAGCCGGAGTGGCTCCTTGTCCAGCGGGTTATCAATCATAGTGAGGAGCCCAATGGAGGGACTATGTACTTGGTGAAATGGCGTGAGTTGTCTTATAACGATAGCAGCTGGGAAAGAGAAAGCGACAGTATCCCGGGTCTAAACCAGGCTATCGCTCTCTACAAGAAACTACGGTCCAGTAATAAGGGACGTCAAAGAGATAGACCTGCACCCACAATAGACCTGAATAAGAAGTACGAGGATCAGCCAGTATTCTTGAAGGAGGCTGGCCTTAAATTGCATCCCTTTCAGATAGAGGGCGTCAGTTGGCTTCGCTATAGTTGGGGCCAAGGCATCCCCACCATACTGGCTGACGAGATGGGTCTGGGCAAGACCATTCAGACCGTGGTTTTTCTTTACTCACTATTTAAGGAGGGACATTGCCGCGGACCCTTCCTCATATCCGTGCCGCTTTCCACACTGACCAATTGGGAGCGAGAGCTGGAGCTCTGGGCTCCAGAACTATACTGTGTCACCTATGTGGGCGGCAAGACTGCTAGAGCGGTTATCCGGAAACATGAGATAAGCTTCGAGGAGGTAACCACCAAAACCATGCGCGAAAACCAAACCCAGTATAAGTTTAACGTAATGCTGACCAGCTACGAGTTTATCTCTGTGGACGCAGCCTTTCTCGGGTGCATCGATTGGGCGGCGCTGGTCGTGGACGAGGCCCATCGGCTAAGGAGCAACCAGAGCAAGTTTTTTAGGATCCTGAGCAAGTACCGCATCGGCTACAAGCTGCTGCTGACCGGCACTCCGCTTCAGAACAATCTCGAGGAGCTGTTCCATCTGCTCAATTTCCTGAGCTCTGGAAAGTTTAACGACCTGCAGACCTTCCAGGCCGAGTTCACTGACGTTTCGAAGGAAGAGCAAGTGAAGCGACTGCACGAGATCTTGGAACCGCATATGCTCCGTCGCCTTAAGGCGGATGTATTGAAGAGCATGCCCCCAAAGTCGGAGTTCATTGTGCGCGTGGAGCTGTCGTCTATGCAAAAAAAATTCTACAAGCATATTTTGACCAAAAACTTCAAGGCCTTAAATCAGAAAGGCGGCGGTCGCGTGTGTTCGCTGCTCAACATCATGATGGACCTGAGAAAGTGCTGCAATCATCCGTACCTGTTCCCCTCCGCCGCCGAGGAGGCCACTATCTCGCCAAGTGGTCTTTACGAGATGAGTTCGCTGACCAAAGCTTCCGGCAAGCTAGATTTACTGTCAAAGATGCTAAAACAGCTAAAGGCGGACAATCACAGGGTCCTTTTATTCTCCCAGATGACCAAGATGCTGAATGTTCTCGAACACTTCCTCGAAGGGGAGGGATACCAGTACGATCGCATCGACGGGTCGATCAAAGGCGATTTACGTCAGAAGGCCATTGACAGATTCAATGATCCCGTATCGGAGCACTTTGTCTTCCTGCTGAGCACTCGTGCAGGCGGACTGGGTATCAATTTGGCAACAGCCGACACCGTCATTATTTTCGACTCGGACTGGAATCCGCACAACGACGTTCAGGCCTTTTCCCGAGCCCATCGCATGGGGCAGAAAAAGAAGGTAATGATCTACCGATTTGTGACCCACAACTCGGTGGAGGAGCGCATTATGCAGGTTGCCAAGCACAAGATGATGCTCACCCATCTTGTGGTGCGCCCGGGAATGGGTGGCATGACAACAAATTTCTCAAAGGACGAGCTCGAAGACATCCTTCGCTTTGGCACCGAGGATCTTTTTAAGGACGGCAAGAGTGAGGCTATTCACTACGACGACAAAGCGGTGGCCGATCTGCTTGACCGCACCAATCGCGGCATTGAAGAGAAGGAGTCTTGGGCCAACGAGTATCTTTCGTCCTTTAAGGTCGCTTCTTATGCCACTAAGGAAGATCACGAGGAGCATGATGACTACAATAACGATGCTGAAAACACTGACCCATTCTACTGGGAAAACCTGATGGGAAAAAGTCAGCCGAAGCTACCAAAGAAGCAAAAGAAGCAGTCGCAGCAGTCCCAGGTGGACGTCGAGAGCATCATGGGAAAGGGCAAGCGAATCCGAAAGGAAATCGACTACTCCAATCAATATCCCTCTCCAAATCGAGCCACCCCAAGCAGTATAGTATTAATGTGAGATAAGGAATAACCGCCATTGGGTACAAATCAACAAATGAATTTGAAACAGAAACCAAATTGTTAATTTATAAGTTTACTTTTCAAGCTTGCCTAAGCGCAGCTATCTTTAATATATAGTTATTTTGCTCCAAGACTTCACTAAAAATATAAGAAAAGTAATAGCAGTACTATTACTTTTTTGTTCGACTGTAACAATTTTTCGCCCAGTAAATATTCTATCATTAACATTCTTAGTAATTTAAGTGTTTAATTATGTTTGTCAAATTATTTAATTTAAAACAGAGAAACAAATAAAGATGAGTTCGATGGAAAAGGAAAGAAAATAGACAAATGACAAAACGAAGAGCAGTGTCAAAACGATTTCGGCCAGGAACTCCACGCAAAATGTCTGGTAAAATAATTAAATGTAATTCAATCAAAGGCAGTTTATGCGTAAAATTTTATTAAAGCCCAGCTTTCGCAGGATGAAGCAGAAAAGTCTCAATGCCAGACAAACACAACACACATATAGTAATATACACTGGGAGAAAAAAAATGCTGAAAAATCGTAAATACAGTCTTCTAAAAGGATTCGTTTTGTCATTAGGTCTTTCTGCAAAATAATATTTTTGAAATGAAGATAATTAAATTGCACATGAGCTGCTGTTGCATCTTGATTGCACTTATCCTGGGTGTACCCATAAATGCATGCATGAGCAAGGACATCCTCGTATGCACATAAGTATGCGTTCGCAATCAATTTATCATACGCCTGATTTGACTGCCAGAGCCCTGAAACCGGCCATCAAATGGCCCCGAGAATTGTGAAATGTAACTGCAATGTAATTAAAATGAAATAAAGACAGAAAACAGAGTGCCAGAGTGCAGGTGAAAGGTCCTGGGGATCCCCAAAGTGTCTGGCCTGGCGATTACTTAGATGCGTCCGGTGACCAGCTCATGGATTAAATCCGGCATATTTAATTATCACATACAATGGGAAAATGGCCAAGTCGTTTTCGAGATGACTTCACTTTAATTACGTTTTCTTAATCATATTTTTTGCACTTGACTTGTCTCTGAAATTGTTGCAGTTCTTTGTTAGTTTAGGGTAGATACGAGTAAATATTTCCTAATTGAAAGTGTGAGTGTGGCTTGAATGTTTATTTTAATCATGTAGAGAAGATTTTAAATTACAAGCAGATCAAGTTGCCAAATTAAAATGTATTAAAACTTTCCTCCTATCGATAATTGCAGTTAAAATTGCAACTTAGAAATTTAATGGGAAATTTGATGATTTTAGGGATAAATGTAAAGCTTTTGGACGCACATCACAAGATTATATAAATTCCATACTTCGTTATCGCGTTCGGCTTTAAATTTACCTAATTAATTCTTGTATTGTGGCCTAATTAGAGCGTTATGTCTGCGCCGAAACAATCACCTGACAAATTAAATAAGCATTAGGTAAACTACGGCCTTCCCTTCACGATTTCGAACACGTGAACGACGAGTGTAATTGACTCCTTGGAGCGTCTGAGGACCTTCACAAAGGACGAAAGACAATCGTCCTGATTAAATGGATGTCCTGCCAATGGAGGAAATCTATCCATTTACTCCATGCCTCCATTTTCGGTGAGCTTATGTGTAAGACGTATTATGCAGTCATCGCATAACTTATACGCACCGTGGTCCGCAAGTTATCCGTTGCGTAAAAACATCCGCACAGAGGCCGGAAATAAGGACTCAAACAAATTGAACAAAATTACCGGCAACTTTTATGCAATTACAAAAAAAACCTTAAGCATTCAAAGAGAAATGTTGGAGGACGGTAAAAACCACCGGAGGGTTCCGAAAAAAGGATGCTGATAGAGGTCATGGGCGCGTTGTAAGTGTTCAGGAATACCAATTGGAAAGGATATTACAATAAGAGAATTATAAATTTATGATATTTTAAAATTGAAAAGTAAGGGTTGTTCTGTTAATGACAAACACTTCTTTAAAAACAGTTTAGTTATCCATTGGGGAATCCAAGAATTATTTAGATTTTTTTCTGATACCTTTATGAATTTTTCTCTGGCATTCCTCTGCTCAATAGGCCTTGGAAAATTCCTTCGGAACCCTTAAATCCCCCCTCAGGGAAACGCCTCTGATCTCCAGAACGGCCACCACTTAATGATAATTGCGCAGCTTAAATATGAACCTCCAATTCCGGAGAAGAAGCGGAAAAGGACAGCCCAAACTCGAAATGTAAAAGGGGTCACGTTGCTGCCTTTGTTGATATACCCTTTGCTTGACCCCACCCCCAAACCCTTAGTTTTTATTTCCGGCCATACGCTGAATGTTTTAAGCCAACCAACAAAAATATTTACAGCTATTCGCCGCTTAACAACTTAGAGCATCAAAAAAATAATACAAAATCCCCAGCCAACCTGAGAGTAAAAGGAAAACGCCGGACAAAAGCCAAACCTAACGCACATTTTTCACATAATTTCCTTGGGGATTAAGTTTCCACTTGGCCTTGTTCGGTTCGATGGCGAAGATGGTGGGTCAGCCAACGAGGACCTTTATTAATTTCGTGCCACAAAAGTAAATAGAAAACGGGGCGACCCGAGTAAATTTCATTAAAGGCCGTCTGGGAGACGAGGGGCGTGGCAAGAAAATGTCACTAATAGATAAAGTGCGATTACGATTTCTCGGGTCACAAGTCGCACGGCGACAGGAAATGACATTTGTTGTCGCTGGAAAAACGAAATCACCAAAATCACCTAGTGGATGGGCGGTGGAAAGAGCGGGCAGGGCCAAATCAAATTACAATCAGTCTGGCCTTAAACTGAATTTAGTTCCTTCTTCAACAATTTGCAGCGTTTTATTTTCGCGGAATATTCTGCATAAAGAATTCCGCCTGCAGGGCACCAAAAAATTTATGCGCACACCTCTTTCGGAATTTTAAAAAAGTGCTAAAAATGTCTGCGAAAAAGTATGAAACATGGCTGCAAGCACGTGAAAGAGAGCGCTAACTTGGCCAGAAAGAGAGAGAGGGCATCCTGCGAGACAGTGGGCTTTTCTTCCCATTTTCCTTAGCGCGCACTGAATGGCGACAAAAGTGAATGGCGCATAAAAATAACGGTAGCCACACAACTTTTTAAAGCGTCAAAAATGTTCTGCTGCGGTTTCCAGGAACAGGAGCTGGATCAGGATCCCTTGGCGGAACCAGGATAAAGTGCAATATTCCTACAACTTAAGACGACCAAGGCTGGCGGGAAAATGTTAACTATTGAATTTCCACCCAAAAGTTACAGGTTCACACTTTTGAAGTAACTTTCTATGTTGCCATCAATTCATTGTTTCAAGACTGAGTGCAAAGAAGTTATAATTTAATATATTTATTTTCTGTAGAACGAAAGGAATTGAACGCAACGGAAAACTTTAACTGTGCGAATTAAACGAAATATTTACCCAAGCCCGAAATACGAAGCGGAAGTTGCTGGCGGTGAAAAAGGCTAGAGGATAAGGCTTAAAATAAATTATAGACAAAATCGAGGCAATTAAATCAAAGCCACGTCGGTAACTCAAACAAGGAGGCCAGTGCTTGGCTCATGAATATGCAACGACTGAATGAGTGCGCTAAGGAGTGTTGTCTGCGGGGGGGTTCGAGTGCTGTGAGTGCTGTGACTGTGAGTGTTGTGACTGTTTGAGTGAGTGCGAGTGTGAGTAGACATCGAGAAAGGGACTCTGCCAAATGGGGCAGCATTTTCGTGATTGAATTCATTGATGAACAACAGTCGAACAGTCGAACAGTCGAATTTCGACACGTTTATGCGCACACATTTGCAGTTTGTGTTAAATTAATATAAAGTGCTTACGAATATGTGACCATAAATGTTTTAGTTGCTTAAGTACATACGTTTTTTGGCTAACTTAACGTTTGATTATTTATACTATTAGACATCACGGGAAGTATTAGATACAAACTAAGAACACATTATTATACTGTCTATGTTTAATTAAGAATAACATGTTCATGTTTTAACGTACCTATTCTCGAACTTCGTTGCGTATGCGCGTGACGAATGCGACTGGGAGTGAGTTAACCACAGCAATTGAAGTGTATGCAAGTGATTGGCCACATGTGCCAAGCCGAATGAACCTCTGCATACCCTAGCCGACCTCCGACCCCCGGAACCCCCTCGAAAAGCAGCCCCCCTCGACCGCTATCAGTGTCTGTCCATTTCGAAATGCACAACAGCGTGAAATGTGTGGCTGGGGGGGCATTGAAACAAATCACCTTGATTGATGATTGGCATTTTGCTGGCGAGTGCCACTCTCCTGCCCGATTTGCTCGCCTTGTGTAAGTCAAAACCCCAAAAGTCGACCGCAATTAAATGAAAAGCTGAATGGAAACAGGGGGTGTGGGGGGTGGTTCGAACTACCAACACCCACAACTGTGTGTGTGTGGGGCAGAGAAATTTGAGCTGCTGCTTTGCTTTATTGCTGCTGCAGTAACAGGTGCAGCATTGTTCGTTCGAATTTCCCATTTTCCAGCTTTCCAGCTTTCCGCTCTGCCCAGCCACTGCAGTTGTCAGCAATGTCAGATGACCCGGAATCCGGGCGTTGTTTCCACTATTTAATCGAATTAACAGCAACATTTGACGGTTTATTGCGCTAATTAAAAATTTCGAGAGCTTTGACGCAGATAGATGATGGATTTCGCAGATGGAATAAATTAAATTTCAAATATAGTAGTTGGCCCGCTTGGTCTCATACTCAATTTAAGCTCATTCGTATATCAGATTAAATGTTGTGTGTTTTAAAATGAAATAAGCATACTATTCTTTTGAAATCAAAAAATTTACTTCTAAAAATAAATTTTGTAACGATATATATATATATATAAAAGCATATAAGCAATATTTTCTTGCAAGTTCTTCCAATGTCGTAATGGTACTAGTAACTAGTACTTACTCATTTGTTTTGAGATGTATGGTTCTAGAATTGCTACCTAGACTATCATTGTGGATGTTTTGCTAACAAACTCCATATCATACCAAATATCCACTTATGAGGAACCTTGCTTATCCGGACCTGCCCCTGTGTAAATAATCCGTCTGGCGAATCCAGAAGCGTAAACAGATTGATTGGACGGGTGATCAGGCGGAAAACCCTCCGGACCACACACTTAACCAGCTCCAACACCTTGGCCAGCTCGAGAGCCTCCGGCTGGAAAGTCCAACCCAATCATTCTGTGCCCGGCACATTTCGGGGGGGTTCGGCTCTCGAAAGTGGTGGTGAAGAAATTAAATCAAATATCGCTTAAAAATTTATTAACGTCCGCCAAGCCAGTTAAACGTCAGCAAATTGTATTTTTATGTTAAGACCATTAATGAAAACCGGAAGCAAACAGAAACCGAATGGATGCAGGCAAACAAAAAAAAATGGAAAGCTGCAAGCCAAACGCAAAAAATTGCATTTAATGCACACAGAAAGTGGAGAAGGGCAAGGATTTTCGGGAAATTCCAACATCGGCGTCGGCATCGGCAGCACTTCGATTAAGTAGCTTTGTAAACAGCAGGGACGGCCACAGGAGCTGCCTGGGAGTCGGGAACAGGACCCCATCGAGACTCCCAGTACCTGGGATGTGGTTGTCCTGCACAAGAAAAAAAAAACAGTTCCTTTCTGAATGTTAACGGAAAAATTTTAGTTACTCAGAGACACAGTTATGTAATAAATTGAATAAAAAGAAGAAAAGTCCTTCCAGGAACATTTCATACCTACTTGCTATATTTTTCATTCATAAGTCTTTAATTACACACACCTAGTTCTTTTGAATAGATCACGACTAATGGGCGTTGTTTTATTATCCTTTATTTAAATTGAAATTCTATTTTCAACTACTATGTAAACTAAAATCTACAGGATTTTCTTTTAATTCCATTGATTATTCTCCGTGCGACAGGACCTTCACGGAGGCACTTGATAATGCATAACTTCTGAATGAGGTGCGGTGGAAAAAGTCCTGCGAGAGTTACCCCAGACTTGTTTGCCTCGCTTTTAATGCATTTTACGCTGTGCTGCGTCCTCCATCCTGCTGCCCTCGAGTCCTTTTTGTTTTTGCTCTCTGCGAAAATGCAATGCAAATGCTATCATTGTAAATAAAGCTGATTAAGCAGCATTTTGATAAACTTTGCCTCGATTTTACACTTAAATTGGGCATTGGCATAAGAAAACTTGCTGCAGAGCAGTCGTGAATAAACCGCATTGCCGCTGGCATCGAGAAAAATTCGTCGCCAAAAGCTGCCGGCGATTTCTCAGCTCTCTCAGTCAAAGCCAAATTAATTAGTGGCTAACACACACACACACACACAGAGACATGTAAACTCAACTAATGTTGCAGGCTCTAGTTAATCAGGGATGGAACATGATCTCATTTCCATTTCTCAAATTAAAACTTTCTCGCATTTATTTCAATAGTATTTTAAAACAGAGATTTGAACATGTATGTTCTAACTTTTAAGTAGTCTTTTTCCAAGTTAAACCTGTTAAAACTTATTTTGCGTACTATTAAATCTTAAATTATAAAACATCCCTGTCATCCCTGGAGTTTCCGAATAAGTTTCAATTTCTTGACTCGCAGCCCTCGAATTCAAAGTGATTTTGGCCATAGCTCACTCGGCGTCATTCCATTCCATTCCATCTTGAAGTTGCTCACAAAGTGAGCAAAACTTTTTGGGCTGTTTGCTTATTTGTCGTGTAATTAAAAGGCTTGCACATTAATTTCAACTGCACGAATAGGAAATACGCAATGCAGACATGGCCGGCAAAGACCCGAAAAGCCTTACAAAGCGCTCCATGATAAATCCACGAAAATTCTGTTCAACCGAGTGGCCGAGCGTCGGAGGAATGGGGCAGTGCCTTTGTCCATCTGGAACTTATTTTATTTCCTGCTCAGTTTTTTGGCCAACTACAAAGTCAACAAGAAGAGTGTTGGCAGTGTCGGTGGCGGAGGGGGAATCGAAGAAAAACCAGCAGCAGAAGAGGAAGAAAATCCCTTGCAATTAGCGCTGGAAAAGTTCTTAGCTCTAATTGATTTGCTGTAAACCGTTTGACGCTTTGCTCGCCGATGCCAGCCAGCTCAACTTTAAAATTTAATGCCATCCTTTTGTGCCGGCGCACTAAAGTATGCAACACAATTGTTATTGAACACGTGCGCATTGTGCATCCGTGTCAGGTGGAAAAGGGGCGTGTTTAGGGTGGCCGAGAAGGTGGGAGGGGGAGAGGGTTGCGGGTGGAGCGGAGACAGAGCCATCGTCAAAAGGAAAACAAAGAGGTTTTCCCCAGCTCAAATACGATGGTTAAAAATGCTAAAAAGTTTGCTACAAAAACCGTGTATAGCAAATAGGAGGAGCAAGAGGGTGGATCAAATACTTTGTGCGTCGCAATGATAAAACTATTTAACTACTTAAGAGAACTTTGAGTTGGCGAACTCCTCTTGATGCTTACTAAATTTTTAGTTTACGATATGTCACTTTAAACTTATTTAAAATATAACTTTTTTTTTATTTTATAATTAAATTTATTTTTTAAGGCATACGGGGAAATCTTGCTGAACCTTCCTATTCTGTGAATTTTAATGGTTACTTTAAGTACTGCCGCCTTATGTGTTAAACACCAGTTTAACACATTTATGGATTTATGGATGCGCAATTTATGGATCCACCCACGGGGCATCCTTTGCCGAAGTGCAATAAAATGCACAGGAGCATTGCTGCATCGGTGGTTGGGAAACAGCTTTGGCAAATGGTTGTTGGCTTGGACGGTTTGAAAAACTCAAAGCAAACAACAACGACCATCGGCGAAGCTTTTGCACTTGCCGCTCGCTGAGTTTTTTCCTCTTTTCACGATCCCTCTTAAAAATCACACAAAGTTATCGCCACCATACACGCAACAAAACAATAACTCCATCCGGTTTCAGTTTGCAGGTGAAAACAGGGGTAAGCCGATTTTACACGGGGGGCGAAAACATTTCATCCTTGCAATCCCATAAACGAATTTTTAGTCTTATGCTAAAATATGGAGTGTAGGAGTAGGAGTATGTATGTAAAATGATACATGAAGAGCTTTTTACTAGTTTAACACAACATTTAAATACCATAGATTTGTTAAAAATGTAAGATTTAAGCCTAGATCTAGTTAACGGTATACTTGATTTTAGAGTTGGCTAAGAATGCGCAGCTCTCACTTTCCAGCCCAAAAGAAGGCAAGCCAGAAATCCATAGAAAAAATTACCCCTTCTGCTTAGCCGAAGGCCATGTCCTGCCAGCACTTGAGTTGAAAACTCATTTCGGCCACGTTGCCGCCGCATTTGACGGCTTCACTTTTGGCGCCTTGGCATCGCGAAAATCGCCGGAGGTGGAAGAAAAAAAAGGAAAAGGGGCTCCACGGCCACTCTCTTCCGCTCTCGAATGACTGACAGTCGGAACGGTAAGCGAGTTACACTTAAAGCTACGCCAACGCCTTTGACACGCATGGCGGGATGCCACTTTGATGTTCGTCCTGCGGGAAGGACGCTGTGGCTGGGCGGGAAAAAGAGGCTTGGGTGCCGGCAAATATTTGCTAAATGCAAATTACTTTTGACGCTTGATAAAATGAAAACGGAAGTGAAATGATTGGCTGCTCACCGTCGCAGGCAGTGGGTGTTGGATTCTCGAAATAAGGGGAATGTTAAAGATAGCACCATTTGCCCGAATGATTGGCAGCTTCAAAGCGAAAAAATTATATTAAATACAATTAAATAAGATATGCTAATCTCCCTTAAATGGCATGGTTTGTGCAGTTTGTTCTAGCTTGTCAAAATAAATATTTATTCCATCTTTATATAAAAGATAGTGCTAGTATGCTTTAAAGAGTATACATTATGTAAGACAAAGACAAAGACCACTGCAGCAAATTGTGCTTGCAACACTTACAGCCCTGCCACACTTGAATAGCCAACAATTTTTCACAACCAAACTGGGGAATGCAGAGTGCAAAGCAGGCCAATAAAGAGGCCCAAAGGCTTCGACTGCCCAGTGCATATGTTGCTGCCACCTGGAATGCCACTTCGTTGCAATTAAACACTCAATTTGCAGTCTGTGCCAGAATGTTTGCAAATGAAATTTGGGGAAGGTAAAGTTTGTACGCCGGGAGCGGCAGATGCAGTTGGCATTGGATTTCTGAGACCTGGGACTGGAGACAGCGTCAACGAAAGTCGCAACACAAATAGCAAAAGCGAAATGGCGTCCCACAACTTTGCCGGGAAAACCATTGGGTTGGGGTTGGTACAGCAATTTCACCCAGCTAAAGACGCTGACGTTGCGCATTTGCCGTAGATTATTACAAAAGTTTAAATACATAGACAGATAGAGTCGACCCTGGGAACCTCTTGTGATTATATTGCCGCAGTTCTCGCTGGCTGCCCTCAGGTGTTGTGACTGAGTTTTGCTTGTCGACCCACAGGTTTCCGAGTGAGATGGGTGAAATGGTGGCCAACTAGACGGAATCCAAACTGACACTCAAGGAGTTGAATTGAGTTCGAGTTGAAGCTTTTAAATAGCCTTGGCAGTTGCAGTTGTTTCCACAGTTTTCCCCAAGCAGTTTCCCTTTTTTCACTTCGAGAGTTGTTGGGAAATGCAAGTGGGAAAGCGGAGGAAAACGCATGTCATCAGACCGCAAATCGTTTGGCCAGCAGTTTATTAGAGCCAGACAGTATGTTTCGCAGATTGCAAATTTATAAACTTAAACCGGGGAAGTTATTTGTTGGTCTTCTTTGGGTTGGAAATAGCACATATACATTTAGTATGAAATCCTGTGAAAGTGGGAAAAGTGAAATGCCCATTATTTGCCACTTAAAATTGGTAGAATTATGGTGTTAGCGAACTGAAACTGAAACACCTTGAAGCTGCCCTGTTTGGACTGATTAGAACACACCACACTGCCAATCAGTTAGGCCCATCAATCCTTCATTAGCTCCTGCATGTGAGTATCTCGTATCTTTCATCTCGTGACGCCAAGCATTTAATTTTGCTTACTTCCCGCAATTTGCCACCAGCTGCTCCCTTTGAGATGCTTCTGTTGGTGGCGTTTACTTTCGTTTTAATTTGGTAGCCCGCATAATTTTGCTATGATTTGCACTTCTTAATTAATTATTTTTCCTTTTCGGCACCCAAAGCGGATTTCAAGGAGCTGCGTCAGCACGCACATATGTATGTATGTGTGTGGGTGGTCCGGAAAGGGGAATCCCTTTGCCCACCAGCACACACGCGCAGGAAAACAAACTTCGGCAAAAACTTTCCCCTTCATGGAGCTGGTACAGAAAAGGGTTATTAACCGGAAGACGGAACCCGGGAAATTCTTTGCTTTGTTTAGGCGCTGCGAGCAAGGAAATTTGCTGGATATGCTGTTAGCTCAATGTCCTTTGCTGAATGCATTTAAGTGAAAATTCCTATTCAACCTTTGACCCTATTTCCTTTCAACTGAGAAACATTGATCCTCTCCTAGGATTTTTACACTGCCACCAAAAACAATTAAAAACGTAATGTTTTACACATAATTAACATGAGCTGGAAAAAAAAAACGGAAAACATAAAAATGAACTTTTACAAATGAACTATAAACTGATTTAATACCGGTTTTTTTGAGTATTACCATTCGTTTAATTGGCGCGACCAATTTACACACTTTTAAGCTCGGAACTAAGTTTTGGAATAACGATGTTATCTTAGGGGATTTTTATTACCTTCTATGTTCCTGTTCGCTGGCTCACCTGCCGCCCACCCTGCGTATGCGTAATATGGGCGAAAAATCAATGCATAATCCGCATTCAATGAAAAAGGCTTTGCTCAGCTAAATCCCGCAGCTCATGGCAATTGACAGGAAGTGAAGCGTTTCCGGCATCCAGAAACAGACATGGCATGGCTTTTTTTTTTTTTGTTTCGCCAGCCACCCGACGCCTTTTTCTCTATTAGTTCTGATTAAGCTTTTGTCGATTCGTTCCATTGTCAATTGCATTTGGCGTCGGATTTGGCATCCGCGTGGATGCAAATTGCGATCCGACAGCTGCTCATTACTTAGACGCTTAACCACGCGTCGTTTTGCATTTGCATTTGGGCGATTAAAGTTGCGCCCCGGACGCCACCTGGCGCTCGGAAATTGAAAATTTCGCGCGGGTGCCAAATGTCAAAGTGCCAGCAGCCACACCCACACGACCCCCGCCCACACAGCCGCCCACATTGCCCACAATCACACGCAAAAGAATCCGCCGTTCGACATCTCCATCCGAATCACAATCTCCATTGGCATCGGCAGCGCCATCTCAGTCGCACATCTCGCATCTCATCCACCGCCGGGCCATGTAAATTGCTCTGGCAAACAAATCACGTATACGCACACTGGCCGAAAAGATCTGGTATTGATGTAGACTTGGCTCTTGTGAAAATGGCATTAACTGAGGAACTTAATACACAATAGCTGCCATGCACGGTTAGTTTTTATGAAACTAACAGTCATTTTATAACCGAGACCCAAGAAATCCCAAAATTCGTCTCTGTGCATTACGTATACGCCATGCGATCCGATGCGATGCGATGCGTTTCGCTCCCGTTCTCGTTCCCGTTCCGTTGTCGTCGAATCAAAAGCCAGAAAAGGCTGCTGGATTTTTGCGGTCTGTAGCTGAAAGGCTAAGCAACCGCACTGAGTGACTGAGTGCCGTTATTTGGCCAAGTCCCCCTCGCACGCCCGGCGTTTCCCCACGGTTGCCGTTATCCTGGAATCAGGATCCAGGGCCTAAGCAACCACAACCGGAAACGGGTGCGACCAAACGTCTAGCCCGCTTTGTCTGCTCGAAGTCCTGCGATGTAGCTCCCCACGTGCGCATACACACATTTCCTGTGCGGATTCGATGTGCGAGTCCTTAAAGAATTTACTGCACCATTGGCATGTGCAAGCGGAGTCATTTGGAGCTAAAGTAAATATTGAAATGAGCAGCGAATGATATTGAAATGTTAAACAATTTCAATAAAAAATAAAACCGGTACATAAATAAATGGTTTTTATAAAACCGAGATATCACACACTGTTCAATAGCAAATATGTTGATGTAACAAGCAGTTTTGGCATATAGTTATTTCTCAAAATCTAGGCCGTTTTCGAATTAAGAATTGTATAATGTATTGTATTGTATAATTTTATTGTATAATTGTACCAAGGTGGGCTTGGGAAAATATGTAATTGAGTCATAATGAAACCAATAAACACGAACCCTAATGAAAAAGTCTTGCTAATTACTCGAAAATATGCATTAAAAACTTTTCGCCCACAGCGGCAGAAGATGATAATAAACCAGGGTGGGGTGTGGATGGAAGCCAGGCACAGAACTTGATATTGAATCAATTAAAAGGAAAACTCGGCAAGGCAATGATGCAACAAATTAAAACGCATACGAAGCGAGCTAATGAAATTCTAAGGCTCAAATGGTTGGGAAAGCCACCTTCCTCAAAGAAATGGGGGAGTTTGGGGCCATACCCCAACTTCTTCTATGGACAAGGGCGGAAATTACCGAAAAATTGTGCCGAGTAGATGAACAACAACAATAAACTTGGCGCAAAAAATTAAGGCAAGTGGAGTTAAAAGTTAAGCCAACAAATGAAGATGGTGGATGGTACTGGAAGTGGAAAGGAAGATTCGGATGAATGGGAAGTGCAGGGACCCTGCTCCTGATGTACGGCCTATCGCACATACATATGTATATGTAGATACATAGGAAAAAAATGTGTAGATACACATGGAAATGTTTTAATATTGCAATAATTTCCCATACCACTCTTATTAAGGTTAGATTTTATTTAATGCCGAATTTCCTCTCAGTGTACATGTGAGTGCCCAGCCCCACGCGCGCGTACAAAGCTCAGAGGCAAAGAGACAGATGGCGGGGCGAACTTCAAGCGCAATTTTACGCAACAACAAAAAGTTTAATTGAGGATAAACTTTGCTGCGTTTGCGCTGCTGTTGAAAATCAACCAACGTCGACATGGAAAATTTCCCCAACCCGGGAAAATCGTGGCAAACTTTGTTGGGGGGCGGGGGGGGGGAGGTGAGGTTGGCGGAAAGAGGCTTTTGTAGTGTAGGAATTGCATGTATGTTTGCCTCTTATCTCTTTTGCCGTTTAAGTTTTCGCTTTCTACCCGACATTACTTTCTTAATTTCCTTTTTTCCCTATGTGGCGTTGCTTCTGCCGAAATTTTAGCTTTAGGTTACCTTAAAGCTCCATGACCATTTTGCCTTTAACTTGAAAAGTGGAAACACGACCATAATTTGAACTTTTATTGGGCATTCATTGCGCTTCGCTTCTTGCATTGTTTGTCAAATGCCAAATGAATGGCAAATATCGATGAAAGGGAAATGAAAAACGATTCCGATCCCAGAGTGGCCTTCTCCACAACCTGAGCCACCTATAAACCCACTCGGGCACCCACTTATCCCCAGAAAACCACATACACACACATCACCAATGGGCCATAACTCGTCCTTAGAACCATAGACGAAGCCAATGTGGGACAATGAAACACAAATGACGTGGATAAAAGCGACGAAGCGACACAAGCGATTGACTCTCTATGAGTGGCCAGAATTTTTTTTAGGGGATTCAGTATGTATGGGATGCGGAGAATATAGCCAGGCATCCAAATACCCTTCAAGTTTTAAAAATATAAAATATATGTATCTAATATTGCTATGAAAACTGAGCGAATGTAAATGTAACGAAACCAGTTGTTTTAAAATGCCATTACTTCTTATATATATAAAAAATTAACAATTTAAATATTAAATGTATCAGATCATGTGCATTAAAGTTCTTTTAATATTTAAAAGTGTTAAACAATGTTCCAGCTTTTTATTTAAGAACTATTATTAAGAGTTTTTGAATGCCTGTTAAATTTTTTCTACCGATGTGCGATTGTGTGATGTAATTTGAAAAAAATACATTTGTGAAAAAAGCTAATAGCCAGATCTTTTTCTGCACCATAAATCTTTTTGTCAAAGGGCTTTAACCAAATACCTGAAAAACCAGACAGCCAAACCAACAAGAGCGAACAATTTTTTTTTTTTTACCAATTTTAAAGAGTTTTATTAAGGGCTATCAGTCACTGAGCACACAAACGGTTGCTTAATCCCGGGGTATGCGATTTTCCTTTACCACAAAGCGGGCGCGGCATAGTTCAAAGGTGCTGGGGCATAAGCCAGTGGAGCAGCGTATTTGGCCAAAACGGGCGCAGCATAGGGATGGGCGTACGGAGCAGCGAAGGGGGTGGCAATGGGAGCAGCAAATGGAGCCACTCTGTTCAGGATTGGAGCGGCCAGGGGAGCAGCGACTGGAGCGGCGAAGGCAACGGGAGCTGGAGCGCGCAGGGGAGCTGCTAGGGGAGCTGCTAGGGGAGCTGCTAGGGGAGCTGCTACGGTCCGCAAAACTGGAGCAGGAGCCACCGGAACTTGGGCAATCACTGGAGCAGCGGCGATGCCGTTGAAGGTCCTGGCCACGACTTGGCTACTGGCGGCAGTGACCACGGGAGCGGGAGCAGCAATCACCGGAGCGGGCAGAGCTGCCAGAGGAGTGTGCAGCAATCCTGGCTTGGCAGCCACACAGGCGATCAGGGCGCAAATGACAACGGCCTAAAAGTAGAAGAATAAGATAGTAAACTACAATACATATACTTCAGCTACTTGGCAATCCCAAACTAACGTATTTGAACATGATGGTTTTTGTTTTTCGGATTTGAAAGCTAAGCTTGGATTGACTTGAAAGCAAAGAGCTGACTGATGACAATCGAAGGCAGACCGCGGCGTATTTATACCACTCAGTGTCCCACGCGACGGTTACTTAATATTCCAAGTGCGCCGCAACCCATTGGGCCATTATTAGTGTCTGAAAAATATTAGTTGGTAGTTCGCAAGTTTTAGGTCTTCGATGGACGGCATAAAACCCGAAGGGCAGTCAATTGCACTCGCCGATTAATTATACAGAAATGGTTTTTAAATGCAATTCGGATTTCATGGGGAATTTTCTATTATTGGGTGGATGTGGTCGATGCCAACAAGTGGGTTAATAGCTGCTGCTGGCAAACATATTAGTACATTTTCTACAACTGTTCTCCACAACCAAAGCCATCGGTATAGACACAATGTAGACCCTTTGACCACAAAGGCACAGGTAGAGATTTATTGGTTTTCCGGGTCAGAAATTAGGCAAAAATAGTGATAACAATAATTTAAGTCAACATTTCTCACACTTTAACCTAACCCTTGCTCTTTGGCCCCAGGAATTTTCATCGAAAACCTGTTGGCAGCCACAAAAATATATATGTATGTATATAGAGACTAGTCCAGGCTTCCCGGCCAATTAAGCATTTTGAACACGTGCCGGCTTCGGTCAGCAGTAGAAAGCACACATGAACACACTCGAATGATTTGGGGAACTCCTCTGCTGGCCGGCGACATTGCAACATTTATTGTTTTGGACATCCGGGTTTGATTTAAAAAAAAATACTAATAATATATTGACCTTTAGCAAGCTCCATTTCTACTAACTGTTGTATAATTTAAGAAAATATTTGGTAAAGCCTTGATCTCAATTCACTTTCAATTTTATTTACTACACTATAGGAGGTGTGCTCTATGAATGATAATTCTTTAGAGGACCGTCACGTTCTCTGCGGAATCCACAATTTAAACAAGAGACAATGCTAAAGGCAAGTGTTGCGACTATTAGGTACCTATTATCGATTTAAGGGAACAAACAAGGACAGGGACGCTGGGACAGACAGACGAATGAACAGACTTGATCCTGATCAATAATTCATAAGTAATTGACATCAGAAGGGCTCCTTTCCTCTGTTACATACGTTTAAACAATCTAGTATGCCCGAGTAATGGGTATTATTAAGTCAAATATAAGTGTGCCATAAGTAGGTAGACATTTTATTAATGGTATTTACATACATATATACATTTCTCGTTCCTAACCTTTTCTGTTTTCAGCACACTTATCAATTATTAAAAATAAAATGTTGATCATGGCAATATTCGGACTCCATTAAAACTTAAAAACTGAGTACATATCTACATTATAGAGTAAAATCTTAACACCTACCTGGAATTTGATAAGCAACCAAGAAAAGATTGTTTCTTTCAGCCTAATGGCTTATTTTTCCATGGCTTAAAATTTGTTCGTAACTACCATCTGAGTGTTAATACTTAACTGCCTAGTACCGTTAAATTAAAATGTCATTACTTTTTAAGCCCTTGATTTCTTTCAATTAGCACTGGAAAGTTCATTAGCCCGACCTCGACTGCTCCGCGACCTTGACTTAATTACATATTTCAGTCGCCCAACAACTTCAAAACAAACCATTTTGGCCACTTTTAAATATCACGCATCCAGCGACGGCTGCCGGTGGCCAATAACTTGTCCACTGGCTACGTGATATGCATCCGCAAACGAGGCGTTGGAGTTCCAGAGGCCAGTCATTACCGTTGTTTATGAGCACGGCTAGCTGTCAGTGGCTAATTCAATTTAAATTGTGCGGTAGTCCTCAGTACCACTGGCCCATTGAAGTAATTTCTACTGATTTATCTCATTTTTTTGTATTTTTATTGATCAGTCGACGTTCTTACAGAAGAACTGGAGCAGCAGCCGGAAGAGTTTTATAAGCCAATGGAGAAGTGTAAGCCAGAGGAGCGGAGTAGGCCAAAGGAGAAGCGTAGGCAAAAGGAGCAGCAGTGTACTTGGCCACCACAGGAGCGGCAACGGGAGCAATCACAGGAGCAACGGCGATTCCATTGTAGTTCCTGGCGATAACCTGGCTACTGGTGGCGGTCACAACTGGAGCGGGAGCAGCTACCACGGCAGCAGGAGCTGAGTAAGCCAGAGGAGCAGAGTAAGCCAGAGGAGCAGTGTAAGCAAGGGGAGCACCCAGAAGTCCAGGCTTGGCAGCAGCGCAGGCAACGATAGCCAGAATAACAACGGCCTGTCAATAAAATGCGATGAGTAAATATGGCAGGAAGCTAAGATTCCAAACTTACGGATTTGAACATTATGATTATGGATCTGGTGCTTACGGTTCGAAAACTTGAACTTGTCTGATGTCGTCCAACACATTCCATACCACTATTTATACGCCGCATCGGGACTGCGTCTGTGACCTCAGGCCATCGCATTCCGTGGCCACTAAGAGTTATTCCACATTCTGCAGTCAGCAGTGGGAAATCACATAAACTACGGCAAAGTGCAAATGGTAAATGGTAAATGGTAAATGGTAACGGGAGACTGTCACCGCATTTAAATGCGTGCGATCATGAGTCAGATCTGAGCAAACATTCGGGTATAAATATGCTCCACGAAGAGCAGTGGGATATCAAAGAGTTTCTAGCCTTCCGAAGAAGCAAACCAAACAAATATTTCACCATGTTCAAATACGTACGTTCTTCAGAAAGGACACCCAAAGGATTAAACTAATCAAGTTAATTTGTTCACAGGCTGTCGTCGTTCTCGCTCTCGTTGCCTGCGCTGCTGCCAAGCCTGGACTCCTGGGTGCTCCCCTTGCTTACACTGCTCCTCTGGCTTACTCTGCTCCTGCTGCCGTGGTAGCTGCTCCCGCTCCAGTTGTGACCGCAACCAGTAGCCAGGTCATCGCCAGGAATTACAATGGAATCGCCGCTGCTCCTGTGATTGCTCCCGTTGCTGCTCCTCTGGCTGCTCCTGTGGTGGCGAAGTACGCGGCTACTCCTCTGGCTGCACCACTGGCCTACTCCTCTCCTTTGGCTTACTCCGCACCACTGAGCTACGCCGCTGCTTCAGGACCGCTCCTTATCTAAATTACTAAGCTGTGATCACATCGGAGACAACGATAATAAATGGAGATATAATAAGACGTTATTCAATTGTATATTTTTTAAATACGCTTTAAAAACGCACGAAGATGATTCCTCGATAATTTCCCAGCATTTATGAACAATTATTCCGAGAATGCACACTAGCGCCACCCAACGACTGAAACATTTCTTAATCACAGCCCTATAATATGTTGAATCTAACTACAAAAAATCCGAACTTCCGAGCTTTTAAGATCCCCAGATCTTAGACGGTCAAAGATTCCACTTAATTTCTTTTTGTGCGAAAGCACTTTATTCAACGTTTTACATAATTTTTATAGAATCCAATAAGGCCTTTTATTGTAAAACTAATGTTTTATTAAAACCGAACGCATATAAACTAAAAAAAAGAGAGAACGTCATAGTACAGTTCCCCTACTATCAGATACCCGTTACTTAGCTAGTCGAACTGTGAACGAGAAATTTCAACATCTATCATACACATTTATCAAATGTGTGAGAGAATCAGTTTATTGACGGATTGTGGGCTTTACAAGGGGCGTGTTCTGGGTAGAAAAAATAAAAAGAGAGAATGCTATAAACGAGTTCCCCGACTATCAGATACCCGTTACTCAGCTAGTGTGAATGCGAACGAAAAAATTATTCATTTTTCTGGAATATCTATAGATATTTGGGAATAAAATGAGAAAAAATTTAAAATTGTTAAAAGTGTGGGCGTGACCGTTTTGTCGTTTTGCAGGCGAAAGAATTTGATATACAGATAAAAATGTGGGCGTGGCAGTTTTGGGCTGTTTTAGGGCGTTAGAGTGGGCGTGGTAAAATGCTTTTTTGCAAATCGATAGCAATTAACTTGACTAATGCAAATGTGAAAATATATAAAAACATTTTTAATAAGTGGGAGTGGCAGTTTTGGGCGGCTTGTGGGCGTTGCAACATGGGTAAAAAAACTTGCACTGCGTCTATAGAAACTGTATGCTTAATCTCCTAATCTATTGATCCTGATCAGGAATTGATTCCTTCTGCTTGCTACATACTTTTAAACGAATATAGTATAGCCTTTTACTCTACGAGTACGGATATAAAAAAAATCAAATCATTTTTCCACAGTGTGACCGTAGCAGTTTTGAGCGATTTGTGGAAGTTAGAGTGGTCTTGGCACTTTGTGTTGCGTCCAACAAAGACATTGGAATAATTATGCTTAATCTTAATCTTTCTATATTAATTAAGTTTCAAGTTTCATTTGGCTTTCAAATTTATTATTATATTTGTGTTTGCCAAACCAGCCGTGGTCATCTGTAATTATCATTAATTTTAAACATAATTATTAAAGATCCGTTCGCTTCGCGAGTGATTCTTTTGTGATTTGTGCAGTAGTTTAAACAAATAATATACAAAGTATTTTTTGTCTTTGTTTTTTGTTTACTCTCTCTTTTGTGCGTTGTTCGCAGTGCTATTTGGTGTTGTTTTTTGCATACACATAAACTGCACTTTTCGCTCTCACTCTCTCTCTCTCTCTCTCTTTCGCTCTCCCACACAAAATCTAAATCCTCCTCGCTGTTTTTTGAAAACACTACGGTAACATCGAATCAGGCAATAGCCGATCTATTCGCCAAGTTTTTTCAAACAACATATTCAACTTCACCTCATTCCGAACAGCCATACTCTTATGCGGTATCTAAGTCGAATCTAATATTTTGCCCCACTATAAACGAAAGCTCACTGCTTAACGATCTTCAGCGTGTTGAACCTGTCTATTCGCCAGATCCCGACGGAATCCCTGGCTGTGTTCCGCTCAGATTCTGTGCGGAAGCCTTGTGCAAGCCTCTACTAAAACTGTTTACCTTATCTCTGGAATCTTCACAATTCCCCCATATATGGAAGGAGTCCTTTGTGATTCCTCTTCATAAAAAAGGTAGCAAACTGAATGCAAGCAATTACAGAGGAATCTCTAAATTGTCGGCTATCCCAAGACTGTTTGAAAATGTTATCACTCCTCATTTGCAGCACTTTTGTATTGTAGATCAATCATACCATCGCGTCAGCACGGTTTTATGAAACGCAGATCAGCAACCACTAACCTCTTGGAGCTAACTTCTTTCGTAATACAGGGTTTCAAAAATAATCTTCAAACCGATATCATCTACCCTGACTTTAGTAAAGCTTTTGACTCTGTTAATCATCACCTTCTAATAAGAAAACTTGATCTTTTAGGTTTCCCTGTTGATCTTCTAAACTGGATTTCAAGCTATCTGAATGGCCGGTCGCTACAAGTCCTCTTTAAAAATTCTTTATCTTGTAATCTCCGAGTCACATCCGGTGTCCCAAAGGGAGCCATCTTGGTCCGCTTCTTTGTACCTTATTCATTAACGACCTCCCCTTAATAATAAAACATTCGCGTGTACTTATGTACACAGACGATTTTAAATAATGCCTCCATCACAAGGACAATTCGCGCCATTTGGACTTAAAATCCGATCTAGATCGATTTCAAATATGGTGTCGTGATGACGTGTTAGACGTAAATGGCTCCAAGTGTAAAGTTATGACCTTTTGTCGTGCCAACCCAATACGCATGACATACACTCTAAGTGGGTGCTCCTTGGACAGAATAACACGAGTTGATGATCTTGGTGTTCTTCTGGACCCAAAATAAAATTTTCTGACCATATTTCGACTATTGTCAATAAGACCAGGGGTGTGCTTGGTTTTATAAAAAGGTGGTCTAAGGAATTTGATGATCCTTACTTGACTAAAACCTTATTTATTTCGTTAATCCGTCCGATTCTCGAGTGGGGATCACTCCTGTTTGGAGTCCACAATACGCAGTCCACTCGGATCGCATTGAATCGGTCCAAAAAAAATTCTTACTTTTTGCCTTGCGGCGCCTAAATTGGGATGCAAACCGTATATGAACTCCTTATTCTAGTAGACTACTTTTAATTAATAACCGTAGAACTATGCTTGGAACAGTCTTTATTTGTAAGCTTATTCGTGGGGATGTTGAGAGTCCCGACTTGATTAGTCGGCTTAACTGCTCGGTTCCAAGTAGATTCACTAGAAACTATATACCCCTTATCTTAAATCATTGTAGATCTAACTATGAGTTGCATGACCCTTACAGAGTTTTATGTTCTGACTATAATAGACTTTATCCTATTATCTGTAATCTTGACTCTCTGCCGCTCTTAAAGCAATCGATTTTAACTTTTATATTACATAATTAGATCCTACTAACACTAATATTTAATATAGTTATTTTACATTTTATTTATTTCCTCGTTCCTGTTCTCTTTTTTATATCGGTGTGGCCGTGGGACCCGTGCGAAAAACTCGAGATGTTTATACGAAAGGACAGACCTACCGGACAGAAATTATGGCTGGACCGTATCGGCTAGGGATCCTGATCAAGAATATTTGTACCTTATAAATTCAAAATCGCTTTCTTCTACCACTCCTGGATATACCAAAAGAAAATTCTATAGTCCAGCACAGCTCAAGCTAATAAATTAAAACGAATCTAAGCCATTTTCTAAAAAAGATTTGCTTGGACTCTGGACGTTTTTTAACGTTTCGATATATATTTGTAAGACAAGTGATAATATAATTATACCCGTTACTCGTTGAAAAGTATGTAACAGGCATTCAGGATCAATAGATGAGTCGATCTAGCCATGTCCATCTGTTTGTATTAACGTCGAGATCTCACGAACTATAAAAGCAAGTTTGTTGGTCCATGTATTGGCCACGCCCACAAACCGCTCAAAACAGACTTATTCTACAAGTATCGGGTTTTTTGCAAAGCCAAAGATCTAGTACTTCAGCAATTTTGTGAGGTCATAAAATCGATATAAGCGTTCCTTTTTATTATATTTATCGTCCTAGATAATCACAGCATAAAAATTTAGATGAGAAATGGTGCAGGAGCAGCAGCGTAGCTCAGTGGTGCGGAGTAAGCCAAAGGCGAGGAGTAGGCCAGTCGTGCAGCCAGAGGAGTAGCCGCGTACTTCGCCACCACAGGAGCAGCCAGAGGAGTAGCCGCGTACTTCGCCACCACAGGAGCAGCCAGAGGAGCAGCAACGGGAGCAATCACAGGAGCAGCGGCGATTCCATTGTAATTCCTGGCGATGACCTGGCTACTGGTTGCGGTCACAACTGGAGCGGGAGCAGCTACCACGGCAGCAGGAGCAGAGTAAGCCAGAGGAGCAGTGTAAGCAAGGGGAGCACCCAGGAGTCCAGGCTTGGCAGCAGCGCAGGCAACGAGAGCGAGAACGACGACAGCCTGTGAACAAATTAACTTGATTAGTTTAATCCTTTGGGTGTCCTTTCTGAAGAACGTACGTATTTGAACATGGTGAAATATTTGTTTGGTTTGCTTCTTCGGAAGGCTAGAAACTCTTTGATATCCCACTGCTCTTCGTGGAGCATATTTATACCCGAATGTTTGCTCAGATCTGACTCATGATCGCACTCATTCAGTTCATTTAAATGCGGTGACAGTCTCCCGTTACCATTTACCATTTGCACTGTGCCGTAGTTTATGTGATTTCCCACTGCTGACTGCAGAATGTGGAATAACTCTTGGTGGCCACGGAATGCGATGGCCTGAGGTCACAGACGCAGTCCCGATGCGGCGTATAAATAGTGGTATGGAATGTGTTGGACGACATCAGACAAGTTCAAGTTTTCGAACCGTAAGCACCAGATCCATAATCATAATGTTCAAATCCGTAAGTTTGGAATCTTAGCTTCCTGCCATATTTACTCATCGCATTTTATTGACAGGCCGTTGTTATTCTGGCTATCGTTGCCTGCGCTGCTGCCAAGCCTGGACTTCTGGGTGCTCCCCTTGCTTACACTGCTCCTCTGGCTTACTCTGCTCCTCTGGCTTACTCAGCTCCTGCTGCCGTGGTAGCTGCTCCCGCTCCAGTTGTGACCGCCACCAGTAGCCAGGTTATCGCCAGGAACTACAATGGAATCGCCGCTGCTCCTGTGATTGCTCCCGTTGCCGCTCCTGTGGTGGCCAAGTACGCTGCTGCTCCATTGGCTGCTCCTGTGGTGGCGAAGTACGCGGCTACTCCTCTAGCTGCACCACTGGCCTACTCCTCGCCTTTGGCTTACTCCGCACCACTGAGCTACGCCGTTCCATCTGCACCGCTCCTTATCTAAATTACTAATCTGTGATCACATCGGAGACAACGATAATAAATGGAGATATAATAAGACGTTATTCTATTGTTTATTCTTTTTTAAGCACGCTTCAAATTAATATATATTTCAATACAAAATTGGCTCTGAAGTTCAGAGTCTGAACGTACACGAAGATGATTTCTCGATAATTTCCCAGCATTTATGAACAATTATTCCGAGAATGCACTCTAGCGCCACCTGATACATTTCTTAATCACAGCCCTATTATCTGTTGTGTCTAAATTAACTGCAAAATTTTAAATTATTGCAGTGATTCAGAAAATATTGGTGTTTTTCTAAATGATTACCGAAATACTCGAGTTGCTTCTACGTTTCTAGAATCTCCCTGCTGAATTTTAACTTTTAAGCTCAAATCGCTTTCGATATCACCGAATTTAAAGGACACACAGCGTGTAAACAATGTGAGAGTGGGCGTTTAATCTTCAAATTACCTTGCGCTGCGCCTCCTCCTCTAAAATCTGAATGCCCAATCCAAACTGTGTAGCTTAAATGGTTCCCAAGATCCCGCCGTCCATCCCAACTGTCCGAAGACCAATATACATTCTGGTGACTTTCAAGTGGCGAACATGGACAAATCAACTCGACTGGTGATCCTGATCAGAAATATTTTTCAATTGTGTAACGATTTCGTAAACCTCGGGTGAAAATGTTCGAAATCGGTTATGTGCGGTGGTCATGTCCCGGATCCTCAGCCTAGTTTCATTCCTAGTCAGAGGCAAACAATTAGAGACTTCAAAAAATAAAAATATATTTAAATACTAATCAAATTTCACACAGCTATCTCGAGTTTTTACTTAACATAAATGATAGATTATTGATTGATAGAAAATAAGTTAGAGACCAATTTGGTCGCGAACCTTACTTTGACGCTTTTAATTATTTCTTGCTAGCTGCTGAATTCGATCGACTTGGAATTTCGAACCCCACGTATGAGGCTCTGGCCTCAGTGTCCCCTTATTTAGGGTGGAGAAATACTACGACTTCCAAATCCAATGAAACTTTAACTGCATCCGCTTCCAATTAGTTATACAATATCAAGCGCCGATTCTGCATAATGTTTAAATCCCTTCACTTTCTTTACACTCGTATACCCTCTTCTCATTCTGCGCCAGACAAGAAGTTGAACTTTCTCCGTTCTTCCGAATTCCATACGCGCCGTCCAATATTTTTCCTAGCCACATACATTGTTGCCACAACTGTTTTCTTGGACCGCCGCAAATGGAAAAGACCCATCTTGGCACTCGGATCCTGGTCGAACCACCTCTCTACAGGTGCCCACGCTATTCTCCTGAAATTGACAACCAGCTCTGTTGCCTCTTTCAGTCCAAAATGCCTGACCCGAAGAATTCTTCTTGTGTTCCGATTATAGTTTTAGAAACCAGACACAGATGGCGGCCCAAAACCTTCTATCCCCCTAGAAGGCACTGTCACCAACTTTAGCTGCCTCAAGCGCTACAAATCTGGGGTCGGAAACTATTCCTTCTACCTTTCACCCACTTTTCCTTGAATATAGTACATATACCGATTTTACTCTGGGGCAATAACATATATTTAACATATATTTAAAACATATATTCCGCAATCGCAATAAAAACCTTTTTAAAGACACGGATATTCTGTAAATAGGCAACCAAACGCAAATTGGGCCATCGGTTCTAAGACAGGTTGATTGTGCCAAATCTGTGGCTCATATCGGTCACAGGTCAGCTTTGACCTTGACATAATTGCCAAGGTCTGTACTCAAAGCCGAAAAATAAAATAAACCTATAATACAAATCAATTTCGCACAATTTAATGTAACAAACATTGGACAGCAGCAACTGCCGCTGAGCTGACAATAATTTTTATGACCATTACGTGACCTGCGTTCGAAATTTTCAAATGCCCCCCATCAGTAGGTTGTCGATTTCGACGCTTTAGTATGCCAGCGGTAAATCCAATTAGCGAAGCCCCAAAAAATGGGAGAAATTGGAGTTCGTTTGATTTTTTTTATTACTTTTAAAGTTTTCTAAAGAAGAACAGGAGCTGATGGCAAGGCACTGTATGCCAAAGGCGAGGTGTAAGCCAAGGAGGAAATGTGGGCCAATGGAGCAGCAGCGTACTTGGCCACAACAGGAGCAGCCAATGGAGCAGCAGCGTACTTGGCCACCACAGGAGCGGCCAATGGAGCAGCAGCGTACTTGGCCACCACAGGAGCGGCAACGGGAGCAATCACAGGAGCAGCGGCGATTCCATTGTAGTTCCTGGCGATAACCTGGCTACTGGTGGCGGTCACAACTGGAGCGGGAGCAGCTACCACGGCAGCAGGAGCTGAGTAAGCCAGAGGAGCAGAGTAAGCCAGAGGAGCAGTGTAAGCAAGGGGAGCACCCAGAAGTCCAGGCTTGGCAGCAGCGCAGGCAACGATAGCCAGAATAACAACGGCCTGTCAATAAAATGCGATGAGTAAATATGGCAGGAAGCTAAGATTCCAAACTTACGGATTTGAACATTATGATTATGGATCTGGTGCTTACGGTTCGAAAACTTGAACTTGTCTGATGTCGTCCAACACATTCCATACCACTATTTATACGCCGCATCGGGACTGCGTCTGTGACCTCAGGCCATCGCATTCCGTGGCCACCAAGAGTTATTCCACATTCTGCAGTCAGCAGTGGGAAATCACATAAACTACGGCACAGTGCAAATGGTAAATGGTAACGGGAGACTGTCACCGCATTTAAATGAACTGAATGAGTGCGATCATGAGTCAGATCTGAGCAAACATTCGGGTATAAATATGCTCCACGAAGAGCAGTGGGATATCAAAGAGTTTCTAGCCTTCCGAAGAAGCAAACCAAACAAATATTTCACCATGTTCAAATACGTACGTTCTTCAGAAAGGACACCCAAAGGATTAAACTAATCAAGTTTATTTGTTCACAGGCTGTCGTCGTTCTCGCTCTCGTTGCCTGCGCTGCTGCCAAGCCTGGACTCCTGGGTGCTCCCCTTGCTTACACTGCTCCTCTGGCTTACTCTGCTCCTGCTGCCGTGGTAGCTGCTCCCGCTCCAGTTGTGACCGCAACCAGTAGCCAGGTTATCGCCAGGAATTACAATGGAATCGCCTCTGCTCCTGTGATTGCTCCCGTTGCTGCTCCTCTGGCTGCTCCTGTGGTGGCGAAGTACGCGGCTACTCCTCTGGCTGCTCCTGTGGTGGCGAAGTACGCGGCTACTCCTCTGGCTGCACGACTGGCCTACTCCTCGCCTTTGGCTTACTCCGCACCACTGAGCTACGCTGCTGCTCCTGCACCATTTCTCATCTAAATTTTTATGCTGTGATTATCTAGGACGATAAATATAATAAAAATGAACGCTTATATCGATTATATGACCCCATAAATTGCTGAAGTATTAGATTTTTGGACTTGCAAAAAAAAAAACGATACTCGTAGAATAACAGGGTATACTAGATTCGTTTGGAAGTACGTAACACATGTTCGGCCGGATGAACGTCGAATTCTCGGGAACTATGAAAGCAAGAGAGAATGCTATAGTTGAGTTCCCTGAAGAAAGCGTTTATGACCATATAAAATATATAAATTCCTGATCAGGATCAGTAGCCGAATGGATCTGACCATGTCCGTATGCTAGAAGATTAAGATTAATACAGTTTCTAGAGACTTAGACGCAGTGCAAGTTTTTTGACCCATGTTGCAACGCCCACAAGACGCCCAAAACTGCCACTCCCACTTATTAAAAATGTTTTTATATATTTTTATATTTCCATTAGTCAAGTTAATTGCTATCGATTTGCAAAAGAGCATTTTACCACGCCCACTCTAACGCCCTAAAACAGCCCAAAACTGCCACGCCCACATTTTTATCTGTATATCAAATTAAAAAAACAGTTTTACAATAAAAGGCTGTATTGGAAGTGCTTTCTTACAAAAAAGAAATTCATTGGGATCTTTGACCGTCTAAGATCTGGGGATTTTGAAAGCCCGAAATTTCTGATATATACAAGTAATATTCTAGTAACTTCTTAAATGCCCAAACTTTAGTAAAATGTTGTAGTTTGCATATCAAACTAGTAGAGTAAAAATGTATACTAAATTCGTTGAAAAGTACGTAATGGGTAAAAGGAAGCTAAAGTTTTCGAGCCCGTATTGTATATATACTTTTAATAAGAATCACTGTTTTCACGACTATGTATCCGACTGTTCCTATGAATGCTGTGATCTCGAAAGCTATAAAAGCTAAAAAGTTAAAATGCAGCAGGGAGATTCCAGAAACGTAGACGCAACACGAGTATTTCGGTAATCATTTAGCGAAAGACCTATATTTTCTAAATCACTACAATACTTTTAAAATTTGCAGTTAGTTTAGATTTGACGATTGATTTAGAAATGGCTGTGATTGAGAAATGCATCAGTCGTTAAAATTATAATATAAGAATAAGAATAATTGGAATAATTGTTAATCAATGCTGGGAAATTTTCTAGCAATCATTTTCGTGTACGTTCAGAGCTAATTTTTCATTGAAATAAATGAATATTAATTTGAAGCGTGCTTAAATAAGAATATACAATTGAATAACGTCTTATTATATCTCCATTTATTATCGTCGCCTCCGAGGTGATCACAGCTTAGTAATTTAGATAAGAAGCGGTGCAGATGGAACGGCGTAGCTCAGTGGTGCGGAGTAGGCCAAAGGCGAGGGGTAGGCCATTAGTACAGCCAGAGGAGAGTAAGCCACGTAAGCAGTGTAGGCCAAAGGCGCACCAATCAGTCCAGGCTTGGCAGCAGAGCAGGAGACGATGGCCAAGACAAGGACGTCCTGTGAATAAAATACAATTAGTATATAGGGCAGCAAGCTAAGATCTCAAACTTACGGATTTAAACATTTGGATTATGGATCTGGTGCTTTCGGTTCGAAAACTTGAACCTGATGTCGCCCAACACATTCCATTCCACTATTTATGCGCCGCATCGGGACTGCGCCTGTGACCTCAGGCCATCGCATTCCGTGGCCACCAAGAGTTATTCCACATTCTGCAGTCAGCAGTGGGAAATCACATAAACTACGGCAAAGTGAAAATGGTAAATGATAAATGGTAACGGGAGACTGTCACTGTTTAAATGAACTGAATGCGTGCGATCATGGGTCAGAGCTGACCACAAATTCGGGTATAACTTTGCTCCACGGAGAGCAGTAGGATATCAAGAGTTTCTAGCCTTCCGAAGAAGCAAAGCTAAGAAATATTCCAGCATGTTCCAATACGTACGTTCATCAGAAAGGACCCAGATGATTAAACTAATCAAGCTGATTTGTTAACAGGCCGTCCTTGTCCTGATAACCGTCGCCTGCGCTGCTGCCAAGCCTGGAGTCCTGGGTGCTGCCCTGGCGTACACTGGTCCTCTGGCTTACTCTGCTCCTCTGGCCTACTCTGCTCCTGCTGCCGTGGTAGCTGCTCCCGCTCCAGTTGTGACCGCCACCAGTAGCCAGGTTATCGCCAGGAACAGCAATGGTATCGATGCTGCTTCTGAGATTGCTTCCTTTTGCCTACCCTTCGCGTTTGGCCAACTCCGCTCCAATCAGCTGCGCCTCTGCTGCTGCGCAGGTCCTCATCTAAATTATCAACATGTGATCACTTGACGAAATAAATTTGCAAATGTATGTCAAAAATGATGGTGGTGGCAGCGTGATAGGAAACTATCGATAGGATCAGGAGTGCAGTTGGCAGGAATGATCGAAAAAGAAGTTGCAAACTAGAAGTCGAACTGATGGTAATAATACGGGAGTTGTGGAAAGGCGGATAAGTCGTTGAAATTAGAAGTAGTGTAGAAACAACAATAGTAGAAACAATAACCAATATTTAAATAAATATTACATGTTTTAAATTAGATATAATCCTTCTTTAAATGAATATGCTTATAGGATACTCTCACTGACGATAAGGCTTTCCCTATTACCTTCTCTTCTGTTGTATGCCTTTCAAAACAGTCAAACAACGACTACTAAACTTAAATTTTTTTTAACTCAGCTATCTCACATTCCACTTTGAACTAAGATATTGTGAGATTAATTGGAATATAATATATGATATATCGCTTTTCCAGTGTGCATTGGACTTTGTGGATTCGATGCCGAATATTTTCGTAGAAACAAATTTATTTAAAAAATAAATACCAATGGCCAATCGTCTATGAGCAAATATATTTTCTGTCATTTTTCCAGCGTGATCCAAGAATTTTCTTCGTGGGCACATGGTTTTTGTTAGTTTCGGCTCTCGGCTTATCTAAAACGCTTTCATGGCGCATTTCATGCATTGATGCACAATTTAAATAGCCATTTTTGGGTTCGCGCGTTTAGATAGGAGTTGGCAGTTCCTTGCCAGCTGCCAGAAGCCAAAAGAAGAGCCGGAAAAATCCCCGGCATATATGTTATCGCCTGCCACGGGCTGAAAATCCCCACATCCTCAAGGATTTGCGCGTTGGCGCTTCTTTTTCTCTTTCGGTGGGCGCGTTTCCTTTTCATGGGCTGCCTTTAATTTGATTACGTACAGCTGGTGATTACCGACCGAAACAGGAAAAGCAATAATTCCGAAGCTCAACAAGCCCGCTGTATAATAAAGTTTACACACCAGGTCACCAAGTCACGGTACAACCCAAATAGCTGCAACTGCAAGCAACAAAAATGTTTGCGAAAAGTGTTAGGAAAAAGTGTAAACGCGTTCGCTCGTCTAAATAATTAAAAGTTCGCCCTTGCCCAACGTCCACGCCTCTTTTTTGCCGACTGCTTTTTTGTTTGCCATTTTGTAATTGCTGTTAATGGCAAAAACAAGCAAAATGCTACACAACCTCGACAGTGGAAATCCGGGAGCGAAAAGGCTCCCAACTTACATGAAATTTGCATTAAAAAACCAGCGCCTGTAGAGTAGCGGGCTTACAAATATGTTTTTTTTTCCCGCACCGAATTTCTAAACATCCTTAATAACCATTTCCACAATAAGAGCCCAATACATACTCCATAATAAGTAGTATTTAGGTCTCAACATGCAACGTTTCAACGTTTTATATAACAACTTGAATGGGTATAAAATGATATACAATAGTGAAATAGGTGCATAAACTAACTTCTGCTCAGTTTTTGAAAATCAAGAAAAAAAATTCAATTGCATCTCATATTTTTATTTATTAAAAAAGTGGTTGAAGCGAGTATCAAAGATAGATGTTTCCAACCAAATAGATTTTAGTTTAAAAAATAAAAATTTAAACGAAACGTAACAGACACATAATAAGGACTTTTGAACATGAAAGTATCTTTCTTATATGAATAACTTTCGATAGAGTATTTAAAAACTGTGTGGCTGGCGTCAAGACGAACTTACTACATTCGGATTCAAAAATTTATTACTCTGCATCCGAGGGGCCAGAGCCCAGTTACCAAACTTTATGAGTTCTCCATGCTATTTTCAGTTGCCTTCTGCTGTTTGTTTGTCAGGCGGTATATGTTTTCTGCTGGCTGGTAATTTTGTTTGCCGACAAGGCGCAAAATGGTTGAATAATGGCCAGCGACATTTCGCTTTATGTTTGACTTGGCTGCAACAAGAAATGTGATGCAGGATGCGACGAAACGAGGCACCAGTACAAGAGCCAACAAATGTTTGCTAAGATTATTTCCTTGTTGCTCCTTAATTTGATTATGAAAAAGGATTACTCGGGCGGGCAATGAGGGATGTGTTTAATTATATTCCTTACTCATTTGAACTTAGATACTATAATATTTTTGAAATATTTCAAACTAGTTATCAAAGAACTCCTCAGTATTTCTTTTAATTCAACTAATTCAAGCGGTTTTAATGTACTGGCATACGTTTTTTTGTACTACCCAAATTGAATACATGCTGGCCCCTCGAAAATTCCTGCCAAATTCTGAGACTCGGCTAATGATCCAGAATCTAAGCAAGGCCAAGAGTCCCATAATTCCCCGAAAACGGGGCGAATCGCGCTTGCCATTGTGCGCCTATCTATATGGCTAATTATGCTAAACAAATTATGGAATATGATTAATAGAGAGCACGGCCTGGCAATTAACTTTTTGCGATAAATAAACCGGAATATATACGTAAGTCTAATTTAATGCTCGCTGGTATTGCGGCCAGATTTATTGGTCCCGCCCACATTTGACGCCCCTAGGGTTCGTTTTGCAGAACGGATTTGTCCTGCGATTTAACAATTCACGTAGTGACATTTGCATTTTTGATTGCCTCAATATTTCTTGCACTGCTTTGTTTTTGCTTATGGCCATCGCCATCGCCACCGCACCGTTGTAGGTGTTCCACTCCCCCCCCCCCCAAAAAAAAAAAAAAAATGTGGGCAAAAAAGTTTAAGGCCAAGAAACGTGTCGTGTAAATTAAACAGGTTTGGGTTTTAGCGGGGAGTTTTTCGGTTTAAAAAATGATACTCCAAAGGTCAGCGCGGCTTTAAAACGTTGTGCAAGTCATTTATATACAGCTACCTTTTTTCGCTGGGCGTAACAATGTCTAATTATGCCGTTTTGTGGGCGGCTCAGCTGTTTTTTTACTTGGGACGGAGTCAACGCCATTTTCTTAATTCGTTCGCGGTTCATTCTCGCCACTGAGGAAAATATTTCAATATGCGGGCTCTTTTCTCGGTGGGGATTAAAGGCTAAGGCTAAAAGTTCGAGGGACCAGAACAAAGAGCCGATGTATTATATTTCCAGGCAATTGTTTATGAGCCCCTTCTTTAACTCTTGGTTGGGGTGCATGGGGACATTATTTTTTCGGTGGGAAGAATCGTGCCGAAGTGGCGGGAAACCTAAAAACAAAAGAAAACGGAACGACGAACCCCTGGCGGCGTGCAAAACTCCTACACGCACTCCTCTGATGGATTCAGGACTCAGGACTCGAGGAGTGACGCGCTTGGCGCTGCACCAGCACTTAACCTTGGCTGAACACCGAGGACACGGCACTCGAGGTATGAATTAAATCCTGCCACGAATCCTGTCCGCAAAGATACCTAACACATAGACGAGACTTCGTTTCTCTGTGGAAACTTTAACCCAAAAGCCTGGCAGGACGAAGTTGGCTCTCTTTCGAGGGGCAGGAAGCTTTGTCGTGCGACTTCCATTCAGCGCTTCTCTTTGGCGAGAGCTTTCAGAATGAAGAGAAGTAATGTTAAGAGAATGTAAGAGAGGAGGTCTGAAATCATGTTTGTTGGAATATCTCTGAAGGGCAAGTGTTGCAAACTGCTGCACATTTCTAAAACAAAAATATAAAAATAAAGATATAAAATATATAAAATAAAAAATAAAAAATTTCTAAAATAACAAAATAATAATGAAATGATTTAATATTTACGAAACTGTTGTCAGCAGTATTATTACATTATTATTGATAAAGTTAAGTTTCTTCAGCATATTATCCACCTCACTCGTAGACATGGAAAACACATGGATAATTCCTGGGAAATGCCTTGTCCACGTAGAAGACATATTTCATATGGCGCTATGGAGAAAGAATGCTTGATACTGTGAAAGTTGAGACAGCATTGGAGGATACATTTTCCAAACATCCCTTGCCTGGGAGAAAAGATTCTTGAGCTTAGGAACTTAATTACGATTTTTTATGCTCTCTGGCTAGGCGTAATAACATATCGAACTCCATTCCTTAATGGTCCACTCCTTGTTGATTCTACTGGACAGTGAGCAAATGCAACATATTCATAATTCAGAATCTGAGGCTTCGACATTATCTTTAAAATCAGATTCTTTTTATCACTTTGCGGCCATTTGATCCCCTCCAATTCTACCAATGATTCAAACTCCCCTTCTCTATTTCTCCGATTCTTTTTCTCAAAACCTTCCGATTATTCTTTCGAAAATATTCTTATTTTTTAAGGGCTTTATTAGACCCTAAGTGGATGATTTAATGATTTCGATTTAACTTTCTTACAATTTATATTTTATATATATATGTTTTTTTTTTTCAGACAGAAGCTTGCAGCGCAGTAAGGCTGACACTTGCGTTTACATAGATACATACATTTTTTTTGTAGCTCAAATATTTTAACATAATTTTTTAACATAGACTTAGCAGGTCAATATATATACAGGTATTCCGTGCACACATTGTATCATAACAGCAAGCTTTCGTAAGCCAGCAGCACTAATGCATACTTTTGGGTGCTGATTGTGGAGCCATACAAAAAGCGATCAAAAATTAAAAACTTTTCGGGTAGCTCACTGGAGCACTAACACAATGGCAGGGGAAAATGCACACGGCTTTTGATTTGGCCACTCTCCTTCTTTTACCGTTTGTCTTCGGCTAAAACACACACACACATACCCTTACACCCTTACGCCGAGGAAAATGGAGAAATAGTCAGGTAGTTAAAACTTTTAAATTGAGGGCGGGGATCATTTGTGATTTCTGCCGTCTGGGCACTGCACAAATAAAAGGGAAGGATCCTGAATGTGGGAAAATCCTGGAAAGTTACAGTCACGGCAGAAGCGCTCTGTCACTGCTCATTTGTTGCTAATAATTATAAAAGTTTTCCCCAATCCCCCGAGTGACGTAAGTGCGACAGGAAAGATATAGAAAAACACTTGCCAGACTATCTGTCTGTGGGCTGATGCTGATAGAAAAAGGACCCGAAACTTTTGACAATTGTTTAGTTTACAGGATGTGCTCGACAATGTTTGCCGAGTCCTTTTTAGAGCTGGCATTTAGCTCAGATTTCGCAGCGAATAGCGAATAGTTTGCAGTCGCGGCTCGGCCTAAAAGCTTGCAGTATTAAATTTTTATTTGCTTACTTCATAACAATAGTGAGGGCTGTGCCACTCCCCCTTTTATAAGTCACTTGGTTCGGGCACTTGGAGCTCAGCCAGAATCCTCGGATGGCAAACAGGCCGAACAAAGCAAGCGCCAAATTGCCCTAAAAGCCTTTTCAAGTCAAAAGTTTTGCCTGTTTGCGCATAATTATTTAGCCGTGACATAAACAAAAAATCACAAAACTGCACGGATGGGGAAGGATCCTGCAAAACTATCCTAAGTAGTGTTTAACTATTAGGGACTTTTGCCGAGATTTGGTTTCAACTGTGCAGAAAATGTTACCAAACATCACGTATGTACACATCATCATTTTACCTTGATGAAGGTACTACCATAAGTTCTATTTCACATGAATCTCTTAGAATCCCTATGATCCCTTGCACTGTATAAACTGCAGTTAAGCTGTCGTTCTTCAGTCCTCCTCAGTCTCTGGAACCTGCTCGTCTTCCTGGTCCAAACTTGGCAGGTTCCCCTCTTCGTCACCGAACATAAGCCTCTCCATGAGCTCCATTTGGGTGTGGAGGATGGCGGCCAGAGTGAAGGTTCGCTCGATCCGCTCCCTATATTTCATCTGCTCCAGATCCTTGTCTATCGGCATGACATATATTGTCTCGGAATAAATTGAACTAATCTTCGTCTTTCGTCGCTTAAGCTCATTACTATTCAGTTTTCGTTGGATGTTCTGTGCAACTGTGCGATTCTTTCGCTGATATCCCTTTTGGCAGTGGAACACTTTTACGATGTAGTTAATAAAGTGGGCATATTCAACGCGCAGGAATTGCCAGAATGTTATGCGCTGCCTCACTTTCTTATCCCTATCCGCCTTGACACTGGCCATCTGATCCCTCATCATGGAAACGATCAAGTTGATCAGCATGTACTTGACCACGAATCCCATTATGGTATACAATAAGATGCCCAGCCACTCTCCGCCGTAAAAGATATCCGGTGGGTATACCAAATTCGTATAGCCAAAGGCAAAGCAGGTGACCGTAACAATGCCCTTGGGGAAGTCCCTGAAGTTGCTGGTATAGTTGCCATTGATGGTTACCGTCGCAATGCCAATTGCAATGATGAAAATCACGGTTATTACGAAGGTGCAGAGCAACGCGTCCCACGCCATAGCGATTGTCTTGGTGAACAGTTGGAAGGTGGCGGAAAACTGCAACACTTTCCACAAACGCATAGTGACCAAGGCCACGGCCAATCCCGTGACCACATCCTCAAGGTAGGCGAGCTGGGCTGGCTCCCGAAAGTCCAGAAAGTCCACCACAACGGCGATTTCAACACTCTTGATCATCTTTTGAACCAAGTTATCCCGCACCGACATGATCATCCCCACAACGAGGCTGAGTGCCACGATCATTGCATCCACCTGGACCCACAGGGTCTTCAACTGTCGAGGATCGTACCAGACCTTCAGGAAGAACGCCTTGGTGAACTGCAGCCACGTGACGACAAAGACAAACACCATTAGCATTCCGAACTTCGTAAACTCTCGCAGTTGCTCCACAAAGGTGTGACTCTCGATCCTCGTGTGGCCATCAGGATACTGGTAAGGGAACTTTTCCACCCACAAGGTGCACACGGTAAAGGTGTTGGCATCCGCGTTGTACAAGCTGAAATCCATGAACAAAGCGGTCGTATTCGCATCCAGCCAGTTTTTCTTCATCAAGTAATCAATAATTTTCAGGCTTTTGTGGCGGGTGTCCGAGAGCAGTACCTTGTAGCCCTTCGATTCCGGATAGTTGAACATGTGCCCCACGTGGTTAATGCCCATAAGTAGGTTGTCCCGAGCAACAGAAACACTGGGCAGCCAGGGTGTGTAGATGGGCCAGTACTTGTCCGTATAGGGAACCCTTTCGTAGGGCAGTGTCCAGCTCTCCGAAAAGTCCCGCTCAGTGAACACAGGAAGCGATAGACCCAATCGGTTGCTCTCTGTCCTCAGCTGCCTCAGTCTCACCACGCCCAGTAGTCTAGTGCCCTCCGCATGGATCCAAGGAGCTCCGCCACTGGTGTTCTTGCCATCCGTAAAGGCCAGCACTAACGAGGACACCACAAAAAAATATATATCCGGCACATCCCCCACACTCAATAGTCCGAACGCATCCCCATGATTACATTGGAACAGTAACTCCGTGGCCTCTGTGTTAAAGTACAGCAACTCATCGAAGAAAGCCAAGGCCATGAAGAAGTAAACCAGGAACAGCTTGCCCGTGAGCCAAAGTTCCTCGGTAATCAGGCGATACTTCAGGTTGACCCTCTCGTTCCGATGCCTCTCCGTGATCATCAGCTCACTCCGCAGCGTCCGGAGGCGCAGTCTGAGATTGTCCATGAACGTGTCCACATTGGCATTCTCGTCGGGAGTCTCCGGTGCTTGGTGGGCCGGCCAGAAGGCGGCATCCAGCGACATAATTGTGAACTTAATGGGCGTAAAGATTAGGATCTGAAGTAAAGTAACGGCCAAGAAGGCAACCAGGATCATGTTGAATTTGCCATATTCGTGACGGAAGCCCGAGAACATCCAGATACAGGCCACACAGATGGCTATGATTATCAGGGTCAGATAGAATATTATGTTACTAAACTTCTTCGCCATTGCTGTTATCAAGCTTTAGTTGAGCCTCTATAAGCTTGTATACAAATAGAATGAGTGAAAACTCCCTTGACAGTTTAGGATGGGGTTCTTTGGGATGCTTTAGATTTGATTACAGTGCCTGTCCATACTACGTAACTTATTATCATACTATTATTATGTATACTATTAGGTATAATTTGCATAGTCCCAGATTTAAGTTTACAAAGCTTTCCCCGGACTCCCAATTATTTCATTGAAATAAATATTAATTTGAAGCGTATTTAAAAAGGAATATACAATTGAATATCCATTTATTTCCGTTGTCTCCGAGGTGATCACAGCTTAGTAATTTAAATAAGGAGCGGTGCAGATGGAACGGCGTAGCTCAGTGGTGCGGAGTAAGCCAAAGGCGAGGAGTAGGTCATGGCGCAGCCAGAGGAGCGGCTGCGTACAGGGCCAAGAGAGACACAGCCAGAGGAGCAGCCACGGGAGCAATCACAGGAGCAAGAGCGATTTCATTCATTAACCTGACAACTGGCAGCGGTCACAACTGGAGAGAGACCAGCTACTACGACAGTCAGACCAGAGGAGGAGAGTAAGCCACGTTAGCAATGTAGGCCAAGGCGCACCAAGCAGTTCAGGCCAAGACAAGGACGTCCTGTGAATAAAATACAATTCGTATATAGGGCAGAAAGCTAAGATTCAAAACTTACGGATTTAAACATTTGGATTATGGATCTGGTGCTTTCGGTTCGAAAACTTGAACCTGATGTCGCCTGTAGCATATTGGACTAATCTACCCTAAGAATACAATAGATGATTGGGTATAACATAGCGTCAATACATTGTGACACTTTGTCATAATAAATATAAATATACAAATATACAAAAAGACCACCAAAAACTACGTAAGCACTCCAGCGCCCCAGTAATACGATCTAACGCTTATACATAAGCCGATCGCGGAGCGTGGGAATGCTGAGCATGCACTTTGCAGCTCAAGTGGTCAATGCCTTCTGCATACATATGTATATGTATAAATGTAAGTAAGAATACATAGATATAAGCAATGTATGTGCGGGTTAGCTGAACCCAACTTCAGCACACTTTGATCATTCGAATAAACAGATTCAAACAGAGCAGAGGTTCTGAGCTCGGAAACCAAATCTATTACATCTATACCTGTTACATTTTTAAAACAATTACACGCCCAACACATTCCATACCACTATTTATACGCCGCATCGAGGCTGCGCCTGTGACTTCAGGTCATCGCATTTAGTCCACCTTCTGCAGTTAGCAGTGAGAAATCACATAAACTACGGAAAAGTGAAAATGGTTAATCGTAACGGGAGACTGTCACAGCATTTATATGAACTAAATAAGTGCGAACAGGAGTCAGAGCTGACCACAATTTCGGGTATAAATATGCTCCACGCAGAGGAGTGGGATATCAAAGAGCTTCTAGCCTTCCGAAAAAGCACAACACAACGAAATATTCCACCATGTTCAAATACGTACGTTCTTCAGAAAGGACCCACAGAGGATTAAGCTAATCAAGCTGATTTGTTAACAGGCCGTCCTTGTCCTGATAACCGTCGCCTGCGCTGCTGCCAAGCCCGATCTCCTGGGTGCTGCCCTGGCGTACACTGGTCCTCTGGCTTACTCTGCTCCTCTAGACTACTCTGCTCTCGCTGCCGTGGTAACTGCTCCCACTCCACCTGTGACCGCCACCAGTATCGCCAGGAACAACAATGGAATCGATGCTGCTTCTGAGATTGCTTCCGTTGCTGCTCCAGTGGTGGCCAAGTACGCTGCTGCTTCTTTGGCCTACCCTTCGCGTTTGGCCAACTCCGCTCCAATCAGCTGCGCCTCTGCTGCTGCGCAGGTCATCATCTAAATTATCAACATGTGATCACTTGACGAAATAAATTTGCAAATGTATGTCAAAAATGATGGTGGTGGCAGCGTGATAGGAAACTATCGATAGGATCAGGAGTGCAGTTGGCAGGAATGATCGAAAAAGAAGTTGCAAACTAGAAGTCGAAATGAAATGAGTTGTGAAAAAGCGGATAAGTCAGAAGTTGAAAGTAGAAGTAGTGTTTGTCTTTTCTCCTTAACTTTTTAATATTAAATAATATAAAAAAACAATAACCAATATTTGAATAAATATTACATGTATTAAACATGTTTTAAATTAGATACAATTCCTTCTTAAAATGAATATATTTATAGGCTACTCTCACTGAAGATAAAGCTCTCCTGGGCCTTCTCTCTTGTTTTTGCCGAATGACAAATATATTTTATTGTACCTCGTGTAAATTTTAGCGATTTGCCGAAAAACGTTTGCCACTCCCACGCCGCCCACTAAAACAGGTTACACCCACACTTTGGAACAATTTTATATTTTTTCTCATTTTATTCCCCAATATCTATCGATATCCCAGGAAAATAATGAAATTTCGCGTTCGCATTCACACTAGCCGAGTAACGGGTATCTGATAGTCAGGGAACTAGACTTTAGCATTGTCTCTTGTTCTTTTCTCGGTATGCAGAATTTAAGAACTTCTTGGTTTTGCAGTTTGTTTTCCGCCGTTGTCCGAAACTCCATTAAATATTCAGCTGTCTAATCCCTTATCCGGTATTCCCAGCAGCCCTAACTCGCTTAAATTTCACTTGCCTGCTGGTAGTTAGTTAACCTTGCATTTCTTTGTCCTTGTCGGGTTGAAGCCATGTACAAATTATTGTGCTATCAGTGGCACTTCAATGGGCTCCCAGCGGTTGCCACTTAGGGTTGCCAACGAGTGCAGCAGATGCACCACCACCTACCGCCCACTAAGATGGGACCCCCAAGCCCCCCGGAAGCCACTGGGCTCTCAGTACTGGGGCTGGCAATAAAATTCCTAAACCGTTTTTGACAAATGAAACGTGCAACAAACAAGACGCCCAGGCGGCTACAGGCGAAAAAGTACGTAAGACGTGGGGCGAAGGACCAACCAGCCAGCCTGCAGCATCCAGGATACAGGTCCTGAGACCCAGGACGTAGGTCGCAGGACGCAGGACCGAGAATCTGCGAATGAGCCGAGCTCCAGTGCCAACAAAGATTTATGCATTTTACAGGGCAGACTACACTTTATGCGAAACTAAACGGCAAACAGTTTGAGTGAGGAAAGCTTTCACTCTCCATGCAGAGAAAGAAAATTGTCAAAATTATCAAACCTAAAGATTTCATGCTGAAAAAAACTTTTAAGGTTAAAGGTCTAAATCTTCGTTATTATCTAGGCTGGAGTAAATTTGATTATTCCAGACCCCATTTGAAGCTTGTATAATATCACTTGTGAATCCTTTGCAAATCACTTTCTTAAGTACTAAGTAAGGTACTAAATAAAGTTAAATTTTTATGATTACTATTGTACTTCGAGTTCCAGAGTCAATTTATCTCTGTGCACCATCTGTGCATTCCTTGGCGAAGCGGAAATGAAGCATCACATGCCCCGTGCCCCTTCGGATCCGGGGTTTCAGGGGAGGAAGTCCATTGTGCCTTTTAATAGACTGAACTACACGGCATCTGACTCTGAGCGCCGGCATCCTGCCACTTTGTTTGCCGGCAAACATTTGTGCAGCTTATTAATATGCATGCCACCCGGCTCTTCTCCCCCGGCTCCTCATCGGGATTAAGTGGAGGATCAGGTGTGCCCGCCCATTCAGGGCGCCGCCTTCATTTCCCAGCTCCCCCTTCACCAATCGAAGCATTTTATCTCCTAGGCCAAGCACAAAAGTTTTAGCTGTTCTCGGTCCGTATCGAAAAGTCGTTAGTAAGCTGACCGCAGAAAGATGCGAGGCAGAAGTGCAGCGGCTCAGTGAAAACTTCGGGCCCAACTGGCCGCTCCTATTTCTTGTGTCTCAGTGGCAGTCGGGCAAAAAATGGCCAACTTCCCTAAGACTTGCACTTAGCCCGCACAAAAGTTTGCTCGCCATTGCAAACTTTTTTGACTGAGCCGGAGATGAAACTGAAGCTGAGGCTGAAACTGAAACTGAAGCTTCAGTGCGCTGTAAGTAGATTTGTGGACCCTGGCATATGTCTCGTTCCCGTGGCTACTGGAGTAAAGGAAGTGCGGGTCTACTGCCACAAGGTACTGCATAATAGGGTTAATAGGTATGCTAAACACTTCCTATCTAAATGCATAGGCCTACGTTAATTAACCATTGAAATATCCTTAGTTAATTAGTACGCTTCAGGATAGTCAAATTAGGTGGCTTTGCTATTAGCTAGGAACATATATTAGTTTTCCTATTATGTAGTTAGCCACTTCTCACTTACAGTCAGCTTTCTAATGGCGGCCACCCAGTCAAAATCGGTGCTCACATGGCGTATGCTTAATTCCCGGAACTCCCCTTAGCTCTGCTCACCATTAATCATCGAAATGTAACATGCTTAGCACATGCACTTATAGATTTGTCAGACGCCCACCCATACACACTCACCACCTTCCCCTCTTCGCAAAATCAAATTAAGATAAACCCAGAAAGACCGCTTTAGTCGATTGTCGCGACTATTAGATACCCGTTACTCAGATTGTGAAGCATTAGATAGATGAAGATATAAGAGCAGTTAATTGAAGAAATGCAATGCTTTTGCATTTCAATGAGCTTAGTACAATGAGTACTTCGAAAGACCCCGTGCCCAGAGGAGACCCCGTACTCGGGGACATGGCCAGATATATTTGTCTACTGATCCTGATACAGAAAATGAATACTTTATAGAAAACGCATCCTTATCCCTGTAACATACTTTGTATCAAATCTAGTATACACTTCTACTCTCCGAGTAACGGGTATAATTAAAAGGAGCAACAAACACACGAGCTGAATGCAATTGGGAATGTCCGACTTGCTACATGGGGGGATTCGTTTATTTTTTGGCAAACACACAACATATGCGTCCCGTTGACAAATAAAGTTTACAAATATGCACACACCAACACACGCGGAGCAGGAAAAACTGACACACACACAGGCGCAGAGGAGAAGCGGGAAAACTGGAAGAGCGATGGCAACGCACACGAGTAAACAATGGCGAACTGGCGAACGAGCAGATGGTTAGAGCCGGGCCAGAATGAAATGGGCGAGGTGGAAAACACTCCCCAATGAAATAGTTTATGGTAAACCGCAATGCGAAAAATGTCACCTCCCAGCAAAAATGAGCGGGCAGCGGGGAAATGTGAAGCTGTAGGGCTGTGGAAATGTGGAGCTGTGGAGATGGCAGCAGGAACTGAAACAGAAATGGAACCCAAGATGGAGTGGCGCGGGGCATCCAACTGGCTAAACAAGTGCGGAAGTTGTTTGCGTTTGCCGCTGGCAAAGGCCAAGCGGAAGCGGCCTATTGGGCAATGGCAGTGACGGCATTCGACTGTCGCCACAAGGCGGAAATGAGCCAACTTGGCTGCCACATGGGGCGCAAAAGACGCCGGCTGACAATATCCGAGTGCAAACGTCGAACGGCAAGTCGGAACTCCAATCAGATGAACTTAAAGAACTAGGCTTGCTGGCACATAGTTGGAGAAGGTTCAATCCCTTCATTAAAAAGAGAAGTTATTAAACTTTCAAACATGTATGTTATCGATATGTAAATTTGTATCTGTACTTTTTATTTTTAAAAGTATCTACTATCCGTCAAAGAGTATGTACCCGTAAGCTAAAAAAGTGCATTTTCACTAGCTGCAATTTCTCTCATTTGTTTCCAGGCCTTACATTTCGAATCTAGTATCTAAACACTTAAGACAAACCGTATCCTTGAAAACTTAAAAAAATACCTCTCATAGACAAATGTTAAACGCACTTTTATTCGGCCTATGCTAAACTATGGACCTAACTAAAGTATTACTGCTGTTCGAGGACTTTGTACAGTCCCATTCCCTGAGAAGTGTAGCACCACAACGATTTTCTATATCCACCATATTGTCGTTCTTAAGGACCTCGGAGAGGTGGTTCTGTGAAGGCTTCATTGCGAGACTCGCACCGCTTGTCATCCGCTTCCGTGGGAACAACGTCCTTGGCGAATTCGAGCACCTTGTCCAGGGGGCACTGGAACTCGCATCCTGGCAGGGTGAGCTTCTGAGCCTGGCCCTTGGGATCGTTGCGGAAGTAGATCTCCACCCAATAGTCGCCGGTCTCCTTGTTTTTGTGCAGCTCAAACAGGATCATCGAGGAGTAGCGAGGCATCTGCCGTTCCCAGATCTTCAGGGCGGAAAGTACATTCACCACCGTCGAGTCGTGACCAGCGTAGATGAAGAGCTTCCTGCCACTGGGTTTCAGGGTGCCGTTCTTCTTCTGCTGCATCTCATCGAGCATTTTCTTGAGAAAAGGTCCGCCCTTGATCTTCTGCATCTCGGGCGTGTACACGTTGTAGATGTAGCTCTGTTCGGCGAGGAACTGAAGCTTCTCCGGGAAGTATGCGTGCGTCCATTCTGGCAACTCCAGACCCCACTCCTGTTCGGCGAGCAGAGTCAAGTAGAGGGACTGCACGTCCTCAGGTTCCTTAAAGCTCAGCCCCGTGTGCTCTTCCAGCTCTTTGAACATCTCCAGATACGGTTCGATTTCCGCTTTCACCTCGGGCAACTCGTAGACCTCGTTGAGGGCCTCAAAATATCGCGGACATGGTTTCCGCACCAACAGAAGCTGAATAAGAGTTAATAATAGTTAGAAGAGTGTTAAGTAAAAATGAAAGAATTAAATATTTTATAGCAATAGCTTTTAGTATTTAAATTTGTAATGTCGGCCTTTTAACTTCCAATGAACTTACAATCAAAATATGCAGATTCAAAAACCACGTATTAAAAGCATAAAAAAATATTACCAAAAATGATGGGCTTAAATCAGCACACAGATTTACTTTAAAAACCTATGCTTTTTATTTATCATTTAATACATAGATATATACTGCGTCAAAAAACCACTAGCTATTTAATCATCATCAAATAACCAACCGCATTTTGACCCTCTGCGCAGCCGATTGTATTGATTAATCATCGTAGTTATTAAGTATACGCACCGTGTCCTCATTGAGTTCCTGGGAGAAGACAGGTATGGGCTGCCAATTAAACCGACTATTCCACTCCATGTCGGTGCCTTTTGGCGGGAAGAAGGCGGCCAGAACGGTCTGCATGGTCATGTGGGTCCGCGGAACTCCCGTCGCCTGAGCGTGGACCGACTGTCGGCGGGAAGGGAGGCGGAGAGGGTGACGGTTACGGAGAAAGCGGAGAAGCAGAACGCAAGAAACAGAAACAGAACGAGAAGAGCAGAGAAGGAATTGAGTGATGAGCCAAGCGCGCTTGAGCTTTGCAATTTGTAAACGTCCGCACTATCAGGCAGCAACCCCACGGACGTGATGGGGGGAATATGGTTGGAGTACACAGAGAGAAACTAGTTGCAGCTGCTTTGCTCCAAGGGATGATCTTTCTTTTATACACGAGTGAAATCTCTTACTCGCAATATAAATTATCTTTATCTTTTTGATATTTTGTTGTAAATTAAATTATTATATATAATTAATTTTCTAATGATATGAAACACTATATATAAATTTAATATCAATTTACTTGTAATGGATGTAAAATCCACATTATACCTATTGTTTTTGCACTCGTTATATAATTCAATCAAATATAAAACGCGCATCAACAAAAGTTTCCCTTGATTGCTGTTAAATAACTATTTTAGTTGCGGCGCTATATTTACGATTGGAAGATTGTGGTGAACGATTTCTATTCTCTCTTCACCTCTGAAATGAACCTTCATTTATACAAAATTTCCAAATCTGTCAAAAATTTCTCTCTGTGCAGGGGTGTAAGGGTTGCGCCTTTTCGGTTCGTTAGTGACTGCTTACTCACATCGGGACTGTAGTTGGGCGCCAGAAATTTGCCATAACGCTTACGCAGCCAAGTACCAATGTTGAACAGCTCGCGTTTGCCATTCTGCAGCGTTGATTTATTGCATGGCATGAGCGGATGGCACGTGAGACAACACCAGAGGACGCGGGAAGTGGGGATCCAAGATGCAGGGAGTCGGGGTATCCGAGGAGTCCGAGACGGAGATGGAAAGAAGTGTTATAAAATAATAAATGCCTTGCATTTTTGCAATTGCATAAACATATGCATGTGTATATGTTAATGCAGCCGCACCCTCCACCTCTTCCCTCTTCCGGAAAAACATTTGCATTTCAATTTATTTAAATGCTTTGCCGGGTAAGGGGATTCGGGTGCGGGATACGGGAATGGGTATGGGGATGCGGATGGGGATGTGTATAGAGATGGAGATGGGAATGGGGATGACGAGGCAAAAGTTTGCTCTGCACAACTTTTTCTCCACTCACATTTGTTATTTGTCCCCAGCCAAAGGGATAGTAGGTCTCATTTACATAGGGATCCCTGGGATACGTATCCGCCGGCGTTCGTGGTCCATGTCGGAATACCTGAAGTTTGGCAATTACACTTTTTATTAGTAAACGGATTCACGACATACGCCAACATATATACCAACATATGTATATACATTTATTACATTATCAAGCGATCGACGAGCATTACGAGGATTCACGAGGATTATCACGTGAATCCAAGACTCTGTGGTTCGTGCGAGAGCAGATTTCCGCGGAAGTATTTTCTGTTTGATTGCTCTAGCCCTCGTGTTGATAAGAAGGCGCCCCACTTGAAGGTCAGATCTCGGATCTGGATCGGACTACCTACTATATGTGGGCTTCCAGTTAATCAATCGCGGATGAGCGGAGCTCAAACAAAAATCAAAAGTGCGTCGCAGCTTTATTTTATAATATTTTACGACTGACTGCGGACTGGTTTTTGGCCAAAGAGTAATTTGGGAAGCCTGTTTTTTGTTTTTGGTTTGTTTTGATTGCTGTTTTGTAATTAATTTCTTTTGTGGGTCTTCGAAAGACGAATGAGTTAGCAGAGTGTATAATCGAGTTAATTAAAGTAAGAGTTATTTTGGAAGAACTGATAATTTATGCGATTTTTTTTTGCTTTTATTCAGGTTCATTTTAAATAATTTGCGGACTTGTTAATTAAGACACATAATGACGAGGCGAATAAGCATTCCACAAGTCGTTCGTTTTATATTTCTATACTTTTTTTATTTAAATTATATACTCCTATTTATTTTTAGCCCCTATTAATCTAAGCCTCTGATCATTTTAATATAACTTAAAATAATTGGCAATCTAATTGCGCATCACAATAAATAAATTATCTAAAATACAGTACAATTATTTATGAGGTTTTATAATTGGTTTCGCTGAGGTTTCTAGTACAAACTTGTATGTACAAACCGAGTAGCTATTAACTGAAATACGAAAGATACTTTTACGCTTGACTTCGTGCGATTGTTCTTCGCAGAGTGTATCTCACGGCTGTTATATGTACAAAGTATCTGAATGAATTCAGTCAGATAAATGGCTAAGCAGCTGATAGCTCTATAGTAGAAAAAAGGGGAAATTCGTGGAAATTCCACCAGCTACTCTGTGATATCTTTATCAAACGAGTTCACTTTCCGTACTGATGGTTCCGATTAAATAACCGGACTAAGTCTTATCTGCTGACAGAAAACTAAACTGTAGTACAAACGTAATTATGGGCTGGCACACGACTACAAAAAAAATTTGCCAGCGCCTGCACTTTCGCTTAACGCGATTATAAACAAATGCTTTATCAACAAAATGCTGGTTTTTACTGCCCACGTAAATGTCAATGCCAGAATTTCTCAATGCGGTAAACAAAATTTAAGAGTGACAACAATAATGTGTGTTATCAGCTGAATTTGTGTGGCAAAGATGTTGCCGTCGCTGAATTACTCAGAGTGGCGTTAATTGATGTGGAAAGGTTTACTACTCGTAAGATATACAATGTATTAAAAGCTCTATAAAAAGATATATGGCATAGGCCTAATAAACTCTACCTCAAATTCTATGTTTTCAGTGTTAGATACCCTGTGTTAAATCTAGAGGCAGGTTAGCTAAAATCTACTCTACTGTTACTTATTTATTTCATTTAATAGTTAGCTCCTATAGCTTGCGATTATCGATCTGACTTACCACATGCAGCAGCTCGAGCGTGGATTTATCAGCGCCGGGATCGTAGAGCTTGGCCGTCGACTCGACCGTCGAGTGAGCGACGCACCAGATTATGACCGCCGATGCAATTAGTCCGCCCGTCATCGCGAGACAATGCCGTCGGGTGAAATGCGAACGCGGCATTTTGTTGGCCCGGCTTTATAGGCGTAGAATTGCTAGGGGATCGGATCTGCGATTCTCCGAGTCACCGAATCTCCGTATCTGAACTTTGGGCTGGTTCTGGTTTCACAAGCTTCGGATTTGGTTGTTGGTAGTCGCGTTGGTCTCGAGACAGATCGAAGACTAACTCGTTGAGATCGCTCTTGGCTTTGACTTTTTGTTAATTTTTCGTTTATTCGACAGGTTTGCGGGTGGTGAACGGGTTTCGTGCCCCAAACCAATAGCTCTGGTTTCTCCGAGTGTAGGGCCAGCACTATCTTCTATTTGCCGTGGACTAAATACTATGCGATACTCGCATTGGGACTTTGGCATTCGACTTTTCCGAGGGTCGCACGCGACTGTCTTTGTGTACTATCATCGGCCAGACTGCGGGAAATATCATTGCAGAAGTCGAAAAGGCATGGCTCTTTTATCGTTCCATTATCGCCAAATGCTTTCGTCACCGTCGCTCTTGTTACTTCTATTATTCCATTTGTTATTTGCTATTGTATGTGGCGGGCGGTCTTTTGTACGAATATATATAAACATATGCTTGTTTGACTGCGCTGAAAAACCAAACACCGACGCAACGCCGCAGCGATTGAGGCGTTTTAAAACGCGGTCGCGACTTTTAATTTATATGAACTTTTGGATTCGCGCCGTTTGCTTATTTTTTGATGCTTAGCGCCGCCGCCAACTCGAAATACCAACGAATTTGTCATCGAAACTGCGTGTGTAAATTACTTTGGATATAAATCGATTAGCTTCTGGATCCGGCAATATGTTAATTTCGCATCATCCATTCTCGTTGCTTAATTGCCGGAATTATATATTGGCTTTGGTTGGGGCTTGGCTAAAACAACTGATTTACGGTTTGGAAGACTGGAAGTTTTCGAAAAACAATGTCCATCTGGTATAATTACATACTGCCCTTTTGTTTGAATTTGTTTTGCTTTTTTGTGAGTTACTTCCGATTCAAGTGAGTGGAGCTTCGAATGCCAACTGTTTGAATTTTAATGAGAGCGAATTAACTTTATATGATGGATGTGCGGACTTAAGGGAGAGGGTAGATTAAGATGTTCATGATAAATGTGTTAATTATCCAGAGAAATATCATTACAGTCATTACACTCATGCTGGTCATAAATGCTCACTTGACTTATAAATAACATATTTTATAAACTCTCTGAGGTGTTTTCTTTCCAAAATATGCGGCTTGAAAATTATTAATTCACATCAAAATGTAACATTTTTGAAATAGTATATAGCGAGGTTCTTTAAATCGAAACCAAGTGTGCAAATATTGTTTGAGTATATATTTGTCGTAAGAACTTTTCTTAGAATATCCGTAGCCCAAAAGTATGCACTGCCTAAACTATGATGCTTAAGTAGTAAACAAAAAGTAAATCCATTAATTTAATAAGGTAAGAAATATTGTGTTACTTTAACGATTATAAAAGGATCTTTTTATTATGTTTTATTGAGCAAGAAAATAGTGTGATAAATATTTATTTTATAGCCAAATGCTTAAATTAATAACTTTATGATCTGCCTCCTAACGCCGAGTATCATTATAAAACTAGTTGCACTCACACTTCCAAACTTAATTAGTTAATGATACATCCCAAACGTGCCAATCATCCAAACACTGAAATTAAGTTACACGAAGCAGTTACACAATTACATATATTCATTTAGTAAGTAACATTAATACTGTATACTAGATCACTAATCATGATTAATCAGCATTCTAGTGATAGCTTATCTTAGCGCCGCCTTGAGTTCCCTTCGCTTTGCACAACTCTGCATAAGGCGCATCGGGAATTATGTCCTTGGTAAGTTCCAATAACTTGCCAATGGGACACTGTTTCTCGCAGCCGGGAATCTGCAGCTGCTGAGGCTCCTTGTGGGGATCGTTTTGGAAGTAGATTTCCAGGAAATACTCCCCAGTTTGCGGGTTTTGATGCAGCTCAAATGCAATCAACGACGAGAAGCGGGGCATCTGAGCCTCCCAAACATTCAAGGCGGATAGCACATTTGTGATGGTCCAATCGTGACCGCAGGAAAGGAACATCTTGCGATTGGCTGGCTTCAATGCTCCGGAGATCCTGTCCTGCATTTGCTTCAACAGCAGCTCCACGAAGAAACCCCCTTTCATTTTGCGCTGCTCGGTCGTATAGGCATCGTAGACATATGACTTTTCAGCCAAGGGTAGCATCTTCTCCGGAAAGTAGTCATTGGTCCACGAGGGCAACTGCAGGCCGAAAGTCTGTTCACAGAGCAGGGTGATGAACACATTGGTGACATCGTGGGCATGGGTAATATTGAGTCCGGTGTGAGTGGTCAGTTCGCGTAGTAAATCCGAGCTCTCGGCATGCAGCTTTTTGACCTCGGGAAGTTCTATTACCTCCAGAACAGACTCATCGTATCGGGGGCAGGGTGCCTTCATTCTAATGTGCTGCGAATAAAAAAAAAGAAAATCCATAAATAGTTCAACTCTAATTAAAGTGGAGCTCTGCTGCTCTTACCACATCAGTTTCCTCTGGTTCCATCACAATGGGTATGGGCTGCCAATTGAGCAGCTGGTTCCACTCCATGGGAGTGTTCTCCGGTGGAAAGAGTCCGGCGAGGACCATTTGCATAGACATCAAGGTGCGCGGTGACTCCGAAGATTGGGCACGGATCGCCTGAAATAGAAACACTACGATAAATTTTACAGCTCAGTGGGATGGCTCATCTTATCGTACGTCAGGCTGATAATACGCCGGGAGGAAATCTTTATAGCGCTGCCGCAGTTGCTTGCCTATTTTATACAGCTCCACTTTAGCACCCTGTAAAATTAAAATCTCATTTTAGCTTCGATAATAGTCTTGTTTATGTTTGATAAGTACTAACATTGGTGAGTGCTCCCCAACCGAAGGGCTCGTAGGTTTCGTTGATATACGGATCGTTGGGATAAGTGCTCACTGGAGTTCGAGGACCATGACGAAAAAGCTGTGGAAAATAAAAATGAGATACATATTTGTGACTGTACCCAAATCCCATTGATTTTGAAAGCCTGACGTACTTTTATGAATTAAGTACGCATTTCACATGTTTTTAATTAATTTATGTATTGCTAAGTGACAAATATTCGACAAGCTTATTGTCAAATAACTTGTGAGTACATATATGGAAATATGCGAGTCAAAAATTCTGATTAAGTTTCAATATTTAAGAGCAAAAGTTAATTTACACATTTTTGAAGATTTTTCGAAGACAATTAAAATTTCACCAGATACTGTGCTTGTACTAAATCTCGACCCCCAGTTAATTTCAATAAATAAATATTTATGCATTAACTTGATATTTACTTACTCAACTCATATTGAGCTCAAATTATGCAAATCAATATGGGAATATAAAATAATTAAGTGATCGTAAAGTTTAAGTTTCATTAAACCGGTTTTAGGTCTTGGAACAGTATGCAATATTACGTATACGTCACACAAACAGCAAACTGGCTTAGGAACTGTGGCCAGTAGTTGGCTAAAAGAGAATTGTAGCGATTTCTCATTGGAAAACCCAGGTGAGCCGTGGTTTACTTAAGAGAACACTTTATTCCAATTAATTTCGCACCATTATAACATTTGTCACTACACGTTAATGGCTCTGATTAAAAGCTATGACACATTTGGATAATTTTATGGTCTGCTGACTGGCATAGTTGCCAAATATTTAACGAGCCCTAATTCGGCATGAGTTAATTTTTCGAAAAAGCCATATTTTGGGCCAATTATTTCGCTTTCTTTACGTTCGCCACTCACTCACCACGTGAACCAACTTCAGGGTTGAGTTGCTAACACTGTCCTTCGCATGGCTTATTTCCGCTGAGCTTTGAGAGACATCCCCAGGACCTTCCGTGACTTCCTGCGGCACTTCAATCTCCATGACGCCGCCGCGGGCGATCAGAACACAGCTCACGGTGAGCAGCAGACCGAGAAACTTTCGCATTTTCGCAAACTTAAATTAGCGGATCGTTAGGAATTAAGTGGACCGGCTTGCTTGCGGCTTGTGCGTCGAGTGAGTGCATCAATAGAAGCGCGGACCGCTTTTAAGTCTCGATTATGTGGTCGCCATACTCGTGCCCGCACTCACACAGCCGCACATCTCACAGCGGCGAAGAGCGAGCTGCCCAATCAGCGAAATCATCAACTACAATAGCAAACAGTTCACAAACAGCACGTCTAATTAGTTTCACACGAAAATGATTTCCCCCCGAAGAATTAACTCAATGACCTGTATTTTTTGGGGATTTTTATTGTACTACGCTTTTTATAATATTATGTTTTTTTTTTTTTCATTCTTGCACCGCTCACTCCCCGCCGACGCCTTTGTAATACTGAGTGCGCAAATTCGCTATGGCAATCGCTTTTCGCTAACGGCCATTCTGATCGATTACGCGCGGCGGTGGCTCCACGAAGTTCGAGTCATGTGGCCGGCATCTCTGCTCCGCCGGCTCCGTGGGCAGCACATCGGCACTCAGCTTGATGAGGCGGTCCAGTGGACACCGGCGGTCGCAGTCTTTCAGCTGGAGCTGCTCGAGACAGCCGTCCTCGTCGTTGCGGAGGAAGATCTGGAAATCGGGAATGAGGATGTTAATTTGCATGAGTTACGATTGCTATATTAAAATATTATAGATGCTACTGAATTTAAACATACTTATATTTTCGGTTATTACTAAAATTCGTTTTGCAACTTCACTTATAGTATTTATTAATAATTAAACTATGCAGATCCCAGGTTGCCTTTTTCCGCTATAGCTTGCTTTGATAGACCCCAAATAAGATTTTTAAGTTACTCGCATAATTTATAGTATAAAATATAATTAAAGATAATAATCGTGAGATTCTCCCCAGCTGCGATTTCAATGAAAACCTTGAGATATTTCCAACTAGCTGTTAAACCGAATTCGATGACGAGAAGATTTCTCTACCCAAGCACCTATTAGATTCCCCATCTTCTACATGTCTTCTTACCTCCACATAGTACTCTCCGGTTTCCTTATCCCTATGCGTCTCGAAAATGGCCATCACCGCGAACCGTGGCATCTGGCGCTTCCACACACCCAAGGCCATCAGGATATTGCCGACGGTCCAGTCGTGGCCGGTGTATATGAACATACCGCGATCCTTGGGCTTCAGGCTACCCGCCCTCTTGGCGACCATCTCCTTGTACATCCTCTTCAGAAACGGTCCGCCCTTGATCTTCTGCATCTCGGGGGTGTACGCATTGTAGACGTAACTCTGCTCGGCCAGAAACTGCATGCGATCGGGGAAGTAGTCCTTGGCCCAGTCGGGCAACTTGTAGCCGAATTCCTGTTCGGCGAGGAGGGTTATGTATAGGGAATTGATATCCTCGGCACTCTGGATCGCCTTTCCAGTCAGATTTGTCAGCTCGCGGAACATTTGTTCGTAGGGCTCGGTTTCAGCGATAACTTCCGGTCTCTTAAAGACCTCTTCCAAGGCTTCAAAGTAGCGGGGACAGGGAGTGCGCACCAGCAGGAGCTAAATCACACATTTAATTTAATTTATACGCAACTGGGAGATGAATACCCACCGAGTCCTCATCCAGGGGTTCCGACACGATTGGGATGGGCTGCCAGTTGAGGTGCTTATTCCACTCCATGGGGGTTCCCCGCGGCTCAAACATGCTGGCCAGTGTTGTTTGCAAAGACATCATGGCCCTCGGAGAGGCAGTGGCTTGGGCATGCAGGCGCTGAGAAAACGGAATCATTTTAAATACGGAATTAAAAGGTACTTAAAAAAAACTTACATCCGGTCTGTAATAAGGACCCATAAACTCGCCGTATCTTCGATTCAGCCAGCGACCCATTTCGAAGAGTTCCCGTTTTCCTGACTGCAAGTTAGGTAAATAGTTGTTTATGTACATTATTATTACGAATTAAGATTTGGAAGTGTCTTCTTAAATTTACGTACCAAATAATCCTTTTAAAATGCCCTAATGATAGTATTTTATTTTTGCATTGATAAGCAAAACAACTTAGTAAAAGTAAATTGTTTCTTTTACTTTTCTTAGAATAGGTTGTTAACGCTTATCGGAAGTGAAATCTTTCAAAAGAATATTTTCAAAATGTGTTGATTCATATTTAACTTTTTTGCAAATGGAAAAATGACAAAGATGAAAGTAATTATGCTTAAAAAAAACTGATGAATACCGAATGAAAACAATTTATGATGAAAAACAACGAAACTATTCTTTATTAAAATTTTTCATTGTTTTTGTAGTCCGATTTTATCAAATTGAAACCGAAATTATATGTCATATATATCAACAATTAAGTAAATTTTTGGATAACTAAAAGAAGACTTTTGCAAATAACTTTAAAACTGAGAGACTAGGCCTATGGCTATATCAACACTCAGAAAGAGAACAAAAAGTGAAGGTTTAAGATATTTTGAATAGTGTTAAAACAAGTAAGCACCAACACTTTTTAAACAAGCCTTATTTTAATATATGGTTTATATGGCATAGTTAAGTGGCATAACTTCCGTTCAATGATGTTTTGCTGAGAACACTAAGCTAATTCACTCACGTTAGTCACATGTCCCCAGCCCGTTGGCTTGAAGCCGTCGTTTAAGTAGGGATCCTTGGGATAAGTGTCCACTGGGGTGCGAATGCCATGTCTGAACACAATGTGCACCAGTTCCAAGGTGGAGTGCGTGGTGTTGGGACGCGTCTTGAAGCACTTCGATCTGGACGCCTCCTTCCAGTCGAGGTCCTTCGAGGACACGCCGCTGTTGAGCACACCGATCACAATCACAAGGCCCAGCAGCCCAGCTCCCAAGCCAAACATTGTGAGCATTTGTTTGCGCGTCCACCGAGCGAATATCATTTTGGTGCCTGATTCCCTTTTATACCGATCGATACCAAGCCGGAAGAGTCGATATGCCGAATCGCGCAAAAACGAGATTTGGGTAATATTGATTTTTGGCGCTCGCTTTGCTTATTTGCTTGTATAATTACAATGTTTAATTGCTGCCAGATTTTTTTTAATCGATTGTTGCCGTTGTTGTTGATGCGAATTTTGGGGCGAGCTGCAAGGCGCGTGCAACTCACAGCGCGTCTGAAACTAAAATAAAGCGTTGACAACTCGATACGGAGAACTTAAAAGAGAGATAAATCAACGTTCGTCTATTCGGCTTTTGTTGCGTCAAGTGTCAAGTTGTTGTGATCGCTGTGGTTGTTGCTGACCACTTTCCACCGAACTCGGCTTCGAGCCGAGCTTACAAGCCCTGGCTTCCAAGCTGAAACAAAAAAAAAATCGAAAAAAAAATCCCAGCTAATTGGGCGTTTCTCATTGAACCAGGCAATTACGTATACGACATGTGCGACCATTTGCGGAACGCAGTAGCACGGGCCCACAAAAAAACAGTTCCAACATCCCATTTTGGGTCTATTTTTAGCACCGTACCGCCCACTGTCTTCCAGTTCGAAATTTTCTTGGCAGCTCGCATGGTCATTATTCCACTTTGGGTGATTCAGTTCCTGGCCACTATTCAAAGTGGTTCGGTATCTCCTGACTCATGACTGGGTAAGTTTGCTTACTGGCGACTTTTGTGCATTATTCGGGGCATCCCCCAACACTATATCTGTATAAGTGCACAAAAAAAAAATAGTTATCCATAACTAGTTTTCAGTTGAAAATGGTTTTCTACACAAGTCTGCAATGAACTCTTTCAGTTAAAAGTGATAAAAAAAAATTTACATACGGATAACTGAACTGAAAACCGCCATGCAAACATTCAGCTTTGATTACGGCTTAATTAAATAAAATCTCGGACAAGATTGCTGCAGCTCGTGTTATTTGAGGGTATATGTCTAAAGGTCTGATATAAAGCGATTTAAACTGTGGTAGGTTAGTAATCAAAGGGGCGTGTAAACTATGTGAGGCTGTTACAATTTAAATAAGTTTTACACACTAACTTCGCTTGCATAACTGGAACACGGTGAAGAGTAGATAAGGGTTCGTGGCCCCTTTGATTATATCTAAATTTATTCTAATATTCGAGAGTTATTAAAGTCTAAATCTCGAACCGAAAGTGCTTGGCAAAGACAACAAGTAATAAAATCGTGATACAAGTGTGTGCTTTAGCTGCACTAATTATTTGCCTTGTCTCACTTTGTTGACACTTGCTCTGTTGGGAGATAATAATTTTAAGTTGCGTATTCGCAATTTCGTCTTGTTTGAACAACTTGCTGGGTTAGCTTTTTGTTTTCCGTACGACTGTCAGAAATTGGCAAATAAATGCTGAGCTGAGGTCTCTATTGCTCTCTCTGTCTGTCTGTTTGTTTGTTTGTTTTGTGTTCGTTTGGTGTCAGATTCGCCTTATTTTGTTTGCCCGAGAGCTAATTACTCGACCGGACTGGCCAAGACCGTTGTCAGAAGTCCGAGTTTGGCATGTGGCTGGCTAATTGTTGTCAAAATGAATTTTATGGCTAATTAATGACGGCGTCGGCGATTAACCGTTAACTGTGTCTTTGCCAACTTCCGAACTATGCAATTACCTGAAACAAAAAAAATAATGTATTAAATCAATGAGTGCGCTGCGTGCTGCAATTTCGTAATTGCCTATGACTTTTGCCAGTGAGTCTTGAACTTTCGTCTAGTTTTCGAGTTCATGTTGTTTTTTCTTTTGATCTGAGTCAAAATTAGAATCAATATAATTCGTAGTCGGACATACACATGGAATAATAACAACTATGACTGGGAGCAACGCAATCGACTTTTGAATTGCATCAGCTGACAAAGCGATTAACATTTTTTCAGACGAATAGTGAAAATAAACGGCCTTGCTGGCGAACTGTGAAAGTAAATTTAAAGTGAATTCGGATTAGTTCGGATTCAGTAAAAAAAAAAACAAAAGGTTGATACCAATATTAATCAAAGTTCTAGTAATCTGGCTCTGAATTTTACTCTGCCATTAGGAATAAAGAAATTATTGACGTATTGCTAGCGAAAGATTTCAACTTACGTCACAAATTTTGGCACTATACTCAGTGGTATTTACCTACTTGTATTTGTTTTGAACGCTTGGAAATGTGCTTCTTTAAATTGATAAGGAAGTATTTAATAATGTTTACTTTTAGAATCCTGAAATATTATGTAATACTGTGCGAAAATTGGGTTCTTATCGCACAACAGAAATCCCCACAAAAGTATTAATCTTGATTTAAACAAATATTCTCATTAAAGTGATTCAGCCAAAATTCAATGCAATGTTTGTAAAAATTTTTTTTATTGTTCACGGTTGTGAAAAATATCAGTCTTATATTTTCTTGAAATTTTATAATCTCATTCCTGTGTTCACGCTCTCAATATTCTTCTGTGAAATTCAAAATTTTCGTTATAAGCTGAACGTCTAAACTCGGTAGTAGTTTTTATCAATATTAACATATTTTCAAAACTCTTTTTTCAGGAAAATACTAGTTCGGCATAATCGCATGCGTTAAATGTAGTTTTTTTCTATTTGCTACGTTCCCTTTTGATCAATTCAACTGATAGCCCATGCTGATTACTTATTTATTTTTGAGCACTTTTTATTATTCGTAAGCAAACTAATTCTTTCTGTTTTTTTTTTTTTGTTTTCGACACGTGTGTGCTGCATGTGGAATTTATATTCAGATTGTTGAATAGCTCTCCTAAGCCTATTTGCTAATGACTTTCACTGAAATTTATGGTCGCTGCGCCAATGCAGAGCCAAAACGAAGAAGCCGGAACCGGAAACGGAAAATATTTTCAAATAATATATTTCTGGCTGGTCAGAGAGGTTTGAGATGGGCGGTGGGTGGTGGGTGGTGGTGTTTGCCGAGTGTTTGGAGTTGGTAGTAGCACGTGCTAAGTTGGCCATAAAACGTGCATTAGACAAACAGCAAGAATAGGAAGCGCTTTCGGCGCTAAAGCGTCTTCAGGCTCTGGAATCCATCCGAACCACACTCACACACATTAATATTTATCAGGGCCGCAATTACGATTACCGACCGACATCCCGGACAAACTATCCAGAACGGAGAGGGGTAATGAAAACGTGGCATTGGCGTGGGGCCCGGGGGAAATCTGAGGAATTCCGCCAAATTGTCCGACAAAACGTTGCCGCGAATGCCTGGGCTAATTTTATTGATTCCGACGCATTGAAAATAGTTCTCGGTGGGGCAATTTCGAAGATTTGTACGACAAATTTTTTCTCGACGCTCCTCGACTCCTCGACTCCGCACTTCGGTGTTCTTTTTTACATTTTCGCTGAAATGGCTGAAAATTTCTAACTGACGGGCATAAAAATTCGAACACGCGTAGTTAAGCCCGCACACACGCCCCAATCGGACCCCAAAAAAGGGGGCGTGGCCGGGTCTATTCAATGAGACAAAGGGCGCCGGACCCGGGCAGTCTGCGTTCGGGGATTACGTCTGGACCGCGTTTTTTGTAATTGCCTATGACTTTTGCCAGTGAGTCTTGAACTTTCGTCTAGTTTTCGAGTTCATGTTGTTTTTTCTTTTGATCTGAGTCAAAATTAGAATCAATATAATTCGTAGTCGGACATACACATGGAATAATAACAACTATGACTGGGAGCAACGCAATCGACTTTTGAATTGCATCAGCTGACAAAGCGATTAACATTTTTTCAGACGAATAGTGAAAATAAACGGCCTTGCTGGCGAACTGTGAAAGTAAATTTAAAGTGAATTCGGATTAGTTCGGATTCAGTAAAAAAAAAAACAAAAGGTTGATACCAATATTAATCAAAGTTCTAGTAATCTGGCTCTGAATTTTACTCTGCCATTAGGAATAAAGAAATTATTGACGTATTGCTAGCGAAAGATTTCAACTTACGTCACAAATTTTGGCACTATACTCAGTGGTATTTACCTACTTGTATTTGTTTTGAACGCTTGGAAATGTGCTTCTTTAAATTGATAAGGAAGTATTTAATAATGTTTACTTTTAGAATCCTGAAATATTATGTAATACTGTGCGAAAATTGGGTTCTTATCGCACAACAGAAATCCCCACAAAAGTATTAATCTTGATTTAAACAAATATTCTCATTAAAGTGATTCAGCCAAAATTCAATGCAATGTTTGTAAAAATTTTTTTTATTGTTCACGGTTGTGAAAAATATCAGTCTTATATTTTCTTGAAATTTTATAATCTCATTCCTGTGTTCACGCTCTCAATATTCTTCTGTGAAATTCAAAATTTTCGTTATAAGCTGAACGTCTAAACTCGGTAGTAGTTTTTATCAATATTAACATATTTTCAAAACTCTTTTTTCAGGAAAATACTAGTTCGGCATAATCGCATGCGTTAAATGTAGTTTTTTTCTATTTGCTACGTTCCCTTTTGATCAATTCAACTGATAGCCCATGCTGATTACTTATTTATTTTTGAGCACTTTTTATTATTCGTAAGCAAACTAATTCTTTCTGTTTTTTTTTTTTTGTTTTCGACACGTGTGTGCTGCATGTGGAATTTATATTCAGATTGTTGAATAGCTCTCCTAAGCCTATTTGCTAATGACTTTCACTGAAATTTATGGTCGCTGCGCCAATGCAGAGCCAAAACGAAGAAGCCGGAACCGGAAACGGAAAATATTTTCAAATAATATATTTCTGGCTGGTCAGAGAGGTTTGAGATGGGCGGTGGGTGGTGGGTGGTGGTGTTTGCCGAGTGTTTGGAGTTGGTAGTAGCACGTGCTAAGTTGGCCATAAAACGTGCATTAGACAAACAGCAAGAATAGGAAGCGCTTTCGGCGCTAAAGCGTCTTCAGGCTCTGGAATCCATCCGAACCACACTCACACACATTAATATTTATCAGGGCCGCAATTACGATTACCGACCGACATCCCGGACAAACTATCCAGAACGGAGAGGGGTAATGAAAACGTGGCATTGGCGTGGGGCCCGGGGGAAATCTGAGGAATTCCGCCAAATTGTCCGACAAAACGTTGCCGCGAATGCCTGGGCTAAATTTATTGATTCCGACGCATTGAAAATAGTTCTCGGTGGGGCAATTTCGAAGATTTGTACGACAAATTTTTTCTCGACGCTCCTCGACTCCTCGACTCCGCACTTCGGTGTTCTTTTTTACATTTTCGCTGAAATGGCTGAAAATTTCTAACTGACGGGCATAAAAATTCGAACACGCGTAGTTAAGCCCGCACACACGCCCCAATCGGACCCCAAAAAAGGGGGCGTGGCCGGGTCTATTCAATGAGACAAAGGGCGCCGGACCCGGGCAGTCTGCGTTCGGGGATTACGTCTGGACCGCGTTTTTTGGCAACAATTTCGAAAGCGGGACCTGGGGACGCATCGCAATGGGGTGGAGAAATGTAGGGAAAAGCCGGAAAACGGGTGGAAAACCAGGGGGCGGCAGTGAGCAACGGGCACTCTGTGTTGTCGCCTAAACGATAAAGCAATGACAAAAGTCAGCGGCGATTAAAGTTCAATTGGTGTGACCTGCCAATTGGCATAAAGGAAAAGATTTCAAATGGCCGCCAAGTTGGCAAAATGTTGGCCTGTGAAAAGTTTCCGGCGAAAATGTCGGGAAAATACGGTCGTGAAATGAAAAGTGGAGGCTATGAAAAGGGCGCGCATAAGGGATTGCTGTTCAGATATCGCAGGGTTCTGTTGAGTAAACAAGACACATTCATGTTGAATAAATGGGGGAATAAATTCAAAGCAATTATATGCTCTTAAGTGCCCAAATATTGTTTGCTTGAATCACACAAAAAAACTATCTAAAATTTTTAACTACAATAAATAGATTTGCTAATATTTCCCCTACGTCTTTGTCTAAAGTAAAACATATAATATGAGACAATATTTTGGAAAAATTATTACATTCAAAACTTAAATTCCCGAGAGCTGAGTTCAAGTTTTGACCATTGAATACATGTGAAAGACACGCATTTAATGCCCGCCTGATTGTCGTATATTAATGAGTTTATTTAACTTTTTCGATGCGATTGATGGCCTACGGGGGGGGGGGGGGTGGTGTCTTTGGTTTGGCACACGGTGGGCGTGGCTGGCCTAAGGGGGGTTAAGGCCTGGTTAAATGCGCTCATCTCATGCACGGCGGCTGTTTGTGAAGCTTTTCACAGCAAATTACAACAAATTATACACATAATTACGCTTTAATGCTTGGCCTGCCCACGCCCCCCGCATTCTGCTAACGAGACCCCGCCCCTGCCACGCCCCCGCCTCCTCGCCCACCGACCCTGTTCTTGTCGTGCAACGCATCAATGCAAAGTAAAATTGTGTGTAAAAAATGTGATAATTAACTTTAGTCCTTTGAGTATTCGCATGGTTTCAGGGGAGAGGTTGTGCCCTTACTCACACACGTGCAAATGCCGAGCACATAAATGTCTGTATTTTGGTTGTTTGTTTGTGCACATAAAACCATTGTCAGTTAATTATGTAAACTGTCATACATACAACTCGTGGGTGTATGTGTTCACATTATGCGGTCCAAAAGGAAAAATGTTGGCATAAAGACTTGCTTTCACTTCAAGAACACACACACACACACTCAGATGACGAAGACCCACGGTGTATAGTAGACACCACATATTTATGTACATATGCATATTTGCATTTAGATGTGTGTGTTTAGCGACCGGAAGTCTAATTGTGGATTCCGTGTAAATCCATCCTTGGGGTATATCGAATTTCTAATGGCAGTAACGTAGGAAGTTCGATTGGTTACAGCTTACAAATAGTAAGATTTATAAGCAACATCGGCCAAATATTAAACTATACATTTACTTTTGTTGAGGCAATGTAATAACTATCCCCAAATATATTTATATCCCAACTGAGAATATCAACTAAAAGATATTCGAAATGGCGTCTAAGCAGAAATACATGTATATATGTATTTAGAGCTTAATATATGCCATTTGATTATAAAATCTAGTGGCTATAAAGAACTGAGTTTTGGGAAGACAGCGCGTTGCATGCCCCCTTTGGATGTTTTTCCTCGTATCGTGTACATTACAATGTTTGTTGTTGGTATCCTTGATTTGTTTTCCACTTGCCGCTCGACACCAGTGAAATTAACACCAGCGAAGAGTGCATGACTGGTTTGTTTTGCGAAATAACAACTTGGACTTCAGTGCTGGGAAATTCCTGCGGCTTCATTAATTTAAATTATGTTTACCCACAGGCACACCGGCACACAAACACCCACACATGCACAGGTGTTTTATGGAATTACTCCCAGCTTCCGTGGTTCGCTTTCATTTCATTTTTGGCATTCAAGGCTCCGGCAGCCCTGCGACTGTTCTTCATTTGCCTTGTTAATGAGCGTCTCACAATGCATACAATTAAAGACAGCAACAATAGCGGTATTTTTGGAGGGTTGTGGGTTGGCAATGGGGGTGGGGGCAGGGGATCCTGGATCCTGTCGGTGGCAATTAGATGTCCTCGTTAGGCAGAGGTTGACTTCCTGTTATCCTGTCGGGCTGCCATGCGTGACGACAGTTGAGCTGCGCCTCACAACTGATAATCCTTTGTAAATAATACATTAAATACTCCTGTGGCAATGGTTTTTCGGACTATTCCGGTATGCCGAGGCGCAACACCCCCTCCCCCCCCCACCAAATCTCAAACCCACTTAATTCAATTTGCATAAAAGTGCCTGGTCGTTTTATTAACCCACTAAACGTAATCTAGTGGCCGGAGCGCACGCTTCAATTGCCCTGCTGATGTAGTACAGCTTAAGGACGAAACTCTCATCCTCCTTCTTGGGCCTTGCCAATTTCTTGGTCCTTATATCCCTGGAGAGTCCTGCGAGACCCTGCCCACCAATTATCGGAGCTCCGCCCCCCGCAGCGCCGCAGCTTTTGTTGATTCCGCCGGACGACCTTGCGCCTAGTCAAGCGTTAAGTGGACCATTTTGGCGAGCTGCTTTGTAGAATTTCCCTTTTGATTGCCGTCGTTGCAGCTACCTGGCCAAATAATATTTTCACCGGCGGGGATTTATGCCAAAAAAAAAACCCCGAGAAATGGGTCAGATCTATGAGGTTGACTAAGCCGAAACACTTAATGGTACTTATAAATACAAATTAAGGGGATAAAAATCAGGTCGATGGGGAGTCTGACATTTAGGCATTTTAAGCATTGAAATGCAATGAGGATTTGTGCCATAAGCGAATAAAATCAAAATATAAGAACAGTGATGGAAGTTAATTTATTTAATTTTGTATTGCATCATTACTTTGCAATTATAAAGTTATGGATGGAAAGCATTAGGCTCTAACCACTTGCAATTACGCTACGGTGCATAAATGCTTTTCCAATTTAAAAACCAATATAAATTCTTAGATAGTTAAAAAATGATTTATCAGAAAATCCTAATACTACCCCATATGCTGGGGCATCCCGCTCCAGGCTCCCCGATTAGCGTTTTCCCATTAGCAAAAGTTTGCCTTTGTCTTCGGCCAACATCTGTTCGGCCTATAATTAAACCATTTTTAATGGCCATCAAGAATGACCTTCAAGGCAAATCTGCGTCAGACACAGTGCATAAATATATATGTACTTTTGGGTTAATTGCGGAAAATAATCATATTTTTTCGACTGCCGAGCCAAGTGGCAAGTGAGTTGCGGAACGTCCGCTGACCAGCAGGTCCACTTTGACCTGGTTTTGTTATCATAAAATGCCACAGACGCCACCGCCATCGCCATCGCCACATGTGTGTGTATATCTATGTGGAAAGTTTCGGCACATTAAATGAAATTTAATTCCCGCCGTCATAAGCAGGACAAGTCAGGACAGCAGCTGGACAGGCCAAAGTACCACGCATCCGGAGCAGGGGATAGGTCGCTGACGTCCAGGGTAACCGCCGAAAACAGTAGCCAATGTTTCTGGTGCTGCTTTGGCAAAGCCTTCTTCTGTCATGTTTGCTCGTACACCGCAAGAAATATCTAGTCGAACTATTTGAACTCTCTGATACTTTCTGGAAAATTAGTTTACTTAACAGTTGGCGGACATAAGAGTGTATCATTCATGTGACCCTATACTCTGAATTACTGAATCACGACATTTTTCACAGTGCACCCGCATTCTTCTACGCCACATCCATGGCCAGATCCTTCCATCTGCCGCACCTCCCCGCCGCCGCCCCTGCGCTTTGTACGTGTCCTGGGCCTCTGTTTAAATGTTATTTAACGCTGGCCCAGAAGTGTCATGACTGCCTGCCATTTTTGAGGATGTGTGTGTGTTCGTGTGTGTGTATGTGTGTGGGTGTGGCAAACTCATAAAATGCCGCACAGTTGTTGCAAAATTTGTGGCCATTCTTCGCTGCAAAAGCCAAACCACCCACCCCACCCCATCCCACTTTCGACTGGGCCACGTTTAAAGTGGATCACAAATCCCCAGAAAAAAATGTTCGAAATTTCACGCTCATCTGGCTAAATGGTTTTATAGGTTTTGATATTTGCTCATTTGTTGATCCGTTTCGTTCGTTGAATTTCGTATTAATATTGCTGCTGTTGTTGCCATTGTTTTAGCAATTTATGAGGCGGTCAGTTTTTGGGCTTTTATACCCAAATTCCACGCTTCGTTATCCTTTGCCTTTGCCTTTTCCTTTTTATTTGTTGGTCCAAACCCAATCATGTAAAGCCTTTTTTGTGTCTGCGTTGGCAAAACGCTGCTCTTGGATTTGATATTTTAATCATATTTTGTGTTTTATATTTTGCGCTTCAACTATTTGATTGCCGAACTCGGCTTTATTAAGATATTTGTCTGCTGGCCAAAAGGGCGTGAAATCCGGGGCAGTCTGGTGTTTCTGTGGGAGGTCCTGGGTGCTGTGGGGTTAGTGGTTGCCTTTCTATGGAAAGGAAAGGCCTTCACAAAAGCCTCGCTAAGGAAGTCACTAATTAGCGGTGATATGTGTGTTTTGTAGAAAAGGGAGAGAGTAAATACATAGGTGTAGGTAGAAGGCAATAATAATTGATCAATCATAAGTACTTTATAAACTTTTCCCAAAACCCATAAGCGATAAAAAAAAACCTTAACCAAGGCAGTCAAATAACAATCCAATTACCCTATTCGTATGAAGATCGAGCACAAAAATTAATGGAATCCTCTGGGGTCACTTTTATGTCCTAATTCTTCGTTTTGATGTCACTTCCCGTTCGCTCGTAGGACGTCTTCAGTTGATGTGACATTTAGGCCAGTTTATGGGCTGACCTCGTTGCCGTTTTGCGAGCCTTTCGTCCTTTCGTCCCACGGGGCGTATGCGCCATATTTCAGAACGCTGCTTGTTGCTCTCGGTCAGCCGGCGGCTCCGTCCGTGGCCATAATCGTGCTCATCATCATCAAGTTTCTTCATCTCCATCATCATATTCACAACTTAACGTCCACTTTTCCGTCAAACAGGCCGTAAAGTGGCATTTCCGTTGTCGTTTCGCCTCCCCGCTCGTTCATTCGTTTGCCAGTTGCGCCTTTTTGTATGCAGCATAAAATTAAATTATTTGTTGCATAAGCCTCGCTTCCCCGCCCTTCCCCCCCCTCTCCCCACGCCCTTTTTGCCCGTTACCCGCTTCCACCGGCGCTCTGGAAAAGCCAACGAGGCATGTAGCAAAGTGCTAAGCCATGAGAAAGTGTGCACTTGAAGCAGCGCTAGCCACCATGATGCACTTTTCCACCGGGCCACGCCTGACCACGCCTACCTCGCGGCAAGGCGGCAGTGATGCCGCCTCCTCGAGCGGAGAAAATAATACATAAACACAGATATGACACGATAAGTTATCAGATATTGATAAGCAATATAGTAAAAAAAATATTATATTAATTTTAGCTTCATTAAAACTAAAAGCTCAAGCTAAAGTTATTTTAAAAATCTTAAGAAACACAAATATAAATATAATTTTAGACAGAATAATAGTTATCCACGACTCAGAATTTCCAAATTATTTCCAGATCACCAAAAAAGAAAAACTTATTCTTTTCTAATTAGAAATGATGTACTCATTTTAGAAGAACTCCTCTAAAATTCTACCATAAGGACCCCCAGAGCCAGCAATAAAATATGAAACCTATGACAGCACTATGGAACTTCAGCAGCCGAGGAAGGTGGAGGCTGGGATCGCCGGGTCACATTATTATACTTTGAGCGGCGCCGAAATCAGGCAAAACTTTCCCGCACACCCTGGACTCCTAAGACCCGCCTGTCATAACAACAGGGCAGGATGGTCGGCGGAAAACTGAAAACTGAAAGCTGGAGGCGACACAAAGGGGGAAACGGTTTTTCCAGGCGCTGCTCTTTTCCACTCCTCGCCGACACACCAACCCAAAACACTCCCTTCGGGATTCATTTTCGTTTCATTCATTTATTCGTCGCTAGCTGCTTTTCATTCATTTTGAACTTTCGACGATTTAATTCGGCTTTCGAGCTGCTTTTCCTTCTTTTTCGTCTCTGTTTCACTTTTTTCCCATTCTGAGTCTGGCGAACGCCTTTGGCCAAGCGACAACAAAAAGTTGCAAAAGGGGAAACAGTACTATATTACGAAAAGAATGCAATTGGGATGCACTGCGAGAAACTGGAGCTAGCTGCTAGATCTGATACCTGACATCGCAGACAGCAAAACAAATCAATGAATGAACTGTCGATTTTAATATGTTTTTACTTTTTCGTAATTGCTGACGAGTAAGGAAGGAACAAGAAACAAAGGAGTACGTTAAATTATACTCCCCTAATTACTCAATTACTCAATTTGAATAATTAAATCATACGATGCAAAAATTTAATTAATTTAAAAATAGTTTTGATATTGTACTATCTATTCCTCAAAGGCAATACAAGGAAAATCTGAAAATAAATGTAAATATAACCTTTCAATGAAGACAGTTCGTAATGAAATGCAGGGATAATAATAAAACTGATATCAATTTTTTGGTTGATTAGTCTTCATACTATTTCTCCTTTACTTTTATGACAAAAATGAAGATGAGAACAAGGGCAGCTTCGTAGTCGATATACCCGATAGAAACAATAAATTTCGGTCCCTGAACCCTTGGCATAAATTTCACGTCTGTATTTCGGTCTTTGTGTGAGCTTTCCTTTCTGTTTATCGGTTTTTTTTTCGTGTTGACCCCACCTGGCTGCCGACCACGATTGCAATCTCCAGTGCTCATTTGCATTTTTAATGAAACCATATAAAGGCGAAAAATTGATGGGGAGTAAAGGGGCCCAAGCTGGACGTCGGTGTGTGGAGCAGCTGCAAATTATGAGCCAAAGGTCCGGAGAAGGACCTTTGCCCTTTGCCGCCGCCTTATCCTCCGTACACATGCACCACTAGCTCGGCAAATAAATCCGACCATATCCCTGGCATATCGGGATCCAAACTGTCAACAGTTTGTCGCCTATCGCGGCGTCGAAATTTTCTCTCTGTAACCAATAAATGTTTCAACATCATTTACATTTGTGGTGGCAGTCTTATCCTCGGAGCATTGGAAGTGGAATTTTCCCGGGGCGGCTACTTCAATCATTTCGGACCTCGGGATGCCTGACCTCAGGCATTCAGCTCGGTTTTCCACCGACTCCGGCGATTGCGTTCTGGGCAAACAGCCCTCCCAGATTTATGGGACCGCAAAACTTTGCTTCACGGCATAAATTAATGTTTAATTGATGAATTTATATGACGAGGGCACGATGCTCGGGCTTACATTGGACAGCATTCCATCATTGTGCGGGCCAGATGTCAAAGTTTATTCGCGGTCGCTTTAAAGACAATTATTTTCAAGATGTCAAAAACACAAGCTCTTAGTATCAATAATACACAATTCAAAGAAATACAAAGTTTTCCGACAATTATTGTGGAAGTAAATTAAAGTTAAAAATATTTATCGTTTTTAATTTTAACAGAATGAACTGCCTTGCATGTAACAAACCGCTTTGCCGGATGTAAGCAGTGCAACCCGAAGTTCTGTAAATTTCCGACAGGGGTCTCAGTTTTCGACATTTTTGACACTGTGTACGAAGCAATGTTTGTAAAGTAGATGTTGTATGTATTTTACACTGTGCTACAAAGTTCTACACTTTTTGTTATACAATAGATACAATTATTAGGGAAGTGTGGAAATTTTTTGAAAATAACATGTGTTTTGCTGTACTCATTATTTTAATTTAGTTCAACGTACACAAATGGTAAATTTAAGCTGACCAGGCTAGGCACTTTTTAAGATCTTATGTGGTCACCTATAGCTTTCTACTACTTATCAACTCAATTGGAAAATAGGCAATAAATAGGATTTCTCAGGCGTTGTTTCTCTGTCTCAGCAGATTAATAATATCAAAAATGGGAGGTCCGAAAAAACTTTCAATGGCATTCGTTTCGAAGTCAATGACTCTGGGCATCGAGATCGAGTCGAATAAGCAGGGGAACTTAAGTAACGACAGCGACGGCGATGTAGATGAATTAAAAAATTGTGAAAATCAGGAATATCTTTACCATCTTTACCATATCTTTACCGGACTCTGATGATAACTTTTGGAAGGACTTTTCTGAACAAGCCGAAGCCTTCAAAGTCCTTAGAAAAGATGTGCGTAAGATCTTCCGAACCTCCTTATGTGAGCTAGAATACAAAAAGGCTGCAAGACACTAAGGCCTCAACATCCTCCGTATCGAATGTATCTTAGAATTATTGGATCGGTAAGTTGTTTCTCTCATTTAATAAACGGTGTTCGTTGTGGTCTTAAATCTCAGAACTATTGTAAAAACTTTAAATAGTAAAGTAGTTTGATTTGTAGCTTTTTTCTGCACTTTGATATATTTACCTACTATTTAAGTTAACAATTTTGTAGTTCTATTTACAATAATTAAGTCGGTCCGAATCGCTTGCAGTCAGTCAGTTAGGTCAGCTCCTCTACCACCACTTGTTGCTCTTGTCCTCCCATTTGCTGCTGGTGTCCTGTTTGACATCCACGTAGCTGGTGGCATGACCATGCCCATGTCCGTATTGCTGGCCATATGAGTGGCTGTGCTCCAAGTGACTGGCGTGTCCCACATGCTTCACGGTTGCCTGGAATCCGTTGTGGGAGTCGGCGGTGTACTCAACGATCCTGGTGCGTCCGTCGGCCTCCTTCATGGTGTAGCCTCCCTTGACCTTGTCGCCATCGCGGGTCTCCCACTGCTGCTTGATGTCGCCGGTCTTGGTGTCCTTCACCCCGTAATTGAATTCGTATTTGGGATGGTGTTTGGGTTCCTCGTGGTGGCTCCACTGGTGGTGGCTATCGTGCGCAGCGACTGGAGCCCACTGCTGGTGGTGATGATCCTGAACTGTGCCCCATGAATGGGCCTTTGGGACATCCACCCATTGGTGGTGAGCCTGGTGGTGATCCTGCCACTGCTTGGGCGCCTCGTGATGCGTCTGGATGCTGTACCCCACGCCGTGTTCGTGACTATATCCACCATGAGGGATGTAGCTAGCAGCAGCCACTCCCAGAAGTGCGCAGCAGAGGATGCTCAATTGGTGGGCCATTTTCGTTGGTTTCTGATTGACTTGCCTGGCCTAAATCACGATTGGAACTGTTATAATCACCAGACAATGCCCAATGCTTTTATACTTCTGGCCATTCTATGGATCGATTAATTACATTTTAGACTGCGGGCTAAATAGGCTAGAAAAAAGTAAGAGCCCCAAAAATGGGTATAAAAAATGCTTCGAATTTTTGTGCAAATTTTCATTTTTCCCCATTCGTATTCATAGTCTTGGGCGGTCGGTCGATTGGCAAATTAAAACTTGCCAGAAACAACAACATCATCATTAAGCGGGGCGTGAACATCGCTCAAATGCTTGAAAAACGCAAAGCTTTTCGATTTTGTTGCTTAGAAATCAATCAACAAGTGTGGCCCGCTTTCAAATTGCTCAGCAATAGCCGCCTCGCCTCGCCTCGCTGCGTTTCCACGGTTGGACCCTCTTTTTCGCCTACTTCACTCCAAATGACCTTGAGACGGACGGTGCGGTAAGGGGCTGAGAAGGGGAGGGCAGCGTTGGGCGGACCGTCCAATCGGTTGGTGTTTCTGACCAGGGGGTCTGCTGTGGGGCACCCAGAGCTTCCGAATTGGTGTTAACTTACCGATAGTGTTTTTTAATGCATATAATTTACAAGGCTAATAGACTTTAAGCTCGGAAATTTGAAATGCGTGAAAATATAAGCATATTGGTATTTAGCCTACGTTATCTGATGTTAATTATTTTTAAGACGTTTATTTGCATAAATTGTTTCGCTATCTATAGGAATAACATGCATATTAAATAAAAAGAAATCCTGTAGTTCAAGTTTTAAAACTACTAATAACTATATAATAAATATAATGTTGAAGCCAACAGATTTCTAGGAAAAACACATAATTATTTATAGCAAAATAGGTTCGCTTTGGATATTTACATAAGGATTTCAAAGTACAACACTACAAAGTTTATTTATTGGTTAGTTTAACAGCATTTCCTTATTTCTTCAAGCAAAAGCTGCCGCCTTCATCAGTTCACATTCTCAGTCATAATTAATTTTTGTAAATTAAGCAATAAGTTCTTGCCTTAGTTTTTCCCTTCTCTTTGACTGAATACCAAACACATCGAACGATCTAACAAAAACTTTTTGGATCTGATATTATTAATTATTACTAGCAGAATTTAATTGTAACGGATTGGACTTTAAATAAAATGTGCCGATTTTCTATAGAGCTCAATGGCCGAAACAATAATAATAAGTACGAGTTAGTGAGGTAATTATCAAATCAGCTAGCTCGATTGGTGAATGGTGTGGCCAAGAGAATGACCACCCGATGGTTGATTGCCCCAGAGTCTTCGATAGCTATATATAGTCTAGGTGAGCTCCCCAAGAACCAGCAGACATCATCAAAGTTCCGATTGGAAAACAGCGAATAAGTGACCGATATGAAATCCTTTAGCGGAGGTCTGTTCTTTGCCCTTCTGGTGGGAGCCAGTTGGGCAGCTCCCCATGGTGGACACGCCACCAGCTACAGTTCGGTGACCAAGCACGAAGGACCCGTCCACAAGAGCCTGGGCTACGGATACGATCACGATGTGGTCAGCGCTTACGGTGGCATCTACGGACACGGCTATCCGAGTGTCGGCCATTCGGGCTACGGATACGGATACGACAAGCACGAGCCCCATCACTATCCCAAGTACCAATTCGACTACGGCGTCAAGGATGCCCACACCGGAGACCAGAAGAGCCAGTGGGAGACGCGGGATGGCGACAAGGTCAAGGGCAGCTACTCCCTCAAGGAATCGGATGGCACCACCCGAGTGGTGGAGTACACCGCCGATGACCACAATGGCTTCAACGCAGTGGTAAAGAAGCTCGGCCACGCCCACCACCCCCAGGTCTACCACAAGGGCTACGGACACGGCGATATCTACGACGCCGACTACGGCTACGGTCACGATGTGGCGCAATATGGCGGATACGGATACGGACACGGAGGCCACGCCAGTAGCTACGTAAGCGTGAAGCAGCTGCACTAAGCAACCAAAATGCGGACTCACCCGGCGAAAACGATCTGGAATCATCATTAGTTAACAATGCAACGAACTTACCTAACTAAAGCCAACTTTTTACAAGTGTAGTATTGACGATATTTATATTTGTATTGAAATAAATAAGCGTAGCTGTTTATAATCAAGAAGGGACGACATTTACTATTTATACAATTATAAATTATTATAAATTATTTATACCTTTATCTACTAGATAGAAAAGGTTAGTAAATACCTTATGAGACAGAAATATCTTATTAAGGTATGAAAAATATATGGAAATGCATTAAAAAGTGGTGTCCGCCTTGCGAATGAGTCTCTGGGAAGTTTTCCCAAGTCACAAGCACTTGATTTTGATACGGATTAGCAGGATTAACTGGCCAAGTGGAGACACGACAAACTCGCAGAGCAAATCGCCATTAATTTATGTAAAGTCGAAACGTAATGCTGGCAGGTATAAATTTTATAATGCCATTAGACAGCTGCAGCGAAGCGTCGACGACGACTTTTACTTGCCGCTCGGCGGCGCCTGAAACCAAAAGTTGGGGCGCCCAAATCGGGGGAGCATGGGATATATACAACATATGTATATATAAGTTCGTGCAGCATATATGGATATAGATAGCTTGGCGGTATCGCGGCTCAAACGGGTTTCGGAACGAGGAGCTCCCGGACGGCAAATAATTGTCAATTAGACCGAGCTTAGGAAGCGACAAACAAAGCAGCTGCAATCTGCTCATCGCAGTTGGTTGCGTCTGGCGACTTGGAAGTTGGATGTTAGACGTTGGATATTGGGCATTGGACGTTGGAAGTGGAACCGGTGAAGCCGGAAAATCTTGTCGCCGGGAAAACGAAGCGAATCGAAACCGAAGCGTTGTGCCTTGCTGTTGTGCCGGTCCTCGTCTTCATCTATAAATACTTTGGCAATGCCGCGCCAACGCTTTAATTACGTTTTTGTCCTTGACATTGAGACCACGGCAGCGGATCGCAGAGCAGCGATTTGTCAGCGTTTTAAAACGCCAGTGTAATTGTGACGCGTTTTTCGCAGAATAACTCGAGTTGATTGTTTAGGCGACATGCGGTTCTATGTAAGTGCTGACTAAATAAGTAAAATTGCTGTGGGTGACGGTTAGGAATTTAGTGGCCATCGGATAAGCAACAATTTTTGGCAATTGGAAATCGAGAGCGAAAGCTAAGAAATGCAAACTTTCACTTTGAGAGAAAGTCTCGAAAAATAAATACGAATGCAAATCCACCTCCTGTGCATTGAACAATTAAAACTATATTTCATATTAAATATAAGCAATAAAGAAATAAATATTTTATATTGCTTCATTAGCATTTTCAAACGATACTTAAGAAATTTTTCAGCAATGCAAAAGTTTAAGAGGTGAAATAATTAAATAATATTTAGTTTATATGACTGCAAGATGAGTCGAAAAGAGTTTCCATTTTAACAATGAACATTTCAAAGTCACGTTTTTCCGATGTGCATAAAAAAGCATAATTTAGCCGAATTAAATGATTTTCACTCTAATAATCCGTAAATATCATCCATGATTATCATCCGTCCATAGAAAGCTTTCTTTAAATTGCAAAATGATTAAGAATAGATTTTATTAACATAACTCTGTTTCAAGAGCCTTAAATATAAATATTAACCATTTACATGCTTTTATTAACCATTTACAAGCTTTACGTTTCCAAAAAATATTTAACTTTCGTTCTGCGATTGACAATTTGGATGAAGTTTTTAATTTTAATGGAAGTAATTTAATTTAATTAGTTGTGATTAGTTCAAGTAGTTATATAGTAATGCATACTTTGTCAATGTGAAAAGTATGCTTTCTCAACTCGGGCATAATTTTTGAGTAAGAATTAAGCTACGTAAGCTCTAGCTATCTTAGTTTTGTTAGACTCCTTTATTCTACTTTATATAGCAAGTAAGGCCTAAGTTCTTCAACTTTGAACACCCCATCTCTGGCTTCAGCCAAAAACGAGAGCCAGAGAAAAGTGGTTATAAATTGACGTATATTTTTTGCAAATGTACAGACTTCATATGCAACTTCCGTCTTTACTCCTGAACACTAGTGCGTGATGCCTACTGATTTGTTAATACACACTTCATTCGACTATGACAGCTATGCCGAAACGGAGCTCGCCTCAATTCCAGTGGCATGCCGATCGTGCCATTCTTGACAAATCTCGCCGGCAGCAATTTGAATGGCCATCGTCTCTGTGCTAATTAAAGCAACCCAAAGCGAACCTCCCCAAAGCAGAGACACATGCCAATCTCGCAATTCGCAGCTCGCAGCAAAAATCGAAAATGTCCAAAAAAATATTTGCAATTTGGAAAGAAACAAATGCAGGGCACTTGCAATTGGGAAAATTGAATTGTACCAGCCATCCTGTTAGACCCGTTTTTTTTTTATTTCGTTTCCAACGAATCGAATCAAATCGAATTGAAATCGAGATCGGGGCTCAGTTGGGCTACTGGTCTTAAGCAAAGCCATCAATCTCCAAAAGTTTTCGCTGTACAGCCATTTGCTGTCATATGCTCGGTACAAATGTGCCCGGTGTCCGTATCTCTGTCCGTCCAACCGTCCGTATGTCTCTCTGTCCGTCCGTCTGTCTGGCTAATTTTGGAGTTGGGACTGCGAGATGCAAGGTGTATTTTGCCATTACCATTTGACAACTGTCACAACGCTGTATGACATGGTCTGGAATTGGGATCCCGGCCAATCCCCGAACACGTTCCTCAGATCGTTGGTCAATTAATTTTTGGCTCTCGTTTTCCTCTGGGCTCGCGTAATGATTTTGTAGGCAATTTATAAACTGTTCGGTGTGTTTGCTTAACTCGTTTTATCGCCCCGTTTATTAAGCGCTCGATTGATAAAAACGCATTCATATTCCGTTTAAATGCCTTTTTGCAGATAACGACCCATTTGCCGGCCATCCTGCTCGCTTTGATCTGCCTGGGGACACGCCCCCCACCCATCGGGGCGGTTAGGGGCGGATCACCTGTTGTGGTCATCGATGAGGATGACGAAACCATGGAGTACGCCCCGCATTATGTAAGTAAGCGGGCTCAAAAAAAAAAAAAATGGAAAAGTAACTCCACTGAGCAGGCAATTCGGGTGCATGCTTCAAACCTATGTAAACCTAAAATAGATTGAGAAAGTACTGAAGAAGGTACTTCTTTTTTATAAACTATTTGTAAGCCACAAAAGAGTAATCCTTCTATTGATTAACACTTTAAGATTTTCGCGCTGTAAGGCATGCTTTTACGTCTTTATCATTGTTTTATTGCTCTTTTTATTTTACCAACAAACGGAAAAGACACTTTGTTAACAATTTAAAAATTTCGCATCGCAGTCCATTTATTTAATTAATGGCCTTACATAAAAATTTTCCCAGAAAAATAATATTTTTTGTGGTAATAATCTCGGACAGCTGTCTGCAAAATCGATCGTTAGAGCACTTTTAAATCAAATAAATCATCTGACGGCTCACAATTAATTACGAATTTGATCGATCTATCAGAAAGTAGAGCGGAACCAGGCCCGGATTAATACATCAAAGCAATTTAAGTCGGACTCCCCTCGCGTACGCATAAATACCTTGGCTAATCGTTGCGATCGTGGAAATCGCATTTTCCGCCATTGAAAGTGAATGTTGTCGTGCGACTGCAGAATGTTCATTGCTGTATCTTTCGATGGCTAGAGCCGCCTCCACCGACGCCCACATAAATCAACTTGCTAGCCCGACCTGACTTCCAGTCCATTGTCTTTTTTCCGGAGAGGGAATCCAGGGGGTTAAGTGGTAGAGGCTGGCAGGTAGCCAAAATGGCAAGATCGCGAAAAGGCGAAAAGGCGAAAATGCGTTTTGCGTGCACACACGATCGGGGGCGCCATATATGGCTATATAACGCAGCTTGTGGCTGCTGCACCTACGGGCCGAGTTAAGCGAAAGGTGGCCCGAAGGCAAGATTGAATTCTTTTCTTTTGAATCGCTTTTCGGGCCGGCGACAAGGTGCGTTTTCGAAAAATGTTAAAATGTTTTCCATGCTGTCTGTCTATCCGTCTGTCGGTCGCTTCGACGGGTAAACGCCTTTGGAACTGTCGCCTCTGTCACAAATTTTTGATTTGAATCGGCTCTGTGTGCTCCCACGATCTGTCGGGCGATTTGTTGTCAAAATGTTGACAACACGGCGTATGCGTAATTTGCATTTAATTGTGGAGCGAAGCGGAGCGATTGCGCATACGCCCAGCTCGCCAGTTAGTCAAATCATAAATTGGTCACCCATAAATTTATGAGTTAAAGTTCACACGCACCCACAAAGCTGCCTGCGAAATTGGCCACCAACCGCGGCCGCTGCTCCCAATGATCTCTTTGGGTGGCCACCACTGCGCCAGCGCGCCGCCTTATGAAACTCTTATTAAAACCACCATATATCCAGGCTCTTAGATATATATTTATAGCGCACAGTGGTACTTACACTCTTGAAACATTTCCAACATTTGTTGTAAGTGTAAGCTTCATTTCATTTCTGATTGTAGAATTTAACAAAAATATTGATATGTTTGATATTATATATAACTTATTTTGAAAATTATAATGGTATCAACGCACTGTGGCCATTAAATAAACTAGCAGGTAGAACCTAAGTTTCCATTTCATTACCATCTTAGGGAGATTTACCTTTAGCGAGGTTCCACTGTGGCCTGCGTAGAGGGACATGCGTGCGACGGCTGCCGCTCAAGTTACACTCGCTTGTAATCATTTGTTTGGTCCGGACAGCGACAGCGGAGCAGGGAGTTAAAATTGATAGGTAGCAGCAGCAGCAGCAGTAACCAATAGTTAGCAGTTAGCCATTATTTAAGCCACTACTGCAAGTCGGCCAAAAAATTGAAAAGATTAGGCTGGCAGCGTCTGTGTGCGTGGCCATTTATGGACGTCTGCGCTTAATTGAAGCCAGCGCCAAGCATGCGAAAAACTTTTGCAATTTGCCGTGGAAATACTGAAGGTGCCAGAAAAGAAGGGGAAAACACGAGCAACAGCATACTCATAAAACAAACGTGTCCAAGTGACACCGAATGCTCTACATTTTATATTAATTGAATTTATGTAAATTTTCGGCTCGCTAGTGGCTGGCTTTATGGGGTTAATGCGTGGCGGTAAGGCTATAAATAACTATCTAGAATGTCATTTTGACTTAAACTAAAGTCAATTGCATTTAACACTTCTATTATCAAAAATGATAAAGGCAATTAAAATAAAAGCCTTGTGAGAAAATGCTGTGATTAGAATTATTATTACCCTAAGATTGAATACCACTTTGTTTGCCTTTATTTGTCTTTCTAGGGTTAAACTGCCCTCCTAATTAATAGTTTAAATGTCGGCTGCAGATCAAAAGAATACCCAATTCCCCAAGATTCGAAAAACCCAACCAAGGGGCCTCCTCCAATTGCCTTCAAACTGTGCACAGCGCGCGTTTTTGCCTTGACACAAAAAAGTTGCATTTGATTCATTTTTTTGGTATTTTTTTGTTGGTCGACGTGAAAACATATAAAGTTCTACAGACGTTGACATAGCCATTGGGGTTTCGAATAGTTCGTGTACGAACTTTTTGGGTGCGGTTGAAGACCATTACAGACGTACGCTTTTTCTTGGCGTTTTAAAACGCGCTAAGTCGCACATATCAAATTTTTCATTTCAGGAGCATCAGGGCTACGCCTTCAGCTACGGAGTCAAGGATCTGCACACTGGGGATGTGAAATCCCAGTGGGAGTCCCGCGATGGCGATGGGGTCAAGGGTCACTACAGCGTACTGGAACCAGACGGCTCCATACGAACGGTTCACTACACAGCAGACGCCAAGAAGGGATTCAATGCGATTGTCAAGACAGTGGGCGCTAATTCGCATCCAATCACAGAGAGCCCGGAGGGCAGTAACCAAGTGAACGATGATACCTCACAGTCAAAGATCAACCACTACAGCAAGGATCAGGAGCACATTGTGCTCAGTTCGGACATCAAGCCTCTGAAGAGGCCCATCGAGGACTTGACTCACTCCCATCCGAAGGTGCCCAGCTTGATTGAGATCAAGCCGCACGCCAGGATCAAGCAGGTACCCATGGACATGGATCCCGGTATCAGGGACCGTCTGCAGCAGGCCAGGGATACTTACTACAAGCAAATAGCCGCTGCCCATAAACTAGAGGACTACTCCCAGAAACTTCAGCCCACCTACGCAGTGCAGGAGGGCGATTGGAAGGCGGTGATCGTGAATGAGCCCAAGGAGTACCGACCCCATTACACCACCGGATCCCCGGCGCACTCCCACTTCTACGACCACTACAAGCCCAAGGAGATCCCCCACAACTACATACACAAGCCGTCGGTTCCACAGCAATCGCTGCACACTAGTTTCTCCCCCTCAAAGCCCAGGATTAACATCCCCGAGAGCATTTCCAACCACATTCACCAGAAGAAGGTGGTTCACACCACGCCTGGCTTGAAGCACTACAAGTACAAGGGCGTGTCCAAGTCCTACTCCCGACCCGATTACTCCAGCTACTTCCACCGTAAGCCCAAGAAGCTGCGTCCCCAGCATCCCAAGCAGAAGCCACGTGCCCACCGACCCGAGAATTCCGGTCCGGTTCTCTTCCCAAAGAGCCTAGAGGACGAGTTTGAGGACTTCGAGGAGGACGAACAGGGAGCGGCGTCGGCCACTCTGGTCCAGAACATGGTGCGCAAGGACAAGAAGCACATGGTGCCCATGTATGCGGGTGGGCATAGCTTCGACTCCGGCAGCTACCGCACCTTGGAAGGAGTGTAGGGTTAAGAGTGAATCCCTCTGAGTGTTTCCCATCTTTATTTATTTCGTTCGTTCTTCGATTAATTTATTTGCTTAGTCATGTAATTCTTAGATATTGTTGATCCAATAAAAAATGTCTAAAAACTCGCAATCTTTTCGTTGTATTGAACAATTTCAATATCTGATGTGAGAGCTACTGCAATTGATAGTTACCTTAATTGGACTATGTTTATTAACATAGTAACAATAAAGGTAAAATATTTTATATCACTTATTATGACTATTTTTTTTTAATTTAATCAAAATTTATTTTTTTCCTACTATCCAATCCAAATACTTATTTTCCTTACATTCTATATCTTAATAAGTATATAAATAGGGTAAGTAGCTTCAAGCTAAGTTGACGCTTAAAACTAACAATTGTTTCTTCCCATAAATTTGTAAGCAATAAATTAGCTGCGAACTGTTTTTAAAAAAAATAGCAACACTCCTTGACATGGTAAGTAATGATCAGCACCATCAGCATTGCGGAATCAAGTTTGCACTTGCTGGCGATTTTCCACCATAAATCATAGAACTCGGGCTGAGATAAACAATGAGCCAGAAAATTCGTGGGTTGGCAGGAAATCGCTAACAAGCAGCCAGAGATCGCCGACTTCTGATCCCCCTGTCAGTGCCCAACCTGCAATTGAGTTTTGTGATTATGCCACGCAATGGCAATTGCAGCGCAGAAAGCGACAACCATAAATTAACACCAGTTCGCATTAATTATTTCAAGCCGACAACCCAACTTCGAAAACGCCCAAAAAATAAGTACATATTAAGTAAGAGCTGCAAATACCCTATTTAATGAGGAGCCGAGATACAGTGATTTTCTGAGGAGGAGAATCTCATGGAATCTTCACTTCATTTCGATACAAATTGTTAAATGTTCATTTTAAATAATGTTTGTCATTAATATTTGGTATTAGCTGTGCATATAAAGAGTATGGCATAATATTTAAATAAGAATTTCGTGAGTACTTTAAATTGGGTAATTTAATAAGTCATTCTGGTACTAAGCAATCAAGTAATTATTTAATTCATCAAGTCATGTATTGCTCTTTAGGTAATTTACAAATCTTCCGAAAATAGAACTTGGTTGTACGGCCAATAAAAATTCGATCACCCCTCGCAAGGGTATGCCTGAAAAACGCGTGCGATTTGACAGCGAATTATGCGACTGCAATGCATAGGCACTTCTGAAAATTGTCTCTCACATTTGTTTAGGCCGCTAATTGCTTTTGGCCAGCGTTCTCGGCCGCGGGAAGGGGATCCTCTCCTTAAACGGCGTGCGTGTCAGCGGGCCAGCTTTTCCACCGACGACTCCGGCAAGCCCCAAGCCCCAAGCCCCAAGCCCCAAGCCCCAAACCCCAATCCCCAAGCCAAACCGGATCTAAGTCTCAAGAGTCTCGGGTACGAGATATATGAACGCAGATATGACTCATAGCCCCTGACTACATTCAATGTCGTCGGTCGGAGGCGGCGCCTAATCTAGAAAATTGTAAATTATTTAATTGGGAGCGCTGTGAAACGCCTCTGCAATCGCTTTTAGCTCAGTCTTTTGAACTGAAATCTGAGAATCTGTTGCACTCGCGCGATTTTCAGGCATTCTCACGCGTCTAAAAACGCGCTAAGTGATTCTGCAGCGATCTCCGTTTATGAGCATCGATTTTTATTGCCACCACAGCCGGAGTACTTTGGATCCGAACTGGTTCGCCTAGAATCCCCATGTGGGAGCAATTTGCATATATCAGTCACTATTTCTCAAATCGCCCTCTTCTCTTCTCGATCATTACAGTTGACACTTTGCTCCCTGATCGCAGGTCGACACTTCAAGTTATGCACCGAAATTGCAAAGAAAATCCAAGTCAATGCCATACGCAACGATCTGCGTTGACAAAAAGTACCAGTTTTCAGGCTAGCATTCGAAATCGAATTTTAGATCAGAACTGAAATCGCACCCGTAATTAGAATACTCGATCTGCAGTCGAACTAGTTATGCATCAGATTAGCCAAATTGGATTAGCCGAGGGGTGAGCCATTCGCTGGTGGGAGGGCAACGGCAGCAGAGCGTTCATTAGGAATGCCGAATGGCTAATCTGTGTTAATTATGACAAATGTTTACGATACCCGGTCGACCTGTGGTGCCCAAGGGGGTTGATGGAGCGGTATAAGAGCAGAACTATGAGCCATACTTTTAAAAACACACCTAATTTCAACGGTAGATAGATAGGCCAGGCAACCTAAACCTAACCGCCCCCGTCGGTATGCTTTATAAATGAGTTGTTATATCCGGCTTACCACCTTGGATGTTTCTCAAAAACACTACAAATAGCTTAATACTAGTTTTAATTTACAGGATCAGCTTCAACAAGAGAGAACGCTATAGTCGTGTGGTCAAAATTGAAAAAGTCAGTATAATATGTTCTGATATCTATATTATTCACAGTGTCGACCAGTATTTAATATTTAATTTATTTAATGTTTATGATAAGGACTTTAAACATAACGGTGTAAGAGTTTAATGCGCAAGAAATGATATTATAAACTATAAAATTTTAGATATTACTAACAAATGTATTTCTGTGTTTTTTTCTCTACCGATTCTAATTTCATATTTTAGTTATATACATATTTCAAAATAAATGATTTGGACCGCGAGCAGGATTAACTCCCAGTGGATCCAATTAATAAGCACGGTGACGGTTATCGACTAAACGCACCTTTCGACAGCATTTAATTAGCTGTCCGCCGCGGCTGATGTCTGCCACTTGGTGGCAGTGGCAGCCATCAAGCTGCCATCGGTGCCACATTGTCCCTGACTCGCGAATGACACCGCATGCCGGCCAAATCAATTAAAAACACCCAGATGGAGATGGAGAAAAAACGGCCAGACCAACGCTTGGTCTGCCGATTACCAATGGAAAACCTAGTCGAAGTATCGCCGAAATAAAGTCAACCAAACTCGGCTGGCTGGGAAATTGATTGAGCAGCATACGCGTTGACATTTCAATTAGAAGCCCAGGCTGAGTCTAAAGAAAAATCGAGGAAAAAACGGAAAACGCAGACACGCAACCGCGCTATAGAATGCCGATCCAGATCGGTAGGTGATAAACCAGGTGGAGCAATTATGCTTTGGGTGATTGGGCGTTGCATGATGCGATTTTATCGGAAAAGCCGGGCGAAGAGAAGAGCCAAGTAGTGCGCAAGTGTTCCCGACTTTTCCTGCAATTTTTCCGACCGAAACTGCGACTGGGACGGCTGTTAATTGAACATGAAACATGTTTTCGGGCTGTCGCGACTGCTTTTTCTACATTTTGGGCTTTTCGCGAATGGTTTTCGCAATTTGATTGAATTTTAATTTTTCAACATTTGCAAACGCGAGCCGAGAAGTCAGCTGCGCGAATTTTAACCTACTTCAGGCTGATCGCTGGACGAGTTTAGTTCGCCTAGCCACGCATTTGTCACACACACGCACAGATTGGCTTGGGTTGCGTAAGTTTGGCGAAACGATATATAGCCATATAGCGACGGCTATAGCTTTTGCCTCAGATTTTGCTGTAGCTTCAGGTACAGATACAGCTGGCCATGGCTGCCTCACGACCATGCCTACTAAGCATCATGACGAAATCAAATCACAACACACCCCCGTTCGATGCGGACTTTAATTGAAAAATCGGGATTTTCGCCCCAGTCGGATCATTTACAATCGACTTTGTTTGACTGCGAATCCTATATCTAGATGCTTTGTCATTCATTCTATACCGCCAGCATGTTGACCTGGTCGCGCGCGTAAACATTTTCAAATTTGCCAAACATATTTATAAAATCGACCATGTTATGTTTCCCCATAATCGATCGATCTCGCACGAGAATTCTAAAAGCTCAGATGTTATTTGCCAGCATCGCGAACCAGTTAAGTTAGTGCTGGAGTGCAAATATTGCGTGTGTTTTTGAGAAAGGCCGACGGGCTGGGCTATTCGGCACAACGTGGCGTATGCGTGATGCCAGCGGGGCAGTCGCAAAAGCGGCAGGATTAGCAGTTGCTGCCAATCGAGCCGCTCAAAATTATGACTTTAGGTAGCCCAATGGTCTGTGCTTATGAGTGAAAATGCATTTTCCGCACCTTGTGTGAAATGCCTGCCAAGTGGTTGCCCACAAATTCGTGGGCGCCGTTTGGACTTGTTCAGAAGGCAACATGGTTTAGTAACCGCCGCGCTTAATGGCACAGTTATGATTTCCTTTATTATATAAGCTGGAAAATATTATCTGTGGGAAAATATTAAAGATTATAGTTTATAGGTAAATAAATAAAAGATGTACAAGAATAGATACAAGGTAATAAAAGATTTCTGCTTTCTTAGATGGTTCTTTATTTATTACACTTAATATGTTAATTCTATTCGCATTTTCCATTAAGCTTACCAATACGAAATAAAAAAACAATCCTTCGCTAACTTAACAACATAAAGAACCATAAAGCAATCCGCGTCTGACCCCAAATTCTTCGCCTAGTTTATTTCAAATCGCCTGTCAACCAACCGATTTATCAGACATGTTAACGCGTTGGGTTGGCCACTTTCGACATCTAACGTATTCCCACCCTCGCAAAGAGGTTGACACTCGATGCATAGTGACCTTAATTGCCGAGCAGTCAACACTTGGCCATATCTCCAGGCTATTCTATTAGTTACACATTGTATCGCATTATGATGTGGCAATGCGCCTTTTAGCCAACTAATGCACAATCAAGGCCCAAGGCGCATAGCACGCATGATTGCACACACACACACACACACATACAGGCAGACAAAATTTATTGATAGCGACATTAATACCACAATTCTTGTTTTATTTTCTACATACATTGCTCTCTATTTTTTTTTCTTGCCTGCTAGCAAATTGCGTATGCATTTATTTTTTCTGCAGAGCTACACGCAATGGCCGCGATTAAAATCTAAATCAAATTAAGTCGCTTAAAAGCATGCGGGTATGCAAAAAATAAAAACGAAATAAAAATCTTGAAAAAGTCGAAATAAAACTGCGGCAAAAAAGACGCAAAAAAAAGTCGGCCAACAATGCACCACGCGCATTTTGTGATCGGTTTATTTTTGAGCCGAGGCGTTCGCGACTATGATCTAATAAAACGTTACCAACTGAGGCTCCGATCGAAGGTGGGGCCCAACAATTGGCCAGGCAGGTTGCAGTTCGCCAGTTTTCAGCTTAAGTTTCAGTTAGAGCTTGCAGTTTGCAGTTTTCAGTTTTCGGTTTTCGGTTTACGGATTGGTGAGAACAAAGCTGCTTTGCAACGCGATCTGGAGTCGAACAGTCATCAATTCTTCATCTGCACGCGCCAAAGTCGCAGCTTAGGCGCAACTCACTTGGCTCTTTTCCTGCAGCTAGATCCATTTTCTCGCTTTTCGCTTCGACCGCTTCGATTCGATCTCAGCCAAACACATAGTTACACTTTTTTTTTGTCGCTTTGTCGCCAAACTGGTGCGTGGCTGCTGCGCATGCGTGCGAGCTTTTCGCGACTGTTGGCCAACTGACCGAACGTATATAAGCGATTATAGGGCCGGGCTGGCCAACAGTCCAGTCCAGTCGGCCGCGTGGCTCTGCTCTACATCCCGAATCGTTCCGTTTCGATCCGTTCCGATCCGATCCGATCCGATCCAACCCGATTCGATTCGATCCGTTGTGTTTCCTAGTAGAGTTTAGGGAAATCGGTGATCAGCTTATTGTGATTTTCAGAGCCAGACAAGGATAAGCCTTTGGATTCCCATCACCAAGGATCGCAGACTCGAGTTTTCTTTTTAGAAAAGTGCAAATGTGGCGTTATTAAGAAAACATCCTTGCTCAACCGCTCGCGAGTCCTTTCAAACGAAAACCAAACATCGACTGTGCAGAGTTTGAAAAGTGAAAACATGAAGGTGGGTCCTTTATCTAAGTATTGCGACATACTGACATTTCAAAAAGGACTATGATTACCATTACAGTCTTAAAATCGACTATACTACATGTTGTTTGTGTTTCAAACACAATGAAGCGTGATTTAAAAAAAAAGGACATGCAGTGGCCAATGTTGAATGTGTTGTTATTCTTAATTGAATAATATTATAAACCAAATATGGTTTTAAAACTAAAATCCTGCTAAACGTGATTAAAAACCATTGACAATTGAGTTGTCTTGTTTATATTATATTAAAAGAGTGCACACATTATAATCGAAAAGCATAACATGGATACATTACAACAAAAGATTTAAAAGTGTACACTTCGATTTTGTAGATTTTTTTACATGTTTAATATTTAAATATATTTCTTAGCTACAAAATTTTCATTCTTGAATTTTCCTTTGTTACCGTGAATTTTAAACCCATTTTCCAAAAAAATAATGTAGGAAAACAATTACAATTTATTTTCACGTTTTGTTTCAGCTTCATCTGGTGGCCCTCCTGGGCATACTCAGCGTGGTACTTGCGGATCCGTCGCCCACCTTGGCTCCACCAATCTTGCCCTGCGTACACGCATCCACTGCTGGTTATGCCTATCCTCCACCGGCGGAGGTAAAGTTCTCCATCTCGCCCGGAGTGACGAAGTACAGCCAGAGCCCGGCGATATCCACGTACTCGGAGAACGGACAACTCCTGCACACCTCGGTGGGAAGTTCCGGAGCCGCCTATCAGTCTACGGCCGGAATCGAGGGCTTGTCTCACGGTGGCATAACTCAGATCAACAAATACATAGCTCCCGTGCAGAAGAGCCTGTTCTCTCCCTCAGCGGAGTACGGAGGAGCGGGAATTACCTATGCGGACAAGTCACCAGCGGCCAAGTACGCAACCGTTGTGCCGTCGGGCATCGAAATCAAGAACCTGGTGTCGCCGGCGGTTACCAAGTTGGACAACTCCTACTTGCCACCATCACCCGGAATCACTAAAGTGGCGACATACACCTCGCCCGGATATAGTTACAGTTCGGCAAGTCCGGGAATATCCAAAGTGGCGACTTACTCCTCCCCATCGCTTTCCAGCGTTCCCTACTATGCGCCACCAGTGACTTCCAAGGTGGAGACATACAGCTCACCTGCGTACACGTACAGCAAGACCACACCCGGCTACTCCAAGGTGGAGACCTACAGCTCTCCTGGTTACAGCTATGGACAGATCTCGCCGGGCATCTCCAGGATAGCCACCTACTCGCCATCGGTTTCGTATTCAGCGCCAACGATTGCCAAGGTGTCCACCTACTCAGCGCCTTCAGTGAAACTGGCCACCACTTCGTCACTGCTCTCCTCCCACGGAACAGGATACTCCGCCAGCTATGCTCCCTCAATTACCAAGTACAGCCAGGTATCAGATGTATCCCACCAGTACATATCCAAGCCTATAGTGGCAGCCTATCCGGCGATCACCAAAGTGGCGGCCAGCTACGGAGGCACTGCATCCGGAGCGCTGTCCCACCAGTATGTCTCCCAACCAGCCATTGCCAAGGTGTCCACTTACGCTGCTCCCACGGTTGCAACTTACTCATCTGGGCCTGCCATCTCGAAGCTCTCCACCAGCTATGGAGCTTCAGGATCGGGAGCCGTCTCCCACCAATATGTCTCGAAGCCAGCTGTGGCTATTGCCGCTCCAGCAGTGGCCAAGGTGGCAACGTATGCAGCTCCTGCCATTTCAAGCTACTCCACTGGTCCTGCCATTTCGAAGGTAGCATCCTACGCAGCTCCCACTGTCTCCACCTACTCCTCGGGATATGGTTATGGTTCGAGTGGGTCAGGGGCCGTATCGCACCAGTACGTGTCCAAGCCTGCGGTGGCCATTTCAGCCGCTCCAGCCATCGCCAAGGTGGCTACCTATGCAGCTCCCGCCATTTCAACTTATGCGGCAGCTCCAGTGGTGACCAAAGTCGCCACTGGATATGGAGGAAGTGGCTCGGGATACAGTTCGGGCGCTGTTTCCCATCAATATGTCTCTAAGCCAGCGGTTGCTAAAGTGGCAACCTATGCTGCTCCTGCCATTTCAACATACTCAGCAGCTCCGGCAGTGACCAAGATCGCGACAAGCTATGGAGGATCGGGTCATGGAGCCGTCTCCCATCAGTATGTCTCCAAGCCAGCAGTAGCCATCTCAGCAGCCCCCGCAATCGCTAAGGTAGCGACATACGCTTCTCCGGCAATATCAACGTATGCCACTGCTCCTGTGGTCTCAAAAGTGGCTACCTACGCAGCTCCCTCCATAGCCACTTACTCCTCCGCTCCGGCTCTAGCCAAGGTTTCCTATAGTCAGGCAGCGGATGTATCCCACCAGTACATTTCCAAACCTATTGTAGCTGCCTATCCGGCAGCTGCTCCGGCAGTGGCCACATACTCTTCCGCTCCTGCCATCACCAAGCTCTCCACAAGCTATGAATCGTCAGGATCGGGAGCCGTCTCCCACCAGTATGTGTCTAAACCGGCGGTGGCTAAGGTCGCCGCATATGCAGCTCCAGCAATCTCAACGTATGCTACTGCTCCCGCCGTGTCCACTTACTCGTCAGCTCCAGTGGTAGCCAAAGTGGCCACTGGATACGGCGGAAGCGGATCGGGATACAGCTCCGGAGCAGTTTCACATCAATATATCTCGAAGCCAGCAGTTGCCATTGCATCAGCTCCAGCGATTGCCAAGGTAGCAACATATGCTGCTCCGGCCATATCCGCCTATTCCTCGGCTCCCAGTCTCACCAAGATAGCCACGGGCTATGGAGAATCGGCCCATGGAGGAGCACTCTCCCACCAGTACATCTCTAAGCCGGCGATCGCAGTGGCTCCAGTGGCTCCTGTACTCTCCAAAACTTACTTGCCTGCCGCTCCAGCCGTCGCTAAAGTAGCTACAGGATATGGAATAAGTGGTTCGGGAGCCGTGTCCCATCAGTACGTATCCAAGCCAGCACTGACACTTGCTGCGCCAGCGGTTGCCAAGGTGGCCACCTATGCTGCTCCGGCAATATCCAGCTACTCCACTGGAGCTGGCATATCGAAAGGATTGTCCTATGCAGCTCCTGTGGTTTCGACGGGCCACGGGTACGGAGGAAGTGCCTCAGAATATAGTTCTGGAGCAGTCTCTCATCAGTATGTGTCCAAGCCAGCGGTTGCCATTTCAGCTGCTCCTGCAATTGCCAAAGTAGCAACGTATGTAGCTCCAGCTGTGGGTCACATTTTAGGTGGGCACGCCGTCGGCTCTGTTCCCGTTTTATCCACTAAGCTGGCTACTGGCTACGGGGGCAGTGGATCGGGATATAGCTCGGGAGCCGTTTCCCATCAATATGTCTCCAAGCCAGCTGTGGCCATTTCAGCTGCTCCTGCTATCGCCAAGGTGGCCGTTCCAACTGTCAGCCACATTTCCACAGGTCCATCGACCCCGCTGGGAGTGGGAGTCGGGTACGGGTCTAGTGGACATGGTGGAGTTTTGCTGGGTGCGCCGCTGACGAAGTTGACATCGGCTCCTGCTTATGCCCTGGGAGGAAAGCTGGCCAGCAGCACGGCCTACGGAATCCAAGCTGGTAAGTACTGCTAATTTTAGCTCTTTAGTGGAAATACAACATCGCACTCCTCCATCGAGGCAATTTAGGGCATGGATCTGGTCCCAGCGGTGGCTACTATGGTGCCATCTCCTTGGGTCATGCGAAGGTATCCCCGGCCCTTAGCTACCACGGTCTACTGTCCCATGGATCGGGTCTGGCATCAGGCGCATCCTCTCTGGCCCATTTGGACTCCTCCCTGAGTGGATACTCACACGGAGTGGGCGGAATCGGACCGCTGGGAGCTGGATTCTACCGCTATGCTCCAAGTGTGCCAGCGCTGAGCAGCCACGCCCCCGTGGCAGCCACCGCCTACTTGAAGTCAGCACCCGTAACTCAACATGCCGTCCTGAAGGTGGTGCCCGAGAAGCATCTGGAGCACTTCGTAAGTGACGCATTACCTCTTTTTCTTTTTTATACACCTCACATTATATCCCCCATGCCCAGGATGCCCATCCTCGATATGCCTTCGAGTATGCCGTGAATGATCCCCATACGGGAGATAACAAGCACCAGAAGGAGGAGCGAGATGGAGACGTGGTCAAGGGAGAGTACTCCTTGGTTGAGCCCGATGGCAATGTGCGCACGGTGAAGTACTACGCCGACTGGGAGACGGGCTTCCACGCCGAGGTCATCAACAGTCGCGACCAGGGCAAAATTGTGGCCAAGCGTCAGACGGAAACCAAGTCGTGAGGTTGGTGGTACTGATTCTACTGATCCTAAATAACTCATTTTTAAGTTTTTGGAACACTAATAACAGCTATACCTTAGGTTTATTCGATAACAGCTCAAACAAACCTTTCCTAATAAGTGATTTTACCTCTTAAAAGCTAACGAAAGCTTAACTCTAGTAAAGGGTTTCCCTTTGTTGATAAATTAATTTAGAATTAATTAATTAGTTTCCTTTCCACTGATTGTGCTGGCCTTGAAGTTTATATAAAGTGGTTATTAGAAGTGATAGCAAATACCTATATCTACATAAATGGTTTTCTGAACCACTCTAAAGAAACTTAATTGACACTATTTGTTATTATTATACTATTATAATCAATTATTATTATTAACACTTCATTTATTTTTCCGCGCAGCTCTTCGCAGACCGCAAATTGTTTTGTTCATTCAGCAACTGTAAATAGCCTCAACTCCAATATTCTTCTCATTAAACATTAAACGTATTTATGTAAACCCCACAACGACAGCGATGTCCCAAGGCCACCATCTTGTCCCGATATACCCGATATCCAACCATATATCCGACCCACACCTGCCACTTTGGATCCCCGATTTTGTGCTCATGTGATAAGCGTTTCGTTTAATTGAACTGCTTGCGCTGCTCTCATCTCAAACTGCGCGCCTCTATTTGTACATAAAGGATTGTATATTGATGTTTGTAAAATGTTCATTTCAAATAAACGATATTTAAGATCGCCACAGTCGGGGTGCTCGACATTGAGATTGATAATCCCCTAATTCATTTTTTAACAATAATACGAACAACTTTTTACCAGCCTTAAAAAATATACTATAACTGCATATATATGAATACACGCTGAAGGCGTTTAATTATATAAAAAAAAAAAATCTTGTTTAACTATCGGAATTGGAATGTTTAAAAGGACCCTAATCTTTCACTCCCAAACAATACTTTTTTCCCAACTAGAATACGAGAGATCCTCTAACAATTTAGAGAAACACTTTTCGTTTGAATTGTCTAATTAATGTATATTTGTTTATTGCCAGATAAACTCGAAATGAACTATATAAGTGTACAGTTTTCATATATGCATGTATTGTATATAACTAACTTCGTACAAATAATTATTAGTATATTTAATGGGTCATATAAGCCGCGAATCACATATACCTTTGTTACGACCGGAATACCGAAATTACTAGAAATTTTGCCCGAATGCTCTGCGCAGATCCTCAGTGATGAAGAGGCCAAAATCGGTGTTCTTGGCCCGATGCGGATGCTGTGTGCAATATGTGTGGAAGATATGTCGCAGGACGCGGCTGCCCTGCAGCTCGATCTCCGAGCGTCGTTGGCGGCCAGCAGCACCCATTTCCAGATGGGCCAAGAGCCACTGGTTCTTCAACGAGCGAAGGTCCTTCTCCAGGTCGGTCAGCTCCTGGCTCCCGGCTTGAGGAACATGCAATGGTTCTAAAGCGGCGAAAGTCTTTCTCATCTCGCTGCCCTGGAGCTCAACACGCAGGGATCGCTCCTGGCGAAGAGCCTGATGGAGCATGTTCATCTCCCGGTTGGAGCTTATCGTGGTGCTGGTCAGACATGCACTGTCCGCCTGCTGCTGCTCCTTCCAGTGCTCCTGGGACTGCTCCAGGCTTGTGAGCTTGTCCGCTAGCATGTTCAATGCCTGTCCGAGGGCCGCCTCTTTGGCCAGGATCGACTGCTCCAGCTGCTCCACAGCTTCGGCGAATCCGGCTAGCACGTGACACTGCTTGCTCAGCTGTTTCTCGGCCATCTCCTTGCGTACCTGCAGCTCCGAGTAGTCCTGCTGTTTCATCTTGGCTGTGTACTTGAGGCTTTTGATTTCCTTCTCCCGTTCAGCCACAGTCAGCTCGAGGTTTTTCACGTCCTCGTAGTGTCGCTTCACCTGGGCGGCCCGCTCCTGTAAAGTATTACAAGTGGGATGACGCACATACTCTGTGTTCACATCGGTGGAATCTAGCAGCGCGAATAGCTCGTCAAACTGTTCCTCGAGAAGCTGCATGCACCGCTGGCTGTAGGCATCCACCTCTCTAGGTTCCTCTGCCTCCTGACTCGGCGCGAACTTGTTATAGTTGAGGACCAGCATCCTCCACAACTTTTCGTGGGCGATTCCTCCATTCGAATCCTTGCTAGCTTCTCGGGCAGTGCAGCCCAACAGTCGGATAAGGGTACCTAATGCCTCGTTCGCTTCCATGATCCTCTGATATCTGGCACACTGCATTCCCGTCCAAGACGCCGTCTTGCTGCCGCTAAGCTTCCTCTGTAGCTTCTTTAGCTTCTGCTTGTGGGCACAGCTCTGCTCCATCAGCATCTGCATGCAGCTGAAGGAGGCGGTCTGCTCGTGGCCCAGTTGTATGATGGTGTGCATCAGACCTGCATTTGCATTCACCGCGTCCAAGCCCGCCTCGTAGACCTCGATCAGAGCTTCATACAGCTGTTGTTCGTCCAGCAGCTCTACAAGCGTTTGAGGTGGCATCAAATTCTGGTGCAAACCACTCACATAGTGAAGCACCCGTTGAATTGGCTCACAGTTCGTATGTTCATCCAGTTGACCAGTTTTGAGCAGCCGTACGAACTCGTCGAGCTGCTGCTCCTGGGCATCAAGATCACTGCGGTAAATGGCTGCATGGGTGCACAACTCGTAGTCGCAATGGGTTAGTCCGTGGCGGAACTGCTGAAGCACCAGTTGAAGACTCTTTAGCAGATAGAGGCATTGCGACCTGAAGATGTACCGCTGCACGGAGTAGCCCTCGAAGATGGCATCGCGACCTGTCATAATGAGTTTACTTTTTTATATAATTCTGAACTGAACATTGGGGATAACACTTACCAAACTCACAAGCCGTGGGAAACTTTTCGTTAATGGCCTGGCACACAATGGTCAATTTCTCGTTCATCCGCTCCAGTAGGAGCATGACCAGCACCACATCATGCTCCCCTCCACGCAAAAGGAACTGTTCTGGGACGAAGGCTAGGACGTGCTCCAGGTGCTGGCGCTGTAACCGTAGCTCCACAGTCTTGATCTGCTGCTCCAGGGCCCTGCCGTAGGCCTTGCTCACACTAAAAATGTGCTGGTAGTCCGTCTGACTCTGGTTGGATCCATCCTCCTGTTGGGATTCGTTGGCACTACTGAAGTCCTCAATGGAAAGGGTGCCATCTGCTCGGAGCTGAAGCTGCTCCTGCAGCTGTCTCACCAAGTCTCGGAATTTCATGATGGTCACATCGCGGTCGTAGAGACTTTCCATAGCAGCATTTTTCTGTTGCTCCAGGATCTTAACATGACCACTTAGCTTGTCAATCTCCTCGCGAAGATCTGTTTCCAGCTCTTGGTTGCTCTCAATAAGCTGTTCCTGGATTTGCTCAAGTGCCTCCAGTTCGTTGACTTCGTCTTCTAGGAGCTTGACGCGATCTTCCAACTCCAGTTTTAAAGATGCCAGTTGGGTAACCATGGCCTCTGCTCCGAGGGAAGCATCAACCTGCTCTTTTAAATCCATTAGCTGCATTTCCATGTTGTCCACCCTTCTGCTGAGCAACTCCTTGATGCTTTTTAGCTCGTTAATCTCCGAATGCTTGGTCTCCAATTCCTTGTGCGTTCGCTGCCCAATCTGCTTCTCCTCGGCGAGAGTGTCTCGCAACCGGACAACCGTCTCCCGAAGGCGCTGATTATATTGCTCCAAGCGAAGGAACTCGCCTGCGGATTGATTGGTCACTCCTGATCCGATTTGTTTTTCACTCTTCTCGATTCGTTGACCCTGCTGCTCCTCCTGCTCCGCCTTTAGGATCTCAACATCCAAGCTCAGTTCGTCATTTCTTTCCTGAGCCATTTCCAGTTCCATTTGCAGGGTCTCCATGCGCTCCTCCGCCATTTCCTTGTCCAGGGTTAGAAGTTCTATGCTCTCTGCTATCTCGTCTAGCTCCCTTTTCAATTTCGACGACACATCCTGTGCTTCCCTTAGTTCGTGTCGCGATCTCTGCAGTTCCCTCTGGAGCAGTACCTGCTGCGCCATAATCTGCGACTTAAACTCCATCAGCTGCTCGTTGTGTATACGCATCCGCTCTAGTTCCAGAAGCTTAAGCTTATCCTCGCTCTTTTGGCCCCTTAGCAATTGAAGTTCCTCTCTCAGTTGACGAAGCTCAGGGTTATCTAGAGGCGGAGCCACTGAACTGGGAGTTCGGAGAGCTGGCCCAGGTGTAAACTGCGGTCTCAGGATCTCTAGAAAACGCGGCTCTACGAAGGCAGCTGGAGCAACCCGCTTAATGGAGCTCGTGGGACTCATGCTGGTCTTGCTGCGCTTGGGTGCCAGAGCCAAGGGGACTGGCATGGCCAGGGTAAGCTGCGCCGTGGAGCTCTGGGCCTGAGCCGTTGTTGGCTTCGGCTGACTAATCCTTGTTGGACGCAGCTGGGTGTAGGATGTGGATCTTCTCTGGTTACATGTCAAAGGTGGCGGCGTCAGTTGAGCACTGGCCTTCTGTGGGGGCAACTGCCCAATTGTGCTGGTCTGGAGAGGATTGACTGGTGTATCCAGCATTGAATTTGCAGCTTCCGTGCTCTGTAGCTCATTTTCATTCTTAGGCTCAACTTCCTTGCTTGCTGGCTGGTTAGTCTCGTTTGTTTCCTGCTGTGAATGCTTCTTTGATTGCTCAATATCTGATGACTTCTTGGGAGACAAGGTTACTTCTCCAGTTTCTTTAGACTGCGAATTCCTTACACTGCTTTCACAAGTCACTGGATTCTACAAAATATGAAAATACGTTAAGGTAGGTCATATCTTCAATAATAGAACTAAAGTAGTAAGTGTGTTCCCATAATAACTCAATTTTTCTATCTGACCTACTGCTCAACAACTCACCTTTGGAAGCTGTAATGGTTGCTGATGAGTCGCCAAAAATTTTCCAGAAGTTTTAGCCAAAGACGTTTCCATGGAGGAATGAGTGTTTCTGTTCTTATGCTGCGGTGATGGAGTCGACGAAGTGGCCTTTACTTTCCCAGATGTGCTTGCCTGCTGCTCCCTCTGGTTATCCTACCGAAAGTAATTAAAGTATGTATGTACAACCACTTTAAAAACCTCATCAAACAAATTTCTCACCTGCTCCTCCACAGACTTCCCACTGCCACTCCGCCTTGAAAGCTTCGCTCTGGCCCCGTCGCGCTGCATTTCATCGGCTTTTCGATTGTCCCCCCCCTTCGGCAACTCGGCAATCCTCACCAGCTGCTGGGCGCGCACAAAGAGGCCACAGTTAGTGGGACACTTGAAGTAAATGCTGCCGTGTACGCTTCCATTATTCTTGCCCAGCGGCTCGTCCAGAACCACGCCGTACCAGAGTCCGGCAGCGAAGTTAGTGCGTCCCACATAGGCCACCTTACCTTGCAGATTTTTACCCGTTACCTCAACGCGCTGGCCAAGTTTCAGTTCCCGTGGGCTCATCATATAAGCCTGGTGCTTACGTCATTTTGTGGACCTTACAGTCCACTTGGATGAGTCGATGGCGTGTGTAATCCCAGTTAGCAGCTTGCAAAACTGCACTACTGTGCAAAACCGATGCGAAAGCGAGTCATCATGTGCTGCGGGCCCCACCCCAAGGAAGTCAGTTCACCAGGGCGCATGCTCAAAAGGGAAGGTTTATTGTGCCGAGTGGTGGATGATGGTGTAAAAAGGTCAGCACGTGGGCAGCCGAACGGTATGACTGTTAATTTTGAAAAGGCAACAAAATATAAATATATTGGTCTCGCACTAATATTTGCGCTTTTTAGCAGGCGGCTCTTCGTTCTCCCACCAAGAACACTGCGAGGACCGCTTTTTAATCTTCCGCATCATATCCTGCTCCTCGGTCAGCATGGCCACAATGACCTCGGCATTTCCCTTCAAAGACTCGGATGATTCACTGCAGGCCGGATCACGCCCAAACTCCTTCTCTACCAACCCCAATACACATCCAGTGATCGCGTCAACATTTTTTGATTTATCCTCCTTCGCAGATCCCTTCGGGACATCCTTTTCTCCCAATTTATCCTGTGAATTGTAACTATCTTTAAGCTCCTCCTGGGCGCAGGGATCTTTATCTATAACCAATTCCTCCAGTAAACTATGACTTTTATTCAATTCATTCGGGTTGTACGAGCATTCTTCCAAGTTTTCTGGTGAACTTTTATCATTGTTTAAATGCTCCTGTTGGCAAGAATCTTCTTCCATTTTCTCCTCGAAATCTAAAACGTCTTGAATTCGGCTCCTTCTGTTTGACATCCGCGTTGGTTTTTTTAATTCGATTTTTTTAGGTTCATACATCCCAAGTATTTCTTTCTTCCTCTTCGTAAAACTTGATTTTCTGTTCCTAGTATCTATCTTCGATTTACTCTGGGAGAGCGGAGCTTTTATAGTTTTTTTGGCTATTAACTTCCTTACAGAAATGTTCCTTCCCTTTCTCATCGAAACTCGCTCTTTTTTGGTTATATTACCTTGTACTTTTTCCTCCTGATCTTGCGTCTCCTCCTCGGATTCCAAATGAAGTGGTGGCTGCACTTCGTTTACCAGTTTAGAAATCCTTTTGGCATCCTGTGCGGACAGCATGTTGATAGGTCTTAAGTCTTTGGCCACATGACGATTACAATATGGGCACTGACCCATTACTTTTATTCTTGTAGCCATAATATAAAAAGTTCTTGATTATCCACTGACAGCATTAAATATATTGTAAAATTGTATTGTGTTGTACAGTGTTGTTGTGAGTACTGATATCGTTTGAGAACTGTTTTAGTAAAACAAACTTGTTATTTGCTATGGATTACCCTTCCACGACATACTTTGTTTCAAACTTTTAATTTTTCTTTAATTTTAATGCACTATTTAGTTTTTACAATTAAATAATTTCAATCCCTGCACTATATATATATTCAAGAACATTAAAACATTGTAAGATTTATTAATATTGCTGATTTACAATTTGTGAGACCTGAAACTATTTCCTATATCGAATGGTTTGGTTGTGCCTTTTGCTCAATACGTGTTGCTAAAATTGTTAATGATATATACACACATCTAGAAGACGTTGCGGCAAATGGGACAGGTGGACTTGCTGCTTGTGGTAAACCATTTATACTAAAAAAAATGTAATCATTTCGTTAGATCGGAGAAAAAAAAAGCAGCTTGGAGGAGTCTTACCAAACAAGGTCCGTGGAATTTCTTCTTGCACGTTTTACACGTTAGTTTGGGTAGCTGGCAAGTCTCCTGGTGGATAACAGTATAGCACACGTAGCACTCTTCAACGCCCTCGAATTTTTTGTCTAAGTTGTTTTTCCACATAGTTAGGCCGTCATATATGGTGCCATTCTGCATAAGACAATTTTAATATTATTATTCAGCGGACATCGAGTAACATACGAAATGTATCAATATCAATATACCTGGTGTGTCAGGAAGATGGTCAACTGCATGCCGACATTTCGGGAGGAAGCACGTCCGCCGATCTGCTTGCCGCACTCGACCTTAACAGCTCCCAGTGGATAATTGGGAGCCAGCGTTATTACAAGTTCCATGCGTGCCTCATCGATGGCGTAGACCGCTAGCACTTCGCGGGTGGAGGAATGAACGGTAACCTAGAATAGAGAAATGTCAACTTTAGTCACATAGTTCAGTAGACTATGATTGTTTGGGATTTACAAAATATCCAAAGTTTTTTTATTCAACGGAAATTTAAATATATAGCGAAAGCACACTTATATCCCTTCTAGCAGAGATATGGTGCCTCTTGAGATATTTCGCGTTATTGTCATTATCATACTGCTGATTAGCATCACCGTGGTTTTTTCCCTTCGGCTAAGCACCCCAGAGCAAGAATAAAGACTTGAAAGGACACATCCGCTTACCTGCATATTCTCGTGCTTCTCCTTGCGATTGGCGATCGCTTTGAGCTCCTCGCTGCAAATCAAAGAACTCACGTAGTTTGTGGTCAGGTTGTCTATGAAGTTCTTCTGCCTGGACTGAGTGGCGTTCCACCACCTGCGCACCACGGCAGGCAGCTTGCGGAGCACCTCCGTGTACAAGTGGCAGGCATATCGCTCCAGGGGTAGATGTCGATCTGCAAAATGGATCAAGAAATGTAACAAGGCAAGCCAGGCTGCGAGTAGTCAAATTATGTTTATATAGAAAACAGTTCACTTTAAATCATTAGTCTCCTACCGTTCTGTGTATTGATCCGCTTCTTATTTTTTTTTTTTTGTATTTCCGTTCTATTTGAAAGCATGGAAAACCCAATAAACTTCAAGGATATACCCTCCGAGATGCCGCAGCCAAAGCGCATTCAACTTGAGGGCGAGACTTCGGTGGCCGAAGCCATAAACTTCCTGAAGACGCAATGCGATACGCGCAAGGAGCACAAGCCTGAGGAGTTTCAGCAGGATGGACCAACCGTAGCGGACGAGTTAAACGCTCGCCTGGCCATGGTTCATGTGCGCGAGACTCGTGCCAAACGCATTCGCCGCTTAGTTAAGTTTTCCCCCAATGAGACGCAAGCATTGTACAGGTAAGTAAGTATCAAGTTTTTCCATATCCAATACATGCATATTTTCGGAATTGCTTTGGCTTTTGGAATGTTTTTTCATAAATTAAATCAGACTTTTAACTTTCCTTTTTTACTATAAACAATAAACGATTCGATTAAAACCAATACAATATATACATTGGCCTGAAGGTTCATCTGTGTCTGTCCCCGCTACCATCCTTGCTATGTGCCCTGCCAACACACGGGACAAATAATCATCGACCGGGACGTGTTGTCCCGCGAGGAACACATATGTTTTCTAGCTACACCCAAGAAGGACTTCTCCTCACCCCAGTTGGCCAAACAGGCGCGCTACTACACCAAAAAGATCTACGTTAACCAATGTACAGCACGGGTTGAACGACTTGCCGATCCTCACCCAATGCGAGTGAGTGACACATACAATTTCTTTAAGGACTACCTCTCGCCTCGTCATATAGCGGCTCTAGAGAACCAGATGAAACCCAAACCTCCGGTAGAAGCCATGTCAATGGAGAAGGCGCTGGAATACATGGAGGAGGAGATGCGTCAGCGCAAGGCAGCGAAGCGTGTCCAAAAGCGACGATGCAAGGGTCTAAAAAAACGAATCATTTTGCGCCAGCGCAAGCAGATGCAAAAGATAATTTGCGTACTGTTCGAGGAAATGAAGGACTTTCTACTCAACGATCAGTTTATTGTTGACGAGAACTCCCCTCTATGTTGCGTAATTCTTGAGAGACTTCGAGAATTTACAGGTAAGTTGAATCTAACTGGGACACTTCAAAAATTAACTAATTGAAATCATCAAAAGATCAAGAATTCTATACGACAAGTAATTTGCAAGAGTATCAGAGGATATTGGCCAACAACCTAACCGTTTGGGTCAACAAGTTCATATCAAACTTAAACATTTACTTGACACCTCAGCAAATACCTGTAAAACGACAGATGATGGCAGAGAACGATCCCGAACAGTTTGTGCCCTTGTCAGATTTCATTTCTGTATCCGATGAGGCGGATGCAGAGGAAATGATGAACGATGTCGAGCACGGAGCCGCTGAATATGACGACTATGGATATGGGGAGGACTACTTGCCCGACGTTCTCAATACGGATATATCGGAGGAAACAATAATCTAAGTAATGTTCAGCTTACCCTTCTGCTGAGACCAGGTCAGCTCTTTGTAAACGCCGTTGCTGTGGACCTTGGCACCGTGGTTCTTAAGTATGTCCACGGGCATTGCGCGGAAAAGGAAGTGAAGGAAATTCTGTGGAGCAAAGAAATTGAAAGTGTAAATTTAAAATTATTAGTAAATTTAATGTATCGTTTCCAACCTCTTCGTATTTGTTATCATTCAGCCAATTGGTGTAAACAGCGCGCAATGCAACTGGAGACTTAGCGCAAGCATTGATAATACAATCCCATAAGAAAAGGTAACTCAGTGCATTGTGTCTGTCTATGGGTTCGAGATCATCCAGCTCTGATAGCTTGAACGTGAACTCTTCCAGGTATTTAGTTATCAGTGCATCGTAGCGTGTTAGATAGTCCTCAAAGCGATTGAGGAAGTGCCACTTGCAAATCGTTGTGCTGGCGTCTAGACTCTCACTTTGTTTCTCATTCAGCTCTATGTCGTCCGCCACAAAGTGTGGCGTTAATTGGCGAAGCGAGTGTACAGCACTTAATCGAACTGAGTGCTGGACACTATAAAGCTGCTTGAACAGGAAATTGCAGAGGTGGTCCAAGGTGATGTTACTATTTGACTTGCAGAACTGAAGTGTAAAAAGGTTTTTGAAGTTATTAGCCATAGAAAAACAACAAAATATTTCACTTGATTACCGAGTACACAAAGCTGTAGTCCAGTCGCTCTATGACCGGTGTTATTTGTTCTAGTAAGGCCTCATAGCATGCCTGAAATCCTGGATCCACACTAACCTCGTGGGTCAATAGGTAATATGACTTAAAGAGCACTAAATTGACTTCCTTGGCAAACAAAGAGTCCCATTCGTCGATCATGTTTTTGAGTAATTCCGTGGAACTCTTTTGCTTCTCGGAGCGTATAAAATCAATAAGGGCGGCAAACAATTCGTAAACAGCCACAATAAAAAGCGAAGTCTTCAATTAAAGATAATTTATTATTAATTATGAAAGAAATTTATTTATAAAGCCTACCTTTGGGTCTTGGTATTGTGCTATAGATTTTGAAACAGAAAGCACCCAAGAACTAAGGCCAATGCGAATAGCGTCCCAGTTCTTTATACTCAATTCGTATGGAAAACGTTTTAAAACTTCAGTTAAAAGCTTTATGAACTCCACTGTATTTATAACTGATTCGTAGGGTTGCCTTTGAATTTCTCTGAAAAATACAAACTTGGGTTTTGAATCATATACATTTTATGAAAATTATATTGTCTTACACATTATAATGGAGTAAATCCTTCTGGCTGGCTTGCCTTTCCCCTATGCTGGTCATAAACTGTACGGCTGATACAATTATATTGCGATCCGTTTGCTCATTCACATCGCCTTCAAAATTGTTTAATAGTAGAGCATGAAACACTGCTGCCTTAACCCAAATTTCAGGCGGTTCTGTTCCCATAATCGCAGAACTAAGAGTGATCGCTTTTTGAGAAAGCTTCGGTAAGAGAAACTGTAAGACACAAGGCATTATTAAGTGTTCCTGGATTTCTTTTAGAATTCCTACCTGTAGAGCTATTACATAGGTCTTGAGCGCTCCCTGCGTCACTAGATTTTCTGACAGATCTTCATGTAGCAAAATGGAGGCACTCTCTTCGAAAGCCGCATACTGTGGGCAAAATCTAAGGTAACTTAAAAGACGACAGTCAATTACGCTGGACTGCTGCACAGCCGCTTGCTGAAGACGCTCCTTTACTATTGCAACCAGATCGCTGCTGTTGCCCATAAAGCTTTGCACTTTCTCCGAAAGGATCAACACTAACTCCTCTGTCGACGATTGCAAGACTGACATTTCCAGCCAGCATTCTGCTGTTCCAGCCACTCGAATGCACTGTAAAAGCTCTGCAATTAAGGGTTCGTTCCATTTTTTGAGCACATCAGCATTTGGATCACAATAGTCCTCGGTCAACTCATCCTCTGGGTCGTTGGTGTCTTGAGGTGGTGGGAATTGATAGACGAGCTTGTAGATTGTAGAAAAGTTGAGTGTGGAACGTTGAAGCAATGGTAGTATTTCATTTCTTGAGAGGCAAGCATTTTCGAACGGAACTCCCGCAGTCACAGATCCGTGCAAGGCTTCTAGGAGTACACAATGGTTCTCAAACTGTTGAACCTTGTCAGTCGTTTTTAGGGGCGTTTCCAGAAGAGCAGTTAATGTTTCATCGATTCGCTCCAAGCGCTTATACTCATCTTCAATATTTTCCGTTGAGCAAATAACAAACTTGGCCATCGCCTCTGCCATTCCATCCAAAGTATCCGCTTTAAGTTCTGCTGAATTTGCCAATTCCTCAACAATCCCTGCGCAACACTTTAGCATGTCATCATCGATTTCGATATCTTTGCTAGAAAGTCCATCCTGCCAGCAAGTGGTAATTTCCCACAGAGTATCCTCCGACAGATAATCCTCTGGTCGGTGCTCCAAACTAAATTTGAACAGTTTGAGGAAGATGTGTTGGCGCACGTGCAGCGAAGAGTTATTGTTGCTGCAAATCACAGGCATTATCTGGGCAATAAAACTGCCACACACTTCCACCGCGTCATCGACAACCGGTTGCTCCAAGGGTCCGCACATGGACAGCAGTATTTTATCCACAGTTTTAGCATTAATGAGTATGTCTCCCGTGTCAGTTTGGAAAAAACACTTGTGAAGCAAGTTCAGCTTCTCCCGATCATTGTCTACAACAACCTCCTCAGCTATCCGCGCAATCATTTCACAAGTTTCCGGACCACTTAGCATTTGCCTCACGGCGGCCTCGGCGCATAGGGGATATGATAGTAGACGATGCAGCAAAAGATTTTGCACGCCATGTTGTGGAAGCTGTAAAGAATAATAATAATTTAATATTTTTTTTATACACTTTAAAATTGGTAACTACCTTCATGAGAGTGTTTTCAATATATTCAAAGCGTTTTCCAGTCTCTAGCAGCGGCAGGATTTCAAACACGATCTCCACCACAGATTCACAGGCCTGACAACTTAGTTGACCTAGCAGTGACACAAATTTATTTAACGCCGACGCAAGGTCTCCATCATCAGTTAAACTTTTGTAGAACGCGGCATCGTTAAACATTTTTGTAAGCGTTCGAATTTGTTCGATGTAACGCGAGCTCGAAGTACCACTCCCACTGCCTTTGTTGGCCTTATCCAGGCATATGCGCACTAACTTTATAACCAACTGCTTCAATTCCTTTTGTATAAAAGCAGCAGCTTCTTGAGCCTTTTTAACTGGTGTTGTGGGTTCGCTCTTCTCGATCTTTTCGTTTGGCCCCTCGACAAACTTCACACTCGGCGACTCCAGGCTAGGATTAGCCATATGCAGATCCTGCACTAAAAGCAAGACATGTCCGAGCAGTTGCTCATTCACCTCCTCGGCCGATAGGTCTTGTGTGACCAGCTCAAAGATGCGTATCCAGAACTTGTTCAGCAATTTGGCATAAAGGTCACCATTATCCAATCTATTATTAATCTGACGATCCCAGAAGGCCACCAGGGCTGAACTGTGCTGGAAGAAAATTTTTACATGCGTGCTATCGCTTTTGAGCAGCCAGGCAATGGGTTCAAGTACGTTGTTATCGAGTAGGCTAAAGGAAAATTCCTCCTCCTTCTGCTCTCGCTGTTTGTTGTTGTTAATCTGCTGCATCAAGAAGCGTAGGCACTCAAAATATGCATTATGTATCACAATACAATCGGATTTGGAAAGCGGAGGATCGAATTTCTTAGTGACTGCCAGCTTCATGTCGTCAAAGAAGCGCTGATAGAAATCGTAGATATCCAGGTCTTGAAGGGATGCTTGTGTAACTTTCGACAAAAATGGCAGCAGATTGGGACAGATGGCCTGGGCGTTGCGATTGAAACCATTTTGGAGCAAAGACGAAAGTTTGGGGAGAAGTGTCTTGCGAATGTTCAGTGGAACGAACCTACAAATATTAAACTTTATTATTGGAATTCACTTATAGTAGATCCTAGGTCTTACCAATCTACGTAGTTACTTTGTAGGAGCAGAACGCACCCCCAAATGTGGGGAGCCACCACGGGATCTGCATCGTCAATAAACTGAAAGCAGAGGTTAGTCAGCTGCGTCTTCTGAGGCGTGATCACATCCAAAAGTGCAACCGATTGCAGGATGTGATATATGCACTCGAACCAGGCGGCTCTATAAAATGTGAAACAGAAATTAAATACATGGTAAATGACTTGTCTGTTTACTTACTTAATGGCAGGCACTTTATGCTTGGCGAAGCTCCAGAACTTCTGGTGTGCCACCAGGGTGCCGAAGCCCTCCTTGACCTGGCTGAGCTCCTCCGTCTGCGCAGTTTGCCCCATGAAAAAGGACAACAGCTTGAGACTACTGATGATAACGCGCTGGTACTTCTGTTCCGCATCCTCCGGAGTGAGACTTTTCCCAATCGACAGAGTAGCGGCTGTGTGGAAGGTCAGGTTACGTGTGGCGTACTCGAGAATCTCCACCTGACAGTGCATGCAGACTTCCCGAGATCGGTTGGCGTTGCCAGCAAAGGTGTCTCGAAAGGATTGGCTCGCAATACTGGCCGCCGGAGCGTAGGTATCAAATCGGCTGCCCAGCCAAACGGGCACAAGTAACTTTAGATATGGAGCCATCGCCTTTTTACACTTGGCCATGAGCAACTGCAGCACAGTCTGTGTCTGTTCGCGAACAGTGTGCTCCGGATCGCTAGCCAGATTGAGGTAGTACTTGGGCCACAGAGGCAGAATGTTCTTGAGGACCTCCACGTCAGACTGCTCGATCAGTTCGTGTAGCTCCTGCAGCGCCTTCTTCTTCGTCATTGGATCCTTTTTGGACAGCTTTCGAAGGATGATCTGCGTTTGCGGACTGATGGCCGCATCAAAGCTGTCCGGCATTTGTTCGGCGCTGGCGAATCCCGGAGCAAATGGCACCAGGCCACCGCCGTCCGTCTGCGCCGAGAATCCCACGAATATGGGCGTGGAACTGCCCAGCAGCTCGGCTGTTCGGCTGCTGCTCGAGGGCTGGATGATGGGGGGTCGAGGGCACGGTTAAATAACATATTAATACCTTACTACGCCTTACCTTGGCATTATTTTTGGTGCGCGGCGCTTGTTTTGTCTTTCCACCCATTTCTCTCTTCTTCTTCTGTCTCTTCCTCTTATCGATAGCACGTGGCAGGTCCGGCAACCATTTGTGTTCGTATTTCGCAGAGGTCTGGCAGCCTTACTGTCGGTATTTTAAATACCAAAACACTGATTTCAATGGCACGAATCGCCCTGTGGTTTAGTTTTGGATGCCGCTTTGCACGTGCTGCAATTGTTTTCAATTCAATTAAATAATGTCCAAATTCCTGTCCTACTACAACCTGTTTCCCATCCCCGACCCCAAGGAGTTTCTGGGCCTAGCTGCAGACAGGGAAAATGGCAATGTGGTGACTACGTTGGCGCGCAACGTGGTGGTTGTTTTGAACGTGCGTTTGGACACCAAAATATCAAAATGCCCATGTAACAAACGCGATTTCCTTATAGATCAGCACACAAAAGCAGTTGCTCAGTTGGTCCCTGCCGGAGAAGCTTTCCTCCAAGGTTATATACGATCCCAGCAGCCAGAAGTATGTGGGCGTCTTTGGAAATCACGCGCTGCGTCTTTGGGATGTGGACACCAGTGATGTGTCCAAGTGCAAGAAGCTGAAGGTATGGGCAGCTAAAATTCAGCATATAATTGTGGATAATACGCTTTCCTTACAGTTTCAGAAAAGCATCGCTCACGTGGTGGCAACCGAACAGGAGGCATTAATCCTCTACAGCGATGGCGAGTGCCAAACCCTTTCCCAGGCATTGGCTTCGAGAAAGGACCAGAAGGAGGATACGGCTGAGCAACTGGCCCTAGCCGCCAGCAAGGTCATCAGCAAGCCCACAGTCCACGCATTGGCCCAGGGCCAGCAGGTGCTCACATATTTCGAGGAAACAAAGGCCACCGGCGAAATGCAGCTTATCCGCCTCTCCCTGGACACGGCTGACCGGCGGAAGTACCTCATTAAGCGGGAAGAGGTTCGCCTCACGGGATATGCTGTCGTCGAGGGCGATGCAGATCCTCAGTTGCTGACCATTTGTAAGTAACTTTAGTTATATCAGTGTGAGGAATGAGTTTTGATGTAAGAACGAAAACTATAAATTTATTTAATTTTACAGGGTCTGATAAACGCATCTTCATGCTTAACCTGGCGGAGGCCACATCAGAGCGATCCCCTGGACAATTCGTATCTATGCTGGCCGAGCTGAATGTGGAGAGCAAGCTATCCGTGCACGGAGTCTCACGAAACTTTGCTGCCATCTACGGCGCCAACTATGGGCAGGAAGGCGCCTCTCTGTTGGTTTATAACACTCAGTTTAAGGTGGTGAACGCGAAGCAGTACTTTAAAGTGTACCTGGACTTCTCTCGCCTTTGGGCCGGGAATGAGCACATCCTTTTGGCCATGGGGCATAATATAGCGGCGGTCCGTTACCGAATGAACCGGGAGGTGCTGGTGGACATGTTGGGCTCTCAGTTTAGTGATACTCACCTCTCGCCTATTGAATTGGATCACATAAACGAGGAGGAGTATCTGGAGTCGCTTATTAAGTTTGATGGTAGTACGAAACCCTTAAATTATAGAGCTGTGAAATCCCAGTTAAATAAGCAGATGCCCAACTTGGACTACCAAAAAGCTGATGGCCGGGAGTTGGCTTACGATCCTCCCGAGGTAGTGGATCAAGAGATCGACGAAATTATCAAACAGCATGTTCATGGAGAGGCGACCATTTGCGAGAATGGGCTGGAGGACGTGAGTGTCACTCTAATGACGAACTTCTTTGACAAGGGGCCGAATAATACAGCTGTGCAGGCTTTAGTCCGGCAGCTGGAGAGAAGTGGAGCTGGGGAAGAGGAAATCATCGAAAGGATTCTCACACTTTTCATCAAGACCGACAACACAGAGCATGTCCTGATGTGTCTTAGGCGCTACAGCAACATATCGGAGAGAATGCTGGCCTGGTCACTGCGCTATGCTCTAGATAAATGCAAGCCTCGTCATGCTATTAATGGCGATTCCAACGCTGTACCAACGGCTAAGAGTTACTCCAACAAGGAACTGCTAAATGCAGTGCTAGCCTGCAGATTTGATGCCACCGGCATCGAGGAGCATCTGCGTTACCGACTGGAGCTCTCCCATGTCCAGCACTTGATGAGCCACCTGTTCGATCTGGTCAATGACCCCAATGTCCAGTTGGAGGAACGACCCAGCCTGAATTGCTCGCCAATTCAAACGGAAGTACAGGCCATCCAGTGGTTTGGCTGCATCTTGACCTCCCATTTCACCCTGCTGATTATTTCCAAGGACGAGGCATTGCTCGAGACTCTCTCCGAATGGGCCACTTTCCTCTCCTTCTACGAAGAAAGTTTATTCGATTTAGCCAATTTGCTGCCGCTGCTCACAAATATTGTGGAGAAACGTCAGGTGAAACCGATGTACTCTACAAATTGGTATGGGATTGAGGAGGTGGTGCTCTACTAGAAAAATAATAAAGGTCTTTAGTGTTTCCTTAAGTTTGTTTTTTACTGAATAAGCCAAATAAACCTAGAATTAACTTTTATTTATATTGATTGTATTCAATCTTATTCATGATAGGTGTTACTATTATCTTTTACACAATAGTATTGTGTGATTTATTAGTCAGAAGATGGCAATGAGCTTTTCATGGAATCCATATACGGCGAAACAAATTAAAGTTTTGTTTGCACAAAATCTTTAAATTCGGGATTTCTACCTTTTGTAAAACGTACACATATCACTCAGTTTTTTCTTATTGAAGTTCAGATTTATTTGGTAATGATCGGACGGATGGCCGAATTAACACAGCTTCATGTTTACCATGAAAGTTGCCGACTCTATAAAGTATATTTATTCTTGATCGGAATTACCAGTCGATGTCCGTCCCGTCTAGAAAGTTAAGGTGAAGAATGTAGATTTTAGTACTGTCAATCCCACAGAACGCCCAAACCTACCAAAGCGACCACACTTGAAAAAAAATATTTGAAATTATGCAATATTTTTTATTGTTTGTTTGTTGGTCACGCTAACAAACAGCAACTGCAAGTTGTCACTCTCAATTCCTAAAAATCATTTGATATTTTTCTTTTATTATTTTTTACCAATATATAAATAGGTAAAGTTATATCAAGAGAACTTTTAAAATTCTCCCTGCCCACTATATGTGTGTTTATATGTATACCTTAGGCCATATGTTTTTTTTTTTTTATTTTCTTATGTACGAATCCAGTTCTAAGGCCGATATTATTTTAACCTTAATAGTTCAAGTTTAATAAAATTTGAACAATAAGACAAACGAACAATTTTCATATGAAAATATAGTTAAAAAGAATGCACTGAATGTTTCGAGACATTTAGTTTGGCACAAACATTTTGCAAATGCGTACAGGATGAAAATTTTCAGTAAACAAAACAGCTTCTAAATCGAGTGACAGTTGAGTAAGATTTAGTGACTAGATGAAATGTCTTCAACGTTTCGCAGAGTATACCTATATATATACAACTTTAAGCCACATCCAAATGACCACAAAGTATCTTGGCCATTATCAAAACTGTACCAGCTGCCTGGTAAAATTAAGCCGAAAACTTTTCCATCAATCGCAGACGATCCGAGCACAAGCGACCAGAGAGACAAGTCAATTCATTTCCCCTAACAAAAAATCAGTACACCTTTAAAAACTCATATACAAATACATTAGCTTTTTAAATATTTTGATATCGTTTCGAATTAGTTATTTCTATCATTAATTAATAATTTTGCCTTCCTTCCTTTAGCTGTGTAATGAGTATCTGAAAGCCGAGTAGCTTGTAACTGAAAATAGGATGCGTATAATGAGCGTTAGAATCAGTTAATGCAAATTACAAACTTCTTGCTTATAAGCATATATCTTATTATATAAAAGCATAGTTTTACTCAAAGAGTCACCGATTTTTTTCCGTGTTTAAGCCAAGGTCCAGCAACAACCCACTTGGTCCAAGTCCACTGCTTCCTTACCACTTTCTCTGCACCTTTCTTTCGAATCAATCTCGACCCGAATGAGCCACTTGAGAGCGATGACCAGCCAAAAAGCGGCAAAATAATGAGCAAGTCGAGTTGGGGTTTTACAAAAATAGCCCCCCTCCTCGGTTGATTCACTGGCCGTCTTTGATTACGACGAGGGTCAGGGACCACTGGCAGCATCGTTCTTTTTGTGGCACTAGAACTGTGGCTATTCAAATCACCGGCAAGCCGAAGTCATCGCAATGGATGTGGGCTTTTGTTCTGGCAGCATTTCTCCTGATTGTAAGCCGGAGATTTATCGCGTGCTGGATGGGAACGGGGGGCATCAAAACCTGCTTGTAACGTCATAAAATCGAGATAAATTATTTAATTTTCGATTTCCTAAAACCATTAAGCAATGGCAGAAGAGCCCGACGCCTAGCTACCCCATAACCAAGAGCAAGATGCCGAGTCATACCAGGAGAGACAATCACAATCTGCTGGCCCTTATATAAAGTGTGTATATGTATATGTACACATATAGACGTGTATACCTGAACATAATGATGGTTCGCTGCCGATGCTGCGCTGCCTCCGCTGACCGCTGGCTGCTGCATCCACTGCAGAGACGAAGGATGTGGATAGGGCATAGGCACACATGCATACGCCTACCTGGACACAGGTAGCTCGGCCTCCGCAGGTAAGCAAGTCTTTGGCCCGGCAAACACTGCCGCAGATATGTATGTGCGTCCATACAGATTCCTCTGCTCGTTACTTGTTGCAAACAAGCGCTGAGGACTGAGGAGGGGGGACAGCACCACAGACTCAACCGGCTGCCCCTGCCCCATGCTGGGCACCACCGGCAACATTTAGCAGCGTCATGATCATCAGGGCCCAGGCACTGGGCACTAGGGACTCATGACCAAAGCCAGCCGGACTGGTTAGGGATTTGGCCCGAGATTGGTTTGGCGCTGCAGAGGAAAGATGCAACATCGGTCAGCTTCAGGGCTGCAGCATCATGGTATAAAAAGGAGACTAGTTATCAATTCGGGATATATGTTTCGCTGCTTTTGTTTGTTAATACAAATTAAAATAAAATATATCTTAAAAATATTGCTGTTAAAATATTTTATTAAAGTTTTCACGTACAACAAAAGTCGGTAATTTATTTAATAACCTAAATACTTGCAAAGTAATTTATTTAGCGTTGCTATTCTCTGAACATATATCTTGAACCTGATAAAAAATAATCCTAAAAAAAATAAAATAATAATAAAAGTATTTTTGAGCTAGAAAATGATAATGTTGGTATGAAAACATTATTATATACATATGTATATAAAATATAAAAATTTTCCAAACGAAAAAAGATTCACTAGTGGTAATCACCTGTGAATCGTGGTCCATCCCTGGACCAATTGCAGCTGCCTGTAAGCCAAATCGAGTGACTTGGCACTTGGCATCCTTAGTCCCTTCCTTCGAAATGTTACTTTTTCTGTTGGTTATTTTTTTCTACCCTTCACTCACACACACTCGCCTACAGATGCACCATCTCTGGAGTTGTGCCCACTCTTTCTTTACGTATTCCCCCTTTTTTGTGTGTTTTTGATTTTCTTTTGGAAACGACAAACCGGCCGGCATTATTTTTAGAATTTTCAGTCAAACTTGTTACCAGGCTGGGGCGAAACTGGCTTCGGGGCTGCAACAAAAACAAAAAACAGCCAGCAGCCAGCAAAAATGCAATGATCTTGTTCCCATTCCACGTCTTGTGTCTCTCCCTGTATAACCAAAAAGGTGACTTTGTCTCAGTCCCCCGCCTTATGGCCGCCACACAGCCATATAGCTATATACATACGTATGTATGTAGCCATATGTATCTGGGTATCTTTGTATCTGTGGCTCGGCATTGTTACTGTTCTCTGACTTTTGGTGTCCGAAAACCCGAATGGTGCTCGAAAATTGTATCGATCTTGGCCATTTGCCGGTGGAAGTTTGGGTTTGGGTTCCACAGCCACCTTTTGTGTTCTTCCTCTTTCACGCAGCATCATCATGATCTCGGTGATCATTATAATGCCCATGCCCATGCCAATGCCGATTCCGATGCCGATGCCGAACAGGGGGGTACAGTTTCGCTCCGAACTGAAAAGTTATCATTTTGATTCTCTCTTTTTCAGAGGCTGCTGGTTTGGTTGGTTTCGCCGCACGGCCGCTTTCTTTCGGGTTCGGATTCGGATTCGGTTCAGATTTGAAGTCGAGTTCAGGCCTTGGTTAATTTATTTTTATTTTCATTTCATTAATTTGGGTTCTGCTTTTAATTGAACGTTGTTCTCACTCGCCTCCCCAATCAGATTATTGACTCTCGGGGTCTGGCCGCCATCCAGTTTCCCATTTGATGTGGCCATAGTCTGCTCTCTGTGTAGGAGATTATTCAAATTGGGCATAGACAGAGGGCTTTGTCTTGGCCCAAATATGTTTGGTTTAATGAGTTTTATTAGTTCTGGCTCCGGCTGAATAGGGGTTTTCGGACAGAGAGTGTAAATATGGCCCCGACCATTGGCTATGCGTATGCTTTTAGAGGGGCCTAAGTAAGCTCCCACCCCAGGGGCTTGGCTCCTCTAGTCGGACCAACTGGTTTCCACTGGTATATGCTTATAAACCTGGTCATTTGGAGATCTCGGACAATGGCCATGCCGGGTCTTTGAATTGTGAAATGATCTAGAAATCGATAGAGCCCAAAGTGAATGGATTCTATGTTTAAATGTTGGTAAACTTGTTTGAGACTTAGAGAACTTAGCTGGATATATGGTAGTCGATATATGTCAGTCCTAAAAATTATGTAGTAAATGTTATAACTAATATCAGGTTTTTAAATTTAACGTATATATATTGGCCCATGGTGACCAAGTCAAAAGCATTAAAGAAATCATTTCAGTACTAATTCCCAAACAGCACTGCTCAGTTAATGCTGCTAATTGTAAAATTATTTAGCTCTGCCACCAAATACGATGCCCAGGCAAGCCCCTAAGCAATTAATTACACATCCACCGATAAGATCTTCGGCAAACTGTCTTCCGAGAGCTTCGGGCCCAGAACCTTACACTTTCCCACAATGGCCGCGACAGAAAGGCAAACAAAACTTTTGACATATTTATATATCCATAACTGTGTGCGCAAAAAGTCAAATATTTTCTCTGCACGTTCCCAGCGGCGGAGGCAGAAAGGCGGCAAATGAGCAAACCCCAACTCATCTCACGTTTGCTTGGCAGGCAGACAAATCGGGAGGTCGCAACGTAGGCAAACAATGCAAATTTCCAAACCGAAGCCAGCGAGATGCAAGTGAATGAGTGGGAGAGAGCTAGTCAGAGAGAGAGAGAGATAGAGAGAGAAAGAGGGAAAGGGAGAAGCCTCCTCCTTTCCGCGTCATAATGTCAATAGGTTATGGACAAGTTCGTTGCCTAAGTCTTTCGTTTTCGAATGTTAGCCGCAAAAGTCCCTAATCACTTAATCATCTTTTTCCAGCGAAATTATCCAAGCGGTGGGCGAAATGCGAATAAAGCTGAAAAATGTGTGTCAGCCTCTGAATCTGTGGGTGCACTCGAATCTCTGGCTTTCTAAATAAATTACTAACCATATCCGCCAACAAAAAACGACATTTCAATCTCTGACTCACTGCAGCGATTGCTTATTTCTACACAATTCCTGCCCGATTATTGCGGTTTTGCTTGTCTACGATTTAAAATTCCTGGGCCTACCGCTAAATAGCCCACCCCCGAAAAAGTTCCCCCGAAAGCGGAAAATAAAAACGAAACCCAAGCAATTTGATCTTTAAATTTAAGCACGTTTAAATCAAAAGAGCAATGGACACAACTACACATGGACATATCTCTGGCTTGAAAGCCAAAAGCCTTGCGTGCCTGGGCCTTGTACATGAAATACATAAATAACTAAATATACATACATATATCTCTATACATAGTTTTCAATCCCACACAGACAACCACTGCAACAACAACAACTAAGAGTTTGAGGCTCCAACAGCAAAAAGCCAAGTCCAGCAACAAAAACCACACGGTTGACTTTGTGAAATTCGAAAGGCGGCAGCGTTGCCTTCACCACTCTTCACCTCCCCCCTTTCCATTCGGTTCGAGCAACTCAACTCCTTCACTTGGCCATTATGTACTTTAAATTTAAATTCAATTGACTTCTTTTATGATGGCAAACGGGCGTCGTCGGCCACGCCAAAAAATATAAAAAAAAAAACACGAAGAAATCAAGAAAAAAATTAAACAAGGAGAAAAAACCGAAAAACGTGCCAAGGGAACTGCTCACGTATCGCTCAAAGGGGGAGCTAGTGCCTCCGCTGGTCTTCTGGAACAGTGGGGCAAACCCTGGATGGAGCTACGCCCCTGACTTTTGCCATTTGCCTGGCAACTTTAACGGCCATTTCTTTGCTGTTTGCTGTCGCTGTTGCTGCTGTTGTTGTCGCTGCTGCTGCTGCTGCTATTGATGTGGATGTTGCTGTCGTTGTCGCTGCCACAGCAGCAGCAGTACACTGGGAAAAGTAGTTGTTGGTATGGCATTGGTAAAGAAGTGAAAACATCAAAACATTTTTTTACGTTTGAGGTTATTTAAGAAGAGCATTTTATTTTTTTGTTAAGTGATATGCATGAAATATATATCTAAAAATTAAAAAAAAATTCTCAGTGCAACGGCAACCGAAGCGATCGTCGTCGGACTACCTTGGTAACGTATTTTTCGACGTCGCTGTTGTTTTTCTGCCAGTTTGATCTTTGCCATAAAAGTGATTTTTTTATTCTTTGCTGCTTGTTGCGTGGCCATTGCGCTACAGTTGATTGCGTGATGTACGTGGGTTCTCAGCAGCAGTTGTCCGAAATGGGTATGTTCAGGTGGGATCTTTTAAACAAGTGAGGATTTGCCAGGAACAAGGGATGATCCGCACTGGGATATTTCCTTTGGGATTGTGCATGCCTTGAATAAAGATTATCTTGCTTTCTTTCTGTTGAAAATGCCTTCAAACAGATGTCACACCATACCTTTCATTTTGGAATGTCTGTTTCAAGGATTATTTTAGATTTAGTTAAGCACTGTAAAAATTATAAAGATTTCATTTGGTAAAGGTATTCAACATTTTTATATTTATTTATAAATTTATAAATAAATTGATTTGATAATCAAACTTAATATTATTATACGCCCATAGCAATAGCTTATGATTTTTAATTTAATTCCCACTTGAGTACGTCAATCCGTAAATGGATCTCTTGGCCGTATCCATATCTAAGATCAGCTGTTAATTTTCACACTCCTCTTTATAGAGGAGCAAGATACCCGGCTAAGTCAGATGGACAACTTTCGGCCGACCTCTTAACTCTTGATCAAGTTTCTCTTGGCATTTGCGGGCTTCTTTCATTTTATTTTTGGGTTTTTGCCGTGTTTTTTATTTTCTGTGGCTTTTTCGGGCTGTATATTTTTTGGCAAAAGTCAACCCGACAACAAATTTGTCGAGGACAAAAACACAACCAGAAATCGTCTACTTTTATGTGCTTAACAGGGTTTCAGTTTGTATTTTTGCAATGAACTAAATTAATAATATATTCAAAATTAAACAACAACCACTAAGGAATCTTTAGATACACATGTACGTAAAACATGTTAGTTTTTTATGTACAAGTAAGAATAAAATCTCCTATTTCACAATCCTAATAAAGGGTGAAATACAAAATCCATTAAACCATTTCGTTTTCTAAGTAGAGAATCAGCATTTTATGTATTTTCCTAATTTTAATTTATCTTAAGAGTTATCTTGAAGTACACTAAACTTTTCGAATAGCTCACCCTGTATGGGTTGATTGTAATGGCAGCTTTTATAATTTCAGCTTTCGTGCAATATAATTTTGAGCATTTTTCACCCGCATTGTAGAAATCTAAAATCAATAGCTTTAGCCACAGCCACATAGACAATTGTTAGGCAACGTCTTTCAGCCAGCTATAAGTCGGTGGAGTATGCCCCGTGTACGTGTGTGGTACGTACACCTTGCCGCACCCACACATCGACGCGAAGAGAGGTACACTCACACATACAGTGGCACCTGGGCAAGCAGGCTTTGTACTTGTCTCCTACCCTTACCTGTCTTACCTGTGTGCCTCTCATTTGGCGGGAAATCATGGGTCGCTCCCCGCTCGCAGGGCAAAAACAAAAACCCGAAAATCAGGTAACAACGCTGCCGGCGTCGCAGTCGGCGCTACAGGTAAGCGATCGGATCATCGGCACACCAATGCAGAAGCGGCTCACACCGACGAGATACCTGGCAGCGGCCTTATGTACTGTATGGCTGCGCCGACGTCGACGTCGGACGTCTCAAGAAGCTGATCTGGAGCTCGTTTGTCGCATTTTTACCAAAACTGAATTTAGTTTAGAAGCGTTTGGCGGCGTTGAAGGTGTGTGCTAAAGCAATCCGGTGCCAGAGCCAAAATCTTGAAAAATCTCAAATCTTTGGAGACCAGAGTCGCACTTGGCCGAATCAGAGATCGAGATCAGAAAAACCAGTGCAGTTTAGTGCCCGATTCGGTGTGAAATGCTCGGAGATCGCGCCACCACCGTTCAACACAACTCCATTTCCAAGTTCCATATTCAGTTCGTCGTTTCCTCTCCAGCCTCAAGATATCTGGGTATGTCATTTGCATTCGCAGCTGTTTGATATAACCCCACAGGCACATACGCACACACTTACACACTCACACACACCAGCGTTCTTATATATGATAGAAGGTACGTATAGTAGATCGTGAGCAAATTCTTTAGACATCCGGCTCTGTAGGAGCGACACACGCTTGCAGAATTTTCAATAGCGCTATCGTCATCTGCCTCATCTCATATTCACGGTAAACTCTTGATTTTCTGGCTGGGGCCGCAGAAAAACGTGTTCCGCGGCTACTCGAAATCGATTTGGTAATCAGCTTCCTATATGTACATATATGCTAAGATCTGCGATCTAGGCCTAGGCAAAGTCTCCGTTTTCGGCTCTTTTGTGGCCCCAATCAGCGGCGGCATCTCGCCCAGTCGAATAGCTCCATTTGAATATGCTGATATATAGTACATACCCCTCCATTTCTCGTGATGTGTGATTTGTTCTTGGAACTATTTGACTACGACTTGCGGTCAGCGACTAGGCGTCAACTCGCATCTATATTTGGTATGGATATTATGTTGATTCTGTAATTTACGTCACCGCCTCGAGTCGAGAGATTCGTTGGGATTGGAGCTTATATGGTGAGATCTATCTCCAGGTGTACTCACTGCAAGTGCAAAGAAGAAAATTCAATGGAAGGCTATATAGAAACAGTCACTAGCTGAGTGCATTACAGATGGCTATTAATTCAAGATTTGCCTGGAGAGCGAAAATCAGGGGACTTTGTATTACTCACTAACTTATAATATAAATGGCGTGGGATTCATGGTACTGCGTGATAGGATTGAAGCCCTTGCAGATAATTTATATATTCCTCACTTGAATCTTGGGTAAATACGTGGGTTAACTTCCTCTCTTGAAGCGTAGCCCTTTGCTAAATAATATAAGTTGGCATTGTGTAACTAACTACCTTTAAGAACCCTTCATTAAGCCAGTTAGCGTTTCATCTGGATCTGGAACTGCGTCCCCAGACTTTGAATGTTTCCTAAAAGTCATTCGTACTTCAGCCTTTTGAATGGATCGCAGATCGTAAGTGGCTGGCTACTGTCGTCACACAATATACATTGCACAATTTGAGGCAGGCGCACAAAATGGTGAAGTGAAGTGAAGTGGAGTAGAGTAAGACAGTGAAGTAAGACATTCAGAAAATTCGCCTGGCTGCTTGGGTGCTTTTCAACATTTTCCGCCACTTTATGTTCCAGCGATTATTACCAGTAGAGAGTGGTGCACGAGTATGTGTGCGAGTCGGGGCGAGGAGTTGTGGAGTCGAGCGAGGCGCATAATTGTGGGAACTTGCGTTACGGAACGCTCGTCTAGCAAGCCGTAGACTTGTAGACTTGTGGACCTGGCTAAGGCCACTCAGCCGTTCACTTGGCTTACTCACTTACTGACTTGGCCCGGCGCTATAATGCCGATGCAGGTCCGAGTCCGAGTCCAAGCCCAAACCCAAACCCAAACCCAAAACCAAACCCAAACTAAACCCACCACCACCACCACCCTCCAATGCCTCCGTCTTCGTCTTCGCCTTCGTCACCGTCTTGGACTGCGACTATGTCTTCCGTCGTTCCAGTTACAGTCACTTGACCAACCGAAACATTGAGAATGCGATGGGAGTAAGAGTAGAGTAAGAATGGGTCGGGTCTCGTTTTGGTGGGCATAATTGTTGATCGTCGTAGCGTGCATATTTATGGGAATATTTCTTGGAGCGAGGGAAAATCATTGCAGCTCCTCGCTTCTTCCCATGGCATCGAGTTTTCAATTCCGTTTCTGGTTCTGGACGAACGCGCGCTCGTCCAACTTTGACCTTTTTCCGACCATTATCTCGTTGCGCAGTCTATGCAAAATGCATACAAATTCCACGTTGCATTTCCCAATGCATTCGCAGCGGCGACGCCTGCGCAAAAACACACTTGTATAAGACACAAAAAGCCAAAACCAAATCCAAAACAACAATGACGACATATATGTCTGTGGGAAATTAGATTGTGTGCGTGAGTGGGCGACAAGTCGGTGAAACGAGCAATCGAGTGAATGTCCATGGGGCTAGCGAGCACTTAACATAAATAATAGACAAAATAAAAATAAACCCTGGGCACCAAAAGCGAAAAAAAAGTGAGGCGAAATAAGCGTTCATCAAATTTAACAAAAGAGGAGGCCACTTTCCTTTCCCTTTCAACCATCTGCAGTGTTACACAATCGACTCTATATACAGGGTGCTATGTTGTCTTTGGTTATCTAGCTGTATGAGTGATAAATAACGTCATAAAGCTAGCTTACCGAAGTTAATATTAGCGTCTGCCCAGCGAGACAGCCAAAAACGAGGCCCACATTGCGTATACTTAACATTGAGGAAACACATCAAAATAAGCGTACTATTAGTATAAACCCATATGTACACCATGCATGTTTATGATTTTGCAGTTTGGCTTTACGGCCAACTGCTTTGGCAAGCAAAAAAACCACCGCGTACAAACGAGTAAGTTTTAGTATTTAAGTTTCGAATCGTTTCGTATCTCTCCTCTTTTGTTTTGCCTTGATTTATAGATACGACCTTTGCATGGAGTTGTTTTACCCCCTGCGAACAGCAAAAGAGGTGGAAAAGACAAGCGCGGAGGACTGACCCCACGAACAGCAGTCAATGACGTTGCTAATGAGCACCTGATGAACACTGATTCATTGAAATCGATATGAAAGATCATTTGCAGGCACTCAAGATAATAACGGCAAGCTGAAAAGTTTCGGATAGCAACAACATAGCTAGGAACTTTAGAGGAAAACCACTCTTAAAGCCGTCGAACTATAATAACTTGTAAACACCATAAACTCGGAAAGTAAGCAAATAACATATGTATTAATAAATAGTAATTAATAGCGTGCAATAAGTTATATATCTACACTTCAATTGATCAGCTTAATAGAAAGCTCAATACAGATTACACATGTATAAATTTTCGGTTTAAACCAAAGTCTTAAGTTTTAATATTTCTCTTTCAGCTCGTATAATAGTTTAAAAAGGGTGAATATTAAATTTAAATCGAAGTAAAATTAATATGGTATAAAAAAATATAACTAACGGCATATTTAAACAAAACAGCTTAAAGTATACCATTTGGAAGCAATAAACGTATAAAGTAAGAGCATCTTAATGTACCTAGATATTTCTATTCGGCAAGAACGTGGCTCAGCTCGCAGCGATCTTGCTTTCACTGCCAAGTTGAAGTTCACAGATCTCGACAATAGTCATAGGCATATGACTAACGACGACTATGCAAATTAGTTTGGGCCATATGCCCGGTGGTTATCACAGACGCAAAAAGCAAAAGCACAACTCGACATCTGTTCGTTCGGTCTGGGCCCAAAAGCAAATTGCTAAGGTGGCTCAGACGATCGTTTGGCATCGAATCGTGTGGCATTATACCGGCTGATTCACTTACACTCCCGTAGCGCCTGTTCCAGCACATAGATATAGGGGTGATCACTGAGTTGGAGCTGGAGCTCGGATTCATATATAGCCGATGATGTATGGTGGGAATTTCCGCGACTTTTGCCATTCGATTGGTCGGTTTCCGATCTCTCCTACAAGTTCATATAGGCGTTGTCTCCGAGAGAGAGTTTTTGAATATAGTAGCTATATGAATGTGTTGGCAATAGGGTAGGGTGGCCCTGAAATGTTATTTTGGATATGAGATTATCTCACTTTTGCTTTCAGTTGTGGAGCCCAGGTCAAGTTGGGTCTTTATAGAGATAAGCTAAGAAGATATAAAAGACTTTCACCTGATATAATTATATATTAAAATCAATTTATATTCAGAAGATATGAAAAATTTAATTATTTATGTTTGTTATCCCAAAATCTTGTTGTTTGTTTTCATATCCAAATTGTTAACTTACCAGATGGGTCACCGTAATATCTATGTACGTTCTAGAACCTACATAGATGAGGAGTATTCGCATGTATGGTGGAAGTAAACAGATTTCTTTATTTTATTCATTATTAATCTTTAGCTTTTTCATTCTCAGAGACCCGTGGCAGAGTATTTGTTTTTGCTGTACCTCAATTCGAATTACATATCACTAAAAATCAAAAGAGAAATGTCGTCTTCCTCCATCGGATTTGGGTTTCGACCCCGACTTTCGTTTATCTGATAGTTTTGGTTTTCTTTTAGAATATCGCTACAAGAGTTGGTTTAAGTAACCAAATTTTAGTTTGTCTTCTTGATGTGGTTTTCGTAAATCTCCGATCTAATCATAATCGCATCTTAAGCGTTTTATGCACAACTTCGTTTTGATAAACAAAAGCTGTGAGTTTTGTTAGTTTAGCTTGTTATCTTTTGGGAAATTATTAGGCAACTTAGAGAGTTAGAAACAAACGGGCAACACTATTATCGTATTCATCGCCGGACTAATAATAATAATTCGAGTAATCATAATAAATTTATCATACATACATACAAGCTCCATATTTATGTTATTGTTTTTTTTTTAAGTTGTTTACTTGAACTAATTTTAAATGTTTGATTTTAATTTAGAATTAATTAATATACTTTAAGTTTCTGTTAGAATTTGCTAAGAGTTCATTTAGTTAGTTAATGTTCCAATTCGTTAAAGCCTTTCCTACACACACATATACATTTAAATAGTTTTCTCGCTAACTTAGTTCTTGGAAGAAAGTTTGTAATTTTTAGTTTTTCAATAGATTTTGATTAGTTCACTTTGGAGTACTTCGGAAAAAGGATGGGAAATGTTGAATGACGAACTGAAACCTCTTTGCTGTACACACATATACATAGTTTTTTAGGGGAAAATGAGGTTGTCACACAAATGCGTTAATGCTGACTAAGAGATCATTGTCGATGAGAAAAAAAAGGGGAGTAGGGGATGAAGATCATACCTACTAAACTACGGACCACTTAAAAAATACACGAATTCGTATTAATATCTTCATAATTTTCTAGCAAACTTTCGTTCCTTGTTCGTTTCCTGGCTACACACAAATCGTTTGCTATTAAAATGTTCCTTATTGTGTTCGGATTTTGTTCAATTGGTTTTTGGACTCTGCCCTTCTCGTCAGTTATAGATCCTATTATTAGCTAAATCTCTTTAGTACTTTCTTCAAACTATTTCGCCTGCTATGCTACTTTATGTTCACGTTATTAAAACATACACAGTAAATTCCTCTAAAATGCTTCGGTTTCTGTTGTTTGCTGTTGTTGTCTTGTCACCTAAATAAAGTAAATAGTGTTGCATATTTTTATAATTAATATTTGGGTTTTTTTCATTAACGGGTCCTCGCTAATCAAATCCGACTTTGCCGCCGCAGAATCTGGGTTGGGCACTTTTACATACTTCATTTGTTACTTGTTTTATTTTAATGTGCCCTTCATCATACAATACATTACACATTCGGCGTTGCTTTCATTTGAGTCTGCAAGTGCTTGCATTTAATTAAATATTTTGCTCGTTAAACTCGAAAATCAGATTTTAGAGATTACAGTTGTATTTCGGCTTCAGATATTCCTCGGGTCCATCAATTTTTATATTTGGCGACTAAACACACACGACATGTCTACAAAACGAATTCAATTTAGTTTAAAAACTTTTTAAGTTAGACTAAACGTAAACGTAAATCATCTCGATCTGGATTGGGATGTGACTGCCTCCCTGGCCGAGGATGTGCATCTCGACGCCAACCTGCTGCCGCCGGCTCAGAACGAGGCCTCCACCAGGTAGGTGCCATCCATGGGCTGATTGTTTTGGCTATTCTGAGCATTGCTGGCAGCCGGCATGTACTTGCCGCAGGCCTAAATAGAAACGAGAACAGACCAGAAAGCGGTAATATAAAGGCTCGGGGTCAGAGTTTACATGATTAATGATAGCTCCAGAATAGCATGATGTGCCTAAAACTAAAACAGAAGCTGGATCAAGATTCCAGCCTCCTATCAGACTCAAAACATTCTTAAGGATGCGCACTGAGAAATTTGAATATATATTCTACGATTTTGCTGTCTCGTATATAAATATTTTAAAGAAATATAAAATATATGTATATATAAAGGAAAGGACATTGTTTATTTTACATTTGAATCAAATTACGTTACTATATACATTTTAATACAATAAAGAGCTCCATATATTTGACTGCACTTAAAGAATTTATATTTACAACATTTTGTTTAATATATTATCAACATTTTCGGAAAGAAGTTACATTTTTGACTGATATTTACACCATACATTCTACATAGCATCTACACCCTTACTAAATCTGTAAGTGCAAGACTCATAGCATACTTTTTGATGTAAAACACTATATATTTGACATAGGAAAAGTGCATATCCTAGAGGAGCACCGATATATTTAGTTTTGTCATGATTACCATCTGCATTTATCCGACCTGAGTATTTATAGTACATTGAAATGAATTTAGAAATGAATTTTATAATGAAAGTTTAATGACTAGGGGCACCAAAATCATGTTAATTTCCCTAAGATGCCCCCAAGTGATATCCTCGAGGATGTTTTAGTTCTTCCGAAGGTGAGATGTGAAAATTTACAAGAGTACAAGACCAACAGAGGCAACAAAGTCAACACACACAAACGGTATATAGTACTAATAAAGAGAGAGGGGTTACGGAAAGCGGTTTTGGACCCACCTGCTGGGGGCACTCAACCCCTCGAGTGCCGGACGGCGGTAACTTCCGCACTTCTCTCTCCGTACAGGGTATGTGGGGGCGTATAGCTTACCTGGTAGCGCTGGGAGCAGCATCGGCCGCAGCAGGACTGCAGCAGGCCGGCGGCACTGTTTGTCGAGTGGGCGGGACTGGCCATCGGGGACGGGGAGCCCGGCCTCTTGGGCTGGCCGTTAAACGGTATTTCTAACTCGACAAATTCTCGATCCTGCGGTTTTTGAGCATTGAGAGGTACAGCCAGAGAAGAATTTTACAAAGAGAAACGAAGAATACATAGAGTACAATGTTTTTCTTTTCTTTTCTTTTTTTTCAACAATTTTACAATATAGAAATCTTGGGAGGGGGAGCGGGGTTTTACACACACAAAACACAGGACTTAAGAATTGGGTTCAAGTACATACGCATAAACAAATACTTGGAAAGGTGGAGGGGGTGAGGAGAAAGGGGAAGAGCGAGCGTTTTTAGCCCCTTCGAGTTTAAACAACAATTAAAACATTAAGCTGGTTTATGTAAGGGGGGGGGCAAGTTATAAACATTTGAACGCTACAATTTGTTAATGGGAAATTGGGTGATTTTCTTGTTTTGTTTTTTTGTTTTTCTTATTTTGCGGCTCCTAAGCAATGACAATTGTACGAAAACACTATGAGAACAAACTTTTTATCGAAACAGCCAGGGGGCGAGGCAGCGGGCGGGCAGTCACTTAGCAGAACGAGAGCGGTAAATGCGGGGCGGTTCGGTGGGCATGGGCGGTGGCGGGGGCGTGGCAGAGCGGTACGAATGGAAAGCAAGCGCCAGCCAGCGACATTCGAGTGCGACTTTGGCTCAAAACGCGACCACATTTATGGCCGCTTCTAACCGATTCTCGATTTATGACAAAACGCTGTTTTATTGATTTGCTGCTTTTAGTAGAGAATTTAAGAGCTCATCAAGTGAAATTGCTTATGGTTATGACTAGCACACATACAAAATAAAGATGGTAATGGTGCATAATAATCGATTATGAAAGCAGAGTGAGAATCACTGAAAAGTTTTGTCAATTCTATTAAGTGTATAGTACATTAAACATTTTAATTCATATTAGTAAAAGCTGATATGACAATTCTGAAACTTATTAATTTATTTAGATTTGTTTAAAAACTGCAGTATTTATAATTGCATAACAAGTTTTTCCTTAAAAAAACTCCATTACCATCCATATTATTTTCTGTCCATGTTTTCATTATTCTTAAACAATAGTGTTGTTTTCCTAACTTTTAAACAAATTTTTGTCTTCGAAAATAGCACAGTGAGCTGGCCAAGAACTATTTTGAATGGAATATGAATTGTGCTCATAAAAAAATAGTTAATGCTGAGCCATTTAATGGAAAATGGGAATTTACTCTCGATAAATTAGGCCTTACAAATTGTGTGCTTTAATGGGGTTTTCATATCCACTTAGTGACTTTGAATTGTTCGTGCCGATACTTCGCCTCACTTGATGAGCCCCTTTGGGCATTTAAAATGTTTAGATTTTGATATGGTTTCTGGCCTGTTTGTTGACAGCAATCGATTGCATATGGCTAAATGGGCGTTTTGGAAATTTCTTGATAGCATGTGGGGGAGCATTCGCATATTGTTCGAACCGATTCTGTTCGGTAATGACCTATTCGAGGAACTTAAAACAGAATACAGCGCATAGCATTCAACACGAATCGTTCTCTAATGCCAGAGGGTATTTGAAATCAACAAAAAACAATCGACAATCAACAAAGAAGAAATTAAAATTGAAAATTGGAAATCATAAAAATTAAGTACAACGCGTAAACATGAACGAGGTTAGATAGAACGAGAAAGGTATAAAGAGAGAGAGAGAGAGATGGAGGGAGAGGGGTTAGAGAAAGATTGAAGAAAGAACGGAACTTAAATACAAACCGAAAGCACTTACTTTGGCGAATTTATTTATATTCGCTTTTTTTCAGAGCATAGACATTGATATTCATTGCTTTTTATTTCTATGTTTTATATTTGCTTATTTTCGAAGCCAGTTTCGGGCTCAGATCGTGTGAAAAACATGACACAAATGGTGAACTTAGAATATATAACTTAGAACGAAATACAACAGATCGCACACAAAAACGATAAATACCATAATAATGTACAGAAAACATATTCAAATAAATCGATAAAACTAAAACGCTTAACAAAATGCACATACAAAAGATGCTGAATATTCGCATTTCAGTTCAGTTTCTTTTTCTCTTGGCTTTCTGCGATTTTTGACTATTATTTTGATTTATGAGAAGACGCGTCAGTTCTAAAACGCCCAACAACATATCCTTCGTCCTGCCACTTGCTGATATTGCTGTCGCCACCGTTGATGTTTTTTTGGCTGTGGGTGTCGCTCTCGTTGATGCCGTTGTCATTGCTTTCCTAATGAGCTCGTGGCAAACCTTACAATTTCTGACTACAACTGAGATGTTCAAATGTTGCTACATCTGTCACGGAGTAGAAACGAAAAATGTATAGAGACAGAGTGTGATTCGAGAGGTAGTAAGAAATGATAAGTTCAAATCATAAGTTCAAAAACACTGAGCGCGCAATCGAGTGACAATAATACGTATATCACATGTACGAGTATGTATACAGAGAGATAGAGATAGCTGCACAGCGAAGGACAAAGCTGCCTCGCACATTGCGTATACGCACCGTTGTCTTCTCCAGACATCGCAGCAAATGATGGTGCTGCAGCTCGAAGATGTCCTCGTCCCGATAGTTGTCATCCAGCTCGATGCCCGACTCCTGGGCAGCCCACCGGGCCTCGGCGGCCTTCTTCTTGCTAACAAAGGCGGCTCCGGACGAGGCCTTGGCAATGCGGATGCGCGCCAGGCGAGCTTTCTGCAAGGTCATAACACATAATGAGTATTTGCGGGTGGTGGGTGGCATTTAGTTGGGATGCACACGGAAAAATGGATGACTTTCACTGGCTCCCAGATAAAATTTTCACCGATTTAATATCAGTGTCACAGAACCTGCTGGCCAAATCTGTAACTATAATTACTGGTAATTCCAGTCTAAAGTTCTTGTGACACTAACGGATTCCTCGGGATTCCCCAGATAGCCTTTTCTTACCCGCTGCGCCTTGCGCTTGTCCGCTCGCTGGTTCTGGTGATAGATTCTACTAAAGTTCGATACGATAACAGGTACAGGTAAGGCGATGACCAGCACACCGCTAAGCGAGCAGACGCCGCCCACAATTTTGCCAGCTATTGTCTCTGGCACCATGTCGCCATATCTGCGACGGATGGAAAGATTTCAGAATAAGATTAGATAAGGCAATGGGAAATCTATCCCTTTCAATTGGCATGAGAAAGTAATGGGAACACACACATGTATTATCACTCTGAATAAACTCACCCCAGCGTCGTCATTGTGACGATGGTATACCAGAAGGCCGCCGGAATCGATGTGAAGTTGGTGCCATTGACGTTCTTCTCGGCGTAGAACATGACGGTGGCAAAGATGATAATGGCCATGGCCAGCGAGAAGACAAGGAAGCCCAGTTCGCTGGCGCAGGACTTGAGCGTGTAGCCGAGGATCCGAAGTCCTTGCGAGTGGCGCGAGAACTTGAATATGCGGAAGACACGGAACACGCGCAGCGTGACGAAAGCACCGCTCACGTCGTCGTTGTCGGTGATCCCGAGGCCAATGTAGTACGGCATAATGGCCACCACATCAATAATGCTCATCACCGAGCGCACGAACTTGCAGCGATCGGGGGCGGCGAAGAGTCGAAGTAGGTACTCCGCCGTAAAGATCATCACGCAGGCGGTATCCAGGCAGAAGAAGACGATCTTGTAGCGCTCGCCGCAGGGCAGAGTTCCCGCTCTGCCCGGCCGGTGGCCACACGGCACCGTCTCCACCACGTTGGCCATCACGGAGACGGCGATGAAGAAACCCGTAACATAGTAGAACACCAGGGCGCTCGTCGACGTGTGCGGATTCTCGAAGGCCCGCCACATCTTCTGGCGCATGTTGGTCAGCTGCTGCAGATTCTGATCCCCGTTCTCCGACAGCTTGTCGTCCATCAGCCGCTCCGCGTTCTCCCGCTTCCGGTCCCGGTAGTCCTCGTAGCAGCAATCGCCAATGACATCCGGCATTATTCCAAAGAAGGCCAGCTCCTCGTCGTAGCTGGTGAGGCATTCGTGCTTCGGGTAGTGCAGCTTGCCCGTCCGGTAGTAGTTCAGTATGTGCCGGAAGATGTCCGGGTCCCGATCGAAGAAGTATTCTTTGCAGTCCTCGTCGTAGAAGAACTCCCTTTCATTGGAACCTGAATATAATCAATATTAATGGAAATAAATTCAGTGGTACTAGTGGTTTAAAAAGTTAATAAAGCTTGTTTACAGTTGGTAATATAGGAATATTGGCACTTGTAAATATCTGAACATGTTCTTGGGAGCAATTATGCTTTTCTTTTAAGGAAAAGATACATATATGAAAATGTTATACAATAAATTTGATATATATATACATATGTAGAGAGAAGCATTTTCAAGAACATTTTTTATTCGATTTTCCTGAATTTACTGAAAGGTTTTTTATTATGCAGAATGAATAATTTATTATACAGCCAATCGTCTGTAAACTGTATAAACTATTAAACAAAATGATGCTGGCATCAAGATGAACAAAGCATTTTATTCGTTTTTAGCTCTGCGTACAAAGTAGAATTGTTAATGCTATAAATATTGCCCTGCTGCCCAAAGAGTATGGGATTAGTAATCAAAGGTTTTAGTAAACTTAAGTTTAATTAACAAAGTCTTAATAGTTTTCCTGTTTTTATATTGAAGCTTGTATTTATAAGGGGTTAAACCGCTTTTAGTACCTTGAGTACTATATTACGTATGCGTACCTAAAAGGGTGTCCGGATACTTCTCCAAAGTATTCCGCCACGTCTCGAAACGCCGCCCGGAGACGTTGATCAGGAGCTTCTCGTCGTCCGTTTTGCGGCGATCCTTGGGCATCGGGGGCGGTGGCAGTGGGTGGGTGGCTATCGGCACCCACCCGATGGCCGCCGCCCGGGCGAAGGGCAGCCAAGCGGCGACCGAGGCCATGCTATGGGGTGGAATGTTTCAGTGTCCCGGCTGACAGTAGGGCTTCTTTCTTGCGCTCCTCGCTGGGTTCCGTCCACCGGCTGGCTAATATCCTATATTATTTGGCAGTTTATTGGGGTGTCCCGGGTGTACCGGGCGCTCTGCGGGATGGAGAGTCCGGTGATTAACTCCTATTTTAAAGCTTTCGACCGCCACCCGTCCTTATTGTGCTGCGAGTGCATGTTTGCAACTTCTGGCTAGCTGTGTTTTATTGCTTGAACTTATTGCTGTCATTTTGCTGTGGCTGCTGCTACTTTTGCTTTTATCGTTCACTGCGGGGATATGAAAAGTTTCTCGTGTTCTCCAGTTATGTTGATGTGCAGCACTGCAAGAAAGTGAAAAAGTTCGCCGCACTTTAGCACAAGTTTGCGAAGGAAAAGGGGTCGCAATGTATGAGAGTTTTAATTCTACGAAAAGTTTTTAAAACACGCTCACAGCTCACACACAAAATACTGAGAAGCGAATATTTTGCTGCAAGTTGAGCACTTTATTTGCCAAACTTAAGACCGACTAATATCTTGAGATCTTTAATGGTTGTTAGTGAAAATGTTTGTGCCCTATTTCGAAGCAAGTACCATTTAATAATTGTTGTTGTAAATAAAAATTCCCAGAAAGACAGAACAGAAATGCAAAAACTCGTATAATCTATTTTTAAGCACATATTTGAAAATATTTATTTAATGACTAATGCTTGTGCAGAAATTTTCCAATTTGTTGTAAACAAAGACCCAAGATTACCCTTAAATCCCCCACAAATTCCCAGAGACCAAGTGTATAGTAAAGCAATCGGTTAGGGTTCGCTGAATCGAATTAAAACCGCCCACATTTAAATTAAATGCATCCAATTGTTTGAAATTCACTTCAATCGAATTCTAAAGTTTATGGGGAATCCCAAATACTCGTAGTATTGTCTGCTGGATTCTCCGATTTTCTCAAAGCATAAATATTATCATAAATCTGGGGGAATAGCACCCGAGCACAAACTACACACACACACACATCGGCCCACTCCTCAATTTCTCGCTTCACTTGTTTACATTATCAACTTATCCCCCCCACTCCCCTACGCCCCGGCGTATATATAATTATTCACGGCAATCGACAGACAACGCCATTCAATGCGTTTTCGAGCAGCGCTCTGTCTAAATATTTAAACAAGCCAAACAGAATCGCAGGGAGGGACCATGGGTCTGGCATGGGTCCGGCAGCTGGGAGCATTACTTTGGCCAGAGCCAGTGGAGTGAACGACCAGCGGATGGTCTTCTTCCATCTGTCCACGACTGGATGGATCTGGTTTGGACCCGAACTTCTTGCCTGGGATGGAAACAATGGGAAAATGGCACCCATACCTTTTGTATTTTTTATAATGATTATATTACTATAAAGAAGAATATAAAAGTTCAACAGGTTGAAAAGAAAGTCCCATTAAATACAACCTTTCATATTATAATGTATATTGCATTCAAGAAAAATCATAATTTTACAGGGTAAAATTAAGTCGCGATCGCATTGTCAACATGCAGTTTTGGCATCTACATTTATGACGAGAAATGATTTTACAGATACCATATCTAAAATTGTACTCATCCTATTTTTGTTATAACAGGACATTAAAGTCAGATTTTCACTTTTGCGTACGTATCGTAGCGATCTAAGCACACTTCTCTGGTGCGCTTCGTCACTACGTAAACTGCAATTCATAGTGACAAATACTCTTTCCACTTTTAAATAAAATAGGTATAATTTTATACACCGACATTCCATAAAAAATAAATTAATTAGAGAAAGAACTAGATTTAAATGAAGATTTACATATCAATTACTTTTAATAAGTCAATGAATTCAGACTAGACATATAATGGCGTTTCATTTCGTATTATTTGTTTTCAGTGTGCCTTTTACATACCATGCTAAAATTTTAATCTGTTTTAGGATTTTCCATTGCATTCCGTTTTGAGTGTACGCGAAAGATTGGGTGGGATGCGTGGGTGGCTTTGTTGCTCGATTTCGCCAGTCGCACAACAAATTTATGTGCATTTCAATGGACAGTAAACACCCTGCAAATCTTCCTTGGGCCACAAGTCATTTTCCCAACAACAATTAGAACGCAAAAAGTTTTCTTATCTGTCCTTTGGCCTTGCGCCCACTTCGCGGCGACAAAGCACCCACCCAACTAACCGCCCAACTTGGGAACTGTGACACAAAGTCATTTGTTTCCATAAATGTCATGGCTTGGCATGACTCTTGAAGTCTATATAATGTGTTTCTTTGATTTATACAATATTTATGGCTCTGTGTTTAGTTGTTTTACTCTAGCACTGCCACGATTGTTACTCCATTGCTACATAATTCCAACCAAGAGCACATCGATTGCACTACCAGAAAAAGCAGTTTAATTTGTTTAACGCACCCTTATTAAAAATGGTTGTATATTTAAGGGCACCTGTCAACTAGGAGATGCGTGATATAATATAAAAATTGTGAAACAATGCTCATCACATAGTATTTAAAAGAAAATGTGGTTTAAAAAACAACAGTCGTCACGCTGAATTTTATATACGCTTGCAGTGGTTTCATATCTAAGCAAGCCTCTAAATGCCGAGTAAGAATCACTGGGTGATCAGAAATAACGAAACTTAGATTTCGTTTTTAATATTTTCGATTGTTATTAGTCCGTTTTCTATGATAGCTATATGCTCAAAATAAAGCCTAAAATTATCAAAGGGTTTAATATTCGTTTTATTATACCTTCATCAGATAAAAGACTTTTGGATAAGTTTTATGCAGATAGCTTTACCACTAAAAGACCAGTTTGAGTAAAAACGAAGGGATGGACCAGCAGACGTGGCTATATCTACTCCACTTTTGGTTCTGATTAAAAATATATATGTCTATCAAATGTCTCCTAGCTGCGCTTTCCAATTATATATAGGATGTATCGAAAAATTATACCTGTAAATAGTTCGATATTTCTTCCATGTCCTAGTATACTTTAATACAGCCAAAATAATTAGGAGTTCAAAATTTATTTTATTAATTGAATACTAAACAAGAGAAATTTCTTGTGTTGTAGTTCCAAATTGTAGTGTATACTCAGTTAGATGATTTCCCAAAGTTTTCCTTGCAGTAACCAAATGATTCTTGAAAGTAAGGAAAAGTTGAAGGTGTTTCGGGTTAAAGTGGATGTGGCGTTTGTCATTCGGCGTTGCCATAACAATAGCCATTAGGAGTTATTAGTTTGCTGAATGGAAACCAGTGAGACACGACACGGTCACAAAAAGGTTGTCGGTAGTTGAACGCTAAGGTTAGAGAAGGTTAGCTCAAGTGATAGATGAGAATGGGGTTGAGATGGACTGACTGGGCTTGTCTTACATCACAAGTACTAACTTGTATTTGCATGCAGTACATGCAAAATAGATATTAGGGTCTCATTTTGATTGATGGCAGCGACTCATTGTTTGAGCTGAATAACTGTTACAGTAATGTATAAAAAGGATATAAGATGTTATTAATACATTCTTATATAGTAGAAGCTCAAAATGAATAGTAGTAGAAAACAAAACTAGTAAGCTCAGTTCCCCCAGTGCATCACATCACACAATACGCAAACAAATTTTGCGCCCATTAAAGAAAAAAGAAGAGTCAAACAAACCGACAGATTCAACCTTGATTGCCACTCCCACAGAACCCACACCCCATAGAAGCACCCACTACCACCCACACACACACCAGCACTTTTTGAAACCCAGCTGAGTGTCAGGCCTTAATGTTTTAATGCCGCATTATCCTATCAACAATTTCCTCTATATATTGACGTTATTACTCTTCAAAGAAATACACGGGAAAAAATTACACTGTCTGAAGATAAATTTTTTGATAGGAATAAATGTTTTTGGTAAATAATTTCGTATTGTGGGAAGGTGTATTTAAATTTAAATGTCCTTCAACAATGTTTATAATCTTTTTTATGTCACATTAAAGCCACTCAAGTCTGAGTTTAAACTATACATAGAAAGGAGTCAATCGAGTCGAAATATAAAAGAAAATGACTAGAACATATTTTTCATTAACCGTTACCTATTTTTATAGGCATGTTAGCTTGTTATTTATTATTGATTTTGATTGAGTTTGACAATGTTAAATCCTCTTTTCTCATAGTGTATATCTTGTCGTTGACCTTGCTTTTCTAGCTCGCATTGTGCGAAATGGAAATTAATCAATGCCGTTTGCTTTGCTCTCCTGCTCACCTAACACCTCCCACCACCCACCGCTCACTGCTGACGCTGATGATGATGTCTGGGTGTCGTTGGGCGATTCAAGGATAGCTTCAACATCGCCATCAGGCAATTCAGCGGCAGGATCAGCCTGTTCGGTGGGTGGTGTGTGCTACCAGAATAAATTGTCAAACAGCAAACGAGGTGGCAAGGTCGGTGGGCTGGTGTGGTGGGTGGCTGTGACCCGTCCGGCTGTCCGGTGGAAAACACCTTGGCGCCAAACGGGGCTGCTGAATGCGACTTCCGGCTGCTGGCGAAACAAAGGCGCCACATGTCCCTATTATACATATTTGTCCCACCCTGTGCTTTCATTAATTATTTGCATAGTTTATTTTAGTTTTGCGTGGCGCGGGGCTGCCTAATTATTTGCCAGTTAGTTGGCTGCTTTTAGTTACAGTTCGTCTCAAGGTTTCACTTTTCCGTGGGAGGGAGGGGGCCGCAAATAGACCAAAAACAGAACAACAGCATGCGGCAACAAAGCATCTCTCTCGTCATAATGATGTGGATCCATCCATCCATCCATTCATCCATTCACCCATCTGTCTATCCATCCATTCATCCATACCTTGTTCCCTACAACCAACAATGTGAGACTTTTTCAGTTTTCATTCGAGTGGGAGTATTCGGACTTGGTCTTGAACTGTGACAGCCATTATAAACATTTCAATCAGAAAATTTCGAATTTAAACTGAATTGAAAGGTGAGCGAAATGAACTCCCAGTAGATTATCAGCCATCAATCAATTTCGGTCTAAGAACTTCTTTGTCCGAAAGGTCAATTTACATAATTAATGATATAAATATATTGTTTAGTAATGCGAAGATATATCGAATCAGATTTTCTATTGAAAATAAACCAACAAGCCGTCTGTTGGACTTTATTATGATTTAAAAATTGGTTTTAAAGGATATTGTAGCTTATTATTCCAAAACAATTTATAAGCAATTTAACATAATTAATTGTTTTGTTTTAGCAAATAATAATAATTTAAGATTTCTTCTATATACAAAGGTACCACCATCATGGCACAGTGCTCAGCATAAATATAGCATACTTTTCTGACCTTCAGCATGGGAATAGCCATATCAATTTACACCTCGGAGCCTCCGCAATTATTATCTATTAATGTTGCTTTCAGGGCATATCAGCATCGCATTCCTTTTTTTTCCACCCCTGTTTGTGTTTCCTGACTGCCCGTTTTTTTAATGTTTATTATTTGTTTTTTGTTTATTATAAAGTACAAACAGGCAGGCGGACCGGGACCACCCACTCGGCCCTCGAGACCGTTCCATTCAATTTGCGGGACCCAAATGCTAGTTAGGCATTAATGTGCGGAGCACACGAGAAATCTACGGAAATCCTGTGAATTTTCCATCGCAGCCATTGCGTGGGCCCGCCTTATTATGGCGGCTCGACTTTGACTTTCTCTTTTTAGCCCTCTCGAAGCGGAAGTCATTTTCGCGAAAATCGAGGGGGGCGGGGGGTGGAAACGGCGGGCAGGTTGAACACAACTGCAACTTTGAGGCAAAATGCGAATCAAAAAGAAATGGACGCGTTTCCAGATCATAAAGGCAATTTTATAGCCTGGTGGGCATTTCAGTTTTGTATTTTTATTGACAATAAGTTAACAATGTTTACGTGTTTAGTTGGTTGTTGTTGTTGTTTGGACTATTTTTGAGGCATCACAACAACCTCCTGACCGGACCAAAAATACTCGGTGTTTTCCCAACTGCTTCGAATTTCCCACATTTCCCCGCGATGATTTTCTTTTGTTTACAATTAGTTTTTTCGTTCTTTTTAAATTTGTTCCATCGGCTTAATGAAAAATGAGAAATATGTACTACTGAGCAGAGAAGCGCGAGAGAACGAGAGAATGGGAGAATGTGAGAAAGGGAGAGTGGGTGAGAGTCTCATTTTCTCTGCGCCTGCTCATAGGACCCTTGGGCTTTGGATACGGGCTAAGGATGTGGGTCTCGGTTTCGGTTTCGGGCTAGCGTTCGGCTTAGGCTGTGGGATCCGGACTGGGATTGGTTCGGATTCGGGTTTGGGTTGGTGTTTGGATTTGGGGATGAGGAGGGCCTTTGCCCTCGCCGTCGGCCCAACATCAAAAAACATTTCGCCATTTGTCTCTGGGACCTGTAAAGATTTTCTAATTTTCCTTGTACTTTTCACTTTTGCCCGTGAGTGTGTCGCCGCGCTTAAGTAGGGTTTTATGTATCCTCCCACTAGGAACAAAATTGAAGGTGTCTCCTCGAGTAAGGTGTCTATTTGGCAAGCATTTCAAAGAAACTAATTCGCATTAGTGGCACCTTTTCCCCCCATGAAAATTAAATCGGTTTTATACACGATTTATTTTCAATCGTCAGAGCTCTATAAATATCTCTGCTGCAATATTGATCCCACACCCAGTGCACTGCATTTTGGGTCAGCAGATTTATCATTGCCAACGGGTAAGCTAATTATGCTTATGTTATTATTATAATAATATTAAAACATCGAATCATAATCAAATTTGTTGCTTTTGAAAACAATTATTCGGATTAAATTTGCACATGGACAGAAAATCTTTCACATATCTTAATAGCCGATTGCAATAATTATTTAAAAAACATAAATTTGTAATTGAATCATAAACATCGCGATGTTGGCTATAAATTCAAACAAAGGCATGCATTAAATGCATTTAATTATTCGCCAACTGATGCATGGACAATTAAAATCATCTCAATTTGGAAACGGAGTAAAATAATTTCAACAATATTTGTTTGCATTGGCAAGAAAAATATTGACCAGCTTTCAGCATCCTTCGCATATTAATTTTTATGTAGCCGCAACACACTGCGTATGCTTATTATTAATTCAAGCATTGCCCATACGTCATGTTGTGCCAGAGGACAATACAAGAAAAGGCCGAATGCGTCGACAGCAATTCGATTTCAAGGTGATTTATTATTTAAATTTCATGTTCCGAAACAAGTCTGGGCAGCAACAAGAAGAAGCAAGGGTTGCTGGAAACTGGTAAACTCAATGGCACGTGCACTTGGAAAAACTGAATCAAAATAACATGTATTCCATATTCAACTATTTGATCCTTACACTTGTTATTTTGGCTATTACCTTTTATTATTATACCCACATCATTTGTGTGATATCTATGTAATCATTATACAATACGTATACTTCTCAACCGTTAAAGTTTTTCTCAAATTCATAGCTTACACAATATAAGAAAATGTTGGGATTCGGGATGTTCAAGGATGAAACTTTGGAGTTTCCGCCGTTGTTCGCATTAATTGCAAAAGACATTAAAACTTTATAGAGTCGTGCTTATCAGTTGGCCAACATCGTCAGCTGGAAGAGCTGCAATGTAGCGAATCCACCACCACTAGCACCGAAAAACTTTCGTCCTGATGGCCATGGCAAGCAGGACACCAAGAGCGGTTCAAAGGGATGTGATGATGCGGGGCGTCCAGTGGACGTGCAAGTGGCCCAAAGAGCCAAATCCTGGGTCGCACTGGGTGGATGGTGCGGCTAACAGCGATGGGGTGGTGGTTGCTTGGTTGGATGTGGCCAATGGCGTAATTTATGTAGGCCCGCTAAGCCTTTTCATGCGTAAAATGTGTTTATATCTGCGTATAAATACGCGTACAACTGTGACCACGTACGGGATTGTGTACTATATGTGCTTATTGGGGTGTAAGAGATATATGTATAGAGATACAACCAGGGGTAGCAAAATAATTTGCGGTCGAAACAAAAAATCTTCAATACTACAGGATATTCGTGATAATTATTACTAAGATCTTCAAGAGTAAAAGCACTTATTTCTATTAAGATCAACCCCATCGATTTGAGGTGAGGTAATAAAAGAACCGCATTACGGTGTCCATGTGCATTAAGCTGCAATAAAAGTGTAATTTTAAACCAATGATAACAAAACAACAACTACTGGATGTGCGGCAGCTGCTCTGCAACTGCGCTGCAACTGCGCTGCCTCTGCTGCTTTAAGCGCGTCATCAAAGAGACACACACACACATAGAAGAGAGATAAAGCCTTTGTGTGTGTGTGCGCTTGCATCGGTGATGCTGGTATTAGTGCAGCTTTGTTATTGCGCCAAAAACCAAGCCAAGGATTTTTCACACATTTACGCCAACAAATGGACTGCAGCTGCACTGGGCAAAAGGATAGTACATAAATTTGATATCTGCATTATTATACTCATTAATATCGGGAAAATAAATGTTAGGTTGCAATCCAATTCCGGGATTCTACTTCAACATTTTCAAATGTTGGGTTTATTTATAAGATAAGAAATTTATTGTTAAGAAACACATCAAAATCCCTATAAGTTATATGATTATATTTGAATGAGAGAAATACTACAAAAAAACTATGTTCATATGTAAGTAAAATGTAAATGGGAGCACTACAATCTGGCTAACAGTAAAAATAAATTTTAAAGGAATTATTGTTATGCTTTGAAGGAATTTTTAAAGAAATATCGGAAAGCAACGATTTTTCCCAGTGTCCTGTTTGCTCCTGGCTGCCTCGCTCTCTCTTTCTCTCCTACAGACGACCTTCACTTTCGTGGGACCGACCGTTATATATTTTGTGTGCCTAACGCTTTTTTAACGTGTTATGTTGTTTCTCTATTTTCGCTGGCCCGCTGGTCAAATTAATACCCTGAGTGGGTGGTGCGTGTGTGGAGAGGGGGGCTGAGGCGATTGTCGATTTAAATAGGCCAACTATGCAGAAAAAACAACTTGTTGTTGGGCTGCAGGCACGCCATAAGGTGCACTTAAAAAGCGTGTTTTAAAATGAGCTAACCGCATGGCAAGGATATGGGCGGTTTGAACTAGATGTGAATTTTCCACACTTATTTTCCCTCTGGTTTTCTGTTATTTTTTACGGCTGTTGTTGTTGCTGAGAGAACGAGCGCTACAGCAACAACAAAAACAACAACAACAACAACAGCAACATTCGCGGATACACACATTTTCACAAATCAAAAAAGCAAACGAATATTGCCACACAAACCCGTACACAGAGAAACACACTCCCACACACACACATACACACAAATGAACAAGAGAGACAGACAGGGAAAATCTCTCATTTTTTATGGATTTTCTGGGAAGGCAATCTGCTTTCGCTGATGTTTGATTAAACAATTGCTTTTTATACTCCTGTTGACTATCGTCCATCATCTGCCCGCATTTCGCTGGGAAATTGGGGAAAACTGTTTACACATACATACGCACGCCTTTCGTTTTATTGCATTTTACACTTCTCGCCTCTTACACTTTTCCCACCTCATCCGTTCCTCCTTTCGTTAGCCGCACATTTTCCGCACTACTGCGTGTACATTTTCCACGCTTTCGATCCGGGAAATTCGATGCTGGCCCCTGTCTGTTTTTGGAAAAACAATTTTTCTGACACTTTTTCAGCCTTTTCTGCACGCACGGGGGCCACAAAAAACTTGGCCCAAACTGCGTCCCGCTTTTTGCTCCGCTCGGCGTTTTCTTGGGGGCGTTCAGACAAACAGTTTTCGACAAACTGAAAGTGAAAAGTAAATGCAAAAGCGCCAGCGCCTCCGACAGTCGGTAGTTTCACTCGGAGCATGCGAGTCCGAACCCAAATCCGAACCAGAATCCGGGACAGCAGCGAGATGCTCACGGCGTCGGCGCACTTCGACGAGCAAGTGGTGGCCACTGGCCTCTGAAGACGATGCAGAATCGAAACAGATGTTCATGTTGCCTTCCGAATGAACTATGATCAAATATTTATGGCTAATACCACATATCAATGGATTCATATCAAGGATATCACAATTCAGTCGCAGTCGATAGCCATGCATTTTTCACAGGATCTATAGTTTATTAGCCCCTTACCTGTTACCCACACTTAGCAAACCTTTATACTGTTTTGAATCGAATATAATCGAAAAAGAAAGTTACTTGAAACCGAATTGTATCTCCAAAATGTATAGTTTAATTAATTATAGTTAATTTATAATTTATTTATAAAAACATGACCAAATCTTAATATTAATTTGGTTCACCCAGCGCACCCAAACATGATTTGCAATAAATATGTTTTATTTTTGATAATACAACATTACAAATATCACTGAATATCTATCAAGGACACGGCTTGTACACATGCTTATGGCAAAGTGCTTTCCAAGCCAAAAAATTCACTAAAGATTTGGCCCTGCAAACATTTTCCATTCCATAGTTTATGGGCCAATTGGGATAATTATGAATTTTTTTAGTTGAACGCACACATTCAAATCAAAAATAAAAATCTAAATTTAAAAAGAAAAATTTTCAACAATCTTCAGACCAACTGATTATTAGCAAAATCTTTTAAGGCCAGTTTTAGCCAATCTTCTTTGGAAGTGAAAATGGAAGCCTGGCCAGTTCTAATATTACTAGGCGAGTGAGGGATTTCGGAGTGATTTTCTATTTGGCGGCCGGAGCAGATCCTTCGCTCTGCTGAGAGTCATTAAACTGTTTGTGCCACTCGAGATTCATCTTTGTGACGGATTCTCCTTTCTTGGCGGCCTGCTTGCCACTGTACACCATAATGGCGCATCCCACGGCGGTGAGTGCGATCATTATGTTGGCCAGGCGGATGCGCATTTTGTTGCGGCAGCGCTCCATGACATCCTGACTGCAAGTTTTGACACCAAAACTTAGACACCTGTTGCATTTGCTCTCTAAGAATCGGCACTTACCTAACGAAATTGGGAATCTCGGACTGCGACTTGTATTTGCCGGTCCAAACCAACATACGGCGCTCCAGATTGTTTGGCTCGTGGTTCTTGATCGTCTCTCGCAACATCTGACTGGTGCCGAAGGATCTACGCACCAAGGCGCCAATTAACCCCGTTTTGCTTAGCATATTGCCTTTTTTAATCGTTTCACAAGTAATCTTGCAAAAGAGAATTGGAATTTTATGCAATTCGATTAACAGTGGTTGCTAACATAACAGAGCTGTCACACGGTCGATAACTGTGAAAACAGCTGGGATTTCTTTGGTCACCCTGAGAGACGTTCACACTGTACAATGAAGTGATTGAAAAAATGAACAACAAACTAAACTAAACTGGAAATTCTTTGTTAATCAGGTGAAATTTTGATGGTGCTAAAACTGCTGGAAAAAATAAATCTGATATTTAAAAATATATAGTAGGGAAAAATATTAGAAGTAAAGCAGTGTGACCATCTCTGAAATATGCTTAGTCGACCCAGCAACGGTCACTCTGCTATCCCCTTTAGTTTTCGTTTGCGGTGGAATAAAAGTCGGAAAAGTCAATTAAAAGCCGACTGCCACACGTCCAGAAAGCGAATTTGCGATCAAGGTCAAGATGAGCGAGTACACAAGCATTCTGCAGCGCGAGTTTCCCAAAATCGACCACGAGCTGCTCACCTATGTCGTTGGCGTGCTCACCGGAAGTAAGTGCCTTGCACTAGCCTGTGATCTTTTATTCTTTACCCCGCACACAAATTCCAATTGCCAGGCGAGGAGGACTTCGAAAGCGGCGATGACATCTTCGAAGCGGTGGGCGACATCCTGCAGAGCGTCGACTGTGATAGGTCGGAGGAGAGTGTACGTACGCTTTGCGAGCAGTTCCTCAACATCATGAAGAACAACGAGGTCAACGTGGAGCGAAAGGTTCTCAACGCGCCGGTCAACATCGAGGAGATGGCCAAGAACATGGAGCGGCTGGACAAGGATATGCAAAGCATCTGGGTGGCCAACAAAGATGGCGCCAATGTAAGTGTTCCCCTTGACGAACCACTCCAATAAACTGAATGAACGGCGCCATCAATACGACTTTCATTAAATAACAACTAAACTATTCTTATTTTAACAGAAAGTGGACTCCAAGAAACTAGGAAAGGCGGAGGCCAAGCTGCAGCAGAAGCAGGAGAAACGGCAGGAGGTGAACAAACATGGTATGATTCCTGTTGCGGTGAAGCTACAAACGGCCACAGCCTCACAGGTGACCAACAAGAAGAACACCAAGCTGGATCAGAAAGGTCTTAACCGATCCATGGACATCAAGATCGAAAACTTTGACCTGGCTTTTGGCGAAAAGTGAGGCAACCTAACTGTCGAAATTGAGCAACCGAAAATTATTGTTAATTCCATTTAGAGTTCTTCTGCAGAATGCGAATCTGCTGCTGTCTTACGGACGCCGCTATGGTCTGGTGGGACGCAATGGCCTGGGCAAGACTACACTGCTCCGCATGATTGCCGAGCGACAGCTACAGATCCCTTCGCACATATCGGTGCTGCACGTGGAGCAGGAGGTGGTTGGCGATGACACACCAGCAGTGGAGAGTGTGCTGGAATGTGATACTGAGCGAACGAGACTTCTGACCCGCGAGAAGGAGATTCTGGCTGCCCTTAACAATGGAGTTCAGGATGCGACGCTGTCCAATGAGCTGAGCGAGACCTACGCCTCTCTGCAGAACATCGAGGCGGACAAGGCTGTGGCCCGCGCATCTGTGATACTTAAGGGCTTGGGATTCGATGCAGATATGCAGCTGCGTCCAACTAAATCCTTCTCAGGCGGCTGGCGCATGCGTCTTGCTTTGGCCAGGGCACTGTTCTCAAAACCCGATCTGTTACTGCTCGATGAGCCGACGAACATGTTAGACATCAAAGCCATTATTTGGCTGGAAAACTATCTGCAGACATGGGCCACCACCATTCTGGTAGTTTCTCACGATCGCAACTTCCTGGACACGGTGCCGACAGACATTATTCACCTACATTCCCAGGAACTGGAGGCATACAAGTAACTATTACAAATTACAAAATGTAGCCTAATTTAAATATAAATTGTTTTTTCCCCAGGGGAAACTATGAACAGTTCGAGAAGACCAAGACGGAGAAGCTGAAGTCCCAAAGACGTGAATACGAGGCCCAAATGGCTCACAGAGCTCATGTCCAGGACTTCATCGATCGCTTCCGATACAACGCAAACCGTGCCTCGTCTGTGCAATCCAAAATTAAAATGCTCGAAAAGCTGTAAGTACAAAAATATAAATTAAAATAATGACTGGAAGAAATTTAAAACATCTACGTTCGCTTTGCAGGCCGGAACTAAAGCCAGTGGAAAAGGAGACTGTGGTCACGCTCAAATTCCCCGAAGTGGAACCCCTTAATCCTCCCGTGCTGGCCATTTCGGAGGTTACTTTCCGTTACAATCCAGAAGATCCACTGCCCATCTTCAAGGGCGTCAATCTCTCAGCCACATCGGACTCTCGAATTTGCATTGTCGGAGAAAACGGAGCGGGAAAGTCGACGCTGCTGAAGATTATTGTCGGTCAACTGAGCACTATTCACGGAAACATTGTCCTGCATCGCGGTCTTCGAATTGGATATTTTGCGCAGCACCATGTGGACCATCTGAATATGAATGTAACGTGTGTGGGAGTTTTGGCAGAACTGTTTCCTGGTCGCCCGGACGAAGAGTATCGCCGGCAGTTGGGCAGCTTCGGCATATCCGGACCACTGGCACTGCAGAGCATTGCCAGTTTATCTGGAGGACAAAAATCACGAGTGGCCTTAGCAAAGATGTGCATGGGTAAGATAGTGACTATCCATCTTCTTTCAATAACATTAACATCAACATAATATATTTATTTTATAGCGGAGCCAAATTTCCTGGTGCTCGATGAGCCGACTAATCACTTGGACATTGAAACCATTGATGCTTTGGGCCGAGCCATAAATGCCTTTAAGGTAAAGTGGACTTTAGTGGAAATTTACACCATGAAATACATGTGTACTGTCTTTCTTAGGGCGGCGTAATCCTGGTTTCCCACGACGAACGCCTCATTAAGGTCGTCTGCAAGGAACTCTGGGTGTGTGGCAATCGCACAGTCAGAGCGATCGAAGGTGGTCTGGACGAGTATAAGCGCGAGGTTTACAAGGAAATCGAAGCTAATAGTTGAATTAAATGTAATTATTAATTACTATATTTGTGAAACAGCCTAGCAATAAATTTATATTATGCCTGACACAAGATGAAAATTGTATTTTCGAAAGGATCATAACAAATATACTCAAGTTTATTGATGGGATTTAACTGCGATTTATACACTTTGTCATAGAAATTAACAATTAAAGAAAATACATTTAATTATATCGGTTGCTATTCCAAACTTATTCTTTTTCTGATGCCTGATGAATGAGTTTTCGGCGCAGTTCAAAAAGCAACAGCGTCAGAGCAGATGCCACATTCAAGCTATCGATGCCAGCTGCCAGCGGGATGTAGATGCACTTTCCCTTACCTCCAACCAAGTTTAAGAAACTGACAATATAAAAACATAATTAGCATTCCATTTTATAACTTATTCGTTTCCCCCCTTACCGGTAAGCTTCCTCACTGACTCCGTGACTCTCTCCGCCAATAATGAGCAAGTTATGGGCTCCAAGACCCTTGATATCTGCATAGTCAATGGTCTGGTTGTTCTCCCGCTTCCTTTGGTTGGTCTCGGCAATGAAAACATGACAGTCGTCGGCCGCCTCTGGCGGAATGGTTAGCGCGAGCTCATCCCAAGTTACATCATCCCGAATTGGAACTCTAAACTGACCGCCACAGCCTCCTCTCAGGGCCTTCGATTCCCAGGGATCACAGCAGCCGTGGGTGACCACCACCTGACTGCAGGGCAGCGCGGCGCAGGTCCTTATAATGCTGCCCAGATTGTTGGGCTCCCTGATGTTGTCGCACACAACTGTAATGGGAAAGGGCTGAGAGCCCAGACGCTGTTGCTCCGCCAGGTTTTTCTCCAAGCCTTTGTCCGACGGCCTGTCGAAGATAGCCATCAGACCGGGAGGAGTTACCAGCGATGACCACGTCTTTAGGTCGTGCTGCGGCACTTTGTAAATCTTGGTACCCGTCTCCACCTGTGCCACGCCTACTTCCTCCTTGACCAGAGCCAACTGATCTTTCTGGGAGAAGAGGAGTACTTCCATTTTGAGACCACATTGCAGGGCTTCCTGGATGAGACGACGGCCTTCGACGATGATCTGCCGGTTCTTATCACGGCGCTTGCGGGAGCGCACTGTGGTTAGTAGGGTGCTGGTAAGTGGATCCTGCAGAGTGAGACGCACAAACTCCAGATTCAGCTCATTGTCCTTAATTACTGGAGCGGGAGTTGGAGCCACTCGTGGTGCAGGATTAGATGGAGCTGAGAGGTTGCGAGATGCAACTGAGGCAAATGGCACCTTTGGTTTTCTACCGGCAAATCGATTCTTGCGTAAAGCTTCCCTCGTGTTCATCGGCTCATGCCTTAAATCTGAATTCCCGAATAGATTGGCCTCTATGTCCAGTGCGTCCTGGATCTCTCCTCGGGGACCACTGGAACTGCTCAACCGCAGCACATTTAAGTTATTCACATTCCTTATATTCGCTTGAAGCGAGCGTTTAAATATATTACACAGCATGGCCGATTCAATTCAATCCAATTCAACTTCACTGAACATCTGTTTGCATAGTCATGGGCGTAAGCAAACACATTTAAGGGGGGATTATTATTTTAATCCCAAAAAAAAATGCAGAAAAACTCTAAGCAAATGAATTTTTGCGATACAAGAACAAAGTGATTCATAATCTTAAATTCGAAGTCCCCCGAATCAGAAACTTCACTACGCCCATGCAAGCAGTGTTGAATAACGCGACAGTTAGGCAATCCAACACTTGTGTTAAACAGGCGGTTCATTTAAAATTCGGCTTTGATTAATAAAAATATATTTTTTATTTCACTTTTAAAATTTTTGTTAGCAGTTAATAACAATTGGAAAATAACTAAAAACTAATAGCGCAATAAGTTGTCCTACTCGGGTGTTACATAATTAAGCAGCCATAACATAATACAATAATTTAAAATAACAATGCAAAAGTCAAACGCCTTCAATTGCAAAGACGAGAGGGGGATAGTTTTGTAAAACAAAATTAATATGGAGAGCCAATATAAACAATTAAAAACAAAAGAAATTCATCTAAATTGGGGGCTTGGTGCGGTGGCGTAAGCACTAGTATTTAAATAAATCCTTATATTAACCATAATTCATAATCTGTTCCATCCTAGCCGGGACCGGAGTCCTTTCACGAAGTTTGTTCATAACAATGTACACTTTAGGATTACTACTATCACCGTTACATCTTACATGGCTAAATGCTAATTGTTAATTGAAGTTCCATAAATATTAATCAATGCCTCTAACTTTAGGCGTATATACACGGCTTAATCTACTCGCGTTACATCGGTTATGTTGAGTTGGCCGTAGAACTGCTACTGGACTGCTGGGTCTTCCGCTGCCGGGCGCCGCGTCCGGACAGCAGGTATGACAAGTCAATGGGTTGCTCCTGTGCCGTTTGTGCATCCAGACACTTAAGCTTCATAGTTATCAAAACGTTCTCTAAACGCGATTTCCTCTTCTTAAGCATCTTTAGGGAGATTGAAAACAAAGTTAATTGTAATAGATTGATTTCAAAACTTGTTCAAAACTCTGCACACCTGTTTATTGGGCGCCACGGGTGTTACGACATGGACAGCAGTTGCATCCGCTGGGGCACTGATCCCACGAGGCTTTCGCCCAACCATCTTGGCCTGATGCTGTTCCTGCCTGCCAGACACCTTGTGCATCGTTGTTGGCCCGGCTCCTACGTCTAATTCAGTCTTTTGCTTCCTTGTCTTCAGCAACGACGGATCCACATCATGGGGCTACACATTAATGCTCATTAGTTAACTGGCGTTATTATTATTTAAAATATTAAACTTACCGCATAGCTCTTGGAGATCTTAATCTTCTCGGGAAATTTTCTGAAGGCATAGCTCTTGGTGCAGGCTGGATGGTTGGCCTTGGCCTTTGAGAAGAACCTTGCCGTCTTGTCCACACGCAGCTCGCAGATGTAGCAATGATCCTCATCGTTGCATTCCATGGGGCGTCCTTTACAGAAAGTTGTTCGATCCAACACCCAGCAGCGTCCAATGACCAACTCAATGGGTACCACCTCATAAAGTGAAACTCGTACCACCTCATTGGGGTAGAAACGACGCGATGGTTCGTGGAAAGTTTCATGAGGACGCAGGAAATGGTGTCCGAATATAAAACGCTTTCCCAGTTCGTTTTTCCACAAGTGCTCCACCCGAAAGATATCGCACTCTTGGTAATCAATGGCTCCGATCGTTTCATAGGTGTGCTTCTTCGTCGGTAACACCTTGCCGGACTCATCCTTGATGGGGATGTCTCGTAGGACATAGACGGCATCGCCCTGTCGTACCTGCAGATCACCACGCATTAGGGAGAGATAGTAACGGTGTCCCTCTTCGGTAAATTCCTCCAGGGGAATTTCTCGATCCACTTCCCTTGGCTCGCAACGCTCGCACTGATAATTATCCGCATCGATGTCAGCTTTGGTACATTCAGTATGCTGCCACACCATGCATTTGGAGCACTGAATCATCAAGCCTTCATCTTTGTACAATCCACAAATACATCGGATTACATCCTCATCAGGAGAGGCCTCAATAGGAAGCAGGGGTGGCGGAGTCACTTTCAATGGCACAATTGGGGAATCTCTTTCCTTTGCTCCTGGTGATTTCTTCACTGCTATCTTTCCAGGTTCCTCCTCTGACGAAAGCACTTCCTTTGGTTTAAAGCTCTGCAACGATTCCGAATCACCAAGAATCTCCACCAGCTGAACATAGCTGGCGATCTTCTGTTGCTCATAGCTATCCTTCAGGGACTGCAGCGCTTTTTCCTTGCCCTCATCATCGCCGTGTTGCTGCTTGGCCTCCACAAAGAGCTGCTGCATGTGGTCATCGAATTCCTGCGGCGTTTTGTAATGTCCCTGCTCCACCTGGGCTTGTATCGATCTGAATTCCACTTTTGAAGTTGCAGCTGTAGAACCCAATTTTCCACTCAAAGTGGTCTTTATAGGCTTCTTTTTCTTGCTGGACACTGTCGTCAACAAATCGGACATTTTGAGGGTCTCCATGGCACTGCAAATATCCCTTAGAACTACAGCCATTTTGGCCATTTTCTCTAGTTCGGGATCATGCACTGCCTGTGTGAGTCCACGGGTTTTTATGTTGCGAGGCGAGCAGAGCGCGGAAATCTGCGCTGCCAAGGAAGGAGAAGATGGTGTGGAGGGACGTCTACCAGGAATGTCCCCATTAGTGGTGCCAAGTGCTGGCGAGGATGCAGTCGCCGCTGCATCTGACGCCCGCTTGGCCTTGCATCTGCGTATCTAATGAAAGATAAATAAATATTTTTTAATATATATTTCGTATATTAAAATAAGTAAACCAACCTTTTCGAAGTTCCTGACTAGAAATGTGTTGAATTGTCTGACCAGTTTCTTTTCTTTTTCGGACAATGGTTGAAGCTTTGCCACCGCCACTGCTGATGAAATATCTTTTCCCGCCTGCCGTTGAGCATGCTTTTTGGCCTTCTGCTTCCGTTGGCGCCCGTTTCGGCCAGAAAGTCCCTCTCCAGATGGCTTGGCCTCCACAGCAGGAAGGGGTTTAACTCTCTGCGACTTGCCACCAATGACACCACGACACTGGGGCGTGTTGCACCTGCAGGGCTGACCCTCTGAGGGATTGAACAGCGAAAAGTTGTAATCGTATGTCAGCTCCTCCCCCTCCTCTATGGCTCTTTTGGCGAATAAAACCATTCTAGATAGGCCGTTAACACTCCATTTTTGCATCTCGCAATTGGGTTCGCAAGAATGGTTGACAAACCTACAATCGCTGCCCATCCGCTGACCGTCGATAACCAGTCCTCCATCCAAATGTAAGCAATAGTGGTGGGTGTCATTTAGGTAGATGCTGGCCATCCTCTGCTTGAATTCCTTTTCCGTGACTACCTCGCCCACGTACTCCAGAATGTAGGTTCCCTTCGCAATGGGTAGCTTAGTTCGCACTCCCCATCCTTTATCTGCCGTCATAAAGCGCTCCACTCCGGGTGCGACGGCATGTCGCTGGATCTTCTGATTTCGGCACTTCTCTCCAGCCGGGCAATTGCTGGGCGAGCACTCCGTATAAACCATGCGGTTGAGACAGTTGTCCAAACAAGACTTCTCGCCCTGGTTCTTACAGTTACAGGTGGGATGATCGAATCCCGCCAAATTTGGACGCACTGACTCTGCGTATACATTGGTGCGGATCTTTCGGTAATTCCAGGATGGCACAACGTTTCGAGTGGGTAATTTGGAATTAGTGTAAGCCCACCAAATGTCGTAAGGTAGCTCAAAGTCCATTTCAGTCCTTCGGAGGTACTTTTCGCAATAGGGAGGTGGTGGTAGAAGGCTCGCAGGACCCACTTGCTCCTCCAGGCCTGGTTTTTTGTTCACCTTTGCTGGGGGCGGCATCAGGGATTGTTTGTAATGATTCGAGAAGAGTCCTGCTACAAGATAGGTCTTCTTGACCTTAGATAGTTTCCGCAAGGATGTGGTTGATGCCTTGTCCTCGCTGGATTCACTGCAACTGGCATAGTCCTGCGGACCGGGGTTGTGGGACTCACTGGCAGGCAAGGGATCGTGCTCGGTAGGAATACTGTCTAGCCGTTTAGCCTCTGCTTCTGCATCTATTTCTTCTTGACTGACGGGAATTTCTGGTGGAATCTCTTCCACCGTCACTGGCTGGACTGGCTTCTCCTTTTTTGGTTGGGTTCCAGCCTCTAAGTTCTTTCGCCGCTTCAAGCGAATCTTGCAGCTGAAATTCGTATTGGGATCGATGCCATCTGGTAGTCTAATATTTGGTTCCATTTTGTTTTTTTTCTGTTGAGGAGGTGGTGTGGGTGGTGGCTCTTCCAGTACCGGCTGCTTGGGTTGCCGGCCACGTTTTTTGGCTGGCCTTATCTCAGGTTCCGATTTGGGCGGCGGTTGAGGTGCAGCTTCAGCTTGTTCCCTGTTCTTAGGTTTTCTACCTCGCGGTCTTCCTCTAGCTGGTGTTTGAGGACGCTGTAGGCGCTCCAGGGCCACCACCGATAATCGAGGGGCTTTTTGATTGGTCCTGGCCACAAAGGTTTCTCTGGCCTCGCCTGCTTGGGGAACTCGCTCGCAATCCAGTGGAGGATTAGGTGCCGCCTGCACATTGACATTATTGCTACTCCTGGTCTCTCTTAGGGATTGCAGTGGCTCATCATCGGGATCAAACTCCGGCTCGTGCTCATCAATCACGGCTGTTGTTTGCTGCTCCACGCTAACTTTACGTTTCTTCCTGCGAACAGTGGGAAATCCAGTTCGATTTATCTTTTTCCGCTTGCGTTTCAGAAGAAGATTGCCTCCCGTTTTGTGTAGCAAGGTTTCGACAACGCGCTGGCCAACCTCCTTTTTCGTATCCTCCTTAATGTCCAATGCTGAGAGCAGTGGAGATTCGACCTCTGCTTTGGTTATGACGGATTCGTTCAGTTTACTAAGAGGAATTTGGATTTCCAGCTCCACAGATGGCTCGAACACACCGGGGGGAGGATAGCTACCAGCTGGGGATTGAAGCTGAACGAGGTCCTTCGCTGCCGACACCTTCTGTTTAGCTGCTCCTCCTCTCCTCTGCTGTTTGAGGGAACACAAGGAACTAGGACTTATATCCAGCAACTTTCCACCACTTATGGAATTATTATCGACAACAATTCTCAGGGGAGAATTACTGGCCGACGAGCCAGCTCCGCTCACAGACGTAGGTTGCTCTAGGAGATGTCTTTTTTTGGGCGTTAGCGCAGATTTTACGCTCCTAGCATTAAACTGGGCTTGCGATTTGGTAGACGCAGTGCTCTTAGCAGCCGCCGCGGCTGCAGCCCAGGCCTCTGCGTTCAATTTCCCATTGGCGAATGCTACTTCCGCCGGCGGACGCTCTCCTGGAGTCAAAAGATAGTGGCGCTTTTTCAACGGCAACTTGTGATCATCGGGACTGGAACTGTCATTGCTTTGAGATTTCTTGTGTCGTCGTTTGGTATTTCCATTACTGCTTCCGCTGCCATTGGGAGTTCCACTAGCGCTAGCTGATAGCATAGCGAAGTCCACTAGGGGCTCACTCAGCTTTCTCTTCTTTAGGCCCCGTTTTAATGGTTTGGAAAGGGTGGAAGCTGGTCCTCCTCCATTCAGAGTCAACTGCTGGGCAGGGCTTGGTGCTGCTAGGGTGGCCTGCAGCTTGTTGGCATCGGCCAATAGCTTCTCTTTGCCACTGCTTCCGGTCAAACGATCATCTTGGATGCGACACCTTGAGTTGAAGGTGCTTGTGATTATCTCGATTTCGGTGAGCAGCTTGGAATCAATGTTCAATGATTTGTTGTGACTGAAACTCTTCCGGCGATGTCTGCGACGCATTCTAGACACCCCAGACACATAGCTGCTGCACATACTGGCTGCCGATGAGCGGCGAGATTTAATCTTGCAGGACGATTTGCTGGGAGCCGGGGTTTCTTTACGCTGGTTCATCATTTTACTAATGAAGTTATCCGGGTTGGTGGCAGACAAACTACCGCCTCGACCGAAATACTGCCCGGTGGTCACATAGCGATTGATTTCGCCGTACTTCTTGCTGGCACTTGTCGTGGGAAGGCTTTTAAGGCTCGGCTTACTGATGTATTCGTTGCTCTCCTCACTGCTCTGGCCCAGAGATAATCCAGCTAGCTGAAGGATGTCCTGGTCCTCGACAGTATCGTCTGCTGAGCTCTTCAAGAGCATGGAAGCCCGGCGCTTCCGCCTCATCCTTAGGCCTGACTTTCCAGATTCCTTGCAATCACTCCGGTAGCCGCAGCTCTTTGCCCTGCTCCTGCGACTCATACAACTCTTGGTGCTGTATCGACTCTTGCAGCTGGCATCGGACTTGTAACCGGAGTTGTGGTTGTGGCTGCTCCGCTGATGTCGTACGCTTCCGTAATCCGAGACGTAACCGCTCTTAGCGGCCAAGACCTTACTGCAAATAGTGGTGCTTGCTCCTGTTCCACTAGCCGCACCCACACTCATACTCCTCAGCCTAAACTTCTTGTTCACGTCGATCTCTCGCCACAGCGGATCAAGCTGAAGTTCCTCTTTGTTGGATGAACTGCAGGCTGTCTTTTTATTGTTCTGCCGTCGCTTACTCCTGGGCGGTGGATAGAGCACCCGCTCAGTGGCATACATTCGCTTGTCCAGATACGCCATGTCGATCTTAGGCTTGCTGCTGGAGGCGATTGGCAGCGATCCCGTCGGCACAGCATTCTCATTTTGCATTTTCGGGGAGGGAGTAGTGCTCTGCGTTGTGCTAGTGGTGCTTATCACACCCGAATCGGCAGATTCGTTTATAGCAGGGCCAGAGTTTCCTGGGGCAGGAACTGTGGGAACCACTTTTTTGGGTCTACCTCTGCGCTTTCGAGGAACAGCTGTTTGGACTAGGGTCTCCTCCTTAGCTTTAGCCACTTTCTCCTCCGCAAGCTTCGCATTGACGGTCTGCCCCAGCATCTGAGTCTTCTCCATGAAGTCTTGCAGCAAAGTTGACTGGTACTGGGGTAGGTTCTTGTCCTTGGCCGCTTTGCGGAAACTTCCTTCCACAGTTGTGTCCTCCGTATCGCTCTCCACTCGCTTGATAGCCGCCTGCACCAGGTTAGGTAACTCGTTGTCGCTGGACGAGATTCCGATATCGAGGGTGGGTTTGCTGGCCGACTGTGCCGCCTGGATGATAGCACTTAGCAGCACTCGCGGAGCTCTCTGCTGATGCACCTTCAAGGGCAGATCGTCCTCTGAGTCCGAGGAAAATGCCGAGATCTGTGACTTCTTAGACTTAGACACTTTGTCCGATTTACTAATCCCACTGGAACTTGCCAGCTTCTTGCGCTTGACCTTCACTTTCTTGCTGACCGCTCTATTTTTGGCCTCCGAGCAGCCGGACTCGGTGTCCTGGGTAGACATTTTTCTGGACTTTGGGGGTTTCTTGGTTGCTACGACTCCTAACGTGGGGCGGATGGCCGAGATTCTCATTCGCAGTCCATCGGTGTCCGAACGCTGCACGCTAAACTGGGTGGCTGACTTGATCGACTTCGACTGGCTCGATTGATCCGTAATGGAATCGGTTTCCTGAGGAGAACAACACACTTTACATATAGCATTGCATAAAGGGTGCCATTTTAAAGACTTGCCTCATTTTCACTGCCGGATTCTTGTGCGCGTTGCGTTTCCAGAACCTTTGCTGCTGCCGTCTCATTTTGGCTACAGCTCATATTTTGGAGTCGCTGGGGAGCTGCAAAGGTTCGCTTTTGTTAGCCAAGTGTTTTTAATTCGATTTGGTGGCACTCTTAATCGCCTTTAAAGTAGGTCAAACCGCGGTGACATCGTCCAAAAAAAAAACCATTACCTACAGCACACTTACGCTTGATTGTTTTCTGGGCTAGTAGTAGACCTCAGTAGTCGGTTTCGTTTGTGCCGAAATGACAATCTATTGCTGCACACATTGCATTTGCACTTTTCTTGAGCCTTAGGCCGTGGCTTGCCTGCTTCTAAAATGGCGCCGTTTTCACTTTCCCAAAAACTGCTTTGTTCGACGCCCGACGACGGCGCAACGTTGCAACGCTTCTCGCATGTGGCACATTAATCCGCGGTACCGATAATTCACTTTTTTCGCGACTAGTGGGCGGTGGCGGGGCGCATCAATTGTTATTGTTAATGTGGCGCAACAACAAAAAGCCAGGCAACCAAAAATTTACGAACATAAATAAAGAAAAAGACTGCGTTTCAGTGTGCCCAGCTGGGGTGTACGTGATGTCTACGCGACAGTGTGACCTTGCGGCGGAATTTAGCAGGCAACTATCGCGAACAATAGTGGATTCTATTCAAAAATAGCTGGAAAAAAACAAGCCGATTATTGTATAACAATGTGAAACCAGTAATATTAATATGACATTTTTTATGAATTAAAAATGAATTCTTATATTTTTTTTACTATTGTAACTAAATATTTGTTATGGGAATATATTCCTTACATGAACTCGCAAATAGCAAAATTTTAGGTGACCATAAAACTAATTATAGCAGACGATATGAAACAACAAAAAAGCCAGAATAGCTAGATTTTCTCTTTTGGGTGTGTGCACACTGGCCGAGCAGCTCGGCGATTATTATTTGTTTATTTGTAAAAACCTGGGAAATGAGTGGAAAACCGTCGAAACCGAGCAGCCCCTCCAGCAGCATGCTGTACGGCTCCAGCATCTCGGCGGAGTCCATGAAGGTGATCGCGGAGAGCATCGGAGTGGGCTCCCTGTCGGATGACGCCGCCAAGGAACTAGCGGAGGATGTGTCCATCAAGCTGAAGAGGATTGTACAGGATGCGGCCAAGTTCATGAACCACGCCAAGCGGCAGAAGCTCTCAGTGCGGGACATCGACATGTCCCTTAAGGTGCGAAATGTGGAGCCGCAGTACGGTTTCGTAGCCAAGGACTTCATTCCATTCCGCTTCGCATCTGGCGGAGGACGGGAGCTGCACTTCACCGAGGACAAGGAAATCGACCTAGGAGAAATCACATCCACCAACTCTGTAAAAATTCCCCTGGATCTCACCCTGCGCTCCCATTGGTTTGTTGTGGAGGGAGTGCAACCCACTGTGCCCGAAAACCCCCCTCCGCTCTCGAAGGATTCCCAGTTACTGGACTCGGTCAATCCAGTTATTAAGATGGATCAAGGCCTAAACAAAGATGCGGCAGGCAAACCCACCACCGGCAAGATACACAAGCTGAAAAACGTGGAGACCATTCATGTCAAGCAACTGGCCACGCACGAGTTGTCCGTGGAGCAGCAGTTGTACTACAAGGAGATCACCGAGGCGTGCGTGGGATCTGATGAGCCGCGGCGCGGGGAAGCGCTGCAGTCGCTGGGATCCGATCCTGGCCTGCACGAAATGCTTCCCCGCATGTGCACCTTCATTGCCGAGGGAGTTAAGGTCAATGTGGTTCAGAACAACTTGGCGTTGCTTATTTACCTCATGCGCATGGTTCGTGCGCTTCTGGATAATCCTTCGCTGTTTCTGGAGAAATACGTAAGAAATTTCTTATTGTATTGTTCTTTGTTTCTCATAAAAACGATGTTGTCTCCGCATAGCTCCACGAACTGATACCCTCGGTGATGACGTGCATTGTGTCCAAACAGCTGTGTATGCGCCCCGAGCTGGACAATCACTGGGCCCTGCGAGACTTTGCCTCCCGACTGATGGCTCAAATCTGCAAGAACTTCAATACCCTAACCAACAATCTGCAAACCCGTGTCACCCGGTAAATCACATCCACTTAAATTAAATAACCTTTTAACATCCATTTCCCAACCTTCAGCATCTTCAGCAAGGCCCTGCAGAACGACAAGACCCACCTGTCCTCGCTTTACGGCTCTATTGCGGGTCTCTCGGAGCTGGGGGGCGAAGTCATAAAGGTTTTCATCATACCCCGCCTTAAGTTCATATCGGAGCGCATTGAACCTCACCTGCTCGGCACCTCCATCAGCAACACTGACAAGACAGCAGCAGGTCACATCCGCGCCATGCTTCAGAAGTGCTGTCCCCCGATTCTCAGGCAAATGCGCTCAGCGCCAGATACAGCGGAGGACTACAAGAACGACTTTGGCTTCCTGGGGCCGTCGCTGTGCCAGGCAGTAGTCAAAGTTCGAAATGCGCCCGCCTCAAGCATTGTAACCCTGTCATCCAACACTATCAACACGGCACCCATCACGAGTGCAGCACAAACAGCAACAACCATCGGACGAGTGTCCATGCCCACCACACAGAGACAGGGGTAAATAACACTTTTAAGCATAAAATAAAATTCCAGCCAAGCATTTGATTCCTAATGGAAACCATGTTGACATGTCTTTTTATGCCCATTACTAAGCGGTTAAATATTCTTTTGTTTTAGAAGTCCCGGAGTCTCGTCCCTGCCGCAAATAAGAGCCATTCAGGCCAACCAGCCGGCGCAAAAGTTTGTGATAGTCACCCAGAACTCGCCGCAGCAGGGCCAGGCGAAGGTGGTGCGGCGTGGCAGCTCTCCGCACAGCGTGGTCCTCTCCGCGGCCTCCAACGCTGCCAGTGCCTCCAATTCGAACTCAAGCTCGAGCGGCAGTCTACTAGCGGCTGCACAGCGGAGCAGCGATAATGTGTGTGTTATTGCCGGTAGCGAAGCGCCAGCAGTTGATGGTATAACAGTTCAATCTTTCAGAGCATCCTAGACGCCAACTCGCTGATCATTGAGACGGAGATTGTGCGCGCACCGCCCGAGCTGGACGATCTCTCGCACCTGGAGTAGCCAGCTTAGTTCGTAGTCCACATTTTGTCATATTGTATGCAATAAAATAAAAAATGCGGGTTCCTACCCCAAAAAAATGTAACCACACAAATAGGAAGAATATTAAATCATTATTTTCACACGTTTTGTGTAAAATGGATTTAGTTCTTCTTAGCAAGCAAAAAAAAAAACATTATTTAAGGATTTCCCATAGAAATATTAAGCTACAGTTCTGTAAATAACGAACTGTTGAAATCAACTGACTGCTCTCCCACCCCACAAATCGAAAGCTTGCCCACGCAGTCAGCACGCATGTGCGGGTATGGGCCCCCAAGTGGCTTGCTATTGATTTCTCCAGCGCATTGCTGGGTGAACGCACAAAGAGCTCTGCTCAGCACTCCTTGTAGATACCCATCGCAGGACAAAGGCAAAGCTCGAAACGCTTCTGGCAGCATTTTCAAAGGATAAAAAGGAATTCTCACAAAAACCCAGGAAAGATGCATGCCAGATTTGCGGATCCCGAGCCAGCGTCTCCGGACAGCGTTGATGGAATCGAAACGGAGTCACTGGAGGCGCGGATTGAGGCCTTCAAGCAAAATCCCCAGAACATGGCCGCGTTGCGGGAGGCGCTCGACGATGTGCTCCTGCGGGCTGAGACGGAGGCGAACAGGCGGGCAGTTGAGAGCCAGAAATCGCAACAGGTTGACCACACATATCTAATATTCGTTTTCGAGCTAACTGAACTAACTTGTAACTTCCCTTGCAGGGCAAGGAAAAACGACCGAGTAAGTATACGCAGTGTGGTTCAGTACATTTCACTTCTTAGCTATTTGGATAGTGTATTGCTTTTCCCTTTCGAGCACTTCAGCGCAAACCCTTGCCAAGTGCTGGCCGCTGAATAGACACTTGTGCACAAATCCTTTTCTTAGTCTTGCTTAAGTATTTTTGTATCGATGACTTTCGTGGCAATGAACTCGCTTGACACCTAAGAGTGCCTAGGCTAAAAGTTGGTGGATGAGGTCTAAATCTCAAATATTGCAAATATTTAGGAAAGTATAATCTTCGTGCTGAAATTAAGAGAACTGTCGCGTAATGTTGTAACTTGTTTGATAAAAGTGGGCTGACCTAACTAACTGATGACAGGGCGACCGTTGTGGGCCTCCTCCACGGTTGTTAACAGATGGCAATTAAAACTGAGGAAAGCATATAATTTAGAATATATAAACGCATTCGCACGCCATTTTCACCCATTTTCCAAAAAACCCAGCCAGCTCGATTGCATGACCATATTTTGTTGCACTTAACTTGTATTTTGCGTATCACTGATCTTTATTTCCGTATTTTTGTACTCTCTGCGCCTCGCATGCACTAACCTCTCAGGTTTCGCCATACCAGATTTTAAGAACGGCAAGGTGGTGAATCGCGCTCGAGGATTCGTGGTGCGGATCTTCGATGCCATATGCAATTGCGCCAACAACAATGCGGCGGCGGCCACGACGCGTTTCAAGCTGAGAAGCAACAGCGGCGGAGGGGGAGGCGGCGGAGGTGGTGGTGGCGGAGCCAGCGGAAATGGCAAGCGTCAGCAGTCGCAGAATGAGCCGGAAACCCTAGTCCTGACCAAGAAGAAGCCCGCCGGCGAAGGCAAGAAAAAGAAGGGAGTCAGCATGGCCGATGACGTTCAAGCCGGCGTTCGACTGATGGACTAAGCTAGCTATAATGGACAATGGTTGTCCATGCAATGGGAAAACATAATCAAAATTACCACCAACCCCTTCCTGAACAATGAACTCTTACTCAGCAATCGTCTACTGTCATCTTACCACCTTAATGGATCCTGTCCAGAAGCATTTTCTTCGCTCAAACGTCTTAGGCACAAACCAAATTCTACGTCTTCCCCTTGAAGACCACCAAGTTTATGGTGTAAGCCCTGCAAAGGAATCTTAAAATCGCATAGAACAGGGCTGATGGAAAAGCTTTAGCTCTCTACTATATTGTTTGATATACCCAAATGTGATCCCAGATCGTAATGTTAACGAAAACTCAACTCGAAGCACAAGCAACTCTTCTAGGCTAGTTATGAAAGGAGAAAACCCCTATATACGACATTTGTATACACTCTCCAGCTCTCAGACATTATTTGGTCCCCACGCACAACACAATCAACGGCATTACACAATCCCAGTGGAATCGACGAGGGTTTGCCCCGAATCTCCACCTAATTATAACTACGATATATCAAATTATATACCTAACTATATGTGTATGTGTATGACTATAGTTGTCTACGGAACCACCAACCTATTTAGATGTGTGTGTGTAGCAGTTAAAAGTATTTCCAAACCAAACCAAAGCAGCTAACAACAAACGGTTCAATATACAAGCATTAATGTGTACTGATTTTATATACAATGTACTAACTACTATATATACGTGTGAATGTCATTAGACTCTTAGTTGTTTACACAGGTTTCCTCGAACATCCTCATCAAATTCATCAACTAATCCGCACACACGCTCTAATCGGATATATTTTTGTGAGACCCTTTTTGGAGAGATCTACATACATATATAAAGACACTACTCCTATACCGAAACCGAAATTTAAGATATCGATTACTCTCGATTACAGAGAACTTTGTACGCAGATTTGCAAGGCAACCATTTTGTATAAGATTTGCATTTATTTTGTAACCTCTTGAATGCAAAGATCTCCCTAAGTTTGAATGCATTGCTAAGCCAATTGGATGTTTATCGATTACAAAATGTATAAGTATGCGTTATGCAAACATAAAACCGTTGTATTTAGTTAATAATATCAGCAATAAACTATAACATGTTTGAAATCAATGCGGCGTGTTTATATTTTGGGGTGCCATTTTAATCTACAAAAAGGTTTTCAAATATATGATTAAAGATTGTTTTCAAAAAAAAAGATTTGCTTATCGAATTCAGTCGATTGCGGGTATATACATAATCGAAAAATTAATTTAAACAAAATGTTCTTTGTTACTTTGACAATATATAATTTCAGTTTTGATTCAATCAGAATTGGACGACTTTGTCATATAGGCATACGAATAGTCGGAAAATAGAGTTTCGAATGAAATAATATAACACAAACTACAGTTTCGTCGTTTTTAATCATAAATTGATGTTATTCTGTATACATAAGTTGTCTTTAATATATAAATTTTGGTTTCAATTTAATCAACATCATATTACTGCAAGGGTATATAAGTATATACTTCGGCTTTTTGAAGCTAACTTCCTTTCTTGTCATAATTTATGTTTTACGAATTCCAATTCTATTTGATGATTTCAACATAGATAATAAAGCAATCATCCAAGGATTGGTCATTAAAGGATGAACCAGTATGAATTTAGTTTCCAGAAACATTTTTAAGGCCACATGAACTGCCCATCGGCGTTTTCAGAGAAGCACTTGGCCGTCTGGTAGACCCTCTCGCAAGATTCCTTAAATTGTTTATCTGCAAAGATATACCTTACATATATTTACAGCTATGAAAGGTAAGTGTGGGTGTAGTTACGCGTATCCCGACAAGCTTCAACGGATTTCCTGGACATCTCCATCATTTCCGGGGGAACCAGATGCGGAAGTTGGGCCAGCGCCTTGGGAGCGTTGAACTCCCCCTTTTTGTTCACAGTGCCCGCCATCAAAGACACACACTTTGTGTAGCACTAAAAGGATAAAGGATTCAAACACTGGTGCCTGCAAAATGAAAGCGGCATTCACCATAAGATCCTGCGATGGCGGAAAGTTGAAATCACCCACGCGAAGCCGATCGAGATCTTCTGTTTTGAGCTTAAACTTCGGCGCACAGCCACTGCGGATCATGTCTAGCGAGGTCAAGAACTGCTCCATCGTCATGGCAACTGCAGGATCGGGTAGCAGGAGTACCAGCACTTGCAGGACGATCGCGAAAACAGCGGAAGAGCGTCGTTTCCAATGCTTCATGGTGGCGGAAAGCTAAATACGTTGAGTAACCATGTCGTAGGAGAGTTTTATAGGTGATCATGGTGGCAGGGAAAGGTGGTAATTAAATCGCAGGGATTAATAATTAAGTAACACACTCGCACGCCATTTGAGTTGACTAGGAAGTTGTATTTGTACCATTTGAATGACACGACAATAGTCGAATTTTAGAGATACCTGTTAAAAAATAATAAATAATAATTTTTAAACCAATTTTCAGGATAAAGTGGGTAAGCGATGAGTTTATAGCACCGCATATATGTATATTCATATGTATATGTGATCATATAATATTCCCAGAAATTCAAATCCAGTGCTCTACCTATAAAAATTGTTAAATAATAAAAATATGGTCTTCGCAATAATATTAAAATAATATATTTTAAATATTTTTTAAGGATATTTTGACTAATTATTTGTTTGACGCTTTCTATTTTAAACTTATTTTTTAGTACACTTATTCGGTATTCGTCTTATTACATAATAACATAATCTGCCAACTGAAGTCGCCCCATTCCATTTTCTTCGCCTCCATCATTCAATACTATTACTTAAATTATGTTAAAATGTTAAAGGGTTGGGTTTTAAATTAAGACATTAAAATCATTTCTGCAGTGACAATCAAACCGTGCATCGCAAATGTTTTCTTCGATTCCGGTTGTGCCGTGCAATTGATTTATTATTACTACTTTGATGTGCAAGCGTCAAAAGGCAATTAAATAGAGAATATAACTGAGTATAAAATCTTCCTTAGTATTTCGGAGATGATACTTCTATGGAATCAAAACCCACCGAACCGGATCATTTGCGATGCACATCACGTTCGCCTCGGAGAATCCAAACTGATCATCATGGGCACTACTCGCCCCTGGCAACATGTTGCCAAGCTGTTGCCAGCAACATTGAGATAATACACCAAATTGGGTCTAAGCTCAGAGGCATTAAAGGGGACGTCATTTCAGTGGCTCGCTTTCCGCCCTACAGATAAGCCAAGTGCTCGGATTAACTCAAGTATTATATAATAGTTACTATATCGCTAGCGGTTCCAATCCCATTAAGCTTTCGCCTGGGAACTGAGCATGGAGTAAGACGCTTTAATAGCCAGGAAAACCCCATAGTGTCGACGCATCGAACAGGTTCAACAGCAGTATCCAAGGCAAGACGTATGTAAATTGAGCCGATCTGAGCTCAGCTCCATATCGGAGAAGTAGCTTTAGCTGGTTGGAGAACTGTCAAAACAGAACTGATTCAGCGGGCAACGGAAGCGACACGCGATTAAAATTCCCACTGCACTCGCGAAAATAACTCAAAATGAAGGCATTTCTTTGGGCATTGGTGATTTTACTGGGCTATATCCCGCAGAGTACAATCGCCAAGACTGTATCCACTGATTTTTTAGGTGAGTCACGTTTTTATACCAACATAAAAAATTGTGCAGGTGCATTTAATAGCAAAGTTATTTATCAAAGTTAAAACTCATTTCACCCAAATACTTGATATTTCTAAGACAAATTCCAAGAATCTAATGTAAACCAAACCTAAAGATTTTCGTCTACCACCCAGATCTTCTCGACTTCAGCGATAATGATGAGTTTCAATGGGGGGAGTCGGAGAATCAGGTATACGAAAATCGCACTGGGGAAAACCGCGTCGTAAGTTTCCTGTCCCAACATCGCCTAAACAAGCGACAGGCTCCCACCTCGCAATTGCTGGTGAGTTTATGTCTTATGCATACATACCAGTATCAGGTAACTACAAATGATAACCGCAGGAGAACAAGGATTATGGAGCATGTAGCACTCCATTGGGTGAATCCGGCCGATGTCGCCACATTATCTACTGTCGCATGCCAGAACTTAAGAATGATGTCTGGCGTCTGGTCTCCCAGCTTTGCATCATTGAGAAAAGGTATATGAATTTTTCTTCTTAATGGCTTGGCATCCTTGTATTATATGTACAAATAATTTGTCTTTCAGCTCCATAGGCATTTGCTGCACTGACCAGTCGACGAGCAACCGATTTAGTCCGCAAGTCGTGACCAGTGCGGACGGTGATGAGCCGCGCATCGTTAATAAGCCGGAGCAGCGAGGTTGTGGGATCACGTCCAGGCAGTTTCCCCGCCTCACCGGTGGACGGCCAGCCGAGCCAGACGAGTGGCCTTGGATGGCGGCCCTGCTGCAGGAGGGTCTGCCCTTCGTTTGGTGCGGTGGTGTCCTGATCACCGACCGTCATGTCCTAACTGCCGCTCACTGCATCTACAAGAAGAACAAGGAGGACATCTTCGTGCGTCTGGGCGAGTACAACACGCATATGCTGAATGAGACGAGGGCGAGGGATTTCCGGATTGCCAACATGGTGCTCCATATCGATTATAATCCACAGAACTACGACAATGATATTGCAATTGTCAGAATCGACAGGGCGACTATATTCAACACCTACATCTGGCCAGTTTGCATGCCGCCCGTGAACGAAGATTGGTCGGATAGAAACGCCATTGTCACCGGTTGGGGCACCCAAAAGTTTGGCGGTCCTCATTCTAACATCCTCATGGAGGTGGGTCGCATATTAAAGTATATTTCATTTTATATACAGCGTTTTTATTTTGTTCTTAAGCTTTCAATTTCTTATATTGATCTAAACAAATTGGTTTCAGCAATTTAGTAACTCAAGCTGAACATAACAAAGAAAGCTTTTTTAAATTAAGAAAATATGTATTACTCCTATCTTCAGGTTAACCTGCCGGTTTGGAAGCAGTCCGATTGCAGGTCGTCATTTGTACAGCACGTTCCGGACACTGCCATGTGCGCTGGATTTCCGGAAGGAGGTCAGGACTCCTGTCAAGGCGATAGCGGAGGTCCTCTGTTGGTACAACTTCCCAACCAACGCTGGGTCACGATCGGCATCGTGTCCTGGGGCGTCGGCTGCGGACAGCGGGGTCGCCCGGGTATCTACACTCGCGTGGATCGCTACCTGGACTGGATTTTGGCTAATGCAGATGTCTAGGATATACGCAGTACTGTCTTCAGTTCGATGGTACATTCAATTTACTTGGCATTAGAATTAACAAATGCTATGGTCTAAATAAACTAATTAACCTGATAACGATAGATATTTATAAAACCTATCAACACCCGCAACACCCCCAAGCTAAATCTAAGAATAAGGCCACGTCTCCGATTTGGCAGCGGCCGCACTGGAAAGCTTCTGCAGCGGCTCCTGCTCTTCAACATTGTTGGTTGTCGTTTCGGTTACATCAGTAAACGCTATCTTGTAGACATCCTCGTAGGTGGTGGCAAAGTGAACCTCCAGACCATCTGTAATGTACGTGGGCAACTCCTCGAAGTCTTTCTTGTTATCCACAGGCAGAATAAGACAATTCACTCCACTACGACGTGCCTGAATGAGGGTGATTTATTTATATTTACACACAAATAGATCATTTATTTCTGTTTTACTTACTGCAATCGTCTTTTCCTTAATACCACCCACGGGTAGCACTTTTCCCTTCAGGGATACTTCGCCCGTCATAGCGATATCTTGGCGCACCGGCTTTCCAGTGGCCAACGATACGAGAGCTGTAATAATGGTGATGCCCGCACTGGGGCCATCTTTCGGTGTGGCACCTTCAGGAACATGGAGGTGAATGTGCCTGTAAGGGCCACATATATAGATTAACGAAAATAAGAAAACGCAAATTAAAAAACTTACTCTTGCTCTAAGAACAGATTATTGGGTTCCAGCGAATATAAAAAGTTGCGCGCCACCGTTAAGGCTATTTGGGCCGACTCCTTCATGACATCTCCCAAATTTCCGGTGATGTGCAGCGATCCGGCGACAGTGTTCGGATCTGTTTTTGCCCCCTGGCGAATGTGACGCCTTGAGGTTTCGATGTAAAGCGATGAACCACCCATGGCGGTCCAGGCCAGACCCATGACTACACCCACCGGTGTGGTTGCGTACATGCGATCTGAGCTAAAGATTTGTTTGCCCAGGAATGTGGTCAGATTATCAGCGTTAACCGGAAAGTGCTCGCCTTCTTTTTTGACCACTCGGAAGGCCACCTTGCGAATAACTTTCTCGATATGCTTTTGCAGGTTTCGCACCCCGGATTCCCGGCAATAACTGCGAATCAGCATGTTTAGGGCATCCTCGGAAATGTTGATATGCTTGTCCGTTAATCCACAGTCCTTCATCGCTTGTGGCATCAGATACTGACGAGCGATGGCGATCTTCTCTTCGGCAACATACCCAGACATCTCAATCAATTCCATGCGATCTCTTAAAGGCTCGGGAATAGTGTCGATCACATTAGCTGTGCAGATGAAGAGCACTCGCGAGAGGTCTACCGGCACATCGAGGTAGTGGTCCAGGAAATTCGCATTCTGCTCGGGATCTAGTAGCTCTAACAATGCTGAGCTAGGATCTCCCTGGTAGCCCCTAAAATAGGTTATTTATTATATTACAGTATATCTTAATGAAAGCCTTTTACTCACTTGCCGATCTTGTCCACCTCGTCGATGAGTACCAGAGGATTTTCAATCTTAGTCTTCTTCAGGCACTGAATCAGTTTACCCGGCATTGCGCCCACATAGGTGCGGCGATGTCCCTTGATCTCAGCAACGTCTGTCATGCCGCCCACACTAAAGCGGAAGTACTCGCGATTCAAAGCGCGTGCAATGGACTTTGCTATGCTTGTCTTGCCCACACCAGGGGGTCCATGAAAGCACAAGATCTTGCCCTGCGTAGAGCCCTTGAGGGAACTGACGGCAATAAATTCTAAAATACGCTTCTTGATATCCTCCATTCCGTAGTGATCGTCGTTTAGTGTTTCAGTGGCCTTCTCCAGGCAGAGATTTTCGGTGCTGATAACGCCCCAAGGTAGGGAAGTAAGCCAGTCGAGGTAATTGCGAGTTACACTAAAAAAAAGTAGTATGAGCATATTAGTTAAGCTAAATTCCAAAATATTTTGTAGAACTCACTTAAACTCGGAACTATGACTCTCCAGGAAGTTCAGCTTGGTGAGTTCTTCATCAATAACCGTCATAATAGCTTCGGGAACCACCTTATCCTTCAGCTTTTCGCGGTACTTTTCACCAATGGCATCCTTGTCGTCTTTTTCGATGCCCAGTTCTTTTTTGATGACTTTCAACTGTTCCTGGAGTATATATTTGCGATGTTGCTGCTTGACTTTTTCCTCTACTTCGCGTCCAATTTTTTGTTGGAGCCTGGAGAGTTCCAACTCCTTTTTGAGTAAAGTTAAGGCCAATTGTAGACGTTCTGGGATCTGAAATAGTGATACATATATAAGATTTTTATTTCCGATATAAGTTTATTTTAGTTACATCTGTTTCCTCAAGAATTTTTTGCAGCTCAGCTGGTTCTCCAGCGGAAAGGGATGCTCCTAAATCGCACAGATAAATGGGGTTGTCGACAACTCGTTGATTTTGGTGCAGCATCTGCTGTAGACTCTCTCTGGAAAGTATGATTAATGGCAGATAAACATGTTGTTTGTATCATTTTAAAACATACCTATACAAGGGATTCATTGTGATTATGTCCCGAAGAGTCTTGATTATCTCCTGAGTTAATGCCTTCACCTCTTCCGTTTGTTTATAGATCGGTTGCTTTACGTTCTCCACTTCAACAATAAGAACAGGTTGGGCGCTGGGCGCAGATTGATTAACATTTTCTTTGGCACCAGTCTCAGGTTCCACTATCTTTTCTTCTGTTGGAGGCTTTGGCAAGCTCGATGACTCGACTTTGCCTGATTTCAGTGGCGGCTCCAGAGTCTGGTTTTGTATAAGTTCTTCAGCAGCCGCCGATTCACGTGATTTTCCGGTCCGACTCCTGGGAATTCGGCCACGGGGCTTTCGGGCTGGGTCGGATCTTGATTTTATAGGTGCCGCATCCGCTTGATCAGTGCTTTGATCTTCAGCTGGGATTTGTAATTTTATATTAAATAGAGGATAATGCAAAGTTGTCATTTTCACTAAGGGCAGAAACATAGGTCACACATCTGGGCGCTTAGTGGGTGTGTGGAAAATATGCTTACCGGGCTTAGGAGGTGGCACGTCCTCTACCACCTGACCTGTTATACGAATACGACGATGGGCCACCACAACCATGCGCAGCTTATCACCGAGATCCTGCAGCTCTTGGATTTGTGCAAATGTTCCGAGATTGTAGACATCATTCAAATTGGTGATAAGCTCCTCTTCGCCATCAGTTTTCTTAAGGAAGACGCCTACGTAAGGTTGATTCAGCTTGACTTTGCGACGGAGTAGATCCATGATGATGGGATTGGATACCTATTAGCACATCGGATTTTTTCAAAGCCAAGGAAAAAAGTATTATTAAGGCGTACTTTTAAATGTTGTAAACACTAATAAGAAGTCTAGCTCATTAAAAGCTTACTGACTAAATCAATTCATGATAGTGAGTAGTTATTCATCCAGTCAAATGAAACCTTACCTCCACTATCTTCATAAAGCGGGGAAAGAGAGGATTCTTGCGCATGGCCAACAACGGAACATGTGGCCACACGTCCGGCACCGCCACAGTTGCCGGAAGATGGGTATCTTGATCGGACATAAGATCGGGTCCCATAATAATATCCCCGTTGGAATCATCCCGCTTGCGGCTGTAGAAGCGCTGCACCATCAAATTGGCTCCGTGGAGCCGCTGGAGGCGCAACGACCGATCCCGGCAGTATTGCATCAGGGAACTCTGAATGGGACGATTCCGGTTCCACACTGACGACGAGGCGATGCCACGCATCATGGGGCGCACTCGGATAGCGCGGGCTAACATATTGAAAGCAATATCCACTCGCAATTTACTTAGAAATAACTAGAAATGGTAGAAAAACAATTTGCAGTCCAAATGTGTGGTGAGTGATTATGTGACGGCTGGTGAAATGACAGCGGCTGACAGTGCTGCAAAACGATTTCTTCTATTGTTGCACAGTGGTACCGGTGAAATTTTTTTTTTGTTCTACACCGCATGAACCCAATGACGTCGACAACGTTGTCCCTTATTTAGAGCATTTTTTTAATTTTGGAATTAATTTTTTGAATTTTGTAAGTAAAAAGCATCCATTATAAAATAAATCTTAATTTTTTGTTTTATATGTAAATTCGGTGATTTAAAATTTCCGAAGCTTTGTGTTTTAAGCCCACAGTACATTCAGTGTTGATAGGCGGCGAAATACAAACGAAAGGCAGGAAAATATTGTCCAAGTTTAAGATTTACCAAAATTGTATTTATCTGCATTTAATCATGGTTTCCCGATTCGACCAACAAAAGACCAAGCACCAGCTCTTCCACGTGTCCCTCAGCCTCGCCACCATCCTGATCTGCATGGCGTACATGCAGTATCGCCGGAATTGGGCACATCTCGGCAGCTTCTGGGATTCTCTTGTCGTCCCTATTGTTTTCCTCGGAGAGCTGCTAAAAGTTGTTTTGGCTCGCTTCTACGGGAAGGTTGAGGATGGCGTCCTAACCGCCAAACAGCGCCAGAAAAAGAACTCGTACTTTACGCCGCGGGAGCTCCTCGGAGGATTCACCCTGCAGTTCCTGTGTACACTCCTCTACGCCTTTATCTGCATAATTTTGGGAGCCCCGGTGCTGGGCAACTATGAGCAGACCTTCGTCTTGGCCTTACTGATGACCTTGTTGACGGTGTCACCCACGGTTTTCCTCCTCGGTGGCGGAGGAGCACTACAAGTGTGCTTCTGCGAGAAACCGGACTTTGTGACCAAGTGCGAGGACACGGCTCTGAATCTGTTCAAGTACAATGCACTGGGCGGTATTCTGGGAGCTTGGGCCGGGAGCGTGGTCGCTCCACTAGACTGGGGACGTGACTGGCAGGCTTATCCCATTCCCAACGTGATCGGAGCACTGCTGGGAAGCGCTCTGGGCAATATATACGCTTGTACGCATGTCCTCTACGCCACAGCTCGAGTTTACATGACCAAGAAACGCACTTAAATCTAATAATAAAACTCTTCATTCTGCCACCAAGATTATTACGTTGCGCTGCCACTGAAATCCACTCATCCACTAAGAACCACGTCATCATCCCGTCTAGTCAGCAGCTTAGGAACTACCAAAAAGCAATTACCACTTTAATGTTACATGTTTAATCATATTACTAGCGTGGATTATTAATGAATTCTTTTTAAATCAATCAATAATAAACTAACAAATTATGAATTTAACCAAAGACGGCTTATAAACCATAACACCTAATTACTTTCCCAATCAGGACTTATTTGTTTTATGCGCAGCTTCTTAATCAAGGAATAGGGTACTTTTGCCCGTGAAATATACATTTTCACATGCAGAGGGGCAAAAAGCTTACAAATTTTTTAAACTTAAACTCAATGAAATGACAATACCATTTTTAGCATATCATAACTGATAGACGATAACATATAATTTAATGACACCACTTGACAAACATCTTAAGCTTTAACTGCCATTACAAAGCTCTCATCCTCCAGTAGACACCGTTGGCCCACATAGTTTTCATTGGGCTCCCAGTAGTCTTCTTCATCAGCATCCGCCAGGGGCTGCCAAGCATCCTCATTATTTAGCGCTCCCTCAGGTAGTGGAAACTCCCGTCGGTTATCTAAGGTGTCGTCAGAGGAATGTCTTCTTCGTAGGAAAGAAGCTGTTGGCGCCGCTGGACAGTGGCCAGTCTCAAATAGTTTGTAAAGCTTTATGAAGTGCAGGCCACAGGCCAAGCGCTGCCCCTCCTCCCTAGCTACTAGGGCGCTCCAACTTAGGACCAATGTGGCGTGCGGTACATAGTCAGCTACACTTGCGTTGAACTCTTCCGTGGAGATGTTGGTATTGAAATACACCGTCTCTTCGTTGGTGAGAAAGCTGTGCGGGTCGTGTATCGGAGGCATGTGCTGCTCCACTTGCTGAGCGTGCTGGGCAGGCAGGATCTTTAAATGGGAAAGTCGCGAATGAAGCAATGTTTTAATCGATGGAATGTCTTTATATTCTTCTTGTGTTTCTTTCTCGAGAAGGCGGCACTGAAAATTGCAGCAAATGGAAGACTTGAGGCACTGTGCTCCAGCCTGTCCCGGGCTGACTCCCATACTGTTCATTACTGTAAAAAAATAAATATTAATTAAAAATCTCTTATATTAGTGAAACGTTTTGAAAGAAACTACATAAGTTCATATCAATATATAAATAATTGCATCTTTTAAAAATCGTATTATTATTAATTAACTTACTGTGTAACCTATCGGGATTCAACTTAAATTCCGTGGAGTACAATGAAATAGAGTTGATGTACACTTCCGTTCCCTCTACTGCATGTTGGTTCCTAACGTTCACATCTAGTCCCAATTCATTAGTAACCGCATTGCTGACCACACAAGTGGAGTCTGCCTGCAGGCAACTCTCTACCTGCAGCTGCCAAATATGCCGAACCAATCGATATTTAATGGGTGAATTTGCCACCGTTGGCAATGAGTAATAAAATAGAAGGCGTAAGGTAAAGGGTCCCGCCTGGTGTGGAGCCTGCACCCACAAGGAGATGGTTTGAACTTGCTGGGCGTCTAAGGCAGCCAGCCCAGGCCGGTTAAGTAATCGATATACTCGCTGTCCTCGAATTTCCTTATCCTTTACTAGCTTGTCATTGGAAAGATTGCGAAGAGCTTTACAAACAATGTAAAATGAAAACAAATATTCAATAATGAAATGTATTATTTACTCACAACTCATCATAGCCAGTGGCATTTGGCTGTGCTGATCCAAAAGGGACACACAGCGCGGGTTATCGCATCCCAAATAGATCTCTTCAATCGGAGCAATTCCCATATTCCGAAGAGTTACATGAACGGGAACAATTTCACCAGCCAACAGTCGATTGGGAACGGGAGTAAAGCTTACATTCATGGCGGGCAGTTGGGGAACCAGTTTGATAGTTAATCTGTTGTCCATAACGGTCTGCGATGATTGCTTGGCATTGTGAGGCCTGATCTTTTGGGTTTCAAACTGTAAGGTACCCAGGAGACTGGCTGCAGGATCCGCACCGGCTGCTACTCGACAAACGACTCCCAAAATACTCAGACGTCCGGTCAACTTTGGAGTCAGCTTAAAGTGTAAAGTTTCTTCGGCCTGTTCGGCCAATTTGATGGAAGCCATGCAGCTCGTTTTGATTGCTGCTCCTACTGCTATTTTATTAGCACTATCCGATGATTCCTCATACGTACAGGCGTTGGAGAGCACCTCATCATTGTCCAGTGTGAGTTTCCACAGAAGGTCAATCTCGGATAGGGCTATTCTACATTGAACGCTATTTGAGAGGGTTACAGCAAGCTCAATGGGTTCACCTTGCACGGCAACTGGAGTTTCCAATGCAGGCTGCTGTTTAGTGTACAAATATCTCGAGGGTTTAAAGACAAAGGGCTTATTATTGGCAGCAGTGATCACAAGCATCTCTTCAATCTTGTTCCAAATGGGCTCATCTGCAGTCAGATTTGAGTTGATGTCTATGTTAGTCGCCGGCACATGAGGTGCCACAGCCGACGGTGATTGCACTAAAGTAAGAACACGAACGGAAGATTGCACTACTTGGGGTAAGGCATGTGGTAGTAATCCCAGCTCAGGACTTCGCTTAACCAGTTCCTGAAAAATATATTAGTAGTTGAATTTGCAATAGTTTAATAAAATAGTATTTAATAAAGGCAAATTGTATGAAAAAAGTATTTTACAAACTTACATTCTGAGTCTGAATGTACTCCTTTAAGAAACTGGTCTGCTGCTGTGCACTTTGAAGGCTTCCAGGTCTCAGTAAATGGGCGAAAGATCGACTGGCCTCCTCAAGTTGTTTCAGCATGTAGGCCTGCTTGGCCACCGTATATTGAATGTGATCCTCAGCCAAGCTCCACTCACGCTTTTGGAAAACCTGATAGGCCTGGCGATAGCAACGGTATGCATGCTTTCTTTGGCCAGCTCGGGAATAACGATTCCCGGCCAGCACGATATGGAAGGCATACTTCCTGTGCATTGGCGGTTGGGTCACCAGAAAACAGTAGGCTGCCTGCTCCAGCAAGAGGGCTGAGCGAAGATCTGATTCCTCGTTGGTCATGCGAATCAATTGCTTGGCTACTTCACTATATAGTCGTGCTGTTTTTAAACATTCCATGCTTAGGAGCGTAGCTCTGGTCGCAAATTGCTGCAATCTGTAAAAACAAAATAATAGAAAAGCTGGTAAACAAATCCCACAGTTAACTTACTTGCACACTGTGAGATAACACACAATTGCATCCTCCATGTAGTCATATGTCTTTCTTTGAGCAGTACCCAGCATGAAGGCGGATAGGGCAGCCATTTCCAGGGCTCCCGCATAGTATTGCCAAGCTGAATCCGCATTGAAGTCTCGCTTGGCTTGGTGGTAGGATTGGAAAGCTAAATTGTAGTGACCAAACATGAAGTAGAGATCGCCCAACTTTCGTGTTTGGAGCTCCGCAGATTCATTGGTGTAGCTGTGAACAAAGCGGTTTAACATTAAAATTTAAAAATGGGAACAAAATAAATCTTACATGACTGCATTTTGATTGTTTGCTCCTGCTCCCGGCTTGCTAGTGACAAACCATCGTTTCGTAGCGCTCAATAGCGACTTGCTGACACCCTTTTTGTTCGTCACTCCCTCGGCGAGAATAGCCACCAGATGCTCGATATAGGGAATCAAAGCTCGAACAGCATAGTCCTGCACAAAGTGTCGTAGGTTGTCAATGTCTCGACTGGTAAGACATCCGCCGTGAGGTGCATCCGCCTCTAATTCATTTCCCCAAACATTGGGATTGATTGTTTGAGAGGCAATACTCTCGCTGCTGATGCTAAATTTCGAATTAATCGCCTCTGTGGCGCTTTCCTGCATGGGACTCAGCGGATGAAGCATGGCCAGATCGCTATCTTGAGCACTGACTCCTTCCAGGAGCTGTGACATTTGCATAGCAGGCATACTTATTACAGAAACCGCTTCCTGTGGCGATTTCGGTGCACTAAGATCAGTGGAGGGTAGATTTGGATCACTTTTAGGCTGTCTTTTAATAAACGTTGCCCAGTGATCTGGAACCTCAGCTGCACCCTGAGAATCCATCGAGTTGATCGACACCAAAAAACACTTGCTGTCTCCGAACGTGGATTTGAGCAGCTCGAATCCCTGCTGTGCTTTGGACAAGTCTCCCTGGCTAGCCTCGTGCAGCACTACGTAACTATTGAGGACCTCGGTGGGATGGAACCACTTGGGCAGTTTTTGGGGCGTGATGCTCTGCATCTGCTGCACACGTTGTCCCAGTTTGTGGGCGGTCTCCACGATCTGGGGATCTGCGCTGGATAGCACTAGCAAACAACTTAATAGATGGCGGGTGAACTCATGATCCGCCGGAAATTGCACAGTTAAAAAGGTCTCACGCCACTGCTCGAACCATGGTTCCGATGTGGGTAACTCAAGGTCTATGCCAGCTATGGGAGAATGGTAAATGAGTTACCAAAAGACATTTTTGCATCGCTTAAACCCTTACCTATGGTGGCCAGTCTGGTTTTGTCATTATGGGCGTTGGTCACAGACTCGTTGAGCATCTTCCTGGCCAAAATTGTTTGCGGCGGCCGCCAGTCCACATCACAGAAATTGAGACGGAGTCCACGCACCGATACACTCGTTCCGGACACGTCGCGAAAGTGTGCTAAAGAAAGGAGTACAAATGCATTTAATTTTTGGCCATTTAGAATTTGTTGGCAATTTAAGTTTATTATCAACAATGTTAGAATCAACGTTTACCAACTTCTGAGCTTTAAACATGTCATCCACACCATAACAACCCTTAAACAACTACTTTGTATGCAAAATGTTAAATAACCATGTCGAATCGGTTGAAAGTTCCATAGAAAAGACCTATTTTCTTAGCCGCGTCTATGCCTTGTTTACCTCACCCGCACGCCCCCTTACACACAAACCATTCACTATCCCATTCACTCACCATCATTTGGCAACTTTGCGAACGGCTGCAGGAGTTCCACGAAGGAGAGGTTGTTCCGGTGGCAAATCTCGTCCGCCTGTGGACTGGACAGCACGCCGATCAGCGGCGAGAAGATGTTCCGGATGATGTCGCGAGCATTGTAACTCTGGCCCGTCAGGTGCAGCATTACTCCAACTATTTACAAAGAAAATACAGAACACCACACAACAATTGCAGGGAGCAGCTGGAGATGGCACTTGATGCAAGTTTGTATCGAAACTATCGTTACTGGCAGAAAGTCGACAGCTGTTTTTTGCGCAGATATCGATCGCTCTTCCAATCAGAAAATATATGTTCCAATTTTTATTTGACTTGGTTTTTCTGAAGATCATTATTTTGTCATATGTGTATTTTTTGTAAACCATTCCGTAATGCCGCTGAAACTACAGCATCTAGGTTTTTTTTTATCGTTAATTCGTGTAAAGGCCAGTTGTAACGAAACGAAATTATTATTAGTATTTTTTAGATCTTGTAAACTCGTTCACCAATCGAACTATTGTCGCGTTTTGACATTCCGCCACTTGTCGTGGTGAGTTTTTCGCCACCACTTGCGACACCGAACGGTCCCTCTGAAGCGCGGGAAAGAAGTCAGCTGTCACCATTTGTGCGAAGACAAGCGGAATAATTGCGATAAATAAAAGCAGAATAGCGACAGACAATTGCACAAACCTGATTCATGTTGTAACCAAAACAAACTACTAGCATTACAGTACATATATCAAGTATTTGCTGAGCGTTTTGCAGGTGAATTTCGCAAAGCAATTCCCTAGTCGGACAAAAGCAGAACCTCTAAAAAAAGCGCGCAGTCGAAGGAGTCTTTAAAATATCGGTCTACGCTCTGCAATCTCCGAGGTACAGTCATGGCCAAGGTGCACATCACCAACGTGGTGGTGCTGGACAACCCGAGCAGCTTCTTCAACCCCTTTCAGTTCGAACTCACGTTCGAGTGCATTGAGGAGCTAAAAGAGGATCTAGAGTGGAAGATGATCTATGTAGGCTCGGCGGAGTCCGAGGAGCACGACCAGGTGCTGGACACCATATACGTGGGACCTGTGCCTGAGGGGCGACACATCTTTGTCTTCCAGGCGGATCCGCCAGACGTCAGCAAGATCCCGGAACCGGATGCGGTGGGCGTTACCATTGTTCTGCTTACCTGCTCCTACCGCGGCCAGGAGTTCGTCCGCGTGGGCTACTATGTGAATAACGACTACGCTGACCCGGAGATGCGCGAGAACCCGCCAACAAAGCCTCTTTTCGAGAAGCTGACGCGAAACATCCTGGCCAGCAAGCCGCGCGTCACCCGATTCAAAATCAATTGGGACTACGGGCACATCAACGGGAATGGAAATGGCGTGGAGAACGGCCATCAAGATGAGATGGCCACCGATGGACCGTCCACATCGGAGGCGGCTTCAGCAGTTATCCATCCCGAAGATGATAATAGTTTGGCCATGCCAATGGAGAACGGAATCAAGGCCTTGAACGAGAACTCCAACTCACTGGCCATGGAATGTTGAGAGCTGCCGGCAGTCCGAACAATGACCACACTAACACACTGTCTCTCACTTAAACCAACATGGGCAACAATGGATAACTTAGCACTCCTGGTCCTCGTCCCTCTTTTTACTTCTAAGTAACTAAGATTAAAGCAAAAATATATGTATACATTAAATTATTTCACAAAACATGCATTTTCTTAGCTATATTTGACTTTTCTGTGCGCACTTATTTGTGTTTGAAGAATGACTAATACGTTCATGGCAAAGTTCAGTTGGCCGTGTTCAATAGAAATGATACCCTTTTTTTTATTAAGAAACTCTATTATCAATTATTGCACTTGTACAGCATTAATGCCTAAATAGAAATAATAAGCATATTCTTGAAAGAAACTCCGTTTTCAATAATTGAATTTTGTACAGAACTGATTTTTTGTCTAAATGATTTATATGATTTTTTTGTTGTTTAAAAACAAGTTAAGTAAAAAATGGGAAAAATTCACATCAGATTGGAAGAGAAATTTAATATTATCAGGACGGCATTTTATTATATTTAATTATATCTAAAAATATTCATAAACCTGAAACTTTGTTTTATTATAATTTTTTATATTATTTTTTTTTAATATAATCTTTGACTACACATTTTCTTGAAATTCCGTTAAATCAAATAATACTGGATCAATTCTTCCTTTGTGCAATATTCAGCAACAATTACATTAGAACAAAAACAGAAAAAAACTCAAATCTCAAATCTTTGCTGTACAAAATTTAAGTAACAGACATCTTAGGATGCCTATCAGCCAACACGATCTTGCCCGTTTTGCCAGCGCCCCGGGCAGTTGCCCTCGGATCAGCATGAGCAACTCGAGCAATACGTGGAGAGTACTCCAGAATTTGTGAAATGCTTAAACTGATCCATCCTCCTGATCGTCCTTAGGTATCTCAGCTATTCGGATCTAGATCTGGGCAGCAAGTTTTGCGGCGGAGGATCCCTGAGGACGGAACCTAGCTGCGATCACTGGAAGTTCTGCGAAAAGGTGCCCAATCGCTCAGACGTGGAGGCCGACTCATTGGGCTGTCCTGTGGGCCTCGTCTGCTCAAATGCCACTGTAAACAATCCCTGCGGATGTTCTCCCAAGCAGCAGGAGGCGAATGTTCTTAACTTCGCCACCTATCTGAAGGCATTCGCCTTGATTTATGTCCTGCCCGAAACGGACTGGACGGCAGAGAAGATCGACATGCTGCTGGAGGAGGGCACGGATTTATTTCGGGCCAGCTCGGATGTGAATCAAGGGCACGACGACCCCGACGAACACAAACTACTGGAGCCGGAGATCTACACCAACGAAGAGAAGCGGATCAAGAGAAATTTCAACCTAGAAGGCCACACCTTTACTTTGGCATTGGAACCCCGCTATCTAGGGGTAGGATCAAAGCCCCTGGACCAGCAGCCGCCGCATATCATCAAAAATCTAGGGACAATTTTACAGAGTTTCTTCAAGTCCAGCCGCTACTGTCTTCTTCTCACCCGAGTGGGTCACCTGCTCATCTGGCGGCGTAGACGGGTTTTTTTCGTCCTTGACGTTAAGGGCAGAGCAAAGGACGACCTGGCAACCGTAAAGGATAACGGAGTGGCAATGCTGGTATGCCTGAAGTCCATTGATAATGTTGTCCATCTGGCCAGTAACTTGAGCGGAATCTCTCCGCGAGATGAGTTCAGCATCCGGGAACTGGTGGTTGTGCGCCTAGAGACCCCGGATGGACGCATCTATATGCGCGACACCAGCCATCGATCCATCGAATTCAAGGTGGTAAACAAGAGTTATGCCTATCTGAAGGGCACTCTGCACCTATCGTTAAACAAAGACGATCCGGTGAGGAATCGCAGTAGCCTGATGGTGGCCGTGGGCTCGGTCCTGGCCAGCAAAATCGATCACCCGGCCAACTGGGACACTAATATGCTGGATCGTTTAATCAGCTATGGAGTGGAATTGTGCAGAAGTTGCTGGTCGGATTGCTTGAGGGATCGACGACCCATTGACCTGGACACCTTTCCGACCCAACTTCGAATGGGACAGTTTGTGTTGGAGCTAAAGCTAATTCCGAATGTGAGAACGGGTCACTGGAGGTGTGGCGTCCGCATCATTGGTACCGATTTCGAAGCTCACGTCTCGCAGGCTCTCAAGGAGCTTGGCAACGTGGTGTTCCAGATCAACAATCAGATGTATGCCATTTGGCTTAAGGATGGATTCTATTACCTCGTCGATCCCTATCGACACACCATCGTGGGCACCCATGTGGCGGAAGACAAGGCTGAGGGCGCCAAGTGGGCCACGGTGCGCATGTTTCGCGACCAGCTGACCATGCTCAGCGTGTTCCACCAGCTGCTGAAGGAGTCCAACCGGCAGTCTGCCTACTATGTCCACGTGGTGCGTATACGTAATCTCGCCGAGTGTCCAGAGGGATACGCCCTATTGCCGATGCCCGATGGGAAGGACAGCTGCGAAGTGAAGTCCTTGAACGAGACCATATTCTTCAATGAGCAGCAATGCGTCAGAGTGTGTAACAAATCCCTGGCGGAGATCAGCGACTATGAGGAGGATGTGGTTAGTCTTCTTACAGATAAATCCGACATTGATCACTTTCAAGTCCTGGATGAGCAACAGAATGGAGGGGCAGAGTGCGAGTTTTGTGAGGAAGAGTTCCGCACGGAACCCTTAAAGAGACGACCAAAGGGCAAAAATACTAATTCGAAAAGCAGAGTGGGCCTTTCCAAAAGAGAGCAAGACATAAAGGACACCTCCGGCAAAATGTTACCTACTGCCAGTAGGACACCAAATGATAAAGACTCTCCAAGATTGGATAAAAAGAGTAGGTCTGCAAACAGGCAAGCAGGTGGCAGATCCTCATCCACAAAGTCACCTGGACTTACCAAATCTAGAGAAAATACATCAAATAGGATTGCAAAAAGAAGTGTGCTCCCCTCTAAGCAAACTGAACTCGGGACCCATTTTCCTCCATCAAAGGCTCCTGTAAAGACCACACCTAACGTAGCACCACCTTCTGGAAGGATTGTGAGAAGCACTATTAAGACCAGGGAAGTTGGTGGCAGATCGTCTAATCGTTCTCAGAACAACACTCTTGGACGTTCTAGATCTAGAGAAGAGCCATTTCCTGAGAGGATTACAACAAAAAAAATGCAGTTCAAAAGGCAGGCTGGAGGCATGTGTTCTAGAGATCCTCTTTCCACTTCCCCCGAACGTTGCAAACCTAGAGAAGGGTCTTCTCCTGATAGAACTATAAAAAAGATTGTGAAATCATCCAGACAAACTGGTGGCACAGTTTGCAGTCCTCCTCCGGATGTGTCCTCACTACGATACAGATCCAAGGAAGATGTTACACCTGGAAAGATTATGATAAAATCAGAAAATACTAAGGACAGTGGCTCACCCATAAAGTCCCATTTACGTTCCAAGTCTAGAAACAGGTCACCTGGTAAGTTTTCCCCACGCGGAACTCCATCAAGGAAGATGGCACCCAAAGTAGATGATTCCAAGGGAGCAAACCCCGCCCTCGACTTATCAATCACCAAAGAAGCCATTCGTACACAGGTAGCAAATAAGGAAGCAAGCGACAGAAAAGGAGTAATTGCCAGCAAGGGAGTAATGCTTCTCCGCAAAGTAAATATGAAAACGGACACCGCCATTGAACCGTCGAAAAAGGAGGCGACTCAAACCCACATACTGCAGCAATCCGTGGATAAGTCAAAAAGTCTGGGCGTAGCTCCTTTGGCCGCAGCCCACCTGAATACACCGGCGGCCTCAAACTTTGTTAACGAACTAGACCAAAAGGAAAAACCCCCTTATCCAAAGATGAATGTTCGGAATGCAGAGCAATCTATCGAACATCCCAAAAACTGTTGCTGTCGCGATGCCGAGGAGGATTCCATGGAGGGAATCGGGTCCCGAATGCCGGTCAAATTTCCCGGCTTTAGTCGAGCGCCCCATCTCCTCGCCGTCGCCGGATCCGAGAGTGGAACCGTGGAGAGCCTGAACCGGGTGCTGAGCTCCGCCTTCAAAGTGGCCAACCGGGTGCTCACGATGACGCCGTGGGGAAACTACGTGGTCTTCAGGCATCATCCCACCAACAGGTCGGCGGCCACGTGGTTCTATGTTTTCGATGGCTGCACCTGCGACATCGATCGCTTCCGCCACCTCGATCTGTCCACGGGCACGGCTGGATTGATCGCTTTCCGCAAGCAATCCGAGGTTGTGTGCCACATTATCGATTCGCGGGAGGAGAAGGCCCTCAAGATGCTGCGCTCCGGAATGGAGGATCCTCCCCACAAGAGGATACAAAGGCTGTTGGCTCGCTGACACTCGATATGATCGCCTTTAGACATTCACTTGTAGAGAATGAAATTTTAAGTAAACTAAACGAAATTAGAAGGAATTCATGGCAAATATAATTTTCGAATCCTCATTTCGATTGTAAAAATATGTTTATTTTTATATGCCTCATCAATGAGACCCTATTTTAACGTTTATATCTTACGAGGATACTATCTTCAATAAAAGTCCCAGGGCATAAGCGTTCTTACAAGTTTTCATTTTATTATTATTGCTAATTCGTATGAGTCGTTAAAATTAAACTTAATATGAAGTACATTTACATAATGTAGAGAAACGTCGCCCACAAAGGAACGACACATCTTACGAAGCTAAACATCCAACTAGTGTGTAAATATATAGAATATATATATATATATATATATATTGAGTGTATATAGAATAATATTAAATTTGTAATTCGTGTGCAGCAGATGAACGATTTCCAGAGGGGCGAAACGTATTTGACCAAATATATACCTACCTGTTCTAGAAAGCGCTCATGGCCACATCATAGCCGAGGTTAGATCTGCCAGTTTATTATTTAATTTATCCAAAACATATTCTCTGTGTTTGTGATTGCATTAAGGCACTGAAGCTTGGAATTTTGTGCATATATTTATGTAGAAAGTAACACTTCCCGGTTGATCGAACGGCCACTTACCCACATAATTGGGAAACTGACACGCGAAAGCATCGAAATTATACGTACAATGCGCTTCTTAAAAACACTTTTCTTAGTTCTTAGCAAATTTTGTTTTATAAAAATATCCCTGCTGACTATTTCGCCATATTCCCTTCATTACTGATTAATGCCTGAGGCCAATTCTATTTTTTGTTGCTTTGTAGTTGTGGGAGCGTTTGTTGGGTTTTCCTTTCAGTTGTGGTTCAAGCTCTTATTATCAAAACGGAAACTAAACCTAATGGCTTAAGTTAGATGTACAATTATGAAATTTTTTAAATATATTACAAAGGCAGCTCTCTAAGGACAAGAATATGGGTAGTTTTAACTAAACCTAATGCGAAATTATATTTAGCAAAATAGGAAATGCATGCGATACGAGTACGACACGGACAAAGATCGCCCCAAAGAACCCAAAAGGGTTTGTATTCCGGAATTAAACTGCTCCGAGGCAATCAACGCTGGGAGAGAATCTTCCGCTTCCGCTGGTTCATATAAATTAGAGGAGCTAGTTATCTGGACATGAACGTAGATAATACCATACAGTTTAGGTCGATTTCTCGTTGAGTATATAGGAGATAGTTTTTGCTGCGTAACTTGGACAACTCCAACTTCGGGCCTAATCAAGGGGCCCCCACCTAGACTAGATATCGTTCCAGGTTAGACCATATTGACGGCGCCATCAGCCTCAAAAGTAGGTATGGATATAATATCGCTGCTGCGTACGGCGCCCATAGGCAAAGCTGGACCCTCGGCCTTGGCTTCCGTCGGCCGGTTTCCCTGCTCCTCATCGCTGGAATCACTCGAATCGTCTTCGGGCTCGCTATAGCTGTTGCTTGAGGTGGATGTGGCCTGAGTTTTCTTCATGTCCGCAATGTCGGTATTGCTCTCTAGTGTCGAGTGCTGGCTGGAGGGTGAGTGACTGTACTCGGAGGTGTTTTCCTCCTCGTCTGATACGATTACCACATTGCGCTTGTGGATGGCAATCTTCTGGGAGAGTGGAGCCTTGTAGCTGCGACGGGGTCGCATGCCACGAGCTATGGGCTGGCGGCCAATGCTAAAATGGCAGAAATTTCACATTAACCTTACACTACAAATTCAAGGCACGAATCTTCCACACGCACCTTCTTCTCCGCAGAGCGTACTTGTAGTCCGTGGTCTCGCCCTCCTCGTCCGACCAGCTGTCCTGCTCATGCGACTCCCCGTTGGCATTGCCTATCGAACTGCCGTTTGGATTGTCCCCCAGTGGATGCTTCCGCCGTTTGCTATGTGTGCTGCTGCATCGACTTAAACACGGACTGTTACCACTCTCACGCAATTCAAGAGGAGAGGCTCCTCCATTCCCATTATCGGCATTGCTCACGGAGTTCGTGTTTGACTGAATGGACAGGCGGTTTTCGTTGATGAATTCGATGACTTTGCGGCCTAGACGTTCCAGGTTTTCGTTGTCACTGCAGCATTCAGTCATGTCCAAACGTTCGTTGCTGTTCATTACATCGTCGATGAGCTGATCGGGACTAGAGCAGGCATCTTGGTAGGTCAGCTCGCTTGTGCTCAGAGAGTTGCCATTCGACGGACAAGCGGGATTCACGGCGCCAGCTGCAGATGAAGTGCTTCCACTTCGAGCCCTCGCCTGAGCTTGGGCAATTTTCTGTACTCTCTGCAGTTGCAGCGGCAGTTGGCGATGATTCGGAACTGGCACGTCGATGGGCTGAGATCGAGGAGCCTCCGCGCTAGGACTAATATCCGTTTCACTCACGTCCATGGCATCTGTTTGGGTTTGTCTCTCCACCAGCTGCACCTTTCGGTTCTCCGGTTCGCTCTGGTAACGACGATCCCTCGTCGGACTGTACTTGGGTGGTGCACCGAAGGAACCAGATGCGTTGCGTCGGTGCCGGAAGACCTTCTTGTTTTTATTGGGCATGGGTGCGCCTAAGCCGCTACTCGGGATGATATTGGCCAGATACGATTTGGGTTGGCAATTGCTATCAAGCTGGGCATATAGCATACACTTCACAGGGGACTGCAAGTTAGAGTTGTTTTATAATTAATGTTTTATATTTCATATTCATTTCAAAATTATGCGCACTCGGGTATAATTAATCATTTAATAACAGCGATAAACAATGAAATATCCTTCTTTAAAATCTTGCTATCGCCTGCCCTCTTTTTATAAAGTAACCATAAAAACATAATATTTGAGTTCCAGATATAAGCAAGCTTACGTATTACAAAAGCATAACTAAGCATAAATTTCTCTGTTTTTTATATAGAATGTGAATATTGTGCATTTATATTCCGATAGCTTATTGAAAAAACAATTCAATACGTCTATAAGTATACCTCCGGCGTAGTCTCTGGATCCGGCGTTGTTGATTGTTGCTGAATGGCGGCAGGAGCAGGGTTCAGGCGTCGGCGATAGTGTTGCATTTTTCGGATCGTGTTGCCAAAACGTCGATTGGGTTTGTAGCCACTTCCTGGTAGTTTCCGTTCTCGTCTGAAGGAAACGCATGGGTTTAATCAAAAGAATCTTACTGAGAAAACTGCTGCACTTACTCTGCGATTTCCTTCTCCTTTTCCTGCAACTGGGACATGCACTCGCTGAGTTCGAAGAAAAGCTGGTTGGTCTTTTGCAACTTATCCTCGTACACCATTCGGATATCCTGGGCATGTCGCCACTCTGCCGTCCGCCGCTTAATCAGATCTTGCTCGTACTTGTGTATGTTGGTGCCATTTTGGGTAATCTCCTTCAAGTGAGATCTCACCTCCTCCTTCCACGACTTTTGCGTCTCAAAATATTGCTTCTCGGTTTTTCTCAGCAGTTCCGGTCCGGCGATATCCAAGTGCGAGAGTATCTGCCGGAACGATGGCCGATTTCGGGGCTTACTTTTCCAACAGAGCTTAACCAGCAACTTAAATCCCTCCGGACAGGTGCTCGGGACCAGCAGCTTGAGAGAGTTGTTGCCCACACCCCAGATTATGGCTGATGAGTCCACATCCTTGTAAGGTATCTCGCAGGTGAGCATTTCCCATAGCACCACACCGTACGACCAAATGTCCACCTTCTCGGAGCACGGCTCATTCCTGATCACTTCCGGAGCCATCCAGGCTACGGTACCAGCAAAGCTCATCTTGGTGCTGATCTCGTTCCACTCGCGACTGGTGCCAAAGTCGCTGATCTTCACCACCTCATTTGTACTAATCAGTATGCTAAAAATAAGCAGAGTTTATAATATGATTTTCGATGTTGTTTCTTTAACTTACTTTGGACTCTTTAGATCTCGGTGTATGATCTTGTGGGAATGCAGATACTGCATGCCCAGGGCAATTTGCTTGGACCAAGAGACCAAGCGGGACGGTAACATGACTTGCTCCTCCTTCAGGATATTCTGCAGTGGGCCATACGGACAGAACTCCATGATGATGCAGAACACCGGTGACTGCGTGCAAACCCCTCTGCAAGGGTAAAAAATATTAGTCATACATTTTTTAATAATAAATCCATAATAAGTATGTGTACTTTCTATATATAATAATTTATATTTGATAAAACAATTCTCAGAATTATTTTGCTTAAAGTTATTTGTTTTTAGCTACTAAATTGTGCTTTCCTTTTTGATTTCTCACACAATAAACCAAATCAAATATAAAAACAAAAGAGAGAATTCTATAGTCGAGTTCCCCGACTATCAGATACGCAATACGAACGCGAAATTTCATTTTTTATAATTTTTCTGGGGAATAAAATAAAAAACATTTAAAAATTGTTTAAAAGTGTGGGGGTGGCCGTTTTGTACGTGTGATAAGGGGCGTAGCCAAAGTGTTTTGGTATACCTATAGAAATTAGCAAGGCAAACAATAAACCGAAGACAAATCGAAACATTTCTAAAAGTGGGCGTAAGAGTGAAATTTACAAGACTAATAAAAATATAAAAAAATATCAAAACATTGTTGAAAAGTGTGGGCGTGGCCGTTTTGGGTCGTTTGTGGGCGTGGCAACATGGGTCAAGAAACTTGCGCTGGGTCTATGTCTCTAGAACCTGTATGCTTAATCTTAACCTTCTAGCTTTTATAGTTCCTTAGATCTCGACGTTCATACGGACAGTCGGACAAACGGACAGGATCAAGAATATATGTATATGTATACTTTATATGGCCGGAAACGCTTTCTGCCTGTTAACTTCTTTTTAACGAATCTTGTATACACTTTTACTCTACGAGTAACGGGTATAATAACTGTTACTCATTTGCAAACTAAAAACGCTAAAACTTTGCTCTTTTTTATTGTTCGTAGTAAGGGGCGGGTTCTATTTTTAAAACGTTTGTTTTATTTTCAGTCTATGAATGGATGGATGTATATTATACTCTCGTACTCACTTGAACTTAATAATGTTCTCATGATCGAGCTTCCTGAGATGCTTGATGTCCGTTTCCTTCAGCTCCTTCACCTTCTTGACCGCCACAGTCTCGTTCTTTAGCCTGCCACTGAAGACGGCTCCTTGTGCTCCGCTTCCCAGCCATTCCAACTCGGTGATGGACTCAAATGGAATCTGCCAGTCCTCGCTCCGCTGACTCTTCACCTCGATCACCCCCGTCTTCCCGATGAACGAAAGCACGGGCTTCATGCATCCGAGCAGTCCGTACATCCAGCCAATGGGCTTGTCCGGATGCCCGAAGGCCGCCCCTGCTCCTCCCACATGAGGTGGCCAGCGCTGTTGGCACGTGTTTTCCGCACTGCTGTCCGTGATCTCCGCATAGTTGTTGTGATGCTGCAGGCGGGGCGGAGAGTCCAGGTCGGAGGATTTGAACGGCAGGTCTGTAGCGGCGATGCCTAGGTGACCGAACTCATCCTGCAGGCAAGCCATGCTGTGAAGAAAAGAAAATATGACATGGATGAGTATACAAAATCCATAGGCAATCATATACAGCACATAAACAGAAGGTATAGATTTTGAACATACAAGATGGAAGAAATAATATGCGGCCTAAATCTGAATCTAGACATTGATCACAGTTCAAACAAACCATTTTCATCTCAAATTAGTTCAATTGATGTTTATTAAACATTAGAAACTAACTATGTTATATATATAGTATGTTATATACATACATACGTATGTACATAATTGGCTTATCTAAGCTTGTTCTGTATTTCATAACATTTAAAACATTTTCTTACTGAATAAAAGGGGTTCCAAAGCAAAGTTTAGCTTTCTAAAGAAGTAAAGTCTAATAATTAATTACATACAAATTGAACCCTGAAATCACCTATGTACATTAAGCTCTAATAAGAAGATAAATAGCCACAGTTCTCAGGATTTTCCGATCCGCGAAATGTTTGCATGTCGAAAACTTTACGCAACCTATAATTACTACTATTTTTACTATTACTATACTAATTTACTATTACTATACTAATTTACTATACTACTATTACTATACTAACTGTATTAGTATTTTTAAATGCCATCTTTAAGCAAATAATTTCAAATCATTAAATTAACAAATGAGGGTCAGCCCACAAAATGTTTGAGAGGCTTTTAGTTTTTTAGTAAAAATAAAGAGTAACATAATATATAAAAATAAAGGTAACAGTGATTGGGTTTTTTGTTTTAAGTCTTTATCAGTCAATTATACATATTGGCGCCAATATTATCAAGTGAGATATTTTCCTCAGGTTATCTATCAATCAAAAGTTTGCTAAAAATGTGCCGATTACGCATAGCCTTTAAATAGAATTTCCTTATCGTAACATTGGTGATAAAAAATGCGCCCAGCATCATCATTCGATCTGAAGAGAACGTCGCAAAAGCCGATAGTTTATTGCTAGTAAATCGTTCGTATGATAAACAAAGTGCGTATTCGCGATTTCTGTGTTTACACACGCCATAATAATCACTTTTCGTGCTGACACAGTGAACGGGCAAAAAAAATCGAAGTTTGATAAAAGCAAGCCCGAGCAAATAAATATTAGGAAAGTGATCGCTTGAAATTCAGTTCTTCGCGCACCCATACGTATGAAAAATGCCTTCCTGTTGGAATTCGTGTTTGCTTTTCTGTCCGATAAGATAAACGAACACAGGACGTTGGGAGCGGGAAGGGGTGGAGTACAGTGGAGTGCAAATGCGGCAGCAGGTGAAAAAACATTTATCATTTATCACTGCCAGAATGGCAATAAAGAGCACAAAAACTGTAAGTAGAAAGTCTGTTAGACGAAATCACCTGCCACACACCTACACCAATGCACCCACACTTACACACGTATACATATGTATGCATGTATTTAAGCCCGTCTACTGTTTTCCTTGGATCGTATTCGTTATTCGCATTACCACTGTTGATTTGGTTTAGCTGAAATGATTTTACAAATACACATATCCACGTTGATTGTGAAATTAAGAATATGTGGCTTCTTTATAAACATGAAGCAAATTCTATTCATTATCAAAATTAAAAGAAAAAGAGCCGTTGGTTATATTATTTTGTACATAAAAAGTGTACTTCGAGAGCCATAGGGTTTTTCCATACTCCTATAGTGACTAAACTTATATTTAAAAATGTTCTTGTTAATTATCATGAGGCCACATTATTAAAACTAACGATTATTAAAAAGAAGCTCAAATGACAAGAATGTTACTGTTCTTAAGTGGAATCATAAAAAGCATATATATCTCTCTATTTAAGCTGAGCAATTTATGTTTTATATCAGCTTAGATCGATAATTTTGGTTACGTATTGGTAACGATAAAAAGTATGCATAATAAATATCCTACCATTTATCTATGTACATACATGAAGTTTTTTTTATCATGCGATTTTTACGGATTAAATAAGAAGAACAGTCCCTTTGCAAGTATTTGTTAGTTTCTTTATTACTGTCTTCTATTCCAAGACAACATATTAACACTAAATTAGCATTGTTCGAAGGGTAGCTAAGTAAGTCAGCAAGTTTTCCCACACTGATAATTCTGGTTGGCTCTCAGGTGAAATGTGGATATATGTAAGTGGAGGTATTGTCCCTGCTTATTAAAGTTTCTTATAATACAAATCATAATTTGATAGCCGCTTAGCTTTTATCTTCGCTTTTCGGGTACGAAGATTTACTCCATTACATGGTGAATTCACCCCTACCTGTTGATCATTGGAAAAAAAATCACACGCGCATTAGTGTACCGTTCTCTGTTTTTTTGACAATACAGCCGTCCTGCTCGCACGCGGCTGGCGGCACCCGCCGTGCAAATGTCAAAAACCTTTCGTTTATTTATGAATTTGTGAAAAAGCATTAATTTCCGTCCCCAAATGTTCTGTTGCGATATGCGGCCAAGCACGTTTTGACCTTTGGCGTGTGGTTCATAGAACGCGGATATTTGGCGGCGTCTCCCCATTTCTTTTCATTCATTTCTGCATGGGTCAGCGGTGAATCTGTGAGATTCTGTGACTCAGTGCATCTTGAGATACTTTCGGGTGCGTGTATTTTACCTTTTTTCTTTGGTGATGATCATGTCGGGCGGGTCATTGTGGCTAAAGAACGGTATGATGTAGACCATGGTTTATTTGTTATTGCCACTTTTTTGGTTCCCTTTCGTAATTAGTTGTCGCGCACTAAGAATTTCATTCATTCATGCGACGAGACTGCATTAATGCAAAATTTTACGCTCGCTTTTCGCCAGCAGTTCTGTTTTTTTTTTGTTTTTACGCACTGGGCCAACAACAAAAGTTGGCTAACTTTTGATTGTGAGTTCGTGCCAAGCACCAGCAGCCACCGAAAAAACAACAACAATCGCCTTTTGTCGTCCGATGTATAATAATAAAAAAAAGTGACGTCAAGGTAAGTTGGTATCGCTTTTTGTTGCTATTAATTACAAGAAAAGAGAGACGAACGCGACGCGTAACACTTTCGTTGGCGGTTTTTCAAGACTGTTGCTTATTGGTTGGGTTTGGGGGGGAAAAATGCAATAATTTCACGTATTTCGCACAACTGCGTCACACCAACACACAGACAACGGCTGCAAACTGATTTGGCGATAAGCTCGCTTTTGTTTTTGTTGTCGCACAAACACACGGACGCAAATTAAGGCAGGCTTGCGAATTTCAAGCGCAAAGAGCGACCACCAGAAGCGATTGATTTTCGCCAACTAAATCGCGACTCGCAGCGTGAGCATAACGGTCTAGCTCCACATTATCAGTATCAGTTCGGATGGAGCTCTCTCTCCCGCTCCGCTCTCATCTGCTGTTATCATCCGGCGTTGTTGTTGTCAGACTGACCGCATTCCCCAGCGCCTGTATCGACTGGCCAACCATCTCGAGGTCTCCCCAGGCCAGGCTGCCATCTGGTCACACTTAAAACCAGTTTTCATGGTGGGGAACACATGATCAAATCTCACACACATCCACACAAATACAGATACAGGTGGTCGTGCTGTGGATGTAAGTGTGCGAATAGGAAGTTTTTGGCTGCGCCCCCCTGCAAATTGTATCGCCCAATTTTTTTTACAGTGGATACTGCCTATGAAGACATTTCCGTGTGCTTGTTATCTCTACTCCTGAAAATCGAGTGCTCTCCTTAGTAATATTATAATCAATCACAATTACAAAAAATTATTAAATACTAGTATTTCGCTATTTAAATAATGAAACCCCTTTTATCTGCTTATCTGTTAACACTGTTGTTTTGCAGTGTTTTAGTAGATGTCTGTATGTCTGTCTTCTTTGTTGTCATTATTATGCTCTTTTAATATCTACTGTGATAACTTTTTATTATTTCACAACAAGCTTTTTTGGTTTGCACGTGCTTTCTAATGATTTCTATTTACTTAGTGAGACTAGGAACTAGGAAAATAAAGCTGACGCCTCCTATTTGGGAAATAGAATCCTGTATCTATCGGATAAAGTTGAATTTTTTATTGTTACTCAGTTCAAGATTTTTGTGGCTTTTTAAATTTTTAAACGATCGTTTAACCTGCTAAATACTTTCGAGTATTCAGTTGCTTGCGAATTACATAAAAACTTGTATACAGTGAAGGTCGATTACCCCGCTTAATTAAGCACGATTCGGCGGCATATTCTTGAAATATTAATTAAAATTTCAAGCCGATTTTGTTTCTTTTACTTAAACACGACGAGTTTTTAATGGCTGAAAGTATTTATTTTTTGGGGTTTTTATGCTCGAGGTTGCTTTTTAGTTTTTTTTTTAAGATTTAATCAATTATGTGATTACTCTTTAAATAAAGTTTCTAAATGTCCAACAACTTTTCTATAATCAACTCAAACAAAAATCGTTCTAAAACTTTTAGGTTTTTGTCTTAGCCATCACGACCATAATGTCTAATAATAATAATGCTCACCTCCTTCGCAGATTGTCGGTCTGATCGAGCGACAAGTTGGGGCTGCTGCCGTGGTGTCGCCTCCGTCCGTGTAGCTGTTGTTGTTGCCGGGAGGCGGCGGTGACCAGATCATCGCGACTTTTGCTCAGACTGTCGCTGAACGGTTGCATTGTCCAGGATTGGTGTGGTTTGGGTATGTGTATTGGTGGCTCTATGATCGATCCTTACGACATTCTGGTCAATAAAGCGGTTGCTATATGGAGATACCACGAACATTAGTATTTTTTGGCTGGGGATTTCCTTTTCAGACACACACACGCGCACATTCGTTCGCAACCTCTTATCAATGAATGACGAAAATCAATAAGAAGCAAACGACGTCAAACGGCAAAGGGCAAAAGGATATGCGAGCAGGAGCGGGAGCGAGACAGCAATAGCACCCACGCAAAAAAAGCTATTTAAACACACAAACACGGGAAGAAGAAGGGTCGATTATTGCACTTGCTGCCAATTCACTTTGCATTCCGCTTAAATGTGGTTTTCTTTCACTTTCAAACTGCAGGCTGAGCTATTTTTATGATGCCTTTAAAAGGCGAATTGCACAAAAGAATAGGCGCACACACAAGCTCACATACAGGTATTCTTTTTATTTGTACACAGAAAAAAAAAGTAGATATCAAAAAATGTATTTATATATTGTATCCCATTTTTGTAAGTTAGATGCTTTTCCAATTATTTTTGAGATATAGTACAGAATCTTTTTCTGTTAAAAAAAAAATATAATTCGCCAAATAATATTACTTTATGATTATTTTTTTTCTCATTTGAATAATATCTTTTGCTTTTCAAAAGATAAACATATATTAGAAGAAAAGGCACTTGATATCATTTTTTCCTGTGTACAACTCCACTTCTTGTTGTTCTTTTTTTTTTTAATTTAACTTGGCCAAAGCTAGAACATAACAAAAACAACAAACATAAATGTTCCCACACACACACCAGAGTACATTTCTCGCTATTGCTGTCTCGTTCACACCCACCCAGTAGGGCCCTCCCCTCTTGCTCGCACCAACGACGGAAGCCTTACAGCGCAGCTTTGTGCTGTTGCTGCTTCTTCTTCTTCCTCTGCTGCTGCCTTTTGCTCGCTCGTTCGCTCTTTTGGCCAAGAAAATCAATATAAAAATTCTTGTATTTGCACATTTTTCACACACTTTGCTCACTTTTCCAGCAATTTTCCACTGCGAATCGTAGTGATTGCATTGATTCGTACTTTATTCAGCCATTGGCGAAGAACTTTTATTTGATTTCAGCTTGAAATGGAACAATTAAAGACTGGTTTTCTGCTCTTCTTGGAGTTCCGCTGCGAAACGCGTTTATTCCGACCAACCGTCCGCACCAAAGGTAGATACAAATCGACTAAAAAGCAAAAACTGGCTGCTGGCTCTGCTTTGGCTTTGGCCGAAACCGAGTTCCAATCCGCTCTCTAGCGCTCTCTCTTGCGGATTTCCTCCACCAAAACCAGTTTGGAGCGCAGGTTGTGTTCACTGCGCAAGTGTGCGGGAGAACGCGACTGCGCGGGATGGCCAACCACAAACAGACATCAACTGCCAAGGCACTGGGTCGTTGTTGTTGCTGTCGCCTCTCCGATTATCCCCGTTTTTCTTTTGCTCACCACACTCTACTTGATAGTGCCAATGAAACTGGATCTGGCTTAAAAGTTTAATAAAGCTCTCGTCAGCGACGTGCACGATCGTGTTCAGTGCCTAAAAGCGCTCATGGCAGCTGCTTCTGAGCTTTTAGCAAAATAATGCTTAAAAAGATAATGAAGTCAAAAATAAATAAATTAAATAATTCAAATCAATGAAATTAGATGTACACATTTGTGTGTCGTTGAATATCTAAAACCTCGCTTTTACCACACTCTTTTTCATTTCTATTTTTATTTTCTCTTTCGAATATTAAGTACTAAATTTAAGAATACTATTAGCAACTTTTGGAAACTTTGATCTAAAATTTTGAAAGAACATCTGAAAGTAGAAAAATTTATTATTAGACAGTTTTTTATACTAAATGTGGGTATTAATTTTATTTAAAAGTCAGCTTCTTAATAAATGAAATAAATAACTAGATATGTATGTATGTATATCTATTTAAGGAAAGTCAAAAACTTAGTGATACTCTTAAAAAGAATGTATGTATGTATTTTGATTTTGTTTTATCAATATATGTTATAAAAGCATGAGCTAAGTTACTTAAAGTATGATCTTAATACTTTTTCGCTTTATACACAAACAAACATACATACATATAAAAATTAAACTTTAAATTGTTCTTAAATGCAATTCGCTTGCGTAAACAACCTATCAGCTTATCAGTCTGTACGTCATAAGCTGGGTATGTAGTTAAACTCGGCACGTCATCAAAGAATTGCTATACAAGAGCAGAGCTGTGAAAACGGTGTCTCCGGATTTGTGTCGAATCCCATACCCCTGCTCCTCCGCTTTCGCACAACAGGTAGAGCACGAAAATGAAAATAACATAGTGCAGCAGGTAGCATAATTTCTACATAAACAAAGATGACTCATACCCACAGAGGACTGATCTCTTTGGAGAACATGTTAGTGGGTGGGGGCTTTTCTACATCGTGGAAAATACTTAGCGAATTCAGCGATCAATTGTATATTTACATAGTTAGAATTTCCATAGCATATATTCAGCGATCAATTGTATATTTACATACTTAGAATTTCCATAGCATATAATATTCATAATAAATGTCTCTACTATGAATTGGAAAAGCATTATTCTATACACGAAATATTTCGAAATTAACAACTTATTATTATGTTACGTACATATGTATAAAAATATTACCTTTATCACCCATGATAACAGCATAACGCCATAAGTATATAAGATCTTTTTGTCGCGGTGTATCCTTACCAATCACACAATCCACTTTTCCCTTCTTAGAGCCACCTCCCCCCTTCCACGTTATCAACAAATACCTTTTCTTGTATGTTCTGACCAATAAATTGTTATGCTGCCTGCGTGCGGCTCAGGCGTTTTCTTTTGGTCCATTGCGCATGAGTCATAGGGTTTCACGCATTTGAGGGACACCGAGGGCCAGTATCTCCCAGGGTTCCAGTTCCATGTCCAGGGTGCAGGTTCCATGCCCGTCAATCAGTGCCACTTGCGAGGGGGAGGGGGTATATGATCTCAACACAAGAATTGCCTTTAACAAGTCTAAGTTAAGGGTAGTTGAGGATCATTGAGATAAGGATCTTGTTGGTATTGTTGTGAGAACAATAATAGTGTATCAATGGAAGATTGGAATATCTCTTTCTTTTGTGCTTCAAAATAATGAATCATTTTGTTTAATATCTATTTGTTAGGAAAGTTATTTTTTTCACTTTGCCTTTTTTAAAAAAGGAATCCAATATGGTCAATTGGTTATAACACACTTTCTTTTTAAAGCTGCCATCATGGAAAACCTTTTAAATATGTTCCTCAATGTACGCAGTTCTGATCTAGAAATTTAATAAAGAACTGAGTTTCTTGAAATAAAAAATGTAAATATTTATTACTTCCATTCGCAGACAAGCGAGCATTAAAATAATATTTCACAAAGGTTTTGTGGTTTTTTTTATTGCCCAACTTAAATACATGTCCTAGGAGCTATTCTTACAAATGTGATCTTGCACAGAAGCCAGATCTCTAATCGACATTTATCGGATTCAGCAATATCTATTACTTAACATCTTGTATAAACTAAGTTGTAAATGCTTAATTCATTAATTAAATGTAATTATATTAGACGACAGAAAATGCTACGTGCTGTTTATTAGAGTTGCCTTATCAGTGCTGTCAAAAATACCGGAGCGAGTGCTGTTCAATAAATGTTTCTTGGCACATTTGGTTTTGATTTAATTGTTGAAAAGCTAAATGATTATTAAGTACGAATCGAATTGTTTAGAAACTGCCACCATAGGATAGGAAAACCATATCGAAAAGGCTCTGTATTCCAGATATGCAATGCAAATGATTGTAATTAAGACCATTTCATTCATTGTCAGTTATGGAATAGCAAATGTTATCAAAATCCAGTAAAATGCGCAATGGAAAATGCCAGAAAGTATTATGAGGTTGACAATGAGTTGCGGTGAAATCAATTTGAGGTTTAATTTTAAAACTGCTGTTGATATTACCAGGAGGGGCTTTTCGAAGTCGGGAGTCGGGTTCAGTAGAGCTTTAGGTATACCGTAGATATTAGGGAAGCAACGAATACGCACTTCGCTGTTAGAAGTAATGGCGGAGTACATATCGAAAACGAATCTATAAATAGTAGTCACAAAATTGAGATTATTAAATCGGGCGTATATCGTATCCGTAGCACATAGTTGTAGTATACAACATTAGGTCTGTCTAACAATTTTCCTTTAAATCTATTATTTAAAGCAACTTAGAGTATACAAAATATCAATATATTCAACTGTCACAGAAATGTTTTTGTTTAACGCACTTCACGGCGACTTAATAATTAATACTGCATCTGATTCCCCTGATGACAGTGCGCTTCGAAAACAGCTTGCATTAATTTAAATCTAAAAACTGTGTCAGAACATAGATACTGTGGAAAGTAAGTCAAATTAAACGATTCCGATTTAAGAAACGCACTGAATATCAATTATGTGAGTGGGAACTTCCTGCTAATTGAACTCACATGTCTAGTTAATCCCAATTCATAAATATTGTCTTTTTCACACTACTCTTTCTTGGTGGAGGAGCTTATATTTACTTTTGCCAGCTTGCAAATGAGACCATAGGGAGGGTTAACTTTCCGAATTCTTGTAGAACTCTTGATTTTGTAATTATTATGTACAGGTTAATTCAGAGAAATCCTATTCGGAGGTCTTACAGAGATTTCTTAGAGCATTACAGGCCACACAAATGGATTCAACCAATGCCACTGCTGTCCTTACCATTTCCTACTAAGAATACCATTTTTTTGCTTTAATTGGGTTAAGTTTGTTTGGGGAAAATTGAATATCGTATTAAATAGATTATTTATGTTTCTGCTGTAACGTCTATGTTTCAATATCTGATTTTATGTTTTAAGGAATATGTTTGTTTACCCTGTAGACATTCTTTTCTATTTTTTCTATTTTTCCTGTTCGACGCCCAACGCTCTGAGCCTATGGTTATATATGTTAGTTGATATATTCTCAGGTACGCGCTGCATTTCTCTAGTTAACATTCCCCTTCCGTATATCGAAATCTGCTTAAAGGAACATTTGATATTTTCTTTAAATGTATCGATTAGGCGAGCAACAATATAAGCTTTCTGGTAAGTAGATTATTTCTAAAATCTCTGGGGATTATCGTTGGACTGTGGCTGCTCGCCCGCCTCCAGCTGCTCCCGTTCCCGCAGCTCATGCTCCTGATCCTGGTCGTTGTTCTCCTCATCGCTGGAGTCAACATAGTTGCGCATGGCCAGCGCCTGGAAGTCGTTCAAGGCCTGCTCGAAGAGATCAATGGTGTGCTGGTTGTGGGCAATCACCTGTTGGGTGTTCCTCAGGTCACGCGTGATCAGATCCTGCATGGAACTTGAGGCAGGCGAGGAGGCAGGCGAGCGCCCTGCATCGTTTGAATTTGTGGAGTTGGATTGCTCACCGCTGCTGCTGAGATCATCGTTGAGATTGCTAGCCGTCAGTCCCCGAGTTAGTTCATCTGCATGAGCCAGCGTTGAGCCTATTATGTCGCTAGCGATTCTAATGGCCGCATCTGTGGCTGCTATGGTGGATATGAAACTGGAGGCAGCTGCTGCCACGGTGGTTGGATTGGCTGTGTTGGTTGGCCTGCTGAAGACGGTGTCGCTGGTCACCTGGTTGCCTTCGATCCGCAGACCGGCCACCCCCTTTTTGGGTATGGTGGCTAGGTCTCGCTTAACCCTCCGGCAGCGAGTGGGCTCATTCTGGCGCTGCTGGACTAGCTGCTCCAAGTCCACAATGTAGACGTAGCCGGCTACCAAAATTGTACAGGATTTGTCGCCCTTCTTAAAGGCATCTTCGATGTCCTGACTAGTGCGGTCATCGTACTGCCACCAACCTATAGTTAAACATTTTGACAAGAAAGAAAAATTCGGAATGGAATGGAATCGGTCCAATTCTTTTCGACGATTTGGTCATTTAATTACAGTTTGTTATTACGGAAATGGATGTGCGGAATGGGTAAGGAGTTAGGTGTTGTCATTAATTATTAAAGTGTTCTTGTATTTTTAGTTCTGGCTCAGTCCAGCAACTCCTCTCATTCCGCCAGAAACGTCATCCGTGCTCTTGCAGCGCATTATATTGCGGCTCTTTTCTGGAGTCAAGCGGAGATACTGTAAATTCTGCAAAAAGTCGATGATGTACATACGCCCGCAGATCTGAATGGGCAGTGTGCATGGATGCGGCCTAATGATGTTCAGCTCATCGGGGTCTAAGCTCATAATATCGTCCAATGATAGGGCTGGCGAGTCCCGACCATTGTTTTCGGAAGAGGCTGGAGCGCCCTGACCAGATGAACGAATAATGGTTGGGTATATAACAATTTCTGAATCGGCATTGTAGAAAATAATATTTTCGTCACACAGACAATAGTGATTGATAGGGTTTGGACAGTCCCGATCAAATAAAGGAGCAAGCTCAGGGTTATCTGCCTTGAATATCTCAAAGCCAGCATAGGCGATCTCGATGTCTGCATTGGTCCGAGAATCGTACGCCCACCAGCCCCCTAGATGGGTTTAGTGCGTGAAGGATTTGGGGTTTATGGGAATGAGGGACGGCCGGCACCAAAAGCTTAATTATACTCACCGTTTCTTCCCTCGTAATACCACTGGAAGCCGTCCTCGGTCGCGCGAGTGGTGCAGATGTCCTCAATGCCATTCACCAGCTGGGGATGGTCCAGGAACTCGGCGGGAATCTCGCGACGGCACATAGCACAACGGCGGTTCTTATAAGCAACACCCTGGAAAGCGTAAAATGACCAATGAGAAATTAAAATTTGATTCGACATCGCTATGTGTTGAAAAGCAATTGTAATTTCCTAACACATAAAACTTAACAAGAAGCGAAAATAATACATTTCAGAAAAGCATCTTATCATTAGCGTAAAAACGCAAAAATACGATCATACCAACCTAAGACCTTTACCCCACATTAAGTACACTGGAATAAAATATGAGGTCTTTTACCTCAACCAAAAAATAACAACTTGTGTTAAACGTTATAAGCATAGATGAAGTTTACAAAACTAAGGAAGTTGGAATCGCCTCTCTAAACCAACACTTTCCCACGACCAAACATGTTTCTGAACAGGAAAATGCACTCGAGTGCTAATTGGAGTGGTAGTCTTAGGCTAAAACTGGTTGAAATTGGCAGGAGATTGAGACCAATTGACAAGTCGTCAGCCGGAAGCCAATCTAATGCCATAATTTCTGGTCAGCCGTGTTCGGTTGGCATGCTAATCAATCAGTGAAACCAGCTGTCGCACCAAAGGGTTAAGAACAGCCTTGAACTTGGCTACGTGCTGTGGGTGATTTTGCTGATCGGGAATAATATTCAAGAAAAGCGAGTTTGAATGTGAATTGAATGACTAAGTGGCCACGAAAGGCTTCCGCTTTCGGCTTTCTGGGCTACCTACCTTCACGCACAAAAAGCAGAAGATGTGGCCACAGGGGAGACGAGCTGGGTGGATGCAGGTTTGCAAACAGATGGGACACTCCAAGGCAGCGGCCGCTGCAGAGGGGGAATCTTCGCCAGAAACGGCTGCCGCTAGAAATTGAGTTAATTGAAATAAGTTAAATCAAATAGAATAAGGATTAAGGGATATATGAATAATAACGATGCAAAAGTATAACTCTTGTGCTCTCAATAATATTATAGAATATTATTGTGCTAGTGAGTGCAAAATAATCTGTCATAATTCATAATTCCTTCTAGTATTGCTTTGAAATGCTTTTAGGAAGTCCTTCAAATTTGATTTCGTACATATGTATATGTACATATGCGTGTGTATGCGCTCTAGGAATAGTGCAAGTGTATCCTAAAGCTTTATAAAAGCAAAGGGAACTTCTTGTGGCGAAAGGCAACTTTGCTTACCTGCATCCACACCGGTGGCTAACGCTCCTTCGTCAGGCGAAGAAGCAAGTGAATCGGTATCCGAAGCAGCAGCTCCAGATGCGGATCCAACCGCCGGATCCTCGCCACTTCCGCCTCCTGAGTGGGCTGCAGCTGCCGCCGCCGCAGCAGCAGCAGCAGAAGTGGAGGGCGAGACGCAAAGATCGATGACTGGTGCGGTGGGACGCAGAGCTGCAACGAATTGCACATCCGTATCCTCGTCGTCGTCCAGCGCTATTACATCGCTGGTGTTGTTGTTGCTAGCTGCAATCTGCTCTGTGGAGCGCTGTTGCGACATGGTCGGATTGGATCGATTTCGTCAACAGCGGGGAAATCGAGCTGTTGTCGTCGACGTTGAGTTTTAAATTTTCACAAACAAACTTGAAACAAAAAATTGTTGCTGCCTGAGTATGACCAGCTCGGGCTGACTTTGAATTGCTAATGTCATCGACAAAAATACTACATTCGTTTCGGTATGACCGTTGACTGTATTTTCAGTGCTGCTAAGTTCTGAAATGGCGCCAATGAATTTATTTAAATATTATTTTCAGTCTTTGAAAAGTAGAGTCATTTATAGTTGCAAAATTGAAAACTTGTAATTATTTAAAAAAAAAGCTTTTGGTTATAGGATAATAAACTTATTTATTCCATTTTTAACGGTCAATAAAAGACCAACATTTAATAAAGATTATCCTAAGATAAAAGTATTTATAAAAAGTAAATTTTTTAAAATTTATTAAGCAGTTTATTATTTTATACATTTAACAAAGTACTAGAGAATGCCTTAAATCGAACTAACTTATATTCGGTCGAAAATATTTCTAAATTAATTGGCGCTGCTTTATTACCTGCAGCCGCCGCTTTAATAATGCTATATTAAATTCACAAAAACCAATTAAAATTATGCGCTTCATTACACGAAACACCTCTCGCAGCGAACTGCCATAATATTTATGTATGTATGTATGTATATCCCACCTTCATTGAGAATTTAACTTCATAAAAATTGACAGGCCTTCGGCCAGCGTTTTTGACCAGCGAAGGCATCACGCGCTTTTTAATATGCAGCCGGCGTGCGACAGGCCAAAAAAAGTGACACACAACAACAGGCAGTTGCAGTTGTCCTGCACAGGACCTTCGCACTCATTACATAAAAATCAATTTTTGGTTTATTTCTGCACTCGCCCCGCCCCACCACGCAATTGCATGTCATTTTTTGCCAATTACACCCACACCCGCACACTCGCGGCCAATTGCCTAATTGCGCGACGGCCAAACGCGTTGAAGTCAACTGGCGACGAGTTTTGTAAATTACTCTCGTTCTGCCAGCTTCGATCCTGCGACTCTGCGACTGCGAATGTGATGTCCTGCCGGGCTGTTTCATGCACGTGTCCCTTTGGGCGTTTTAAAAATGTGTTGCCCATCCTGGGATGCCACTCATTCGACGTGATTTGCCTTGGGGAATGTGTATTTACAGAAAGACAGCGAAAAAAGTATCTATAGTATCCAGAATTTAGACCACAAGTTTACCTGGTATTAACTCATATGCGAGTATTAAAGCCAATATAAATTACTTAATATTTAAACCATATTCCTTTGACACTAATACATTAATTAGTTGCTAGTTGTAACACAAAAGTATTCTATTATATTATTTAAACTATTAGCATCAGATTAACATGCAGTTTTACTTTAATTATGGTAATAGGAATATATATATATATATATATATATTTATTTTAATTAAATTTACGCACATCGACTCGAATCCAGCATACCCATCACTATATCATTCGAAGTGCACACACAGCAACTACTTAATATGCACGGCGAGTCCTTGAACTCTCGCCACTCAACCCTTTATCCTGTGTGCTCGTTTCGGCACTTGGTTTTTTGTCATAATTGTTCTATGTTGTGCACAATTGAATTTTTATTTGCCAGCAAACGATCGAGAAACAGAAGAAGAAATTTAAATGATGATTGCCGTGGCTCATTGTTTCATCGCTCTGTTGGTCCCAAAAATGTAAATAACCATAAAAAGTAACCCGCAGAAATAAAGGAGAAGAAAACCTCAAATCTTAATGTAATTACAACGGTGGACGCCTCAAGATTATTAACACAAAAGAGGGTCGTCATAAGCATAAAAATATTGCCCCCCCTCCCCAGCATGGCAGATTTCGTCAGCCTGTTTTTTTTTTTGTTACCATAAAAAAGGGCGAATAGAAGGAAATTTCCTGGCTGCCGCTGTTTGCACCCTCGTTTTGTAATAAGCTACTTTTGCATCTGGCCTATTGCTCTTTATTTTATCATTTGCTGGCTTGTTCCTTGCTCCCCCTTAAACATTTTATTATACCCATTTTTTGGGTCCTAATCCCATCTTAATAAACGAAAATTGTCTGTTGACACATGTGAATCGAGGCTTGCAGGCAGTGCAGTCTAAGCTCTAATAAATTTACGATCGAATTTCGCACGAGTTTCCTATTTAGATGCTGATTTTTGTGGCAAGTATTAGCGCAATCAAAATCCTGTGAAGGGGGTCCTTAAGGTTAACGGATTAAGCGAGTCAGCGAACATAGAGCTATGTTACATATAGGATTTTACAAAACTTGTTATGACATAAATAAATTTCATGGAGATCGAAGTTGGATTGTCAATCCATTTTGATCTCTGAGAATGCTAAAATGCATGAAGGATAATGTCTTTTCTATTTGATGTTATCATTCCTTTTATTTAAATCTAAGTTAATTTTTAATTAATATTTTTGTATGTTACGTTTTTACATAAAATAGTTAAATTATAGTATAGTTTGTAAAACTATACAAATTTGTAAAGCTGCTAAGCGTTTTTAACAACAAAAATAATATATGACAGTGCCAAGGCAACACAATGAGCTAGTTTCAATTGAATTTTTGAGCAAGTTAAAAGATTGATATTTTCTTAAAAGTTTTGAGAAGAGAGCAATCATCCCAAAATTAGAGGTATATATATCAATGCCTACGAGGATAAGTGAACTACATTCGAAACTTACCTTCCCTGCGGCACTGAATCCCACTCCTTTCACTTTGCCCGCCAGTTGACTGCTGGTTTTTAATTAAAATATAAAAACGAGGGGAACGTGCCGCGGTCGTTAGGCAATAAACTTGGACACCGCGCATCCTGGCAAGGACAATTACCAGGCGGAAAATGTCGCAACATTTTCGCTCCTTATCGCGGCGTTTTGGTACTTTAGGCCAAGGAATTCCGAGCCGCGGCATAAAGGAAAGCGAATTAACGACATTGTAATGCTTATCTGAGAGAAAAGGTCCTTTTGCCGAGTGCACGGCCATATCCTTTCACCCCGCCCACACTCAAAACATATTTTTTTTCGGATGCCTAGGTAGAGTTCCCAAAAAAGGAGGCAAAATCTTGATTTTTAATTTTAACGCTTTATTTAATTATGTGCAGACGAAACAACTTGAAGTTTGCTAATAAAATGCTTAAGAAGTGTCCTTTCTGCCTTCCCTCATCTCGGCTGCGCAATAAAACCCACAAAAAATGGGCTAAAAATGGATTTTCCAGCTACTTTTACTCTCTTCTTTTTTTTTTTTTTTTTTAATAAAGACATCAACAGATGGGCGGCGATAAAAAGGCAAAGATTATGGCACAGACTACAAAGAAGAAGATCAGGGAAGGTCCAAGTGTCCTGTGTCGTGTGGCTTTTGACACCCCCAACAAAAAAAAATAAGTAAAAACAGCAGAGGGAAAAACAGGCAACAGTTTCCCAGCTTTTTCGACCATTCAGATTCTATTCAGATTCAAAGCTGGCTTGGACAAAAGGCCAGACGCCGAAGATTTAGTTTTAAGCGTTAACACTTGACCCAAGGATAAAAGGTCCTGCTGCGAAAGTTGCTTACTTTTTATGGCTTTAAAGATAAGCGTTTATTTCTCATTCGATTCTCTTGGTGCGCAAACTTTTAATTAGCTGGAAAAGTCTTGCTCCCCCTCATTTTCACGCCGATTGCTTTCCAATTGTAATAATCGAACAAATTGTACACCAGAAGTACCCAATAAAAATCAAATACCAATCGAATGCCCCCTTACTTCGTGTTATTTTCCCCGCGAGGGATGTTTAGCCTACTTACGGGCATCATTTGAATTGTCACCTGTTGTTCCGCGCCCTGGTTTAAATCTTTAAAATCAATATGCCACGCGTCAAGTTAAACTGATGGAGCTCCTTGGTAAACAAGGGGAGTTCTGGCGCGAAGTTGGGCAAGTTTTGGGTAAGGGAAGTGGGGGTGGTGACACCGAGTGGGCGGAATTCCAAGTTGACTCCTGCAAGTCAACAAGAGACGCCTTTGGGCATCAGACAGACGAGCAAATTGAAATGGTTTAGATTACATTTGACTTTTATAAGCGGATTTGTCACAGTTGCAGGTGGGTTGAAAAATAGAGGGTCAGGCGGGGTCTAGATTTAAAAAAAAAATAATATATTTTCAGTGAAAGATCTAGCCTATTCACACATAAATAACTACCAAATTTGAATGGGCCAAGCTAGAATGCAATGTTAAGCACTTAAGATACAGATGAAGGTTGTTCACTCAGAGAAAAAACTGTTCTCAACGATCTCGATTCGAGAATTTCGATCTCAAAATCTAGACAAGATCGAATCATGCTCAGCATACTCAGTTCGAGATCGAACCATTCTCAGATTGCAAATAACTTTGCCTCTCGCTCTCATTTTTTCAGCCTCTAGGAGCCTCACGTTTCATCTCGAAATCAAGAAGTTTTCCTATCATGAGAATGATTGATGCCACTGAGTACGCTGTGCACAACCATTCTCGTTTTCTTGTCGTTCCCGATTTCTCTGGGAATTATAATTGTTGCCTCTAAAAGTGCATATTGTAAAATTCTCACATGAAAAAAGCACCATTCTGGTATAAAAAGTATTAAAAGTGTATTTTATTTCAGACTTTCCACAAAACTTAATTTACATTCTGTTAAACGCTATTCGCTATACATGAGCGGTGCTCCACTGACACCAAAATCTACATGGACAGAATGGTTTTCCTGATTATGTCGATGCTCTCGCGCATTTGGGTCTCATTGATGACCAGTGGAGGAGCGAAGCGAATAATGTCGCCATGGGTGGGCTTGGCCAGGAGTCCGTTCTCCTTTAGCCTGAGGCACACCTCCCAGGCATCGAACTCTGTAAAGGATCGTAGATCAGATGGGGACAACTTGGGCAGAACTAATGGAACCTACTCTGGTTAATAACGATGGCGTTGAGCAGACCCTTTCCGCGCACCACCGACACCACATCCTTGGGCAGCGTGGACAGCTCGTTGCGCAGCAGGTCACCCATTTTGAAGGCGTTCTCCGCCAGCTTCTCCTCCTGCAGAACCTCCAAGGCGGCCATGGCCACTCGGCAGCCCAGGGGGTTGCCTCCGTAGGTGGATCCGTGCTCGCCCGGCTTGATGCACAGCATCACCTGGTCGTTGCAGAGAACCGCCGACACGGGATACATTCCTCCGGACAGTGCTTTTCCCAGGATCAGAATGTCTGGCTGCACCTGCTCGTAGTCCACGGCCAGCAGCTTTCCAGTTCTGGCCAATCCTGTCTGCACCTCGTCGGCAATCCAGAGCACATTGTACTTGGTGCAGAGCTCTCGCACCTTCTTCAGATAGCCATCACTGGGCACCACCACGCCAGCCTCTCCCTGAATGGGCTCCACCATGAAGGCGCACACATTCGGATCCTTGAGGGACTCCTCCAGCGCTGACACATTGTCGTACTCGATCAGCTCGAATCCGGGCATGAAGGGTCCGAATCCCTCGTAGCTACTGGGATCATTGGAGGCGGACACCGCCGACAGGGTGCGTCCCCAGAAGTTGTTGCGCGCGAAGATGATCTTTGCCTGGTTGGCAGGTATCTTCTTCTCCAGGTAGCCCCACTTGCGGGCCAACTTGCAGGCGGTTTCTCCGCCCTCAACGCCCGTGTTCATGGGCAGCACCTTGTCGAAGCCAAAGAGCTTGGTCACGTACTCCTCGTACTCTCCAAGGACATCCGAATAGAAGGCACTGCACAGCGGAAAATAGAAAAGACAATTTAGAAAAATTATTTAAATGATTAATATATTGTATTATTGTATTTAATTGCTACGTCACGTTTTGTTTTTAAACTGCCCAAGTAGGACAATAACCATTTGGATCAACCAAAAATAAACCGCTAATATTTTTCCATTGGCTTATCCGTAATCATTCCCCTCCAATTTCCAAATTTAGAAATTGCAACAAACAATAACAAGTCATCGAACCCTCGATTTGTTATCAACGAACCTCTTTTGACTTTATAGACCCACTCAACCTGACAATCTGGCCCTGGCAACCCAAGAGAAACCAAATAAAACCGGCATCAAAAATTGAAAAACAAGTAAAGTACAATTATTAAATAAATTCCCTGTGACAAATGTAGAATCACTAGGTAAAGTGAGAATTTATACATGTACTGACTGCTGATAAGATTCCGTCCACTTCATGGGGGGTTATCACTGTCAGAAATGTATATATGGTAAAAACATAAACAAATGATGTGTGTTTCCGATTGTAAGCTTTTTATTGGTCTAGGCGAAAAAGTCTTAATCCATCGCATGACATCTTTAAAAATAAGCAGTTGCTTTCGAAATGTACTTTTTATAATCCGGAAATTGTATTTATAGCCTATGTAATCTTGTCCAGACGTACTAAAATAAGCATCGGCGACATTCGAATCTCTATTTTCAAGTTTTATTATTCAGTAAAAAAAAAAGTTATTAATCAAATGATGAGTTCAATTCTTCAGTTGGAAACAGCAATTTAGCAGCGAGTGATCGCTTCTAAATATTTTAATTGCGCATACGCCTCGTGTGACATGATCAATTTAAATGCACAGTATTGTAAAACGATTTATGAGCATAAATTTGTGGAACAAAGTCCACCCTAAAGTGCACACAACACTAAACAAATACATATAACTGATAAAGCACAGATCCGATAATTTTTCAGGGGGCACGTCTCTTTGTTCTCTGATTGTATTCCCATTTTCCTATTTACTTACCGCGATGTCAAGGCCAACTTGGAGGCCTGTGCTGTGAGTGCCGCTACGATCTTGGGATGGCAGTGACCCTGGTTGACCGCCGAGTAGGCGCTCAGATAGTCGAAGTAGCGCTTGCCCTCCACATCCCAGACAAACACGCCCTCGCCCTTGGTCAGGGCCACGGGCAGTGGGTGGTAGTTGTGGGCGCCGTACTTGTTCTCCCTGGCATAGACGAGTTCGGAACGGGATCCGGCGGCGGCCGTCGTCTCCTGGGAAGCTGTCTTCTGTGCCAAGAAGCTCATGCGGGTGGCGATCCCGCGGGCTGATAGCTTGGCGAACATGTTGGCGATAGTATGTATGTATGTATCTCGCGAGTCGATGGGGTATGGCACTTGTACTCGCGGATCGCGGCTGATGCTAACTGAAAGTCCGCTGCTTGAGGGCGGGTGCTTTTTATACCCGGAGAGCAGTGTGTGGAGAACCCCATGGAAGCTTGCTTCTCTTTGTAGTAATGTAGCACTATAGGTTATATGTATATGTATGTACGCTCTGACATCACTCCTGCCTTATCTCATTACATATGTACGTATGTGAATTCGGTTTTTACATTCCTTTTTGTACTTGTTAATCATTTTCATTTGATACTTGATGAACGTGAGCTGGGGCTTCGCTTCGATTTATGCTTTTGTCGGCAAATTGTAATCAGCTTGAAAATTTCCACTGTCAAATTGATAGAGCTTAAAAGCTTCGACAGTCCCGAATTTTTCAATTGTTGTGTTTGTTTATCACAAAAATATACCTATCATTATAATTGGAATCATTGTTGCTTCCGATCACATTACGCTGAGATAATCTCGAAATTCCACACTTGCTGGTGTGTAAGGGGTATCTGATAGTCGAGACAGTCTTTACCTGCGTTTACTCTAGTTTAAATTTTCTCTTAATTCAAATATCTTAACGGAATAAGAATATATTATTATTAAAATAGTTTACCTAACTACTTACTTTTGCTTAATCCATTGACAGTCGACCTAGTCGTTCCATAATAATTTCACGTATTTATTTGATTTCTCATTAATAATTTATGGGCTTAAGAATTTACAACTAGTTTGCTTAGAGATGATAATTATTCTCATTTATCGTATATTGTTTGTTTCGTTATCAATCAAACATTTAACAATTATAGCACGTTCAGGGAAACTACGAGTAGTACATACATACTGATATTACATAATACGACCGTTGAGAAGGCAACTCAAAAATTGCACTAAAACATTCTTTTACACAGAACCAATTCCATTCGAAATGAAAACAAAATCAATTTTACATGTAGAATTTATACAGGGCAAAAACATTGGGATTCCACCACACTCTTTTTTTTTTTTTTTTTTTTTTTTTGGTGGGCGTGGCTGGTGTTGCCTACTTTGGGGATGCCCCATTAACCACTTCGGCTCGTCGCGTTTCATTAGCTACCTCGAATACAATATGTTCTTAATTAATTTTAATAAATTCACGCTTTGATTGCTATTATCCCATCCACTCCTCCGCTCACTCCATGGCCTGCGAAACGCTCTGCTGCGGAGATTGGGCAGGTGAAAGGCTGCGGGGCGTTGCCGTGGCGCCGCCCGAATCCCCAATTCCGATCCCACTGCCATTTCCGTTTCCGTTGGCGGCCGCCCTCTGTTGATTCTGGGCCTGGCTGAGAAGCTCCTTGTTCAGCCGGTAGCTGCTCATGACGTTGGCACAACTCTGGTGGAAGTAAAAGTTACGGCCGCGCAGAAACGCATCCGTGTTGAGATCCTTTAAGCCTGTCTTGAAATACACAAGAAAAGCGGTCGCAAATTATAGAAGTTAGAGATGAAGATTTACGTCTTAAGTGTGCATTGACTAGTTAAAATTGCTAGAGTGGAAAGCGAAAGTTAGGGGTTCTCGGGATTGTGCATAGATCGAGCTGATCGAGGTAAAGTGAAAACTGAAGCAAACTGAGAAATTACCTTACAAATGAAACATTTGTTTTCATCGTCCGGTTTTAAATCCGAACTAATCCCCACCTTTGTGTCCAATTGCGTTAATCCCGGCACGCCCATCGACGACAACTGCGACAGGCTGTTCTCCATGCTCTCTGCGTATTTCGTCGACGGATTGTTGTTGTTATTACTGTTGCTATTGTTGTTGTTGTTGTTGTTGTTATTGTTGTTGTTGTGAGATATGTCCATGGGTCCGGGTTCGGTGCTGCTCACCTGCGGCTCCGACCGCGGTCGCTCCTCCACCGGTGAGATGTTCTCGAGGGATCTGTAAGTGATAAATATTTTGGGATAAATACTTGGCGCAGAACATGCCCACCAGCAGCTATCGTGCACAAAAAAAGATACTGATTCCAAAAGCAATAAGAATATGCAGAAAAAGCAGACTTTAATCTTTATCTTTTTTTTTTTAACAAATGTTAACCTTTTGAATAAATAAATACACCAGAAGTGTCCTTTGTTACGCAGTATGCACAAGTTTGAATAAACTGTATAAACCTAAACATATTTATATAGGTATCTCCGTACTTAAGAAATCTTTAAACGCTTTAAATCTTTCAGTAAGCATTACTTATATACAAATAATAAGATTTGATTTCATCATTATCGAAAAAATCTTGCAATACACCACCAAGCAAGTTACTAAAGTTTTGGTTTCTAGGAAGTAATTGTTATTATTCGAACGACTGGAACGACCGCCTCACCTGCTGCTGCCGACGTTCTGCTCGTCCTGGCGGCGCTGAATCTTGCCATAGTTGATTTTGCTCGTCAGCTTCACGGTGTCGTCGTCGTCCACAATCACGTCCTCGTCGCTGTCGTTTTGGCAGGAGGCCGTGTCCATCATCAGATCCTTGTTGCTGCCACCGCCGTTGTTGTGGGTGCTGCTGCTGCTGTTGGTGTCGTTTACGCCCACGCCGCATGAGTCCGCGTTGTAGTAGTGGTGTGTGGTGGATGACAGCTCGCTGACGGTTTTAACTGCGGGTTAAGTGGAATGGGACAATTTGCATAAGTTGCGGGACATAGATATAAGTCTCATAAAACAAACCAAATCTAAATAACTGATATGGTTTTGGAAATCTTTGGATTTGGTTCATTTCAACTTCTAATCAGTAATATTCTTTGATAAAACTAAGCTTATATTTTGAATGTAGATTTTGGATTCAAGCAATATAGGACATTTGAATCTGACAACTGGAAACCCACCACTGATATGTGCCTGGGTTGGTGCCTCTCCCGGCCAACTACTGCTGCTCGCCGTTGTCACATTGGTGCTCACGTCATGCTCGTCGGGATGCGGATCCTTCTGGCTGAGCACACAGCCCGTCCGGTAGAGAATCCCGTCCAGCTTGCCCGGCTGCGAGTTGCTGTTGTGCATACTGGAGGGCGGCATAACCGTGCCGGATGACCCAGAACTCGGAGTAGCCAGCTCCGAACCTGAGTCGGGCACTTCGTCGTTGCAGCTCTCCACATCCACCGTTTCGATCTCCTCCTGCGATTTGGCATCGTCCTGGAAATATAAAGGAGTTCATTTTAATATTAATATTGAGATATTTTAATATCTAGAACTTTGTATTCCTTTAAATTTAATTTAAGACTGATATTTATTGTAGGACATTCCACTTACCTCCGGAGGAATCTTCCCCGTCTCCAAGGCGTACTTCCTCTTGCAGATCGGACAACTGCTACAGTAAAGACTCTCCATCATGTACATTTCGCCGTACTTGCGCTTTCGCACTTTGAGTCTCAGTCGGTTCTGGCGATTGTTACGTATTCTCTGAAAGGTCTGGGGAAATCGAGAAGATAAATGGTTAGATTCGCACCAGATTAGCTCCTGAGGAACACCCACCTCCCAGCGGTTGTGACTGGTGCGAATGGCGTTCTCCTGCGCGGGACATGGAGGAGCAAACATGTAGGTGGCCTGCAGACTGGCCCTCTCGAATCCCGCACTCAGCTTGTAGAGCCTGTCCAGTTCGGTGAGGAAGTGGGTGTGCCACTCCTCGGCGCTCAGCTTCAGTCCGCAAACGGGGCACATCTCGGGAATAGCACCGCCGGCAGCTGCCGCCTGCAGCCCACTGACCAGGCTCAATCCGCCGGGAACTGCTCGCAGACCCGCCATGCTCAAGCTGGCCAAGGCCGCGTGGTGGGCGGCGTGGTGGTGCGACAGCGGATGGGGATGGGCCATGTGGTGGTGCGTCGTCACCGCCGTGGACACCGGAGGTGCCCCCACATGGTGGCCCACGTGGTGATGGCTATGGGCGTGCGGATGGGCCAACGGATGCGGGTGCGAGTGGGCGTGCGTGTGGGGGTGATGGTGCGGCGAGGAGGCGGCCAGGTGGCTGGCCATCGAAACGGCAACGCTGCTGGTCGCCGTGCTGATGGCGGGATTGCTGGTGGAGCAGGAGGAGGACGAGGAGCTGGACGCCGACGAGGAAGTGGCCAGTGCCTGGTGGCTCTTCCCCGCATTATGCAGATCTGTGTGGGCGGGAAGAGGAGAAGACATCGTTGAATTCCAGTCAAGTGCGCAATCATTAATCATGAGTTGATACAATTGAAATGGAAAACACAATCTAGCATGGATTGGCTGGCACTTAAAGAAATATTAAATAGTATCTACAAATTTCTAGAATCTAGAATTGTTAGCTAACCCTATATACTTTAATTAAAGCTCAAATAGAAGTAAATTTATAATGGATCAATCTTATATGAATTTATCTTAAATCGATTTTTCCAGTGCAATTTCCACCTTTTTTTTCCAGCCAATAAATCTGCCAGGCATTTTCTAATTGCCTCATGCCTCTTTTCAGCACATCGGTGGAAATTAATTGGAGCTCGTAATTCTTAAAGCGAATCTGGTTGCCACCAACTGGGGATCAGGGAATCCAGGAGTCCGCTGCAGGCTTCCTGATGTCAGACACACGTCGACCCCATGTATTCCGGGGTCGAAATACCACTGGCGAAAAAATGAATAAACCACCGGCAACCACAATAAATACAAACTGTTTGCTGCGAACCCAGCAAACAAAATGTGTCCGCCGTTCTGCACGTGACTGCGGCCGGCAATTAAAATAATATTACAATAAACATATCGCAGTACGTTCCGAACAGGCCCAGTCTAGCAGCGGTCCAACAGTAAAACAGTTTTATTTATATTCTTCTAAATTATTGCCCAACAAAATATGTCGGTTAACCGCGCCCATCACCGCCACTCGAATGGATATGCTTAACATAAATGGAGATACATTCGAGTCGTGACTCCGGTTCAAATTAGCTGGCAGTTTGGTGCTCCACATCTCTCACTTTAGCTGGGGTTGCTCCTGGTTACCATTTAGCTAGTTCATAAACTTCACTTTTGAGATCAGAATTTGGAAAACTAAGCGAAATTTAATTTTTGTGGCTATTTTGTTGTATGTATTTCATAAGAAAATTTAGCTCTATATTAAAACAGCAACTGTTGAAAGAAGAAATACCATTTGAGTAAGATACAATCGAGAGCAATACAGATTACAACTAGTTTCAGTAGTTTTATTTTTGTGATTAGCTAAATCTGCATAATAACTTCTTGGAACCCATGGGGCATTGTATAAACTCTTTGTAGTATGCAATATATATAGTACTCATGACTGGCATAACTGAAAATATGTCCAGGTTCGATGACCACCCACTCCACGCCGATTTGTGACACGTGCTCAACGATGCTATTTCATAATCCTCCCCGTCCAAGGAATGGGCGTTTCATATATCGCCGGATGAAATATGACTTTGCCATTAATATTACGGAAATTAATATGAAAATTCCAAGTGTGCATTCAATATAATACATCATCGGCGAACAAAAACCGCGGAGCAGAAGTAATAGCAATAATAACGCTCGTCATAACAATGGCAAACAATGCAATCAAAGCGATTCGCAACACTTGCGCATCCTTTGAGCCAACAAATCGCAGAGTAAACCGAAAAAGTGTGTCCCCCAGCCGGCGATAAATGAGCAAACATTATGGAATCTCGAGGGTGGCTACACAATGCCTCCGGAAGAGTTGCGGCAATGTCCTGGATGAGTAATTAGCCGCCACTGGAGAGGACGTCTTCGTGTGCCGAGCACGAGCCGCCCGAAAGGATGTGCGGTCGGTTTGACTTTGTAGTCAAGTGGTCGGGTTGCCTGGAATGGGGTTGTTGTAACATTTCATTGGGACCACTCCAGTCAAGTATCCTTGTATCCTTACACGTATATATCCTTGTGCCATTTAAAACACTTACGACATGCACCCCTTCTCTTAACCCTTTGCCGCCCTCTCATTCCTCGGATGCCCTTTTGACTTCTGCCCCGCAGTGGGGTTAAATTGGCCTGTTCGTCGCTAACCTTCAGTTAGTTTAACCCATTGATGAATGCTGGCCTGCGCTGCAGCTTCAGCTAATTAAAAGTGTATTATTTATCGAAATTAATTTATGGCGCTCCTGTCTATCCACGACTACACGCTAATCTAAAAGTTAAACACAAATATCCACATGTTGAGTATGGGTGGTGGGTTCATGTGGCGAGGGAAAACTGGTTTTCCGGCTTAAGTTGAAAGGCAAATAATGGCCGAAAGATAAACAGAGTTGTCACTGTTTTAAGCAGAGGTGTTGGAAAGGGGGGGTCGACAAGTGAATATCATTAAATAAATTTTACATTTTATGTGTAATATTTATTGCAAAAATCTAACATTTCATGTTCCAACTCCCGGTTTTCAACTGAATATTCTAATTGGTATATCTTCTAATTAGAGTGCCTTATAATGCCTACATAATGTAACATTTAGGAAACCCTTTTGAACTCTCTTGGCACTACGCCCCTGTCATTTATCCCATTTGCTTTATTCATTTGCATTCATATTTATCATTTTCATATGCTGCAGCCCGATTTTTGTCATAAGGCGCTTAACTCGATCAGCTTTACTAGACCAATTAGCAACGCATTTGCAGACGAGACGGTTTAGCCTACTTTTTGGTAAGGTTGGGATGGAAATTTGGGGAAAACGGAAAAGCTGGAACAGAAACCACCCCCAGGTAAATAAAAGAGAATTTAAGCAACATTTATCTGGACTCGAGAAAACTAATAAAAAACGAATTGAAGTGCAGGAGATGAGAGGTCCTGTCGCTGTCCTTACGCCTGCCAGTCAAAGTTAACCTACTGAAGCGTTAAAATTGCTCGGCAAAAGTAAAATTGAAACAAATACGCCCGGCGATTTTTATCAGCAAAAAAAAAAACGGGAGTTCGAAAGGGCAGAACTTTCCAATTTTTCCTTTTATCGCAAACATGCAAATTTTTTTGTGCGATGTCGATGTAAATTTGCTAAATAAATAAATGCGGTGCAAGCAACCCTACTTACGTCTCAAATCCCTGGGATCCTGAGAATTATTGCTGCGCGGACTTTCACCCTTTTCAACGGCATCGTAATCCTGTGATCCCTCCATGGATTCGTGCGATGTGCATGTGGGGCTGGCCGAATCCGTGCGAAATGATTCGCTGCCATTGAACAGATTCTGCCGGATGGAAATCGAAGTGCAAATCCCATTATGACACGTGTCAATCTTGCGCCGATTAACAGCTCATAGCATCAGCGGATTCCGCAGCGGATTCCGATTGGATACCATCCCAACCCGATCCCAACTCACCTGATCCAGGGATATGCCGATGTACTTGGGCGGCGAGAAGGCCGACGGCAGCGAGAAGTTGGACAGCACCGACGGCTTGCCCAGCGGCGAGCGGTCACTGGCAAAGTAGCTGGCCGGTCCCGCTCCCGCCGCCGCCGCTGCCGCCGCCGCTCCGTTGGCCACCAGCATCCCGTGGTTGAGCAGCAGGTGCGGATTGAAGTAGTTGCCGACTAGTGACATATTGTGCAGATCTTTGGCGTCGGGTAGCTGCAAGAGGGGGAAATCGAAAGGGATTACCTAGGAAGCACAGTTGGGGCGAGAGAAATGGGGAAAGTATTGTAGAATCGTGGCATTAGCAAGTTTTCATTCATTTTATATTACTGGATTTTCGTTGGGTACCATTATACATATATCAAGGTCGATGCATCTATTCAGTTTATGAGTGGGAGCAAATCCAACAAAATATTTACCAAAAATTTATAGATACTTCTTTGTGTGAGAGAAGAAAGCAAAACTTTAATACTGCTAACTAAAACTGCTAACTTAAACAAATTTATATGTATTCAAATAAATTTGCATACATATTTATTATATACTTTTAATACTATTGTTAAATAACAAATCGATTTATTAAACCGAAGTGGAATTTTATAGTTAAGCTAATGCCAAAAATGTATTGTATTCGTTGCATAATTAAGAAATAGTAATAGTAGTTGTTATAATCTAGATTAAGTTCCTTTAAAGAATCCTTCAGGTATTTTATCCTACCTTCCCTTATCTAAGCTTGTAATTCTTTAAAACGTGAGAATCTAAATATATAAATATGAGATCTAAATATCTATAAATTACAAGAGGATATTTAACCGCAAATAAGAATGGAAATAAAAATGCTAGGAAGCATGCTTAGTAAGCATCTAAGCCTAGAGTTTTTAAAAGTTAAGTGAGCGTATAATTTAAGCGTTAAATATGCGCATTACTCGAGTCTGAGCATCGGAACGCGCAACAAATTATGGGAGCTACATGACTTGGCGTTAAAATTAGCCAATTATGGAAGGTGGAGGCCCAAACGCGGATGTGTGTAACATATGCCAAGGCTTGGAAAGGTTTGGAAAAGCAGGAAAACTGCGATACCTAATCCCATTCCCCTGGAGAAAAGATGGAAGAATCTGCGAAGGGCGGCGTCGATTTGCATCGATACAAATTGTGAACAAAAATGTTTAATTTACGACGAATAAATGTTAAATTGAGAGATTTTAGAATTACGATATCGAACATTGCCATAAACTGTGTCAATATCGAAGGGAAGTGGCGGATAGCTCACTTCCAATGGGGTGTAAAATAACGAGAAAAACGCTTTGGCCCCCGCCCCAAACTTTCTCCGATCCAAAATTCACACAAGGACTCTGGTAAATGATATGGGTGAAGTGGGCAGGGTGAGTCCGCTGTAGTCCGTGGTCTGGGGCAGATAACCCACAGGACTCACAGACAGCGTTCCCAACAAATTGAGGCTGACGAGTGAGCTAAGCGGCGGTTGCCGCACAGACAAGATACGAAGATACGAGTAGAACATAAGCGGCGACATGTGTGACAAGTATTAACCCTCACCCACACCACCGTCACTCCAACGACCCCTCAGCCACGGCAAACTTGGGAACAGCAAAATTTACATACAAATTTGTCTGCCAGGAAGTATTTTTACGGCGAAAAATGCGAGCAAATTATGGGATCAATGTTTTTGCAGGAAACTGTAGGTTATTCCATTTAAAATCCAATCTAAATATTATCCATAACGAATATATTTAACTGGTTATAGTAAATAGTAGTGGTTAGTAGTAGTTCTAAACTTATGTGCTACTTGATAAACTAAAAAATCGATTATAGTTGTATTGAAGTTATGTTTTCAGTACGGAATTGACACTTTAGTCAATCAATCTCATTAATTACAGTTGATTAATCTGGTCCCAAGTCCATCGTAATCCTGGTCACACGCTGCACCCAAGGCGAGTCCAATAAATTGGGGATTATCAAGTGAAATTAGCACCTTCACTTGGGCGCATATGTTGCCACATCGGATCTGAATAATCACCACATCACATCATCCCCATCTTCATTAGGCTCGAATGTTACAAGTCAGTGGGAGCAGGAGGAGATTGGGGTATTGCAACCGCATGAGTTGCACTTTGTCTAAGTCTGTACATTGGTCCACGCGTGTTTAGGGGCTCCATTCCGGGGTTGGAATCGAAAACCCCAACAGAAGTGGTCAGCCACTTGGCACTCCCATTCCAAACGACTTTTTAATGCAATGCGTGATGGAGGATTTTCAGCGTGACTTTCGCCGATTGATTTATGCCCGTTAATCAGTGCAATAAATGCCATGCACAGGGAAATGCTTCTGATTAACCAATTTGGATAGTGCACTGAAAGTTTAAATGTTCTAATGGCTTAATGGTATCTATTGTATATTTCAAAGTTTGATTCATTTAGAGTGTGATTGTGTAACTTTAGACAAAGGCATTAAAATAGTTAAGAGATAAAAAACAAAATCTAAAATGTTTAAATTCTCATTTAACTAAGCACTTTGGATGTCTACAATTCAGATTTGAAACCCATTCTCCATAGAGGTGAATACAAAAGTATTATAAGATGGCACTATGGATTAATTCATTTTTCCCAGTGCAGGAGCAGGTGCTCGTTTTATCCCTTGGCTGGAGTGAGGAGTTTGGTTCTACTCCCGCTTTGTTTGCTTTTCTATTAGCGCCGGGCGGGTGATTTGTTATCCCAAATTGTAGCATTCCTTATCCGGCGAGGGGGATGATGACTGCGACCAGATTTGCATAAATTCGTTCTGTTTGCCCTTAGCACTTGAGTTATTGGCGTTTGCCACTCGCCCCGCGGAGGGGACGCACTTATTCGGTGCAACTCTCAGCTGCATCACATACATACCAGCAACAACAATAACAGCTTAATTACAACAACACGATAACGAGTGGCAAATAGCAATTGTCCACATACAATTGCCAATTTCGCTTAACTTGGCCATAAAACACGGAAAGCGACGGCAGACGGCCCAGAAGAGCAAAGCAAACAACTTGGCCTCCGCGCCACTCCGCAAATAAATCTCAATTTGTGGCACTAACACGGAGTAAACGAGGCTCAAATCGAACCGAAGAGCGGCTGGCGATGCTAAAAACGCTTAGCAATTGGCAATTTTCGCAAACTAAATGTTTATGGCTGGCCTCAACCTGTTCGACTTTGGCCTTTTCCGTGCCCCAAAGCTACGGAACTCAAGGAGCAGAAAATTGCGATGCCAGTGGATGGCGTAGCATACCTCTGGGCGTCTTTTAAGTTTGGCGAGAGCGACGGGAGTTGTGTGTTACTTTAATCTAATACTTTTAAATTAAAAATATTGTATTTGATTAATGTTTCAGTTCACAAACAATCTTTGCCAGCATAGATGACAAAAAAGCCAAGAATGTGCAACGCTTTTGTTTAGTTTCATTATAGCATCATCATAAATGCGTATACGTAATAATAATAATTTTAAGTTGGCAACTAACTTGCGGATGTGCATAGGCAACAAGGCCTATTTATATATGAGGATTATTCCGATTTGATGGTTAAGTTCATATGATTTAACCCAAAAATAAAACGGTCCCGATATTAATTCGCCTGGTGATAAAATAAAGTTGCTGTGACCAACTCAAAACAACACCATTTCTAACTTCATAACTGAGTTGGGGTTTTCAATTAGGTGATACGACTTTAACACTTGCAAATTTCTTTTTTGATATTGATATTTTCCTTAATTCATGTATTTGTACATACATATGTTCATTTCAAATAAGAAACCGCTTGTAAGGAACATGATATCACCTCTCCCTATCTCTACATTCTGTTGGAATTCTCTTGGCTAACTATCACTGACCATTTGGACATAATACTCCATTTGGTAGTAAGTACTGCTGGTTAAACGCCTCGCTGCCTCCGCATTTCGCTGCTTGGTTCCTAGCTGCCTTCCTGATAAATTGCCATAAATTAAATTAGGCTCAGACACACACACACACACACACACAGATAAATATAGAGACACACACTCGCATATGCAACACAACTCAACTACTCATACTTAGTGGCAATAAGTGGCAAAAAAATGAATTATTTTTCATATGTTGGCCCGCCTCAGTGCCATAACTCTGCCCAACCCAACTTGACTGCCATTTTCTGAAGGGGTCAGTCTGTTTACCTTTTGTTGTTCCTGCTGCCGTCGTGGTTACAGAATTGTTATGGTGCCTGGTGGGTTTCTTTTCCGCTGCCCTTCACCCACCCAAACAATCAGGTCGGTGGTTGAAGGTTCGTTGGCAAGCGGAGTGGAGGAGTGGAGGAGGCAGTTCCACTGGAAGCAGGCCCATATTAAACCATTTGACATTGCTTTTAATATGCTCGCTCGGCTTGTTTTTATTAATTTTTATGGTTTGCCCCATGCCCAATTGTAATCGGTTTCATAAATTATGCTAGATAAGCGACTTGTGCAGTGGCCTTAGAAGGAATCGTCATTGGAAGAAGAAATGGCAAAGAAAGCTGAAGAAACTAATACTCAGCTATGGAATGCAGAGAAAGCTAGCTGAAGATGTATGTATGCTAAAAGATATTTAAAGATATTGAAAAGTAAAAATTTACTTCTTGTTCTTCTTATATAACAGATTTAAACCTATATCTAGTATTGCATTTTATGATGATTATTTATTAAGAACTTTATTGAAAATATTTAAGTGACATTGAGGCGGCTAAAACTTGATAGGTATCAATATAGGCCCTGTTTCGCGACAAGAATTCCTCAAAAGCAAGGTAAATACTTGATCTTTCTAAGCGATATTCCTGCTTTTCCACTGTCTTCCGTGGCGAAAATCGGTTCCTCACAACCCAACTCGCATCTGAACGCCGAGGACATATTGTTGTCATGTTTAACATATCTTAACGCTACTCAATGCTATGCAGGGCAGAGATACATATGTACGTTCCTATTCGGACTGCAGCTCCGATCGGAATAACCAGTTTCGCCAAGCGGACTGTTCGAACATCATCAGCGCCCGAGTTCTTCATCATTTGTAGCATCAGCGTCAAGATCATTGCTCATGTTTACAATGATGACAGGCAGCAGAATGAGCAGAAGCTGGCCGGGAATCGACTTCCAGCCAAATCAAATGGGTCTGCTCTGTGGGATCGGTATTGGGACTGGAATCGGAATCGGGCCAGTAGTTAACTGCGGCCCGCTTCCACTTCCACTCCATCAGGCCCGACTCGCAGTTCGGAATTGAAGCTATCATAAATCTGTTCGTCGCAAAAATCTACACACAATGGGGCGTTTGCAAACGCATTCGCCGATCGGAATGCGAAGACGAACTCTCTGAATCTGCCTCTTGACTGACTGCCGCATTGGAAATGCGATCGTGATCGGGCAGTTCTTTTGGGATATAGGAAAGAACAGAAATTGTATGAGAGGATGGAAAAATTCGACTATTGAACTATTTAGAAGTGTTCCTATAGAGCTTTTATCTTTGCTTTAAATAGGAACGCGAAATAAAAACACCCATATTCTCTCAATGGAGAAGTTCATTCAAACTATGTTCAATTTAGGGTCCAGATACCGAAAATTTGATTATCGTTGTAGTTGTTTCTTTTTTTTTTTTGTAAATTAACATTATGAGATCTATCATTTTGAACAAGGATACTGGCTTCCTTTATGTACATATTATATATAATAACTCCATTTTAACCTATGCTCCATCTAAATAAAGTAGCTCACATTATACACTGCACTTAAACGAGCTCTCACAGCTTTCTCCTCACTTTCTCTCTACGTAATGGATCCTTAATTGAGTGCATGATCGGCAATCACGCTGTCATCCCTAGGCGCATCGCCAACTGGAAGTTCACTTGGAACTTCTGGTCGGATTTGTTGTTTTACAATGCAGCATTGTTTTGCTTGCTGTTGGGGTTTTGGCCGCCGTTTCGCGATTCCTTTGCCTCGCTAGCGGTGTGCTGATTTATGGCATCTTTCGGCATTTCGGCTACCGGCCCCCAGTCTTTATGATTTGTCATAAATATGTCCCCTCTCCGTCCGATCAGAATCGATCGGCTGGGCGATTCCAATCAGCGGCTGTCCGGATGGTTTGGGCTGAGGTTGAGTTTCTGGGCTCTACTTACTCTCGATGGAAACGGACGTTGTCCACGTAGAGCCTCGTGCAGACCGGAAGCGGCTTCCGAGAGGACAACGAGCGCTTGGGACGGCAAATGGCTGCTGCCAAATGCGTTGCTTTCCATCTGCAGCTCGTTTGTGTTTTGTTTTGGTTTTGGTTTAGACTAATTTGGCACTAGGGGGCACTCATAACCTCACTTTCGCTTGTGTTTCAATGTTGGCACATGCAAAGATCACTCGGTATCGGTGATAATCGGTTGGGAATTGTATTTGCGCGTCGGTAAAACGGTAAAGCTCGGATCAGCTGACAGCTCGCTCGCTCTCCTTCTCTCTAAAACTCTCTCGCTCGCTCGACACAGGACACCCGCACGTACGCGCTGCAGAAATCCAACTGAAGCCAAATGGAAACCAGTTGCCGTTAGTTGGCCCGTGTTCTTCCTCTTCTCCAGCCTTGCCGCTGCGCAGTCGGCGTCGGCGTCGCCGCGTAACGCCTCACGACCTCTGATTGGCCAGCGGCCACAACCGGTTTGTCTACACTGTCGCCATCCCGCTCTCGCGCACGCCCACTCCCACTGCGGCAGTGTCTTTACATTATGTTCTCACCTCCTTGGGCGCGCAGTTTGTTGTTGCCGCTGCATTATTATCCCAAAATGGTTGCGTTTGTCCATCCGTTGGCCATTGAACGCCTGTTTGTCTGGCAGCACCTGGTACTCGCACTCGAACTGGTACTGGCACTGGTACTGGCACTCTCCGGGTTTCCCCGCCCCCACAACCATTTTCCACCTCGATCAGCTCCCCTCCCTTGGACGTAAACTTCTGACATTTTGTGTAAATAAACCGTATGGGAAACATTTTTACTTTTGGCTTTGGCATTTTGTTGTTGTTTGTCGGACACTGTCCCGGACAAAAGTATCTTGGAAGTAGTCTCTTTCCTTTTTTCTGCCCCTGCAGCTGGGTTTTTGCACACCGTCCACTTAATATAGCGCATTACTGTGGTATTTATTGGGCGCGAAGTGGCGAAAATATTTCGGAAGCAGGGTGTCAAGAAAATTGGAATTTAATAGGCCGCGACTGCTATTCTGGTTAAAAGAACCAAGTCAATTGCACAACGACAAAATATTGTTAAGAATATATGTACATATAAATAGTAATAATAGTCGTGTAGTAACTAGACTTTAAAGTTTAAGAAATTATATTGCTTTATGGGTTTTATCGTTTTCAAGATTATAATTGGAAAACATAACAATAATAAATTGTTAAGACTTATCTTTTCCTTGTAGTATTCAGTAATTATTGAATAATGGTGAAGATGGACTTTAAGACTTCAGTAAGCTGGCAGAACGTATTCATTTTCAGCACTTGCTCCACTGTCAACTGGCCAACAAAGTAGCTACGAGCAGAAATAGTTGTCACACAATATTACTGCAAACAAGAAGCTACAACTATAGCAGTATTAAAACAGAGGAGACATCCTCCAGCAACCACTGTGTTTAGTGTTGGGGACAGCATAAAAAGCTTAACCATTCTGCGCGCAACTTTTTATTGGCAGCTCGTTGCGCTGTGATTTCCAATACGCCGGACTAACTAAATAAAGTATTTTCCCTGCAATTTACTCGGATTGGTAGGGAGGAGCACCTCGCGGAGGTGCTGAAGATGCGTGTAAAAAATGCGCAAGCCTTTCTGACATGTTTATGGGGCCCTGTCCGTCAAAACGAGCCAGTTGACACCAGACGCTCCCCGCTCCTTTAATTGGTGGCTAGTAAATTTTCTCTTTACCATCTTTGGGTTGGGGGATCTGCTCGCGGAGATATCTTCTAATTTTTTGCTCATTAAATTTACATTTTAAGAATTCCTGTGAGAACAGACGAGCCTGCACTTTATAATTTCCATCAGCCTGCCTTTCGGTTTATTAGCCATCTCTGTCGGTGGGAGGGAGTGCGCGATACTGACGAGGGCGTTGAGTGGGAGGAGTGAGAGGGAGTGCTGAGTAGAAGTGGGAGCGAGAGATCTGTGGTGCACTGAGCAAAATAGTTGAGCAAAATATCATATCATAGCATTCTTAAGCCGTATTTAATCAGGAATATTTTTAGCTTTCCATTTTCAAATCCTTAAAAAACACATTAACCACATGTAATGCACATTCAAGAAATTTAATCACTTTAGGGCCATATTGTTCTCCGTTTGGGGAATCATCGAAAGAGCCCTACGCGGGGCACTGTGAGAAAGCAGGGAAGGAGTCGCAGAGTCATTGGGATTGGGAGTGCCAGAGTGAGACAACTAGGAGGGAAGCTCGGGAGTTTGGGGCGCATGCGCCGACGTTGGAGGTAGCCTACATTATGTGTCTATTTCTTGTATATAGAGTGCTGTCCCGCTGTCCCCCAACTCATCCTGCTGCTCCCAGAGGTAACTAAGTCTTCCTTCGACTGCTGACTGGTAACTAGCAACTGGGAACTGGTGACTGGTAACTGGCGAAATCGCAGGGCGAGTGCCATGTACAGGACTTGTACTGCATTTTGGGTTGGCAGTAGATTTTTCATTTTATTTATGTGCTGCCTTCACTCTGCAGATTGCCTTCACTTATTTCAGCCCCCATCATATCTTATTCTTCTTCTGCTTGTCAGTTTGTCAGCTTGCCAGCTACAAAATTAAATACTTGTCTTCGGTCCGATTTCTTTCTTCTTATCTTTCGGGCGTGTGGGCCGTAGAGCCGCCTCTATATATAACCAACTGTCCTCAGTCCTGGCCACCTCCTCATCAGCAGCTCTACTATGTGGGAATGGGTATGGGTATGGGCATGGCTATGGGTATGTACTTTGTGCAACTTGGCCTGACAACTAATTTATGTAGTGGCCGAGCAGCTGCCGCAACTTTGGCTCTGCTCTGCTCAGTTCTTTAATAATCTCGCTTTTTTTATTTCGCCAAACAATTTCTCATAATTCAGTTTGTCTAGGCGATGCGCCGAAAAAAATATACAATACTGCGAGGAAATGGATATACATATATCATTAATTGGTAACAATTCGAGACTAAATAGTACCCGATTAAAACGGAAAAGATTGTCGATGGAATCGTTTTTTAGCAGATGAGCTTAAATATTATGTATGACCTAATAAAACATTTAATATTTAACAGAAATTTAATTCTAAAATTGATACTTTTTGTAGGTATGTGTTAACACTATCAACTTAATATTACATTTTGGCCAAAACCCATATCTTAGTACTATACTCACTCGACCTTTCACCAAACAATAAGTAGTTTAAGAAAACGTCAAAAACTTGTTGTCAATATCATATTAGTAAACTTCACATGTAAGCTTTTTGATACTTGTTTCTAACTAATGACAATCAATATCTTTATATGACATTGAGTTACTGCCTCCTGTGCAACACTACTTTGCATATTAATTGCTTTTGAAATACTTTCCTATAAGTTCGGCTTCCATGATTTATCGACCTTACTATAAGTTAATCCTGTCTCGAAAACATCCCCAAAGTACATAATTCCCATCGCTATCTCATCCTTTACACCTGCCTTTGCCGAGGAAAACCACAGGAAAATCCGGGCAACGCCTCCGAATTAATTGAAACCGCAGAACAAGTGCCAAAACCGTTCGGCTGTCAAATGTGCCACAACCAATCCCTCGTATCTCGAACAAACCCCCGCAAAAGTACCAGTAGAGATAGAACAAAAAAAAAAACAAAAAAAAAAAAAAACAGATGCGTCTATCGTAAAAAAGTTATAGAAGGAAAAACAGAACCCAAAAGCAATCCCCCGCAAATCCCAGACAAATGCGCTGGCAAAAGAGCAGGAAAATGTACCAATACTTCGCACTTTTGCATGTAAATATGAATGGAAATGAATTACAAGCGAAATAAATGTACGGAAAAATAGAACGAAACAAAGCGAAATCGTAAAAAAAGCATAGCCACTGGATGAACAAGGGTGTGCGGATGGTGGGGAGGGGTCCAACATGGCCTTTGGTTTGACTTTTTTGGGAGATTGGGCGTCGGGTGTTTTTTTTTTGCGGTTTCGGCAGCACACAGTCGCAATGTTGACATGTTCCAAATGCAATTTTAACAGGATTTGCAAGGACACATTTGCGCAAAGTGACAGAAAAACGCAGCGCAGCAACAACAAAGTCAACTTCGCCCACCCCACACCCCGTACATCCCTCATAAAAATGCGAGCACTCGGAGAAAAGTTAAAACCTCGAACTTTTGGCGTGCATCTGTGCTAAATATCCTTTTATAATAGAGTTTTTTTAGTACAAGTCATAAAATATATATAATAGAATTTCTTTAATATTTGATTTTCCAATTATTGCGACTAGATACTCCTCCTTATACTGACTGTAATTATACAAAAAAAAGTTAATTCAAAACTTACTGCCACTGTTTAAAGTACCCTTACAAAAAAAATTGCTCTGATTTTCGAATATTCCATGAAGTCTTCCAAAATACAATAGTTTTATAAAAATCTATATTAAAAAATATGTATTGTGATACAATATTTTCTTTCAGTGTCAGCCGGAGTGATGTGCGTGGCTGGCATAACTTGCGGCTTAAAGGGATCAACTTGTCATGTTTTTGTCGTCGGCATTGATTTTCCACTTTCCACGACCTGCGACCCAGCAGTGCCACACCCACCGCCTGCAACCCCGAGCCCCTACCCACTCCACTCCACCCCCTTCCCCGATCTGTCTACCCAGCTTGGGTCATCTGCAGTGATGTGGTCTTAACGCTTCATCAATATGCTTTTCCCGACGTCGCTAATTTTGCGCTTTAGTCAACCTCTGAGCCGGCTACGTGTGGCAGATTTATGTCTCATCTGTGCGAACTTTTCCTGGCAAAAGGGGAAAAACAAGTGGACATCGGACATCCTTTGGCGTCTGCCCGAATCCTCATGCATGTGGGTGTGTTTAGTGTTAATCCGTCAATGATAAGCTCAATTTGTTGTGGTCACTCCAGCGACAATGGGCCGTTAGCAAACTGTGGAGGATTTTGGGTGCCCGAAGTGGGATGGGAAAATGACATTAAAGTTGTTCGTGATGGTAGTCATGTTGCTTTGTACTTATGCGATATAAGATTAATTATAATAATAATACTACTTATCATGTATAAGAATTTCTTGTTAGTTTGCTAATATTCAAAATATATCTATCTACTATAATAGGGGGTTTAAAACACGTAATATCTTGAAAAAAGCCCAGGTTAGTATTTTTAAAAGATATTTAAACCATAAAAGAGTCTGCCATGTCGGTCCAAGTTCCTGGGCGAGCTTAAGCACTGCCCTGGTGACAAGTCCTTCCCTGATGGGCGTGGGCGTGCCACATGCATCATCTTAATTTTAGTTCGCAACTAGCATTACTCATGCGAAACACATGTGGCCCAGTGTTGGGGAGGCAGTGCCTCTGCGGCGTCACAGCCTGCGAAGTAATTTAAACTTTGCCTATGACAACAGCCTTTTGTCTTTCGAGCCGAAGGAATCTGACCGGGATTTATGGATCGAAATATGCTATATGTGACGCGGGGCGAGACTATATTATATAAGTTTTTGACACGTTTAGTGTCGGTCGGTCGGCGCTTGATGAACTTTTTTCCCCGCAAACTTTTTATTTATGCACACGTGCTCCTGATGACATTCCAGCCCAGTCCGAGCTCCAGGATGTGCTCCGAGTGCCATCTTCCGAGTGGACCGCAAATGAACCGAGCTAGAAAGGACGGCCTGGCCACTAATTGGCTTAGTGAATTAAAATAACTTGCCAATAGTTTTGCGGTGCAGCGGGGGAAAGTGAGGCAATGCCTCGCTGTCATTGGAAAATTTATGACACTCTGTGGCTAATTTACCAGATAAAGGCCATTGTGTATTTGCCTTTGGCCTAAGCCCAGCAGCCAAAGTGGCCAAAGTGGCAAAAGTCAGCCAAAGGATTTGCCCATCGCCAACAAGATAAGCCCCCTCGATGGGGGTCCTTAAAGTCCTTCCGGGACCAATTCGACATGGAGTTGTTGACGTTGGCCCACCGCCCTCCCCCCATCGATCTCATATGTCAAATCGCCGGACGGCAAGTGTGTCTAATTATACAAAATTATTTATAATAGCTGGCCACAGTCCTGGTTTTCGATTTTCCACCCACACAACCCTTGGAAAGTGGAAAGTTTGCAGTGCGTGTATGTTTGTTCTGGCTCCGAAACAAACAGATTTCGGAATTGCGTAAAAAGCTAATTAAATGCGAATTATTCATGTTGAAATTAGGCTGTGAGGGGGGGGGGGGAGTGGTGCCGTTTTACAGTGGGATAAAAGTGAATGGGTGGATGGATACTGATGCATTGCAGCGCAGCACCCACATGTATCCAAACAAAAAGCAGTCTGCGAGGAAGGGCTCCATATGTTGCCAGAATGAATTTGTACAAATTTTCTTTGATTAATTGGTGGTCAAAAGTTCAACGGCAGCAGCAGTTGACTATCAAGGGGTAAAGTTGGGGGTAAAGGGTTAAGGAAACACACGGTTCGTGCTACAGTCAAGATTTCTTAACAGGATTAAGCGTTTTTAAAGGTTCAACATATTAAATTGAATAGGAATCAGGGTATAGGTAAGTGTTTGGTTCCATCAATGATTTCTTAGAAGTAAGAGCAACAATATATAAACCCCTATTTTATGATAAATTTAAATTAAATTAAATTTAAAATTTTTGATTCCCAACTCATTTGGCTTTCACTCATTCAACTTCGAAGTGAAATCTCAAATGTTTTGCATATAAGGTTTATTTTATCAAATTGTTGAGAAACTATTAAATACAAGCGACCCTTGAATTTCTTTACAAGGCTGTGTCTCCAAATCCTAGCGCCAAATTGCCTCACTATTAGAGATAAACAACAGTTGTTGGCAAAGGATCTGCGTGGAGTTTTATGTGGTGCGGCAAATTGAAAGTATTCACATAAAAACCAAATGCAAACAGCCGGCCAAACAGACGAGGATGAAGTTGATGATGACTCGTGACATTCAAAGGGTTGCGTGTCTGCGTGCCACCCTTGAAATTAATATTACACCCAATAATAATGAGTGCAATTAGCACGGGGTGAGCTGAACGGGGGGGAGAGGGGGCGTTGGGTGTAACAGCTTAATGTGTGTCAGTGTAAAATTAAATTCACGCTAATCCGGCGAAGAAGTCGGGATGCCAATGGCATTGCTCCAGACGGACAAATTAAACTGTCGTTTTATTGTTTCGCCTTGTTAAATATCTCGAATACCTCCACCGCCGTCTGGCCAATTTGAGTTTGTTTAGATGGGGTTAAGACATTCCCATATATAACTCACTAATCCCCCCAACCCCACCACCACCCGCTCTGTGTGGCACTTGGAGAAATCAGTTAGTGAACATTATATATATATATATATATATCTTTTGCTAGCATTTAGTAATAGTTAACCTTTTTTGTATTCAGTTTGCAGAGTAAACATATATTCTTTCCGACATCAAAAGATTGTATTTGAACAGATTGTTACAGAATGTTACAGGATGTTTTTCCGAGTGCATGGGGGCACTTCCCCCTTTTTCTATGCGTTCGCCATTTGGAGTTGCTCCCTTTGGCCTCAAAAAGGTGGCACCATATGGCCACTGTTGTTGTTCCTGTTGCCGTTGTGGATTATATTGTGAGTTATACTTTTCAATGTTGAAATTGATTTCCGATTTGGTTTATTGTTGCTGGCTGGCGGCTGCTCATTCGACGGCAAACAAAATGTGGTTGGCCACACGTCGTCCGCGCCTTTGTTTGTTTTCGTTGCCAAGGGGCGTTGAAAAGTGGGCGGGGTTTACGTTTACTTGAGCTTTTGCTTTGAAATTAGTAAAATATGAATTGCGGTTTTTTTCCACGATTAATAAATTGCATTTTTTGGGGGCGGTGATTTGGGCAATTGAAAGAGTTTTGTATTTTTATACTCGCCGTTCTTCTGTTTAGATAATATCGCACCATATGCTTGGTGATTGTTTTCTTTACAGATAGCTGCTGCTCATATCTAATTGTTTATCGTAAATTCTACTGTTGATATGGGATAGTATGGAAAAAATCTGGAATCTCTAAGTTTTCATTGGAATAATTTGCTTATTCATATATGTTCCACTAATATATTCGCTTAAATCAAAGTGTTTTCTACACATTCGCCAACAAGTTGTTTAATTTCGTTTCAAGTTATTTCTTTGTGTTGTTTTTTAGCCATTACTCCTTTCGCTATTAGCCACCGTGCTTCTGAGCCTTAATCATCAGCGGCACCATTCGGTCTGCATCGATTATTCCTTGACTTTATGTCAATTGTTGGCCCGCTCGCTTAGTTAATAACGTCTGATGGCCAGGAGTGCCTCAAATGCTGTCAGTTTATGGGGCATGAAGGCATTTAAAAGCGCAGGCCGGCTGCACTGAACCCACTGAGAGTCCGCTGCCAATGCGGCAATCAGCAATCTAGCAACAATCCAACCGTTGCAACCTCAAACCAGACAGCAACTCCTCGACCAGGAGCCACATTAGCGATGTGTCAGTGCCCGCCCAGTGTCGTCATATTGTTGCAACGATGCCTCTTCTCTGCCGTTATTGTTATATTGTCATTAGCATCGCAACGAGATTTGTGGGAACGGGAATGAATGTGATGGGATCTGTTGGGATCTGTTGGGTTATATGGCCCCCTCGGTGGACTGCATTTAGCGTCAGCTTTGTCTGATTGCAAGTGTAAATGTTCTCATTTCCCCCCCAAACACGATTCCCCTGCGCAGCTCATTTTCAAGTGTCAATTTTCAGCACCAACCCCCCTGATTTTCCATGCTGATTTCCTACCCCTCGATAACACTGACAGCAATTCGCGCCCCTGATAACGAAGAGTAAAAAATGCGGAAAATCCCTTAAATTCAACGCGCTTTGACCTTTTTTTCCACATCTATTGGCATCCACAAGTTTCTTTTTTCGTCTGCTCTAGCAAACATTTTTATCTTTACTGCTTTACACATTTAATTTGATTTCTTTTTGAAGTTTGATGCAAGCTCACACTTTATAAATGAGTGAGCGACATGATGGGTGTAGTTCGAAAGGGGGTCAAAATATAGATAGATTTATAGGAACTTTTTAGGTCACAATCAGCATATATTAAACTTCTTAGAAATATGGAAGCAGACTTACGACTTGATTTAGCAACTTCAAATCAGTTGGTTATCAGGACTAAAGATTATTTAGAGCAATAAACGTATCATATTCTTTAATAAAAACCAAGATAGCTTACCATAGTTTATATAGTAACCCCGTGAGATTCCAACCAGCCATATAAACCCCCCTTACAGACAACGCCCATGCATTTACAGGATGGAAAAAAATGCCACAGGTGTTGCCACTTTGCCGCTTAGCTGCTCATTTAGCGAAGCCCCAGCTAATTGTCCAAGAATTCCCAGCATTTTTTTCAGCTCCGACATGATTTAATTAAATTCGCTGGCCAGAAAGGAAGCTTCTTTATGCTGATTAAGTGGGAGAGAAGCGGAAAGGCCAGGAGCAATCTTTGAAGATTCGACCGACAGCCGCCGCAGCTTCTTTGGCGAAGGAAATTACAAATTAGCCGGAGTTTCTAAAGGCTACGGTTCTGCGATTCCGTGTTTCGCCGTGTGTCCGCTTTATTTTTCACCCTGGCCACTTGCAAATTAAGTAAGTCAACAAAGCACTTTGCGGATTCGACGGCAACGCCGACTTATCTGCATAAAATGGAGAAAAGTGGTCGAGTATGAGTGGCAAGTGGCAAGTGGCAAGTGCCACCGATATGGCTGCAAAGTCGGGCAGTGATTTCGAAATCTCCGATTCTATTTGCATTGCGGCTAACGCAGACAGCCAGCCGGATTGTCCCATTTGTCGCATTTGGTATGCGAGGGCCTAACGAACTCGAAGTAATGCGTTTGAAATGTAAAAAACGTGCAATTTATGTTATAAATTTAAGCAAACAGCGCCGCGAATAAGGATTTTTAATTAATCATTTGCCATTTTTTGCCCCTGGCCAACTCGCAAACCAGCGAATATATACATATATGCGTATTTGAGTTGTCTATGAAATTGGCATTAAAACCAACACTGGCCCTCGTGTCGAACAACTTTTGTACTTTATTTTCTTGGCTGCGGCCAGCCGAGCAATTAAGAGGACAGGCCATCAGTTCGTATAAATCGCATTAAGCTGCAAGGACGAGGGGCGTCCAGCTGTTCGATTTGTTTCGATTCCGATTCCGATTCCGAATCGGATTCGGTTTCAGATTCAGATTCAGATTCGGGTTCTTAATTGGCCGGTGGCGAGGACTTGCTTGACTGCGTTTTAAAAATGGCTTAAAAAATGGTCGGGCAAACCAAAAATGGTGTTTATTAAACGAATGAATGCGTAAATGAATGAATGCATGAATGAATGTTCCGACATTTGCGGAGTACTCGTAAATATGGCAGCAAGCCGCCGACATCGACTGATTTATGATGTTTGCAATTTATTATAAAAAATATGCGCAGCAAAATGGCGTGAAGTTAATGCGTTTTATAAACAATACATTCTGAAATTGATGAGCTTAAAATAACTGGCTGTGTATATGGTCAAAGTGCAGAGCTAGTCTCCCCGAATGTTTGTAAATGTAATTAATACATCTTTGAAGAATTTAAGCCAAATCAAACGTTTACAGCAGCGAGGATTTTGTTCTAAAATACCGAATACATAATAATAGATAAGACATCCATTCCATATGTTATCCCCACTTGATACTGATACTGATATCCTCGGAATGCGAAACGACCTGACAATGAGCTGCCTCGCATCTATCAACCCATCCAATCAGCCCGAGAGTAGCGATTGTTTAATTGCCCATATGGTCTTGGTATAAATATATATCACTTTAACGCTATTTCCAGAAGCCCCCTTATGCTGCGTGCCCTTGCCCTTCGGCCTGCCATTTGGCCTCTAGAAATCGTCAGCGAACTTTTGAACTCCACGCCGCCTTAGGATCACAATCCCCCCCATTTCCACTTCTGAATCTCCGGAATTCCCCTTCTGAATGTCCGCCTCTTCGATTGTCGTGCTTCTTTTGGGGCTGCTGACTTAACCCCAACGAGACCGTTGTACTTCAACGTGCGATTGTCACACCACTTGCTGCCCAGCAAGTACACTGCACTGAAAAAAGAGTAAATAGTTTACATTTCACTGATTAACTTATAAAACCTTCCATATTTAAAGCAAATAAACTAAAAGAATGATATAAAGTTCTGACAGTTTAGCTGAATATGATACCCTACCATTTATTTCTCCCAGTGCATTCCAACTTCTCCCCTGGAAAGCCAGGGCTTTGTGTGAAGCCTCCGTTGTTGCCGCTGTGTAAAGTAAAAATGTAAACTTGCAAGCCGCCAAAGCGGCCCCAAAACGAGAGTACCGAAAGAAGGCTAACTAGAGGGGGAACAGCCATCGAAAAGTGGTAGCAAAGGGGTGGTGAGAAGGAGGGGGGGGGGGTAGTTGGCCAAGACAGTCCTAGCCAAAGCGACGTCGCTGCCTTTGCCGCCGTTGCGTTGTCGTTGTCGGCTCACGACTGACATGGAGATATTTGCATATAAAATTGGTAATATGCAAATATTTTGATTGTCTTTGACTTTGTGCCTGCGCTTATAAAGAATCTTTGAGCTTGGTCGGGATTCGGCCTCCACTTTTTGTTCGACTTGCAACAATTGAGCGCACAGTTGGAATTCCTCGGATCGCCTCCGATTCGCAGCCGGACACAAGAACAGCAGCCGAAACTGGAGCAGATACAGATACAGATACACTGCAGAAGGTACTTGGGTTTGAGGAAAATATGTTGCAATGGGAATCGTTTAAAATCGTTGATATGTTCAATATTGAATGATGATGTTTCAATGGTTATAGCTTACATATACTGTATGTATGCTTTATTATCTGCAAGTACCTAAGTCAATTCACTTATTTAGGTAGAAACTACTTGTTCGCGATTATGTTTTTAAATTTTTCTGTGAAATAATAGACAATTTCTATGAGAGTGTAGCCGGAAAATGATTGAAAGCATCTTTAATTTAGTTCTAGCTTTTGTAGGAATAAGATACTTAAATAAGATACTTTAGTATCTCAATCAGTAATACGCATTTCTTCTTTTAATTAACTATGTAAGAGTTAAGAATTATGCGTTAAGATTATTTTCACTTAAGATAATTTATTCTTTTTTTTTGTAGCAGTGTACAATTTCGAAAAGGGGTCGGGTGTGAAGGGAATTGGCCGGCATTGAATTGGCATAGTTGTTGTCAACTTGAAAAATTATTATCGAACACCTGTGTGTGCGTCTGTGTGGAGCTCTCAGCTGCTGTGGTCGTAACCGATTATATTCGCGTTTTTCCAGGGAAAACGGAAAAACAATATTTGTCCCTGTCGCAGTTTTTCCATACAATGGAGCTCGAAGCGTATGTAAATTGATTTTGGACTAGGTATTGGCTACGTTTTGGCCACCGACAAAAGAAAAGTGTTGCCCATGGGGAATTAATTAGTCCGGGGGGCATGGAGGCCCCACTCCACATCGCTGATTCTCAGCCAGAGTTCCTGTCCTCCCCTTCCACTTTCCTCTGCCCCTCGCAATCATTTGAGGTAGACACTCTGACGACAAGACAGGAAAACGATGATGATGATGGCCAAGGATGAGGGGCAACGCAAAGAAGAACGGGAACACGGCAAACGAAGTTGTTGACAAAAATTGAATACAATACGAGGGGCAAGCACCTAAGCGCGGTGGTCAGACAGACGGTCCACCTCGAACTGGGGCCAGTACAGTGGGTCGAAAGAGGTAAATAAACTATCAAGACAGGTTTAAGGTGTCTGCAGAAAAATATATCTTAAGTACGAACTAGGGAACTACACTATGATATTATGATATTTATGGTTTGATTCGAAACCATAAATGAGGGGTATAGTAAAAATTTTTTTAATAGGAAAACATTCAATACTGAAATTGCAAAGTGAGAAAGGTATGCAAAGTACTAAAGGTACAGGATTGTGGCACTATAAGGACAGCTTTCTGACACAATTTTAACTGGAATGATGATAGTTTGTATATTATATTGCAAATGAACATAGTTACCCACTGTGCGACTCATTCCCCCCCCCCCCTCCAAGCTCCTCGACTGCTGACCATTCGAGACAGCTTGGCTTGGATGGCCTTTCGACTTTGCCGTTTCGAAAGCATCGGGCGCGTACTTTGGCGGAATGTTAAATGCTAAAAATGAACAAATAATGACGAATGCCGTCGAATTCGTTGGCCAGGACTACTCTTCGTCCTTCTCCTCCTCCATCCTCGTCCTTGCCTTTGCAAAAGCCGCTCGCGATTTTCGATGGAAAAAACGAGTGGAGATTTATGCCCGCGCCATTGCGCATCATAAGCTGTCAGAATGCTTTTTCGGCGATTTATTAGCGCAAATTGAGTTTTAAAAGAAGCTGCGATCGGCGGAAAAATAAGGCCGCAACTAGCTGCTGCCCGTCGAGGATTTATAGTTTGGGTTTTTGTTTTCGGACACATAGATAGCTCTTCATGTCCATATCCCCATGCGGTTGCCCATGCAAAATACACAGCCCATCTTCAACTGAAAGCGCAGCTGCTGGCCATGTAAAAGTCTTTTGGCCAAGTCTCGACTGCCAGTGCGACTGCCACTTGACTGCCGGCATGTCAACAAATAAATCGTCATGTAAAAATGGCATTTTAAATCGTTTCTGACGTCTCTACCGAGAGGCTGTCAATGAAATGAAATGCACACACGGCCAAAACCCGATAGCCGTCTCAATATCCCACTTTGCCTACCCACTTGGCCAGCTCAAATTGCTGATGCTGATGCTGCTGCAGTTTCTGTTGCAGTCGCAGCAACTTAAGCAGCACTTTCAGTATGCATTCAACAGCATCGATGATGACACATGCAATTGCCGCAGTTCGACATTACCAGATGCTGTTCGGCCGGCCAAGATCATAAACCAAATCGAATTGAAGGCTTCAATTGCTCCTCTCTGCCAGTTGTTTCTACTGCAGTTGATTAATGATAATGACGGCGGATCCGAGACAAATTTATGGCGAGGAAATCAACGTTGAACAGACTTTTCAAGATTTTAGAAGCCAACTGCTGTCGCAATGCCATGTAAATTATGCATTAAATAAAAATTGTTGTACGGATAATTAAGAACTAAGTTGTAAGAGCTGTAATTTCAGTCGACTTAACAAGAAGAGCTATTTAGTATTATACGAAATCATTTAGCTTGCCTCTTTAATAATTGCGCTTACTGAAAATTACGCATACGACACATATGACCTTGCTTAAAAAGTTGCTGTTTCCACGAGAAGTTGACCCGGATTTTCGGCCCAAGCATTTATCAAGCTTAAAAGACTTTCATGTAAATGTTTGTGGACCCCCGCCATGTGAACTCTTATTACTCGCAATTTTTTCGCACAATCGAGGGGGGGGGGAGGAAGTGCCACCCCTTGGCGAAGCGAAGAAGTCGCATAAAATTAATAAGGATGTAAGAAGTTGGCCAGGAGTCGGCTAAGGAAGGTGGTTCCACCAGGTTGAGGGAGGCAGTTGGAACTGTTGTGGTCGCATGCTAAATTATAACGATATGAATTATGATATTAATTTCAATGCGGCGGCGTTTATTAATGTGACATGTAATGCGGCTGTTATTACCTTAAGATTATGATTACTTGCCGGCCTGCGCTCCTCCTGCCCTCCGTGTCCACCTCTTCTCTCATGTGGTGATGTGTGGATGCCCGCTGGGAGGCTGATGCTGCTGGTTTCTGTGGGCTCCCGGCTCCTGTGGCTTGTGCCTTCCTGCAATGTGTGGCATTTTCATTTAAATGGCTGCCCACAAAGGTAATTGAAATGTGGCCCAGGCCCAGGCGGAGGAAATCCCCCTCCTGCCTCCAGCATAAATATGCGCTCCCCATTCCCTTGACTTGTTTGTCTTGGCAACACCTTAAAGAGTTGAACTTCACTCCAGAAGGACTCAGCAAGCGGTCCGCTACTTGTTTTTATGTACACCCGGCTCATCGTCCTCCCGATCGCTTCACCTCTCAGCGGACTTGGTGTCTGAGCCCAGTTTTTTGCTGCCTTGCGAGTTGATTTCGCTGTGCCCGTGGAGCGGAGGTAATGCCTCGCCTAAGTGGCCTCATTTTGACATCTTTCTCAGGCCGCAAGGATCGAGGATCGATGGATGGAGGATGGAGGTGAGTGATACATGCGGGCCTTGTCTGCAATAAATACTTAATGCCTTCCAAAAATACACACATTAAAGATCGGACTTCAATGCGTTGACATCTTCATCTGCCGCCTGGCTGCCTTGGTGCCTGCTCCTGCAGACGGGATTCCAGCTCCATCGGTCGGTTTCCATTGCCATTTTTGGTATTTCAATTAAATTTTTTATGACAACATCAAAACTCTATCATAATTCTAAATGGCCTGACATGAGCTTTTCGTTTCTTCTTTCTTCGCTGTTGATGAAGATTCTTGGGCACTTTTTGGGGTCAGAGGGTGGGATAAGAAGTTCTTGACCAAGATCAATCAAAAAATAAGATTATACAAGCTTTTTTAGATTACAAGCTGCCAGAAAACTAATATAAATAACCTTTAACTTATAATGAATTAGCGGAAATGAGGTGAGTATTCTATATTATGATATGCAAGGTACTATATACATATGTAATCCCCAGTTTGGAACTCCTAGCACCTCCCCACTCGAGTAGGTTTGTTTTTATGGCTACCTTGATGCTTTTTGTCAGTAATTGTAATGGGCTGGACAAAGGATGCGGCACTTGGGCCCGAAACTCCCGACCGCTCCGCTGCAGAACTGACTGGATGGATGGGATCCCTCGGTTTTTTTGCTCGTTTAATGATGTGTGAGCCTGGAATTTTGCGCGCGGTGTCTGTGAAGTGGTCACTGGGACTCTCGACGCGGGACTTGGGACTCTGGACTCGAAACTTGAGACTCCGGGACTGGCATACCAATTTATAATTTCTTTTAATAAAGTTGACATTTCGCCAGAGCCGCTGATGATGCTTTTTGTGCGTCTACCGCGAGCGACTGGATCATGCATCATGATCATGGGCTGCCGGGTTCCTGGTGTCTGGTGCCTGGTTCGGGATGTGGCGATGATTGTCCGCTGCGTGCTTGGATCCTTGCAGGTTTCAGGTGTCGCAGCTTGTCGCGCCTGGCATTTTGGCACTTTCGCAGCTCGCCCCCACCACCATCACCACCTCCACTCTGCCGAGCATATGGGTATCGGCATATCCTGCGGCATGTGCGGGAAAGCCACCCCGCCAAACGATTTCCAAATGCCTTCCGCTCTCCACACACGTGTCTGCAAATTCCGCAAATATCCGTTATCCGCTTCCTTTGTCTGAGATTTATTTGTTCCATCCGCTAGCGCGTTATCAGCATGTGCAAATCTTGAAAATTTAAAAATAAAATACAACGTAAAAATCGGGAGACCACCATCCGCCCAGTTGGGCATTAGAAAGTTGTGTTCCGCACAATGCTTTGACCATATTAGCACCCAATTCGCTAGGTACATCCACACTTTTCCACCCCACGTAACTTGGGTGCGCTTTATCTGTTTTCCCCGGAAAAAGGGAAAAGGATGCGATTCGCTTTAAACTAAGGCACTAAGCACTTTTCCACTTTTCCCGCCGTTTGTCTCTCTGTCTCGCTGCCCAACTTTGTCAAGCGCACATAACAAAGTGTTATGTGTCTTGTAACTAACACTATGTGGCCAGGACTCTGGAACAAACGTACCCCCAAACAAGTCAAATGGAGCGTGGCACAGTGGGACTCCAAGTTTAGGATCTATAGTAATGTAGAAAATTTAAATGTATCATCTGAGGGAATAATCATAAGCTTCTTAATATTTAACTAGACTATTTCTTCTTAAATATTATTATGGATTTTTTTTCAGATCTGCATTTGACCATCTAAAATTGGCATGGTAATGTAATGTATACTACCGATTTAATAAGCAATTTAAATTAATTTTAGCTTAAGTACAGCAGAGATTAAGAAACTTATTGTAAGAATACACAAATATGTATACATTATAGTTTGATATTTATCATTCCTTGCACACATCACATTCTTGGCAGTGAGCCCTTGATGACCTCGTACCACTGTGCCACCAGTTCTGCCCAACAGAATCTTTTGTATCCTTTATCCTCCTTCCCCCGGGCAGTGAAAAAAGTACATTTTTCAAATGCTACTTTTTACGTTGCCTGCTTTGCGGGCCGAGTGAAAGTGTGGACACTTCCCGGCTCGGCATCCCATCATTCCTCACCCCTTCACTTTATTTTTATAGTTTGCCCAGGCGAACCCGAATCTGAATCCGAATCCAAACAATCCGAGACACCCATCAACCCATCCAAACATCCACCCATCAGCCCCACCCACTTTTGGCAGTGCGGTCGTTTTGTTTTCTGGCCCATTTGCGGGGCAAAGTTTTGCATCAAGTTGTAAATTTGGCGATTAGCACCCCTCGTCGAGTTTTCGCAGTCGGAGATGGATATGGTTATGGAGATGGAGCTGGAGCTGGAGTTGGAGCTGTATTCCGAGGCCATTTCTAACAGCCCAAACACAAAAGCTCCTTGACAAGATGCGCGTCGGCTGATAAGTTGCATGTGGAATTAGCATAGGTTTTTTTTTGCCCCATCCCAGATCCACACCAGCAGCATCCCGCAGCAGCAGCAACAACATCCACATGCCGCAGCAACACAGCAGCAGCAGCAACAGCAGCAACATCAGCAACATTGAACGGGCGACGATCTTGTCGCTAAGCTTTATGAATAAAACATTTTCGGCGGCGGGTTGAACGTGGTCAACAGTAGCCGCCAGTGGCACGTCCATTGGCCAACTCGGTACTCCGGCTGCCGGGAACTCTCGACTCCAGTCGACTCGCAGTTGCTACAAATGTTTTACAAGCTTTTCAGCGCTTGGCCGCTCCATTGTTGTTGCTGGTGGTTTGCTGTGGTTCCCGGAAACAATTCAGTTTAAAAGAGCGAGAGACAGGACGGCGAAAAGGAGCAGGAGTTGGAGTTGGAGTTGGAGCTGGGCATTTGGACGGGAAAGTGCATCGCATATCGGACAATAAATCGTGAATGGTTTTGGCCAAACTGAATGCCGATGCCTCGATTTCGATTCACTGCGCCACTTGCATTTGCTTTATGATATGAGGCCTCTCGCTGACATTTGGCTTGACTTTATTTATGATAACAGTTTGCTACGCGCGCGGAGTGGGAGCCACCTCGACATCCACATCCACATCTACACAGGCACAGCCACATCCAGATTCACTCAGCAGTTTGTCAGCATTTTGTCTTTCTATCTGGCCATCTTGCTGACCTAAAGCTGCAGGCGGCTTCAGCGTTTTGAGTTTGTTCCTCACTTTTTTTTTGGGCAGGAAATGAGTCTCGAATGTATTCCTTTTCCATCTCCTTGCTCCCTTTTCGTGGCTCCTTGGGCGTGAATGCGGTGAGGCGTCATCGTAATCGTGGCAAATTTGATATACTTAATGCCCAGGATGGGCGGGGATGGGCCCTGGAATGAGTTGCAAATTGGTTTAACTGCGTCTGAAGCTCCGGCTGGAAAGTGTCATACTTGCCATAGCTGCCCGCAGGCCATAAAAATGTGTATTTTTATGGGCGTTTTACGATTTCGCTCCTCGGATGGGACGATCCCGTTAAATGAGCCGCGAAAATAGTTTCCGTGTGCTGGAAATTGCCGGGGAAAAGATTCCGTAATGCGATAAGGTGAGTGAGTATAAATAATATTGCGGATTTACTTTCGAGACTCAAAATGGCCTTAAGGAGTTGGTAAGAGTTGGATCGGGAGCGTTTGAATTGATGGATACTATCTACTTGAATTCGCTCTACCACAAGTAAAACTTTCTCCTACTCAACTTTATAGTTTAAACTTTAATGACGGTGTGTAAGAAGTATTTTCTAGATATTAGATAGATATTTCATTGGCCATAAGGCACCTTGGTCGTATAAGGCACCTTAACGTTTTTACAAATTCTTATTCCTGCAAAAAATCCAGGATGAAAATTATAATTATCTGTTGCTCTTTTAAAAGTGTCTTAAATTCTCTCGAATAAAATACAACTGGCGTATTCTTGAAATAATAAAATTAAAGTGCTTCTGACATAATAAGCCATTGTTAATTTGATCAACTAAAATGGAATATTATCAGACTAAAGCTTTATAACTATGTGGGTAATATATATATTTCAAAAATCTTGTATGATAGCCGAGCCTGAGCTGCAAGCACGCCCTTCCAATCAATCCACCTGTCTCTCCCAAATCGATGACAAACCCAAACCCACATAATTTTAATTAAAGCCCGCGCACTCAACCATTTAGCAAAGAATGGAAATTAATTTGCGAGTGCAAACAGAATAAACAAGCGAGCCGAAACGCAGAACCACCGAACCAATGGAAATTGGAAATGGCCACATGGCAAAGGAATCAATCAGGCGTGGAGCCCATGGCAAATATTTTCCATTTTCAGATCCCGATCCCGATCCCAGCGTACGGCACACGTCTGATTAGCCCCGGCCATCGGAACTTCCGCCTGAAAATGAAAATGTTTATTAAAAAATTTTCACTTTTACATAAATTTCCCGAGCGGCAGCGGCTGCGGCAAGCACCGCAGCAGCAGCAGCAGGTAGCAGCTGGTGCCATCTGACATCGGGGATGGCCACACCCAGCGCTACCCACTGGGAACCGCCCCCGTTTTCCGACTTATGTACGGACGGCACTACGGTTGTCTCACTCGAACAGTCCACCCATTGGACGCGCCGGGCGAACCGGTTTCTGTCCAATGCCAAGGGGAGACCACTTTCGGTGGCACGAGCAGAGTGCCACATATGTGTGCGAGCTTATATAGCACAGATACATGGGGCATGGGGCATGGGACATGGGCACTACTATGTGCGCGCTGGCTTCAAGGGATGGGACCACTCTGCAAGTGCTCCACTTGAAGGCAGCTGCTCCTACGCTTTGTCGTTTGTCTAAATGTTTGTGTAGAGCTGCGGGAATAGTAGCTGGGTGCAGGATTGGGGGTTGCATGTGGGTGAGCGGGGAATTCCTGGTCGTTAGTGGGGGGGGGGGGGGTAAATACCCAAGAGCGAGCTACATCAACTACCAGTTCTAACTACCAGATACATTGATTTCTATACCCTGCATGGGGTTAAATCCGTAGAAAGGTCTCTTAGCGAAACGCACTGTCAGAAATAATATCTTATGTTATCTAAAACTGCCACAAAATGAACAATATAGCTATTTTTCAAATGAACTGACTTACTTTAAAGAAAGAAGCTTACAATTAAATATTCCTTTAACCAAATAAAAAACAAGAGAAAGCAGAAATCGTGTTCCTCGACTATCAGATACCCATTTAGGTGTGTTCACACGAACCGACATACGGACATGGCCAGAACGAATTGATTAGTGAACCTGCGCCACTTTATAGGGTCGAAAACGATTCCTTCAGCATGTTACATACTTCTCAATAAACCCAGTATACCCTTTTAATCTACGAGTTGTTTGGGTACGGCATTATTATTCCAATCCATCTGACAAATTCACCCTACATCAAGAATATTTGCTCTAAAAATATATTTTCTTTTTTCTTTGACATTGTACGAATTGGTTACAATCGATTTGGTTACAAGTATTTAAATATTTAATTGAATTTTTAGTTCCGGTTGCGTCAGCACCGGAAGCATCCTAAGCTAGTAAACACTATTTTCTTCCGCTATTATTGGATTTTTGTCTATGTACATATAACATTTTAAGATCCACCCTCGCGCTGGTTAAGCAAACGAATTTCGCTTTTAAAAGTTCCGAAATTTTAAAGAAAGCAAGAGAGAATGCTATAGTCGAGTTCCCCGACTATCAGATACCCGTTACTCAGCTAGTGTGAATGCGAACGCGAATAAAATGAGAACAAATTTAGAAATTGTGGGCGTGACCGGTGTGGCGGCTTTTAGGACGTTGGGCGTGGCAAAAAGTTGTTTGTCAAATCGATAGAAATTTTAGCGACTAATAAAATTATGAAATGATATCAACACATTTTTGAAAAGTGTGGGCTTGGCAGGTTTGGGCGGTTTTAGAGCGTGCCAACATGGGTCAACAATCTTGCGCTGCGTCTATGCCTCCAGAATATGTATGCTGAATCTTAACCTTCTAGCTTTTATAGTTCCTGAGATCTCGACGTGCATACGGACAGACGGATATGGCCGGATATGGCCAGAAATATATAGACTTTATATGGTCGGAAACATTTCTGCTTGTTACAAACTTTTCAACGAATCTAGTATACCCTTTTACTCTACGAGTAACGGGTATAGAAATTTACAAAGATATCAACTCGTCTAGAAATTAGAAAAACACTTTGAAATAACACTTAATGTCTAGAATGAGTCGCCCTGAAACCGTTGATGGTCCACTCAAGCATCATACTCCTCTCCAGGTAGCCAAAGGTCACCAGCAGCGCTAGTGATTCCTCAGTGCCTCGTTGATGACACGCAGAATATCAATTTGCAGTTCGGTAAAAGCCACCGGCTCCAGCTGAGCATTGCGTATCTTCATGGACACAGCCTTGAAGAACGCACCTATCTCATCGTCCTCTCCGGAGTTGTGGCCATTGCTGGAGGGATACTCCATATGGGTGGGTTTGCTGGGCGTAATGGGCGCCGAGTGATAGCGAGACGTGGAAGTAGAGCTTGGCGTAGTGGCAGCATTCTGGTACCTAGGCGTGGTTGGAGTCTGTATCTCGATCTTCTGGAACTCCGCAGTTGATTGAAGCTGCTGATTTTCCAGGCTGGTGGCCCCGTCGCTGAGCTGCTCTTGCTTGGACATGGCACTGCCAACGCTTGGAACAGCCATGTAAACGGGTCCATCTTCGTGATCGTAAGTCATTACATGCTGATCCTGCTGCTGAGGAGGTTGTTCCGCCGCCGTTGTGGTTTCCATCTCCTCATCCTCATCGTCTTCCACATCATCATCATTATGGTGTACATCTCCGTTGATGTAATTCTCGATGTCCATGTCGTCATAGGTGGCCACACAGAGTTCACTTGCCTGCTGTTGCTGTTGTTGCTGCTGATGCTGTTGTTGCTGTTGGTGCTGCTCTTCCTGCTGTTGCTGTTGTTGTTGTTGCTCAGCCTTGTGTGGTCCCGTCAAATGAGGCAGGGTGGGCAAGTTAAGCTGGGAATTCGACGAAGACGACTCTAGGGTGATCTGCTGCGTGGGCGGTGAGTGAGACTGGGTCATATGGTCCTCGAGTTCCCTCACCGGGTCATTTTTGGGTAGCAGCATACTGAGTTGCGAATCGCTTTCCCTGAAGAGTAAAAAGTTATCAATATATGATTATGTTAAAATAAACAAAACCTCTCTTACAGCGTCTTTTGTTGTATGTACTTCTGAAGGAAACTGAGCGAATTATAGTGCTTCCAACGCGATGTGGCATCTATGTGCATCAGTGTCCTCAATCGCTTGTGTTCGCGTGCGTATTGGTCCCTTAAAGCCTTCCACTTCAGTCGACACTGTTTCACTAAAATAGTTAATGCTTGAAAAATCATCTTCATCCTTCGGCTGTTTAAGTTTATCAACCACATACCCGACTTCTTTAGTTTTCTGGCGATTTCCTCCCACACCTCCATCTTGAGCTTGGCATTGCGATAGTTCTCGTTGCCGTAGTTGTAGATCATGTCTTCCTGCTGGATCAGCGTGATCAGTTCCTTTTCGAAGTAGCTCTCCATGTTGAGAAATGTGTGTATGGGATCGTCGTCCTCCTCCTCGGCGTTCGTCGATTGATTGTGCGCTGCTGAAGTGGTGGATACATTAGACGTGATTGTTGCTGCCGAGCTCGACTGATTGGCGGCATTGACGCAGTCCACTATTTCGTTGTAGAGAGTGTCTACCACCGTGGTTGTGTTGGCGGTTCCACACTGCACTATGATTGATGGAGTAGCACCGCCTCCCGCATCCGTCAGATAGTTCCAGTTCGCTTCCGGCTGCGAGTGCATTTGTTGCTGATGCTGCTGTTGCTGCTGCTGCTGCTGCAGCACGGCTCCAATATGGCTTGCCAAGAAAGTGGCTGCCGGCTTCTTATCAGTTGAACTAGGCGAACTGAAGCTGCAGCTGTCGAGCAGCGTGGATGCACTGGCATCCTCAATTTTAATGCTGCCGGAAAGGTTTAGATTCTGGCTACTGCTGTTGCTGCTGAAGGAAGTAGTCATGGGCAGCGATAAGGGGGTCACCGTACCCACGGCGCCATTGGAAGTCTGACCAGATCTCCCTCTGTAACTAAAGAATTGTGGGTTTAATTAAATACGGACATATCATTTGGAAGCCTGAAGAACAGAACTAGTGATAGATAGCTCCATATGCTGTATAGTCTGCATTGGCAGTCAGCATGGCGGTGCCAACTTGAATTGCTCCACGTGCTACTTACTTTCTTGCCAGCGCATATGGACGCAGGAAATCCAGCTCTTTGAAATACTTCCACTTCACTGCTTTTGAGCAGGCCTTGGCGCGCTTCAGCTCCCGGCAGTACTGATCCCTCATGGCCTTCCACTTGGACTTGCACTGGACGTCTGTGGAAATGGGATTAAGTGCCAACTTTTTGGTGGGGAAACTTAAACGTTCACTTACCGGACCAACCCACATTGCTGCCAATCTCCAGCCATTTCTCGTCCTTGATCTTGGTGCTGCGGTAGTGGGGATGCTTGGGATTGTATAGCGACTGCTCCTGGGAGACCAGCGAAATGAGGATCAGCTCCTTGGGAATGCTGACCACATTCTCACCCAGACTAGGATCTATGCTGAGATTCACGTGCTGCTGCTGCGGCTGCTGGTGCTCCTGCAGCTGGTTGGCACATGGCAGCGTCTCCATGGCGCTCCCTACTTGGTGTCCATGCTGGCGGTGTGTTAATATGGGCAATTGTTATAAATAAAAACAGGGAAAACAAAAATGAGGTGACCGAACAGCTGATCCTGGAGAGTTGTGTAATTAGAGGGACCAGTTTCGCCTTGGCTATACAAGCATCTTTTTTACATTGAGTGGAACATCTGGTGGCCACCGACCTGGTCACCCTGAACAGTCCAGTGCTGCAAGAGGCGCACACCATTTCGATAAGTTGGCAGCCCGCTCATATGTTCGATTTTAAAATTTTGGCGCCAAAAAATCGTCTTTCTATACATTTGTATTTAACGGCTAATCCAATTAGCTAATTGCATTACCGCTAAGGAAAAAAGAAAACATCATAACATTCAGGCAAAACAAATTGTTTAACTCTCAGTTTATTGTGCGACGCAGTGCGGTTCAAAACTAGAAACTTTCTTCTGGCAAATATTGCAGCCGTCCTTATATAATTAATGCTCCATAATGCCGAAAATTGACCCAGAAACACAAAAACTCTACGACGAAATCAATGGCATGATACAGAAGTTTAAGGTGAATTAAATAAACTCAACGTACAGCGAAGTAAATTAAAAATATCAGATAATAAATATAGCAACAACAAAAGTAACATAAAAAAGTTTTCCCCATATAAAATAACAATACTCTAAAAATACCGATAGCCAGCTTAAAAAGAAATTCGTTGTCCTTAATTTAATTTTAACAAAAAAATATTAATATAACTTTTTGGAATATGTATGATAATATGATTGGGTTTTAAATATCTTGCCAGATTTCATACTTCAGTGCTAACTACTCCCATAATATTTCATCTCGATAATAGTCGAACACATTATTTCCAATTTTGAAAAAATTAAGTGACTTAACTTAATCGAAAACTGTATGCGTCTCTAACATTTATTCTGGAAATTCTTGTAATAAAAATTGTCATTCATTACTATGATTTTGCTTTCAGGATGACCAAAAAAGCAAGGCTGATTGCACGTTGGCCGATAAATGCGGCGACATGGGGGATGTGCCCAAGATTCGATTCTCATCCAAGAAGATTCTCAAGGGCCACATCAACAAGGTGAATTCGGTGCATTTTGCCGGGGACTCGCGGCACTGCGTCACTGGATCGCTGGACGGCAAGCTGATCATCTGGGACACCTGGACCGCCAACAAGGTGCAGATCATCCCCTTGAGATCCGCCTGGGTAATGACGGTGGCCTTTTCGCCGTCGGGTAACTTTGTGGCCTGCGGAGGAATGGACAACCAGTGCACCGTCTACGATGTGAACAATCGCGATGCCTCCGGAGTGGCCAAGATGGTCAAAGAGCTGATGGGCTACGAGGGATTCCTCAGCTCCTGTCGCTTCCTCGACGATGGCCATCTGATCACCGGCTCGGGAGATATGAAAATGTAGGGCTTTGCTTAACTTTTTGGAGTAAAATCTAAGTTTCCTATGACCAACAGATGCCATTGGGATCTGGAGAAGGGTGTCAAGACAATGGATTTCAATGGACACGCTGGTGATATCGCTGGCTTATCGCTTTCGCCAGATATGAAGACCTATATCACTGGCTCTGTGGACAAAACTGCCAAGTTGTGGGATGTGCGAGAGGAGGGCCACAAGCAGATGTTCTTCGGTCACGACATGGACGTGTCATCCGTCTGCGTGAGTACACATATATGTTTTAATAATAATAGCTTATATTAATTACCAAGAACAACTATAAGCAGCTAATCTATTTAGTACTTGTAATTTAATACAAATGTATTCATTACACCCACCCAATTATCATTATCGGTTGCAGTACCATCCCAGTGGCTTCGGGTTCGCCTCCTGCTCGGAGGACCAAACGGCGCGCATGTACGACCTGCGGGCGGACCAGCAAATCGCCCAGTATGAACCGCCCCAGAAGAACACTGGCTTCACGTCGTGCGGTGGGTTCTCGTTCTCCGTCTTGGTGGAACACGGTCGCCTTGACTTTTGACGGGTTTTTAATCTGATTTTGTGTCCCCACCAGCTCTATCGACCAGCGGGCGCTACCTCATGTGCGGCGGCATTGAGGGCAACGTGCACTCGTGGGACACGATGAAGCAGCGGCACACGGGTGGGTATTGGGAATTGGGTAGTTCGTATTGGGTATTGGATATCCATTGCACTTGGGGGATTCGGTGATAAAGAACGGGGAAATGGAGGCGAAGCTAATGCTCAGGCTGGCACTTGACTTACATCGATTTGCTGACCTTCTTCTCCACTTTCTACTTTCTACTTACCATTTGTCACTTTCCATTCCTCCACAGGCACACTGTCTGGTCACGAGAACCGCATCACTTGCATCAGCCTGTGCCCCAATGGCATGTGCCTGGCGTCCACCAGTTGGGATCAGCAAGTGCGTCTGTGGCTCTAATCTGTGCCTCTGATCTGGGTTCAGTGTCGTCCAAAGGCGAAGACAACGTTTATGCGTGCAGTTTGCTTGCAAATTACGTATACGTAATATCCATAGCCTGCAAGTAATAAGGATAGTTCTCAGTGCAGACTAACAATATTAATACAATATTAAATCTATTGTTAAACTTGCGAACATAAGAATAGCTTGCCCCCTTTAAGTGCTAATTTGCAAGCAAAACGTGCGTATGAATATTATTATAATAATTGAATACTTGATTACCTAGAGAAAGTAGCCTCCAATAACAAGCAAGTGCCAATTGGATGTGCGAAATAAAATGTATGAATAGTACAACAAAGTAACACGTCTCCTCCATTAAAACTCCATTGCAACTTAATTTTTTTTATATATTTTTTATATTTTTCTTATAAAAAATACTTATACAATTACGAAGATATTTTTGCTGCTGCGATTTTTGGCGCTTGGTTTTGTTTGTTTGTGGAAATTGTCTTTGAGCTGGTCAAAGAGGCAGCTAGGTAAATTAAAACAAATCACTTTTGAAATCAACAGAGAGATAAAGATACAGGTTCAGATACAGAATAGTCGAAAGTATACAGATAGATAGAAGATAGATAGAAAGAGAGAGAGAGAGAGAGAGAGAGATAGAAATGAAAGTCGCATAAATAACAGATGGATAGAGATAGCTTAGGATCACACAGGAAGCAGGATGCAACGATTTGAGTATTCTGTAGATGGATCAGCATAGATCAGCTGGTACAGTTTGTTTAGTTTATCAGACTCTCGGTGGAACTACTGTGAGTTGTTCTCCTGTTTGGGTAGATGGAAGGATAGCGACGACGGGACGGCCTTAAACGGAGAAGCCATCGCCGGTGGGATCCAGGATCCAGGGGTAGTTGTTGGGGCACTCCATGCACGTGAAGAGACGCAGCGTCTCGCCGGGCAGCTCCCTGGTGGTCAGGGGACACGCGTTGGGCAGAGAGCAGTAGGGCTGGCCCTTGACGTCGCACTTCTCCTTCCACTCCTGGAAGTCGCGCAGCGAGTTCAGCTCGGTGGGGTTCTGCATCCACTGGATCACCTGCAGGTTGGTCACGAAGAACACGTCGTTGCGGCCGAGCATCTCCTCGATGAATTTGATCAGCTCGTCGCGGTACTCCTTCTTCGACTTCAGCCACGAAGCGTGGAAGTGGAGTCCAAGTGGAGCACGGTTGCTATTGTAGTGGCGGTTGAAGTTGTGGCGCAGCAGGCGTGCGAACTGGTCGCCGCTGGCTACGTTTGAGCAGGAGTCCACCATATGGCAACCGGGCAGGGACTCGTCGAAGGTGGGATCGTCGCGCCGGTCCAGCTCGTTCATGACCATCTCCCACACGGGGTGGCTCCTCGATGGGCAGTTGTGCGCGTTGCCGTTGCACTTGTGCGGCATGCGGAAGTACAGGGTGTATGGCCAAATGGGCACGCGGCCAAGGGAGGCGGTGATGGAGGCGTCGTACACGAAGAACTGATCGGCCATCATCTCGAACTGCTTGTTGCCGCCCACGCGGAGGTAGGGCGCCCGCATGCCGATGATGGAGCCGTCGGTGATGTTGGCGAAGCGCTCCACGATCAGTCGGGAGCCGGCCATCTCGGCCAGCCAGTCGTCGTAGCTGCCGCCGGTCCAGTAGTTGGGGTCATCCTTGTGCGTTAGCGAGAACACGGAGATCTCGTGTCCGCGACGATGAAGGTCCTGCACCGCCGAGTAGTTGGTGTACTTGTGGGACACGAAGAAGGTGCCCTTGATGGAGCAGCCGTTGGGATTCTGGCGCTGTCCGTTGAAGATGTCCTCGTACAGGTCGATGTTGTCCACGTTGACGGCGCCGTTGAAGGTGATCGTGATCATCTGGGGCACCTGTTGGGGCTCAATGCCGCCGGGAATGCGGGTTCCGTCCGCCGAGCAGAAGCAGTCGGGCAGGGCGCACTGCGTCGGATCGCATTCGGGGGCGCGGTTGGGATCCTCATCGACAGCTGGAAATGGTAGATGGTTGGGGATCATTCTTCTGGATCATTTATTGAACTTTGCGCTGTAATGTATGCTGCATTTCCTCAACAATTTATCATCTCAAGCACCATTTGGAATTCAGTTCGAATCTGTAGGAATAATCGTGTGTTGGACTTACAGCAGGCGTTCTCATCGGATTCGTCCTTGCAGTCGGACTTGCCGTTGCAGAAGAGCTCCTTGTCCAGGCACTCGCCGTCGCCGCAGGACAGCTTACCCTCGGGACAGATGGGCTCATCCGTCTTCAGGATGGGCTTGGCCTTGCGCGGCTCTGTGGAATGTACACTCAGTTAGTGGGAAGCTACGTTTTGGAGCTACTGGTGGATGGAGGCGTGTTAGTGACAACAAATGTCTAAATTTTGAAATGAGAAGTATTTACATGAGTGTGATGGGGTTTAGTAGTTTAGGTGGTTGTTAGTTTCGAGCTGGGTTAGGGTTTGTTTCGTTCGTGGATCTACCAAAGTTCCGGAAGTCTAACATTGCTGACTACTGTATGTACAGGTGTATATTGGCTTGATTGGTTGGTTTGTTTGTTTGGCTTGACTGTTTGGTCTGGCTGGTTGGTCGTCACACTTACTCTCTTTCTCGTCGCAATTGGTCACCTTGGCCTTCCAGTCGCAGGTCTGCTTGATCACGTCGAAGGCCAGACCCGAAGGACACTGAATTTCTTTCAAACCCGACTTGGTACATCTACAAAATAAAGTTCATGTTCTGATTTCGTATTGGCGTTGCTAGCTATAGAACTTTGGCACCGATTCGGGGGTGGATTCAGGGTGTTTATGCAATGACTCGATCGATTCGGGGACTCGGGGACTCCCCGGTTTTAGTGACACACACAGAGAGAGACAGAGACAGATACAGACACACACACACACACAGGGGGTGAGAGACAGATAGACAGACACAGCGATAGAGGAGGGGTGGTTGATAGTGGGCTGGGGATCTGGGCTCTCGGGAAGTATCTTGAGCTTTAGACATCCGCAGCGGATTGGGTGATCTGGTTGATCTAGTCGATCTGGGTGGCGTCACTTACTCTCGAGCACATCGCAGGACTTCACATTCGACTTCCAATCGCAAAGTTGGCGCAAAACATCGAATGCCAGGCCGCCGGCGCAGCGAATCGGCGCCAAACGCCAAGTGCCATCTTCGCCGGCACTGTCGCACCTTCGATAGCGATACAAGAAGTGGCAAGAATTGGTTGTAGGAGTGCTGCTTTGGTCATTGCATCGGGCATCAGCCGTCTCAGCTGAACAATCGGACAACCCAGGGCCACATGTGGCCGCAATTCGACTTACCTGTACACCTCGCGGCAGTCGCCGTCGGTCTCCAGGCGGAAGTACTCATCCGCGGGACGATCGGCGCACACCTCCTCCACATCAACGCCCTCCAGCTTGTCCTGGCCATGTGCTGTTGGGATGGGAAAGATGGTTAGGCATGGCTAATGATCGTTGGTGATCATTTAGATCAGGTTACTTGACTACATTGATTATGTGCATTTGTTTAGTTTCTAGCCATACCAACGTAGTTCTAGTCTCTGGACTTTAGTGCTTGCCTATGTTGGCAATGCGTTTTAATACGAAGTGTGTATACTTTCGATCGGAATAAACGGGAATTGGATGTTCGATCGGAATGATGTTAAAGGTGGTGTTTTCTGAACGAAATTCATTTGAAACTTTCCACAATTTTCCCTACACATTTGTAACCATCAATTTGATAGTTTAGTGTAAGAAGCTTGTAGCAAACTTTGCGAAAAAGTAAATAATGCAGTATTCAATTTATAATTTTCGTTGCTTTGTCAATTCTCATAATTACGTTTTCTTTGGTATCTCCTTGAAGGGTCCTGATCTATGGCGGGTTCAAATGAATTTTTAACATACAAGCCATCTGGTTGAATAGAAATGTTTACATATTATCGTGCCAACAAATATATTTTTTTAGTGTTCGGCGAGCACTGCTTAAGAAAATCTAATTTATTTTTGTTTTAATTTTTTAATAGAATAGAATAGGGACATACTGTCAGGAAGAAGAAGAGGAAATGTTTTCTGAAGAAATCGCCATGAATTTAAGCAGAATTGAAAAAAAAGTTTGAGATACGAGACAGAAGAGAAAACACCAGAGACTCTTTCTTTAATATAAGTACTTGTTATCCTATTTTAATTTAAAAGTCAATAAATACTCTAAAAAATATATAAATTAATATAAGTATTTGAAATCAATCAAGTTCTTTCCTAACTCCGTTCGCTGATAATTTGCCGACATCTTAATTGTTAAATTGATATTGTTCTCATTGGCAACTTGATCGTGATGGGTGCCATTAATCACAGTCGTTCTATCAGTTAATCGGCGTCTTAGCCAGTATAATTGGCCGCACCTCATGGCTTAACGGTTAACTTACTCCCAACACCAACGACTTTCGACCGGTTTTTGGCCATTGGTTTGTGTGGAAATACGAGTACCACTTCTAGCCGACCAAAACAACTCTCGGTTTTGTTCAATACAGTTTGTCTACATCTCGTTTCGGCTGAAATCGAAAGGGCAAACGAAAGCGGCATATCCCATTTATGGGCACAGGTCCACATATCTGGGATGATCTGGGGAATGCTGGCGGATCGTATCGAATGCGGTATCTTACGGTAGCGGTTGGTCATGTAAGGTGTCTTTCCAAACGGGTTGAGAGTATTGGCTAACCGCGTTGTTGTTGTTGTTGTTGATGTTGATTTTGTGGTTATTGGAAACCCGTTTTCGGTTTAACATTAAAATGATATTGCATAAACAACGCTGGCGAGTCCAAAAATACATATGTACATATATCTACATGGAAACGGAACCGACGGCAGACAGCAGACAGGCTGGTTTTGTTCGTTTTCCAATGCTAATTTCGGTTTTATGGCCAACCGGAGTTTCGTCCTCTTGCCACAGTTTCTTTTTTCTTTATTATTATTTTTTTTTTTTTGTTGCTTTGTGGTTCGTTTTTTCCTTTTTTTCCGACAACTGAACTCTTACATCACCAGCGATTGAAGGATAAGTTTAATCGATTGCATGCCGCTAATGACTGCGACTTCGACTTCGATCAATTGTGATGTTTTTCGAGCCCACATCATCGCACTTTTTCAAGTTTATTCGCCTTGGCCAGCGATCGAGGTTCGTTTCAGCTAGTATTGTATTTTTTTTCTTTGGCAACCTTGCGAAAAGTGGCAAAGTTTCCACCGCCAAAGGTCACCAACTTAACTCTAGGCACAACTAATGGCTACCTACGTACTAGGTGTAATCGAACGGAGTACTCACCAACAGCAAGGCAGAGGCACACAACGCTCAAAATTGGCCACCAACGCGCCATGATAGATTCCAGAGCTCTCTGCGGGCGAAATTCGTAGAAGGGTTAGCAACACACTAGTCACAATTCCGTACTAATGATACTGATGGCACATAGTACGAGGTATAGGTTATAGGGTGGTAACTTTGGAAAACTCAACTGACTTTTGCCCAGACTCTGAGTGGGAATGCTTGGATCGAATGGAAGTGGAGTGAACGGAGCTCACTCTTCCAATACACAGCCACGCTTACACTAGGTGTTGGCCACCAGCAACGAGTTCTATTTATCAAGCCGAGGTGTCTTGGTCGGGCTCGAATCCATGGTGGGTAGCGAGCAACTCACCCTCTGGCCAACTCACCACGACCGCTGCGCCGGCGCCGGAGCTTTCGAGGGGCAGTCTTGTGGAACCCATTCGGAAATGCCAAGGTACGCGGGCGTCTCTTCGCTTCTGCGATGTGTGAAGAAAGGTTAATTAGCATTTATAGGCGCAGGTGGGAGCGGGATTCGGTCCGTACTTTACGGCCGATTGTGCGGGGGATTTGATTTGATTTCTGATTTCGAATTTTTTGGCTTCAGACGACTGCACCCCATGGGCTTGTTTGTTTACTCCTTTAGTTAGTCATCCGCTTAGACATACATAAATCAAAGACGAATGCCCATCAATCTCTTTCTGCCACTGACCCTGAATTTGCGAGTCTTTTGTTCGAACATCTGCGACGCGGCTGCTTCTCGGCGATTCTATCAAAACTATAAACTATTCTACGATAATCTCGATTTCGTAACTGTTTTTTTTTTTTCTTATTTCTTTCTTTTCTTTCTAAACCGTTTTCTACAGCACGTTTATTGGCCACTTCATTTTTATTTTCACCCAAACGAGCCGAGAATCCCAATGGGCTGGAGCTCCGGGTCACCTGGTGCATACTAAACAGGGTCTTTGGCTGCCTCTGGAAGCTTCCCAGTGCCTGTGCAGCCGATCATTTGTATGCCAATCGCAGCTGCCGCATAAAATTCTTGTTAACGTGGCTAAGACACCAAAAGGTTATTAAACCTCCGACGACTCGAGCCATCGAAAGCTCGAGTCTTCCAGCAGAAGAGAGTCTTCTTGCGAGTGTTCGCTGAGTCACAGGGATAAGTCCGAATGCACTCCCTGCAGCAGATCTTGAGTTGCTTAATTATGCCAAGCCAAGTCGATGCCGTTGTTAACTGTTTTGTTATTCCCTTCTTTATTTTTTGTATTGTTTTTTTTGTTGTTGCTTGTGCACTCCCCAGTCGCTGTTATGTAAAGCACATGGAGGAGATGCAGGCGCGTTAAGGGCCACATACCAGCCAACCTACCAGCCAAATACCTGCTGCCTGTTATTCAATAAGCCATCCACAGTGGCTACCAAAACCCGTAAGAGTGAGCAAAAAAAGAAAATAATAAAAAACAAAAGCAGCAACAAAACGGAGCATGTTTGCGGATATGAAATTGTTGGGGACAACTTGCGGACACTTCTGCGGTCGATGGGCATGCACAAATCTTCGATCACTTTGCCACGGAATGGAATAAAGGGAAAGATAAATATTTGCTTAATAAATAATAAAAATCGCAAAAAATAATATTTGCTTTTTACAGCAAGTATGCACATATATTTCAACTCAGCAAATATACTTATAAGTTCATAAAATAGTTCATTTGAGTTCCCTAATTTCTATAATCCTTTAAATCCTGAAAACGTTTCAAATTCAAAATTGGGCTCAAAGGGATTTGGTTGGCCACAAGATTCTGCTAGGATATATTGAAAACTACTAAAATAATATTCCTAAAACTAAAGAAGTTGCTAAGAACTCAAAGTGACTATATTATTGACGACAGCCTTCACACGACGTTTCCCAAGAGCCATCGATCATGAGTATCATGAGCTGGCACGTCAAGTATTTCTTCAATATTACCACTTTTGCTTTTTTCCCAAGACCGCTTCACTTGACCACAAATCAGATCACTTGATCACAGATATAAGCCCCGGAGCAATGTCAATTAAGTTTCATTCGTGTTCGATCTAGAAGGAATCGACTGGTGGTGGCGTGTTAATGCAATTTATTCGAGTATTTCCAGCACATTGCATAGTTATTTCCTGAACTTGAAAACGAGTTCTGTCACGTCGGCAAAGAGCACTCTGTGCAAAAGTCAAATGAGAATGCAGAAAGGCCAACATGGCGTATGAGTATTTTTTATATCTTAGTTTTTTTTTTGTGTATTGTAGTTTCTGCAGCGGGAGTGCCCGAGTGCAGTGGAAAATTCTCGGAATCGGCTCGGATCACAATTATATATATTTTTTAATTGCGATTGGCCAATTTGGGTGCAACTGGAGTGTCGGCAGAGTGAAGGTTGCCAATTGGCACGAAGATGCCGCAAAAAGCGGTTCACCTTCTTCGGCGCGAAATGGCGATTGCAGCATTTTCTTAGTTACAATTAATTTCAGAGACGCGCTGATACGATGATACGGTGATATAATCCCTCAACTGGTGAAGCATCTCATCGAAAGCCAACAAAAAGCACTGATTATTATTATTACTCTGCGTCTTCTTCTTGCCGTTTAATCAACTGTTAAAACTGGTTTTTCAATTAGAGTGAAAATGTTGATGATATGATGGCACTGGCACCCCAAAGCGATGAGCAGATGACCAGATGACCAGATGAGGAGTGAAAATCGTTTTATTTTATCATCTTATTTTTTTTCCACAGCTCTTACGGATTTACATAATTTAGTTGCCCTCGATATTTCGATTTGTTTTTAGTTGCTGGCGATTGTTATTGTCATATTGCCATTGATTTGATTTAAATTTGTAAGCGTCTTAGCCTTTTTCGCAGCTGCCATCTGTTTCGCTGGAAAGGTCGGTGATTCGAGATTTCCGAATGAGGAGTGTATGAGTGACACACTTTGGACTTGAAAAGAGCCAACAGCCAAGCCAAATCAGCAACGCCCATGGGCTTTTCCATAGTCCTTCGCAAGATTAAAGCGAATTATTTTGCATACCAAATGCGTTTCGTCGGATCCATCTGTCTGCGCTAATGATTACCATACATATGAAGATAATCAGCTTGGGCGTTAGTGATTCTAAGCAACTGCCTAATTTATGTAAATCTTGGAACTTGGAACTGCATAATAAAGAAGAGCTGGATTGATTTTTCTAACCAATCTGCTTTTTATCGGTGATTTTACACGACCAAAGATGCATTTAATGCGGTACTTATCACATTTTGAATAATTACTTTAAAAAATGGGTGGTTAGCATAAAAGAATTTTACACCCAAATAACTAACAAACTAATGCAGAAAATTATAAGTGTATAGCTTTAAAGAAATACAATACTTTCATTTTCAATGCTTTACGTTTCTATCCAATGCTGTTTTGAAGATAGTTTCTATCTTTTCACGGAGTTTTATAGAATGTATAATGTTTAGACTTAATTATATATGGAAAAATATATGTTTTTTCTCATTTTTATTTTCTGCCATTTGATTTACTTTCCTTTTCACCTTTGATGTAGATATAGATATATTGATAGCCTTTCAGGCAATACAATATAAATATTTAAATTTGGCTAAGCTTTTCCAAGCCAAAAGAAATCGTTCTGGGAAAGCAGAATATTAAAAACCAATCAAAACCATAGAAATATGGTTTTTGGAGGGGAAAAGAGAAATTGGTTTCTTTGTAAGAGGCACGCAAAGCGGAATGGTTAATGAAGGAAATGATGGCCAAGGCAATAAACCGAAGTCGATGTGGAAGATGAGCCTGTAAACTGTGAAAGAAATGCATAACCATAAAAAACCAAGACACGAGCTGCGTTGCATAACGCCACTCCGCCCTTGCCCCTCCGCCCCCCCTGCCACTCTGCCCCTCTGCCACTCCACGCCGATTCCCCGAGTCGCCGGATCTCCTTTCCGCCGGCTATATCTACATATATCTTCGGCTTCGATCCGCGGCGAGCGTTTAATTTATGGCAGCCAAGAGCATCGAAGGCCTGCAGCAAACAACGGACTTTCTTTTTAGTTCGACTTCAATCTCCAGTCTTCGGAGCATCGAAAACGAACTGTTTGCCTTTGACTTTCAATTTTCATTTTCCGTTTGAAAACTCATCAGCTGCGATCCGCATTTTAATTGCCATCTTGCCATCATTATGCAATTATTGTCTGTCTGAACTTTTCGCAAATCGCCTGTCAAAAGTGGCGATGTCTTCTACTGATCACCTGCCAGCTGCAGCGAAGGCAACCACTTATCACTCACCTGGAAGCTGATGGCTTCACCTTGCCTCACCGTTGACGTCACCGAGTGACCAATAATGTTCAATCTCCCACACGTTTCAATGAATCAAAAGGCGGCAAATCGCCAGAACAAGGAAGCATATTCGAGAATTAAGTATACGACTAGTTGGGGCGTCAGCTTGGCGAACAGTGGATCAAAACGCTTACAAAGTTGAGGAATCGAATGCAAATGGGAGAACCTTTTCACAAAACTCGACTAAATGAATTCAGTGGCCAATAAATTCCAGTTGCAAATTTAAATCAAAGCATTGGGAATATTCAATTTTTTAAGTATACACATGTCAACGGTTTAATATAAATTATAGCATTCGTTTCTATTCCGAATGAAACCGGTTATTCGGCCAGGTACGTTAGTCTATATTTATGAATTTGAGGTGCCTGCAAACAGGATTAACTAATTAGTTTCGGTTTATGCATATTTTTAAATTGACAAATTTTTAAATGAGTTATTAGGCGGCGAGAAAGCACGAATGCTAAGCCCCGCCAAAAATATATATGATTCCAATTTGAACGAAGGCTATAATAAGGTTATGAGCGCAAAATGATGTAGAGTTGATGACAATTTGAAATGTCATAAATAATATTAAATTTTGATTAAGCAATTCACTGGATTGTGTAAGGTGGGAGTAGGAGTTTTCCCTATACCTTTTAGTTCTTCCTAGCTTGGGACCCATTTCCTTAACTATTTCGACCCACTGTGCGGACCGGCTTGCAATTTATGCAAATCGCCCACTTTGCAACTAGTTCACTTACCTCGGCGCGCAAAAGTAAAAGTTTGCTCGGGTTACAATCTTACACACCTGAGCGCAGGTAACCCGTTTTTTGGGCCACTTTTGAGACGCGCGAGCCGCTTACCTTGATGGGTGATAAAACTTATTTATGCGTCGCATTCGCACCACGAGATACATACAACGAATCCGTATTTGTATTTGTTTATTTGGCTGCAAAATTTATATATATATATATATATATATATATATAAATATAATGTGTATTCATATGTGCCTGGTATTTCCAGCCGAAAATTTGCAATGCTTAAGATTAATTAGCGGCTTTTCGATGTGTTAGCCATTGCGCAAAGAGCCAAGTCAAGTCAATTCGAACCAAATCGAATCGAATCGAATCGAATACACGAATACCCAGCCCAAGAACCTGTTTGCCCATCCTCAGATTCACATTCATATTGAAATCTCCCTCTGCATTGATTTGTGCGCATACGAATTAGCGAATCTTGGAGCCTTTCATACTTTATGGCCGTATAATATAGACCGATATATCTCATTCTAGACCGGATCCGACACTTTGGTGCCCATCGGCGTTTTGGGGTGTCCAAAACCTGTCTCGGCATAGGCGAAATTTGCATATGAAATGCACATAGGAGGGGATTCTCCAACTGAAACCGAAACTGAGCCCCACCGAAACGCGTTATTGTTATTCAAATTCGTTAATTCCGAAGAAACTGGTTAGTAAGTCAGTGGGTAGATGGCATACTAAATGGGCCGGGGCTGTCAATGTTTTACTCCTCTCTTGGCTTCTTAGAAATCATATTTCTGTTGCTAGCTGGTAACTAAATACTTAATGTTATTTTGACTGGTTGAAACAAACGACAGGCGGCATTAAAAATTCAGTATTTGGTTTTTCTTGATTTTTTGTGGTTTTTTCGTTTATTTCATTTTTTTTCTTTTATTTAAATATACACATACAAATTAACGTAAAACTACAAAAAAGAGTGTAAACACAAGTTCGGATGTTGTGGCTTGCAGTTTTGAATATCTTTTGTTTTGTCTTCATGTCGAATTTCATTTCATTTTTGATTTAACATAACCGTAACACAGCAAAGACTTGATCCTCGAAATCAGTCAAATAGAGAGTACGAGTGCACTCGTAAAAGTCTTGCAATTCAAATTCAAATGGGCGATAATCGATCGAGTTTGTGTTGGGCTAGGGCTTAGGGTTTGGTGTGTGATAGGTATGGGTTAAGTTTGGGTTAGAGTTTGGGTTAGAGCTCGGGGCTCAAGGGGGGCATGGGGCTAAGATCGCTGACTTAGAAGAAACCATCGCCAGTGGGATCGCTGACCCATGGGTAGTTGTTGGGGCATCGGACGCAGGTCTGCAGGTTGATGGTCTCCCCGGGAACCTCCTTGGAGGTCAGCTTGCAGGTGTTGGGCACCCAGCAGGCGGGCTTGCCCTCGACCACGCACTTCTCCCTCCAGGGCTCAAAGTTCTTGACCTCGCTGATGGTGCGTGGATTCTGCATCCACTGGATCACCTGGGTCATGGTCACGAAGTACACGTCGTTGTGGTTGGCCAGGATCTCGTCGATCCAGTAGAGGAAGGCGTCGAGGAACTCGGGATTGTTCTTCAGCCAGGCGGCGTGGAAGTACAGACCCAGGGGAGCGCGGTTCTGGTCGTAGTGACGGTCGAAGTTGTGGTTCAGGAAGTTGTAGAACTGGTCACCGGTCAGGATGTTCGAGCAGGAGTCCACCATGGCGCAGCCGGGCAGGTACTCATCGTTGACGGGATCCTCGCGACGGTCCAGCTCGTTCATCACCATCTCCCACACGGCGTGGGATCGGGTGGGGCAGCTCTGCAGGTTGCCGTGGCAGCGGTGGGGCATCCGGAAGTACATGGTGTAGGGCCATAGTGGCGGGTTCGACAGCGGAGCGGTGATGGTGGAGTCGTACAGGAAGGCCTGCTCCTCCATCATGGTGAACTGGTTGTTGCCGCCCACGCGCAGGTAGGGAGCACGCACGCCCACCACCGAGTTATCCGTAATGTTGGCGAACTTCTCCGTAATGATCCTCATGCCGGCCATCTCCTTGGCCCAGTCGTCCACGGTGGCGTTCGACCAGAAGCGCTCCTCGTCGTTGTGCGTGATCGAGTGCACTGCGATCTCGTGTCCTTTGCGTGCCGTCTCCTGCACCGCCGAGTAGTTGGTGTACTTGTGCGACACGAAGTAGGTGGCCTTGATGGAGCAGCCGTTGGGGTTCTTGCGATCCTTGAAGATCTCCTTGTACAGCTCGATGTTGTTGTTGTTGATGGCGTCGTCGAACGTGATGGTGATCATCATGGGCACATCCTTGGCGGGCAGGTCGCCGGGAATCGATGTACCATCCTCCGAGCAGAAGCAATCGGGCAGGACGCACACGGCGGGATCGCAGGGCGGGGCACGGTTGGGATCGTTGTCGATATCTGTGGGCGGGGCAAAATGGTACAAATTATGGGGTTAGGACGAGGAAATCATAAGGTACATTACGAAAGATTCCTCAAACTGAAGTGAATTGAAGGAGAAGTCTTGCATATAAATGGGGTGTGTAAAGCACATTCTTAAAATAAGTAAGCAAGAGATATATGTAGGGATATAACTAGAGATAATCGATACCCTGTAAAATACAAATTCATTACAATAAACAGCCTGTCATCTTTTCCCATCAAATAACCAATCAACAATTGATATTCTGCCTGCATTCACCTGGCCGGCAAAAGTTCACTTAACTTTTCATATAAATATTTAAGCAATTAGCCAACGGTGAGGGGATAAAGCTTGGCGGGCAGGGGGTACGGGGTTGGTTCAATGAACCGAAGTGGTCTGGAAAAGCAATCAAGAGAGGTGGGAAAACCGAAACGCAAAGTGAATGGAAAATGTCTGCACAATGCGAGTTTTTCATCGGCATATGTTTCTTTCATTATTATTATTATTGGGATTTTTCTTGGCTTTGTTTTGAGCAATTTTCAAGTGTTGTTAATCAAGCGAAGCCGCTTTGAAATGCAGATAGCGTTCGCTTATTAGCCACACCACACCCATCCCGAAAATATGGCGCTCGATTATCGGGCCAAATGCAAATGATGGTCCACTCAATTACCAATTGGTAAGCCTTGCACTTGCCGGCTCGTCAAACGGAATCAATTGCGAAAGTTTCCAAAGATATTAGCCGCAATTATTGTTGCCGCTGTCTCATTTGGCATTTGGAATTGGTATTGGTATTGGCCAAAGTGAAATGGCAGGCACGGCATGTAAAGGCCAAAGCATTTTGTCCATCAAGTTTTTCACTCGTTTTTTTTTTTGCGTGTTTTCCATTTTGCCGGCTTTGTCTCTTTGTTGACCTTTTTGCGCCGTGGCTCCGCTTTCATTCCCCTCCTTTCTGCCAATATTGGCCAATAATCTGTCGTTAAAGACGGCTGTTATGTCATCCCGGACCGGTTCAGCAGCATTCAGCATTCAGCATTCGGTATTCACTCGGTATTCACCAGATCCACCGGCATTATTGACTTTTTAGGGCTTTTGGCTTTTGCTCATTTTATTTATTTTTGCAGAGATTGCCGCGGAGATTGCCGAATGTATGTGAGCTGGCTCATTATTGCCGAAGAGGAGCTTGCCAAGATTGGGATGAATTGTGGCCGAGAAATAATTGTGGGGAATTTTGTTTTTGGCTAAATTCGGTGGGATCTTAACGTACTTCCGAGAATCGGTAATGTGTAGCTGAATCTATTCATTAATCAAAAGTGTTGATTGAATTCTTGGAACACTTCTTTTCGAATCGATTTGATATTAGTTTATCATTTTGCACAAGTCATTCTCATTTGTTGCCAATTCTCATATGCACTTTTAATCTGAAGTTAGCTAAAAACATGGGATTCTCTTGAAGAGAATACACATGTGGTGGAGTTATAGGCTTTATGGCTATTGCCCAAGTAAAACTACACTATTTGGCAACATTTTTTCGGAGCACTTTCCTCGTTACTTTGTCGCTCTTTTTAAAACTACGATGTATGACCAGTTAATCGCTCTTTTAATCGCCTGCCATTTGCTTCGCCTCCCGGAGACGTGAGCTTCCTCATTGGGCCCAAAGGCGAAGTGGTCTAAACTTGGACTGGAGTTATTCAATTGTTTGCGATCGCGGGCATGGCTTTCTGCTCGGCTGGGCATTTCAAAAGTCAGGCAGAAGTGCAAATTTTCGCATTTTATAGATAGATAGATAGATATATACATTACGGATCGCAATCGCAGGTGGTGAATCTAGCAGAAGCAGAAGCTAGTTAGCCAGATTTATTTGGCACTTAATTGGCTTGTTGAGGCAGCCTTTATATGCCAGGTTAGCCACTTGAGAAATGTCGTTCGTGCAAGAAGAACGAAGTGAGCGTAAACTTATGGCACTCACTGTTTGGGCATGTTATTAGTATTTTTATGAATTAGTTGCGATTTTGCGCGGTCTGCTGTATCAATCTTTGGTTACTTTTGTTATTATAGTGTATTATTATTTGGTGCTTATGACTGTGTGTTTATTTTTCGCCCGCTTTTGGCTCGGCTTTTGCGGCTTTCTGCAATTGCTAAAAATAACCGTGGCTCTTAAGCCGCTTATGTAAGGCTAATTTACACATGAATCGAAACCACCTATGGAGCGGCATTTTGTTTTGCTTCGATTTGATTTCTATTAAGTCCAAGGTTAGCGCTATTACGATGTTGCTAATTAATGATTTAATGTTTTCCATACATGACTGCCTTAATTCCCCCAACCCCCTCTGTTTTAGCCAGCTGGCCACCAGCCGTGTCTGACATTTCGTTTCCACTTCACACTTGACATTTCCACCCAAAGATCGCTGTCCATTCGAGATCGGAGCTGATCCCGTCGAGCTGAGTGCGGCGGTTCAGCTGGCTCCGAGATACGATGGAGCTAAAGGGCTTTGCGAAACCGGTTCGTGGGATCTGTGCTGCAGACGGGGTTCCATTGCATGTGGCCGTCATTGGAATCCCCAAACCCCTTCCAAATTCCAAAAACCGAAAGAAACACGAAATTCAGACACTTGTGTGCCGTTGTGTCAGTGCTTTCGAGAGTGGAGTTTGAAGTGTTCCTCCTTCGCTGAGGTAATGCCTAAATGCCGTCAACCGGTTTTAAGGTGCGACTGGAGTAACTAAAGAAATTTCGACCAGAGAAAGATATTGGATTCGGATTCGGATTTGGATGTATCAAGAAAGGAAACATAAGATCAATTATTTATGCTATTGGCATATTATCTGACAAAGTGTGCACCCATATCACGAGCCACTTGAAGGCTTACATATATCATTTGAGCCGATGGAGTAATAGCACTCAACCTCGGGCTTTTGGGAAAGCCAATCCTATAAACAACACTTGGCGGCGGCTTACTTCTATTGACGCCCTCCTCAATTTCTGCTGAATCACACTGAATTATTGTTGTCAAATGTCAAACTTAAATGAAAAAGTGCTCACAAAAAAAAAGTGGAGCGAGCCCGCATTATCCCCAATATTGAGGCAATTATTTTTGGTAATTCCATTTTATTGGTCCTTGGCCATAGTTGGCCTAATGTCTAATTATTGCAATTTAAGTTTTTGGATTTTTTTATAAATCATGCATAAAATGGCTAATGCATACTAATTACACTTTTTATTACTTCTGTTAAGTGCTTCGACTAAGGTGTGCCAAAAGCTATTAAAAACCTAAGGCAATCCTTAAAAACAAAATATTTATTCAAAGTACTCACCACAGGTGTTCTCATCGGATCCATCCGAGCAATCCTTCTCGCCGTTGCAGAAGAGTCCGCGCTCAATGCAGTTTCCATCGCCGCAGGCGAGGAATCCGTCCTGGCACAGGGGCTCATCCGTATGGAGCAGGGGCTTCACGCGGCGCTCCTTGTTCTTGGACTTGCAGTTCTTCACCGACTCCTTCCAGTCGCAAGTCTGCTTCTCGATATCGAAGTACAGACCAGCAGGGCAACGGATGGCTTGCAGGCCCTGTTTAAAAATAAATAAATACAAAGTAATAATATTAAGTATATTTTATGAAGATATATTGTATTGATAGACATGGTAATCCCTCATGAAAAGTGATGTTAATAAGCTTTCATTCCATGTATCTACAATTATATTTACAAACAACTATAGATAGTTTGTAACTTACCGATGAGGTACATTGGATGACGTCGCGGCAATTGTCGCCCTCGCCGGCCACCAGGCGGAACCACTCGCCGGCGTCCTTGTCCTTGCACAGCTCCTTCTCGAAGGACTCCTCCTTCTTGGTCTCCTCGGTGGTGGCCTGTCGCTTGTATCGCAGGAGCGGATCGCTGGCACTGGCTGCAAGTCGAAACGAGGGAAATGGAAATATAAATGGATGCAATTGCAGTTGGAGTTGCAAAACCGGAAGAATTTCCACGGCGAATGTGGGTTGGGTGTGGATTGAGTTGGCTTGGATTGGGTTGGGTTGGTTCCATGTCGCCATGGCCTGGCACTTCCTGTTACAAAAACACAGATACAGCTACAGCTGCAGAGATACAGATACGAGTGGATTTGGCCGGGCTAAATAGACATGGCATGCGGTCGGGCTGGTTGGTTGCTTGGTGTGTTGGCCGAAAAAAAAAAACACGTTTGGCATTATGAAATACGATGTCACCAGAGAACCGAGCGCAGAAACACAAATAAATGTCGGTGCAAAAATAAAAACCGAAATCTGAAAAGCGAATTTAGAAACTCGCTGCTGCGCCTGCGCTCTAACTTTGACATTTTGCATCTCGCGACGCTTGGCAACAGCCGACTTGTCGCGCATTTTTCAAATCGCAATCGGATTCGGATTTGAATCTCAGTTTAAATTTGAATTTTTTGAAGTCGAGGGAGTTGCCGCATTTGCATAACCGTTAATTGACGGACAGCAACACGGCGATGTTTATGCTGCGACTCTAATCATGATCGATGGCCTGTCAAAGTCAAGTGGTCTCGGATTGAGATTCGTATTGAGTTTCAGAGAACTGCATTCACAGAGCTCAAGTGTCAAGCTGAATGGGTTTCTACGCGACTCAAGGTAAACAATCGTTTGTCCCTTCGGAAAACGAAAGTTGTTTACCAACTAGTCACAGCCGGACGAGTCCTTTTCGCATAATCAAGGTTACGACACGCCACGCCACTCCACTCACATCTGCATCTCGAAAACGGCTTTTCAATTGCCAGCCTTCTTGTTTCCGTTTCTCTGTGAAGGCCGTCGAGCAGTTTTAATTGATGTCTTGGCAACAACTTCCGCCAGCCAAATGCAAATTGCAGTTCGATAATTAAAACTTATGACTACGGCGAGGCATAAAATATGTGCGTTTCATTGGAGACCTTACCTTCGTTAAAGGCCGCCAGAGCCAAAACGGCAAAAACCACAAACAGTTTTGCCATCTTTAGGTGGACCTGTTGGGATTGGATCGATCGCTGGTATTAGCTGCACACTTTTTTAGAGTCTTATATCGATGTTTCTTTTTTCCTGGCAAACACACTTTGGGTAAAAAAACACTTCTTGGAGCTCTAGTCTTGTCCTTCCGATCGCTATCAAAGCTCCATTTACACTGTTTGCTACGATGCCGCGCACAATTTCTCGAACCCCTCTCTGACACCAAAGCCCCAGACGAAGTCAAAATTGCTTCTTTTATTACACGGCGGCGGCGGCGACGTCTCTTTCGAGCACCTGTGGTGGGTTTTGGAAAGCTCTGCTGGGGTAGTGCCCAATGCGATCCACAAAAGCTTTGAGCCACTGATTGCCGATCGCCGATCGCTGATCACTGGCAAGCCCGGCTTTTTGGCTGTTTGGCTTTCTGCTTTTCTGCCTTTCTGGCTTTCTGGCCAATTGGCTTTTGGGCCGGAATAGCTCTGTGAGTGTTCGTGTTGCACAAGTCTGGGTCCGATCGTGACCGGATCGTGGTTGAAAAGACGAGAGAAGTGCGGCACGTACGCGATCACTCTTTTATATGCAAAATGGTGGCGGCTATCGACTTCGAACTGCGGTGAGGTGAGAAGTGTAGCCGCCGTGCTTGTGGACTGCAAGTGTGCGAAGTTTGGAGTGCCTGGCAAATGGCACCTATGCACTGGCCGTAATGGCGGATTCCAGAACGTCTGCGGTGTCTCTCGATTGGCAACGAACTCTAGGGACTAGCCCTCGCCATTTTGGGCAGGGTGTCGGATGTGTGTCAGGCCAAACGATCCACTTGGGCGTGCCCAAACAGCTAAACACACACACACACACTTGCCAAAAATGCATTTTTTATCATCCCACATACACGTATCCACGTACTTTTGTTTTGGTATCTTCCAAACTTCGGGTATTTAAATTCACTAGGGTAACTAGTTAAATAATAGTCCACAGTGCGTATGATTGATACGAATTTGTATACTTGTACGTTGTGTCAAATCTTTTCTACTTGGCTCAAGATGAGTAAAGTGCAAATTTCTTTTTTTTTTTTTTTTTTTTTAATTTTTATTATTTATTGAATCTTCCCTTTGTGTTAAGAGACTAACAATAAGTGTTCAAATCTTAATCTAACTTAATTAACTTTCACTTAGTGATAGTTTTTTTTTTTCATTAATGCCCTAATAAGTTTATTGCTGGGCTGGGAGGTCGTTGCGGTGCAGCCGGCTTTGACTGCATACTCGGATTAGTTTTCTTGCGAGGGGATTTGTATGGGTGGTCAGCTTTTCGTTATACTTCGTTTTTTTCTCAGCTATTACTTCGATTACTAATTTGATTTTTAGGTCTCTGTGTATGTTTTCGTTCCGAAGGTACCACGGCGCTCCAGTGATAATTCTCAGAATTCTTGACTGTGCTCGCTGAATAATGTCTATGTTACTTCTGGATGCGTTGCCCCACAGCTCGGAGCCGTAAGTCCAGATAGGTTTTAAGACGGAGTTGTATAGAAGAGCTTTGAACTCCAGACTAAGTGGAGAGCGAGCATTTATGAGCCAGTGGAGGTTCCTTGCTTTAAGTTTAAGATGTTTCGATTTGGCTTCTATATGTTTGCGCCAAGTGAGCCGCCTGTCCAGATGAACTCCCAGATATGTTACCTCGTCGGCTTGTGGAATGCATATGTTATTCAAGACCAGTGGTGGGCATGTTTGTTTGTTTAAGGTAAAGGTAACCTGCTTGCATTTTTGAACATTTATTGAAATTCTCCAGTCGGCAAGCCATCGTTCTACAGATGTTAAGTGTCGGGATAGGAGTGCCGTGGCTTTTATTGGGCATTTCGAGCGACTGAGTATCGCGGTATCATCAGCGAACGTGGAGGTTGTTAGATTGTAGTCTATGGGGAAATCCGCCGTATACAGGGTGTATAAGATTGGACCCAGTACACTGCCTTGCGGCACTCCAGCTTCGATTGCGCAATCGCGTGAAGTGCTTGTATCGCATCTTATTGCAAACACTCTGTTATATAGGTATGACTTCAGTAGCTTATGTGTGTTTTGGGGCAACAGCTTGATTATTTTAAACAAAAGTCCATCGAGCCACACTCTGTCAAATGCCTGCGCGACGTCTAGAAAAATGGCTGTGCAGTATTCTCGATGTTCAAAAGCAGTACGAATTTCTGACGTGATTCGGTTGACCTGTTCGATGGTTCCATGTTTTTCTCTAAAGCCAAATTGATGTGTTGGAAGTGTGTTGTTTATTCTAAGATGAGGGCTAATCCGAAGGAGTAGCATTTTTTCAAACAGCTTTGAAAGACATGTTAGTAAGCTTATCGGTCTATATGATGATGGCTGCGTTTTATCTTTTCCTGGCTTTGGAATCATTACTATGGTCGACTTTTTCCATTTTTGAGGGAAGTATCCAAGCTTGGCGATTGCGTTGAACAACAGGCAGATGTGAAGAATAGCACACTTTGGGAGTTCAATGAGCATTCTTGGAGTTATTAGGTCGTAGCCAGGCGATTTTCTTGGGTTCAGTTGCTCTTTGATAACCTTTGCTAGTTCACATGGTCGGAATTCAAAGGGTTCTTGAGGATCTAGATTGGCTGCTATTAAAGGAGGGAGAATAAATGTGTTGGTAGAGGGGTTTGGTCGGAATACATTTTGTAAATGGTCAGCGAAAGCACTGGCTCTTTCTTCATCACTTCGAAACCAGGTGCCAGAGGGACTTCGTAGTGGCATAATTGGCGCTATTGGAGTCTTTAGGTTTCTGTGAGCTCTCCAAAGAGGGTACTTAGTGCTGGTGGGAGAGAGTTGCTCGATATATGAACGTTGGCTGTTTTTTTCCTCTTGTTTGAGAGCATTGGTAAGCCTGCGTGTGGCTATCTTAAGCATGTGCTTAGTAATTGGTGATCTATTAGACTGCCAATCCCTTCGTAGGCGTCGTTTATCTAAAACCAGCCGCTCGATTTCGCGATTAGTTTTGATGTAGTTTGGTTTTGCATACGTCACTGGCGGGGTTGAAGCCTTTGCAGCCGAAACTAAAATGTTTTCAAGAGTTTCCGTTGACTTGTCTATATCCTCCTTTGTAGATAATGCCGTCGTTAGTTCTATGTGTGAACAGACATACTTCTGATACCTTGGCCAGTTTGTTCTAAAATTTGTGAGTCTATACGGTGGGTCGACGATGTGGGGGCGAGTTAGCATATTTAGAAAAACAGGTGAGTGATCTGATGATAAATCTGCTAGTGCTTCGGCGGTGACCATGTTGCGGGGGACATGTTTAGTAATTGCAAAATCGATCAGGTCTGGGATTTTTCTTGGGTCTGCTGGCCAGTATGTAGGCTTACCCGGGGATACATAGTCTAGCTTGTTTTCTGGCTTCGTAAGCGCATTGTACAATTGCTTACCCTTTGGCGACACAAGTCGTGATCCCCAATGGGTGTGCTTGGCGTTATAGTCACCCGCTGCGATGAACCTGTCACCTAGTGTGTTAAAGAATTCCATGAATTGATCCTCAGAGATTGGAAAGCGCGGTGGGCAGTAGACTGCGGCTAGAGTCGTTGAACCATTGTTGAGTTGTAAGGCTATGGACGTAGATTGTAAGTAGTTTTTGTCAAAATTGTTTAAGTGGTGGTGTTTTATGCGATTTCTGATGAGTATTCCAGTGCCTCCATGAGCTTTACCATCTGGATGATTTGTACCATAGAACAAGTATCCTGGTATATGAAAATTGTTTTTATTTGTGAGGTGCGTTTCTGATAGTAGCATTACGTCGATGTTTTTTTCGTAAATGAACTGTGTGAGCTCTTGTGTATGCCGTGAAACGCCATTTGCGTTCCACAGAGATATCCGTAGGGAAGCCATTATGGGGATTTTGAAGATACAAGAAGTTGAATCAGGATATTTTGGTTTTTCATGAGCTCTTGCAAAGTATTTTGCATGAACGTCATGAAGTCTTTCATGCTTTGCTGTAGGGATAGCATCATAGCTTCGATGCCACTTTGTTGTGTTTGTTGGATGTTTGTCGGTGTATGTTCGGAATGAGCAGTTCTTGTCGGTGGGGCGGGCACTTCTAGTCCGGATTTTAGGGCGCTAGCGAAAGAAATTGTTGGAGTAGTGCTTGGGACAGTTAGGGGTGGTTGAAAAATCGGTTGCGGAGAGTAGAAATTGACTTTGTTGTATGTATGTGCTGTGGCAATACGTTTGTTTAGGCGGCTCTTCAATTCTTTGTACACCACACAGCCTCTGTAGTTTGCAGTATGTTTTTCCCCGCAGTTACTGCATTTCTTCACAGACTTATCGTCCTTGTTTTTGGGGCAGTTTGCGGTAGTATGAGGTTCGCTACAGACAACACATACGGACTTAAGGGTGCAGTATGCCTTGGTGTGGCCGTATTCTTGGCAATTAGTACATTGAACTGGATTGATACGTTTGTGCGGCTCCTCCACGGTGATCCTCCGATGTAGCAAGTACTGTAAATTGTATATTGGGTGCACTTCGTTTTTCTTTAGTGCCTGGAGCTCTGGTTCGAGTTCTATTTTGAATAGTGGCTGCGGAACTTTGTCTTTGTTTAAAATATTAATAGCTGTCTTTGCAGAAAAGTTTTTGGTCTTCAGAGCCTCAATTATCTCAGCTGGTGTCACTGTTGCTTCAATGCCCTTAAGTACTACCTGTAGCCCTTTGCAACTTTTTAATTGGTATGTGTAGTAGTTTTTACCAGCATCATTTAGGTATTTAGTCACTATACGGTGGTCTGCTTCTGTTTGGATCTGTAGTTTTATTTCATGAATATTTCCTTTTTTAAGTGGGATAATGTGGAACTTGCTGTCACCAATCAAAGCAACGAGTTTATTTACAAGTGCATTTGTACTTTGTTCTCGTATGAAAATTGGTGGAGGCCTGGTCTTTTTTGGTTCCCCTACCGTTTTTTCGTTGGGTTGTTCGGTCGCAGAATCAGCCAAGATAGCATATCGGTTTGAATTATTTACTGCAGAGTTTTCATTGCCGTTGTTGGTTCGATTGATTTTGGGTTGATTACCTGCCTTATTGTTTTGAGGGCTGAGCTTTCTCTTGATTTGGATGTAGCGATCCATGCCAGTCTGCACAGTCGAAATCGACTTCTGCTTTTGTTTTGATTCTTCTTTACGTGCATTATTGTTGTTGCAAACGGTCAGTGCTGCTGAATTATTTACAGCTGGCACAGCGATAATTAGTTGGGCCGCTGACGAAGTTGATGTTGTGGCAGTTGCCAGTGAGGTCACTGCACTCGTTATTGCAGTGTTACAGTTGCCCGGGACGGTCGTTTGGCGCTGCGAGAGGAGCGGGGTAGGAGAGGCGGTCTCTTCGCTCCACGACTTGTGAGCCGAAGCAGGCAGAGAGGGAGAGCAAGAACGCGGTCTGTCGTTCGCTGAGGGCAAAAGTTTCGAGATAGTTGAAGGTGAGGGTGCTCGATCACCGATTTGCGGTGAGACGAAAGAAAAGTATGCATTGTTGCGTTGTAAAGAGAGCCGGCGCTCGTCTTGTTCACATTGTCGCTGAGAACGTATGTCGTTTTGATTCATTGTTCTAAGTCCACATATAACAATTACCAGAACAATATGGAATAATTATTTATTTTAGTAAATAATTACTATAGTCAATAATTGTTAGTTGTGCAAACTGCACTTTACACTTTGTGTTTAACTTTCACTATACTGTTGTAGTTTTTAGAACTTGCTATTCGTAGCTTGAAAGAAACACGTCTCCACCCGAAGACTGTGGAATGCCGAATACAAATTTCTTGACCAATAAAATATTCAAGCCTAGTTAGAACTTTATAATAATATAGATATTATATTCTACATGAGGAGATTCAATGGATATGGCTCAACAATTAATAATCAATAAGAAGAATGTATCTTAGCTATGTCAAGTAAAATAAGAAACTGTGTTTGCTTCTTTTCTAAAATTAACCGGAAAGTGTATTGCAAGTTCGTATTTCTTCAAACAAACTTGAAGAAAGATACATCTTCGATTATTTTTTATAATTTGACTGCTAAGTAGTTCCTCTGCGTCGTCTGGCCGTTCCAATTTAAAAGCAGTTTTTTACCCGCAGCGACCTTGATCATTTTAAAGCCAAATTAAAGCCATTTATGGCCCACAGAGCGGTACGTCGTGGCTCGACGACTGCCAGCTGACAGAGAGGCGTCTAAAGGCGTGACGAACTGCCACCAACTTGAGCGTTTTATTCAGCTTTTTTTCCAGTTTCTTTCTGATTTCTAGTGGCTCCAACTCTAAAGTGTGCCAAAGTGCTTTGCGGATCGGCGAGGGACCTTTCTGAATTGTCATTGTCTATTTTTGCCACTCTTGACATTTGCATAGAGGAATAAGGCTAGACTGCCAACTGGCCAGGCTGGTGCCACTCGGCTCGAATTTCCAATTAAGATTAAGTAAAATAAGTCTTTGGCTTGGACGGTTTCCGCTTCAACGAAGACGCACAGCATCTGCCTGATGAAATTTACGTCAATTGGAGAACCAGTTTTCCATTTCATTAAAATTTGCTCATCTCGTTTCGGCGAATTCTTGCAAAACATTCAATGAAATTCACGCTTAAAACCGCAAAAATTTAACATCGGCCAAATTATTAAATGTCCAATTACTGTGAAACCATTTATTCCTTTCCCTTTTATTGGGTTTTCTTTTCTTGCAATGCAATTATCCGATTGTAGAAATGTTTCGCTTGGTTTCTTGACACTTATTATGTTGACTGTTTTGGATGTATCCTTACCACAAAATAATTTAACGATTGTCTTCCTGGTCAAAACATTAAAACATTGCGCCACCTACATCTGAAGATAAAAGTAGACTTCATTGTTCCTCGTTTTGGTTAAGCTCACAATTAATTATTTTTGTTGTACACATTTTTGTTGCATATCGTTGTAATAAATTTTGGTTCAAAGTGCAATTTGTTCAATTCAATCGTTCTATAAACAGTTTATTGTGTTTGTGGTTTTTGGTTATAAATACAAAGTTTTCATTGTACACATAAAATATAGTTACCTAATGTTTCCTTATCTATGGCTTCTGAAATTGACACAAGTCGACAAAAATCGATGTTGTGTTATGCCGAACTAAACACTTTCTAAAATAACTATTTGCTTAGACTGCCAAAAATCTCATTTTGTCGACCAGTGCAGTTTTATACAATTTTTTGCTGTGACTTTCAGATTTCTATGAAAACTCGATTCGGATGCATTCGTTTTCATGGAAGATCTTGACCAGGCCCATGTCGATATCGCTAACAAAAATAGCTCCCTCTAATATAATTTCCATTGTTCTCCGATTCTGGTTCCACATTATATCACACACTTAATATCTCGCGTTACAAAAACAAATTTGCGACTTTGTGGTTTCCCAGCGTACAGCGTTGCTTGGTGCCCTTTCTTAGTCATTTTTCGGATTTTACTTTCGCAGAAATGACACAAATTCGCCTTACATTTAGTTTTTCCTTTTGGTCTTATACATTTTGTAATTTTTGTATTGAAGAAAAATGAATTTCAGTCAGAATTATATTTCTGCAAACCGAATTAAAGCCATTGCTGCGAAAGATAAAATCGGAACATGCCCGCTGTTTGTGATCAGAGCAGCTGCTTTTGGAATTTCTCATAGGTACGTACGTTATGGTTTCTCTTATCTCGGTTCAAGTGCTTTGGCAAATTAACAAACTAATACAAAAAGCTAACAACAAGTTTGACTACACACATAAAGCTGACAAAACAAAACAAAATGAAGACCTGCGGGTCGACATAGCGCACCCAGTTACTTCATAATACTAGAAAGGCTGGTGTAACCACTGTTGGGCTGGGCGGGCTCCTGATGCCGACCGCACCGTCCACAGCAGCAAATGCTCTTCACCACGTCAAGGAAGCTCGTCTGGTCGAAGTCGTCCAGGTCGGTCATGAAGACACCAGAACTAATGTCCTCTGCAGTGCGCGTTCCGACAAATGCCTTGAGATCGGTGGTGGGAAAGCCATCCTTGTAATACGCCTTTATCGTGTCGTAGGCATCCATTATGACGGCAATGAACAGCGACAGGACCACATAAATGTACAAGGATATGAACGAGTACAAGTAGATCTGGCAGAACCACCACAGCCAGGTGGCCTTGCTGGAAAGCGTGGCAAAGGTGGCGAACATATCATCACCGTTTATCAGCGCAAACAAGCACTCTGACGTTGTAGCCAGCGATCGGAACTTCATGTGATAGGGTCCCAAGATCAGCCAGCCGCAAAACACAAATCCAGCATAGATCAGCAAGGCGGCGATAAGGAAGCGCAGAATCTTTGGTGCCGCCTTTTTCAGCGTCAGTATCACAACGTTGTAGGTTTTGAAGAAGCCGAGGTAGCGCAGCACTCCGAACCAAACAAGCAGGTTGCCAATTCCCAGAAAAAGCGAGCAGGTATCCCATTGGTCCACCACCAAGTACCTTCCCTCGATTTGCTCTTTTAGAGCTGATCCAATGATCAAAAGGACGTCATTGAAAATGATCATGATGTACCTGCGAAAGCAAAACGGTTTATTATAGTCTGCAACCTTTCTGATAATTTTTGGGTTTACGTCGGCCTAACCTTCAGCATTATGGGTAATACTTGTTGCCAATATAGCCGAGGTTTTTATAACACAAAACAAAGGACTCACCAAAAGTTAACGAATTCCAGTCGGCCGTCAAAGCTCAGCTCCTTGCCGAATTGCGAACGGAAAAAGTTGACAGTTGTACATCTCAGCAGATATGCTCTCCACAGAGCCCTTGTACAGAGTGCAAAGGATAGTGCGCATGTTAGTAGGACGAATATATTAAGTACGCTTCGCAGCATGGAATCGAAATTGGCGTCTGATATGAAGTCCGTTGCTCCGTGGCACTTCAGCCGCGTCGCCTCCGCATCCAGTGAGAGCAGCATTTGCCCGTCATGGTCTCGGTTGTTAAACGTTATGGAAATGTCAAACCGAAAACAATCAGGAGCAGAAAGAGGTCCACCATTTGCCTTGAAATTAACCGTCTTTATCTTGAACGTCAACTGTGCGGAGACAAGAGATGCAAAATTGACCTCCACATCGCGCTGCCTGAGGTAATTCTCCACCCCAATGGTGGTTACGTTCGGAGGTAGTCGCTCACACACCTCGTCGATATGTGGATCGAAAATGTAGGACTCATTAAAGCCAAATATGGTGCCCTCTCTATAGTTCTGCAGGCAAAGCTTTAGTGGCGGCATTGTGTTATTGGGCGTCGGGTAGTCGTATGGTCCAATAGATCGGCTTACATTCGCGTAGCCATTGACTGCATACTGCACAGTGTCGAAGAACTCCGATTTGAGGTATAGAGCAAAGGGACCCACAGCAGGCGGATAACTCTCCACCTCCCGGGAAGAATCCCAGCCGCGCAGGAATAGATGTGAGAAGGCAAATCGGTTATCACCCGTGTAGTTGATGTGGTTATACCGCGAGTGGGCAAAAAGGCACAATTGCATCGTCACCAGAAAGATTTTTACAATCTAAGAGAAAAATTCTTGAGTTGCTAAGAAATGTTTATAGTATAACTTTTAAAGTTTCTATTTGCCTTTTGGCCTCAGGGGACGGACCTTTTCTTGGTCGCCAGTTCAGAGATCTAGAGGCTGGGCTATAAATAGAAGCCGAATTATGTTAGAGCATGCGTCAGACTATATTTATTGGGTATCTACAGGAAATCTAATTTAGTTGTAGACCTTAGAGACTAAGTGTAGACTTAAAGACTAGTCATAACATTTTCGCATTAATCATTAAAAATCGCACAAAAGAAATCCCCCTGACCACGATGTTTATCGCATATTAAATAACTTTTTGGGTTCTACAAAAGCGTCCACACGCAGTTTCTAGCCATAAAATTCTTGAATTTTCACTTTGTTTATTACGTATTGTGCTAACAATAGTTGGACCTATCAGATAAGGCATCGATAAGAGTGGAGGGGCTTAACAATGCAAGCAAAGTAATCAAGACTGTGTTGACTCTACCCCATTTTACATGCTCGAAATCTAGACAAACATTGAAGATCGGAGACGGCTGTTTAAAGGCGTCTGTAAATTAAGAGAAATGCCTAAATAAGTGGTTCAGATGTGTCACCCGAGTTCCGCCCCCAAACGCCGCGCATCACACGACTTCAATTAACTAGCATTCATCCAGATGTGAACTGCAAATGAAACCCGGATGTGAACTCACCTGCACAACGAACTTGTACGGAAATTTCCGCTTGGCCTGCCATTTCTCAATGGGGTTCATAAAGAAGAACTGAAGCTTCCTGCGCATTCGCTCCTCCTGGTAAGATGCAGCCGAGGATCCGGGGAATTCGGGCTGCTCCTCGCGGCCATCCACGGAGGGTGGGGCAGTGCCACTACCGGCGGATATGGGCATGGGCACCACCGGGGCCACCGGAGTGGACTGCAGCTGCACTTGGCGCCGCAGTATCCTGGTGTTCACGTACTCCTCGTCGCTCTCCGGCGACTGCTGCTGTTGCTGGGCAGCCTCGTAGCTGTCCGTGCGGCGCTTGACGGCCGGAGCTGTCTGGGCTCCGGGGCCGTAGCTCTGCATCTCGATGTGCTCCTCCTTCGTTGCGAGGTCAAGTCACCTGCGTTGTTGTTCTCCGTGCTAACTTTCTTTTGCCCGCCCAGTCGACATGCAAAAGAAGAATCCGCACAGGCGCAACAAGCAATCGGGGGAGGGGAGGTAAATATGTGTTCTTTTGCAATTAATACGCGACTTTTGCCAGCGAATTTATATTAAATACTGGCCAAAAGACCACGAAAATTGCTTTGTTTTCAATAGGTTTAAACGATTACAGATGTTTATTCGATATAATCGACTGTTCCAAATAGAGTTCAGCATCGATAGTTGCTTGCAATCATCGATTATTTAAATCGCGCGCCTTTTCATCGGTAGTCAAAATTCAAGTGCAGCACGGTGAAACATGAAACATGGAGAACTTTCCTATTTATTTATTTTTTTCCGTTATTTGGAGGTGAATTCCAAAAAAAATTAAATAATGTTAAGAAAGAAAAGATCTAACTATCTATGTACGAGTTCAGTTTATAGAACTCAGCTCTAAATATCGAAAAAATAATTAATTAAAAACTTCCCCGTATTCCAAATTCCGCCGTTCCTCTAACGCAGCTAACTCATCGACGCTACATGGACGTACATTCAAAATTATATTGAGGTCCATCCATTTATTATTCTTTTATGTTCAAGAAATATGACTATTTCCTTTTTTTATATTTTTGAATTTATGAGAAATCAACTTTATTTTGCGGTCTTGAAAACTGCTACCTCATTTTTGACATTGTATTTTACATTAAACATACGTACGTACTTACATATGTCAACATCTGTCACTAATGCTTAGTTATCTTATTAAATTGAAGTTAAAAAATAAACTAAAAGCGTAAAATAATACATAATCATTTGGAGCAAATATAATACTCACAGGAAAAAACAAATGTTTTCTTTCTGCCCAAGAAGAACTCTTGATAAAACCCACGAAGTCTTCCCATACGTTTCACTGTTCCCAGTGCATAAACATTTCAAAAGGAGTTCCAATAAACTAAAAGCGTAAAATAATACATAATCATTTGGAGCAAATATAATACTCACAGGAAAAAACAAATGTTTTCTTTCTGCCCAAGAAGAACTCTTGATAAAACCCACGAAGTCTTCCCATACGTTTCACTGTTCCCAGTGCATAAACATTTCAAAAGGAGTTCCAATGAATCGATGGCTTTAGTTGCAAGAACTTACAGAGATCTTATCGTGAGATCACACTTACAGTGATCTCTTATATGCTTAACATGTTTTTTTGTATTCACCACGACTTCAGAAATGTTTGTCGAAACACAAAACACAACTGTTCCCAGTGCTCGGAATATTTTAAAAATGTTTCTTTTAGAAGAAGTGTTCTCCAAGTTTCTAGTCTTTCCCGCAGGATTCACCCTCGTATCTACCATCTATTGAACATTTTGCACCATTTAAGCATATCTGGACAAACACACTTTTAATAGTTTCTCGTTTGTATTTATATATGGCAAATTTAACAAATTTTCATTTAAAAATATACATACATACATACATACAGCTAAAACACCTCTCATCGGGCGCATTTTCGCTCTTCTCTGCTCACAATTCGCGTTCAATTAATTATAATTATTATTTTAGCTTTAGAGACTTAAATATTACGTACAATCACACGCACTTAACTACGTACTAGCAAAACACATTGATACATTACATTTTTCACGCTCGTTTTGATTTTCAAATACATAAATTAACTAGTTTCTGTTTAAGCATAATTTGTTTGCTGCTGCGCATCGTGTATGGAAAGCAGAAAATTTCGATTACATTTACATAAAATATTTGATTTTGATTCTCCATCGTCGTATAAATATGTGTGTCGTTGTGTTTATGTGTTACATTTACAAACGTACATTTAGATGTGTGGGTGTGTGTTTATTTTATATAAAACAATAACTAGTCTGAAGACCTTGTGACTAGACGGTTTTTTCGGCTTCTCTAATATGTATGTATGTAGAGTTATAAAATATATGCTATGTATGATTTTCGCTTCAGCTTCTGCTCGCTTCTACTTCGGGATCGCAGGATTTTCCTCGAAAACGAATAAAAATAGTTTGGAAACCCATAGGACACATATGTAGAGTCCCGCAATGCCAGAGCGATCAAAGAGTTAAGAACCGGCTGGTATATGTTTATAGGTGGATGACTTCCAACACAGACACACAATTCGTTCGATCCATACAAACTACAATACATAAAACAAAGAAGTAAGCCAAAAGACGATCGTTTCCTGCTCGACTCGGTTCCTGAGTAACTTTTCCATCTCTCTCATCCGGCTATTTAGCTCATCCTGGTCATCCTGCTCCTTCTTCCTTAGTTTCTACACTGCCTTCTCCTTATCTCTATACTATACTCTCACGATCGCGGGCTGCTGCCGATGCCGCCATATCCGTGAATCCGGTTCGTGCGCCGTGCACACCGCTGGGCAGGATTCCTACTCGCCTAGCCTCACCGCTACGCACGCCGTTGCCCTTGAAGATGTTAGTCATCCAGTTAGTCAGCTTACTCCCACCAGCCGCTTTGGATCTATGATGCTGATTGGAGGAACCGCTGAAGAAGTCCAGATCTCCGGGGTGGCGGTTATCAATATCGGCGGCATAGCTAACGCTATTTCCGCCATGCCCACCGGGACCATCCATGTGCTCCAGTGAGTGCCAACGTTTGTTGTGCGCCAGCATCTCCTCTGGCGGCACCGACAGCGATGCCTGGCGTTGCAGCAGGGGCGACTCAAGATCATCCTCGACGTTCACTCCTCCGTTGCAGTTGTTGTTCAGATGCTTGGCACAGTTGCTCCCACCTCCTTCTCTTCCTCCTCCTCCTCCTCCTGCTGACCTTCCTGTAGGAACAATGCTAATCTGAGCGTTGGGAAAGCTGCCTGAATAGCGGAGAGCAGGCAGTTGGCCGTTGTCGTGGCGCATCAGAAGGCCCAGCTCATCGTCGTAGCCATCGGTGGCATCCACCGGGTTGGCGGTCATCTCGTTATCCAAATCCAGTTGACTCGAGTGCACTTCACCGTTGGGATTCCCACTGATCAGCGATACACCCGTGTCCAGCGATCGGGAATTGTTCTTGGACAACTTCGAGGGCGGCAACTTTACCCTGTCGTGACGTTTGCGCAGTTGCTGCATGGGCATGGGATCCAGGGAGCGAGACTCCCGCAACAGCGTGTCTGCGGAGTCATCATCGTTATCTCCCAGTTGGGGTAGCTGGGCAGCACTAATAATCCGGTGCGGCCGCACCATGGCCAACGGTTTGTGCAGTGCATTGGGTTGACGCACTAATCCAGATCCAGATCCTGACACTCCTCCCGATCCCCCATCCATATCACAGTTAGTTTCGTTTGTTTCGGAATGATTCAGCGTGCTAAGCGAGGCCTGTGCGGATTCGAGGAGAGCTCCCCCCACGAAGTGCCCTGCGCCCAGTCCATTGATGGGGGGTCGCTCTCGATCCCTGTCACGTTTGCTGACCATGCGCGGTGATTCCCTCACGGATCCCTGGAGGCTATACGTTGATTCGCCGTCCATCGCCCTGGGAACTGTGCTCTGGCGTCTTGATCCGGTGCCGCAGAAGTGCATGGCCTGGATGCTTGGCTGACGGGAGTCGGGATTTAGCTTTGGACTCTTTCGAGGTCGACTAAACAGCGGCGGCGGCATGTCCATCATATCCACTAACTTCTTCTGAATAGCATTCTCGTTGGCTCCGGTTAGCCACCAAGTAACCACATCGCCCTTGCCCTTCATATTGACCAGGCCACGTTTCTCGGTTATGTAGCCACCACCCAGTTTGTCCAGCGCCAGCTTGCACTTATTGGAAATGTGAATCTTTAGCGCCTCTCCGTTGCTCTCCATCCGGGACGCTGTATTCACGGTGTCACCAAAAAGGCAGTATCTCGGCATGGTGAGACCAACCACGCCCGCTACCACCGGACCCGTGTGCATTCCAATGCGCAGCTTCAGCGTCTCGTTGGGACGATGGGCTATGCGGTGCTGCTTGACAGCGTGGAGCAGCTCCAGGGCCATCGAAGCTATCTCGCCTGCATGTCGATCTCCGTTCTTAATTGGCAGACCCGAAACCTAAAATATATAAGGAAAAAGTGATTTTTTGAATAACTGAATTTTTTGAATAAATATAGGAAATATAACATGAGTAAGCTTACTTACCACCATGTAAGCATCTCCAATGGTTTCAACTTTATAGACATCATAGCCGCGTATGATGCGATCGAACACTGTGTAGAGATCATTCAAAAAGTTCACCACTTGCAGCGGTGTGCTCTCCGCCGACATTGCAGTAAAACCAACAATGTCGCTAAAATATATGGTTACCTAGTGGAAGTTAACAGATAGGAAACTCCATTAGACATTATGAATTAATTTTAAACTTTTGGGGAGCGTGTAAAGCCTTGAATTACCAACATACCAAATCATATGAAACGGGCTCGACACCCTGACCCATGGTCAATTTTTCAGCCACCGATTGCGGTAGCATGCGATGCAGGAGATCCTCCGTTTTCATCTTTTCCTCGCACAGGAGACGCGTGCGCTCGGTGACAATGTCCTCCAAGTTGTTGGCATACTTCTCCATCATTTCCATCATTTGATCCATGATGTTCTTGGTCTTACCACCACGCATCTTCTTCAAGCGATTGCTTAAGGCAGTCGGGAGTAGAACATTATGTACCATTTATTTAATTACAAAGTTAAATTCTCTTACCGTATGACACTGAATTCGGGCCGCTCTTCGGGATCTTCAGCCCAGCAGTCCCTGATGCAGGCCAGTACGTAATCCGGACAGGACTCGGCCTCTATAATGGACTCCACTTCCGGCCGAAAGGGATCCTCTCCCTTGAGCGGCAGCTTCTTGACATAGTCTACGATTTCCTTTGGTTCAAAGTTAATTTGTCCGAACGGACCCTTACGACTAAATATCTCGTACATGATGATGGCAAAGGCATAGACATCGCCCTTCTGGCTGCCGTGAATGTGATTCCGCAGCAGCTCTGGAGCGCGCCAAAGTTGATCTAGAAATAGGAGATAGTTCGCAAACAATTAGTCAATCAAACAATCGGAATGAAGCTGCAATATCTTACTTCGATAATGCTGATGCTCCCCGATGGATTCGTTTTCGGCACACTGCCGCAACTCGTGCAGCCCGAAATCGGTGACTTGGAGCATCCAACGCGAGGTGACCACACAGTTTGAGGATTTAAGGTTACCATGATAGACGAGCTGAGAGTTGTGTATATAGATCATGCCCTGCAAGAAATTAAAATATTAACTGGTAAGTAAAATCTACACAGCAATTGCAAATTTTGACTACTTCATAACGCTCTTAAGCACCCTTTTTATTTGACAAACTGTAATTCAATATACCTTTATGAGGTCGTGAATAAGCGAGGCGATGAATAGATCGTCCAACTTAATGTCCTCGTTCTCAATGATGTCGTAAAGACTGCCTTTGGCACAGTAATCGGTGACTAGAAGAATGCGTGTTGGCTCCACGCTGGCGCCAATGAAGCTGTTGATGTTATCGTGACGCAGTTCGCGCAACAATCGCATCTCCTTCATGATCTCCCTGGATATGTCTCGCTTCCGCGGGAATTTCAACTCCTTAATACGAACCACGGCCCCGCGAAGGCGACCCGTGGAGGTAACAAACTGGTTGGTCCAGCGGGAACCATAGCTCTGGGCACTCATCAAACTGACCTGTTGGTGGCAAACAATCACTTATAAAGGTAAACTACCTGACCACAATATATCGACTTACTTTGCTCGGTGAGGAGACAATCTCGTTGCCAGAATAACCCTTTATTTCGTTCGGATCGATCTTCCAGAGTAAGCCCTCAATCTCCAACTCGATCTTCCACTTCCGATATATACTCATGGTGATAACACCTGAGCAGAAGAGCAATACGCCCAAAACCACAGCGGCGACAGTGGACGTATAGTGGGTGTCGTCCTTTTTACACAGCTCGTTTGCAAAACCGCACATCGGTTCATCTGCGGGCTTCTCACCGCCCGATGGCCAATCTATGGAGCCATTGATGAGCTTGTACTCCTGTCGTATGCAACAAAATATGAATGATGAGTTAAATGATGAAATTTCGTGGGACACGCAAGATAAGCGGTAACCAATTGAAAGAAAGGCAAACTAAAAAAGAGAAGACGACTCACTCACTGGATGTTCTTCGCCTTGATGAAAGTAAGCTACAGGAACCATGTGATAGTTGCAGGGCATGTTGTTCGAGTTATTCCACTTGTGTGGCTTGTAGGCCAGGACCGAAAAATTACCCTCCGAATCGCCATATTGATCGATCTTAATTTTGGATCCAGTTATGCCTTCGGTGGGAAAAGATGAAGTATATCAGAGATATATTATTTGAAATAAAATCGGTCGGCCAGTGGATAAACTCACTCATATAAGTACGGTTTTTGATTATGGTATCGATTACACGTGTTCCGTTGCTGGCCACCTCGAAGATCACATCATCGGTCAAGACTCGGGTCTCCTCCCGCAGCATTTTGTCCACAGCCCAGGCATACAGCTTTACCGAATCGTACAGGTACGCGGCATAGATCGATATGAACTAATCGGAATCGAAAAGAAAAGATAGAATTTATATCTGCAGGGCTTTTACACATTATAATGCACATACCTTGCTAAAATTACTTTCTACAAACAGCCTGGGAATTTCCAAATTGAACGGCGGCTTTGAGCTGTACTTCTGCACTTGTTTAGTGAACTGTATGTAATCCTTTGTGGGTGGCGTGGATGCCACGACGAGAAGACTGCGGGCCATTTGATTGAAGTTCTCCGTGCTATGGCAATTGGACATGAATGTTATTTGATCCACTCTGCGCAAGTACTTTTCTGCCTCCCTGCAAAACGAGCAATTCAAGAAGCAATTTTTAAACCGCTGGACGAAAAGGTGTCTCCCCAAAATCAAGTACCTCTCGGAATAGACCATCATGTCGACAAAGATCACCATATACTCGCCACGGGCAAACAGACCAGCGGTCTCCATGGAACTCATAAAGTCCACCAGACTATTCGCCGCCCCCAGAAATACGTAGATTCGTGTGCGATTCATCGTGTTTTGCACCAGCTGTTTGCGGAAAAAATGAAAACACATACAAATTAGATTCGATTTGGGTTAAATTTCAATCATTCCTCCCTCACCTGGTACCAATACCCAGAACGACAGCAGTCCAGCATCTGCTCACAGCACTTGACTCGATTATCAATGAACGACTGCTTGTGGTTGATCGTCATATTTCTCTTGGTGGCCTGATCTTTCAGCAGATCAGCCACCGGACTCCACACATCCTCGTACAGAATGGAAAACTTATTCCACGCATAATATCGCAGAAGGGCAAGCAGCGACTTAACGACCTGAAAAACACGAGAGTGAGCAGAGTGAGCATCAAGTAAAATGTCAAAGGATTAAGAGTTTGATATGCGGAGCTAGCACACAAATCAACGGCTTTTATTTAGCTACGACATGGGATGACATTCTAGAAACACTAGGTGAACCACAACTGCAAATACTTTAAAGAGATTTGCCTATGGTGTTTGCGGTTAATGGATTTTACTCATTTCCTCGCTGCAAATATGACATACAAAATTATGAAAATTCATTTCAAACCATAAACAAGAAAACATGCTCTACAAAGCACATTTTTTCTCTGGTTTCTGCGAAGAGGGACCCCTTACCTAACATATGTATGGAATATTAAAATTGAGCTAATCTTATTATTTTGTATTCTCACTACCCATTTCTTCTGGCAAAACATTGCATTGTTTTTCTCTTGCGGGCGTTCGTACTCTTCTTTTGTCCTTCTCATTCTGGCGTTTGTTGTCCCCGGTTTGAGGATAATCCGAGGCTAAATGGCTGTGCCTGTCGAGACTCAAAGCCACCGCAAGGAAGGCCACCCCGACCCGCCTCCTCGTCTCGTCTCGTCTTGAACCCAACCACCCACACATCCATCCATCCACCTGTTGCTCCCGGCTCTTGCTCACCTGTGTATCTGGCGGCTCGGTGCGGGCGAATGTCGGTATGGCGGATGCACGGTACTCTGCACATTTCTGTTGAAAGGGGGAAAACGAAAAGAAATAAGAACTTCACTTGCATGAAAAATGTGGTGCGTGAAATTGTCTGCACCCGCCGCTGCGGGGAGGCGTCATAAGTCAGGAGCTTAAAATACATACGTAGGAAATCATTGGAATGTTTCGACTCTGCGAGACGATGGCCTCCACATAGCAAGGTCCTTCCGGGCCAAAAATGGTGGCGATGCCATCGCATATCATCTCGGTGATGGCCTTGGTGGCCAGTACCGTGTCCCCCTTGGTGTCATTCCAGCGCAGATCCAGGTACACATTTGGCAGAAGATTGGGATCTTTGTTGACCTGTTTCCGGAACGAAAACGAAAGACTTTCAATAACAATTCTATCTAAAAAAAAAAAGGTACAACTTTGATGACGCAGTTTGAATACTATCGAGTTCAGATATTTGCTATTATTACAAATAAATCGAAGCTAGTACTTACCTCATCCAGGGCCATAGTCAGGGCACCGGAAATGGCCAGTCCCTGACGCGTCTTGAGATCGCCAGTGAGGGCCGTTAGGTAGCCGACAGTGAGGACGGTGCGATGATTGCTACAGTCGCGTACCGCCACCGACAGCAAGAGTAGTAGATTAAAGGGCCAACGCGTCATGGCCCCTTAGGCCGGGGCCGTTCAGCGCGACGCCTATGGGTCCCAACGGATTCTCACACTGCAATGATGGGAACGGAGAAGAAGGATCAGTTGAGAGTAGGACCAGAGACAGGAGCAGAAGCGTTGCGCGAGGAGCAGGACCGAGCCGAAGCTAAGTGAGGACGCAATTGAAACTGCCAAGGACCCCTTTGCATAATAAAAATGCATGTTTGACAAAGGCAAACACAAATAGAAAACAGCATGCTGAACGCATTTCAGACACTTGGCTTGATTCAGACGAAAGAGCTGCAAGGCAGAGAAGCTGGAAAGCAGCTGCAGTCCGACTGCCCAGGACACAGAGAATAAATTATGGCAGGATATAATATTAAAGACTCTAAAATAAATGTATTCTTAAGCAATTACGTTCGAAATTAACATACTATATCAATTCTTAGCTTATTTAAACAACTGCTTTACTCAAAAATACCAAACTAAATTGGGAATCAAGTAGGACGATTATTTTTCTCTGTTTATCAATAAGCTGGAACTGCTGAGTGTCGCAAAGGACGCAAAAGGGAAATGACGCTGGGTGTACTCCAACAGGCAACCGGATGCCAGGCAAGTGCCCACGCAGGGAAATGTCAAATGTTGGAATGTCCAACTTCAATATCGTTGACCACTCGTCCGTCGGCAGCCGAAACGAGCTTAGGAATTTTTTAATTAGGCTGTTCAGTTCTTTGCCATGGGAATTGGGAGCGAATCACTGATAAGTAGCTTATCAGCTACTGCAGAGGCCTTTTTCCACCAAGGAATGCCATATACATTCGTACATATGTATCCTCCGGAATGGAGGCCCATAATGCGGAGCGCACAGCTTGTTATTATTAATTATGCATGCGTTGATTTTGCCATTATGCAATTTCGTTTGAGGCATTAAATATATATATCGCCGGCGATTTCGTTTCAGACATATGTTTGTTATTATCCCTGTCCACGCCAACACAATCCCTCCCCACAGCATTGTCCTGATTGTTTGCGCTAAAGCGAAAGCTTATTCCATGGGATTGGATTACTCAACTGTTCGGTCGGATGATGGCGTTCATCCCTGTTTGTCTTTTTTTTTTTTTTTAACAGGCTCACGTGTAAGTTTAATTAAAAGAATAAAAGAAATGCGAAAGCCAGTATATAACGGAATGTAGGGCAACTATTTGATTATAGTTAATTTAAAAAAAAGTTGCCACAAACGACTGGGACATCGGTTAACTGTGGAGCACATTAAATTTCCAGCAATAGAACATAAAATTGATTAATATCGAATTGCTTTGAAAAGCCATAAGCTGAGTTTAATTAAAAGCAAAACCAATCCTTAAGACATGATAAGAGACTTAGGAAAACCTTAGGAATTCACAAATTTTCCTGATAATTTCAAACAAATATTCACGAGGAATTCAAAGTGTAGCCACTTAGACGCGGGTAATCTTTAGAGCACCCCAATCTCAATCAACAAAATGCTCAAGCAGCCAGCCATAAATTTGCATTTTCGACACACTTCGCAAACCATATTTGTTTTTGTTTTTTAAGCTGTATATTCTTCAATGTTGCAATTTAAAATTAGAACTACTTGGCTGGGCTAGCTAAATTTGGGCGCCACTGATAAATATTTGCGCACCATTTTGACACAATGCGAAACGCGTTTCCAAGAATGGCATTTGAATACATTTATGTGTGGCTAAGGCGGAAATCGTCTTTCCTAGAATCTAGATTAGCAGATCTTCTTGTTTAATACGTATATAGATTGGTCTATAAACAACCTATTTAAGTTAAAAAATACTTAAGTCGGTATCATGGATGTAAATAGCTGTTGCGCTGAAGTAGACAAAATCTAAAAACCATTTCAATTTCATTGATGAGTTTTTAACTAAGCTAATTGAAAAACTCTGAATGTACTCCTTTAGCATAGTAAGGTGTAATGCTCACATAGAGCTAGAACACCTTAAAATTTGTTGGAATAATCATATAGTTTCAACTATTACAATTACTTTAAATGTAAAATGGAAATACTATATTCAAGGACCTATAAGAACGTAGCAATACCTTTTCAAATTGCGTCAAATGGGCTCTCATTTTCATAATCAGATCCCCGTAGGTCTGAAATCTCACATCATGTTCGTTATTTGTCAGTTGTTGGTCTAGAAATTTTTGTCTTTCCGACTCGAAAGTTTTCACCTTTACCCGTCGAACGCTCCTCCGGCAAAAGACACTCAAAATTCGATGTTTACTTGAAATCCAAAGCCCGTGCTTAGAGCGTAGTGGAGTGGAGAGGAGTTGCGGCAATCCTGAGCTCGATCCCGAATCCGAGGACATAGTGCTGTTGACGGGTTCGATCACTAGATCCCCACATAAACCACCAACTCTATACCCACACGTGCGCCTTGAAGCCTAGGGGTCATTGCACTTGCGAACTATGTGACAGTGGCACTACGGAAACAGCGCCAGGGCCGGGTTTACCACTGCGTCTCCGGAGCACCAGGATCCGGAAACGCAACCTAAGATTAAGACGTCGCTGAACACAGGATCCGAGGACCAACAACCGATCCCCGGGCGATCAAAAACCCGGCGCCATGGCCATTCACGAGCAGATCGACAACCTGAACATCTGGTGGTTTCCGCGCGACTTCTGTCAGTCGCGATTCGGGGAGTTCCAGCGGAGCGGCACCAACTCCTGCACCATCATTTCCCTAATACTGGCCGACAAGGTGGCCAAGGCGGACAGATTCTATCACAGGGTCTCCGATCTGCCGCTGCGGGGATGGGAGCTCTTCGGCAACGCCATTAACGACGGAAACAGCGTGTACCACAATGTGATTACAACTAATACGCCGCACGCCAGGAATCTCAACCTCAACATTCCGGATGCTATCGCCGCCATTCGGTCGCAGCACAAGATGAACTTCCGGCTGGAGGAGTGGTTTTACACGCACATGGAGGCCGATCCCAGCAATCCCATGTACAACCGGAACGTTGCTGTGCAGTTGTCGCGGGTTTTCCAGATAACACTCCAGATGTTCCAGCACGCCAGCGTGCGAAACAATGTACCCACTAACCTCTTCGCCGCCATCATAGCGGACAGTCGAACGGTGATGGTAACCTTCGATTTCCGAGCCTCGATCGTCGCCCTCTTCGACTCCCACCAACACGGCCGGGATGCGGGAGCCGTCTTCGCCCAGTGCACGCTCGAGAACATGGACGACCTGCTCTTCTGGTTCATCAGCATGTTACACAATGTCTACTCCAGCCGGCCCTCGCTCTTCGAAATCTCCTTCCTCAGCTCTCAGCCGGGGGTGGCCAAGAACATTCCGCCGGCCATCCAAAAAAAGATTGCCGCAGACCTGAAGAAGCCGTTTAAGATGAACATGCCTAAGCACTAATCATGTTGCCAGGTTTACTACAAAGTCGCCAACATCCAAGGACGTCGATCTAGGCGCGGGCCAACCTTTCGGAACCCATTTTTGGGGCTATTTTAGGACAAAATCTCAAGTTTCATATAGCAAAATTTGTGTGTTAAGCGTTTAGAAATTTAATTCAAAATTCTCTGTTGACCATCAACTAATAAATAACGAACTCCAATTTGCATTGTATCCTTAAAGACAGATTTTGCAAGATTTAGCTATATGGTAAGTCTAGTCTGTTCAAGGTTGATACAAGATTGATTTCCGACCCTATAAAGTATAAGTGCAGTCTCTCAATGTCCGTCTGTTTGTTGTCCGTATAATCATCGAAATCTTAGGAGCTATAAACAGTTAGCTGGAACTGCTAAGAAGTAGAAACTTCTTGGTCGTTGAGCTAAGTAACTGGTATCAAAGAGTCGGACAAGAGGACAATAATGTTCTCTATCGTTTAGTTAAAAGTTCTTTAAGGCACGCAGTTAATCGTCGGATTCAAAGAATGAAGACAATATACTTTTGCAAGTCACCTAAACAACTTTCCATGTTGTTATGTACATACATGTGAACGTATGAAAAATTTAACTCCTAATTAATGCTGAACTAAATAATGATATAGAAATTATTTAATTGTGAGCACGTATGTATTTACCTTTCTGTTGATATTTGCCTATTTTCTATTCCTCTTACCTAATTACACTTGAGTAAACAATTAGTTCGGGAGAGCCGAACATCTGTGTGGGGGATTTTATGCATTAGCGGATGTGGGCTGTTTGCTGTTTTGGCCACCCCAGCTAACCGAAAGTCGAGTGGCTTTAATAACAAAGGCGCAAGAGTTAAAGTTGAACTTTGTAACGGGAATCGAGCGACGAGTATGCGGTGCGCGTGTGGCTCTGCCGTATTTTTCTCGACTTCTAATCAAAATGAGTTAAATAAACACATAACGTAACCTATTAAGAACTTAGTACGTGACAACAATTTAAATATTTATAAAGTAAACAGAGAGTGCGAGAGAGAGAGAGAAAGAGAGAGCTAGTGAAGAGGAGAAGGCGAGGGGCAAAGGAGGAGCGTCTAAAAATAGAGCCACATATCAAAGAAAATATGAGAAACAAATCGAAAACCGAGGCGCAAGACGTGATAAAACGTTTAACGTTAAATGTGAAAAGCAGCCGCGGAGAGGCCAAAACAGAGAAATAGACAAAATGAGAGAGGAAATCGCAGAGGGAGAGAGCGTGCAACTGAGTTGTAATCAACAAATAAAGAGCTACAAGTTGTGTAATGTGAAAATATAAAAATCGCGTAGCCGCAACGTGGGCCGCATTTAACATGATGCTCTCTTGTTCTCTTGCTCTCTGGCTGTCTCCGTCTCCATCTCTCTCACTCCGTCCATCCTCTCTGTCGCACAGCGCAACAAGTTGCAGTCGGCGGCGGGGAACCGTCTTTATTGCACTTTTCAGACGAAGTTTTTTGCTGCTGCACGTGTGTATACACACATACATTCATACTTATGTATGTGCGTACAAATTGTCGAGTTGTCTAAAAATAAAACCTGCATACTAAAAATAGAAACCAGACGCGAACACGACAATCCATTGGCCGTTGGATAAACCAACACGACATTACATTGCACATATATCGACAAACAAACATCACCAGGGGAGCTCCTCGCAGGCAAAGTGGGTGAAGTGGCGATTTTTGAGGAACCAAAAATGTGGGGGTTTGCCAGGGGGGTGCTATATAAACACAAATATCACGCACCATCACAATGTGCGTGCTTCTGCCGCCGACAATTGTCATCGAATCCACTAGTTGACTCACTGCCGGGTGGGTTTAAAGTCCTACATCACCAGGCATACCGCCATACCATACCATACCGTATCATATCATACCATATCATGCCATATCATACCATATCATATGACAGCAGCATTATCAGTTTCACTTCCAAATCAATCTCGCATCTGGCTGATTTCTTTGTCATTTACGCGGATTCGGTGGACTCTCGATTTATTTCTTAGCTGATTACATTTTATTGGGGCAGGTTTGAATCAAGCCCTTACTCCTTTTATGATTTTCTAATTTATTAACGTAAGTATTAAGTTAATACTAAGTATTAACATCAAACAAAAATAAAAAAAACTGTAAAAATATTTACCTCCGCCAAAAAAATGTAGCTTGCTTTTCAGGGACATGGAATTTCTATGCCCCCTTTGGACCCTTTTACTCTCTATATTTAGCACATAAATAAGCTATAAAAACATTGTCTTATCGTATCGTACGATTCATACGATTAAAGAGCCATCGTGTTCACTGATAAAGTGACGAAAATAAGAACATATGAATACGTGTAGGTTCCTTTAGAATACAAACACATCCACGTGACTCAGCTTAATAATAATAATAATAATAATCCTAATCCATTATAAAGAAATCTTATAGATAACAACAGCTGCTGATAAAACCAAGACTTCGTACAACTTCCAATTCCCCTACGGGATTCAATTTATTTTCGATTTACGATTATTTGTTATTCGCCTCGGTGGCACAATCAGTTCAAGGACAATTCCACACCCACGGCGACAGCCATTTAAATCCTCTGGCTGCTATCAATCATCAACAAGTTAACCCCACAAGCGGGGACCCCAACAAACCCGTGCCACAAAAACTGTATCACAATGAAACATTATCTATCACCACACAGAAAACCCGCACGTGGAGAGACTCGGAAAAAGGGTTCAAAGGCCCCTATGAATGGGCTGAGATGGGGATGTTTGGCCTTAAATGGACCACCATTAGTTAGATTATCGAGCCCAAATGTGCAATTTGATTTCATCGTACTTCGAGACGCTTTCAGCGAGCGAGGGACCATGTGAGCGGGCCGTTTCTAATTAGAAGTGCGGGAAAAAGGGACTCCAATCCAATGATGAGAAGCGACGGAGGAGCCTTTAAATTTACGCCTCAATGGCTGACTGAAAATTGAGCGAGGATGCGGGACGAGACAGGAGGAGGACAGCACCCTGTCAAATGTGTATGACAAATGAAGGCCCATCTTGGTCGGGTCACACGAGCTCCATCGCCGCAAGGACACTCCATGCAACAGGACGAAGGATTGGCCTTTTCATGAAGGAGTCTTGTGAAAACGACAGCTCATGACAGGCGAGCTGATTGTATTGCCTATGACCCACAAATAGTAAGCAAATGACAAGGTACGAAATATACTATTTTGTAAGATAACAGTTCATACAAATGTAGTATTGGCACATTTAATTACTTCAATTGTTGATTATTAGTACACAAAAATTTGTTGTGTCTCGCACAGCTTGTTCTACTCATAACCTAATTAGAAACTTCTGACTTTTATTTCTTCTACTGCTCGGATTTTAGACCTGAAAAGATAGTTGAAAACATTTTTCAGAACATTCTCCATCCGTATGACACCCTGCAATCAAATTAGAACACAAACGAACTCTCCCCTTCATTTCACAAACATTTTCCACCTCTTCTCCTGAGTCGCAAATCCGTGATTCGAATTGAAATCGAGCATCAATGGCCAAATACAACCAGCATGCAATTTGTTGAATGAAAGTGAACAGAGTTCTCCTACAATAACAATTTCATGGAAAGGCAAACAGGGAAAACAAATGAGGCTTAAACTTCAATTTGTGCGTGATAAAAAAAAATTGAAATTGAAAAAATAAACAAAGTGGCTGGGTTGAGACAATTATTTACTCATTTCCATTGCTGATTTTCCTCAACTCGTCAATAATTCCTGATTAGCGGTGTTGAATGGGGTCTTTAACAAGTTTAAAATCCCCACACTTTTTTAGGCATCTAAAAAGCGTTTAATTGGAATTATTATTACTATTTTACTTGTCTTTGCTGACCATCATACCATCATACCCTTGAACTTTTGAAGTACGAGGCAAATAATCCTAGTTAACGTCATTGCTGATGTAATGGAAGAACAAAAATGGTAATCGAAAAATGTAGCGAAAAAGCCAAAGAAAAAACCATTTTCGCTTTTCCAAGAAAAAATCTACTTTTGTTTCAAATTCTTTGATGGCCATAATGTGCTGGGTAATTCGAATGACACTTTTTTTTTGGCTGGAATAAATTAAAGGTTGAAAACCCTTGTTCATTTCTCTATTCATTATTCGGGAGTAGAATTCCAAATATAAAACAAACTAAGTACTTTTGCTTAACGTTCTCTATTGTCGGATGAAATTTAATCCGTTGTTAGTTTCTTCTTTATTGCCATTGCTGTTTTGATGCTGAAATCTAAGTCCCTTTTTGAATCGCACTATTTCACTTCGAATTGTCTCTTGATGCAAAATTACGCATGCCAACAGCTTGTAAAAATATGCAATCAAATATAACTAAATAGACAAATCAACAAAAGGCACTGCTTTAAAATAGAATTAAATTCATATGAAATCTGCAGCAAATTGTTAGGGCTTCAAAGTGGAATTAGTCTCCTAACTTACTCTATTTATTATTGTAAATTATCCATTCAACCCACACTGACATGCCAACATCAAAATGCATTTCTGAGTGGAAAAGTGTTTCCAGTTAAGATCATTCTCGGCCTGGTTGAGATGGGATGAGGACGAATGTATGGCAGCATTGTCCGCACATGTGTTACAAATTTACCAAATTTCACTTTCAAAGAGACCAAAAGCGGCGCTGATGATGATGATGATGATGATGAGGCCGGGGGGTTATGGAAAAGGGGAGCTGTGCGATGCCTTAGTTCAGCAGCTCCAACTGAAACTCCATCCAACCCCTCGGCAGCCCCTGTGCTCATCCCATTATGAGGCGCCGCTTTGCTGTCCGTAAAAGGAGACAACCCGTGACGGCAGCTTTGGCATTTAACAAGCATGGCACAGCCCAAACGAAGCCACAAAGAGAAAGACACAAGTGCACTGCAAACAATTCATGGGCGAATGTGCTTAAAAACAGTGGAAATCCATTTGCTAACATTGTACATAATAATAATAATGTACTTCAACAGAGTTCAGCACTGTCTTTACCAAACATATTGAGATAGGTTCTTTAAATGCCTGAAAACAATTTACAATCAGGATCATTGTTGATAGACTTCTTGTCTTATCTACTGATACTGTATAAAAGACAAAACCATCTGTGCATCCATGTTTCTCAAATTCTGAACGATATTATATAGTACAGAAAGGTAAATTCATTTCTAGCATAGTGAATAAAGATTTATTTAAAAAATAGCTAGATTTTCAAAGTGTAGAGAGAGAAAACCGCGATAAGGATAGGAGGGGCGTTCCGACTGGTCCTAACCATTTTTGGACTGCGTTTCCATCCAAGTTGCAGCTTTGGGTCGTGTGAAAGTGAAGGGCTGCTTACAGTGACTTTTGAGGTCGTTTGCCAAAAATTTTGCTGAGTTCAACTCTGCCGCGAAGTGAAGCATTTATGAGCGGTGGAGCTATGAGGAGTTAGTTATGAGTGGCAAAGGAGCCTGCACAATCTGTGCTGCAGGTCGGCATCGCGGTTGGCCATCTCTGTCTACGCTCGGACCCTCTCGCTTCCTCTCCGTTTGTCATGCAAAGCAGACTGCGGAGCTGAGCTGAACTGAACTGGCTGCCACAGTGTTGGTGCTGCCAAAAAACTGGATTTTCTAAAAATAGACCGTGGGGAAATACTTGAATACGCGCCACATGTGCAACGGCCGCCAAAAGGCACAAAATACAACAGCAAGAAGGCACAACAACTCAAGTCAAGCCGAGTTGCAGAGCTCTCGTCTTGGCAAACTTAAACTCAAAGCTCATCTCGTGTTAGAAGCTATATCCCTACATCCCCATCCATCTACCCCCTTCCTCAAAAACCAAAAAAAAAGGGTTGAGTGCCGAAGGGAAACAGAATTTCCGAAAATAGTTACTAAGGGAGAATCCGTTCAGTTGGCAAATAAAATGCTACAATGCCTTTCGGCCATGAATACTTGGGATTCAACAAAATCTGTAAATGAAAAACGAAGGAAATCAAATCGCTTGTATGTCAGTTAAATGAACACGAGTTGGTCTTGACTAATGTTTGATTCCAAATGTTCTGCAAATCCTTATCTCTGGGATCTTCCTTATAATATTTATTATAAGTACGACAAGAACTAGTAAAACAAAATTTTATGTAGTTACTTTCAGTGTCTCATTTATTTTTGAGTGCACAAAACCTAATAGAACTAGCCTGATCGCATCTGCTGAGAGTCCCCAACTAATATTCTGGCTAAATTGGAACTCCTCCAGTCCTAATCATAAATGCAGCAAGAAGTTCCCCTATCAAGATTATCCAGTTTCAACGCCTCTCTTCCTCTTCGCCATACCGCCTATTAGAAGTGTTTTCTATTTCATCGATGCCTTCACAGGCTCTCAAGAGTATTTCCCAGCCAATTCGTCGCGACGTGGCCTCGGCGTCACATCTGTTTACGTGCACTTGAAGAAATTGGGAATATCGTAGTCAAACCTTTTTTCTCTATTGCACTGAATTATTCGAAAGGAATATATATATTATTCAAATTGATTTAGAGTGCTACAAACATGGCAACACTTTCAACGACATTTCTATAAAATCCTCAGTTATTCGTTCTTCTTTCGAGTTCAATTGTTCTTTTCTTTTAATTTATTTAGCCATATTAGTTTGCTTTTGAATAAAAGCATAAGTTTTTAGGAGTGTGCTAGCCCCTTGCTCCTCAGCTGTCCTTCCCATCTTGTCCAGTTTGCATTTGTTTGGGTGACAGGGTGGCTGCCTGGCTATCTGGGTATCTGGCTGGCTGGCTGGATGGACTGGCTCCAACTACTTGGGGCTGGGTTGTCTTGATGGGTTTAACAATTTAACAAGTTCCATGCAAGTTGCTGCTGCTGCTGCTGGTCGTTGTGCTGCTGCCTCTGTGTCTGCCATTGCACGCAAAGTGGTTTAACTGGTATTATTATTATTATTTTTATTAACTATAGTGCCCAGTTATATGGCTCATTCCCGCCCAGCTCATTCTCTGCTCTCTGGCCAGCGTTCCAAGTCAGCATTCCAAGTCCGCCAAACCCACCAAAAACTAATTTCAAATCTTTCCCCCCCCCCCCCCCCAAGCTGTGTGCAATGTGGCGTATACGTAATAATTCCTTGAGCGTTCGTGAGGAAACGCTGTTCATTAATATTATTGTTCTCCTTTAAGCTATTAAGTCATTATGTAAGGCGACAGTTCCTGTCGAACAAAGATATATGTATGTAAGAAGTGCGAAGGGCGCAGCGCGATAAGAGTCAAGGGTAAGTATGAATCGAGTAGTACATTCCTCAAGTTGCAGCTGTCAAGAGATGGTTGAATGAATGTTAAGCCCAGCCGAGGGAAACTTTAAAAGGTTCTATGGAGGAAAAGCAGCAAGGATTGAATGGGTGGATATTAAGCAGAATGACAGCGGACAAATTGGAAATTCAGATCAGTGTGCAAACAAAGTGTCAATTAAACAAACCTAGGTAATTCAATTATTAATGAAAGTGAAACTTATAATAATCATTAATTAGTATTTTAATCAGCCGCAATTACCGAGCAAACTCAAAATATTTATAGAATCAAATTCAATGTTATATAGCAACAGGTATGATGAACGCTGAGGGTTAAAAGTCCACCTGTCCCAGCTGACATGAATTATATGTGCTTTGCAATCTGAAATACTTAAGAACCAAAAGATTAGAGGCGCCCGTAAAACATTAATATTTCCATTATTTATACATCATTCTAAGAGTTGAAAACTCTTAGATCAATTTAGATTGATCTCCTGGTGTTATCAAATCAGCGACAAGCAGACACAAGCCTCAGTAAAACTGGGACGATCGTGGCTGACTATATAGTACGATTCTCCATATTCCTCACTCTTACTCGGCCGCTTTATTCACCTCCCCGGGGCCCTGAGCTCAGCGCCAAGGCCATTTATAAATACTCCAAGCTAAAAATAACATTTGTTGTTGTACGCCTTGCCATATATACATACATACATATATGTGCGTGATTGTTGTTCTTTTTAAGCAAACAAAAAAAAAGAGCAACAAAACAGCAGCGATTAATGGCTGAGCGATATGCAAACAGCAAATGGCATCGGCGACTCGTTTCGTTCTGAACCCAAGTCGAGCCAAGGGTGATATCCAATGCACAAAGCCGAAGGCAAAGCCATCGCCAAAGCCAAAGATCCCAAAACGAGCAGAAGACTGGGAACTCAAAAATCGCCGCTGATATGGCTCGATGTTTTATTAATAAGTTTAGTGTCTACACATGCCAAAGCCGCGGCTGTGCGAGCGACTAAAAAAAGATTCGTAGCCCACATTTGATGGACTATAACTACATAAATATGTATACTACGTATATATCAGCTCGGCCAGCTCTGCCAGCACTCCAGACCCGGCATTATCTCGACCCAGGTTCCATTCGCTTTATTTTGGGGTGTTGTTGGCTGATAACACACGGCCAGCTGCCTTCCCCACGTCCTTCCGCCATCCAACCACCACGATCGGAATATTTTTGCACATAAAATATTATTAATAGTATATATGTATGTATATACGCGGCACAACATACCATCGGGAAGGCAGGCGCTGAGCGTCTTTGATTCCCATAATCATAATCATAGTCAGAGTCATAGTCATCGTCATAATCATTATAATGCCAGGCAACCTGGTATTCATGGCAATTCACTTTTGCTCTTTTCGGGCGCCTCCAAATATCGATTCCATGCACCTTCATTCCACACACTCAATCACCCACTCACACACGTGTGTGTGCACATTAATAAATACGAAATTTATGGTTTTATGGTTTCCCCGAATATAACTGTTCAGTTGACTACGTACGTATGTATGAAAATCCGATTCGAACCTCAAATGAAAATATTTCGATAAATGAACAGCAAATTTGTTTTGCTAGAAAGCTGGGTAAGGAAAATGCAAATAAATATAAAAAAAAAAAACAAAAAAAAAACAAAAAAAAAAAACAAGCGAAATAGGTGCAGAGTCAGTATGACATTTTGATTGTGTAGTCACCTACTGGTGATTCGAGGTTATAGTGTGTTCCGTGCAACCACAATTAATGGCATACCCAACACAAACCAATCTCACAAGGTGCATGGAAAAATCCCCTAAAGTCCTTGATTTCTCATCATAATATATAAGATATGTAGTAATCACCTCTTGACAATCGGAAAGCCGCAATTAAAATTCTGCTTTTAAGGACAAAGAATCCCAACTGAAGGGGGATTTCCTCAATGGCAAATAGTTTTGGCCAAACAAATTGCAGTTTAAAAGCTGCGAAAATAAGGCCAAACGCAGGGGATTTGAGACGAAAAAAAACGCAAACAACGACTTATCCTTGCTATTCGTTTGATTCCTAATTGATCGGAATTAATATAATTGGTCGGCCAGTGGCGCCAGCAAAGTGCTAAATACCAACCACCTCCAACTAGAGCACTCTATCAATTCGTTGTCGGCCGTTCTCTATTTATTTTGTTATTAAATAATAAGACACAAATTAATGCAATTTGTTTGCTCAACCCAACAACACAACCGAGCTCCAACCGGGCGGTCTCTCAATTAACCCCCCAAGACGAAGAATTGCTAGGGCGAAAAGTGAAATGAAAGCAGAAGGCAGAAGGAAGAAAGAAGCAAGAAGACTGGCGGGAAGACAAAAAGCTTTTTTTTTTTTTTTTTTTTTTTTTTATAATTTTTTTTATTATTTATTGAATCTTCCCTTTGTGTTAAGAGACTAACAATAAGTGTTCAAATCTTAATCTAACTTAATTAACTTTCACTTAGTGATAGTTTTTTTTTTTTCATTAATGCCCTAATAAGTTTATTGCTGGGCTGGGAGGTCGTTGCGGTGCAGCCGGCTTTGACTGCATACTCGGATTAGTTTTCTTGCGAGGGGATTTGTATGGGTGGTCAGCTTTTCGTTATACTTCGTTTTTTTCTCAGCTATTACTTCGATTACTAATTTGATTTTTAGGTCTCTGTGTATGTTTTCGTTCCGAAGGTACCACGGCGCTCCAGTGATAATTCTCAGAATTCTTGACTGTGCTCGCTGAATAATGTCTATGTTACTTCTGGATGCGTTGCCCCACAGCTCGGAGCCGTAAGTCCAGATAGGTTTTAAGACGGAGTTGTATAGAAGAGCTTTGAACTCCAGACTAAGTGGAGAGCGAGCATTTATGAGCCAGTGGAGGTTCCTTGCTTTAAGTTTAAGATGTTTCGATTTGGCTTCTATATGTTTGCGCCAAGTGAGCCGCCTGTCCAGATGAACTCCCAGATATGTTACCTCGTCGGCTTGTGGAATGCATATGTTATTCAAGACCAGTGGTGGGCATGTTTGTTTGTTTAAGGTAAAGGTAACCTGCTTGCATTTTTGAACATTTATTGAAATTCTCCAGTCGGCAAGCCATCGTTCTACAGATGTTAAGTGTCGGGATAGGAGTGCCGTGGCTTTTATTGGGCATTTCGAGCGACTGAGTATCGCGGTATCATCAGCGAACGTGGAGGTTGTTAGATTGTAGTCTATGGGGAAATCCGCCGTATACAGGGTGTATAAGATTGGACCCAGTACACTGCCTTGCGGCACTCCAGCTTCGATTGCGCAATCGCGTGAAGTGCTTGTATCGCATCTTATTGCAAACACTCTGTTATATAGGTATGACTTCAGTAGCTTATGTGTGTTTTGGGGCAACAGCTTGATTATTTTAAACAAAAGTCCATCGAGCCACACTCTGTCAAATGCCTGCGCGACGTCTAGAAAAATGGCTGTGCAGTATTCTCGATGTTCAAAAGCAGTACGAATTTCTGACGTGATTCGGTTGACCTGTTCGATGGTTCCATGTTTTTCTCTAAAGCCAAATTGATGTGTTGGAAGTGTGTTGTTTATTCTAAGATGAGGGCTAATCCGAAGGAGTAGCATTTTTTCAAACAGCTTTGAAAGACATGTTAGTAAGCTTATCGGTCTATATGATGATGGCTGCGTTTTATCTTTTCCTGGCTTTGGAATCATTACTATGGTCGACTTTTTCCATTTTTGAGGGAAGTATCCAAGCTTGGCGATTGCGTTGAACAACAGGCAGATGTGAAGAATAGCACACTTTGGGAGTTCAATGAGCATTCTTGGAGTTATTAGGTCGTAGCCAGGCGATTTTCTTGGGTTCAGTTGCTCTTTGATAACCTTTGCTAGTTCACATGGTCGGAATTCAAAGGGTTCTTGAGGATCTAGATTGGCTGCTATTAAAGGAGGGAGAATAAATGTGTTGGTAGAGGGGTTTGGTCGGAATACATTTTGTAAATGGTCAGCGAAAGCACTGGCTCTTTCTTCATCACTTCGAAACCAGGTGCCAGAGGGACTTCGTAGTGGCATAATTGGCGCTATTGGAGTCTTTAGGTTTCTGTGAGCTCTCCAAAGAGGGTACTTAGTGCTGGTGGGAGAGAGTTGCTCGATATATGAACGTTGGCTGTTTTTTTCCTCTTGTTTGAGAGCATTGGTAAGCCTGCGTGTGGCTATCTTAAGCATGTGCTTAGTAATTGGTGATCTATTAGACTGCCAATCCCTTCGTAGGCGTCGTTTATCTAAAACCAGCCGCTCGATTTCGCGATTAGTTTTGATGTAGTTTGGTTTTGCATACGTCACTGGCGGGGTTGAAGCCTTTGCAGCCGAAACTAAAATGTTTTCAAGAGTTTCCGTTGACTTGTCTATATCCTCCTTTGTAGATAATGCCGTCGTTAGTTCTATGTGTGAACAGACATACTTCTGATACCTTGGCCAGTTTGTTCTAAAATTTGTGAGTCTATACGGTGGGTCGACGATGTGGGGGCGAGTTAGCATATTTAGAAAAACAGGTGAGTGATCTGATGATAAATCTGCTAGTGCTTCGGCGGTGACCATGTTGCGGGGGACATGTTTAGTAATTGCAAAATCGATCAGGTCTGGGATTTTTCTTGGGTCTGCTGGCCAGTATGTAGGCTTACCCGGGGATACATAGTCTAGCTTGTTTTCTGGCTTCGTAAGCGCATTGTACAATTGCTTACCCTTTGGCGACACAAGTCGTGATCCCCAATGGGTGTGCTTGGCGTTATAGTCACCCGCTGCGATGAACCTGTCACCTAGTGTGTTAAAGAATTCCATGAATTGATCCTCAGAGATTGGAAAGCGCGGTGGGCAGTAGACTGCGGCTAGAGTCGTTGAACCATTGTTGAGTTGTAAGGCTATGGACGTAGATTGTAAGTAGTTTTTGTCAAAATTGTTTAAGTGGTGGTGTTTTATGCGATTTCTGATGAGTATTCCAGTGCCTCCATGAGCTTTACCATCTGGATGATTTGTACCATAGAACAAGTATCCTGGTATATGAAAATTGTTTTTATTTGTGAGGTGCGTTTCTGATAGTAGCATTACGTCGATGTTTTTTTCGTAAATGAACTGTGTGAGCTCTTGTGTATGCCGTGAAACGCCATTTGCGTTCCACAGAGATATCCGTAGGGAAGCCATTATGGGGATTTTGAAGATACAAGAAGTTGAATCAGGATATTTTGGTTTTTCATGAGCTCTTGCAAAGTATTTTGCATGAACGTCATGAAGTCTTTCATGCTTTGCTGTAGGGATAGCATCATAGCTTCGATGCCACTTTGTTGTGTTTGTTGGATGTTTGTCGGTGTATGTTCGGAATGAGCAGTTCTTGTCGGTGGGGCGGGCACTTCTAGTCCGGATTTTAGGGCGCTAGCGAAAGAAATTGTTGGAGTAGTGCTTGGGACAGTTAGGGGTGGTTGAAAAATCGGTTGCGGAGAGTAGAAATTGACTTTGTTGTATGTATGTGCTGTGGCAATACGTTTGTTTAGGCGGCTCTTCAATTCTTTGTACACCACACAGCCTCTGTAGTTTGCAGTATGTTTTTCCCCGCAGTTACTGCATTTCTTCACAGACTTATCGTCCTTGTTTTTGGGGCAGTTTGCGGTAGTATGAGGTTCGCTACAGACAACACATACGGACTTAAGGGTGCAGTATGCCTTGGTGTGGCCGTATTCTTGGCAATTAGTACATTGAACTGGATTGATACGTTTGTGCGGCTCCTCCACGGTGATCCTCCGATGTAGCAAGTACTGTAAATTGTATATTGGGTGCACTTCGTTTTTCTTTAGTGCCTGGAGCTCTGGTTCGAGTTCTATTTTGAATAGTGGCTGCGGAACTTTGTCTTTGTTTAAAATATTAATAGCTGTCTTTGCAGAAAAGTTTTTGGTCTTCAGAGCCTCAATTATCTCAGCTGGTGTCACTGTTGCTTCAATGCCCTTAAGTACTACCTGTAGCCCTTTGCAACTTTTTAATTGGTATGTGTAGTAGTTTTTACCAGCATCATTTAGGTATTTAGTCACTATACGGTGGTCTGCTTCTGTTTGGATCTGTAGTTTTATTTCATGAATATTTCCTTTTTTAAGTGGGATAATGTGGAACTTGCTGTCACCAATCAAAGCAACGAGTTTATTTACAAGTGCATTTGTACTTTGTTCTCGTATGAAAATTGGTGGAGGCCTGGTCTTTTTTGGTTCCCCTACCGTTTTTTCGTTGGGTTGTTCGGTCGCAGAATCAGCCAAGATAGCATATCGGTTTGAATTATTTACTGCAGAGTTTTCATTGCCGTTGTTGGTTCGATTGATTTTGGGTTGATTACCTGCCTTATTGTTTTGAGGGCTGAGCTTTCTCTTGATTTGGATGTAGCGATCCATGCCAGTCTGCACAGTCGAAATCGACTTCTGCTTTTGTTTTGATTCTTCTTTACGTGCATTATTGTTGTTGCAAACGGTCAGTGCTGCTGAATTATTTACAGCTGGCACAGCGATAATTAGTTGGGCCGCTGACGAAGTTGATGTTGTGGCAGTTGCCAGTGAGGTCACTGCACTCGTTATTGCAGTGTTACAGTTGCCCGGGACGGTCGTTTGGCGCTGCGAGAGGAGCGGGGTAGGAGAGGCGGTCTCTTCGCTCCACGACTTGTGAGCCGAAGCAGGCAGAGAGGGAGAGCAAGAACGCGGTCTGTCGTTCGCTGAGGGCAAAAGTTTCGAGATAGTTGAAGGTGAGGGTGCTCGATCACCGATTTGCGGTGAGACGAAAGAAAAGTATGCATTGTTGCGTTGTAAAGAGAGCCGGCGCTCGTCTTGTTCACATTGTCGCTGAGAACGTATGTCGTTTTGATTCATTGTTCTAAGTCCACATATAACAATTACCAGAACAATATGGAATAATTATTTATTTTAGTAAATAATTACTATAGTCAATAATTGTTAGTTGTGCAAACTGCACTTTACACTTTGTGTTTAACTTTCACTATACTGTTGTAGTTTTTAGAACTTGCTATTCGTAGCTTGAAAGAAACACGTCTCCACCCGAAGACTGTGGAATGCCGAATACAAATTTCTTGACCAATAAAATATTCAAGCCTAGTTAGAACTTTATAATAATATAGATATTATATTCTACATGAGGAGATTCAATGGATATGGCTCAACAATTAATAATCAATAAGAAGAATGTATCTTAGCTATGTCAAGTAAAATAAGAAACTGTGTTTGCTTCTTTTCTAAAATTAACCGGAAAGTGTATTGCAAGTTCGTATTTCTTCAAACAAACTTGAAGAAAGATACATCTTCGATTATTTTTTATAATTTGACTGCTAAGTAGTTCCTCTGCGTCGTCTGGCCGTTCCAATTTAAAAGCAGTTTTTTACCCGCAGCGACCTTGATCATTTTAAAGCCAAATTAAAGCCATTTATGGCCCACAGAGCGGTACGTCGTGGCTCGACGACTGCCAGCTGACAGAGAGGCGTCTAAAGGCGTGACGAACTGCCACCAACTTGAGCGTTTTATTCAGCTTTTTTTCCAGTTTCTTTCTGATTTCTAGTGGCTCCAACTCTAAAGTGTGCCAAAGTGCTTTGCGGATCGGCGAGGGACCTTTCTGAATTGTCATTGTCTATTTTTGCCACTCTTGACATTTGCATAGAGGAATAAGGCTAGACTGCCAACTGGCCAGGCTGGTGCCACTCGGCTCGAATTTCCAATTAAGATTAAGTAAAATAAGTCTTTGGCTTGGACGGTTTCCGCTTCAACGAAGACGCACAGCATCTGCCTGATGAAATTTACGTCAATTGGAGAACCAGTTTTCCATTTCATTAAAATTTGCTCATCTCGTTTCGGCGAATTCTTGCAAAACATTCAATGAAATTCACGCTTAAAACCGCAAAAATTTAACATCGGCCAAATTATTAAATGTCCAATTACTGTGAAACCATTTATTCCTTTCCCTTTTATTGGGTTTTCTTTTCTTGCAATGCAATTATCCGATTGTAGAAATGTTTCGCTTGGTTTCTTGACACTTATTATGTTGACTGTTTTGGATGTATCCTTACCACAAAATAATTTAACGATTGTCTTCCTGGTCAAAACATTAAAACATTGCGCCACCTACATCTGAAGATAAAAGTAGACTTCATTGTTCCTCGTTTTGGTTAAGCTCACAATTAATTATTTTTGTTGTACACATTTTTGTTGCATATCGTTGTAATAAATTTTGGTTCAAAGTGCAATTTGTTCAATTCAATCGTTCTATAAACAGTTTATTGTGTTTGTGGTTTTTGGTTATAAATACAAAGTTTTCATTGTACACATAAAATATAGTTACCTAATGTTTCCTTATCTATGGCTTCTGAAATTGACACAAGTCGACAAAAATCGATGTTGTGTTATGCCGAACTAAACACTTTCTAAAATAACTATTTGCTTAGACTGCCAAAAATCTCATTTTGTCGACCAGTGCAGTTTTATACAATTTTTTGCTGTGACTTTCAGATTTCTATGAAAACTCGATTCGGATGCATTCGTTTTCATGGAAGATCTTGACCAGGCCCATGTCGATATCGCTAACAAAAATAGCTCCCTCTAATATAATTTCCATTGTTCTCCGATTCTGGTTCCACATTATATCACACACTTAATATCTCGCGTTACAAAAACAAATTTGCGACTTTGTGGTTTCCCAGCGTACAGCGTTGCTTGGTGCCCTTTCTTAGTCATTTTTCGGATTTTACTTTCGCAGAAATGACACAAATTCGCCTTACATTTAGTTTTTCCTTTTGGTCTTATACATTTTGTAATTTTTGTATTGAAGAAAAATGAATTTCAGTCAGAATTATATTTCTGCAAACCGAATTAAAGCCATTGCTGCGAAAGATAAAATCGGAACATGCCCGCTGTTTGTGATCAGAGCAGCTGCTTTTGGAATTTCTCATAGGTACGTACGTTATGGTTTCTCTTATCTCGGTTCAAGTGCTTTGGCAAATTAACAAACTAATACAAAAAGCTAACAACAAGTTTGACTACACACATAAAGCTGACAAAACAAAACAAAATGAAGACCTGCGGGTCGACATAGCGCACCCAGTTACTTCATAATACTAGAAAGGCTGGTGTAACCACTGTTGGGCTGGGCGGGCTCCTGATGCCGACCGCACCGTCCACAGCAGCAAATGCTCTTCACCACGTCAAGGAAGCTCGTCTGGTCGAAGTCGTCCAGGTCGGTCATGAAGACACCAGAACTAATGTCCTCTGCAGTGCGCGTTCCGACAAATGCCTTGAGATCGGTGGTGGGAAAGCCATCCTTGTAATACGCCTTTATCGTGTCGTAGGCATCCATTATGACGGCAATGAACAGCGACAGGACCACATAAATGTACAAGGATATGAACGAGTACAAGTAGATCTGGCAGAACCACCACAGCCAGGTGGCCTTGCTGGAAAGCGTGGCAAAGGTGGCGAACATATCATCACCGTTTATCAGCGCAAACAAGCACTCTGACGTTGTAGCCAGCGATCGGAACTTCATGTGATAGGGTCCCAAGATCAGCCAGCCGCAAAACACAAATCCAGCATAGATCAGCAAGGCGGCGATAAGGAAGCGCAGAATCTTTGGTGCCGCCTTTTTCAGCGTCAGTATCACAACGTTGTAGGTTTTGAAGAAGCCGAGGTAGCGCAGCACTCCGAACCAAACAAGCAGGTTGCCAATTCCCAGAAAAAGCGAGCAGGTATCCCATTGGTCCACCACCAAGTACCTTCCCTCGATTTGCTCTTTTAGAGCTGATCCAATGATCAAAAGGACGTCATTGAAAATGATCATGATGTACCTGCGAAAGCAAAACGGTTTATTATAGTCTGCAACCTTTCTGATAATTTTTGGGTTTACGTCGGCCTAACCTTCAGCATTATGGGTAATACTTGTTGCCAATATAGCCGAGGTTTTTATAACACAAAACAAAGGACTCACCAAAAGTTAACGAATTCCAGTCGGCCGTCAAAGCTCAGCTCCTTGCCGAATTGCGAACGGAAAAAGTTGACAGTTGTACATCTCAGCAGATATGCTCTCCACAGAGCCCTTGTACAGAGTGCAAAGGATAGTGCGCATGTTAGTAGGACGAATATATTAAGTACGCTTCGCAGCATGGAATCGAAATTGGCGTCTGATATGAAGTCCGTTGCTCCGTGGCACTTCAGCCGCGTCGCCTCCGCATCCAGTGAGAGCAGCATTTGCCCGTCATGGTCTCGGTTGTTAAACGTTATGGAAATGTCAAACCGAAAACAATCAGGAGCAGAAAGAGGTCCACCATTTGCCTTGAAATTAACCGTCTTTATCTTGAACGTCAACTGTGCGGAGACAAGAGATGCAAAATTGACCTCCACATCGCGCTGCCTGAGGTAATTCTCCACCCCAATGGTGGTTACGTTCGGAGGTAGTCGCTCACACACCTCGTCGATATGTGGATCGAAAATGTAGGACTCATTAAAGCCAAATATGGTGCCCTCTCTATAGTTCTGCAGGCAAAGCTTTAGTGGCGGCATTGTGTTATTGGGCGTCGGGTAGTCGTATGGTCCAATAGATCGGCTTACATTCGCGTAGCCATTGACTGCATACTGCACAGTGTCGAAGAACTCCGATTTGAGGTATAGAGCAAAGGGACCCACAGCAGGCGGATAACTCTCCACCTCCCGGGAAGAATCCCAGCCGCGCAGGAATAGATGTGAGAAGGCAAATCGGTTATCACCCGTGTAGTTGATGTGGTTATACCGCGAGTGGGCAAAAAGGCACAATTGCATCGTCACCAGAAAGATTTTTACAATCTAAGAGAAAAATTCTTGAGTTGCTAAGAAATGTTTATAGTATAACTTTTAAAGTTTCTATTTGCCTTTTGGCCTCAGGGGACGGACCTTTTCTTGGTCGCCAGTTCAGAGATCTAGAGGCTGGGCTATAAATAGAAGCCGAATTATGTTAGAGCATGCGTCAGACTATATTTATTGGGTATCTACAGGAAATCTAATTTAGTTGTAGACCTTAGAGACTAAGTGTAGACTTAAAGACTAGTCATAACATTTTCGCATTAATCATTAAAAATCGCACAAAAGAAATCCCCCTGACCACGATGTTTATCGCATATTAAATAACTTTTTGGGTTCTACAAAAGCGTCCACACGCAGTTTCTAGCCATAAAATTCTTGAATTTTCACTTTGTTTATTACGTATTGTGCTAACAATAGTTGGACCTATCAGATAAGGCATCGATAAGAGTGGAGGGGCTTAACAATGCAAGCAAAGTAATCAAGACTGTGTTGACTCTACCCCATTTTACATGCTCGAAATCTAGACAAACATTGAAGATCGGAGACGGCTGTTTAAAGGCGTCTGTAAATTAAGAGAAATGCCTAAATAAGTGGTTCAGATGTGTCACCCGAGTTCCGCCCCCAAACGCCGCGCATCACACGACTTCAATTAACTAGCATTCATCCAGATGTGAACTGCAAATGAAACCCGGATGTGAACTCACCTGCACAACGAACTTGTACGGAAATTTCCGCTTGGCCTGCCATTTCTCAATGGGGTTCATAAAGAAGAACTGAAGCTTCCTGCGCATTCGCTCCTCCTGGTAAGATGCAGCCGAGGATCCGGGGAATTCGGGCTGCTCCTCGCGGCCATCCACGGAGGGTGGGGCAGTGCCACTACCGGCGGATATGGGCATGGGCACCACCGGGGCCACCGGAGTGGACTGCAGCTGCACTTGGCGCCGCAGTATCCTGGTGTTCACGTACTCCTCGTCGCTCTCCGGCGACTGCTGCTGTTGCTGGGCAGCCTCGTAGCTGTCCGTGCGGCGCTTGACGGCCGGAGCTGTCTGGGCTCCGGGGCCGTAGCTCTGCATCTCGATGTGCTCCTCCTTCGTTGCGAGGTCAAGTCACCTGCGTTGTTGTTCTCCGTGCTAACTTTCTTTTGCCCGCCCAGTCGACATGCAAAAGAAGAATCCGCACAGGCGCAACAAGCAATCGGGGGAGGGGAGGTAAATATGTGTTCTTTTGCAATTAATACGCGACTTTTGCCAGCGAATTTATATTAAATACTGGCCAAAAGACCACGAAAATTGCTTTGTTTTCAATAGGTTTAAACGATTACAGATGTTTATTCGATATAATCGACTGTTCCAAATAGAGTTCAGCATCGATAGTTGCTTGCAATCATCGATTATTTAAATCGCGCGCCTTTTCATCGGTAGTCAAAATTCAAGTGCAGCACGGTGAAACATGAAACATGGAGAACTTTCCTATTTATTTATTTTTTTCCGTTATTTGGAGGTGAATTCCAAAAAAAATTAAATAATGTTAAGAAAGAAAAGATCTAACTATCTATGTACGAGTTCAGTTTATAGAACTCAGCTCTAAATATCGAAAAAATAATTAATTAAAAACTTCCCCGTATTCCAAATTCCGCCGTTCCTCTAACGCAGCTAACTCATCGACGCTACATGGACGTACATTCAAAATTATATTGAGGTCCATCCATTTATTATTCTTTTATGTTCAAGAAATATGACTATTTCCTTTTTTTATATTTTTGAATTTATGAGAAATCAACTTTATTTTGCGGTCTTGAAAACTGCTACCTCATTTTTGACATTGTATTTTACATTAAACATACGTACGTACTTACATATGTCAACATCTGTCACTAATGCTTAGTTATCTTATTAAATTGAAGTTAAAAAATAAACTAAAAGCGTAAAATAATACATAATCATTTGGAGCAAATATAATACTCACAGGAAAAAACAAATGTTTTCTTTCTGCCCAAGAAGAACTCTTGATAAAACCCACGAAGTCTTCCCATACGTTTCACTGTTCCCAGTGCATAAACATTTCAAAAGGAGTTCCAATAAACTAAAAGCGTAAAATAATACATAATCATTTGGAGCAAATATAATACTCACAGGAAAAAACAAATGTTTTCTTTCTGCCCAAGAAGAACTCTTGATAAAACCCACGAAGTCTTCCCATACGTTTCACTGTTCCCAGTGCATAAACATTTCAAAAGGAGTTCCAATGAATCGATGGCTTTAGTTGCAAGAACTTACAGAGATCTTATCGTGAGATCACACTTACAGTGATCTCTTATATGCTTAACATGTTTTTTTGTATTCACCACGACTTCAGAAATGTTTGTCGAAACACAAAACACAACTGTTCCCAGTGCTCGGAATATTTTAAAAATGTTTCTTTTAGAAGAAGTGTTCTCCAAGTTTCTAGTCTTTCCCGCAGGATTCACCCTCGTATCTACCATCTATTGAACATTTTGCACCATTTAAGCATATCTGGACAAACACACTTTTAATAGTTTCTCGTTTGTATTTATATATGGCAAATTTAACAAATTTTCATTTAAAAATATACATACATACATACATACAGCTAAAACACCTCTCATCGGGCGCATTTTCGCTCTTCTCTGCTCACAATTCGCGTTCAATTAATTATAATTATTATTTTAGCTTTAGAGACTTAAATATTACGTACAATCACACGCACTTAACTACGTACTAGCAAAACACATTGATACATTACATTTTTCACGCTCGTTTTGATTTTCAAATACATAAATTAACTAGTTTCTGTTTAAGCATAATTTGTTTGCTGCTGCGCATCGTGTATGGAAAGCAGAAAATTTCGATTACATTTACATAAAATATTTGATTTTGATTCTCCATCGTCGTATAAATATGTGTGTCGTTGTGTTTATGTGTTACATTTACAAACGTACATTTAGATGTGTGGGTGTGTGTTTATTTTATATAAAACAATAACTAGTCTGAAGACCTTGTGACTAGACGGTTTTTTCGGCTTCTCTAATATGTATGTATGTAGAGTTATAAAATATATGCTATGTATGATTTTCGCTTCAGCTTCTGCTCGCTTCTACTTCGGGATCGCAGGATTTTCCTCGAAAACGAATAAAAATAGTTTGGAAACCCATAGGACACATATGTAGAGTCCCGCAATGCCAGAGCGATCAAAGAGTTAAGAACCGGCTGGTATATGTTTATAGGTGGATGACTTCCAACACAGACACACAATTCGTTCGATCCATACAAACTACAATACATAAAACAAAGAAGTAAGCCAAAAGACGATCGTTTCCTGCTCGACTCGGTTCCTGAGTAACTTTTCCATCTCTCTCATCCGGCTATTTAGCTCATCCTGGTCATCCTGCTCCTTCTTCCTTAGTTTCTACACTGCCTTCTCCTTATCTCTATACTATACTCTCACGATCGCGGGCTGCTGCCGATGCCGCCATATCCGTGAATCCGGTTCGTGCGCCGTGCACACCGCTGGGCAGGATTCCTACTCGCCTAGCCTCACCGCTACGCACGCCGTTGCCCTTGAAGATGTTAGTCATCCAGTTAGTCAGCTTACTCCCACCAGCCGCTTTGGATCTATGATGCTGATTGGAGGAACCGCTGAAGAAGTCCAGATCTCCGGGGTGGCGGTTATCAATATCGGCGGCATAGCTAACGCTATTTCCGCCATGCCCACCGGGACCATCCATGTGCTCCAGTGAGTGCCAACGTTTGTTGTGCGCCAGCATCTCCTCTGGCGGCACCGACAGCGATGCCTGGCGTTGCAGCAGGGGCGACTCAAGATCATCCTCGACGTTCACTCCTCCGTTGCAGTTGTTGTTCAGATGCTTGGCACAGTTGCTCCCACCTCCTTCTCTTCCTCCTCCTCCTCCTCCTGCTGACCTTCCTGTAGGAACAATGCTAATCTGAGCGTTGGGAAAGCTGCCTGAATAGCGGAGAGCAGGCAGTTGGCCGTTGTCGTGGCGCATCAGAAGGCCCAGCTCATCGTCGTAGCCATCGGTGGCATCCACCGGGTTGGCGGTCATCTCGTTATCCAAATCCAGTTGACTCGAGTGCACTTCACCGTTGGGATTCCCACTGATCAGCGATACACCCGTGTCCAGCGATCGGGAATTGTTCTTGGACAACTTCGAGGGCGGCAACTTTACCCTGTCGTGACGTTTGCGCAGTTGCTGCATGGGCATGGGATCCAGGGAGCGAGACTCCCGCAACAGCGTGTCTGCGGAGTCATCATCGTTATCTCCCAGTTGGGGTAGCTGGGCAGCACTAATAATCCGGTGCGGCCGCACCATGGCCAACGGTTTGTGCAGTGCATTGGGTTGACGCACTAATCCAGATCCAGATCCTGACACTCCTCCCGATCCCCCATCCATATCACAGTTAGTTTCGTTTGTTTCGGAATGATTCAGCGTGCTAAGCGAGGCCTGTGCGGATTCGAGGAGAGCTCCCCCCACGAAGTGCCCTGCGCCCAGTCCATTGATGGGGGGTCGCTCTCGATCCCTGTCACGTTTGCTGACCATGCGCGGTGATTCCCTCACGGATCCCTGGAGGCTATACGTTGATTCGCCGTCCATCGCCCTGGGAACTGTGCTCTGGCGTCTTGATCCGGTGCCGCAGAAGTGCATGGCCTGGATGCTTGGCTGACGGGAGTCGGGATTTAGCTTTGGACTCTTTCGAGGTCGACTAAACAGCGGCGGCGGCATGTCCATCATATCCACTAACTTCTTCTGAATAGCATTCTCGTTGGCTCCGGTTAGCCACCAAGTAACCACATCGCCCTTGCCCTTCATATTGACCAGGCCACGTTTCTCGGTTATGTAGCCACCACCCAGTTTGTCCAGCGCCAGCTTGCACTTATTGGAAATGTGAATCTTTAGCGCCTCTCCGTTGCTCTCCATCCGGGACGCTGTATTCACGGTGTCACCAAAAAGGCAGTATCTCGGCATGGTGAGACCAACCACGCCCGCTACCACCGGACCCGTGTGCATTCCAATGCGCAGCTTCAGCGTCTCGTTGGGACGATGGGCTATGCGGTGCTGCTTGACAGCGTGGAGCAGCTCCAGGGCCATCGAAGCTATCTCGCCTGCATGTCGATCTCCGTTCTTAATTGGCAGACCCGAAACCTAAAATATATAAGGAAAAAGTGATTTTTTGAATAACTGAATTTTTTGAATAAATATAGGAAATATAACATGAGTAAGCTTACTTACCACCATGTAAGCATCTCCAATGGTTTCAACTTTATAGACATCATAGCCGCGTATGATGCGATCGAACACTGTGTAGAGATCATTCAAAAAGTTCACCACTTGCAGCGGTGTGCTCTCCGCCGACATTGCAGTAAAACCAACAATGTCGCTAAAATATATGGTTACCTAGTGGAAGTTAACAGATAGGAAACTCCATTAGACATTATGAATTAATTTTAAACTTTTGGGGAGCGTGTAAAGCCTTGAATTACCAACATACCAAATCATATGAAACGGGCTCGACACCCTGACCCATGGTCAATTTTTCAGCCACCGATTGCGGTAGCATGCGATGCAGGAGATCCTCCGTTTTCATCTTTTCCTCGCACAGGAGACGCGTGCGCTCGGTGACAATGTCCTCCAAGTTGTTGGCATACTTCTCCATCATTTCCATCATTTGATCCATGATGTTCTTGGTCTTACCACCACGCATCTTCTTCAAGCGATTGCTTAAGGCAGTCGGGAGTAGAACATTATGTACCATTTATTTAATTACAAAGTTAAATTCTCTTACCGTATGACACTGAATTCGGGCCGCTCTTCGGGATCTTCAGCCCAGCAGTCCCTGATGCAGGCCAGTACGTAATCCGGACAGGACTCGGCCTCTATAATGGACTCCACTTCCGGCCGAAAGGGATCCTCTCCCTTGAGCGGCAGCTTCTTGACATAGTCTACGATTTCCTTTGGTTCAAAGTTAATTTGTCCGAACGGACCCTTACGACTAAATATCTCGTACATGATGATGGCAAAGGCATAGACATCGCCCTTCTGGCTGCCGTGAATGTGATTCCGCAGCAGCTCTGGAGCGCGCCAAAGTTGATCTAGAAATAGGAGATAGTTCGCAAACAATTAGTCAATCAAACAATCGGAATGAAGCTGCAATATCTTACTTCGATAATGCTGATGCTCCCCGATGGATTCGTTTTCGGCACACTGCCGCAACTCGTGCAGCCCGAAATCGGTGACTTGGAGCATCCAACGCGAGGTGACCACACAGTTTGAGGATTTAAGGTTACCATGATAGACGAGCTGAGAGTTGTGTATATAGATCATGCCCTGCAAGAAATTAAAATATTAACTGGTAAGTAAAATCTACACAGCAATTGCAAATTTTGACTACTTCATAACGCTCTTAAGCACCCTTTTTATTTGACAAACTGTAATTCAATATACCTTTATGAGGTCGTGAATAAGCGAGGCGATGAATAGATCGTCCAACTTAATGTCCTCGTTCTCAATGATGTCGTAAAGACTGCCTTTGGCACAGTAATCGGTGACTAGAAGAATGCGTGTTGGCTCCACGCTGGCGCCAATGAAGCTGTTGATGTTATCGTGACGCAGTTCGCGCAACAATCGCATCTCCTTCATGATCTCCCTGGATATGTCTCGCTTCCGCGGGAATTTCAACTCCTTAATACGAACCACGGCCCCGCGAAGGCGACCCGTGGAGGTAACAAACTGGTTGGTCCAGCGGGAACCATAGCTCTGGGCACTCATCAAACTGACCTGTTGGTGGCAAACAATCACTTATAAAGGTAAACTACCTGACCACAATATATCGACTTACTTTGCTCGGTGAGGAGACAATCTCGTTGCCAGAATAACCCTTTATTTCGTTCGGATCGATCTTCCAGAGTAAGCCCTCAATCTCCAACTCGATCTTCCACTTCCGATATATACTCATGGTGATAACACCTGAGCAGAAGAGCAATACGCCCAAAACCACAGCGGCGACAGTGGACGTATAGTGGGTGTCGTCCTTTTTACACAGCTCGTTTGCAAAACCGCACATCGGTTCATCTGCGGGCTTCTCACCGCCCGATGGCCAATCTATGGAGCCATTGATGAGCTTGTACTCCTGTCGTATGCAACAAAATATGAATGATGAGTTAAATGATGAAATTTCGTGGGACACGCAAGATAAGCGGTAACCAATTGAAAGAAAGGCAAACTAAAAAAGAGAAGACGACTCACTCACTGGATGTTCTTCGCCTTGATGAAAGTAAGCTACAGGAACCATGTGATAGTTGCAGGGCATGTTGTTCGAGTTATTCCACTTGTGTGGCTTGTAGGCCAGGACCGAAAAATTACCCTCCGAATCGCCATATTGATCGATCTTAATTTTGGATCCAGTTATGCCTTCGGTGGGAAAAGATGAAGTATATCAGAGATATATTATTTGAAATAAAATCGGTCGGCCAGTGGATAAACTCACTCATATAAGTACGGTTTTTGATTATGGTATCGATTACACGTGTTCCGTTGCTGGCCACCTCGAAGATCACATCATCGGTCAAGACTCGGGTCTCCTCCCGCAGCATTTTGTCCACAGCCCAGGCATACAGCTTTACCGAATCGTACAGGTACGCGGCATAGATCGATATGAACTAATCGGAATCGAAAAGAAAAGATAGAATTTATATCTGCAGGGCTTTTACACATTATAATGCACATACCTTGCTAAAATTACTTTCTACAAACAGCCTGGGAATTTCCAAATTGAACGGCGGCTTTGAGCTGTACTTCTGCACTTGTTTAGTGAACTGTATGTAATCCTTTGTGGGTGGCGTGGATGCCACGACGAGAAGACTGCGGGCCATTTGATTGAAGTTCTCCGTGCTATGGCAATTGGACATGAATGTTATTTGATCCACTCTGCGCAAGTACTTTTCTGCCTCCCTGCAAAACGAGCAATTCAAGAAGCAATTTTTAAACCGCTGGACGAAAAGGTGTCTCCCCAAAATCAAGTACCTCTCGGAATAGACCATCATGTCGACAAAGATCACCATATACTCGCCACGGGCAAACAGACCAGCGGTCTCCATGGAACTCATAAAGTCCACCAGACTATTCGCCGCCCCCAGAAATACGTAGATTCGTGTGCGATTCATCGTGTTTTGCACCAGCTGTTTGCGGAAAAAATGAAAACACATACAAATTAGATTCGATTTGGGTTAAATTTCAATCATTCCTCCCTCACCTGGTACCAATACCCAGAACGACAGCAGTCCAGCATCTGCTCACAGCACTTGACTCGATTATCAATGAACGACTGCTTGTGGTTGATCGTCATATTTCTCTTGGTGGCCTGATCTTTCAGCAGATCAGCCACCGGACTCCACACATCCTCGTACAGAATGGAAAACTTATTCCACGCATAATATCGCAGAAGGGCAAGCAGCGACTTAACGACCTGAAAAACACGAGAGTGAGCAGAGTGAGCATCAAGTAAAATGTCAAAGGATTAAGAGTTTGATATGCGGAGCTAGCACACAAATCAACGGCTTTTATTTAGCTACGACATGGGATGACATTCTAGAAACACTAGGTGAACCACAACTGCAAATACTTTAAAGAGATTTGCCTATGGTGTTTGCGGTTAATGGATTTTACTCATTTCCTCGCTGCAAATATGACATACAAAATTATGAAAATTCATTTCAAACCATAAACAAGAAAACATGCTCTACAAAGCACATTTTTTCTCTGGTTTCTGCGAAGAGGGACCCCTTACCTAACATATGTATGAATATTAAAATTGAGCTAATCTTATTATTTTGTATTCTCACTACCCATTTCTTCTGGCAAAACATTGCATTGTTTTTCTCTTGCGGGCGTTCGTACTCTTCTTTTGTCCTTCTCATTCTGGCGTTTGTTGTCCCCGGTTTGAGGATAATCCGAGGCTAAATGGCTGTGCCTGTCGAGACTCAAAGCCACCGCAAGGAAGGCCACCCCGACCCGCCTCCTCGTCTCGTCTCGTCTTGAACCCAACCACCCACACATCCATCCATCCACCTGTTGCTCCCGGCTCTTGCTCACCTGTGTATCTGGCGGCTCGGTGCGGGCGAATGTCGGTATGGCGGATGCACGGTACTCTGCACATTTCTGTTGAAAGGGGGAAAACGAAAAGAAATAAGAACTTCACTTGCATGAAAAATGTGGTGCGTGAAATTGTCTGCACCCGCCGCTGCGGGGAGGCGTCATAAGTCAGGAGCTTAAAATACATACGTAGGAAATCATTGGAATGTTTCGACTCTGCGAGACGATGGCCTCCACATAGCAAGGTCCTTCCGGGCCAAAAATGGTGGCGATGCCATCGCATATCATCTCGGTGATGGCCTTGGTGGCCAGTACCGTGTCCCCCTTGGTGTCATTCCAGCGCAGATCCAGGTACACATTTGGCAGAAGATTGGGATCTTTGTTGACCTGTTTCCGGAACGAAAACGAAAGACTTTCAATAACAATTCTATCTAAAAAAAAAAAGGTACAACTTTGATGACGCAGTTTGAATACTATCGAGTTCAGATATTTGCTATTATTACAAATAAATCGAAGCTAGTACTTACCTCATCCAGGGCCATAGTCAGGGCACCGGAAATGGCCAGTCCCTGACGCGTCTTGAGATCGCCAGTGAGGGCCGTTAGGTAGCCGACAGTGAGGACGGTGCGATGATTGCTACAGTCGCGTACCGCCACCGACAGCAAGAGTAGTAGATTAAAGGGCCAACGCGTCATGGCCCCTTAGGCCGGGGCCGTTCAGCGCGACGCCTATGGGTCCCAACGGATTCTCACACTGCAATGATGGGAACGGAGAAGAAGGATCAGTTGAGAGTAGGACCAGAGACAGGAGCAGAAGCGTTGCGCGAGGAGCAGGACCGAGCCGAAGCTAAGTGAGGACGCAATTGAAACTGCCAAGGACCCCTTTGCATAATAAAAATGCATGTTTGACAAAGGCAAACACAAATAGAAAACAGCATGCTGAACGCATTTCAGACACTTGGCTTGATTCAGACGAAAGAGCTGCAAGGCAGAGAAGCTGGAAAGCAGCTGCAGTCCGACTGCCCAGGACACAGAGAATAAATTATGGCAGGATATAATATTAAAGACTCTAAAATAAATGTATTCTTAAGCAATTACGTTCGAAATTAACATACTATATCAATTCTTAGCTTATTTAAACAACTGCTTTACTCAAAAATACCAAACTAAATTGGGAATCAAGTAGGACGATTATTTTTCTCTGTTTATCAATAAGCTGGAACTGCTGAGTGTCGCAAAGGACGCAAAAGGGAAATGACGCTGGGTGTACTCCAACAGGCAACCGGATGCCAGGCAAGTGCCCACGCAGGGAAATGTCAAATGTTGGAATGTCCAACTTCAATATCGTTGACCACTCGTCCGTCGGCAGCCGAAACGAGCTTAGGAATTTTTTAATTAGGCTGTTCAGTTCTTTGCCATGGGAATTGGGAGCGAATCACTGATAAGTAGCTTATCAGCTACTGCAGAGGCCTTTTTCCACCAAGGAATGCCATATACATTCGTACATATGTATCCTCCGGAATGGAGGCCCATAATGCGGAGCGCACAGCTTGTTATTATTAATTATGCATGCGTTGATTTTGCCATTATGCAATTTCGTTTGAGGCATTAAATATATATATCGCCGGCGATTTCGTTTCAGACATATGTTTGTTATTATCCCTGTCCACGCCAACACAATCCCTCCCCACAGCATTGTCCTGATTGTTTGCGCTAAAGCGAAAGCTTATTCCATGGGATTGGATTACTCAACTGTTCGGTCGGATGATGGCGTTCATCCCTGTTTGTCTTTTTTTTTTTTTTTAACAGGCTCACGTGTAAGTTTAATTAAAAGAATAAAAGAAATGCGAAAGCCAGTATATAACGGAATGTAGGGCAACTATTTGATTATAGTTAATTTAAAAAAAAGTTGCCACAAACGACTGGGACATCGGTTAACTGTGGAGCACATTAAATTTCCAGCAATAGAACATAAAATTGATTAATATCGAATTGCTTTGAAAAGCCATAAGCTGAGTTTAATTAAAAGCAAAACCAATCCTTAAGACATGATAAGAGACTTAGGAAAACCTTAGGAATTCACAAATTTTCCTGATAATTTCAAACAAATATTCACGAGGAATTCAAAGTGTAGCCACTTAGACGCGGGTAATCTTTAGAGCACCCCAATCTCAATCAACAAAATGCTCAAGCAGCCAGCCATAAATTTGCATTTTCGACACACTTCGCAAACCATATTTGTTTTTGTTTTTTAAGCTGTATATTCTTCAATGTTGCAATTTAAAATTAGAACTACTTGGCTGGGCTAGCTAAATTTGGGCGCCACTGATAAATATTTGCGCACCATTTTGACACAATGCGAAACGCGTTTCCAAGAATGGCATTTGAATACATTTATGTGTGGCTAAGGCGGAAATCGTCTTTCCTAGAATCTAGATTAGCAGATCTTCTTGTTTAATACGTATATAGATTGGTCTATAAACAACCTATTTAAGTTAAAAAATACTTAAGTCGGTATCATGGATGTAAATAGCTGTTGCGCTGAAGTAGACAAAATCTAAAAACCATTTCAATTTCATTGATGAGTTTTTAACTAAGCTAATTGAAAAACTCTGAATGTACTCCTTTAGCATAGTAAGGTGTAATGCTCACATAGAGCTAGAACACCTTAAAATTTGTTGGAATAATCATATAGTTTCAACTATTACAATTACTTTAAATGTAAAATGGAAATACTATATTCAAGGACCTATAAGAACGTAGCAATACCTTTTCAAATTGCGTCAAATGGGCTCTCATTTTCATAATCAGATCCCCGTAGGTCTGAAATCTCACATCATGTTCGTTATTTGTCAGTTGTTGGTCTAGAAATTTTTGTCTTTCCGACTCGAAAGTTTTCACCTTTACCCGTCGAACGCTCCTCCGGCAAAAGACACTCAAAATTCGATGTTTACTTGAAATCCAAAGCCCGTGCTTAGAGCGTAGTGGAGTGGAGAGGAGTTGCGGCAATCCTGAGCTCGATCCCGAATCCGAGGACATAGTGCTGTTGACGGGTTCGATCACTAGATCCCCACATAAACCACCAACTCTATACCCACACGTGCGCCTTGAAGCCTAGGGGTCATTGCACTTGCGAACTATGTGACAGTGGCACTACGGAAACAGCGCCAGGGCCGGGTTTACCACTGCGTCTCCGGAGCACCAGGATCCGGAAACGCAACCTAAGATTAAGACGTCGCTGAACACAGGATCCGAGGACCAACAACCGATCCCCGGGCGATCAAAAACCCGGCGCCATGGCCATTCACGAGCAGATCGACAACCTGAACATCTGGTGGTTTCCGCGCGACTTCTGTCAGTCGCGATTCGGGGAGTTCCAGCGGAGCGGCACCAACTCCTGCACCATCATTTCCCTAATACTGGCCGACAAGGTGGCCAAGGCGGACAGATTCTATCACAGGGTCTCCGATCTGCCGCTGCGGGGATGGGAGCTCTTCGGCAACGCCATTAACGACGGAAACAGCGTGTACCACAATGTGATTACAACTAATACGCCGCACGCCAGGAATCTCAACCTCAACATTCCGGATGCTATCGCCGCCATTCGGTCGCAGCACAAGATGAACTTCCGGCTGGAGGAGTGGTTTTACACGCACATGGAGGCCGATCCCAGCAATCCCATGTACAACCGGAACGTTGCTGTGCAGTTGTCGCGGGTTTTCCAGATAACACTCCAGATGTTCCAGCACGCCAGCGTGCGAAACAATGTACCCACTAACCTCTTCGCCGCCATCATAGCGGACAGTCGAACGGTGATGGTAACCTTCGATTTCCGAGCCTCGATCGTCGCCCTCTTCGACTCCCACCAACACGGCCGGGATGCGGGAGCCGTCTTCGCCCAGTGCACGCTCGAGAACATGGACGACCTGCTCTTCTGGTTCATCAGCATGTTACACAATGTCTACTCCAGCCGGCCCTCGCTCTTCGAAATCTCCTTCCTCAGCTCTCAGCCGGGGGTGGCCAAGAACATTCCGCCGGCCATCCAAAAAAAGATTGCCGCAGACCTGAAGAAGCCGTTTAAGATGAACATGCCTAAGCACTAATCATGTTGCCAGGTTTACTACAAAGTCGCCAACATCCAAGGACGTCGATCTAGGCGCGGGCCAACCTTTCGGAACCCATTTTTGGGGCTATTTTAGGACAAAATCTCAAGTTTCATATAGCAAAATTTGTGTGTTAAGCGTTTAGAAATTTAATTCAAAATTCTCTGTTGACCATCAACTAATAAATAACGAACTCCAATTTGCATTGTATCCTTAAAGACAGATTTTGCAAGATTTAGCTATATGGTAAGTCTAGTCTGTTCAAGGTTGATACAAGATTGATTTCCGACCCTATAAAGTATAAGTGCAGTCTCTCAATGTCCGTCTGTTTGTTGTCCGTATAATCATCGAAATCTTAGGAGCTATAAACAGTTAGCTGGAACTGCTAAGAAGTAGAAACTTCTTGGTCGTTGAGCTAAGTAACTGGTATCAAAGAGTCGGACAAGAGGACAATAATGTTCTCTATCGTTTAGTTAAAAGTTCTTTAAGGCACGCAGTTAATCGTCGGATTCAAAGAATGAAGACAATATACTTTTGCAAGTCACCTAAACAACTTTCCATGTTGTTATGTACATACATGTGAACGTATGAAAAATTTAACTCCTAATTAATGCTGAACTAAATAATGATATAGAAATTATTTAATTGTGAGCACGTATGTATTTACCTTTCTGTTGATATTTGCCTATTTTCTATTCCTCTTACCTAATTACACTTGAGTAAACAATTAGTTCGGGAGAGCCGAACATCTGTGTGGGGGATTTTATGCATTAGCGGATGTGGGCTGTTTGCTGTTTTGGCCACCCCAGCTAACCGAAAGTCGAGTGGCTTTAATAACAAAGGCGCAAGAGTTAAAGTTGAACTTTGTAACGGGAATCGAGCGACGAGTATGCGGTGCGCGTGTGGCTCTGCCGTATTTTTCTCGACTTCTAATCAAAATGAGTTAAATAAACACATAACGTAACCTATTAAGAACTTAGTACGTGACAACAATTTAAATATTTATAAAGTAAACAGAGAGTGCGAGAGAGAGAGAGAAAGAGAGAGCTAGTGAAGAGGAGAAGGCGAGGGGCAAAGGAGGAGCGTCTAAAAATAGAGCCACATATCAAAGAAAATATGAGAAACAAATCGAAAACCGAGGCGCAAGACGTGATAAAACGTTTAACGTTAAATGTGAAAAGCAGCCGCGGAGAGGCCAAAACAGAGAAATAGACAAAATGAGAGAGGAAATCGCAGAGGGAGAGAGCGTGCAACTGAGTTGTAATCAACAAATAAAGAGCTACAAGTTGTGTAATGTGAAAATATAAAAATCGCGTAGCCGCAACGTGGGCCGCATTTAACATGATGCTCTCTTGTTCTCTTGCTCTCTGGCTGTCTCCGTCTCCATCTCTCTCACTCCGTCCATCCTCTCTGTCGCACAGCGCAACAAGTTGCAGTCGGCGGCGGGGAACCGTCTTTATTGCACTTTTCAGACGAAGTTTTTTGCTGCTGCACGTGTGTATACACACATACATTCATACTTATGTATGTGCGTACAAATTGTCGAGTTGTCTAAAAATAAAACCTGCATACTAAAAATAGAAACCAGACGCGAACACGACAATCCATTGGCCGTTGGATAAACCAACACGACATTACATTGCACATATATCGACAAACAAACATCACCAGGGGAGCTCCTCGCAGGCAAAGTGGGTGAAGTGGCGATTTTTGAGGAACCAAAAATGTGGGGGTTTGCCAGGGGGGTGCTATATAAACACAAATATCACGCACCATCACAATGTGCGTGCTTCTGCCGCCGACAATTGTCATCGAATCCACTAGTTGACTCACTGCCGGGTGGGTTTAAAGTCCTACATCACCAGGCATACCGCCATACCATACCATACCGTATCATATCATACCATATCATGCCATATCATACCATATCATATGACAGCAGCATTATCAGTTTCACTTCCAAATCAATCTCGCATCTGGCTGATTTCTTTGTCATTTACGCGGATTCGGTGGACTCTCGATTTATTTCTTAGCTGATTACATTTTATTGGGGCAGGTTTGAATCAAGCCCTTACTCCTTTTATGATTTTCTAATTTATTAACGTAAGTATTAAGTTAATACTAAGTATTAACATCAAACAAAAATAAAAAAAACTGTAAAAATATTTACCTCCGCCAAAAAAATGTAGCTTGCTTTTCAGGGACATGGAATTTCTATGCCCCCTTTGGACCCTTTTACTCTCTATATTTAGCACATAAATAAGCTATAAAAACATTGTCTTATCGTATCGTACGATTCATACGATTAAAGAGCCATCGTGTTCACTGATAAAGTGACGAAAATAAGAACATATGAATACGTGTAGGTTCCTTTAGAATACAAACACATCCACGTGACTCAGCTTAATAATAATAATAATAATAATCCTAATCCATTATAAAGAAATCTTATAGATAACAACAGCTGCTGATAAAACCAAGACTTCGTACAACTTCCAATTCCCCTACGGGATTCAATTTATTTTCGATTTACGATTATTTGTTATTCGCCTCGGTGGCACAATCAGTTCAAGGACAATTCCACACCCACGGCGACAGCCATTTAAATCCTCTGGCTGCTATCAATCATCAACAAGTTAACCCCACAAGCGGGGACCCCAACAAACCCGTGCCACAAAAACTGTATCACAATGAAACATTATCTATCACCACACAGAAAACCCGCACGTGGAGAGACTCGGAAAAAGGGTTCAAAGGCCCCTATGAATGGGCTGAGATGGGGATGTTTGGCCTTAAATGGACCACCATTAGTTAGATTATCGAGCCCAAATGTGCAATTTGATTTCATCGTACTTCGAGACGCTTTCAGCGAGCGAGGGACCATGTGAGCGGGCCGTTTCTAATTAGAAGTGCGGGAAAAAGGGACTCCAATCCAATGATGAGAAGCGACGGAGGAGCCTTTAAATTTACGCCTCAATGGCTGACTGAAAATTGAGCGAGGATGCGGGACGAGACAGGAGGAGGACAGCACCCTGTCAAATGTGTATGACAAATGAAGGCCCATCTTGGTCGGGTCACACGAGCTCCATCGCCGCAAGGACACTCCATGCAACAGGACGAAGGATTGGCCTTTTCATGAAGGAGTCTTGTGAAAACGACAGCTCATGACAGGCGAGCTGATTGTATTGCCTATGACCCACAAATAGTAAGCAAATGACAAGGTACGAAATATACTATTTTGTAAGATAACAGTTCATACAAATGTAGTATTGGCACATTTAATTACTTCAATTGTTGATTATTAGTACACAAAAATTTGTTGTGTCTCGCACAGCTTGTTCTACTCATAACCTAATTAGAAACTTCTGACTTTTATTTCTTCTACTGCTCGGATTTTAGACCTGAAAAGATAGTTGAAAACATTTTTCAGAACATTCTCCATCCGTATGACACCCTGCAATCAAATTAGAACACAAACGAACTCTCCCCTTCATTTCACAAACATTTTCCACCTCTTCTCCTGAGTCGCAAATCCGTGATTCGAATTGAAATCGAGCATCAATGGCCAAATACAACCAGCATGCAATTTGTTGAATGAAAGTGAACAGAGTTCTCCTACAATAACAATTTCATGGAAAGGCAAACAGGGAAAACAAATGAGGCTTAAACTTCAATTTGTGCGTGATAAAAAAAAATTGAAATTGAAAAAATAAACAAAGTGGCTGGGTTGAGACAATTATTTACTCATTTCCATTGCTGATTTTCCTCAACTCGTCAATAATTCCTGATTAGCGGTGTTGAATGGGGTCTTTAACAAGTTTAAAATCCCCACACTTTTTTAGGCATCTAAAAAGCGTTTAATTGGAATTATTATTACTATTTTACTTGTCTTTGCTGACCATCATACCATCATACCCTTGAACTTTTGAAGTACGAGGCAAATAATCCTAGTTAACGTCATTGCTGATGTAATGGAAGAACAAAAATGGTAATCGAAAAATGTAGCGAAAAAGCCAAAGAAAAAACCATTTTCGCTTTTCCAAGAAAAAATCTACTTTTGTTTCAAATTCTTTGATGGCCATAATGTGCTGGGTAATTCGAATGACACTTTTTTTTTGGCTGGAATAAATTAAAGGTTGAAAACCCTTGTTCATTTCTCTATTCATTATTCGGGAGTAGAATTCCAAATATAAAACAAACTAAGTACTTTTGCTTAACGTTCTCTATTGTCGGATGAAATTTAATCCGTTGTTAGTTTCTTCTTTATTGCCATTGCTGTTTTGATGCTGAAATCTAAGTCCCTTTTTGAATCGCACTATTTCACTTCGAATTGTCTCTTGATGCAAAATTACGCATGCCAACAGCTTGTAAAAATATGCAATCAAATATAACTAAATAGACAAATCAACAAAAGGCACTGCTTTAAAATAGAATTAAATTCATATGAAATCTGCAGCAAATTGTTAGGGCTTCAAAGTGGAATTAGTCTCCTAACTTACTCTATTTATTATTGTAAATTATCCATTCAACCCACACTGACATGCCAACATCAAAATGCATTTCTGAGTGGAAAAGTGTTTCCAGTTAAGATCATTCTCGGCCTGGTTGAGATGGGATGAGGACGAATGTATGGCAGCATTGTCCGCACATGTGTTACAAATTTACCAAATTTCACTTTCAAAGAGACCAAAAGCGGCGCTGATGATGATGATGATGATGATGAGGCCGGGGGGTTATGGAAAAGGGGAGCTGTGCGATGCCTTAGTTCAGCAGCTCCAACTGAAACTCCATCCAACCCCTCGGCAGCCCCTGTGCTCATCCCATTATGAGGCGCCGCTTTGCTGTCCGTAAAAGGAGACAACCCGTGACGGCAGCTTTGGCATTTAACAAGCATGGCACAGCCCAAACGAAGCCACAAAGAGAAAGACACAAGTGCACTGCAAACAATTCATGGGCGAATGTGCTTAAAAACAGTGGAAATCCATTTGCTAACATTGTACATAATAATAATAATGTACTTCAACAGAGTTCAGCACTGTCTTTACCAAACATATTGAGATAGGTTCTTTAAATGCCTGAAAACAATTTACAATCAGGATCATTGTTGATAGACTTCTTGTCTTATCTACTGATACTGTATAAAAGACAAAACCATCTGTGCATCCATGTTTCTCAAATTCTGAACGATATTATATAGTACAGAAAGGTAAATTCATTTCTAGCATAGTGAATAAAGATTTATTTAAAAAATAGCTAGATTTTCAAAGTGTAGAGAGAGAAAACCGCGATAAGGATAGGAGGGGCGTTCCGACTGGTCCTAACCATTTTTGGACTGCGTTTCCATCCAAGTTGCAGCTTTGGGTCGTGTGAAAGTGAAGGGCTGCTTACAGTGACTTTTGAGGTCGTTTGCCAAAAATTTTGCTGAGTTCAACTCTGCCGCGAAGTGAAGCATTTATGAGCGGTGGAGCTATGAGGAGTTAGTTATGAGTGGCAAAGGAGCCTGCACAATCTGTGCTGCAGGTCGGCATCGCGGTTGGCCATCTCTGTCTACGCTCGGACCCTCTCGCTTCCTCTCCGTTTGTCATGCAAAGCAGACTGCGGAGCTGAGCTGAACTGAACTGGCTGCCACAGTGTTGGTGCTGCCAAAAAACTGGATTTTCTAAAAATAGACCGTGGGGAAATACTTGAATACGCGCCACATGTGCAACGGCCGCCAAAAGGCACAAAATACAACAGCAAGAAGGCACAACAACTCAAGTCAAGCCGAGTTGCAGAGCTCTCGTCTTGGCAAACTTAAACTCAAAGCTCATCTCGTGTTAGAAGCTATATCCCTACATCCCCATCCATCTACCCCCTTCCTCAAAAACCAAAAAAAAAGGGTTGAGTGCCGAAGGGAAACAGAATTTCCGAAAATAGTTACTAAGGGAGAATCCGTTCAGTTGGCAAATAAAATGCTACAATGCCTTTCGGCCATGAATACTTGGGATTCAACAAAATCTGTAAATGAAAAACGAAGGAAATCAAATCGCTTGTATGTCAGTTAAATGAACACGAGTTGGTCTTGACTAATGTTTGATTCCAAATGTTCTGCAAATCCTTATCTCTGGGATCTTCCTTATAATATTTATTATAAGTACGACAAGAACTAGTAAAACAAAATTTTATGTAGTTACTTTCAGTGTCTCATTTATTTTTGAGTGCACAAAACCTAATAGAACTAGCCTGATCGCATCTGCTGAGAGTCCCCAACTAATATTCTGGCTAAATTGGAACTCCTCCAGTCCTAATCATAAATGCAGCAAGAAGTTCCCCTATCAAGATTATCCAGTTTCAACGCCTCTCTTCCTCTTCGCCATACCGCCTATTAGAAGTGTTTTCTATTTCATCGATGCCTTCACAGGCTCTCAAGAGTATTTCCCAGCCAATTCGTCGCGACGTGGCCTCGGCGTCACATCTGTTTACGTGCACTTGAAGAAATTGGGAATATCGTAGTCAAACCTTTTTTCTCTATTGCACTGAATTATTCGAAAGGAATATATATATTATTCAAATTGATTTAGAGTGCTACAAACATGGCAACACTTTCAACGACATTTCTATAAAATCCTCAGTTATTCGTTCTTCTTTCGAGTTCAATTGTTCTTTTCTTTTAATTTATTTAGCCATATTAGTTTGCTTTTGAATAAAAGCATAAGTTTTTAGGAGTGTGCTAGCCCCTTGCTCCTCAGCTGTCCTTCCCATCTTGTCCAGTTTGCATTTGTTTGGGTGACAGGGTGGCTGCCTGGCTATCTGGGTATCTGGCTGGCTGGCTGGATGGACTGGCTCCAACTACTTGGGGCTGGGTTGTCTTGATGGGTTTAACAATTTAACAAGTTCCATGCAAGTTGCTGCTGCTGCTGCTGGTCGTTGTGCTGCTGCCTCTGTGTCTGCCATTGCACGCAAAGTGGTTTAACTGGTATTATTATTATTATTTTTATTAACTATAGTGCCCAGTTATATGGCTCATTCCCGCCCAGCTCATTCTCTGCTCTCTGGCCAGCGTTCCAAGTCAGCATTCCAAGTCCGCCAAACCCACCAAAAACTAATTTCAAATCTTTCCCCCCCCCCCCCCCAAGCTGTGTGCAATGTGGCGTATACGTAATAATTCCTTGAGCGTTCGTGAGGAAACGCTGTTCATTAATATTATTGTTCTCCTTTAAGCTATTAAGTCATTATGTAAGGCGACAGTTCCTGTCGAACAAAGATATATGTATGTAAGAAGTGCGAAGGGCGCAGCGCGATAAGAGTCAAGGGTAAGTATGAATCGAGTAGTACATTCCTCAAGTTGCAGCTGTCAAGAGATGGTTGAATGAATGTTAAGCCCAGCCGAGGGAAACTTTAAAAGGTTCTATGGAGGAAAAGCAGCAAGGATTGAATGGGTGGATATTAAGCAGAATGACAGCGGACAAATTGGAAATTCAGATCAGTGTGCAAACAAAGTGTCAATTAAACAAACCTAGGTAATTCAATTATTAATGAAAGTGAAACTTATAATAATCATTAATTAGTATTTTAATCAGCCGCAATTACCGAGCAAACTCAAAATATTTATAGAATCAAATTCAATGTTATATAGCAACAGGTATGATGAACGCTGAGGGTTAAAAGTCCACCTGTCCCAGCTGACATGAATTATATGTGCTTTGCAATCTGAAATACTTAAGAACCAAAAGATTAGAGGCGCCCGTAAAACATTAATATTTCCATTATTTATACATCATTCTAAGAGTTGAAAACTCTTAGATCAATTTAGATTGATCTCCTGGTGTTATCAAATCAGCGACAAGCAGACACAAGCCTCAGTAAAACTGGGACGATCGTGGCTGACTATATAGTACGATTCTCCATATTCCTCACTCTTACTCGGCCGCTTTATTCACCTCCCCGGGGCCCTGAGCTCAGCGCCAAGGCCATTTATAAATACTCCAAGCTAAAAATAACATTTGTTGTTGTACGCCTTGCCATATATACATACATACATATATGTGCGTGATTGTTGTTCTTTTTAAGCAAACAAAAAAAAAGAGCAACAAAACAGCAGCGATTAATGGCTGAGCGATATGCAAACAGCAAATGGCATCGGCGACTCGTTTCGTTCTGAACCCAAGTCGAGCCAAGGGTGATATCCAATGCACAAAGCCGAAGGCAAAGCCATCGCCAAAGCCAAAGATCCCAAAACGAGCAGAAGACTGGGAACTCAAAAATCGCCGCTGATATGGCTCGATGTTTTATTAATAAGTTTAGTGTCTACACATGCCAAAGCCGCGGCTGTGCGAGCGACTAAAAAAAGATTCGTAGCCCACATTTGATGGACTATAACTACATAAATATGTATACTACGTATATATCAGCTCGGCCAGCTCTGCCAGCACTCCAGACCCGGCATTATCTCGACCCAGGTTCCATTCGCTTTATTTTGGGGTGTTGTTGGCTGATAACACACGGCCAGCTGCCTTCCCCACGTCCTTCCGCCATCCAACCACCACGATCGGAATATTTTTGCACATAAAATATTATTAATAGTATATATGTATGTATATACGCGGCACAACATACCATCGGGAAGGCAGGCGCTGAGCGTCTTTGATTCCCATAATCATAATCATAGTCAGAGTCATAGTCATCGTCATAATCATTATAATGCCAGGCAACCTGGTATTCATGGCAATTCACTTTTGCTCTTTTCGGGCGCCTCCAAATATCGATTCCATGCACCTTCATTCCACACACTCAATCACCCACTCACACACGTGTGTGTGCACATTAATAAATACGAAATTTATGGTTTTATGGTTTCCCCGAATATAACTGTTCAGTTGACTACGTACGTATGTATGAAAATCCGATTCGAACCTCAAATGAAAATATTTCGATAAATGAACAGCAAATTTGTTTTGCTAGAAAGCTGGGTAAGGAAAATGCAAATAAATATAAAAAAAAAAAACAAAAAAAAAACAAAAAAAAAAAACAAGCGAAATAGGTGCAGAGTCAGTATGACATTTTGATTGTGTAGTCACCTACTGGTGATTCGAGGTTATAGTGTGTTCCGTGCAACCACAATTAATGGCATACCCAACACAAACCAATCTCACAAGGTGCATGGAAAAATCCCCTAAAGTCCTTGATTTCTCATCATAATATATAAGATATGTAGTAATCACCTCTTGACAATCGGAAAGCCGCAATTAAAATTCTGCTTTTAAGGACAAAGAATCCCAACTGAAGGGGGATTTCCTCAATGGCAAATAGTTTTGGCCAAACAAATTGCAGTTTAAAAGCTGCGAAAATAAGGCCAAACGCAGGGGATTTGAGACGAAAAAAAACGCAAACAACGACTTATCCTTGCTATTCGTTTGATTCCTAATTGATCGGAATTAATATAATTGGTCGGCCAGTGGCGCCAGCAAAGTGCTAAATACCAACCACCTCCAACTAGAGCACTCTATCAATTCGTTGTCGGCCGTTCTCTATTTATTTTGTTATTAAATAATAAGACACAAATTAATGCAATTTGTTTGCTCAACCCAACAACACAACCGAGCTCCAACCGGGCGGTCTCTCAATTAACCCCCCAAGACGAAGAATTGCTAGGGCGAAAAGTGAAATGAAAGCAGAAGGCAGAAGGAAGAAAGAAGCAAGAAGACTGGCGGGAAGACAAAAAGCTTTTTTTTTTTTTTTTTTTTTTTTTTATAATTTTTTTTATTATTTATTGAATCTTCCCTTTGTGTTAAGAGACTAACAATAAGTGTTCAAATCTTAATCTAACTTAATTAACTTTCACTTAGTGATAGTTTTTTTTTTTTCATTAATGCCCTAATAAGTTTATTGCTGGGCTGGGAGGTCGTTGCGGTGCAGCCGGCTTTGACTGCATACTCGGATTAGTTTTCTTGCGAGGGGATTTGTATGGGTGGTCAGCTTTTCGTTATACTTCGTTTTTTTCTCAGCTATTACTTCGATTACTAATTTGATTTTTAGGTCTCTGTGTATGTTTTCGTTTCGAAGGTACCACGGCGCTCCAGTGATAATTCTCAGAATTCTTGACTGTGCTCGCTGAATAATGTCTATGTTACTTCTGGATGCGTTGCCCCACAGCTCGGAGCCATAAGTCCAGATAGGTTTTAAGACGGAGTTGTATAGAAGAGCTTTGAACTCCAGACTAAGTGGAGAGCGAGCATTTATGAGCCAGTGGAGGTTCCTTGCTTTAAGTTTAAGATGTTTCGATTTGGCTTCTATATGTTTGCGCCAAGTGAGCCGCCTGTCCAGATGAACTCCCAGATATGTTACCTCGTCGGCTTGTGGAATGCATATGTTATTCAAGACCAGTGGTGGGCATGTTTGTTTGTTTAAGGTAAAGGTAACCTGCTTGCATTTTTGAACATTTATTGAAATTCTCCAGTCGGCAAGCCATCGTTCTACAGATGTTAAGTGTCGGGATAGGAGTGCCGTGGCTTTTATTGGGCATTTCGAGCGACTGAGTATCGCGGTATCATCAGCGAACGTGGAGGTTGTTAGATTGTAGTCTATGGGGAAATCCGCCGTATACAGGGTGTATAAGATTGGACCCAGTACACTGCCTTGCGGCACTCCAGCTTCGATTGCGCAATCGCGTGAAGTGCTTGTATCGCATCTTATTGCAAACACTCTGTTATATAGGTATGACTTCAGTAGCTTATGTGTGTTTTGGGGCAACAGCTTGATTATTTTAAACAAAAGTCCATCGAGCCACACTCTGTCAAATGCCTGCGCGACGTCTAGAAAAATGGCTGTGCAGTATTCTCGATGTTCAAAAGCAGTACGAATTTCTGACGTGATTCGGTTGACCTGTTCGATGGTTCCATGTTTTTCTCTAAAGCCAAATTGATGTGTTGGAAGTGTGTTGTTTATTCTAAGATGAGGGCTAATCCGAAGGAGTAGCATTTTTTCAAACAGCTTTGAAAGACATGTTAGTAAGCTTATCGGTCTATATGATGATGGCTGCGTTTTATCTTTTCCTGGCTTTGGAATCATTACTATGGTCGACTTTTTCCATTTTTGAGGGAAGTATCCAAGCTTGGCGATTGCGTTGAACAACAGGCAGATGTGAAGAATAGCACACTTTGGGAGTTCAATGAGCATTCTTGGAGTTATTAGGTCGTAGCCAGGCGATTTTCTTGGGTTCAGTTGCTCTTTGATAACCTTTGCTAGTTCACATGGTCGGAATTCAAAGGGTTCTTGAGGATCTAGATTGGCTGCTATTAAAGGAGGGAGAATAAATGTGTTGGTAGAGGGATTTGGTCGGAATACATTTTGTAAATGGTCAGCGAAAGCACTGGCTCTTTCTTCATCACTTCGAAACCAGGTGCCAGAGGGACTTCGGAGTGGCATAATTGGCGCTATTGGAGTCTTTAGGTTTCTGTGAGCTCTCCAAAGAGGGTACTTAGTGCTGGTGGGAGAGAGTTGCTCGATATATGAACGTTGGCTGTTTTTTTCCTCTTGTTTGAGAGCATTGGTAAGCCTGCGTGTGGCTATCTTAAGCATGTGCTTAGTAATTGGTGATCTATTAGACTGCCAATCCCTTCGTAGGCGTCGTTTATCTAATACCAGCCGCTCGATTTCGCGATTAGTTTTGATGTAGTTTGGTTTTGCATACGTCACTGGCGGGGTTGAAGCCTTTGCAGCCGAAACTAAAATGTTTTCAAGAGTTTCCGTTGACTTGTCTATATCCTCCTTTGTAGATAATGCCGTCGTTAGTTCTATGTGTGAACAGACATACTTTTGATACCTTGGCCAGTTTGTTCTAAAATTTGTGAGTCTATACGGTGGGTCGACGATGTGGGGGCGAGTTAGCATATTTAGAAAAACAGGTGAGTGATCTGATGATAAATCTGCTAGTGCTTCGGCGGTGACCATGTTGCGGGGGACATGTTTAGTAATTGCAAAATCGATCAGGTCTGGGATTTTTCTTGGGTCTGCTGGCCAGTATGTAGGCTTACCCGGGGATACATAGTCTAGCTTGTTTTCTGGCTTCGTAAGCGCATTGTACAATTGCTTACCCTTTGGCGACACAAGTCGAGATCCCCAATGGGTGTGCTTGGCGTTATAGTCACCCGCTGCGATGAACCTGTCACCTAGTGTGTTAAAGAATTCCATGAATTGATCCTCAGAGATTGGAAAGCGCGGTGGGCAGTAGACTGCGGCTAGAGTCGTTGAACCATTGTTGAGTTGTAAGGCTATGGACGTAGATTGTAAGTAGTTTTTGTCAAAATTGTTTAAGTGGTGGTGTTTTATGCGATTTCTGATGAGTATTCCAGTGCCTCCATGAGCTTTACCATCTGGATGATTTGTACCATAGAACAAGTATCCTGGTATATGAAAATTGTTTTTATTTGTGAGGTGCGTTTCTGATAGTAGCATTACGTCGATGTTTTTTTCGTAAATGAACTGTGTGAGCTCTTGTGTATGCCGTGAAACGCCATTTGCGTTCCACAGAGATATCCGTAGGGAAGCCATTATGGGGATTTTGAAGATACAAGAAGTTGAATCAGGATATTTTGGTTTTTCATGAGCTCTTGCAAAGTATTTTGCATGAACGTCATGAAGTCTTTCATGCTTTGCTGTAGGGATAGCATCATAGCTTCGATGCCACTTTGTTGTGTTTGTTGGATGTTTGTCGGTGTATGTTCGGAATGAGCAGTTCTTGTCGGTGGGGCGGGCACTTCTAGTCCGGATTTTAGGGCGCTAGCGAAAGAAATTGTTGGAGTAGTGCTTGGGACAGTTAGGGGTGGTTGAAAAATCGGTTGCGGAGAGTAGAAATTGACTTTGTTGTATGTATGTGCTGTGGCAATACGTTTGTTTAGGCGGCTCTTCAATTCTTTGTACACCACACAGCCTCTGTAGTTTGCAGTATGTTTTTCCCCGCAGTTACTGCATTTCTTCACAGACTTATCGTCCTTGTTTTTGGGGCAGTTTGCGGTAGTATGAGGTTCGCTACAGACAACACATACGGACTTAAGGGTGCAGTATGCCTTGGTGTGGCCGTATTCTTGGCAATTAGTACATTGAACTGGATTGATACGTTTGTGCGGCTCCTCCACGGTGATCCTCCGATGTAGCAAGTACTGTAAATTGTATATTGGGTGCACTTCGTTTTTCTTTAGTGCCTGGAGCTCTGGTTCGAGTTCTATTTTGAATAGTGGCTGCGGAACTTTGTCTTTGTTTAAAATATTAATAGCTGTCTTTGCAGAAAAGTTTTTGGCCTTCAGAGCCTCAATTATCTCAGCTGGTGTCACTGTTGCTTCAATGCCCTTAAGTACTACCTGTAGCCCTTTGCAACTTTTTAATTGGTATGTGTAGTAGTTTTTACCAGCATCATTTAGGTATTTAGTCACTATACGGTGGTCTGCTTCTGTTTGGATCTGTAGTTTTATTTCATGAATATTTCCTTTTTTAAGTGGGATAATGTGGAACTTGCTGTCACCAATCAAAGCAACGAGTTTATTTACAAGTGCATTTGTACTTTGTTCTCGTATGAAAATTGGTGGAGGCCTGGTCTTTTTTGGTTCCCCTACCGTTTTTTCGTTGGGTTGTTCGGTCGCAGAATCAGCCAAGATAGCATATCGGTTTGAATTATTTACTGCAGAGTTTTCATTGCCGTTGTTGGTTCGATTGATTTTGGGTTGATTACCTGCCTTATTGTTTTGAGGGCTGAGCTTTCTCTTGATTTGGATGTAGCGATCCATGCCAGTCTGCACAGTCGAAATCGACTTCTGCTTTTGTTTTGATTCTTCTTTACGTGCATTATTGTTGTTGCAAACGGTCAGTGCTGCTGAATTATTTACAGCTGGCACAGCGATAATTAGTTGGGCCGCTGACGAAGTTGATGTTGTGGCAGTTGCCAGTGAGGTCACTGCACTCGTTATTGCAGTGTTACAGTTACCCGGGACGGTCGTTTGGCGCTGCGAGAGGAGCGGGGTAGGAGAGGCGGTCTCTTCGCTCCACGACTTGTGAGCCGAAGCAGGCAGAGAGGGAGAGCAAGAACGCGGTCTGTCGTTCGCTGAGGGCAAAAGTTTCGAGTTAGTTGAAGGTGAGGGTGCTCGATCACCGATTTGCGGTGAGACGAAAGAAAAGTATGCATTGTTGCGTTGTAAAGAGAGCCGGCGCTCGTCTTGTTCACATTGTCGCTGAGAACGTATGTCGTTTTGATTCATTGTTCTAAGTCCACATATAACAATTACCAGAACAATATGGAATAATTATTTATTTTAGTAAATAATTACTATAGTCAATAATTGTTAGTTGTGCAAACTGCACTTTACACTTTGTGTTTAACTTTCACTATACTGTTGTAGTTTTTAGAACTTGCTATTCGTAGCTTGAAAGAAACACGTCTCCACCCGAAGACTGTGGAATGCCGAATGTGACAAAAAGCTACTTATATTTTCTGATTAGTCATTGTCTGGCCACGCGACAAACGAAAAGTAGAAAGCGAAAACGCATTAATTAAGCAGTTAGGCGGTCTTCGAAGATTACAATCGCCACACATAAGAAATGCCCGCGCAAAGAAGCTCATCTAAAAACGTGCCCAGCCCAAATGGCGGCACCTCTGGAGCCCAGAGCTCCTCAGTTCCCCACGCCAATCCAGCGATGGCCATTGATTTGCAGGTCACAAGATAACAATGCCGAAACTCCAAACCTTAAAAACCTCAAATTTGACACTACATGATAAATGGTTTTCAGCTTTTTTCAACTGCTTTTTCAGCTGCTAGTTTTTATTGATGCCAAACTGGATGTGGTTGTTTTCGATTTGTTTTGTCTTTGCTTTTCTTTTCTGTCAGATTCAATTAATTGGCATTTACTTAAATTATCCGATGAAGTCGCCCAATCAAATACTCTTTAAGTGTAATTGGATTTTTGTCGGCTTTTCCAATAGAGCTCAATTATACTTAAGTGGCGTTATTTTGTCTTGAAAAAGATACTCTCTGCTGACTCCCAAGGGTTCTGTTTTGGAACATTAAGTAGTGATCTTGCAAAACGTTTTTTTTAAACTTAATATAATCAATGCTCTATGTGAATCAAAATTTGGAAATGATGGAAGCTCTCAAAAGAAAGAGTGTAAGATTCTGATGAAAAAGTGTAGATCTATGTGGGGAATCCCACGCAGTCGGATCTAGAGCAACTATTTGATTGTTGGAGATTTTTTCTAAAATCCATCCATCAAATTCCCATTTGAAGATGATATGATCCACGCTGCTTTATCATCGATTCAGCTGACTGAAATTATATCCTGTTCATTAATAGAATAACATCATATCATTAGTATGGTTGCACGTCTAAACATTATGTTATAATCAATCAATTTTCAAATCACTGTCCGACTAGAAAACCTAATTAACACAAAATACATTTGTGAGTTGAAATGTCGGTAGTGTCAACCATGTTTGCATTACTTAACCCCTGCGACCGATGAAAGATCCTTGCCCCACAGCCCACTCTCAATTGACTTTTCTTGAGCTAATTCGATTGCGGCCCGACTCCCAGTGGTTTCCATTGACTGATAGAGCCCATTGAACTTGTAACCGCCAAAGCTTCCCTCCGCCGCCAATCAAAGGCAGTTAGCATACGTTTTTGACGTAATGCCGGAGCAGCCAAGTCGTCGCTCCATTCCATTCCATTCCATTGATTGATGGACTCGACGGCTCTTCGGCGTGGGTTTACACATATTTTTAAGCTAATTACCCGGCGCCTCCGACTCCAATCAAGTGCTATCACATTCGCCACAAACACTGACGTAAATTATTGAAAGGCGAACAGAATTACTTGTCGTATACCTAAATAGTACGTACGTACGTACGTACAAGCGAATCACTTGATAAGAACTCAAGATAACCAAATGATTTCGTCGGCAAACAAAAACAAATAATTGACTGAGGGCGAAACGAAATCGAGTTGAACAATATAATCACTTGAAAATGTCAGTTATAAGACCACTCAGCCCGATCTATTGAGCCAAAAAAAAAAAAAAACGATCCATCGTCTTAGAATCGAATTTCAAGTGTTGCCATTGACGTTTAATTGCCGCTTAACAAATTCATTCTCCTTACGCTTTGTTTTCCTTTCGGCTTTGGATCCGTGAATAATGACAGTTAAAGCTTGTATTCATTTCACGAGATTTCAGTTTTTTTCTTTTTTCTTTTTTGTCGAACAAATCGACAGCGAAACTGAATCGAAACGGTAGACGATAGAGAATGAGTTTTGTTTATTTTTCGATTTTTCAATGGTTTTTTTGTTAGACTTCAACGGCTGGCTGTTGTATGGAAATTTGGCGCGCTTGGCTGACTTCCGCGTTACGATGAAAGTGAGTAGATAACTGAAGAAAAAACAAGAGATAGATATTGACTCGAGCTCGGCTTCCTATTCATAATTTTCAGTTCTGTTGTGATTCCGGATTCTGATTTAATTTCCAATAAAAACTTTATAAGAAAGGAATGGTATTTTAAAATAAAATTTTTTTAGATAATTCTTACTTGACTTAAGGAAGTTGGTGACAATATTTGAAACTGCATGCTAGCTCATCTAACGATATCTCGACATTTTTACGGACATACCAAAGGACAAACAAACGGACAAACCAACGGACAAACATACGGACATGGGATACTTTATAGGTTGGTAACCCTTAATTCTAACTTAGTTAGTTATAATTATTGGTATAACTATATCTGCGAGTGATTCGTGGCTATTCGTTCCCGTTTCTTAAATGCTTATAGCCATCGTATTCCACAAATAACCTTGATCATTTCTTATATCAATAAAAATCTTAGCCGGTTCACGAAACACATAGAACTATAATTAGAAACCAACAAACAAGTTTAGGCAAAGCAAATAGTCAAAGATCATTAAACACCATTTAAATATTGACCAGATGTCGTCGTAGCAAGCTAAAATTAATTAAACACTGTGCAAAGATCTCGTCTATTTTTAGATTGCTCAGATTTGTCTGTTTGCCTAGACTAATCCGAGTGGTATAGGTCTGCCAACACCTTCGGCTTAATCGAACAAAAGTCTGTATTTCAGGCTTTATCCACCACACACGCCCCGCCAAGTCGGCTAATAAATAAACAACGAATATATTCCTGTTTTCATAATAATGTTTCGATATTTATGTATACATACATAGAGTCGAATGCCTGCTAAAGCGATATGAATGGAGACCCGACCGGGCGACATATCATATTACTAATCCCCGTTTTTTGTAACTGCTCGGATTCTATTTATAGAACGCGCCAATTCAGCGAGAACAAAATTTATTGTTTATATAAAAGTTATCTTTAAATTATCATTAATTTATCGTGCATAATATACTCGCGCTTTGTGGCTCTCCATGTCAGCAATATGTACATACATAAGCTCTGGCTACATTTGCGCCAGCGAATTTGCGATTGAGTGTCGCTAAATGGCGGGATCTTAACTATATTATACATAGTATGTATGCTGACATATGAGGTATCTCTTAGAAAATAAATGCGAGCTGAGAATGAAATGTGTAAATTACCGTAACAGTTGCTAATAAACAAAAGTTTACAGGGCGGTGGCGGGGCCGATTGAAGGTTTTCCAACTCGCGCTCGGATTAAGGAAATACAAGTTTTAAGATTTCCGCATAGTCTCCAAAGAGTTCTTTACGCAGTTGGTAACAAAAACATTTGCGATTCGCACTTGAAAAATAGTAAGCCGACCTTGTCTTAGTGCATTAACAAGCCATAACAAGAAGCCTTAATTTCATTTAACTTTTAATTGAGTTTGCCGCAACTTAGTTGCGCCGACTTACTTGGCTCTCTCTCTCTCTGCCTTGTAAATTTCTAGGAACTATAAAATAAAAGTAAAGAAACAGCAGTGTAACCATGAAATAGCCAATAGCTTTGTATTTGCATATCGAGCCGAGTTTTTAAACTAAATTGCTAAAACGCTTTTGGCTCTGCGAAGCTGACTGGAAAAAGTGGCAGAAACTCGAGCGAGTTCGATCGACCAGCGGCTGAATCAGAGAAATAAACGTCGAAACTTGCTTATAAACTCACATTCGTATAAACATACAATGACATATGTGCGATATATTTTGTATAAGAAAGTCGAGTTGTACTCATAGCACAATTTTTGCACATGTTCGTTTTCATTTGTGATTAAATAAGCAATTAACACATTTTGAGTAAATTGCAAGTCGCATTTATGTAAAATGTGGTAATGATACATTTCATGCATCTGATAAGAGATTGGCACCATTGAGAACAACAATTAAATGAATGTGAGCAATTTATTTTCTCCAAAAATAAATATTCACTGAACATAGTTATATACTCTATAAACATAATTAAAAAAACATCCATACTTACGCGATATGTTTGTTGTATAGTGTGTAAGTATGTGCTGCAATTGTTGGTGTAGTCGCAGCCACAGATCCAGGTATATTAATTTTGATTTCCGTCAAATAAATATAACTTCTTTTGTTGTGAAGGACAATTTTGGTGAAGGAAATATGTGGGTCGTGTTTCACCCTGAAACATATAGTCCTTGGAATCGATTTCAACGCTTTTCGTTGAAGGTATATTAACAATGTTTATATTGAACCGGAGCTGTAAAAATATATAAAATACAATTTTTCAATATTTTTGTTTCAATTTAAATAGTATATAAACATTGACGGAAAAAAGCGTTAAAGTTAATTGAAAATATTCGTCTGATGGGCGGAAAATCCAGCAATTAGCGAAGCGCCAAAGTTGTTGAACCGAATTAAGTTGGCCAATTTTACATGTTTGCACACACATATTAAGGGGATTTTTTAACGAGCGTATAAATACATTTTTCAGACCTTTAAAAAATAATTACATAAGCCTGAAGCTATCACGCAACCTCTATTTGTCCCTCTTCAAAAAATTCCTTTTTATTTTCTTTGATTTTTGGGAGCAGTAGGAGCATGACCAAAAATATAATTAAGGTGTACCTAGGTATATTTCGCCTTTTACGATCATATGCTGAGGCAAAACAAAATAAATTAACTTAATTTACATTTATATGACAAACTCGTCTTCTTTCAGTTTGTTGTTGACAGAATTAATTCATGTTGTAAACGTATTGTTTTCGCATTAAAATATGTTTTAAGGCCGGAAGGGAAGAAATGCAACAGATGTGGGATAAGGTTTCACGTTGCCTTATTTTAACAGAATTGTTATTTACTTCCATCTCGCAATTAAAGTTTTTCCGGGCCACACGATGTTGCACCACCATTCCCTCCTGACATTTATCAGTTGCATCCGTATTATGGCTTTTTTGCAGCGGATAAAGTTGAGTATGGGATGAAAATACTTTTAAAATTTAATTATTGACAAACATGACAAGGACGGGAAAAAATATTCACAAATTTCAATTTCGCGCATCTTCAATTAATTCATTACTTGACCTTTGTATATTTTTATAGTCCTGCGCTGCAAAAAAATCCCTAACGATGCCAATTAAGAGACTATTTGTTTGCTGTGGCAACAAATTAGCCTGCATCAACAAGGCCAACAGCTAATAATATTTAAAAAAATAGGAAAATGTAAAAATAGTTCAGAAAACCGTCAAGGCAGCATCTTGACAATATAGCGCTTTACAAGGATCCTTGTGGGTTATTAACGACATCAGTAAGTAAAGTCCAATATTAAAATGTCTAAAATATCTCTGTGAGAATGAATAAAAGGTTTTATCGGCGACATTCCACTTTAAGTAAGAAAGATGAATTGATTATATTGTCCGCAGGGCAAGTAAAGCATCTATTTAATGTAGAAAAGGAAAATTTTTAATTAAAAGTACAAACTCAAAACTTAACCAAAGCTTGCTTTAAATTTCCAATTAAATATCCCGAATCTATGCGACTTTTTCCTGCAACCTCTTGGTTTACTTTCGGTTCTGCTGCTGTGAAAATGTGTGGAAAATTCTATCATCTGTTGCTTCCGGGCAATGCAAATGTGATTCCTGATGGCCACCGTGCGAATAGCCCCTTTGACATTGTCAATCAATTCATGTTAGCCAAACTTGCACCCGCTATCAGCAAACATATAGGATGTCACACAGCTCGGCGGCAAATTGAGTTTAAGCTGGTCCTGGCTTTTTTCCGCGGGCCTTGCATGTGCAGAAAAGTGGGGGCGGGACCACGCCCACAGCATAGTGCATTGGGTGGGTGGCTATGGATGCAAATGAAGTGGGGCGAGTGGAGCGGAGCTAATTGCTTTCATAGAGCGCCTACCCTAAAAAGTATGCTAAGCAAACGGGTGCATTTTAGTTTTTTTAGTTTTTGCGAAGAGGCCAAGTTATTAAAAAACTTTTGTGCCCGTATCCAGGGTACACTTTTCCAAGAATTTCCCCCACACACCGACTTTTTTTTCTTACACCTAAATTGGTGGCGAGAGCAAATTCGCAGAGCCCATAAAAATAATAATACATTTTCCTTCTCTCTCGTTTGTGGGAAATTGCAGGACAAACAGTTGTTAAAAGCTCCAAGAGCCGTAAATTTATGGCGGGGTGTTTGGGGAAGTGGCAGCGGTGGAAGCGGTGGATATATGGAGCTGGGCGGTATTCTCGATACCTCGGGTATGCATATTGACTCGCACATCGCATTTTACTCGCACTTTTCCTATGGCGATTAATGCTAATAGAGAAACCCCGCCCAAAAATTAAGACAAACAAACGCAGCGACAAAGTGAAGAAAAACTGAGGGGAAAAGAACACCCTTTGTGGACTTTCACCGCCGCACTGGCGTCGTTTTCTTCAATCTACTCTACTTACATTCTGTTTATTAAACAAAAACACTCAAATTGGGGCCACAGGCAAGCCCATATATTGCCCATGACGAAAGGGCGCCGAGAAGAAAAGCGGAAAATCAGTCGGCAGGGAAAACTGGCCGCCAGGTAGGCGGACACTGATAACAGCGATTTCCTTTCATATTTTCATCGGAAAATGTATCGCATCTTGTGTCGCTGGCACGCCAGGCCCATAGGCAAATTTTCGAGCGGGCTGTGGAATCGTGACATTCTTGCTAAATTGTTTGCTTTCGCTGAAAAATATCTTAAGAGAGGGCCGAGGGTCGCCCTAGCAGTTGCAAAATAAACGCAAGAAACGAGATATCAACTATAGGGGTGGTATTGCAATTATGCAATCTAATAATTCGACAAACCTTTGAAGAACATACGGATACATTTATTGTAATTATAAATTGTGACAATAATACCACATATCAGCCTTTGTGTTCCGAAACATTTAGAAAAAGCAAACCAAGTTTACAACTTTATTTTTATTGAGTTTTTTGTGGTCTTAAAAATGATTTAATCAATTATTATTATATTTAATTTTTGTAATTAACTTTTATGCATAACATACTTAACAGTCCCTTTTAAAAATCAATCAAATACTTACTATTGTTAACCTGCTTAAACCAAGAACTGCAAAGATGCCCTATAAATTCGCTTATCTGTTGCTTTTGGCATATTGAGGCACTTTATTTATGCACATGGAGGGGCTGTGGTGGAGGGGGGTGAGGGTGGTGTCATGGTAAGGAAGTGGAAATGGAGGGCAGGAACTGCCAATCGACACTTTCCGGGAAAGGAGCCGTTGGAGGAATTGGGGGGAAAACAGCGCCTCCGGTCATATCGACACCGTCTTGTGGCAGCTCAGGCAAGGAACAGCAAGTCGAGAAGGCCAGGCCATTAATGCCAAGTTAAAACAACATAATTTAGTGTCGGGCCTTTGGGCCCAAACATAAACAATTCCCCTACAAAAGCGTTGAAAGGGCCCCAAAATGATGGCCACTTGGCCAGAGGTGGGATTTGAAGGGAAGTCCGAGTCCGAGGGCAACAACGTTGCCCAAATCACCGAATAGATTAGCAGCTTTGTTGTGGGTAGATTACAATTATGTAAATTACGGTTCGGCCAAGTCGTGTTTTATGTTTATTATTTGCGGATTTCCAGGAATCTTAACGCACTTGTGGCTTAAAGCGTGTGATTTAGGATAAACAGTGCGTGATTGGTAGATGCAAATGTGCAAAGTGTCAACAGAAATGTCATGTGAATATTTATGGTTATATCTTCGTTAAATGATGTTACTAATTTGGTTATTTGCAATTCCATGTTTATTTCATTAACGAAAGGTTGTCAGTTCAAAGGTTTAATTCAACATCAAGGCCGCAATATCATTTCCATTAATTTTGATTTTAATTGTATTGAAACAATTCTTGATTTTGCATTGCCGCATCGCGTTACTGCAGCCAACTTATGGAACTTTGGCCGGCAATTGCAAGCCAGATAAGAAATTCCAAACTTAATGAACAATAAAGTGCACTGACCTTGATTTTGCTTTTTATCGCTCCTGGATTGGTTCTTTCGTCTGCCTTCAATTCAACTTCTCGCCGAAACTTTTGGCCGCGGAAAAGTTGAATAAACTTGGCCGAAAGGCCAGAAGTGAGCTTAATTGACGATGGGGTAATTATTACTTCTGCCAATGCATTTTGGTATGAAAATAAGAGCATGCATATTGAAATCATACTTGAACTAGACAGTCAGTCATGTAAATACCAAAGTAGATGTCACAGCACTGATTTGCTTGAACAAATCCCAACATAAATGTACAAATATACATAACAAAAGCAAACTTGTACTAAATCAACTACCAATTGTCACCCCATCATGACCTTCTGCCTGTCACTTGTCACATGTCATGTCCCACAGGAATAATGCCATAAAACAAGGGGTCGAGGCAAAAAGGCCTTTTTATTGGTCAAATTAAATTACTTTGTACTTTTGGGAGCCCACAGCAATGTGCGCAAAATAATTTTCCTCCCGTTTTCAACTATTTTTTGTCAACACTCACTTTATGTGTGCTTTTGGTCTATATATGTTTATAATTGCGCCGAACAAAAATGTTTACACTTAAATATTTCCACAGAATAAAAACAAGTTTAATACATAAAAAAACAAAGCATAATTTATTTTGCACTTTCCTGAATGGCTTTGGGAAATTTGTGTACGCTTTAATTAGGATTGAAAACATGGAAATAAAATAAAAATACAGTCGTATTCAAATTCCTTAAATCTGTTTGCCCCTTTGATTGAGCACCATTCAGTGGTTGTAAATCACAGCTTCATGGACACATAAAATTCATATTTGGCATGGGTGTGAGCCAAAATCAGTGTCTGAATGAGAAAATATTTAGCAGGAAAACGTGAAGCGTGCTTTCACTTTTCGGTTGCACAGCACAGCACACAGTGTGTGTGCATGCAACAATCTGTTTATTGATAGTGACTACTAGCTGGTCTTGTTGTCCCGCTGATATTCTGCTAATTGGCGGAAAAACAAGGAGTCTTTCGAGTACAGTATTGGCTCGAATTAAATGTCCAATTGGCATGTGAAAAGGCGTGAAACCAAACCAAATAATTGGTTAACAAGCTTACTTCTATATTTGATATAGATATATAAAGTATATGTATTTTTAATAAGTTTCAGTGTACTTTAAAGCTGCTCTTCTGGAAACAATTCCATCTTGCTAATGGCTAAAAAACGCATTTAAATGCATGCGCTCATTCCCCAGAATCCACGGCTTCATCGATCTACCCTGTTTTTAGGCCCTTATCTGTGGGCGGATTTTGTTGCGCTATGCATTAGCCTGGTCGAAACGAATGGCTGGCTGGCTTCCGAAGCGCACACTACGGGCGAATGCCGGAGCGCAGTAGTTGGGAATCAAGAGGGAACTTGGGAAACTGGTAGCCAGGGCAACAGAATAGCCGGGTTTTGGGGTTCGCTCATTTCACGCTACGCCAATACAAGGATGAAGCTTATGCACTTGTCGGTCTCATTGACGTAATTCTCGGTGCGGCTGTTGCATTGCATTCCATGCATTCGAGTCGACTCGACTAAGGCGAAAAACGAGTTAACATCAAGACGGAATGGTGTCTTGAATGGCATCTAAATATCTGGCCAAATATATCAAAACGAAAATTGGCAACACATTCAAACATTTAATCTGAGAAAGTGGTGCTTTGAAAGGCAATTGAAACCATGCTGCTAAGTAAGGCGAGTGTTTTTAAATCGCAAGATCTGTTCTGAACATTTCATACCTTAATACATGCACTAAGAAGAACTAACGCAACAAATCTTAACCTAACTATGCTCTCTCTCTCTCTCTCTTGAAAGACCAAGATGTTCATATTTATGGAAATTACTTCCACTTCGTTCATAATCCCACCTAATCCTTCATTCTGCAGCCACCAAAACTCAAAACAATTAGCAACATTTCAAAGATGGAGCTGCAAGTCCTTGTTTGGCAAGGGAGTCAAGGCACCTTTAGCTTGCTTCGAGTGCATTTGCATATATGCAAATCAAATTACAAGGATATCGAGACCTCTTAGGAAACCCACAGACATGTGGGGTCTTCCAGTTGATGAGGAAGGAGGAAGTAAACCAAGTCATTCGCATTGATTTGTCCATGGTCACCGGTTGTCTGCCATGTTCTGTCTAATTTATGCAGTGCCAAGTACCAAATAATTTATAGTGGAATTTTTGGTACACATCCCGCGGTAAACTCTATAATTTCAATAAACAAACACAAATGTTCCGCAATTGCCAATCTCAGTTATTAACATACCGCAATCTTCTGTTATATGATTAGGCAAATAATGTCCCTTTCTCTTAAATAAAAAGCGGGCCAGCGACTTCTTTTCTTTAGCCTTGTGGAATTTTTTATACTTTTCCTGATACGGGCTGTGAAATTTTTACACAACAGCTACATTCTCAATCAATTTTTTATTTGTTCCCAACACTGTTTCTTATTTTTTCGGCTTTCTGTATATTATTTCAACAACGCGCAAAAAACTTTTCAGGCTTGACAGCAAGAAAAATTGGAAAGAAATCCTTCTTTTCTGCTTGGTTGTCATAAATGGATGATTAAACAAAGTGACACTAATTTTTGGAGGTGTGAACGGATATAAAATGCGCTGATCAATAAAAGTGTTGATATGATATACAAATTTAAATTGTACACTGGGCGCGGTAATTTTTCTGTTTTTCGCAATACAAAACCGTTACAATCGTGAAAAATTTCCAAAAATAATAAATAATATTTCACAATAGAAGGTTCCAATTATCTTATATCCCGCACGATTTGAAAGCTAATTCTAACAAATAAAACATAAACCTGTTACTCTTTTAACAAAAATCTTAGATTCACCTCGAATGTAGGAGCGGTCGCAACTAAAATCTTTATGTTGACTCCAAACTTTACATATAGTTTCCGGGATCTCGCCGATCGTGCAGACGAACAACACGGACGGACATGCCAAAATTGACTGGGCCATTCCTCCTAATTATGAATAGATAGAATAGAATAGAATAGATATGAAACCTATGTTTCTGGCTGTTACATTCTTGTCAACGCGTGTAGCATACCCTTTTAGGCCGCTAGTAATGGGTATAACTATTGGGCCATGACGCAGTAGCTCGCCTGATTCTTACGGAATTTTAAAACCCAAAAATATAGCAAAATTGTATTAGATTCAGTTAGTATATTACTTCTAATTGAATTATGGGCGTCAAATATATTATTGAAAGTTGACAGTTTTTTCGAACGAAATATAAATAAATTTTTTAGTGCTAAGCTGTTTTCATTCGAAGATATAGTGAAGAGTATTAACTTTTATGAGAAGAAAAACGTGTACAGAAACGTTCATAGATTCACTTGTTTTAATAATTTAACAAATCAACAAAATTGCAATAATTTCCAAATTTTAGATTCACATTTTCTATACTTTTATGATGGAATTGTAGCAGACTAAAATCTTTGCATACTCGAAAACTTTAAAAACATTCTCGCATACACTTTAAAAAACAGACATCCAAAACAAGAACAGAAGACTCAAATTAAATTAGCAGGACGCTAAATGATCACACGGTCGCTCTAAAAGAAAACAAGAAAAATACAAAATTCACAGCTAAGAAGAAGAAAATGAAATTGTTGTTGTTAGCGAAATTCGCAAAAAGATACAATGCTGCTGTATAGACCGGGCGATACCACACAGATACATTTACAGATACAGATACTCAGATAGAGATACGCCCATGCCTCCATATTATTTAAACCCACACAAATTAAGATACAGCTAGAGATAGAGATAGATAGCGAGATAGAGCTGAAAAGGTTGGGCGACAATTTTCGCTCCAAGTTCCAGAGGCCCGCTCAGGGACGGTACTGACGATGGGGCCCCATCCATACATGCATGGTGTAGTTGTTGCTTCTATTTTTAGAACATTAGATGATAAGATTGCGTCGTGGCCGAACCACAAAACTTTTTGCGGTTTTAGCGCAAATGAATATACAAAAAGTAAAAAAAAAAACGAAGCAGAAGAACAATTGTTTGAACAGAGCACGTTTTAAACCAGGAACTACGGGCAATACATGATTTTAGACCAGGATCCTAATTGCGTTCATAGATGGCATCAACCCGCGTTATTATTTTAGATTGACTGACGTTCATTATACAAACATAGAACATAGAAATGCAATTTTTATTTCGAATTTTAACCTTCCAGTTTTCGTAGCTTTGCAATTATGTTTTCCGCCCAATTATTAGCTTAATTCTATTTCAAAACTTTCGTGTATGCCCCGAAGTACATGAAAGCTAATCGCAAGCAAATTGTTTGTTTCAGAGTTTCTGAAAACGATTCTATATTTAAGGTAAAAGTTTAGGGCTGTGTGCGAAAAGCAACCAGAAAAAGACTAAACAAACGCCTCTTAAAATATTTTTTTGTCGGTTTGGTTTTCTTTTTTTGCGGATGCGACGTCGGCCGCGAAGGAAATTATGGGAATAAATGAGAGTGAGAAAATTTGGCAAAAAAAACCGAACTGAATTGTTTATCTAACGAAATTTAGGAATATTTAAATTCGGGCCAAAAAGAATTTTAGGTATATCAGCTTAAAATAATACTTATTACTGAATATCGCTTCAAGGAATCTATTTAAATTAAATGGCTACATTATACTACAGCTAGTATCAGTATAAATCAAATAAAACACTAGTAGCATTCAAATCAAAATTCAATATTTTCCTTTAAGGTTAGTTGTACCTACATTGCGAATTATCTAGGATAAATGGGAAAAAAACAGAAAACACCTGTTCAATCTGAATGGTGGATGACGACGGCTTGGTTGGCTTTGAAGCCAGAAATAGGGAGTCGAACATGTTTATTACTTAATATTTTGCAAGCAAACACCATGGAAATGGGGGAAACATTTGTATTTCTTCGTAAATGTTGACACAGAACAGATACTCAAAAAAAATACGATTCAACGTGCAAGTTGTGGGCATTCTGCGTTTCTGCCAGTTGCCAAAAATAATATGCTGTAAGGTCTCGAGGAAGCTGTCAATTACGACCCACCCACCACCCCACTAGCGCATACACTCCTGTGCAAATAGCGAGCGCCTTCCTATAAATACACAATCTTTATTAATAGAACGCTTTCAGAGATCGAACATTTCAATTTCATTAGCAAACCGAGAATAATGTAAACAAACGAAACACCCAAAAAATGCAGTACGTTCAAGATTTGATTTTTTCTCAATTTCAATTTTTCTTTTCCACACCATAAAAATTTAGTTCGACCAGAAAACGCAAATGAAATTGTTTAGAAAAGACTCCCCGAAGGCTATGTATGTACGTAGAGGCCTGGGGGAAAACGCCTGAAGCCACATCAGCAATTTGAGCACTTCCCCACCGACTTTTAACAGAACAACGATGGGAAAAGCCAACTTGTTGCGGTTCATTGCCGGCATTTTGGTGGCCAACTTTTATCGAACTCTCTCATTCGTTAGGGGTATGGGAAAAGCAGGAAAATTGCGGGAAAATCTGAAGGGGAGCTTGGGTCCCAGCTGAGGTAACCCAAGAGTTTCGGTTTCAATGCAAGTGGCTTTCCCACTGACACCACACACGCATCGGGGTAATTATTTAAATCGGAAATAGCTCGCATTACGGATTACCAAAAAGTATTGGTTTTTGGCAAATAAATTGAAAGCAAAACTGCCGGAGATTAAGTAAACTTTTTCAGCGGTAACCAAAAAATATGATCATGTGATCATTTTAAAACAAAATGTGTAACTATTTTAGTTGTGTTTCTAGTGGTTTCGAAATTTATTTAACAACTATATACACATGTATATGTATGCATATACATATTTACTGGTCATTTCAGTTCCGCGAGATCGTTATAATCTTTCTTGACAAAGATATGAGGCTAACTTACAGGTTGACTGCTCGTTTTGTCATCAGCTTTTGCCAGAGATCGTTCTTCCCTCTCTTTTCTGCCTGCTCATCCGATGTTTTCGCTTCGGATGCCTCCCACGTTGGCGTTTGGATTTACAGTTAGATAAAGTTTTTTGTTTTTCACGATCACGGCGTTTTCCTTTCTATTCTCCTGTTTTTTGTTGGATTTTTGTGCAGTGTTTATTTTTCTAATTGGCTTGCTTTTTGGTTGTTTAACGATTGTTCACTTTGTGCTTTTTGTTATTCCGGTTGCTATTTACTCGCGTTCTCTCTTCGGATGGGAAATATTGTGGTTAATATACATTTAAATTTCGCGTTGTTTTTGTTGTGTTTGCATATGGGCAGAGAGCTAGTGGGAGAGAGTGAATAACTAACTAATGTTTGTAGCGGTAAATTTCACAACAATGCACGCTTAAAGAGCAATCAAAAAGAAGAGAGAAATGCATTGTATTGGGTTCTGGTTCTTAAAGCGCAAAGAGCGAACAAGATTACTGCGAAGAATCTGGAAGAACAATCGAATGCCGAACTGTTCAAATTCTAAGTGTTTGAGTATTATTTTCGGAATTTATAGTCAAATAAGCAAGTTAATATGACAAGGTTCGAGTGTCCAAAATTACACCGCTGTATCAGTAGAGTGGCTTATCAGGGAAACAAAACAAATCTGTTATCTTTGCACTGCTCTCCCTCTCGCTGACTGGCCCGAAAAACAATTATCACAAATTCCAGTTTTCGTTATTTTTTCGATTTTTTCCCCGTATTGTTGTAAAATTTATGGCGCTGCGGCTGCGAACACTCTTGTTAACACATTTGTCGGAATTTGTTTTTCATTCAATAATAATTATTAACACAAACCGCACTGGATTTTATTCGAAATTCTATTCGGCTTTTTACTTTTTTCACCTTTTTCGCACTCTTTGGGTTTTGTTTTTGCCCCAATCCAATCAGAGAAATATATATATTAAACATACATATGTATGCATAATATCTTTTTCTGTGAGTGCGTATGTGTGTGTGCGAGAGTGCGATGGGGCGCACGCGGCTTTGCCGATCCGAAAAAACAACTTGGGGCGCAGGAGAATAGAATAATACTGAAAGCCCCAAACGAAAATCGGGCGAGCGACACCGCATGCTCCCAGAGATGGCACTTTGGCTTTTTTCACTGTGTTAAGGTAGGCATATGAGGACGCTTTATCAAACAATTTTAGTTTCGCTCAGTGTAGGATATCCGAAAGATATCCATCAAGATATATTATCAACACTTTTTTAAAATTTTTAAAACTAGGTTTAAATGGATTAAAAGATAAATAGTCAAATTATATTGAGCAGATACATTTTGGAAAAACATAGTCCTCATTTAAAAATTGCACGATAAAAGGTATAACTAAGTACTATACTAAGAAAAGTAGCGTTGACTGCCACACACTTAGCGGTTTTTGCTATCCGCCAAAGATTTGCTCCTCTCACTTGCCATCACTGATTTCCGTGCTCTCGGAGATGATATGAGAACAGTAATTGACGCTGCCGCTGCGGATCAACATGTGTGTGCTGTAAGAGAGCGGGAGAGCGAAATCAGTTCTCTCGTTCTCCCGCTCGCACACATTCATGCAATGGGCATCTGCAGCGAATTCTATTTTTAAACTTAAATTAATATTGTTCTTTATTTTATCAGCAGCGGCGCGAAAATAAAGCAGGCAGCGTCGGCGTTCGAAGGCGGCTGCTGTGAGGGAGAGGCAACGGGAGCGGCGGCGGAGAGCAGAAAACAAATAAATAACACGAGAAAAACTAGACGCTGCTACTGCTAATCAGGCAGAGAAAAGATATCACTGTCTCCTTCTGTCTCCATCCCTTTCCCACTCTATGCCGCTCTATCGGGTGTGCGAAAAGCGAAGCTCAAATGCTGTCGCAGTGCTAGTGCTCTGTCTCGCTTCGGCTCTCTCCATCTTCTTTGCCCGCTATCACCGCTTGATAAGAAATGCGTTAATCTTTATTAAGCGCTGCCGCTGCTAGTGTGTGCGTGTGTATTGGTGTGTATTCCGCTGAGCTCGTGCGTGTGTGCGTTTGCGGAGTATTTACATGGGAGTTTTTCATTTTCTGCTGACAATTTCCGTTGGAAACTTTTCGCCAAGGAGGTGCTAACACTAGCAAAACTGGCAAAGTCCAAACGGAAAATGTAATTTATGCAGAAAGCCGGAGAAACAGAAGCACAGAGAGTATGAGAACAGTCAGAAGAAGAAATAGAAAAATCGGACCAAATCTACAACAACAGCTTGTTGGATGACTCAATATTGCAGTGAAATAAAGGCTCTTTTGTATCAAGGAAAATAGGAAATGATTAATACAGGAATATTTCCAAGTTGCAAGACAGTTGGTAAATAACAGAGTCATAATCACAGCGTTCGGTAATATATTTAGTTTAACATTAGGTTAAACTAATTTTAGTTATTTTATATTTAGTTTAACATTAGGTTAAACTAATTTATTGAATAAATAAAGTCTGTATATTTGGATTTGAAGCATATCCATATATTACCGAGAATAATAAAATTATGCTGCATCATACATACAATCGGATTTATAAAGATTTTGATAAGCTAAGGTGAAGTAGAAATATAAAAAATAGGATTTAGTAGTGAAATAGTCCTCTTAAGATACTTTTCCTGATGACCGTTGGTTGAATGTTTTCAGTTTAATTTAAATAATAGGCATTTGATATAAATAAGCTTCGTCTATATTGAAAACAATACACCTACACTTAAGGCAACCAAATTTGCAGTTAGTATTTCCAATTGGCGACCGTAAAGGTAAACAAAAATGTAAACTGTTGCAGACAGCAAATGCGGTAAATCGCAAAAATCGTAAATAAATCCTAAGATTGTGCCAAAATAAAACCGTTTTAAAGGTTATTCATAGTAGCAAGTGCAAGTTTGTCGGTCGAAAATGGCAACCCTGGCGAGACAGAGCGAACAAGTGTGAGCAAGAGCATCAGAGAGAGGGCAGAGGAGATCAGTTGTTGTGATAATGCAACGGGTGAAGAAAACAAATGCAAAAAGTTTCTGCGTGTGAGCGCGAAAGTGCGTGAGCGGCGGTCCAAACAAAAACAAAAGCGCGAAGCAAAAATGGTTTTCTTTTTGTTTCAGTTTATGTTCCTATTGTTGTTGGTTGGTAGGTTTTTTTGCTTTTCCAACGACGTGACAAGTGCAAAGAGCGCCAAATTGTACATTTTTATGCATGGGCCGCCAGTGCATTGTGAAACTTTTCCGACTTTGCCTTTATGGCTGTGCATTTGTTTTATCACTGCAGCACTTTTGCCATTGCGATCGTGTGGGTGCCGCTACTTTGTGTGTGTGCATTTGTGTCTGCGTTTTCGAAAGAGCAATTCAGAACGCAATTAACACTGACGGCGCCCATGCTGGTTATCAATTAAATCACATATTCACTTTGTACCATTTTACTAAAAACGAATAAAGAACCTCATCATGTTGCTCTTTCCAAACGGTTATTTCGAATTTACCGCTTCTCTGGCTCCGCGATTCGTCCGCGTTTCCCGTTTTCCGTCGCGACTACCTACCCGATTTTGAATATGTGATGTAGCAGTGTGGCCAGTGCGTTGTGCCAATTTACCGGAACTTTTTGTCTTCAACATTCCTTGGTATTTTTAAGTAATTCTAGCGCGGTCACACGGCTCTGGCGCTCTCTTAATTATTCTCTTGAATGTAGGTAGCGGTGACATCCACCACGCTCAGCGAGGACAACCGCATATTTTAAATTACACTTATACATGTTGAATTTATTTCCTTACTCTGCGTGTCAGAATCAGCGTTGATATTTTATGGCAGTTTTATAAAATACATCATAAACTATTAAATATATATATTTCTATACAGGCATTGTAAGTAATACAGCTGTTTCTTGATGCCAGGGAGTCAAGACCTGAACCAGTTCCTTAGGCCCGAACTACTGCTCGTCATCCCTGAAGAACAAAGTTTACTGCAATCGAAAGCAATTGTTTATTAAGCTGCAAATATACTCGTGAAAAAAATCAAAACAACCATGAACAACAAGTGTTGCAACTATTACTAACTAGTCGCTAGTTTAAAGCAAAGTGCGTTGACATTAACCAGTTATGGAAAAACAAAAGCACACGTGAACTAAGAAAACAGATAGAAGGTGGTAAAGGTGCGTTTCTTTTTCTGCTAATAATGTAGATAGTGTCTAATAGATTAATTTTCGCGGAAATCAGATCGGGAAACCAGTGGAGCCTGGGAAAATGCCCTGTTGGAGCTCCCAAAGGCCAAGTGGCGTCACTAAAAACATCGTATGATCCGGTCGAGCCCTCTGATTGGTTGAAAGCGCTTACGCATGCTTTCCCGGTCGCGTATGTGTGTGTGCAGTGCACAGTGGGCCAAAAGCGAAGTAAAAGCTTAGACCGTTTAAAAATATTCGCCTCTATTGCAATTTGCATTAGTCTAGCAAAACTTGATATAGCCAAAATGATCTCAAGATATTATATTTTGTTCCTATTTTAACTACGAGCAAACAACAAACAAACAAAAACAAGTTAACACATATGCCATTTTCAGGTCCGACTGTGATTCACTTTAGGTTTGAGTACAATTAAAAGATTTATTTTAACTTTGTTACGTATATTACAAATTTAATTATAAAAACCCCTTTTAATCTGTTATTAAAGCTGCAAGTGGCCACTGTGGAAAAAGGGTAATTAAATGAATTAATGTGATTATAAACATATTAATATTTGTTTTTTCCGGCACCAACATACTTGTCCCACTGTTGTTATTGCGCCGCATAGAACTTTAATAAACAATCCTCAAATGTACAAACATACATACATAAATATGCACATACGTGGGCCCGCCAGTATTTAATTACGAACCGTTTTTGTCCCTTTCATCAGCAGCATTCGCAATGGACACGACACTGATGAACTTAATAGACGCTCCGCTGGACGAGTCCATGGATTTGTTCAAAGCGGAGGATGTCTTCGAACCGTTCGACGCCGACCTGCACTCGGACATGCTGGACATCATCCTCAACGACATGGACCTGGCGCCGACGCAGATGTACAACATGCTGCTGGACGAGCCTCGAACGCATACCCAGCAGACGCAGTCCGTGGATCAGCAGCCGCAATCCGTCGAGCAACAGCCGCACGTGAAAAGCGAGCACTCTTCGCCAGTGCACATCAAGGAGGAACTGCATCAGCAGCAACAACAGTCGCCGCTTCTCGTCTACAAACCAGATCCCCTCATAGCCACAAGCTACAATTGTCCCCAGCAACAGCCGACGGGCCTTTTGAAGGCCGCCCAACCAACAGCCACCATACATCACATGGACGCCCAGCGGATGCCGCCGAACACGGCGGTGTATCCCCCATCTCTGGGCAGTAGCTTTGTCTACCAGTCCATGTCCCCGCCCACGTCGCCGGTGGAGTCTGCGAACCAGAATGTCAATGTCATGCAGCCCGTTGCTGCAACTCCTGCTCCCGCTTCTGCTCCTTTGCCCCAGCAGTCGTATCCGCAACCCTTCATTACGTACAACTCTAAGGCCGGAATGACTTCCGATGAAGCCATGTACTTCCTCTTGCAGCCCACGGTAGCCAGTCCAACCCCATCTCCACCTGTGGCTCCACCACCGACAAGCACAGGTAGTCGGGCCAGCAAGGTGCGAGTGGCACCACTGGCTCCGTCACCTGCCGCTATGGAAGTCCAGGGCAAGGTACCTATCAACCGGGTTCAACCCAAGGTGAAGGAAGTAAAGCGCTCGGCCCACAACGCCATCGAGCGGCGCTATCGCACCTCAATCAACGACAAGATTAACGAGTTGAAGAACTTGGTAGTGGGAGAGCAGGCCAAGCTGAACAAGTCCGCAGTGTTGCGGAAATCCATAGACAAGATTCGGGATCTGCAACGCCAGAATCACGATCTGAAGGCAGAGTTGCAGCGCCTGCAGAGGGAGCTAATGGCACGCGACGGCTCCAAGGTGAAGGATTTACTTCAGCTGGGCACTCGGCCTGGTAGAGCATCCAAGAAGCGCCGCGAGAGCTCGCAGACCTTTACCACGGATGCCGGACTGACGCCGCCACGCAGCGATGAATCGGATCCTTCGCTCTCGCCCATGCACTCGGACATCTCGTTGCCGCCATCACCCTATGGTGGATCCACCGCCAGCTGTAGCAGTGGCAGCAGCAGCAGCAATGAAGAACCACTGGTGGTGCCCAGCTCTATGCGCGGCATGGCCACCCACTCTCGCCTCGGACTCTGCATGTTTATGTTCGCCATCCTGGCCGTCAATCCCTTCAAGACCTTTCTCCAGCGCGGCCACTATGACAGTAATGACGATCTTGGCGACATGAGCGGTCAAAGACGCATTCTCTCTTACGACGTGGAAGGTAGCTAGCCTAGCATCCAGATGTTGTTAAATATTGCTAATGGGTTTCTCCTTGATTTAGGTGAAGGTTTTGCTGTCTGGCAGCAGAGTTCCTGGATATGGCTATTGAACTTCACACTGATGCTTGGATGCTTGGTGAAATTGCTGGTTTACGGTGATCCGCAGCTGGACGCGCAAACGGACGCCTACTGCCAGCACAGGCAGCGGGCTGACTTCTATTTTAGCCAAGGACAGTCGTCTCAGGCCTACGCCGGTTACCTCAACTGTCTGCATATGTTTGGATTAAGTCTACCGGCGTCGCGCTTGGAGTGTTACTTGCAGACCACGTGGCAGTTCCTTCGTTTTCTTTTCCATCGCCTCTGGCTGGGTCGGGTGCTGTCACGGCGGTCCGGTGGGCTGTTTAGCAACGCCGCCAGCAGGAAACAGGCGCTGGCATCTGCACGCGAACTGGCCCTGCTCTTCAACCGACTGAATCAATTGCAACTGACTGGAAATGGAAGCCGCGGTGACATGAACGGCATTATGATGGCACTATTCGCAAGCAACATGGCTGAAGTGGCGCACAATCTACTGACACCGCGCGAGACCATCTGCATCCACGTAATGACAGCGTTGCGAATGAAGCGCAGTGCCCCAAAATGGTTGCAACAGCTCTTCGCCCGATACTACATGAGCCGGGCTCGTCAAGAGTGCGGTCTCACTAGGGCCACCGAGCAAACGCAGGAGCTACGTTGGGCATTCACAGCCTATGGATATCGCTACTGCGCCACGCACGTCTTCACGTACGATCTGAGCGACTCCGGCGAGCAGGATGGATTCTTCACACGTCTTAGGAATCCATGTGATCCCGCTGCCCACGTCATTAAGGTAAGTTGGACTGAATTTCTAGTGTATCGCACACAATTCAAAACTAATTGTTTCTTTTCCAATAATCAGCAATATCGAGAGCATTTGCTGTTTAAAGCCATTCAGTGTCTGGTAGGAGCGGGCCACAAATCGGGAGGCCTGCCCACATCTTCTGTCAGCGGAGAGGCGGAACAGTTGCAGCAACAGCAGCACAGCGGCACCATTGTCAGCAATGTTCTTAAGTACACGTCCCTCCTTAAGGACACTCTCTGGGCTGATGAGGATGAGCGGGATACAAACGTGGTGTGGTGGGCCGATGTTTTGGAGACCGCAGTGCACTGGCTCCTTGGTGAAGACACGCTGGCCGAGCAATTGTACGGCAGGATCAAGCAAATGCCCACGCAGCTGCAACAGTGCGGCGAAAACGATCATCTGCCCAAGGCGCTGCATGCTGTGCTGCGAGCTAAGATGATCTTACTAAAGTGAGTAAAACTAGAACAACTAATGAAAAGAACAAAACTAATCATCGCACACCTTTGCAGAAACAATGGCAACGCACTGGACAAAAGTCTCAAGCAATTGGTAAACATCCTCTGCGATGAGTCGAGTGTGGAGCTCCAAGAGTGCTTGACTGTCAACCGGATCACCGACGCCAAGGGTATAAAGCTGGTAAGAATGTGTGCACCCCGAACAATCAGTTTTTGGCGACTGAGTGCCACCAGACTCTTCCTCTGGAGATGACACGAAGGTGCATTGTAGTCGCATTGTCTGTCCCAATTGCTTCAGGCAATACAACTTCAGTGCAAGCTCTGTGCATTTCACATACAACGCCGAATGTCTCTGGCAAAAGTCGCCAAGTTTTAAGAGCGCACTAATCATTATTTCTTCTATGCAGCTTTTCCAGTTGCTTACCTGCGATTGGCTGCTCGAAACTAGGACTGCTCTGTGGGAACTGGAACACATGAATATGGAGGACGATGGCTTCTACCAAGTGCCAGGTGAAGTGCTCGAGAAGTTCCAGACCGATTTGAACTCGTTGCGCAACATTGTGGAGAATATACCGGTATATGCAAATCCTTACCCTTCCAATATGTCTGTTCCGTAACCTGAGCTTGTGTAAACTTTTGCCATTACAGAACGCCCAATCGCGCATATATTTGTACGAGGCAGTTTGTCGCCTGATGGCTGGAGCCTCACCGTGTCCAACGCAACAGCTCTTGGACAGGAGTCTGCGATCACGCAACGCCCACTCGTCCATCTTCTGCGGCAGCAAGGATCGGCGGCAGCAGAACTTCGTGGGCGGAGAGCGGGAACGGGCTTCGGCCATGTACGTGGCCTGCAAGTATCTCCCGCCTGCGCTGCTCAGCTCCCCGGGTGAACGTGCTGGCATGTTAGCCGAGGCGGCCAAGACCCTGGAGAAGGTGGGCGACAAGCGAAAGCTCAAGGAGTGCTACCAGCTGATGAAGTCGCTGGGCAACGGCATTGGCAGCGTGAAGGCTTAGGATAGTAGTGAAGTACATAATAAGTGGCACGAACGTGGTGTGGATTTTCAGCAAATGAATACCCGTTTGCTATTCAAAAGAATTACAAATGCCTAGGTCTTTATAATTACGCTATTCCTCTGTTTTCCACGCCCGGTTATGCTTAGATTGTAATTTTAAAATTATTTAATATGGACATTTTATTTGTTTATTATTTACCGTACTTGTTAAACGTATTTATAACAATAAATATTTTAACAGATTTACAAGGCCTTTTATTGGTTACCGGTGCATGCTCCTAATTTGTTAAATATGTACATAATTCATGGAAAACGTATTAGTAGCGTATGCAATCTTTTTCCTTATATAAAATGAAATATTCTTCCATTCGCGTCGGTCATTTTGCGTCGGCGGAGTTTTGTTAGTCGGGTGCATCACAGGGTGAGCTACCAAGCACTATATATATATATACAAAAACAGAATGTATATGTATAATAATAATACACACAGAAAATAATATAAATTCCTCAGGCACACTTCAAGGGAAAAAATCTGTGAAATGGAAAACTTGCTGGTAGAGTCATATTACTTTAGCACTGTGCTTAGTTTTTTTGGTATGTTGTCCTTTTGTTCAGCATGGACAACCTTTTAAAAAATATAGTTAGCTCAGCAGTTCTTCGCGGACTCGCATGCCACTTGTATTTTTTGGCACCCGGCGTTTGATTTTCGTCTGGAAACGGTTCATCCAATGCCATTAATAATCATGGACTGGCACAGATGGGCCAATCGTTCCGATCAAGATGTTTATGATTACAAAATAAAGGAGGATGAGTTCGAGGGGAAGGGAATCCCCTACAACGATTGGACTCTTAGACTGACTGTTGCCATCGAAAGGTCGCACTGTGAGGTGAGTCTTTTGCTAAAGTAAAACTAGTCAAAGATAGTATCACACTTAGAGTAGGTATCCCGCTGACAGTGATGACATGTGGCTCCATCAAAACTCACTTGCAAGTGTTTATCATTCCTGAACTTATCTGTGAACTGAAGGGTTTTTGGTAAATTTTGGTTGTTCCAAATAATTGTGTATCCATTAAATTATACCTTTTTCCGAGTATCCGGTGTCTTAATGAAATCGAGCGTTAGCAAAAGCCGGTCTTTCCGATCCGCTCCTGCATCAGCCACATTGTCCAAAAATTGATTTACATCCTCGATAGGCATCTTCCAATGTTTTCCCAATCTCAGATGATTTAGGTTATAGCAATTTTGTACTAGCAACATAAGTTGGCGACTTGGGTTTGCAGGTGAGTCAATGCAATCCAGGGCCAGGCACTCGAGATCTTTCAACTGGCCCAACTGGGACACCGATTGAGCTGGCCAGTTATCACAGTCCAGAGCGTTGAGTTGCCTAATCGCCAGGATGTGATGCACTTGGTCACCTCTAACGCGGACGGATATGAGCTGTAGCTTTTGGAGGTTACTAACTCTTTTGGCCACCGACCTATAAAAGTCGTTGTCCACTTCTGCTGTCCAACGTGAGATTAGGCGCAGGGATCGGAGACCTTTAAATTCACCCAACTCCGGGAAGCTCATATCAAAGTTTTCGAGAGTAAGGTGATCCAAGTTGGGAAACTTATCTGCCAACAACGGGACCTGGTGAGATCTCCTGCGATCCGGTCCGAAATTGAGAAGCAGTCGCTTCAGGGAAGCCATACTTTCAAACATTTGTTGGAAGGAGGCGTTGCTGAGGTTTGGGTCGATTCCATCCAAGTCCAAGGCCTCCAGTTTACTGAAGTGCCGCAATTGATCTACTGCAATAGTAATTCAGATATATATTAAGCTTATAAAAAGGATTCTATTCACCGACTCGAATGAAGTTTAGGGAAAATAATCTAAAGTAATTTTAGATTAAGCAATATCTTTTTCAAGTTAAAATATTGACCAGAGTTAAACGATAAAAGTGTGAGTGGTATGAAACAATTAATATGAAGCGCTCGTGGTTTTCGTACTCACGCTGTGCAGATCTGGCATCGATCAGAGTGAGATTGGTTAGACTGGGTAGCTCCAGGAGGAGCTGCATGATGTGGCCCCTGTCCCCACTTTTCGGCGGCGACTCTGTAACGGCGTGCATAAATATGATGACTGCCTGTCGCAGTTTGGGGCAGTGCCGTCCCAGGAGCCCCAGAAAGGGGTAGGTAAACGGCTCATCCCAGCTACCATGGGGCACTTCGCACCTGGACACTTCGGAACCGCACAGCTGCAGCAGGAACTCCCAGTCCGGAATGGTTTTCAGAAGCCGCACATTGATTTTTTTGTGGCGCGTTCGCAAAATGTCCGTCAGTACAACCTGGAATAGTGGATGGGCCCGGCCCAGATTTAGCTGGTCCTCCAGCACATTTATATATGAAAATATCTGATGGTAGCAGTCGTAGTTGAGATCCAGGAAACCGGGTCCCCCACTCATACTCTGCGGTCTTCCGACCAGGAAGGAGAAGGGGCAGCCTAATCCCAGTTTGTCCATTGTCCTGAAACTATTTTGCAGTTCAACTGTTTCCAAGTTGATAATACGATATTTCCCGTTTTTATGCGGCTTATATCGTAATAAATCTGCTATCGATAACATAACGGAGCAGCTGATGTTAAATTTTAAGTTTGAAGACTTTTTGGTTATTCCCTTTTTTTTTTAAATTTGTAATTAATAAATTTAATTATTTTACTTTTGTATGTAAGACCTTCATAGCATTTCAGGAGCAGATTCCCGAATTCGCCAGATATTTTTATCACGCCAGCATCTACTCCATTTGGAGATCTCTGCGAAATCGTTTTATGTTCGTTTACACTAAAGAGTTTGAGGACAAAAAAGATAGTTATCTGTCCGGTTATATATTCCAAGGTAGGATAAGTGCAGTGAATTGAAATAATTACACATGCTCACCATTTGAATTGCTAGATCAACCTAACATCTTGGTAATTACTTCACAATACCTGAACTCAAGCACTTTTGAAATTAAAACGAACCGATTTGTCGGTCCGCGAAACTTTAACAAAAACCCGGAGCCTGTTGAGTTTTACATACTCCAGCGTTTCGATGCCAAGGGTACGAAAGCTACTTGGGAAACCCAGAGTGCAATGTCCAGCAAGATGCGAAACCTCAAGGGACGCGAGGTAGTCATAGGCATCTTCGACTACAAGCCTTTTATGCTATTGGATTATGTGAGTTTTAATAAGTTTTCGCTACCAGAATATATCGCAGTAATTCCAGTTATGTGAGTTAGGAAAAGCCACCATTATATTATGATCGTTTTATGAACACGACGGATGTAACCATTGATGGAACAGATATTCAACTAATGCTCATTTTCTGCGAGTTGTACAACTGCACCATTCAGGTGGACACATGTAGGTAATTAAATACATTCAACTAAAGCTTATTGTCAAGGCAATCCACAGCTGAACCATACGACTGGGGTGACATCTACTTGAATGCCTCGGGCTATGGTCTGGTTGGAATGATCCTCGATAGACGAAACGATTACGGAGTAGGGGGCATGTATTTGTGGTAAAACTCTTGATTAATCAATCAAACATTTTGAAAAGTAAACCATTCCATCGCTTTCTAGGTACGAGGCGTACGAGTATATGGACATGACTCATTTTCTGGGACGATCTGGAGTAACCTGTCTGGTGCCCGCTCCGAACCGTTTAATCAGCTGGACGCTCCTGCTCCGACCATTCCAGTTTGTCCTCTGGATGTGCGTGATGCTCTGCCTTCTGCTCGAGAGCTTAGCTCTTGGTATAACCCGTCGCTGGGAACACTCGTCGGTTGCGGCAGGCAATTCCTGGATCAGTAGTCTGCGCTTCGGTTGCATCAGTACGCTGAAACTTTTCGTAAATCAGAGCACCAATTATGTGACCAGCTCGTATGCTCTAAGAACCGTCCTAGTGGCCAGCTACATGATCGACATTATATTGACCACTGTGTACAGTGGCGGTCTGGCGGCCATCCTCACTTTGCCCACTTTAGAGGAAGCGGCGGACTCTCGCCAACGTCTCTTCGACCATAAGCTCATTTGGACGGGGACTTCACAGGCCTGGATTACCACCATTGACGAGCGATCGGCCGACGTAAGCCCTACAAAATTAAATTTATTAGTACATTTTTTAAGATTCTTATTTATGCAGCCAGTTCTTCTTGGTTTAATGGAGCATTACCGAGTTTACGATGCCAATTTAATATCCGCCTTCTCGCACACGGAGCAAATGGGATTTGTCGTCGAGCGCCTTCAGTTTGGTCATTTGGGCAACACCGAGCTAATAGAAAACGATGCCCTAAAGCGGCTGAAACTTATGGTGGATGATATTTACTTTGCATTTACGGTGGCGTTTGTGCCGCGACTGTGGCCGCACTTAAATGCCTACAACGACTTCATTCTGGCTTGGCATTCCTCGGGCTTTGACAAATTCTGGGAATGGAAGATCGCCGCCGAATACATGAATGCGCACCGCCAAAATCGCATCGTGGCATCTGAGAAAACGAACCTAGATATAGGACCTGTTAAACTTGGCATTGATAATTTTATTGGCCTAATCCTGCTTTGGTGCTTCGGCATGATTTGTAGCCTTCTGACATTTCTCGGAGAACTCTGGAGGGGACAGGGGTAGTTTAATTGTTTTTATTTTCTATATACATCTACAATATCAAAACTAAACTGAAACATGGAAGTATATTTACATATAAGATATGATTTAAAGATGGACGCGGCAAGGTAGTTGCCCGCGAAATCCTCCGCCTGCACCGTTGTTGCAAGGGGATGTCAACGTGGCACGTTGCTGCTCACGTAGTAGCTAAAGTGTGTTGCGGCGAGTTGCTGCCCACAACACAGTCACCTCGTTGTCGCCTCTGTAGCTGTGGTGTGGTACAGAGTGCGGATCAGGACCAGGTGGTGGCCACGATCGGTGACTATAGCTGAAGTGACCAACTGGAATAAGCCGGTAGCAGGGTCGTAGCTCCGACTTGATATTCACGGCAGGTATCTTACGATAACATCACTTTATTTCGGCTGTCAGTTCAGAACTAAGTAATACAAAGAAAGATTACCCTATCTCGCACAAATCACGGCCGCCGACCAGCATCCGAAGTATAGCTTCGTGTGTCGTTCGTCGTCACACGCAGCTTTTCCTGATGTTACTTGTTAACTTATATATTTATCATCGAGAGCCAACAAAATTCTCTTTATTTATTGCTTTATAAGCTTTGTAAAAAGATTTTGAATAGTGTCTTTCAGTTTAACTCAAATGGAGCACCTGATCAGTAACTCGAGTAATTAAAGGATCCAGCTCGTGGTCCCCCAACTCCTGGTCCCACAGATCGTACAGAGTATCCGTGGCTAGATTGACGGAGTTGTTCACGGCGGTTGTGTTGAATGTTCGAAGGGAGAGGAAGATGACTGCATCCTCCACCAGAGGGCTGTAGGTATCGCAGATTGTGTGCAGGGCTCGAGCTCCATTCGGCGCAATCTGTAATAAGAAAGCTTTCAGAATATTGCAGAACGAAAGAATTCAGGGTAATCACTTCATTTAGGTTCACTATTAAAAAAACCTTTCCATCGTTGATTTTTGATTTGAATTGTTCAATCGCCAAACCGTATTCCTTCATGTGCTCCTTCTTCATGTGAATCAGCTTTCGGGGACCACCTGTTCAAATGGCGAGCGCATAGTGGGTTACATTAGAAATTTTAAATGAATATTGCGCTTTTCTTACCAAAGCACATTGAAGCCTCAATGGCAATTTCATCGATCAGTTTCTCCAGCTTTGGATCCTGGTGCAGGAACAAAAATACACTGGGGTGCTTGTCCTTTTTGTTAATCAGCCCCTCGATCCCCTTTTGCAGGGCTCTCCATACTTTTTCCTGCTGCTGGGGATACTTTGTCCTGAGATCCTTAAAGTCACACTGTTTCTCCTCTATAATGCTGGATCCGTACCCATAGACAACCAATAAACCAAATAGAACACCGGCAAGCGCTAGTTTAATACCGATGCCGTTGTGATGTTCATTGATAGAATTGTGCTGCTCCTGCCTTGAACTCGGCCTAGAAGTTGAAATACTGCGTCTTCTGGACTGATCGGTGGGTTTGGGAATACTGGGTTCGTCATGGGATTCACTTTCTTCCAGTTCGTCGGCCGAAGATGTCCCTTCCTCGTAGCTTTGTACCGGCTGCCTATTGTAGGAGTGGTCCTGGTCCACATCGTCCTTTGACTGGGAAAGAGCCCCAGGTTCGTTACCATGCAGTGGTCGTCTCGCCAGATTACTCATTGTTATTACAATTAGAACTGCTTTCAATTGAATAGTAAGAAGAATATAAAAAATGCTGAGAAGCTCAAAACAATATATCGATATCCAAAAACTGTATCGATTGTTCCTATAAAAAATGCCGAAGGAATAAAAATATATCGCAAAACATCCAATAATTTCCAACATTGTAAAATCAAAATTGATTATAAATTTAAAGGAAATATGAAAGAATCAATTTATCAAATAGTTTATTCCGATATATCCCAGACTTAGGGATACGACTTTAAAGATTAAACACAATATGTACAGAGTATGTATATTAGCTTAAATTAAGTCCTACTTAATCCTGATTAACTATTCTACTCCGCCGTTGGAACCGTATTCAGAGTAAGGCGTCGTAGCCTGCCCAATACGAAGATTTCGTCTATAGCTTTTTTGGCATAGAATTTTTGGTCCTCGCTGAGTTTGCGGTACTCAAGGGACCAGGTCTGTGCATAAACATTGGACTCCTCGACCCCACTTGCGTCGAGTGGTAGCGCGATCTCGGGAATGTCCGGAATACGGGCTGAAGCTGCAGTGGAATCTCCGCCGCTGACCGCTTCCCCCACAAAGGCGGCAACATCGGCAGGAGAGGGTTTTGTTTCCAACTCATCCGACATGGATTGTTGGTCATCATGTTCCTCATGATGCTCCTGGTCCGTCTCCTCCTTTCTGTCGTTGGATTCGCCCTTGGAATTGTAGCAGCAGAATGCCTGTTTCTTGAGATACTGCAGGTGACACCGGTGACGCCTCAGGTTCGTTGTGGATTTGTGGGTGAAGGACATAATGCTCCTGCAGCCGATGCAGAACAGTACGTGCTCCAGAAAGCTACCATCGTCCTTCTTGATCTTGCGATACACCCGCCACACAGTGCTCCGTGTGCTTTTGTCATTAACAGCCAATTGGTAGACGCCGGTTTCAATTTTCTCGTGAATATCATCGAATTTTAGCGGCATCTTGAATTATTTTGCTATTTTGTTTTGTTTTGTTCAACTAGTCTTTATCATCCACATCGATTGTCCATAATCGTGCTAATCGATTGCACCGCCCAGGTGGCAACCCCGATTAGAGGCACATTGCGCCGGCAATTTTACATATATCATTTTGTTTTTATTATTTTTTAAAGTGTTTTCTTGTTTTCCTACCTGGTTTAAATGGCGGCATTGTGCTTAGACTTTCTCGGCTTCCAGGTGGGGGTTGGAATATTGTTGTTTGGGTTAGTAGCCGGCATACTAAATGGCTTTAAGTTTCCAAACAGGAGGCACTGAAGAAGATGCGAGATGTGGACGACAAGATTATATATGCACTAAATGCCCTGCCAACGGAGTCGTTTAAGGGTCAAGTGAACAGTGAAAGCACCTGTCGCGATCTGTACGCGAAGCTCCAGGAGTCACACTTGGCCAGGGTAAATCCTGATTAAGTACAACACACGGGGATCTTGACAGATAGCTTCTCCTTGCAGCAAGAAAGCATACGCAGTTGCATAACAATTTCGGCTAGTAATCTGAAGAAGCTAAGGGAAAAGCGGGAGACCCAGCCGGATGATGTGGATACGGATAACCAGTTTAGGGCGGAGCAGCGCAAGGTAACCGAAATACCTAAGTCTTACTCTTAACTGATGCCTATGATCCTTTCCAGCTGCGGGTTCTCCAGGCCGAGCTCAATGTCGAGGACATCATTAAAGATCGTTCCTACAAGACCTTCAATGAACGATGCCGGTCCTATTTTCATGCTGGCCAATAGGTGGAACAAATGCAATGACTAGTTTTAGGTGGATTTATTAGCAGAAGTCTCATGGAACTGCCAAGCCAGAAGGCATTTACATGCACTCCGTTGTATTACAAGTTGTTTACAACAAGTACATAAATATAACAGTCTAAAAAGCACAAACTTTATTCGTCGCGGGGCAGGTTGTATGTAGCGTAAACCGATCCGACGGGTACGCATTTTAGGTTGGCCAAGGCTTCCAGGACGCGCTGGGTGGCATCCTTTAGGTCGTTGTACTCGTGCAGCAGTTCAATGATCTTCTTTTTCTGACCCTCTGACGTTTCATTTGTCTTATTGGCCGTTTTGCGCGACTTTTTCTTATTTTCTTTCATGTTTAAATTAAATGCAATTGGATTGGAATTACTGCTATCGGTTGATATCGCTATCGATAGCGCGTCAGCTGTGTGCATTGCATTTTGACAGTCCGGCATCCCCGTTCCTCACAACGTGTAAAATCTCCCGTCCCCTTGCATGATTAAGACGAGAAAAGGATTCTCCGGAACAGGTAAATTGTGTTCTAATTACGTATCTGAAGGCGCCTCTTCTAACCAGGAGTTGTGGTGGCTCAAAGAAGGGCGTAACCGGAGACCAGCGAATGGCTCATGCTGGCTGACCTAAGCCCGCACCTATACGCACAAACGCAAAGCAGCCGTGTGTGCACATATGTACATACACGTACAATGAAATGTGAAAGTGTTGTGATTGTGCATTTTGCCAGGAAAACTGAATAGTTCATTAAATGTGAACCTATTATATGTAAATTATTCGCCTGACAACGTAATCTTTATGTTTCCGGAAATGTAAAATTAGCCTAGAGCAGGCGCTAAGCGAATGTTCAGTGGTTACAGGGCGTAATAATCCTGGTGGGAGTGGATGAGAACATTGGGGAACACCTAGTGATGATTATAAACGTTCAATTCAACTAGTTCGCATTCCACGACGACCTCTACCTATATTTTCTAGATTATTTGCACTTTCGTTTAGCATTTGATCACAGTAGCGGCGAAAATCAAGTCGCACTCACTTTTTATCTGAAACCTGTCTTTACGACTTAAATTATTCTGTTCTCAAAGAAATATTTTTTTTAACTATTTCAAGCTTTTGAATTGCCAAGACGACGAAATGTCTGCCAGCCACAAACAGCGTTATAAAAATGCCGCCTTGGACTCCACAGAGATGCGTCGTCGTCGCGAGGAGGTGGGCATCCAGTTGCGAAAAAACAAACGCGAACAGCAGCTCTTTAAGCGACGCAATGTGGTTCTTGAGCCGGCTACATCCTCAACATCAGCCGGAGTGGAGAGCAACACCGATAACGAACAGCAGGTATATTTTGATCAAGTTTGGCCTGATAGCATAGTCTTAACTATCTCTCCATTCCAATGCAGGCTGCCGACATGCACATGGCTGACAGCAGCACTGGCGGTCAAAACGAGGAAGCTGCTGGAAGCGGGGCACAGCCATCCGTAATCAACGAGGAAATGATTCAAATGCTCTTCAGTGGACGTGAAAACGAACAGCTTGAGGCGACTCAAAAGTTCCGCAAACTGCTGTCCCGCGATCCCAATCCTCCCATTGAGGAAGTCATCCAGAAGGGGATAGTGCCACAGTTTGTCACCTTTTTGCGAAATAGCGCAAATGCCACGCTGCAGTTCGAGGCCGCCTGGACGCTAACGAACATCGCATCGGGCACCTCGCAACAGACCAAGGTGGTTATCGAGGCCGGGGCAGTGCCTATCTTCATTGATTTGCTCTCCAGTCCCCATGATGATGTTCAGGAACAGGCCGTGTGGGCCCTAGGCAACATAGCCGGTGACTCACCCATGTGTCGAGACCATTTGCTCGGCTCCGGCATTCTAGAGCCTCTCCTGCAGTAAGTTATAAATAATTATATTGATAAGATTGCGCCAAAGTAGGTGTGACTTCTTGCAGTGTATTGAGCAACTCGGATCGCATTACCATGATACGGAATGCGGTGTGGACACTTTCAAACTTGTGCCGCGGCAAAAGCCCTCCCGCAGACTTTGCCAAAATTAGCCATGGTCTACCAATACTGGCACGGTTGCTGAAGTACACTGATGCGGATGTACTAAGCGATACTTGCTGGGCCATAGGCTACCTGTCAGATGGTCCCAATGATAAAATCCAGGCTGTAATTGATGCGGGTGTTTGCCGTCGCCTGGTTGAGCTGCTATTGTAAGTAGTCCTGCTGCGCCATTACAAATTAAAATTACACTTATGATTTGTTGACCTATCCTGGCAGACATCCTCAGCAGAACGTGAGCACAGCTGCTCTGAGGGCCGTGGGCAATATTGTGACAGGCGACGATCAGCAGACCCAGGTGATATTGGGGTACAACGCTTTGACCTGCATTAGCCACCTGCTGCATTCGACGGCGGAAACAATCAAGAAGGAGTCGTGCTGGACAATCTCAAATATTGCAGCCGGCAATCGTGAGCAGATCCAGGCCTTAATCAATGCCAACATATTCCCGCAGCTGATGGTTATCATGCAGACGGCCGAATTTAAGACTCGCAAGGAGGCCGCATGGGCCATTACCAACGCAACCAGCAGCGGTACGCACGAACAGATCCACTACCTGGTGCAGGTTGGCTGTGTGCCGCCCATGTGCGATTTTCTCACCGTCGTCGACTCGGACATCGTCCAAGTGGCGCTAAATGCACTTGAAAACATTTTGAAGGCAGGTGAAAAGTTCCAGACGCGACCAAATCCCTATGCTATTACCATCGAGGAATGCGGAGGTAACGCTATTTATTTTTACTTTCAAATTTCCATTTAAATATCGATTCTGTTAATATTATATAGGTTTGGACAAAATAGAGTATCTGCAGGCGCATGAAAACCGCGACATCTACCACAAATCATTTTACATTATCGAACAGTACTTCGGCAACGAAGAGGAGGATAGCCGGGTGGCTCCCGTGGCAGGCACGCAACAGTTTGAGTTCGATCCGGACAACATGCCCAGCACCGGATTTAACTTTTAGCACCCTACCGCGCAGGACATCGTTTAACTATTCAAATACGAATCCCTCAAGTCCTAAACACACAGAAGCATATGCAACAGGAAGCGAAGCCTTGCCGCCGGGATTTAAATGAAGGCGGCCAGAGCACGGACATGAAAAATAGACCGCATGAGAAGGCGTCTGCCTTGCCCAAGTGCAGTCACTACTAGCATTTAAGGAAAGATGGTCGTTCGGTCGGCTCGTTTCTTTGTTACAATCACTCACCTGCTTATTGTATCAGCGTTTAGTTCTATAATTTTCGAAGTGGTCCAGGACCAGGCATGACGAGATTGCTTTCATTTAGTTCGATTGTACTAATTTAATATGTTATACAGAACCCATTGTATATGTTTTTGCTTTCCTCAAATTGAGTCTGTAAATATTTTCCATTTTATATATATATTTTCCAGCCCAAGTACGATGAGATCCTCACATGGTGTTGTTATACATTCTGATTCATTTGATCATTTTGTTATGCGAATCGCCGAATGTAAATTTGTTTAAATTATAAAGCATTGTAATTTAATTTAGAGGACATCAATAAACAACATCTAGACCACAGCTATGCAGATTGGCATAAGTTTTTATTGAATCTTTAAGCTTATAATATCCTCATGTGTAAATAATTTTCGGAATCCTTGGAAATATCCTAGTGGATTCAGCACCATATCTCTTGACCTATAATACCGACACCATCGACTCCAGTCACGAACTTAGGTGCGCTTGACGAACTGCACCTTGTATGGTTTTGGAGTAAGCGTAATCCCAGGCAGAAGCACCATTGATGGAGACTCTCCCGCCGGCAGGACAACGCTAAAATGCTGCACGATCCGCACTAGAAACGAGAAGATGCAGGCACGGGCGAGGGCATCGCCCAGACAACGGCGTCTGCCCATGCCGAAGGGCATGAAGTACTCGTCCTTGAAGCACTTGCCAGCCGAATCGATGAACCTCTCTGGGCGGAACTCCAGCGGATCCTTCCAGTGCTCCTTATCGAGATGCACTGAACGTAGGCTAATCAGAATTGTGGCATTTTTCGGAATGTCGTAGCCACCCAGCTTGGTTGCCCACAAAGCTCTGCGTGGACCCGTAATGGGAGTGATGTGGAAGAAGCGCTGCACCTCCATGATGAAGGCATCCATGTAGTCAAAGGCTTCCCGACGGCTCAAGTGAGGAAACGCATCTGTGCTGGCAGCAGCCACGCTGGCGGTCACTTGGCTGAACAGCTTCTCCTGCACATCCGGGCGCATAGCAAGTACCATTAGGGCCAGGTTGATCGTATTGCTAGTGGTCTGGGAGCCTGCAATGAAGAAGTCCAGGATGGTCATCACCAGCTGCGTCTCATTGAATGTGCTGCTCTCGCCGCCAGCACTGCGGTCCTTCATCTCCTGGAGGTAGGCATAGATGAGATCGCTTTCCGCCGGCGACGGATCCTTCGCCAGCTGCCGTCGGTGCTCCTCGATGGTGTCCATAAAGAAACCGTACAGCTCTGTGTTCAGTTGCTGGATGAGATTGTAGCCAGTGCGATCGGGGGCCACGTGGCGCAGCCAGGGAAACTGGGCCAGCAGACCACCGCAGATGTCAAAGAGTTTGGAACGCCGATTCATCAGGTCGAGCAGACGCCGCAACGTCCCATCCTCCTGTCTGGCGATCCTCTTTCCAGCTATCAGACACCACAGTACATTGAGTACACTCTGCGCCAGCCAAGTGACCGGCTCGATCGGCTGCTCCTCGGTGCGCTCCAGCTGCCCCAGCAGCTCTTCCGCCTCCAGTTCGATGTGATGCTCCATCTGGCTGCGTCCGTAGCCCACGTTGCGCATCTGCTTCATGGCAAAATGTCGGTGCTCGTACCAAAGCTGTCCGTCCGTACAGGTGATGCCCTTGCGGGTTCCCATGGTTCGCAGACGCAGAAAGAAGTTATCTGGTCGCCCCTCGAACACCTCCTGCAGCTGCACTTCCTTCACCATCTCGTGGCCAAGGGCAACCACCACATATTCGCGGCCCAGCTTCAGACCCACCAGGTCGCTCCGGAAGTCTTTTGCCCAGCGCTCGAACAGGATGTGCTGGCCGCCAACAGCACTAGCTTCCTTACGGAACTGGTAATATAATAAAGGAACGAAGGATTAATAACCCTAGTATATTTAATGATTTTGAGAATATATAGGTTTTTGAGATCTTGATGAACATATTCAGCTTGCCCTTTTCGACGAAACGTTATTTAAGATTTGGATTTCATTAAAGAACAATCTAGATTTTGGATGTTTCAATTATCTGTTTCGTATTCAAATAATCTCATTTTAATAGTATTTAAGAAACTTTTGTGAGCCTTACCTGTAATGTGTTTCCTAACCATGGCACAAATCGAGGTCCTGTTTTAGGAATGAAATTCAAAAATGATACTAATTTTAAATATTTGTCTTGTTAGCAATAGAATTTCATATGGAATACAACCGTCCAATTCAATCAATTCAACCTATGCATAGGTATCAAAGTGCTAATCTAATCGCCTGCAAAAGAAATCTGTTAGCAAGCAAAACTACCGAAACGAAAGTGAAAACTCTATCTTGAAATCAAACCGCTTAGTTATTAACTATCAATGCGTTATCAAAATCAATTTCATAACTTTTATATGTGGTCAAATTGAGACCGCTTTTCTTTAGGTGAATAAGATTCCCTTAGAAATTGCATACTAATTTATCACCATTTTGAACTGCAACAATTGCGAATAATAATAAAAATGTGCTTATATACAGGAATGACAGCTATTACGCCCATAATCGTAATCCTAATGCAAATCAAAAGCTGCATTGGTAAGTGGAATAAATCAGCCCGGCCCTTGTTACTGGCCAATTCAGACCAGTTAGGCCAGGTGTCAGAAGTATGTGACGATTTTATCAATAAGATATATTAGCATTCAAAGCGTGTGCCGTCTGGTTCCCCGCCGATTGGCCAAAGATGCCTCTGATCACCATTACGAGTTGCTAATGAGCCCACCAATTAATTGGTCGCGGGGCAGGTCGTATGTTCGCCTATATACAAATATATTTTATAATAATATGGTTATTAATGCAAAGAATAATGCTTCTCTTCTATTAAATATAATTAATTGGCTAGTTTTCAAAAGCAAACTGTACCCACGATACACAAAATTGGTATTCTACGAATTTTAAAGCAAATCCATCGTTTGTTTGTGCACCAACGCTTTAACTTCTTATCTGCATTTGGGATTCCAGGAAAAGTTTTCCAAAGTGCAGCACGAGAAGAACTCACCTGGTGGAAAGTTCTTGGGACGCCGCGCCGAGCTGATGAGTGAATAAATCACGAAACCAATTAGAATCGCGCACAGAAATATGAGGGCACTCATTTCAATATACTATTTATAAGACCACCGAAAAACGAGACCGACGTCCAAGCAAGGCTTTTGTCCAATAAAACGTTCACTGGTTGGGAAGCCAAGGTGTCAGAGCGTCCGTATGCCACGCCAGCTCTATGCCAACTGATTCCGAACCCGAATCCAGCGAGCGAGAGAGCCAGAGGCATGCCCATACCCATACCCATGCCAGACCTATACCCAGACCCAGACAAACCCACGCGCCTGGGCTGCCGCCTTTTCATGTGGGTCTATTGATAGTGCAAGCAAAAAAGTTGAGTGAAACGAAAAACGGGCGAAAAAGCCCGTCTCAGTTGATAAATCAAACACACACATGTCCGTACATATGTACATATGTACACATGATCCACACCATTTACCACAAGTAGTTATGTGCCCGAAGAAATTCGAGCAGCGATCACGTCCAAAACGTGCTCGGCTAAGAACTATTTGTTGTTTGTAATCGAAGGCGACCGCTCTTCTCGACAATTCCAATCGCCAGAGAGCTATGTTGAAACCTTGATGGGGTAAAACTAGATTGTTCCCACGATAGCAAATGTTCTTATCTAAGCGAATCTCTTTTCAAGTTGTTAGTTAATTTAATTGAGGCGGTACAAAAATGATGGGCTTATCATTAGGTAAAGTTTGTATATCGAATATGGAATTTCAAACGCCGGCGCCAGCAACTCGATGCGGATGAAGATCTTTGGAGTGTATACAAATGTCGGATTGTAGTGGAATAAATAAAAGTAATGTTCCCCATCGGAACGTTCGTATGCCTTATAAGAACACGGAATTCTTGGCGATTATATAGTCAATCTCGCTCGTCCAGGGATTCTTGAAGGCCCGCCACTCGCTCTGCAGCTGAATGTAGCTGTTGTCCTTGCACCGGAAGCGGTAGACCTGAGTGGTCACCTTTTCCGGCACCTGCATCACCATCTTGTGAGACTCCATCAGCGCAGCGATGTCTTCGTTGTGGAAGTACTCGTAGAAGCTGGTGCCGAGGATCTCCTGAGGCAGGAAACCAATCACGAGGGTGGCACTGCCAAATAATTTAAGTCGAATCATCAGAAAATTAATGCCCATAATCGTACCTACCGCTGGTCTATGAACAGGAACTTGCCCTCGCCGGAGTGGCGCGAGATGAAGAGCACGTGCCGTATGTTCGGGTGATTGTCCAGCGAGGCGGGTACTGTGGAGTTGCGAACGTTGGGCGGAATGCGACCAATTGCCACAAGGCAGGATAGATTCGTTGTTTGCTCGTCGCTGTCGGCGTCCTGGTCCTCGTCCTTGATGGGTGTCCAGGACTTGAGGTAGCCCGTGCACTGGATAACCCGGTACTTGTGGCCCGTAGTCAGTCTGGACTTGCGCTTCGTGGAGCTCCGGGAGCTGGAGGACGTATCGGACTCCTCCTTGATCTGGTTGTTGCTGGCAGTGCGCAGCTTCATGCGGCAGAAGAAGGAGCGCCGGGCACCCGGACACAGGCGGCACAAGCTCTGTGGAACGTCGGTCTTAACGGGCAACATGGCTGCAGGTGATAACGCAAGGAGAAAACTTAAGTGACGTACTGAATCTCACACTTTCGCATGGCCACTTACTCTTCGCATCGATAAGCCTTTCCCTGGGACACTGTTCCAGTGAGGATAGCTGCTCCTTAACCTTGCCTATGTCCTTCGGATGCAGGACGTCGAACCAGCTCTGTCCCAGCAGGTCCGCTTGGGTGCTGTTCAGCACACTGGACACCGAATCGGAAACGTACAGGATGCGTCCTCGGTCACAACCCACCACGAACAGGAATCCCTCCGACGCTTGCAGGATAATCATCTTGAGCTCCTGGTCGGACAGGAAGCTAGGCCGGTAATCGGATCCGTTGAATGGATGTAAGCTGCCGCTGCCACGGATCCCTCGCAGATGCTGCACTGCCATCCGGAGCACAGTCAGTTTGTCCAGCTTTCGCTGCATCGCAAAGCACATGGGAATCATGGAGGAGAGCTCGTTGATGTACGTGTTCATCTTGTCCCGACGCCGCTTCTCGATCTCGCTGTGATTTTGCCTAATTAAAATAAATGATATAACGTTAAAATTATAAATGCATATGGATGCAGGAATCTGATTGAAAAGACCAATTAACTTTTCCGAAATAATCATTATTAGTCTTGAAGTCGAATAAATGGATATGGAATTAGTTAAGCCTGAATAATGTTTTCCGTACTTGCGATTTTCATCCGAGGTTCTAGCTGACTTCTCCTCGTCGTAGTTTTCATCTTCGATCTCCTCCATATTTTCGCTAAATCGAAAACAACAAATGGTGAATTAGAAAACAACCCCGATATTTAATCAACCAGTGTGGATTTCCCGTGTAACGGGCGTCAACTGTTGCTTCCTCTTCCCTTCACACCCACACGCACACCTGGCCAACTTGTATGAGCGTGTGTGTGCTCGTTTTCGCGATTGTGCGTTCGTGTGGGTGCTTAACGCACACACTTACAGCTCGTTTTTATGCAATGTGTATGTAATTTGCAATGCACTTTTCCAGTGAAACTCACCAGAACTCCTGAACTTCCATCGCCAATCGGTGACGTTTGCTTATGAAAAATTAAGCCCTTTCCGACGAAGACCTCCCTTTTGTTTGTTTACTAACATCGACTAGCATCAACGTCCCAATAATAACATTTAAAACGGAAGTTTGTGCAGGCCGACAATTTGTTGCAAGCTTTTCCTGCATCTTCAGCTTCGAAGCTGCAGTGTGAACGTGGCTGCAAAATATACCAGCAACTTTCGGAAGAATACCAAGGGAAACAAGCTTTTCGCTTAAAAATACCATTTGGCGCCAATTAACAACGGTATTTAAATATTTAAATATGAAACTCATATGAATCAATTTTCATTATTTTACTTTGGCTAGACAATCTGAGTAAAAATCAACACAAGTCGAAACAAACACAAACAAACAATTAAATACTATTTATATTTGATCCTTAGTTTAATCACATCTTAAATGTGATACATTTTATCCAAGCATATCGTTATGACCTGCATATAGCGATCCCAAAGACATCTGGTTTCTTGGTCCCTGCAAAACATTTAGAGTTGATTATCAAAAAAGTTACTTGATTAATCTAGACAAAAGTACCCACCTTGATATTTCCAGATCCAAAACGCTTTGCGTTATGGAAGCCAAAAATTTATTCACTTGCTCACGGTTCCAGCCATTCTGACGCCAAGGATCAATAAGCTTCTCACAGAGATCGACGAAAAGATCGCGCAGCTCCCGATTGCGATGCAAATTGCAGGCGATGGTGATCAGGGCGCGCCAGTAAGAACTGCAAATCAAAACAGATCAATAGTAAGAAAAGGTGATAATGTCGAGAAATAAGTCCTTACCGAAAGTTGCCATCCAGTTCGTGAAAGGCGCGCTCGAGAAGAACGGGTTTGAGGCGCATGCAGACGAGGCTAAATGCAAGGACTAAACTATATAATAGCTCGTGTGCGGTAGAAAAATAAATCTCACTGCTTAATCTCCTTTTCCTTGTCGAGTAGACAGCGCAACTCCCGCAGGTCCAAGAGAAACTCTTTGTCCATTTCGGTATCATAGTACTCCGGTCCAGTGTGCTGCATTTAGTAAATTAGTTTCGTAAGGAATTAGCAGAGCTAAGTCATACCTGGTAAGTATACGTCCAGTAGATCATGATGGCATGGGAGCAGGTCAACAAATCACTGAAGCTCAGGTATTGCAACTTTTTTTTGGTGGTTTCGAAACGCAGGCAGGCCAGGAAAACAATGCAGGCGTACTTTCTGTAAGAGTGAAAGGTTTAGCTTTTTGAAGTTCAATACATTGATTATATTCATACTTGGCTAGATCGGTGGATATGATGAAGTGTTGCTTGATGTTGTTGGTTAACGTGCCCGGCATTTCCTCGACTGCCTTAAAAATGCGTTTTACGTTGTCAAATTGTCGGCTGAAGAAGAAGTTGAAATATATTAGACTCTACTCTGCCTAAGTAGCGGCCAAATTTACCCACCGAACTGATTTTAGCTTGACGCACGTCTTCTCGGCCACCTCGTCGAGGTCCTTGCGGTAGCGGGACGACAGCTTCTTGCCAAGAATTTCGCGAGCCACCACATCATCGATGGAATAGTACTTCTCGGTGATAAGGTCACGCATTTGTGGCTCCAGCTGGAAGCAGGATTGCTCCATCAGTTTGGTGGGTGCGTTTAGGTATAGTTCAATCAGGGAATAGGTGCGGTAATGATCCAGTACATCCGATGCAATCAGGTCGCTGGGAGCGCCCATGGAGTGACCAAAACCCTTCTGTTTCAGATAGGACACCGCCTCGCTGGCTATAATTGTAAATCGATGGAGCCGTTTGACATGAAACAAGATTGCAATTGGGAGAAGAAAACTTACAGGAGAAGCCTTCGATCCATAGCTGGTAAATTTCTGGATCGATGATTGTATAATTACTTATAAACACATCCACATCGGCCTGTAAGCATTCAGTTTTACTATTTATTATTATTTTGGATCATCAGATAGTTACCATTATATTGCTAGAGTGACCGTTTTCTGAACTAGCTGTCCAATTGGATATATCGAAATGTATGTTAGAGATGAAACACTGTGTAGTTCCAACACAAGCAGCATAGTTTATTCTTCTCATGAATTTAAAACTTTTCCTTGAAAGTAATAAATCGTTCTTGTTTTCATAACATCAATATATCCTATTAATAAACAAGCGAAAATGTTTAGAGTAATAATGGTAAAACCAAATTCGGTGTGATTTTGAGTTTTAAGATCAAGTCATAAGGAAATCTTTAAAATTGTAATTCTCAGAAATCTTAATTTAATATGCAAGATATATAGCTGTAAACTTTCCGATATTTAAAAACCAGAGATGGGGCACAGATAGCGAGCACGAATCACGACTATCGATAGTGCCGATAGCGGGCGATAGCTGCAACGCGCATGACAACTCTAGTTATCATGAGGAAGAAGAGGAGGATATCAACTTTTTTAGTAAATTAGTAAAGTTTAAGCTTAAAAAATGTAAATTGCAATGAACCACCAGCTGTAAATAGGGCAATGCAACTTGAACGCGACCTGCGCGCAATTCGCATGTAAGTCGTGGTGAGCGCTGAAAAAAACGCGGATCGCGGCGGCAGCAACAACAACAACAACAACAGACCGTCCGTCGTCTCGGTAGACGTCGAATAATATACATATATCGCAATAATCCAATTGCAAGTGGTAATCCGATGAACAATTCAAGTGCATTACTATCGTTGGACCGCAGAATAAGTGAAAGTGAACTGGCATAACAATACTATGGAACAGGTTGACTCCTCCACCGAGCTGCACCTGAATAGGAAAGATCTGGCCGCGCTGGCCGAGGATGTTGTGAAAGAAGAGGTGATATTAGAAAGCTCCAGCCATCACCATCATCATCATCACCACCAGGTAAGAAAAAGGAGCAACAAACGGCTGCGTAAGGAGCCCATTTGGTTTTGGATTTTCCATTCGCTTCTCCTTTGGCGGGGTGGTTTTGGTTCCGGACTGTGTGTTTGGTTCAGGTTCTATCTATTGAATCCGAAACCGAATCTGGCTCGAAAACCGCTCCGCTTCGCTCTGCGCAGTTGTGGAAAGTGGGTGGTGGGTGGTTGGGCTAGGTGGCCTGGGGGTGGCGCAACTTGCGCCCTACGGAACGCTCCGTGCGACCCACTGGGCCACAGGCATTCCCCGCTCGCCTTCTCGCCTCCATCCACTCCCAATTTGCCTCCTCCTCCTCGTTTTCCCCCTCCACCCACCGCATTTGTGGCGCACAAATGTTGTGTATACCGATTTTCATTTTTCCCATGCTGTGTTGTTTACTTACATTCGAATTTTCATTCCCGATTCCTGTGCAAATCGCATTGAATTAAATCGCAAACGCCATCAATTGGCCGCTGGACACTCACCCACATACATGTGACGAACGTGGGAATATGTGCGCTATGGTAATGCAGTTGGACACCAAGGTTCGCATGGTCACATCCTCCTCCAACGACAACAGTGGTAGCGGCGGCGCCAGTGGCGGTACAAGCGGAGCGGGCGGAGGAAACGGCGGTGGCGGTGTGGTTTCGGTGCCCGTATCCCTGCCCATCGGTTCGATGATAACCGGCACTACCTTCAATGTGATCACGCCCGACCAGCTGCCCCCTCACTTCAAGCCGATGCTGTGCGTCGACAACAATGGCTACCTGTCCGGCAGCACGGTCAGCATGGGCAACGACCTCAAGACGATCGTCATCCAGCAACAGCAGACGCAACCAGGCGGCGGCGGTGGCGGCGCCAATAATGCGGGCACCAATACGACCGCCACAAATACGATTGGACTGAATCACGATGGCTCCGGGAGCAACAATAGCCACGACAGCCTGGCCACCTTGGAGCACGCCGCGGGCGGAGCGAGTGGCGTCGGCGGTGGCGGCGGCGGAACGGGTGGTGGCTCCTCGGGATGGTCGGAGAACCCGTCAACCCAGCACAATGAGGTCTTCCAGATCCGCTGCAAAACCACCTGCGCCGAGTTATACCGCAGCAAGCTGGGCTCCGGCGGCCGTGGACGCTGTGTGAAGTACAAGGACAAGTGGCATACGCCCAGTGAGTTTGAGCATGTGTGTGGCCGGGGCTCCAGCAAGGATTGGAAGCGTTCGATCAAGTACGGCGGCAAATCGCTGCAGTCCCTCATCGATGAGGGTACGCTCACGCCGCACGCGACCAACTGCAGCTGCACCGTCTGCTGCGACGACGAAGCAGGTGAGTCAGGTGAGACGAACAACAATTACTACACACTCCCCCCTTCTGCATGGCGCACCGAGTTGACCTGGTCATCGGTCCGTCATGGTGTCCCAGGTGCAGGACTCGCGCACAAACCGAATTCATAACACCACAGCTTTAAAAACCCACCTGACTTCTGTTTATCAACAATTTTTTGTTTGCAAACTATAGGGTTTAAACAATTCCAAGTAATTGGAAATTTTACTCAGCAAGGGCTTCTTGGGCAAAAATGTTGCAAGAAATAATATTAAAACTTTCTTATTCTCAAGTGTGTATGTCATATTGTAACCCTATAGAACATCTCATTAAGGAATGAGATGTAATGATGAACTCCAATTAAGAACACAAGTCCGTTTTAAGTTGAAGGCAGCCGTCGGGCTGACATATATTTATTCAATTTCTTCTTTTGATTTTAGAGTAGGCAGAAATGGTTCTGTCAGCTCAACGTCTACAGAGTCTCTCCGATTTTACAGTTTTTTATATATTTGGACTTAGGCTAATCCGCGTAGCTGCGCTGCCGGGTACGCCAGCAGCGGAGCGGCGTTCTTATGTATATCTTATATATCTAGGCTTATCGGGAGAGCGAGATATGTATGTACGTATGTAATATGTATTTGGTCGGCGTGTGAATGCTGACCATGCACTTATACTTTTTGCCTTCGAGTGGGTGATCATGTTACATCCGCCCTGGCCTAACTGCGTGCATAAACATAAACATAAACATAGCAACAAAGTGCTGCCATAAGTTAATATGCTATTTTATTTAATTGTTCTTAATATTGCATAGGCACATACTACATCTCCCTCCTTTTGAAAAATAACGTAACCTAGTGAAGTTATTTTGATTATTAAATGCAAATTATTTTATTTTTATTTTTATTTTGTTTGTGTTTTTGTTTGAACAACAATAGTTGATTTTATAATGCAAAGATAAAAATATACGTAGTGTATGGAAAATTTGTATAAATGATTAAGGAAAATATAAGTTTAAATTCAATCATGAATGAAATTTCTTTAATCTATCTTTATGAACTATTTGTTTTTTGTTTTTATTAGTAAGTAGCGTAATATTGTTATTATCTCCTATGCTTTCTATCTTATAGGGCCCCGTATATTTAAAGTCTAATTTATGACCTACCTCATTTCTTAGTAAAACTTTATCTCCTACTTCTAATTCTATGTCTTTTATTTTTAAGTCATAATTTTCTTTATTTTTTTCTTTGTGTGCTTCAAGAAGTTTTCTTGCTCGAGCATATGCTACCTCTAACCTATATTTACTCTCCTTAGCGTAATCATCTATGTTATATATTGGTTCTATGCTATGTAGTTTATTAAAATGTTTTGGTAAATTACTTGTTCTACCGAAAACTAATTCATATGGACAATAATTATGTACCATAGATTGGGTCGTGTTGAAGCAGTATACGAAATATTGAAGCCATACGTCCCAATCGGTTTTGTCCGTCGATATGTAGGATCGTATATACTCGTTTAAAGTTCTATGACTTCTTTCTACTACTCCAACTGTCTGGTGGTGATGAGCTGTTGATGTTATATTTTTTATTTTCAAATATTTACACAGGTCAGTAATTATTGAATTCTTATACTCTGTTCCCATGTCCGTTATGAACGTCTTCATTGGACCGTACTTTAGAATAAAAGATTCAAATATAGCTTTTGCGACTGTTTTTGCGCTTTTATTTGCTATTGGTATGGCAACTAAGTACTTGGTTAAATCACATATGAGAGTGACTGCGTACTCGTTACCATTTTCTGACTTGGGTAGTGGACCAATTGTGTCCACAACAACTCTATCGAAAGCATGTTCTGGTGTTTCAGTTATCGTCATTGGAGTCTTTGTGTGCTTTGTTGTTTTTGCTTTTTGGCATTTTTGACATTTTCTTACGTACTCTTTTATGTATTTACTCATATTTTTCCAGTAATAATGTCTTTTGACCTTGGCCAAGGTTTTTGTAATGCCTGTATGCCCTCCTTGTATTGGATCATCATGTAATGTAGACAATATAGCTTCTTTTTCTTTTTCATTATTTATTTGGGTCACCGGGTTAAGTAGCGCTACTTTTAAATTCTTTAATATTTTATTGCTCATATTTTTAAATTTATCTATTGAAACGTGTTCAAAGATTTTTTTCCACGGTGCCATTTTGATTTGGCTGATATCATATATACCGGCCTGCAATTCAAGCCTTTGGAGAAATTGATCTAAATCAAGAATTCCATTAGTATAAAGATCACCAACATCATATCTTGCAATAATTTTCTTTCCATGTTTAAATAAACATATCGAGTCATTCAATTGCAATGTCACTACTTTTCGTACCTCGTCATTTGTTATGACTTCGTATACGTTGGGCTCTGAAGCTATTTCTTTGGTTTGCTTTTGCAAATCCAATTGTTCTTTTCCTGCGCAGGATTTTTGTCTACTTTGAAATCTTGTAGTGACTTTTAATATATTTCCAGTTATATCTTTTAGCTCTTTGATGGTTATTCTTGATAACGCATCTGCTACATGATTGTCCTTGCCCTTTAGATACTCTACTGTAAAATTATATTCCTCTAGTTCAAGCCTTATTCTAGTTAATTTAGAGCTGGGGTTCACCATCGAGAATAAATATGTCAATGGTCTATGGTCTGTTTTCACAGTGAAATGTTTTCCGTAAATGTATGGTCTGAAATGTATTATTGCCCAATGAATTGCTGCTAACTCTTGTTCTGTTGTACTCTTATTGCTTTCACCTTTCGTAAAAGCTCTGGATGCATAAGCAACTGGGAGTTGGTGGCCATTATGGTTTTGAGTTAAAACTGCGCCACACGCTTGCTTGCTTGCATCTGTTGTTATGCAAAATTCTTTGCTGAAGTCTGGGTACTGCAAGAGTGTTGGGTTAATTAGCTGAGATTTTAAATGTATGAATGCTTTTTGACATTCATCTGTCCACTCGAATGGAACATTCTTTTTACATAATCTTGTTATGTGCCGCGAATAGTCGGCGAAATTTTTGATAAAACGTCTGTAGTAATTGCAAAATGCTACAAAACGTCTAGCGCTGTCCGCATCATGTGGAACTGGGTAGTTCTGAATGACATCATATTTTTTGTCATCCGGCAAAATTCCTTTGTCTGTGCATTTGTGTCCCAAAAATGTGACTTCATGCATGAAAAATGAACATTTTTCAGGATGTAACTTTAGGTTGTATTCCCTGCATTTACCAAAAACTTCAGTGAGGTTTTTAAGCATATGTTTTTCGGAACAACCTATGACTATTAAGTCATCCATATAAAGGAATGCTTGAGACGGTTCTATTCCGGAGAATGCTATAGTCATCATTCTTTGGAATGAATTAGGCGCTATTTTTAAGCCAAATGGCAATCGCGTGAAACGATATGAGCCATTGCTGGTTGAGAAAGATGTTATATCTCTCGAGCCTTCATCCAGTTCGATTTGATGAAAACCTGACATTAAATCAAGGCAGGAGAAATATTTTGCTCGACCAAGTTGGTCCAAAATATCATCTATTCTCGGTAGTGGAAATTTGTCAGCTAAAAGTTTCTTATTAATTTGGCGATAGTCTATTACTAATCTCCATTTCTTTTTATCAGAATTCGGGCTTGACTTTTTGGGTACTAATAGCAAAGGGCTATTGTACTGTGAAACTGATGGTTCAACTATTTTATCTTTTATTAATTTCTGAACTTGGGCTTGTATTTCTTCCACTTGACTATGAGGACTTCTATAATTTTTCGTGTATACTGGCTCATCATCTTTTAATCTCAACTGTTGTTTATAAAAATTATTAACTGTTATAGGTTCTGATTCTAATGCAAATATATCTATATATTCGCTGCATATATTTTCTAATTGTGATTTAAACAATTCGGGGAAATTTTTCTTTAATTGAGATAAGACAGTTTTATTTCTGTGTTCACTATTTGCCTGAACTACATTGTAGTTCGAAAGTGGCTCATATTTTAGAGTGTCCATATTGACTAATTGGTCGGAATCGGTTGTATTTAAAATTCGGACAAATGTATTACTTGATGTTGCGATTGTATTTGCAACATAAATACCAGTTTGAATTTCCTGGTTTGGAATTAAAATGTTATCATCTTTTGATGATACTATTAATCTTCGGACAACTTGGGATCTTGCTGGTAATAACGTTGTGTTAATACCAGAGCTGTATGCTATGGGAATATATATTGGAAATTTCAAATTGTTTGGTCTAATTATAAACCAATCTTCTTCTTGGTTTAAATCGATTTGGCAATTATATTTTTTTATGAAATCTATTCCGATTATTCCATCACACGGTATTGGAAAGTTTTTATCTACTAAATGAAAATCGTGTGGGATAACGTATTTACCTGTCTGTATCTCAATAAAAGTCTGTCCTCGAGACTGAATTTTCTGTTGGCCTATGCCTTGAATGTTTATTTTATTGGTTATTTGAATATTAGAAAATTTGTCAGAGTTCTCTTTGAGAATAGAGATATCTGCACCTGTATCAAGTAGAAAAACTAGTTTTACGCCTGTTTTGGCATGAATGAATGTAGAAAATATGTTGAGATTATAATTGATGGTGTATACTCTACGATCTTCTTCTACTGAGTACCTAAAGGCTGTTGCGAGTTTCCCTGTTCTTGGATTACTCGTACATTGGCATTGTTTCTGTTGTAGTTGTTCTGACTGTTGTTACGGCCTCTGTTTCCATTATAACGGCCTCTGTTATAGCCATTATAACGGTTATTATTTCCATTATAGCGGTTTTGATAACCGTTATTCTGGTAACCGTTATTTTGGTAACCGTTATTTTGGTAACCGTTATGGTAGTTGCCTCTAATACTATTGTTATTAAAGCCTCTACCGCGGTTACTACCTCTATTGGCATTTCCGTATCCTCTATTGGGTCTGTTACCTCTAAAGTACATCACTTTATTGATGTCACCGGTAACTCTTGTACTCGTTCTTATGTATGCGCTTATCGCTGCATCCATAGTGGTGCAAGTCCCTGCTTCCAGTACTGTTTTGATACTTTCGTGCTCAGCACGATGTATCATGGTTTCAATTGCCTCTTTGGTGCTTAGACCAGTGGCATGTTCTAGAGGTATACCCTCATCGATATAGGAAGCTTCTAAAAGTTTTCTCAGGCTATCAACTTCAGCGGTAAATTGCGTTGCAGTTTTACCTCTCTGCTGAACTGTTGCTAGCTTTGCTTTGACATTACTGGATGTCTCACCGACAACTACTTTCTGCAATTTGTTTATAATTGCTGGAATTGTCGTTTCATTGTCAACTGAGTTCAAAATTGTGCCAACTATTTTTGACTTAATGACCTCAACTGCAATGTCTTCAAATGGTCCCTTAGCTAGGTCTACCAATTTGATTGCCTTAATGAATCTTTGTAAATGGATCTTTTGCCCATCAAATTCTGGCACTGTGCAGGCGACTTCCCTAATGTAAGACCTAATGGCAGCTGCTTCTTCTGCCATGGTTAAGTTATTTTCGGAGTCGGCTGCGTTATTTGTTTTATCGTCGTTTTTCAGCATTAATTTTGCTGGTATAGTTAGATCGTGAAGATCTTCCTCTTTAATGTCTTCCTTGACTATAGTCCTATCTTCCTCGTCAGAGTTAGTGCTGTCTTCATTCAAATTTATTCTTAGTGGGGTGTTTACTATGGTTGGAATTTCTATCTGGAGACTGAATTTATTTTTTATAAATATTAATTTTTCTCTTAATGTCACCAGTAGGTTCAAAGCCTTAGCACACTGTTTGCGTTCCAAATTCTTTCTATTTTGTTGGATCAACTCTCTGATTTCATTATAACTATTTACCAAGACTTGGGCATTCCTATTGATTGTTACAGCTTGTGTTGATCTGTTTTGCGTTAAGCACTTATAGGATTTTCTGAAATTTTCATTTTGATCTTTTATCTGATCAACAAGCTTTTCCCAGTCCATGCTGTGGTATACTCATAACTTCAAATTTATTCATTTGTATATATTTTTTTTTTTTTAATGTAGATAATTTCAATATTACGTTTTATATTTTTTTTTTATTTATTATTTTTTTTTTTCATATAATTTTTCTCATATTTTCATTCATAATTGACTTTATTAAAGATCTTCCTTAAATATTATCTATACCGTTAGCAGTGCTACGGTATCGTTTCTTAAGACACTTGTTATGCAGTTTGTATATTTTTATTAATGCATTGGATACCATAATTAATGCAATTACAATTAGTATTATGGTTATCCAGAACAAGTCTGCATTTTGGACTTCTACTTTATTTATTACATTGGCTGTAGAGTCCACAGTTTTAGTGTCTATTAGACCCATTTTGGGTATACTAATTTTATATTTTGGAGAATAGAATAGAAAATTTCCTTTGTATATACTTTTATTTTCAGTTTTACTTATTTCATTTGTCTCTATAGACATTTATGTTTGGAATTATCTATTTATAAAATCTTTCAATGTTCGCAAGAGTAAAAAAAAAATTGTATTTTACATTGTTGCCTGCCTGATTCTAGCTATGGCTTCACGGGCCATATTGGGTTAACAGGGCATAATAGTATATGCTCCGTTTTACAATATTTCTTACAATTTTTCTTATCTATATATATTTTATATTTACTTTATATTTATATATATTTATTATTATATTCTGCTGTTGATGATGCTCATCAGGTGTCAGCTGGGCGTCGCCGGGGGTGGCACGCTGACACTCCCTCGCTGCTGTCTATTTGTTGGGTGTCAGCTGGGCGTCGCCGGGGGTGGCACGCTGACACTCCCTCGCTGCTGTCTATTTCTTCGCCGCTGAAGACGTCGATGGTCGCTCACAAGTCCCCAGGCAGTGGGGACTCCAGATTCCTTCGCAGCCAGGGGGGCAGGACTTCTTTGGTTTTGTTAATGCTGGTGCTGGTGCTGGACATGCCTGGTATTTTGGAACTTCATTAATTGTGGGTATATTTTTAATATTATCTGAGTGAGTTTTCTCGAGCTTATGGGTCTTTAATTCTTGCTGATATTGCAACAAGTGGTCTAGCTCTGCATGTAGCTTTAGAGCTTTCGACCAAACCGGTGGCGTTTGCTGACCGTATATTAGCCACCTTACGTGGGCTATACGTTTATTCAGCTTAGTTTTCAAACCGCCACGGTGTTTGCCCATACTCAATAGAACTCTACTCACTCAGATTTTTCCTTGGTTTTTGCAGTTCCATTTAATTAGTCCAGTCTTCTTCCAGTCCAGTGTTCCTTTGTTCCTTTGTTTTCACCAGCTTTGGTCAATTCGTCCAGCGTTGGACGACTGTCACGGTCGCCATGTAATGATGAACTCCAATTAAGAACACAAGTCCGTTTTAAGTTGAAGGCAGCCGTCGGGCTGACATATATTTATTCAATTTCTTCTTTTGATTTTAGAGTAGGCAGAAATGGTTCTGTCAGCTCAACGTCTACAGAGTCTCTCCGATTTTACAGTTTTTTATATATTTGGACTTAGGCTAATCCGCGTAGCTGCGCTGCCGGGTACGCCAGCAGCGGAGCGGCGTTCTTATGTATATCTTATATATCTAGGCTTATCGGGAGAGCGAGATATGTATGTACGTATGTAATATGTATTTGGTCGGCGTGTGAATGCTGACCATGCACTTATACTTTTTGCCTTCGAGTGGGTGATCATGTTACATCCGCCCTGGCCTAACTGCGTGCATAAACATAAACATAAACATAGCAACAAAGTGCTGCCATAAGTTAATATGCTATTTTATTTAATTGTTCTTAATATTGCATAGGCACATACTACAGTCAGCTCTCTAAAAGAGGTTTTTGAAATGCAATATTGCATAATAAATATAGATTAATAAGAAAGAGCGTAGTAACTAGCAATAGAAAAAATAGTTAAAAATTTGTTGCGCTTGCTGATATGCAAACATATTGACAGATGTACTCTCGCCGGTTAATTAAAAGCAATTTAAAATTGATTGCTCTTGACAACTAATAATGCTACTTTTTAAGTCATTCGGACAGGACATTCGGTTCTGATGTCATTTTGATTTGATTTTTTATTAGCAACTCATTACTTTGATCGGCCCTAATTCGTAATAGTTTGATAACTAATTAATAACTAAGGAAAGCAAATAGTCCTTTCTACAATAGTTAACTTCTATGTGAAGCCCTTGTTATGTCTTCTCCAGTTGTGCCGAGCCCTATGTGCACCCAACTGCACCCAACTACAACCATTTGTTTAACCCCCTTACACGCTCATCTTGTTTAGCTTCCGGCCCTGTCCGTCTCTTTACACCGTACAAGCGGCGGAAGCGGAATCAAACTGATCTCGATATGGAGTCTGGACCCAAACGCAAGCGTAACACCCATCATAGTAACAACAACAACAGTAACACCAATAACAACAACACGAGCGGGAGCGGCGCCAACAACTGTGTGGATGTAACTGCAGCTGTGGCTGCTGCAACAGCCAGCGTGGTGGACGAGAACAACATGTTCCTGTCGGAAGAGAACATCACGTCCAAGGATGAGCCGTGGGCAGCGCTCAACGACAGCCTGGACACCTCCACCGAGCTGGTCGATCAGTCGCAGATGGGCAACACGTACGAACGGGAAACGTTTGTGGTGAACATCAACGATGGATCCTCCATCGCCGTCCTGGACACCAGCCAGTCGATGAAGAACATCGAGCACGTGTACTGCACCATGGTCAAGGCCACCAATGACTTCAAACGCATGCTTAACGACATGAAGCAGTCCTTCGAGCGTCGCATCGAGGTTCTGCAAAAGGAGCGCGATGCAGCGGTCAGCGCGATGCGTGTCCAAGTGCACGCGGACATCGATGATCCAAATATTTCAGGCTCCCTGCACGGCAACGAGATCATTTCGGCTAAGAAGGTATGTTTTGATACTACAGATAGGGCTAATTATCCAATCGATATCTTACTTATCTTTTTAATATTTTCAAATAGTGCGCCAACTGTAACCGCGAAGCATTGGCCGAGTGCTCACTGTGCCGAAAGACGCCGTACTGCTCGGAGTTCTGCCAGCGGAAGGATTGGAATGCTCACCAGGTGGAGTGCACAAGGAATCCACAAACGACAACGCAGCAGGTCATGCTGTTGATCGACGATCAGTCCTAAGCAACGTAACGAAATGTACATACAAATTTTACTACTAATTAATACGATTATAGGAAGTCGACCCCCCCTCCCCCAAGTCGCTAAAGTCCTTGCAGTTCGGTTCAGGTCAAACACCTGTAGTCCACTCCCACTCCCTTCCCCCTCGACCCCTCTCTTCCCCCAAAGTTCCCATTAGAAGGCCTGCATCCTCTTAGACGTATGTCCTACATTAATGTAATTCTTAACGTACATATAACTATATAAATATATATACATTTTACTATTGAACGTAGGGCAAGCCAGCAAAGAAAAAAAAAATAACAAAAAACAAGCGAAACGAAAGTAAAATTAATTAAAAAAAGAGAAAATGTAGCAAGCGAAAATCAAAGCAAGTGCAAAGGCGTAGAGAATTAAGCTACGATATGAAAGTAAAAAGTGAAGAAAAACTAAACCGATTACTTGTAATTCAATTTAAATTAAATTAAATTAATTAATAATAGTTGCAAGCGCATAGCATAACTAACGAGAGACCCCAAGCATCCAGCCACCCCGCTCCCCGCACCCTACCCCATTCAAAAACACACAATCGACAGTGAAAAACAACTAGATAAAACCTAAGCGATTATAAAAAATTTCTGAAATTACCATACATATTCGTCGATGTATACACTTTTCATTAGACTGTAAGCGCATAGTTAAACTTTTAACATTATACCATTATAATTTTATGGATACTACTGCCCGTTACAAGCATCCAATAAAGATTTCAAACAAACAAGCTAAATAAATCCACAGTACGAAGTAAACGCAATCCGAATTCCAATTTCAATTCAAATTTCAATTACAAACATACATACATATGCATATATGCCCGCACAGTAATCGAACCGTAATGTAAACAAACATATAGCTGAAAATGGAAAATTGAAAATGGACAACTTACAGTTTGTTTGTTAGCTGTGTGTAAATGTGTCTCGTAGGGTTTTCCCCGTTCTCCCGTTTGTAAAGTTTTGCCTACGCCCCCCTCAGCTGATGTAACAATTCTTATAGTCTGTAGTCTCCATATGCTAATACATTTATATATGTAGTATATATAATAAACGACTAGCTATATATTCCGATTCACGCACACACGCGCCACGTACACAGCGAGAAACCACGATCGACACACATACACACATTAAATCGCAGATGGAAAACAAGTTACTTTCGATTTTCGAGCCTAACCGCCTGACCAATTCAATTTGAAATCTTTATTTTCATGTCTGTAATGGTTTCGGATGTTGCACTCAATTAAAGCCAAGCCACATTGTTCTGATACAGATACAGAAACTGCAGAACTGCAGAAAATGAAATCAACGCCCTCTCATCAACACACAAAACACAAATCAAAAATCGAACGCGAGTGCAGATAGGGAAATATCGAGAGAAGTGCAGATGAAAAGATCGACAAAATATATACATACATTTAAATGTACAAAGCCTAGCATTTGTGTCGTGTTACTTTTTGGTTTCCTCATGCTTACTTATTTCGAAAATACAATACAATACCATTTAGGTTAAAGATGAAGGTTCGTCGTATCCATACCCATTCACATGTTGTTACACTACGGGAAACTCAAAAGCTTAAGGTTTCTTTGAGATAGGTTTCATGATTCAAGTGGAAATAGGGAGATGATTCCAAGGTTGATGTCCACGGTGTATGATTTCATGAACCACATCCACCTCATAGAATGCTTCAAGGATGCTAGCACTCCTGTAAGTAATGCACTGATTGCCCAGATCGAGTCGAATTCAAGTAAAAAGCATGTATTTGTTAGTTATTATGCACATGTTTCATTTATTATTGCATTTCATGTTGCTGTGTGTGTAGCATTATTATCGAATTATCAGTATGCTTACTATTATTGTATTCTATTACCAAAAATAATTTCTTAAAACTTGTTTACTCGTTTAATTTATTTATAGGTATATTATCAATTATTTTAAGTTTGCATTCTGCAACTGCTCGGCGTTGAGTGTTTGCTATGTAATTGGATTTATACTTGCCAGCGGTAACTCGGTAACTTTTTCAATAATTCACTTTTGCTCAAACTACAATTACTTGGAACTAAAAACTCCAGCGGGAAGTAGAATGTTTTTAAATCTATATTCGTGTCCGTGGGCGCGGGTTGTGGTGGGGTGGGATGGGGCAGGTGTACATAGAACGAAACCGATATTTAAACATACTTTTATTTATTCTGCTGTCTAGATTAGCTTTTGTTGCTATTGGCATTAGTAACTAATTTGTGTGATAGATTTTCGGATTCGGTTTTGTGTGTGGGGTTCACTATGTATTAAGACTTTGTTTCATTACAAGTTGATACAAAACATATACGTACAATTAACGTGCCTAAAAGTTATAACATTTTTAATTTGCTAAATAATAAATTTATGGGTATTTCGCTGCTGCCCAATAAGTAAACAATATATATATATATAAAGAATTGCCGAATGGGTCCCTAATATGGGGAACTGGTTTACAAACACAACGTTTAAACGATTAAGATCGGGATTAGGGATTGAACAAAGCCAATGGAAGGACATTTGAGGATTAGTATAGCGTTTAACCTAGCCCGAGGCGCGGGCGACGCTCTAAGACTTTTTTACATACAATACATCGTTTGTTCGCGTTATCATATTCTTCTCTTGTTTGGAATCACAAATGTTAGCTAGTATTTAAATACACATGTAGGTAAGACATTCAAAAAGGAAAATCGGGGATTTCGTTTAGCGTGGAGAATGCTCTTGGTGGTGATGGTGTTAGAGAGACGACGGCTGTGGTGGTGATAAAATGGGTGGCAAAGTGCGGCAACCTTCAAGCTGCTACTGCTACTGCTCCTGCTCCAGTTCCTGCTCTGCTGGATTCACTCCAAATTTCGCACCTCGAATCGTTTGTACGTGTAGTTGATAAAGACCCAGTCCTTCGCAATCTCACCGCCCTGCGGTATGGGCGCCGATGCTGCAATGGATGCACGTTAGTCTGTGTGCTCGTCCCTTTGCTTAAAAATATACTTACGTATCTCCAGCGACACATCGGGAAACTCGTCGAAGTTGGACGTATCGTCGATTGAGCGCACCTCAACGGGTATGGCCGCGGGACGCTCACGTATGTGCTCCCAGTCAACTCCCCGGAAGAACGGCACGGACTTCAGATCCTCCAGACCGCGCTGGGAACCCAGCCGGCGATCGGCCTCGCAGCAGAAGTTGATGATCGTCTCCTTGGCCTCCTCCGATATGGGGATCTCTGGGGGAAATATCAGCGTCTCGCGCCAGTTCATCACCTTGCGGTAGGTGTCCTGGGGATTGTCCGAGCAGAATGGAGGATAGCCCATCAGCATTTCGTACATGATGACTCCCAGGGACCACCAGTCGCAGGCGGGTCCGTAGCCAGTCTGCAGAAATACTTCGGGTGCAATATAGTCCGGCGTTCCCACGGTGCTGTAGGCGAGGGCGCGTCGATTTCGCTTCCACGACTCGGCACGTCGCTTGGAGTCCATCGGACTGCAGGACAAGCTAGTTTATTTAATAAATACAAGCTTAGATTCTTTCACATCTTACCTGGCGCACGTGCCTATAAAATCGGATGGTTTCGCCTGCGACAAGTCCCGATAAAAGTCTGTTCGATGCGACTTCTTTAAGCCAGTGCACAGTCCGAAGTCGGAGAGCTAAAATAATAATAGAGTTTTTAGTGGGCTCATCTCAATTATCTGGATTCCACTTACCTTCAGATGCCCTCGCGCGTCCAGCAGCAAGTTATCGGGCTTGATATCCCTGTGTATGAAACCGAGTTTGTGAATAGAATCGATCGCCAATGCCGTCTCACTGATATAGAACTGTGTGCCCTCCTCGGATAGCGTGTCCTTCTTCATCAAAAGCGTCATCATATCACCACCAGGCAAGAACTCCATTATCAAATATAAATTGACGGGATCCTGTGGAAAGATATTTCAAAAACATTCTCACATTATTACTGAGTAAGAAAATACTTATATATGAATGCAATTGTATTTACATTCATTGTACAATAATTGTAATATGCAAAAATATCTTATTAAACAAATATTTAACGTCAGAGAAATGGCGATTCAGTGTAGGCTGGTTCGCCTGTGTCAAGAACTTTCACCGAGAAGAAGTTGACAAAAGAGAATCGAGAAAAAAACAACAAAGGCGGCCCACGCAGAGAATGAGAGAGGAAGCGAGAGAGCAAGAGAGACGTGACCATATGATTGGCAAAGGCGCTTTTGGCATTTGCCGTTGTATTGGTTTATTGATTTTTTTGTCCGTGTTTTAACACAATTCTTTTGTTATGTGCGCTGCCGCCCGCTCCTTCACCCCATCACCCTTTCTCCCACCCACCCTATATCATTGTTTTTGTTGTAGCTGGCGCTCGTCACTCACCTGGAAACTGTAGTACATCTTCACCACCCACTGATGATCGGCCTCGACCAGGACATCGCGCTCGGCTCGTACGTGTGCCACCTGCTCCTTTTCCAGCATGTCCGCTTTGCGCAGCACCTTCATGGCGTACACATGTCCCGTGTCCTTTTTCTGCACCAAACGCACTTCACCGAACGCGCCGCGTCCGATGACTTTGAGGGCCTCAAAGTCCTCCACACCGAGGCGCAATCGCTTCAGCCGGAGATACTCCGTCTCCTTCTGGGCATGCTGCAGACGCTTCTCCTGGCGCTGCGCCTCCGACAAGCTCTCGTCCTTCAGCTGAGCCTCCAGCTTTGCGAGGCGCTGCTTTCGCTCGCCATACTGCGTCACCAGGTTGCTGTAGTAGTTCTCCAACGTCACCTTGGCCTTGGTGGCCTTGTCCAGTGTGTGGTCGCTGAATCTGATCGAGGCACCGTCCGCGTCCTGCGTTCTGCTGCTCATCATCTAAGCTGGGGTTTTTGTCCTGGTCACCTCGGTCCTATTTGGGGCTTGTGTGTGTGCTCCCTGCGATGTCGGTGCGTGTGCGTGTGTGTGGTGAGGAGTTATGCACTTGCCAATGCACACACACTGCTTTCTTCGCCCGTTTCTTGCCTTTTTCCTCGGTAATTTGTTGAAATTCCTCCCTCTGCTGCTTCTTCTTCAAGAGCCATTCGCATTTTGCATCCCCAACAAAGCAAAGTTGGCTGCGATCCAGTGGGGCTATCGATAGCTAATCGATTGATTTTAGAACTTTAGTGCTTTTGGCTCGCAGATAGTCATGACAATTAAGCTTTCACCGACAATTGTATAAAATTTATGTACTGAAATTACGTTACTTATTACTTACATTGATTTTTTTAATTAAAATTGATTAAATTTAAATTTATTTAAATTTACTTTAAGGTCATGTTATTATTTACTGTAATTCTATTAAGAAACAAAGCTTAAACAATAGTTAAAATATCTTAGCTTTAACCTTTTAGCTTGAATCTTGCCAAAAGACTCTTACTTCGAAAATTGTCATCACTGCCACCAGTCCAATTAGTAAATAAATAGAACTTACCGACTTGGGATAAATTTTTCCATGTCAGGCGTACATAAACCAGTTGCCTTTGCTAATCTGGCCATTTGGCGCCTGTGACGGTCCCGCGCAATGAGCATAGTCAGCTAATAATGGCCCGCATCACCAGTATTCTGGACTTGGACCCCAGTTCTCTGTTGTTCATCTTCAAGCTTCTAAGCTTGGAGGACCAGTTGCACTTGGCGCGATGCTGTCGCATTTTTAGGGATGCCTTTCTTCGCCTGCATCGCCATGATTTCCAGGATGTTGTTGACAAGGATATGAGTATAAGGACTCTGGAGGATTGGCGCACCTTTCTGTGGCTCTGTGGCAGTCGCATCGGTACACTGGAATCCCACTTTGACGATGATCACCCGCTGCAGCTGCTCCCGATGATCAGCAGACACTGCTACCGACTGAAGTCCATCTCTATATACAATGCAACAGTGGCACGGGCGCAACCGTATTTATTGAGGATGAGCTCCCTGGAAAAGGTGCACGTGCGTAACTACAAGAGCACCAGCAAGGATCTAATAAAAGCCATTGGGATACACCTTCCGCGGGTCAACAGTCTGAGCCTGGAGAGCTTTGAACGCAAGGAGTGTAAGAACTATTTAATGTTCACCTTATCACAACAATATTATTTAATTGCTTCTCCCTTCACAGTACAAGAAGTACGTCAGTTTAGCGAGATGCTGGAACTTGGCTTGTACGACGACGTGACCGCCTCGGAATTCGCAACAATTGTGAAACCCATGAGGAAGCTGCGATGCCTTCAGCTGCGCAACGCCAAACGCTTTCTGACTACCAGCAATCTCAGGATGCTGGCCACCAACTGCCGCCACCTGGAGAAGCTGACGTTCAATGACTGCGACGCCGATCTGTTGGTCCTGCCGCAGTTTGTAAACCTCAAGTACCTGCAATTATACTGCTCGGAGGATATGAAAACGCGCCTGTTCAAGGCACTGGCCAAAAGCCAGTGCTCCATTCAGTTGGAATACCTCATCCTGCACCGCAAACGCTGGATTGACGAGGAGCAGGCGCAGTACATCAGTGCTTTGAAGTGTCTCCGGTGGCTGGTCTGCAAGCCTCGTGACGATCTGTGTGTTCACCACTTGGCGAAGTTGAGTCGATTAGAGTGCCTTTCCATACAGTCCGCTCGTGAGATTGGAGAAACGCAGCTCTCCCTTTTGGTGGCCAACAATGAGCGCCTTCGGTATCTGAACATTTGCTATTGCCTGGGCATCACAGACGCCTTCGTCTTGGACACGCTGGCCAGCTTATCGAAACGCTCAGCTCATCAAACCCTAGAGCTATTTGCCGCGGCCACTGACATTAGGCATGACATCATGGAACGGGTGAGTAATATTTAAAGCACATACATATATTCGAAAGTCCTTATGTTAATGTGACACTTTGTGCTTCGTTTGCAGCTACCGCACGAATTTCCCCTGAAAATGCTCTGTTTGAACTTCGAGTGCAGCGATGGAATGACAAGCGGCGGACACTTTTATGCCGATGAGCCGGAATTCGATCGCCAAGCCTTGTGAGGCCTTATTCGTTTAACAACGAATGTTTCTTCAATCATTACCAAAAATACAACGTAAATTATTTAATATTTATACGCAGCTTTATTCGTGATCTTACCACTTTGAGTGGTATTTCTTTTGTTAGTGCACAACGATGTAACTTTTTCACTGCATAATTAAAAAATTACGTCATATTTAAAGTACTGTATCAGGTTGATTGGGGATGTGTGGCTGAACATGATAAGATTACATTTGTAATATTTACAACCATTTAACACTTAGCTTAAATTCGATTGCATCCGCTAGATTGTTCGCGGGATGTTATCGAACTATCGATGGCTCATCGCATTTTTTCGCCCCACCACTGATATTTTGATTTGTTGTTGGGTTGGCGAACAGAGGAAATCGGGAATTCGCTAAGAAAATCTGTTTATAAAACGCAACTAGAGGGCCGCGAAGATGCTGTCCATGCTGCAGGAGAAGCGTCCGCTGAAGCGCACCCGTCTGGGTCCGCCGGACATCTATCCGCAGGACGCGAAGCAGCGAGAGGACGAGCTGACGCCCACGAATGTGAAGCACGGATTCACGACGACGCCACCGCTGTCCGATGAATTCGGTACGGCCCACAACTCGAATGTGAACGCCAGCAAAGTGAGCGCATTCTTTAGCGGCGTCCTGGCCAAGAAGGAGGAGCTGATGACCCTGCCGGACACGGGGCGCAAGAAGCAGCAGATCAACTGCAAGGACAACTTCTGGCCCGTTTCGCCGCGTCGCAAGTGTACGGTGGACGCCTGGTTTAAGGACCTCGCCGGTAACAAACCCCTACTTAGCCTAGCCAAACGGGCTCCATCGTTCAACAAGAAGGAGGAGATCTTCATTACTCTGTGCGAGAACCAGGTGAACATGCAACGCGCCACCTGGTTCATCAAGCTGAGCGCCGCCTATACGCTTAGCTTCACCGAGTCTAAGAACAAAAAGCGATCCATTTACGACCCGGCTGCCGAGTGGACCGGCAACATGATCAAGTTCATGAAAGAGCTGCTTCCCAAGCTCCAAGAGTATTATCAGCAGAGTGAGTACAGTCCTTAAGTTCTATAATCTATCAACTCCCTTATTCAACTTCTTGATTTTAGACCACGACAAGTCCTCTTCGAATGGCACCACTTCCGGAAGCCTGACCGCCGCCGGTAATGGTCCTGCCAGCAATGGCTCCACTGGCACCAGCTCTATTAACTCCGTCACCGGTAGCAGTGCTTCCACGAACGTAATCCCGGTACCCAGCATGGCCAGTCCACTGCCACCGATTCATAGCCCAGCTAATGGCCAACAGGCAGCTCCTGGCGGAGGAGTGAATGCCGGCAGTGTCATGCCGACGACGGGAAGCCTTGGCGGAGTAGTCGGTGGGCCGGGGTCTTCTGTGGTAGGAGGCGCAGCGGGTGCAGGAGCTGCAGTTCCACCAGGCTCTACAATTTCTGGAATTGGAAGCCAGTTCGAAGATAGTCGCAATGCGCTTAAGTATTGGAAATACTGCCACCAATTGAGCAAGTACATGTACGAGGAATCACTTTTGGACCGACAGGAATTTCTAAACTGGATCCTCGACCTTTTGGACAAGATGCGTACGCAGGCAAGCTTCGACGAACCGTTGAAGAAATTGGTGCTCAGCTTTGCCCTTCAGTACATGCACGACTTCGTCCAGTCGGAGCGTCTTTGCAGAAAGATGGCCTACATAGTGTCCAAAAAACTGGCCCAGTTGCTGAACACTGTCGTAGAACAGCAGACCATCAAAGAGTTGGACGAGCCGAAGTTGCAACAAGATCCCTATGAGCTGGCGCTTCAGGAACAAATGAGTTGTCCCCATCATCGGGATATAGTGCTGTATTTAAGCACGATCCTACAGATCATCACAATCGAGTGCCCCACAGCTCTGGTCTGGAGTGGGATAGCAGCTCACCGAGCACCCTCCTCGTTGTTGGGTAGTCCGCTGGACCATTTGCCTTTGGCGCCCTCAGTCTTGCCGATGCCCACACGCTGTCCGCGAACCAATCACGAGATTCGACGTCAATTGCGGGCCGCCGAGTCGGACATCGTATTGCGCACTCAGCATGCAGAGCAGCGCTGGTTTGCAGCCAAGTGGCTGAGTGCCGGCAAGAATCAATACACCAGTGTGCTGGCTACACTGGACCACTTGGACACGCACTGCTTCGATCGCATGGAACACAATAATAGTATCGATACCCTATACGCACAAATATTTCCCAGCCCAACTGTCAGTCGCAGGCGGGAGGAGGATCAGGTGGAACCTCGTCCGCCTTATGAACCCAAACAAGACAAGGACACGGTACGCATTCTGTGCGAGTGGGCTGTGTCGGGGCAGCGTTGGGGAGAACACAGAGCCATGGTGGTGGCCATTCTACTTGACAAGCGCCAGATCGACGTGACAAGCACGCCGGCGGATCAACAATCCAGTGATAAGGATGACAAGGACTCGCTAGCTTCGGGCGCCGGCTTAATTGATGGCCTGCCTGTGTTTCAGCACGTGTTAATGCACTTCCTTGACCACGATGCTCCCGTCCTCGATGAGCACGTGAGCAGTCCACAGCAGCGCACGGAATTTACCAACCTTGTTCAGCTGTTCAGTGCATTGATTCGCCACGATGTCTTTTCGCACAACGCGTACATGCACACTCTAATTTCACGAGGAGATCTGCTCCTGGAGTCGGTGCTGGTGATCAAATCAGGAACAACGGCCACGAAAACATCGCCGCCACCTCCAGCTCCACCACCAACGACGACGCACGGTTTCGATGATGACGGATTCGGCGGGGGCCTGGACTTCAAACACAACGAATTTGATGATTCCAATGTGGACGACGATTTGGACAAACTGGTGCAAAATATTAAGGAGAAAGGACAACAGCACGAAGCTCCAGACAGTCCCAAGATTGGTCCTCCAGGCGATGGAGAAACCAATCCTGGCGGTAGCATATCGCGGCATTACGTGTACACCAAGCACTTCCCCATCCCCCAGGATGATCCCAGCATGAGCAGCTACAGCAGTGAAAGCAACCAGCGATACATCCTGCTCTTCGGAGTCGGCAAAGAGAGGGACGAGAAGAAGCATGCTGTCAAGAAGATGTCTAAGGAAATTGGAAAGCTTTTCACAAAAAAGTTTAGCATAGATGTGGCGGCGGCCGGTCATGTGAAGAAGCACTCGCGCAACGAGTTTAACTTCGAAGCTACCACGTCCAAGTGCCAGCAGATGGCTTATTTCGACCAGCATGTGGTCACAGCCCAATGTGCGGCCAATGTCCTGGAGCAGCTGAACGGATTCGCGTTAGGGAACAACAACTACCTGCCGGTACAGGAGCACGTGGCGTTCCTCTTTGATCTGATGGAGCTGGCTCTTAATATCTACAGTCTTTTGGAACTGTGCGATAGTCTGTTGAAGGAGTTGCCTGAGGTGGAGCACCAGTTGCAGCTAAAGAAGTCAAACCTAGTGCGCAGTTACACCACTTCACTTGCCCTCTACATCGTCAGCATCCTGCGGCGCTACCACAGCTGCCTTCTTCTTTCACCGGAGCAGACGCTGTCTGTTTTTGAGGGAGTCTGTCGTACCATTCGGCACGTATCGAATCCGAGTGAGTGCACTTCGGCGGAGCGCTGCATTATTGCCTACCTGAGCGACCTACACGAGTCGTGTGTTTTGCTCCAGGGAAAGGAACAATCCACGGAGTACTACCAGCAGCTGCAGTGCATCAAGCGGTTCAAGGACATATTCAACACTCCAGAGCAGCTTGAGTGAGTTTAGATCGCAAGTTCTTCCCCAATAATATAATATATAATATTAACAAATATTACCATTTTTTATTTAGCCTACCACCTCAGGGTTACAACCCACTGTTGTTGCAGGAGCTTTTCATGGCCCCTCGACGCGGTGGTAAACTGGATCCTCACTGGCTGGGAACCCTGCACGAGTCGCCGGCCAATGTATACAGTTTCGTGTCTAACGCATTAATAGCCGTCTGCCGAGAGACGGACAACGAGCGGCTGAACGATGTGGCCCTCGCATGTGCCGAACTGACCGCCAGCTGCAACGTCTTGTCTGAGGAGTGGATATACGCACTGCAGAGTCTGTGCAGCGGCAGTAAGAGTCCGCGTTATCCGCACCTGGGCGGACAGGTCGACATTGGACAACTTAAGACTCACAACGCCCTGGCCGTGTTCGTATGCATTCTGGTGGCCAGACATTGCTTCTCACTAGCCGACTTTGTAAGTAAGTTCGCCCTGCCTACATTGGCCCGATCGGTAAGCGCTGGTGGAGCCGAACTGAGTGTAGATGCAGAGGCAGGTGCTCGTCTTACATGTCACTTGGTGCTGAAGCTGTTTAAGACCTTGGAGATTCCTCAACCTGGCATGTACTCGGTAAGCACTTCCCCGAATCCACTGCACGCTGTGGGAAACGACTTTAGCATTCGGCTGAGCTGCGATCGTCATCTTCTGGTGGGTGCCCATAAGACCATTCCCATTGCCGCAGTGCTTGCCGTGCTCAAGGCCATTCTCATTGTTGTGGACAATGCGGCGCTTAAAACACCATTGGCTTCCGGCAGCGGCACCTCCTCTGGCGGATTGGGCGGAGCTTTTGGAAGCGGCAAGCGTAGTGGCTTCAATACACCGGTCCATCCGGGAAGCACACCCAAGAGCAACGAACAACGACCGGCCGATCTCAGCCAGATCCTGGGCACCAGCGATTTACAATTGGGCAGCAGTTTGACAAGCGAACCCGAAGCCCTGCAACAGCCATCGGTCGGAGGAATGGAGCAGATCTCGCTGTTGGAGTTCGCCCAGGCGGTGCTCAAGCAGATCTGCGCCCAGGAACACGTTCTGGAAAGATGCCTAAAGAACGCAGAGCAACTCTGCGACATGATAATCGACGAAATGCTGACCGCGAAACAGGCACAGCGGGTTCTGCACATGATCTGCTATCCGGAGCCTGAGTTTAACATCATCTCCGAACTGGATCAGCGCTCAATGATCGTACGCATACTAGAGAATCTCGGACAGTGGACACTGCGTATCTCGTGGCTGGATCTTCAGCTTATGTACCGCCAATCGCTGAGCAACAACGCGGAGCTTAATGTTTGGCTCGACACAGTGGCACGCGCGGCAATCGACGTCTTCCACATGGAGGAAGTTGTCCTGCCGGGTGCCGTGAAGGCGACCCACAAACCCAAACCGTCCACCTGGCTAGTGGCTCCACTCATCGCTAAACTAACACCAGCGGTGCAGGGCAGGATACTTCGAGTGGCTGGTCAGGTTCTTGAGAGCATGAACTATTTCTCCAAGGTGTCCAAGTCCGATTGCAATAGCTCGGGCAGTGGTGACGAGCGCGAGAAGAGCAACAGTTGTCACAGTAGCAATAGCTATGGACTGGGCGGCGTGCCCGCACGCAACAAGAAGATGCCGCTTGATTATCAGCCTTTCCTGGGTCTCATCCTAACTTGCCTGAAAGGCCAGGACGAGTACAAGGAAAACTTACTGGTTTCGCTCTATGCCCAGTTATCACAATGTCTGCAATCCTTTGCTGAGGTGAGTGTTTACTTTCTATCCTTAAAGTTAAACTTACTAGTAACATGACTCCTTTTAGCTGGACACAATCGGTGGCATTGATGAGCCGCAGGCGCGCGAGGAGATCCTCGATGCGCTGCAGTTGCGCTTTTCGCTGGTGGGCGGCATGTTCGAGGCTATCCAAAAGAACAGTACCCCCACCACAGACTGGGCTATTCTTCTGGCCCAATTGGTTTGCCAGGGCGTGGTAGATCTCAGCTGCAATCGTGAGCTGTTCACCACCGTTGTGGACATGTTGGCCACATTGGTGCACTCAACGCTGGTCTCTGATGACGAGAGGCACTACATGAACCTGATGAAGAAGCTAAAGAAGGAAATCGGAGAGAAGAACAACGCCTCCATTCGGGTTATTCGGCAGCTTCTTCCACTTTACAAGCAGCCTACTGAGGTGAGTAGATGACCCAAAACTGAACGAGCTTGGAAACTGAGTGGTATTTCTCCCTTTAGGTGATTGCGTGCGAACACTCTGGAATGGACACCAAGGGCAACAAGATCTGCGATATAGACAAAAAACAACTACGCATTTCGGACAAACAGCGTATCAGCGTGTGGGACATCCTTGAGGGTCACAAGAACCCGGCTCCTTTGTCCTGGGTGTGGTTTGGTGCAGTCAAGCTGGAGCGCAAGCCCCTTACTTACGAGGAGGCTCACCGCAACCTGAAGTATCACACGCACAGTCTGGTCAAGCCCAGTAGTTATTACTATGAACCGTTGCCACTGCCACCTGAAGACATTGAGCCTGTTCCCGAGAAGATTTGCATAGTAAGTCCATTTTGTATTTCCTTTTGCATTTCCCTTTGCCCCTTTCTAAATGCATTGTTTCTATTTCGTAGAAGGATGAAATGAAGGCGGACACGCCCTCGTCGGTGGATCAGTCGCCAAGCGCTGTGGTTGGCGGCACGGGAAGAGGTCGCGGCAAGGGAACGACCACGCGGAAACGCAAGCCGAAGAACCCGAAAACGCCACCGGTGGTCAATACTCAGCAACAGCAGCCTCAGCTGGCACAGCAGCCTCAACAGCCGCAGAATGTGCAGCAACAGCAGTTGCAACAGCAGCAGCAACAACAGCAGCACATGCAGCAGCAGCACATGCAACAGCAGCAGATGCAGCCCAACCAAATGGGCCAGATGCCAATGAACATGCCGGTAATAAAATTGTTTTCGTTAATAGTTAAATTCTTAGATTTGGTTTATGAAGGAATCGAAGCAAGCCTCTTAAAGCAACATGATGGCAGAAAAATTCGAAAGTTGTAAACTTGTAATCCAGATTTTCTTAACCTTTTTCGGTGCTAAACCATTCTTCTGTTACCTTCGAGTTTAAATTATAACTCATATAAATTTTTTCCACAGATGAACATGCAGCAGTTTGCACCCAATCCGAACAACATGATGCAGCAGAATGCCATGTTACAACAGCAGCAGCAGCAGCAGATGCAGCAAATGGGCAACAACCCGATGCAGCAGCAGCTGAATGTGGGCGGTGGGAACGGGCAGCCAAATCCCCAGATGAACTTCATGCAGCAGGGACCAGGGGGCGGTGGAGCCGGACCGCAGGGTATGCCTGGCCAGCAGCAACAGTGGCACAATGCGCCGCAGCAGCAGCAGCCGCCACAACCGTACCACAACCAATACGCTCCGCATCAGCAGAACATGCAGTGTAAGTCGAGTGTTTGATATTATATACGGTTAAAGATTGTAATCCGTGTCACTTACCATTGCAGCAAATCGCATCGAGCGCCCGCCGTTGAATGCCAACTCCAAGCAGGCGCTATCACAGATGCTACGACAACGACAACCATTCCAGCAGCAAGCGCAACAGGGTCCGGGGGGTGGTTTCAATCCGATGCAGCAACAACCACAGGCTTCGCAACAACAGCCCGGTCCTCAGCAGCAGATGAACCCCAACCAAATGCGCCAGCAGCAAATGAATCCCCAGCAAAATCCTCAGTCTGTCGCTGCATTCAACGCCATGCAGCAGCAGCCGCAGCAGAACGCCCAGCAGCAACAGATGAATCCCAACCAGCAGCAACAGCAGCAGTTCATGCGCGGCGGCAACATGCGACCCGGCATGGCGCCCAACCAGATGAATCAGATGAACATGGGAGGTCAAGGCATGTCGCAGAATCCGATGATGCAGCAACAAATCCCACAGAATATGGTGGGCATGGTCAACCCGAATGCCAACCAAATGATGCAGAGCGGTGGAGCTCAGGGAGGCAACGGTGTGGGCGTTGGTGTTGGCGTCGGCGTTGGCGGTGCCGGCAACAATCCCAACATGGGCATGGGAGGCATGCCTCAGCAAGGCATGATACAACAGCAGCCGCAGCAACAGCCGCAGCAGCAGGTGCAGTTCCAGAACTTCCAGAATCAGTACCAGCAGCAGCAACAGCAGGGCATGCAGCAACAGGGCGGTGGAGCAGGCGTTGGAGTGGGCGTCGGCATGGCGCCCAATCAGCAGCAACAGCAGCAGGCCAACATGATGGGCAACTTCAATCCGCAGATGCAGCAGGGGAATCGCAACAATCCCGACTTTATGGCCGCCGCAGCGGTTGCCCAGCAGCAGCAACAACAACAACAGCAACAGCGCGTTGTTCCCGGAGGAATGATGGCCGGCAACCGGAACCAGTACATGAACCAGGCGCCCAACGTAACCATGTCCACCATGATGGGTCCGGGGCCGGGTGGCGTCGTCGGCCAGGTGCCTCCGTACGCCCGTCAGCAGTCGGCGGGAGGAGGCAAACCCGGCGTCCTCAACACCCAGCAGCAGTTCCAGCAGCAGCAACAGCAACAACAGCAGCTGAGGCACCAAATGATGCAGTTGCAGGGTATGGGTGGTGGGGCAGGCGGCGGCATGGGAGCCGGGCCTCAGCAGGGGGGTGGCGCCGTTGGCGGTGGCGCCGGAGGCGGAATGGTGCCGCAGCAGCAGAGCATGAACCAGCAACAAACGCCGAATCTGGTGGCTCAGCTCCAGCGGCAGAACATGATGGGCCAGCAGCAGTATCAACCACCACCGTACTAGATCGAAGACACTTCTTAATCGTAAGCCTAGTCCTAATCCTTTATTTATCAGATGAATTTGCAATAAACGTACATTCAGAACGAACTTTGTTTTTCATACAAATTTGATTTGGGATATTACAAAAATATTAAATATTTAGCAGCTACATTTTAATAAAGTTTCAACTTTTTTTGTCTATTTTTTCATCCATTGGAACATAAGTTATGTTTCAATGGGTTACTAAAAAGCGGTTATAAAAAAGTAGTATTGACTTTAATTTAATTTGCAATTGGAATTTTTCTTACAACTATGCGATAGTTTAGTTAAAATATTAATTAAATTAATAAATTTGTTTTTACATTAGCAATGTAGTGGGCTATCGTTTAACCATCGTACACTTGGGCCACCTCTAATCAGCTGAGCGCCGATGGCTGCGTTGGTGTGCGTGGGTGTTTGTGTGCATGTGAATTAGTAATAATACAGTTCTCGTATCCCAAATTTAAACGTTTGCTTGCGATATAACTAGACTTTAAGCTATTTAGTGCAATAGTCCAGCTGCTGCGAGTGCTACACCTATTTGGAAAACAGTAAGCCAGCCAACGGTTACTTCCGTGGCGCACTTCATTCATCGATTGCACCGAATTCCGACTCGAAGTACTACTTTTCGCAGTTTTGTTTGGAATTGCTTGGCAGGAGGACGTGCTACTTTGGTGGGTCATAATAGGCGAGCACAGTTCCCCTCGAGAAATGAGTGAAGTTCCGGAGAGCAGCAAAAAGCGTCAAAAGACGGTGAGTATTAGATATGTACATATGTGGCCCTGTGCCCAAAAAAGCTGAGCAAACCCAATTTCTCTAACTCTATTAGAACAAGTGGGCCGAAAAAATTCACCTACAGCTGTGGAATATGTTTGAATTTATCAATCTATTTGATCAGCCTGAGTTGTTTGAATATACATATGTATCTTCAGATCCCCAGATCTCTTTCCCATGTTCTCCCAAACGCATTGTTTCCATCTCCCGGTTAATATTCTCTCCATATGGGTCGCCGGACACGTAACACCAGAATTCCCGGCCTAATCTTATCTTACGCCATGGAAATGACGTTTACCCCACATTAAAATTCGCACTTGACTTCCAAAAAGCATCTATTGCATGCTTGCAGTTGATAAGACTGACTTCACCATACATTTTTTAATTATACTACAATGTATAGAAATATTTAAAATGTATTTGTCGAGAAATGTTGATTCGGCAGAAATATTTTGTACACATGCAAATAAAACCGCAAGACTTGCATTTAATTTTTTCCAGCAGTCTGATTAAAAACAATCGTTTTTAATACTTGAAAAAATATAAATAAATTTTTGAGATAGGTTTGGAATTCCGGCATTAACTTGTTCCGAAGAAAAGTCCTCTTCTTCAATTACAAACCATCTCAACATGAGGTAAAACAATGAATAACTTATGCAACAGGCAACTATTTCCTTGATAACAACTGGTTGCCACAGCGAATGTTGTTGCTATGGCTAAAACAGGTTCAAATTAGGAAGAAAGTCTTGCGAGCCAACTAAAGTGGTAGTTGCAGTAAAGGTGTCAAGTCGGAGACATCAACTCGAATGGGCTACTTTGTGGTCGCAGTTGGCCAAAAGTAGTTGAAACTTGGTTTGCTTCACCGGCTTCACTTGCAGGTTGAATGACCGCAGAGATAACTTGCAGCTTGCGGCCTTTTTTTGTGGCATTGTTTTTAATTTATTAATCAAATTCCCTTAGCTGAACCACAATCAACAAAATGAATACAAGTATTAAATAAATAGTTTCTATTAGGGAAATACTTAAATTCATTTTCACTTTTAGTTACATTTTTTGGCTTAATAAAGCCAAGGTACTAATAGTTTTTGGTTTCATTGTTTATTTCGCGCAGCTTGCTTTCTAAGCTTTTTTACGGCCAGTAATTTGATTTCCATATAGCAACATTTGGGCTTAATGGTTATTGCTTTTATGTGTCATTGCATTACGCGGTAGTTTTATGGATACTACATTAATCGTTAGTTGCGATTACCCAATTGAATGACTTAAACAATTTGAATGCACAAAGAAAGGGCATGGTTGGTGCAATATTTAATTTACTTTCAACATCCAATGCATAATAATAATAATAGAATAGAATAGACTGTGTAAGAAGATCTATACAAGATATGATACACTTTCGGGAGTCTAAGGTCTCTTGCATGTTCTACATTTAACTTTAACTATTGCCCGAAAAGTATTATGCACATACATACATTGGCTTGTGTACTTAGCTGTTTAAACGACTGTTTGTCTGCCATAAAAACAAAGCAAATTTAAGTTTATCTGGTAAGCACCTCCATAAACGGGTTCCTATGTGGACCACCAGTGGATATCGCACTGCTCCACCCAGTGGATCGTTGCCAAGTTTGGTTTTCCTCTCGCCTGCAGCCTGTGGAATTTCAGTTGCAGTTTGGAGCTTCGGCGAGAAAGTTCAGCGTTTTCGGCGGTTGGTTAACTTGGCTTTTCAACTGCGGAACTCTCACTTGTTTAATTATCAAAGAGCGCACATTGTCCGATTCCCGCTTTCTTTTCACCTGCCCAACGTTTCGTTTCGTTTTTGTTGGAAAATGTTTACCCGATGTGCCAATTCGCTTGGCCTCTACCATAATAATATTAACAATAACAACAGCGCTTGCTGTGCCGCTTCCCCGAAAAGAAGCTGCCTTCCGAGTGTGGAAAAGCCTGAAGATGCGGTAAGTTCCATTCGGATGATGCATCTTTAGATGGTATCTCGGGTAGGAGAGTTCTGTTTCTTTTCCCCGACGGCTATGAAGTGTTTTGCTTTTATCAGATAAACAAAAGTTTGCAGATAGGCGGCATACAACTAAATACCACTTGGGCAAAAATGTACAAACATCAAGTATGAAGAGGTGCTTCAATTAAGGTAGACCAGGAGCACTTTTAAAACTAACCCAGTACCTTTTCTTTATTTATTGGATTGTTCCATTTCCGTTCCATTTGACCTTTTGCCACATTAGGGCCCAGAAGCAGGGAAGCTTATAATAAGGCAGCAGCAGAAGGCCAAGAAAGAATGGGATTAGTAAGCAAACAAGCGGTGGACAGACTGTGCAAACATTTTCTCCATATGGAACTGGAACCGGGGAATCTAAATGATGCGTGCGTGGATCAGGGCGAGATAGTATACGATATACTAATGGACATCTCTCTGACTCTCACACTCTCTTTGAGCTCCATTCTCGGGCACTTTTGATGGCAGAGCGGCCCATATAATACCATAAATATTATTGAAAACTTTCAGTTCGCTTTCGACGTTCGTCGCGTGTCTATGACGAAATCCATCCAACTCGAGCTCGGTTTTCGCGCAATCTGAGTCGAATCCGCATCGCTATCAGTGCTCAATGTAAAGTAATTAAACCATTAAGGAGAGCTTTACTTCGGAATTACTTTGACTGGATTTGAGTGCGAAATAAAATATAATAACAATGCCGAATCCGCCAATTGGATTTTATCCCCATATCAAAAGAAGGGTAAGACCAAAAGGGCGAATTAAAAGATTAGAAAATATAACTTGAGCTAAATATAGATTTCCCCCAGAGTTAAAAACAGATAGAAGAACAGACTGACAGACATTTTGTTTAAAACGAAGCGTCACTTATATGAAATCTTAATTATCTGGCTCAGCAAGTGTAAAATCCCAAATAAGAAGACTTTACTCGTTGAGTTTTTGTAAGAAACTGATTTTATTTGGAAATATCTTCGGTTTAAATAGGTGACATGAGAATCGCATCTTAAAGTAAATGGCCTACGCAGAGGCCTAAGTAAATAGTCCCCGCCTTATCGAGGTCCCACGCTCGGGCACATCTGCCTATCTTGAGCGGCGAGGACCTTATCTGTGGTCTCCCACTAAGGGACTATTTTAGGAGGCGGGGAACGATCTCAAGTGACTGACTCATGTAGTGTGCACTTAAATTACATGTTTTTGAGCAATGCACCCATGTCGCCTTAGATAACAAAATCCTAAATATAATTTATCGCTCTCGATTCATTTACATAAGATATGAACGGAGCCCAAAATTGTAAGTCTTTAAATATATTCGTGTTCATGTGTGAACATTCTGCCAAAGGGCCAGCAAGCTGAGATGTACATTAGTATATTAGTTGCATTTATAACAGTAGTGGACTGTATTTATTTGATATATGTTCATTTATTTTGCAACTAAGATTTCAATGGGCCTAGTTTTTCTGGCTTTTAATTTTATTGGATTACAATTATGGTTTATATTATTTTTAATTCAACAATTTGTACTCAATTAACTTATTTTAAACATTTTGCTTTTTCTATGTAGAAGTACATTTTCTATTAAACAACGATATAGTGGACTGTATATTTTTATTTGTTATATTATTTTATTGTTTATTTACTATTGATATTTATAGTACTGGCAACGGACCTGCAAAGGTTATTGCTTGCATTCTTTGTTGCACAGCACATTTCCGTATGAAATATATTATTAATACTATCATTAGTATTAAAGCAATAATTAATCCAGCATGTCCGGAAATATGATGGAAATGTAAATCTTTCAATTTTTGATGGTTCTCTTTCATAAATTTAATTTCATTATTCAATCGTTCAAATTCCTCAGTATGATTTAATATTGATAGTTTCAGCGGATCCCAAATAATCTTCGGCGCTTCACTAACTTCTCCTATATAAGGTGTTGATAATAATTCTTCACTTTCGGACTGAATGTTATGGTGGGCAACTAGAATTTTATCGTCGGTTCTTGCCGTACAATATGGCGCAATGCTTAAAACTCCTTGCTGAGGCAAATCAAACAATTCAATTTGAGAGCCAGTACATTGCAGACGGACTTTTGAATTCGCAGGAACCTTAAACAACCAACTACTTTTCTTTTCTAACTCTACCCAGTAACTTTTAGAGTCGACTACTGTTTTATAGATGCAGTTCGCCGCTTTATCTGGCTTTAGAGGCTGAATCTCACATGCATTATCATTCGCTGAATTCCAGGGCCAACTTCCTTTGCATATTCTCTTATTTAGTTGCCATTTCTGACATTGATTTAATGTGGCTTCCGTCATTATGTGATAGGAATCTATCTCAAAATTATAAATTAAATATTCGGACGTTGTATGCACCATTATTATCCGATCTTCATTTCGAATTGGCACCGGAATAAGCCTGAACAATTTGGATGGATGCCTGCTAAACAGAGGCACTTTTGCACTAATGATCAATTTATCGTCGATGAATAAACCCCTGGCTGTTAACAGTGTATACACCTCCTTAAGTTCCGTACCTGACCGTTTTCCTGGAATTACTAGGTTCTCCGAAAGACTCTGCTGAATTTTGGCAATTTCTTTTTTAAGCTGATTTGGCCTGAGAATATTTGTATTTAGCCTACCGTGATTAATATCAATCAACAGGCTTATAATGCCTGCTTGAATTTTTTCGCCTTCTTCAATCAATGAGTGTAGCTGTTTCGTAATCATAAAGAATTTTATTGATTCCTTATAAACATAATAATTTTCTTTAAGAACTTCTGTCATGTTCTCAATTCTTATTTGCATACTTCTAAAATTGGAGTTAACATCTTCTGTTGTTCTCTTTAATAGATTAGAAGTTGAATCAACCACAGATGTTTGTTTTTGAATTAGTTTATCAAGGTTGTTCTGGTTATCTAACAAATTCTTCATATTTTCTTCTAATTGCTCTCTATCATCTTCATCCATTATACCAAATAAAATATGATACAAGGAACCCATAAATTCGAAAGGAGCACGCTTGCTTCTAGATCTAGACTGTATCATAAACAATTTATTGTTTTCTTCAAGTTCCGATAACTGACTTTGCATATTATCTAAGACTAGACTACATTGCTCTTCAAAGCTATGAAGTCTTTCGCAAACTTTCCTCATACTTTGTATAAGCGCATTACCCTTTGTTAACATTTTAAAATATGGATCCATTTTATAATAGATAACCAAATTCCAAGAAGTACTCACAATCTCAACATCTCCTAGCGGGTCTAGATATATTGCTGAGGTTTTATTTATTTTGTCTATAGAATATCTTGGTGCTATATCTTTAGGTAATGCGCTAGAAACTTGACAACTTAACACAAACAACAACATTGCCATAATGATTCCGATCTTGGACATTCCCGATGTCGCTCTAGTTCGTCTTTTTGGCTCTTGGTCAGCCTCATTTTTGTCAACAGACTTTATTCCTTCCAAGGGACAAATTTTAGTAATGGGTCTAGTGATATATCCTTCCTGCATCTTTACTTTAGCCACTCGGACCTTATCATCATTCCCCTTATGCACCTTTTCCACCTTTCCTAAAGGCCATCTTGCAGGATGACAATTCTCATCCTTTAATAAAACTATTTGCCCTTCTTCTATATTAGGAATTTCCTTTTTCCATTTATTCCTTTGCTGGAGCGTATGCAAATATTCACTTTTCCACTTAACCCAGAAATCTTTCTTCATTTTTTGGATAAGTCTCCACCTATCCAAATTTCCGATTTTTTCATCTTCCATTGGTTCGACTATTTCTAAAGGTGGTCTTCCAATTAAAAAATGACCTGGTGTTAAAACTTCTTGTTGGTCCTTCTCACTAACTATAGTGTATAATGGCCTTGAATTTAAGCATGCTTCTATTTGACATAAAAGAGTTGACATTTCTTCGTAAGTCAAAATAGTGTCGCCGATTATACGCTTTAAATGGTATTTCATTGACTTAACTCCAGCTTCCCAAATACCTCCGAAGTGAGGTCCTGCCGGGGGAATAAAATGCCAATCAATCCTGTCCTTTTCAAGCTGCGCTGCAATCGTTATATTTTCTTGTATTGCATTAAATAACTCTTGATCTAATTTTCTTGCAGCTCCTACAAAATTTGTTCCGTTGTCTGAATAGATATTGGAACATTTTCCCCGTCTAGCAATAAATCTTCTGAGTGCTGCTAAAAATGCGTCTGAAGTTAGATCGCTTACCATTTCTAAGTGTATGGCTTTGGTGGCCATGCAAACGAATACAGCAACGTATCCTTTAAATGTTTTTTGGCCACGATTTTTTGAACATTTAACATAATAAGGACCTGCGTAATCTATTCCAGTATTAAGAAACGGGAATGTCATCGTCACTCTATATTTTGGCAAGTTACCCATTATTTGCTGAGCTGTATTTTGTTTATACCTTGCACACGTTACACATTCTCTTAAATACTTTTTCAACGAATTTTTCAACCCGAAAATCCAATACTTTCTTTGGATATAGTTTCGCATTAGGTTTATCCCTCCATGCAATGTTTCCTTATGAGCATTTTTTATTAATAAGCTTGTTAGGTGGCATTTTTCTAAAATGATTGGATGTTTAACATTAAATTCTGCATTGGAATTTTGCAATCTTCCTCCAACTCTTAGAACCCCATCCTTGTCCAAAAATGGATTCAATGACAATATTTTATTATTTGTCTTGATTTCCTTTTTGATTTTAAGGCACTTTATCTCTTGCCTAAACTGGTATTCTTGTTGTTTCTTAATAACAACTGTTTCCGCTATTCTTATCTCCTTTACTGAAATAATTGATGAATAGGCTTTATTTCTTGTTTTCATCTGCACGAATCTATTTATGTATGCTATTATACGTATAAGTTTTTCTATACTGGAATACCTTTCTATTAATTCGTAAATAGGATCATCTATTTTGTCATTTAATACCGTATTTATTAAGACAGGTTCTTCTACAGACTGCTGCCGAGGCCAAAGTTCTTTTGGGTCTGCTAGCCATTTCGGACCTTTCCACCAAAAATCACAGTTGATCAACTGGTTAGAATCCACTCCCCTGGATGCTAAATCTGCTGGATTATCCTCTGACTTAACATGATTCCATTCAGTATTTTTTAATTTCCGAATGTCATCCGTTCTTCTTTTTATAAATTTGATCTTACTTTGACCACTGTTAATCCATGCTAAGGTAATCGTGGAATCACTCCAAGCATAGATCTCCATTATATTGTCAATTGATCCTTTTAGTCTTTGGATTAATTCACTAAGCAGGTGAGCTGCACACAGCTCGAGTTTGGGAATTGTCTTCCTATTTTTTATAGGGTTGACTCTACTTTTGCTAGCTATTATATTAACATGAGGTCCTACTTTAGCATAGACTACTGCAGCATATGCTTTTTCGGAGGCGTCCGCAAATCCGTGAATCTGAATGACTGAAGAACTGTTTGAATTAATCCACCTTGGGATTCGAATATTCTCTAACAATAATAAATTTTCTTTATATTTTTCCCAATAATTTTTATCTTCTATGGATAATTCCTGATCCCATTCACTTTTATTTATCCAAAGTTTTTGAATAAAAAGTTTTCCTGAAACCGTGACTGGTGCCAACCATCCTAACGGATCAAATATTTTTGCTAGCGTTGATAACACAACGCGCTTATTTATATTTTTTGATTCATCATTACAATTTACGCTGAACTTAAATAAATCCTTTTGAGGTTCCCATTTTAGTCCTAAAGTTTTAACACATTCATTTTCGATAATATTGAGAACCTTATTGTCCCCTGTGTCCTCCACAGTGGTTAATATTTTGGAATTGTTGGAAATCCATTTCCTTAAGTTGAATCCAACTTTCTGCAATTCATGGGGAATTAATGTTATTAATTTATTAGCTTCTTCTACCGAATCAGCTCCAGTCATTAGGTCATCCATATAGAAATCATTTCTAATTATTGCACTAATAACTTGGTTTTTACATTTATCTGCAATATCTACCAGAACCCTGGTAGCCAAATATGGTGCAGATGCAGTTCCGTAAGTGACTGTGGTTAATTTATATGTTTTAATTTTTTCTTTTGGAGAATTTCTCCATAAAATATATTGATATTTTTGATCATTATTATCTATTTTAATTTGTCGGTACATCTTTTCAATGTCTGCCGAAACAACAAATTCCCATTTTCTCCATTTAATAATAATGTCAAAAATATCTTTTTGAACTCGTGGCCCAACCCACATTATGTCGTTCAAACTTTTGTTATTCGTAGTTTTTGCTGAAGCATCAAAAACTACTCTCAATTTGGTCGTAAGGCTTGAATCTCTAATCACTGCCTGGTGCGGTAAAAAATATTTGCCTTCATCACTCACTTCAATCATGTGTCCTAAATCCATGTATTCATTCATGAATTTAGTGTAGTCAACCTTAAGTTTTTCATTTCTTTTTAGTTTTTTCTCCAGATTCATGTAACGAGCTATCGCTTGTTTCTTTGAATCTCCTAAGGTGACATCCTCCTTGAATGGAATTGACACAATGTATCGCCCATCTGAATCTTTTTTTGTCGTTTTGATAAATTTATTTTCACAGATTTCAGACTCGATATCATCTTTTTCTTCTTCTTCCACTTCCCAGTAGCGATCTAACTCTTTTATTTCTATTGTTGTGGCTACAATGGTTTCTTTTCCTTTGGATTTTTTACATCCAGAAACTATCCACCCGAAATCAGTTTTTTGCCCAAGGAGACCGTCTATTTTTATAACTCCATTTTGCAGAATGTGAGTATATACGTCTGCTCCAATGATTAAATCAATGCGACCCGGTTTATTAAAATCGGGGTCGGCTAATTTAAAGTTCTTCCATTTTTTCTGATCAACATTAATCGTGTTGACTGGAAGTGCCTTCATAAGTTTTGGGAGAATAATTGCTTCAATTTCTAAATTTTTCGGAGAATTTCTTATCGAAATAACCGCTTTGTGCTTGGAGATGCACGTTCCTGTGGAAGATACTCCACTTATTTCAGTATGAGACCGAAATTTTTTCAATTTTAGAATCTGTGCAGACTCTTCTGAAATAATTGTGCTTTGAGAGCCACTATCAATCAATGCTCTTAATTGTTCAAAGCCTCCATACCTCGACTTTACTTGAATCAAGGCCGTGGCCAACAAGGCTTGACCTGTTGTTCTACACGTATTCACTTTTTCTGGATTATGACCTGCAAAGTGAAGTAACGTGTGGTGAGGTTTACGACAAGTCGAACAAAGCTGCTCGCTTATACATTTTTTACCAAACGGATGCCTCAGACATCTTAGGCAAATCCCATTTTTTCTTACCCAGTCAGACCGTTCTGCTGGATTCATTATTTTAAATTTATGGCATTGAATTAAATAATGCCCTGGTAGTTTGCAATATGCACAATTGTCACTATAATTTTTATTCTTGTTATTATTAATCATTTTCTTTACAGGTTTTACTTCCTGTGAGAATGATGATATAGAATTGAGCCTTTGCTCTAAAAAGTCCATGACATCAGAAAGTGCCTGTATTTCTTTTGTCTTTTTAACATGGCTTTCATATAAATTGAGTGATTCTTTATTGAATTTCCGAAGAATTATGTGAGCGAAAATTGCATCCACATCTTCTGGTAATTGTGCCTTTAATTTTATAATATAAATTGACTCGTTAATCGTGTCAATAAATGTCTTTATTTGCTTATTGGATTCTAAATTTAAATTTGGCATATCCATAAGCCTATTCATATGATCTGAGAATATGTTTCTTTTATTCTCATATCGCTTGGTCAAAAACTCCCAAGTGGCTTCATAATTTTCTCCAGAGCCGAGCAGTAAATGAGTAACCACATTTCTGGCTTCTCCTTTTAATGCTGACTTTAGATAATTAAATTTGAGAGAAGGACTGAGATCCTCTCTCACATGTATGAGCTCTGTAAAGAGTTCATTAAAAAGATCCCATTCTTTGGAATCACCAAAGAAGGTGGGAATCTGTATTTTAGGCAGGGTTGGTAACTCCTCCGCCTTAACAACCGTCGACATTTCAGCTTTATTTATTGTGCCACTGAGTCGACTATTAATGGCTGTAAGAATATTTTGTTTGTCAAATTCAAGTTCGCTAATTTCTTCTTCGAATAGCGAACTCTCAAAATGACTATTCACCTGTTCAATCAGGTTATCTATTTTATGCCATAAAAATTCAATTTTATTTTTCCTTATTTTAAGGAAATCTGGACTACTGTCTATTAGTTTAGACGTATCTTCTAGATATACTCGAAATTGGCCAACATTATTACGAAATGCCTGCTCTACTTTTAAAGCGTTGTTTTGTGCTATACCCTCTTTTTCAGGGTGACCACGCATTTCAAGGTTTAATGTAGGGGGAGGGTTTGATTTAGGGACAGTGTTTGATTTAGGGAAAGTGTTTTCTACCGACTCGCCCTTAATTTTTTCATTTTTATTTTTAATTTTTTCTAACACCATCATTATTAAATCATACTGCTTCGCGTTAAAATATTCATGATCGACAACGCCGATCTTTAACAAATTGCTATGATTAGCAATGAAACATTTTTGAAGCTCATTTAATTTTAGAATTTCTACATCTGTTAATGTTGGTTTTACTTCCAACTTTCTAATTTCCAAAATAATTTCGGACTGCTTCTTAAGGAATTGAATAGTCTTTTCTGACATCATTTTGAAAATTTTTTGTAATTTCTTAATATATATAGTACGTGTATATGTATTTTATATGTATTTATATATATATGTGTGTTTGGATAAACAGAAAATTCTTGTTTTGACTTAGCTGATGTCGTTGTTGTTGCTGCTGCTGTTGCTGCTGTTGTTGCTGCTGTTGCTACTGCTGTTGCTGCTTCTGCTGCTGCTGTTGTTGCTGCTTCTGCTGCTGGTAGAGGCTCCTTTGAATTTGACTTCCTTCTCTTCTTTAAGGCTCCGTCGATGTTTAAAGATGATTTTTTTTTTTTTTTTTTTTTTTTTTTTTTTTTTTTTTTTTTTTTGGCACGTTTTATTATTTTTGTAGTCCAGTCAGATTTTTTGTTTTTTAGCCATTTATTTTGGCATTTATGCTCTTTTGGCATATACACTGCACTCTCTTTATGAGCTGATTTAATGCTATTAGAGCATTTATAAGGCACTGTTTTCAGGCACTTTTTATTTAATTAATGCTCTTTTGGCATATACACTGCACTCTCTTTTTGAGCTGATTTAATGCTATTACAGCATTTATAAGGCACTTTTGTTATGCACTTTTTAATTTCACAATTGCTGATGTATGGCCTCAAGCACGCCTTACCACAATTTATAATGGTACACAAAGCAACCTTTAGCTATAGACTATAAGGTGCTTGTTTTAAAACATAAAAGATTCTTTTGTATCTTTTTGCTTTTTATATTTATACTCTGTTCCTTACCTTTGGTAGGGGGAAACAAGAGTCACTTATTTTTGCTACCTTTAGCTGTAAGATGCTTAAAGGAGCTGGCCTTTCTCTGAGTTCCTTACCTTTGGTAGGGGGAAACTGCAGAGTCGATTAAAGGCTCGATTGACCAAATGTAAAATCCCAAATAAGAAGACTTTACTCGTTGAGTTTTTGTAAGAAACTGATTTTATTTGGAAATATCTTCGGTTTAAATAGGTGACATGAGAATCGCATCTTAAAGTAAATGGCCTACGCAGAGGCCTAAGTAAATAGTCCCCGCCTTATCGAGGTCCCACGCTCGGGCACATCTGCCTATCTTGAGCGGCGAGGACCTTATCTGTGGTCTCCCACTAAGGGACTATTTTAGGAGGCGGGGAACGATCTCAAGTGACTGACTCATGTAGTGTGCACTTAAATTACATGTTTTTGAGCAATGCACCCATGTCGCCTTAGATAACAAAATCCTAAATATAATTTATCGCTCTCGATTCATTTACATAAGATATGAACGGAGCCCAAAATTGTAAGTCTTTAAATATATTCGTGTTCATGTGTGAACAGCAAGCGTAAAAAGGCAAATGGGGGCTTTTGGAGGACTGGGATCAGCGGAGGGTAAAGTGAAACGTATAAATGAAAATCTAGCACAGTGACCCACTTCTTAACCATCTGCGAATATGGCTAAGCTGATAAGAAAGCTATAAAATGGAAAACTGTTGCTCAGTTTAGTTAGCAATATACTTATGTTTACTTCCGAAACATTATGTAATAGGATATATGTTAAAAAAAAGTGCTTTTTTGGAGGCATAAGGAATTTCATTTCGAAATTAAAGTTAATAACTGAGCGCAAATCATTATTTGGCACAATACAGGAGACTACCACGAATGTAAATGAGTGCCCACTTTTTGAATACCCATGGGCATACCCATATCGCATAACTCCATTCGCCCATTCGCGATTCTGCACACTCGAGTTCCAGCGGAAGGTCAACAAACTGAACGTTGGAGCTCAGCACGAATATCGCCCCGGGGTCAAAGCCAAGTATTTCGATGATGACTTGCCTCTGGCACTGGATTCCGATTCTGATTCTGATTTTGGCTCCAGCCTCTTTGAGTTTAACTTTTGTGGACGCCGTGGCTAAGAATCTGAAAAGAAGGCGCCCGAGGCGGCATCCATCGCCAGCCCAACTTGACATGAATATTAATTTATGTTAATTTCGAAAGCTAAACCCGATTACATTTCTGTTTGCAGTGCCTACAGGTGGCGACGAATGTGACCGAGCAAAAGCACCATGTCACCAGGGAGACGCGCGGCAAGAATTTGGGACTCTGTCGAGGATTCCGAGGATGCACGGTGTGGCTGACTGGTAAGAAATATAGTGCCTCCTGAGGGCAGTAAAATTCAGGAAAAGATCATTGCCTTATTAAGGCTTCAAAAATATGTAAATATTTCTAATAACAAGAGTCATAGTTTAATTAAAGTTTCTTTGCTCTCAAATGTTTGCTTTGTAAAATACTAAGATTCTATTATTAGATTATAAAAACCACAAAGTATAAGAACAAAGAATGATTGTTGTCCAAAATAATAAAATAAATTAGTTGTAATTTGGTTGTTTTATGAATTATGAAATTTCACTGTTACGCTTTTGAACATTAATATACATATATAATAAACTCAATCCTTTGCAGGCCTCAGTGGAGCTGGAAAGACCTCGATTGCCTTCGAACTGGAGGCGTACCTGGTATCCCGGGGCATTCCGGCCTACGGGTTGGACGGCGACAACATTCGCACCGGACTGAACAAGAACCTGGGCTTCACGCCCGCCGATCGCGAGGAAAACATTCGCCGCGTGGGCGAGGTGGCCAAGTTGTTTGCCGACAGCGGAGTGGTGGCCATCTGCAGCTTCGTTTCGCCCTTCGCCGACGATCGTGAGATGGCGCGCAAGATCCACAAGGATGCGGGTCTGAAGTTCTATGAGATATTCGTGGACACACCGCTGGATGTGTGCGAAACCCGGGACGTGAAGGGTCTATACAAGAAGGCGCGCGAGGGCGTAATCAAAGGATTCACGGGCATTACGCAGGAGTACGAGCGACCCCAGATGCCGGAGCTGGTGGTCAACACGCACGGCTACACGGTGCGCGAGTCCACTCAGAAGCTGGTGACGCTGCTCGAACAGGAGGGCATTATTCCGCGCTCGCTGCGCGACGTAGACCTGCTGCCGGAGCTTTATCCCAGCGAATCCATTGCCACGGAGGCACTGCGTCACGAGGCCGAGTCGCTGCAAGCCATCGAAATCAGCACCGTGGAGCTGCAGTGGGTGCAAGTACTGGCCGAGGGATGGGCATATCCACTGCGCGGCTTCATGCGCGAGGATGAGTACCTGCAGACGCTGCACTTCAACACACTTCAGAGCGGCATGGACGGTTCCTATCGCGAGAACCACTCGGTGCCCATTGTTTTGAGCGCCACGCAGGCGGACAAGGATCGTCTGGACGGCTGCTCCTCGCTGACTCTCAAATACCAAGGCAAGGCGGTAGCCATTCTGCGGCGTCCCGAGTTCTACTTTCAGCGTAAGGAGGAGCGGCTGGCCCGCCAGTTCGGCACCAGCAATCCCAATCACCCGTACAGTAAGCAGGTCTACGAGTCCGGGGATTATTTGGTCGGTGGCGATCTGGCAGTGATCGAACGTATCCGCTGGGAGGACGGACTGGATCAGTACAGGCTGACTCCCAACGAGTTAAGGCGCCGCTTTAAGGAGCTGAATGCCGACGCCATCTTCGCCTTTCAGTTGCGCAATCCCATCCACAACGGCCATGCCCTGCTCATGCAAGACACTCGCCGCCAGCTGCTGGAGCGCGGCTTCAAGCAGCCAGTGCTGCTGCTGCATCCTCTGGGTGGCTGGACCAAGGACGACGATGTGCCGCTGGATGTGCGCATGAAGCAGCACCAGGCCGTGCTCGACGCAGGTGTCTTGCGACGAGAGGACACAGTGCTGGCCATCTTCCCCTCGCCAATGATGTACGCCGGTCCCACGGAGGTGCAGTGGCACGCAAAGGCGCGCATGAACGCCGGTGCGAACTTCTACATTGTAGGCCGTGATCCGGCTGGCATGCCGCATCCGGCCAAGGAAACTTATCCGGATGGAAACCTATACGATGCCACCCATGGTGCGCGAGTGCTTAAGATGGCCCAGGGACTAGACAGCATGGAGGTAAGGGTACCACTGCCTAATCGGCCAAATCTAGCCGAATGTAAAATCGATATTTTCTTTTTAGATCCTGCCCTTCCGTGTTGCTGCCTATGACAAGAGCGCCAGTAGAATGGCCTTCTTCGAGCCCAAGAGGAAGGATGAGTTTGAGTTCATCTCGGGAACCAAGATGCGCACCCTGGCCAAAACGGGAGCCAGTCCGCCGGATGGCTTCATGGAACCGGAGGCTTGGCGCATCCTGGCCACCTACTACCAGAACCTGCCGCAGTCGTAACCCGCTGCTCACACTCGATCCGCAACGTGCAATTCCTCCTAGTTATAGCTCGTGTGCTTATTATACATAAATATTTCAAGCTAAAGGCGCTTACCACTTACCACATCTTTTTTCCATTGTTCTAAGCCGAAATCCGTGGCTGTCCCCGTGTGTGAATGTTGTGCTCCTCCTAACTAAATGTTCGTATCGTACAATCTACTTGTATCTACACTTAAGTCACCCAATTCTTTTTATCTTAAGCAAAATATCGTGCAGCTATTTTGTGGACGGTTTTTAATACATATATAAATAATAAAATAGAAAATTACTTATTGAACTGATTGTATTTTTTGCGGTTATGAGGATTTCCCATACAGCTATTGTTTCTATGAACAATACGACCCAGTATACCAAGAAAGATCAATGCGTGCGGTGAAATAATTAAACTGATCCAAGAACGTGTTAATATGCTTTCCTGATAATTAAATGCATAAAAATATCGAGTTAATAAAGTAAAATTTTTTTAATATCACGGCCCAGAAGTGCGAAACAGTGCTAGTGGAGCCTGTACTTAGACTTATGCTTCTGCATTACAACTTTTTACAATTGGGTCTGCTGCCGTTGGGCACGATCATCACCATCGTCATCGTCACGTATTGTATTAATTTATTATTATTAATAGTAACAAATTAAATAAAAAATTTAAATTTGAATTTCGCGCCAAACGGTCGCAACTCAACACCGATCGCACCGTTGATCGCAAGATCGCCCACTGCGATAAGTTGGCAGCGCTATCAGCTGTTTTATCAGCTGCATATCTTGGAAATTTTCCAAGTTCTTGGAACATGCGGTCGCTTAACGCGTTTTAGTGTCGGGCAGAACTTTGACACAAGTCCACCTTGTGGATTTGCAAATTGGGCGCTAATTCTGACTGACACAACTCCGCAAATTTCACGCAACAGCATGCTCTCGCAAGCATAAACATACATATGTATATGCAAGATCGATAGAACTCAGCAACAACATAAAGTTAACCAGGCGGCTGACAATGACAATGGCGCCAGTCATCATGATCAAGGTTATCATAACGGTAACCAACAAAGAGGAGGAGCCCAAACTAATGGTCGTAGACCATGGAGTTTAATAGGAAGAGGTGGACGTAGAACATCATTAAATAAAACGGGACCTAGGCCGGTGAAAAATTATAAAGGGGGCGGGGCTTGCCACAGTAGGACAGTATCTTTCAAAGACAGCATCCCCTCTTTCAGAACTATCTTTTATTTACAGTTTGTCAAGAAACTGTTTACACACTGTGAAATAAGTTGAATTTTTGACTTTAAAGCTAAAAATAAAAGGTTTTTTGCTTAATTAAACGCAATTTTTTTATAAAATATAATTAAACAATATTTATTTTACTTATAAATCAAAAAACAAATTAAAATATTAAATATACAAGAAAATAAACAACAAATTCCAAGTTTACACACTTTTGAGACTGTCAAGAAACTCTTTACACATTTTGTTTTCCTACTTTGTTTTGTTCTTTTTCTTAGAACGAACTCGATTTTTCCGTTATTTTTGGCTTTGCATTGCTTTTTACAACGCTTCTATTGAAATTTTGTTGAATTTGCTTGTGAAATTTTGCTGATCAAACGTGCTTAAAGCGAATTATTAAATTTAATAAAATGCCTGGAAAGAGATTATCTTTTGAAGTTACCCAATTAATAAACTATAACCACCAGTTGGGAAAATCTTTTCCAGAATTAGTATAAATGTTTCCTGTATCCCGTAAGACCGTCTACAATGTTTTAAAAGGCTCGGAAAAAGAGGGCAGGCTTGAACCTAAGAGTGGTGGTGGGCGGAAAATTAAAATTAAAAAGCGTGTAGACCGCTTTATTATGCGAATAGTGATTGCGAACCCCCGAATCTCGGTCAGATCACTTGCTCTGGATATCAGGCAAGAATGTCACCTAGCTGTGTCACACGAAACTGTGCTCCAAGTCATCCTACGCCATAGGTACTCTTCAAGAGCTGCAAGGAAAAACCCTTTGCTGTCAGATGCCAATATTTAAAAGCGTCATTTATTCGCTGTGAGCATGATGGATCATGCGGAAGAGTACTGGGATGACGTCATATTTGGTGACGAAACAAAAATGATGCTCTTTTATAACGACGGGCCAAGCAGAGTATGGCGCAAACCGTTGAGTGCGCTAGAAAAACAAAATATCATTCCAACGATAAAATTTGGAAAAATGTCACTGATGGTGTGGGGCTGTATCACCAGCCGTGGAGTGGGAAAACTAGCCTTAATTGAGAGCACAATAAATGCCGTGCAATATCTAGAAATGTTAGAAAACAAATTTGAAGGCCAGTGTAGAAAAAATTAGTCTGGTTAGCAACAACAAGCCAAATTTTAAGTTTTACCAGGACATGATCAGAAACATAAAGAGTGCAATGTACGCACCTGGCGCCTTAATAACTGTGGTAAAGTGATCGATACGCCCCCTCAGAGTCCTGATCTGAACCCCATTGAAAATTTGTGGACCTACTTAAAGAAGAAGGTGGCAAAAAGGGACCTAAAACACAACAACAGCTTATGACTGTAATAGTCGAAGAGTGTGAAAAGATCCCGTTTGAATATGACCTGCAAAAACTTGTCCAATCCATGAAAAAAAGGCTTCAACTTGTAGCTAAAGCCAATGGGGAACATACTACATACCAAAACTTTTAAAATTTTAATAAAATAATTAAAAAATTTAGGATTAAACTTCGATTTAGTGTTTTGTGTAAAGAGTTTCTTGACAGTCTCAAAAGTGTGTAAACTTGGAATTTGTTGTTTATTTTCTTGTATATTTAATATTTTTAATTTGTTTTTTGATTTATAAGTAAAATAAATATTGTTTAATAATATTTTATAAAAAAATTGCGTTTAATTAAGCAAAAAACCCTTTATTTTTAGCTTTAAAGTCAAAAAGTCAACTTATTTTACAGTGTGTAAACAGTTTCTTGACAAACTGTATTTGAGCTTGCTTTTGGTCTAGACTTTGCCACTCGAATTTCCGTGGCCTTTTGATTTTACTAGGTTTTACTTTAATATATAATATAGCTTGTACTTTAATAGGTATATTTTCAAGAATCACATATTTCCTCTTTTTTGTTAAATTAAATCTTTATACCCTAGTTCACGCAGCTGGGATCCTCGAATAGTGCGATTTCCTGGAGAATGCCTATAGGAAAATCCCCGAAATTCTTGGTGCAACATATTGTTTTTAACCACAAAACAAAACCTTTAAAAAAACTTCTGACCAAGACTCAGAAACCGCACATTAAAAAATCACTCGCTCAATCACTCTAACTCGACTTTGCCTTAGGTGATCCTTTTCGCTCAACACATCGCCTGATACAATTTGGTATAATTTTATTATATTGCATATTATCCTTTTAAGGTGATATTTTACAGAATCACAAAATAGTTAAATCAATCAAACGATTCATCTGATCAGAAAATATTTTTCTCTTATTTTCTTACCGCTAGCAAGCGAGTAATCATACTCCTTGCTTCTCCTTTGAGAGCGGTTTTTAAATAATTAAACTTTAGAGATGTGCTCAAGACAGAGAGTCAAGATAACAGATAATAGGATAAAGTCTATTATAGTCAGAACATAGTTCTCTGTAAGGGTCATGCAACTCATGGTTAGATCTACAATGATTTAAGACAAGCGGTATATAGTTTCTAGTAAATCTACTTGGAACACAGAAGTTAAGCCGACTAACCTAGTCGGGACTCTCAACTTCACTTCACGAATAAGCTTAAAAATAAAGACTGTTCCAAGCATCGTTCCACGATTAGCTAGGGAAGGTAAATTAAATAAAAGTAGTCTACTGGAATATGGAGGTAATATAAGGTTTGCATTCCAATTTAGGCGCCGCAAGGTAAATAGTAAGAATTTTTTTGGGCCGATTCAATGCGGTCCGAGTGGACTCCAAACAGGTGATCCGTACTCTAGAATCGGACGGACTAACGAAATAAATAAGGCTTTAGTCAAGTAAGGATCATCAAATTCCTAAGACCACCTTTTTATAAAACCAAACCCACACCCCAGGCCTTATTGACAATATGATATTATTCGAAATATGGTCAGAAAGTTTTAGTTTAGGGTCCAGAAGAACACCAAGATCATCAACCCGTGTTATTCTGTCCAAAGGCCACCCGACAAAAGGTCATAACTTTACACTTGGAGCCATTTAAGTCTAACACTTTATCACGGCACCATATTTGAAATCTGTCTAGATCGGATTGTAAGTTCAAATGGCGCGAATTGTCCTTGTGCTGGAGGCATTATTTAAAATCGTCTGCGTACATAAGTACACGCGAATGTTTTATTATTAAGGGGAGGTCGTTAATGAATAAGGTACAAAGAAGCGGACCAAGATGGCTCCCTTTGGGACACCGGATGTGACTCGGAGAATACAAGATAAAGAATTTTTAAAGAGGACTTGTTGCGACCGGCCATTCAGATAGCTTGAAATCCAGTTTAGAAGATCAACAGTGAAACCTCAAAGATCAAGTTTTCTTATTAGAAGGTGATGATTAACAGAGTCAAAAGCTTTACTAAAGTCAGGGTAGATGACATCTGTTTGAAGATTATTTTTGAAGCACTGTATTACGACAGAAGTTAGCTCCAAGAGGTTAGTGGTTGCTGATCTGCGTTTCGTAAAACCGTGCTGACACGATGATTGATCTACAATACAAAAGTGCTGCAAATGAGGAGTGATAACATTTTCAAACAGTCTTGGGATAGCCGACAATTTAGAGATTCCTCTGTAATTGCTTGCATTCAGTTTGCTACCTTTTTTATGAAGAGGAATCACAAAGGACTCCTTCCATATATGGGGGAATTGTGAAGATTCCAGAGATAAGGTAAACAGTTTCAGTAGAGGCTTGCACAAGGCTTCCGCACAGAATCTGAGCGGAACACAGCCAGGGATTCCATCGGGACCTGGCGAATAGACCGTTTTAACACGCTGAAGATCGTTAAGCAGTGAGCTTTCGTTTATAGTGGGGCGAAATATTAGATTCGATCTTAGTCGACCGCATAAGAGTATGGCTGTTCGGAATGAGGTGAAGTTGAATATGTTGTTTGAAAAAACTTGGCGAATAGATCGGCTATTGCCTGATCCGATGTTACCGTAGTGTTTTCAAAAAATAGCGAAGAAGGGTAAGAAATGGTTTTTCGCTTGGTGTTAACGAAATTATAAAACTGTTTCGGATCCTGTGCGAACTGGAACTTACAACGGCTTAAATAATTCCTGTAGCACTTAGCATTAAGCACGGTAAAGTTTAAGCGAGCGCTTAAATATTTAGAAAGGATGGACTTAGAACCGTATTTTTAAATTTTGTATAAAGTCTGGACTTTACATTTCTTAGGTGTTTCAACTCTTTATTAAACAAAGGAGGTTTAAGGATTGCCGGATAGTACATCGGAACACAAGAGTCAAAAACGATTTAATTGCGGTATAAAACATATTAATGGCATCCGTCATTATGTTGCAAGAGTAAGGATCGGACCAATTAAAGCCAGCTATAAAATTGTTTGCCTTGCGAAAACAGTGAATTCGCTTGGTTGACTTCTCCGATTTTACTTTTAATACGGTACGGTGTCGATTGTCACCTCGAAAGTAGGATGATATGGATCTTCAGGTTGAGTAAGATGTGCTACCCTGGACAGAAACACACTTTCAGGACTTGTTACAAGACATAGATCCAACAGTCGACCAAGAGAGTTTCGAATATAATTAACTTGCAACAACGATAAGTCGAGCATAAAGTCATGTTGTGCTAAAGGGAGAAGAATATTCGATTGTTCTTCTGGGACCACATTATGCCAGGTATATTAAAATCATCTAGAACTACCAATTGGTCCCTGTCAGACAGTTTATTTGAGATGGATTGGATAGCGGACAAAGTATTCAGATATTCTGGGAATTCAGAAGATAGCGGAATATACGAGCACATAATATAAACTGATCTGTCGGAAAATGACAGTTTTACGCATATGATTTCTGAGTTATGGGATTCGTCAAAAAGTAACTCTTCCAACGGGAGGGTAGATCTAACCCGTTCCCATTTGGAGGGACGGTCATAATGTGTACATATGTACGTGGGAAGACTTCGGAGTTAAATCCCCGGCTTTAAACAAGTCTCTGAACACTATTATACGGGATGCAAAGGAAAGGCTATTACAATACAATTTGGTTAGTTTGCTACGCAAGCCTCTAGCATTTTGATAGGAAGTAGTAAGATTAGTTAGTTTTTAGTTTAGTTTTAGATTTTTGAAGAAGATGAAGAGGCGGAGGGTGCAGTGGTCTGGCCATGTGAGGGATGTTTAATTCCCACGGGCTCTTTTTACAATTTTTAATTAGCTTAGCTTCGAACTCTTTTACCACCATATAATAAGAACTTTACGGGACTTTTCTTTAATTTTCCACACAGATATATAAATTTATGATGCCCCATAATGCAACATGATGTCTCGTCGGTATGTCAACGATTAAGCTATGATTCATATTCATAATCCTCTCCATCCGACTTGGGTCATTGGACATGATCCAGATCATTTAAGAGTAATCCCTGATCGAACCCTGAGCGAATAGACTTACCCACAAACTGGTATTGGATTTCTTAAGGTCCTCTCAAGTGTACCTGGGAAACCCAGTGCATTGCAGCATGGACATTTTGTATAAGTTGATAGTCCTCAGCCCATACTCTACAATGCTCCACAGCACAATCTGTCTACGCGACTTTGGGTCCGACGCGTCGAACTCGCCTGTCTCTGTTATGACAGAAGCTCAGCGCTACGAAACGAGCCATAAAATCTTTTCAAATAAAAAGTTTTTGGTTTTGCACATGATTTATTTTTATAAAATTGTATACGTTTAATCATTAATATTACAAGTAATTAATTAATATCAAATATGCAATTAGTTATCATTTAATTTCACATTATTTATATTACTGCGCTGTGTATGTGTTCATAATTGTTTATTGCTGCCGATCGATTCTCATCGATAGACTACCTTTAATTGGTGATATCTCGCAAATCTGCAAATCTTCGTTAATGTTTTAATATTAGGTGTAACGTTTTATTGACAAAGTCATGTGGTGTGCGGCAAAGAACAAAATAAATAGAGTACGAACTAACCAAATGAAATGTGTGTGAAGATTAAGAAGAATATAATAAGCACCCTCGATCTGTGCGATACTACCACATTATATTATATAAAGTTAGGACCGGGTAGGGGGAGGTGCGGGGCGGATTGGGCTGTTTTACACTTTTGGGTCATTGTGCGTCTGGACCTCCTCCGTCGTATTCCCAACGTAATGGCAAAAGGGTTTCTGAATCGATCGAAAGTACATACAAGCAATGAGCAAAACAAGGACAGGTAAACTAATCATATGCATACATAGTACATACAATATATTTGTTTTACAATTAATAATTTACAAATCGACAACCATGGCTGCTAGAGAAAATCATAATTCCGTAAATACTAAAACCTCTTCGAGAAGGACGCGGGCGGGTTGGATTGGCTGCTCTTCGATTTTCGCTATCGCTGGATCGTTTTATCTTTAAACTTGAGTTATATACGTATATATGTATACATATTATCATGCCTAGGTATATTTCGTACACGCTGTCGTCATATACTTTATTTAATAACTGTTTCATAATGCAATTTGTGTTCTATTCCATTATCGCGCTTATTCGGTTAAAGGGAGCCGGCTGCTGATTGATGTTTAAGGTTGATTTAGATGTCAGTTAATGTCCGCTTGTCGGGGTCCCGCTTGTACTCGAACCTAACAGGAGTTAAGAAAACTACTACCTCGTAGTTACCACCATAAACCACTACCGTGTAGTCGTTGCCACCATGCCGCTTCAGTGCCGAGCGCACGTTGCCACGTCAAAGCAGACTGCACCTGGACAACCAACTGTCCTTCGTCCGACTGTCCATCGGTTTCAGCTGATGGCCGCCCTTGGGTGGGTTGTTCGCCTCCTGCGCACACAAAGGATGTAAATGGTTAGCCACAGTAAAAAAAACGCTTTGTCCGAGTCTCGCCACCCGCACACTCACCATTCGCTTTTCCGTTTTCGCTTTGATATCACTGGCTAGGGTGAGGAAGGCTTCTTCCACGTTAATGCTGGCCTTCGCGGAGGTCTCCATGAACTTGATGCCATACTCGATGGCCAATTGTTCGCCGCGCTCTTTTGAAACCTACAACGGGTGGAAAATTGTTTAATTATCGGCCTTAAGGGCAGATAGCTTTATGAAGCTGAAAAGAATATTGCGCCAAATCATTGTCTATCCCTTATTGGATTTAATAACAAATGATTATACACTAACTGAATTTGAAATATATAAATAAAATGTTTGTAGATAACTTTTATGGAACAAACAAATAAACGAACTTGGAGGAATAGCCAGCGAAATCACCAATTTCTTTTTTCCATACCTGTCGCTTATCGGTCAATTCGCACTTGTTTCCCAGCAGCATTTTCTCGACATCGGCGGACGCATTTTCCTCGATATTCCTGATCCAGTTTTTGATGTTCTCGAAGGACTTTTCTTGGGTTATGTCATATACCAGCATGATGCCCATGGCACCTCTGTAATAGGCCGTGGTGATTGTGCGAAAACGCTCCTGGCCGGCAGTGTCCCTGGAAAATGAATGGAGATATAGGTAATTAGAGAATACAGATGAATCGCCTAGTACTTACCATATCTGCAGCTTAATCTTCTTGTTATCTAATTCAATTGTTCTAATTTTAAAATCGATACCTGAAAAGAGAAAACAGATGAGCATATACACACATGTACGTTTGCTAATTAATTTAAATAATTTGGCAAGAGGCTAAACCTGTTTGGTCGGAACCCATGACATCGCAGCTAAAATAAGAGACGAAGAGAACCGAAATCCACAAACCACGCAATTAATTTAAACAATGTCGTTAAGTAAATGCCCCAAAATTGGAAGTGTCGCGATGAAAACGTGCCAAAAACGAAAATAAACAATTATTAGCCACGAGCAGAAATGGGAATCGCTCTACTTTTGTGTTTACAAGTACGGGAAAGTACAGTGTGCATGTCGAATATTATTGTGATTATTATTTTAATAAGCTTAAAATTACTAGCATAATCTGATTTAACTGCCACTTGAAGTTGTACTGATTATGATTCGAATTTATTAAAAAGTATTTGCTGTGTTTGGTAGAAAGGCTTCACTGTACTCGTACGGGAACAACTACTTGAATTCCCTCTGAGACTGGGCATGGGCCTGCTGGGTATATAATAGGGCATTCCCGATTTGGCGTGCGACGGTCAAGTCTCGCATCGGAACAATCCGGCTTCTGGGGCGATAAGAGCAGCGAAAGTACAAAGACTATGGGTACTCGGACTGAGTACTCATTTCTGATCGCTTTCCTATGCGGGTGTGAATCTCAGGGCGAGATAAGGCATCCGGATATATTCCTTACGGGAAAATCTTAATAAGCGCGAGAAATCAAACATGGTGGGAGTGCCCCTCCCATGGAAACAACAATATTTATGACAAATGCGCCCGGATGGGGCAGGAAATAAAAAAGAAAAGAGGCATTTAATGAGTCACTGGGCCAGAAGCTCGGATTTCCAATTGCGAATGAGTTCATGCGAACGAAGGTGTTATAATTAATAACCAAAAAAAAAAAAAAATTAAGAATCGGAAGACACGGTAAACGCGGATGATGACACTCACCTATTGTGGATATAAACGTTGTGTTGAAGGCGTCCTCAGAGAATCGGAAGAGGATGCAGGTCTTGCCCACTCCGGAGTCACCGATCAGGAGCAGTTTGAACAGATAGTCGTAGGTTTTGGCCATTTTGTGTGCTTTTGCGGTAGGATCACAGTATCTGGCCCGATAATAGTGCTTAGCTGGGGGTTAGGGTACGGGTTAAGGGTGATGATGCTCTGTACACGTCGTCGTCTCCTTAATCAACTGACTGACTTCCTCTCCGATTCTTGGCTAATAACACTAATCACGATTATGCCCCATGCGTGCCGTTTAGCGTATGTATGTACATATACACTATACCCAGACGTAACCGCACTAATCCACAATCTAATTGAATCGACTCGAATCGAAAACGTATAGTTTTTTCCTTCTCTCCGCAGCGCAGCTCTTTTTCTCTTGGGTGTGTGTGTTGTGTTTTCGATTTCGGAGCCGTGTCAAAAATGGCGACGTAGATTTAAGACCTTTTTGTTGTCTGTGCCCGAGTTTCGGATTTCGTGCGGCGGCTTTTCCGGTGGGCAAATGCAAAGGCGCTCGCTACGCGGTGCGAGTCTACGTTGGTTTGTTGTGAAAATTACGTGGAAATGAAGTTAATTACTGCTTTCTAATTACGCCCGTACAAAAAATATGAGTTTCGATAATTCGTTGCTGCGCAACACTGGCGCGCCGTCGTCTATCGATAGCTTATCGTACGATGGGGAAAACAGCTGTTTCCAGTTAGTGTTGGAAAGTGCGCGAATATAGAAAGAAACAGAGGAAAATAGCACAAGACAAGAGTCAAAAAGACAGGTGTATATTATATATTCATACACATATATCGTCGTGATCCTGCACCTGATCCTCGCCAGCAGCCTATTGTTCCGCCCGCGACTGTGAAGTGAAGTTGAACAAATGTGAAAAGTGGCGTCGCCAGACGCAGCAGCAGGCGGAGCCCCAGAATCCATTGAGTTGCACCCCCGCAAACAAGAAATTCTGGACCATGGGCACCAAGGAGTCCAAGCACTCCAATAGCGTCAGCTACGAGGATTCGGTGAAACGCGGTGAGTCTCCTCCGGCTGGTTACTTGTGGGGCCGTCTCCCAGCCGCAGAAAATAGGTCACTGCCAATCAAGAAAACAGAACCCCCTGCGAAAGCAACAACAACGTACAAGCAGGTGCAATCGATTCCATTGTGTTGTTGCGCCCACGTCTTCTGACCAACGGGAATCACCACTGACTTCCGCCACCACCATCCTCATGCTCCTCTTAATCCTATCTCTTGCAATTATCTACTGCCATTCCAGTGTGGCTTCTTTATTGCATGTGTTTTCATGTGCATGGGTATTTGCGTCTCCGCCGCCAATGACGTCACAATAGAAAAGCTAACCGAATGGGGTGGCAGTTGGAGGTGTGCGCTGTGTGGGTGAGAGACAACAAAGCAGCGAAGGCACATGAGAAACAGTTAGACAGCCAGTGGAGTGCAGTTCACGCTTAGGGTGACTGGAATGCGCGGATGCGGATGTCGCTGCGAATACGATTCATTTCAAGTTCAGCATGTCATTCCAGTGTTCATTTCAATTCGCACTCTATGGGCAAAGGTCTTCTGTTGAAGTATTTTATAAAGAAGCCTACTTTAAAATTTTTTTGTTTATAATGAAATGAAATTATAATGAAAGGGGAGCATTTTGGATTTCGATTTTCCAATTGGAATATCCATAAGAAAAATGTTTTAAAATAAATAATTCATTGGGCTTTTAATTCTGCATGTCATTTCCTTATTTCTTAAAATTCCTCTTTAAGTGGAATATGTTCAGATAGGAAAAGGAATTACTGTGTTTAAAACAAGCTGATAAGCCAAAAAAATAGAAATTTATTTACAAAGTATGAAAATCGGAATGTTCACTCTTCTCCAAATATTTTATAATAATGAACCAGCAATAAAATTGGTAATCATTCAGAAGAGTTAAGATTATTTAAGCCAACTTGTATACCCATTTTCGGCCCACTTTCAATGACGTTTAGCTTCCCTTAGTGCTTTTCACTTACTTTATTCCGCCTTCCCTTTGCGCTGGCAATCATCTAAATGCTGGTGTTGTTATGGTTATGGTTGCTGATTTGTGGCCAGGCGGCCCAGCCAGAGTTAAGAAAACGAGTGTCGCTGATAAGGCTCACTCCCCCGGAACACCAGCACTCCGGACCACCCCTCCACCACCCACCATCACTGGTGTGGGGCGTGCGACCGGGTGCGTGTGTTTCTTATTAGCCACTCCAACCGGTTCCAGTAAAACCAAGGGGGAAGTGAGGACTAGCATGCAAGTATGTGCGCGGTGGTCAATAATCGCAGACTCGAGTTGCAGTTAACATTCAATAAAATGCCGTTTCCGTGACGTCGCATAATTCGCCTGCAATATTGCCCAATCAACTTGGGAATGTATTTTCACGCCCGGTTTGGCGGTTATCAGTTGGCTCTGGGTTCTCAACCTGATCGTTGAAATTAAAATGGTTTATTTATTGTCAATTTAATTGCGCTTCTTGTGGCCTTTTATTTCCGACATTAAATAATCAACGTTATGAATTATAACGTTATGAACGGGGCATGAATGAAAATGGTTAAATAGGGAACATGTAGTACATTTAAGATGAAGTAACATGAATTAGCATACTATTGAGAATGCGCAACGATATTAACAAGAACATTTTGTTTCGTTTCTTATCATTTTCTGACTTAAGTGCTAAACGATTTTAAACTGTCGTATGTTATGCTGCTTTGATTCCACGGGAAATGATTCACAATTATTAAACAAATAAAATTAACTTTGTGTGGCGGACTTCGGGATACCCTCTTCATTTTTTAACTTATATATAATTTATCGTTTTAGGGCAAGAAATATTAGTTAAATTTTTTTTATTTGTTGATCATATGAAAACAGTCCTAAAATATAATTAATATAATTAATAATTATCGTTAAAGAACATAATATTCATGTTACCTTCTATTGGTTTGTGGGTAACCTTTTTGCACTTCAGGTAATTAGTGAAAAATCAATTACTGATAATGGTTAATTAGGTAACAACGAATCTAATACCATATGTAATGGAATTGGTAAATGAGCTCGGAAATAATGTTTATTGATATTATTATAATGTATATTATTAAACAATTAGAGCGAATGTATTTGAATTGGGTTTCCATACTGGAACATGTGTTCCCAATAATCAGTTTGTTATTGACAGCACGTCGGTTAGTGTGAAATCGAGGTCGTAAATCGCATCAAATGAGGGGGTTACCCGGCATACCGGCTATTAATTAAAGGCACATGGGATAATCCCTAACGCAGCATTACTCATTCACCGATTTTTTATTCCAGTAAGCGACGTAGAGCTTCGCCGCCTGAGAGATGCCTTCAAAAAGTCAGCGGGCGTGGGCAGGAACTTCCTCAGTCGGAATGCCTTTCAGCAGGATGTGCTGTGCGAGGGAGTGCCGCCAAAGATCGTGGACATGTTATATGCCGCCTGTGGTGGCACCCAGCGTGGCATCTCCTTTAACGACCTGCTCTGCGGTCTGGTCTTGATAACTCGTGGTACCCAAGCGGAGAAAACCAAGTGAGTGTGCCATAATGTGCAAGGCTGAATTGATTTTAGGTAACCCAACTACTTACTTTCGTTTTAGATTCCTGTGGAACCTGTACTGCAACGATGCCGGCACCTTCATCATCAAGTCGGACTATGTGCGCAACGTCAATCTGGCTCCCTTCGAGAGCGTCTCCCTATTCGCTCAAAGCGAACGCGTCAATTTCGAGCAGTTCCAGGACTGGATCATAAAGCATCGCAATGCCACTGTCCTCTCCAAATGGCTTCTGTCCGACAACTGTGTTAGCCTCACATCGGAGCTGGAGACGCCAACGTTTTACCAGAGCCTCGCTGGAGTGACGCATCTTGAGGAGAAGGTGAGCATCTGCAGCTGAGGCTGATAGAGCTTTGTAAACATATGCGAGCGAATCATTTCGTGGAAAATGCAATTTATAAATAATTTTCGCTTGGTTCCTCAACTGTTTTGTTATCCGCCACTCAATTTACCTCAATCGCCTCTCATTTGCGTTCTTACGTTTGACTAGTTCATACTGAAACCCCGTTCAATTCTTTTGCAGGACATTGGCGATTTGGAAAAGGAGTTTTGGCGTTTGAAAAACACTTCCCAAAATGGCCAAATCGACTTGCAGTTCCTGGGACCCCTGATCAGTCCACCCATACCAAAGAATGCTCTAGCAGGTCTATTCAACGCCTTTGATGAGAACCGCGACGGACACATCGACTTTAAGGAGCTGTGTTGCGGAGTAAGTGCCGCCTGCCGAGGACCGGGTGTGGAAAGGACACGATGTAAGTACTAAATACTTTTATCATTCCGCTATGATCAATTGAGTAACAAACGCCTACCCACAGTTTGCTTCAAAATCTTCGATGTGGATCGAGATGGCGTTCTTAGCCACGATGAAACACTGCAGATGATCAATGTTCTGCTATTAGTAGCCAAGGAAAATCAGGAGTCCCAGCAATACAAGGATCTGACCAAACAGCTGGTGATAAGTGATCTTCTGGAGTTTGGACAGAGAAGAAGTCCGGATGGAACGCCTAGTAAGCTAACCCGAGACAATGTCTCGCTGACCGCTGAGGATTTTATGCTGTGGACCGTACAGTGTGATCTAAGACTCATGCAGCCCTTGCTGGACCTCATCTTCGAGCTGTGCCACATCGTCTTTGGCCTGTGGCCCCAGTGCAAGCACATGGAGAACGATATCGTCCGGGGATGGTTGCGACGGGAGGAGCGCAGGCCGTACCGCGTTGGACAGTTTTGGTACTTGATCACGCATGACTGGTGGCTCAGTTGGATGCAATACACTCAGCACACGACGCACACCTGCGACTATTGCAAGCGAACCGCCAGCCAGCGGACCGCTGTTGATGAGGCGCTCGTCTGCGATGAGAGCTTTAACACCCACAGCTTGGAACAGCACGATAGCTACTCCCTGGGTTCTGGCACGGGATCGGCTTCCGGTTCCGGGTCGGCGAGTAGTGGCATCTCAGCTGGACGACATTGCGGACCCGTGCGACCAGGGCCTATTGACAACAGCAATCTGATCACCGCCAATCCGTTCCGGAATGTTCGAACTCTCACCGGCGAGGGTGGTCACCTCAAGCGGGACACACCCCTGGTGCAGAACCACGACTTTGAACTGGTGCCCAAGTCACTGTGGAAGGCATTGAATCGATGGTATGGCGATAATCTTCCACTGCCACGACAGGTAAGCAAAGAAAACTATTTAATAATCAGAAACGTTTACTTATGAACTTAATTTGTATTCCTCCAGGTCATCCAACCGCCCAACTCCGATGTGGAACTGGAGCTATACCCGCTGAACCTGCGAATCCTGCTCCACCAGGCGCAGCCATCCCAGACAGGCGTAGGCGGAGGCACTCAACTTGGTAGTTGGGGCTCCACGGTGAGCGGTGGCTACGGAGTGCTTGCCTCCGGTGGCGGATATGCCGCCATCGCTGTAAGCAGTGTACTCCAACCGCCGAAGCGATACTTGGCCTACACGGCTGCCTTCAGCCGACTGGCCACGGTGCGTCAGGTGGGCGAGTTTTTGTGCGAGCAACTGCGTCTTAAGTCAGAAGATATCCGGCTATGGCACGTTCCACAGCTGGACAACGGTGCCATATTGCTAGAAGAGGATGCCATGTGCCTGAAAGAGTTGCTCATTCGGGACAACGACCAGCTGTTGCTGGAAATCCGCAACAAAGATTTGACCTGGCCGGAGGAACTTGGCTCCTTGGCCACCGCTCAATGTGGCCAGGGTGCGGGAACACCGGGGGACCGGCGTCGCTTAACACGCAGTTCAATTATGTCGGTACATGCGCCCGGAGCTACAGGCCTGCACAACCTGGGCAACACCTGCTTCATGAACGCCGCTCTCCAGGTGCTGTTTAATACCCAACCACTGGCACAATACTTTCAGCGTGAGATGCATCGCTTCGAGGTGAACGCGGCCAACAAACTGGGCACAAAGGGTCAGCTAGCCATGCGCTATGCGGAGCTGCTCAAGGAGGTTTGGACGGCCACGACTAGATCTGTGGCCCCGCTGAAGCTACGCTTTTGTGTCAACAAGTATGCGCCGCAGTTCGCCGGTGGAGGTCAGCACGATTCCCAGGAGCTGCTCGAGTGGCTGTTGGACGCTCTGCATGAGGACCTTAACCGTGTGATGGAGAAACCGTACAGCGAGCTGAAGGACTCGAATGGGCGCCCAGACAAAATAGTGGCCGCCGAGGCCTGGTCCCAGCACCACGCCCGAAACCAGTCAATTATCATTGATCTGTTCTACGGCCAGTTGAAATCCAAGGTCAGCTGTCTGGGTTGTGGACACGAATCGGTGCGATTCGATCCGTTTAGTCTGCTCAGTTTGCCGCTTCCGGTAGAGAATTATATCTACTTTGAGGTCTTGGGTGAGTAAATCGTAGTTGAACCCAATACTTCTATGTTTATTATTGTACTTATTAATACTTTTCTTTTTTGTAGTTATTCTGTTGGATGGAAGCGTTCCAATCAAATATGGTTTTCGTCTGAACTCCGATTGCAAGTACTCGCACCTGAAACACAAGTTGTCCACCATGTGCTCCCTGCCTCCAAATCTAATGCTCGTCTGCGAGCTATGGAACTCACAAATACGCCAGGTGCTAAACGACGACGAGAAACTGCGGACGCAGAGTGCCAAGGAGCTGTACGTCTATCAGCTGCCGGAACAAAGTATGCGAACACGATCCAACTCAGGGCTTAGCATGCACATCGAGCAGGGTCTTAAGGACATACAGCGCAGTTCCGGTAAGCCACCCAATGATATAGCAGATGAATGTGTTTCTACACTTTTGAACTTTCAGCTCTCATCACGAGCGCCCAGGACTCGCTGTCCTCGCTGAGCACTTTGCAGACGTCCAGCCACCGCGCCTCGTCACGAGTCCTGTGCAACGGACACGTTTCGGGCCTGGATGTCGAAGGCGAGGCGGAGGTGGGCACGGATGTGTCGCAATGTAACAGCAACAGCAATTACAATCCTATTGTAAGCACTTACAGCGGAAACGGAAGCGGGGACAACCAGGTGCACGAACTGCTGCCAGATGAGGCCGGAAAGGTAAGCCGGTGCTTTGGAAAGAGAGAGTGCATGCCCCACAGCCTATTTTGCTTCAAGGTATGGCTTCTAAACTATATTAACATATACGTATTTAATATCATAGATTTACGCCCCATCTATTTGGGGCCATATCGAATTCTAAAATTCAGAGCTTCAGAACTTTCCTTGCCTAGGATAGCGAGCTTGCTCCTCAGCGGCGAAACTGCTGCTACTCTCGTATGATATATCGTCGGGTCGTCTTTGATTGCGAATGCGAGATCCGCCAAGAATCCGCCTCCGTCTGCTTCTCGATTGTCACTTTACAAGCGTTTAATCTAAATATATTAAATACACTATGTTAAATGAACAGTTGCCGTTTGCTGCGTGGTTTGTGGGCTTCCCTCTTATTTACTCAAATGTACTAGCATACTCTGTATATTCTCCCTACTTTCGTATTCGCACACTTTTACCAAATTGATATCAATTATTTGTAATATATACATCCTTCCTTCTACTAATCACTTACTTTGTTGCTGGCCTTATTCTATAACTAATGTAAATTATTTGCTTAAACCCAATCAAACACTGCGTATCACCTCTCGGCTATCCTTGGAAATCTCTTTGTTGTTGCTGGTTTTCAAGTTGGAAGCTTGTGAAATATTATTTTTCTAGTAGTTTTTGGTCACTCTCATAGCTTTGCGATGCCATATATCCATATATTGTGTTCGTTTTTAGAAAGTTTTGAGTATCCGAAAAGAAATACATTGTCTTAGCTTGTTTGTTAGATGTATTTTAATGTATTTTTGGATAAAAAGATCTATCTTTATGTATTCAAATTATAAAATTTCTTCGAAGATTTTAAAATTTTCGTCAATTTAATCTTAAAACTATTTTCAATTCCCATATCTTAAATGTCTTTGATGTAATTTTCCGTTATATTTAAAATTTGAGTAAAAAAAAAACAGGTTATCTTTCGAGACTTGTATGAAACCTAAAACAATTTAATTAAATAGCTACTGTTTTACACTCCACCGCCCTCACTAAACAACTAAAAAGAACCAACAAGTTAATTAAAACACGTGCCATAAACAATTTATACATTTTAAAGTTGTTTTAGAGTTTTAGCGTTTACCCTATAGCTATTTTGTAAATTTGAAAGTAGATTGTTCCATGGTTAATATAGCTCCCAAAGCTTCAATTCACGACTACACCCACCTAGTCCCTTTAATAACTAACCCCGTATCAGCACAACTTAAGTCTAATACCAACTCTCGGTGCAGGAGTCGCTAATTCTGAGCTCCAGCCCGGAGAACACATTTATGCACGGCGCTGCCGCCCAACAGAAGCGCGTATCGTCCGCCAAGCTGCTGCACACGGAGAGTAATACCAGCTCCATGTCCTACACGAATCATTCCGGCGAAAATTCCATGGAGAGCTCGCTGACCGAACCCATTCCATTGGCGGACCTGGAGCCGGTTAGCAGCCGTAATGGCAGTGGCGGCGAGGACTGCTCCTACCGGACGTCGCCAAACGATTCCAGTGGCCTCAGCACGGGCCACACCCTGGGCGCCAGTTTGGACGTGGACGAGCAGGCGGAAGAGGGCAACGCGGAGGATCACGATCAGCCGGATCAGATCACAACCTCGCAGCCGGAGACCAGTAGCGGGGTCTACTCTCGTCGCTCCTCCCAGCCGCCGCACAAGGCGGGCAAGTATTTGGTAGCCGTACATCGAAAGATAACGCGGCATGACAGCTACTTCCTGTCCTACCACAAGACGAGACCAAGTCTCTTTGGCGTTCCGCTGCTCATTCCAAACAGCGAGGGTGGCACCCACAAGGATCTTTACTGCGCCGTGTGGCTGCAGGTGAGCAGGCTACTCAGCCCATTGCCTGCCACCACGGAACAGGCGAATCATGCCGCCGATTGGTGAGTATTTCCACTTGCTTGCTGCTTTTGTTTACTGATCTTGTGTATATACGCAGTGATGACAGCCTGGGCTACGATTTCCCCTTCACGTTGCGTGCCGTCAAGGCAGATGGTCTAACCTGCGCTATTTGCCCTTGGTCAAGCTTCTGTCGCGGATGCGAGATTCGATGCAACAATGATTATGTACTCCAGGGAGCCCTGCCGCCCATCAATGCCGCCGCCAGTGCGTAGAGACCTTAAAATCCGCTTGCCGTTGCTAGAAATAAACATTCTACTTTCACTTTCAGGTAATACATCAACGCCAAAAATGAATGCTAAATTCCCATCGCTACCAAATCTGGAGGCTAAACGGACGCCGGAATATACCGCCTCCTTGTCGTACACACCGACAACCAAATACTTTGAAGACTTCACCATTGCCATCGACTGGGATCCGACCGCCCTGCACTTGCGCTACCAAAGCACCTTGGAGCGTGTATGTAGACTCGGCATTATTTTGTCCACGGGATACTTATATTTGTAATTGTTTAGCTGTGGGTGGATCACGAGACCATTGCCATAAGTCGGCGGGAGCAAGTGGAGCCCGTAGACCTGAATCATTGCCTGCGCGCCTTCACCTCGGAGGAGAAACTGGAGCAGTGGTATCACTGCAGTCATTGCAAGGGCAAAAAACCCGCCACCAAGAAGCTCCAGATCTGGAAGCTACCTCCGATATTGGTAAGCCAGGCCTAATGGCCAATTGCCTAGTGAAATTTTATTGATAATTTCTATTCCTCAGATTGTTCACTTGAAGCGGTTTAACTGCGTCAACGGCAAATGGGTGAAGTCACAGAAAGTGGTCCACTTTCCTTTCGATGACTTCGATCCTACTCCGTATCTGGCCTCAGTCCCTCAGGAGACGATACTGCGGCACAAGGAGCTGCTGGAGCTAAAGAATGATGCAGAAATGACGATGGCAACTAACGAAGTTGTTAGCGAATTGGACGAGATTGATGCACCCAGTAAGGAGGTTAAGGAAGAACTACCCAATCAAACGGGGTCCACAAAGGCTACGGCGTCGCCACCGCCCACAGGGAATATTCTGCGCCAGAGCAAGACCAAAAATGCTGTCCGGCGACAACGCCTCATCTCTACGAGTCTCACAAAAACGCCTATCGTTGATGGCGAGTTCGAAGACTATCACCAACACCGACTTAAACCAGATGTGGATCAGTTCGATCCCAGATACCGACTCTATGCTGTTGTGGTGGGTGTAGCCTATGCCTTTAATCCTCCTGATTGTGTGATAACCTTATATCTTGTTTTGTAGTCTCACTCGGGCATGCTGAACGGAGGTCACTACATTTCCTATGCTTCGAATGCAACTGGTTCCTGGTACTGCTATAACGACAGCTCCTGCCGCGAAATATCCCAGAAGCCGGTCATCGATCCAAGTGCTGCATATCTGCTGTTCTACGAACGCAAGGGCCTGGACTACGAGCCTTACCTACCGAACATCGAGGGACGGACGCTGCCCAATACCGCCAGTGTGCCACTCGAGGTGGACGAGACCGAGGGAGAGCTGAAGAAGCTGTGCTCAATTTCCTAACTGATGTCGTGGACATCGCGGCTATGAAGATATATTTTTCCATTTTATGCGTTCTGTTCTAGAGGGTTTGTGTTTTGTTTCGAACCGCTTATATTTTGTTATTTACTATTCTAAGCCTATTTTGATTTTCTGCAATAGTTGATTAATTATCCCCTAATTAGTTTTAGGACGAATTATTTTTCTTTGCCGAGAATTGTGTAATGCATGTAATATACAATATTCATATTTAGCTTGTAGATGATATGTTATATTGGTTGGCCAATGTGGAGCTTAGGTTGTTACGCCGAACAAATCCATTCTCAATAGTTTCTTGTTGCTTTGTTTTTGTTGTATATAATTTAAACATTTTAATTGTATTAGGCCAGCTTGGCCAGTTTATTATTATTTATGCCAGACCATGTCGTGGAATTCCATTTAATTTGTAATTATTAATGTAAATAACAAGCGGAAGTGAAACACGAACGGCTAAACGTTATGGACAGTTTGATATTATCCATTGATTGATCAGCAATATCAAGATGTTACGAATTTCATCCAAAAACTCGCAGACTATTGTTGCTCTACTCATACGTATTTACATGTATTGATTGGCTTGTGTGACGCGCCGAGCAGATTCGGTTCGAAATTAGTATTGCGCTTATCAATTATGACTTCAATATGTCTAATGATTATGTATTTGATATTTACAAATTATATATATACACCCACAGATATATATATATATATATATATATATATATATACATGCGGAACTTAACTAATTTATATTAACATACATGAACATGATGATATATTCGAAACGAAAAGCTATGAATAAAACAACTTTTAACGCTTGAAATGAATTGTTTCTTTTTTTTTCTTAATGAAATTTGATTGTGGGCTGTGGGGAAGAGATCATTTAGAAACTTACGGAGTAGTAAAGCAGATCCTGCGGAACCCAATCCCATGCCAACCCACATAAATAATTCGCCCAGAACTCCTTTGCAATGGAATTAAATACATTTATATTTGTATCTAGATTATGTAATCACATAGTAGAGAAGTTAATAAGAACTATTGTACTTGTCGTATGTGAACTGACCGCGAGTCGTGCTCTGCTGAGATCCGATCCGCCCCAGGAGCAGAAACCGAAGCCTGGAAACACCGAACTCGCCATTCGCCAAGTGTCAAACGTTTTGCATTAATTATTTGTGTGAACGCGACGTGGGTCCATTTTTTGTTTCTTGATATCTGGATTTCATTGCAAATGATTATGATAAATATATGTTGTGGGTGTGTGGGTGTGCAGGTGTGTTACCGTGTAGAAATTTAAATTCTTAGCTTGAGTAAAGTATATTTGCATGGAATACGAATGCTCTTAACATAGATATTGAGGAGATGCCTAGACGCCGGAATTATTCGATAGCTGGCCGGGCACCGAGAACTGTGGCCGAAAGTTGGCAAAGTTGCCAGCCGGTCCGCTCGTGAATGCTGGCAATGTTGTGCCCTGGAATCCAGCCGGGAATTGTGCCATCAATTGAGCTGCAACAGAAATAAAATAACAATTGAATATCAAGCTATAGGACAGTTCAAGAGGCAAGACTCACCTGCATTGGAGGCATTTCCGGCGGTGGCCGCCAGTCGGGAGAGAATCGATCTCTCGGACATCTGAAGCCGTTGCGCAACAGGTGGGATGCGAGCCAGTGTAGCTGGCAGCCGGGACACATCGCTCTTCATGTCCGAGAGCAGCTCTTCGAGCTGGTTGAGCACCTTGTGCAGAACAGCGTTTGCGGGCTTGTTACCGGCCAGCGATTCCTTGCTCAGATGCTGATGGGATTCAGCCAGGCATTCGACCTCTGCGAAACGGGCGTTTAGCGACATTGCCGGGTGGCTGGGGTCCTGGGCGAGGTTAAGGTAGGCCGCTCGCCGCAGCTGCTCCTCGATGACCAGCGCCTGCTCCAGCAACTTAAAACGCCGGGCCAGGAACTTGTTTTTGATTTCCAGAAAGTTGCCCTTACCAACGTCCATCTTGAAAGGTTCGTTTATGATCGCGAAACGGATATCGTTTTGTATATCCTGCCAACGGCCATAGCCATGGGTCACAATTCCGGCCAACAGCCAGTAGTCGTGGCGACGGTGCCAGATCTCGTATTCTCGCCCAGGAACGGCAGCCTTCTCCTCGTTGAGCCACAAAGTGTGCAGTTCGGTGAACCCGCCGTCGGCGATGTTGAACATAAATTTGCGCTTTAGCACCTCCAAGCTGTCCTCCGCTCCCTTGCCAGTGGCTCCAGTTGCAGCAGACGTAGCAGCGGCGACTGCCTTTTGATCCTTGGGTGAACTGGCACTGGGCTTTTCTAGCTCACCGTCCTCCTTGACAATCATCACATCGTCATCGTCGTCGTCAATTACTGTCGTCGGTGGTATTGGTTTCTTGTCATCCACCTTTTCTTTTTCCTTCTCTTCGGTCTTGGGCTCCTCCTTTACCTCCGGGTCCTTGGTCTCTTCCTTGGGTTCTGTTTTAGCCACCTCGGTTTTGACCTCCGCGTCGCTGGGCTTTGTGTCGCCGGCAGCTTCTTCCACAGGGTTCTCCTGCTTGACATCCCCAGGCTTCTTGTCCTCTTCAGCCTCTTGTTCTTGCTTCACCTCGCTCTTCTCCGCCGAGGTCTTATCCTTCTCCTTTTCGGAGTCCTTGTCTTTGTCTTCACCTTTTTCAGAGGCTGGCGCTGGACTGGGAGCCGCACTGGTGGCTGGAGTGACGCTATTGCTAGTAGTAGCGCTCTTGTCGACATTGCCACCGGTAGGCGGAGCTTCAAGTGCCGCCACATCCTGTTTCAGGGCTGATCGTACGGGCTCGCACGGCTTGAGAATGAGCTCCGGCATGCTGTAGTATCCGTTAATATGCTCGAATTCCTGTACCTTCTTTCGAATTAGCGACATCACTCCGATCCGGGTGAGCACATGCTGGCGGGATAGTCCTTCGCGCGGCACACCATCGGCAAAGGTTTCCGCATTGTCCGCTCCCGGCTCGCAAAGATGCCGCATAAACAGAGAAACATACGCCTTAAAATTGCGCTCCGATTTACCACGCAAATCCCGGACTAGCCATTGCGAGTTGAAGGCATCTTGCGGCGGCATTCCGTACCGCATAATGGCATTGAGGAAGCTCTTGCGTTGACGGGCATTAAAACCGAGCACCTCGATGTTTCCACCCACGCGGGCCAACAGTGGAGGCAATGGACGATCGTCGCGACGCTCCAATCGCCGCTTGGCCTTTCTCTCTGCGCCATTCTGGTCATCGAAGTCATCGTCACCGCCATCCTCATCGGAGCCAGCTGAATACTCGGAGTTATACTCGCTGCCGTTGTCCTGCCAGTTGGAATCATCCCGCGTGGTATCAGCCGCCACAACGCCGCCATCCGTGTAGTTGACCTGTTTGCGGACGCGCTTGCCCTTGCCCAGGCTGCGACCCACATCTTCCTGGTGCTGTTCATAGTGATGCCGCAGCAGCTTCACCCAGTACGCCGGATCAGAGTTCTCGGCATCCTGTTTAATAATCTCCGTCTCTTCCTCCTCCTCCTCTTCTTTAGTGGCGTACGAAGCCACCTTAAACGAGGACAGATACTCGTTGGCCCAGGACTCCTTCTCCTCGATACCGCGGTTGGTTCTGTCGAGCAGCTCGGCCACCGCCTTGTCGTCATAGTGGATAGCTTCCTCCTTGTCATCCTCCTTGAACAGATCCTCGGTACCGAAACGAAGGATATCGTCCAGTTCTTGCTTTGTAAAGTTAGCGCCTTTACCGCCCATTCCCGGACGGACCACAAGATGAGTCAACATCATCTTACGCTTGGCCACCTGGGTAACGCGCTCCTCCACAGAATTTCGAGTAACAAATCGATAGATCATCACCTTGTTAGCCTGGCCAATACGATGGGCTCGGGAGAAGGCCTGAATATCGTTGTGGGGATTCCAATCGGAGTCATAAATAATGACAGTGTCGGCCGTGGCCAAATTAATACCCAATCCTCCGGCTCGAGTACTCAGCAAGAAGACAAACTGCTGCGCTCCGGGTGCATTGAACCTATCAATGGCTTCCTGACGCAATGTTCCTGTGATTCCACCGTCAATACGTTCGTACTTGTACTGCTCGCCCTCGAGGAAGTCCTCGAGAATGTCCAACATCTTGGTCATCTGGGAGAAAATCAAGACACGATGGTTTTGTGCCTTCAGCTGCTTCAGCATCTTGGATAGCAGGACCAGCTTGCCAGCAGCCTTGGTCAGCGAGTTAATCTCGTAGAGACCACCGGCAGCGGTGGTTGCCTCCTCGGCGGCCGAGGGGAAGAGATACGGATGGTTGCAGCACTTCTTTAGGTCCATCATAATGTTGATCAGTGAGCAAGAGCCACCACCGCTCTTCGAATTCAAAGCCTCGTAGTTCTTGGTCAAGATGAACTTGTAGAACTTTTTCTGCATGGCCGACAGCTCGACGCGCACGATAAACTCAGACTTGGACGGCATGTTCTTCAGCACATCCGTCTTCAAACGACGCAGCATGTGCGGTCCAAGCATCTCGTGCAGACGCTTAACCTGCTCCTCCTTCGAAACGTCAGCGAATTCGCCCTGGAAGGCCTGCAGATCATTGAACTTGTCGCGGCTCAAGAAGTTGAGCAGATGGAACAGCTCCTCGAGATTGTTCTGCAGCGGTGTGCCGGTGAGCAGAAGCTTGTAGGCAATAGTGTAGCTGTTCAGGATACGGAAGAACTTGCTCTGGTTGCTCTTCAAGCGATGGGCCTCGTCCACCACGAGCACGGCCCAGTCAATGCTGCCAAGGCAAGCAGCGTCCATGGAGATCAGCTCGTAGCTAGTCAGCAGTACGTTGAATTTATACTGGGTGGTCCGCAAACGCGAAACCTTGCTACCACGAATGGCGCCCTCCTCGAAGCTCAGCTCGTTCTCCCGTATAACCGCTCTCGAGTCCTTGTCACCGATATACGTGATGCAGTAAAAGTCCGGAGCCCACAGCTCAAACTCACGCTCCCAGTTCACTAGCGTCGAGAGTGGCACGGCCACGAGGAAGGGTCCGCGGCAATGGCCCTCCTTGTACAAAGAGTACAGGAAGGTGACCGTCTGAATGGTCTTACCCAGACCCATCTCGTCGGCCAGGATGGTGTCGATGCCCTGGCCCCAGCTGTAGCGCAACCAGTTAATGCCCTCGATCTGGTAGGGATGCAATTGCATGCCAGTGCCCTCCAAGAAAGCCGGCTGATCCTCATACTTCTTCTTCAGATCAGTAGTTGGCTTTTCCGGCGGCGGTGTGTAGTGCTTGACCGGGCGATCCTCGTCGTCCTCGACCTTGAGCTTGGACTTGCGACCCTTCTTGCTCTTTTTGCTGCGCGACTGAGTTGTCTCCGAGGTGCAAACCGCACGCAGATCCTGATAGTAATCGATGGCTTGCCGCAGGCCCTGTATGTCATCACCCTCTTCTTCCCAGGTGGACTTGTCATAGGGCAACTCGCGCCACTTCACCAGATACATGGTGCTGCCATCTCTTGCCGTACGATGGTTGATTACGCGCTGAACAATGAGCCACTCTGGCTTGACGCCATTCTTGTAGAACCGCTCCTCCAGCACTTCGGCATCATCGTTTGCCTTCATGCCAACCTTGTCCTTGTGTCGCTGAATACGCTTGTAACGAGTGTCCGCCTCATCCAGCGACTCCTCGAACTTGGGCGGTTCTTCCATGTCGTACTTGCGCTGGAACGAACGAATCATGAGCGGATGATGGACGTCCAGTTGCACTTCGGGCACCCATTCGCAATGCCAGTAGGACATGTTGTGCCACTTGATAAAGTACTCGCGCACCCGGGAGTTACTGTTCTTTGATCCCTTCGAGGTGGAGGGACCGTCGTCATTGCTACGCTGTGCCCATCGCCAGGTGATGATCTTCTCAGCCTTGCCAGTGAGCGGAGGGCAGCTGCAACGAGGACAGCGCCAATCGCCATCGGGTATAGTGTCCAGAGGCGGATTCAAGCAGAATGTGTGATAGGCGGAGGGACATGAGTCGCAGCACAGCAACTCGCCACCGTCCTTGCACACGCGGCAGAATTCCTGGTGCTCATCATCGTCCTCTTCCTCAGCAGCACCTCCGTCAGCCTCGCAGTGCGGACACGACCACTTGCCCTCTGGCGGTTCATCGAGTTCTGGCTCCAGGCACACCAAGTGATATGCCCGAGGGCAGGTGTCGCACAGGATGATCTCACCTCCTTGCTGGCACACCTCGCAGTAGTCCTGGTGCTCATGCTCGCCATCTTCGCCCTCCGGGAAGTTCTTCGTTTTCTTGAGTTTATTCTTCTTCTTGAACTTGTTGCCGATCTTGGTCTTGGCCTTCTTGCGCACCACTGGAGCTCCTGATCCATCGTCCTGGGCAGCGGGTGCTGAGTTGTCCGCCTTAGAGGAGACAGGAGCCTCCTTTTCATCGGCACTGTCATCCGATTTCTGAAGCATCCGTTCAAACTCAAGATCCGAATCGCGTTCCGATGCACCGCTAGCATCTTGCTCCTCATCCGAACTATCGCGTTTGCGCTTGCCGAGCAGCTTAATCTTAAGAGTGGGCACCTTGCCGGAGGGACGACGCCCCTTCTTGCCACGTCCACTGCGCTTACGACGAGGTTTCTTCTCCTCCTCCTCCTCTTCTTCCTCCTCCTCGACGGCCTCCTCGTAAATGTCATCCGGTTTCTCGTTGCGCGAGGAACGCGATGATCGAGGTTCCTCCGGCTCATCGCCTGTCACACTGCGTGCCTGTCCGGCGGATCCACCGGAGCCGGCGGCACCACCCTCCTGCTGGATGTGCGGATTGCTCTCGCAGAACTCACGCCACTTGGCTGCCACCAGCATCACTAGCTTTGGTGCCGCAATCTTGGGGTTTTCCTTCTGCAGAATCGGACGAACATGATGCATGAAAGCCTTGTAGGTCGTTAGGCTCTGCAGCTCCTCCTCACTGTACTCGATCTCCACATTGCAGACGCTAAAGGCTGAGCACACGTCTTCCACAGATGGCATTCCTGGCAGTGGGTGAAAAAATCAGCATAAGTGAACCGTGAAGTTAATCCCTCTTCTAAAGCCAAGACTACTTAGCTCAACTCTCATAAAACTCGTGGTAACTACACTATTTAGAATCCTAGCTCTTACCGGATGATGCCGACTCCTTCTCCTTGGCGGCCTGTTTCTCCTCCTTGCGCTTGCGACCGCGCTTGGAGGTGCTGGGGTACTCCACCTCCTCATCGTGCTGGACAAAGTCGCTGTCCTCTTCGCTCTCGTTCTTCTTGCGCTTCTTCTTCTTGCGACCCTTCTCTTCGCCCTTCCTGGTCTTGCGCTTCTTGCCCTTCTTCTTCCTGCGACTGTCCTCCGGATCGTAGTCGTCGTCTTCGTCGTTCTGCTGGGAATTTAAGAGGATTACATCCATATACCATATGTATGACTTATAAAACCACTCACATTCGGCTTCAGAGGGGCGTCGGAATCGTTGGACAGCTCCGCCGCAGGTGCGTTGTCCTCCTGGGCCTCTTCTTCTTCTAAAGGAGCCAGAGAGGAATAAGGAAGAGTTGCAATTAGTTATACCCCAATATATTGATCGCTTTGGAAGGCGACCTGGATTTACCGTGAGCCATGTTCAAGGAGCTTCAATCGATGATCGGGTTGGTGGTCAATAGATGGAGGAAACACAATAATTAAAATAACGTACTTTCTTCGATTCAATATTTTATTTGATTCTATTTTTTTGCTTTTTTTGTCAATTTTTTTTTTCATCTTTCTTCTTTTGTTGTTTGTGGTCTTAATAATTACTAGTATATAACAATATCTCTTTTTTTGTAAGATTTTTCATTCTGCTGGTCTTGTCAGCGGTTTTGCTCTTAAGATGTACAATAATAATAATAATATTTTTCTCATGTCTCTTGATCTGTTTTACTCTTCTTCTATTCGCGGCTTACACAATCATTAATAAGTTCCTTTTTCAATTGCTGTGTTAGTTCTCCAGTATGTTGGTGTGTTTGTTGTGTTTGGTGTGTGAGTTTTGTGGGCGTATTCATGTATGAGGGCGTGGCATTTATATAAAACTAGTAAGTTTTTTTTGTTGCTTATCAAATGTCAATATCGTATATATATATATATATATATATATATATTTATTTGTATATATTTAGTGTTTTTTTTTGTTTGTTTCTTGTATATAAATTGTATATATGATTTTGTTTTCTGTTGTAATTGCTACGAATCGATTTTAAACGCTTGATTTTTGCAACTTGATCTCAATGTTTCATTTGATTTTCCCTTCCGTCTGTTTTTCATCCCTACTACTTAAATATCGTATATAAAAAATATTGCAACGAAATAGCTAAAATTTCATGGTTTTTTTTTTCAATTTCGTGTTAGTTCTTTGTTTAGTTTTGCATTTCTTTCGTTTCATATTCTTCACATATCTTTATCATTTTGGACACTAGAGTTTCAGCAAATAATTTGATAATTATCAAGCGACTTTATTTATCTCTCCGCTCAGTTTTATTTAGTTCGATATTATTATTATTTTACTTAAGGAAGCTTTCGTAACACGCTTAAAGTTGTCCTAAAACTAAAAGCAAACAACTTAAGGGATCGCCATAGCTGTGATACAACCATTAAGTATATCATTTCTATTAGTCCTCTCATAGTTTTTGAGCAATAACTAGTCCAAAGCCGCAAATAATATGTATATGTATGTATATAATTAAAGTCTCCCCCGTCGTCTTCGTCTCAGTTCGGAAAATGTCCCTATTACTTCAGATTTCGATAGTTTAACGTTTGGAAAGGTACTGCCGCTGCTGTTGGCCAAAAAAGAAACGCGAAACGAAACCCTGTGCATTTTAAAACACAAAAATATATAACAAATTAACTAGTTATCGATAAAACACAAGAATTTTCTCTACACAAGCCGTTTAAAAGTTCAGTCTATTGTTTAGAGGCACGCCCGCATGCAACACCCACCAAAGGGAAATGTTTTCATACACGTTCTCGCATATTCAATGGGGATTGGTAACATTAAGCTGGCTGTAAACGATGCAACGGCAACTATACCGAAGTACAAGCATAGAAAATCGTTTAAGGATCAGCTCCATCGTTTACAAACCACTTGAATTAAGTTTTGCTTGTTGTTACATTGTTTTAATCTTAAGTTCCTAACCAATCCCTAGTTGGTACCAATCATAAGTTAATTGTATCCTTAAAATGCCTTGCCAAACTAAAATGTGAATAACAGGCTCAATTTATTCACTCTCTCCCCTCTCCAACCACCCCCCCCCCCCTTATCAATTGCAGTTTCTGTGGAGCTCCCCTCCTTTTTCTCTCAGTGTGTCGGTGTGTTCGTCGTTTGGTCACGGTATTCAGTTGTGGTCATCGTAGGCCTAGGCAAACATTGGCTCAATATCAGTTAACTCTACTCGCACCCAATCCCCAGTCCCACCCACCACACACATATGTAATATGTATGTGTATGAGTGTCCTGGATGCAGGACATCGGGCACGTGCAGTCGGCAGCAGCGAGGACACTTTGTGCTGGCCCCCCACTCGCTTGCTCGCTATATCTCTCTCAATCTCTCCATTTGTAAACACAAATCTAAAACAAAAGCTATGCCCGAAAATGCAGAAGAGTTTTGTTGATGAGTGTAGTCCTTTTTTCAGTGTTGTGTGTGTGTGTCATGTGTGTGATATCCGGTGAGGTGAGGTGTGAGTGTTTGCCGTTTGTAACAAATGTTAAACAAAATCAAGAATAAAAATAAGAAGAGTCTAGATTAAAAACGAAAAACATACATGCTATATTTAAATGTTGATAATAATAATATAATAATAATATTTATTACACACAAAACGCAAGGTAAAACATCTGTTTTCGTTTTCATTTAGTTACTTAAGCTGCTCAATATGCTCAACAAAAAATTAAGTCTACAACTCGTATAATTTTTTTGCTTTCGCCGTTGCTTTTAAAAATATTGATTTTGTTTCCTCCTCATCATATCGTCGTCGTCTTCTGGCTTTTTGTTGTTATGTATATATATAGTCCATATATGAATTTTATATGTGTAGAATTCGGTGACAGCAGTTCTGGACCGCCGCCCACCCCTCGTTTTTATTATAATAAAAATTATTTTACTCGAAAGTGTGTATTTTTTTTTTAGTTTTTGTTTTGTTAACATAATTTCAACATTTTTTTGTTTTGAGGGTTTTTTGTTTGCTTGCAGTACAATTTCTTATAGAACGTTTTTGTTGGTGTTTTCGCCGTTTTGATGATTTGTTTGTTTGTTGTATTTTTTTTTGTTTTTTTCTTTTGTTTTGCGTTTTTACTACAATAGTGTTGTATTTATGTATATTAGTTTCTTGCTTGTTTTGCCTTTTTACATGGGAATCTGCGGATGGTCTCATCGAAGTAGTCCCAGCAGGATCAGGATCAGGATCAGTAGCGTGCCTCATCGTCATCGGTATTAGAGTTGGAATCATCGCAGTCCTCATCGTCGTCGTCGTCGTCATCATTGGAATCCGAGCTATCCGAACTGTCATCCGAATTACTCACACTCTGCTGCTGCAGTAGATTTTGTTGCTGCTGCAGTAGATTTTGTTGCTGCTGCAAATGATGCTGCAAATGACGCTGCAAATGATGCTGATGTGTCTGCTTTTGCTGCTGCTGTTGTTTTATCGTCTCTGCGGCGTGATGTTGCCGACGATGATGTTCGGCTAACCTGGCCGCCGCCTTAGCCACAGCTGGATCGGGCCCTTGAGCAGCAACGACGTCCGTGGGCGCCATCGCCATCGTGGCACTCATCAAAGTCTTGTCATAGTCCATCACCAGCTGCTTGATGTGCGCCAGCTTGGCGTGCAGGTAATCAAAACGCTCCTTGTCCTCTCCAATGGTGCGATCGTTATTGATCCGCTCGTATTCGCACACAATCTGCCGCTTGATGTGATCGTAGTCCCCGTATCCGTTGTCACAGCGCCTGGCGCTCTCCAGACGTTCGGATAAGTCCTGGAAACGATTGCGCACATCCTCGACGCGCGTCAGCAGCTTGCGGTACTCATCGTAGTCGCTTTCGAACTCAGTCTTGTAACGGCGCCGCACCTCCAGGGTCTGGATGGGCACGTATTGGCTGAAGTCGTAGCGCGGCGTGGCGGATGAGTCCGTATCCGCGGTGGCATGGGCATAGGCATGGGCAGCAGCAGCCAACTGCTGCGATGGCGATGGATGCTTGGCTTGCTGATGGTATTGCTGTTGCTGCTGCTGCTGCTGCTGCGACGGCGCCTGCTTCTGTTGCACCTGCTGCTTCTGGTGCTGATTCTGCTGCTGGATAGACGACCGCGAGTTGGACGAGGGTGGCGGCACCTGTTGATAGCCAGAATTAGAGCCACTGGCACTTCTTTGACGCTGGCCATTCGATCCACCACTAGGACCAACACTACCCATCCTTTTTTTGCTGTTGGACGCCACATGTTGAGCGTTATTGCTGTTGTACGAGTTGTAGTCGCTTTGCTGGGGCGGCATACGTTGTTTGCTGGTACCGGAAGCGGATCCAGAGGTGGCCGCGGGCACAAAACTGGCCGCAAGCTTCGGCGGCGTCGTTGAAGAGGATGCGCTGCTGCGGTTTGACGACATCGGCGTTGTTGAACGCTGGCGATCCTGTTGCGTCTCATAGCCACTGGAGCTGCTTGAATTGCTGCCCGTAGAGTTCCGCTTATCCTTGTTGTTGCCCCCATTGCTGGTGCCCGCCAACGAGGAGCTTCCACGTCTGTTATTACTACTGTTGCTTCTCGGATGCTGCTGCTGTTCCATCGATTGCTGCGTCGCCGCTGCCGTGGAGCTCATAAACTCTACTATGTTGTCCAGCACATTGTAGCTAAGGTCAGTTGTGCTGTGATCATCCAATGGACCAGGCTGGCGTTGCGGCGGCGTATACCGACTCCGACTGGATGATCCAGATGAACCCAGTGACATCGATACCCCAGCGGAAGAGTACGACGTTCCCGAGGGCGGAGTGTCCTTCTTGTAGTGACTGATGCGCTGCTTCTTGGGCTGAACAGTGCTGAACATGGTCTCGTCGTACTCGAGGCTGGTCCGCTTCATGCTCGTACCGCCTGCTCCACTTCCAACTCCACCGGGACCACCATTACTTGAAGGCGGCGGCGGACTGCCCGTGTGCGTCGATGTTGGACTCTGGCCGGACGTCGAACTGCCCGCGTCCGAACTCATTGGCGGTGTCAGATTTTGAGGCTTGCGTCGCTTCAGCTGCTGAACCTCCTGTTCGCTGAAAAAGGGCCAGTTCTCGTCCACATCGTTCCACATCTGGCGACGCAGATTGTACGTGTTGTGCGACATGGTGCTAATGTCCATGAGTATGTTGGTGATCTGGTTACGCTCCCGATCCCGAATGCCTTCGTTCTTCAGGCGCGCAAAGAGCTCAGGCTTCTTGAAGGCCTTGAGGGCCAGCAGATGGATAAGCCGTTCGCGTATATTGCGCCTGGACACATCGGACATCTTGTTGCCGCCCGAAGACTTGCTATTGGCACTCCTGGAGGACGATGAGGAGTTGGAGTTGGAGGAGGTAAGGCCTCCGCTTGGCATCTTGTTGCGTGAGGAGATGACTGATGAGGCAGTCGCACTTGATGTTCCCGCTGTCATCGAGTCTCTTGGCGAGCTGCCGCTCAGGTTGTGGTAGCCCTGTGAGATGCCGTTGGCGAATGTGGAAGCTAGCGAGGAGGCTGCACCGCCACCATAGCGACCACCAACAACGCCAGAGCCATTGACTGTGCCGATAGCGCCCAGCGTGCTGGGATTGGGCGAGCGCGAGGCAAACGCGCTGGAGGAGCTGCTGGATCCTACGCCTAGGCCATTAAATGGCGATGAACCTAACTTACGACTATGGTTGTTGCTATTAAAACTATTGCTGCTGCTGCTGCTCCTGTTGTTGTTGTTCCCACTGTTGTTGCTGTTGCTGTGATGATGAAATGCCGTCGTCGTCAAACCGGAGTTAGAGGAGTTGGAGGAGAAGGCTGAGGCGGTTGAGGCAGAAGATTGGATTGCTGATGGCGGCTTCTTCACCTTACGCCCGATATCCGACTGATTCGGCTTGATTTCCCTGATGCACTTGCTCTTCTCCGTCTCCTCGGCAATGGCCATTTTTGTGCGTGTCGAATCGTAGACATCTTCATTGGCATGAATCCGCATTCGCAGGGTGACCGCTCCGAGGACTCCGAGGCTCCGTTGCTGCTGCTGAACGCATTCAAGCGTTCCCTCCATATTGTTGATAGTGAAGCCAAATTTTCTACCACCTCCTCCTCCTGCTCCAGTCGCGTCGCTGCCATTGCCATTAGCATTAGGGATGCCATTAGCATCCGTCGCTGGTCGCGGGAACTGTATGACACCCGTGTTGCCCACAAATTGGATTTTGGCCCTTTGGCCTGGTTGCAGGCGTTTAGCGTTGTCATCGCGCTGATATTCCTCGATCGCACGGAAGGCAGAATCGGTAAGCTTGACGATGATGTACTCCTTGCTATCATCGGTGTAACGGTGGCTCTGGGACATTCCATAATTGCCGGTCGATAGTGCATTGGGCAGGCATTTCGTTGACGCAATCGAATTGGTCATAACGTGCGCGCAACTAGCCGCTAATTAGATAGCAATTAGATAGCCACTCGATTGTTTCCGGAAAATTTATGAAACGGATTGTGATGGATCGGATCAGTAGTAGTTGTTGTAGTTTGGAAAGTTGCACTTGGTTGTGTTGTTTGGGCCAGCTTGGAAATTGTGGAAGGGGCTGGGCTGTGCTAGTTATTGTTGTGTGGAAGGTGGCCGCCGGCTTGGTTGATCTCGTGGAAAGGACGGGAAGTACGGGAAGCACTCGTTGTGGAAGTAGACAACTTGCCACTGGAAGTTTCTCTCTCTTGGATGCTAACGTTTGTTTTTTGTAGATATTGTTGGTTCTGTGCAAATATTATTTGATTTTAGTATGTTGTAATCGTATTGGATATTTAAGTTGTTGCTAAGACGTGACACACTTCCACTGCGCTCTTTTATGAACTGACAAATCCAAGCTATGCAGGCTAACTTATCTCAATGACTTTTCAAGCTATGCTTATATGATGTTTTTTTTTTTTTTTGACGAATGTAAGAATTTCACTTCCGTATGGCAAAGGCAACAATTTTTAAATTTTACACTTTCAAAAAGTCAAATACTCTCTCTCTCTCTCTTTTGCTCGCTCGATCGCTCTCTTTGTATGGGTTGCTTGCAAATAACACAATTTCTTTTGTTAAATAATATGGTATTTTAATTGGGTTAAGGTAGGCATGTATTTTTGCTCTCTTGTCCCTGTTTTTGTTGCTCTTACTAATGTTACTACTGAGCGAGGAAGCTGGGGGAAGGCTTACTGCTCTATTCGCCTCTCTCCCTGTTGGTTTTGTTGCTATTTTTTAATTTATTTGAAAGTGCCGCAAGCCGCGACTCCTGCGCCAGGTGTCAATGTGTGTGCGTATGTGTGTCGCATGCTCTTTCTCTCTCGCTTACACTCGCCTACTGTCTGCCTGGATGATGGCGTTTATATGTATGTAAGAGAGCACCTCAGGTCATAAGCAAAATCAAAGACAGCAAATCAATGCTCCGCTCCGCTCGCACACGTCCGTGACTGGCCTTACGCTCTCTCACTTGCTCATACGGTGATCGTAACGAGCGCGTTGAAGCGAGACAACTGCTGGTTTGATTGGCTTCTCTGCGACTCTTGCTGTTGTTGTTATTTTTGTTGTTGCTGCTGCTTGATCTTTTTCCTTTTCGCTTTTTCGCTAAAAATCATCTGTGTTTGTACGGTGATTTTTATATATTTTATTGGCACTGACTCTGCTTATTATATTTTTTAGTTGCGCATAGATACATAAGTACGATTTGGCGTATCGCAGTGTGCACAGACGCAGGTATGCTTGTACACTTAAATCTTTCTTTGCACACGCACACTAATTTTCAGCACTTTAAATATTGTTTGATTTTAATGCCTTTTAACCACTTTTTGTGCTGCTTTTGTATTGGCTGGCGGACACACACGAATACATATATCTATTTCTATATTATACGTACGCTTTACGCGTATGCGACACTTTTACTCAAGACATTTTTGGTCAAGTGGATTTTGTTGTACATTCATTTGGAGAACTGTTCTGAATTAATCGAGTTGACTTCTTATTATTTTATGTGTTTTTTAAGTGCAGTTTTTAGCTGCCTTCTCTTCTTTTGTAGTGCGTCTGTGTGTGCCAAGGTATCTTAATCAACGTACAAAAGGTATCTGCTAAATGAAATCGAAACGAGTTGCTTTCAAGTGGTTGCCCGTCGATTGCTGTTGTTGTTGCTACTGCTGCTGCCACTGCTCTCTTTGCACTCGTTTATTACAAGTGAGAGAACGGAAGTAGCGAGTGGCAGATCACTTCGCTGCTCTTAGCCTGTCCACTCTCGCTCTCTGGCTCCTCGCTTCTTTTGGTATGTACGTGCCTTGTATCACTTGCCGTATAATTCGTTGTTTTTGTTTTTGCCAGTCAAGCAAAGCAAGGCAGAAATGAAAACAAGTTTGCAATATTTTAATGTGCGCACTTGGCACTCGTCAATCTCTTAATTTTGCCTCTCTTTTTACGCGTGTGAGCTTTTTGGGATCTGGGCACGTCTTAGCAAATTAAAAAAAAAATTAGATAGACTAAGCTTACTTTTTGGTTGTATGTGAGTTTGTTTTTTAGCTGGAAATCTGCAGGCGGTACTATAAGAATAATAGTTCAGCTTAGTGGCGGATTAAGAAGCAAACAGGCAACGGGCGTACTTACAATTGATTATGTATTCTAATAAAAAACAGATTGGTTTTGCTGTTGAAACAGCTGTTTTGCCACCTGTATGCCCCCACACCACGTCACACGTAGTAGTTTGTGCTGCTCTCCCTCTCGCGCTCCGCTCTCTTTATCGCTGCAGCGATAAAGTTCCAACAAAACAGAAAGAAAAACAGCACGACTGCAACAACAACCGTGTGCCAGTCGCAATCAGCTGTTTTGCCCGCTCACTCGCTCTGCTCTCTTGCCACAGCAGTGTTGGTAAATGCGTATTATCGATTTGGTGGTCTAGACTTATCGGTCAATCGAGATATGAGCTTTAAATTGTTGGACGTTGACTTCTTGTTGCTGCAAAATTGTGACCAATTTTAATATAAAATCACGTTTATGGCTTTGTTTGGCCTACTTGTGAGTTGATTGTTGCTATACTGTGCAAGCGTATACGTGTTGTTGATTTCTGTTCCGTTGCCTTGTTACTGCATTGACTTAATTTCACTCTGCACTTGGGTAATAAAAAAAAGGAAAACACTTTAGTATTTTATTTGGTTTGCACTTGAGATAGTTTTGTTTCCACTCTCCCGTCACTCGATCGATTTTTTGGTTTGTTTTGCGTTACGCGTTCGCGATCATACGTTTTTCGCGCTCAGCTGTTGTTTACGTTACTCGCTCTTGGCTCTCGTTGCTCTCTCTCCCGCTCCCTTACTCATTCAAAATTCAAGGTTCTCTTAGCAAAGAGAGCACTAGTGCAGAGCACGCGACATTCGTTGTCATATTTTAGCCTCGACGTTGTTGTTTTTTGTATTTTTGTTCACTTTTGACATTTTTGCATACGAAAATTTTCCGCTTTCAGGTAGATTTACCGTACCGCGGATCTTCTAACTTTTAAGTAATGTAAGTGTGTTTGTATGTGTGCGTGAGTTTGTTTGCCTGTTTTTTGCCTTAGTTTTTTGTTTAATGAATTTTGCCTGGCTTATCTCGTTTCTGTTTGTTTTATGGTTAGAAATTTTAAACCGCATACTCGCACACATACTCAGTAACACGTGCGTAAATGTACGTAGGTAAGTGTTGTTCTTGTGTATTCCACAATGAAACTGTATTTCTATTTGGTTTTTCCCCATACCAACGGCTAAAAGTAAGGTAAAACAATCAAGGGCGCACACCTGCCCTTGGGAGCAAAGGAGAAAGAATCTGACAGACGAATGGCCATTCAAACGGGAGCAACAAGATAGGAAGATGTCTGGGTAAAACCGAGAATGCTACGTCCTAATGTTACCTAAATGTCCGCCGGAAAATGCACGCCCATAAACGCTATTTTGCCAATGATAGAAAAATATCTTTGTTGCTATACACATTTCTGCAGTAATTCTGTCAAAATACGGTTTGAATTTTGGCTTTAAATAATTTGTGTAACTTGTTTGATAGGTAATACAAATATACGAATTCGATCCGTAACAAAAGTAAACAATTTTGATTGTTAATAGGGTTTGAAAACATTGATTAAACCACCGAACACGTCTTCTACTCGTGATTACATTTGCTAGTCCACTGCTTTTCTTAATTGTTTAAAATCTTTTCTTTGCCTCAAGTTAACTACAATGATGTCCCTGGACGCCGCCTAAGTAAGAAAAAAAAAATGCCGTCAACTATAAAAAAAATTAGCTGAAATATATTCAAACTGTGCATATAAAACTGCAGAGTCGCGGCGCAGCCAGCATAATACAATTTCAAGTTTCGTTTTTGTTCAAATAGCATTGAGGGAAAAACGCCGAAAGGCCAATGCACTGCGACGACACAAAGTGAGTTGTGGAGAGGAGTGCGGAGGGATGGGAAGAGGTGGCACAGGGTCAGGGGGCAAGGGACAGGCAAAAGGAAATGCGAGGACCTCGACAACAGCTGGCCGCAGGAAACAGGAGCCATAAACCGCCGCCGAAGAACCAAGGGAAAAGGAAAACAATGAACAAGTAGGAAGAGCACGATCCCGACTATAATATACTTAGCAATCAGGAGAGCACCGATGGTAAATAATGAATGGATAACCTTTTCACTGTTATGCCCGTATAGTATATACATATGTATGTTTTAATTATTAGTTCAATAAATTTACTAATCACACTTATGTTATGAATACTTTCAATTTTGTGCCAAAATGTTTCTCACAAATTTCCAAATGATGTTTTTGAATTAATAATTCTCGCTTTAAAATCCTTGACCAAATTCAAAAAAAAAAAAATCATTAGTATACCTCACCCTAATTGATACTTGTGGTTAAATCTGCTTAGTTCCGTCAAAGCAATATACCCTCGTTCGCTGCGAGGTGCAATAAATGGAAACTTTGTGAAAAGATGGTGGAAAACGTGTGCAGTGGAATGCTCAAGAGAAAAGACAAAACGCACACGCTCTCGAACGTGAACACGCTTCCCTAAACCAGCCGCACAATCCAAACCAATCCATTCCATTCCCCTAGGTGCATGCACATCATACATACACATGTAAGAATGTATAATCTCACGGTTGAAAAATAGATGACACACTCGCGTACACATATGTACGTAAGTACATTGTTTAGTGTATATGTATATGTATACATACTTCTGTTCGTGGAACGATGCAGCTGTCAGCTGTGCACGAGCAGTTTTCTTTGTGCTACACTTCTTTACAGAAACGAGGGAGGTGGTGATAACAATGCTCAATGAGGAAATGGGGCAGCAAGAACAAGAACACATCATCGGAGACGGGCCTCTCTGCCTCGTTTCCATATACATACCGCAGAAATTCTGGGGGTGCACTTTATAGGAAATCTTTGCAGATCGCCAGGGTTGCCACCTACAATCGCACACAAGCGGGCACTAGAACAATCGATCGATAAAAAACGACCGACCAGGGCTACGTCATAAAATGAAGAAAAGCAAGCAATCTGAAGAAATGAAATATCAGCCTCGTTATCAGAAATTAAATGAAAGTATTTAAAACAAAAACCATAAATATAGAGATTGTGAGAAAGTTAGCACTTGCAGTAGGAGTATTTTCTAGAAGTAACTAAGACTTGCATGTGCAGGAATCAACCAGACATTCTAACGATCGATCCTACATGAATTCAAGATATAAAGAATCTATATGCAACTTCTTTAAAATACATTTTCTTGAAGCTTGGGAATTGCGTTAATACGTCGTCATATAGAAAATTAATGGACAAAAACATTGAAAGTAAAAATAAGGTAAAATCAGAACTGGCCTGCTAGTACTGCATTTCCAAACCAATTATCAGACTTTGCACATAACATACTAAAACAAAATACAAATACGAAATACAAATGCACCAAACGGAGCGCTACAACGACTATATGTATATAGGTAAGTAATCGGGTAAGTAAGTACATTCAGGGTGTGCGAGTGAATAATCAATTGCCGGAGCTGGCGATAATGGTGCAAACCGATCTGGGAATCGGACAGTTGGGGGACTTATGGGGCAAGCAATTCCGGGCAAACCGACGCACGCCTTATTGGTAATTGCCCACATGGGAATCCCAAATGCCTTGGACATTGAACGACCGAACAAACATACGTACATATTTCGTATTGTTTTTCACCATATTGGTGCATTTTCGAGACGAGAGAAAGAGCGACCAGAGAGATCCGAATCCCATATACCCACATCTATTTTATACAATAAAATGGCAATATTATAAAATTTTATCTTCGGCACAGGTCTATTTATAGTCCAGAAAAACAACAACAAAAACGCAAGAGAAGGCACCCACAACACAAAATGCGCTCTCAACGCCAGCATTTGTTCGAGTGTGTGACTCACACAACACAACACATCAAGTGGGAAATATTTCACGATAAAGAGTAAAAATAAAAAGGTGCTAAATGCCGTCGTACCTCACTCGAAGTTCAGATGCCGTTTGCCGGGGTTAATTTTCAACAGTGATGCACCAATGGCAAAGGCCGTTTATCGAAATAATCGATAAGCAAATACAAATAATTTCGAAGCATAGAATTAAGATTATTGTTGCTAATTGTACACTAAATTCAAGGTGGCTTAACAGAATTATTGAGTTTGTATGTCAGCAATTTAGTTATCGAAATAATTGAAATTTTATCGATTAATTTTAATGATATTTTAAATACAAACTTTAACCAATAGAGTATTTAAAATTTCAATGCTACTGTAAACTTCACCAAAAGCTTAAAAATGGTTATCGATTCAACGAAGAGAACTTTAAACGATCTAATTGTACAATCAACAGAGCTAACTACAACAATTACTGGTCTATAAAATGTCATGTATTATAATTCTGACGCAAACATTAAGCGTGCTTCCTAAATGGTTCTCAAGAAAGCAATTATTTTTCATGTGGGAAATACGAAGCGCGTGCAATTAAGTTTGTTTTCTGAAAAAAAAAAAGACTAATAGCCTACGATGCACACATTTCGTCCTAAGCTTATCTAAAGGCACTGAACTTTTTGAGATATGCATATGTATGTATAATCAACAGCAGCCACAAAAGATATATCGAGAATAAGCAGTATAAGGCATATATAAAACAATTCGTACATTGAACTTGTAGCCCGTCCAAATTCCCGATTCAAAATGACAAATACAAAAAGGAGCTGCTAACCAGCTAAAGAACCGATATTGTTCGTTCAACGACCGATCATTGCATAATTCTGATTTGCTTTTTACAGCTGAAAAGTGAAACGGAAATGCGTAAAGCTCGCAATACTGCTGATATAGTATTTGAAGGGTTACGAGCGATTCGGATCGGAAAAACATTGACCGTGAATTGACATAAATTGAAATTTCAACATACGCCCGACACTGAGCTCCGCGATTAGATTAGGTACTTTGCTTGTATATAAACAGCTTATTTACGTGACAACCTTATCTGGGAAGACAAAAAAAAAAAGCATAAAAAAGCGAACACAGCAAATCGATGGATAAAGAAAGCTTTTAGCCAGCTGTTTGCAGTCTAGAAAATCGGATTCAAACAAAACGAGAAACCAAACCACTTTGAAGTGTGTTTTCTACGAAGCCTGTATTAATAAGCCTGCTGCCTCTCCCGTAGAATCTGGTTTTTGAAACCGATCAGCCAGCCAGCCAAACAACAGCCACGAAAACAAATGAACCCGACAATAAAAACCAATTTAAATTTAATCAGAAAAACACATGAAGAGGGGGTTACGAAAACAAAACTACCGTCACACGTTTTCATTGGGTTTTTACGCTGCCGGTGGCGGCAACACGTTTTCAGTTAATATTAGAATTAGTCTAGGGTTTTATCAACAATGCAAAAATGGGTACTCAATGATGGATAATGCATATAGGTCAAATAAATCTCATAACGGACGTGGGCTTACTGATTGAAAGTGAACTAGATTTTCCAAATGGATGCAAAAATGAAAATAAAACAATAAAAACCCAAATATTGGTTGGAATTACATTTAATATTGATATTCAAATATTCAACATTTAATTCCAATATAACTTTGTACACGATTGCTCAACCTTAACGTTTGGTCAAGTAAAAAGCCAGAATAAATCTGTGGCCTACAAAAATCCCCTAAAATTCCGCCCGTTGCTAACTGGTCTTCGTTAATCGCTTGTCTCAATTCAATTTAAATAATAATTAAGCCTCTTTGATTTTCAAGAAAAGACGAAATATAAATAAATAAATAAAGCACTTTGGAAGTGGCGCAGCGGAGACAACCAAGCTTAAATAAATTTCGAATAAAAGTTTTTATATGTGATTTCGTAACGCAAAGTCGTCGTCGTCGGCTGGTAACCAGTGCGATATCTTCAGCACAAATACATATGCATGCTAATCAACGGAAAGCAAAAAGCACCAACAACAAACAACACCCAAAAGGCCCGAAGAAACACTGGAAAACCCGATACGAAACATGGCCAACTCAAGTGGCCAAGTAATGGAGTAGAGTGTAGAGTGAGTAGAGTGGAATGGAATGGTGTTGGGTGGATTGGGATGGTATGGTATGGTATGGGGTGGGGTGTGTTGATGGTGTTTCGACTAGAAGGCTTCGGCATTCGAAAAAAGAAACACAACCAGACCAGAGTTTCGGACTTGGATTCCGATTCGGATTCGATACGATACGATCCATTCCGACCCGCGAAGATTGAGCGGCAGCAACGATGGACGGTTTGGCTGGCTTCGTTTGCTTCGAAAACTTGTCTTCCCAGATTCAGTTCGGATTTCTTCTTCTTATCGGAGCAGCAGCAAGACGCGACTGACAACAACACCGAAACACACACGAAGCGCGAAAGGAGGGGAGGCAGCCAGTAAGCCGAATTTGGTAATACACTTGGCGTCATCTACCACACAAAATGATCAAAATTCGGATTGAATACCTATTTGAAGAAGCACTAGGTTGTAATAATTGAAATATCAAAACGGTATGGTATATCATATCATCATATCAAAATTGAGCTTTAAAAACATGAATACCCCATTTCAGGGTATTCATGAAAAAAGAAACAGCGGTAAGCAACAGTGTTGGCAATTTGGAACTGGACTACAAACGGACTTGAAAGAAACCAAATAACAACAACCACACCAACAATAACAATAACAACCACCAACGGAGCGAGTCGCGATTGCCGACTGGTATTTCCCTCTCTGGGTTGTTATGAATCTGTTGTATTTGCTGCTGTTGTTGCTGTTGGTGTTGCTTTTGTAGCCGCTGTCTTTCATTATAAAAAATGAATATACATTTCGTATATAGTATATGCGTGCACACATGTATGCAGCACACACGGACGGACAAACTTTTCAACGTATGTATGTTTCTGAGGCTATATCTTTAAAATTACTGAAGGTCAGTCAAATTGAGCGTACAATCAACTTTTTAATATTTCATTAAACCAATTTTACTGCTGCTTTATTGGTTGCTGTATTAGAGTTGTGATTAATTTATATCTTCGACCGCAAATTCATTAAAGTTGTGCGGTGCGGCAGGAACGTGTATCTTTAATCTTATAAATGACATGTAACATTTACAAGAATTTGCAGTGAACAGCTTTAATCACTCGTGAAATGCAAATGCATCTAATATATTGCTACACAAATCTGATCAATTATCACTTGCTGTATTGCTTTCGCTTCCTTTCTCTCTTTCCACTTAATTAGTAGGTTGCTAATTGAACTTCCGCAGAACACTCCACTTCTATGACAGCCTATTGTGTGTTATTCCCACACAAGCATACATCAGAAGTAGCTTTTAAAACGCGTCAGCTCTGGCCATCACCTTGCCTTTTTCTATTTGCCGGAGTTTCCGGTCTCTGTTGCCATTTAAGTTGGCCAAAAAATAAGTCAAACCAGAGCAGTAGGCAATGAATGTTTCCCAAGAAGAGGAGTTTCTAAGTTATCGACCTGACCTTTGCATATAAGGTAATGACAAACAATTCAAAAGTTAGCCACAAGAAACGGTACTTTCAACCGGAAACCAGTTGTAAACAATGAAAACTATTTTATTCCGCCTTGTAATGATCATAATACGAGTACATATTTAAGAATTATTCATCTAGTTTTTCTGACTAATTCGGATATTATTCAACTTATGGTGAAAATTCTAGAACAAAATTTCAATTCGATTTTTTCAAAAATTTTTTTTTGCAAAAGCAGCACCTATCGCTTAAGCCTCGATTAATGTTGCGGTTGGGTTTCTTATCAAGTACGAGTTGTGTACGAACGAAACGAAAGAGCGAGTTGGAAAAGGAAAACAAAAGTAAAAAACGACAAATTCAGTACTCGAATTGCGCTTTTGTAGTAGAGTCGAGTGCACAAAACCCAAAACCCAACCCACAAACGAGCCATAAAAAACCTCGCGCGGTATGCATGTGAAAAATAAAAGATACGAAAAATTATATAAACATTATAGGCGAGCGTGGTATGACTAAACCGACCGCAACTACAACAACTACCTATACGTACATATAACTACCGCCGCAGAGCGAGAGCAATAACAACAACAACAACAACAACTATAGCAATATGTAACCAGTCGGGTGGCAACAACTACACAACTGCAGCAGCAACAACACAACAACACAACAACAACAACTACAACTACTACTACCAACTACAACCATAACAACGAAAACGAGGGCTTGCTGTCAACTACTTTTATTTCTGTCTCTTGGGTTGGTGGTAATTTTAATGTCGGTTTTTTGGATTTTATTTGCTGGTTTCTCAGCTATAAGAAACTATGCCAAAGTTAACTACGGATTACAATAATAATCACAAATGTTCAGGTGCGGTCAGCAAATTACCTCTAATGTTCTATACTGTGTGTTCAAAAGGCTTATTAACTGCTTATTTGTATATAAGAGTGTAAATCCGCTATAATTAACACACAAATGAAAACTAATCAGTTGCTATGTTAATAGGTAGCTACCTACACATTTCGATAAACCAAATTTTAAAATAATTAAAAAATTGTTGGGTATAGATATTTCTTTCTATGACCTATACTAAGTTATTTTTGTTTGCATGTGGGTGTAGATGTTTACTTATATTTTCATGCCACAGCATCCCTATGATTCATATTTTTAGGGTTTCTCTAATTAGTCATAACACCTCTGGTATTTGTATTCCTTTTGCGGATAAAAACTTAAAAACGCCACAATTTTAAATCGTGAATCACACATTGAATACTTTAAAGGATTTAAAAAAAAAAAAAAAAAAAAAAACATGGATATTAAGTACATTTTCTCTATCTAGAGTTGAGTTTCGGTTCGCTCTTTTACGACCGAGTACGCATCGACACAGAAATGTTTTGAAATTCTGTGCTAAAATCGTGACCTCCACTGTAAACAGTGGGCGCTGGCAATGTCGTTGGCAACAATTATGCACCTTGTTGGCAATGCCGAGCTTACAAGCTGTCGCATTGGCTTAGCGAGCGACTAATTGGCTAATTAGACAATAGTGAAGCGCAAAGAGAGCCGATTAAAATGATGATTTCGATTACATTCGCTAATGCGCTAAAACAGCAGGAACGACACAAATTTGCTGACACAATTACGCATGTTTTGGCAAATGGCACACATAGATTCGCGTGCCATTGTTTTATTTGTTTGTCTGTTTACACACCCAGAAAACATACATAAACCTATATTCGGTGACAATCGAGCACAAATTTGGTTTTGCTGTGGGCCGCAAACGGAGCCCGATAACAATTACAAAACTATTGAACCAATTAAGTTAAGGCTATTAAAAACAGCAAAAACAATTCTGCTTGTTTTTTTTTTTCAGAAACACAACAAGAATAAGAGGAAAATAGAGAGCGCAAGAGAGAAGCAGAAACGGAAACCACAATGGCGTCCGATGGCAAGCGAATTTTACGACGAAACGAAACGAAACAGCATTTGCCATATGACCATTTATGTTTCGGCATTTTCGCTGCGTAAACATTTCCATATGCAAATATTAATGACCTTCACTTTCACCTCATATGCTAAAAAAGCATTTAATTGCAGAGGGACTACAGGTATGCAAGGTGATCTGTGATCACAATCATTAACACATTGCCTATTTGCTACATACAAATATGCCCATCTGTAATTGAGCTTAGATAAACACATTTAAATTGGGCCAGTCAAAAACAAACAATTTTCGAAGAATGTCCAGAGATTTCATTTAAAATGTAACTGGAATGGTAACAATCGATTAATTTTCAATAGTTTGACAACCCTAAAACCATCTCTAATACACTCCCACACACGCGAAACGGAAAGATAGATAAAATTGATCAGTACAACAGGTGATAAGCTTCGATTAATTTTCACATTCCCATAATACTACATTGAATGCTTTAAAAATAAATGAACCCGTACACAATCCGGTACATGTGTATACGTTTGCGGTGGCGGTGACTTCCAAAAAAGAAAAAACGGCAACAAATGTACCATATCAATTGCTGCCTGAATTTTTGTGACAGTGTGCGAGAGTAATGTGTGTGCATTGGCGTAGGAATAATCTGAAACAAATAGCGGCCTTCTCTCCCAGCGACAACAAGACAATTACTGTAAATAGGTGAAATAACAAGACAACCAGCAGTTGCACAAATATTAAAAAGGCACACAGACTGACAGACCAACCAAAGGTATTACGGTAATCAATGTCAAACGCTGCCGATTTTGTGAGTATTTATGTGTGCGTCTCTGTATTCACTCCAGCCGAAAACAACAACACCTTCGCTTCGGAAGAGCGACACACACGCTCATATCAAACCGCTTGGAAAGAGAGAAAGGCACATAGAGCGGACTCGAACGATGCGCGTCAAATGTCAAAATCAAGAAGAACAACAAAAACCATTATCGAAGCGACCTAGTGTTGTTCTACTTGAGAGAGCGTTTTTTGAATAAAAATGAACGTATTTGAAAGCTAAAATAATATTTACTTTTCCTATTTATGTTTCATAGTTTTGTGGACTTTAAGCGCAAGTAAACTTTTTCGAAATGCCAGCACACACATACCATTTACCAATTATACAAGCATATATATTTATAAAGATATGTATATGTATATACATGGCGGATATAAAAAAGCACCACTTGTTGTTGACTTGATTGAATGCAGTGCGTGCGAGCGGGATGGCAAGTTGTGTTTCGCCAAAGCAAGGTAAGATCGTCACCAATACACCAGTAACTGCAGCTCACATACACACACAGTATACTTTCACTTCTTGTATTGAATTTTTGATTTTATTTGTGCTGGCGCCATGTTGTTGTTGTTAGACATGGGGTTTTAAGCAGATTTATGCAGTCGGCAACAGCGAAGCTTTTGATAAAAAAATGACAAGAATGCTCAGATTAACAACGAAAAAATCAAATTATTTGGATCTTTTGAAGATACAAAGTTGCGGTAATGAATGTCATTATTATTAATACATTTGATCGATATGTGCTTTAATTGCATGAAACATTGAAACGGTGTCAAATGCCATTGCGTATTTCTTGCTGTGTACGTAGGAAAAATGCATACGTCATTGCCGAAACCTTCTTATCCCTCTCACACCCTTTTATTGTTGCATTACTGCATAAATAGTGGCACTCATACATGTGCATCGTTTTAGCCTTTTGTAATTTATGCGATGTCGCATTACTCTTGATTGTTTACTTGTGGTAGAGTAATCGGAAATCGGATGGCAATGTTAAAGTAAACAATTTTAAAGACAGCATAGCGCAGCAAATCATAAAAATTATCACAGAACCGGCAAATGGTGAAATTAGGAAGAAGAAAAATGGGGAAGAACCAACGTTGGCTGACGTCACAAACGTGAGGGAAAAGACAGAGCGAATTAAGCATCCTCCTATCGATGTATCGAAGGATAACGGCAGCGAATCCAATTAGAATGAGCACCGAAGGACGGGGAGGGGAACGTGTTAAAATTAGACATTGAATTCTACTCCCACGCTATTTCTCTAGGATAACTTCCTCACGCACGCACACCGTATACATATACATACACACGCCCACAGTGCAACAGCGTCGAACGGAGAAGCAGAAGAGAGGCGAATGAGGGCAGGGACAGAAGAGAGAAGAGGCCTGTAGACAGAAGAGGAACAGCTGCGAACGAATTAACATAAATTGTATGCAAAATTGGGGTGGCTATGGATACTGCTGCTTTTTGTTACACAGCGGCGGCATATTGTTTATCAGTTTTCCTATGAACTACTACTACATTCCAGCAATTTCCTCGCGAGACGGGCACCTTCCCATCCCATCCCTTGGCATCGTCTCTTTTCCACACTCTACTTTTCTCCTTCTTCATCTTACTTGTGTGTTGGCATATTTTGATTAACTCGTTAAAAAGACTATACTTTAGTTGTTTTGCAGGCACTTCGGTAGGATTGCATTGGTAGCTATATTTTTGTTGTTGTTTTTAACTAAATTTAATTTAAACGCGTCGGGTTTCTGTGAGTTTTTTTTTATCATATACGTTGGAGCGACAGAGACGGGGCGACGGCGACGTTTGGCTGGAGCGCGCGTGCATAACACGCACACACACAGAGACGCAAGTACGCGAGAGAGTGGAGAAATCAATCAAGAGAGCACGTCGGCGAAGGGGGAGTGGAAAAAATCACATATGTATGTGCGTCAGTGGAAGTGCGACAAGATTTTCCACAATATTCCACGCATCTTTGTTTCGTTTCTTTAGATATATGCACATATTGCTTCGTTTTCTTTTTGCATTGCTTTCTTACACAATTTATAATATATATATGCATATTTTGTGGTAATTTCAGGTTTTTATTTTTTGCACACACTTTTCATCATTCTTTTTTCGCTTTTCCTTCAGTTGGATATATTACGCACTGGATTTGTGGCTTTACACTGGCAATCGGTAGGCGGTGGCGAGTAATGCACGTATTCCCCTTAATTAACAGTTTTCTCTACAATTAATAATGTAATCTCTTTAACAAAAACTCAGAAATCACGTCATGGCTGCCACGTCCAAGCAACAATGAATGTAAATGGTGGCAGATGAGGCCGTCTGGGCATTCTCGACTAGCTCCAAAAGGGGCACACTATTTTTCTGGTGATACCATTGCACAGCCGATGATAACACTGCATATACGGTAACACCACAATAAGTGTGAACTAAAATGAATTTTCCGTATATTACAATTGACACTTGACAATTCACAGGTAAAGTAAACATCTTAATTGCTAAAGAACTTAAGATAAAACTTAATTTTAAAGGATTTACAGAGTATTCCACTCAAAACTTTCGACCAAAACAACCATGTAAAACATATGTTTTGATGAGTGAGCAGGACGTCTATATATTGCCTGCATTCGCGAATGGAGGGAACACAAAAATGCAATAAAAAATATGTGTGGAATGGAGGAGGCGCAAAAGACCCCAAAAAAACGCGCCACACATGTACAAATTTCACCAATTGCTGTAATACAAATAGTTTATAACGAGGTACAGCAATGACAATGACCAATTAGGATAATAGGCAACAATAAACAATGGGAGGGGGACGCAGCACGCTGCGCGGCTTTGCGGCTCTTGAACATGACCACGGTTCTTAGCCTGACCGAGCGACGGTCGGACCGAGTTTTTTTCACGCCGACATTTGGCCGACTGAAACAATGCACTTACCCTGGAAATTATCGTCATTCTCTTCCTCCGATGCCATTGTAGCACTCGAATGCAACTTTTACACTGTTTGAGCACACGAAATTGTCTTAATTTCCACAACAAATAATTAAGCACACACAGACACGACGAGAAAAAAATAGTCAATTGTAAGCGGCTTCAACAAATATGGCGGAGCGGAGAGCGACAAAAAGTGAGAGAACTAGGGTTGCACCCCGATAAAAGAAAGCGAAACGGTCACACTGGCGACATGACAACCCTGACTTTTATGTTTTTTTAACGACCCTGTCCTAACGTGTTTCGGAGAATTTTTCACCAAAGACCAAAAACCTTGTGTATTGTTTTTGAATTGCAAATCGCTGATTTAAGCTCAAGGAATGTGCCAAGCAGTTGGTAAATAACATTTACTTTTTAGTCCGACCCATTTAATTGCGAATTATGTCGTCCATTATCACGCGCAAGGATGGCGACGACCAGAAATTGTCCAAAAAGCGCGCTGCCGCCTCAGATTCCAAAAGTGGTGGTGGAAGCGCCCTTGAAGCGCCCAAGAAATCCCGCTTCGATGTCCCGGAAAAGAATGGCGGCGGTGGTGAGAAGAAAGAAGAGGTCGCCGTGCCCGCCTCGCTGAGTTCCACGCAGATCAAGCTGATGATGGCCCATGCCCAGCGGGAGATCGAGGAACGCAAGCGGGCCCTGAGTAATCTAAGAGACAAGGATCCGCTGCTGGCGTCAGTTCCATCGATCGGAATGCCAGTTGCCTTAGCCACTCAAGCGCTGGCGAAGAAGCCCACGCCCGAGGACTCGGAGAAGGCCAGGAAGATTGCCGAGTTGCAGGCACAGATCAGGGCCAAGCTTACTGGCAATTTGGCTAGTTTGATTCAGCCCACTGCGGTAGCGGCCGCCGCTGCAGCTGCTGCTCAAGCGCAGGAGCGACCCAAACCCCTGATTCTGGACGATGAAGGACGCACTGTGGACAAGAGCGGACGTACCATTAATATTCCCACGGTGACACCTACATTGAAAGCCAACATACGCGCCAAGAAACGGGAGGTGTTCCAACGCCAAACGGGTTTGGGTGAACGGAGTGAATCGGGCACTTCGGCCCAGGAAGAAGCTATTAAGTACTTTGACGACCGCATAGCCCTGAAGCCCACTGTTAGAACCAAGAGGACGTTGAGATTCCACGAGCCCGGAAAGTTCCAGCAGCTGGCCGAACGAATGCGCATGAAAAGCCAGCTGGAGCGACTACAGAATGAGATTTCGCAAATAGCCCGGAAAACGGGCATCTCGTCGGCCACCAAACTGGCATTGATTGCCCCCAAGCAGGACATGCCGGACGATGTGCCTGCCATGGAGTGGTGGGACTCAGTTATACTGACCCAGGATCTGGAGACGGTAGACGACGCAAGCGGTAAGATAAGCATACGCCAAACAGCCATAACCAACCTTATAGAGCATCCCACACAAATGAAGCCGCCAAGTAAGTTGAAAGCTAGAACATGTCCCACAAGCAACTAACCACCTACTCCTTCAGATGAGCCCTTGAAACCAGTGTATCTGCCGGTTTTCCTCACAAAGAAAGAGCGCAAAAAGCTTCGTCGCCAGAACCGTCGCGAGGCCTGGAAGGAGGAGCAGGAGAAGATCCGACTGGGTTTGGTGGCCCCACCAGAGCCGAAACTGCGCATATCCAACCTGATGCGTGTGCTTGGCTCGGAGGCCGTACAAGATCCGACCAAAATGGAGCAGCATGTGCGCGACCAGATGGCCAAGCGGCAGAAGGCGCACGAAGATGCCAACAATGCGCGCAAGCTGACCAGCGAGCAGAAGAGCGAAAAGAAGCAGCGCAAGCTGAGGGAAGACACCAGCTGCGGTGTACATGTCAGCGTCTATCGCATACGAGATCTGCAGGACAACCAGAGCAAGAAATTCAAGGTGGAGACCAATGCCAAGCAGCTGCAGATGACCGGCAGCGTGGTGTTGTTCCGGGATTGCTGTGTGGTTGTCGTGGAGGGTGGGCCCAAGCAGCAGAAAAAGTATCGCAGGCTCATGCTAACGCGCATTAAGTGGGAGGAGGACAACGCCAAGGGCAATGACGGCCAGGACGTGCCGAACTCATGCGTACTCGTCTGGGAGGGGACTAGTCAGCGACGGCACTTTGGCGAGATCAAGTTTAAGATCTTTCCAATGGAAAAAATGGCCCGTGAGTTTTTTCAGAAGCACCAGGTCGAACACTACTGGGATCTGGCCTACTCCGGAGCCGTGCTTGAGGCCTCCACGGATCAGCAGTAGATAAAAGGCATTTTAAGAATTGCTAGATACACTACAGTTCTACAAATTCACTTTCGGAAAGATACAAGTCTGAATTAAAGTTTTGAAGCGCGCTACGCATTTGATGTTATTATTTTCGAAGCTATTCGGAACTTTGGAAGTGCAAAAATAACGAATAAAAGTTTTATCTGGACTCTAAATATTTGTAGTAATCATTTTTTAAGTGGTGGTTGTTGTTCAAATAGATCTGGGATTTATATTAGTATGATTTATTCTCAACCAACTACTGCCTCTTTACATAGGGATCCTCCCGGATGTTCGATTGTATAAACTCCTCTGGTCCTTGCTTCTTTAGCTTCTCGATTATTTCCTCCAAACGCTGATCTTCTAGAGCGGTCTCGGCTTTCTCGCGTAGATCTAGTTCGTGCTGCTCCTTCACCCGCTTCGTGAGCACGCCTTTGACTAGTTCTCTCAGGGACTTGTTAATGGCCAGGGTGTAATCCAGCAGCTTTACATAGGTGGCTGGACTGAGATATCCGCACTGCTGGCACTGGGCGATCTGTTCAAAGGTATCCATGCTGGCGGTAATGATCAGGCCGTGCTCCTGGGCGGATGATGGGCTGGTTGTGCTATCGGTGCTGCTGTTGCGATGCTTCCAGAGCAGCTCCTCAACCTTGGCACTGGGATTCAGGAAGACGTGATCCCGATAGATACAAGCTGTGGAGGCCGTAATTAAGTCGTAAGTGGAAATGCCGCACTCCACCAAAGCGACTCCGCAGCAATTGATGGCAGTGCTGAGCAGGCAGCCGTCATCGTCGAGAATAAGCACCCGTATGTCCAGCTGAAAGTTAAGGAACTCCGTGCGGCACACCACCGGCTCCATGGCCTTGGTCAGCATGCTGCTCAGGTGGCGTTCCCGTTCCGGCACCGAATCTAGATCCCCTGTGCTGAAGGCCGCAAAATTCACATAGCAATTCAGAACACCCATGTTCATTCTGCGTGCGCTGGCGCGGATTAGCTCCTTTGGCGGGGCCACAATGGCCAGAACCTTGGTGTTACCATACTCCATGTAGGCGGAACCTCTCACTGTGGTCAACACACCGGCGCGGATGACTGTAAGTCACAAGAGGTATGAGAAATTGAAATACAAATAAGGATGTGCACTTCTAACAGGTGTTTCTGGGTGCCAGTTGTGTTGGCTCCCTCGACGGTTTGTCTAGACTCTCAAAGAAATCCTCGCTTTCCTGCGGAGTTGTGTACGGCTCTTCCTCAATGGAGGCTCCATCGAGTAGGGTGTTCTTCGTCTGGTTCACCGCTAGCATATTTATATTATATCTTTTGATTGAATATAAAAATAAACAAACTGAGTTCACATGTGGTCTAAAGACTTTTAAGTTTTCGATTAAAATACAAATCTGGTATTTTTGTATATTTCGATATTTTATACCGATTCTGTATCGTTTCGTGGGTTATCGTATTTGAATGAAAACCTTCAAAGAACCTTAATAATAAGAACCTAAAATAAGTCTTCTTATTAGTGCTAATTGTGCTAATTATTTATAAAGTCTAAATAATGTTTTGATTCCTTCTGATAATTGATAACTTAGTAGTATTTTCTTTGTTACTAAGAGAAAAAAGAGCTTAAATATAATCGCAGAAAAATCGATTGCCGAAGTGTAAAACAACGCTTAAGATAACGCTAATCCACTCGGTACAGACTGAAGAGATTTCTGGGAATATGGCCGACAAGAAGCACTGCCATGGATGGCCTTGCATCAGGCCTGGAATAGTGTGTCGCGGAATAGAATACTGATGGTAGGATATATGCCCGCGTTATAGATTTTACTTTTGAATTTCAGTGAAGAGTTGCGAGGCTAGCTTTAGTATTATCTTAAAAGAAAATTCAAGACAAGTAAAAGCCATGCGGAATAGCCATTATTTCGGAGTTACCCATTCATAGTTTGAAACCCATATCTCTAATATTATATACACCTGACGACTGATTCCTTTTTTTGCAGGACCAAAAGTTCTGCCATTGCTGCTGATATGAAAGTCAAGAGAGAAAAAAATTAGAACCACAATACCTCGGATCAAGAGGATTTCTCAAATTCACAGCTTTTGGGGTCCGATGACGGAGACAGTTTTGTAGGAGATGCCGAGAATTCATCTAATGAATCAGTGTCAGTGAAATAATGTTTTTCCTAAACTCACGAAGATATTACGCAGGATGAATGTTGGAACTAGAGAGATCCATTAACATCCTAACCAACCATCAACCAATTTCTGAAGAAATCAGATTAGATCAGTTAATTTCAAGAGACCCATTTTTGCATATTGGGACTCGCTACTTCACCAAATACTTCCGCAGCAAAAGCAGACAAGAGTTTTTTGGCCAGAAAATAACGCATTGTGTCATAAGTAGCCCAACATGTTTGAAAATATAAACGATCTCCGTTGATATCAAGGAATTACAGCTAATACAACTGCAAAGGCCGGAAGTTAAATGGATATTTAAAATATCTGCATATCACAACATTTTTAAATATATACACATACACAAATATAGTTAGCTTTTTCTTTCACTTTCTAAACCTTTCAATTTTGATTGGCAAGGCCCCTAAAAATCGATAAGGTGAAAGTCACTGCCATCACTATTTGAACGTTACCAGCTCGTGGTAACGGTAGCTGATTATTCTGGTATTTTAAACAGATTAGCGCGGCATAGCCTGGCGTTCGCCGCGCGGTCACACTGCAAAAAGCGCTGTGTAATTCTGCTGTTTCAACAACGAAAAAGAAGGAACAAAGCCGCATAAACCGCATTACAATCGAAGAAAACGTAGTGCCAATTAAATCCCTTAAGTCCGACAAGCTAGGAAAGAAATCATGACGGGCGAGACCAAGCTGGAGAAGAAGCCGCTGAAGCCGGCGGCATCCGAAGGCGATGCCAAGGATCCGAAGGCCAAGAAGGATGAAAAGAAGGACGGCAAGGACAAGGAGCAGCAGCCGGAGCTCTCCGACGAGGACCAGCAGCTGCAGGAGGAGCTGGAGCTGCTGGTGCAGCACTTGCAGGAGCCGGATGCCAAGCTCTACCAGCCGACGCTGGAGAGTATGGCCAAATTGATCAGAGCCTCCACGACGTCGATGACCTCGGTGCCCAAGCCTTTGAAGTTCATGCGCCCGCACTACGAAACCATGAAGACGGTGTACAAGCACATGCCCAATGAGCAGGCTCGCCAGTTGTGCGCCGACATCATCTCAGTGCTCTCGATGACCATGGGCAGCGGCAAGGATTGCCTGGCCTACCGATTCCTCTGCGATCGCAAGCAGCGCATCGGGGACTGGGGCCATGAGTATGTGCGTCATTTGTCTGGCGAAATTTCGGCCCACTATCACGATACAACGGGAGACTTTCGTGTACAGCTCATCGAACTGGTCAAGCAGATCATCCCGTACAATATGGAGCACAATGCCGAGGCTGATGCCTGCGATCTGCTGATCGAAATCGATCACTTGCACCTGCTGAGCGACTTTGTGGACGAGTCGGCCTATCCCCGCGTCTGTCTCTATCTGCAGTCCTGCTATCCGTATGTTCCCGACCCGGACAACACCATTATCCTGGAAACCGCGCTCCAGCTGTCGCGCAAGTTCAACCAGTACACACAGGCCATGCGACTGGCGTTGATGCTCAACGATATGGACAAGATCGGTGAGATCTTCAAGGAGCCCAAGGAGCCGGCCATGCAGAAGCAGCTGGCCTTTATGCTGGCCCGCCAACAGATTTGCCTGGAGCTGGATGAATTGGTGCCGGACTACGATGATCTCATGGAGATCATGTCGAATGCTAATCTGAACAAGCATTTCCTCAATCTGGCTCGCGAACTGGACATCATGGAGCCCAAAACGCCTGAGGACATTTACAAGTCGCATTTGGACAACTCGCGCTCCCGCTTTGCATCCATCCAGGTAGACTCTGCCAAGCAAAATCTGGCCGCTAGCTTTGTAAATGGTTTTGTTAACGCCGGTTTCGGTGTGGACAAGTTGCTGTCGGAAGACGGAAACAAATGGTTGTACAAGAACAAGGAGCACGGCATGCTCTCGGCCACCGCATCGCTGGGTTTGATACTTCTGTGGGATGTGGATGGTGGTCTGACCATGATCGATAAGTACTTGTACTCCACCGATGACAACATCAAGTCCGGCGCTTTGCTGGCTTGCGGAATCGTCAACTGCGGCATCCGTAACGAAGTCGATCCGGCTCATGCTCTGCTCTCCGATTATATCGACAACCAGAACTCCTGCATGCGCGTTGGCGCCATCCTCGGTCTGGGCATCGCCTACGCTGGCTCCAATCGCTCCATTGTGATCGACACCCTGAAGACGGTCTTCTCGTTTGGCAGCAACAACAAGAGTTCGGCCAGCGTGGAGATATTGGGTATTACGGCTCTGTCGCTGGGTCTCATCAGTGTTGGTTCGTGCAATTCGGAGATCACCGAGATCTTGCTGCAGACGATTATGGGTCTGACCAAGGCCGATCTGAAGGACACCTACACGAGGTTCCTGTTTTTGGGTCTGGGTCTGCTTTACTTGGGCCGCCAAAAGTCCACCGAAGCCGTGATGATGACCTTGGAGGTTTTGGAAGAGCCGTACCGCAGCATGGCCACTACCATGGTGGACATTTGCGCATACGCTGGTACTGGCAACGTCCTCAAGATCCAACAGCTGCTCCACATCTGCTCCGATCACTACGAGACGTCCAGTGCCGATGACGAGAAGGAAAAGAGCAAGAAGGACAAGGGCAAGGATAAGGTAATGCCGCAGTTCGCCATTCGTTTTTTAGTTCCTTCAGCTAATTTCTTCAATTCGTTAACTTTGTAGGAAAAGGAGAAGGAGAAAGAGAAGGAAAAGGAACGCGAGAAGGACTTGTCGGCCACCCAATCGATCGCCGTGCTGGGAATTGCCCTGATCGCCATGGGCGAGGACATTGGTGCCGAAATGGCATACCGCTCGTTTGGAAACCTGCTGCGCTATTGCGAGCCAGCCATTCGTCGGGCCGTACCACTGGCATTGGGCCTGATATCCGCCTCCAATCCCAAGCTGAACATCATCGACACGCTGAGCAAGTTCTCGCACGATAGCGACGCCGAGGTGGCCCACAATGCGATCTTCGCCATGGGCTTGGTGGGCGCCGGCACGAATAACGCTCGGCTGGCCTCCATGCTACGCCAGTTGGCGCAGTACCATTCTAAGGATCCCAGCAATCTGTTCATGGTGCGCATCGCCCAGAGCTTGACGCACTTGGGCAAGGGCACGCTCTCGCTGAGTCCCTACCACAGCGATAGGCAGCTGATGAACCCCATGGCCGTCGCTGGACTGATGGCTACGCTGGTTTCCCTGCTGGACGTGAAGAACCTGATACTGAACCGATCGCACTATCTGCTCTACACACTGGTGCCTGCCATGCAGGCTCGCATGCTGATCACCTTCGATGAGGAGCTCAATCAGCTGCAGGTGCCCGTGCGCGTCGGCATTGCCATCGATGTGGTCGGCCAGGCAGGCAAGCCGAAGACCATCACCGGCTTCCAAACGCACACCACGCCCGTCCTGCTGGCCATTGGCGAGCGCGCCGAGCTGGCCACCGATGAGTATCTGGCCCTCACTCCGGTCATGGAGGGCTTCGTTATACTGAAAAAGAACCCAAATTTTGTGAAATAGAAGTGCATTCAAACATTTAACGTTTAAGGTCATGCGAGAAACTGAAGTTCAGCCACTAACTCCCAATAATTATTTGTTCCCCCCACTGGCAGTTGATTCAAATGATTCAATTAATACGAAATATATCTACATATAAAGAATAAACGCTGTGCTCTTTTTATTACCCATAACTACAAACCGCTTTTAAAACTGGCAATTGCAGGCGACACAAACGCATTGTGTGAAAATATATATATGCAAACTTTATTCAGTGGCTTTTAGCAATATTAATTTTGCGTGTGCTCGAAGTGGATTTTTATTTATGCATGTATACGTATATATAAATGTATGTAGTCGTAGGCTCTAGTGATAGTGTTCTTGCTGGATTTTTTTTTTGGAGCTGTTTGTTTCGCTTGTACGAACTTTACTTTAAAAATAGACTTACTTATTGCTGCTGTAAATATATATATATATATATTTGTATACACTCTGCACTAATTACATATGATAAAATTGTCTCATTGTTTCGCCACAAAAGGTTGGTTTACACAATCCAAACCGGATGTGAAGTGTAAGCATGGGAATTCAAATCGATTTTGAATTTTGATTTTCCATTAGCCCTGTAGATTTGTTAAGTTTAAGTAACTGCCAAATTAGAATTAAAGTATATTTGATTTTAGATACAATTGTGGCGTAGCAACTGGTAGCAACGAACCAAATGAACGATTTTGAGGTCAATTTCAAATTCGACACAAGTCTTAACAAATGTCCAACATGATCAATCAGTTAAAATATAACACAACATAATAGAATAGAATATATAGCAATAAACTTAGGGTTTGCAAAATGGCCTGGTCTGGCATTGCGTCTACGAATTAAACAAACTAAGCCCTGCGATGCATGTGGTCAACGGGAGGCGATTATTGAGGAGGAGGAGGAGGAGGAGGACGATGAGGATGAGGATGAGTTGGAGCAGCAGCAGCAGCAGCGGCGGCGCCTGCGTCAGCGCCTCTCATACTTGGCCGGCACCGATAGCCTGGTGCGGACGCCACCAGCTCCTCCTCCCGTCGATCCGCTCGCCTTGGTCCTCTCCGATGTGGAGCGACGCCGGGCAATCGCTCGTTTGCTGTTGCTGCTGCTGCTACTGGCGTTGTTACTGGTTGCTGGCAGTGAATGGTTATTGCTTTTGTTGCGGTTGGCTCCGCTTCCACTTCCGCCTCCGTGTCCATTTCCGATCCCGGTCCCGGGACTTCCGTCGCTGTAACGCTGCCGCTTGTTAAGCACTGTATTATCTAGCAAAGGTCCAAAACATATACCATTAGAATTAGAGCGGGTCAAATGCAAGTTGAATCCAAGTTACTACTGATTTAGTTGCCCACACAGTTGTTGGCAACTGGGCTCGCAACTCCATTCATAACTCCCACGGCACCAAATCCGCCACACTCATCATCAATAATACCAACATCGACAGCATTATCGCTGTGGGTCAGCACTTCTGGCGCATCCGCCGCCTGCTCCACATCTGCCACAGACCGTGCGTTCACATTGAGAGGAAGAATTCAGTTAATGTCCAAAGGAAAAGCGAAAGTTTTGAAAGAAAAAGGTCCAAACGATACAATTTTGATTGAATTTTGGGATTTGCTTCTGATCGGTGGCTTTCATTGTGAACTCATGACGATGGTGGGATGCATTGGATGTTTTGTACATATGAAGATGCATGTAGCGATTCCTTGTCTTGGATATGTTATCAGTTTGGTCTGCATAAAGCTACTTTATGTGGCACAATTGATGATGATATGTTCAATGGGGGAAATAGGGGCTTACACAAATTGCAAACGATAAAAGATTATAAAAGATAATAAGACTTATCTCAAATATCTCAAATAATAACTTCATTTACATCGATTTTAAATGAAATGAGCAATTCGGATTGCCAAATGAGAAAGTAATTCTTTGATTTTGTATATATAAGGCTCACACTATCGAGTTGCAATTATGTTTAAGTCTCAGAGACGATTCATTTTTCATTAGGCATCAAGTTTAGTCAGATTACTGTTTGTAATCCCAAGCCATTGTAAAAACAAAAAGGCAAAGTTAAAATGACTACGATGGGGATGAGACGGGTATGCTTCCTGCCTGCTGATGCGGCACTCACCTTTGGAGCTCAGCTTGCGCTTCGATGCTGGTGTGGCCGCCAGTCGCGATCCGCTGACATTGCGTTTCTGGCCATACTCCGAGCGTCGCTCCCTTGTGTTAGCCAGGGTGCTAAGCGGCTGGTCGGCGCTCTTCTTGGCCACGTTCTTGCTGTTGCTGCTGCTGCTGTTGCTGCCGTTGGTGCCATTTTCAGTGCCCTTGCTCTGGACGCCCGGGGAGGACGCTGCGCTGCCTCGTTTCAAATGAGCCGGCATTCGTTTGGGTGGCTGCATTGAGCTGGACCCCGAACCACTTCCAGAGGTGGATGCGGATGAGGTAGATGCTTGGTCTGCGGGCGGTGCTGGCTTTTGGGGTGACTTGAGTGTCTTGGGGTCTTCCTGCTTCTTGTGCATGCCCACATCCAACCAATACTTCAGTTGCTCCTCGCGCTGCCGCTGCATCAGCTCCTGGCCGGCGGCGTACTTGCTGAGCAGACCCTGAAGCTTCTGTACGGTCTTGTAGACCGTCTCGGCCGCAATCAGTCCGTAGTCGAAGAGCGAACACATATGCAGGATGAAGTTGCGATAGAGATTCTTGCGCACAATCTCAGTGCCTTTGGCGTCGAGGAACATTTCGCAGGCGATCGGCAGCTGGCAATCGCCCACAAAGCCGTGACGCATCACGTGCAGGTTCCACAGCTTCATCAACTCCTTTTCACCCTCGTTCACGTCGGAAAACTCGTCGATCATCTGGATGGTCTTCTGGCGCAGCCACAGCGGATCGCTCTCGCCCTCGGAGTCGATGTCCAGCTCTTTGGGATGCACGGGTAGGCAAGTCTCCGTGTGATGGTAGAGTCTGCAAGGATTTTCATACAGTTTTGAAAATAAGTTTAAGGTGTTCTACTTTAAATGGCGCCTTACCTGTTGTGACCGGTAATGTACGACCGCTGGTTGCTAATCTCGTCCTCGTCCAGCTCCAGGAATTCGTCCAGGCAGGTCTTCTGCCGCCTGGGCCGGCACACCATCAGACTGGTGACCGAGGTGCGTCGCACGGGGCCGCAGGTGCGGGCAAACGAGGAGCCAGATGGACCGGCCAAGTCGTAGGGCGATCCGGCATACGAGCCGTCGTACGCATCATTGATGGTAACATCTATGCGAGCTCCACTTCCAGCCGGCTGGTAGGTGAAGTTGAAGCGGGCGTGGCAAAGCTTTAGATGCTTCAGCAGGGCGTAGAGACGCAGGCAGTCCAGGCCGCACCACGGGCAGTTCAGCTCCTGGGTGTACTCCGTCTGCTGACGGGTATTATTGCTGTACATGAAGTTGTACACGATCTGAATGTGCTCCGGTGTGGTCTTGCACACCGTGCTGTTGCCTCCGCCACTACCATTCTTTAATCCGCTGCAGTTGTTGTTATTATTGTAGTTATTGTTGTTGTAGTTCATCTCGGCCACCGCATCCAGATGCTGGACATAACGCTGCAGCTCCGGAGCGGAAATCATCTCGGGCAGCTGCTCATTGGATAGCGTCAGATGGAACTTGAGCATGGGACTCTGCTGGTAGACGTCGTAGGTCAACGAGAGTGGAATGTAGCTATCCGGCATCGTTTCCCATGTGCATTTCTTTGGTGAGAAGGACTTGATGCTGGTGGAATTAAGAGGCTGCAGCATGGCCTCGTACTCGCCTTCGGTTATGAATCCGCTGGACTTCTCGTACAATATCAGTTCCGATCCGAACATTTTCTCATTTGGACGCGACCGCTTGTTCGGTGGAGTTTCTGCAGATGACGGATAAGTTTTATAATTTGTAGACCAACTGGACGCATTGCAAAGAACTCACCTGCATTCTCATCATTGCACGTACTTGGCGACAGCACCTTGATGCGAAATAGCAGCTTGTACAGTGTGTGCTGCTCACCCATTGGGCGCATCGTCTGGAGAGGAATGCTGATGGTGGCATGTTCTCCCACACGATCCTTTGGGTTGTACACGATCTGCGAGCACTTGCTGAGCAGCTCCTGAAAGTCCAGCGTGCTGTCCTTTCGCTTGCTGCGTGTGATCTTGTACAGCGTTGTCTCCACACTCACAGACTCGCCCGCTTCGCAGAGCAGCTGCTCCTGCAGCAAATCCTCGCCAGACTCGTTGTCCAACCTCGCCGGCAACTTCTCGTGCAGCGAATCGTAGATGACGTGCAGGTAGTTCTGGCTCACCGCCTCCGACTTTTGTGTTATGCTCTCCAGCATGGAGTTTACCTGGAAGCTGATCCGCTTCTTGTTGTTCCGCGACATCCGTTCCTTCATGTAGCTGAGCGTGCGGTTGAGGAAGATGGGCTGTATTTGAGAAGGGGTATGTATAGTTATGAGTGGTGCAGAACTTGTGGAGCTAAATATCCCAGACATTCTAAAGGGATTTAAGATAACTCCATAACTGGAGCAGCAAAGTTGAAGCTGAGTATTAATTGCGATTGCGTTGTAACCTGAATTCGAGGAATCTCTTATTTGAAACTTAGTCTGCAATGATGTATGGGACCCAAATACTTGGAAGGGATATCAACTTACGTTTGTCTCGTGTCGATTGCGCAGGTAGCGATAGATCTGCGTGGGCTCTGAAATGTTAGTATTCGGCAAATTACTCGATGACCCGATGGTAAAACAATCCCATGTTCTACTTACTCTCAAAGGCCTGCAAAAAGAGTTCCTGCTCCTGCTGGTGGCCATTGAGTTTGACCTGACCCTCGGCCGTCGGCGGTACAGTAGAGCCAGCATTGCTCGCGTCCGGTGCTCCATGGGTGAGGCCAATAATGCCATTTGCGGCAGAACCATCCGGATTACTGTCTTTTTCGCGTTTTTTCGCTGGGGCCATTGTTTTTGTGTTGTTGGCAAGGGGAACGGGGGCGGGGGGCGAAGGGCGAGGGCGGTACTGACGGCGGTACGCTTTCCACGGATCACAATTACAACCGCACGCAATCGCTTTTAGTTGGCAAACATTTTCGCCACATCAGAGTCCATTTATAATCGGTTTTTGTTACTTTTCCACCGTGCAATGCGTGTTTTCTGCCGTCCTCCTTTTCGGCGCGAAATCTTTTGCTTTTGTCTCAGCGTTATTATGGGCGCACTAGCAACGCTACGACTGCATGACGAATGTTTTTGTTTTACTGTTCACCAGTTGCACACTGACTAAATAATTTGTTCATATGCCCATTGTACTTGTTTAAGTTGATGAGTTCAAGCACTTTATTCGCTTACAAACATTGCAAATGAAAGCATTATTTTTTTGCGGTCATGCCAAGCATGTAAAACGCCAGTCCTAATACATTGCGCGTTTGCCAACACTGTTTTGATAGTCCTTCAAACAATTTGATTTCATATGCATTTACTTCTCCGTTTAATACAAAACATTTTTTAAAGGTTATACTTTCTATATTTTTCCCATTTTAATTAGTAAATTGAATGAAAGACAGTAATTAGTGCACCTTTCAGACAGCTGTTTTGGTCAGTGCTGTAAAGCACGCCAGTTACAGCCATGTGGCAACGACACAATTTGCTGGTATATTTAGTGAAAACCATATTTGGGCACACTGCACGGTTTATTCACATGCAAAAGACGAAATTTAGTTAAAATTATTAGCAACCGGTGAAGCAACTGTTTCATTAAACACCCTATTCCGAACAAACACCTGCTGTATCTAAACCAAAATGGACAAGAAGAGCGCAGCGTTGTACAAAAAGATGCAGGCCGAGATTGAGTCGTACCAGAACCTGCAAAAATGTGAGTAAATGCCAGCCATCTGGTGGATAAGTACCATGATTTTGTCTTATGTGCATGGAATGTATGTACTTTTAACTTCATGCACAGCCTGCTTGAAGATGGTGAAGCAGCGAGCAGTGCTCGAAAGCCAGCTGAACGAGAACAAGTGCGTCCTGGACGAGCTGAATCTTCTGGGCCCCGACAACAAGGTCTACAAGCTCTTCGGGCCCGTTCTGGTCAAACAGGAGCTGGAGGAGTCGCGCCAGAATGTCGGAAAGCGCATCGAGTACATCTCCAAGGAGCTGAAGAGCTCCACCGACGCACTGGAGAACATGTGGGTTGCCATCGCCTAGTTGTCTATAGTCTCTTACTTACATATTACCCTTTTCCTCTTTCAATTTCGTTTCATTTAATCCAGGGAGAAGGACATGCTGAAGCATCGGGAATCCGTGGCCAAGTACCAACAGCAGTGTCAGGTGGCGGCGGCCATGCAGTAAATAAAGCATTTACCCCCGCATACATCTAATTTATAACTTATTTTCGGACAGCTTGGTGGCTTTCGAAACTCAACTGGCACGACCGCTTTACCTTAAAATGAATAAAACCCATTAAACCCTTAAAATTGCATGATAATGTGGATTCATTAGATGCATTAAAAGTTCATTAACTATATTATTTCATAAAGAAAATAGTTCCCATCTCCCGGATAAAGAAAGCTTAAAAATAATTGCCTAATTTTTATATAGAAACATTGGGTTTTGTTTTGAAGATTTACTGCATTTTAAATGGCTAGTTATTCAAATTTTTTGTGGCGCATTTATTAAATGAAACATTTTACCAGTTATTCTTTATTTAGCAAGAAGTTATATGTTAAAAATAAATATAAATTAATGTAGATTTTCTTTATTTTTATTTTAAATGTGTAATACATTTTGGTATTTGGTATTTTTATCTTTGTTGATGGAACTCCCCTACTAAAACGTTGGGATCAGCTGTAGCCTTTAGAACACCCACTGGACATTTTGTGGCATACCAGCGTCGGCGACCTGCTGCCACACTAAAAACTGCGAAAGTTGCCACGAAGAACAGAACCTATTTGTTGGCAGAATATAAATCGGGGTTTCCAAAGCGTCGCTTAAGTCAGATCCCTGTTCCGGATTCGAGCTTGACCTGAACGCAATCAAACGATGGGCTCGAGCCACAGCATCCATGTTCCCGGCGGCGGCACCGAAGGTAAGTGTGGGCAAACAACTTGTTCGCCACGGACCACGTAAACGCAAACCTGCCGCTGATCCAATCAGAAAAAAGAGCGCTACAGTCTTGCCTGAATAAAGGTGACCCTAGTCTAGCCTGCCCATCTTTTAAAAATCCCCAAAGCCTAAAATCAAACCAAATTAATAAACATATCGCTTAATAAAGTCCTGACATCATAGTCATACCTAATGTAAATACCCTACTTTATATGTTACCCACGATCTACATTCTTATCATATAATATATAGTTTATATGGTGGGTATTTCCTTCCTCTAATCACGACTGTACTGTTTTATCTAGATAAAACAAACTTGCCTGTAGTAGCTCACATCCTAAAAGCTTATTCTTCGGTCTTAGTTAGAAATTGAAATATATAGAAGTATGCCCACGAAATTTACAATCCATATTCCGCAGGCTACCACGTACTCAAGGTACAGGACAACTCGCCTGGCCAAAAGGCCGGACTGGAGGCCTTCTTCGACTTCATCGTCGCAATAGCCGGCACACGCCTCGATCAGGACAATGATATGCTGAAAGAGCTGCTCCGCCAGAACGTTGACAAGCCCGTGCGGCTCACCGTGTACTCCAGCAAGACGCAGACGGTCCGCGAACTGACCCTTACACCGAGCAACAACTGGGGCGGCCAAGGACTGCTGGGCGTCAGCATACGTTTCTGCTCCTTCGAGGGCGCCAACGAGAGCGTCTGGCACATACTCGAAGTGCATCCCAATTCGCCAGCTGAACTCGCAGGACTGCGAGCCTACAGCGACTACGTGATTGGGGCAGATGCCATAAGGCACGAGAACGACGACCTGTTCACGCTGATCGAAACGCACGAGCAGCAGCCGCTGAAGATGTACGTTTACAACCTGGACGATGACGCCTGCCGCGAGGTGACCATCAAGCCGAATACCGCCTGGGGCGGCGAGGGAGCTCTGGGCTGCGGCATTGGCTTCGGCTATTTGCATCGCATTCCCGTGCAGGCAGAGCCAGTGACCAGCAGTTCCGCTGCTGTTCCTGCTGCTGCCGCCGCGGAGTCCACTGCTCCGCTGTTAACTGCCGGAGGAGCTGCTCCGGCGGGTGCACAAGTAGCACAAGTAGTCTCACCAACGTTGCCTTACATACCGCCGCTGGCCAACACCTTTGGATCCACAAACGCCGAGGTCAGACCACCGACTATTGAGCCACCGGCACAGAGCTTGTTCAAGACCTACTTCAATCCGGATGAGGCTACCGATGCCCTAACCGCTGCGCTCGAATCGCAGGCCACTATTGCCGAGCCCGTTTCCGTTCCCGCTCCGCCGGCGGTGGCTGACGTGTCCGTAGCGCAACCTCAGGTTCAGGTGCCCGCACCAGCGCAACCATTGCCGCCACCAGCCAACATCTTTATACCCGGCGTTTTCGATCCCAGTACGCAGCAAAACGCTAACGCTCTAGGTGGCATACCCGCTGCCCAGCTACCATTTCCACAGGCCACGGCAGCGCCAGCGGCTGTGCCCATGTTCTCTGCACCACAGCAGGCCTACATGTCGGCCCCGGCTGCGCTCTCCTATCCAGCCGGTGCACAGACAGTGCCGTCGTATCCGCAGGTGCAACCCTCCATGGGCGGACTGTTTCCCACGCAGCCAACGCCGTTGCCGCCGCAGATGGCCCATGTGTTTGCACCACCAGTACCACCGCAAGCTGGCGCTGCTCCGGCGGCAGGCAACGACGAACTATCCGGACCGGCAGTGAATCAGGCTGGAAACTAAGACTTCTACTGGGCCAACTGCTAATGGACCAACTGCTAAACCTGGACAAATTGTTAAGCTTTTATTTTCGAGAATCATCTGATTGTTTTGTATGATTGCGTTAGCAAATATCACAAGTGGCGCGATTGGTTCGGCCATCTGCATGCAAAGATGTGTACATTGCATTCATAATAATAATCTAAATTAATTATAACAATAAATCAATAAAACTATATGTGTATTTAAGGTCTTTACATAAACGAGAGTTCAATTTCTTCAAAAGTATGAAAAGGAAAAGGCAGCAATGTTCAAAAATCAAGACTATTTTTTTTTTTGGTTTGCTAAGAAAACAATTTATTTGATGTATTATAGCAAATACTTACACAATTTTATTAGCAGAAAAGTTATTTGCTGCAAAATAAATGAAGTAAAGATCGTTAGAAGTATTTTAGAATTCCATTTAAACAAACTTGCAGATTGAGTCACTTGTGCAAATGATATTCACATGGATTTTTGGACATTAATGGCAGCAAAATCACTAGAACAACTTTTTTTTTTAAATGCTAGTAGCAAAATAATTGTGACTTACGGCGACGATTTGTTTTAAGGGCATTTAGAATTGCATATATAAGCGGTTAAAAAGAAAGGACAAGAGCAACTTAATTGATAAGCATTTAAGGCAACGACTACGTATAACTAATTTGGTAGGCACCTCGTCTGAAAGTACTTCTCATCGACGAAGCGACAGAACTCGACCAAGTGCTGGAACTTCTGCACCGTTTGGGCCAGCGCCATGTTCGGCAGCGTGGTGGTCAGAATGCTGAAGAGGTGGCCGAAGGCGATGGCGTCCAGTTCGCAGGGCTGATCGCCGTAGAAGAATGGCGTTTCCGGCGACTCTTTCAGCTTGTATTCGAGCGTCTCACAGCACTTGGCCACCTTGTCAATGACGCTATCGATGTCCAGGTCGTCCCACTGATAGACCTTCAACAGACGCAGCGCGTTCCGCCGCTTTCCATAGTTCTGCATGTGATTGAGGGGCCAGGGAAAAACGACTCCGTTCCTGGGCGCTGTGACCTCTTTGTAGACGCGTTCGTTCTTGAAGCTAATGTACAGCTCAGCCATGGTGAAGATGTTCTCCACCAGCGACACATAGGTGCGCATGTCGGCCTTCTCGTCCTCGTCCTGCCAGCTGCCAATGGCCAGTTCCTTCTGCTCCACAAAGTTCACGATCGGCTCGAATTCGGCAAAGATGAATGCTCCTGCGCGGATGAAGGGCAACTTGGTCATCCTGCCGCCCGGCGACATGTGCTCCGCGTTGGCACAGGACCGAATCAAAAAGGGGAGGTTGCACATCTTCAGGTAAGCCTTCACAGCAAGGCAACTGGCGTTTTCCGGCAGTAGGATCTGTTCCGCTTCATACGGCTGTTTTTTTTAATGCACATTAATGAAAGGTTAATGTTAGTGAAGATTCTGGACCTATAAACCAGGACCTTACCTGGTAGAGGGTGGCGTCTTCGGGCCAGGGCTCGGCGGACAATTTGTCGGCCGTTATTAGCTGGCTCAGGTACTGGGATGTCATTGTAAATTAACGGAGTAAATTGTGTTTTTCAACTTGCACACCGAAATCGCCGATGAAGTAACAAGCAGCTGTTTGTCGGCGTTGCCAGACTGTTGCAGACAATGACCAAACAGCGATTCTTATTAGAAATTGCATTTCAGCAAGATTCGTTAAACTAATTAATAATTTCTTTTTAAACCCATACTTACAAAGTATAAAATAGATTTAGGGGAAGCTGTTTCAAAACTAAAAACTTTTTCGAAAAGCAAGTATTTTTGGACAGCAGTGTGAACGGATGACTTCTTCAAGTCCATCTCGCGTTTTGGTATTCTGTCCACCAAAGCATACGTTCACACTTGTAATTCTTATTTTATATTATTTGCTTTGTTTAAAAGTTAGTTATCAAAAGTTGTTAAAAATATAACATACAGTTACTTTTCAGTGATTAATTTTCAGAGATCGTACTATTTGATTAATTTCGCATATTAAAAGGTGAGTGCGCGTCGTTGCCAACTTGCAACTGTGTGTGTGTGTGAGTGCGGTGCCTTCCAATGCATTTTACATAAAAAAAATATTTATAATATTATTATATTAATTTAATACAAGCTGGCATTGATAGCAAATGTATGTAGTTGGGTGACTGCAGGCCAAGAACCACTCCCAAAAATTCTACTTGAAAATCAGTGACGATTCATGTGCCGGCCTCAGTGTGAGTGTGTGTGTGTGTGAGCTGGTGTGTGTGATTCATTCGTCTGGGGTTTTAACATTCTTCGTGCACATTTCTTTATCAAAAAAAGAGAAGAAAAAAAAGTGGCATGGTTCGTACTTTTCCCTGAATTATCCCCACACTTTGTCTTTGGCGGGGGGTCCTCTCTCTCTCTCTCTCTCTCTCTCTCTCTGGCAAGCCCTCTCGCTTGCACTTCCTTCGACGCTGGCACATTTGTTTGGAATTCAAATTTTCAGTTCGGTCAGATTGTTCTTGAAATTACCTTTTCTCACCCATCCTTAATTGTTGCGATTGTATTTATTGGCCCAAACTTGCGTTGTTAGTCCGAAAATTTTTTGTTTATTATTTTTTGCCATTCCCACACAAGCACGGAGAGAAATTGTGAGTGCTTTTCATATGCCTAATTTGGAAATATTACGATGAGATCTAAAAACCGATACTAAGATTCAAACTATTGATTTTTAAGCACCAATAATATTTACATTTACAAGTAAAAAACAGATAGATAGATAGATAAATATTTATTAGCTTTGAGAATTTCAAAATATGTTTTGTATAAAATTGAGAAATACATCATTATTACTACTGTATGTACACATGGGCCTGCAAAATCGTTTTGTATAGACACAATTTTATTACCTCAACAACAACTCGATGTCAAGTAATAACAATTCAATTTCATGTATTTTTTTTGCCCGGGTACACTGCATATGTATGTACATATATATAAAGCCAAATCTGGAGAATCGAGAATTATTATTGGCCCAACAACATTCGTTGAAAATGGACAGAGAGCTGGCGACGTGTATTTAGATAGTGGAAAACAAAGCAAGATAACAATAAAGCCATTTTCCGGGGGGCGGTGGGTTTGGCTTTTTGTCGCCAGTTCCCAGTTCTGGTCAATATTATTCAATGCCGATATCCGCTCTCTCTCCCTCCGTCGAGTTCGCCTGCCTTATCTAACTGCCGCTCCGTATTTGGTTGAACCTTTTTTTTTACTTTGCGAGCGGACCAGCTGCAGGTCGAGCGCCCCTCTCTGCCCCGCCCCCTAGACAGAGAACACGTCAGTTCATCAATGCGTTAATAATTGAAATTTAATCAATATTATTGAACGGGCTTATGAAGTGGCTACATTTGTTCGCAACGGAGGCACTCGTGTTGCCAAAAAAGTAAATAAACCCGCTTTATGGCCAGCGAATGATAACGTAATCAGTAGCGAAGTATATGGAATATGTTTGCGATCGTTGTTATTTGAATTTCAATATTTAACATTGTAATTTGTAGAAACAAATGTACTAACTACTCAACTATATATTTAGATGGCAGGTTTTTTTTTCGAATTTCTTCCCTGCATTGTTAAGTTATGAGCTCAACTCTCCTTAGGGCGACAATTTTCAGAAGAAAAAACACTCTTCCTACATTTTTTGAATGAGGAATACTTTCATACACTCCGATACGATGTAGCAGATATGGTGGCGCACATGCCATTAAAATGGAGGCATATACATATGTGTATAAAACAACATCATTATCGTCAAAATGTTACTCACACTACTAAAAATATGCCTATGACCCACAAGCTTCACCCAGAGAAACCGACGCATACTAAGCAAAATCCGAAGCAATATTTAAATGTAATTGATTGATAAACAAACAATTGCCTTTGGACAGTTCTAGGTTAGCAATCATGGCCGAAACAGAGACGAAGCACCATCCCGAGCACCACGACGACGATGTCCACGATGCCAACTACCAGGCGCCGCCGGAGAAGACCATCGAGGAAATAATGGCCGCCGATCAGGAGGATGAGAGCTTGCGGCGCTACAAGGAGGCGCTCCTGGGTGCCGCCCAGACCGAGAAAATTATTGTTGGTAAGGGGCGGTTAACTTGGCCTCTGAAAGTGGAGGGTGCAGAATATACTAAAGCAATAACATTTTTACCCAGAACCCAATGATCCCCGAAAAGTTATTGTAAAGAAACTGGCCCTCGTTGTCGAAGGACGCGACGACATGGAATTGGATCTTACCGGTGACCTTAGTCAGCTGAAAAAGCAGGTAAATATCATTAACCATCATCATCCATTCGACTACTTTTGTTAATCAAAACCCTATTGCGACAGCTTTTTGTGATCAAAGAAGGTGTTCAGTACAAGGTGCGCATTGATTTTATTGTGCAGCGTGAAATAGTCCATGGCCTTAAGTATGTTCAAAAGACTTCTCGCTTGGGTGTTAATGGTGAGTATTTAAACATGACATTTGTATTTTTAATTGGCAGAATATAGAATAGATTTACACTCTCAATTCTATCAACATTATATGTCTTTACTTAGGGCAAAGCAATTATATTTCTTTTTTGTCCTACCCTAATTTTCTATTAATTGATTTATTTATTTACTGACCTAGTGCCCTAGTATTGTAAGAATAAAATTAAATTAAAACCGGGTCAAAAGATACTTGTTTTTAGTTATTTTCCATACGTTACACTATGCGAGCACTTCTAGGTCTTCAATTTTCCGTGCTGACGCGAAATCGTTAGTATTACACCTCAGTTTTTGATTGACTTTTGTGCGGGCTAGTCGAGTTTTGTTTCTAGCAATGGGTAAAAGCTGGTTCAATGGCACAACCATACTGGTGGGATTTTGCAGTGCTGCCTATATCCTTTTTTTCACAATTGCCATACTAACTTTAGTCATGTGTTGAGAATAACTTGTATTCCATTATCTCCAATGCCAAACCCTAATTTCGGAATGTATAATTTTTTAAGTTGTGGGTAAGCTGGTGCAGCCCATCCGCAAATGTGTATCCTTACTAAACTGACTGTTTTCGCATTACTCCATAGTTGACAAGATGAAGCATATGGTTGGCTCCTATCCGCCGAAGAAGGAGATTCAGTTCTATTTGACGCCCGCCGAGGAGGCACCTTCAGGCACATTCTCCCGCGGCACCTACTCGGTCAGTTCGGTCTTCACGGATGACGACAAGCACATACACCTGGAGTGGGACTGGACCTTTGAGATCAAAAAGGACTGGGCCTAATTGGCACACCGAACAGCACACAACAAACACACACGACACACAACTTACAACATACATCATACGCTTTTTGTTTTCCCTCAAACATGCCTTGTAAATGAGTTTAGTTTTGTTCCAAAAGTGTAAGCGAATTTTTCCAAAAGTGTAATTGATCGTCAAGTATTTTTGTTAACGGTATTAAATTTTAAATATTTTTGTAACTAAAGTGTAATGTAAAGCCATGATAAGTATTTTTGATACCCTATTTGCAATTGGAATGTGTGCAGATGAAGAGCATTTTTCGCCTAAGTCCTCCTCAATGAGAGTCAAGTCAAAACCAAGTCAAGTCACTAGGCCAGTCAGTCAGTCAGTCAGCCAACCAGTCAGTCAGACAGTCAGTCGTTTGGTTCTTAATGCCATTGCCTATGTTTAACATACATTTTCAAACAGATTAACAATTGAGTAATTAACTTTAAGAAAGTTGTTTGCATTTCGCTGTGTATTTCAAATTGAAGAATGGAATAGTTTATTGTAAGAACAAGTCGCCTCAAAACTAAAAAGAAACCGATTAAAATCGTGCAACACGAACTGTTAAATGCAACTAAAGCTGATGCTTTATTATGCATTTGAAGTTTGTGCAACATGGAGTTACTTAAATCCACATTATTCTAACTATATATCTCTGTGTATTTTTTGTGTACAACATACCATATATGCGAAAGCTGATTGAATGCAACCGAAGAGCAATAAAGAATAAAGGATACATATTTTAAAATAAATGCCTAAGTGAGCGAATTCTTTTTCCATGATATGGGTATCCCATAAATTATAGTGGCAGTGTGTGCACAGATTTCTCCGTAGCCAAAGATAAGTTGACTTCACACTTTATAATGCTTATCAGCTTACATTGCCAAGGGGCAAACGTCATAAATTGTGGCCAGCAGAGCGAGTATTACTCATCCGCCCTGTGAACGGTCACCAAATATTTTTCAAGGTGTACAAAAGAGAGAATTTGTGAAACACACTTCTCTGTTTACATTCGCAACCAGCAACAAGTGGCCAGCCTCTTGTTGCGCCAGACATTAGCAGCATGTTGCCCAACAATCGCCGCTTCAGAACAGAAAATAATAATAACCGCATTTTATATTCCAACGCACATTTGTCTTCAGAGTCGCGAAAACCTGCATGAATAAGCAAGTTACTTTTTCGGAAATTGCTATAGTTGCCAGCAGAAAAATGGTGTAATTTAAGAAAAACAAATCATTTGTGTTTTCGGTAAATGGCCTGGGGCATTCGTATGTTTTTTGGGGTCCTTTAAGGGTGCGATTTTCCAGGATGTGGAACAAAACAATCAGAAAAATAAGTACACACTGTTTTCATTACGTGAGAAGTAATTACAGGTAAGCAACTAACAAAAACTTACATGTATACATAAGAGAAGTCTTGCTTGTTTCGCCATTTTCATATATTTCCTCATAGCAAAAAATTATATATACTATATCTTTTAATTCACTCAAATGGTTTAGCAGATATATGTCTTTTGGTATGGCCGTTCAGCTCGACTACTCTTAACATTACCTTTGAAATACCAATATTTTTGCATCAAACAGGAACGTCTATCTCTGTCCGTCGAGGATGTTTTGATTGACAGACGGCCCGTCGAATTTCAGCCTTCAATCGCATTGTTCAATCCGACATTCCAACATTCCGCACTCCCCATTGTGTGGCAATGTGGCCTTTTGGCCCAATGCTGCCAATTGTCCCGCCGCTGCACCTTTATGGTCCATTGCATCCGGGCTGGGGCTCAATGAAATTTGCAGCAAAGCTGCTGAGCCAATGGAAAAAACAGGAGCCGTCCAGAATGCGGATAATAAAGTAGAAATGAAATGCAATCAAAGAGCAGGCCAGAAAGCGCAACAGGCAAAGTGCTCACACAGCACACGCAAGCGGAAATGCGAATGGTGGCCATTTTGTCCCCGTGTAGGTAGGCAGTGCTGCTAACGGTACCTTGTTGTTATTTTACACTGAGAGAAATGAATGCTCGCTTAAATCAAATTGTTGAATATTACTATATTCATTATTCATTATGTCTTATGTAATAATACTTATGATATTTAGAAAGAAACTTCATTTGGTTTATTCAAGTGTAAAACCTTTTATATTTTTTAACATTTTTTTAAATAAATAAATTTTGTATTTTTTTTCGAATTCATCCCCATCACTAGCACTAGGATTATTGGCATCTGTTCCACTGGAAAAGCCATGAAATGCAGCTGATGTCAAGCCGCACAGGCATCGCTGTAAAAATGCATATTTAATCTCTACAAATGGCTATATGTATGCACAGCTTTTATAGCCGCTAATGGGATTTATGTGTTTGCATTTATGCAATTTGCCCATTGGCATGATTTTAAAAAATATATATTTAACTGTTTTACATATTCTTATCCTGTTTCTCCTGGTTAACAAGATTTAATAATTTTCACACAGCAAACGGCAAAACGGACAACACAGCATTTGTCCACAAAATATGGCATATACATATGTATATAGTAGTCAAATGTGGCAAAATTAAACTTCCTTTGTTCGAAATTCAATTAATTTCATTTTAGATCTCATGTATGGGCATGCACCTTTATTGAATACCTTTTTGCTTCTATGGCAAGTTTTTGCTAAGCCCATTTAAGCATAATTAAATCCAACAAAGATTTGGCAACTTTTCGGTTTCTGCTGGCCTCTAATTTCATATGCGGGTCAGCACACGGAGCAACGTGCGAAACTTTCATCCTGTTCCCAGCCAAAAGGGGCCAACGTAGCGTATGATGAATTTTATTGCACACTCGCAGTGGGCTGTCTGTGGAAAATATATAGAAAGCACCAAGGGGGGCGGCTATTGTTTTTATTATTACGTTTTCTTCTTATGTCTATATAAACCTGTTAGTTATCAGTCCCAAATTAGTGGTTGAATAAGGTGTTCTGAAAATTGTGGTTTAATTAAGTGTTGTGTTTTTGTTAGCTTGAAACCGCACTAATTATATTTCATTTAAATTTTGTTTAAAAAACCTACTTCTTACTTTTATTACGTCACATGCTCCTCCCCCTCGCCAGGCAAGTGTAATAAAAAAGTTTCTATGGCTTTAATACTTTTCGTGGCTTTAAGTGAGCACACGCAAGTTGGCAAGTTGGTTTAAAGGGGAGTGTCGAACACGTCAGAAAACTCTGGAGTTAGTCATCAGATTTGTGCGTGGCCGACAGGACATAAAACCAAACTCAAACCCCCCACCACAATTGGCATATATTTTTTTCCAAAGCTCTGCGTTTTTCGCCACCGGACAGCGAAAATAATTTGCGTATATATTGAATTTGTTGTTTTTTTTTTAGTTGATGCTTTTTTTCTGATGGAGATTCGCTGCAAAGTTGGCCAGGAAATTGCATGATTTCTGAATATATTTATTCGAACGGGCTTGCGGTGGTTAGCTCATTTACATTTTGGCATTGATTTTTGATATTGGCCATCCAAGTTTGTTGCTCCAAATGTTAAATATAGCAATATATTATTTTTGAGCATGGCATTCAACAAATCCCTTAATAAATCTACCCTGCAATGGAGTGAAATGAATGAAAATTGGCGGCCTTTTCTTAAAGTACTGAATGCCCAAGTAGCTGGTGTTCATTATGGTTTATGGCGTTTACCCGGAATTTGTAATATAAGTTCAAGCAATTTAACCCTTATTTCAAACTGGCTGTTGGACTCCACCAATGTGTCGAATATATCAAGGGACACAGCATACTTTCAGGCGCTTTAAAGGACGATGCGATGTCAACAAGCTGCTGCCTCAATACATACATACAGAATCGCACTCACACTTCCAAGGCAGCCGGAGTTAATTGTGTGCCAAAGGACACAGATCCCGAGGCAACTGGGGTTTATTATTGCTGCGAATTCTGCTGTTGTTTCTCTTGAGTTTGCAGTTCTTTAATTAAGTGGCGCGCACTAATTACAGCATATTTTCTAATTAGGCTTTATGCCTCGGCCAACTGTCGACTTTTTTAGTCTATACATATTCAGCGAGCATGTGGAAAATTAAACAATCTCAACCTGCCAGTTGGTTAAAATTGATTTTACCGCTCGGAAGGCAAAAAAAAAAAAAAGAAAAAAAAACGTTAGTAGCTCTATTGCCTGTGACCCTCAACAAATGCCAATGACTGACATTTAATGGCCATTCATTAAACTATCATTTACTTCGTTTACTTCCATGGCAAGCGTCAATGCCAAAGAAAGTTGGGCACTGAAAATAAATAATGGAATGATTAGGTGGGGTTAGGTACATCAGCTAGAATGCAATTTAGATTTATTTTAGAGACCATGTCAATTTTAAATCAAGCACAAATCGATAAGTGTTGAAATAATATGGACCTTTACCATAAGCCACCAAGTTAATTTTATGTGAATACAAAGTCTTAAAGGCCTAATGTAAGTATAAATTTAAAGATAATAAAAGATAAGATAAGTACGCTTTCTTAAATGATATCTCTATTTAAAAGTACATTTTAAATTGTTAAATACTTTTAGTAAGTGAATAATTAACCTAAGAAGTCTGCTAATAGTGGCTGAAGCTATGCAGAAATAATGAACTTTTACTTTTTATAATCATTTTCAGTTCAAGTCCAAACCAATGAGAGCTGTCAATCCACAGAGATAGAAATATCCTCTTGACTCGCCCACCTGTCGCTTTTCCGTCTGAGGAGGGGAATCCTTGAGCCAGGACTAACTTTTGCCAGCGCCGTGCGAAGGTAAACATGTTTTGATTTCGATCTGCGAATGTATTATGCATGCCGCCAACCACGGAAAGTCATCGATTGCCATGAATGACCTTGGGGAATGGCCATTACCAGGGCCGTCTTTAATCTATCGGCAGACGAGACACCTTTATCGGTCCACACAATTTATGCAAAGTCCTTTTGAGCCTTCAATTAGTTAATTTGCCTTTCTTGATCCTTGGGTTCTCCAATCGGTGGCATTACTCGCTACAAATTGCCTTTTAATGGACGCTGATTGTTGAAGCTGCTTTAATTTTTGTTTATTCGCCTGTTGAAATATGATTATTATTTATGCAAATCCCAAATCCCCCAAAAAGCTCCATGAAAATGCTGCCTGCGATATTGTGAAGAGGTATTTTTTGCTTCTCACAAACCAAGGCGTGTGTCACACATATTCTGTGTGTTTTCTGCGTCAATAATTTAGTAGACTGCAAATTAATTTGCGGTGAAAAGCCACCAATTAATGTTAATGAATAAGAAATTCTATAATGCGAAACATTTGGGAATTGCAGTACATTTATTTGCGCCTAAAATAGCTCTGTTTTATAATTCATCGCTTGCAATGGGCATTTTTATTTCAAATGTGAAAAAGATAGGCTTGTTTAGCTAATCCATGCCAGTTGTGATATAAAATTGGATCGAATCCAATTAAGAATAAAGCACATCTAAGCTTAATAATATCAATAAGCAAACATTGAATGCCTTTCTGTTTGCATATAGATAGATCTGCTCCTATAATGGCTAACTTTGCGGACATATGTTGGCCAAGTTCTGTTAGAGTTCATTACGTATACGCCCCGTGTTGTCAGACGGAAATTGCACAAGTCAGCAAACACACTGCAAGCAAAGTACTTACTTTGTCCAGGTGTTTGTGTGCCAACAAAGCAGCTCAAACATTTTCCCACACTCGGAAAACAGGAAAACAGGACAATCCAAGGGGATTGGAAACGAGTGTTGACAATATCCTGCTTAGTTTGAAATTAACTGGCAACGAACAGAGTTGAGCAGCTAGTAAGTAATTTAATTTCAGGAAATTGAGGTCGAAGTGGTGTCAACTGCACCAGGTGCAAATCAAAGCTGTATCTGCTGAATAATTTAATATTGTTCTAAAATATAGAGAATATATTGAGTTTATAAAAATGTACATACATTTTTCATTTAATTAAGGGGCATATAGAAGACGTTGAATGATTAGAATCATAATCAGCTGAAGGAATATCTATTAGGTAACCGTCACAAGTAGCCTATAGATTAGACCTTTTCTTGATAGCAGCGGCACTATTGCAAATTGAATTGCAATAATCAAGAACATACTTGAAAAGATTAAAGTTAGCGATTTTATATATGTATGTATGTATTTAATGGCTTTCTGTCAGATTTTATAATGATTAATTCATTGACTAGTCCGTATTTGGAATGGATGTGGAACAGTCTTCTTGCTTACTGTAGGTAGCAACATTAATTACTAAGCTGAATTACAAAAATAATCTTTATGCCATTCTTAATTTAAATTTGCATTTAATACCTTGTTAAGCTTATATTACAATAGTAGTGAGAATTTAGCATAACTAATAGTACAGTTCAGTGCACATGAGTATCTTCTTTTGAATTATGGCTGTAAGTTAGCCTTGAAAAATGAAAATCAGTGAAATCCAATCAACAAGCTAAGAATCGATTGTATTTATTTTGACTTGATGCCATGACATTCGTGGATTTGTCACTGTTTTTTTTTACGTTTATGTCATCGGAATATCATATTGAAATTACATATTAAATATTCCTTTTTGTGTTTACCTTTTAGTATTTACTTTTTCCTTCTCAAGTAAAAGTTTGTATTTATTTACAATTTTTTATTTTATTAAATTTTGGTATTCAGCCATTGAAACATGACGGATCAGTAATATTTATTTGAGTTTATTGCGCCTAATTGCATGCAACATATTTCTAAGCTTCTTGATTACCTGTCTTAAACCCGCTTTATTTACCTCTGCTTTCTGGTAACAAATTATTATGACATATAATAGATATCTTCAATTCCATTTCTGTTGGTCAATAGCAATCGTTTTGAAGAGTACCGGCGCCTTGAATTATTATTGTTATTTAATTTTCAAAATGAAAACACCGAATCCACCGTTCTCTCTCACACTCTCTCTTTTTGGCGATTGACTCTCTCGAAAATGATTTGTTGCCGCTCATTCGGCAAGGTCGGCAACATGTTGCTGTGGGAGTGGGTTCGTTTAGCCTGTTGGACATTCGGTTGCTCAGTCTCAGTTCTGATTAGAACGTGAACGGGTGCGGTTCGTTGGCGTTTCGAAAGCGGTTGAGAAGCGATTTTCAGGCGGTCGCGTTTTTCGCGCGTTTCCTTGCATCGGAAATAGCAAGTGTGCGCCTGTGTGTGTGTGTGTGCGAGTGTGTAAATGTGTTAATGTGTATTTTTTAAACAAAATGTGCCATTGGGAAATGTCTCCGCATCTATGCAATGCACAAATATATATAGATAAATAGATTTATTGGTTCAAATGATTAGGAAACAAACAACAACAGAGGATTATACGAGCAGCAATTAGGTATTGTAAAAATTAATAATAAATCATGCGAATAATGGACAACAGAATACAATTTACTGTGAATTCTAAGTTTGTTTAACAACTAAATAAACCAAACATCGTATCACGTGCTTGTGCTGTTAAAAATTTCCATTCTAAGCAAAAAACGTGAACTCCCATCTTCGAAATGGAAACTTATGGAACTGTAATTAATTGCCAACTAACTGATTTGAATAAAAGAGCCAGACCATGCACATAATTAAATTGGCATCACTCAAGTAGTTTATTTCATTTTTGGCCTATGAAATGCATAAGCCGATTTCCTTCCGTTTCGAAAAAAAAAACAATTCAACAACAAATACAACTAGAATACACAAACATCGAAGTTGTGGGACGGCAATCTGCTCTCGAATAATCGAGTGTAACTAATTGCCAAGCTCAATAGCAACTGAAATTAGCTAAAAATACCAAAAATACAAAAAATGCGATGCTATGCGAGTCGGCGGGCAAACAATCTGAATCTGAATCTGAATTTGCGACAGATCGGAATATATATATATGTATATATTCACGGGCATCTCTTTTTTGTTGCTTCTCGTTGCGATAGTGCTAATCGCATATGATCTGGGTTTTCTACAAACTTATTTATTTATATTTGCCTTTTTGTTAGACGTTTATTAATTACAATAAACAACAACAAGTGCCACCGAATTAAAGCAACAAATTAAATTAATGCCGCCTGGCAGCTGCTGGCGATTTCGGCGTCTGTTCTGGTTATTATTGTTGCTATTTCGTGTTTTTAGTGGTTTTTTATTCGAAACTTTTTCTTCATTTGCCGAACGAGTTGATGGTCGGCTGGCTGGCTATGTGTGAAGATCGGTTGGAAAAAGTGATACAAAATGTATAAGTACATATATCTATATATTTTCCTATACTGCTGTGCTCAAATTATTGTGCTCGCGTTTTTAGAATGTTTTAGCAAGACATTCTACAACAACATGCAATAAAATATGTATTGCACTTGATTGATCTAATAAGATCTTAACATTCTTAAACATTCAACGATTTTAAAGAGTAATTTGTTTAAGTTTAATAAACGTTGTGCAAATTCTAAAACTGTCTAAATATATTATATATAATAATATTTATTTTCTAAATGCTAAAAGATCTATTTAGTTGAACACAGCTGTTGGGTTGGCTTTGTTAACTTTTTTGGTTACAATTTCCATTGTCAAATCTGCTTCTGATTCTGATAAATACTAGTAGTTATTGTATTCCATTTGATAGCATTTACCTATGCTGCCTCCTTATGTCAACAATGACCTTTGCCAATGTCCTTCTGCTCATGCCTCATAATTTCGATTTATTTTTAAATTAAATCACACATTTAGCAACACCAACTCATCGGATTCGTTTGCCAAATGCCGTTGTCTTTAAATAAATCAAGTTATAAAAGTGTTCTCGCAGATTTCTGTTTTGGCTCACGGCTCCGCATTAATAAATTAACGCCCCCACTCGGCGCAGTTCATTTTTTTCCAGATTTCAGTTTATCTTTATGGTAAAGAACCGAGTCGAGATTCTATAAAAAGTGTCACGCCTTTCGCGTATATATACATATATATAGTATGAATAAGTGAAAATAAAAACCAAATCAAAGCCACTTGCCATATGCTCCGCCGATAACAAAAAAAAAAAATTGAAGAAGCGACCTGGGCGAGTTTACTTCGGGCCATTTGTTTTTGGCCAGGCCCATTATCAAATGGCGATAGCGGCGATAAAATGCTTTATTGAAGCCGCCACTAAGTCCAATGAGACAAATTATATTTTAAATTCACAGCGGCCAAACCTGTTCTATATTTCCCAATCGAATGGCAAATTATAAAATGATTGGCAGTTAAGAAAAAAGTTGAAAGTTAAGGAAATAAACTCAGTTATCACAACTAGCAACTGAGTAATGACGTGCAGTGTGCTATGAGTCATTAAAAAAGGGGCTTGCATTATTATTATTATTATTTGGAAAATACCTTATCTGCTTAACTCTTTTCTTCTTCTTCTTGCCCAGTCTACATTTTAGAGACCTTATCTTTCCTCTGGCCTATAAACATAAATATAAATATAAATATAAATTAGTGCACATAGTATTTGGGGTTTTGGCTAATTTACAGCACTTACCGATCCCACGTTTTGCAAGGGCCTCTCTGCGCTTTACACTAGTTAACAAAACCATTAGTTATAAGAATAATAGAATATATAAAATAATATATATTTTAAAGATTGTGAATTCAGAATGGAAATGAGAATTTGTTGCCGAGTGTTGCGTTTGTGCTTTCCTCTGTGACTTGACTTTGTCAAGTTTAAAAAAATTGTGAAAATTGCGTTTTTATTTATGTTATGTACCGTACACAATTGCAGCAGCACTGTGCTGGTTGTATTTGTTATTTGTTATTTTTCCTTAGGTCACACAGCTTCTTATTTTCACAAGATCTCCGCTACCATACGATATGTATAGTACTATTCGTACGTACATGTGTGAATAAAGCTTATTTATATTTATTTCTCGTTTGAATTTAATTAAATTTGCACATTTCTGTTAAATTTTCAACACATGTGCTCATGTCCGTCGCTCGAGTTCGCCGCAAGTATATGGGTGTCTATCTATGAGGGACTTTCTGTCAGTCGCCCGATCCGTCTATATGTCCGCCCGTCTGTATTTGTGTGCCCCCGTGTGTCAACCTAGACGCCTAATCAAACAGCAACAACCAGTGCTGTGTCAGCCAAATTCCAAAGCATACACAGAGAGAAAAGTGCCAGGTTGCAATTCACACTATAAATATATATGTATATATGTATCTATAACATAACACCATTAAATTCATCTTCAAATAGTGTTTATCTTTCGGATTTATGTACCAGAATATGGTGATCGAGATTGTCATTAAACATTATTGTTTCGCTGTGTGAAAAAGACTTAAACAAAATTAATAATTAACATGTTTAATGATGGGTAACACGAAGAAAGCAAGCCGAAATAAAGAGAACATTTTCAGAGGAATCAAAAGCCAAGGTACAATGACTATATGAACAATATAGAATGACACCCGATTCCTTTTAATGAAGTACAATTATATGAAACACTGTGTCTCTAAAGTACTAATGTGAGAAAGTGATTCTAAATTGCGATAGATAGCCATTTGAAGCTGTATCTTTATTGAAAAGATACTAAACATCGTAGATTTTTCACATTAAATTTGATAACTATTGCAAATACTGGGACTTTCAATTGTCAAACTTAATTGCATTCAGTAAAAGTTTTAGTTCTCATCAATGAAAAGCTGCAGAACATGAGTTTAATATCCATAAAAATGCATGCATTGTTTTATTAGCTACAAAAGTCAACAATAAGTTTGGATTGACAACACTTAAGTTAAAGAAAACTAAACGAAACAATTTCATTTGCATCTGTAAACTTCTATGAATTAATGTGTCTTTTACAAGTAAATTATTACTTTTATAGAGTTGTATATGCTTTCATTATATATATTTATCTATTTATCTATTGCAGTCTAGCGGTTTGCGTACGTTGCTCGTCACCCGTTGACGCAAATAGTTTGCAGTTCGAACTTTGTTGAAATATTGCCTATATACACACACTTAAATTATGGCAATCAATTTCAGAGTGCTGCAAATTTGTCGAAAGTTCTTGCATACAGATTTGTAAGCATTTCCTTTCACACTTGTCCGACTCGCGAATGTCAAGTGATCGCGGCACATTTTTCAAAAGCGTTTTTCAGCCGATTGCCAATTGATTTATTTGCCCAGGCTTTTGGCCATGCATTTGAGAAGCCAACAAAAAATTGATTTCAGCTGAAATGCCTCTGGCAGCTGAGCATTTGCACAAATCTTTGGGCTGGGCCGCTCCACTGGTCTTCGCCAAATGGGCGCGAAATTTAATTTTATGGCAAATCAAGTTTGTCTAGCACATTGCACAAATATTTCGTTTTGACACACAAGTATTTCAGTTAACTAAGGAATCCACTTTGTGCGAATCTAAATCAAAATATCCAATAGCCGCATGGAAAGCGATTTTCTGCATTTTGCAAATTCACAATAGATTCCCATTGTTTATTTGTATTCTTAATTACCTGTTGTTTTGCTTTGGCAGCCGCTTGCCTTTATTTTTCCTCGATATTTACTTTTTTTCTACTTTTTTTTTTGGTTTTTTATTTTTATTTTTTTTTTTTGGTTTTTGGCGTTTTGGCTAAGAGTATTTTTAGACTTTTGATGTCGACGACTTTAATGGCCGGCGGTAGCTAATAAAATCGCTTAGCACATGGTTCGAACATTTCTTTTGTATCCATAAATGAGCAATTACAGCATATTTTAGTGCGATCCAATGGAATAAAATGCACGGCACTTGTGGCTGCTTCTGGAGATAATTTTCATTAAATTGTCCCATCAAGGTCTTTTTGCTCCCGAAAACGCTTCAAACTGGTATAGCCGGTTCAAATTGGTTTTGGATTTGCCAGCCATTTGATAATTAACTTTAATGGGAATCGGACTCGACCCACTTGAATACGTCATGAAAATAATTATTGGACAGTAAAATTGCAGTCAATGAAATGGGAAATTCCTTTTGTTGTCCAGCTGTAAAAAATATGTGTCAATTGGTCCCGCAATGCGTTTGTTATTCTCAACTAGACCAGAACTAATTTAGTTATCTATTAAAAACATTTGTTTGCTTTCATAAATGAAAAAAAAAAAAAAACCGAAGTAGTAGTAGTGCTCTTTATCATCTGTTTTCATTGGCATCCTCTTGTGCCGCCTCTTAATTAGCTCGACTAATTGATGTTTTCCCCATAAGTAGTTTATGCATTCACAGCCAAATCAAATCAAACACCATCCAGCAAAAGCAGCAGCGAGAATTGCCATCCAGGGAAAGATGGGATGTGCCAGGGCGAGACCACAGAACTAGGATCTCTAATCCGCAAGAAGGGCCAAGCCACAACAGTCACGCCCCCTAAAACACACACCACAGCTGTGGTGCACAGGGTGTAGAACACCCCCAACCACACACACACACACACACAAAACCAAAAAGGGCGGTTAGCCTAATTCGCTTTTAAAATAATGGCCCTCTGTCTGTGAAATTGAAGGTTTGGCTAATGAATCAGCATTCATACACAGGCACATAATGGCTGGTTATTTACATATATTTATTTTTTGGACAGCAATTTAAGCATTGAATACAAAAATTAGCCTGCCATTGAAGAGCTCTACCCCTCTGCGGTGCAACGTGGCGTATACTCGATGTCGATGTGGAACGGCCACTCGCGTCCTGAAAATGCCCGAGTAGAATGCCAGGACCTGCACTCGTTTTAATTGCATTGCAGCCAAAAACCGGATTGCTCTCCGTTTTTGGGCATTGAATTAGGAAAGTTTCGCTTGTGTTTCAAGTTTGGATTCGCACTTTTGCTTCCTTTTTGTGGCGTCTCTTAAACTTTAATTAAATTTATAATTTCTTATTCGGACAACAGTTTTAGTGCTCCTAATGGAAGCAGACAAAGTTAATCTACTAAATTAAGTACATTTATGTTTCCTTAGTAAGCTCTTCATATGCTTTGTTTAAGGCATCGAATAGTTAAAAGAAATGTATCTAAGGCGGATAAAAAAGTGCACTTGTTATTTATAACCCACCTTAGGCTTAAATATCTTTTTCGTTTACACTAATCTCTAATACCTTTATCTTCAGTGTGATATATGGTGTACTGTGCGCCAAGTTTGTCCAATTATATATAAATGATGACAAACGCACGAAGAAAACGCCACCCCACTGGGCGGAGGTGTTCAAGTTGAAATATGAGAGACACACTGGGCATCGAAGTCCCGAAAGCGGCGGAAAGAAAAGTTTTATCAGCCCCACTCCCCGGAATCCCTCCTCCAAGTGGCAATGGCAATAAACGCAGGCGTAATCATTAATCATGCGCGATCAAAGTCAAAGATACAAAAAACAGACGCACACACACACACACGAATGAACTTACTGGCACACTAACACTTGCACTCGCGGTTATTCAATCAAGTGTACACTTGGAAAAATATTTGCCTTGCTTATGATTTGTTAGGAGCAAACCATTCGAAATACGATAAATAGAAGTGTGTTTTGATAAATATATTGCTTGCTCAATTTAATTAAATATGATATTAATTAAGAATCTTTAAGGCTGATTTGTTTCTGTGCTCAAATGTTTGAAAAGCATACCCCCGTTGGGTGCTACTTTAATCAATTTCAAACAACAAACACAAAACACTCGAAAGCTCATCGTTCAAAGAGCACAAAGTTCCAATATTATTGCATACAAATGTTTAATAAAAGGAGAAAAAATAATACATCCGCGGGCTTGAATGGGAGTGTGTGTTTTTTTGAGGTTATAAATGCCCGCGGATAGCAAACAGTCGACATCAAATATATAGTATAAACACACACATTTGATACGTTTATATACTGCGTATAATGCCGCGAGAAATTCGCGCACCTTTTAAACTGCGATGATAAACGTGGCAACGCAAAATTGATGAATTTCCGTTCTATCCAGTCCACTGTCACTCACACAAATCCAAAATATGATAATTATGATAATAAGTTAAATGCAAAAATTAAGATAATTGGCCGAGGCAAAAGCCTCGGCAAAAGCCGCGGCCTTGCTTTCAGTGCATTCTCCAGAGAACGAGAGCGAAATCGAGAATTCGCAAGTGCGAATGAGATTGCTCATCCGCCACGTTCGCCGGCTAGCTATAAAAATATAGCAAATGCAGATTTGCAAGGAAATGCACATTACACAGCCATATTTATGGCTTATGGCTAAACTGCAGATAATTCATAAAATGTTTACCCGAGCAAATTAGATGCAGGGGGCTAAAGACCTGTGGAATGGGCATTTAAGCAAAAAGTTTGTTTACAAAGTGAAAAAGGTATTTAAAGACTTTTTTCTTTTACTCAAATGCCTCGTTAACAACACAGTAATTGTAAAAGATGAAACAAATCAGGGGAACTTTGCATGGCAAAAATATTTAATTGCATTTAATCAAGATCCTATGTAAGCAATGTAAATATTTTTTTCTTAAATTAAACTAGATACTTTATAAAGTACCTCGTTTTCCATATCAAGTGCAAAAGACTACAATCGAATATTTGCCAAATTCATAAACAAAATGGGAAAGCAATCTTTATACGAATTTAAGCAGCCAGCAAAACGGTTTGTTTATTTATTTCCATTTCGTTTTATTTTTCCACCGCTGCTGCACTAAACCGAAGCACCCCTTTTGCCATTTGCAAATGCGTAAACAAACCCCCTTGTTTTTCTAAAAAAAAAAATAGAAGGAAAATGAAAAGCCATAAGCGAACGAACACACGACCCGGCGAGCAAAGCCAAACAAAACAGTTTCGAAAAAAAAAGAACCGAACCCCTCTTCAAAAACCCAGCAAAATGCGGCTGAACAACAATGGATCTCTGTATATTTATTTATGAGTAGTTTCTGCGAAAGAACCCCCCATCCCTCCACCCCCCACCCCACCGCTTTTTTCTGTTTTTTTTTAATGGACAGGGGTCAAATGCGCGGTCGCCGTTTTGCAGTCGTGTGTTTGCAAAGGCGAAATTCCACAAGTGTCCACAATGAAAACGAGACAAAGGTGTAAATGACAATGAATTTGAGTTGGACTTGAGTCTATCATTGGCTTTATTGTGTGCCACATCTAAGGTCTTGGAGCAAGGGTAAATTAGACAAGATTTTCCGTACTATTTACAAAATGATATAGAAATTGGTGTACAACCAGAAAAATTAAGAACGAAAAAAATCGATATCGGTTGCATTTAGCTTACTCAGTGGCAACAATAATTGCCATTGAAAGAAAGCTTCTTAATTTCGAGAAGAAAACGATCTCAATGTTGATATTTTGAAAGTGTCGGGCTTAACATTGTGAAAAAGAGCTGAAAAAACTTTGAGCGAGAGACAAATGAGAGAAAATTTGCAATCTGAGAATGCTTCGATCTCGATCTGAGTATGCTGAGCATGGTTCGATCTTGGCTAGGTTTTGAGATCGAATTCGATTCTCAAATCGAGATCTTTGAGAACGGTTTTTTCTCTGAGTGTACAAAAAATTTGAACACTTTATTATCAAATACTTTAAATACATTTTTTTATATATAATAATATAATATACATACTAACTGAAACAGAAAGTAATATATGTATTTCCGTGCAGATATTACAATATATTAAGGTAATAATCCTTAAAACGATTTGTGGTTTTGGAATATACAACACATGTGCTGATTCCCTTTCTTTATCCGCAGACACCATTATAATAGCAATAATCATAAAGTTCAACGTTTGCTTACAATAATTGTATATTTGCATTTTCATATCTGCAAGCGATTTTCGTTGAAATAAAACAGATATTAAAGAGTATTTACCAGTATTCTTGTTGAATCTATTAGTGAAATTCCGTCGTATTTCTTGTTCGGATTACTGCAATTGTCGATATCTTTAAACCAGATTTCATTTGTGTTTCCCCACTTAAAACTAAACGGACACAATTTAACTTGGCCAAAAGGTGCAGCTGTAAGCGGCAAGCAAAAACGCGTAAGAGCAAAACTTTTACAAACTTGAATGAACAACGATGGTACCAAAGTGTATTTAGTTCGGTTGGTTTACAAAAGCTGCGACAACTTTCTTTCTATTCTAAAAGAAAAAAAGGACGAGGATGGAAGGAGAGTGTCGCATGCCTTAAGGATATGCGAGAACTTCAGTCGAGGCGGCTTGACATACTGACATTTATTACACAGTGCACTTTTGGTCCAGCAATGTACTCGAATCAAAGTTACATCCTTTGAAATAGAAGCCAGTGCATCATTTAAACAATTTTGTTTATGGTAAAACCATAACCTAAATATTAATAAATTGGAAAAGCTTTGAGAAAGTGAGTTTTAAAATAATATTCTATATATATTTATAGTCTTCTTCCGTACTTCTATCTACGCTTGCAATTTATGTTTATTTTTTTAGTGTATTGTTATCATCTCTTGAAAGAAAAAGTAACTTTTGTTGCGTTCTCAAATGTGTTGGCTGGGAACTTTTCTAATTGCTGCATAGACACTTTCAAGCGAAGCCCACAAAAGCAAGACATATTTACATACTGGGCAATATGTTTTCTTTTGTACAAACAACTGGCAAAGAAAAGTGATGTGGAAATAGGTTGGGAAAATGCTGGATCTAGAACAACATTTTACAAACATCAAACAAAGTGAACAATAACTTCGAAACTGACACTTGTTCCTACTCGATGGAGGTTTCTTAAGGTTTTACCAAAAGGTCACCATAAGGTGATGCTTTAATTTCAGCCATAAAGTTGCCAAATATTTACATAAAATTCCAATATAATAATTGTTATTTCGAAACGAAATCTTTAAATAAATCTCAACAACACATAAAATGATAATTTTGCAGGTTTGTTTATTTGATACAGTTTTTGCACAGATGCGTTGTATTTGTTTATTGCATTATAGCATTTCATGTAATCATATATTGCAAACAAAATGATAATTGCACATATTTAAATATACATTGATATACATACAGTATATATTTAAACAAGAAAAACATATGCCACAAGCGAAATTGCAATTATTTATTGACAAGAGCTCTCGAACTAAACCATTACTCCCGTTTCCGTTTCGCTTCAGTTGGATTTCTCCATTTCCGGGAGGAAGGAAGGAAGTCGGCAACAAGTGTTGGATCCCCAGGAGCAGAAGTCGCAAGGACTTGCGTCCAGGGTGAGGCAATCAGGACGCGCAGCTGGCGGCTGTGAGGAGTGCCACTAGCTACACGCCACCGCTTTTCGCCATGGTAAATCACAATGCGGAAACTGCGAAAACGGGCAATGGCACAAATGCAACAGCGAATCTGATTGTTAAGGCCGACGGAAATGCAACGCAGCCGAAGGCGATGACGTCATCGGCGGCCAGGATGAATGACGCCCTTTCGGCATCTTTGGCCGATTTGAGCGAGCAGGAAAATGGAACCACGGGTGAGTGTGAAAATCCTCCTTAATCCCTGAATGGAAAAGCTGCTTCAAATCAAATTAATTTCACAAAAGGCAGCATTTTGTATTCTTTGTAGACGGTGGAGCTTAAATAAGAACTAGGTTATCTAAAATACTACTAAAACCCTGTTGAATATAAGCATAAAACGCTTCAATTCGTTATACACCAGTTTAGTTTTGCCATTGGAACTGTCGAAAACTAAAATTCGTATTTACTACAATTATTTTCTTGTTTTCCGTTTTATTTGTAGTAAATATATACAAATATTTACGGCATTACCTATGCATTTTTAAATCAAGAATCATCATCCTCTACAAGAGGATTTCTGTTTTGAACATACATTGCCTGGATTTTGGCTTCGAAACGTATAGTAACTCAACTTTCTTATGTGTCCAACTTACCGGGTGTAGAATGTATTTAAATTTTCGTTTTGGGTGTTGGTCTATGAAATGAGCCTCCGGCTCGGTTGCCATTCATCTTCTGGCCAACTCATGGCCATATTCGCTGGTTGCCTTGGTTTGGTCTTTAAATTGAGTGCCCAACCCGCCGGTTTTGTCCCCTGGCTGGCTGATGTAACCCCGTGCGCTACTTAATTTGGGCTTGTCACGATAACATCGGGGTCTCCCCATTTCCACTTCCGTTTCCACGTACAATTTCCAGCGACGGCTGCTTTCTTTGGAACATCGCGCGTTTGTTGTTTTAATTAAATTTACCCCGGCCTGGGCACAGTTCATAATGATAACTATGATAATGATGACCAAAGAGTTACTTTCACTATTAATTTTTGATTAACTCATCCGGGTCTTTTGACGGGGGTTGAGTAGGTCCTAGGATTAATGCAAAGTAACTCTCTTTATTGAAGAAGCAGGTCAATTATGAACTTTAGTTCTGAAAGTAATTGCAACCGATCAGCAGTAATGAGAGTAGCAAGATAAGTTTCTGTGGATAACTAGAGCTCCTCCCATCTCCTGTAGTTCTTTGGCAAAAATACTTGCAGTTATTGCACAAGTCTTTATTGCTGAAATACTTTTCATTGACTAGTATCGTACAGCCCAGCTTCGGTGACCAGAAACAGCAGTATTCCTGAATGGGATCTGTAGTGATAAATGCCGATTAAATGAGTGGCAAGGCAAAAGTGACTTACATTTTATCTCAAAACAGTTTGGCACACATTCAGCAAACGCACTTTCCTCATCCGATGCAAATCTTAAAATTGAGTTTTGGTCATCTTTATGGCAATGGAACCCAACCACCTGGCCATTGTTGTTACTTATGCCCGGACAACATCCACAATCGTAATGATCTTCGACAGCCGCTTTAAAATCAATAAAAAAAAGTGTAATAAAATTATTAATACCTTGCTAATAACGAGGTTACTTACAATGATTATGATTACAATCTTCGTAAGTATTTCGATAAAGTAAAAAAAACACTAAAACCTGTATTAGCATTCTTATAAAAGCGATTTTAAAGGAAAGTGTACTTAATATTTTGAGAGCTTTGTCATTGTGAACTTGGTTAAAAAATAGATTTTGATTTGAAAATAGCTTTATTTAATCTTATCGACCTAACTAGCTCATCAAACTAACGCATACTCATTAAAACACATCATCGAATTAAAAAGATACCCTTTTATTTGCTGTTTGTTATGGTTAATTTGATGGGTCCAAAAATATAAATTATATAAAAATGGCCATCCCATTCTACTGTGCAATTATAGATTATCCTAGTATATGCTGAGTAGCAGAAAGGCCAATAAAACTGAGAATCCGTAGGATTCCGAGACCTTATCACTTCCATCCGAATCATCGACATAGGTTTGCTTAGTTGCGCTGCAAAATCGTCTGCAAGTCTTGCAGCTATATATTTTCTTATCGTAGAACTTCCTTCCGATCAGCGCAGAGCATCCCAATTTCGGTGACCAAAAGCAGCAATACGCTTTTATTTTCCCTATTAGACGATAGTGGTAATACATTTGACCTGGCCAATTTGTGAAGGACTCACGAGTTGCAATAAAGTGGTCTGGCAGGCAGTCCGGATAACTATTTGTCCATTTTCCAAAATTTTCCTCAATGGCCGAGTCATCTTCGAAGTGGCAATGAAAATCAGTGTTGGTACGAAAGTTCTTTTCACTTGAACAATTTGCGCAAGCCGGAAATGAAATTTCATGATCGGCTATGCAACCAAATAGAAATAGATTTAAATTCCATAAAATTTTATTAGGTAATTTACCTGAAGAGAAAGGCGTTGTGGAAGTATAGTAATTTTTTAGGTTTATCGGGTGCCCGCACTTGAGAGCCAAGCAAATGTAAACTAGCAATACAAAAAATTTCATTTCATAATTTATATAATAAACAGAGTCAATTATTTAAAAAAAATGTCTGTTTCCGTTCATTTGACAATTTGATCTTCGCCTAACATGCTTGGCAATTTTTTAAATTCATATTAGTATGATTTGAAGCGATTTTTTGGTTTCCAAATTACTAAAAGAAATTGATTTATTTTTAAGTTCTTTTTTGGCACAATATTTGAGTATGATTGTAGTGATCCCTATCCTATCAAATCCACAGTTCACAAAACAACAGTGCCATTATGAATCCATATTCCGGAATCCTATTGCTTCCGACTGAGTCGTCGGAATATTTCAATCCGGAACAAGATCCTTTGCAAGTATCGCAATAATCGGAGCTTTTATCGAACAGAAGCCTTCCGATGAGAGCTGAACATCCCGATGTCGGCGACCAAAAGCAGCAATAGTTTTTAACTTCCCCTATTATTGGGAATTTGGAATGTTTGGACCTACATATATCTAACTTATACAACTCTTGAACGAACCATTGATAACGTAATCCTTTGGCACACAAGGCGCATATTTATCATCTGTCTCGCCAAACTTATTTTCCACCTGTCTTTCATCTTCGAAGTGGCACGTAAATCCTGTACTTATATGCACGTTTTTTATGTTTGTACAATTTCCACAAATGGGAAAACCTTGGCTATGGTCAGCTGGTCAGAATAAAAATTCAAAACTCAAATCAAAATTTAACTTTGGTTTACAATTACCCGTATTGTAGAACTTTCGAATGCCCTTTTCAAATGTGGAATTTACTGAAATAGCACCTTCGCAAACAAAAGAGATGGTGTAAAGTATTACCAATGCAAATTTCATTTTTTTTTTATTATTATTTTTGGAAAAAATATGTATATGTAGTTCGAAGCCTACTTGAAGGTAAACTTTAAATTTAAAGAAAAAAATAATGTATTTTCATTCACGTTTATTCAATAACTTTTACTTATCTTAAATCTAGCGATATTTATGCTCGAAATTTTATTTATTCTATAAATTTTGCTATAATTTTAAACTTCCTTCCAGGCGTTGTTGCTTTATTAGGAAATAACACGATATGACTATCCAAAAGAAGTAGATTGTTATCACTAGGTAAAGAACTTAAGGATAAACCAAACATGAACTCTATTAGTTGTAGTTGAACTTACCACAAGTAAAGATTATTAAAATCCAGTAAAGGATCGAGTACGTTTGTCCATAGTTCACATACGTATTTATTTTCAGTGCACAAGTTATTGACGCATAAATGATTATGAAGATCAAGTAAACTCCCTCGATAATTATGTAACTCCAGATTGGTAGGAGAGACCCCTGCAAATTACCAATAACTTAAAATTCATAAAGTATTATAATCAAGGCAAGTTCATTAATTACCACCAGCACGGAGTAAGATAAACACAGAGATGCCAGCATATGGAATAGTCCCCAAAGAAGATTAAACCAGTCTGAAATTCAGCAAATTTAATATAAAAAATTTAATATTTAGTCCTTTACCCGACGCCTGAGCATAGCTATAAGGATCCTTCAATCCTGTAATATATAATTAAAAACTTATTTGGAAAGCACTTTGAAGTTATTTACGAAAAAACTCCACCAGGTGTGCGGCGCAGAGGAAAAGCGTGAGAAAAGCTATAACTGTGCATCCAATTCGTAGTTTCATACAAAAACAGAAATTTTCCGCTCGCCACATTTCATTAAACAATTGTTTTTATTTACATGTAATTTCTTTTTGATGACGATTAATCCAATGCTATACAGTTGCAGTTGTGAATAAAAAACAAATTACTTAAATACTACGTGTAAAGAGTTATTCTCCTTAGTAGTTATTACTCCATATTTTCAGTTTCCCTCGGTTTTAATTGCCGATAGTACGAATATATTATGTACATGAAATACGCTGTCATTGCTAAAATAAAATAAGTTATTTACTTTTCGTTTTGTATATACTACAATTAGCTCCCACTTAGCCAAAGAAGCACGTAAATCCAATAGGTTAAATTATGCCAAGTGCTCTCATTTATTATTAAATTCGAACCCATAAGTGCTGAAGCTAAACTGAAAATAAGAAAGAAGACTGCCTGAAATGCTTGAAAGAATAGAGTTGTCCAAAACAGCCAACCATATTGCTAAATACATATATTTTGTAAAAACCATCTTTAATTATATTATATACATACCGATAAGACTGCAAATATTAGCATGAACGATGCCAAGATAGTTAACAAATCGGGAGACATTTGTATCACAGTGTAGAGAGCTTGTTCTGGGTAATAAAACTAGATTATCAAATGGAATCATTGGAACTGCTTAGTCACTAAATTACCTGGGAATTTGTGCTGCATTTCTCTGAAATAGGTTCCTATCAAAACATTAAATTTAATGCAAAAAATAATACTAATGCCAATGTGAATATATATTTACTATTTAAACAAAGGAGCATATAGTCAATGTTCATGCCAGCCAAAAAAATTCCAGCCAATGCAATCAGTATACATCCCATTTGCAAGGATATACAGAAGCAAAATTTTTTAGCCAGAATCATAATTTCAGACGTTTTGACAGGAAATGCAAATAAGATATTCTGCAAAATATTTTTATTTTTAGAATTTCTTTTAAGCCTGAATGTTAAAAAATTATACGTATATTTTAAATTATCAAAACAATTCTTTGTTAATTTCAATGTACAAGATTTGTTTATGAACCACAAGTCGTATACGTAATTTATGTACATTGCAAAACTTTTAAGCAAATACTCATGTTTAGCTCGCCCAGATGATGGCGCCAAATTTAAACGAAATTGCCTTCACATTTTCCGCCATATCTTCTTTATTGTGGTATTAACTTTTTTGCATAATTACAACTTAAGCAATCTGTATTATGGCCTCATTAGCATTAGCCTAGAATTTCCAGCCCGATGTGTGTCGTGTTTGTCAGGCACGCGTGGAATCGTTTTCAGTTCTCATCAAGATGCTAATGAAATTATAAAGAAAATTGAGTCTGCCATATTAGCACAGTAAAAGCATCATCCTCTCACTTGATGAGCATGGGGTAAAGAGCACGAAATGCTATTGCTTTTCATCATCTTAAAAATCAATTTCGCTGATCTCAATTTAATTTTTAAGGACATCCTCTCATTTATCCACACAAACTGGTCTGAATTCATCTGGATGCGCTTTTACATAATAATACGTGTAGACTTTGAGCAAACAAAATAAATCGATTCCTGAAAAGCTGGAGCATAACTTACGAGAATAGAGATTTTTAATATATATGTTTACCCAACGTCACTAAATTCACGAAAACATAAATAATCGCAGAGACAGCACTTTTAAAGAACGGATTGCGAACATTTATCAAAGCATTGAAGATGATGTAGTACGATATCATATGAATGATGAACATGGCCATCCACACGAAAACGATCCTTAAGTACTTCTAAAAGGAATTTTATTAGAATTAAAAATATTGGAAGTGATTTTCTTACCGTCATAACAGATATCAGCAGGATAACTGCAGCTGCGATCATCAGAGCTATATGAAATACATTGAACCATTTCGCATAAACATCAGTCTTGAGTGCTGGTATTTGGGTTTAGATGCTGTTCTTAAAATTCAGGTTTCCTTACTTTTCCAACTCACTGTTCTTGTATATAACCTCATCCACAGTAGTGCCTGCGTTAAGGAATCCGAAAAACAGTGTGTAGAATGAAACTATGATGCATCCAGAAGTCAGCGAGATGCAAAAGCAAAATTCTTGTCTGACCAGCTTTCTTAAAAATGGCATCAAAAATAGGAAAAATACGTTGCTATAAATTTTAGAAAATACAGTTCCATGTTTGACAAATAATGCCAACCGCTTTCAACTTTTAAACTCCATAAACTTCAACTTTCTTTCCATCAGCTGGCGAAACTGAATTGCTGCATCTCCTCTGGTTTTAGGTCACTGCAGTCTTCTGTCATTTTCAACAAAGTTTCGAACGACCTCGACCTCCCACGGAAACTTTAGCCTTTCGGAAAAGTTAGACAAAGTCCCTTGGTCTCTATTTTTTTCTTCATTATTATCCCCTGAGCAAAGTGAAACTGCTGCCTTTTCCTTGCCTAATGCGTTAATTGAAAGCAGCAGCCGTCTAAAAATTATGTTTTCAATAGACTGGAAAATAGGGGGTGATTTCCGAGGCTTGGGGTTTGGGATTATTAAAGATAGCTCGCATCATGGACTTACTTGAAGTGTTAAAGAGGATTTGTGTTGGCAAAAGTTCACTAATTTAAATTTAGTTCAAACAGTGACAAAATATGTTGCAAAGGGAATGCATTGGGCTTAAATTCCATAAATTAAAAAAGATGTTATTACCAAACAAGAATTGATTGGGTGGCTCAAGGGCAATATTTCATGGAAATGTGAAGACGAAGCCTAATAAGACAATATTAGATGGTGGTTTACTAATGAGCCTAATCAGATTAGTGTATTGTTTCCCAGACTTGATTATCTTGGTGCACCATATGGTTGATTTATTTTTGATTGATTGCAGCATCAATTTATTTGTCATCAATACCAACATGTTGGTGTTGATGCCCCATTAAATGTCAGGGAGAAAGAAAAAAAAAAAACAGAAAGTAGAGTAAGTTCAAAAAAAGGACATGTCACATATCATAAGCACCGCTCGAAGCTCCCAGCCAATACACAGATCGATGGAATCTCTTTCATCCACTTCCAGCAGCCACTGGCAGCTCATCTATCATCATTGCCACGAGTCCTTTCTATCCCGGAATGCTTCCACAGTATCCTGTATACTCTCTGCCCCGCTTGACACCCTTGCACCCCATCCCTGCCGTATTTATAGCATCTTAATTGAATTTCAATTTTCAATTTCGCTTTTAATTGAATTCAATGAAAAAGTGTCGATGAGACGGTATTCAGCATTGGTCCCATCCCCATCCCCATCCCCATCCCCATCCAACCATCCGTCCATACCCCCAGAACCCCATCCCAGCCCACTCCCATTCCCTGCACTTGTTGTTGATGCTGTTTATTCAGCTGCCAGTTGAGCACCGCCTGGCTGCCTCTTGATGGCGCCATTCACGCCACAAAGCGTACCGTCCCCACTGAGCTCCCTGCACTTAGAAAAAAAAAATCATTACCATCCTGGTCATTAAATATCAAACGGAATTAGCCATATTATTGCGAAGTCCGTATAAAAATAAAAGAAAATAAATAAAGGCATACAGATGTAATTTTATATTTTGGTATAATTTTAAATAAAAATGCAATCATTCGATTTTTCTGTGTACCTTCGAAATAGGTTTCAAACACCCAAAAACGAATTGTTTTTTGAAATTGCTGTTCCAATTATTTGATCCACAGCAAAATTCACCTGGTTCGTTAATTTAAAAGTAGAAGAATATTCGTTGATAGTGTATTTACTATTTAACAGGTTGAATGGAATATATTCTTGATTAGGATCACTAGCCGAGTCGATCTGGCTTTGTCCGTTTATCTGTCCGTTCGTATAAGCGAAAAATCTTTCATTGCCGCAATTTAAAAATGTACAATATAAATAAATGTATTGTATTTTATTATTGTATTATTGAACTAATTGTTTCTCACCAACTTATATTATTATGGCAAACATATTGTGAAATTTCTCCCTCGCACTCCCGCTATCTTAGTAAAGGGTATCTGCTAGTCGAGGAAATCGAGTTTATCGTTTGCTCTTCTTTTATATTGCTTATTATTAGTTTTATTGTTCGTTATTAATATCTATTTCTATTATTTATTTTAAATGTATGGTACTCCTTTATGATATCCTTGATTTTTTAACAGGCCTCTGATTTTTCCCAGTGCACATTTAGGTGTACTAAAACGACCAACAAATGGCTGGATGTGATTGCGCTCATATTTTGCACTCTGATTGGTTTGTGATTGACTGAAAAGTTGTAAATTGATTCGACTGTGGGCAAGTGTGTACCAATGCCAGATAAACAAACCAATTTCGGTGGTTAGTGGGTTCAGCAATAAAACACCCAATAGTTGATCCCCCACACTTGCGGGCCCATAATTGCGGTCGGTGGTGTTTGATGTTTTACAACGATAATTTAATCACAGAACTTACAGTGATAGTAGGAAGCAAAGCCCTTGGGTTTTCTCACCAGTCAGCACCTTAAATTTCCATTAAGAATTCCAGAATAATGTCGACATGTGCCACATACATCATAATGCCGTTGGAAAAAAAATCTGTCACCACCGAAGCGAATCAGACAAATAGAAATTCAAATGAATGCAACTTGCATGCGAAATGAGAATTCCCGTGCAGGCACTTCTGAAAAATAGCACAGCATCGTCTGGAATTTGTATCTGTATCTGTATCTGTATCTGGGTATCTATCTGCACGTTGAATCTGCATTTTGCTGCCGGTCTGGCTTATTATGCGACCACCATTCCTCAGTGCCATCTGTTTATGAGTTGGCATTCATCATCGTGTCATCGTATGCGAATATGAGGCTCAACCGATATGAGATTTGTGCCACTCAACAACACAAGACGAAATATCCCCAACAATAGACCCTTTTCCGAAATTTGCATTCTGGGGTTGAGGGCGACAACAACAGTGCGTCTTCCGATTTTCACCCCAATTCTTTCATTCCGCGAAAATTGGCCCCAAAGAAAAGCCGAGCAAAAATAGCAACCAGCAAGATGATGTATGCAAATTACTTTGACAGTGAATTCGCACCCGGGGCAATGTCAGCGTTTTATTGTTAAAATATGCACATTACAAATGTACATATAGAGGGATGTACATAGATCTTGATAGCTGAGCTCTGTGGAAACTCCACTTTGCATAGATAAAATATATCCCGCTTTAATGGCAAATTGATGGCGAATTGCTCTAAATTCAATCAAGAGATAATTCCTAATCGATGTGCACGTTGGGTGAGTTATGGAATGAAAGGTTCTTGTACGTTTTTTAAATGTATTTTCATCACTTTGTTACGCTTCTTAAAAGTCATTTGTATAATCGATTATTGCCTTAAAATAATAATAATAGAGTTTATCAACTCTTTTTCTAAAAATAGCGTGTAGAAACTGAAAAGGGACAATCCACTGGGACATCACACACTATTTGATCATTACAAAAATGAAAAGCTGAAGCGTTTTGGGTGTCTCATAGTTGATTGGCTTGCGTGCCTTAGAAGCAAAATAAAGGTAACAAGAAGCCAAAACACACGTGCGAAAAACAAGCAGCCAACTCAACTGAACGATACCTCGTACAGTATAAATAGGGACCATTATAAAGTATTAAATTGCCAAATTATTTTATTAAATTTGTTAGTACTTTACATTTTTATCTTTAGATATGGAAAATATTCTATCAATCAATATGTAACATACCCCTTTTTCGCAATGATTACCCTGGAAAAAAATGTGTCAAGCCAGGCGAATGGGCAAAGAATGGCTAAAAGAGCTGGCTGGAAAATAAGTTCTCGATGTCAACGGCAGACTGTTGAGTTGACTGGCTACGGCTTTTGTCTTAGCCATGGCATTATTTACGAGCATCGTGCCAGCGACACGCACAGAAAACCAAATAACCAGCTGCGTTCTTGGCCATAAGGAAAAAAACGATGCTGGGAAACAAGGAGAGTAGGGAATACGTGTCCCACGGGCACGACTTCGTTGGCACGTCTATTACCTTAAGCGTCTGTTGCCAATTTGGATTCCTCTTTTTTCCAGCCACCACATGGCCAAGGGCCACACCCCACTCCCCTCCACCGTCAACCTTCGCATTGACTGCACCTTGACTAATGCGCTGCCAGGACACGGTATCCTTTCAGTTTTGCCATTAGCAAATGCGGTGGCTACGGGAATTTCCTTTGTTTCCGTTTCCGTTGTTATATTGTCACCGATTTGTTGGGATGTGGCTTATTTTCATCTGCCCAATGGACTATTATTTATTCGACCCAGGTGTTGATGGTTTGTGCCAGAGAAGCTGTTGTGATGTGAAGTAAGATGAAGCTGTTCAATTAGGTATGATAACAGCATAAAAATAAATGATAGAAGAAGCTACATGTCTATGTTGATGTACAAATTGATTAACAATTCTACGTATTTCCAAATAAATACAAAAATTATTTAAATAATCTGAAATAACATAGATAAGTTGGAAATTGTGTTGTGCTAGAAACATATTTTACAACCTTAAAAGGTCTTAAAACCCAAGACTCACATATGTATCTTCCGCTTATTCGTGTGAATGGTTGCCTCGGGAAAACATAAAAACCCATCAAATATGCGGCCCACAATTCAGCGCATAAAAGCTTGTAATTCCTGTCTCAGCCCGAAGGATGTAATTTGCAATGTTGCAGCAGGTGGCAGCGGTTGCAACTTGGAGTGGCTGTCAGGCATGTGCGGCATCTGCAGCCACTGCAGCGAGCATTTTGTTGCATTTTATGTTGTCGGCCTGGGCCGACGGGTCGTATGTGCAATATTTTTTGCAACTCCAATGCCTCCGGCAAATGGTGTTGCATGCTTCAAGGCTGCCTTATAGCCAAGGAGAAAAGTATTTTCAAAATTTCAATACGGCAGCTGGGCCAAATGTTTGCTAAATTAATGAAAACTGGCAGGAGCTAACGAGCCAGAGAAATTATAAATGGTCATGAAGCATATAGCTAAAAAGTGCAACAGAGATTTAAATTTTATGCAGAGCTGCATACTCACAAAAAAATATATATTTTGTGTCTGCGAAACTCGGTGCAATTTCAATTAACAGTTGTGGAAAAACTGCCAAAACCGCAATACGTAAATCATTGAAATGTTCAATTGAAAGTCATAAATTGTTTAATATTTAAGCGTGGCTGGTATTGGCATAGCAGATAGCTAAAAAAAAATCATAGGAGATATTTTTATTACTAGTCAGAACAGAGAGCGTCGTACTTCAAAAATATATTTAAATGTCATACTTTAGTGACATGAAATTGACAGCCTGCCATTGAGGCACAAAATCATTTGAATTTACTTAAAAAAATGCATATTACGGACAAAGCTGAAAAATATTGAATATTTTATTAAATGTCTCGGGTTGCACATAGGTCTCTTGAATATTAAAACGCTTCACATGGTGGAAACAGGAATCCATTGAATAGCCCTCGAATGAAACAAAGGACACTTGAAAGTGGGTGAATCCTTCTCGGATTTCTGTCTTCTTACCTCTAAAATACCTGCCCAGCCTGGTGATCAAAAAAACGAAATGGGAAAAACTCTAGATCATTAAATCCAAATCACCTCAAAGCTTCGTGCTCTCAGCATCGGCATTCTATATCTTGTAAAAAGACTTGTAAAATGACTGCAACTTAATTTTACGACATACGGTATTCTAGTAATTTATATGACTAAAGCAGAATATCGTATAGTTTCCCACATCGATTTAAATTATATTTTCCCGCCCACCGGATTGAGATTTCCTTCATGTGCTGCTGGGCTGCAGTTTCGCGTGGCCCGTGGCAGGAACTGTTTTATTACTAAGTCGGTTACCCAATAGCTTAAACCGGAGGATGGATTCGAGCCATCTCTCGCTACGGTTCAGGACTGCTCTGCAACTTTAATGCGATGGCGGTGCACATGAAAATTCGTTGGCAACGAACTCAATCTTCCTAATCGCCTGGCCCCCTCATCTCAACCAGGATGCCAGGATCCATCCTTGGATGCCAGGATGCCCTGACAATGTGTCCGCACATACTTAATCGCACAGATGTGGAGGATGGGGAATCCGTTGCGGATTTCAGCGCTTCAGCTGCGGGATGATATAAAATCTATGCCGAAAGCTTTGGCAAATGTCGTCTCTGCTGTCGTTGTCATCGTGTCTTCGTCTAGGTTGTCTGCAACTGTTTCACTTAAGTCGCTTTATTTTTTATGAGGCAACTTCACTAGGGTGATTCAGTTTGATTGAATGAAAAATTAAACGAACGCTTTGAATGCAAACCGAGTTGAAAATAGAATTTATTTAAATGCCTGTTTTTTCTGTAGCCCCTAAAATAATGCATTCCAATAGAATCCAAATATCGATTCACCCTGATGCACACTAATACACAAGCACACAAGAGCATCTGTCACTCTGCAGTGGTGTGTGTGTGTGTGCTGGCGCTTATGAAAACACAGATACAAACACACACGCTCACACTTCCAGGACCTCGGTTCGTGTCAAAAGAATTTCTGTTTGATTGCGGAGAATAAACAAGTGAAGGCAGCTCCATTCGCCATATAACGTGGTACAGTATGCGGTCCTGTCCTCTGGCGTTTGCCACTCGACTTATTTTATCCTGCCTGTGGCTTTGCCTAAATTTTTCACTCAGTCCTCGTACGAGAATCCTTAACCTAATGCGCTGTCGACAAGGCGTTTAAGTGTGGTCCGCCATTTTTATAGCTCGCCCAGCAGTTGTAATATATATTTAATACTAAATTCTCTACTTATAAATAATAATGCAGTACAAGCGCATTTTTTGTGCTCTTGAGTAGCTCACGTTGCAGATTTCTTGGATAAAATATTTATAAATTATTTCCATAAATATAATGCCGAGATACTAAACATTTTATTCTTCCGCATTCAATTTTAAGCTTGTTGGTCGAATAAAACAAGCTTATCCAAAACCTGAGGCTTATCCCAATCTTTAAATATAAATGCATTCCAAGCGAGTTTATAGCCTTTCCTTTCTTTAATGCCTAATGGCTTTCCTGTTTCCTGCTTAAATGTATTAAATAAAAGAAAGTTGAAAAGAGAAATGCATTAAAGTAGATGTATTTTATTTTTAGCTACCGGGAACTCCAACAAAAGCGAAATGGTCAAAATTATTACCTTCCATAAACAATTTTTAAGTAATAAGAAAAAAGGACTCCTTGGAAATGTTTCCACACCCATTGGGCCCATAATTTGCGGGAAAGTCCCACATTTTTGGGTCCCACTTGACTTGGCCACTCGGACGTTTTCTTTTTTTTTTTTCCTTGAGAACTCCCCAACTTTGGTGTATTGATTTATTGGATCGCCTTGTTTGAGCCGATAATTCTCGTCTGTGTGCGAAGGGTAGAAATCAATTCAGCTGGCAGACAAAAAATAAAAATTGAAGTTACCCGAACACATCTATAAATAGACTAATCTGTTGCCAAATATCCACTGGGCATGGCTTATCTGGCGCGTCGGTGGCCATAAATAAATCAAACACTTTAACTGCCCCCACCGTCAATTAGCGGGCTATAAATCCGTGCGTATCGATTTACAAATTGTATAAAAAATAGCGGGGAAATCATGATGGCAATATGCTAATTTCGTTTTGAGGGTAATTGTAGTGCGTGTACTTTTATCAACTGTCTGTTGATTTATAAACGCCATGGGCGTGTGTTGATACTATTTTCCCTTAATGGCAGCCATGTAAATATAGGAACACGCATGTTTGACTGCCTCGATTTCAATTTTGTGACAGCATTTAAGGCTCCACAACATCTGCAGTCATAAAGCATTCAGGTTTGACTTTTATTTAAGCAATAAAATCTTTGCTACATATCGATTAAGTTATTTCTGTTGCAGCCAAAGGTGATATGTGATTCCGTATTGCATATAACATATCGTACCCGTACACTTTGGCTCCTGACAGCTCAATTAAGTTTCTTTTTAAAGACAATTGTCTGTGAAATTGAAAGGAGGTGGAATGCCATGGATGTGTGGCCTTTTTGCACAGTATTCGATTTCCGGCGTGGGCGTCTGTGAAATGTATGCCAATGTTAAATATCAAATTTAAATGCCAGACGGTCAGGACGTTTCCTTCGGTGGGCGGACAATTAATTCTCTCTCAAAGGAGCCGCCCATCATCACGTACGACCGAGCCACCATAAGAACTTCAGAAATCGCCAGGAGGCAGCTGAACTTTGGCCTGGGATGAAGCAATTAAGATTATAGATTTATGCGAGTCTTAATAAATTCACGGAATAGCTGAGAATTAAATTACGGCCGTTAATTGGACTGTATAAGCACACAAATGTGCACTACTGTGAAAACATAAAGTTATTATATGCAATAATAATAACTGAAGAATAAGTTAGGTGTTTGTTTTTGTAACTTTAAGTTCCCATAACTCTACATTCATGCTTCAGGCACTTTTCTGTTGAATATGATTAATATAATTATATATGCAGTGTTAATTATATATTCTATAAAAAGTAGTATACCAAATTATTCAAGAGCTTTCAAGGCTTTAGCTTTTTACAAGGACACGATTACCTAATGGATGCTAATAAACCCATCTTCTGTCCACTTTTGCAGCTGAGGACATCCACCTAAACGATTTGTATACCCGCTACCGCCAGAGGCTCCGCAAGTCGCTTTTCAGATCGGGATTGTTAACTTCGCTGCTGGCATGTGTTGTGTCCATAATAATTGGCATCGTTTACGGCCAGGTGAGCTTTTACCACACACTTAGATTGCCTGAAATGGCTCACCAAGCTAAAGTACTGGAAAAAATTCTTTAAATAAAATCACTGTTCTAAAGATTTATATGATTTATTTTCAGCAAAAATTCAGTTATCTTAGTTTTAGAAATATTTAAGAAATATTCTTTTTGTAGAAAACATTTCCAACTAATTATATTTCTCTCTGTTTTGTGTGCGGCTTTTTCAGCACCTGGTGCAGACCATGCTCTTAGTCCTGGCTGCCCTAATCTCGGGATCCATTCTCACGGCCCTGCAGTTCCCGGCGGTGCTGAGCTCCCCGGCAGCCGCCTTGGCCTTCGCCATCGTCACCACCTTCTCACTGGGCACCATTGCGGCCATCACCGGGGACGAACTGGCTCCCCTGCCCATGTACGCCCTCTTCCTGGTAAGTCCGGTGCAATGCCACTCCTCGGGGGGATTATTCTACTTATGGCTCTCTCCGTAGTGCATCCACTCCATGCTGCCCATTTCGTGGCCCGTCTCCGTGGTCCTGGCTCTATTCATGACCGCCATTCACATCGTTTACCGCATCGGCACAAGTCCCGACTACGCGCCCAATTTGCCAATGGTAAGTCCATTGCCATTTATTTGCATTTCCCATGGATCCCCAGCAATGGGATTAGTTTCCATATGATGGGAGATTACCATTATGACCATGGAAGAGCGAAGTGGGGATTATTCCGCGAATCGGCTGGGACAATTAATTGGAGGACATTTGGGAGCACAATCCATATTTGGTTTCAATAGCTATTATTTTATAATCCTCAAAGTAGTTTATGCAGAAGTTTAAAGCAGCAACATTTAACATTGGAAATAAATACAATATATAAGACAGTTACAGCATATTTTTCGTTTGTTCTGTTAAAATTGCTACTACTTACAACCTTCCTGGTTTGTTATTTTACGAAGATAAATAGCCAAAGGTAGATTTAAGTTACATGCCACCGAGGATTATACTCTGCGGATACTTCTCTGCGTAATTCAATTTTTTCACTTTTTCCTTTGGCTACAACTATTTAATTTAATTTAATTGCACCAGCTGGGTGAGAAATAATTTGTTCCCCAGCTCGTTTTAATTCCCCCTACTTCACAACTTCCCCAATGGGTTCCCGCTTCCTGCCAATCCGGAATCCCCTGCTCTGTGATTTGTTAATTAGGTTGCATCGCGTTTTCTGCCGCGATACAGTGACACAAGGATAATTGCCATCTCGGGTTAGACACTCATTATTTATGGAACGTGCTCATCCGCTCTTGTTTGTACTATACATACACATATATCCTGCCGCTCTCAGCTCTTCGGGGAGATTGTGATGTTGGCCAGCGCCTCCGTTTCCGGTCTCTACTACCGCATCATGTCGGACGCAGCCCACAACCGGACGGTGGACGGAACCAGGACGGGAATCGAACAGCGCGTGAAGCTCGAGTGCGAGCGGGAGCAGCAGGAGCAATTGCTCCTCAGCGTTATTCCCGCCTACATCGCCGCCGAGGTGGGTATATTTAATAACAAAAATTCATAAATACGTTAAAAAAATATTAACAATTAAACGAGTTATGTTAGATAACTCAAATCTATAACTAAAAATGTCGATTGACATTTCAATATGTAATTTCTAAAATGTATTTGATACAAATATTTAATATTTATATTTGGCATTACATTATTATTTTAAAGCATAATCAATTTTAGCGGAATTTAATTATGTTTTATTATGTGCCAAGTGTATTTTCGTGTCACTGGGGCGTATACGTAATATAAAAGTAATAGCAATTTTGTTGCATGTTCGTCTTTCGCAGGTGAAACGCAGCATCATGCTGAAAATGGCAGATGCCTGTCAGAGAGCCGGAGGACAGGCGTCCACTTCGGCCACCCGGTTCCATGAGCTCCACGTCCAGCGGCACACGAATGTCACCATTCTGTTCGCGGATATTGTCAACTTCACGCCCCTTTCAAGTTCCCTGACGGCCAGCGATTTGGTGAAGACCCTGAACGATCTGTTTGGACGATTCGATCAAATAGCTCAGGTAAGCTAGATGGTGTAATGGAGCTAGAGTCCATAATATTGAGCTTAAAAAGGATCCAAGTCCAAATGTATAATGTGTTGAATGAATGCTATACAGATATGCTCTCAATTTGCTTATTCTGTATATTAAATGACTCAATAATTTCTATATATTATATTCGATTTTATTATAGAAATTATTTGCACATGTATTAAACTCTTTTAACTGGACACGAAACATGGCGACTTTTGTAACCACTCCACATGGTAAATACTAATTAATTGCTCCATTCCCGCAGGAGAACCAATGCCTACGGATCAAGATCCTGGGGGATTGTTATTACTGTGTGTCCGGCCTGCCCATTTCCCGGCCCCAACATGCAACCAACTGTGTCAACATGGGCCTGCAGATGATCGATGCCATCAGGTGAGTGGGTTTTCGCGTGGCCATCGCTTTTGGCCCTTTTGCATCGGTTTCAGACGGTTTGGCTTGGCTTGGTTCGGTTTGTGCTTGGGTTTGGGTTTGGGTGGTGGGCAGTGACTGTTGGTAATGCAAACATTTGCATTGGACCCGTCATCGAGTGTACGACTTGTTTGTCTTTCGCTCCTGGCCGTCCTTTGAGTTTCAGTCGGAGCTGCTTTGGCCACGGCCATTTGACACCGTGATTGTTGGCTTTGCGGCTAGCTAAATCTTTGTTAACTGGGCCAGAAATCGTCCTTTCTTTGGTTAGTTTTGCACTTTGGTTGGGGTTTGGTGGAGCAGACTTGGTAAAGAGGGATTAAAGCTTAAATTAATAGGAGCTTTAATCAATTAATTACAGAAGTTTTACATATTTAACAAATTGAATGAGCCTGTTTTAAATTTTCCTTTGCTAAATATATTGAGCGTAATAAGTAATTTGTAATAATTGTGGTGCATATATAAAAATGTATAAAAAAGCACGAAAACATTAATTTTTCAAAATTAATTTTCATTAAAATGGTGACACCGTCTGTAAATTGCATCTGTTTTTGATATTCGTGCTTTAATTGCCGCCAGAAAAGTAGATATTTCCGTTGAAGTCACATTCCGAATTCCTCCTTTTATAGATGTACATTAAAAACGTATTATGCAATAAAAGGCACACGAATGATATGATCCCAAAAAAAGAACAGGGAACAGCGAATTCCAAAGAGAAACATCATAAAATACAATAAACAATATCGGCACAAAGGCCATTTTATTACACGCGAGAATTTATGCACAAGTGGCCTCAGGACGAAAAGGAAGCTCTCATTTTGGCCTTTGCCGGCCGCTTTCCATGCCATTTTTATTGGTCTCTGTGCTTATTTCTCATTTCTATTGTTTATTTTTCTCCGCTGGCCTTCCTTTATTCCATTGCCCTTCGGATCCGGATCCGTGGCCTTTTAATCTTTGCTCTTAAGTTGGCTTTGTTACGCCCGCAAAATTTGGTCAAAAAGCAGCTCCTACTGTTGACTTTCGGGGTGCTTAACAAGCCGCCAGGGAAAATGCCAAAAGTTTTTGAGCCGAAAAGGCAACATTCATTAAATTATGAATTGCATCTTCGTTTGGTCGCAAAGCCAAAACAATATGAAACTTTAATATCGCCCCGTCGACTTGCCCCCAAAAATGTATGCTACGAATTTCGTCGCAAAGTCATTTGTGTTTTTATCTTTTAGCTCGGAAAATATTTACACAAATTATGCAGCTCAATCAAAATTTGTTAAACTTTCTGTTTCCCTAAACTTTGGCACTCTGAAATTCACAGAGATCCCAAATCCGGATCAAAAATCAGTTTCCTTGTTTGTCCTGTTTTGTGGTCATATCCATATCCTGCTCGCCAAATGGCCAGGAAGGGCACAAACAAATAAAAGCCTGAAGGACTCCCAAGTGATTTGGCCTTCGATGCGGCTCATTTGACCCAACGGCAGGCCAAAGAAAACGCTGGTTAAAGTTAATAAGTCAAGAACTTGTTGCCGACAGTCGGTTTCTAGCCACTTTCTGTGGGACTAGACTTCCTGCTAGGAAGCACCTTCGGTGCCATGAATACACTTAAACTACATATTTCAAATATCATTTATCAGTTGGTATTTTCAGTATCATTGCCGTATTTTTATTTATTAATATGGTGAATACCAAATCAGATATCCGTTACTATATCTTTACTAAAATCGTTTTAAATATATCTCAAGAAATTGGAAAGACAATTAAATAAATTTTAGTAGATAGAACAGAATCTGCCTGCTTAATTTCTAGCCCTGTCTATCCCTTATATGGACAAGCATACGGACAGACGGACATGTTAAGATCGATCGTAAATATACATATATGCGTGGAATGCTTCCCTCTACCTGTAATATATTATAGAATCTTTATTTGGGATAAACGTATTTCTCAGTGTACCTACAATATAAGTAGAGCTTTGCCGCTATCCACCGTCCGATTCCCCATATCATACTCGTCCATCAGGCTGGAGTGGAGTCGACGTGGTCCGCTTGTGTTTTATGGGCCATAAAATTGTTAATACGACGGCGGCAACTAGTCCGTCGTTGTGTGCGCATATCCTTATATCCTTATATCCTTTGTGCTCCCTGCATTGTTTGTTTGCCCTTCGCTCATTTCATTCCCACTCGCTTATTCCGGCAGACACGTGCGTGAGGCGACCGGCATAAATGTCGACATGCGAATTGGCATCCACACTGGCAACGTACTCTGCGGCGTCCTTGGCCTACGCAAGTGGCAATTTGATGTTTGGAGCGACGACGTTACATTGGCCAACCACATGGAGAGCGGCGGTGTCGCTGGGTAAGTGTGTGTGTGAGTGTGTGTGTGTATACACTGGAGAAAATGTTTACAAGCATATATAAATTTTAATTATACCTCTTATCACCAATTTGAAATGCTTTATTATTTATATTTAAATTATTTTTATCTTAAAAGCCAATCTAGAGAAGTGTCTAATTATTGAATAACTATAACAATCCTCTATCAAGCAGATGTTATTAAAATCCTGCAGATGGAAAAGAACCAATTGGTTAAGCTTCTCACATAATTATGAATTATATCAAAGTGTAACTTAGACTTTTTGAGCAGTGAGTGCGAGCGCTTCTTTCATTCCGCCAAGGTGCTTGGTACGAATGACAAAGCTGATGAGCGAGGAAAACAAAAATAAATAAACAAAACGCGGAGCCCGCGGGTGGTGAGAATGGGCTGGAAAAGTGGGCGGGAGGCGCCTCTAATGGCGCTCGGTGGCATTGCAAAGCGAGTCAAGTACTCGTAATGGCAATTTAAATTAGCCTCGTCGTGGTCCCAATTAAACGGGTTTCAGTTCAAGTCTGCACAATATTCGAGTGCTGCAGTTCGAAAAAGAACCAAAAAGTTAGCAAGGAATTTTTTTATTAAATAATACCTACACATGTCCAATTTTAATTAAATGTTTGTACCGCACATGAAGTTGAAGAATTTCAAATGACTTTCATTGTTCTGCCCAAATTTCAGTACATTTTCGCCTTAATGCGGTGGTAATTGGTTTTTATAATTTTTGTGAAAAAGAAATGGATGACGTCGCATTAAAATATTTTTAATACAAAAATTTCACCGTCCATTTAAATCCAATTTAACAGCCATGAACATTTCAAGCATTTGCGTGTAATTAAATTTAAAATATGTTCCAACGATGCTTAATTCTTTTGCCAGGATATTCCGTATGTTTGCTTCGCAAATACCAAAGTCTAAAGCTCTTAGCCCGCTTTCACCAGTTTACTTTCATACTTTCACAAACAAACATACAAGCAAGTTTCTTTTGGTTTATTCATTTTGCGTAGCTAAGCCGCACTCAAGTCCTTCGGATGAATGCTAGCTGAAAATGCTGAAATGTTTTCTTTTATCTTACCTGCGGTCACACACGCAGACTTCAATTATTCGGAATTGAATTGAATTGAAATGCTACAGTCAATGAGCCGGAAAACAGTCAGACGCCTCAATTCGTTCTTCATGCACGAATTGCTCGTCCGGAGCAAAAATATAAACAAATTTGCGTAGCATCCTAGGATAAATGGCAGTAGGCAGTGCCAGGATAAATTATTTGCCTAAAACTGTCTATGTGTGTACACTGAAGAAACAATATTGTATATAAATAAAATGTGTTGGATATTCAAGCTTGAATATATTCTGATTTCATCTTATTGTAAAATATTTCAAAGGATGAATACCTTGGGTTTTTCCAATTGAAAATATAAAATATAATGAACAGGCATACATATAATATGAGGTGGTTCGTTTTTGTATTACTCTTTTTTTTTGTTTACTTATTTTTGTGTAGTTATGTTAACACCTGTGTCTTGCGCATACAAGTAGATTGCTCATACGCCCTGTAAGCCTGCCAGCATTGAACATCATTTTTCATTTGTGCGTTTATCCTGCAGGCGAGTCCACATCACGAAGCAAACTTTGGACTTCCTGGGCGACAAGTTCGAGGTGGAGCAGGGCGAGGGTGGCAATCGAGATGCGTATCTGGCGGATCACAAGGTTGAATCGTATCTCATTGTGCCACCGAAACCAGCATACACCTACAGCGTTCCACGCGTGGTGGAATGCATTGAGCAGAACGATCCCAGTCCCACCACCGAGGAGACCAAGGAGATCAAGGAGACGGATCAATCCCATGAAGCCACCGATGTCGCCGATGTCCTTCTTCCGGTAACTGTGGCTCCACCGCCTGCAATCGTTGACGAGAAGATGTCACCCACCTCGATCAATAGCCAGGAGGCACCTTTGCATGCCCCTCTCGCCTCAGCCGCCTCCATGTCCATTAAGGAGCTGTCCGAGGAGGAGGACGAGGCTGATGAGGCCACTGCCGTCACCGAGCCGCTGATGCACAGGGATCAGGATGGCAAGAATGACAAGGAGCCGAAGGCAAATGGTGGCCATCGCGGCAGTGGTGATTCCGCCGCCTCCGAGTCGGTGGCCAAGTCCGCTGCCCTTTCCCTGCCCGCCGATGATCTGCTCAGTATGAGTGGGTCAGAGAGCGGCATCTCCAACAGCGGAGCCCAGGCGCAATCCTCGAATCCGGCGAGTGTCACACCCACCGCAGCCGCTCCAGCCGGAGGAGCCGCCTCCAACAGCTTGACGGTGGCCGAGGCCCCGGAGAGATCTCGTCGGAAGTTGTCCGTTCAAGGTGAGCATGTGGAGGGGTGGTGCAAGAATAAATTCAACATTACAATTTACTTACTTACCTTAGCAACATTTCACTTTATAATAACTTTTCATTGTTTATTGAAATGAATATATTAACATTTAATCTATTTAATTTCATGCCTGATCTATCCTATAATTGCCTTTATTTTTAAATTCAGTTATTCTGCTCACACTCATTCATTCATCCATCCTGCCATCAATCAAAGGCCGTAATGGGCATTAACACTTCAGTTCTGCTGGCGATAGCTCTTATTTATGTGTCCGCTTTCACACCTCCGTTTCGCCCAACCAGGTCTGATGTCCTTCGCCGACAGACGACGCTCCTCCGGAGCCTTCATCGAAGGACGAAAGCTGTCCATCCACAGCGGAGAAAGTTTCCGCAGTCATGCGGGTAAGTAGCCCACCACCCACCACCCACTGCTCAGTTCACCCAGTTCGCTGGCAATATAAAACGCAACAGTTGAAAATCACTTTCACAAATGAGCTCAGGTTATGCATAATTTTATCGCTGGCAGGGCAACTTTTGCATCATAAATTTATCACAGGCTGCATTTGTTTGCGGATTGGCCTTTGTGAAAACTTTATCCATGATGGCCATGGAACATGTAGAATGGACCATGGACCGCGAACCATGGAGCAGGGCAATTAAGCTTCTTTGACGGACCAGCTGGGCTGATTTTTCTCCTTTTTGGTGGTATATAGTACCTATGAAATGGCGGCTGGGGCAGGAACGAGCTGCACGTGAGGCACCATGGAGAACCATGAGGTCCTGTGCTGGTTTATGAGTTTTAATTTGCCAAGGACATCGAGTGCGGCTTGTGGCAAAGTCACTTTGATGGCATTTTTAATGCGAATGGGTGACTTTTAATGAGCTTGTCTGGCTGGCCACCCAATCCCCAAAGCGACTAGCTGAACTGTAAAAACTGTACTGCTTTTGAGGTGTAATAATGCCAGCGATTTGGGGTAGATTTTTCATTATTAATGGGATCATGGTGGACCGAAATGTTGTCGTAAAATATTGGCTACATTTGGTGAGCTCACTAAAAACTATCACAATGTCACGTAAGTTTACACAATGTTAAACTTTTTGTAAAACGTTTTTGAAGCTATTTGGCAAGTGGTTAGGGTCCATTTATATTGGTTTACATAGTTAACGAATATATATATATATATATATACCAGGCAGGAAAGAATCTTTAATTTTACCATGAACTCTTTCAGGTCATGTCACACGCAATCGTCCTTCATCGAAGATGACCAAATATGTGGAGTGCTGGGGGGCAGATCGACCCTTTGCCAATATTGCCGAATCCAAGCTGGTGAAGAACATTGGACTGGCGGTAAGTTGAGGCCAAAATCTAATAAAATGGCCTCTGGATGGGTGGAGTATGGGAAATCAAATTCAAATGGCCAGGAAATATCAGCAAATTGGATGGGGCCAAAGCTGATTGCATGGTTTATAAACTGAAAACAGTGGATACATGATTAAATAGAATTACTTAATATATTACAATATAAATTATTCATAAGCATTGAAAGGTTAAGTAATTATAAAAAGGTTTCTTTTATATGTATAATATTTGTTTCCAATTAATTTTCAATATAAACATAAACCTAATACTTTATAGGCAATATTTACTGTACCCTAATGTAAGCCAACTCTATTATGTTGTGTGTCCTTCTCGTTTTTGCCCCTTTTCTGTACGCAGAGCATCGCCATGATTGAATCAAATTTACTGCCGCCGGAGCGTAAATGTTTCAATTTTAATTTCTTCGGGCCGCCCACGGAGCTGAAGCCGTTCACCATGTGGTACCGCAATACGCCCCGGGAGGCCATGTACCGCGCCCAGCCGGATACGCACTTCCGGTTCGACCTGATATGCGCCTTCGTCCTCTTCCTCTCGCTAGCCGTCGTCCAGCTGATTGTAATCGAATTGTAGGTGAGATCAACTCGCATTAACGACCCCCTCGACTCATCCGCGCTCTGTGTTCCTCCACCTGCAGGAACCTGGCCCTCCTTGGATCCCTCCTGGCCAGCTTCGTCTCGCTGGCCCTCTTCCTCTACCTGAGCAACATGTCCGTGCCGGACGTGCACGCCTCCACTACGGAGCGAAATGGTCCCGGCCAGGTGGTGGCCAGCAGTCGCTACTTACGGCTGGCCATGTTCGTTGTGGTCAACATTCTCATTTCATCTTGCGCGGTGTTTAGTGTGGTAAGTCTTGGCCAAAACACCCTTTAAGCTGCATTTTATTATACCCATAACTGTTGGTTGAATGTTGAAAGTTGAATGTTGAAAATCATGTAAAACGTAGACAGAAGCGTTCACGACACTATAAAGTACATATATATTATATTTCTAATCAGAATCTTTTCTCCGTCCGCAAGTTCAGTGTCTATCTAATGTTGAAGTCTCGGATTTGCACTAGTTAAATAAAGGGTATTTGATAGCCTATTATTATACCGTCAATCAAAAAAAATGTTTAGCAACAAGCTTAAGTTTCAAACACTTTTCGAAATAATATTGAGTTCAAAACATAATATATTCCCAAAAAATATATTTCCAAATCAGTTATGACAGATATTAATCTATCTTCATCACCTTATAAAAAATATAAAATATAAAATTCTTATTCTAGATAAACTACACTGTGCCTGACGGGGTAAGCAAGGAGCCATCATCCAATCAGACCATCCTGGAGAGCAATTTTTCGAGTGTGTTCGTAAACTCCACCCTGGAGGATGTGCAGCTGTGGGAAATCGATTATGCCATACCCATTGCGCCCGTATTTCTGTATTGCTGTGCCATTAGTTTGGCTGCAATTTCCGCCTTCCTGCGATCCGGATTTATTCTCAAGCTGATTGCCATGCTGGTGGCTGTGATCGCACAGGTGACAGTTCTTGGGTACAGTGATCTCTTTGAGATGTACAACGATGCCAACATCACACACGGGTAAAGAAAAATACTAATAACAGAAAGATGTTTTTTGAAAGCATACAGGCACTTACCAACTTTAAACTCTACTCTCTGTTTTTACAGCTTGCCACTTGAGATCAAGGGCTTCCTTTTGCTTCTGGTGATCATCTTGGTGCTTCACACTCTGGATCGCCAGGGTGAATATGTGGCTCGCACAGATTTCCTCTGGAAGGCCAAGTTGAAGGTGGAGCAGGAGGAGGTGGAAACCATGCGTGGCATTAACAAGGTCTAAGTGAAACATTTAAAAAATCTAGAAGCGATTGAACTTGGATTCCTATCTTTAGATTCTGCTGGAGAACATCCTGCCGGCCCACGTGGCCACCCATTTCCTGCACCTGGAACGCTCCACGGAGCTCTACCACGAGAGCTACTCCTGCGTGGCCGTCATGTTCGCCTCCATTCCCAACTACAAGGAGTTCTACGATGAGACGGATGTGAACAAACAGGGCTTGGAGTGCCTGCGTCTGTTGAACGAAATCATTTGTGATTTTGATAAGGTAAGTTCACTTAACTAATTTTATGTTACATCTTAATGTTACATCGAGCATGAGCTTCATCCCTTCATTTGAGAATGGTTTGATCTCGAATTGAGTATGCTGAGCATGATTCGATCTTGGCTAGATTTTGAGATCAAAATGCTCAAATTGGGATCGTTGATTGCGGTTTTTTTCTCTCTGCGTTTTACTTCATGAGTAACAATCATAAAACATTATTTAATATAATGAGTTATCTCCTTATGATCTTATTAACTATTCTCATTTTTAGCTTCTCTTGAAACCAAAGTTCAGTGGAATCGAAAAGATAAAGACTATAGCTAGCACATATATGTGTGCCTCGGGCTTGAGACCCGGCAAGGAGGACGGCGCTACGGTAGGTGTAATCTTGCCCAGAATTCGATCTAGATATAATCCCTGTCTATCTCGTCTAATTCATATCTTTCCAATGCTTTCGCTAATCCTGTAAATAATATCCTGACTCGATTGCCCAATCTAGTCACGTAGCTTTGCGGTAAGTCTTTAAGGTTTTCGTCTTTAAGATTGTGACATGTTCGCATCTCAAGGAGATGATGAAATGCCCACATTATCAGATCCCATCAGCTTCGAAATTAAATGTATCCAATTCAACCGAAGCAAAAACTCGACGGAATTCAGTTTAAATTCCAACCTTTTCCCCCAATAAATCCCAATCGACCGAATGTTATTTACTGTTCAAATGCCTTTTAATCGCTTCTAAGCACTTTAATTAAATTTTTACAACTACCAAACAAAGAGGAAATCAAATCACATTGGCTCAACAAAGGCCAGAGCAGACCAATAAAAAAAGGGTCGCCAAATGAGGGTCGAATGTGGGGCGGGGATTGGGATTGGGATTAGCTGAATCCGGAAGCAGGAGGCGAAGGTTTCTAGGAGGCGGCAATAAATGAGGACTATATCGAATCGGGTCTAACGCAGTGCTCCTTTTTTTTTTGTTTTTCCCCCCATCAAGGACGAGAAGCGCACGGAGGAGCACAACGTGGTCATTTTGGTGGAGTTTGCGATTGCTTTGATGTCCATACTGGACTCGATTAATCGCGAGTCCTTCCAACGATTCCGTCTCCGCATCGGACTCAATCACGGTCCGGTGATTGCCGGCGTGATTGGTGCCCAGAAACCTCAGTACGACATCTGGAGCAACACGGTCAACGTGGCCTCCCGCATGGACTCATGTGGCGTAATGGGACGACTTCAGGTGAGTGGGTATCCTGGACTCCGAAATTATAGTTCTGTATGAATTCTAACAATTTTTTGCAAGCTTTTAACATTTTAGAGTAAAAGTTTTGTGCGGATAGCTTACATACCTTGTATGAAGTGCAGTTAAGAAACATTTACTATTATATGCAATATATATGCAAACATATTTAGGGATTTACTATACTGCCAATTTCAATAAAGACATAGATGCTTCCATTGATCTAAACGAAACAGGGCCAATGATATAATATTTTCTAATTTTCGGGTGTCACTTAACATGTCTTGAACGGCTCATTGGTTTTGTAAGTTTAGTTTTAATTAACACCACTGCCATTAATTAATCGTTAATAGAGGTTTATATAAGATAGAGAAACTTATTGGAGCTTGTGAGCTCTTCTTGAGGATGAGATTATATCAGTTAACAGACCGCTTGTGTTCAATGTCCATTTGTATTTACTTATGTTCTGAGTTGTATTCTAATAAGTTGATCCAGTAATATCATCTGATATCTACATTTCTCTTCCCCAGACGACGGAAAACACGGCCAAGATATTGATGACCGCCGGCTATGAGTGCGAGTGCCGAGGCCTGACTTATGTAAAGGGCAAGGGCAATCTAGTCACCTACTTTGTAAAGACACCTTTCGATGGGAAATTGTAGATCACCGATCGTCACCCAGTTGCTGTTGATACTATTTAATCTATTTAATGGATATTTATGAACATGTACACGTAGCCTAGGCCAAAAGTCACTTAGAAGCATCTTCTTATTTATTCTTTGCGATTATCATTTAGTTGTAATGGATTGCAATCGCAGGCATTTAAAGTACGTTGCTCATCACGCGCACAGTTGAGTATTGTTAGCAACAATTTGTTTTTAGTTAGTTGGTAGTGTTAAATTGTTATTGACTATTTCGTACGATTTGTTAGCTAATCTTATGCGAAGCCATCACTTAAACAGCGAATATTTATATTTATATACGATTCGAATTAAATTATGATAGACAATGAAATGCAATTTGAACAGCCCCGCCCCAATCCAGAAACATATCTATTGTCTACTATATAGTATCTGCTCGTTTTCATTCTTATCTGAGACTCTTAAGATCTATTTCCCTCTCCACTGCGAACAGCAAACACTAAAAAAAAATCAGTATGTTTAAACTATTCGATTTGATTAAACGACACTAGTTAAATTCTGTAGGGAGAATCAATTAAAGCTCTATATATTTTTTTACTCGGATGTTTTTTACTACTACTAAACTATTCACTACTTCATCTTTTGATATATTTATGTATATAACTATGTAAGAGAAAGCCACCAAAGCGAACTACTCTATAAGATACATCTATGAGTACCTATCGCATCCCAACAAACCACTCGATACAATACCTCCGATGAAAACTCACCTGCTTAGATGCGATATTATCAACCAAACTCTCAAGATTCAAAACTGATTTCGAAGTATCTGCGCTGGAGGAATACAATAAATGAACGGGATGTTTGTTAACACACTAAACACGCTGCAGTAGATTCATTGAACAATATTTGATATTATCAGAAAATTTAATTGATTTTGATTAAATGATAAATAAAGGAAATCAATAAAATATTATTATGTATTCAAAAATGACGTATTTTCTCTTCTACTATTAAGCGCTTATGACAGGATTGTATCATTAAATATATGTAATATAAAACGATGGCATGGAAATTACATCTCGACTGGCAGTAATTTTCAGAGGAATCACTTTTTATGATACAATGGTGTTGAATGGCCGAAAATTCGATCTTGAGTGCCTCTCGTGTTGTAATTGAAGGGGTGGAGTTTGTTTATATGGTCGTCTGCTGTGAAGGAATTTGTAAAGTGCTTCGGCGGCTCAGATTGCAAACAAATCTTGTAAGCAAAGCGTAGACAGTCTTCAGTGCTGGGTCAGCAGTGTTTCGTCTCTTGCAGCCCTTATTAGAATTGGATCGAAAGGAGCTTGCTCAGCATTCTCGGGATCTCGAGTAGCCCCGCGGCCATGGCTACACTCGTATGTATACACACGACGCATGCGCAGACCTCGGGACTCCGCCGAGATCCCTCCTCCAATGTGGCTATATTGCTTCAGTTGCTGTCGCGACCTTCCAAGTGACGGAGCTCCCCGCGAAGATATATGTAAATATATATTTTTTTTGAAGTTTCAATACTAATTCTGTTCAATATTAAATAAGTTGTGTCAATGAAAAACCTGAAGAGTTATAACCGTATTTCCAATAATCGCGAATACGCGCAAGTTCATATACGCATGGACTTTTTAACCGTCTAAATTAAGCAGATCCACATTTACGAAGGAATCAGCACACATTTCAACAATTTCTTAAAAACCTATTTATTTTGAAAGATTGTGAGTTAAATTTGAGCTTCAGACTTGAAGATTGGTGGCACACCGGATTTACCTTAAGCTTTTGAGAACACAAAAATACATGTTTTTCTCAGTTTAAATACAAAATGTGTATTCGTATAACAAAATTGTACTAACTAAATGTTCTTAGGGCTACGCTTATTCCTTAGATATGATCAAGTCTGGCTTACTAAACATTTATCAACTAAATTTATCAATTAAAATAAAATCAGGTTTAAAAGTAAATAATTTTTAAAATGTATCAAGTGCATGAGAGATTCGTGTAGCTCATATTCGAGTTTTCAGCTTATTTAACCTAATTTAAATATGTTAACTAAGATAGAGTGTTTAAAGTGCACCCTACCAATTGAAACCCAAAACAATTAGGGTAAAACAAAAGATGTAACAAATCACAGAGCAAACTGCAAATGAAATGAGGAATCTAGCGATGCCGTGGTCACGTCTTTAGAAGTGCGGCAGGCAGACCTTGCCGGCAAAGAGCTCAGACACGACGGTGATCCACAGGGCCAGGACGAACATGATGTAGGAGATGCCAATCTTGAATGTGTTGGGCAGCTGGTAGGCCTGTCCGCCGATCTCCTCTACGTGGAATCCCAGCGGGAAGACGACGGCCGCCATGCAGAAGAGCACCATGGCCGTGAATCCCACCCAGCGCGCGTACGGAATCACATTCCGGTTGCAGGATGACGACGCCAGCAGAATGACGGTGGTGGTCACGCAGATGCAGCCCACAAAGATGCAGATCAGTGCAATCAGCCACTCCGGCTGCAGTTCGGGTGTATAGCACACTTGCGGTCGGTTATATAGCGTCATGCAGGTCCACATCAGTCCCAATCGGATGTCACCTACAAATATCCCCAGAGATTTAGGATTCATCCAGTGCATCTGGCACTTTCTTGTTTGCCATGTTTACCCGTTCCGGACTCCGTGATGATCCAGTCGGGAAGGGCCAGACTCACAATCGCAAAGACATCGGCCGCCATGAAGAGCGTGGCACTAATTGTCGTTAGTTTATCCATCCTGATCCGAAATTAATATATTTTTATTCCCTTATTTGTGTTTGCTTTTCTACTGCCCGCAATGCACTAAAAAATGCCAAACGGCGATAGCTCTGTATATACTAATCGAATGAACTAGTAATTGGAACTAGCAGTAAAACTAGTTCACAACTAGGCGCGTAAATTTGAATTGGAAATTTAAAACTTTTTCTTGATTTGATGCTGCACTTAAACTACCTTAAAATGTTCAATAAAATTCATCAGATGCTCATCAATAGTAGTATATTCAAATTCTCATTTCATATGGTAAATTCATAAATTCAGTGCACTGATGAACACTGGAGTAAATGTTAAAAAATATAGCAAACTGAATTACGTTTTTGATAAATAAAACCAGACTTAATGGCTTATATTTCCTATTGACTTTTCTTACTAGATGAATAAAATTGCTATAGAAGCAAGCTTATACATATATATATATTCACCAATCCAGTTTGGCGAATCTCATTAAATACGTTTAAAAATTCTTTTATTTTGGCTAGTGCACCTTTATCCCTATTACATTTCCAAGTGTTGGCTAATTAAAATGAAGGGCTTAAAAATGTATTGAAATGTCTTAATGAAATTTACCCAATTTTGACAGCAAAAAAAAACTGCACAAATATTAATTTGGTAAAAGATCAGCTTAACAGTGAGCAAGATTGATTAGGAAGAATAAGGGCCGTAAGTATTCACAAAACTAAAACAAAGCCATCGCAAAAAGTGCATAGAACTTCATCAGCCAGGAATTGATCCGTCTGCCATGCACAGGCATTTGAAACTGGCTGCCTTGTGTGGAAAAATAGAGTTAACATTCCAATTAAAAGTGAGGGAATTGAATGTGGCCACGTCACATTCGCCTGGCCGCCGCTGACGTGTCCTTAGTGTACTCAGTTCGTCCAGGTTGACCCAGGTTATGCCGGCCAGCGCCGCAAACGGGGTGGGTTCCGTTCAGGTGGATAGGTGGATGGGTTGTTAGGTGGATTGGTGGCATAGGTGGCCAGTGGCCATATCTGCCCAGTGAAATCTATTGGGCAAGCCGGCGGTGTATGCCCCATAATTGCCGCTCGGGAGCTTGTGGGTCTGGCTTTTTTTTTATCGCCCGCGGGCCATGTAATTGTCGTATTATTATTAGCAAATTTCATTTGCATTCATTCACATTTCGGATGTGCAACGCAACATTCGCGCGGTTCGGATATCCTCCGGCATTGAATTGGATTCGATTGGATTGGATTTCGTCGCGACATCGAGGAGCCCCAAGCACGAAACTCGATATCAGCTCGAAATCCTGCGGAGGAGGGTCAGCCACAAATGGAGATTTATTTGTTTGTTGATTAGCTCGGTTCCTGTTTACAAATGGATCTAAATTATGATGGGCTGTGGTATCGGGAAATTTGATTCACTTTTAAACACATGAAAGTGAAAGAGTAAGCGAGCACGGCAAGAAATTTTCTCGTTTTAGGCTTATATTAACGAGCCATAATAATAACTTGAAAATATATATAAAGTTTTACATATATCAATTTAATAGTTTACTTTAATAATAATAATCAATTAAGTGATCATTTTTGTACAATACACAATATTTGTATCTAAAGTTTGATATATTTTCATATAATGTATTTATTTAATTGTTAATTTAAACTGCGTTAAACTTTTTTGTTTTACCATTTTGAGCCCAACAATGCATAGCCCCACCTAATGTGCCTACTAATGTTACTCCTCAATATTCTATTTACAGTGAACAAGTTTTGTCGAACGTCGATTAAAGCCAACTCCGCGCAATCGGAAAGTCCCAAGCAGCCATCCTATACCGCAGGCAAACAATAACTACGCTTTTGTATACAATTTTCAATTATATTAAAGGAAAGGGAAAGGTGCTTGCTGGCAGTTCTCAGCACGACATGGTCGTGTCCGAATCAGAATCCAAGTTTCTGTCTGAGTCCGAGCCTCAACCTATGAGTGAGCGCCAGGCTATTGACGACGGGTAAGGTTAATAACTAAACTATCATCGCTATTATCACTAATATACCTTATATATATATATATATACTCAGAAATATAGAAAACCTACTTAGTACTCTTGCTGATGAAGAGGAAACTGAAAGCGAAGTTAATATTCCAGAAGATACCAACCAAAAAGATGTCGGTAGTTCAGATAATGCAGAACCCAAGGATCTAAAGCATAAACACGGAGATTTTAACAGTCCAGCAAAGGACGATATAACCCGACCTCTTGTCCTCGAAGAAAGGCACTCGCTATCCCTGTAAGCCCCATCGAATATGGTATATAAATCGATTAGTTTTAATGGTAATTTTAATAAATTTCAGTGCTGAAACCAAGAAGCGCAGAGAGATTGCTTTCTCCAACGAACTACTTTTCATACCCAAAGAACTCGCACGCAGCGAACTTCAGCAGCGCACAAGGACACTGACTAGATACGCCAAGAATCGTGAGTACCATCTCCGAATGCTGAAATTTCCGATCGGTTCGGGTCGTCCTCGATACGTGGCTAAGAAAATGAAGGAGGCATGTTATCCAAAATCCAATGAAGCCAACCATGATCCCGAAACTACGGACATTAAGCAAGAAGAATGCATTGATGAGCCAAACGAAGTGTTCCAAAATCCAAGGGAGTTACCCCTTAGCATGCCCGATCTGGAAACAGAAATTGGAGAGCAGAGTCAACTATGCGATAATGATGAAATGAACATTATGCTGTACGACTTTGTGAAGAAGGAAGTCGAGTTTGTCTCGGAATCGGAAAAGATAAACCGCAAAATCCTGCAGAGCCAGCGTGAAAGTGTGATAAGAACTAGCAACTCCAAACGCCAGCACTATCCCTACTTTTCGTGGCACAATCCAGAGGGAGAGTGTGGTGATTCGAAAGGGGAGCCGGAAATCGAAGTGGGCTGCTGTGACGTGGAGTGCATGACGATAGTGAAGGAGGAAGTGGGCGAGGAGGTGGACGAGGAGGTGATGATGAAGAAGGTAGAGGAGGAGGAAGTGCGACATACCCAGGAATTAGGGAGTCCTGAACAGGTTGATCCACAACCAGATGAGGAGCTTGAGTCACCTGAGCAACCACAGGCCATCGGCTTCCTTTACTCTTCCACACAAAGCCAGGTTCCTGTGCAAGACCTGGCTCCCGTAAGATCAGGATCCCCTGAAGATTTCGGACAAACGGCACTGTGTCAGCAGTTAATTCACCACATTGTGCAACCGAATGTCTGCAACGAGGATGCATACCACCAATCCATCACGTGCAACAATAACGCCTCCGATCGAATGAATCAAAATCTCGGGCCACATCCGACTATTGAGGCGTCTGTCGCCCACGAGGTATCCTTCCAATGGAATCCCCAAAATGCTGATAACTACACGAATCAAAATCAGCTATTCCACAAGCAGCAGCTGCACATCCAGAATCAACCATACCTGCAACATCATTTCAAATTGCCAGCCAGTCAGCAGCAACACGAAGCGATTTTCCAGCAACAGCAGCAAGCGGGGAAGGATAATCTGCAGCAGTTGAGAGTCTTGTATCAGCGGATCAAGAACCGTGAGAGGAATCAACTGCATCACCTGAGCAAGTCCATGAAGAAGGTCTTGGATGAGCGTCTGATCTGCGAGCGACAGCATGCGGAGGAGAAGCGATTGTTCCAGCTCAAAATGGAGCAATTCAAGAAAGTGGAGGAGAAGTTCAAGTTGGACAGGGAGCAACTGCAGCACCAACTGAGATCCGATATGAAAACTCTCGAGCTGAAGATGGCTAACCAGCAGCGCCAGCTGGAGGAGAAGGCTCTGGCCTGGTCCTGGCACCAGCAGCAGCAACTCCAACAGCAGCAGCAGCATTTGCAGCGGCACCAGTTGCTGATACAACAGCAACCAGAAGCACAATCGCCGCAGCAGCAGCAGCAACAGCACTTTGTGCATCCAGATGCCCATATGAACACGGAGACTTATATAATGCAGCAACAGGCCTTCCTGTACGATCCATCCTACATATACTCAACTGCCTACCAGGAATCAGTGGCGTATCAACAACGCATCCAAGCCTACCATGAGCAGCAGAACTACCAAGCACCCGAGTCGCATACCACGGCAGTTGAGCTGCAGCAAAGATTTCTCCTTCCGCCACCTCCGTATTGCCAATCCAGCAGCAGGACCTGCACCCAAGTTAGTCCCTCTGCCCGGAAAGTGAGGCGTTGTCGCACAAGGATTTCTGAGCTGGGAACGGATCCGTATCCTTGCCAAATAAGAACTCCCTTGCCGCCAGCTTCGCTGATCTTGCCCGGCCACCGGAATTTGCAATCCCAACCCCTTGAGCCCAGAAACGACCATTTCGGAATAAACTCGGTCATGTCCAACTACGTGGCTAGCTTTATGAACATGCAGGCTGATCGATAATTACTTTTAATTACAGTTCATTGTTTAACGAACATTACTTGTGATATAAGTCCTAGCTGCTGTAGAAATTGTGAAAGAATTCATTTTTTATGTATCATAAAATATTTATAAATAGGGTTTAAATATTACAAACTAATAAACGAAAAAAAAACCTTAAAAGTGACTCTCTCTTCATATTGCAAGAATAAATATTCTTATTATTGAATTCAATTAAGAAATAGTGGCAAGCTGCTTGCTTAAAAGTCTTGGAATTTTATTACACTTTCTTCTTTTACAGTGTAGGAGTGGCTCTTAGTCCCCTTCCCTAGCGACCATCTCTTGGAGGAGCTCGCACCAAGCCGGGATGCCAGAAGCAGTTGGAGCAGTTGCAGCGCGGACAATGCCAGCAGTTTCCGCACTTCATGCACACATTTCCGGTCGCATGTTGGGTGGGCGAGGAGCAGGGGGATGGACCTGGTACGGATCCGCCACTGTCCCAGAGATCCTTGTTCCGGAGACACGAACGACTGCGCTTCGGGCTGGCCGAACGAGCTCTTGGCAGCCCGGCGGCGGAGGCAGATGTGGCTGTTGGGGATGATGACGAGGATGGTGGTTGTGGTGGTGCAGCTGGAGGAGCACAAGGAGCTGCCGGCGGGCAATGAGGCTCTCTCTTCGCCGAACTGGAATCTGGCTGATCTAGAAACCTAACCGTGGGCGCATACAGCTGGAAAGCCAGAGGCTGGGGGATCTGCAGGTCACAACAGGACCTCTCCCGTTCCTTGCGCAATTCGGCCAGCAGGCGATTGAAGGACAGGTCGTACTGCACCAATTGCTGCAACGGCAGCTGCGAGTCCTGTGCGGGATTCGTCAGCAGCTGCTGATGCGTCAAGTGCTGCGGTTGGGCCAGCGGCACCAGGTTCCACGATGGCGGAACTGGAATCAGGCTGCACAAGTAAACGGGCTGATTTAAGCCACCATGGGAACTGGGTGGTGCCAGGCAAAAGATCTGCGGCATCGCTGGGGCTCCTTGAGCCAACGATGATTCCTGTCGATAGCATCTTGATGGATTTGGCTGCGAATCATATCCAGCGCATGGTCCACCGGCTGAACAACACTGGCCATGAAAGCTGCAAGGAGAGGCCTGGATGGGATTGGGCATCGGAGTTGGATATGGATTGGCACTAGGACTGGCACTTGGACCGGCTGTACCTGGCTGGCCAAATCTGTCCAAGCCACCATTGAACTGGGTACAGCTCGAGCAGATCATGTGATTTTTGTATTCATCCAAATTGAAAGAATTCGGCAGTGGCACATTGCAGTCAATGCTGGAGAGGAAGGGAGTAGAAATCGAATCACTTTTCATGGAAATTCATGTATAAATTACCTCAGACCCTCTGGACACTCGGTGACCAGGCACATGCCCAGTCGCGGTGGTTCCACCTCGGACTTGGAGGGCACATCGTTGGTCGACAGTGGAGCGTAGGACATGGTGAACTGATGCTGTGAATTTCCCTGCGACTGCAGGCCGCCACCGTTTCCATTGGCGATCAGCTTGCCCGACGAGGTTGCATTGCATCCGTGCTCACAGCTCTCCGTGCAGAACATCTTCAACTCTTCACCACCCGGAGAGGCCAACTCACGGATATGACAATTTTGTGTACATGTTAAAGCACAAAAGGTGTAGAAATGTTTGACATCATAAAGCTGAGACATACTGATTGATACCAGACTTGCTTCTCTAGTATATAATTTGAATTATTTTAAGAAATAAATACTGTTTCAAGTTTTTAAATAATTTTATCTTATTAATATTAATATGGTTCTAAAATCTTAAACACCAAGAACGTTTTGGTCACTACTTACACAGTAAGGGAAATCCAGTTTCGATGAGCATTTCAAAGTTGACAGTACATTTGTCGCCTGATATACTTTTTGATATGCGTTAGGAAACATCAACTCACAACACCCGGAAAACACATCAAAATTCAGGAAAATGGAGGCCCCAGGCGAGAATGAATCATCAGGGCAATTGGCCAAATCAAATGACGAAACGGTGGCCAAATGCTGTTTCATGATTACCGTGGGCACTGATGGTCTCATCGAAATTAGCTCACTTAATCAGGAATGCAAGAATCCCCAAAGCGGAGCAGACAGTAGTAACTCCCCACTGACGAATGGCACTAAGGAAACCAAGAAAGAGTGCATAGCTGTGCTCAAAGGGAATTCAAATGACATCGATGATGACTCAACTGAAAAGCTGGAGAAGAGCAAGAATGACAAGTCCATAGAGGAGATCAAGAAAACCGAAACTTTGCCGCCTTTCGTTAAGATCTGCAACAAGGATCTGGCGAATAGACCTTCGTTCGTGGTTCTCGAGGATGCTTTGGCTAGGAATCGGATTCAACAGGACATAGAACAGTCGAAGGAAGACCAAACCGGCAAGTGTCAGACGCAGCAGACCTCGCGTTCCTACGCCATTTCTAATGCAGGATCCCAGACGGACAAAGCCTTTCCGCAGTATCCAACCACCAGCAATAGCAACCAGAAAGGTTATATTATTCATTTTAGATTGCTTCTATATTTATGTTCCTTCCTCCCTCTTTATTCCCCAGGTAACACTGTACAAGCCGCTCGGAAGTTATCCCTTCAAACTGCAGCCCAGGTCCGACAAAAACTTTTAAAATTAAATCGGGAGCAACAGCAACAACAGCGACAACCGTCGCTGAATGAGCAGCATCAACAGCAAATGTCCTTGCTGCAACATCAGAACATGCAGCAGAATGTGCTGCAGCAGCAGCAGCAACATATGCAGCAGCATTTGACGCTGCAGCAACACCCGAACGTGCGAGTTCAACCGACCAACAACTCGCCATATGTGACCATCAGTTTTATGCACATGAATCAGCCGGGGACGGCAACATCGGGTTGTCCTGTCATGTATCCTGGCCAGCAGTTCCTGTGCGCCACGCCGAGCAGCATGTCCAGCTGCTCCTGCTGCACGTGCAGCAATTGCTGTCCGTCGAGGACGAGTCAAGTCTGCCCAATGCAGATGGGCAATCAGTATCAATGTCCAGCCAACGGAAGCAACTGCTGCATGTTGAAGCCGGAGAGTTTTGCAAACGGCTGCTACAACGGTGGTACATCCTGCTGTCCTTTGTCGAGCATGGAATCACATCCTTCTATGGGATTAGGTGGTCAGATCAGCCAGCACATGATGCACCCAGTTCTCGGAACCTCCACTTGTGCGCTGCAGCAGCAGCCGAATATTCCGATTTCTGGAGGATTTTATCCCTGTTGCTCGTGCCAATCCTTGTGCAACCAGTGTTCCCAGTGCAGGACGCACCCCCATCCTTGTTGCCACTGCCTGGGACCCTTCAACAACCAACAGGTGTTCCAATCACAGCAGCAGCAGCAACAAGCCCAAAGTGTCTGCTGCCCCTTGAAACCAAGCCAGCGACGCAGCAGCTTCTACCCATCCAAGGAAAAGTCACTAAAGTCCAGCGAAAGATCCCACAATCAGGATGGTATAAAGCCCATATTTAACAAGAAGGCCCAGGTTCAGGAGAAACCCCAGGATGTCAAGGATGCCAAGGCCACCCAAGACGATCAAGCCGGCAGCAAGAAGTCGCCATTACCCCGATCCATGGGTGGTGCATCATTTGCGAGGACCAATCCATCCAGCCCAACCTCCCTGTGTGTCGCTCGGTTTGGCAGGACTTGCTTGGTCCTGAGACCCACCAGCAACGCCCTCATTCCACGCCTCCTGACCAAGCGAATCAGTCGCTACACTTCCGTGATAGCCTGGCCAACAAAAAGTGTGAAGCCTAAACTACAAAATCAAACCAACATTCAAGATCAATGAACTTTACACTTTCTTTGATGAATAGCATATCTATTTCTATAACTCGGTTTTTGTTTCACTACTTAAGATGTATTTGGCTAGAGTCAGATCGTGGCTAGAGTCAATTTCCAGACTATCCTTGGCATCGATTTCCACAACGGAGCACCTATTGTTTTGCAGTAGCCCACTGTCCACCAGTTTCCTCCTCGAGAAGTAAAACATTCCTGTCTCTACAATATCACCCTGCCAATCTTGGCGTCTTGGCCTGGCACTCAAATCGAATTCCGCTGGCATCAATTCACCATCGACCACCTTCCATCGCAGATAATGTGATCTGAAATAGATCATAGATTTTTAAACATCTACATTTTTCTTAGAGCATAGTGTACCTCTTAGCGGCAAAAACACAGTCATGGGACTCAAACTTTCGAACAGCCTCTTGAATATACTTGGTTTTCAGGAATACAGATGTGCATTGGAATAGAGCAAAGTCATGAATACTTCTATGAACATCTAGGAACTCCGAAATGGCATGAAGTGAAGGAGTGTCGTCTCTGGCGAATTTCTCAGGCCGATGATGTATTATGGCACCATCTAAAGTGCTCAAGAGTTTAAAAGATATATTCACTATAATAATATTTAATGCTCACACTTTTGTGCCTCAATGGCAATTCGTTTGTCATCTGTGGAAACCCAAATATGTCGAAAGCAAGTCGAATTTTTGATGGTCATAATTGTGCGGGCCAAAAGCGATGAGCCACCAATTTCAGCCAGGTTTTTCAGCTTGATGCCTTTGCTGCCTCCCCTGGCCAAAATTAATGCATGAATATCGTTGCTCAGACTGAAATAAAATCCAATAAATAAAAGTACTCATAAATCTGCACTACACTAACCAATTTTCCGTGCACCCGGTTTCGAAAAGAAAAACTAGTAAAATAAGAAAAGTGGCCGGTTTCAGTTTTATCATTGCGCTGTGCTTCTGGTTGAGGTCGAAATTTAAATAAAAAGAAAAATCGTGGCGCCCATATAAGATATATGTATTAGGGTGAGCCAGTAAGTATAACATAAGTACACAAAATATTGAAAAAACAGAATATATTTAAAGTATTTTTCATGATCGTGATCCTTTTCTATTTTGAGTTCTTTTGTGATTTAATAATATAATTTAATTTAGTTTGCGATTAGTTCACTCTAAAATGTACTTGTACTAATTCAAACGCACACAATAGCCTAATTTACCCTATTGTGTGTTATTAGAGGGGTTGCACTTGTGATTTATGCAAATAGACACTTTATGGGGACTTTGGACTACTCTGATTTTCCTTACTCGTTCATGGAGGGCAGTACTCACCAGTCAGTCCACCAAAGTGGGTTTTAACGTTTCGTTCATCTTGTTTTAAATTATAATAAAAAATGGATTTCTCATGCGCTTGACTATGAAGTTAAAGTTTTTAAATGCCCATGGGGATTTCTTTAAGCACTAGTTTTTGAATACCTCATACCTGCCGTCATATTTGAATAGGAAAAACATCAATGTTTATTTAGTTTTATTTATTGCACAGTTTTTATTTTAAGCTTTACAATATAAATAGGTTTGTTTTATTTACTCACTTTGCTAAAAATGAAGTAAATAACCTTAAAAATACCATGTATTGAGAGGTAAGTTGTGTTAATATATATGAATAAGTACATATGGCAATATATTAACAGAAATTACGCATGTAAGAAAAAATATACAATATTCGTTTTCTTGAAAGGTCTCCACTCCATAAGGCAGATTCAGGATACAGAGTTTTGAGATGCGCAGATATGCAAACGCTTACTGACTGACTATACACATATGTACGTATGGATCTTTTGACAATGGGTGGTTACCCTTTATATAACTACGAGTGCTCATCCGTTCGTCCGACGGTTCTATTGGTACATTTAGGTGCGCTTACTAAAGGACACTGGCATACCTTTGGTTGATATATGCCTTGGTGTGGTAATTATAAGTTCTTATCGAGGCCGCCAGTGTTTGAATTAGTTGTTTGTCCCTCTTTGCCGGTGCATACGAATCAATGTCACTGCCACTGAGGTGGATAACAAATATTAACAACTACTATATTTACACAAACCGGATTAGCTACTCCACCTGATATTCCGTGTGCGCAGGACACGTTCCGCCCACGTCTGTGGTCTTGGTATTTCCCGGGCCACTCCAGTTTGTTTTTTGTCGATATAGTCAATTACATCATCGTAATAGTTGGTTCTGTAGTTGTACATGTATTTGTATTGCAGAAACTTCGGCCTGAAAAGTGCAGATTGCATAAGATACAGTACGGTACAGTGCTGTACAGTACAGTGGAGGACCAACCTGACCCAGTGGCGGTAGAGCTGCACCGGTTTCCTGTAACCATCGTCTTCTGGCGGAGGCGGCGGTGCTTTGATTTCTTCTACCTCTTCCGGAGCAGCCTCCTCGTTGGCCGGAGTGCCAGCCACGACGCTATCAGCCTTGTGATCGGATGCCACACTCGGTGCTTTTGAGGGTGGGGCCGGAGTGCCCGCCTGGGTGGATGCCGCCTTCTCCTCCTCGCCGCCGTCGTCGAAACCCCATGGATCTTCTTCGTCTGCCATATTACTGAAACGGAATCCTTTCAATATTATTATATATCTATCATAGACAGATTCACTTTCAATATTCGATCTCTAGGTAACGTAAGCCATCATCATATTATTATATCACAATAAGATACTTTAACAAATTCACTGTCTTCTTATTTTTTATAAACGTTGGCCTTTTAACGTTGCATAACATTGCAACACAACCTAAATTTCAATTTTGTTCTTAAAACAACCTTTTTCGCAGTTGATCGGAAATGTTTGGAATTCAGGACGCCCAAATAGCTGGCGTTCTTAGACCTTTCGAATTCAGGACGATTTAAATGGTTCAATGCATTATAATCTACATATAATGAGTTACATCATTCATCGATTGAATTGTATAGATTCATCTCTTAAACCACTCATATCACTGTTATCTTTCCAAAGGACTTTTTATCATAGACTTATTAATAGACGTTCAAGGGATTCACATTGATTTTCTAGCAGCTAAAACTAGGACATTGGGTCCACTGAAAAATTAGGGACCGTACCTTTACTATAGTGTTTATACTGATATAAAGGAAAAAAGACTAAATGATCGAACTGCTGCTCGAAACAAATGCACTTAGAAAACTTAATCTAAATATATCGAGAAGCAACATCTATATACAAAGGTTGGCATGCGTACTCACATACTAAATTTAATTGGCCGAAACGCTATTAACACCTATGTACTAAATAGTTTCACATTTCAGCATCAAAAGTTCCGGAACAATGAAAAAGTTAGTAAGCAGATTCAAATTTAAGTAGTCAAATAAATCTTTTAAGCTCAATTTGATCGATTTCAACAATTTGCTCATTTATACGGACTTAATTTTAAATAGTTACAACACTTGTTAACTTTTTCCAGAATAAGCCTAAAGATTATGAATCCTAGTTGATAAATGTTCACATAAGAAATCCGCACCGTAATTGTTAAATTTGTTATTTTAAAATTTTTTTGGTTTCATCATGAATCCAATAAGAATTTTAATTATTTAAAAAGGAACCGTTACTCTATCACGGGAACGACGAAAGTGGAACACTTCATAAATTTATTTATATAGGTTATATCTACGATCTAACTAATACTCTAACCGTATTGGTATTCTTGCTTAAATACATGCTTATAATTTTCTTAAAAGCCCCGAAATTAATTTAAAAACAATTTTGTTTAAACGGCGTGAAAACAATCGCCCTAACTTATCGATACATCAAAAGCGAAAACCAGCAGCACACATCGATAAGGCGCTCGTATATATATCGCCTCGATTTAAGCCACCCCTAAATTTGTTGTATTGATTGTGTTTTGGTCGAATAAGTTTATTGCATTTGCGAAAAGTGATTTTGTTTAGCCTAGCGGGTAGCAGAAATGTGCCTAAAATCAATGTGTCATTTTCGTTCAGGTAATAACCGCACCCACCTCCCGCCGAGGCGGCGAAAATCCCGTGTGAATCGAGCTACATACACACTTTAGCCCATTTTGCGTGCATATACACTGCATGTGCGTACATATGTACATACGCACCTGCGTACATATGTACATATGTAAATATCAAAAATAACAATTTAGGGCGAATTTGTGTGGAGAATAAAAATCAAGCAAGCAAATCGTTTTCCTAGGACATTGTACGTTGGGGCCAAGTGGACCATGTGACAAAGCCATGCCCACTCGCACACACGCAAGCACATATGGACACAAACAACAAACTACTTTATTTAAATCGAGCGGTTCGAGCAGTGCGAGCCGGTTATATTAATGCATTTTAATTCGCATTCGAATTCTCGCTCCAAAAAAAAAAAAAAAAACAGTGCCAATTTATGTAAGCGAGAACCCGAGGTCCACTGGGAGTTAAACGTGTGTAGCAAGTTGTGTAGCAAGCCATCGCCAAAGAAACCCCCGCTCGAAACGCATACACTTGGTTTGGTATACGATGTGGAATATTGGTGTCCAAGTGCCAGCCTTTCCCTGCTGACCACCCTCCCCCACCCCCTGCTGGAGCCCACTGGAGCCCCTTACCCGATTTGGTGTGAATATTATGTGCAAAATAAAAAGGCCGTAACACCGAACGAACGCTGGGGAGGAAGGGCAGGAAAAAAAACTGTAGGCGCGGGCCGTGCTTTCCCCACGTGACACGCAGGCGTATGCGTGTGCCAAAAATTCCATTTATTCGGCGTATATTCATCGCGAAAGGCGATTTCAAACTGCATTGACACTCGCACTCGCGTTTCTGGCCCAAAGTATACCAGCCATCTAGTGAAACAAGCGCTGATTGTGACCCACAATCCCAAAATAGCCTTGTTCCCAACATCTTACTCCAAAATACGTGTTCAAAATGGGGTTTTGGGTTTCTCCAGGAACCGAACTAATTGCCTCCAGATTGACCATGACCTTAGCCATTTTCAAAACTCAACTACCTTCCGTTTGGCACGAATTTGGCTCATGGCAGAGCTTTAATTTCAATTTTTTCGTTGCTGCTATTTTGAAATTTTAAATTGAGGGAGTTTCTTTATATTCTTTCGAAAAAAAAGATTCAGCAATATCGAAGAGAATCGCATATTCCATTATAATATTTTCTTACAATCCGATGGCGATTTTGTAGTAACAAGCTCTTTTTATATTTTCAGCATATTAGCCTCAGTAGGTAAATAATGCTTTGACTTGGTCGACGGAAATCAAACTGATGTAAGTAAAGGAATCACATAAAATGTACAATTAAATAAATACCAATAATATTTGTGCCTAGCTTAATTATAGCCTTAAATGCATGACTAACCCAATACTTAAGCAGCCAATTAAACAAATATGACTTGTAATAAATATCTTCCAAATGTGTGTGTAAACCTTTAAAGTAATCAATCATACTAATTGATCATGTTTAATACCGATTCGGATTTTATAAAACGAAGAATATAATATACCCTTGCAGATGATTTTATTTTTATTTGGTAAAAGCAACTAACTCCACTTATTGATGGAGCACATATTTTCCTACTCCTCTTGGTGCAAAATATAAAAGAATATTTAAACAAACGGAACCAAGTCTATTTTAATTTATCGTCTATATCGCTCTCCAAATCGAAGTAATTGTTTCGTCACTGTGCGAAACTAAAACATTGTTCATCGTTTGCACTTTCCATTGATCTTTGCTATCTCCAGAATGGCATTTCGCTTTTTCTGATGGGATCGCAGTTTGTGTGGACGGTTCGTTTTGGCGGTGAGGTAACCGCTCTTCGTGGGAATTGACTGATACAGCCTTTTAATTTGCAGCTCTGCATCGCTTTTTGTACATTTTCTAAACAATAATACTCCATAACACTTAGGGGTGACTTAAAAATGTTAAATTTTGCCTGAAATCTTTTAGAGTTCTTGTATACTTAACTCAAAATAATGAGCGAACAGCTAGCAATAAGCTATTTTGCAATAAACTGAAACTGGCTTTTACATTGAGAAATAACCTTTGGGAGAACTTATGTGACGCTCATTTTAATGTTCATTATGTTTCTTACCCAAATTATTTTACCCTTTAGCATATAGCATTTTCAAATATAAATAACGTGAGTGTAGGTGAACGTGGCAACCCTGTTCCCCTTTCAAAAAAGTCCTACCGTGTACAGAAAATATGGTTAACCAATAATCGTCATGTATAGAGACAATTTCCGCGCATGCGCCTCAACCATTTGATTAGTCCTTCGGTACACATCAGGTTTGAAATATACAAGTTAATAGTCAAGTACATTTTTGCTTATTATTATCAAGAAAAATTTATAAATGAGTCGCTCGTTCAATTTCAATTTCAATTTGTTCGTGCCACAATTCATACATATCGTTAACGTAATGCTATACAAGCACATTTATTGATTTGGAGTTTTTCTGTCCAGAAAATAAACATTAAGTCAAATGTACTGGCCAGGCAAAGCAATTTAAACAAAGAAAAACACTAAATAGAAACAAATTAGCTCCTAAAAAGTTAAAAACAGTGAAAACATGGGGTGCTTAAGTAGTAAAGACCGTTTAACCAAAGAGGACATGGAGTTCTTAAAAACGCATACGAGATATGACGAAGCCACAATTAAAGAGTGGTATAAGGGATTTAAGGTGAGTACAAATATTACCACACCAACGCAAAAGTCTCAAATTATGTCCGTTCGTCCTCCCTTTTCTATATAGCAAGATTGCCCCAACGGCCGATTGACGCCAGCTAAGTTTGTCGATATGTATAAAATGTTCTTTCCATCCGGAAATGCGGAAGAGTTTTGTGACCATGTTTTTCGTACATTCGATATGGACAAAAATGGATATATTGACTTTAAGGTAATTCTCTCTAATTACACCTTTTCTCTCGATACTATATTCGGTTGACTTTGGACACGTTAGAATAATGTTATTATTCCAATCATATCGTAGGTCCTTCAATTAAGACTGTTGATTCTAGAGACTTTCAAATCTTCTAAAAGCAAAATAATAAAAAAAAAAAAAAAAAAAAAACATTTGTACATATATTTGCACATATTGGGATGATCGCATGTATATCGTCGATGTGATGAGAATGCAGATTGTGTTATTATTGTATAGCTATGCCAAATTGTGGGCCCCCTCGCGCATGGTACTTTAAATAATAAATAAACTAAAATAATTGATGCATCCAAATGTGTTGTGACGACAATTCCCCCTATAGGCATCTTTCCTGATTTGCATACTTGAATTTTACAACAAGCACCTTATTGCTTTTGCAGGAATTTTTACTCGCAATAGATGTAACTTCAAGCGGAACACCGGAGGAAAAGCTAAAGTGGGCCTTTCGAATGTACGATGTCGATGGCAATGGTGTTATAGACATACAAGAAATGACCAAAATTGTTCAGGTAGGAACTGAGAAGTGTGGCCGACTAGTCACTAGTCACTAGGGTTTTCAACGAATGATTCATTTATGTAGTAATGCAATTATATGGGCTGGAAAGGATTTTATTAACGTATTTTGGTCTTCTCAGGCAATTTATGACATGCTAGGAGCGTGCTCATCTAATCGTCCAGCTGATTCAGCAGAAGAAAGAGCAAAAAATATTTTTGCAAAAATGGACGAAAATAACGATGGTCAATTAACCCAAGATGAGTTCTTGAAAGGATGCTTGCAAGATGAGGAGTTGTCAAAAATGTTGGCACCATAAACAATTATATCCTACAATATGTGTGTATTTGATGAAATCAGTAATGAAATGTATAAATACTTAATTTATATTTCTTATACTAAAATTAAACTACTATAAAACTATGCAATCATTAAACTATTTTCAGTGTGTCACTCAAATTAATACATTAAAATTTTTCACCAGATCTAAAAACATGAATCGTTTAATGATTTTAATTTTCGTATTTGCATTGTTCACTCATTTTATAGCGGTGTTTTTAGCTTGGTCTCGACGGACTAAAAAATATATTCAACGTGTTTTAAAAACTATCTGCAACCGATGATTGGACGCTATTGGAAACGGCAACGAAATTTGAAAATTTACTATATAAATTTTCTATATTTTACTGGGAAATTGGGTATAATATTGTGTCTTATATACTCTTATATTTTTCAAAATCAATTTTAGACTACTTAGCCATGTTTTCATACTAGAAGCCTGTTAAATTCTATTCTATTCTATTCTTTGGGGACTTAGCTTTAGTTTCCTTATTTACAAAAAGTAGAAAAGTAAAGTTTTTTTTAGATAATACTAAAATTTTTTAACTGGGAATATATCTTCACTGGAAATGCTTTATTGTATGGTTGCGTGCTTCTTACCATTTGGCGAACATGTCCCAGTATTGATTACATATATGGAATATTTCGTAGCAAAGGATTTATATTTTGTTATAAATGCCAAAAGGTTTACACTGCAAGATGGTCTTACAACAATATCCATTGGCTATTTGCTTAATTTGGCTGTACATTAAGAATCTGTCTGCAAGGGTATTTAAGCTTCGGTACCCGATGAACACTTTTCCCTAATCGTCCAATATTTAGATGTTAATTTGATATATTATATTGCCATTCAAGATAACTGTATAATGAAATTGTTCTGCAACAATGGGAAAGCAAAATAGTAAACTAAAACCAGAAGTTTTGGAGGATCTCAAGCAAAACACAGAGTTCACAGGTAAGTGAATATTTAACACTTAGTTGTTGTTAACTAAACTAAACTTTATTATAATTTATATTTATCTAGACGCTGAGATTCAAGAATGGTATAAAGGCTTTCTTAAGGACTGCCCTAGTGGGCATTTATCAGTAGAAGAGTTTAAAAAGATTTATGGGAACTTTTTCCCATATGGTGACGCTAGCAAGGTAAGAGCTCTGACTTTACTCAGGTATTTGAATTTACACATTAAATGCAATTATATTTTCAGTTTGCAGAGCATGTCTTCCGGACATTCGACGCCAACGGCGATGGCACTATAGACTTTAGAGAGTTCTTGTGTGCACTAAGTGTCACATCGCGGGGCAAACTCGAGCAGAAACTCAAATGGGCATTCTCAATGTACGATCTTGATGGGAACGGATACATATCGCGGCAGGAAATGCTAGAAATTGTTACAGTACGTTTCTGCTTCCCTCAGATCAAATCAAAAATATAAGTCTAATCAATTACCACATTTTTCTTTGCTTAGGCAATATATAAAATGGTCGGCTCGGTGATGAAAATGCCAGAGGACGAGAGTACTCCTGAGAAACGAACCGACAAGATTTTTCGTCAAATGGATCGAAACAAGGATGGGAAATTAAGCTTGGAAGAGTTCATAGAAGGAGCCAAAAGTGATCCATCAATAGTACGATTATTACAGTGTGATCCACAGTCTCATTAACTTAATTACTATTGAAAAGCAAGCAATAATCATTTAAACGTGTATAGAGTAATTGCGAATTAAATTGTTTTGTTTCAGTATGGCCATTATGTATATTTCTTTCTAATAATAAACAATTCTTATAATATTTAATTATAATATTAAACAATATCTATTATGACCGTTCCAAAACACCCATGTTGAGGTTTTAAAATTTTCATAATAAAATGATCATAAACAAAGCGTTTCTGTCACACAATTTATTGAAAACCATATGGAGTAAGTATTATATATATAAGTATTATGGTCTTCCATGTGAGACCATTAAACATATTTTGTATTTAATTATACAAAGCTAACTAGCAGAGTAGAGGAATCATGGAGCATACGTTCCAATAAAGAGGAGAAAAAGCACTCAACAATAAAATTTTATTGCAGCATTATAACCAGTTCTATATATCTAATACTCTGCATTTCGATAAGATTAGCCTATCTTTTTTTCTCTAAGGAAGCTAATATATTTTTTGTTGGTTATATCATAAATTTATTATGAGTGCTCTATCATATGTGAAAAAATAAGCTAAACGCTTGATGGTGTCCCAACCTTGAACAGAAATCGATAAACATACGCCATGGCTAACAGAGGGATAAAATTAATTTACTTTATTATTCATTTCGATAACATATGGTTTATATTGCACGCATTGCAATTTTCAGAGCACAATCATTAAATCTTTTTCGTATCTTTTTCTTCTTAAATACCTTGAAGAACCTTGCGGAAGCGATCGAGGACGATGTTGGCATGGTATTCCTTAAATATCAAAGCTGGGCGGAATCTAATGGAAATTTCCCCACAGCCACCGGTCTGAATGCCGTGCAACTTGAGTGCGCCGATAATTTGATCTCGCACCTTGGTGTTGGTGCAGTTGACTGCCAAGAAGGTTCCACGACCGCGGGTGGAGTTCAAGATATGCGGGAATTCCTTCTCCAGGCTCAGCAAACCGTTCTTCAGAACCTTGCCGGCCACGTCGACATTGGCCAGGAGCTTCTCCTCCTGGATGACCTTCACGACTTCCTCGAGCAGGAGGACCTTGCCCGGATCGCCCATCCAGGTGTTGAAGATCCTGTACGGCTCATTCGGAATGAAGTCGTCGTTGTGGAAGTAGCCACCCAACTGCAGCTTCTTGCTGAAGGTCACCACATCGGGAGGACTCTCCAACTCGAAGTGCTCGTGGGCCCAGAATTTTCCAGTGCTACCTCCACCGGTTTGGACCTCATCGATCAGAAGGGCGATGCCATTCTTCTTGCAAATAGCCTGGAGGCTCCGAAAGAACTCGGGCGATGCCTCGTTGTCGCCTCCTTCGCTCTGAATCGGTTCAACGACGATTCCGGCAACCGGATTCTTGCTGGCGTACTGCTGAATGAGATCCTGCACTTCGCTAAGGCACTTTTCGTCCTCCTTCTTGTTGTGCGCCACGTTTTCGTCCAGGGGATATCGATACTCGGGAAACGAGGCAATGGGCCAGTCGAAAGATGGAACGTCCAACTTATGGATGTACTTCGAATGTGTGGTGGACAGGGCTCCCAATGTTCGCCCATGGAAGGCTCCCTTGAATGAGAGAATACTGAGTTTCGGGGCTCCTGGGGGAATGTTAATCATGCAGGAGTTCTTCTCCTGCTCGGTAAGAGGTGCATTACCACGAAGTTTGTTCTGGTACCTGAAAACGAAATATTTGCAGCACGTTACAGCATTCCAACAGGGTTTAACTTTAATACTTAAAAAGGCTGAAGAATGACTAAAACTAAAGACTTTAGTACTCACCATATGAAGATGCTCTTGTAGGCATTTTCATTCGAGCATGAACCACACATCATGGTTGTGATTTTATTGAGTCCTTTCGGAGCTATGTTCAAGAGAACTGAGTGCAGTTTTTCCGGCCATTCCTTGCCAGGGAAGACACCAAGTGCAGGTCGGTTAATCAATGCTGGAAATAGTCAAGGATATAGTCACATTATTCAACATGGGAGTTATGTGGCTAAGATAAAACAATATCTTAGGGTTCTTCAACTACATATATGTATGTAGTATATGATATAACTTCTTACTTTTCAGGTTTTGCTCATTGTTAAAGACCTTGTAGAGCCTCGGATGGTTGTAACCCAATGGAACTGAGGAAATCTGGGTGTAGACATCTAGTAGAATGTTGCCATCCACGTCGTAGATGTAGTTTCCAATGGACTTCTCGTAGTCAGCGAAGAATTGGATCGTTCCGGTGGCCTATAAAAATGCAATTCGTTTTGATTAATAATGAATAGTTGAAAAGTAAGACACTAGGGGGCTATCTCTAAGTGGGCATATGGCATATGGTCTGATTTGAGAACGAAAAGTGCAATAAATATACATATTAATGTGCTTGTGGCGAAAGTACAATATAACCCTCACAACCCAGATAAGGCCGAAGAAACTCACCTGAACAGAATCCAGTTGCTTCTTAAGCTCAATCGATTTGGGGCCAGGTATCGATTTGGTTTTCACTACAGGCTCCTTGGGCTCAACGTTGGTGGAGTACCTCTTGGTACTCAGCCTATATAGACCTACAAGGATACCCAATCAGTTCCAGATTCGCTGGAGCTTAAGGATTTTCATTAGCTTACTCTGCTTGGTCAACGTATTTAGCCACAAGCTCCGCATGGTTACCGTCGATTTGAGTGCTCCGGGGTTAAGTGAAGGAATTGCTCAATAGGAGGGCTCGTTGCTGGCCACTAATACTTAGTTAATAAAGAAAACGTATATATTTACAGAATACAAACATAGAGGCTTTTATGTATGCGGGCATATACACCTATCCATATTCTTAAGCACAACCACATTCTCCCAGTTCGGATTTTATCAATTTAACTTTTGGAATCATCATGGTTCTGCGTCAATTACATATTCTGCAGTGAAAGTAAACGAAAGTTGAAAAAAAAACCAAACCATATTTTGCTCTGCGGGGCTCCATGGTCTCCTATTGAAATGAAGATTATATATCATAGTATTAGCATTTTCTATATATTTTCTTTTTCCACATTAAGCATATCTTATTTTTCAAAACAAAATTATAACAAATATTTTAACGAACAATAGGCCTTGACCAAATTCTCAACATGCATTATGCCATAATAAAATCTACTCTGGAGTTATCAACAAAATATCTTCAAAAAGTGGTAAATTTAAAATTAAAAAAAAAAACTGAATTAAGTCGTCAGCTGTTTCACACAACGGAAGATATGCATATATGCGAACAATTTTTTATTTAAGTAATTACAAAATAAAAGTAAAAAAAATAAAAAAAGAAAATTAAAAACATTAGTTTTGGAGGATAGGGATTTTAAGCGAATAATGCAAGTTAAATAAATATAATACAAGAAGTGAGCTTACGATTATTTCTTAGCGTATTATAACTTGATCCCACAGTATTTCTGAATAAACTAAAAAAAAATACATTTAAATCTCTTACTTAAAATTAAATAAATATCCCTTAGCAAAATTTAAAAAAGAAAACAGTGTTCCAGTCCGCCGTTTCAAATTAGTGCGAAACAAGTGAAAAACATGAAACAACAGTAGTTGTAGGCGATATCGATTTTTGTTTTATGTAAATCGATGGCACATGCGGAATGTAAAATAAGACCAAGTTAATACAGAGGATTTCCGTAGTAATATGATTGAAATGAACAAAACTGCAATCGGCATTGCAGCGGGAGTAGCTGGAACTCTGTTTATTGGATACTGCATCTACTTCGACAAGAAGCGCCGCAGCGATCCCGAGTACAAGAAGAAAGTCCGTGAGCGTAAGAATCCCCATTGCGCCCCAACTGAATTATGAAAGAAACTCATCATTTCATCACTTCCTAGGTCGCCGTCGCAACAAGAAAACCGGCACTGCCAAGTCTGGAGTTCCCAATCTGAACGACCATGAAGCCATCGAAAGGTAGGACACTCCCATGGGAGTCGCATTATATAATGTGGCACGTGTAGTGGTGCCTGGCGATTCAATACACCTCCATTCAAACAAACAAGCCCACATATGTTTCTCCAGCCAAATCGATGTACATATTTTATGTGGAGTCCCATTACACTTGCGTGTTCATCGTGTTGCTGCTTATTGCCTCAGGCATCTAAAGACTCCACTGCCTTGGATTAACAAGCACATTTCAGTGTTTGGATTCTCAGCAGGCTTCCTGCCAAGAAATTCATAATTTGAATATACAAATAGTTATTATTGTTGCAACTGTGCACAATTTATATTATTTATATGCACCTAATTTGCCTGGCATTAATTTAATTCGTAATAGTGTGCATCGAATCAGCTGTTCCAAACTAATTAAACCATGATATTTGCAGATATTTCCTTCAAGAAATCCAGCTGGGCGAGACCCTGATCGCCCGCGGAGATTTCGAGAGTGGCGTGGAGCACTTGGCGAATGCCATCGTCGTGTGTGGCCAGCCGGCTCGTCTGCTGCAGGTGCTGCAATCCTCCCTTCCAGCTCAAGTATTCGCGATGCTGATCGTCAAGATGCAGGAGTTCGGCAATCGAGCGGCCGAGGGCAACGACGGGCCAATCGTTTTGGGGCAGAGCTCGGAGCAACAACTGGACGGAGCCAAAATTATAGAGTGTTCATCTGGAAACGCAAGTATCGACGACCTCGAATAGTACTTGGAGATGGCTACAGAAATTGAGATATAAATTTCAACAGTAGAAATTAAGGGCTTCACATATAAACATTATATTTTTTTTATATATTGATTTCTCTGGATGTTCCCAATACATACAAATAAATATGCGTAAACTGTTAACACTTAACAATTGAGCTTTGTTTTGTGCGTGGTATTTACGTTAGGCGAATATCAAAGATCAACTCTGCAGACCTAAATGTTTTGCAATATGTATGTATAACAGGGTATGTGTTAAAGTGTGTGAAAGTTTATCAACAATAAAAGATTATTAACATGTTGAATATCTTGGGAATAAATACATATATCTCCTAACCGGTTTGATAATAAAGGTATTCCAAAGTTTCTTTGGTATTTAAATATAAGTGATTATTTATAGGAAAAGCGTACTACTGCCATCTAGGCAGCTTAATCAAATGAGAAATGGTTCTTATACACTTATTTAAAGCAATAGTTTGAAAATGCAAAAGTTCCTTTTCAAAGATGATACCCAGTAATTAAATTTACGGAATACCCCCTATGCCATGTTCTAGCCGGACTGCGTAACTCCCTCAGTCCATATCTGGTAACACTTAGAGCTAAACAGCTACGTGCAATTCATCGGATTTTTTTGTATTTTGAGTTGTTACAAATATAGGCACTTGCTTTACATCTTTAAATTTATTGCACGGATTATTGCAAATTCCGTTTGGAGTGCTTTTAGGTACGATAAAACGTGGTGCTGATAAATTAATCCCCATGAAGCCGGAGGACCAGAACAACTTTTCTCAGAATTCGCGATCCTCTCCAGATTCCAGCACTGAGAACAATTCGGTGAGCAATAAGATTTTTCTCGATTCTCGTTACTTACATAGATAGAGAAGAACGTGTGAGAAATTTGAAAATTCTTTTGGTGTATTGATATAAATTCACAAGTAAAATAAAAATCAAAGACACTAAAATAATAATGTCTAATGTCTTTATTATTCTAATGTCTTTGATAAAAACTTTTCGCTTTATATGTACTTCCCCAAATTCCGATTCTAGTGTCTTTGAATAGACTCAGTCAGATCCGATAGTGATCGTAATCATGAATTCATGCACATAGTTCTCAGCGAATATTGTATACTCTTTCGTTTTTCAGAGCAGCAGTGATTCGGAAATGGAATTTGTGGGCACAAGTGCACGGGGAATGCTGAAACATAAGAAAAAAGATGAGAGGAAAATATCGGAACTCACCCGAAAGTTGGCGGAGGCTGAAATAAATCTGAAGGCCCAACAGGAGAAGGGCAGTATACTTGAAAACTGCATCAAGGATAAGGATGATTTTATTAAGACCCTGCAATTGTCGATTGACTTAGTAACGCAAACAAAAGAAATGACCATACAGAAGTTACAAACTCAAATTATGGACTTGCAAAGTGATCTCGACTTGAGTAGGATTACAATTAAGAAGAACGATGGAGGAAATTGTGCTCCAGCGCATGATAAAGTTGTGAAAGAACGAAAGGAGTTAAATATGGAAAATGGAAAATTTCGAGAGGGGAATGATCAGATTGTTGAAATCGAGAAAATTTTGAACTCAAAAGAGGCGGAAATCGCCAGACTAGAATTCAAAATTGACGAGTCGAAGCTAAAAATTGTGCAATTGGAAGGTGCAGTAAAGGCGAAGGACGAAAAGATAGTGAAAATGACAGAGATATTGTCTGAGTATAACGTTAATAATAAGGACCACGATGAATTCGTATTACTGGGCTCTTCCAAGTTGCCTTCAATTAAATTGGTGACACTACCTGATTTCGAACCCTTTGCCTCAGTTTTCGAGGATATTCCTTCTGCCGGTCGTGGTTGGATGATAATCCAGCGTAGAATCGATGGCAGTTTCGATAACGCCACTGAATCAAATATAATAACGGGCTGTGGGGATTTGGGTGGCGAGTTCTGGCTTGGCCTACAAAAATTGCATAAAATGACGACACATCGACGAATGGAACTATATATCCAGCTCGTCGATTTCGACAATGCTAGTGCTTATGCAAGATATGATAATTTTGTTATTGGCGATGAAAAACAGAAATACAAACTGCTTTCCCTTGGCGAATACTCAGGAAATGCTGGCGACGCATTTCGCAGTCATATAAACCATATTATTGTTGGAAATCCGTTTGCAATGGAATCATCGAAATGGTGGGGTACAATGAACTGGTATGTATGAACTTGTTTTTGTTTAATGATTTTGAAAAATAATTCTTTTTCAGTAACTTGAACGGAAAATATCGGAATTCCAAAGTTGAGTTGGACACGACCGATGGCATTTGGTGGGGTAATTGGAATGTTGGTAATAGATATCCCCTGAAGTCGTGCAAAATGCTAATCAGACCAATGCCGTGAGCCAAGTATAATGGCTTGTCAAATAACATTGTCACGGAAATAAAAGTTGTAAAATAATTTCTACCTGTTCATTTTCAGCCTAATTATTGTAGAATGTTAAGTTTTAGTGTCGACCAAAGAGTGGATAACAGGCTTGAAGGTCCTATAAATGCTGTATGCTGTATTTGCAAGTAAAATCTAGCTTCGCTTGGTATTTTTTTTATCGTAATAATACCGACTTTGTTATTTTACGGTCGAGGGAAATTTACATGAAAATCCCACCAGATGGCGCGTTTGATAAAATCGATTTTATCGCAGGAATGCCGTATTAAATTGCCCAAGTTTCTATAAAATATAAATATATTTTGATAAATAGTAATAATAATACATAATAGAAAAAAAAAAAATAAAACATAAAAATCTGCAGAAGGCAACAAATTGCATCTAACAGTGAAGTGGAGCATTTTCCTAGCCTCACAAAATATTTAGCAATAACAAATACATTTGTCTAAAACATGTAACAAGTCAGACATATGCATGTTCTCCGCAATAAAGCTGGGATATTTTTACCAGAGAGGGTCAAAGGACTCAATAACAGAAGGGGAAATAGGGGTGCTCCATGCTCAAGCTGGTCCGGATGAGCTCGAAGTTGCTGTTGGAGGTTGCAGCTGGAGGTTGCAAGCGCAGGACATGGCCCAACTCGTTAGGACCTCGAAACGAAAAGTCGAATCAGTTGAATTTCTGTTCTCATTGACTGCGGTTTAAGTTGCTTTAAATCGCAGTAAACGGTGTGCGTCGTCGGTAGCAATTGAATGAGAAGGGAAAGTATGTTTCAATCGAAAGTCGCGTTGTTCCGTTAATATGACTCGAGCTTAGGCGACGATACGCGAGTCGATAAATGTATCTGCGCCCATACGCATTTCCAGTGCAAGTGATGTTTATCTGTAAAATGCAGAAATATGTACGTATTCGTGTTGTGTGCCACAAATACGTCCGAGTTGACCAATAGTCCACGATAATATTGCTTTACATATAAGTGTAACAGTGAATTGGGGTTGCATAACCCCCTGTGGTGATACAGATAATGAGAAACCAAATATATCCAACCAAAAATCAGTGGAATAAACCACAACATACACCTCCGCACAGGAAACTTCTGCGATGGTCTGGGCTACATTTCTTGAATTGCGAAGCCATTGCAATGAGGATTATGGGAAACCAAAGGGTTCCATTCCTTGTATACGTCCTAGTGATTTGTGATATTTTTAGGGGGCATCAACCTTAATTGACACCCAAATATATTGCCAGGGATCCATGTTTTTAATGAAAACTATAGCATTTAAATAAAGCTGTTTCCAAATTTTGATACAGTTTAAAGACTTTTTTCACATATCAGTTTGATATGTTCCTTTAGAAGAAACCAAAGCAACAACAATATTGTAGGCGAACCAAATAAATAGGACTTCATTTTAATTAGTTAAGTGCTTTCTTTAAAATTGCACTCGACAAAAACCAAAATATTATTTTTTATAATATCTCCATATTACAAATTTTGTTGTTATCTTAAATGCAGCCCTTTAAAACGTAAGATAAAGAGTTATTCGTGAAGGAAATTATTTTGTTTCAGAATTTATTTTTATTGGCGAACATACAAATAATTTAAACATTTAATTAGTCTTGACAATTGGTTTTGACCACTTGTTGAAAGGTTATTAAAGCGATTTTTTTGTATTGTTCGAAAATTTTGTATTTATTAGACAAAGGCCTCGCTTAAATTCGTGTCAATTCGCGCTTAGCAGTATAATCGATCTGGAAATTATCGGCTACGCACTATCGGTGCTGTCATCGAGTCTCGCAATATTCGATTCTTGCAATCGATTTTAGCATTTTCAAGAGAGAGCAATAGCGGGCGGAGTTATCGGCGATCGTAGTTAGTGGTGCATATGTACATGCAGCTGCCAATTAATGTGAGTGTGTAATCCGCGTCTAGAGTTCCGGAAATCAGAGATGAATGAAAATACAAACCGATGAAAGTGATCGCCCCCGAAGTTACCGAGCAACCAGCGAAAACACCGAATATTAGATAGTTCCAGACAAGTTGTGGGATCCACTCTAAATTACAAAGGTATACACACATATGTACCTGAGTGCGTTTGTATGTGGACCAAACATTTTCCAAAAAGATATATCAACCGAGAATTGTGCATTTCTGTGTTTTAAGCCAATAAAATACCCAGTGCCAGGTGCACGAAGTTTATCACGGCGATTCGGAGTGATGTGTGTGCGTGTGTTTGTTTACTTACCTTATCGGAAAATTAGGCCCACGAAAAAGAGACACATGTTATCTTTGTACACCGATGTGCTATGTACATATGCATCGCCTATGTATGTATGTAAATGCTGCACTGCTATGTAAAAATTGGAGTTAGTGCTCGTAATGGTGTGACTTTGTGGACTGATTTTTGGAGTGAGAATCCAGAAAAGCTAAGAAGAGTTCTCAGACATTGCTTCTGAATAAACATTAAAGTTGAAAGCACTCAGTGATTCACATGGCCTGTGCTCGCTAACCCGTTTCGACTTCTTTTCATGCCTTATACATATGTACATACATATGTGTGTATTAGGGTCTTATTACTCATATTTACCTACGCGCCGCACCAATTTCGCAACCTTCACGTTTTCATGAATCGAAAAGTCGAAAATCTCGTAATTTCCACTCCCAACATCCCAACAAGTGGCTCCCTCAGTCAAGTGATTATGCTGATCTGCTGTGCTAGTGAAAATTCATTTTAAAAGTGTTACCTTCACGGTTCTTTAAATTTGTAAACAATAAATTTGAGACTTGAAAGCGACGTGTTATGAAAAATATTTCAAACACTTCTTTTATTCAGTTTTATAGGAAAAATGAAGCTTTACTTTTCACACGATTGGTTTATTAGTTTTTCTTATCTGGCAAAGGTGTCAAGTAAGAGGGCTTTGTGTCGTACAACCTAACTACATGGATATCAAGATATGGAGAAATTCCCGTTCCTTGTGATTATTTACAATTTGAAGACCATCCAGAATGTAGGGCATCATTACATTATAATTCGTTTGGAATTCGAGTAATTTATGGTGGCATTGGTAGGCTGTGTCTAAAATATTACTAATGAATAAAGTTCAAAGATAACACAAGTGCAAAATGAGAATTTCATGACATACACCCGTTTATCTTCAGCAGTTTTTTTTAAATGTTCTAAACGGTTATTGTCATATCATTCTATTACATTGAATTCTATTCGTGTTTCCTTAAAAGTGAATAAGCCTTAAAGATAGAAAATGTTTTGTTTTTGGAAGCAAAGTGAATTACATTAATCACGCATTTTCGAGCCAACTAATTATAGAAACTACTATAAATGACATCAGAAGTGTGGCTGATAAGCTGGTCGTGCCCCTTTAAAAAAAAAATCTAGGTCAAATCGATTGCGGAAGGCTTCTCTTACAATTTTACTTGACGCCCAATCATCTTTTGGGAAAAATTTAAATTTATGCTTGTGCCATATGAACAAGCAGTTTTTAAGAGTGACATTATTGAAATGTACTTATAATTTTACCTCTTTGTTTATTTATGTTATAATATTTACAATTTGCTTCATTTGTGCACAATTCTTAAGCCTTAAATCAGGTACATTGCAAAAGTTGTTAAGCTTAAACACTTATTGTCAGATTGAAAGGAAGGTGAACAGTGGCGCAAATTTGCCAAAATTAGAAGCTGAACAGTTCACTTAATAGACGACTATTGTTGCTGGTAGATATAATCGGTTAGACAAAATGGAGCACTTTAAATCAATTATGTAGAAGAAAGATTGCAAATTCCACCAAACGTAGAGATGCCCATCTCGTCCGCCGTTTGAAATGCTTTCCCATCATTGGAGCATTTCCACATTTTATGCGAATTATATGTATTATGTAAATGTATTATGTACCATAAAAAATGGTTAAAACTGGACGTGTTAAATAGCCGAATATTTGATTTCGCCTCGCAATGAGTGATTTACATTACATTGTGTTGTGCCTATCTGATTAACAATTTGTTTAATTACGAACATTAAAAAATTAAGATATTTCCTCGTAGGTCGTTAATATTTAAATCCCTAATTCTAAATTGAGCTTAAACCAATGTCTTCGGATGGGATTACCGAATTCGGCTTTGAGAAAACACTACTATAATTAAACGATGTTCAAAATAAACACTGCCTAACAAAATGATTACCATTCCGTTTACGTTGCAGGATATTATGTGAAATAAGAGCAGTATATGTTTACTATGAAGATTAAAAAATATGTAACTCCTGTAAAAAGAAAAGCTTTCACCATACTCCAATGGATTTCACTACTGTGTAGTCTATGGTTGATCCCCACTGTACAAAGCAAGGCCGATGAGAAGCACACGGCGACCCTGGAGTATAGACTAGAGAACCAACTGCAAGATCTATATAGGTTTAGCCATAGTGTATATAATGTTACCATACCAGAAAATAGTCTGGGCAAGACTTACGCCAAGGGAGTATTGCATGAAAGACTGGCCGGCCTGAGAGTTGGCTTGAACGCAGAGGTTAAGTATAGGATAATTAGTGGCGATAAGGAGAAGCTATTTAAGGCCGAGGAGAAACTGGTCGGAGATTTTGCCTTCTTAGCGATTCGAACGCGGACAAATAACGTTGTGCTAAACAGAGAAAAAACTGAGGAATACGTTATAAGAGTGAAGGCACATGTACATTTGCACGACCGAAATGTATCAAGCTATGAAACGGAGGCGAATATCCACATCAAAGTACTGGATCGCAATGACCTGAGTCCGCTGTTTTATCCGACCCAGTACACCGTTGTTATTCCGGAGGACACGCCCAAATATCAAAGTATTTTAAAGGTCACAGCTGACGATGCTGACCTCGGCATCAATGGGGAAATCTACTACAGCCTCCTGATGGATAGTGAATACTTTGCTATCCATCCAACAACTGGCGAAATTACTCTCCTGCAGCAGCTTCAGTATGCGGAGAACTCGCACTTCGAGCTCACGGTGGTGGCCTACGATCGGGGATCATGGGTGAACCATCAGAACCACCAGGCCAGCAAGACGAAGGTTAGTATTTCGGTGAAACAGGTTAACTTTTACGCTCCAGAGATTTTCACGAAAACCTTCTCGAGCGTGACGCCAACATCAAACCCTTTGATTTATGGAATTGTACGAGTAAACGACAAAGACACTGGGATAAATGGCAACATAGGGCGATTGGAAATCGTCGATGGAAATCCGGATGGCACGTTTCTTCTGAAGGCGGCGGAGACCAAAGACGAGTACTACATCGAATTGAATCAGTTTGCCCATCTTAACCAGCAACATTTCATTTACAACTTAACCCTACTGGCGGAGGACCTCGGAACTCCCCGTCGATTCGCCTACAAATCCGTTCCGATTCAAATCAAGCCCGAGAGCAAAAATATACCCATATTCACACAGGAGATTTACGAAGTATCCATTCCAGAAACGGCACCCATTAACATGCCTGTGATAAGGCTCAAAGTAAGCGATCCAGATTTGGGCAAAAATGCATTGGTCTACTTGGAAATCGTGGGTGGAAATGAGGGCGACGAGTTCCGAATTAATCCCGATTCGGGAATGTTGTACACAGCAAAGCAACTGGATGCCGAAAAGAAGTCAAGTTATACCTTAACAGTCTCCGCCATTGATCAGGCAAATGTTGGGTCGCGGAAACAATCTTCAGCCAAGGTGAAAATCAGCGTACAGGATATGAACGACAATGATCCCATTTTTGAGAATGTCAATAAGGTCATTAGTATCAATGAGAACAACTTGGCTGGCTCGTTTGTTGTGAAGCTTACTGCCAAGGACAGGGATTCTGGTGAAAATTCATACATATCGTATAGTATTGCCAATCTAAATGCGGTTCCATTTGAAATCGATCACTTTAGCGGTATAGTTAAGACCACATCACTGCTTGACTTTGAAACAATGAAGCGTAACTATGAGCTGATAATCCGTGCATCCGATTGGGGATTGCCGTACAGAAGACAGACGGAAATCAAACTGTCCATCGTCGTCAAGGATATCAACGATAATCGGCCGCAGTTTGAACGTGTGAACTGCTATGGCAAAGTGACCAAATCGGCGCCGATGGGCACCGAGGTATTCGTTACCTCAGCCATTGACTTTGATGCAGGCGATATAATATCCTATAGGTTGAGCGACGGCAACGAGGATGGCTGCTTTAACTTGGACCCCACATCGGGTTCCCTGTCTATTTCCTGCGACCTGAAGAAAACAACCTTAACAAACCGTATTCTCAAAGTTTCCGCCACGGACGGCACCCACTTTTCCGATGACTTGATCATCAATGTACACCTAATGCCCGAAGATTTGGGTGGAGATTCCAGTATTCTACATGGTTTTGGATCCTTTGAGTGCCGGGAAACCGGCGTGGCCAGGAGATTGGCGGAAACATTATCGTTGGCCGAAAAAAACAATGTAAAGAGTGCATCGCCATCCGTTTTCAGTGACTTGTCTCTAACACCCAGTCGATATGGCCAAAATGTGCATAGACCAGAGTTCGTGAACTTCCCTCAGGAGCTGTCCATTAACGAAAGTGTCCAATTGGGCGAAACAGTTGCTTGGATAGAGGCCAAAGATCGCGATTTGGGCTACAATGGAAAGCTGGTATTTGCAATTTCAGACGGGGACTACGATTCGGTTTTTCGTATTGATCCAGACCGCGGTGAACTGCAGATTATTGGATATTTGGATAGAGAGCGTCAAAATGAATATGTTCTCAACATCACCGTCTACGATCTGGGTAACCCGACCAAATCGACGTCAAAAATGTTGCCAATAACGATCCTCGACGTGAACGATAATCGCCCGGTTATTCAGAAGACGTTGGCCACCTTCCGGCTGACTGAGAGCGCCAGGATAGGAACTGTGGTACACTGCCTTCATGCCACGGATGCGGATTCTGGAATCAATGCTCAGGTGACATATGCCCTGTCGGTTGAGTGCAGCGATTTCACAGTAAATGCTACTACGGGATGTCTTCGTCTGAACAAACCACTGGATCGCGAGAAGCAGGATAACTACGCTCTTCACATAACTGCCAAGGATGGTGGCAGTCCCGTGCTATCCTCGGAGGCATTGGTTTACGTCCTGGTCGACGATGTCAACGACAACGCGCCCGTTTTCGGAGTGCAAGAGTACATATTTAAGGTGCGCGAAGATCTGCCCCGTGGAACAGTGTTGGCCGTAATCGAGGCGGTGGACGAAGATATTGGACCCAATGCCGAGATCCAATTCTCTTTGAAAGAGGAGACCCAGGATGAGGAACTATTCAGAATCGATAAGCACACGGGTGCAATTAGGACTCAAGGATATCTGGACTATGAGAACAAACAAGTGCACAACCTTATTGTCAGTGCCATCGATGGCGGAGATCCCTCTCTAACTTCGGACATGTCCATCGTAATAATGATCATCGACGTCAACGAGAACCGATTTGCGCCCGAATTCGACGACTTTGTGTACGAGGGAAAGGTAAAGGAGAACAAGCCGAAGGGAACGTTCGTAATGAATGTCACAGCACGGGATATGGACACGGTGGACCTGAACTCCAAGATCACGTACTCAATAACAGGTGGCGATGGACTGGGAATTTTTGCGGTTAACGACCAAGGTTTGTATTGCCTTCGTATGACATCTTAGACGGATTAATGCAAAAATATATTGAGCAGGTTCAATAACTTCCTTGTCGCAACTCGATGCGGAGACGAAAAACTTTTACTGGCTGACGCTCTGTGCACAGGATTGCGCAATAGTTCCCCTCAGCAATTGTGTGGAAGTGAGTAAATTCATATATCTAAAGTTGTCCCGTAAACTTACTTGCACTTAATCATTAGGTTTACATACAAGTCGAAAACGAAAACGATAACATTCCTCTTACGGACAAACCAGTGTACTACGTTAATGTCACGGAAGCCAGTGTGGAAAATGTGGAGATCATTACCCTAAAGGCTTTCGATCCCGATATAGATCCCACTCAGACTATAACATATAACATAGTTTCCGGAAATCTTGTCGGGTACTTTGAAATTGATTCGAAAACAGGTACGAATATAAGCTTTAGTTATAAACATTTTTTCCTAATTGTTCATGTTCTTAGGAGTGATTAAGACGACAGAACGCAAATTGGATAGAGAAAATCAAGCGGAACATATTTTGGAGGTGTGTTTGTTCGCTTTTCCATTTATAGTTATAAATCCAAATAGCTGATACAATTTTTTTTCAGGTGGCTATATCAGATAACGGATCTCCAGTACTATCTTCTACATCGCGAATCGTTGTGTCAGTACTGGATATTAACGATAACAGCCCCGAGTTTGACCAAAGGGTCTACAAGGTGCAAGTTCCGTCTTCAGCCACAGTCAATCAATCTATTTTTCAGGTATGCCTAAGGCTTTCAATGTTGAATTACCGAAAATGGTCAGCTAAATTATTGGTTTTTAGGTTCACGCTATCGACAGCGACAGTGGCGAAAATGGTCGAATTACCTACTCAATTAAGTCCGGAAAGGGTAAGAATAAATTTCGCATCGATAGCCAAAGGGGCCATATACATATAGCAAAACCATTGGACTCCGACAATGAGTTTGAGATTCACATCAAGGCTGAGGACAACGGAATTCCTAAAAAGAGTCAAACTGCTAGAGTTAATATTGTTGTAGTTCCTGTAAATCCTAATTCCCAAAATGCACCGTTGATAGTCAGAAAGACATCCGAAAATGTCGTTGATCTTACGGAAAATGACAAGCCTGGATTTTTGGTCACTCAAATTTTAGCTGTCGATGATGACAACGACCAGCTGTGGTACAACATTTCCAGTAAGTTAAATAGTTAATCCACGTTTTGAATACCTAATGATATTTCGAATGTATTTTTATAGATGGCAATGACGACAATACCTTTTACATTGGCCAAGACAACGGAAACATACTGCTTTCAAAATATTTGGACTACGAGACCCAACAGTCCTATAATCTGACTATCAGCGTCACTGATGGCACATTCACAGCGTTTACTAATCTTTTGGTTCAAGTGATCGATATTAATGACAACCCCCCTCAGTTCGCTAAAGATGTGTATCATGTCAATATATCCGAAAATATTGAAGAGGAATCAGTTATAATGCAACTCCACGCCACTGACAGAGATGAGGACAAGAAGCTATTCTATCACCTGCACGCAACTCAGGATCCGTCGTCGCTGGCATTGTTCCGAATCGATTCCATAAGTGGAAATGTCATTGTCACTCAGAGATTGGATTTTGAAAAGACTGCGCAGCATATACTCATCGTTTTTGTTAAGGATCAAGGAGCGCCTGGAAAAAGAAACTATGCCAAGATAATTGTAAACGTGCATGACCACAACGACCATCATCCAGAATTTACTGCTAAAATAATTCAAAGTAAGGTTCCCGAAAGCGCAGCTATTGGCTCTAAGTTAGCCGAAGTGAGGGCCATAGATAGAGATAGTGGTCACAATGCCGAGATCCAGTACTCGATTATCACGGGTAACGTGGGTAGTGTGTTTGAGATTGATCCGACTTTCGGTATAATCACATTGGCTGGCAACTTGAATATCAACAAGATCCAGGAGTACATGCTTCAAGTGAAGGCCGTAGATCTGGGAAATCCACCGCTGTCATCGCAGATTCCGGTACACATCATTGTCACCATGTCCGAGAACGATCCTCCGAAGTTCCCAACCAACAACATTGCCATTGAAATATTCGAAAACCTGCCCATCGGAACATTTGTTACTCAAGTCACCGCTCGGTCGTCGTCATCCATATTCTTCAATATTATTTCCGGCAACATCAACGAAAGCTTCCGCATTAACCCATCTACTGGAGTTATTGTTATCAATGGAAATATCGACTATGAATCCATCAAGTAAGCAATAAATTGTAATACAATTTTATTTTTAATACAATTTTTGTTATCCCAGAGTATTCAACCTTACGGTTAAAGGAACCAATATGGCAGCCGAGTCATCCTGCCAAAATATAATTATACATATCCTAGATGCTAACGATAATATTCCGTATTTCGTTCAAAATGAATATGTTGGAGCATTACCCGAATCCGCCGCTATTGGATCTTACGTACTGAAAGTACACGACTCATCAAAAGAGTAAGTTTTCGTAGTTTGACCTCCATTGCGGTATCAACAATAATATATTTGTTCTTCAGTCATTTAACATTACAAGTTAAGGATGCGGATGTCGGAGTAAACGGAATGGTTGAATACCACATAGTTGACGATCTGGCAAAAAACTTTTTTAAAATAGATTCGACAACTGGCGCTATTGAACTGTTACGACAATTGGACTATGAAACAAACGCTGGTTATACCTTTGACGTTACGGTAAATTAAGAAGAAAATAGCTTTGGATTTTTGTGTACAAATTTTGTATATTTTAGGTTAGTGATATGGGAAAGCCCAAACTACATTCCACTACAACTGCACATGTGACGATTCGTGTCATAAATGTTAACGATTGTCCTCCAGTATTTAATGAGCGTGAACTCAATGTAACTTTGTTCCTTCCAACTTTTGAGAATGTGTTTGTAAGACAAGTTAGCGCAAAGGATGCTGATAACGATACCTTAAGGTTTGATATTGTGGATGGAAACACCAACGAATGTTTCCAGATCGAAAAATACACCGGAATAATTACAACACGGTAAACTAAGCTACAATATTTATTTAGACCATAAAACATACCTTTTTTTTTTTTTAGAAATTTTGAAATACTAAATAACGAAAATGATCGGGACTATGCCTTGCACGTCCGTGCCTCCGACGGAATTTTCTCTGCAATTTTAATAGTTAAAATTAAGGTTTTGTCCGCCATCGATTCGAATTTCGCATTCCAACGTGAATCGTACAGATTTTCTGCATTTGAAAATAACACAAAGGTAGCTACCATTGGATTGGTGAACGTAATAGGAAACACACTGGACGAAAACGTTGAGTATCGCATCCTGAACCCAACACAATTGTTTGATATTGGAATCAGTTCGGGAGCCCTAAAAACCACTGGAGTTATTTTCGATCGCGAAGTAAAGGATTTGTACAGACTCTTCGTGGAAGCAAAGTCAATGCTATACGACGGCATGAATTCAAATGTTCGCAGAGCAGTAACGTCCATAGATATATCCGTCTTGGATGTGAACGACAATTGCCCCTTGTTTGTCAATATGCCCTATTATGCCACAGTCTCTATTGACGATCCAAAAGGAACGATTATTATGCAGGTCAAGGCCATTGACTTGGACAGTGCAGAAAACGGCGAAGTTCGGTACGAACTTAAGAAGGGCAATGGGGAGTTGTTCAAACTGGACCGCAAATCTGGGGAGTTATCCATAAAGCAGCATGTCGAAGGTCATAACCGAAACTATGAATTGACAGTGGCTGCCTATGATGGCGCCATAACACCATGCTCCTCGGAAGCTCCTCTGCAGGTTAAGGTTGGTTTTCTTCCGAAAACAAAAGGAAACTTTTCAATACAAACTGCTTTTTTCATTATAGGTTATAGATCGTTCGATGCCCGTTTTTGAAAAGCAGTTTTATACTGTTAGCGTCAAGGAAGACGTGGAAATGTACTCAGCCCTTTCCGTATCCATTGAAGCAGAAAGTCCCCTGGGAAGGAGTTTAATTTACACAATATCTTCCGAGAGTCAATCGTTTGAAATTGATTACAACACGGGTATAATCAATCAGCCCCATCTGTTTCATTTCAAAATTATCTAAGCTTATGTTTAATTTCAGGATCAATTTTTGTCGTAAATGAATTGGATTACGAGAAAATAAGCTCACACGATGTTTCCATTCGAGCGACTGACAGTCTTTCTGGTGTTTATGCTGAAGTCGTTTTATCTGTTTCCATTATGGATGTCAATGACTGCTATCCAGAAATTGAGAGTGATATATACAACCTAACCATTCCGGAAAATGCATCGTTTGGAACACAAATTCTGAAGATTAATGCAACTGATAACGACTCGGGAGCAAATGCAAAACTTTCCTATTACATTGAGTCCATTAATGGGCAAAATAATTCAGAACTGTTTTACATTGACGTCACAGACGGAAATCTGTATTTAAAGACTCCATTGGACTATGAACAAATCAAGTATCATCATATAGTCGTTAACGTAAAGGACCATGGATCGCCATCATTAAGTTCCCGATCAAACGTATTTATAACAGGTAGAATTCTATGTCGCTTTATCTCTTACAAACTAATTTATGATTCTATTATTCCAGTTAAAGACTTAAACGACAACGCTCCATGTTTCGTTGAGCCGTCGTACTTCACCAAAGTGTCAGTGGCAGCTGTTCGTGGACAATTTGTTGCTTTACCTAAAGCATACGATAAGGATATTTCCGATACCGATTCTCTGGAATACAAAATTGTTTACGGAAATGAATTGCAAACCTATAGTATTGATAAGCTAACAGGAGTGATTTCCCTTCAAAATATGTTAAATTTCACTGATAAAAGTAGCACAGTCTTGAATATTTCCGTCTCCGATGGAGTTCATACGGCATATGCCCGGCTCAAAATATCCTTATTGCCAGAAAACGTTTACAGTCCACTGTTTGATCAAAGTACTTATGAGGCTCAAGTACCTGAAAACTTGCTACACGGTCATAATATAATCACGGTACTTTAATAGATTAATAAATTGGCTGTTAGACTTGTGTAACGATAACTGTTTTTTGTTTTCAGGTAAAAGCATCGGATGGAGACTTTGGCACCTACGCCAATCTTTACTACGAAATAGTTTCGGAGGAAATGAAAAAAATCTTTCTCATCGACCAAACGACGGGTGTAATAACCTCAAAAGTAACTTTCGACCGTGAAAAAAAGGATGAGTACGTGGTGCTACTGAAGGTGTCCGACGGTGGCGGAAAATTCGGATTTGCCTCTCTCAAGGTCATAGTCGTCGACGTGAACGATAACGTTCCTTACTTCCTATTGAAGGAATACAAAATGGTTGTTAGCACAACAGTGGAAGCAAACCAAACTATCCTGACGGTAAGAAGTGAATGTCCTTTTAAGTAGTCCCTACTAAAGAACTTTGAACTGTTTACTTACAGGTCAAAGCCAAAGACGACGATATTGTTGATAATGGATCGGTGCATTTCCAAATTGTTCAAAAATCCAACGATAAGGCAGTAAAGGATGTAATCGAAATCAACGAGAAAACTGGGGATATTGTGTTTAAAAGCAAGGCGGAATCTTACGGAGTGAACTCATATCAGTTTTTCGTTCGCGCTTCCGATCGCGGTGAACCTCAATTTCATTCGGAAGTTCCAGTGTCAATCGAAATAATCGAGACTGATGCCAATATTCCCACTTTTGAGAAATCGTCAGTTCTACTAAAGATCATAGAGTCAACGCCACCAGGAACCGTGCTAACGAAGCTACATATGATTGGAAACTATACGTTCAAATTCTCAATAGCAGCGGATCAGGATCACTTCATGATATCCGATAGTGGTGAACTGATCCTTCAGCAGACATTGGACAGGGAGCAGCAAGAGTCGCACAATTTGATTGTAGTGGCGGAAACTTCCACGGTTCCCGTTTTTTTCGCCTACGCTGATGTTTTGATTGACGTTAGGGACGAAAATGATAACTATCCCAAGTTTGACAACACATTCTACAGTGCCAGTGTTGCGGAAAACAGTGAAAAGGTGATATCCTTGGTGAAAGTATCGGCCACAGATGCGGACACTGGGCCAAATGGCGACATTCGCTACTACTTGGAAAGTGATACTGAAAACATTCAAAATATTTTTGACATTGACATTTACTCTGGCTGGATCACCTTGCTAACCTCCTTGGACAGAGAAGTTCAGTCCGAGTACAATTTCAAAGTAATTGCTGCCGATAATGGCCACCCAAAGCATGATGCAAAAGTACCTGTAACTATCAAAATCGTAGACTATAATGATAACGCACCAGTATTTAAGTTGCCTATCGAAGGGCTTTCTGTTTTCGAAAACGCGCTGCCTGGCACGGTTTTAATCAACTTACTCCTAATTGATCCCGATATCGAGAAACAGGAAATGGATTTCTTTATCGTTTCTGGGGACAAGCAAGCCCAGTTTCAGATCGGTAAGAGCGGAGAGTTATTTATTGCCAAACCATTAGATCGCGAACAACTCATGTTCTACAACTTAAGCATAATAGCCACTGATGGAAAATTCACTGCCAAAGCCAATGTGGAAATAGATGTAAAAGACATAAACGACAATACGCCTTACTGCCTAAAACCCCGCTATCATATCTCCACTAATGAATCAATCTCGATTGGAACTACACTCGTTGAGGTCAAGGCGATTGACTTTGATTTTCAAAGCAAACTGCGCTTCTATCTTTCGGGCAAAGGTGCGGACGACTTCAGTATAGGAAAGGAAAGTGGCATCCTGAAGGTGGCAAGCGCACTGGATCGGGAGACAACCCCCAAGTACAAATTGGTCGCACATGTACAGGATGGCAAGGACTTTACGCAAGAGTGTTTCTCGGAAATAATCATCACGGTCAATGACATAAATGACAATATGCCCATTTTCTCAATGGCTCAATATAGAGTGAGTGTACCCGAGGATGCACAACTGAACACATTGATCACGAAAGTGCACGCGATGGATAAGGATTTCGGGGTAAATAGACAAATCAAATACTCGCTAATGGGTGAAAACCATGATTATTTCAAAATATCAAAATCGACTGGTATCATAAGGCTGCACAAAAGTCTCGATCGTGAAACAATTTCATTGTTTAATCTCACTGTGAAGGCGGAGGACTGTGGCGTTCCAAAACTACACTCCATTGCAACAGTTGCTGTGAACATATTGGACATTAATGACAATCCACCCGAGTTCAGTATGCGTCAGTATTCGTGCAAAATTCTGGAAAACGCCACACACGGCACAGAAGTGTGCAAAGTTTATGCCACTTCGATAGATATTGGGGTAAATGCGGATATTCACTACTTCATAATGAGTGGCAACGAGCAGGGGAAGTTCAAAATGGATTCCACGACGGGCGACTTGGTGCTAAATGCAACCTTGGACTATGAAATGTCCAAGTTTTACTTCTTGACCATTCAAGCAATCGATGGCGGCACTCCACCGCTTAGCAACAATGCATATGTGAACATCTCTATTCTGGACATTAATGACAACAGTCCCACGTTTCTGCAAAACCTGTACCGCATTAATGTCAATGAAGATATTTTCGTGGGCTCCAAGATTCTGGACGTCAAAGCCACGGACGAAGATTCAGATGTAAATGGTCTTGTAACTTACAACATTGAAAGAGGCGACAATATAGGCCAGTTTTCAATAGATCCGAAAAACGGAACAATTAGCGTTTCGAGGCCATTAGATCGTGAGACTATTTCGCACTACACTCTTGAAATTCAAGCCTGTGATCAGGGAGATCCTCAGAGATGCAACAGTGTTCCAATCAATATAAACATTTTGGACACTAACGATAATGCACCCATATTTTCCAGCTCTAACTACAGTGTAGTACTTCAAGAAAACCGACTTCTGGGCTATGTATTCCTTACCTTCAAGATATCAGACGCAGACGAAACACCCAATACCACGCCATACACCTTCGATATTAGGTCTGGAAATGAGGGTGGGCTTTTCCGGCTGGAGCAAGATGGTTCCTTGAGAACGGCCTCGCGATTTAATCACAATCTGCAGGACGAATTCGTGATTCAAGTTCGAGTTTTCGACAACGGCACACCTCCATTATATTCCGATGCCTGGGTGGTTGTGAAAATAATTGAAGAAAGCCAATACCCGCCCATTGTCACACCCCTAGAAGTAACCATAAATTCATTCGAGGACGATTTTTCGGGCGCATTCATTGGCAAAGTTCATGCCTCGGATCAGGACAAGTATGATGAATTGAACTTTAGTTTGGTGTCCGGTCCCGATGACATGTATCAGAGCTCGAAGCTGTTCAACATTTCCAACAACACGGGAAAGATCTATGCCATATCCAACCTGGATATTGGTCTGTACAAGCTAAATGTGTCCGTTTCGGATGGTAAATTTCATGTGTTCTCCATTGTCAAAATCAACGTGGAACTGGTAACCAATGATATGCTAAAAGAGTCGGTTGTCATTCGATTCAGAAGGATTTCAGCATCTGAGTTTCTGCTGAGTCACAGGAAAACCTTTATGCGCTCCATTCGCAATATAATGCGATGTCGCCAAAAGGATGTAATTCTCATCACCCTTCAATCGGATTATCAAAAAGCATCACAACATGCTGTGGGTAATCGACGAGCCAGGTCCATTGACTCCGATTTGAACGTGGTGTTTGCAGTGCGAAAGCAGCAAATAATACCCGATTCCGATGAATTCTTCACAAGTGATGAAATTCGGCAGACACTGATAGACAAGAAGAACGAGATTGAAAACGAAACCAACCTGGTGGTGGAGGATGTACTACCATCCACCTGTCAAAGCAACAAAAACGACTGCGTTCACGGGGAATGCAAACAGATATTACAGATCCTGAAGAACAACGTTACCACCACCTTTACGGATGTGATTAGTTTTGCTGCTCCATCTTACATTCCGGTGAATACGTGTGTCTGTCGACCAGGATTCGATGGAAAGCACTGCAAAGAGACTGTGAATGCCTGCTCCACGGATCCATGTTCCCCGCAGAGGATCTGCATGCCGTCTGGCTCGGCTTTGGGTTACCAATGTGTGTGTCCCAAGGGATTTTCAGGAACCTACTGCGAGCGGAAGTCTTCGAAGTGCAGCAATGAGTCCTGTGACATGGGTCTATTCACTGCGGTGTCCTTTGGCGGAAAGAGCTATGCCCACTACAAGATCAACAAGGTGAAGGCGAAGTTCACGCTGGAAAACGGGTTTTCCTACTCCCTGCAGATAAGAACTGTGCAACAAACTGGGACTCTGCTGTATGCCAGCGGCAAGGTGGACTACAACATCCTGGAGATCATAAACGGAGCTGTTCAGTACAGATTCGATTTGGGCTCGGGCGAGGGAGTCATCAGTGTGTCCAGCATTAACATCTCTGACGGCGAGTGGCATCAAATCAGCCTAGAGCGGTCCCTCAATAGTGCCAAAGTGATGGTGGACAACAAGCACGTCTCCCATGGCAGTGCTCCGGGTGTGAATGGCATCCTGAACATCCAGTCGAACGATATCTTTGTAGGCGCCGAGGTTCGTCCGCATCCATCGATAATTGGCTACGAGGATATTCAGCGTGGCTTCATCGGTTGCATGGCAAACATCAAAATAGCCAAAGAGTCGCTGCCATTGTACATTTCCGGTGGGAGTACCATTGCTGCCTTGAAACGTTTTACGAATGTCGAGTTCAAGTGCGATCCGTCGAATGTTCTGGTGCGCCTGGGCATTTGCGGATCTCAGCCGTGTGCCAATAGTGGAATCTGCAAGGAACTCGATACGGACGTGTTTGAATGCGCCTGTCAGCCCCGATATTCCGGCAAGCATTGCGAGATTGATTTGGACCCTTGCTCATCGGGACCCTGCTTGTTTGGCGGCAGGTGCGACTACCACGGACCGAACAACTACAGCTGCACGTGTCCCATCCACTTATCCGGAAAGAGGTGTGAGTACGGCAAGTTCTGCACGCCGAACCCGTGCAAAAACGGTGGCATTTGCGAGGAAGGCGATGGAATATCGCACTGCATGTGCCGCGGCTACACGGGACCCACTTGTGAGATCGATGTGGATGAGTGCGAGAACCAGCCGTGCGGCAATGGAGCGACCTGCATCAATGAACCCGGAAGTTTCCGTTGCATTTGTCCATCTTATCTCACAGGAGCCAGCTGCGGCGATCCCCTGTATTCGAACTCTATTTCTACAAAGCTGAAGAACTTTTCTATAGAGCACATTAGCGGGATCATTTCCGGCGTGGCCGTGGTACTGGTCATCATCAGTTGTGTCCTGTGTTGCGTGGTGTTGAAGAGGAGTTCCTCTTCAAAGCGAAGGAACCGACTAGAAAAGGACAAGAACAAGTCGTCGTACAAGGAGGCGAACTTGAACTCACTGGTGGACAAGGACAATTACTGCAAACCAAACGTAAAGTTGAGTAACTTGGAGGTTAACCAGCGTCCAATTAGCTACACAGCAGTTCCAAATGACAACCTAGTCCTGAGCAATAGGAATTTTGTAAATAACTTAGACATCTTGCGTAGCTACGGTTCGGCCGGCGATGAACTGGAAAATGTGCCATTCGAGTACCAGAAGGTTAATCGAAACAAACAGCATGTGAACATAAACTCCTGCCATTCAACCGATGCAGATAATGCCTACAAACAAGAATGGTGCGAGCAAATGCATTTAAGAACCTTCAGTGAAAATAAACTGAACAATGGTAAGTCAATGCCTCTTAGTGTCAGATAGCAAAAGCAAATATTAACCTGCTCTTTATTTCAGAACTTAAACGGGATTTCGGACCATCTGTGAGTCGCTTTTCAACTGGGAAACTAATCCAAGTTGAAATGCCCAACGTGTGCCACTCTTCCAGTGCGAATTTCGTTGATTATTCAGCTCTTGCCAATGGTCAGTATCATTGGGACTGTTCCGACTGGGTTCGCAAAAGCCATAATCCCTTGCCAGATATAACCGAAGTTCCTGGAGCAGAAATAGCTGATTCGTCGAGCTTACACAGCAACGATAGCAACGAGTCCAAGTCGAAGAAAGCCTTTTTCGTGCACAGTAAGTATAGAATTTAAAACTCGTTTCCCGGACCAATAACTGATTTCACCACCAAAAGGGGAAGACGGAGATGTTGATCCGACGAGGGATATAGCCGCGTTGAATGAGGATATCGGATCGGAGTATTTGGACTCGGAGGCAGAGAGCTGCTTGGAGCCGTTTATGTTGCCAAGATCAAGTAATCAGCCACTTTCAAGACTGAGTTCTTTTAATAATATCGAGAATGAAGACTATAAATCAAATACAGGTAAAACCCTTCGTTAAAATGTTAAATGCATCTAATAAAATACAAAAAAAAAAAAAAAAAAAAAAAAAAAGGAATTGATTATTATCACTAAACGTTTTCATGTTTATGTTCATAACAAGCTGATTTATCTTATTGGCTGTTACAAAATCGCAGTTCATTTTTCATTTTATAATTTCAACAATTTATTTAATACATATTGCACACAATATCTAACTCTTTCCTCTTATAAGTAATTTTGTTATTCCTTTAAACTTTCTAACAAATAACATCTTTGTATACTAACCTATTAAACTACTTCATTTCATGCAATCAGTGCCTTTACCGTCGAAAGTTAGTCATTCGTGTAAGTTTTGTATTCATTATAAGTAATAGTCCAATGGTTATTTATAAATTTAGGTCAATGCTTTTTTTATACTGAACCTGTATTAAATTAAAAATATTTGTTACTGCATATTAACCACATAAAATGTTACAAGAATCTTACTTCAAAATGTCCATATCTGATCTATTCCACAGGCAAAGTATATTTAAGACATCCTGATTCGTATTTACCGACGATGCATTTTCCAAGTGAGACCGATGGGGAAAGCTCTATGACCGAGGGGCCGATTTCTAGGATGGAAATAAAAACCAGGAGGACGATAAGTGGTAAGCAAGGGAAATGCCTTTACATATCTTACAAATATCACGATTCTCTCTAATTATGCAGAAAATTCAGAGGAGGCATACCTATTTCCATGCACTGTCGGAGAAATTGGATCCAACAGCAACATTTCGGTTCGACTGTGTGAAATTGAAGATTCTGAGTTGGAGGAGTTTTTACCACAACAACAAACAAACAATTAAATGACATGCTTAATATATAAGAACTACATTTTACACAAATTATTTCATTTCGTTAGATACTATTTTCCATAGGAAAACTTTGGTTATATATTTTCAATAAAAAAGACACAAAGAACATCTGCACTTCCATAGTATCATTAGTTTAAGGCCAAGGTAAGTTTACACTTACAAATAGTTATATATGAAAATGCATATTTAAATAAGTTTTAAACTGATTTATTTATTTCTTTTTGCTTGCCTTCGCCAACTTTTGAGCCATATACGATTTTCTCAGCTTTTCCAGCTTGTTTGAGCTGCCGAACCATTTATTGAACTTATCCATTATCTAAAAAGAATTTCAGTTAAATGACTTAGTTGCTAAACATGTATTAAGTAAGCAAGTATACCTTCTCATCTGGAGGGAAAATGGGAGGCTCATTCTTGCTCAGGAAATATTCAAGGAACTCGTTCGGATCCAATGCCTCATTCTTGAGTCGCATCTTACGGTCGATGTTCAAGGTCTCCTTAACGTTATCATCAATGTCGCCGGAGTTGTACGCCTGAAGGACGCGTGCCAGTGCCGAGTAGGCGTACTCCTTCATGTCATCTGGCGCGTTCTCGGTCATCAGTTCCAGCCACAGCAGGAAGCTAGTGCCGTAATCGCACTTCGGAATAAGCAGTACTTTTTGGAACGCTCGCTTGATGCCTCCATTGGCCGCCCAGGGCATGTTACTCGTGCCGACTAGTACAATTTTGTCATTTTTCTTCAGTGGTTTCAAGATCTTGCTAGCTAACGAGGTGCCCAGCAGTCTGGGGTTAATCTCCACTGCCTCAGGCGGAACCTTTTTCCAAAATAGTCTATGCGCTTCCTCGATGTACATTATGGTGGGCTGAAAAGCCTTAGCCACTTTTAGAATAACATGCAGGAAGTACTTCAAGTCTTTGGCATATTTGTAGGTATTCTCGGGACTTAGGTTCATAAAAACTGCATCTGGAGTAGACAGAAGGTTTAAGTGCTCCGACAAAAAAAAAAAAAAAAAAAAAAAGAACAATTCCCAACAAAATGTTACTATACCTAGTTCGGATGCAATGATTTCACACAGCAATCGTTTTCCGCTATTCAGAGGTCCAATTAGCAAAAGAGACTTCGGCTTCGGAACATCGAATTCGCCCATTCCCAGCATCGACTCTTGGATAACCATTTTAATGTCACCCTTTGCTGGGCCCAATGTGCTGAATTTTAAATCGATATTAATTTTTTTTGTTAGGCTTAGTAGCTCTTTCAACAAATAACTACAACATACGTTAAGCCATCTTCATCTCGAGTGTCGTCTGCCACAAAGTTGAAGTCCGTTATGAACTCATCAAAGTCCCTATGACCAATTTCCTCTATTATGCCGGCATCTTTGAGCTCATTGTACAGGGATTCCAGTGTCCGATCGCCTGTCATGTCCTTGGGCTTCTTCTTCCTCTTCTCCTTCTTCTTCTTAGGATACTTCACCTTGAGAGCCTTGTACTTCTCATCGTTATCCTTCGCCAAGGCCTCCCGCAGCAACTCATACTCAACCCTGGAAGTTGAAAAGTTATATTTTCATTGTAAATATAAATAAATTTACCTCATGTATTCGTCGACCAAGCCCCTCACTTCCTGATGAATCTTTGCCAGTTGCTCCTCAGTAACCCATTCCTTGATGGGATCATGATTCTTGTTTAGATATTCATCGACATTTCTCCAGTCCTTGGAGTACTTCTTCATTGTTTCTTCAATGTTTTCTAAAATTGAAGAGAGTATTTGGAGACAATGGAAACATTCTCCATTAAGTCAAACTATCTACCAATTGCCTTGCTTGCAGTTAGCTCGTAGCCAATATCGATGACTCCAGCGTCTCTCAATTTCTTCCGACGTTTAGCTTCCTTCATTTTCAGTTGTTTTAGCTTTTCCTTCTTTTTCCTTTTCTCTTTCTTCTCCTTATCGCGAAGTTTCTTCAACTCGGCTTTTGACAGCGGCTTTTTACCAAGGCTTTCCTGAAATTCCATTGGCGTCATTGTTTCATCAATGACAACCAGTACCGTTCCTTGTTTTACAGGATCGGGATAAGGATGAAAATTCCCAGTCGCGTCGTAGCTGTTAAGTACGAGTTATACGTTTTTGCCTTTTTTGCCTCAATGAAAAACAACTCACAATTCCTTGAACCATGCCCGGATATGATCGGATATATCTTCCATCATCCATGGACTTCGGAATTGCAGCAATCGGGTGCGCTCATCGTTGATCAAGTTGATGAAGTCCTCATCCAGCTTCTTCTTGAGCATCTCGTTCTTGTACATTTCCATAATAGAATTTGCCGTCTGATTGGGTCGCTTCAGTTTCCTAATTTTCTTCATACCATACAATTCCTCCTTGAACCGCTTCCTAATCTTAACTATTTTCCGCGTCTTGTAACCACGCCAACAACTTTGGATTTTACAAGCAGCATTGTTCTGTATTGCACTTAAGGCTTCCTCATCTAGAAAATAATTAAAAACCAAATTAATTGTTTTGAAACGATCTAGCTACTTGCCATCTATTGCGGTATCCGCTACATCATCCTTTTTGATAAGATTTTCGCAGGACTCGTCCGCCTTCAAGAAGTCAGCTGAAAAAATGGTTCTCTTCACGGGAATACTCATTGCCTGATCAGGCTTAAAGGTGAATTTGTAATTTATTTTCTTTCTTTGATGGACCTTGAGGAACTTTTTCTTGTCGTACTTTATGTTGGACTTGTAAACCCGAGCTCGGCGCGCCCTCTCGTGAGCTTGGATAAGCTTGACCGCCTCACTGATCGGAACCCAATCCTGGGCTGCCTTTTCTTCCTTTTCCTCATCGTTCATGTACAATCGGTTGTCGGCAATGATATTTTGAATGTCCAACGGGCGACGGTAAAGGAATTGTGGTGACCTCCATACGACCAGGTCCCGTGGTGTTAGCTTCCTAGCGATCAGCGCCTTATCTATGTAAATGTATTCGCTCATTTCCAAGTCTTTTAACTCCTCCTTGAGTTGCATTAGCTGCTGAGTGGCATTCTCCACCAAAACACGTACCAATGCCCGCTTTTGCACTTGGAAAGTATTGTGGTATATGAAACTTAACTTATTGACCAGCTCCACATACAAAACATAGAGCTCTGCGTAAATTTTATACGATACTGCCTTTTCCTCTGGCGGCTCAATCTTCTTCAGGCGGTTCTGCTTCTTGATTAATTTACCAATTTCCTTGCGCGTGTAGACCCAAAATTTATGGTTAAGATCGAACGACATTTTGGATTTTAGCTATATGTGTGTGTGTGTGCCTTCCTAAATAAAAAAAATGTCTTGCCGTGTTAAGAATATAGTATGTATTTATTTGCTTCTGTACACTTAATGAAAATAAGTCGATTACCTGGTTATTCAAGGGCTACTTAGTACCAATATAGATTTTGATTTTATATAAATTTATCACTTTATTTCACTTAAGATACGATAATCAGGGAATCCGGAAGGGAACAACCACGGCCTCTTTGTGGTCGATCTGTATGTGCGAGACACTGATGTGTGCCTTCTCGGTGAAGAGCTTCATCTAAAAACATACGAAATTGGTAAGCAACAAGCAATTTGCGAAAAGTAAAACTCACTTGAGCAGTGTCATCTGGATAGGTTGGCTTAGACAGATAGAACTGATGGCTTGGTACATCTTTAAGGAGACCTGTTGTTCATTTAATTGTTAGTCATCATTCACCCTTTCAATCTAGCTATATTGCAAACCTTTTGGTGCGATACTGGCGTGCTGGCCGTTGTTCCACTGTTGATGCAACCGCTGCGAGTACAATCTTATTCTATCGGCGTACTCCTGGTGCTCCAGGCTGTGACAGTCCATGGCTCCAACGTTTATCATGTTTCTGGAGAGCAAAGTAGCGTATAAGCGAATACAAATATAATATAGATAAGCGATAATTAGGGCTGTGTTGCTTTGTTGCATTGAACATCCCGATAAATGCTTGGGTATAACCATACTACATACTAGATCCTGCCATCGCTATAACTACGTAGGTATACTACTATAGTATAGTATAGTATAGCAATCGCTGTAAAATGCTAGCATTCCAATCAATGGAATTGTATATGATAGTGCCAAATGTGGACCCTATACACTATCAACTACGTACATCGCAGTATTCTGCACCAGTCTGGAGAGGGCGTTCTGATCGTCCTTCTTGGGAAGGGAGTGGGCGTAGTCGGTGCTGAGGCCATCGGAGTTGCTCCGTCGAAGGGCAGGACTATGGTTCACCGGGTCCACGAGAAGGTGTGTCCGCTCGTTCGGCTCGTTGGGCTGCAGATGGAACGCATTGTGTATTCGGTCTGTTGACGGGGAAAGGGGAATGTGCGGATTACCTGCGCACCTGGATCTTCGGTGCATTGCCAGCAGTTGCAGATCGAGGCTAGGTAGCTCCAAACAGAGTGCACATACTCCATTCTAAATGCAATTGTTCAATTGTTCTTTATTTTTTATGCAAGTTTTTCTAGGGATGGAATTGTACATATTCGATAAGATCAGTGCTACCAGACAGTTTAAAACAGCTGTATACATACTTGTTATCGATTAGGCGCTAAATATTACAATTTTAATCGGACATTAAATTCATGGGTTTTCATAAGGGAATACTAGTTTATTACTTACTGTTCCTAGCGTTATCCTTGTTTTATTTATTATGAAATACTTTTTATTGGGAATTAAGTTGATTTAAATTTATACTTTATTAATTTGTTATATTTTTATTGGAAATCGGCAATAATTGTGAAGATATTAAAAAATTTAACTGCTTTTGGTAGACATCAATTATTAATTTGAAATATTTATATTGCTGTTTTTTCTATCAACCTATATGACATTTTCCCCAACAGCCAGCCCACGAGAACGAGCACATTCTTGATTGATGAAGATGCCAAAATTTCAGCCAACGGAAGTTGCTTATCTCGTCGCTTCCTTCGTGCCAATCAAATGAATTGGGCCGCACATTTTTAATTGTGTCGCTCGAGCAGTAAGGACAAAGGATGCGGAGTACGCCAGCTACTCGCAAGGAACGGAGAACGCCCTTAAATCAACGACGCGGTTAACCATGATGGCGAAAGCGGCGAGGCGGAAACGCAAATTCATTGCCGAGGCTGCATGACATGGGGGCATGTGTGGCAGTGCTGACAGCTTTTGCTATCCTTTCCACAAGAAGAACCTCTGAAAAATGTAAAACCATAATAACATAATGTGTAATATTGGGGTTTCTGAATGGGCTGATGTTCTTCGAATATCTTACGTAGAGTGAAAAAGTTCAAGATTCATAAGAATTTAAAACTTAATATGGCCGTTAAAAAACAGTTTTTCTCTCCAATACGGTCTAATTTATTGAGTTTTCCCTTCAGTTTGTTCTTCTGTTTCCGCCGCCTAAGTGAATTTATTGTCTCCTCCTGGCAGCACTGATGTGGGCCTCGTCATCGCATCCTGATCCTTTGCGCCACCTCCAGACCCGGCACCATGCCCATATATTGAGCCAGACGCACACTCACACTTGCTGGCAACTTGTAACTTCGTTTTGCCCCGCTTTTGTTTCCGTTCCCTGGCAGCGGAAGCCGGGCTAGAAATTTCATAACTGCCACAAGGAGCAGCTTCACTTCAAATTCAATTATCCTGCGCCTGCACACGGCCCCAAAGGATATCGATCAGTACATCTAAGGAGGTGCATATGTCTGCGGCTTGCCGACCGGGAATAGGCATCTTACATCGTCATTTTGCGATACGCCATCTAAGGGATTTCCTTCGAGGATGTTGGGTTTTATCTAGACAGCTCATTAGCTGAGTAAGTCCATTGTTTTTAGATTTATGATGATATACTAACCAGCCAGGAAAACAAATATTATATACAAATTATGCATTATACATAAAATTTTTTTAATAAATTATATTTATTTTTTATGCTAAGAGCATTTAGCATTTCACTTGTGAGGAAACACTATATTCAGTATTTATTTAATTTGATGGCTTTGCAAAGTTCAATTTCTGCTAGCTCATTTGGTCTGGATGGGCGTGGTTCGGCGGAACTGTAGGCAAAAAACCTCAACCACATTAACGACTTAATGAGCACCCGCGAAGCAGTTTGCCACTTGATTGCCCACGGGGTGGCACCAGTCGCCGCTGATTGGATTCAGCTGGTGTTTTATCTAGGGCCTTCGACTTCCAGCCAGTTTCAGGTTCAGAATTCTCCGGCTCATTGTTGCATCGACAAAGAAACGCAGTTTACATCGAATAGCTGCGGATTATCGGAGCCACGCCCCCAAAACCCATACCCTCGTCCTGCCGCAGAAGTGCGGCACCACAGCGGTTTCAGTATGCAAAGCGCAAGGCATCCGGAGGCCACATAGTCCTCCGTCCACCTCCACTTCGGCGGATAAATAGTGCCGCGCAAACTTACAGCGGGAAGAACAACACTTTTATGCACAAGACTTTACATTTTTGCTGGGCGGACGCATCTGCAAACTGCGCTGTAAGAAAGTTAGGGTCGATATATATACTGGATTTGAATTAATACTCTAACAAGGATTTGTTCCCTTTTCACTTATGTCAAAGGTGTTATACTAGATTTGCTTATAATGCATGAATCCGAAATGATAGAGTCTATGTACTGACCATATGACATCTAATTTTCTTTCCGTGTAAGTTGTGCGTCCCACAACTCCAGAAACTTTTTGCCCCAGATTGTCGGTGTTGACTTGGTTAGCAGTTTGGCCCTTCGGCGAGCCTTTGCATCTGGCCATAAACGTCGGGGGAGGCGATAAAGTTGAACCTGATTATGCAGCTTTATTAGAGGTGAACGATCAACTCGGAATGGCCCAGAAAAAAAAGAGAAAAAGCGACTCTTGCAGTCATTAAAAAATATACAAATATATTGATATATTCTATATTATATAGTAGTATACCCTACAGTTCCACAATTCATCGCAACTCAAACTTATAACTTATCCCAAAATCGGGAAAACAATTAATCTTAAAATCATCAATAGTTTTCTTACAAACAAACTGAGAGGTCGAGATACATACTTCGTGGCGATTCGCTGCTGAAAACGTAATGAATGTAACTGCAGGGTATATAATCGCTGCAAACCAAACAAACATAATGTAAAATATCGATCCCAGTTAACTGGCTTACCGCATAAACTCGTATATAATTCCCTCTACCCTTTAAAATGTCACACATTCGTGCTAAATTCATAAACTTGCCGCTGTATCGGGTTTAAGCTGCAGCTGAAATACGACAAATGCTTTTGGAATGCAATTCAATTTCCTTTTTTGGCCAATTCGCGTCCTCGGCGATGTCGCTATCGCCGTATTTGTTGGCCTTAATTTTGCAGGAGCGATTCGCCGAGCAATCTGTTCCATTTCTGCTTGACATTTCACTTAGCCCTGGCTTAATTCCCGATTGACACGTCTGGCTTATTTTGGTACTACGCACTGCATTTATTTCCGACTGCGCTGGCAAATCGATTTTTTCCAAGGGACTCCGGACACATGGCCAGGTTGCAGTACTCCACCTGCCGGACCATTGGCAGATATGGTAAATTCTGTTTACCCAGTTCTTGGGCTAACTACTAAAGCATCGGATTACTCGTCGAGCAGTTGATGGCGGGAAATAGTGAGCTGCAAAATTCTTAATTAATTCAGATTGGCGAGGATGCAAATAGCACAATGGTTACCTAGACATCCATTATTAAGGGATTGCTTACAAAATTTAAGCAAACATTAAGGTCAGATGTACAGTATGGAAATGTAGTTTAAATATGTCTAATATCTTACAGGCCGTAAAATGAAAAGTTCAACCACAAACAAGTGCTGGCAAAACAATCGAATAGCTGTTTGGTTACTCCAAACCAAAAAAGCCAGATCAAATCGTTTAAGACAAAACTTAGCCCCAAGTCTGCCCAAGGATTCAGATTTGGCCAGTGATAGGGAAACCACGTGTCAGGTTTTAAACAAATTGCGAACTGTTTGCTTCTTTTCTTGGCCAGGTGAAAAGTAATTGAACTTGTTGCCAAACTTTGGCCATCAAACAAGCCCACAGCTGTTGTTGGCCCTCCTGTCTTTCCATCTTAGCCAATAAGAACCCAACCTATGGTATCCCATCCTAACCCTCGCCTCGGTGTCATCACACGCTTCGTTTGCGCTTTGATGTATGCTATGATTTGTTTTATTGCCCGCCCCTCGATTTCCCTATCGCCAATTTTTGGGTCAAACTTTGCCGGAGAAAGTTTTCCGACACCCCGACCCGCCCACCGGGGCAATATCTTAGCCGGCATTTCGTCCGCTCTGTTTGTTCAGTTTGCCGCAAATTATTTGAATTCACCTCCGTCCCACTTGAGTTCCCGCCGATTAATCTTCGGGGGCATCTGCGATTGGGTCCTGTCCTCGCCGGGCACTCTGTTTGTTTTCAGTTCGAAAATAGATATTCTGGCACTTACACGCATTTATAGTTCGGTTTGATAATGTGCCGGACTTTCTGTTTGCTCTCCCTTTTCGATTGGAGTCCTTCGCCCCGTGGTCAAATCAAGGTGGCTCTGTTTGAAGTGGAGTGGAGTAACACTAAAGTGAAAAACTTTCAATTGCAGCAGGATTAAGGCGCTATCATGCGGAAATTTCGTTTGAACAGATAAAAAGTGCTTAGGGAAAGTTATATGGTTATAAGTTATTGAACAAAAACTACATAGTTCCAATGAAAGTATTCTTAATGTGTTATGAGTACTCATTCAATAAATCGATTATTGTTATTACTAATGAGATACAAAATGAGTTTCGAGTTACATAAGTATCAAATTGAGCGTCAAATGTATCACCTTGTAAATTTTATTTGTAAATTTAAAACCGGGTTTTCTCTAACTGCTATGGCAGCTAAAGACCTTTGATTCCCCTAATGTGTCTGACGAAATTTATAAATTGTTCAAAGCGTGGGCATCATGTCCATCGATCTTCCTCGAAGGTAGCTAAAAATTAATTGCAGTTCTTGGTCTAAACAAAAGCGACCAAGAGACATATTCATTCTTACCCTGATCTTCACATTTAGCAATTTACAATTAAATTCCTTAAATATTATAATTTATAATAATATAATATAATATTTATAATTTCCAATAAATACTTATATTTGAAATAAATAAAATACTTGAAATAAATATAGGTATATAGGTTTCGTATTCACCAAAGCTTGGCTTAAGGCTTTTAAGATCTGAAGCATACTTCATACTTCTCGGCTCTTCAGTCGCCACTACAAAACCATCAGTTATACTTTCACTCATCGAAATTTACACCTACACATCAAAATAACTCAAAATATTAAATAACACTTCGTTTTGGGAAAAACTTGTTAACCTCGTGAACCTATAGTTTAGTTTTATACTACCCACAGCCACAGAAATGAAAATATACTCTGCAAAAAATAAGCTCGAATTGAGAATAGTGTGATGCCAAGGTGCTGTAAGTTGTGCATGATATTCAAACTAAACTTGAGATTCATAAACAAATTTAGGATTTATGAAAATGTGAGGATATTTTTTCACATTTTCATTAGTCTTCTAAATTTCTATCGATTTGAATAAAAACTGATTGCCACGCCCACTCTAACGCCCTGAAACCGCCCAAAACTGAAACGCCCACATATCTGATAGTCGGCGAACTATAGCGTTTTCTATTATTTAAGTTAGTTTGAATATTTATATTAAAAGTCCTGTTTTAGCTTTCTCACAACCGTGTTCTTATTTCGTTATATTTTAAATTTTAATTATACTTCATAAAAAATATATATATTTAAAAAAAAAGCATAACAACAGCATCATAACCGCTTAATAAAAGTTGTAAGTGATTTCTCTGATGTCTTCGAAGCTCTTTGATGGCGCCCTTAACTTCTGGCAAGTGCAGCATTATTGCAGCTCTGGGCCACGCCCCTCCGGCATCCGCCCCTTTTTGTGGGGCAACCCCTCGCTTCCCCATGCACCATGCCAGTGCACTGGCAGTGGCCATTTCACGTTATTGCTTTCTGTATATTGATGCTTCATATGGCTGCATGCCCTTGCGATCTCATTTTATGCGAATTTATTTTTATGGACCGTTGGCTGCCGAGTCTTTTCTGTTGTGTGTGCTGAATATGTTTTATAATAATTTTATGAGCATTTATGCGACGCCATCGTTTTGTTAGCCGTAACAGCAGATTGAATTGCAATGCAATGGGAATGCAATTTAATCTGCGTAGGGTGCGAGATATTGAAATGTTTTGTTTCCGCTTCTTCAGATTTCTTTCATTGTTACGCAATCGAGTACTCTAGCTAACGTACCTGTGGTATAATCAAATAATTTCCAAATAATTCGAATTGCCAGCCAGAGGGGAGTATGGGATTTCCGAAAACGATGCTTTAATTAAGTGCAGAGTTCATGTTTATCTAAGCTAAGTCAACGAAGTGCACTTTCCCTTGCAAATTTCATTCTGTGAATTCTGTGGCATCGATTTTACACGGAACTTGAGAGTTAACCGGAAATGAAGTTGTGCAACCGCTGCCCATTATTAAAGCACTAAATCCACTGGGATTTAGGTTGAACTTGAACCTTCTCACGACGGACTTGCATACATATGTACATACGTTCCTTTTCAAATGGTGCTCTATGGAAATAATTTAGAAAATGCCTTCTGCCGCCTCACATGGCAATAAGCAATTATAAAAATATGAAAGCTCCATCCACTTGTGCACAAGTAATTTGTCTTGCAATTAACCGCCGGGAGAAGGAAGTCGTTTGGGGCGGCAAAGTCGGCTGCTCTTCAGGTCTGAATTACAGGGATGGAGCTCACACACCTGGAAAACCGGGATCTTGGGGCTGCCATGGAGACGGAAGTGCGGGAACTCATGTGCGGCAGCAATTTGAATGAATACATATTTTAAGTAATTATTTCTACAACAAATATTGAGAAACACATTTCTGTCTCAAGAACTTTTTTTGAAAAAATGGCAGAGCGATTAAAATTTAGAGTTATATTTGAGTAGTTGTACTTAAATCACTCTTCCATTTGAACATAATTGTTAAGGGCAATTTGTGAAATAATTTTACCTTACCAACTTACAAATTTGTAAAATTGTTAGGATAATTATCTAAGTCGACTTTCCACTTTCTATAAAAACGTCTTTAATTTTTAACTCAGCTAAGTATCCGTATCTCATGCAAGCATTTTTAAATGGAAATTCCTGATTCATTTAAGTGACGTACTTACGAAACTAAATGAAATAAAAGTCGTGTTCCTGCCGACAAATTCGAACATATATTAATGACTGGCAGTGCATCTCGGATGGGGCCTGTGAGCCACGCAGATGGGTTCACCTTATATTGTTCGCCTTGCGGGTGCTTGAGCTTCAGAAGTCGAGGCGACATTGCTCGACACTCGAGCGGAAACCAGCTGGGGAAAGGGGGTGGTGGTGGGGGCGGGCTGAGAGCAAACATCAGCAAACAATGCACAATTCCAGAGGCAACGGCAACAAGAAAACCGTGCTGAGAAAAGCAGCGGCCGCACAAAGAAATTCACTTAGAGATAAAGTGTTAACTGTGTGTCTTTAGTTCATCTTGAACTATAAAGCAGGTTGATTAATACTCAAATTAATAAGTTTTTTATTTTGAATTTTATTTGAATAAAGTTTAAGCAAGTGTCTGCCATGTTTCCAAAATCACTTAGTGTATAATCGCAGTTTTCAGATGATTGAGCAGTTGAGAAAAGCACTTGCAATGAAAAGCGCGCATCCATTCGCCAAGTAGTCATCTTCGTTTGGTCCTGCTTCCGCCCCCCCCTTCCGAACTATCAATTCGCAGCACTCCTGGTCGTCCTGACAATGTCCTGACAATGGCAAATATATTGGCATTTAAGGAGGAGTCCATCTGGGCTAATGCTTCCGGAGAAGGGCAGCAATGGAGTGGTGTCCTCTTATTGCCCGCTTCCTGCAGTTTGCCAGTCGCATCCGATTGTGCGGCTCCATTGCAATCATATTACAAGCCACATTTAATTTAATTTCTTGCGGAAATATAAAAGAAATCAAAATCAAAAGCGAAAGCGAAACATGGCGAGTGACCAAAGCGTGGTTAAGGCATCCCCATACTCTGGTCAACTTTTCGGCTTCATTTTGGTTCTTTAATGGGGCGGAAACGAGTATCCGTGCCGACATTGCAGCCAAAATGTTGAACTCACTCCGAATGGAGTTTATCTCCGTATTTTGAGTGGGTTTTCCGGCGCGTGCGCTGGATTCGACTCCATTTTTGGGCAATTGTTTGAAAATTGTTGAGATTTTTCTTAGCTAACTAACCTGTTGCATGTTTCTTTGGACTTCTGAAAAAGAGCACCGATATGTTGAAAGATAAAAACCTTATACTTTTCTTGTGCAAAAAGTTGTGCCCTCTAATTGTTTGGTTCGGGTTGGACAATTGCAGGAGATTTTGTTTGATCAGCTCTCTAGCCAAGGGCCATAAGTTGGACAAAGTTGGAATTTTACTCTGGCCACCCATTTAGATTTATTTTCCTTTTTCCTCGGCTTTTCCAGGGAAATCGCTTTGCTCAAGTGGCTATCTGCCCGAGGCCGTGCAACTTGTTGCTTTGATCAGCTTTCTGTTTAAAAATGAAATTCCCACATCTCGATTTATTTTGCACTTTTTTGCCCCAGACTTTCTCAGTGGTCACAGCCTTTGTGGCTAATGTGGCTTTAATTCAATAATTCAATACTGCATCTGCAAACGAAAGTAAATTTGTAAAGGACATCATGCAGATTCAAAAGGGAAAGGAGGACAATTAAATATGTACAACGATATATTATTTAATATACATCAAAATAATCTATGTATTTTATGAGTATTTTTCTAATTACATAATAATCTGTTTGATGTTATTGTATTTAAAAATTTTTATTAATTCTCTGTAATTAAACATTTATAGATACGTACAACTAAGTTTCAATTATTGATTTCCACTTTAAAACGATTCCAATAATATATTGAAATGTAATTGATTGAGCCCGAGAAATATCTGCAAAGTTATTTCTTTTAAAAGACCAAAAAAAAAAAAAAATGTAATCCATTCATTGTAAAACACGAAAATGTTCATTTGGTTAAAGACCGTCAGATTGCAGTTTTATATTCAATGCAAATCGGAGAAAAAATGTTATTACGCAGAGACCCAAATAAAAATATTTAGTCGAATTGGGACCTGTTTTTATAGTCTTTGGCAATGCCCTGGACCAACTTTTATTCAAATTTGTTTGTTTTCAATTGTTTTTGCGGATCTGCACGCGCATCAGCTTAAAATCGAACCACAGAAAGGACAATAGTTCGGCGGACTATTATATCGCCATCGCCACACATAATAATTGTTGCCATCCAGAGCTTTTTGTAATGAAGTGGAAAACATTGTGGAAATTCAGACAGGACTCAGGCGCAGCACGAACAAAGCAAGCCGTTTAATTTGCATTGCATTACCGTGTGGAGGACCCGCTAGGACCCTCCTCGTCCTGCGGAGGTCCTTGCCATCGATAGGTGCAATTACACTTGCTGCATGATGGCACGTGCAGCTGTCGGCAATTATCGCAGGCTTTTGCTGATTAAAATGGGATTGCCATGGATGAGCCCGCCGACCAGGATCTGATTCCATATCCTGGAGAGTCCCAATCTGGGAGGATCTTTTGCCACCTGCATAAATATGAAAAAAGTTACTTAATTTCCCACAGTCCCAAACATTATTAATTCTTGATTATTTCATTTTGGAAAAAGGAGCTGGAGCGTCGGATATTTGTGAGGTATTCGTAAAATGTACAAGGCGAGGTTTTAAATAAATAATGGCTGGGAATCGTTGATTGTCAAACCGATTTCAATATACTCTTCAAAATAAAATGCATATCCAAGATACATTATCTAGTTATCGATTTTATTGGAACTGTTTTTAAACTCCAAGCATAATTATAGAACACAAAAGAAAAACGTAATGTTAAATGATATTAAGGCAATAAAAAATATATTACAGTATTTTGCAGCTTTATAAAGTCACATTTTTATTCAAGGCAGTTATTCTATTTAAAAGACCCTTTAAAAAAAGGGCACTCAAATTTCGGTGTGGCTTTTAGCGATAGTTTGGCAGCTTAATTAAGCCAACTTGGCAGCCGAGGTGCATGGCAACCTGCATTCCGGCATTTTCTTTCCTTTAAACCAATTTTCCTCCGGGCTCTCCCAGTTTTCCTGTTTGTGGGACTGCTCAACTTTTGTCGGACGCACGTCAAAGTCAGGGGGAATTGAAACAACGACCCAGATGGCCGTCAGTGGAAAAAAAGAGGAAAAGTGGAATGGCTCTGGAGCAGAAGCACAAGTTCCTTCAGTTTCCTCTCCTGCAGGCTCGTCTTTGTTTTCATTGCCAGACTAAAGGCACTCGGCGACTCCTTCTGCTGCCTGTCAGTGGTGACAACTATGGCAGTTCATAGAGCAGCTGAATGATTGGTTAAAATATCAATAAAAAATGTATAAGTTAGAGAAATAGAAAATACGATATCATATTTTATAATGGATAAGATAGTAATTCATATACTTGGAGTAAAATACAGATACTACATACGTGTAGGTACATAATTTATCGATTAGTGCAGTAAAGTTCCGAACGGATTTTGACTGAAACTATTTATTTTGAATACTTTACCAATTTTGGATAGAAAAAAGCTGTGGGTCCAACACTATTGTAGCAGAGTGTTGTTGATGTTGTTTGTCACGTGCCAGTTGCATACACACACACACACACACAAGAACAAGAACAGCCCACGTACACACTGGAGCATACACCTTAGATAATGGTGCTGTCAGAAGGGCATTGAACAACATCAATCATACGCACTGTTGTACGCTCCGTATGTCGCGTCCTCAACTTGCGAGTGACGTGCCTCAAGGCGCGCCTTTCACTTCAATCTCTTGGCTGCGGGCACCTTGGGCATACTGCGGGGGAATGGGGCTGGATCTGGACATGGTTCCGGATCTGGATACCCTAGTTGGTTTTGCGTTGGGGCGTCGATTCTGACCAGTTGCCTGTTGCCACTTTGTTTTCCCCTCCGCTTTGATTAATGGCATCCGAAGTGACCTTGATTTCAATGGAGCCACGCCCAACGCACGCTCCATATTGTAGTGATGTTAATTACTTATTCTCTCGGTGAACATGTGACAAACTCACTGGAGTTCTTTCAGCTCCAAGTGAGCTGGTGTTTGTGGGCAGATAATCTGCCAAATCATGTCCTGGATTTTTGCTCAAGTTTCAGCATAGTGAAAATGATTTAGCTTGAATTTACTTCGAAATTTATACATGAAAAGACATAACGCACTGATACTTCCCGTATAATTTAGTTATCCTATTTGGGCTTAATTTATAAGCTGATGTCTAAGTCTCGAAATCAACGCACCACACAAATTCATGCCAAGAATGGCAAACATTAATTATGGCTATACTTGAGCTTGAATAATTCATTCATGCGATGGATTGGTATGGTTGGTATCTCTTCTTCTCGGACACCTCGACTTGTTTGTCCAGCCGGCGAGGTGGCGCTCACTTCCATCAAGTTAATAAGTCCACGTAAGCTGATAGCCATCATCAGGTGTGTGGACTGCGCCTCTGGCCACTATTCCGGCAAATTGCGTCGACGTTTCTAATAATAACTGTGCGCACTTTCTAATTGCTTGCTGAAACGACAGAGAAGACGGCTAAGGACACTGACAACAAAGCAAATAGCCACATTATCGCAATTCGGACACGTCAACACGGCCGATGGCCAGTGGGCTGGGATGTGACAAAGGGCACAAACAAACAAATTATGTTGCTAATTATCAACGAGGACACGAACGCCGACGTGCAGGCGAGGGCAGAGTGAAAGTGGAAAGATAATCGTATCTTTAAAACACACTCACCATTTAAGGACTAAGCTCAGGAACAAGCAGTATTTACACATCCTGTATAGTAAGTGTTCCTATAAAAAAAGCTATGTACCTCAGAATCAAGGAACTGATAAAAAATGTGTGGTAGGATACTAACACTCATAAGGCCCACTGTACCATGTAGTAGCATCGTCTTAGGTATGAAGCCCATAGCGGTAGAGAGAAGCATACGATCATATCCCCGTTAGGAATAAGAATATTATTGTTATCTCGCTCTTACTTATAAGCTAGCATTAAGAGATAAGAATGTACACCTAGCTCACTCACAAACGCATACACACTTCAGAGAGCATAAGAAAAGAGGAATACGCGAGACGCGGCATTCGGTGGCGTGTGCTTAAAGGGAAAAGTCGAATAAAGGCATTGTGAAATTATTTAAAGGATTGAGTACATATATTCTTTTTTCGGCGTCCACAAATGTCAAAATGAAAACCCACCTATAATTTTTATTTTCGAGTTCAAACGAAAGTTTGTTATAAATAATTACTGTAATAATTATGTTTAAGTTACATTTAATGTATGAAATAATCTGCACATAATCTATTTCCCAAGATATGTGTAAGAAGTAAGAAGTTGACCAGTAATATTGAATTGTGCAAATTCAATTCATCTAATGTGAGTCCTTACAATGAAATACTTTTCCGAGGCCACTTGGCTCATAAGGATTATCATTCTACTTCCAATCTGATCTGGTCCGGCCATTGTAATTAGAAATCCGTGGTATTTGTTGCCAGGAGGCTCTGATTTATGAATTGACGTGCCAGGACGAGGAAGGCGTGTTTAATATCCAGTCATCTGATTACTCAATACTGCGAGCTGGGAATGGAGCAGCAGCCAAGTGGCCCGTATGGCTCACCACTTCCGGCTGTCTTGTTAGGACGCCTCGCTTCGCTTCGCATCGCATCGCATCGCATCGCATCCCGCCTACTAATTGAGTAATTTATGCGTGTTTGTCGTTACGCATCCGCCACCGTGGCCCGGCGAGGACTCTTTACATTTCAGTCTTGGAGCCCAGAAGACACCGACCCCCTTCCCGCCCAGCGAAAGCCATTTAAGCCCGCCGGCGCGTTATCTATGCCGAATGCCGACGACTTTTTCACCAGTCAGCTGGATATTCTGTGCACACGGCATAAATAGCCGTGAAATCCTCGATGGTGCCGAAGAATTGGGTTCTTGAAATGGGATACAGCTTCTAATTAAAGGGGATGGTTCTAGTTTAAAGTAAAAATCGTACGTTTTTATAAAACGTACTCTAGTCAATATGGAAACATCCAAAATTTAAAAGTGAAATAAGCAATATGATATCTTAAATAATGTTAATGTATATAGTTTCTCTCTCTACGAGAATATTATTATTTATTGTTATTATATTATATATATATTTATCTATAAACAAATATATATATATATATTTTTTGTAAAGCTTAGATCAAATTGTTTTTCTAAGTGTTATTCTTGCCACTTTTTGTGAGGATGGCACATCGTTTGTGTGTCGCAGCAAATTCATAAAACGTGACAAGAAATGCAAAACGCCACAGCGTCTACACCTTGATTGAAAAAGGCAAAAGCGACGGGCTCGAGTGGTTGGGCCAAAGTTAGAGGCCTCCTAAATTAATTTGACATTTCTTGCGGCGGGTATCCTGCGCAGGGGATTCCCCCCGGGCACAGATTCCCGGCCGTGATTTATGCGAAAAGAGTTCAGCTCCGAAAAGGCCAGGATGATTCGCAGCCAAGGATATTTCACACTCTTCTTCGGGCTGATTAGCCCGAGGACTTTAAGCCAGCCGGGGATTTCCTGATTTGTCGTTTACTCCGAATTTAAATTTAAATTTAAAGTGGGAGTTCAAGTTCTGGCTGAAATAGGTGTTGGTAAAAAACCTTGATGTATTTATTATTTACTGCTTTCATTTGCAGCTCACACTTTAATGCTCATTAATAACTGCCCACTTTTATTGGCCGTCCATTAAATTAATTAAATGTATCCCTTTTTGCAGATATATTTATTATCATTTTCATTTATTAGCATTTTCTTTTTTTGCCAATTTTAATTTATTGCGTTCATTTTGAGTGAGCCATGTTTATTATTGTTTAACAAAGGATTGTTGACAAAAACAACTTTATTAAAATTAAAAAGTATTTATAGGTCAACGAATTATAAATTGCGAAGCCAGCCATTAATTGTAATCCTTTTCAGATCAGTGAGTGAAGTATTTGTTTTTTACCATCGAGACTGAAGTCAAGTTTTGAAAATCATAAAAGCAATTTAAATATATTTCAACCTCATAATGGCTAGTTAATCTTGAGATATGGCTTCTGCGGTCGAGTATCCTTTAATATAACAAAAAATGCAATTTACGAGGAGCTGCGTCAAAATACTGTACTCTTTGCCTTTTGGTCCTTTGGAACGAGAGCAAAATCCTGCCAGGACTGAGTCATTGAGCTCCTTTATAAAGGGTAACTTTATTGTTCAATTGCTGTCTTTGTCGTTTTGCTTTTCCAATGCATTGACTATAAAATTCGAATTCGATGCTTTGGGGTACGAGAAAAAATATCAATAAATTTGCAATCCTTTTGTGATGTTGTATGCAAAACTTTCAGTATCCTGTCGGTAATGTGTTGTCCAGCAGTTCGCTCATTTTTCTGCTGCATCAGCTTATTGTTTTTTCTCTTTTTTTTGTGGGCTTGTTTAGGTCTCCTTTTTGCTTTACCATTTTATTTTACATTTGTAAAATGTTTTATAGCGCACTTTAATGCATTTTAATGCCCTTATAAATGCAGAAAGAAGAATTTGTCAACGCTGAGTAAACTTAAATTTTCGTCATAAAGTTCTATGTTTTTTTTCTAGAAAAAACTATTTAAATATTTATTTTTGCAAACTTTTTATAAGCCTTAACGTGACTGTGTCCTTTTTTGAATTTTCGCTGGCCAAATGTTTCATAGCATGCTAATGATACGTTTTTAGAGGGTTTTTATTGGAAAACAAGGACGCAATTAATTTTATAGCAAACTCTGAAATAAAGCAATTTTAATTCAAGTCATTTGTGAGGATAAAAGTTGTTGGTAAGAAAAAAGAACCTTGGGCTCTTGAAAAACGGCCAACATAAATGAGATTGGGATAAAAAGGACTATATTACTTTTATGTTATCCTTTTCACTCCTCTGTTGTCGTGTTCTTCATTAGGAAGTAACTCTTTTGTTTTCTTGGGCATCTCGCTGACAAATTGCTTTGGTCAGGTGATGTTCTTCGTCTGTTTTCTCAGAGGAATTCAGTGGAATTTCGATATCCGGGTAATTAGGTCGCCAGCGTGAACTCGAGTTCCAAAATAAAGTGACAAGATACCCAGCCTAATGGCCCATATTCATTCTTCGGTGTGATGGAAATATTGTGATTCAATTTCAGTTCCAAAAATAACTAATAGTTTAAAAGCCATGGGGCGTGGCAATGTCCTGAAATAAACTTCAACGGTGTAGGCGTCACCAAAAGGTTAATTGTTTATCTGAACAATCTAGTTCTTATAGTTCCGGAGATCACAGCTTCCATACGGACAGATGGACAAACGGATGGACAAACAAATATAAAATCTGTAGTTTATTATTTCAGAATATTTTTTGTTCATCGCATAAATATTTACAATCACGAATTGGAATTGAAACCTCATTCACCATCGGCAAACCATATTTCTAAAAACTTGTCCTTTGGAAACCTATTCCTCTCCCTCATTTTGATTTTCAAATTTGTTTGAATAGGGATTGGATTGCCGACCTGATTCACGCTGAATTTCGCCCTTTCCACGGATGAAAAGCAATTTGCAGTATCTAAAATCAAATTGCAATCAATCATTCGAAATGCAAAATACACACACAAAGGTGCTTAATCAACAGATGGTGCTGGTGTATGGCGTGGAAAAATTATTTGGTCATTTCCTCGGATGTGAAGTGTGGGTGATTGAGGGAAAAGTGTGCTTTTACCGCGAACGTTCGACAGGTGGAGTTTCCAATGATGATTGTATAATGAACAAACGAACAGTCATCGAGATCGATACACAACGGAAAAAACCGAGTTTGGGCTGATAGCTGTCGCATTTCTCTCTGTCAACTATTTTTTAAAGAAAAATGAAAGTGGTTTTAACGGAAATAAAATAATTGGAAAAATCGAGTAAGTTTTGTTTTATTTTCTTAATTTTATAAATTGTATTTTGGTTCGGTCAAGAAATTAAATCTGCCTAGCCTTATACCTGTCAATTTATGGTAGCCTTTGCATGAAACCTCTGCGACACACATATCCCTGCCCTTTTCGGTTCGAAGGACTTTAAAAATCCTTACTCGGTGCCAATAATAATTGAAATCACCTTGGCAATGGCAGTTCGGAAATGAAATTCGATTTGTTGACGATGTTTCGTTTTTCTGTATATTCTCTTGCGGTGTGGGCACATGGAACCTTCAACTTTGAACAAAGACGTTTTCAATTTAAGTTCTTTTGGCTGGCAAATATTTCATTTCATACTTGAAAAACATTTTGAGCTTGTTAAAATGTTATCAGCACTTTGACGGCCAGGCCAAGCCAGTGCCCCACCCAAAAACCAGCACTTAGAGGGCAAATATTTGTTTGCAATTTAAATACGCCTTAAGCGACTTGTCAAGAGCCGGGTCCAGATCCCTGATTTCCGACTACAGACTACAGATTCCAGATTCCAGATCCCCGCTCCTGGCCCTAGACTCATTTGCATAGCCAACAAAACTCACAAGCACACGTCCCATTTCAAAGTAAAGCCATAAATCCACAGCACATGTTAGGATCTGCGAATTGAAAAGCAAACGGCTTTGGTGGGCAAGAAGGAAGTATATGTTGTTAAAGTTACTTGTGCTATTTTAGGTGTTAAATCCGTGGACTGAATTGCCCATTATCATTGTGAATAGACTCCAACTAAGATATAGTTTGATTGAAAGTAAAGAAGCATTGTGTTAGTTTGAAATTGTTACAATCAGTCCAGCTTAATCGTACCTTAATCGTGCCCAGATGAAAGGGTCCTTAAGTTCACATTCACCTGATCAGGTTTAGTCCCCATTCTCCAATCCATTCCATGATTCGAAAGCAACTGGTTGTGCTCTGCAGCCAAGTGACGTGCCTCGGGGCAATCAAATTGAAATTTATCGGTTGACCTTATTTGGCTTCTTATTTATGCCGCAGGACGAAGGACAGGACGTGTGTGTGTGAGCGTGTGAGCATAAGAGTACGGGTATTTAATGCTGCACGACAGCTTTACACAAATCCAATGGGCCAGGGCCACAGAGCCCAAGACAAAGACAAAGGATGGCGATGGCGATGTCGATGGCAAAGGCAATGGCCACTTGGCTGATGGCATATCCCATACCGCGCACTCCACGCCAATTTTTTCAATCTCCACTAATTTATGTCAATTTGGATATTTATGTGCCGCACTGCGCTCGCAGCCGAAACTCCATTAGCCCCAGACTCCACCGATCGGGTCGAGAATCGGGATGGTGGAGAATTGGTGGCCAGTGGGAGGTGTTTTCCGCGCTGCGCCACATGCTGCGTAATTACAATTTGTTATCGCTTTAATTTAATATTGACGCATGTCGCATGATATAGCAGCAAGCCACAGCGCTTTATGTGTATATATATAAGTGTACATGGGGATTGGAGGAGTCCTTGGATCCTTGGGGAAATATGAGTATCCAAAAACCAAATGACGAACAATTTAGTACAACAAATAGCCCACATAAGTGCAATTATCTGGCTTTGAAGCTTGCCAGATTTTGCTTTAAGTGAAAATTTTCGATATGTGGGGTTTTAAATGAGTATACATTTTATGAGTTTGTTCGGAATCAGATCCCAACAAAATACGTATCGTAAATCATGAAAGGAATGCAAATGATAACTTAATAACCATTTAGTTGTAGAAATTTAAATACTTAGGTAGATATTTAACAGGAAATAGTACTTTATGTTTTGAGTTGCTCAATATTTCAGTACACTTTTTATGTTGCGCATTCAAAAAGATGCAGGTGCCTGCAGAATTTTGATGGCAACTGACTGCATTCAGGTTTGAGCACTTTTAGTTTGCATATTAAATGTCTCTGGAGGATTAGACGCCAATTAAGAGGCACGTGTTCCGAATGCCGAGTGCACCAGCCTGTCTTACTAATTGGTAGTGGAAAGTCTTCGAATGAAGTGTGCCCCGATGTAATATGCAATGGCTTAATAACATTTCGATGTCTATGGCGATATTGAAATGTTGTGCTCTTGTTCGCCTGGCAATTAAGTGCATGCTGCCATCCGGCCCCTTGACATTAGCAGGCGTCCCACCACCACCCACCACTCTACATCGTATTTCCCGCCCATATTGAATGTTAAGCCACAGCCAACGGCTCAGCAATATTAGCGGTATATGACAAACAGCCAGGACTCAGCCAACAAAGTCCCACGCTCATGTGGCGTTTGCCACACCAGCAAACACACTACATGCGATATCAGTTGGAGTCGCACTCCTTCCAGGAATGTCGAGGATGCACTGCCCAAAAATTGGACAATGCAAAGGAAGGATACTCAGTCCTTTGGCACGTTTAAAATATTTTTCCATAGGAAAATATAAGTAACTTAAAAATTATTAGCTTATAAATTTAAAGAGTGCGCTTAGTGCCTAAAATCTTATTCTAAATATAATTTATCAAAATTCTCTTAAAATTTACAGGACCTAAAATAAAAAAGAATTACCCTTCGAAGTTCGAACTCAACTTTCAACACTTTCACTTCACACCAATTTCTTTTTGTGGGTATGATTTTTCCAGTGTAATTATCTCTCCCTCAAGCATTATGTGCTTATGTGCGTTGGCGTTTAATTTTAATTACTTCCCGTGTATGGCGCGTATGAACACAAGGCAAGTGTTAGAGGTTGCGGAAACGCTTTTGAAGGTGAAGCAATTGAGTTCTTGATTCGGTTTTGCGGTTGCGACAGCCAGCGATTATGATTGTACAAACGGATCCGGGCTTTCCAAGTCATTGGGAGGGAAAATTAGGGTCTTACATCGGCTGTGGATGAGCAGGACAAATCCATTGACTTTAACCAAAGCCAAGGAGACAGGAGGAGGCGCATATAGTTTAGTTGTTGTCTTCCGTTTAATGTGAAGAATTCGAAGCTTCTTTTTCTATATTTCATTTAGTGCCTTGGGAATCGTAATTCATATTCTCATTCATATCTCATATCGCAACTGGAATTGTCAACTCCGGAAGAAAATAAACTTAATTTATAGTAAGCTTTAATTGCAGCGGCGGACAAAACGGAAATTGCCATTACGATTCTGCCATTCTGTTTTCCCGACAGACCACCGACTTCCTGCGCAGAGAATGACAATTCCCCGCTGAAGTTGCTTGGCTAAAATGCATTTATGACATTTTTCTTAGCTGCAGTGGCATTGATTGCACTTATGCAATTAATGTCACCGCTCGACGCAGAAGCGATGTGGATGTCGCCCAGGAAATCCATTTAGATATATAGCCATGTCTTGCAAGCCATCCCCATTCCCATCCCCATTCAACATTCCCCAGTTCCCAGGACGACAAAGCTGCACTTAAGGATGCTGGCTGGCGGAGCTGGTGTTTTTATGGCCAAATCGAGGAAGCTGCAAATGGTACGGAGCTGCTGGCTGAGTACGTGTTTGTTGGCAGGCGGCGAAGCTTTGCGCCAAAATGGCGTCGCAACAGCCCCTGCCTTCGGCTTCCGTTTCCGGTTGCTCGGCAATCGGAATGCATTAATGGCCAGGTATACTTCGTTCTGCACTCCCCTGTCACTTTTATCTGCGTGCGTGAACATAAATATCGCAAACGCTTTTTGCATTTATTTGTGCATTCCACATGCATATACATGACAGCAAAATAAAATATTAGTTGACCACCTGTCGCTCTTCCGTGTTGATGTCCTTGTTAATGGGCGAAGGAATATGGAGCCTGGCTTTTTGGAAGATTGCATGTACATACATACATTTAAACGTTTGTTTAATTCTCTAAATTGACAGCGACCTTAGTTTAAGGATAAATAAACTTTTTTAGAGACATTAAATGTGTAATTATGCACCTTGTTTAAATATGTTTTCCAATAAAGTAAGTAATAGGTAATAATATTAAAAATAACTCCTTAATTAATTCATATCCTCGTTTTCAGCACAAATCCTTTTTCAAGGGCTTTTTTCTGTTTCTAGTGTTTTTTCTGCTTTTTTTTCGACAGTGAGTTTGTCTTTATGAATGGAGGTTGCTTCTGTCAACTGTCGCCAACAAAACTATTAAACATTTTTAATTAAAAACTGTGTCAGAAGTTTGCAATGAAACATTTCAGCTTTATTTCGTTGTTTTTAGCCCTTTATGGTTGTCTGTCTCCTGTCCTCCTCAATTGCTCAACTTTGGCTTTTTATTTCGCGTGCTGTTTTGGTGCTTTTTAATTATGGGTAAAATTGGGTTTCCATTTGGGAACATTTTCCATTTCTATGGAAAGGATGCTAATAAAATTGTTCAAGTAATTAATAAGTCGAGCCTCCTTTCGCCCTTGATCTAGTTTGTTAAATGGTAATCGCTTTGATTTACTTTTCCATTCGAGCAGCTGCCCAAACTGAGTGAAATAAACTTCAAATGAAACCGAACCGGAAGTTGCGCTAAGTATTGAACCATGTCGGTCCCGAAAGTTTCGCCAAACTTTTCCACTTTCGATGTTTGAGAAAGAGGTAATCCCTAATCCGGCCATGAGTACTTTAATGAAAATGCCTTTGCCGTAGATATGTACACTTCAATATATTAAAAACGTGTTAAGGCTGGAATAAAAGTATAATAACAAAGGGAAAGATCAGCCATTCCACTCCCTTTTTTTGGTATTCCTCAGTCGAGCTCTGTACTTTATTACTTTAAGTCTCGCCTTCGCCCTATTAAGAAAAATATTGCCCGGCTTTCCTTTCCCTTTGCTTAATTAGCACAAAAAGGCTGGCAACTGCCAAGAGTTTTTGGCAAAAGGGCAGAAACTCAAACAAATTGGTTTTAAATTTCAACAAAATTCAACGAATCTCTCGAAGGACGAAAAAATGGCTGGTTAACATCCTCAACATAATTATGCGCAGGGAAGTAGGCAACGTTTTTATTTGTTCACTTTCCCCAAGTCATTTTCGTGCCAAATGCGTTGGTGTTCGTGCATTGAAACGTCAATCTTGAAAATTGAAATATAAATTATTGAAGCGTAAAACGAAGTAAGGGAAGGACGGAAGTTTCGGGTCAAAGGTGACATTCTGTGGGGTGGGTCGAGAGCCAATGTCCATTACAGACTGTCTGCCATTCTCCGAATAATATTTATACAAAACATAAATTGTAAATGGCGAATGCTTTAATTTTAATGCATTAAATTTGATTAACTTTGCACTTGACTTTGTGGTCAGATAAAAGTATATATAGTATTTCTAACTTGTTCACATGTGTCTACTGGACTTTTGTGATGAAATTTAAAGCCCCCGTTGAGTTGGACTTGTGCAACTACTTAAATTCAAGCCCTTTAGCCTCTCGATGGAATTTGATATTCACATTATCAGAATTTTAATCGAATTCCGGCTTGTGCAATGAGGTGTTAATTTCATTTGGACAGGTAATCAGTTTCCCGGCCTCACTTTCACCTCAATGTATGTATTGATGGTTTCGCCTGACTTTCTTGAGTTTAATTAGTTTGTTGCAGTGCCTTTTAATCTCAATTAAATTTCCACTATTCCAGCAAACTCCATTCAGCTGTTCGCATCGGCACTTTTTTTTGCTCCTCTATCAGGAAAAAATGTTTTAAAAATGCGGTCATCGTCTTTTGCGAAATTGAATTTGTAATTTATGCATTTTATGACACAATGTTTTTTCCCACGGTAGCCAAAAGGTAATTCGGGTATATCACATATATTGAATATTGTATTATACGAGTTTTGTTAATTTTAAAGTTTTGATGAATCTATAATTTTCTACATACATTATTACGGTCTGTCTAATTTAAAACAGATGTGTCTAATTCAGAATAAAAACGTTTAGAGTGTTCTTAGCATATATAGTTGAACGCATCTATATTGGTTAGCTGAATGCTAATTTAATTTGATAATATTATTAGTACTTTCCAAAATGTTTTCAAATGTCTGTTAGCTGCTGTTTGCATGTCATTTCTCCGTGTCACTTTACTCCCTCCGCATAAATCTTATAGCCAGTTTACATAATTTGGAAAACATTTGCTTAGGTATCATAAAGTCTGGAGCTGGCGGCGGTAGTTTTGTTATTTGCCACAGCACAAGCCGCAAAACAAGAGGCATCCGCAGGAGCAGCAACAATGACAGCGGCACAGAAATGCGAAGGCCACGACAACACCAGCGAAACCACCACCACACCACTATCACATTTTGCACAAATATAAATATTTGCTTGTGCCACATGCGGGTGGGGATTCGCACCCACCCAGAAAACCGGAGTCAGCAGCCCAGCTACCACAGCACCACACTCACCCATCAGCCCATCAGCCAAGAGCAAAAACTCAAACACAAACAGTCAGGACGCTTATGAATATTGCAAAAGGGAATACGCATATTGAAAACGAGATGGCGATATGGGCCAGCCTTTCGCTAACGGCTTTCCTATAGACGGCAATCGTAAATAAATATTTTGATTTATTGTCTGCCCTGGAATTTCCGCACAATTTACAGCCAGCCAATGTCGAGGGCGTATAATTAATATGTTTACTCGGCGTATGCGTAATATGCTCCATGAAACGAGTATTCGCGCTTAGAGTATTTATTGTCTTGAATTGTTCGCCAACGGACTTGTCACTAAACTGTATTTCATTTCCCGGGCATTACATTTTCGCTGCAACCACTTTTCTTTTTCGGGTTGAAAAGTGTCACGGCTCTCAATCATCTGGAGCCAAACATCCGGAGTGACAGCCAGTGCCCGCAAGTGCAAAATGCAATCAATATCAGAAACTGCCATTGACCACTGACCTTTTCGCACTCACCCACTGCTGTCCGATTTCATTAGAGTTAGTTTGTCAGCAAAAGGACAGAGGAAAACTGAGCTCTACTTGCTATACAGCATTAGAAAATATGTAATTTAATGTTATGTTATTATGATAAATATTGTAGTTTTACATTATCAAAAACATTATTTTGACATTCATTTTTTACATTCTACATTTATACTTACAAAGTATACAATGAAAGTATTATGCTATATCGAAGTAAGAATATTTGTTAATATATATGCCTGTTAAATAAATTTATTAATAAATAGAATAATCAATAGAAACTAAATTATTTAAAGATATGTTTAAGCCGAAGGAATGCTTTAAAATCGTACGTACAAACCTGGAGATGTTGCTTTATGACAATCCAACGTTAAGCATGTTAATTTAAATAAAAATCAAAAATATATTATTTTGACATTGTTTTGAATGCTTTCCTCGCTGCTATTCCTCTTAGTCGACGTACTGAAAAATTCCGTCTTGTCTATTATTTCACCTGACTTGACAGGTTACTTTTTGAATTCAAAGTGAATCGGTCAAAGCCAATGAAGCATACTCAATATAGACAACTTGGTTGATTGAGCAACTGAAGGTGGAAGGCAGCACGGAGCACCCGAAGGAATTGGCCGAGTTAAAGCCATCAACAGGTCAGGAGATGGGCTCTTCGGGCTTTAAGATTAGACCAAATGTCTTCTGGCCTTATGCTTAGCCATGGACTTTTTGCGAGGGATTCACAGACTGGAAAAGGGAACAAAAAATGCAAAACAACGACCGCAGAACCCACAAATGTGAATGTAGATGGATGGACGGAAATCAATGGCAGTGGGATTTGTTTTTAGCCTTTTCCCTCGTTGTGCTTGTAAACCCGGTAACCAAGTTAGCTGCTACACATACAGTGGCAAACAAGGGAAATCCTCTGCACGTTTTTCGTCCGTTTATCAAATCAGCTTTTTTTTTGGCAATGTCTTCCTTTTGTGACACTCGTCGCACCCAAAAATGTTTTGCACTTGATGAAGGGTTTCATTTGATTTGCTTGTTCTGCCATTTCTCTGGTTTCGCTGTCGCCACTGCCTTTTCCATTGTCCTGCTCACCGCATTTGGCTCGGATTTTCATCCCTTAGCATGTCCTTTGCACATCCTGGGCAATGGCAAATGAAAAATCAACATTTAACATATGTTCGTGTTAAACAAATCGCTTAAACTTCCATATGCCAATGAGCACTTGGCGCTGGAAAAATGGGCACCATCAAGTTCAGATTTTGAATTTGAAACTGCAAAGTTAGTCGACGGAAAAATTATTCTACATTCATCTCTCATGACTGCTTGGAATGCAAAAAGGGAAAGCCAAAGTTTCAAGGATTGAGTCTTACTAATTACCCAACAGTTTATACAATTTAGGCAGCTGTTTATCTAAGTTTCTTCTGCTTACTCTGCGTAGCTGCAAAGAAAAACTATCCAAAGTTAGTTAGATATACAACTTCCTGTCGCACTCGCCGTCTACTTCCGGGCAGGTCCTTCGCTTTGTTTCCAAGTGTCTATGCAAATATTTATCTCTCTCAAAGGATTTGATGCGGAAAAATAATATAAGCATTGCAGAGGATAAAATTCAGTTGAAATCCTGCTGCCTATTTAAATTCAGAATTATTATTTGAAGTTTTTATCTGTTATAAAAAAGTATGAATTGTGATTTCAATGGCGGTAGCCTGACCTCCATATTCCAATATTATTATGGTTTTTTCTCACGGCCAAACTTTTTAGCATTAGTTTTTAATTATCCTGGGCAAAAGCTGAACCAATAAAAGCAAAATCAGGAAGTCAGTGTAGTATGGGGTCATTAGAACTGGTCCAATGTTTATGCATGTGCATTTTGCAGGACACCATTACAAGTCGCCTCGAGCCAGCCAGTTTAATGAACCGGAAGTGTTTTATACTGCTCAAATGCAATTACTTATGTATGTGTTGGTCACTGGGTGTCTTTGTGTCCATCCTGTTCTCCTGTCTCTCTTCTGTTTGGCTATGTGCACAACTTTTGGCACGGTCAAAACGCCAAGTATGAGTGTCAACTGCTGGCCAAGTTCATATTTAGTCATTCAAACTGCCAGTTCTTCAAATACCCATTAATCGGAAAAAGCAGTTGCCTTTTATTTTTTTTTTAAGTTATACATATATTTCGAATTTTGTAAGTAGTTTGGAATTTATTTTGTTAAAATAGCAAAATATAATATTAAAACAGATTACTCTTCTATTAATAGAATATAAAACAATAATAAATAATAGAATATACATTTTTCTAAATAAAAATCTTAAAAATGGAGCCATGTACTTCAATATGCTTCAAAAATGAGAATGCATATCCTGTTTTTTGTTCTGTTTGTCTCGCCCTTTTGGGGACAGTCATTGCATTGCACTTAAGTGCTGGAACTCTTTGTTTCCTTGACACAGACACAAACACAGCAGCCTCCAGCCAAAAGTCATTAGATACTGCGAATGCAAACAAACTGCCGGCCAGCAGGAGGAAAGAGGGAAATGGGAAAATGGGGAAATCTGGGAGAATTGTGAGAGCTGTGGGTTCGGCCACGGACTCCACGTAAGGGAATTTTTCCCTGCTGATTCTGCTGAATGCGCTTCCTGTGAGCACTTTGTGTCAATACTCTCGACGGGCGTACGTTCAAAACTTTTGTGATGTTGCCGTGATATAAAATTACATATATTTTTGTTTATCTAAAAATATGTTATTTATTTTATAAAGTACCTACAAAGCAATGGCAAGTATTATTTTCTTTTTAAAATGAAATAAATATTTGAAGAATAAGTTGGGCAGCGCACATGTTTCTCATTCAACCTATTTTAATTTGGTTAAACAAATTATAGGGTAACTTAAAGTTGTTCAGACCTTATCAAGCCCTCAAGGATATTTTTCGAAACCAGAAGTTATTATGTTGTCCTTGCACTTCTGCAAACTTTTTCCACTTGCTACCTATTTAATTTGCTAATGCGTTTCGCCGTTTAAGCATTAGAATGTGTGTAACTTCTCTGTGGTTAAAGCAGGGACCATAAAGTATTAGTTAATTGTCTGCGAAAATGGAGCTTACCTTTAAAGGTAAGGCCCTTGGATGGTCATATATACTTTACAAAATTATATTATACCATCTTCGGTAAATGTGTATTTATTCTCTGGAAAACTCTTAGAACTCTTAGAGCCCTGCCTTAATATATTACCAAACCCAAAGTGGAATCAGGAAGTCAAAGTATTTAATTCAATAGCGGGTAAAGTTTTTCGCAGACTTTTCGGGCAGCACACACAGGGGCAATCTGAGGCTTCCATTGCGACGTTTAAAAGGGCGAACTGGCTGCTGTTTCTGCCAGTTTAACTAGTTGAAAGCCATTTGGGAATGCCAGAACATGAAATCCTGTCCTGGGACTCAGCCCGGACAAAACAGATCCCGATCCCGAGCACTGGGTTGGACTGCAACTGAGCAGTCAACTGGCTCGACTGGCGTGCAATTGTCAGCCATTTGGCTGGCTTTCCCCACTTTTCCCACGGTTCGGTAGCAGGAAAAGCTATAGGAGCGGTAGCTGGAACAACCTGCCATGTCCGTAAGTGGAAACCATTTCCCAAACTTAATTTGCCATTTGTTGGGCGAGTGTTTTGTAAACCGTGCCGGAGACAATTTCATTAGGTTTTTCCAGCCATCCTTGCAAGGCAGTTACATATCCTCAAGGCGTCGGCAATTGGCTTGAAAGTTCGCTGCATGTGAAAGTTCAGCTGAATTACTTTGTAACTACTAACTACTTCAGCTACTTATTACCAGCGTTTCCTGCAGCAGACATATTTCCTCCTTTTTAATGAAACGGTATTTTCCATGCATGTCCCTTGGTTTGCATGTGGGTATAATAAACATCTGGCACTTAGTCTTAAATATTATTAAATTTATTTAGTTTCAAAAATCATTTTCTTTATGGCCATTATGAAGCATTCTATAGACAGCATTGGTAAGCAAAAAACTACATTTGTATAGACATACCAAAATTAAAGAGAGAGAATTAAGAGAGAATGCTATAGTCAAGTTCCCCGACTAACAGATACCCGCTACTCAGCTAGTGCGAAAGCGAACGCGAGATTTCATTCATTCGGACAGACGGACATGGCTAGATCGACTCGGGTATTGATCCTGATCAAGAATATATATACTTTATATAGTCGGAATCACTTTCTTCTGCATGTTACACACATAAATACTTTTTAACGGATCTAGTATACCCTTTTAGTCTACGAGTAACGGGTTAAGAACTAATAAAGTGAATAAAGCAATTTAATAAATTTAAAATAAATTTAAAACTTTATAGAGATCATCTTATTATTATATTAAATTATAAATAAGGTAATAATATAACTTATCCTTAGCCTGTACCCTCTTTTCGCTTTTAATAATTAATCGGGAAACTTCGAAATTCATCCGACCCGTAACATTTCTTAAATTTCGCTGATTATATTTCGTTCCGAGAGGAAGCCGCCGAACTCGACTGTTTGACTTGGCGCAAGTTCTGTTGTTTTGAGCTGCTGCTTTTGATTGACACATTTCACGCCGAAAGTTTTGGAAAAACCCACAGACACAGTGACAAAGGAAACTTTCGGGGCTCAGTGTGTTGTTCCTGTTGTTTTCCGAGGTCGGAATGTGTTGGTAAAGTGGTTTCCAGGACCTCTTTGCCTAGACGAGGATACCCGTGGAAGTGCCTGCTTACATGTGTCAGAGTGTCGTTCAATTTTAATTGAATTTATTTGCTTTTTGGCTTCACTCTATTGAACTTTTTCGCACCCGAGGGACTTTGTCTTAAGTTCCGCTCTCTTTGCCATTTGAGCGCTTAAAGGACTCCATTTAAGCGTGTTCAGTAGCTTTGCTCCTTGTGACAGCTAACTAGTTGGCTACTCCATCATACTCATTTTGCAATAAAACAGCAATTTGTAAACTACTCTCGGCTGACGTCTCATTTGCTTTATCGTCCTGCTTTTCGTTGTTCCAGCCCCCGTTCAACGTTTAGTTCCATACAATCCATGTCACAAAACAATTTTATTGCAGTGAGAAAGAATGGGTAAGAAACCCACAACAAATAACTTTTGCTGCCAGTGGCCAGAGCCACAAAAATAGTTTCCAGGACTTGACCATCACAAAAAAATCAAAAAAAAAAAAAAAACAAAAACAGACAAAACAGTCTCGAAACCAGTGAACAGCAAACAACAGATCTGTTGTTCTTTATTCGCTATAATGACAATTTATGTGGCTGAAATGCGGGCGCACAGGTGCAAATAAAAGGATTTTCAAAAAACTAGTTTCCCAAAGTTGATGTGCGATGGCGATATAATTTGAAATTCCATTTTAATATGGTGTGAATTTAAATTATTTGAAAGGACTTTTCATTTGACAAACTGTGTACGTATGTATCTTTTTACAATAACAGGTTGATTCTAGTGATTTTGTAGAAATTTTTCATTTAAGATTTGTTCAGTAAAAGTATAATATCCTTACACAGGGACTCATTTATTTGATGCACCTCTGGAAAGGAAAGCGAATGTAAATTTAAGAAAAAATATTTTCTTCATGGGCCATATATATGTATATTTTTATTCGTCTGGGTAACCAAATAATGCCACTTAACTCAATGCCGCCGCCCGGGGGTCCTTGGACTCCGGACTCCGAGTCGCAGGACTATGACTTACGACCGCACATTCGTAACGATTAAATTTCAGGCCAGGTAAGCACAAGTTGACAGGACCCTCCGGCTTGATGAAGTGCTCTGCTCGGGACAGTTTATTAGTTTTCTTCCTTAAAAGCTATTTTGAAATGGGTTCTCGTGAGAGATGTCAGGAAAATGTAGGAGTCCGATCCGGAATAGCTCAGACCGGAATCCGGATCGAACGGAGTTCAAATCGAACTAACTTGATAGCAACATAAATTTGTATGCTTACGCTTAATTCATTTTATTATAATTTTACACACAGTTGTTAAACAGCGTCATGGCGATTAATTTGGTTAGCTGTGCAAACAAGTTTGCCCAGTCAGTATTATATCATCGTTCGACTAAATCGTCATCCATCAGCCCTTGATTTATCATAATTTTAATCGCCCAACCGCCCAACCATTGGCCACATTTGCGAAATTATCGTGTTGCCATGGTAATATTGGTTAACCAGGGCTTTAAGTGCAAATGCCGAACAGTAATCATCAAAATCAAAGGACCTTTCATTTGATAATTGCGCAATAAATGCGCAAGCTAAGGGCAATAATGGAAATTAAAGACTAAATGGCTGTCAATGAGTTTGCTTTTCGAATCACAACTCATAGGAAATTATGGTGGTGTTACCAATTTAAAGGCATCCTGGCAAAGGGCTCTAATTGATAAACAACTACCTATTTAGCCACTGGATGTGGCATTCGCTATCCACTTAGGTGCTCATATAAGTAAATTACACATCTCGGAGAAGTTACATAGCAATCCAAGCCAGTTCAATAGGCATTCGCAAGGATATTGGAAATAACTTGCAAGGGCATAACTTTCATTCGAGACGGAACAAAGTTTTCTGCATTGTTCGATCCGGTTATGAACTTCATCGTCAAACTTTTCGCATGCCATCGTTTTAATTGAACCCCAGGAATGAACACACCTTGTCGTCCTTGATGCACTGACCTGCGGCGCGGTATTCATGTGAGTCCTTCTTAGTCCTGTTGACCCAGTTGAGGGCATTATCCCCTCTCTACACTCAACTGCGTACATAAATTACCTAGTGACAAATCGCCTGTCTGCACATTTCTCCCAGTTTGTCATTTGTTTGTTTATTTGATCAAAGCACGCCAGCAGAACATTCAACTTTGTCACATGCTGAGAAGATGAAACAGTTTGCATTCCTCGGGGATTAGTTTACTCGTATTATGTAGATGGAGATTCTTTAAGATGGTATTCAGACCCACATTCATTTAAACAGGCACACCATTTGTTTCAACATCCATTATTTATTCGTGTGTCGGTAATCCGTATTTTAAAACATCTTTTTCGGCTACAAGTATAGTTTTTTTTTACTTTAACATTAATACTCAGCTGTGTCTCATTGTTATTACAATTATGCGTTTTTAACATGCGATTTTAGCGTGGCTTTTATATTGTTTAGAGTTTCATGTTGATCGTTTTAAATTTATTTCCAATTGTTTTTCTTGTTTAACATTTACGTTCTACAAACACAACCCTTAACTAGTGGGTGTTGAATTAACAACATTTAGCTTAAGATATTCGTACTCACATCAAATAATTCAAGTGTTTTCCCTTTCTAGCTTAGAACCCATTTTAAAATGCCTTAAGTACTAGCTTAAGTTGAGTTTCACTTTTCGTAATAATACAATAAGTTGTATGATCTCGCTTAAAATATTTATAATATTCCCTTAAGCCTGCGGATATACAATAATAACTTTTTCCTTGTCTATTAAAATGCCCTTCGAAGTTTCCATAACTTATCTTACTCGTTCATAATACATTGATACAACAGCCAACATTAAATTGTAGCTAATAACTCATCAAATTTCGTTAACATTATTGGATATATAGAAAATTCCTATTACTTTCATGAGACCCTTTCGTGCTTGAATGCCAGCTTAAATTAACTTTAGCTTATCGAACAATTAGTGAGTATTCGGAAACATCCTATCAGTTAACTTAGCTTATTTAAACGCTGACTAACATTAACTATAATTACGTATACGCAGTAGAAACATGTGGTCAAAGCGGAAAAAACCAAAAGTACACCAAATCATGTGACTTGTTTTTGAAAGCCAGACTTAAACTTTCAAAAGCGGGGCTCATGGTCAGCATTAACTTTGCGTACTTTTGGTTTTGTATCTCCATGTTTTTGACAACTCATTTTCATACTCCTTTAACTTCTAGCATTTGATGCGCTTAGTCGGTAATCTTACAATTTAATACCTATACATGTATATATTTACTATAATTCTTTTAGTTTTTACCTAAGCTCTGAAATACTTTACAAGCATGTCGAGCAGCTTAAAATTAAGTAAATGGCTACCTTAGACCTGACACTTTATTTCGTGATAAAACAGTTTTATTTGCTCGACTGCCAGCATTTAAAGTTAGTTTAGTCAATCCTGATGCCTTTATATTCGGATATAGCCCCACTAAAATAGCCGGAATTCGATGGAAAAGTGGGAAACAAAACGCTAAATTATTGCGGAAAAATTACACGAATGGAAATGTAACCCCATTTAAAGGTGAATGAAGTGAACTTCTCCCAAAAAAATGTTCATCTTTCTTTGGTTTCTGTGACAAGTTGTGCATTAAGGGAAAGGATTTAAATCGTTTCCCGTTCAAATTCCGTTTCAATTTCGGCCGATGCCAACTGTCAGTCAAGTTTAAAACTCGTAAATTCAACAACCCGGTGCAAATCTCATCAATGTCAGCTTATGCACTTCAGCCTTTCTTTTTTTTTTTTTTGCCTTATAGAACTCCATCGGCCGTGGGAATGTTTGCATTTCCGAGTCGAGCAAATTATTGTTCTTGTGTTCTGGTGGGCCCAGGAAAACGAGTTTGTAGCTGACATATTTCCACACAATTGGGGATAAAAAGAGCTCGCCCGAAATTTAATTCCGTGCGACTGGCGAAAGCCAAAAACCAAAACGACAAGTGTCGTCTGGCAGTTGTTGCGAGTAGGTACAAATTGAAAACGACAAAGGCAAACTGCTCTTTGGGGAATTTGGAGTTGGAATCACCCTGCGAGGCATTGTAAATATGCGAAATGGCCCGGCAATTGTCGCGGCTTGAATGGCGGCGGAAAATTCGACAAAAAATAGCAGTATAAAGCGGCAGTTCTGCCCTCGGCACACTCCATTAACACACCCACTTACACACCACATACACCATCCATAAAATATATATTGTATACATATAGATATATGTACAAACATCTGATATCAATGACTTTTGTAGCTGTTTCAGCCAATTGCTAGACAACCTCCCTTTCGGCATCGTTGTCACTTGATTTGCCATTTATCAGCATTTTTCTGCCCATCCATGTTGAGTGCGGTTTACAAAAGGACATCCGAATTCCAGCTGGCGTTTCCCTGCATTATTTTGGCTTGAATTACTGGCACAATTCAATAAGAGTCCGTCCACGTCGGTTGCTTAGAAATGCGTTTCGAAAATCTGTAAAAAAAAAACACAAAGAGGAATGGAGTTTAGATTGCTTTCGGCGTTGGCAGATAGATTGACTTGCAGAAATATATACATATGTTCTTGTGGTGTAGTTAGCTATTTTTACAGGGAATTCTCAGTTTAATGATTTATTAATACCACACACCACACTCACACAGTGGCTAAATAAGACCGCCCACATTGTAATATGCACATGTCGCCCACTTTAACCAAAAGCCCCAAGAAGGTCGTAATACCTCTTCACTTGCAAGCGGCTTATGCCAATTTGTTTGCCATCTTGCGTCTACCAATCGCAAATCGCCTTTCAATGAGCCCAATATTGAAATTCAGGGCTCACACAGAGTATTTCGCTTTAATGACAACAACACGTGGGGCCAAGCAGATAAAATTTAACATTAATAATAGTGCAAACTGCTTAATTGCCTCAGTAAGTACATCAAATCAGCTTAAATCAGCTCATTAAATCTAAATCAGCTTCTAAGACCCTTATTATCGTGCTGAAGTTACTCTAGTAAGCAAACAGAAAATTCCCTGCATTGAAATAATATTATGGCCATATGCCTGAATACCCATCATCAGGCTCCAGCAGTCTGCTTAATTAAAGGAGCATCGGATTGCAGGCGGTAGTGAATATTTGAGACCCAGACTCCGCTCTCGATAGTGTTTGCCTGCCTGTCCTTGTTGACATCGCCATCACATCGGCATCTTACGAGTATTGTTGTCGTCATCGTAATGTCCTTGTTCGTCCTCACCCGGAAAGTCCTAATTAGCATTAACCACTTGTTGCATAAGAGACAGCTAAAGCCCCCTCGTCTTTTTTCCATTTCTCACTGCAGAATAATGTACGTTTACATTACGTATACGCAGTGGAGTCGTGCTGCGGTTGGCATGTCGAGTGACCTTAATCCCGTCTTTATTATTTAAGCAATTCAATTAAAGTGTATTGTGTGTGTTGGCTAGTATTCTGTATTTAAATTACATTCAAATTCACACAATTTTTGCTGGACATTATTCTGCGAAAAACCTGCTACGTATATTTATTTAACTTGTGGTCTTGTACCACGCATACTTATTAAATTGGCTTTTGACTTCGGCTAACGAACATTATTGTAAATTTTAATTAAAACTGTAATATCAATTCTGAGTAAAGTTCCACAAAAATAATGTTCAAACTGCGGTCGACTATCCACACTTTCGATAGAAAGCCGGCGGATGTTTCGTGCTGGGATTGTCATTAATTTAAAATGGGAATTTGGCAGGACTCTGAATTTGTCAAATATATTTTTGTGTATATTTTTGGGGCCACGAGATACAGGGGCTAATATTGAAATATAAATTGAGATAAATAAAGTCTCAATTTATACCTTAGCGCAAGGTTTTTAAACTGTTTAGTTACACACAGATTAAATAAGTAGAATTAAAATAATTTTAAATCAATCACATTTATGAATGGCATTCAACTAGCTTTGAATGCTTTGAGTTCGAATTCACATCGAACAAAAGAAAATGTAAAGCGCTCAGCTGGCACTCAAATTGTTTAGTCCGAAGCGAAAGTGTAAGTGCACAAAAAATCACAGCTGGCTTTCGGGTTCAACCGACACGTTGCTGTTGACAAATTAAATCAACTTGAATGCTTGAAATGCCGTTCGCTTTGGTGTTGATAATTGAAATAAAATTTGCCGCCTAACAAGGGGAAAAGTAACAAAGGAGGCGAAAAGCAGGACAACGAACAAGGACCACGACCTGGACCAGGAGAAGGACCCATTGATGGCAGCTGGAGGTGGACAGGTGGTCCAAACAAAGGTAAACTTGGCCCGCAGCCTTAGCCATGGTCTTTGGCCTTTGTTTGTCCTCAGCTGGAACTGAAAGTCCGACCGCCTCGAACGCCGCCTTATTAAGTATTCATTATTGTCGACTGTGATTGTGTGTGTTTTGCGGGAATCCTTGTGGGAGTGTTACACTGCGAGGATTTTATGTTAGTTTAAGTATTAAAATTTTTGTTCTTTATTCGATTTCGACCATTATTTATGATATATTCAACTAGAATTGAAAGAGGAATGGCTAATAATTTATAACTAAAATACATGGGTTTTTTCTTTCGGTGTTTGGGGTGCGTGAAGAAATTACTTGGCTGCGGTCTGCCAATCGGAGTCCTTGACAGGAAGTGGGTCTCACCTCTGTCGGTTTGGGACCCTAATTGCCAGCGGCACATTAATGTTTGTGTAATTAATTTTAATGATTGTACTTTTGCGCTTGTTTCCCATTCCCATCGATGCTCCCGAAATGTGTCCCCAAAAAACAAAAGTTTCTTTTATTGCTTTGCTATTGTTCTTATTGGTCTTAGGATGTCTTTTCAGTGCTGTGTTTCGTAGCCTAGTTTCTGGAAGTTCTTTCAGGAAAACAAATAAGAAATGGCTATAAAATGTTTAGCAAAACAAAGCAATAAAAAAATCAATAACGAACTAGGAAGTGCAAGTGCAGAAAATGTTTAATTTTGATGGACAAAAGTTGCCTTTTTCCTTATTTTCTGTACAGTAGAAAATTGAACGTATAGTGAATTTAAGTATTCGGTAATTAAAAAGTGTGAGATTTATTTCATAGGCCGGGTTTATTATTTAGTTTATAGCTGTAAAGCTGATCATTTATTTAATACGTTGCATTATTTATTTAATTTTCCAGTTCCTATTTGGACTGACTGACAACACCTGAGTACTTGTAATCTGGATTGCTCACATCTTCAAATGTCAGCCACATGCAATTGTCCTTTAGAAGCGCTCATGACTGGAGTGGATTTTAAGTTGGCCGCAATTAGATGGCGAGGCAAACAAACTCTGTGGTCCTGAGAACATATGTTGAGTTGGAGGGGAGAGGATACCCCACAGCCAGACAACCACAGGGATTCCAAGGACCTCGGCTCAACAGCTCGCCGAGAAGGATGTTCTTTTTAATGAATTGCGATGCGGACTAAATTTAGCCGAGTTAGACAGTGTAGACAGACGACGGATTGGGGTGTCGGGCATTTAATGAATTTTCCACAGGGCGTAATTAGGCAAAACAGGAAGTGAATGGAGGAGATGGAGATAGAGGAGAGAACTCGGCGGAAAGGACTCGTAACGGAATCGGATGACAGTTCAATGACAGTCGCCGACACGTGTTGGTCTTTATGTAAATGAAGGTGTCGCACTGATATCACCGTTTAATGGCTGAGTTAAGGCATCAGCCGGCACTTCAATTCCTTCACTGGGTGCCTTGAATTATGCCGAGGGAAATTATTACAAAAAATTATTCAATGTATGCATGGAACATGGGAACATTTAACGCTATGAAATTTAATGAGCCCAAAATGGCGCATTAAATGACACGACGAAGGACGTAGGCCCAGGAAGTGAATGCTGTCAAAGGCGCCCGAAAGTAAACTGATGTATTTTTAATTGCTGCATACATTAAAATAGATTTACATTGCGAGAGTGGGCCGGAAAAAGAGCTGCTTCTTCACCTCTCAAAACCACCCCAGTATTGGGTGGAAAATCTGTATGCCAAAAAAAGGATTCCACTGTGGACTGTGTGGACAGTCCTCGTGCAAATATTTACTGCCGTCAGGAAGGGAGCTCCGTTTTTAGGCCGGGTAGACAGAGTTCAATACTGGCTAAGTCCATGGAAATCTGCCTGGAAATTTAACTTAGTCGAGGCCATGTACAGTGACCTTATGCCAAGTCTTTGAGTCGACGGGGTTAAGTGAGGTCTGAGCTCTTGAGCCATCCGCTTACTCAAATATGCCACCTAGGGCGATGCACTTTAAATATGATTCTATTTTGGGGTATTATTTCTGAATATTAAGTGCCAACGGACTATGCGATGAGTTGGGGGATTAATATTCTTTTTGGGCGTGGAATTTTATTTACACTGTTGTTTTTGATTAATATTGGACAAAAAAGCGTTAAATGAAATAACAATAAGTGGTATTGCTTGTACTGATTCGTACAAACATACCATAAGCTGACTTCTTATCGGAAAAGCAATCCTTTTATTTTCCTGCCAACAAAGTTGTCAAACATCCATTTGTGACCCTGATTTAGCAACTTGTTTTCAATTCATTCACGTCCCACTACTACTATGCACTATTGGCCAAAAGGCGCGAGTTAAGGCTAAGAGAAATGGTGAATCATTTCGAGGGCGCTGAAAAGTGTGCTACGGTTTTCTTCGGGCCACTAAGTTCTGTGTTCTGTGCCCTGTGACTGCTGCTGGCGCTGATATATCTGAAGCCATAAATATCCAGCGACCAGGGGACTCACTTAGACGCTCAAACGATGTGGCATTATTCAAAATATTAACTTGAGCTTAGACAATATTATGAAAGCAATAAGCGGGGCCAGCAACTTAAAGTGAGTGAGCTCTTCCCCCATTATTTTCTGTCTTCTTTTAGACAAAATTAAATTTCTCAAATATTTTTCCCCTCACACAATACCCACTGCGGTCTCCCAAGCGAATTTTGAAGGACTTCGGCGGGATGTGGTTTGTCAGAGAGTTTATAAAAGTAATTTGCCTGCGGCGGTCTTCGGGGAAGAGTGGGTACTATATATAATACACGCGCGGGGAAATAAACGTAAAATTTAATTTTAATTCACTTTTGTCGCTTCAATAATGTATAAGTTGAGCTGGTCGGAAATTGTCAAACGGCCATCGCTTTCTTTAATTTATATGCATATTATTGATATGCCAGGCACGTAGGGTGGTAGTTGTTGTGGCTGTCGGACACGCGTATCCAAGCGAAAAGGAAATCCTATTGGGATGCGGAAAAATTAAAGAAATCAAGTTGGGCAAACAGCAGAAATAATAAAATACATCAATTCCTTCGATAAGAAGTTATTTGGAGCTTGTCGATGCTGCTTGTTTTATGGTAAATATCCCTTTTTAGTACATATTCCCATATTCCTCACATTTGCGAAGAAATTAGCAATCATGATATTTCATTTAATTTTCTAAAGAAATATTTTTTTTCTTCATAAAAGTAAAATGTTCTCAGTTTTAGTGGCTTTATAAAGAGTTATAATCTTGTTAAAAATATTAAGTTTTAATTTAAGAGTGCAAGCTCGTTTCAAGAGCAGCCACTACCCTTCAGTTCCTAATTAATTACTAAGATAGGCAATCCATCAGAGCTGCCAGAAACGCCTCCAAGCCGCCTTTACATACTGAATTATATCTGATTTAAAAGCTGGCTTTGCTCAAACTGTCCGCTCACCGATTGATTTGGATCGCAAGCCGAATACCGCGACGCACTCAGCCTGATTGTCATTGACGGAAAGGCCCGTCGAAAATGACTGATGATTTTTCCCGTCACTTGTGGGGATGCCTGTGGCTTAATGACATGCAGGTCGCTTCCATGTTGTCTCCAAAAAGAACAAGAGAAATCGCTGCCTTATGTGGCACGAGCTGGAATCTGTCTGGCTGAGATACCAATCTGAACACTGAATCGCAACACTCGGTGTATGTAGCTCCCTTGGTTAAAATAATGTTAATGCTCAGGATTTTTCCCGTCGCTTTTCATTTCGGCTATACCTTCTTTTTCCCCCTTCAACGTGATTTGTTGCTTTAACGTGATTGATTTTGACCGACACTTTAATTACAATTTTCTCTAATGACCCTCAACAGGGCTAAGGAACAGACACTTTCGGTAGCCCAACTGGTGAAGTAAGAAAATCGATGAAAAAGCTGAGATTTTTTCAAGCCAAGCTTTTCTGGTGACATTTTCCTCTCTTTTTGTGGAATTTGTATGCCTTGTGGCCGTTTTCCCTCTCTACCTGTGCCCGATGAATTATGAGGCAGAAATTTGTCAGGATTTTCCCCTCTTGTAGACAGAATTTCGACTATAACCATCTGACAAGCTGAAGCCTGACGTTGGGCAAAAAAAAAAAGAAAAATGTTCGAAATGTGATAAACAAAAATTATATTTTTCTCAGAAAATCTTATGTTCTGCAATTGAATTATTTTCTGAACCCATCTTATGGCTTCAACTATTCTGCACGCTAGTGTTTATCATCATAATCAAAAATTATAGTTTTTTAAAACTTAATGCGTACTTTTCAAAGAACATCAAAAAGTCGCCATTCCGCACTAACTCGTATTCACACAGAATGAAAAACTCATCTGCGTTCGCATTTATGATAATATTTCAGCGGTCTATTGTAATTTCCATGGAAGGATTTTCCTTTCACTTTCTTGTTTTCTTATACGCCTTTTTATCCTCTCACGTGAAAGTTTTTCGTGGCTTTTACTATTTTTTTTTCCAGGCAACGGTGGGCTTTTCCCCTCGAAGGTATTAAAGCACAAACTCTTTAAATATAAGCATTTCGCCGAGGCCCGTCTACATTGTTTATTTTTTAGCATTCAGATTCTGTTTGCCTTCGCTCGCACATAAATTAAGAAATGGCTGAAAAAATTCCCTAGTCCACGGCTCGTTGATGACAGGCTCTCAAGCCAAGCGAACTTTTCCTTGACGCCCTTTAAGTCCCTGGCAACGCCACCTGCTGACAGGTGGAGTCCTCCGCCTAGACACTTCCACCAGCCGGGATGGCTGGTGTTCCAAGGTACTTCTCGGGCGGCTCGACGGGCTCCGGCTCTCTACCCGGGAACTCCACGACTCCAACCCAATTACCACCCCTGGCTGACTCTGCCGCAGCTTTTTGTTTTTCCTTTTTTTTTTTTTGTTTGCTTGGGGTTCCATGTTTTACACGGCTGTCATTCGAGACTCTGAGCTGCATAATTATGTATTTGAACCTTTTGAAGGGCATACGTCCTTCACTCGCACTCCTCGAGAGGAATGAAAGAGTGAATTCCAATCCTGAATCCTGAAGCATGCGAGAATTTCTGTGCAGAATGTGTAATTAGATTTCAGTTATTTTGAAAGGGATTTTCTGGCCATTGCAGAAAACCAGAGGGTCAGCTGGCACCACCATTATTCCGAAAATTACTTGTGCTCAAACTGTTCGGGTATTTTTGCTTGGCCAATTATTATAAAAGGCATTTCTCGTTTCATTAAACTTGTAATTGCCGGTTTGGCAAAGCCTAGGAAACGTCGGTTTCCTTCAGCCCAAAATTGCCATTTTCGGGAACTTTAATAAATGCCAAGCCGCAAGCATTTTTAATATTAGCTTTAGCACCCAACCGCCCTCTCGACTTTTGTCTCGTCAATCATTAAACACAAAATTTAATTAACTGTTAATAAAGCAGCTAATGAAGACAGCTCTAGAGGCCACCAGAGCTGAGCCACACCCCGTCTCGATTTCCCAGTTGGATGAGCCACTGTCAAGTTAATATTGCCTTTGGCTCATATTAAGTGGCGCTAAGCTCTGCTGTCAACACGGGCGAATCGAGGAGATGGGGCAAGACCAGAACCAGAACTAGGTTCAAAACCAGGACCTTCTCTCCCATTCCCATAAAGTGTCAGGGATCAAAGGGAAAACTTCAAGAATAAATTAGACGTATATATATATGTACGTACTAACACTGTTGGCCACTGCTTAAGTCCAACCTGACCACTGTCTGCCACGTTCCTCACATATAAGTCATGGCAAACGCCTTTTATGGCATTTAATGGAGCATAAACTTGGCTCGCTTTTATGGACAATTTTCATCAATAACAAAGACTGAATGCAGCCAGACATTAAGCCATCACACACTCTGACGCACTTTCCTTGGAATGAACATGACACTCGGAGAAATGAAATCGATTTCCGGCAATTTCATTAGCTTATCATCGATCATCGATTTTAAGGAACTGATACTATTTCTTAGAAATTATTATTATATAAATGCTAAGCCACTGAAACCACTTTCAAAAGTTTTGCAGGCAATAAATCCAAGCAGCTTCTTGTTGATTTTATCCCCTCCATCTAAATGTTCTTCTAGTAAATCATTTTTTCGTATTTGTTTGCTAAACATGTTTCTCCACGAGGCGATGCGTTTAAATTGAAAAATTGAAAAAATATTGTTAATCTTTTAATTTGATCAATCCCGCTCCATCCAGTGTAAATCGAATGGGTGCCAAGTCAGCTAGAAATTCCGGCGGCTGCCTCATCCGGGAAACTCTACGTGCCGGACATGGCTCTACATATATATATATCGGTATATATATATATATATATACACAGACTCACCCCGAACAGTCGTAATTGTCCTGGGGCACTTTGGATGAGTGAGTTAAACGGCAGGACTGTTTAACTAAGCCTAGTTCAACATGTCTGGGTGCCTCCTCATAATCGCTTGCCGCATAAAGAGAGGCATCAAGCTGATGGAGCAGAGCAGGTCCTTACATATACATTATATATACATTTTACTGAGCAGCCCGACAACAAGTCAATAAAATTTATGACCATCAATTTCAATGTGTCGAAAGTTTTCCTTCTTTTCGCATTTCCCTCTGCGGACAGGCAACAACCTCGGGGGTCCGATGGAAGGTCCCTTGTTTTCTATAATTTATGCCGATGGGCAAACAGGAAAAATAAAGTTTTTACTCATAAATTTCCCGCAGGCTGTCCTTAGCACCTAATTTGGCCCACTTTAAAGTGGTCTTGGCTCCAAGACTCCAAGGCTGCAGGACTCGAGAATCCCAGACTAGAACCGGAATCGGATGCCATCCCTCTGCTGTCCTTTCCGCTTTCCGTTTTAATTGTTTGCTCAACACCTTGGCCAGTTTGCCTAGCCACCCATTGTTGGCTTCAGCCTTGCTTACCCAACATAATAAAGCTTGTTAGCGTAATTGCTTAATTGGCCAAGTCCATGGCTCTTTCTGTGGATATTCGCCGGGCTCTAATGGCCGTGTTTGTTATTTGTTTTGACCCGATGACCATATGGGCACCAGCACTCTACCAGGCAAACACTGGCAACACATACATATTGGGCTAGCTTGCTGGCCAAACACTTTGAATGGAGTGCGAATTGCATTGGTTGAATGGGTTTCGATGTTAAGTCAAGGGAATTCAGTTACAAAATGTAATATTTAAGTTTTAGAAAAAAAAATTAGCTTCGCCTGAACTCTTTAGACTGCTCTATGTTTCAGTTAATAGTTTCAGAGGCATTTTAGGTTTATCATTCCTTAATTAATATGGGGCTCTTTGTATGTTCCATTCTTCTGCACAGCACTTGGCTCTTTTTTCCATATCAGCCACTCTGATAATTGGAAAATCTGTGGTAAATCTGGTAGCCAGCTGCCACACTATCGATTACCACATGAAAAGGAGGCTAACTGGCATGTGTTCAGGCATCAATTAGAGACTTCCTTTCGGCAAAGAGGGAACTTCATTAAATGCGTTCATTTCCACATCGAATATCTGTCTGTCATTCAAGTTGGCTTATTCACCACCAGCTGCCGTCGGCGTAAAGACGATTTGATATACCTATCCCAAAGTGCCGAAGTGCTCTTAAGACACTTTATTCGCATGTCAGTGGCGTGGCAAAAGGGGATAGTCTTCCCTTAGTAAACAAATTATTGGAATAGAGCTACAATTTATCAAGTACAAGATACTTTGTTACCAAAAAAGAAGGCTGTAATTGGCCCAACTTATTTTTAAAGCGTTTATTGAGCACCCCGCTAAGCCACTGAGTTTTTGCCCTCGTAAAACACTTATATATTTTATATCAGAGTTCTAACTCCCCTTGGAAATGCCGAAGGGAACACATGTTTCGAAGCACCTAAAACCTCCGGATCCCATTCCAAATCCGATTCCAGATCCGTGGAATGAGGAATGAGGACTGCGACGATCGCGTGAACAAGTAAATGCCAGGCAATAATTTTTTTATTGCCAGCCAATGCCAAAAACATTTCGCATCGAGTGTAAGTACATATTGAAATAATGTTATTCCTCTGCGGGCGTGGGAGTGTGGGTGTCTGTCTGATAAGCAGCCAAAGTCCTTGTTATTGTAGCCGTTAAATCCGTACTCACACACATGCAGTGGCACACTTGCACTCCCCCCAAAATGGATGGGGGCGTGGCATGTTTGCCGAACTCTCGATATTTACGAACTTGGTATCGCTTGCGTATCGCTTTAATCAGACTCTTTGATTTTACAACACCATTATGCACTTTTAGTGTGATTGATTGGGGGGTCTGGAAAAGTGGCAAATGCATTTGGGCCATTCGACCATTCGGCCCAAATGCGAATTTACGAATTCAAATTCGATTGGGTAATAAAACAATGTGCATAAAAGGTTAACGATTGGCAATAAAATTCAAGGGTAGTGTCATTCGCAAATATAGAGAAATTTAATTATATTTACGGTGGCATGTGGAGAAAACAACTGCAGGTACTGCAGGTGCTAAAACCAAAACTAGTCAGCAATTCAGAGTTAAATATCCCAAATTCCAGAAATATAAAGCCATTTAAATGTATTCTCAATTTGGTGCGTTTTGTTTTTGCTATTTGTATGAAAACATTTATTGACCATAGTGAAATTTTAAGTCCTGAACGAACACATTTGCCTACCGCCTAAAACAGCGAAAAATGGGCTCATATTTACCAATTCGCAGTTGATGTTGCTTATACCGAAAATTCCAATTGCATCCGTGTGGTTCGGGGCAAATACTTACTGCGGTGAGTGTTTCAAATTGCTGCAAATTTGATCTAAATAAAAGCGAGAACTTTTGTGCCTGGCACTTTTGGTCTGGAAACTTTGCAACAGTTATCAGTGGCAGTCCGGCTTACATTGTTCTCAATCGAAGTCACGACAACTTTTTGCCACCGTTTGCCATTGGCAGACATGCAGCTTGCTGCACTGAGAGAAATTCAGTTGAGGAATTGAAATTTTTAGTTAGTTACATGCATTCTCAAGCAGTCAAACCATTTTCATCTAATCTGGAATATACATACACACAGAGCAGCTGGGCACTTGCTGATAAATTTTTCCAGTGCGTCAGTGCAAATTGTTAAATAAAACTTTCGCACTTGCTTACAAAAGGATGCCGAGAGTCCTGCCAGACTGCTCCAAATGCGGAGCAGTGAACCTCATGCATAATGCAGATGGTCGGACATGCAGCCATCTCGCTGAGGAGATTACAGTCGGTCTCTGTTTGCCGAGAGATGTATTTGAGATATGCGGGGCATTCCTACAGCCATTCACTCATTCATTCGGTTTATTCGGAGCCCATCCTGGCACTCTAGCTCCCAGTTCCAAGCTCCGCCGCCGCACAAGTCCTGGCCACAGGAGCTCCGCTTATTTACTGTCCGGCTTGTCAGGCCGGCAGGGTAATTAGGCAGAGTCGTGTGGGATTGTGCCTAGCTAACGACCCGCCTGAATAATTCATTAGCCGGAGGTCCTCAGCCCCGCTATTCACTATGCCACATACACCATCCACTATCCACATCCTGGTCTCGCTGGGCATCTGTGCTTTCCAAAACCCACCGCAAACATAACCCAAATGCAAACAAGAACATCCTCTGGCTAGTTGGTATTTCACTGGGTACTTTTGAGTACTCTGCCCCAGATTGAGGAAAGCCACTGAGAAGTGCACATATGTGCATTAAATGCCACTACTACTACTACTACTGGCTTTTTCCATTTGCGTAATATTGAAAGATATCCATTTTGCCACAATCACACTATAAACAATATTTATTTCGCCCAAGTGAAAGTTTGTCAAATTGACGAACAACGTAGATTTATTTTCTGTGAAACGATTTTCAATTTCTTTATTTGTTTTGCCTTTCAAATCTTTGCCTTTAGACGAATTAAATGTATTTATAAACTTTACGACCCATTCCAAGCACTCTGGCTAGACATCTGTATAACATAAGATTTGACGATTATAAATGGCAATGGGCTTCGGAATAATGTAAATTTTCCTTGGCATATATTGGCCGAGTTTAGATGGTAATTTGTGTGTACATATATTAGGTATATTTATGTTGTGCACCTGTCCAATTTGGCCGGATAAAAATGATAAAGGGGGAGGAGGAGGAAGAGGTTGGCCGAAACGTTAAAGGGTCGCTTTATTGTCGACACGTTTCTCATATTTCTGTAATCCATTACCAAGTCTTGGCCATCCGTCACGGACTCACAGCCTCCGGCGGACTTCAAAAGTTCTCCGGCTGGCCATTTTAAGCAGAAACTTTATGCGTAACGATTTTCTCATGCCTTCTAAGCCGCTTATGTCGAAGATGTTATGCTCTTGAAAATATTTGTGTAAACCGACCAATTTAAATAGTATTCAACCAGCAGGGAAAGTCATACCGATTGGTGGTTGATAATTTAAAGTATTTTAATTCACTTAATTCCAATTTATTTAACATGAAATAAGTCTCAAGTTAAAGCATAAAAACTGAATTTGTAGCTACGAAAAAATGTTATCAATAAATATATACATTTTCTATCCGAATGAACCAAAAATATATTAAAATCGGAGATCCTGTCAAGTCTTACATATTTGCACTGCAGCTGAAGCTACTTAAAATGCAATTATCGTGTACTTTTCCCCATAAATTTCAGCAGAGTATCAAAACTGTCAGAAATGTTGTACTGGTAACCAAGTTACAGCAGTTGGTAACCTCCAAAATACATGCTTTTTATTACCGTCTGGAAGAGCGGAGGGCCGCCAGGAGGTCGAGATTTGTGCGCTGACAGGAAGCAACTTTTGGCTGACTCATGGCAGTTGATTTACTGCTCTCACCGGTGCACGGGAATGGGTAATGGGTAATGGTACTATGCAGGTAAGTGTTCTGGCCTGGCCCACAGACTGCAGCTCGACAAATGAAATTTTGGCCCGAAACACTGGGAGGAAAATCTGCTGCCAGATGATGGCCTTTGTGGCCTCCAAAGGCAGGAGGGTTTGGGTACGTGGAAAGTGCTCGAGTTCGTTGTGCTTCCACTGCACATTTTATTTTATTTTAAATTCATGCTGGCTTGCTCGCATTCTGATTTCGCTCCCACTAATGGGCTGCTCTTTGTCCCGAAGGAAAGGGAATGAGTCCTTCGTCAAAATTCTCTGTGATTCGGTAAGCAATTTTCCATCTTGCACAATCGCAATCAACCGATGAGCTTGCAATCCGCTCGACGCCCTCCTTTCGACTGCAAGGATGTGGCATATGAGGATTTTTCGGTGATATTGATAAATGCAACTCCTCCTGTCGTTGGCTGAATGCGACTGATTTTCCTTCAACAGGGATTTATTAAGCTTACACTAATGTGGTGTAAAAAGCAATGCATACATACATGTGACTTAAGTAGGGTGGCCAAACCAAATCGCTTTTTTTTTGATTAAAGGTTAACTGAAATTCGGCATTCTAGTTTGGCTGATGAGGGAAACACACCAACACACCCGACACATCCTTACACATTTATTTTTCTTTTTGTTACTATATAGAGTCCCTGCCTCCAAGTTACTTACCCTATCTCAGTTGATTCGCCTCCCCAGCTCTGCCCCACCACCGGCGCCGATTGCCTCGCCCAGCTCGACCATCACATCCGAGTCCTGGCAGTGACTCGTACTCGTCTCCAGAATGCTGATCCCGGTGGTATTATCCGTGCTGACGAACGGCGTCTCGCTGAAGCGCACCTCCACGGTCTGCTCGTCGCCGGAGTCCAGGTAATCCCCGTCCGTCTCGTCTGTCCGCCGGCGGATTCGCCTCGTCAGCTCCACCTGTTGATGGTGTGACGGCTGCAGCTGGTGCATCTGATGGTCGCCACCGTGCACCAGGGCGGCGTTAATGCCGCGCCCGCTAAGGATTGGCGACACGGCACCCGTGCCATTGCCGTAAGTCGGCTCCCTGGGGATAATCAGCAGCTTCTCCTTGGGCAGACAGGTCTCCTGGGTGATGCCGTTCTCGTCCTGGTCGTCGGCGTCCAGACTGCCACCGCCCATGCCACCATCCCCCTTGCCATGATGCAGTCGCGGACCACAGGTGTTCCGATCACTCCGATTATAGCCCCTGGTGATGTTGATGATGTTGTTGTTCGAGGGATTAAAGCAGGGCAGCACGTGCTTGAACTCCTTGCGGAAGTTCTCGTTCAGCCAGGCGTACAGGAAGGGATTGTAGCAGGTGGAGCTCATGGCAATAGAGTGGGCCACAAAGAAGAATAGGATGTAGAAGCGCCACTCGTTGGACTTGTCATCGAAGTCATCGAATATGTTGACCACATTGATGGGCAGCCAGCTGAGTCCGAATACCGCCACCATGGCGATGAGCATGCGGTTGGTGCGCTTCTTGCGATCCCGATCCGCCTCCTCCCGTCTCGAGGATTTCGATCCCGGCTTGGCCCTGGCCCGCTGGTTTAGCTTCACCGATATCCACACGTAGCAAATCGAGATGATGAAGAAGGGCAGCACAAACTGCAGAGTGGTTGTGATGGCACCGAACACCTTCCGGTACTGCTCCGATGGCCAGTTCTCCTCGCAGTACACCCGCACATAGGGCATCTCCGGTCCCGTTGATCCGGCGGTCATCACCTGCATATAGGCCTGGGTGGCCGAGGTAGAGTCCGGCGCCTCGATGAATCCTGATCCCTGGGCCACAAAGCTTCCGTTTAGCATTAGAGTGGCCTCCACCAGGGTCTCGTTGCCTGTCTGCGTTCCGTTCACCAGCTCGTTGGTCATCTTCATGTACATGCCGTAGGGAACGGTGGCCAGCAGGGCTATCACCCAGATGCTCACTATGATCCCGATGCAGGTGGAGAGCTTCATGCGCGGATGGAAGGGGTATATGATAACGAAGTACCGATCGATGGCAATCGAGGTGAGGGTCAGCGTGGATATGTAGATGCTGCATCCCTGGGCAAAGGACACCAGATGGCACAGACTCCTGCCGAAGGCCCAGCGACCCATGAACGTGTAAAGCGGAGTAAATGGCACCGCCAGGACGCAGAGCAATATGTCCGACAGGGCCAGATTCGTGATGAATATATTGGTCACAGTCTGCATGGCCCGATTCCTCAGAACTACGTAGCAAACCAGGACATTTCCGAAGACACCCAGGACAAAGACCGTGGCGTACAGGACGTAGAAGAAGATTTGCACGAACTGGTTGTGAATGATCCCGCCGCTCCTATCCTCATCCGATGCAGCCACATCCGCCAAGATAGCGCTAGTAGTTCCCGGCGACGTTAGGCTCCAGTTGGTTGTGCTGACCAATGGCAGCTGGCTGGTGCTGATGGAGGAGGAGGTGGTGGTGATGGTGCTCAGCCAGCTTAAGTTGGCCATCTTTACGGCTCCCGGGGCTAATGAGTTGAGTGGTGGTTGTGTGCTCGACTTGCTGCCGGTGGTTCCGGTTCGGATGCGCACCACTTAAGCGGCCATTTCCGTCGCCGGCGGAACTGAGCTCCTTACCCGATGGATGGCCTGGCCGAAAAGCACTTGGCTGCTTAGAGAGCCGTGTGCGATATTCCGCTCATCGCTAATTGACTGAGCCGTTGAGTTCTGAAAGTGCATACAAATGTAGAAAGTTTCAGTTGGAATAACATTGTACAGTTTAATATAAATGTTTCAAGCCATGTTTAACCGAAACTATTAAAGAACAAGTGGCTAAAATATCATTACATCTGCATCATTAGGCATTGGAGATTGCCCTCGAAGTTCGTCAATAAAATCGATGATAGTAAGTGCCTTACAACCGTGTAAAACTCAACTCAATTTATTTCAAAGTTTTCAGCAGGGAATTCGTCTTAAACGGACTTAAAAACTAAGTTTCCCGCTGGTACATCACATTCCCGCCCCGCAACATTATTCCCACCCCAAAAACTTTGCTCTCACTTTTTCAGTTCTGCCCTTTGTTTGTCTGCTTTTTGGCCAAAAGGGATTAAGTTGTTGCCCCGACTAGCTTCTACTTTTGGTTGCTGTCAGGACACGCTTGCTCGGCTCCCAGCTTCCAGCTTCCAGCTTCGAGCTGGGCTTCCAGATTCGGGGCACTGAGTTTATTAAAAACAATGCCAATGTGACAGTTGCTGTCTCTAACTGGGCATTAAGAATGAAGTCTTGAGACCCCGACACCAACCGCTATTCGGACAGCTTAAGACTGAGATGAGTTGCATACTAATTCCCCCAAAGATTGTTTTCTTTGCAAAGAAACTAGTTTTAATCATTCAGAAGCACTATATGTTTTGAAATCAATTAGAAATATGTTGAAAAGTAAGTAACTCGTGGCATACACATTTTTTTCCATACTTTAAGACTGCTTGATTAAGGATTTAAAGGCCTATCCTGTATTTTATAGTTTACTTTACTTTAATTCCAAAACATTGTATGTGCTGTCTAGAGGATACAGTAAACTGAAGCTAAAGATTCTAAGCCGCATTCAACAAAGCCGCATTCCCTCTGTGGAAAGCTTTTCACAATTAGAAGCAGATCCTGGCCAGCAGTCGAAGGAGATTATCAGTAACCCATTACCCAAGAAGCCCACTCGCCACAATGGCCAGCAATTAGGAGCTGCAACCAATCGGAACAATTGGTAATTGCCAGATACCCAAAACAATTGGTAAGCTCTCCATTGTACACTTCATTGTGGGCGGCATTTAATCTTATGTTTTCAATAGCAGGAAGTTCTGGGAATTTTATTGCTTCCCCGAAGGTCGAACGTTTTGGCAACCAAGCGAGCAACCAAAAGCCATCGATGCAAATATGCCGATGGCTGACGGCTTCTGATCACGTACAGCAACTAAATGCAAATTTAATTGGATTCATCTAACAACGTTCCGGAAAAGTTTTGGCCAACATGCAGGTGTGCACATGCACATGTAGGCGACTCCAACAAAAACCTGTTTGTTAAGTCGTCCAATATTCGGTCCAAAACCCGGATAATCACGATCTCCGGGCAATTTCGGGGGTACTTTACAAGGTTGCAAATTGAATTCCTGCGCTTAATGAACACATGACGAACACCCCCGGGTCACAGATAACAAGGTCAATATAGTCGACACGAAAGGGCGAGTATTTTGCAGATGGCAAAACTTAATTAGAACTCGAGACCATTGTGTCATTAGAAGGAGGAAAAAGTTTGTGCAGTATGCCGCAGAAATCCTTTTGACAACCTAAGGAGTAAAACTTTTTACGGCAAAGTTTGCAAAACTAATTGAAAGCTTCTCAAAAGCCCCAAAGGAAAACAAACAAAAGAACCCATGAAATTTGCGATTTAAATATGCCACCTTATAGACATTTAACCATTATAGATGGTGGTCAATCAAACTTGAAACATTAATCATTGAAAATGAAAAACAATAATAAATCTAATCAAGCTCAAGGTTTTCCTTATTTATTACCATTATGTATCCATTAACAAAAAAAAAACCATCAAAGACAAGGTGGACAGGAGAAATTGCTAAAAAATTACTCCAGATATTACGGAAAGTATCTCACAGCCCGGATGTTTTGCAATCCGGTTAACAAGAGGAATGTCCATGGAATTTTGAGCCGCGGGGCAAACGGCGGCAGTATAATCATTTTGATAAATTAATAGAAAACAGGAGCAGGTTGAGGGAGCCTTGAATGCCGGATATTGTGTCCTGGGGATAACAACAACGTGGAAACAAGAAAAATTGCCAGTTAACAACTTTTTGTTTTGACATTCTTTTTATGAACGCATTTATCCAGGGATTGCCTGGCGTGGCCCATAAACTCCATCACAATCATTACCAGCAGCCGGCATTGGCAAGTCCCGAGTGTCGTCGGCATCATCATCGCGTTCATCCTGGATTCTGCGACCTGCCCCTTTTCTCTCGCCTCCATTGTCCTTCTGCAGGACTCACGCGCCGCACTTCTCCCATTATCATTACTAACAAGGCAGGTTGAGTGTGTCATCTTGGCGGTCCTTTCCGTGATCTGCGACACTTCGTAATTTTAATTTTGATGCATTTGTCACCATTTTTGTGCGCTTTTATGAGCTACACTGCGCGAAAAGCTGATCAGGGCCGAAATAAATGTGTTTAATATATATGTGTAATGGAGTAAACAAGTAATATTTATGTTTAAGCACCATTATCGGCATTCTTGCAGATTCTTGTTATTAAACAGCATGTTTGTGGCTTACACATTTTTAGTTGTTTAGCTAAATTCTTTTCTGTGTACTGAGCCGAGCGTGACATAATGAAACAAGGCCAGGGAGAGAACAAACGCTCACTTCAATGGTGTTTTTTTTGCTTTCGCAATATCAGGAACATCCGCATCCGCATCCACATCAAACTGTTCGACTCCTCCTTAAGTGCTAGTATATGGCCTACTTATAGGCGCTTGGGGAGTTTTATGGCGACAAGGTGCATGCGACCTCCAGAGGGCAGAGCCATTAATGAATTCGCCATCGCTTCGGGCTTAAAGATGCAGTTAAAGTGTATCTCAATGGACTGTCAGGATGTTTATGGGTGCGCAGGATAGCCAAAACACAGTGCTAAAAAAGGCGAGCGGACAGGACATCCTCTGGGTCCTTTTATGCGCCCAAAGACCTTTTGATTTCCCATTTACGGCAACCGACGATCCGGACGGAATTAAATGAAAAGCAAATTAAATATCTTGTGGGTGACTCCACTTAAGGAAGACAGTTTGCTCGGAAATATATAAGCTACATCATACGGTTTATTGTTTCTCAGGTTATTAAACACACTGACTTATTTATTATAAATACATCCTTTTCACAGACTTCCCTAAAAACAGTCAACTGACAAAAGCTTGAACAAAAACAATAAATGCGATACAGGCCAGATAGCAATCGGAAAACAATCAAACACCATTTGTTTAATTGCAAAGCAAACGCTATCTATCAGGAAATATTCGAATATTAATGGATTTAAATTGAAAACATATGATAAATTTAGTTGAGTTAAACCACTAAGCATCCGAATCTTTTACCAACCAACTAGATATATTATATATATATATTTTTCAGTCTCTTTCCAGGAATAAAGTTGATTAAGCTCGTTTGCGTGTCGCCATTAGCTATTTATTGAGCATATTTTCACGGAAACTTTCGGCTGAACCTGCAGTACGAGCCACACCGGAAAAGCAGATGGAAACTATGCCATTAGCAGGCCACGGGATTTGCCACCAACTCCACTAACGATTGGCCGGAGTGGCCGGTGATCAATGCCGAGCTTTTTGCACTAATTAACATGGCTATTTCTGTGATAATCAATTACAAAGTTTGCGGACAAGTTGGCGTTAGTTTCGCTTCAAAGAGCTGCAAAAAGAATAAAGTTTGCTCGCCGCCTAGGAAATTACTCAAGATATTAGAGGTCCCACAGACAGATGAACAGACACAGGCCGTTGGGAGCATGTGTTCAATGTCTGCGTCAGTGTCATGGATCGATTGATGACGCGGAATTTAATTAAAATTTTGCCTGAATTTTTCTGGTTTTTGCGCTTTTTTTCCGATGCCATAGCACTGGCACTTTAATTGGTTGCCTCACTTGTTAGCAGCCACTTTGCACTTAGCTACTTTTGAAATGTAGGCTTCGAGAATTATTCATACACATATGAGTATGTACGTACATATATACTCATATATATACATATATACTCATTCGATTGAGAGCTGCGGCGGGTTAATTTATTTACATGATTTATATGCCCTGCAACTAATTAGAGAGTTATTTCCATTTGGCTCTCGATGCACACGAATCGAGGGCAATCTTCCAGTAACTGACTCACTCAATGCGGGTATTTGCCACATTTACGATGGACACATAAATATTGAGTATATGCACACAACGCTCCGAATCGCATATATCAAAGTCCACATCGAAGTAATAGTCATAAGTGGGCAAAAAGTAGGGAAATTTCAATCGGTAGTGAGACTTAAATACTCTTTGGCTTGCTACAAAAATAGGTCTGGGTATAATTAATATTAGATTACTAATAAATAGAAACGATTGTGGAATATTCAGAAACTGCAGTTGAGAAAGAGAGACATTTCAACTCGAGCCCTTTTAGACTTAACTATTGTACATACCTGTGACCACATTAATGCTCCTCTAATGCCCTGACTATGGCCATATCCAAAATAGCAATTGCCATGGCTCCTAGAGGTGCTCCCCTCCAAAATGTGCCCAAAATCTCCGGACTCTCCCAACTCCGATGCCCATCCCTGTGCCAGCGGGCTAAGCCCATTAAGGTCCATGTGGACAAACCCGACGATAAGCGTCAGCGGCATTCGCATAAAGATAACGCTGAAATCAAACTAAATGGCTAAAATTGGCAGGCAACAACAACCAGCACAGCGGCAACAGGAAATCCAGGCGGTAATATTTTATCAAAAGCAACAAAAAATCAAACCAAAAAAAAAAAAAGAATGCTGAAATCGCATATAAAAATCACAGTTAAACATTATTAGAAAGATTGGGGGCAGGAATGGCCATTAATAAGATTGTTTTAGCAAGAATTTACGGCCAAGGGCGGGCCTTTTTGGCCAACTCCTCGCCCCTGGTTCGTTGATTCCCTGGTTCCCTGATCCCCTGATCCCCTGATCCCATGGCAAACACCATGGCCAGTCAAGCCAAAATGTAAACAAGTCAGCATACCGATGGGCCTGTTTCTATGGATTTCTTCCAGTTGGGCTTGCTTTCCCCACTTTTTCCCCCATGCTGAGCAGAATATAACAGACCTGACAGTCTATTCGAATTCGAAAATTGAAATGTTTGCTAACACGAGCCACTTAAAGTAGGAAACAGGAATTGCGGAAAAAAGTGGAAAAAAGCTGAAAAACCGAAACGAATTTCAAACAAATTACACGGGCACTTTTGGCCAACGTTCAACGAGGCATGCGGCCAAAGAGCCATCAGTTCCAGAGGTCAAAGGTCCCCACTGTGTGTTTGTGTGTGGTAAGTGGTTTCCTCAACGAGCTTTAAAGTCCCTCGAAAAAATACAATTTGAATATGGCGAGCAATTACAATTGCCACGTACTCACCCCCACACCCACACCCACACACAAAAAACAAAATGGTCGGGCCAATTATGATCCGTCGGAATCAACAATGAAAACAACAATACTCGTAATAGGCCATTCTTTGTGATGGCCAGCAATCTAAGCTATTCGAGTGCCAGGATTATTGGCTTAGCAATTTTTTAAAATTGTAGAAGAACCTTCAAGCATTCGTGAGAGGCTCGGAAAATATATTTTTAAAAATTTAATCCTTATTTGGTAAGCCATTGGGATTAATGTGCAGATAATTGGTGAATTATATACATAGGTCTTAGTGGTACTTGTCCAAATTTTACATATTATTATTTTCAAATCAATTTAACTTACTAAAACACAGTACAATATAATAATCAAGGGAATGATTCTAAAGTCTAATACAAAGTAGGTATATTTTCTTTGATAGCGTAACAAATCAGACTTATGTGTAAATAGTATGTATTCTGTCAAAAGCCGTACTTCTTCCGTTTGTCGGCACTTGTTAGAGCCCAGAATAACGGGTTCCAGAAAACTAACCAAGCAGTTTTCCTGTTGGCCTGCAACCTTAAGATAAGTATAACTGGACCAGTTAAGACAGGCAGGACATTTTCCGGCCATTTCCCAGTCGGGGAGTCTTGGTTGAATGCTTAATAATTTTACGTAAGCTTTTTGGCAGCCGAGTGCCTGCTGCTGAAACAGCTGAAACTTCTGAGAATCGTATGCACTCGCAGTTGTCATGAGCTGGCCACCACCCACTCCCCGGGCAGATTTCCCAACCCCCACCCACAAACGCAACCCGTTCCCAGTAGTAATAACCGAAACGCAAGCCGAGTCTGAAATAAAAATGCAAATGCCAAGGACACAGCAGCGACGAACTTTCGAGTGGTCGACATGTGGTGGCGTTTTGGCCGGGGGCGTGCCGACCGCAGTCTTAGTTTGCAGGACTAGGACCAATGACAGGAGGTGTGGCTAACAAGGACACTCGTCCTTATCTCCCCCCTCTGTCTGTCTGTTCGTCTGGCCGTGTTGTCAGCCACTGCTTTCTTCGGCTTGTTTACTCACAATTTTCATTTGGCATATGCAAGGACAATAATTTCACTTACAACTCGTAGTTCGAGTCCTTAAGGTCATTCGTATTTTCCGATTATCTTTTTGGCCCCATGAAGTAGGCTTTCTGTTTGGCCCTTATGCTTTGAATATCTCAAATATTCTTCATACACAAAAATCCTTTGTATGTTAAATTATTCTATTGCTTAAAGGATGCATTCATATTCAACTACTACTACTACTACTACAACTTGTGTCCCATCTCCCTGTAGCCTTTTTACTTAATTAAGGTGCGGAAAATTACAAGACGAAAATCTATTCTAATTTAATCTCTTGGCGAAATTTATTTTCATTCAATGGAACTCTGCATACAAATTTTCTATTTAGCTGCCCTTTCAATTGAAAGGTAGAGTATCTTCTGCGAATCTCGGAGCCCGTTTGTGTGCAAAGTTCCCTGATGAACTTTCATATGCCACTTCAAGGATAATCAGTAGATTTCAAAGTTTCACCCCCTCCACGGGTCACTGAAACCCTTTTTTTGGCCCAATTCCTTTATCGTTGTTTGTATGGCTCATTTTGTGCCTATTCCTCGTTTGGCATTGCTCACTTGTTTAGGCGCTTAACCTTTTTCCAGCCAGCCGCAGCAACAATAACAAAACCGAAACCAAAACCAATTTCCCTTGTCTTTTGACGCCATTTGTTTGCACAACCTTGGTCCCGGCCGTGTCCTGTGCTCCATCCTCTGCGGACTCCAATGTCCTTGCATAACACACGGCGACATCGGCGGCTCGCACACATACGGCATATGGATGGCACATGGCTCATGGCTGATGGCTCATGGCTGATGGCTCATGGCTGATGGCTCATGGCTGATGGCTCATGGCAAGCCCAACCAATATTCGAACCGTATAAAAATCAATGAATTTTATTGCTACTACACATGGAGCTACCTCACTTCCTCGTCCTTGAGCTGTGGTGTCTGGTTTGTATTGCATATTTCGTTGCACTTTAGGTCTGGATCTCAGGTTCAATTTAAAACGGTCCAGTCCTTGAAGTCTGGGAATCAAAGAATTGCTTCCACCGAAATTACTTGGTCTTTGAAATCTCTCAAAAGGGGTCAATGGAACATGGTACAAATTGGTTTTTATTGAAAGTGATATTTACTTGTGCCCACTTTTCTAAAGGTACTTCATATATATATATATAAAGCACGCTTTTCCCTAATTGTTTTTCATGATGTTTTCAATCTTTTAAATAACTCAAACGATAACAATACCTTTGAGATATTGCATTCGATATCTCACAGCTATACTATCTCTAGAGAATAACCCATTCCAGATGCAGCATGTGCTAGCATGTGAGGGCGGCTGGTTCAAGGGGCAGTGACCATAATTAATTGACCATTTACTGCAGCTTCGCTGCAAAACAGTTGCGGTTGAGCAGGAGACAATGGCTTCATAAATTCAGCTCGAGGAGAGCAATCTCAGCCGGATAAGTGCCGCTCCACGGGTTGTTGTCCTGCCCCGCCCACCGAGAGGGGCAATCCGTTTCGCCATTGTCGTTATCAGAATGTCCCTATCAGAAGGCAGTGCACTGAAAAGTGTCCTTGCCCATCGTCACTCATAATGAGGGATCCACGACCATTGGGCATTCAACGCTCCCGAGACCCAAAACAGTTGGTGTCGCTTCGGTCAGTTGAAGCCCGGGTAAACGCTTTAACATGACCGAGTTTGGCAACCGGAAAATTGTCTTGGAATGCGGGGATATCTTCTCTCGAGGAAATCAACTGGCCTAGACCTTAAAGTCAGGCGAAACAAACCATCGTATGAGATGAGAACAAAAGCACGCGAATATTATCTACGTTGTATATTACCAAAGCGTAAAGGCCTTAATTTTTTATGGCGACTTGGGAGAACAAGAAGCTCGAGAGTTTTATGGCCGTGGAATTCTTAATAAGACAAAAGATTGTTTACTTCATGGTATGTGCATAAACATTTTGACACATTTTTCTTTTAATCGAAATTTAACAGAAAATATAGCGTACTTAGTAATGTTAGCAAATGAATTTTGCAATAATTACAAACAATTTCAAAATGCGATAGAAGCCCTTCAAATGTACGAAAACCTAATCTCCAGACCTGAAATATCTAAAAAGAAACTCTTGCAAATTGAGAACTTGACCTTTTCTGTGGCAGCTGCTTTTGAGCGATTAAGTTATCCCGGGTTGCCACGATACACCCCAGCTGCTGACCTTCATCGGGATTATCCCCTGGCTCTGGCTGTTCTCAATTTCCATTTATCATTATGCAGATTCATGTCTACAATATGTTCATTTAGAAAAATATATGTATGAGGCGGGGAGGAAGGCAAAAGAAGCACTTTGCCCGGTCTATGCAAATTAATAAGCAACTCACTTAAATGCAGGCAAACTGTTGTAAATGGCGTTTTAATCAACGTACCAAGACAACAAACGAAATTAATTAAATGTTCTCTTCATGGCCGGCATCTCGACTAAGCCGGAACGGAGGAGCCCAGACACTAGAACCGCTCACTTATTATCTGGGTTTCGGCCAGAACAACCAGGACAACCCTCCCATCCTTCGAGTCGCCTCCTCCACGTGGAACGTCAATTTTTGCATTTTAATGATATTTGAACCGCGGTGTGGCCCACGATATGGGGTTGCATTGGGAAAAAAACCAGAGACGAAGTGGGGATGGTTTGCGCTACCCACAAAACGATGATGGCCATGAGGATGACGATGGCGATGGCGTTGGTGAAGACCCTGACCAGCTCCAAGCCATATTATAATGAATCGATAAATACACTTCCATGGGGCGCCGCGGAAAAAACTTTCGGCGTCAAATGGATTATTCTAAATAGGTTATGTTTCGGGGAGATGACAAAGCGAAAAGTTCTTTTTGGAACTTTGAAAAGGAATTTGCTTTGTACATTTATATTTAAATGAGGCCTTTTTCATGAATTATTTAGACAAAAAACTTTACACTCTATTAACTTTAGAAAAACCAAGCGCATTTTGATGGCCACCTTTTCGGGATCTTTTCATGTCTTTGAAAGTTTCCGGGGAGTCCAAAATTTACATATGTTTTAAAAAACGTTTAATAAGTTATTTGATACTAGCACTTATCTGCGCATTACAAAATCAGGCTTGGGCACTTTCCCCCACTGAAATCGAACAGCCAAAAGGACTCCAGTATGAATAGGGAATTAATTACGTTGTTGGCCGACGGGTTTGGGCCTCAGTTGGGGGCCCCAATTGCGGTTTCAACATCCATGAAGCTCCCACGAAGTGATTTCTTTCTGCGCATCCCTATTTGGTCCGTCGTTTAATTGAAAAGCAATTAATTTTTTGGCCTGCATTAGGCTGCCCCGCAACCAGCTTGCTTCCCCGCGTGGCTCCCAGAGGACGCTGAATTATTGACAAAAGTTAAGTGAGCAACTGCACGGACCGAAATCATAACCAGACATCGACATCACCAGAGGTAAATTGAAAGGGAGCCCGGAGTCGAGCCGAATCGGGTTGGTTTGGGTTGGTTTGGGTTGGCTGGCTTGGTCTCTGGAGAAATTTGAAAATCCTAGCCACAAACGACTGACTGACTGACTGGCTGACTGGCTGACTGGCTGTCAATGGGGGAGGTAACTAGGGACACCGACCACCCACTCGAAAAACCAGATTACAGGGCGGCAATAGGAGCTAGACCAAAGACCAAGTCAAAGGCAATTCCATAGCCAACTTGGCAGTGCTGGCCTTGGGAATGGCAATCGTTTTATGGCTCCTTGGCTGCCCGGACTTACTCTGGTTGTACGGGAACTGAGAACTGGGGCCTCCATCGCTCAGATTGGCCGTAAAAATGTCACCTGTGACTTGCGACTGTGAGAAATCAAATAAATTCAAGCAGCTGGCCGGCTCTCCCCCCTCTACGCATTTCTTATCAAGCCCTTTGCCTCATAAACACACGAACATATAATGTGTATTTACATACACGCCTTTAGCCTTATGCATTATTTATGCAAAAGTTGGTGGCCAATAAAATGGCAAACGGTTTGAAAAAGCATACAAGCCAAGTGCTTGGAATGAAAATATCGGTTTTGGTCAGCGGTTCGACTAAAAAGTACCCTATCTATACTTTTTCAATTCAGTAATTTCAGCATATCAGTAAATATTTAATAAAAACCGTTTAACCAGCCCGGAATAAGTACTTCGCTTCCATTAAAGTTCCAAAATAAATATTTTGTTAATCCGAAAGCAGTCATAAGAAATAACATACGTTTTCCAACCAAATGCCAATGTTTTGCTTTGAGTTTTGGCTCTGCAAAAATATGTAAATGTTTTCATCGGAATGTGCACATCGCCATTACAGGGAAAAAGGAATTGAACAAATATTTCTCTAAAAATACAGTTGAGCAGAACTTCTATTTTGAAAAAATATTTGGTTTCGGCTAAACTTGCATAAAATTGGGAAAATATTCTACATTATAATATAAAACTGACTTCAATTAGCCGCTCACCTCGTTGGCTTACAAGTGGATAAAACAAATATTTGCAACTTTTACTTGAATTTTTTGGGTTCCAGCTGCTCAATTTGTCACTATTTCGTGGCCCAAAGTTGATTTAAATGCAAATGGGGGAGAATGGAGCTTGAGCAAAAGAGGATAATCGGGTGAGGATATCCAAGACACCATCTTAGCAATTTTCGCCCCAATTGCGAAATTTCGGCGACCTGAAATTGCCACAAAGACCAGTTTTAGTGGCCATCAGGCAGCTTTGGCGCGGTCTGATATGCAAATTGAAATGCGTTTTCCTTTTACTTAGATCCATGGTTGCTCCATTGCTTCCCCACCTTTGAACTATCGTAGGAGTACACCAACTGATGCTAGAATTGCATATAGAATTGCTTCGGGCTTGCGGAATCCTTGAAATGAGCACGCGTATCACGTATACGCAGTGTGCGTCTAAAGATGATCCGATTGAGGGGACTAACTTGGCTGAACTTAAACTCCGCAGGCAGAGTTGAGAACGAGTTTGCATGTGACACCAATGTTCCGCTAATAAGTAAATCAAAGCATCAATCATCCTAAATCACACGATTATCACTTATGACATCTGCGTCCCAAGACAATAATAATGATTAACGTTACGTATACAACGCAGCTAACTTGACCAATTTCCACCTGAACAACATGGTCATTAGCATGCGCCCTTGTTGGGCAAAGCAATCAATGCATTTGTTTATCGAATCAACAATTGATGGATGGCTGGCTGGCTGACTGACTGAATGACTGGCATCCATGTCAGAGGGGATCAATTAGAATCAATCGAAAGTTGTTCGGACTGTCTTTTGTTTATCGTTTCGCCCTACACTCGAGGACCTATTAAAATTAAAGGGAAATTTGCATTTTTAATTAAGGAACAGTGACGACTGAGCCATTTGACTTGGCCATAAAATGTAAACGGACTACGTGGCTCCCCCACCACCACTTTCGATTTCCTTTTAAATGCAATTGGGTTTTCCTAATGTTATCTTCTTTTGCTCTTGCTTTCCATTTAGCCTTCTTGTGCTGTTCTCCATTTTGCTGCTGCTAACTTATTTGTTTTGTCGCAAAACAATATAAAAGTTGAATGTTTTTTTCGGGACCTCCAGTAGGAGGCCCACCAGTCTTTTTTGGCAGCGGAAAAACTTTTCTTTGTGGGAGCGAAAGAAAAGGCCGCAGGAGAAAGTTGACTTGAATTCAATTTGTTCGGATCGTAATGAATATACTCGGGGTTATACATACATCGGTCTGGCCAAAAAACATGTCAAACTTATTTTCGAATACATTTGAGCGTTCCGCCCATACTCACCCCACACTGCGGGATGCTTTAATTTAATGATTTAATTTCAAACTGGCTTCCAGTAAGTTAATCTTTAACTCGCACTCTGGCCGTTAATTATTATTGTTGGGCATTGAGACAAACAGCGGAAAGGCGAAAAGTTTTGGCCCGGCTGGCCACGGGAAAAAGTACTAAACAGGGGGTATAAATAAAAACCGAAAGCTGTCGACCGCCGACGTGTCAACACCGCGTATACGAAATGTATATAAATACAGGGAGGGGAGAAACGGCTCGGAACACAAAAACCAAAAACCGCAAGGATGGAGGCACTCGAGCACGTTTCGGCACTTGTTTGGTCTCCCTTTCACTGCCTCGCTCCCACTTTCGCTATCAGTTCTTTACCGCACAATGAAAATATGTTTCCTTTGCCTTCCGCCGAAGAAAATTTTTCCTCTGTTTGAAAGTCTTGTTTGGGTTTTTCTTTCGGATTTTTCTGCCGATTTTCGCGTCCGTCGTCAACGAAGAATCACAGGCAACTGAACGGTCCAACTTCGTGCGGCTAAACGGCCGACCAACAGGTTACTTGCTGATAAGACCTCGTGAAGAGCCGAGCAACTCGAGTCGTTTCCCTCGCTGCGTATACGTTATATGCAGCATCGTCGGGCTATTACGTATACGCAGCGTTTAACTCACTCAATTGCAAGGGCTTTGAGTGGGCGAGCCAAAAATTGAGTGACTTTTCGTGTCACAAGTGCTGAGTGATTCATGTCAATTATCTGCAAGCCGAGCAGAGCTGAGTGGATGACAGTTTGCGCCCTGAAATGAGCCGTAAACCGCGGAATTCGGTAAGAGGAACTTCATAAATCCATCGCTGAAAGAACCACTGATGTCATGTAAAAGTTTATAATTCGGAATTTGTATCTAAAACCTTAAAGATCGATTTTCTTTCTGCTGAATTTGCAAGGAACTTACCGGCTCGCTAATATTATTAAATACTTTAGGTCTTCACAGGTTACTATATTTAAATAAAGAACTTAAACCAATATGAACAAAAATGTATCTCCTTCTTGTTTGCTTTAATGGGGACCCAACAATTAGCTAATCAAGCATTATATTTCATTTCTTTCGCACACAAGCAGATAGACCATAAATGTATCTCATCCAATTATCGCCATCAGCCTGTGCTTACCTTCTAAACTTCCTCATATATGTATTTACTTCCTACGTTCGTCACCTCATTTCGTCGCTTCTCGCAATTTTACACCCAGCTCTTTCGTCACTGCAATGGTATATCTAATTGTCCTTTAAAGTTGTAACAACTTTAAAACTTTTAAAACGAAATATTGATTTATAAAACTGATAAATATTTAAAATATTTTAATAGCTACGTGAAAAATATTCTTAAGTAATTAGGAAATAATTTTTTTAAATAATGAATACATTATTATATATATTATATTATTATAACTTTCTCACCACATCATGTTCCAAATAATAAAGAAAACCCAGAATGGGTATCACGTAATCCGAATACAACCTTAGTGTCCTTATTTGTTTTTTTATCTGTCGCCGGAAAGTTCCACAGGAAATCACAAGCAGTCAAGGGCGTTCGGAGAGGGCTACAAGGGATGTGCCAACTGATGCAGCTGCGATTTATTTATTAAAGCCAAGTCGACAAACAGTTTACACTTGGGACGAGACTCCTCCTCCGGAGCCACCGATTGTCGTCCCTTTTCCATCGTCCTCGGAAGAAGGCTTCATATTTTTAAGCACCTCACCTGACACATTTATGCTCTGCCAGAAGTGAAGTGAATAGTGGCCGCTTTTCAGAATCCCATCTCCCTGCGAAGCCTCACTCTTTAGTCCTTTAGCCGATTACCATAAACAATGGCAACTTTCTACCTGAGACGACTCATCCTTACTTTCAGACTGCGACTCATACTCTTAGGGGAAATTTGTGTAACATATTCAAGCGCTGCTTTCATGAATTTTTATTTACTTGCCAGGCATCTTTACCAACACGCACTCCACATACAAGCATACATACAGGCAGGCCAGTCGAACGCCCTGTTGACATTATCAAGTAAATCCGTGTTGCGCATACGCCTCGTAGGCATTTTAAGGAAAAACTCGAAAGATAGCACACTTCGGCAAGCAGATGCTCATATAGCCTCTCTGTAAATCTGTATATGTTGAATAAGAGCACCTTAATCCATCCCTTACGATTATTCATGTGACAGTTTTATGATATGGTGGTCTGATCCAGTCCGTTTCGACATGTTAATTTTCTGAAATGGGAAAATTTTCTTGGAAAGATCCTTCAAAACTGAGTGACAATTTCGATTAGAAACTAACAGACCTATATAAGCACATGGTTTTATCAAATCGACGGTTTACTGCGTTTCAAAACTCTGGCTGAAATAAATATACCCTCTGCAAGGGTATATGGACAACATACGTCAAAATCTTAACGTCAATTTGGATGAGATGAAGTTGGTTATTGACGGCTTTCACATCAAAACAGCTTCGCATAAATCCGAGTGAGCACGAACCAAAGTATATTCTAAAACTATTTATCAAATTTTGTTCTAAATTATTTAAATACGTTAAAAATATCTGAAATATTATATCCACTAGTTTTGTTTACATACAGGTTCCAATTAAGATATTTACGAAAATACAAAAAACTTCCCAAGAATTGGATGGATGTGGTCATCAAGGCGCCTTTATTATTATATAATAACCTACATTAGAGCAGAAACACCACTTTACAACCGATACACCATTTAAGGTGCTCTTAATGGCTAAAACAACAAAATTTAAAAAAAAAACAGAAAATTTGTACTTTGGTTTATTTTGCCAGTTTCCTAAGAATTTAATTTATTTTCCCTCTCAGCTGCTCAGTTGACGGTGAACTTCGCTGTGATTCTATATTTATAGGTACATACATTTGTTTGTCCACATATGTTGTGTGTACATATATATGTATATACTCGTATTTTTCCTCATATATTGATTCTATTTTTAGTATTTAATTTAAAATTTCGGGCCATCTTTCAATAAACGCTTTTTGATGCCTTTGAATCATGGGAAAAGAAATATCACTCCAATTAATTTTTTTACACATAAGAAGTACAATTATATGCCAAAATCGATGAGTTTTGCAGTTTTCTTACTCAGTTGGACTTTAAGAGATGCTAATAATAATTTCATTTAATTATTAACTTTCTTTTATTAATAATTAACAAGCGCTTTTTTGAGTTAGTTTGCCTAAGAGAAATTATGTCATACATGTAAAATATTTCATATAACATTTTCCATTCTCATTCCAATCAAATTAAACACTTACAACTTAAAGCGAATCTATATTGGATGTCATATTTAAAATGGTTCATTTAACTCTTATTCAGATATTTTTGGCAATTGTAAGGAGCGTACGTACGTATGCTACTTTTTATCTATTTTTGTTGTAAAGCTGTGGCCAGCAAGTTAATAACGATGTTAAGGTCTAAAGAAAGCCAATAAGTGTCCTCGAGCAAAATTTGGGGAGGGAAAACTACTACAACTGTTCGAAGTTCGAGAGGTTTGGGCACAGCACGAACAATACTTGGCACTTACCTATTGGCAACTTTTTCTATTGAAATTATATTTATGGCAGCAGCTGCCGCTGCAGGAGTTTCATACGAGACCAAATTATATCCCGGGCTACCTGAGTTGTGCATCGGGATGTGGGAATGGTATACGTGCTCGTGGTGGGGTCTCCGTTCCGCCGGCTTATTAGAGCCAACATATTGTGGAGCCACGGTTATGCTTTGCATATAAATGACCCACATGCATACACTTGGACTGGTCTGCCTTAAAGTCACCGTTTGAGCCCGAAACCCATATCCAGATCCCTTCTTGGCCTGGTCACTTAAAGCAGACACTCTCGGCGACTTTCAATTTCAGGCCTCATTGATTGCGATACAGGGCAGACTATCTATGTATACAGGTCAGAAAGAACTAGCAAATACCCTACGAAAATAACGCTTTTCACTTAAAATACGTTTTTATATACTTATACGTTTGTACTTATGTACTTTTTAGTACATTTAACTAAAGAAATATATACATGTAGATGTAATTATGTATATTAAAAACTAACAAAAATAATATATATAATATATATTTTCTGAAGATTAGTTTTCTTGATAAAACAATTGTAAAGCGTATTTAGAAACAGGGCCTAACCACTTTTTAGTCCAGCAAACACTAACCTGCTGACAAAAGATTGGAAAATTCGTACAGTGTACATTGTTAAGACATCCAGAATTGAATCACCCACTGTATGGGCTCACTCTGGTGATTTTGGGCAAGCCCAGCTGCACTGCGTCTTCATAAAAGTCGCTTTGAGGACCAAAGTTAAATTTACATAAATTCGCCTTGGTTTCTGGACAAGTTCTCATCCTTTGCTGTTTTTCTCCCGTTCGGCAATCAATAAACGCACATAAATTTCACTTCTATCCGTTTGGTGTTCCTCCATTACTTTGGCATCTTTTGCGTCTGCCATTTTTTTTTTTTTTTTTGTGGTCCTCTTTTTTGTGGTCCAAAAGTTCTTATCGCCAGCTAAGCTGGCATTGTCAATGGAGAACACTGGGCGGGGTCGTAATTTATTTCCCATAAAACATGAAATGAAACATTTCGGCTCGTAAATTATGGCAAGAAGCAGGTTGAGGCATCAAAGTATTGTCGAGGTGCAAAAACAAGAATTATAGCCATGTAGTAGACCAGTTGAAAGGTGTCGACTCTTCGACATTTCCGCATGATTGTTTCCAAAGCCAAAGCTTATTATTTCTTATAAATACAAAAACTTAGATTACACGATATATTTTTAATGGATAAATTACCTGAAATATAACACACCATGGGAAACGTTGTAATTTTATTAGATTGCATCCAAATATGGGGCATGGCTTCTGAAATGGTTTAAATCTGAGCACAAATTAACTGCCACTACTTCGAGATTTAGAAAAAGTCCTAAGCGATATGGATTAAGAATCTATATGCTCTATATGGTCGAATTTGTCTCCTTTGTTTAGCTGCAGACAAAGAATAAAATGAAAATGTATGCATAACCAATTGCTTTTCATTAGGTCGAAGTCCGTTAAAAAGCTTGTTGTCTGTTCACACAAAATTTTCAGCCTTTTAGAAACGATTTTTGCAATTTCCTCCCTTTATTTTACGACCCAACTGGAATGAGTGCCAAAATGAATGGGAAGTGCACGGGAACATTTCGGTTCAAGAATATCTACTTTCGTACATGCCACAATAATTTTAAGCCGGGATCGTAAAATCTTTACGCGCAAACTGATAATGCCCAGTTCCATGGCACTTTGTGGCCAAATGTACAAACAATATAGCCGGTTGTTCTGGATTCCCATTCCAGGTCCACCGAATGTTGTTTATCGCTACCAGAGCTGTTGTGGCCAACATAGATGCTGGCTTGCTACCGATTTGTGACCTCGGTAGCCGCCACATGCAGCCTGGACCATCAGGTGAATGTGGATACAAGGATGTGCGGCTGACTGAGTTTGTCGGCGTTTTGCCGATACTTTCCTGATGTCCGTCGATATCACGCATACGAAGCGTGCGCCACTTCCAGGCTCCAGCAGCTGTGATACCCTCTAAAGACTAGGTGATCTGTGAAATTTCAGGATGATAGTGAAATATATACTTGAACTTATACGTCTTGAATATATGATACAACTAAAATATTACAATTAGTATATAAATGTAATGTTATATATGATTATTGGATTGGTCTTAGGTGCATTTAAAAAGGGTTTTTGATCTTTTTTGAATTAAAGAATTCAGGTTGGAAGATACCCATCTGTGAACATCAATATAATCACGAGACACTAATGGTTATCACGGAGTCGCTGTTCCCAGTTCGCTGAGCTTCTGGGTCCTGCCAAGTGTCATGTTTGACCAGCAACAGCAATAGCATGCACACGCATGCGGACGCATTGCGCTTTAAAGCCAATGTAATTCGAAGCTGGCTGGAATGTGGTCTTCTGCCAAACGGCAAATGGGCAACTGGCTGTGGGGTCTCGGCCCCCGTTCTGCCCCTCCTGCCGCTCTTGTCCAGTGGAGCAGCCACATCGATGACAATGACGCCAAATGGCAGGAAAGCTGCAGATGTCGGCCGTCCGCAGTTGGTTCTCATATTTCCCTGATCCTGGCCAAAAGACATCCCCTGTGTGAGAGTGCGCTGCCAGCGTGTTGTGGCATAATTTATACGCTTATTTGTTAATTTCGCACACATTCTGAAGGGGGGTGGGGGGGGGGGGTCAACGCACGGACAGATACATTACACAAACTCTTGGCTTAATTAAAAGTTAAGGCAACAAGTTTTCGTTCTGGTACAGTTGTTTAGTCCAAGAGACGGAATGATACCCTTCTTGTGCTACAATTATTTAGACAATTAATGTTTTATTTTTAAGTGGAATTTCTAAAGAATTATGACACTTATTTTAACATTCTTTATTGTTGTTATTTGTTTTTCAGTTCAACCCAACAAAATTACTTGATTGTAGAAATATCTTTAATATCTAAACCTGAGAAAGTTACGTGGGCGTTCTAAGAAACATTTTAAACTTTTCATTTGTAACATTTTGCATATCTAAAAGTTTTCTATTTAGCTAGAAAACAACCCTGAGAATTGGAATACAACATATCCGTCATTGTGACGGTTGCAATAATAATCCTATTACCCATATTAAATACCCTCGGTGACGGGCCAACAAATGTCCTCGATGAGCTATCCCTTTGCATAGTTAGGTGCCCCATCGCATCCTTAGGCTGGGAATATTTCAATTAATCAACTCATCTCGGACCAGCTTGATGGGCATTGCGATAGGCAGCGGAGCTCAAGCAGGGCACCTCGGTGGTGGATGGCTTAGCCGAGATGCTGGCCGGAGCAACAGGATAATTACTCGACCATATGCTCAAGTGTCCAGCCCAGGAGGAGGAGCAGCCGCAGGATGGGTAGCCACAGGAGGAGAAGCCACAAGAGGAGCAGCCATCCAAGGCCAGTTGTTCGACTCGAGTGCTCTGGCCGTAGCTTTCGCTGCGATGTAATTGTAATTTAGACACCACAAGCTCACATGAGTGGCCAGAGGCGGAGACAACAACTTGCCAGGGGGCCTTGCAAAGGTAAACTGCAATGAATTGCTTTTGCTAATCCCCCTTCAATAATCACTTTTTTGGCCTATTGGATTGCCTTGTTCCTATTATTATAACACATGGCATACCCAGCATACTTACATTTGAAATATAAAACTTTAGTGTTAGTGCCAACCCCCTGAAAGAAAAGCCACTGCCATGGGCGTATGTGTTTGTATCTTTGTATCTTTTTCTATGGTGCATGTGTTGCGTAATTTTTTCGCTGTCATGCGGCTAAACGTGCGAATTACTCGCTCTTTTTATTCGCTGGGCCAGCCGTCGCTTGTTTTATTATATTTTCTCACCTCATTTTTGCTGCGTTTTATCTCCGCCCGGCCACCACACACTCGCAGAAAGGCACTTGGAGCCACGTGTGTGTTTAACCTAATTACAGCAGACTTGTCCTTTTCACTCACAACTGACTGCCAGGACACTGGATTCCATGCCATAGTGCCTTCCGCCTGCGCTTGTAACTGCTAACAGGCAGATTAATGTTTAGTGTTTACTCAAATTATGCATTTTTTAATTACTTCTAAACGAAAATTTACGGTTTACTCTTCTATTATTGTACAACCTTTTTTGAAAAAAAAAAATTAAATGATTATTTTCTCATACGTAGAATATAAATAGATATGCCTTCGTTCGGAAGTAAATCAATCGGTAAAGGCTATTATTTTGTCCAAATTAGGAAAAACTCACTTAGCTGAAAGGGTATTAAAAAGTCGCGATATTATACCTGAAGTTCCACAACCTTTTAAAGGATGTGCTAGGCCACAAAGCATCTTGTATCCTGGTCTATTGTGCTGCTCTGGTGCTTGAGTTTGTTGTTGTTGTCGAGTCATTATATTCATTTAGGAATTCAATTATCGCCATAATTGCAGCAAGTGGTTAATGATGATAATGCGTTTACTCCGATAACGCTGGCGATTGTGATAGCGATGTAGGTGACTTGCGTTTTATTCCAGGAACATATAATTACAAGAGACACACAATTTTGTTAATAGCGCCCGGATTTACATTTTAAATGCCAATCTTCGCCAGAATGTACTTAAGAGCGGCTAAACAACTCAACATAATTAATGCCTGTTATAATATTGTACTCTTTGTCGGTCTAATTAATGGGAACTTATCTTAGGTCACAATAATTATTTATGCAAATGCAAAAGAGCAGAAGAACGCTAATTGCAGTCTAGTTCAATCGAATCTTCAAAACGGTCTTAGCTAATTATGAAATTTTACGCAAAACATTTACATGACAAAGATCACATTTTGCAATGCATGAAGGCAGCAACAAAGAATATTTTAAATGAAGTGAAACATTTAAATTTGGAATTTTGAAAGGGTGCGTCCTGCGAATTGACGTGGCTCAAATGGGTTGCGCTCATTTTAACAGCTTTGTTTTCGCTTTGAAGTCATTTAGCGACCCATTAAATATTTTATTTGCTTCTCTTGGCGAGAGAGTAAAGATTCGAATCTTTTTTGTACAAAAATCTCATGTGTACAAAATTTTCCTAACAATTGAGTGGATAAACAATTTCGCTTTCATTATCTTAACTTGCATTTACAATTAATAAAACAATTGGCTAATTGGTAGCGGATATAAAAATATCTTGGTATCAAATTGAAGTACCATTTTAAGACCATTCGTAGCTAAATTCAAAATATACACCTTCTCCGATTATCTGTCCATAAATAAATTGTTGGTTTTATGAAATTAAGTGCCTATACACGACACAAGATATAATAGCTTACATTCTACATTCATTTGATGGCGCCATCTAGCAGATAACAATATCATTAAGCTTGTTTCACAACCATTGACATCCTACATTACATCATGTATAATTATGATTTATTTTACGTTTACCAAATATTAGCGATAAGTTGGCCAAATGTTGAATTTGCAGGATTTCAGGAAACTTTGTGGGATTATATTCCAATTTCCTGTCAATGCTTGAGTCGGTTGAGTGAGTTGGAATAATTCTATATAAATCTATTCGTTCCTCTCACAAATTGTCAATTTTTTTGATTTGATTTCACTGATCTATTTACTATTTATTTTATTTTCATACGTTCTGCATATGTCACTTAGGAATCTGAATCGCTGTTCTACTGTAATAAATTGAGGAATTCTTATCGAGTTTTCAATGATGTGATGATACGATGTGAGATTTCATGATTCGTTTAAATACTTATCTTCCACTCAAAAAGAAAGTTTGCATTCTGAAAAAATAAGATCAAACGCGCCCACTTATGCATCTCGTTTGCATAGTTGAATTGACCCTAAAAATCCTTTGAAAAAATTAATATAGTGGGAGTACCCACATGGCAATGTTGATCATAAAAATAAAAGTTATGAAAAAAGGATAATTAAACTTCGCCCAACCTTTAAAAAAAAACTCAAGTATTCTTTCTTGCCTTTATACATTATTTTTGTTTATTTGCGTTTATATTTTTTATATACAAGTTTACAATGAGATTTCCTTGTCATCCGCTTTGATCGATTCGTTTGTCTATATGTTTTTATTACATTTGCCTCTGTATATTGGTTAGTGTATAATTAAACTTTAATATTCGTTATTTTATTGCACTCGGTTTATATACAGCTCAGGTAGAAGCTTAAACTGCCACGTAAACGCATCTAAAGGAAAGAAGGTGTAACAAATGTTTTACTAACTGCAAAATCAAGAATGTAACCAAGAGGCATTACCTAAAACTTGAATTGAACAATGTAAATAACTAATATACACTTCTACGTTTGCGGGATGCAAATATTGTACAAAACACATTCGCTAAAATTATACTTAATCTAGGCGATCCTAATCGACTGAGGATCTAATTTGGGAAGCCTTTGCCGTAAAAGTGCCGCAACGATTTAAAAAAAACCAAAAGATTCTGTATCTTAAGACGATATGTGTGAGTAAAATGATTTCAATAATTGTAAATATTTCTATACTCGCGTTTGTAATGTATATCAATTATGTGTATATCTATGTAGGTAACATATTGTATATATGCGTAAGTACATGAATACATCTATCTGCTATCTGGTAAATATAGGTATTTCATATTCTTTCCTCTTTAACAGTACGAGTATTCACTATATTTGCTTAGTTAACTAGTTTCAAGGTTAACCATTGAGTTCTCTGGTTGTCATATTATCGGTTCCCCCTTGGGTTTGTTCTAGCGGCCAGCGAAGGGCATCAGTGTGAATCCTTAAGAGACGACTTTAAAGCTTAAGATTTGGGTATGCATAAGAGTTCTATTGCGTTTCGATTATGCCGTACATATAAAAAGCCGATAACTGAACAACAGCTGCTAAGAGTTCGATATTTACACTTGTCGCCTTAAATTCAATTATTTGTCAACTGATATTTGGTGAGGTCCACCAGGTGCTCATATAGCATATCCTCCTGCGGCGTCAGTCCGATCATAATCCACCCGGATATGGCGGCAATGCTCCTCGTCACCGACAGGCTGCTCCACACGCTCTGCACACTGTTGCTCAGCTGCTCGAAATGGAGTAAATTGAATATGGAACTCAGACTTATCACCACGATCCTTGCACTTACCATCTCCTGTTGCGTCAGCGTTATGTTGGCATTGTTGTTGAACAGGTACAGCTTCTCGTCGATGGAATCGGAGCAGATGGCTAGGATTATTGTCGCCACATAGATCATGGTGATGATGAGCCACCGAAACGAGATCAGTTCGCTGGCATTCGAGAAGCTCCAGCGACAGATGTCCATCCTACAAATTTGAAATTTGAAAGATTTTTAGTCAATAACTAAAAAAATCTATTTTATTTTCCTCTAGGCTATTACCATATCAAGTGGGCGCTCTTAGATACGCACACTGGAAATAACTTATTCATGAACAAAATCATGGATATTGCCTGAAAGTTCAGCTGCGTATGGTGTGCACTTCCTACAGATTCCTGCATGACCTGACATTTAACAGTAGCACTCCGTTTGTCAGAGGGGCAAAGGTCAGGACACAGACTCCACTTCCACTGCCTGGAGATACTTAACATTTAGCCCAGCCACAGCAGCGCATAAATCAAATGGCGCTGGGATAACGAAGCGAAATGTCATACACAGTTTCACACTTCCATCCAGGCAGCCGAAAATGGCACAATTCGAATGGGCAAACAACGTCAGACAGTTCCTTTGGACCACCTAAAACCCAACCACTCAACCACCCGACCACCCAAGCCATTCAAAACCACCCACACACTTGTGCCATCGACTGGCGCAGCCTTTAAAGGTCAAGAGTGCAGCCAGGGTGGTTTGCTTGTGTGTGGGCAGCGACTTTGGCATGCAAAAAGAGCAAAGTTTAAGGGCATTAAAATATTTTGTGGCTGATGAAAGCGGCCACGCAATGCGAGCGCCGCAAATTTGTATTTCTATGAGAGCACGAAGCCGAACAAGTACCCAAATTGAGGTCACACCATCGCCACCACCACACCATCAGTTCCACGCACACTATTATCTATCAGTGTGGAACGATATCCTCGTGTCTAGACAAAGAAAAATGAAGGAAGTATGTAGAACCGGAGGTGCGAGGGCTAACTACCCACTTCCTTCAGCTGACTTCCAGCTCAATGAAACTCTCAGCGAATCCTTCGCCAACTGAGGTCAATGAGTTCTGGTGGCGAAACTCCATCGCTGCCACTGAGCATTCCCTTCTTGGCCACCTATTTTTAGCCGCTCGTTGACGAAGGTTGCGTGGTAGGCCAAATTGGCTTTTAATCAAGTCAAAGGACATCGAAAGCCCAAAGGACGCAATTGAAATTGACTAAGTGACTAGAAAATTGTAAAATCCATCGCCTAAAGAGCTAAGCTAGCTTAAAGGTGTGTAATCTATACTTATGCTTTATAGAATTCATTTCTTATTTTTCACCAAGATCCAATCCATTACACCCAAACTCACCGATCGAAAACGGAAACCAGACAGATTATGGCCAAGCAGTAGAAGGTATTTAAGTAGATCTCCGCAAATCCGGCGTAGTCACTTATCAGGGCCAGTCCGGATGCTGCTGCGGATGGGGATGAGGATTCGCCCGACTCCGTTCCCCGATCGCCGGAATCGATGTCTATCGCCGATGGTGTCGATGCGGCTGGGGGTTGGGCCGTTGATGACACCGTCTCGCCCGCAAGACTCATGCCATTGATAACCTTGGCCCAGTCCATGGGGTGGCTGCTCAGCACGAAGAGTAGATGGGCCAGAGCTAGACCGGCTAGCAAGCCGTGGCATATGTTCGAGATGAGCAGCCAGATTCGTTGAACTACACAGGCTAGTTGTATGTTGCTGGTGATACCATTGCTAGTAAAATTAAATAAATTGCTGGATTAGAGTGACATCACTGGCATCTACACTACACTATTGTGCGAATGTTTAAATATATTTAAATTCTCAAATAGTTAAAAACAAATAATTTAAATGAGTATTTTCAGCAGAATATTAGGAAAAGTTTTGTGATAACCTTAGATTTGGACAGTTTCATATGCATAACTGACGTCTGAGGTATCATTTCTATTTTCCGCAACTCACCGATTAAAGTCGGCATCCAGCAAACAGCGGGTATCACCGTAGCTGCCACGCCCACTTCCATTTCCGCCCATTCTGTCGCCGCCGTGGGCGTGGCTGCCGCTGGAGCGGAAGAGGCGACCGGCGCCTCCAAGCTCCGCGGCCGAGATGCCATCGAGGCGACCTCCGCCACCGCCTGCACATCCACCTCCGCCGCCGGATGCCGAAATTCCGGCGGATCCACGAACAGCCGCCCCCAGGAAGGAGCGCTTGTAGTAGCTGTGCTCCACGGGTCGATATCCGGATGACGTCTGCAGGAACATCTTGTCGATGTGCGCGGGCGCATCGTCCGTGGGCGAGACGACCGGCGTGAATGGGTTGTAGATCTCCTCGCCATCGGCCGGAGCTATGTCATCGGCCAGCTCCTTCAGAATCGAGGATATACCGCCTGCTGAGTACAACTTGGCTGTGGGAGAAAGAGGGATTCCATTCGGCTATTGTTTGTTACTTTGTTTTTCCATTCTCAGCTTCTTATGAGAACCATTTGTTATAAGTTTGTTATAAACAGAAAATGAATCAAATAAATTGTAATTGTTTGTGAAATAATCGGTGTATCAAGTTTTACTTAGTTTATTTAAAGAATAATCAAACAAGCTCGTCTAAGACGGCATGGTATCATGGTATCAAACGAGCCAGTGCGCAGAATCGAGAAAGTGGTGGGTGGATGTGCAGGTGGATGGGTGGATGGGTGGATGGGTGGATGGGTGGAGCTTTTGCTGCAAATGGTTTTACTGAATGGAAACTGAGATCCGGAAGTGGGTGACACAGGGTCTACCCAAAAAATATCAGTCAGGTCGTTTTGCGGAACTTATCGTTGGGATTGGGTACTATTTTGAATTCCCAATTACTTTTAAACAAACTAAATTCAAGCGCAAGCAAAAATATATCAATTTAAATATTAATTCACCTGAAGAGTTTCAAAACTAGCATTTAACTTGTATTGCTTTAAATAAGCCAGTATATTAACATCATTAGTATTTTCAATGAAACCCCAAGCGCAATACGAACATGAATTCATATTTTTATACATTTTTGGTCGCAAAACACAAACTAATTCATGTTAATCTATCATCATCATCAAATAACTTGTTTAATTTCTTACATTAAGTAAGTTATTAGAGATGGCTGAAGTGCGAAAAGTCAAAATATACTCACAGATTAGCTGGCCCCGCTTGTCCCTTTGCGACTTGGTCTTCCGGTGGACGCGTCTCTCCTCGAGGCTCTGGTCGATCTCGAGTTCGCCGGAAAGCGAGGCGTCGTGCATGTCGGAGCACTGCTTGAGGTACCGCATCAGGGTTTCGTTGGCCTGCCGGACCTCCATCTCTCCGGCGGCTATTAGCTTCCGTTCGCGTCTCCGCCGAGACTCCGACTTGCTCCTTTTGCGCCGCGGACTCTTGTCGAAGCTGCTCCTCGAACGCAGGGATCGCTGGGCGGGACTGGCCTGTGGGTCGGAGAGGGACTGCTGTTTTCTCGATGCGCCCGTGCTAGTTCCGTTTCCAGTTCCGTTTCCGGTTCCGGCGGGGGCGGAGGGCGTGGGAGAGCTCTGCTTGAGCTCCCGGTCCATGTACCCAAGTATTCCGCGATGAAAGGACGCATCGGGATCAGCAGGTGAGTGAGTTCGCCTGGACCGATGGTGATGGGTGGCCGGTAGTTGCTGCAGGGTCTCCCGCAGACTCATCGCATCGCCGGATGAGTTGCGACTGCCATCGCTCTGCTTGGGCGGCGGCGGTGAGTCCCTGGTATTGCCTGCGCCCAGTGGCGACTCCTCCTCCCCCTCCTCCTGGCCCGGCGGGGCGTGGCCGTTGACCAGCACCACCGTTTGCTGCGACGTCTGGCTGGGCGAACCCACCAGCTCTATGCTGTCCGCCGAGCTCTGGGCACTGATGCGACCCGCACTGCTTGGCGTACCGCCGCTGCCGCCCGGATCCGCGGATACCACGCCCTCGTTGAGGGCTGTGGCACAGTCCAAGGCCTCTGCCCGCTCGGGCGTGGTGGGCGTTGGAGCTGCCGCTCCCGTAGCCACCGCCTCCCGTTCCAGGCGCCGCTGTCGCGCCTCCGTGCGACGATGCCGTTGATGCTGGCGGTGCACCTTTGCCTCCATTTGGACTTGTGGGATGCTAGATCCGATCCGAGCCGAGTTGAGCCACTAGGCCAGCTGCATAACAGGTGGACACCCCCTGGGAACGGGCACGGAAACGGGAATGGGAGTGGGAACTTTGTGCTGCTGCAGCTTTTGACCCAAATAACACAGTGCACACCCACACACACACACACACAACCGCGAGAGGACACGACCACAACGACAATCAGCGAATGCAGCTCAGCTGCGAGCTGGTGGCATTTCCTCAAGGCTCCACTTCAGCGCACTCTGCACATACGGATATCATTGGCGACCGAATAACTGATCACTTATCGGATAGATCAATCTCTTTGTTACGGTACTGCGTTCGATTTTTACTCGATTACTGCGTTATCCGTGCATTGTTCTTATATTCCTTAAAAAAATATTCACGAGGCGAACGGAACCGAAACCAAAGCACCGCGTTCGAGACTCTGTTCTGCAATAACAACGAATTTGTCATTGCGAGGGGCTTAAATAGACGCAGCTCTCCCAACTTTAAAGCCAACATTACCCTCTGACGCCGACTGCTCTGCCTCTGTTAACGGGGACAAAATATACTGTTACTTTCTCAACTTACGTCGATAAAGCATACAATACACCACGGTTTAAGCACATGATAAAAATTTGTAAATACTATACAACATTCATTGTTTTGCTTTAAATACCGGTTGACAGGCTCGATATAACAATCTTCCAGACACGTTTAAAATTAAATCGATTTTGGTTCTTAACATTTGATGTCTACGAATTTCCTCGCCCTTCAAAACATTAATATCTAAAATTTTACATATTCGACTTTTGACCGGCAGTGTCAAATGCTTAAGCGCAGTCTCCAACCTATGTTAATCCTGGCGCACTGTTAACTGTAACAGTGACGCCCACGCCGACGTCAACGTAGACGTCAATGAGAAGCGAACGGTATTTTCGGAACGCCATTGAGAGCGAACACGTTTCAATGTAGCTGTAGCGTAGTAACCGTTCGAGAGAGAGAGAGAGCGCTAGAGCTTTAAGGACAATGACGTCAACAGTGCGTGCCTGTGCACCCACACATTGCAGCCATTTGTGTAATAGTGTGTGTCTGTCTATGTGTGTTGCTTGTGCTTGGGTTTGTTGGTATTATTGACAAATTCTATTTTTAGGCATCTATAAAAATGTGCGAGCTGATGATGGGATTTTATTGACAACACCTGAACTCACACTTAAAAAGCAGCTGTGCTTCACTGTGAGAAACTTTGCTGTTTATTGGGCGGGATTTTAAGACAATGTATGGAAATAATTAGTAAATGGAATTTTATACATTTTTAAATTCCTATTTTGCCTGTCTTTTTCCCCTTCTACTACGTCATATTCTGCAAAAACCGATTTCGCCCACGCGTCTCTTCTCACTCCACCACAATCACCATCACTTTCTCCATCTCTCTTTCTCTCGTTCTACCTCTCTCTTTCGCACTTTCTCCTCTGTGCAATCGATAAATGCGTGGTACGATGTCAGCTCACTGCGCAGCTTTCGCCTCTGATGACGTCAATGGAAAAAGCTCAATCCAAAACCAAAACAACAACAGTGCCTCCCTTAGGAGCCAACCACCTCCCTCTTACCAAAATAAATTGACAAAAGCCGGCAAAAGCTTGACAGGCGTCAGGAAAATTGGATTATAGTAAAACTGAGAAAACAGAGAGGGAGAGAGGGAGAGAGAGAGCGGGACAGACAAAGAATCCTTATGGCGTTGGCGTTAGCTAAAGGCCCTTGAAATGGCAAAAGTCTGTGATGCGGGCGGATCCAGAATATATATCCATATAACATAATATGCAGAAAACAAAATGATTGAAAATCAATATTTTGCGTTATTAAATTTTGTGACTATTTTACACATAAATGTCTAGAACTGATAATTAATTGTTATCCTGTTCATTCGCCTCTGAACAGAAATAACCGCGAAACTCTCACCGCTCTCCCAAGCCAGACAGACATCCTGGAAGAGAGAGAGAGAGCGAGCGAGTTTGACAGAAAGAGGAATGTAAAAAACCTCGGTGGTAAAGAGTTTGAGTGCGAACGTCACGACCATGACGTCACACTGACGTCAGTGGGCGTATTGCCAAAAAGAAAACGCTGTTGCGGCGGAATGAATGAGGGCGACGGAATGCTGCAAAATGGCAGATCGATATAAAACTAAGTCCTTTCGTTAAATTTATACTGAAATAGCGTGGCCAAATAAGAAGTTTATTCACACAGTACATGCACAAAGAATATTTAAGGTCCATTGATTAAAGCTAGACGTTATTGAATTGTAAGTCTTCTAGTAAACAATTAAATTTAACCAAAATGGTTTTTAATAAAAATGGGGCACACAAATTATGTGACAGAATTATTACATATGTACATTCAATGATCTATTAGTAAGGTAAAATGGTGGAAGTTTATTGCATACTTCTTAGGACCATAAACATGTTGACTATAAGTTAACAATATAAACTAGCTAATTAAAAAGATAAAGACTTGTTTGATTGCTTGTTATGTGAACAGAATAATGTCTTGCTCTCATTAATGAAAATTATTATAGTTTATAATATTCAGCCGGTAAGCGTTAAATAGTGATCTAATGAACAACAAAAATGGAAAGTGACAATGCCACCAAGTAGCGTTGCCAGTGGATACGCTTGGGTTGTTAGGTCAATATGGACAGACAAAATACAGCAGAACACTGAAGACATATGTAGGTGTTGCACTAAGAAATATTAATAATGCCACTGCTGGAGGCACCTGCGGACTACCTGGAGTCCTCTCCGGATCAATCGCTTCAGGCGGAACTGCCCATCCTTCTGGCACCGCCAGGACCGGCCGCCTTGGCCCAGGTCCGGATGCCTCCGCCCGAGGTGCGGCTCAATCAGCAGAATCCCGCACAGCAGCAGCAGCAGCGGATGCAGTTCAACCGCCGCCAACTGGGTCGCCGGAACTCCTTCGATCGGGATGTGGCCATTGCCGAGGAGGAACAGCACCTTCCGGCCTTCGTCCACCTGCTGCCCGTGGTGCTACCCCAACAGGGCCCGGAACCGACACTGGACGAGCTACTGGTGGGTGCACGTTAACCTTGTGACGAATTAAAAGTGATGAAGTGGTATTAAAATATTGTTTGCTTAGCGCCGAGTGACGCAACGCACGGATCTGGAGGCGGTGGAGCAAGTGCGTCTGCGCGTGATCTCTTACACAGTCAGCCTGTCCCGCCTGTCGCTCTTCCTGCCGCGCCTCCAATCCCTCGACCTGAGTGGCAGTGTGCTGAGCTCCCTGCGCGACCTGGGCTATGGACTCCTCCAGCTAACCCGGTTGGACATCAGCAACTGCGGCCTGAATAGCTTCGACGGCACCAGTGGACTGCCGGCCATCCGTGTGCTCATCGCCGATGGAAACATGATCCAGCGGGTTGATCCGCTGGCCGAACTGGTCCACCTGCGCGTTCTCAAGGCAAGGAACAACCGGATCAGTGAGCTGGGCCTGCTCTCCTTCTTGGGAATGTGCCCGCAGCTGCAGGAGGTGGAGTTGCAGGGCAATCCCGTGTGTCGTTTACCGCTCTACCGCTCGCTCCTGGCGCGCAGTGTGCCCACGTTGCAACTGTTGGATGGACGGGTGTTGAACGGTGAACCTGCTCCGGTGGAGATGGAGGAGGCCACATCCCCGGCATCAAGTGATCTGGAGTCTGGCTCCGAGACGACTGCACAACGGCCGAACACGGCGCCTGCTCCGGAACCCGTTCCTATCGCCTTGAATGCTGCCATCCGGCGCCAAGTGTCGGCCAGCTCTGGCTCCACTCCAGTGGCCGGATCGGTTTTGAGCCTGGTGCGCCAGCGGCGAAGGCGCAGTGGCCACGCCTGGGTCAGTTCCTCCTCCTCCAGCGGATCGTCTTCCGCCTCCTCTGCCCGATCCACGCGGGCGCCATCAATGAGCTCCTGCTCCTCCAACAGCAGCCTCGACGTCCAATCATCGTCCCATTATGTCTTCAGCACACAGTCAACGCTGGACTAGACCACACTGCAAAAAAGTTAATATTTTATACACAATAATATTATTGACCATATGAATCAGGATTCTAAATCCTGACTGAACTGGTTATACCAGAAACAAACAAAAAATCAAAATTAACAAGCTTGAGAGCTTGTTGAATAAATACACACAATTACTTCATGAGAGCTCTGGTATTTGTTTTATTAATCCATTTACTATTGTGATTGTTTCTTAATTAATGAAGTCAAAGCTATAATATTTACTTAAGTATGTAACAGGTGGAAGCGTTTCCGGCCCCATAAGGAATTTATATTCTATCAGGATCAGTAGCCCAGTCACTAGCTGCTAATGCGAATGCGAAATTCCATCATTTTTCTGTGAAATCAATAGATATTGGGGGATAAAATAAGAAAATATTTTAAAATTGTTTAAAAGTGTGAGCTCGGAAAGGATGGGCGTGTCTACAGTGTGATTGGTATACAAATAAAATTGGCAAGGCACAAAATAAAACGAAGAATAATCTAAACATTTTTCAAAAATGTGTGCGGTTTGTGCTCGTTATATATATATATATATATATATATATATATACCCATATATATGGGCGTGGCAACATGGGCAAACAAACTTGCGCTGCGTCTATTACTCTTTTGAGTCTTAACATTCTGAGATCTTTACGTTCATACGGACAGATGGACATGGCTAGATCGACTCGGCTATTGATCCTGACCAAAAATATATATACTTTATACGATCGGAAACGCCAGAAGGAATCTGGGTGTTACATACTTTTCAACGAATCTATTGTAGTATACCTTTACTCTACGAGTAGCGGGAATAAAAAATCAATAAAGAGCACACGAATTCCTTGAAAACGTAAATTATAGCACGTGAAAGCTATATACTTAATGTTATCACATTTAAAATGCCTGAAAATGGAGTCACCGACAAATTATACACTTAATTTTTTATTTCACAAACGTGTACAGTTAAGTTCAAAAGCAATTCTTCAAAATTATTAAACTTATTATTATCTTAACTCTTTATTTGTATGAATATGTAAACAGCTATTTAAAAGACCCCAATTGAAAGTAGTTAAATGTTATTTATAAGTGCACTTTATTTAAACGCTTTCCTTATTGGATGTCTACGTCTCGAGTGCTGTGGTCACAGGTGTAGATTGCACGTGAATATAAGGAGTGATGGGATGAATCTAATATTTATATCAAAACATCCAATCATAAGTAAGATCTTTTTAAATTCATTTTTTGAGGCTTATCTCATATACATTGCATCTGCAGTAAGATCAAAACTCTGAAAATACACAGTTGAACTTTGAGCTTAAATTGTATCCATTATGTAGAAGGTATTCCAATTAGGCCATATGAAGTTCGCATCACTGCACTTGCTACTCAGTGTAGCTGTATTGAAAGAGGGCCGCCGAGGGCGATCTAACCGGCACGAGCTGGCTTTGACCATTTGGATTGCGGAATACCATGTAGTCGCGTCCGTTGATCAGGCGCCGTACACCACCTTCAGAATCGCCGCCCAGGAGGACACCATTGCCAAGGGCGTTTCCGTTTGCGAGGGGACGTCGCCAGCGATTCAGTGGATCTCCGTGACTGCCGCCGTTGAAGATGCTCTGGTACGGCGGCGGAGGAGTGACATTTTGGCCGTGGGTGGAGGCGCCCAGGAGCTGCCCATGTCCACTGTTCAATCGCCTCCAGCCACGGAGCCACCGGGATGGAGCCACCGACTGGCCGTTGGGCGTTCGTCCGATTCCGTGGCGCGCCCACTTATTCGCCTCCTGGCGACTATTGACGTACCGGAACATTAGCTCCGTGCTGAAGACGGCCAGTGCGGTGGCGAAACCGGCAAGCATGATGTAGTAGGTCATCATTAGGTCGCCGTTCCTCAGCTGCCGCTCCGTTCCGCCGAGATCCTGCGGACAGATCTCGGCACTGGGCAGATTTCTCTTAGACAGGTGCTTCACGATTCCAGATTCCACCAGGTGTAGCAGCCTGCAAGGTGTGAAATCGCATTATCCATATGATTAAAGCATCAGCTCACCCACTCCGGGTCAAATAATTGGCTCAAATTCGATCCGATGGGATAGGCAAAGGTCCTCTTCTTCTTCAGGAACGGCTCCTTGGCCATGGCAAACGGACAGTGGACCTTCTCGTCGCTAAAGCTCACGGTTTTGCGGTACAGGTAGTCCCTGTACAACATTATGTTTATCGCCGGCCGATCCCTCACAAAAACATAGCCATTCTTTTCCACGTAGTTCTGCAGATTGTAGGTGTCGTTGGTCTCGTCCGAGAATACGGCGTAGTTGTTCTGGATCATTCGGTTTAGCATGGACAAGGATTCATTGGTCTGAAGTAAAAAGGAACGGATGAACATATAAAATTTAAATTATATGTAAGTAATCAAATTTAGGATTTGAATTTAGATTAAGAGTTGTATACTTTCACTCAAAGAAAACCCCGTCCTCAACGATCTGAAAATATAGCCGATCGAGATCGTACCATGCTCAGATTGCAAATGACTTTGCTCTCATTTCGCTCTCTGTCTCTCTCTAATTTTCTCTCTTTCACCTTCCGTCTAAAAATAAAAACATTGATATCGTTTGCGTCTCGAAATGATGGTTCCTTCTCATGAGAATGGTAATCTATGGAAAGCTTGGGTAAATAGCTTGTACAACCCTATCAGTTATCCCCTTTTATGTATATAATTAAGCAAAAATGTGTGCATTAGGGATCCAGAAGTATTGCACCAGTAAAAATCGAAATTTTCATGGTCTTCCCATGCCTTTTAACTCATCTGATTCCCACGGGATCCCGCTCACCGTTCGAATGGCGTACTCCACTCCACCGCCCCGCATGGACACAAAGTGCTTGTTCTTCGTGAGGATATCGTTGACCGTGTTGTACGGCAGCGTGAACTTGGAAAGGGTCAGGAAGGCGGTCAAGTTGGCCGTGTAGAAGGACGTCAGTATCGTGATGAAAATCCACCAGGTGGCAAAGAGCAGCCGCGTCGAGTCTGCAATGGTTTTCAATGGGCTTAATGAAACGACAAACTGCCGGAGTTCCCGTTCCCCGATGGCTTGGCATGCAATCAGTGGGCCATTAGCGCCCGCCGATGGCTATCTTAACCGCTCGATTGCACTTTAACCTAATTGCGGCCCACCTGCAATGGGCGACAGGGTGCTGCCCTGCTTCATCAGCGCTCCGTAGACGAACCAAGCGCAGTGGCCCAGGGAGTAGGGCGTCTGCTGGCCGTCGCCGGTCAGCCGATTTCGCAGGATGATCAGCGCGTAGATGATCGGCCCCACGGCCAGCAGCGAGACGAGGATCAGGATCCACACCCAGAACTCGAAGGGCGCAAGCAGTCCGGACCCACTAGCCGACTCGCGGGGACGCTGCATCACCATTATCCATTCGCCCTCGTCCAGCGTCGTTGTGGAGTAGTAGACGAAGCTGCGCTGGTCAGAGAGCGAGGGTATGAAGGCCGCCGCCAAGTCCACCGTCTGTTGGGCATCGATATAGGGTATAATCCGACTATAGTATATCCAAATCCGATCTCCGCCTGACTACTTACACTGCTGTTTACCATCTCGATGAGACTGCGATCAAAGTCGCTAGGCGAGCCGATGATGTTATCTTGGGGCACGACCACTTCATAGGTGAAGTTGAACTTCTTCTTGAGGAAGTCGATGATCTGAAAGGAGACTCCGTGCCCCACACGGGTGCCGTTCTCCAGGACCTCGGTGTAGCTGAGCGGAAAGTCCTCCAGGGTAGCGATGCGCAGGTGCTTGCCGCCGATCCAATCGAGCATCTCCCGCAGCTTCGGCTTCTTCCTGTTAATGGTCTCCAGCGTCTCCACGGGGGCATCCGCATCGAATCCAGCTTCCGATGCGTCCACATCCATGGGCAGCTCGGTGACCGGGGAAAGAGTGCCATTCTCGCCCATTTGGATTAGGTTCGTCGGCGGGGAATCGTTCAGCGGCGGACAGGCGACACAGAGGGCGGCGGCCACCAGCAGCTCGATGCCAGTGGCCATCGATACGAGTGCCTACTGTACTCTTTAGGTGTTTGCAACTCTAATAATTTCACTTTTTGCGCTTCCTAGACATTCCGCTGTTGCGTTCCCCACAACGCCACGTGCCTCACTGAAACGGAAAGTGGTAACTTTGAATTACATTTGTCCCGCCTCGGCCATTCGGATTGCTTTGTAAATATGGTCCCTGTACGCTTGGCCACCCCGCAAATACAATTAACAATAATGACAAGTGCAAACATGACAGTGGGTCATGGAACGTGCGACTCCTTTGGGGGGCCACAACTTCCACCCCAACCTCGGTGAGTGAAATGCAGATTCGAGGCTTTGATTGGACGCCATGCCGGGTGGGTGCCAGGTGGTGACCATTCCCAGGGGTCTGGCTAATAAGCTGGACAACAGCTTAAGAAAATAGATGTAAATATATGTCCTATATATGTTATGTATCTAGTTCAAGTCCAGCGAAAATGGGTTATGCCTGGATTGCGTCGTCATTGCCGAACCAATTTCACCTTTCAAGAGCATGAAGGCTTCCACGGGATACTTGAGTTCCCCAATTACGGCCCAGAATTGATTTTCCTATTAGCTAACTAAGCCACTGAGGCCTCGGTAAACAAATTAGTTCTTTTTTTTTAAGGACTTAATATGGCCGACAGTTTGTTTAATGACTATGCAATTATAATTTATAGGTTTTTTGTTTCCCGTTCTTAATACTTTACTTACCTTAGCTGAAATCTAGATTTGGAACCCTAGCTATCTGTTTAGATATATTCTCTTCAGATTTTGTATGCATCTAGATGCTGTATAATGGAGAACTTCAAGTTTGTTTGATTCTCATGTAGTTCTGTTGTCTTTATTTGTCATGTGCGCATCATGTAAAGTATCTGCGATCGTGGGCAATTACATACATTAGACTGGGTCAACCGAAGCGAGAATTGGTGTCCAAGAGTTCGCCGCTGGCCAATGCATTTTGGCTGCACTTGCAATCCTCGCCGTCCACTCGTCCTTTGCCAGAAGTCAGGATGCGCATGCCCTCGGCGAACTTGGGGAATCCTGACATCGTCTCCTTCAGCGTGGTCATCATCACCGGCAGGTACATGAAGAAGTCCTTGAAGTGGCCCACCACCGTGTGATAATCCACAGGTCGTCCACTGGCCGAATTCTGAATGTTCCCATCGTTTTCTATATCGTTTCCGGTGGAAGATGCAAAGGGCAGGGCAAAGCAAAGCTGTGAAACTGTGGTCAAAAGGTTTGTTTTTCAATTTAACTAAATATCTTATATATTTCAATCACATTATTTGCCTAATGGGGTACAAGTGGACCTTACCCAACAAGAAAACTGTTGCCACTGCCTGCAGTTGGAATTGGAATCGCTGGTTGTCGTCTCCCATGGCTAGAAATTTGCGCAAATGTGCAACTCGGGCCAAAGTGCATCGAAATATATATTATTCAGAGTGCGAGGTAAGCAGAAAAGTTCAAGAACTCTTCATCGACGCTTTTCTCATTTCCCTGCTATGGTCATTCGCTTCATTACCGAAATACCTGAAACCACTTCGTTTGGTCTTTTCATTATATGATGCCAAAGACCTTAGGAAACTAAAAAAAATTAATTTGATATGAAAATATTGGAATCCGATACCCTCGGAATAGCTTGTAGATTAGAAAAGAAATCTCTTTTATGTTAGTCTTCATAAATATCATCACATTATTTTGAAAAAAATATATAAAAGAGATATACTCTTTGAGTGCGGGGTATTATATTCATTATTTATTCACCATTCGTATTGTACGATAACTATCGTGTTTTAAGAGTTCTGGATTTTAACTCAAGATGTCGCTATGATGGGCGCCAAGCAAATAAGTTTGAATTTATTGGCAATATAAACTCGTCTCGAAAACAGGTATTTGTACTCTGACACCTTCTACATATGTAGTCTGTGGCTGAAACTAATAATTATTTATTGATTGATACTTGGATTGGTAAACAGTGTCCGGTTCCCATTCCAGAGATCCCATCCCAGATCGAAGATCGTTGATTATGAGCATTCAATCAAGTTGACTTACCAGGCATCGCATTTAATATGTGTCTGCATCTGCATTTACAGGGTATATGGTGTAGATTCCACATTTCTCTTTTGCACAAATACTTGTTACTTAAATTTACCTTACAATAATATTGCCTATTTTGTGGGTAGTAAAAAGACAGCAATTAAATTTTGAGTAATTCTTAAGTGAATTATATATGAATTTACATTTAGTGATTCACGTTTTTTACAATTGTAAAATCCCAAATAAGAAGACTTTACTCGTTGAGTTTTTGTAAGAAAACTGATTTTATTTGGAAATATCTTCGGTTTAAATAGGTGACATGAGAATCGCATCTTAAAGTAAATGGCCTACGCAGAGGCCTAAGTAAATAGTCCCCGCCTTATCGAGGTCCCACGCTCAGGCACATCTGCCTATCTTGAGCGGCGAGGACCTTATCTGTGGTCTCCCACTAAGGGACTATTTTAGGAGGCGGGGAACGATCTCAAGTGACTGACTCATGTAGTGTGCACTTAAATTACATGTTTTTGAGCAATGCACCCATGTCGCCTTAGATAACAAAATCCTAAATATAATTTATCGCTCTCGATTCATTTACATAAGATATGAACGGAGCCCAAAATTGTAAGTCTTTAAATATATTCGTGTTCATGTGTGAACATTCTGCCAAAGGGCCAGCAAGCTGAGATGTACATTAGTATATTAGTTGCATTTATAACAGTAGTGGACTGTATTTATTTGATATATGTTCATTTATTTTGCAACTAAGATTTCAATGGGCCTAGTTTTTCTGGCTTTTAATTTTATTGGATTACAATTATGGTTTATATTATTTTTAATTCAACAATTTGTACTCAATTAACTTATTTTAAACATTTTGCTTTTTCTATGTAGAAGTACATTTTCTATTAAACAACGATATAGTGGACTGTATATTTTTATTTGTTATATTATTTTATTGTTTATTTACTATTGATATTTATAGTACTGGCAACGGACCTGCAAAGGTTATTGCTTGCATTCTTTGTTGCACAGCACATTTCCGTATGAAATATATTATTAATACTATCATTAGTATTAAAGCAATAATTAATCCAGCATGTCCGGAAATATGATGGAAATGTAAATCTTTCAATTTTTGATGGTTCTCTTTCATAAATTTAATTTCATTATTCAATCGTTCAAATTCCTCAGTATGATTTAATATTGATAGTTTCAGCGGATCCCAAATAATCTTCGGCGCTTCACTAACTTCTCCTATATAAGGTGTTGATAATAATTCTTCACTTTCGGACTGAATGTTATGGTGGGCAACTAGAATTTTATCGTCGGTTCTTGCCGTACAATATGGCGCAATGCTTAAAACTCCTTGCTGAGGCAAATCAAACAATTCAATTTGAGAGCCAGTACATTGCAGACGGACTTTTGAATTCGCAGGAACCTTAAACAACCAACTACTTTTCTTTTCTAACTCTACCCAGTAACTTTTAGAGTCGACTACTGTTTTATAGATGCAGTTCGCCGCTTTATCTGGCTTTAGAGGCTGAATCTCACATGCATTATCATTCGCTGAATTCCAGGGCCAACTTCCTTTGCATATTCTCTTATTTAGTTGCCATTTCTGACATTGATTTAATGTGGCTTCCGTCATTATGTGATAGGAATCTATCTCAAAATTATAAATTAAATATTCGGACGTTGTATGCACCATTATTATCCGATCTTCATTTCGAATTGGCACCGGAATAAGCCTGAACAATTTGGATGGATGCCTGCTAAACAGAGGCACTTTTGCACTAATGATCAATTTATCGTCGATGAATAAACCCCTGGCTGTTAACAGTGTATACACCTCCTTAAGTTCCGTACCTGACCGTTTTCCTGGAATTACTAGGTTCTCCGAAAGACTCTGCTGAATTTTGGCAATTTCTTTTTTAAGCTGATTTGGCCTGAGAATATTTGTATTTAGCCTACCGTGATTAATATCAATCAACAGGCTTATAATGCCTGCTTGAATTTTTTCGCCTTCTTCAATCAATGAGTGTAGCTGTTTCGTAATCATAAAGAATTTTATTGATTCCTTATAAACATAATAATTTTCTTTAAGAACTTCTGTCATGTTCTCAATTCTTATTTGCATACTTCTAAAATTGGAGTTAACATCTTCTGTTGTTCTCTTTAATAGATTAGAAGTTGAATCAACCACAGATGTTTGTTTTTGAATTAGTTTATCAAGGTTGTTCTGGTTATCTAACAAATTCTTCATATTTTCTTCTAATTGCTCTCTATCATCTTCATCCATTATACCAAATAAAATATGATACAAGGAACCCATAAATTCGAAAGGAGCACGCTTGCTTCTAGATCTAGACTGTATCATAAACAATTTATTGTTTTCTTCAAGTTCCGATAACTGACTTTGCATATTATCTAAGACTAGACTACATTGCTCTTCAAAGCTATGAAGTCTTTCGCAAACTTTCCTCATACTTTGTATAAGCGCATTACCCTTTGTTAACATTTTAAAATATGGATCCATTTTATAATAGATAACCAAATTCCAAGAAGTACTCACAATCTCAACATCTCCTAGCGGGTCTAGATATATTGCTGAGGTTTTATTTATTTTGTCTATAGAATATCTTGGTGCTATATCTTTAGGTAATGCGCTAGAAACTTGACAACTTAACACAAACAACAACATTGCCATAATGATTCCGATCTTGGACATTCCCGATGTCGCTCTAGTTCGTCTTTTTGGCTCTTGGTCAGCCTCATTTTTGTCAACAGACTTTATTCCTTCCAAGGGACAAATTTTAGTAATGGGTCTAGTGATATATCCTTCCTGCATCTTTACTTTAGCCACTCGGACCTTATCATCATTCCCCTTATGCACCTTTTCCACCTTTCCTAAAGGCCATCTTGCAGGATGACAATTCTCATCCTTTAATAAAACTATTTGCCCTTCTTCTATATTAGGAATTTCCTTTTTCCATTTATTCCTTTGCTGGAGCGTATGCAAATATTCACTTTTCCACTTAACCCAGAAATCTTTCTTCATTTTTTGGATAAGTCTCCACCTATCCAAATTTCCGATTTTTTCATCTTCCATTGGTTCGACTATTTCTAAAGGTGGTCTTCCAATTAAAAAATGACCTGGTGTTAAAACTTCTTGTTGGTCCTTCTCACTAACTATAGTGTATAATGGCCTTGAATTTAAGCATGCTTCTATTTGACATAAAAGAGTTGACATTTCTTCATAAGTCAAAATAGTGTCGCCGATTATACGCTTTAAATGGTATTTCATTGACTTAACTCCAGCTTCCCAAATACCTCCGAAGTGAGGTCCTGCCGGGGGAATAAAATGCCAATCAATCCTGTCCTTTTCAAGCTGCGCTGCAATCGTTATATTTTCTTGTATTGCATTAAATAACTCTTGATCTAATTTTCTTGCAGCTCCTACAAAATTTGTTCCGTTGTCTGAATAGATATTGGAACATTTTCCCCGTCTAGCAATAAATCTTCTGAGTGCTGCTAAAAATGCGTCTGAAGTTAGATCGCTTACCATTTCTAAGTGTATGGCTTTGGTGGCCATGCAAACGAATACAGCAACGTATCCTTTAAATGTTTTTTGGCCACGATTTTTTGAACATTTAACATAATAAGGACCTGCGTAATCTATTCCAGTATTAAGAAACGGGAATGTCATCGTCACTCTATATTTTGGCAAGTTACCCATTATTTGCTGAGCTGTATTTTGTTTATACCTTGCACACGTTACACATTCTCTTAAATACTTTTTCAACGAATTTTTCAACCCGAAAATCCAATACTTTCTTTGGATATAGTTTCGCATTAGGTTTATCCCTCCATGCAATGTTTCCTTATGAGCATTTTTTATTAATAAGCTTGTTAGGTGGCATTTTTCTAAAATGATTGGATGTTTAACATTAAATTCTGCATTGGAATTTTGCAATCTTCCTCCAACTCTTAGAACCCCATCCTTGTCCAAAAATGGATTCAATGACAATATTTTATTATTTGTCTTGATTTCCTTTTTGATTTTAAGGCACTTTATCTCTTGCCTAAACTGGTATTCTTGTTGTTTCTTAATAACAACTGTTTCCGCTATTCTTATCTCCTTTACTGAAATAATTGATGAATAGGCTTTATTTCTTGTTTTCATCTGCACGAATCTATTTATGTATGCTATTATACGTATAAGTTTTTCTATACTGGAATACCTTTCTATTAATTCGTAAATAGGATCATCTATTTTGTCATTTAATACCGTATTTATTAAGACAGGTTCTTCTACAGACTGCTGCCGAGGCCAAAGTTCTTTTGGGTCTGCTAGCCATTTCGGACCTTTCCACCAAAAATCACAGTTGATCAACTGGTTAGAATCCACTCCCCTGGATGCTAAATCTGCTGGATTATCCTCTGACTTAACATGATTCCATTCAGTATTTTTTAATTTCCGAATGTCATCCGTTCTTCTTTTTATAAATTTGATCTTACTTTGACCACTGTTAATCCATGCTAAGGTAATCGTGGAATCACTCCAAGCATAGATCTCCATTATATTGTCAATTGATCCTTTTAGTCTTTGGATTAATTCACTAAGCAGGTGAGCTGCACACAGCTCGAGTTTGGGAATTGTCTTCCTATTTTTTATAGGGTTGACTCTACTTTTGCTAGCTATTATATTAACATGAGGTCCTACTTTAGCATAGACTACTGCAGCATATGCTTTTTCGGAGGCGTCCGCAAATCCGTGAATCTGAATGACTGAAGAACTGTTTGAATTAATCCACCTTGGGATTCGAATATTCTCTAACAATAATAAATTTTCTTTATATTTTTCCCAATAATTTTTATCTTCTATGGATAATTCCTGATCCCATTCACTTTTATTTATCCAAAGTTTTTGAATAAAAAGTTTTCCTGAAACCGTGACTGGTGCCAACCATCCTAACGGATCAAATATTTTTGCTAGCGTTGATAACACAACGCGCTTATTTATATTTTTTGATTCATCATTACAATTTACGCTGAACTTAAATAAATCCTTTTGAGGTTCCCATTTTAGTCCTAAAGTTTTAACACATTCATTTTCGATAATATTGAGAACCTTATTGTCCCCTGTGTCCTCCACAGTGGTTAATATTTTGGAATTGTTGGAAATCCATTTCCTTAAGTTGAATCCAACTTTCTGCAATTCATGGGGAATTAATGTTATTAATTTATTAGCTTCTTCTACCGAATCAGCTCCAGTCATTAGGTCATCCATATAGAAATCATTCCTAATTATTGCACTAATAACTTGGTTTTTACATTTATCTGCAATATCTACCAGAACCCTGGTAGCCAAATATGGTGCAGATGCAGTTCCGTAAGTGACTGTGGTTAATTTATATGTTTTAATTTTTTCTTTTGGAGAATTTCTCCATAAAATATATTGATATTTTTGATCATTATTATCTATTTTAATTTGTCGGTACATCTTTTCAATGTCTGCCGAAACAACAAATTCCCATTTTCTCCATTTAATAATAATGTCAAAAATATCTTTTTGAACTCGTGGCCCAACCCACATTATGTCGTTCAAACTTTTGTTATTCGTAGTTTTTGCTGAAGCATCAAAAACTACTCTCAATTTGGTCGTAAGGCTTGAATCTCTAATCACTGCCTGGTGCGGTAAAAAATATTTGCCTTCATCATTCACTTCAATCATGTGTCCTAAATCCATGTATTCATTCATGAATTTAGTGTAGTCAACCTTAAGTTTTTCATTTCTTTTTAGTTTTTTCTCCAGATTCATGTAACGAGCTATCGCTTGTTTCTTTGAATCTCCTAAGGTGACATCCTCCTTGAATGGAATTGACACAATGTATCGCCCATCTGAATCTTTTTTTGTCGTTTTGATAAATTTATTTTCACAGATTTCAGACTCGATATCATCTTTTTCTTCTTCTTCCACTTCCCAGTAGCGATCTAACTCTTTTATTTCTATTGTTGTGGCTACAATGGTTTCTTTTCCTTTGGATTTTTTACATCCAGAAACTATCCACCCGAAATCAGTTTTTTGCCCAAGGAGACCGTCTATTTTTATAACTCCATTTTGCAGAATGTGAGTATATACGTCTGCTCCAATGATTAAATCAATGCGACCCGGTTTATTAAAATCGGGGTCGGCTAATTTAAAGTTCTTCCATTTTTTCTGATCAACATTAATCGTGTTGACTGGAAGTGCCTTCATAAGTTTTGGGAGAATAATTGCTTCAATTTCTAAATTTTTCGGAGAATTTCTTATCGAAATAACCGCTTTGTGCTTGGAGATGCACGTTCCTGTGGAAGATACTCCACTTATTTCAGTATGAGACCGAAATTTTTTCAATTTTAGAATCTGTGCAGACTCTTCTGAAATAATTGTGCTTTGAGAGCCACTATCAATCAATGCTCTTAATTGTTCAAAGCCTCCATACCTCGACTTTACTTGAATCAAGGCCGTGGCCAACAAGGCTTGACCTGTTGTTCTACACGTATTCACTTTTTCTGGATTATGACCTGCAAAGTGAAGTAACGTGTGGTGAGGTTTACGACAAGTCGAACAAAGCTGCTCGCTTATACATTTTTTACCAAACGGATGCCTCAGACATCTTAGGCAAATCCCATTTTTTCTTACCCAGTCAGACCGTTCTGCTGGATTCATTATTTTAAATTTATGGCATTGAATTAAATAATGCCCTGGTAGTTTGCAATATGCACAATTGTCACTATAATTTTTATTCTTGTTATTATTAATCATTTTCTTTACAGGTTTTACTTCCTGTGAGAATGATGATATAGAATTGAGCCTTTGCTCTAAAAAGTCCATGACATCAGAAAGTGCCTGTATTTCTTTTGTCTTTTTAACATGGCTTTCATATAAATTGAGTGATTCTTTATTGAATTTCCGAAGAATTATGTGAGCGAAAATTGCATCCACATCTTCTGGTAATTGTGCCTTTAATTTTATAATATAAATTGACTCGTTAATCGTGTCAATAAATGTCTTTATTTGCTTATTGGATTCTAAATTTAAATTTGGCATATCCATAAGCCTATTCATATGATCTGAGAATATGTTTCTTTTATTCTCATATCGCTTGGTCAAAAACTCCCAAGTGGCTTCATAATTTTCTCCAGAGCCGAGCAGTAAATGAGTAACCACATTTCTGGCTTCTCCTTTTAATGCTGACTTTAGATAATTAAATTTGAGAGAAGGACTGAGATCCTCTCTCACATGTATGAGCTCTGTAAAGAGTTCATTAAAAAGATCCCATTCTTTGGAATCACCAAAGAAGGTGGGAATCTGTATTTTAGGCAGGGTTGGTAACTCCTCCGCCTTAACAACCGTCGACATTTCAGCTTTATTTATTGTGCCACTGAGTCGACTATTAATGGCTGTAAGAATATTTTGTTTGTCAAATTCAAGTTCGCTAATTTCTTCTTCGAATAGCGAACTCTCAAAATGACTATTCACCTGTTCAATCAGGTTATCTATTTTATGCCATAAAAATTCAATTTTATTTTTCCTTATTTTAAGGAAATCTGGACTACTGTCTATTAGTTTAGACGTATCTTCTAGATATACTCGAAATTGGCCAACATTATTACGAAATGCCTGCTCTACTTTTAAAGCGTTGTTTTGTGCTATACCCTCTTTTTCAGGGTGACCACGCATTTCAAGGTTTAATGTAGGGGGAGGGTTTGATTTAGGGACAGTGTTTGATTTAGGGAAAGTGTTTTCTACCGACTCGCCCTTAATTTTTTCATTTTTATTTTTAATTTTTTCTAACACCATCATTATTAAATCATACTGCTTCGCGTTAAAATATTCATGATCGACAACGCCGATCTTTAACAAATTGCTATGATTAGCAATGAAACATTTTTGAAGCTCATTTAATTTTAGAATTTCTACATCTGTTAATGTTGGTTTTACTTCCAACTTTCTAATTTCCAAAATAATTTCGGACTGCTTCTTAAGGAATTGAATAGTCTTTTCTGACATCATTTTGAAAATTTTTTGTAATTTCTTAATATATATAGTACGTGTATATGTATTTTATATGTATTTATATATATATGTGTGTTTGGATAAACAGAAAATTCTTGTTTTGACTTAGCTGATGTCGTTGTTGTTGCTGCTGCTGTTGCTGCTGTTGTTGCTGCTGTTGCTACTGCTGTTGCTGCTTCTGCTGCTGCTGTTGTTGCTGCTTCTGCTGCTGGTAGAGGCTCCTTTGAATTTGACTTCCTTCTCTTCTTTAAGGCTCCGTCGATGTTTAAAGATGATTTTTTTTTTTTTGGCACGTTTTATTATTTTTGTAGTCCAGTCAGATTTTTTGTTTTTTAGCCATTTATTTCGGCATTTATGCTCTTTTGGCATATACACTGCACTCTATTTATGAGCTGATTTAATGCTATTAGAGCATTTATAAGGCACTGTTTTCAGGCACTTTTTATTTAATTTATGCTCTTATGGCATATACACTGCACTCTATTTATGAGCTGATTTAATGCTATTAGAGCATTTATAAGGCACTGTTTTCAGGCACTTTTTATTTAATTTATGCTCTTATGGCATATACACTGCACTCTATTTATGAGCTGATTTAATGCTATTAGAGCATTTATAAGGCACTTTTGTTATGCACTTTTTAATTTCACAATTGCTGATGTATGGCCTCAAGCACGCCTTACCACAATTTATAATGGTACACAAAGCAACCTTTAGCTATAGACTATAAGGTGCTTGTTTTAAAACATAAAAGATTCTTTTGTATCTTTTGCTTTTTATATTTATACTCTGTTCCTTACCTTTGGTAGGGGGAAACAAGAGTTACTTATTTTTGCTACCTTTAGCTGTAAGATGCTTAAAGGAGCTGGCCTTTCTCTGAGTTCCTTACCTTTGGTAGGGGGAAACTGCAGAGTCGATTAAAGGCTCGATTGACCAAATGTAAAATCCCAAATAAGAAGACTTTACTCGTTGAGTTTTTGTAAGAAACTGATTTTATTTGGAAATATCTTCGGTTTAAATAGGTGACATGAGAATCGCATCTTAAAGTAAATGGCCTACGCAGAGGCCTAAGTAAATAGTCCCCGCCTTATCGAGGTCCCACGCTCAGGCACATCTGCCTATCTTGAGCGGCGAGGACCTTATCTGTGGTCTCCCACTAAGGGACTATTTTAGGAGGCGGGGAACGATCTCAAGTGACTGACTCATGTAGTGTGCACTTAAATTACATGTTTTTGAGCAATGCACCCATGTCGCCTTAGATAACAAAATCCTAAATATAATTTATCGCTCTCGATTCATTTACATAAGATATGAACGGAGCCCAAAATTGTAAGTCTTTAAATATATTCGTGTTCATGTGTGAACAACAATAGTCGTGTCATTTTAAACATTTTTGAATTTACTTATACATCCAATTTTGTAAAATACCTCATATATCAGTTATAATTTTGTAAAATATTTTAGTGGTTTTGAAAGTATATGCAAAACTAGCAATGACAACCAAAATTGACGAAACATTTTCATGGAAATTGATTCAATGGGAATTACTTCACACATCTCGAGAAACTTGTCGACCATGCCTCGCATGTCTATGAGACTATATACTTATATACCCACATTTAGTATGTTCAAGACCCAAGTCGGAGCCTAAAAATTTGCTGACCGATATGCGGGGAATGGAGCTCAAGTTCAAAGTCAATGCCGATGCAAGCAGCAAAAAGCTGGCTAAGCTGGCGAAGTAATTGCGGTAATAGTAGTGTATATTTTTGTATTTGTTTACTCAAACTTTGTTGCTACTTTTTGGCACCAGGCGGCGAAACCGTTGGAGACGAGGCGAGGGGGCAGGGCGGGGATCATTGGCCCACTCGAAAACACGTACAACACGCGGCAATTCGCTGTATATGCCCGGCCACCGAATTAAACCACAATTATGATCTGATCCGGCTTTATTGATGTTCGCTGGTGCGTGCGCCTCGTTGGCTGGGAAGAGTAAAATAAAAAATATTAATTGTAACAGGTTTTATGACGCGCCCATCAACGGTTGGCCAGTCGTGTCGTGTGTCATCCACAGTTCCACAGCTTATCGCTTATCATGATTTGCAAGTTTATAACGAGATGGGAGATGTTTTAATAAATACACATATGACGACTGGCTTAATGGGCCATTCATTTTCCTGAACATCCATCGCACAGGTGAGCAATTCATCACCATGTTGGCAGAACGAAAGAAACAATTTGTTAGGGCGATCATAATAACAGGCCCCACACACATAATAAACGTTACTATTATTTGACTCTTATTTTCACGGACTCATTAGGTTTATGGCATTATTAGGAGGTGCTATTTGGATTTGGGAATACCACTTGATACACTTCACATCTCTCGGTCATCAAAATGAATGGTTAGCGTGTTAAGCGAACTTTTAAATATGTAAAGGTGAGAAAAGTTATTCGACTGAAACGGGTATATTTTCAAGATACTAAGATACTTCGATAAGATACTAAGATCGGAAATATCTCTGGTTCTTAGCAATCTTGTTTCTCGCTGTGTTGTATAATTACAACTTTTCCAATCCGAGCTGATATTATAATATTATATAGCATATAAATAGGTAATCAAACGTTGTATGGTCTCATTGTTATGGATCACTTGTACTTCCATAGAAGTTTTCCGTACTCTGCCAACAGAAATCCCCGTGCCCACCGCGTATGCTAGTGATATGGAAATTCGCCATGCAAAATTCACTCACGTAATTTAAGAATATCATTTTATTTGACTTTCTGATTTTCGTCGAAGTTTTGTATTTACACTTGGCATACGGCTAATTAGGACTACAAATACACTGGCAAGCTAGCGAAGAAGACTTAGGTGCGATATCACAGGGAGTAATTCACGGAGGAGAACGGGCCCCACTATTTTTTGGATGAGATCACGAACTCCGGTCGACTGTTCTCCCGGGTGATCAGGAACGGGCGCATCTCGCTGGGACAGCGAAAGGTCTCGAACAGATGGGTAGCGAATCCGCTCTTATGCCCGGGCAGCTCCAGCATATTGTTCCATATGGAGTTGGCCGCCGCCGCATGTCCTCGCTGGCTGAGATGGAAGCAGTCCTCCGAGAAGAATCGGGTATCCGTCTGCCCGGAGCGTGTGCGCGGAAAGTCCTGGAACTGCGAGAAGGGCTGTACATTTATCGTAAATGTCTGAAAAAAGAAGATTAAAGATGTTTCAATGAGTTCGAAACATATCAAAATAAAATTCCAATATTAAGCAATTGTTAGCACTTAAATGTGTAACATCCCGACCAAAAGTTAAGCTCACCTCGGTGTTGAACTCCTCCCTGTTGGCAATCTCAAAGTCCTTGGCTATCCAGCGCTTCATGATGCCCTCCAGATAATCCAGCTGGCCCTTGCCCTTGCCCATCAGACATGGACACTCGAAGCGCAGGGTACTGTAGCAGATGGGCGGCAGACCCGTGAGGTTGGTGAGGAAGCGGAGATTGGGTGCGGGCACTATGTTCAGCATGAGGCGGGGCACATTGTCCCTGAGGTAGCGATAGGTCTTCAGCATATTGCGCTCGTGCCAGTCGACGGTCTTCTCCGGTTCTGGATAGTAGCAGATGTCCGTGCAGAAGTCGTTGTTGCCAATGAAGAGGGTGACCAGTTTCCAGTCGGAGGTCATGTTCACCCTCGGATCGCGTTGCATGCGCCGAACCAGGACCTTGGCCATGTGCGGCATATCCCTGGACATGGCGGCCAGTTCGGCGACATCGAAGCGCGAGGAGCGGTCCGTCGAGATGCCGTCCTTGATCGCATAGCCGTACAGGTTGGGATTGAACTCCTTCAAGATGTTTGGCAACGTCAAGTACTTCCTCCAGTCGTACTGCCCCCCAATGGACCACACCACGCCCCTGTTCTCCACGGTCACATGCAGTAAGTTTGTGGCAAATATGCCGTTTCCGGCGGTCAGCGAGTCACCCATTGCTCCGATCACATCGATGTCACCGGGTCGCAAGCGATGCACACTGGTGGGTCGCTCCGGGCTCCTCTTTCCGGGTCCGTGGTCCGCATCGCAGAACTCCAGCAGGGCTCGAGTGCGGGGGTTCGACTTTTGTGTTTTCTGTCGGCGATCGAAAACGGAATATCAAAATTAATATTTTGAAATATTTATGTTCTTCAAATCATCCAAAGTAGAAGAAGAAACAGTTTGGTAGTTCTCAATCCATAAGAGACAGCAATACTCGTTTACATGAAATCTAAGTTTGATATTTCTTATATTTTTAATAAAAACGTATGTGTATAATTTGTACATTTTGTGGGGCATTTTTGCCATCTAAAGCGCTGTCGGCCAATTAAATTGAAATAACAGTACACTGACCGCATTTCGATTGCGTTCTTAACTCCAACGATAAGCCAATCGGAAAGTATTGGAACCAAATCCGGATCAATGGTTGCATTATTGTCTGCTGGACTTACCCCCGCGATTTGTAAGCGCTGCACGTTTTGTGGATCGTCGCCAGATCGACCGGTAAAGGCCAGGCCCAGAAGTCGCAGCGGTCTGTAGACGTTCTTCAGAGCCACGTCCAGTGACGTGCGCTGTGACGTCACATGGCCGAAAGCGAGCAGGAAGAGCAGGCCAAAGCAAATTAAGCGACTCGATGACATCTCGAAAGGCAGCTGTGGCGAGAGAGAGATAAGATAAAAAGCCGTGTAAGTCTCGACCAGGTCTGTAAAAACGAACCCCACTCCACACCGCACACTTTCGGTTTCGCTGGTGACGTGCTCAACTTTGAACCAGTTCGCCAAACTTGGCCAAGAAATTACACAGAAGCCGCGCTCGGGCCCCTTCAGTTTATTCACCTTTGGCTGTTTTTGGCTTTTGTTTTGGCATAGGCGGCTTGAAGTCGACTAATTTTAACATTTCGGCATTTAATAATATTGACCACGTTATGCTAATTGATTGCTATGGTACAAAATATGTGGTGGAGCCATAGATAAAGCGAAATGACTAATCAATTTGGTAAGGTAAGAAGAGTATTCTGATGAAATACCTAGATACAAATTTTAATAAAGATTCCATAATATTATGCATAAATACATGCATCTTACCGGCTTAAATCCGACTAACCTAATCTTATGTTTTTAAGTCACGTATATTACTTTACCTAATTTTAACTGCTCATAAAACAAGAGGCACCCATTCCGTTTAATTGTCTTTGAAAGTTATTCCACAAGTCATTATTTATTACTGCTCTTTATTAAGATTTAAGTCAACACCATATTTTATCCATTCAACTCTTAAGACGTTCATAAAATTTGCAAAAAATATAAAACGTTCAGTTCACAAAGTTGCCGAAAATGGCCAAAATTATCCAAATTATACTGGACTGCAGGCGGAAGTGTCTAGGAAGGGGGAAACCGAGTCAGAGCTACATAAGACATCTAGAGAGCGTGCCAAATCCAGTTGTGATAAAGATTGATTTAAATTTCGATTTCATTTGGCTAAGCGAATTTGCTTCCTTTCAGCCCCATACGAAACAAAAGACTTAGGAAGCGAACGTGCAAATATAGAACAACGCCAAACCAAATACTCGCATGATACCCTCTCTTGTCATACCTCTTATCTTATGCAGACACGATTAATTATCCGCAGACGGATTTTCGAACTTAATATATTTCACTTGACTTATTTTTGGCGTAGTAAATCTTGCAACTCTTATTCTCACAAACGAATTGCACAATTACTTGAGATGCGATGGGCACCGCGAGTCCCGATCGAATATTCCAGGCCAAAAGCGCGATGAGCGTCCGGCTCCGTCGATGGCTTAGAACGAACTGCTGGGTAGAATTTCTGATTATGCTGATTTTATACGTAGTCCCAGCGGGCAGCGGTCGTCGGTGACTACGCATAGAATAAAATGGAATACCACTAAAAACAAAACCACAATCATCGCATGTGCGGGACTGACGAAACAGAACAAAAGTAGAAAAATATATGGCCATATATATCGGCTGTCTGTGACTGAGATTCAGACTCACATTCACATACATATACCGGTTGAAGCCGCGACTGCGAAGCGCTAAATGTGATGTTCACTTTCGTTGGGCCGATAAAAATAGTTCGCCGTCCAGATGGACTGACATTGCCATTACACCTGTCATGCGTGGCTATTGCGATCACGATCACGATTCTAACCAGCCCAGTCATCATGCCGTGCGGTCGGTCCCTGGGCTGGGATGAAATCGGGCATTGATTTTATAAATAGAAGAGCTCAGACTTTGGTCCAGACGATATGCCCGTTTATAGCCGCTAATTGGCCGATGGGGATTTTAATGGCCGGGAATGCCATAAAAGAGTGAGAGATAAATGTACATTTGCATCGGCTCGGGAACAAGATGATGATCGTTTCCGATTTGGCCAAACTCGCGAATAACACTTCCTATACAAGTAATCGAGACCCTGTGCCTGCCTGCCTAGTGCAATTGACTAACCTTGTGTCGATACAATCATAACGGCCAGAAGCAATTAAGCCAGACACCGAATCCGGAGAAGAAGCGGCAGCAACTTGTTATAAATCAACGAGCCCAATCGACGCGGAGGAACCGTCAAAGCTCGGCAACACCACAGACACATCGAGTCAAGTTAGATTTTTGGCTGATTTATGACGTAGGCAGACAGTCCGGAGATTACTCATGTATGTGTGGCATGCTAGATGTCACTTTGGAGGATGATCCAATCCAACCCGATCCAATAATATCCGATCCGCCATCCGTTCAAGTGCCGACTTTAAATATAAAAGTGCTTTGGGGCCTGATATCACTCAATTTGGGGGGAGTTCAAGATGTGTGAAAGACGCTATAGTCTTACAATCATTTTGATAAATATTAGATTGACGCATTCTTACTACTTTAAAGAAATATCACAACATTTTCACTGGCATCTTATTCGAATGGTAATAAATAAAATTGAGTAAACGAAATACGATCCTGCGGGATGATTGTCTGACTTAATCAAAGACTTAAGGAGAAAAATATATTGCTTTGATTCTGGCCCACTTTTCGTTCTTTAGATTGTTGTAATGGTATACTTTTTGATGTCCATTTTTGTAATAAAAACAAATTTAATTGTTCGTATACTTCAGTCAGAATATTCGGAAATATTCTTCTATTTATCCAAGAAAATAAATAAACGCTCTTCTTAAATACAAAAATAAAGTTTAATTATTCTTATTAAGCATATGTATATCGATAAATCATTGTTATTCTAAAGCTGCGAAGTATATACTTTTTGCTTCGCAACAGAAAACAAAAGTGTAAGTAATCACAAATACATTATTATTATAAAGTTGTTAATTAAGTTAATAAGTTATTAAAATGTTGTAAGTATTACAGCAAATAAAAATATATATATATTGAAAATCGTGTGTAGAAATCTTGAATATTAGGGAAAATACCAAATGCAATGATTTTATGTTTTGATATTTATCATAATTAATTTAAACTGAATAAAATAATACAAACGCAAAGTTGGCGACAAATTCAAATTAAGCGGGAAAGTGGTGAGTTTTGCAGTATTTTTTTTTTGAGCTCGCGCGGACTTGAGGTGAAATCCGCATCGCCGACTGGTAACACTGCGCTCAGCTGTTTAGTGACTTCCTCTGTTCTGTGCTGTGTATAAATTGTTTTTAGGACCTAGGCTAGGAATTACTGGTTGCACACACTCAGCGCCACAGCTCCACCGACCACCGCCCTTGCAAGGACCCACCATGAACTCCAAGGACAAGTCCAAGTTCAAGTTGTTCCTCAAATCGCTGCCGGCAGGTAACAAAGTGGGTGCACCATTGTGGGCAAGAGAACTCAATTGGGATTCCGGGATTCACAGGTTACGTGGGCGAGCGGACCCTGCGGCCGGAGTTTGAGAGGGAACTGCGTCCGGAGCAGCCGGTGGCCCAGCGCTGCCGGATGCTGAAAGAGCTGGGCGACACGCAGCTGCACAACTTCAATCTGGACGAGGTGCGTTCCATCGAATTGCCGCCATGCCATGAACATGTGTTATTTCTCGTAATTCGTCCCCACAGTCCGCCATCACCATTCTGTTCAATCTCACCAACGATCTCATCGTGCCCAACAAGCCGGCAGAAACGCGGCAGATTGCCTTGAGCTTCTATAAACGGCTCATTCACACACAGTACAAGAACCTGACCATCATGCGGGAGAAGTTCTTCCTGGTCATCCAGAACCACGAAGCCCGCGAAGATCTGCGTCACCTTCTTGAGCTGCTCGACACCCTCACCGACAATGGGAAGGATATCACAAACTTCGAGGAGAAGGTTGGCCCTAGATCTGACTTAAATGAATGGTGACCTAACTGACTTTCTTCCTCCCACAGATTGGCAAGTTTATGCTGCTCTGGATCCCAGCCATTACGGAGGCCAATCTGCTTACCCCCTACCTTGACATTCTGGTCAACCTGATCAAGTTCAATGCGGCGCATCTGGACAAAGACATCCTTGTGGGCATCGTGCAGTGAGTGGCGCACTCTTTAACCCACATCTTTTGTTTGAAGATCCCTTTTTTCGCCAGGAACGCTTGCGATCTGAGCTGTAGCGTTACCGTAAACGAAATCGGTCTGCAGTGCCTCACAATTCTGGAGATGGTCATCGGGTACACCATCTTCCCAAGCGAACCGCTGCCGCAGTGCATCACCACCTTGTGCCGGACTGTGAATCATGCTCCTTACTGCCCGTCTTCTTTCAAGGTAAGTCCCTAAAACATCAAATGATTGAACTAATTAAAGCTATAAAAGGTTAAAAAAAATTCCTATTAGTCAATTAGAGCAAAAATATGTAGTTCTTTTTAGGAAATGTAGTTAATATATATATAATTTGAAATAGAATACATTCAGTTTGAATGCAAATATACATTTATTTGATAGTAGAATACAGCGATCAAATACAAAATTATTTAGTTCCCTTTATTTATAGTTATCGTCTGATATTGTTATATTTAATGAATGTCGCTTAGAATTAATCGGTTACATAGAAATGAACTTCGACGAGAACTTATCGTAGCTGCTCACTGCCTCGGCTGAGGGCTGTGGAAGTTTGTCATTAGCCTGCGGCACTGGTAATTCCTGGTCGCGGACCACTTCCTTTTCGGAGTTCTTCTGAACCGGCTTGTGTCCCTGATTCTTTACCTTATGTTTCGCTGGAATGTCCATCTGGATATTCTTTTCCAGCTCTACCTGAATATTCTCCTCCAGCTCCAGGTCTTGTTTCTCGGCCTGCAGAGCCTGGCATTCGCTTCCCAGATCAAGAGCGCAGTAGCGCCGTACAACGTCAAAATACTGACCCCTCGGACAGCGCATTTCCAGCACCCTCTTTTTGGCGCATATGTAGTAACGTTGGCAATCTCGGCTGTGCGGTGCCAGGCGGCTGCCCGTCCGGATGCACTCGTCCATGGCAAGAGCTTGCTCTGTGAGTGTCGGCGGCATTGTGGGCTTTTCCAGGCAAATTCCCGTGTGATCCGGCACACAGCTGCTCACTCGTTCGTCAAAGTAGTCTCCTGATGGACACTGGACCAGCTCCGCTTGTCCGGAGTGACAGCGGAAATATGTCTCGCAGTCGCTTGGATTCGCCAGGGTGGCATTATCCGGCAGCACACAGCTGCACTGATGGGCCGCACTTATGGCCACTGGGAGGCAGGCTCTTCGGGCTGGATCAAAGTAGTTTCCGACGGAACATTTGGCCACGGCGAAGGATCCTCCCTCCAGGCATTGTCGGTATCGCGTGCAATCGCTTTGGACTCGCTCCACACTATTCGTAAGTCCACAAAATACGGATTCATCGGTGCAGGCTCCGGGTACACAAATCATGAGCTTCTTGCTAAAATGGTACTCCGCCGGACAGTTGAACTCCTGGAAGGGCATGTCATCGTCGCCAGTGCAAACATAGAACCTTTGGCAGTGGTCTTTGTGGGGCAGCATTTGCCAGGGATCGGATATCCTGCAGATAGCGGATATATCTGTAAGTTCGGCCTTAACCAATGCCGTGGCGATGGCAAGAAGCAGCCATATAACTAATAAGCGATCTGGAAAAAACGAGAACTCTTTAATCACCCTAAAATAAGGTACTCTTATTACACTCACTCTCCATTTTCGTCAGATGCGCGTTTATGCTGGGAATCCGTCGAATGCGGCGTTGATTGCTAATGACTTGGCTTTTTATGTCTTCGCTTTGATTGAATTTTTTCAGCCCATTTGGCAATCGCTGGCAGAGATTGCTCCGACATTTGTTTTTTAATACTAATGAGTATTCTGCTCAGTCTTTATCTGCTCAATATTTCCACCACTTATCGAGGGTTCCGCTGACTTCAGCACTTCTTATCATTCAACATGTTCCAGCCGATGATGATTAACCCTATTCCCGAAATAAGAAGTGATCATTGAATCTGTGGCCCCCCGGTGGAAAAAGTGTATTCAAGGCCCATTCGATACCGACGATAAATGAGTGGGTCGCTGACCCAGTTCCCTTTAAGTGACCTTAGTACAAGTTTACAGAGTAGATTTTACAAAATCAATGATTATAAATCCATGGGCTTAAGTATAGTAACAACCAATCAGATCTTTGGGCATACACCGCAGCACATCGAATCCGTTTCCCGTCAACTTCAGAGACGACGCCCGGGTTCCGTACTCGATGGCATCCCTCAGCCGCATCTTGACCTTAATCAGTGCATATATCACGGCCGCCGAGAAGGTGTCGTTAACGGCCACAACGTCCACTAATTTGGGCGGAATCTGGGAGCCCACCTTGAAGTAGGTGTCGTCGGCCATCAGGCAACTGGCGCCTTCCATATAATTATTGTATATGACGACGGGTTGGTTATTCAGCGGTCCCGGGCAATATCCGTTGGAATGCTCATCTGGGGGATCAGGAGGTAGATAGGGCATCTTTTTGGGCTGGCTTTTTTCCCATTGAGTCCGTGCTCTTCGCATTTCATTCCTAATCGCCCAAACAACCTCGCGTCCATTCATAAAACAGTACGTACGCATCATGGTCTTTCGGGCGAAGACGTAGTCCACCATACTGGCCATCAACATGGTGGCCGGTCGCAAGTTGTCCAGATCCACAGAGAGTGTGATCCTTGACTCGGGGCAGCGCTCGTTGAATTGTATGACCGCCAGGACCATGCGCAGCATCTCAACGGGATTACGACATTCGAAGTGTATCCACGAGTACTTCTGGTAGTCCACGGCGCCCACAAACTGCTGGTAGGTGAGCTCCTGGTTGGCATTGGCGAACTCGAGCATGGTTCGCGTATCCACGTTACGTTGGACAATGATGCTGCGGTGCGCAGGCCGGTGATTCGTCAGCGGGCAATGCGAAATGTCGATTCCCTGCGATTGAAATCCATTCAACAGGCTCTCGAACGCCCTAACCCTGCTCAAAACTCCGAGGAATTCGCACTCCAAGCCCAGTCGCCGCCACACAGTGCATATATTGGCAGCGGGACCGCCGCGCCGCCAGCTTCCCTCCGTGGTGCGTTGCACCTGGCCTGGAAAAAGAGGCAGATCCACGATGGTGATCATGTCCAGGGTGCAGCTGCCCACAGCCAGAACGTGGCGCTTAGGAGGTGGCGGCGGTGGGGGTGGCTCCGGCGGCAGGTGAAGTACCTTCTTTACGGTTATGAACTCCCTTACGATTTGCTTTTTCATTGTGGAAACTTCTGAATTTCGACACTAGCCAAATGTGTTTGTAAGCCGATTGAAATATCAAAGATATTTGAAGTGTTACTAATTTCGTTAACAAAATGCAGATGCAATGTAATTACCAGGCCTAACTATTACCAAAGACAATAGAATAACTATTAGTGTCATTGCTATTTTTCTATGTCTGGCTTTAATTGTTTCGTTGGAATGAAGAATAATATTAAGTCATATGTATTTTTAAAATCTCCAGATCATGAAGAACCTCTTGGGCACCCAGTTGGGATACCATTCCATGAAGATGATGTGCAGTATCCTCAACGATCGAGCTCTTTACGATGATGCCCACCTGTTGCGTGGGGCCGTGTTCCATCTAAACATGAACATCTTTGGCTCGAACATTATTTTCCAGGTTTCGCCTATGACCTATGCAACGAATGTGCTGACAGCCTTCCTGCGGGTAAGCCTGAAAATCCGTACCTAAAACGGGAAAATAATCATTGTTTTTCCTCAGGCACTAGACAGTCGTCAGGTGATCGTGACCTTCGAAGTCATCCTCAGCGTTCGCATGGTGATTACCAAGCGGCAGCTTTCAGAGATCATTTGGGATCTGATCTGCGATATAATGTCCTCGATCGTTAGCAATATCGAGTATTACGAAGAAGTCAATATAAACAAGGATCGTCTGCATCACCTGCAGATCAATTTCCACGAGAATATCGACTGCATCGAGAAGCTGTTGCAGCAGGATAGATCCCAGATTCTGGGCAATGTGGAGCGCATCTACGATCTCATCGAGCGAGTTGCCGACCGACGCCCAGAGGCTTCCGTTCTAGCCCTAATCGAGTACCGATCCCGACGGGTTACAGCAACGCGGCCAGATTGGCTTCAGGTGCTGGCCCAGTTCGTCCGGCGCTACTACCGCATGTCCAACGTTAACGTGCGCATTAAGACGATCGAGGCTCTAGTTCAGATTATGGATCAAAACCGTGCCTGCTATGAAGAAGAAATCCTTAGTCGCGTGGTGCTGGTGCACCTTTCCCATATTCATCTGGAGTCGAGTGTGCAGGTGCGAGTGGCCGTGGCCCGGGCTCTTTCCAATTTTGCCACCCATTGCGACACGAAACGGTGCATGGATCTGCTAGATATCCTGGAGGCGCTCATCAATCGACCCTTTGAGCACACGCGGCATGGATCCTCATCTGGAGAGGGTACACTTGCAGAAGTGACCTTTGGATTGGTCAACAACGAATCCGAGATCTCGGATATTATCGCCGCAGTTGATGGTTTGGTCAAAGTGTTTGCCATCAAGCTGCATCGTCTGCCAGGGATCCATGCTCTTAAAATATTTAACATTCTAATGGACCACCTGGAACTGCACTACGAACGACCAAAGATTTTCGAGCACATAAGTGTTGTGCGCTATAAAGTAAGTCAAAATTATATTTTTTTTTTCCGAACCCTCGTGTACTCAAACGTTCTTGATCTACATTTTTAGATATTTGCTTGGTTGCTGAAGGCCCGGGCCAACGGCTCCTACCATATTGGTTATCCGGAGGGCAGCACCGAGGTGGTGAAATTTAGTCCATACCTGGGAATTGATTCACCACTGTTACCACAAGCCCACCCGACAGCGATATCCATACGACGAGTCTGCAAGCTGATAGTGAGGTGCCTGGAACACGACACCGATTATCAGGTGTTCCAGCTAGTCATCAGGGAACTGCCGAAGGTGCTGCAGAACAAGGCGCTGGTGCAGGGCAATGACATCGAGGAGCTGGCCAACACGCTCCTCAAGATCAATTTGGTTAGCAACAACAAGTTCAAGCGACCCACCGATGAGTTCCACGCCCTCGTTTTACCCGCCATAGCTTCATTGGTTATCTATCACGAAAGCCTGCAGCCGCAGCAGCACTACGGAATTATAACAGCTCTCAATTCGAGGGTACTTACTGGCATTGCCAGCGTCTGCATCAACACCATGACCATCCTTATACTAGAGATGCCGGAGGCGTTGATGCGAAAGCTGCCGGACGTACTGCTCCAAATGAGTAAGATGTCGGATACGAATGCGTTGGCCACTCCGGTTCTGGAATTTCTGTCGTGTGAGTAACTTAGGTCGAAGATCTTTCCGAAGTAGTGACTTAATAAAACTGATCCCCTTTGTTTAGTGCTCATACATCTGTCCAAGCATCTCTTCGCAAACTTCACTTCCATGCACAACATGTACGTGTTTGCCATCACGCTGCCGTACACCAAACCGCATCGCTACGATCACTATACAGTTTCCTTGGCCCACCATGTCATCGCTGGATGGTTCCTTAAGTGTAAGCTGGAGCTGCGCAGGAACTGCGTTAACTACATCAAAAGCGTATGCATTAGAAATTTTCATTTTTTTACTTGAACTTATTTGGTTTTACTTTCTCAGTCGATTCAGTCGAATGCCAAGATGTTGTCCAGCGACATTGTGAACCTAAACTCCTTAAACGAGGATTCATCCAATCGCAAGCGGAGCACCAGTCTAACTGAGCGCGGTAGTCGCAACAATGCCAATGCCTGGAACGATCTGGAGATGCGACCGCAAATGAACAACGGTCTACGAAACTTCCACGCCGAACTGGCAGAGACGTGCTTTGATTTCTTGGCGCGACACACTTATTCGCCTTGTCCGTCGATGCCCAAGCGGTGCGTGTTCTTTTATTACAACAAATCTTACTAGTAAAAGATGTTTCCTTCCCTTTGCAGTCTTCCAGCGGCGGAATTCCTGCTGAAGGACGGCGTCTCGCAGACGTGGCTAGTGGGCAACAACCTGGTGACCATAACCACCTCCGGCTGTCCGTCGGCGCCCGCGCGCAGTGGGCTTTGCGAACGATGTGCCCAGCTAGGAAAGGCTCCCAGCATTAGTCTGAACTCGAAGAGCCTCAGTGATGCAGCTCCTCCACTTTCGCCAGAGCGGGAGAGACGATACACCAAGGTGAGCCTGCAGCACAGCAGCGGCAACGAGTCGGCTGGCAGCACGGAGCTCACCTCCTCCTCGTCGTCGAACTCAGCAGCCGCAGGTGGTCATCCACATCGACAGATTTCTAACAGTTCCACGGCATCGCTAGACGCGCTTTCCCGTCGGGGGTCTAATCCCGAAGCCTTGGGCAGTGCCTTGGGCGAGGGGGCACATACGGGGAGCAACACCTCGCTCCTGGGAAACTCTTTGTCCCAATCCTCCGTTAGCATGAGCCCTTCGTCGGGATCCGTGGTGCAGCAGCCGGTTTGCGTGCGCGCCTGCACTGGCTGGGCGGAGGTTTTGGTTCGTCGGCCCACGGGCAACGTATCGTGGATAACCCGCATTCAGAACCCCATCACCAACGATTGCTTTGGCCAGGAGTTGCCGTTCAATAATGTGGTGTCGCTGTTTCTTCCCACTGCCCATGGCGGAGTTTTTGGACCTGACAATACCATTCAGGCCCCACCACATACGTTGGCTGATCCCGAACCAGAACCAGAAGCAGAGGTTAATGCAGCAACAGCTCCTCAGGCAAGTGCATTGCGCAGCCGAATGGTTGCCAAGGCTCGTGCCCTTCAGCGACAGGAAGAAATTCACTCGGTCGGAGGAAATGGAAATGGCAACGGCAACGGTAATGGTAGTGGAAATGCTCCCAGCACTGGAGGTGCTGCTGCCATACCCATTCCGCGGGTCCCAGCATCTGGAAAACGCGGCAAGGAGGCAGCTCTTTGTGGAAGTGTGAGTGATGGTGAAGCCGACGATGACTCCCTGGCCTTTGAGGATGCTCAGAGTCGGGCACGAAATCCCGTCCGACGGGTAAATTCCAGCCCAGAGATGAGTTCCAGTTGGCGGCAGTCGTTCCTAACCAACAAACCCACGCCACTGTCCCAGGAGCCCGTGAAAACCACCGCCGATGAACCGCAATCGCTGTTGACTTTGAAGAAGAAGACTGTTCAGTACAGCACCAAGGATATGCGTGTGAGCTGTGAGGCCATTCCGGAGGAGATCGCCGGCTCCACACCACCGTCGCAGGCCGCAGCCTTGGCCCTGCAGCCGGAAAGCGGCACCCTACCTCCCAAGCAGCATTCGGCGGACGATGTCAGCAGTCATGTGGCTGGAGGAAGTAACTTGCAAGCAGGAGGGTCCACGCTAAAGCTGGGTAAACCACCGCTGTCGCCGGGGCAACCGCCTCTGCTGGGCACTGGTCGAGTGACCAGCTTTGGTGGCACCTCTGTTCCGCAGCCCGGTGCACTGGCAAAATCGAGCAGCAGTGGCAGCAATGGCACCAATGTTGGAGTGATAACCTCCGATTACGACAACGGCAACAATGGAAACGGAGACATGATGCGAGGTCGTTCGAAAACCATTTCGGTGGTGCGTGAAGTGAATAACGGAAATACGCGTCCGCCGCCGGCCAGCAGTTTCCGGAATTTCGGAGCCGCAAAGCCGCCCATCAACACCAAGCTGTGCATGAACCCGAGCTTTATTTTCATGCAACTGTACACCACTGGCCAGCTGGGAGTTACGGATGAGCCTCTAAAGGTGGGTCCGGAAAACAGCAGCGCTGTCTCCCTTATCGATTTAGTCCCACCGTTCGAGACGCACAAGATCGGCGTGCTGTACGTGGGCCAAGGGCAGTGCAACAACGAGGTGGAGATCTTGCGCAATTCGCACGGAAGTGCCAGGTATGTGGAGTTCCTGCGTAACATCGGCACCCTGGTCAGTCTGAAGGAAGCTGAGCAGAACAATCTATTTATAATGCTAGATAGAAACGGAGCAGATGGCAAGTTTGCCTATATCTGGAAGGATGACATACTGCAGGTGAATGATTATCCCCAACTGACTTACAAAGCGCGTATGTCCAATGTATTTTCCCTTGTAGGTTACGTTCCATGTCGCTACGCTGATGCCCACCAATCTGCAGGATGATCCCAACTGCAACGAGAAGAAGAGCCACATTGGCAATGACTTTGTGAAGATCATCTACAACGAAAGCGGCGAGGAGTACAATCTAAACACAATATCCGTAGGTTTTACAAGTCCAATCCATACATGATTAGTTTGAATCCTAACTCTAGTTTCTTTTTTAATTGAACTAAGCCAGACTTAATTCCATTTAATAATCTTTCAGGGCCAATTCAACTACGCCTGCGTGATCGTTGAGCCACTTGACCTGAACTCGAACAGGGTGTATGTGAAGGCGCGATCGGAGATTTCGAAATTCGTGTGCCACGCAGAATACCGGATAGTGTCCGATCGCAGTGCTCCTCTTTTGGCCCGACAGATGGCGCTGCACGCCAATGTAAGCATAGGATCTATTGCTAACTGCGATTTTCATTAATTCCAATCAATTACAGCTCGCGTCGCTAGTCTACCAAAGTGTGCAGAAAAAGCATCCGTACGCATCGAATTGGCTAGAACGATTGCGCAAACTAAAGCGCCTGCGATCGAAGGTAAGATATATTTGTGATTTTAAAGGGGTTGATAAAGATTAACCGATTAACACCTCAAAACCAGCTAATTGAGGGCCTAAACAGCCAGCAAAAATCCGGAAGCGCCTCGAGCGGCATCGGAATCAACGCCTCAGCCATTGGTTCGGATATGGACGACCAGCGAGGTGACTTCATTAAATACACATAGACAACAACGAGAGGCTCCCAACTGGACAACTATTAAAAAAGAGCAGAGGACCTATAGACGCATCCTGCCATGATATCTCTTGATTTACGATTTCAATATAAAGTCTCTCCAGACCAACAAAAGAAACTCCTTGCCTAATCAATGATCACGAAAATAATTATAATATACAATAATGAATTTGACAAGTTTATAAAATTTGTGAGAATACATAAGCGCTGTTCATTTCCAATCCGATTGCATTTTTGGGTAAAGGATTTTTTAACTATTTCGAGAGATGTCATCATTTAATCATATAAATCAAAAAATGTTTTACATATGTTTTAAAGCATTCATAATTGAGCGTGATGCACGTATTAGTTTATTCTGTTTAACAATCAATATAATATTTAATGCAATTTGCTATTTTTGTTGCCAGGCTTTTATCTTAATAAATTCCTTCAATGTGACTTAATCTAAGCTAGAATTAAACCAATATTTACTTGGTTAAGCTAAGCTGGGAAATGTGTTCGTAGCCGAATCCAGTGATTTTGTGACTGGCAACTCGGTTGGCAAAGTCAACAGCCTCCGCTAGACTTCGACGAGCCTTGAGGGTGGCGTAGATGAATCCCGCCATGAAACTGTCCCCGGCTCCCAGCGTGTCAACTACCTTGTCCTGTTTATAGGACGACATTTCATAGTAGTTTCCATTAGCATCCATAGCTCCAGCTCCGGCGCTTCCCCAGGGACAAATGAAGACAGGCTTTGGACCACCTTCGGGAATTTTGGAGGCCAACTCCTCGCACGACTGCCGCGGTGTCTTCCAACCCAACTGACCAGCCAGCTCCTTGGAGAAGACCACAAAATCGCAGGGCGCACACAATTCCTGGTTTTGTTCATACCTCGTTTCGAAGTCCAACGAGATAATGATGCCTTGTCCGGTCCTTTGGTTGTACTCCCGGATGCTTTGCATCATCTTTAAGGTGTGCGGCGTGTTGCGAGCCTCGAAGTGTACCCATCCATACTGCGAAAGGTTTATCTTGCTGAAGTCCTCATAGGTGGTCTGCGGGTAGTCCTTATTGCAGTGGATAATGGTGCGGGTGCCGGAATCCTGAGCCAGGATCACAGAGGAGAATGGCGGATCCCTGTCCGTGAAGGGACAGTCATTCGTGCCGATTTCCCGCTTCGAGAGATCGTCGAGAAGCACTCGGAATCCATCCGACCTGCTGAGCATTCCAAAGAAGTCCACCTTGCATCCAAGAACCCGGAGCACAGTACTCACATTAGAGGCGTTTCCGCCACGTTGCCAGAACCCATCCAGGCATCGCCGATCGGTGTCCTCCATAGGATAGCTCCCATTGATGGTCACGAAGTCAATCACCGTGCAACCCACGCAAAGTACAGATTTCACTTGGGTCATCTTAATCTGGTATTTTGTTCACTCAAAAATTATTTACTTTCTATTCATTAATGAGGTCGTTCTGGTGTTAAAGTTAGTGTTTCGATGTTGGTACTTTCTACATGTAAAGTAAGTATAATCAATATTTCATATATTCTAAATTATTTTTTTACTGAAAATCTGTCATTTCCTTGCTTAACTTAAAATTATTAATATTAACTTTGGAGCTCCGCTATAGCCAATGATTTTGGGTGCCGGCTATTTTGTTCTAGTTTTTCAGCTCAATCTAATCAAAAATTCGATTTTCACCTGCTTTGCACTTTATTTGTCGATCGAGTTTTACAGCTGTTTTTGTTTTTAACTTTTCTTATCGCACATATGTACATATGCATGTACGTATGTACAGAGAGAATCTAATTAAGCGGTCGCTCCAAACAGTGAACACTCGATAATACGGCAAGAGTGAATAAAATATTCGACCTCATTTAATATATTGAACTGGTTTTCAATGTGAAATTTTAAGGAAATTGTTTTATCAATAAAGAACGGGTATTGCTAATACAGATTATATAGTTATAAATATGATTTTAAACAGCTGATTATATGTGAAGATGTTAATCTTTAGTCCCAGGAACTTCTAATGAATGTGGTTAACTTTATCGAGATAGAACAGTATTAATCAGATTCAGCCGCTGATCGCGCTCTTTGGTCATAGACAGTGTGACCGATGAGCGAAAATATTATAATATTGTTTAATGTTTTATGCAACAATGTAAGAAACTTACTCAAAATTTAGCAACCTAATTGACTCAAATATTAAACGTAGGCTTTACATTGTTGTATTGTATTTAATAGATAATCTAAATAAAATTTGAATTTAATTTTAAGAAATTAATATTTTGACAGCCTAATTAAATTCTTGTCAATACAAAACCAATTAAAAACGAAACTAATTTTAGGTGTGCGACAACTTTTCCAATTAGAAGGATATCACAATAGGAGTTCAGTGGCGGCGCAGTTTACCATAGGTATTATAATAATTTACCCAGGATGTTTTAGACCCATTCCAGCGAAACTTAGTCATGCCGCAGACTTACACCGTGCAACATGACGGGGCACAAATTAAAGGATGCCACAGCAAATGTCCCGACTAGGCACATACAGAGCACAGCAGACACATGTGGCAGCTTCGTCAACTTGCACAGTAAGTTCAGCTCAGTCAGCGGAAAAGCCTGTCACCCAGAAGGGAGGATTGATGGCTCATGACTGTGTGACTGCCAGGCCAGTGGCTACGAAATAAATGAACATTTAATTTCGTTTACAAATCTAGGTAAGCCACAGCTGACCTCTTTCGAAATCACGTGTTGAGTTTCAAAAACTGGCTTTGCATGGTCGGAAATTACTTAAAGAGCATATTTAACAAATATCACTCGCCTATCGTCAACCAGATGCCAACCTAAATTCAAGGTACTAGCCTTCTCTCTCGTGGAAATCAAGTGCTATAAACTACTTAATCATACTTAAATATTGCTCATACGCACCGTGTAAAATGAGGTAAGGCAGCATGGTAAGTACAAATATGCAAAGCAACTTTAAATTAAAGGAGAAAGTAATTTTCATAACTTAAGTTACTCAGCACGCCATGTTACGCCCATCTTACCCCTATTTTGAAGTGCCTTCTGTGGCGTGGAGGCCGGCTTAAAGCGGACACAGCCAAATTTTCAAATTAATGTAAAGCGTGTCGGGCCTGGCCTAAATACACTACCCTTCTCCAAGCCGACGACGGCTCGGTTGATGCCACAAATCGATAGCTTAACATTTGACTGGGCCCTTTGGCCGCGGGGTAAACACCTTCTTGGCAGTACCATTTTGCGGCACGGAATTATGGCCGGAAATTGCCTTAAAGTGTCAATCAGTGTAAACGTTCTTAATAGGTATTTATTTTTGCCATTTTAATTACCCCGCCCCCACCGTAGTCACTCCCACACCTTGTCGGCGGACAACGAACTGATGAAAATGCCTGATGATGCCTTAATTACATTCCCGAGAAAAAGAACTCATTTCCGAGTGAATTTTTCATTCAGCATTTTCGGGCTGTTATTATAGATTATTTACAATCGATGGCAAAGTGATCTGTTAACAAGAAAGACGTGACTTATTAGGCTTTTAACTTTGGATTATGCTTTTTAAATACTTAAAACTATATATATGGAACTTATTTGTTACTTGATATTCTAGTTACTGATATTCTATTTTCATAAAAGTTGAATTAAAGAAAATCAGAAAATACTGAATAAGTATTGAGTAAGGAAATGCTGCGTGATAGCTTTGATCTATTTCCTATTGGTTTTCCAAATTAAATTAAATATTTTAATCTGCACAGGAGATATTTAAAGGAATTCGAAGTTTGGTTTTGCTGGGCAGGGCCCACTGTTGCACGATTGGGGGATTATCGAGTGCGTGCTGGTCTTAGTTACCGAACTCAACATTTTCCATTGAATGGCAAGTGGCAGTGGCGCAGGACTCACCAGCTCCAAGGGCCCAAAGCAACTGTTAGCACAGACCAGCCGGTGGTAATCGCACTCCGGAGAATCCTAATCCCAATCCCCGAACCGCCCGAAAGAGTGAAAGTTTGCCAGGGGCTCCGTATATCTTGTATATGTGCGTTGCATGGTTGAGGACGCCATCTGTACAGGTGTTTTCTATCAACGCGTGAATACTTGTTTTTTTTTGTCGCTGCAGGGACCTCAGGTCTGTTTTTCCTACTTGTTAACTGCGGAGCTAAGCATTTGACCCTCTCATCCCAAACACCAGTTGATTTTATTATCTTGATTTAATCAAAGCATAAAAAAAGCGCAGGATAACTAGGATGACCTTATTACTACGGAATGATTATATAACCTTTATGAAAAAGCACCTATTTCATATTTTATCATTTTATATTTTATAGAAAGGGCTCTGATTTATATAGGCCATTCCATCTGATTGGCTCAGCGTATCAAGAACATCAGAATGCACACACAACGCATAAATAAAACCATTCGCACCGTTGGTCGGGCCAAGTCCCAATCCTTTCCTCCTCGTTGCCAATAAAAATATATGTCCTTGGATGATATTCCACCGAGGTGCGGACCTTTACCCGTGACGAATGTTTTTAGTGCGCGCTCTGGGGAGCAACAAAATTAAATTGAATTGTGTCCCAGACTTTTTCTCACGTTCCAAGTCAGAATTCATAACTCATTTCTTGAGTGTTTAATGCACTCGGAAAATGCCGTCAATGGATTGGAGTTTTCCAACGAAGGAAACTCATAAAGGTGCTCGGTGAGTCGTACTTTTCCCAAGGTACTTTTCCCAAGGTGGAGTTTTGAGTGCTGCTAATAGTTTTAAAATGCAGTAAAGGGATTCCTACTTAAAGTAAAGCAAAAGCTAAAGCTCCCATTATCTTAAAGCCTATTACATTAATATTCAATTTGAAGCATTAAACTAGTACATGTGGATAAGCAGATTAAAATGGAGCACGCAAATTTAATAACTCGTATTTATGGGCCACAAATTTAATTCAATAATTCAACCGATGTCACCTCACTGCTTCTGGGAGGATGTAGGATGCTATAAAAGCGCCGAATTGGTGGCATATAGGAAATTCCCATGGTGCAAATTAGAGAAATAAATTATATTTATCAATGAATGCCATAAATAATGTTTATTTTCTCCCGTGACAGGGGAGGCCATCCACACACCTTGCTGACGTTGATTTTCGATCTGGTTTGTCAGAGTCTTTACTTTTCGGCTGGCTGGAAAGTGCGTCTCCGTGAAAAGCCCACAAAGCATCAATCAAGGGAATTAAATACAATTATAATTGTCTGTCACCGTATCGAGATGAAAAGAAAGCCACAGAGGATTTTCCGAGACGCCACAACTTTTCCTGGCAGCCCACCATAAATTTAATAAAGTACGCACTCGAACTTAGGGTGAACCTTGTCACTGTGAATAATATATTATTATTATATTATTATATATAAGGAAATAAGTTTTTAACCAAGTTTCAGAAAAAACAGATGAAGGATGAAACGCGAGACTGCATTTAATATACTGCATTATGTATGATGTACATTTTATTACTCATGGTTGGTATAATCGTTCTTAGTTATTTTGCGTGTCAGTTGAACAATTTCAAATATAAATCAGATTTATATATGCACAATCGGAAAACATAGGCACACCCATACATATGTACATTAATTGACTACTGTAGTTTTCAAGTGATGTTGAACAAATCAGCGTGAAGATGAAACCCTGAATAAAACTTTAATCCCGACATACACTGCGAATGTGATGTATCAAATATTTTAATTCCATATAAGCTAAATAGGATTACGCTGATTTGCTTTGTTGGTCTGGCTGGCATTTTCGTTGAAAACTGCAAGTTGGAAACATTCTGCTGAATTACATATAAGCACAATTTGTTAGAAACAGGGGATTAATATAGAAAGTATTCTGAGAATTTTCAAGTACATTCGATAAGAATTCGAATAAGGTTAAGTGTTGCAGTCCATTTCTACATTTGACTTCATCTCGATATTTGTACGTGTGTGCGGGACAATGGAAAGGCCATGAGTGAAATGGAAATTTGAAAGACTTTCTGCAGAGGTGCATCCTGCGAAAGTGACTCCCCCTGACAAGAGTTCTCCTTTTTTTTTTTGGCATTCCTCCTAAGTGAATTGAATTGAAAACAAACGGAGAATGGCTGCACACTTAGGCACACAGACGAGCGACCACAGGACTGGGAAAGTACGAGGAAAATGTTTAATTTCCGGATGCACAGGCCGTTGAATTTAAAGGAGGCGGCGTCGAAATGTATGCAGCAGTATCATGCAGATGCTTCCGGCACTTGGCAACATGCAAAAGGTCGTCGGGTGGGCGGTCCATTCGGTGGGTTGGCTTGGCTGGGTCGCTCCAAGGCGTGTTGCCTGTGCTGGTGACCAAGAGGTCACCGTTCGTAGCTGAAAGTGAAGCGCAATTTCCGGCACTACGATTCCGACTTGAAAAGAGCACATGGAAAAGTTTAGCTAAAATCAAGCAGGATCAAGCATTTGACATCCGAAATATGTTCTTACTTGAATTCATTATTAGTACTCATCGGCTTTAAGTGATTAAATGTTGTACTTAACTTACTTCGTTTCATATGCTTTAAGTGCATTGTGCTGAGCAGACAGAATCAGTGGAATCTGAGGACCGGTGCAACCGGCATGTCCAAGTCCTTGTCACTTCCTGGTCCATTTAACTGGGCAACACCATCGAGGACCATTCGGTGACAAAGTTTGAATGGTAATTAGGCTTGAACAATTGAGCCCGGCAATGGGCAAACAATAAACACTTAATGCATTGGCACGAGTTTAATGACACTTCACGCCGGCGGCGATGACTCCTCGCTCGGGTAACAACAATTGGAAAATTAAACAAAGCCAGTCCAGATGGGTGGGTGGGGAGAACACCCCCTCAGACACTTGCACCCAGACAAATTGGGCCAAAGGATGGCAAATAAAGGACGGAGAATGGCTGCGCAGAAGTGTCACTGCGAGAAAAGATGGTTTTCTCAGACAAAAATTCCAATTAAAAAATGATATAATAAATCGTTGCACAAAAGTATGGTGTAACAATAAATTGGCTAATTACATTATTATTTATCACTAATATTTCAACAACAACTAAAATACGATTGCACGTTCTTCTGTAAGTTTTCTCACACAGTTTCCGGATCCTTTTATTGGTGTGAATACTTCGAATGTGTGTGGCAAGTTGGATTGAACGCCGGCCACAAGGTGTCTACACAACAATTTATAATGGTCGACTGGCAGTCCAGGAACACAGTCGGCAAACAAACAGCCGCACGTCAGGAACCGAAGGACAAAGAACGAAGGACGAAAGTGGCGAGAAAAATGCGGGATAATAGCGCCAGACGGCTGCAGTGCCATTTCTCAATCTCAATTTCGAGCAGCAAGGAGCAAGTGGCCAAAGTATCCGGCGACCAACGACTGCCCGTCAAGTCGAGGACTCGGCGACACTTGGACACCACAGAGGTCCCTTCTGCCACCGGAGGGGCAGCCACCCGCCGGGTTAACTGGGTGGTGGCCTGGGTGGTTCGCAAGTGGCAAGGTGAGTGACCAGTGTTTGTTTACCCTCCACAGTCACTTCGCAACTCGGCTTGTCCATATTAATGGTCTGCGATGGAGCGTGTAGGTTCGGCTCCCAATCGACTAAGATCGATACAGCTATAGTGGAAATTATTTGAATTTGAATTTAATTCAGAGTGCTTGGCTTATCAAAGAACAGATTGGCTTTAAGCAGAGTTAAAGGGAATTAGGTGACGACTCCTTTCATTTCAATTAGAGTTGTTGACTTACAGCTGCACCATGCTTAATTATACTCTTTTGGTCAGCCACAAATAAATCCCCAATTTGTAATGGAGATTTTGCTACGTTCATTTTCCTTCGACAATTACTATCACTTTCAAACCCAAGGCAATTTTATTGTTACATAGGTATCCAAAATCAGTCGAGCCGAAAATTCAATACTCTCGTGTGTTGTGCTGAACCTGAACTCATAAATAATCCGAAAGGACCTGCACACTTGGCCTTGGATGGGTGCAGTCGGGGAGAAGCCATCGACATCGGGGATATTTATTACACTGCCGTTGATATGTTAAACAAATGTTCCGTGACAGAGATAAAAAATTTTAGCAAATACCGAGGCCACTGATGCAATGGAAACTCAACTGTTTTCCAGATATCGCTATTCTCGCTCTGCACCTGGCAAGTGACCTTCTTTCGTTTTACTTATTACTTTTTCGAATGAGAAATGCAGAGCAGAGGAAAAACCAGCAAAATTGAATTAATTTTTTTATGAAGACCAAATGGGTTTCAAGACACACCTGCCTGACTTTAAACATGGCTATAAATCCAGTGCTTTCGGTTAATTAAATAAGCAGATTGCAGCAGGGCTTTTGGCTAAATCAATAATTAACACATTATGCTGAGTTTGAAGATAGATTGTGAAAATGGTGATTATTAATTATTACTATTAAACTATTAGTACACCCAGAAAAATTGAGAACCACGAAAGAACGGAGATCGGTTGTACTCAGTGGTATCAATCATTCTCTTGAGATGAAACTTTCTTGATTTCGAGACAAAAACGATCTCAACTGCTATACTGTTATAAGATTTTAGAAGAATATAAGAAAAATACTGAATAAATGAGAGAGAAAGGCAAATAAGAACAAAGTCATTTCCAATATGAGAATGGTACGATCTCGATCGAAATTCTTGAATCAAAATCGTTGAAAACGGTTTTTCTCTGAGTATAAGATTAGTAGTTTCCTTTATGTTTAGGCCTTTAAGCCTGCTTAACAATCAGTGCGGAAGGGAAACCCTATTTACAGTCTATCCTGGAACAAGTCTTTGCTTTAATCTCATCACGGGTCGCGTAGAACAGCCCATCGAGTGCGGTACTCTGGAGTGGCAAACGCTCTGAAGGAATCCTCCGCAAGCAGTTTAGTGGGACAGTCGGTTAAAGTGCTCCGCGACGGGATGCGTGGATGCGTGGATACGTGGCACACACAAAGGAAGGGTGGAGGAGCAGGAGGACCGGGACAGAGTTTTCCCTGCTCGGGGCTCATTATTTCCCCGAGTAATATGCTAAAATGACGGGAACGCACTCACACACGGACGGAGCAGACGTCTGGCTTTGGCCGGAGGCAAAGCGCCGGGCTGGGAAATGTTTTTAATTGAAAGGAACTTGCGAGGCGTGCCTGCGCATGGAGGTGGGGCAAGTGCTGGAGAAGAGTGCCGTCGGGGGACCGGGAACTGGGCTAGGGTTCAGCATGGTGTCGACACTTTCTGGGCGGTGCGCCAGGTGGATGTCTCCGAAAGAACTGTCAGCGCGAAATTGTTTTTAAAGCCGCACCTGGAACAGCTAGCTAGTTTCCATTTGTTTGCCTCAGTTTCAGCTTGAACTAATATTTGCACAATCACTTTGGTTTGACTTTAGTAAGTCAGGCGGACGAACGAATCTGATAGCTTTATCTACTACGCAGCGCAGTGGAGATTGGGAAAAGGGAATGTATATATAGGGAAAATTTAAATATTTCCATCAAGTTGTAAAAAGGTAGTTCGCTGATGTTCACCGCATAACAATAAACAAGGTCAAATTGCTAAATTCTACAATTCTCTGCTGTAACTACGCAGCTAGCCGAAATCCCATTTCCACGATGAGCCCGGCCAGCTTCAGATGCTCCAAGTGGAGCATGCAATGGGAATTCGCCGTTCCGAGTATTTTCCGCTGGAGTGCGGGCTCGCAAATTACGTATTTTTATGACTGCCATTATGAGACGTCTAAATATAACTATCGCAACCGCAGGCGGGATCCGCATATCCGAGGCAAGCAGCCTGACTAACTGCCAGCCAGAACACTTCAATCGCAGAATTACGACATTTATCATAATGCCTTTCATGCGGCGAGTGTAGCGCGATGGGCGGTGAGTGGATGGGGACTGGGGACTGGGGGCGTGGCATGCAAATAATCCTCTTGGCTGCTGCATGCATCGCCTGTTTTAAGTGTTCTTCTGGTGGTGGCCTGCAGTGCATAATACTCCTGCCAAATGCAGCGATAAGCAGGGGGAAAATAATTTATTAACTCGCGGTGGAAACTGTAAAAATGCGGTTTTATGCGGCGACATAATCTACGCAATATATGAACTAAATGGATGCTAGGTTGATTTAGCTAGAAAGTGCGCTTCTGGAACTGTATACTACCTTCGAATGCATTTCCTTTCAATTGCAGGCCCCTAGAGTACTTGACAAATTGAATAATTAGTTAACTTTTAATGCCAAGCATATACTATTATTGCTCAAAGTATTCAAATGGCTTAATCAATAGTTTGGCAACAGCTTTACAATGAGTAATTGCATCAAAAAGTCAGGCCAATTAGTAACGGCTGCTGCAATGACAATGACTGCTGCCCCAGCACGATGGTCCTTCATTTATCAAGTTGCATCCTTGACTCTGCTCTGTGCCTCCTTCGATATCTCTGGTTGGCTGCAGCTGCCACAAAACTTTTTAATGGTTAAATAAGCGACGTTGTCCAGCGCAGTTGGCCCTATGTCTGTGGATAAACAGTGATTTTTTATTTATTTGGCCACTTTCGGTTGGTAATTGGTTTCAAATGACATTTGCTTAGCTCGACAAAGTAAATTAATCCTGGATAATTAATAAAAAAAATAAACAGCGAATGCCAGTTTACAGATAACTTACCGTACTCGAACGGAATTAAATAATAAGCGGAGGGTATTTGGTTGTTTACATTACAAATAATTTTGATATTTATTGTTCAAGCGTGTAAATAAAGCTTTCTTGCACTTTACTCTTTGTTTTTGTATTAGGTTTTTATTCCTTTGTAAATAAATTGCAAGTAGATATAGTTGCAATAACATTTAAGTTCAACTTCTAAGTACCACGTACTATATATATTATGTATGCGTATGCTCCTTGGATGAATCCGAGAAGAAGATAAGATATTTGTACACGAATGCATCTAGTTACCGGGTTAATATGGCTAAAATATGATCTAAATATTTGTAAGTATTCGTACATAAAAATACAGTTAACACTTTTTTTGTATTGCGGTTGTATATTGTAACTGTTGTGCCTCCAATGCAGATGCAGTTCGTTCTTCTCATTTTACCATATACATTTATATAAATATAGTCCCTATACATAAGTGGTGTGTATATGTACTCATTTGTCTCTCTATATGTAATTTAGAACTTATGTCACGCTTTTCCATTGGGGTAATATGTACAAATCGTTTGGCCAAATCCAAAGCCTCACTGTGGTGTAGTCCCTTAAATCAAAACTGATTCCGAAGGAAGAACAATATATGTATCTTAGCCTACTTTCCAATATGTTACGGTATCTTAGCTCGAAGAATATTATTTTTGATCTCACAGTTGTAAAGTTTATAAAGTGATTCAGAAAAGGATATCAAAGAATCGAAGAACTATTATTTTGATTTAGTAACGCTAGTCAACAAGGATTTTAAGTTTCAACTAGAGCTAATCCTAAGTTTTTCGCAAACTCAAATAAAGCAGTATCACCCATATCCATGCAGCTTAACCGACGGATAATAATCTAGATTTAGTAATCCATTCTGTCTTACTTAAATAAATCGTGTTAAAGTGTGTTCTTCAGATTTCACCACTTGCATTTTGTGGAAGAAGACTACAGGATACTTAATCTTGCTACTAAAGTAAACAATATAATCTATACATCCTTTGACCGAAGATCGGCTAATACTCTATATTGGTATACAAACTTTTTCGTTACAATAATTTCAAACTACTCTAGTTTTCTATCCAAGGAAATGGAAACTAAGGAATACCATTTGCAGTACATAAAATTATTTATATTTTAATTAGGTCTGAACCAGCAGTAAGATGAGTACAGATTACAACATAAACTCGTGTATGAAAAAATATATTTTTTTGTAACATTTTAAATTAGAAAAGCGTGGTCTATAATACATGCAGACAACAATGGGCAGCCAGTAAGACATGTTTAAATTTTCTGTTTATTCTTTTTTATTTTGACCGTAACATTTGATTTAACTACTCAAGGAAAGTAACGACTTACATCAATAGTACAGTAGTAAGTAAGTATTCATAAAGCTTGTGATCGATCTAGGTATGTTTCGCTATATATGGCATTCGCACTATGCGTATTCTATGGTAACAAGTACAAGTACATCTAACTTTAGTTTCGTTTAACTTTATTTGTCTTCATATCGTTATGGGAAGATTAAAATGGTGACTGTGCGGAGCGTTATGTTTTGAAATGTAATCTCGCCAAGATTGGGGACTTAGTCAGTTATGGAATGTATAAAAGTTCAATATCAGCTTTGGACCCAAAAGTGCAGTTTTCACGTATCAAGCTCACGCTGTCCTACAAGCTCATGAAATCCTAATTGAATATCTAGAAAGTCGCCGTGGATTTTCACTCATTATCGTTTCCTGTTTATTCAATTTCTTTCTTTACTTTTATGTGCTCTGGTAATGATTAAACTAATTGGAAAACTAACCATCACTAGTCTCTATATGGATAAAATAAGTAAATATTTGTGCTAGTGCGAGCCGGAAATCAAAGGCGACTTTCTAAATGTATCTTGTATGTACGTGTAGTTTATCCTGGTAGTTTGTGACGGATCTATGGCTAAGTACGTCTCGCGGCGTCGTGCTCCCGCCAAGTCGTCCTTATCAGACGTCCGTTTCGGTGCTCGACTGGTTGTGAATGGTGGTGGGCAGAGGCGCCTGGTGGGAGAGCTGCTTCTGCAGCGGCGGCGGTGGCTGGGTGGGCCCTTGACCCTCATCCGTGTTTGTGGGCAGCAGCAGGGGCAGCGATTTCTGCATGCACACCACTCCTGGCGACTGGTACTGCGATCTAGGGCTGGGCGGCGTGGGTGTGGCCGGGATCTGGTGCCAGTTAATACTGTTCTGGGAGGTTATATTGCGGGTCTTGCGCAGCGGCGGGTTCTTCGTCGACGTGGAGAAGGCCATGCCACGACGCAGGGGAACTCTGCGGGAGCCACGGAGACAACAGGACGAAGGACACGCATTAGCAACGGTGGATTGGTTAGTCGATGGCGGTCACATGGCGGTGGTCACAGGGCAGAGCGATTGCGATGAGGCGCAGGATGTGGGTTATGAGATCGGGATCGATCGATTTGAGGACGATGCACAAGTGGATAAACACGACGTCGCACGTTATATTTTGTATTTTTCGTTTGGTTTGGATTTTGGAAGGGGAAAGACGAAGGACAAAGACACAGGTTATACACACAGACGTGGCACTTGGGGGACTCTAATCTCTACGGAGAGACACTCACCTCGTTGGGCTCGGCGGCGGGTAGGAAATGCCGCGGTGGCTGGGCGACAACAACATGTTGCCCGAGTGGCTCGTCGTGGAGCCGGGCACGAGCAGAGTATTGTTACTACAAGTAGGACAAAGGTTATACTGTAAAGAGCACAGGCTGCCGGATTCGGATCCGGTGTCGGAACTAGGGAAGCGGAAACTCAAGCGGTGGGCAGTGGGCGGTGACGTTAAAAGGATAATAGGCGTGTTGCCCCTAACTAAAACGCAATGCAGCAGTCACAAGAAACAAAAGAAAACAATCATAGCTGCAGAAGCCGAAGTATGTAATACCCTTTCTTTTAACTTGGTGGAGTGAACATTAAAAAACTAGGCATTGTACTTCATGCCTCTTATTTCAGGAGTCGGACTGAAGTGGATTTGGTTCGCAAACCGGAATAAGACTCAAATAATAATGGTGTTAAATTCACAATAAATTAAAAGTTTCTGATGTTTTGACTTCTACTTTTAGGTCACACCCAAGAGAATCATTAAAAGGGTATTTATATCTTGACATATTAAATACAAGTTATATTATTAGAACAAATGATATTTGGAGTGGCTGGTGGTGATTAGTCATGAATCCAAGTCGTACAGTTCACAATAAAAATGTTTATTTTCTTGCTTTTGGTTTTAATATATAAAATATGACTACAGTAGGTACTAGCTAAAAACAGTGTATAAATATGATGACTAAATGTAGAGTATGGTACAACATAAACAGAGTGAAACCGATCCCTGCGAACGCTTACACATGACTGGGCAGGGATCTGAATTGGTGATCTGGTGGTCTGGTGATCTGGTGATCTGGTGATCTAGGGATCTGGTGAGCTATGTGAGTGGTTTATTGGTGTGTGCTAGCTTGATTTTGTTAAAAGCTGGTCATGATCAGTGGCGGTGGTGGTGGTGGTGTTGGTCGTGCACCCTCTACGCAACTTACGTGTGGCTGTGATGCATGTTCAGGTTGGGCAGGCTCTGGCCCAGATGGTTCATTGGCTGCACGGAGAGCGTGTTCGCCGATTTGGAGCCCATCTGGCCGATAATGCCCATCTTGGTCTTATGCAGACCACTGATCAATTGCTGCTTGCCCTTTAGGTTCACTCCGTGGTTGCCTGCAATTGTGAAAAGTTACGAAAATATATGATTAGTTAGTAATCGTTCTATTTCTAGACCTTTTAAATTTCTTAAAAATATATATCCCAATAACCATGAACCTGGGTATCAGAAGCCTGATTACTCGCTCACCTGTCATTATGCTGGAGCCCTCGTCGCTGGACACCGAGTTTGTCTTTTCAAAGTCGACGGATATGTTGCGGGAGTCGTTCCACTCGACGCTGCCGCTGTGGCTGTTGTTCGCACTAGAGACGTGGCTACAGATGGAGGAGTTCATCGGCGACTTGCGTACGCCCAGGGAGTCGGCGGTGCCGCCGCTGGTGGCACTTCCACCGAAACGGAAGCTATCGCCGCCGCCCACAGTTCCACTTCCGCTGCCGCCGCCACCGCCTCCGCGCTTCAGTCTTTGGTAGATCGTCTTGGCCCGCCACAGGGCGTCGTACCAGTTCTTGGCCTCGGTGCACTGCAGCGTAAACGCCGTGGTGGCCACCTGGAACTCATTGAGGTACACACAGTTCAGTGTATTGTTCGGCGCCAGCTGAACAATTAGCTGGTCGGTCAGGTACGGCTGCCGGATGACCTTTAGAGCGCCCAGTCCCCGCTTGGCGATCGTCTTGCACACCAGGAGGAGATCCGTGAGCAGGAAGCAGTGCACATCGGACTTGCCGAGGTTGTCCTTGAACTTGTGATCGCCCTCCATGAACAGGTGGCGCACATGGTAGGCCGGGCATCCGCGCATCGGAGCACAGAGGTCAAACATTTGGCTGTTCTGCTTGATCATCTTGTCCAGCACCTCGTTGTTGGTGTCCTGCAAGGATTGTGAAGCAAATATGGTAAAGGTAAATGAAGAGAAATCCTTTGACTCACCACCACATCGTAGGACTCGATCCGCACCATCACGCCCTTGAGTCGCTCGTTCTCCTGCCGCATCGTCAAGTGGTTGTTCACACTGCCCACAAAGTTCTCGACGCTGTGCATCATGACGTCGATGGCCTCGATCTCCTCTACGTCGCTCATGTGCTTCTTGATAGCGGCCAGGAGGAGGCTGTACTTGGTCAGTCGCTGCATGGGTCGCACCACAATGTCCGCGAGTCGCAGGCGGTTGCACATCTTCTGCGACTCGCACCACGCCAAGTAGGAGGTGAATAAGGCATTGTTATGGTTTAGCTCCTTGCAGTAGAACTGGCAGGTGCTCTGCTCCGCACAGTATATCTGCAAAGGATTTCCCAGAGACATCAGTAATATGTGCAAGAATATTCGTTTTCAAGACTCACCTTATATGGCGCAAAAATGGAGGCGAAGGAAAGGAACCCCTCCTGAAAAAAAGCGCATCTCAGTGGCTCGTGGGTGATGGCACTGTGTGCCACCATGGGATAGAGCCACAGTGTCCAGAACTTGATGTTCGCCTCGCACACAGCCCTCACATTGGAGAACAGTCGAGCCTGGTCCACGTCGATCAGCAGACCCTCCTCCTGCACGGCCTCCAAACAGGCTAGGAACAACTGCAAATGCATTCAAAGATCAGAGCTACTTCAGGGATGGAATTCAAAGTCTGTCCACTCACATCAGTCACTGTTTGCAGGGCGTGAATGTAGTACACCTCGGTGGTAACCAGCTCCCATATGGCCGTTTGGATCTTCACCTCCGACTCGCTCATCGAATCGCTATTAACAAAGTCCCGCCACGATTTGTGCATATACTGCAGATAGGCCAAAGAGTTGACCAGGTCCGGATGATCAAAGCTCATGCTGTCCGGCCGCTGGGGCACTCCGTTCTTGGCATAGCTGTTCAGCAGCTCGCACAGCTGGCTCTGCTGGGGATTCTTGATTCCGAATATGGAGGACCACCGCTGCTTGATCTGCTTTCCAGGCGCCACTCCCGACTCGCTCGTCTCCTCGGTGGAGACGGAGGGCAGGAGTCGGGGCGGTGGTTGTCGGGAACCCTGTGGTTGACGAGATTTAACCGTATTATACATGTTATGTGTTTATCTACTTTAGTAGTATTTGTTGTCACATTCTTTTAGGGAAAATTGAAATGCATTCAAATTCATAAGCTCAAAGCGACATTTTTAGCCCAGCGGATATTAAGATTATTAAATGGCAGGACCCTTTTCATTAGCTTTAACTTTATTTGATCCCAGGTCAGTTAAGTTACGACGGTGTTCCCACAAAGCATGACGTCCATCCCGTTTCTAAACTTACAAAGGAAGCTGCCTTTTGCAGGGGCTTGCGGTTGCTGCCTCGTTCTGTGATGCAAAGATGGTGTCCAGCCAGGCTCTCCACATCGGTCTGCTCGTCCACGGAAACGGGCAGGAGCGAAGGACCTTACGGGAAAAACGGAACAAAACAAGCTCAAAATGGTAATGGATCCGAGGGAGCTCAGCGCAAACGTCATACCTGCATCTAAAAAACTGGGCGTGGGATTATTGTCCGTAATGGTGATTTGTGTAAAGCTGAGGTTCCGCCTACGCAAGGCGTGGCTGAGTGCATTACTAAAAGTGTGGATGGATGGATTTTAAATCATTGTTCTACATATATCCTGAAGCGCATTATCTAGGGACTCACAGTAGTGTCACGCCTTTGGTTGCCGGAATGAACTCCTCATCTGGTTGCTGCGACGAGTCCAAGCAGAATGACACGGAAAAGAACTCGGAACTGGATACCTAAACAAATGAATGGTCGAGCGTTAAGTGGTTGAATAAGAGCTATCTTATTGAAGCAGAACCCAATCTGTTAATTCATGGACCGAACCCAAAATGAAGGACCCTTCAATCTAGCCTTCGAAAAGACCAAAAAGAGATGCACTGGCAAAAATTACCAGCGACGAAGCCACGTAGCACTCTCTTTGATGGCCCCTCCGAAGTGTGAAGATTGCATCTGGAGGCCGCGTGGGAATGGGATGTAGGTGATTCTGCATCCCATCTGCCCACAAAAACTACTGCAAATAAAAAACCAAACATCAAGGAATATTCTTCGTGTTTGTGTTGGTCGGAAACGAGGCGGAATTCTTGCTCGTCAAGTGACAGAAAAGCGTTGGAGGCCAGTGGAAAACCAAAAAAGGAAAAAAAAAATGGAAAAAGGAAAAAGGAAAGGATAGTTGGAAAAGCTCTAGAACAACTTTTGCTGATTACGGCGACAAAGGCAAATAAAGAAATTAAAAATGTACATTCCCCCGCCCCATCCAACAGTTGTCACCATCGCCAATTATAATTCACCATCCTTAACTGCAGGCTTATTTCTCGCTGAGGTGACAGGACCTTCTAATTGTGCAGCCATTCGAGATCTGTTTGTCTTTTGACCAGGTGAATCAAGGGCTTCAGTTGATTCATTTGATACCCACTCACCTCGCTGCGCGTCAGCAGTGGCTTCTTGCGCTTCATGAACGAGGATTTCTTTTTCACCGTCGAACCGGAGGACGTGGAGCAGCCAACCGGGGAGGTTAGACCACCACCGCCTGCACCGCCACCACCTCCGCCGCCGCCTAAGGTCGCGGATGTAGCACTGTGCGGACTCAGCGTCGAGGACGATGATGTGGCCGCCGCCTCGCCAACAGACTGAAAGTGTTTGGAGGAGGGTACAGCATGAGTAGACGTGGTGGAGGTGGCGGTGCAGCTGGCGGTGCTGACGCTACCAGTCGGTTGATGATGATGGTGATGGTGCTGGTGCTGGTGAAAGGATCCGGCACTGGGGTGACCGGTACCAAAGCAGGACGAACTGGCCGTCGTCGTGGTTTCATCGAGAGTGGGTGAGAGCATCAGCGAAGGCATCCGCCGCACGACCTGCGGTGCCTGCGTGTAAATTGTGGGTGGGTGGTGCGGTGAAGCGTGCGAGGAGGGCTGAGGTGCCGAGGGTGACAGGCAAACGCCCGTTCGTTCACCCTTCTCAGTCTGAGATTTTGTTTTTGGGTATCAGCGGGATGTTTTAGCGGTCAGCAAACAAATAAAAACCAAAGTTTATTTAGCCCATTTAGGTATTATATAGAAACAGCGGGGGAGAGAGGGAGAGAGAGATAGAGAAAGAGAGAGAAGAACAGAGAGGAGAAGGCAGATATTGTGAGCATATTTTGTTTGGTCGTTAATTCTCAATGTACTCCATATGTACTACTACAGTGCAAATCTACCAAGTTTGGCCAATTGTTAGGAAATACTAAGCTACAAAAGCTATTACCAACAGTGCAATAGTAACATTAATAATATCCTTATAATGCAGAAAATTGTATCATATTAGAGAGTTATTTGCGCTACAAAATAAATTCGTAAGTCAGATCTTACATGAGCTACGCTTGTAACAGTTTTTAAATCTTTTAATATCAACGCCTAGAGTTCATTCCAACTTTGAAACATAAATTAAACGTAAAATTCAAAGAAAAAGGGCGAACAGCGCAGAAAGTCACGTACGGTTTAAGTAGACAACAAAAATCCAGTAACTAACAAGTACAACAAGTTAGTGCAAAGTAAAAAACAACTGACTGTGCTTAAATCAATGACAGCAACACAAAGAAGAGAAATAGTTAAAAGAAATCAAAATAAACACAAATCCATGACAGACCAAAGCAGCAAGCAAAGTAATTTGTTATCAATTTGCGAAAGGACTTTCACTCGAGGGACTAAAACCCAGGAATAGTGAACATACAGTGAAAACAAACTACACTGTACAACCTACACACTACACGAGGAATAACTGTAATCTAAAATCAAGATTTTAAATGTATTATGATATTATTGGAATTAGAAGATCCTCATTCAGTTAACAAGAATTAATTTAATATTTCCCGTTTTACAATTTTACAATATACACTATATGTATATATTTTTCAATATTTTCAATTCTCAGAAACATTTTTTTATATTTAAATTTGCTTAATTTATGAAATTTCAAATCCAAGTTCCTATTTGACATATCTACACAAAACTTTCCCATAAACCTAATATCCAATGTAGAGAGTACTTATCTTATTATTATTTTTAATTGATCTACTTTCGACAATTTGAATTCTTGATTTGAAATCATAGTTTTTCTCGCAGTGAACGCTGTCCAGGCAAGATGGATGTGCTGACTAAGTGGCCGCCAAGTCCTAGCAGTGGGCCGATAGACTAGCATGTGCCCTCCACCTCGCCATCGGTTCCCTGACCACTTGCACTTACCACATTGGCCTGCCGGCCCAGCGATCCTGGGGCTCCAGTGGTGGCGAACAATCCGGTGGTCGCGCCGGTGCCGCCGGCTGTGGTGGCTGTGGTGCTGGCGGTGCTGGTGGCCATTCCCGGAGGACCTTGCTGGCAGGCCACCACACCCGAGTCGAGGCCATCCAAGTGCGTGAGACTCTTCGATTTCAGCTGGAACGGAAAATGGGATCGAAATCTGTGAGTCTGGGTGCAATCATTGAAGCGTGAGACAGATATTCATAATTAAATTTTATTCGCGTTATTAAGGGCTTTTCACATATTGTTTTTCATATGCTGACGCCAATTCCGGTTCGGTTTTATTTGAATGAAGAGTGCAATTTAAATGTGTGGTCTTTTATGGTTGAAATCAATATATAGCTACAAAAAAAATAAATAAAGGAAGGGCGTGCCCTTAAAAAATGCTTTATTAAAAATAGTATGAAAAGTGTAGGACAGTTTTTAAACCGGATTAAATCTTCTTATAAATGCAATGCAGAGAAACCAAGATGACTGATTTATAGCCAGAGCATAAATCTAAAAGTAATCTGGATGTCGATGAGCTAAGCTTTTTGTTTTTTATCCAGTCCATAAGCTATAAAAAGCCATGCTGGACGTACTGCGGATACGCATTTGTATATTTTAAGATCCTTGCGGAAATGTATTGTGTTGCACGCGAAGACCTTCGTGGGCGCAACCGACTCAATGCCATCAAGACAGTGCATCCAATGGATCCCAGAACGTTGGAGCCACATCGAATTACTGAATATTCGCGCTTAATGCCGAGAATAATGTTTTGAATGCTTCGGTGCAGGGCGTTGCAGGACAATGAAAAGTGTTCCGGCATTTGCCGGGCAAAAATAAATTGCTTGCGGCGGGGTGGCCAACTGGGTAAAACTGGGCAACTTGGCTAGGCAACCAGGCAACCAGGCATCTTGGCTTTGTCGATGGAGAACCACCAACGAAAAGATGCATCGAGAACAAAAAGATTGAGTCAGCGGGCGAGAGAGCCCTAGACGTGTCCTCGAGGACTTCCTCCCTCGCCTAATGCACCGAGATTACATCAGTCAAGTGCCCCCCAGCTGGCCGGGCACTGAGCGTGGACCAAAGTCAGGGTCCGCCCCAAAGTCAATGCCTCGCCCGCCGCCCTTTGTTCTTGTCGTCCTTGTTAGGGAGGCCGACTGCCTCCCGACTGCGATTTACAAATCTCAATGCCTTGGTTTAAATTGTGCTTGACGGCAAAAAAAAGCCTTGTTCTTAAATTCACATTAACCGCTGTAAAATGCAGGGGAGGCACTTAATGCCCAACTCAGATAAGTTGAACTGGGTGTTCAAGAGACATTGTTTTATCTACCTACCTCTACAAAATACCCCTATTTGTTTTAAAAACTTAAATGGCAAAATCCAAGAGCACTTCGAAATATTTCATCTACAATCTGCCACTTCTTGGAAACATCTTTCAATGTGGCGCTGGTTAATTACCAGTGAAATTTCTGTCATATTTCCAGCTATTTTGAATTCTCAGCTCCGCATTGCCGGATCGCCAAGTGGAGGATGAAGAACTCCGACTCGAAGGCAGGGTGCGGCATCCATGGCATCCGAGCTGCGAGAATTTAAGCTCCGGGCGGATGCCACTCAACCCCCTGGTGGCGCTAATCTCCCCTGGAACCCACGACCACCAGGACCACCGACTGGCCCGGAGTGCGCCCAAGGATACGGGCGTTGGTCTATTATTCCTGCTGACGACAATATTTCACATTCTGTTTCGGCAATTTCCAGCTGGCGGCCCTCACCCGGCGACCCCTTCGTTCGCCTTGCCCTTTACTTTGGTTTATGTTTTTGTTTCCGGTTATATTGTGAGTTGCCGCCCACTGCGGCTTGGCTTACTCTGCCAGGATTTGTCAGAGGAATTGGGTATATTGGAATAGCACAAATGGTATATAAAGGGTGAACAAGAAATGGTATAAGATCAAAAAGAAATAGTATTGGATCAAAAAAAAAATATATATATATATATTGCAAGAAGTAGGTGAACCAGTCATGAAGGAAAAAAATCCAAAAATGAAAATAATTAGCATATAATTATAAAAAATGTGTAAAATATATACATTTCATACTAAGCTAATACTTTTCAAGAGTAGAGAATATCTTTTAGTTGTCACTGTCATAAAAACACATTTGCCCTTTTGACTCTTTCGTCTTTTGGCTTAGTTTGGCCTTTGGCTTCTCACACACTAAACAAAAAGTATTCAAGAGCGATTTATACTCGTAGTTTGCCATAAAATAAACACTTCTCCATTGTGGAATCCGGGCTGAGAAAATAATAGTTCTGATTGTTTGTACAGCGTCGGAAAAATGCAATGGGGCACTGCATAATTTACAGTTTTTGGGAGGATAAAATTAACTTACAATGTTACAAGCCCGATTATCTAATCACTCAAAGACCTCAAGTCTGATCTGATTTCCATGTTAACAAGGCTGCTTAAAGGACAGCAATCGGGAAAAAGAAGAAAACTGGCTTTACATGGCACATAACATGGAAAATCACTTCGGGATTTTAGTCCGACACCCTTCGAAAATAATGTCCTGTGCTCAGAAGTTTAAGAGCAAAATAAGGAATTGCAAAGGAACTGCAAGGTATGCGAGTTAAATTCAAGAGATTCCTTGGGTTAACCACATATCAACAGAATTTAAGGCAATTAAGCTGTGACCTTTTATTCTGGCCGGGTTATTCATTCAGTTATTTTGCCATAATTGCTTTCGCCTACGTGCATTCATTCTGTTTTCTTTGCCTTTGAGCTGAGACCGCCACTAATAGGATTAGATTTTGCAATAAACGTACAAATTATGATTACGGATAAGGAGTGACCTATTTTTAGATGCCCAACATTTGTCCATGAAGCTCCTACAAAAATATTTTCCTAACTCAGTGATGAAATGATGATAATCAGATGGCAAAACAGGACATTGACCCAAGAAATAAAAGCATAGTAGTACTCGCTGCGTTTTGCTAAGGCTTTCATGGGGATTTCATTCGGCATTTGGAAGTCCTAATGCGGGATGGTCAAATCGCTGATGCAATTTATTGCTTGGCTGCACTAGCGCTAATGCCTCTAAATATCTTCCGGCGACAATTGAATTCCCCGCGCACATGAGCACGCACATATGGTTTCGCTGCGACCACATTGCGTATACGTAATGTGCATATTATCGATGTTAAAATATTTATGAAATCCATGAAGGTCACAGTCGTTATGGCCATTCCATTGAGGCATTAACTCCATTGCCAAACAGAATTTATGTGCACTTTGCCAGAACTCGTTTAAGAATAATTTAGTTAATAACAACATGATCTCATTTATCTTTCATATGTTAAATGCCTCTTTGCAAAATTAAAATGTTGGATTTGCAGTCACTTAAATCAAAATTGTAACTCTATTAATGCACTTTTCGCACGAAAATATATGCAAACATGAACTGACTTTTGTTTTAGTTCGCCCAAAACAATATTAATTGTATATAAAAATACAACTGTTTTTTTTTTTTTTAATTTTGTTTGAATTACTGAAATGAAGACGAAGTCTTGATGTAATAAAAATAACGTTTTATTAACACGTTTGAGAGTTCGTTAAATAATTGATAGGTGCTAAAGGATCTTTGGGGATGCTGGTCTTATGAATCCTCAAATAACGTAATGTCCGTAAATATACTTTTGCTGTTGCTCACAAGTAATTGTGTAATTTAATGCCCCAACTTAAAACGCAAACAGGAAAACAGGAGAACGAAGCAAAGTGAAAAAACAGAGGGAAATAAAACAAAAATACGAGCGTACATAAGAGTGGAAATATGTTTATTCTCATTTCGCTAAGTAAACATTTGATTAGGCCCGCGCATAATTTGATGACCACCGCCTCCTCCTTCCTGATCACCGGGTAATCCAGCAGTTATTTCGCGACTCACCTGCAGCTTGCTGTTGGGCGGAGAGACGACCAAGCAGATCTTCATAGTGGCCCGGAGGAACTCCTCGCGTTTTGTGCTAAGGTCAGGGGTCAAGCAACCGGGCGAGGTCACCGCCGACTGCTTGTGCGGCGCCTTCTTCGGCGACGTAACGCTGGGCAGGAACGGATTAAGACTCCGCACCAGACTGGCCGAGTTGAATTTGCCGCCGCCGCCATCATTGCTACTTCCGCCGGATGGAGGCGACGCCGAGGTGGCTCCACTCGGTGGAGGCTGCTGCTGCTGGTGGTGAAGCAGTCGGGTGGGTGAGTTCAGGCTGAACAGCTTCCTTCGATGCCGACCTGGCGTGGAGGAGGAACTGGAAGCGGGACTGGGTGTTGGCCCAGGCGGCCCTCCTCCCTCGCTGTGCGTCGACTCCTGCGATCCTGCTCGACTGTACGACGGCGTTGGTAGCTGGGCGGACCTACTGCCCGCACAGCCATACTTCCCGTCCAGCTGCAGATCATCCGTCGTTGGCTCGCCGCCCTCCACGGCTCCATCCTCGCCGTAGGTGCTGTGATAGGTGCGCGCCGTGATCTCTGGCAGAAAGGGATTGTTGGGGGACGTCAGGGTGTACTGATAGTAGCCACCGCCGCCGCCACTGCTACTTGTCTCCACCGGCAGCGTGCCATCCGTCTCATCCGGCGTGCTCTCCTCGGGAAAGGATCCGCCCTGGAAGTCATGGCCACCACCCACGCCACTGCTGCTGGAGAGATAGGCACCCAGTTGCTCCCACTCCCCGGAGGAGGAGTTGTGCGAGGACACCGTGAATCCCTCGTTCGAGTGACCCTGGCAGCTCCTGGAGCTCTCATTGCTGCTCTTGAAGAGGAAGTTTTGCAGCCGGGTCAGCCGGATGGAGCTGCTATCGCTGGTCAGGCTGCAGCTCCTACTGCTGTTCCCAGGCGCTGAGGAAGCGTTTGTGGTGATGGGCTGCTGGTCGCTCCGACTGCTGTTTTGCGTCTCCAGACGACGTCTATCTTGGCCTTCGATGGGCACTGCTGCTCCTGCACCTGCACCTGTTCCTGCTCCAGTTCCTGCAGTTCCATCGGCTCCAGCTGCGCCCGCTGATGTGCTCACCTCGCCACCCATGGAGGCCCAGTAGTAAACGCTATTCTGGGAGCCACTTAGCTCGCCCAGTTCGCAACTGCTCTCCAAAGATGTGCTCGAATTGGTTGTGGCAACGCTGCTCAGGTGCTGATAGGCGTACTCCGGCGGCGTGCACTCGTCCGGACTGTCCAGCAGCAGGGCGGGATTGATGTGTCCACCGACACCCACGCCCACTCCCAATCCCAGACCCGGCAAATTCAAGTGGCTCAGGGCAAATGGCAGGCGGTTATTGTTGTCCGAGCGCAGAGTACTCGGCGGCGGTGGAGTGGCCCGACTCTTAGCCTTCAGTTCCTCCGGAGTCGGTTCCTGTCGTTTGATCTCTAAGGATCGATGATCGCCGCGGCGGAAGGAGCGCCGCAAGCGCTCCGCGAACTTCGACTGCTTGGGCGGCTTGTCCTTGGGCGGTTTGTCCTTGGACCTGCCCAGCAGATTGGTCCTCTCAGTCTTGCCTTCCTTCTCCAGGAGTTTCTCGTGCATATCCGTCGCCGGAATGGGTATCTCGACCTGGTCCAAAGCCACTGGTCGCTGGTTGCTGGCTAGTGTAATCGGTGGCGCCGCAAAGCCACCACCCATTACGGTCGCCCTTCGCCGTGGTGGTTGATCCTTCTTACTCCGAATCGGTGGTTCACCCCGCAAGGGGTGTTCTTTAAATTAGCTGGTCCGTCTTTTTTTATTCACTAGTTCGTTAATTTATGAAGCGTTGATTTCCCCAAGATACACACCGAGATGTGTTTCCCTTTTAGTTTGACTAACACTAGGTGCGTTTAAAGCGATTTCGTAATAAGTAGTATGCTCGTATTGCTTATTCTATTATTTTAGCTTTTGTTGGCTTGCTGAAATTAAAGAACGGAATCGAAAAATGGTTAGTTATGCTACATTTCACTTTTCAACTTTGATATCGATCGAGGAGTGCGTGCGTGTGCATAGAAAGCTCTATGCTCTAATCTTTAAATGCATTATTTGACTTATTTATTAGCAATTGTAGTACTAAGTAGCTGTTTGAATATTTTTAAGAAACATACATACCTCCTTCGAGAGCAACCCAAAAATGAGTAATGCAAATAACCACTTCCTGAGCAAATCAATTTAGGATAATCCATTCATTCATAATCCCCCAACGTTATTGCTATTTTTCGCCCTTCGATTTGTGTATGCAACCTTTAAAGTTTTCGGTTGTTATGGAAATTGGGAAAACGTGTTAGCATTTCAAATGAGACGGCGAGTTAGCCCCGCGGGGTTTTTCACATCATTTTCCGAATCCTGGTTGCGGATGCGGATGAAAAGCGATTGGCAATCGATGGAAAGTACGAAAAGTTTAATCAATGTGCATATTTTGCTGTCAACCGATTGGCAAAACTGAATTAATCAGCCCGAATCGAAACCAATTTGGCGAGTCAAAGCTCAATGGTGGTGATGCAGTTCCATCGGAATACTTAAATAACGCTGTAAGAAGTCCTAAGCACAAGCCACTAAAAAAAAATGTATAAATAGGAGGTGCCTATTAAAAATATAAATAAATATTAAATATTTACAAATTCATTTTCCCGATTGGGGTTCGACTTCGATTTTTCTATCATTTTAGCCAGTTTATTGATGATTCTGCGTCTCAGTCACGTTCTGAACTCTCGCCATAATCGTACATTTATATTCGCAACATAACTTAAAGATCTTTTCCTTTGGAGAAGAAGACCTTTTGCCTAAAGAACGATAAACAATTCCTGCGCCTATTTTACTGATTTCTATTTTTTCTCTTTTTTTTTTTTTTTTTTGTTGGTTTAAGGGGGTAGCAGGGTCGGTAAGCAAGCGAACTTGCTCATAAAACGGGCCAGAAAACTTTATTGTTATTAATATTATTTGCACATAAATATAACAGTGAATAAACATACAAAGTGCGTTTGCGGAGGGGGTCACAGCTCTAACACTGAGAGTTGACAGCCAAGTTGCCCCTGGCTGTTGCAAATAAATCATTGCACACGCCTGGACGCCCCTCGTGCACGCAACGCAAATCCTTGGGCCCTCCAAGTGGGTTTAACCAACCATCCATCCATCCATCCATCCATCCATCCATCCAAGTATATACATATATGTTCGTATGAAGGAACTCGGCCAGCCGGAGGATAGAGAACCGACCGGTGTGTTTGCCTGTGTTTAGGCCAAAATAATGTATAATTAAGCTGGGCCAGAGAGTTCGCCCACACGGGTTCCTAATAAAGCCAACCATCTTTCATGCCACGCACACACATATCGGGGTGCTGACAGCTCCTCCAAGGGGGCAGAGGGGATGGGCCTGAGGAGAAGGAGGAGGACCTCTGTGGGCAGGGATTACAGGCTGACTCGGATTGGGGGGCATATGGCAAGTTATTTTCAATTAAGTGTTCTTAACACGTTGCCTAATCGACAGACATGTTCCCCCGGGTCCTGAGAATACCGCCTCCTAATCACATTACTGCAAAACCAAAGGATCCGCACAAAAGGTCGAGCAAAAACAGTGACATGATGTGATTCCACCCACCCAGGCATAGAGATTCGGTCTGGGAATTTGAAATCGGAAGTGGCCTGGTCTAAAGCATAACTTTGATTTGCAAATTCACACAAGCCAGGTAGCCAGGTTATCTGAGATTTGCTTGAAGAATAGTATAGTCTAATTTATTGCTTTTAATAAGAACAATAAAGCAATCACTTAACCTCTTTGGCTTTCATTATAAAGGTTACTGAGTATGATTTTAAAAAGGCAAAGGCAAAACCATTTTGCAATTTAAAATACAAGAAAAAAGAATCAGTATTAGAATTTTAAATTATTCGCACCCCTTTCTAAGTGGTCTATATCGACACCTTGGGGTGATAACTCCCAGCCTTTGGTAATAGAAAATGAATAAACCGAGCCGTGAGGAACCGGCAACCACCCTGCATAATTGCCGCCACCTCCTAAACCAATTTAAATATTCCGCCAGGACGAGGACGACGATTCCCTGGAGTGGGTTCAAAAAACACAGCTGTGTATCACGGCAGGGCAGGGCAAATCGCAGAACGTTTAAAGATAAGCGAGCATGTTGTTCGCCTCTCATTAAATTAAATTAAATGTGTGTCTTGCGATAAAATTTTATATTCAAGACCCCACTCCTGCCGGCGGGTGGGGTGGGGTTTTTGGTGTTGAAATGGGCGGCAAAGGGGGGTTTTTTAGGTCGCTAGTGGGCGCACGAGGCGCTTTTCAATTTCAGTGCAGCAACAAAATCCGTCCGCCACCGCGACCGAAACAACAACTAGCCGCGAAGCGCCGTCATTTCCGCTGCCTGTCAGAGCAGCAACAATTTAATTTTTATTGTTATGATGTCATCAGCATAAGAACCAGGCTCGTGCCATTTGCAGTACCCGCAGACCCTGGAACTCTTGAATCCCAGGCCGAAAGAACCCACTACCCAGAGCTCAGCACTGAGAACTCAGAACCCAGACACCAGACATCCATACCCGAAGAAGGCTTCCTTCTGGACGACGTGAACCACATACAAATTGGCGTGGCAGTGGCCCGCTAAAATAACACAACCACTAACCCCAGGACACCGGAGGAGCATCTTCGCTCCAAGAGCGATTTATGCGCGAATTGTACCCTTGGGCCACACCACGATTGACTCGAGCCGCTGACCAGATGAACTTCCAATTGGCTTGGTTCAACACCTCAAGTACAGCACAGCATCAATAAACTATCAAAATAGTGATGTGAATAGAATTATTTCTTTATTCTATATTTAGCAGATATTTAGTGGATTTCCTTCCAAGATAGGTTTGCAAGATCGAATCCTTGTCAGGATATTGATAATAATTAAATAATATGAATCAAAACCAAAGGAAGTTGGTATGGAATAGCCTGAGGCCTGCAGATACAATGTTCAATCTAAGGAGTATAGACTGTACTCAAACAACCGCAGTGAGGACTTGGAATGAGTTAGAATTATGCCCCTGGCCGAAGGAGCACATTATTACGATGCCTGCTTTTATGTGGCTGTGGTAATGTAACATTTTGCTGAGCAATCAAAAGGCGCAGCAAAGTTTCCGTTTCGGTTGGGGATTGCGGAGGAGGACAACGTGGGGACGAACCGCATCCGACTACCGAGCCCACCTGGCCAACTTGCAGCCGGAGTTTGATCGATAAACCAAGCCAGGCCCGGCCCAAACCCATACCCATACCCAAACCCAAAACCGAATCCAAAACCAAACTCAAACCAAGTCCCAGACAACCAGAGCGAATCGAGGTCCCTCGCAAAACTGAGGCAGCTGAATCCGGCTGAAATGAGAGGCCCGAGTTTCGGTGGCAAAGTTTAATCTTTGATGCCGGCGACACATTGGGCCCAAATTGATTTTTAAAGTTATCAGCGAGCTAGCCTGTGATTTATGCACAGAGGAGGATGGCGCAACTTTGGGGTTTGCCTTGGGTTTCTGCCTTAGCAAACCGGGTCAGAGTGCAAAGTGCAAAATCGAAACAAAAACACAACTCAAAGCCACGCCAAAGTGAAACAATGCCCATCCATCATTCCGCTATCATGGGATTCAGCACTCATCAACGGAGAAAAATAAATAACAAATAAATTCGGATTTCTCTTTTAAATAAATCTTTTGAAGTGTCTAGTAAAACAAAGGCAATTCAAGGGTGATTAAAATATTCTATGCTTTGAGGATATAGGATGCAATTGATTAGCATTTATGAGAATTATTTAACTGAAGGAATTTCAATTATTTGAAACTGTAGCTCTCTACCGCACTTTGTTCTTTATTTCTTTTTAAAAATGGTTTTCCAAACCAAATTAAAAGTGTAAACATGGAAGCACTGCCATTTTTTCTCTCGGTGCACCCACTCCTCGATTATTGTCAGCGGCACTTACTCACCTGGGTTGGTTCATTAATGGGACCTCTTCGATTCTGATTTTGATTCTGATTCCGATTTTGATGCCGATTTTTGTTTCTTCTTTTTTCGCGTCCTTTTCCTTTTGTTGAGTCTTTGTTGCTGCTGTTTCTTCTGGCCCCCACCGTACATTTATTTTAGCAATTTGTTTGCCTCTCGGTTGGTTGGTTTGTTTGTTTGTTTCTTTCTTTCTTTCTTTCCTTGCTGTTGGTTGTTTGTTTCCCGCTCGGTTGGTTAGCTCAGCCCACACACCTAAACACTCGCGTAAAGTACTTGGGCACAGTATCCGTATTCGTATCCCTATTCCTAACCCTAACCGTATCTGTATCTGTATCTGTATCTGTAACTGTAACTGTATCTGTAGCTATGTGCGTATCTGTGTTTACTCCTGCAACTGACGAGTAGAAGGAGCCCGTACTCCTCCCCAGCTTCGCAACCGAGGTGGCTCCGGCCACAAGGAGCAAGGTGCTCGGGTCGAGTACGTAAATGAGTTTATTGCCGGCAATAAGCGAACTTAATGCGCCTGCACGAGAGGCATCGGTGCAATATATCATCTGGATTCGAGTCGTTACCTTGAAAAAGACAGAGAACAGACAAGAGGTTAGTGATGAGTCGTTACATCTATATATAGCATGAGAAGTTTGCAACGTGTCATATTTCAAATTGTAGACTCGAATCCTATAACCTCCGTAACTCCAACGAAAATATAAAAACTTTTACTGGCTATGCGGTTGAAATTTGAGTTAATAAATAGTTTTTTATTGGATTCGTCAATTGCTTTTCTTATTGAGCATTTGAAGTTCAAGTTCGTATTTTTAATATGGAAAATAATATGGAATATTTTAGTGTAGAAAATTTCTACCTAATGTAAATTAATAACAAAAATTATTTTAACCTAACTAATGCCAAGCGAATTTCAACTCTTTTTAAAGACTGTGAGTTTATTTGTTAGAAAACTAGCCATCAGTGGAACCTGAAACTATCTCAATACTCTTACAATAAACTTAATTAATTTTCTTTAGGCTTGCTAAGATTCATTTAAACTGTACCATCTTTAAAGTTATCCCTGTCTTCAGTTTGATTCCTAAGCAACATATCGTGTTCTTTTCAGTAACAATAAAGTCAACAAGAGTAATCACGAAACCACAACACAATTACGGGCTATTTGGCTTTGGCTTTGCGTGTATTCCGTAGATTCGGATTACTCATTTCACGGACAAGGTACAAGTAGCAATGGCAATTCAGGACAGCTGCCGCCGCAATTTTTGTGAAATCCAAAGGAGCTAGGAAGGATAATAAAGCTTTTAAGTTCAGAAACCGAGCTCACACAAAAACTTCCAACTTTATGTGGTAAACAGGAGTACTGTTGTTCTGTAGAAGAATTTGCAGCAGGAAAATATTTATTAAAATGTAATAAATTAAACAGACTCAATGCATAGTCAACTATTTAATAATGCAATTGAATATCATACAGTTTTAGGAATCAACATTTGCAAACATTACACTATAATTAGCATCATTTAAATCTATTTTGATTGCACTCCCGTGCTAATACTTATTACTTGTTGCGTGCTATAAATATATATAATATATATAATTTGTACTGAAAAGTGTTTATGTAAATGAGAATCCATTTGTAATTATTCCCCCAAAAGACCATTTGCACCCTTTTGTTTGCATACATTACTAAGCGTCAGCACGAAGGGCCAAATTCGAATTAGCCAGGTGCTGAAGTCTGGTGGACCATAATTGGAATGGCAAAACTCACTCCAAGGATCATGGACCAACCTATTTTGTACGAATCCGAAAACAACACCTCCCATGCGGCGCAACCAGAATGTGGACCAAAACAAAAATTCAATTTCAATTCAATTAATCACGCTTGATTACCACCAATAATGGCCATCGCCAGCAGGCGGAGCAACAGCATCACCAGCACCAGCACCAGCACCATCACCATCAACAGCCAGATATTCAGACATCCAGATGGCAGGGCTGTGACAGGAGAAACCAGCTAGCCACAAGTCCTCGATTCCCCAGTGCAATCCCACAGATACACCGCCTTTGTCCTTGGCTTGCAGCCGCTTCCGAAGTCGCTTTTTGTTTACCACTTTGCACATTCTGCTGTCAAATTTGTTGATTTATAGTTCCCGATGTGCCTCAAACAATAGCGGTGGGGGCGTGGCAGCCAGGAGGGTGAAAGGGAGGCGGGCGGTGGTTGGAAGGACCTCTGATGACAGGCGGGCGCCAAGCAAAAAGCTCAGGGAATACAACAAAAATCTGGCACAAAGCCTACTGAGTCGACTGATTCGAATCGAGTATACCTGGTTTTCATGTTTTGAACAAATTCACTCTAAAAACCATCGAAAAATATATTTATTCTACTGACAAACTGACAAAATTTGCATTTATTTTGAACTCCTTTTAAACGCTCTTGGTAAATTATTCCCAAGAAATTTTTTTCCAAATCTATACCTCCTTGAAATTTAACTTTCACAAAATCGAGTGATGGTTAAGTTTTATAATTACCATTACATTTTTTCGATTCAGACTTTAATGAAAATGTTTATTGGTGTCTGAAACTCAATAAGCTACATTCTCGACAAATATTACGATATCCAGTGTCATAACTACCATATAGCTCTATATGTGCCTCGCAGCTCGTTTGAAAAACTGGTGAAATCAAATCGTTGAAAGCCAAATCCAAAACTTGCGATAAAGTCAAACTACAAAGAAAACAGAGGGAAAAAAGTCTGCCAACAATTTCAATGACAATGCGGCAGTTTGTTGCCAGTTTGCCAGCCAGTTGGCCATTTTTCCCTTGTTGTGGTGCAGTTTTCCGGACCGTTTTTCTTTCCCTTTTTGTTTTTCCGTCCACTGGGCTCCACTCGTCGAATGCGAATTGTTTTTGGGCAGAATGCGATTAGGCACCTGAAATAGTTTGCGGTCTCCTCTACAGCCGGCGAAAGCTGTGTCGTCTGGGTCCCTGCCGATAAATCCAGTCGAGTGCACACCACCGACGGAAGTGTAGGCCCATCGCCAAATAGCAAAGATTGAATCCACCCGGCGGCATACTAATGTCCGATGGTCCCGAACAGGACTAGAGTCCAGGACTGGAGACCAGGACCCGCATCCGCATTCGCATCCGCAGACGACCGCAAACAAACGGCGCTCATTTGCAGGCATTTCGCATCGACTTCTCTGGTTTTCCAGTCGGAAGTCAGGACGATGTGCGGATGTGTTTGATGAGGCCGGAGATAATCGTTTGGCAATTGAATGAGTCCCACATGTCGGGTTTTTCGATTTCGGATTTCGGACTTTGGACGGATGCCGAGTGGAAATTTTTCGAAGGTCCTTTGACTATGACAACCCAGCAAACATAATTTCACTAGCTGAAGAGGTCTGTCAGTTTAGGTTGAGAAAGGAAACGATTGGTTTCGAATTTTTTGGTCCTGTTTGTATAGATTAATGAAAGAACCTTCAAATATATTGTTACATATACATATATATTGTATTACATATATATTTTACATATCATATTGTTTCAACAAATCACAAGAGCTTGAATTCCTTTTAAAAAGTATACAAGAGATAAATGAAATGTTATGCATACTAAATGCTATCGAATTTTAAAAATATTTATGGTTAGAGACAATCACTAATTTCATACTAAACAGATTCATAAACAGATTGTCCCCTTGCAATAAACTTATGTTTTGCAACCTTATGGTTGGCAAACCAAACCAAAGTAATTCTCGTAAAATGTGTTGCCATTTGGCCAACGTAATGGCACACAAATAGGCAATTTGCAAGCCTTTCAATGCAAATTTCACATTCGGGTCCTTAAATTGTGTTATTCTAAAGGGTTTTTAAAAGCCAGATTTATAAAGTCAGTTGTAAATACGTTCTGTAATTAAGTGGGCGCCTCAAATGTGCCAGTTCGGTATGATTGCATGTTTGATTTAGTGAGAAGTCTTTTGGGAAATACTACATATCCGGCACAGTGTGGCCACAACTGGGCCACTCGGTGGTGCTCAAATTTGCAAATTGAATGGACCCACTTTGGAGCGGCTTTAACCCCATTGCAGGGCCATTATTGAAAACACACAGCCAACACACAAGGCGGCGCAGAACGTTGACCAGAATGGCACGCGGCTTGTATTGAGGAGGGGTCCGGTCTGGGGTTGTCCATAAATAACGGCAAAACAGTCAGATAAATTTGCAGGAGCTATAAACAAGCTACTCCGGCGGACTCCCCAATGCCGTCGCTCCCGGTGAAATCGATTTAAATGCTCCGTTTGCGTGTTCTGTGTTCTGAGTCCGCCGGTTACCTTGAAGTCTTTATGTAATTCTTACACAGAAATAAACGAGATGGCATATGCAAATGCAATGTCTCGCACTCGAGTTGATCCTGCACAAGGATAAGGATCTTTTGTACTACAATATCGGATATTATAAATATAGTTATGTGAACTTTATTATTAGTGCATTCCCATTGACGAATGGGATTATGTAAAGACATTGAGCTGGCAGAGTTAACCTTTTACTTTTGTAAAGTATTAGTTTTTTTCTTTAAGTGGACTGCAGACCCGCGGTCGCATTGTGTCCCGGTTAGAGCCGTCGCCATTAAGCGAATTTCCATGCTAAATAGCCAGACACGTGGCATCTGCCGCTCTCGACATCCTCGCTCGCTTTCACCATTTTGATTGACGTTTGATAAGCGGCAAAGACGAGCCGGAGTCCTGCGCTCCGAGTCCTGGGCAGCGGAAAGGAGGAGCTGTAGATAAGGTGACGGCAGCCACGGCGGTTTCAATTGTTTCGCCAGCTCCACGCCAACCAAAATGCGAAGTGTTCCGTGTGGGATGCACTGCTTTCAAGCAAACAAATTTTACGGGCACTAAAGTACGGGACAAACGCACGCAAGGATAATTACGGACGGATTCACAGCGAACAAATATGTAAGGATCGATTGTGAAGAGCTCTATGACGAAACATGGCGGAATGTTTAATTTCAAATATTTGCTGTTTTAATTATTTGTTTTCGTGGTCATCGCAGTTTTGCTGTTTATTTTTTGGGTTTCTGCTTAAACAATTTCGAAACAATTTGATTGCAAAGCTTAATGAACGTCCCTTTATAGCAATGAAATCATCCAACTTCATGCAATTGCAATTGCATGAGGATAACCCGATAACCGCATTAGATAAGCATTTGAAATATGCTTAACCAACGTGAGACACCCCAACAATTTCCATCCCTTAATGCTCTGTGCAAACCAATTTCCAAAACAGATACGTGTCCTGCACAGCCACCTTTGCACATTTGGGGTAATCATAATAAAACTGCAATCTATGCGCTTTAATAACATAAACAGAATAACAAGTCCCTTTTTTAGAGAAGAAAATGGTAATGACTTTAAAAGTATTTAGCCTTTTAGGATTTAGGAGTAAAGGAAACAAAAGTGAGGTAAAGTTATGTTTTAAGGACTTCACAATATTTTCTGTTATTTTGGTACCCTAAATCGGGAAATGACCAAATCAGACTAAACTCTCGTTTGCCCAGATTTTCGGCCTTCTTAACATGCTCTTCGAATCTTCCAACTTCCAACTAGCACAGCCCTGCTACAATCTTGACCAGAGGTGTATGTGATAGCCCATGTGTCGAGCGGAAAGTTCATTGCATACGAGTCTACATATGTAAGTGTACACGTGGGTTCGTGTGTGCCCCCAAGGAGTATAGTTGCAGTTGTTTGCCTAATACATTGTTGCAAAGAAAATCAACACAAATTTTCGAAGGATACGTGTACGGACTTTGTTGCCTGATGCCCGATGTCTTTCGCCCGTGTCAGTGGAGCATGCAACTTGCCATGCACACCCACCGCCCATCTCCACCCACTTTGCCATCCACATTTCCACCTACAAACACCATAAGCCAGCACCACCCAACAACAACCGCCCACAGAGACGGGCTGACATGCAAACACATAAACGCCATTTCGCCTCCAGTTGCCACCTAAATGGCAATGACATCGCCCCACAAGAAGAGCAAGATGGCAAAATGTTTCACTTTTGAGTCGATTTTTTCATTCGTGGAGCCAGCTTTAATATGTTGCCTACCAATTTGCGGACCTCCGCCGATGTCGATGGCCAGTCAAACGGATCCGGGCCAGATACGTCAAATTAGTTTCGTCTCACACCAACCCTCTTTGGAGCGCCAAGTTGTCAGGAGTTTTTAGGAGTATTTCATTGTGAAATAAAGGTGAATCAGACACAACACATACGTTATTACATACAATACAATACAATATGAGAGCATTACTATTTTTGATATTTTGGCCATAGTTTATAGTTAAGATCCATCAATATATTTTAAACACATATCACATAAGATCAAGTCATTTCAGTATTTCAGAAATTATGTTCGTGAGTAAATATCATTAAAGCTCTATAAAATCCATTTAACGTCAGAATCCAAGGAAATATTTTTTTTATTTGTGTAGTTGGCCGAGTAGTAATGGGATATAAGAATAAATAGAAAACGATCAAATTAAGTGTATCCCTGCCAAAGAAAAAAAAGAAGAAAATCGAGACTTGACGGAAAAGGGCCAAAGCTCTTCGAGTTTGACAGCCAGAATTTTCCAGGCCAGGGTGAGTCAGTCAGCCAGTCAGAATCGGACGGTATTAGCTGTCCCCGAACTAAACGAACTGAGCGAGCTGGATTCACATTTGACACGTACACACACATGTGACAGCCCGCAAACTCGGCCTGGCCTAAGCCAGGGCACACTGGGTTTGGGCCAGGTTTGACAGCCGAAATGGGCCAAAAAGTGGGGACAGCGGGCTTAATGAATTATGTGCGAACTGAAAGTTCGCCAGTCTCCGACTGGCCCCACAAATCAAATGATTTCAGCATAAATTTTTGTAATTCGCACCTGTGTTGCCTTTTCTTCACGTCTTCCTGGGGGTTGAACTTTTCCAGGAAGAAAACATCGGGCAAATCGTTACCCGGAAATCAAGTAAAATAGGGAGTCCTGCCCTTCTCAGAATGTATCGTTATTTATTTGCCCCGTTGTTGAATCGTTTAATTCGGTCTTAAAGCTAAACATTTATTCTGCATTTATTGAACCAAAAACTAGGAATAGCAATTTTGTGAAGTAAAATGTATACACTACAGTCTGTGTGCAAATATAAGATGTCACGGTTCGCCAAACTCAAAGGATATTGAAACCGATTTAGTTTTCAGCATAGCACGTACATATGCATTAAAAGTGAGTTTAGCGGAAAGAGTTAAACACGATGTGTTGGAAAATAAAAACAACATGGATAAAATCTGCAAAAAACATTTTGATTTCGTGCAAGAAATATGGAAAAAGTTTCCGACTTTTAAGCGATTCTACATAAAAAAGTTAAGACGGCGGCCGAAGTCCTTTGTCCTTTTTAATATCCATTTTTTGTTCGCAAGTTTTTAACTACAATGTAGTAAATGTAACCAATTGCCACTAAATTGGCCAGATTGAGTATTGGTTTTAAACTTTCTGCTAGGAAGTTACTTCCAGCAGGCGGCCAAGAAGTCTTTAGAGCAATTTTATTGAGGTCCTCCGTTCGCATAACACAGTCACCGACTTTTTACACATCGATTATTGATCCGTGCCAGTTTGGCGCGCAGTCCTTTTGTAACTTCTTGCGTCATTTGGGAAATACTCGGCAACTGGTTCGCACTGGTTGGCTGGGGGCCACGTTTTCCCCATCTACCCGCCCCCATTATTGCCCCCACCATCGCCAGGATGTGTCATCATTAGGGCTCGTCGTCGTGCATTCCCCTCATTTACCAATTTACCCGCCAAACGGCCATTCCCACTCCCTTCACGCTTTTGGCCAGGCCAATACACAAATCGATCGCTGTGGTTTCTTTCATTAAGTATATTTCGCGCGTTGCCTCTAGCTCGGCGTTATTATTGTAATAAAAATTTACGTAAATCGTGCCTCGAACATTGCCCCATAGCCCCACAGCCATTCACTCGACACATTTGCTCACGCACTGTCGTGTTGGCTCGTCCTTCGGCAAAAAGTTTCCTTTGTTTGCCAATTTTTATGAGCAGGCCACGCTTCCGCCAAATGCCCACCGACCCACCGACATACTCTAACCACCCATCCAGGTGGTGCGGTCAAGTTCGTAGCTAAACTTAGCCACCTTGTTCTTCGTCGTTCGGTTCTTCGTTCTTTTGGCCAACGACACCTGCAGACTAATTAATGGTAAATTCCAGGCACATCACTTCGATGTTCATATATGACTGGCGCACACCTTCTTCAGCGTTCTTCATTCTTGAAGACTGCAATGACTATGAATGCATGAGATATATCCTGTTTAGCCACCACATGCGTTATAATTCTCAAGTGCCTATTTGGAAAGCTATGTATAATACAATCCATTAATGGCAGAAGTAATTTGAAATGTTTTAAAACGTAATCGAAACCACTTAAGTAGACCATTTCCAGTTCTCTTTCATCTGAATCTTTATTTTAACAAATGCCTTTGAACGGCACTCGATTTTCTGCGAGTGCACGCATGGAGCTTCATCAAATGCCTATGGTTGCCTATTTGAGCCGATTATGAGCCTGTATGAAGATGTTGGCAACGATTGTGTCCCGCTAATGGCACAAAGCATAACCCATTGCCGCAATGACAGGCCGTAAGTAGGGCATCCGAAGTGATTCGATTAGGCGCAGCCATCAATTGAATGTCTCCGGCCATTTGCATCCGATGGGGCGTGGTAAAAACGTTATCAAATTATCGAGTCGATAGTTGTGTTCGAATTGAGAGTCAAAGTGATGAAAACTGGAGTGACACTTCACGTTACGTTAAGCACTTACAATTATGGCAAATGCTTATGAGCCAAGGGGTGGGGCGGGGGGATGATTTTCGTGTCCTTTGTGAAAGGAGTGAGTGTGTGTCAGTGAGTATGTGTGTGCCATGCACACACAAACACAAACGCACATCCTCGTATTTGAGTTTCGTCTTTCGGGTGTACTCGAAAGCATTTGGAAACTTTTAATGACATTCTCGCTTATTATTATTTCCTTGGGCTTCGCAGCCAAGTGCTTGGCTGTCTTAATCAATGGCAGACAATTGTACTCGCAGTGGCTGTAATTAACAGATGACAAAGGAAGCTCGGCCCCAGCTGGATTATCCTTGAAACTACCACACCCATAGCAATTCGCACATACAAACATGCATATGTGTGTTGACCAGAAGGGAAAACTCGATGACACTTGCGAATATTATTTATTCAGGCAAATTGCTGCTTACGAGCGTTTCATTCGCCAGCATTTTACATTCGATTTCCATTATGCCATTTGTTGCTCGAAAGGCTTTGTCAGCCTGATTTGGTTTCCGATTTCCGGTCGAGAACGAGGACCCAAAACTGTTAATACACACACACACACACACACACACACATTCATAACAATGCCTCCTTTGTTGGCCATTTTGGGCCTACGAGGGCAAGGACGTCTCCTCAAGTGCCGGCAATTATTTACAACAATCCGAGAATGGCTCATCGAAAGGATCAAAGGAGGAGGCGTCGCCCCATACGCCCAGGACACTGAAGATATGCCATCGATATACACTCGGAAGAAAATCAATTAGTAAAACCCATTCCACTTAGTGATAAAAAAAATATTGGGAATATGATTCCTAATTACATCATGCGCTACAAAACGTTTAAAAAATAATAAAAAAAAACACATGACATTATGTATGAGAAATATATCTCCAAATGTTTGGATAATTTGAGAAATCGATCCGTTTCAGCAGTTTGTCAGCCACGCACATTGGGATATTTGAGTGCAATTTTTTGAACAGTGTATTGTGCGTGTCTGCCTTGGCAGCTGGAAAATAGTTTAACATTCTGTGGATTTTCTCCGTATTTTCAGAATCGTTTGGCCAGCATCTCAGCCGTATACGGCTTTTTGGCGACGTTTCATTAAGCGAGCGGAAAATGACGCATGCTCCGGCTCATTCGGGCACGCTCCGCTTCACAGGACATTCGTGGTTATCCTTTATTGTCTGAGTGGCAGCGTGGCAATCTGGCGATACGCTGCCGATGTGGCAATGGCAATGTGGCAATGGGCAACGGGCAATGGGTCCTCGGAGATGCGCCACTCAAGCCCAGTTTCCGTTTCAAGGCAAACATTTTCACCCCAACCAGGCAGAACAAAGCGACGGAAAAGCGCTTGAAGTCCATTTGCTAAATAAATTTGATAAACAAGGAGCGCCCTCGGCACAAACAGAGCTACACTGGGATGAATGGAACCCATATTCAAGGGCTATTCTATTCAAAAATTCTTATAATAATACTACTAGGCCACACGTTAAAGATCTTTCATCCATAATTTTACAATTTCAAGCACTATCGATCGTTCTCAATTGCCCAAACCTGCCACGTTTTTTGGTGACAAATAATGACACATTTTTTCCGAGCGTCCTGAAAAGTGAAAAGTGGCTGCCTTGTATCTCCATTGACCCCAATTGGGGACAAAGTGGGTGTCGCAGCTCCTGGGGCGATGGAACTCAGAGCTTTAACATTCAATCTGCTGAAAACACGAGACCAGCAAAAACGAAATAAACCAAAAAAAAAAAAAAAAAAAAAACCAGGAACACGCTCAGTGAGCATTTCAGACTTTGCATCCGCTTCTACACTCGGATGGGAATATTAAATTCTGGATGCTATTACTGGCTTGTTGATCCACATCATGCTAATTAGCGTTAACTTCTTGATGTCGCAGTTGGCGGGGTTAAAGATAATGCCAGTTCCAAACCCCCCTCGGACATTATCGGGTTTCGGGTTTTTGAGAACGCTAATTGAGGGGTGAACGTAATTAATACTCGTACGCCATTTCTCCATTTCGAAAATGAAATATCGAACGACGTCATCGCGGATTTAAAAACGGACGGACAAAGGAGGGTGCTTCATGTGTCTGCCATGACAGCCCTAATTCCCTCTTTAACTTTCGCTTTTTAAGTTGCCAAGTTGTTCGAGAAACTTTCTTTGAAAGCACGTATTTTACTTTTAAGCTCTCAAAATTTGCTTGTTTGGTAATAAGTGTACGAATTTAATGATTAATTATTCTCTGATTTGATCGGGCCAGAAAGTCTTGTACTTCTATTAAAGCTTGAAAAAAACTAGCTCTGATTTTTGTGGTTAAATTCGAAAAGAAGTAAGCACAGTTGTCATCCATCCACTCTGCGATGAAAATAAATTGATTTTCGAATGAGTTTACCAAAAACTATGAACAACATAACATTCCCGTCTGATCATCTACAATAGTTGTGGGTTTACCATTCTCAATTAAAATTCGTATCTGCACGAATTCCCATGGATCTATAGCACTGTATCTCAATTTATAAAATTTAATTAATCTTTCGGATTTATCCAGTCATGGACAGAAGCCGCCCGCCCGACCAGCCGGTTCTTGTGAAAATCCACAATTCGACGCCAGATATGCAGCTCCGGCAGACGACACCGCACAATCAGTGACCATTGTCCGGCATTCGACTGGCCGCACCCCTCTCACCTGGCGGCAGGGGAGTCCTCGGAAGGACGAGCGAGCGAGCCTGCATCGCCAGCCGCCGCGCCCAGGACACAAATCAAATTAAGGACGGACAGACCGGACCGCACCAAAAAACACATCGCATACATCGCGAGAAACGGGGGTCACTGGTGATTTCAACATTCAGTCAATTTAGTACTACCAAAATAAGAAAGAAATCAAATTGCTATTCAATTGCTAAGGCATTTGATTAATTACATTATTTTTATTTTAATTTTAGAACTATTAAGCAATCCGTATATATCCCTAATTAATTCCCAATTCAATGTAAATCCAACTGACATATGTAGTGTATTGATCCTATATTGATTTGTCACAGTGCATCGAACCAAACCAAACCAAACCAAACTAGACCGCCAGTAATTACGGCAGAGTGGCGGGCGGTGGGTGGTCGCTGCCAAGTGGGTGGTGAGTGGGTGGCGGGTGATGACCACCCAACAGTAGTGCATAAATCACTTCGCATTCAGCGAACACGAAATCTATGCCCCTGACGCGCCCATCGAGGGTCGTCTGGTGATTTATATTGATTAAAACTAGATTTCAATTCCAGCCGAAGCCATTATAAATGGAAGATAATCCTCGGCCGAGTTTTTTCCCGAAGGCGAACAACCAAAATAAAAGAAAAACAAACCAAAATGTGCGAATGGACTGAATGACTTTCCTTGAGCCAGCAGTCTTTCATAACCAAATGAGTTTGCACTTTCTTGGCGGACCAATACCGAATTGACTTTAAATGAATAAAAGTCCTGGCATTCATTAATTTTCCTGTTCATTTGCATGATTTCCTCAACTAACTCGATAATTTCTCGAGCTGTGTAGTTGTACTTTTGCTAAATTTGACAATTGCTAACTGGACTTGTAAAGGAAGAAGCAGTTTAAAACCAGTCGAGAATAGAGTGCTTGTCAAATTTACCACATTCGTTAAATGCCAATTTGCAAAGAAAAGTTAACAGTAAAAGGGAAATTCATTTTTAAATTACTATTTCCCTCGAAAAGTAATACAGTTTTATTTAGCAAAGTTTCGGCTGAAATGCGGTCACATTGCCTTTGCTGTTTATTCGGCGGGATAAAAGTGAGCAATCAGAAAACCACCGGAAAATCCATCCTGCTGCTTGTTTGTAATGCGACCAGCCAGGAGTTTTCCACTTGGCTCTGTCGCATGTTTTCCCATCGCATCCGGGAGAAGCGTTCGTTCGTCTCCCCTCCACTCCGCTACAGATCCGAATCCGTATCCCCGGATCCGGCTGTGAGTTGTGGGCTTCGTGCGGTTCGTTTTGTGGATTTGTTTTCGGTTTTAATTAATTTTAAAACGGACTTCTACCTTGGCGCTAATTGCACTGACTTTGATTTATGTGTTCTGATAATGATCAAATTGGTTTTCTGGGTAGCCACTTCGCCAACATCTGAACATCTGCCCACCTGACCACCTACTCACCTGACCACCACTCCACCGCCCACCTGTCGTTGTCAGTTTTTGTTGTCCCTGCTTGCAGGAGCAGGAGCATTCCAAGGAGATTAATTCAAGAAATAGCATCGCCCTAAACGGCAGAAGGGGCCCTTGTTGATGGCGAACTTAGGGATTCGATTCGCTTCTTTAAGTCCATGGAGTCCAAAGTGGTGAAGGTTTCAAGGCAATGGATTTTCGATTCATTAAACTTTTGAATGGTTGAATCGTTGCAGCTAGTTCGAAGTGAAATCAAATAACGCGTTGCCTTGTCTTAGTTTTCCCCTCGATTTCATTCTTCTCCAATTGGTTGAAGAGAATGCACAGCAGCAATATGTCCAAGCAAGTTTTTTTCGTTTTTTAAAGCTCAATTGGGTTTATTGCCAAAATATATTTTATGCTGCAGTGGCGCAGCAGCATTTCATGTTTGCCGCATTTTGGCCAATTTATAGCAATTGAGTTTTCTTTATCGAGTTGTTCAGTTTCTCAATTGAGGCTCATAAACTAGCATGTGGCATGTTAAAATTTAAGTTCGCCTTAGCCTCGCACGCAGGACGTACGTGGAAATTGAAAGTCTTAGTGGGAGAGGAAAATGGGCAAGAAAGATAACAGGAACGAAATAAACGAAAACCTAATCCGCTCCTGTTCGAGGAAAATCTAGCTAAGAGCACGAAACACTGCTTTAAACCATTTCTAGAAATTCGAATCATGAGCAGCGAAAAAGTTTAACTGGGCTCTACTTAGAATTAATAACACTTAGTTAGCCTAATTAAACATGAGAATTCCCATTGAATGTACATTTTTTACCAAGTCATTGCTTTAGTCAAAAGTGTTCTCATTTCGCAGAAATGCGGTGCATTCATTCAATGAAGTTTTTCCAGACCCTGAACTTTTTCATATTTATTTTGCTGGCCAAAATGGAAGCAAAAGGCAATAATTTTTACCCGAAAGAGGCCGAAAGGAAAATGTTCAAGAGCGTTTGCAATTTCCGGTGCAAACTTTGCATCGAGTTTTCTATGTTATCTTAAACGAAATTTTAGGTCTCGTAAATAACCAGATCATTTGCCAAGGTCTTAAACTTACATCTCAGAAAGTTGTGGCATTTTAAAGAAGAATGATGTAATTACCTGGAATAAAAATAAATTCAAGCATGAGTAAAAAGAATTGTTTGCATATTTAAATTAAAGTAACCAGACATTGCATTGCATCGAATATAAAAAGACTCCTTCTGTTACCAATATAAAATATGAATAATTTACATTCCTGTGAAAATTCCAACAAAAAGATGCGTCATTTTATGTAACAACATTATCCCAAACCTGGCCTTAAAAAGCCATAGATTTAAGGTGTCACATGTGTGTCAAAATAGCTAGGAATTCCGCCCATTCCTGCCCGCACAAATTCCTGTTATGTTTTGTTTATGAAAAATTCCCGACAACGACCCAAAAGTATGCGGCAATAATTTTCACATTAAAATTGATTTATGACGCACCGCGGCACACACATATGCCAGACACCACACACACCCACACACACACACACACACCAAACACACCAAATATTCAGCATTCGACAAATCTTGAAGCTATTTGTGTTGGCTCCCACATCCGGCAAACTGGCAGCGGATGACCAAACAAACCGACGAATGGAATTGGCTTGCAGCAACAGCGAGCGCCAAGCTGCCATAAATCATTTCCCGTGGCCACTTCTTCTTTGTCGGAGGATTCCTTGGCAGGAGCAGAAGCAGGAGCAGGAGCACTAGCAGCAGCTCAGTTCCTTCCCATTCCCACCTGACTTTGCACCTTTTTTGGAGCCCGGACGTCACGAGTGCCTAGCACAGACGTCATCGGAGACCAGTCCCAGTTGCTACACTCAAAAAAAAAAAAAAATATGTTCTCTCTGCAAAATGTATTTTCTGACAATAGTAATATAATGCATCCAATGTTATTTGGTTTGTAACTTTTGATTAATCGTGTTAATTTATTATTATTTAACGATATACTTAGTCATAGTTAAGGTGGCAGCTCTTTTAAGATTCTAAGACTAAAAATTTGCAGAAATTCCTCATTGAACTAGACAATTTCTCGCAGTGCGCGGATGTCCAGCACGACTCTCGCTCATAAACGAAATTTATTAGCATTTAAATGTTTTAGCGGCGGACGGGGAGCAGCACATATGGGCTGGCTAGGTAATGAATATTACAGGAGGAGACAAGGCGACGAGGAGATGGAGGAGCAGCAGCATCGATGCCGTGGGCCGAAAAGTATGTTGCATAAGCCAAAATTAGTTTATGCATATTTGAAGGCTCCGAAGAAGACCAAAAAGCGGACAAAGGGGGCGGTAGGCGGAGGGCAGAGGGTGAGGGCCAGAGCCGCCCACTCGCCGCCTTTGTGTTTCCAATAAGAAGAGCATGCTCCACCATGATTACATTTATCTAGTACTTTCTGTGCCCAAAAGTATGTTAAGCATTACAAATTTACAAATCTCTGTCGCAGAGAAATAAACGCCGCGAGCTACTTCTTGTGGGGACAAACATTAATCCACAGCTTGGAGGAGTGGGGGGGAGTGGGGAGGAGTGGAGGAGATAGATATCAGGGGAGATAGAATTTAATACTTTACAAGGCACAGAAAACGTAAGATCTTAAATTCGGATAAGAAGGATATACATGCGTTTAAAAAGGACAAATCTCATATGTTCAATATATTTTCATTACCATATGCTTTTAAATTGCACATTTACCAAATGGTTATACCGCTTAAATGTAAACGAGTCCACGAGAAAGTATGACATTCATTAGTACTGAATGCCATTGAATTAAATGAATTCATTGAATCTTTATGGCCATTAAAATAGAGTGAAGGTTTTTCTGTGGAAAGATATCGCATTTCCGCATCAAAATGTAAACAAACAAATGTGCTGTGTTCTTAAAGTCCCCACTGCTTAGGTTGACTAAAATGTTCGAAAACTCGTCCTTCTTTATCTATTCAATGACCTTTTAAAGACATCAAAGCAAACGTCAGAATCAAGGGCAGTAGTCGAAAAGCTTCAAACAAGGATAAGTGACACATCTAACATTGATGTGCTACAGTGCGGTTCGGAAATATGGGAAGGTTTTATAAAACAAATTGCATAAGATATGAATTGGGTGCAAAGTATGGTAAGTATTTGAAGGAACCGTTGCAATTCTATTAAAATATTAAATTAACAAATTTTACTAACTAAAGTCTCGAAATTCGCTGTATTAGAACGATTTGTAATCATTATAATCTGCTTAATATTGGGAGAAAACGTGCAGTTTTATGCGAAAATTGTGTTGGCACCATAGACACTTAGTGGCGAAACGCACTGTATGCCAAATAGGTCTGGTAACGAATCCGATGCTTGCAAACAAACAATCATGTGCACAAGCTCTTGTTTACCGTGGATGCATCCTGCAAAGCGAGTGTACATATTTCAATTGATTTGGTATTGAACGACGGAGGCTTTACTCTATTCTGTCATGGAGCTCTTGAATTCTTGTTTACTCTGTATATTTTTTTCTTTTTATCATTCGCCCCGAAATTGCAGCACAAACACAGAACGGATCGAAAGCGTTTGAAAACCGCGTTGACAGCGCGGCAAAAATCGCGGACGCGAGCAAAAGCAAAAGCTGGTGTCAAAGGTCGGCGCTCCGCGGTCCGATTTTGGGTCATCCGCACTGTGGGACGGCTGCCGACGAACTGAGGCGACGACACAGCCATCAGCTCGTTTAAAGGACCCCGAAAGCAGCGGAGAACCACTGGCACAGCACTCGCCTGATAAGGATAACGACACGAAGCTGCACTTCGGCAGTCCTGGTTCGGCCTGGTTAAACAAGGCGGCCCTGTCATATGCCTAGGCCCACAAAAAGGTCTATGACTGTATTGCCACAGTGGTGTTTCGAAAAGTAGAGCTGGAAACTTCAAATAGCATACAAATAGAAAATCAAAGGAAATCGGATTTTGAAAAATCTAATTTTGTAAATATCCTTTAATATTACATATAATTTGCACGGTACTGGAAAGTTACAGATCAAATTACAACTAATAGAGTTCGCAAATCAGTGCAAACACCAGATATTTTAATTAACTTGAAAAGAAAACTACATTTACTGCAAGTTCATAGGTTATATTGCACTTTTTATAAACACTGCCAAGTTAATATTTTTGCCTCGTCTGTGAGTTGGTGCGTTTAGTATTCTATGAATATGAATACAAGCGTTTGGCAAATGTCATAAAACGCCGGTCAAATACATTTTCTTCAATTTGCAAATATTTAGGGGTTGAAAAGGATGTTTGTTCAACGCAGAACGTTTAGATTAATTGAAAGTCAAGTGCTAAATAACTCATAAATCGCTTAAAGTTTTCAGCTCTGAAGCATATGTACAATATAAGTTTACCGCAATATTTAGAGTGGCGAAAACTTTTAAATTTTGATATAAATCTCTCTTACTCTCACTTTTACCTCTCTCTCTCTTTCTCGAGCTTTGTGCGCAAAAGTAAACAAACGCAACTTTCATTCATAAATAGCAACAACGCAACCGGCGAAATCGAATCAAACTGATAATCAAAACAAAACCGAAAGCTCTCCAAAGCAGTGCTCTTCGTAATTCTCTGACTCACTTTTCGACTGTCTAGCGAATTAATTTAAATACGCCCACTAAGATTGAACTGAAATCTCATTACCAAATCGCCGTCACACCTCATTGACGCCAGTCCAAGTAAGGCAGGTAAGTTTCCCCAAAAGGTGTGCAAGTGGTCATAAGTTACTTACTGCTGTCTCTGTATCTGTATCTGAGGAATATTCTCGCTTGACATAGACTTTACAGTGCTGTAATGTAATGCCTGTAAAGCGTCGCTGTAGGAGTCTGGCTGCTACAGAACCATGCTGCAAGTGCGCTTAAGTTTAAGTTCTGACCAGTCGACTTTTTCACAGCCGAAATGCGAATTATATATATATATTATAATTATATATATAATATATATGTCCAATCTATACATATTGATTTCGTTTCGGTTCGCTCTACAAGTACTGAAGCATACATACATCGTTTATTTATGTGTGCTATCCATTGAATACATCTCAATCACTTTAATATCGTGACGCTTGAAGGCACACGAAAGCTGATAGCTACGAGGCGATTCGCTCTTTATTCTCTTCTTACTTAATTAAGAGAGGCCACCACACGAGAACTGCACTTGTGTTGGTGTAAGTTGCATGCCGGTTTTTGTTGTTCTGACGCCGATTTTTCCCCACCTCTCTGAATGCTTGATGATTCATCGCAACAAACCAAATGCAGAGGAGACAAATTCCAAATTTAACGTCGCTTGCTTTCTGGGACTCCACATGGGGATTTGAGAAGTGGGGAAGAATCCGCGGTGCTGAGCGGCATTCGCAATGGGGGAACGAAAACAAAGAACTCGACAACCTTTGGCCTTGATTTGGGAAGATATTCCTTTGCTTATCCAGGCATCAGACAACTTGCATTTAAAATGGAAAGCAGATCTATGTAAATAAATCAGTATCCATGTACCTTGCTCAAATTTAATTTTATTACCTTTAATTAAATAAATCTTATTCAATTACTTGTTTTCCCTAAGCAAATACTATTCTTAAGGCATTCAAGCACGTTTAATCACATTTTAAAAACTTGTATACAAAAGAGACAATTTCCGCTAAAACAACATATTTATTTTGAAAAGCTTAGGTTGGAAAGTTAGTTGTATGCTAAAATTAAATTTTCTGAAATGAAATCCAATAATACCCTCGGCACAGCGTAAATAATACTTGTTTATATATAGTACTCATGAATATCAGTGTGTATACTTGCTACTCAATGCGGGTCATAAAAAAAACCCTTGATGAGGTGTGATCTCATGTTTGTTCCATGTTCTGAACTTATGATTTATACAAGCACATTTTAATGTCGGCCTTAAATACAAAACACAGGGCACGAGGTGCCAAATGTGCAGTATAGTTAATTTCCCACGCCCTCCAAACTTATGCAATTATTCATTTGTCCAAAAACCATATGCATCCATTTTCAATTAGTTTTTAAACATTGAATTTAGAAACAAGGGACTGTAACTATTTCTAACTAAGTTCTTTCTTTTCTTCGTGACCTGAAAATTGTTTGCTTTTCATGTTACACAGTGTTCTTAAAACGCACCATTCATCCAAGAGTTGTATTTTTATACACCATTTTACTGTGATAAATAGGCAATATGTAAATCGAGGAACCCCACATCAACCGCAAGTTGCTTTTTTGCTCCCCAATTGCTCCTATCATTTTGCATTGTGCTCTTCCAATTGATTCGAAATCTCGAACATGGGCCACCTACAGCCACGATTATTGTGCTAGGGTTGTGATAATTGAAATGCAGATTAGGTTCCAGTGACTTTTTGTGTGTCTGAGACTTTTTAATCAGTAGCTGGAATCCACTGGGCTATCGATCATCGGAATCGTGACAAGGTCAGTGAATTTTTAATCTGTTCGAGGGATGCACCACCGGGAGCTTTATCAGTGGGAATGGGAATGGGTCACCACGAAAGTATTTCAGAAATACATCGATGACGCAAGAATAATTGTTTCCGGTCTCTCAGAGCCGCGGGTATGTTTCCCCGTTTTGTGGCTTTGTGGCCGCCATGAATAATGTGTAACAATGCTGTGGAAAGCGGCAAATCGGAGCACCTGATATATCGCGATGTAAGGCGACAGAGCTGCGATAAGGCCGTTTTGATAAGATACGCGGGTGGGGCTGGCGCATGCGCATCTGGGTTTCATTGGGCTTCGGAGCCTGAACATGTTGAACCGTCAACGAATTAGTAACCCATTTCGAACGGCACCTGTTATCGTGAGCCCTATCTTATCTTATCGCTGACCGTGTATGCTCTGATTGCAAAAGCTACAAATTCTTGGCGACACGACGAACTGGGCGCGACAGGTTGGTTGGTTGCCTTTCAGTGATATTTTTCAGTTTAGTCGACGAACGACAACGATACGAAAACGAATCATTTCGCTGTAGTTTCCGCGTGAAAATTACAGAAAAGATTGTGAGTGCCCCTTGACTGGGAGAAACCCCTCTGTGAACTAAAGCATTTGCCCAAATTCCAGCTCAGCGATAAGAGCAATCAGCATATCTAGTGCGAAATGGTGTCCGTGGAGACTGTAGGCTCTATTTTCATCAAGGCCCTGAAGCTGGTAAGTTTTGGGCTTCTTTGGTCCCTTCCTATTGAGCAATAGCCTGTTTGTGGTCGCAATAACTCGGCTGATAGATAAGCGCGCGTTTTATCAGTCCTGGCGTATTAGCAATGTTACTCATACGCCGAGTTGTACGGCAAGGCGAGGCGTGGCCAAGAAGTGATTCATTCATTCCCATTCCCAATTGTGACCTCATTTAATTGCTCTCCTGTGCGCTCCTTTTTCGCAGATCATCAATCTGGTGATCATCTTCTTGTACCGTTGGGGCGATGGTGGCGAATTCCTGGGCATCGGCGGCACGTGGAACTTAAACGAGGAGAAGAGCGCCGATGCGGAAATCGTAGCCTCAGGCGTCATGGTTGGATTCTTGATTTACACTGGATGCCACACCATTGCCTTTGCCTTCGGCACAACCAAACATAAGGGGTATGTTGAATGCCGATATTGATTATAGCTGAACTTTGACCCGCATCTTATTCCTTTTCTTGTATTTTCCGCCCTTAATTCCACACTCTCAACTCACAACTGTTTGTTTTCAATGGCTTTCCGTTTTTCAGAGAGCTGTGCGACACCATCATGAACGTGGTTGGCTGCATCATGTGGATCGCCGTGGGCGGAGTGGCACTCCACTACTGGAAGGGTTACATGTCCGACGAGGGATTCCTGTATGTGAACTCGGAGCGTCAAGTGGGCATTGCCATGGGCTCGCTGTGCGTTATCGAGGGCGCACTGTACCTGCTGGACACCGTGTTGGCTTGCATACACTATTCGAAGGGCGACACCGACTACACGCAGTAGAAACTGAATAGTGGGGATACCAATCGCAGCCGCCGAATAAACACCATCCACATTTGTCTTTATACATAGATCGATTTAAGTGCAAATTAGTTATTATCCGCAATCAATTATCAACTATACGTTCGTAAGGGTCAATTGTCGCTGTACTATACACTAACTGTTTACAATTTTCATTCACGTTTAACATCCTTAAATTGGCAAATACAAATAGTTAAGACCACGCCACGGATAAAAGTTTTTGTGCATTTGGGAACTAATTAAGGGGATGCAATGGAATGCCACTTACTAGTAAGTATCAATTGTAACCTAAATCAACTAATTACCATCAGAACCCATTGATCGTGTTGCTCAGTTTCTTTTTTTCTGATATCATTGCAATTAATGAAAGATTATTTATATATATCATACATCATACGTAAGCATTTTGCTAATTTTTGTCAAAAAACGACAACTTAGATTTGTTGACTAAACTTTTCGACTTTAAACTAACACCCAATCGAAATTTCATATTCCAAGCGATCTGATACTGATATATTGTAATTGGTGAGATATTTCATTTGTTTTTAGTACTAGTACTAGAGAACCTATTGCTCTCCAAGAACCTAATATTCTTTTAAAGAACTTGATGGAAAACTAAACTAATTGTTTAGGAACTGATGCACACAGGAAAAATGTCAGACGATTCGCAGAATTTGGTATATATCACTCATTTCTTTGCTGAGAACAGAGTTCATGAGTTGTTCAACCAAATCGATGACGCTTCAAGACGAACCTCCTCTGGAACCATGAAACTGCAACTTCCGGTGCAAATCGAAAGCGTTCAACGAAGCATTGATAAATCGGAATAAAGCCCTATATTTATCGGTCAGCTATACGCAGAAGTCTTTATGGCAATGAGTCAAAGATTAAACGGTACAGTCAAAACTACACACATTACGTAAATGCATATGGTGTATAAATAAATAAAAAAAAAAGGTTAGTCACCCTTAACTTTGCAACTGAAGAACTTATAATATTTGAATATGATCATCTTTTTTAAAATCTTTCAATAAGATCAAATCTTGCGTATAAATTAACAAGAGCTGAGCTCAACTCACCTGTTTTCCTGGCTTCCCCCGCCCGTCCACTGCATCCCGTTCCCGCTGCTGCTGCTGCTGCCGCATGCTTCTGCTCCTCCAAACGCCCGTCATACGGAAGAGGCACCGCAGGTCCACCGAGCCGTCCTCCAGATTGAGGGCATCGAAGAGCACCGCCTGATCATGGATGAAGGAGTTCCGCGTGCGCTGATTCAGCAGATCCAGGGTTCGCGAGTCCAAGCTCTCTCGATAGACATTATGTACGCGGTCCAGATTGTGCTCGTAGGCGGTGTCCAAATTGAAGGCACTGTTCAGGCTGGCCATGCTGCTCCTACCCTCCAGCGAGGTCTTGCTTCTGCCCTCCAACGAGGTCTTGCTCCTCCTGCGGCGCATCACCACCGTCCTGACCGACTCATCCATAGATGAGCCAAGGTGGACGGAGGTGCGCGAGTTGTCGCCCAGCGGAGAGGGCGAATGCGAGTGGGCCAGCGCCGAAGGCGGCAGCGGCAGCTGGGTGGCGATGGTCACCGGCTGTTCCGCCAGACTCATCAGCGATTGCTGGCGCTCCAGTTGCTTCTCGTAGCCATTGAACTTGTCGTAGTCGATGAAGGACATGTTGGCGTAGCTAACCATATTATCGATAGCCTGCAGGGATTGCAACGAGGCACTCCATTTGGGATTCATCTTCTCCTTTTTCTCGGCTCCGCTCCCACTGCCAGTGAATCCACTGAAGGTGCTCTTGAAGGAGGCAATCAGCGTGTTGGATCGTCTCTTTTGGAAATTAAGCTGGGGATTGGCGGGTTCCGTTTGATTGAGCGACATCAGTGAGCCCTTCCGTTGGGCCGGCGACTGCACCTCCTCCAAAGGAGTCGACGTGAAGGGCTGTGCGGATTGTCGACGTTTTGGAGTCCTCACCGATGAGCTGAGCTCACTCCTTCGCAGGAGCACCGGCGAACTGGCCTGCAGATCGGCCACCGATGTCTTCCGCGGCGATGTCGGTGAGGTGAGATCCCCCGATTTCTCCGTCTCCTCGCTCAGTTGCTCCAGCTGGGGCTCGATGAAACTGCGGCGATTCGGTCGTCTCATCTGGATCATCGAACGACTTCGGGTGAATATGTACGGTGTGCGGCTGGAGTCCCCATCGCTGTCGGTCCTCGACAGATTCTCCTTGCTGCCCGTCAGGTGGTTAATCAGTTTATTCAGCTTGGTGCGTAAGAAGCTATTGGATCGCTCCATTTTGGGCACATTTTCGTAGCCCGGCAATGTGGTGGCGCCCATTGATATACTCTGGATCCTCTTTTCCGCCTCAAAGTGTTGTTTGGTTTTCTGGGCCACGTTAATTGGCAACGTATTATTCTTGCTATTGTTATTGGACACTATACTGCTATTATTGTTGTTGTTGTTGTTGTTGTTGTTGTTGTTGTTGTTGTTGTTGTTGTTGTTGTTGTTGTTATTGTTACTGCTATTATTGTTGTTGAAGTTGGTTTGTTTGTTGTTATTATTCGGTTGGATATTCTTGGCATTCGGCGTTGATTTCACTTTGTTACCATTTGACAACGATTCCTGCTGCTTTTTGTTAACTTTTTTCGTCTTTTTTAGCGCTTTTGCCGCGCTCTTTGTCTCCTTGCTGGAATACATTCCCAGGCCAACGGACTTTAAACCCCTGCAAAAAATGGAAAGAGTAAACACAGGCATTAATAGACTGATTAAAAATCGACTAACTCGTAGCCGATTGGTTTTTATTGCTATTATTCGGCTTGCTATCAGTACGCCTAAACTCACTACTTTGGCAACCTGCGGTTGGATTTCCTAATATTGGATAATATTGGATTTCCAAATTGGATTTCCTAATAACACGAAAATCTGTGTCCAACACTTATTTCAACACTTGTGTTTTACGAGAGAATAAAGAAGAGAAGCTCAGACTAATGTGGCTCTACATTTTACTAATGTTACTAATTTCTGACAATCGATTTGGAAAATATAATATTTTCATTCTGCACAGATTGGTATCTTAAAGTTCGCAAAACACATTTCCCATCTGTCATGCAGTCCATAAAACTGAAAGTATTTGACTGGTCTGCGATCAATCGACTCTGACATTTTCCCCATTCGAAATGACAGTGACCCCAGCAGTATCGGAAAAGGGCAGGGTACCAAATCGAAAGCGCTGGACAAGTGCATTCTGTCCATTTATCATCGCCATAGGATGGCTGCGAATCGTTACATTGATAAACACGACCCAATACGGCAAAAAAAAGAGCGAAAATGCTGGCATATATCAAGCGTTTGTATGGGTTAGTATCAGTTTGAGTTGGAGGAGCCATTATCTCGTACAGTGGATATCGCACAAGTGAAACTTCACTCTACTTGTACGAGTTCTATGTAATAATGCTTCGTTCTCGTCACAAATCAATATTCGATTGAATATCGTAAGCACTCGTTCCAATTCGTTATAATATGACAATATTTAATTGATCTTACATACTCCAAACAAATCATTGAGCAAATGGGCTTCCATCTTACAGCAGAAGATTTATATTCAGAAACTTGGAATGGAACATTTAGAATTATCAAGATATGCATATAATATAGTACTCCATATTCTTCGAGATCAGTTTTCTGGAATACTTTCGATAATTTTCTCTGAGTGCATTCTTGCCGTACATGCACTGGTAACTACGTGGCCCATATAGCCAAAGATACAAAGCCAACACTTGGAGATACTGGCAGCGAGCGGCATCAGAAGTCCATCTCCACTATTCGACACAATTCCAATTTACGACTGACACTCGAACGACTGACATATGTGGACGGGATGAGCTAGCTGCTCCCGGAGAACTGAACCGGGCCAGAAAAGAGGGACACAGCAGTGGAATTGCCTAAATGTTATCGCCAGCAATTTTTATTTCCAGCAAAGCTCAAAAACAACAGTCGACAGCCAACGTGTTGTGATAAGATTTCGAACCAAAAAAGCCCAGACGAACGCACTTGTATAAGTTCCCGTCGGTTGGGTTGCCATTTTGGTCGGGGCTCTGGCAGATTGTTTTGGTTCCGTTCCCATCGGCCATACGTATCCGAGAGATTGCATTGCCCAGGGCAGTCTTTTCGTGGAGTGGTGTGGGTTTATTCGGCACAGTAATCCGTATTTATAGTTGGATGACTTGCCCGAATGCGAGTTACACTCCATTGTCCACTCTCAAATCAATGTTTTTTGTAATCGTCCAATTATGTCGTTATCATTTGAAGACTTCTTGTGACATTTTTATGGAGAAACATCATCTATTGCTTCGCATGTGTTAAAAGAACGATCTTATCAACCCATTAATATTTATTCACTTGTACCCTTGTCTTTATCAATGTCATTGCCACTTCAGTAGAACTTCCCGAAAGCAAACAAAAATTGTACTCCATGACTCACAGCTAGTGCGATTCGTTTCTAGTAGTCGAGGCCAATTATGTTTGAGCTGGGAGCTGAATTGGGAAACAAGTTCTAGAATTATATTGCGACTTTAAGTTACCCAAAATGTTGGATTTTTATATAAAACATATATGTACATACAATAAGTCGAAGTTAATTATATCCTAAAGAGATCCACAAACAACAAACAAAACTCTCGAAGAACGAGCCGATTCGTTTGCATTGCTATCAACAGCCAGCGATATAAAAGGAAATCAATCATTTGATATTATCCACTTCATTATTATTTTCGTGTATTTTCTTAATCAGTTGATAGATGCGGCGCATTTCGGCAGTTATAGTAGTAGTTTTATTACAATTACTTACACATATTACCCAACTATCAACAAAGTTATTGCACACTAGTGAGTAATTGCAATGCTTTGATACATTTTGTTTTAAAACTGATTAGCTGCTTACGTGACCGTATGTCTCATTTTCTGGGCCTTTTCAAAAGCGCATGTATCTACGATTCTTCACAGTTGTTAATAACTTTTAAGCAAAAAGTCCAAGCAGCCATGATAGTGATGTGGTCGTGTCATTGAGACCTCTTTGCTCCTAACACTGAATAGCTCGTCAGCTGCAAATGGGCTGTTTTAAATTGTGTTGACCATTGTAACTTAACATTCATGGCGGAACGTGAACTGAATGGCTTATGAATCCGTCTGCGAAAATATATTGCGCCAGCTTTGGTACAAAACAACAGAAATGACTGAAATATTTGTTCTCTACGTCTGTCTGTAGCCAGTGTTACACCGGAAGAAACCAGAGGTGCGTACGAAACCATATTTCCATATTTCATTACATTTCTAAATATTGATATAATTTTCCGTGTACAGATAACTTTAACACGCCTATACTCTCTGTTCTGATCAACCAATATTTTGCCATTTGGATTTACTTTCGGTGTAGGATTTGAGCAACCGCACACTTCAATGATCGTAACCGCACGGGAAGCCCTGATCAGAATATCAATAACACTCAGTACCCTCAAACGCTGATCGCCATGAAGATGCGAGTTCCTCCTGCGAAGCTTCAATTAGCCGCCAGCGTTGTTGAGGTTAATTTTAACCGAGTCTTCACTGTCCTGTCAATTGTTTCGAAATCATTTCTGCCCTTGCACTTGCACTTGATCAGCTTTTCGATACGGATATCGATGTCGGTTGTGCTCCGTTGGCGATTTCAAATTTCATTGTGAGCGGAGGAGCACTAACCAGATTTGATGCTATGATTCACTTGGTATTGATTCTCGTTCGACGCTAGTTCGAGTTATTTGTCTCTCCGATCGAGTATTGCGTTACCACATGCCAATCGCTGCGGTGCGAAGAGTCCACCTCGGGGTGGACCAAACCCCATTATGAGTGCAGACTCAACTTTTCAATTGACTGATCAAATTTACCTTGCAAACAATTGATATGATAGCGGAACGAGAGAGTTGCACACACTTGGTGGCACTTGGAAAAAGATGGTACTCGAAAGTGCAGATAATTGTCATACAACCATTATGAATAACCAATTATATCATTTTAGCAACAGAATCAACATAATTATTGCTTTGCCTAAGCAACTTTGCTGAACACGTGATGGTAAGGTAACATTATATGTTATTATTATTATTCGGTTATACATGAGCTGCCTGAAATTGAATAGTGAGCAACGCGTTAAGTTATCATGTAGCTGAAAACAAAATTTGTAAATATTATTTTGGGTGCCCTTCTGGCGCGATTCTTTTTGTTTACTATGGTAATTAATACCGCGATACCTAAGACACTCTGGGTATATGTTGCTCGAGATCACATCGTTTTCCTTAGCAAACTTTGCACTACCGTTTGCGTTGCTTCTCCTAGGCCAAAACCAGTTTGCGGCTTTCATTGACAACGCATTGTTGTCCGAGTGCACATACGCGTACAGGCAAGCTTCCCTAGCTTGAACTATCGAAAAATATGAAATACATTTTATTTGGTGGAATGATGAATGACAATGTTCTCTAGCTTTTGGAATTTCCTGATATCTTCCTGTAAAGCGATTCTGTGGACTCAAGATCTTCGACAAACCACTCAAGCTTCAGTTTGGTTCGAGTTATAAAAGCTAGACTGTATAGGTGATTGATGGCTGGGTGCATGGAGTTCCTGTGAGGTGTACCCCCGATGCCGCTTTCAGTTTGAGATGAGTGTTAACTGCAGGAACCCAAACCGGTTGTGAAACGAATCGAACCGAGTGGTTCGGCCCCAAAGCCAATTACGCCACCAAATGGATGAGTACAAAATATTTCTCGGTGCATTGTGCAGCACCATTTGATAACGAAAGCTGGATAGTGAAAACTGTCCCCAGCCCCCTGATTTTGGATCTTTGAATGTTACATAAATCCAAGCGAAGCTCGTAGCCTCCGCACGTACTCGTTAGATTAGCCGCCTTTGATAACGACAGATATGCCATCTCCAGCACGTGTACAGCTCTTTATCTGACAGACATAGAGTGTGTATTAGGTGTACTAGGTTAGTTCGAATGGTATCTCAACAACACAACTGTACATACGAATGATAAAATGAATGATTCGCAGAAAGAGCTCTTTTCACAAAAGCGGTCTGTACAGAATGCGTTAAATATATATGTATAACTTGTAATTACTAGGCCCAAAGATAAAACATTTTAATTCAAATGTCCTTTCTCGAAAGTTTAGTAACATGAACTTTGGAAAGTTGCCGTGCAATTCGACAGGTTTGAGCTTGCACGTCGTTTAAATCCATTAACTTCACAAATTCGTCAAAAAATGTATTTGGCTACTTTTGTGAAACATAGCACACACACTACCTATAACAAACAATTTTAAAGAAAATTGAAAATGGGAACACCTTTAGACTGAATCGCACCTTTGCTTATGAAAACATAAATACAAAGAGGAGTGTCATAATAATGTTATTTAAAAGGTTGTATAGAATCGGAACTAAACAGTAAGCAAAAGAATAACCACTTTTATAAAAACCAACATAAATTCTTTATTGTATGTTTCTGATGGTTCGTTTCCGGTCGATTCATAATTAGCAGTTAGCAAACAATTATAAGAAAAAAAAAAAGGGTGTTGATAGTGGACACCAACAAAATCAAGAATTCCCGAATTAAGAGTATCACTTTAGCAATACATTTAAAGCAAGTCTGCAGGAAGTTTATAGCTTACTGCAGGGTATGCAATGTCGGAACGTCCCCGTCCACTGTTTTGGATCGCAGCTGATACTGCGCGAGAAGGAGAGGGCGAATCGCGAAGAGGAAGAGTTGGCGAATCAAGTGGTCTTATCAGTTTTTAAGTTAAATTAGTTTCGTGACGAAGGTCGCTCTTCGCTATATTTACATATGTACGTATAAACTGCATTATTTTTAAGGAACTTGCCTGATTTCCTTGCTCTTTGCTGATTTGTTGGTTTTTTAATAGTGTTTTATTTTGAGTGACAATCTAGTGATGTTTTTTAAGCTGATAAGTCGATTTTTAGGGGTTTGTGTTTTTCATTAACATTTGCATGGCGACGCGACGCTTGCGCTCTGAATCCACACGAATAAATGTGTATATATGCGTATATATCAGTATATATACGTATGGCCTTGCTCGATTTCGATTTTTGGAGTTTGGAGCGATCTTTTCAATCACAAAGGAAATGCACTTCAAATTAGACTTATTCAGCGAGCGGTTTCTTTGTTGTTGTTGCTAACAAAACTGAAAATAATCAAGTTAAGTTATATGTATATTTTCAGGTACGCACGCACACACACAGAACGCGCTCTCTTTTGCTTGCGCAATACATAAAACACACACACTTACGCACCGCTTTGCACGTTTATTCTGCCTTTTATATTTATTTATTTCTATTAGCAACGCCAGCTTTTTGCACTTGAATATATATGTACGTATATGCATATATTTGTTTTTTTTTTGCCTCACAGCTGTTGGCTTTTCAAATGGCGCCTTTCAGGTGGCCGCTGATCCACAAAAATAAAAGACACGCGGAAAAGCGACGCGTGTCTCCGGCCAAACAACAATAACAACAACCCCTATTTCTTCGCGATTTTAATATGTGCGCAATTGTCCAAAAAACGGCGACGTCACTACCGCTCGCGAAAAGGAAAAGTCGCATGGAACGAATTAAGTTGGGCTAAAATCAAAATAAAACTATTCGCAGAACGGCGCGCAAAAAGAACACCGCTCGCGGGTGACTTGTTTTCAACTGAAAAAGCTGAAGCGATCGCCGGTACAAAAAGCTTAATCTCGTTGGCGCAAAGAGAGCGGGAAAGAGAGGAACTAAGTTAGTTCACCTAACCGCTCTCTTCAACTTCGTGCGTGCGTGTGTGTGTGTATGTTGCCGCGCACCATCAGCTGATACTCGTGCTGCAGGCAGAGTATCAAAAATAAGCTATTAACAGCTATTAAAGGGTATCAGTAGTGTGCTACCTTAATAATAATTAACAGATGTCTTTACGAACTTAGAAATAAATTAAGCAATCGTTTAAGACTCAAGACTAAATTAAGAGCCGGAAGAGAGTGACACATCAGAAACGAAGTTGGACTGAAATGGAAATTTAAATTTGCGCCGTTAGCTTGAAAGCAAGAAGTGTTGTTGTGGATTACAATCAATGCAATTGCATTGTAATCTTCCGAAATGCTTTAAAACCAAAGATTGAATGTCGTAAAATTTCTAGGCTAATAGTACTACCTTTAGCAAGTTCAAGGTTCTAAATGTTTATCTTCCGGCTCAAAGATAATTGAGGTCATCCCTCATAAATTCGCATACATATGTACATATGTATGTATATATGTATCTTCAGTTATGTGCAAAGTTCAAGGCTAAATAGGCAAGCGGAGGCCTTGTAACTAATTAACATTTATACCATAAATCAATCATTTCACCAAACAACAATTTCTTTATTAACCAGGGCATCGATCTCATCGATTGAGCTGATTAGCGCAGTTTGTTTGCATTTTAAATGTTAAATTAAGCACAAACACACACATGTATATCCCTAAAAAACTTTCCTGAATTTACTTTGCCCAGAACCCCAAAAAGATTTTTTCACTTTGCCATTTTGCGATTTATAATGAGTCACGCGACTCCAACCAACGAGTTTGTCTGAATTAATTACTGGACGGCACGTCGATTAGCTTCAAGCCAAAAAGCAGCCCTAATTGAGCCCGACCGCCTTAGAAGCTAAATTTAAATTAGACAAACATATCGCACAAACGTTTATGAGCACCGAACACATACATATGTACATATGAATGTACATACAGTGTACATATGTGTATTTGCAACATAATCAAGCTGAACAACATGGTTTTGGATAATTTATGAATGAACGAACGGATCAACGGGCGACGAGATCAGGGACAATCTTTCAAAGTTCGTATGCCGATTGGATGACATCATCTATGAGTTTTTAAATAAAGTTCAGCCCGAAAAACGATACGGCAATCTATTGCCTTGACCTACCTTATATTTTGAATTATTATATGATCTTATTTCAAAAGGGTTAGAAGGTTGAATCATAATTTTTAAATAGATTAATAGAAGTTATTGATGTTATAAGTTTCATAGCTTTGGATAAGTCCACGTTTGGCAAATACCAACAGTTATATAAAAGCTCCGAAAGTTGAATTTTTAATGAGAATTTATTATTTACCAATTTTTACTATGTGTTAACACTTTGTATCTTATAAATACAGTTTTTGTGCGGATTCGGATTGAAGTCTTATAAATTAGGCGGAGCAGCATAATTCGGTAATGGAAGTCTTAAAATATATTTCTTTACTGTTAAATTACACAAATCGAGCTTTTACCGAATCTTGCGAAATATATAGCTAACTTTTAGGCAAAAACCAAATAACGCTTGCTATCTTATCCACCGTCTTCTGTATCTGTTGTAAAGTCATTTTCAAAAGTCTTTAAACGTTTCTATTGATAAGATAATGAATTTCGACATGCGACTACGAGTAGAAGATAAAATCAAAGATCAGTTAGAGATCATCGCTGTATCAAAATGCGAGCATCCAGAGGAAATGGATTTTCATTTTACTTGATCTTTTCATTGCTGCTAATCTGCAAATTGGAAAGGATCTTAGGTGATGTAAGCCCGGCAGATGAGAAATCGATAGAGTCAAATATCGTCACAATTTGGGATCGAATTGCAAGCGGAGTTATAAACTATCCCTGGAAAACTAATATCATTGAGAAGGAGAGCCCAGAAACTACTAAGAGGAGATCGGTTCTATGGCAAAGACTAACGATGGCCACAGTTCTTTAATGGATACAAGTATTGCCTGATTGAAAATGTTAGTAATATGTCAACAAATTTTTATACAATTCAGTGTGCTTGCTGTATTGCAAAATAAAAGAGCCCCTTGTTTATTAATCACTTTTGGAAGCACTTGACATTCTTTTCCATCTCGCAAAATCCGGACTTCTGATCCCAGAAGAGTCCTTTGGGGCAGGATGTGAGCACTGGCATTCCTCCGATGCAGATATAGTACTTGCTGCAATCCTCCGGATGGGACATGTAGCTCTGCTTGGTGGATGGGCAGGTCAAGGCGTTGGCTTCGGCTCGAGGTGGAGATGGTGGTGTCACAGGAGGCAACTCGGTGATCTCTGGACTCGTAAGGAATTGCTGCAGGGTGGTGTACTCACTCGATCCGACGATATAGCAAACGGTTACTGCACCTTCACTGTTGGCTGTGGGAACTTTCATTGTGGTTTCCACATCCGTATGCGGCTCGGAAATCTGCGATTCCCCATAGCAAATTGCCTGATCACTCAACTGGCACTCGGATTTCTCGAAATTCCAAGCAGTGCCACGCCCACACTGATGACGATGTAGATGGCCGTAGGCGCAGATGAAGTACAGTCCACAATTTCTGGGGTGCGGCAGGAAGTAGGCTCCATAGTGACGGCACTCGATATGCTCCGGATCGTACTTCTCCATGGGATTAACCGGCTGACCACTGGTCACATCGACGGCCACAAAGACGGGCTTCGGCTTGTGTGGCCACCAGTTGAGCTCGGAGTTATCCGCCAGGCCATTTGCGGATTCCACAGTGCCAGTGGCTACGGGACGACAGTTGGTATTCTCCGGCAGATCGCATATCGCACGGTTCTCGTCGAACTGAAGGCCCTGGTCGCAGTAGAGTAGAGTGGGCACACGCGAGCAGGAGAAATATCCATTACAATCCAACGGATGTGGCACCAAATCGCCCTCTTGACGTCCCAAGCAGATCTGAAAGTAGGAATTTTGTCTAAGAGCCTTCTACTGCGAATTAGAACGAATGGATTTCGTTCAAAGTACAATTCTTTTTGAGATGGCAAAAAAAAAAAAATGATTAAGTTTATATTTCAATACTCACATGGCTGAGGTGACCCACAGTATGTCGAACTTTGGGCAGTTCCCAACTTTGGTCCACAGCGTGACCGGCTCCCAACTGGAAGCAGATGCTCAATGCCAGGACATATGCCCAGGAGCATTGCATTGTAGTTAATAGTGCCCTTTACTTCTGATAACGGTTCTTTGCGACTCCAAACTACCTATGTTAATGGTTCGGCCGATTCACGACCGACCCTTTTATAAGGTCGTTCAAATGGGCCACACCCATTTGTAAGAGCTAATCGAAAACTTGTGTTTGCATTCTGCGCAGATCGCAATGTTTGAGTTTTTAGATATCATTCAGTGAAGTGATGCGCGCGATATGCTCACTTCTAAAAATACCAGTCATCTAAATATATCCTAATCAACCAGTTTCGAACGATGTACATGAAGTAATACACTTTCTACAGCCAGATCAGCTGTTATTTCAATAATTTTAGATGATTTCCTAGGAAGCATTGGTTTGAGCCCAGAAAAACCTCGAACTTATCATGAAGAATAGAATATTCAGATGCTGCAAAAGGTATCTCCTTTTGAATTTCTCACATCTTGTTGGGTAAGGAAAATCACCACGATTTGCTTGCGAACATAGCTTTTATTGCATTTATTAGATACTGAATACTAAGTGGTAAATACATAGGGTCGCGTTGTCAGTTACTCCTGTTCCGTTGAGTTCCAACCTGAAAGCCCTTCACGATAATTGGGCTTATTCGGCATCGGTCGTACTATTATCGGTTTCTTCTGATCCTTCGGCGGTGGCTCCTTTGCAGGCTCCGTTCAATGGCACATATGTGGACAGGTCGTCGTCGGACTTGCATCCCTGACGTGACTCATCGAAGAATGTATCGGCCGGGCAGGTGTTCAAAGTGGCCTCGCCCTGGCTGTTGCAATAGTAGTAGGTGGAGCAGTTATTCGAATCGACGGCGTTTACAAACGTCGACGTAGCATACTGGCATCGATTGCATCCCGCCACCGGAGTGGCGACCTGGCGGGACACACAGTACCCTAAACTGTCGTCGTAGTAGTCGCCAGTGGGGCAGTAGGTGGCCACATTTTTGCCGTTCGTGCACACATAATAGGTGCCACACACCTTGGGATCGGCTGACTTGGCACCGTTCGTGGAGCAGGAAACTGCGGCATCGCTCAGCGGAATGTTGGTCACACGGCTGCAGACGGAGGCACTTTCGTAGGTACATTGATTGGCGAGCACGTTGTATGCCTGCGGAAAGAAGTAAATCACATTCACTAAAGGATGCAGGTAATTGTCCAGTATGATCGAGGTGCCTATGAAAGTTCGTTAACTTTCCATATGATTGGATTTCATATCAAGGATGTAAGAAATTGTAAAGATTTGGTTAACGGACTTGTCATGTCTTTTGGGATCTAGGCAGGGATTTAGTAGGTTTGCAATTGGTAACTCACAGTTTGATTGTTTGCAGAGCATTTACCCGACTGCAAAACGAGTCCGGTGGAGGTGGACTCGCAGTAGTGCCAGGTGGAGCAGCTCTCAGTATCGCCGAAATATTGGCCAGGTGGCACGACATCGCATAGTGATTCTAGCACGGTTTCATTAGTACCTTGAGTGTTGGAGCAGGTTCCATAAACGCAGGCGAGTGTGGTGGTATCGAATTTCTGGTTCACCGGGCAGTTTCCGGAGCCCGCCGACTTGCCCTCAAGGCAGTAGAACCATCCACCACAAACGGCAGTGTTTGGCACCCAGGTGTTATTCTTGCCAGCACAGGGATTCTCAACGCCCCAATAGCAGTCCACCTCGCTGCTTGGATAGCAGGAGGATCTCTTGTAGTCGTACGAGTAGCCTGATTGGCACGAGGACTGCACGGGTCCGGTGGACTGGCAGACGTAGTACGTCTGGCAGGATTCGATGCTGCCCAGCTGCGTTCCGACCTTAACCGCCGTGCAGACGGCCGTAACGTTGTAGTTTCCTTCCAGAATCGCATCGCCCAAGGCTTGGCCGCCCATTAGGCACAGGATCGTGGCCAGTAGAAGTTTGCCTGCAAGCCAGAAATCACGCAAATCAATTAGCGAAACTCCTGGTGTTTATTCGACCATAGACCACAGATCATATCCCATGCGAAACACTTGCCTGTCATCGTTAGTTGGTAATACTTTTTGCCGCTGTTGGGGATCGAATACCACTTGTATCGGCCAATGAAAGGTTGTCGAAGACTGATGGTGGAGTTTTCCCATTGCCTGGTTTTTATAGGTCTACGATTCGAACTTGGCCATCGAGATCGTAAATTGAATGTAGATAAGCCCAGCTATTCTCAGGAATTATAGACAGTGAAACATTGTTCCATTTTTTATTTATTCCACCAGATAGACGCTGAACATCTTTTCGGGGTGTTATTTAACCGATTTTAATTAAAGTATAGTTGTATTAACCACTAAGTAGCTCTTTATCTGTCATTATTTCTATCTGTTCCGCAACTTAATAATAAAAAAAAAAAAAAAAAACAAACAACTGACGCAGCCACATCCTTATCAATGGTGTAGGTCTACCTTGGAAAGTAAAACATCGTGTAGTTAAGCCTAGTGTTGTACAATAACTGAAAAGTGGGGTTTTCATTCGATAGTGTTGTAAGATTAATCAAATCAAGGTCTTTTAATCGGGATAATGTTGTGCAATAGAAAACGACCCTTTCTTAAAAATAATATAATATTTTACCCTAATTAATGCTATTCATTTAAATAAGAACTTTTTCTAGCAAATGGTTTAAATTTGTTATATGTATAATGTATGTATATTATGTAACTTTAACAGCTACACCTTAAATTGAATGGACTCTTATCGCTTTTGTATGGCGTTGACGCTGCCCAGTAAAACTTGTTTGGCGATGAAAAACTTTTCGCTCAGGCAATCTTTAATTTCGGCTTTATTGCCCTGCCATATGGGGTCAATAAAGTGTTGATGGTATTTCCTTGGATCTTCTGTACGTCGATGGAAATTTTCCTTTATTCTTGTCGCATTTGGTGACAGTTTTTTGGGCATTTTAGCTCTTTTATTTGCCGATTTCCTATCCGAATTAAGAATATATATCCTTTTTAGAACACTTTACTTCATATACCCTATTACTGTGCGAATAACTTGGGTGGATACTTTTAATTGAGTTGCCAAACTTGATTTGTATTTATTATTTTTGGCATAAATGCTATTTAAATTATTTTTTGTCTGAACTTGTTCCAGTAGAGGTTGTGGATGAAGTTCCAGAGGAAGTCGAGCCGGAGGAAGTCGAGCCCGAGGAAGTCGAGCCAGAGGAAGTCGAGCCCGAGGAAGTCGAGCCAGAGGAAGTCGAGCCGGAGGAAGTTGACCCAGAGGAAGTCGATCCGGAGGAAGTCGAGCCCGAGGAAGTCGAACCAGAGGAAGACGTCGAAGTTCCATCGCTTTGCGTGGGATTGCAGCAGAGGAACTTGGGCTCCAACCCGTTTACGCAGGATCCGAGGTTCTCGTTGAAGTAGTAGTTGGTGGGGCAGCTCTCCACGGCCTTCTGAACGCCGTTCACGCAGTATAGGTAATCAGAGCAATTGGTTGCCGAGTAGGCGTTTACAAAGGTCGCAGTGGTGCCCACACATCTGTCGCAGTCGTTCCTCGCTTCCATCCTGGTCACACACGCCTTCGAGATGGTATCATAGTAGTATCCCGAGGGGCAGGTCATCAGCTGATAGTTGCCGGCGGAGCACAGGTAGTACTGGTTGCACGCGGTGGCTGCGATCGTTGCTCCCGACGAGGAGCATGTGGTCGGAGCAGACACTCCGGTCAGGGATGGATCATTGGTGACCTGGGCGCAGGATGAGGCCATCTTGTAGCCGCAGTTGCTGGCCTGCACATTGAATACTAGACCATCTTCGCAGGATCCCGAGTGCAGAACGTTGTCCTGGCAGAAGTTCCAGCCACTGCAGTCGGAAGGGCTTCCAAAGTAAAAGCCATTCTTGACAAGATTGCATAGGTTGAGGGCGACCGACACAGTGGAGCCATCACCGGCGGACTCGCTGCATGGATAGTTGTTCTTGTACACACAGGCCATTGTGGTGGGATTGAAGTTCTCGCCGGCAGGACAATTGCCCCTCACAGCGCCGGAGGCTCCGCAGTAGTAGTAGCCGCCGCAGGACGAACTGGATGCCGCGAAGGATCCCACCGCCTTGCCCAGACAGGGATCGGAGTTGCTGGTGCAGGTGCTCGGCACAGTGCCCGTGCACTGCTGGGCATTCTTGTCGAAGTAGTAGCCCTGGGGACAGGACATGGCCGTGAACGAGGATCCCTGGCACTGGTAGTAGGTCGAGCAGTCCGACTGGCTGGCCACGTAGTTCCCATTGCTGACCAGCAGGCACAAGGCGGTGACATTCACATCGGCTATTGCTGGAGCGGCACAGGCGATCACCAGCGCCACGGCAGCGAGGATGGTTGCTTTTTGTCCACCTGGAAGCGTTGAATATATTCATATGATGTTCCAATTTTTCCTGTTTCGAACTTTTATATGCGATACCCACCCATTATTTGCTTCTTCTTTTGGTGGCTCCTAGTTGAATACTGTTTCTGGTTGATGGACTTCCTGGGCTTTTATTTGCAGTCCAGCCAGGAGTTATCTTCGATCCGCTGGGCTGTCCAAGTTGATCGACGACCCTTCAGCTCAGGAACCCATTTTGTGATGTATCGCAAGCGAAGCCAACGAACCATTTTTGCATGATCGATGGCCATTTTGACAAGTCAACAAAGTTTTTGTGGGGATAAGAACTTTCCCAGAACTCAGACGGATAGAAATTTGGGTTCTTTTTATTAACTCAAATGTATTTTTTAGACTGCGTTTCTATAATTGGAATATTAAAAAGTTAATGTGTAAATAAAAGAGCAATAAAGAATTACATCGTGCTCTAAACTTATAACAGAGTTCGCATTTTAAAGCTAACGACTTTATAATTGTTATAATTGTTTAACCAAATGTATATACTTGATTAAATTTGAATGAGTTTTTTACCGAATTATATAATTCAAGTAGTACCATATCAAGAAGTTCTCCAAATATGGTCCTTTCTATTTTTTTTTTCAAACAAATCAATTAAACGAAATGAGATTAGAGTAATCTAAATTAGCTTAAAATTACCTACATATTATATGGCAAAACCCACACACTTTGTTTTTAATAATATTGACTAATTGTGGCGATTCCTAGACATATTTGTTACTATCGGAACAGAAAAGTTGGACTTATGTGGTAAAGCCCAATTGACTTTAAAAAAACAAGTAAGCTAGTGTAGTTCCTCGACTTTAAGATACTCAGTACTCATTTGAAGGGAGTTCAAGGACACTAGATTTTTTATATGTGGTTTACTTGTTGTAGCATACCTATACACCAAGTAATTTTCACATCAATCTTCTATATTCTTATACAATAGTATCTTTCCTTTCAACGAACACTCTGTACACTCATTTACTCTACGACTATCAGGTACAATTAAAACCGACGATCGGCAGATTATTTCATAAAGTTAGTTTAATCGTAAATAATTTCACAATAATGTATAATTTTAAACAGTAATCTCAATAAGTATGTATGTCAGTAAGAATCGGTCATCGTGGACTATTAATAGCATAATGTCGTGTGCACCTGAGTCAGCAGATCGCAGGCGATAAACATAATAACATTTGATTTTGAAATAAAGTTAATTACTATATGTGTAATAAATTAAATTAGACCCAATCTAAAGATAGTAATTATAAACAAGCGGATACGAATTCGACAACGAATACTACCAAAAAACCAAAGGTATGACCGCACAAGTTGACAAAAATAAAAACAAATTGGGTTTTAAATGAACTGCGCACCGGCGTTGGCCAAGTTTATCACTTGTCAAATTTGGATTTAACCGAATCTGATAAAAGTGAAATATGAATACGTCATGCGTCCATTTTAGCCACTGAAGACAGTTCTAGACTAACTTAGAGCTTCCAAAATTTACAGACCTTTCGGAAAACCCAAAAGTAGCGAGGGCATAAGCATTGTCTTTCGATTTGTATTTATTGGCGAACTTGGATGGCATCCAGTTAGACGTTCTTTTCCTCGTTAGCCGTTAAGAGGTACTTGTATCTTTGGAATACTAAAAGTTTGCTGAACTCGAGATGGGTGAGTATCTCTGGCACTAGCAGATATCCATCGAAGTAACTATATTGTTGTTTCGAGAAGAATTACCATTTCATAGACAGATATAAATATAGAAAACCGTAGACTTAGGCTCAAGAAGTTCATAACGAAAACTCAAACATTTATTGAAAAAAAAATATGCAATTTAAATCGAAATTGAAAGCATACTTCACTTGCAACTTATTTCGAATATCGTACTTATACCCTTTTATGCAAAACAGACACAAAGCTCGCCTTCATTTCCGGACTCATCATGATCCCCACGATATCAGGCGCCCTGACCTTCAATGCAACTCTAATATGTAGCTTGGTGGTCAACGGAACCAAGATGAACGATCCTCGGGCGTGCAACGCGTGGATTCAGTGCATCGATGGGAGCCCTGTGAGTGGTAGCTGTGCGACTGGACTCTTCTACGACCGGGAGAGCCAGAAATGCCTGAGTTCCAGTAGTATCAAGTGTCTGTCCAGTGATCCGTGCGCTGCTCTGCCCACCGGATTCGCGGCTGATCCGTACTCCTGCAATGGTTATTACTATTGCAAGGATGGCAAGGGGACGCACGGAGTGTGCAACACTGGGATGAATTTCAATTCGGGAACGCAGGACTGCATCCGCGATTTTCCGTGCTCGAATAAAATGGACCCGGATAGCTATTGCAACATCTTGCCGGATGGGGTCTTCGTCAAGGACACGGACAACTGCAATGGCTATCAGTTGTGCTGGGATGGCCAGGTGATCAATGGAACCTGTCCGGGCACCTTCTACTTCAAGGCCTCCACGGCCCAGTGCGATTATCCGCAGAATGTGGAGTGTGACTTCGTCCCAGTGCCAGATATTAGCAAGAAGGGTGTATGTCCAGAGACGGGTGGATTTATATCGGATAACAAGACCTGCAATGGCTACTACTACTGCAAGGATTTGGGCAATGGAGAGTTCTCGCTGGAGCATGGCGTCTGCTCCGATGGAAGATTTTTCCTGGCCACCGATGGCGGAGCCTGTGTCCCGCGATCCAAGGTGAAATGCGGCTACGATCGATGCGTGGGCTTGGGCAATTCCACCATTCAGCTGGCCAACGAGTCGGATGATGGCTGCAGGGGCTACTCGATCTGCCAGGATGGCATCGTCATTGGCCAAGGAACTTGTCCGCAGGACGAGTACTTCGACGAAATAACCCAACGGTGCACCACCCAGGTCATATCATATACCGCCTGTCAGATATCGGAGGCAACCACCGGGTCCCAAGTTCCAAGTGGCACCACCACCACCACCAGCAGCACCATCACTAGCACCACCATTGCGGTCCCGGTGTCGTGAGCAGCTCCTCATAAGTATAAGTAGTGCTGTTATCAGGCCCAAGTCCCATACAAATTATAGATCAGCTCTTTGTTTAGATTTCGTGGAATTGATCACAATACAAACATCTGAATTTTCAAATGTATTTAGGTATAAAAAGATTATTTCGAAAAGCTTAGTTGTACGATTAAAAGTTGACTCATTTGTGAACCATCCGAGCCATAATATAATCTTATCCCGCCTGCCAGAAAACGTCGGCTGATGAATGGCACTATCAGCAATATTTTGGTCTCGTGAGCGACGTACGCAATCAGTTTTAATTAGACAGTTTGTTTTTTCGACGCCGATACAATAAATATAAGTGGTGTAATCAGGCGCAATAACGATTAAGTTACCAGATCACCTCTGGGCCAAGATTTCCTTGAATCGATTGCCGAGCAAGACACTCGGTAACGTGAAACCGTGATGTCATACTCAAGAACACCACTTGGAAATTTGGCGATGGGAAAGTACCAGGGAGGTAGCCATTGGATCCCATTCATGGCCCATACATGGGTGATATCACCGTTTTTAACAACTGCAATAGGAGATTTGAATGGAAAAGTACGAAGTTATCGTACTACAAAGTTGATTATTCAAACCACTTTATTCATTAGGCACCATATATGTACATGTACATATGTCTATGAGGTGTCATAACAAGATAACTTATATTATTGAGTTTTTCGGAATTTGTTATCGTTATTTGTTATGATCAATAAATACTAATACATTATAGCGAGGCTGCAAAGTTGCCCCGTTTGTCATTTGAATACTTGACCTTTCCTACATACAAATCAATCATCCGCCCTGTGGACTTGTATAACTTCCTTCTTAAAGTGGACATAATTGATTTCTATGGAGAACGAAAGCGCGTCGATGCATTTCATTTGCATTTCACACTCATACAATATTTGTGGACCTAATGGGTAACATCGACCCTAATAGTTGAATTTAATTAGTGATAGACAAAAACGACCCTTGGGCGTTGGATACTTCTTGCTCGCCTGATGGCCAACACGGAAATAAGCGATCGCGGCAGCTCCGAGTAGCGAATTCATTATCTGGACTATCTGGAATCGGTTTGAAATTCTCCGAACCCTCCACTGGGGTACAATTTTAATTAAAACTGATAATTTTTTGGGCACTGCAAGTGTCACGAAAACAGATTGCCAAATATGAATCGTTGTGTGGCGCAGTTTTGATATCAAAAGGGTTGCCAGAAGAATTTTATCACGCCAACTTCGTTTCGCTAATGAACATTTCCGCCAATGTAGTTCAAAAATCAGTCCAAAAAATCATAGTATTTCTCTAGCATTATTTATACCAATTCATATTTTATTGTTCAAGGTTAGGGTAACATCTTCTATAAAGAGGAAGCAGACGGTAAAATTCGAATGGAAAGGGAATAAAACTACAATAGAGCCAAATGCAATGGATAAACTATATATATATACATTTCAGGTTTCAATGGAGTAACACATTTATTGGACATTTTTCGAGAAGCTAATATTTGTAGACCCATTTCCATGGTAAAAAGTAAATGGATGAATGTCATAAAACTTAACACTTCCCACCACAAAGTACATGAATTCCTTTCAAGCAATGCATTTGACCTCCACCATGAATTGGATCGATTTATTGGATATTTAAATTGGATGCGATTTGGTAAGGATTGTGGTAAGGATGCGATCTTCTGGGACAGCCTACACGGAACATGCGATGTTGTGGTAGTTGGTCTGTGTGCATCCCTGGTTGCGCTCGTCGAAGTAGTAGCCCGTTGGGCACTGGCCCAGGCTGACGGTCACTCCGCCGGAGCAACGTCCATAGCTCTGGCAATCGCCGGCGACGTTTACGTAGGTGATGTTGGTGCCCACACACCTGTCCAGCTGGCAGCGTACGTTAAGTCTGTCGCGGCACGAGAGCTTCTCGAAGTCGAAGTACTGGCCAAGTGGACAGCTCAGGTGCTTGGGCTCCGTGTCGTGCTTGCCGGCGACGGGGCTGCCACAGATATAGTAGTGGGAGCAGGACTCGTCGTCGGCAAAGTAGCCAACGCGAGCGGATCCGGTGGCACTGTCCAGGCAGAAGGTGTTTTCCGGTTCCGGCAGGGCGGCACTCTCGTAGCAGGACACCTCAGCCACATCCACGCAGTAGCCGAGATTAGCATCGTAGGCACTGGCCACTGGACAGGCTCGGCTGTGCAAGACCTCGCTGACGCACTCGTAGTACTGGTCACAGTGGACGGGATCGGCCAGACGGGTGTTGTTCGGCAGGGATCGGCAGGCGGGACTGGTCTTCTTCGTCTGGCTGATGGGGCAACGGTACTGCTTTTCGTACACGCAAGACCTCGATACGGGATGGAAGATCAGCTCGTTGGGACAGTTGGCCTTGATCTGCTTGTGCGACTTGCACAAGATGTAGCCGCGACAATCGCTGCTGCTGGGATCCACGATGAAGGCGCCTTCCGTTTCGTTGGCGCACAGGTTCGTGGCCTTGTCCGCAATGCTGTCGGCATAGGGACACACCGCGGCGCTGGAGGATGCCAGGATGCAGCGGCCTAGCTCCTTGTTGTAGTTGAGTCCTGCGGCACAGCCGCCCTGCTCCAGCACGCTGTAGTTGCTGGCGCACCGCACCCAGTTGTCGCAGGTATTCGGTCGCAGGAAGCTTGTCTCCTGCGGCAGCAGGTCGCACATCTCGGCCACCGATAGGTATTCAAAGTCCTCGATCACGCCGCCCAGGGCGCTGGCCACAAACAGCAGCGACAGGACACCGCTAGCTGCAAGTAAAATCGAAAATCGTGGGAACATTGTGTCAGGAACAGGATGGCATATCCAGTGTGCTTTACCATTTATTAACCCCAAACATGTGAGTCAATTTTTAAATTTAAACTACGATAGCTGGTACGAAAATTACCCTTCTGCCAGAAAGCCCTATCAACTTAAAAACTTAATGTTTGAATTTAATTTATATGTACATTTTTAAAGAGCAATTCTTTCAAACGAAATCCATCACTGTCAATGTTCAGCTGGCGTCCCACTTTAGTTTACCTCTATTCATGTTTTATATCCTTTGGTTAACTTGTATCCTGGTTTCTCGAACGCCCCGCTGCGATCTTGGCGGCACTCACAACTCAAATGATACTGCACCTTCGGAGGCTGGAGCTCTTAAATATGCAAAGGCCATTCTGCTCGGTTTTGTTCGGCGAAAAACAATTTCCAAAATGCACACGCTATCTCAATCAGAACTCCAAGATAGCGCTGATTTTTCGTTCTTCGATTTTTGATTTACTGATGTACGATAGCGGGGCCGCATGTAAATTACACGGCAATAACATCGGAATTGCCTATTTCGCAGAAGAACAGACTCCTGTGGTGGCGGTGGTATCGCATCGGATTGATAAGGGAATTGCATATGTCACGCCAAGATCTCCAAGATCTCAGCGCCATTGACGGTTCTCGAACATCTGAGAAACGCTGGAATAGTCATCTACAGACCGAACTCCCAATCTCATCGAATATCTTAATTCGGAGTTCGGACCAATAAATGAATTGCTGAACGATTTCTGCGTCAACTGAGCTCTTCGTCATGTCTCTTTGAATATTATTATTATTTTTTTGTATCATTTTGTTACCTATAACTATGCTATATTATACGATACCATACTAGAATATACTATACTATACTTTAGCCGCCGTTTACAGAAGTTAATATTCTAATACAATTTCACGTGTCTCTTTTATTTTTGATCTGTCCTTTAGCTTGGTTCAACAGCGACTGACTGCCGCGCTCTCTGCAGAGTGGCGAGTCGATTAGTCGATAAGTTTCTCGATAATATTTGTATGTTAAGGATGGGTGTATGAGTGTATAAGCTTATGACTAGATTGGCTATGTATAATTAGGTATGTATGACTAAGAGTAAAGGAAGAGGGTAGAAGGAGCAGCCTACTACAACTCGGCCGTCCTGACTACTAGATCTCCCGATCGTAGGATTTTATAACAATTAACGTTTCTTAAAGCTAAGGGTCCTGTTTCTTATTTTATTCTTCTTAGTGGAGATACTTTTGAACGGTCTTAAACATTTTTTTGGTTTTCTTTTCTTCTTGTTTGTTTTCTTTGTTTTACAATTGCTTCTTAAATTATACTTTCGATTTCGTACAGAGTTTCTTAAATTATACTTTCTATTTTGTACAGAGTTTCTCAAATTATACTTTCTATTTTGTACAGAGTTTCTCAAATTATACTTTCTATTTTGTAGACTCTTAATTTTTCTTTGCCAGTGTTTTATATTCTGTATGCTCCATACACCCCGGTAAGGATTGCGAGAAATTTGAAATCCATCAACATCTTCCAGAAGGAAGCGATCATTTTTGAGAACTTTGCTTATGACATAGGGTCCTTTATGCTTTGGAATTAACTTCTTAGCTATGCCTGTTGTTGAGTCAAAATTTTTAACCATGACGTAGTCGCCTTTTGTGAACACTCCTGATCGTTTTCGTTTTTTGTCAACATATTCTTTATTGTATGCTTGTGCTATTTTCTGACTTGCCTCGCCTTTATTTCTAATACTTTCTAAATCTCTTTCTTCAATCGTTTCTCCAATTTCCTCAATTTTTTCTTTTAACTCATCCATAATTTGTCCTTTTTGTTGTAACCCAAATAACATTATGCTAGGATACTGTTTAATGCTGCGGTGTAGTGTATTGTTCAGGGTATATTCGACCTTTTCTAAGACTAAGTCCCAGTGTAGACCTTGATCAGGTTCAATTAACTTGCTAATCATTGGACCAAGACTTCGGTTTATACGTTCAACTTGACCGTTGGCTTGTGGCGATCCTGTTGCAATTTTTATGTGTTTAACATTGCATTCTTTCAAAAATGAGTCAAAATCGCCAGACGTGAAACATGCTCCTCTATCTGATATGATACACTTAGGCCTACTGTATGCTCTGAAGTAGTCATTTAACGATTGTATGACTTCTTTTGTGTTCGTAGTTTTTGTTGCGTATAGTCTGACAAACTTTGTGAATGCATCTACTATCACTAGAATATGTTTCTTCGGTCTAGCCAAGTCTACTGGACCATAATGGTCAATATGGATTATTTCAAAAGGTTTGTTTCCCTTAGGTATGTTGTGTAGAAATCCTTCTGTTTTTCCTGTTTTGGGACTGAATGAAATACATTTTAAACAGTTGCTGATATGTGTGCTACACTTCTGTTTTAAATTTGGAAACCAATAGTTTTTCATTATAGCTTCTATCATTTTGTCTCTTCCTACGTGTCCAAGTTCGTTGTGATATTTGTATAACACTTGTTCTTCCATTTCTATCGGAACGTAGAACAGCAATCTATTTTCATTTGTCTTTTTGTAAACTATACCATTTCTCATCTCATACAATTTATTTTCTGTGTTTTCTAACAATTGCCTGATTTCTTTTAATTTTGTATCTTTCCCTTGACATATAACTAGATTATCTTCGAAACTGTTTGTTTGTATTACCATAATATTTGTACACCTACTCAGTGCGTCAACATGTTGCATGCGGCTACCTGCCCTATGCACAATTTCAAAATCATAACCTTGGAATTCTAAAGCCCACCTGGCTATCCTAGGGTTTAGCTCTTTTTTGCTTAGGGTCAAAATTAATGAGTTGCAGTCGGTGACTATTTTAAATGTCCTCCAATGAAGATAAACTCTAAATCTACGTAACGAATAAACAATGGCTAAAGTTTCTAACTCGAAACTGTGGTATTTTGATTCAATATCTGTTGTCCGTTTTGAAAAGAATGAAACTGGGTGCCATTTCTGGTCCTCCTTCTTTTGCATAAGTACAGCACCGAATCCAGAAGAACTTGCATCACAATGCAATTCTGTTTCGTGTTTATGATTGTATATAGCTAAGACCGGTGACTGTATTAATTTATCTTTTAACATATTAAAACAAATCATTTCTTCACTACCAAATTTGAACGGTTTATCTTTTTTTAGAATGTCATGCAATGGTTTAGCTAGTCTAGAAAAATCTTTTATAAACCGTCGAAAATATGAGCATAATCCCAAAAAACTTTGTACTGTATGAACATTATTAGGTATTGGGAAATTTTTTATTGCCTCGATTCCTTTGTCATTGGGCATTATGCCGTCTTTATTTATTATGAACCCAAGATATTTTATACTCGATTGCATAAACTCACATTTGTCTATTCTTAATTCAAGTTTATTTTCAACTAATCTTTTAAAAATTTCTTTCAACGTTTCTAAGTGTTCGTTTATATTTTCGGTTGCCAATAGAATGTCGTCCATATATACTACTACTTTGTTTTCTCTAATCATATCAGCAAAAATTTTGTTAACAAATCTTTGGAACACAGACGGGGCGTTTTTGAGGCCAAATGGCATTCGCAGCCACTCGTATTGGCCTAATGGTGTAACGAAAGAGGTGTATTTTATTGATTCTTTTTTAACATGCACGTGGAAAAAACCGTTTTTAAGATCGAGTTTGGTGAAAACAGTTTTCTCATTCATTCTATCTAACAAGTCATCTATAAGAGGTAGAGGATAGTTGTCTTTCATTGTCATTTTATTAAGTTTTCTAAAGTCGACGCACATACGTAAGTCTCCAGTTTTCTTTTTCACTAAAACAATAGGCGATGCATATTCCGAGTCGCTTGGTCGTATAAATCCGTTTTCCAAATATTCGTCTAATAGTTTTTGTAACCTGTCTTTTTCTGTGTATGAAAGCCTCCTAGGAGAACAGCTAAACGGTTTCGGGTTTTTCAAACACAATTGTATTTCACTTCTAACTGTCGGTTCATTTGGCCTTTTTGCATTTATATAAAAATTTCTAAACAACCTATCGAATTCTAGTTGTAACCTATTGCTAACATTTTCTCCTATTTTGTATTCTAACTCACTTTCAGTTACATGACATATTCTTAGTACTTCCTTATCAAAGTTGTGATTTAATTGTTCGTAAACGTTTTTATCTTTTGGCAATTTAAAACTAACGATTTCTTTTGAAGTGTTAACAATTTCATCTTCTGATAATTTTGATTTACTGACATTCTTTTGTTGATTAACTATTTCATCTCTTAACGATATTGGACCAGTTTCTTTATGCTGTTGATTAACGATTTTATTTTCTAACGATTTCGGACTAATAGTTGCATTTTTAAACGATTTTGGACTAACAATTTCATTCTCTAACGATTTGGGGCTAACAATTTCATTTTCTAACGATTGTGAACTAACAATTTCATTCTCTAACGATTTTGGACTAACAATTTCATTTTCTAAAGATTTCTCAGGACTATCATTTTCAGTAAACATTGATATTTTGTTTATTTCCATGGGTTTTCTCAACGCAATCATTCCCAAGGTGTACGGGTCTAAATTTAAATTGCATGCAGTTAAAAAATCTCTGCCGAGAATAACATTATACCTCATAGACTGGTCGCAAACAATGATTAAACGAAAATATATTTTTATTGATCCTTTCAATACATAACATGTGGTTTGTCCATGTGTTTTGAGAATACAGTTGTTTAAACCAAAATAGCAAGTATTAACTAGGGCTAACTTCATTGTCTCGTTAATAAGTGACTTTTTAATGATAGATATAGGACTGCCAGAGTCTATGAGGCATTCTGAAATTATGGGCTTATAAGCATTTTCAAAAAAATTAATTTTAAACCATCTTACATAATTATTAGATGAAACGCTCTTCCTTGTGGGACATTGTGCCACCAGGTGTCCAAGTTGTCCACAGGCGTAGCACGAACCTGGTTCACGTTTGGGCTTCTTGCAGATGTCAGCTTTGTGTCCTCTTGAATTACAGTTTGCGCATCGTATGGCATCTTTGTAGTCGGTTGGCTGTACAGGTGGCTCCCTCCGAGCTGGCAAACGGATGTTCGAAAATGCGCGTAGCATCTCCGATGGAGTAGAGAAGCATTGAATCCGTGCTTGGGTACGGAAATTTTGTAGCGGTATGCCCTCTATCATCTGGTCCAGTAGTTCGTCGTCGTCGATGTTTATCCCGTTTGAGAGAGCCATCTTCTCGTCGTAATAACTGCAGAAATTCTCCTCGGTTTTCCACTTGCGACTCTCGAATTTTCGCCGGATCTCAGCCTTGGATGATTGCTCGCCAAAAGTCAATGACAATTGATCAAGCAAATTGTCAATTGGTTCGATCAATCGAGCAGGGTGCGCATGTAACCAGACTTGCGCGTTTCCTTTAAGTTTAGTGATGAGTAAGATGCGTAAATGGTTGTCATCGATGTTGAAAGTGCGTGCGATATTTTTGACCACTGTTATCCAGGCACGCGCGCAAGTTTTCCCATCGTAATCGGTTATCGTCTCTTTGGCGAGAGCGAGAGCATCAACTGGAAAACGCTGGCTCTCCGCTCTCTCGTTGGATCGCTGCGGCGAGTGAAATGTTGTGTTCTCTTTTGTGGCGCCAGCCTGCGTAAACTGCGCCGTCTGGATAACGGAACTAACTGTAGCCTTGCTTTGCTCTGGTTGTTGTTGTTCTTGGAACTGCAAGCTCGATCGTGTTCCGTTAAGCATTGCCTTCGCTTCTGCTAGCTCTGCGCGTAGTTGCTGTAGCTCGAACATGTTTGTCTCCCTCTCACTGCCAGTTTCGGTTGATTCTTTTCTGTTCATCGCATTCACACTTACGTGATCGGTGTTAATTTCACAATTCTGAAAATCCAGTGAAGAAAAAATGTCGTTTCCTGGTGGAGCGTTTTTCTGGGGGTGCTCCGGTGGACAATCGCCCCGAACTGCCGTTGGGATGTCTTGCAGCCTCGCGATTAATTCGGTTTTTGTGCCCTCCGTATTTTGGCCCAGAATACGTAGCCAATCTTTTAGGGTTGTCAGCGAAAAGTCGTTCAGGATGATTTTATCGTCCATTTTGGATTATTAATCCCACTTCTGAGATTTTAGCCGCCGTTTACAGAAGTTAATATTCTAATACAATTTCACGTGTCTCTTTTATTTTTGATCTGTCCTTTAGCTTGGTTCAACAGCGACTGACTGCCGCGCTCTCTGCAGAGTGGCGAGTCGATTAGTCGATAAGTTTCTCGATAATATTTGTATGTTAAGGATGGGTGTATGAGTGTATAAGCTTATGACTAGATTGGCTATGTATAATTAGGTATGTATGACTAAGAGTAAAGGAAGAGGGTAGAAGGAGCAGCCTACTACAATACTAGGCTTTGAAGTACTGAATTCAAAACAATATCTCAATGCTGACGTCAATCAAGTAACTTCTCCAGAAATTTCCCAAGCAATGGGGTTTTACTGTTCCACCTTCTTCTAATACAATAGATGGAGGCCATTGAATTTTTTTAATTAATTATTTAATTAACTTAGCTTGGCAGATAACATTTACAAATACCCATCCCGCAGAAATTATATTTATATTTTGAGGCACATTTTCTGTGAGCCTCTTTTTGAAAGATTTGCTACCAAAAAGGCGAACAACTAATCAACAATTTCAAAAACAACAACATTTAAAACAAATTTCGCTTGGTCGAAGTCAACATTTTTATTAGTTTCTTTTGAATGCCTTCAGCATTGGTATTTATTTATATATTTCATAAAAGGTATCTCGGCAAACAGACGTGGCTGGAGGAGATGCTCATGTACTAGCCGTCGAATTACAAATGGCGTAATCGGGAATTTTGGTGGTGCAGATATTGTTCACCTCGTCGTAGTACGGCGCATTGGTGGGACATGATCCGGTTATTCCGCTGGAGCAGATTGTGTAGTTCTTGCAACCCTCATCTGCCATGAATGGATTGTTAACGTTCCCACATCGGTTATGGGTACAGACAAAGGAGGCTGGCGAAACGCACTTGCCAGCATTGAATTGGGTACCGGTGGGACATTGGTTCCAATAGCCAGTGGCGTTTACTGCTGCACAGTAGTAGTACCCATAGCAGGTGACACCATCAGAAACGTACCTATAGTCAACAGATTCCCCATTTACAGTAAGTGGATCTGCTGCTTTAAAAGCTTCTTCGTCACAAGCAGTTGCATTTGTTTGCCCAACAGTGAACTGGTCAGAGTTTCCACTGTTTGAATCTTCGCCGGTGCACGGATTCGTCGACTGGCAGTTGCCAGTGGCTTTATTATAGTAGGGATTGGCGGTGCTGGAACATTTTTCGGAAGTGCCATAGCCGTTGACGCAGTTGATGTAGTTGCCGCACTGGTTCGGATCGCCTACAAAGATGTTGGACAACATGAACCGACAGATGGTGTCCTGCGGGCAGGCGGGTCCCCATATACATTTTGTGGAGGATGCCGAATAGACGCCGCCGGTGCCGCAATCGCCATAGGAGATTTGGCCTGTGCCATCGCAGTAGGCGTATTCGGTGCAGTTCAACGGATTGGCCACATACATGGGAGATTTGACGTTGGAGCATGTCTCAACGGCACTGGTGGAGCACACCGTGGTATTAGCGTAATCACAGCTGCCGGCCTGCGCGTTGAACACCAAGCCGTTGGGACAGGTGCCCCAGGCCACAACCTCCTGGTTCTTGCAGTATCCCCAGGCATGGCAGTTGCTCGGATTGCCGATGTATCCATAGCCCGACCACTGTTGGCACAGATCATCCATCGTGTAGCCGGTGGCCTGCGATGCCATTAGGAGACATGCGGCCACGACACAGATCCTCATATTGATTGCTAAATGGGGGATACAGGGGGATACGAACTATGAATTATTAAATAAAATATAGACATGTGTAATCGTCGAATAGTTTTCTATTTTGTTTGTACTTAATAATGCAAAGAAATTATGCTAGAAACGACAAAATTGATAGCTTTCAATCCAAAATTCGTGTTAGCGTCTCTAAAATTGGTTAAGCCTTTGTTGTAGCCAACACGGCAGCCCTTTTTTTGGATAAAAAATCAATTAAGGACGAAAGAAAAACTCAATTTGAGTAACAAATCGAAATTTGAAAGTCATTTTAGCCATTTTTGAAAGTCATCTCCTTTGCAGGAGAATTTCAGGGCCTTAAAACCATGTTTGAAACCACTTTTCAAAATTTAGTCGAAGCAAGACGTCTTGAATACTGTGCACCTGAGATAACTGTATCCGTTCTTCGAGCCAACGTACCTCCCATCTTGGAATGCTAATATTTTTCGGGGACAAATTCACTTGATAGACAGACGACCGAAGCGAACGTTCCGATTTCGTTACTAACTCAATCAATTGCAGCCTTTGCGTTTTTATAGTTGACAATTCGCGGCGCGAACTGGGTGGGTAATTAAAAAATTGTCAGCCAGATAAGCCAGCCGCCAGTAGGGCGTTAGTATCGAAATTAATGCTAGATAAGATTCTAAGGTCTGGGGTAAACCACGCACCTTGCATCCCTCCGAAGTTGTTGGGTTAGCTTGAAGGCGGTTCGAAGGCGTTGGACGACGAAAGTGAAACTAGCGGACCCGGCCAAAATGGACTGGCTTATAAGCTCAAATCGATTCTTGGCCAGCGGACACCATACATACTTAGTTTAGTATGTATATATAGTTTATATATATTTTTATACGTTGACAGCCGCGCCGGAATTTGGATTATCAGCTGCTGATTGCGAACCCTCTTTGTCTATAATTGTTTTTTAATTTCGAAGAAGCTCGAGGAGGCGGGAAAGTGTCACGGCTCTTATTGATCACTCAGTGGTGTTTCCCTGGTATCTCGGCACTCATTTCAGCAACACGACATTAGTTAGATATCTCAATTTGAATCGCACTGCGACTCTTGACTTGACTTGACTAGACTTTCCTCTGAAGGTTATCAGGTTCTGGGGAAAAATTACCGAACTACAAATGTTTATATTAATAACTTGTCCAAAAGAACCGTTTGAACTGAAATACAAAATAAATAAATCGCACTATGAAATTATGAAATTATGAGTTATATATATTTATTTATTTGTATGCATAATTAAATAGTACAATTATATGCAAGTATTTTGAAATTTTATTATCTATCTATATAATCTATAAAAATAATTGATGTTAATGTTTAATAACAAAAACCCCATTTTTTTAGTCAGTTTTATTTTCCGTTAAACTATTTTAAATCTATCCGCCTTATTTTATTGTTTCGCCTAAAAGCGAGTTTTGTCCGTTTAGAAATTCGCCCATAAGTATGCAATGACATTTAAACACTTTACTCGATACTTTTTCCAAATCACAAGGCATTTTCGAAGTAATTTAAATTCTTAAAAAATAGTTCAAGCTACGTGCTTATTTACTTTTTATATTTAATTGGTAGAGTACTAAAAATGTTTTTTTTTTTATAATAAAGAAGGGAAGCTCTCTATTAACCCACTAAGCCTTATGAATTAAACCAGCTGATCTTGCTCTTCATTTTATTACTATTTTTTGGCCGAAATGATAACTTATCTACTTCCTATTTAATTTACCGGTAGCCAATTGGCAATCTCCAACTTGTTTATAAAATCACCATTCACTACGACTAGAAATCACCCAGTACTTTAGCAACGAAAAATATAATTAATTTTTTCTGAAGTAAAATTTTATGAATGCTCCTTAAAAACATTAAATTTATAAATACAATTTTATCAAACATTCCCATTTTTTGTGCTCTATCATTTACCTTTTCAAAAATATTATATAGCAAATCCCTAAGCAAAATCAATACATTTGATTGTAATCTTCGAGCTTTTAACAAATGACTTCTATTCATCTTTATTTAACCCATCTTACCCAGTTGAATACCCCTCAAAAACCAATCCGCTTATCTTGCCAGCAAATAGTGATTGCTGCTTATCCTCTGATATTTATAAGTAATCGCAGGTCGACGTTCAGATTCAGTACGAGTTTATGCTTTGTCCAAAGTTGAGCTGTAATGGAAAGTGAGTGGATTGCAAACTGCCAGTGGTGTAAATCTAACTTTATTGTTTTTTCAAATTGCAGAATTTGGTGCCATACTGGGCGTGGCACTGGTGCTACTGCTTCAAGGCCTAGATGTGGTTAATGGCCGGAATGAGGACATCTGCCGCTTGTTCTCCAATAATACGGTGATCCGAGATCCCGAATCCTGCAGTCAATCGATCACGTGCATCGATTCCGTCAGCTACTACAGTACATGCACGGGATCTACTCCGTTTTTCGACAAGGACACGGGCAAATGCGTTAAGTCACTGTCCACTTCCACGTCCAGCTGCTCGATATCCTGCGCGGATCGGGCCAAGCAATTCGTGGCCGACCCCAAGTCCTGCTACGGCTACTATTACTGTGCGGACGAGGAGACGGCCTTGTACGGCACCTGTCCGCAGGAGACGCACTTCAATGCCACCACCCAGATGTGCTCCCGCCAACACGAATCGGATTGCACCACCAGCACCTTCGAGTACTGCAGCATTGTTAAGAACGGCGTAAACTTCGACAATCTGCAGGGCTGCAATATGTATCACGTCTGTGAGAAGGGCGTCCTGAAGGACAAGACATGCTCGAAAACCTATTATCAGGCCAGCACGGGCGAGTGTGTGTCCAAGGCTCTGGTGGACTGCGATGCCCATCCGTTGCCCACGGATGTCTGCGGCAAGGCCAGTAAGCCCTACGAGAACAAGTTCGTCGCGGATGAAGCCACCTGTCGCGGCTACTTCTACTGCGCCAAGCAGAAGGATGGCACCCCGGACCCCAATCCGGTGTGGAACCAGTGTCCCCAGGACAGATTCTTCGATGCGAGCAGCCAGATGTGCATAACCCCCAGTTCGGTCTATTGCTCCCACGATCGTTGCGACGGTCGGACTGCTAGTTTTGTCGTTAGTGCCACCAAGGGCTGTCGCAACTATCTGAGCTGCTCCGACGGGGTAACCGTGAGCGAGAGGTCCTGCGGCAACTACTTCTTCGACGACCAGCAGGGCGCCTGCACTCCAAGTGTCCAGACCTACACCGCGTGCAAGACGTAGGCATGTATTTCCAATAAAGCTCAGAATGCAATGTGATATTTGGTTAAGGAAGTGTTGTAATGAAGTGCACTAGTTTGGATTCTTTCGGGGACTGTGGAACCTGGATTGTCATAGATATAGATACGCGGCTCTCTAGCGAGTTCGTGTTTATGCACAATGACAAGTTTCTGCTGTAAGCCAGTATCTTTGCTGTAACTCGAGGATCGTAGTTGAGATATATTGTTTTTTTACCCGTTTTTATAAGAACGTAGATTGTTTTCGTTGCTCTAATGCTTAAGATTAGCTACCAAAAAGAACAATAATCTTAAACAAGTTCTAGTTCGAAATTCGAATAAATAATATCTGATGGGTGAGTGAAGAACACCTGTATTTTGTTTAATATTCCTGGAACAATTCAGCTGAAAACTAGGTAAATGAACAAATAGAATTTTAAGAATTCACTCAATCATGGAAACTTTTCTTGCAGGTGGTAACGATGGAATAGCATGGCCTCACCGAGGAGACCATAAATGATAATCACTGTCCTATTCGTTGGTTACAATCAATGTTTTCAAAAGTTCTGATTTTCCAAACAAAAACCTATCGAAAGCGACAGTGAAATAGCAAGGCAGTATATTTTAAAAGGTTGTCATATTTACGGCACAATAACTGCTGACCGTTTAATCGCATCAGCGATAAATATATTTATAGTTCAATTAATTAACGGCCAACAGAAGGTTCATTTGACTCGTAACTACCGTGGGTATACCTCATTAACTAGTGGCACTTTCCTTTTCGACTGAAGTTGCCAAAATTTACTATGAAAGTGAGTCGTTAAGGAATCTGCAGTCAGCTGTCTCGATTTCAATCGATTTCAATCACCAATTACGACCTACTTGAAGGGTTTTACCTCCTTTCGCACAACATTGATAAGATTTGCTCATAAGAGAGGCAATAAAGCGCTGGTATCAGCAGAAGCAGTGGCAACGATAATGACTCCTAGTTAATATAAGATTCTTCCATTCACGAAACTCCATTTAGTCGCGCGTAATTGGTTCCCGAGGCCACATCAAACCACTCGATCTATTCTGTTGCAAATTAAACCAAAGTTTCCCAGCAATCAGCCATGCTAAGTGAGTTTTATGAACCCATTAATTTACCGTCATAGATATTTACTTATACACCCTGATTCAGCCTTTATTTTTAGTGAAAAGTAACAGCTTGCATGCGTTTTTAAAGATACAATTAAAATGTAGAATCTAGATATTTTGTTCATTCATATTCATTTTTATAGGTATATCTTTAAAGGTTTTTAAGCATATCTATATGTTTTTCAAAAGGTGTGCTGTATCAATCTAATATCTCGCGATCATATGTATATCATTCGTAGACCTCAAACTTGGAGTGCTTCTCGGATGCGTTCTCTTGTTGGCTACCGTAGCTCTTTCGGCGAGTGTCGGTGAATACGAGGAGCTGTGTCGCCTTTTCAAGAACGGGACCAAGGTTCGCAAGCCCGGCACCTGCGACCAGTACATTCAGTGCTACGATGGCAACGGCACCGTCCTGACCTGCCCCTCCAACCAGTCCTTCAATCCCAGCAAGGGTAGTTGCGTGGACACGTTGGCCAACAGCAACAAGTACTGCGGCAATCGCTGCGAGGGATTGGATGGCGAATGGGTGGCCGATCCGACCGAGTGCCACAAGTACTTCTACTGCATGAACGGCGTACCGCTGGCGGGGATGTGTCCCGTAGGCCAGCACTTCGATGAGCGCTCTCAGTCCTGCCTGTACGGCGTGGACTCCATGTGCGTGGATGTGAACAACATTTGCGAGCTGGTGGCGGAAAATACGAAGTTCCGGAATGAGAAGGACTGCGCCTACTACTATGAGTGTGACAAGACCGGTAACCATGCGTCCAAGAGCTGCACTGTCACCTCCAAGAAGCGCGAGTATTTCGATGTGGAGAGCGGCAATTGCGTGGAAGCCAATAAGGTGGAGTGCACCGCCCATTCGAAGGAGAACGTCTGCACCAGCAGCACAACAATGACATTCAAATCCGACCAAGCCACCTGCCGTGGATACTTCGTATGCAAGGCCCTCTATCCCGTCGCCGACCTGGATCCACTGTGGACGCAGTGCCCCGAGGGCTACTTCTTCGACGAGGATCGGCAGCTCTGCGCCAATCCCACCACAGTGGTGTGCACCCACAACAGATGCGACGGACGCGGCACGATGCTGGTGACCAGCAGCAGCAATAACTGTCACAACTACATCCGGTGTGTGGACAACAAGGAGGTGACGGAGGAAACCTGCCACTGGGATCACTTCTTCGACGAGACAGTGGAAGCGTGCTCCTCCAAGATCATCTACGATAAGTGTTGCGATGGCCGGGACTAAACAAAAAATAAATTTAACTAAAAGTGCAAAGAAAAAGAGGTAGTTGATTTTTATTGGCGATCAATATATCCGTTAAAAGCAAAGACACTAGAAAGGTACACAGGTTAAAAGGGTATACTAGATTCGTTGAGAAGTATGTAACAAGCAGAGGGAAGCGTTTTCGACCATATGGAGTATATATTCTTGATCAGGATCAATATTCCACAAACCACCCAAAACTGTCACGACCACACTTTCGAACAATTTTTAAATTATGGTTTGGTTTTTAATTTCTACTAATATTCAAAAATATCGGGGACTTCGACTATAGCATTTTTTTTTGTTTTTATTTTGTTTTCAAAACAATTATATTTACGATTTGGCTTGAAATTTCAGTTTTTTTGGGTACAATACAAACATATACTATGTGCTTTATGAGCAATCCATTAATAGCACACATTTAAAATTCAGGTAATTGCCCGTATGGTACGCATTAAAATTAGACAACACATTTCTAATCTTTCTAAATTTAGAAATCAATTAGTTTTATCGTTCTGTTGATCAGTTACCAAAATGTAGAACAACATCCACATGAAAATACCAAGATTAATAGTACCGTCTTGTTAACTGTTTCTATTTGTTTATCTACAAAACGTAGTTGAGTTAATTTGCAATAAAACGAGAGCTTATGCTCAGGAAAATAAGAACTTTTTTATATGTATGCGTAGGACAATGGGAAGTAAAAAATAAATCCGCAGTTTTTTTTTAGAAAACTCAATTAGTTTTGCGTTTTCCATACGAAGTTGCCGCTTTGTTGTTGCATTTTTGAAATCATCAACGACCGTTACATTCGTAATTAAAATTTTACCGATTCGGTTTCGGCTGTTATCGATAAATACACCCGCACAGAGAATTTAAGTCGCAGCACTGCGCCTTGCGTGTTGTTGTACTTTAAGTTGTACCTAATAATAATTCCTCAAATAACTTATACAACTTAGCTCCACGATGTCTTTTAATGCTTAAATTGAATTAATTAATGTTTCCAATAATGCGTTGTATGATGCTCAAAAAACGAATGCGCGCGCAGAGTGACCATGTGTACCCGGTAAAGAGATGTTGGTGGCGTTGTGCGGCTGCCACACCGCCAGAACGGTATAAACAATTTTTATATTTTGCACTTTTAAATGTCGGAAAATCAATCTGTGAGCCAACCTAATATGAAAAGCGACGCATGGATCAGCTGATACAGCATTTGATAATAATACTTCATTGTCATCAGAGAAGCAGGGAGTTTAGACCAAAAAAAAAAACTACACCCGCAGTCCGATCCTCAAAACGTGTGATAATAAAATCACGGAACAATCAGAAAAATATCGAAAGAATAATGCGGCAATATTCCGGTTTGGTGGACTAAAGAATTCGTGATTTTCGAACGTGAGCTAGCTTTATTGGAATTGGAAATGAGTTCGAGAAAAATTTAAACGGGTTCCACTTTTGAAGGGCCAACTTTTCAGTGTCCCGGTGGCAGTTCCATAATCCGGAGATGAAACCCACCCAGTTCGGAGGCAGTAGCTCCAAGATGACCGAGCCAATTGAGTATGTGACGCTAATTAGCGACGATTCCGATGGTGAGCCCACGCCCAAAAGAAACGTCAATCACCCGCCGTCGGCATTGTCAGCACCCAATCCTGGTCAGAAACAAAAGCACCCGGATGAGGACTCAAATGACGCACCTGCCACCAGCGATGAGCGACGCACAAGTAGGCGCAATCGGCCAAAAGTGGATTATAGTAACAGGCCTAGTGGAAGTGGAGACACCGCCTCCAATGACAAGTCAGGATCGGCATCCATGGGACCTAACAACCAGCAAGCAGAGCGTCGCAGCCAAAGCCAAACCCGCAAGTCAGAAGCCAATGCTACCTCCTCCTCCGTGTCCGGACCCAGTGCCGGAAATTCCAGACCGTCCCAGAACGGAGATTCCAAGGACCGGGATGCCGGCACGCCCACGGTTTTGTCTGGCCAAGAGGGCGCCGTCTTCCAATCTCGCCTGCCATTTAACAAAATGACACCCAACGAAGAGGCCTGCTTTCCGGACATCAGTCGCTCGGGCATTCTCGGCCATCGGGTATTCCTCAACATTCGTAACAGCCTCTTGCACATGTGGGTGGACAATCCCAAGATCCAGCTGAGCTTCGAGATCGCCCTGAAGAACCTGCCGCCGCCATTCGACAGCGAGCCCAGTTTGGTAAGGCGAGTACACTCGTTTCTGGAGCGTCATGGCTTCATTAACTTCGGCATCTTTAAGCGACTTAAGCCTATACCCGCCAAAAAGCTGGGCAAAGTCATAGTGATTGGGGCAGGGATCTCCGGCTTAGCAGTGGCACACCAGTTGCAGCAGTTCGGCATGGATGTGATCGTCTTGGAAGCGCGGGATCGGGTAGGGGGACGGATATCTACGTTTCGGAAGAACAGCTATATTGCCGATGTGGGAGCAATGGTGGTTACCGGCGTCTATGGCAATCCAATGACGATCCTCAGCAAGCAGATCGGTATGGACCTAGTTCCCATCCAGCAGACATGTCCACTTTACGGCCCAGATGGAAAGCCCGTGCCCAAGGAGAAGGATGACGTGATCGAGAGAGAATTTAACCGACTGCTGGAATCAGCCAGCTACCTGTCCCACCGCCTTGATTTTAACTACGCCGGCGATTGCCCAGTTTCGCTGGGCGATGCCTTGGAGTGGATAATCAGTATGCAGGAGATGCAGGTGATGCACAAACGGGGGCAGCACATGCAGGAGATCATAGCCACCCAAACGAAGATCATTGAACAGCGTCGTCGACTGAAAACCCTTAGAGATACCATCGGCAAACTAAAGAATGAGCACTTGGCAATGATCAACCAGCGGAAACCCAAAGGCACGGATGGCGATCTGAAATACTGTTACCAAGAGTTTAACATTCGGAACACCCAGATCAAAATGGAGGAAACGATCAGTACGTTTCACGATCTCCATGCCGAGGAAAAGCAGATGTTAGCCAAACTCCACGAACTGGAGCAGAACCGACCTAGGTAAGTAGCCTTTCAAGTAGTCTTTGAAAGCTTGAAATACGTTAAATGGCCTAATTAACTCCATTCGTTCAGCGATGTGTACCTCTCGTCCCGCGACCGCCTGATCTTGGACTGGCATTTTGCCAACTTGGAATTTGCTAATGCCACCCGACTAAATAACCTGTCGTTGAAGCACTGGGATCAGGACGATGACTTCGAGTTTATTGGCCACCACACAACTGTGCGGAACGGTTATTCATGTGTGCCTGTAGCTCTTACTGAAAACCTGGACATCCGTGTCAATAGCGCCGTCAAGGAGATAAAGTACGGCACCAAAGGTGTGGAAGTAGTGGCTGAAAACTTGAAGACATCCAATTCGCAGATGACATACAAGGCAGACCTTGTCGTCTGCACACTTACTCTGGGCGTCCTCAAAGTGGCGGTAGCACATAAGGAGTCACAGCAGAGTAACACAGTCAAGTTCGACCCGCCATTGCCGGACTGGAAACAGCAGGCCATCAAAAGGCTGGGATTTGGGAATCTCAATAAGGTTGTGCTCTGCTTCGATCGCATTTTTTGGGATCCCAACGCTAATCTCTTCGGACACGTGGGCAGCACGACGGCGAGTAGAGGTAAGTGATGTGACTTTTGGCATTTGCTTATCCTATTCATCCATTACCAGACCTGGAAAGACTTTCAACAGCCCAAATTGTATTGGTAATTAAATGTGTTCAACGTATTAATTGCAGGAGAAATGTTTCTGTTCTGGAGTATAAGCTCATCTCCGGTGTTGCTCGCTCTAGTCGCCGGAATGGCAGCGAATCTGGTGGAGAGCGTGACGGATGACATCATAATCGGGCGTTGTATGTCGGTGCTAAAAAACATCTTCGGGAATACCTCTGTTCCACAACCCAAGGAAACAGTGGTAACGCGTTGGCGCAGCGATCCCTGGGCCCGTGGGTCGTACAGCTACGTATCCGTTGGTTCCTCGGGCAGTGACTACGATCTGCTGGCGGCGCCGGTCATTCCGCCGTCCAGTAAGGATGCGGAAGGATTGCCACGGCTATTCTTCGCGGGTGAGCATACGATACGGAATTATCCGGCCACTGTGCATGGAGCGTACTTGAGCGGATTGCGCGAGGCGGGACGTATTGCGGATTACTATCTCGGCTATCCAGAGGGAACACCGCCGGACATTGGCTACTCGGTGGCTGAGGCGGCCAATCTGGTGTCCGTGGGAAATGTTGTCAAGCTGCGCGACCTCTCGCCCAATCTATCTGACTCCTCCCCGTCGTCAAAGAAGTCGGAGGAGAATTCAAACTCAAACACTGCCGACTCTACGGAGCTACAGTAACAATGTATTTAGCGTGATGGATTTGGTCCCCAGCAGTTACTCCTAGAGCGTTTAGTTTTGTATCATACAACTGGGGCTCGCTGTTTAAAACGAAGCTAGGCCGCTGTAAATACCTAAGACTATTCAACTAAGCATAGACCACTTTCATTCAACCAATTATAAATTAAGATAAAAAGCAATAACACCCAACAAAGCAAATCCTCTTCAGTGTTTCCTTCAGATCAAAGTAAACCAACCTCTGTGCGCCTATAATTGATCAACAAATGCAATCATCTATCATAACTTTCCGTACCACTTACCCGCCAATGAGGAGTATATCTTTTAAGTATATTATCGCCTATAAGATTGTTTTCAATAAGTATTTTGTAAATTAAATTTGAAAATAGTAAATTAAATTGACGCCGATATTTTTAATTAGGTTAATTTAATTTAAGTACAAATTTCATATTACTTCCAACTTAAAAACACTTTCAATTTTTTTAATATCTTATTGTTATCTTGATAAAATACGATGTAGAAAAATGTGTACGCAAATCATGGCATAAATTGAGTTTTAAAATATAATGTAAGCTTAATCCTTCGACTTTTTATTAGGCAGTTCGTACTTCATTATACCCCGAAACTAGTGGGTATCGAAAAGTGAAAACGGTAATGTTTTGGGTCTCGGGCAGTTGGGCAACTTCTTTCGAAATTGTGTCAGTTCAACGACCTCCACCCAAGTTCGCTTTCAATGGCAATGAAACGAAAGCTTAACCTTAGCCGTTAAAAGCTCCTGTTTGCAAACTTCTACGAATTAGCATTGGTGGGTCTCAGGGGCGAAAAGCTCGGAAGTGCACTCGGTTAGAGCCGATCGGTGGGGGTGAATATATGTAAACGTATACATACATACGTACATGTGTGCCGCTAGAACGGGTTAGATCCGATCGTGCTATACCGTGCACGAGCTTTCTTGGGGGCGTGCATGTACCACGATTGTCAAGTTCAATGGCCGATATTTACGGTTCGCGGGTAATACTCAAAAAGCTTCGGCGGTGGGCATGGTTTGGTTTGGTATGGTATGATGGTATGACAAAAAGTTAAGTTTGATTTTTGTTTTCCTGAATCGCATTCTTTTCTAACTACTTGTATAGTAGCTTGCATATACGAGTAAGTCCGCCGCGAGTGTATGTTCGCATTAGCAATGGCCTTGAGCCGGGTCATCGACCGAAGCTACTGACGTTAGAGCTGAAAATAGAGCACAATAAGAAGTGCACTATCGTTCCTATCGATTGGCCTAAATATTTTGTGCAAACCCTTCTGGATTTGGGCAATGTTGCTGCTTTACAAACAAAACAAATAGATTAATCATGGGGTAAATATTAGTATTGCAGCGAAACCGAAAAACCTAGTTTCAAAGCTAAATAATTGAAGCTCTTTAGTTTGAATGTATCTTAGTTACTGGTGCAACTAGTAAAATCTGCAAACATTTTAGTTATGATTTGAATTAAACTACCAAAAACGTTTGGGGAAAACAGTACAAAAAATTCCCTTCTAAGTTCGTTGCTCTTTATCGGCTACGTAATTTGACGAATTGTTGGAAATGGTCTTAAATAAAATATAAAAAAATATAAATATATAAGACATATGAATATATAAAAAATCATGGACTATAGTGATCTCAATTAAATAAGTGTTATGCTGTTGTAAAGAAGATGAGTTTATAAAAATCGCATATTTTCTATATATCGAGAAATCCATATAAGCAATGATATCGATGATGTTAGTAAAGATGGTTTTACGAATATTCCACGCAATACAAACCCAGTACCATCGATTTAAAAACAAACTCTAATATCTATTCGTTAGTTTAGAAGCAATAAGGATGCCCACTTAACCATTCACCATTCAATCGGTCACGTGGCTTCTATCATCAGCACCACCCTCAATGCAGCGCAACTAGTGTGGAGCTTTTCGGCCGACGAACTATAAAAGCCGAAACAAATGTTGAAGTAGTTCACTTGGAAATATAGATTCAACGACGAAGATTCAAGCCAGGTAACAAAATGAGCGATAACGAGCTTTCATACGCCGTTACCCGAGTCCTTTTGGAGCTGTATCAACGCCATGGTATACCTATGGTCTCGCAACCAATGGCCGGAGTTGGGGAGAATGCCTACGGACAGGTTCTCCGGGTGAGTTGGCCCACGATCGTGGACGCAGCCACCGTGGTGGTCAAAATGGCGCCTAGGAACGAGGCCCGAAGATCCCATATGCACGTCGTGGACTACTATGCTCGTGAAGTCTTCATGTACCAGAAGGTGTTTCCCGTTTTCCGGGCGCTATCTCCAGATCGGAACACTTTCACCGTGGCGCCGGCCCTACAGGCCAATGACTTGAAAGCTCCCGATGAGTTCTTGATATTCGAGGACCTGTCTGAGAGTGGATTTCGGCCCAATTCACGCTGTATTATGCCTACCTACGACATCGTGGTCTGCTCCCTGAAAGCTTTAGCGGAGCTGCATGCGTGCTCCTTCATCCTGCAGCAGACCGATCCCTTGCAGTTCAAGCAGTTGGTGGAGTTCGTGGAGAAGGACAACCTATTTACATCTGACATTGAGGAGGTCACAATTGAGTTTGGAAAGGCGCAGCTGCGCAAGGCGAGAATCATCCTGAAAGAATCCGATGGCGACCAAGTGGCCGCGGTCCAGGAAGTCCTGCAATTGTGTGAAAACCAGCTGAAATCCTTGGCTCTTTACTGTGTGGATGGAAAGGCGCAGGCGCCACATGCTGTTATCTGTCACGGTGACTTCTGGAATAACAATATTCTCTATAGACATGAGGTAATTAATCCTTCTAGTTCTAAGTTATTATCTAAATAAGCTACTATTGCTATTCCCCAGCCTAATTCTGATCAACCTGTGGAGGCCAAGCTGATCGACTTTCAAATGTCTCGCTATGCACCGCCGGTACTGGACATAGTCCATTACCTGTTTGCCTGCACGGAGAAACGATTGCGGGACGAGCACTTCCCCGACTTTATGGATGCTTACTACAACACGATGGACCAGAAATTGAAGTCCTGCAATCTTTCCCTCGAGGGCATATATCCGCGCAGCGTCTTCAATCGGCAATTGCAACAGTACGGCGTTTACGGCTTGATAATGGGAGCATTTTCGCTACCCTTTTTCATTTCCAATGCCAACGAAGTGATTGATATCGATACTGTTTCCGAGGCCATCCAAAGTATTTCGACATCCTCTGATGAACCCAAGTACAAGGAGCTCATTGAAGAATACGAAATGCTCAACGCCCGGACTTTACCAATTTTCAAGCGGCGAATCACTGGTATCGTCGAGGATCTTATAAAATACAACATGACGGAGCCGCTGTTCAAAATGGACTCCGAGCAGTGCTAAAGTATTATAGATAATAACATTAATAGAACATTTCCCATAGAAGTTAAAGGTGTAAATATGTTGCGTGTAAGCGAGGCAAAACTAAAGCTTCTGCCAGTATACATATGTGATTCTTTCATATTTATTCAGGGAACTCTAAGATTCTAAAAATTCACAACTTAAATTAAAATCCGCATAACAAATAAAGTTAACTAAATGTCTGCAACTGGATTGTGTAACTAGAGTTTAAACTAAGTATGTACAATTAGTAAGTATGTATAGTGTTGATGCTGATAATGTTTTCCTTACCACGTCGGTAGAAAAACACAATTTGATTGTTTGCGGGTGTTTAAGGTAAATTATCTTCTTAAGAAATGCTACCAAATAAATCTTAATTTGAAATTTAGCAAAACAGAATGCTTAACCAATTTCAACGCAACAGAAATATTATTCCTTCGTCTTGATGAGGTTAGTACTACTCTATTATTTAGTACTTTAAGTTCGATATATATATATATATATATATGTACGATATAATGCGCGGCTATAGCTATCTGTATAGCTATTTACATGGCATGCACTTGCATTGTCCAAGACTATAGACTCTATCTTAAACTAAAGGCCTACACAGTACAATATGTGTCTTGCACTAAAACTAAGCTGTTGCGTGTCTTCTGGTATATAATAAAATAACAACTCATTGAGTTTATTGCAGCATTACGTGGGGCTTGGCGTTTAATGTCCTAATGTCCAGCACTTGGATACGCAATCAGGAGACCTCCTGATACTGATAATGGGTCCTGGTAACAATGGCTTTTACTGCATGACCTCCCGGAAGCGCTTCTGCCTCTCCAGACTCTCCACCTCGGCCCAGCAGTTGCGCATGTTGCGGAAGAGCTGAAAACAATTGATATAGGTTGATATCAGTAGCACTTGTAGGTAATCTCGAGTTGTACCTCGTCGATCCAGTTGTGTTCGGCCAGCAGATCATTCAATATTTCTGTTGACGTCTTTCCTGGGAACTGTTGCTGCTGCTCGGTTACTCGCTGCGAGCAGTTTATGAACAGATTGAACTTTTCGTGTGCAATCTTGTGGAAGAGATCTGCACGAGCGGCACAGATGCGGCATAGAACAATATCCTGCAGAAACAAAGTAACATTAAAGTCAATATATGCTTAATATATCCTATCCTAGCTTCTAAGCAACACTCACCTTTTCATAGACGATTCGCGGATCAACGGGAATAGTCTGCATGGTGTTCGGATTGTACGGCTCCCCGAAGAGGAGGAAGCGCACAGCGATGCCTGGCTGGTGGCAACCGGCGCAATTTTTCTGGGTAAGATTGTTTTGTTCCCATTCGGAGAACACATGGCACTTGGGCCACGTCTCGATGGAGGAGATCGTACTCCGTGTCCAAGGAGTGATGGCCAGCAGCTTACGCTTGCAGTTTTCCATGATATTGTCTACCACGCGAACACTGCCCAAAAAGTAGTCGTCTATGGATGAAATGAATTGATAATAAGTGAGTAATAAAAATAAAAATTAGTTCGCTTTTCGGATAGTTTACCCTTTTCCCGCGTTATTTCCGAGAAGAAGCTTGGATCGAGGGCCTGGGAGATCATAGTCTGAATATAGATCTCAAAATTATCCCTGTAGGACAGGTAGTCCTCCATGATCTTTTCAATAAACTGCTCCGTATCGTCGGCCAGCAACTCTGATCGCATGAACTCAACAATCGTTTCGGTGTGTGAATGCAGTTGAATGCGCACCGGTGCTTTGAGGTAGAGTTTCTTAGTTTCGAGATTCCAAGAGGCGTACTGAAATCCAAGAAAGTGTGATTACAGCATGTACTCTTGGTAGAGATGCAGCAGACCCACCTTCGACATGTTGCGATAGAAGGTCTTTCCGTTTTGGCGGAATGGCTCGTACTTTTGCAAAATGCACTTTGAGTCCACCTGCCAAATGGTGGGCCAATCGTTCACGAGATCCGATCGCAAAACTATGAAGTCGCCCGTCTAAAATGTTGCCATCAAAAAAGCGTGAGGCTTCATCGTAAAAAGTATGTACATATATATCAACCTACTTTAAAGTTCTCCGAGTTGGCAGCTGGGCCCGATGATGCGCTGGCATATCCCACATCCGCCACTCCGGACATATTCTGTTGCGAATTGTAGGTTGATTCGCCACCCGCCATTTGCTGCACCTGTTGCTGCTGCTGGTGATGTTGCTGGTTGACCTGCATCTGCTGCAGTTGCTGGTGGTGTTGCTGCTGCTGTTGTGGCTGTTGTTGCAGGCCTGAGGAATGGTCATAGGTGTTCTTGCGAGGAGTGCCCTTCGACCGGCGAGCCAACTTTCGTTTCCCATAGCCCTTTCCATCATCGCTCTGCGTGTGAGGAGTGATAAGCAGGTTGTGAGACAATGGTTTTCGAGACCGGAGGCGAAAAACTTACGTCTTCCTCCTGCGGAGTCCATACAGGATCCGTGTCAGAGTCGGTGAACTCATCCGGCTCGCCAACTACTCCACCATCGCCGACAACAGAACTGGAATTCATGAGCATGGCATGCATGCTGCTCTGCTTGGCCTTGCGGGAGCATTGCTCCCGTCGCGGCGGCACACTCAAGGGGTCTGTGGAGAGCACAAAAGTGGGTTAGCAACATTGAACTGGACGTGGCGAGTGCCCGGATGACACGAACGGAACGGGACAGGATCCACAACAACGACATCGACAACAACAAACTAGCACACCAGCAACACCATCTCCCACGGCCATGGAACACCAGCACCAGCACCTGGATCGGAATCGCAACCGGATTCTGATCCGTCTTACAAGTACAAATAATAAAAATACACGGTTTATTTGGGTTTTTGAAAATTAATAATATTTGTTCTTCTCGATTTCATCTCAAAAATACTTTATACTTTTGTTCATGGGATTCTCCTTTTGTTTGTTTGTTTGTTTGTTTTTTCTTTTTTTTGTTTGCTCTTTTAACAAATTTAAAAGATAGCATTTTCCTTGTTTTTTGTTTTTGTTTTGATGTCATTATGGTTGTTTTTTACATATACACACCGTCCAAGGGTCTAGCGGTCGGTTGTCTGTCTGGCTGTCTGTCTGTCCGTGTGGTGTGGGTGGTGGTGCTGCGTGGGTGGGTGGTGCGGCTGCTAGTGGCAGCCGCTAGTGCTGCCAAGGCCACAGCAGGTTTATAAAGTGATGAGGATTCGGCGCTGGTGCTGGCGTCGGCGTTGTTGAATTCGAATTCGCTGTTGCATTCGCGCTGGCTGGCGTGTGGTGGTGATTGTTGTTGTTGTTGTAGTTGTTGCATGGCGTGGAAGTAGCGATAGTGGAGTGCTTATTGGTACTATGCTGTTGGTCAAGTAACATACCTTGACCCGCTCCAGCTGTCAGTTGGGCGCAATGCTGCTGCACAAAGTGCTGTCCGCTCATCGATTGCTGCTGCTGCTGTTGCGCCTGTTGCTGCTGCTGGGCGTATGGCCGGAAGGAGGTTTGATCCCCGGGCTGCTGGATCACCGACGACGAAGGTGCCGACTCCGCCGCGGCTGCAGCAGCCACCATTTGGGCGTGCGGACGCTTCTTGGGGAGTATTTGCGTCTGCGAGAGTATTTTGATACGATGCCCATCATCACCGACGAGTCCTGCCAGTCCATCAACTGCCTGGACGGCGTCCCCCGCTGACTGTGTGGCCTGTGAGGTTGTGGGTTCATCTCCGCTCCCAGAACCCTTGCCTTTCCGCTTGTACGGAGCTCGTGGGTAATTTAACTTCCGCGATGGCTTCACTACCGGCGGCGGATCATCGTCCCGCTCGCCCTGCAGAAACTTCAGATAGCTGTCCATAAACTGAGTCTTCTTCTCCCCAATTAGCGTGCCCACGCTCACAGGCTTGGGAGCAACAGGACTGTACGCCGTGGATGCACTGGCTCCGGTGCTTGAAGGCGCCACGGGCGTCACCGCCGAATGACCATGCCCATTGTTGGAGGCATGCGAGTTGGGTGGACAGTTCGTTGGCTCCGGGGAAGGAGTCTTGTTCGGATTACGTATGCCAAAGTTCGTGTTATTTGTGGAGGAGTTGGTCCCGCGCCCGTTGCTGGACAGTGAGTTGGCATAGCCCTGCTTCGGTGTTGCTGTGGCATCCGCCAAAAAATCCAGTTCCTCTTCGATGTTAGGCACGATGACCTTGTTGCTGGCCGCTGCTGCTGCTGCCGCCGCTGCAGCCGCGTTCGCCTCCTCCTCTTGCTGTTGAGTGGCTTCACTCTTCTCCTGACGCTGCTGCTGCGCCTGCTGCTGCTGTTGCTGTGTGTAGGCCTGCTGGTGTTGCTGCTGCGTATAGGCTGCCTGCTGTTGCTGCTGTTGTTGTTGTTGCTGCTGCTGTTGTTGCTGTTGCTGCATACAGGCAGTGTACTGAGAGGCAATGGGCTGAGGGAAGGCTGGATAGTATTGCGCCAACTGGGTCAAGTGTGACTGGGCCTGCGAGGACTGCAGGTGTGCCGGCTGTGGCAAGTGCTGCTGCTGCTGCTGCTGCGCTTGCTGCTGCTGGTGCTGCTGCTGTTGGCTCTGCTGAGGATATGTGGGTATGTTTATTGTGGCCGCCGGCGAAACGGACGCCGCATTGTTTTCCGTCTTGAGCGGAGCATTCCACTTGCTGTTGAAGTCGTAGTACGTGTTCTGTTGCTGCTGTTGCTGATTGTGCTGCTGTTGTTGTTGCTGTTGCTGCTGCAACTGATGATGCTGCGGCTCCTGGGGACTGCGCACATTGCCGTAGTCGCTGCTACTGGGGATAAGCGTTTTCTTCGGTTGGCGCTTGCGCGGAGTCTTCGCTGGTTTCGGCGGCGGCTTCACCTCCTCCTGCAAGCAAGTGTGAAAAGAATGCGGATTAGAACACTCGGGATCACCAAAGGTTATATGCAAACAGCACACTATCAATAGCTTGGACATTGGGACATTAGAAACGGTTGGTAAACGAGTACACTGGCTGGTAAAAAGAACAGTCTGCTCCCAGAACATTTTATGGGGTATTAACAACTGGGCTGCGAGCGGCATACGCGTTTGGTGCTTGGGTTTACCCCCATTAGGATTGGATCATACCATTACAACATAACGTCACAGTTTCAAAGTGGCCACATGACTTTAAACTAGAGAATATCAGTTAGCAGTTTTTGTTAGATTGAACCGAAGAATTTCAAATTAAGCGATTAATAACAGAAGGCCAAAGAAATAGCTTCCACCATAATACAAGAAATAATCGAAAGGGCATGCAAATTTTTTTTAAAATATAAAGCTACAGAACAGGGCTTTAACGAAATAACCTTATATTCGGGAAACTGGATACTTCTAGTATTTGAAAGCAAGAAAATCTAATTAGTACTTCTATAAATGTAGGTTTCAAATTCTTAATTAAAATAAATATTGGAAATTTTGCGTCCAAATGAGATTTTTTATGTAAGCTACCAATAGTCTGTTAAGGTACGTTTTGTTAATTCAAATTTATTTTTAGCCAATCAGAAAGAAAAAGCGCACAGTGGAACTAAATAAGAGATCTTCCAAACTAGTCCATTTAAGTTGGCAAAATCTTGGAAGAAATAGTGTGAAAAGCAAATAAAACGAAATAAAGGCAGAACACAAACAAATTAATAAACAAATAGAAACGGAAATAAAAAAAATTAAATACAAACCTTTGGCACTACTTGAATCTGTGACGCTAAGTTGCCCGCCGACGGCGACATGATCATGTTGGCCACCACGTGCTGGCGCCGACCGGAGGACTGGGATTGGTTTTGATTGTGCTCCTGCAGCTGCAGTTGCTCCCCATCGACCACGCTCGCGGGATAGAAGGTTTGCTTGATCTCCAGCCCGGGCGGTAGGTTGAAAACTAGATTTTCGCCACCACCACCGGCGTCCACTGAGGATGCCTCACTGGCAAAATCGAGCTGCCGATGTTCCTGTTTCACCTGCAGCTGCAGCACGTTCTTAATGTCCTCCTGCCCCGCTCCATTGTCCTCCAGCTTCGTCCAGCAGAGGTTCTGCTGCTGCTGCTGTTGCTGCAGGGTGCTTTGTATCACAGATGAGTAGGCCACCGTGGTGGGTGTGGCAGCAGCAGACGATCCAGCGCCCGCTTCTTGCCGCCTTTGCACAGGGGATGCCGTCTTGTAGACGATCACCTGGGCCTGCGGTGTGCTGACCACGTCCACCGCATGTAAATTCGTGATGGGCGATCCATCTGCGGAGCTTAGCGCCGGACTGGCATATTGCACCGGATAGGATCCCGCCGGAACTGGCACTGCCAGCGGCACCGGACTGGCATCCTGTTGGTCTACTATCGTTGCCCGATACGGCTGGCCATCCTTCCGCGTCACCTTGACCTTCCGGCCATCAATGGTGTAATAGGTGTCCGGTTCTGTGTCTGCCTCGGCGATCTCCTGTTGCAGTTGCTGGTGGAGCTGCTGCTGTTGCTGCTGCGCCGCTGTCTGTTGTTGCTGCTGCTGCTGTTGCAGTTGGATCAGGTAAATCGAGTCGTTGTAGGCTTTTAATTGCTTTTCCTGCTTAATCTGCTACAGCGCACCGTACATAGATTGAATCGGAATCGGAAAGTGTTTGGTTTGGGATTGATTCGACATAGAGAGGCTAGACTTAGTCTATGCTTTGATGGGTTTATTGGAAGGGATGTTATGTTAGTATGCGATAAATGCGATAGAGCCTGCGGGGTTTTAATAAGTGTGTGTGCTTCCCCAGAAGCTGGCGTAAACCATAATAGAAGAGTGATCTGAAAGCCGAACGTAAAACAAACGAATTCTACTCACCACTTTGTCGGCCACCAGGTTTAGCTGTTGCTGTTGCGCCTGCTGCTGTTGCTGTTGGGCCTGTTGTTGCTGCTGTTGTGCCTGCTGCTGTTGCTGCTGTGCCTGCTGCTGTTGCATGGCCAGGAAGGTGTTCGATATCATGTTCGGCGTGTTCCAGGTCAGCGACGTCGACGTCAGGGCCACCGTTGTGGGCGATGGTGAGGCTCCACTCGACGAGGAGTTCTCCCCGTAATAGTTCGAGGCAACATTGTTGACTACAGCAGCCGCTGCCGCCGACACGGCCGCCTGGTTCTGGAACGAACTGAGCTGCTTGTCCAGCGAACTGGGCAGCTGCAGCTGGCGGTGCGGCGTGCTCACCGCTGACGAGGCATAGTGGGCGGGCTTAGGCTGGACACTGGCCGCCGCCGCATGGTGGTAGATCTGCTGGAATACTGGGTTGTAGCTGCCAATCGGTGACGGAGGCACAAAGCTGCCACCACTGGCGGCCGCCGCATTAAAGCTGGCGATGCTTGCTGCCGTAATGGTGGCCAGGTGTGGATGCTGGAAGTCCTCTGCTGTTCCGCCGGAGCTTCCGGCACTGGCGGGCACGATGCGGTTGTAGGCGTATGACCAGGGACTGGAATTGGGATCCATGTTTGGCTTGGGCTCTTCTACTGCTGATGGCTGGTAACTGAAACAAATAGCAAAACTTTAGTGGTTTTTGAATATAATTAGCGGCTTATATGTAAAGGATTAACTAATTGGAGTTTATTATTGCTCGGATACATTTCCAATGGTCATGTGTTAAGTCTAAAAATCCCGCCCATATTTATCAATTTAGCGGTAGCTTAGATTATAACATATTTATATTGTTATCACAAGTTGCTTGCCATGGCATTCATAATATAGAGGGGAAAAAGGCGCGAATTCAATTAATGTTATTTATGGATCAATAATAATTACTATAAAATTATTGATATTTATATGTGGTCAAACATATTTTGTTTATCTTTTATTGTAAATCAATAAACACATAGTAGAAGTACACTTTAGAATGAAACACTCCAGTTTTGGGGTGTTTGTTCCCCAACTTTTCTGCACTGAAGGGATCCCCCTATTTTTTTCGTATCTTCATTTTTTTTGTATCCCTTTTGGCCACGATGCGCTTGGTTCCCCCTTCAAAAAAATTGGCGTCTGTATTTTTTGCCTTGGCGCTCGGCGGCAAGGAGACCGCATTTTTGAAGTTTCAGCGTCAATGGGTTAATGTGGGTGCTCACTTATGACATTACAATGACGGGGCCATCACATTGGCTGGGATTTATGCTGTTTTTGGCAATGTTTTTCTGCCTGGGAATAGGATTTTTTCCCGTATTTTCCGCTTGTACATATATGTATCCATGCACACAATCACACACACACACACACATACTCACACACACGGGCGTACATGCGTGCGTGTTGGAAGATAGTCACTAACTTTTAGTCGTTATAGAATCGGAACTGTCGGTCTGCTCGGGCCCAGCATTATCTTCACATCGGATCGGCCAGCACAACAACGCTTCAATATGCACGAGCGGATTTTATGTTTAACTAACAGCGAACGTTCTTTTTTTTAGATTCGGTGCATAACTTTTTTGTGGATGAAACAATCTCCAAAATGGCCGCTCTGCTGCCAGTGAAAAACGAACCACTGGCTCAGGTGAATGATGCCACGGTGAACTTGTTCATCGGTTCACTAGTTCGCGCGCCGAGTGTTTATTGTTTGTTTTGCCGTCGTCCTCGCATTTCGTCTTTGTTAATTTCCTCAAAAAGTATACTGCGTCTTGTGTTCTTCGTGGCATAGGTTAGTCAAAAACATAATTAAGTCATGTTGTGTGAACAATTCACCGTGAAATTTGACCAGCAATTATATTCCCATGTGCTATGCAATAGCAACAAGTGTTGTATAATACGCTTTTTATCGGGTCTACAGTCATTACTAGTTAACTTTGTTGTGTATTTACATTTTACGAGCATTTATTAAGGCACATTTGATAAGATATAAACAAATTAATCGTAACTCCTCTGAAGGTTGTGTTTACTGAACTCGCGCGTTTCCTAACACTGATCAATTGGAACTAGTTGATTTCAAAAACCATGAGAACTTTACAAAATCTGAAAACAAAAAAAAAAATAAAATAATTCCAAACTTAAATATTATATTAAATCTAGGTTTTATTAACTATATGTACGGTTCTAAATTATATATGAACGAATCAAGCCACCACCATTACACATTTTGCAACACTAATTGACCAGAAACCCAGTGGAAAATTGACGCTGCTGATATAATTTAAAAGTTTAGTTAAGGAAAAATTAAATGTTCTTACTTTGGTTTTTTCAACATACATTATCATAAACTTGTAGCTTAATAATACAAAATGTAGCTAAATCTTTAACTCGTTATCCGTGATGTTAAGGAATGTTGAATTCGGCTTTGACAAGTAAAATAGTTAACAATGGTTTCTGTTCCTTAAATATTACTAATTTGTATACATTTAAAAGATTTGGCATAATAACTGGTGTAAAAAAATATTTATTTTTTAATATAAAAATCATAACATTAAATTTAAAACCATCGCGTTGCGATATATGTTGCATTATCCAGCACTGTTCGGCTGGAACCAGTTCGATAGCCCGCTGTTTTATGGTTGGTTCACGTACTAATGACAGTCATTTTACGTATTCATTGCTAAAAGAAAACTGAAAAAATACATTTGACCAAGTTTCCGGTTAGTCATCCGCCCACACCGATCTTCAATTAGTCCTAACCGAATCAAAGGAGAGGTGCGTAGTGCCCAATTGTCAATGAATCGGGGGGAATCCGCCAGCAGCTGGCTGCTCCTCTGCGTACGTGTAAATCTGGGTGAGACGCCCACTAAATAGCAATCACAACATTTCCAGAGAGCACATAGCCATGGACTTCGGAGACGATTTCGCTGCCAAGGAGGACGTGGATCCGGCGGCCGAGTTCCTGGCGCGCGAACAGTCAGCTCTCGGGGACTTGGAGGCGGAGATTACGGGTGGATCTGCATCAGCTCCTCCGGCTGCATCCACAGACGAGGGCTTGGGTGAGCTTCTGGGAGGCACCGCCTCCGAAGGCGATCTGCTCTCTGCTGGCGGCACGGGTGGCCTCGAATCCTCCACTGGCAGTTTTGAGGTCATTGGTGGCGAGTCCAATGAACCCGTGGGCATATCCGGTCCGCCGCCGTCGCGGGAAGAGCCCGAAAAGATACGCAAATGGCGCGAAGAGCAAAAGCAACGACTGGAGGAGAAGGACATCGAGGAGGAGCGAAAAAAGGAGGAACTCCGACAGCAGTCCAAGAAGGAGCTGGACGACTGGTTGCGCCAGATTGGCGAGTCCATATCGAAGACCAAACTGGCGTCGCGGAATGCCGAGAAACAAGCCGCCACCCTGGAGAATGGCACCATCGAGCCGGGCACCGAATGGGAGCGCATAGCCAAGCTCTGCGACTTCAATCCCAAGGTGAACAAGGCGGGAAAGGACGTCTCCCGCATGCGATCCATCTACCTGCACCTCAAGCAGAATCCCATCCAGGTGCAGAAGAGCACCTAGGTAGTTTTAATTACGCACTCGCCTAACCACATTGAGTTGAATATGAAAATTATTATTGAAAGTATTCGCTGTATATTCCAATTTATGATACATAAAATATTATTATTGCTGCTATAACATAGCCGCGATCATCGTTTTGTCTAATGAATGCAATAAAGAATGTGCACACAGTTGTCATGCTTTCCTTGACTATCATATACCCCATCACACAAAATAAGAAAAACGACATGAAAAAGTTAGGAAAAAGAACAAATAAAAAATAAAACCAAGGATATGACAACTAAAGTGTTTTTTCGTTCATTTTGTTAATCAAGCAGGGTTGCACATCAAGGGGCTTTAATTACTTCCAGTTTTGTTGTAAATAATATTTATTGCTCTATAAAACGCATTATACAAACCATTTATTATTCTTATCTCTAGTTAGTTATACACATACAACTTGTTTTCATCATATATGTGTGTTGGAAATATCAATGGGTTGGAAATGGAATATGGTTGTGTATGGATTTGCATTCATTAAATGATTATTAAAATAAAGACATACAGACAACTGAGGCAAGTATTTGTCATTGCAGAGCTGGTTTAATGTATGCATTATATGAATGAAATACGCATAAAGAAACCAATTACGATAATGAAAAGTGGATATCAGAAATCATAATTTAATTATTTCCATCGCTTAATAAGGTTTTCTACTTGTTTTGCAGAAATGGCTGAAGTTTCCGCTCAAGATTTGATATCCCAGTTGTCGAAGTCACCCGAAAGCCACAAGAGAAAGGAATATCTGCATTGGGATGACTACTTTATGGCCACCTCACTGCTCTCCGCCAAACGCAGCAAAGATCCCGTCACCCAAGTGGGCGCCTGCATCGTGGATTCCCAGAATCGGATAGTGGCCATTGGATACAATGGGTTCCCTCGCAACTGCAGCGATGACGTGTTTCCGTGGTCAAAAGCTAAGAAAGGCTCGCAGGAATTTGATCCCCTGGAAGACAAGAAGATGTACGTGGTCCACGCGGAGGCCAATGCAATCCTGAACAGCAACGGCATGAGTTTGTCTGGAACTCGACTGTATACCACACTATTTCCGTGCAACGAATGTGCCAAACTCATTATACAGGTAAAACTAATATTAACGAAGGAAGCCGAATATAGGATTTCTGTTCTATTATTTGAAATGCAACTTTAATATTTTCATATGGCAGCTGTATAATTTAGTCGTCCTATTTTGATAAAATGAAAAACGAATTAATATATGGAAAAACAACGGTTGTGTACAAAATTACACCAATATATGATCACAAACATGGAAGCACAATCTTTCCAATAGTTTCACGGCTTCAAAAAGGTTTTAAGTTTTTCGTTAAAACGAAAGGACGACCAAACGGACGGCAGCTTTATGAACTCATCTTCTAAAATTGATCAAGAATATATAGTACATACATATCATAACATATAAATTAACCTATTTGTATTCCAGGTGGGCATATCTCAGGTGCTATATTTGTCCGACAAATATGCCGATAAGCCCACATATCGTGCATCCAAGCGGATGCTGGATGCAGTGGGCGTGGAATATAAGCGACACATCCCCCAGAAAAAAACGATCACCATTGATTTTGACACCTTCCCGGAAGAAGATCCGAATGCATCCCTGGGACTAAACGAACTCCATTTGTAATGTACTAATACAATCTTAGCTATCTTGACAACTTTTAATGTGTTTAAAGTAAATTTGACGTGATCGGACTAAATATGTAGACAAATGATAAATAAATTTAATAGCATGCTAATTAAGTTATACTTAGTTTGGCAGTACTAATATAAATAAAAAAATACAGTTTAACTAAAAAGCAAAACGTAAAACGATGTTCTTTTCTATCTGTGAGTCAGAAAAATGCTTCGGAAAATGAGTTCCCTGTAATCGATATTAAAATCAAAATCCAGTAAATCATTGAATCTGACCACTTCCTTTGACGTTTGTTCAAATATGTTCGTAAAAGTATAGTCAAAATCAAAAGCAGAACTTATCTAGATCCCAAAACGTACATATTCTAACCTAATAGGGAATAAAAAACAATAGTTTTTCGTTGAGTATTGCTCCTTTTTTGCAGAGCATAAACGATTAGACGCTTCATTTTATCCGCACGCAAAGATACTTAAAATGTTTTTTAATTAGTACCCATTTGGGAAGAGTGTTCACTTGCACTAATTGACTTGGCAAACAGAAGACTGTCAGGTGAGACTCTTAGCATGCACAGGTGTCCACCGGAGACCAAAAGCGCCATGGAAGTGCTCTACTCAGGTAAAAGTACATGGTATTTTCATATTGAATCTTGGAATTAAATCCCATAATTCATTCCTAAAAAGTTAAATTAATAATTATACTGATCGAAAATTAAAAACAGGGTATATGTGTAATGGAAACTACTCTGTGCCACTTTATAGCTCCGTAATTAAAGGACCTTGAAAATTCTATTGCTGGCCCACACATTAAATTAATTAAGTTAGCCACTTTTGAACTTTGATGTTGTGTTGGCTAAAAATTCGCATGCAGCCATTTTAAATACCGGGCTGAGCAAAATGTTTATGGGATGTTTTTCAATGGCATGCCAGCACGAAGGAGCTCCCACCTGACCAACCAGCCAACCAGGCCATTCAGGTGAGAGTGGCGTGCGGCCAACCGGCCAACCGGCCATTAGCACTGGAATATGCAAAACAGTGCGCGAAACAGGACGAGGATGCCAATAAGAAGAACAGCGAGGATACTCGACCTATCGGAAATCGCCGAGTGACCCTTACTAGCCTCCATGCACTATTGTCTGCAGGCTGCATTGAAACGTGTCCGGCGGATTTCAATATCGGGCCACAAGGTAAGAACCGGTTATGCAGAGAAGATGGGTCAAGCTGGCTGGTAAAGTAAAGTGTTTTATTGTTGAGGTGGAAAACGAAGAATTAGAGTTTTCGTCTATTTGACTTACATTATTCTTTCCTACACCTAAACTAACTCAACAATTCCACTAGCTAAAATCTTTCCGGCTTAAAGAGTTCTGAAGAAGTGGAAGTCTAAGGAACAACACGGACGACCATCTAATCGTGTATCTTAGGCATGTAGAATCAGGGGATTAGTATCTGAAAGGCTGTGTATCTTCATCTGGCCCGGCTTCTTGTTTGTATTTGTATGCATAGAATGCAGACAAAGTTTACCAATTGCAACGGAAACTTGTGCCGCACGCACATCTGCTAACTGAATTTGAAGTGGGACCGAGCATTCCGTAATCACTAATAGCAGGTTAGCCGCTCTGGGCCCTAATTGCCATTAAAGTTAAAGCTACGACCAACGAAAACCCCAAAATCGTGAAACCACCGTGAAGGAGCAAGGGGACAGCACTCATTTTGGGGCTTTCGTGAGTTTCAGCTACAAAATCCCCTCGAGGCCGGAGCCCCAAAATCACACAGAATGGCCAACGGAAGGCTTGGCGGCACTTGGACTATTAAAACACATACGAGTATACGACACCCCAAAGGCCATGGAACCGAGCAAATAATCAATATAACTACAAGAACGGAACCATAACAGAGCTCTGGGTTTTGTGTAACGATAGTGGAACATATCAACAGAATATCAAGTCACACGGCGCACTTGTTGGTTATAACCATCGATCCTCTTCTTTTCTTTTTGCAAACAGGTGCCAGAAATGCTCGGCTGAATATTGCAAAATTCATTAAATAGATAATTATAATATTACATCTGCAATTGATTCCAAGATATTATATCCCATGAATCTTGTACATATATGAAGTAGTTTTTTAAGCGTATTTAAGTCTATCATTTTCATATTACTATTTTTATCATAAATTTTAAAACTTAAAAAAAGGAATAATATCGAATGATGAAATACTTTTTCGTTTGTTCAACAATTAAAGATGTACATACGTATCTTGAAGAAGAAACCCCTTTAATCTAAAAAAAATCTGTCTTAATGGCTTTTTGTTGATTCCCCTATTTAGTATTACTTCTTCTTTCCCAAACAACCAGCATCAGCCGCACGTCTGGTTGAAGTTTTAACTGGAAGATGCATATCATAAATTCAAAATGCAAACACGAGGACGTTATCAAACTTGGCATCTTTGGATTAGCATCGCTGCTCTGCTCGCTCTCTGGGTTGCACAGAAAGAAAAATATTGATTGATTTCACAAATGGCTGTTATTCAAATACTAACCATTTACATTTGGTTTCATATTTATGTTGCCTTTTCCTTTAATACTAATTACGCAGATGAAACAATTGCGAAATTCGTTAACAATTTAAGGAATAGATATACCCGTGCTATTTCCAGTGTAGATGAAATGGATAGAAGAGAGCGAGAGAGCCGTGCGCAGCCTCCGCTGCAAAATGAACGGGAATGGCAATGAAACGGGGCAATCAGCTGATGCGGCCATCGCTCTTTGTTTTGCTTTCGGGCAGCATGGCGATGGCGGCGAATATGGCGAGAGTGGGAGCGAGTGAGAGGTCGGCGGCGACGCCGGCCGTGGCAGCAGCAGAGCCTTTGGCAGCGACGGAGGCAGCAGCGGAGGCCAAAAAGGATTTCCGAGCTTGTGGCCTGCGTTCAGTTTGTAACGGTATTCCACGCGCCACGGACGCTCGAATAACAAAACGTCGCGCTCCCGACGATCCGTACCCGTACACCAGTACGTATACGTAATGCTCTCCGCACAGAACGCGCTATTTCCGAACCAAAAGCAGCATATGCCTTTGCCATCCCTCCTCTCCCGTCTTTTGTGTTCTTCTGGTTATATCTGTCACCGCGAGAATTTTTGTGTGTGGCTTCATTTAATGCCTTTTGCCGCCTTCTAGATGACATATGTATGTATATGTACATTTGTATATGCATGCATGTACATATCTTATTGTCATCGCTGTTTATCTCTCTTTTGGACCGACCAATTTTCTGTGTTTGTTTACGCTCACGCCTTCATGTTATGGCCACTTGTGCCGCTGGCACGGAATGGTCGCATCCTTAGTGCCGACAGAACTTTCCAACCGAATGGCTTTTTTTATTCGCGCTCTTCCGTTTAGTGCGTCGTTTTGCTAAATTACTAACAAATTCCACGCATTAAATCGGATCAGCAAAAAAAAAGTAAAATCGACCGGCGCGGCGGATGGGAAACACTCGAAAATATACTCACATACAAATGTACATATATGCGAAAGAACATGCATTTCCATACGTTCTATACACACATGTATAAATAGTACTGCTATCAAATGTACACCGAAAAGAAAAGCTGTATTCTATGAATTCAAATAATGCAAAATAAGCTGAAGGGAGAGTTCGTGTTTCTACTTCTTATTTTAAGATATTTTAGCATATTCCATATATTCCAGTCAATTTTTTTAAATGATCCATTAGAACAATTTACAAAATAAAAACTGCTACAAACTGAAAATGTTTTTAGAAAAAAATGGTGTCACTTTTTCGGCCCAAGATATATTTCGTGGTTTTTTAACTTATGTTGCCAAAGAGAAGGTCTGGTTGAATGGAAAAAATAACACGGAATGAAATCGAAGGCGATGACAGCTAGCAGACAAAGAAATGAGGCAAGGAGCAAATTAATAATATATAAACGATTCCATTACAATCCAGAGGTGTTTGCCATATGAATTACTCATGATATTTTGTGTTTCACACGAGTAAGCGCAATATTTGTCTAGTCCACTTATCCATTTGCCTGTTCGTATGTTTATTACGTATACGACAAGTATTCTGCTAAGATACAAGTATGTATATTTCTTACCCATTTGGCGGTGTGAAAACTTTTTTCGAAATTGAGGACACACAAGTGCAGTGTTTTTAAAACAAACAAGGAAAAGCAATAACAAAAGACTAAGCAGAGCAGACTAGGGGAAAAATGTAAATTAAAAGCATTGGGCTACTCAAAGGTGATGAAATTTCAGAGAAATACTTTAAGTGACTTTAGTGAAACTATCATTTGTACAAATTTATTTAAGCAAACAACATAAAGCTTTTAATATATTTATCGAATTTCTATTCAAGCTTAGACAATTTCTTGATGTTTGTTTGAACTATTATTATTGAATTTTTCGTTACATTCAAGGCACATTCTCTATTTCAAGAATATTTCTAGAATCATTGGTTTACCTTATTGGCCCAATCAATAGTATGTAGATTTCTACGGCCAATTTGTATAGCAATTAAAAGAAGAAATTCTGACATTCCATACCCGTAAACCCAACTTAACTTGAACGCAATTTGTTATGATACAAGAATAACACCGAAACATGGAAGTGTTCATAAAAACAAATGCACGGACACGTTTGTATGTATGAATTGAATGGGGGATTGAATCCGAGTTGGAATTTATTAGGTCCCTTACCGTGTGCCCGCTTCCTTGTACCACATTCATAATTTGGGGCCACCTGCCCACTCGGATTTGGGCCAATTGGCGGATGGCGGGTGGCGTACGGCTGGAGGATTAGCAACCGCCCAACTCCTGGAGGTTGTAAAAGTGACTGAATGGGAATGAGTTTTATGTGCCTCACAGGCAACAAATCTCGATGACGTCTGGCATTTGATTTCGAGCCTTTTTTCCCTTCGCTCTTTGTTTCCTTGGGATTTAGTTGCTTTTATTCGTGATTTCGTTTATTTTTCCCACAGTTCGGTTGAGTTGCTTTTTATTTTTTCGCACGAATTCCCGGCGGTTTCTTTTTTGGTAGTCGCACGCCAGCAGCCCCAAAAATTCTCACCACTTCCGATTAAATTTTTTTTGTTATGGCTTTTCCGTTTCCGTATCCCCAGTTTTCCACGGTCACCGAAAAACTCGTAAAGAGCAGCTCCTCGGAGTTCTTGTTTCTGGTGTTTTCTTAGCACGAAATGCCAATTTAGAGTCATTTAAATTGGGTAGAAAGTTGCGGCAAGAAAAGTCTGCCCACAGTCCACAATGTTGGCTCGAATTAAGTCGGGTGTTCGAAAGTTTTGTTGCCAGTCGACGGAAATCGGACTAAAACCGAAAAGCAATTAACTTAAGGCTGATAACCAAGATGCTTTTGGTAATAACATACATAAGTACGGATAAATTGGAAAATAATTACAAGTTTTGGGAGATACATCTTCCTGAAATTTAAGCTTTAAAAGTATAAAAAAGTTATTTACTGCCATAATTTCTTATGTTTATTATTTATTACTTTAGATACGCACACTCTTACCACGCCTGTATTGTATTTTCAAATGAAATGGCAAATTTTTAAAGCTGTACCAAGATATATATATTAAGGTGTATTTAATTTAAAGTTTTGAAGTTTTAGGCTTGGGATTGAAGTAATAACAATCCAATTAGTTGCATCAAACCAAAAAGCAGAAGGGTATTAGAAGAATAGCGGATGGAACTTAAACCAATCCCGCACGATGAGTAACCGTCGCTAAATGCGTTTACCCAAACAAGATAAGAAATTTAAAACTCTTAACGAAAATCGATTAAATTAAGCAGTTTAGCTTCCATCCCCCGAGGAGCCGAGGTGCCGTCATTTTCACGCCTGATTTGTTAACCAAAACGATGGCATAAGGTCGGTATTCGGATACTTTTCCATGGCAATTAAGCCGCAGTGTTGGCTCACATCTTTTGCGCTACACTGGGAGAAAAGCTCTCTCCTCGCCATTCCTCCTCAAACACATTTGCACCTACTCGCACGGAAACCATAAACGTTTCCCACTTTTAGACTCGTTTTACAGCTCTTGAAATATATCCTTTTCATCGAATCCTTCTCTTAAATTTCATAGTCATCGTGAAGAAAGGAATATAAAAGCTTTATTTCAGAACCTCAATCAACGGATTGCCTCATAAGCGATGCAATCGAGCTCAAGCATATTTCAAATATACTCTTTCTTAAAGTGCCAACTCATCTTTTGCATATATGGTATATTCTTTTTCGAGTGTATTTGGTGTGAATAAATCATGTTTCTTACAGCTGGCTAGAAATTCTAGTCCATATGGCTGTAGGTGTCGGCGCCCAACGCTCAATCTGCGTTAATTCCCAATTTGGTTTATAAATAAAAGAACAAATCGGTCCTTAACGATGACGAGCATCGGCATCCGAGCTGACATCATTCCAAAGTCGTTAAAACTGCCGCCCTGTTAATGGCTACCCCAAAGGAGATTTCGGGTAGTAAAAGTGCAAAATTGAACGGAACACCTTTATGGGCAGCGCGTGAAGCGGCAATAGGTCCTTGCAGGTCCTTCGGATCCCTACCTATTACCATATATATACAACTAGTACCACGTGCCCTCTTACAAATTGACTGGGGCAACTTAATTAGTAGCGTAGGCAAACTAAATTACCTGTCGAAGAATTTGAGTGAATCAACTTCACGACTGACCTTGTGAGTGCCCGTAATTAGCTCAACAATTTGCAACGAAAAGAATGAAATCAAATTAGCAACACACTCTGCGAAATTGGCACTAATGCAAACTGTTTTTAATGCTTTTATCTCATGAAACAGAATGCAGTTTTGGGCATCATTTGCTGGCTACCAATTTAAAATGTCGAAACTGACAACGATGATTTCAAGGGAAGTGTTTTTAATAGAAAGAATAAATATTAAGTGCTATGCAATCACGAAACAATAAACGAGCATATGAATATTGACATATTTATTGTTCAACTTTATTGATAATTGAATAGATGCATAAACTCATCCAGAAAAATTGGGAACGACAAAAAACCGAGCTTACTCATTCTCGTGAAATGAAACTTTCTCAATTTCGAGACGAAAACGATCTCAATGCTGATATTGATATATGATATATGATATATGATATATGATATATGATATATGATTGCTCTCATTTGCAATATGAGAATGGTTTAATCTCGATCTAAGTATTTGAGCATGTTTCGATTTTGGCTAGATTCTGAAAGCGACATACTCAAACCAAGATCGTTATAAAGCGGTTTTTCTCTGAATGAGTACTTAAAATAATAAAGTACTCAGTTGAAATACGTTAAATTAAATTTCCCTTTGGGAAAACAAAGGCCAATCGAAATGGTTTATCTTTCGTCTCCAATGTGCTGGGTTTCAACACCCCCCTCCCCCCAAATTTTAGATATTAAACAAATGGCTGTTTGCCCGTACATTTATGCAGCCACCGGCTCTCACCGACTTGAAACATTATCTTCAGTAAATACTAACTTAATTGCTGCCGGACTCCCATTCCCGTAGGCGATGTTTGCGGAACTGAAATGAACCGAAATGCGGGCAAATTTACTGATTGTCACACAGGCTGACGTGCAATTTATCGTAATTGAGTCAGGGCAACAATCATTTTTTGATCGCTCCACACACACGCACACACACTCGCACACACTTGGGGAAAATGCTGGAAAGTGGGTGGGTGGTAAGAGTTGGGTGATGTCGAGAAAACCTCGATGACTTGGCAGGACCCATTACGGCCAGTGTCCGTTTCCTGCTCTTTGCCATGGGATTAATGGACAAATAACGCATTCACGTCTGTAAATGTGCCGGCGGATAATCCCATTATCTCGGAGTCTTGACCCCACACATCCGGACTTCGACTGGAACGAACGGAAGGCGGAAATTGGCCACTAGGCTGCGGTAATTGAAATAAATCGAGTTGGCCATTGGCCCTCAAAAGTAGGCTTCGAATCGATCAACTTGGCCTAAAAACCTTTCTCGTCACTGCCAACTGCATTAACTAGGTTATATCTGCGGGTTCTGGGTCCAAAATGGATGTTTTTGTTTAGGCTGAAAAGATGATAATTCTATTTCGAAGTTGTCCATCTTGGCACTATTAAAACAAATTCAACAAAAATTCAACAAATTCAACAAATTGGCATATGCTAGCTTACTTAAGTTTTTATACACAGTTTTTAAGATATTTAATATTCATAATAGGCTTTCTCTGAATTATATGAATTGTAATCAGTCTAAACTTAATCATTTGGCTTAAGTGGTAGTTTTTAAGGAAGAATATTATATTATTTTGTTTTATTATTAAATTGAGTTTATAAGTTCCAAGCTATAATCGTGTTCCAAAGTAAGAGCTTTGAATTCACGGAAAACACCAAATTGGCATAATTGTATACCTTCCCATAGATATGCATTTTCATAGCATAATGTTTGTCAAGTTTGTAACCGAATTTATACACAAATGAGGCTAATTGAAACGAGCAAAATTTTCTTACGATTTTTTAGCAAATCATGTCAAATTTATCCAGCCCACAACCAAAATGTATTTATTGTTTCTGGTCTGGTGCTCAAACTCACAGCCCATGCCAAAAAAGTGATTTATTGCGTTTTGGGTCCTTGCCACATTAAATTTATAAGTTATACAAAGTGACCGAAAATCCTTAAAGAATTTAAGCCATTTAAGCCGTAAGTCATTTTCACTTTAGCCAAATTACGTTTCGATAAAAGCCAGAGGACCGCCTTTCCCGCGACATTTACATTTTCATCATCATTTTTTCCTAACGAAATTTTCGCGCGGAAAGTGCCATTGGGACAAAGTGCAAAAAGCACAGCCACAGTATTGGTTTTTCTTTTGTATTTCATTCGAAAAGCATTTCACCTGGCGAAAGGTGAGGAGCCAATTTCCCTGTCGCTTGCTGGCAGTTAAGTGTTCTCAATCTTCGAGTACAGAAGGTTGTAATTGAAATTTGCATGGGCATTACAGTTCAAAGTCGAGCGAACTTGGCAACATTTCCATCTTTAATGGCACACAGAAATAAATAAAGTTTATGCTGTACTACAAAACGAAGAGGGGCAATAATCCACTAAAGGAAGACTGTAATTCCATCTTAAACAAAATTATTCAAACGCATTCAAATATCGCATAAATAATTGAGTTAATTGATTTAAAAGTTAAGATATACTGTGGGAGTCTATGATAACTGCTATAGTAAAATCACTAAAGTAATTATTACTATTATAGGTTTTTAGATATCCAATCGTTAAAGGAAAGTAAGTTCTTATCAGATATTGCATTACGATAATAGCATTTAATGACCCGAAACGTAATTCTTTCATGGCCCGCAAAATATTGTGGCATCTGCGAGGACTCACCGTTAAAAATATGGGATAATGCGGGAAAAGTGGCAAATGAAAAGTAACCCTTCTGGCAAATAAATTCCCGACCACAGCATTTGGCACAATGTTTCCAGCGATTAATCAATACCGCCTTTCACGGTGCCTTTATATTTAGGACTCCACGGCGAACGGATGGGTTCCTTGATGGTCCTTGAGCGGCTGCGGGTTAGCATTTTAATTTCACACCCGCTGGATCTCTGGTGCTGGTGTGTTGGGGCTGGCCGTGTGGCTTTATGGCTCAATTGGTGAAAATTGGTTTGTTTGTCCGCAGCCACTCAAGAGAGCTCTGGCTTCATAGGAGCTGTCAGGCACAAAGGACAAAGGACCTCCGGCCACAACCCTTCTCGCAGCTAAACCACACCCCACTATATAGTGGTCGCGTATCGGTTGAACGGTTCCACCACAGCCACCCCACTGCCCCGCAAAAGGACACATGAATGCTGGACAAGGGTGGCGATTTGTCCTGGCCAGAGAAGCCATCCATCCTTCCATCCTTCCATCCTTCGCCTCCAGCAGTCCATTGATTCGGGCCCGTCTACATATGTTTTCGTGGCTTTTACTACAGTAATCACCTATGCATGCAATTTACATCTCCGCCTCGCCCAGGGAAACTTAATTTCCATATTGTTATGCCATTTTGGAATATCCATTTGGGTTGTACTATGAAATGATAAGGCATATATTTCCTTGAAAAACTTAGGACATTCAAATTGTGTTCTTTAGCATTTGTCCGGCTTTTGTATTATTACTTTACAAAACACTTTACTTTGCATACAGAAAGCACGGAATGGCTTGTAAGCCCTAAGTTCCTAATTGTCCTCTGTCATTAACCGAGAATGGCATGCGAAGATTGCAGCCTAGATACGTGTCCACCGCAATTACAACATATAATGGCAAAAACAATAAAAACAAGCAAATAAAAAAAAACAATAATAATAATTGGGTTGGCAAACTTAGAGAAAAATCTCGATTTGAAAATTTGGATCTAAAAAACTAGTCGAATCATGCTCAAAATACTCAGATCGAGATTGAACCATTCTCAGATTGCAAATGACATCCTGGCATGCGGATTCCAACTGAAAATATCAATATTGAGATCGTTTTCGTCTCGAAATCAAGAAGGTTTCTTCTTATGAGAATGATTAATGGCACTGAGTACGCTGAGCACTACCCATCTTGGTTTTTTTCGTTCTCAATTTTTCTGGGTGTTGCTTAAGAAAGCCATAGTGCTTATAGTGTATACACTTGTCATTCTTATTAAAAGCCAAATGGCGACAATATTTAAATCACCATTTTTCTTCACAATTTATTTGCAGCCAAGAGAGATAGATAGCGATTCAAGACGCGGATTTGCACAATTGAAATATGAGGAGCGCAATCAGCAGCAGCGAAATGAATAAATTACGCGAAAATAAAATCAATTTGCATTAGGGCAACTGGAGACGAGTGACTAGTGACTAGCCGTCAGACAACTTGGACCCCCGAAGACCTCTCGAGAACCCGAGACCCTCCAAATACCATCTCTCATTCACCAGCTGACAGCCATCTGAAGGACGAACAAGGCGCTGGCCCATGAGCTGCCGGGCGGGCAAATTATATTACCTTGTCAGGCGAGTGACATAAGGCGGACCTCTTGGCCCCACACCCACACCCACACTCACATCCACATCCACGCCCGCGCCCACTCAGCCCATGTGTGGATCCCAGTGAGGTGGCAAGTGGGCATAGGAGGAGCTGGAGGAGGTAGCGGAGGTACTGGGCTCACGTCTTGGGTTACCAAATTGCCGCAATGCTACGCAGCTGCGTGTGCCTGCGCACCGATGACGACGGGAAGCGGCGCAGCTCCTCCGTGGAAGACGCCTCCTCGTGCCGCTCGTCGGAAATAGAGCGCGTGGGCGCCAGCATGCAGACACTGGGCCCAAATGGACAGCCGCAGTCATCCGCCGCGCAGACGAGCACCAGGGCCTCCAGTCTGCTGCAGCTCTTCCAGCGGCGAGGTTGGTGCAAGCACTTCCGCAAGCCGCTCCGGGGCATGAGCGCCTCCCGAGCCGAAAAGAGTGAGTACCATCTAATCTCGGCCAGACGAATGGGTGATCCTGGCTAGAAGAAATGGGATAGTAGGGGCTTAAAGATCGTTGAATACGGAAAAACTATCGGTCATTCCAACTAGAGATTCTTGTACCTTATAGTCTCAGGAGAAATCAGTTTGGTTAAACTTTCTTCAGTAATTAAATTATTTATTCGCACAGATTTATGCAAATTATATTCAAGCTAACACTAATTTCGGATTTTCGTTGTAAGTCTTGCTCGGAAAGAAGAAGCGTAGAATATATTTGCGGATCTAACTTGACACCGAAATCGCTGTTTCTCTCAGTGTACCTACAATCTTCATTGACTAGTTTCAGTTAATGAGGATTTGTGCATGCAAGTCAATGAAACATTCGATTGCTACCAGCCTAATCCAGTTACTTCTCATAGTGAAAACTGACCTTGCGTTCAACCACCCTCACATAAATGAAATCTCGATTAACATGTATACAGATTGTCACTATCGCATATAAAATATGAACTAGAATTTGTGAAATTTTTTTTTTTAAGTCTTCAAGGCATCAAAATGTTTCTCCAATGCTAAGGATTGCCTAAGTGTAATTTGTAATGAAAAGCACACTTAACGAAATACAAAATAAAATGCCATTAGTGTCCAAAAGTTGTCACTTTCGAGTTGAAATCAACATCAGTTCCGTTGAGTTTTTCTTTATTAATATTGTAATTAAAGCAGGGGCATAAGAACGCGAATCTTAAAAGTATAATTCGCTTAGCTGCATCGATAGTTAGCTGCATCGGCAAGATATCTGCATTATTTTTCCATTTTTTTGTGTGAATAGAAAATTTGTACGAAAATTCATACGTTTGCTGCATCGCAGATAACAGCCTTTTTAACTTAAGTGCATCATATCAGCTGTTTTTTTTGCCAATTTCAATGAATATCATCAAAGTTAGCTGCGCCATCTATGAATCATTTTTGCATATCTAAAAGATGGCAAGAATGCCAACTCGTTTCAGTATCTGCGCATGTCCGTTTTTGTTTTTGCTTTGATCGTGATTTTTGTGTTTTTGTTTCTTATGGCACAAAGTTATTAAAATGGGTAAAACAAAGCGTGTCGTTGGACTAACACTAAAGGAAAAGCTTCAAATAATCGAGTTAGTGACCAACAAAGTGGACAAAAAGGAAATTTGTGCCAAGTTCAAATGCGACAGATCCACAGTCAACCGCATTTTACAAAAAACAAATGAAATTCATGAAGCTGTGGCCGCGTCAGGTTTAAAAAGAAAGCGTCAAAGAAAAGGAGCGCACGACTTAGACAAACAATGCGTAGAAGTTGACATTGTATCGAATATTAATTGGAATGAATATGCCAATGTTGATGCAGATGAGGCTTGCCATGGTCAATTAGATGATGATGAAATCGTGCGCTCTTTAGTTCAAGATGCAAAAACCAGCGATAACGAAGAAAGCCATAGTGATGAAGATGTGGACGATACTGAGCGTCCTACTTTTAAGGATGGGTTTTGGAAGACAAGCTGTTTAATTTACATATAAACTCAGCTGTATTGCAAAAAAAAATTACTGACTATTTTTAAGTTAGTTTTAAAAAGTGTTTTAATCAATTCACCATCACTTAAATTTATATGTCGATCTTACTTATCATTAAGAATGAAATTATCAGTTCCTTTTATGTTTAACATTGTTATAAAGAAATAAATTCTTTATTTTTCCTTAAAAAAAAAAAATTAAGTTAGCTGCATTTTTAAGTTACCTGCATCGAGGCATTGTGCAAAGTACTCGAGGCAGCTAAGCGAATTATACTGTAGTTGCCAATCTTTTTGCAACTCAACACATGTGGTGTGGACACAATTTCAATTACCATGTGGCCGAAATACATAATAAGTGGCTTAAGCGCAAATTTATTACCATGTTTACAACGTGAGAAGTGGCCGACTGCAGTCGACTATCGTACTGTGTTAAGACTTTCGGGGACCTTGCACTGCAGTTGCATTTGGCATTTGCCGACCTTTCGAAACACTTAGCTGCTTTCAAATGGCTACAACTACAGCGAATTTGGTTCCAGCGCTTGCGCTAACTTTTATTTATTGTTCCAATTTGCTATACAAACGGCTCAGGTGGGGATCTAAACAGTCTGAAACACGACACAGCCAAGGAAATAACAAACAAAGGAAACCTCATACAGATACCTTGGCCGGACGGACAGCTGGCTGGCTATTAGTGAAAACACGGCCATAAGCCTACGTATTCTACTCTACACGTACGTATGTATGTATATGTATGTATGTATTATAAACACATGGCGGTCTCAGCCAGTCACGCAGCCAGAAATTAACCCGCAAACACGCGGACTTGGACGCAAATTGGAAACGGGAAAGGTCGCCACCACCCCAGACCACTGCCTCCTTTGGGTAATTGGGCAAGCACAGTGGAAAGAAAGTAAGGAGAAAGTTCGCGGGAAAATCAGAATACATCTTTTTTAACAAACTCAAAATTTGAAGGCATACCTTAACTGTTGTGTTTCTTAAGCAATGTTAACGTCTCAAGTATTATCGTTATAAATAGTGTATCTGTATTTGTAATCCATAGCATAATATATCTATTTATTTCTTAAGAGATATGTGTATGTTTTTATAAAAGGGAATACTAGATTCGTTAAAAAATATGTAACAGGTATAACAAGAAAGTACATATGTATATTCTGTCCTTCCGTACGAATTTCGAAATCTCAGTAACTTAAAGGCTAGAAAGTTGAGACTAGACATGCAGGTTCCAAGCACATAGACGCAATGATATTGCCACGCCCACTCCATACATGTTCACATATGTACATGTTTTCATTTTATTAATTTTAATGCCAATTTCTTTCGATATGCCAAAATGAATGCTAAACATTTCAATGTTTGCATTTCCGCTCGCTGAGTAACGGGTATCTGATAGTCGAGGAACTCGACTATAGCTTTCTTCCTTGTTTTGCTTCCCTTTAATTTTAGTTACAAGGACAAGCTTTCCAATTGTTAAGCTCGTAAAAAGTGCACACCAAAACTGCATTTTGGCCCACAGTGTGGCTGGTAAAAGCTGAAGAAGAAAGTTTAGGCCAAAGAAGACGGCTTGCAGGTCGTGGCCACTGCGCTCGAAATGAGCGGTTCTGGATTCCAGTTCCAGTCGGTCGTCTATTAGTTTCGCGAGTGAACGGACAAGTAAAATGTCAGCCAAAGCAGCTCGTGGTCGAAAGTCCTTTCTTTCTGGGGTAGTGGCAAATATACATATAGGGAACATTCGTGGTTAAAAGTTAAAAATTCTACGCAACAGTCTACTAATTACTCATAATTAAAGGCTTATCAAATGGAAAATCAATAACCGCTTAATAACAAAATAAATTATCTTACATTCAATTAAATGTGTTGCACGTGAAAACTAATTATTTGCAAATTAAATGTAATATGGCCAAAAGTAATTTGGCTTAATGGGCTTAAAAGTGATTCTAGAATGCTGTACTTATATTTAATGTTTTTCTAGACTTTGATGTTTATAATTATTAAACTCGTCCTTTCGGTTAGCAGTTTCAGCGGATTTCGAAGCGTTAATTTGAGGCCCCTTCTCATGGGTTGCATAAATTTAAAAAAGCATAAAGGGCCACCTACGCCACCAGATCTAGAGACAAGTGTGTAAAGACTTTAAAGCGGCTGCAAAATATAATTATAGCTGCGTAAATGTTAACCAGTTGTTAGCCCAAAAAAATCCCACTCAACCCCTCTCTATCCCCTTGCCACAGTCTTTGACGTTTTCAGCATTGTGTTAATAGCAGACGAATAAATTTGCATCAAAATGGATGAGAACGGCAAGTACTTTGTGGGAGTAATCATTTCGCATTCCCAAGTCCCCCGACCTCGAGCTCCAGTCCGATTAAAGTTCCCCCGATTAAAATATGTATTTCGCTAAGTGTACTGTGTACTGCGTTGTGTGTGTGTGCTGCGAGTAATAAGCGACCGACGCGAAAATGCCAAAGGGAATAACTTGGCAGCCAAAAAAAAAAACATATTAATCCACTAGCTTTATTGGCCATGAAAAGAGTACTTCGCCATGTTGCATATAACTCAGAGCTACTCGATGTTTTTTGGAAACACACAACAACCCCCCCCCCCCCCCCCCTGAGAAGGCTTATTGCTCCTCAAGTTGAGTCTTAAAGTTTGCCAAAACATTTTCCATTTGCAGCTATCCGAGCGGCAATCTTCATCCAGAAATGGTATCGCAGGCATCAGGCCCGTCGCGAAATGCAGAGGCGTTGCAACTGGCAGATCTTCCAGAACCTGGAGTACGCCAGCGAACAGGACCAGGCTGAGGTGAGTCCAGGATGCACATATAGTTAGTGATGGGAGGAGGCTTAAGACAGCCGTCGAAGAAAAGCCAAAGATGAACCCTCGACGACGACGACGCCAGTCGAGTGCATTTGTAGAGTTTCAAAAGTCGATAGCAATCAACTCAGCCGTGAAACTTTGTCGCAAGTGCATTGTTGACCCACTCATAGCTAATTTATTTCTATTCCCTCTGTTTGCTTGCCCCCAGCTATACAAATTCTTCAATGACCTCATCAAGCACATGCCCCAGGCGGCGGGCAGGAAGAATCAGTACCAAGGATCCGCCCATGGTGAGTCTCGCTAATCCCTCCAATAATCGCTACGGAATACTGTCAGGGTGCTAAAGTACTTGGAAACCTCTATTTGTCAAGCAATGTTGGGCATGCTATTTAAAAAGGAATTTATTAATGTTTCAAACATCGCAAAATGGATATCTCAAAATTTGTGTTATTATTTTTGAGCATAATTTAAAGATAATTTACTATATATTGAAAAATATTCCATTTAATTATCACATATTTTAATGAAAAGTTTCCGTCTTGGATGATAAGGACGATCTCGTCGAAGAGTTTGGGGACATTGTGAATGCCAAAATTGAGTTGCCAATACGAAAAAATCATATCGATCTATTGATTGACGTCTTCCGCAAGAAACGGGTAAGATATATGAAAATAACCAAGCTATTTTCAATATTCAGCTGAACATAAATTACTTTTTAGGGCAACCGATTGCATCCCAAGTATGTGGCCCTGATTCTACGCGAAGCTGCCAAATCGCTAAAGCAGCTGCCCAATATTTCTCCGGTGTCCACGGCGGTTTCCCAACAAGTTACGGTTTGCGGGGATCTACATGGAAAATTGGACGATCTTCTTGTGGTGCTGCATAAGGTGGTGATACCTCCTTGAAGTGGTAATTAAATATTTATAATAGATCCCGATTTGCAGAACGGTCTTCCCTCATCTTCCAATCCCTACGTGTTCAATGGAGACTTCGTGGACAGGGGCAAGCGTGGCTTGGAGGTCCTGCTCCTGCTGCTCTCCCTTTACTTGGCTTTTCCCAACGCAGTTTTCCTCAACCGCGGAAACCACGAGGATAGTGTTATGAATGCGCGATATGGATTTATCCGGGAGGTGGAAAGCAAGTATCCCGTAAGTAGCACACAAAGTGTTTTCAGTTGTAAAAGATAATGTTACATACTCTTGAGCACCTTTTAAAATGTTTGCAAATATATAATGGTTAGAACTTATTGGTAATCTACGAAGCGGAAACTGTTCATGATCTTAATTAATATACCATTATTTCCGCAGCGGAATCACAAGCGAATCCTGGCCTTCATCGACGAGGTCTACCGATGGCTTCCCCTGGGCTCCGTTCTCAATAGTAGAGTCCTAATCGTGCATGGAGGCTTCTCGGACAGCACAAGCCTGGATCTAATAAAGAGTATCGATAGGGGAAAGGTAAATTTACTCTACAAATGGCATGAAGGAATTGATTTTTAGTTTTCAATCTCTTTAAAACTCACAGTACGTGTCCATTTTGCGACCGCCACTTACGGATGGCGAACCACTGGACAAAACCGAGTGGCAGCAGGTATTTTGCGGAATAAGATAGTTTATTGAAACGTACATACATCTAGCACGTGCCATTGCAGATCTTCGACATAATGTGGAGTGACCCGCAGGCCACCATGGGATGTGTTCCGAACACTTTGCGAGGAGCTGGCGTGTGGTTTGGACCGGATGTGACTGACAACTTTCTGCAAAGACATCGACTCAGCTACGTCATTCGATCGCACGAATGCAAGCCCAATGGCCATGAGTTTATGCATGACAACAAGGTGGGTTCATGCGAATCAATTATTTTGTTTATTTGAAAGGACTATTTTGAATGCCCCCCACCATATCCACAATTTCCCCCAACTCCCACCCAACCACTTCCTTTGACTTGTCAGTCATGCAATTGCAATTAACGTGCATAGTCAATTAGTCGATAATGGAAACATTGCGGTTGAATAATAATAATTAAACGCGGCCATAAGTGTATTGATTTTGTTGTTAGTTTAGACGTGCAACATCTGTCGGTTGAATGAGTTGTGCGGTATTTTAATTTCCCTTTATGGGCTTAACTGTCACGTTCTCATTCTTGAATTCTCTTGAACCCCTTCCTCCACAGATAATTACAATATTTTCGGCCTCGAACTACTATGCCATTGGATCCAACAAGGGCGCCTACATCCGGCTTAACAACCAGCTGATGCCCCATTTCGTTCAGTACATATCGGCGGCATCGCAGACCAAGCGATTATCCTTCAAACAGCGAATGGGCATCGTGGAGAGTTCGGCACTCAAGGAGTTGGCGGTGCGTATGCGCGACCATCGGGACGAGTTGGAGGACGAGTTCCGGAAGTATGATCCCAAGGATAGCGGCTATATATCCATATCGCACTGGTGCAAGGTAATGGAGAACGTGACCAAGTTGGGGCTGCCCTGGAGACTCCTACGCGATAAACTGGCACCAGGCACGGATAGTCAAAAGGTTAACTATAATAGGACGTTGGATCTGCTGGACACGGATGTTATTGTAAGTGCAGCCACACAATGATTTTTTATTTATTCTATTCACTTTTTAGCTCGAAGCTGAGGCTGATGGCATGTCAGTAATGGATGCTTTGTATGCCAACAAAGCCAGCCTAGTTGCCATTTTTAATATAATTGATGCCGATAATTCAGGTAAGCAAGAAGACGACTTCACGATTCCGAATCTCATAAATTATATATGTGTAATTTCCAGGCGAAATTACCCTAGATGAGTTCGAAACTGCGATTGACTTGCTGGTGGCCCATATGCCGGGTGCCTATTCCAAGGCGGAAATGCTGGAGAAGTGCAGAATGATGGACCTCAACGGAGATGGCAAAGTGGACTTGAACGAATTCCTGGAAGCGTTCAGGCTGAGTGATCTGCATAGAAAGGAGCAGCAGGACGAAAACATCAGGAGGCGTTCGACTGGCAGACCTTCCGTGGCTAAAACAGCCACAGATCCTGTCACCCTCCTGGCCGACAAGATCTCAAAGAACACGCTGGTTGTGGAACACGACATCGATCCCACGGACTGTGAGTCCAAAGTAATCGATCCTAAGAAGTCCTAAGGTCAAATACCAGAAGATGATCAACAAAGTAGCATTATTGTTTTTTTGGGCAAAGTTCTCAGCTCGAATTTAATTTAATGTACATGAAGCATTTAAGGCTCATTTGCTTTTAAGTCATAATTTTATACATACCATATGTAGTGAAAGCGAGTGTTAACATTTATATAAAGTCAAGTCAAAACTACCAAAGATGAAATCGAATTAGAGGCAAAAATTATGAATATTAAGATCTCTGCGAAAGCAAAATCAATACTTAAAAAATCTACTGGCCATTCCCCTACGCTTTTGATTTAAATAATTTGTATTAATAGAAAATATCTATAAGCTATGTTGAGACTTTAATAACAATGGAGTTAAAAGTGTCATAAGCTGCAGAAGATTTAAGGATTAAGCCATAAACGTTACGTCAAATTTATACTTTCGAAAATCCAGCGCTTTAAATAAATGTATAGGCCAATAAGCATAAACGTTACTTGTTTATCTAACCATAAAAAGTTTAAGCCCAAGGGATCAACAATACATTTTATATATTATTACGCCTAGTTCTAAAATTTTATAAAAATGACATGTTAACAACCAAACAAAAACTTTAAATTAAAAGACACTATTCTTCTCTTATCAGAAACGAAGTCTTATCTTTGAATCTATAATGAAATGTTAAGTAAATTTTATTATGCGACCTAAATGCTTAGAATTGATATTTATACCATATATATAAAAAGACGTTGAAAAAATATAGATTTTAATAAAGCTTTGATCCACCTTGCGTATTATAAAGTCCAATTTGCAGGAAAAGTTAAGCGAAGTGTTAAAGTGTTATAAAGCATCAATTGTACCTCACATGGACCATGCTTTTTGCACAAGTATTAAAAAGCAAATTTAAAAAGCTTGCAAAACCCATATCATAATTTTCATCCGTTAAGCCCATTGCGTTTGATGTTACATATATACAAGTAACATAACATACAAGTAAAACTATATCTAATTGTTAACCATGAAGAGAGAATGCAACGCAAAAGGACATTTTGTATTACAGCCAGTTTACTTCCGTTAATTAACAAAATATACTTTAGGCTAAGTGTTTTTTGGGAGTGGAAGAAGGGTGGTGCGAGTTTAGAAGTTAACCCTTACCTATAACATATAATCAATATAACCACTAAATCGTAATCGAGTACCTTTACAAAATTAATACTAAAACGCTTCTCAAAGGCACTACAGGACCAAGAAACTTAGCCCATTGTTGGCATTCAAGTTAAACTAAAATACGCTAGTCATCAATTAACATTATACTTATGTACTAAATCTACGATAAGAAGCACCTGTACCCTATTTGTATTTTGAGCCACATTTCATCGATAGACGGACTATTTTCCTGGAACTTTATTAATAAATATGTTAAATAACAAACGAAACGAATTATTTCTGGGCCTTGGCATATATTTATTTTAGTTAATTTATTATCCAACATACTAGCACTTAAAGATTCTCATTTCAAGTCCTTCCTTGTTCTTTAAAGGCAATTGAAATTTATTTTGTGTCTATGAATAGATACTTAGTAAGCCTATGGTGTTAGTATCAATTTATCAATAACTTACTCAATGTCGTAATAAAACTGAATCAAAATTTCAGTTCCCGAGTATTTTAAAATCCAAATTGCTCGTTTATGGAGAGGCTACATTATCCAATTGCTTTAAATCCAAATGCCAAATACCTACCCAACTCGATTTCGAATGTTTTGTACAGTATTCAAAAATTTGATCAAAGTACGCTTGCTTGGCCGACTTGCCAACGGAAACGGAATGTCCCGATTGGAAAAGCATTCACATCGCCACCGGAAGTTCCTTTAGCCGGAACTGCCACCTGCGTGATCCAAAAGAGAAGACAATGTGCATCCAGAAGTAATGCTAAGGAGGTCCAGAAGAATACCTTCTATCAAATTCTTCAAGCCAGCCAAGATCAACCTTGCATTCAGCAGAGTTCCAGAATCAAACGAAAAAGTACCGACCCCAAATTTAAATCCGATTTTAAAGACGACAGCATTTACAATGATATATACGACATAGTGAGGTCTCACACTCAATACAAAAGATTACCTCAACTTGAAAAGCAGCCTGAGCAACAAAAGCCATTTTCTTTGAATACACCTGCGGTTGAAGTCTATAAAGTTCGTCCGTTTGCGACCGAAATAAAAAAACCAAGAAGCAAAACTGCTAATTCAACCGCTAAGACAAATAAACTTCGAGAAAAAACGAATGAGCTTTCGGATTCAAAAAGGACAACTCATCAGTCTAAGTCGAAGTTAACAGAATCAAAGAGTTCAAGGAGATATACAAATAAACTAAGAGAAAAAACTAATGAGCTTTTGGTTTCAAAAAGGACAACGCATCAGTCTAAGCCAAAGTTAGCAGAATCAAAAAGTTCGAGGAAAAATACAAATAAACATAGAGAAAAAACGAATCAGCTTTCGGATTCAAAAAGGACAACTAATCAGACTAAGCCGAAGTTAACAGCATCAAAGAGTTCGAGGAAAAAGACGAACAAACTTCAAGAAAAAACGAATGAGATTCTGAATTCAGAAAGGACAACGCCTCACTTTAAGCCGAAGAGCTCGCAGAATCAGTTCTTAAAATATGAAACAAGAGAAAATAAGCAGAAGGGCAATTCAAAATCCGAAAAGCACAAAGCAACCCAACAGTTGTGGCCATTTCGGGGTAGAGGTGCAGATCGAATCCCACAGAGAAGTATATATAACGATCAATTCAATGTGGGTTCCGAGATTAAGTCGAATTTTTCCACCACCCAGCTTCCAGATCCAGATGGTCAAAAGATCCAAGAGGTTTCTACTGAGGAGCAGGGAAACATGGACGAAAAGCCTGAACAGAAAACTGAAAGAGCTAGTGATACAAAAAGAAATTCCAACGAAGAATCAGGCAGGAGAAAAAGAAAGTCCAAGCTAAAACTAAAACTATTTAATGCCAATAATACTGATACAATATATGTTGTTCAAGGAAGAAATTCAAAAGGGCTGACAGGTGTTCCGCTTTTAAATAAGCGTTCTGGAACGGAGATTTATAGAATCAAAGAAATGAAATTAAATCCGTTTAAGGAACAGGAAGACTTCTCCACATTAAAACCGCAAAAGACAGATTCTTATATTTTGGGAAGATCAAAAATGCGTTTTAATTCGAATCGGACACGCGAAAAGAAAATCTCTACGATTAGAGAGAAATCCCTAGTGGAAAGCACAACTGATACTGATACAACTGCCAACAATATACAGAAAAATTTTAAATCAACGTCAGTAAAATCTAACGAGCAGGAAATTCAAAGCAGTACAGCGCCAGTAAAAGAAGAAATAGTTTCCAAGCCAAGAAAAATGTATCCCATTAATAGAATTCTAAATGTTATAAATGAATCCAGAAGTATCGGAAATCCGGACGAACATAGCGAAATATTGGTAAGAAGATCATCATCTAGCTCTTCACAAATTTCCAGTCAGAAACAGAAGCCGAAGGATATTTTTGAAGAGAACACTGCTAAGTTAAAAAGGAAAACTAAAACGACTACTAATGTGTCTCAAATAAAGGATAAATCAAGGTTTTTTCGGCATAACTCCGCACCGCCAACGCCAACAAATTCTATTGAAACCGAAATAGAAGCGTTACCAGTTTATCCTTACGAAGAGCACTCAGATGATAATGAGGACGAGACCTCCTATAGAAGCGGCAGTATCTACTCAGCGGATCGAAGGACCTTGGAACGCAAAAGCCTTCTGGAAAGGTTAAACTCGAAGATTCGAAAAATCAATCTTGATACGACGTCGCAAATGTACCAGCAGAGATTGTTCAAGGTAAAGCAATTTCTTAACCGTCACAGCATGATCGATAATACAGATACGTCCTCAATCGACATCGAAGGAATACCCGATAGCGATTTGCTGATGTATCCGTATACAGAAATATATGAAAATAAGACGACCGTCACAAAGGTGAATCAGCCAAAGGTATCTGAAGCAATTAAGGAAAATTCGAAGCCCATTTTAAGACCTCCAGATGATACTCGTAAGATTAAAAATGAAAAGCCTGTTCGGAAAAAAAGTGCCTGCATTATATGCCGAACTATTAGAGGCAATCACGGAGCAAAGGAAGCACCTTTCATGGAGCAGATGAGAAAAGAGAAAAGGCGTCGGGAACTATTGACATACAGAGCAAAAATAGAAGAGCCCCATATTAAATCTTTTAACATCCTGCCCAAGGATCCCAAGAATAAAACTAAAGCCATCAACATGCATGATCTCAGCAAAAAAGAACTTTACACTCTGGAAAGTAGGATAAATATTTTCGGCACTGCGAGTAGTATGTCTAGTTTCCCTAAGAAAAGTAATTTAATTACTTTTCCTAGTGAAACTTAATCATATTACTCATATCCAAAATTGTATATCTATTTATTTTCCCAGGAAGAGTAGTTCTAATATATGTTTCCAAAAAAAAAAAAACAATGAGTCATTTGATGCATTTCTCTATATTTCATGCGAATTTGGCAAGAAAGTGCAATCGTTGTTGACAGATCCGCATGCTTATAAAGCCAATTAAATAATAAATGCATCTTTTGTCAAAATGAACTTGCGCTGCATTACTATAGCTGACATTTAACAATAGACACCCCACTCAAAAAAAAAAAATAAAATAAAAAACAAAAACATCTTATTCCATTCATTATTATTTATTTTCTTATCTTACAGGTCGGGGTGATATAGAAAGGCTTTAAAACTGTTAGAAACAAAAACATTTTTGATTTTAAATGCTAATTAATTTTGACTAATGTATTGACTAGAATTTTTCCAATGCTTACAAGCACAAAATGAAGATCACAAAATTTCATAATTCCAATTCTCTAATTATAAATTCAAGTAATTGCCAAATAAAATCCATTAATTAAATCAATATAAACTGGTTTGTGTACATAGCCGAGTGCGAATAAATACTTAAACTACAGTGAGCCTTAGCTAACTTATATATGTACAGTGTAACGAGAGATTGAACAGATTAGGCTTAAAGAAGAGCTGTGGAGACTACATTCTATATTCTTTTCGATTTTCAAGTTTACATATTATTGAGACGATCTTTAATCCTAGCTTTAAAAACACAACTACTACTCCAGGTGGTCTACGTTTCGTATGGTGCTGATATATGTATATATTATATTTACCCGTATTTTACAAGATCGTATTATAAACTATACTAAACATATACTGCTATTCTTGTGCTGGTTTTATGTACAATTATATCTTGGTGTTACACGGCCACTTCCTTTGACTTCGGCTCCTTTCTTCGCAAGATTTTGGATCGAGCATCATCCTGGCTTAGTTGGAGCTCCGATTTGGGTACTTTCTTGAGGTTTACAGCCTCGTAGTCACTGCCACTCTCGTCGGCGAACTGAATATCATCGAGAGACAGAAACTCCTGCAGATCCCCCGATGATTTCTCCACGGCAGTTTCCTTCTCCACATAAGAGCCAGTCATGGAGTCGTTGGGTTCCAGTTCGGTTTCCACCTTCTGATGCACTGCAGCAATTTCGATTGGAACTTTACTGCTGCGTCGCTGCTCATGATCCAGCGAACCAGCGCTCAAGGACAAACTGGATTGCATCTGCTGTTTGGACTGGCGTCTCTGTTTTCTGGACATGAAGGGAGTGGGTTGCTTGGGCATGGATCTTCCACCCCTTTCGGTTCCATCGCAGGGTGAGGTGGCCTTTGAGGGACGCCCACTATCTGGCGGGGATCTCTCCTCGGAGCTGGGTGTGTTGTCAGCCGTTGTGGACTTGCTGGACTCCGTGTTACTGGCTGGACTTAGGTAGTGTCCGTACTTGGGCATCCGGATCTCCTCGTACAGCGGCTGCCGTTCATCCCTCTCGGGATCTGGTTCCGGTTCTGGAGTCTTGTCGTCCTCTTCCCGCTCCGCCACCTCTTCGAATGGTGGTATCCAGATAAGGTAAGCCGGATCCATTCCAAGATAGGAGCCCGGTGCCGATCCTGCATTGATCACATTGTAATCGTAGTAATCCATTTCAAGTTCTTCTTGATTTCCAAGCGAAAATTCTGAGCCTGGTCGGGCCAGGAGTTTCCTTCGATTCTGCTTCTCCTTGGACTCCTTGGGATTACTGGTCGTCCTGATGGTCGCCGTGCTAACCACACTGGCAGCTGGTGAATAGCAACCCTGAAACAGTTAACTATTAGTGAGCTCTTCTAATTTTATTAATTTTTAGCTGAAGAAATTCCAGTGTAACCTCGTAACTCACATTCGTCAGGGAAGAGCTGACACTACGGGTTCTCAGGCGACCCAATCTGAAGGATTCGGTCACCGATAGTAGGGAGCTGGCATCCTGCAGGCTCTCATCCAATCTGGAGGAGAGTAACTTCAGGGTCACCGCATCGTAGCGATCAGAGTACTTGCTCAGTCGCTTGCTGTTCATCGGTGGACTGTTGCACAGGGAACTCATTCCTGAGGATATGATGGACTCCGAGTCCCTGGCGCTGTCCTTGCAGCTCGGCGGCTCTATTGGCTCATCCGAGGGGGAATCCTTGGACTCTGACCTGCTGTGAACCGCAGCCAGTTCGGCTTCCGCAGAGGAAGGTGATCCAATGATACTTCCAGTATCCAGAGATCGCGCTGGTGACGATCTCTCGTTGCGCAGAGTCACCATGGAGGCCGAGCTTCCCAGCTCCTTAATTTCCGCGCTGCAACGAGTTTAGTTAGCTTTATTTTTCCACCTCTCTTTTAGCCTTACCATTTCGCCAGCATTCCCTGGGAATCCGACTCCTTGAACTCCGTTTCTTTGGTCAGATTTTCGGCGTCCACGCTCTCGCGGAGAATGGAGTGTCGCAAGTGGTGTTTGGGCCGCATCTTCACCATGTAAATGACCTCCGAAAGCAGAGTTGTTGTGGACATGGCCCGTGAGGGAGGACCTTGCAGGGAACTCAGCGATGCTCTGGGAGTGTGAAGTCTGGATCCTTCGTCCTGTCGCCGAGCCACTGCCAGGTGATACTTCCGATATCGCACCACATATTGGGCACCTAGAAGCGATAGAAGTGGTGATTACCATCTATAAAATCTATACTTATATTTCAAGAGCCCACCTAAAAGGGAACTAATTATGATGATTATGCTGGCAAAGATCATGGCACTCAGATGAACCAGGGTAAATCGAAGTCTTGACATGGACTTGTGGACAACAGAGCGAGTTTTTCCAGACAAACGAGTGGCGGCCACAAGTGTGATACTACTGTTACTGCTCCTTGTAGCTGTTGAACATTTAAATTAAATTAAATTATTAAATTCGTTGAATATTTATCGAAGTTTTACTCACCCAACCGCTGCTGCACATTGGCCATGAATCCCCCGGTGCAGGCTGGACTTGCCTCCTGAGTGGCATTGCCCGCCGGTCCATCGCCGGCAGAGAACTCCACCAGGAGTTGGCCACCAGTGGAATCGACGACCACCGGAACGCCGGCTCCCTTGAGGATCAGTCCACCGCCATTGAGTTCCACGAGAAGGGTGGACGAAAGCGACGGTCCATCGCGCACCTTTATGTACTGGGTGGCACAAGGCAAGCGGAGGAAACTCAGTGCCAGTGAAATGCTTTCCTCACCATCCACCTGCGAGAAAAGGAATTTTGTGTTCGTGAACATACGGGCAATTGGCTTGGGGTTTCCCCACATTCCCGGGCATGGGGCAAGCGGATGCTGCCGAAGTGGGTCAGGCATTCATCACCATTAAGCCTCCTGCCCATTGGCACATTCCCCTCATCCCTCGAACGTGTCAATTGGCAGGTCTAATCATTCCAATTGTATCGAACAAAAAAGGGCCTGAGTCAAAGTGTGTATGGATGGAAAAGTCGATAGTCCTTTCATCTGATACCCATTGAATATATATATATATACTGGACTTCAGGCCTCTTTATGGGTCCCAACATCTGGTGGAATGTCAAGAGGGTGTTGTATCAAGCAAAATGTAAAAACATTTGCAATACATTCATAATTTTTTAAAGTTAAATTTTTAATTTTTTCTATTCGTATATTTATATACGAATATATATATGGTATTTATTTCCTCTTCATTATAATATTTATTTATATCCTCCTATCTACTTTGTTTCCTAGTATTCGATAGTATAGCTCGGAGTCAATAATCATTTTTCTACCCGAGATTCTTTCTATTCTAAAAATCTCTTCAATATTATTTTTTCCAGCAATAAATCTGCTTGTATCCAATAATTGTTTGTTAATTTTTTTCTTTCACTTTTCTTGCCTTTTTTCCAACAATTTATTTCCATGCAATTTTTAACCTACTAAAAGACAATGGATGTTCTTTTCCCAAGATAGCGTTGAGCATACCCCTTCCTACCGAGAATACCGAGTACATTAAGTTCAGCTCACCCCCATTGGACCCCTTACGCATTGATAGTTTGGGGACTGGCCAAAACGCCTACCAAGTGGGGCATTTATTATGCATGAATTGAGTTCAGCCCCCTTTGGCCAGCGATGTGCGTCCAGATCGGAGCACCACTGCCCTGTGGCATGGAGCATTGAGTGGGGGCTTCTTTGTCATTTTGGGGCAGCCTGCGAAGCGTAGCGGAATTTTATTCATGGACTTGGACATCTGAGTGTTTGGCATTGTTCGTTTTTATAGTTATGGCGGCAGACAACTTGAAAGCTTTCAAAACTTGACCAAATGCCAAAGGGCAGCGTCACTTAACTTTCCCTATTTTCTACTATTTTTTTTTTTATATTTTTTTGGTAAGTTGAGAGGTTGTTATGGAATTGGTTAATAGTCTGTACCTGTATTAGCCAGAATGAGCGGCCAGGACAGCTCTGTGTGGCTCCAGCAATGATCCTTTTGGGCTTCGAAGAGCCCAGATGTACAATGCAGCCGCAACGACATCCTGGTCCAATTTCCTGGCTCACCTCGGTGCTATTTTCCTTGGTGATGACTGTACCCGAAGTCTCGTAAATGCAGTCCCACGTGTCGGCGATGCTTTTGCCACACTTTTGGGTCTCAACCGAAGGACCCTGTAAATACATATGTAAATTATATTATTAAGAGTTTAAAAAAGCGCTCAAAAGAAAAGAAAGTAGTGACGAATCGAACTGCAGAGGTGTATGAGCTATGGAAATTATCATGAAGTCTTTCTATGTTAATGAAACATTTAAAGAATTTAAACGAAAGAATAACACGTTTTTGACTTTGCACATATTTATTCAAGACTCAACAAAATTGGAACTACAAGTAAACTCAATTTTCATATCCCTCTAGTAGACGAACTGCACATCGAAGTCCTCCTCCTCGCCTTCCTCCTCGCCCTCGTCCTCGTTGGTAACACCCGTCATTTTGGATGTGGCCGTCAGTGTGTCCAGAGCCCCAATGCTGGGAGCACCCTTGATGTCCTTCGAGGATGCGGAAACGGCTAGCGGTACGGTTTCGGGCGGAGCCACTGAACCCTCACTGCTGGCCTTCTTCACAGACATGGAGCTGGTGGAACCCTCTGGCTCCTCCAGTGGCTCCTCCTCCACCTCAATGAGATCGTCCTCGCGCGATGATGAAACGTATAGAGTAGTGCCGAATTCCACATCGATTATGGTATTCTCGTCACCTCGCAACGAGGTCATTAGCCGATCCTGCATCTTCTGCTTTTGCAGATCCTCCGGAACGGTGCGATCCGGCTCCTGTTCGATGACCTCGCTGCGGAAGGCGTCGAATGGCGTTGCTTTGGGTCTCGTGGGCATGAAGCCCATTTTACCTGGAGCATACAGCGATGAGGTGGCACTGACAATGGAGGCAATCGATGGAGTCTTCGGAAGCTCCTCCGAATGGGAGCTCACGATGCTCATAAGCTGGGAGAGCAAATCGCTGCGTTTCAGCTTGCAAAGGGATATGGCCTCCTCCCGAACTTCATTTATCATTGCGGGATCATCCACATTGGCCTCGACTAATCTCTCCGGGAATTTCTTGGCTGCCTGCTCCGCCACAATCGCATCCCGCACAGTGCACTTGATCTCTTGAATGACTCCACGCAGTCGAGTAATCTCGATCTCGTGCTGGGCATGGACCACCTCCAGATTTCGATTGTCCAGATCCAAAATCTCCATTCGCTTGGCCAGGGTCCGGAGTTTTCCGGCCGCATCCTTTTGCTTGACATTCTCGCACTTTTCAGCTTGGAGAAGGGATTCATAGGCCTTCTTGTAGCGCAGTACCTCCACGTACTTGGCTTTCAGTTTCTCGTAGTTCCTGGTCAGACCCTCAATGATTTTGATCTTGTTCACGGAGTTGCGGACCAGCTCGTTTTTGATTTGATCGAGGGCACTGTACTGCTCCTCCATCTCCTTGTGCTTGGACTTCTGGTTGGTATATGCCTGCTGCAGTTTTATCTGGGACATGACCAGTAGATCGATCTCCTTTTGCAGGGCTATGTTCTCACGAATCAGGCGGCGGGTGTAGCCAGCGTTGCGGATCTCACTGGACCGGGTGAAGTCCTCGGAAACTTGCAGCAGCTTCTGTTCGACCTCCTTTTTTAGCGCATCCTTCTCCACCACAGCTCGTTGTTCCATATTATAGAGCGCCTCCTTGTGATCCTTCTCGCGCTCATTGAGATCCGCCTCCTGCTCATCGAACTTGGCCAACAGGACATCCCTCTGGATGCGGAACTCGTCGAGGGAATTCAGCTTGCCATTAAGCAGCTTTATTTCGGAGGTCAACTGGTCGTGCATGGCCTTGTATTTCGACTCCAAGTCGCCGATCTTCTCCTGTGCCACGCGGTTCTCCACATCCCGCACCTTGGTGATCTCTACCAGGCGCTCCTCCAGTTCGGTGATCGAGTTATTCCTCTCCGCCAGGGTGCGTTCCAAGTGAGCGGCCACGTCGACGCCATCGGCCTCCACTTCCTTGAGTTTCTCGGTCAGCGTGATGTTGGACTCATCGACGGTGGTCACGTGGGATCGCAGTCGAGCTAGTTTCTGGTTGAGATCCGTGATGGTCAGCTCGTAGAAGGTTCTGTCCACCTGGGTCACCTTGTTCACATCCTTCTTCTCCTTCTTCACTTTCGGCGGCATTTTTGAGGCTGCTGTTCGTTATCAGAATTGACTGTCTACGAATTTTGACGAGTGTTTGATATTTTAAGAATTACAAAACGCCAGTGACATTGTTTATAAGTATGAATTTGCACACCCATCGTTCTTTGTTTAATTAAAATGAGCTCTGTTATAACAACTAGTTGATGAACCGTTGTCAAGGAAATTAAAGCTTTTCAAAGCTGAACCCATATCCTTTACTGTTTGACCATAAAGCTTTATTTTCTGGAAGGAACTCGACTATTAATTTAGTAAAGCATTTTCCAAGGACCTAAAGAGTTTAAAGTGAATCCATTTGTTATATGTATACACATGTACTATTATTTCCAATTGTTTTCGGAAGCGAACCTGAATATCATTACAGATGTGGCTTTTTTGGGAAAAGAGTGAAACTCAGCGAACAAGAATCATTTTTTAGTTCAACCACAGCATTACCTTAAATAAACCAAACTGGACAAATATATTCTATAAAAACCATTAAAAATATCAGTTTTTTTTCAGAGGTATTTTAGCTATCCCCTTACAAATAGATATATAACTTTAAGCTCCATTTTATAAATTTTTCTCCCCAGAATGACTAACAATTTTGGTTAAATTCTATTTAAATTTAATTTAAATGTGTTTTTCTGCCTAAATCATGAATATGGTAAACATTTTACTGCCTTAAAATGCTTAAAGCGCCACTAGAAAGCCACTAATTTGAGTTTGTGGTGCTTCTGTGGTCACAAAAGGTTATTCCCCGTGTTTTCTAAAAGCAAATAGTGCCTGCCGTGTGGGAGCTTTGTTTGATTAATAGCCCGTGGGGCAATATTTGTACACGCACATGGGCGGCAACGCCTCCGGGCGTTTCTTTTGGGGGCAAATGCAAATTGTCGAGGCAAGTGGGTGTGGGTGTGGCACCCACCGACCGGGTGCTCCTCCAGCAGCCGGCCCATGGACACAGCCGCCCACGCAATTGTAGTCGCCTCACGGCGAATCCATTGTTCCAGCATCCGTGGCGTCCGCGACTCCCGTGTAAGAACTACTTGCAATAAGTGTGCGGAGCATTTAAAAACTTTGCCTGTAATTGTTCCGAACAAGTTGGCAAAGTACGGGCAAATGTGCCCCTATCGCTGGATCCTGATGCCGGAAGTTTTTGGATAATGAAATGCGCGGATGAGGACGTGGATGGTGGCAGTGCGGGAACAGATAGTGACGGAGGCGGAGGTTCATTCTTCCACTCGCTTCAACAAAAGAAACAAGATAAAGCGTGGCGCAGTAGGCCGACAATTGTCGGAAGCGTCGTAAATTCCCCACGCAATCTGGAGCAAGTGTCGCAGTGTGGAAACACGCTTGCAGACAACATAACATACCGTGCCGAAGCCACCCACTCCGGCTGCCAGTCCACTCCACGGCATGGCCCACAAACAAAAACAATGAAATAGTTCCACTTTGCCCCGGCGGGCTACACTGCAAGGAATTACTCAGTTGCCTTTCAATTTCAAGATTTTATCCGTTTTACTTTTGGGAATATAAAAAAATGTATTTGTTTCGTCACTAATGAAAATGTTTGAGCTTGTATTTGAGTTTTAGCTGAGTTTGGCTATGCCCTCATTTATATGTTCTAAGCTGAGAGTTTTTAGTTAATATAAAGTGTTTAGAATTCGCTCAGTGTAGGAAAGTCGAGTGTAATGTGTGAACTAAGCTGGAAGCAATCTCTTGGGTAACGAAGTCCCCAGAGTCGGGCGAAGTTCGCCTGTCTTTAGTTGTAGTTCCGCACTTATTGAAATCGTCTTGATGGCTCAGATGCGCCAAAGTATTAATCATTTCTGGGAGCACTCAATCAAACTTTGGCTGTTAACGTTGTCAAATCAGGTGGGGAGGCAGAGGTCGTTCAGAGGTTAATCTGGCGAGTTATTTGGGCTTACATACCTCACAGAATTTGGCCCCATATCGCGGGGGTGGTGAGTCACAGAAGCGGTAGCGATTGCGCGTTCCTCCCAAGCAATTTGTGGAGCAGGGCGTCCACTCGCTCCAAGGTCCCCAGCCACCGGTATCCGAGTCTGCGGAAAGAGTGGTGTCATGAGCTAATCACTTCAAAACTTATACAGCGTGCTTAAATATATAATATAATGGGGCGGGAAAATGAAACTATTTGAGGGTTATGTATTTCAAAAATGCCTTTGTAATGCTTTAGGGCTTGATTAAAATTTAAATAATGTGAAAAAATTTGAAGTTATGCTTTTTTAAAAATTAATGCGAAATAGTAATTAAAAGGGTATTTTTTTCAGTGTAGCGAGCACACGCAATAATGTGTTAAGAACTATTTGAACTCCAGCTTAATTGGGATTTTCCTTTTAATGGAGTTAAAAACGGCGTTAATGCACCATCGACCACTCACCGCTGACGGGCAGGGTGGGCACACAGTCCATCCGGACATCGGCTACGGCTCCGGAAATTGCCTGGCTGACGTAGACGAAGCAGTACTCTACGTACTTCTCGGAGAAGTGCTCGCAGGCAAAGTACAGGGAATGCTGGCTCTTGACGACCCGCTGCTCGGAGACATAGTGGAGCGACGTGGGTGGCTTCAGGGAGGCGACATCGGCCCGCAGCCTAGCATAAAGACGCACCCGGTCGCCCTGCTCGAGAATGCAGCCAGGATACTCGTACAGGACACCGATTCCCGTGTGCGGATCACAGGGAAATATGCTGCGGGCATACACGTTGAACACGAATTCGTCGCTCCAATCGACGCTCAGTAGCCGCCGGGTGGTGGGCACGTTCTGGGCGGGAATCATCGGTCTCAGTTGGACTGCATAGTTTCCCGCTAGTCCAAATAGTTCGCATCCCAGATGGAGGCTCTTGTTTTTGGGGAATCCGCGTATTTGCTCCGCAAAAAGGACACTAGTTGGGGTTATATTCCGATTGCAGCTGCGATCCTTGCCGCAGTAAATTAGCTCCAACCAAAATTCCGGCAATGCCAGACTGCCCGACTGATTGCAGTTGACCTCGGGAAAGCGGAGGGTCACCTCCACAGGATGCTTGGGATAGGTCTTCAGGCGCACCGGACTCACTATCATCTCGGCACTGGGCCATCGCACATCGAGCGTCTGGTGGAGTCGCTCATCCTGCGCGGGCACCAATGTGGTGGTCACCTCACTCCGGTTAACCGACTTGAGATTGCTCACCACCTGCATCTCGTAGCGTCCTCCGATCAGGAAGGTCTGGCATGGCACCGTCACCTGGGTGACATTGAATCGGGGATCCGGGAAGAGCGGTATATTCTGCACCACCTCCTTGCGCTTGCGATGCAGCACCACCTGGCTGGTATTGGTTACCTCGGGGCCCGGAGTCAAACCCTTTTCCAGCGGTGACTCCACTTCATCAATGATTTTGCTAATGACTAAAGTGCTCATTATGGTGTTGTTCCTGCTCTTCAGCCCGTCACTGGAGCTCAAGGGCTCCTCGTTGGACGGGCCACCACCGATGGTGTGCTCCTCCTCCGCCTGCGAAGACATCTCGTTCCCATTGAACTGGATCTGCACATGCAGGTCCCCGCTGAGGGCGGTGAATGTGCTGGGGGACATCAGACGACCCTTTCGCACCGCCAGCACGTGACCTTTTGTCGAAACCGCATCCGAATCCAAATTGCAGTAGCAGGAGTACACAATGCCGGCAATTTCCAAGGAGTCACCACATGAAACAAGAGAGAGAGAAAAGCAAAGCGGAGAGATAAGAATTATAAATCCTTGTAATTTGTTTCGTGTGGCTGCCTTCTGTTTGGACCCATTGAAGAGCCTCGGCCATTGTTCACTCCACCCAGGTCGTGTAAATTGAGTCGCATTCGCATCCAGCAACTCCCCCGGGTACAAATTATGCAAACAAAACAAAAACATAGAAGGAAAACTCCATCCACAGCCACGAAGTTTGATGTCTTTCTCTTTTTTTGTTGTGGATAGATAAAGACTCAACTCTACTGATCTCTATTTTAAACGGAATATACAAAATATATACCTAATATCCTAGATATTGCAAGATTTTTTAATTATATTATATTACAAAAAAATATTCAAATATTAATGCAATTGATCCTTAAGCTCTTGTGCATTTTGTGAAATAGTTGTGTTCCTAAATATATTTACAAGGACATAAAGGGTATTTCTGTTAGTTGGTTTTACATCTCGTTGTCGAATTCAAAATGACAGATGGTGAAAATGCCAGAACTAGTAAACTCCCCTGGTAAAGTTTGCACTTGCACTTGTATAGTGAAACAACATGATTTGGATAACGCCTTGCTGACCATTTCAAAGTATCTACTGTGTGCTATCCAAATATTGCGTATACGCCTGTTGGGCGTACAAATGAATTTATGTATTTATTCAGGCCGAATGTGTCAGAGGCAGTCACATGTAGTGCCGTAAATGAGTTTCACTCACTTGTCCCGCTTAATAAGAGCAACATTATGGATGAGACAATAATTTTCCACTTGACTACTGATTTCAGTCCCGATGTCAGCATGCCGATTGTCTTCTTGCGCCTCCGATTCGCCGCCATTTCCTTTGAGTTTTTCCGCATTTCCTTCGGCTTTCCCTTCGATCTCCCCTTACTTCCTCCCGCCCTTGCCGATTCAATCAGAGGTGTCAGTCTAAGAAAGAATCTCCGCCTGCCACTCAGTGGAAGGATACCAAAGGTTCCACGTCGCTGGCACACATTCTGCAATTGCGATTCTGATTCTGATTCCAATTGCGATGGCGATGGCGCGGCAGATGGCTCCTAGCCCAATCCCTCATGAAAGGAGCGTCATTTGTTTAGCTTTCATCGCCAGAGGAAAATTTTTGCTGCGACGTTGCTGGCCTTCTGTGGAGGAAAGACAGAAGTCTACCTGCCAGGCATTTTCTGCAAAAAAGAAAAAAGTTGACTTTACTGAAAGGCACACAAATCAAATTCAAGACAAATTGAGGTGCACATTTATAGACTCACTAACGAAATTATTATGATGATCTCATTTCTCCTTACTCAATTTTGATTTTATAATTTATTCTGGGATATTGATGGTCTTACAGTAAAAACTTAACAAGTGCTTTTAAACAGCAGTTAAGAAAGTAAAACTTATCTCAGATATTGATGTTGTATTTATTATCCTTCATATTCCGCTGATAATGACAAAATGAACAAAAAGACTATGCTTTTTTATGAATCATTATTGAATAGGACTTAGGGCCGTATTTTTAACAGCTTCAACTCTTGCTCCATACAAATAAACTGTCCGTAAGTAAAAAAAAAAGCTTTAAAATAAACTCCCAACAAAGGGTGTCAATGGCCCCTATTGTGGCATTAAAACTCCCCATCCCCCAACCAAAAACCCCACATATATGACCTGTTCTATGCCTGTATGTATGTTTCAAAAGGGGGAAGCAAAAAAAAAAAAAAGAAATACAATCAACCCTCATAAATTCCCAAACCAATTACTAGTCGAGCACGAAACATTTTTATGGCGATTATTTCCACAATTCAATGCGATTTCGTTGGAAGTTATGCTCCAGGACAAAGGAATAAAACAAACATAAAGAAGGAAAAGTCAAGATTCGGAGTGACTAGACAATACCTAAATAAATTGCGAGTAGACTCGATTTTTTGAACAATAGTTTAATCCAAACTCCATATACTTCAGCATTTATTTTGTTCTTTGTCGTAATTTCTATTTGATATCTAAGATTACTATTCTCAAGTAAATTCTCAAGTAATGCCCTAAAATAAAACCAAATTGACGTATATATGGGCAAATTTTAATGGCGAACATAATGACTCCCAGTGGGTAGCTAGCGACCATTCCGCGTAATTAAATAATCAGCCACAAATAAAATATTAACAACTTTTTGATCCCTGACCAGAGGCGGCGATACATTAACAGCTGGCGAGGATAAGGTGGCATAGCCAGTAATTTCCCGACTGACATGCACATCTAATTCCCGTAGTTTTTCGATTCATCAACAAAAGTTCCGAAGGTGGTTCAGGTTGGGCTAGTGTCGGATATTCAGTGAACAGGAAGAGGCATCCAGTGGATACCCACTCACCCCCACCATGGTCATTAGCGAAATCTGTCGCGTCACTGGGATATGTTACCCTCTTCGTCCTTTTCAGCACCTTAATTGCGGACACGCACGGATCGCCCGATGACCAGATGCTATACGCTATATGCGGCTATATATGTGTGTGCTGTATGTGTGCTATATAGCACACTGTACGCCCTTTGCGCTAATGAGTTGGTCCTGCCAATTGCCGCACACACGTGCGTCCGTTCGCATTTACCCGCTTTCGAGTTTTCCAACAACAGTTGGTTGTGGACGAACGCCTTTTACAGCCAGAATCATTCAGTTTTATAGCCGATTATTCCCATGGATGTTTCATGGATTTGAAACCGTTGGCTGTGAATGGAAATGGAAAACCCATGTCGTGTTTCCCTTTTCAAATTGAACTGTCTTTCGGAAACGAATGCCTTGAATGTTGTATAGCTGTTCTTTGTTTTAGAAAGGTTAGTTAAGACACTAATTCGAATGTGAGAATACTAAAATCAAACATTTAAATACCACAACCTTGGGTGATTTTCTATCCAATTTAGCTGAAAATTGCTGGTAGTAACATTTGAGTGAATAAACCAATAATTTATGAAATTTCTTTAATTTTCACATTCATTTCGCCTTTAAATGATAAGTACGTTTTAACACATTTATATTGTTATATTATTAAAATGTAAATACAACCTCCTTCTTAAGACGCCAATGTTACAGGTCTTAAATTATTCAATATATTCCTACTCCCATCAAATAAAATGTTTTACATTTATAATACAAATTCAATTCGAATTTCCCTGAACTGAAAACGAGAACATGTCGCATATGATTTTTGAAGACGAGTTTCCCCCACGGAAAATGTGCAAATAGCCCGACTTACGGACAAATCCTATGGTCATCCGGCGCACTGCGAAAGTGTGGGAAATGTAGTGGAAATCGTGCAGGGGGCCAAATAGAAAAACAGACATTTGCACCAAATTGAAAGAGGAGAGCCCACAGAATGGTTTTCTTTTTTTCGATTGTGTAGCACCCACCCACCCGAATTTCCCATTTTCAATTGACAAAGCCGGCTGAAGTTTCTTGTTCAATAGTGCAGGCCCATCAACATGATTATCGGTGTCGCTGTGGGCGATCGGAGGTCGGAGGTCGGAGGTCAGAGGGCAGTGCGTGTGTGCCCCCGGCGGCATTGGAAAACTATTAACTGCACTGTGCGGTCCTTTGAACGGCTGTTATCCGTTATCCTGCCAACCAGTCGCCACCCAGTTGCCGCCCAGCGGAGAGCGCTAATTCGCTATCGAGTCACTCGAACAATTCGAAAAGTCAATAAATAAATTACATGTTTAGTATTTAGGAATGTTAACTATAACGAATATCTATAATTTAAACATACCCGCACTAGTTATTTTTTTAGAATTCAAATAACATGATTTTTCAGATAAAGAAAACGCATACACAATTAAAATATAGTTAATCATATAATTCAAAAAATTAACTATATTTCAATACGGATAAATTAAAATGTTTTAGGTCCAACTAAGTTCCAAACGAATGCTCTCATGTATTAAAAAAACTCTGACCATATTTCTCCCAGTGCATTACTGACCAGCCTAGAACTGCGAAATTTTCGCAGCGCGGAAAATCAAAGCGACGGCGGCCGAAGAATTATGTTGCACGGCTGTCCGGGAAAATCGAAATGGAAGAGTGTGGATGAATGGGAACGGACTAGGGGAGGTCCTGTGCTTAGGGCTCTACTCTCTATCCTCTGGATAGCCAGAATGTCAATGCCCCGGCTGCGCGGGTGGCCACCAGCCTTTCCACCCTGGACTCCGTGGTATCGCCGTTATTCATTATATTTTGTGGGCAAGGAAAATTCCGTTCGGACTCGGCCAACAACATTTTGGGGTGACTTCGCCGTAAACTCCGCGGAGTACGGAGCAGGGAATACTGGGACTGGGTGGCACCACAAAACACACGCTTGCTGCAATGGCGAACCTTAAACTGCGCAAAAATCCAGCCACAAAGGAAAAATGCACAGTTTGAATATCCAAACATTTACATGCTCTGTTTACTCTTAATCAATGGCCAAGGATGGCCAGTCGCAACGAGCTGAGTCTGCACTTAAAACTCCATTTCGCCACACATATATAGCTATGTGTGTATAAACCTCGGTTACCTGGTGAAATTCCCTTTCCCCCCACATCCCCCCTTGTGTGGTGTGCAATTGGGTTAAAAACTAAAAATAAACAGAGGTAAAAGAGGTACACCCGCATGTAATTACCTGAAACGGACCTCATTCGCATTCAAAAGGCATGGCAACCATTTGCTCATTTGGACAAATAGTAAAGATAAGGTGACAGGGAAAATGCGAAAGTCAACTGGACAATAACCGAGTAAACAGGTGGAAAGCACGATGGAAAATAAGATTTCCCAACTCTCTTTTTTGCTGTGGAGAAAGACAACTGAAAATCAGCAGCCCGTTGTGAAAAGCAAAGCGAAAACTTAGTTAATGAATGAGAAAATATTCTCAGGGAAATCTGTTTCTATGTCAGCAAGGAAAACCCAAAGAGAGAACACTAGAAACGATTTTCTCGACTATCAGATACCCGTTAATTTGCTAGTGGATGTATCAATGTTTTTTTTTTTTTGCTATAACAATAGAAATTAGCAAGACAAACAATTAAATTAAAAAAAAAAAGTTTTCATAGTTTCTGAGATCTTAAAGTTTATACGGACGGACAGACGGACAAGGCCAAAATGTATAAACTTTTAAACGAATCTAAGAGTAAGAGGTATAAGGAGCGCTTTCTATGGAGTGTTAAAAAAGATGCAACATTAAAATAATAGTTTCTTTTTAATTGAAGTAAAATTAAGTTTGTTAAAGAGCTATCATTGCACTGTTTCTTATCCAACGGAATCTGAAACCAAAAGCTTCAAAGTGCATCACCTAAAGTTACGGCAACAAAAATAAATGCCCTATAGCTGCGAGGGGGTTTAGAGGGTTAAAACAAAACAACAATTTGAAGAGGGGGCGGAAGCGGGGGCGTGGCAGTCACTGTGCTTGACACCAAAACCACAAAAAACTTTAATGACTGCGACATCAGCCGCAGAATCGTTGTGAAGTGAGTCCAGCAAAACGCTTCTTTGTCCCCAGCAAAAACAGGAAAAAACATGAAAATCGTGTAGAGTGTCAGAAAACAAAGAAGCTATTAAATGCAAATTAATTTTACAAATAAAATCGATTGTTCGTTCAGCTTTTGACACAGAGCAGCAATTTCAAAATACCTTTGAAACTTTGAAAGAAACTCGGGTTTCAATCATGACCGCAAATAACTGACAGTTCCTTCCAATTTGAAACACTTTGGCAGTTGGAGAAGTTGATTTAATAAACTTTATAAAATTTATCACGAAAGTTGCCAAGTACTTAAAGTACCATCAAATTCCTTTCAAGTCATAAAATTATGCATTGCATGTGGTGGCTTGCGTGTTCCGCACAAAGGACAAACACACTAAATACCCATGGAACTGGCTGATCCCTCGACATCGAACTGGGAATCCACCGGCAGTTTAGCCCGTCCAAGTGGGGAGGTCTGTAAAGCTGGCGAGGCGAAAATTGCTCCAGACTGCATCCTTATCGCATGGCATTTTCCACAAGAATAACCCAACACATCTCGCGTGCCCGGTGAAATTGACATTGACGTTGGCGCCGAACAGTGGGTGCTCTTTGGGGCATGGCATGATGTGGAGGGGGATCTCCGACAAACTTGCAACTCTTTCGTCAGAAGTTAGGGTTACCCGACAAGCCGTTGGCTAAATATTATGTACATTACCCCTAGAATAAAGGCGGGAATGGCTCACATTATTCCGGGCCACAGCAAAACCCCATCACCTGTGGCCACGCCATGACGAATGGAAAGCCACGGAAAACTGGGCAGTTTGTGGATAGTGCCTGCGTCCTCCGATACACTGAGAATCATGGAAAATACTAAGATAAATTACTACCAATTCATGTAATACAACAAGGTACTAACTCATAGTCAATCTATCTTAATATAAAAGCCACTTGGTAATTCAAACTATCATGGGTTGTTGAAACGGAAGCCATATACCCTAATATAAAGAGTCCTTCAAATTGATTGAACAAGAATGCAGTGTCCTCCTATTTCCAAGTAAAAAATCAAGGCAATCATTATACGTGTCAATTTGGATACCCATCTCTAGAAGTTTATTAAACAAGAATGTTTTCTTTTCCTGTTTCCACATTTGTATGCATATGCTTTCATTTCAGATGCCAATTTCTACACTCATCTCTAGCTGTTTTGTATGGTCTTTTCCCAGTTTCGACTGCTTTTTTATCGCAGTGCACGGGAGTGAAAGAGCAGCAGCGAGCCGTGCATGAGCCACTTGAGAGGGCGCCGGAGGCCAATGGCGGGATTGCATGCAGGTGGACACTAAAGCGCGTCCTGCATCCTTCGTGCCCATCCTACAGTTCTCGTGCTTCGTGGGGGCAGCACTGAAAGTGCTACTTAATAATTGAAGACCCAGTCTTGGCACCACCGCAAAACCTGTCGGACCCGGGGACTGACTTCATTTTAATAAACGTCTACGTCGTCTGCACAGGAAACTTAGTGACTAGACCGCAATCTTAGACAGCTACAGCAAAGTACAGTGAAAGGAATTCTTCGAGTTATGTGACTCACTGAGAAACTTTGCTGAATCTTGCTGCAGCTAATAGCATATCTAACTAAAACTGAATACCATATAATAACTTTCATGAAAGGCATACATACTTTAATAAAGCTAAAAACTACTTCGTTAATGATTATTCATATAAACTAAACAATTTTCCAAGCATAGCTTAGTTTTGGGTCACAAATATTGCTCCAGTGTCCCGGGAATCCAGGAATGCATGCATCTCGAGAGTGGGTGTGCCGGGTTCGCCTTGCGTGCGCCACTAAATGTGCACTTAAATCAGTCAGCCACATTGTCGGTGTCCGCCTCCTGTTGTCTACACTCCGAGTAGCTTTCTCCGCCTTTCTACTCGGAACGCCTTCGGGTGTCCGTCGTCCGGAGTCCTGGGTGCTGAGTCCTGTGGCTGTCGCCTTTGTTCGTGCCATAAAGTTGGCTGCTAACACATCTCAACACTTGGGATCCGCATCCGTGAAGTTGGCGATGCACATACACAAATGGATGCGAAATCCTAAGAAGGGGCTTATTAATTACCACTGTGACGTCAAATGAAGCCTTGCCGAGTTGCATTCGGTATGGCAGCTGAAAGTTTCAATAATCTCAAACTTGATGAAATGCTTGAACTACCGAGTAGACGTTTATTACATACTAGTTTCGTCTGTGGCTATTGACAAGCAAGAGACAGCTTGGATATTAAATTTTCACAGCAAATGTATAACATTTTACGCATATTTGAGGTATACATTTTAACTGGCATACATTTCGCAAATATTGATTTCGCATTTATAGCAAATTTTGAAGTATAGTCCCCATACTTTTTTCACAAAAAAAAAAAAAAATAACAATAATATTCCAGCAAATTGAAATTGCTTTACGTTTTTGTAGATAAGAAAGCCACACACACCCCGCATAATCATGAATAATGCTCATCTAATGTCTTCATATGGGGGAAAATGAATTACAAGCCATTTGCTTTTGACCCAGATTTATAATTTTCCATTTCGAACCCGCACGTCCGAATAGATCGGATAAACACATATCGTCGAATCAGCAGAGGGAAAAGTGAAAGGGCGGATTATTAGGGTCGCCAAATATAAACTCTTCGTCTTGATTTTCGATTGCCGAAATCCAGGACTCTGGAACTTGAGCCTGGAGTTGCACCCCTCCCTCACTTTATCTCGAGCAAGGCAAAAAAAAAACCCAGTAGAAGTATTCATATTTGCATAACTCTCCCGTTTGAGTTTCGTGGGGCGATGTCGCCATATATCCTGCCCATTCTTCCCCCAAAGGCTCTTGTATATACTCCGCAGTATCCTTTTCTACTGCGCACTTGTATTTGTGCGAACGTGTGTGTGTGCGTGTGATTGCATGTTTGTGTGTGTGTACTTGTGGTCGTTGACGCTGAAACAGCTGGAAGTTGATTTGTCAGATTTTATGGCAGTCTTTCAGGCGCCAGAACCGGCGAAGAGAAGAAATCCATTAATCGAAGGAAAAGACGGCGAGGAGTCCAAAGGAGTTCAGTTCATCAAGCAAATCGAATATAACGTAGTCAGCTAAACGACAAACTCTTTGGATGGCAATATGTTGCCCCACTTCCAAGACTTTGTCTGCATTTCGCGATGGTATTAAAAAACGCAAGTCAGCTTAGATTAATTACAATTCTCAACTGAAACGAAGACGAGAGTTTTGTGTACTTGGAATGTTTTTGATTTCTGATTTTGTAAGGAATAGGAACTGTTTTTCAAATGGGTAAGAAAACTTTCCCAAAATAATAATAGTTTTTCCAATTAATAAGCGTTAGTTAAAACTTTTGCAACTAACCAATAATTGCATAAAAATCGCTTTAATGAATTTTAACTGCATTTGTATGAACAAATAGGGGAAAAAAGTGTTGATTACGTTTCGATGGCCACAAATCATCACAATTAAATTTCATTTGTTGTCTCGCCAACAAGTCAATATTTATATAATTTTTATAACATTTGCCATTATTTCTATGGCGATGGCTCGTCAGTTTTTACGAGCAATTTGAGGCATAAAAGTGCTTAAACAACTTTAATTGGAGCCCACATTGCGTGACTGAAATGTGTTATTTTGGGAAAAGTAAATTACTGCACTTTTGCGGCTTTGCCAGCAGGCTCGACAAATATTAACTAGCCAAAGCAATGTCAATATGGACACAGTAATACATTGTAAATTGATATAGAAAAGCAAAAGCCAAATCGAAAACGCAAATATATGGATTTCTCGCGTACATATATTACATAGCTACAAATTAGAGCTACAACTAGTTGCTGATTAAAGGGAAACCCACATAAACAGGGGCAAAAAAAAAAAAAAAATGAAAGGAACCCCACCCCCAAATTCGAATATCTGTAAACTCATAAATTTATTGCCGCATCTAGGCTCTAGCCATTAAGCGGATTTTGAAAATTAATTTCCGATAACGGATTTGGGTGGAATGAATAATGCCGAGGCATTGAAATTTTAAGCGGCATTATTTGCGCATTCGCTTTCGCATGATTTGTCGTTGTTGATTCTGCGGTTCAGTTTCACGGCCCTTCGAGCTGTGTGCTCGGCATGATTAATGGAATGTGCACCCATTCCCATTCCCAGTCCAGTCCCCAAACACCCCGAAATACCCCGGAGCAACACTCCGTCCAAAGTGTCCATTACGATAATGAGCGGCGGCCAAAAAACAAGCTCAGTTACGAGGATGAAGCCTAAATTCGAGCAGCTGGGAAAAATTGAAATTGAAATACCCTCAAAAGTTTGTACTCTCGCTTTTACTATATGTGCAGTTCATTCAACTAGGGCTGGATGGAGTGGAAGCCCCAAAAAATTCGTCTAAAAAGTCCATACTCAGTAGTCATTATAATCATTGCCTACTTTTGGGGAACTAAAGCCACATCAAATTGATTTGTTTGTGTTTGTACATATAGGAATTTAAATAGGAGTTATTGTACCCATTTTTAAGAGTTTAAGAAGGAGTATGAAAAATCGTACAATATTATCAAATATATATACCAAATATATTTTGGCATACCCACAACATTTGTTTCCAGAGCCTTTCAGATATTTTCCATTCCGATGCATACATTAATTAAAAATGTTTTGCTTTTCCCTTCAGTTTCCAAATGCTTTCCAAAGTGTAACACGCATATTGCAAAATATTTTGCATATTTGGCCATCACGTCGAAAAGTAATCAGCCGAAAGCAGGTCATTAAGTTTATTTTACGAGTGTCTATATCTGCTGGATTGCGCCGTGCTGACCAGGAGATGAGTTCCAGTTTCAGTTCCCAGCTGCCAGCTACCAGATGCTAGCTGGCTATCCATAATTGTGCCAAGTGTCCGGCGGTGGATCTAATTTAAATAAAAATTGTTCTCATTATATTCGGCGTCACGTGCCTCGCAGGCATCAGATGTGATGGAGTCGAAAATATGGCGTCTCACCACCTTGGCATGCCCACATAACACCACTCCCACTAACACCCACCCATCTTCCAGGCTCCCTAGCATCCCATCTGGCTGCCTCCTCTGCGAAATTGTTTTGGGTAACTGGTGGGGGCTTATGGGACACGCCATATACCACTTCTCCATCCGGATCCTGAAAGCAAGCGCGTAATGAGCACTGAGGGAGCAGCGACAGGAGTGTTGCAGAAACTTAAGTTACTATTCATAGCCAGTTTTTCGCTACATGAGATCACATTTAACTCAACTACTTATAATTGCAAGCAGACAATTATTTTATATAAATATTTATATTTTTAAACATTTCGAATGATATTTGCCTTAGAGCTCAGTTCGAATGGTGTGATCATTCCTCAATTCATTTCATTTGAATATTTTAAGAGCTGACTTGGCCTTCTCATCACTGAATTTTCGATGGCGTGAAGGAAGATCTCGGTGGTTGGGGCACCTCGTTGACTTCGATTTATGTTTGCTGCGAGTCGACAGCCCCCGAAAGTAAATTAAATTTGCGTTTTTTTATTAGGAAGTATTTTATTTAATCGTGCAGACCTGCTTCCGCCGTCTTACCGTGTGGAATGTGGATTCCACGGAATGGGAGTCCTCCAGCTTCCTTATTCCCCCAAATGTCGAGTGTTATTGTACCTGTTCTGTGATTATTCGCCTTGTTTGAAAGAAGACACTCACACATACGAACACACACACCCAGACACAGGGAAGCGCGCGTGTGTTTTGAGTTTTCTTGTTGGCACACACCGGAAATGGGAAATTATTCCGTTTCCGTCGCGACGGACGAGTTCCATTCTCGCATAAATCGCAAATGAAACCATGAGACCATTGTGCGCGTAATTGCATATGTGAGTCCTTCCATGCGTTTAGCAGAAAATTAAAAACCTAGGTGACTCGAACTCAATGCTCATAAATTGTCGACTTTACAGGCATCATAAGCTGTGGCAGAGTATTGTTATTATTTTCACCTTTTTGCGGATATAAAGCCTAGTACTTTTGGTCGAAAGTTAAACATAATCTGCTTTCATATAAATCTCATTTTAAGTACATGTGGAAACAAATGTTTTATAGTAGCTACGACTAACGTTTATTATAAGCATTAGATGTAATCCAATCACGACTTTGAAAGGCTTTGCGATTTATTTTATTTTTGATAAATAAATATTATGCAATACCCAATTTGAGCAGCTTATTTCGTTATTTCGTTTGATAATTAAAGCGACAATTATCGCACTCATACTTAAAGAGCTCTTTAAATTGCGTATACGCCCCGTCTGGCAATTGAAGGCAGTCGAGTGGGCCACGTGCGTTGGCAGGAAGTGCAGGGAGTGCAAGAAGTGGCCACAATTGCATTTAGCCGAACTAAAAACATTTACGAACGGCAAACACTGCGTGACAGAATGAGCGGAAAAGGCTTCGCCGGCGGTGCAGACAAGTCGCTCCAGATGGCACACAATAGACACTTAAATGGCAAAAGTTAAAATTACAATTAAACACAAAGTGAGAGACTGAGAAGCCGCGCAAAAGGTTGATGGTACACAGGGAAAAAAAATATAAATAGTCCTATCTTAGATTCTTTTGATGCTATTCAATTATAGTTAAGTTAAGAATACTTACAACACTAACACTCAGATGATATCCAACTTATTTTAATGTTTCATTTGTGCTTACTATAAGTATTCGATGAGCTATGAACTTTCAAGTAGCAAACTTATAATTTTACAAGCATATCTAAAAGGAATTTTAAAATCGTTATTAAAAATTTATATAATTTACCGTGGAATTGTATATTAAGTTTAAAAATTTAAAATGTATCTATCATTTCAGTTTTGCTCGGCATTTAACTAACATTGCATACCATTATTCATATAATTCGTTGGATAATATCCTCATTTCGTTTCCTGTACATGGATCCCTAGGCGGCATTCGGCAGGGTCATCGGATATCCTTCCGCTGCAGGAACTGCAGAAAAGAACAGCATGGTCCTGACAAATGCAAACAACTCGACGAAGTGAAGCCCCACGGAGCTGGGTAAATTGTTGGCTTAACAAATTGCTAATCCACTTTCACCGGGTGCTGGGATGGGGGATTGGATGAGGGGAAGGCATTTGAATGCCTGTCGAATCCTCAAAGTGGTGGGCAATCGGAGAGTCGCTTTGGCATCCATTCGAGACTATAGCCCCGGAAAAATCCCCTCTTGGCGAACTTTTTGCGCTCAGATCAAAGGGAGCATCTGTGTGATATGATTAGGTTGCAGTTGCACAACACCGAGATGCAAACTACATGAATTACAAGTTTGTGATTTAATCAAGATTGCATATCGTTTAAAGCCTCATAGTTGAGGTGTTGTTCTAGATTTGCATGTGAAGCAAGCGGAGCTGGCTAAAATATTTAAATTAAATTGCGTTCCGAGAATGTGCACTGCTTTCGGCACACTCAAAGGTCATTTCACTTGGCTTTCAAGAAAATTAGTTTTAAATTAATTAAAAGATTTTCCCATAACTGTGCGCTATGTGGCTCTTGATGGCGTTGGAGAGCCGAATGCCGAGCCAGAAAGAATGCTAAAACTTGGATAATCATCCCAGCACCGCACCGCCCACATTTCCAAGTGCTGGCCGACCTACCCGCACCACCGCCCACCGCCCAAGAACTCGGTTCACTTTTTAATAGTTCGCAAACCACGGAGGGCTATGTGAGTTTAAACACTGTTACAAATACTTTTCCGGAGGCGGAATGCGTGCGCCACTGGAGTTGCGAGGCAGGCGCTATCCAGAAAACTTTGCCTTTCGCTCTTTTTTGCCGTTTTCATGTAGGCCTTGAGTATTTATTTGCATTTCAACTTGGCGACGGCACAGCAATCGCTTCAGCAAAATTAAGCACTTAAATTATGCAGACACAGTTTAATTACAGTTCGCATTAGGCAGTAGTAACTATATAAGGAAGGATTATTCCCCTTTCCGCCTGCGGAAATTTAAGGATTTTAAGGATCCAACGGAAATGGTGCAATATGCAAATATTTCAAATCCATTTAGAGTTAATCAACAAATCGTCTTGAGTAACTGGAGACAACTGACGGTCATCGAGTTACTAAATAAATATTTTTGCAAGCATTTGTATGTTTGCATGTTGGCGTTGCGAAAGGAAATTAACCCGTGAGAAAGGACTTTGGCATACGAGGTACTTCAGACCGCCGTCAGCTGTTTACACTTTCATCCCCAATATTCACAGTTGCCTGCCAAAGAAAGTTACCAAAAATCCACAAAAAGGCTGGCTGACTTTACCTTCTAAACTCTTTCCTTACATTTTGAAGTCTAGTTACCCGACATTGGAAAAGTTAGCGAAACGTTACCTGTTGTGGATACATTTTTAGTCCCGAAAAAAGGTCGGTTAAAAGTTTTAATGGGTATTGCTTATACGGAAAATTTGGTAATCAAAGGAAATACGTTTTACACCATGTTTAAGACCCTGCTACATGTGTATTTATATATAAGATACCCATTAGTTTAGTTTCCAGTCACTTGAATATAGGGAAAGCATATGGGGAATCCCTAGTTATAAAGGTCCGCATGGGGTTGTTTTCCACGGCTCACTCGCTTGTTGCAGTAGGATTGGACGGCATGGTATGGATACAACCCCCGAGGAAGTCCGCCAGCTCTCTCCAATCGCTACCTGGCCCCTGATTAATTTAGTCTGGGTCTCTCACTTTGTTCTGTTCTGTTCTGTTTTCTTTTCCGCCAGGTACCCACAGGGTATACCATGACATGTGTTCCTCCATGAACTGGGTGTGGGTGGTGGTTACTTACCCAGGTAGTCCAGGGAAGGTGGTGCATTTCTAAGCGAGTCAAATTGAATGCAACGAAGAAGACCTGTGACATCAGATGTCCATGTTGTATGTACATGAACGTAATTAGAAAAGCATCGGTGTACAATGTGCATGGGTTCGTGTGTGAAAGCCACCAGGAAGTCCGAAAATATAAAAAGAGTAATTGCTAAAACCAACTGCAAGTCACAGTCTATTTGTTGCCAACTTTGATGCAAATCTGTTTGGAGCTGGCTCTCGAAATGCTCCCTAGATATTGTATGAAAAGGGTATTGGATTCAGGGCAAATGATGATAAACCGAAGTAGAGACACCCTTTTTTTTCTCAAATTTCAACACTTCATACACAATGGCAACGGCTTTAAGCCAAACTTCTTTACCTCCAATGGCGTTATTCTTGAGCCAAATCAATTGACAGGCTGAAAAGGAAACCATTTCAGCAGTCAAAGACTGCTGAGGAAATTAAAGAAATCTGACGGATTTCCATTGTCGACTTTTCCGCCCTCTGTCTGCCTGGCAATTGACCACTTTTGGGCTTGACAAAGGAGAAACAGGCCAGACAAAGGGGAAAAGCCCTCAAAGGAAATTCAACTTAATGGATTTTAAATGTTGAGGTTGATCGGCCCCTTTAAGAAGACCAATGTGTCCTGTTTACAAAACAAGGAATTTGTTACCAATTCAAATTTATGTTTTGTTTCCAATGAACTGGAGTTAAATATACTCACAGATACATTACAGATAACAAGGATTTAAATTGCATAACCATATCTCCAGTGTGCTTTAGAATCAATAATGAGCTGCTAACTATACCCTCTTAAGCTAATTAAAAAGATTAGCTTTATCGATCCACTAATATCACACCCGGAGCATTTGTTTTAATAGTTATGAATCTGAGTAATGTTAGCACGCAAGGATTGAAAATTGTACTGAGGAATAAGAAATTGTTTGGTGCACTCAACCCACTTTGTTTACCCCTGTGTCACAAATTAAAAACATTTGGGAATAACATGAACACAGTTTTGTATTAAAATAACATCCTCTTTTATAGCAAATCGTAGTGACTAATAGCCATTTCCTTCTTATATCGATCTCCCAAAGTATTTAACTCCGCCTTCCTTTGCATATCTGCAAATGTATGAGCTTTTCACACGCAACTTACTCGAATGGTAAATCATTGAGTTCAATTAGATTTATGCCCGAGAACGAGATTTATATATTTCTCAAAAGGATTTCTGTGGTCCCACACTTTTGAATAAAATTGCAGCCTTGTTGATTCTAGTTTTCCTTGGAATTGATTATCCCATACCTGTCGTCGGCGGCAGTTTGAAAAAACACCCCGAATCGCCTGCAATTTTCGAAACACCACCGAAAAACGAGAGCGGGAAACAAAACCAGACCAGACCAGACAGTCGTATAAAGAGAATATAATAACTGCAATGAGATCACTTCACTCACCAAAGAGCAGGATGATATATGCAGTTGCACTACACGATTATTCTGTTGATGAGTAGTTCACTGAGCACTTAAGTATATCTACAGAACCTTTTGACTTAACCCGGCAACGCCAGTAGTTTGGTTTGAAAACCGAATCGAGACAAAGACCGCAGCACTCGTTATGGCCATTTGGAGGACCTTTGTTCACTAACGTTCGGTGAATTCAATTTTGACAATTTTCAAGTGTAACTTGACGGCGGCGGCACAATTCACGAGATACAATTCCAACCGATAGAAGCGTTTTCCATATGAAGTATCTACGAGATGCGGCAAAAAATCCGAACAGCCAAGCGGTGCGGACTTTCACCCACGAACACAGACGGCAGCAAACTGATTGCCACGCGACTTTGAGCCACCGGCCAGAGCCAAAATAAAGCCACGAGCGCACAGACGAGCACGAGCCACCAGGACGTGAACCGGATTCGGCACTTCAAGCGGACTCCTCGTGGAAAAAGCGAGAGGCGCACGCCAACGATGGTGTGAGGACTGCGCCGAGAGAGCGGGCGAGAGACCGAGATGAGAGCGGGCACGGGCACCAAGGATGCAACGCATGGTGGTTGATTTCCCACCCGACGAGGGGGTGGCTGAAGTAGTTGGGTGGTGTGGAGGACATCCAGCGCGAATTGTCATGTTGTGACGCCGTCTGCTGCTAGTTTTACTACAGCAAGGCGGGCGAAAGGGGGTGGAAAGGCTGTTGCCGGCCAGTTGAACTCTTGGCCAGCTTAAATCCCGCATCTGCATGCTCAAATCTGTGTGCTGCCTACATAGATTGATATTGAATTTTGGTTGTAAACTGGGAAATTAACTAGGTAAATACTGATTCTGCTTGAAACTATGAATATGAACACAGTTTACCTATCATTTGTTATTTAAAAGCCTAAGCTTGAAAGCCTGAACGAAATATATTGCTTTTAAATATTTAAACCAATAAGTATTCAGATATTTTCAGATACCAATAAATATACATATATATTTATAAAAATAAAACCCGTACCTTATTTTAGAGGTAACTTTTTTTAATGAATGATGAACACTTCGCGTCGGTTTACTTGCAATACCGATCGGCTTTCATTTTACTGCGTCTATCCAGAAGAGTTTCATGCAAAGATCCCTGAGCTTTTGCCTGCTCGAGTTCTTTGACATCGTTCTGATTAATCCGCATCTTCTTGTCCTGGAACTTTTGAAATTTTTTCCTAAAAAATGCGAAAGGTTCGAAATTTGAAATGGGTAACGCGGAATTCAACCTTTTTAAGTCCTATAAATCATAATCATCAGCTGAACTTACACATAGTTCTTCTCGACTTCGCCCAAGTCTCCCTTTTCTTCCTTGGGCTCCGTATCGATGACCACATCCCTGCTCGCATTACTCCGCACTTTACAGATCTCATGCTGACCCACCTTCTTTCGCAATGCCACGCAGGCGTCGTCTTGGGGATCGATCGACATAAAGTGTCCGGTTTCGGATAGAAGAGCCATTCGTTGTTCCTTTAATTACGTTGATTAGTTTTATCGTTTCAAAACATTTGTATATAGGTAAGACTTACCTCAAAAACCGGCTCCCACTGCTCCATGCCGCCCACTGCTTCGGAGCGCCCCGTGACCATTCCATCCTTCTCAATTTTCAAGTACTTGCCATAGCCAGACTTAAACGCTACCTTTCGGTCGTTGATGGGAAAAGCCGTGAAAATCTCCTCGGGATCTGGGCCATCGCCAGCGTTGTGTGGTGCTCCCAATGTGAAGAGACTAAAATGTTAATGGACACCCGGTATAATTAAAGTACCAATGGGCAGATCTTTTTCACTATTACCCATTGTCCATGGCCTTTAGGTAACTCCTATCGCCAAACTCTATGGACACTGTACCGGTGATGTCGGCCGCTGTCTTTGCTGCCCACCAACCGCCGTGCTTCACGGCATCCTCATCCACTACTACCTTGGCCTTTTTGGAAGATCCAGCCTCATCCTTTTCCTTCTTGCGTTTTTTGCTCTTTCTACAAATCGAGAATTTCAATTGATGCTATTGGCAGATTTGTAGTTACATACTTGAGTTTCTCGCCTTTTAGAACCAATTTCTTAATGCGTGCATGATCGTAGTCTGACATCGTCACAAAATAGGTAAATTGTTGATATAGTTTTGGTTTACAACACAATAAACAAACATGCGATACAACATCGCAGATGAGCTGGTCTATCGGCTATCGATATCTTACCAATAAAATACTGTAAGCGTACATTTTAAAAAGTACGGACTCAAACCATTCATTAACTTGGTAAAAAAATTAAAATCAAATGATTTTTGATCTGTGAGAGATAAGACATATTTCATCTTTCATCACATACATATATTTATTCTCGTAATTCATTATATATTTGCTTACAAAAAGGAAATACAATCACGGCTGCTGGATTTGTTAAACTAAACAAAAGACTTAAACTAAACATTTGACTTAGATACATACTTTTATAAATTATTATTATAAATTATAAATAAATATGTGTAAATAATACGTTTCAAATAGCTTAAATAGGAAACATCTTATTTTCATATACTTTGGAAAAAGCGTTGGCATGGTCACATATAAGCTTGTAAATATGAATAAATACAACAAACAGGATCGTCCGTAAGTAAATAGGAATGCACAAATAAAGTATTCAACTCCATCACATATATCCTTCGACAGAGACATTTTGCCATTGGCCCTGAAATGGAGAGGGTATTTTTTTTTAATTATAAATTCAACCAACCCAATGTTTAGATTGCATACCGCAATGCCAAGGTTCCATCCTACGCCTGCAGGATTTTCCTCTGTAATTCCGCAGCGCCTGCAAATGATACCATTGAGGGAGATGGCCCACACCTCGGAGCCCACGGACACCGAGCGGAAGCCACAATGCTGATCCGTGTGCGGTGGCACATTGGCGGCATTGGGCAGAAACTGCCAGTGGGAGCCCTCAGGGAAAGTCCTCGAAATCTCCTTACGCACAGCCAAACGTTGCTGGTTGTCCAGCGCCCAAATCCCAGCCCGACCCACGCTTATCGCTTTAAAGGTCACACCCGCGGGTGCCTCCACTTGTTGCCAGGCATCGCCGCACGGATTCTGCCTGCTGATGCCATACCGGAAGAACACCATGCCGTTGCGCGCCACAGTCCACACCTGACCTGTGGGCCCCACGCTGATCCCAACTAACGGCTGGTCGCTGGTTATGTGCTCCCAGGCATCGCCACGAGGGTTTAAGCTGCATACACCATGCCGGATGAGGACATCACCATTGGAGGCAATCGCCCAGGCAGCCACTGCTGTGTTTCTCTCACCCGAACAGCTGTGATCCACATCTTCATCCAATACCTAGTAGGAAAATGTTTAAAAAACAACCATGTTGAGAATTTTTTAAGTAGAACCATACCTGCAGGGCAGCATCAAGGATTTTGGACTGACTAAGCTCCTGCCATGGTCCGCTGCTGCTAAGACGACATCGCTTCATCCATCTTCGTCGACGCACGCAATCTGTGAGTTTTTTGTGAGCATGGTAGTTGGCGGGGAAGTCGATGGCGTATTGCCAGCCCTCCTTGTCCGCGCCCCCAGGAATGTTGTAGTCAATGGCCCAATCGGAGATCCATTCGCAGTGCGTAGACAGCAGCTTGGTGTGCTCCTTGCTCCGCTTCTGCCGCCCAGTAGCATCGCTCCACATGTGCCGATCCGTCGGCAGGCTCTTCGCCGTGAAACCACTGATTGGATTCCAACGTTGATTTTCGTACACATAGTAGGTGTGTGTGTCAATCATTGGGTTAATTTTGCCGGACCCCTCCAAGCCCTTTAGGAACATTCCTCCCCAGCCTCCGTTGTAAACCCAGCCAGTGTTGTCACAGGATATGCCCCACACCACATCCACGCCGCTGTTGAAAATCCTCTTAATGTGACCGCCCATTTGGCGCCAGTGCATGCGCTCCATTGAGACAATTAGGGAGGGGCAGCGGTAGAGTACATTGAAAAGCTTAATACGGCCACTCACATAAAGCCGCGTCACGCTTTCCGGATCGATGCGGTACTTGTAGTCGGTATATACGGCATTGTTCACGATGATCAAGTAGTGATCTTGCAGAGCCCTGTAAGGATATTCAAGTATGTATTAGGCATTCGATTTCATTCCCAGGATTCTATTCCTACCTTATTTTCAACGAAAAAGTTGCTCCGGGAGCAAAGGCCATTTTGTCATTGCGAATCTCGTCCAGCCATTCGGACTCCTTCATCGAGTTGAGCACCGTGGTGCGTTCGTTGAAACGGGGATTCAGGTGCAGAGCAATGACCCGATGCTTCTCCACGCGATGAGGCTGAACTTTTACTGCAGAATGCGACTGCAAGTCGAAACGAATCTGATCAGCGTCATCGTACACACAGCCAGATATCTCTAGCTCAGTACCACATGGCATTCTGAAATTAACATATACAGGAGGTAATTATTAAAAAATTAAGCTTTTAGAATTAAATGGAATACGAAGCTTCTGGTAAATTGCCTGCTTGGATAAATTGAACAATTTGAATTCAACAAAACTCCAGCGCTAGATTTATCCATCACTCAAAAATATTTTTCTATCATAGCAGTTTAAACAATATAATACCTACATACTTCACAAAACAATCCTACCACATAAATTTTAATAGAATCTTCGACCGACAGGTAAGTTTTTAAGCCCACTTACCCATTGTAAAGAGTATTGTAGTATGGAGTTTCGCAAGTGGAAACATCCATCTTCTCCACGTATCCCTCGCTGGGTTCACTTGTCTGATGTGCCTTCATGTTGGCGGGATCAAACACAAAGACATCGCCCAACTCGCTGGTTATCCAGATCGCATTGCCAGCCGGTTTTCCCACCATAGTGTTGATCTGGCTACAGACTGACGACAGGTGGGACAACCAGTCCTCCATTTCCGAGTCACTGGAGAACTGTAGCTTAACGGGCGAACAGTTTACGGGAAGATGAGGAGCATGAATAGCGATCCGCGGTGCTCCGGCTTCACTGCAGCACTGAACACAGGTGATGTCTGACAACGGGAACTGAATCTTCGTGGCGGCTCCATCCGGACTAAGTACCGTAAAAGTTCCAGAGTCCCCGGATCGCGAGTTTTCACTACTATTTGTGTCAGTGCCACTGCCACTGCTTACCCACTCAAGTTCGATGATACAATCCTCAAACTCGCCTCCAGGTCGCTGATAGCGCGCATCCGCCGATTTGACCCACGAAGAAAGCTCCACTGCCTTCTCGAACTTGGCCACAGTCTGAAGCTTGGCCAGTTTCTCCTGACGTCGCTGCAACTTGTTCACAATATCCTTTCGCCAATTGGCATTCACGTCCACTTTACTGTCGCTCGTCTGCTCGTTAAACCAATTGGGCATGTTGCTGGCATCCACAGTCACAGCACCTGAAGCTACGCAGCTCCATAGTATCCCGCATTCTGTCCAAAATTGTGATCCCGTATGGTCGTCATCTTCTCCCAGAAACACATCCGATCCATGGTGCGTGGAGTCCGACTCAAACACGGTCGAATCGCTCTCTGGATGCGCTTCAGTGCCCACGACGGACCCAACACTTCGGACGGGAGACCAAGCTCTTGGATTCCTCAGCTGGGTCTCAAACTTGCCAGTTACCACCTCCACCACATCCGCTGCGGGAGCACTGGAAGCATGTGAAGTTTCGCGAAGCGCCGCCGTTCTCTGCTTGTGGCGATCGTTGAGATTCAGACTTCCAATTGTCGGAGGTGAATCGGCACTGAGTTTCCAACGTTCGTTCTTAAGAAGACCAGGTGGACCGCCATTACTAGAGCAGGAGCCCGTAGAGCTGTTGAGCACAGTTTCTATAACTGCACACGTCTCTACCACACCCTTCTCCTTCTCCTTGGAGTACAAATTGGAGAAGCTCTGGTGCTTTGAGCCTGGCGTTGAACTACTTCCGCCGCTTTTACGAGAGACTATGGATAGAGAGCTAGAAGTGCGGCTGATTTGCATGGGACATTGAATTAAACGCCATTTTTTGCCAGTAGGGTCGGCAGAGGTCACCCCAGAGCGGTGGTACAAACAACGGTCAGCGGCTCCAATGGCAAAGACCTGCGAAAGAGTATGTTCATATCTAAGATAATTGGGTAGATCTAACACTGGTTTACCTGATCGTTGGCCGCCACAGAGACCATTGAAATGTTTCCCACCATTTCCACCCAGCCCTTGCCAATGGCCGAATCCTCGCTTATGCCCGCTGCTTCACCCTTGACGCCTCTCCTGAACCAGGCGTGATGATCATTGGTTACACACCACACAGCATCGGTGCCCACGGAAACGTGAACAATGCGCAAGCTACTGGCGGCCACGGGGGTTTTGACATCCAACCACGAGTCACCGACTAGGTTGTCTCTGGTTACACCAGTACGTACGATAACTCGGCCGTTATGGAGTACCGCCCATACCAATCCTGTGGGTCCCACGCTGATCTGCGCGAGTTCACTGCCCGTGGGCGTGGGTACAGCTGTCCAGCGAAGACCCTCGGGCGCCGTTTTGGACACCCCCGTGCGAAACATAGCCCTGCCATGGGCGGTAATGGCCCAGACACACAAAGTGCCGGCAGGAGCGTTGGGAACACAAGTGCCGCCTATAGCCACGTCTATGAAGGGCTCCTGCGTGGGATCCTTGTGTAGTGGTGCCACCGCGCACCAGCTATTCAAGGCTGCATACCTCCTATATCTCACCCACTTGCGTCGTCGCACATACGAGTTCCAAGACTTCTTTGCCGAGTACGTGGCCGGAAAGTCCAGGGCGTACATCCAGCCATCCTCGGTCAGCGGCTGTCCATCGAGCTCTAAGTCCAGGTGCCAGTCGCCGTCCCATTGCCACGCCATCGAGGGCAGTCGGATTTTGTCCACACCACGCTCCACACTGCCATCGGCGGAGGAATATCTGTACCGATCAGTGGGCAGCAGCGTCTTCGAAAATCCTTCGATGGGCAGCCAGCGCTCGTTCTCGTACGACTCCTCCCGAATCCGAATGGGCACGTCCAGACCGTGCACATGAACGTACACCTGGCGGTCGCCGCCAATGGCCCACAAAAAGTTGGGCACAGCGCAGATCTTCTTGAACTCCAATCCCAGATAGGGAAGTTCGCGCCACGCTCCGGAGTTGGTGGACAGCGTGTAGACGCGCCCTTCACTGCTGGCGGCGAATAGGTAGAAGCTCGGCATCCTGAGATCTATTACTAAAGACCAAGGGGCCTCTTTCTGTCTGGCATCGTGTTTACAATCAAATTGGAAAAATTGATTTTTCTGAAGAATAGACCTAGACAGTCAGTGATGGCACACCTGTTTTCCGAGTCCTAAGCGATAGTATCGTTGTGGTTGTTGTGTTTCCACTAAAAACAGCCAAAATGCAAATGTTTAATATTTTATTTTTATATCTTAAAATTGTTGTTTATTTCGAAGCCCGTTTAAAATAAAGCATGTCAGAAAATTATGTGTTAACAAGAATGTGTAATAAGTAATTCCAAGGAAATGCGACAGCCCTGTTAATTCTATAGTGCCGTTAAATTTCGCAAACCAGGGTCTATCAAATCCAAGACACCGATAGTCCTTGCCCCCATCAGTGTTAAATGTATCGATACTATCGCGAGTGGCCAACCCAGCTCTAATTGACGCCAAGAAATTTTGATTGATTTTGAAAAATATGGTAAAAATTGAACCGTTCTTTCCCCTAACTGCACGGGCGGATCCCTTTAACCGAGCGCACCCAGTTTAAGATCCATTTACCGGTCGCAGTTAAAAAGGAAAGCCGTAAACTGAGCCCCTCGGCGTTGCGACGTTCGACGCAGAAAAGCGAGCACGCGCAGGCCAGACGGTCGGTCGGTCGTATCAGCTGCTGGCTGTGGCTCCCGGAGGCCGACCACGGACCAATCCCCCGTAATGGCCGTGCTCCCCGGTCCGTAGTCCCGGTATTGCGAACCGAGTCGAGACCGAGGCCCTTCCAGCAGCCGGTATTTCGTGCTCTGGTGTAGTAAAACATATGTACGCACGCCTACAGAGTACAAACGTTCATCTGGTAGACACACATATATCGACCATATATATACTATAGCCACTATATGTATACCGCGATGTCCTGTGCATCCCGTGAAACCTCTTCGCTGCATCCGCGTATCGGGGGTGGTCGGTCTGCCCGAAAAACTCCCCTAAAAATATCATACCACCAAGTGATTGAGGCTCCATTTTAACCGGATTCTTTCATACCCCACAGATAACTACTTCGGAGCTAAAGTAAACTGGTCATATTGGGAAACATTGCGGTAAGTGCAATTCAAACATTTTCGCTAATAGCGAATGAACTAAGTGTGCTATTCACAGCAAAACTCAAATCCGACGGACGGAACGGACTGACTCTGGAAAACACATCACAATAAGTCATGCCACGGGGAAAACGCCGAGCTGCAGATACTATTAGCGACAACATGGATCATGGTCAACCGAAGAGGGCCCGAACCAGCTACACCAGCATACCCACACAACAGAGCAGCAGGTGAGTGGTGGAAAATAGGAAACAAGAACAAAGGCCCTTTGGTGTTGTATCATCTGTTCCGGGGAAAAGCATCTGGTTTCCGGTGTAGAGATTCCTAAGCCATTGATGCCTGATATATTTCAATGGAACGGCCAGATTTACCCACACCTGGCACTGAAGAATTTGTTATTTTATTAATTAATACGTTATCATTTTCATATTCACATCTTCGCGACGATTTGGTTTCATGGTTTATATACTTTTCATAAAAAAAAAACAAATACTGGCATTTCTGTAAAATGAAAATTGATTCACTTGCTCTATTCATAGATTCACAATAATCATCCTATTATTCACCCGTCTTGTGTTGTATCCAATAATGTTCTTATCCAAGTTATAATTATTATTATGTTATCTCAACATTAATCAAAATCTGTGGCAAAATCGAAAGGCATTCAAAGGCAAAAATTATTAGTCTCTGCCGATATTAAAAAAAAAAAGTTTTTTTTAGCTGAATATAGATATTATTTAACACAGTCCAATTATTAAATCCATCCAACAATGTAATTTAATTTATAAAATTAAGTTACCAATCGATTCCATCGTTGCGCGTGGTGCCATTAGTAAAAACGGTCCATTAAAATCCCATATTTTTCAGCAGGCATCAGTATTTATTTCCATTTTAATTAAACTCATTAATACTAATTATAAACAAAAGCTGTAGAAGTTACTCTATCTTCCCCCCATACATATCTTCTGGTATTTCAATTGGCAAACTTTTGAATGGATTAAGAGATAATGAATGTTTAATAGGCGGTGCAGGAGATTTCGTTTAACAATGTGTTATTAAAAAAAAGATATTCGGTTATAGATGCATCGCTATAATCGCTGAAATATGAGTATAAGATTTGATATGCCATCCACGATACAGACTTTGGTCTTTCACTTAGATTCGTTTGCCTGGTAAATAATACGTTCTTCGATTAATAATGATATATATTAACATTTAATAATCATATATGGTGCGCTATTATTTTATACATTAACAATATGGAAGACATTTGCATTTCTCATATATGTATCTTTAGTTAATTTCGATAACCTCGTAAATGTTAATCTCAGTGTCTGTCGGGACAACTCTTAATTTTATAAAATAGGACTACAGGATTGCAATAGATCCAACAAACGTGGGGATATGTGTAGACAACGATATGATCAAATAGTTGAACAAAAACGAACGCTTCACTTGAATCTTGGGCCTCTCACTCCGTTCCGCTCACTCCATAGAACCGTACTGAACCTTCTTGATTTTGAAGTATCTGTAAAAAATAAACCTTTAAAGTGGCCTGCAAGGCACTATGGCTTACAATGATCACCTCCAACCGCCGTATCCGGATATGGTCAGTAGCACGGCAATGGCCAGTGCAGTTCCCACGGCCAGGGGCGCTGTCTCGTCGCGATAGGATCCTGTGGCGCTGCAGTGGAAGGACGGGCCCCACTTGCCGCTGTCCTTGAACATGAAGCTCTGCATGTGCATGTCGCGCAGATACAGCTTGGCTATATGCCCCGACAGGTCGCCGGAATCGTGCGGGGCGTACATGATCACAGTCTGCTCCTTGTCGCAGACATAGGACTTACCCACCGGCGTGGGGAAGTACATCGGCGTCTGGGCGGGCGAGGTCAGCCTCACGTCCAAGTTGGGACGATCGGGGTGCTCGAACAGCCAGTTGGAGGACGAGTAGGTCAGTTCAAACAGGTTGATATACCAACCCTCGCCGCCGGACGACTGTGGGTCAAAGTTCAAACATTACTCAATAGCCAATAGCCTTTAACAACCTCTGACCTTAACGCTACCTACTTCCGGTGGCCGTGGGAAGTTTCCACTTTGCTACCCAGATAGTTTTGCTGTTGTACTTGCTAGTGTAATTGCCTATAATGTATTCTCAATGCTCGAACTTGCCTAGGCAGCAGTATGTTTTAATTGTATCGCCTATTTATCTATGCCCTTCTACTTATTGATTATTTTGTTACTGAATTTTATATGGGAAAGTTACTGCATTCGCTACACCTATACGATTATTATTAGCTAAACAATTGGTCTAATCTTTATGGGGTGAGGAGACCCGTAAGCAAGTGGAACCTTCCCCATCACTGGTTAATCACTGGTAAGCCACGCACCCACGCACCTTTTTAAATGTCATGGACAGCCGGAAACCCTTAAAGTCCATGGTGAGAATTTCCATGTTGGACTCGACGCACTCGCCACTCAGCTGGGGATCATCCGGCATGTACAAATCGGCCTCCACATCCTCGTTCAGCTTGTTCCGGTACTTAATGCTGATAAGTCCGTCCACCTGCATCAGAATGCAGGTGATGCCGTTGGTGGCATTGAAACGATACAGCGAGGCGGTGGCATCGTGGTTCATGGAGGAGGCCTGCAAAAGATATACGGATTAGCTGGGACGGGGAGCCAGTAACTCGCTGACATGGGGATTACCGATGGCGACTTGGTTGTGTACTTGCTGACCCGCGGCGTCTTCGTTGTGAAGGCACTCAGCTGTAGTCCCTGGGCGGCGGTCACTAAAAGGAGTGGAAACAGAGGCTTCACCAATTGTCGTCCAGCTAGCTTGTTCATTTTTCAGTCAGTGTGTCACAAAACCGTCCTCGACAGTATCGATTTTCGGGGATTCCACCACCTACGAATGGCACACATCCCCTGCCCCAAATGTCTCTACTACTCACTGAAAAGTGCTAGGAGCGCTGAGTAAATCAGTGCCACGTTGAGGCAGTTGCCCAATCCTTGGTCCCTGGGTAAGGACCGCCTAAGACCGGACAGTTTCATCATCTTTAGTAAATCCTTGTGCAATCTGTGGCCAATTCCAATGACTATTTTACGCTGAAGTCTCTGCTCGACGCAACTACGACGTGTTTCCTCTTTCGGGTCCTGCGCACAACTGCGGCCCAAATAGAATCGTGCTGTCCTGCCGTCTCCTCGAATCCACCCAATCCCTCACCCACATCCACACTTTTCCAGCCCGCTCTCCCCGCTCCATCCTGTGATGGCACTTCACTCTCGCTTTTCGCCTGCGCAGTTGGTGGACGCTGGAGGAGATGTGCCTTTGTATGTATGTATGTGTGCACTGAAAGAAAAATGTTTGTAAGACTACTTTATAACATTTGTAGCTGTGTTAGCTTACGAAGAAATTATATAAAATAGTATTAATTGATTTTCTGTAACAAAATTAGAATATTTAAATATTCACTTATATATTTACTAAAGATCTAAAAATGGCAGGCTATATTTTTTATGAAATGTGTAACAGGTAAAGCATATAAAGTATATATATTCTTTATCACTAGAATCACTAGCCGAGTCGATCTAGCCTTGTCCATATGAAAAATCAATGTGCCAAAAAAAAACTGCCCCCTTAAACACACATAAATTATAAATACAATAAATGTAATTGCCAGCAGGTTGCGCTAGTGAGAAATTTCGGAAATATTTATTTCATTTTTTCTCTTATTATCATCATTATCATTTTCTCTTATTATCAAAAAAAAAACACCTTTTGAAAAAGAAAACAAGTGACGAACACACCTTCGACGTACAAAAGTTCCAATACCAACGTTTGTTACGAAAATTAATTTTGCACTTCCCTTGGAAATATCTTTTGAACGAAGCATCTGATGTCAAGAAATGCGGTATCAATCCGTGCCCATTTTTAACACCTGCTACCTACCCACTCTTTACATTTTCCGATTTTGTCCTGATATTTTTTTTTTTTTTTTAATTTTATAGTATGGAATTTTTTAGTGTAGTACCCGATTTGATCGGGTTTCTTTGCTTATATATAGTAGTCGCCTTTGCGTCGTCATTATGTTACTTTCGTGGACGAATGAAATATTTTTCAATTACATGGTTAGCTAAATAATATGTGTATTTCCTCGCAACTATAAACATTTATTGAAACTCAAGACTCCCAGCCTGTCGTAAGGCAACAAATAACAAAGCTTTACGCCATTATTTAGTTTATAAGTACTCATTAGAAATGCGTAAGTTTATAGAAATGCAATCGATGACAGCTTTATTCCGCGATCATTCGTAATGCAATTGCTGAAGGCAATGCACAACTGCCGCCTACCAAAGGCCATCGGTTTTTCCAATTCGGTTTGTCACATCTGTGTGGGCATTATGTTCTTTGCTATCCTGTGCGCCGCTGCTCTTGGCAATGGCCTCGTCTCTGCTCTGCCATGTTTACTATCGCTATTTTTAGGGGCGAATTCTCAAAGACAAACCCCAGAGGAGAGGCAAGTCGAATAGAATAGAATAAACAAAAGAGGCCACACGGCATTAGCGACAGATTCGATTCGATTCGATTAAAACTCTGGTCTATACGTGGTGAAGGCGAATTCCATGCAATTCGGATGGCAGAGTGTGTAAATTTGATTGAATCATCGAACGACATCCAATTGCTCAAGTAAAAAACCTGTTGTTTCTATCCACAGACGCCATATCAGATTGGAAGATGGCTTCAGTCAAAAGCGTTGCATGGCCTGGTTCCAGGAGTACACAACACCAGATGAACCGGAGACATTGGGTGAGTTGGATGACACTGCAGTGTTTTATGTTATTTGAATATGTGCAATATAAAGATATCGGCAATCTTCTTAAATCGCTCAGGCATACCAAATTCTGGGTATATAAAGAAATTGCTTATTTATTTCTTATTGGCCCTTCGAAATACTTATGTAACAAACTGATTCTTCAGGTCCCGATGGCATGGAAAAATTCTGCGAGGATATCGGCGTGGAGCCCGAGAATATTGTGATGCTGGTGCTGGCCTACAAAATGGGCGCCACCCAGATGGGCTTCTTCAGCCAGCAGGAGTGGCTAAAGGGCCTCACAGAACTCGACTGCGATTCGGCAGCGAAAATGGTTGTGAAATTGGACTATCTGCGCAGCATACTCAACGATCCCAACTCCTTTAAAAGCATCTACAGATACGCCTACGACTTTGCCAAGGTCAGTAATCCATTTGAATAAACAATGAGCTGCGTTTAATAAGGCTCTGCATATTCCGCAGGACTCGGACCAACGGTGTATGGATATACTCACTGCCAAAGCCATGCTTCAACTACTTTTGGGCAAACATTGGCCTCTGTATCCACAGTTCGCACAGTTTCTAGAGCAATCAAAGTACAAGGCGATCAACAAAGATCAGTGGTGTAATATTCTCGAGTTCTCGCGCACCATTAGCATTGATCTATCAAACTACGATATCGACGGAGCTTGTAAGTAACACAAAGGAGCTAACTAAACTAAACTGAACTATGTATTTCGCAACCGTATTAAAAGAAGCTGATAAATAAGTTAAAATAAGAACTTGAAACGGAGCATTTAGTTACCCCCATCTTTTTGCAGGGCCCGTCATGCTGGATGAGTTTGTTGAATGGCTGCGCCTGCAGCGGAGTCAGGTCACCTCCACAACCGGATCTAGCTGAGAAAAGCTGTATCGAGTCGCCTATTTCTAGTTCAACTTTGGGAGCTCAGTGCGGAGAGGAGTTCGCGGAGACTGAGTCGGAGATGGGATGCGATGCGATGGGATGGGAATGCTGATAAGATAGATCGGCGAAAATTTAAGACATAACCGCAGGACACTCACTGACACCCACACCCACACTCAGATCCACGATCAGATCCACCAGCCACTTCTTCGGCCTAAAACACACAAGCACACACTCACCCACACGGAAACACAAGGCATTTTGGAGAGACTGCGTACACTGGCAAAGCAACCAACTATGAAACTAAACTATTGATAATATATTTAATGTAATAATTTATGTATTAACGACGACAACTAAGAACTAAAACCACATTTTTCTACTTATAAGGCCTCTTTCGCAAACAAAAACAAAACATTAAAATCAGAACAGCAACAAGAGCCAAAACGGGGCAGCTTGTAAGGAGTAATCCCAGAGAACGAAACGATGGCAATAACCAAGAGACCCCAAATAGACCTATTCTAGAACATACAATCCTCCAACCCAAGCGACCCCTTCGAGATATCAGCAGGCATAGTCAAAATCTAAACGGAAATCTACACCAATAGTGGGGTATTCGTAGTCGTTATTAAATCAATGTAGAAAAACAAAATCTGGGGATTATTTAATAAAGTTATTAAGTAAACACATTATTTTTTCTATTTACTTGTGTGTGTTTTAGTGTTGTTTTTTTTTTATCAAAATTATTTTTAACCGTTATTTGAAAGTTTAACTGAAAAACATAGAAGGCTTTGAGATAGCTGTTTCTAATAATTTCTTTTTAACACAAATCAGGATCGAAACCTGCAATTACAAGGTGGCAGTATTTTTACTCAGAAAACGTTTGCAGCAATTCAAATTAGAAAAGGGGCTCTACAATATAAAGTTGACCGTTGACTGTTTAGTAAACTCAATTTATGAAACCCTTTTGAAATTTCAAAAATGTAACGTTAGTTTTTGTAGATTTTCAAATAAATAGCGGTTAAACACAGTGTTGCGCAGAGCAATAGGAAAAAATATTGCGCTCAATTCGAACAGAGTAAACGCCAGTAGGTAAATTCAAAAGGGTAACGGCCATAGAATTTGTTGTTCAACACTCAACAAAATACCGCGATACATACCAGAAAGTGTGCGATAGCCAGCGAAACGGGCACACCAATTCAGCTGACGCTTCACGTCCAATTCATTTTGGCATTTAAAAAATCGAACGGTTTCGGCGCGTTCTCCGCTTTGTGCTTGGTTTTCGTGCATTCGATGGGCAAAACCGAGATTTGATCGCCGCTTCTCTTGTCAACCGTGTGGATCTGATCTCCGTTTCCGAGGCACTTTCAGCCGATCGCCGGTGGAATTATAGGCTCAGAACGAGGAGTATCGCCGCAAAACTCCAGGCGAACGCAAACGCAAAAGGGGCAGTCCGTAGTAAAGAAGAAAGGAGAGCAAGATGGCCGCGAAGCCCGAGGATAAGAGCACGGATATTCCGGATCGCCTCGTCGACATCAACCAGCGGAAAACCTACAAGCGCATGCGGTTCTTCGGCAAGGTGAGTCCGGATGCGGATTTGCAGATGCCCGGGATCAGATCAGTCGAAGGGATCACACATTTACCTACACGCACACATGCACGCACCCGCATACACACATATCCATTTCCACATCCCGGTTTTCGTTCCGTTTTCCTTGCTGATGAGCATTCCCTTGTTGTTTTTGTAGCTCTCTCCTTTAAGAGCAGGAGAGAAAAAGAGAGCCTGTGTGTGGGAATCTTGTACGAGCCTGTGTGTGTGTGTTCATGCAGTTGGCTGCTTGTTCAGTTTTTTTTTTTGGCGCGGCTTCTTCGAATTTACATAGACAAGAAAAGGAACTGTTGCAACTTAGTTGAACCAACAATTTCCTCGTTGTGCTATTGGCATATAAATATTTTCTTGGAAGGGGCTCCGCAGATTGGAGCAAAGGTACTAAACATGTGATTGTTAAATATAAATTACTAATTTTATGTTGCCAACCAATATGGATAAAAAGTTTATACAGAATATGTTTGTAAAATAGACATCAATACGTTTATTAAACGCCATTTACTTGAAAATACCTATATGCAAAGTTTTATCATAGATCTGTTTTTAATACAGTATAAGGTTATGTTTTTGTATAATGTTTTTAAATACAAAATTAATATGCTTTATGCAGGGCGGGTTTGCAAAATGTTACGAGATCATCGATGTGGAAACCGACGACGTCTTCGCCGGCAAGATCGTATCCAAGAAGCTGATGATCAAACACAATCAGAAGGAGAAGACCGCCCAGGAGATAACTATTCACCGCAGCCTTAACCATCCGAACATTGTCAAGTTTCACAACTACTTTGAAGATTCGCAGAATATCTACATTGTGCTGGAGCTGTGCAAGAAAAGAGTGAGTTTAATAGAACATCTCTGCAATATGCCACCATGACACTTACCTCTCCGACTTACAGTCCATGATGGAGCTGCACAAACGTAGGAAAAGCATTACGGAGTTCGAATGCCGCTACTACATTTACCAGATAATCCAGGGCGTTAAGTACTTGCACGATAACCGCATTATCCATCGAGATCTGAAGCTGGGCAATCTCTTCCTCAACGATTTGTTGCACGTGAAGATCGGGGATTTCGGGTTGGCCACGCGCATTGAGTATGAGGGCGAGCGAAAAAAGACCTTATGCGGAACGCCCAACTATATAGCCCCGGAGATCCTCACCAAGAAGGGCCACTCCTTCGAGGTGGACATCTGGTCGATTGGCTGCGTCATGTACACACTGCTTGTGGGCCAGCCGCCGTTCGAAACCAAGACTCTGAAGGATACGTACTCGAAAATCAAGAAGTGCGAGTACCGCGTGCCCAGCTACTTAAGGAAACCGGCGGCGGATATGGTCATCGCCATGCTGCAGCCAAATCCGGAGAGCCGCCCGGCAATTGGTCAGCTGCTGAACTTTGAGTTCCTCAAGGGCTCAAAGGTGCCCATGTTCTTGCCCAGCTCTTGTCTGACAATGGCGCCGCGTATCGGCAGCAACGACACCATCGAGGATTCGATGCACCGCAAGCCACTGATGGAGATGAACGGCATCAGGCCCGACGACACTCGTCTGGAGTCGACCTTCCTCAAGGCCAATCTGCACGACGCCATTACCGCGTCAGCGCAGGTGTGCCGCCACAGCGAGGACTATCGCAGCGATATCGAGAGCCTGTACCAGCAGCTCACTAATCTTATCAACGGAAAGGTAAGTACCTTTTGCTCTATATTAGTTAAATAATTTAAGACTCTTATACCTCTTCACTTCTTTAGCCGCGAATTCTGCAAGGCAATCTGGGCGACGAGAACACAGATCCTGCAGCGCAGCCGCTCTTCTGGATATCCAAGTGGGTTGACTACAGCGACAAGTACGGATTTGGTTACCAGCTGTGCGATGAGGGCATCGGCGTGATGTTCAACGACACCACAAAGCTGATCCTGCTGCCGAATCAGATCAACGTACACTTCATCGACAAGGATGGCAAGGAGACGTACATGACCACCACGGATTACTGCAAGTCGCTTGACAAGAAGATGAAGCTGCTGTCGTACTTTAAGCGCTACATGATCGAGCACCTGGTGAAGGCAGGTGCCAACAATGTGAACATTGAGAGCGATCAAATCTCGCGTATGCCCCATTTACACTCCTGGTTCCGTACAACATGTGCCGTAGTTATGCATTTGACCAACGGTTCTGTGCAGGTTTGTATAATTGTACAGCATCGGCATCATGTACATCTGGTCCTAATGAACTATCTATCCTTCTTAGCTAAACTTCTCAGATCACATGAAGCTCATCCTCTGCCCGCGCATGAGTGCTATAACCTATATGGACCAGGAGAAGAACTTCCGCACCTACCGATTTTCGACCATTGTGGAGAACGGCGTGTCTAAAGACTTGTACCAGAAGATCCGATATGCCCAGGAGAAACTTAGGAAAATGCTGGAGAAGATGTTCACATAAGCGTAGCCAGCCCAACTATCATTATAAGGCCGAATGTTAGTTTAACGTAATTCACGAATGCCCTGGCCAACTTCATTTATAGCCCAGAAAGTATCCTCCTCTCCCATCATCTTTTAAAATTGTAGTTCCCGTTCAAATTGATTTGTTCGATGTTTATAGAATTTATTTGTTTTTGCCCCTTCCCCTTCATATCGAAAATACTGCTTAAGTTATATTCATCGTCAGTGTTGGGCCTCCCTCAAAAGTAATTTAATATATCTGTTTAATGGTTTTCGTACACGATCCGATCACTTAATGCATTTTAAAGAGATCAAATTAAATGTTTAAACTAAGCAAACGTGTTTCGAAATGCCTATATTCACCGAGGTGACTGATAACAAAATTTTAATGCTGGATACATTATAAAAGTAATAGTGTAATATTGTGCGTTCGTAGTGCGCTATAGCGCCATTTAAAATAATACATAAGTTACAATACTGCTGCAAAGTGTTTAAGTGTACAAGTATATTCAACTTTGGCCAGAAATATCTGTAGCTATAGGATACAATATGTAAATGCTTTTGAACTAAAAGCGAATATATATAAAATTTAATAAAATATCTGAAAAAAGATTGTTTGCAACGTTTAGGGCAGCTGTTCTTAAAATGCACCTGCCAGACTGTAGGTGACGCATTCAGGCGGCTGAGAATTATTTTGAACGAACAAACGTTACAGCCCTTGCATTTCACAACACTGGCATGAGTTATTTGAGAATGCTGTGAGATGGTAACACTGGCACCACTTCTGCGGTCACACCAAGTCAGCATATTGATTTTATTTTCTCGAAAAAAGATCCCAATACGTACACACACTCGCTGAAAAGCCGAACAAGTCTTAAACTTAGATGCAATTAGTGCCGAGGCGGACATAAATCCTCGACATGGGTGACAACGAACAGAAGGCGCTCCAGCTGATGGCCGAGGCGGAGAAGAAGTTGACCCAGCAGAAGGGCTTTCTGGGATCGCTGTTCGGGTGCGTATCAAATCAAAGAAGTTTCGCAATTTCTGTGGGAGTGGGGAAATGGAGCTGTGTCTGGTCTAGCCTAGCATCTCCACAACCCCACAAGGTACTGAGCCCTATTCCAAATAGCACTTGGATACCAATTCACTATGCTTACTACTTTGTTTTTATGTATATACCCACTCACCATAATACGTATACGCAGTTGTGGACTCTACGCCTCCACCCAGAAAGAGAAGAAAATAGCGCAAAAGTGCGACTTACAGAGATAAGTTTCAGATATGAAGAACAAAAAGTGTGCAAAATGTCGTTAAAAAATATCCGTAGTACACAATATATGTACACTATGCCATTCGTACAGGTTTCGATGAATCATAGTGCACAAAAGTTCAATCGTGTAAAATAAAAAACAAAGAAATTATATATGTAAGCTGAAATACATTTTTTGTTTTACCCATTCGAACTGTAATTCGTACTTGGAAACTTCCTCAGTTCGCTGAAAAACTTAGTTGTTTTTAAAAATCTACATTTTTAAGGTATTTTACAAAAAATTGTATATTTGCACAGCATCCAGAAACAAATCCAAGTTTAAACAATAGGCTTTTCAAAACCACCTTCGTATATGCATATATAAATGATAATATAAAAATATTATCATTAGTAAAAAGTTAATGCTCTTTTCTGATCCCTTGGATTACATTAAGGCTTATTACTTATCGATATCTACTATTCCAGAGGGTCCAACAAGGTGGAGGACGCCATCGAGTGCTACCAGCGGGCGGGCAACATGTTTAAGATGTCCAAAAACTGGACAAAGGCTGGGGAGTGCTTCTGCGAGGCGGCAACTCTACACGCGCGGGCTGGAAGTCGTCACGATGCCGGAACCTGCTACGTAGACGCTTCCAACTGCTACAAGAAGGTGGACGTGGAGAGCGCCGTCAACTGCCTGATGAAGTCCATCGACATCTACACGGATATGGGCCGCTTTACGATGGCTGCCAAACATCACCAAAGCATCGCCGAGATGTACGAAAGTGATCCCAATAATCTGGTGGGTTCCCGTGTGCGCCTCCATGCTAATTACATATTAATGGACCATTTCCCTTTCAGGCCAAGTCTATTCAGCACTATGAGCAGGCGGCTGATTACTTCAAGGGTGAAGAGTCGGTCAGTTCGGCCAACAAGTGCATGTTGAAGGTGGCCCAGTACGCCGCCCAACTGGAGGATTACGAGAAAGCAATATCCATATACGAGCAGGTGGCCGCCTCCTCGCTGGAGAGCTCTCTGCTCAAGTACAGTGCCAAGGAGTACTTCTTCAGGGCCGCTCTATGCCATCTCAGCGTGGACCTCCTGAACGCCCAGCATGCCATCGAAAAGTATGCGCAGCAGTACCCAGCATTCCAGGACTCCAGGGAGTTCAAGCTCATCAAGGTGGGTATCAGTTTGCTTAAGTTTTATCTTTGGTGTGTGTGTGTCGTCTTTGGTTTTCGCAGATATTTACTTTAAGACGCTTTTCGAATTACAGGTGTTGTGCGAGAATCTAGAGGAACAGAACATCGAGGGATTCACAGAGGCCGTCAAGGACTACGACAGCATCTCCCGGTTGGATCAGTGGTACACCACCATCTTGCTGCGGATCAAGAAGGCTGCGGACGAGGATCCCGATCTGCGATAAACGAAATCAATTAAATTTTCGGATAAAATCGCGTACACATTTATTAAATGCTTTATTCGGTTCGGATATTAATCTACCTATACATATATAACTAAAAGAAAATTATTAAACGTGTTGCATTGCTTAACCTGAAAGCACCCAAACGACGGCCAGCTTGTACGCGTGAATTAAACCTATGGAATAGTCTATATTCCCGTATTCTAGAGTTTAATTTAACGTTTATGCAACGAATGAAGAAGGCAGCAGATGCCGAGGCTCAAATTGCGCTACCACGTGCTATTCAAAAGAAAAACTTTATTATTTCCAATGTGGAGTGATTAGAGGTGTTACTTATGTTTGTCTGTTTTTGCGTTACTCTTGTTATTTGTGTAAGTAGCCAATCAATCAGTGGGTTAGCTGATGTTCCATTTGGATGCGTAAAGTACCCTATAGAAATCTGTATCCACTACTATAATAAATTGAGAACTTCATTCTATGTGTGTAATGTGTTAGATAATTTTGAGATTAACTAAAGAGTCCCTGGTAGCGAAAATGAATTTCAAACCAATTATAATTCCATTTAGTGCACTGAAATAAAATTAAACCTAAAGTTTAGATTGTACGCATATACACAACCTACAAATAAAATATATGTCCACATAAACATTACCGATTACCCCGATAAATATCCAAAAAGTACACGGAATTCTAATAAATACTTGAGGGTCACATTTATAGAAAATTCCATCTCGCAAAATTTTAACGATGTTTAGTAGATCAACATGTACGAGCGAATTATAATCCAATAAATAATATTACGACGGAGCGACGAAGATTACGCGGTCGTCGAGGCCGAAGCAAGAATAAATAAATCAATTATTGAATTTATTGAATGAAGATCTCCAGGAAACACACAACACCACTGAAACCTGACCCAACACATTTAATTATTAATACTGCAAAGATCCTGGTAATGCCTCTATGCAAGCGTTACCACGGATATTTCCAATTCAAATACTTTAATAAAGTTAACGCTTGGATTAATCCTGTCATCCTCTCTTCGTATCCATCGATGTTTCCTAAAATGGTGCCTAGCATATATTCCAGTCCATCCATAAGCATTGTCTTTCTAGTATATCATTAGTTTGCACCTGTCACTTGGGAAAAAAAAATGTTTTTTACCTTGAAGTTTGTTGTTTATTGCACTTGTAAACTTACTGGTATTGAAAACATTCATTTGTATGATTATAAAACACAGTTGAGAGCTACCTGCATATGTCTTCTACAGCTCATATTTGATGTCATCTTAACCATCCATCCACGAGCTTACAATATTGCATATACATTTGAATACATGTAGTTACCTTTTAAAATATCTTGGATTCAGGCACAGTTGATGTAGATGTGATCTAAAGGTGAGTTACTGGAGTTAACCCGGCATTTCAACCAGTTTCACCATCGGATTAGCTGCAACTCATAGTAGTGATTCCACCTGATTTCCATTTCGCGAATGAGGCTTCATTGTCAAGAGCGGCAGACAAAGGTCTGCCAATATCAATACCGCGTTCTCTCGCTGCGGCTCTCGCATCTGAATCCGAGTCTGAACTGATTTGGACCCGGCTGTGGGACGATGGCGGTGGCGGTGGGATGGGATGACCATATCAGTACGGTGCTGAATGGTCGATGGAGCAGTCTCTCAGTCACTCAGTCACTCAGCTGATGCTCGTGCGTTAGGTTGACATTGTTTGTGGGGAGTTGTGTGGACGTGGGTTCGATCTGGCATCAAAATCTTGGCAAAACCGAAAACCACCAGTAGCTGGGTTCACAAATTGAAATAAATATATAGAATTATATAAGCGGCAACCGCATACGCGAACACCCCACCCACCTGTACGTATGGTCTCCTTGCGAGCGTGTATTTGTATACATAATATATGTGGAATTCCCCTCAGTGCATTCCGGTTTTCGAATAACACCGACCGACAACAGTGTATAGAGACATATAGATGAACGTCGCTTTGTCAACATCGAAAAACCCCAAAATACATCAATAAAAGGTTTAAAAGCCTCTCAATAATTGATGCACACCCACATGGTTAAGCAAAAGTGTGATTCATTTGTGTGCGCAATTATTATAAAAATTTTAAAAGCCCTGCCTGAAGGCCCAATTATAAATAATATTAAAAGCCCGGCCTGAAGGCCTGATAAGCGAGGCTTGAGCCAATTCTTGATCGCAGCCACAAAAAATGGGTAAAATCGCAGGTAAGCTTCGTGGTCAATTAATTATGGAATATTTCCCAGAGGCGGGGATGTTGTTTTAGAGGCAATCAATAAAGAGATTTAAAATTTACAAGTACTCGTGTGTGCACAGCAAACACATATTATGTACATACATATATACATTTTGTATTACGTACAAACACATGAGGTCGTCAATGGATCATCGCTATCAATTGGAAAATGCTTATTTTTACGCATCTGGGAATACTATATGTACATAGTACTCACGCGAGTGCCTTTGAATTTCATTCGATTTGATTAGACCGGAAATAGCTATGCCGGATTTTCAGGCAGTTTTTCAAAATCGAGTTGTTGGTTTAACTCATACGGAGTTCAAGGACAATTGGCTAACTGCATATGTATATGGTTTAAACTTACATTCTGAAATGAATAATAAAATTATATTCCGATGGAAAACAGTTACCGTAAAATGATTATTTAACTCGAAATTTATAAAATTATCCATCTTTAACGCATTTTAAAATGATGTTGGTGTAAAATAATACAATAATTTTAGTGCGGCTTTTAACATCATGATCCTTAATGAAATGACGTTCTAATGCACATCTTAATCCAGATTGCCTGATGCTATGGATTCCACTACTCCTGGGAGCCATCTTCCTGTGCTCGGCGGATCCTCAGAACAACCAAGCGCCCCTCCAGCTTTCAGTGGGCAATCCCCTTACCGCATTCACAGCTCCCACGGCTTTCCAAAGTGGCGTCAGCCATATCCAGTCCATGAGAAGCAACTTCGACACGGATGTCCTGGTCAGCATTTCGCAGGGGGTCCAGGACTTCGCCCTCGATCTCCTGCAGCGCATATCCGTTGAAGTGGAGAAGGCCAACAAGGATTTCATGATATCGCCCTTTTCCGTCTGGTCACTCCTGGTGCTTCTCTACGAGGGATCCGAGGGAGAGACCCGCAACCAGTTGAAAAAAAGCCTGCGGATCAATGTCGAGGACGAAAAGCTTCGGGGCGCCTACAAGGTTTGGAGCTCATTTCTGAAGTGAGTTTATAGGATTGCATATTTATGGATCGCGGTGACCCCCTTCCCTCTTCTAAGCATCACCACTTCCACCATCGAAGTAGCCACCCTGCAGGCCATATACACCGGCAAGGGGTATCCCATCAAGAACAACTACCGCGATGCTATTCAAAACTACAATGTCCAGCCGATGGAAGTGGACTTCTATAGCCCGGATTCGGTGATCCAGATCAACGAGGACACAAATCGCACGACCCGCGGTCTGATTCCTTATACCATTCTGCCACAGGATGTATATGGAGCGAAGATGTTTCTGCTCTCGTCTCTGTACTTCAAGGGCCAATGGAAGGTGGGAAGTGAACTTGTCCACTTGCAAATCCTTCGATATATCGTTTTCGCTTGCAGTTTCCCTTCAACAAAACGCTGACAAGAGAGGAACCCTTTTTCAGCGAGAGCGGCGAAGTCATTGGAAAGATTCCCATGATGGTGCAGGAAGCGAACTTCGCCTACGTCTCAAACGTAGAGGGTTTGGATGGCTATGTGCTGGAGCTGCCCTACGGCACCCAGGATCGTCTGGCGATGATCGTGGTGCTGCCCAAGCGCGGATTCAAGCTAAACGACGTAGCCAATAATCTGAAGGCCTTGGGATTGAGGCCCATCCTCCAGCGACTGGCGGCATTCAGGAACAGGGCCTCCGAGGACAACGAAGTGGAGGTCATGATGCCCAAGTTTGTGACTGCCACAGATTTCACTCTTAAGGGAGTCCTCATCCAGGTGACAGAACTTCTAAATCCAATCTGGAAATACATTTGTAAATAACTTCTAATTCTAGATGGGCATTCGCGATCTGTTCGACGAGAATACAGCCAACCTGGACCGAATGTCTTCCGGCTTGTTTGCCAAGCTGGTCGTCCACTCAACCAAGATCATTGTGGACGAACAGGGAACCACGGCGGGAGCCGTCACGGAGGCAGCGCTGGCCAACAAGGCCACACCGCCCAAGTTCCTGCTCAACCGGCCCTTCCAGTACATGATCGTAGAGAAGGCAACCGGACTTCTCCTCTTCGCCGGACAAGTGCGGAATCCCAAGGCGGCCTAAAAGTCCACCGACTCACACTTTACTCACATACCACAATAAATACGTTACGTTAAGACAAAAGGGGGAATTTTATTACGGATCCTTGCAACTCCCTCATGTACCACTTCTGTACTACTGTGGCAGCCCAAAAGATTCCTCTAACGTCACGGCCAGGAACTAAAATCTGTCAGGATACGTCAAGTAAGCAGCACAATGGGGAAGTCTCACTGTACCGCTATATTTTCGTCACATGTAAAAGTTGTTAACGTATTCTTATTAAAGAATATAAATAATATTAATTTACGCGACGATCTTGGTATTACTGATGCCAAGCTTTCTACATCAGCGCCCTCTTGCGGCTTTGAAAATCTTTGAAAATATCGAATAAAACGCGTAGTACAGCTGAAAAACTGCTGTAATGAACACTGTAAAATTAGCAGCTGCAAATTAGTTGAATGGTCTGAACAACTTCGGGCACTTTTGGTGTTCCTTCGCCATGTCACTGGATATTATGGATAAGGAAACTAAAAAAATCCAAAAAAATCGTTCTCTTTCAGAAATTTTGCCAGATTTGACCGACTTGTGGTCGATAGAGTGGGAGAAGAGTAGAGCTGGAGTCCGTATTCCCAAAATTAAAATATCTGTTTGATTCAATTCCTTGTCGATTAGCAATGTCTTTTATTTCGAGCTAAAACGTTAATAGCGTGACCTGGCCACTACTATTCTCCAGATCGCAAAATACGGAAGGTATACGAAGGAGTAAAGCAATACGAAGATAAGGAAACATAAGCTGCAGCTATTAAACGTGCTTGTGCCGCCAGAAGGACCGTTTTTTGGAAGTTTTTACTAACAAAACTCTTTACTGAAACATTTTTTTACTTTACTTTTTTTACTTTATTTTACATACTCATGACAAAATCTACGAGTAACTGATATAAAAAATGCAAGGCACGTGCAAAAAAACGGGAACATAAAAATAAAGTATACATGGCTTGGAATATTGAACTCCACAAATTAACGAAAGTAAATCATATAAATATAGTTTTTTGTAAATAAAAAAACAGTTTTGAGTAGTCTTCGGGTGCACAAAGAGGTAAGAAAAGTAAATGATATTTTTGCTTCAGCTGAAATATTTCTTATCGGTCTAGCCAAGTAAATTTTGTTGACAATATGAAGCTCGGATTTCTGGGGCTTTTTGGCATGGTGCTCATGATCATGTTCTACGAGGGAGCAGAAGGGTATACCGTCAATGAGCTGCGCGATGTCCTGGGGATCTATGTCGATTATCCAACACTGCGCAGGTGGTACGAGGATGTCCGAGCTTATCACTAGTAAGTACCACATTACTCAGAAACTACATCTATTAGAATTTTCAATGTCTTTTTCTTTAAATTCTAGTTTAAATTCGGAAAACACAAAACTGTTTTCGCTGCGTTACGCTTACTACGACGACGTAGGAGATTTAGAACTCGTGAAAGGGTACAACAGTGTAGTCCTAGAAGGAGTAGGAGAAGGAAATGTGGTTCTTCGAGAGGGTCGGCCAAGGGGTGTGGACTTCGACCAGGGGGCGAGTATAATAATCAACGACGATATCGACAAAGCCTCTCATGCGAAAATCTTCAGTTCTTATAGCCGTCGTTCGTTCAATAGTACAGTAACTGTGCTGGGGATTACTGTTAGCTACTTTAAGGCCAAATGGAAGGTAAGACCCAGAGCCAGATTCATCCTCGCTTGTATTGTATTTAATATATCTGATATCATGACTCCAGTATCCATTCGATAAGTCCCAGACGAAAGTGGAACAGTTTTACAACGACGGCGGCTCGCCGGCAGGTAAGGTGGAGATGATGGTGCAAACGGGGAAGTATGCCTACGTCAATAATGTAAAGGGTCTGCAAGCGGATGTCCTGGAGCTACCTTTTGGGGAACATGAGCTAGTAATGATCGTCTTACTGCCGAAGTCATCCCAGGGAGTTAACCTGGTGCTCTACCAATTGAAGAACCTGGGACTACATCGCCTCCTTGAGAAACTCGAGGCCTCCAAGAATGAAACTGATGTAGAAGTCAAGCTTCCCAAGTTCGATACGCGATCCGTACTTTCACTCGAAGATACCGTATATGACGTACGTAAAAGTCTCTAAAAAATACAAAGCTTTCGTCATAATGAACATCTTCCAAAGGCTGGACTAACGGATCTGAGGAACGACTTCGCAGATCTAGATAAATTGCTGATTGCTATCGGTCACAGAGGTGCGTGCCTCACCCTCTACCACCAATTCGCCAGGATCGTCGTAGATGAAGAGGGTTTGCCTAATGCTGTTCCGCAGAAGTCTTCTGGAAAAAATAACATCAAGTTCCATGTAAACAGGCCGTTTGCATACCTTGTCCTACAAAAGAAACACAAATTGCTCATTCACTCCGGAGTCTTTCGGGAAGGTGAGATCCAGTAATGAAGATAAGCAGAAAATACATTGGTTTTTTCTATGACAAATCACTTTAAACACTTTTATATTGTTCGTATATAATATCGATAAGAGCTAAAAAGAAACCGATTAGGCAATGTCAAATGGTTTTTAATTCTTGGTACGTCCTTTGCTAGCCTTTCTAGAAATGAGCGGATGCGTTTCTGTTTGTGCAGCTCACCCTTGGTGCCATGCAGGATCTTCACCAGGTTTCCAATAGACTTTTCCCATATGTAAAGAGCATGCTGGCGAGCACTGCCAGCGCAAATGTACTCCCCATCACCGGAGAAGCAGCACTTTTTCCAGGTGGTTCTAGATGGAATTAATATTGGTCAATCAAATGTTTATCAAGGGTTTGTTTCATATCATACTTATTGACCAAGTCCTGTAGCTTTTGTATAGGTTCCGGTTCGCCGTCTTTGCCTAGAATGATTATTTCTTTTGAGTCGTAAACACGAATAACTCGATCTGAGGTGTTGATTAGAAATGCGCTGAAAGATAAATTTGTTACGTTATGAAATCCCGATTACTTATTAGTACCCACTCTCCACGCCTCGCAAACTCGATGCTTTTTACAGCCGTTGCACTTGAGGTGCCTACAATAATGCGAAAACTGGCGACCACCTCAAAGGTTTCAGCATCCAGTACGAGTATTTTTCCCTTGGCGTTGCCTGTGTAGATGTGTTTGCCTCTGCGATCGAAAGAAGCCACGATGTTCAAGTCGCCCTGGTGAGAAACAAGGATTTCAATTAACAATCAAGCTGCGAAAAAGCAATGTGCAAACTCACATCGGAATCCAAGGGCAGGCAGCGGTGAGTTCCGCCTACCTCTACGAGAACGGCGGCGTATCGCATGGGGCACACCAAAAGTGGGGACACCAAGTCTACATCGCCGTGCAGACGGCGTTACATAGCAAAACTATAAGTTTGCGATATTCTGCAGCTCATAAAACAGCTGGCAGCGCTGCCCATTTGGCGCAGTGGGGGATCTTGAGAGTGAGACGTAAATGTGAACCGTTATATTTAATTTAATCATCCTCTCACCGTGCTGGTGCCTAAGCAGTGGCTCTGGTGTGTCCGATTCGAGGCGGAACATACCTCCAACGGTAAAAGCCAGGGTTAAATCCGTGGCCTACGTGAGAGCCCTTACTAAAGCTGGTGCTTCACATAGGTAACCGTAGGCCATCTTATAGTTGATGGATAGCGCAGTGGGGGGAAGTCCCCCTGATCGCAACGACCTGCTCAGGAGGAGCACCAGGCTTCCGAGGTCCCACACTAGAGGAGTCGGTAACCAGATGCAGCAGTGCACCGCATAAGGCAGGAGTGAATTGCCTAGCTGGATCCCCTCATCGATCGGGACCTGACCACGGCTCTTCAGAACAAGGACCTGAAGTGCATACTCACCAGGATGTATGGCAAGATAAACATAAGATAGGATAAGCAAGATAAGCTGCTTTCCACACTTGAAACTCAACGGCACGTCAGAAGAGGGACCAAGGGCGTAGCTTCTGAACTCTCAGCCCTTAACAACAGGGCGATAGAGTTGTACGAAGGGGTCACTAGCGACCTCCGCTTGATGAGCATTGCCTCCCAGACTGAGGTACAAAAGCATACCAAAAAGGGGCAAGTGCCCAAAGCACACGACTGGTAGCAACGAAGAAGGAAAGGTGACATCCAGAACAAACGAGTCCAAGCCAGGCAGCTACGCATATGTCGCCAAGAATGCTAGCACGGTCGTGAAGAAGACGGTGAGTCTTCGTACGCAGAGATGCTCCGGAAACTAAGATCGGACCCGAGCCTAAGCAAACTGAGAAGATACGTACGAAAAATTCAGAGAACTCAGCAAGGTGAGCTGTTGCTCGAAGTAGATGAAAAAGCCTCGGAAAGCGTACCCAAGTATAAGAGCGATCTGGAAGCGGCGCTCATTGATTTGGCCTCTGTGCGAACGGAAGCTCAAGGAATAGCACTATCCTGCAGCGGACTGGACGATGCTACGACCGCAGAGAAGCTCCGCAGCTGCATGTTCGCCCAATTCCAGGGCCTATAGTTAAATCAATAGGATGTCACGGGCCTTCGCAGGATTCGGGATGGGACGCAGAACAAGGCAAAGGGGTTGCATCACCAAAATGCATTATCTGCAGCAGCAAGGCGGACAGAAACCACCCGACGGGTAGCTTTGCGAACCCGACCCACTGGATATAGTTGGAAAACTGTTCGAACGTATCCAGTATACTCGAATAGAGGCAATCACCGAGAGCAGCAACGTCCTAGGAAGTCAGCAACATGGCTTCCGGAAAGGAAATAGTGCCCTGGACGCTCCTGGACGCAATTCTTATATTATTCTTTTATAACAGTCTATTCTAATGACCAAGAAAAATTCGTATATATACTTTATATATATATACATATATAGTAGCATACATATGTATCATACATGCATACATACTTACGCACACAAACAATACACACACACACACACACACACACATTATTACCTAGCAACAGTCATACACCAAATTATAGAATGCCTTATATCATAAATTCAAGTACTCCATAAGAACCCCAATTTTGGTGGTAATAACAAATCCAGCTTGCCCTAATGTAAACATAAACATCCACAGACGCATTCGCGACTCCCACCAAAGGGCCAAAACCACTTACGCAGCTCAAATTCTCGGCTGATCAGTATCCATGCGCCGCGATCCACTCAAGAGGGCGCCCAATTCATATAAATACAAAAGAGAGCCTATTTACGCTCAATATACATATAAAGATGTAAATAAGTCGCAGCCAAGCGTTTGCTAAGCGCTTGCTTTGCAACTTACAATCAGATTTAATTCTTTCGCTCTACAAATAAGACGTGAATTGTGACCGCTTCCACACTTGTAATTTTATTTGAGAATAAGGATTATACTTTTTTCTTAATAAATTACCGTGGATTCGTTATTGCCGCAGTCAATGATCAGCAAAAGTAACTTCGTGTGTGTTTTAACTTCAACTTTGTGGCTAATCAGTGCTACAAGAAGTGATTAATCCGACAGTCAGTGCTTTCTAATTAAAATCGTTTCAACTTGGTAGCCCACCATAGAGGTGTGACTAGAAGCTACTAGAAGTGATAAAAATAACATTAGTGCAAGGACAAGACCATTAAAGAGTAACTGAAGCCCCAGGTTTTGTATATTAAACAAAGACAGTGTGAAGCCAGCAAAATAAAAAGTTTGACCGCTACGAGGAGTGAAAAAAAAAAAAAAATATAACCCCAGTGCAAATTTTGCTGTGCGAGTGAACAACAAAAACAAGACAACAACAACAACATCAACAAAAAACAAAAAAAACAACAATGGAACAACCACAACAACAACAAGTGCCACTAATCTCCAAGAATCATCTGAACCAGGCTCTTGGTCTGATTCGACAAATACCAACATTTACCGGTACGACACTAGAACTAAGCTCGTTCATAAGAAGGATCGAGCTCATACTACAACTTTACCCAACAACTGACATCCGTCAGTTACACGTTCTCTTCAGTGCGATTAAAATGCAAATTGGTGGTGACGCCCAACGAGTATCCCAGCTCAGTGCAGCTAACACATGGCCGGAATTGAAGGAAGCCCTAATCGCTGAGTTCAAGACCCAAACACCGTTTAAAGAACTTTTAAGACGACTATATAACACACAATTCAATGGATCAGTTCGTAAGTTCATAGAAGAACTGGAAGCAAAATGTTTTATAATAACAAATAAGCTAGCCTTAGAAAATATTGAACAACATAATCATATTTATACAAACGCAATTGACAAAACAGTAAAATATGTAATTAATAAACAACTTCCAGACAGACTCTACATGCAATTAGCTAGATTTGACATAACAACAGTTAGTAAATTAAAGCAAATTGTCCAGCAAGAGTGTTGTTATGACAATACATGGTCCGATTGCCCAAGATCCCGAAGCACTCAAAATACCCTAAATAAAAAACAGTACAGTCCAAACTACAACAACGCTTCAAATAATCATAATAGAAATCAATACTATAACCAAAATAGAAATCAATATAACAACAAAAATAATAACAGCCATGACCAATCTTTCGAACGCCTATTTCAAGAATTTAAGCAAAAACTCGACCAAGCACAGGCACAAAATCCTGTAAACTATCAACACAATCCCGTTTCTTCAACTGCTCCGAATCAGGGAATAAAAAGCCAAAGAGCCAGCACCAGGGGCCATTCAAAAATGGATACGTCTGAAAGTTTTCATCTACATGCGTCGGACGAAGAAGAACACACAATTCCTTCATAAATATTGTTTTAAACAATATACAGCTCCGATGTATTATATACACTGGGTCTACAATAAACATCATAAGAGCAAACATTTTTAATTCTCCAGTTAAAGTTTAAACAAAGTTTGGGATAGTAATCGACTATCGCTAACTAAACGAAATTACTATTGATGACAAATAACCAATTCTAGTTATGGATGAAATACTAGATAAGATCGGTAGGTCTCAATATTTCACTACACAAAAATTCCCATTACCTAAATCTAGTATAGAAATAAAATTATTTCTAGGACTTTGCTGTTTTCACCGTAAATTTATTCCTAACTTCGCAAAAATTGCTAAACCCATAACACAAAAAACTAAAAAAGGTTTCATATAAATTCTAAAGATACCAATTATATATCAGCCTTCGAAAAACTAAAATTTTTAATTATATCCGAACCAATATTAATTTATCGAAATTTCGAAAAAAAAACGCCAGCAATGTTGGTCTAGGTGCTGTATTACCACAGGATCACAAACCTGCTTATAACGCTAGCCGTTACTCTTAACGAACATGAACTTAACTATTCAGCAATACTTTACTTAAATAAATCACGAAACGAATTCGAAATATATACTAGATATAGACAAGCATTATTAGTAAAAACTAAGACAACAAACCCATATGGGAAAACAGGAGAAATTACACAAATATATGATAAATATTATAAAGAAAAGAATAGAGGAGGAAAAATTACTCACTATAAATCGAAATATATTTGTATTGTATTTGCCCAAGTACAAAGCCTTGAAGTAAACCCAATTCATATTTTACATATTAAAACTTCCACTTGGTTAAAAACAGATACAAATGAAATTCTTATAATTTCCCATATTCCAAAAGAAATAAGTAAAACCCCTATCTTTTCTAGATTTCCATATCCTGATAGTGATCAAAACATTAATAGAAAATGAAAAAATTAATTTTATGTTCAAAATAATCAAAGTTATTTAGCATCTTTAAAAACTTTGATAATAAATAAATGACATACTTAATCAATTCAATACAGAATGTAGATATGTAAAAACTCATAAGAAATTTGAAATCAGTTATGTCGAACCTAATATAATATATATAATATAGAATATATAATATATTCGCTATATTATATATATAATTGCAAATAAATGGTTGCAATAAATAGTTTTGAGTCTATTAAATGGACCGTTCCGAATATGAACTAAGACCAACGCTGAAAATTAAGTTTTGCCAAAATAAAACGAATCAAAATTTCGGGATCGATTGTGTTGTTTATTGATTAACGTTCAGCTTAAGACTAAAAATCAAATGAAAGTGAAAATGAGGAGAAGCCTCTGTGCTTAAAGAATATGTTAGTGTTTTTGGGAGAGCATTGCTCTTAGATGCTTAAGTATTTTGAGAGAGCATTGCTCTTGGATTCTTAAGTGGAGGAGAAGCCTCAGAGAGAGCAGGCAGACTTTAAGATTTGTTTACAAGAATGGCTAAGTGCCGCTGTCAAAGAATTTGTTTATTAGAATGCATACTGCGCAGATGGCATACAGTATGGGGGTGTCAATATAATTAAACCAAAATGCAGAGTGGATATTTTTGTTATTTGATCCACATTAGCATGGTGGTCACTTATTGTTTACGTTATGATCTGGATGCGGCTTTTCAATATGTTTACTCTACGTTATGTGGTTTTGTATGTGAATATGTCACTTCCCTTCCCTTAAAGAGAAGCCTATACTTGGGCTGGGATTGATGGATATAGTAGGGGTAATGGAACGTCTTCCATTTCTATTTGTTGTGCTGTGTTTTGATTTTGATTTTTTCTTAATTTTAGTTTTGCATACAGCATCATGAATGGGTTAAATGATACGTATCTTAAATATAAGTACAATAAAATAAGTATAATGATGACAGTAGTCATAAATATGTAAAGTGTAATATTGTTTTGTGAAATCATTTCATTAATGTCGTTGTGTTTAACAGTTTTTATTTTTGTTATGTTAAGTGGTGTGTATAATCAAAGACCTATTCTAGTGTCTTTGGTATAATGGTGTCAAATCTATTTCTGGTTTAAAGAGATTTTCACTTAAAATTATGCTTTTGATTTCTATTTTACATTGGGTTACTTTTATCATTTTGTTTCCTTTTATTTTTATATTATTAATTAAATTTTGACAATTTTGTTTGAGACTTGTTTGGGTTAAATTCCAGGTTACAATTGTGTTTGGTTCTATGTATTTTATTATTTCATCTGTGTGGATTGACTCAAAATTACAAATTGGTTTTAAATGTTTAATAATGTTGGTGACACACTCATTGTTTATTTCTTTATTTTCGTTATTGTAAACTTTATTTTCTCTTTCAAAATATGATTGTGTGTCTGTGTATTCTAGCTGATAGCCGTTCGAGTCTGGGTAAGGGATTATTTTTACTGTATTTATTAATGAAAAGTTAATAGGTATGTGAGATATGATTAATAATTGGTTATCATTGTAATTAATCCAAGTGGATGTTTTAATGTTTAAAATATTTTGGCTGTTTACATTCTCAAGTTTATCGTAGTTTAGTAGTTTGGGATTAAATAGACCGAGTCTGGAAAGCTGCATTCCCATTTCCACATCTTCTATGTATTCTGTAAACTGCATGAGTTCATATAAAAGACTGTTAATGATGTTGCTGTCGTTTTCATAATTCTGTATCTTTTGCATTCCGTCATTTATTAATTGAATAGCGTCATTGAGTTCATGTAAATTTACCGAGTTATGGGCGTTTGTTTCAAGTTTCCTCTGTATATCCACTCGATCATTTTCGTCAAGTGTGCCAAATAGGTATTTAAAAACTGAACCTACAATGTTAATAAGTCCCCGTTTATTTCTATGTCGCAAGGCTATTCCAGCTAGTTCTCTTCTCATTTTGTTGTATAAAAATTTGACCTGGGGTGCATGGTAGTCGGTACGTAGTCTTTGCTCAAAATAATCAGCTATGGTGTCTATTTCAGTTAAATTGATTCTCAAGCAATGATGTTCAAAGGATGATGGTATCTGGACTGGTTTATCAGAAAAAATGAGATATCCGTGGTTTGTGTCAATATTATTAATTTCAATTTGTTGTCCATGAACTGTTGTGATCAGCATCGGCAACAATGTTATCAAGTGCCAGGTGCCTGTAAAATTGAGAGCTGATTATTTTTCTTTCGTTTTTTGAATTGTGTTTTGTAGTAGTGAGTAATTCTATTTCTATTAGTAATTTTATAATGATCAGAGTCAGTCTGCTCCACATTTTTTGTTGGCTTAAAAGGATTTTCTAATTTGCCTTTCTGTAGTGGACCTTTTCTGTATCTTGTGTCGACTTCGTACTCCACTCTGTCATTATTTATTTTGTTTTCTTTGTTTTGTTGGGTAGCTAATATTGGTTGTCCAGCGTAGAGAAATATGTGTGCAGGGGTCTGTCCAGTGGTGTCGTGTTTGGTTTTATGATTGTATATGTTAAGTACTGTTTCCATTTTGCTCAATTTGGTTTCTTCGTCATCGGATGTTTTGATTATGCGAATCTTTTCATTAATTGTTTTATGTACAATAACCGCCACACCAGTTTTTGTTGTGTTAAGCTGCAATTCGACTTCCTCACTCTCCAGCCATCTCTTGAGGGCTAAACTGGAAAATGCGCCGTCTCTGTCCGCCTTTAGTAACTTTGGCTTGCCAAGCTGGTTGAATATGCGCATAAGCGCGTTTTTGCATTCTATCCAGTCTTTTGTTTTTATTTCTTCTAATGTGGCAAATTTCGAATAAATGTCTATGCAACTAACGTAATGTTTGCCTTCGGATGAGTAAATGTCTATCATGAATTTTTCGCGGCAATGTTCTGGTTTGGGTGTGGTTTTCATTGGCATGTCTGTATTTCGGTGCTCTGTTTTTGCCAGATTGCGAATACTGCACTCATTTATTATATTCTGAATAAGTAGCTGGCTATTAGGGAAATAGTAAGTTTCTCCGAAAAGTTTAGTAGTTTTCTGTATGCCTGGGTGTAGAAGTTTTTCATGAGCAGTCAAGATCAATTCCTTAAATTCCGCATAAGTGGTTATGTTTTTTAACAAAATCGTGCTACGCAGGATTTTTGTATATTTGGTGTTTATGGCTAATTTATGTGCGGCCTGAATGACTTCGAAATCAGCGTCACTCTCAATATACAACGCACTTTTCTTACCACAAAAATGGTCCATCAAATATTGTTCGGCTTTTTCCCTGGTCATAATGTCGTAAAATATTTGGGTGATGTGTTTTTTGAAATATTTCGTAACTTTAATGTCTGGTGGTCCTTTTGAAAATATAACTTGTCTGTTAAATGTATTTAGAGGTCTTTCTGTAATAAAAATTAAATCACTATTGTCCTCTTCTGCACTATGTTGGGTTTGTTCGCTCAAATATGTCTCCTCAAGTTTTATTCTGGACAGAGCATCCGCCACGCAATTTTCTTTTCCTTTTATATATTTTATATCAAAATCGAATTCGGATAATTTTACTCTCCATCGGGTCAGTTTTGAATTTGAGTCTTTCATACGGTACAACCAGCTCAATGGTTGATGGTCACTGGATATTTCAAAGTGTCTTCCAAGTAGGTAGTGTCGAAAAGTCTTTGTCGCCCATACAATTGCTAAGAGTTCTTTTTCAATTGTGCTGTAATTTATTTCGTGTTCATTAAGTGTTCGGCTAATGTAGCTAAGTGGGTGTCCATCTTGTGACAGTACTGCCCCCAAAGCGACATCACTTGCGTCTGTGGTTAAAGTGAATTTCTTTGTAAAGTCGGGTACTTTAAGAATTGGGTCTTCTGATATTAGATATTTTAATTTTTTAAATGCAGAGTCATATTCTGGGTTGGTAGTGTCAATTTTCATGTTCTTTTTTAAACACTTAGTCATGGGTTTGGCTATGTCTGCAAAGTTTGGAATAAATTTACGATAATATCCTGTCAGTCCAAGAAAAGCTTTTATTTCTTTTGGTTTAGTGGGAATTGGATATTTTTGAATGGCTTAAATTTTTTCAGGGTTTGGTTTTATTCCATCTGGTGTTAGAACATGTCCTAAAAATGTGGTTTCTTGCTTGAGAAACTCACATTTGTCAAGCTGTAATTTAAGGTTGGCTTTTGCTAATTTTTCGAAAACTAGTCCGAGCGATTGCAGGTGTTCATCAAGGGATGTCGAGAATACAATTATGTCGTCCAAATACACAAGACAGTGTTTGTTTAAGAGTGGTCTTAAAATATCATTCATGCACCGTTGAAAGGTGGCTGGCGCGTTTTTTAATCCGAATGGCATGCGCAAATATTCATAATGACCGTGCTTGGTAGAAACTGATTCTGGATCCATTTCGATCTGGTGGAAACCCTTTGCCAAGTCTATAGTTGTGAAGTAATTACATCTGCCCAATTTTCCCAAGATTTCGTCCATGTTTGGGATTGGGTGTCTGTCTCCTACTGTTATTTCATTTAACTTTCGGTAGTCTATTACAATTCTAAATTTCTGTTTGCCTGATGCATCTTGTTTCTTTGGAACCACCCAGATGGGGCTATTGTAAGGTGAATTACTGGTACGTATAATACCTTGATTTAGCATATCTTGTATTTGGCTTTCGACCTCCTGTTCATAATTTATAATTTTATCATATTTACATTTTGAAAATGACTCTGTTCATGTGTTGCTATTCCTTCTATTAATTTGTATTTGTTGTTGTAAAGAGTTACCTCTTGATCGCGGTAACTTATTGTTGCTTTTGCTTCTGCTAAAAGTTTTCTTCCTAATAAAAGATCGTAATTCTCAGAGAAAGGGTGCAATAAAAATTCATTTGTTGTTGGGAACAAAATCTTTGAAGGTATGGTTATACTTTTGTTGACAATGAGCGGTCCATTGCTGGTATGAATAAGAGTATTAGTGTTCTGGATTGGTAAGTCAAATATATTTTTAGATGTCATGTTAACTGTTGATCCGGTATCAATAAGGCATTTCAAATTATTTTCTTTGTATTTAATTGTTATATATTGGGGTTTTCCAAGGCTTGTGGCTGAAAATTTTCGGCCTGTTCAACATTGGGTTCTTGGTTGTCATTGTTTGTCTCGTCTGTATTAATCTGCTGTAACTGTTGTGTTCTTTGTAAATTTTGGTTGTTTTCGTCAATTTGATATTGATTTTCTGGATAATAGTCTGAATGGTCGTAAGTTGGATAATAAAAATAGTCATATGGAACACACTGCTGATAAAAAGCGTCCTCTTGATATAATGTTTCGTCAACACTCATCCCAGTCTGTCCACTATTAGCTGGTCTTAATCGTTTTATTGGTCGATTGGGTACATAGGAACTTGAATTTTGTGTTGATTGTTGATTTTGATATTGGGGTTGTTGTCCGAACCTATTCTGATCGAATGCATTGTTTCTATTGGTGTTAAAAATTGGTCGAGGTGTAAAGTTTGTACGTTGATTTGGTTGAAAAGCATTGTTTTGTTGGCTTGGTTGAAAAACATTGTTTTGTTGGCTTGGTTGAATAACATTGTTTGGATTAGGGTGGTAGGGTATTGGATGACGATAAAGTGGGTTATTAGTTGGTGGTGTTGGATAAATTTGTGGAGCTTGATATGGTATTGGTGAATTATAATGTAGGAAAGGTGTTGGATATTTTCTGATATTGTTAGACTGATTAGTATTTTGATTAAAGGACTTTTGTGGCTTATCAGAGAAATTTTGTTTTTGGACATGTGTACTTGTATGATTTATTTGTTCGTACATGCCCTTCTCTTGTAAAAGGTTTATAAGTGATCGCAAATCTGGTATGTTGTGGTTATTTATTCTTAAATAAATGTGTGTAGGTAATTTTTCAATTAGTGATTCTATACTGGATTTTATTAATTTCAATTAAAAAGTCTTTTCTTCAAGATCTTGCTCTAATTCAAGCTTACTAGTAAGTGTTTGTCTGCGGCTTTCTGCTTCTTCCAGGAATGCTCGTACATTGCCTCGAAACTCTTCTAAAAGAACGTGGTTAGGGGTCTGGGGTTTATAGTTGAGTACCAATTGTCTTCTAAGCTGCTGCCAGGTGTACATGTCATAGGCTCCAATGCAGCGCATAACTTCTCCGCTGATACTGCGTTCAATATGCCCAAATATGATCTGCTGTTGGCGTTCATCTCCGGTAGCATAAAGAGCCAGTATGTAATCAATTCGACTCACAAAGGTGTATAGTGAGCCTGGATCACCGTTGAATTTCTCCACATTGCCAATCTGGTAGGCAACCTGGGTCATGTTGCTGTCTGATAGTGGTGGCACAATTGCTGGTTCTTGAGCCATTTTTGATTTTTGGATTATTTATTTATTTTTATAATATATATATTTTTTTTTTTATTATTATTAGTTAGTTATTATATTATTATTATCGTGTATTTTTTTTTTAATATTGTTTAATTTAAAATGTTGTCTTTTTATTTATTATTCTTATTTTTAATTTTTATCAAATAGAATTTTCACTTATTTATTTATTATTCTTATTTTTAATACGTTTTAATTTTCGCTTATTAATTTATTATTCTTATTTTTACATTTTTTTTTTTTTTTTAAGATAGGTTTTGATTTTCACAAGGGTTGCACTATAGCTTTTTCGTGGGTCTTTGAGGTAACCAATTGGATTTACAGCCTCTCACAAATTCAATAGCGTCTTCCTGATAATAAATTCAGGTTTGTTTAGGCAAATTGTGATTTTTCGGTTTCACTTTATTGTCGAGGTTTAATTAAAAACTTAAAGTTTAATTAAAACTTGCTTAAAGAATATGTTAGTGTTTTTGGGAGAGCATTGCTCTTAGATGCTTAAGTATTTTGAGAGAGCATTGCTCTTGGATTCTTAAGTGGAGGAGAAGCCTCAGAGAGAGCAGGCAGACTTTAAGATTTGTTTACAAGAATGGCTAAGTGCCGCTGTCAAAGAATTTGTTTATTAGAATGCATACTGCGCAGATGGCATACAGTATGGGGGTGTCAATATAATTAAACCAAAATGCAGAGTGGATATTTTTGTTATTTGATCCACATTAGCATGGTGGTCACTTATTGTTTACGTTATGATCTGGATGCGGCTTTTCAATATGTTTACTCTACGTTATGTGGTTTTGTATGTGAATATGCCACTATATATATTATTATAACTTTATTATATATATTATATATATATAATTAAATTCTTGCAATATTTATAAGTGAAAAAAATATAATTTTTATTTCACTAAATGATTACAAAACTTTTTATTTGAGAAGAACACCGACCTGTTACAATTAGGTCTCAAACTGAACTCTGATAATTATTCTGATTTGATTGACGTTCAAGCCTCGGTATCGAGCTTTTCTAATATAGACTTTAGACTTTAGGATTCTGATCGTGAAGAGAAAAAGCTTTGCGTTTTCAAGTGCATTTGCTCTTGGATACAAGTGCTCTTAGATTCTTATAATTTGTTTATTGAAATCAATACTTTTTTTTTTGGGATTGCGGCTCCGAGCTTTGAACGTGGGAATGTGACGATGGGGTGAGGCTTAAGCAAGGAATTGTTTAAATTAGGGGACGGATGTTTAGTCTACCAGTGGGTGACTTATCTAGAATTGGGGTTTTTTTTTATTCTCGAGGATCATATAACAATCTTATTCTTATCTGGTATCTGTTGGGTACATCCGGAGTGGTGTATGTTGTATTGGGGTGTATATGTTGTAAGTGTATTAGTATATAGGCATATGCTTAAGTCTTAGGGACTTATGGATATGTCACTCCCCCAACCTTTGAATTTGGCCTGTCCTCAGGTCGTTAAATTTGGGTATAAGGTAATATTATTTCCTTGTTGAATATTCTCATTGACATTATTTTCAAGGTACGATATTTGACAATAATTTTCTTAGGTATATTTTTAAACTTATATGCTACATACAGAGTCAAACTAATTATCATTATGACGAACGTTGTAATGCATATAATTTGGAAAAAGTTATAGTGTTTTACATGGGATTCTATCATTTCTCTCGTTTGTAAGTGATTTATTGGTTCTAGACGGGTTACATTGTTGGTGATATAAATTGTTTGTGTAAAGTCTGCTAGATTATTAGAGATTAAGAATTCATCTATTTGCATGGTACAATTTTAAATTTTAATGATGTTGCTTCCTGATATTAATATTTTATTGTTTGTACAGTCTTGGTTAACAGCTGTTTCAGGAATATTCCATATTAATAGTATATTTGGTTCTATATAATTTATTTGGTAATTTTTATGTGTTTTAATATATTTGCATTGAGTTTGCTCTTGTTTGATGATTCCAATAATACATTTGTCGAATACTACCCTATTGGTATCTTTATGGAATACTTGGTTATCAAATATGTAGAATTTATCGAATATTTGCTCGGTTAGAATATAATTATGTTCATCTGGGTACGGAACAATTTGGAATATTGGAACTTTAGTAACTTCGCTAGGAACATGGGAAATAATCAAAATTTCGTTCGTGTCTGTTTTAAGCCAAGTTGACGTTTTTATCTTTAGCATTTTTTCTGAATTTACATGTTTTAAATAGTCATGCTTTTGTAACTTTGGATTGAAAATTCCTAGTCTAGTTAATTGCATACCCAATTCTATGTCTTCTATATATTCTGTAAATTGCTCTAGGTTAAATATTGGTACCGCAATTTGTTGGTGTTGTTCTTTATCTACTTTGAGCTTATTAATTATATCTATACCACTATTGATTGCATCTAGAATCGTGTTTAGGTCATGGGTTTTTTCAGAGTCTTCTGACATGTTGTTTATTTTTTCTTCTAACTCTTCTCTGTCATCCTCATCTAATGTGCCGAATAAGTATTTGTATGCTTTTCCTACTACGTTTAAAAGACCTCTTTTACATCGACTAATAATTCTTAACCCATTTATTTCTCGTTTTAATTTGTCGACTAAATATTGTATTTGTGGTATATTAGGATAGTTGTTCATTTGTTGCTTCATTTACTATATCTTCGAACATGAGCATTGTCTTTGTTATGTTTATGCTTAAATAATGGTATTCATAGCTGGTTGGAATCTCCATTGTTCCTGTTTGGAATATAAGATATCCATTTTTCGCGCTTATTGGGTTTACTTCTAATTGTTGCACTTGACCATGGTGATAAGTGGTAGTATGCAACTAAGCATTATTAGAAGTATGTTGTGTACTTTGTGCTTCTTTGGTTGGTCTGGAATTATCATATTTGCTCTTATTGCATTTTTTCTGTTTCTTAAATTTTGACTTATAGTGAACGATTGTAGTAGGCTGCTCCTTCTACCCTCTTCCTTTACTCTTAGTCATACATTCCTAGTCATACATACCTAATTATACATAGCCAATCTAGTCATAAGCTTATACACTCATACACCCATCCTTAACATACCAATATTATCGAGAAACTTATCGACTAATCGTCTCGCCACTCTGCAGAGAGCGCGGCAGTCAGTCGCTGTTGAACCAAGCTAAAGGACAGATCAAAATAAAAGAGACACGTGAAATTGTATTAGAATATTAACTTCTGTAAACGGCGGCTAAACGATTTTCCTGCCACGGTTTGTTTCTTCGAAATGTTTATCATCTACTTGTTCAATCCTTCCTGTCTCTTTGAATGGATTGGTTATTTTACTTTTTACAAGTGGGGCCTGTCTATATTATATATCAACTTCAAAATCGTGCCTATTCTTATTGAGGTATTCTATCTTATCGATTTTATTTAGTTGTACGTTAAAGTCTGGGCTGCCTGCATATTGGAAAATGTCTGCTGGAAATCTTTTGGTACTATTATGTTTAGTTTTATGATTGTATATGTATAGAATTGTTTCGAATTTTGTGCACCTATCTTCAATATTTTGCTCGCTACCAATGATTCTTAGCTTTTCGTTTACGGTCTTGTGGAATCTCTCTATATCAGATATGCCATTTTAGCTAGTCGTTATAGAAATTTGTACACCTTCAGATCTTAACCAATTTTGTAAGGCTATACACATAAAAGCTGAGTCTTTGTCTGCTTTAATTTCTTACGGTTTTCCCATATCATTGAATATTTTAGTAATGGCTCTTTTTGCTTCTAGCCAATCTCTACTTTTTACTTCAACTAGTGATGCAAATTTCGAATAGATATCAATGCAAGATAAGAAGATCTGGTTTCCTGTGAGAAAAAAATCTATCACGTATTTTTCTCTTGTGTTAAATATTTCTGGTGTTGTCTCATATGTCAATTTCGTGTTTCGATTTCTCTGTTTTTGCTAGATTACAAATTTCACATTCATTGATAATGTTTTGAATAAGCTTTTGTCTATCAGGATAGTAATATTCTTCTTTAAATAAATTGATTGTTTTTTCTATACATCCGGGTAAAAGTTCCTAATGTTTCATTAAGATTAAATCTTTGAATTCTGCATACGTTAGTATATCAATTAACTTTGTGGTACATCTCAAGAGTTTTGTGAAATTGTTAGGGCTTATAATTTCGGTAAACGCTCCCTGGAAGATCAGAAAATCTTCGTCATTAGGGAAATAAATTGCACTCTTTTTGGTACACACATATTCCCTAATGAGGTTTTTGGCGAGTTCAGGTGTCATTTCTTTATAGACTATTTTAATCTTTAACTTTTGAAAGAAATGTTGTACACTTGTTGTATCGTTATCGCCTTTTTCTATCTCTATTTGTCTAGAGAAGTTATTTATTGGTCTTTCTGTTATGGATATGTAATTTAGATTATCTTTAATGGCACTGTGTATAGTTGTGTCTGCGCTGTTTGCGACCTCGCCAACCATAACTTCTTCTATTTTCGTGCGGGAAAGAGCATCCGCGACATGATTTTCTTTGCCCGGAAGTATTTGAATTTGTAATCAAATTCATTGAGTTTTATTTTCCATCTTTGCAATTTCATGTTTGGTTCTTTAATGTTGTTGAGCCATACCAGTGGCTTGTGATCACTTAATATTTCAAATGGCCTGCCAAATAAGTATGACCTGAAATATTTTGTAGCCCAAACTATAGCTAACAATTCTTTTTCAATCGTAGCATAGTTGATTTCATGTTCGTTTAGCGTTCTACTGGCATAACAAACTGGCTTGTGATTTTGTGATAACACTGCCCCAATAGCTACATTGCTGGCATCAATTGTCAGAGAAAAGGGTTTTGAAAAATCAGGATAGATTAATATCGGGTCTGAAGTTATCAAAACTTTTAATTTTTCAAATGATTCGATGTATTCTTTACATTTGTTGTCTATTATAGCACCTTTCCTGAATTTGAGGGTCATGGGTTTAACTTTTTTGGCAAAGTTAGGAATAAACTTGCGATAGAATCCACATAATCCCAAAAATGATTTTATTTGCTTAGGTGTCTTGGGTAATCGAAAATTTGTAATTGCTTTAGTTTTATTTGGATTTGGTTTGATGCCATTTGTTGTGACGATGTGTCCTAGGAATTCAGTTTCTTTCTTCATGAATTCACATTTATCTAGTTGCAACTTTAAATTAGCGTCTCTCAGTTTTTCAAAGACTTTCTTTAGGGATAAAATGTGTTCTTCCAATGAAGTGGAATAAACAATAATATCGTCTAAATAGACTAAACAGTCTTTGTAGATTAAATCTTCCAGAAGATTATTCATACATCTCTGAAAAGTAGCTGGAGCGTTTTTTAAACCAAAAGGCATACGAGTATATTCATAATGCCCATGCTTAGTTGAAAAAGCTTTTTTTGCAATAGAATTTTCATCCATTTGGATTTGGTGAAAACCCTTGGCTAGATCTATAGTTGTAAAGTATTGGCATCTACCTAATTTGTCCAATATCTATATCTCATCCATTCGGGGAATGGGAAATTTGTCGTTAACAGTTATCTCATTTAGATTCCTGTAATCGACTACCAACCTGAATTTTTGTTTTCCAGAGGCAAGGTAATAGTTCATCATAGTTATCAGAAAATTTGTGAATGTAGAATTTTTGAGCAGACGGACATACTGTTGGTTGGTTTTATTATTATTTAGTGTTATTGGTCCTTTAATAGTGTATACTGTTAGGTTTTCTTCCTTTTCTTCTAAGTTCTCAAAATTTTCTCTTATGATGTTAATTGATGATCCTGTATCGATCATTCCCTTATAATTTTTATTATGATGAAATATTTTTACATAGGGACTTGAATGTCCTTCTCTATCATTTGAGTGTCCGAGGCAGCTTGATGAAAATTTACATCCATCCTGCTTTGGTCACTCTGACTCTCGCGTTGTCTTTTTACTGGCCCTTGTCTGTTAATATTATTTGATGGCGAAGGTTGGAAATTAAGGGTGTTATTAAGTGGGTTGTTCTGCTGAGCTTGTGTTAAGTCTCGTCTAAATGCATAATAATTCCCTCTTTGATTATTTGGTATGAAACGCGGTGAATACTGGTTTTGATTTGTCATAGGTTGAGTCGAATTTTGAGGTGGTTGTGTATTATGATTCTGATTCGTGCTAGGATAATAATTACTGTAGTTGTGATTTCTATTATTGTAATATATTTGATTATTATTTTGATTATAGTTTCCCCTGTTCCTACGTTTGTTCATTTCTGTTCTATTAGAACGGTGATTTTCTGGAATAGCATCATAAAGGCCAAATTCCATTGATGCTTGTTTTAATTTATAAATTGTATCAATATCTTTACGTGCCAAAGACATATAAATTCTATCCGGCAGTTTTCGATCTATTACTGATTTAACAGTTTTGTTTAACATTTCGGTATAATTCGATTTATCAACAGGGTCACTTTCTAATTCTAACTTATCAAACATAATCCAGTATTGTTTCTAGTTTTTCTATAAATTTACAGATACTTCCTGGGTATGATGTGTCTTCTAATTGTCTGATGAGTGTTACATAAGGTCTATGGTCTTTGAATGCCATTGCCAGTGCTTTCTTTATGTCCAACCATGTGTTAGCTCTTTCCTGGGTTACGACTTCTAAGGCTGAATCCACTAATAACCGCTTCACTCCTCCATATATGACGTGTGCCTGCCTTGCTTCCTGTGTTGGGTATAAACTGAGCAATTGTTCCACTTGGTTGACGAATCCAGATAATTTGCCAGGTGCGCCATCGTAGTAGTTTAATTCTTTGATTTGGTTTAGCAGTTGGTTTAGATGTGTTTCTGAGAGTTGTGGGACTGCCATGATGTCTTTTGTTTTTTCTGGAGTTTATTTTGGTTTTAAGTTTTCGTTAGACTTGGTTTTAAGTTTCGGAATTAAAAAAATTTTAATTAATTTTTGTTTCCGACCGCACGGGATTTTATTTTGAATACTACTTTCACGTAGATTCTTTTGCGGATCTCTAAAAAATATTTTCGAATCACTATTTTAATTCGCTGATCTTGGATAGCTAGTACTAAAAGGACTCTTTTATTTTATTGGATCCTACCGGCTGCGCCAATTAAATTCTTGCAATATTTATAAGTGAAAAAAATTATAGTTTTTATTTCACTAAATGATTACAAAACTTTTTATTTGAGAAGAACACCGACCTGTTACAATTAGGTCTCAAACTGAACTCTGATAATTATTCTGATTTGATTGACGTTCAAGCCTCGGTATCGAGCTTTTCTAATATGGACTTTAGACTTTAGGATTCTGATCGTGAAGAGAAAAAGCTTTGCGTTTCTCTTGGATTCAAGTGCATTTGCTCTTGGATACAAGTGCTCTTAGATTCTTATAATTTGTTTATTGAAATCGATACTTTTTTTTTGGGATTGCGGCTCCGAGCTTTGAACGTGGGAATGTGACGATGGGGTGAGGCTTAAGCAAGGAATTGTTTAAATTAGGGGACGGATGTTTAGTCTACCAGTGGGTGACTTATCTAGAATTGGGGTTTTTTTTTATTCTCGAGGATCATATAACAATCTTATTCTTATCTGGTATCTGTTGGGTACATCCGGAGTGGTGTATGTTGTATTGGGGTGTATATGTTGTAAGTGTATTAGTATATAGGCATATGCTTAAGTCTTAGGGTCTTATGGATATGTCACTATATATATATATAATTGCATAAATAGAGATATAATAATAGAGGGAGATAATATATTGAAAGCTTTTAATTGCTTCATACAAATTGATGACATCTCAATATCAAATACAATGTTGGATTACACACAAACCGTTTATGTCAATAAGAAAATAACTAAATGGGAAGATCTTTCTATATAAGAATATATAGAGTATATACAAGCTAAAGATATTTTTGAAATCCATAATAAAACAAGTAATACATTTCAAATAATTACAATTAATATTATAATATTATTAGTTGTCATAATAATATTTTATTATAATTATAAATATAAGAATATAGCCTAAGAAAATTAAAATGAAGTTATGAAGTTAAAAAAAAGCGTGTGTGTTCCTACCGAACCACCAAATATTGTAAACAATAATGTAATATTTTGTATCCCAAATTATTCGCCTATATACCATATAGCATATAGCATATGTACCACACACAAACAACACACACACATACATACATTACTACATAGCATAAGAATCCCAATTTTGGTGACAATAAAAAATTCAGCTTGTCCTAATGTCCTAAGCATTAACATCCGCTGAAAAGCCAAGGGTTTGCTAAGCGTTTGCTTTGCACCTTACAATCAGATTTAATTCTTTCGCTCTACAAATAAGACGTGAATTGTGACCGCTTCCACACTTGCAATTTTATTTGAATAAAGATTATATATGTATGTTTCTTAATCAATTACCGTGGATTCGTTATTACATATATAAAAATATATTCGTATATACTTTACTTACTTTTGAACAAACCTACGAGTAACTGATATAAAAATTGCAAGGCACGTGCAAAAAAACGGGAACATAAAAATAAAGTCTACATGGCATGGAATATTGAACTCCACAAATTAACGAAAATAAATCATATAAATATAGTTTTTCGTAAATAAAAAACCAGTTTTGAGTAGTGTTCGGGTGCACAAAGAGGTAAGAAAAGTAAATGATATTTTTCCTTTAGCTGAAATATTTCTCATTGGTCTAGCCTAGTCTAGCTAAGTAAATTTGTTTGACAATATGAAGCTCGGATTTCTGGGCCTTTTTGGCATGGTGCTCAGTTTGCGGGCCCATATATGTGCAAATACTGTTGATACGAAGAGTCTATTACAAAAAATGACGGACGCAAGGCTTCAATTTGCCCTCAACCTGCTGCAAATGGAATCCACGCATTTAAACCTGGAAAACTTTGCGATGACGCCATTTTCCACGTGGTCACTTATGATCATGTTCTACGAGGGAGCAGAGGGGACTACCTTGAAGCAGATACGTGATGTCCTGGCGATCTATGTCGATTATCCAACACTGCGCAGGTGGTACGAGGATGTCCGAGCTTATCACTAGTAAGTACCACATTACTCAGAAACTACATCTATTAGAATTTTCAATGTCTTTTTCTTTAAATTCTAGTTTAAATTCGGAAAACACAAAACTGTTTTCGCTGCGTTACGCTTACTACGACGATGTAGGAGATTTAGAACTCGTGAAAGGGTACAACAGTGTAGTCCTAGAAGGAGTAGGAGAAGGAAATGTGGTTCTTCGAGAGGGTCGGCCAAGGGGTGTGGACTTCGACCAGGGGGCGAGTATAATTATCAACGACGATATCGACAAAGCCTCTCATGCGAAAATCTTCAGTTCTTATAGCCGTCGTTCGTTCAATAGTACAGTAACTGTGCTGGGGATTACTGTTAGCTACTTTAAGGCCAAATGGAAGGTAAGATCCAGAGCCAGATTCATCCTCGCTTGTATTGTATTTAATATATCTGATATCATGACTCCAGTATCCATTCGATAAGTCCCAGACGAAAGTGGAACAGTTTTACAACGCCGGCGGCTCGCCGGCAGGTAAGGTGGAGATGATGGTGCAAACGGGGAAGTATGCCTACGTCAATAATGTAAAGGGTCTGCAAGCGGATGTCCTGGAGCTACCTTTTGGGGAACATGAGCTAGTAATGATCGTCATACTGCCGAAGCCTTCCCAGAGAGTAAGCCTGGTGCTCAAACAATTGAAGAACCTGGGACTACATCGCCTCCTTGAGGAACTCGAGGCCTCCAAGAATGAATCTGATGTAGAAGTCAAGCTTCCCAAGTTCGATACGCGATCCGTACTTTCACTCGAAGATACCGTATATGAGGTACGTAAAAGTCTCTAAAAAATACAAAGCTTTCGTCATATTGAACATCTTCCAAAGGCTGGACTAACGGATCTGAGAAATGAGTTCGCAGATCTAGGTCGCATGCTGATTCCTACCGGGGACAGAGGTGCGTACCTCTCCCTCTACCACCAATTCGCCAGGATCGTCGTAGATGAAGAGGGCTTGCCTAATGCTGTTCCGCAGAAATCTTCTGGAACAAATAACATCAAGTTCCATATAAACAGGCCGTTTGCATACCTTGTCCTACAAAGAACACACAAATTGCTCATTCACTCCGGAGTCTTTCGGGAAGGTGAGATCCAGTAATGAAGATAAGCAGAAAATACATTGGTCTTTTCTATGACAAATCACCCTAAAAACTTGTATGTTGTTCGTATATAATAGACAATAATAAGCAATAATTAATAATAAAAATATGACAACATAAATAAAGCCAAAAACTATTTAAAAGAGTCGGCGTATAAATTTTGTGTGATTTGTGGGCGTTTGAGTGGGTGTGGCAAAGTACAACGATGTGCACAGTGAAATCTTAAGAAATAGTGGTACTTATCAAAAATATTTGTTACAACTAGTGTAAATTTAAATGTTATTAGATACGTTGAAAAGTATGTAATAGGTAAAAGAAAGTGTTTTTGGAAAGGTGTATATATTCCTGATCAGGATCAATATTCGAGTCGATATGGACATGAAGATTCCAGAGGCATAGTGCGCCTAGTGCCCAAGTTTTGTTTCAAAATTAAACTGACCACACTTTTGAAAAATGTTTTCATATTTTTTTTCTCATTTTTTTTAGTCTTGTAAATTTATATCGATTCCTCTAAAAACATGTTACGCCGACCATTTTTAAAAATTCTTAAACTTTTTTCATTATTTTTTTCCCCTAATTTCTACCGAAATTCCAGAATTTGTTTAATTTTGTTTAAAATTGTTTAATTTTTTAAATATATCTCAACCAAGATCTCATTCATATATATTCATATTCAACCGATATCTCGTAGAATCGAACGCATGCACAGGAAGATAATACAATTCGAATAATATAATCAATAATGCAAACCACGATACTCAAATTAAAATATTAAAGTCAAGTGCACGAAAATCAGCTTTAAAATGTGGAGCTGTAGGTCTTGCTGTTTGCAGTTCGGAGAGCATGGCTTGGAATATTGAACAAAGAATAGGTTTTGCATTCAAATAAGCCAGTAGAAAGTACATAAGTAGTCAATATATACAAGATGGGCAAAGAAAAACAGAGCTCCACTAAATTCGTGTTCTAATCTGAAACATAACCGTGAAATAATGTGAAATTATGGTTCTTCCCGCTGTTATGCTTCATTGTCATATTCTCTCCTCCACCGCATAAGGATCTCTCAATGTCAACATGGTTCCCTTTAGTCCCTACACCGACAATGTGAATTCGATCAAGAGGAGCTACTAGGATGCCATCCAGAGATGGTCACAGTGCGTCAGATCAACGAGGACTTTAGTCACAGCACCCGAGGTCTCATAAAGAACTCTGTGCAGCAAGATGATTTGACCGGATCCAAAACGTTTCTGCTCCCCACCTTCTACTTCAGTGGTCAGAGTAGACTTCAATGAGAAGGGGGCAGTTTTGCTCAGTTAGCTAGTTTCGCCAGTACCAACTATGTAAACTATTGAACGCAACACTTGTCGATGGTCGTGATATTGCTCAAATCTGCAATTGCATTAAACAGCGTCACCAATCACTTGAAAACCATTGGATTGGAATATTGGTTGTCCTATTCCAAAGAACATCTGGGGCTCACGAAGACTTGAGTCTGTATTCCCAAGCTTGAACCAACTACTGACCTTTCGCTAAAAGGAATCCTAAGCTAGCTTAGTTTCTCATGATTTTCATTTTAATAGGCAATTGTGATCCACTATAAAATATATATGTACATATATGGGCGTCCGATATTTGTTCAATAAAAAAGGGCAAACTGGACCGAATGGCACCGGAAATGTACTCCTGCAAACAAACTACCAAATAATTGCCGATGAAGAGGGAACCACTGTCGCAGCTGTGACAATGTCTTTGATGAGCAGCAGAATGGCGAGTTTTCCCTTCCTGTACTTGATTTTGGAGATGGAATCCGGCCTGGTGCTTTTCGCCAGTCAAGGTCGGAATCCCAAGGCGGATTAGCGGATTATTTACATACTAAAAAGAAAACGATTAGGCAATGCCAAATGATGTTTATTTCTTGGTACGTCCGGCGGCCTTTTTGCCACCCACGGGCTGTTGTTTATCTTTGCTGGCCTTGCTAGAAATGAGCGGATGCGTTTCTGTAATAAGCAGTTAAAGATAGTTAACTTGCCAGTTTAAACTTTTATGGAGGCAACTTTATACCATACCATCAGTGGGTGCATCAGGTAAGCTGACATCATAGAGCTGCATGCGTCGTCGCTTGGAAGCCATTATGTCGTCCTCATAGTCATGCGGTTCCATGTGGCCAAGCATAACTGCACTGGGCTCCAGTCCGTCCTGACCGGTCCAGCCATCCTCGGGATCCTCCACCTCTGGTGCCATTGGCAAAAACTGCAGCGCATTCTCGTCCTCGCCCTCTTCGTCGGAGGAGCAAAAGGCAGCCACCGGCTCCACTTTCTGCACGTCTACCTCAATTTCCTCGTCCTGTTGCGCGTCTGCATTCAGATCCACAGACTTGTCTTCGTCCGCAATGTCGAACTCTGACTCCCGCTCTTCGTACTCTACGTTTTCGTCTAATTCCTTGAAATCTGGTGCAAAGGCAGACCAGTTTTCCACTTGATTTTGGGCCCAAATGGATACCAGTCCGGAGCTAATGCTGGCAATAATAGGCCGCACAGGATGCCACACCACGTCCAAGAGCAGCTCACCCTTGGTGCCATGCAGGATCTTCACCAGGTTTCCAATAGACTTTTCCCATATGTAAAGAGCATGCTGGCGAGCACTGCCAGCGCAAATGTACTCCCCATCACCGGAGAAGCAGCACTTTTTCCAGGTGGTTCTAGATGGAATTGATATTGGTCAATCAAATGGTTATCAAGGGTTTGTTTCATAACATACTTATTGACCAAGTCCTGTAGCTTTTGTATAGGTTCCGGTTCGCCGTCTTTGCCTAGAGTGATTATTTCTTTTGAGTCGTAAACACGAATAACTCGATCTGAGGTGTTGATTAGAAATGCGCTGAAAGATAAATTTGTTACGTTATGAAATCCCGATTACTTATTAGTACCCACTCTCCACGCCTCGCAAACTCGATGCTTTTTACAGCCGTTGCACTTGAGGTGCCTACAATAATGCGAAAACTGGCGACCACCTCAAAGGTTTCAACATCCAGTACGAGTATTTTTCCCTTGGCGTTGCCTGTGTAGATGTGTTTGCCTCTGCGATCGAAAGAAGCCACGATGTTCAAGTCGCCCTGGTGAGAAACAAGGATTTCAATTAACAATCAAGCTGCGAAAAAGCAATGTGCAAACTCACATCGGAATCCAAGGGCAGGCAGCGGTGAGTTCCGCCGACCTCTACAAGAACGGCGGCATATCGCATGGGGCACACCAAAAGTCGGTTGTCATTTCGGGGATCGAACTGTACTTTCAGCACAGGCGATGGAAACCTATACTTGTGTTCCAGTTCGCCGGTTAGCACATCCCAAATGCACACATTGTTGTCCGTGGAAGCTGAAAGTAACTGGAGTGGATTGGAAAATGTAGATGATCAGGTGTACGGCGAGCGAGGGCCTACCTTGTGACCATTCCTGGTCCAACTGAGACTGCAAACGGGATGCACATGGGCCGAAATAATCTTGGCAATGCCCCTCGTCAGAAAATCCCAGATTACAATGCGGCCATCATTGCATCCCACGGCCAAAAGGGTTCCGTATTTGTTAAAGGCACACGTCACGGCCAACGAAATGCAATCCAGCGAGCCGTCGAACTCCTCTGGGTAGTTTTGTCCGAAAGATTCTTAATAAAGCTGGAGTTATTTACTACATAAGCATAAAAAATGGGCGGCAATCTCACCTAGTAGCTCCAAATTCATTTTTGTTTACTATCTTCTTCTTTTAAAATGGCAACTGACACTCACACCGAACGGCAATAACATATTATGTTATAAATGATAAGCATAACAGAAGACGAGTTTTTCGATAGTTAAGGTTATATTCTGTACAACTACTGAACATCAATTATTATATTATAATACGAATTTAAAAATCTACGTATCTACGTTGGTGTTTTTTGTGGTTTTATTAATAGAATAAGTTTAGTTAATTTTAGAGGTGAAATTAAATATTGAAATAGTTAAACATATAAAATAGATAAATTTGGTGAAGCGTAAGTAAATTTTAAACTGCATTAGTTATATCTTAATTCAAGTTCCCCACTAATTTATGAGCGTTAGATGCGATAGTGTTATGTCTGGCGCAAGCGATTGTCTCGACGTTTCTTCGATATTTTAAGATATCGATAATGTCATCGGAGATTTGCCACCCCTATTTTTTGAGCTCTGTGCACGTTGTATGAGAAAAATTTATGCAGATGTATTCGCCAATTGTAACCAAGTCCGGATTGTGAAATTGCACGCAGACAGCGAGCATCATAATAAGCGCTCTAATTGGAGAAGGCAGAAGTTTCGAATTAAGCCATTTCGGAGACGTTTCGTCCGTGGCACGCGATTGTGTCAACGTCACCTTTGGAGCACTCGCCCTCTCTCGCTCGCTCCCGCTTTCGTTGCCAATTTTTTGCTTGCCCTCTCTCGGTCACTCCCTTCGAAAGCTTAACGGTTAGAGTGTAATAATGAAATAACCCAGTTTCGAATTTCGTTCACAACAAAAGTGCGGGCCTTTCATGCCAAAATAACATTTGGTTTCGAATTGTTTTTCAAATTCGAATCGAGGTTTTCCAGCTTTCCAGTTTGACAGCGAGAGAACGAGAGAGAGCGAGGGCGAATTACGGTGTTCGCGCTCTGCTTGTGCTTTCCACTCCACTCCCCTTCTTAACTTCCCCCCTCCCAGCCTATTTACTCTGTGTGCATGTGTAAATGAATACTTTAAAACGTTTTTAATCGTTGCAGTGTATTCATCGCCAGCCACGTTAAAAGGAAGAACGTGTATGTGAATACGACCATCAGAGGATCTTAGCGAAGGATTCAGGAGCCCAAATTCTTAATCCCCATCCCACACACACACATATACTCGCACGTAGGCACGCTCTCTGTGAGAGGAAGGGTAAATAAAAGAAGCAACGAGCAAAATGTCTGGCGAGGAAACGTCTGCCGATCGCAATGTCGAGATCTGGAAAATCAAGAAGCTCATCAAGAGCCTGGAAATGGCCCGCGGGTGAGTCTTATCAATGATATACATGTCCTTTAACGTCCCCCCCAACGACTGTTTTGCGTACGTGTGTGGGGTATACACAATGCATGGCACGAAAACAACAACACTGGGGTGGAAGTGGGCGTACTGGACGTGGGTGTGGGTGGGGACTTGAGGGAGCGGCGAGTACAACCACCTTTCCTTGTTGTCGCCGTGTGAATCTCCTTTGCATTGTTTCCAATCTTGGCAAGATCCCCCGCCTCACTCTATCTCTCTTTTTTGCATACGAGCAACACGTTTTTGTCGAGTTTTTATCAGTTCAAACTAGACTGATTGAGAGACGGAGAGAGAGAGAGAGAGAGAGGAGTGAGTGAGTGAGTGAGTAATCGCCTCGTGGCTGTTGTGCGTATGCGTGCATGTGTGTGTGTGTTTTTCCCCCAAAATGGGCCAAGCTTTGTGGACCCCTCGCTCTCACTCATCCTGCCTCGCTCACTCCCTTGACCCGGTCCTTACCGCTTCACACCGCTTTAGAGTGGGTAACAAGGTCAGCAAATCGAGTGACCCCCACAGGAGCATATCTGCTATGTATATACATATATATGTATATTGTTGTCAATATGCTCCACAATTGGAGCTAACATTACACCTCTTCCAATTGGAGTTGGCCACTGTTGCCAATTGGGATTCGCTTTGACAGATATCTTCCTATTGGTTTTCAGCCATATGCGAAATATATACACACATATGTATTTGTTTTTCTTTTTTTAAGTTCTGTGCTATTTTTTGTTGTATTTTGCATTCCAACATTTTGTACAAATTACGATTGGCACTCCTCTGTATTATAACGAACGAGAAAATGATTTGCATCAGAGAAACAAACGTTTGGAAGTTACAGAAACGTATTTGTTTCAATAAATTAATCAAAGTTTAAATTTAGTCCAATAACCGAATGTCAAGTTTAAAAGACATATGCCACGAAATTTCACGGCTAATTAAATAACTTTAAAGTAGGTTGCTATTATGTGCATCTGACGCGCAAATATACGATTGAATAGCACTGTTGCTATGGGAGAAAGAGCCATTTCCGCGACTTATGTTCTCCCTTGTTTGGGTTTCTTGCAGCAATGGAACCAGCATGATTTCTTTGATTATTCCGCCAAAGGATCAAATCTCGCGCGTCAGCAAGATGTTGGCCGATGAGTTTGGAACGGCGTCGAACATCAAGTCGCGTGTAAATCGGTTGTCCGTCCTCGGTGCCATTACGTCGGTACAGCACAGACTCAAATTATACACCAAAGGTAAGCTGAGCTAAGAAATTGTTCATAAACAATCGAACAAACGAACTCTAAACCGTATCACCAACCGCTTCAATTCAGTGCCTCCCAACGGTTTGGTCATCTACTGCGGCACAATAGTCACAGAGGAGGGCAAGGAGAAGAAGGTGAACATAGACTTTGAGCCATTCAAGCCCATAAACACGTCGCTCTACCTCTGCGACAACAAGTTCCACACGGAGGCCCTCACTGCCCTGCTCGCCGACGACAACAAATTTGGATTCATCGTGATGGATGGTAACGGAGCGCTATTCGGTACCCTTCAGGGCAACACGCGCGAGGTGCTCCACAAGTTCACCGTCGATCTGCCGAAGAAGCACGGTCGTGGTGGTCAGTCCGCCCTTCGTTTCGCCCGTCTGCGTATGGAGAAGCGCCACAACTACGTGCGGAAGGTCGCCGAGGTGGCCACCCAGCTCTTCATCACGAACGACAAGCCCAACATTGCCGGACTCATCCTGGCTGGTAGTGCGGATTTCAAGACTGAGCTTAGTCAGTCTGATATGTTCGATCCTGTAAGTGGGAGTTAACCTATTTCCATCGATGCCATATTAAGCCTTACACTTGAATCTTTTTTCAGCGTTTGCAATCAAAAGTCATCAAGCTGGTGGACGTGTCGTATGGTGGGGAAAACGGTTTTAACCAGGCCATTGAACTGGCGGCCGAATCATTGCAGAACGTTAAATTCATACAGGAGAAGAAACTCATTGGTCGCTACTTTGATGAAATTTCTCAGGTGAGTTGCCGGATACGAGTTCTGAGGCATTTCGAAATTAAAAACCACATCCGTATGCTTTCTATATTTAAAAGGATACTGGCAAATACTGTTTTGGAGTGGAGGACACTTTGCGGGCACTGGAACTTGGCTCTGTAGAGACTCTCATTTGTTGGGAGAACCTGGATATTCAACGTTATGTTCTCAAGAATCATGCCAACTCGACGTCAACGACAGTATTACATTTGACGCCCGAGCAGGAAAAGGACAAGTCGCACTTCACTGACAAGGAGGTGAGAGCTAAACTGAGTAATGATACTAATCCGCACGCTAACTGGGAATTCAATCGTATAGAGCGGGGTAGAAATGGAGCTGATTGAGTCTCAGCCGCTGCTGGAATGGCTGGCAAACAACTACAAAATGTTCGGCGCCACACTGGAGATTATCACGGATAAGTCCCAGGAAGGAAGTCAGTTCGTGCGAGGTTTCGGTGGAATCGGCGGTAAGTTTGAGCGGCCAAACAGCACGGCTGGCTAGTTGTAGATTGGTTATGTACTAAACAAATGCTGCAACTATATCCATTCCTCTTCCCTCATGCTGCTTTCACACGGTCGTCAACGCTATAATGTAAATGTTAATTTGCAAACTGGTACCTCAATTCGATATGTAGGCATTTTGCGCTATAAAGTAGATTTCCAATCCCTACAGGCCGATGAGCCGCTGGAGGATGTCGATCTCGATGACTATTAAGCCTGTTAAGGGTGGGCTGCGAATGGGTCTCGATTATGCGTTACATACATAATAAACCAGTACTTTTTGGGAAACCTCGTAAAGCAAAACGTTCAAATTGATTAGGAACCAATTTACTTGCCACATAGTTTTACCTATGTTCAGCGTAGCCGTTCAATATTTATCACCAATAGGGTCCCTCTCATCAGTCGGATGGTGCATTCCCTTGTCGATCAGATCAGCGTGCATCTAGATATGTACCTATACGTTTTACCAAATTTTTTAATTAGTCGTGCACCAGGCGGAATCGCGTACTTTTAAGCAGCATATTAAATTCGTATTTCGTACTCGTAATTCGTAATTTGTATTTCAATGGTCATGTAAAAGCGATGCGATAGATATTAGCGCATTCTCCGTTCATCTGGTTCGATTTCGACTGCGGTATTAGGAGCAAAAGATCTTCGGTTAACTGCCACATGCCACTTTCGAACGTATCTGCATTTCCCCTATTCAAATTATAGCCGAGTGTTATAAGAAAGTATACAAATCTAATCCATAAAATTGTAATAAAAATTAAACCAGAATAAAAACACCACACAATGAGGATGGGGTATCCGTTTATATTCAGTCGCGAAGTACAACAAATATTTTATTTAGTGTATGAAAAGTTAAATGTGGATACAAAGGAGGTGAGAATCTGAGTTTCGGTTGAACTATCCTGTGTGTTGATCCTTTTGTTTTTTCCTCTTCATTTATTTTTCAATTTTCAATCAGCTTCTGTTCTTCTATTTTTTTTTTTTTTTTGTTTCTTATTTTAATTTAATTCAATTGCTGGGTGTGCCTCTGCAGGTATCTTACGCTACAAGGTGGATTTCCAGAGTATGCAGCTCGATGAATTGGACAATGATGGCTTCGATCTAGATGATTACTAGGAAATGTATCTGTAGAAATGAATTTGCCACTACGTTCGACCGCAAACTGAACTGCAACTACAACTATATGAATCCAGGAAATCAAATAGAATATTTAAATAATATGAGAAAACACAAACCTTCTTCCATTTTTACGTTGTTGGCGAAAAAAGTAAAATTTTAAATAATGCATATAGATACAAACGATAAAATGTTAAATCGAGGAAAACATATTAAAATGCAACCGTTTTACGTGAACAAATTTGCAATTTGAATATATTTTCGAGGGACTAGAGCTCTTGTTATATAATTAATTGTTCCTCTATAAATCTAAATCTAAATCTACATTGACAATACGCCACGTTTCCTAAAGTTTTTGGGTACAAGGAGAATTGTATCTGTGAGTTTTAATCGTTCTATTATAGCTTGAAAACGAAATTTGCACCGAAAGCTGATAAAATTCCGACTCTGCTATCTGCTGGATAAGTAAAATGCTGGTAGCCACTTGGAGTACTACCAGTACAGCAATGAAAGTAAAGTGAAATGGGCATTTCATTTTCTACTTTCTATTTGCAGGCACACTGGAAACAGTTTACTGCGAGATTCCCACTTCATTAGTTGGCAATGCACGTGGACGACAGCAAAAAGCACTCGTAGTACTTGTTTCGCCCTTGATTTGCATCTAAGAATCGCTCAGATACATCTGGTGAGCTGAAACTCGTTTCTGAGCCGCAGTGTCGTGCAGGTATCCGTACTCGTTTGAATATTTGTAAGTAATCATTGCAGCGAGACTTCCAAAAAGTAAGCTCAGCTAAGTTCTGCGGTGTTGGGCATCCAATTAGTTGACCAAGTTTTCTGGTGGCATGCACATGAAACTTGTTTAATCGATAGGGTAAATATGCAAATTTCGATTGAATTTGACGATAATGCGTCGAGATGAAAAGAAAACGAATTGTGCAGGATTTTGGTTACGAGATAAGCCGAATCAGCTAATAAGGCACGTGCTTAATTGATATATATTGTATGTTTAAGTAACCTAAATATGCACGACTTTAATATCACTTTTATTTCGCTTTCGTAATAAAACGAGGTTCACTCTAAAGAGCACAAGCGTGGAGGTGTATGTGTGTTCTTACAGCCCCGATCATTTGTATTTCCATTTGAGTGCGAGCGAAGACGAGGGTTTACAACTTGATGAGAATTTGATCAAGATAACATTAAAACACAATCTGCTGCAGTCGGACGGGGCACTTCTGATTGAATCGTCGACGGAAGAGGTTCGGATCTCGAAAGCCAAAAATAATCAGCCTTTTACTGGCCAATTGAGATACGGAAACTTCTACCGACCGAGTGTAGTATGGCTGAATCAGTGGATGGAGCAGAGACTGTTGACCAGATTCGCGATGGCCTCATGGACGACTGGAAGATCCTGGAGAACGTATTCCACCTTCTCCGGAAGGAGGATACCTTCTGCGTGGATCCCCAGAAATGGGACAAGCAGAAGATAGTCCCCTTTTTGCAGCCAGACAAACTTAAGGTGAGTGGAGCAAGTGATAGACGATTCGGCGTCTGCCGATGTGGAGATAACCAGAGATAACAGAGAACTGATTAATGGAAGAGTTCATTCGAAAATTGACCACCCGACCGCAAATTGTAGCAATTGTACTATGGCTTGCCCGACGAAATGTGAGTCAATTGATAGTAGCACTTCCTGATTGAGCACACTCATGCTAGTATCTGATAGTTTTAATTATAATTGAATTGTTTGTTATTTCATAGATTATGGTCGGTTTTTTCTGGGTAAAGATATTATTAGTTCGAAACAGAAAACGTTTTAGAAATATGTTGAATCTTTAATATACTTTCTTATTGCAAAAGTCGCTGTTCTATAACAATCTTGAGATTACATGATTTCGCACCATCACTTCCAGGAACTGATTAACCTGAAGGTTCGAGAGACGGAAAACTGCTCGCTCGCGGAGATCGAGGAGCTGTGCCAGCAGGTGATCCATTACTCTGTGAAAACCTCGCACGGCCGCTTCCACAATCAGCTCTTTGGCCAGCTGGACCCGTTTGGACTGGCAGGAGCCCTGGTCACCGAGGCCATGAACGGCAGCACGTAAGTCTGCGCCTTATTCCACACATGTGTCTTGTCTATATGAGTGACCGCTGATTGCATCTCGTGTTCCAATCTACAAGTGGTGTCGGGGTTCAACGTACAGATAATTGCGCTATGTAATGGAGATTGCAAAGTACTACATGTATGTTTCATAACCCCCCCCCCCCCCTTTCGATTAATTTAAATGGGGATTAAGCAGAGTTCATACACAATCATTGCAAGTTATTAATCATTTAGATGAGATTTCCTAGATAGGACTACCAAAATCAGACTTTTAACCGAGGTATCCAACAAGACACAATAAACTTTTGTTTCAGATACACCTACGAAGTTGCGCCCGTGTTTAGCTTGATCGAAACTGAGGTGATCGCGACCATCTGCAAGTTAGCGGGATACAAGGAAGGCGATGGCATCTTTGCGCCCGGTGGCTCCACCTCCAACATGTACGGCATGGTTCTGGCCCGCTATAAGATCGCGCCCGAGGTGAAGACGTCTGGAATGTTTGGAATGCGACCGCTGGTGCTCTTTACCTCCGACGAGTCGCACTACAGCTTCGTGAAGGCGGCCAACTGGCTGGGATTGGGCAGCTACAACTGTGTGTCGGTGAGGACCAATGAGCGGGGTCAGATGCTGTTGGACGACCTGGAGGCGAAGATCGCAGAGGCAAAGGCACGTGGCGGTGAACCGTTCTTTGTCAACTGTACTGCAGGCACCACTGTGTTGGGTGCCTTTGATGATATCAATGGTGCGGCGGATGTGACGGAACGACATGGTCTGTGGCTCCATGTGGACGCCTGTCTGGGAGGCGCTGCACTACTCTCCGCCAAGAACCGATCGCTCATTGCCGGCCTCGAGCGGGCGAATTCGTTTTCCTGGAATCCGCACAAAACCATCGGCGCTCCATTGCAGTGTTCACTCTTTTTGACCAGGGAATCTGGCCGTCTGCTGGAAAGATGCAACAGCACCGAGGCGCACTATTTGTTCCAGCAGGACAAGTTCTATGATGTATCCTACGATACGGGAAACAAGAGTGTCCAGTGCGGCCGCAAGATCGACGCTTTCAAGTTCTGGCTAATGCTTAAGGCTCGCGGATATGGAAAGTATGGACTCATGGTGGACCACGCCATCCACATCGCCAGGTTGCTGGAAGGCAAGCTGCGCCAGCGTGGAGATCGCTTTAGACTGGTGATCCCGGAGCACGAGTACTCCAATGTCTGCTTTTGGTTCATTCCGAAAGCAATGAGGGTGTCCAGCGAGGAGGAGACGCCTGAATGGTGGAGTCGACTTTACACTGTAAGTGAATAACAATGGCTTTGATAGACCATTTAAGCTCACATTTTTATATGCTCCTTTAAAGGTGGCCCCGAAAATTAAGGAGCAAATGGCCCACAGCGGCACTTTGATGATTGGTTACTCGCCTCTTAAAGCTAAAAATCTGGGCAACTTCTTTCGCATGGTCTTCACTTGTTTTCCCATCCTGAAAAGCAAAGAGTTGGACTTCATTTTGGACGAAATTGAGAGATTGGGCGAGAAAATTGTGCTTTGAATTATTTTCTATGTGAATTAAGCTAATTAATGGAAATCGTTCAATTGTACATTTCATTGTAGTTATTACTTTGTGATAAAAAATACGCCTTTATTATGTAAACTCGGCTTAATCTCTATTTTGAATATTTAAATAAAAATCTTTCAAGAAATGAATATTAAGTTTTTTAAATTCATTTTCTACCGCTATCAACAAATAATATTAGCCTGGTCACACGAACATCCCCCAGCAGTAACTATCGATAAAAGTGTTCACGGGTATTGTTGTTATACCCCAGCGCGGTCATACCTTTACGTGAGATCAAAACAATAAGTTTTTGTTGAGAAATTATTTGTAAAACCACGCACATAAAAAGACGCTACGATGGGTCGCGCCGAGGTAGGTACGCCCAAGTACCTCGCCAACAAGATGAAATCGAAGGGTCTGCAGAAGCTGCGCTGGTACTGCCAGATGTGCGAGAAGCAGTGCCGCGATGAAAACGGCTTCAAGTGCCACACGATGAGCGAGTCCCACCAGCGCCAGTTGCTCCTCTTTGCGGACAATCCTGGCAAATTCCTGCACAGCTTCAGCAAAGAGTTCTCCGACGGCTACATGGAGTTGCTGCGCCGGCGGTTCGGCACGAAGCGAACCAGCGCCAACAAGATCTACCAGGAGTACATTGCCCACAAGGAGCACATCCACATGAACGCCACCCGATGGCTCACCCTGTCCGACTACGTGAAGTGGCTGGGCCGGACTGGGCAAGTGATAGCGGATGAGACGGAGAAGGGCTGGTTCGTCACCTACATTGATCGCAGTCCAGAGGCCATGGAACGACAGGCGAAGGCTGATCGCAAGGAGAAGATGGAGAAGGACGACGAGGAGCGGATGGCCGACTTCATTGAGCAGCAGATTAAAAATGCCAAGGCCAAGGACGGCGAGGAGGACGAAGGCCAGGAGAAGTTCACCGAGCTAAAGCGCGAAGAGAACGAACCACTCAAGCTTGATATTCGCCTTGAGAAAAAGTTCCAGCCTGACACTGTGCTAGGGAAATCCGCTCTAGCCAAGCGACCTGCCCCTGAAGCTGAAGAAAAGGTGTTCAAGAAACCCAAATCCGTGGCTGGAGACAGCCAAACGCGGTCGGTGCTGGACGAGATCATCAAGCAGGAGGAAAGCAAAAAGGAGCGTGCCAACCGCAAGGACTACTGGCTGCACAAGGGTATCGTGGTCAAATTTATTTCCAAATCCATGGGCGAAAAGTTCTTCAAACAAAAAGCGGTTGTCCTGGACGTAATTGACAGATATCAGGGCAAAATCAAGTTCTTGGAGACTGGGGAAAAGCTAAAAGTGGATCAAGTAAGATGGAAACCCAATTTTAATCTATAACGGATATTTACCCAGGTGTTTTTATTTTTTTTTGTTTTCCAGGCTCATTTGGAGACGGTAATCCCCGCTTTGGACAAGCCTGTCATGGTGGTTAATGGCGCTTATCGGGGATCCGAGGCTCTGCTAAGGAAACTGGACGAGCGCAGATATTCAGTCAGCGTGGAAATATTGCACGGTCCTCTCAAAGGCAGAATTGTAGACAACGTGCAATACGAAGATATATCTAAACTACATGGCGCCTAGCTGCGCTTTTCTAAGTTAAATTCTATAGTTGTACCTTTTTATGCCTAATTTGATATATATGTAAGTAAAAAATCTTAACCATTTCGGAGAAAGGCTGAAATCGAACTAGACAAAAATCTGCACATAATACGTTCGTTACTTAAATTTGGACTGCTCAGCATTTGGGTTAATAAAACATGACTTTTTAATGAAAATAACTAGAACACTCTCATTTACTCAGTGTACGAATATTTCAGTGGGTATGCAAACAATATTTTCGAGTTCAGTTTGGGAACAATAAAACCAGCGAACAATGGCCGCTTTACTAGCGATAATTTCTATACTTGCAAAACTTAAACTAGTTCCAGCATCGGTGTGCTAAAGAAGGGATATGAGGATTCTGTGTGGCATTGTTATCCTATTACGCCTCGGAGCATTGGGAGATATAGCTGTTGACGAAGAGGGAAGGTTGACGCGAAGCTGGTGGGATGCAGTGCCTAGACTTTTAACTGACATCGCCACCATTAAGGCGAACATACTCACAGCTGCTCCACTTGAATTGGCTTCCAACATAATTGATGCTGTGTGTAAGGATAACGTCCTGTGTTTATCAACATATAAAAAGTTATTTGATTTTATTGTGATCTAAATGCCAGGTTCTTCCACCCTCTTTATGGACAGAATCCCTGCGCAAATCACTCCGGACATAAGGAAGATGCATTTTCAGTACATGACGCCGTGCCAGAACTACAGTGTGCCCCTGCTGGAGGCCTCGAAGCTGTGGAAGCACTCTCGATTCAGCAAGGGACGTAAGGTGGTAATTCTGGCCACCGGATGGACCAACACCGTAAACGAATCCTCGGCCATTTCGATGATCTCTAAGGCATTCATGTGTCGTGGCGATGTGAATTTTGTGGTTCGTCTCGTGAATCAATTCTGAAAGTTCATATCTAAGGCTTCCATCTCAGATTGTAGATGCGGCTGACTATGTGGACACCTTCTACGCGTGGTCGGCGCTGAACACGGATTTAATTGGAGAGCATATTGGAGTTGGTCTGACCCACCTTATAGAGCTGACCCCACTTCGAAATATTCACTTGATTGGTGGGTTCATAAAGGAATCCTTTGTGTCCATAAATTCTGGTTCTGATTTCTTTGTAGGACATTCACTAGGAGCTCACATTATGGGCACTGCTGGTCGGACTTTTAAGAAGCTTACCGGAAAACTTATACCCAGGATAACTGGCTTGGATCCGGCCAAGCCATGTTTCAGGCGGGAAAAGATTCTGCCAGGATTGACGCGTGGCGATGCCAAGCTAGTGGACATAATCCACACCAACATTGGTATTTTGGCCAAGCGTGGACCCCTCGGTGATGTGGACTTCTATCCCGGCGGAGCACATCCCATCCAGCCAGGCTGCCTAACCATCGGATGCTCTCATACCCGAGCCGTTGAGTATTTCGCCGAGAGTGCATATCCACACCAAGAGAAGAACTTTATGGGCAAGAAGTGCGCTTCTTGGGATGAGCTAAGAAAACGGGATTGTTCTGCTGGCATAGTTTCCCCGATGGGCTATCGAATGAATCCCCAAGCCAGGGGCATCTACTACGTAGATGTCAATGGCTGGCCCCCTTACGGCCGAAACTCGGAGAACACTGTTGATCCTAGGCTTAAAACGTGCTACTTGTGCCGGAGGTGAAGTCCGAACCATGGAATAATATAACTTTTCTTATTTACGATGCTTAAATATATATGTACCTTAGTTAATTTATGTTGTACAACGTTTAGTAATCGATTTGCGTAAGATCTAGATCATCATTGAAGGCCTCGGATATGTCCTTTTGGCTCTGCATGATACGCTCCTGGGTTTCCGCGATTCGCCACAACTCATCGTCATCGTCACCCATCAGCATGGACCGATCCCCATGGCCCTTGATATCTGGACGGATTCTGGCCTTGGGCGGAGCAGAACCATTGGCGCGCTTCTGCCGGTTGCCCATCGCTATCTGGCTCTCCTCGAAGTAGTTGTTGGGGTGATTGATGCTCGGCTCGACGGGTGAATTGTGGGTAAGTTGGAAGTACTTGCCGCATCCAATTTGATAGTGACCGCGGGACACAAAGAACATCACCTCGTCGATGGCACTGGCTGACAGGCCATAGGAGGACAGCTTGGTTTTCAACGAGCCCTGATCCATGTTCTTATACGGACAGCCGTGGCAATCGCCCGGCCCCGCCACATCCTTGATAATCTTGGCGCACGAGTAGGGTGTGTAGTTGACCATGGAACCCTTCTTTCCGTAGTTATGGTAAATATTGTACTCGTAGCTGCGTGTAAACTTATCCGCGTCCATTTTCTTGGTAAACTCTTCGCGCCAGAAGCGCAGCGAATCCTCCAGTGCCACGCCAATTCCTTTGAGAAACAGGCCGTATTGCATTCGGCCGCTATGTTTTATGTGATGGTTGGCACGAATGTGCTCGTGGCACATGCGCATACACAACGGCATGGAGGTCTTGGAGAGCTGATCGAGCGACTCGATGGGCACAGCTGCATCCCGACAAACGGTGTAATCCCTACCGGTATACGAGTTATGTAGAGCTTTAAGTGTGCGGGAGATGCGCTCGTCGGCTTCTACATCCTCCACCATAGTCTTAGCAGCCTGCAGGCCTTGCTCGATCTCGTCCTGCTGCTTGGTGCCCACTAGGGACACCAGGTCGTGGGTGTTAACATAGGCGTAGCCAGCCTTTAAAAAGCAGCGACGTCCGCGCACCAGATCGAGCACCTGGGTGAAGGGCACCTTGTAGAAGTCCAACAGCTCGATCTTCGCCACGCTCTGTCCGACCGTGCTCTCGTACAGGCCGTCCTTGACTTCGTCCTTCTGGGCCTCGGTGAGGGGGTGAATCTCAAAGCCGTTGGCCTCAAGGAACTGCTTCACCTCGAAGCTGCTAAGTGCAGCGAATTTGTACCGGAAGAGCTCCATTTCGCGGGCCACGAACCAGCGCGCAAGGTCCTCGGAGCGGCAGTAGGCCAGCCGCAAGATGAAGTGCGAAAGATAGTCCCGCCTGCGGGTCTGGATATCCGCCTCGTGCTTGGCGCTTCCGCCGGTGGAGCAGAGCCTTAAATAGCTGCGCAATCCCTCGCGGGTCAGGTCCGCACTCACGATTTCCTTCCATTCATCTGAGAGCACGCGCAGGTTCCGGGTGCTTGCGCGATCCAGGACGCGGAGAAGGCGCAAGCGCTCTAGAGCCAGCTCCTCGAATTCGTCTATGTGCACGTCCTCCGTCGGCGGATAGTGGTACAGCATGACGTTGTGCGGGTACTTGGTTTCCAGGCTGGCCACCTCCACCTTCACCTCATGTCTCGCGCGTTTCTTCAGACCAAACTCCATTGTGAGTCGCGGGAATTGCTATAGTAATTTACAATTTGTGGAATGCCCGTTTGTTGTTTTGGCGCGCAAACTACTGATGGCAAATATCAGCTGTGTCAGTTGTTATCGATAGTTTTCTGCTCATTATCGATGCTTGCGGTTTATTCAATTTGTATTTCAAAATTAAACGTTTTTAATTGTTATTATCAGTCAATTGGTACTGATGTATTGATTGTGTGTTGCATTGTTAGATATTTCTTAGGCCTTAGCTTTGTTTACATAGTGTCCAGTAGTAGTAGGTTATGTTTAATATACGACGCTATTGCCTTTGTTAAGATATTTCAAAAACATCACATAAGCTCTTAAAAACCTAAATACCTTTATTTATTAATATATGTTTAAACTATACTTATGTTCAGCAGCAAATTTTGCATATTACTATGATTACTGTGGGGAAACTTTCGTCTTCATGAAAGTGTAATTAAGTAGTTTATATACTATATCAGGTACGTGCACAACTGACTAGAACTCTCCGGATAAAATTACATGTTTTCTAAACACTGATCTCTCTGGAGTTGATCCCTATGACCTCCAGGGATCTCTTCAGACGTTTCCAAAACAGCTTTCGATCCTCCTTGGCCGTCGGCCACTTTATATACGTTTTCACATCCATGAGATATTGCAAAGTCTTGGGTCGCTTTCGCCGTGGAATGTCCTCCAGAAAAACCAGGATCAAGTGCTCCTTGCTGACCTCAAAGATGCTACAATATACACACATATATTGATTTTAATATTTGAATTTTACAGATAAAGATTCCTTACCGATGCTGTGCCAAATACATTTCAAATTGACACCAATGACTCAACAGGAACTTGGAGGATATGATCAGCATAAGGGAATACGAGCGATCCATGCAGGAGATGATGTTATCTAGGATGGTCACTCCAATCTGCATGTGAATTAAGGGTTAAGGTTTCACTTTATTAGTAAGTTAATGTTGTAAGATAAGTACGCTTCACCTGAAAATCTCTTTCATGCAGACAAATGGACACATCCCCAGTTTCCTCCACGTTCGGCAGCAGTTCATTGAGCACCCAGGTCCGATCATTCTGGCAGTAGCTGATGAAGATATCGTAGACGGCACTGGGATCTCTCTGGGATATGTTTGTGAATTTATTCACCGACTCCTTGGACGCACTGGACAACAAGGCAGCGGACTTCAGGGAAGAGTAATAGTAGTGGATGTGCCAGCGCTTCAGATAAATTATAAATCCCAGGATGCAAGCGCCAACTAAGCTGCCCATGACTGCGATCACTGTGTTCGTAACGTGGTGCAACTCCTCGGCGAGGTCACTCATCGACCTGATCTGGCAGTTGAGCTCATCCACCTGGAGCTGATCGGTGTTGTTGAAGCAGTAATACTGACTGGCCTCGTAGTCGAGCAGCTGAAATTTTAGGGTAAGATCTCCGTCAAGGTCCCCTAAGTGGTATGGCTGGGCCGCGGAGCACTTGGCTACCATGTAGTCCTCGGAGGAGAAGCGCAGCTTGATTATATGATTCGCGCGATTGAACTCCCTGATGTTGGAGTAACTTCTCTGCAGCCAGGGAATATAGCGACTCTGCCATAGCTTGCGATCTATAATTAGTGACTCCGCCAGAGATATTACCTCCTCACCTACGGCATTCTGACTATAGTTCAGCAGTCTATAGGAGCAGTCTGCATCTTTATTATTGGCGGCCGCCACCTCCACCACCGCTCTCAAATGGCAGTCGCAAATAAAGTCGTTGTCCCCGAGACTAAGGTAATCCAATCGCTCAAAGTCCTTCAACATCTCGTTGGACAGCATGTTGATGGTGTTGCTTCTCAGGTTCAAAACCCTTAGGGCGGAGTTGTTGTGGAAGGCACTGCGGTACCAATTGCCCACATGGTTCGAGCTCAAGTCGAGGATCTCCAGGGACTCCAGAGACTGAAACATGGCGGGAGTGAGAGCGTTGATGTTGTTACCCGCGAGGCCCAACACCTGAAGGTTCTTCAACGACTTGGACCACTCTAAATCCTTAATATTCGATCGCTCGAAGTACAAATACTTCAGAGTGTTAGCGATGCCATCGAAGGCGTCGTCGATGATGTTGTAGGATAGGTAGGGGTTTCCGGACAAGTCGAGGCCCTCCAGAACCGTATTCTTGAAGATGGTACTGCTCACCATGGGAATGGCAGTGTAGCACAGACTGAGGAACTTCAGCTTATCCCCCAGATGGGCAAAAGCCACCGCACTATTCCTGGTCATTTTCGAGTGGGAGAGGTCCAGGTAAATCAGTTCCGGCAGATATTTGAACACGTTCTGCTGGATCTTCAGGCCGTATATCAGGCTTAAGGCCATTTCCAGAGTGGGCAACTGCAGTTGGTAGCTATAGGTCAGGAAGTTAGTGAAGGACAGGTCGAGATACTGCACTCCCTGGACGTAGTAGAAAGTGTCGTGGCTTATCGTCATGATCTTGTTGTCCGACATGAAGAGCCTCCGCAGATTGCTGACATTCCGGAACGCCTCCTTGCTCACGTACTCGATGCTGCAGTTGCTGATGTCCAGCTCCACAAGTCGGGGCATCTTTGGAAAAGTGGCCCAGGCTATAGATTGGGCTGGGAAACAGATAAGGAATTCACGTGTTAGAAGTATTTATGGCATGATATTTAAAAATTAAACCCTTCCTCCTTAAGTTACATAGTTAGAACCTTTTAACAGATATGAAACCAGGAATATGGAAATGACGGATATCAAGTTGTGATTAAATGTGGCATGAGGACTTTTAGGAAAACGTCTTTGCTGTGTAATTGTGTTTGCGTTGAGATCTTACATGAACTTCCGTGCTGATCGAACCGATCTTTTAAGACCTTAATAAAGTTCGTATAGTTTCTACCGGTTGTGATTGATTGTCCCATGTTTGTGTTGTTGTTAAAGTATAGATAGCATTCCCGATCATACAGATCGGTGGTATTGTGTAAAAGTAGTAGTTCACAATGGTGTGGTACCGAGTTACTAGCCTCCAAGCGGGACTCGTTTACAAATCGAGCAAAGTCTGAAACGGCGAATGGTAACTGGACATCAGAATACGTGTGCCATTGCGTTTCCGGTTCCCACAACTGACTAAATGGTCAATGATCTAACCCGGCCAAGCTTACCTTCAGCATCTGGAATCAGTTCAGCAAAGTTATTTCCTCGCAGCGATAAAAGCTTCAAGGATTCCCTCATGGAGTAGAGCGTCCTGAACGGAGCTGCAGTCAACGTATTGAATGCGGCCGAGAAGACTTCTGTCCTCCAAATGGTAACCTTCCTCGAAAGTTTCGCTTCTCGGAATAGGTCAGAGTCGTCCTTAAGATTACCGTGGGATAGATCCAAATACAATTTGTGCGCTTTAAATAAGTAATTAAAGGTACGATCAGAACCTATAAATTATAAGTGAATCTACCATATTCAAAAGTGACAGTATCGGATACTATGGGGATAAAGGCTAAGTTCAAAAAGTGCCGGGTGTAAACATTCGAAGAGATACAATTTATTATCGCTAAGATCCATATAGTTGCGAGTGGCTTTGCCAAATCCAGCCCAAGCTACTACACTCAGAGAAAAGACTGTTCTCAACGATCTTGATATGAGATTTTTGATCTTAAAATCTAGCAAGGATCAAATCATGCTCATATCGAGATCGAACCGTTCTCAGATTGCAAATGACTGGTCTCATTTGCCTCTCTCTCTCTCTCTCTCTCTTCCACAATTTTAAACCCGATACTGCTTCCGCCAAAAAATATCAACATTGAGATCGTTTTCGTCTCGAAATCAAGAAGGTTTCTTCTAATGAGCATGATTGATGCCACTGAGTACGCTGAACACAACCGATATCGGTATTTTTTTAAATTTCTCTGGGTGTAGTAATGCAGAGCTTTCACTGATAAGGGGTTCCATAATAATGTTACCGATTCTGGTGGGATTAGGCTAACATCAAAGACCTTCTATAAGCAGTCGATCCGCGTTGCCGGAAGCGTGAAAGTATATGTATATAGTTTCGAGAGCTGTTAACAATGCCCAATCAAACTGAGACTTGGGCAGGGATTTTTATTGGACTTTATTGGATAGGTTTACCGTATTTCTTTGTGCTGTCCCTGAGGGTTCCGTTGGGAAACTGCCACCATATCACCTCGTCCTTGATCAGATCCAGCAGACAACTGTTCCCATCATCCGATTCGTACTTCAACATGAGGGATTTGAGGTCCGTTCTCTCCTTGCTGACCTCTTCGGCCTCTTCGCTGGATGTTGTGGCTGAATCTGGTTCTATTATCAAGCCATCCTGGATCGAAAACTCGGTGTATGCTTCCCTTACGTTTCCAAGGAACAGGCATACTAATACGATCACATCCCATATATATTTTGGACACATATTCACTGAATTGCGCACCTATAGTGCTTGTAATGGGGGATTATAAATAAGATTTGACAGCTGTTTGATTTCACAATCACACAGATAATCGCGTTCTATACAATTTTTAGCCACTCATTCAGTTTCACTGGGTATTCCGAAATCTAAGCCACATTTTGTGATAGTTAACCGCGGCCGACATTTCCCGCAAATCACTTTATTTGCGGCTGGGCGAAGCACACGCCTTGGATTCGCGCAATGGACTGGCTGGAGGACTCAGCTTGCTCCGATGGTCAGCAGAAATAATAGGTAGCTGCGGTACACATGTGCGGCTAATTCTGCCATGATACGGCTTATCAATTTTGGCAATATCTTCCCTTGAATGGCCCGGGACTATCAGCGTATCGCTTTTTCGGTGGCACTGGGCGTCCCGCTTCACGCCCACGCCATGTTCCTTATCGGATAATTATCTGGACGTCGGAGTACGGCTATTAGGCCCGTACTTCAATGGGATCGGTGCTCCGGATCAACCGATATAGCCACGGCTCGCTTTTGGCCAGCACATAGTGAGTTCAGTGAGACACAATTTTCTATACTACTCGATTGTTTGCAGATAGAAAAGTTTTGATTTACGGCGTCCAGTCCGGAGACCGATATGAAAAAAATCACTTGGAAAATCTTAGATTATCAGACCATCGGCGATACGAAAAGGTGGCCACTAAAACACCCGGGTCCACAAATGCCCAATTAATTATATCAATTCCCTTCATATCATGCATACACAGTTTATTGGCCGTAAAATAATTTATTGGGAGATAGGACTTCAGCGGTAGTCTCCTATGACAAATGATCATCGGATACCCATTGAGGAAGCAACATTTTACTAATCTTCCGCTGATTAACACAATCCTTATGATAGCACACCAATTTTGCTTTAAGTTCCACCAAATCTTCAATGCGACTTTGTGCAGAGTCAGCATATCGCAGACGGAGCTCTATTTTTATAAGGATTTTCCATGATTATTATTTATAACTTAATATCACGCTGAAATCAACTGGTTAGCAGTCCAATCGTTAAATGCGAACACTTATAAAAAGAAAAGAAATTGGTTATTGTATTATGGTAACTATACTTGTCTTAACCCACGGTGGGTTTTGAGTTTCCCCAGCTTGAAAGAGAACCAGATCACAAAGGGAGTGGATCGTTTCCCGCTGGAATTTGAGTGGAGTGGTATTGAGCTGGTCGGAGCCAGAGCTCAATTAGAAACTGGTTTTGAGTGCTGAGATCGGATCTCGGCTTTCAGTCGACATTCAGAGCTGAGCTGAGGCGGTATCAACCGGCGGCAGATAGTTGAGTGTGTACCTGGAATAGTAGGCCACTAATAACTATCCGCCCAGTTAACTATCCCCGGTAAACTATGCGCAAATCGCCGGCCAGCCTGCCGTCGGAGGCCTTCTCCAGTTCGAACTCCTCGCTGAGCAACTCGTACAGCGATGGCAGCGACCTGGCCAACTGGGAGGAGTACGTGTCCACAGACGGCAGTCTCTTCTACATGGAGTATGTGCGATGTGAGAAGACTGGCGTCTCGGCAGAGCGGCGGGTGGAGTTCATGCGTCGATCGCTGCGCCTGGGAAAGAAGTCGTCGCGTCGCCAGCCGCACAGCAATAATCAGAATCAGAGTCAGAACCAAAACCAGTCCCACGGCCCGAGCAGGTTGGATAGCCAGACGGAGCCGCAAGAGTTCCGCTTCTCACAGTTCAAGACGGCTGCCCCCGATCCCAAGAAACTGGATCTGGTGATCACAGCCGCTGATCGCTTCCGTTTCGGACGACGATCCACGGCGGTGGAGTCCATACTGGGCTTCCGGGTCCTGCCCTTTCCGGACCAACCAGAATGCCTGATGGTCGATGGGTTCGTTCACGATGTGAGTGCGCTGCAGCACGGCATCAAGCGGGGAGATTGGTTTAGATCCCTGAATGGCATAGAGGTGTACGCCAGCAATGTGGATGAGTTGCTCAAGCAGTTCGTGGAGCCCACTCAGGTGTGCCTAGGCTTCCAGTCGTGCGGTGCGGCCAGTGCAGTTTCGCCCACCGATCCGGGGTATAATCGAAATGTCCGCGAGGAGCAGGTGTGCAAGGTGGAGAACTTTCCCATGTTCACGGAGAAGTTTGAGCAGATGTTGATAACGGAGGGGAACTTCGGTATTCCCGGTAGTTCCGTGGACATAAGAATGCCCTTTGCTATGCTGCTACTCCCACCGGAGTGCTATCAGCATGAACAGCAACAGGATTCCCTCTACTACTTTCCGGAAATCCCCGACAACTTCCTATTCAAGGCCCGTGGGAGTTTCCTCACCCTGCACGCCGTACTCAGTGAACTGCACACCCAGCCGCTGAGTTCAAGGCTGCTGGTGGATCAGGTGCAATACCACGTCAACTACCGCCAACTGAATGGGTTCCTAGTCCTCTTCGCCTACGCCGGAGGACTCTGCTGTGCGGCGGAGTGCAGCCTGCGATCGGATGAGCTAATCGGATACATACGCTTCTCTCTGCCGGGCTTGGTCCTGGAGAGCTTTAATCAGGAGAGAGAGCCGGGGAATAGTTCGAGACTGAAGCTGTTCCTTCGACACTTTTGCGAAATCCAGAGAACCCGGCTCGTAGCCAGATGCCATGGTCATATTCGTTTCGAGGAGCTCCTGGGCCAATCCCGCAGCCTGCCACTGCCAAAGGAAGCGCAGCTGCGCATCTTTGATGCTCTGAGTGAAATGGAGGCCATGGACTATCGCAACTGGAACGACGAGCCACTCACCACCCATCGCGAGTTCTTCATCTACGGCAGTGCGCTGTACTACGATGGCTTCCTGGTGGCCAGCCTGCTGCCACCGGAAGTGAGGGTGAGTGTAGAAGGATTCCTGCGCTGCCGCGGAATCTTCGAGTTGCTCGGAGCTGCTCCGGGAATCAAAGTTCGCGAGATGTACGTGTGGGAGGAGATAGTGTTGCCCAGTGCCACAGGGCGATATTTCCTTACCATCTGCACCAAGAACCACTTGAGTCTGGCCGTGATCTTGAAGATCTTCGATGCTCCAGACATGGCGCCGGATGCGGTGGTGGGTCCATCGCTCTTTTACATCGAGGAGATTCAAGAGACGCTGGACCACCTAGTACAGTGCGGCATTGAATCCCTGGCCATGTTCTGGTCCGTTTCCAATAAGAGACCCGAGGTGCTGGACGCCACTGCCAGCGAGAGTAGAGATCAGGAGAAGGAGCCGAACAACCGACTGGAGTCCTTCCTCAAGCAGAAGCTAACCGTGCTGAGTCCTTCGGTGGAGGAGGAAGCCCAACTGTGCTCGTCCCTGGGTGGGTCTTCCATACATAGTCTGACTCCCAGTGAGGACGAGTCCTGTCGCAGGCGATTGACCCCCATCCATGGTACTGCCGAGGACTCAGACAGCGGTTCCGACTGGGAGAACTTCGCCGTACAGCATCCACTTCACTATGGACTGAATCTCGGGGCCGAGAGCCACAGTCAGAGCCAAATGACAGAGTCCATGTGGAAGGAGATCAACAACGTGGTGCCGGTCAAGATATCCGCTGGCTGGAAGAATTCCGTTCTGCACTACGTCTACATTGACATAGCCAATGGGTCCTTGTTTGCGCCATTTACCGACAGCTCCGAGAACTCCAACTACCTCTCCGAGATTCGTCAGGCGTGTCACATAATCCACGCCGTGCTGCAGAAATCCAAGCACTATCGCAGGCATCTATCGGAATCCTCGAGAGCACAGACGAACTCGAACGGGCACAGTAGCCACACAGTGTCGCTGGTCAAGGAGCACGGCATGATCCTGGAGGTCAGCACGCAACCCAAGTCGGACGGGCAATCCCAATCCTCGACGAGCAGTCGCTTCGTGGTGGTTGGTCGTCTCTTTCAGTCGCCAGCCAAGGAAGTGTACGTGTGTCACCGGTCCGATGTTCCCCAGAACATAGTCGAAATGGCCTTCCGGTTGTCCTTCTTCTCAATGGGATGACATCTTGGAAGGATACTACCAACTTAGATACTGGCTATGCGTAGAATTCTTGCTATAATATAAACACAAATATTTAAAATGTGGTTTTAACTAAACAAATTACTTTTATATAGGCATTCAAACAATTTTTTAAAATTATATTTAAGAATGCATAATTAATCATTTTCAGCAATTCTATTACGAAAGCATTTGATTTAGGGGAAGTGCAATTTTGTATTTTCAAAATTCGAAAAGCGCAAGCTTGCCAAAACTCTAAGAAATTGAAAAATATGTACATTTCCTCTGAAACGCAGCGAATAAATATGTATGTATGAAGGTATTTCAAGAGGAACACAAACATCGTGCGAATGTGTTTCATTCATTCATAGTTCGTACTAGAGAAGCCATCAAAAGTGTACACTATTTTTAGAGTTTGGTGGGAGGGTCCCATTCTAAAAGTAGTTCCACGCACCAGAAGTCAAAAGACACGCCGACCAATAAATCCACGTGAACGAGTGGCTCAAGGTGGTGCTCCCCAAATTGCCAATTTCCCAAGATTCGTCGACAGTTGTGTTTGGGTGTTTCAACAGAAGAGGATTCTTGGTGGATGGATATGATGACAGCTACGTGGATGCTGTGTCTTGTTCTCTGCTCCACGGCGATGGCGACGGAGGAGGAATCGGGCAGTGGACTGTTCAACGTCACCGGGAATCCCTTGGATACAGAAGCTGCTCCAAAACTGCCCAGCGAAGTGCAGAAAGCTGTTTGCACTGTGACTGCGGGGGAGGTGAAGGCATCTGCCGAGGCTGTCACCACAAAAACCCTTAAGGGAGTGTGTGGATCAGGTGGGTGGTCAGTGGTCTCTTGCCCGTTTGATCTTGAAACTATTTATGCTTTGTGTGCAGATGAAATGAACATGGCCTTCCGAAGTCTGGAGAACAAGCTCTACGAAGAGCTTCGTGTAATGAAACTGATTTTGGTGCACTTAGCCAAGGCGAATGGACTTAAGCTCAATACAGCCTTTTCCCCATCTGTGACCACTCCACCTCCGACTATGAGGCCAATCACTAGCGCTGCGGTGCCGCCAATCTTCAAGCCAATTGATCCTCCCAAGAAGCTTTCCAATTCCACCAATTCGAAAGCCGAAGAGAACGAAGTTGCTCCAGACTTCGGACTTAAGAAGACTCCTACTCTGAAAAACTTGGATTCGAACGCAAATCTTGGAGCTCGTGAAAATGAAGTCGATAAGTTCAATAATACTGTACTGGCCGATCAGGATGTAAAGTTGTTCACTTACTATTGGAAGTTGGAGAACGTTACGGAACTTATCAAAGCACCTAAATTGGCCACTGTCAGTAGTCCGATATTCAGCTTTAAAGGTACATCAGTATTTGGTGTGGATCTACCGCGTATTAGTTATATCTGATTTCTTGGTAATCCAATTACAGGCAAGTCCCTGCAACTAAAGTGCACTTTCCATCACATGAATCGCGAACTGCTGAACCTGCAACTGGGATACGGCGTCTTTAACCCAAAATCTAAAACTGGCCAAAGCAACAACATCTTGTTAGAAATGGACGGAATTTTCCAGAACACTAAGTGGACCGAAGATATCCAGCTGAAGCACAAGATTTCCATACTGGATCAAAGTCACACCCAACGAAGAACGCAAGATCTCAGTTCACAGGTGCTGAACAAGCTGGACACGGGTTTCTCTATCCCAAACAGTGTGCTCCTCGGTAGCTCTTACATCAAGCAGAACGCGCTGTTGATCCAAATTCTTTTATATTTGTGAATGACAAAACAATGTTTTTTTTCGAGCAATTAAAACAAAAAGAGACCAAAACCATGTGCTATTAAGAAAGACCTCAATTTCCTTATTGCAGTTTAAAGCTTGCTGCGTGCTCCCTTCGCCTTAATGTCAAGGAATGGCAGAGCAATGGGGTAAAGCTCCTTGCACGACTTAAAGGTCACAATATCGCTGATTGGTTTGTGGCGCTCCATGTTTGTGATCTCCACGGGCTCCGCTTCTGACGTGGCATTTTCATCGGTTTGCTGGGATACAATGTGTACGGACAGAACGCGTCGCTCTTCGCCATCTTTTGCGATAAATTTCTGGAAAGTGAAAGAGGTGGTCAGACCAAGATGCACTTTAAAGGATCCATATTCTCTCACCTTGAAGTAGTCTACAAAGTCGGCCTTGCTAATCTTACGGAGTATTGCTACCTCAGCCTCCTCTCTTTCAAAGTGGTACGTCTGCATGGCTATTTCGCCATAGAACTGGCTGAATTGCTGGAATATGGTCTTAGGTTTTTCCAGCTTCTTCACGGCCAAAGCCTCCTTGTGCCGCTCAAACTCATCCAATGGCATGTCCTCAATAACTTGCTGAAGATATGAGAAACTAGTTTATAAATTGCTTACTATAGACAATCCTTATCCTTACCAGATAAGTTTGCAGAAAGTTTTCAATACGATCTTCCACATAGGACGGGTGCTTTGCTGACTGCACAATTATTCGTATGCCATTAGCTCCATTCACCTTACGCACGCCACTGAAAACGATGTAACCCAGTTGTTCCTTTGTGCGCAGGCAATCGTAGCAAGGTTCGGAGAGCACCTGAGACACCAGGTTTACCATTATGTTTGTGTGATCTGTTTGTGCGCCGCACTGCAAGTAGAGCTGTGCGCAGGAGCTCTTGTGGAACTCATTCTCCTTCTCAAATAAGTAGCTGTCGCCTTTAATGGAACAGAATTCGTGATTGGGTACAAAGAGTTGAGCAGTATGTCGACATACCTGCGAGCAGCTTATACTCTCGCTTCTTGAGCATTTGCCGCGCCAAAATGGGTAGCTTTGACGCATTGGTAGCCTCCAGGCGGGTGTTAACTCGCCCCGCGATGTCCGTGGCCTGCTGCTTGGTCACGTTGCCAAAAATAAAACACTCTGTGTGCAGGCGCTGGAAGAACTCCTTAGCGAAGTTCAACACTCTATCGTACGTGACAACTATGAAAGAGTATAAGATAATTAGTAATCTTCTTTTTTAGATAGTCCAAGCTAATATCTTACGTTCCATAGCGTCCAAGAGCTCCATATTGGCCCACGCATTTTCAGTTAACAACAGAGCTAAATAGTATATGGAATGCTGATATGGTTGCTCAGCCTTAAAGTTTTTCAGTGAACGTACGTATTCCTCCTTAAGGATGTCAAAACGTTTCTCGTCGATGGAGAAGTCAAAAAGGTGATCTAACAGCTTCTCCAACAGCACCACCTGTTTGTCACTGAAGCCCCGAATGGTGAACTGCAAGAGAGAAAACATTTTGTAATTTGAAAGTTCAATGAATAAGAGTTGTACATTCTCACATCGATGCCGCACGACTTTCCCATCACACTGAGCTTTAAGCTGGCTAGCTCCGCATCGTACAAGTACTCATTGAGCTGATCCTTCAGCAGCATCACCATCATATGGTTCAGATTGCAGTTCAGGGGATCCAGATAAGCAATCGGATTGGACATGTCGAAAGTCATGCATGCCTTTGGCTTATTGAACTGATTGTCCTGCTTATGCCACACCCTCAAAATGGGGGTGTCCAAAATAATCGTGGGATGTTTGGGAGCATCAGCTGGTACATCGGATATATCAAAGTTTGTTGGTATGAAGCTGTTTGGCAGCGCCAGTTTCAGGTTCTCGTTAAGTTCACAATTCTCCCAGGACTACAAAAATATATAGAGATTATTCTTTATGGTCCAATATAATGCAACTAAACGTACTTGCACAGTATCTTTGGCCACGCGCGTAATGCCGTACTTTGTTTTATAGTAGGGCTCCGCTAGGTCGCAATCCGGTTCAAAACTCTGGCTTACTATGACGATTCGGCTCTTGGAGGGAACCAGCTCATCCAATAGGCCTTTAATGAGGTCTGGACGCCATTCGTTGCTTAGATATGGAGCTATAAGCACCTCCTCCAGGGGAAATATTTGCATGGACGAGACGGCATGTGTGACTAAATTCTCCGGCTGCTCCTTTTCCTTGAAGCGGAATCTCATTTCGTTGAGTTTCACACACTCGTCGAATATCCACTTCTTGGGTCCCTCTTTCCGGAGCATTTCCAAGTACTGAAACACGATCTTGACAATGTCATCCACGTGCTCCAAACCCTCCTGCGTCAGGTCGACGACAATATCGAAGAATCCAAAGCCGTTTTGCGTGTTCTGATGCCCGGCCATAAGACTGCAAAAGGAATAGATAGATGGTAACTATGATATCGGGAGTCTAGATGAACTTACTCATTGCACCAGCCCAGACGTCGCAGCTCGGATAAAATGCTGCCCTTGCCCTCGTGACCGATGAGGTGGGTCAAATAGTTATCAGGCTATAATTAAACAAGAGGTTCAGTGGGCTGGCCAGAAAGGAATCCTCTGATTGATCCGTAGCCACAGCGCAGTGGTACCTTAAACTTACGCCTGACTTGTAGAACTGCGTCAAATCGTCTGTGGTAAAGCTTATCGTCAGCGATCGGATGTCTTTGATAGGCACTATTTTCACCTTTTGTCCATAGCGCTCCTCGGCGTAGGGGTGGCGTGGCCAACCTGGAACCTTGACGTTTTTGTTCTCTATTTCGGAGAACTTCTCCAATACCATGCCCTCCAGTTCGTCCAGCGATTCTGTCAGAGATTGATTACTTGCTGGCAGAAACGGCTATACTAAAACAAACCTTTTCCAATGACAGCCAGGCACATTATGTTGGCGGAGTACCACTGCTTGTGAAACTTTAGCAGCTCATCCCGCACATCAATGTTCTTGGACTTGGGTATTTCGGATAGGGTGGTCTTGTTGCCGCTGCCGAACTTGCTGTAGGCATGGTCAGGCTTTGCCAGGTGGCGGTTCACCTGCTTGATGCGCCACAGATCGCTGGGCAGGTTTTTCTCGTGCTCAGAGTTTACCTGCAATGACAGCGTCCTATTTCTGTCAGAAATTTTAATGAATGCTTTCACATACCGCATTGATTTCCCGCTCAGTTGCACTGGGCGTGAACAAGGGGGCTATGAAGAACTGCGCGAAGCGATCTAAGGCTCCATCTAACTTGTCCGGCGCCACGTGAAAGTGGTACTTGGTCATCAGGGGATAGGTGGCGGCGTTGCTGCTTCCGCCGCTCTGCGAAAGGTATGTGGTGTAGCCATTCTCATGCGGATACTTCTCGGTGCCGAGGAACAGCATGTGCTCGCAAAAGTGGGCCAATCCAGGCAGGTTCGTGGGATCAGACATGTGGCTGCCATGGGTATACTCATTAAAAACAAACATTGAGTGAAGATTTGATCTTATTTACCCCACTTGCACGGACAGCGCTGCCGCCGAGACATCTGTGTTGGGATCGCTGATGAGCAGGACCTTTAGTCCATTTTCTAGTTGCAATCCGCGGTAGTCGCGTGTGTCCTGCAGCGACTTTTCAATGTTGTTCAGCCTATAAACGACGAACCATTGCCTTTCGACGACCTCTAAGATGCGTAACGTGCACTTACCTCAATATGGGCTCCATGCTGTCTGGCTTCCTAGTTGCGGACTTTTGCGAGCTTTCGGCTATTGTCATCTTGGGTTTTATAAGCGTGCCAATCGTTCGATGTGTTACTGAAATGCTGGCCCTCAACGCACTTGACCTGTGCGAAATAAATGCGATTTAGTGGTGCCCGTTAGCGGAAATTTGTTTAATTGCTGCCAACCGTCGACCAAAAACCGCTGTTAAGGCAAAAATCGATTTTCTGCACGTAAGATACATTGAGTTTGTGAAATACTCTTGACGACGCTACTCCGGCTTTACGTAGCGCGCACAAGAAATCTTAGAGTGGGAGGAGTAGATTTCCAAGCCGGTCGGTTACACGTTCAATCAATTTTAATCGCTTTTTGGACCGAAAAATAAATTCTAACTAGTTTCGCAACAACTAAAATAGCAAACAATCATCTGTTCGCAGAGCTGCCAACTCACCGCGCACGCAGAACTAGTTTAATATGTTGCCAGATCGTTTATTTTGTGAGTGGTTCCAGATTTGAAATTCCCAATTGGAGAAATTTTACAAAGTGGTAGGCCATATTTTCAAATACGAAAGACTTAATAAGTTTAAAGTGATGATTTTTAATAGTTCTAATGTAACTTTGGACTAAAGTAAGCTGCATATTCACCTTACCTAGGATAGATGGCGATTTCAAAATGTATTTCAAATGCTTGAAATTTTTCCAACGACCATACAATAAATATTGGGCAACCCTGATAACAGTCATTATAAAAATAAATATTCCGTGAATTCCCGTTCTCCGTCAATCTGGCAGTGCTCCGCGCCCAACCGCCGCCGTTTTCCAACACTGGCCGGTTGCCGTCAAAGCGCGTAGAAGAATTGCGGGCTGTAACTGCAATTTATTATTTTTTAATTTCATTTATAGTGCACCTGGTCAGCGAGCACTGGCTCATCCGCAGCCATCCGTCGGCAACCAGCTCGCAGCGATGTTAAACTTGTGCCAGCCGTAAAGATTTCGCGTGTTTGCGAACCACAAACTGCGTCGCCATCGGTGTGTGGGTGCAGAAATAAATGCAAATTGTTGTAAAATGCCGTGCTTTGGTGTGCGTGTTGATAAGTGCAATACGCAAAAGTAAGAACATTGAGGCAAATCCGTGCAATTCGTGCAATCCGTGGGATCAGGCGTTTTCAGAGGTGAGTGCTGCAGTGCTACGTCCGCGGAGATTTATGAGTTCGGGAATTCTGTGCTCTCCCCTTCGGCCAGCAGTCGAAGAATTAGGTTCTAATCAGGTTTTAATTGTTTACCCACCAACATGCGTTTTCCTCGAGAAAAAGTGCAAGTGTTCAACGATTTTTCTCCCCTAAATGGGTCAAGTTTGCCGGAATGTCGAGTCCGAACTTCAAGATCCCCTCCTAAAAGTCCCTTCTGTGCCTCCTTGTGTGCGAGTCTGAATGTGTGTGTGGTTTGGTAACGGTATTTGTGGCCGTTTTGCAATGGCACGAGAAAATCAATAAGCTGGCAAAATTGAAGAAAGGAGACTTCCCAGACATGGCAAAACAGCGCAGAGTTTGTTAATAATGCTAATATGCTGGCGTGTTCTGCGAATTCTCGCGAATCAAAATGTCTAATTAAACCACAGGTTCACACCTCGCATGAGAAATAAATTGGAACCAGTCCCTAAATAAACTTTGTTTTTATTTCCCAAGATTATGGTTGGTGCAAATATTTTACAATGAAAACTAAGAACATACCTTTTAAAAACTAAAAAATACGATCTTTCCATTTTCAAAATACCTGATATCTTCAAAAACTAACAGTTGTTTACCTTCACAACGTCTTCTTTCTTTGTTTCTTTGTTTTTGCTTCACTTTGCTTAAGACTGGGCACTTAAATAATATATTTTAAAAATATTTCTACAAGGAAATAATAAAAATAAAAACGGTATTTTATAGTAGTTATATCAGACATTAATTTTTCAATATTTGAAGAATATTCTTCCCTCTTTAACCTTCATAAAGTCAATTCAAATGGCTCTAAATAGATTGAACACATAAATTATAGAAAATCAAAGCAAAAGTGGAACCGATTGCCATGTATTCCAGAGGTCAACGATCCACAATATTGACAGTAACTTAAAGTCTTCGCACGAACAAAAGACTTTCCTGTGGAGAACAACGATCGCTTCTGGCGACCACTTGAAGTACTTTCAATTGCATGGTTATTGTTTTGGGTTTAAAGCGCGTCCCAAAATAGACAGACTGCAGCTCGTCGAGAAGATCGGACAATGGATTGCCATGAAGCGTGGGCCACGCAGGAAGAAGTGTGCTCATTGCGACCGGAGGATTGAAGGCAGATATATTTTTAGTGCAGCCCAATTAAGTTCAATTAGAGGTTCAAAGAGAGAGAGCGAGCTTATCGCTCCGTATCCGAGGTACTTACTCCAACTTCCTCCGCGACAAGTGGATCAAGTGGGGGTCAATGAATTGGCTGGTTTTATAGCCTCCGTTTGCGGGATCCAATAGATTTCTAAGTAAATGATACGAAGCTGGTATCTGATTTCACTATAGTTATTTTCACAGTGCGCAGCGAGTAAACAAACAAAATTGCCTATTGGCGTAGATCAGTTATTCTGGCTTTACGTATAACTGAACGTAGAAGTGAATTTTCCCAGTGCGTAGATTATTTCAAACTATGTATTTCTATTTTGGGAAGCACTTAGGTATCTAGATTAAAATCAAATTAATCACGTGATGAAACCATTTTGCCTTCACACAAAACGTTAATGCAGACGACACTTTGTGTAACTTAGTAATTAGCAGGTCGATTGTTAGTCGAGAATTTAGCATCTGCTTATCAGAACTGAAAAACATTAAGGCAGCTATTCTACGTAGTTCACTTATTTATATTAGAAGGGGTGTCAGCAGTTTATTTTATTTTCAATATTTTCATTTATGTATGTTTTCCTCAGGAGAGACCACATTTTATTAAATCACACAAAAATCCAATACTATTTTCATTTCAGATTCCATAAGCTGGTTCTGCTATTTGTGCATGCCCAAAATGGACAACGAGCAGCCGCATCAAGAGCTAGTGAAGTGCGTCCTGGTGGGGGACACGGCCGTGGGCAAGACGCGACTGATCTGCGCGAGGGCCTGCAACAAACACGTCTCGCTATCTCAGCTCCTCTCTACGCACGTGCCGACCGTGTGGGCCATTGACCAGTATCGCATATATAAGGATGTGGGTTACCATTCTCTCAAGAGTCATAGTTATTGCATTTAACCGAATCCATATACATTAAAGGTACTCGAGCGATCATGGGAGGTGGTCGATGGAGTGAATGTCTCACTTCGCCTATGGGACACATTTGGTGACCACGACAAGGATCGGCGCTTCGCATACGGCAGGTGTGTAGAGCTCATGTAGCAGCATTTTCGCCATACGAATCAATAAGATGCCTTCTTGACCTACAGATCCGATGTGGTGCTGCTGTGCTTTTCCATTGCCAGTCCGATTTCCCTGCGCAACTGCAAGATGATGTGGTATCCGGAAATTCGCCGCTTTTGTCCGGATGTTCCCGTCATTCTAGTTGGCTGCAAGAACGACCTGCGCTACATGTATCGCGACGAGAACTATCTCTCGTATTTCGGCGAGAAGGGAACCTTTGTTCGGTATGCATAGCTAGCAGGTTTCAGCCGGTTTTGAGTGGCTTTCACTTTTTAATGTTGTTCTTTAATCAAATCAATTCAATTATTCACCATAATTTAATTATATTTAGAACACACGAAAGATATAATTCAATGTTTAGCCCACTATAGCAAATTAATCTGTTTATATGTTCAGAGATATTCTATTTAATTGGATTAAATTAAAGGCAATCATTACTATAATCTTTTTTTAAAGAGCCGCGTTGAAGAGTGACCTGGTTATGCCGGATGAGGCGCGTGCCGTCGCCAAAGAGCTAGGAGTGGCGTACTACGAGACCAGTGTTTTCACATACTTTGGGGTGAACGAGGTGTTTGAAAACGCCATCCGATCCGCGTTGATTGCACGCCGACAGCAGCGCTTCTGGATGACAAACCTGAAGAAGGTGCAGAAGCCCCTGCTGCAGGCGCCGTTCCGGCCACCGAAGCCACCACCACCGGAGGTCACCGTCATGGTCGGCAACTATCGGCAGGACATCTACAACATGTTCCTGTCGCAGGCCTACACCGACCTCGTCCTGGTCGGGGCGGGTGGCACCAAGTTCGCCGTGCACAGGTTCATGCTAGCCGCCGCGTCCAGCATCTTCCAGCGCCTGCTTAGCACTGAGCTGACTGATATGGGCGGGCGGAGCAGCAGCGAATCTAGCATGGTCAGCTCAACATTCGGGGAGGCCACCATTGCGGACTTTAACGATGACACGGAGGCCCTGATCCGCTACGAATCACGCACACAACGGTGGGTGCTGCCTCCCGATTGCATTGAGCCCATTTGACTTTGAATACATTTTGCACCCACAGAATGTGGGAACACTTGAAGCGCCGCTCCAGCTACCAGGCGTTGCCTCTCATGGAGTCTAAGCGGTCCAACGATTTGTACAGGGAGCTGCATCATCCGGTCCTGCAGAGCATTCGCCTGGTGCACGTGGAAAACCATCGGGGTGTAAATGGTCTGCAGACGATTGTCACCCTTAGCAAACTTATCTCTCCGCAAGCTCTGCACCAGTGCCTGAGATTTATTTATACCGGTACCATTGACAAGGATTGCGATAATATCGAGGTAGGAAATGTTTCAATGTATTCTGTGTTAAGTTTGACCTACTAATATATTGTTAATTCTCACAGGAAATTCGAGAAGCTGCCGATCTATTAGAACTGCCGCAACTGACTCAGCTACTTTCCAGGCCTCAAACCGTTATGGAGAACTCCAGCGATGAGCCAAATCCGCACATTTGCCTGGTGAGCGCATTGATGTCATGATATCTATTTTATGATCCTAACCATTTTCTGTTACATACATTAGCGCATCAAAGAAAGCATGGAACGGCATTGCATTGGTGACGGGTGCTTCAGTGATGTCACCTTTGAATTGGACGATGGCTTAATGAAGGTACATACATATGTCTGTTGAATTACTATATGAAGCACAATCGTTTACACTTACCTTTGCTGCATTGCAGGCACACCGCGCTGTGTTGGTTGGTCGTTGTGATGTCATGCGCGCAATGTTGTTAGGCGACTTTCGCGAGGCTCATTCCAATGTGGTAGGAACGGGCACAATACCCCTTAACTAAGGACAGTTGTCATAAATTTCCTTTACCTTAGATCGTATTCCCTGGCGTTACCATTTACACATTCCACAAGCTGCTGTGCTATTTGTACACAGACCAGATTCCGCCAATCTCGGCCGTCAAGTGCCTCAATCTGCTGGAGCTGGCCAATAGACTCTGCCTGCCGCGGCTGCTCAACCTGGTTGAATGCCGCGTTATTGAAGATCTCACTCTGATTTCTCAGAACGAAACCAATGAAACGGTGGATCACTGTCTAAAGCTGCTCGAGCCAGTGAAGGTACACATAGAGAGATCAGTTAAAAATGATATACCGAAATTCAATACTTTTCTTTTTTTTTCAGCTGCACAACGCACATCAATTGGCCGAGTGGTGCATGTCATACCTGTGCGTCAATTACAACCTTATTTGTAAGTTTTCACTCAAGGGCCTAAAGGCGCTACACCAGGATAATCAGGAGTACTTGCGCGAGCACCGATGGCCTCCAGTCTGGTATCTGAAAGACTATGATTACTATCAGCGATGCCTGAACGAGCTGAACAAGGAGCTTAAGCTAAAGACTTCGAGGCGGGAATCGCCTAGCGATGACGAGGGCTGTCTGTGCTTTACGGGCGGTAAGTGTTGCTACATTTACGGAACTATCTGCTCCACATCCCACCACACTTAACATCCCAGTCCAATACTCCAGTCGGAGGATCAGCTCAGGTTTTAGTTTCAGCTAGCTTTAGAGGACAATGTATGTATCATGACGGCGGTTTGTATTCGTAGCTAGGTGTCTCGTTATTGTTTTCCTTTCCTGTTGATTTCCTTGCTCATTTACAACGACAACGCCATCATCATAATATTAATGTCCGAAATTTGGTCAAAGTATTCTCTTGCTGGCTGTTAGGTAAATCGAAGCGAAGCGCTGATGTGAGTGGAACCACGGATAACAGCAACGCAGATAATCAGATCTTCAACAGCGCCGGCAACTCGCTCAACCACATTGATCTGGAGGCGGACATGGACCTGAATCTCTGACACCCAGCCCTAGGGCAAGGAAGGTGTGTTGATATTAATGTCAAAGTAAGGATTCTTCGATATTTATGATTTACTTCGATACTTTGATTCCAGATCACTGCGCTTCATTGTGATCCTGCCGGTCCTGATCTGTTTTATCTGTACGATTTTAAGTATTTTGATACTTTTCCAAATCCATACATAACAAACCTCAAGGGCACGATTTAGAGTGGTCGGGGAGATAAGGGTTGGAAATGGAGGGGGCGTGGCGCGTCTGCTTTTGACATTACGCAATATATAGAGCGCAAATTTGCCTTAGTGATTAACGATTAATAAGTCCAACGTAGCTCGACCCAGAACAAGGGAGCATACTGCAGAGTGCTTCGGATTTCTTATATTTATACGCCTATATAAAACGCAAAGCATAGACGAGTATGTATGCACATGCACCTCGGCGCTGCGAAGCATTTCGCTGTATTGCCTTACGATATATCGGTGTACACTCAACTTGTTCTGCACGATCCCTCCCATGGAATGTGGACAGCCGAAGGACGCAGACATGTGTATATCCATATATTTGTACCTTTACCTAAGACATGTATGTATGTATATTTTTGAATTCCTACTTACGGAAACATTTGTCTAGCCATAGCTCTAAGCAATTCTCTACGATAAGGACGCATTTTGTACAGAATGATAGAATAAAAAAGCAATTACGAACAAATCTCACGTTTCTTCCTTGTAATAAAAACGCATTTTACAATGTAATAAATTTAGAATTATAACAGTTCACATGCCATTTAAAAAAACACAACATTTATATCGCAGTTTTCACGGATTTTACACTGGATTGCGATACAGTACCATCCTCCACCTCAAGATCCTGCAGCATGGCAATCATCTCCTCGTCCGTAATCACAACCTCCGCCCTTAGGTTGTTATTAATATGTGGACTAAACGTAGCCGGCGCAGATTCTCCAGCCAGTTCACGCAATTCCTGCTCAAGTTGATCATCTTCCTGGCTCGCGTTCTCCACAACGCTATTGGACATTATGTCCTGAACTTCCCGATGCTGGTCGAGCGTGTCCCGCACATCGGCCAATACTTCGTCGACATTGTCGTACTTCAATCCAGAATTCGAGAGAACCTTCTTCAAGGTATTTGATCCGATCTTGTAGGCATCCAGAACAACGCCACTGTTCTGGGCCTCATCCACACTGGACAGAAGAGATTCGATGTTGTGCAGGGCAAGACTGCGACGTTCTAATTAGAGAATTTTCAAAGAACATTATTCACAAAAGCCAGATAAGGGGTGTCTACAATAAAGATTACCATGATTCTTTTCCAGGAGATGCCTTTTTCGTAGATAGGTTTTTGCCATTTGCCGTTTGTTCTCCTTCATGTACTGGCGCACTTTGTCATCGTTCACCTTGATCTCCTCCTCTAGGTCCTCCAACTGCTTGAGTAACTGAGCTTGGGTATTCTGAAGATTGTGGACGGCCTGGTCTTCTTGGCTTATATTAAGATCGTCGCCAGGTTTTTCTATAACAAAAATTATAGTTTAATAATACATACTAACTACTTGAGAACCTTTTAAACTTGCTTGGTATTTTGATCAAGTGAATTTGGCGTATGCCTTTTTCTACTTTAAATTCTAGGCCCAAGATTTGACGAACATTTAAGGCCAACAGGCAAGCGCATAGATCTTTGTCTGAGTAAGTGGGAACTCCGTGAGTCTTACAAAGCGTTTTCAAAGCATTAAAGTGCAGTAGTTTTCCAGTGTTTTCCGACAGGACTTTTTCGGCGATGAGATCGCAAGTGTTCTGGAAAGTTAATTATGTAGGATTCCTATAATCATTGGATGATATCACATACGTTTAAGGCATCTAGGTGAATCCATTCAATTAAAGCGGAGGCTTCCAGGTCCTCCGTCACCACGCTGTGCTTGATTTTCGACCAGCTCCATGAAAGGGGGCGCTTTACCAGGCTGTTGACGAGCCAACCACCCCAGGAATTGGCCGGATCGTACTCAAATTCACTGCGAGAGCGGATCTGCTTCCTCTGCTGCATCTCGGATATCACGGTGTCCAGGCAGGCGGGCAGTTGGTCACCCCTCATGAACAGCAGTTGCAGATCCCGCAGGCTGAAGATTGGTCGTCCGCTGAACTTTAGATATTTTGCAATTAAATCCATCCAGAAATTCATTTTTGCGTCGTAGCCCTCCGCATCCAGATGCCTCGATCGAAACATGGCGAACTGCACCTGCATTCTACCGTTGTCCTGCCAGCTTGCGGGAAAGCTGAAGTGGTCGGTTTCATTTACCCTGTCACCGCTTCCAAGGCCCATATTTAAAACAAGAATTTAATCCGGATCATAAAAATTGCGCGTCTTTTGTGATTGTGTGTTTATGTCGAATCAGCTAGTTTCTGGTGTTGCAAAATGATTGAATGTATACAAAGCTTGTAAACAAATTTTAAAAGGGGCCGTTAATTTAATGGAATGCTAATCAAATGAGATACTTTTTTTTAAGATTTTTACTTAAAGCTAATAGGTGCACATAAAATGTGTGGGAATACTCAATTTAAAATGTAAATTTCGAATCAAATTTTTAAAAATAAATTAAAGATCCAATTGCTAAATTAAAAATTTGTAATTTAATTTAGATACTGCTTGTATTGTATACAATTTAAGACAAATTCTACCGCTTACCAACACTGCGCTTTTCGATAAGCTGGATATCGATTAACTTTCTCCACATCGCAAATCAGCTGTTCCATCCAGGCTACTAGATTAAAAACTTCTGACGAAAATTTTGTTTTGAAGCTTTTGTTGAGTGTGCGTGGAACTCGCCTTGGCACTGGAGCGTACAGCACCATTCCAGAGGACTCCGGGAATGCACGGAACACGTAGCTAACTTGGCCGCCCCAGGATTCCGCAGCATCAATGAGCAGAGCAGCACATCCCAGCCCCTGAGACACGTTCTTGGCCACGAATTCCCGCCTAGATCTCCTCGCTGCCCCTGAAAGGCCCCCGATTGCAACATCTGTCGGATCATCTTGAAGTGCGTGCGATTCTCCGGATAGTCCATTGTTCTGCGGTGAACTGACTCCGTTCAATTGAGTCTTGCAATTCATCATGACGGAGGACGAACAGATTAACCTGCGCAATCAGTTGGCGAGGGGTAAGTGGTGCTTTCGCAAGATTATGGAAGCTTGCATCTGCGTCTGGCAAATACCAAAAGCAATACAGAAGGAGTTTTAATTCACTATAAGTTGTTAGGAACATATAGATTTGAGAAGGAATTGGGGAGTTCATATAAGTTCAAAAAGAGATAAGGTATTTAAACACGAACTAAGTTCTCAGAAGACTATCTCTGATTTATACAAAAATATATCTAACAATTCAATTGTTCGACTTGATAAATATGGTTGATTGTTTATAAACTTTCTAAACCTATTTTTAGTGGGCAGCTTTGCGGTTGCGAGATAAACACAAACAGTGATTAGAAAGTAATCACATGATGACTGAGAGCATAAACTCGAATTTAGATTTAGCGATGTTAATTTAGCGGGATAAATTTCTAATAACTGTTGGCCTAATTTAGGTTTTTCATTTTAAAATTATTTCTGTTATATAGTAAACAAATATTCCAAGCAATGTGTGCTTTTAAATTCTTTCATACGTTTATTATTGCGAGCAAGGTTGAGGGTTTATTGACTTGGTTTAATTCTGTAGCTTGACCACTTTTTTAGTGGCGCGAACTGCCTGCTAAGCAAAAGCATGCATATGTGATAATATTTTCTGGTCTGTCACAGATATGACTAACGTCACAATGACTGCCAGCTATTTACACAAAACCAGTGCATCGAAATACCCTACTCGTATCGCTGCCAGATTTCATGCTCTGTGGGTACACAACACCATGAATGATAAGATTAACTTATAACTCGCGAAACACATTTGTCCATTTAAGCTATAATCGAAATCAGTGTCTGCACTTGCGGAATGGCTAGTAGTTTTCCCCAAAGGCTAGTGTATGAATGATTGCCATCTCGGCTCTCTTCGGACCACAGCTTTTTCGGGCGGGTTCTCCGCTTGGAATTTGAACCATTTGGGACCGCGTTATCAGGGCTCTTCACACTCTTATCACGCCTGCTGCGCCTGCAGAGAGAGTGTTGTGCCACAAGGCACAGGTTCGGTCATGAATGGCCAGATGATTGACTATGCATTGGCTGGGAATTTTACCAAGTTACCCACGGGCCAGTCGCCGAGGCAAATGCAAAAGCGGACGGACGTAATGGCGATCCACAGACGTCGTAGGGTTCACAGTGGGTCGACGCTGCTCTGGCAGTGTTTTAAATGTGTTTTCGTAATGATTAAGTTCGGTTCGGCTCGCTCATTAATGCGGTGAGGCTATATATGTATGGGTGTCTCCCCCTCCACGGTCATATACCCACTACACATGGCGCTCAGTTCGTTTGGAGCTGCTTATACATATGCGAAAGCCGCAGCGCGTCCGCCGCTGCTGCTGTTGCTGTCGCGGCTTCGGGCAGTAAAATTTCATTCAAACGCGTTTCACGTCTGTTTTCGAACGGTCAACAACGGATGGGATCGGATCGCATCGCATCGCGCGATCACCAGTTGTCGCCATCGCCATTTAGAAACCTATGAATTGAGCAAACAAACATCTTTCGCGGCTTTCGTGGCCAATGGTCCAAATCCAACAAGCTTCAATCCACTCCACACTCCACAATCCAACTTGCCTGTGATAAGTGCCCGCCTCTGAACTTGTAAATCCGTTGTGTGTCAGCGAAACGCTAAGCTGTAAAATAATCAAGCAAATAAAATGAAAGTCCCCACGCGCAACTCGAAATACTCATTCAATTTGAAAATATTCAAGTTGCATAACGATAAGAAACCGACCAGCCCCAGTCCGCCAACCTCACCTGTGATCTCAGCGAAACGAAACTCATGGCGCGCTTCGTGGCGCTCAGCTCTGGGTTCCAAGAGCAAGTCCATCGCCATGGCCTCGGATAGCAGCTCAGATCCCATCGATTTGGAGGCGGAACCAGTGTTTTTCGAGCACAGCAGGTGCAACAGCTACTGCTCCTCGTCCTCCGCCTTCACCGAACTACCGCATCCCGCCATCCAAATTCCCCAAGGCGATGAGCTTATGTGTAAGTTGGCGGATAATATGTGTTCAGGTTTTGGGATATCTGATTGGCCAAATCCAGTCTCCTTCGTAAAAATCGTGCTAAATCGTGCTTAAATACGCTTTTAATTCGCCTGATTTGAGGAATAAGATGGATTGAAATGCGTCGCATGATATAAGTAAATTCACTAAAACCCTAAAAAACCCTTAATATGATTTTATTTAATATGATTTTAAGGCCACAATTAATCCCATAGTCAGTGGCCATCGGTATCGTCCAATGAACCCACAGCTAGTTATTTAGTATTTAGTATTGTAGGGAATAATATTTTAACATTTGCCTAAAAATGAAGTACTTGGCGAGAAGATAAAAACCGCCGGCCTCTTGACTCCATCCAGTTTATAGTTAAGATTGTTAAATTCTGAGTAATGCATTCTGAAATAGACCTACACGTTAAACAACTGATTAGATAAACGTCCTGGGGGATCTCGCGATTTGCGGATCGACAAGTGAAGATCGGACAAATTCGGTTGAAGTGTACACCTGTATTATAAAAAAAATTGCTTGAGCCCGCCAAACGGTCAATTCCCTGGTCAATTCGAGCAATACCAGCGCCCGATAAGCTGCGTGCCGTGCCCGGAGGGCAGATAAGAAAGGTGTGTTTACCCGAGCGCGGCGCACATGCGTTCAGTTCGAGTCGATTGCTCATTTCGCTAGTGTTCAGCTGTTTACGGCTAATATATTATCCGGCAGCCAGTCAGTCAGTCAGTTGGAGCCATCGACGTGTCGCACTTGCCTGTGGCGCCCGAGTGAAATGTTTCCGGTTTAGGCAAACCAACGTAGTATACAGGCGCACTGTGCTCGTAATGAACCCATAGCCATATACTGCCCGAAACGAAACCCAACGCAACGAATCGAATTGAAAGCGCCGTAGTTCCGTGGAATATATACACCTCGACATACGCGCTGCCCGGGTCTCTGGGCTGGGCTGGTCTGACTGACTGGAGAGTCAAATAAAATAAAACGCGTTTACCAGTGATTACACGTCGGTGTTATGTGCAGCCGATTCTATAGTCGAGCGGAATAAACCAGCAGCGCCACAGCTCCAAGGGTTACACAATGCCGGAGGCGCTACACTTTACATCGATCTTTGATCTCATCATCAAGAGCGGTGCGTGCACTTCCAAAGTCCAATTCGGTGCGAAGACATTGCCAATGCGGGGAAGCCTTTGGTTTATTACAATATAAAAGCATTCTGCTTAGACGATATCCACTGTATCCGATAAGTATACTCTGTGAAGTACCCTCGCCTCGATAAAGCAACCGTTAGCAGGCAGCAGTGTGACACAGTTTGGCGTCAATTTGATCTTGACACCATGAGCATGAACCGCTTTCAAGCATTTAGTTTATTCATTTAGCTAGCCTTTGGCGTTCGATTTCTTTATGCTCTTGTAATGTTTTGAAACTTGTTGATTTGCCATTGAATCCGATTCACAAGCTTCCCGAACATGTTTGTCGCAGTTGTTTCTCAGACAGGTTTGATTACAAGTCAGTCAGATACATATGTGATTAAGTGTTGCAATGCCACACATGTGGAAAATAAGGAACTAAGCAAAATTTGACAGTTGAAATATTAACAACACAACCACACAAAATATACAATAATATGTTTGTGCCACAAGTGGGCCACCAAAAAAGACCCTTCGCTTATTGCTGCTATTACTTTAATAGATGTGGGTGGGTCATGCTTATATGCTTATATTTAGGCAACTTACGAACTAGCTAGAACAATATATCCTGCAAAAATATACCTTATGATCAATACTCTGCCATTGCAGCGATGCCATGGTTTGGCATGGACATCGGCGGAACCCTCACCAAGCTGGTCTACTTCGAGCCCAAGGACATAACGCCGGATGAGCAGGATCGCGAGGCTGGCATTTTGCGGAATATCCGACGCTACTTGACCAAAAACTCGGCGTACGGCAAAACCGGACATCGTGATACGCACCTACAGGTGAGATGAGCGACCAATGGAAATGTGGGTGTGCGATTTTGTAACAAAGCAAAGCAAAACCATTAGCATCGGTATTATCACCCAAAATATTATCAATCGCAGCGCGCCGAGCCGCGATATTTGCCCGCGATCCAGTCAACAAGTCATCTTGTGCGGGTCGGAACGGGTCGTCTGGTGATTTCAAATGAGTTCGGGTGCTAGGGTTTTCGAGTGTGAGTGCCTCTGCTGTGACCTTCACTCTCGCGCACACACGCCTACACGGAAAGCAAAATCGTGCTGGTAGATTAGTTCATTGATGTACTTAATCTGAGTCGTAACCAAGTTGATTAGACGTTTAGCGATTCAATCTTGATACCATCGGGAAAGCTTGCATTCCCAATTGGTGGTCTGTATTTGTTTTCGGTGTACCACACACTTATCTCGCACTAATGAGATTCCTTTGTTTACCTTCGAAAGCAAGTGATTCACTGTCAAGATGGTTTGCATGTCTTATTTTCATTTCAATAAACGTTTGAGCCGCCATAGTAAATCTTAAGAGACCATATTGCAAAATAAATTGTTCGACAGGCTAAAAATTAAATTAAACAAAATATTTTTGGTGTAAATGTCCTACAATTAATTGCTTATTTAAAACATCGGGGTAAATGCCCCGCGCCGAAATAGTTTGTTATTCAAAGAGTGAGGCCAAAAGTTGAACACTTTCTAAAGAACTATGTCAATTTACAGACGCTCCCTGTTGCAAGTTTAATTTTCAATTTTGTACAAATTACCCTTTCACTTAGACTTTGGATAGCTAAAATTAATGGCGATCGTATAATCACACCGCTTTATAACCTAGTAACAGTTTGGACAGCACTTTCGCGAAGTGAACATTGACTTTTGCACTTTTCATTTCAATTTTGTAATAGGTTCAGAAGTCTAATTTGCATATTTACGTAGCTCATTTCTCACTCTTCCGCCTGGAATACGATTGAAAGTTTTTTTAAAGATGAAAAGAATCTTATTATTCTTAGAATAGGTAATATTTATTCGCCCTAAGCGGTTTTTGTAATCCCTATCGTTTTTCAGATGGACAATGTCGAGATACGCAAAAGACGCGGCTCCTTGCATTTCATTCGCTTCCAGACCACGGACATGGGCAACTTCCTATCGCTTGCCAAGCAGAAGGGCATGGCCGAGCTGGTGACCACGGTTTGTGCCACCGGCGGTGGCGCATTCAAGTTCGAGCAGGATTTCCGCGACCAAGTCAACATGAAGCTGGCTAAATTCGACGAGCTGGACACGCTCATCAAAGGCATTCTCTTCGCCGATCTGCATAATCGCACGGAGTGCTACTACTACGAAAACGCACGTGACATTCTGTAAGTGGACCAAGCGCTGGCGTCAAGGAGTCTGTAGATCCTAACCATACAATTTGTAGAAAAAGCGAAAAGCAGCAGTTCAATTTCTCTCAACCGTTTCCGTTTATTCTGGTGAACGTCGGATCCGGAGTCTCCATCCTGGCGGTCTACGGTCCCGACAACTACAAGCGGATTTCGGGCACGAGGTAAGACTGCTCTTCATGAAATTACACATTATTGCAACGATGCTAAATGAAATGTATTGTTCAGCTTGGGCGGCGGTACATTCCTCGGCCTGTGTTGTCTACTCACCGGCTGCACATCCTTCGAAGAGGCCATCCAACTGGCCACCAAGGGTGACAATAGGAAGGTGGACAAGTTAGTTAAGGACATTTATGGTGGCGATTACAACCGCTTTGGTCTCCCCGGCGATTTGGTGGCGTCAAGGTAGCAAAGCCAGAAATGAAGGGCCATGTACCAGTTACGAATTTTCCATTTCTAGCTTTGGCCAGATGCATCTCAACGACAAACGGGTTTCCGTATCACGCGAAGATCTGGCCAACGCCACTCTGGTCACCATAACGAATAATATCGGCTCCATAGCAAGGATGTGCGCGCTGAATGAGAAGATCGATAGGGTAAGTATCAATTTTCGTTACATACATATCCTCGTAGACTGAGCAACAAACCCATTTCAGGTCGTCTTTGTGGGCAACTTTCTGCGAGTTAACCCCATTTCCATGAAGCTGCTGGCGTACGCAATGGAGTTCTGGTCCAATGGCACAATGAAGGGTCTTTTCCTGGAGCACGAGGGATACTTTGGGGCTCTGGGTTGCCTGCTGCAGTTCAACGGCGAGCTGGCAGCCGCCCTTAACGACGGAGTGGAGCATTCAATCCACACTGAATCCGATTCAGCAAGCGAAGCAGCACAGACATCTTCTACGGCGGACGAGCCACCAGAAAAGGCGCCCACAAGCAAACACTCCACTAGATAGTCGCTATAACCACATGTTCCTCCCAAGGGCACCCAACGTGCGCCAGCCGATTGAAGTGCATGTACAGTAGACCTAAGATCAATAAGGCAATGACAATGGCAATGGCAATGACTTTGGTCCTTCGCAGTTCATCTCGGTATTTATCGTAATTCTTTCTCGGCTTTAGTTGTAACTTGATGACGCACAAATTGTAAATGCATGAAATTACGTATGTATGGATAAAGTGCCTGCTAGAAAGCAACGAATTTTGGCCCGATCAAATGGCGAACCACAATTTATGTCTTAATTTTTCGCCGCGTAACATTTTACCATATGTTACTACCACGCTATCTTCGACAGATTCGGTAGTTTTTAGTTTCGATTCTAAAGTGATAGATGTTAGCTCTCAGAAAAGTATTACAAATACTTGACAATAGAAACGCAATTAAAAGTCTAGCGCGCAACAAAATGACGAAAGAGCAGGTATAGCATCCACCTAATGATTCTTTTAAGTTATTATCTTAACGTTTTTATACATGCTTTAAGTGGATGTTTTAAAGTTTTCTTTTTAGGATCCAATTCGTGGACAGGTCAATAAAACTTGTTCTACACAAACTGATGGTATGATGATACAGTTTAAAAACAAGACGGTAATAGCCTTCTCTCTACCTTTGCCTACTTATACAATTATTGTTAAGGTTTGTGTTATTCTAAAAAAATTCCGTAATAAACTAGACACGAGTTGTTCTGATAAGAACAAATAGTACGCTTTACGGGAAATCAGCAGACATCTTGAATGTATATTTGTACGGCGCATTTGGTTTCTTCAAAACAATGAATGTATAAGATTTGGCACATTTTTAATATGGGTTATCCAATGTGATTAAGTTTCACTTCGTTTGTATACAATATTGCTGTAGTCTCTCCGAATTCCACAGCTTGCCTTAAAGTCAAAGACACGCATATTGTGATCGGTGGCCACGAACATATATTGGCTATCACAGGCGAGGCTGTACACTGGCGACAAGCCATTATGACTTCGCGTCCTTCCCGGAAAGTACAATTGTACGTATTTCTTCATTCTTATATCGTAAAGGTTGACCCGTGCATGTCTGTTGGTGCCAACCAGCACCGCGTGCAGACCATCATACTCCAAGGAGTAGAAGGAGGAGTCGAACGGATCATCCCAAATGGCTACATCGCGATCCACGCGTCTGTCAAACATACGAAACGTGCTATCGAAGTTGGCCGTGAAAATGACCTGGTCATCTTTCAATTTCAGGTCGTAAATTGACATTGTTTTGGAACTAAACACCAATTCCTCGCCACTGATAAAGAAAAAAATTAAAGATAGTTAATAACAGAAATAATGATAGTAAAATGTAAATCAAATATTTCTACTTTGATTAATGTTTAAGGATTAACTAAAACATTCCTACACATAAGATTTATATTTAACTAATAGTCGGTAGGGCTTACCTTTCAACATGGACTGCCCTCAAGGCCTGGCGACCGTTGTCAGTGTATAGTCCACCATACAGCCACTGGCCATCCGAACTGAGTTCCAGAGACCTAAAGGCGTGCGGCAGATGCATCACCTGATCAAAATGCGTCATTCCAAACTCCTGCGCACGCTGCCACAGTCTGCAGCAGTGATCTGTGCTGGTTGCGTACAGATCCTTGACAAAGTCTACGCAGTACAAGTATTCGTTGGCCGGATGCATCCTCTGCTCCGTCATCACCATGCTATCGGTGTCGTAGTGGAAGCACGATCCACAAACCCTTCCCGCGAATATGGTTTCATTCTTTTTGACGAAATCGGAGATGTCGGTCTGTGCGGACGTACAGATCTCCTCGTCGAAGCGACGATGCAGTGCATCGCAGCTGGACCGCCGGTACTTGCGCAGATAGCAGGCATGTGTGATGTACAGAAAGTCGGCCTCCAGGCACAGTTTGGTGGGGAACATCTGGGCATGGTGGAAGTATGGTCGTTCGAAATAGGTGCCACTAACCCAGTTCCTTGACAGCTCGATGCGTTCATAGTTTTTCAGGCGTCTTCGGTTTCTAGGAGGTAGATAGATTATCTTAAGTTTATTATCCGAATCTCATTCACCAACCTCTGTTCGATCCTTGGATTATTCCGGTGGCCACAGAGCAGCAAATCGTAGGCCAGTGGGTAGAAGTAGTAGGCTTCAATAATATACTCCAGAGCCGGGTCCGCCCGGCACAGGCACAGTAGGTCCCCCTCCGAGCAATAGTCGAATATGAGGAGCAGGCATTCGATGGTCAGATCCTTCAAGCTCATGCGGGAGCTCATCATATCTTTCAACGCCAATTCGTGAGATTAGCTCATATTCCCACGATTTCCGAACAAAACGCAAACAAATGGTATATCGATTATTTCACTCTAGCGTTACCTTTGCAACACTACGAAATTTCCGTTAAGTTTGACTGCAGTCAATGATTAAATTCAAACGTGTGTTCTTTCATAGTGTTATTATATTAATGATTTGAACATCAACTGTATATTCTTTCGTGCTATTTTTTCAATATATAGATCTCAGACAATTTGATTATTTCGAATAATCGATATGTTTTTCATTTATATTTCCTCAGCTAATAAACAGTGCATTGTTCACTTATGTGTCATTGTTGAAAATTTGACGTAACCAGCACAGAAATTGTGAAATTTAAAGAACAATGAAACACTTGTTAATTTCATCGACCTTTGAAAACATTTTTTTTAAACATTTTTCATGTTGATGACCATATTTTTTAAAAATTTAAACAACAGGCAATTAGTGTATACAGATTTAAATTAACTATTACTACGGAAAAATGTGCTTAAAAGAGCAAGTTAATTATTACCACCCCTTTAGCCAATAAAGCTTTTAAAATGTTACTATCTAAGCTTTGGTCTTTCAATGGTTAACAATATCCACCAGCTGTGTCAAGGCAATATAAGAAAATACAATTCATGAAATATGGTTAATAAATTTTATAAATTTTGCTTGTGTAGAAGGTTAAGCATCAAGGCTAGACTTCGGGGAACCATTGCGATAAATGACATCGTTGGACATTGAGTTTTTATCATTCGATAAGAAATTTAGGGTTGATTTTAGAAAGATTCCCCCATTGATGTAAGCCGCCTGCAATGCCAAACACGAAATAGTCAGCAACTGCACATTTTGGGGACAAAAGTCTAAGATATGTATACGATTTACGCACATAAATATGCGGCGTGCGTACGACCACGTACTCATACAATTGCAGCAATCTAAAGTTATTTAGAACACTGTTTCCGCAATTAGGCACGAAACTGCCGAGATTTTTGCGCTAAATACCTTAACTGAGCATTTGATTGACTTGAAATAGCGCACAAGCTGTCTGATCTGCCTAGAAAGTATCTCGTATCTTTCTCGGCATTTATCTGCCGCCTTTTCTGTAAATACTGCAAAATGGTGCATAAAGTTTTATGACTTCTGGAGTGATTTAGGAAGAAGACCATGAAACGATTTTTCAGGCTAAGAATTTCGCATTATCTGTTGGGTACTTGAAGGAAAACATAGGACTATCTTCTAATGACAGACAGTATAAGCTGCGTGCGAGGGCAAACAAAGAAATTTACGGAAAATCTTGAGAATTGAACCAGAGCCATAACAAAGAATCAAGTAACGACTAATTTTTGGGTCAGGGAAAGTAGCGTAGCTGTCACTGTTCAGGTCTTCTTTATGGTTGTCAAGGTACTTAACTTAAGGTTTTAGAACCTTAAAAAGTGAATTTGTAACAGGGCTAGGCTAGTCCACCTTTGTACTTTCCATTTAACATACTTTTTTTTGGGTAGCGTGACCCCTATTAGAGCTTCGTTATTCCCCAGAAACAAAGTAATTGTGACTTTTGGGTATGTAAGGAATGCGAAAAGTTCTGGATCGTTCATTCCGTTCTATAAGTCCCCTTTAAAATCTTATCAAACTGCACATGACAATGGGCTTTACCCTTTCAAGATCTCGAAGCTTTGAGTACCCATCCTAAAATGTATTCTTAAATTAATAAGTGAAATAAAATCAGGATACTTATTGTAAAAGATATAAATTCCTAAGTTATAAGACCACATATGGACTTCAGACTTCAGACTTTAGTTCAATATGTATCAATAATCGACAATAAATTTATTTGAACAAAAATAAGACAGACAAGAACATATTGTAATACTCTACAAAAGCATCAGATTTGAATACATTTCCAGTGCGGTTACATACAGTTCCCGATGGGTATTTTCCAGTCGGGTCTAAACCGATCAGGCGATTCTAGTTAAAGTTCATGCGTGGCACTGAGCCCAAAAAAATTGATAGTCACAATCTGTAGGTGGCGTAGTCGTCAGCAGTTTTCGCGTTCTGCGCAGTTCTCGTTCTCTCCGGCAATTTCATAATCTGAACAAAGTGCTCGACCACAGGTAAAAATGCTCGAGCACGGCGCACACAGAGCCAAAAATCGGGGGTCTTACGTACACGAGTATATGTAGGTGGTATACATGCGAAAGTCCCCGTCACGTCGGCACATCAGATGACAGTGGTGGGACCTCCGCATTCAGCAGCTATTCACAATATTAGTTTACTGCTATTGTGGAGCAAAGTCGCAAATATTTCCGTAGCCAAAGTCACGTTCGCCCACCTGATAACTTCCAGTCACTGGGTTGCATTATCAGGTTGGGAATCTGCTGCTCGGTAATGGGAATCTCAGCAACAACAATAACTAATTTGTTGACTTTCGACACTCGAGAGAATTCTCGATTTTGTGACGTGAACTATTCATTAATCTCCTTCATGAAGAAAATAGATTGGACAGTTTTGTTTTCATATTTTTGACCAAACATTATCTGATCTTAATCAAATGTTGAATTTTACTAGTACACAATATGACGCATCTAGAACCAAAAAATCGTATTTTCCCCTGACTCATTGTTTTCATCTTTTGTAGCCTTCCGCTTCTTGAGAATCTAGAATCTTCATGTTAAGCTCATAGTCTGGTTGACTAATTACACATTTATAAATATTTACAATCTTGTGTCAATAAATAAAAACAGCGTTTTTTACCCCAGAGCCCTAAAGAAACAAATTCGAATTATTCTTGGTGAGATCAAATTTCAATGTATTATGTTCTTTTTTGCAATTTTCACTTACAAGATTTTAAGAGTACACAAAGCGTAATACAGAAGTATTAAATAATAAATAACAATTTGCATTCGTTGCATTTTTTAACATGGAAACTAATGTGTTTTAAAGCCCAAAAGCAAATCAGGGCGACTGTCCTTTGATAAGATCAACAGTTTGCAAAAAAATTAAAATGTTAAATGTATTGTACATAGGTAGGTTTTAGGAAGAATCGGTTGCAGAGAGGAGGCTGCGGAGCGGCGTGATTCTTGAACGAATCGAATCGGGGCTGCAGCGCGATTGGAAGGCAGTGAGTTCTTGTGTGTCTAAGCTTTAAGTCTTTGTTGGCAGTACCACCTGCAGGAAGACGACGTGGAACGCAGTCGGAGTCGGCGCGACCCGGAAGGCCAGGATGTCCACAGTGTCATATCATCCGATATGCCCAGTCCCGGCGGCTAATCAGTCGGCATTCAGCCGGATGCAGCCAACGCGCCAGCGTGTCCCAGAATGCAACCCGTGGGTGACTCCACGAGCTCCAATCAGCCCATGTCCACATCCGTATCGGGTTCGGGTTCCGTGGACAGCCCATTGGCATTCTGAGCCATTTGGAGCGTGGAGCGCGTGTAGTCCAATGGCTCCACGCCAATGTCCTCGTACTCGTGCTTGTCACCCAAGGGACAGAGTCCTTCCTCGTCATCATCCATCGCATCGGCGGCAGTGCCTTCGTCCTCCTCCGCATCGCTCCAGTCCTCGGCCACCTCCACGTCGACTGGCAGGTACATGTGGAAGGGGCGCTGCTCTCGCAGCCACGGGGTAAGGAAGATGTGGCTGGCGGTCATTCGTTCCGTGTAATCCTTCCGCAGCAGCGAAAGCAACAGCCATCGCACCGACTTAGACAGCGTCAGGGGTATCTGGACATTCCCGTGGCGTATGACGGTGATGAGGTTGCAGTTGGCCTTCTCGTAGAACGGGTACTGACCCACCAACATGGTGTACAGGATCACGCCCAGCGACCACATGTCCGCCGGTTTGCCCTTGTACGTTTGCTGGGGGCACAGCAGTTCTGGAGCGGTGTACAGTGGGCAACCGATCTTGTCGCTCAGAGTATCGTCCTCGCCGTCGAGGATCATTGAGCCTTCCAGTGATTCATACTGCAGTTTCGTTCTGTAATTAGCAAATGACAAAATCGAATAAATAATCCGCCAAAATAGGGTACAAAATATATGTTTATGCTTCTTAGAAATAAAACTAACAGTCTTTTTTTTACCCGTTTCTATTAATATGTTGAGAACTATTGTTGCCAAAGAAGAGTAGATATGACTGCAACTTGAGTTGGCACTGCCACTATTCTGATCGCAACTGTACCCGTTCATCAGACCCATCGTCGAGCTCTACATCATGTGCAATCCCTGGGACTTGCATAACCCCCGATTTTGTGGGGCCATTAGCTAGCGCAATATCGAAGAGACTTGAATCGATCGGCCACGGAGCTTCAGTTTCAGTTGTAGTTGTCTTTGGCGTTGGCGTATTGACAAGTCAAAAGGCAAATTGGCCGAGAGAGCACATTGTGAGCTGAGCTGAGTTGACTTGGATTGGTGACGAAAGCGCAGCTTGCGACCCCCGACACCCATGAGCGAGTGCCGCCGCCGCCGCCGCCTCCGCCCCTGCACTCCACTCCACTCCCCCTCCATTGGGCCACTCCACTCCATTGACATTGGCCCACATTCGAATGCAAAAAGCAAAAAAGTAACGAAAACGCCAGCGAGCACAGCGCATAGATCCAAAGAGAGTCCGCTGTGTGAGCTGCGTGAGTAGTAAGGTGAGGTGGAGTGACGTATCGCAACTTGTTGCTGCAACGGCGCTTCTGCTGGGACCCGAGCACCACTACCAACATTGGGTATTCCGCCGATAGCGAACGGAGCGATATACAAACACACGGTCGCCGCGGTCTGGTATCCAAACATCCAAAGAGCCAAACACAAAGCAGGCCAAAAAAACCTCGAGCTGACCCTGAACAAAAACAAGCTTTGAAAACGCGCCTCTCCTCGGCACAAATCACAGTGTACACTGAAAGAAACAAATTACCTTCAACTTGATAGCAACAGGTGGGCAATCAATAAGAGGGAAAAGAGATAGCGCATTTAAATAATATATTCAAAGAACACGGTTCTTAATTAAGAGCATGTTTCTATACATTTGTTTTCGGGTTTCATTTGATTTTTGTGTCCTCTATCGTCTAGTTACCCCATTCGATACAGAAACATTATAAACTTATATTTAAGATCAAGGCAAGCATATATAATTATACTTTTAAGATCAAGGTTTTATGTGAACCAATATTTATATTTTTGAGTGCACGGAAGGCAGGTGGAGATGTGATGAGGAGAATAGTTACAGCTGCTGACCTCGATGCGCGACATAACCGAGCTTTGAAGAGCGTCTTGTGGATCTCTTCTTTCCCTCTCTCTCTCTCTCTCGCTCTATACGTTTGGCACACATTAACCCGCGACAGAGGTTAAAATAAAATCGGAATCGAAACGAAATACGGAAAACCGGCGCCGCATAAATGCTCAAACACCTTGGAAGTATTTACGTACGGCAAAAGAGTAGACAAAATAAAAGTATGAACCAGAGATTTTTACATGCATAAGCATACGCATTTGTATATGGGAGGCACTGGCATATATGCATGTACATAAATGCGTTCAAATACAGAAGATCAGAGTCAGGGACATTCACCGCACTGTGACCTTAAAAATTCGGCTCGTTATTTGGTTGTGCGTGTGTGTGGCCGCCCCGTTGGACATATGTAGATATGGATATGGCCACGCCCATAGCCCATATAGTATGTATGTACACCCAGCGAGCACTTATCTATATAGCGATGTATTATTCGAATGGAAATGGGAATGGAAGTGAGCGCCAGTAATCGCAGCGCATTTGAGTCGTATTGAACACTTGTTGTTTATTTCTCGCCAAGGTGAGAGAAGTATAGTATAGATAGAGATCTATGGGTTGGTTTCTTCCTTCCGCCGTTTTGCACTTGGCACAGAACGACGAAATGACGAAAAAATCAGCAGATATTGCGCTAATTGCAGAGTCATACGAAATCGACCAAATGTTCAAGTCGTTCCATGCTGATGTCAGTACAATTTCGAAGATAATAAGAACGGGAGACAGCGCGTTTTCGATACAGTTGTGTTAATTAACATATGCGAAAATACATTTTCGATGAAGGTGGGGTCAATATTTCATCATCCACTGTAAACTCACACACGGGAAATCGACAAATCAAGCGAACGCCGAGTACGTGGCCCACAGATCCCCACCCCAAAACCATATTGCAAATGCTATGTTGAACAATTCTTGAAATGTGGCAATTTCTAGCTTCCGAAATGTGTAATGAAAAAACGAGTGAGCCAACATTTTGGCCATCAGTGTGGCACATTGGGCCCTTGTGTACGAGTATGTACACAGAGATACAGTCGGGGTCTGCAAAATAAGGCATATGCTTGCTCACTGAATGGCAATTCAATGATATTACATAAATAATAATTCTTTAGCTACAAAGCTAATACACCATGTTAATTAATAGTTTAATAATAGGTGTATTTCAAAAACTTATCTTTGAAATTATTTAACATTTTTGATCTTATTCCCATTCATTTTTGCAATGCTTCGCATAGTAGGAATATATTTTTACTTATAAAATTAGTTTGAAACTACCATTATACCCTGTGCTGTACATACGTACGCCTTGCGTTCATTCGGTTTGTCAGTATAATTGTTGTTGTTGGCCTATTGGTGATTCGATTGCAACACTTGTTAAATGTTCAATGTTACCCACAACGACGGCGCCAGCAACAAAAACAAAAGCAACAACAGCAGCAGCAGCAGCAACTACAACAACATGGGCCAATAACAAGAGCAACAATTGTGGCACCACCAACACACGACCACAAACAAGATCTCTCGCTCATAACGAGTTTCCATCGAATTGCAAAATAAACCGACTAGCCAGCCATATGCAATTGAGTTGGTATAAGTCAGGCATATGTGGCGTATATTGGTGTATATGGGTTTTTCGAAGGTGTCACCTGGACACGCAACTCACCTGGCCTCGTCGATGAAGTAGAACCGCTTGAGCTTGAGGTCCCTGAGGATAATCCCGTTGCGGTGGCACACCTGAACAGTCTGACAGATCTGGTGGAATATGGCCCTCGCCTCCGTCTCGCACAGTCGCTTCGCGTGGCGGATGTAGGTGTGCAGGTTCTCGTACACCCCGGTCACCCCACCCGTGGAGTCCCTCTCCTGGGGCACGGGCGCAATGAGGATGTAGGTGCGATCCTTGGTAAGCGGTATGATATCGTGCACGGGTCGGATCAGTGGATGGCCATAGATGGTGCTCCGGCGTAGCTCCTCGTCGTGCTGCTGCAGCTGAAAGTAGGCTCGTTGCACCTTATGCAACGGTTCGTTTACAATACGGCAGAGGAACTGCTCCCCGGTGAAGATGTCCACGCAGCGCAGATTGGAGGCGGTTAGATCGACCAAGTGGCGATACGAGGCGGGAGTCTTGGCAGCCACGGCGGCCGATATGTGACTAGGCTGTGCGCTGATCAGATAACGCTGTTGGATGAGCTTGACGGGCTGCTGGTCTGTGGGTTCCGCTGCGATGCCCAGGGCCAGAAGGTCACAGGCTCCGCCGGGCGTCATTAGCTTCTCCCTGATGGTCTGCAGCATCTTGGCATTGGGGAACTCCTTTTTGGGCGTAAATAATCCCAGTACGGTGTCCTCCTGGCTGCTACTCATGCCGCTGCTGCTGGATGATGAGGATGAGGAGGTGGCGGCTGCGACTCCTGGCGAGACTGGTGACGAATAGTTGACTATTTTGCTTGTGGACGCTGACGAAGCCGTTCTGCTGTTTTGACCGCTACTGTTATCCATGCTTGCTTGTGTTTACCACTTCACTTAACTTTATCACAGTTCTTGCTCTCGCTACGTTTTCTTCGTCTTATTCTCTGCTAATGCTTCTTCTTACTAATTTTGTTACTCCGCTTTAGCCTGGCTGTACTTGGCTGTTAATTGTTTTGACATTTAGCGACGCGCCGTTTAGTCTCCGATTAAATTCGATTTAAACTCTCGTTTAAACTCAGGGCTACTACTACTTCGGTAGTTTGGCCATTTGCAATGCGGGTACTGACGAAATGCGGCGATTTTAAAACAAATCGGACGCTGCTCACTGAACTCGCGAAACGAAACGAACGCGACCGTCTTCTCCGCAGTTTGAATTTCAAATGTGACCATCCACGCGGTCGGAAGAAGCACGAAGCGAAGAGAACGGCGAAATACAACGGCTCTCTTTCGCACCCTCTTGCTCGCTCTCACTGCACCGATCCTTCTCTGCCTCGCTCACACCCGTTGCAGGAATTTAGCTCAATGCGGTCGGAATGGAAAGAGAAGTGGGAGACCAGAGAGCGTCGTTATTTTTTGAAATCCAAATGGTTGGGAGAGAGAGAAAGAACAAGAGCATCGTTATTTTTGAAAAAATTGCGCTGAACGCTGAAATTCCGATTCCAACTGAATTCGAAATACGTAGCTGTATGAACACTATACCCACAGCAACCCTTAAACTTTTCTTCTACGATTTTACGTAGTAATCTGCGCACCAATAAATCGTGGCGATAAGTTAATTAGAGGGGGTTAGTAAACTGATAAAATCCACAGTTTTAAGATCAAATTAATGAAAGTACAGTCAGCTTGAACTTCGATTTTGTTTTATTGAGTACGGGTACGGATATCGAAGGCAGAAACACCCGTATAACCATCTCTATAACTCGAAAATATCTTTTGTGGTTTCTTGGCTTGGATACTTAAGGTTTTCTCCTGCTCTGATAAGGTAATATTTTACAAGTTTGGTTGAAATTATTTGTTTTCCCATAGTTACGAAATTTTTAAACCAAATTCAATGATGATGTGCAGTTTTTGAGTAGTTGCTTTGCAAACTACTATTATTATAAAAAAACATAAAACATAAAACATTTTAATATCCTAATATACATACAAATTTAAAATTAAGAAATTTGTCTTCTTAATACTCCAGATTAAGATCTCTTATATCCCTAAGTATATGACCACAGATGGACATTTCAGATGTACAAACATAGTTCTAGTAAATCCTAGAATTTAAATAAATGCTCCCAAACTCGAATCTTCAAATAACGCTTCAATCTCTTGGATCCAAATCGATCATTGAATTTTTTCCTGTGCGAGATCATTACTCATTTGTGTGTGTGTATGTGGATTTACCTTGCTGTTTACCTCGCGGTGCAGACGATTTCATGATTTTTGCAGCTGTCCGAAACGAGGATCACTGGGCTACGCAGGAATTACGACAGCAACAGAAGGCAGTTATCCGAGATCCTCAAGGAGCAGGTAAGAACCACCGAGCGGCATTATGTCGCAGGTAGATTCCTACATACATATGTCAGCTGCACTATTCCACCCCTAAGCACTATATGGCAGATATAGTGCATCGGTGCAGGGCTGTACATGCGATGCAGTTGCAGTTGCAGCTGGCGCAAGGTGATTTCCCACTAAAGACATCCGTCTGAGGATACACAGGAGCACATTCGCGGTCACAATAATAGGAACTATCGCAATCGAATCTTTAGTAATTGGAAATGAGGGTCTTTAAATATAATTTTTAAGACCGAATTGTTGGACTAAAAGACCTGAAAAATGTATTTTTAAAATCGTTGATAGAATTGGTACAATTGTAGGTTAGATATAACTCATTTAGTTTTGAATTTTTTCATTCTGGGATACTGGGATTTTGAATACTAATATTTTCACCGCAACTGTTTATGCAGGCTTGTATTTCGTCCATTGGTTTTCACCGATCTCTTCGATTGAATTCTTCATATTGTAACGCTCTTTTTGAAACGCAACGTCCGTCTTTGCTTCTTCTTCCCACGAAGTAGCCGATAAATACGAATGCGAAAATCGCGAACAGAACAAATAACACCAACAAACCTCTCTTTTCGCCCGTCCCTTTTCCAAAGTCTTGCATCTGTTTCTCGAAAGGAAGATTGAAACGAGAATTATACTGGTACCGTGACACCAATGCAACCGAAAAGGGGGGAAATTATAGGGGTGGCGACATCAAATTGAATTTGAAAAATATTTTATTTGCATACGACATACTTATTTGCAAGCAATTAATGTTTCACTCTGGTCACTGCACTCACTTATACGATTAAATAGGCCTGATCATTTTGATATGAAAAGTGTATGTACGGGAAATATACATATTCTTTAGCAATAATCACGTAAATATACGTGAACACAAACAACCTTTATTCCAGTAAATCGCTTTTGAGTTTCACCATGGTCCGCAATGATGATTAAGTTTTAACTGCAGTTTGCAGTGGGAAGATTATACAAACATATTTCATTGAAATTTGAAATGACGCACTATGATGTTGAACAGTATTGATTATAATCGCCTTGTGAAATAATTTCACATGTAACCGTAACCCATTCCTTTGAACCACTGTGCCCCAAGCCCCACCAAGAGTACGTTACATTTTAAATTTAAATTCGAACATTCGGATGAAGCCGACCTTTCCGACACTCGCGGATTCTTCTGCTCTAAAATTTCAGCGTGCTTTTGCCATTGTGCGAGCTACTTTGTTGTTGCCAAGCTGGCATGAAATCCAGATTTCTCTTCCAAGCAAAAAAAAAAAAAAAAAACAACTCAGTGCGTCATCGGCTGCGTCATCAATTCGGGATGACGACGCCTCGCCATTCCGATTCGCAATTCCCCTTCCTGATTTAGATTATCCATTCCAAGCCCCGTCACATCGACATTTCCCAAAAGCAGGCACACAAACTCGTATATCTTGATTCGCCAGCGGGCGGCAGCTTTAGTTTGTGCATATACCCTGACTTTGGAGTTTCAGATTCGCACGAAATTGTGGAAGGTGAAGTTCTCGAAGTGAGTGAGCGAGTGCTTTGGATGGGAAGTGCATGATGCACGGCCGTGATGTGGCTTTTATAAAAAAAGTAGATTAGGTTGTGGCACGTGGTCTGGGGATTGCACTTGCAGTGGAACTCTGATGAATGTTAATGTCATGCGGTCATTTCAGACCCATAAGACCTATGAAAGTAAGTTGGATTCAATCAAGGTTTCAGGTCAGGGTAAACTAGGCATATATAAATATATATTAAGACATGCCATTGAATCCCTTATATATGCAGATATAGAATGCAGATATTATACTTAAGATAATATTTGTCTATCTGCAAACTACAAGTGTGTGTAAACTTCTCGCGCGGCAAATCGTATCTAGCATCGCAAAAGATACACTCTCACTAGTTCGAGCGTGCAGTATCTGTATGTGGTTATGGGTATGAAACACAACAGGTTGTCGGCGGTGTTTGGAGAAAGTGCTTAGTGCCAACAATACCATCAGGTGCAATGACCACATAGGTATACCTAGTCGGTGGATGGTTGGTTCGAAAAATCGTATAAATTGTCATGGAAACGCGACGCTCTGTGGAAGGCTAAACATGCGAGGGAACTTGATCTGATTAAAGCCCCATAATCAACTAAGGGAGTTTTCCGACGAAAAGATTGGCCATATAACTACTAAGAAATACCTAAAGCTTGTCCAACATTAGACAAGCTGCATACCGTTAATATAAACTATTATAACTTTCTTTTCGTACAAAGAGAAACATAACAATGCAATGGTTAAGTCCGTTGAACTTTAACTATTTAATGTCTTTGGAGCTTAGATAAGGAGATACATAACTTTATATGGTAAAGATATCTTTAATATTACTTGATTTAAACGTCTTGAACTTTGATAAGAAGATACTTACCATTACATATTGTAAATTTCTATTTAACATAACTTCTTGAACTACCCAAATCTAAATGGTTACATAAACTCCAAAATTACTCATGGAAGGATTGGAGTACTCAATCTTTCAGATGCGTCTACTGCTTCCACATTTCTTCCGCTTGAAGGCCGCAAACAAGGGTTCAAGTACAGCAAACACTTTCTTAGTCACACGTACATACATATCTCTTCTCTGCGTAGGTGGTGAAAATTGCTGCCCTTTTTTCCAGTCTCAATTCCTCACAGATGCGTTTCCTAGATGCCAACATGCTGAGGATTACCCATTGTCCGTAATATTTGTATGGAAAGGATACCCCGTCGAAGTGCTATTGATGAACTCTCGCACACATGCTTGGAAATATTATTACTAGTCACGGCGTGGGAACCGAGGCAGAAATGTCCCAAGATCCGTGCAGAATATGGCAATTTCTGGACGTAAAGGTGGGTAATTTGCGACACATTTATAATACGGGTACGGCACCGGCATTTCCCAGGTGAAAATGCGACATCGCAAATAGTGGTCACCCTGCTGTACGGATGTATCCCAGATACATACATACAGAAAAAAATTGGTTTGTCAGCGAAATCAGTTTTTCAAGAAAAACTGAGCCCTTTATTCCCAACTCGGACACAAACGACAGTGAGGTACAGCCTGCCGAGGACCATTAACCCTGTCAACCCCTAAAATGACAATTGTTTGAGCTATCAAAAGGATATTTTTCAATAAAATATTATCCAAAATAGTTTCCCCTTTCTTCCGAGATGGATTGTTATGCATATGTGCTTTTCCAGGCCATCCGTGAACGTATTCTTAAAGGGGTACAACAATTTCACAGTTTTTCCACACAAAAGCAATGCCGACCGACCCACATTTATGAATGGAAAGTATCCTTAATCTTATCATCATGGGGTGGGTTGGACTTCGACCGAAATTTTGTCAAGTTTCCTCATTTTTCACGATAGATTCAAACGAACTTTGGCCCTTTTCTTCAATTTTGTAATTGCGCCGTTTATTTGCCCATTGTATTTTCGCGCGACCCTGTTTCACCTGGGAAGATCCCGATCCTTTGTTCTTTTGTGACACCAAACTAGCTGGAAAACCTCTTTTTTTTATATTGTCATCATTGTTACACTTTTCTTTGTAAATAAAAACTTGACAATTTTCTGGAAAATATATGCGCAATAAACAATGGTTTGATCAAGCAATCAAAATCTGATAAGATTTGTTTATTTATTTATTATTTACTTAGCGCTTTAATTAAATTTGCCCAAAAGTTGGCTATAATTGCGTGACGTTCGGATTTGAAGCTATCTTTTCAGATTTGCGTTTTTGTCGTTGCAAGACCGCGGCAGTTAATCCAAGAAACAAGTTCTCTTATGAACATTTCAATCTTTCGGTCGACTGACTCAGCATCCCTCAACGAAGTTCTACGCTTTTACGCACTATATAAAACAGCCTGCAGTCGAAAAGGACCTCTCAATAGTCCTGTGCACCACCTGCTTCCTGTGGAATGATGCTGGGATTCCGAGATATTCTTGCAGCTGAACATATGCGCCTACGCTTCTTGGTTTTATAATTTTAAGGGCTGTTCGAATTTTCAGGATGTCTTCGCGGGTCCTAAAAAACGATATAAACTGTACACATGACGAGAAACATAAGGGTAATCTCTTTGCGTGGAAATGTTTCAAAGAACTAAGCAGAAATGGAAATCAGGCAATAAAATCATATCATTTATCCCTAAGCCTTTTTTCGAATTCCTGAAAATGAAAAGTCCTTCTATAGTAAACTATTTGGCAGGATATCTAAGTCATAAAAATAATAAATACGGGAAAAAAATCAAGAAACTAATCTGCAAACTAATCCACTGAAACACCTGATTATTTTGTATACACGAATCAATATATATTTGCAAATATATAGTATTGTATATGCTTATTTACACAGTTATAAATATATATAGTTAGTTATTTAAAGACATGTATGTGTGTACTATTATAGTTTAACAAATGCCATGTGTGCATAACGTTAAATAAATTTATTTGTACGTTTGCAGAGTAAATACGTTTTTTGTTGTGTGTAATACCATTTCTGCGATATTGTTTGCAATAATACACTGTAAATAGCTATACCTTGATATTATGTATATATAATATAAGGTACTTCGCCACAATATGTTATATACCAAAATTCCATTATATGTCTCGTTCAACGTTGGGTTTTTGGAATGCATATAATTTGAAATGGATTATTTATGTATATAGAGATGCTTTAAGTACAGGACTTTAAACAGTATCAGTTTCAAAATAATAATAAATCAAAACCAGAAACCTTTGATTTAACAAAAGTTCTAACATAATTAAACATATTTTTGGTATTACATAGAAAATAAGTATTATAATCTTTTTCTCAAAAGAACAGTAACCAATTGAAGTAGTTTTATCTATGTACATTAAACATTTCAAAAATAATAAGCCGAAACCATAACAACTGTATATCTTTCACTGATTTGATTTTAGTTCACGATCTGTATTCGGGTTGAAGCTTTGGGTTCCAATTGGAAGAATTGACTTAGGAATATCCGGACGTTTCGTTTTCGCTTTCCTCTACAATTGATTTCTTGTCCTCCGGCTTGCTGCGTCCTGTGAATCTCTCGAAGATGGAGTGCTTACTGGACTTCTTGCCACCGGAAGTTGCCTTGAAGGAACCCCACGGCACCTTTCCAGCCTCCGAAGTGGTCATAAGGATGGAGTACGAGGAGCAGACCTCGCCCTCTTTGCTGTTACGAATCCCGTAGAGGAAGTACACCACCATACCGATACAAACCCAGACAAAGAACCTTACCCAAGTCACGGCATCCAGATGGACCATCAACAAGATGTTACAAAAGATTCCAAGTGCAGGAACGAAGGGAACCAGGGGAACTTTGAAGATCAGGCCACGGGTGTTCTGGTTATGGACAGCTATCACGGCCACGCAAGTGCCTGCTGCGAAGATGATGAATCCATAGATGATCAGTGCCCACCAGGTGCCCGTATAGAGTTGCGTCCACGACACCTTTAGCTCCACACAGATGGCAAAGCTCAGGAAGATGAACAGCATCACGGCGACGGACACCACAGATCCCGGTTCGAAACGTCCTAGTAGGGGTTCCAAGCACCTGAACTGGGCCTTTAGTCTTCCAGCTAAGACTTCCTCTATCATCTCACTGGTCGGTGAGGAGGTATCCATGCTGGACTGGGACGCCACATCCTCGTCATCATCGTCGTCGTCGTCGGGACTTCCAGCCACTGCGGGTACCCTAATCGTGGTATGAATTCGCTCCATGGGACGATATCGCAGGATGATCACACTGGCCGAGACGATGGTGTAGGCCAACAAAGTGCCAATGGACATAAACTCCACCAGCTTGGCCAGATCGAAGACCAAAGCGAGGCAGGCACTCATTACCCCGGATACCACTAGATTCAGCAGTGGCACCTGGGTGGTCGGGTTAATCTTCCCAAAACAGCTGAAGAGCAATCCATCCGAGGCCATGGCGTACATGCAGCGTGGCAGGGCGAACAGGGATCCCAACAGGGTGGTGGTCATTCCACACAGAGCTCCGATGGAGATAAGGTACTTGGCCCAGGAGAGGTTCAATTGCCCAAATGCCTCCGGCAATGAGGCAGCCGGATTGATCTCACTGATGGGAATCATAAGGGTCAGAGCGGCGCTGACAAGGATGTAGCCCACTGTCACCACGAACAATGAGATCACAGTGGCCACGGGTATGGATACCGATGGGTTTTTGGCCTCCTCACCGGAAGTGGCTATGGAATCGAAGCCCACGAAGGCGTAGAAACAGGTGGCTGCACCGGCGATGACTCCTCCAACGCCGTAGGGCAGAAATCCACCCTCAGCCTCGGACCAATTCTTACCATCCGCATACCAGAATCCCACGCTGATGACCAGCACCATCACGGCTATATTGACCAGGGTGAGGAGACTGTTAAACACCGCCGTGGCCTTTACTCCTCCGGCCAGAGCAGCCGCGTAAACAATGCAGACCAGGAAGGCTAAGACGTCGGGGTATTGGGCCAATCCGGGCTCGTGGATGCCACCCGTTAGCTCCAGCGTTGTGTTCCCAATCCAACCGCCCAGCATTGAATCCACGTATCCACTCCAGGCCCTGGCCACCGAAGCTGCACCCAGCATATGCTCCAGCAGGATATTCCAGCCGATGACGAAGGCCCAGAATTCACCCATCGAGATGTAGGTGTACACATAGGCCGATCCCGCCTTGGGCACTCGAGTCCCGAACTCCGCGTAACATAGGGCGGCCAGCATCGAAATAAATCCGGCCAGGATGAAGGATAATATGATCCCGGGTCCGGCCATTTCCTTGGCCACAGTTCCAGTCAGCACGTAGATGCCAGCGCCAACCATATGGCCAATGCCTGGGGGTAAACACATATGTTCATATTTAATATATGAATGTAGAGATAGTCTTGTTTTTTCGTTGATGGCACATACTCTAATTTCTGGTTCTTGTAAAGCAATAATTCTGATGTCAAGGAATATATGTAGATAAGGTAAATTATGTTCTATTCCTATCTGAAGGGTTTTAAAATCTCTACAAATCTCTAGGGGGTTTTCAAAACCATGTATGTCTTCATATCAGGGATTTTCTCTACTTTGAAGGTTAGTCTAGTGCGTTGTTAAAAATATATATATATAAATAATAAAAACCGCTTAGGGAATGGCTTTTAAAGAAGTTGTTAAATGTTTAGCAAGTCATTTTGAATTAAGAGTGGCTTGTCTCTGGCCGAAAGATGCGCGTGTGGCCCCGTAAAACTTGTTTAAAAATGCTTAAATACTTAAACATTCAACGTGTTCAAATAAAAAAAAACAGTAATTTCTACAATGTATCTTTAAGTACCCCCAACTCTGAACTTTAAGATAGCAGATGTTTGCATTGAAAGCATTGTAGCCCCCAACATATTGTTCCCTAATCGAGTGGTAAACCGGAGAACAAGCCGGTTACTGATCGATTAACTGAAAGTACCCAATAGAGCGATGTCGAAGGTGTTGAGGCATCGGTTTAGCGGCGTCTCCATGACGTCAGTGGGCACCGACTTGGTGCGATTCATCTTGGTGCAAATGCCCGACAATATGTGCCTCAGGATCGCACGTCGTGAGCTCGGCATCCTGGTTGAGACGAAAGTTGAAACCGAGCTGAAAGGAGTTCGCGCCTCTTGGGCCACTTGAAGGATCTGAACTTGGGGATATTTGGATATATTTCACGGAATATTCGATGCGGCACACGGGACACTTTCACTTGTTGTACACAAACAGCTGTGACTATATCGATTTTTGCATCAAATTCGAAAGCTCAGTGGGCGAATTGCCGAGTGTTTGCACACGGCCAGGAGGCAGCTTTCGTCACCGAGCTTTTTTTGAAGTGCGATAAAATTGCCACACTAAATGTTGTAGTTTTTAAAAAACCTTCAATATGGAAATTATAGAGTGAATGATACAAAAAACGATACTACAAAATTATTATTCGGAATATTCCGATGTCTTTTAATTTTCAATGCGATAAATAATCTCTAATGTAATATTTAAATTTTTAGTTGAACCTTAAAACTATTTTCTTTGTATTATGTTTTTACTGAGATAAATACATGTAGGGCCCCGCAAAGTATACAATTTAATTCCGTCTAATCGTAAATAAAATATCTGCATATATTTCCATATGATGGAGCATACTTTTAAAGGCCAATTAACTTCGTTTGAAAGCTTGCTTGTGTTTGTGAGCCAAAACCGGAAACTAAATAAGCGTAACCATTTTAAACAAATTGTTATTGCTCCTGCCAATCAAATGATCGACATTTATAAGTGGAATGTCGTTTAGTGATGATTAGAATAATGCGTTTACAAAACTATCGTATATTTTAAGCTAAAAGTCTTTAAAAATTAATGCCAACTGATTGTAGATAAATATTCCGAATATTAGCAAAATAGGGAAATTATGAGTACCGCGAATGCTATTGCCATACCTGCAATAAAATTTTAAAATAAACAGCCAATAAGTTGTATTATTATTATTTTATGTCTGAAATTAATTTTAATCGCCACAAAGTGTGTTTGCACTACCAAAACTTGGAGAACAAGTGAGGTTTACTTTTGCCTATTTCTTCGTAGCCAACAATGTCCGGTAATAACGAAATGTCTGATCACGAATTTGTTTTGTCACTGCCGCCGAGCGAATGCAAGAATATGTGATCTTTGCTGATCCACGGGAGAGATAGGTTGTCACACCCTTTATGGGGACCAAAAATTACGTTTTCCATTAAACATATGTTGGTGTTTTTAAGTATAGTCCGCAACACTTCATTATGTCTTGAAAGGCCCAATCAACGAAACTTTAATGCAATGTTTTTAAGTAAAGAAGTACTATGAAGTCGAATGGAAAATACTCTTAGGGTATTGATTCAACTTTCAGCAAAGTGTGTTTCTTATAAAGCTAAGTTGGGAAATTAGTTATTAATAGGGTTACATTCAAGAAATGCGGTACTATATTTCATATCTCTATGATAACGTTATGATTATGACTGGATGACTAAACCTTTGTAGATATAGATCCTTCTTTAAGAACAGACCCTTCTGGGATGGTTACCCTACTTATTATAGTATAATATCAAATATATTAGTAGCGGTTCTGGGAGCAGCAGATACCATCCACTGGCAGACTGGGTTACGTGATGTTTGTCAAAGGCAGAAGCGCCTTCGAAGGCACCTCTGGCATCGCGATGCAGATCGTGCCGGCATATGGATACGGATTCGGGTTCGGCCTAACCATATGACGGTGGCTAAGTGAATTACCCTACCATCCGTCTCCATCCGTATTCTTCCCATGGCGACAGCCCACCATCGCCATCTCGCCATGACCGTTGCCATTTGGCTGCGAAAATCTATCAGCATCACGAAGCGGACGCTGGGCTTCCAAAACTTTGAATACTAATACCTGTTAGGGATGACCAGGCGCATCGGCATCGCATCGGCTCCGAATTCGTCGTCAACCTGTCCGCAATGCCGGCTGTAGTTGCATGACAACATCTCCATCGCACACCTCCATATCCATATGGCCAAAGTCCCACTACCCCGTTTGGTATCCCCGCCCCCTTGGAGCCCACATCTTGTAGTACAGGTAGTTGCAATGACGGATTTTGACTCTTTGGCCCTAAAAGCACACCGGCGAAGGTGCAGTTTTTCAGCTCAGTTTTCAGTTTTCAGTTGTTAGTTTTTGGTTTTCATTTTTCAGCTGGCTACAAAATGTGCCAGTCGCGCGCTTGGGTCAAGATGGCTAAGACGGCGACTCAAATGGCTAAAATGGCTAGGGGAGACGGCGAGTGGACGGTGCTCACGCGTCTCGCTGCCCACGAACTCCATATGAATGGAAAAAATAGTTGGCTCCAGGCGCCGGGCTACTGGATGCCCTAACTCTGAGCAATCAATTCGGAAAGGGTTAAATTGATGATAGTGACATGATGCAACGATAACGCCCATGAAAAGATTGATCAATATGCCCTGAGATACAGATTCCAGATATTTCGGCGACCTTGAGCCCACAGATGAGCCGAATATCCAAATTAAAATCATTAACCTACGTTTCTAATAAGAACAGCTAGTTGCAACATATTTATATTGATATTTTTACCTATCTCACATTTTATAAATATAACATATATATCAATCTAGTCCTTAAACTTTCCAAAGGACCTCAAAGATATGCATAAAGTTGTGGAGCATGATCTAAAAATGATACAGACCATGGATATTTTTTAATAATAATTAATAAAGTGCTATAATTATAAATCCAGCTTCGCAATTACGTTTCAAATGACACACCCCCATAAACGAATATGTATTATACCCGTGATCGTATAACTCGTTTAATTCAAACAAATTGAAACAAACAAATTGAAGTATATAAGGTGTTTTGCAAGCTGACCTCTGACATTTGGAAGTTCACTTGAAAGCGGGTACTATTTAGATAAATTCTAATCTGTATCCGTTTTGTGTGCTACCCGTGTAGTGCGGCGAATAAATAATCACAACCTGCCAATAAATCGTAGTACCCGATTTAGTGGAGTGTGCGTGTATAAAACCACGAGCGACGTAAAATAAACAACAACAAATATATTAAGCTACTAGCATTGGTTGTATTATTTGTCGTTTTTGTATTTTGTTTTTTTATTTTCGGTTTCTGTTTTTGTTGCCGTTGTATTTTACTTGCCGCGTCTTTGGATTTTTGAGGCAATATCCGAAACGATTTCTGTTAAATCATACGCCGTGTGTGTATATAAACGAAGACGAGTCTCTTTGGCGCTTAGTGCGGCAACGTCCACTTCGCCAGCTGCATCCCAGCCAGATCTTTTCCCGAGCCCAAGTCCACCAGCCAGTGCAGTAAGTCCAAGTTTATCCAAGCGGTCCAGTGGTGATATCCGTATGATGGCCGACTAAATGGTCAAAGTGTTCCACTATGTTACCAAAAGACATTCAGTGATTTGATGTGATCAACTCCATAGGCCGTTAATTAAGGCCAGAAAATGTGAATCGATTCAATTAACTAAGTGAATGGTCCAAGTGGTTACTCAAGAACTCGTCTGAAATGAACATATGTACATACATAAGTATGGAAGGATTCACTAAACTTTTACTCGATGATCCGCTCTAGAGTTGGAATATTTTGAAAAGCAGTTTTAATGTGTGGATACATCTAATCTAAATCCAACTATTACCAAAAAAATACTATTAACTAGTGCAACATTTATTTTTAAATCCATAAAAAGTTAAGGAAATTTTAAACATTAAAAAAATTGCTCAGTTTTACGACCCACAAAGTTAAGGTATTATTCGCTTTTGCATATTTTATATATTGCATATTCGCATGCATTTAAAATCAGTAAAAAATAAAGATGCAGGATTTGGTAAGTTTTAATAAGAAATTGACCAACTTTGCGGTCGCCAAACTTGAATAATTGTTAGCTTTTTCCATTACGACCCACGCAGATTTGACCTTGTATTTACATTTAGCCGGCTATCTCACTTACATATATAGATATTTGGTTTTAAAAAAAAGTAGAAAGTAAATGACTGTGACGCAAGTAATTATATCCTCTCCAAATCCAGTAAGACTTACAATATGACAGAATCGTAAAGCTAAAATAAACAACGCTAATTCAGGTTAAACCCGAAATAATACACCTTATAAAATTTCACGGTCTCTAACTGCGTATATTTTTTATATATTTGTAAAAATGAGTTTCGGAGAAGATCAATTGATTTAAGCCTTGAAAAGCATTCTTTTCGTAAGTCCGTTTGCCCGTTTTTTGCATTTCTTTGTAATTAATTTAGACGAGAAACAAGTTTCGCAGATCCGGGGCCTGAATGCCATTTGCATTCGTTCGTTGTTAATTTGTCAAATCTGCTAACTGTGTGTGTTTCATTTAGTTAAGTACCTTGAATAAGAATTAAATTAAGAATGCATTAAATCTGAAATCAGCCAGCTCCTTGTGAGGCGATCGAAAATATGGCCAACACTTGGCAATCTATGCAAAGTGTCCATAAATACCCAATTAAGTGCGTCACAAAAATGTAAATTAGATTGTTCATAACATGTCTATTTGAGAAACGAGCGATCATCTTACCAAATCGGCGCCTATCCAAAATTGGCCATAAGCCGAGACAAGATAACTGCCCATAACTGATAGCCAACAATGCAAGTTAGCCGCATTTCACCAATTTGTCAGCGCAGAGCATTGAATCCAAGTTATGAGTACCCGAACCCAGACATGGAATGTCGGCTAAATCAATCGCTGGAGGAGATCACTCGCGTATTCGGATTGTATAGTTTACACATTTGGCATAATATACAAATGTGGCTATATGCATATACGTGGTGGTGAGGCCCGCGGTCTAATCACCTGTTCGCCGTGATTAATACGAAGATATACGCCTATGCGAGGCGCTGAAATGTCAAAAGTTCAGGGTGAAGCCATCAATGTCCAAGCTGTTTTTATTAACGCTCAATCGTTAGCCAACACAATTGAATATGATTGCTGGCAAACTGCGCAGACAACCGGGATCACCCATTCTATCTGACTTAACATTTCGACACCCAAATCAATAATCGCTTTTCAGAGTTATAATTGCCCAATTATACAGAATGATGATCGTGTACCTATATATATCTATCTCATATATCTCCTAATTCTATAGTTTGTCTTTTAATCCATACAAGCCATTAATGTGTTTGTTTAGCAATTAAATAAACGACCCGGACTATTAATCTTAGGGGCCAAATAACAATATCGTGATAACTGGCAAATATAAATCTGTGGCAAAATTAAATGAGCAATTTTTTGACATGGTGAACCAATTTTTATCAAATTGGCCATAATTATGCAGTCATATCAAACCCAACCGCAAAAAACCAAAAACCAAAAAAAAAAAAAACAGCAAACTGAGATATCAGGCCAATGTTTTCGAACCTCCAAAAACCCAAAAAATTGGGTCGCTGAAGATTAAGCGAACGGAAAGTTGGGAGCAAAAGAGATACCATATTAATCGTGTTGAATATGAATCGGATGTATGAATGGGCGGTGTTTCATCACAATCTACTGGACCTCTTGCCAAATGTGACGCGTTTGTATTTACAAGCTAAAAGTTGTTTCCATTTCGGGGAAACCAGTAAGATTATACAAATGAAAGGGAAATTACTAGAATATTCAAGAGAACAAGAAAACAGATAAAACTTAATAATATTTTTTAATCCATGGGACTTTTGATTAATGTAGGATTTATTCATGAGGAAGAAGAAATGCTTAGCATTGGGTTCTATTAACCAGTGACGTAAGAACAAAAACAGAAGACTTCACACGCCAAGTCATCCGTAATCAAATGGTACTTATTCGCCCCTCGTTAGCTTAATGCTTGGAATAACCTAGACAAAAGGGGCCTCAATCAAAAAAAAAAAAAAAAAAAAAAAAAAACACCTAATCATCCGGGGCCCAACATCAAATGCGAGATGGCAAAAAACAAGAGGAGATTGCAGAAGCCAATGCCAAACAAAAGGCCCCAAAAAGACCCAAATCGAAGCGCCTTTATCAACTGCGGCTAAGCAAATAGGCATTCGTCACTAGTTGTTTCGCCGCCCTGCTCCCTTCGTGCGCGAGTCTTGAATTTATGGATTTTGAAATCCGCAGCATCTTTCCCATTTGTTTCTTCTCTTTTAAAGGTTAGTTGTATTATTTAAAAACCAAACCCGTTTTAGTGGCGCGCTGGTGCAGCACCCTCCATTCGTCGGGCAAAAGAGGTCCGTCCGGCTGTTCGAACTTCGAAGCTCGTGTAAACACTCGACAGGTTGCACTCAACCGTAATTAGCGATAAAGAAGATCTTACCTCACCCAGCGCTAGAGATCGCTTGACAAGCCCGACCTATGCAAATATATGTCTGGATTTTCGGTGAATTAATTTTTCGTCACCTTCATGCTGTTTGATATATGACCCCTTTTGATCCCATCGAAAGCGCCCTTTCCGCAGATCTTCATCTAGTGAGTCACCCGAAGGTGGAAGGTTACTTACGTGATTAAACTACCGCCGCAGTATCCGAATCGGTCATAAACTTAATTTACACAAACTGTAAACAGAAATATTATCTTGTTTTTACTGTATTCGTTGCTGAGACAAAGAGGAAAATAATTTTTAATTTAATTTTTGAGTCAGCCTTTAAGATATAATAGTCCTTAGCTATGGGTCAACGATAACTAATAAATATGTTAATATTTTTAAATACTTCAGAGTAGAAATATTGAGTGAACTATGTGTTTTTTTTAGCCACCAGATAGGCAATAAATTAAGCTCTTCGATTCGGAAGATCATAAACCGCTTCCAGTACACACCATTATCATATATTAAACACACTCTAATTGACTGTTTTTCAGAATAAAGCTCAAGACTTACATTTAAGATGGTCAACGTCGGCCACATTTTCGTGTGGGCCTTGCTCTTGGTACGTAAATACACACCGATCGATATCCATCTAGAAACCATTAAATTGCTGATTATTATTTCGTATAACTGTCAAGGTCACCACTCGGGGCACTGATCTGAGTGATGATGAGGCGCTCAATGACGTTTTAGGCGAACTTGAGTTTGACGACTCCTCGCCCAGATTAACGCGCGACACTTCTCTGTCGGCCAAGCACATCGAGAAGATCGATGTGAAATGCGACCAAGGTAGTGGCATGATGGTCGAGGTTGAGTTCTCCGAGGACTTCGAGGGAGTCATCTACAGCCAGGGGTACTTCAGCGACCCAAAGTGCAAGTGGGTATATACCATTAGCTAGCTCTGAGTCCCCTCTTTAACTGTCATTTTTAATTTTAGCTACGTGAAGGGCGATAGATCGGGACGCAGTTTCACTTTCACAGTGCCATACGATGGATGCGGCAGCAAGCCCTCGTGCTCCGTTTGCGCCTCAATCGAGAACATCCTGATCATCCAGGACGACAGGGACATACAAAATAGCTTCGATATAGCACGGAAAATATCGTGTAGTCGAGGCGATGAACGTGAGAAGACTGTATATTTCAAACCATTTGTCGTGGACATGCTCGAGGTTATATCGGTAGATACACCGAGTGGGCCGGTAGAGTGCTGGATGGAGATCGGGACGGGAACTCCTCCCAATGTCAAACCCATCCAGGGCACTCTAACCCTGGGAACTGACATTACTTTCACCATCAACGTTAAGCACTCGGAACAGGCATGGGATATAAACATACTGCAATGTTATGCCTCCGATGACATGGATTTTGAGGCCAGAACGACAAAGAGATTGCAGCTGTCGGACAAAAGGGGATGCTCGATAAAGGAGAAAATATTTGGGGAGTGGCGAAAGTTTGAGGCGGGCTCCAGTCTAACTTCCACCTACTATAATACACTCAAGGCATTTAGGTTCCCCGATCGATCTCAGGTGTATCTGAAGTGTGACATTGAACTGTGCAATGGAGCGTGTAAGAGGGACTACACTTGCGGTAGTCTCAGGTCGTTGACGTGTCCTGAAGGATCAACTGATCCTCAGTGTCTACAGGATCATCTAATTTCACCAAAGCCTCGCTGCTACCCAGGCTCCAACGAGCCAGGTTGCCCAAGGCCCACTTCCCCTCCACCCACAACGATCAGAATACCAATAGCCTCAACATTTACGCCCAGACCACGATGCTATCCTGGATCCAACGATCCAAGCTGTAACGAAACTCCGCAAACTACGTCCCTACCCAGTTGTCCTTTGGGCTCAACTGATCCTCGCTGTCGCGTTGCCCCGCCGGCAACAAAAAAGCCAAGGTGTTTTTCCGGATCAAGGGATCCGGAATGTCAACCAGCTACCTATCTTCCACCAACAACGAGGAGATCTTCGACCAAGCCGCGTTGCTATCCCGGATCAACGGATCCTGATTGCCAACCGGCAACAAGGGCACCTATTACCACAGTAAAGCCAGGATGCTATCCAGGCTCCGATGACCCCGAGTGTCAGCCTGCAACTTATGTTCCACAAACAACGAGGAGACCTTCCATTACTACGAAGAGACCACGTTGCTACCCGGGATCAACAGATCCAGAGTGTCAACCCAGAACAAGGCCAACGATTACCACATCACAGCCAAGATGTTCTCAAGGATCAACTGACCCGGAGTGTCAACCTGCTACTTATCTTCCACCAACAACAAGAAGAACTCCCATTCCGACAACCAGAGTTCCACTAACAACATCAAAGCCAAATTGTTATCCAGGCTCAACGGATACTCGTTGCCCACAAGCTCCAGGACCACGGTGCTATCCTGGATCACCAGATCCTTCCTGTCAACCCCCAACGCGTATAACTCAGAAGCCGCCCACTTCTCCACAGCCAAAATGCTATCCCGGCTCATCCGATCCAGAGTGCCTCAATTGCTATCCGGGTTCTCCGGATCCGAGATGTCCCAAAGTGCCAACCACAAAGAAGGCTGGATGCTATGAGGGTTCGGATGACCCTAGATGTCAACCCGCTACCTACTTACCGCCTTCGACTCGTCGACCACCGACAATTGCACCGCGACCACGGTGTTATCTTGGATCAACGGATCCCAGTTGTCCGCAACAAACTCAACCAACCACCCGAACACCTATTACTACTATTAAGCCCAGGTGTTTCCCAGGCTCCAATGATCCCGAATGTCAACCAGCAACGACTAGGCGGCCCCTAACTACCTCCAAGCCAAATTGTTATCCTGGTTCGACAGACAGACGCTGTCCCCAAGAACCCGTGACGACATCAAGGCCGAGATGTTATCCTGGCTCATCGGACCCTGAATGTCAGCCTGCTACTTTGGTCCCACCAACTACGGTTCGAACGACAATAACAACGTCGAGGCAAAGGTGTTACCCGGGTTCCAGTGATCCCAGTTGTCAGCCTCCGACAACAAGAAAGCCAATAACCACGCCTAAGCCAAACTGTTATCCGGGCTCCACAGATAGTCGCTGCCCGCAGACACCGCGAACTACGCAACAGCCAAGGTGTTACCCTGGGTCCACAGATCCTGACTGTCAGCCTGCAACTTACCTTCCACCAACAACAGCAAGAACAACGATTACTACTGCCAAGCCAAGGTGTTATCCTGGTTCAAGCGATCCATATTGCCAGCCACCAACAACAAAAAAACCAAATTGTTATCCTGGATCCACCGACAGTCGGTGTCCACAAAAGCCACCTATTACACCAAAGCCAAAGTGCTATCCCGGTTCAACAGATCTGGAGTGCCTGAATTGTTACCCTGGTTCACCCGATCCTAGATGCCCTAAGGTCCCAACAACGAAAAAGGCAGGATGCTTTGATGGTTCGGATGATCCCAAGTGTCAACCCGCCACTTACTTGCCGCCATCAACAAAGCGGACTCCTACAATTGCTCCTAAACCAAGGTGCTACCCAGGATCAAAAGATCCGGGATGCCCTCAGATTACAACAAGGGCACCCACTTCCACGTCTAGACCACGGTGCTACCCAGGATCCACTGACCCCGAATGTCATCCAACTACTTCCTCGCCTGCGATAACAAGAATACCTGTAACAACTAGGATTCCTTTAACAACAGCTAAGCCCAGGTGTTATCCAGGTTCACAGGAACCTGGATGCCAACCTGCAACTAGGCCACCAATTACCACCTCCAAGCCAAGATGCTATCCAGGATCTCTAGATCCCGAGTGTCAGCCTTCAACTTACCTTCCGCCAACACCAGTTAGAACCACCGTGCCAACTATTCCGACGACCAGAATTCCAGTCACTACATCAAAGCCAAATTGCTATCCGGGCTCAACAGACCGACGCTGTCCAAAGGAACCCGTTACAACACCAAAGCCTAGATGTTACCCTGGCTCACCAAACCCAGAATGTCAAAAGGCCACATACTCACCTCCTACAACTAGAACACCTGTGACAACATCCAAGCCAAATTGTTATCCAGGCTCCACCGATAGTCGCTGTCCCCAGAAGCCACCTACTACTCTAAAACCGAAGTGCTCCCCTGGTTCTTCAGATCCTGAGTGCCTGAATTGTTATCCTGGCTCTCCTGATCCGAGATGCCCCAAAGTTCCTACCACAAAGAAATCAGGATGCTTTGACGGCTCACAAGATCCAAGGTGTCAGCCTGCCACGTATTTGCCACCATCATCTCGTCGCCCTCCCACAACTGCACCCAAGCCCAGATGCCACCCAGGATCTACAGATCCTAGTTGCCCACAACCAACTCAACCAATCACAACTCGGCTACCTATAACTACACAGAAAGCTAGATGTTATCCGGGATCTACTGCCCCCGAATGTCAACCAGCTACTACGCCTACCCCAACCTCCACAAGGCCTATAACTACTATAACCACATCGAAGCCAAATTGTTATCCTGGCTCGACAGACAGACGATGCCCGCAGATACCAGTGACTACAACAAAGCCTAGATGTTATCCTGGCTCAACTGACCCACAGTGTCAGCCTGCAACTTACTTGCCCCCAACGACAGTTACTACAGTCAGGCCAAGATGTTATCCAGGATCCAATGATCCAGGTTGCCAGCCTCCTCAAACAACTAAAACGCCGATAACCACATCAAAGCCTGTTTGCTACTTAGGATCAACGGATAGTCGTTGCCGCCAGAATCCGTCAACGACTCAAAAACCAAAATGTTCTGTGGGCTCTACAGATCCTGAGTGCCAACCAGCCACGTATCTCCCTCCAACAACTGTATCACCCACCATCCCAACAACCAAGCCAAGGTGCTATCCTGGATCAACTGACACCAGCTGTCAACCAAAAACCTATTCTCCACCGACTTCAAGACCTCTTATAACCACATCGAAGCCCAGATGTTATCCGGGCTCACCAGATCCTGAGTGTCAGCCGGCAACCTATCTTCCACCTACAACCAGGCGCACGACCATTCCCGTTACGAAGCCAAGGTGTTATCCGGGATCCAGTGATCCAGAATGTCAACCGGAAACCTATTCGCCGCCCACAACAAGACCACCTGTAACTACATCTAAGCCAAACTGCTATCCAGGCTCTACAGATAGTCGTTGCCCTCAGAAGCCACCTACTACTTTGCAACCCAAGTGCTATCCTGGTTCATCAGATCCGGAGTGCCTCAATTGCTATCCCGGTTCGCCCGATCCAAGATGTCCAAAAATCCCAACCACAAAGAAAGCAGGATGCTTTGAGGGTTCAGATGATCCAAGATGTCAACCCGCCACCTATTTACCCCCGTCGTCCCGTCGGCCACCCACTATTGCCCCCAAGCCGAGATGTTATCCAGGATCTACAGATCCCAGTTGTCCGCAACCAACTCAACCTACCACAACAAGGACACCATTAACTACATCTAGACCTAGGTGCTATCCCGGAAGTACTGATCGCGAATGTCAACCAGCCACATATTCCCCACCGACATCTAGATCACAAATAACTACCCTGAAACCCAGATGTTATCCTGGGTCAAAAGACCCTGAATGTCAGCCAGCAACTTATGCGCCTCCAACCACAAGGACTCCTGTGACAACATCCAAGCCAAATTGCTATCCAGGCTCCACGGATAAACGTTGCCCGCAGGAAATCGTAACAACACAAAAGCCCAGATGTTATCCTGGCTCACCGGATCCCGAATGTCAGCCCGCAACTTACCTTCCTCCCACAACCTCACGCACAACGATTCCTCCGACTAGACCTAGATGCTATCCGGGTTCCAGTGATCCTAGCTGCCAGCCAACAACGAACTTGCCACCGACAACTCGAACGCCTGTAACTACGAGGAAGCCAAATTGTTATCCAGGATCAACAGATAGTCGGTGCCCACAGACGCCTCAAACGACGATAAGGCCAAAATGTTACCCAGGATCTACAGATCCCGACTGTCAGCCTACCACGAATCTTCCGCCATCCACACCAAGGCCAACAGTTCCTACAACCCAGCCTAGGTGTTATCCAGGATCAAGCGATCCCTATTGCCAATCACCAACAACAAGAGCGCCTCTCACAACCCCAAAACCAAATTGTTACCCAGGTTCCACGGATAGTCGTTGCCCACAGAAGCCACCAACTACTTTGGCGCCCAAATGCTTCCCTGGATCATCAGATCCGGAGTGTCTGAATTGTTACCCTGGTTCGCCCGATCCCAGATGTCCTAAAGTACCAACCACAAGGAAGGCAGGATGTTCAGATGGTTCCGATGATCCAAGATGCCAGCCAGCCACGTACTTGCCACCTTCAACTACAAGAGCACCTAAGCCAAATTGCTACACGGGATCAACTGATCCTAGGTGTCCGCAGCCAACTCAGGCGACAACCTTAAGAACGCCAGTTACCACGACGAGGTGTTACCCAGGCTCTCCAGATCCTGACTGCCAACCAGCAACAAGAGCACCTGTCACAACTTTGAGGCCAAAATGTTATTCCGGCTCCAATGATCCCGAATGCCTGCCGTCAACTTATTCTCCTCCGACTACAAGAATTCCAGTAACCACATCTAGTCCAAATTGTTATCCAGGCTCGAGGGATACACGCTGTCCACAGGCGCCAGTAACTACACAGAGACCCAGGTGTTACCCCGGCTCCAAGGACCCTGAGTGCCAACCCGCTACCTACCTCCCACCGACAACGGCAAGGACAACGATTCCGACGGTCAGGCCAAGATGTTATCCGGGCTCCAATGATCCAGATTGTCAACCATCTACATACACGCCTCCAGTAACTAAAACGCCTATCACCACGCCCAAACCCCGTTGCTATCCGGGCTCCAGTGATCCATCTTGCCAGCCCGCTACTTATCTTCCACCAACAACTGCTAGCAGGTGCTATCCTGGTTCCAGCGATCCTAAATGTCAACCCGCCACCTATGCTCCTCCCTCGACCAGAGCTCCTTTAACTACTTCCAGGCCCAATTGTTACCCGGGATCCACGGATAGGCGCTGTCCCCAGACACCGCCAACGACACCTAGACCAAGGTGTTATCCAGGCTCATCGGATCCTGAGTGCCTGCCAGGAACAACGTCCAGACCTCCGATTGCCGGAACCACGCCGGTATACTGCTACCCAGGATCCATCGATCCACGCTGCCCCGACTCCGGATACAGGGGCACAAGCCGAATTCCAGCCACATATCTGCCGCCACTGAGTGATCCTGGCTACGATAGAACCATTCGGAATGCGAAGACTCTGTTCTTCAATGAAATCAATCAATTGGCCTTCACCGACAACAACGTCTTCGAGCTCGATGATGACGAAGTCGAGAGCTCGAGGGTCAAGCGCGAGTTGAAACTTGACGAGGATGACCTCCTGTCTAAGAGGATCATAAAGCGCGAGTCCAACCAGGAGCACAATTCCGAACAAGAAGTGATTTCCCTGACCCTCGGAGTTAGAACTGGCATCAGTGTGAAGTAGTCGTTGAAGGTCTAGTAGACTGTAAGGCATACAAATATTATAATATCATCATACACCGATATGTATTTACCTAGAATGATATTCATTAAATATAAACTATGTACAAATGTAATCTCTTGAATCAATTTTGAAATTATGCTTAGACAGGGTATCATCACTTACCTATTTACGGTTATTAATTTTGTGTACAGCAAATCTCTTGTACTTTAATAATTTAATTAAATATTTTAGTAATTATGTGAGAACAATCGCTTGAGTCTGTAAAAGAAGTTGGTTCTAAGACTCGGGATATCGGCAATAGGAATTGCTTTCGATGGACTCGTGCGGAATCCACTCCTCATACAAGGGCAATCGATTCTTCAGGGTCTCGATCTCCCGCAGAATCCGCATCACATTTCCCCCAACCAGCTTCTTAATAGCAGCATTGCCCCACACCCTATCCCTTGCCAGTTCGGCAAGTAGGAGGGCATAGCTCTTCGGAGCTCCTCCAAGTCCAATGTGATCCACTCCGGCTACCTTGCGCACATAGTTGATTGCAGTGATGGCCTCGCGAACGCCCAGTGTCCGATCGCCACAACGCTCCAGGTTGAGCAAGATTACGCCTCCATTTTCCGGCAATAGGCTGTGGGATATATACAATTAAGAGATGTCCTATAGGACTAAATGAAAGCTCACCTGAGGACGTGGTCTGGAATGGAAGCAATGTTGCTGCTATTGCACATGGACAGCGGTGTGGCATTCGTGAGTAAAACAGGAGCTTTGGCAGTTTTCAAAACAGCCAACATGGCAGCCTCGCTGAGCATCGAAATCTCCACCAGCATGCCCAGGCGGTTCATCTCAAAGAGCATGGTCTATAAAAGAAATAAATGAATGAATAAATACTATCACAATGGTTGTGCCCACCTGTCCAAATTCGTTGAATGAATTCGTAACATTTTCCTCAACAAGATAATCGGGTCTCCGGATTGCTGCCGCCGCCCAAGGAGTGGTGCACTCCAGGCTCGTAATCGAGACGAATCGTGCTCCCAGCAGGTAGATGGAACGCAAGACGGCCGTGCTGGTGCCCAGAGCATGGCCACCACTGATACCCATGAGAACAGCCACCTCGCCGCGGATGTGAGTCTGCTCCATTTCATCAGCTGATTCGACGATGTGCATGGAATCTGTGGCGGCGGTAATCCGCTTGGCCCTATCAATGCCCTCCAGTGTGAGCTGCACGGCATCCAAGTACTGAGCTCCGCACGGCACAGCAATGGGCCAGAGCACAGCACCGATGTGATTCTGTCGCACCTCGAAGAGGTTGCTGCTGTTCAGGCTCATGGTGCTCGGTGGCTTCCACGAGCCCTCGATCAGTGGAGACTCCGTCAGCAGGCGGCGGATGAAGGCGAGTCGGGCCTCCAGGAGCGACGAAGAGCGCAACTGGAGGGCCAGCGGAATACCACCCGCCATGGCAATGCACACGAGCACCACACCAACGCCCAGCAAAATCTTTCGTCCTCGTGATCTCTCTGGTCTCTCCGCAGAGGACTCGCTGCAGGAGTCCTTCTTGGAGCTGTACGTGGGGATGCCCCCGTTGGAGCACCTAATCTTTTCATTTCCACCTCCGAACTTGGTTATCTCCGCGGGCAGTTCGATGTCCGCTATCTCCGTGAATACAAAACATTGCTGCTTACAGTGTGGTTGATGCTGGTGCAGCGGATGAACCTCCAGGAACTCGCGGCTCGGTACGGGATTCATTGCATCGTCTGGTTCCCAAACTCTTGCCTACCCGAGGTTTCCTACCGTAGATTGTGATTCAATTCAACAAGCTTGCACTGCGACGAAAGCTCGAAACTGGGATACTATCGATTTTTCCTGTGTGTCCTGTTCAGTGTTCACATTTTACTCACAAGGACATGCGCGCTGGATAGTTATTTTGTTTAGTATGGCAGCATCCCAGCGTGAGCGGGATAAAAGTGTTTTAAACATGTAATATTCGGTATAAATTGTTGTTTTTTAATATAGTTAAACCCTTTCTTCTTTTAACCAAACAAACATTTTTGGGCTTAAAAGATTTGTAAGCGACTCAATGTTTAATTAATAACGTCTTAGATCTATTTGTAAAAGCTACATTTTAATTTTAATGATTAATTACTCGCATTAACCGACTGACGTTTATAGTGTTTGATATTTAACTACTTCTTGTGCGCCTCTATGACGATTTTCATCAGCTTGTGTGGAGGTAAAGATTCCAAGAGGCACAGCAGCTGGATCTGATTGGTGATGCAGTTGGAGCTCAGGGCGATTTGCACTGCTTGGGCGAAGCGTTCCATGCACTTCTGATATGCGGCATCCGCTTGGGGATCGGTTTTTGATTCCGCCAGCCGTGCGCAGTAGCTCTGCAGGGATTTCACGATCTGCATAAGATCTTGACTGGGCAGCGCTGTCGATTCCCCACTGCTGACAAGCTGTTGCAGAGCACGCAGGAGGGATAGATGCAAATTGCTATAGGCGGAACGGTTGGAGACCAACGGCGCCAGGACCACCCATCGAAGCAGGCCTGCTAGGGGAGTGGTAAAGGGCATGGCTATGGCTCCGGCGGGCAGGACCAAAGGCTGCTGCGAGGCCTGACACAAAGTGGGATTCTCCATCATCCATTCGGTTATGGTGTCCAGCAGAGCATCTGGCGGTGGATTCAATGTCGGCGAACGCTGCTCATTGAGGTACAGATCCGCCACGGCGACCATAAAGTTGGCCGCAAAGTGCGGACCCACCATGGGCAGCTGCTTGAGTTGCTCGGGGGTTTTCCGGGAGTACGAGATAAAGTCGCTGACTATATTTTGGGCCACTTCCAGGCTGAGTGGCGTCTTGCACCCCACCTGTTGCATCCATGTGCCGGCAGAGGAGAGCAGCGGGGCCACGGAGCCGGAAACTGCTGTGCTGATCAGCCGGGACAACAACTTGGATCGCTGCGGTGTCAAGTGGCTTCCGAAGAGCGACAGGAATATGGCGTTGCGGGTGGCATCTCTTCCTGGTCGCGAAAAGTACTCAATCAGCGCTATGATCAGCTGGAACTCCTGGAACAGATTCATTTGGCTAATGGGCAGCGCCTGCGACTTTCGCACGTCGCCATCCTTCGGGGTTCTTTCCAGGAATATGAACTCCGATATAATTTGCATCACCATGTTTTGCTTGTTCCTGCTGGCAATCAATGTTTCTGCAAAATTAAAGCGTAAGAAATGCTTGGGATTTAAAATAAGCAACTTTACCCAGTCGCGTAAGTGCCTCCACCGCACAAGTTGGATAATTATCCAGCTTCATATCGCCCTTCCGTAGCAAGAGCTTATTGCTGTCTATCGACATCGACATCCTCTAGTCCTTTATCTTGTACAAAGCAGTGACAGGTTTTTAAGAATGTATGGTAATGCAACAGAAAAATAAAAACAAACCGTGGAACTTTAGAGGTGGCAGATATTCCGATTGGCAGCTCGATAGTCCACCGATTAAAACCAGAACAATGGTCACTCTAAAACTGATTATCCGTTTTTATCCGAACAAAAACACATAACAGTACATTTAAAAATTGCACTTTTAAAAACTTCCCTTTGAAGGAAACAAAAACGGTTTTCATACATTAATTATTTTACATTTAACACACAATAAAAGGAAAATTTGTTCGCTAACATTATTATATGTAATTTGTATATTTTAATTGAGCGATCTCAAAAACGAATGCATACAGAAGTCTTTTCTTTTATTTGTAGGATAAATACGTATAGATCTTAAATTTCAGTACTGAACTAAAAATATTAACTCTTTAAGATGTATATATATATATAACTATTTTTTCATACATTTATAAGTTGAAGTTTCGATAATATTTCAATTATTAAAAATTGGTTATGCTTTCACTTTATTTGAATTTAACATTCCAGATATTATATAAAAAATATATTGAAAATTTGTGTCACAGCCGATTTCAATACTGACTTACGTTGCTAAAATTCGATTAATTTACATATATTCTTTATTTTATATGTACAACTACATTAGTTTGATAGTATTTCTTTAAAAATAAATGACATGGGACTTTACTAGCCGGTAATAAACTCAATGCCGTAAAATATCTCCACATTGGCAGATAAGATAACTTAACTGAACAAATTTATAGATACCAAACAGACGCATAAAATTGACCAAATGAAGACGAAAACTAGCCAGGCACTGGACTTGAAAGGACTTTTAAAACGATTGACTACGCCGCTTCCCAGGAGCTCTGAGCAAGTGCGTCTCGCAAAGTAAACCAAGAAAACGGGGATAATGTATTGAATGCCAGTGCCTGCGTAGGTGCCAGTAAATGCCACCAAACTGGATAAACTTTCAGTGAAATAGGTGATACAAAAAGGCGGAATTATGGCGAGCAAAGGGAAGCACAGGCGTAGGATAACGCTATAGGATTCATATTGCGACATGTCTAGGAATAGAGATTGAAGGTTGTTCTTCAGCGTTATGGCAACAATGGGAAAACTGGTTGACAGGGTAAATATGGGAAAAAGTGCAAGGAAGTAATCAATGCAAATCAATAGACCTGACCAAAAGTCTACGTAGGCCACATCGTAGGGCAAAAAATCTAATGTGTAAAGGTCTTCGATTCGTTCGAAGGCAAAAATGCCTGTCATGGCCAGTAGAATGTAAAATGCACAAATGATTATGTAGTCAATGGATAGAATTTTGGAAACCATTGACTTGTGTCTGATGGGCGCCAGCAAACTGGGCAGTGAGTGGTGGCACATGAAGGAGTAAACACAGGCGCCGAAAAGAGAGGGAATTCCATATACATTAAAGGTCGCTGGATGACCTTTGGCACCTCTGGAAATCAAAAGTTTTAGCGATATGCAGATCATCAGGGTAAAAGCTGAAATACCACGTTTTAATATCTTATTAGTTGCACAAAATTCGAAGCTTACCCATCCACCGAAAAGCAGCGGTCAGCATCTGCAGGTACTTCGTTTTCTGCACATTAAAGTACACAAATGGACCAAAGATCAATGTGAATCCTATGAGCAACACCCTGTACATGTTCAAGCGAGATATCGTGTGTTCCTTCCAGCAGGCCAGAGATGTATTGTTCTCAAAGTCTCCGGGCCAATACATCAAGTTATTAGTATCCGTTCCATTTGTTTGGTCACTGAAACAAGACGATGAATTAAATTACATTCTCAAACGTATGAGAGAAAGGTTTTCATAACTCGGAAAACAGTTTCCAAATTAGTTTTTGATCCGATGTAAGCTGCGTGCGGTTCTGAGTACTTACCATACGACGTCACGCAGACTTCTTGCCACGGCGGCGGAATATATGCTCAGATCCCCGTAAAGATAAACAATCAGGCAGAGATAGAACATTACGCGGCCAAACTCATTAAAGAATAGTGTCGCCATTTCGCCAAGTTCGAATTTGTGGGACAGCTGATAGTAGTGGAACTCCCGGTTTTGGATGGTCAGCGGAACCCGCTCGAAATCGCCAACTTGCTCGGCTCCCGATGCCAGCGAAACATCATCAGCATTATCATCGTTTTCACTGTTTTCGGCGGAACTGCGACTTTGGCGCAGGGCCTGCAGAGTCTGCCAATTCCTGATTGCATTCGCACAAGCCATTGCTTCTATGATAAAAGTGACCGTCATGTAACTGATGATGGCCAGCAGAACAATGACGATCAGGGAAAGCATCCATCCTGCCCTGGCAAAGACTCCGGGTAGCGTCAGCGCTCCGGTTCCAACGATTAGATTGAAAATGAATATGAAGCCAACCTGTGGATAGAAAAGGAAATTTTAACTCACGGAGCGACAGGTGTTCAGATTGTGGAACGAAAATAAGTGCACACAACGCAAAAATTGTGCAAGTGGGCGTTATGGAGTAGATTCTTATATTTCCACTGGCACACCTATATGTACTTAAGGCGTTTTATACAAAAATATAAGCACAAATCTTTCTGACTTTTGTAAAAATGCACATTTGTTGCGCAAACAGCATAACAAACATGCAACAAATGCATACAATCCTTTGTTTTGGTGAAAGGAGTCGCTGGCTCCACACATTGAAGTTCAACTTACCAGATTCGAGTACGTGGGCGCGGCTTCGCGGCCATTGACAAGGCGAGGCATCTTTACGCTGGTTCTTTGTCTTTTCACCAGGCTTCTATCCAATCCGATTCAATCAAACTCTTAACAAAAAGAAAACAATAATAGAACAGATAGTGCACTCAATGCAGTGTGCCCAACTGTTTTGACGAAATAGAGTATACACACAATTTCCTAACGCCACAGAATTAATTATTTAAACACCCAATTGGCGCGTAATTTTAAAAGTATGTTTGTACACCACAGGAGACGAATTACTTCATTTAAAGCTAAAAACAATTCGATTTTATTTCAAAACAGTAAATTTGTCGTCTAATATATACATTGCACAACATGCGCGTGTGTAGCGAATAAAAGGCTAAACTAAAGCTATCCATGATCGACTAGGAAAGGCTTAGAAATTTTACTGCTTCTTGGGAACTTCAGTGTCGTTTTGCCTCTTCTTGCGATTCTCCAATATACTTGTGATGAAGAACTCGCCGGCTTTGTAGGAGCTGCGCACCAGCGGTCCACTGGCTGTGTACAGGAAACCCAGTTCGTTGCCGCGCTCTTCCCAGTGCTTGAACTTCTCGGGCGTGACGTATTCGATGACCTTGAGGTGCTTATTCGTGGGCTGCATGTACTGACCCAGGGTCACGCAATCTACGCCGGCCTCCCGCAGATCCTTCAAGGTGTTCTCGATCTCCTCGTCGGTCTCGCCAAGTCCCAGCATAATTGAACTCTTGGTGATGAGATTGGGGTTGAATCTCTTCGCTTCGGTTAGCACTTGCAGGGTCTGGCGGTAGTGGGCGCGCCGGTCGCGCACATAGGGAGTGAGCTTCTCAACCGTCTCTATGTTGTGCGCATAAACATCCAGCCCGCTGTTGGCGATCGTCTTCACACACTCCAGATTTCCTCGGAAATCAGGTACTAGGCACTCCACAAAGATGTTTGAGTTGCTAGACATAAAGTATAGATTAGGTTCGAACAAATTTAATAATGAATTCGTCTTACCGCGCCTTAATTTCGCGAACAGTTTCGGCAATGTGCTCCGAGCCACCGTCTGGCAAATCTATGGTAGTAAAGGCATTTTAAGCTATGGCAAGTCAAAAACCACTCCAGTACTTACCATCTCGATCAACTGAGGTCAGAACAATGTAATCCAATCCCCAGGAGGCAATTGCCGTGGCTGTGTTCACGGGTTCGTTTACATCCAGCGGTGGTGGTTTGCGTGCCGTTTTCACCGAACAAAATCTACAGCCTCTGGTGCAAGTGTCGCCCATAAGCTAGGTAAAAAATGTATTGTGAAATGGTGTAGTTAAGAAGTATTGGTTCGTCAATATTCGTTGTCTGGTTGCTTTAAAATGAATTGTAGTTTAAGTGACTTTCATAATTTAAAATTTAAAAATTTAAAAAGACGCCTAAGCTGTGGAAAATAATGTTCAGACTATCTGAGCATGTTCGGTTATCAGCAAAGGTCACCATGGGGGGTCCCTCACCATAATCGTGGCTGTCTGGGTGCCATGCTCGCCGCCGCCCCAGCACTCGCCGATGTTGGGACACCGGGCCTCCTCGCAGACGGTGGACAGCTTGAGCTCGCGCATCTGGGCCTTGATTTTGGCGTAGTTTTTGCCCACGGGAATGGTGGTCTTTAACCAAGGCGGCAATCGCAGTCGCTGCTCCTCGCCCTTTTCGCGGCGTAGCTTTCCATCGTACTGTTCCCACTCGTTTCTGGTGTTGTCCGGATTCTGCACAAAGTCATGGAAATTCGGACCCTTTGCCAGACGTTCACGAATCTCCTCAAGCTTCTCCGCATTCGTTGATGCCGCACGCTGTTATTATTCAATCAAAATAAGTTGTTTTTATATGTACTTTTCAAGCGTTTGCTTACGGTGGCAACTACAATGGGGGCCTCCGCGTGAGTTTTTAAAGCTCGCAACATGACATACATATGAATTATTTTACAATTATTAAAATATAAACGATTTATTTTGCTTGTCGAAACTTATGAAATATTTAGTAAGACCGTTTGCCACTTGCTGTTTTCATGGGCACTTTTTGTGGAGAACAGCTGTTTCTATAAGAAGCGCGTTTATGGTATTTAGTTGGAAAAAATTTATCGCTAGCAGTATTTTAAACAAAGATTTAGAAAGGGGTTCCTTTTAGAGTCATAAAAAATTGTGAGTTGACAAAGTCGCCACTTTTAATTTGTGCATGATTGCATGTAGAAGTTATTCTAAATACTTGTACCTTAAATATATTAATCCCTTCGCAAATTAATCGAACATCGATAGTTCAGCCGGACGAGCGCACTGCCATCACTAGTATATGAGTCGCTTTAAAACAAAAGAAAGTTTTTACCAGCTACATTTCTTTGGTTTCCTTAACTGTGAGTAGTCCAACTCCTGCGAGTGTCAAGCTCGGTCCTAATCGGTGGTGCTCCCCAAGAAATCCCATCACACAACTACGGCTTCGCAGGGGGAGGCGTCCAGCGCTACGGAGGCGAACGAACGCACACCACTGATGGCTGCTGTCAATCTCCAGGCTTCGTGCTCCTCCGGGCTCGCCTCTGAGGATGACGCCAATGTGGGCAGCCAGATAGGCGCGGCGGAGCGTTTGGAACGACCTCCAAGGCGGCAACAGCAGCGGAACAACTACGGCTCCAGCAATCAGGATCAACCGGATGCTGTGCGTATACCGAAGGGAAACTTTGTTGCTTACACATTCAACTATCGAATCCCCTTTCCTGCCAGGCCATACTTGCTGTGCCCAATGTGGTGATGCGTGAACCTTGTGGCTCGCGCCCTTCAAGACTGACCGGTGGAGGAGGCGGCAGTGGTGGTCCGCCCACAAATGAAATGGAGGAAGAGCAGGGCCTGAAATACGGGGCCCAGCATGTGATCAAGTTATTCGTCCCCGTCTCCCTTTGCATGCTGGTAGTGGTGGCTACCATCAACTCCATCAGCTTCTACAACAGCACGGATGTCTATCTGTAGGGTTTACCAGAAATCTACTTATCTGAAGTGTCGGTCGTGACTAAATGTCTCTTTTGTTCTCAGCCTCTACACACCTTTCCATGAACAATCGCCCGAGCCTAGTGTTAAGTTCTGGAGTGCCTTGGCGAACTCCCTGATCCTGATGAGCGTGGTGGTGGTGATGACCTTTTTGCTGATTGTTTTGTACAAGAAGCGTTGCTATCGCATCATTCACGGCTGGCTGATTCTCTCCTCCTTCATGTTGTTGTTCATTTTTACGTACTTATATTTGGAGTAAGCTGAGGCCATTTTCGATTAATGTTCAACTAATAGTTTGCCTAATTTAGAGAGCTTCTTCGCGCCTATAACATACCGATGGACTACCCTACTGCACTACTGATTATGTGGAACTTTGGAGTGGTCGGAATGATGTCCATCCATTGGCAGGGACCTCTGCGGTTGCAGCAAGGATATCTCATTTTCGTGGCAGCCTTGATGGCCTTGGTGTTCATTAAATACCTGCCTGAATGGACTGCCTGGGCTGTATTGGCTGCCATTTCTATTTGGGGTAAGTTTGACACAGCTTGAAGGCCAAGATTGCTGAAATAACTAAGTTTTTTTTATTTTCATTTATTTATAGATCTTATTGCTGTCCTTTCGCCAAGAGGACCCCTCCGCATTCTGGTGGAAACGGCTCAGGAGCGAAATGAGCAAATCTTCCCCGCTCTGATTTATTCATGTAATAATCATCCATCCGCATAAACTTTTAAATTAAATAATATATCCTTTTCAGCCACTGTCGTTTACGCACTTGTAAACACTGTTACGCCGCAGCAATCGCAGGCCACAGCTTCCTCCTCGCCGTCGTCCAGCAACTCCACCACAACCACGAGGGCCACGCAGAACTCGCTGGCTTCGCCAGAGGCAGCAGCGGCTAGTGGCCAACGCACAGGTAACTCCCATCCTCGACAGAATCAGCGGGATGACGGCAGTGTACTGGCAACTGAAGGTATGCCACTTGTGACTTTTAAAAGCAATTTGCGCGGAAACGGTACATATGCATTATATTTTTTATGATTTAACTACTATTCTCAAATGTGTATATGGCTTATTTGGCATTTGGTCTATTGTACTCTCACGTATTTATTGTCTTGTTTAGTTATGTTGGGCATATGGTGTAAGCGCTGCTAGTAGTCCATTTGAGAGTCATTTGCTAGATTAAACCTCTATTGTTTGTTTGTTTCTCACTTCTAGCTGAGGCTGCGGGTTTCACGCAAGAGTGGTCAGCTAACTTGAGCGAACGTGTGGCTCGTCGCCAGATTGAAGTTCAAAGTACTCAGAGTGGAAACGCTCAGCGCTCCAACGAGTATAGGACAGTAACAGCTCCGGATCAGAATCATCCGGATGGGCAAGAAGAACGTAAATATACTATATACATATAGAAGTGTGTAAACCATAAGCGATTCCTGATGAACGATTTTATGTAGGTGGCATAAAGCTTGGCCTCGGCGACTTCATCTTCTACTCGGTATTAGTGGGCAAGGCCTCCAGCTACGGCGACTGGACGACCACAATCGCTTGCTTTGTGGCCATCCTCATTGGACTCTGCCTCACTCTTCTGCTTCTGGCCATTTGGCGCAAGGCGCTACCCGCCCTGCCCATCTCAATAACGTTCGGATTGATATTTTGCTTCGCCACTAGTGCGGTGGTCAAGCCGTTCATGGAGGATCTATCGGCCAAGCAGGTGTTTATATAAACTTGAAAAGACAAGGACACATCAAGTGTCTTACAGTATCATAGTCTAACAAAGCTTTTTGTAATCCAATTCTTTATTTAACAAAATGCATAGTAACAACCTCGACTAATTATTGCTTGCGCTTAATGATCGTTTTGTCCACTATGTTGATCAGCCAGCCGGGTTCCAGGCCGTAGAATACTTGCCTTGGATCCTTCGCTGTGGTGAGCATCTCGTACGCGGAATCTTCCTCAATTTTGGGCAGCTGATAGCCGTACTTCTGGGCCAGAACTAGGCGGTCCTGGCTGATCGCCTCGGGATTGGCCAGGTAGCCGCGATTCTTGGGATCCGTATAGTAGTCCACTGCATCCTGGGGCGGCAGCATGCGGCTAGGAATAGGTACTCCCTTTTCGAACCACTTCTTCGGATTGGCCAGCATGTGAAGGCTGCGTGGATCGTAATAGGCCGTACGGATTACACCGCCGTTCTTCTCTATGGCCGCTATGACCGCCTCGCTGGCGTGCTGCACCTCAATGTTGATCTTAGCCTGGAAATTGTCCAGCCCATCGTCCGTCAGCTGGAAACCGTACTCCATTTCAGCGGGTTTCAGTTTCAGGAGGCCAGAGTTACACAGCGTGCTGATGTCGATGGGCTGGCTGATGTCTATGCGGTTCGTGTCGATGAGCACTTGCAGTTGGAGCAGCGAAATGGGCGGATACTGGCGCTTTAGGTGGTGTCCCTTGTAGTAGGGCTCGTAGGGAAATCTCAAGTAGAAGGGCTGATTGCCCGTTTCATAGCCCAATCGCATGAAGTTCTGCCGCTGACCGGATCCCTTGTTGCCCGCTCCGTGCTTATCTCCTCCGTGTTGTGCCCTGCCGCGCTTGTCCTGCCGAGAAAATAAGCAATATATTTGTTAATAGTTTATTGACGACTGCATGCTGTTATTCAACCACTCACATTCTGTTTTGAGTTTGGATTTGGTCGCAGATTGCCGATTTGAACGCGCGGTAAAGTACGCAACAGCTTCAGCGCCTTGTCCGAGGTCTCCCGCAGGTGTGCCATACCGAAGTTAACTTAATTTATTTAATAAAATTATGTTTATCGGGTGAAAAATAAAATTTACACGAGAGTAAGTATGTAAGTAAGACCGCAGTTGGTCGGCTAACAAATACCAACCGGCTTATAAAATATACCAACTTTTAGGTCTGTGCTTCAGCTATGCGGTATTCAGGTTAGCTGCGACCACACTGCTCTGCCGACGCGCAAAAGCAAACCAAAACTTTATCAAATAAAATCCATTTATACATAGATCTCTTCATTAAAATAGTAAAATTTTATTAAGTTGTAAAAAAGATGACGTGCGGAAAATGTCGCGGTCACAAGGAAAGGAGCGTGAAGTGCCTTTTAGCCGCTTTGGACACAATCAAAGAGCACGCCTTAAGTAAGCCAAATATATTTATATTTACTCATTTAATTTAACATGTTCCACTTTTTAAAGTGATGCAACGAGACTCAGAGGAAAGTTCGAGGACCATAGAACAGCTAAAGATCCACAATGAAAAGCTGCACAAGGCCTTGGACTTGCTGAAGGAGCGGCAGGCATCCTTGGTCCAGGCGGAGAAGCGCAGGAAGCTGTTGCCCACGAAGATCAAGGATGACATATCGCCGCAGACACAAAGCCAAAACTCCCTTAACATGAACATAGCCATTAGCAACATAGATCTATCCGACGAGGACCAGGAAGTGGAGGAAGACGAGAGCATTACCGAAACGGAGACCACTGTCCTCAGCCCGCGCAAACTACGATTGCCAAGTCGAAAGTCGGACATCCGGGATCTGGAGAATGTGCAGCCGAGCAATGTTTCTGCGGTGGGAAATAGTTGGACCCGCAAGACACCCAAGAATCAGGGAGTCCTTACAAAGCTATCACTCACACACAAGAGCAACAACTTGAACTTGAAGCAAACTCGCCTTAAATTCGAAGCAAATAGGACGAGCACCAGTGAAAAGGAAGTCATAGAGGAGAGTCCCAATTTGAGCACCAATCTGAAGAGATCTAGGCCGCCGAGATCTTTAATGCAGAGGTAATTATCCCTACGAATTATTCCAAAAGTGTCACAGAAATATCTTTCAATTACATTGCTCGAAGATCGAATTTCCTTTCTTAAGATTGCTGTGACACTTTCATTTGCCTTTCTTTTTAATACTAAATGCCAAGGTTGCAGAACAGACAACACGAGCGTTTCAAACGCAGACGACTCGCTTACCACCACCAGCAATAGCACAGTCAAGACCATAAAACCAAGTTTTCAGTTGGACATGGACGAGTTTAAATTGGACAGCTCGGAAGATCAGATAATGCCCCCACCGAACACGCCGCCAGGTTTAAAGATCAGCAACACCTCGGATAGTGTAGTTTTATTGACGCCTGCGACCCAGGATATAATCTTTGTGAATGATACACTCGAAGATGTGAGCAAACTGGGCACCATGGATGTTCTGGCCGAAATTATGAAGGACGATGACGACACGTGCTCGAGTGCTTTAAGACAGTACGAGAAGGTTATAATTGACCAGCAGAAGCAAAACCTACCAAATGCCCCAAAAGTTGAGAGCGTCATTCCAATTACCAAAGTCGTGAAAATGGAACCTATATCCCAGCCAGAAACAGACTTAGGCAACGAATCAACAAAACTGCCCGAGGATATTGAAAAGTATCTTATGGATATCAAAGAAGAGGATAGTAGGCATTCGGAGGAGGAGTTTCCGCGACCGATTTTGATCAAGGAGGAACCTGAGGCGACGGTCAAAGAACGTTTTAACATTGAGTGCGTCGAGTGCGAAAAGGTATGTACAATTTTCTCGACCATCCACAACTAAATAATATTTATTTCAAATTCGATCCACTTAGTTCATCAATTTTATGGGTTCAAATCTGACAGACGAGAAGATCAAAGATTATTTGGCAAAGTGCCGGCATGAAGACGCTCGCAGTTCAACTCCGCCGGGATTCTGGAATCCACACATGGTTTCCTTCGCAGAAGGCGATCCACGCAACGAAGTGTTGATAGACACTCGGTTTTGGGACCAGAGATAAAACAAATGACATTTAGGCAATCAATTTACAAATAGTTTTTCAGTTTAGACCATTTCATTTATTATTGATTTTGTTAGTTCTCAATTTGATCACATTTGATTCACAAGTTTCCTCGCTTGGCTTGTTCAATTTCAATGGCCGTGAACAAGGACTTAAAGTTGCCAGCGCCAAATCCCTGAAATAGTAATGATCATGATTTACTTGTTCTTAGCAACAGTAGGTTAAGCAATAAATCTTACATTGTGATTGTAGCGTTGGATAACTTCCAGGAAGAGGGTCGGTCTATCCTGGCAGTTCTTTGTGAAGATCTGCAGCAGATATCCGTTCTCGTCGAAGTCAATCAAAATGTTCAACTTCTTCAAGACCTCCATGTCCTCCTTGATCTTGGTGCGGCTGTGCGAGAGCTGCTCCTGAAGGATCTCGTAGTACGAGGATGGGATGGTCAGGAACTCGGTTCCTCGAGCCTTTAGGTTGCTCACCGCCTCGATAATGTCATCCGTATTAAGAGCAATGTGCTGGACACCACCGCCGCCGTAGTACTCCACGTACTCCTGGATCTGTGACTTCTTTTTCCCATTGGCTGGCTCATTGATCGGCATCTTCACCGTCTCCTCGTAGTTTGCCATCACGATGGACCGCAGGGCGGAGTATTCCGTGTGAATCTGCGAGTCATCCACGGACCAGAAGCGGTGGAACTGCAGGATTCTCTCGTACCAGGAGGCCACGCTCTCCATCTGCAGATCCGGCTGGTTGCCCACCACGTGATCAATGAAGTTCAGCTTGGTGGAGGGCAATCCGTTTAGAAGGACATCTTTGGGCGACCGCTGGAATCCAGGCAGGAAATCTCCAGCGTACCCATTGCGCTCCACGAAAGTGTGGGTAGTGTCGCCGTACTGCATTCAAGTTAAGGATTAATCCTTAAATATTCCAGAATGAAATCCACGGACTTACCGTCTTGATGGTAGCGAATCTCACGAATCCCTGATCATCGCTCTCCTCCCAGATGTCGCGGACCACTTCGGCCCCACGGGACACGGCCAGTGTGAAAATGGCATTCAAATCCTCCACTTCGAAGGCTACATCCTTGACACCGTCGCCGTGGCGCATCAGGTGGAGTCCATGCTCCTCGTCATCCGGCGTGTAGGCGGAGACGAACACAAAGACGATCTTGTTCTGGCGGACGGCATGCTTGGCGAAGCGTCGCTCCCCGGTCTCTAATCCCTGATAGCCAAGTGGTTCGAAGCCCAGTCGAGTGGTATAGTAGCTGGCCGCCTGCTTGGCGTTGCCAACGTAGAAGGTTAAGTGATCAAAGCTTAGAAATTTGCCGGCTTCAGGCTGAAAGTAGTGAAGAAAGTAGGTTGGCATTATACGCTCCAATATTGGCATACGCTTTCGAACTTACTTTGGTTCCTTTGTCAGTATAGCTGGTCTGTTGGTAGTTAAAAAGAAATAATAGAAGTCATTAGAATTAGATCACCTTGAAATGGATCCTTAGAAAGTCTGTATAATTATCATTGGTTTATCCGCTTTTGTTAGACAGTATTTGTTATAAATCCTGTTTGAGAACTCTTTAAAGTCCATTTAATTCGCACTAAAGGGCTGTTACATAACCACATAGCCACCACATGTCCCATCGTCTCATTTACCATTATCACTCAGACTCAATTTATGCAAATCCTCTCCTCGCACGCGATATAGATTTCTTCGTTCCGTCGATCTTACACGATCTTCAAATTGATTATGGCCTGAGCTCAGCCAGTCGGAGGCTTTTTATAGGGCGCTCAGGTAGGTGGATCAGGTGAAAATCCTGTACTAATTTAAATATAAGCCAAACTAGTATTTTGTTTATTTCGAATGCCATATTATCGGAATATCTTAGCTAGCTGGTTATTGATCGCATATTTAAGCTAAACCTGCATGGATTTGTTTACTAGAACAGGTGGATTACTTAATTAATGCAATCTCGAGCGGAATGAATTGCAATATTGTAATGCGGGTCGGGCCTCCAATCTGTTTACTTCGTATCTGAGCGGCGCTTTGCAAGTTCTGCGTTCGAAATTTCACTTCCTTAAGCTCGTTACATGAAGATACAGATAACTATGTGTTCGTTATGCAAAAGTTCGGCCCATGTCAGAATTCAGCTAAATATTCATGAAGTCAAGTCTAGTGAGTTCGAAAATCGGTTGCCAAGTCGTACTAAACTTGATTCCAGTTTCGAGCCCCCAAAAACGCAAACAATGGGCCAACTGAGTGTTAATGCTATCTGAATTGTTATTGTTATTGCCATTGTTACACAGTGCATAATGTGGGGCGTTATTGAAGTTGTTTTGCATTAGAACCGCTTTGCAAGGTTCTCAAAACAAATGTACAAAAACTGGTTAACAAATCTGTTTGTTGTTACGATCTAATAAAGCGGCACACGCTAGTCACAAATCATCTAAATTGATGATTGCCTTTATCGGTTTTTAATTGCGGGGATAATAGCTCTAAGAGGATTGGAAAAGGATTTCAAATCATTAGCTTGATGGTTATTTTCTTTATTTGAAAGCGCATAATTCAGTTGTATTTAAATATAGCAAGACTGGTTTTGGGAACTGGATTAGTTATTTAAGCAAGTTCTATTATTTTTATAGGTATTTAGGAATATCTTGCTTATAGATGAATGAGCGTTTTAGTGATCGTTATTCTTTAGTTTAAAGTTAGACAACATCACTATAAATGATACAGATAATATAGATATAGATTTAAATGTAATTCAACAAGCAGCCAATATGTTGAGATTATAAGATCATAATTGTTAAACGGCGTTTATTTCTATCATAGTAATAAAAAAAAGTTTATCTTGTGCTTGCTTTAAAGATCTTTTGATCGAGATATTGCCCCTGTGCTTTTTTTTGGGATAGGGCAGTTCTCTTAATCATTTTGACTGACGATTCGTGTCAGGTGTTTGGCAACATGCGACAAGCCCATAAATTAATAGTTTTTGCCGCTCAGCCACATGCTATGTTCCCTGCACACATGGCGTATGAGCAATTCAGGCAGCTAAGCATTAATGATTAGCCCTAGACAAAGTCTCCCCCAGCTGCTAATGATGAACTGACAGTCCGATGGAAGTGGTGAGGTGGGGATGGGATGGAATAGGTTGGGAAAGAGTGGGCGATGGTCGATTGGTCATTGGCAAGAAGCCAAATCAATGCTTGACATTTATTATGATTGGCTTATTAGGGCGCTGCATAGGCGACAATCTGGCAAAAGTGGTAGGAGTTGGAAGTGGCCCTTGTCGCCAAATTGCTCCAGATGGTATTGTAGCTATTAAACCATATGACTGAAAAGGTTCTTCTATAACAAACCCATTAAATTCCTAGGCGTATTAATAAAGAACATTCTATTCACATTCATGCAAAGTAATGCATCTGAAAATACACAATTGGGGCAACTTTCTAATTTCAAATCCTCCCAAGCCCTTTCACAACATTGATTCCATTATCGCCCTCATAAACTGCGAGGTTTTCTATTTGTTTACTTTACACCTGGCGCTCCTTGGGTTCCATTAGTCAAAGAATCCCGACGCACTCCCTCGGACCTATCCCAATAAAAATCCCAACCGCTCAGATTTGCCATTAGCTGAGCAAACTTTTGTCCTTGGCGAAATGGGAACGGTACCTGGCTGAGCTCGGGTTGGCTTCGGGTTTGATGTGGGTAGCCTGTTGCTCTATAAGGATATTAAGATTCCTTTTACCTCTCTCTTTTCTGCGGCTGGAGCGGTGAGTCCTGCGCTCTTTCGGCTAGACGGCATTGCCAGCAGTGAAAGTTTCTCACGGGGGTTGCTTTCTAAAAGGACTATTCCCAGACAGAAGGATGTGGGTCTCTATTGTTGTCGTCAGTAACTTCAAAACGGATGCACAGAAAGAAATTCGGAGTGACTCTTATTTCATTTAATGTTTTACCTTACTTTGAAAGTGCTCATGGAACTATTTGCTTATTGAGATCATAAATATTGTGTTCCTTATTTATTACCTTTATTTATATTTATATTCATATACAATTTAATATTAATCTCACTAGTTATGCAAATACTTATTTTATGGTTAAATGCTTGGAATAAAGCGGTAGTAATTTGGCTAAAATCCTTACTAAGTAAAATATTTCTAATCTGCAACTCTGCACACTTTTTTCTCAGTGCTGTGTTATGGTCCTTGCTATTGTGGTTGTTGTTGTTGCCATAGCCGCAAGCTGTCGCCGGTCGACGTCACGCTTTCCATCCTTCAGTCGCGTTTACTGCGCTGCCCAAACAACAAGCCAAAAATAATAAGAGTCGCAGTAAAAACAGTAGAAAAATCAAAAGTGTGTAACTGCTCTAAAATTATCTAATATGAATTGGTATAATTTCGTAGGAATAAAACGTCAGCCGCAAAAATAAATAAAGTCAAACGTACTTGAACTGTCGCTGAACCGAAAAACATTTTTCGTGATTTTCCATTCCAATTTTCCCAAACTATGTTTTTTGCTGGTGCTGTAAAAACTCATGTTCAACTTTTTTTTTCAAATATTGACAAATTGGTGCGCGTCTCGCTGAGCGATTAAAATCTTAATGTTGGAAAAAATGCTAAAAAAGAAAAAAACAACAACAAATGGTTGGCCCCAAACAAGCGAAAAGCGAGGCAAAAAAGTTTAAATGTTACAACATAAATTATAGGAATTGCTGTGCTCTGAAAGCATTCTCTAGTTAGTGGTTCAAGAATAGTTCTTATGTGTTATTTTTGCGATTTTGTTGATTGATTGTGCAGTGTGAAAACGATCATAAATTTGGTAAAGCCCTAAAATCATCTGCGACTCTAAAACCGTTGCCCCGTCCAGTGTTCGCCAAACTGTAAGCTGTGGGGAACGAGTTTTTGGTTGAGAATGAGCCCTTTGTTCCTCGCGAACGTGCTCTTCTGCAGGACAACTGGCCCTCTCTCTCTCTCTCTCTCTCGCTCTCTCTCTTTAGCTTCGTCCTTTACCCTTAAAGGAGTGCTTTCCCGGGGTGTTTCTTTGCCGATAGGACAGGGGTTAAGAAACTCCATAAGAACGCATGCGCGCCATTTCCTTTGGGGTGGTGAGATTTCCCATATGAATGTTGGTCCCTAAGCAGATGTTTTCCTTCGGATACGAAGTTTCTTAAGGTAGGTCCGTTGATCTGAAGACATATAGTATTCGAGGACATAACAGTAAGTGGCACACTGTATTTTAAACTGATACATAGTTGTTGGACGATGAGGAAAAACAAAAACCAATAAAGCAGTGCTGATAAGAAAAATCTCCATCATCCACTTATCCCACCCACTAGACACTATATTTGCATGCAAGTTTGCGAATCTAATGCGGCTCGCGTGCCAAAAGTCAATCGGAAAGCATCGACAGAGTCACTTTATCCATTACCTGGGCATATGGTCGCGCCCCTTTGTGTGGCATGCCACTTGGCTAGCGGGGATGTGGCCCATTTAAGCCATAAAAACATTACCAGCGGGGGAGGTAAGCAGGTATTCTCAGCATGATTCACTTTCACCTTGACACGCTTTAGCCCCCCTCCTGGCTCCCTTCGCCGTCAAAGGATATTGTCTTTGCCAGGCGCTGGATGGCATTAGTTCTTTAAGCCCATGTGCCGACGTCTAAAGATATTTTGATATGGTCGAGAGATTTTTTACCGCGGAATTATGGCTTTAAGTGCCGCGGTAGCTGAAACCACATCAAGCGAAAATAAGCATTGGCAAAGTACAATAAACGCCAACGCGTTTAAGCCCACGGATAGAATTTAATAGTCCGGCTAGCGCTAGAGAGTAAGGTCTATAAAACAAGATCTGGTACGGTTTTGCCTGGGAGATTTACGATTCTGGGATGGCGCAGAGCATTGGCACATAGCAGGTTGCAGTTGTACAAATAAACAAAAGATTCGAGTAGAAACCCGAGGAAAACTTCCTCATATTATTTTTAAAACACAAAATTATGAAGCCCCGAGAAATTTTCACCGTATATATGTGTATATGCACATATATTTGCCTAGATATTGAAATGCAGATATATCTATTTTAAAGGGATCGTTGCGGGGCATTTAGGTGGGCATAAATTATAAAAATATTTCAGTGTGTCAGATATTGTTTGTTCGGTATGCCAAGGTATGTTTGGTGTTTGTTTATTTATGATTTTTGGTGGGGGGAAATGGTTCCGCTTCATTTTGAACAAATTACTGGGGCTTATAAAACAGCGTCTTATTAATGGAGAGAGTACGTTTAAAGGGAATATGATTAAATGCCTGTTGAAGGCCTGACCATTAAGTGTAGTTTATTAGAGTGATAACATATCACTGTTAAGTGATTCAAATCATACTCGGTCATTTTTATTGTGGAAATGAAGCTTATTCAACACTTCTTCTGGCTACAATAAAATACCTATACGAGATTAGGTGAAATCTACCTACCTATAAGTGCAAGTGCAATTGCCATTCTAGTCTTTGGGATTTCCACTATTTGTAACAGTGATGTACTAAAGCTACGCGAAGCTTATGTTCGTGCCGCTGCTAAGGCACAGTGGTATTTGTTCTGAAACAAGTATCAAAAACAAAGGTACATACATATACTATGTAGAAAACCATGAGAGCTCATATTGTACGTATTCATAATAAAGTAAGTTTTTGTCAATACAACAATCCACATTTTGGAAAAGGGTTCTTAAGCGAATGTTGCATCAATCCCTTAAACAGGAGTGTTGCATATCTCATAAAGAAGTTGATTAAAAAGTGTATTAAGCATTTCGACTGCCAAGACACAGTGGTAAATACCATATTTGTTTTGAATCACCGATCAAAATTAAAGCTACATATGTACATGTAGAAAACAAGGGAGAGGGTCGCACTAAATATACATATGTATTAATAATAAAATACATTTTTATCTATACAACAATCAATATTTTGAAGGGGGGTACTTCCCACTGTGCGACGCGCTGCGTGATGGAGAAGTTCAGTGCGAGCCGCTTAGAACGATTTTGCATGGGCTGGGAATCGGACGTGTGCCCGTCGATCTTGATGCGAAAACCATCGCGGCGTTGGGACAAATACCTACAAGTATCTGTGCACTCCGCCTCCTCACGTGCGTGTGTGATATTTGTAACTTTAATTTATGGGATGCGTTGAGTGAGTCGTCGGCGAGCTGCTTAATAAATTAGTCCCGAAAATACCAAGCATTTTTGTGGAAAAAAAATATCAACGAAATTTGAAAGCAACTAATCAGCATGAAATAAAAGAGAGATGAAAGAGGAAACTTTGTGCAATAATTTGTGGATATGTGGAAATTGTTTATTTCGAACTAGATTGTCCACCAGTGAAATAACTAAGGAAAAAGTAATCACAAAGTAAAATGAAATTAGTGTGTCACAAAAATAATATTTTAAAATATTTTCTTAAAGTGCATTCATTTGTAGTTATTAAATCCTTAGAAATATTACCAAAATGTTGTTCAAAATTTAATTAATGTTAGTCCAAAAAGGCACAATCCATCTTCCAAGTGATAACCAATTATGCGTAAAGTGCCTTTTTTTGCATCTTTCCCAAGACTCCTGCCACATCGAATTACAGCAGTCGAAAGGAGAACGATGAAAATTGCTGAACAATATAGAAATGCCATTAAACCAATCAGCTGTAAAGTGAATTAGACAAAAGTTGTTCGTGTGGAAAGCGCACAGAATCAGAGCCATATATGCGATTGGAATCTATATTCAGATCGCGACCGCATTTCGAACATACTATATAGTCTCTAAATCTCAATCTCCGCATCCGTGCGACTTACAGATTGTATCCGATCCGATTGCTGCGACCGCAACGAAATAAAACGCCAATGAAACCCAACTAATTGATGTGATAATGCTGCACATGGAAATCATCCAATTCAGACAACGTCACACGATGTGGAACTTTTTGGATCGCTTCGAACTGGACGCAGAGGATCGACAGTGCCTCGAGAGATTACAGCAGCCGGCGGAAAGATCCACCGATAAGAGCTTCACACCAAAGGTCAGTTTGCGTTATCAGCCCGCGATCGTCCCATCATTCCTGTCTATTGGGATTGCGGTGACTATCTGCCTGGGATCTGCCCTCGCCGCTCCGCAATCCTCCTGCATCATGTGCGACAAGGAGGACCTGCGACCACGACTTCCTCCCTACAGCGACAGCTACGAGGAGTACACCTTCGACCACCAGGTGACCCAGCAAGCGGCCCTGGAGTCCATTCAGAAATTTAACGGCTGTAAGTCCTAGAATTCTAGTCCCAGAATTAGCTTATTAAATTGCAGTGTTTCAAAATCATATCAAAAGTACTTCAACTAAAAATTTGCTCTTAAAATAATGAATTCATGAGGAATACAATTACATGAAAAAGGTCGATTGGCCATTGACCTCATCTTTCTTAAAGAATGTAGCAAAATAAGAAAGCGAAATCAGACTTACAAAAGAGTTGTAGATACTTATGAGCACTTTCTATTTTGTTTAAATTTTCTCAGAAAATGGAATGTAAACCGAAGAACAAATTGTTTAATTTAACTGATTTTCATTGTCTGGCCAGGATTGTGAATAATTTTACTTTCTTTATAGCAAGAGGTCAGAACAATGCCTGCAGTTCAATCAAGTGCCCACCGAATACACCAAAGTATTGCCTAGGCGGTCAGGTAAATATAAGCTACGATCCATGAATGACATGAAGTGTATGTACTCTATTTTAATTGCAGTTTATCAACGACCATTGCTGGTGCGAACTGCAACACAGAGAAGGTAAGATATCAAAACCTTAAGATATCATGTTATCAATAGTTTTGGACTTGCCATTGTTATCATTAAAGTCTGTAAATTAAATTTTGGTCAGGTGAGGTTGATTTCTGAGAAGAACTTTTTACAGAACAGCCCTGTTTAAGTACTTAAGTTTTGATATTTATGACTTGCGCATGAGTCTGCGCAGATGGCGCTAAGAAAATAATAAACAAAAATCATGTGCAGCAGCAGACTCCCACAGTAAACACACGAAGTGGAGACGTGCCACTAACCCACTTGCAACGCAGTGGCATCGGCAACTCACTAAAGAGCCCAATTAGCTAATTTTGGGCCCTTAACAAGCCGTACTCACGCAAATCACTGGCCATTCGACTAATAACTCCGATGACGCAACAGTTGGCATAGCCAACCGAGTAAAACCCACATAAGTATCCCACGGATCGCAGAGGTGGCAGATACTTATTGTTCCACGGCCTGCCCCCTGCCACGCGGCACGTGATGCGGCACGGAAGTTGTTAAGTCTGGTCCACTGATCGAACCGCACTCTAATGCTGCGACACGCTTCATTGGTTCGACTTGCAACCACTACAGTGGAGCCTGTCAGGGAAAACCTGCTGGTTATCGCCCGTTACCCCTTCACATTTCAAATTGATATTTAGCCCGATTTAGATTCATATTAAATTGAGACCACCAGGATGTACCTAATATTTCAATAATTTTTTTTATAAGAAAATAGATGTGTGCCATTACCACTTTGCCCACATTGATCCTTTTTGCAACAGAAGGCAGTGCATTTAAATTCGTTTTTGAAATCGAAAATTATTTCCTGACTGACATCTACTGTACTGCGATTACTGTGGCATTCCTCTGTCCAAGTGTCAGTTTATAATTCTTTGGTTTGTTTTTTTTTTTTTTTGTTTGTTCAAATTTTTGACTTGTCGATGTGCATTCCGCCTTGGTGGGGCATTTTTCTGGGTTCGGCGCTTGGGTTGTCCACACTTGAATGATTTTCCTCAAGGCGCGCAGTTTTCCATGCCCCTGTAGTTTTCCTTTTCGAATGCACCCGCCCCTGTGAATCGAAACTGTTTTGTGTGGGCCACTAGCTGCACTTAATTTTTTAATTTCACTTTACTTGGATTTCGTAAATTACGCTACATTGTAGGCCAATTAAAGTCGTTTCGGCTCTAAAAGCTGTTCAAATATTTACCGATTCAACACCAAAATTCGGCGGAATCCCCGAGTTCTTGGTGCTCAAATTGACACAAGATAAATAATATGTCAGATTCTTATCTGTTTGATTTGTGCTTAACGTGGTTATCAGTAAATATAAATAAATATATATTATATATATATATATATCTGTTTATTATTCGCATGAAAGGAAATTGCAATTCTTATCATATCAAAAAGCAATTGCTCTGAGTATCTGAGTATGTCAAGTATATGATCACTGGTGTAATAAGACAATACTACTGACTCAACAATTCTGTGCAACTGACTATTTTTTTTTTTTAGTTTGCCATAGGCTATTCCCACTACCGGCAACAAATCCAGTCGGTAAGGAACGTGCCTGAAATAACAATGGAAACACCTGTTCTGGCGACTGGGTGGGCGGGCGGCCATACCAATCCATCCCGATGGCCAATTTCAGGTGCCGCTTATAGCGCCCAGTACGAATATCTAAAGCCTATTTCGGTGTTATTTTTTTATATCCCCCACGCAGCCACTTCTCAATTAAATTCGTTTGTAATTGAATTAATTATGAAATGTGAGCCACAACAGTTGCTTTGAAAGTAATCGCTTTGATTTTCCTTGATAATCACAATTACATATGTACATACATATGTATCTCCCTCCTAGTATAATCAATCTCACTTTAAGTATCTTTTTGAACAATCTGTCGATTTGAATTGTTACCCCATTGTCCTCGGCTTGTCAGTCGCCGGTCGCTAAAGATTATTAACAATTGCCAGGGCGGCAGTCACTGAATTGACCCAACATATTACACGCTGTCCGTGTCTGTTTACATTAGGTAATAATTTTATAATTGCATAAATATCTGCGACACGCACCAGCAACAACAACAACAACTGGCTATTCTCTGTGTGGGCTTTTCTTCTTCTATTCGACGATGTTCCTGAAAATATACACATCGAACTTCATAAAATTCAACACGTTGAGTTTTATAAACAAATGAGCAACTATAAACAGGCCAAACGGAAAATAATACAAACACATGCTATGATCCGATCGAAAAACAATGCCGCTCATATTTAGTCACTCGCCGCAATTTATATTTTCTTGAAAATTATTGCAGCCTTTTCGTGCGCGCAGCTACTAATAAACATATTCTATTTTATTGATTTCCGTTTCTACTCAAAGCGAAAAATTCCATAAATTGTATATTTTAATTACGTGGTTTTTATTATAAATAGTTAGGCACTTGATTCCGAAACGGGGGCAACACATTGAATATTCTAAATATTGTGCTGATTTTCCAACCATTTATTGGCTATATTAGTTTTGTGAGTGAAAAACTGATGGATGTTTATTATTAGAAACTAATTTTGAAATGTACCCTTATTTTCAGAGGGCCTGCCCTATGTGCCTCACGTGTGCTTCGCGGATCAGAAGGTGCACACATCATCCGTGGAATCCTGCTTCACATTCGTCCAGGTCAAGGAGTGCTGCTGTGCTGAGATCTGGATCAAGAAGTGTAAGTACTAGATACAACTGCCAACCCCTAGGGCATTCGTGGAATCACCTCATCTGGTAGCTTGATATATCCGTGCTAAATGCCCATGCCACTCCACACATGAGAAAGGGGGATTAACAAAGCAATGCTAATTTAATAACGTAAACATACTTCCCCGATTATATTCAATTTCCACACGGCGCCTTCGATAAATATACACAAGCCAGAAAAAAAAATGCCAGAGAGATCTCGTCAATATCATTCGCTGGCAGAAAATCGAACCATGCTAATTATATTTAGTTTATAATGCTAATTGAAATCGCTCACACCAAATTTTTTGTTGGGCGTCAAAAGCGCGTTCTAAATCATATAGTACAACATCGATATATGGTGAGCTATAAATTCGAAAGGGCAATTAGCCTTGGTTGTATATTATCGTTGTGAGTAGTTTATACCAAGAAATTTTCGAGTAGATTCTCATAATAAACATAACACTTTGCCTTAAATGGGAGCTCGCTCATAAATGAATATGTGAAAAGCGGCATCAACAAGTAGCAACCGTTTTCCAGTGAATATATTACTGTTGCATATCATTTTACTCCGCCAAGGGAACACACAAGTTAATCTGCACTTTTCTTTCTCTACTTCCAGGGCGTCACATTTCCGGCAGTTCTCGTGGCCAGCACGTGCCAAATGTGTTAGTGCTACTAATATTGAACCTGCTTTCTGCATTCAGTATACTCACCTGCCGAAGAAGGAGACGAATATTTTGGCAAAGCTAAGATTTCGAGGGGAAGTCATGATGTGAGAAAACTTGTTGTACAGCGTGAAGTCAGTCATAGAGAAGTAGGATCTAGTCGTAGTAGCATTCAAATAAGTGTACTTAGTTCAACAAATGTCCAGTGGTAATCAAACTTACTTGCTAAGCATATATTTAAGCGTTAATAAATACACGTTTATAATGCTAACAGACTTTAGTTAGCGTGTGGCTTAGATCACTAAATAATGAAGTAACTCCTTGCGTGCATTTTAAATAGGACAACATGTCGAGGAACATATTAAAAAATATTTTATAACACGTGCTGCGCCAAATATCATACGCTTACTGGCTAAGTTTCGCCTTACACACTAAATTCGGTCCACTAAACCTCAAGTTCAGCAAGTCGGCCTTAAAAGTCTATAGTCTCCACAGTGTTTACAAGCTGCTACGGCTGTTAAGCGTACGCTGCAGGGCGTTCACACAGGACAGCACGTCCTCATAGTCCTTGGACCATTCGCGCAAATTGCGTTCCAGTGTCTCGAGTCGCAGCTGACCCAATCGCATTCCTCCGTGCTTAATGGCCGCATAGCAGGAGCACGCCAACAGCTTGAAGCATTGCCGGCGAACCGCATTGTGGGCATGGCTCTCCCAGTTGGGCGTACTAGCCACGCACTGCCAGGCCATGGATACGTAGTCCACTAGTGCGTCCCAGTGAGTGGAGTCGTGCAGGCGCTTGGCCTGCGATTGCAGCACCCGCTTAAATTCGTTTAGATGCATCGACGCCTTGGAGTAGGCCGCCGCATCGGTTTTCTTGCACAGCCGGGAGGTGGGAAGGGACTTGAAGATGAGCCGCTTAGCATGGTGCAGATCCTGCTCCAAAGCGCTGAAAACAAGACAAAACGATTTATGTATATGTTTGTTTGCTTGTTGGATTTTATTTTCTAGGTTTTCAAAACGCACCACCCATCTGTGAAGAGATTATTAAGCGTCTCGTTGCTTTGACCTTTACATAACCTATGTACCCTTTTTCACAAATTCATTTTAAAAGGAGAATAGACAGCACTAAGGTACGTAACTTCCGGAAGCCGAATCTTAATACACTATACTATCAAAAACTAGTCTATTCTATTATTTTCAATTAATTGTTTTGATTGTTTCTAGGGAAACAAATTGATTGTTGTCAAGAAACTGGTGTAAACCGAATAAAAACACTTTACAATCATATAAAAAAAAACTACGACACCTTTATATTTAAATTCATTTTCCGACAGTTTCTATTTCAGATTCATATATCATACCGTCTAACGATTGTTTATAGATTTTGTATACCTAAACACGTTAAGATCACAGTTTGCTAAAGTTTTTTGCAGATAGCTTTAAAACTGAGTGACTAGATTGTGTAGAAACGGACGGACCTTCGGACGGACATGGTTAAATAGAATATATATACTTTTTATGGTAGCAACTGTCCAAACCAAATGTAACGTAGGGTTAACGTACCTTATGTCTGGCGTGGGCAGCTGCGTTCGTATTTCTCCCTCATCACTGGCACTTTTAATGTTGTTCATGATCAAATCGATTAGTTGCTCCTGCGATAGACCCTGCAACAGGGATGGTAGCGTCGCATCTGTGTTCGTCTGCCCCACAGGTCTATCCTCCATTTTTAGCTTCTTTACAACTGGTGTTCCCGGCCAAAGTTGCTTGGTGGTGGCCATCTTGATGGGCGAGTAGGTATCCATTGGTGTGGGCTCTGGCGGAGTGCTGCCCATGGTCAGGCGTTTGCGAGGGGAGCTGCGCAGGATCATGCCGCTTGTTAGTTGAAAGTTCTTGGTGGGCGTGCGCTGGAAAGGACTACGCATTGAGGAACCACCGCTGGCACCTCCTCCTGCGCCACCACCTCCGTTGACCTTATCTGGAGAATATGTTGTGGTAAAGCGACGGCGACCACGCTGCCGAATGACCAGCTCATCTGGCGAGGGCAATGGAGAGAAGACAAAGTCCTGGGCCTGCACCACGTTTACATCGTTGTCCACCCGCAGTCCCAGTCCTCCGTTAGCATTCGGAGTGTTTATGATGGCCGCTGGAGTCGGCTCATCCGGAGTCCGGCGATTGGAGTTCGTCGGTGTGTTGGCCATACGCAGCGCCTCCAGGCGGTCGGGAATCTCGGCCAGTGCCATTCGTGTCTGCAGCGGGGTCGTCATTGCTAATCCAAATTGCGATGCGGACTGTTGAAAAATACAATTCGCATACGCATCAGGCTTGTATAAACATTTTCACTCCACCCTCCACCTGACGTACCCACTTGGATGCTTCGCTATATCTTCGCAGCGGACCAAACAATCTCGACGTGGACGGATCTGGTGGATCTTCCTGACACTTGGAGTTTTTGCAGTTTCTCCTCTAGCGTCTCTACCGCGGCAGCAACTGTAACTTTTCCCTTATTTTTGTTTAAATTGCGCCAATTCGCTCAAGGTGGCAGCGCGCTCTGGAGATGGGAGTTCTTTTGCGATGGTATCGCTTGTTAACCGATATGGTACACGCATTTAATACCGTCTAAATAGTTAGTATATGTGCAGTTAAAAGTCTATAGTTTTACTTTAGCTCCACAACTATTTTAACTGAGGTTAGAAATTAGAATTATCCTATCAGTGCATGATTGCTTATAGAGATGAGCCTTCTTATGTATTCAATTAAATAGTAAGTGAATATTTTAGTATTATTTTATAGTATTGTTTTATTTATATCATATTATTTATTATATTATTTTCAAGAAAAAAGCTTATTTATGTTTAATTTATGTTTAATATAAATATTTTTCTTTATGCAACCAAAAGGTCTGGCAGCCCCAAAGCACCGGCAACTCAGTGGACATCCGGCAACCTTCTGCCTTCTTTCTATCCGAATTTCGTTTGGTAAAGGTCGTCAGCGCGCTTCTAATTAAAACTAAAATAAAATGAAACCGATTGCTATAATATATAACGCATGCAAAGCTGACCGTATGGGCTCGTCTCCTTTAAAAACTGATGCAATGATAAATGTAATAAAATGATACACATACCGCACCAGAACGGCAATTTGAATGGATCACCATTTACACGTGGTGCAATGTGAGATACCTGGAGACACTTAGAAATATTCTGGGGTAAGTTTACAAGAAATACTATTGTTTCAGCTTATTTAACAACCCATAATGACTTTCTACCCAATGCATACATCATGTTGCAAAATGGATAAAAAATTAGGTTAAAGGAAAGATAACTGCATATTCACATTTGTCATTAACAATATAAAATTGGCATTTGGTTAAAGTTGGGTTAAATAAGATTTTAAATTATGGTAAATTACATGGTGATACATTATAAATGTGAAGAGCATTCCACGTAATTACTTAGTGCACAAGTTAAGTGTGCTTGACTATTCCGTATATATAGGCAAAGAAATGAAAATCTGCTGTTTCCCAATTATAAAAACTGTGGAAAAAATATGTTTTATAAATTTACAAGTGTAATATTTTTGTATTTTTACAGGCATTGAAAACAGCCGGGAGCCTGGGATACAATCTAATCATGCCTTGATCTCCCTTAAAGGGTAATGTAATCCTCCGCACCATTTGAGTACAAATTATTTTAATTCCCAAATTGATGACAACTTCATACCCAAATCAGAGAAATAATGTTGAAATCTTTTTAACATGCATCACCATCTGAATAAAATATTGAAACTTAGTTTATGTATAATAGTATTTGTATAATTAAACAGTCTTTGTGTATTTTACAGAAATATTTCCAGATATTGGGATTCCTATTCAAAACTGAAATTTGACTGAACCAGTGATAAGGTAAATCCTCACTAAATTAAATGTTTTCTTACTCCTTAATTGATGACAACTTCATACTCAAATCAGAGAAATTATGTTGAAATCCTTTTAACATGCATCACCATCTGAATCAAGTACATTTTATCAAATTTTAAGGCAATAAGGGCCAATTAATAATTTATATTCTCTCTTTTATTTTGCAGGAAATATAAACTAATGATACTTTCACAAGATTTACAACTGATTCGGTTGGAAAAACCTAAAAGGTATTGCCAATGTAAAATATTATTTATTTATTTAAACTGCCTTCTTGATGACAACTTCATACCCAACTCAGAAAAACTATGTTGAAATCTTTTTAACATGCATCACCATCTGATTAAAAATATGCATATTTAGTTATGATGAATGAAATATAGATTACTAATAAAGGTTTTCTTTTTGACTTTTCAGGTAGTCTAGCCACGTGCTAAATCGCAATCTTTTAACAAAGTTTTTCTTTATATATAAAATAAATTCTTTATTTATGTGTACAAAATAAAATATTTCAACTGTCTAAATTAAATAGCTTTAAAAACCGTTCAACACGCTCTCCACAACAATAACAAGCTGATAAAGAGAATCTCCTTGTGCAATCGATTCCAGCTGGACGAGGCAGCTACTCCGTCGTAGAATACCTCCTTGTGGGCTGTTTTCCGCACAGCAGCTCCACCGTTGAAGTCTCGTTTCTTCTTAAAGCTTTCGTAGTACCAATCCATTCCGTCCTTGCGATCCACACGATCAACCTGAAGGAGCTCCAGTTCCGTGCGTTTTTGTGCATTAGCCGTGAGTTGATGCTCGCTGGCCACGCCCTCGTTATCACCACTGGGCGTGGTTCTCTGATACTCCTCTGCCGTGGGCTGAGCCACTTGCTGCTGATACGGCGTGTAGACCTTGGTAATGGTGGACCGTCCTCCACCTCGTAGTGGAGGAGAAGCTGGTGGCGGTGGTGGTACTGTGCTCGTTGGACCAGCTAGAGTTACTTGATTATCACTCGGACTCTGAGGTGTTGTGGTGGTCACCCAGGAACGACTCTTTATCTGCGCCACATGCTCTTCAGCCGGAGGAATCAAAAGAATCGTCTCTGCCGTGGTCGTTTGCACGAGAGGAGGAGGTCTAAGCAGGGTCACAGATTGCGCCTCCAGATCTTCGTCATCGTACTGGGAATCCAGCTCAGTGCTGGATGAGGCATTATTTTCAGCAGGAGTAACCTGTGTGGTACTGGTGGTTGTAGTACTCCTTGTGGTCGTTGTAGAAGCTTTTGTTGTACTAGTGGCGATCCTCTGCATCAAAGGCGTTGTGGTGGTTATATCGGGCGTGGTCTCCGTGACTTCGTAAGTAGCTGTCTCTGAACTTTCGCCACTGCTTTTGGTTGGCTTAGGTCGTGCTTGAGTAGATATAGGTATAAACTTTCTCTGACCTATGCCCTGGACTATTTCCGACGGGTTTCCCGTGATATTCACCACCTCCACTAAACCACGCCGCTGTTGAGGATCATGGACAGGCATAAAACCACCGACATGGGCTGGAACGATGGGACGGAAGCCACCGCGCTCGATGCTCGAAGGCTCACGAAAGGTGGTGCGAAAGACACCCACTGTGGTGGCAGCGCTACCACTCTCATTACTCAGTGCATCCTCCATGGATGAAGTTGTGGAATCTGTATCCACATAACGATTCCTGGCTATGTTTAGCTTCTCCTGCTTCTGCTGATCCTTGAGGTATTTTTCGAACTCTGCACTATTCGGCTGATACATCCTAGTTTTGCCACGACCACTTGGCAGACTAATGTGGGCCATGCGGTGTGTGGCGGGCATGTCATCATTGCTATCAGTTCGTTGTTTTCGTCCTCGATCTCCGAAACCGAAGAATCTGCCCAAGCTTACACTGGGCAAAGGATATCCGAAGAAGGTAAAAGGCGATCCAGATCCCGGCTGGGGTTTTCGATTGAAATACTTCGTATGGAGTATAGTGTTGTTCAGATCTATATTGCTGTTTATCGTGGGAGTCGGCTTGGGTCGCTGCGAAGTACTGATCGCGGAGTGGGTGGTATCTGGCGCCTCGGTGGCGTCCACATACTGATCGTAGAAGTACTCGCTTTCGCCCACCAGCGGTCGATCGCCTGGCAGTCTGGTTCCTTCGCCCGCCTCACACTCATCGTTGAAATCGTCGGGCAAATCCCTCTGGAAGACATCCCCGTGCTCATTGAGCAGTGGCAACTGGTTGCCATCGGTGCGTTCGTTGCCATAGATATCCGCACCCACGCAGAGACTCCTTTCCATGCGGGCCGACCGCAGGAGGCGTCCATCCTGGCACTTGGGTCCCGGATACGGAAAGTTCGTCTCCTGCAGCCACACCGAAAGCCATTGCATCTCACAGTTGCAATCAATCGGATTCCCTGCGTTGGAAAAGGTAAATGCAATAACGATTTTCCTGTTCTCGAAAGTACTTACCATCCACGTCCAAGATGGCTATGTTTCCCCGGACATTCCGGAAGGTACGTTCCTTGATGCTCCTCAGCTGGTTATTCCGCATGGAGAGGACTCGCAAACGGGGCATTGTCTCAAATGGAGAACCCTGTACAGAACAAGGATGAATTGAAAGTAATAACTACAATAAATAGCTTTTAAAGGCCTCACCTGAATGCGACATATCTGATTGTTATCCATTTTAAGCTCCACTAACCAATTCAGCGCCTTCAACGGCATCGTGGACACCAACTTGACACCATTGGTGGACAGATCCAAAACTTCCAGGTTCCGCATGCTTCGCAGACCAATGTTTTCCATATTCCGGAAATGATTGTTGGACAGATTCAAGAAGACCAGCGAATTGGCGTTGTGGAAACTTTCCGGAGAGATGTAGCGCAACTTGTTGTACTGAAAGTGGGAGGCCAGCAGGCTTGGCAGCTCCTCAAAGACATGATCCTTTAGCTCCACCAGCTTATTGTCTGCCAGGACGAATTCCTGCAGTTCATCGAGTCCTTTGAGTGCGCCAGGCTCCACATTTCGGATCTCATTGCTGCTGAGATCAAGATACTGCAGCTTGGGAAGATTTCGGAAGGTGCCCTGCTGCAGTTCCACAATGAGATTGTTGGACAAACGGATCTCCACCACATTTCGCCAGCCACCGATCACATCGGATTGGATTCGGGATATTTGATTATAGCTCAGATCGATGTCTCGTAGGTTGTTCAAATTACCCAAGCCCACCGATATATCCAGGAGGGCATTGCCAGAGAGATCCAGATACTCGAGAGATCTTTGCGTATCGAAAGCCGTGGGTGAGATGCTCCGTATGAGATTCCTAGAGAGATCCAGCTGCTCCAGTCTGCTGTTATTCGAAAAGAAATTATCCGTGATGGCTTCCAGTTTGTTGGACTGAAGATTCAGATTCCTAAGTTCGGCAAGGGGCAGTAGAGCTCGCTCATCCGCTTCGCCCAGTTGATTTTCTTGCAAATGCAGCAGCTCCAGACGTTGAATCCCTATGAACGAGGTGTCCTTCAGCTGACGCAACTCGTTTTGAGCCAGACTTAAGACTCTCAGTTCCATTGCCCCTTGAAAACCATGTCGGGGCAGTTGCTCTATTCGATTCTGGCTGAGATCCAGCATTCGCAGGTTGGGCAATTGCAAATCCTTGCTAGCGGCTGCTGGTAGCGATGTAATTTGATTGCCCTTCAGCGAGATGCGCTCCACAATCCTGGGCAGTCCTGCAATCACAGACTTAAGCTGATTATAACTGGCATCCACCTCAAAGAGTCTCTCCAAATGGATTAGGGTGGAAGAGTGGATTTTGGTCAGCTCATTGGAGGATATATTGAGCGTTTCGAGTAAGGGATTGTGACGAAAACTATTGGGTGCCAATTCGATTAGTCCATTCTCGCTCAAATCCAGACGTCTCAATGATGGAAGTCCCGCCAGCAACTGGGAGTCCACCCTAGCAAACTGATTCTGCGCCAGATCGAGTCCCTTCAATCCAGGAAGGTTCCAAAACGGTAGGGGTAAGTCTGAGGATAGACTGTTATTTCTCATCCGAAGTTCCCTCAAAGCAGGCATGGCCATCAGTGCATCCCTTTCTATGAGTCTCAAATGATTATGGTTCAGATGCAGTTGCTCCAAAGTCCCATGACCACGAAGAGCTCCATAGGGTAGTTCGCTCAAAAGATTACCACTCATGTCCAAATAGCGAAGCCTAGGTAAGGCATCCAACAATGCCCTCAAAGCCTCCACATGACCAATTTCATTGTTGTACATGTGAACCGCCTCCACGCCACTTCCACTGGCCTGAAGCAGGGATTCCGGATGAATCCGCCGTATGAGATTGTTCTGCAGATATATGGTTTTCAGTTGAGGGGTGCGCAAAAAGGCTCCATATTGCAGTTCAGTAATCCTGTTATCGTTTAAATGAAGCTCTGAAAGATTGGGAAGATCCACAAAGGAGCCATCCTCAATAACAGTGATTAGATTGTTGTCCAGTCGTAGTTTCTTCAGATGCTCCAGATCCTTGACAATGCGACCCACCATGCCTACGTCACTGATTTGATTGTGGGACAGTTTGAGGCTAACCAAATTGGGTAATCTGGACAGGGCACGCAAATGAATCCAGTTGAGACCATTGTGCGATAGATCCAGATTCTTCAGGGATATCAATCCATCGAAAAGACCGGCTTCCAGGCGGGTGAGGCCTGACCCGCCTGTTATATGTATGTGCTGCAATTTGGGTAGATGCCTAAAGAGATGGGAGGGCAACTCCTGGAGTGCCCCCGTTTGGACACTGAGATAGGTCAGACTGAGCAGTCCGGAGAAGTCGGGCAAGTGCTTCAGTTCCTCGCTCTGAATGGTAATGGCCAGCATGTTGATCATCCCGTTCAGACTCTCCGCTGGAATGCTGCGCAGTTGAGGTTCCACCACGAAGATCTCCACCAGGCCATTCTCCAGCTCATTTAGCCATCCATTGGACACTCTTTCGATGCTATTGTGGCGCAGCATGAGCCGAACTATCTGCAGGCTGCCGAAAAAACGTCCTGGCAATGCCGGCAATTGGTTGTTCTCCAGGACCAGCTCATCGATCCTGCCCTTGATGTTTCGTTCCACTGCCTTTAGACCGTCCATGATCTGCGGCAGATTGCTGTGCGAGCACCTGTATGCAAAGCGACATAATTTTCCAAGTTTGCAGATCATAAAATAGTAGCCACTCACCATATCTGGATCTCCTTTCCTCGTAACGAACAGCGGCAGGGTAAAATAGCCTGTGATGGAGGGCAACTTTCGGCCCTGATCAAATTTATCCCAATGCAAAGGAGTAGGAAGATGGGCAGTAACATCATGGCAATCGGCTAGACCATAGGTTATGTGGGTGGAGCTTCTTCCTTTTGGCCAACTTGGCGCATATCTGTAGCGAGTATAAGTATGTCATTTGTCCATTAAATACTTTACCACCCTATTATCTTAACTTAATTTAGATTTATAATTAATATTAAATGAATTTCACAAATTAAAGTAAGTTAACCCATTATAAATAATATTCAAAAATAGAAACAAAAAAACCAAAATTGAAAACAAACGTCACATGAACACTTGGTGTAGGAAAACTCTCTAGTCATATATTTATCACTTAGCAAGCGGAATAGATTGAATTAAAAATAAATTATTATTGATTATATTGATGGTATGAAGGTTCCGCCAAACTTCAGACAAGACCCCCTCGACTGCTTTTTCCGTTCCTATCTAAGTCCAGGTGACCGGTAATCAAGAAATTCCTGCACCCAGAAAATAAAAATCGAAAACAAAATCACACTAAAATGTAAACAGTTCATATAATAAATAAGTAATAATAACCTTATATACATAAAATATGTATATAATTTATTAAATATCAAATTTTTAAAATAATGATATTAGGTTAGCGAATTGTAACTATACTTTCATCTATCTTCTCTAGGGAATATGTATCGATAAAAATGTGATATATAATTATTATTTATTTTTCATTTGAATTCTTCATAAAAATTATGTAATGTATGTTAAAAGTGCTTACGATTCTGTAAAGTATATTTTATATATTATTCATAGGAATAACTCGCAGAGTCTAGCTCTCGAAAACTATAAGATCTGGCAAATTAAAATAAGGTCTTCTTTTTAGTTTATTTATTTGTTTTACAAAAGTATCTTCAATTGCAATTTAAAAGTATTTTCATTTTTGCAAGATGAAGATGTTCCATGCACTACCACTAACTAAGTAAGGGGTATATGAGAGTCGATTGCAATTTCTTGTTAAATCTATTAAATCTAAAATTTTTAAACTAAACCTCAATTAGAGGTAAATAAGAGGTACTACTACCAATTTTTTAAGTGTTTTAAAGTGTAGGGTATCCCCATAAATCAGAGGTTTACCAGGGTTTCGACCAGCAGATAAGAACGGGCTATATAAAGAAGGCCCCACGTCTAGTTAGCCAGCAAACTCTATTGCCCACAATGAATCCAATCTTCTGCGCACTACTGTTCAGCTTGGTGGCGGGTCTAGTCCTCGCCGAGAAGTCGGACTATTGTCTGAGCGAGATCGTCAAGTCGGACGAGAGGATCCGTTCGCACGGATATCCCACGGAGACTCACGAGGTGACCACCCAGGATGGCTATGTGCTGACCCTGTTCCGCATCCCGTACTCCCACAAGCTGAAGAACCAGAACGAGAAGCGACCGCCAATCCTGCTGCAGCACGGATTGTTCAGTAACTCGGACTGCTGGCTGTCCTCCGGACCGGACAACTCCCTGGCCTACCTGCTCGCGGATGCCGGATACGATGTGTGGCTGGGCAATGCCCGTGGTAACATCTACTCGCGGAACAACATCATCATCTCGCTGAACAGCCACAAGTTCTGGCACTTCGACTGGCACGAAATCGGCACCATCGACATCCCCGCCATGATCGACTACATCCTGGCGGATACCGGCTTCGATCAGATACACTACGCCGGACACTCGCAAGGAACCACCGTGTACCTGGTGATGCTTTCCGAGCGACCGGAGTACAATGCCCTCATTAAGTCCGGTCATTTGCTGGCTCCATGTGCCTTCTTCGAGCACGGAACCTCCTTCATCTTCAATGCCCTGGGTCCCCTGGTGGGTACACCCGGCGGCATCTGGAACCAACTGCTGGTGGACACCGAACTGATTCCGAACAACAACCTGGTTAACCGATTGGTCGACAACAGTTGCCATCTATCCAACACGATTTGCAACAACGCCTTCATAATGTTTGCCAATGGTGGATACGTTAATGCCAATGCGGTGAGTAGGATCGATATGTAATTCTCACTTTATTTAGAACTTCCATTCTAAATGTCATATCGTAAAAGTTACTATTGAAAGAAGTCATAATTGGACATTTAATATGTACTTTCAGAGCTCCATGAGCGTCCTGATCGAGACCCATCCGGCTGGATCCTCTAGCAACCAGGGCATCCACTACCTGCAGCTATGGAAGTCCCTCAAGTTCCGCCAGTACGACTGGGGCACAAAGAAGAACAACGAGCTGTATGGCCAGGATCTGCCTCCAGATTACGATCTCAGCAAGATCGTCGCACCCACCCACTTGTACTCCAGCACCAACGATGCCCTTTGCGGACCCGAAGACGTCAATACCCTGGTGGAGAACTTCCCGCACCTGACGGAGGACTACCGTGTGCCCGTCCAGAGTTTCAACCACTTGGACTTCATCATCGCCAAGAACATGAAGGAGCTGGTCAACGATCCGATCATCGAACGCATTAACTCCTACGAAGGTCGCTAGAAATCGGCCAATAAAAGAATCCGTAATGCACCGATTTTAACACATAGTTTTCGGGCTACGTACCCGAATTTATTGGGGGGATTCAAATGTCCAAGTCGGCGACAAGTCAAAGAATAAACTTAACCTTCAAATAATAAAATTAGTATAGCCTTCCCATGGAAAAACACCCGAAAATAAAGTGCATCTCGTTTGGGAATCTTATCTTGTAAAGTGGACAAGCAAATATGCAAGTGCCAATAAAAAGTATTGAACAATTATTCATTTGAATTTATTATATGGCTTTAGTCGATTAGATATCGTAAGGCTTTTCTGTCACTTACTAATCACTCCTTCAACTGTCTGGCTCTTGTCTAAAAATTTATTTTCTATTAGCAACTACCTTTTTGTTTATACAAAATTTGCACTCCGATTAAAGCGATTTGTTCGTTAAAATAAGTTCGAAGTGATTTAAAGTTCCCATTAATTGGCAGAGTAGAGAATGGACATTCGTTTTAAATCGGTTGAGATAAGATTTCTTTTTTAGGGTATTAAAATTTTCTGTGCCAGGTGTTAAACCCAAATAAATGCCATTTAATATTGGTTCTTATCGTCGTTTGTTGGAGATTTTAACTGGTAATCAAATCATGGCTGTTCTACACTTTAGATTAACGATTAGTGATACTCAAACGTAATTACAGTGCGCATAATAAGTTTACGAGCATGCAATAACTTAATTGGTTAATTATTTAATTGAATTTACATATTCATTAGAAATATTTGTGTTTATTTGTTTTCAAGCTTCTGATACAATTAGGTATATATCGTCGTCTCTCGATAAGCTAAACTTATAGATACATAGTACAAACCGTTTAAAAAAAAAACTCTTCAAAAATGCTTTGATTTATTTTAAGCTATCATTTGTTTTGTCAATTTCTTTTTGCATATCTTCATCTCCATAGCTTAGTAATGGGTATATGATAGTCGAGGACCTCTCTTGCTATTACATAAGCTCGGTGGCTGAAAATGTTGTTCGTTGCAGAAGATGCGCTTCTAACGGCTCATAAATCCCAACCAGGTGAGGTGGGTCGTACGACAGGAAGTTATTCGAACGATGTCTTGTGCAATAGCTCCAAAAGACTCGTCGCGTCTTCATAACTTATAGACATTATACCTTTCCATGGCACCGCCATACTCATACCACCCTCACATGCAACTGCGCAACTCGGGCCGAAAAAAAAAGAAACTCTTTGCGCCAAGAAGCGTAACATGGCTTTTCAACTAAAATTTTGTAATCATTTAACAAAAAACAGAAGCAGTAGGAAACCGGAGAAGCAGCAGCTGCAAAACATCGGACTGTAGTGAAACGCTAACCGCCGATTCAACTTCGGTTTTGGCTCTATCTTCTGGCGCCGTTTCTACGCATGCGCAGCGCAGTTTACATCAAACGAACCTTGAAATTATTGTCGTTTTCATCATTGTTCGGAGTATCTGCATCTTTGGCTGTCTTCGCATAGTGTTGCCAGTATCTGTATCTCTCTGTATCCGTACTGCTGTGTGTAATTTCTTGCATTGCACGGCTTGAAGTCACACTAAGTGAAGGCACCGCCCCCGCCTCCTATCTGCCATCCCCATCCTCATTGCCATTTTCCCCCAGACTTTGGCTACAGCGACAATTTCACCTGCTCTGATTTCTATTCGGTCTTCTCAAACTCCCCTAATTAAGTAACTGTTTAGTTCTACATCGAACGGTTCTTGGAGAAATGTAGATTGGGAATCGAGATGTGGGTTAAGTATTTAGTTTAATGGATCAAACTCCAAGAGAAGCACCCTTTCTAGCATTGTATTCAACGCTAATATTAGAAACTTTTAATTACCTTTTACTATATTTTTAAGATTAGAAGGTACTAAGTACCCTTTCATTTAAATTGCACATTTCCAGTACAATATCTTTGTATTTGGAAATAGTTTTTAACAAATACTAATTCCAACTATGCTTTTGGTTCAACGATATTCGTCACAAACACCATTTGACTCACTCAATTGCAAATTAATCCAAGAGATACTCCTACGTCGTTGTGCTATTAATCCGATTTACAGCAAATTCAAGCACTTCACTTGCAATGCATTTGCAAAACTACAGCTCTTACTTTTCGGGAATATCTTCTGAAACCCCTTGGGTTGTTGTTTTCTTAATTTAATCAACTTCACTTTCGAAAGCACTTTTGCTTTTTCCCAAGGCGTTTTTATTCAATTAACCACCCAACACTTGAATTTCATTCAGCATGGACTTTGGTGAGTTCTCCGCGATTTCTTTGAGCCGAACCGTCTCGTTTGGAATGCACGCGAAAACTGTTTCTCGAAATAAGTAACAGCGCAGCAGATTACTCAAGATTTCTACCAGAAATGTCGGCTTGAGCGGAGCTTCCTGCCTGGGCCATATGGGAGTTGGATTCCACGTTGGGCGCCACACTTGGCTGATTCTCGCCGAAGAGTGGGCTCCATTATGGAACTCGAGTGTGGCGGTCTGTGACCACGGATCAGAGGTCGCTCTTCCCTCAAGCTCGAGGGTTCGGCACAGCCGGCGTTCAGAGAGGCTTGGAGTCAGCATTTTAATGAAATCGCAAGTAAAATTATGAAAATTATGACAGGAAATCACTGTGGAAACAAAGGCCAAGTGCTAATTTCGGCATATAATGTGATAAACATGACAATTTTTACTCAATTATGATTTTTATATGGATTGCAAACCTTGATAGGATCCTTATGCTTTCCTTATAAAGGTAATGGTTAGGACGAGTAAGGAAATACAAATTTGCACATCTACTACACCATAACTTAATCTAGCCGAACCATTGCGCCATCTATCGGGATCCTCTCTTGTTGGCATTTTGAAGTATTCTAAGAACTCGGTATCTCCTATATTTTCTGCGTACTCTCCGGGCTGGTTTCCTGCTGGACTGTACCTCACTACCAATATCTTTCGTCCGCCCTTTTTCCTGAAACATGTATTTTTTTTATTGCCAGTGACGCGAAAAATGCACACTTTACTTACGATCGATCTTTTGGCGCCCATCCAACACCCATTTCTGTCGTTGATTTCCACGTGATGGCCGAGAATTTGTCAGCCAATGATTGTTCGACTTTCGTCCTTCGCTCCTTTGCTATGCCATAGGATGCCGCCCCTTCACTAGCCCAGTAATAAACACACTCATTTCTTATAAATTCGCAAATATTCTCCGTATAGAAATCATTTTCCGGCTCCGATAAGGGATAGTCCAAGTGATCCACTCGAATGTTTCTATCTTTAGCTGTCTCGTATAATATTTGATCTGGAATATTTAAAGTAGCCAGATGCTGTGTATGATCAGTTTTCAGTTTATCTGTGCAAATGAAGTAGCGTACGACGATTCATACAATTGCGTACTCTTCAGCATCGTGGGAGAGTTCATCCGATTCGATTAGCTCTGGAACTACCCAAGTCCTACGGTGATCATTGTGAGCATCGTACGCTTCGCTCCTAATGACATTGTATCCCAAGCAAGGCTGTTAGAAGTAGCATAATTGTTATATTTTATATTATATTATATATTATATTTTTTTATATTAATTATGTTTTAAATTACCCTAAAAGCAAGAAAAAACAGAAAAAGCAGCATGTATTACGTTTGTTGTGTTTATTGCACACTGTATTTTGACAAGATTTTCTAGACTGTCAAGTTTGTTTCTCAAAAAAAAACAGAAAAGATAATGCTTAGACATAAAATATTGCGGAATAGGTGCACAACATGCAAGAAGAAAAGTGAAATTTTCAGCTGTTATTGTTTTTCTCCTGTCAGGCACAATAATATAATAATATTTTTAATTCTATAAGCATAATATTTACGAAATTCTCCCCAATCCAATCCATCTATATGCGTCATGCAGTTGTCAGGGCCATGTTTGCACCCCACTGCTACCAGACGATAAGACCACTACGGAAACTAGTCGGTCATCTCGTCGATTGCCGGATTCATTGCACTTTACTATCTGGACACTCCACGTGTTCTATTCAAATTCGGACTGACACCCGCCCAGGGATTTCAGTTCACTGTCAGCGAAACTGAAATTTGCACTGGATTCCATCCAAGGTTAATTCGATTTGCGGCACATGAAGGGATCGTTTATCATTAAGATCGGACGATGTTCTTTCTGAATGGTGTGATGTTAGGTTTTAGGATAGACAATACATGGTATGTTGGGACTAGTTAACACTGTTTTGGTTGATCAAGTTCTACGATTCGTTTGCTGGAGTGCTTAACAAGTAATTACTTCTTCTAATTTAGTTCGAGTAATCTATGAAGTTCTGTTTTAAACTATTACCTACTAGAAAGACTTCCTTGGGTTAGAGTGGCTTTATGTTATAGCAGTTCGATTGATGGGTAAAGAGAATTCGAGTGGTCGCACACACACACCGCATGGATTGGCCCCCTAGAAAAGAGGGGCCTGTCCGAGAACCCAGCTAAAGAGCACCCTGTAGATTACATAACCGCCCGTCAACCGAGACATATGTACATATATGATGTATTTGCACAGATTTAGACATGCCCCGCCGCAGAAAAGGAAAGCCACCCAACTGAGTTGTTGTTGTCAATTGGCGGGCCTCCTCCATATAATTTGCTTTCGTTTTTATTGAATCTTGCCGGGGCCCCAAACAAAATCGGTGCGCCATGGCGACAAGTCCCACTTCCATAGCCATACCCATACCCATTCCTGATCTCATAATGAATTTGACTGGCTGCCAACTGACACTCACTAACCCAATTGACTAAGTAACTAAGCGACCAGACGAGACGATTGGAGCCGACGGGATCCGAGTGCTCAGGCGATATATATATGTATGTACATATGTATATAGCGGAAACAAGGCGCTAATGTTGAGGGACTGGTGGAAAACATTTCGCAAATTTCGAAATCAGTTCAAAATCGCAGCTCGCTGGCAGCGCTCGTCGCGAATCGAAAAAGTCCAGTTCGCAAAATGTTTCGCAAATGCCTCGCCAGCCTGGCTTTGGCCCCAGTTGCCAGTCCCATTCCGCTGCCCAGGATCACCCCGATCGCCAGCCAGCTTGTCCAGCGTCGCGCGTTCCACCAGGTTCCTCGCGAGAGTAGGCCACCCAAAATTCTGATCACAGGTCAGTTGCCGCGCCACGTGGATCTGCTAAATTTAACCGCGTCCAAGGCCGATCGGAACAAATTTATCATATTTTAGCATATAGTGGACACGTTTAACTGAAAGACATCCCACAGTTTATACATGCTTTTGAATATTTTTTGACATTTTTGGAAGTTTTACATCCCTTGTGAACTTACAAGTTATAGTTATAGTGATGGTGTCAGCAAATAGAACAGCAAGAATATAATATAATATTGAAATGATAACTTTTTTACTTTAGTGTAAGATCTAAGTGCTGCGAAGCACTAGATACATTAAACAATCTATTCTATATAACTAGGATATATAAAGAAAGAAATGGTAATCTGGTGATTTTAGCTCCAAATATTATATGTAAATTCCCTATACCTGTGCATGGAAAAACTAATTTTCCTATTTTAATTCGTTTATACACGTTTTATTTCTCAAAATGCTGGCCCGTTAAGTGTGAAGCCTGAAAGAATGCTACAATATGTATTGTAGATTCACTTTCAATAAAATCTGAGTGCAACAATCGTTTTGATTTCTTTCAGGTGGCTTGGGCCAGTTGGGCATCGAGTGCGCCAAACTCCTGCGGACGCAGTATGGCAGCCAAAACGTGATCCTCTCGGACATTATAAAGCCCAGTCAGTCGGTACTGGAGAATGGTCCCTACATTTTTGCCGACATCCTGGACTTCAAGGGTCTCCAGAAGATCGTTGTGGACCATCGCATTGACTGGCTGATCCATTTCTCGGCCCTGCTGAGTGCGGTGGGAGAGCAAAATGTTCCACTGGCTGTGAGGTAGGATATCTTAGTTATCTCTAGTTGCAATCATTATAGCAAACCCTATCCTACATTCCTTTCCAAGTAACTAAAGTCAAGTAACTACTCCCACGTAACTATTGCATAATGACTCTTGTGCCATTTTAATCGTAAGTAATATGAATCCTCCATCGCAGGGTCAACATCGAGGGTGTCCACAACGTCATCGAGCTGGCGAAGCAGTATAAGCTCCGCATCTTCGTACCAAGCACAATCGGAGCCTTCGGTCCCGACAGTCCTCGCAATCCCACGCCGAATGTTACGGTAGGTCCACCACTTTCAAAGCCAGAAGTTTGTTCGATACTGAGGACCCATTTCCGCAGATCCAACGGCCGCGCACCATTTACGGCGTTTCCAAGGTGCACGCCGAGCTGATTGGCGAATACTACTACCACAAGTTTGGACTGGACTTCAGATGCCTGCGCTTCCCAGGAGTGATTTCCAGTGATCCGCCGGGCGGCGGCACCACAGGTATTTAAGCACCGTACATTTCTGTGGAGACTCAAGCACATCAATCTGCGTGGAAATATCTGCGAGATACTCTTCCCGCTGAAGTCATGTCGTCGAGCGCACTTCAAGCTTTATTTAATCCAATTTCGTATCATAAATGCTCCAATTGAAGATAGTTTATGATAATCAAAGAGCATGACAATGGCCATAATTCGTACAAAATGCAGAGGGTTTTGTTGGGGAGCCGCAAACCTGGTGACCCATATTAACTTATCTTTGATTGAACTGATTAACTTAAAGATTGTCTAAGTCTCAACTACTCTGCATTGCTTTCACTCATGAATGGAATAATAATGCTTATTACACTTTGGGGAAAGCTAATTTGTTTTAATGCCATTGCATTCTTATGAAATCACGTATACGCACCGTGAATCGAATCATTTCTGCAGCTTTATACAAATTTATAATGTACCAAAAACAAGTCCTGCTTTAACATTTCACATTTGTTATTTGTTTCAACTTTTAGATTACGCTGTGGCCGTGTTCCATGAAGCGCTGCGCAATGGAAAGTACACCTGCTACCTGCGTCCTGACACAAGACTGCCCATGATGTACATTGAAGATTGTTTGCGGTGAGTAATAAGTGCATTGTAACAAACTATTTCTTTGTTACTAATGACCCATCTAACTAGGGCTCTCCTCGAGTTCATGCGTGCTCCCAACGAACAGCTGAAGCGCCGCGTCTACAACGTGACCGCCATGTCCTTCACTCCCGAGGAGCTGTTCGCCCAGCTGGGCAAGCACGTGCCCAATCTGCACGTGACCTACAAGCCAGATAGCCGCCAGTTGATCGCAGACGCCTGGCCGCAGGTATTCGATGACTCCGATGCGCGGCGCGACTGGCACTGGCAGCACAAGTACGACCTGTCCAACCTGGTGGACTTCATGATCAAGGACGTGCAGGATAACTACATTAATGTTCAGCCGGAGCAGCAGACTCTGCAGATCTAAGACGTGGATCGAACAACCGCATCTAGTATTGCTAAGTAATGAAATCCAATCGCATTTAACACTGCATTTATCTAGTGAATAGCAACACAAACCACTGTAACATTTTACCTTTTAAAATACAGTAAGGCATTTATTGGAAAGGAAAACTATTGGTTCATTTCATCTTGAAGAATTGTGATCTTAAAGTTCTTCAGCACATGGAAATACTTTCGATTATTGATGTGAGTTTCGCACGATAGCTTTTGGTTTATTCGAACTCAAATACTATTGGTAAGCACCTTTAGTTTGCGACAGCTTATATTACAACTTAGGCTAGGATGTACAATTCTTGCTCGGAGTTACTTTATCATATATCAGACTCCTCTAGCTCCGATCCGCCGAGCCCACAAAAGTGGTGCAGACTGCCGCCGTGTGTGGCTATATACAAGTCCGCTTCGGCTTCGCTGCCTATGGACTTTAATTTGATTTTCCCAATAGAATTATTAGATTTTCTTGACTTTTGCTGCGGGGACGGCACTCGTTGCTCTGCGGATTCTGTAAACGAGCAGATTGGAGATTTGTCTATCAATTTGGGTCACTAACTTGGCCTTTCGCGTTTGCTGTTTGGATCTTCCACAAAGTGCTCTTTAAAAGTTGGCTGACTTCATTAACTTAAACTTCGAATAAAATAGAAAAAATAAAGTATATAAAAAAAATTTAAGTATAACAGAATTTATATAAAGATCGGTGGTAGCTGTTAAGTTTATTGCAAATATATGTGAGTGTAAAAATTGATACAAAAGATATAAGCACTCACCGCGGTCTTAAGCTACTAAGTCATCAATATACCTAAAGCATATGTTGATAACGATTTGAACTAATGGTAAAGTATACCTTAGAAATAAATTTACGACTATGGTTGCGTATCAGCCAACTTCACATATTAAATTCACTTTGTGAAGGCTCCCAGCAATCGCTCCAGGCTGATTGAACATTTCACTTAACATATATTGCTTGCTTTTTTGTGATTGCAATGTTTCGCAGGTCTAACTATTACTTTTTGAAATTAATTACGTATTTCAATTCTTTAGGTAGTTAAGTACAGTTTATGTTCGATGTTCGACTTAGCTGTTGTTTGTACAATAGTTCGTGAGTTTAACAATTTATACAGAATACTTATTGGCTGAGTCGTTAGCTGATTGTTTTTTTTTTTTACAAAATTTGAATTTTTGGTATATGGTAGGTATGTGCATTGCGGATATTTTCAATTCAATTGCTCCTTTGCGTTAATTTGCTTTCTGAGTGATATGCGAACATTTTTCGATACATTGTCGGCTGTTTAGCAAATAAAGAGAGACGCGTCGCTCGGTGAACTGTTGCATGTGTTTCTTGTGCGCTTTTCTCAGCTACAGTACATGTTTTGGGTTATATATGTACATTTTGAGTTTTGTGTGAACGAGGGCCCCTAAATCATGTGCGACATCATGCAACGACTCACATCACGGTTGGCGCGATGCAAATGACCTTGATAATGCTGATGAATGCGCTGATATTGATGTGGCTGCTGTGGATGTTGCTGTTGCTCTTGATGTTGCTGCTGCTGCGCTGGAAAACTCGTCTCCGATTCCATCATCATCATGCCGCCGGTGGCCTGCATCTCGTAATCCATCAAAGAGGCCTGCGTTCCAATTATTTGTGTGGCAGGCAAGGAAAAGAAATCTGCAAGGCAATAAACCGATCATTAAGTTACATTAACTTATATAAAATAATTTACAATTTATTATAATTGTATGTACAAACTGAAGTCTATTCCGATTTTTCTCAGTGCAACGGCAATGCAACGCAACACGTTGACACTATCGATGCTTGGCCCAATTACCGATCGTTTATTTATAACCAATTCGGAGCAGAGCAGTGTGTTGTCATTTCTTATCTACGAGTTAGTTTCTTTTTTTCTGCTTTTTGTTTGTGCTGATAACCTTATCAACGCAATCGGAAACTATAAGGTAACGAAGGCAAAACGGAGTGCACAGATTAACAACAACTAATTAAGTGTAGTCATAGTTGCAAAAATACATATGTATATTTATTCCAATAGAAAACATTTAAAATTGTATTTCTATTATTTTGTACCCCTTTTAAAAATATTAATATAGATCAAAAAAATTGAGATATATATTTAAGTAAATCGTGGACAAAACTAAATGAAATATTCGTACATATCATTGAAATCACTTAAAAACATTTAAGAAGCGTTTATACCCTCAGAAAGAGTATAGATTATTGATTCACTCCCGCAGATATACACATTTCTTTTACCGGCTGTATATATTTACGCCCACACTGCCTTCCCCCTTTGTTTTCTTCTATTGTTGGAACACTTTTGCGAATGCAGATTGATTAAACTGGCGGTGTAAGAAGAATCGTAACACTCTGTTGACCCAGTGTACATAGTCATCTCCGCAGTACCTCCAGTTAATCCCCACTACTTGTGTGTTTTGTTTAGTAGGCCAAACACACCGATATACATATATGCATATGTATGTCTATAAAGACTGAGTCAAGCCGGTTTTTCTTTGCTAAATTTAAGCGGCTGTCAAGTGCTATCGTTTCGAGTCCGGTACCCTCTGTATGCCACAGATAGTCCGGATCCCACCGAATAACTGAACAGTGATAACACAGGTCGCTGGGAGAGCCAATGGGAGAAGAAATGGGGCCGCAAGGTCAGAGATAATTGTGTAAATTTACAAGTTTTACGACACTTTCACGCAACACCAATTAAATGCGCGGGCATAAGAGCCAAGGTCGAGAGATTATAAACAAAATTACAGCTTAAGTCGTCTGGTGTGTTCCGGTTTTTAAATTCATACCAACAAAAATGCCTTCAATACTCATTTAAAGTTAAATTAATATCATATTTGGTTCAAGTATAATTTGAATTTCATTGCAAGTGTTAAATTTAAGTTCAAAATGGTTTGAGACACTAAAAAATGCAACCATTACTCTTAAAGGATTGAGTATAACATAATAATATATTTCTGAGTGTTTTCTGAAACTAATGAGGATATTTAATATTTAAAGGCTGCTCGACAACAAATTTATTTATTGGAATTATTGCATGTGCAATTGCTAAGTAAGCCTAATATAAAACTGCCTTAAACAATTTAATAATTAAATAACTAAGCTTGCATTTTTGAGCAGCGATACTCACCATTGCAGTACTGGGCGGCCAAGTCAGACTCGTCGTAGCGACATCTCTTGGTGTACACCGGTTGGTCCGTGTCCAAATCCCCGACAGGATTGTGACCGGGATTCAGGCGCTTCTTGCAGCGCAGGACTTCCGGAGGCAGGACGACCGGCATCGGTTGTGCCGCGAGGTTATTGCCATCATTGTTGTTGTTGTTGTTGTTGGCGTCGGTCATGAAGGTGACGGCGCGTGGATTGAACGGATCCATCGAAGGACGCAGCGCTCCAGTTTCGAAAGTGGCGGCCGCCGACGACGACGGATCACCATGTGCCCAGCACTCGAAGTTCGTCAAAACCATCGCGCGCCAGCTGCAGTGGAATTTCCCCAAAAAAACCGAAAAGCAAGTACAGTAAATTCGGAAAAAACGCTCCTCTGCGTCCGTACTGTACTGTACGAAATCGTGCGGCGAACTGCAGGCGCGTATTTTTCCCCTAATTGAAATCGTATTTGTATGCAGTATGGATTTTGATGGCTCTGTCGGCTTAATAAGCGCCGAAAATACGCAGCAGTTGCTAAAATGGATGAAATAATTCAATTAACACACGCAAGCGGGGCGCGCGAGCATTCGGCCGAAATGCGACTGTAAATGCGGTGACGGCAACTGTTAAAAATAAACCAATAAGCAAGTTTTACATTTTGCCGCGTGCGCCTTTCGATTCACGATTGCTCTTTTGTTTTCCTTTCGCTCCAGTGTGACCACACTGCTGGTGTCGCAATAAGGCGTGCGACCCTGGAGAAAAATACCGAAGAAGTTGCGAAAAGACAGCTGTGGTTGCAAAAATAGTGCAGATCTTATGAATCTCATTGGAAGTCATGGAAACTTATAATTTATATATATTTATATTTATAATTATCGAAAATCGCGAAACAGCGTACAATATGTTACTTGAACAAATATGACACTTCATTTTGTATACCTAAAGAAATAGCTTCAATACTTCTCTTTTATTTTGATATAATTTTAACTTTTTACTCAATTAAAATGAATTAAAAAATGAGAATTTAGTTGAAAATATTTCGATAGCAACGATACCAACGATTAATCGACTAGTCGCAGTATTTTCTGGTATATTTTGAATGCTGGCACGGTACTACCACTTTATCATGTGATTTGTGATTTGTCAAATATTTCTGATAACCGAATGGCAGACCAAAGCAAAACTAGAAATTGAGAGAAATTGCTGATTTTTCAATTAAGCTGCATTCTATTTAACTGAAAAGATGTCGACCAAGAACAAGAAAGCCGCCGGAGGCAACGGAGTTGCGCCGAAACAAACCCGCCAGCAGTCGCACGTATGTAACATGACGGCTCCGATTGCCGGCTAGCTAATCCCTTGTTTATTTTGGATGCCCAGGACTCGCAGGACTACAGCTCCTTCAAGACAGTGCTCTTCTACTGCATGCTTATCGTTTTCCTGCCCGTGCTGACCTTCTTTGTGCTGAAGGGCTTCGTTCTGGACCAGTTCCTCGACATTTCCGAAGTCAAAGTGAACATAGCATCCGCCGTGGGAGCGGTCGTTGCATTGCACATCGCCCTGGGACTCTATATATACAGGGCCTACTTTGGGGCACCCGGTTCCAAGGGCTCCAAAACGGACTAATCCTCATCTACCCCGGACTGTTACCCTATTTCCATTAACTTTAAGTCGGTAGAGCACTCTTGTACATACATACATGCTACATATATAGATACAATTGTTTACATGCCAGCGAGGGAGGAGAAAGTCGCCTGTAAACCGTGTGTAATCGCTTTTCATTGCATAAGTTTCGATAACAGCGTGGAAAACGTGTTGTGTTGTGTAGTGTTCTGTGTGCATAATTTGTATTAAAAATATACATGCATAAGTGAAATGCGTCTGCTACTCAGAAATTATTCCCTAATGGAGGCCGTCAAAAGATTGCTGCCGAGACCGCGCAAAAAAATCTACAATCTAGGCGCTTGCTTCGAACTGGTGGATATTCCTAAGGTTAACTAAAACATACATTTATTTGTACTCTCTGCTTGAAAGGGGAGTTCTGTATAAAGTATACTGACTTCGGGGATTTTATTATATTGATAAATTAATTTTATGTTTTTGAATTTTATATTATATGTTTTCTTTTTGATTGAAGCACAAATTAGTCATTTTATTATTTTGTAAGAAGAGAATGGCTAGTGAACTGAATATTTCGTGTAACCATTGCTTAAGACCCCTGCTCATTAAATCTAGACACGCCCGTGACCTGTTTTTATGGGGGTGCCACCTGTTCGGGACTGGTGCTGCCACCTGATACAAATGGCAAGCAGCTGTTTAAATAATACGCGTAAACAAAACGATTTTGGTTGAATTAGTAAACAAGGAAATTAAATGATTTTTGAGAGGAGTGCAATAAATTACTGATGGGAAACAAATAGACACCCACAACGAGCGTTACCTATAGACAGTGTTATTTTCGTTAGCATTTTGACCCCCTTTGCGACGCCCATTTTTGTTATTTTGTGCCTTACAAGTCGGCCGTAAAAACTGGCCAAAATGATAATTTAATAGACTCGCCAAAGGGTCTTAAGTACAAGCCGGAGTGTGCCGCAAAATAGTTGCGCAGCCGGATGACCAATCTTTAAACTTCTTACGAACCTGCCGCTATTGATTGCAACCACCTGTTGGGACACAACACTCCCACCGCCGAACAAAAACACTCAGCCACGTAGTCTTAAGTCAGTCGGTTAAATATGCTACATCGAACAGCTAGAATGTGGACGCTGTGCGTGCAGACAGCTTTGATAGCCACCTTGGTGAGGGGATCCACTTCCCAGAAGGATAATCTCGTAGGAAGAACACAGGTCAATGGAGGGTAATGCAGCTAAACCAACCGCCTGCTTAATATGTGCTTTCTTTTAATTCAAACAGATATCCTACAATCCCAGCGAGCTCTCCGAGCCCCGATTCCTGGAGTACAGCAATCTATCCGATAAGCTACACCTAAGGGAAGCCATTGACAAAATCCTTATACCTCGAGTTGTGGGCACAACAAATCATAGCATCGTTCGCGAATACATCGTCCAGAGTTTGAGGGATCTAGACTGGGATGTGGAAGTAAACAGCTTTCATGATCACGCTCCCATCAAAGGCAAATTGCATTTCCACAACATCATCGCCACCCTGAATCCAAATGCTGAGAGATATCTGGTGCTGTCCTGCCATTATGATAGCAAATACATGCCTGGAGTGGAATTCCTGGGGGCCACCGACTCGGCAGTGCCCTGTGCCATGCTCCTCAACCTGGCCCAGGTGCTTCAGGAGCAGTTGAAACCCCTCAAGAAGAGCAAACTGAGTTTGATGCTCTTGTTCTTCGATGGCGAGGAGGCTTTTGAGGAGTGGGGACCCAAGGACTCCATCTATGGAGCACGACACCTGGCCAAAAAGTGGCACCATGAAGGAAAACTTGATAGAATAGATATGCTGGTGCTCCTGGATCTGTTGGGAGCCCCCGATCCGGCATTCTACAGCTTCTTCGAAAACACCGAGTCCTGGTACATGCGTATCCAGTCCGTGGAGACACGTCTTGCCAAGTTGCAGCTCCTGGAGCGCTATGCCAGCAGTGGAGTTGCCCAGCGCGACCCCACCCGCTACTTCCAGTCGCAGGCCATGCGATCCTCTTTCATCGAGGACGATCACATACCCTTCCTGCGGCGAAATGTGCCGATCTTGCACCTCATTCCGGTGCCCTTTCCCAGTGTATGGCATACGCCCGACGATAACGCCAGCGTGATCGATTATGCGACGACGGACAACCTGGCACTGATTATACGGCTCTTCGCTTTGGAGTATCTGCTGGCCGGAACCGAGGCCAAGTAGTCAAGTGGGCTTCCGTGTGAATCACAAATGACAAATGTTGTATCTACTTCAGGCCTTATCTAATTGACCTGTTCCAGTATCGGAGCATTGTTGGAAGTTCTTATGCCCGCCGGAAGATCCCTAGAAAACCTTGTTGTAACCGACTGCGTGCTTTAAAACTAATAAGGGAAGATCTGCAACACGCGTACTCCAAATATTTTTATACACATGTATTTATAGAAAATGCTTAGCTAATGACACGTCAGGTTTATATATTTTTTGTAATCTTTCGGTTGTAAATTGTTTCACTTATGTAAGTTAACTAAGTTAACCGGACTGATTGTCCGCACACCAGCACCGGTCAAATTGCTGACCAAGCATTTGGCCGGAAGCTCATGCATAGCCGGCAGAAGCTCTGCGCATTGGCAGAGGCCGCTATGATGTTTTTCCCTTTGTTAGCTTATAGTCAGTTTGATTTTGTATTCAATAAAGAGCGCATCGCGCCTTCAATCAACTCCAGCTACTGCTGTTATCATTGAATTGGTTGGCTAGCCTTAAGGGCAGTCAACAACGGAGAGACGTTCTCCCACCATATCTCCCAATCTAGGAGAAGAGGTCTGCGGCAACCGCCCTGCCTCCCAGTGACAGAGGAACCCCCCGTTACCTGCAACCTACGCCGGAGACCGCGGCGAGGGACCTGCACCTTATATTTAATTAATTGGCACCCAACTCCAGGAACCCACACCACTACCCTGAATCATGTAAGTGGGATTCTCAACTTAAACACTACTCCAAACTGCGTCTAGAATTTTAAAATATTTGGGATGTTTGTGCGAGTTACATAAATAAATTAAGAAAATCGGCATTTCCACTACAATAAACGTTTATATGTGTTGCGAATTAAGATTATGTTACTGTTATGAAGTTTAAATATCGAATTTTGATTTGTGGTTGACTTTGCAATCCATATTGTGTGCATTTCATTCCGCCTTCGCACATCCGCGGGACACTGTCGTTTCATTCGAAATTTAATTAGCTACATTGGCTTCGCAGCCCTTTCAAGCTTTGTTGTTTTTGACCCACTCCACTTCGCTACCCGATACTGGCGCATGCATTGCTGTGACAATTTTGTGCCTTTTATTTATCTCTTTGTCTTTGCTGTGGCAATTTTTGTCTTTGTATATTTGTTTGCCTTATTGGAGACCCGCTCCCCGCAGGCCCTTCACCTTATCGTTACTTAGCTAGACAGTGGCTCTGCTCGTTGAGTCTTCGTCCAATGCCTTCAAAGCGGCGACTCAGCCCCCGCGACCCCCTTGCCGTACTGTTTGGCCCCACGGGCACAACGGCCTGAGTATTCACATACATAGCTACCCATGAGCGAGTCATTCCGACAATATAGGAATTCTAAAAAGTGCGCTAGCGACTCAGAGTCCGAAAGCGACGATTCGACAGAAAACTCTGTACGTAAAAACACCCCAACTAACGCATTCACTGCATATAAAATGTCCCTCGAAACGGAACAAATTAAAGCTCTCATAAGGGCATTACAAGAGCAAGCCTTAGAGAGTCAACGCAGGGAGGCTGACTTGCGTAAAACAATTCAATATCTGGCCGGCCAGGTCGCGGCCATACAGATTGCCCCTGCCCGGGCAGAAGCTCCCCCAATCAAGGTTTACAGACCAGTAGAAATCACCGGACTGGTCCCTTGTGGGGAAACATTGGATGCCGTTAAATGTCTTCCAGACTTTATGGGGACACAGGAGACATACGTCTCCTGGCGGCAAGCGGCAAATGCCGCTTACCATATGTTCAGGAAATATGAGGATAGTTCGCGGCACTATCAAGCTGTGGTCATCATCAGGAGCAAAGTTAAAGGCCCTGCTGATGCAGTTCTGTCGTCCTTTGGGACTATACTGAATTTCGATGCGATCATAAGTCGCCTCGATTTCACGTATAGTGACAAACGCCCGATACACGTTATCGAGCAGGAGCTAGGCACCCTCAGACAGGGAAGCCTGACGCTCCTCCAGTATTATGATGAGGTCGAGAAAAAACTCACCTTACTCACCAATAAGGCGACTATGTCTTATGAAGCGTCGGCAGCAACGGTGCTGTGTGAGAAGTTCCGAGATGATGCTTTGAGAGTTTTTGTCTCGGGGCTCAGGCGCAACCTCACAGACGTGCTATTCGCGGCAAAGCCTAAGGACATGCCGTCAGCGCTCGCCCTGGCGCAGGAAGTAGAGTCCAATCATGAGCGGTACACTTTTGCAACTTCATTTGCACGAAGCCAAGAGGATAGGGACCACAAGCAATATCCCAAAGTGCAGGAGCGCCAACGGGCCCCCCCACAAGCCGGCTCGCAGGGAAGTGCTGGGAAGAACCCGCACTTTACTAAGCAGCATAGAGCACAGGTGCACTCCGCTCCACGTAGCGACCGAATGGCCCGAGAAAACATGCCAGAACCCATGGACGTTGACCCGTCGTTGTCCAGGATGCAGCCATCTCACGCCCCGGCTTACCCGAAATCGAAGCCGGCCGCGTCTGGCCGTTCGGTCCCACCAAAAAGGCAAAGGGTCAACCATGTTGCCCAGGCCTCTGATGATTTGGACAAGGTTTATAACACCGCAGCCTCCAGTGCAGCAGTTAAAGTCGACGACGATTCCATCCTAGAGTACGACTCGGATACCATTAATTTTTTAGGGGAAAGTCCCTGCTACCCGTCATCAGACGAAGAGTAGCGGGGATCGACATGAAACTACTGATTGATACGGGCGCGGCAAAAAATTTTATCCGACCATTTAAGGGGTTGAAAGGCGTCCGCCCGGTGCAGTCCCCATTTACAATCCATTCGATTCATGGTGTGACTACAATAACTAAGAAATGTTTCGTGTCCATTTTTAATCTTAAAGCTACCTTTTTTTTATTACCAGACTTGACCTCCTTTGACGCGATCGTTGGCCTAGACCTGTTAAAACAGGCCGGCGCGTCACTTTGCCTAGCTTCCGGCAAGCTCAAATGGGGCTCCGGAGCAGAGCAAATTGACTTTCATACTTGCCCCGATGTCAATTTCACCAAAGTAGATTGCTCGGACGCACCGCCCTTAATTAAGGGTGCTTTTTTAAAAATGCTCGGGAATAGGAAAAAAGCTTTTGCTGATCCTAATGAGGCTCTTCCTTACAATACGTCGGTGGTAGCCACCATCCGGACGGTTGATGAGGAGCCCATTTATGCCAAGTTATACCCATATCCCATGGGAGCAGCTGACTTCGTCAACGGCGAAATTCAGGAACTGCTTAAAAATGGCATAATCCAAAAGTCAAAGTCCCCCTACAATAACCCAATATGGGTCGTAGACAAAAAGGGCACTGACGATGCGGGCAATAAAAAAATGCGCTTGGTGCTGGACTTTCGAAAACTTAACGAAAGGACGGTACCAGACAGATACCCCATGCCAAATATCTCTATGATATTGGGGAATCTCGGCAAGGCCAAATACTTCACGACCCTCGATCTGAAGTCTGGCTACCACCAAATCACGCTCGCAGAACGCGACCGTGAAAAGACAGCGTTCGCAGTAAACGGAGGGAAATATGAGTTCCGAAGGCTGCCATTCGGACTCAGGAATGCTGCAAGCATCTTCCAAAGAACAATTGACGATATTCTGCGAGAGCAGATCGGAAAGTTCTGCTACGTTTACGTCGATGACGTCATCATCTTTTCGGAAGATGAAAACGACCATGTCAAGCATGTAGATTGGGTTCTGAAGAGCCTGTACGACGCTAACATGAGAATATCGGCAGAAAAGTCACGTTTTTTTAAGAAAAGCGTGAGCTTCCTGGGGTTCATCGTCACCAACAATGGGGCGGCGACTGACCCAGAAAAGGTTAAGGCCATAAAGGAATTTCCGGAACCCAAAAACGTATTTGAGGTAAGGTCATTCTTGGGCTTAGCCAGCTATTATCGTTGCTTTATCAAAGACTTCGCATCAATAGCTAGGCCCATTTCAGACATATTGAAGGGCGAGAACGGTAGTGTTAGCCGACACAGGTCCAGGAGTATCCAGGTAGAATTTTCCGAAGCGCAACAACGTGCCTTCGAAAAGCTACGCAATATCCTGGCGTCTGAGGACGTCATCCTGAGATACCCTGATTACAAAAAAGCGTTTGATCTAACGACAGACGCTTCGGCCTACGGCATTGGCGCAGTGCTGTCCCAGGAGGGACGTCCCATTACAATGATCTCAAGGACATTGTCTGACAGAGAGGTTAACTATGCTACCAACGAAAGGGAGCTGTTAGCCATAGTCTGGGCACTGGCTAAGTTGCGGCACTACCTGTATGCGGTTAAAGAGATAAACATCTTTACCGATCACCAACCTCTGACGTTCGCGGTATCGGAGTCCAATCCGAACGCCAAAATTAAGAGATGGAAAGCACGCATCGACGAGTCCGGCGCACGAATTTTTTACAAGCCTGGGAAAAACAACCTCGTTGCAGATGCCCTCTCGAGACAACAACTCAACGTTGTTGAAGAGCAAGAACCGGAGTCGTGCGCGGCCACGATTCACAGCGAACTTTCGCTTACGCACACGATCGAGTCCACGGACAAACCCGTGAATTGCTTCCAGAACCAGATAATTTTGGAAGAGGCGCGCTCCCATTGGAAACGCACTTTTATATTATTTGGGAATAAGAGGCGGCACTCGATCAATTTCTCGTGCAAACAAGCTTTGCTGGAGGAACTCGCCAACATCATTATCCCTAATGGTGTAAACGCCTTCCACTGTGATCTTCACACGCTGGCGCTAATCCAGGACGACGTAGTTCGACAGTTTCCAGCCACGAAATTCTGGCATTGTAAGAATAGGGTCACCGACATCTTCGCGATGCAGGAGAGAAAAGAAATCCTCACCGTCGAGCACAACAGAGCTCACAGGTCGGCCCAAGAAAACGTGAAACAAGTACTCTCCGAGTACTACTTCCCGAAAATGACCAAATTGGCGAGCGAAATAGCAGCCAATTGCAAAACTTGCGCAAAGGCAAAGTATGACAGACATCCGAAGAAGCAGGAGCTCGGTGAGACACCAGTCCCGACCCACGTAGGAGAAGTATTGCACATCGATATTTTCTCAACGGATAAAAAATACTTTCTCACCTGTGTTGACAAGTTTTCTAAATTCGCCATGGTACAGCCGATTCTGTCTAGAACCATAGAAGATTTGAAAGCACCCCTTTTACAACTTATGAATGTTTTCCCCAAAGCCAAAACCATCTACTGCGACAATGAACCATCATTGAAATCGCAGACAATAGTGGCTATGCTGGAAAACCATTTTGGCGTCAGCATTTCGAATGCACCGCCCCTACATAGCGTCTCAAACGGACAGGTGGAACGATTCCACAGCACGTTAATTGAGCTCGCCAGATGCCTAAAAATCGACAAAGGCATAAGTGACACAGTGGAATTGGTCTTGCTGGCCACAGCCAGATATAACATGTCCATCCACTCTGTCATCAATAAAAAACCGGCCGAAGTCATGCGGGCAGATCCGGACGATCCACATACCGATGTCCAAGAAAAAATCAAAAACGCCCAGATTTTGACAAGAAAACGAGAGAACGCTTCTCGGCAGAACAGAGTGTTCCAGGTCGGCGACAAAGTCCTAGTAAAGTCAAACAGACGATTAGGCAACAAACTTACTCCTTTATGTGAGGAGAAGACCATCGAGGCAGACTTGGGGACCACAGTCCTTATTAAAGGGAGGGTGGTCCATAAAGACAACCTCAAGTGACCCAAGCAGAGCCTAGCCGCGGCTCCCTCGGAGGCACACTTTTATTCCTCCAATTTGTAGCCACTCGGCATAAGTTTTTTCATTGTTTTTATAGCCGCTTGGCATAAGTTTTTTATTTTTTTAGCCACTTGGCATATTTTTTATATATTTTCGCTATTATTGGTGGTGGGCAACTCCATTCCGAACAAGTAATAATTTATCACACACGTTACAGGTCGCTCCCAACCCTTCTTCTTTGTTTCCTGGCCACGACATCGGCCCACATTACTGACTATTCCCGAGCGAATTACATTCCCGTCATTGACGGTAAAGTCTTAGTCTGGGAGGAATTCGCCTATGTCAGACACTCGGCTAACCTCTCCGAGTATAGGCGGGTAATTGACGAAACCGACAGCATGCTCGATATGTTCCCCCAGTCCCATATGAAGAAACTCCTGAGCGTTGATATCGCTCACCTCCGTGACATGCTTGATTCTTTGAGCATCCATCACAGAGTGGCAAGGAGCCTAGACTTCTTGGGAACTGCGTTAAAGGTTGTCGCAGGGACACCTGACGCGGAAGACTTCGAGAAAGTCAAGTTCACTGAAGCGCGGCTTGTTGATGCACACAATAGCCAAATCGAAATAAACACCAAAACACAAGTTCGAATTAACGAACTCACTGATACCATAAATAAACTTTTAAAAATTTCCAAAAGCGCTCAGATTGATACAGGTCACCTGTATGAAACGCTTTCTACTCGCAACAGAATCATTGTAATGGAATTGCAAAACTTAATGCTCACTATAACCCTCGCTAAAATTAACGTAGTGAGTCCAAACTTCTTGGACCACGCAGATCTGGAGAGTATTTGGGGCGAGGAGCCCACCAACACCCCCATAAGGGAGATTTTGTCCGTTGCGTCTGTAAAAGTCCTACAATCCCTTAACATCTTACACTTTATTATTAAATTCCCCAAGATTATCATGGCGTGCAACAAAGTCACTATCCTTCCAGTGGTACACCACGATACGGTGTTAAGGTTGAAAGATAATGTGGTAGCAGAGTGCAACAGAGAAATACGCACAGTAAAGAATTGCTCCATAACACCAGGGGCAACATTTTGCCAGTTATCTTCAGTGAGCTCGTGTGCGCAGGAGCTCCACGCTGGGGTCGTAGCACATTGCGACGCACAGCAGAGTGATCTACATCCGATCACCTACGTCGACGAAGGAATAATCGTCATCAATGACAGACCAGCACTCGTGCGTGTGGACAGTGGAACGGCCATCCACATTAGAGGCACGCACCTCATAACATTCATTGAGAGTGCCATGGTCAACGAGACCGTCTTCTTTAATCATGACATGGTCCAGAATAGGGCGCCGGGAGTGGCTAATTCCCCAGTCCTTAATATCTCGATGAAACACGAGGTCCTGAGCCTCCCATACCTTCACCGTTTAAGTGAAAAGAACTTGGAGCAAATCAGGAACTTCGAGAAGGACGTCGACGGATACCGACTAAGTCAGATAGCGCTAGTTGCGGGAGCAATTTTCTGCGCTCTTATCTGCATCGGTTTAACCTGGCAGCGAACCACTAGGGCCAAGAAATCTACAGCCCAACTGAAGGAAGTTCTCGCCCAAATAGGGTCAGCCGAGGGCGGCCTTAATCTTGAGGAGGGAATAGTTAACTAAGTTAACCGGACTGATTGTCCGCACACCAGCACCGGTCAAATTGCTGACCAAGCATTTGGCCGGAAGCTCATGCATAGCCGGCAGAAGCTCTGCGCATTGGCAGAGGCCGCTATGATGTTTTTCCCTTTGTTAGCTTATAGTCAGTTTGATTTTGTATTCAATAAAGAGCGCATCGCGCCTTCAATCAACTCCAGCTACTGCTGTTATCATTGAATTGGTTGGCTAGCCTTAAGGGCAGTCAACAACGGAGAGACGTTCTCCCACCATATCTCCCAATCTAGGAGAAGAGGTCTGCGGCAACCGCCCTGCCTCCCAGTGACAGAGGAACCCCCCGTTACCTGCAACCTACGCCGGAGACCGCGGCGAGGGACCTGCACCTTATATTTAATTAATTTGTACATATTCAGTTCAACATATACATAGTAAATGTACCTTAAAACAAATAACCGCACTGGTGGGACAAATTTAGATTGTGTTTTGTCACAAGAGGGAGACGAAAATAGCTTCTGGATGGAAGAACTTCCGGTTTCTTCTTCCCGGTTTCAGATGGAAACCAAACGTAAATATTTTGAGCGATGGCTTAAACTTTACAAAGTCTGCATTAAAAATATAAAATGATTTGGCATGAAATGTACTGTACATTCTCCTCTTTCATTCTCGTCATAAAAATTGTTAAACCTGTGAATTTAAGCGTCTCGTTTAAGAAATAGGCTCAAACGTCTATATATCCATATATCTATATGGCAAATTCGTAAACTAACTTAAGAACTAGCTAAAATCGTTAAGCCTTGATTGAAAGCTATAGTTATTGAAACGGAATCAATCGCTGCTCGTTGGCCCAGGTGGACTTCCGCTTAACTCGGCTGTATCTTCTTTCGTCGCATCCACACAAGTTTCCTCTAGTTTGGGCATGGACTTCGCCACTTGCTGATCTTGACCCTTTAGCAGCTGGCCTGCGGATAGTTCCTCCGGTTTCTCCACAACCACTGCACTCAGCTCAGCGCAAGACTTGGATTTGGCTCTGCTATGTTCGTGGCTGTTGCCTGCACACTTGACTGGAGAAGATGATTTTCGGCCACTAGGAGCGTCACAAACCTCGCGGAGATCGGTGCGTGAATCCCTACAGCAAACCTTCTCGATGCATTCCACTGCCTGGCATTGCATCAGGCATTCTAGCGAGGCAGAGGCATTCTTATTGGTGGACGGATAGAACTCCGGTTGGATTGTGACCGCTCCGATTCCCTGATCGTGGAAGTATGACCGAACCTGTTCGATGATCTTGAGGTAGAGTTTGGGATTCTGGAACTGGATGTGTATAGTAGCCACGTATCGGTGGGCGGCCAATTGCCATATATGCAGGTCGTGGTAACTGATGATCTCCGGGAACTTGGTGACCAAGGTTCGCTCAAAGATCTCCAAGTCGATGGAACCAGGAATGGTTTGCAGAAGGATCAAGCAGGATTCCTTCACTGCGAAAAAGATGGAATAAAGTATGTAAATCTTTTATTCTTGGCACTTAATAAGTATACTTACTGTAGGGATAACTGAGCGTCACCAGCAGGACGCAGGAGAAAATTGAGAGCACGGGATCAATGAACTTGGCTGTGTGCTGCTCATCCTCCGCCACATAGACGATTGCGGCACAAACGATCACAAATATGGTACTGGACACATCCCGCAGCATTTCGACGGCTCCCTGGCGTTTGGTGGCGAAATAAACACTGCCCACCTCCGTCTCTAGTTCCTCGCGCAACTGACGATCATTCCGGGATTTGCTGAGGTGTCTTTGCATCGGAGTTAGGGATAGATCCAAGTTGCTGGACATGGGTCGCTCCAGCACCACGTTTCCGCCGGGTGTGAGGTGCAAAAAGCTACCCTGGTGCAGCGTGTATCCACCAATTAGCAGATATGTCAGTCCATTCAGGATTAGCCCGATGAAACCCAGCATCATCACGGGTATGGGCAGATGCATGGTGTCCTGATGATCGATGTGAACCAGAGTTTGCAGAGCTTCCACCACCAGCGAAAAGGATAACGAGGCCAGGATGATGAACACAATCAGCATGGTCAAAATATCGATCCTGGCCCAACCAAATGTATTCCGAAGCTTCTGCTCCCGACACTCCCTTTTGGCCCGTGTTTGGGCATCCGTGTCGGCCAGGCTTATAGCTACTCCGGAGCCATTTATCTTGGTCAGGGCGGGGGAAGGATTCCTAGCCTCTGGCGCTTGTTTACTGTGCTGTAAGATAAGGAAGGCGAAATCAGAAACTGGTAATATAATATATAATAATATAATATTAATATATATATATATTTAATATATATTTAATATATATAATATATATATATATAATATATATTTATTACTTAGAAAATGCATCTAAATTTTATAGCCTCTAAAAATTCCTTCAAAAATTAATATTGTTAATTTGCTGTACAGCTCGCACTCAAGTTCATTCTTCTCTGATTTATTGTTATTAGTAATTGCCATAAGACTTATATACAAAATTAACTTGTTTGTTCTGAAAACAATTGGCATAGAAATACATAGAATCGAATGGAAAAGCATAATCATCGTCATGCTTTCCATGCCAATTGGCAATGTCTCCTCTACAACAATTTTGGTGGGCAGCTATTTAAACACTCCGCTGATCGTCTGTCTGTCTGTCTGTCTGTCGGTCGGTCTGCTCCATTATATAAGCCCAAAATCAGACCACTCAACTGTCCACACCTACAACATCGACCACTGTTTGAAAGCTTTCGATTTCTGGTGTTTGGAATCGCCTGTAACTCGCCGAATTTGGCCATGTCTTGTTCAGTTTCTGCGATTTTTTTTTTGGGCCTGGTCTTTGTCTTTTGCGAAACGTGCTTGGCACGCTTTCCCATGCCGGCAACGATTTTAGCATTGGTTCAATATTAAAATATTATCTTTGACTGCTACATAAATTTTTAGTTGGACATTTTGATTGTGGAAGTATTCACCTTGAATTCCAATCAACTTAAAAACGAAGAAACAGATCGAACAAGATATATAATTGTGGATAAATGTTTATTAGTATTATAACAAATAGAGCGGTATATAAACAAACTTTGACTAATTGTTGACAAACAACCCGCCTGCAATACGTTCGCTTATACAAAATTAATTAATCCCTGAAGAATTATACATACCCTACCATCTCTAACAGCATTTCTAAATATCCAAAATTTGAAGTCCATTACCAGACGGCTGATATAAAGAGTATCTGAGACTGAGAAACTGAGGCAATAACTACGTGTAATAAACCTGATTTCATGTCACCTGCTGTGTAGACAGGGGTATTACACTCGAGGAGATAATTTCACAGCAATAGGATGATAAGCCCCATGAAAACGGTGACTAAACTCACTGATTAGCCCAAATAATAACGAAAGCAGCCACTCCCATGCAGAGATGATAAAAGTATTTCAAAAATTCGGCCATAAATTATTACAAAAAAAAAACAGTCCAAACGAAACCAGTTCTGCGCAAAATAAAAAGGTGTTTGGAATGCGTTTTCGATACACTTTGTTGTGGTTCGGCTTATAAAAGTTCAATGCACCAGCATTTGTTTCGACTTTGCACACTAGCACGCGACATTTCCTGGCCAAAAAAATGTTAAACCGGGTAGCAAAATAAGTCAAAATAAACCGCGCATGCAACACAATTATTGTTTTCAAGTAATCACCGCATAAATATTGGGTGTTGAATGTGTAACTTTTCATACCCAAGATTCGCAGATCAATTGGGTATACTAGATTCGTTGGAAGGTATGTAACATGTAGAATGAAGTACATATTTATTCTTGATCAAGATCACTATCCTAGTCAATCTCTCTATGTCCGCTTGTCTTTCCTTCTGTCTGTCCGTCCGTATGATCGTCGAAGTTTTGGAAACTTAAAAAGCTAGAAGGCGGAAATTAATCATGTCCAATGGGTATCTGATAGTCGAGGAAGTTGGCTAAAGCGATCTTTCTTGGTTCATTTTGATACATATCAAATGTTTTCTTTATAAATACTTAAAAAATACAACTTAAGTTATTAAGAATGCCAAACAAATAATTAAAACAATTATTCTGGCATATAAAATGTATCATTATAAATCATTATTAAACCTAAAATCAATAGTTACAGATAGGTTTTTAATTGGTTGACCTACCTTAATTGTGATGATACAACCGCCGAGTGCGAAAATATTACACAGCATGTGATGACTGGCCATCAGCAGAGTGAGTCCATGGGTCAAGTGGCTGAGGATCAGCTGGAGCACGAAGTAGCAGATCGATAGTACCAGTACGGTGTACAGCGGTATCGGCTTGCACCGCTGGAGAATATCCTTTACCATTGTTCTGTGGAAAGAAGGGCATCGAAAGGTCAGTAAGAAGTGAAGTGATAAGTTAAATATCTGGTAGATGCGAAAATGGCGGACAAATGGCTCTTGACAACAAACTGCACTAGGTGTGATCTATATAAATCTATATTCAAATTTACTATTCGCATGTTCATCAACTGTCGGTCAACATTACTTGGAAGTGGCAGATGAATGAACTGGCTGGGAATTTATATATATATTATATTATATATATATATATATATATATATATATATATATATTATACATTTCGATTCGGTATATATATTTATGATCATTAAAGCTTATTTAAAAGAATTATAAATGAATCTTATCTTATAGCTTATTTCAATACAACTCAAAAATGCAGCATTAGTTAAAACTGTAACTATAGTAATTGTTATAATACCAAATATTAGCCCTTCGATAAACCCGGTAAAACCCATCCGAACTGTGTCAAGTTCAAGATCCCAAAGGGGGATAAGCGCACCGATCCGATTTGGGGCGATACTGCCACTGAACCGAGCTGAACCTGCCATATTTAGGGTTCAGTTCATTTCCAAGCTCGTATGCCATTCACCACCACCATGATCGTCATCATGTGGGCACGGGCCTGAGCTCCTCCTGTCGCTTTTGCATGGGTTGCATGCAAATGAAGATGCTAAATGGGCCCGCTACACCCGTGGTTACCTCAGCGAATCTCATCGAATCGATCGTTCGATAGCCTGGGACATTGACGTAATTTTACGTGATTGTGGACATATAGCTACCGATTGTTTGATGGACGCCCCCACTCAGTGTGTTTGCCGCCATGTAACCCCAAGGTTGAACCCCATTCGGTTGGTCATTTAAATGGCCTAAATGCCCTCTAGTAGAGTAATTAGCGAGGGACATGTCGCGGTTTAATGGTATTTTTGGTTAATCCGAATAGACCATCTAAACAAAAACTGAAGGTCCGTGCAATGACCTTTATGGTAAATAAATGTGATAAGTTGAGGTATACAATGTGCCTAACTTAAAGAACAGAACCATGGACCTGCTATATGTTATACTTCATTAATGATATTTATAGTAATCCATTTATAGACAGCATTTCTATATGATTTCACTGTCGTTATATAAAACTTCCTTAAAGTGACAGAACAAGCCCAAATCGACTGTTGATTTAAATCTGTCGCTTCCACGTGGAATCCTCAATAGGATTATTACGCAAATTAACATTGCCGCCCAGAATACAATTTTATCAAATGTACAAACGCCTATGTTTGTCGTCGATTCGACTCTTAAATGAGCCAATTGCATTCCAAATTGTCACACGTGCAATGGCATATAATTAGAATAGATCAAATGATAAAATCTATTGTTTTAGAACCCCATAGAGATAGACATGGAAAGCGAGTAAGCTAAGTACTAAAGCGCTAAACGGCGCCTCGGGGGCACTAGATTGTGCGCCCCAGCAAACAATCGACTGTTTTCCATACTATAGCTATAGTAATTCCAGCAGAGACATTGTAGAAATAACAATTAGCAGGTAGCAACAAACTATTTGGATGAGTGGATGAGGCCATAGACATCTGTTTGATTAAATGGATTCTGTGTACTCGTGTATCTTCCAGTTGTTCCACTAAATGTTCATTTCCTCAATTTGATTTCGTTTTCATTCGAAATCCGAAATGGATGGGTAGTGGGTGGCAGGAGGCAATGTTATATAGGCTCGAACAAAAGATAACACAAGATAAGCAGAGCTACAGATACAGATACAGATAAAGATACTGATTCGTGTGAAGCCTCAGGTCGCTCATTGTTGCTGTAGTTGCTAGGGGATAATGAAGATAACGAAGTGATCCTCCCGATAAAATGTGGTGTGATATGAGTGGCATGTGGATGAGAACTGACGGTTCCCAAAGACTACCAAAAAAAAAGCAAAGATGTCAAGGCAGGTCTAAAAGCTGAAATTAGGCTTAGCTTTTCATTTACAATTTTGTATACCCATTACTCGTAGAGCAGGAGGGTATACTAGACACCCAGGAAAATTTTAGAGTAATAATAGGGTAATGCAAGGTCAACAGACTTAATGCCATTTTTTGGGGTAAAAGATTTAATGTACACTTGTTTTCGAAACCGATTAAAAAAAAAAGAAAAAGTTGGCATATCACGCTAGATTGAATAAAGTAATTGCTCGTATTTATTGGATTTGTATATTTAGCGAATTTTTTTTTTTCAAATTTAATGCTTACTGGTGGTAAACTGTTTAAATAAAGAAAATTAATATGCAACATATCGGTATTGTTATTGATATCGCCGCTAAACCTTTGATTTAACATCACTCGAAATATTTATTGAAGTGAAAACAGAAGCAATCGGCAAGTAAAATGAACAACTTATAACGTGTAATTAAATTTATATATAAATTTCTTTTAGTTTGTATGTTAACTAGCTATTTAATTGCGAATAAGTCCAATGTTCAATTGAATGTCCGTCCGTCCGTCTGACCGTACATATTTTTTTAAAGATATTTGTAAAAAGTTGAGACAAGGCATGCATCCCGACATCTGAGTAACAGGTATCTGGTTATTTTATAGATGCTATGTATAGTTAAACAACTATTTTACAAAAATGAAATTGCTCACAGATTAGTATTGCGAGAAATCTTTTTACTTTCGAGAATTCAATTGCAAAATTTTAAGGTTTTTATGGAATGTTTTTTCACCCCTTTTGTCATAATTATTTGATTACCCTCGAATCCGGACCTTCTCAGATGGCGTAAAGTCCAGATCGTAAATCTGAGCCAAGAGTTGACAGCTCAATTGCCAATTAGACCAATGCAACAGCTCACTCCATTAATTGAAAAAATAAACAAAAAGTGAAGCGTGCAGTAAAATTCGGGACCAATAACATTTGCTTTTTGTTTTGATTTGCCATCATCAGGTTTCAGGTGCATTAATTCTGTTTGCTTGTTTAATTTTTTGCTTCTTTCGGACCATTGCCTGCATACAAATGAAGTTTGGCAACAAACAGCATTTGTTGCCTATTGGTTTTTGCGTAGATTTTAAACTGAATTACAAAAATACTTCCTATACGGGTCCCTGGCCTGTTTTCAAAACAACCAGCAGCTAAAATCTAACAATTTTGACCATTTCGGACACGATGACAAGGTTGCCGATGCCTTTGGAATTTCTAATTCGCAAGGGAACGGTGTTATTTAAAAATTCTATCAATATTGTTATTGTCTATCAGTGGGCCACAGACAACGTGTGCTGCCAATATTTTATTACTTTGTTGCCCATGAGGCGCATTTGAACATTTCGAACGCGCCAAAATCGGACTCCTGATAAGCAGATAGAGATAGTTGTCTACCGACCCTATCGCTATCTCACCCCAGGTGATTAAGTGGTAAGTGGACAGGTCTGACTGATAAGAGCGATTTGGAAAACAATATCGAAAACAACTCGGCTTTCAGTGGGTTAAAATGCCATCACTAGTCGAGGGATTGATTCGATGGGGAATGTTGATGTTGCCACCGGTAAATGTTGCCAAGTGGAAATTAATATTTTTAGGGGGGCTCTCTTATAATATGGGATGTAAATATGACTTATTTAGGTAATACAGCCTTAAAATCATAGGTACATTATAAATATAAGATGTAAGATAAGAGTTAATAAAGATGGAACAACTAGGCGAAAGTAAGTATGCAGATTTTAAGTTATTCCATATTAGTAAGTAGTAGGCTATAAGTTAAATTGCATTGCACTCGGCTAAATTTTCCGTACTAATTGTGTGTTCTATAAAAATCCAGCTTGTATCTTACTGCTTTTTAGCCCATAATCATAAAAGTGAAACCCAATCCACGTTTTTTTTCGCGAATTCACAACCCTGACCACCTGTACATAGTAAGTGATGAAGCACACGATTCAATGAAATATTCCCATTATAATAAACAAAGAAGTGTAAATATTTTAATTACGATTTTATGCACCACCATCTACGTGCAATCTGCACCTATATACATAAGTATATATCTATATATGTACATATGTATGCTTTCCCTGCATCCTCATCGAAAACGTGATCAGTTGGGGTCCGAGAGATTTTTTGATGATTTACAAAAACCCATTAAAATAATACGAAGTTTGATATTAATGCTGATTACTAAAGACCCACTTCAATTACACTTAATGACTCGAAATTACAAAACGACAAATCTAATTGAATTAAATTTATAAACATACAATGCGGTTGCAGTGATAGAAGTAATAAATACAATAATAGCTTTCTATGTAAGAGATTAAAATATAATAATTTTTCTTTTAATATAAATGTAAAATTTTTGGATCTCACGCTACTCTTTAGATTAATAATTTGAGTTGGCTAATATAACCGTGCAACCAAAAATGCATTATTAACTCAATCGCAAACAAATTAGTTTGTTTATTATTTCATAGAGTAATTGTTTATAATATTTTGGAACTGGAAACACGGCCGAGCTGGGTTCTTCAGAACTTGAGCCAAGGCCCGGGATTAATTTCCATTGAATTAGCTAAGGGTGAGAATTTGTTTTTAGCTTAATCTCGATGCGACTGGCAGGTGGATCGTAGACAGATATAACCGTTAATTAGCATTAATTTCGATCGAACTTATTTTTATACACCGCAGAAGTAATACATATTTCGGGCAATATTTTTTCACATCGGTGCCAAGAGGCGCGAGGCGTCTTAATAATCACTTGCTAAATGGATCTACAATCTGCCCGCTAACGAATCAGTCATCTATATACAATCTGCGAGTATCCAAAACTGCGCGCATTAGGGCGTATTTTTCCGATTCCTGGGCCCAGATACAAAGCCGAATTTCGCATACGGCCGAAAAGCCCTTATCAGTCTAGACCCCTAATACTGTGGCTAAGAACTGGAGAATTACCGTCTTTTGGACTCTGATAAGCGAAAAAAGGCCTGCGTTCGCTTTACGTTTTCTAATTATAACCGCGGCAGCGTAAATTGCTTTGGAAAATGTAGCTTTTCCTATTTTATTGTTATTATTATTATTATTATTATTCACACACACGCACGTTAGCGATTTAAAATATTTCGAGGCACACGCGCTAATTTTTTCGGGAGCGAATCATTCAGATCGTTGTTAACTGCAGCGCGGCTCAAACACGAATGATCGCAAAAGACGACGAGAAATATACATATGGCAAAATAAACGGAAAACCCGAAGCACCATGCCGAACTATAAGTACTCTTTTAATTGAAATTCGAAATGTTATAATACTAGTAAAGCTATGTTCTACAAAAACAAGAAGATTTCCTCATTATAATTCTGAGCATTCATAATTGAATTAAAATTAATTTTAATTTTTTCACTAGAACGGATATGTTCCAAGAGTAGTTAATTTATTTATTTATTTACTTTTGAGTTACTCTTCGTAAGGGTATTAAAGGCAAAGAGAGATGGTCGAATAGGAGCAACAACAACACCAATAACCACGGCCGGCAAAACAAACGAAAAGCCCGCAAATTTAAAGGGTGGGGAGCAGAGATAAGGAAGAGAGAGGTAGAAAGCAACAGTGATAGTATTTGTGTGGGCGAAAAAGTGCGTGAGCAGGTTGAAAAAAAATCAGCTGATTGCATGTGAGCTATTAAAGAGAGCGAAATGAGAGCAGAAAAAGGAGAGTGAAATTTATACATATGTTGCTTGTTTATGCCTGTCAAATGTAGGTATGTTTGTATTGTCGTTATCTAGGTAGGTTTATGAGACAACAACAATGCCATAATAAATATTATAAATACATATTTACATATGAAGCTATGGTAATCTCTATAGAATTACATCCTCAATTGTCAAAAGCAGTGATCTGTGCAGATATTTAACTTATCAAACGCACAACTGAAGTCAACAAACAAAAAACAATGTGTTTTATTATAACAATAATATAAACAATGTGTTTTATTATTTATTTTTAGACAGGGTGATTCAATAGAAATATCTGACACGAAATTTACTCTTTATACACAAATACGTACATATATATGTATAAGAACGCGTTTGACACACTGACAAATGTTTATAATTTTTTGTATATCCTGACCCACTGCATGTGTATAATGTAATGTTACAATACCAGAAATATTTTTGTATCGAAGGAGGTTATTCATGACAGTCGCATTCGCCTGAAATCCCATTATCTTAACCAATCTAAAAACAAATTACTAACTTATATACCCTCGGTACTAATTAGTTTACCCAAGCTGTTACATTCAAACCAAATTAGCTAGTGGTCCGCACTTTATAACCGCAAAAATGTGTATCCATTATGAACAGTTTCACCACAAGCTCACTTTTATTTCACTGCTTATCGGTGTTTTTGGTCCGTAGAAATAGTTAATCCTTAGTTGGCCGATTTCGAACAGATAACACTAAGTTTTCCCGATGCTCTCGGTTTTACAGCTCGAAGGCGACTGCTAACTGAATTCTTTGTCCGTAGAACCCAAGCCGTGCCGAATTAAACGATCCGCGGGCTGGAAATTGCAATTAAGCCACGCACATTAGATAAAAAGTTTGCGGTGTGACAAGCAAGGCAGTTACTTTTCAACTGGGACACGGTTAGCTTATGTCTTATTTGCCAACAAATATTTATAAACTAGTGCCAAGCAAGAAGAGTGGTTTATATGACGGTTTAATTACCGCTAAGAGGCTAAGATATCCCCAAGGTTGTCAAAGTAATTATGAGGTAAAATTATTAGTGCCACCTAAATAGTATGAATAATTCGAGATCATAGTAGTTATAACCGTAGTAGCATTTACCGATATTTGATAATCAGATAATTAAAATATGTTTGGTATGCAATGGCCACGAACACGGTCTATTGGTTATGAGGTCAATTATTTACATATTTAGGGTTAACTTTAGGTTAACAGGGCTTTTTAAAAACTATAGAAAAAACTGTTACTTTCCAAATCAAATGTTTTTCTTCAGTCTGGCAGCTTTGTTTGACGGTAGTTTTTGATATCAACCTGTCAATTCTAGTATATTCCAATTGCTACGCCACGGTCACACTGTCGTGGGGCAAAATAAAAAACTGGCCTGTTCCGAAATAAAATAGGATTTTAAGCGTAAATTAACCGAATCGAGTTGGTCCAGTGTGCCGGTGCGAAATGGCCGCCATAGTACTAACCCGTAATCTCCAGCTGGCCAGTGAGTACCGTGCCTGCGGTCGAAAACCGCCAGGCAATCCAATTATGTAATACGATGTTTGTGGCTAACTTTTGGCTCATTCTCTGTCCAATTCCGGATACTTAGAGCACCACGGCAGTGGCGTGGTTGGAGTTTTGTGCCTGCGTGGATATTCCGCCGCTGCTGCGCCGCCGGAAGATGGTCCACGTCCACTGAAGACCACCAATCCGGCTGCCATGAAGCGCGGAACTGGCGGACGTAGCAGTTTCAATGGGATCGTGGCGACCGTTTTCGGTGCCACCGGTTTCGTGGGCCGCTATGTCTGCAACAAACTGGGCAAATCTGGCACCCAGATGATCCTGCCCTATCGCGGTGACGATTCGGATGTTATCCGTCTTAAGGTCACCGGTGATCTTGGCCAGGTACTCTTTCACTTCTACAACCTGGAGGATCCCGCCTCCATTCGTGACGCAGTCAAGCACTCGAACGTGGTCATCAACCTGGTGGGCAGGGACTTCGAGACCAAGAACTTCAAGTTCAAGGATGTCCATGTCAACGGAGCGGAGAGGATCGCTAGGTGAACATCATAGCCAGCATTATTTGCCTGCCCACTTCTTCATTCTAACTTTGCATGACGTAAACCACTTTTATTTCTTCAGGATTGCGCGCGAGGCTGGCGTGGAGCGCTTAATCCACCTGTCCTCTTTGAACGTGGAGGCCAATCCCAAGGATCTGTACGTCAAGGGCGGCAGCGAGTGGCTGAAAAGCAAGTACGAGGGTGAGCTTCGCGTACGCGACGCCTTTCCCAACGCCACGATCATCCGCCCTGCGGATATCTACGGATCCGAGGATCGCTTCTTGCGCTACTACGCCCACATCTGGCGCCGTCAGTTCCGCTCGATGCCGCTGTGGCACAAGGGAGAGAAGACCGTCAAGCAGCCCGTCTACGTTTCGGACGTGGCCCAGGCCATCATCAACGCCGCCAAGGATCCGGACAGCGCTGGCCGCATCTACCAGGCTGTGGGGTAAGTCAATCTCCGAGTCCAAGTATTTGTACCATGTACATTTTCTTAATTTCCTTTATTCTCTGCAGACCTAAACGCTATCAGTTGAGCGAGCTGGTCGACTGGTTCCACCGCCTGATGCGCAAGGACCAGAAGCGCTGGGGCTACATGCGCTACGACATGCGCTGGGACCCCACCTTCCTGCTGAAAGCCAAGCTGAACAGCTTCATCTGCCCCGGCACCCCGATTGGCGGTCTGCATCCCGCTCGCATCGAACGCGAGGCTGTCACCGACAAGGTTCTGACTGGTGTCCCCACGCTTGAGGATTTGGGCGTCACGCTGACCACAATGGAGCAGCAGGTGCCATGGGAGCTGCGTCCCTACCGCGCCGCCCTCTACTACGACGCCGAGCTGGGCGAGTTCGAGACTCCCTCGCCGCCCAAGTGCATCGAGGCGCGCGATGAACTGCGTCTGTTTGCCTAAGCGGAGCGAAGTAGCTGTCTGTGTTGATTGGAAATTTTTAGTTGGAATTGTTTAAGGCGATGCGTCAATAAAGAGAAGTCGAAAGACCCAATGACAACGAAGGAAACTTATATTTCCAAATATTATATAGACATTGATATATGTATTTATTTCGTGCATTTAAATATAAAAAAATTTATAAATACTTTTGAAAAAAAAGTCAAATGGCTAGAAAAGTTTGATGTCGGAAAAAAGATTGGCAGCTCGAAATACCTTTGGTATTTTTCGGTATCTTATTGAGGTGACATCGCTCCGGCAACTAAATCAAAACAAATGAAATCGCTGTCATCGTCTGGCAACGCTTCGCCCGTCCGATTTTTCTTCCTTTGCGACCAGGAGCTTTTCTGCAGCAGTTTCCTCCGAAACTTACGCCCGTGCAGATTTATGGCCGGAAAATCATAGTACGGAAAATTCGATTTCCCAAGTTTTCTGAGTCTGTGTGTGTGTGTGTTTTTGGTGTGTGTAAAGATTTTCAACTTTTCAGCTTGGTTAAGCGGTGAAAAAAGAATATATCAACAACAACACAAGCGCGCGCCCGCCTCTCTTTTCGCGTTTTTGTGCGTGTGAGTGAGAGTGAGTGTGATAATTATGGCATAAGTGGCATACAAATTATGATAGCAGAATTCCCACGGCCGACGACGAATGTGAATTGGGAAAATCGAAAAAGCAGGCAAAGCCAGGAGGCGGATAAATCGCCGAGCGAGTGCAGCAAATCGATCAGCTGTGACGTCGACGGGGGCAGAAAGTTTGGCCAAAAGAAAAGGTCAAACAAGCAGCAGCAGCAACAACAACAACAACTGCACGCGGAACGGAAAGAGGAGGAGCTCTGTCACAAGCAAGGGGTAAAGGATAAGAGTAGTAAGAAGAAGGAGAATCTAGCAGGCGAGGAGGATAAGAAGAAAAAGCAAGAGGAAAGGGAACATAGCAAGAAGAAGCAGCAGCTTCAGCAGAAGCAAAGGGCAAATAACAAGAAGAAGAAGCGGCATCAGCCTCCCCGTGTACAGAGGAAAAAAAACCTCGTCTTATTTTTAGATTATTTACGCCAGTTTGGTGCCGTCGAAAGCGAAATTGTCGCTGTTGAATCAGCCGGCTGCTGTGACGTCAGAGAAGCAGGCTGCCATCACGCCAACGGTAAATACGCCGCCCATAACGGCACTTGGAGCCATTTCGAGCATAAAACCGAAATTTATGCTCTATATCGTCACCTGGAGATCGGTGGCCCGCTCGAACAAGTGCAACAGCAACAGCAGCTGAGGGTCTGTCCAATCAAGACCCGGCTGCGCTTCGAGATGCTCTTTGCCGAGCCACCGCCCACCCAGGGCCACGCCCCCACCGCCCACGGTCACGATCATACGGCCGATGATATGCCAGATGCGCCACCTGGCGGCGAGCCGGTGATCCCAATGCTGCAGGATCAGCAAAACAGCGAACTTATGGCCGGTGAGTCTAATCTAAAGATATTAAGTTAAAAAAACAACAAGCGGGCTTTATTTCCACAATAATTTACAAATTATTACTTTAATAAATAACGCAATTTAAGCAACAAAGTTTTAAAAGCCTATCACTATGCATGCTAAAAAAAATATATTGCAAACCTAAAGGGATATGACTCATTAGATAAAATGAGTCAATAATAAAAAGCTATCCCTCGAACGATATGTATGAAATATATCCAAACATTTTTATAATTTATAATTTAATACAGACAAATAGTGCGAGATTTGTATTTATATATTTATACCCTTTTCTTGTAGACTAAAAGAGTATTATCGGCTAGATAAAAAGTACGAAACGGGCGGGGAGGTAAGCATTTCCTGCACTCGGAAAAATTGAGAACAAAAAAATAGAGGTCGGTTGCGCTCAGCGTACTCAGTGAATAAATAAACCTTCTTGGTTTCGAGACGAAAATGATCTCAACGTTTATATTTTTTATTTTTCGGAAGAAGTATTGGGTGTAAGATTGTCGAAGAGTCTGAAAAAAGAGAGGAAGACAAATGAAAGCAAAATCATTTGCAATCTGAGAATGGTTTGATCTCGATTTGAGTATGCTGAGAATGATTAGATCTTGGCTAGATTTTAAAATCGAACTTCTCAAAACGAGAACATTTTGGTCACGTCCACTGGTATCGGCAACAAACTGCAAAAAGCTTTCATGTCCACAATTTTGAATTAATTTCTTCACAAATTTGTTTTTGTTTTTCCATTGCTAGCCATGTAATGGGTATGTGATAGTCGAAGAACTCGACTAAAGCGTGCTTTTTCGGTTTGGTATACATATGTATACTTACAATATTCTCATATCCGCACTTCTAAGTTGTGATTGTGATTTGCAAAAATGTCACTATTTATTCACAGTCATATAGAAAGTTTAGGCATGCATACTCAACCCATATTTTAAGACACGAAAATATGTTAAATAATTTTTAATGGCTTACCTTTAAAAAGTTCTAAAAGTAGATGGCTTTACTTGTTGGCTTGTAAATCGGAACCTTATGGTTCTATTCTCACTAACAAGAGAGGGAAATGTTTGTTATTATTAATAGCTTGGATGAATAATGTTAATATATTTGTGAAAATTTCAGCTATTTTGAAAACAAACTTTTAAATTCTCTTATTTGCGTTTTGCTTACGATCTCTTTGACACATCTCTTTGCTTTCTGCGAGGAGTTCTAGTTTAAACGATATATATTTTAAACGACAAAATAGTGTAGTATAGTTCGAGTATCATGTTTTTTACAGTGCAGCCATAACTATATTTTCTATAAAACTGAGGCGTATAAATTGGATTTAAACTGGAGTTGTCAGGCTATTCTGGCGTTGGCCAGTTCGCGGACAGAACACTAAAAAATGGCGCAGTTGAAGTTTCTTAGACCCCTGGTGAAAGTATTGGTTAATCGTTCTGGAATCGGAAAAGCAAGTGTTTGGCACGCGGTGATCGTTACGTTTATGCACTACTTCTCCTGGGGTCTTCTCACCGTTCCCTTCATCGAAAAATTGTCGGGATCGTTTGGGAATCGCGTCCTTCTCGTCGATGGACTGGTTTATGGAGTTAGAGGAATCCTGGGATTTGTGACCACGCCCGTGATGGGTGCCATTTCCGATTTTCATGGCCGGAAAGTAGTGATGCTACTGGCAGTGGCAACCACCTACGCTCCAATTCCATTCATGATGTTGAAGAGTTGGTGGTTTTTCGCCATTCTCACTGTGAGCTCCATCTGTGGCAGCACTTACTCCTCTTCATTGGCCTATGTGGCAGACACAACTACTGTGGAGAATCGTTCAAAAGGCTATGGCATTGTTGCGGCCAGTTTTGGCGCAGGAATAGCCTTTTCACCATCGTTGGGGAATTACTTGATGAAATCGTACGGGTCCGCATCAGTTATTTTGATTGCCGCCATCACAGGCTTGATTAATATAATGTTTATCATATTTGCGGTGCCAGAGAGTTTAGTTTTAAAAGAAAAAAATAATATGTTGGATGAAGAGAGTGATAACAAGATGGAGGACATTAACCCGAAGGAAAGGAAAGAGATCTTAAACAGAGAAGAAAAATTGAATAACCACGTTTCAGCGAACAAATCCAACCACGGCACATCACAAAATCTAGTCACAAATAAAGAGCTGGGCCAACAGTTCAACAAAGAGGAAAACCTTCAGAATGATTTAACTGAAAAGGAGAAAATTGATAATGGATCCCTAAACTCTTCCGATCTTTGGGAAGTGCTGCGTAAAAGTCGTAAGGATAAGAACCTGCTCGTGATATACCTCATAACATTCCTCTCGATTTGGCCCTTTGCAGGAGTGGATTCTACTGCGCCCGTTTATCTCAAAACTAATATGGGATTTGAGTACGAGGAGGTGTCCATGATGTTGGGATTACTATCTGTGCTGGCGATCACATCCAATCTCCTTCTCGGTTATATTATAAACATAGTGGGGGCCAAGTGGTCGATCCGACTGGGATTATTACTCCTGCTATTGCAGTTGTTCTTCTTCGGCTTTGGAACCCATCATTGGATGTACTGGTTAAGCAGTATCTTGGCCGCACTGGCAACAATTATACCCGCTGCCAATAATGCGGTGGCTTCCATCTACGCCAGTCCCGATAATCGGGGTGCTGTCCTGGGCATTATCTCTGGAATTGAGTGCTTGAGCGAGGGTGTGGGACCTGCCTTTTTCGGAGTACTCTTCTTCATTTTCCAGGATGATTCGAAGAATAAAGTTAATTCACCAATTTCAATGCCCTTCGTCATAAGTGCCATTGGTGTATTTGTAGCCATCGTCTTGACAGGTTTTATTAAAAAGGAGACTGTCGAAAAGGCACCATTGATCTATAAGATCATAGACGACGCTAGCGAGGATGAGGTAGAACCACTAGCGAAAACAACATTTAAATATGAAAAGAATAATGGTTATGTAAAACTAGAGATAGATGACAACTATGATTCGGATTGTAAAGAACATAGCTTTAAATAATTGTTATTTAATTAAACGTTATATAAATTTTCATAAAATGTTCACTTGTTTTAAGTATTCAACAAGAGGGAATGCTATAGTCGAGTTCCCCGACTATCAGATACCTATTACTCATCTAGTCGGAATACGATCGCGAAGTTTCATCATTTTTCTGGGATATCGATAGATATTAGGTAATAAAATAAAAAACAATTTAAAAATTTAAAAGTGTGGATCGTTTTGGGCGTTTTGTACGTGAAATGAGGGGCGTGGCCACAGTGTTGTTGGTATACCAATAAAAATTCGCAAGACACAATAAAACGAAGAAAAATCTAAACTTGTTTCAAAAGTGTGGGCGTGGCAGTTTTGGTCGGTTTTATGGCGTTAGAGGGGGCGTGGCAAAAAGTTTTTTTGCAAATCGATAGCAATTTACAAGACTATCAAAAATATGAAAAATATCAAAATATTTTTCAAAGGTGTGGGCGTGACAGTTTTGTGCTGTTTGTGAACGTTAAAGTGGGCGTGGCGCAAACAAAATTACGCTGCGTTTTTGTCTCTAGAATCTGTATGCTGAATTTCAACCTTATAAGTTTTATAGTTCCTGATATCTCGACGTTCATACCGACAGACGGGCGGACGGACATCGCTAGATCGACTCTGCGCTATTGCCATCCTTCTCTGTCCACCTTCTGCCTTTACAGTCTTTTTCTACAAATCTAGTATACTCTTTTACTCTACCAGTAACGGGTATATATTACATTTTAATATAATAAGTCTTAAAAGATGAGTTCAGCTTAATTAATCATAATTAATTAATCAATCTTTTGGGTTCAATACATTTATACATTTATTAGTAATTCTATACATCTCTAATCTTATACATTTTTAGTAATCTTTTCGTTTTTTGAAAATTACAAATTATTTTTTGTTTTCATTTGAAAACGCCGAAAAATGAACAAGTTATACATCTCCCAAGGCATATAGATTTTCCAAATTCCGATCCTAAAAAGTATATATATTCTTGATCAGGATCACTGATTGATTTGATCAGCCAATGTCCACAGGCAGACGGACGTCCATATGAACGTCGAAATCTAAGGAACTACAAAAGGATATTAAAAAACATAGACGCAGCAGAGACTTCCCACACCCACAGTTTTGAAAAATGATTTAATTTCTAAAATTTTTTTGGTTTTGCCAATTACTAGCGATATGACAAAAAAAATGTTGAAATTTCTTGATTGTACTTCTACTAGCTGAGTAAAGGCTATCTGATAGTATTGGAATTCGACTTAGGCGTTCTTTTCTATCTTTTTGAAATTGGACGTGGCAAAGCAAAAATAAAAGGTGGGGATATATAAAGGGGGTCAAACGATACAAAAATTTTAATTTGATTTTCTTGACACGGCTTCCTTAAACTCACAAGTGGCTCGCATAAATTTGAACATCAGATCTTCACATCAATCGATATTTACTTTTAAAAGGGGCCCTCGGCCCGGGTTTTTACATTTTCCAGTTCGATTTTAACCTTATTTTCTCACAAATGTTTTAGGAACTTTTTATGCAATCCCCTTCGTTTTTGCTCCACCTTTCGATTGTTTTGCCACACGTTAAGATCGAAAAAACCACAGCACACGTTCCTGGTGAACTGATTGGTCATGGGTGTCAAGGGAATACTCTCGTATTTCGCTTAATCATTTTGGCCGGGATCACTAGCCGAGTCAATCTGGCCATGTCCGTCGGTCTGTCCGTATGAACACTGGGTTCTCGGCACCTATAAAAACTAGAATGTTACTATTAGGCATGGTTATTTTAAAGAGGTAGACGCATCGCAAGATTGTTACACCCAATCTTGCTACCAGAAATCGCCAAAAAATATCACGCAAACGCTTTTTTTTTTTTTTGAAATTTGTCAAACGCACTTACTCTAGCTGAGTAAAGGGTATCTGATAGTCGGACAACTTGACTCTAGCTGCCAAACTCATTTGGGCCAAGCCCAATCCGAAAACCGTCCAAACTGTCGCGCTTGCACTGTTGAAATCCCTTTCGTTGTCGTTTTTAATTATACTGGTTTACTTGCAATATTCTATGTGACTCCCACCATCTGCTTAAAGGGTATCTGATAGAGTTTCCCTTTGTGTTGTTATATTTTTTGTACCAACAATATTCTCATATAAATTAATGAAGCTGCAGATATTTCAGAAAATTCATTTTATATTCATATAAATTCATATTTATTCAAAGTCATATGGCAATTCTCGAATCATATTTTAAGGCACGAAACTGTGTTAAATAATTGTTTATGGTTTACTTTTAAAAAGTTCGGAATGTTTGATTTTATATTCGTGAAAAACTGTGAATATATGTATATGGCACTACTTGTTGGTTTCAAATAATAGTTTATACGCTAGTTGTAAACGGGAACCTTTTCTTTTAATTGCCAGTATCAAGAGAGAATGATAATAATATATGAATATTAATATATTCGAAATATGTGTACCTCTCTTTCAAATAAACTCAATAAAACATCTTAAGAAACGATATATTTTTTAAACGACAAAATAGTGTAGTATAGTTCGAGTATCATGTTTTTTCCAGTGCAGCCATAACTATATTTTCTATAAAACTGAGGCGTATAAATTGGATTTAAACTGGAGTTGTCAGGCTATTCTGGCGTTGGCCAGTTCGCGGACAGAACACTAAAAAATGGCGCAGTTGAAGTTTCTTAGACCCCTGGTGAAAGTATTGGTTAATCGTTCTGGAATCGGAAAAGCAAGTGTTTGGCACGCGGTGATCGTTACGTTTATGCACTACTTCTCCTGGGGTCTTCTCACCGTTCCCTTCATCGAAAAATTGTCGGGATCGTTTGGGAATCGCGTCCTTCTCGTCGATGGACTGGTTTATGGAGTTAGAGGAATCCTGGGATTTGTGACCACGCCCGTGATGGGTGCCATTTCCGATTTTCATGGCCGGAAAGTAGTGATGCTACTGGCAGTGGCAACCACCTACGCTCCAATTCCATTCATGATGTTGAAGAGTTGGTGGTTTTTCGCCATTCTCACTGTGAGCTCCATCTGTGGCAGCACTTACTCCTCTTCATTAGCCTATGTGGCAGACACAACTACTGTCGAGAATCGTTCAAAAGGATATGGCTTTGTGGCGGCCAGTTTTGGGGCAGGAATAGCCTTTTCTCCATCGTTGGGGAATTACTTGATGAAATCGTACGGGTCCGCATCAGTTATTCTGATAGCCACCATCACTGGGATGATCAATATCTTGTTTATCATATTTGCGGTGCCAGAGAGTTTAGTTTTGAAGGAGAAAAAGGTTATTTTGAATGAAAATAATGATAACAAGGTGGAGGACACGAAAGTGGATGACATAAGCCCAAAGGAAAAGAAAGAGAACTTAAATGGAGAAGGAAAGGTGAATGTTGAAGTGAACAAACCCACCTCACAGAATATAGTCACAAATAAAGAGCTGGACCAACAGTTCAGCAAAGAGGAAAACCTTCAGAATGATTTAACTGAAAAGGAGAAAATTGATAATGGATCCCTAAACTCTTCCGATCTTTGGGAAGTGCTGCGTAAAAGTCGTAAGGATAAGAACCTGCTCGTGATATACCTCATAACATTCCTCTCGATTTGGCCCTTTGCAGGAGTGGATTCTACTGCGCCCGTTTATCTCAAAACTAATATGGGATTTGAGTACGAGGAGGTGTCCATGATGTTGGGATTACTATCTGTGCTGGCGATCACATCCAATATACTACTCGGTTATATTATGAATATAGTAGGGGCCAAGTGGTCGATCCGTCTGGGACTTTTACTATTGTTCTTGCAAATGCTTTTCTTCGGCTTTGGAACCCATCATTGGATGTACTGGTTAAGCAGTATCTTGGCCGCACTGGCAACAATTATACCCGCTGCCAATAATGCGGTGGCTTCCATCTACGCCAGTCCCGATAATCGGGGTGCTGTCCTGGGCATTATCTCTGGAATTGAGTGCTTGAGCGAGGGTGTGGGACCTGCCTTTTTCGGATTACTCTTCTTCATTTTTCAGGATGATTCGGAGACTGATCTTAAGGTCAATTCTCCAATTTCAATGCCCTTCGTCATAAGTGCCATCAGTGTTTTTGTGGCCATCGTCTTGAGCAGTTTCATTAAGAAGGATACTCTTGGAAATGAAGAAACTAGAGTCGCCAACGAAAACATTCCTTAAAGGCGAAAAATAAGGATATTTATAAGTAGATATTAATGACTGCTACTTTGGTTTGGATTTAAAGAATGTAGACTTACGTATCTGTAATTTAAATAATTTTTAACTTAATTAAAAGTCTTCAACTCGAAACTTTTGGATTTGCGACAAATATCGACTGTTTAAACGTGTAGAAAACTTCAAGTTCTTATACCATTTTCGGACTCACCTAACTAACTAATCACCAAAAGGTATTAGCTACGCTGAAAGACCATACAAATTGTTATTTCAGTTCAGTTGAATTTCCAAACTCGAAAGTTTAGTATTCTCCATGTTGAACTCCCATTATATACATATGTCCAAGTTCGGTCTGAAAAAGTTACTCGTATCGTTGGCCTCTACTTCGGGAATTGGAAAGCCAAGTGTTGGGCACATACTAGTAGTTGTTTTTCTGGAATACTTCGCATGGGGCCTGCTAACAATGCCCATGATAGCCACTCTAAAGGAGACCTTCCCAGACCACACGTTCCTAATGAACGGATTGGTCATGGGAGTCAAGGGAATACTCTCGTTTCTGTCGTCGCCCCTGATCGGAGCTTTATCGGATATATATGGGCGGAAAGTGCTGCTCCTTATAACAGTGATCTTCACTTCCTTACCGATCCCCATGATGACCATGGATAACTGGTGGTTCTTTGTGATAAGTTCGATCAGTGGAGTATTGGGTGTTAGCTTCTCAGTGGCTTTCGCCTATGTGGCGGATGTTACCACAAAGGAAGAGCGCTCTAGATCCTATGAACTTGTATCGGCCACCTTTGCTGCCAGCTTGGTGATCGCCCCAGCAATGGGTAATCTCATAATGGATCGTTACGGAATTAATACTGTGGTGTTAGTAGCAACTTTGGTCTCCACAACGAACGTGATGTTTGTACTGCTGGCTGTGCCCGAAACATTACAACAAAACGTTAGATCCACTGGATTGAGCTGGAAACAAGCGGATCCTTTTCTATCCCTGCGAAGAGTGGGCTCGGATCCTAATGTTCTGCTACTGTGCGTAGTGATGTTCACGTTTCTACTTCCCGAAGCTGGGGAATATTCCAGTGTGCCAGCCTATCTGAAACTAACAATGGGGTTTGATTTCACGGAACTCTCCACGCTGGTGGCGTTCATGGCCATATTAGGCATTTCGATAAACGTGACCTTGGGATCAATAGTGAAGACATTGGGTGCCAAGAATGCTATAATACTTGGATTGCTCCTGGAACTGTTGCAACTCATACTCTTCGCCATAGGATACGAAAAGTGGCAAATGTGGCTAGCCGGAAATGTAGCTGCCCTGAGTTCCATCACCTTTCCGGCCGTGAGTGCCTACGTATCCCTCTACACGGATGTTGAAACTCAAGGAGCAGTTCAGGGAATGATCACGGGAATGTCGGGATTGTGTAGTGGACTTGGACCCGCTCTGTTCGGTATCGTATTCTACCTATCCGACATGGATTTGGATAAAAATCGAATTTTGATAGGCAGTGTAAGTGGAGATCGCACTGTGACCAATCCCTTTATGATTGGAGCTATCTCTGTGTTTATCGGCATTCTGTTGGCGTCATATATCCCAGATGAAAAGGTTTCCAGGGGAAGGAGAGAGGAATTTTCCGCACTGAAGTATATTATTGAAATGGAGGAGGCGACAACAATATAGTTTTACAAATCTTTATTTAGATAGCTTGTTTAGTTCACTATATGGGTTTACACGAGGTCAGAAGCAATAGTATTTAAAAATAAGAAACATTTTCAGTAGAAAATCAAAATATAAACTTAATTAAGCGTTAACTAAAAAGGGTGCGAAAGGTCATTTTTAATTGCATTTAATTGCTTGCATTTTGTTTGCGTTTCGCGATAATGAAAATTGTGCTTTAGTGGGTTAAGATTTAGACGCTATGTCGGTCGTTGTCTTCATTTAATCAGCCACTTTAGCACTGCCTCTCAGTCGACGACCGCGTCTGTTTATTTTGGTTTTTGTTTTCCAATTTCCTTGGCATTTCCCTGCTATTTATTTATAAATTTTCATTTTGCTCTTCTTATTTGTTTAGAAGCTGAAAATTAACAACAGTTTGTTGACTCTTACGCAACAGTCTGGCCTTTTGTTTGTTGTGCCCGTCAGCATGGTGCAATCGGTAGCAAAAGAAATTGACAATAGATAATTTATTAACAACAATTGCAGAAACCCATAAATAGACCAAGCTGTCCTATGTATGTATGTATGTATATTTCCCCATCTCTTCGCAAACGAGCGTTCCTGTTTGGCAGATGTATTCCCTTATTTTTTTTATTTTTTGGTTTTGTTCAAACACAGGCAAAGCCGAAAACTTTCCATTTGAAAAAGCGAGTATCCCATTAAATTTGTACGTATGTACGTATGCCTATGTATGTAAAGAGCCATAAAGTTGAGAAAATAGTGTGATTATACTGAAACACGTGCATGCAAAACCGATTCTCTTACTCTCTTAGGGACATGAAAATATGGGGAGAACATGAGAAGTGAGAGTCTCACTGGCGTCGACTGGGTAAATATTATTTAAGTGTGATGCAGGGGCGGATTCAATTGGATTGGGGTGCTGAACTGGGTGTGTCCAAAGGTAAAATTTTGTAATATAACAGATACTATGTAACTCGTTGGGTAATTATTTCAATTATCTCGTTGGACATCAATCTAGATTTTAATTTGATTAACTCTTAAATTTACCCAATATATGAAATATACATAAGTGATATGATACGATATAAACAGGTTTTTTTGTATTTGAGATGAGAGAAAATGCCAAACCATTTAGCTCCCCTTCAGAATAACCCGCCCTGTAGCAAAAATTCAGTGACACATAACTTTTATCTCGCTATGTTGGTGTTGTATGCCTCCTTTTTAGGTTTTTTCAGCCGCGTCTGGGATTTCTGCCATTGGCCTTCAATTTCGATTCTTTGGCGAGCACTATCAACCAGTCACACAAACGTATGGAACATATGTTCACACGAATCCGGCAACCAGACGACTTGCATATGTACAAAAAAATGCGAAACTATTCCGTGATTCAAGAGAACCCTACTTTGTTGCTACACGGGGCGAAATATTGGGGTGCAAGCAACGGGTCGAAATCGATAAGCCTTGACTTGATAAGACGTCTGTGCCACCCAGCTAATACCCCTTCCATTTCACTACTCTGCTAAATGCGATGCGAATTTCTATGGGTTTTAATTAGCGTTGCGAATGCCTGATGACCAGGAAAACGGTCGGAATCGTTAGTTACACGAGTTACACGAGACTGACTAATCCTACAAATGCTACTGTGCGCAATCAACAATCCGCGTCCGGAACGCAGTAATATTATGTCACTAAAACTGGCATCGGGCGTCTCTTATCAATTATCTTGGAGCAAATCGAAAATTAAGCGCGTTACCAGGCGAAGAAATCGGTTACAGTTTTTCTCGCTGACCGATAACTCCTTGACCTTTTGCTACATACACATACAAATATAAATTTGTACATAGGCGACTTTGAGTATAAAATGGCCTCGGTTCTGATGGAAAGTTTATTTCCTCTTGCCACTGAACTTTGCCGATGTCGGCGAATTTATGCAAAAAAATATATTTGGGTCTGGCTTTGCTTTTTGCTTATGCTGAAAGAGAATCGACCAGTTGTGAGAGTGAGGTTGAGATACCCTTCTGAAAGACTATGAACAAATTTGAATACAATTAAGAAAATAGTAAATGCTGAAACATTTCGACTAATATACCAACAAATCAACTACACGTATTTTTAAAACTTACAAAAATCGAGTTTTCTTAAATGTATGTATTACCACAACTTCTTGATTTGTTTTTGATTTATTTATTTAAAAAGCGACATATGCGAACAGTTTACATCACATGTGAAATTTGTTTAGTGAATTTAAATTAAAAGATCGGGGTTCCTGCTTTTTAAACTTCCTATCTTTTCATTTTGATTTGTAAATTATGAACTGAAACTCAAAAGTAACTGAAAGTTAGGGTATCCATGGTGCGCTCTTTTGAAAACCGATTCCCTTGCGATGGAGTGATAGGCGAACACGTGAGAGAGCGGGAGAAGTATGGGGCAAAGCATAGAACGCGATTACGATTACTGGGGGCCCCTCTTTCTGCGCTTTGGTGCTTCTCTTTCTGCCGGCTTTTCGAGTCTCTTACGCAAAAAGGCCTTCATTTGGAAAGCCCACGTCGTGGAGATCGGATCGCATTAATTCTCCTGCTTAAAAGCCTGTAAATTCCAAAACATGTCCGTTTTTAACTAATATAAATAACGATTGCATATGCCTCTGCTTATTACAGGCACCGCCAGCAACGTCGAGCTAATGGAGGCCATGAAGAAATTGGACGCGGACCTGGTGGCCCTTTTCGCCACTGCTGCCTCCGCCGAACCTCTTAAGATTAGGAAACAGCAGGAGGTCCTGTGGCCGGGAGCCGAGCCGGAGCAAACCGCCCAGGAATCGGAGGATGATGAGCTGGTGATGACGCCGGAGCTCTTCCGCAGCTGCAACGCCTTGCAGCTGCACTTGGAGGCACTGACATTGCAGCCGGAGGGAACCCAACGCATGGAACTGGTTCAGAACGAAGTGCGACCCATTTTCACCGTGGAGTGCCAGCTGTCGGGGGACTTGATCCGTAAAGTGCCGCGCCAACCGATGTTCCACATCATGCAGTTCGAGTCGGAGAAGTTCCAGAGCCTGACGCAGTGCACCCGTTTCGGGCAGACGGCTCAGCGTCAGGTCGATATGGAAGATAAGAGCCTGCAGGATCCGGAACAGAGTGCTGGCCATGTAGACATCACGGTTTGGTGGCGCGAACCCGGCACCTGTCTCAACGAAATGCTCGGCATGGGCCGCCTGGAGCTCAGGGAGCTCTACAGGGCATCCCTGTTGGAGCAGTGCAAGTGCATTGCCATTCGGCGACGCGACGTCCACCTGGGTAGCGTGTACTTGAAGATCAGTCTGCTTCAGAATTTGAATGGTAGCCCGGAGCAGCCGCAGCAACAGCAGCAGCAGCCGGGCCAAAAGAACGAAAGTGGAAACAAGGCAGCAGGTGAATATATATGACTAATGTCGTGTGGTCGCCAATCGCAAGAACCATTGATTCTTGGGCCCCCAAATCGAATACATCTGATACTAGCTGAACCACACGACTACAGCCACAACAACTACCAATTCTACCACCAAGCAGAACAACAAATGCTATACAAATACCAAATCTACACGAGCCGCCCACAACCACGCCCACGCCTCCTGCACTTACTCTATATGTTATTGATTGCCGTTATCCAAGTGCTGCCCATCATTCTGTCAATAAATACTTTTCATTTTCAAAAAAGAAAGCAAAACAAAACAAAAAACCACCAACAAAACCAAAAAAAAAAAAAACAAATCTGTTTCGTGTTTTATGTTTTCTCTATCCCAGCTTTAATTTAAATCATACATTTTGTTTTCCAACAGCTTTTGATTGTGACCGTGTCAAGCACAGTGGGTTATCATTTTTCATAAGTTAGGTTATTATTATAGTATTAGGAAAACGGGAACTTTTTAACAGATTGAAATAATAGTAGTACTTACATAAACTGAGTTTCGTATGAAACGCGGATTTAACAATTGCTTAAAATCTTTACTAAGAATTTTTAAAGGATTTTTCGATTTTTAAAATTTTTAAAATTTTATTATTATATTCAAATATAATTAGCTATGCCATTCGTTGAACCCAAACAATTTTTAAAAATGTTTTTCTAATTTTACCAGAATTCAGTTTCTTTAAATTAATACCCTATAATTTGAATCACACATTACGCACTCAGTACACCTCTTAAAAAGCTAAATTATCTGATATAATTGAGAATTGAAGTGGTCTATTTTTAGCCCAACCGATTCCAGTATCTACCAAGTTGTCAGTTGTCAGTTGTCCGCTTGTGGTGCACGTGCTATTACCGATTTCACCCGGTTTTACCCGCTTGCCGGCGCAATCTCTCGTTCCGCTTGAATCGATTTTCGAGTCCGGTCGTCTGTTGCCAAGGCGATAAGCACCGGATCGAAGATCGCAGCTGATTCAGTTCTTAAAGCTTGCTTAATCCGAATCTGCGGGTTCAAGGTCCGCTGAATGACTTTGAACTCTGATTAATGCCACCATGCATGGGTCCTACTATCTTCAATTTAGACTATATTACTAATCCCTTCTGCGTTTTGCAAATTTTCCAGTTAATTGCAACTCGAAGGCCGTTTTAACGCCCCCTCAGCCGCCGGCGCCGCCACCTCCTCCTCCCCAAGCCAACAACAACAGCAAGGCCATCTTGGAGTGCATCAACTTCATGGCAGAGACCAATAAAGTCCGTCTCCTCAGGGGTTATCTCTACGCCGGGGAGCTGCGTCAATTAACGGCGGGCGGTAGTAAGACCGCGTGCCAGGAGCTATCACTTGAGCCCTTCTGGCAGCCGCAGCCACTGCTGAGCAAGTTAACCGATGGGGGATCCTTCGAGCTGCAGGAGCAATTCGCCATCATCAATGATGAGCGCTTCCTGCAGAGCGTCGAGCGGCAGCAGCTGGTCATGGAGCTGCGTCCATTGGGAGGAGTCGTACGACTTCCGCTGCACCAGTTCTTCATCGCCTACAGAGACTCCAGCATCACAAATCACCTGTGCAAGGGAAAGGTGCGATTATAGTTCACATAATATATACAATATATATATATATGATACACATTCCATTTACTCCTAAATAGAATTACTTAAAATAGATATATTTTTGAAAATACGTAAATTACTTATTTATTTTATGACCCATAGCTACCAGTGATCTCCATCGATGGCTGGGCACCAATTGTCAGTGCTGAGAACAAGACGCCTCTGGGCGAGCTCAAGGTGCTTCTGGCCATTGGAAGTGAGTCGCAGATTGCTCAACTGAAGCAGCTGCGTGGCTTCGACCATGACAACAACCAAGTACCGGCTCCAAGCCGGACCACAGACTTACTCGACATGCTTCAAAATGCCATCGCAGCTCCGACGCCGAATATCGCAGGTCCAGTAATGCCGCCGCCACCGGCTCCTCCAGCGCCCAGTACCTTTAGCTTCCAGTTGCGCATCGTGGGAGCTGCTGGACTGCCCCTAAATCCCGGCTATGGGAAATCGAAGAAGCAAGTAAAACGTCAGTCGGCAGCCAAGCGCTTCCCGCCCAACGAACCTCCCAACACCTATGTGACCTTCCAGGCCATCAGTTGCAATAGTCAGACCTATAAGTCGCACGAAGGATTGGTGTACGCCACACCAATTGTACCCAAATCGACGAAGCCCCAGTGGCTTAGCAAGTTCCGCGTGGACGTGAGTCGCGATTATCGCAGCAATGTATGATTTAAAAGGACCTTTTCTAAGAGATCACCTAAATACATTCCATTTTTCCTTTGCAGCCCCAGAAGCTTTTCATTCTGAAGCTTTGGAAAAAGGCGGTTGTTAGCCCAAATGGCATCACAGAGCCGTCTCCCCATGAAGATGCCATAATAGGATTCGCTGCACTTAATCTTAACCAAAAACAAGCGGGCGGAGGCTTTCCCAGCGGATGGCATAACATAGTAGACTTCAATGGACGTGTGACTGGGGGAATCGAGGCGCACGTGGAGCCCATATCGCCCAGTGTAGATACCGTAATCGATCAGTTCGAGAAGTCCATGGAACTGGGTCACTTGCAGTTGGGCCAGGCCATCAAGCGCAAATACACGGAGCTGGAGGAGATCTCGCAGAGATTGCGATCTCGGCTGGTGGATGTGACGGGGGAAACGCTGAAGTTCCCGGAATTCGATGTCGACTCCGCATTGGACAGTTGGCAACAGGAGGGAGATGACGATGATTTAGCGGAGGACTTTGAACGCTCCCTACGCACTCCCACGCCCCCTGGCTCGCCAACGCCCTCCACCAGCACCGCCGCACAAAATCTCAGAAACTCGAACGGTCAGGAATAGCCCAGGGCCAAAAGTCAGTTAAGAATGTTTTTTCCTCTCTCCACATCTCGATGTCGTCTCTGATATTGGCTCAAATGGTAGCTATAGTTAACCATCTAGATTTAGGCAATATATATATATATAATGCGCGGATCTTAATCTGATCTGATATTATGCTGTACTTAAATTGGCATCCCAGTTTTGCCTCGATTCACCGTCTTATGGCTGTCTATATAGCATAAAATCAAAGCTAGCAACGATCACCCAGCGATCGTTTCATTGAGTTACAAATCGTCGATTGAATATTGTTTTAAGTCACGAGGATTTTTCCCAGCAACCACACGGAATATGTATTAGTTTCGGAACTGTGTTAATCACCTAAGTATTTAGACACTATTACCTAATAAAACTTTAAATAAAATTACAATTGCTAAAGCAACTCAAAAACAGTTAGTTTATGCACTTTAAAGGGCGGCAGTTTAGTTCGTATCGATATTGCATTCGCTTGGCAATTGATAACAAGTCTAAATGATCAACTAACAAAATTAGTTGACTATTAGCACATTATGATGAAATTATCGCTTATACTGACTCACTGCTGATAATCTCAAAAAAATATTAATGGCGAAATGCAAATAGCGGGTTTTTCCCTTTATATACACAAAGGTAATCCAAGCCCTCACTTATGTGAAACAGTTTGATAATGCGAACAGGTACACGTCTAGCGATTTTCAAAACAACAGGCGACTTATTCAACAACAAGCACCGGGAATGCCTTTTAGACAAAAGGCATCTCAAAATACCTTGCAGCACTTCCCTGAAAATCCCTTTCATCTCACTAATCCGTCTTTCCAAGATTATAAAATTCTCAAAACTTTCTAAGCCATCTCTTGCAATTCCGTAAAACCCACCAAAGAAAAATGTTTGCAGATGCTCTTTTAAATAGATATTGAAAAATATTTTAATATAAAAAATCATTACAACTATTCTGTTTTTTTTGTGTGGGGGATAACCCTTCCCTCACATTAAAGATATAATCTTATGTGTGCCATATTGTTTTTTTTTCTCCTTTTGTATCGTTTTTCTTATATGCTTATTGTATCGAAACATTTGACGATTGTTCAACAAAAAGTACAATCAGGATACAATACGATTCAACTATAATATGTCTACAAATGTTTATGGTTGTTCTATATGATGTATGATGATGAAATTGAAATTCTTAACACGAAGTTCGGCGTACATTTGTATTGGATATAATGCACGGTTGGGTGCTAAGACATACGGCTAAAGCAAAATATATGGAGCATCTATAAATGCTTTTCTGTATCATTAGATTTGCTGCCTTGATATAATGTTAAATATATAAAATTATATAAAATATGAAAACGCTTAGTTTCAACCATTGCCCAAAGGCCTGTTTTAGTTTGCTGGCTTAGTAATTAGAAATTACATTTTTATAGGTATGTACTGAATGAGAAGGTGTCGAAAATATAGACTTCCGATAAAAATACAAATGAGTTGGAATACGGTTGGCTGTATAGATGTGTATACTTCGTTTTCTTATATGGAACGCATCGTGTTCTGTTTTCGATTGATGTGCATATTGATAGATTGAAAACGATTATATATATTTCCTCTTTCTCCTTTTTGTTTATGGCATCTTTCAGTCAATGACCACACGGGTAAGGAGTATGCCACGCTTGCTCAACCATAGCCTATAAATAAATACCATTACATGAAATGTGAATCTGGTGAAGATTGCTAGAGACCCTTACCCGAATCCAGCTCCCAGCAGCAGGGACAGGACGTTGGTCACCAGCAGCGAGTACAGAATTTCGCGGGAGAACAACGAGTTGGAGCCCAGTCGCTTCAAACGGATGGAGTAGCCTGTGTTAGTCTTCTTTTTCTCGCCCTCGTCGCCGGCATCCCGACTTGAATCCTCAATGTTCCAGCTACTGTAAATAATAATTCAATGAATGACCATTTGTGGTAAAAGGCCGCAATGCTCCAAACTTAGTTCTAGATTCTAGAAACTTAGCTAAATAAACTTTCATACCTGGGTGGCTGATTCCAGTTCTTCAGCCAATCTTCATTGCCTGCATTCTGTTTGTCTCCTCCCTGGCAAAAGCAAAAACAGAGACTGGCATTGTTAGCAAGATCACCTCGGTTCCGCCTCGATTCTCATCTCTTACCTTGGTCCAGTAGTTGATGTACACGTTTCTGAGCTCATCATCCGGACAGAGCTCCGACTGGGGACTGTTCGGTGGACTCTTGGGGCTATCACGGGGCGTATCACGACGGGAGCTGGCCAAGGAGACGACACGGCTCGACTGGTTCGACTCGCGCTGGGCCTCGCGCAGAAGTCTCAGGTACTCCTCGCCATTGTTGAATGGCAACGGAGTGATTCTGTCGGGGCTCTTGATGCCAGCCATCGCAGCTGTTGTGCTGAGTTCGATCCAAGATTCTGGAAAGTAGATCATTAGCATGATAGACTGGCGAACAAAGTGGGTGAAAGCTAAAGCCAAATGGGGTGAAATTAAATATTTAGTTGGTTGCATTTGGAGGTGGTTAAATATAGCACAGGCTCGAGGGTCGAAACCTTTTGGGGCGTGTTGAATAAACATGAGAAGTCCAAACACAGACGTGCGTTATGACGTTCTTTATTGAATTTATACAAACGAAAACGTTCTAGGTTCGTTAACAACAATTTTTAATTTAATTTTAGAAATTTTCATACAGAACATATCAATATTTTACGATGTTTAAGTTTTGAATGGTTTAACCCTATTTAACTGTTTATTTATGAAACAGTTTATTTATTTCTAAGCTGATAAACGTCAGTTTAAAGTAATCCCTTGTCTAAAATTACACTTGCTGACAAAATAAAGTAGTTTCACTTGTTTACTCAGAAAGGCGTGCAGTTTGAGAGCCACTGTGCGGCGGCAGCGGCTCTAAAAATGTGCCATCGTCACCCTTTCAGCGTTTGTCTTCGTTTTTGTTTACACGTAAAAACATTTTAACCATACATACGTTCGATTCGTTAGCCGGATCTGCAATGTATGTGCTTGTATATATCTGTTCGAGTGCTCGTGCCCCATTGATAACGCTAAAAACCCCACCACTCGCATAATTTCCGTTTCTTTTCGGCATACTGTGTATATAAAGCAGCACACATGTTTTGTTTATAGTCTATACAAGCCGATGCTTATCAATGCTCTACGGAGAAAATTTCATTTTCAAAACAAATCGAGAAAAAAGACAAACTGGCGATGCAATATGGGCACGAGAAGCGTGCAAGTTACTTGATAAGGAGTACAGTGTAGCGTTCCTAAAAACTACCTAATAATACAACCAACTGATTACATGTATACGCATATATATAATCACACATACGATCACACCCAACGCCTCTTATATCATCTATTATTCACTTTCTAATTAATTAAAATTAATTTTTTCTATAATTTTGTAATGTCACATTATAAATTTAAAATCTTCCTGGTATTGCTTTCTCTCGAGTTATCACTGTACAATCATCTAATTTAGACACTTTCGCGATGGAATCAGTTACAGAATAATTCAGATCACTCACGTGGCACACCAATCATGCTGACAATTGAATACTAAATGCATCGTCTAGACGAAAAGGATGATGCATTTATGATGGAAATGTTGCGAAAATAGAAAATGGAAATGCCCGTATGTCAGGTAGACGCAGAAGTTTTGCACAGGTAAACAATATTTGGAGCATTATCGGGAATCCGGGTTACAGGTACGAAAATGGAAACAAAAACAAAAGCAAAAGTGCACAGAAGGGTGGCAAAAACAAAAACAATGGCTTTGTGACTCACGGCACGTAGGCCTCTCTCCCTCTCTTTCGGCCAACCACCCTCCGTCTCTCTCTAACAATCACTCCCCCTCTCTCTCTCTCTTTCTACCCTACCCTCTTCGGGCTTTGTCGGGTGTGCATCTTGATGCGCAGCTGTCCAAAAGACCCTGAGTTGGGCCCATTGAACCGCCTTTATTATTGGATGGATGACTCCTCGGTATCATGATACGATTTCTTGCGTAGTATATGGCACAGTGCACAAAGAAAAAATGTTTCTCTAAGTTGGTCATTCATTTCGCACGTGTTTTAAGGTCAAGAAACAGATCAAGCCGGCGCATTACTTACACACTTATTTCATATACATATGTACATACTTAGCTTTAAAAGATTAATATCAGATTCATTCAAACGTATAGAAATACATATGAATAATATTTATATGCTATCATTGATAACGGAATTCCACATCCAAACTGTGTCAAACCTTTCAAAAGTGATGTATTTCATAACATATGGTTCGATTTGGGCTAAAACTGATTAGATTAATACTGCTTGGATGGTAGTAAATTGAAAAACAAATTTTTCGTCCGGCATTACTTTTGTGAGTGACTTTGCAGAATTGTAGTATAATTTCTGTGGTAGTCAACAACCTTTTCGACAAACAAACAAAGTGCTTTCAAGCAGTCAACCAAAAAGATTATACTTTATGTCAACAAAATATTTCAACATTTCGTGCAATTCCTAAGAAAATTTATTGAATATTGTCCATCATACGATTTTCATAAAATTAAGAGATTTTGAAAAACACATTCAAGTACGTTGATGAGTATAAATTTATATAACCTAGTTTTTCCGCGAGTGTAAACGTGGATGTTGATAAAGTGGGCAGCCGAAATACAATTGAAGCGAATATGCCAAAGGCGCAATTTCTGGAAACGACCGATAGGGAAATGCCCTCCCACAAAATGTATTTATTTACGAATTATTTTAGCAAGCCAGACGGAAGAAGAAGACCGGGTCGGGGAAATGGGGAGCGCAAAAAGTAAACCACAACTGACGTCAAGCGTGCTAAGTGCAAAGTAAAGGAACAAGACATGACATGAATGAAAGAGCGGAGGGAGAAAGAGTGCGTTGGCAGCTTCTTTGTCTTTGTTTTCATACGGAGTTTTGCGGATTCTTTGTTGTCTCTCTTTCTTTCTCGCCCCCTCTGCGGAGCAAGAACAAGTGCAAAGTAAACAAATAAAAGCAGAAAGAAATCAAAAAGCAGACAACGCAAAGCCTTGAAAAAATATGGGATGCGGATACTAACAAATTGCAAACAACTCCATAAATACATACACATGTCTAGATACTCTCGCAACAACAACAATGCGGCATAACGGGTTACCATGTTATTGTTATGATTGTAAAAAGGGGAGACGCAAAAAAACACGAATGAAAGAGCAAAGCAGACGAAAACAAACAACTTACCGCCCAGCAAATCTTCGCTCGATTTTGGTGTCGTAGACATTTTGTTTTTGTTTATCGGTATGTGTGTTCAACACGTCAACACCAAAGATAACTTGGGTTTATTGCTTATTATTAACTCGCTTTAAAGTTAAACTATTTCTATTATTCTTTCGTGAGTTTGACCAAGTTTTTTTTGGCCCTTCCGTATGTCTGCCTGTGTTTGTGTATTCGCTTTTGCTGTTTATGTATGCGTAGGAAAATGCGTTTTACTTTTCGTTTGGCGCTGTTTCTCCGCCGCTGCACTCGATTTGACTATAACTACTGGTTTCGGACTGAAGCCAACCGCTGGAGCTCCGAAATATTGCAACTTTGTTTAATGCTTCTCCCGAAGCGACTGTCTTGTAACTAAAATTAAACACGATTCGTTTCTACGCACAAGCTTAATGCGTAGTTTAAATCTTTTGTTGCTGTCCAGTGTGACCAGATGGAGAAACGGTAGCAATCCAGGTGCGTGTCTATGTTTTCCTACATCTGGCATCCCTTGTATCAAGTAAATTTATTGGTGGTTATTTTTAAAATGATAAAACTTGGTTTCTGTTGACTTTTGAAAATATATGCATATGCATATATGAATATGAAAAGTATATATACATTTACTTTTATTTTATTCTTATCTCGTTTTCAAAAACAAATCAAATGTTTCCAAATCACTTTTAGCCACATTTCGGACGAAATAAAAGTTATTGCCTTCCACTATAGTTTTTGGCGATATATACAGGTCTTTTTGCGGATCATATTGCGCTCTTCCAAGCAATTTCAGGAACTCATGACGTTCCCGCAGTCTAAATTCGCGTGAGGCCAAAAGCTCCGGGCACTGGACAATCTGGGCATGTGGAAGGCCCATATCCTGGTGAATGTAACTAAATCGCTCGACAAGATCATCCGGAGCTGCAAGGATAAGTTGTTTAATTACAAATGTCCTTAATTTTGAATGTAGATAGACTTACGAATCATCAAGAGGCGCGGCTTTCGTACCACCAGGTCACTTAGCTCCTTGGCATTGAATCCCATTTCCTCCTTAAGGGTGAACACAGACTTGCGGAGGTGTTCCATATTGTAGGTAATGGCATTGGGTTCTCTGGTGGCCAACAGTCGCAGATCATGACCACTCAATTTGAACTCCTTTTGGAAGTAACCCAATCGACGATCCACTCGCCTGGTGGAGAACATCAGCCAATAAGGATTCTGGGTGAGAATTCTTTGCCTGGCTTCGTCCGAGAATCTCTTGCTTTTTAGATAGTTCACTCTGGTCTGCAGATCGTCCAAGTCCTCCTTGAACAGCAGCGGGTTCTTGGTGAACATCCTGCCGAAGTCATCGGGTGATACGCCCTGATCCACCAGGAACGTTATGTAGGGCTTCACATTTTTCTCGAAATCCAGCTTCAGTACAAAGTCTCCCAATCCCTTTCGCCGTTCAATACTGTGCAGATCCACTCCCAAGCTGAGAAATTGCTGCAGGGTACTCGAGTTGTTCACATAGGCCGCCAAATTGAAGGAAGGCACATGGGCCTCCCGATTTCGGAAGTCCAGAGCCACTTCTTTGGAGCCTTCACATTCCGCAGGCTCGGTCTTCTTGTCATTCTGTTTGGTGGTTATACCCGGTGATGTTAACACTTCTACCTCATGGTGGACACTTTGTTGTCCTCGCAGATTTCGTATTTGTGAGGTAATTGTTGCGTTTTTAGCCGCATTTTGTGAATTCCTCAAAATGTTACGTAGAGCTGAACAAAACATGCTGGAGGCGTTGCCAGATGTCGCGAATGTGACCAGCAGTTGGCTGCCAAAGTTTCTAAATATGGCATGCTAGCTAGAAAAAGCTAAAATTATATTTTGAATATGATTTTGATATAAAAACATATTTGTTTTTAAATGGATATTCTTGAACAAAAATGCACTACTAATATCTGATTTCTTTAGTTTTTTTATGAAGATATATATAAAATTGCAAATTGTTGGTATAATTTTTAATCGGACGGTATATGTTAACGGTTACCACCACGGTCACACTAGGTATGATCTTGGATTTATTTTGGTGTGAAAATTCCGGAGCATAAAAACAGAAGAGACCCTTGTATGTGCAAAACCCCCCGAGAGGAGTGCCGGTAATTCCAAGTCAGCCACCTGTTGAACATTATTCAATCGCCGCATAATGGACAAGTTGCGCCGCGTTCTGAGTGGAGATGAGCCCACTCCGGAGGAGGAGAGCAGTATCATTACGCAGGTGAAGAAATTTTCTAATGGTACAGATCTCATTAGATCCCTTAACATATTCTGGCTGGAGGAATTATGATTATGGCGTGGCTTAGGAGCTAGCCGCTGGCAACGCCCCGCGATCACATGGCGCCCCAAGCCGTGTGACCCAACGCTTATCAAAGTATTTAGTTAATATCAATCAATTACATACGCAGATCAACGACATGTCCACTTTGAGCTGGTCCACTCGGATCAAGGGATTCGTCATCTGCTTTGCCTTGGGCATCTTACTTTCCCTACTCGGCTCGGTCGCCCTATTTCTGCACAGGGGCATTGTGGTCTTTGCGGTCTTCTACACTCTAGGAAACGTCATCTCGATGGCCAGGTGAGCGAGTTGCTGGTTCCGTTCCACTCGTACTTCACACAAGCCGGCTAATGAGTCTCTCTTCTCCGGTTTCAGTACCTGCTTTCTCATGGGTCCCTTCAAGCAGATCAAGAAAATGTTTGCGGAAACACGGCTGATCGCCACCATCATCGTGCTCGTCATGATGGTCCTGACGTTCATCGCTGCTATTGTGGTAAGGCGTCCATGCTCAAATCGAAGATATCACAATTATTTAGGGTTCGGTCGTTAACTTTTATAATCAAGTTAGTTTTATAGCGATAGCATGACGAATTTGTTTGCAGGTTTTGTAGAAAACTTTTCCTTAATGTTTAGACTTTAAAGTTATCCAATGAAATAGCGATCCAAATCTTATACATACTTCATGAACTCACAGTAAAGTTAAATGAAAGCTTTTAGCATTTTACTTTTAATATTAATAACACAGTTTCACATGCCCTAGCAATTAAATTCTGAATATTGGTTTAATTCTTATTACTTGAACAAAAAAACAGTACGATGCAATCGATGTGTGCACTTAATATGTTATTATTTTTATTTGATTGGCTTTAGTGGAAAAAGGCGGGACTCACGCTTATATTCATTATCATACAATCTCTGGCCATGACCTGGTACTCGCTGTCGTACATCCCCTACGCCCGCGATGCGGTCAAGAAGACCATGTCGGCAATTCTGGAGGTCTAGAATCAGATGCGCTTCTGTACATAGCTCGAGAAAAGCCAGATTGGTTTGTAGCTTAAGCTAAGACAATTAAATCTTTTGTATTGTATTAACCTAGCACTAGAACATAGAATGTCCTTTATATTCTCTTATTAACAAGTACAATAATTCCATTTTGTCTTTTTAATAAATATATATATATATATATATATATCTTTTATACATATATATATATATATTTACATGTTATGTATTTAATTTAATCAGTACAGTTTTCTTTAGTTTATGTACATAATTCTCTTCTCTGTTTTGGTTTTTAATTTAAAGAATGGCCCGATCCACTTTGTTTCTGCAGCTTTAAAGTTTATTTATATCAACTTCTTATTTTAGTTTCTTCTCTTTTTGCGGCGACAATTTACCTAGAAAAGTGAAATGAAAAATTGTAGATCAAAAGTAGCAGATATAAAAGTTAACAATAACTGGTTAGACTATTTTAATTTTAATATCGTAGTGCATGATGTTGGGTGCATCAATGGAATTACTCCTTGGCAATTGTGCTTTTTTGTGGCAATGCAATCCGCGGAGAATCGGAGAAGGAGAAAGAGACAGAGAAGGGGAGAAACGCAAGGAGAATTTAAATTGAGAGCAAATTGAGTTGATAAAACATTGTGGTTAACCATAAATTGAGCCAATAATAAAGAAAGTCAGCGGGCGCAAAAAAGAAAGTTAGTCGTAAGGCAGGCAACATTAAAGGGACTGAAATGATCGAAATTTGCTATGCCACAATTAAGCACAATAGTTATCCTATTTTACGGAGTTATCCAAATTATCCACCATAGACATGAACAGACGTTTTGAACAACCCTACACAATTCAAAGATAATTGTTCATATTTTAACCCATTTAATGTTGCTTGCAGTTGTTAAATGGCTATACATACCTTTCGAGGGCGATGATGAGCTGGCAGGAATAGTTTCTTTTGTTTTTGCGGGCGTCGATGAAACCTTTTTCAGCTGTCGCTGCTGAAATATTCAATTGCACAAATTAGCACATCTGCACAATTCGAGTTGTATTCAAATTAGCTCTTACCTGCCAGTAAACCGCGAGGTAGACAAATGCCACCGAGATTATTACTTGGACAGTCAGCCACAGGACAATGTTGATGGCTTGCGTGCGCTCAAACAACTCCTTGCCATTCTTGATGCACAGAATAGCTTCGGAGACCATGATGGCGCCGTAAACCCAACACTGGGTGCCGACTCTCTTGCAGCGTGTGTCGGTGACATATACGTAATATTGCCTAAAATGCAGAGTATCAATTGAAATACATAAGTAATATATTATAAATGGTTATAAGAACAACGTACCTAACCGAAGGCGCCACAAACAGACCGATGAAAATGAGACGACCTATCACAATGAAGTGATCCGGTGGCATCTCAAAGATGTGCTTCAAGAAGAATGTGTTCAGCTCGGTGACCTGCCAGAAGATCACAAGCTGAATGACGGCGGCAAATCTCATCGCCGTGGACTTGGGATCCAGCCAGCGAATGGCCGACCAGCTCTCGGGCGTAAATTGCAGCATGGCACGCTTGATTTTACCCGTTGTGGTGGATATGTCCTTAATACTGGCCCACTTGTACTCGCGCATCTCCAGAATCTGGCAGATCTTCAGACCCATCCAAATGCCGAGACCGTTGCAGATGATCACATCCAGGATGAGGGCATCCCACCAGCACTCGATGAAGTTGGGCAGCAGGTGCGCAAAGGTTATTTCGGTAATCTCCCACATCACAGAAATGGCCCACAGAATGCCCATGTGACGAATGAGGATGGCCTTAAAGGCCCAGCCCAAGAAGTGACCCCAGGCAAAGACGTCCAAGTGGCCTTTAACGCGATCCCAACTGATGTCCGAACAATTGACGCCATACTCCTGGAAATTATGAAATTGTTGGTTACATATTGGGCAGTTTATAATGATGAAGGACTTACCTTTTCCATATCGATATGGAAGTTCTTCAACTTTGGATCAATCCAGTAGAATATGCTCCTGATAGTCGGGTAGTTTTGGAACATCAGGAATTGTAGCGTCAGCAGGTACAGCACAGAGCATCCGAATAATATCCGCCAGACGGCGGGATGGGGTCGTGTGAAGGGTCCATTGGGAAATGCAATCACCGAGACGATCAGAAAGAAGAACACAATGCAGAGGAGGCCGGCCCAGAGATTCTCATCCACGTTCGCCTCGTTTCTGTAACGAAAGCGCATTGCTAAATGGATGATCTTGGCTTCCATTAGCGCTACTATTTCAGTCATAGTATTCCTTATCAGCATAGCACGTTTTTCGATGGGGTTTGGGGGTCAATGGCACGATGAAGTGAACGTCGAGTACATTACGTATGTGCCTTAGGCGATTCTACTTTTATATACTGTTCGCTAGACTAGCGCATATATATATAATTTTTTTTATTTTTTTTTTTTGGCTTTTTTAAACCTTCGGCTGTCTGAGTTGACACTTTTGGCAGAGTATTCGTGATATTTTTAAGTGCTTAACCCGTGTACATCAATTGATGTGTGAACTAAGAAGGCACATGGTGCAGATATATGATTAAAAAGTATGATTTCATCGAAAGTTTTTTGGCGATAAGGGACTTAACAGGGTAGTGAAATCCAATCATTTTTGATGAAACGTCAATTATAATTATAAAAAATTTATAAATAATTATAACAAATGAAACCTTTTGAAGATGCTGATACATTGAATAATTGGTTCTATCTCGCTACCAGCCAATGCAAATAAACTATTGTTACTAAGGGGATTTACTACAGAACAGTTATGTAATACTGATAAGGGTTAAGACCAGTACTATAGTTCTAAACGTGCCTCTCATAGTAATCAGTACTGACAGAAATGGATTTACAAACTCTTTCTTATCTAAAGATTCTGTCGGTTCAAGGAATACCCAATATAATATAATATAATATAATAAGATGAAGCTAACGAGCGCACCAAACCCGCATAAACACCCAATGGGTTAACAAGCAAAACTCAACGATTTTTCAATGCTATCTCAGCTGACAAAGGCAAAGTTCTAAGATCGAAATGAATACAAGTGAACCGATTGCGAGCTCGCAATGAAGTTGCGTTGTATTAAGGATCGAATAACCTTCATTGGTTATCACGAAGGGGTTCCCCTGCGGGCTCATGGGCTCATCTACTCACCTGACGAACGCAAAGTACATGACGGCGAGCACCGAAACAGCCAGCAAGGTGATGGTGTGTGGCTTGTAGAAGAAGTCCAGCGATATGTCGTCCACGGGACGTTCGTTGACGATCACAAATGTCTGGGCGATCTCGTCCTTGCGCTTCCTGCGTGCTCCCGCGCTGCTGACACTGCCATCGCTGCCATCCCGTCGCTTGGTGGGCGTGGCAGGGGCACTGGCCGCGCCTGATTTGTAGGCGGGATGATCCCGCTCAGCATCGCCGGCGGAGGAGAAGGAGGTGTCCAGTAGCGCGTCGCCCGACGAGGTCGGGGTGCCACGTGAATTAGTGCGCTTCTTCATCGCCTAACTACAAATTCGATTATCAAATGTAGGCGGGTGGCGTGATGTGGTTGTTGTTAGGTGGTTGGTGGCTCGGAATCGGTTTGGTGGCTAAGTACATGCGGGGACTGAAGGTTGCGCAACATTCGATTCGATTCCACCAAGACTTGCCACTCGGCTCTCCTCGCAGCGGTTTCTATGGCTCCCGGCTCGAGTGACCTCGATTGCTATGGCGTGGGCACGGCTCCTGGATCCTCGACTCGCGTTCGATCGGCGCACGTTTATTTTATCATTTGCCAGCTACCGTCCGTTGTTGTCAATTAACATGCTGCGCGCGGCTTGGACCAATAAAAATCGACACTTGCCGGCGGTGGTGTTGCCGGAGGGTTGAAATGTGTGACTTGATAACAGGGGCGTTGCCAGATGAATAGCGGAACGTTGGGGGTGATCCAGGTATCTTATGATGACAAATATTTTGTATATTTTCAGATCGTATTCGAAAAGCAGTCATCACCCTACTTTATAACAAGATTATATTGTCACTATTTTAGAGTTATATAGCGTTAGTTATATAACTTAGTTCTTTACCTTATTTTTTCTATATAATAACTTTCTAGGCAGCATTTATGGCATTCCCGAGGATAAAATGATTTTTTGTTTACAAACAGTCAAATAATAATGAGGTCACGCATAACATTATTCAGATTGGATATTTCAACATAGTGGAATCCTGGAACACCCCTAATGCTATGACTGTAGCCCTGAACAGCTGATTGCACTTGTTGACTAAAACGCAATCCACGACTTTGCATTGGTTTCGGAATAAATTGCTTTTAAATCGCTTTATAATGCTGGACAAGGTTAAAAATGTTATCGTAGTGCTATCAGGCAAGGGCGGAGTAGGAAAATCCACAGTGAGCACCCAATTATCGCTGGCACTGCGAAAAAACGGATTTAAGGTAAGCCAAACCATTTCACCACAAAAACATTACCGATGAATTTTGAATGGTACTCATATGAACAATCTATTAGGTTGGTCTGCTCGATATAGATCTGTGTGGACCGAGTGTGCCATATCTATTGGGTCTGGAAGGACGGGATATCTTCCAGTGCGACGATGGATGGGTTCCTGTCTATACAGATGAATCCCAAACCTTGGCGGTGATGTCCATTGGATTTTTATTGAAGAACCGTGAGGATCCGGTCATTTGGCGTGGTCCCAAAAAGACCATGATGATCCGGCAGTTCCTCACCGACGTCAGGTGGGATGAGCTGGATTACCTAATTATCGATACGCCACCCGGCACTTCGGATGAGCACATCACCGTAATGGAGTGCCTGAAGGAGGTTGGTTGCCACGGAGCCATAATTGTGACCACACCGCAGGAGGTGGCCCTGGACGATGTACGCAAGGAGATCACCTTCTGCAAGAAGACCGGCATCAATATCCTGGGCATCGTCGAGAATATGAGTGGGTAAGTTATTTGAGTTTGTTAAGCCGCAAGACAGACAACAAAATAGGATTCATTTTAATTTGTCCTCAAAAAATTGGAACTCCAATGCAATGCAACGAGAACGATATCCATCCCTGACTGAAAAGAGTTTTACAAGCTTCTGATAAGCATTTCTACTGTATTTGATGCTGACTAATTGAAAATGCAAATATACATAGATATTAATTGGACGCCTTTGCGTGTCAAGTTTACGGCAGGGCGACACCTGTGGACTTTAACCAGGTGATAATTATCTCATGTTTGACTAAATTATCTTATATTTGATTGTCACAGGTTCGTGTGCCCCCATTGCACCTCGTGCACCAATATATTCTCGTCAAACGGTGGCGTCTCACTGGCCACTTACGCCCAAGTACCACATCTAGGAACTCTGCCCATAGATCCCCGTGTTGGCATTTTGGCGGGCACCACTACGTCCGTCTTGGATGAGCTTCCGGATTCCACGACAGCGGAGGTGCTGACGCATATAGTTGAGAAGTTGAAAACGATGTTGGTCTCCTAAATAAATACCAACATAACAATTTTGTAAATATGATAGCTTGTTTCATTATTCAGTTTATGAATATAACCATTTTCTTCAGGAAACGATTTAATTTGCCATGGTATTTAATTGGTAAACTTAAATAGGGACTCCCATTGTTAAACACATTTTAGCTTTTGTTTAGCTTTGGTTTCTTTTTCTTTATTTTTGTATGCTTTGGAATGAATGTAGTTGATGAGTTTTGGGTATAATAATTTAAAATTATATGAGTGCGAGCGTTTGATATGTAATCACTCTAATGCAACAATTCTGCGTGTGCAGTAATTATAATTTACAATCAAACTAATACTTTCCAATTATAATTAATAACGTATTCCTTAACTGCTTAACTCCTACTGCTAAACCTAATCGCTTTATTTATTGATTTGAGCATAGTTTAAAGATCAAATTGTATGCTTATCTCTGGACTGACGACAAAGTATAGTTTCTTTTCCTAAGTAGTACTATCATGCAGACTTCATCCACTGTTTTGGTATAATTTTTAAGATCAAAAATCAGTCTGCAGGAGGATGGAATTCACACAGAGAAAAAACGAACTGATAAACTGAGATGGCAACCTGGAACTATAATTTTCTCTCTGTGCAGGAATCACAACTTTTGCTCCGTCTTCGCTTTCTCCGTTTCATTCAGCTTTCGAACTGGATTTAATGGTATGGCATGGTATTTTTTGTTTTTCGAATATCTCTTCACGATGGCATAAAGGGATATAAACACTATAAGTATAACAAAGCCCATTATAACCACGCATTCCAAAGGCCAATCGGTTTGGATGCGCTCCTGGGGCACCTCTGCGTAGGGATACCTTATTTGCTGGATCTCCATACTGTTGAGATCCTTAATCTGACTGGTCGATTCGGGCGCCACGACCGCCGGTTGATTCGTGATGGGATTATCGGTCACCACGGATAAGAAGTTAGTTGCATTGACTAAGATCACGGTGGGCTCATCAGTTGCTTTCGGTGTTCTGCCATCAGGATTAAAATCCATTTTGGTGATACCATCATCTGTTGCAGTGGGAAGTTCCATTGAAGTGCTTGAAACTGTGGAAGTTGCTGTTGCTTCGAATGTGGTTGGATTTGTGGTAGTCTCCATTGCAGAATCAGAACTTGAGGTTTCTTGTTCTTCTGAGTCGGTTCTGAGATCCGGCGACTCGGAAGTGGCAAATTCTCCAAGTTGTTCATAACTCGAATCCGTACTTGTCCTCTCTGTGGAACTGGATAATTCACTTGTGTTCGGAGTCGGTGTGGCCAGTTCAGATGATGTAGATGAGCTATTGGGTGAACCGCTGGTGTCTGGAACGGAATCAGAAGTATCTGTTGGCACAGTGGAGCTCCACCCTGAACTGGAGGATTCGCTTTCGCCCAAAATTGGTGCTGAAGTGGTGTTTCTATACTTGTGATTACCATCGTCATAGATACTGTTACTCACACCCAGCTCGTCCGGACAAACCGGACAGCACTGTCCCTTGACCTCAACGGGATTGTTGCACCGATAATAATGATTGCACTGAACAGCATTGCGGGTGACATATCCACCTTCGCACATGCATGTAGTACAACCATTGTTTTCCATCCAAATATCGCCATTTCTGTGGTACTCATTGTTGTCAGACAGGCAAATGGGTTCGGGTTCTTCCATTGGACATATTTCCTTGCACTGAATGGCCAGCGGTTCGCAAGGATCGCACACAGTGCACTTGTTCTTATAGAATCTCCTTTTGGAACCATCGCAGACAGGTTCCTCATCGAGGCACTCGTAGCGAGGACAACAGCTACCGGGCAGTCCATTGCCCCGTTCCACCTCCACGATCACTTTGTAACAGATGGGAAAGTCATTCTCACACGGTGGACACGCAAGGGATTCGTCTATACTATCTGGGTCAATAATGGGCATAGCTGCAATCAATAAAAGATTAAGAATGATTAGTAAGCATCGAAAGCCACCATGTTCTTACCCAGAACGGAAATACGATACTCCAAGGAGATCGAAAAAAATGCCGTTCTGATTTGAATGCCCTTCAAGTTCAATATTTACATATCGATCGATCTTGAAAATCACATTCCAACAAGCAAACCAAATAGCTATGAATTATTCAATCAAGCTAGAGGTAAATTTATAAAAATGGCAATTTGATTAGGCACACTTATAGGAAACTTCTTCGAAAAAGCAGGAATCCAATCAAAACAAACGGAATGATATTTATTTTTGGTGGAATACAAAGTACGGGAGTGATACTCTCGTTTATCATTTATTTATTGTTATTGATTTTTGACATTTTATCATTGAATTATGTATAAAAGGGGGTAGAAGGCGCCGGAGCGATAAAAAACGGCAATGACAGAGAACAATAACAGTGTGAAGAAAAAAAAGTAGATATATAGTGCAAGTGCTTCACCAAACAAACCCGAAAGATTTGAAGCCCCCTCTTATTATATCGATATGGATCGGTCGTTTCATTGAACGAATATTGCCCCAATTGCGTGTATTATTAGTTTAGGTGGTGTGGTGGTAAAACTTGTTACACAAATGCGAGCCATCAAAGCAAGTCTGTTACAATCTCTTCCCGATCGTGATCGAAGGTTATCAATTATTTTCGATATTGACGTCACTGTCGCAGACTTTGTAGGTGAAGCGCATTTAATTGAACGTAATTTAAAATAGATATAAGTTGTTGCTTTCGTCGTTCTGGCTTTATTCTTCGGCTATCAGGTCGCAGCGATCTATATGACAGCCAGCAGACGGGGCAATTATTCATATGCTCGGTTCTGTGTGCGTGACAGTGCTCGTTTGTTTGAGAAGCGCATAGAAGGGCGCTGGCAACGCCAGGGAAGTGTGCGTGTTGGATCGATAAGAATCATCCAAATACCTTGAAACTGTTTACTTATCTAGATAGAAACTTATATTCACAGGAGACCAGAATGAAGACGGTCTACATTTTTTCTGCTCTTTAAATTAGCTATATTTTCCTCATATTAACTTTGCAAGACCCACAAAAATAACTCAACCTAAGCTAGTGAGGAAAAAATTCATTCTGAATCTGGATTCTAGTAAGAGTTGTATATACGTTTAAATGCTTAGCTAGTCAATAATAATTGGCCATGTGCAGGGAAGAACGCTTTGCTTTCTTCGTTTTGGGTATTTAATAATTTGTTGCTTTGCACGACGGGTTTATTGACCCCCACGGATAGTGGTAACTTTTTATCGTTCTTGGGTCAGCAAAAAATCGAATAAAAAAAACGAGACATGAGACGGTGGGGCAGTGGGTTGGGGAAGGTATCCAGGTTCCAAAGGTTACAAAATTCAATGCAAATTACCTAAGCACATATCCGCCTCATAAGTAAATGGGTCGGGGCTCATTAGCGGAGATCTCTGGCGACGACGATGATCATTACGGTTTCGGTTGCGATTATGAAGATTTTATAGGGGAGCACCAGCAGAAGTGCTACTGCCCACTTACGTCACCGGTCGGGCCACAGATACAGATACATAGAGGAACAGATACAGAAAGACACAGCGATGTGGAGATACGGATACTTTGAAGCTGCGAACGAGGCGATCCATATTTCTTTTTGATTGATCTACGGCCGAAGGCCGGCATGCAAAAATGCAATTCAGGCAGGGAAGCTGAGGAGCAGCTCACAAAAACCAGATACAGATACGGCAAAAATAAATTCCAGTGCAATTAGCAGTCGCTTATTTTTGCTTTTTGTTTTTCCTGACACGCTCGCTGACATGCAAAGTTACTTAAACCAAACAAAACGAACATTACACTACTCGTAGGAAACCAAAAAAATCAAGGGGAGGAGGTCGACGTTTACTTTTAACTACTATCTAAAATGCCGTCTTTTTCGAAAGGGGGGGTACGACAGAGCCCAAGATGTTGGCCGTTACAAGCGACAAAGACTTGGAAATAGTTGGAGATGGAGTAATTACAGACCTTTCAACCAAACAAACGAGAAACTATTTATTTTTGATATTTTCCGCTTATTTCTACCGTGCCCATTCACGTCAATCACCGTGAACATTGAAAAAGTGTCTCTTTGATAATTTGCTGATGGCGACTCTAATTCTCTGAGGGGAATTATAATATTTTCGTACATTTTATGACATTTTAAGCGAATTTTTGGTCATTAAGGCAGTCATAAAGCGGTAAGTTTAGTAACCCGTAAACCAGGAAGACAGCGGAATCGTTTGGCCAAGATTTACTAGCCATGAATCACAGTGATGAATGAGTCACGGAAAAGTGGTGATTAAATCTAGGATGAAGAACACTTCCAGAAAATTAATAAGATGAACCATCTTTTAAAGGCCAAGCACAGATACATTTTTTGAGATGGTTCTAAATAGCATCAGTTTTCAAAGTTTTCACAAACGGGTTTTTCTTTTAAACAATAAACAATCCAACGAACGCATTGAAATCATAAATCATAAACTGAATAATTACTGGAGAAGCCACTCAATCAAATGTAATTCATAGCAAAAAATGTGCCTCTATCATATTGAAAATCGGCCAAGCGTGTTTGATTTATTAAAAAATAAATTCCATTTAAATACAGCTTATTCCCGCGTTAATTAGTTTATTAACTTAACTGTAGTTGTAGCACTGCCACTGACTATTGTGATCGTAAACAAAAGAGCTTTCAAAATTAAAATAAACTATGACAGATGTGATTTAATCGCACACGAATTAAACCGAAAAATGTGACATCAGACCTGCGTTAATCAGTAGTACTACTATTATGTATTACTTCTTCTATTCGGTTTTTGAAAATTCCTTCATTCTGACAGAACGAAAAGCAATCAATCTTTTTTGCGAACCCGTCTCACACGTCCTAAGTAAGCGTAATTTATGCGATTTCATTTAATCGCCAGCATGTAGAGCAAATAATCGTTCGTCACTCCAGATTTGCCCGCTTTCCGCATAGCAGCCAATTAGGAGAGTTCACTTCACTTCACGGTTAGCATTAGCCATTATCCACTGTCATTAGCCATTAACTTGGCTTCCTTCTGCTTCTACCATTAGATACATGCCGCCCAAGGTTTGTAAGGTGGCCAACTAATGTGTTAGTTAGTTAGTTAGTAATCGCGTAAACAAAACATTTTCGTACGCTCGACGCTTTCTATTTTTTGACTAACATATTCTGCGTTTTGGTCCCGTTTAAGCCGGCGGCGACAGGCGTAGCAAGCCTTATCTTAATTATAGATCAATTATGCTAGTGGCTCGGTCTGCCCACCGAACGCCAGCCAAATGTACATACATATATTGTATATATTCAGCCGCACATGATTAATTATAAGTGCAAACTGAAGTCGGCCATATGGGAAAGCTGAAAGCCAAATGCCAAATGGAGCTCCAAATTAACTAATTCGCTTTCGTTCGTTTGGACCTTTTTGTATGACAAGTACCACTGTTTATCGAATCCAAAGCAGCTGGAATGCATTTTAATAAATTTATAATAAATAACAAAAATGAACAAGCAGAGCGATATAGCCCCGACATCACACTTTCGTTTCATATGCAAAATGGAAACAAACGATGGGGCTATGGATGTCCCGCGGTGATTATTTCGCATTATTTTGTACAAATTGCACAATTACAATTAAATTATACGGACTGGCGTAAAATGGCTGATTAATGTCAGTAAACCACACCCACCCCTCGACATTCGAAGCCCCCCTTTGGACCCACAAAAAACCAATAATGCTAAATGAGAGCGAACGAACAGAACGAACAGATGTGCGCCGATATTCAATTTATATGTTTCCTATACAAAATAATAACAATAATTATTCTTAATAATTACTGCACTGGGGCCGCAATGTGTGCCTTTCGATGGCCATCGTTAGTATGATGACCGACGCCTTTCTGAGGGGATTACTAATATTATGCTGTCTGGTTGTGCCGATTCTATGGCAGCCATCGCTGGCAACCGTACGTACAGATGTGATTTATAATATATATAAAACCGGAATTCATATATATTAACGAAGACAAACGGCTCATAAAATAAGTTTTAGTAATATTTAACAAATGCAGAAGCGTAGGCAACTCGGTTTTGTATTTTAAAATCCAAATGAATGTGTAGAAATCATGTAAAAATAGAATCTTACAAATGTTTAGGCCATTAAATAGGAATGCACACTCAAAGATATATCCATTTTTTAAGCATGCATAAATAATTTTCCATTCAAACAATCTACGTAAATGGCAAAGTATGTAGACAAACAGAAATGCACTTTCCGTTTTTCCTGGCCAAAAGTAGCCGGCGTGACTAAGTCTCTAGGTTTATGGATTCCACATATGATGCGCATTTGTTTAATGGCTCCTCACTTGTAGCGCGATTTCGATATACGTTGGCGGGACATCAACTGCTCGGTCATTGACCCCACTACGGCGGAAATCTTTAAGTGCGACATTGTGGAAATGCCAAAGAAGCAGGGCAATTTTTTGAACACCTTCCTCCTGCTGCGCCGATCCGTCACGAAAATGTGGGTGGAGCTTAGCGTGGGACAGATCGCCAACCGAAAGGATCGTCCTGTTCAGCAACTCTTTAAGATTCGAGTGGATGGCTGCCACCTGATTGAGTTTCGCAGCAAAAGCCGAATCCTGAATGCCGTGCTCCACAAACTCTTGCAATCGGGAAACTATCCAGATGCCTGTCCTCTCCTGGCGGTAAGTGGAAAAAATGGTTTTGCTTCATGCGCAATTGGCAAACCAAGACAGGTTGCAATGCCGAATGCAGGAAAGTCGTAAATCTCATTTACATTTCGCAATGGATTCGGTCGAACCTATGTATATGTATAAATATATTTACTTTTTAAGAAATATTATTACCCAAAAGGAGAGGCAATAGTAGATCGCTAAAAATAGATTTCTGCGCAATGCATTTTTGTTAAGCCATAAAATTTCAGGAGATGATAAGAACCACACTTAGCAAAGTATCATTTCCAATATTATTCCCAATATTTCTGTTTGTAGCCATTAGTAACTTAAACACCTGATTAAACAAACACCAAGCGTTTGCTGACCTACTCAAAGTCAAAATCTGATGATAATCTCCCATAATCTTCATCTTTACGAGCCGAGCGCAAATAGAGCAACAAATTAGTCAAATGTTCTTGCAAATAAACATAGCTATCTATACGGCTGTTCATTAAAAAACGGAATGTAAACAAAATTAAATAAACAAATTCAGTGCGCATTAGACAAGAAAACCAGAGCGGTTTCGCCGAATGAAATCCAAATCGATAGTGCCCAATATCATTTTCATTCGCTAACCAGCAGGTTGTTATCCATATCTTATGTTAATCCGCAGAATGTCAACTATACGTCCACGCGATTTGCACTCAATCCGGATCATTTTCCGGCCTACATGCCGGACATGAAGTTCAACACGAAATTGGTCTTTCAGCTGAGCAGGAATATGGGTCTGATCAGGGCCAGTGTGGATGCCGAGGTGATGAGACGATCGTAAGAAGAAAATATTTCAATAAAGCACGAAAGAATAACCTATGTATGTGTGTATAAGGAAAATCATACAAACCGGCGGCAAATACCTATACTCGTATTTGTGCGTTTCCATGACTAACTCGAATGACTAATAGCTTCGGCATGGGATTTATTCGCCGGCACACATTCAGATTAGACTCCTATCTGGGCCACTTGATTTTGGTTTAAAGGTGGAAAAGTTATGACTTGTGGATAATAAATGAATATCTATTTTTGCCATTGAACCCGGCCGATTTCACTGTCATGACTTTTAGGTTTTGGATTTGATTGTGATCCAGTTTTCTGCGAAATCCCATGATTCATGGTCGAGGAATGTGGCATCAGGCTGGCTGACTGATTTCTGCACTTCACTGTTAATTAAAAACAAATACCATAGCTTCATCCATAATTTACGAGCTTTGGTTGGTATAGAAAATCAAATCAAATTAAATATATATGTTTATCCAGGGGATTCACTGATTTCTGCACTCTATTTATATCCCTTAGTCGTAGAGTAAAATGGTAAACTAGATTCCTTGAAAAGTATGTAAAAGGTAGGAGGATGAGTTTCCAACTTATAAATTATATACATATATATTCTTGATTAGGATCAATAGCCGAGTCCATCTGACCATGTCCATCTGTCCGTTGGTCTGTCCGTTTGACTGTCCGTCCGTATGAACGTCGAGATCTTACTAACTATATAAGCCAGAATCTTCCTCACACTTGCAGCTGAGTAACGGGTATCTGATAGTCGGCAACTCGACCGTAGTATTCTCCCTTATTTTTTATTTGGTTGGGCTACTATCAAAATTCTCGAAAAGCTCTTAGTTGTAGCCAAAATCCGATAATCGAAAACTATCAATTAATTGGTTTTAATTGGTTTTAACTGGCTCTGTGATTTCTGCACCTCGTTAAAAACATTAAATGTTCAAAGCAGACAGCATGATGTGTATTAAAATGAGATTTAATATTACATAATTTAATTACTTTTTAATGATCACCTTGCTCGTGGGAAACGTAATGTGTTAGGAATTTCATGCCAAATTTCCCAACGCTTGGCCAGTAGATTAAAGTGTATCCAAATGGCCAACTCGTTTCTATATTATAAACCCACTCGGTTGTTGATAATGCGAGTGCAGAAAAATAATAGATTAAGAAAGCTCAGGCCCCTTTTCAAGTGCTGGCCAATCAAATTAAGAAATGACGTGAGTCTGGCCCACAAAAGATATTTAGCAAGGCGTAAATAGAACAGCGTCTATCAAGATGCAAAAAAAAAAAAAAAACAAAAACAAAACAAAGCCTAAAAATATAAACATTCGCCTTTCACTAGATCAGTCTGCAATGTCATGATCACAGACTCTTTCGCTCATCTGAAATTCCTCAGCACACCGCAAAAAGCAAAAAGTCGAGTGAGCAAGGTTTATTCATCATTTATGGCCTCCAAATTGGTCATCAATATTTTCGCCATGCCAAAGAAAGGAAAAGGCCAGGAGGAAACCCTATGTCAAGGCCAGCCATTAACCAAAAGGAACGGTGTTTCCGCCCACCCATTTCCCTTTTCCCATTTTCATTTCCATTTTCATTCGCATTTGCATTTGCCATAACAGAAAAAAGTCTGGAATGGCGAGCGTTTGGTGACATAACCCAAACCAGTACAGACGGGAATTTCTAGGCCAAAATATGCCAGCCACCCCTAGTAACTGGTTGAGGGGCATAAAAATATAGCTCTAAATGGCTCACTTAGTGGGTTAGTCAGCCAGCCGCTTTCTCAGTGTTTAGCCGGAAGCAAATGCACTCAGAAATATTTCAATTCTAGAACAAACAAAAATATAATATATGTGAAGTGCAAGTTATATTATTTAACTAGGGTAACAGATGAGCTTTTATTTACTTAACGTGTTACTGAAGCTAGTGATTCTGATTTTTAGTTGAAGCAATAACTTAATTTTCTCCAAAGTGCACTTCCACTTTTGTGTCCAAATTTCTTGCACGAAAGGCGGATTACAATTTCATCAGGTAATGGAATAGTATTGCAGGGGGTGGCCGGCCTAAGAAAGCCATATACAATGTATGTACTCCTTTATCGACTTAAACTCGCCTTCGTTCTGACTGCTCTAAGTTCACTTATCGTATTCATCTAGATGGAATTCGCTGGGCAAACACGGCAACAACAACTGCCAGTTGGACTCCCTGACTGTGTGTGAGTTTGGAAACTATGTACTACATACGTAACAAACACGCTGTAGAACAGACTATCTGTCGTTTGTCACCCGTTCGTGGCAATTTGATAAGGAGCCGCCTCAGATTAAGATGGAATTCCATAAGAAAAGTGCGCGTTGCCACTACTGGACTACAAAAAAAAAAAATCTAAAAAAATCAAGACTCCACTACACTCTGCTCCACTCCAAACTCAAGGTTAAGTTCATTAGATTTCAGCAGATTAACACATGTTCCCACCGCGATATCTATAAATATTTGCACTTGTGGAGCGAGGAAATATTTTATATCGGCTTTTGGAGTGGGTACAAGTGGAAAGTGCTCCCAAGCTATTTTCAGCATTAATCACAAAGTCAATAGCGGCTTTACTTTCAGAAATAAAATAATGTACCCGTGCGCGATAGTGCTATCTGCCATGCGTACGAGTATTTGCAGATTTCTATTTGCAAATATGCCTTAAAGTAATCAATTTGCACGCGTAAACATTGATTTCCAGAAGATTGTGTGATTTTTTGAAGCAATTTCTATGTGACAATGTGTTGAAAAGCGTACTTAAAAACAAACTAACTTTCCTTGGGAATTCCCGAAAAATATTCTTAAAATTTTAAACAATTCCCAAATAAATAAGATTCTTTCTTGGATTTCCTTGTAAAAACTTTCGTGACGCACTATAGGAAATATTTAGTAATAGTTTAGGCAATAACCTTCGATATCCACTATCAAGGTCATTTCGGTTCATAGAAAAACATACGCTAGTGAAAGCCAAACAATAGCGAATCAAATAAAAATAAACAATATTTTGAGAAATGCGCCAAAAAAAAAATACGAAATACGAAATACAAATGTAAGCTGAAGCGCAAAGAAATACAACCGAAAATACAAACAAACTTAGATAATACGCGGCCCATTTGAATTATCAATGAAATTCGGAAATAAAGCCAAAACAAAAACAGAACAAAAGCAGAAACCAGAAAATTCAACATGTGTTTTTTTTTGCGAGGAAAAAACGAAGCAAGCCCCAAAATGAAGAAGAAGAAGGGGAGATTCGCTTATGGCATATGGCCAAATCTGACGCTATAGATATATAGATACAGATATATATAGTTTTCGACGCGTCATGAGCAGGATCGAAGCGATATATATAGAATCATGAGGCTGCTGCCGTGACGTAGGCATTCCACCGCTGTTTTTTCTTTAATGGAAACTATCTCAATCTCAATAGGGTCAAAGTAAACACAAAAGATACAAAAACGGAAAAACAATATTCGAATTATCCGAGGGCAGTGATTCACATCATTGATGAACTAATTTCGGCACTATTTACTCACCACACGATTGTAGAATCCTCAGGAGGAGGCAAATTGTGATTAACTTTTCCATTTCTTACGTTCAAAGTCCAAAGGCTGATTAAATATATATATAAACGCGTATATATATCTTTGATTAACTGTGATAATTGTAAATACGTGTTTCTGCTCTTTTTTTAGTTGCGCTGCACTAAATATCTGAAAGGAAAGAGGTTAAAAAATCGAAAGTTAGTTAGTTCGATGCACGTAAAGTAAACTGCATAATATTTAGACTCGGATTCCCCTTTTATTTGTCTTAAAATGCGTTCTCATCTTATATATGTATCTAATCTTATTTGCATAACCCATACCTTCGCAATTTATATTTTACCTAAGTCTGAAATTGCATCATTTCTACCTCAACCACTTGCAGCGTAACCCATCGCACTTTGTTCCTGAAATGCACTTTTATCTAATCTTCCGTTTTTCTGTCTCCTGTCTGAGATTTGAAGGCTCTTACCACTCTTACCACGCAGTTGTAACCAAGTTGCCAAGTACACTCTGATTACCGCTCAAACACGCTACCTGCTTTGTTTTCTTCGATTCGCACGATAAGTGTGTTATAACATATGCCATATGATTGCCTGATAACTCTTCGTTTTGATACCACACACACATACTGTACGTACTAAAAGTCGCACACAGTTTGGGCCAAAAGTATATTGCTGAATGGGCGCTTATGGGGTTTTCCTGTATTTCAGCGTTTCAGCATTTTCCAATGGCTGGGAAACGTATACGTTTCCGATCAAGTTTTTACTATGTTGCAGTTTGGCCATTTATTTGCAGCTTATTACTTTTATCGAAGTTTATCGACAATACAAGATGCATCACAGATATTTATAGACTATTTATGTTTTTGCAAGCCAGTGAAGTGGTGGCCAAAACAAAATGTCCGCCGACACGTGCATATCTGAAAGTGCATTTGACCGATTCGCCCTCAAATGTTATTGGACAAAGAGCTAAAGCGGAGCCCGCGGTTTACTCGGCTTTTAAAAAGGAAGCAGCGAATGAAATTCCATCTTTAGCATTTGCAGCACATATTTTTCACAGTGACCATTAAAAATAATGCCAAAAGTAGAAACCAAACCAAATGATCGAGATAGCGAGAAACATAACAAAATAGGCATAAAGCCAGGTGAAACACTTAGCGCCGAAATTAGGTCGCTTGGCCTACGCATATTACGAGTATGAATATATTTTGGACTCGATTGGCATTACCTTTACTTTACTTGTCGAGAGTCTAACTGATCCAAAAATAAAACTTCATTGTACTATTTGTTTTCAATTGACCGCCTGTCTGTCCATTTGGTCTCTTGTTTTTTAGTTGTTTCTTAGTTGTTTTTATTTTTGATTTAGCCCCGATGCTGGTCTTTTTCGCAGTGCTGCGTATTTGTGTTTTGTTTGAGACGCCGCTTTTAAGGTGATAAATATGTGAGGTTTCGGGATTTTTCACTAGAGCACAGCACACAACCGATTACAGTGGAGGTTTCCAGCAAACTAAGGAGTTGTTTGCCAATTGAACATTTTTATTTACGTTTCTCGCTCTCTTTTTGCCTTTCGCTCTCTTTTTTCGGCACTCAGCGCGATTTTCTCTTTGCCATTCTCCGATCTTGCTTGTTTTTACTTGTGTACGGTTGGGCAAATAAATCTGGCTAAATGCGTAATTACAATGGGCGAAGCGTTTACTTTATTTAATCAGACTGATCTATATTTTCGTATACGTACTAATTTTACTTGTTAATGGAATATAAGCATAGTTACTTATATTTATATTGCCTATGCCTCCTACATTCATTCACTTGCTCCAATACATATTAAACATTGCTTTATTATTCGGTTATGTTTAAAAAGCTAAATAATATCATCAAATTTGTTGTAGAAAAACAATTTATTTTATTTGCACTCAGAATTTTGAATCCTTGTACCACTGTTCGTATGCTTAATAAAGGTAAAATTGTTTGTTTATAGTGCGTATACGCGATAATGCTTATACGTTCGTTGTGACCTATCGATTATTTCGTGCGATGTTATATCGATTAACGACTTATAGCTGTAAAATGCTGATAAGCTGCACTGTTAATTAACAGAGCTGCTAAGCAACCGGATTGAAAAAATTACTTAATTTTGTTTCTGGCATTTTCGTTAAAAATCAATTAGACATTTGAGTGGTAGCTAGGAAGGGTGCGCGGCTACTGCTACGCTACTTCTCGCACAAGAATGGCAGGCTTACCAAGTATCAAGTACCTTACATAGCATTTTAAATGGCGATCTGCCGTTGGGCTGCCGTATAGCTTAAATCACTTCTAGTTTGAAAGAAAAAAGCCCGCCAAGTTCAAATGCCACTTAAATTTCAAAAAGTTCGTCATCATATGCTGTTTACGAAGCGATGGTTGCGCACATTGATGTGATAGTCGTGCGGTTTATCATATGAGTACACTGAGTACACTTCGATACAACTTGCGTTTGCGCAGTGACCCGTCTCCAGTATAAGCACCACTTAATAGTATTTTAAAGCTGTTCCGGTAGGTTTTGTAAACCATTTGCGTTGTAAACGAAACAAAACCTAACAAAATAAAGTATCTAGGTTTTATATAGTTAGTTTGTAAAGTTAGTCTGTTTAACTGGCTTAAGTTTAAAGATTGCCAAACTTAATTGAGCCTACAATATTGATTAAGAAACAAATTTTTTAAAATTTTGAAAATATTTGCATTATTTTGTCCCTTTTTAAATACATAACTGTGATTTTTCTCTTCGTTTATTTAACATAATGTGAAATGCTGATAAGCTGTTACTAAACACAGTAACCAGAAGAGGGAAATCACCTTTTTTGTCTGATCTGGCAACTCTGAGCATGGCACTAAATATATGCAGCACGCTTTTGGGATAAATTGATAAAATGGTTTTCGAAGAAAAATGTGGACAAAACTTTTGCTTTGATATAAAAAAGGAATTTAGTTTTCATTACGGCCAGACAAAAGTGCCCGTTTTACAAATCGAAAAATTCTTACAAATTCGAAAACCGTAGCATGACCGAATAATAATAATAAATTGCTAGATGAGAAAAAAGTTAAAGTGTAAATAATTCAAATTCCTGCTAGGATGTAAATATTATGTTTTGCATATATAGTACAAGCTGTACTTTAACCTTTAAACCGAAAGCTATAATTAATCCAATATCTGCAAAAATATTAACTTTTACAATATTTGTTTGTATAAAATATAAAAAAATAATTCAGAAAGTTAGTTGGATCTAAAGTTTCTTTTGAGACTTATATACGTATAAATTCGAATTTATTTTAATTTTGCCCGACGAACATACGCATCCTTAAACATTTGTGGCGCCGTTGAAGTAGACATTTTCCCGCTGAAGTTGCTGCTGCCACTGGAGTTGCTGCTGCATGTTTTCTGTTCCCGATGTTGCTGCTGTCATTGGTGCACTCACAACTGGCATTGGTAATTAGCACGCGCGCTGCTAATTAACACTTTCTGGAGGAGCGGACTCCACTCCACTCCACTCCACTGCAACCCATTCGTGTGTGTCTGTGCTCAGGGGCCGCTGCAATTCCCCGTCGACTGCAAATTGCACGCGTGGCGGCTGCAACGCCGCTCCAACTTGCAACACTCAGAATAAATACAACTGTTTGTTGCGAGAAAATAATGGCGAGGTAACGAGCTGTGACATGAATAGGAGTATATAAATGAAATAAAATATTCTAGCAATCTGATGAACTAATTTAGCAATTCGTCTCAACTTTAAGCTTTTTGAAACAAATTTAAAGAAGTGTAATTTACATAATTTAAATTGAAATATCCTTCAAAAATGCAATCTTTACGGCATCTTTGATAATCTGGAATAAAATTGAACTATTCTGTCGCTATTATTTATTAATATATTAAAGTGTGATTGTGGGGGTCAGGAGGTTGGATTTTTGTCGGCGATTGCCTACTTTATAGGACATTTTTTGTGGCGAGTGCAACGCCACAACTGAAAGATTGCTCCTGGGTTTGGCTCAAAGCGAAAATGCCGCCGCACTCTTTTCGCTCGCCGGCTAAAATGTAGGCCCAAATATGGTCAAGCTGTGTTTTTTTTTTTTTTTTTTTTTTGGGTTAGCGGCTCCTAGGTGGTGCCTCTTTTTGGTCCTGACGCTCACACATCCGCTCCCCGTCCGAAAAAGCGTGAAATTTTAATTGTGTCTTTCGGGGCGTTGTCGTCTTGGTCGATCGGCCGCCGCCGCCTCGACCCGAAATAAAGATCTCTCGCGGCGCACACAGCTCATCCCGGGGAGATTCCTCCTGCCAGCCCAGCACCAAAAGTTGTTCATGCCAAAAAGGTGCAAAAGGCCAAATAGTATTCTGTTGTTTATGTTGTTACATGCCTCGTTGGCTGTGTCTTTTTAGCTCAGCAAAAATGTCCGCAGGAATTCGGCAAAGCCACACAGTTGAAGTTGAGCTTTTGCGGCTGTGTAAATGCACCAAAAGAAATGTTCACAGGTGTGAACGAATCAAATTAATAAACTAAATCAGTCTAGTATCTAACGAATATTATAATAGTTAAATATATACAATAGAGCTTGCTTGGCAATTTGGACATTTTAAATATTATAGCTTATTTGAATATATAATATATATATATGGAATATATATATGGAATTATGGTTGCATTTTTCGCAGAGTGCAGTTTCGCTTAGCCAGTGCCCACTGCGGCTGCACCTGATGTCATCCGCAGCGCCTAAAGCCGCCGATCATCGAAAGCGGCTCTAGGGTTATTCCACTGGCTTTTTGGCCACAGATGCATCCGACGCGCTGTTGCTGTTGCTGTTAATAGTGGCTGCGGGCCAAATCAATTCCAGGCCCAACATGTTGGTCTGTCCGCCGCGGCGGACTGTCGTTATTGGTCCGATGGACAACTTTGCCCTCTTGGCCGTTTCATGGGTTGACAATAGAAGTGAGCCGGGCTGGCTCCGTGGCATGCATAATAATTATAATCCATTTAATTTGCGCACATAGACAGACAGACAAACGGGCAGACTCCTCTGCTGGCAATTCCATCGATCATTTGGGGTCACGTGTGTGCGCTGACCTCTTATTTTCCCAGTTGCCAATCTTCAGTTTTTAGTTTTACTATTTGCTGGCATTGTACGTCAGTCAGTGGAGAGCCGAAATGCCAAATATCTAATACGCTTCCACCGAAATGATCAAATTCATGGAATTTCACGTAAAGCCGCGGACCCAGTTGCATTTCCCCATCGAACACCACCCTCCCTCCGCCATCACCTTCCATTTTCCCCACCTTGCGTAAAGGCAAACAAAACGACGCGACAGGTGAATCGGCCGCCCGTCGACTCGCCCCATACGGGGATATTCGACAGACGGTCGGTCAAGCGGATTCGCATACTCCAAACTCGGTGCAACTCTGCTGGGCTGGAGTGCGGATCGCGGATGGCGGAGCTGGACGGGATCGGGATCGGGAGTGGTCAATGGTCGAGCACCATGGTTGCTGGATGGCCAAATGGTCGGTGGGCACATCTTTTTCGGTGTTCACATGTGCCAAATGATGTCGATGGCGGCGGGCGGGGCAAATCGAATTTACAGTGGGTCATTGTGTGGTAAAAAACTTATTTGTTTAATTTTTAAAATAATAATGGCAAAGAATATTACTCTTAATGGTTTCAGATTATAGTAATCAAAAATTTGAATAGATTATTTTAAAAAGTCTAATATTGGCATTGTTGGCATTTCTGAATTTTATAACATTTAAGTTATTAAATCTTATACAAATTATATAGTTTTTTTTTTTTGGTTAAGTTCGTATATGAAAGATATATTTAACAAATATCTACTTTTTGGAAGTCTCAAAGTAAATGAGTTAAATAAGAAGCATTAAAGAACCATTTCATTGATTCATATTTTAGCTTACATTAAAAGGTATAGTAGTAGTCTGTTCATTTGCATAGTGATTTTATAGGGTTTATCTCGCTTTGGTTTCACTGTATCTGTATTTTTGTTGTCGGCCTGCGTGTGTGTGGCTGTGTTTGTTGTGGCCACCCGCCCGCAGCTCCTGCCCGCTTCACCCCCTCTGCTTTTATTTATTTATTTTGTTTATTTTACTTTTTTTTTTGGTCCCTGGCTCGAGGTGGGGGATCTCCGGGTGACGCCCGGACTGCTGCTTTGGCTGTCGGACCGACTGCTGCATCATCTAACGCAGCAGCGGCAGCTGCCAAGATCGATCGTCCTCCTCCCGATCCCTGCTGCAGCTGCTCCTCCCCTGATCACCATGATCCCCTGATCCTCTCCAGCTCTCCTGTACTGGGCCTTCCTCTTTTTTTGAGTTTTTCCGTTTTTCAGTTCGTCTATATGGGCGCGTTGTCGTTTCGATCGATCGTCGATGGCTCGAGTCTTCAGTCTCTCTGAAAGACTGGCTGGAAAACAATAATAAAAAACTAAAAAAAAAAAAAACAGAAAAAACGGACAAAAAATCGGAAAAAGTCTGGGCTGTGACCGACCATTACCTGGCTTTGGTCAATTGATGACCAGCTCGATTAGTTGTTGTTGCTGGCTTGGTTGCAGCCTTTTAGTCTTTACACCTTCTTTTATTATTTTCTTACTTTTTTCCACTCGCCTGCCTGATGGTGTTGTTGTTTCTATGTATTTAAATTGGCAACATAAATTTTATTCGCAATATTTGCTTTAATGAAGTTTTTTCTGCCGTTGAATTTCTTTCATTTCGCTTTGCAGCAATTGCGCATTATAAAATTGTAAATTGGTGAAAATTGTGCACAATTTGTTCGTAGTACGTTTGTGTAATGGTGGAAAGAGAGGGTGTTTTACAGTCGGTCGGTGCATATTGCTACATATGCATATAAAATTGTAACTTTCCACTTGATACTTTATGCATCTAATATAACATACAAAAATATAAAAAACTTAAGACAAAATTTAAAATGCAGAATGGTTTTTAAATAATGCCTAGTCTTCCCTTCACAAACATTCGTGCATTTTTCAGCCTTCACTTTAGTTTTTCTTTAATTTAAATAGCAGCCTGGAAATTGATTTTACCCATTTGGTGGGGTTAAGTAAGTCGCGGAAAGAGACGGACTGATTTGTGAGATGGGGAGCGAAAGAGAAGGACTGACTCGAATAGAAAGAGATGAGCAGTCGCCATTTGTGGGCACCACCCATCAGCTATGAAATTTCATCACGTAAGACTAATTAACAGCAAAATAACCTGGCGCACTTGTTTGTGGAACTCTCCATCTCCATATCTCGAACCGACAGCACCTCCCCATCCGCATCCCCATCCCCTTACCACTCCCCCTACACATCCCTTGGCCCACACATCTACCACTATATTTTAGCCTGGCTAACCGCAGTCATAATTAACTTGCTGCCGCCTGCAAACTTTAGTGGTAGTTGCCTTTGCGATTATTTATTTTTTTTTTAGCATCGCTCGACCTCTGTTGTTGGTGAAAAATTTAATTTTCAATAAATCACCTCGAAAGAAGCTGATCTAGTAGAAGCAGCGGTGGGTCTGTTCTCTATATACCCGATATATATACACACATGTGGAAAGCAGGTGGGGGGGGGGGGTGGGATGGTGGCCGAAGGAGCTATTAGCACACCTCCTTTAGCTTATCTAACGATTTGTGATATATATGGTTTTTTCTATGGCAGGAAACTTTGTTTTATCAGTTGACTACAGTCCTCATAGATGGAATCTTCTTAAAAACTAACTAAACATCAAGTTGGTCGATCATTTAGTGAATGCATCCTACCTTAAATTATAAGGAATTTCTATGTTGAGACATACCACCATATGTATGTGTGCGCATATGAAACTTCTTTTTTAAATCTTCTTAAAAATGCCTGCAACAATTTAAGGCCCCAAAGCATTTAAGTGTTACATGGGAGTGGATGTTACTACATATTTCAATGGATCCAGCAAATACCAACATTTTATGGGCACTATCATAAAGAATGTAAATGAAAAGCAAACCACTGCCAAATTGCACTTACGGTTTTCGTGTAATTTCCCACATTCAAAGAGCGATTCCAATGCGAATCTAGGCAAGGGTTTCAAGTTCCATCGGCGTTTTTCCTTCAGCTGACCAAATTGTTTTCTCCTCTGATGGTTTTGTTTGGGCATTTTAAAGCTATTTTCCTTTTTTTTTTTTTGGTTGACGTGCTTTGGCTTTGTCTTGTAAACTTTTATTGGCCCACAGATAGCTGGGGGTTTTTTAAGGGGGAGTGGGGGCTTGGGGGGTTTTTGCAGCGCCCATTGCGCAATGTACGTCGTTGGCACAGTGGGGCATCGACGCGTTTTATTGGCGCGGCAATTAATTGCTACATTTTCCAAAGGAAAATTATGAACTAACATCAATTAGGATGCGGTGAAGTCCGCTGGCGAATCTCTGGGATCTCTGGTAGTATCTTCTGCTCGCCAGGAAGAAAACAAAACGAAGAGCGCTTAATGATTCAGACTTTTTAATAGGCTATAAAATCTGAAAATCGGCATAGGCGCATCGTATCGCTGCCCGAACATATTTCACATGTTTTTATTATTTTGGGCCGAAGATCTGCTTTTTTGTCCTCGACCAGCCTTGTTTTATTGCCATTTCTGAGTTTTTTTCTCTTTTTTTTTGTTCCTTTGGCTATGCGTGTCATTTGCTGTTTAGTCCAAGCCTGTCCCATGCGGTTTTATTTGTAAGTTGAGACATTTATAATTGACACATGTCAACAGTTTGGGCGGGGGGCATTTGCATTGATTGAGACCCAAACAATGAGGCAAATCGGGTTATGCATGCAACTTTGTGTCATCTGTGTCATAAGCCGAAATGGTTATCGATCCCATATTGAATTCCATGCGACAGGTGATCGACGAAAGACGACGACATCTTTGCTATCAAAATTGAGTTGATTGATATGAATAGTTCATTTGACACAACAAAATAAGTTTGTTTCTTGCTCCATGACATAACATGCATATTTGCAGCTCTTAATGCTAATTTCCAATATAAAGCTAATCTTTTGGCAACAGCTACTTAATAGAAAAGGGGCAAAAAACTAGACGCTAATCACTTTCGGGTTTGACCCAAAAGGCCAATTTCGATTGGTTTCGAGCAAAACAGCGAAAATTATGAGCTCACCTCATAAAAATAACGCCACAAGGAATTTCCGTGTATATATTCATGCTTAAATACATATATATATATATATATATATATATTTAATCGGAGGCCCAGATTCCGTTTGATCGGTGGTGCGTGGCAAGTACCGCAAAAAGCAGAGCTCCTAAAAACAACATTTGCATACTTAATTAATTCAACCAAATTTACGGACACACATACCCAATGCCGATAAACATGCAGGCGAAAAAAGAGATGAAAAAGATCGAAGATATTTCGGATGAGGCAAAAACAAATAACACAGTATGTACTCTAATTTGGTTGTCAAAACGACTTCAGTTTTAAATGAATTCCATTTAAAAATGGATTTCGTTTTTTTTTCGTTTTTTTCGTTTTTTTCGTTTTTTTTTTTTTGGTGAGTCAAGCACAGGCGCCAAATGTTTTGCCTATTTAAAAGTTAATAAAATCATATTATCAACAAGATTTATGGGTTCAGTCGGTGAAAACACGTAGTACAAAAGATCGGGGAAGATGACGCTCACAAACGAGAAACTATGCGCCTCTGAAATATATAAATTTTAATTAGCCGAACGATATTTGAGAGATCAAGATCGAATCGACTTAGAGACGGTGCTCCATCTCCATGGCTAAAAAGGGGACGGGGATGGGAATGGGAATGGGGGAGAGGAGTGCCCAGATCGTGTCCAACTCGCAGTTGCCGGGCTTGTTTCACTAATTAAGCCAAAATGGGCGCGTGTTTTTCAAAAATCTCCTTCGGTCTTTGCATGATCTTTAATAATTTCGAAATATTTGTGGCATTTTTTCATGGCGCTGCTGCTGTTAAGGCAGTCTTATGTTTTTTTATTCGTTGTATTTCTCTGTGGCGTCTCCTTTCAGTGCAGTGCACTGATCTTGATCTTAACCTGATGATATCCCGCAGTGTGAAATATTTTTTGATGAGAATTTATCATTTTTGTATGCCAACACCCCATTGCCTCTGTTTCGGGCTGAATCCTGGCATCTTTTCAATACTCTCACCCATGGGTGATTCCATGCATTTCATGGAATATGATTTTATTACAATAGAAACTATCTATGAAATATATTTTCTTAAATTATGTTCTACTTTATTGTGTTCTAGTTTTGTATCATTTATTACTTTTCTATTTGCCATATTCATTCAAGCTGTTTCATACTCCCAAGGGTGTTTCCTATTCTGTCTAGTTCTAGCGAAACTTGTTGCTCGCTTGTTTTTGGTCCTCTGTCGATCATAAATTGGTGCAGGTCCTCTTGCCAAGTTGACATGCCAAACTGCAGTCAACGGTCGCCGGTCCACAGTCTGCAATCTTCAGTCTTCAGTGCTTAGTCTTCAGTCTTCGGTCTTCGGTCTCCCGTCTCCTATCTCCCGTCTCCTGTCTGCTGCTGATAAGCATCTTTCTGTATAAGCTGCGATACACAAAGAGACATTATTTAAGTTTCAAGATTAAAAAGCGTTGCTTTGAACGATTTTGTTCATTTAAAAATCCATTTTATGTAAATATAGATGGAAAAACATATTATATGCTAAAAATCTAACTTTAATTTGTGAATTAAAAGGTGGTGTGTTTTCTTTCCAGTGTAAAGTTTCATCTCCGGTTCGAGGTAAGTTCCTTCTGGCTGTTCTTGGGTGCTGATTACCAGCCTGGATCATAATGATGCTGATGCTGTATGCTGCTGCAGCAACGGATGATGTGATGTGAGGATTGAAGGCGGGGAGGATTCTTGCGGATTGGCGCTAAAATTTCATGAGCTGATTGTGCTACTTATACCAAAAGGCAACAAAGTCTACTTTTTGATGATCTAAAGAGATTATAATTGTTGGCTGTGGGAAGTTCTGTGGGATCAAAAAATAACTAAAGAAAACCAGAGAGAAAGTATTTGGGTTGGCATCTACTTTCTTAATTGGCCAGCGGTGGTAAGCAGCCAAATTTAAAGCGATTCAAAATTTTTTAATACTATTACTTACATTCGTAATTATTTGAAATTTTGTGACTCAATTCTGTATGTTTTGGTAAAGAAACTCTAAAAATGAATTTGGTATTACGATTACCACCTGCCAACTACATGGTTATGTTAATGATTAAAATGATTGTATTATTATTAACTTCTTCATTCATAACTATTATTATTTCTCCATTTTATTATTTTACCTATGATAGCTAAAACTAACCTATCTAACTAGTACAGAATTAAAAACTCAAAATTCGCAATCGATTTCCCAGCAAAGCAATGGGAAAAGAGTTTCCCCGTTCCAAATATAGCCATTACACCCCTCTGAGTCCATCGCTTATTGTTCTCTTTGGTGGGCCAGACTTTAATCGACGATATTAATTTTCGCCAGTTGCATCTTCATTGAAAACTATTTAAGCCAAATTGTTGCGCTATTTTGTGCGCATGATTGTTACAAATTGTTCAATTAAAGGCTTAAAAGACGCTCAATGGGCAGAGGAAAGGCAAGACCGGGTTCCAAGACACCCAGAACCCCAGATGCCCAGATCCCAGGTTCTCCTGACTCCGATCTGCGGTTCGGAGCTGGGAGTTTCGAGTCTGGGTAACACACCTGATAATGGATGTGCGTTTAAGCAGGTCCATGATAAATTATCGCCTGAACAGCAGGTGTCGCCCCATTGTTTGTGTGTGTGTGTGCTCGCAGGGGGAAATCTCTTAGATTTTTCCACATTTCATTTGTTCGCACAATTTATTTAAAAGCGAAACTTTTCCTAAGCCACATGGATATAAATAAGCCACAGTTGGCCAACAGTTAAAACCCAACTGCCATGACCTAAGGCAATCAACTTTAGTATCTCCACCTCATTGTTGCGGCGATGGGCAATTAGGGGCGTGATTTTCCAACAATTTGTGCATTTTTAGCATAATTGAAGTCGCAATAAAAGTGTTAATTAGTTTTGCATTTTATCCGACCACCGCACCCCGCCCTCCGCCATCCCTTGCTTGATTTAGTGCAACGAGCCGCATAATTTATGACAAAATTGTATAGCATCCGCTGATTGAATCGAACTGAAATTGTACTGCCGCAGCACTCATAAATTTTATTCATATTTTGTGTGCAATTAAGCGTTAATGCACATGCTGATTATTGTGATTTTCAGCGCTTGTCTAGATGTACTAAAGTTATATATAGTTAAAGGGAAATTGTTGCCGGAACTTCTTTTTTTTTTGCAAATATATCAAGTTCGATATCTAAACTGAAAGTATAACTAACCAAGTATTTATGTTTTTATTTATGTTATTTATGTAAAAATTGTATTCGTTTGATAAAAATGAAATACGTAAAATAAATTTTGTCATTTCAAAAACGAATAAAAACTTTAATTCGCTTACATATTCCCATATTTCCTTGCTCATGGATAAGTATTCTTCCAAACACCTAGCTTTTCCCTCAAACTTCCTTCATTTCTTCGGCCTGCATTTCTCACTTCAACATTTGGGTTTGTTATAGGTAAAGAGGGTAATTTGTAAGAATGTCCCAAGGGAGGACAGACACCGTCGTCACTTCGCCACTTTGGGTTCCAACTCCATCACCGTCATCGAAACCCCACCATCCGGGGATCGCGTTGAATAATTGACAGCGATAAGGTATCACATTGCGCTGACATGTTTCAGGCATTACAAAGGCATTGCGTCTGATGCCCTTCCTCCCGTTTCCATGTTCTCGATTCTTAATTCCTGGCTCTTGGTTCTTGTTTCCAGGGGTTCCGTTCTTAGCTCACCTGGGGGACCACACCTTCTGCCATCCTCCCCGTTGGCACGCGAATTTCACACCAATTCCAATTACACAGCGAGGTGGCAAAGGGGGAAGTCCGAGGCACTTGTCTATGTAAACATGCTCCACCTACTTGGCACAGCCCTAAAACCATTTTGTGAATTTGATTAATAAAACCCTGCATCAGCCAGCAGATGCAAGCCAACTGATAAGGAACACGGGCTGCACTGAAAAAAAATCAAAATGCATATAAAATTAACTTATTTATCATAAGGGATAAGGTCAGAAGTAAGCTGTATTCAAAATAATGTTTTTCAAAAGGCCAGGCTAATCGTAAACTAAGAACATAAACAAGTTTTCGCTGTGTACTTTTAAGTAGGGAAACTGAGCTGGAAAGGGGGAAAGCTGGAACACCAGACGTGGCCAAAACCAGACTGTGGAACTTCAACCGAGTCGCCGCGACGTGTTCCCATCGTCAACTTGTTGTCTGCTGCTTTTGCCGTTGCCGTGTGCGAGGAAAGCTAATCTTTCAATTATAGACAATTTGTCAAATAAGTGGAAGAGGGGAGAACTGACAGCAGGGGGTGGGGTAACAGGGGGATCCGATGTGGGGACACTTTATATAGGTATAGGGTGCAGCAAAAGCAACAGCAACAGAAACAGGCGACATCAACATTGCTGACGTAAACGAAGTCGTCTGCGCTCAATCATAGACCCATTTATAGGCGTCGAATTACAAGAACAAACTAATCGAAATCATTTATCACGTCACCATGCAGGCTCTCCTTACAGATACTCCCCACATAAGCACGTATATATATATATATTCCCGATTCTGGTTGGGGCAAAGCAATCAGCACCTATTGTCAGGCCCCAAAGTTCAGGTTCCAGCATTCTCCAGAGTTGCGTGCGCTGCTCTTCTGCTCTTCTTCGCCAAGGAGATGTTGAGTAATATGATTAATTGGTAAATTATTGGAACTAAAAGGTGGCCCCCTTTGTTGGGCGATGGGATCGAGGTGATCGGATACGGGGGCTGCGATGTGTGTGTGTGTGGGCGGGGGTGATTGGAGAAAGATGAAATAACATTAGCTTATCACAAGATGCTGACAGCCATAGGTTTTGGAGCGGAGTTTATTGATGAGCTGCTTTAGGGCACTTTGAAATGCAGGTAGGATTTTTAGTTTGTTACTAACTCTTTAATAAAATATTAGGGCTTACAGAATGCGGTATAATTAGACGAGGTACACCTGAGATTCATTTCCTTAACCAGCACAGCAGTTTCATCATGACAAACTCAGAGTCGAAGCACGATCACCTCAAGTCCACAGACCCTGTAGAAAAAAGGCAAATCCTCGACACACTCCAGAAATCCTCGCTAATTGCCTGCAATTTGTAACATGCCAAGACCAGAGTCAGCCAGTTCCTTTTAGCACGTTTGGCCGTAATGAAATTTAATTATGTTGTATATCAACTTATTTGCATATCGAGGCACAGTTAAAGGTTTCGGCCAAATAGCAACTCCGCTGGAGATGATTCTCTGGCAAAACAAATGAGCTTCCTTTTCTTGTCTCTCTTTTTTGCGTGTCTGCTTTGGTTTTGGCGAACCTCGGAATCATTTTAATTGCCACAGAAAATAGCGAAAAAATTAGATTTCGTGTGCAAAATAAAAACAATTCTATGTGAATTTTGCGAATATTTGTGTACTATTTTTTTGGGGCTTGTACTTGGCAAGCGGAAATAGTTTGTAGTGAGCTGAAAGGTCTGTCCACGAAAAAAAAAGAACGAGTGAAAACAAACACCAACTGTAACAAGATGATCATGAAGAAGCCAACTTTAAGTTGGCTATAACTGTGCGTTGACCTTTTTTGGGTGATGGTGGTTGGTCTTGGGCCTCTTTGATAAATGTGCAACATTTAGACGCGATTTGGGGCCAAGATAAGACCGATTTTGTAAAAGAATTGCGTGTGGGGTATCAAGGGTATGACCTGTGGTGTATAAAGTTTCAGGCATTAATTTCATTAAATTAATGGATATGTTGCTGAGGAATGTTCGTATAGAATTATAAAGGATTCGAAAATCATACGGAAGGTACCAAATTTGTATAAAGTATTTTTTTTAATGTGTAGAGAACAAAATCTGACTGGTAGGGTATCTTTTGACCTAACCTTTCAAAGCATTTGCTTTTCCAGCTTGAAATTTGCCCAGAAAAAAAGTAAAATGCGGTGAAAGAAAACAGAATCTTTTTGTTCAAACTGCCGCTGCTTGTTAAATGTTTGTTTTAGCGTTTTTAATTGCTTTAATTATTTATTGTTTGGCTTTATTCGGGTTGCGTGTGTATGCGTATGCCTGTGCTTGTGGTCTTTAGGAGTTACCAGTTCAGTTCAGCTCGCCATTGGGCGCCATCAAAACGAATGACTTAGGCAACGAACTTGGGCCAGGCAATTTGTACATATGTATGCGAAAGGCAAAGAAAAGCTGGCACAAAACGAAGATGCTGTCGCTGCTACTGACTGTCTGCGAAGATTTCAATCAATAAATCAATCAATATTTGTGAAAGCTGAACTAAGAGAGTGTCCATCTGCGTGGCAAGATGTCCTCTCTCAGCCTCTTTTGCTGTCCGAATGTCCCCGTCCATCAGTCATACGCATATTTCAATTAACATTCAGGCGAGGCATTTTTTCCCGTTCCCCAAGCGATTCGATTCCAAACCATCCCATCCCATCCCATTCGATCCGATCCGGTTCGCCTCGGTCTGGTTTTTATTGATGGAGCACCCCGAACACCATTTTTGCGCCTATGAAACAATTACATTTTGTCAGCTTTTTGATGCTGGCGCCATTGTCTGTTACACGTGTGGAAACGGTAGCCAGTCTGCGGTTGCCCATGTGAAGCACAGCTGGCGGGCTTTTAAGGCAGAAGAAAAGCATTCGAATCCAATCCAATCCATACCAATCGAATGGATCCGAATCCAACCACCCACCATCATCGCCAAAAACTCCGTGGCTAGACAATGTAAATCCCCTACTTGGCATACTGACTCTGACAATCACATGTGTCGGTTGGTTAGGATAAACCCTTTTATGTGGTCAACTTTGCATACTTTGGCTGCTAATGGAGTACTTAGGGTTTTCGATTTACCTCGTAATATTTAACTGTGTGGTATATTATCTTATTTTCGTAGAAAATCGAATTTTTTCACTTTATGACCAATAAAATAATAATAATAATATTGGTTTTAAATAACAAAACTACCAATAAGTAATTAGACTCGATAATTCACAATATTTTAAACACAAATACTCTAATAATAGATACTATTCTCTTTTATGCTTTTTAAATTAATTCAAATTTGAAAATCTAATAAGTTTGAAAGATGATATTGTAAATATTTTTAGAAAAGGGAGGATTTATATTTTATATCATAGAAAAATCTTAATTACATGTAATAAATCAGTTTTTCTGTGATAATATATCAATTTCCCAACAAGAATTTTATTGTTCGATTCAAATTTATTTTATGCAAATGGTGTTAGAGTATTATATTGTTTTTTTGAGTAATCCAGCCAGTTGTAAGCATTTTGCAAGGGCATAGCAAGTTCGCTTTTGCATTTCGCCATTTCCAGCCTCCCCCACCTGATTTCGTTCCCTCCAACTTATCTTTTGTGTTTTTTATCTTTATTTTTTTTTTTTAATTTTTGACATTTTTGTTAAGTCATCAACGCACACGGCGGGACGTCGCCTTCGCTTGGATTTGGATCTGTGCTCGGAGTTTCGAGAGTCTCGTGTTGTTACCTGTGACTGATTAATTTGGCTATTATGGCATTTGGCTTTTATGCGCACAGTTGCCCAGTTTACGAAAACTAAAAAAAAATCTTCAAAAGCCGTTGGTTTTATTTTCCACTTTGTCTGGGCGTCTCTGCGATGGATTCGATCGATTCGTTTTGATCTTCTTCTGCCTTGTAGCATGTCAAATAGATTTTTGTTTACGGAGTTTCGATGGCGATGGAGCTCATAATAGACCCAGTTAATTGCTAATAGCCGACGGTGCAGATTTCTGTGTCAGTCGGACGTCAAATGTAAATGCTTATTAAAGATGTTTTCGAATATTTTCGATGTTCGCCGCGGTTTTGTTGTAATTTGTAATTTGCGTTCCGCGTTCGATTCATGCAAATTGTGCATGACGCTTCGATTCGGTTTCAGTTTTATGGCAAAACTATCAGGCATTGACCTAAAATACTTTGATGGTTCCCAAGATCCCAAACAGATCCCTTAATTGCTGAGCGCAAATTTCTAACAGAGAAATCAGTTTTTGATTTAAATTTGGGCGAGGCTAATTTATCCATCATTAACATATTGCCCCGGTTCCCCGACAAACCGAACTGTATAATTAAATCGTTTGCCAAATTGCCAAAAGCCGCGAAAAAAATCACCGAAAATCACTTCATTGTCAGGGATTTTGGGGCTGCCTCTGCTGCTGGGCTGCCTTACTCCTCAGTCTTCAATTATCATAAAATTTTATTAAACTGCTCCACTTTATCTGTCTCCCATCTCACCTCCATTCCATTTTTCCGTGTCTGGCCACGCTTTAAGCGCTGAAATTATTGCAGGCAAACAATAAAAACGCATAAACCTCAAAATAATGCGACTTATATGCGTTTTCGAAATGCTCTCCTCACGTCTTTTGGCCATTCGGGTATATGCACTTTATCAACGGGCTTATTCTACCTTGTTCTTTAAAAAATAAAGTAGAAAAATGATATACATTAACAATAGACACGTATTTGTATACCAAACATAAGGATACCACTTGGTATAATGTCAATGTGAAAACTTTGTGAAGAGTGTTCGTAGTTCGAGTAAGTCTGGCAAATCAGGAATCTTTTCTTATACGCCAGCGCGTAAATCACGACGGGGAACAAATATTTAGTGTTAATACCATAAATTGTCACAAGTTGGCCCCAATTTGCCTTGCGTATTATAAATTTGCATTCCCATAACTGGCTGAGGCGAAATTCCGGGGCGGTATTCCGTGGTATTAACCGCTTGTGGGCGTCTCTGTCCCCGGCACACACTGCATACGACTGGCAAATTGAGTTCTAATGGGAACGAGATTACTCCCCTTTCCGCTCCACCCCCCCCCCCCCCCGCCCCGATTACGTTTCGATTCTCCACCTAAATCTCTCTTAGCACTCTCAATATTTTTAAGGTTTTCAGCATTTTCAATTAGACCTCTGAACTCAACTTGGGCTCGAACGCTGCTCTTTTGCCTGCCACGCACAGCTGGCCCCCACAAACTACTCCAAGTTCTCCTCCTTCACCGCCGTGCAGTGCGAAAAAAAAAACGTCATAAACATGTGGAATTGTTTATCAAAAATAATGCAAAAAATAACTAGTGTATTACTACAAAAGTTTGATTTAAAGTAATCGTTTCAATAAATGGTATTGATATATTCTGAAACTTTGCCTTAGACAAACCACTAATTTAAAATATATCCGTTATATTAAACTCTTTTTTCCTCTTTGTGCCAAATTCAGCCTCTCAGTGCAAAACTGACAAGTTTTCGGTGCTTAAACTGCTTGTGTTTCGAATATTTTAATGAAGTCCATTGAAGTTTTGTGCGAGCGAAATTGCATTTATAAGCCGGGCTTAGATCTTCTTCTTTGGCTGGCCGTTGTTTTTATGTTACTGTCAGTGTTTTGCTGGTTGTTGGGGGCTGTAACCGAAACGCGTTTATTACAATCTAATGAAGTCGAGAGCCTGGCACTTAACGGTACGAAAAAGCAGCCGCCTGTTGCTTGTTTGCAGTTCGTTGCCTCAGTCTTCTGTTTTTCCAGCCGCACTACTGTAGCGTCCATGTGGCCAAGTCGAAGTTACGCAATTATCGAGGCAGATGGGGCATTGAATTGGGGGTATCATAAACAGTTTGGCCAGCTGAAAATATGATTTGGCACCGAAGAACTGCTGGTCATAGACTTTCAAGTTGTCCACTTTTTGTGAGTGCTTAAAAGGATTGGGCAGTGCGAATTGCTTAGTTAAGGATCAATTACATTTTATGCTAAGCACAGTTGTTTATGTGAGTGTACTTTTTATTTATTTTCGGCAAATATATAAAGTGAACATTTTGAAACAGAAACTTAGAGCTTAGAACTACTGTCCATAATATTTCTTGTTGAGTACAAATGTTTGATTAGGATTTAGTGCCTAACTAACATTTGTTTTTGGCCAGAAATTGAATTGCCCATTGATAACTGATTCGCTGCTTGGAGCAGCCTACATATGCGTTTGGCTACCGTACAGCAAGCACGCCACCTTCCTAGTCCCCGGTCTGACCACGTCCCACATGGAACCACCAAAAAATAAGCCAAGACATAATAAATAACCGCTGTCATTCATAATGTCAACAGGGCTGCCAACATTTTGTGCTGTTATCTGCGCCACTCGCGCAATTCTGGCAACAGAAACAGCGACCACAACAACCACATTCTGCACATGGGAACATAGTTTGGACTTTGGCGATCGAAGAACGGAGACTGGAGAACATGGGAACTGAGCTGAGGAAGCCACTGCCCAGACAAAGTGGCTGTGGGTCCGACTCGGGATCTGCTGCGAAATGCAGCAAACCACATGTGAGCTATGGGAGAAGCCGGCGGCGGAAGGTGGTCACCATTGAGCAAAAGCCAAGAGCTACGGCGACCTCCGCACATTGAGGAAAATCATTCAATTCGATATATCAAGTAAAAACCTTCAATTAAATAATCACAATTATCTAAAGCATATTTAAATAAATTCGATAACGATATACAATAGAATATCTTTTAGAATGTGCAGAAAACGTTTATATGTCTACAAATTTTATTGCTAGCTTCACATTTTTCTGTACTACTTATGTACCTGCAAGTCTTTAAGCAATTCCAACCAAATGCCACAACAATTTTCTTCAGTGTATATGGGCCATTCTTTTGGCTCTTTCGCATCGTCTGCGCTTTGACATCTTACAGATCAATTCATGATAATCGCTGGGACCACCATGGACCACAAAACGTTCAACTTCGTTCGCATGGTGGAAACGTTTTTCTCTCCCAGCTTCTTTTTTTTTCACATTTTTCCTTTTACCGGAATTTAACTGTTTTCGCTGGAATTGAGAATTTCCAAAGGCTGAAGTCACTGGAGTCTAGCATGTAATCGATATTTTTCGAGCCACAGCGACAAAGAGCTCAGAAAAACTCGTAGGCAGAAGTGGGAAAAGGGTCAACCTATGTTATGTTTTTCGCATTGGCAACATGCCACCGCACTTTTGAGATACGTCCGTTTTTTCGGCTGAAATTATAGACTTTATTATTGGACTGCCACCGGTCTTGCCGACCAATATCTATTTCAGTTTTAGTGTGGCGCAAATCTGCATAAAATTGCCAATATGGGGTAAAATTAATTACGAGTCGAAAGAAGGTCGTTACACGGCTTCTTCAACTTGACTTTAGCACGGATGCGAATGTAAATCACTTTGCCATGCCACGCTTTCAACTACTCAGTGCGACATGCACCGAGAGAAACTCAGTGTGTTAAAGAAATTACCAAAAAAAAAGTTAAAACAAACTGGCTAAATGTATTGGCTAAGTAAGTAAGTAAACTTAAGTTATATTTCTAAATTGAGACTAGTTTGTTTAAATAAAAAGACAATCTATCTGTTCGTTCTGTGCACACTCATCAGTTTTATTTTCTATGGCCTCTGCCATTTCTGTTTCGAAACCAACTCAACGATCTGCGAGGCATTGCGCCCTCTAACCCTCGAAACATAAATTCAGCAGCCTCAACGGCAGCAGTCTAGCCCAAGTGCAAGTCCAAGTCCAACTCGAACTCCTAGTCCCAGATCCACTGGACGAGCAGAGACAGACAAGTGGCAGCATTCCAGAAAAAGCAAATAATAAAGGCTCGCTTTTGAGCCCAGTCCTTGGATCTGCGGCCTCAAGAGCACCCAACTTTGGCTAGGGCTCTTCGGGCATCGAGTGTGAATTGATTTTTTAGCCATACTCTACCAAAGGGTACAGGTATTTTGGCATTTGAGATAAATGGAATATGGATATTGATTTTGATTGATGGGCACTGCTTCTTTGCTGTATAGCTTGCACCAATTTAAAAACACTTTTATTGCTAATATGTAACCTTGTCATTTTTAATAATAAATAAATGTAATGTTGTCTTCCCTGTTTGAAAGTTCAAAAGCAAAGTTCGCTCCTTATTTCAATACAAGTGCCACTGGGGGCACAATGCAACCTAAGGAAAATAAAGAAAATAACTCCAGGGAGCAATAATAGAAGCACCCAGAGTCCATCATATGCAGCTCCTGCTCGAGCAGCACCTTACCATACCTGCCCATACCTTGGATCTCGAGTATCCGAAGGGAGTTGCTGGATCGGCGGTTCCATTTCATTTGCATATGTTTCGGCAATTTTGAGCTGGGCCTGCGAAAAATGATTTGCTGATCGGAGCTGGGTGCCCGGCCACTCCATCGATTCGTGATTTTTACGAGCGCAATGTGGTCGAAGGAGCAGGAGCAGGAGGACCAACACCATTCCCATGTCAGAAGCACCACTGCGCATGCGCAACGAAAGCGTCATTTAACGCGCATTTAGCATGCAGACTCGCCGGCTTTTGTTTTAAATATATTTTTTCGACCTCTTCCCGGGCAATTTCTGTTGGTTTCGTTTTATATTCTTACTTTATTTCGCTTTTTTTTCATTTTTATTCTTGCCATCATCCTTCCGGCTGCAGCTACTGAAGTAGCTCTCAAAGGTTTCGCCCAGGGCCACCGGCTGTCAGTCATTTGTCCCAGACGAAGCGTCGTCATCCTCGGCTTTTAGCTCCATCCTCGGTAGCGAATCTGTCCGTTTTGGGGGCCTGTCTTTATGTAAATTAGTTCAAGTGCATGCGAATCTCTCTTACTCTGCGGGCATCACCATGGTTTTCCAGTTTGCGGTTTGGTTAGGTTAGCTCTCTCCAGGGATGCAAGAACAACCAATTCAATGCTACTTAAATAACTACAAAATGAAAATAAAGTACTAAAATGTTTAGGGCTGAGAAATTTTATAAGCGAAATTACTCTTTTATTCACCATAAAAGTATGCTAAATAAACATTAATATAGGAATGAAACAAAGGAAATTAAAAGTCTATAATTGTATTTCAATCTTTCCCTCTTAATATATTTCTAAGAAACACGAAGCCCTGGTTTTGGGAATCTAACAAATTGATTTCAACCGATTGCCTCATTCGATAATTAAGTTGTCAAACAAATCAATTAGCCAGCCTCCTTTTCGTAGCCAAGTGAGTGCTCTATAATCTTCAGACTTTCCCATTTGATCCTTTATAATGAGGTCTAGACGGTTTGCAACTGGATCTATTGATTTATGTAGCCAAAAGACCCGCAGAAAGGTTTTGAAGTTGGCTGTCCGCCTGATTTATATAACACTAAGCTTAGTTTTACAGCATTTGCATTAATGTATTTTCTCTCGGACTCTGTAACATCAAAGTAGATTGGGTGCTTTCTTTATTACACGTCGTCTATCGTCTATGGGGTTATTTCTTTACTTAAATGAACAATAAAATATAAATGCGCCGGCGACCAGCCACCCAAAAGATTTCGAAGATTTATGGGTGCATTAGCGGTTAAGGCGATTGAATTTGCAAATATTTCCATTGCTTTCCATACATTACCCGCATTTTTCTCAGCTGTTTGACTTGGCCACCTTTGACTTGGCTTTTATGACTGGACAAATTTTTGTGCCTATAAAAAGTAGCAATTAGGCGAACGTTTAATTACCACGCCGCAATGATTCAAGTGAAAGAAGCCTAAGTATTTCCAATGCCTGCCAACTAACAGTGTGTATTGGCTACGAAAATTAGAACACATCCACTTCTTAAGCACTTTCTTGGAATATTTAGAAACAGAATTTAAATTTCCCTAATGCTATATACACATTAAACGCTATTATAAGGTATATAAAGATGGTTCTTCTTTGAAATACCTTTATTCCAATCTTAGTATTATCGATTAATCTACTTATCTGAAATCTACGCCCTCCTGATTTTGTATGCGATATCCACTGTGGTTTCTGCCTGCATTTCCACAGCATAACCGGCCAGAAATCGCTATCCAATTCCGATGGCAATGTCTTGTTGGCTTATTGGTGTTGGCGTGTTGTTTGGCCGACTCGGCAAATGATTTAAAGTGTTGCTTTGCATTACATTTATTGCCAATTGAAATTTGAAGTGCGTGAGAAAGTTGGAAATGGGTTCCGCTCGAGCCGTGGCCTCTCGGATTCGCATTTGGATTCATAGTTGCATAGTCTGGTTCTTCTTGGCCAGCCAGGTCCCAAGTCTTCCAGTCTTTTTGGCCAGGGGCCGTGTCCGTTGCCTGTTTTGGCCTTTGTGCTGCGGGTTAATATGAGCTGAAAATTGGCTTGCTTAGTTTTGTGGTCGCTCGCTCGCTCGCTCGCTGGTTGGTTGGTTGGTTGGTTGCAGTCGTTTGTGTTCGTTTGCCGGTGATTTGATAACATTTTTCAGTCGGAATGGAAAGTTTCGTTTCGTTTCGTATTTACAGATGCTCCCACTCTCCGGCGCTCTGTCGCTGCATCTCTGAATCTCTGAATCTCGGAATCTGAATCTGTGTCTGTGAATCCCTGGGTCTCCATCCTCCATGACTCCGAACTTCAACTCGGGTCGTCTGGGTGCGGCAACAGATTTGGGAATCGTTTATCGTCCACCCAGCGTACTCCCTTCTCTTCCACCTTCTCTGTTAACTGGTATCCATCGTTTTTGGCCATTTTCATTCAAACATGTGTGTTGCATGTGCGGCTATTCGAATGACTATCCTACATTAGGGGTATATTAGTTCACAAATCTCTTTGCATTGCGGCTTAAAATATTAAGTGCTGATACTAAAAACATTATTTTATCAGTTGTAAATTCATTTTAGTTCATTTGAAAAGTATACTGATTTTATTTATTAAGTGAATAACTTAAAAGATGTAAAATAATTTCAAAGCCAAATATTTAAGTAGTAAGTAGTAGTAAATTTAAATCGAACACATTGCCAAATGCAAGTCTTAGATTTCATTGCGTATTAATAATATTTTTTCTAGGGCATTCATAGAGTCTGATCTTCGAGGCACCTGCCATTCGCATGCGAAATACTTTGTAGGCTCCACCTACCCACAGGCAAATGAAGCCAATTAAATGCCTCGCTCGTACTCATTGGCTTTTGATTACCTTGCTTTTCTCTTACTTGTTTCCAATTGATTTGTTGGGAGGTTTCCATAGCATAATCAGGCACATAAATTAAGCCAGACGTCCAGGGAGCTGGTTTTTTCACTTAGGGGGCGGGCCTCTGTTTTTTTTTTTACCCACAGCCTGCGTTCCAGTTCTCGTTTCTGGTGTCTCGTTTGGCATTCTAGCCTATAATTCTGTCATTAGCCCAACGCGAATATCGCTCTGCGTCCTGAGATCTAGCCAATTGGTTGTTTAATGGTCAGCAGTAAATCCCAAATGGCGACAGCTCATTGGGGCTGGAATACAAAGGTGATTTAAGTGGTGGCCCACTTGGAAAATAGAGTTGATTAAAGCTAGTCTGTTATATCAATTTTGCGATTGATTGTCTCTTAAAGAAATGTCATGAAAAAATTTTTTTTTGAATATATATTGTTAGTATAAGAGTTTTTAATTGTTTTTAGGTCTTTTTTAAGTAGCCATTTAAGACCAAAACAATAATTATAAAAAAATAAACTAGACTATATTTCATAATATACATACATACATATACATAAAACTTTATTATCTAATTTATTTAAATTGACAATAGCAAATAGCGTTTCTATCATTAAAACCACCCAAAAACGTTAAAGAAATCCGAATGTTCCCTTGCAAGTTCTAATGAACTATGTCCAGTTTTCATTATATTTATTTAGGTATTCAAATCTTCGAAAGCCCGCCCAGCTTGTTAAATATGCACATGTTCGATATAATGGCAGCTGAGAGGCGAATTAGCGTACGAAATAGTAGGAAACCGCAAACCCAATACAACAAAAATCGACACCTTGCTCGGCGGATTGACCAATAAACTCGCAGCTTCATATTGGTTGACGATGTTAGTTATAGTTTGTTATTGGCTGGCTTTCGAAAATTCGGCAAAAAAGCTGTAAAAAACGAAACAAAATCGGTAAAATAAAACGACAACTAAATAACAAAGCTCCAGCTCCTCGCCCAAAAGTGAAACCAGCTTGGAAATTCAAGTTAGTGGTTGTTAGTTGTCAGGTGGTGGATGTTGCTGTGCTCTTTACTCAAAAGGGGCCTCATCATAATTTCCATTTTTGCGGTCAGGCTTCGTCCAATCAGCGCTTTGCACATTAGCTACAAAAACGGAAAAAAGTCAACTGCAACAACAATTGCAAACACACGTTGATTGCATTTAGTTGTTGCTGCCGCTTTGTTGTTGCCGTCGTCAAATGCGAGTTGCTGCTGCTGATGCAGTTGTTGCTGCTGCAGTTGCTGATGCTGCTGCGGCCGTCAGCCATTAGCGCAGCAGTGTGAAATTCGATATTAGTGCAATTCATTTTCAACAACTAATTTTTTGCCAATCTCTCAATCTTTCAGTCCGACCATCAGTGCCGTAGATTTTCACAGATTTTTATTTCGATCTTTGCGCTTCGTTAGTCGAAAATGTTACACCCTTGGCCTGGCACTTTTCCGACTTTTCAGTCTTACTGATTGGATTTACGATGGAAACCTTGCAATTAGCACATTTTGGCAAGATTAAATGGTTATTTGTAAAATTTCTAAACTTCAGACTTGGCTTGCTATATTCTATCTAGGTAAGTTTTTAGATTGCAAATTCCAATTGCAATATAAACAATTTGTCGAGTTCCTCGACTACCAGATACCGCTTACCCAGCTAGTGAAATTGTACTTCCAGTGCAATTAGCGCACTTTGCCATGATTGAAGGCTGCCAGAAGTCCGGACGTTGTGGGTCAATCTGCAAAGCATATGAAAATTAATTTTTGGACTTCGGGTGCGTCACGCCCCATACACACTCACTCTCAAAGACTGGAACTCTCGATCCGGACTCAGGCGAAGTTTTTCCTTTGACTCTGAACGACTGTCTTTCCTGCGGATTTTCTGGATTTTACGACTTGCGCGTTTTTAATTACTACTACCTGCATTGCGCTGTTGCACCTGATGGGTTCTCAAGGGGGTGGTGAGGAAGGGGGCGGTGGAAATGGACAGCCGTTGACGAGTTTTACGGATTGCAAACTGCGCAAATCTTGGGGCACTTGGGCCACTTGGGCCACTTGTTTGCCTGCTAATTCCAAAAGTCTCGGTCAAAAGGTTTTGATTGGTGTTAGGCCTACCAAGTGGCAGTCCATTAGAAATAGGTATTACCCGATCTCTCGGGAGTAAACAACCGATGAACAGGTGCAAGTTGCGTGTGTTTGTGTAATCTGGAAATATGGTTGGGCATTAGATAAATGGACGAGCAAGGAGACAGGAAATGCCACTAATTGGGAGATATAAATGCCGTATTTATGCTAATTAATCAAAAGGTTAAATATATGAAGATAAATTTCGAACATTTTTTGTGTAGTAAGTAATTAATAATTTTGGTTAACGGTTAAAGCTACACACTTACTCAAATACCATCTCTTACAAGTCCATTGTTTTCCATGTTATCTTTGCCCTACATTTATATATCTCCCCATTAAACATCAATTCACCCTCATAGCAATTTAAATTAAGCCAGTACAACAGGTTGAATTCACAGCGTTTGCTTTTCGGATTAACAATCCAAAATCTGCTGTTTTCTATTCATCGGATAGACAAGAGAAAAAAGAAACCGAAATCCCCCATCGGCCAAAGTTTTTTCCCGCACCGATTTTGGGCTGTGAACAATATGGCTTTTGATTGCAACTAATTGTTGTGGAAAAATGTAAAGAAATTTATCAAACGCCCATAAAAACTATATCAACAGCATTTTGACTCGGACTACACGCCATTCGTTTGGCTTTTGGGCTTAGGCCATCATTCAAAACGGGGGATCTTGAAATAGGAGCCCCGAGCTTCGAGCTTGTAGAATCGTTTATAAATTATGAAAATATATGTACATAATGCATATAAGCACGAGTTCAAAGCGCACCGTTTCGTTTTTCTCTCGTAAAAATATGAAAAGCCTTTTTGTTGATTATTAATTTATGAAAAAAAAAAAAACAGCGATCGGGGCTGAAATCGGATTTCGATATCTGCTGCCGTTTCGTCGTTTGGTTATTGGTATTTTGTTGGCCGCAGTAATTAAATTTAGATTAAGTTTTGAAGCCCCATTCGACAGTAGTTTAATGTATGCAAATTACACTCGATCGACCCCAAAATATCAACGATACAACCACGACGACTGACTCCATCTCCATGGGAGCATTCAGCCAAAAGCTTTTTTTTTTGACGTGACGAATCGATTTCCAAAACGAGACATTCGAGGCCAAAATTTCTCGGCTCTCGTACTCTGTTCTTCAAAATTTGTAACACACTTCTCATAGCTTTTTTTTCCACAGACTTTGGCATTTTTGTTTATGACCCAGCAACACCCATTTTCTCAACTTTTCGACTTTAATCACTGGCTTCGGTATAATAATAATATTTTCCTCAAAACGCTTTCCATTTTCCATCTCCTCGCCGGGCAGCCAAAAACTCGTGGGCGTTGCTAATTAGTAGGTCTTTCCATCTTCTGGGTGGAAAATGTGCTCGATTTGATTTGTGGAAATTTATGTTGAACATTATCGTTTTCCTAGGGAACACGGATGGTTTTCGATTTGGTTTACGATGTGCGAGCTTGGGGCAGAACGCATTTTAATGATCCCAAATGAATTGGGTAAAAAAACTGGGGAATCGGGCGAAGTCGAAGGCGGCTTTTAAATGCGGGACCGAAAGCTGCGAAGATTTTGGATTGGGGAAATTAGTCAAATTAATTGGGAATTTCAAGGGAGATCGCTTAAGTCTCAGGTGTTTGAAGGCGGGATCACGGCAGTTATAATTAATAATTTATGTGTCGTAATGGGAGCTTTGTATTTTAATAAATTTTAAAATGTATTTTGTTTTTTTTTTTACTTACTGCACAGGCTTAATTCCATATCAGATATAAATGAAGTAACGACGTGTGGCAAATGCAAATCTACGATTGATCTATTAACCATTCAGGCAGAGAAATTCATTCGTGTAGCGATAGAGAGAAGGGGAACCCCATTGGACATTCTGGCAGGTGGGCAATCATTTTTGGCCACGCTAATTTCGTTGACCTGCTGATTGCCCATGGAAATTGAAAATTATGAAATTATGATTTTCTTCCCGCATCGTCGACACCACGGCAACACATGCCAATCGCCGCAGATTGATACGTCATGTCAATCGTGATTTTGTTTGCTGGAACTTTAACATTTCACCGACGTGATGCGATGTGTTGCGATGCGATGCCATGCGATGTGATCGGTGCAGGAGGTGCACCCTCCAGTTGGATCGACCTCCTCCCACCTGGGACTCGACTTCCAGTTCGACTGCACACACGTCATGCATGTTCATATACAAATTCGATGCGCCTGATTATAAGATCGAATGGATGCTCCACGGATGGCTCTCCTTTTTTTTTTTGGTTTTGTGCACTTTTTGTCTGGCCCCGTGTGACTTCTACGACTATGACCCGAACGTTCAAAATTTGTAGCACTGACCCCGGAGGAGCAGGAAGGGCAAGATGATCGAAAACCCATTCGCACGGCCCGCTCATTGGAACGATGCCACAGTATGGCTTGCAAATCAATTGGCCAGCGAGCATAGCCGCAGAATCTCCCAAGAGCTATTTGTGCCCAAGGCCCAGGGAGGATGGTATTCTGAAGGAGCGTGTCGCCCTCAAAATACTCTTATAACTAAATTAATTATAAGAAGGATCCTATGTGGGCATATTAATATTTCTATGATGCTTGTTCGAAACCTCTTCTTCACTAAGAATATTATAATTTAATTCTAATCCGAATATATTAATATAGAATAGTTTACTAGCATTCTAATTTATCACTTCATTAATATTAAGAAAGGTAATCCCCTTTTATTTGTATTTCAAGTACAAATACTTTCATTATTATAGGGATGCCCCTCAAAAGTAGGGTATCGTAAAAGAGTCGAGCAAGTGCACAAAAGTTCGCGGGAACATTTTGCGGCTGCAGTTGATCTTTAGCCATATTAAATTAACCAAAGGCTAGGCCGAGGCCTATGATTGATCTGGGCCCGCCGTCGCGGCCGATTATACAGTCAATGTTGGTCAGGTCGTCGATCGGTGGGTCGATCGGTGGGTCGATCGGTGGGTTGTTCAGTTGGCCAGGTCGATAGGGTCGGGTCGGGTTTCGCGTCGCTGCGATCGCATGCATAATTTCCAATGTGTGCCGAAGATATCGAGACCGGCGGAATGAATATTTTCGAATATACATTTTTCATAGCTCTTATTGAGTTATTGCTGGCAATCGCAGCAAAAGCAGCTGTATCGTATCGTATCGTATCGGATGGAATGGGATGGGATCTTGGGTATCTAAAAAGCATGGGGTCCAAGGGTTCAGCCAAATGATGCGCACGTTCTTCGCTAAGGTTAAATATACCAATCAATGGATGGCTAATAAAGTTATGAAGGCTGCGATATATTCCGTTTATTATGTTACGCTATTTAGGCCGAGTTGTGAGAGATCATAGCCCATGTTTTCCCATGACAAATTGATAGAAATTTGAATATGCATGATAAATTACCGAAGGGATACTTGAAGAATTTCTCGTTTAAAATGTATAATTATTTATAAGTAAAGCAAATTGAAGTTCCCATATTAGCTGTAATTGAGAACGAGGAATAAATTTTCAAATACTTTAGGGGATTAGCATATTGATGAATGAACTCGACATGTTAATTAGCGTAATTATAATATCGAAATTGATTGCTAATTTCAATAATTATTCTTAATTTCTGTATTGCAAATAGGCTTAGCGTTAATATAAACAATTTTTTTGAACAAACTTTTGGTGTTTCCTAAGTGAGTTATAGTTTGAATATCGATAACTATAAGCCGAATTAAATGAACAGCACTTCATTTTCCATATAATTGAACAACATTTGGCAACATTTCTCGGCCATTAAAATCCCTCCCCAAATTCGTTTCGTTAACAAGGCATCCAAAATGGCCAAAAGGAAAAATCACAAACCTGGAGACACTGCTTCTCTTCGCATAACATGCTCATATAATTACACGCAAAATAATTGTTCTATGTAAGCCTGGCGAAAAGGGGGCTGAGTGGGGGAAGTGAATGCGAGAAGCACTATCTATAGAGGTCGCAACCCGTTGGATGCTACCTAAGCCGAAGATAGAACTCATGAAATTCAATGCCTGCCTCCGATTCTCAGACTCTTAGCCTTGAATTCCTTTTGCTTTTTCGCGCTGCGGGCTCAGCTATCGAATTACCAGCCAACCGAATTCCCAGTCCGCTCCCGGGGATTCCCTCGCTCCTTCACCACGTTGTTGTCGCATGTAATTGGCTGTACATTTCGACACCCCGGCGACAACAACTGAACAACAACTAAAACAACAACCTACCTGGCGAGCAAGAGTCGTAATGAGCTTGTACACACAACACACACCACACTAAAAGAGCCTAGAAGAGTGACTAAACTGACCCACCAAGCCCACAAAACTATATCGAATGCCCATTATAAAAAGGGGGATTATGGGGATTTATACCGTAACATAATTTGAAATATAATTTCTTTGAATTTAAACTATTAAAATTGTACTTATTCATGAACTAGTAATTGTACAGAATAAGCCTTAGTGTTAGTCTAACATTTTCGGCAAATGAACTTCGGAGAAGCAAAAATAATTTGAATTCTTCGGGATAAGCCAATCAACAATATTTAACACCTAACACATATGTACATCCTAATGCACCTGAGCAGATATTAAAATATTTTTAGATACCTATCACACTCAGATGGCACCTGCACTGTGGGCGTTACTTTTTGCTGACCGCAACAAAATATTGTTTATGTAGAAAGCACAAAAGCTCGTTATGTTTAACCTGGCTTATTACCAATAAGACAAATCCTAATTATACAATAAATTCCGTTTTGCATGCAGTCGCGTTGCGAGTTTTCACCTCGAACGACGACAACAACGATGTTTGACTAGGCTGCTCTCTACGCCTCCGTTTCGTTCCAACTTGGCCAACCTCTCCCGCCCGATAGCAATCTGGCAAATTTCTGTGCGAACATTTGGCCAAGACTTTTCGGTGCCGAATGCCGAATGCAGCCTGTTGGATCTGCGATTTGGCTCAATGCACATTGGTTGGTACTCTGATATGGGTTTTTTGTTTGAAAATAATTCACTACTTTAAAAACAATTAATATACATTTTGTAATGGTAATAAACTTCAGCAGTACTGATTAAAGAGATATATTAACAGATTTATCATAACTTTACAATCTATTTTTGTTAGTTTTACTAAAAAGAAAGCAGAGAAAAGAAGGTAATTTTAAAATAATGGGAATAACTGTTCTCATTTTATTTTCATAAGTAATATATAGGATATTTGAAATAAATAATACTGGACTCAGTGTGCCAGGTTTCGAGCAAGGCGGTGCGTCGTAATAAAAATAAAATCATAGACTAAACGATAACAGTGGGTGCGGGGGCATCTGGAAATTGGGCGGGGGAGGGTGGTTCCAGGGGCGAGATGGGGAAAACACTTGATGGTTAGGCGTGTTGTCTGTTGCGTTCGGTGTCTTGTAATTGTGTCTTGTTAATTTCGCATATTTGAGCCAACCGGCAGTTTACAGTTTGAAAGACAAGTCCCTGGCTTAATCATGCTAATTTTTTAACGTAATAATCTTGGTTTATTATTATTGTTAATAGATTGTAACTGTAGAATAAATTTGATCCACTCAATGAAAGTTATAGTAAGAAATATCTTTAGTAATTTAAATTTCTATTGGGCATTGCTATTATTTCCATCGAGCATAGTTCTCTTTTAAAATGCTGCAATGAAGTCCAAGTGAGTAAAAGTATTTGATAGTTATTATTAAATAGTATCGTTCTCATTTTTTGATGTTTATGAAGGTAAACATATCCTAGATCACCATTCAGTTCTGGTTTTCTATCTGCCAGCCTCTTCTTCAAACGCCGCGATAAAATTCCCTCTAATTTGTTAGATGTCCCCTTGAATAGATTTCGAGAAATCATAAGTAGCCTCATTAAAAGCCCCGATAGTTTTCCGAGCTGATAGGACCATCATCGTCGCCGTCATTGCCATCGCCACATGGCGATCAGTGTGAAGGCAGCCTGGTCTGGTTTGGTTTGGTTTGGCTCGATAGTGGTAGCTCTGCACGAATTTGTTGTGCCATTTGTAGCCCGATGGGCTGCTGGTTATAAAATAGCATATCTTATGGCATATAGCACGAGTTTTTGACAGGCGACTAGATAATAAAAAGCGACAAGTGGTTACCAGATGACTATGCCAGGATCGGTAATCCTCCGGCAGCCGCCGTCGAATTGCTCCGGAACGTGTTTGCAGAGCTGTTAATTAAATTAAATTAATTGCAATTTATTTAAATTGAGGTTTAGTCGGGAAAATAATGTAGGCTTGATATGTTTTTTATGGCAGTGCCAGTGGATCCAGCCTGATCCGAATTGATGGGTGAGAGTACGAGAATGACACTCGATATGATTATGAAGTGGTCTGCAGAAATATTTTTGTTTGCTACCATCCTTTGTGTTTGTCCTCGCAAACTCTCTCACAATCGTTCGCTCCATTTCCTTCTTGCCATTTTTTTTTTTTTTATTATTTTACCCTTAAGTTGCTGTGCCTGCATATCATATGTGCACTTAATTTATTCAAAGTCACGTTGCTTGCATGAGGAGTTGGGATGGAAAATGAGGAATTCTCTCCGCTGAGCACACACAATTGCATAGTTTTCTTTATAGGACGAGAGGAGCAGCAGTGCCCATGCCCAAACAGAAGTGAGTGAGTCAGCTAAGTGCATCAATTTCCATTTAACTGTAAACGATATTTTGCAGTCATCGAAATATTGCCAATATTTGTGCTTCTGCTGCTTCTTCTGGTTGTTCTTGTTGTTGTTAGTGCTGCTGTGCCAAATTGCAAAAGTCAACGCGGGGAAACGAGCAGCAACTTCTGCTTCGCCGCTGACGTTGCCTAAACAAAAGACTCAAGCGACGAACTTGGACGCAGCGAGAGTGAGAGAGAGATGGAGTTTTGGCCTGAAGTGTGGGTGACATCTTCAGCAAACACTTGAGGCGTTTGAGCTATTTGCGTTGATTGTCAAGCCATCGCCAAAAAGAGAGACACACAACGTCATTGGCAAATTCTAGCGATGGCAGCGGAATGCTATTGCTTATTTCTGATATTAGCACGATCATTGCAATAAGTCAACAACTGAAACTATGTATTTTTATATCACATATTTATGATTTATAATTCAAGCAATAAATGCTTGTTTAAAAAAGTAATTTACTTAATGATTTACAATTTTAATAAATGTGTTGCACATTTATGAGCCGTAAATAGTGAACAGCATAACGTGTGTTATTGAGACACACAAGCTTGTAGACTCAAATATTAATTTCCCTTCGAACATTGATTGCCTATAAAGTCGTTGAAATTTTTTTTAAATTTACATTTTAAAAGATAATAAAAATATATATAAAAGGCAAGCATAAATGATTAGCATTTTTATTTTGATAAAATTTCCGTTAAAATGTAGTTATTGCTTAGAAAATTTGAAATTTATCTTGATGCTTAATAATTAGTTCAAAAAATGGATACATTTTGCAGAGTAGCTGATTTTAAAAGGAATCTGTGGTCACGCTTCCACCACTATTCCCCAATGCTCCAAAGTCTCCCATCGGAGTCGTGTTATTTTTGTTGTTACTTTGGTGCTACCGTTGGCGTTCGGCTGCTGCTGTTGTTGTTGGCCGGTGTCTCCATCGCCTGGATGCCCCCTGCTGATCAGTCCGCCCCTCTCGAAAAACCCCCCTACGGATCCCAATGGTGATGATGCTTCAGTTTTGTTTTGGTTTCAGTTGTTGCTTTGCTTTGTTTCTCGCCGTTTTATTTTGCACTGCAAGCAGCTCCCAGTTGGGGCTGTCTTTTGTTTATTTTCCTAACACTTCAATTGGCATTCCACACAAAAAGCGAAAATTGCAAAACGTGAGTAGTTTCGAGTTCTAATTTAAAATAATTTTTGTGTTGACGCTTTTGCAATTTCTGCCAGCCCCGAGACGCCCGGGCACTGGCAATGTCTCAATGTCTCAATGTCTTTGGAAGCCGAAGCTCCTCAATACCAATGTATATACATATATTTTTATCCATTTCGTAATAGAGTCGTTAAGTGGCCCGTTGCGCTCTTTTTTGGTAATTTGATGAACGATTTTTGATAATTTTGCACGTTTTTTTGCACGTTTCCCTGTTCGCTGTGACCTGTCGGAATCAGTGAGCGAAAAGTGGCAGCCCGGGCGGGTTATTGATTGAGGAGGGGAGGCCTTACCTTTTTGTCTGATTTTAATATCAAGTGCAGGCAAGTGGGTAATTATTGCTGTGTGTCATGTGGTTCATAAGGGGGTCTTGTCGTGGTTTCGGCTGCTCCTTATGCCCGTTGTGGTTCTTGTTGTTGCTGCCGCTCGACGATGCAGGCTAGAAAACGCTGACCACTCAACTGTCAATGCTTGAGTGGGTAAGCCCGCCCTGCACCACCCACCCGCCCATCACATCAATGGCGATGATTCGCACTTCGCGAAATTATTATTTAATATTTAATTTAGTTATTCAAATGTCGTGATTGAGAAATGTAGATGAAGAGTTTCGGGGGTGCTTCTAAAAATTATGGAACTGCATACTTCAGTATAATCCTCAGAAGCAGTTTTTACTTGCGATTAAATTTAAGAAAACGAAATATATGAAATCTTTAGTTAGCATTCATTTTAAAATTTAAAATTTTCTCAATTTTCTTATCATCACAAAAAATAATTTTCTTTGAAATGAGATATTTATATTTATGATATTTATTTATGGTATAATATTTAATGATTTTTTCATTTGACATATTTTATGAAATGTAGGTGTAAGTGGCAAATAGCGAGATGGGCTTTTTATTTGAGCTTTGAATTTCTACCTGCTGGTGATATTTCTTTTTACTAAATTATATTTTTTAAGAATCTGATTCACTTCCGTTCTTGCCGTTTTTTTCTCAGTGCACCGCCTGACTCTGTGTTTGTTTGCCCATTTTGGAGTGCTGCACTTTTGGCCGGCCTGGTTCGTCCGCCCCGTCGTCAGGCTGCCGAGCTCCACCTGTGTGCTGGAGCGGCGATGTGCGATTTGCATATATGTGCCCCATAGTTTGGCCTCCGTAGCCGCTGCTTCTGTTGGGCAGCGATTGCCATTCCGAGCTGGACTCCGCGTCCGCAGTCGGAGTTCGGGCTGAAGTGCCCATGAATAGTCACAAAGCATTAAGCACTTCAGGTGTATTGAAGGTGGGGAAGGGAGTGGGTTGGGAAGAGGCGGTGCGGGGAGGGGTTTAGGGGCGAGGGCTCCACAATTATCTACACAATATGGCAATCACATATGTAGATATGCACACACTCAGCAGCATCGGCAGCATCGGAGGGAGCAGCAGCAGCAGCAGCTTTTTTCAACCAGTTGTCCAATCTAGGAAGTGCATGAATTGCATTTTCCATATGGCCACAAAACGCGGCAAAAGCCCCCATGACTCCTCCATCTCTCGACAACTGCGTTTTGCCATTTCCTCATTACTAGCCGCAAAAAATGATAAAAAAATGAAAATATATATACAGAAAGAAAGAGAAAAATAAAAACGGGTCGCAGTCGCATCGACGTCGTTTGCGGCCAGCAAAGAAATTGAACTTTTTCACACCAGAATCGATTGTAATTGAATGCCTGAGGGTGAGCTGGCCAGCTAGGCCGGGCCGAGGCCTCTGCTAATGCAAATTTTTCCATTTTGACATTGGCGAATTTTTCAAAAACTATAAACTTTCCCGAAAGTAACCCAATGAGGTTAGCACCACCAATGGCGTACATTAAATTGCTTTATTTTTCGGGAAGCTCCCCAAATGGTCATGGTGTGTGTGCGTGCGATCGCGATGATGATGATGATGGTGATGGCGATCGGGGAACACCTGCTGCTAACATTTTGCTATAAATTGAAATTTGAAATAGCAAACGTTTCGGACATGCCCAAAATAAGGTAAGAGAAGCAGGTAACCTTTGCTAAGGATGAAATTATGCACAAGCCTATGTGAATGCCCTAACAAAAGCGATTATTAGAATTATTATTTAGCATAGAAAGAAATAAATATCCTATAGATAATTCTACATTTTATAATAAGCAAAAGTAGATAATCTGTTCTGTAGGCTCGTATATATTCCCATAAAAATGTAATCAACAACCGAAAATAATTCGCTACTCATCGTAGTTTTCACTCATGAACTATATGATCCTTATATGTTACAACCATAAATAATGAATTTAAATACGGCCCATCGATCATTATAGTTTCAACTTGCCCAAGCTTCCCATTTGTGCCCATTTATCTGTGAAACTTCATTAGTCGATTCGATTTCGCCATAATTCTGCACCTATAATTTCACAACAGGCGCCACACAAAAAATTTCAAATTTGAAGAGAAAAATTTGAATTCCCAGGCCCCCACATCATGGTATAAATAGCTCAAGCGTATCCAAAATTTATGGCTTACAACAATTCAACATTAAAAAATGTTGGGTAGATGAAAAAAACATCAAATAAACGAAAATGTTTGTAAATGATTCATTTTCTCGGCTGACGAGATGGACAAGTAATCAAAGCAGAGGTGTTTAATTACCAACAAATAAACAAAATGGAATCGATTAATTCAATTCGCCAATTTCAGACGAAGGCCCTGTTATGGTTGAAACAAAAACCAAATGAAAAGAAACTGTTCGAAATGTAGCTAAATTTGTGGTCGATCTCTGGTTTTTAACTTTTCTCTGCCCTTAGGCCAATCAACAATGTATTAGGTGGGATGATTGAAAAATAGGAATATTGAATACTCTTTTATAATGGTGCTTTTTAACAATTTGTTTATAAACTATACAATTGGCTGAGTTTATAAATTAACTGAAAATCTAAACAAAATTCCCAATGTAGAAAGATAAAGATTAGTATCTTCTTTTAAAAATGAATTGATATTAAGAAATTTAAAATATTTTTCTTAATAATCATATAATTTTACATAAAAAATTTTTAAGTTTTTGAGTTTAATCAAAATACCATCTTATGGCAGGGTATTCTAATATCAGAAAATAGAAATCCCACCATAAACGCTGCACACACGCATGTGAGACAAAACACAATAATCAACCTCGAAAAGGTTGTGTGCCATTTATCAAACAATGTATAACTTGGCCATTGCCCATCGCCCATCGCCCAGCTTGGAACTGAAACTAGACCTGGGCTTCACTCCCTGCGCAGGAGATGTGGATGGAGATGGAGCTGGTGGCCAGGCCACTCCATTCTGCCCCCATTGGTGTGAGTTTCATTTGGTGGCTCCAATGATGCATGGGCGCCTCCACTTCCACCACCACCAATCCGGCGATTCACTCGGCGATCCGCACCACTCGCACCGCTCTGGGTCAGACATGTGAGTTCAAACTCATCCGTCAAGTGGTGCGAGGGCTTTCGGTCTTAATGGATCGACATTGAGGTGCGCACGCACTGGGAGAAATATTCCTTAGGAGTCGCACTTAATTTGATAAGCTTTATGATCCAACAAAACCCAAGAGGAAACATTAGGCTAAATAAAAATGTATGGGAATTAAGAATTCAGCAAGTAGAGATGTAGCTTTAAATTTTTTTAAAGAATTTTCGGGATAACTAATTGTCTTCAACAAATTATACTCATGATAAAATAAAAAAATACACAAGGTACAATATCTACCGCATTATTCGTGAAATAGTTCTCCAAGAATGTTACCTATTGACTTAATAAGGGATCAAGACTTAATACTAGAATAAATTACTTTTAACTTAGAGAGCCGAACACTTGGTTTACAACCAAATCGAAATGCTTATCTAGAATACGAAAAATAATATAATTTTTCCAAGTGTACACATATTAAAGATTGCCATAGAGCCGCTGACTGGGATTTTGGATTGCGATTTGGAATGGGAGTGGGAATGGGAATGGGCATACGGAATGGGACTATGAACCGTGGTCCGTCCTTTCCTTGTCTTTCACTGGGATTGCTCGGATCTCATAGGCTAGTTGTGTTTTGGTGTTGTCATTTATCATTTGATTCGGTTTTGATTGCTACCCCCCTAGCCCCCGCCCCCGACCGCTCACTCGACCAGCGACGCATAATTGTTAACAAGTAAAATCTATTTAAGCCTTGTTCGTTGTTCGTTGCCGTTGTTGTTGTTTCGTATTTATGTATCGCCATTGTTGCTATTGCTATGCCGCGCTGTTTAATTGGTTCACATGATTTGTAAATTAAACAATTGCGAGCGCGCGAGACTTTTGTAATTTGTAATTGAAAACTGAGCATGAAGAAACGGTGTGAGCTTTGACAGCTTTTCTGGTTGTTTTCCTCTTGTCTAGTTGGCCGTTGATTGATAATATCGTGATGATGATGATGGCGGGGGGTATGGCCCGTAATTATAGCGGACAGACTGAGTTCTGATTGAGCTGGCATTGGTCTCGTATCGCTTGAGCTTAGATTTCTTGGTGAACGAGACTCTGCCTTTTGGGTGTTTCGGTATTGATGCAACTAAATGTTGTGGCTGAAGCCTGACAACAGGAAGTAATATTTGGATTTTTGATAATGTATCTGAATATTCAATGCGTCGATGGCCGATACTTATTCGCAAATGATTGATCGGAGGACGCTGCTGAGATCTTGATTAGATTGACAGGGGTCTTGGCGCTACGCAGAAAGGTGAATAAAACATCGCATTTGCCAATCTAACGGAAACTAAAGACTTTGAAAAGTATCTTAATTAGGAATCTTTAAAAGTACACTTTAGATAACAACGTTAAAAATTTTTATAAAACTAAAACGTTTATTTATTTCTTTCATTCAAGAAAGTACTTTGTATGCTTTTGCAAGTTCCTTTACTTCCAATAATCGTATATCATCGTGTATAAGAACTAAGACCTAATTTGGTTTAATGGACGTTTCCAGCTCTATAGTGACCACACACCACATTAGATTGCTCCTCTGTAATGGGTAACACCACGGCCTGGTCCTATGATTATTCGATGTTTGACGCCGTATCTTAATTTATCTATACCATACTTTCCGCTAAATAGGTCCCCTCCGAATAGGAATCGCAGTCTCCCGATTCCATGTCCATGTCCATTGTTTGGCATGCAATCTGGTTAAGCCCGTCCCGATCTTTCGCGCTCCTCGAACATCGTTTGACTTGCCTATGGGGTCTTGGCTTTGGTGTCTGGACTATCTTATCTGCGCAATGCCTGTGGAGCAAATCTCTACACGCAGTTGCCCCCAGCAGACGACCCCACCGCCGTTCGGCCACCTATATCTTCGTTGGCTGCAGTCGCAGTCGATGCAGTTGATGCACAAAATATATATATCGCTGTGTATATATATTTTCGCTCATTACTCGAGCAGCGAGAGAAAAGCGGTCGGTGCTGGCTCGATCCAAAAGATTATAATTGATTAAGATGAATCAGCGTTGCGGTCAAAATGTTTGATGGGAATATAAATTGTTTGTGGTTTTGTGTAACGATGCAAAAGCGAACGAGAGAGATGGCCAGATGGATAGATGGCGTTGGACATGAACAAGTTGGCCTAACCAAATCAAATGCAGCGCTTTCGAGCTGCGCCGACTGCAGTCTTCAGGCCAAACGGACCGCATTGCCGCAAGTGCCGCTGATGATGATGCCGTCGCTCAGGGGTTAAGACTGCGGGGGCAATGGGGCAGAAGGAGACTTTGGGGCATCATCAGCACAATGCCAAAATGCCACTCGCAAGGCGGTAAATCTAAGCCGTGGTAAATAAATCAATCGCAATGCGCTAAGAAAAAATTTTCGCGCTCTTTTTTCTCTTCTTCATTTCTGCTGCGTTTGATTTTGTCAGTGCACTTGGCAAAAATATTAACTTGACATTTTCTCACTTCCGATTTTAATTATAAATTACCAAAACAAATGTATATAACGGAATTTTAGAACTTCAATATCTCCAATAATTCAATTCTAATTGATAAAGGAGGCGATCCCACTTAAAAAATTATTATATTTATTAATTGTATGGGACGTCCGTCCCTTTAACTACCTACACAATATGTTTTATTGTTACATTGGATTATTTCACGATTTTACAAGTTGCAAGCCATTAAAATAATATTGTTAGAATATTCTAATTAAAAGTTGCATCTAATATTTCGAGTGTGATTGAGGTGGTGTTGGTGGTGCTGCTGCTGCGGCTATTGATGAGCGGCCATCAATATTTGTCTAGTTCGAGTTTGGAATGTGCCCGGGCCAAGACCCGGACTAGGAGTTGGATGCGGACTTTGTTTCGCACTCGCAGATTCCATAACCCGCTGCAGTGCCTCCCAGGCCTCTCATCTCATCTCAGCTCAGCTCATCTCGTCTCGTTTCTTGACTTGATGTTGATTGCGTGTGGCAAACTTCCTGTTTGGCCACCCAAAGTATTTCTTTTTTGATTCCTTTTTTTTGCGTTTCTGGCCGCACTGCGTTCACAGAATGAGCCCAAGGCTTGGCCCGGCTAATTAAACGCCCTGAAATACACACCTTCGCCCATTTAGCCAATTTGCGACTTTGCAGCACAGTAGCTCCTGCGGTTTATTTGTCTTTGCCAGCTCACGCCCGCACGGCAATCATAATAATCGTTGAACTCTGATCTGATCTGTCTAAGGTAAGGTCTCAATGTAAATTGGCGAATAAAAATCTATATATTTCCATTTTATTTATCGATCATTTGCATTTGCGATGGTGAGAAGAACTCCTGAATCGCATGACGTGTTTCGAGCAACGAGACAAAAGCCAATTGACGAGACAATGTCACACAAAGAATGGAAAATACTCTACGGAAAATGTTTTTTAGTTAAAAATTAATATATATATAAATATACATATATGAATGAAAAACAAACTGTGAACTAGACCACCGATCTATGAAGTTTGCAAGGTATTGCTGGCTGAATTCGTAACCTAAATGTATAGTATTAAAAATCATTTGTATAACTGACTTTGCCCTATTTTTAGGTTCCTAGCTTTGTAATGATTAAACCTCTTTCAATTCAGTCACTCAATTGCGTAACTCTTTCTTGATGTCATACGTGAAAGCCAAGGGACTCATGGCACATATCCAGATTCAGCTTATGGGGCAATCTAACAAGTTTCTGGTCGCCGACGCATGTGGGATGTTAAAGGTGAGGTTACAGGCAGCAAATCAGGAATCAGACAAAAGGCCCAAGCCCCCAAACGCAGACGCAGTTACAGATACAGATACAAAAGTGCAGACCAGGCCCAGAGCTGCAGATTCAGCTCTTTACGTGCTGCTCGCGTTGTTACCGTTTTATTTCTGCTGGGCCCCGAAGCTCGGCTCAACTCACGGTGCCACACACATCTCAGACTTTCAGACTTCTAAAAAACCTGGGATTTTGGGCTCGGCGATGACAAAGTGTGCGAGTAAGCGACTGGTACGCAGACAGACTGGCTGGACAGACGTTTAATTGAAATAAAGAAGTTTAATTTAGCTAAGCGAGGTGTTGTTGCTGCCTGGAGTGCTTTTTCACTCGAGTGGCGTTTTGGCCACGAGTGTGCGTGGGAACAGTGCACATATGTAGAAACGGCAATAGGCCCACAAATGCAGGAAATATTATTGGCTTAGGTTGTCCAACGAGCATGCATAGGTGGCGCCACTCACTCACGCACACGATCCACAAAATCTGGGTTTCTTTCTTAGCACTGAAATCTTTTGGCTTTGTCAAGTGGGAAAACTCTTTATAGTGTAGAATAGTAATTTTAAATGCAAGCAAAGAATAATTTACATTACATTTTAAGTCGCATATATATAACAGGCAATTTTAAATTATCTTAGAACTTTAAAATATTGAAATGCGTTTGCACAGTTATTAAACACCAAAGATACAATTTTTTTTAGCGTGTCAGGTGGAGCGAGGCAAATTGGTGTCGCCCCAAAGTCTTCGCTTGGAAATCGCATTATTACGCCACAATTACACAAGTTTACTCGTATTTTTTTTTGCGTGGCGCCCCTCTCCGATTTTCCTCCCCTCTGCACACGGGTAATTGCAATTGAAGCGCAATCAATTACTTACCATCCGATCGGTTTCGTTTCCCCCCAGCCATAGTCCGTCCGCTGTACAGCTGTCCGACTGGAGTAAAAGGTGCCCGCTGACCAGCCACATGCTGTGAGCTGTAAGATCTGGAGATCCCAGCCAGCGCTGACCAAGATTTACTCGCTCAGACTCGCTTAAATGGAGCTAAGCGCGCAGGTTGATTGCGTGCAATTTATTAAGACGCGCTAACAAGACGTGTGAATGACCAAAGCCGAGCAGGAGCGGTGTACTGGACCCGCACCGAATCCGTGTACCAGGAGCACCACCTGCCCCACCGAGGTGTAATTGCACCTCAACTCGCCCGGTGGTGCCTGCCTGTCATCCATTCAGCCAGCTATGGCCCCAATCGCCGGCATTGTGCAAGCCTCGATTTCTGACTTCTGATGCGAGCACATGGCGCTATTTAAATTGATTTCCTGCTCATTTCTTTTTAATCGGCAAGTAAGTCTTGAATTTCGTTTGCGGAAGGCTGTCAGGTCAAAGAAAGGATTTTCATCTCTCTGAGAATAGGATTAAACGGGTAGATTTATGGACAGTTTACTAGTAATTTGATAGCTAGCCTAAGATTGGGCTCCTGAAATCGTTCAGCTGTCTAGTGTGACTTTCTGTAAAGATTTCGCTTTTAAATAAAGTAAATGTAGTAAAGGTTTACACAGTACAGTAAGTAAACATCTAATCAGCCGATTTATCAAAATCTTCATAATTAATAGTGTTTCCCGAATCGCGGTTAAGGAGCAGCCGCTATGATGACCCTACAAGGACTACCAGGCTTTCCACTCCACTCCACTCCATTCACCTGGCCAAGTTAAGCAACCTGACCTCCTGTCTCACTTTCTAGCGCACACATTCTCCAGTCGCCAGAGGACTGGTCTCCTCCTATCGGCCAGTCCATCTCCTCCGTTCGGGTACTCCGGCTTGACGACTCACAATCAGTGTCGTCCGCTGTTACCACATTTACCACATCTGCCACGACAACCGTCCAATTCCACCCACCCACGACCCCTTTCTGGTTGTCTTGTATCTCAACTAAAGAAGCCCATTACTGTCTCATTCCCGACTCATTCAGCTCGTTTAGCATTGCCCAGAGTCAAGGCTAATCTTCGTGGGGTTGACTGACTGCCAAAGGGGGAAACGCCGATGAACCGACATCTGAAACCCAGACTGCACTCGAAAGAATCAACAGTACCTTAATATAAATGGGGAATACTGAGCGATAAATAGAGATCTGAGGTATGAATTTCGATTTATTGAAAATATATTCGATTGGTTATGAAGTTATTCCCATAAAGATGGCCCCTAAAGTTAGGCAAGAAAAAGTAGTATCCTCATGAAAAGTCCTCAGAAAATACAATCTTCTTAAATATAATAAGTTTGAGAAACTTAAGTTTGAAACTCTGGTTTTTATCAGTGCACAAACACAACTCTCAGGACGACGACATTGGCGACAGGCCATTGTTTTGACTTATTGCCTGGGTTTTCTTTCTGCAGCCACAAGATTGATCTCTGTGCAAATGTTTCCATCTCTCCCCTGCTCGTTCTTTATAGCCGCGACTTATTTTTATTTTTTATTCGATTTCTGCACCGACTTCGACTTGGTCTTGTGCACTTGTGCCTCCGGTTATAGTGGTTGATATGAAGTCCGCCCGATCGGCGGGACGGGCGGAGGAGCTGGCCTAGCCCATGAGTTGTTAAATGTTTAACACGTGATATGACAAATAAATTACATATGATCACCAGACGCGGGCTCCGTAGCAACTTAAATAAAATGGCAAAAAGGGAAACTGATCGCGGCTATGACTTAATAAAACCTTTTAAGCGATCAATCAGCTCGTAATGCAGTTTGGCTGTTGTTCTACATTCATCATCATCATGGGGATCATCAAGTTGGTACAACTTGCAGGATCGATCGAGTTGGCTCCTCTTCTACTTTGATTGCGCAGTGCATCGTTTATCATTGGTCGTTTTTGCCCAGAGATTGCACTTGAATAATGATCTCATTCTGGAGTGATGGTAATTGATTACGTTGCACTAAGTGTCTGTGAGCTAAAGTATGTAAGAAAGAAATATTTGAGAATTTTTTAAAATATATTTCTTTATTGGCACCCATTCAAATGAAACATCTAATCCTGATCTCGATTTCACATGTGCCTCTTTTACTACCGTGTACGCATAAACCTTTAGTGCTCCTTTCCCAAATTTTTTAATGCCCATTTTTGTGTTTCCAATTTGAATTTATAGAGAAGATCACTTGATGCTATAAAGCACTTAAGAGTCGGGGGCCATTTGGCCCGTAGTATGGAAATGGCTGTACGAGACGGAAAATGCCTGCCAATAAGCGATGCCTTGCATGACGAATAGAAAAACTAACCCAAAAGTCACGCTAATAGTAAATTGAGCCCCATTCCGACTCCGACTCCGACTTCAACAGCAATGGCAATAGCAACTCCCAGCACATGGCAACCCCAAATTGCGAATTTTTCATATGCAACAATTGACACCCTCTAGGCACACGTCGTCGTCGTCGTCATCATGATCGTGTTGCTGGTCAGGAAAGTTCCCAAGATTTGGCCAGATCCTCTGCTGCACCACTTGGCGGTGCTGATGGTGGTGGTGGCGGTGTTGTTGGTGGCGGCGATGGTGATGATGATGGTGATGGTGGTGGTAAAGTGGATTAATGTGGCATGAAATGATTTGGTGAAATAATGCAATGTTGTTGGCCAGTGGACACCGGTTCGGTTCATTTCGGGTTAGCTTGGGGCACTTAGAAAAATCGGTGCTACCTACTATCTAAATATATTTTTAAATATTAAAATCAAAAAATTTGGAACCCTATATTCTAAATCTATAGTCCTTAAAAGAAGGCTTACATTTTTCCTAGAGTATTGCTCTTCATTTTATTCTATTTGTTGCAACTTTATTCTGAGTGCTCCGCTTCGGTTTCGTCTTAGGCCGCATCTTCAACTTCGACTTGGACTCTGGCTCTCACACGCAGACTCTAACGAGTTTTGGTTTTCATCCATTTTTCCAGCTTTTCCTGCCGTTTTCCTCCATTGTGCTGTGTTTGTGTTCTACCTGTACGAAAAATTTGCACAATTTTCTAGGCCCGTATGGTGGTTCGGCTTTGGGCTTTGGGCTTCGGTTTTGGTTTTGGTTTTGGTTTTGGTTTTGGTTTTGGTAGGTGGGTAAGTTGGCTGGTTGTCGGTGGGCATGCAGGGCGAATTCCCAGGCTTTTGATAACACAATTTTGTGCCGCAGACGGCTTCGTTTACCGCAAAGTGCATGTGGGTCTGGGTTCATCGTGCCATCTTCTATTCTTTTCCCGATTCCGCGATGCGTTTGCGCTGGACCATATGAATTCCGCCCAAAGGACGTCTTGAGGCACTGAAAAAATAAATAAGCCCTATGATCGATTTAATTGCTAAGCAATCCTACTGAAAATCATAAAGAAAGTAAATTAATGTCAAAGAATGACATCATACATATATAAATATTTTTTGAAAACAAACAATACTAAATAAAAAAAAGTAATAAATTAAATAATATTAGGCGCTACAAGAAAATTTTAAATTATAATATAATATTTAAGAGTTTTTAATTCTGCATTTTACATCTTTTTCATCGAGTGAGTTTTAGTGTCCCGTGGTTATTACCTTACTAATAACAAAGCCGTTCAGACTTGTAAACTTGTAACGGGTCAGTCGTAGAACGTAGAAATCTCCCTGCGTCATGTTGTCTTACCCGTTTTTTTCTCTGGTTGGCCAATTGATTTGACTAAGCAAAGTCTGGCAATTGTGACTCACCTGGAGCGTCTTGCTGACCCCGCTCACCTGTCGGCGAGGGAATGTCGGACGAATTGCTTACACAACTTTTTCCAAAGAATTTGAATCGACTTGGCTTCAATTAGAGATTTATCGTTTCAATATCATTGGATACCCGTGATTTGGAGGGTGACGCTAGTTGATGCTCTCATGTATTGATTAGTTGATTCTAACGAAGTGACTTAGTATAAAACCTCATTCAAAAGGTGATAAAAAGTTGATACGTTTCTCTGGGATAATTGTAGGAAATCGTTTTTTATAGGCAATCGAGTAAGAATGTAACTGGTTGCTCATGAAATACATTCTAGCTCAGTTTATGGTTCAAGATTTTTAAACTGTAGTACTAGAAGTTTTAAAGTCAAGTAATCAAGGTTTTCTATATCTTTACCAAGTGCCTGATTTTAAGTGTTTAACTGTTCCCCGAATTTTCATTTTGATGCCCTATTAAATCTTTTTGAAAACGATTTGCGCACATCTTTGTTTATTTCTTATTGCAGCTTTCATTAAAATTCCTTGAGTTCGTGAGTGATTGGCAAATCAGCTCAGCTCCCACACCAAAACTCAACAGCTCACCTCATTTCAGTTCGTTCAGTTCAGTTCAGTTCGGATCGGATCGGATCGGTTCAGTTGAGATCAATTCCCGCCATCAGGCACAGGAGGCACATCATCAGCAATGCAGCTCGCTTTTCGTGCTCTACATAATTCATCATCAATCCACACAGTCAGCGCCAAAAGTATCTTCTCCTGCGGGCAGAGGCGAGCAGAAGAAATCTCTTTGGGCATTTGCAGGCTCTGTCTGCGATATTTCCAATCAGACAAAAGGCGAAATATTGGAGCAATTTCCTATCGAGTCGGGTCGGGTAGGAAACCTTTAGCTGTTTGTCCATATGACTTATTTGCTTGGCCTCGCAGACAGGCGGTGGTGCATGGTGGTGCATGGTGGTGGATGGTGGTAGGTGGTGGTTCATGGTGGTGCGGGGTGGTGCCCCGGTGGCTCTGTGGGTGATGCTGTCCAGTCTGCACCTATAACTTAACGCCGCCAACTATCAGTGGAGATGAACGCCTTGCACGGATACACTGAGAAAAATGTAGTAATGTTCTTCATTTTCGGTTTATGCTCTTGACATCTGACGAAAAAATAAGAATGCTATAAAATCATATATGGACACATTATATTCTGGGTTGAGAAATATTGTTCTCAGTGTGTCGTCGCACCTTTTTGCCAATTTAAGTTTGCCCGGCTTTACTTTGGCTTAACATTGCGCTTGGATTTCGTATCGTATGTTTCCTTATTCGAGTTCGTTTCGGTTTTCTCGCTCACAGAGTCAACTTTGGCATGACTTTTCATCGCTGTCGATTGTCGTGATCAATTGAGAGCAATTTATTATGAAATGAGGGTGAATTATATGAATGAGCGTCGTCGTTGAGGGAACTCCAAACCCCAAGCCGACTTAAAACAAAAAAAAAAACAAAAACAAAAAAAAGCCAAAGCTCTTCTCATCTCTGCGTTAAGCGCCGCACAATTCTTTTGATCTCTCGGCGGTTATGAAAAATCTTTCCATTTTCTAGCCGTGCTTGGGCTGCCTTTGATGACTTGTTGCACTTTGCATTCGGTTTGAGTTGTGAGTGTGATTTTTAAAAGTGTTTTACATGGGAATCGACATGATATCCAGCCGCCAGATATAGCTACAGATATCTGTAAATGCTCGGAAACGATATCTCCTTTTAGCCTTTTTTTTTTTTTGCCTAGTTGTAAATTGTCTGTCGACAATTATTTTATTATGCTGTCAACACTTAAATGTAATAATGCCAATAATATTGTTTTATGACAGTCGCAATATCTTCTGCGGCTGGCTGCATTTTCGATATTGTTACCAGGCCAGGCTCCAGCTTCTCAGCTCTCCGGCGTTTTCTTTTCCATCGTGCAGCTTGGAATCGATCGAGAGATCGTTGGTGGATCGCAGTGTGGGTTGCTGGATGGCCGTTTTGCCTGCCGGCTCTTTTCGGCTGTTTAATGTCGGTCTAGTTGAGGTCTCCGCCGCTTTTCGGTTTCGTTTTAGCTTGGCTTTGAGGTCAGCCATGATCTCGGATCGGCTCAGTTCGGTTCGGTTCGACTTGGATTGGATTGGATTGGATTGGATTGGATCCCGCGCTATGCATATAGTTAGTCACTGGCTTGGTGACGGTGGGAATTCTAGTCTACTCGTCTAGTGCAAAGCCAAATCCAAGGCTCTTAAGCTGTGCGCCCGCTATTTTCTATTTTGTGTTCTGCGGCCGTTACTATTTTTTATGGCCCCACTAGTAATTGGTTCATTAGCCCTGCAGTAGCTAGTAACAAAAGCGTAGTAAGCCAAAAGCAATTATATTGGTTTTGGCCGAGCGCAAAAAAAGCAAGGCAGCCGAAAGAGAAATACGCCGAGAATAAAGTGCTGTCCTCAATGGGGATTTTCACAGTCTTGCATTTAAGCAGTCCAAACTACGCTTGCCCTTTCGCTATCGCCAATGGTTTAATCTACTTAGAAAGACTCTAATTACGTTTTTATTGGCGTTTTGCACTGACAGTTTTTATTACCGACACTGAAAGAATACTCAAAACCTAATGAACTCACTCATTTGAATAACAAATTTCAAATAAATTGCATAGAACGCGTAATTCCACTATTATTATACATTTTCCGAACTAATTTTCAATGTACATTGTCTATTTATTCTTTTCGCTTTAATTCGCTAAGCCTTGCATTCTATTAGATACCAAAGAAGATTTTACAACTCTAAACTTATCTTCCCTAGAACCTGTAAGCGTTTTTTCCAGCTGACTTTCTTTGGTATTGTTTTTTTAATGTGTTTACAAGCTGCAATAATGATAACAGTTAGAATGGCATGGTAAGCTTTCCATTAAGTATACGACCAGTTGCCGCAGATGCGAGTCAACTATCAGCACCTGATTACACCAGTTAATGTATCCGTGGGTGGGTAAGAAATTGTGCATGGTTTTGGCATCTGTAAGTCATCGTTTATAGGACCAGAGCACTTTCCAGACGAGCTTTCTCTTCATTCTCCTTTAAATTAAAAAATAAAACAATTCTTTTATTTTTCGCCACTTTTATGGATAGTTCCTTTAAGCCACTGAAGTTCATGGGGCCTGCGAATCCATGAAGGGACTGCCACCAAAATGGAATTTCTAATCGAGTGGTTAATTCCAAAAGGTGCCGAGTGAATGTGGCTAGTAATTTTTGGGTTTGTGTCAATGCCTTCGCCCTATCAACTCAGGGCCATCAGAAGTGGCTGCTACCATTGGATACAATAAATAAGTGTCTGTCCGCTGCATTCAAAAAATTGTTACTGCCAATGTTGCTGTTGTTCTGGTTAATGTTGCCGTTGTTGCTGTTGCATTCAACCTCATTTCGTGCGGATGCTTTTCGTCTGCGGAGCGGCATGGAAATGTGTGCGCGTTTCAAACTAAATTGCTTTAAATTAGCTTTTCGATGCTTTTTTTGCAAGTGGCAGGCCGAGCAGGTCTTCATTTGCGCCGAACAGCAGCAAAGCACTGACAAAAATATTTCAATTTCAATATTTCAATAAATAATGTTTTAAGGTTTTTTCATGTTTGTTTTGCTGCATATACTTTTCGACAAAGGATAGGATTTCTCATAAGGTAAGGCTAGTTTTCTAGTGATACTTAAAATATAAAAATGTATAGACAATCTTTTTTCTCAGTGTAGCTAACAGCAACAACTACAGTCGCAATCCATCAATCCATCCAGGCAAGCCGTGTATGAGCTTCCAAAGCCAGTTCAAGTGCCCGGGTCATCGTGGATGCCCCCACCCACCGACCTCATGCCTCCCGCTCCCCCGCTTTCCCCTCACCAACCCTATCCGTGTGGCAAGTCCACATACATATAGACATACGAGTGTGTGTGTGGAGCGGTCGCTTTGTACTTTGGCTGTTGCCGCCGCCGCTTTTGGTGCGCTTTTAGCCAAAGTTTATGGCACTGGGCGAATGCACGGAATGCATGCAGCAGATGCAGCATCCCAAGCTGCAACTGGCAACTGGCAAGATGCAGCAGCAGCACTGCCTCTGTGGTCCTCCGCTCCCAAGTGCGGCCCATAAAACCTGGCAAATCTGCGTATTTCACATGTCAAGATTTTCGCGAAACAGAGAAGAACAAGTGCAAGATGTGCAACGCTCCCCGCTTGACAGATTTATGGAATTTGCAGCAAAAGCAACTGCATCAGCAACAGCCACAGTCGCAGCAGAGGCATCAGCATCAGCATCAGCATCAGCGTCAGTGGAAAACAAAAGCCAATGGAGTGGAGCGTTTTTCTTATTTTTGGTGGGAAGAGGTTAAAGGGATCTACCCGAAGATCCCCTTCGGAACGGACGAGATTAGTAGGTGGTCATGCAATTTCAGGGCAATTAAGAACAATCGACGACTTTTGATGGATTGGACGAGGAGCCGCACTCGGGTTACAGTTATTCGAGGTATGCCATAAGGATAGACATTCTTCAGGAACCTCTAATGAGAATGATTCTTTTTACAACGCAGCTACAGCCATGATGATAAAGGATTTGAGTTTTTCATGGTGTATGAAAATTCCAATGACTGTAGCATCTTTTCAATTGCTGTTGTGATTGAATTTTTCAACTTTATTTAATACGATATTCTTTCGCAAGTGGTAATTCCTCAAAATTACATTTTTTAAATAAACTCATTTTTTCAATACTTTTTCTCATTCCTGACTCCACTTAATTGCGAAGTTTGACAATATAGAGACAACGAGATATTCTTGAAAGCTTGCCGCACCTTTTTAATTATATTCCAAGAGTTATTTCAGTCTTTTTTTTTCTATCTTTAAATGTGTATTTAACTGAGACCTCTTCTCTGGGCTATTTCCGAACACCTCCTCCTCTCGGACCATTCTTCGCATCCAAAATACATTTCTATTCTTGCCTAATTGTTTTCGGATCGCCTGTGTCAGTGGGCTTGAGCACGTGCTCTGCTCCTAAACGGCCTTTGTCCGCCTGTCCTGTAGTATGTGCCTATGCAATATTAAGAACAATTAAATAAAATAGCATATTAACTTATGGCAGCACTTTGTTGCTATGTTTATGTTTATGTTTATGCACGCAGTTAGGCCAGGGCGGATGTAACATGATCGCCCACTCGAAGGCAAAAAGTATAAGTGCATGGTCAGCATTCACACGCCGACCAAATACATATTACATACGTACATACATATCTCGCTCTCCCGATAAGCCTAGATATATAAGATATACATAAGAACGCCGCTCCGCTGCTGGCGTACCCGGCAGCGCAGCTACGCGGATTAGCCTAAGTCCAAATATATAAAAAACTGTAAAATCAGAGAGACTCTGTAGACGTTGAGCTGACAGAACCATTTTCTGCCTACTCTAAAATCAAAAGAGGAAATTGAATAAATATATGTCAGCCCGACGGCTGCCTTCAACTTAAAACGGACTTGTGTTCTTAATTGGAGTTCATCATTACAGTCCACCCCCTTTGGCCATTTAGCGGCACTTGCTTTTATGGACCGCAAATGGAAGGAGGATAAATGGAAGAGAATAGATATTTTGGAAGCCAAACAAAAGCCCCGAGCCAGAAACTGGTAGCAAGTTGTGCGCTTCTTCTGCGGATCTGTAACAATTAGTGCTGCTGCTAGGAGCTTTTGTTTGGCTGTTCTCCTTCTGGGGCCATCATTAAAAACTGCTTATAATTATTTGTAGAACGAGACTCGCGGACTCGCCCGCCGATTTGAAAACAATTAAAATTCGAAAATGGTCAGCCGGCAATTTCGGCCATTAATCAAAATTAACGCCACATGCGCTGAACGCTGAACGCTGATCGAGGTCCGAAACTTTGCGATTTTTGGCCAAAGATCTCGAGATGGAGATGGGCGACTGACTGATTGGGTTTCCGCATCGATTTAAAAACTGTTCGCATAAAAAGCATACGAAAATTAGGCGACCAGTGCGGATAAAAGCGAATACGAAAATTCAAACTGGAATTTTGATTTATGTTTCAATTTAAACATCGGACTTGTGGCCGGATTTAGATTCTGATTTTGGCACCAGATTTTCCGCCATTTGTTTCGGGGGCATCAATCATAAGCCGACTGCACCTAATGAACTTTGAGGCCAGGCAGTTAACGCTCATTAAAGTAGCCACCGCCACTAATCATATGGGGCCTACTTCTTCGGCTCGCTTTTAGACCTGCACAGAGAGAAAATAACTTGTAATTTTCATTACTAACATCAGATCCTCCCATGATTGCAGCCTTGTCATTACAAAATGATTTCTGAGACTGTAAAAAGACTCATCCACTTTGAACACATGCATATGGTTTCAATTCGGCATACTTATTTCATTTGAAAACTCTGTTACCATGGAGGTATAAATCGTTCATTTGATGTAAATGCCTGCTATGTACATACATTATATAGAAGTTTACCAACTCGAACATGTGCATACGTATATCAATGGTCCGATATTTTGGCCGGTGTGGTCAAGTAGTACAGTTCGGTAGTCTTTTTGGATTCCTGCCTGCTACCAAAACTCGAACCGCCTGCTGGGGTGTTTTGATTAATGATCTTTGCTCTGCTCACTGGAATATAAAAAGCCCTTTTTTGGTCAGTCGAATCGATCGATTGTCGTTTTCTGTTTTAGTCGGGTTAATAAACTCCCCGGAGTGGACTTCGAAGTACTACGTATATGGTAATAATGTATAGTCATACTCGTGTTCATATGTATAACTATAACAGTTTCATTAACTGTCTGCCGCATTAATTAAAACATTTTCGCCAGCAGCATTGAGGCCACAGTGATTGTATCTTTTACGAACAGTCATCAATTTACAGTGGTCAACTTGGAATTGGATTGATAAATGGTTTGATATTTAGGCGAAAGTTATTTGGGATAAAATGGTATATTGAACATATTGTTGCCTTTTCTGTTGTAAGAAACACAGCAAAACAGCTTAAAAATTCACATATAAACAGGAAGACTTGTATAAAAACTACTTTTAATTTGAATAGTTTTGGTTTCCTAGCATGTACTGGTCCTTATAAGTTTTCATGTCGTTTGCTAACTTTTTAGCTAACTTTCTCCTCCCCAATTAGTTGCATTGTGGTGCAGTGTAATATTTTATTTTATCTGCTGGTTGGGCGGTTCAGAGGTGGGCGGCATTATGATGGGGAAACCCATACTTTACTGGTATTTATGGTAGCCGGGCGATCTGCGAGTAATAGCCACATTTTATAAACAACTTATTTCCTTAATTGATTGTTAACAATGATTGTCGATGGGCCCCAAACGAAGCTCTTCAGCGCGCATCTGCACTTGGTGCTTTTGGCCACTGCTGCCAACTGACGTTGTATCTATTAACCACGCACTCCATTATTATTTAATAACATATTTCTTAAGTATCTGCCAACCCAGTTCAGAGCACAAAACGAGCCTCTGCCACGATGCTCGATGTTGGGCTTTCTTCGCCGTCGTTCGCCTCCTGACCATAATTTGTGAGGCCTGCCTCAGATCCCGATCCCACTTCACCCCTTTTAGGTCTACACCGAGAAAAATTTTGTAATCTTCAGATGATATAATAATTTCAATTGGAAAAGCGTAAAAAAGAGACGCATCCTAAAGTTAAACAAAATACGATATCATATGTCAAACATGATTTATAAAATTGTTAAACAATAAGCTTGGGGATAGGGATACGTATTCTTTAATTTTACATTATATTTCTTTCATTTTAAAAATCATTTTATAGCATACAAAATGATTAAGTTTTATTCATATTTTTCCCTTCGTGCAGGCCTCGACGTTCGACTAGTCGTCGCCGTTCAAAGTGATTGCCACCCCATTAAAAAAACGGCTGCGCCTTCTAGTTGCTGTTGGTGTTGCAGCGTTGCAGCCTTGGCTCCTGCCACGATCACTCAATAAGTCTAGACAAAATGTACCTGGTACCTGTGATTGTCGCTCCTCGATGGGGAAAAGTGGGGGATAGCTGCCGTAATGGATCAGCACGTTGCCAGGTTCGCTGAGTTGAGTTGAGTTGAGTTGAGCTGAGCTGCCTGCCAGCCTGTTGCCTTTCAGACGTCGTCTCTACGTCATCGGCAACAATAATAACAACAGCAGCATCAGCAACATCAGCCTTCATTTTTTTGGGGAAGGGGGAGCCCCTTCAATCGTGAAAAAGCCAGCGACCATCAAATTTGTTGCATGATTATGTGGTAATTGCGGCTGTCAATAAAACTCCCCCGTTTTATTCTTTACAATCGAAAGCATTCTACGCCTATATTTTCCCTATGTTTATGCACACACTGAGGAAAATATAAATAAATAACTAAAGATAAAGTTGATCTTATTGATTTATCGATAGGTTTTAGTTTCCCTATATGTAAGCTAGATAAACTTTTTACTATTTGTATTGTTATTTGAATATATCAATTTCCTTATAACATGAATTTTTACATAAGTAAGCACAGATTTCTTTCCCTGCCCATTTGGACATGTAAACGCGTATTTATATATCCATAGAGAGATGGATCCACGATGGGATCCGTTCCGTACCATGACTTAGTTTGACAAAGGAATGACATCCAAGTACTTAAGTGATTTCTTTACACCTTTTATGGAGTAGTTAATGCGGTATGCGCACAAGTCTCACATTGAGCAAAGTCATGCCGGTTGCCCCCTGCTTCCTATATAACCCCTTGAACCCTAAACCACCGATACACTCTATCCCGATTCATGGCACCCACCAAACCACAAGGCCTATACAAAACCCAAGCACTTAGCGGCGTTTAGGCTGTGGCTTTTGTCTGCCCTGTTCTTTATTTGTGTATATTTGTACCATGGGAAACGATCGAATACTACTCAAAGTCCAACTCCTGTTCCATAATCGGTTCGGAGTCTCCAGTTTTGTGAATCATTGAGATCGGAGTTCATGTATGTAGATCATCTCAAGTGGAGCTACTCGATGTTTATTGTGTTTGAAACTAAGAACTATTTGGTACTTCTCCATCGCTTTATGAACTTCATTCTCTACAATTCTCATAATGATTTTTGTCTTGCACTCAAATATAATATAGACATTTTTAAGCAAGTAAGTAAGTTTGTATGAAGTTATTAATTTAAAAGACATTAGCATTTAAATTTAATATATCTGTCTTATTACCAGTTAAGGGTAATCTCAACTCAAATCGAGGCCCATTTTGATAACTTTGTTTGCCTGGCTGACTAACAATTTCCGTTCCATTTGTGCAACTGTTAGCCCAATTGCAGACCCCCGGGCCAGTTGTGTTGGCGCAGTGGGCGTGATATGCTTGTTACTCGCAGATTGCGGCAATTGCATCCAAAAGTGGGGCCCGCGACTGCGTTTTCAACGCTTCATCGCCAGTTATTGGGCCATGCCTCAATCCAGTTCGAGCGTTTAGTCTCCGTCTGTCGTCTGTCTGTCTGTCCGTCTGTCTGTCTGTCTGTCTGTCTGTCTAGGTGTTAAATATCGAGAGGCCCGGCCAACAGCTTCCTTCCTTTCCATATCCATATCCACATCCACATCCACATCCATATTGCCTCACTCCGCGGGTATCTAACATAGTACGATGTTGTGGCATCCATCTGGGAGTGTGGCATCCAGCGCGGTGGAGACATTTATCGCGCGTTGGTGTCGGCTCTATCTGGGCGATGTGTTGCTCCGTGTGTTGTTGTAGGTGCGGAAAGTGGTCCACACGAGATTAGGGTGTAGCTATCAAGTCGTCTTGCTGTTCCGCCTGCGACTCCCCGGCGAGTGGGTAGCAAATAAAAGCGCCAAAGCACTTAATGCATTTGGAGCAGATACACACTGTGGGAGAAAAGCCTATAAAAACCATATAAAAAAATCAATTTTTACTTCTACCAATAGATTTTAAAGTAATTTTTATTGCGATAGTTCATAGTCATTCCGCCTGTCTACCTGTAATATTTTATGCATTTGCTAAAACGTCTTTAAAAATGTACTTACTCAGCTGATTCTTATTCCATCCCATGGACATTTTATATTGATTCCTGTTCCAAAAAGTATATATAATAATAAAATTAAATTTCTTTCTTGAAACTAAACGTCTCTAATGTTTCGTATTCAAATAAATCATGATGCCAATCAGTTAATCAGTTAATAAGAGCTTACGTATATATTGACTGGGTTTATAGATCACTTAAATTTAACAATGCTTTTAATTTACAGCTCTACTAGTGTATTACTTACACCACCCGGTTTCGAATAGCCCGTAAATGGAGCTCCGAGTCTAAGATCGGTGGCATGGGTGCGTCTTCCTCATCAGCGTCATCGTCATCGTCATCTGGGTCTCCTCGTCTTTAGCATCTGAATCCGACTGTGTGTTGAGCTTGTTAGCAAAAAAAAAGGGGGGAAAAGAAAAAAATGAAACGCTCGCTGCTGGGTGTTGGCCAATCTTTAAAGATCAAACAATAAACTTAAAGATCTGCTGGGTTTCTTGGCACTAGCCCCCTCAGCTTTTCTCGCCTTCGACATGCAAATTGTGCAGCCGAAGAAGTGTCAAACAATGTCAGTGGGAGAATGTGTCTCGCAATTGAAATTTATTTGCACTACAATTCACTGCTGACAATGCGAGGAGGCATCGGGATGTACTACCTTACTTAACCCGATTTCCCTCCCACCGCTCCATCCCCTCCCCTTTTCCTGCCAAGCCGCTGGATCCCCTCTTGGCCAAACGAAAACCCTCTGCCCAAAAATCACAGTCGGAGCTAGCGATCTCTAACCCGTCAACTCGTCAAGCTGTGAGCGTCAATCCACAACAAAGTCAACGACGAAGACGACGACCAAGCCTGCCTTGGGGACTACACTGGAAGAAGTGGGGAGCGAATAGGGCAATGGTGAATAAATAAGATTAGATTAAAGTGTATCCTCAAACCTATAATAAATATTGGACTAATTTTAAGCGGTGTATATTTAGTTTCTTTAATTTTCGATCCGTTTCATTTAGTTAAAAGTTAATATAAGAAGAATTATACGAATTAGAAAGACCTCAAAATAAAGCTCTATCAATTTGTCTCATTAATAGGAACATGGTCAAGAATCTAAATAAAGGCCCAATGACTATTATATTTTATATTTTTTGATTAAAAAGTGGGACCATAGATTTTACATAATTAGGAAATGGTATCAAAATCAGTGACTTACTTAATGTCGTATGTGAATCGACGATATATCTATGTAGTATTTTTTTTAACATAATGTTATTGCTTCTTTTTTCTCTCACTGATCGATTGCAGTTCAGCCTCATTCATGAGCCCAGGGCCCAGAAGGCAGGCAACTCAAGCGTTTTGTCGCTCGAATCGCGCACAGCTTCTGTGCTGTGATTTTGCCAATTGGCAATTGCCTCCTTCGGTGCCGTGAGCATTTGCAAAATGTCAATCTGGTGCTGTGCATCAATTCAAGTGTGAAATAAATAGAAACGAATCCAGGTCCCAAAGTCTAGCATTTTGCTATAATTTTCGCGCCATTTGCTATCGACTTTGCCCGTCCGTTCGTTCGTCTGTCTGTCCGTTCGATCGTCAGTCGAATGAATGTCTGTCTGAGTTTTTGCCAAACGATCGGAAGAGAAAGAGGAGCTATGCTGAAAGTATTTACAATTACGCAAAGATTGATTGAAATAGATTTCGGATTGATTGGCTGCTGGTATGCACATCGCTTGCAGTTCTTTTTGCGCAATGGTGGGAATATCGCCGTTTGTGTGAAAGAGGTTAAGGAGGTTAAGAGTCGGCTTCTTCGGCGCTGGGATAATTTCTAATTAAGCCGCTCCGTACGACGCCACGAGAAGATACATTTTATGCGACACATTCATCTAGCAGATACTATGGCTACTTTTTATTGATTGCCATCGGGCAAAGCAGCGCCGCAGGAGTCTGAGAAATCAGCTTTCTCCGCCGATCTCGTAGATCGTGCAACGTCGCGTCGCCGCTTTTGAGACCGAAAACCAAGCCCAATCAATGAAAGAAACTCTTGTTCATCTAGATATTTATTTGTATTTATTTGTATTTATTTGTGGTGACATCAATAATAATTTTCTCGGCCATCATTTCGCCTGATCTGCATACCAAATCATCGCACGAAAATGAAAAATACTTATGCAACATTAAGATTAATAATTTATGCTATTTGCTATACAACTTGGTGCGCTTTGCTTTACATGTACATTAACATCCATGGATTTTCGTACCTTTAAAATTTGCTAATTGTGACTAATAACTCGGGCGAACCTCAAAACGAGTACAATTTGTCTACCAGCGCTGATTATTCTATAGAACAATGATTGTTTTTTAAACTAACAAATACTCTTGGGGGATTTGAAACGTCTAAGTAATAGCTAGTCATATAACATTATACTTTATATATGGTTTATAGCTTAGAAGAAAACGAAACCTATAGATTACAAATTCCACTACGATATTATGCATTCGCGATACAGATAAGCTGCCTTCTTTGCATATTTTGTTTCAGTTTCTTTTCTTTTACCATTTGTTTAGCTTTTCATTTATGTTTTTTTTTTATTTTTTTATTTTATTATTATTTTTTTTTTGGTTTTCTGATCTTGTATTCTTGCCGCTTTGTGGGTAACCGAAAAATTTGTTTATAATTCACTGCATAAATTATGGAAAGATAACATTTGTGTTATACTTTTCGGTCCCCATATGCAAAACGCTCGTCGGGGGCCGCTCGACTTTTGCATATTTTGGCAATTTGGTTAGTTGTTTTAAACGATGTGATAACATCTAACCAAAACGGCACGAACTCGTATTTAGCGCTTGTTAATCAGAGTCAAACTTTTCTGCCCGAAAACATATATTTATATAACTCGCATGCGTTTATTGTTTTCTATATTTTGTATTTATTTGGTGGTGTCTTAGCGGGGGGCTAATTTTCTATTGCCTCGATCGATCTTCAGTAGCTGATAACTGTCATTTTGCATTCTTAGTTTTTTATTTTCTTTTTCAGATTTTTAGATGTTTTCAGACCTTAGTGGTTAGATCCAAGGCATTCGAGGTGGCCACTTTGACGGGGGCTTCCAACCTCAGACGTTTTCCATTCTCACTGCTGGCCTCTATGAGTTCGTCCAGTTTCCTCTTGATCGTTTCACTGGCCTCGCTATCGCTTAGGATACTATTATTATTATTATTATTATTGTTATTGTTGTTGCTGATACTGTTGTTGTTATTGTGGGTATTTTCAATGCTGGTCTTTGCTGTCTCTGTGGTGCTGGAGTGATCTTCCTCTATCTCCGGATCAGCCGTTTCTCGAACTGATATCTCCTCTTCAGGCGTTACTTTCAGATCCTCATCGTCATCATCTGTATCGTTCTTTTCTACATCGCTAGAGATCTCGGTTTCTGGTTCGATTTCTGGGCTACTACTTTTACTGCTCAGGGAACTGCCGGTGGTCTTCATGCTCAGATCAATGGGATTATCTTGACCGGGACTGGGTCTGGGATCCTCGCCGGCTGGGGTTCGCTCTTCTTGTTGAGCGGGTGAGTGGGGTGGCGTCATGGACACCACCAGATCCTCCTCCTCATCGTCGTGCTCGGCGCCATCAATAATTCCATCCGCTCTCGCCTCGTCGTCCTCTTCGTTCTGGCGACTTTTCACTCTCTCCCTGCCACTTTCCGAGTTTGGTGTGACCAGAGCTGAAATTGAGTAATCCTGCTTGGAGTGTGGCGGTAGTTTGGTGGTCGGCGGAGGACTTTGTTGCTGGGACTTGAGCACAGCGTCTAAATAGAAGCGTTTGGTTAGCTCATCGGCAGCACCACCATTCGTTAGCAGGTGGTTGTTGTTCGCATGGGTACTTGGACTTCTGGCTGGTGCTGGCTGATCCTCTTCCTTGTGGTGCTGCTGGTGGTTGGCAAATGGTGAAGTGCCCGGTGCGAAACGCTGGCCTGCACCACTGGAGTTGAATAGATGTTGCACGGCCGCCGCAGCCACCGCTGCCTGTTGTTGCTCTGGCGTTGGCTTCAGCAAGCCCTGGTGGTGCGAGTACAGGGCGGGGTGGTAGCCGGGGAAGAGTAGGTGCGAGGGAGGCAGGAACGCGGGTGGTGGCATCACGGGCATTGATGCTAGGCCTGGGAAGGGCAGCGGCAGGAATGGCGACAAATCCTTGCGCATCTGTGGCGGTCTGCCGGGCGTCACTCCTCCTCCTCCTCCTCCTCCTCCTCCCGAATGACTGCCATCGGCACCACTTGAAGATCCTCCCGAATTGGATTTTCCGCCCAAGTGTAGGAGTGGGTTGCCTCGCACCGAACTCACCTCCACAGAGCTGTCGGAGTTGTGGGAATCCGGGGAACTTACGGAGGGTGATGCCACCACCGGATGTTTATGGGAGCCGTACTCCACGCTGCCATCCAATCCCAACATCATTAGCTCCTCTTTACTCCGTGACGAGCCGCCAGCATTGGCAACGGCATACAGACCCGGATAACCACCAGGATGCCCGAGCATTCCCAGAGCAGCTGCTGCAGCCGCCGGTGGGGGTACACCCGACATGCCCTTGACCCCGTTGGGCATTCCTTGACCACCGCCCGATCCACCGGAACTTCCACCACCCGCCTGCTGGCTATTGTGGTGCGCCGCCATCGCAGCCACCGCCTGCTGCTGCTGCTCCTGCAGCAGACAGTGGATCTTGAACCAGTTGGAGCGACGACCATATCGGGATCCACTCTTCGACATGCCCACCATGAGGCACTTCTTCAGACGGCACGCCTTGCAGGCGGTTCGGTTCTTCTTGTTGATGATGCACTCGCCGTTGTTCTTGCAGTCGGATATCGACGACAGATTGTTGTACGATCGGCCGAAGAAGGACTGTAATGCGAAGTGAAAGTAGGAAAATGTTAGATGTAATATAAATACTAGCAATTATAACAGATTGTTAGTTTTTATTTGATACTCTTTGCCAGGATGCCGTGTAAGAAGTGCATGTTACTTGAGGTAAGTAGTAGACTCCTCAAAATGTAAGCCGTATATTCTACTCCAAACTCCTTAAGTATTCCATTGTACCCACTTCAAGTGTCTGTTAAGTCCACCTACAACCGAGCAGAGCTTCTTCAGCAACTTCTTTCATCGCATTCAATGATGTCATTCAATAAAACGCTTTCGATGCCCGGCAATAATATCTCATTATATATTTTTCTGGTGATTCATCGCTGACGGACGGGGCTGCTGAGACCCAGACCTCTTTAAATGCTCTGCCAAAAAAAGCGGCTAAAAGAGAAGAAATAAGGCAAATCGACATGCACAAGCGGCAACCACCTACACCTCCGGCATTAACCGTTGGCTGGGGCACCACACAACCACAATCAATTGCAACAAAGCAAACAAACAATTTAATTCAATGCGGAGGAGCCATGAAAACCTGAGAGCCAAAAAGCTGAGACGAAACAAAAAGCCCCGGACAGACAACAGGCAACATGTTGCTGCTGTTGCTGCAGTTGCTGTTGCTGCTGCTGCTGCATGTTGCAAAGGTTATGGCTGTGCAACACTTATGCCAAGTTGCAATGTTGGCAGTAAATCACCAACGCTTCACGGCCTGCCCGCCCGCCCGACTTTGCAATCAACCAAAAGGGACAGACTACCTAAATGACTGACTGAATGGATACACTGGGAAAAACTTGTTCCTTTTTTAAATCTTTAATAATTATGAATTGATAAATGGACTCCTTTATACCAAAGTTTTGTTTAGTATCACAAGCACTCATATTTAAACTAAATTATCTTATTTCGTGAATTTGTTTATTGTGATAGGAACAATTTTTCCAGTGCATCTGACTTACTCTCCGTCTGTTTGTCAGTTTTCAAGTTGGTTACTGTCGTTTTCTGATCGTAGGTGGAGCTCTTGAATGGAAGACACACCGGTGCTGAGATGCTGACGACGAAGCGCAAAATTGAACAGAGACAGAACAAAAAACAGAAAACAAAAAAAAAAATCAAACAGAAAAAGAAGCAGAAACAATGCGAAAATCCACTTTTAAGGTTAATTGGGCATCAAGATTACTGGGTCGGAAATGGAAATGGAAACGGAGGATTTCAGGCCGGTACCCCTTCGGTTTTCAGACCATAGTTTTGCCGTTTTCAGTTTCGTTTCAAGAAGCAGATGGACGGACGGACGACTATTTACAAGCAATTTTGTGCATCAAGGCAGATTCACTTTTGTTTGTTTGTTTTTTCTTGGGTCTTTAACTTGTTGTTGTTTTTTTTTTCTCAACTTCTTGTGGGCGTTAAATTAGCCAAGCGAGGCCCACGCCATTGCGAACGGGGCCCAAGCACAAATCAAATAACGTTGACCCACAAATTGTACGTTAGTTGACCTTTTCTCCTTGGCGTGGGCAAAAAAAAAAAAAATAAATAAAAGATACGACGAAACATCACAGCAAAACTAAATAAATAAATAACAAAAGCAAATCCCTCGACTGAACTCAAATCGAGTCGGCGAAGAAACGAAACGGAACGAACAAAAAATTATCATCCCACCATTAAAGGAGCATTCGTATTTAAATCAATTATTTGTGGGGCGCTTTGTTTAACTTTGACCTTAGCCTGGGGCATCCATTTGTTGCTACAACTCCCCCTCCTTTATGATGAACTCGGCTCCACATTCCAGTTTCTCGAGGAGAATGGCCTCATAACTTTTTCTGCTTAGCGTTTGCATCACGAAGGCGGCGAATTCGATTTATTGAAATCGATTGAATCGATTGATACGAAAGACTTTGGCCGCAGAGGAATGCTTGCACAAAAGTGTTTGTTGCCAAGAAAACTTTGGGGCCAAAATACAAGGAGATTATAATTGGCTCATTTATGAAGCAACAACGCGGTTCGAAACTGCTTATAATAATATAAATATATGGTATAGTGCATATTGTTAAAGGTATAATTAGCTATGTTTATAGAAACCTAAATTAAACTGTCCTCAAGCGTACTTTCTTCTATCATCAAAGAGTTTTAGTGTTTTAAACTAGGCAGATAAAACCGTTGCATCCCAGTCAAATCAAATTCAAATTAATTCGAACATCGAACTCACCTTGCAGCCCTCGCATGTAAAGGCTCCGAAATGGAATCCAGCCGCCGGCTCTCCACACACCTTGCACGTCTGATTCATCTGGAATGGCAGCGAGTAAAGCAGAACATGAGAATGGTATTCGTACATAGTATTTTGGGGGGAGGTGGGCCTCCAACCCACTGGGCACCCTGATCCCCACCCACTCAGCAACACCACCAGCACCACCAGCTCGTCGAAACTGAGGCAATAAATTCATAAAATTTCAATTAAAAGCAACAGCAAATCATGACACGAGCATCTGGAGCTCTCCATCTCGTTTCGATTCCCCCAAAGAGAATTGGAAAACCAGCCGCCAGCTAAATTCACACGCATTAAAAATTAAAATGCAAACATAGTTTGTCATATCGCGGAATTGGTATCAACGAAAGAAAAAGAGCACGGCTTAAAACGCAAAGCGAGAAACGAACGACGACAAATGGAAATGGGAAACGGGCCCAAAGAAGCCCCCAACAAATGGCCAACCAGACCCGACCATGAACCCCATCCATGCACAGGAAGAAGCCTTGCGGACTTTGCTAAATGTTCTAATATTAAAATAGGTTCGATAATAAAACATTTATGGTGTTCAATTTTATTGAAGTATATCAAATTTAACAAATAGCGTTGATTGTTATATTAATGTGTTGGTCCTTATATTATATTATTATTATCCAAACCTTCGTTACTTTTTTCCCAGTGTTAATGGCTAAGCGGCTCTTCTGGGGCCCATAATAAAATATGAAGATGGAATCAAATGAAAAATTGCCTCAGAGCACACACACACTCTTTGGGCAAACAAGCTGCATTTGCATTTATATGGCAATCTCTGTACCTTTCCCAATTCCCATTGCTCCCCTCGCAAATAGGCGCAACTTGTAGCTGAGGGAATATTTGTTTATTTATTGCGAGCGAAATGTTTATCAACAAATTGCCATCAATTGTTGTGTTTGGGTGCCTGGCCAGGAGTTGGCTCTTCGGGCTCCCTCCAGTTGTCCATAGTTTTCTATAGTCAGGTTGAAAATTGGGCTGGAGGATCGGTTGGAATTGCGTTTTCTTAGTGCCACTTGTAGTTGGAACTGGAGCAAAAGCTTTGATGACAAGTGCACATGCAAAGAGGGGGAAATTAGGCAAGGGAAGCCTGGAGATCGTGGGAGACTTTCGAGTGTTTTTTTTTTTGTTTTGAAGTCCCAGCAATGGTAATCCAAATTATTGTTAAAAATTAAAATAAATGGATTTTTTGCGAGAGAATTCTTTCTTTGAATTTGTATATACGTATCCAATCGGTACAATCGAATTAGAAGTAGGCCCAGTAAGAATATAACTGTAAATTTCGAATAAGGTTAACACACATTTCCTTTCTGTAGTTCATGTGAGTGATGGCTACACCTGTTAATTTCATTTTAGTTCAGTCTGAAAGTCTTTCTATTAGAAGCACTGCTTCGAGCGCAGTCCAATTGAAATGCTTTCGAATATATCAAAACTAGCCGAAAATAGTCGGCCCAACTGGTAGCCAATGGGCACAGCCGCAGTCTAAATCAGACTCATCCTCGAGCCAAGTGTTTTTCCACCTTTTCCGAAAGCCTTTGTTATGTTTTATAGCACCAATTGGCCCACGGGCGATTCTCGGCCATAATTCTTGCCGGCCACAAACAATTTGGCACATTACAAAGTAGGAGAAAGCACTCAACACATTCACTTTTTTCATTCGCTTCCCCCCTGGAAGCGAGCGTCCGTCCAATAAGCAAATCCCCGAGGTGGGGGTCTTATAAGAATACCATGCCAATTGGCTTAGTTCGTTCAGGTTCAGGTCTGGGTTCCTTATTTTCCAGGTGGTGATTGTTGCTATTGTAGGTGCCTTGTTTGACTGTAAAACATGCTAATCTGATTTCGTGTTATGTGTTGAGTTGGAGGTGAGTTTTGGCCCGACTTTGGAGTCGGGGTCGCCCCTCGACTTGGGTTGGAAATAAATTTTCTACGTTTAGGTTTCATAAAGCGTCTTCAGGTCTGGTGCTTGCTGGCCGCCAGCCTGCCTGGGATTAATCGACAAATAAAAATCACATAAAATAAATTAAAAATTATGAGTTTCAAGTTTCAACAACCTGCGGATTGGCAGCAGATTTAGTTTGATTTTAAATCACAGCCCAGCCGTCCAGAAAGAGAGAGAGGGCCCAAAACACGTTGCAGATGAGCCTCGCCGTGAAATTTATGCAGACAATGTGCAATATTAAAAAGCCATAAACATTTATTTTACAACACACAAGCGACATATTCTCTCCAACTCTCTGGAATAAGGTAGTGAATGTATGTATTCCTCACCTATTTATTAGCTGTCACATTTGAAATTAAGGCAAGTTTCGTATCTTGAGTAATTAGTTTATCCCTATTTGGTAATGAAAAATACCTCAGCGCCATATCTTACAGATTTCTAGGGGAGATTGATAGATTTTTAGTTAAAGGTTAGTATAAAATATAACCCTGAAATATTCGTCTTGTTTGTGAAAAAAGTTGTATTGCAACTAAATTGCAAGAGCTTCCGCATTAGACATACAATTATACAGTTTTGTATCATTACATAAATCAAGTTTTATTTTAAAAAAAAATACATAATTGACTTGGGAGAATTGCCAAAGAATAATTGCAATCAGTGATTTATGGACCCTTAAAATTTAATAGTCTTAGCTTCTTAATCGACCTCCTTGATTCAGACCTGTTTTTAAATCATTGCTCACAACGAAAATACGACTTTTGTATCAAATTGCATAATTTGCGTGAGCAGCCGCCGTTGGCCCAAAAAATACATTTAAACTCACAATTAGCCTGGCCATTAAGTGAAAGTGTTATAAATTAAATACGAGAGCGACAAATGGGCCAGCAAAACAAACCGCATCGTCTGCAAGATTTTAATTAAACACACATATTATAAATAACCTTTTTTTTTTGAAAGCGATTTGTTTTTTTAAGCGACTAACAAAATATTTATGTCTGTGCTCAGATTATTGATGGGCTGCGAATATTGATGAGCTTTTTCGACTACACAATGCCAATTTATTTTAATTAGTTGGTATATTTTCCAAAAATAAAAGTTCCCCCAGTTAGCCAGAAGTGCAACAAGTTGATCCAAGACAAATAGACGCCAGCGAATAAATATATAAATACCTGCAAAAACTCTACCAGTCATCATCCACAATAATATAATAGTGGATGCTGTTGATTTTGTGTGTGATTAATTATGGCGATTGCTGTTCTGTTTGTTGTTTGATGTTGTTTGGTTGTTAACCTTAACGCGCAGCAAAAATAGCAAGTAGAATTTATAATTTTTCATGCCCCGATGATGCAATGAAAAAAAGCTGAATATACATATACAATAATAAGATGCTTTGTTATATGGCTTATTAAGCTGGGCAAATAAAAGACACGGCCGAGAAAATAAATTAAATAAAATTATTAAAATTCATTTAAGGCACGTTTACTCCAGTTTTGAGCTCGGCTTGCCTCGCCTGAAGCTGTTAAGAGCTAAGTGCCATTAAGACCAAGTCCAAGCTCGGTTTTAGTTTCAGCTTATTTTCAGTTTTGCTTCCCTCGCTTCTTTTTGGCTGGCTAGCAAAAAATTATGATAATTGCCTGACCTTGGCTGTCATGTACTAATGCTAAACCTCAAATTTGCACATCCAGTGCGCAGATTGGATCCCCTCCCCCTCATCGCGGCCAACATGGTTCGCATGCAATTATAAAAAAGCGCAGGCTAGAGCAAAAAAGCAAAAAACATAATTTAATTAAAATGAAATCATGCACAAAGCAATTGCCACGCTTTGTTCATTGTGCGCAGCGGCAAATTGTTCTAGTTTTTAATTTTTTGTTCGCCTTTTCGCTTTTCAGTTGTTGCAGATTTTTCGTTATAAACATTCATGACTCGTCGGCACTGAAGACGGTCGCTTGTGTTGGTATTGCTTGTTGTCGGCGATGAGCAGATTAACGTGTATAAATAAATGCAATTAGCTATAGACTGCACCTATTCTGTGAGTCCAGTAGTGGGAAAGTACGGAGTGCAGGTGGCTTTTCAATTAATATTCTGATTTCTAAAGCATCAGAATAAAATTTTATAGATCTCGGTATAACCACTCATTAGAAGCTATTAAAAGAACACCTTATGTTAGCTCGATATTTAATGCCTTTAGGTTCACAGGTTGCCTTGTATGATATCAAAGTACCGTAGCAAGCGGAAGCAAAAAGTATGGTTCGTTCATCATAAAATTTACACAAGGCGTTGTTGTATGGTAAAAATTCCAGATATTTTTAAAAGCTTATACCATGCAAAATTAGTTTATTTCTAAAGATGCTTTTTAGAAACCTCGCCTTAATTGCACCCGTTTTATATTCAATTCAATTAAATACCTGTAGAGTAAATGCATTCACTCCCCCAGAGCTTTAAACAATGACTTTAATTCGCATTAATCTAAATCGATTATACTCTCCCCTTCGCAACTGGTCCGATCCAGTTCTAAGCTGAGACAGCTGCAAAGTATGTAGAAGATTCCACCTCCTATTCCACCCCAGCCAATCAGATGAGTCATGTTGGCAATGCAAACTCGTTTATTCCCCGGTGGATCTGCAGAAGAGGAGCGGAATTTGTCAAAATGGATATATCGCATGTTTCTGGCTTTCATTTCGTTTCTCTCCTTTTTTCTGCCGCATTAAAAATACTTGAGGCGGTGGAGAATCAGCTGCACACACGCATTTCTTTCGCTTTTCCCGACTCACCACTCCTCTTTGCTTAGTCACGCGGCCTCTATGCTTAAGCAATTTGTCAAAAAAATAACGCACAACAAATTTTACAAACATTTTCAGGGGGCCAGCCCTTCAAGGCCCCTCAGGGGAGTGATCAATCATAGGGAATCATTCAGTTCGTTTCCTCGTTTGTCTTTTGCGAGCGGAAATTATTCGCAGTTGTTATAGTTTGGCCAGTGAGATTTTTTTGTATTGCATGCGTTCGCTATGAGATTTCATTGGTTGCATTCTTGATAGAATTATTTAATAAGCGTTGTAATCTGTCTTGCACAGTTACGGAATTTTAATCGAAATTAGTTTCACATCATTGGCTTGTTCTTACCAAATACAAAATACAAAACATTTGTTTGTCCTAAGCGTTTTTTCAATTACCTCCTTAACCGAATTGGATTTGATGATTGATTTATGCATTGTTTGACAATTGCTGAATGGCCAATGAAAACGCCCTTATTTTGTTTCACTTTTATTCCCTTTGCTGTTCACACAGCAACTCCTCTTGATTTTCTTTACTTTCTTCGTGTTTTCGGATCTCAACACCCCTTGAAAGTCAATCCATCATCATTTATCGTCCGCTTAGCCGGGCGAGTTCGTTGCCTAAGTCTTTCGTTTTGATTTTAGTACTTAGCTAATTGTTGTCGTTGTCGCCGTCGTTGTTGCTGTCTTAAGCTACATAAAAGCCAAAGCCAAACACTATAATTATGAACCACGATGATCATGGCGCTGATGATGATTATGGCGATGATGAAAAGTGCTTAGTAGAGTTTGCAACTTGAAGCATCATCGCTGCTGTCTGTTTCTGTTTCTGTTGCAGCTCTGAATCTCTGAAGCTCTTCAAGCTGTCAAGCAGGAAACGTTTGGATTTATAATGCTCAACCGACACACCCCCTCTGCCCCTCGCTCCTGGTCTCGGTCTCGTCTCTGTTTGTCATTATAATTAATTTGTAACTATTTTTATGAGCTCATGTGAAATTTAAATTGTATTCTCCGGGCGTCCCTGTTTACTCTTTCTCTGCGACCGACGAGAGCGGCTTTCAGCGCCCATATGCCAAGTGTTTGTGCAATTTCCGTTTAAAATTTGAAATCTTCCGACAAAAATAGTACAAATTATGCTGCAAAAATTGACAGGAAAACGTCAAGTGGGAGAAGTGGGTTGGGAAAGGGGCACACATTTTCCTGAGAACTTTAAGTGCAATTTGCAATGCTGAAATTGGAAATGGAAATATTTGCCCGGCAAATTTGGTGTATTGGTAAAGAAATTCTGTCAGTTCATAAGCTTACAAAGGGTGCTTTCCTTTCAAGTGTAATTCCTTAAATGTAAATAATGATGTAAAGTTTAATTATATTTAGAATATTATGCATTTGGAATTCTACTACATTTTGGGTACTTTTTGAGTACATTCTTTGTTTTTCATGTATTTGCATTATTTATCTTGAATAGATATTTATTTTTTTTTATATTTTATATTTTATCTAACGAAGAAAGCTTGCCACTAGTTAAATTTCTTTATAAACAGATACGGTCCTTGTTAGAGTATTCACAATTCCCGCATCGTTCTAGCATCTCTTAGTCAGTTTTCTTGTTATGCAAATGCGTGCAAAATGTGCGAGGTTTTCTTCTGTTTCCGAGACTCAAATGCAATGCTCAATGTTGCTGCAGTTCCCCTATATTGTTGCCTTTGGTGTTGTTGTGTTAGCTGTTGTTGTTGTTGTGGCTGTTGTGGCAGTTGCTGTTGCCTAGTTGTTGGCTGCCAGCCACACGTTCACTGATCGCTGTGGCATTTGTTACAATTTTAAATGTTAGCTCAGGCAAAAGCGAGGCAACGTCGAACTAACAAACTTGTGCCAATTGTAGCTTACAAGTGTTTGACTTGACATTTCGGCGTGCGCGTCTTTACTGAATTGGCTTCATACATATATTAGCCATATCTGTGTGTTGCGCTTGCTCCTAGAAACTTGTATTAGCTTGGGCTTTTCTCCGAGTGTATTCATATCGTTCGGGGCAGCTGACAGGCGCAGCCGCAGGTGAAATGCTCAACGAAATTAATCACAGCCAACCAAATCCCACAAAGGCCACAAAAGTTGGCTAACAAATTAGTGAGCGCTTGGAAAATTGCATTTTAGTTGCTTTTTGTGATTTTTACTATCCATGATTTGGCATAAAAAGCTGCCTGCTCGATTCAATGAGCATTGGAAGTGCACCAGATGCCAATGACTCGACGTGATGTATGCGAATCAAACATTGGCGCTCACAAAAAACAGAACTCCAGATAAAACTTTGGAAATAAATCTTATGCTCAGCATGGCAGGCAGACAATTTCGACAAATAGAGGATGCGACAAAATGAATGGATTGCACCACGAATGACTGAACGGATGAATGGTTGGACCGATAGATTGCTGACTGGGTTGTCTGAAAATTGTCAGCTATCTGTAGCCTTGAACTGTCAAGCTAGAATTAGACACTGGATTACGAATATACAATTGTGTAAAATTTGAAACTAAAAATGTATTTCTTTGGGATAAAATTTAATTACATATAAAACATGTTTTAAATTGTACAAGTAAATTGCAAAATCTTATATTATTTTATTTGTTTTTTTTTCAGTTATAAAACTCAAAAATATATTGGATACACTACTGAAATTGAATTAAACATTGATTGGCTTTCTGCACACTATTTTATTACGCTACTTAATTTCAAATCACATCTAATTTTTGTTACGGTTTTTACATGCAATCAATGAAAGACTCTCTCCTCTCTAAATCGAATCATTATGTCTTGTCGCTAAAATTCTTCCCACGCTTTTTGACCGCTGCAGGAGCCAAGAAATTCTCAAAATCAAATTTCCTTTTAATTAGTAGACATTTTCACATTACGTATACGCCAGGTCTGACGTCGGAAAACCTTCTCCGTATACCCACTGCCATCCTTTTAGCCATCTCTCCATCTCGGCCTGTGTGTGGTGGGGCCATAAAAGCTGAACAAAATTATAACAGCCAACTTGCAAAACATTTACACCAGCCCACCAACCAGCAAATGCAGCGGGTGGAGGTGAATTTTAGGCGGTGGCAGGCATCCGCTTTCTTTGCCTGCAAGAAAAATGATTCATGGAAGAGGCCCGAGACTCCTGCTGGTTTGGTGGCTCAGCTTCGGCTTCGGGCTGGTTTTGGTATGTAGCCATGGTGTGGTTGGCTTTTTGGCCATAGCGTCTCGACGCCGGGCAGACTATTAACTTTGAAAGTTGTTTAAACAGGCGAAGAGCCAAGAGGCAAACCTCCACCTTCTCTATTTCTTATTTTTTCCTGCTCTCTGGCTTTTGCATTGGAAGCTCCTCTTTGTCGTCGTGGTTGGTTGTCTGCACCAGCTGCCTGCTGCTCCTTTACCTTGCAGCCAGTGTCATCGGCGTCGCGGCTCGTGGGAATTGGATCATTAGAAGCCGGCAAAAGGCGAAGGCGAAGGCGAAGGCGAAGGCGAAGGCGCAGGCAGGGGCCGAAGTGAGTAGAAGTTGGTCAAAGGAGGCACTGGGAGAAATGTTTAGATCAATCTTTTTTCAACCTATCCCCATTGAAATGTGGCTCTATGTATTACGTTTAGAATCTAGTAAAGTATGTTGTTTTGTGATGATGATTATCAAAAAATATGTGTCACTATCTAACAGATCTAACAGATGTAGTGTTAAATATTAAGATCTCATGTTATACAATCTATCGAGTATCACAGTGCAAATCTTGCAGTGCAGCATTCAGATGTTTTGTAAGTTTTCGGTTCGATTCGCCTGCCTTGGCAACCCACCGGGCAATTTTGCATGTGTTTTGTTACTGTTGTGGAGGTTGTGCCAGAGTTGCCACCGTTTCTTGTTGAAAAGAGGCGCGATAAGTAAATGTGTCCGCAAGTCTCGGCCTTTTTCTTATTTTCTTTCGTTTTATTTGCACTTGAACAGCCAACAATTCTCTCTTTTTATTTTTCCCCGCCGTTTTTTGTTTGTTTATTTGTTTTTCCCTGCTTTTTTGTTGGTTTAAGCTTCTATTTCTTTGTATGCGATTTATTTGTTTGTTGTCTCCTTGTTATCTGAGTTAGCTTTGACTCGGTGGATTTTTTTTACCCCTTTTGATTATCCCCACACCAATGTGGTTGTATCCGTGGATTTCGGGGGAGTCAAAAGTCAATTAAATAAGAGCAGTGCACGGTGAAAAGCTTGTACTTGTTGTGGCCTCAACTGCTTGTTGTTGCTATTTTTGTAGCTGCTGCTGTTGTGTTTTTGCGAAACGAGCAATTTGTGACTGTGCTATGCGGTTGACTGTTTTTTTTTTTTGTTTTTTTGCTTGGGTTGGGGCCAGAAGTGCACTATGGGAACCTTTTCACCAAAAAGTTAGCCAAGTTGAAAAGTGTTTGGTAGAAAAATTACTTCGGTGATTTATGAAAAAGGTTTGTGGTTTGAGTCTTTTGTTTTGTATGCCATCGCCTGAGCGAAAATTTGGGAAGTGTTTGAGTTGGAAGGAATATTCGGAAGAAATTTTGGTGCAGGCTTGTTGCTTAAATCATTTGTTTGCCATTTACCCATATAATTACGAAGAAGGCTTTCATTTACAAATGAAGTTTGTTGTCTAAGTCTTTCAATATTATGAACCAAAATGTATCGTTTTTTCGCTTGAATAGTTAAACACATATTATTCCCAAGATTATTATTCAATTATTATTAAATGATGTTCGTTGCTTAAGCCATTCGATTTTCTTATGTAAAAAATATACGCGATTTTAGTTATTGGATAGCAAGAAAGTCTCACTAAGCGCATGTAATACGGGTGTAAATATCTTTCTTTATCTCTTCACTTATTTCCGCCAAAATGAAATCGACAACGAGAATGAATTTCGCTTTCTGTTAAAACGAGATATTCCCAGCGACAAGCCCATTGAAAAATTTGGGTTTCACTTTCCATAAAACTATCAAAAAGACGGTGAATTAAAATTGAATTAACTTGCGGTTTGCGTTGACTGGTGGGAATCAAAAATAAGAGAAGAGCCAGGGATTTTGGCAAAAAATGGTCATTGAAATGGCATTGTTGATATTTATTTTTCGACTTCTGCCCAATCTCGTCTCAATGCCAGCTTCCCCCGCTAATTCCGCAGATGAGAGGGGAATCTCCGTCACGTGTGTGCAAAAAGGTATAGAAATAACAATAACAAAGGCATTTGTTATTAGTAGCCGAGTGCGCTTTAAAAATAAACAGCTAATACAACAATGGGCACAATTTGTTCACTGCGCCACTGAAATCGAAACTAAAGCTCAGCCCGGAGATTCAAGCTCCGATCTAATATAAGCGGACATGCGGGCATGCAATGATCTTCGATATATGTGTATCTATTTGCCTATAGTATATGCAATTTATATAAATTTAATTCAATTTGCCAAGCTAAATTGTTTAGTTTTTGTTTTGCTCACAATCGTGCAGAGGTCGTTGGCGGGGGCGATGGCAAGGCGGGTGCGGGTGCGGGGCTTCTGTTAATTTCATGATTGGGTCTTGGCTTAATGTGTAATGCCTTGACTCGAAAACAATTCTAACAATTTGGCAGCTCATTATGTGGTGCGCTCGCTCGCTTAACCACGCCAACTTGACTCCAATAAACGATGCACAACCTTGACCTTAAGTCAAATGAAAGATAAACCAAAGCAGGAGAAAAAACCTCTGCTTCTGCCATTATTTTTTATTACGGATTACAAACCGAAAATTATAACAATTTTGTTACGCTTCTTTAGGGAAAGGGCCCCGCACCGCATTGTTGCCAGCCCCTGCTGCCCCAGAAGGCCCTCGATCCACTATCGTTATTAGGCGCCAACTTATCAGCGTAATAAAGTGGCGGGGCAGCCAGTTGGAACAGTTTCTGTACGATGGCAACGTGTTGAACTTGAAAAGGAAAGCAAAAGCAAAACGGGAAAGAAGTCAAGTACGCAATGGTCGATTGAGAAATACTCTTTGAAATTATATAGACTAAATAAATTAAATTTATAAACGCTGGATGTGTGGTAAAGTGAAGTAATGTTTATGTCACATAAAAAATGCGTTGATATATGAATGCGCTGATTAGATACTTCCGATCGAAAGAAGAGCATTTCAGATGCGCACTTAATTTTTAATTTCCTTGGGAAACCACGAGGCATAAAGCACTAGCAATTGGTTGAGTGTCTTGTGGCGGCCGGCGGGCGGGCGGAAAAGGGGAAGGCAACCCTGCCCCAACTTTATCTCTAAGCCACGCGCTAATTTGAAAATAATGCTTCCCAATCATTTTCACATTTTTTCACATTTTCAGGCACTCTTTAGACTTCTGCGCGATCGGCGTGGAGTGAGCAATAAAGTAGGCAACCCCTTTGGTTTACCTTGTGGAACATAGTTGCTGGCTAGTCGGCCCTCCCACTTGTTGATTGTCTGTATAATTACATAATATTGCATAATTTTGCAAACAGTACTCGGTCGCTTTGGGATTTCTGCTCTGTTAGCTACGTAGAGTCTCGGAAACTCGGAGTCTTTGGGGTCTCATTATCGTCGGCTGACCGACGATCTTCTTCGTTTTCGCTTTCAGTATCAGTGCACAATGTAGTACTTAAATAATAGAAGTTTAATAGCGTTTTGTTTGGTACCGGCCGTATTTGCAAGTCTTTATTTTCTGCCGTTGCTGCTTCTACTTGCTGTTTCTTGCTGCTTTTGGACTACTAATGCATTCAGCTGTATGATTTTTGTCAAGGTTATCCAGTTGGCTGTGTTAGCGGATATAATGACATGATGCATATGGTGGAAGCCAAAGTCAGCATCAATTTCGGTTCTCTCGCGTTTTTTACCCTGTTTGATTTTTTTCTTTTCGCTGTTCGGGAGGAAGTTCATTTTTAAGAGCGTTGTAATTGTGTGTAGTTCGTTCAAGTTCGCTGCCTTAGTCATTTGGCAAGAGCCTAACGAACTTTGCAGAACTTTTCAGCCATCCAGCGAATTGCAATATGTGTGCAGCAATGTTCCCTCACATGGCTTTGGGGCTTCGGACTGGCTAATTTCGCTCATTAATCATCGAGCGGCGGCTGCGGGAGAAAATCGCTCCGAAAGCTGATTACACATGCACGGCCCACCAAATCAAAGTTGTGCCAAAAGGCTCCACCACATGAAGACATCTGTTCCAAAGCCAGTGAAATGTATCTGCAAACAAATGAAGTTGTCTGCCAGGCAACTCATTCCGATTCTAAGGCTCCTCACTGCACGTCTAGTAGAGTCATCAAGTCCAGGATTGATCATTGATCTTTTGGCACTCAATCCTCCGCCTCCTTCTCGTCGTCTGCTCACGAATTATAAATAGTGCAAATGCGTGCAGTGCATCATCATCATTAGTTTTCAGCCAAAAACCGTGGCAAAAGACTTGTCTAAATTCTAGGTCTAGCGTCTTTTCGCCTCCCTTATGTTACCCTAAAACTTACTTTGGCAATTATACGAGTCTATGTGTCTGACTTTAGTTTCGCCTGCTGAATTATTTTAATTTGTTTTGTGGCTGGTATATTTACTGAAGCTAGAAAATGTAATATTTATATATAATACATGAAAAGTTTAACAAAATCCCTAATTGTATTTAAATAATAGAAAAATGTTTCAAAAAAGACACAGTCATTCTGAATATTAAATAAGGCAGCGATTAAAGTTACTATCCCCTCAAAATATATTCCAAGTGATATAAGTTTACTTGTCTCAACAACCCGTTTGTTCGTAAGAGTATTGGCAATTCCCCTGGCAACCCATCGACTCCTGCCTGCCAAGTTCGTGTCCTAAGTCTTTCGTTTCGTTACGTTTTGTGCTTCAAGTCAGGCATTTTCTAATTGCAAGTTAATTTCTTGTTGCGAACATAAATTTAACATTCTAATTGAGTTATCAACCGCAACATGTACATACACACTCAAAAAAAAAAAAAAAAAAAACGAAAACAACCGCGACAGGAGTGGATGCGGCGGTAAAACAAGTAGGAGAAGGAGATGCCGACGCCGGACAACTTTTACAGCTTCTCATCTCATCGTCCTCAAACCGTGTTCACTGTGGGTTTTCGCTTCCAAACTGGCTACGCATGTGAAAAATGGCCTACACATGAAGCCACTGAGCTTGTATTCCGCTCCTCTGCTTCTTGATGCTGCTTAGCTGGCTGCTTTTCCGACCACAAAAGTTGCAACAAAGCCACAAGCGTCCGGGTAAGTGCAGTAATTACATTTCGGTGTGTGTAAGTTTTTGGGCCTCTGCTAATTTGCCTGCTGCTTCTGTTTTTCTTATTTAGTTTTAGGCATTTATAACTAATTTTGCTGCCGGCTTTTGCGCTTCTCCGTTGAAAGAATTTTCCAACGTGCAAATATGCACTTTGGCATGGCTCGTAATTAATTTACTTTGTGTGTTTGCCCAATGGCAGCCGCAAAGGAGAACGACACACACGAAAATATGAAAAAAATCCATTACGCAAATGTTTATGACCAAAATGGTCAGCGGGCGAAGAAGCAGCGGTGGCAAGAGCCTCTTCATCTGCTGCCAATGCAAATAGAAACGATTTGCCAAAGCCCCCAGATGCGTGTGCCCCAAAACTCAAGCTGCAGATGGAAAATCGAGGATGGAGGATGGGAACCGAGTTTCAAGTGAGCTTCTCTCACATACATCATAACATTGTATTGCATTTTCGCCCGGACCGCCTTCCAATGTTTCCCCGTTCGAAATTAGTTTTCTTTTTCCGCAGCATCTTGTCATCAACGGGATTTTGGAGGCGTGATTGTATCGAAGGTCGTGGCGAAATGGAGATGTTGCAAGAACATTAAAGCGTTCGCAGAAGATATTTTTGGCGGATCGTTTATGGGTGTTTCATGCTTGGAAACTAATGGCACTAATATAATCGTAATCATAAGTGGAAGATATGGCTTGGTAGATGAACTACAAATACCAAAATATCCAAATTGTTCTAATAAAATACGAAATTAATTACTCAAAGCTGCTTTAGATGTTATCCATATCGCGTACAGTAACTTGATCCGTCGTTATCTAAGGTGTATTAAATATTTGAGTTTATTTTCATTAGTTTCTCATATGCATAAATAATTGTTGCTATTCAAAAAGTGGATTTTTAAGCATTCGTTTTTTTTTTTTTTAGTTTTTGCTTTGAAAAATACATGGGCTTAAATTTATTTTTATGGTTTTCTAATATTCACTCGATTTTTCTTAAAGGCAGAAATTCGATATGCATTTAAATTATATTCTCCAATAAAACAAAAACTGTGATCAAGAGAATATTTTTAGATCTACTCTTAGACTAATCCAGTGGAATTCCTTACCCGTTACCAGTTCGTTTCATATTCATAAATTTATTAGCTAACGCTACCAACTTGCCGCTCGAAGACATCATTTTCAAAAGTGGCCCAAATTCGAGCCGCTGTTGTTGCCTTCATTTTAATCAAACATTTGGTTTATCGTCTCACATTTCAACTAATTAACACTACGACGGGACCGCCTCTTTAAGCTGTGAGATCTCCAGCCTGGCTCTTGAATATTTTTTGACTGGCTTTAGCTTAGCCAGCATTCTGCGGTGCCGGCATCGACAAAATCGACTGATCGACAAAACGAAAATCAGCTTAAAATCATAAAAAACGCACTTAAATAAAATTTAATATTCAAATATTGACATTTAGTGCCATGTTAGCAGCAACTTAGGTGTTTTCTCCACCTTCTCTCTTTATCCCATATTTTTCGAGCTGCCCTCCTAGACAATGAGCCTTAAATTATGCATGTGGATTGAACGAGAGACGACGACGCAATTCGCTTAGCATTAACTAATTGATCTGCATTAATTTTAAGCCGAGACTAAAGACAAAGACCAAGCAGGTGAATCGCGTATGCTGGGTATACTTAACGTAGTTCGTATTTGTATTATGATTATTATGAGTTTTTTCTCCTATTAAAATTATGACATCATTTAAATTTTTTCGCCGTTGTTGGCGAGATTTTTGTGTAAACTGGTTTAGGCTACTCACAATTTTCGTCGCTCTTTCTGTCGCTTTTATTGCTGTTGGGCAATTATGCATGCCCCCAAACTCCAAACCCCATAATTCATAAATTCATTTTGCGCCCAAATTCGAAAATGCGGAAGCGCTTTGATTTGCTGATGCTATTGGGGCCATATCATACATATCTTATCAATAATTCCAGATTTTCAACGCGCAAATGGTCTTGCCTTCTTGTCGCATATGAAATTATTAGAGCCATAAACTTTTTATGCCTGCTCAATATTTAGCTCGTAAAATATTTATTCTTTTCTTCTGTATATACATATTTTATTTGTGTATGTAGTTCGAGTTATTTGATTGACTTGAAATAATAATATAAATATCATATTGCTTACCGCATATGGATTATCCTGATTCATCATTATGGTAATCGTGAATCACCGAGCCCGTGTTGCTCAACCGAAAGAACTGAAAGGAAAGCGACAAAACAGTTGTAAAAAGATTTTTTATTCGCCACATATAAAGATTGTAATGAGTTCATCGTAAATTGTAGTCACACTAGATTTAGAGACAACAAACCATTAAAGATAACCTATAACAAAAGTGAACTGTTTGCTGGCTCTAATGACCTCTAAATGGCTTGGTACTACTTATTATATGATCAGGTTATTCCAAAGGTGGGTCAATATCCCTGATATTTGATCTGCACTTGTTTAATCGAGCTTTTGCCTTAAACTGATTGAAGAATAGCTCCTAATCCGTTTGGTACTCTGACATTTAACCAAGCTGCCAGCTAATAATAATAATAACCATAGTAATATCATTATATATCGCGATGCAAATGCTGGCGGAACTGGGCTGCATAGCTGCACCTAAAAACGAACGACGAAGACAATCAGCTGCCTCACATCAGCGGCTCTCAAGAAGAACCCCGAGAACAGCTCCGTGAGTCACCTCGCATGGGGACCCACTTCTGGGCAGAAGACTCGGCCAGGTCGGATCCCCACCACCCGCCCCTCGCAGCGAGGAGGCATGTTAACTGACAACAGGTGTTTGCTGCTTGCCGTTTGTCTTGAAACCTTGCGGCCTGCTTGCCACATTTGCATTTGATATTTTGTATGCTTGTTTTCCTGCCACTGTTAACGCGTCCGCACTAAATACTTTCACACATTGCGCCCCCTTTCTGCTCTCCTTTGGCTTTTCCGGCCTGGGACTCGGGCCCCTTAAGGATGTGGACTGTTAAAGTCAGCACACGACCTTGATGTGTTAATTTCCCAGCCACTTCTGTCAGTCATCCGTCCGAGATACACTTTTACAATTGTGTTACAATAAAGGGAACTATCTGAAACTCTATACAATTGCACAATTGCAGATAATTTAAACATAGAAATTATCTTTATACCGTGTAAAAAATTGAAAGGATAGTTTAAGTATATGGATAATATTCTAAGTTTCCTTAATTTGTACTAAATCGTTGGGACTTCAGTGTAATATAATAATATCCAAATATCCAATTTTGCATTAGGTGCATACCTTTTTTTAGAGTGTTGGTCTAAGGAACAGCCTCAGGAAAGAGCTGTGATCTTAAAAGGTGCCAGCTAAATCAACCAGTGAAGAAGATTGCCCCAGCTAACTAGAATAAGTGCGCACTCTGCGATTTGTAGAACATGGCAAACTTACAAGGCACTCGCCATAAGTGCGAGTATATAGGTTCTGCCAATATTTGCGACACATGCAAAAGCAATCCAAGTTAGATTCTTCATTTGCCTGCAAGCGAGTCAGGGCAAAATGCACTTTAAAAAATTATCAGTTTTTTAGATACAAATCTTCTGAATTTCCAAAAATGAATGATCACTTTATTTCTAATTGAAAAGTCACTTCTTTGTAAATATAGTTAGATGATAGGCATTTCTCATTGATCAATAGAATATTATATAAATTATTATTTAAGCTGCAGCATCAAGCAAACTAAAATGTTCACAAATTTCCAGCTTGAATATTCTAAGAATTATTTTATCAAAATAATTATTTTTGATCCTTGATGGATTAGGCAGCACCACTTTCCATTTAGTTCCTTCGCTATTGAGCGCAATAATTTCTTTCAGTGCCGCAGTTAATGCCATTCCCATGGATTTCGCCTGCGTTTTCGAATTTTTGTAACAAATATTCTGGCAAATAAAGCTATACACGCTATTTGCATTATAAAGCAAACATGTGCGGCGACTATATCTGTGCAGGCCATCTCGCTCGCACTTGACTTACATTGATTCTGTTATATAGTCGTAAAGTTTATTTGCCTTGCCCTTGCATGGTTGTTGTTGTTGATCTAGCCATGTTTTATGGCCACACTAAAAAGTGCACTGGTCAACAAAGATCGGCCAGAGAAAACTTTCTCACAAAACCGTAGCTGGGGGCTATAGCTCCTACTGGGCTGTCGTATAAGTGTCATATAGGGGAGTGTGTATATGGTTTGTATAATTAAATCATACAAACCCCGCCGACAGTCGTAGACAGTTCGTCAGTTAGTCGGATTGTCAAGCGTTATCTGGCGTCGCCATCTTCATCTTGATTTTTTTTGTTTTATGAATTCTATTCGTTAATGAAATTCACATGTTCCCCATCTACAACTCCGAAGCCCCATCTCTATCCCCATTTTTATGTCCGCATGATGGATGTGTCTCAAAAAAGCCCGTTCGTTCCGTTTCTTCTATATTTTTTTTTGAGGGCGCCATTGAACCTTTGAACTTACCTGCTTTTACTGACCGATCAGCCTATCAAGTTAATCCAATTTATTTGCTTAGTGTTTCTATTTCGTTGCGCACTTAAGGTCTGCGTCTCCTAACATTGTGAACTTTCCGTTTAAGGTTTTGTGTATTTTCGTGTATTTGCTTGCTATTATTTTTTGTTCACCTTGCGCCAATAAAACGTCACTTGAGCGTATAGAGTTGTTGCTGTTTTTGCTCAAATTGCACTTGACTTTTAGAACTTTAGGCGAGCGTGAAGCATGTTTAATATATATCTTTTGGGTTGTTTGAGTATGTGTGTTTTTGCATATAGCAGGGTGTACATATATCACAAGGAGGCAATATTTTGTATAATTTTTATTGTAATACAAAGTTTTAAAGTTTTGCAGTATGGTTAAATTTTAATTTAGCTAGAGATATTTCCGTGGGACTTTATTTGGTGCTGTTTTTACGCCTTCTGTGTTTTGAATGCGAGTTTTTATGGAGTGACCACACCTTTGTGTGAGGGCACTCCTGGCTGCGCACGCGCACTTGCCGTAAATTTCTTTATTTCCGCTTTCGTTTGCCGCTTTTGAGTTTTTTTGCAGTGACGTGTTACAGACTGAACTCTACTATTTCAGTTGGCACTACATATACATATTCGTAGTATTGTTACAATTCATTTTATTTAACTGAGTAATTTTTTGATCTTAATTTGCATGTGTTGATTTTTAGCGGCGGCCAAAACAACGTAACGCCTGGGACGTAAGACGAAGACGACGCAACGACGACGGCGACGTGCGATCGAGCGTGCGAGCAAGAAGCGCGAGCTATCACTAAAGACTGATGTTAAGCAGTTCTGCAAAGTGCTCACACCGCTGCGACTCGGCGACTCAGATGCTTTGCAATATCATCCGACGAACGCTCGGTAGCACACTGAGCTGAGACTTCGGCTACCAGAGAAGTAGCAACAACAATATCTCTGGCCGGGGAGATGATACTACTATAAACAAAAACTACAAACTGGTCGAAGAAGCAGTAACAGAAACCGAAACAAAAACAAAAGACTGCAAAAGCGACAAACTCGAGCCCAGCTGGGGTGCGATTGTGTGTGTGAGGAAGAAGACGATTCCGATTCTCTCTAACGGTGATACACCCGAACTCTCAACCCCCAACCGAAAGACAACCAGGGAGAGAGAGAGCGAGAGTGAGACTTAAAAGAGCGACTTTGACTCAAATTGCCTGTCTGTGTGAGCCGCTGTTTGAGTGATGTTAACTCAAATCCGAGTCGATTCGGCTATTGAGTTGTATTCACAGATCAAGCTGAAACTGAGTAAATGCATATGAACATATATTAAAAACGTATAATTACTAACATAAATACGAACTATAACTATAGAAAAGGCACCAACAAATTTAGAAAAAAATGCATGTCGTGTTTGCAATATATATATAAATTGCACAGTTTATTTCTCGGTTAAGATATAATAATAAATTCCTAGTAACTGCGAACAAATATAAGTCGTTTAAGATGTAATCTAAGTCTATTTAGCGTGTTGTTTAATTTGACCAATCTTAAGTATTTCCTTTTTCTTTTTTCTACTTTATTTATAATCAATTTTATTCGTTAGATAAATATAATATAATTTAATAAATTTAACGATTGTTAAGGAACATAGTTTTGTTGATTTAGTGTCCAATGTTATATAACTGGGGAATATTTATGGCAAGCTGATCAAATGTGGTATATAGTAAATTAACAATATAACATACTTGATTAGTTCAAAAAAATAAGATACAATACAATATACAATATTTGCCTCCAAATACATCATTATTTTTCCAGTTGCTCACTTTGAATATTGCACTCGATTGTTTTTCTCAATCGCTCACCATTTTGTGCGGCTTTTGAGTGCTTCACTCACAGGGCACACACTCTCGTGAATATATCTACTCGAAGAATTCGTTACCACATTTGATTGGCTCGATTAACACAATCGGAGCACCGTTATATCCAGTATACTCACACAGACAACCGGTAAAGAGAGCGGCGTGCTCATGAGAGCGGAATCCACTAACACCAGCGCAAAACGGGATCGTGCTGCAGTCGTCGTCGGGTGTTTTAGATAAACGAGCCGATCCCGTTTGCCGTGGGCGAAAACGAGACCGGACTATAAGGCCATCTCCCGTGCATCGGGCGAGTTATATACCCGGCATATATGTTCTCGTTTCGCTGACCAATGCAGAGCAGCTGGCTGAGAGCTACCCATGCAAACGAGAGCGATCAATGAGAGCGATCACTCACACAGACGCATCCATCGAAATCGTATTAGCGGCTTGCCAGTGGGCGTGGTCTATCGATCGGGGAGTTTTAACCCACCACCCACCTCCCCTGAACTCAACAAAAGTCCATCGAACATTGCCCACTTCCAGCGATCTCGACTGAAAGTGCGAATGAGAGGGACTAAGTGTCTCCGAAAGAGAGGGGAGTACGTAAGACTCGAGTGATGGAGTTTTTCTAACGGTCTGCATCTAATTCCTCTTTTTTTTTGCATCTTCCACTAGTTTTTTCGCCCGTTTGGCAGTTGTCAAGCTGTCATAGTTTCGATCATTAAATGCGATATCTGTTGATAGCCATAAGACATTTTACGATATTACTAACATTGTTAGCTGGCGCCCCCTAGTGCGAAAGAGAGACAAACTCGCCGATCCGCAAGTTTCCAGATGCCGTCCGCGGGATTAATGTATCATAAATAGCTTAGTTTCTGGAATTTATACCTCGACCGTATGGTAATCGCTAAGTATAAATTATAATTAGCCATCTTTATGCCCAAGATCCACAAAATTGAATAGTTGCAGTCGCCGGTATAATATCAATTGATTGGTAAATAGTTGCCGTTGGTAGTATCGGTCATTAAGATCTATGAATATTCATACCCACAGCTCTTAGCTCTTTGCACGTTGTTATATTCAAAATATTATATGGGATAATTTACATAAGTTAGATCATTTATTTCGATTGGAAATAGGTTTCACAACAAAAACCGATCAGACTGGTAAATAGATTTATTGTTAAAATTGTATTGGAGCAACCATTATAATGGGATATATGTTGAAATATTATGAACATGAACTAACAAATCTTATTAAGTCAAACTTATAACAAAATGCAATGTCAATAATGAAATGTTTGTGGTTTTCTCCTTTTGATTGTGATCTACTAATGATACTTCATGTTCTCAGCATTGTTCCATCGATATTACTCATTTCCCATAACAATAGCCCTTCTTGCCACGGCAAAGACTTTCTTAATGAAATATTTTACAGATGTAAGTATTTTCCTTTTGCATTTTGCAATGGGCGTGAAGCCAGCTTATTTCGTGGCTCAATACGATTTCTATACTAATTTTCCCACTTTTCCTACTTTCTCCACGCACAACGTCTTATCCCATTTTGACTTTCGGTAGGAAAATGTCACAGAAGTTAATCCAATTTGCTGTTTTACGACAGGGCACAAAACAGTGGAAACCCGCAGCTCGTTATCATCCTGTTCGATGCTCTTTGGGAAGGGTAACCCTTCTGCCTTCGGTCGGGAAACGCCTCTGATTCTTTCGTTTCCTTCAGAACAAAAATGGGGTGTTTTAAACCCATTACAAGGGCCCTTACCAGAAGGAGTTCGCTTTTCTCGTTTTTCGCTTGCGGTTTTCCGATTGCGGTTTCCTGTGCACCCGCACTCTCAGCCAGATACTTTAGACAAATGTTCACGCTTTAATTTTTGGTCCTTGGCATTTGCATATGGCCAGAAGGAGATGGAGTATGCGGGAAAAGAAAGGGGCTAGGTAGTGCCTGCTAATCCCTGGTGAGCAACAGATTATCCCCGACAATTGTTTGTTCTTGATTTGTTTGTTATGGGTGCACAGCCGGGACTAAATGGTGATTCTCCATTCCCGCTGCTTTCTTTCTATTAATCTACACTTGAAAAAAAATGTAAAAGTATGTTCTAGAATATGAAAATTAAAAATCAAAATTATATTTTATAGTCTTATTAAAGTACATTTATTAATAATCATAATTGTTTATTGAATTATGACTACGAGTTCTATTGTTCAATAATACAAATAATAATAATATACTTCGCCCGGTGTATATTTTCACGAAAATGCTGCCTTACAATTGCAACAATTGCAGCAGGGAAATGCTCGAGCGGTTTCCTCTCTCGACGCCTTTCTTTTCCTCCGCTTTTCCGCTGCGGCTTCGCCCCTTTCTGGTTACACTTTAATGCGTTCTAATGTATGTGACTTTTGCCGGGATTTCTCGTTTGCCATTTGCCGCCGCCGAAACTCGAACTTCGAGTGACTTGCAGAATGCGGAATCGGTAAATTCGGAGCGGAATGTGTATGAAAATGGACTAAAGTCGTCCTGACAATCGGACATCATCAATCACCGGTTCGATTTGTATTCCAACCCAGCATGATCGGGCCCATTTCGATCAATATAAATATTTCTGCTGAAATTAGGTTACAGGCAAATTGTGTCCATACGCTCGAGAGGCATCCAGTTTAGGTTGGATGATGCAGTTGGCAGCTCCAGTTTAAAAAAAAAGAATGAAAAGGAAAAACTTATGTCATGCCAGGCTACCTTTGGTTCGGTTTGTGAGCACTGCGTGTACAATAAATTAATTATAAATGCATTAATCACTGCCAAAATCAACAACAATCGTAGCTGTATATTTTTTATATTTTTTTTTGACAAATACTGACATGAGTGCTCCCCGCTAGCTGTTCGTCTCATTTCATTCGGATGGCGGTTCGGTTTTTGGCTTGGTTTTCGGTTATCGGTTTTCGGATTTCGATTTGGTTTTGGTTCGATTCATTCTTTCAGGCAGCGCGTGAAATGAAAACAAAAATTTAAAACACGTTTTCGCGCTTATTTCTGGCTAATTTATGCGTTCGATTTGAATTCGCCTTGTTGTTGGCTTCGATTCGACAGAACTCTGTCTTCAAATTACTCTCTCGCAATGTGGGTATTGACAAAATTAAGCTAACCATCAAGTATTCAGGGTTCAGGATCTACATACATATGTACAAGTTCAAATTGTGTACAACAAATAAGGTTAATTTCATGCTACAAATACTTTTAAAGGACTAAAATAGACAATTATACAGAACGGAATCAAAGACTTTCGATATATAATGGTTTCAGAGCATTCGCACTTCGTCGACGATTTTAAGAACCCCTAATTCATTTCTCAACCGGGTTTGATTTTGATTGAAAGCCAACAAAGAAACGAAAGAAACCAAAATTGATTTCCACCTTGCGGCAGTTGGATGCCCGATGCTCTTTGCATGTTTCACATTTGGCAGCCTCAGTGGTTTTAGTTTATTTGGAATTCGGTTTCGGTTTGCAGCTTTCCGTTCGGATGGCTTTTATGCGGACGGAGAAGTATGCAAATGAGATCATTGATCTGCTTTTGGTATCGATTTGTTTTTGAAGAGTTTGGAAAACTTGAAACCAAATCATATTTGACCCTTAGGGGTCGCCACATGCCAAAATTAACGAAAACAGAAATGTTAATTTCGGCATATGAAAAATGTGAACTGTTGACCATATCTCTCCATGTATATTTATATTTGTTTTTTTTTTTTTTTTTTTGGTCACTTCGCATTAGTCGGTTGCTTTTGCTCCCTGTCCCCGTTCTACGAACGCGAATTTGAATTTAATCAAATGAATTATGATTGTCAATGGAGCGAACTGCGCGATGATCAATTTGGACCCCGACTCCCCATGTGAAATCGTGGACAGTGATAAATTGGCAGATCAGTCGGGGCCCTAGGGCGATATCAATCAGCTGTGGAAGTGGTCCAAACAAATTGCTCCACAATTCGGGCTGCCCAAAGAAGCTGTATTAATCCTACACTTTATGGCCGTACCAGTTTACGAATATATCTCAACATAATGCGCTATCCGAGAACAGCTTCCGTTTTGTTAAAAACCAGCCATTAGCTTTTCCCTTTCTGGAGTTCGTTGCGTGCACAAAAGTCGGGCATTGTTGTAGTTTGTCTTTTTTCCGCTGCGAGAAGAGATTTTTCCCAAATGTGGCCGTAAAATGTGAACGAGTCGAACTTAAAGTGCCATATTTAACAATTGTTCCACACACTTGGACTTGGACTTGGATTTGGTGGGAACCTGCCCGAAGTTGACATCACACATCAGGGGCGAAGAAAAGCCCAACTCTGTCCATTCGGACCGATTTCAATGTGTAATTGTAACGCCTTTGTTGTTGTGTTATTAACACCTTGCAGCCAAGTGGACTATGAAATTGTTGTTGCCCCTCCACCAGGTGCGAAAGGTTTTTAACCCGAGCTGTAGCGGTCCGAAAGGTGTTCCAGAAAGACAAAGCTTTCGGTTCACTCTCCTCACTTTGACCGCTCCTCGGAATTTCGTGAATTTATGCATAATGGACATACATTAAATTCATAACATCACGTTGGTCGATTTGTTGGTCCCACAAATGCTGCAGCCGCTGATGCTGTGAAAGAAGCACATTTTAGTGGGTCATAAATGGAGTACGATTTTTCACAGCTGATTGCGAGAAACGCTTGCCCTGAATGGCCCCGCTCTGTATTTCTGTTTTCTGGATTCGCCGAGTGGGTGATTCAGTTCACCAGTCCAAGATTTCTTAATTGGAATCGCAGCGATTGGCAGGTGGAGACTAGAGGGGCACGGAATCTCGGTAGGAGTGGTATTAAAGATTTGGTGTAGAAGTACTGCCTTATTAGATTAGATTTAAAAGAAAATAAAAGATTTATTTATTAAACATAATATAAAACATGTACAAATTACACTTGAATCAAAATATTTGTTATACGAGCTTCATTTGTTCATGTTTTAGATGCATGAATTCTTAGTTAAGATTTTTGTGATAGATTTGAATAAATTCATATCAGAACTTGACACCCAGCACTCACAGAGCATCTTGAATTCGACGATGGCAGCTTTTCCGCATTTCCCATGGCCGCGTTATGTGAGAAAGTAGCCGGCCAACGCCAACAGATGGGCAATAAAATGGCCAGGCCCACAAGGTGCATCTGGGAGGACGGGATGGCAGGAGGACATGACTTCAACCTGCCTGAACTTCAAAGTGGGGCGATGTAGCCACCAGGCAGCAGGCACCTGCACTGGGTTAGCTCCCTTGCCTCCAAGCCGGCCGTGGCATAGCAAATCATTTTGAAATGAATCATATATCTCGGACCATGACACGAAGACCCAGAGATGAACTTGCGCCGGGGTGCTGGAATGGGGCGTTGACTGCGTGCCGACAATAAAACTGTGAAGATGTATAAATCAAAGCGCTAGCGATTAGCCGGGGGAAAATCGTATAAAATATGTTTTCAATTTTCCCGCTGCCACACTGGAATTGGAATCCAATTTAATAGATGGATTGTCTCGCCTTTCCACCAAGCCTGCGCTGAACTTGACCCAATGATATTTAGTTAGCCAGGCGACGACTCGGGCCAAGACAAAGGCAATGTCGGCCAGGAAAGTGGCAAGTCAAAGGCAGTGGCAGTGGCATCTGCATTATGGCAATGCGGAGTATTGTGTTGCCTCTTTCCCATGTTGCCAGTTAGCCAGGTTGCCTGTTGCCGCTTGCCAGTTGCCAGTTGCCAGTTTGCCCATTCGAGCTGACAAATGACTAAGGTCGCCGCGCGTTTGCAGCACAATTGGCCCGATGGGGCGGTTTCTGTTTGGACGGGGCGGTAAGAAGGTCGTCGGATCGTTGCAGTCGTCTTAGCCAGTTCCAACTCTGATGCATCACACACCGCTCGGCAGCTGCGGTTGCGCCGGACGCCATCGAACACTTGAAAATAAATGAGAATAATATTTAAAAAATGAACTACTTTCAAGCACTAAATTGTAATTACAAAATAAATAAAATGAAATGTCTGTTTTTAAAAATGAATGAGATCTTTATATTAAAATGGACTGTGTGGAGATAAAACATTTAATAAAAGTGTAATCATGAATTCATAATTCAAGAATTCATCTTGATTTCTTAGCCATAATATATTAAATTAATAATAGTTACAATTGGTCAATCTAGTCGATGAAAACTTGGAGAAGATATTTAATTATTCCTAGCCCAAGTTCCTTAAACCGGGATTGGATCAAGCACGATTTAAGTTTTGGTTTTTTTGCGGCATTTTGAAATGTCCTTTTAGGCTTATGTACTTGAAACTAACCATATGTTCTCTAAGTGTATCCGTAGCTAAAGAAACCTCAACTTCGCATCCGAGCAGGTGTTCCGCTACATACAAAAGACACAGAAACCTCAACTGAAGCTGTTTGATGCGCACGAATTCCGTTTTTAGCTGAAGCTTAGGCGATGCCAGTTTTCAGTTTTCCATTTTGCTGCAATAAAATTTTAATAAGATTTTTCCTATAGAATATATGTGCACACATAGCTAAATCGTGATGCAGCTCATCGCTCCAAACTCCCCAGTTTTTTGCAGCGTTTTGTGTGGCAATCGATCGTAGCTCCATTTTTGTATGCCTTCGCCTGGCGAAATCCAAACAAAACTCCGCACTTTTGAAGGCTCTCCATCTGATGCCTCCATATAATATTGATTATTGAGTAGATCTGCACGTGTGTGTCAGTGTATTGTTAATGCAAATTGTGCTAAAATCGCTAAACGTTGTTAATGACAGTCCACGTCGACTTCGAGCCGAGTGTTGAGCTGAAAAGATGGCGATAGATGCACTTTGGGTGTGTCGGCTGTTTGTCTAATAGAAAAAAAAAAAAAAACGCAATCAATATATTTGTATATTATATAGACAATAATTGCAAAATAAACGATCGGGCGATTGTGGGGTTAATTGTTCGATGTCGAATATGAACACGTACAGAAATACAGAAAAACGATTTCTCCACTGCACTTGATATGAAAACATACTAATCGGTAGATAAACTTTAAAGCCGCAGGTCAAAAATTTCGAATAAAAAGGTCGACACCTTTTAATAGATCAATATGGATTAGTTTATTTTAGTTTCGGTACTACACAGATCTAAAATGCAATGCTTCAAAGTCTATTCCCATGTTTGAAAGATATAAATGCTTGAGGGTCTCCTTTCCACATGTTATCTCCCATTTGTACTGAACTAAATCTTGATGCTGTCAAAATTTGTTAGTTTTCCGAAACAAAACTGGCAATTAAGCCGCAGTTTAGCCGCCCGAATACTGCTGTTGCCGAATACCCTTCTGGATCTTGATCGGCACTAACTGTTGGCCCTCACGCTTGATCACTCAATTAGCCTGACCGCACACGGAGCTCCTGCTCCTGCTCCTAACTAATAACTCGGAGGCTCTGCGTCCAGATGTTCCTGAGATCGCCCACAGCCGTCAACACTGGAGTATAAAAATGCATTATGTCCACCCGAAAAGGCAGGGGTGTGGCTCAAAAAAGAGATGTTTGATGGATAAAGAAGAAAATCATAAAATTTAAAAAGGGAGAAAAAAGAACAAACCTGACTAAGCCGCAAATGATGAAAAGAGCGTGTGTCGCAGATTAAGATTTCCATGTTTAGTTGAGAAAATAATGCAGAAATCATGAATGTAAACAGCAATTGTCATTCGGTGTTTCGGGGCGACCCAGCCTAAACAAGCAATAATATTTGCCTTTCGGCATTTTGCGCATTTAGGGCGCTCACGCATGTAATTAGGAATAAACTGAACTGAGGCAAATATGCAAACTGAATGCTCGAAACCGAGGTACATCGAAATCCAAATCGGGATGCCATAGATATTATTTGGTCCTCAATGCCTAAATCCTCGTCCTCGTGCGTGTGTACTTAGCAAAGTCGCTGGATTTTCGAAACACTCGTCGTTTGGGAAAATGTGTGCCAACAAAAGGCTTATTTAAATGTGCATTAGAGCCCCTCGCCTTAACCCTAAGTCGTGTCACATGTCAACAATTTTCCAAAACTACGATCTGGAAACTTCCTGTCCGGCGATTAAAGAAAGTTCCTGGCTAAATACGAAAAAGAGGAACTACGAATTTTCAAAATTTCCCTTAGGCACACGAAAAGACAGCCGACATATGGTCGATTTCATGGTCAAGAGGAGCAGAGCGATCGTAAATTGCCAATGGTAGTTAGTTCGGGTTTTTCGGTCCTTAGGCTATTGATACAGTCATTAGGCTACCGATCATCCCCTGGTTAATTGCCCTGAAATTAGGCTGTCATCGTCATTTAGTTTCAGGAAGTGCAGGAAACATCGCTGTGGGTCTCGATCATCGATTTGCGGCCGAAAGGCTTCTGCTGCCGTCAGCTGTTGGTAATCCCTAATAGTGCGATCATTATAATAGCATCATCGTCTATTTGCAATCAAACAAACTCACACAGTTTTTCGTTGATTAATAAACTGGGGATTATTCACAATACCGCAAAGCTGCCAGAGCTTCTTGTTAATGAGCTCCATCGTGATGAGTTTCTCGAATGTCGAATGTCGAAGTTTGATGTCTGAGGTCATGCCATGGATTTATTTCCATCGCTCATGGATCATATTTCTCGCAAGGGGGCGGTAGCCCAACACCTGCGTATTAGCCGATCAACCGTTGAAATTTCCGCATTCCGCTGACCCACAAAAGTGGCCACAAGATCTCGCTACACGACCGCCCAAAAATCAACTGGCTATCCAAGATCGCGGCCGATATATTTTCCCTTTTGTGCATAATAAATCACACACTTTTTCTTTCGCTGCTTCGGCGTGGGAATATGAAAAAAGCAGTGAAATAGTTTCAATAATCAACGGAGAAACAAAAGCCTAATCAATTAAAGTCTCTTATCATTGCGGTGCATCATCCAGTGCTAACGAATAATATTTTTTCGGTTGTTTCTTGGCCTCTTATTGTTGAAAGTGTTTTGTGGAGCTCACGATATGCTTGTAAAACAAATCGAAACAGTGGAAGGGGACGAGAGAGAGAGAGAGAAAGATTCGACTTACACATACCCTACAGCATATAAATACAATTCTTGGCCGCAATTTCCTATTTATGTGAGCTTAGTTGGTAAAAAACTAGATTGCAATAATTTATACAATGAGGATTATATTTTTTGTGTATGGAGATGAGAGGGAATCATCATATTAGAACCTCATACATCATATAAATTCAATAAAATATTTGGCCACAATGTATGCGCGCATGCACAAATTTAAAAACCTCTTTCAAGCCCATACTTACAGGGTATGAAGTTTTTCGGGGCTATTCAAAACGAGTTTCTGTTTGATTGAAAATCCAATTACCGATCATTGACAGTTACGTTGAGTTTGTTGTACTAATTTCAAGATCTGGAGGGTATCGACGGACGATTCGTGGTGGAAGGACATTCATCAATCAAGCCATGGCCGACAGCCCATGCAAAATTATATCATGTGTTAAAAGTTATGACGGATCATCGGAGGTGTAAAGTGTCGTTGGCACTGCCCTCCTTCGATTTGGCTCTTCCTTTTATGGCTTTGTCTTTCTTTTTTCGCACAGCTTGAGTTTTTGGTAATACATCCACTTTTCCATCCATTACTCATCGCATTCAACGATCGGCGGAACAAAAAATAAATACGCCCAATCAAAGCGATCTTTCGATGCAAACAAAAGGATCGTTCGAGATTTTTATACAACGCTTTTTGATTCCCAATTGACAGGCGGCATACAAATCCCCCGATTGTTGTTATAAATTGGCTCAAAACCCATGCACAATGCACTCGGCCATCAATCATACAACGCAACTTATACTGGCACATATGTATCTGATATGTTATAAATGTTTTCATTCCGGGCAGTTCGTTAAACCGAAGAGTTCTCACCTCGGAGCTAAGGGCAATTCCACCTGCGTATCTCCTCGGATGTTGAATCTATGAGATTCTTCGGCAGTTTAACCTTAATTGACTTGACGCAAGTCAAACTTTATCGGGCTGTGTCTATCTATCGTATTTTGCTGCTGTCAAAGCTTAATATCTGTGCCTATCAATTGTTTTCGCATCTGAGTTATCTTTTTTAATTTCAAGCCCGGCTTTGCCCTCTGACCCGGGTCAAAGTTGAGAGTGTGCGAGTGTGAGTATGAGTGTGTATGGGTCTCCTTTTCTCCCCATGTCGCGTGTTTCATTAGAGGCGACAAACAAACACAGCCAGTCCGCAGATTTCCAGCAATGATCAACCCGCGGACCTCTACTCGCAGTCGCTGTCTCACATGCACAGAGAAAAAATACGATAGCTTGACTTATGAAAATCGAAATTATCTATACGATATGGTCAGAAAAGAAACATATTACATATGAAAAACAATCAACCTATATTTGCATTATATTCCAAGATACCACTACTATAAACTACAAATTTACCCTTCTTCCTGTGCAGCATATAGCAAACAGCGTATTGTGACCTCAAAAATAACGAACGTGCGGTAAAAGCGTCGCCAACCTCAGAGAGCTCTAACCTGGCCAAAAGCAACACACACTCGCACACTCCTTGGGCCAAGAGTCTTGGTCCAGTCAGCTAGAGTAGCAGCATCACAGGCAGCAGACTTCTCCTCCTCCCAGTTTCCTTTTTTTATTTTGTGTTTTTTTTTTGCGACGTGCCACACCTGTTTCATGTAGTCAAGCTCTTCTCTGCCTAGGAACCAGCCGTCCAGAACAACACCTGGAGAAACTTATACATTTTTGTATAAGAGTGGGTCTATACAATTGTATTTTAAAGGGTGGAAAGGTTGATAACTTTTTATAAGATGTACCCTTCGGAATAAAAATGTTCTATTTATATGATTTTTCTAACGAAAGTGATATATATGTTGGATTCCTATAATGCAGTTAACTGTATATACACGATATATTTTTTCCAGTGCAGCCAGCGCCTTGTGAGAATTTTTGTTGTTTTATTTTTTTTTTTGGTTAAGGTGGGGGGTGGGGGCATGGACTTTGCAGGCAACAATTTTTTGGTCTCTAAACTGACCTTAGCCAGAGATCTGGCTTTGGGAGCTGCAAACGCATTTCTGATAATGATGGACTGTATTAACCGTTAGCCAAAGTTGAAGCCAGGCTGCTTCGGGCCAGGCCTTTACCACCATGCATGTGGCCATAACAACAACAAGCTGCGGCAATCAGTGGACATTTTAAGATTTTCCAACCTCTCTGGTGGGAAATTGCTGGCCAGGGTTTCGCCAAAAAATGAGCACCAGAGAAATGAAAATAGGGGGAGCTAAATAAAAATGAACGGAAAAAACCTTTGACAGCTGAGGCTTTTACTCTCAGTCTTTAATGTCGCCTGTCCCTAAACAATTTGAACTTGTCAAGCGTAATCAGTTTTCCTTTCATTTGCTCTGACATTTACCGCCGCCAACGAAGCCGACGTTGACGCATGGCCATGTCATCAGCTCTCCAGCTCCTCAACTCTCCAGCTGCTTGGCCATCCACGAGGCACCAACGTGTCCGGCTTCTTGGCCAGAAACGCAGACGCAGACGTGGACGCAGCTCGGTGGCAATTATCAAAAAGCGCGCAGCTTTTCACACGCAGCCGATCGATCGCAGTCGCATTGCTGGGATGCTGCAGTTGCAGTTGGTGTCGGTCGCAATTGGAGTCGCACTAGTCGCAGATACAGCGGTGTCACTAATTACGGCTCATTATAGTGACCAAAGTGTAACATGTTGTCAGCTACGAGGACAACCAGCAAATGTAATGGGAGAGAAATAAACGAAGGTGTCAGTGCAGTGATTGCAGTCTGGAATACTCTACCAATCTGATATCTTATGGTATTAGAAGTAAAGTGAAGTGATTTTAAATTGATTTTAAATTTCTGCTTTCCATTTGGCTTGCTTTGTAGTGAGTATAATATTCCATAGATTTGGAATTGCATTTATCAGGTGCGAAAAAGCAAATCTTTTCACTTAGAGTTATGTGAGGAAAGCACTATTTCAACCGAAGAAATCTCTAAAAATGATCATCTAACGAGAGAAAAGAGGTAACTTATAACTACGGCTAATTGACTTCCCACATTAGAAAACTCTTTTCTATTTATGGCCTTAGCATCTACTTCTTTAGTTTATCGTATAACATTCATTCTGGAGGCTGGGGCAAAAGTAATCGCAAAGTTATCATACCCACACTCCCTGTTTTCTTTTCCTTTTTTACCATCGACTCGTGGCTCACACATGCGAGTGGATGGATCGAAATCGAAGTTGGAGACGAAGCTAAAGTCAAAGTTGGAGGAGATACCCAAACACCTGACAGTTGGCTGTTGGCGCTAACGCTGGGCCTTCGTCTTATTGCTGCCAAGTGACCATTTTTGGGCAGCCAAGTTTCGTGTGAGTTGCGATCGAAAGTGCAGCAAACGCAATTCCCAACTATTTGTTTTGTATCTCAAAAATTCTACGGCGTTTGATTTCGAGAGCCTAACAATTAAGTTCTCGAAAAGACAGCCAACCTGTTCGGAATTTCGAAATTCATAGTGATGCCAAGCGAAATGTCATTTTTGGACCCCGTCTCACAAATTAGCTCCATTACAACGCTGGAACGATTGATCGATCTTGGCTGTGAAAACCATTTCAAGTGGTTTCAGCAGCCCAAAAACGCAAAATACAAAATACCCTTGTACTGAGCGATACTCTCACTTGAGAATAACCCTAGAGTCGTCGTTTGCTACACGAGTTGCCCAAATCACTTATGAAAATCGCTTGAGAAACCCTTGAAAGCCGACGACGATCAGAGTCGTTCAAAGTTCGTGTCAACATCATCAATTTTGATCAATATGTATGGTCTAATGCTCTCCCGCTCCATCAATAAAAACGCACAGTCGAGGACAGAAAAATAGTCGTGAATAGACGGAGCTCCTTTAAATCAATACAGTAATTATTTTCTGAGAGTAAAAGATCAGTATATAAATTACCGGGATTAAATAAATTGTTTGGCTCGAAGACCAAACTGATTAATATGCACTTAAATACAGCATTTTTCTATTATACTTTGGGGCTTTTTATGTCTTGTTTAAGTACTTTAAATTCTAACATTTTTCAAATTTAAATTCATAAGTACTATTACTTCAACCTCAATTGTCCATGTGTATATTCCTCTCTCTATTTGCCATTTAAACGGCTCCTTTGCCTTCGGGGCCCGATCGTGTTTGAGTTCATCGCATTCGTCTCCGATCGTAGACTCGACAAAAATATGGAAAATTACAATTATTAGGCATTTGGCTTGTTTGTTTATTGATAGGTGTATTGGGGTTATACGCTAAATGATACATCGATCGTTTGAATAGAGCGATCGAGCAAAACGACGCGATCCGGCGCGATCAGCGCGATCGTTCAATTGATTGCCCGCCCCAAACCGATCCGATCCGATCGGATCCAATCCGCTGGCCAGCGGACAAGTGAAAATCTCTGGACCGACTGGAAGATGAATGGAAATTGCTGCCTAAATGGCAGCGGACATGATCGAGCCGATCATCACTCCACCTCCTGGCATGATCACTTTCTTTTCGGACTGGCCGGGGAAAAACGCCAAGTGGTGGTGACATGTGTTCGTATGGAAGATGGGTCGCCTCAACTCTTGACCCAGCTGCATAAGCAATTATGATCTTTATGATCCCCGGCGATCTTGACTGTTGATGATCTTCATCATGATCAATGTCCGAGATCATCTAGAGCGAGGGAGCTGTGGCTGGGATCTTGGGGGACTTCGTCTAGTTAAGTGACGCCCTAGGGCCGCACTCGCTGGCGACCCTGTTTAAGTTTATAAAAACTCATTATAATGTCTTATAAATGCACTTGTATCAAGTGGGATTTCTTGATTGCCGTCTCCGTCTGTGGCACTGGCACTGGCCCTTCCCTCCCCTTTCCATCCCACCATTCCTGTGCCTCAACACCCCCAACTTTGCTTTTGGCCTGATCCGAAGCTGCTCCTTTTCTTGAACGCGCTCCCGACGGCACTTGCAAAAAAACTTTTCAAACTAAAACTTATTTTTCTACAAAAAAGTTTCATTTGCAGATGGTCGAAATGCCGATTTTTAAGGTGCTAAAATTTGTTGTGCCACATGAATGGAATTTTAATGATTTACGCTGTGTAAGACAAGTTGTTTTGTGCACTAAAACCATTTTTTCCAGTATGCTCGCTGGGTGTCTGTCTTCTGAGTCTGGGCCTTGCTCTCCACTCGACTCGAGTTGAGTCGCTTGTGCTCAGCACTCGGTTCGGTTTGGGGTCCGGGCTCCCATGCTCTCATGCTTAGACACATAGTTCGCTCAAGATCATAACATGACCTTTTGACTGGCAGTGATTTCAACGCCCACGCGTATAAAACAGACCCAAAAGCACCACCGCACCACCGCACCACTGCACCACCGAGTCAGAAAGCCAAAAGGAAGGCAGAAGGCAACCGCACCACACCACACCACAGTGATCTGGCTCTGTGGTCTGTATGTTTATGGAAAATGGGTTATGAGATATTTCTGTGGCCTTTATCTTTTGGCCATTTCTATTTTGACCATGGGAAATAAATTCTGTGAGCTCGGGTAGGTTGGTCGCCCGCTAATCGAATGGTCAGACTGGCATCTGAAAATCTGGACAAGGAAAAGCCAACCACGAAGGACGATCGTTCTGCATTTTACACCTACGCCAGCCCGAAGGTTAAAGATTCCGCCTGGTAACTTGTTGCTATTTCCTTATATGTGCGGTAATTGAACTCACGCGTGTGGGGATAGTCCACCCTTGATGGAAAATCGATAGACCCCAAGCCAGAAATTCAGCCTAGCCCCGAACCTTCTGTCGACAGAGTCTTCCTTGTTTTCTTGGTTGTCCTTTTAATTTATACCAACGAACAGCAAATGGAGTGTGTATTTTTGGAACAGACATAGGGCACGCGATGATGGCTTCAGTCTTTGGCGCCCCACCACCCACATAACAAGTTTACCCGACTGCATTAACCCACTGCCAAAAGCGAGTGCAAGGACTCACAACCCCCCCATACGATATCGAAAAAGGAAGGTTAAGCCTGACTTATCGACTTTGTAATACCTTACCCTTAAAAATTTATTCAATGCAAGAGGGTGTGATAAATTGGAGTAAAGGATAGGCGATATATGCCAGCATCATTAAGACCCCCATAAATTCAAAGTGCAAACTATGTTCGAATCCTTTCGGTAACCAAAGTTTATACTTCTCGGCTCCACATAAAGATAATATTTAGAATATAATAGTAGACATTATATATTATTTGTGATACCTTTTCAGTTAGGTACGAAAATCGGCTTTGTTTACTGCTTTAGTGGGGTTTGCTGTTGCCAGGACAACCCGTCGTCATTCCAATGCAAAACAAATCGAATTTCGGTTGTCGGAGCCCAGGGTTCGAAGGAATTTCAGTGAAGCTCCTGCACAGCCTTGGTGTGGTGCTTCACCGAGTGCTAGGACTCCAGCCGACCTTTGATATTTCGGCTTTTTTTATATCTAGTCTGCGAATTGGAAGTGCAATGAACTGACATGATTACGGGACCGGAGGCCAGGCAAACGCACAGGTTGTTGGACTTGAAGAAGCAGCAATGGGCTAAGGAGAGGGGTGGGTCTGCCAGGATCCATAAAATGTATACTCAGTAATTAAATATTATATTTTACAGAGGAAATAGCGCGCATGGATGAGATGTACCATCATCACCACACCTCGCACCACAAAATCGAACGCACCTCCATTCGCACATACTACTCCAACCTGGATCTCAGTCAAACATCGACCTCCAATCAAACTTCGAGTCACTCGCGACGAGCGCCAGGTCCGGATATGCAATTGATCCTGCGCCAGCCGGAGTATAGCCAGGACAATCAGGGTTATATGAATCAGTTGGAGCGGTACATCGACGATTTGGATGGGGATGCCGATGCGGACTTTGAGGACGAGGATGAGTCCATGTATCGAAGAACCAGGAGAGGAAGCTATGCACCCGGAATGTCCTCTCGTCAGATGCAGAATCCTGCCCGCTATGCGGAACTAGTGCCCACATCTCTTCAAACTGCCAAGGGAAGGATGCAGAACTCTCGCCAGGAGGCGCAGCAACATTTGAAGCATCAACACCAGCAACTTTTGCTGCAGCAACAGCAACATCAGCAGCAGCAACAGCAACGCCTGCGGAGTCCCAGTTTGCCAGCGATTAGACAGAGGGTGAGACACCAGGACAGCAGGACGGGAAAACCAACTGACATTGATCCCGGCAACGGGCCACATCGATTAAACAATCCCCCGGGAGGCGCTGGTAACCCGCCTGGTGGAGGTGGTGGAGCCCCGGGGCCTCCTGGTTGCCAGGAGGAGGACACATCCGGCTATCTGAGCGATACGCCCAAGAATCCCCATACCCCGGACATTTGGTTCAACGACGGTGCGAGTCAAATCGAGAGCATTAGTGGCATGGGAAGTGCCAGTGTCCTGGATGGCGGAAGTGTGGGCGCTGTGGGAGGGGGCGTGGCCGGGTGCCGACGCCTCCGCCGATCGATACAGGCGGGCACATCAGGTGCACCAATTCCTGCGCCGATTCCTATGCCCTTGCCCCACCATCAACCACCCCCGGGAAATCCACTGGGTAAGATATACACCATCAAGGGACGACGTGTGCCAGGGCAGGGATACGAACCACTCGCCGCCGATGGATACATGGCCGATGGGTGAGTAACCAAGTGACCCAATCTCATATTAAACAAACAAGCTAACTGTAATTAACCATGAAACAATTTAACTGGGTAACCAGCTTTATTAGTTTATTTTTCGTTGCATGAGGTTTATTGCCTATAATCTTTAATGCAAATTTTTCATATCTTAGTTGATTTCTGTTTGCGGTACAAAACGTTGATCATAATATATAACAACCTCCCTTCTAAATAAAATACATTTGTTCCATTTCTATAGATACTGCTATATGCCTGCACCGCCAAGCTCATCGAACATGAGCATGAGTCGCGATGTCTCCACCTCGAATACTTATCAGGTGCACATTGGCAATCCGGACCAGAATGATTTCTTTGTCCATGAGCAGCACGAGAGGGAGAGGGCTCGCTGGGCCAACTTTAATGGTGGAGCTGGCCATCAGGCAGCCCAGCAGCCGCCAGGATGGCTAAGTCGCGGAATGCACGATCTAAAGGACAGTGAGGACGATGTACAATCAATGCAGTCATCCTCAACCTACTTAAGAGGGCAGAATGCCCCTCTAGATGCTCATACACTGGCCGAGAGAATGGACAAGAGACGCAAGGCAGCGGAGTACCATAATGCCATCAAAAAGCAACTTCACGAACGGGAATTGATAAGGAAATGGGAACATGAACGCCATCGACAGGAGGAGCAGATCGAGGAGGAGCGCATCCGTAGACAGAAGCAATTGGAGCAGGAGCGTCTGGAATTTGAGAGAAGAACTCTTCAGGAACGCGAAGAGGCCCAGCAGAAGAAACAGCAAGTAATGCTGGATGCCATACAGAAAGCTGAAGTGGCGGCCAAAATGGAAAGACAAAAAAGGCGAATGGTTCGCCAGCCATCCAAAGTTTCTCAAGAAACAGAAGAGGATGAGTCCGAGCTAATTAGAGTTCAATCCGTGGAGGAGGAAGAAGATGCGGAGGAAAAATCTGGGGCAGTAGAGCCGCCATCCCAAGAGGAAGAGACATCGAATACACCACGTGGTGCACCTCCAGTTATGTCAGAGGAAAAAGTTCTTATAGGTACCCCCATCAACCTTCGGCGCACCATCACGAAACCCATTAAGCAACCCAGGGATTCCAGAAAAGAGGACCCGAAAGAACCAACCCAAACCAAAGTACAGACCACTTTCCTGGGGGAAGATAAGGAGAATGTGGCGCTGCTGATGCAACCAGCTACCCTTATTCCATTGCCCGTTACCAGCGATATTTTTGGGCTGCAAAATGCCATTGGCAACCTTCAGATAGCCACTTATTTTATGCAACCACCCATGCAGAAGCCACCAGAGACACCGGGCTCTTATTCGAAAGCCACGATGACCCATCGTACGGACACCTCCATCTACACCGAGGATGGTTACCAGGCGGAAAAGGAGGAGGATCCACTGACAACTGCACGATCTGGGAGAACGGATTTGGTGACAGCCAGTGGGTGCTTCTCTCCAGATTCACTAGAGGTAGATGTGGCTCCAGTCTTAATAGCTGAAACAGATAAACTGGCATTGATACCTCTGAAGACACCTCTACAACTGGGCATCTCGAATAGTTCAGATGACAGAGGTGAACATAATCATGAGGTGGGTCACCAAGCGGACGTGGAGACCCAAACAGAGTTACCCCTCAATTGCGATCTCTGTTTGTTCCACGATAACTTCTACAAGGTCTTGCTTAAACGGGAGGTTTCTACCACTACCACAACACAGACATCGAAATCTCAGACACAACCCGCAAAGGAATCAACTGCTGAAAAAGATCATGAGACCACAACGACTACAACCACCACCACAACAACCACATTTAAGGCTAAAAGTAAGGATAAAGACAAAGAAAAGAATTTGAAAAGGAACCTAAATAAGGATAAGGACGCTAATAAGATGGACGATCGACCAAAGTGGGGCGTCAATCGTCCGGTTGTCCAGTATGTAAAAGCCAGTGATCGGGATCCTTTTTGCCTGAGAAAGAAGAAAAACCACCCGAGCACCGCCAAGCCACCGAGATCCTTGTCAATGGACTCTCGTTTGGACAGTGTGGCTCTCCCCGAAGATCGGCTAATAAATATCGCCGGAGGACCTCCATCTGCAGCGGGTGAACTGGAAGAGGAGGGCTTCCTTCTCAAAGCCCGTAATGTCTGCACCGAAATTTTACCCATTAAAACCGACGACAAGGGACGAATTTTCCTCAATTTTCGCGAGGCAAGTGCCATTATGAACGAGGATGAGATTAAGGACAAGCTGCGGCAGAAATACTTCAATTTTGGCAGGATCCTTCCCAGGAGAAGTTGGGCATCCGCCACTCAGCATGCTCTACCCTTTAGTGCGGTCACCACGGCTCCTCCACAAGCCACAGTGGGTGTAGGTGACTTAGCGGATGATTGAGATCACTTTATAATAATTTTGCGACCAGAAATCTTTTACAACATTCATTACTAGAACGACTGTAAACCATTTATGTAAAACCTTAAAAATATAAACATTTGTATTGCAAGCACCGAAATTTAATTTTCTTTCTAAAGAGGTGATCTAATTGATACAGTAAGGCTTAATTATTATTATTATTTCATTATTATCAATAGAAACTGGCAAGTATTGTATAATAATAAGTACTGTATTGTATATCAAAAACCTTATGATCGGTTAGAGTGGGCGTGACCATGTTCTGAAACAAACTTTAACTTCGGAGACGACACTAGAATATCTAGATTTTATCGTTGCCAATATCTCGACGTTTTACGGATGGACAGACGAACAGGATATGGCCAGATCGGCTAGTAGTCCTGATCAAGGATAAATCTCCTCTCTGCAAATTCCTTCTCTATATTTCTGTGTTTAAATTATCTTTCCATCTTGTTATTTCACATAAGCAGTCCTGAGATTCTGTTAGAGGTGTAATGACTTGTTTAACATGCTCTAAGCTTAGCTACTTGTTCTACTGAAGTCCCCAGGCCGTGAGAAAGGACTTCATGTTTGACTGGGATTTTTCGGCTGCCTAGATGCGGATTCCTCGTCAGGCTTTCGACCAGGTCTATTAGCAACATTGTTGCCGGGTCTTAACGCTCTGAAAGCCACAAATCACGCAAATGCTGCCACATTGTTCACGGCGAGCTGCTGAGCTTTGCGTTGCTGATTTTTGGCCAGATCTGTGGCTATAAGTATCTTAAGCTGGGGGTCGGAGTCTGTTACACTTTCACAGAACTCAAAATGTCGTATTTCACGTATTTTTACGAGCGTTCGCGTAAATTTATGCGAAAAATCATAAATAATCTGGGCATAGCTGCCTTTCTGGGTTCATCGAGCCCTCGGCAAACAAATTTTTATTTGCTGCGAGGGGCGTTCATTTCGGTTTCTGCCAATGTTTTCCCTTTTCAGCAAGTGGGCACTGCATATTTCAGTTAATTAACGCATTTGTGCGTTGTGTAACTATGAGATATCTTATGGCATTTGTTTTTGTGATCCGAACTCCACACGTAGCAACAATGCAGCCATTGAGGAATTAATTGCATGCCTTTCTGCGAGTTCTCTGGCTCCCAAAATCACAGAAACGAAGCCAAGGCGAGGTCACTCCCCGTCCCTCCACTTTTCCACCTTCTTTTAGTCTACCACCCCCCGAAGTGCAACTACAACAACAAGTTCAATGCCTCGGAATTAAAATTGACCTTAAGTTCTGGGCTATTTTACACACTTGGTGCTAAAAGCTACATCAACTTTATCGGAAGGTTTCAAGCTGCCACTTGGGTCTTAATAATATATTTATGCTGATCTTGTGAAAAATATTTATGTCAGATATAATATTCTTTTACAAAATGTTGTATAATGTCCTTCATTCCATAAAAATATGTTCTCAGTGGGTGGGCTTAGCAGTATCTTATTAAATAATCTCTTCATTTAATATATTTCAATCCGTTTTAATTTTTTTATTATTTTAAATAATATATATTTTGCTTCCTAATTAAGCGTATATACTTTTCGTTTTGCTAAATAAAAGTACTTTTTTTTGTCTCTGACTAAGGGCAAACAAAGCCAGCCAGTATAATGGCAATACAAAGTTCTCATTCGTGTTCTAGTTTCGCAGCAACAAGACGGCAAATTGCATGTGGATGCCTTTGAATTCGAGTTTTTGGCATGGCAAATAGCACGGTTCGGTGGCTATTTGGCGGAGGGAAAATCTGCGGGGTGGTATGGCCGGAAAATTGCATTTCCAATGTCACGTGAGGAAAAAGAGCCAGAGGCGGCAATTGTGCTGTGCCGTCACCTTGAACGTATGCCAAAATCAAAGCGACCCCGTGATTAATGACACTTGATTAGGAATTCAAAGCGACAGATCTGCATTTCTTGTCAGCCAGCGTTATTTATTTAGCTAACCCGTTAATGGCGGGACCCTCTTGAACTACAAAACTCTGACATTATTAATGACACTCGGCGGGAAGTTGAGATTTCGAGCAATTCAAATCGATCAAGGGATTGCGGGTACGAATGTCTGCTCTTTTGCATGATTAATGATCGCAAAAAACAGATCAGCTTTTGCAACTGTTTTCTAATTGTTATTTTGCCAACAGTTCTTTTTGCTGTGACAGTTGCTCAAGATTTTCAAGGAGTTTCCATTTGTCATTTGGGCCCTTCTGCGGTCACTTGAGGATCATTTGCAAGGCAGCTGCATTTTCATTCTTTTGTTTTAATATGCAGACTGCAACTGCAACTGCAACTGAATCCGAAAACCCAATCCGTAACCGAAACCGAACATTTTGACGGACAGAGCCCACCTGAGGTTGTTCCCGAGCGGAAATCACATCGACAAACACCACATAAACTATAAAAATTGTTTATTTTCGATGCAAGGCATTGCACTGTATCAATGTCCATAAATTTGATTATTCCTATGCCCAATTGCTGTACTGGTTTATGGATAATTTATGAATGTCTCTTGCCCGGAATGTGAGCTGAATAATTGAGGCATTCCTTGAACTTTCATTGCATTTATACGGCTTTCTTGTACTTCAATTGTTCTAAAGTTTATGTTTGTTTTAAAAACTGACTTGTAATATATTTAAAGTTCCTTATATCCTTTTAGTCACTTTTAACTTATGTTTCTGTAATGAAGTCAATCAATTTCTAGCATTTTTAAGCCATATGAAAAGATATATATTTCTTTTGCATCTGCGTGTTCCCCAAGGACAGCTGGAATATCTATAATTCTTTGTCATGGCCACACTTGATTAATTCCATAAAAGGATTACGAAAGTCGGCCGGTTATTAGATAACTTCCGCATGAGGATATCGCGCTGATGAAGTCATCAGCGTGTCCGAAATGCTGAGCAGGAAATTGACATTTATCACACTTTTACCTTTTGCTCCGCGCCCGAAACGCACTATTTTTTATTTGCGCACACGTCCTGGCTTCCTGACTTCCTTTCTTTCGTTATTTCATATAATGGGTGCCAGATAATATCCTGTTCCCATTTCAATTGCCATTGTCTGAGATTGTCGCCTTTGTGCCGGGATTCGTTTCGGGGCCATCATTATCATAATTAATGTGACTTAATCAAGAATAATGTTCGCCAAAGGAGCAAACGGAATGTTGCGTCTAATCAAGTTATCCCAGGGAACCCTTTCTATTTCAGACAATAATGCGGTCAACCGCAGCAGTTGAGAGGCAAATGAAGGGGTTGAAGGTCAGTCGGGTCTCGGGAAATGTAGAGTCTACTGCCTACTTTGCATACGGGCAATAAAACTGAAGTTTTCTCTCTCAAAGATTTATGTAGCATGCAAAAAGGCATTAACGGTAAAGATACCATTCGTACGTACTTTTCGAAGTTGAAGATTTTAATGTTACGGGTGCCCATATGCCAGTTGATATCTCAACCAGATTTGCTCATTATGCGTGCATTGTTGTGGTCGTTTTCCTCATCGGGCACCGGGCTCCCTGGGCGACATTCGCACGAATCGTATCCTGATCCTTATCGGTAGCCATGGTCCTGCTACCAGGAACTAGTCGAGTTGTCGAGTCCGGACTACTGTGAACGCACCTTTTGTGTGGCTGGCTGGCTGGGCTTCCTATCGTCGCACATGTTGACACATTAATGTCCTCGATCCGTGCGTGAGGCCACTGGCAGATCCTAATCGGCGTTACTAACTGGAATCGTGTTGAATCTCACAATCACAATGCATTGCATTAATTTTGGGGTTTTGTTTCGTGCAATTAGTACGGACTCGATTCGGGGTGAGCCTGATTTCAAATGCAATATGCGGGACTTCCTGATCGATGGCGATCCAGATAAGTTACAGTTAGGTGTGAAAACGCAACCGAAAACATGAGGTATTTATAATTCTACACTTGAAATAAGGATACAAAATTTGTTCCTATTTAAAAAAAAAATTAAACAAAGAATGTGCATCTTTCTGCTTTAATAAATACATCTTAACTTTGCTGGCTTAATAAACGTTTTACTTAAATAATAATAATAAATAAGCCACTTTAAATAGAAGAGTGTTTAAATAAAGCTGAAATATCTCATTTTCAAAAAAAGAATAAATCCACCTGAAGATTTTTTCAGTGTAAGCTTCAGCCGATCAATAGCGATGAACTCGTGATTGAATTGTATTCATTTCGGACTGTACCCGAAATGTGTTTCGAACGGGCGTGGTACAGCTGCTCCCAAAAAGGCACAAACAAATCATAACAATTGCTGGAGGTAGGACATGGAGTATCCATGATCCGTACAGAGGGATCCTCACACACGGCAGCAATTTATCATCCACCAAACAAGCCAGGAGATGATGCCGAAGGAGCGGGGAGGCACAGACAGAAAGGACTTGCCATTGTTAGGGCAACACTCTTTGTCTTTCCTGCGAGCGAAGTCCTCCACTCCCGAGTCGATCATAAATTGGAGGTGTGCGCGCCATATAAACATTAAATTTTATTTAGATGAGAGTCGGTTGAAGGTTTTTTTTATGGGTGTCCTGATTTCCAACTGTGCCTGATTATTGATTATTCATTCTACTCTGCCAGTGCACCTCAATAAAAAATGAATTAGGGCATTGGGAATTTGGTGTCTTTTGCTCATCGATTTCGTTTTGATTTATTATCGTAACGTAAATCCCATCGTGGACTACGGGTATACAATCTGGTGAGAAATCCTAATTCCTTTCAGTTCCTTGAATAGCTTTGAACATTAAAGTTATTCTCTTCACATCGATGGCGGCGCCTTCGTGTTCTCCATTCACTTTTGAGGGTTTCTTGTTTTGTTGATTTCCCTTTTGACAACGTTTACTTCCTAACTTAGCACCTGGAATCGGGACACACACTTCTCGTCACTAGTTCAGACCAAATAAGATATTATTTGTTTAGTATTTTTGATTTTTTCGTTGTCTTTCGTTTCGCTTTGTTTTCTGTGTCGAAAACCAAGTTTTAATAATGTTAATTTGCTGCGTTTCATGGGATCCGAGATTTATGACCGCTTCTCCAGTACGTCCGTCGTCATATTTGGTTTTGTTATTTCCTCAGGTTAGCTGTAATTATGCTAGTAAGTCGAAGTCGCAAGGTGCGGTTCAGTTTTTTGTGGCAGGGTTCTCATTTCACCGGACTTGAATTGCGTCGAAGCAAAAAGGTGCTGATTACTTGATTTGGGGTGGCAAAATGTGAAACGGAATAAATGGTTACAAAAGCCTTGCAAGGTGGCTATCAATTCATGGGGGGATTTCAATGCAGTCAAATTATAATCCTTATGAATTTGAACGAGTTCCTTCAATATTAAGATAACCTCCGCACAAGTAGCACCTATGTTTCCATCGCTTCGCCGCCAAATGAGATTAAACAACTACCTTTAGTTCCAGTTAGCCCAAATGTTTCTCGCTTATAGTTATGACCTCCTCTGGGGCATTAGCCATAGGCAATTATTAGTTCACACAAGCATAAAGTCTAAAGTTGTAGAGACACCAACAACGCTTTATCACATTTCCGCATAAATCGGTAACACCCGTAAAAAAATCATGAGTTTGACAAACAAATATGAGATGAGATGCGTAAATGAGGGGCAATCGCAGGGAATATATACCCATATACCTATATATGTATTTATGAAAAAAAAAAATGAAATCAATTTGCATATTTTGGATGACAAACGCTGTGGTGGGTCCCCGAATTTCTGACAGACTTCCGATGCGGCGTGAACCGAAAAGCGTGTTAATTTTCACTGTGCATTTTATACGACTGCCATATAGGAAAGGAGCGACTGGAGATCGAACGTCTTATGTTAATAGGCGGATCGCAGCATTCAACGCCCCGAAAGTTTCACCGCTTGAAATGTGCTGTAAAGTTGTTAATTAAAACCAAGAAAACCAAGAAAATCCACCCAGACCCCAGCTGAGGACCACACAGCAGCAACCCATCGCACCAGCTCCCCAGACTCATCTCATCTCATCCCATCCCAGTTTTGGGGATTTCGTTTACGGATTCCCACCAAGACCTGTTTTATGTCTCGTCCGCTCATTTTACTTTGATTTTTCTGTTTTCTGTGTATTGTTTGACGTGTGTGTTGTTTTGTTATCGCTTTCAAATGCACTTGCTGCTCGTTTCGGACATTTCAAAATTTAAATAATTTTGCAAGCGGATTCGTACTCGTTTTTTTGATTGATATTGCCAACCAACTTGCACGGCACTCCTGCGGGCCAACGTCAAAATCAGCCGGCAAAGCCAACACTCGAACTCGAAACGGAATAAGTCAGGAAAAAATCGAGAGAAATTGGGAATACTCTTGCTAAATGTATGTGTAAACAAACAAAAAGCGATTTTTTCATATTTGTGAAACTGTTCTTTAATATAATTCGATTTTGCCTCAGATGGTTGGAAAGCTAAGCGAAATAATTAGATTCAAGTAAATGAGTTAAATATAAATACGATTTATTGCATGTCCTCGCCGGGTCTAGTAATCCCTGGAATTGAATAGATTCTAGAGAAACGAATAGAACCCCCCTGCAAAAGGGTATAATTAAAGCTGGTTTTGCATCATTTCGGTTTGGGGGTTATCAATCACACATAGAAAATTTCGTCGTTCGTGGCCGTTTCTGTGCTGTTAGATGAAGCGCGAGTTTGACTGACTACGCCTGGCCAAATGTTAGTCATTAATTATGGCCAGAGATCCAGCAAATGATCGGCGCGATGATGAACCGGCGACTCATCATCGTCATTATTGACAGAACCTCCCCGAAGTCCGCAGACCCCGCGAAACATGTTCTTTAAACTTTGGCCTTGAATCTTGGCTTGTCGACTTGTCTTGTCTTTTGGCATGGGTTGGGTTGACTTTTTCTCTGGCTTTTTGGTTTGCACATTTCTGATGCACCACCCCAAAAACCCCCGCGGTCGCCGGATTATTCACATAATTGTTGCTGTTCTATTCTCATTTTTACTTCGCTCGTTTCAGCGTTGTTTATATTTAATTGCTAAAAACTATAATTCTGTCAAGTTTATTATGAAAATAATTATAATGCACGTTCTTAGCCATTGTGCTTGTGATGGCAGAGTTTATCTGAGTGCGCATATCTTTGGAATCCATACAAAACAATGGTCGTGGCCTGGCAGATTTTGCGTTATAATTGCCCTGGCAAGAACAAAACAGAGTCGCTGGCGACGCAAACAAAAACACTCCATTCTCGGTACAAGAATTTGTCCATTGGGTCATTGGGTTAGTGTTAAGTCATTTTCATTGAAATTAGCGGTTGGCGAAAAAAAGCTAGGGGATAGTGAGTTTTTCCTCAAGTTGACACAGTTTGACACCCATGAAAAACGGAATGATGAGCTATGCAAATCAACTGAATCATCTTAATTTTTAAAACAGTTAAGCTGAATAACGTATAGTATAGATATAATATACAACGCAATACTTTTTTTTTTGCCATTCACAATTGAGTCAACCATCATAACTAGCTAATCGAAAAATCAAATCGTATCTGTATATTTTAAATATAAATATATATACATACATTTGTTTAAATATACGAGCTGCAATTTTGTGAATGGATTGCGATAAATATTTGTATAACCTACAACGCTCTATAAATCTACCTTGGTTGCCGCCCAAAATTTGTTTAGGCAAATAAAATTTGACATAAATTGCCGTTTGACTTCGCTGCCCCTCCTACTGGGAACATTTTGCAGTCTTTTTGGCATCTCAAACATTTGTGCGAATTGCCCAAGAAATTGCGGCAATTCGGGCTTGAATAGTTTGTGAATCCCTGTGTCCTTTTCGATATGTTTATGGTTGGGCAGGACCACACCCCTATCGTTGTCCTTGTTCCCGTCCTTGCTCATTGTTTTGCGCATTGTTGGCGAAAAAAGGTATTTGTCAAGAGTCAAAATATTTATTGAGATCAACTGGTTTTTGGTCGTGGTCAAAAGCGCAATATCTGTCTGTAACCTTAACCGTATCAGGACCCTACCCTTAACCCAAGGCAGCTACGACGACGTGTGCCAAAAAATAAAGGTGGAGGGCAAAAATGCAGAACGCGAAAAATAAAGGAAATAAAGCGTTTCTGATAAATGGCAAGAGCGTTAAATTTTGTCGCTTTGGCTGATCTAGATAAATGAATTTGAATTTGCATGTTTTATTAAGAAATTTATTAACACACACGCACACAGCCACCGATAAGTATTCGCATGCAGATGCACCGAAAGAAATGTAAGAAAAGTTTATGAAATTCCAAGGATAATAAACCAAAAATTATGCATATGAAAGTACATGAAACGGTATTAAAAACCATTAGACTTTATCATTAGTTACTACATATTGACAAGTGAAAAGTTTTTCCTTTTTTTTTTGTGAGTGTATAACCTGGAGCTCCAACAATCTTGCCAGATTTTGCCAGCTTTGTCTGCGCTTGCGCGCCGGACTTCGTTATAAATTATGCACTTAAGTTGAGGGTGTATTCATTATATGGATAAAGTTCGACTTGGACTCGAACTTCGTTTTGGGGAATTTGTGCTCCTCCGCTTTATTTCTCGCTTCGGCTGTCTGTTCTTCATTTTTCAACGCCTGGGATGGTCCGTGGGTCTGAGCCCGAGTTTTAAAGGTTTTCCAGTCCCGATCTCGGCCGGACCAGTCGTCGCCATCGAAGCCACCTCCTGCTGGGCCAAGTGACACTGACACTTGAGTAGATGTTTTGCGGTTGATAAAATCAAGAGCAAACAAGGTCTCTCCCTCGGATTGTGGATATATTTTCGATTGCAGGCTGCAGGCTGGAAATCTCTGAGCCTGCTCCACGAGCACGTCCACCAACTCAGCGAGATCCTTTCGCCGCCGTTTTTTGTATTTTTTCATTTTTTGCTAATGGTGTGACAAATTTTAAACAAGTAATTTCTGCATGTTGTTTATGGGCCTCGCAACGCTCTCAACGGGGGGATGAGTTCGACTCGGACTCGAGTTCATAATAAAATTTATGAGCAATGCCCTGTTTTGGAATTGAGCAAATCAAAAAAGGAAGGGGCCCACTGAGGAGGCACATGTGGAATTTCTTTAGAAACGACCGGAGCTGCAGGAGGGAAGATCCCGAAAGTTGCTCTCCTTTTCGAACGGAATTCGATTGCTATCTTTTATAATAATGTATAGTAATATATCTTATTGGGGAAAGGGAGCATATTCTAATTTACCAAGGACACGGACTTCAAGGAGAGTTACTTATCTCTTTCAAATTGGCTTAGAAAAAGACTATTGAAACTAATCTTGGTCTATGATAAAAACCTGCTTCACAGAAAAATTATCCAAATATTCATTAGAGAAGCCTTTCAAATTAAATCGCCTCTGAAACCACAATCATCAGATATATATGATTATTGCGGTCTGTTTAAAAATCGATAACAAGTCATCAACTTTATGACAATCTGCGCTTCAATCGACACCAGCCCGATGCCTATCTGGCCGACTATATAGCGCTTCATTATAGTAAATCATAATTCTGCCATCTAGGGATGCCTCGCCGCATGTGGCGACCGCGATGATGGGAGTATCATATCTGGTGCCCAGACACACTCTAAACATTCGGAAGATACTGTCCGCATGGCGCTGGGCTGACAATGAGTGTGGGCCAGTTAGGGAGCACCCATACCAAAGCAAAGAAGCGGGCCTAAGCGCCATCAGCTGTATTCTTCGGACATAAATGCTGCAGTTTACTATATGTATTATAGGCATTATGGATGACGATGGAAATTTGAGTCCAAGCCACCACGCCAGAGTCACAAATTTTCCAACTATGATCGTTGATCGTCTGGGTGTCAAACTGGGAATAGCTAGAGAAGGCAAACTAGCTACACTGTTACGCTACTTAAATACATAATATGTTTTAAAATGGTCACCTCAATACTAGTTAGTTCTTGAATAATCGCAATAGTTCGATTTATTATGTAAATATATTTAATTTGCATTCAGTTACTAAATGCCACGATCCTTCCGATCACGGGACAATCGTGATTCCCATTGACCCACTCACGTGATGTGACCATCTCCAGAAGCGATGCCAATCAGTTTAGCCGCCTGATTCAGCTAGATCTTCCAAGTTGCAACCTCCAGCCTCGTTTCGTTACCTTACCTTACCTCCAAAGTTGTCTCATTTTCATTTTTCGTGTCGAGCTCCGTTCGTCTGGCCATCCGTTTGTAGGTCCCAGTTTTGTGTCGCGACATTGACGACTTTGTTGATAATTTTGATTTTATTATGTTAATAAAATGTTATGGTTTAAAATGTTCAACATTTCAGTCGGCCATCCAGCTGGTGCAGCTGGTTCAATGGGTCCGAGATGGTATGGTATGGACTGGTATGGTAAGGAATGGTATATGGTATGGTATGGTGCCTTGTCCGCTTCTGTCGTCTGCGCATCATAACTCATTAGTGACAATATCGTCGGAGGCTCGCCGTGTGGGTTTACCTGATTTCGATAATTGTCTCTGTTAATTGGATTAAATAACCCCAACAAACGAAATATTTCGCAGGCAGAAATCTGTTTCGAAATATGCACATCGATTTGAATCGGTTGCCGTTGCCGTTGCGTTCTCATTCTCGTTCCCGGCTCATTATCTTAAGGTTTGTTGCTGTTCGAGGGCTCTTTTATAGCCCCTGCATCTCCTCATCTCGTGGCGCTGTGTTCGCTGTCATGTTAATAACATTCGTAATATGCTTTTTAATTAGTCTACTCTTCCAAGTCCCCAGCGACTTGTGGGGGGTCCCCGAGAAGGGTTCTCCTTTTGGGTTCATCTGGGATCCGAGCTGATTAATGCTGCATTTTTGATAATGGATCGCTTAAGGGGCCACAAATCGCTGTTGGTTTATGCTAAGTAGCTCTGGTGGCCAAAGTGTTGGAAAGTGGAGTGGAAATGGGGTGGGAAACACCTGTTAGGTTGCATTCACAACTGGATCTGAATGCACACTCGACGAGCTGAACATTTTGTGATATAAATGGATCACCGATGAGATCATCTCCCTAATGAGGTAGATTTTTCTTAGTCAATTTGAACACTCTGAAAAATAAGGTGTATACAAAGTATTCACGATATCCAAACCTCTTTAAATGGTAAAAACACATATGAAGTGATACTTTTGAGAAAGCAAAGAATGCGCCAAACACCAGCCTGGTTTTATGGTATTTACTTAGTCAGCCTTTATCTGCAATGCGGCAACAAATGTTTACAAAGCGAAAAAAAGCGAAAATTCAACCGCCCACTTCCAGTAAACTTCGACTCCGAACTCTGCTCCAAAAACAAGCAAAAAGGCCAACTTAAACATAATGCAATTACTTAAAACTGTACCATGGACTGGCGCACACAGTTTAAACAGAACACGCCCCCATCGACGGCGGCGATTTGTGCAGAAAGGCAAAAGCCGGGCAAAAGGTCCGACCTCAAGTGGATTTGGATTTGGCTTTGGCTGTGGCAGTGGCTTTTCCCTGGTCCGCCGATCCGAGCCGAACCGCAAAAATCTCTCTCTTAATGTAGATCATCTGGCGGCGCTGAGCAGCCGATCGATCAGAGGAGTTTCTGGGGCGGAATCGGAATCGGGAAGGACAGGGCCAGGAACGAGTGCGGCCAACAACCAGAAAGTACACTACAATAAACCGAAATTTTATATATTATAAGCATGTATAAATCAACGGAGTAACAAAGGTACATTGTAGTTAATAGAATATATTATATATTCAAAATTTTAATTATATTACGTCAAAACGGGCATTGTAAAATATGAACCAACTTTAAAAATCTTGTATACTGTGATTTAACTTATATTATACAACATTAAGAAATCCTTGCACCTACTTTATTCAGTAGCATATATTATTCACATATATATTATATATTATTCACTAAACTCGGTCCGGAATTCGATATACCCCATCTGACAATAATAACAACCAAATTGAATGCTTCGCTTTGCACTCCGAGCCGAAAAACCACAAAAACAACCAACAAGAAAAGCCAAAAGTGGGTGGAATAATGGGCGGCTATGCGAATTTACTCAGTGCATGATTATAGCGTAGATTACAAAAAGTGCGCTCCAGAGCTCTACCCCAAAAAAACAGCAAGCCGAACAACAACAACAGCAACGCACAGGCTGGCGTTTTTGGCCAGGAATCGGATTCAGAGTTGGATCTCGGATCGGACCCTCTTGGTCTTCCCTGCCTTTATTTCGCTTAAGGTTTCTTCCCAGGTCGTCGACGACGAGCAATATTCATAGAGGTCGTCGTGTCGCGGCCACATGAGAGATCATCTCGTCCTGAGCTCTTCCTCTAGTGCTCCTCATATGCTAAGAGAATCATATCATGGACTCTACTATACTACTATATGTAGCTAGGTGTGCGGAGCGGTTCGGGACCTTATAATTGCTTTGTAACCTTCGTTGGCAACGCAAACTTAGACGGATCGGATTCAAAGAGTTGGCCACGCACCCAGAAAAAAATCGCCAAGGAACAAACGGCCGGCAAACAGTTTTCTGTAGTACAAATTAATTGCTGCTTTACACGCGTTCCTCATCCGAAAGCCAGGTAAAATCATTCATCTGATGCTGGAGAGGCAACACATGCAAGTACTGCGCAGTGCACTGCGAGAAATGTAGAGCGATCTTTAGCTTATTGAATGTAAATGTAAATACTTCTGCATTCACTCCAAATATTCTTATCATGTCCCAGACTTTTCCGAATGTTTTCCGTAGTGTGCTTTACTATTACAATTTGGCCGCAGCCAAACAAAGTTGCATCCAGACTTTCTGCGGGGTACTTGGCCACGGAGGAGCTATGCGGAGTGGACTGGCTGTCTGATCAAGACATTATCGATATGTTTTACGTAGTCGGGGCTCCGGGCTCCAGGCTTCGTCTGCGCGGCTCTCCCAGGAGAGAAATCCAATTAGCTGCGCTTGTGGCGGCCTTAGAGAAATGCCCCCAAGCCCGTGGGCAGCGCACTGCGAACATGCAAAAGGACCCCAGATCCCGAGATCCCCAGATCCACATCCAGTCTGCGGCCTTAAAATTCAATTGTTGAACTACGAGCTGCTCCAAAGACTGGAGCTGGAGTTGCGGCTAGCCAAAGGAGATTAAATCGCCGCGGCGACTGGGAAAAGACAGAAACAGACAAAAAAAGCGAGTCTGGCCAAAGGAAAACGCCGCCACTGAAAAGAGCAACTGGGCGCAAAATTATAATTGCAAATTTGTGCCAGGCACTCGAATCCACAGTGTACTTGTACCGAAGTAAGTGAGAGTGTGGCGGCGTGATAAGCTCCAAAGTTCCTGATAACCGTGTGTGTGCAGATGGAGCGAGACTGATCCACTCGGTGCGAGTGGGACGGCAGAAGGGCACTTAATTGTACCGGAGGATGTGAAGTTAATGCCGCCGATTTGCATTCATTTCGGTGGCATAATGAGTCGCGGTCCCCAACTGCAAAGAGGTCGAGGTCAATCTGCGAAGAGGTTTTTAAAAGTATTTGCGCTCCACTGGCGGGGATTAAGGAAAGTGTTCGAATTAAAATGGAACACAACCACACTCGTCCGCTTTGTACTTCGTAATTCTTTGTATTGAGAATGTTCTACTACAACATATAGTATTTTATTCGTACGTTCAACATAACAAGGCTCGAGGTAATTCTACATTGGATTATAGTTTAATAACATTTATTATAGTTTCTTAGGTAGAGTAAATGGAGTAAATGGTACCCATGTGTACCTTGCAATCGCTTGACTTGCATCTGTTCCGCTTACCGAAAAGGGCAGTGGACAAAAGGCAACCTGGGGACATCCATCAAAGTCAAAGTCAAAATAGAGCGCACAATTCCCTGGGCGCAATGTGCCCCCACATGCAAATTGGCTGCTCGACAATCCGCATCCTTGCAGCCATGTGTTGACTTAAGTGCCACACAATTTACTACACTTTTGGCATGACAAACGCATGGCGAACGCATCGAAGTCGCTTCGCAGGGGGAAAAAGCCCAGATACATGGGAACAACGAGGCCCACAATCTTGGATGCAAGTCTCAAAAACTTGTAAAGAATTGCAGCAATTTTCTTCTTGTTAAGCAAACGTCACAAACAAACCGCCCGCAATTGTTTGTGGCGGCTGCCAAGTCAGCTATTCCGCGAGGGGAAGACAACATCTCGGTCTCGGTTTCTGGTTGAGAATCCAGGTCTGGGGCTCCAGGCTGCAAAGCTCCTTCTCCTTCTTACCTAGACAAGACACATTTCGATCACTGTCACGGCTTTTGGCCCTCAAGTTGCGGCGGTGTCAATATTTTGTGAATTTACGCAGGCTGCTCGAAAGTCGAGGGAATAGGAAAACAAGAACGCCAAGCCAAGGAGAGCCTCAGTTGACATTTTCTTCTTTATGGTCAGCACTCGCTTTGGTGCTGTGCGGTTTGTTTTGGGCCAAATTTGCATATAATAAGCCGCATCAATAGTCGAACACGATTTGTGAGCCGAGATTTCTATGCACTTGGAAAAAACCAATGAATTCAGGGGGGCAATGAATTGAGTTTTCAAATAAATTAATTGACACTGAGTTGTTGCGTATTTTAAATGATATAGGACCTCACAGGAAGTTTACTAAGCAATATATAATATACAGCCTCCACAATATTTCTTGGATGTTCATAAGCTTACAGTTTACATTTCACCCCTTTCTTTGCTTTTAATAATGCAATTTAACCAAGTCTTATTATTTTATTATATTCTTCGATTATTATTATTTGGTTTTAGCAGTCCTCTCAGTGTCTGGCCATCTCCTTATAGAGATAGAGGGAGTACAAGGGGTCGCCGTGTCGGCTCGTCCTGTCAGTTGTCAATCGTTTTCGACCCGTAAGGAGACTTAAGTTTTGCGATATGTCTCATTTTCATTGCATTTGGCTGGCAGGTCTCTCTCAACTCTCAACTCGGCATCATCGTCGTCGTTTTGGGGCTAAACGCATTTGCGAAATGCTTGGCTTGGCATAATTGAACATCACTTGGCCAATCGGGCAGATCGAAGACGAGGAGACGACGACCACATGTTGACCCAATTCATAATCATGCTTAAACGCCGCCTGAACTTTCAACTTGGTTTCTCGGGGGCTCGGGCTTAATGCAGATAATCATGTTAATAACAATGGCCAATGATGATTAGGTCGGCAGTGAGCCCAAGAGCTGATGATGGTAGCCTTTCACCGACGCCACATGAACCTGCCGATCGCGAGTCAAGTCGAGGCCCAGTCTTATTTCCAAAACAAAAACGTGGACCGCCATGGATCCATCCTCCGCAAAGACATGCGGATGAACGTGTATGTGCGCCGCTCAGAGCAAACATTATTTTCTCAATCACCTGGAATCTGGCTCGATGCCCCTTCTCGCCATCAAGCCACCGATCGCAGATTCTTCTGGGCGCTTTCACATGACTCATAAGCATCCGAAAGCGTTTCGTCAGTAATGCGAATCGAAAAAAAAAATTGTTTTGGAACAAAGCGTACAATATGTGTACTCTAAAAATTCGCGGGCACTCCATTCTCAGAATGATTGCATAGATTCATTTAAAACGTTTAAAACGTTTACAAACAGTTAAATTAATATGATTTAATGCATTATTTTTATTCCATAAATTTATTCCTTGCTGATAGCTAATATCTTTCATATGGTATTACATATATTTTCTGGCATCTGTATCCGCAGACTTCAATCCTTTCACTAGCTTAAAGCGTAGAATCGGCAGCAGTTAGTGAAGAGCTGACTTATAAGATCACCTTATAAGATCATGCTGAATGGAGGGGTGATGTCAGGTAGTCCCGGTACGAGTTTTGGGCTCTAGAGGATGGGCCAGGATGGCAACTAAGTTGCCATACCCTAACCTAAACCCCTTCGCAAGGTTATGGAGGCCTGAAAAAAGAAATTCTGAATAATTCGTGATCTGCAGGCGCAAAAAGAGGGTCACGTTGTTGTGGCCGACGAAGACGATGCCTGTTGCTAAAGCTGAGCCCCCGAAAACTGAAGCTGAAGTTGTCTGCATCTCGGTCGGTTAACGAAGGGGTTTAAGGGGGCCACCAGTGGGTTAAGGGGAACACGGGTCCTTTCTGGCCCCTGTCCGAATAAAAGGCAAAAAACAAAAAAAAAGAGGCGACGACGAAGCGCACGCTGCACTGCAAACACGATTTCAAAATATTTCGCATAAATAAGTTAGTGTAACACACGAGGCAATGCCCCCTCCTGCAAACATACCCCCCCTTTCCCAACAGTGTAAGCGTTGATCACACGTTCACATTATTTGATGATCGCACGATATGAACACTGCCGAAAACAGAAAAACCAACTTGCTCTGGAACTCCCCACCCAAACTAAAACACTCAAAGAAAAGGAGGATATGTTGTAACTTAAGTAGTGTAATTAAGTAATGAAATAATTCAAATTAATAGTATACGATATGTTTAGATAATAGTTATCGAACTTTAAAGCAACAACTAACTGGGAGTTCTTATAAGAAAGTAATACTTGGTCCTAACATAATTGGTAAAATAATCAATTTTCTGAAAAAGTGCTTACATCTCATATTCTCCACACAAAATTGGTACTACAATAGTTTAGTTTATAGAGAGAATGAAAAGACAATTAAGCTGATCAATAAGAGTTGTAATATTCCCTGGGACATTGAATTTTTCGAGTGCACACACACTCACTCACACTTCCCAGAGAGCGATATTTCCATACACCCCAGTGTCTGATCGTGATAATCCATTATTAATGCCAATCAGCATATAAAAAAAGAAAACGAAACCGGCAGCCAGGCGAACATTGCCGAAAGCTTCCTGGCCATGGTTCCCAGCTTCCCAAAGATTATGATCGCTCCCTGGCGCTTCTGTCCCCCAGTTTGTCCCACCGCCACCCACCCAAACCGGCGATCCCCAAACTCACCATCGACTTGGACCATTGACATGAGCAATTCGTAAGTTTGTCGCCTGCATTTTCGGGGGAGCTCTCCGGCAGGATGGGGCAGAAAAGCGCTTAGGAGGGGCAATTGGCGGAAAATTTGCATGCAACTCACCTGGTGGTCTGCATTGCGGTTGTCATTATGGCCAAACAGGACCTCCCACATGCAGCTCGATTGTTTTGTTGCGGTTTCTGCTACCGTTTGCAACTTCGTTTTATGAGCTGTGTTGTCGGTTCGTCTATACCAAATGCTGAGCGGATTAGCAGCGGTGTTGTGGCGGGGATGCTCAATCCACGGTGGTTAGGATACTATACTTTGAATATCTCATACTAAAGCCACTAAAAGAAGTAATTAGACCTAAATGAAACTAGGACTGGAATAACAGAATAACATACTATTCACATAGCTTTTATAAACTTGAAGATAAAATCTTCTAATGACTCTGCTAAGGTAACCTCAATACCATATTATATTTTTCATATTCAAGCAATTTCAAACGAATGGTTAGTCATTTTTCGAGTTTCTTAGGTACTTCCATTGTCGAATCCCCTTCAATTGGATTCATTCTTTTTGTGGTCTCATAATTGTATGAAATTTAGTTCGCATGCCCTTGCGGTCGCTGGGGATCTGAGAAGACTTTGGGCCAGAGCCTCGCTTTTCGCCTTAACGGGAGAACAATAAATGTTTCCTTCGCTTGTTTTCGGGGCTACTGTTGTAGCTGGCTCTTTCTGCCTTTTGGCCGGGGCTGGTGAAAAACTTTCGCGAAATGAAAACTTCAATTTTTATCGAGTGCATTGCTCATAATTACAAGGGGACAGAAGAGGTCCCGTGAAACGACCTCCCCCCCCCCCTTCGAATCCATCGAATGCAGCACTTTTTTGGCCTGCTCCTTGGCTGCACTCAATATTCAATTTTGCATTTTACAACAAATGCGTGCCTTACCATATTTAGGTGGCGTGCAAAAATAAGCCAAACCCAAAAGGCTCAAGAGACGGGGACAAAATGTTCACTTGGCCAAGATGCAAGATGCCTTCACGGAGTTGTGGGCCGCATGGCATTGTGCTTATCATTTACATAGCTTAGCATTTTGATGACCCGACTAGCTGGCATTCAGCCTCCTTTCTGGTAGCAGCAAAAAAATTAATTTCAAATTAAATTTATGGCGCCGTCGGGAAAAGGAAAGCGTCCGCGTCCTCGTCCTCCTATTCCTGCTTCTACTTATACTCCTCCTCCTCCGGAACCCCAATCTCTTTGACCGCAACAAAGTGATTTACAACTTCGACTTTGCCTTGGTTTTACCTCGGCTTCCACCAACTAACTTGCCGACTTACTCCACTCGTAAAGGCTGCTGCATTGTGACCACTCATCTTGTCGGCTATAAATGTCCAAATGAGTTTCTGCCCATCATCGAGCCGCTTTACGGCGGCATTCAGTCTTGCGGTCACTTTGTGGCTCTTAATCGCTTTGGAATTGCTTTATTAATAGAACAAATTGTCGGAATTGTAGACGAAACATCACCACCAAAAAGTAGATTACGTCCCAAGGATGCAAATACTTTAAAGCACTTTTGAGGTATTTTTATATATTCTCTGAGACTCCCCAAAAAAATATTTCCACGATTTCGATTTCCACGATACCCGTTACTCAATTAGTTCGAGTGCGAACGAGAAAGTTTAACAATATTTTTGGCATGCAATAAAATGAAAAAATTTCAACACAGTGTTCAAAACAGTGGGCGTGGCAGCTTTGGGCGGCTTGTGGGCGTTAGAAAGGGCGTGGCAACATGGGTCTACCAACTTGCACTGCGTCTGTCTCTAGAATCTGTATGCTTAATCATAATTCCCTTGCTTTTATAGTTAATGAGATTTTTACTCGGCTATTGATCCTGATCAAGAATACTATACTTTAAATGTTCGGAAACGCTTTCTTCCATTTGTTACATACTTTTCAGCTAATCTAGTATACCCTTGTACTCTACGAGTAACGGGTATAAAATATAATCTTTTATTACAAAAACATTTATTTTAAGTTATTTCACTTCACTAATGTTTAATTAAATTGAAATGAATTTACAACCTTATCTAGTGAACGGAATTAGCAAACACTTTTGTATTCCCTATTTGTTTTTTTTTTTTAATTGATAAAAGTTCTATATTTTCCAGTAACCCTATTTTACCAGTTTCCAGAATGCTCTTACGGGGTATTATGTTTAACCCCTATTTTGTGCTCCCGTTGCTGCCTCTGGATTGAGTGTGCGATTGCAACGCAGCATGACACTCGGATGCCTCCTGATGGTTTAAGTGAATAATTGCCACACTCTTGCACTCGCAAAAAAAGCTTAACAAAATAATTATAATAAAGAAAAAAGCGCTGAGCCACATGGACTGCGATGGTAAGGCCATCAGCGGGCAATCAGGCCAAGACATTCGACCGCATTTAGCGGCGGCAATTAGAACGGATGGCACTGAGGGGCGGGCAGGACGCGCAGAGGGCGTGGCAGCGGGGAGAATGCAACATATTTAACACTCCCTTTGGTTGCATTCGATATGGCGAACTAGAAAAAGCAGTCGACGCATTGTCGCCGCGCGATTTTACTGTTGGTGGTCAATTGCCTGCGGTGCCGCTTAAGTGATTTGCTCAACTTAAGATTCCAGCTAAAGATGGTAGTTCATGGGATATGCATCTAAAGGATGTCTATAAACGAAGTTTTGATCTGGATTTTGGGAGCTTAACTAAGTCAAAGATTATAATATTAATGTATATATCTGAAAATTCCCAAAAAGACAAGACGTAGCTCAGATTACCATTGATGAAAACATAATAAATTTATTGGAACTAATAATTAGACTTATCCATTTCAATCTATTATCTGCCTCTTTCGATTAGTTCCACCTAACATATATATGTCTTTCTATATCTTTCTCAGCTGGTTGTGAACTGGTTGCATCGGAATCCCAGTCACGCTCCCATCTCTGGAATCGACTGGGGACTTCATTAATATGTATGACTGTCCATGAGTTTAGCTGCGAACTGGACCTGCCCGCTCTCTCTTGGCGAAGTGCAAACTGTTTAATTGCGGAATAATTGTTTTGCACACATAACCTCGCACCGTTCCAAAACAAAATGAAACGGCCGGGCCATAAAAAGCATATTAAGTGCGAATTAATGACCACAAAAGGTATTCTTTGAGCGAAAAAAGAGCGCTGCAAAAACGGAGCAAACACACACACATTCTGCGAGCAGATTACGCCAGCGAAGTCACATGAGATTTGCTTTTGCTCGTGGCCAGATTTCAGTCTGCAGATTCAGTTTTCAGATACGGATTCGGATTCAGATTCGGATTCCAGATGCGGAATCGCAGCCTCCAGCGGCGATTAACATTAACTCGGCTTGCCGTTGCCTCGAGTCGAGTTAAGTACAGTCATTTAATTAGTCTTTAGTTTTAATGTATTTGTATTACAATTTATTAGCACTTATGGTCGCTCAACATCGCACAGCAGTCAGTCTGCGGTGCAGAGGAAACGAGAACGAGGACTTCTGATTTAACCCATTGAAGTTCGCTCTTTATACACACGTAATTATATTTACACGCTTTTACACCATGTTTTTAACAAACCGCATAAACAAAAAACAATATATTAAATGAATTTTGTAAAACGTGTATTGGGTCAAAAGGTCATAAAGGGTTAAGTACAGTTGCCTGTGAAGAAGTGTCATTACCATCAAAATCCCATATTCGCAGTTAGAGCACATGTTGTATTACCTGTTGTATAACCACAATTTATTTGGGAAATAAATTTTACATAAAATATCTAATATTTTCTAAGATTCTAACATTCCTCATTTCAGCTCTCATCGCGTTCATAGATTATCTTAACTCTTTAAACCTTCAAAATGTGATCTACTTAAGCCCTTTCCATTATTTGAAAGCCATCATCAGCTTCATTAATATTGGTAAGGCTATATGGCTTTTATCTTAAGTGAACCAAAAAATTCCTAAAACATTCGTTTGATTTCCCTGACAATTGAGACAAGATCTGTTTTTCGGGTCATTTGCCGTTGTTAAAACGCGTCTTTGCGACGATTTTTCTTCGATTGGACTTGGATTGGTTCGTTTTCGAATCAAGTCGTGCATATTTAAGAAATCCAATCTATGGTTCATTTCTTTAAACGAAATCAATTCAAATCGCAGGCCTCAACGGTTTTAATTTTCCAGCACACGATCGATTCGAACGCGAGCTTGTTTATTTTTTCTATAACAAATTCTTGCATTAATTTCAAATCAATTTTCTTCACAGCTTCGGCCCTTATCTCCTCTGAGCCAAACAAACAAAGAGGCGGCTGAAAACATCGACGAGTTGGGGGAAAACAAAGGAACTTCATTGTTTCATCGCGACTGTAAAAAAGATTTATGCGTCCAAGTGAAATCATTTATCATGCTTAATTAAAATTGAAATGTTTAGCTGGCTGACTTCTTCTTCTCGCGCAGCTTCAGCTACCAAAATGGGACTTTAGCCAGGTCAAGTTCTTGTTGTCGGGCGTTATTAGTTGGTCTGACACATTGTTACACAAAATGCATTTAACCGGTTTTTCTTGTATCCCTTTCGACATCCACATCTCCCCAGATTTTTGGGTTTTCCATTCCATTGTTTGGAGCATACATTTAGCGGTCCGTTTCCAATGCAAAGCGACCGTTTATCTTTTAATTGTAACAGTCCGCGGCATAAATTAACACACACCCATAAGTCTGTCATAAATCGTAGAGCTGGCGACATTTGTTATTGATGATATCACCGGAGATTTGCATGATAAAAGGATTTCGGTGGAAAAGGTCACCTGTCCTGAACTAATCCCATATTCGTTCTCATTAGAAACAGTTTCTTCTTCTCCCAGTAGCTCTTCAAATTGTTTCGAATCTATTCAGATATGTGAATAAGTCTGTGCTACGCCGTCGTATGGACACACTTTTTTGTGGTGTGGAGTGGAATTCTTACAAGACCTTAAGTGTTATATTTGTTGATTTTCACCAAGGCTTGATCAGAATTCTACTGATTACAGGTCCATAAGAACAAAGCAATTGAAAGCGTCACCTGCCAACAAAAATAATATCATGTTGAGTAACTTATATCTTATGTGAGATACTCATCTGTAAACGGTTTAGTTTCAAATAGTTTCTGTAAGCGGTTTCTCCCACATCTTTCGCCTTGATTCCACATAATTATTTTGTATAATCGATGGCTCATTAAATCAATCAGAGCAGAATCTAGACATTTGCAATGCAGATTCATCGCCGTAATTCATAGAAATTTATCTGCGAAATCACACACATATGACTAAAACAATTATTCGTTGCCCCCATTCAGTTTGCCTTTTGCATCGGACGGCTCCCCTTAATAGAATTCTGTGATATTTGCACATTGACTGCTATATCTATATCTGTTTCTATATCTATTTGCTATGGGTATATGGTATATGGGTATAGTTATTGCCTTTGCCTTAGCTGGCTGGCTGGGAAGGTGTGGTAAAGTGAGGTAAAGTCTGGCTACAAGCTACAGTTACTATTGAGTCTCGCCCGTTGCCAAGTTAAAGTTCAATGATGTCATTACCCACTAATTCACACCTAAGTTTTGAATACGCCGCATGCCGTCAGAGCTCAGGCCTTATGCCAATCGATCGAAATCGAGAATTATCATTGGAGATAAATAACATTATTTGGCCAATGGAATTGTTGTTTCGTCTTAAAAGAGAAGCTAACGAGACAGCCAGAATTAAACGTACAACGAAATTTGTCTACCCCCTGGGGTGATATATTTTTTTTGTTCGTCTGCCAAATTTAGTTCATTGATTGCTGTTAAGCGTACGTTTTGTTCGTATAGTATAGATATAGATATAGATATGTATGTTTGGTTTTTAATGGCTTTAGGTAGCTGCCGCTGATTATCATAAATAAAATATGAGTTCTGGCTAAGTTTGTTGCTTAAGTCTTTTGTTTTTTCGTGTTGGTTTCGTCCCTCCATGAAATGTCAACGAATTCGTTTACTGGCTGCTCAAAGATAGATATTTTCATGTGAAAATGAGTTCAGGCAATGGGTTCCACTGGCTGAGTGCCTTTCAATTGTCTAGGCCGTTCTGTTGTTGTCACTGCCAATTAACACCAGTTGCCCAAAAAGTTAAAAGTTAATTTAAATCAATGCGCAATCGCGAGAGCGGCAAACTCCACTCGTGCGTCGCTGAAACAAATGCCAAATATCCACTATGAAAAGCCCATGGATCTCGTTGGTTGGGCTCCAAAAAGTGTTAAGTATGCCTCGTCTTTGGTTGCTTATTTTCGGTGCCCACTGTTTGCTTTGGCAATCAGTTTGTTGATAATTTTTGTGTGTGTGCTGTCTGTTGTTTGCCATGTTTTTGTACCCTTTGTGTGTGATAATTTAGACAATTCGTCGATAAAGGCGCACAACAAGCTTCTATTTTCCTCGGCTTTTCTTTGTCTCTGCCTGTTTGAGTTGCATTTTAATTACGTCTAATAGGCCAACGTACGTATTGATTTGTCTTCTGTTTAAAGTTCCATTTAGCGGCCAAGTTAGTTAGCTTTTAGGGCCCCATCTTTGGGTGGTCCCGTTCACACGGCTCTTTCTGCACATTGTCCGTTTAAGGTATTACGAGTATTCCCATGATCCATCATCCGATCGACCTCAAGCGAGCATTCAATCATTGTTAGTACATCACCACCCACCGCATAACTTTCGTACATCTGCAATAACAACAACAACAACACAAATGGCCATGTAAGGCCAATCAGCGAAAACTTGGTCAATGGCTATAATTGCCCGGGCCCAAGTGTTAATGCTTCGATTCGAATAACAGGGGAGTTTTCGGTTTCATTTGTGCAGCATCAACAGTAACAATAAAAACGTGATTAAAGATGCTATGCAAAGCAATTGTTATTCGATAAAGGGGTATCAAAGGCTAAAATGGAAATTACATTACTTGCATGTTAAATATATCCAATAAAAATGTATCACAATTTATAAGGAAATAATGAATAAATCACTTTTACTAAAGCAAAAGAAAATAGGTGATTATAAAATAATAAAATGTGTCAATTGTGGTCATTAATATACAAAATTAACTATCTATTTTAATTCGTAGTTAGCCAATTTTATAATTTTCGAACGTGTAACATAACAAGTAAGATATATTGGTGCCTCGAATAGGGAAAAAATAAAATTAAAACACTCAAATAAATGAATAGCCATAAAATCGAAAATTAAACCTAAATCTTGGCAAAACTACCAATCGGTTTTACTTCCAGGGCATCGATAGCTCCATCATTAGCTTGGCCCCTTAATTCCATGTTATTGAAACGAATCACAAATCTGTTGCCTTTTGCAAATCGCTTTGGCTGCGCTTAATGTGGGAAAATGTCGATGGCAGTGGGCTTCACTTGGCTTTACTCCGGGTTCTCGGGCTCGCCTCTGTAGCGATGGGGCATGCCCCAAAAGCCGGGCTTCTGGCCCACTCCCAGTCTTTCCCCGATCCGTTCACCTGACTATTAAAATCAAACTATCGAGCAGAGCGAGCATACGTCATGCATATTATTACAATTACAAATGTACGAATGGCATGACAAAAATATTTCCACATGCATTTTTTATGCTTCATTTCCTGTGACTGGGCATCCAATCGATGGGAGTCCCAAAGTTTTTGGGAAAGCTCTTGGCTGCATATTAATTGCTAGAGTTTTTATTTAGTTACTGTTTCTTGGTGGGTTGGTGGGGGGGGGGGGGTGGTCGTAAGGTGCATGGCGGCCATACGAAATGTGCATTTAATTGACAAATCCCGAAATTAGCATAAACGGCATTTCTTAATTCTGACATTTTCATTAACAAAAAAGGCCCCGTTTACAGTTACACGCGACGAGACTCCTTTTGACATCGAATCGACCTGACATGGTCGGTGAAGTTCAATAACTTGCATGTTCTGGCTGATTTTGATAAATGCCTTTAACAAGTTTTGCATAATAACGCACAATGGCCACGAAATGATATGTCTGCAGGCTTCTTCTATAGCAGTTCGAAATTTGTTCTTTCGCGGTCTTCAATTGTTGGGCCTGTCACTCCATGTGGCAGATGATTCCCCGACTTTTGCATGTCCAACTTTCTGGACTTTCTGTTCTGGACTTTCTGTGGGCCCGTCAATCGATTCGATACATTTCTGACTTTTGTTTGCCCGCCCTGACAGGCGAACGTAATAATAACGTGACTTTATGAAGTGGTAATGAAGCCATTAGGCCTTGGTAACGTGATGCCTTCGAACTTAGCTAGCGGCCAGGGCTTGGCCCACAATTTCCAGTATTTACGACAGGAAATTGCGCTTTGAATTTTGAAAATCCAAAATTTTTATCTAATTTATTTTCTATTTCATGGTTTTCTTTTGTCCCAACCACATCAAAGTTTTTATAGCTTTTGAATTGTGTTTTTGTTGAACGATGGGAAGTGATAGATTTATGCGTGATCGTGATCGGTTTTGGACTTAGGGTGTTAGGCTATAGAAAGTTTGGATCTAGTATCATCTTTTTAACTCATTTCCTTAGTACTTTTTATGCCTTTATGTACTTCTGTAGTTTATAAGAATGGTTAAGGAAGTTCAACTAATCCATAAATATTTAGATAACATATGAATGACCAATGAATATCAATAATATTCTTTAGTAATCTTTTTTGTACGGAAACTATTGAATACATATATTTTACGTTGCAAGATTTATTCAACAATATCCCCATTTCAATATTATTTCCAAGCAACATTTGAAAACAAATTTTCGCAAAAGTTAATATCCAATTAAACAATTTCCGGGGAAACGCACGAAAACCACACTCATTCATCGACAAATTCCAATCAATAAAGTGTACTTAGCCCGAACCAGGAATGATCCGGCATCGAACTTATTGCCTTATTAGGTGGCAATTGAATTGTACTTTTTGCTGAATAGATTTTTGCATAAATTCAATTAAATAATTGTTGTTTTTCGCGTTGAGTACATCATGTCCAACTAAATCAAGATAACGCTGGCGATTAGCGCATTTCGAACGAAAAAACATTCTAGAAAACGGAAGTCGTCGCAATATGAGCGTAATAACTCAATCATTACCATATAATAACCAGCTGTGACTTTGGGGGCGTAACTGACAAAGTTCGATCTGAATGAGTGTACATCCCTGCAAATTGCAGTGGAATGCTTAGCGGACCTCGGGATGTAATTGAAGATAAAGCTTAGTCAATCTGTTATCGCACCTAGCATTCAAAATGTAAAACTTATATATAAAGGTAATTAGAATATATAGAAATCTTCCTAAACTGCATCTCCAATTGAAGGAAGTGGGCTCTGCACTCGTATTTGTCCGGCCAAAACCGAATGACTAACACTTTTGATGATCGCTGGGTGTGCGGGATTAGGGGCGACGGTGTCCGTATTTGCTCACCATTAGTATTTGTTATTATTGTTATTACTATGTATTTGAATTGCTCAAGAAGCTTGGCTGCCAGAGGCGGCAGCTGCTTAAAAATTAGCCAAACTCTAACTGCCAGACAAATGCACTTTGTTCTAGGCCTCCTCGGACTGCAGACCCTCCTCACACAGCCACAGCCAAGATCCGGGCAAGTTGAAGTTGAAAGGAAAGCCGACGACTTGTGGCCAGGTCTCTTCAGCTGGGTGTTTGTGCCGAAGCGGGAAAACTGAAAATCTAAAAAGTGGAGTCGGGAACGCGTCATTGTTGTTTACACAATTATTAGGACAACAAGCCGCCGATCGAGCACTGGACTTTGCTGGTGTTTGCCGTAGCCACTGGCTGGTTAAATAGCTCAGAGCCGACTTTGATTTTCCATCGTCTGGCGTTGGTGATCGCTGCCTCAAAGGGTGTTCTATGGGTATATTGGGATTAAGCGGATTAAGCACATCTTCAGTGTCTATTCGTGTTCAGAGGGATGATATACTTTTTAACTAGCAGATATTATTGAGATCCCAACAAGAGCATTCAGAGTGCGAATTGACAGATTGTCAAAATTTAATATTTAGTAGTTGGAGTTCATGTTGCTTGGATTATTTTTGTATTAAATCTATAACATTTTAGTAATTATTTTATAGGTAGCAATAGTAACCTTACCAACCCGTGTCAACTTCCCTTACCATCAATGGGCATCTTTAGTGTCCATCACCCAGCTAATCCCCATCTGTTAAACTTCCTTTTTGTTCCTCCTGTTTTCTTTGGAGTGCTCAATGAAGTTTGTTCTTTGGTGGCTGTCAATTACGGCGAGTGTTGTTATTGTTCTGTCACGTAATGAGCAGGCAATTTAGCACCTGCCCGATAAGCAAGGCACGTCTATTGATCGATAACCGAAACAAGGAAACCGTAGTCCTGCCGAAAAAAAGCGATTCCGGCTCTGTTTATCCACGGCGTGATGGAAGAACAACAACGGTAGCCGGTCGAAGGATGCTCGTAAAATTGATTTATTTGCGCAAATGCAGGTTCGACTCATAAATGTTGACATGGCCCAATGCCAGCGTCACGATCAGTCAGCAGCCAGTTGGCTAATTGTGTATGCTAATGGAATGCAATTGTGTCAAAGTCCTGCAGTACCTGGAACAACCGCACAACATCATACTCTGCCCGTGATCGAGGGATCGTACACTGATAAAATAATTATGCTAAAAAGGCTCTCGTATATTTGTTTATTTGTAAAATATTCTTGGTGCCCCTTGTGAGCCTTCATAATTCTTCAAGAAAAACATTAAATTGTTCATACGCTTTAGATTCGTTTCGAATAATAATTTAATTTAATAAAATTTTGTTTGAAATATTAAATGTGAGGAAATATTATTACCACATTATATTAGCAAACCTTTGAGAAAGTGTCTTTACGGAGTAGAAATATTTTTGAACGTGTGTAGGCATAGGGGCACACACACATTACGTGGAGTTCAGAGTACTTCGAGGCACACAAATAAATTTATAAATTATTAAACATTGGCGAGGAGCAGCGCTGGGGCTTCGGCTGAAGCTGGAGCCGCAGCTCCACTGCCTGCCAAGTCAGAGGTGCGGAGACCCGGAGACCGCAACGGGCAACTGGAACATGACCGATATTGTGCGGCTAACAGTTATACGATCGGTCCAAGTCCACTTGGTGGTCGTCCGGGGTGACTCGGGGATCGGGGTACACTAAACGGTTCAGCATCGACGATTAATGCCAATGCACATTTAATGCACATATTTGGCTTTTTGTGTGCCACTCGATTGCTCTTTTCATATCGTCGTGACGTACGTGCCGAGCAAAGTTCCAGACTCTGTCTCCGGCTTTGAATCCGAATCTGAATCTGATTCTGTTTATGTTTCTGTTTCGGCTCCCCGAAATAACCCCAACCCCATCGATCGGTGATGTCATGTCGAGAGGTGATATAACATGACTGCAGTTATAAAAGTACAAGCTAAAACATTAAAACTTGATCATCGATAGCTGGGCTGGATTAATCCCATCGGAGTATTGAGTATTTTACAATAGAAGAGGGAAATTTAAACTGCAGAAATGTACCATCACATTCTATTGAAGGTGTTTCCATACAAGGCATGCCTCACATTGCTCTTCAATAAACAGACTATAGCCCATTCCCATTCCTTTCCTTTCACTATTTCCCACTTTGTTCAGTTAGTGTTTAAATCTTGACCGGAGCTCCTTGAGTCCAAGGGCCTTTCATTTAGAGCATTTCGCTTCAGTTTCGATTCCCGAGAATCGCACAAGATCGAAATAACAGCAGCGACTGAAAAAATAAAACCGCGAAAAGAAAAAAGACCAATCCAAGTTAAAGTTTTGTACGTTCATTCATTTATGGCTAAGTCACGTTGGAATAATTTGTTTTATGTTAATCTTGAGCATGGGCGCATTGTGAGCTCCTGCGACTTGGAACTTCGGATCTCCAAGCGCCGCCTTCCGCCTCCAGAGTAACTTTTTCTTTTTCATTTTCTCCGTGTGTGCCCCTCAATGAATTGGAATTTAATTTGAGTATTTGCGCAAATACGCCGTTTCCAAATGCGACGACAACAACATCGTGGTGACCAAAAAGCCAGACCAACTGAGCAGAGACAATTGATGCTCAGGATCCCCCGCTCGAGGAAAATGGCAGGTGGCAGTGGTTGTATCTGCTGCACCTATAGATAGAAGATATTGTATCTGCGCCGAAGTTGCGATTGCAAATGTTGCCCGCACGCAGCAATCTGCTACTGGATTCCATCCACTCCGTCCCAAGCATTCAATTCCAATTCGAACTTGGAGTCCGCCGTGTAAATTGAGCCGACAACTGCTCAATCGTGAGTGTATATTGAATATCGAAAGATTTAACCTATTTTGGCTTGAGATCGTACGCGGATTAGGTTGCAGCGGAATTCTTATCACTTATTCAAACTAGTCACAGGTATTCTATTAAACTATTCATGACAAATCTAGCCAAGTAGTTTTAAAAAACATAAAATAGTTATCCCATTCAATTATTATCCATTAATGTTATAGTTGTATAGAAAAAATAACATACATTCTCCCTTAATCCTAGTTTAAATTTGCCAAAAGAGCTCTCCCTGAAAACTCAGATGATATGTTTATCTTTCTAATGACTTCATTAGTTTGGAGTAATAAGTACATTAGAGCCTCTTAGCTGGGTGGCCTTCTTGTGGGCTTCATCGATCGTTTTTGGCGGAAGTGGAAGTCGACGCCCACGTTCCGATCTCTTAAGAGGATTATGCCAGTTTAAATGTGACGTGACCGGCAGCCGACGGCAAGTGCAAAATAAAGGTAGCACCGGCTTTTGGTTTGGTCCGAAAAATGAGAACTTAATTCCGGCGGAAATACAAAAAAGGAAACAGAACAACTGCCAAAAGGAGCCACACACACTCATCGGTTTTGCCAATTCGATGTGTATTGCCCAGAGCTCATCTCATAATTAGGGTTCGGAATTCGCACGCTCAATTTAAAATTGAAAATTGTAGCAGAGTGTTGGGCGAGTAAGACATCAATTACGTCGGAGGAACCCCGATCTTCGCAAGGTGTTTGGCAGGTATCCTTACTGTGTGTGGCCCTTTTCTTTCAATTTTGACCTTTGACAAATGAGCCGTGATGGATGAAAGTCGATTTTGGCAGATCAGAGCCAAGCGCCAGGTTGTGATTAATTGGCGGGCAAAATTTGGGTTGAAATTCTGTGTGGCATGCTTTGCTGTTTTAAAGTACAAATGAGGTACAAAAGAAAAAAACAAAACAAAAAAATAAAAATAAAACAAAATAACTTTTTAAGATACATACATACTTGTTATACTGTAATTCAGCCTAATAACTAGGTATATTCTTAAAGCGGATGTTTAACTCTCCACACATCGAAATCGAATTGAAATGAAATTCATTACCTAATTGAACTGAATAAGACGTCGGTGCATCGGAATCGATTTCATTACCATAAACGAACAGAAATCCAAAACGCACATTCATACCCGACCCGATTCATTCATTGGGAAAACGGTTATGTGAGCTACTTTAGTTGTCATAAGTGTCACCATGTGCTTTGATTTACAATAATAACGGCGTCTATTAAACTTCATAATTGTACCAATAACCAAAATGCCGAACGACAATTTGACGAAAAGGTTTTGCAATCCCCCCATTCGGAGTCGAAGTGGGACCAACAAAATGTTGAACGGAGCCAGGAGTCGAATTTGGAGTCCAGACACGTATCGCAAATAAAACGATGGCACAAATGAGAGGCACTGCTGCAGATAGATATAGTAAGAAATCATATGTCTTATTTTGATATTTATGCGTATGCCAGACCCATTTTGGGCGACCTAAGCAAATAGTGGGGATTGTGCCGAGCCGACGGGGCTGCGAATTAAAGGCCCCAAAGCGACTTCCAGTTGGGTCATTGGCTCTTGGCGACGCGGGCCACTTTGCTCGACCCAAATCTGGCTCTAAAGTGTTGACCATAAGTGACTGATTGTTTGTGTATCATAATACAAAGCCCCCCTCGCCACCAGACCCCCCGCCTGCCAGGCTACCCCGATTTCGGTGCGTAAGTACAGTAGAACCAATTATGGATTTTATAAAACAAATGCGGCTTGCATATTGATTAGCCAGCTTTGCCTCGATTCGTTTCGTTTCAATTCGATTTGGCTCGGTTTCGTTCGCTCATCATGGCGCGCTGGCCCATTAATTTCCAAATGATTTACTTTAGTTTCGTGTGGAATTATTTGATGTCCAGCGGAAATGTGATTAAAAGCATATTTTATATTTAGTGGTGCTGATAAAGGCCCACAGCCCGAGCATCTCCCCCACTTCTTCGAATCGTGTGCGTGCATTGCATGCAAATGGGGTGGAAGGACTGCAGAGAAGGCTCCAATTCAGATTCAGATTCAGAATCAGGTACAGCTGCAGACAAAGGGAACCAGCCCAGAGCAGATCTCCGCAGAAACGGACGATGATCGACCCCCTGTAGCTATGAGTGTTTATGTCAACTGCAAGTCTGATGACAGCCATAATTCTGCTTACGGTCCGGCCGGGCCAACTGTCTTCCCAGCCGACAGATTCCAATCAGAGTCCGGCCCACAAGACGATGAAAAACCACACCAGATGAGTACTCGCCAGTAACTGCCCCAAGGTCCTGGATCGTTTTGTGTTTCGAGGAAAAGATTATCGAAAGTTGCATACTCTCTGCTTGAATTAGTTGATGTGTTAAGAATATTTTTAATGATTAGGCCAGAGAGTAAAAAGCGCAAATACATAATTTAAAGGTATTTATTTTTTAATCTTTTAAGCTGGCTAAAATTTGTTTTTCCCGGGGCTTTTATTGTTGTAAATACGAATATTTACAGCTAGGCAAACCGTCTGGCTCGATCGTGTATACCTTGGATGCAATGGAAAAGCACAAATAATAGGTGCAAAGCGTCAACGCCATGGGCGCAAAATTGTTATCGCCATCATTTTGGGATATTTAGTGGCAGAGAGTGTTGTCGGCGACACTGCCCCTCCTCCGGACTGCTCCCCTCTTGGCGATGTCTTCTGACTGGCTTGGATTTGTGGTCACGCTACGGAAAACCGAAACGAAATTGAAGCAACGGAAGCAGAAAAAAAGTGAAGAAAAATGAGCTGCAAGAAAAGAGCTCAAGAGCAGCTCCCACGGTAGCTGAATTGGTAACTCCTGCGCCATTGAGAACCTTTTGCCAAAGGCCAGCCAAATTACGAGGCCAGTTTCTCATGGAAAAACAGTGAGAGCTGATGGACTTATTTTTTCTCGTCTAATTTCGTCGGCTATTTTCGGGGCTCTTCCTGCTCCAGTTTGGGAAGTTTAGAGCCACACGCAAGCCACCTAAAATTAAGTCAATTAAATCGAGGCTTCGGTTTCAGAAGAAACCCGCTGCTGACAAGTTGAAAACCCACGAACCATTATTATATTTTGCAAGTCAAACAAATAAACGAAATAAATCAATGCGCGGGTCCGCCGACGACGACCAACGCATTCGATATTGGAAAATATCGTTATGGAAAACGCTGCCACTGCCCAGATGCAGATTGTCGATGCAAACGAGATACAAGATACAAAATACACATGTAGCAGTCAATGACTCACTCAGTTATTGTTGCCACGATGATTTATCTCAGCGCAAAGTAGTTGAGGCGTTGAAATTGGGCGCAAATCGAAATGTATCTGCTCGACAGTGATGATTGATCTGTGACTCCCAGTCGCAGTCACAATAATCACTTCAAGAAGTCACTTGAAATGATGTAATACTTTGAATAATAATAGCCAGAATAAATAAAAGTACCATAAAAATATCTACATTTATCAAAAAATACTTTAATGAAATGGTAGACTCTATTTTTATTTTCATTTTAGCGCAAATAGTTAAAGCGTTTTGTTTTAGTTACCTTCTGTGACTGCGACCAAAGAACTCTATGATACGTAATGGCTTTTCAATCATCACCTCTCCAGCTTGTCAGCACTAATCTGGCAGTTATTGGCAGTTCTGCAACGACTGCTAAAATGAAGTCGAAGCCCCGTTCGGAGACCCCAAGCCTATAAGTCACAATCGACCCAGCCAGACTGGCAGCAGGCAGCGGGTCTTGGGTATTGGGTATTGGGTCTTGGTTTTCTGATTCCGAGGCTCAATATCCGACTCCATCTCCGACTCAGTTGCGACCTGCGAGTGTGTTCGCTCGCCCGCTTTAATTAACATATGCTAACAAGTTGGCCATGCCGCACTTTGTCACTTCCAAGAGCCAGAAACTTCAGCCTGGGCCGCAGCTTCGAGTTTAGGTTCACTCAGAGTTTGAGCTTCGGCGTCAAGAGCTCGTGGGCACTTTGTGTTGGGGGTGGGCCTAAGTGGTTTTTAAATGAAATTAATTTAAATTTTTGCCTTTGCGAAAAAGAAAAACGTGTGGAGCCGTTGCAGGCAGACAGGCATTAAATTGTAATGAGATCATTGCCATTTAATAAATTTACTCACATGTCTATTTATAAAATATTATGCCATGAACCCATAACCTTACCCAATAAATAAAGGGTGTAAGTTTTATCGTTTTGTGAGTGCACCGTTGACTTGTGAGAAGTGGTTAGCATACTGACTGGCCATTTGCAAATACAATTAGTATTGTTTAGGATGTTAGTGAATATTAATAATCAAGCTAAATAAATTATGAGTAAAACAAGAAGCGATTTTGAATGGCCGCCTAACCTAAACAGATCAAAAAACTTAGGACACGAACTCGATTCTGTTGCCATATACACTTGTAGAGTTTTATTAAAGTGCAGTCTCTTGTGTTTCTAAAAGTGTTCAATACAATAACGTGAATTTTTATTTAAATAAATATTTTTGAATACTAGCCAAATGTGCTAGACCATGGTTTTGTTTTTGTTGTTAGCTAAATTGCAGCCAATTCAAAAGAATTGACCTTGATCAATATTAAAGATTCCCTTAATTAGAGGCAGCTTACCTCATATCGCGTGAACTACACGAAGTCGAGCCCACAACTGGACAGAGATTACATGTCTCCGCGCCCATCCACCCGGTCGGTCCATCTGTCCGTCTATATATATAATACATACCCATGCATACATATATATCTTCCTAGGTGCTACCGGCTAGTTCCGCTTTCAGCTGCCGTGGGGGCATTAGGAGCGTCAGCTACGGCTAATGCTTGCGATAGATAATAATAGATTTTCTCACGCTTGATATTTCAGCCACTGAATGACGTTAAACAATGTGTGCAGTCTGTGATATGGGGGGAGTTCAGGAGGTGCGGCCGAGAGAGGGGCCGGAAATCGAGCTACGACGACGATTGTGAGTATAGAAATTACGTGCGGCTGCGGGAAAAATATTAATAAGTTACAAATACGGTTAGGGCGAGCTGCAGCTCAACGCTCGGCTAATATGTTTATTGGAACTATAAAAAGTAAAATGATTTGCATGATTTGTCAAAACAGCTTGCAGCCACATTTCACACCTGAACATGCCAGCCTTCGGACGTTAGACGAATGGCGTAATTATATGGTGGGGCTGCTGGAAGACATCTTCGCTAAATTACGAATTACGATTACGACCGCAAGTGCATATATGTATGTACTATATGGAGCTGGCTTTCGCTGGGTAGTCGCTGCTGGAATTTTGTATGCATTTATGGCACTTAGTCATGCTCAAGTGATTTGCTAAACTAGTTTAGCCGCGCACACAGAGCGAATTCCCATTGGGTAATTCCAAAACATTGCGCCACACAAAAACAATGGCAGGCAGCAGTGCACTCGAGTACCTAATATGATATTAAAATTGAACTTTGCCGCCGAGTTGCACTTGCATTTGAGCCGGATCTCTTCCCTGGCAACTGTCCGAAGCTAATTAAATGCACTTGCAAATTGCCGGCGACGAATCATTTATTGAGTTATTCAAATGAAATGCCAGCTATGTGCGGAGAGGAACTTGATACTTTAATTGTAATCTGAATCGTGCAAAGATGATCCCCTCAATGCATCTGAGCGGGGGTCTTCGGGATGGGAACCCACGGAATTTATCAATGGGCGGGGTGTCTAAGTGGGCTAGGCTAGGTTTGTTTCAGTTGAGCTAGGTTGGGTATGCCCAATGTTATGGAAGATCATAGTCTGATCATAGCCTGAACTTAATAATTTAACAGCTTATTTAAAAGATGTAAGCCTTACGCATGTCATCGAATATATCGATTTTGGTTGAATGAAACACAACAGCTTCGAAATATCCACTCATCCATCCCCACCTCAACCTTAAGACCAGCAAGCCATTCTCTAAAAGAACATCGACGTCGCTTAGGAAATTTCTCCCCATCTTGAACTCTGACCAGGCGCACTAAGTGTGTAGGCAAATTTGTCAAAACGGATTATCACCCATTTTCACTCGACCAACAAGTTAGCTTGTCCAACTATTTAGGCGAACCCATTACCAGGCGATCGCGATGGCGATGGTGGATCCGGAGGCGTCCGGTGGGGCAGACACACCTGATACGAGCGAATGCTCATCTCATGAAAAATTGTCTTCGACACCCAGAGACCTGGGGCAACTCCACAGCACACAATGGGAGACCGGATCCCAACTCTCGCCAAGCCGGCATGCTGATAATTTGAGTATGCGAATAGACGAGCCAACACATGGCTATATGGCAACTATAACTGAGGATGAGGCACTGCCCAAGGCGCTGGCTTTAATGCACTTGAAGAAAATTCCAAATAGAAAACGAATCCGTGCTGCCAACTAAATAAATTCGTTTTTTTGTATGTCATATGTAAAACAAGAGCTAAGTTATAGTTTTATCAAACAATCCTTACTTATTAATCCTTATGAATTTCTTTTCGGATTGAAGACGTTATTGCCTTGCCTATATTTGTGCGTTATTACTTTTCCTGAGTGTGGGCTTAAAATGACATACAATCATATTAAAAATGGTTGCCGTATTATTTTTGCAACGTTTTGAGGTGACCTCTTACAGCTCCTCGGGCCGCCCGATCCGCCTGTGTGGCTCTACCCACCGCATTATTAATAATGCCTGAGCTGAGCTGAGCTGGGCCAGGCAGAGCGTTTTGACCACCGCCAAAGCGGTTTCAAATGCTGGCCCAATGCAATTTTATTAACGCAACGACAAATGATCGCTCCATGTTGAAGTCATAGCGCTGCTGGCAACTGAGAAAAGCTGAGGCTGAGACCGGGACCCGCAGCAAAGGCTTTGTAAGGAGACCTGAGCAGAGACCCTATTAAAATTGAAAATGTCGCGAGATCACTTATCGGACGGCAATAAAAATGGTGCTTTTAAAAAACAATTTGGCTTTTGGGTGCTACAACAACAGCAGGGCGACCTGAAGCCCCGCACTATGTAGATGTAGGTAGTATTGTAATTTATATCACCTTTTGGTGCGTGGACGGAGACTCGGGGGCGAGAAGATCATCAGGGGGCTCTGTAATACAAGCCACTTAATATTTATGATCTGGCTAACGGGTTGCAGTCAGTTTCGTATTTCTGCTCAGGAAACTAGCAATCGGGGTTAATATGCCAAAAGTCCTGCTTTTCTAAAGCCAAAATATTCAAACTCAAACTTTATTTTGTTTAATAAAAATTCTAAACTATCCCATCTGAGCATTACAGAACTTTAAAGCCAGAAGTTATATTACAAATCTTTCCACCTCAAAAGAAAGGTGCTAACCATAGGCTGAGCAACCGACAATTCAAAATGCAAACAAACATGTCAAAGTTCTCCCCATTCAAAATCCCACAATGCCTGCCAAATAAAGCTCACACCCTACCAATAGTTTAGTCGCCATTGTTTAGAGTTTAATAAACGTCTAAATCATACTTTTGTGAGGCATATGCTAAAGACAAACGAATATGTAATAAGGGGGTGCTGGTCTCAGATTTGAGTATGAAGTTCGTTATGTGGGATCTAATGGTAATGTGTGTGGTCTTTGAGGTCTGGAGCTGTACAATCAAAGTGTGTCAAATTAAACAAAGATGAATATTGCGTTTTAAACTGGTCATTTCGATGGTGTTTGTGGGAGATGAAATAGGAGTAGCACGCAGACGACTTAATATCTTTTAAGATTTCCCAGGGAAATACTTAGAATCAACATCAACTAAGATGCAATTATACGGTGCTAAAAGCCCCTTTTTAGTGGCACCTCTGGTAAATGTCCGATAATTGGCATGCAGCTCGAATAACTGACAGAAATCAAAGCCACACAAAACAAATCAAAATGCATGCATATAATATGTTGTTATATGATTAATGCCCTGCACCGGGCATAAAATCAAGATATCAAAACGGAGGGCTACTGAAATTCTTAATAAAGATAAAGATAAAGGCTGGGCACTGCAGGGCAGGGCAGGGCAGGAAAAGGATCTGTATGTAGCTCTTCCTCATTTCGGAATTGAATGTGAGCTGCGACAGCAACTCAATCGTGGACTCTTTTAGGCAATTCGCAGGCCAATCACGTACGGAGCGTGAGCAAACTTTAAGTTAGATTAATCGAGGCATTGATTATGTTAAGGAGAAATGTCAAAACGAAAGGATATGAGCATTTCCTTTTTTGAGTTACGATCGGTTTCCGGTTGGCTAAATATGATTTGCAGGCAGCAAGGTACGAAATGTAAAGAAATCGCCAGACTCGCATCGCGCCCTCTGATTTATAAGGCTCTTGGATCCAGCTTATGTTTGATTTATGTCCAAGTTACTTGCACAGGACTTTTCCCTTCCTCCCTCTCCTTCTTTTCCAGTCCTTGCCACCACCTACTGTTTCCCAATAACAATGAGATCGATCCCTGCAGCTGCCCCTGGTCGAGTTGGTTGTTTGTCCCAACATAAAGACATAATAACCTAAATAGATCACTTGTCCGGCTCGCACCTACGAGCAAGTGTGTGGTCCTTGTCCCGAGACTGGCGCCAGTATGTCACTCTTTCTGTGGTTTACCAATTGTGCAGGCTGGGTCTTTCTCTAAGGCTGATCTAAGGCCATTTTCCGGGAAATCATTTCACGTCCGACCAGATGAGATCGCCTGCGTAGGACCTTTGATTTGGTGCTCTGTGGGAAAAATCCACATTTCTTATGCAAAAGTTAAGATGTGAATTCGATTGATATAGAGGAAAGATTAAGTCTTTAAAAGATCGAATATGAGATATGCCATTTCCACCTATATTAACATTTACGAAAATAAGTTTATAAAAATAATGATCAAACTTAAATGTAATATTTTTATAACAAAGAGATCTAGAATGTATTTATTATTGATTATGAGCTGCGACAGCATCTTATATTCTGATTCTTTGATAGACGCGCACCATTTAAAGTTCGCTTCCTAAGTCTTTTGTCTACCGCGTCAAAACAACCCAAAAAATCGTAATAAATGAAATCAACTTACTACATTTTGTATTACAGCAAAGACAGAAATTCACATGTGCAGCAAGTATAAGCAATTTGACTGGAAGCGTTGGAAACCAATTCAGATCACATGCAGGTTGAGCCCAACCCCATTCTGTTACCAATTCCGTATAACCATGATTCATCACCGTGATCTCCATCATTGGCATTGTCATTGTGATTGCGGTTCATTGTCCACAAGCCCACACTCGATGGGCACTCGAGTCGCTGTCCCAGTCTCAGTTTCAGCGGCCCGTCTCAAGACTCTAATTGAAGCCTCTTTGGGGCAAACAAAACTGGGCAAAAATTAGCTCAAAGTTATGCAGAAGCCAAGCGAGATGAAAGAACAATATTATTCTTTTGGGCGACGGCAATATTTAGCCCAAGTGTTGCTTAAGCCTGCCCCAAAGACACCGCGTTTACGCACAATTCCCCAAAAGGCCGCCTCTTCATCGAAACTCGCCAAATACTTGGATAAACAAATCGGTGACCGCAAAAAAGCGGAAAAGAAAACAAATCGAATCAGACTAGGGTCTTTTGCTCTAAGAATGAGAGTTTTGAAATCACTTATGGGTTTTTTCCGATGATTAATTGTGGAATTTCTGGGGCTTAAGATGTGCGCTATAAATATGTAGATGAAATAATGCGGGGCCTTTACCTTAACACAATTGCCCGGCCGGCAGATCGGCGATGATTAAAATAAAACGCTCGGCCAGTTTTTGAAAAATAACTTTGACAATATGCCAAAGGGGGACACCGGCTTAAGGCAATTAATTTCGATAATAATTGTTCAATGTGGAGCTTTGGCAAAAGTTACTGAAGCGTCGACAATAATAATAACTTCCCCAACTTAACCCTGAAATCTATATATATACCTATATACGTGCACGGGTATATATGGGGAGCAAGTCATTAACGAGCTCTCGAACAGCTCTCGAACAATGAACAATTTCAGTTTTCTGTGTCACTGAAAATCACACAACTCAGTCCAACTCAGCCAACTATAGCCAGCTTGTAATTGGCGGCCCCCAGACGGGGGAGGCTCAAGATCGGCGATATGTACATATATACGGTGCTGGTGTCTCTGGCAATTGTCAAAGATTGTCAAGTTTTTGGCCTCTTGGTCGTGTGCCTGAGTTTAGTGGGTGAAATTGGTTGCCTGACTTAATGCCGGCGGCCTTCCTCGCGTTTAATAAATGCATAGGAAAAACCTTGCAGATACAGGTTGCATCATAAAATACTTATACCCGTACTTCTACTTACATTCATGTACCTGTACCTATCTCCCCCCGCCGGCACACTTCTGGCATTGTCTCTTATTACTTCTTATACCGTTCGACTCATTGAACTTAAGCACATGAGCATGACTCGGGTGGACGACGACTGTACTGTAACAGTGACAAGCTCCGCACAACACACTATAGCTTGAGATACATATATGTAGCTGCAGCTATAGCATCGGCAGATTGCTAGATGAATACTGCCCAGAGACCGGCGACGTATTCTTTTGTCTTATTGTTGAACAGCGGCGAAACTTTTCTGGGTTAATTTTCATGTTTTTCAATACAATTTTCAGCAGATTTGCTGTCAAGGCTGGAATAATTTTCCATGTCTTGGCGGGCGGCAAATTAATCAAGCACACGCATAATAAAAACAAAGAACAAATTAGTCGGATGCCCTTGAAGAGAATTGTCCACAATGCAGATAATAAGTCAAGATATCTTGCATTCTAGAGTCCTTAATGGGTTAAAGAAAACTACAGAATGCATGAAAATTTATATTCAAGAAACGTCATACTAAAATCAATACCATAAATGTTCGGAATCTTTCGGAATGATCTTTGGCATTGATCGATTTTAGAGCTGTATAGAGCCATGCTTATGCTCCAAGATTTCTGGGAAATCCCTTGCTGGTTCCCATTAGTCTTCACCCGAGGCTAGACTTCGATAACATGTGCTACAATTTGTCTCCGGAGCGGAAGCACACAGGTCGACTTCCTTCCAGATCGGGAAACCGAATAAAAACGCTGAGTTGCATCCTCACCGGGGAAGAAAAAGGGTTCGATGGGTGATTCGTTCGGTCGGCATTCAACAGCTGTAGAGACTGGAGACTCTCCCCACTATTAGAAATTATTACCCTAGATATCCGATTGTCTTAACTGATTGTCAATGGCCATAAATTTATTGAGGTATACAAATGAATGGCCCTTGCACAGGCAGAAGAAATATTAATGATAACGCACACATGCATACGAAATCAAGGCAAATGCAGGAGGACTGAGACTTTTTCCCCGGGGCAAGTGCAGCATTTGTCGACCAACTGCTGGCACTTTTTGTCCGCTCATTTCGTTTTTACCAATCATAGACAGCCATGGTCAAGTCATCAGCAACTCGGCAGCCTGCTGTTGACTTAGAATACTAATTCAGTTCGCTGCTCGGGCCGGATGTGGTGACATTTGGTCGGGCTAGCCTGGCCATCAGCTCTAGCTCTAGCCGCTCCCGCCCTTTTTTTCTCTCTTGGCCCTAACAAATATTGGTTGCAATAAAAAGCTAATAAAGAATATGGAAAGGCAAATGCCTGGCTGACAAGTGCATGGAGCCCAGGGATGGAAAATAGTTTTTCCGTGTAAAGAGCTATTTGACCGAGAGTATGGGAAGGGCTTGCCTAGTTATCAAGCATATAAGACCTTGTCAACTGAATTAACGACCCATATTTAACCAAGAGTTCAGTTTTATATACCTAATGAAAGTAATTCATATCAAAATAAATATTATTGTAAAAATGTTTCACCTAAAGAGAATATGAACTCCCCAACACTATAAATGATAGAACGTAATTTTACATGATATGAATATACTGTTCTTAAATTGAAATACATGTGGTTTGGGCAGGCTTTATAGACTTCTTTCATATCACAAACTTCGTGGAAACCCATATCTTCTGAAATATTTCGGTTCCCATACCCAATAATGGATTTCCACATCCCTGGCGCTATTGTGCATGTCACTTGCTTTCCTTTTGTTTGCTTCTCGGGTAATGCAGCGGCGTTTAACAATTCATAAACATGGTCTGCACTGACGCCACTCGTCTCGGATTTGTCGTCGTCTCCCGTCTGGTTTTTGGTTCACTTTTCAGAGCTCAGTTGGTCTGGAGTGGAATGAAGGCGGGGGGGGGGAGGGAGTCCAAGTACAAGTCCAAGTCCAAGTCCATCTATCCCCAGACAAGAGGCTATCCCGAAGGGAAGTAGTGCAGACAGGGCCATGTTTATGTATGCAAAACTAGTTTCTTTTTTAGGGCCATGTCTGGAAATCGAATCGAAATCGGAATCGAAACCGAGCCAGACCCAATACAAAACCGAAACCAAATCCAAATCCCCAATCCCAAACCGAAACTGAAACCAAAATTAAATGCAATACTATTTGGTCTACGGGAGGATGGCACGCATTTACACGGCCTGGAAGACCATTTTGCGTGTTCGACAAATTTGTAGCTGCCTGTCCAGAGCCTGATCACGTTTTAATTGTACAAAAGCGACGACAACAAAATGTTTCGCTACTGTCGGCTGTAGACTGGCGCCTACCGTGGGCTAATTAACATTGTCGGTGGCTACGGGGGATATGGGGTATGCGGGGGGCGATTTGGCTTTTAGGTCCAACGAAAAATGCTGGCTGTGTTCCCATTCACACTCGCTAAACATTTTACTTTCTTAAATCGTTTTTAATTGTGTTTGTCAAATGGCAATGTGAAACCGATAGACCGCATTTGATAAGGCCCCAAGGTGAAGGAGCCGCCGAGGGGTTGACTCTCGAGGTGAAACTGGGTGTTCGAGATGGGTCTACAGGCACGACTCACGAGTAGTCAAGTAAAACTCGACTTACATAATTTAGGTTTAAACGTAGGAGATACAATGTGCACCTTAATATTATCGTTTTTAGACTTAGTAGCCACCATAACGCATTAAAATGCGAAATATTTACTTATAGTTTACTTATCGCAGCATAATGATTTGGTTTTGGATTTACGCGGAGCTAGTAAGCTCTTTTGGTCGTGTCACGTGGCCACCTCTAACCCTGGATCATTGGAAAACGCTCGATTCTCAAGGGTTACCCCAAAAGATTGTTATGCCTGGCATTTAATTGCCTTGTAAGTGAGGAGCACCGGTAGCAGCTTCTCATTGTTTCGATGTCTTCTCGATTCGCGTTGCACGCATTTCACAGGCCAGTCCCAAACAACAGTCGCAACATCGGTAGCAACATCAGCCGCAACAGACGCAGCAGCAATATCTTCAAAACAGCAGCAACATCAACCGCGATCTACAACAACTTGCTACGTTTTTGGCATCTCGGACGTCGACGTAAGAGATATTGGGTATCGACGGCGGCTACTGATTTTGCACCTGTTTAAATGCTTTCGATATTTGTGATCCCATTGATAATGGCTGGACATAAAACTAGGATGCCATTGACCAGCCAGCGCGACTTGATTGCGGAAATGAGTCGGCTGAACAACGGCGATTCCAGCGAAAGAGACGCGTTTATTGGCACGCTACCAAGGCACGGATAAAGGCACGACCCATCGCATCGGATCGGATCGGACCTGCAACAGTAGCAGAAACTCTAAATTATATATAAAGCACATGTCACCGGGCACATCCCCGCATACAAATGATGGCCAAATGATAAAGTGGCCAACTTCTAGACATGCTCAGGGCACAAACAGCGAAAAGTACATAAACAGAATGGCTAAGGGCGCGGCTTGATAGTGCGTCCAATCTGGCAAAGGGTACTATAAATATTCCATGCAGCCAAGTTTTGGGTTCGGGCTGCGATGGAGTGACTCATAGGGCAGTTCTATAATTTCAGTAGTGTAGGTTTTAAATTGTCATAGTATGAGTATACGAGTTTTCCAAATCCGATTTCCTTTTAGCTCTAAACTGAAAATCTATTTAATCTATTGGCTATCTATTATATTTTTTATGATATTCTGATATTATGGTTTAAAATTTAACATGCAAAACGTAATATTTCTCTGAGTAATACCAATTCTAACACTTGAATATTTTAATTTTTTTCATCCACATAATGTTTAAATTAACACCTCAAGAGTACCCTAGAATTCGCCTTTTGTTTCTACGCGACTTTTGCGTGAATTATGCAAATGAGTTTGGCCCTGGCTAGTTGAATTACGCTCAATGGCGATTGCAATTGCAAGAGGTTTAGCAGCGCAAACGGAGACGACCAAAGCCAAAGCCAAACATCATCATCTTCGTGGCCGCCGTGATGATGATGGGTCCACAGCCACTTGCCACTTGCAACAAATGCACGGACACATCGGGCACTTGGACCACGGTCAATAAAGACGAAGACCAAAGGCCGAGGACCGAGAACCAGAACAAGAGCTCTTTGATCTGCGGCCGCCCCAAAGCGGGCCATTCATTGAAGTCGATTCCCTAACACCTCATCCTCCGAACCTGACTCTGCCCAAGTCCACTCTGAAATGGTCTAAAAGGCCGCGGCCATTAGCCAATATAACAGCCACGCAACGTTTTGTATTTTATCATGTCTACAAAAGTCAAAAAGCCATATTACATCATAACGCAGCCGAGGGAGATGTGAGAGATGAGATGCTGATGCAGTTGCTGTTGCTGATGCTGATGCAGTGGGAAATGGATATGGAAATGGACACGGAGTTGGAGTTTGAGTTGAAGTAGGAGGTGGGGCATGATTCGTTTCGTGCCTAAGTGGCCTTTTGGGAAAAGTGTTCTAATAACAAGCCAAAAAATGGAGGGGAAAACAAAAACTGTTTTAACTGGAAAGCGGTCAGAACGATATTGTTTGCATTTGTCAAATAGATCGCGGCCCAAAAGGGGTTTCCTTTGGCTTTTTCAACTGACCGCCATAAAAGGGTTCGGGGCGTGAGGCCAGCGTGAAATTACACATGGAAAAAAATGTTATCATGAAATATATATTGTTCTGATTATAAAGTCTTAAAAGTAAAACAATCCCTTCTTGTTCATTATGATTTCCATTATTGTATACACTTAGAGGGGATATCCTGCCTAACAGGATAGCAACTTTATACATTTTTTCTCGGTGCAAAATCCCTTTAGCATTAGCTTACCTTCGTCGTGAGTGGTGTGAACTCGTCACTAGCACAGGGTCCTATTCAAATGGTCGGCAAACAATGCAACACCCAGCTGAAATCACCTCCTTCCCCTAAAGGGCCGTTCTAATAAGCCGAACTCGCGGAGCGATCACGGGCAAACAGGCGGCGGTCAGCACGCTTGAAAGAGGGCCCAAAGGGATGGACGAATACCGGTTAACAAGGCCATGAAAGGAGTGCATTGTGCGTCGCCCGTCGGTCACTTTGAGTGTCATAAAAACGGTCGGTCGGAGGGCTAAAAACTTAAAAGCCAGCAAACAAAACGCTGCTCTGCATTCTGTGCTGCCCAGCTAGAGCAGTTAATTAGAATGTGGAGGAGCGCGAGATGGATGCTGTATGCTGGACCGGGAACAGGTACCATAAAGGTCTCATGGCAAACCATGCCATCTTAACCCACTCCATACCATCATCCTGCGATGTCGGTGGTGTGAGCGGCGAAGTGCGCTAGACAAACAAGCTGGAACCAAAAGGCGGCTTGATTGAGTGGCTCTGCCCCTGGAGGAGACGGTTGCGAAAGCCACGAAAAAGCAAAAATAGTCCGTATGAAAATCAAATCAAGTCATAGTCACCAGGCTCAACACCCGAGCAGTTGAAGCCAAGCCACCAGTTATGGAGTCACGTCTTCAACGGCAACTGCTGCTCAATGGTGTGCAGACCTTGGCAATATTTACCAAATGTCAATGCAAAAAGTAGAAGGTGCAATGCAGAAGAGTTGTGAAGAAATCGGAAAAATAAACCGAGGAAAAGGGCCCAGGAAATCGCTGACACGAACTATGAATGCTCTGCAGGAAAGGGTTGATTGGATAACGAATTACCCTCCCAATAATTTCAATCATTTGGCTTTTATACATCGATTTGAGCATAATTCCCTTTTAGTTTAAGGCTGCATTCTTACGAGCATAGGTGTGATTTTTAAGTTAAGCACGCTGTAGGGGGACTATGCCACTTTATGTGTATCTATGCAAATGGCGACCCCCTTGATGCACTCCCAAATAGTTTCCCACCGTTCTGCGATAATCGACCTGCCTCATTTCGCAAGAGTATGTGGCCCACCGAAAAAAATAAATAAATATCACTAAACACAGGCGCAAACGATCGCGCACGTTTGGTAATGGATCACACGATCTTTTAGCAGGCAAAAGACTTGAGCTTGAGCTTGAGTTTGAGCCAAGTGCACGGCCTGCCTGTGAGTCTGGCTCTTCGACTGGGATCTGGGACCCATGCGCAGGTCTCCACGAGGGTATGGCCATAGCCAGGCTAAGGCTATGGCTATGGGTCTGGCTTTGGGTAGAGCTCTGCCGGGGTAAAATGACATTGACAGTGACACTGCTCCAGCAACTGCAGAAGCCGGAGCGATCGAGTGCGGAGTGCAGAGTGGTTCTGGGTTAATACGTGCACTAAGCGTATCAGTTAACCACACAATAACCCGGCGACCGTTCGCATAAGTGTTGCTAGCTGCTGAAGAAGCCTTAAGTGTCAGCTCAGGTGATTGCTGGCTTGAAGTGCAACGATTCTGCCGTTCGAAAAAGGAGGCATCGGTGGAAATTCGCTGAGGAATGGCACCCAGGAAGGTCGCACACGTTGCAATCGAAGCACTGGTTTCGTCGTTGTTTTGGTGGCCCAAAGCTAGATCGAGATCCGTCCTAATGATGTCAACCCTTTCCACAGCCTGGCCTGGCTTAGAACCACCAACCACTGGACAGCTGGCTCTGCCCCATTAGACTAATTTAACGAGCTGTAACATAAATTCCCTGTCTCCACTCGATCGGTTGCAGCTAGAGCTCCTGCTGCGGTGGTCGATACTCAACGATACAACGTGCATCGTGGGTTTTCCCACTAAAAATTTTGACTTTTTGACTTCTTTACGAGCTATCAAAATCACTTGTGGCCCAGCCTCACGCAGACCTTTAAATCTAATTTCGTTTTTCAAAAATAAATAAGGGTAACAAGATAAGACGAGGCAGTAAAAAACAACAACCAATAATCAGGCAAGCAGATAGGTCATATACACTCGAAAAAGTACTAAGTCAAAAGTCAACCTATGTCAACCTATATGTGATATTATAGAAATCCAGAACATTCTACATTCGTTTTGTACCCTTATCATAAAACTTAAAGGTTTACGATATCATTACATATTAATTCTTTGTAAAGCTTATAAATTAGCATGTAAGGTTTTAGGGTTACTATAATTTTAGCACCACTGAGTGCACTAATAATATTTTTCTTTTTATCTCAAACTGGAGATAGAATTTTTTTGAGTGCCCTTCTCGCGATAAGGATCAGGCCCCTGAGTTGATTTGAGCTCGAGTTCGTTAGGCGTTTTGTCCTCGTAAATGTTCGAGGTGCTGGCTGCACAAATTAATATTGTGGATTGTGGTGTGCGGTCCTCGGAGTTCGGAGTTCTATCCTCGGTGCTCGGTGGACATGGTGCCTTGCTGGTGGAGAGAGGCACGCTGTCGGGGGCCAAACACACCGAACGCGAAGACAAAAGGACATCATCAGGCGGTCAAAGCAAAACAATGGGCAAATTTGTCGTAAAGAAGCAGGCCCCAGAGAGAAAGTCCACGAGAGGATTTATGCAGCTGTAACCGTGTCTGGGTTAGGTCAAGCTGGTGATGATGATGATGATGCTGCTGCTGATGCTCTTAGCCGTTCGCATCATGATCATTTCACTGGCAGTGCAACCTCAACTTTATCGTTGGCATGCGTATGCTTGACCTGTAAGTTCACTGGACACGCATGCGCCTCGAAAAGCAAAGGAATCATTTGAAAGACCTGCAAGGGAATGCTCGACATACAATTGATGGCCGAGGAAGTTACCCTACATTCATTTAAATTTACTTCTTTGGATTTCATAACATTTCAGCTAAGGTTGTATGCAAATTTATTCAAGTAAATATGCGACTTTAATATACCTATTTCGGTCGCATTAAAATCTTTAAGCTCACTACGACACCCATAAAGGCAAGTTTTATGCCCTAACTTGATCGTTAAACTCCCATGAGGCAATATACCCAAAGACAAGTGGTCACCCAAAATCAGAAAAAAGGAATGAAACAGATACCAGAAGACCGGATCAGCTCGTACCTTAATCGCAGCACTTTAATCGACACGCAAAGTTCGTTTAAGTTAAATAAACGTTTAAACGAGAACACGGCGCGCGAAGGGAATGGCAATGGAAAAGCACAACCAAACCAAAGGCACCACAATGAGAATGAGAATGAGACTGGGAATGGGTCAGAAACAAGCGAACGGCATGCGCTACACGCAAAACTTGTCCGAGGACCAAGATGAGACCCCAAGGAATCAGAAGAAGGGTCCCCAGTCGGATGAAAGAAATATATACAAAGAAAAAAAAAAGAGAAAAATCAGAATGCGTGCCCCGACTGGGTGTGTACGAAATGTTTAAATTAAGGTGCATATCAAGTGCACCAGATCACTAATTACCAGCGCCAGTTTTAAGCCAACTCCGGGCCAGGAATCCCTTTCGGCCAAATCCGATCTCGTGTGAGCCAAGCGCCCCCAAAGCTCAGAGTTTGTTTTTCCATTCGATCCGTCCATAAGTCCAACCGAAAAGGGGGTTAAAGGTGGTGGCGTCGGATTCGAAATCAATAAAGATGAGCCTCCGATTGGCCATGTGCCATGTGATTTGCCCAACTCGGGCTCTACGTTCTCCCGGCCACATTAAGTGGGTTAATGTCTTGCTGGGTGGAAGAACAATGGAACTGTCCGTCATCTGATCGGATCTTGGAATAGCACTGAAATGCAGTCGGAATATGGTTAAGGAAAGAGGCAGAGAGGAAGAGTTCACATCTGGGGTCAAGTGGGAAGTGCCACACATCGCAGTTCATTAAATGCAGCTCTCTTAATATACGGATTATAGCTAAATGAAATTAGCGAAGGAAAAAGCTATAACACACGGCTTAGCTGTACTGAAACAATCTTTCAGTTCCAGAACCACTATTAATATAAGTTTCATTTTTGCTTCCTCAATCCACGACTCCTTGAAAGTTAATGATCTCGGCTCTTCAGTCCAACTGGCAGCTGAAGATATAAATATGATGCGGTATGTCATAGTTTGTTTTGACTATTTGTCAGCGAGTTGTGAGTCTACGAACACGCCCCTTACCCTCTAGAGAATCTCGACGGTAATTAAGGCCGCTACCGGACGCAAAAGCGGTTGAGGCATTGACTCTGTTCAGATTGCTGACTTGCCTTTAACAAAATTTTATGCAAATCTTTGCATAATTTCTCATTAAAGACATGTTTCCACCATATAATGTGTCAATAATATTTGCGATTTTTTTCTATATTGTTTCTTCAACTCCATTGTCAGCGATCGAATGCAAATTGGGAATTTATTTTTTCAGCGCGATGCCACTCCACTCCGGCTGCAATTATTTAATTTAATAAACATGTTCTTACTGCGCGCGTATTATATATGTCTTGCATGAATTAATTTGAAAGCTTTAACCGATGGAGCATTAGCATTGCGAACGGTCATAAATAATTAAATGCGAATACCCGTAGAAAAAGGCATTTGCAGGTGCTTGTCTTGAACTATTTTTAAAGATGTGCTCAGCCCGAGTCGCAGTTCAAGTCCGAGTCTTTGTCCATAACTCGGCGAACTCTCTTAGTATTGCATCTATCATAGATCACCAGACAAGCACAGTCACACTCATGAATACCCTACATGGGGTCAATAAAGCATCTTGAAAGACCCCTTTGGCGCCAGGTAACTTGATCTAGCCCGCTTGTCTGCGGACATTTTCGTTTGGCGCCTGCATTTTGACAGTCAATAAAATTTTGAAATGTTATACTTTCAGCCCATTTTAATGCTGAATCGATTTTATTTCCCTCCGCCTGTCTCATTCTTCTCGTCTTTCTTGTCTAAATGGGTTTTTGATTGGAGAGATTTGGGCGATGAGGCAAATGAACCACTTTTTCAGTTTGACAGCAAGGTGAACACAAAAAACGAAAGTCTTGGGCAACGAACTTGACGAATGATATCGATATACCCTGACATCGGGTTAAAGAATACTGAAATTCGACGCATGCTTTGTTATTATTGAGGCTTGTGCTTCTTATCAGTCATAAAGAAAGCTGAACTCGTTCCATTAATTTTATCGAATGCTAAACAAAAGACTTAGGAAGCGAACTTGATTTGACGGCTTATCTAGAAGTGCGTAAAATGGGATATAAATTACTACTCAAACCAACTACTCTCAAGGAAATATCTTGTCATTTTATCTTAATTTGTTACTCTTTATTAGATTTGTATATGTAATAATCTTAGAAAATTAAGAAAAGTTTTGGTAGCCAAAATAAGAATTATTAATTTGCTTCAACAGTTTTTTTTATTTCTTAACATAGCGTAGAGATGGGCGGGCGTATTATTTTCATACTAGGTTAATGAATTTGCATTTGCTGTTTTAATTTGACTTCTTTATTGACTTCTATGGCTTCAGTGTATTGTATTTATTATATTTTGTGCGGCTCATTTTACTATGACTCTTTAATAAACTATAAAAATAAATTTAGAAACAATGACGACAAAACACACGTCGGAATGCGATCGTCAGCGATACAATGGCGTGCGCTGCTCATCCAACCGCCCCTCCTCCCCTTTTAACCCATATATAGGCCCCATCATGCATATTGATGATATGCTGTTCGCCTGCCCATCTCTCCACTACGGCCCGATACGTCCCTATCCCAATTGGATGGTTTATTGTCACTGACGCCTCATGGGTATTACTTTTGACACAGCCAATGTCGAGCATTACGATATTTAGCATCCAAGAAAGTCGGGGATCCTGCATAGTTCTCGTGCCGCGGCCGACTGTCCCATTCATCATCGGGTGGATAAGGCAGTCAGTCAGGCCATCGGGCCATAAACAAAGTTCGGCCCGATCGGCCAGTCAGCCGCCTAATTAAGTGATTAAAATTCTGGCCATCAACGGGGCGTATGACTTTTGTATGTGTTAATATAAAGTTTATTATTTGAAGCAGCACGTGGTCGCACTGCCAGGCAGAATCGGCACTGCCGGAGATATCGAGTCGGCCCATATCGGAGGCACAGGCATAGGCCTAATGCTCATGACCGCAGCATATAAAACATGAAGCTTAGGGGGGCTAGCATCGAATTTCTGTGCGTAACATTTGTGGCATTTTTAATTTACTACACAACTGCCTTACAGCAATCGCGAGTGCAATGGGCAGGCACAGCAAAGCACTTAACGGCTGCTATATCGGTTTTATTATCGGCCATCGCCGATCGACTTGCAACCGAATGTTGATTGAATTTATGCCAAAGCATTTGTTTTCCGTCTCTTTTTGGTGTTGCCATTGACAGGCCACGCCCATTTGGCCCGTGGTTAACGAACATCGAGCCAAAGACACCGCCGATCAGATATATGTATATGGATATATGCTCGCATGTTTGAACAGAACTGATTTTGAAACAAGAGCGGTAGCTGAATACGTAAATAATTTATTGGCTTTGATCCTATAGGAATGTGCGGTAGCCGACAAACTTCGTTGATACATCCAGCAGATACATCCGAAAGATAGTTTGCACCAGACATATAGTCCATAATAATGTGCTTAAACAAATCAGAAGAGTTCGTTAACTTTAAGGTACAACGAATACGTTGTATGAGTATTTTTAAATAATTTTCTTAAAGTGTTTGTTTTGTAATTAAATACACTTTTCTATGATGTCACAACTAAAATTAAATCAATAAAAGCAACACCGAAGTAAACGTGCCGTGGAATTAATGAGCTTCAAGACGACATTGTAAATAAGTTAGTTCAATTATCCATAAGCAAAAACTTCAAATATGAATTTGTGTATTCTGAAATACACCGAAAAGCATTGGAAACGACAAAAGTTTAATTTTTAATAGTTTTTATTTTTCTTTGTATAAAACTAAATGCCAATCTTTAGACATACCATAACTAGGACTATAATAGAATAAAATACTTAGAGACAATAAAGATCATTCTTAGACTTAACAATTTGTATGTACAATAGCATTTGAGGGTGGGAATGATTACTACTTCTACGGCTCTTCCGCCGGCTAACTTTAAAATACAATTGCAAACAAGCTCAAAGATATATTTACAATTTTAACGTTTTCATAAAAAATAATTTTTGGATCCGAGCTCAATAGGTGAGTGTGAGTGTGTGTGTGGTGGTATATAGGTGTATGTGTGCGAGTGCAATGCAACTACCTGGTCAGGCTGTCTCTTTCCAGCAAAACCTGTCTGTCCCTATCTCTTTCCACTTCCCTAAGTGTGAGCGAGCACACGAATAAATTTACATTTTCTTTAAGTAACAAAAAATAAACAACGAGGGTTTTTGGGGCGACTCCTCCCACTTGGTTTTTTCGCCGTGTACTTAGACACACACGAATATTCCCCTCATGGCACTAGCCGCATTGTGGGCCACCGCGAAGCCACCGAAGTGGGTGGCCTCTGCACCACCTAGCTTCTGCCGCTTGACTTCCGCATGGGCGGTGGTGGTGTTCGGTGAGTGGGCGGCGGAGTGGGAGGAACTGCTGCTGCTGGTGGTCAGGCACTCGGCCTCCAGTTGGTAGAACTTCCGGCGCGGAGCCACCTCCACTTCTTGATCCTCGGAGCCGCTGTCGTTGAAGCTGTGCACGGAGCTCCGCGAGGTCTTCATGCTCAGATCCATGGGTCCTTCTTGAGCGGAAACGGTGGGAGGATGCACTGGTACAACGCTGGTGGTTTCGCCGCCAATGGAGCAAACCGAAACGGGCGACAAGCTCTGCATCTTGGCCGCAAAACTCAGCGGGCTGCTGCTAGTCGGAGTGGTTGGCGTGGCTCGGATGGCAATGGGATGCAGGAGGCTTGCGGACGACTGATGGCTGTGCACGGAGTGAACATCCTCCTCCAGGCAGACATCGATGGGCGACTGGCGGGCCGAGGAGGTGGGCTGCACCACTGGTGGCTGGCTGGCGGGACTAAAGCGGTTCTGCGACTCAACGGAATCCACGCTCTGGCGGTGCTTGTACATCTCCTGCCGGTAAGCGGCATCGGCAGCAGAAGCCGCTGCAGCGGCAGCACTTGCATGGTAGCCTGGGAAGAGGAGGTGTGGGGGCAGCTGGAAGGGCGACTGGTGCGGTACACCGCCCATCATGCTGAAGAAGGGCAGGGCGGCGGATGGGTCGGACAGATAGCTGGGATAGCCCAGCAGAGGCATATGTGGATGACGCGGCACCTGCTGCTGCTGCTGCTGCTGATGATGGTGGTGCAAATGGGCGGCCATGTCCCCAAATCCGGGAGTGTGTGGCGAGCCCACCGGGGAAGAGGCCGACGGGGCACCACCCACCGATACGCCACCCGCTAATGGAGGCGCCTTGCCCGCCGCTGCGGCGGCCTGTTCGTGCTCCTGCAGCAGACAATGGATCTTGAACCAGTTGGAGCGACGTCCGTAGCGGGATCCCCCCTTCGACATGCCCACGTTGTAGCACTTCCTCAAGCGGCACGCCTTGCAGGTGGTGCGGTTCTTCTTGTCGATGATGCACTTGCCCTCGTTCTTGCACTCGCTGATGGTGCTGATGTTGTTGTAAGAGCGGCCAAAGAAGGACTGCAATGGCGAAGGGAAGGACGAATGTGGCTTAGTTATGTGGTATGCAACTCATTAGCAAAAGAAGAGCAGAAATTCATTCAAGAACTTAAGGCCAATGGTACAACGATTTGAATCGCCGATGGCCTGTTCCTCGAACATTTCTAAAACTAACCCCTTGGGGGGTTACGTTCTGCTAATTTATTTGTCAATGGATTTCTTGAGACACAACTTACCTTGCAGCCCTCGCAGGTGAAGGCGCCAAAATGGAAGCCCGCCGCCGGCTCACCGCACACTTTGCATGTCTGGTTCATCTGGAAGATTGTAAAGAAATCCCGCGTTAGTAAGGGTTTAATCCACTGGTCGAGAGGTATATGTGTAATCCACAAGTAGGCGAACGGCTCTGGACACTAACCAAGTTGAACACCATTTTGGAATGATATTTGTTGGAATTTTGAATGCTTTTCTCACGATCGCTGTGAGGATCTGCTGTATGATCTGTTCGCTTGGAATGCTGCTGAGCAACTGATGCTGAGCTCTAGGCGGGCCAGGATATATATAGGAAACTGGGAAAAACTAGACAGGATGGGCGTTTTTTATGATCACAACAGGCCAAAAAACTTAAGCTGCCGGATTATGCAACCCTATGCGTTCATTTTCATTTTTTTCGCGCTGTCCAGTCATAAAACTCAGGTAGATTTTCTTTTTTATTCGAAGTCATTACGAGTGCTGCGAAAATAGTGTTCCCTAAAAAAATGCAGCAGCAGTCCAGACCTTGACGTTCGGCCATAAAAACTCACGCCGATTTTTCCCGAGTCAAACAAAAAATAGAAAATTCGGCTTATGAAAATTGTGATTTTTTTCCCGCTGCCTCGGGACGCAAAAAAATAAGGAAAAGATGGAAATGTGGCCGTTAGTTTTTCGCGTGAAACAGTAAAAAATAAAAGTAGTGCACAAGGGATCGTAAAATTTGCCGACGGCCGCGACCCAAAAACAAGAACCGTGAATTGACTTTGATCTCATGTTGTCTCCCTCGCTCAGAACTTACCTTTTTGCTTTTTTTTGTTGGATGGGCACTAGGTTTATGACGACTTTTTAATTGCAGCGATTCGCGATCGTTGCTGCACGTTTTCTCACTTTGGCAGTTTGTGTCTGTTATTTTTTTTTTTTTTGTTTTGTTTTCGGTTTGCAAGCACTTTTCGATCAGTCTGAGTGATTCAGGTTTTCAACACTTTGATTATAATTTTGGATACGATTTGATGTGATGTATGGTTTTTGATCGCCGAAACAACGCGGTTTGGGAATCCTCGATGTGTGTAACTGACACTTCGGCTACTAGCTGACGACTGATTTCTGGCTGAGAGGTTCGACTGGCAAGAAGCGTTTCTGTGTTTCGCCTACTGGCCGAACTCTTTGGCTTATGTACTCGCACTCACACCAAAGCAAACTTACCAGTTTTCAGCCCCAGCTCTCTGATAAATCACGGCTGAAACCACCACCTTTAAGACTCGGATCGAGTGAGAGAGCGATCGAGCACGCACACATGCGCATTGAGTTCGAACCCCACTCGAGCGAAATGTTAGCAGAATGTTAACGCTCTGTTGTTGAATGAATAGAAAACACTCACTCACTCATTCAGATCTCACGCTCAGTCTCTCTCTCTCTCTCGATTTTGAGTTCCCTGTAATCAGGCTATTTGCATGGCCCTGATATTATTCGTTATTCGTTTATTTATTAAAGATACTCGCGTGCTAAGGGCGGCTGGATTTCTCACTCACTCGAACACCACACACACACACACACACCACATTGACTAAGCTATTGACTTCATTTTTAACAGCTGCTCATTTTTTTGGCATGGGCGGAGCCGTTTTGGCTGCTCGAAATCGAAATGGTTGGAGGCCAATTCGCTTGGGGTTTTCTTTTCAAAGTCCGCCGGTTTTTGGGTACATTTAGAGTTGCCTGTATGCCTAACACCTAGTTTGATTTTCAAAACCTTTTTCCGCGGGAAATATTCCCACTTTCTGTGTGATTCACAAACTGATTCTCAAGATTTCATGAAATGTGTTAAAATTTGCATAACCGCGACTTGGCAATAAATTGAAACGCTTTAATTAGAAGTTAATCAATAAGAGATCTGCATTGATTCATAGCAAAAAAACGATAGTTGAGTATTATTGAGTATGTAATTGCGTCCGAAAAGTTATAAAAAATACTATTTAGACGGGCTATTACCCGGATTCAGAATGATTCATATTAAAGTAGTTGATTTGCAAGCTGGTTCTAAAATAGCATACAAAAATAGGTTTAAACCATACAAGTTCAATATGAATAGAATATAATTATAATTATTTTAATAATTTTATTAATATTACACTTTTAGTAGAGTAATATTTCGCAAATAAATCATGAAATTATATTATTCTTAAATATTATAAAACTTTCTTATCCTCTCCTTCACCATCATTATACTCAATAAAATACAAATATCAATCGAATTTAATTGTAACCCTTTTAAAAGTCAACTTCCAACATAATTTCTCCTTTGTGTAAACAAAGAGCCTTATGGCGGCACTTAACTCTTTTTATGAATATTTATTGTTGTTTGCTCAAAGCCAAAAAGAAAGAAGGAGCTACCTGTTTAACCCTTTTATGCCGCTAACCGATGTGCTTAACCCTTTTATGGGCGCGCATTGTACCAAAAGGGTTGTTCAGACCCAAAGACAGGAACCTTGACTTTTTCACTCCGAAGTGTGGCTAGTATTATAAAATATAAAACTTCAACCGATGTACTAAACCATGTCTAAGGTATACTCTTAACAAAAACTCGTTAGCTGACTTCCCAGAAGATTTTCCATTTGACTTTCATTTGTTGCATCAGGCAGAGGAATTCCGCGTAAAAACGGGAAAAAACGCACAAAAGGCTTGTAAAAAAGTCAAAAAGCAACAAGAACCATTCTTCGTTTCAATTCCGGCATCTCGTTTTTCGCTTAGCCACCCACCTTTTTTCTAATCGATTCATTTTTATTGCCCACCGTTTTTTTTTTTTTTTTTTCTCACACCATAAAAAAGACTCGTTGTCGAAAATTCGTTACAAAAAACGCAGTTCAGGCGTTTTCGCGAATTTCCGCGCAAGCCAAATGGGTAATTTTCCCGGGGTAATTAGTTAGCTCGAAAGGAGAGGAAAAAATGAGAACAATGTGACTTTAATCCGGTTTAATCCCCGGCTTAAGTTTTTTGCCGCCCAGCAATGCGTTCGCATCTTTCAAAAATAATAAAAAAAACCGAGCCGAGTGTCGCGTCCGCCGTCATAATTATGATCCTAGGATAATCTGCAGCTTAGGTAAGCTGATCCCGCGATTAGGTAACGAAATCGCTGGCTTAGGTACCCACAAGAATTGGCCTAAAAAACTCAGCCTGCGTTCGGGCCACGTTTGCACGTTGTGGGCCGTGCGAGTCATAAAGTCAGGCCGTTCGGTCGTAACCATAAAAATTGTCGAGCAGCCGATGGTTATAACCCGAGCCAAACAAGAGCACCCGAATTCCACCCATCCATCCACCCATCCGCAATTTTTTAAGCGGAAAAGGGATAAAACGGCTGCATCTCGGCATATGTCTTCACCTTGAAAGACAGCGGGTCTGAACCAGAACCAGGACCTCATATAAAAAAGTCAATTGCCGCCGCTAGGTTGCGTAAAAAATGACAAATTTTCCCGGGAAATAACCTCAAGGTAAGCTATTGCTAGAAGGCTAAAAAACAGTCGATTGGTAAAAAAAAAAACACAATAAAAAAGTAACGCACAAATCTGCGCTGACTTTTTGACTTTTCAACTCTGGCTTAATTGCCCAATGTCGTAAAAACGAAGAAGCTGTCGGAAATGGCAGCTACTAAATTGTGCCTAGGTATGAATACGGTTCCGGATTTCTGGCTATATTGCCATATCAGCCTTAACTACTCAAAATGTCAGAGAAGCCAAGAGGCCCCCTTTCGCATTTACATAGTTTTGATTGCATCATTTTGGCCAAATGACTGTATAACCAGCACATATCAATCAAATCGACCCCAGGTCCGTCCGAACTTGTTCGGATTCGTATTCGCTCACAAAGGTAATTTGCATATTTTTGATTTAACAGCTCGGACTTAGTATTTTGTTTTGCCATCTTTGTTATTGTAATTATGTGCGAGGAATTTGCATTTTCGATATCCTACACAACGGGCCGGTCATCTGTCTGGCTGGCCTGGTCCACAAAGATAAGATTCAGCTGGATTCTGCTAAATATTCGATGGGCAACATTACGATTAGTAAATTAATGGCTTACATGCCACAGATTTGGGCATAATGCCTCAGATAATCCAATGAATCACATCACGTTGGATAACAACGGCATCGAGCCCTGGACTGAGATGCCTTCATTATCTCCGATGACTGTTCAGGTTTCATTATATAGTAAAAAAAAAAAATACCTTTGATGGCCGGCGACGGGTGGCGGCAGGAGAACCTCGGCTTTTCGTTATATAAAATTGGAGGCGGAAAATATTTATCACACACAACGACTTTTCTATCTCACATCGGTGTAAATTAAGAATTGTTCGGTTTAAGCACTATTATTATCCGGTGTAGTTTAGAATGTGCTGCTGCTTCATGTAGTGTGTTTGAGTTATTGATCTGGCATATATGATTTATTTTATAATGTATAATTCCAAAACTTTATTTTGGGAAGTATATATCATTAAAAAACAAAGGTTTCTTTTAAAGTTTGAAAATTGTTAAACATATCTGAAGAACAGTTTGCAAAGCAAGAAATGTATAAATAATTCAAATCTGTACGCCCCTCTTGTAAAATAACCAAACACAATTTTAGCATCTATATTCAAAAGTTATAATTCATTCCTTATTTTTATTTGTTTTTGCAGGGTATCAAAATTATTTTTTAGCCGAACTAACCCGTGATTGGTATTATATATTAGATTTACTTTTTGCGCACATTCTCGAAAAATTAGAAATTCAGCTTGGGGGCTAGGAAAAGTCAATAAAACTTGTTTGGCTAATTTCTCAAGGCATCTGGAAGTTCTCGATGTCTTTGATATGTGGTTGGTTCGGTTTCGCCTGACAAATGTCTTGTGTTTAATTGTGTTTCAGTAATGTCTTCATTACGCCTTCGATGTTCCTCTCACCTAAAACTCGTTTCGATGGTTTAGCGGGCTTTGTATTTGATATATGGCCAGCGTTTATTGATTCTCTCGGCGGGAATTCTTCAGCTTATCACTGAATCGGACAATTGATATTGTATTGGAATTATGAAATTATGCAAATTCCGAAATATGATTATTGATGGCAGCACAAAAGGCAAACAATGCTGGAGCAAAGGGGTTGAAAACACTTCTAAGACTTTTGGCAAATATGAGATTTATAATCGAGTGTGACAGCATAAATAATAATTACGCTACAATTATGACAGTAGGGTTTATCCGATCCGGTGAGCGGATGGAATGGAAATAGTTCCGATCATCTAAGCCTTTCGCCAAATCTGCGAGTTTTCCGTTGGAGTTTCCCTCAGTTTTAGTTTCAGTTTCAGTGCGAGTCTGGCATGGACCAACGCCAAACTTCCCACGGATCACAGTCCGGAGATCTAAGATCGCTAACGATATGTTAATGTAAACCGAAGTACCCACATGTTTGAGATTAAACTCTGCTCCGGGACTGGGCAAAACCAACGAGCGGAAGTCGAAGCTGCGGTTTGGCAATCAAATTTCCAGCCAGGCGGGAAATGCGGCAAATTTTCCAAAGCGTTTCGCGGTTTTTCACACAGTTTCCGTAGCTGGCTGGTTGGGTGGCTGATCTCAATTAAATCCGCCTGGCCGGCGACTCGGGACTTGTTTGATCGGATCCTGGCTTTGGAATTTACACAGATTGCACAAGTCGATGAGATAGCGACCCCGAAGGACTTCGCCGGCTGACTGCCTGGCACAACACCGACCCGTAATCCACGTCTAATGCTCGATAATCTATCTAAGCCGCAAGCAAGTTAAGCTAACTGGGAAAAAACGCCGTCAATGGACAGCCTGCCGGGAATTCCTCGTTTCACTGAGCATCGTGATCTCGAGCGATCCGTCCTACGAAATCGCCCTTACTACGAAGCCAGATTAGCCAACATGACTTTGGTTATACCCAGGTTGGTCTATAAGATCATAATTATCGCGGCGAAAGTAAGCATGCGAGCAAAAAAATAATCGTAATCTTTCTGCGAAGAGAGTTGTAATACCAAACGCGATTACATAACTTCAGAAAACAGTAATTACATTTGATCTATTATCCGATAAATACTCATACTTATGATGTCCTTATATATATCCGCTAAGTTCTTATGCGAAATTAGTTTTATAAAATTGCAGTATACGAAACGAATGTGATAGTTTCATTAAAATAGAGCTTTCCAATAAAAATATAGAATTTTCTTCAGGTTACGAACTGTTTTCCGGCACTTATTTTCTATTTCTGGCACGATCAGTTCGATCACAAGCCCAAGTTTGATTCCCAAGCAATTGCAAACAGTTCGTGGCCCACACACATTAGTTTCCTGGAAACATATTTCATTGGGTATAAATATGATTTCTCTTATCGATTTTAATGATCGCCCATAAAAATTCTGACCGGATACCCCCGTTCTACCCCCTCTAACTTTTTTAATGCTTATCTTCAATCACTGGGGAAAAACAAATGATTTCCCCTCTGATGAGCTTTGATATACGGACAATATTTTCAGTTAAACAAAAAATTAAATTAATTCTTAATAATCAGATACTGATTTTTTAACTCTTTCAAGTATTCGTGGCATTGTTATATACGTATTTTTTCCAGTGTAGGGAGTCATCTGCCGTTTCATGCCAACAAGTGCAGCAAACGCCCCAAAAGCGGCGGACAGCGCCAGTCGTCAACGTCATCGTTTGCTTTAAGGCTGAGTACAAAAAGTACTCAGTTATGCAAAGCGCATTTATGCAACGATATTCAACCAATGGTGGGTGGGGGGAGGGCTTGATTCGGGAAAGGGTTGCCAACGAACGTCGACCATTGACCATCGAACGATCATTTGGAATACGCCTTGGCATTCAGAACGCGCTGCATTTCCTGCCCGCCAACGGGTCAAAAAACTCGCCCACACTTCATAGACCTGGCTAAAAAACTCTTGAATGAAATTGAGTAGTGCAGTGAGGGAAATTAAAAAATAAATACATCAAATAAAATGTTTCATGAAAAAAAATCCATTGCTAATTTTGTTTAGCAAATGTGATTTCAAGATAGCTTCTTCTATAGTTTAGGGAACCATTTTCATATCAACCATTAAAAATAGCCCTAAATTCTCTGTGTCCGCATTCACAGAAATTGTAAAACTATTATTAATTTAGTTATGGTTCAATATAAAAAAATCCATTGCTTATTTAGTCTAGTAACTTGATCTGTGCTTACTTAAACTTTTATACCAACGATTATTCCTAACCCTTTTTTCTCTCTGTACATGCATTCAAATGTTTCGGCTAACTGTTATACTATTAATTAATTGTTTGCCCTTTGGCCGATTTAAAATGCACCACATCGACCCATGATCGGCAATAAAGACGTCTGGCTGGCGCCGGTTGCCAGAATTTAGGGGTCTACATGCGATTACCCTTCGATTTTCCAAGTTGATCGAGTGAGTACTGGACTCCCATGCCCATTGCCACTTCATTCATGCTGATCTGTTCCATTTCCAATTAGGTGCACGTTCGCTATGCTAATGACTGCATTTTTCCACCTTATCATGTCCTTCCGCCAGCTTTTGTGGCCAAGACGACTCGGCTTTGCAGCGGCACTTTGAGCCGGCTTTTTTGACAAACTCACATGTCATTTGATTTTATGTTCACACGGGACAATTTATATGCTAATTTGCAGTGCGCATCCGCATCAAAGGCGAGCCGTTGACGGTTGCCTCTGATGAAGGTGTTAGAGAAGTAATTACGCTGCATTTAAATGCTCAATTAGTGCGAAGACAGTACCGCATCGGCTGTCTTTCGGCCCACAGTGAAGCTCCCCCCTAGATGCTTCTTTTCCCCGATTCTGCAACACCCCACCGCAGATTTTCCCCTCCTTGATTGCTGGAACCGCGCACATGTCACAAACGAGCGCATCGAACTTCAAACGCTTGAAATGTGTTTCCTTTGCGGTTCAGCATCGTTATCCACCCACCAATGTTGTTTCGCTGACCGCATAGATCTTGGTTAAATAAGGATAGAATGAAGACGGTTGCTGCAGTTCCACGAACCAGTAAACATATATATAAGAAAAGAACAAACCTATATCCATCCATACGAGTTAAGTCCAGTCTCTTGACTATTAAATTAATACGGTTAAATTACACGTATTATTAAATATATTTCTTTCATATTAGGCTTATGAAAAGTGCCCCGCCTGTCAAGGGAAAGTTGGCCATGCTCTGCCCACATCTCACTTTCTCTAGACCCACTCCAAGTCCCTTATCTCTGCAACTCCATTTGACCATTTTGACCATTTGGCGATCTCTTTTTGCTCAGTACCTTTCCAGGTCACCTGTTCGTAAAAAGGAATTACACAAACTAAACACTCCTATCTAAGTTATTCAGCACTAAGTGGTCTCACCTCGGCCACATCCCCATCCTCGTCCACTGCAAAATGCCTTTGTCACCGACTTTCCCAAGGCCCCAACTGGTCGCGTTCGTTGCGATCGAGGAGTAAACTCCTAAATTATAATAAACGTGCAATCGTAATGTGTGCTTATGAACATAATCTTCGGGTGATTTCGCATGAATTAGCGATGCTAAATGTCAAATCGAAACGATATCAGTGCAGTTCAAAAGCATCGCAGTTCGCCGGTCCCCCAACCGGTATCCCAATCTCTCTGGCAGTCGTAAAAACTGAGAAAAAGGAGGAAACCAATCTGACTCAGCGATTGATTCAAATGTGCATGCGAACGCATTTCGCAAATGCCAAACACACATAAAATCCAGAGTTGACTTTCTGTAAATGGTGCACTGCACCATGGACATATACGATGGGCCATCGTCGATGGAATCTGCACGGAAATGCAAATTAGTTCAGTTCAACTTTTAAAGCAGATCAAAACAGACTTTTAGTTTAAGTAGAGCATTTAAGATCTTTACTATATATCTGTAAAAGAAGCAAGAACAAACCAGTTTTATTTATTTTTAAAATGTAAAAGTAATTTATGGTAAGATATTTAATTATATGGCTTCATATAATATCATGCATTTATAATAACTGAGTAAACACATTTAATAATTTAATTTTTATGTTAACTATAGTCACAATAAATGATTAAATTTCTAAGATGTAATACTTGATATATTTCACAGCAACATTTCTGCAATTTTGTGTAATATTCCTCAGTGTTTGGCCACCTGGGAATGGGAACGCATCGGACTTTTGCACTTGTTCTGGCAGCAGTGGGCAAATAAAAACCAAATTTGCATAGCATTTTGTACACGGGACTGTGCCTGATAAACTGGGCTGCTCCAGGCAGGTGGCCCAGGTCCCAAGTGGCCGGTGTCCCCGATCCTCCCGAGGAGCTGCCACTAAAGAGGAACATTTTGATGATCGCGTTGGACTTTTACGACACACTTTGTGGCTATTTATGCGGTGCATCTATAACCGACTTGGGTGGTATATCGAGCATTTCGAACCGCCACTCATTAGCCGCGCTGGCTATAAATATTTTGATTTGTGGCAAACGCAGTTTTCCGCTGCAACAAATGCAGTACGAAGTGCACATGCGATGGCCGCAACTGGAGTGACGTTTTAATGAGCCACGGCTAACAACAACGGCTAAGAGCCAGCGAAAAGCTAAGAAGTCGAACCCAGTTGAACTTTGACTTGGCGTTTGTTCAAGTGTTTAATGGCTTTCGAACGGCTCGAGGGAGTTGCCCAGTTCCAGATGCAAAGTGGAATGCAAATCTTGTGAAAGCGATCGCCGCAAATTGAAAATCATATTTGTCTTGGCCAGCACTTTCTGCCTCTCTTTCCCCGTTAGCATTACAATCGAAATGTGGAACAAGTTCAATCGCAAGGGCCTTAGGTAAAATAAGGTAGACACACTTAAAAAAAAGTATTCTCTTTAAATAGAAGTCCTATCTTTCAGATTCTCTGATAGATTACAAGATTTCTTATCAATACATGCCCCACATTTAATAACGCGCATCGAACAATATATTAGGTCTCTTTAGAGCCAAAACATTTTATTTAAATAAAAGCTTGGACCGTTAGTCCATGTTTTTGTTTAAATTGTAAAATGCATAAATTATTTATTTTTCCATTGATTTTCTTACACTTCTTCTTAGTGTAACAATTCAAAGCCAGGCCAAGGCGAGTCATAGTCACAGGCTATCATCAGCCAGCCGGCCAGCATCAATCTGGCCCAAAAGCAAAGTCAAACTCAAACCCAGGCCGAAAACTCAAAGGCAAAGCAAACCGCACCCGCACCACCAGGGCAAAAATAATAAAAAAAAGCAAAAGCAAAAACAGCAGAGCACCACTCGTGATCATTGTTTGATGTCTGCTGGATTTTGCCATTTGTGCCACGCCGTGTGGGTGTGGGTGTCTGTGGGAGTTGAATGATCTGCGCCCGAGCGCTTTCCCATGCCCCAAACCCCGAACCTCAAACCCCAAGTCCCCAGCGCGAGCTGAATCCTACTTTCGGGCAGTTTTTGGAGCGAAAAGATCGGCAATTAATGATCTCGAATGTGGTTTATCTGGAGGCTGTCAAATACTATATACTAACGTATATGTAATATCCGCCAGCCAGCAGCGAGATCATCTTCGTGTGTGAAGGCATTCCGAACCGAAAGGTTTGTCAGCTCGTTGGCCTCGTGGTCACCTGGCTTTAATTTGAACCCAAGCCCAAGCTCAATCCCAAACCTAAGCCGAATGCCAAGCAGAAAGCCCGAATCCGAATCCCGAAACGATAGCCACGATTCGATAAGTTTTTCTCACACACGAACAAAAGCAGCGAACAAAGGGAAAAGTGGAAAGTCAGAGGCGATTGCAAAGATCGCTGCGATCAAATATGTTATGGAAAATTGAGCACATACCGCAAATCGAACGCGAGGAAGAAGAAGGCTCTTCCATTGGCCAACATTGGCTCACTTTGATTTGTTTACTTCGATGTACAGTGGAGACTTCCCACAACGTTTTCGCCATCTAAAAGCAGCGTTGGCTTACTTTGAATACTTTGAGGGCAAAAAGATTTACTAGAAAAGTAAATATAAACATTCACATAAAATCAAACGCATTAATATAGAGTATTTTTAACAAACGTATTAATATAGAGTATTTTTTAAAATTGAAAATACATTGAAAATACATTGAAAAACTTGCATCTTCCATGAACACTTTCTATGTCCAATCCTGATTCCCAGCTTCCTGGGCAATAATTATTTTCCCCAATGTCTCCTCTTTTCCCATTAGAATCCAACTAGAATTTTGAATCTATTTGGTTTCTGTTCTCGAGTGTATTTCAAATGGTAACGACTGTACCTTCGCTCGCAATCCCACTCCAATGTGGGATACAGCTCCCTGGGCAGCAGTTTTCCGCTTGCTCCGGCTGCTTTTCTTGGCCACATCTTGACCTTTCACTGGCTCCGATTTGCCGGAAGCGCTCACCCAAAATATATCACCAAGCGAATATCTACGAAATGATGATTGGAGCAGCTCCAGCTTCAGCTCCAGCTTCAGCTCCAGCTTCAGCTCCGGCATCAGTATCAGCATGTTTGCCACAGCTCCAACAATAAGAGGGCACAGCCTTTGTGGACTGGACTTGTGAAATTGTAAACAATATCTGTAAAAATAAAAACGCCCAACGCCGCCGAATGCACCGCCGAAAAAACGTATAAAAATGCCCATTGTTGTCTTGCAAATGTAATGCAGTCGAAGTCAGTCAGTCAAATGGCCCGGGGCCATCAGCTCGACTCCTCCGATTTCGGGGAGCACATTTGGAGGCTCTGCAACCTTAGGAAGCTAGAGTTCGCATTTCGGATTTTCGGGGCTGGGCCCCAGCGAACTTGAGAGCTGCCCACTGAGGGTCAAATGCGGTGAACTAGTTAAATCATTTGAATAATCACCGAGCATCGATTTGGAATTGAATTTGGGTTGCAACGGCATTGTCTAACATATTCACGGCTGTGGTAGCCCAACAGAAGGTAAGCCCAATAATGGACCAAAGTTCAAGTATGTTGTTCTGGGCCTAAAACTCCTTAATCTCCAGCTGATTCATATTTAAATATGATATATTTAATAGATATGATATATGAAATATATATTTATTAAAATAATATGACAAATAATGGTAATTCGAAATAGAGCAATCAACCCATCCATTTGTCACCTATCTGGACCCACAGAACCCACTGCTCACACGTTCCGATAAGATCAAAGTGAAATTCCAGCGGATGATAGACAAGTTCTGGCCTAACCATAAGATGCCATGAATTACTCTATTCCGATGCCAAGTCGGGCTATCGTTGCGAGCCATCTCAGTTGGCCAGTGTGTCCCGGGCAGAATGCATCAACGTGCACTCCTTACAAATTATGTTTAATTAAAATTTCTGTATTAAATATGACACAATGCTCCGAATTCCAACGCGAAGCGTCTGCCCAATGCCCAATGAAGAGGGGTTGCGAATGCGTATGCGAATGCGGACTGTAATTATTATATAGCACCCAGGATCGGATCCATCCATTCCACGATCGTTGAGTGCAGCATTTATGATTTTGTTTTATTTATACTTATAAAATGCCCAGCGATCGCTGGCTGCGACCAATGATGATATTTACAATTTTCCTTCTGCTGCCTCTTTATATCATTTTTTACCAATTTTGATTTGTATTTTTTACCCCCTCTTACATTTGTCGCATAGTTCCCATCTTGGCCAGGCTCAAAAGCGTCCTTTGTCTGCTGGCCTTTGCCTTTTAGCGGGGCTCGAAGGTTTCGCGCCCGGCGCAACAGCATCGGATGTCCATATCTGGTGTTATGACAAATGCTGTATGTAATTATTGGTCGCTCTGATCGCCGAGTGTGTTTATATGTACATATATACATACATATTCTACAGCATCGGTCTTCCTCTTCCCGGGCAGCCGCAAAAAGATATCAAAAATGTCGCATATTAATAACGCTCTCCATTGGCGGACACAGGACACGAAATGCGTTTTGTGCCTTAATTAACCCTTTTTAAATTGGGCATAATTAGGGTGGAGCTGGTGCACTGAAAGAAATAGTTGAAGGGATTATTGCACATTTATGCTATCTGGGTTAAGTTAACCGGGAATTACAGATAAGTAAAGGAAAATTATAAAAATCTGGAAATTATGAAATTATGATAAGAGCAGGCTTACCTTATAATAACAGTTTTCCTAAAACAGCTAAATATATTTTAAATATTTTTTTGTAGTGCTTCTGACATCCATCGCCTCATCATTATATCATTCGCATTCGTTAATATTTTTGAAATATTTTCGCGTAATTTGTTGATATCAATTTACACAGAGCCGCCCTTCAGACCTGGCCATAATTATATCATTTCGATTGATCGATGCGCATCGCTCCTCAGCCAGCCCTATATGTACAGTACATATCGGGGCCATAATGGGATGCCACAGATTCCGGACAGATTTCTCATTGTTCTCAATATGAGTGTTATTTAGTTGCTGGCAGTGTAGGATACCTGCAGCTCATTATTATTGCTGGGCTCCAGTTAGATGACTTTGAGAAGTGGAACCCCATTCAGCCCAGCGGGCGTGCCAGCTACAATGTGTAATTAAAGATCTCTCTCCCCTCCCCACTAAACCAAAAGATTCCCCACCCAATGGACCCCAATCTGGTTCTCTTAGCAGCAGACAGGTGCAGGTGGGTTTCGTTACTTGACGATGATAAATGTGTCGCATGAGCCAGACATAAATGGTTTGATTTGGTGGCAGCAGCCCCATCTCGAGATCCTCCCATTCCATCACCAGTCGTCGCCACCAGCGCCTTCGGGCATTGAAACGCCTCGATACCGATACCGAGAGTATTTAAAGCAACTTTCACACTACACTCAATTGTCTGTTTTAGGGCCAAAGCGCTCTAAAAGGCCAAAACAAGCGCAAGCTGAACAGAGCTGGGCAAAAACTAAGACAACTTATGAAATCAAGTCGCATCTCAGGAGGATACTATTTAAGCAGTTGGATACCCTGGAAAGTTAGTTTTATAACGTGCTCATTTACTGTTAAGGGTGCTAAGGGTTTCAATGATCAAAGATTTGATTATTCTATTTATCTTCGTTTTAGAAAATATTAATTTGCGTTGTCAGGGTATCATCACTTATTCAACATAGTTATTTTTCCACAGTTTTTATTTGTATGCTGCACAAATTTTGGACACATGTTGCATTCTAAAAACGCACAACGTAAAAGGATACTTTTTGCCCCGATTCCGATGCCAACTCGAGTCCCGGCAAACGCCAATAATTTATAAAGCGGACAATAAAATGTTATCAAACAAAAAGTAGATATAAATGTGTGTACATATATACAAGCAAACCAAAGAGGAAACTGGGCAATCGGGGCCAAAAGGAGGGACAATCGAGAGTCGACAGGCTGAACTAAATGCCGCACGCCTGCGCATTCTGAACACAGTGAACTCTGCAAAAAAGTACAAAATGAGTAAAGTTGGAGGAGGAGGGTCCTCGGTGGCTCCGATGATATATGAAATCATATAACAGCAATCGGCAGGCCACAACAACAGGAACCGCAGATCGCATAAAGTGTGTGTAGTTTATTAAGCGCGCCGGGAAAATGACACAACAACCACACTGGCCAACTCAGTTGTTGTGGCTCTGGGCCTTATAATTTATGGGCCTTCAGCGAGTTGGCTTAGAGAATTTGCCACAGTTTATTTATGGGGCAGACAAGCGCGCGAGAGATCAATGCCTCAATAGAAATGGAAATGAAGTCAACTCCATCAGCTTTGAATCGTGCAAATTGGCAAGAGAGGATTGATATTCACAGGAGCAGAAGATGGAGTTTTAATGGCCAATAATATTGATTGTTTTCATAATTTTATTAGGGAAAAGATTCCAAAATCGGACTGGTAGCAACATAAAAACAATTGTTTTCATGATTGTTTTCATAATTTTATTAGGGAAAAAGATTCCAAAATCGGATTGGTAGCAACATAAAAACAAAGGTAAATGGAACTACAAAATTCCACAAATATACTTCAATCAAATGTCCGCCTATTCACGTATGTTTAATTTTAGTAGCATTAGTAGTCGAAAAATGAATTTAAAAATATTTAAGGATTAGCCCCAAATACATAATGGTAAGGCGAACGTTCGCATTAAATCAAATGAATTTCATCGAAAAATGTTACCGTCGTAAATCACTGTTCTATTAAAACATCGTAAATCAAATCCATAAAACTTACAATAATTCAATCCATTGCCGATCATCAAAAAGCTGCTCCCTCCTTTACTTTTGCATTCCGATAAAGCAACTTCGTCACATGATATTCGAAACGAAGGAAAAACAAAGAACAGAATAAATAAATAATCCAGAGACACATTTAAATACTTCAACGAGGCATTCAATCTATATTTAAAGCGAAAATTGATCATAAAGTTTGCAAGGCACGTTTCGAAATTAAATCATTTTAGTTGAGCATAAGCAAAGGCTTCGTGCAGTAAAAACAAAACAGAGACCACAAAAAATCATCAAATCTACGGCCATCTCGGCTTTTAAATGATTTTTATAACACTTCTACATGGCAGCTTTTCAATAAAACAAAAAAAAAATCAATGAATTTTATGGCGTGGCAAAAATTTAATGACATCAATCGAACTCCCTCCCCATTGTTTCGTTTTTCTAATATACAAAAAGGCTTTAATGGATTTTCTGTTTCGCCTCGATTCGGTTTTGTATTTCCATTTATTTAAGCATATAAACGTTACCATAAAAACAACAACAAACATAGATTCCCTGAATGCGTGTTAAAAGTAGACTAATGGGTTTTAATTTAAGCCAACGAACCTTGTAAAATACCAAGCTTTTCATCCGCTGGACAAAACAACGGAAAAGTCAACCAAATAATTGAATAATTGTATGCCGGCCAACGAGTGAGTGTGAGTGTTTGATGGACTTTCTCCGCCGTTCATTCAAAATTAAATCACTTTACGCACTTTAGGCTCCGCCTTTCCAGAGCCTCGATAGCGCAGCTCCGAGATTTTTATCTCCATTCAAAGCGGCGCCTTAAACAAACAACAATTTGCTCGTTTTTTTGTGTTTTTCTATTTTGTCTACACACAAACGCATAAATGTATCTTGAAGATACATTTGCGTGCCAATGGCGTAATTTACCACTTAACATATCAATTGTGCGGCTATTAATCAAACAACAGACGAGCCGGGGGCTTGGGGCCTCTGACTCTGGATTCCTGCTTTGATTTGTACGCATCGGTTGTCAAACAAGTGAGACAAAAGCTGAAAAGATTTAAAAAACTCCACGCACATATATACTCGAAGAAATGCGGCTTTAATCTAGGATTTTTTGCATTTCATTCGATCTCTCTACAAAAGTACTTTAACAACAACATTATGAAATTTGTTAGCAGTCTATCGCAGAAAAAAACTTATTAATTATTATATTTACTTACCGCAAAACAAGCCAAAAGTAATACATTTTTTTAAGTGCACCATCAGATACTTCTCATATCGCAAACGTCCATCAAAGTCCACAAGCAGCAGCGAGTCAAATCATAATAGGAGCATAAAGAGTAGAATTTTTAACACCTCACTCCTCCGCACTGGAGCTCTTTTGTTCTGCGCCCTGGATACAGTGGCCCCCCCTCGTCCCATTTGTATTTCACTTATTTTTTTATTCGGCCCGGTCTCATTGGCAGTTGGACATCCCATCAGAGGGCGATCGATCGATAAACGCTGCGGCATTCCTCCGGTATTCGCCCCGAAAACTATTCCATTGAGGCTGTCAGATGACGCCGTCTAATTGCTTTTGTTTGCTCCACTAAGGTGCCTAACGAACTCGAGTGCACGGAGCCACAGAAAATATAACAACTCAATTCGAAAAGCGAAACAAATATCTCGAACTCCTTCACTTGATAGCTGGCGATGAGGCTACGGAGTGGCGGGAAAACACTTAAGCGCCAAAGTGTATCTTTGATCTTTTCAAGATGAAGAACTGACCCCACTCGACTGCTGTCGATGGTCGAATTTTGGGCCAAAGCGGCTTGGAAATGGAATTGGAATTGGGGTTTTAGAACGGTGCTTTATTCGCCAGATAGATAGATAGTTACTAAGGCCTAGAAGCAGGACAGGTGATTAAGTGGTTTCCAGGTACTTACTTAATTATAAGTTGCCCATTTCCAAAATACGTCTCATATGCAGCAAATCAAAATCCTACCATGAAATTGTTTAAAAAGCTACGGCAGGCAAGTAAAAAATAATATAAATTTATCAACATTTTGGAGGAGTTGGTGCGACACCTAGCGCTTGGCAGTTGAACCTACTGAATTCTACATGTATAACTTACACGTTTTTTACACACTCTTAACAGGTGCATACTTTACGGATAAAACAATAGTTAGCTATTACCCATTATGTAACTATACCCTCCGAGTAAAATAAATGTAAAATATAAGAGTTTATCCTGAAATTTATAAGATTTGGTTTCTTTGTTTCATATGCGAATTGAATTTGCTTGGATTTGTTCGAATTTAATTGATTAAATTAATTTTTTTTTTATTTATTTATTTATTTAGAAGCGACGAAGCCATACAATGCAGTAACAGTAACATAGCAGCGTAATTAACAGATAAATGATAAAACCAAACCTCGCAATTTAATTGAGTATGTTTTGCAATTTATGTGCATTAAATACACTACACACTACTTGATTTTAATACCAAAAAGGTTGAAAAGTAGATAAAAACTAGAAATACGCGTTTAAAGTATATATATATATGTATATTCTTAATCCTCATTCAAGTCGATTTGGGCTTATCCGTTGGTGCGCAAACCATCCAATAAATGGGTTAATTTTTTTTTTAGACTTTATTAAGGCATACGAGGTAGCTGAAAACCCTTTTGTCACCTTGGTCGCTAATATATCAGTCCCTTCAGTCCTTCTTGGCGCGCCGTCTAACAAAAGTTAGCTGTAACAAAACAATAATACAAATATAACAATTAACAATATATAAATTTGAGATCATCATCATCTCCTGGCTCTCGTCAATGGGGACCGTATGGTGAGGTCCCTCGGCTGTCTCCTGTGGGGCCTTCATGGTGGGCGAGCTCTGGACAGTGCCTTGGCTAGGTGATTCCTGTGGTGCTCTAGCCTGTCGTGTTACCGGCTGGAGTGCATGTTTATAGCCTCGATGACAGTGGCTAACTTGAGGTCTTCGTGCAGGGTTGTGTTCCTTACGATCCTTACCATTCGCAGTATACGCGTAATTTTTTTTATACCCGTTACTCGTATACTTGATTCGATGAAAAGTATGTAACAGGTAGAAGGAAGCGTTTCCAACTAAATAAAGCATAAATATATATTCTTGATAAGAAATAATGGCCGAGTCGATGTTGCCATGTCCCTATTAACGTCGAGATCTCAGGAACTTTAAAAGCTTCAGGGTTGAAATTAGGCATAATTCTATAGACAGAAAAGCCCTTATTAAAAACTATTAAATCCCATAATTAAGACAAACAAAATTCGCTTTGTTTTCTGACCACTTATATATTTTCGATGCTGTTTCAGTTAGCAAAATTTGTCATTCGGCTTTATTGTTTATTGAATGGCTTGACTTAGGCCTATGGAAAATTCCAACATTTTGCACATTTCGTATTTGTTATCTGTTTAAAGCAATAACATTTTGTAAATGTTTTCAATTTATTGTTTTGTATATTTTCTTTTCGGGGGCAGTAGGAATAAAAATTGCAAATTTATACATACGTACGCGCTTTCTAAAAACAATAAAGTAACAAATGTCTTAGGATACATACATTTTGTCTATTTCTCATATGTACTTTTTCCTCATGTATATGTATATGTTGTTATATATGTACGTTATTAATAATAGCCATATAATTAGTTAGAAGTAAGCATACTATCTGTACAGAGATTCCTCATTTTGTTTTATTGAGTTAAGAGCTGGGAACGCAGAAAGTCGCAATGGCGCATTCAGGGCTCAATCCTTCAAGATGATGCTAAAAAAAAAGGGAATTTCGCTATTAAATACAAATTAGTGAAATCACTTCAGCTTTGAAGCCCATTATAAAGGTATCTAAAAGTTCACAATAAGCTAATGAGCACAGACTTATTAGCATATGCATACTTTTGGACACCTTTGTATATGATTTCAAGCCCTTGGTTATTAGTTAGTTAGTTACATTCGTTTCTTTAAAGATTTTCGCTTTCTGCGTAGTTTTTTGTATGTGAATTTGCTCGGTGAGATTTTGTAGTCTTCATCGAATTCCTGTTCGAGTTTTATTAGATTTTGTAGATTCAACTGGCAGTCCTGTCGGGAAATCAAGGCGTATTAGAAGGGAAATTTGTGTGTGTGTGGATGTATGATTTGTGTACCAACCTCTAGGTTCTTGAAGTGCCAGCGAGAGTCGTCGGGGGATCCCCCATCGCTGGTCAGTTCGCTGAGACAGGTGCGCATAGTTGGCCAGCACTGGCAGCGTTTGTTGGTGATCTCGCAGCCCGGCTCCAAAACAATCGAATCGCTGTCGGAACAATTATCGTGCTGACTGTAGGTCAGGGCGGTCAGGTGCTGCAAATCTATTGCAAAAACACAAGCAAAACAAATGCGGTTATTAACACGAAATCGGTGAAAAGGGGAGTATTTCTGGGTCGTATTAATCACACATTAAATGGTAATTAAGCCCCACAATGAACTTTGATTCTTAGTGCATTAAAACAGATTATGGTGGCGTTTATTTTAAATTATGCGAGGCCTATATAAGCCGACCCAAATCTAATTTTTCGCTTTAGTTTGGCATAATGCTGGCCCGGCTTTCGTTTTTCCTGATTTTTCTACCTCTTCAATTGGGACTGGCAAAGGTTTGTTGTATTTGCCCCGCCTAATATTTTAAAAAGAAACTCTACCCGCCAGAACAACTATGACATTGCGATCAAAACACTTGGCTGCCAAATTATAGCCAAGGCATATGTCAATAGCTTGGAATGTCTACTTGTGCGACAAAGGACTGCAGTGGTAGCGGTTAAATTCAGTTTAAATCAAACCATCGAGCACTTCGACGTGCTTGCAACATTTGATTTGATAAAAAAGGATAAAAGCCGCATGAATATAGCCGATATCAAGATAGACGGATGCAAATACTTGGGCTCAATGTACCAAAACAACATCGTTGGCAAATTGTTTAAAAGGCTCAAGTCGGTCAGCAATTTACCAGACAGCTGTCCTGTTTCGAAGGTTAGTGACGTATGCATCCTTAATCTTTCATTGTTCATTTGTTATAGATTTGGAAATATTTTTCGTAATATGTTAAAGAAATATTGGCTTTCCAGTTATATTTACAATTTGAGAACTTCAGCTCTTATCAAAACGATGACAACAAGCCAGGAAAGAAATTTAATGAAATAAGACTTCCGCTTGTTTTTTGGAACTAGTCAAACTTTGCCCCTGCCCTGCACAGCAGAATGAAGACAAATATTTTCCCTTGAGATTCAACTTTCAATAAATAAAAGCAAATATTTGTCAACATTTCGTGTTGTGGCACTCTCGTCGAACGAAACTAGTTAAAATTGAACAACATTCTGCAGTTATTTCATTTACCATTTTCCATTTTCATTGCAAATTGCTGCACAAGCGGGACGCATTAATTCCCCAAACACGATTATACACAAAACCCGAATTGATGCCATCAAATTATGCAGGGAAAACTGTACGAGATCCGCAACTATACATTCATTTCGGACGAATTCCCGCCAGGAGCTCCGCAGGCCAAATGGCAAGTGCGACTGAAATTGCTGAAGCGATCCGAACTGGTTGCGGACATATCAATTGAGGGCGCTGTGGTCTATAATACGTGATGTTAATGCATAATGGATGCGACTAAATACGAATGCTCCATAACCCAACAATAACCAGCTAGCCGGTGCCCCACCCCACATACACCCTTTTTATTATTTTTACAAGTGCTAAATGCACGTTGGAAAAAACTTTTTTTGACCCAGCGATAAATAATATTGTAATATATTAATAGCTTTAAATGTACCAAATAAATACAATATCAATAATAACATCCTTATTATTATATCAAAATCCAATCCACAAGTTTAGAAGAAATTTTAACATGAATAAAAAGTCTTTTATTTGATCAAAGGTGGTATTTCTTAGATATGTATACATAAATTAAAGTACAACGGAATATTCTTCTTTTTTTTTTTTTGAGTGCACATTTGTAGTGTGTACATAAAACTAAGGACTCACCCATGCACACGCCCAATCCGCTGCTAATGGGCAGCTTGGTCACACACTGCAGGGGCGGCTCACATTGACCGGAAAATCCGCCCGGACCGCCGCAGGATTCGCCCAAAGTTTTGGCGCATATGCGGCAACATCTGCGAATAGTTGGAGGTGTGTATATGACATATAGAATAAATAGATGTGGGCATAATCCTCGCAATGGACTATGGATGGAATGAATCCCAGTAGTAATTGATTAGATTCCGTCTTCGATTCGATAAACGTTAACAATTAGTTAACACTCTCTACTCGGAGTGAGATGAGGAGAACGATGCCTGATGTGAATTCCAATCAGTCCATTAGTCCAATCAGTCACTCACGATGCGAATTGGGTTGGAATTCGAAGGAGACACTCTGATGTCTGACGCTCTTAATTATATCAATGCCAATTATTAAGATCGTGGTGAGCTTATGAATTTGTGACCATTTCATGCTTAGTTAGGAAATAGTTAGTAAAAACGTCTCTGCGAATCATTTAAACCAAACAATTTATAATAGGTTAACGATAAATGAGGTACGATTCAAAACAATATCCATATCAAACACGGATCTAATATGGAATGTTATAATTAAAATTATCGCTGTAGTTTCCTATTAACATGTAAACAATTAATAAGTTTAATCAATCATAAAATCATGGGAGTTTAACACAAGTATAATTTGATATATACATGTATACATGTAATAGAAACGTTGATAATCCTGTGGGTAATCATCAAAGCATCAGGATGACACACTATTAAATTGTTTTCTATTGTTTTGACCACCATTGTTCAACCAACGTTAATATAAGGAAATTAAAGCCCGTTCGTGTGTTAGGCAATCAAAACAACAAAGCTTTGTGCACCTAATAAACCTAATTTAGAGTGTGCCAATTTATGTTGGAAACAAAAATATTGGTAAAGGTACAAACCGAAATTTAAAATTAATTTAATTGGTTTGATAACAAGACTATTTCTCGAAACAAAATGGAACACTTTATAAATAATTAAATCATAGAATGATTTTATGATTACTACCGTACAGAAAATTCTATTCCATTATACCAAAAGTCAAAAGATTACCAAATCGAAATGAAAATTTCAAACAGAGTTCTGACCGCTGGAATAAATCCTAATATCAATTTCTTCGTTTGATTCGCATACAAAATGGATGGCATGTACAGGCCGGAAAATATCATTTTAATTGGAGCTCTGGGAGCGGGACTTACTTGCATGGATCCCACAGCATAAGTCCTTTTCCGGGGCAGTCGGGTGAGCGGATCACGTCGCACTCCTTCGGATTGCAATAGCATTTGAGGCCATTTACCACGTGGTTGCTGCCGCCAGATGCTGCCATAACCAGTAGCAGATAGCACCACAAGTAGATGAGCAGCGCGCTCACGTTCAGGCGGCCAAAATAACTTCCGTTCGAGCGCATCCTAAGCGGAAGCTTGGCATTGTTGTGCTGCTGTTTGCCAGCGAGCCCCCTCTTTCGCTCCCCCTGCGACGACCTTGTGCGTACATCCTGCTCCAGGACCACGCCCCTCCGCCCCACGCCTCTGGCACTTCCGCCCATTTATCGAAAGGCAATTTTTATTGCGCCCTGTTGGCTGGCTCTACGGTGCGTTTGCGTTCCACTGCCTCCAATGATGATGATGCTGCTGCTGATGATGAGGATGCCTGGCAAGGATTCTGGCCCTGGATTCGACTGCGGGTCCGGCGCAGGCAATTTGCATGTTGACTGCAAAGAGCAAGAGCGTTCTTAGATGATTAAAATGCCATAAACTGCGGACAGGACCTCTGTGACCCATCCCCAAATAGCTCCAGAATTGGCGTTTTACAATTGAAAATTGTAAAATTGCGGAAATCGCTTGCCGGTCTAATTTCATTAAAATTTCATTGACGCCTGCCTACTTTCGATGGTCATAAATTTGTAAAATGGTTCCGCAATGTGTTTCGCTAAATTGAAATATCCCAAAACGGTGACACTTTATGCGCCAATCAAATTATTCATTAATAACTCTGATGAGCAACATTTTATTTAAAACCCAATTTATTCCATTTCTTTTTTTTAGTTATAAAAAAATGTAATTTTTCACAAAGGAGTTTGTATTTAAGTTTTCGAGCGTTGGAATAAATAAAATATTAAATTAAGTTCATAGCTTTCTACCAATTTCGTGTTGGGCCATAAATTAGCAATTAGTGGCTTACAAAACTTTCAGATGAAATAAAGCGAAAGTGGAGTTTTGACAGACACAATGTACATGTATAAAAAAACATATCTAATATTAAACTTTTTAAGGCATTGAATTAAATAAAAAATATTAACTAATTAATTAACCTTAGTGGTTGCGAGATAATCCTTATTGCATTTTTATCGCATTGTAACTTATTTAAATTAAAACGGATTCGCAGAAGCAAATTAATTGACTTTTACATACAAACAGCATTTAGCCATCTCTTAGATTAGTGAATTAAAGCCTTTTTGATGTCAGAAAAACATTGTTCATCAAAAAATATGTAAAGGTCAATGTATTGCTTCCTTTCCACAGAAAATGTATTTTAATTGACTGTGAAAACTTTTACAGAAACTTAATCAGATTCAAATTAAAAAGTCATTTTTGAAAGCAAGCTCGACGTATTTGTCCATCAGTTTGAAAAAGTTTCCGCAACCGTTGCTCCCAATTAAAGTTTTCCCATTCAACTTGATGACACCATCGACATTTTTTTAATCAATGTCTGCTCAAGCTGGCTTCAAATCGCACTTCGACGACTTCGCTGGCTTAATTAACCAAAACGGGCCAAAATCAGAGCCTGGAAAATGAACTCTCTGCCCATACACCACAAAAAAAATAAAACAAAAACAAAAAAAAGAAAAAGAAAAATACATCGAAACAGAAAACAGAACTTCGGGAATTAATTTCAACGAAACCCGAAAAAGTATGCCACATGCCAAAAAGTTGTTGAAAATTTAACACAGAAAGAGACGGAACGACGCGTGTGCGAAAGAGACAGCATGAGGGGGAAATCGAATTTGTTGGAACACATGCCATACTAATTTGTATTTAAACGTTTGATGTTCTGTGACTACTCCCACTCACTATGAAACAGAAGAGTCCAGGCTTACAACATATTTTCGGAATTGTTGCTCACTTTATTTGCTGGGAAATCAATGGAAAAATAATAGGCTTTCGGCAATTGCAACTTGCTTTTTGATCGCTGTTTTGTGTATTTTCTCTATTTTTCGGATGAGTATTGCTTTCACTTTGCCTTGGCCGAAAGGACACTCGAAGCTATTGCCTTGGCTGTTGTTTTTCCAGTTGCCTGTCAACCACTTTCAATTTGGCATTCAATTGTTGTTGTGTTTTTTTTTAACAACGCCACTGACACAGTCACAAATCCTCCACACACACTGCACACTCACACACACAGAAGCACACCTCGTTACACCTAACGATAGACGTTTAGGACTAGCACTCGATATACTATATTCGCTATAGTAGTGCCGTGGTCCTTGTTGTTGTCGCTATCCTGACGCTAAACTTTCGGTTCCGACGGTTCCCAATGAATTTTTCATGCGCTTTTGTCTGCCGCACGCGGCCATTTAAGGCAAGAGACTGAACTAACCTGCTGCCGCCGTCGCTGCACAGACCATTTGCCAGTCAGAACGGACATATATCGCTCCGATTTCGGGATATTCCAGTGTTTTTGTTCTTGTTTCTGGTGTCCCACAGAAGAATATCCCACTATTTCCTCTCACCACGCAGGCGCTCTCGCTGTTGAGCCTGGAAGGCAGAGTCATCAGACGCAACCCGCGAAGGACCCTCGTAGTACTTCTGAAATTCGGGTTTACACGGTGGCAATTTTCGAAATGATGCCGTAAGGAGGGTATGAGAAAAATTTCCCATTTTTATTTTGAACGGTAATCTTAAGTCTTAGTCCCTATCATATGTTTATAGATGCAACCGAATATTAAGTTCTCGTAAAAATATATCATTATTTTGGGTTTTTTTTTTTAACTTTTTTATGGAAGTAAATATTTTATATTTATATTTTATATCTGGCTAGATATAATTTGTTAGACAGTCCTATGACATGGATTAATTTGAATTAAATTTTAAATTTAAATAGTTAATTACCCGAAATTAAAATCACAACTTCCGGCGCCGCATAAACACCGCGTTAGCGAAGAGCTCTTGATGATAATGGCGCGACGAGAGCAAACAGCGGATGCAGAAACATCCTTCAAAATATAAAGTCATTTTTGTTTATTATAATTACAAATAAAGAGCAGGATGCAGGGGCTTAAGACTAAGCTGATTTCGGGAAGGGCATAGCCGAGATTCTCTGACAGGGCCTATCGCGAAAGCGGGCTAATGGCCAATTTAAAAGTATGAAAGTCAGGTCGTTTGTCTTGTGATTATTTTGTATACGTATTTTTGAAGCTGCTCGCAGTTTAGGCCGCAACTTTGATGATGAGACAGCCGCAGCCGTGTCAGCTGCTAATAAGCATCGCTCTAAGCAATTTGCCTCCAATAAAAGCCACACACCGCACGGGCCTATCGAGTAAAGTCCGCCCCCTGCCATTTAGCCCCCCTTACTGGTAAAAAGCAAGGCAAAAAACTTGCAACTTTTCCAATTAGCGTAAAACAGACGTTTGAGTCTAAAAGAACACGAGAGAGTTCAAGTCCGAGCTCCAGAGATGTGGGTGCCCACGTACGCCCACCGCCACCCCACCAAAATTTCCACCGAAGATGCGTCCGATGCCACAGTAAATGTTGCGTAAAACAACTGTGGACCGGGGCTGCCGAATATACCCATCCCCGAAGCCCCCACTGAGTATCCACCCAACACCCCTCCGATTTACAATTGAGCAAAAGAGCAATCGGGAATTATGAGCGGGCAAACTTTTTCAACAGCAATAATGGAACGTAAAGAAAACGCTCAACCCACCAAATGTAAAAAATGGTGAAAAAAACAACTGAAACGAAAATATGAAAAAATCGGTGCAGTGTGGAAAAAATTGGTAATCAATGCGGCATTCCAGTGGGAATCAAAACATTCGGTTAAGATAAAAAAGATATATGCATATATTTTAAAACAACATGTTGACAGCCCATAAAAAGTTCCTCTTCATAATTTTTAAATGGAATAGAGTTTATACAAATGAAAATCAAAATAGCAGGAAACAAGAATATGTTATTAAATAATATTTTTGCTTGGCATTATTTGCATAAATACTTTCAGTTAAAATTATACATTGTTCATTATTTGTGTACGCCAGGAAGGTAGTTTCATTCCTCAAATAATGGTTATATGAGATTAAAATGTTTTAAGTTTTAACATTAACCTACTATCTTGAGATTTAAATGTGGTTGTTGAATAGTGTATCAATTTGACAATAAATTGAAATGCAACAGCCCACCGTTTAATTTATAACGATTTTTTTCCCGTGCGGTTCGATGGCCAGGCAAAAAATATGGAAAACTTATGCGCTCAACTTGATATGCTGCAAAAAGTAAATGTGCAACAATGGTGGGTGGGTGGTGGGTGGCAGCGGCAGCTTAAATTGTAAGTGCCCCACCCCAAAGAATGCAGCATTTCGGCTATTAATTCTTGAACAATTGCCAGAGGCAAAAGTTTGCTTCACTGGTCGGGGAAACAAGTAAAAGAAAAAAAAGAGGCAAGACTGGAAGAGGAGAAGAGACTTCCCGCAGTCGGTGCACGCATTTATTTTCAATGTTTCATTACTTAACAACTTTTTGATGACAGTTTTATTGGCATTTAAACAAAAATTGAAGTGTTCTGCTCAGCCATACATATTTTTCACAATTTTTGTTCTCTTTGTTAGGTTTTTGTTTTCTGAGTACGTCATAAAACATTAAACACGAGAAAAACGCACACAAAAAGTTTTCTACGATTGGAGAGGCTGCGGCTGGAAAATGAAACCATCAAAGCCGGGCGGAAAATGGCGATGGAAAGAAGGTTTTCATGTTTCCATCGACGCCGCGCTGGGTGGCTTGTAATCTGCATTATATTGAGGTATTCAGACTCTGATAGAAGCAACACCCTCTGCGAAAAGTTGGATAAACTTTGATGCACAAACACAAAAATGTGATTCAAATAAAGTTGCACAGCCTGAGCACGCTTCAGAAATAACTAAATGTTAACTTCAAGAGGGAGAGATAAAATCAAGACAAAGTAAAAGATTTCAATAGGAGAAATAAGTTGGGATATTCGGCTGAAGTACAAGAAAAATCTGTCCGCATTTTTAAGCTTTATTTTTGTATTGATTTAATGATACCTACTTCAAAAGACATAAAATATTTGTCAGCTCTAAATGCTAAATGTATTCCACACACTTGAAATGGAGAAAATAATAAAATAATTGGATGTGGTAAGATAGCTAGTACGTTTGTATTTAAAATTAATTGTTTAGCCAATGCTACATATTTCAAAGTAAATGTTGGCTTCCCGAATATTTAAGTCTTGTGAAAATTGCAAGTACGTCTTTGAAAAGCTTCTACGTGTTTTAAAGTTTTAAAACTTTTTATTTTTGATTGTCCACTAATCAACGTTGATCCACAGCACTCTCATATCGTCCCTTTGGCCAGCCAATTAGCCATTATTTTGAAATAAATTTGAATTACAAATTAATGCAAGCCAATCCTGGGCGGGGAAAAAAAAATAAAAACCAAATTTACGCAACGCCCACACAATTTATTTGAGCAATTTTTTAAGGGATTTCTTCGGGGTAATTTGCGTGTTTTTTTCGCAGCTTGAATTTTACTGTCCTCGGATTTTTCGGGGTTAGGAGTTTGCGGATTGGGGTGCGGAATGTCCGCAACGGCCGAGTAATTTGCCACTCGACCATTTTAAATTACATTAGTTGAGTCGCTGGCAAGAAGTTGGGAGTTTTTGGAGGGGCAGAGTTCTGGCCAAATGCATATTTTGCGTTTCAATTACTTTCGCGGAGGGAGAAACACTGATGGCGGCGGAGGATGGCCGCACTAGCGGATATTTTTACCCCCAGACAACCGCATTTTCCTTAATGAAATTTGCATATAAATTGCAGGACCCAAAGTTGGAAGTTGAAGGTTGATTTCGATTATTTGATGGGCGACTTTCATGGAGTTCATCGCAACGAGAGCTCGCCAACATCATCCATTGTTCCATCTTGTTTTTTACCCGTCGTCGTCTGTTGTTGGCTTCTTTCATTCCGCACGGGATTTATTCTTTACTTTTTAGGTTGTCAAAATGTCGACTTGTTTATCTTTTACATGACGCAACACTGTGGCATCGCTATCATCATCGTCATCATCATCATCGTCGCCGCTCCGTTGCAATGTCATACGGATCCGGAGCGTTGTGGCATGCCGCACGCCAAGTGGAGCGCACTGCTGCAAAAGTATGCAACTGCATTCTGTCCTCCGACCTCCCCCGCCCCCCTTCGAAAGCCACGCCCCTTTAGCAGCCCGAACAGCCACGCCCCCTTTGTCGCATAACCAAGCCCTGGAAAATGAGTGAACTAAAGCTGGCTGGCTGGCTGAGTGGCATTTAATGCACAGCTAGGACAAAAAGTCGGGACAGCCGGAGATACCTTCAACCGCGGAAATGGCAGCACACGCGGAATTTGGCTTTTGCACGTGGCCTCAAATGGCAACTTTAGACGTGGAAATGTCCTGGCCGGATATCCGCCCTTCACCATAAAAATTAGATCTCCGGATTAAAAAGAGTTATTCTTTTAAATAAGCTCAGGAGTTCAGTTCAACTTCTTTCATACTCAGTAATTTTAAACATAATGTGAAAGGTAATTAGGTTTTTAGGAACTATCGAAAAATGTACTATGTAACTATGTAAATGTATGTACTATGTAAATGTAATAAAGATAAAAAGGATTCCGTTAAAAAAAAAGCAAGTGTGTTTTTGCAAGCATGCAATTTGGGTAGTTAGTTGGGAATATGTTAAATGGGCCTATTTCTTTTTTAAACTGGGAACTGGTCCAGACTTGTCGAAATGTGCTGAAATCAAATTACAAAGAGACAACTTGCCAAAAACGCAACCTAACTGCAAAAACTAAGCCAAAAATCCGCTTATGCTCGCTGTATGGAATTGCTGAGAATGTTATTTTCTATCGCATAAAACACAACCATCGAGGCCATTTTAAATCAAGATTTTGTGACGTTTTAAGGGCAATCACACGCTCGCCTGCCCGAAAATCCCTTTGTGTCGACCATCAAACGCAGGTGTTCTGGCCAGGTGAACCAGAGTATCCCAGGAAGAAAATGCTCACGCCCAGGTGGCATCAATATTTGCCAAAGGGTTTGGCTCCTGATTCCGCTTTTCGCCTGCTGCTGATGTTTCCGTTGCCTGCGGCACTCCCCGTAATATGTAACGTGTAATACAGATGCCATCTCCCATCCCATCCGATCCCTTACCATCCGCTCCTTTGTCAACTATGTCATATTTCATTTCGCACAAGTCTTAATACCTTAGATATGCAAACACACACGGAGGAGCCACATTGGAGCGGCGGCCAGGCCGGAGCACTTAATGTCGAGCCCGTTCCGTTGATTTTGCGAGCACATGCAGCCAAAAGCCCACATCCAACATCCACGTTCCCGTACCCTCTATCCGTCCGCATCTCCGGCATTTGTACGCTTGCTCCAGTTTTGAGCATGCAAATTCCGGGCCAGCTCCTTCATGCCTGGCCACACATGTCGGCCAGACTCCGCCTCCTCCCCCACGCCACCCACTGCACTGGAAAAAAAAGTTTCAAGATTATGGGACTTTTTGCATCTGGCAGCCAGCTAATGTCATATTCCTGACATAATAATTCTATTACCTCTTTGTTACTCCTAAAGCTCTCTAGCTATTATGATTCTTAATTATTTTACATTAGCCTTGAAAACGACATAGTTCACTGATGTTTTGCTCATTAAAATATAACAAAAGATGTATAAAATTCATATATTTTGTGCAGAGCTCATAGAATGCATGATCCAAATTTGTGGAAAACTTAATTTTCCTCAGTGCTTACTCTCGTATTCTTGTAGGATCCTTATGGTTAGTCAACATCGTCATCGAGTCAATGAGCAAATGAAATTTATTTCATTATAAAACAGGCCACTTTTCAGGAGCCGTGGACCAAAGACCGAAGAAGTAGACCAGACCAGACCAGACCAGACCAAACCAAACCAAACCAGACCAGACCGCACAAACATTTGTTTTAGCCTAAATGCCCCGCCCATTCCACTCGCCGCCCTTTACCGCATGCCATACCAAGCAACCGCAAGAAAATTTCATTTTGAAATATGCTTTCTGAAATTATTCCGCTCTTATATGACAGGCGGGTTGAAAGCAAAAATTGCAATATTAATTTTGTGTACAACCTAACAAGAGGCGAAGGGCCAATGCGGCAGGCCGACCCTTGCCCCGAGTTTTCCTGCTTTTCCGGGTTTTACGCCCCTCCGGACTGCGAAAACAATGAGCCAGGAGTCCCATAATGGAATTTGGTGGTAACGGCCCTTCGGGGTCGTCTTCTCCATCCGGACTACCTCGCAGTTGTCTTTGTCAAAAAAGACGGAACGGAGTCAAGGCGGAACGGAAACAGGTTCCGGAAACGGTTAGACAAGCGACGGAAGATGTAGATCCTTCTGTTAACTTTATTATGGCACTGCAGTCTGTGTGCGGCTGGATTTGCGGAGATGGAAAAGAAGGGGGTTTCCCAAACACTAAATTTGTTCGGACAAAAGTGTCGCCTGGGAATTAGGCTCATCAAGGCTTGATGTGCCACCACGATTCAAAGTCCGCAGCCAAAACTCATCCAATTGCGAAAAAGCGAGCGATAAGACCACAGCGGTCAGTCAGCATTCCCACACTTCTTTGTCAGAAGTACTCCTTTGGTTCTTGGGAGTGATATATATTTAAAGATAATTTCGGATACTCTATCAGCCCTTTTAATGTACTTTATAAATGTATTACAATAATTGAAATCATAAAATAAAATCAAACAATATTTATAATATATTTATTTTATTACGTAAATTAGTAATTTAGTTTACAATTATAGATTTCACTGTAAATACTAGAAGTGTTCTATTCCCAGTGCCGTAGTTTTCACTTTCGCGACTTTTCCCCAGCGTGTCTAACATTTATTCTGAAAGATGGCAAGAAGTGCTGGAAAATAAGTGAAAACAAAGCAGACAGAGAAAAGAACGCAGAAGATGGGGCTAAATCTGCTGTTGGCATTGGTTTGGCTTTCTCCGAAAAGGTAATCAAAATAAATGAGCGACGCTTTTTTCGGAGCGCTGATGGAGAGGCGAGAAAAACCGAGGGGAAAATCCGTGCTGGACCGCAGAATATAACTCGTTAGCCGTAAATGATGGCCAAAACGAAGAGCAGCCAAGGGGGCAGTGATGGCCGAAAAAGGGACCGCGATGAAGACGGGCTCCCTCGAAATTATGAATTGTTTGTCTAGTAGGTGTCAGGTGCTTACCTTGTGCATCTAGCCGTAATCACTTGGGTAATCGCTCAAATGCACACACAAAATGATGTTGAAATTTTCCCCAGCGTTTTTTCAACCTGCACCTCTTCTCCATCATCGTCTTCTTACACACTGTCACTGTCAAGTGTCTCTTTTATCCGCCGAGACTTCCCCGCCAAGTTGAAAATGGTGGGTGGCAATAAGGTGGGTGGCTGTGCGCTTCGGCTTGTGACCTTGGTGTCAGCCCACATGGGAAAAGAGTGTGCCACCAAATCATTGATTATAATGGTTTTCTTAATAATTCATTGCATCTGGGTGGTAACGAATTTGATGAGATGGTATTTAATTAATATGAAATTGTAAATGCCTGTACCTTAGGAAAGTTAGTTTAATAATGTACGCTCTTTATAAGATGGAAACATGTATATTAATGAGACTTTTAGTTTGCTTTCAATAAACTAATTTTCAAATTTTTTATTCTTCTTCTACTATACGGAATCCGAAACAACTTTAATAAAAGTTCGCAAATTACGTATGGTTTTATTGCATCTATAAGGAAATCTGCCCTTTTTTAAAAATTGTGCGAATTCTAAATTAAAGAACTTCGTTCCTTTTTCTTGACTGAACTTTTTCGTCCTTTAACCGTTTTTTTACATTAACAATTTTCCTTTCCCATCTTTCTTTGGGTTTTTAACCTTTTTAGGCGCTTCACCCCGCAAAGCGTTTCGTTCAACTTTCCCCTTTTGGCTTTATAACTCACTCAAGTAAAGTTCCTTTCCAACGATTTCGTTGTGCCGCACATCTTTTCCATTTTACATCCCCCTTCATGTCTTTACCCACTTTCACTCAACCAAGTTAAGTAGAACACGTTGATTTGCTGCTTTTAATTTGTGCCCACCTTTACGTAGTCAAATTCATCTTGGCCCACTCGAACATCCATGACTCGAACATCCATTCCAGGCCACACTTTCCCGTCCTTTTTTCTTAACGTTAGCTCCCACTGATGAAAAAACTGGGACTTTAGCTAACAGATTTCTTGACACCTCGAAGTTTCATATAGTTCCGCCCATAAATTATCATTTGGCAGCTACACCCGCTCCATAAAACACCGAAACTGACACGCCTCCGCCTTAAAACATCCTCCTTAGGATCCCAAAATAATAAGTTTTTTGGGCTGGGAAAGGCCAAGTCAATGTCAATGGGGTTGGATTGTAGGGGATGCACAACATTATATGCCTCTCACTACCGCAAGTCGTTGGCTCTTATCAGCGCTTCCTGCGGGCCGATTTAGCAAAAACAGTCGGCTAAATGGATCCCAGTTAACTTGGACTTGGCACTTAGGAAAAATGTTTCTTCAACAAATCTTTTGGATAGGCGGTACAGTTTCCATAGAGCAAAGCATAGGAATCTTGTCTCAGAATAAAGCTCATCGAAAATATATAATTTATAGAAATAAACATTGTATGAAGCAAGCAGTCCATATTAATCTGTAAAATACTTTTATGGCTACAATATATGTTTATACAGGAAATACCAATAGCGAGAGTGGTACTTTATTTTGACTTTGAACTCTTTATTAAGACGAGATAAAAGAATCTAAGGTATTTACCATGAACTCTTGGTTTTATCTCATTAGTCATTTGAAATATCTTTTGTCATAAGCATTAGATGGAATACAACGCGTTGAAACAGAAATCCTGGTAAGATACATTAGTTAGTCCGATCCCTATGTTTAATTTAAATCTAGATTGTTTTAATATTTTCGTGCAGTGTCATTTCGAAAACGCCGAAGTTTGAAACAGGACCAAGTCCTAACTGCGGCTAGAAACTGCGCTTTAGAATGATTCTGAGGCGCTGGCGACAGAAGCCGACACGTTCCTTAGCCCCTTATCATCGTTTATTGTTGGCTCGTGTTTTATTTTTGGGAGTTTCTGGGCTGCAAGGCGCAACAACTTTCGCCCAGCCTTGGCTCGTTATTATCCTATTAGGATGTGACGGCAAAAGTTTTCATCCAGTGGAATACACAACGCCACCAGCAGCAGCAGTACCATGCCAACTGCGTGCTTTCTGCGTGGCCCACATGTCGTATACATAACGCTTTTTATATACTTTTGCCACTGAGCCGGCTCAAAGACATTACAAGCTCGTTAAAGTGAAATCAATGTGGTTGTCTCCGGGTTTTTGCTGCTATTGCCGTGGCTGTTCATTTTGATTCCGTCCGTCCGTCCATCCGTCCGTCCTATTTATTTAGCTATGTATTTTTATTTCATTATACGGATTTTGCCTGCCTTTCTGCTGTTATCTGCTGGCAGTTTATGCGACAACAACACTCTGGCTAACTGACCATGAAAACAGCCACGAGGAGTGGAAATGCGGAAAAGCAGCAGGGACAAACGACAAACTTAAGTAAAATATAGCCGCACTCGCTGCAATGTCAGAGAAAATCTAATGGCGTCGAGATAGAGAAAAGTATCCGATTTCTTCTCAGGCTTCGTTAATGTTCTTTAAGCGAGAGAAAAATGAGAAAATAGTAGAGTCAATGTGAGTTAGTACCTGGAACTGCATGTGCTAAAGGTTAAATCTGTAAATATTAAAGCACATAACATTACAATAAACATATAAAAAAGAGATAAAACTTAATTAAAGAATAATAAATAGTTTTGCTAAATACATAATGCACACATAAGCCAAAACTCATCTACACACATACAATTTTTTTTAGTATTTTAAACTATTGTATGCTCATTCAACGAAAAGAAAATGGCAATAGTCATTTGCTTTTCATAAATATTTCACATATGAAATGTAATGTCCATCTGTTTGTATATATGCAAAAATTGCGAGTTAGAAACTTTTTGTTTAAATATAGAGATGACATTCACTTTATTAGATCAAAAAAGGCAGGTATGATACAGGTATGATCGTTAATTTCAGATCAATTTAAGTTGTGATATGGTGTCATAAAATGAACGACAGGGTAATTAAGTATATATTAAATGTTTTGGGGTCATCATGAAGTGTTTTAACATGTTAATGATAATGACAACATTTAACGCACCTCATACTGATACATTCATCTATATAATTTTTTTTCGACCCCGAAATTAAACTGCAGGTAAAGAACCAATTATCTTTAATCGCATACAAAAGCAAAACAATTTCAGGCGTAAGCTTTCCGACTTGAATAAGCCCGTTAATAATATCCAAATTCCGCATTCCCCCAATTCGAATGACTCCCAGCCAGATCGAATCCATTCATTTATGCCAGATCTGTTAATATGCAAATCCAATAATTTCAGAAGCAGTATTCCCTTGACATTGTTGTAGCTGACTCCAGACACTTGCAGCAGATACCAACCTACGAAAAATTACTCATTCGGCGACGCGCCGCTCACTTAGCAATTAGTCGCCTGAACAATCTGCAAGTACAAGAGGATTATACCGACTGCCGAATAAATGCATGCGAAGATCTCTGCAGTCGCAAGCGGTACACTGAAAAGAACACTTCTTGAAATATTTAACTTTATATCACAATAAATAGTAAATACAATTTCGAGTAGCAAAACAATTTTTAAGTTAAGTTTGATGGCTAAAACAATGTAACGTTAATTGTATATTTTTTGATCCGTTACTCCGTTTTATTATTATTATTATTTTTTTGTTGAGTATAATTTTAAGTAATACTTGTTGTTAATATCAAATAATCGAATATTTTTTTTTATTTTTGTATGTCATACTCATATATTTCTAGTATAGATCTCAGAATCTCATCTCTTCAAGGCTTTATATAAGGTTAAAATAATATTATTAAAACGAGTGAAAGCATATTTTCAAGTGCATGAGTGAGTATATATTTTGCTTGCATATTTTGCATTTTACATTAATCCGCAGCTCTTCTTATTCGATGGGCGTGAGCGGGTGTTGTCGTGATATTCCATTTCGCATTTAGCACTTTACATTTAACATTTTGCATGGCGCACACGCCTTGGCCTGAAAAAGCGGAATGATGGCAACGATCTTTACGCTTTTCGCCAGATTCTTCGGTTTCCCAGATACCAACCCACATCCAACCCACCCCAATTAATATGCGTGTGATCGATCGTCGCTGCAGTTTTTGCGAATTTGCGTATACGGGAATTTGTGCACGTGATGCACTCGCCAAAATTCCATCTGCTCACTTGCTCTGAAAATTTACGACCTGTTGTTTTTGACGTTGATCTATGCTTTTTTCCTCCAATCAAACAGCTTTGAGAGAGAGAGAAAGCTTCTTACGGTGAGCGTAAGAAGGCTTGAAGAGCGAAGACCACAAGAGAAGACTGATAGAAAAGAAGCCGGCTGCCGGCCAAAGATCAACAAAAAAAAGATTTAATGCATGGCAGCGAAGAATGCGGGCCAAAAGAGAGCGAGCTTTTTCTTCCGATCGTGAAATAACGCTCCATTCTCTCTCCCAAAACCGCGAACGCTCCCCCCTTAAGAGAGAGTGCCCAAGCGATAACCACAAGCTATAAAGTTTTTGTGGATCGAGCTTGGAAACTCAGTTGAATTTGAGCAGTGATCGCGGAAGCCTCATAAGCTAAAAAAAAAAAAACACACGAAATTCATGCACCCACAATTAATTTTCGTTTTGTGAAGTGAACAGAAACCGTGCTATAAAAAAGAAAAAAAAAAACACCAGCTAACCAAGCCCAATAAACCGCAGAAAAATACAAAATAAATACAAAACAAGTGTAGTGCGAATAACTAAAAGCAAACCATGTGAGCAAGTAGAATTTATGCTCGAGTGACAAGAAAAAAAACACGAATTTTACGTGGCAGGTGTGTAGAAGCGCATTCCACAGATTGTACATAATCTATATAATACAGGCACTGGTGGAATCTGCGACCAAGTTGATTTTTTCGTTCCCCTCACTCTGCTCGCATTACCTTCTTTATAATTTTTTTCCTACCGCCGCCGACGATTATATAAGCCAGCATAAAAGTAGAAGGGTAATGACGGTAGCGTTGTTGGCCCATACAAACACCCAATATGGCTATACAAACAAACACCGACACGCACATTGGGACACGTTGAGCGTACATAGATAAGATAGCATAGCTAATAATATAACCAGGGGGAAAACTGTACAATAACGTCATTTATAAAATATTTATGGATTTGGCGTACGTTTTTTTCAATTTGTGCTTCGTATTTTCGCTTTTAAGCAACTTCCAGATGCTGCTGCCCTAGGGTATATTTAAACATTATTCGCACGCATTTGCTAAATAATAAACAAATTATAAATAGGTAACTTAATAAAAAGCCCAATAGCGAGAACAGATGAAAACGGAAAACACCAGATGAGTAGAATACACAGGGACAAATAGTCGGCGCGACTGACAGATCGTCAAATGCTGAAAGCTTTTCGTACTACTCTATGCTCGATGAATGTATCTTTGTATCTCGGCATCGTTTATCATGTGTCTCACTCCCACTCGCTGGCTGCCACTCGGCCTGGGTCGCGTTTTTATTTGTATTTAATTTTGTTGTATTTTTTCCGATTTTTTCACTTTTTTGTTTACACTAAGAAATCAAGGTTAAAAGCGCAAAGCGGCGTGCGTAAATGGACAGAAATTAGGCAGAGTTGGTATTGAATTTATCGCAATGATCAAACAATTTGATTTCATTAGCCATATCATGCCATGACCATGCCCATGCCCAGTACCTATACTATACAATTCCCCCTCCCCTGCGACACGCACAGTCCATTAAAGACTTATTTAAGCTTGGCAGCCAACTACTCACAACCAAAAACACCAATAAAAAAAAAAAAGAAGGAAAGAAGCCGGCCAAGCTTTAAAGAGCCGAAAGCGAAAAAGCAACGCCGAATCCGAATGTATGAAAACCAGAGCAAATAAATAAAAGCCGGAGGGGAAGTGCTTACGTGACGGAGTCGAAGCTTCAATGCCCTAGGGAAAATGGTTTAAGATCTGCTCGACAAGAGTTATTACTCCATATTTCAGATTTTCAAGACATGCTTTAGGGTTACCATCCAAAAATGTATCAACCTACAGTGCAAACTTATCTTTTCACAATAAATCAATCGAATAACCAAATTAAGGGGTGTATGAATAATGAGCGGTGTTCGAATTTGGTCAGGTTCCATGGTTTAAGAAGTAATTCAAGAAATCAGAGAGTTACACTTCATTTATTAAACAATCAAGCAGTGATAATGGAACTTATTTATGTTTACAAGAAACGTCAAAAATAACTCTTTAACAATCCTGCGGTTCCCCGAAATAAAAAACCTAAGTAGACAAATAAGCAACGCCGCAAAATAAGAAACTAGAGTAAATAAAGCGATGTCGGAATACGGGAAAAAACTTTTCAGATGTAGCTGAAGTTTAGATACTCTAGAAAAATGGCACCAAGAATTAAAATTTTAATGAATATTAAATTTTGGCGTTATTTTCGATATTTATTAGACGAAAAAGAATCTATGTAAAACTACATCAGTTTCAATCTAGAATCTGGAAGTTTTACGATTCTTCCAAGGCAATGAACTTCAAACCCTTTGAACCCTTTCAACAGACCATCTTTTCATGCTTTAAACCCGGGAAAAGCCCGATAAAAGCCCAATGGCGTTCCGGTCAGGGTTCAAAGCGATTCCCATTAGCAACCCAGCGAAATGCAAATGGAAGTTCGGCAATCGATGGGCATGCCAATTGCCGTGGAAAACTTTACAGACTCCACCTCGAAAGAGTATTCTGGGCAAAAATGCGAACGGCATCGCCATCGAGCAAATTCAGAGGTCAGAGCGAAGCAAAAGCGACCAAAAGCATAACAAAGCCGTTGAGTAACGAGACGAGACGACTACACTGCGATGAAATCCGATATCGTGTAGCGTCGATTGGAAGCCAATTCGATACATCAGAAAAAATTGTATGTTTCTGTCACCGCTGCCAAGTTATATGCAAATTTTGAATAATACTTTGCATACAATTTGTAAACGTTCTGTCGAAAGGAATCCAGTCCATGAACTTCAGAAAATCATATAATTTGTTAATCCCAAAAATAATACTATATATTAGCTACTCGAGATTTGACACAAAGTGGGTGCTAATATATCACTATTACAAGACGATTTTAAATATTTTCGGCTTGCCTCTCGCCCTACAAACGAACCTCCAATGAAGCATTAAATACGTACAAATAAGCATATTAATCCCATAATACGTATTTTTAATTTTATTGCACCGGGAAAAATGGGAATAAAACCCGACCTAACTTTTATGATTCGAGCAAAATTCCTACATGTAATTAAATTCATTTAATATTTTTCGTATGGTCCGTAACGACGTATTTGACTCAAGATGAGACTGTGACGTAAAAACTATAAATTTCCCAACAAATTCCACAACTGAAAGCAGATTTATTTAGCATTTCGCATAATCACTTGACGTCATCGCTATCAACATTTTGATTGACCATTTAAGATCTCACAAGTGCAAGATAATATTTGTAATCATAGATTTTCAGTAGATACAATTTTTATTTGTGCTGTACATTGATTAAGTGTGGTACTGACTTTTGATAGGGGATTTTCACTTAACGAAGCGCATTTTAATTCATAAAGGTATCTGACTTAACTTGTTAGATTTATATATGGTAACTTAATTTGTTCCCAAATAGTTTTCAATAGTTTTCAGGCTTTGAAGCCTGAACTGATTAATATGTTGGCACTTTTTCGCTGTAAAATGCTTTCAATTTTTATCTACGAGATAAGATATAGATAAATAGGTCTGGGTTTTGATAACTTTTCGAACCGTGTATTTTCGCTTTAAGTTTCGCCAGACAACAGTGCCGAGTTGCAGTGCGCTGAAAAGAGGTGAGAAGAGGAGCTTTATGGCAGTAGCGGTGGCTATGGCAACCGAAAGAGCCAAACTGCCGCACTGAGGTTCGCTCTCAGCGCTCCCCCTAAGCCTCCAAAAACCCCTCTTTCGGCCTCATGGTGCCCATTGTAATCGCCCCGCCCTTCCCTCCAGTTCCCTTACCACACAAAACGTACCTTTCAAGTGCGGGCTGCCGATGTGTGTAGCTGCTGCGATGATGTTGCTGCTGCTGCTGTTGTTGTTGCTGCTGCTGTTGCTGCTGGCTCATCAAAAAGCCAAAAGTTGTTGAACGTGAAATTATTGTACGCGAACACGAGCAAATACCAAGGCAGATGTGTGTGTTCGCAAGTATTTATGCACACAGAGCCCGTCGAGTTTTGCATGTGTTGCCTTGCCGCTCCAAGATAAACAGCTGAAAAGAAAAAGCTATAGCTAGCTAGAGCCGAAGCTAAAGCCAAAGCTAAAGCCGAACTGGAAGCATCGCATAGATGCATCAGATTTCGCATTCAAGTGAAATTTATGGCAATAATAAAGCTTAACTCGCGTTCGAGGTAAAAAGATGATGAACTATGCAGAACCGAGTACAAAGGAAACTGGATGTTGCCATTCGTCAGCGTTTCATACTTCATTTGCCGTTGCCAACTCACAATCAACCATTCAGCCAACCAGCCAACAACCTCCCCCACTTTTCAAACCCCTTGACTTTATGCGGGAAAAAGTTACTTAGCCGCTATCACAGTTTAGTCATCTACACAAATATGCGATTACCGCACAAAGCGCAAGATACAGATACATAGAGTCAAATACCGCTATATAAGCTATACAAGATATGCAGAAGCTCAAAAGAATGCCCGAAGGTGATCGTACAGTTAAGCGAGTCTATATATGTAAGCACTTCTCTCTAAAGTAAATATTACTTGGGTTCCAAACATTCTGAGCGCGATTTGTATATTCAATCTTTCACAAAAGTAGACAATTTTTGCTTCAAAAAATTATGGACTAGCACATACCAGTTAGATCGATTTATGTGGAAAGTTCTGATGATTATCACATCCGTGAAGTAACTATATCAACTTATCTGTGGTACACAAGTAATGCACTTGGAATGCATTCCACAAATTTCAGGAGAAAATCAAAATATCATATTTGTTGGTATTGATGCAGGGAAAGTTCTACCCAAAATGAATGTCTTGGAGGTGAGAGTGTAGAAAAGAAAACAAGTGACAACAGGAAACTGAGATTAAAAGATCCGACAAAATGCGACCCATATAAGATAAGATCTGTTTGGTAAAGCCAACGAGACGATAATTAAAATTCCTCCAGATATAAACAATATCTGAGAGCTGATTGTTGTCGGGCCAACTTCTCGGAATATCCCATTCAGTTCGCCGCCAGTTTGCCATTTAAATCCAATTTTCGGACTACTTGTTCGCTCGATTTTCCTTATATATATATATATCATTTTTCGTGAGTTCATTAATCTGGAATTGTTTATGGCTCCGCTTAGCCAAATAGATGATGTTTGGAGCGTCAGCACACTTCGCAGGTTACTGAACCTGCAATACGCGTACTCTCGTTCATATGAAGCTCGTCCAAAGCAAACAAATTCCTAGAAATTTCAATGGTCTCCAGCACTCTGTTTTCACATCTACAATATCGCAGTTGGATGTGTAATCAGCGTGGACTTGTAGACGAACTTACTTGGTAGATATTCACATATATATGGATATATATATGTACATACGCGCAACAGGAAACTGACATCTCGGTTTTATCGGCCAAGTGAAAAACAACACTGAATTTAATGCGTTTTCCTCGAATTTTGTCTACCTGAGAGAGTAATGTGTGTGAGTAATGCAAATTGTGCAACTGATAAGATAAAGCCGAAAGGCTCTCATTTGCACATTTGCTCTGAGGACAAGCTGCTATTTCCAGTCATCGGAAATTCGATGAAAGGAAGTTCAGTTTCCCCAGAAATTAAACGGAGCTTCTGTGAACGGGCACACAGCTCGTATCTTATAGATCTTCGGCCTCGTTTAAAGGAGACTGTATGGATACGTTTAGAATTTGATTGAATGGATATGAAAAGCAAATCATCGTCCGGCATTCAATGCCAATAAAGCACTGGGAGAAAAGAGGACGATGTTGAACAGTATGCATTCCGGAGGTATTTCATTTTTAAGAGTTTATAAAGTATTTTCTGCTTACCATAGCAACTTATATATTTCCAGTATGGTTCTAATACACCCAACTGTAAAATTTGTCGGTTTAATCATATTGGTTTTTTCCACAACTAGCTAGTACATTTTTTAAATTCCTAACTCTACGAGCATTATTTAAGTCCTTCTGTAAGTGTAATGTGTAAATGTGTAATAAATGTGTTATTATTTTGCTCAGTGAGCACATGCAAAATTTGTTCGATTTGGACACGTAGGCGGACCTGGACAGGTCTTTTATGGACAAGCCAGCAGTGACTGGCCCCCATTTCCCATTTCCCCCCTCCCGACGATGTGGGACTGTATGCCTTTATCAGTACCTTTTCAGTGGCGGGCCCATTCAGCAAAGCCAGAAAACATGCACAAACATTTTCAGTTGCCGGGGAAATGGTGACCCCGACCCTCGCTGATACCCCGCACATACCCATACGTCCCAAAAATGAGAGACTGGCACTTGGTCATTAAAACTACTCGCAGAGCCAAAAAAAAAATAGGCTGCTATTTTTAGCAGTGACGAACCGGCAAAACAAAGCAAACCAAACCAAAACCAATCCGAAACCCCGAAAGAATGAGAGGGCATTTGGCTGTAGACTCTAGAGGCACCTTCTTATTAACTCTTCGAGTGTTTACTGCCTTTCTGGCCTGCTTTCGAATGCAATTAAATTAGAACTCGCATTTCATCAGCTGTTAAAAATAACAAATAAAATCGGTAGACCATTTGTAGCGGAGGTAATGAATTTATAAAATGGGAACACCCTTTATAATGGCATTCCGAATGCTTAGTCTCTGGCTTAATACTTACCATTCTTTTGAGGTGACAACTAAAGGGAGTATTTCAAATTCGATTAAGCAGACCACTTTAAATGGTCATTAGTAATTATCAAAGTCTGTAATATTGGTAAGAAAAGTAATAATACGCATCAATCTTAACTTAAGACAAATACTTAACAACAAATATTTCTGAATACTACAGTGTAGTCTTATTATTCTCTTTTCAGTCGGTTTGCCGAGAAGATGCCAATTGATTTTGATTTTCGCAAATTATAACGAGACATTTATATGATTTGATAGCTGGCCAGAAATTCGCAAACAATTCCCGGCGACCAGGCAAGGTCATATCGATTGTCATCAGCTGCTGTCGCTGCCCCACCACCCACCGCCCATCACTCGCCACCAACGGCCCACCGCCCACCGCCCACCGACTGACACCACCCAACAACCCACTGAAGAGCAAACAGAGCAAATATGCCATACTCGCATACGCCAAGGAGGTGCTTGCACCAGATGCTAATAATATATGTGCTAATATTTGTTTCCAGTGCAACGACACGTAAGTAAAGTCACCCCTTTCATGGGATTCTGTATGCTATCACTACATACATATGTACATATATATACATATATTTACCCAACCTTAACAAGGGAACAAATTAATTTATATTTATTTATGGCCACTGTCTGGGGAGTTTGTCAGCTATTTGTTTAGGACTTTATCAAACTGTATCAGTATCATAAGGTATTCTAGTATTGCACCCACGATGCAAAAGAGTATCGCATTGTTCAGCTTAAACAGTCCACAGGCGCTGACGGCAAATACATGCTCCACATTCTTCAGATACAGGCCGTAGAAGTGCATCTGGGGAATAAGATACATTATTTAAAGCCTGGCTAATGATAAAAATATGACTTGCACACAAGCTGTTTATCATATGCTAACAAAAAAACCGATAAGCTATAATTTCTACTTTTCCACCGACAATGAGTGGTGAAAAAATTATAGAAATCCAGCTTATTGTATTCATAAACTTGAATGAGTAATACGTAACGACGTCGGTATTTCCCTTTGATGATTACTGTTTGTTTCGATCACAGTCGGAGTTATTTAGGTATTCCAATCACTTTCGATAACTATTTTATGAAGTGCGATTTACAATCAACACCTGCTGAATATAAATGGCACTTATTAAATAAAACCAAATTGTTCTATACATTGATCTATTAGCATATAATAATGACAACTTGCTGCTACAAAAAGTAGATATTTTTCACAGAGCACCATTTAGAGTGAAGTAACTTAAAAAATAATACACATTTGAACTTACAGTGTGCCTGAGTTGCTTAACAGTGATCCTGGATGGAAAGGCCAATCCTCCGCCTTTGATGATTTCCCTGGTACAGTTGAATCTTCTTTCTGAGTAGTAGGTGGGTAAAATGACCAGCAAAAGGTTGGTGAAGAGCCCCACCAAAAAGGCGATGGCGAAGTAGTTCAACGGAAACGATCTTCCATATTTTCGCAAAATAAACTTGCTGTACTTCATGAAGTATGTGAAGAACAGGTGAATCGTGCACTCCAAGGGCACAAATCCCAAAAAGCAGACGGCCTGAACTGCGCACAACGAGCATATGGACCGATGGAGCTTCAACAATTGATGATGTACATGAAGTAATCTCCACAATTCGAGGGCCAACCACTTTTGTTGGCCTTTGTACAGCTCCTGGCGGTTGGGCCAAAATCCGGCCTTCTGGGAACTTTCAAAAATATGCTCGGCATCCGCCAGAATTTTGGCCAGCAGCAGATTGGAGTGACGAACGAGGTGACCCAGAAATAGTATGGCCATTGTGTACATCCCCAGGGAAAGCTGCAGGATGGCCTGGCATACGGATACGAAAACCAAAGAGCAGGCGTACATGAAGTTCCTTCGCACTTCCGGATCATCCTTGAGTATCTGAATGGGCTGAGCCATGGAGAGCAGATAGGAACTGAGTAGCACCACCACTTCTAGCAGGTGTCCCTTAGTGGCCAGACAATCCATGGAATCCTTCAGCTTCCGAGTGTGCATGAGTCTTCTTAACCGCCTTCGACACTTCAGCAATCGATTGAGACACCCAATAATCTCCGCCTGCTTGAAGCAGTGTATCCACAGAGTCATAAAAGCACAGACCAGCAGCAGGACATATCGATTAAAGCCAATCATTAGCAGAATTCGGTTTTGGCGCAGAAAGGCCATCCTTTGGAAAATGCACCAGAAGGCGAAGGGCGAGAAACAGCCCACAAAGATCAGCATCACGCAGCCGTGGATGCGAAGATAGAGGCTCTGTCTGACCCTCTTAATGCCTCGAGGACTCCAATTGGCGGTGGCCATTAGGCCAAACACCCTGGTCAGACTGTACAGTATACCCAGGGCCGACATACCCGGGAGTTGAAGCCAACGCGGCATCGCTGTGATTCGAATGTATCCGAGCTGAGGCGAAACTGCTAGTGCTAGTGGGTCGCCCAAAGGCAATGGCATAATCGAATCACAGCCAGAGGCAGCACTCAAGGCAATGCACTCGGAAAAAATGTGTGCAATTTTAGGGGTAGTTTAAATAATTAAAAAAATATATATAATTTTATTTTTGGAAATTGAAGCTTGGATTAAAGCTTTTCGCACTAAATAGCACAAAAAGCACCTGAGAAATAAAGAAGTAACTATATAACTAATACTACTTACATATAGTAAGAACAGGAAAAATGTTAAATGGCTAAAGTGTTTACTTGCTTTAAGCTAAGCTCTTACATTACATCTGCAAATGTGTTCCAGTTGTTTCTTTCAAATTCTCACAAAATTGTGAAGTCGTATGGTAAGGGCCAACTTCCATTTATGAACGATTTGTTTCCGAGTGTGGTTACGCCAGCTATTAGCCTGATTGAATTTCGTTTAGCCAAGGCGTTCACTCAGCCAGATAATCTGTCCAGATAACACACTCAGTGAGCAGCCCAATAGTGCCACAACAAAAGGGTTTCGCCGATACATGGATGCATGGACGGATGGCTGGATGGCTGATTGGCCAACAAGACAGGGGAAAATCACATTGGAATACTCGGATGGAAATTAGGCAAAAACTGAGAGTTTATGGTCTGTCCCTCACTTTCCACCGTTGTATGGATACAGAATGTATCTCACAAAAGCCAGCCTTCGGAATCAGTCAATTTTCAAGTGGCTTCATGTGCTTGCACCTTCCACCTGCCGGTTCGCACCTGTAAATGGGGTTAAACTGGATTTGCAATCAGTGCCGAACGCAGATAAAGCTAACAATTTAAATTCCTGAAACAGTTGGCCCAGTCTCTCTCTCTCTCTCTCTTTCGCTCGCTGTCGACTGAAGATCTCGTATCTTCGCATTTGTATCTGTATCTGCAGGCCACAAAGTCAGGACGTTGTCGCTGGATTATTAAAAAAGTTTTTCGCTTTTAAAGAGTTTTTCCCCCTCTTGACTGTTTTTTCCCCATTTTTTTTTTTTTTTTTTTTTTTTTGCATTCATGCTACATAAAATGCAAAACACTCGAGTGTCTATATGTGAGAAAGTGTGAGTGTGCGAGTGTGTTTTTGTACTTCCATCCTTTATGAAAACTTTCCACGGCTGTTTATAAGTTTCTCACCGAAGAGCCAAAGTGGCAGCAGTAGTAAGGGGGGGCGTTGAGGGAAATATATAGAAAAATAGCCAACCATGTATGCATGTATGTATGTACAAGTCTGTGTGCGCTTTTGTCCTCCTGCTCGGATCTTGTACATGGCTGTAACCCTGGTTCCAGATTCTATAGCTTCTGGTTTTGGCTCCGTCGCCTGCTCCGACTTTATCTGAATAGGCAGCCAAGTGTGCGGTTTGGTTTTATCTGGGTTAGGTGGCCGGCTAGTCTGACAGTTTGCTCCGCAGCTCGCTGTAAATTGCTGTGCAATGTCCTCGTCTGACGGCTAATTCATTCACATTTTTTTGAGTTCTCTACAACAGCGCTAGAGGTATACCAGCAATTCGAAACATAAGTATATATATACATATACAGAAGTAGTATCACTTTTTCTATACGACTAGTTTCGATTAGTAACATAAGCTTATTGTTTAATTAGGAAACAACAGATTTGAAGTTGTTCTAGTTAGGCGACATAAAATCCTTTTTGCTTCTGGAAAATTGTACACAGCTTTAAGTACTTTGTTGAAAAAAGAATGAAGTGGGTTATATAAGTTAAATATGATAAACTTGATCATTGGGACCATAATAAATACGGAAGCAATTAAGAGCACATGCAAAAAAGAGCATAAGATATCCTCCTAATCCCGAGTATTTGCACATTTTTGCAACGACATCAAGTTGAGTAGCATTTAAATTATTTCTATTTTTTGGACATGCCTCGTTTAAATCTAACCTCCCGCCGCCAAATTTCAAAGTCGAACTGCGGATACGAGGGCGGCTGACAACTGTCCCAGCTGTCCCACTGATAACACGACAGCGTCAGCGAACAAATGCGAAAAACAACGAACAAGTAAACTTTAATTAAATAAAGTGTAAGAAGTTTGTTGAGCTCCTTCAAAGCAGGCGCCGTCGACCCACCAAAAATCCAGCGACCCACCAAACAATCCCCAGCCCAAAAAGCATTCTGCTCCCCCGACATCAAAGTGCAGGTCCCAAAGAAAACCCGAAAAAGTTTAGTTTTTAATATTCGACAGGCTGCGAAGGTTCTTGTGCTTAAAATCAAGTAGATTTTTCCAGCCAGATATTTACTTTTGTCCCGACCAGATCCTGATTGTTTACCCGAAAAAGGGAAAAGCCGAGGACCAAAAAGTCAAAGGGCACGGAACAGAGAGAGAAAGATGGAAAATTCCCATTATATGGCCGAGTGAAAATGACAAATTAACTTGAACAATGAGAGTGAACACATTTCGCAGAAGGGAGAAATCTCCAAAGCAAGGAACAAAATAAAATAAAACGGAGATTTAGTCTCAGGTATAGAATATAAAATTAATGGAACTCAAACAGGCAGGGCTCAACAATCAATGGCAAGTGGAAAAACTTTAATTGGTATAAGTTTACTACATTACTTCGCCACTCGGTAGTTCGGGGCCAATGAATCACCTAGATAAGCAATGGACATTCGATCCGATAAGTTGACCTTAATGCATTACGCTGTTCATTTTCATTTTTTCCGTTGGCCCTTTAAAAAAGAGGGTGTATAATTAAAACACAGAAGTGGGTGGTGAAGCATTCTGCTAGGTGAGAGGATAATAAGTTGGTTGTAGTACTCAGTTGCAAAGACTTTTAGCTATTGTTTCAAAAAAGAAGAATAATATATGAGGATGGGGTTTCTTTGGGTTTCTTCTTTAAACTAAACTAAATAAATTAAATATAATTCCTTTAAAGTTTAACTACTTACAAGAGGTACACCTTTACGCATGGCATACCTTTTTGTACTTTTGAAATCAGCTTACGAACCGAGCATTTTGTTATTTTCTAGTTGGTAAATTTAAGCACCGCACTCTGCTATAAATAAGACAGCACCTCTTGAGGTGACCTCCATTGCCCACCCACGCATTGCGCCCACTTCTACTTAAGTATACCTAAGCTGCAACTGAGACCTTCATGTTTTATTGACCACCACTAACGGCTGCACTTTCTCCACCCATAATTTCGTTACAGTTGACCAGGAGCCCTTGCCGGATTTGTGTCAGTCGGTTAAATGCCCTCCGGATGCCGAAATGCAATGCCCGGCGGACAGTTCCATACGCCATAACCTACTTGCGGTGGACCTGATTAAATCGAATGCGGTGGAGTTGCCCAACGCGAGTGAGATGGCGTCAGCCGCCGACGGGGTATCCTACAATAGAGGTCTGATCTCCGATGAGGATTACGTCCAGTGCTGCTTGAACCGGAAGTGCGTATGCAAGACCTGTTACATTCCGGACTGTCCCTCGGATGCGGACGAGGACGTGGTGGTGGTTGAACTGGTGCCGGAGAATAATCAAACGCCCGGAGAATGTTGCGGCACCTACGAGTGCCAGGCGGAGCCAAATTGCACCGTGGTGCGGGACACTGACTTCCACTGGCTGAAGCAATGCAGGCGATGCAAGTGCGAGTCCGGACTGAAGATATGCCACAAGACTTGCGATGAGAGGGCCGAAGGTGTGTGCCAGTCGAAGATTTCGGGCATGTTCTACAAGGATGGGGAGAACTGGACAGAGAACTGCAAGACGTGCGAATGCGAAAAGGGGGAGCCGAAGTGCACGATGTCCTTCTGCGGCAACCTCAACTGTCCCAGTGAACAGCAGGTGATGCTCAAGGACACCTGTTGTCCGGTTTGCTGGCCCAAGTGTGCGCCGATGCCGCACGAGAAGCAGGACGATGGGTCCTACGAGGATTATGTCGATGAGTCCGAGACGCCGGAGGAGGATTCCTTGCCGCCACTGTTGCCTGATCCACTTACCACGCAGCAAAGTGCCGAGCTAGTAGCCACTAGCACCACCACAAGCAGCAATGGCACGACCTCAACCACAGTGGTGCCACTCGCCGCCACCGTAAATTGCAACAACGCCTTTGACCAACCGAAAGTCGTAGAGGTGGTAAACCAGACCAACTATTATTTCTACTGGCTTGTGCCCTATTCGGTTATAGCTTCAATTGCGATTGTGGTAATGAGCTTCTATATTTACCAGCAGCGTGCCAAGAAACGTTCCTACGATCCGGTCTCTATTCTAGACCACAGCATCTAAGCAAGAGACCTTTCGAAATACTAAAAATACTACTAAAATTGAAACTAATTTAGTCCTAAGTATTCCCGTCTTTTCCAATTGTACGTTGCTAGCTTTTTGAGTGTGACCAGATGAGCTGGGAACGTAACTGTGCTTTAGTTTCAGGCCTCTGGCCACTCTAAATTAATCAGTTTAACCGCATAGATAGGAATACCAAATACCCAAGCCTTTCTAATGCCTTTGCCTTTATTTGTTTGGTATTGATCTCATTTAAACTTTTCACTCTTCACTTGCAACGAAAACAAAAATTAATCGAATGAAAACTACACGAAAATATAAGCAACGAACTTAAGCAGCAACTAAATCAAAGTATTCTTATGAAATTACGCAAAAATATTTAATTACAAACGAAACAAGAGTTACTATTTCTAAACACACGCAAATGATGTATGTACATACTGTATGCCTTCCTCTTTCCATCGGAAGTCGACTTTTTAAACTTAAAGTTTGATTTAAGAGAAATATAATACCAAATCATACTTAGCAGCGAGTAAGCAAAACTCGAAACTAATCGAGACACGTCTTAGATTTTAGTGTTAGCTTCTAATTTAGGAAGTATGTGATATATATGCTAATTAGCCTATGTAATTTGTCAACCAAGGCGTGCAGCTGTTTAAAAACATGGAAAACAGTATTTGCAACACAAGACCCGAAAGCCCCTAAACGAAATGTAACGCATCGCAATCGCTAAAGGAGGTTCTACTTTAGCTAACGTCATAACGTTGCCACTTAAATGTATACTATAAAATCAATATTTAAATTTATGTTTAAAAATAAACCAAAATTGGTATGCAAAGCGATGAAACCAATTAAATTAAATGTTGTTAATTATAAAAGGGATCGTAATTTATGTGTTCATTACATGGCTGGTGTGCTGAGAAGCGCGTAATGGAGACTAGACATTATACTTCATACTATATTTTACCCGCATTACCAAATTATTAATTGATAAAGGGTCGACAATTTTCTGCTGAATATAGGGAACAGCTCTCAAAATCTTTCCAGCTGTCATAAAGTAAAAGCCAATCATTTCAACATATAGCCCGCAAAAGTACTTTATTTGTGTACGGTATACAACAACTTGCCGCAAAAGTTTTGTACTCATTTTAAATTCGACCTTCAGAGCCGAACGAAGACAGAGTGGCAAAAGGTCGCTCCTTGGCAAATTGTACGCTAAGCATAATGTCAGGCCATGATATGATTTATAATATGTAATAAGTTCCAGGGCAACTTGAAGTGGGTAACATAAAATACGTAAAGGTGGAGTTGCGGGACTGGGACCCTTGGAAAAAATTCGAATATGCATGGGAATTGGGTCTTTGGCGGCGCCTTGTTGAGCCTTCCCGTTTTGCCTTTGTTACGTGGGCGAACCACTTCACGCAAATGGGAGCCCCACAATGTCATACATTTTGTTTAGATTTTTATCAAATACTAAAACACCATGAACAAGGTACATACCCAAACGTACACTCGAAGAAACAGTTCTTATAAAATAAAAATATAAATATGTCTCTTTGCTCCATAAATTATTTTATAAAGACGCAATTTGTATACACTTTGGCAAGTGATTTTGAAGGTCATCAGCTTTGGGTATATATTTCACAAAATCGGTTATCCTAGATCAAACAGAAAGTAATACAGACATATATGGGCTTAATAGGAATTAAGTTAACAGTGAAGCATGTATTTGTTTGGGCATTTATTGGAGTAAGTATGTAGTTGAGTGGGTGGCATAGTGATTTACGGAGGCATACACCTAATAAAAATGCCACTCGAAGAGGGATAGTGGCGTATTGCATATTGGTTCGATTCATCTAAAAGCAAAGCTAAATAATAACGCCCCACTTGAGCCGCCGTGGAAACACGTGTAAAACCCAAACAACTGCAGCCATCAAACGTTTTGTTGCAGGATAACGCAGCGGGCAAAGGACAACCGGAGGAGTAGCGGGAGGAGGAAATATACAACAAAGGGCCAACACAATAGACTTCAAGAGTTTGGATGACACTTTGAGTTATTTTGTTGTTGATGCTGTAAAAGCACGAAAGCAAGACCCAAAGATATGGGAGGGTAGATTTATTGGAGCTCGGCCGGAACAGCGGCAAAAAGCATCTGGGATCTGAGGAGGCTTCGATAGCGAAAGGACAAGCGCCCACGACACAGATTTGCTTTTGAGCCGCAGAGCAAAAAAAATAAAAGAAAGCGTAAAGTGGGTGAAAAAGTATACTGTTGAAATTTATATCTAGGCACCAGCATTCAACAGAGCAATAATCTAGACCAGAGAAGAACTGGTTTAACCCATCGATACTGCGCTCTCGCAAATAGTAAGGCTTAGGTTCTTGATTAGGTTCGTTCTTAAATTATAAATCGTATTTTGGATCTTGTTAATACAATCAGTTCCTCCTAATGTCATTTACAACATTTGCTTTATAAAAGCTGTGAAAATTTTTTTTGCAGCTTTTGTTTTAGGTATCTTAAGCTATACAGACTTTCTCAAATACCAAACTCGATTCATTTTCATCTATCTTGTATTCAATTGAACTCTGACTGGTCGGTTCTCGCCCACTGGCAAAAAATCGGTTAAAAGTGGAAAGACACTGAAAAGCATCGAAGCCATCAAATCCATGTCTCGAGAACAGCCATTGGCAAACATTGCACAAAAAATACACAAAAACAAGGCGGAAGAGAGAGGAAAACCGAGAGGAGATTGGAAAGTGCAGACAACAAAGCCGGCCAACAGGAGGTAAAGTTGAAAGGAAATGGGAAAATATTTTTAGCAGTCAAAGGGCAATGGCAAAAACTATCAACCGACACAACCGGTATCGAGCAAACAGTAAATTGCTATTGTTTCCTGGAACGCTTTAATTGGTGCTTAACGTTAAAATAAAGCCAAACTTGTTCTGCCAACTAACCAAAATTTATTACATGACAATTAAGTGTTGGTTCATATTAATTAAATTTATCTTTGATTTTGATACAACTTAAGTACTGGCGTAGTAAAATAAAATTAAAAACATCTTCAATTTCACCAGGCATGAAACAACCCATACCGGGGCTAAATCGCATTAAAACTGACATCTCGCAACGTTAAAGTATACTGAACCAAAAACTGTCACCAATTCAAAATAAAATATCCGCCAAATCAAATCCAACCCAATAGTTAGTCCATTAAAGTGATCCGCTCTGCTTTCGAACAGGAAACGGAAAGCAGTCGATTTGAATCCATGTTTAATGGAAGTGCCATCAATTCAGATCAAAACCGGCCGTCATTAAAAAGAGACGCACAGTCGAATAGAGAATGAGATGGCTATACAGAGAGAAGCAGGACTTGTCACATGCCATAAATGCAAATGATTTATCCAAAAAGGCAACCGAATGCTAATAAAATCATCACAGACGCCTTGCCGTTGATAGTCACAATTGAGTCTGGCCAGGGATCTATTTGAATGCATATGTATATATACAGATTATGTGTATGTATGTATGCTTGCTGACGGATGTTAGAAAACCTCAATCCATATATCAAAAGCACATTAGCACGAATTTGAATTGGCAATTGGTATTTACTTGGCGAGCTGTACATACAGATGACAAAACCCCAAGCACATGTCAAAATTAAATAATGTACCGCACGTTTGCTGACTCGTCCTGCATTTTCCATGGCCCTCCGCCCGCTTTTCCGCCCACTTTTCCGTACCACCACCCACTTGTAGACACGGCATTGGCATTGGCTTTTATTTGAATTCAGTGCGTGCGACTGTCACTTGTCTGTTGTCTGTTACATTCGCCGTGTAAACACAACCGCAGGCAATTTTGGCAATTTGCGTCAACAGGCGAAACACGGAACCAAAACCTCACCCAACAACAACAAATACGAGCTCAACCTATACAGTGGAAAAAAGTACAATAATTGTTTCGCATTTTATTGGATGAACATACTTTGTTGTCGGTCATAAAGTTGTATTTGCCCATCCCAAATAATAAAATGATTGAATTACAAATATAACTGCGATTAAACAAAAAGGATAACAATACAATGAGTTGTCCCATTTCGACACTTAAAGATTATTTCTGAATGTGTATTTTATTATTTCTTTATGGAGAATATCTTAAGATTTTATTGTCGATATTTTTTTTCCGTGCGCCAGCAAACCCCGAAACCCGAAAACAGATCTGGCGGCCAAGAGACAAACGTCTCGCCTTGGCTTAAGTCGAGAGGTAAATATAAGCCATGGGGGCTTTTGCCTAGACGGGCCATATAAAGGGGCTATGATGGGGAAAGGGGAAAGGGCATGGGCAGAAAAGGGGGCTAAGTAAAGTCGCTTGCACCCAAGAAAATGTTTGCTTTTGTGCCGAACAGGCGGCACACAAGGGCGGGAAAAATAAAACGAAAATCCGAGAAGAACAAAAGGGAGACAAAAATTACAAAATACTGAAACAAACACAGAATGGGCAGACTGGCGAAATAACAGGTGAGTGGCTAAAATACCCTATAGACATTGAATTAAAGTATTGTCAGCAAGAGTAATAAGATGCAAAAGTCTCCTCTTTACTTTACAACACTTCCTTTGGAGCGTTTCGTCACTACGTGAACTCACAGCTCGAGAAATATAGAAATATATATATATATAAATATGTAAATAAATATATAAGGATTATATGTATTTTATCATATTACTATTATCATATTATCTAAGCCGTTATCCTTAAAGCCTGTCAAATATCTACTAGAAAATAACAAATTTTGCATTCCCCGACGTATGTATTTAATTAATAATTGCACCTTAAAACTTTTAATTAACAAATATTTCTGTTGCAACGATATGCAACTCTAGTATTCCCGCGAGTCCAATGATTCCTAGTCTCATTTTACAGGGTGCATGAGCGAAAACAAAATAAATGACACAGATATAAAAAATTTGCCATCTCAAACATAAGCACTCACACACGCGCTAACTGTTTCACGTAGACCAACACACTGACAACTGTACATATATACATATATAGATATATAGAAAGAGAGACATGCAGTAATTTTATATTATGTACCAACCATATAAAAATATTTGTGCAAGGTAAGCGGAATATTTTATATTTGCCGACGCTTCGCGACGTACCAAGGCAGGAACGAAATGAAAATCCAACACATTACGTACACGTACGTATACGTAACCTATCGAGGATGCTTTGCTGGATGGGGATTTGGATTCGGATTCGGATTCAGGGCGGTGGAACGGCATGGGTGTGGAAACCTTAAAATCGGTTGGCGTAAGCATCTGCATGCACCGCGGAAATAAATCAAGAAATAACATTTACACGTTCGTTTTATGTTGTATTTGCCACGTAACAATAAAAGACTCAACCCCCAATCTCCCGTAGACCAATTGCCACACAGTCCAAACTCCATCTCCTTTTCCATCCTTCAAAGCACGTAAACACCCACTAGACAACCGTGGGATGGCAGTCCAGGGAGTTCTGGGATTTCACGAAGAGATTGGGGGACAAAAGGACGAGCGCCAAATGCTGCAAAGCCAACCAAGACAATGCCACAAAGGAATTATTTACTACGTGATACAACACTGAAGTCATTCCCGGATAAATGTGCTCTGGTGCTCAGTTTCCCGACACTGGTTTCTCGGCAATGGTTCCCATCGAGCCCAGTGATGGTAGCGTGAAGGGTGGGTATGGGGATTGGTAATTTTCATCATTTATTTACGCACCTCAGCCACGGAAACTTTGATATTACAATATCGTGTAATTTTGCACTCATTAGCTTGGTAACATATTAGGTAGTGGAAATGTTACTAAATACATGCATTTAATTTTATTTCAATTAAAATATGTATCTTATTTTATTGTCGAAATACTATAAAGGTAGCTAGCCTCTTCTAGGCGATGCTTTAATTGTTTCACTAGCTAAACATGGTTTGCATAGTTTTCTACCTCGATCAAAAAACATGCTTTTTGCCTAACAAAAATAAAATCACATGAAACACGTCATGCCGCAATAAATTGTTTATGAGCCAAAAACGAGATTCTCCTTCTCTTGGTTATGCAAATATTTTTAACGACACTTTGATTAGGTAAATCACTCGTATTTTATTTCGTTTTTTGCCGGCATGGTGTGAATTTTATGAAAACGCACTTTAAATCGTATTTCTCCTTTTAGAGATTCTCTAAATTAGACCAAAATCGATTTTAAATGAACTGTCAACTAAATGAAAAGCTTCTTGGCTTTGGCTGATTGATGTTATTCACAAATCTCAGTCTTCGCAAATAAGTTTCCACTTGCATTAAATTCAAAATGTATTTAACACATATTGATGTTGACAAAACATTCAGAAATTATATAAATGAGACTAAAGCAACAAGGTATTCCATTTTAATTAGGAAAGTGTCACCTTTCTATGATGTGTGTTCCAATAGAAGTTTTAATTGAAGTCCAATTTAAATAATAGTTAATTAATAATATATTAACACATCCTTACTATGCTTACGCAATAAAAACGTGGGTAATGATACCGATTCCTTTTTCTTAAGGCTGATTTAACTTTTTTCCTACCCAATAAAGAGACAATTTGCAAAATGTACAAACTAAATTAATACTTTATGAAGTCGTTGCCATCAGGCATTAATTCAAACTTCAGGGGGCGTTGGGCATTAAGCTCCAATCACGCTGCCATCCTTAGCACGACTTTCGAGTGCTAAAGGGAGTGAAAGTACTATTAATACATAAAGAAAGCATTTCTCAGCCATAAGCGCCGAAAGGCCATCGTCACGGCCATCCTCATCTCCATCGCCACGGCCATAGCTTTGGCTATAGCCATGGCTAGATAGCTATAGCCGTGTCTATCTGGCAGATCGGAACGGGGCGAAAGGCACGCGGCGCATTAAGCAAACGACCGCGGCGAGCGTTTTTGTTGTCGGCCAGCTGCAGAAGCGCAATAATAAAATTTTGCCGCAGCTGGAGTGCGGGGGCGGGAAATTGGCTTTAAGATGAGCGGTGGAAAACGGACGCCAGCACCAACAACCGATGCTGAGCAAAGGGGAGGAGGTGGGAAAATCTCCAAAGCAGTTGCCATAAGAGAGTGGAAAGCCGGTCGGGCTAATCAGCTGTGCGCACGCTAAGTAAGTTTATTAGACTATTATTTTGAATTGGGTTTCTTCTCGCATTTTTTGGGCCATTGTCTGTTTGCTGGTCCACTGCATCTGGCTGAAAGCTTAGCTTCATTCTAAGGCCACCATTGTTCGTCTGCAGCAGTGAACGGGAAAATTGCACTTTTGAGAAACTAAAGCTCGGCGAAATTAGAGCAAAAGATATAAATCTTCAATAAAAGCCATTCTTTGATAATTATATACTTGAGCACCATTGGTGGTAAGTAAATTAATATAAAAACTTGTTTTGGTGTGACAGTGAAAAAAAATAACTATTACATAATTATATAAAGTATAATTAAACTAAGTTTCATTTAATTTTTAAGAAACAAAATAAAACATTAATATTTAATTAAAATAATTTGTAAACTTATACAAGAACCAAGATCACCTTTAATACATACCAACTCAAGGATAAAATCATATATTGCTTTAATACAGATATCAAATTTACAACTTTCGTACAAATATACTAAAGGTAAAGACGAATTTCCCTGCACAAAATTACCAGTGTTGACAAACAAAGCAAAAATTGCTGAAGAACTCGACCCATAAAATATCCGCGTATGGCAGATTTGCCGGGTACGCTGAAAAATTTATTACATTTGTGACCTCTTTGTGGGACAACCCACAAGAATCCAGACAAACTGAAAAACAAAAAATCTGGGCGCCAATTACCAAAAAGACCATTGAACCTGAGAAATATAAAAAATGCCCCCAAATACTTTGCGATCTCGCACAATTGTGAACACATGTTTGCCCGGAAATGGTTTTGGATTTTTTTTTTTTGAAATAAGGTATAGCATTGTTCAGTTCTCCCTCTTCAACTAACGAACATAGGTAAAGAATTGCATAACAAGAAGCTATCAATTCAAAAGAAAATATATAGAACTATTCAATAGAAAGCGTTCAACGAATTCCAATTTCTGGGCCAATAAAATTCAAGTGGTTTTGTACCAGAGATGAGGCTTTAGTGCGATACCCTTCGTTAGGGACTAATGAATATTATATTATTAATTTGTTATACATTTTAATATATATGCTTGCGCTGGTCCACACAAACTTGCAATTAATGTATTGTACTTAATGGATATACACATTCTGTATTGAATAGGTATAGATAACAATTGTCCAACTCTATAAAGAAGAGGGGACATGGAATTCGGTTAACCCATTGAATGCGTTTGTCAACCAAGGCCGTTAAAGGAAATAAACGCGAACACTTTTGCCCATATAGAGAGCCACTTGTCAGTTCTAATTGACAATAGAAACTGAAACAGGTCGCCAGGGAAATGGAGGGAAATCGAGGGAAAGTGGGTGAAAGCGGGAAAGTGACCAAGTGGGTAGGGCCTTTCAGAAATCTCCGCCCGGGGCACGAGGACAAGTCGACCCTTGTTGAAACTCAATCAAACGCCCACGTATCCGTTGAAAAGTTCAAACAATGAAGTTCCTGCCACTTTCGAGAAACGAAAGTGCTGCTGATTCTGATACTAAGGCCAACGCTGATGCTGATGACGATGCGAATGCTAAAGCTTTTGCCTGGCCTCAGTTAAATAGACAATTTTGCACACAAATCCATTTAATCTGGAGATAAATAACATTTAGGTCCGGGCTCAACGGCCAGTGCGTGCTGAATGTGAGACCCTATATGAACACTTGGAAAAGTTTATATATACTCGTGGTACATAATGTTTTAGGAAACACATATTTTTAAATGCCAGAGGTGAAAACATAAAAATGAATATAATTAAATAGTGGTTAACAGACGTTAAAATTTTTAAAGAAATAAAAATATGTCTGATTAAATAATAAAGAGCGCTTTTCACTCAACCTTTTCAATTAGGTATTATTACTTATGAGTTTGATAAGTTAGTCCGAACAATATTGGTAAAAAATTACACTACAAATATTTGGCACTGATTAAGCCTTCCTAATGTTAAAGACCTTGTTTTCGGAACAGTGTCGTACTTATTTCTTTTAGTGCACACGAAAAGCCCAAAAGGTCCTTTTGGGGGGCACTTAACGCACCCGGAAAATTCTTACGCAGCAACCTAATGATTCCCCCACAGTTTCTGCGGTCCTCCCACAAAATGGTTGCCCAGGATCTTTGGCTCCGTTGCGTTTCCGTTTCCCTTTCCTTCCGCATCCGCATCCGCATCCACAGCCATGTCCGCATCCGCATTCGAATCCGCTCGCATCGATTTGTGAGGCGGCAATAAAATCCACTGTGATTAGGTTAAAACTGTTGACTTTCAAACAGGGCCCTCTGTGTGTTCGGTCTGCTGATGTTTTGCCTTTCCATCGAGGGCGAATCAAAGTGGTTAACCCCCCTTGAAACCCCCTTGAATGACTGGGTAAATCGAAAGAGATAAAAATACCCAAATAGCATTCGGCACCAGCATCAACCGAAATGTGATTCTGTCGCACTCCCCCCTTTTTCTTCGAATCCTGGCACCAGCCCCGCTCTGTGACACTCATTTATTTAATGGTTTTAACTTCCAATTTTCCAATTGTCAGGCATACAGTCTGGTGGCCATTAGGCAGGACCAAAAGGGACAAAAATAGGAACCACAGCGGAAAGTGCTTTTGAATAGAGAGCGAATAGTTAGATCAGGTGAAGAGCGAAGTTTGAGTACCCTTTTAGAGTAAGTAAAACAAAAAGATTAGGAATCATAAAAATCTTTATCAATCTTTCGTTGAGTAAAAGGTACTATATACATTGAAAAATATGTAACAGGAGAAGAAACAGTTTCCGACCCTTAACACCTTGATCTCAGGAACTATAAAAGCTAAGGCGTTAGGATTGGGTTCGCTTTCAGTTTATTGTTAGTATTGCCTATTTCTATCGATATAAATAACGCAATTTGGAATTTCTCGTTCGCACTGCCTTTAGTTGAGTAACTGGTAACTGATAATAGCATTATTTTTTAGTTTTTTGTACTTCTGTGCAAGATGAGATTTTAAATATCCACCACAAATTCACAATTAGGTTTAAATACATTCTTTATTAAGGCCGCCCTTCGAATTAAGATACATTATTTGTATTAGTGTCCGGCCATTGCTGTTTTAATTGCCTTGCCTATCATGTAAGTGTCCAATATAATTTAGTTATAGCTCGATTAATCTCGTAGGCTATCCAGTGAATTTCAATCATATAATGTCCCTCTGGGAAGGGCAGTATTTTGGTCAGCTTATTATTTACGCTATGATATGACATCTTATCCAGCACAATATCATGCTGAAATGAATATAATGTGAATATTTAAACAGTTTCCGACCCTTAACACCTTGATCTCAGGAACTATAAAAGCTAAGGCGTTAGGATTGGGTTCGCTTTCAGTTTATTGTTAGTATTGCCTATTTCTATCGATATAAATAACGCAATTTGGAATTTCTCGTTCGCACTGCCTTTAGTTGAGTAACTGGTAACTGATAATAGCATTATTTTTTAGTTTTTTGTACTTCTGTGCAAGATGAGATTTTAAATATCCACCACAAATTCACAATTAGGTTTAAATACATTCTTTATTAAGGCCGCCCTTCGAATTAAGATACATTATTTGTATTAGTGTCCGGCCATTGCTGTTTTAATTGCCTTGCCTATCATGTAAGTGTCCAATATAATTTAGTTATAGCTCGATTAATCTCGTAGGCTATCCAGTGAATTTCAATCATATAATGTCCCTCTGGGAAGGGCAGTATTTTGGTCAGCTTATTATTTACGCTATGATATGACATCTTATCCAGCACAATATCATGCTGAAATGAATATAATGTGAATATTTAAACAGTTTCCGACCCTGTAACACCTTGATCTCAGGAACTATAAAAGCTAAGGCGTTAGGATTGGGTTCGCTTTCAGTTTATTGTTAGTATTGCCTATTTCTATCGATATAAATAACGCAATTTGGAATTTCTCGTTCGCACTGCCTTTAGTTGAGTAACTGGTAACTGATAATAGCATTATTTTTTAGTTTTTTGTACTTCTGTGCAAGATGAGATTTTAAATATCCACCACAAATTCACAATTAGGTTTAAATACATTCTTTATTAAGGCCGCCCTTCGAATTAAGATACATTATTTGTATTAGTGTCCGGCCATTGCTGTTTTAATTGCCTTGCCTATCATGTAAGTGTCCAATATAATTTAGTTATAGCTCGATTAATCTCGTAGGCTATCCAGTGAATTTCAATCATATAATGTCCCTCTGGGAAGGGCAGTATTTTGGTCAGCTTATTATTTACGCTATGATATGACATCTTATCCAGCACAATATCATGCTGAAATGAATATAATGTGAATATTTACTTTATACACTTCGCGTATACCTACGTCAAAGGGACATGTGTGGTTCATGTTGGAATACTCTTTAAAACAATTATAAAAAAAAGAGCGACCGGATTGGAATTCGGCGATTTAAGAAATTTACACGCGTCCAAAGTCGCATTGTAGAGAAAAGGCTTATATCCAGTAAATCGTTTATAGAGACCAAACCGTATCTGAGTTAAAGAATTAAAACTTATTATATTCGCTTGAAATATAATTGGACATATTTAAAGCAGTATACCTTAACTTTGGATATAGGTAGCTTAAGGAGGTTAACTTTAATCGAAACATATTTGTAAGATCGGTTTACAGATTTCAGATAACAATATTCAATTAAAGCAAAGTCCTTATCCAGAGACTCGCACTGAACGTTTGCAAATTCCACTAGGGAATAAACCTAAAAGAAGTCTTTAAAGAATATTTTTAAGTAATAACAATTGGTTACCTCTGTGAAATAACATGTAGAGTACATCAAAAAGGAAATGAACAAAATCAGCTTGATTGCCATTATAACCTTTTGGTGTATGTATTAAACTGGCTAACAAGCTTGTACAACACTTTATCTACAAACATATAGAGCAATTATAATTATAATGCAGTTATACAAAGCACAAAAGTAAAAAATTAAGTCTGATATAGGGAACGTTGAACTCGAACTATTCACTTTTGTGATGCGCGTTATTTAGTATAGTTTAATGACTATTATAATTTTAAAATGAAACAAATCCTTTTTTGTACAGCACTTTTTTAAATACATATATTAAAATTTAAAGCGCAGGTTTTATTCGTTACTATGACAATCTATAAAGTTCATAACGAAATAGTTTCATTACTGATTTTCGGCAATTACGGACCTATTCGGCATCAAGAAACAAAACAACAATGGGACAACACAGCTCGCTGATGGTTTTATAATATTGATGAATCCATTAAAAACCTTTTACATTAGCTCAGTTAAAACCCATAAATTAAACAAGATAAGACTTATCAAGAAAATTGTCTATTATCCAATGCTTATATTATCTAATTATCTTTTAATTATGCAGGGAATATATTGTGTATAGTATATTGTGAATAGTATATATATAAAAACATCCGATAACAATTAATGAGCTTAATAAACAGGTTATTATATTAAAAACTTAGCACAGAACAAAGATAATAAGTTTAACACTATAGAGCATGTATATTCTTGATCAGGATTACTAGCCGATATTAAAGAAAGACTTTCTGAAGAGAAGGATCAGTTTGTTCAGAACGTTACCACGCCTCTTCCAACGCCCACAAACAAACCAGAACTCAGAACTGTCAGCCCAAAAATGCCAAATATTTAGTTTCTTACTGAGAATCGCGAGCTCGCCTGTACAGTTCTCCCTTTTATTTTTTTTTGTCCAGAGGATATTAAAATTAAAAATTTTTTATAATTACTTAATTTCATTTTGATTTGGATTTTGATTTGGAGACCCAAACATATAAAACAAACTTTTCATCAATTGTTCTGCATCAGTTAACTATTTAAATACCATTTAACCGTAGTTAAACGAGCACTGCTTTAATTATTCAAATACTAAACTGTCTACTTTTGATTTCATTCCAGCACATCCATCAATAGCACAAATCTCTAAGCCAGTTCATAATATGTAAATTCAATGCGATTGAATGGGAGTTACACAAGTGCTGAGATTCGCAAAATTAACAAATCAAAACCGGTAAAATATTCGTTATACCTTCATGTCAGTGAATAATGTGCTGATGCTGCACTTGATTTGTGCCACTGGAAAAGGAGGGAAAATCAGAAATGGAAAAGTGACCTTAAAAGCTAATGAGTTTCAAATAAATATAATAAATGTATGCACGTGTGCAAGGATATAAAATGCAAAATCAGTAGGGCAGGATAGACCAGAAAATCCAAAAACAAATGAACAAAATGGCACACTAAAGTTTACAAATGCAAATAAGATACTAAGCAAAGTCAGCAGCTACAAATATGTCATAAGGCAAGGGAAAGAGACAGCCATATGCGACAGACAGAGATGGAAGCGGAAGCAGATAGACAGATGCAAATGAAAGGAAAGAGACGGGTGACGGCGAGTGAAAGGGAGAGCACGAGCTGACAAACGAAAACATTTATGAGCGCTTCGTCCGTCTGTTGTTGACTTTTACAAAAGAATTGTAGAATATTTTTTAGCTATATGTGGGTATGCAAAATATTCCACGGCTTTCAAATGCACTGAAAAAAATACAGACTAACTCTCGAAACAAAAGAATACGTTTAATCTGCAATTAAACTAACCAAAATATTGCAATCTGGCACTTAATTCTTACGTTCAAAACTGCAAAATATTATATGTTTAATCTTTAGGGACACAAATTTCCTATAAAAACGATTATTATGAAAATCTAGGATACCAAAAAGTCCTTTTTCATGTGCACTTGTTTGGCACACGCATACACATGTAGCTTACAAGCTGTAGCTCAAACACAGGAAATGTAATTTGCATAAGAATAACACACAGACATGGAGGAGGGAAATTGGGAAAATTGGGGAAGGAGGAGGAGGAGCGAATCGGGGCGAAAACCATGTGAGTGTGGCAGCCAAGATGTAGAGGGGCATATGGCACACATATTGAAGTGTAGTCTATATGGGATGCGAGGGGCGGAGCCTGAAGTGTCCTTTAACGAGATTTGCATCTCATCATAATAATGTAAATGACGACGAGGGCCAACAGAGGAAAATGTATAGGGTAAGCAACATTTTGGCCTGGCCGCAGCACAAGTTTGGCCAAAAGGGTTTTCTATTTAAGGCGGGATTACATCCATTACATATCGCAATGAGGCCCATTCACTTTGGCTCAACATAGACGAAGCGATTCAATTAGCCTAACCACTTTGGACTTCAATTGGAATTTGGGCGGCAGCAACAGTTAAAGTTGCACAATTAAAGTCGGGTAATCCTGGATAAAACTCAATGTATTTGGCTCTTGTGCCACAGGCAGAATTTAAAGGAATTTTGATTGCCTCATCGTAAAGTACATAGAAATGCAGTACTCGCTTCATGGTATTGAATGAAACTGATGTATTTGAAATAAATATCTTGTTTGCTTGCTTTCGATCCGATTTGAAACATCTTTCATTGCGTAAGAAAGTCAAGCTCTCAGAAACAGACGTCTTGTGGTCATTAAGAGAATTGGCAAAAATAAATCGATTACTGCAGCTGAGTTTCAAGTTGAACATTTTTTAAGTGGACTTAAAATATCTGGTATTGAAGGCATTTTGTCCCTCTTCAGTAAATTTTATTTATTTTATATTTATTTCATTTTTACAAAATGCAATCTCGTTGACTTACATGAACATTTTGTTTTAATAGTCCAACTAACTCTTATATGTATATCTATTGTTATGCAAAGCGTTTTCTTAGTTGCACTGTACTGAACACTTGAACTAAGACTTAACTCTATCTTTAATTAATTAAATGAACAACGATAAGCTAAATATTGCAAAATACTATATTATTGAATTTCACTGTGGTTTTGAATAATCAAAAGGAACAATATAGTTGTATAAATGAATTATTCAGATTACTGTAACGAAGATACTAAATTTTGGTGATGAAATCACCTCTATTTGCATGGAAATGAGATATAAATAAGAAAACGAATTGCTGTTGCAAACTTAAAAGACTATTCAGGTCATAAAAATGTTTAGTTTATTGGGAGAATTCAAATAGTTAGCACCGGTATGAAAGTCTTCGGAACTATTCTTATGTTGGGTAAATAGATTTTTTCATATAAATAATCCAGTTATATACATTAATTTTATTTTTCAACAGCAATTTTAGCCCTAGATGTGTGCAATGCAGTAAAATGTGTTTTAACTTGTCGTACATCGGCTGGCGACTACGAAGTCATTGAGATATAAGTTGTGTGCAATCTTTAAAACTATAAACTATAGATTCGCTTTAACGGAGCTTAAAATGAATGTTGGATAATTCTGCAATAAAATATATACTGGATTTAAAATCATTATTCAAACGCCACGACCTGTGGAAACAGATGAATAATTTATGCCATTAGTATTAATAGGCAATGAGTTTTTCGTATTACGTCTGTCTCTATCCAATCGAAATCACTAGTCTGACTACCAACCGCAATAAATTACATAAATCAAATCTTTTCGCTCTTCATCTCTTTTTGCCATTTTCTTGTGCATATTGCTTTTCGGTCGAAAAAATCGAAACCAAGTAGCTGTAGCTTGTTACAATGTCAAGTTGATTTTTCCGATGATTCTTCAAGTAGTTCCTTATTGATGACCATCAGACGGGAATAGCTTAGCATCAAGGAAATCCCTCCCACAGAAATTCCTCGAACAATCTTTCAGCATTCCCATCTCGCCTTGGTTGCCAATCATTTACTCACTTTCGATATCATTCGAGCTTAAGATTAATCCGGCATTTGTTTCGGAATATTCGCCTTAAAAGTATCACCTTATTGATGACCCAGTTTTCGGATGGGGAGGTGTTGCGAAAACCCTTTAGTTCGTCCCGTCACCTACGGCACGACAATTTATTCCTCAACACTCCCGATTCGACGGCAGGGCAAAGTTTTGTTTCTCGGTTTATGGGCAATGGCTTCCAGGACTCCGGCACTCCGGCACTCCGGCCACGTCCAATATCCAACCATGCACGCAAAAGTTTGCCAAAAACTTCTCTCGAGTCTAACAAATTCAATTTGTCAGGCCTGGCGCGCCTCGGAGTGCGGCTAATCCATTTACAATTTCAAAGTAAACAAACAAAATGTATCCTCAGCTCGAGCTGCTCGGCATCAGCTCGATGAGACATTTAGCCCCGGTTTGAGTTTGAATTTTCGTTGGGATTTCCAATGAAAATGCAACGGAAACTTTACTGCCAACAGCCAGCAGACTCACTCGGTAGTTTATGCAGTTTTCCCTGCCTACTTTTCACACACTCGAACCAAAATACTTAAAATGTTCTCGAAAACAAAAACTGACTCGGAACATCAACAGTGAGTATTGCCCAATTATTTTAGCAAACAAGGTACATTTTACGCAAATTCAAGTGTTTCTTCTCTTCAAAGTTCTCAAAGCTAAGATAACTTTCGTTAAAATAATTGCATTTTCTACCAGTCTCATTGGCCTGAAAGAAATACATCATAGTCATAGCTAAACAGAGTTTATCTAATTAAGGTAACTATTTTATAACTATTTCAAATTCCGAAATAATAAATATTATACAATTATTGACTAGGTTAAACAAGTTCGTTAGTTGAAGACTGTGAACGATTTAAACAAACATGCTTGCATGTAATTCTACCTACCATACCATTTTTTTCAGTGCAGGTGAAAGCAACGACACGGTACTTGAGTGAAATAAAAAGCCCCATTCTTCTTACACTTTTCGCCTTTGCCCAAATAAACAGCCAGATGGTGGGAGGCATTGGCGAAAGTTTATGTGCCTTTAAAGCAGCAGTTGCTATCCTTTGGTATTCTACTCCTGAATTGGTCAAAACAAAAGGAAAACTGTGTGGCAAACTAAAGCTGTGCGTTTCTGGTGCGAAATACTTATTCAGTGGGCGTGCCAGAGCCGACATCCCATATTTAAGTTGGAATTGGTTTTTAAGGCTTAAGTTCTTAAGTCCTCAAAATCACATTTAAGCCTTGATTTATGAGTTGTGAAGAGGGGAATTTGTGAATGCTGAACGTTGAGTAAATATTGCTGGATTTAGCTAATAGTTCAAAAATATTAATTCTTTGCTATCGGGCACTTAAAATTGGCATTTAAATTGCTCACAATTGGGGCATTCGAAAAATGCCTACCGGGGTGCACGCCTGAATTTGTGTGCCAAGTTTATTTGAATTTCATTAACTGCTTACAATTTAATTGCTTTTTCTGGCTTCATAATGCCTAGCTTTTCCTTTACATTTAGAGAAGCAAAATTGTCAACTGAATATCACGCATACGCCCTGAGTGTACTACTTATTCGAAATGCTAACGATATTATATATTTAATATTCAATTACTTATTTCTCCTACGACGCCAATGTCCTTAATTAAGACTAACATTACTCCAAGCTTGAGAGCAACAAATCGGTCAATTAAATATAGCGCATACGAATCGTGAGCACGATTTCCTCTTAACCTGAATTTAATTAAAAATGGCCCAGCATTTAATGACTTCCGTATGCCACTTGCGGTATTTATTTAAATAACAGCCTTCAATAGCTCATAGTTAAAGTGGGTAGGTGAAGTGAGGCTCCTTTGTAAATTGTTGAACTATATAACGCGCATACGCCCCGTGGACAAGTTTCCTTTTCGATTGCCGGGAATTAACCTGAAAATTCAATTCGACGGTTTGGCATCCAGGCAAGAAATCTATATATAGCTATGTACATATGCACATATATATACACTTATGTATATATATGCGCCTCTGTGCTTTTCCCTGTATTTTCGTGTAATGCCAACGGCGGCAATTTCTTGTACAACAATTTGTGAGTCTGCTGCGCTCAGCACTCACGTAATGAGCATAAACTAAAGGCACAAAAAGGCCAACACCCACACACTCACAGCAGGGCCCACTAACACCGAGTTGGCTAAGAGAATATCGCGCTGCCGTGCACATAATTGGTGCAAAAAGTTGGAAAATTATCACGGAAGCAAAGCCGAAACACGTACATACATCACCGTCGGCGGACGCGAGATGGCATAATGTGAGAGGGCACTTCCTCCGATCCTGCACTTATCAAAATCCAAGAATTTTCTTTTAACAAGACCAACAACGGGGATATTAAATGCCATTAAGACATCCGTTGCCAGTTAATCATTTTTGAATGAAACTAAAAGGAATGGAACGGTATATGTCAAAAAATGTGGATTTATACGCGCTATTATTACGCTATTTTGTAAGGTATTTTAAGAAGTATTAATAAATAAATTTAAGCTTGTTACAAACATTTTTATTTCCTGCGCACTCTATATTATTTTCATTCTTATTCTTATATTATTTGTAGTAAGAACTATATTATTACAGTTTAATCGTTTCGTTCAGTGTTTTCCCCTCACATTTTCACGCTTTTAGGCCATTTTAAGGCGGAACACCTTGTGACCCGGGATGAGCCTTAAATATCCATCGCCGGGAGCCGGGTGCCGGGAACCGGGTTTACTTGTCCTTTGGGTGGCCAACGGCCAAAATTTATTGAAGAAAAGGCGACTGAACTAATCCCCGACCGTAATTACTCATAGAGCCCGTGGGTTACAAACCTTGTCCAGCAATTACATCCGTGCAAAGTCCTATCCGCCGGAACGGAAAGGCGGAAAATGTTTCACTTTATGTTAAACGGAAGAGTTTCCGCTTTTCGGTTTTTTTGGGCAAGCAATTAGCCCGGGCATAGTGATTAAAAAGTGGAAATGCTTAAGTCAAGTTGATTACACGACGATTGCAATCTACAGATGTGGGTTGTATTTACTGGGTATGGAAAATGTTAAAAAAAAATCCCTGAGTATGAGTAAGTACAGATGCATTAGTCTGGAAATCTGTATCTGCACATGGTGAAGTAAGCAAGTAAGTAAGTTATGTAAAGTAAGTTATTAGGTTCTTAATGTAACAATCCTTTGGTAAATTTTAGAATAGATTTCAATGGCATGTAAGTGGTATATTAAATTTACCTTCATTAGTTATTCATCCTAGTTATTTTGAATTAAATTACCCTTATTCAATTGTGATATCTCTCTCGGCGACACATTAATTTACCCTGAACTGTGGCAAAAAGTAATAAATTTCACCCCTTTTCTCGCAGGAGGCAAAAAGTTCATTTGGTTTGCCCCAAAGACATGTTGATTCACATTTAATTTAGTGTAAAAAGCAACTTCTTCTGCATTATTATTCATGTTTACCAACTAATAAAAAGCAAAACGTTTCACTTTACGCCGAAACTGGGGAAGACTTTGAGCCCCATGGCGACTAAGAATTACACTGGCCAGCAAGAGTGCTATTAAGTGAGCATGGTGTGTGTGTGTGTGCGCTGGCCATTAAAAAGTTTTCCTTTACCTCGACCACCATCTCCCGCTTTTCCGCTTTTCCGATCTCCGCTTTTCCGCTCTCCAGCTGCTTCTGTTACTTACTGGGTGGATAGGTGGATAGGTGGCTCCCGATTCCGATTCAAATCCTGGTGGTGCTGCCATTGGCACCTGTGTGTTGCCAGTTGCCAGTTGCCGGTGCAACTGAAAATACGTTTGCATATGAATTTTTCAAAATGTTTTTTCCGCTGACCTCGTTTACGGGTCAGAGCAGCTATGAAAAGTTTGCCCTGCAAACTAAATTGCCGTTTGCAGGCGGCGGAGGGAAGACACGGTAGCCGGCTTTGAATTTTCCTTTCTTCCTCCACGTTTTTTTAATATTTTTAACATTTTTTCTTTTAGGGCAGTACTATGCTGAACCCACTTCTTGTTTTCTTGTTTTTTTTTTTTTTTTTTTTTTGCTCCTTTTGCACAGGCGGTGCAGCATATTGAAATGCGATTACAGGGGTGCCCTGGTGGCTCGTGGATTCATGTTCATTAAACATGCATAAACTCACACTAGCGCACACCCACTCACACAAGCACAAACACAGTGACACGGACGCGGAAAAGGTGAGACGGAAACGGTTGGGGGATAGAGATAGCGAAAAGCTGTACGCTTGGAAAAATGACTGAGGAGTGTATTTAATCCCTATTTAATTAGGGTTGACCAGAGGGAAAAGTTTTAAAATAAACGTGTTAAGTAAGTTGAATTAAATTCACCACTTCAACTGAAATTTAATGTCAATACTATGTCATAAGTTATTATTTGTAGTAGCCTTTTATTGCCAATGAAAACTTTTCTAAATTACCTGTTCCTTGGGATTTAATTCTCAGAACAGCAAATTAGTTGAAGTGTAGGCAATGACAGAGCTCGTAGGCAGGACTCTTAGAAACTAAAGCATTTCAAGAGCAGATGTCCCCAGGCACATGTAAACAGTTTAAATTTTCAAAGCAATGTGCTAATTTAAAATCAATTACCCAACGTGACGACGACACTTTCCCCAAAAAATACAAGAACAAGGCCCAAAAATCCCCCCGCTAGTGTCATCAAGTGCTGGCAGTGAAATTACAAACAATAGGCGAGCAAATAGCAATTGGAAATGCGTACAAGTCAGCAATGTTTGGCAACAGTTGGTGTGAAAAGTTTGTGCCTGTCGAAAGTGAATTTACTTACGACAGAAAGTTGCAGCCAATGCCAATACCAATGCGAATGGGAAAACATCAAAGCCCCCAGGGAACGGCATCTTTTTGGTAACCAATTGGCAACCAATTTCCCCGCACTGAGGAAAATTATTCCGCATCATTGAATTGATATTTAATACAAGAGTATAAGGAACTATTTACACATTATTTTTCTCTCTGCACTCCATGTATTTCGGTAAAGAAGACGCTTGAACAAGAAAGAAACTTTAGCTTCAAGATACGCGACTCAAAGATACCCGGACATTTGCGAACTTCCCAGTACCTGTTACGTTCTTTTCAGCAAGTGCATCATACCCATTTATTCTATGAGTAACGGGTGTAAATATATAGACTTGGGGAAAAACTTTTCCTAGTGCTACATTTGGCGACACAGCAAACTGCCGAATTGAAGCCATCTGCCTGTGGTTGGCTGGGTTTAGTGGTTTCAGATGGTTTCGGATGGCTCCTGGGTGGTTTCCCTCCAAGTTGAGGTGGACTTAGTGTCATGTCTCCTTGCCTCCACGAGTTCAGGCACACATATGTACGTTTCACCGAAGGCTGAGGATTGAGACTGGAGAGGAGCAACAGTTTTTCGAACACTGAAAAAAACTATATAAAAAAAGGGTGGGAAGGGGAAAGCTCTTAAAGAAGACCGATCCCTCTTTGTTATTGTAAAATTGAATGAAATGGTAATTGAATTGAAATTTAGATAGGAACTACTCAAAGAGTCTTGAAATTAAAGTAGACAGCGTAAAAAATGTGAAGTCCATATATATAAACGTTGTATGAAAAAAGACCAGCGCATTGACAAAATCAAATGGGCATTTTCTTATGCTCCAAAAGCAACGAAATCAGCTGGAAGACCATTATTATAATGTTAAACATCAAATTATACACCCTTTCGTAAACTATTTTTGCTCCATTGATTTTCCTCGGAGTGTTTTCACATCCGCTTTCACAGCATACCCAGCATATATATAAGTAAGTATATGCGATTCAACAGGCCCACATTTTCCCGGACACTTTTCTTTTTATTCGACTTAAATAAATACATTCAAGTGGATATAGCGGAGGGTGTCAGTGCCACGTTCGTTATGGTAAAAAGTTCAGGCCGTCAAAGAAAAGTCGAGTGGAGTCGCCCGGGTTGGGCAAATATATGTGTTTGTTCAGAAACACTCGCACAGAAGTACATACGAATATACGTATGTAGATAATTTAGTGAACTTGAAACTTGCCTCCTGTTCGTCCTGCGGCATACATACATATATACTCTATACTATATATACATGCGTATTTGTATATCGGATGTCAAGGACCTGGCCCCTTCAATAAAAGCAGATAGAGGGGCGAAGTAAAGCGGGAGCTGAGGGGAGTTTCATGCTATGTAATTTATATCGGCGCGTACAGTGGTTGCCGAAAATCTGAGGACCAAGAGATTCTTGCTCCATTTAGTTTATTTAATTAAAATTAATTGCTTCGTCCTTGCACTAAATGAAATTCTCTCCAATCAATTAGGTCCGCAACTATTACTCATAAATTAAGCAAGTGCCCGCACACCAAGATGTTCAAAATGTTGTGCACTTAATAAGATTTTAATTTAATGTTTTCCGGGAGGGAAACTCACAATTATGGCAAAATAATCATTGCTGCAGAATGCCTTCACAAGTATGATAATATTTCGGTTATTCTTTTAATAAAAATGTATTTTGTCTATAACAGTATTAAAATATTGGGCCCTTTGCTTTCACAAGAAATTTTAAAGATGTAAACAGGGTAAATTTAATGTAGAATATTTTTGCTTTAATTAATAAAAAATCGTATGAAATGCCACATTGGTCGTGTGTTCATGTGGCAGGAACACACGTAAAATAAAATGCATTATATGTATATGACGCAGCATCGCCAAGAAAGGCAGAATCAGCTTATTAAAGATTTAAAAAATATTCCATGCAACGTATCGGGGAGCAGGAAATTGATATGCACTTACCGGCAACATGGAAGTCAGAGGTAAAAGTAAAAGGATAGCAGGATATGGGAATAAAGCTGGAAGAAAGACGATTCTGGGGAGAAAGAAGCTGTGGAGCTGCAAAGTATGCGAAGAATCTTACTGAGAGAAAAAAGGGAAAGAGAACATAACTAGTTACCACTACTGCAAAAATATGTAATATGCAAATAATTGTAATGTTGAAAAATTGTAATGTTAAAAACCACCACATCTTTTTGAAAAGTGTCCAGGAATAAATCATGTAATTAATAAAATGGTCAAATAATGTGCGATCTTAAGCCCTAATTTAATATTTAATGCAATGTAAGAAGGCGTAAAAAGTAGGATCGAATAGAATGTGAAGACTGTATGGACCGACCAGAAATATAGTTTCGTTCCTCATTTAATCTTTTCCATTGGTTTTTTGTTTAGCCAGCTGCGTGTAAATTGAAAGATAATAACGAAGGCGGAACAGGATACGGAAACCAGGTGAGCGGAGCGGCAAAAATGAAGCGCAGCTGAATGGTGTACCAGAATGCCAAAGGAAATCAATTCCCCCTCCTCGCATCAATCACACATGGAGTCTGATTGAAAGCAAATCGCAGGTAAACAATGGATATAATGGTGATGGGGAGTGCGTAATCGATATCCTTGTTCGCTACTCCTTCGAGCATTTGATTAAAATTTGTCGAGTTACCCAGTGTCGAATCAATCAATTTCAAAGACAACAAAATTAACGTTCGACATTTAATATATTTCACTTGAGCTCTTTGACGTTTCTAATAACATCACATAAAACAAGAAAGGAAATATCTTTTGTAACTGGTGTACACCGAATAGGAATATTTTTTTATCATAAAACAACGAAACTATGGTTTTATATGCAATATTTGCACTTCATTTTTCGGCCTTCCCTAGATGAAGATGTATTTTTAGTATACTCGTCCAATTTGTTCGTCTTAAATTCGAAATTTTATATTGTCAAAAAACTTGTGTACACCAAATTGGAACAATGATCAAAAACAGCGAAGCTTCATTTCCGGTTATTCCTATGACAGATACATGATATAGCGGCCCGATTTTAAACGTTCTCACTTAAATACTACAATCAATAAAAAAAATATAATTCTCGAAAATTTTAATGCAGACAGCCTTAAAACGATGATACCTGTTTACGTAGAAACGTTCGGATGGACAGACAGACATAACTATATGGACTCCACTGTTTTTATGGGTTAATAATATAACTATAGACTATAGGAAATGTGAATGAAATCAATATACCTGCTAGCGTATTTTATTTATTTCCAAATGCAGTTATAAGAGTTGATGTTGCAGTTGCCTTCCAAAGTTTAACGTTTTTTTATAATTATACTGTTTTTGAAAATATGTGTTCAAAACCTGTTTTTTGATTTCAAACATTTTAGTTTTAAGTAAAGATCTAACAATTTTTATCATTAATACAACAAGTGTATGTGTTTGGTGGATTTCGCACTTACCGACAAATTTAATGTTTGTACACTTTCGTTTCACGACCACAGCACCGCCGAATTTTTGAATGAGTACCTCAAATTAAAAAACCAATTTCACTTTATGACACTTATCAAACGCTTTACGCAACATAAAGCAGCCGGACACTAAATAATTCTCGTCCAGAGTGCAAAATAAATCGCATGCGAAATAGTCTATACTGCAATTCACCTGGAATCGCAGAAGCATCCTGGAAACTGGCCAACAATCAGCTGATTCTGAGGGCGGGAAATTTAAGTGACGAGTTCATAAGGATATTAATTTATTATATTGTTGTAAATGTATTCTTTTCTTTACTTGGCAAAACAAATACATTAGTTATTTTCGGGAAGATTCTTATGCCAATCAATTTATAATTACTACATTTTTGAGATAAATGTATTTTTTTCTTATTACACTTTCGAGGTTGTTTAACTTTTATGTTCATAAAATAGCTGCCATATTGGAAAGTTTATTTGTTTAGCGTCCTGCAGTTGTTACTTTGCTGGGAAGAGGACCTGTCGAACGTTTAAGGACTATTTTGAAGTTCTCACTAACCGTGTAGTCCTCTTTAAATACAACAATCAGATTAAGTTCAAACTCTGAAAGGAAGAAATTGAATGTATAATGCCACGCGTAATAATAAATAACCAATACAATGCTCACCGATTTTGAAGTTCTTCGTGAGCAACGTAGGGCAGGTGAACAATCTGGGCAGGACCATATGGATGGGTAGTTCTAGCTTCGGCAGTACATTGCCGTCGGCTATTTGAATGGTCTGGATTTCGGTGGCATCCTTGGAGTACCCCTCGTCGCAACCGCAGGTTTCCACACGAACCAATTGCATCTCAATGGACTTAATGGCCGCCTCCGTGTGTTGCACCGTAATGCTGCCAGTAATCGGAGTTGTTACGCAGAATTCACTCCGGTCCAGGCGCCCAGTTATAAGGAATCTCGGCATGGAAAGTCTCTCCTTGGCGCTGGCATTCTTCTGCAGTGAGTCCGGACTCAAACTAAAAGGAACCACTTTCTTTGAATCCTCGCTTAGAGGCACCGGTTTGTATTGCACGCAGAACTGCTGGATTTTGGTCGTGGCTTTGCCAAGAAAATTCCTTTTTACAGTGCAAGTGAGTTGGTAATTCACGTTAATGAATACTCCGTGGTATGTTTCATATAGAATTCGCGGTTCCTTTTTGCACACCAAAGGCAGTTCGAAATGGAACTCCGAACGGCCGGCGCTCAGTTTTCCGGGCGCAGATAACTCCAGGCTATTCTGCAGCAGATTAATAGGTTTCACCGAGTTATAGAAAGCATCGAAAAGCCCAACGGTCTTAGCACTAAGTTGCAGATTAACGATTCCCTCCAGATACAATATAATTCCTTCGTGTTTTGTCTCCTGGGCGCACTGAAACTGCACGCAGCCCAACAGCATGTCCTGCGGAATATATATTTCGGTAAAATAAGACCTTAAGTAATCGTTAATTACTTACATTTTCATGGTAAACCTTATTCTCTCTCTTTAATTTTATATCGAAGAGCAGTGAACTCATTTTAATCAGCAAATGAAAACAAGTATAACAGCTGATGTATTCTACGGCGATCTGGCATCCCGGGCACCAGCTGTCCATCAAGTGGGCAGTCCCAAAACTTAGGAAACGAAAACAATCCCGTTTTTACATAAGTTTAATTTAAACATTTTCATTCAATAAAACAAATGCCTCGCAATCAAAACGCAGAGCAGGATAATCCCTGCCTAAAGGTTTGTTTGCTTTAAGAAATGTAATAAATAATTAATTATATCTTTACAAATAGGAACAGGAGCTTTCATTTAAATGCCTCAACAAAAACAACTTTGATCGCGACAAGTGCGAAATATATTTTGCCAATTATAACAATTGCAAGGAGTTCTGGGTGGGTTCTTCAATTAAAGTGATTGTTTTATGGACTACATTTTTATTTCCCAACAGAACAAAGTAAAAACCGAAAGGAGAGCCAAGGGAATAGCTCCTTATTTGCCGCCCTTAGAAGAACGCGATGGGATTAAAGCAGAATATATGAAAGGAAAACCCCAACAAAGCTGATAAATGTATCTTCCTATTTAATTATTTTGTGTATATAAATTAGCTATACATCAGGCACCAAAGCTTGCACAAGCATGCATTAGACCTCCTTGTTGTCTAAAAGGCTCCATCAAATCTGAAGATCTAGATATTTTTGTTATGAATAACATTTGTATTTAACTAAACTTAAAATGCACATAGTTCACTTATTTAGCCTTAGCTGTGAATAGCGTCGGCGCCAACAATTTTTAAAGCGGGCATGGCCTCCTCTAACATGACCGTGGACAATTCCAGTTCTAGGGTCTCCTTTGGATCATTCAAAATCAGTAATTTAAGTTTAGGAAAACGATACAGACAGGCCAATCCATTGCTGGTGATTTGAGTGCACGAGAGGTCGAGCACTTCCAGGTTAGGGAAGCCACCTCCCGAAATCCTATCCAGACACCAGTCATCAAAGCTTTTCACATTGTGAAAGGACAGGAACTTAAGGGAGTCCAGGCAGCGCAGGTTCTCCAGCCCCTCGTAGTAAAGTTCCATGTTATCACACCTCAAGGCCTCCACTTTATAGCGAGGATCAAACTTATTAGGCAGTTTGAACTCGCCATCTTTGGAGGCCCGGCGCCAGTGGGTATCGTTGATGAACTTGACGGCCCCGCCGCGGTACAGTATGAAATGCGCCGCAGCCAATTCGGCGCCCAGAATCTTGTGCCTTTCCGGGACAAACTGCTGCATGTGCCGCTCAATACGCTCCTCCCGGTTCTCCCACCACTGTCGAATGTTCCGCGGACTTAGATCGATGGGCTTCTGCATCATCACGATGAAGTCTGAGGTTTGCTCCGCATTGGAGAACAGCTTCAGTTTGCTGTTCCAATCCTCCGGCCGGTCGCCAATCGGAGTGCGCCACTTAAGTTTCTGCTTATCCGCTGCCAATTCCGAGCGGATTCTCTTCACCGTCGCACTGACCTCCTCCTCTACCTCGCCCGGCTGCGCCTGATTTGTGGGCACAGTGGATGCCGTTCGCAGGCCGCATCGCCTTAAGGAGGGAAATCTACGCGACACGCGCTGCAACATCCTTCGAGTGGGATATCAATATATAAATTTTAGTGGGTAAATGTACTAGAGATGCGCATGTTATGTGAACTGCGGCGTGACTCACGACGCGATCTATAGTCTAGGATTGTAATTTAATAAATTATCTGCTTGCTCAAACTGAAAGCTAAGTGCAATATTATGTAGTAGAACATATATTTCGACAGAAATGCAGTAAATGCTTGTTTTGTTTATTTGCGTTAGGCATGTATATAAAATTAAAAAAAAAAAAAAAAAAAAGTATACATAAAAATACAATATTTTAGCCCATATTTTATCACAAAAATTACGATTTAACAGTCAGATCTGTAGATATTTTTACAAATTACTTGATACATTTAAATTGTGTCCTACTCACGAGATGCGCGCATGGAATCTTAGCAGCTGATGCATCAGCTGCTAGCACTGAATTTCACGACGAGTTGGCAACACAAAGCCGATGCGACGCCATCTTGCTTTAGCACGCTGAATTTCACATTTCCACCACAAGAAAAAAGAAGAGAAGAAAGAAACGCAGACGACCTTTTGCTGAAGTGCGTGAGATACCACCGAAAAAACGAACCAAATCAATTAAATGCTGATTAACCGCCAGCCAAACGATTGAAAACAACGGTAGCCAGGCGAACGCCGCAGAAACCTGCCAACAATTACGTGAACCAACGCAAGGGCACCCGTGCAATTGGCATTTTAATTGGCGACTTTAGCTGCGAACGGCGCGCCGAAAATGGTCAATTCGTCTGGCAGCGAGGATGGCCAGTTGCGGAGCCCCAACGATGTGCACTATCACAGGTGTGTATTATCCCTGGGGATAAATGCGATTGGAAAATTGTTGCTGCATACATACATAAAGAGGCGTACATATACACATGCTGGTGCTGGTGGCGCGGCGGGAATTCCGCTAGAACTCTAGCCAGATTTTTTGTGGCATCCCACCGTTGACATATCCCGCCCATTCATACAGCTGTGGTCATGATAGTAGTGGTTACGGGTATTTTAAAAGAATACCATAAATTATTTTTTGATCAATAATTGGATCGACACAGCTCGATTGTGTTTGAAACTAATAATAGTGCATTTTAGCTTTTTTTCCGTTTTTAAATGACGAAATGAATAATTTAATTACTTTCAATAAACCATTAAAGGTTAGGATATTAATTTAAAAAATTGCAAATGTGTATGCATTGACTTCATTGGCAAATCCAACTATTATTTTGACCACACGTGTACCCATAACTGTTGCATGTGTGTATGCAGAAAGTGGACAATTTTCCACCAACCATCTTTATAAGTTGACTATAACGAATAGTACATGCTAATTCTTGATACGAAATTTGCGTTTGTACAAAGAACATTCGCCCCCAATATATACATGTATATCACCCCAACATCCCTTTCGCGCTTGTTTGCTCTCCTTGAAAATGATAACCAAAATACCAAATCAAAAGAAAACAAAACCAATTTTTGACGATTAAAAACTTATTGATTTTATTGAATCGTTTAATTGACTTGAATTTTTTCGTTGCAAATAGGCCAAAAAGTGTGTACTTGTCCCAAGACCGAGGCGCGCGATGGCCAACAACAAACCTAATAATAATCGTAATAAAAGTAAAAATAAAAACCAACCAAAAAAAAAAAATGAAAATAAAAACGAACGAAAAAGTGCAAGCTAGAGGCAAAATTCGAGTTTAAAACTGTGCACCTGCAGTGTCAATGGCAGACGGGACCGAATCTTCTCAAGCCAACCTACATTAATCTCGCTTGACCCGCCGCTGTCAAGTTATATGTGTTCCGAGAACCGAATACAGAAAACCCGAGATTCGCAATAGAGATCCGATAAGCTCCGAACCGATGGATCGATCGATTCGATCCCTCTCATATGCTGCTGGCGGTAAATTGTAATACTCTGTATTAATCTCAATTGAATGAAACACACACAATATTGTATTTATACTACTTTGCTAATGCCTCTTTCCAAGTCCTGTCTCAATGTCTTTCGTGTCTCTCTGTTTCTCAAAAGATAACTACTCCCATTCCCAGCAGGTTGCGCAGTCAGTCGTGTAAGTGTTTGCATTTTACAGCCCTTGGGAGCTTTGGCGCTCCGAGCTCCATGGAATAGTTACGGGATCCGGGATCAGGTAAGTACTCCATTTGATAGCACTCAATGGTGGGTCGATTTTTAGTTTTGTGTTTGTTTATATTCCTATTAAAACAATTTATAAAAGACTAAGCTTAGAAAATCTATTACCAGATTCACAGACATATGCGAACATTTGTTCTTAAACGACTCCGTGATTACTTGTCTCCATGGCTTCCAACCTTGTTTACTTGCCCTCAAATCGACCCACCAAATTTCACCCGTTGCTGCTCAAATATGGAACAAAAACGCCAATTATCTGAGCAACACCGAGTCGATTGCCTCAAATAAATCACTAATGATTCGCTTATGTACTGCACCAAAGTTTCTGTATCTAATCTCGAAAGAATTCCAGAGCTAGCGTGGACTCGAGCTTTTAATGTCTCCAAGGGCTAGAGTAAAATGTAATCCAAACACCGACTGCAGCAAAACACGCAACCTGCAACGAGCAACATGCAACACGGTCAGAGCAGCGCCTGTTCTACTGGGTCTTCAGCAGGCATCGGTCCAGAATCATCAGCAGATGGGACGGACACCACTTAAAGCATGACACCATAATTTTGGACTTTCTCTCTTACTTTTAGCCGAGGCGAGGAGGATGAGCACGAGGGCGACGCTGATGCCTTGTACATTCAACCACCGCAGGCCAGCCGAGAATCAGGATCCGGTCCCAGGCGCGAGAAGAAGAAACATTCCCGCGAGCGTCGACGCCACAAGGAGCGTGATGACGTAGGCGGTGCTGCACTAGCACTAGAACGGGATCATCGATATGACTATCGGAGCCGGGAGGAGCACTACCACCACCACCAACGCGAACGGAGCAGCAATGCGGCTGCAGCCTATGCGAAACACCACCTGGGCCATGCCTACCATTACCCTCAGCCGCCTCAACAGCAGCAACAGCCTCTACCGCCGGCGCCCAGCTATGCTGCCCACCATTATCATCATCACCAGCATTTAAGTGGAGCTCGAGCTGCTCCCCGCGAATACCATTCCTATCCATCGGGCTACCATTCGGGCAGTCGACACGGCGACTACCCAATGGAGGAGCCAACGCGACGCAGCAGTAAGTACGCGGAGAGCAAGGATGCTGAGAGCCTGGAACAGGATCTGCGATCGAGGTTGCTGAAAAAGCGCCATAACTACGTTAAGGATTATGAAACGGAGGAGAACTATGAGCATCGGGTCGAGAGAAGTGATCGCCGGGAGGGAGGACGCAAAGAGCGGGAGAGAACTGTGCGAAGTACCCACAAGCAAAACCGTCACGACCGAGTCATTGAGCTGCTGGACAGTCCTGAGCAGGAGCACCACCATCAGCACCAGCACAAATCGCATCGCAGCAAGTGGCGCGAGGAGGTTGAGGTTATCAGACGAAAGGTGCCCGAGGACTTGGAGCTGTTGGCTCGCAGGGAAAAACTTCTTGCCGCTGAACGGGAAAGCCGCCAGCGAAAACAGACGGCTCGTGAGGAACTGGAAGCTCGGCGGGAGTTGCTCCGCGAGCGAAACGAGCACAGTGATGCACTTAGTCCAACAACAGTGGCTGCAAGTGTAACCGCAGGTCTGAACATTCATGTGAAGAGGAAGTCCAAGCCGGATAACTATGAGAAGGAAATCAAACTCAAGAAGCGGCGGGAAGATGATATCGAGGTTATCCGAGATGATGACGATGAGGAAAGCGAGGAGAGCGACTCAAACGAGGAGGTTCCTGAGCAAGACAGCGAAGGAAGCGCAACAGAGTCTGGAAGCGAAGACAGCTATGCTAGCAAAAAGAAGAGCAAGATTAAATCCAAGTCTCAATTGGAAGACGATGACGAGGATTTACCCTTACCCGACAGTCCACTTAGCGTGGGTGAGCTATACAAGTCGCCCAAGCAACGTCAGCGATCTCGCTCTGTAAGCTCCAAGAGCAGCTCCCAGTCCAGTCGAAGCAGTCGGTCCAGATCCCGTTCTAGAAGTCAAAGCAGCCTAGAGGATGAGGTAGATCGTCAAGACGTGGGGGCAGATGCCTCACCCAGCAGCAGCACACGCAGCGAGGAACGTGGAATGACCCAAGAGCAGCCGGAAGAGAAGCCCGAGGAGAAACTCAAAGAGAAACAGAAGTCTCTGGAGGAGCAAATTCCGTGCGATGACAAGGGCATTCCCCTGCCCAACTATTATCCCGGTGTGCAGGGCTGCCGGTCTGTGGAGGAATTCCAGTGTCTAAACCGCATCGAAGAGGGAACCTATGGAGTGGTATATCGAGCCAAGGACAAAAGAACCAATGAGATTGTGGCTCTTAAGCGTCTGAAAATGGAGAAGGAAAAGGAGGGATTTCCGATAACATCACTCAGGGAGATCAACACTCTTCTCAAGGGTCAGCACCCGAATATTGTGACCGTTCGCGAGATCGTGGTCGGATCCAACATGGATAAGATATTTATTGTGATGGACTATGTAGAACACGACCTGAAATCCCTGATGGAAACGATGAAAAATCGTAAGCAGAGCTTTTTCCCCGGAGAAGTCAAATGTCTGACGCAGCAGCTTCTGCGGGCGGTGGCCCACCTCCATGACAATTGGATATTGCATCGTGACCTGAAGACCTCCAATCTCCTCTTGTCCCACAAGGGCATTCTCAAGGTGGGTGATTTCGGATTGGCAAGGGAGTATGGATCGCCGATCAAGAAGTATACCTCACTTGTTGTCACTCTCTGGTATCGTGCACCCGAGCTCCTTCTCTGCTCGCCGGTTTACTCCACGCCCATAGACGTCTGGTCGGTAGGCTGCATTTTCGCCGAATTCTTGCAGATGCTGCCGCTCTTTCCGGGAAAATCTGAAATCGATGAGCTTAACAGGATCTTTAAGGTAAGCTGTGGTTGAGCATTAAAGTTTAGTTATTAAAATAAGCTTGTTGAACAATTGTTAGTATTAACTTTGAAATTCATTTGCCGAGAATGCTTATTGACTTTTGATTTATTGTTCTAGGAATTGGGAACTCCGAACGAGAAGATCTGGCCAGGATACACCGAGCTCCCAGCCGTGAAGAACATGTTGTCGCAGAACTCTCAGTTTACCGAGTATCCCGTCTCGCAACTGCGCAAGCACTTCCAGGAGAAGACCTCTGAAATGGGCTTGTCGCTGCTGCAGGGTCTGCTGACGTACGATCCGAAACAAAGACTGAGCGCCGACGCGGCACTAAAGCACGGCTTCTTCAAGGAGCTGCCATTGCCCATCGATCCATCCATGTTTCCCACCTGGCCGGCCAAGAGCGAGTTGGGAGCCCGCAAGGCGCAAGCCTCTTCCCCCAAACCGCCATCCGGTGGCTCGCAGTTCAAGCAACTAGGCCGCGACGAGCCCATCATCGTGGGACCGGGAAACAAGCTCTCATCTGGGATTATCACTGGCAACAAGAAGAGCCACGGAGCTGGTGGATCGTCGGCTAGCACGGGATTTGTCCTGAACGCTGGAATAACGCAGCGCCAGTTGGCCATGGGACCGGGATTCAGTCTGAAGTTCTGATTCTGTGTGTTTTAGCCCATTACGATTACGATTAATTGTTATGTATAGTTAGCGATGTAAGTGGAAAATTTCGTTTAATTGTATGTGTATAAATATTGTTCCATATATAATTTAAAAAGCCATACAAAGCAATTGGGATGTATAATCATTTTTCACCTCAAGAGCGGCAATGCCATGTGGGTGGGTCAATTCAAGGAATATGAAAGTTGGCTATAAACATATCGAAAATTACTCCATCGTTTTATTGTGCAAACAACTTTTCAAGGACCAAAACTCAACCCACCCTCAACACTCCGAATGCGTCCACACCTGTAACTTTAAAACTTAGCCTAGGGGAATACTAACGCTCTACCTGAAATGCCTAAGTGGACCACAGATAGAAGTAAGTGCTTTGCCACGTGGGAATGTAATCTTTAAGGGGTTTGGCAACCACCTTAGCAATGGGCACACTTGTGGCCACAAAGTCGAGGATCCGCTCCAGTCTGGATTTGGTGAAGCTGTCATAGAACGGCGATCGGACCAGGAAGTACATGATGTTTATGCATCGCCTGCTCAGCTCCAGTTTTTGTTGCTTGGACATTAGGTCGCGATGCTGGCGGTAGAGGTGAATGCTATACAAATCAATGGATAATGCTACCATATATTGCTTCCAACTTCTCCGGCCGAACAGCCCCATGGCGACCAGGTGGATTAGTGGCTTCGATATATACAGGTATTCTGCTTGCAGGAGTTTCCTCGGAATTTGCGTCTTCGCCGCTTCATTGTTGTCTATATGAAGCTTGAAGTCGCGGTATTGCAGGGGAGGAGCACCCTCCACTTTACGAATCACACGGCCAGATCGCTTCAATTGGAAGGTAATGGAGTGCTGGGACTGCAATAAATCGTTCGTGGAGGAGGCCACACCATCCCCCGAATTCTTCCTCTGTTTGGCCCTTCGATTCAGTGCGGCGATGGGCGGTGAGGTGATTATATCCGAGGTTGAGTGTTTCAAGATAAAGAAACGGCCCGCTGCCTTGAAGGCCTGTATTAGCGCTATCACCAGCCACTTGCCGGATTGACCGAAAAGCCGACGGGCTGATATCTCGATGAAAACCTCGCTATATTCGAGCGTCGTCAACGTGACCTTTAGACGGTAGCAAAGTTTCGATTGCAGGTGGATCACCGAATTCTCCTCGGAATTGCGTGCCTTTTCGATGATCCGGTCGTTGTAGAACACCAGCATGTTTGACAGTGTATATACCAGCTCACTGACCACATTTGATGAGGAAATGCGACCTGGAAGCCGGCCAATGAGATGAGTCTGTAGGCTCTATGTAAGCAAGGAGTTCACTTTACCTGCTATAAAGTAGGATACCCACTTGGCTGTGGTCTCAAAATCCCCCACCACGTCGGGGTTTTTGCCCACCCACGCCTCGTACGCCTTCAGCATGCCCTTCAGAGTGTCCATTATATCCGGAAAATATTGTCTGTTCCTCCAAATAATAAAAATAATGAGGTGTTTCGGTCTACAGGTAATCAAATCGGTGCAGTTGTGGTGTTCTGGCGTTTTGAACAAGGCGTTAGTGCTTTCATGCAACACAAAATAGAAGGTGACGCAAAATGAATACATATATGAATGCAAGCACGGAGAGCGTTGATTAAACGCTTTGGATTAATAAAATTGGTACAAAAATAAATACCAAATACCAGTGTCACGAGCTTATCGCCATTACACTTTCAAATTTTACCACATTGGTGCTTACACGTCATAGAAAAAGAAACTAATAATTAAGGACCCACAATTTGTAAGAACCACATTTGGCATATCTGCCACCAACCTTTCATAGCCCCTTTTAATGTTCTTCAATGTAAAGATTTGCTTGTTTAGTCTCGGCATCTTAATTCAAGTTTCCTGATTCTTTATACTGCAGTATATTTTTATTGGGTATATTATGCATTTAAAATTTTAGCCCAGGTACTATGTTCTTTATAATAGAAACATTTCTTACCAAATTTTTCGGTAAAAACATTTTTCCAAGTTCAAATCTTTATTACGTTACAAATTACCTTAACGTTATACATAATAACCCTAGAAACGCTAATGCATTAGTAATTTCGAGAGCAGCAAAGTCTTTGGTCACACTTTTGTTTTTGTGCACTTTGTAATCGAATTGCTCGTGAATTCGGATTCACTCCGTTTTCGTGTGTATTAGCTAGGCAAGATTGAATTAAGAGTCGATATACAGATGTCCAGCAACAACACGGACACTGGGGACACCACCGTCATGGCGACGGCTACCTCGGTGCAGAACGATGTCGAGGCCGGCGTAGATGAGCAATTGCCTCGAGAATCGCTGGTAATATTTGTTCAACCCCTTCAAGTTTGCCTAATCTATAATCCGACTATTCGCCGCAGATAACCACTGCAGTCAGTTTTCTACAAAACACCAAGGTGCGCCACACGACACTTATCCAGAAGCAGCAGTTCCTACGGTCCAAAGGTCTCACCGCTCACGAAATTCAGCTGGCCTGTGAACGGGCCGGCGTTTTCACCCAAGACCCCAACAAGCCCAATCCGAATCCGAACACCGTCATTAGCATTGGATCCCAATTGCACGCGCTGCAGCCGCAGCCGACTGTCTTGGGCCGGATCAGGGAAATCATCCATTCGGCAGCCCTGTTCAGCGGAGTCGTCTACGCAGTCTACATCTTCTGGAAGGTGAGATGCAGTGGGATCTCTATTTCGGGGTCTTTTAAAAAGATTTATTATATTTACTCCACCAACTCGAGTGCGAATTTAAAGATCGCCATCTTGTCTAAGGCTTAGATACATTACACATATATTTGATGACACTTTTACCAGACGACGTTGAATTTACTTAGTATTTAACACATTTTGTAAAAGTGTTAGGACGCATAAATAAGTTTTAAGTGGTCCACCAGTCCAAAGTCCATGATTGCTAATAACTTCTAAAACCCGTATAATTTCAGCAATACATTGCGCCCTACCTGTTCGGCAAGTCCAAGAAGAAGGCGGTCGATGAAGTCCTGGACGACATAGACAAGAAGGTAGAGACCCGCACCAACGACCTCAACAAGGAGATTTTGGCGGTCAGGGATCTGATCACCACACAGCAAAGGGAACACGCCCAGCAGCTGAACCGCGAATTTAGTAACTTCCGTAGCGATCTGGATGCCATTAAGGGCCTGCTTTTGAACCGAAAACAGTTCGCCGGCCCTGTGGCTCCGATCGCAGTGCCATCCATTCCCGCCTGGCAATTGGCCGGCTCACCGCATCACCATCACCGGCACAGCGGGTCGGACGACAACGAGAAGGGCGATGATGCTGGATCCGGGTCTGGCTCGTCGGAGACAGAGGTGGTCACCAAGAATAGTGACTCCAGCTTGGAGATCATGTAATGCAATCAGAATACGAGGCTGGCTATATAGACGTAGTATATAGTTACGCTGTAAATTGAGTTTCCCCGTTAAATGCCTTCAAGACTTTTGGTTTTTTTTCTTTGCGTTTATAGCATTTAAGGTTTCTTTATAGTCAACAGCTAATCCATATCCAAAAGTACATACACACACTCACATATACACACTTATGCGATACGATGTCTATACAATGTAATAATAAAAAGTTTACATAATAACAGGTTTGAATTGAAAGAAACTGTTTAATTAAGCGCAAAAATGCTTTGTGTAGTTTTTTGTTTATCGGTACATACGGGGTGGGGATAGCATATCGGTTTAGACAATAAATTTCGACTTAGACGATAATTGGATTCTAAAAATTTTGCCGAGTGCTACTTTCTATAAATTGGCTAAATTCCCTTAGGTTTGATTTAAGATTATGCCGGGCGGAGCACCTCGAGGTTTTGCCTACAAGCTCCTTGAAGACTCCACCCAGATCCTTAACGGATTTAAATTATTTATTTATTGTGCGGTGCCTAGTTATGGTTTTGTTTCAATTACAAATTTGGTTCTCTGCGCATTCCCTTCATTAAATTTCCTTCACTACTTACGTTAGTTATCGATTTGTACATACGATAATTTAGTATTCAAATAATTGTTTGCCATTTTCGTAAAAGTTAATGTATTCTAGTAAGTTAATATTCTCACAAACGATTGTTAAGGGCTTCACAGTTCACATGAATGTGTTCTTTATTTCTCACTTCGTTTTGTGAATGGACAAACCATTGCGAAATACCCTGAAACAAGGATAGAGAACAGTACCCCTACCCATACTATGTATGCATTATTAGAGTCTTTTGTTGGGTAGCTTGGCCCTTGTTTGTTGGGTACAATCGTATAAGATAAACAGCGGCCAGGCCGGCATTTTTATCAGCTATTTCAAATTAAATATAACATATTTACAATTAATTATACCTTGCGATGGGGGCAATACCAGCTGCCAAAGGCCGAGCACTGTGTACGTTTGAAAATTAAAGCTTTGACAAGAAGTACAAAAATGTGTACGTTTGAAAATTAAAGCTTTGACAAGAAGTACAAAAATGTGTAACAAAATATTTAGTGTTTTAAAGCCTGTTGTTTGACCCAAACGTAATTTACCATTCGGACAGGCATCATTTGATTAACACCGAGCGATGTGTAACGTTACAAATTAAGTTTTTAAAATAAGAAATTACAAAATATTGCGTAATATGTATATGCGTTTTCCTGGTTCCAACGATACATTTTGAAAACGGAATTGGATAGTTGTACTTTTTCGGAAAAACAGAAGTTGCCATCCCTTTGGCTTCCGCGTTTGTTTAAATTAAAGCGATTATCATCCGATTACACAAAACTAAACCTCAGAACTGGGAGCATGGCCGCTAGTGTGGCTTCAGGCCCAATTGGTTTTTTCTTCCTCAAATGTAACCCTAATTTATGCTAACAGAAAGTGCACAGATAGTATGGACAAAATAGAACCATGTGTGGATAGCAAGATCCCAAAAAGAATCAAATCTAGACGGCTGAGTTGATGACCGCTTGCGTGGATGCGGAACTACTGATGCTATTGGCCTGGCCAAATGCAGATCCCGCTCCAGCAGCCGATGTGGTAGTCGTTGCCGTAATGCTCACCGCTGCCGCTGTGGCAGATGTCACTCCATCCGGATAGCCGCCCGAAGCAGGAGCCGGTGAAAGAGACATCGTCGACGAGGAGGGCGAAGAGCAATCGCTTTGCACACTCATTGTGGGCGAGGCGGCCACCAAATTGCTGCTACTGCTGGTGTTGCTGATGGTCATCGGAAACTGTGGCGGCGGATTCCCGGTGGGCGTGTGCGGGGACAGTGGCGACATTGAGGACGATGTTGTGGTCAGCGACGGGCTGCTGCTTGTGCTCGTTGTAGTGGCTGTGGATGAGCTGTTGCTATTGACTCCACTGATCGTACAGGAGTTGGTTGTTGGAGCCGTGGATGCGGCGGATGGGGGCGTCGATGGCGATTGCTGGCTGGAGGTTACCCCAGCTGCTGCCGCCGCAGCTGCAGCCCGCTCACGCTCCCGATCTCGTTGTGGCCTGAAGGCCTCACGCAGTGCCTCCACGCGAATTTCATTGGGTCCCCATCGCGCGTATCCGGCGCTATTTTGCAACCACACCACCTGTGTGCCCTGCATGCACTTGATCAGCACATCAGACCTGGAAATTAACGGAGTTAAATAAGTATGAATGGGAAAAGCATAAGTTTAACTAACTTACTTTTGCAACATGTGCTGATAGCCGTGTCTGTACTCGTGGGCCATGCCCAATACCACCATTGAACGGCGCTTGTACATGCTGTCGTCCAGCTTGGATATGCTCTTCCACTCCGGCAGAAACACAATAAAGCTGAGTAAAACAAGAACAAATTGTATTATACTCATAAGCAACATCAAACCGATGTTTAATCTCACCTCAGAGGCTCCATGGTGTCCGTGAGCAGTTTGTCGATGTGCAGCAAAGAAGCCTCAATCAGCTCCTCGCAATGAGGAGGGTTTACTTGGAAGGAACCGGAAACGGGCTTGAAGTCGAGGAAGGGCCTGTAAAGGTCACACATTTCACTTAGATTCAGCTTATTAAAATTCACTATTTGGCTACATACCCCCTGGAACCGAAGTAGGCATCCGTGTCGGCAAACGCAGAGCAGTACTGTCGGAAATAGGAATTGAATGGCGAGGCGAAGCACTCGAAGCTTACACCAAACTGCCTATGTAGGCACTCGAACACTGGCACTGGCAAGGCAGCCTGGGTAAGCTCCGCCTCCTGGGAGGAATTCAGGGCATTGCCCAGGAAGGTCTGGTACCTCTTGAGCAGACACCATACCCGGCCAATGAACAGATCGAACTTCTTGTCGTCGAAACAGTTGTGGCGGTACAGCTGTTCCAGCTTCTGTAGATAGGTAAGGTTGATGTACTGAGCATCTGGCTGGTTGATCGTGGCGGGCGTGTACTTGATGATCATGTGGTCGCGATCCTGTAAGTACTCGATCGTCGGCATCCGAGGCGATGGGACGGCAAACTGTATGGGATAGCACCACACTTTCTTTAGATGTGGCGGCGGCGGAGGAGGCGTGGGTTCCGGTATTCCGTGCTCCTTGAGCAGCTGCGAATGGCGCTCACGGATCTTGCGGGCATGATCAGCCGACAAGTGATAGATTTTCACGCACAAGGTTTCCACAGAACTCTTGACGGTCTCAACCAAATGTGGCTCACATTGCCGTTTAAGATGGGCCAAACGGTCCTGAAAATCCTCGTAGCTCGCGCCCACGGTACGCCTCAGCCATTGAAATGTGTCCTCCACATTCCACTTGACGACCTTCTTGGATTCCGCCGGCGCGGATCGGGATTCTATTATCTGCTTAGCGGCCTCTGCGTAGCGGGAAAGCTGCTTCCTGGCATCCCCTGTGAACTTGGGCTTCACTATCTTGATAGGTATATCCGACATGATCTCGCGGTACATGGAGCTGGAGATCTCCGGCATGCAACTGCTGGGCAGCAGCGGGTCGCAGCCGGTGTCTATCACCTTGCGTTCCATCAGCCAGCGGTTGAAGGAATCTCTGGGTGCCTTTATATTTTCTCTCCGCATGCACAGATCTTCGTAGGTTTTCAGCAGCTTCATGGTGAAGGCTGCCCGTAAAGCCTCTACCTCAGGATGCGGTTGCGGCAGAAGTGTCGGCGGTCGCTCTACAATAACGGCATTGGTGCACACCTCCAGGTCCCAGGGACCGGCCAGAACAAACTTCTTCATTGGAGGTCCGCCGCCCATATGATGCTGATTGGGATGGATGTGCATGTCATCCGACGGCCGCCGCTTCAGGTGATGATGCTGGTGCTGTTGCTGCTGGTGCATATTGGGGATGATCGGCGTCGGACCGCCCGCATGGCAGATGCCCAAAGGGTCGGTGAGCGGATCAAAGGGTCTGGTGCCGGGCATCTCCCACAGCGATTCGCCGGTGACTTTGTTCCAATAGTATGGGCGGTTTTCCCTCTTGGACCAGAATTTCCGCCATCCCTGGTTTACCAGCTCGGCGGTTAGCTCCTCGCCATATCCACCGGGTCCCAAGGTTGGCGGACCTTGCGGTGTATGGCCCATGCTCTCCAGCGGTGAGGGCGCATGTGTTTTCGTGGGCGTCGAGGGGGAGGAGCAACTGGCCACCGGTGAACTGCCCGCTCCTACGCCCAGATTGTCTGGTAGAATGGGTCCCGTGACCGTGGGCGCTCCTGCCGTGGGTGAAGGTGACATGTTGTTGGAGGCACTCGCCGTCAATTGATCCCAAGCACTCTGTGCGGCGGAGGAGGCGGACGATGAAGATGCTCTGGAGGGCACGGGCGAGGATCCCATGCCAGGAGTCCCCGTCGACGCAATCACGGAGGAGAGCAAGCCCTCCGTCCCCGCGCCCAGGTTGTGTATGATGCTATTGTTGTTGTTAGCTGCCATGCTGCGAAATATTTCTGCAAGAGCAAGGTAAACAAAAACAAGTGTTTTCAATCAAAGAAGAGAGTGAGAGCAAGACAGTGAAAAGAAAAGATAATCAATGGCCAGTGATGGCAAATTGAATTTTCGGAAAATAGCTATTCTCTTGGTTAATATATCTTATGATGACTAATCGGATGTTAAATATTAATCGATGTTATATATTAAACAATCAATATATGCATATAAAACAATAGTTATAGTTGCAGTGCTAAATACTAATAACAGTTGTTCAACACGTCTTGAACACCTATATTTCTTTTTAGTTCAGCTTTATTTTTTGATATTTAATACCATTAAATACCATCAATATAATACCCCTTAATTTCGGAAAAAAAAAACTACGGCTTGAAGACGTGACTATCACCAAGTATAGTACAGCAAAGTGGCCTAATTGAACCTCTTGCATATAAAAATAATTCAAATATAGGATAAAAAACCGCCAAGTCTCCCTTTGGCTAGAAAATATCCAAAGCGACATTGTCACGATGGCAGATAATAAAGTGAGCGCGCACCGGAATCGAATCGAAGAAACCAGAACCACCACCAGAGAGCTATAACTGCCGTTAATCGGCCAGTCGACAACAGCCACTCAGCGGAGCGAGATCGGGGGCACGCTAGAGTCGGACGGAATGATGCGTGGAGATCGTGGGGAGTAGTAGAAATTAACACTAAATGTTGGCCTGATAAATCCAAAAAAAAAAATCAGAAGGAAGCCCTTGGCCAGAAAACAGTTAATTCGACACCCACTCAAACGAGGCTAAGAAGGCGCGCATGAGCGAGAGAGCCAGAGAGAGCGAACACAGCTCTGCTCTCGCACGAATGAGAAATCAAAACAAATTGCAAAAGAATAGAGATTTTCTGCCTGGGTTATGTGTATATGTTTTGACGAGCGTGTACCAAGCGTATGCGCACCGCCACAAGCGGAATAAAAAATATACAAAATAATTTGCTGCACTCGCACGCACACACACCAGCGCACCTCCGCTGACACACACACCCGCACCAACTGCAGGCATTATGCACGCCATATAAACAATTGCGAAAAAATTACACTTGGTTTCGTGGCCCTCGACAGCTACGTCATAGCACTAAAATAATGGCGCGCTTTTTCAGTGCAGCCACAAAAAGTCGCTTATAATTAAAAGAAAATGCAAATAATATCAATCAGGAGAACTTTGCGACGCCCAATTCCAGGTGAACTCGAGTAACTCGATGCTCGACGGCGTAAACAAACAACATTCTGGATGCAACGAAAATTTCTCTACACTTTCTTTTTTGCACCCACCGAGGCACAGGCACATCAATATTTTCCATTTTATATACTGCCTGGGCATCGTGTGGCCGCACTGCGTTAAAACGCCCTGAAACGCCACAAAACTCACCTAGTTTCAACTATCCTAGTCTGAAAAGCACGCGCTACGTGTTTGCAAACATTTAGGCGTGCGCTTGGCGTAAATATTCCCGCGATTTTCTTTGGAAATTAAAAATAAGTTCTTCTCAAATTCTTTTTCAGCGACGAAACTCGGAGCAGTCGAATCGAGATGGCATTGCTGCGATAGGCAGCACGGTATCGATTGCCTGCTCTTTCCGCACTATCGTTTGTCATTCGCAACTTTTCGTGTACGATAGTTCTGTTGTATTTGTTTTATAATCTATTAAATTTGAAGTAATTAAATTAAACAGATAGGAAACTATCTATAACATTATTTTATTTCTCTAATACTTTTCTAGTGGACTCAAAGAAGGGCTCACCTATTTTGACCGAAAGTTCCGCTTGCTTGGAATGTCTAACAATATCTCTACTTTAATTTATCGTCTGCAATTTTAGACAAATTTCTATGCTTATGTTGAGATCCGGTTTGTATCTGTTAATTAGGCGCAGTAAGTTGTACTTTTTCGCCTTGGAGTTGTTTGATTCCAGTTCATACAGCGTCGAGAGATTGACCAGCAAACTCTCGTTGAGGGACTTCTGGGGATTCAGGTTGATAGCGCGCTCGTACAGATTTATAGCATCCTTTAGCTTTCCGGCGTAGAGAAGGCACACTCCCATGTTGTTCAGGATCATTGTGTTGCCGGTGTCCAGGTGCAGAGCTTTCTGGAATATCACATAGGCCTCGGGAAAGTCGTTCTTGGCCACAGCTATTAATCCCTTATCGACCAAGTCTCTGAGATCAGGCGCGGAGTTTCTACAACAAAGCATATCATTGAACTGAAAATAGCGTTGGTTAGAGTAGGGCCTTACATCTCCCTTAATCTCCTCGAGACGGCAATCTTCTGCTCCGCTCCAAATATGTCACCAATTTGCAGATAAATGCGGCCCCAAGCGGAGTACAAGGATCGCCGATCCTCCTTGCTCAGGTTGGAGCGCTTTAAAAGCGTTCCCTCCATTATGTCGTCTATCATACTGAATTTCTTCATCTGCAAGAATTAAATGGGCAATGTTACACTCATTTAAACTACAGTTAAGTTTTCTTGAACGTACCATCAATCCACAGTTGATGATTGAATGCAAAACCCGTTCGCATCGCCTTTGCCAAAACTCCTCTGCCGCCTTGTTGTGCAGACTTAAATAGTGCTCCTTGATTTCCCGCGTGGTCACATGAAGTTCTGAAAGTCTGTCCAGGGCGACATGGGGTTTACCCAGATATATGGGCAGCTCTGCAAGCAAGAGCCGGAAGGAAAAACAGGCTATGGATCCACTTTTCCCGTTGTACATCTCCGGATAGAAGTCGTAGAAGACATCGGGGCTGGTAAGTTGGCCAAAAGGTTCTGCCTCGGCATTCAGCAGCTCAAACTCGCCCAACTTGGCAAGCAGCGCGAGGCGCGTGAACCACAGTTGCAGGGAGTGGGGCGAATGCTTTGCTGGCTGACCAGATCGCCCGTAACCCTGACCGTAAATGGTCAGAAGACGGCCCGTAAGATTCACGGCAGTGCGATAGCAACCGGCGTGGATTAGTGTTCTCAAGCCGCGCTCGTCCTGGGTGACATCATCGACGCGAAGGATCTTGCGGTAGGACAACTCGGCCTCTCCGAGGTGTTGAGTCACCGCCACGCTGATGGGATCTGCCTGGAACAGTCATAAAGTGTCAGTAAGTAAAAGTGTCATTACCTTTAAAAAGAAGTATAGAAGCATTCTATACGCACCAAGTCAGTTTGCAGATGGATGCCCGGCATAATAAGTTTACCGGGCTCGTTTTCCCGCGGCAACTCCCACAGATTTCTTACGTCGTCACCGACTTTTATAGAATCCTCTCCTGCCTCAGGTGTCTCAACATATTCAGGAGGTTGGAAGAACCCGACGAAGGTGTTGGACATCATGTTTGGGGCGGAACTGGTGCTACTGGCGCTGCTGGAACTCCCTTCTGTTGACAAGTTGTTGCCCTTGGGTTTGCTGGCCAGCTCATCGAAGAAACTGGGCGGATCATTTGCGAAATATTCGCTTATTTTGTGTGACATGTCTTTCTTTGATGGTTTTTCGATAGGCTTTCAGGGATGTCACTATCGCTGCTGCCACAGTAAGAGCTATCGGCCGCGAATGGCGCCAATACTTCAGTGGTTTTAAACAATCTTATTTTGATCCGTTTACCGTATTGCTTGCTAAAAGTTCTTTTCAACGTTACTATTTTGCATTTGCAAAATTTTTTTACACCGAAATTTTCATAATAAACAAAAAGTCCAAGCACAAAAATATTCATGTGTTATATAATGATTTTTACTATCTAATATATATATTTTTTTGAGACCAGACTTGGAACTTGTGCTGTGGAACTTGATTTAGGATTCTTTATTTCCTAATTTTCTTAAATTTTCTCTTCTTAAAAATGTCTATATTTCATGGCGTAACGCAGATTAAAATGTGTTGCGTTGAAATATGTGGTACATAAATTTTAAATATGATTTTAGTGTTAAGTTTTAAGATTCGGTTAGCGCAAATGACTAGTTTGGCCAATTGTTTGTATTAGTTTTTACAAAAATAATGATTAGGGCAAAGGAAAAGAAACTAGCGTTTAACCAACATATATATTAACATATAATCACTATATGAACATATTGTCTCTGGCTTACCTATATTATATCCCTTTTATTCGTAGGCCAGCATTTTCCATTTGATTAGCCCATAAAAATTATAGCTAAGAGAAATTATCCATATTGATTTTCCATATGATTTTCAGCGACAGTGGATATAAATTATTTTTCTTTTACATAACCCAAATTTCCCAAATAAAATGCACACAAATTCATTTGTTGATCTAATGTCATTTGTTTATTATTCGAGTTATACAGTACATAAAGCAAAAATTGGTTAATTCTAGAGCTAACAAAGATGGCCATTTGATGGCCACTTTCCAGTTGCCTGTGTCCTAACATACAAACGCATTACACTTTATTTACACAAAAACAGCCTCCTCACATCGCAGTTTATTGCCCATTGAAAATCGTTTCGGGATAATAGCTTGGAGCATTGAACATGCGCGGGAATCCATTGCCATCCAGTTGGCCCACGGGCAGCACCGACATGATGTCCCTAAAATCAAACAATTAGTTTTTTAAATATATTTATAACATAGCACTTAAAATATAGAGTTACTATATATAAATATATGTTTTAGTTTCAGGCAGTGGAACTATCTATGGAATCCCCCTAAAATTCCCTTAACAATTATCAATGTAAGTGAAGCATGACTCCATTTTTTAAGATCGCTCTGCGTTTTCCAAATGGTTCTAGTCATGGAAGTGCGACTGTGAGTTTTCGAGCAGCTAAAAAGAACACATTTACTCCACTTGTGAGCTCGGGTGTGGTATGTGCTGCAATTTGACGCCCTGTAGAGGCGATGCGATCAAACAGCGGGATGCGGGCGGAGGAGGAGAATGGGAATGGTGAGGAGGATGAGGGGCACATGCTACACGCATGCGCTGCGTTAGGAGTCGGGCACGTCCCGAGTCCCTGGGCTCTATAAATATGCAGAGGACCGTGCAAGGAGCCGGCCGAAATTGGACATAAAACACGCTCAAGTGGGCGGCCTGGAGGCACAAGTGCCGTACGGAACGGTCACTTACAAACGATTTTTAATGCCAATTCCAGAACAATTGATTATATTCGTTCGCATTTCGGATTTCGGAGTTTGGTTCTGGGGCGCAACACGCTCAAGTGTTGAATGAATTGTTTTACGAGTTATGAGGAAGTGGAAATTACCATGCCGCCCTAGATTCCCCTCCTAACGAACTTGGTTGGCCCAAGTTCAAAAGAAATGTGAAGAGAATCTAACTACACTTCAAATGGTATTAGCTCTTTTCAAAGTTGTTTTTTAGGAAATAGTCAATAATCTCTAATTACAACTAATCTTTTGATTGATTCTTTGACGATTTTCAGTTCTTAAAATAAAATTCTATTTTATGTGTTCAAGATAGGATGTGGGTTATAGTTAAAAGGATAAGTTATATAGTGGATTTTATGGATGAGGACATGAGAATCTATGATTTCAACTCACGGTCTTTGCTGGGGCGTGCGATCCCGCTGTCGACGATTCTTGAACCAGTTGGAGACCTGGGTGAGCGTGAGCCCGGTCTTCTTGGCCAGCGTCTTCTTCTCGTCGGGGGTGGGATATCGGTTGGTCAGGTAGCAGTCCTTGAGAGCGTTGCGCGACTTCTCCTTGAAGCAGTAGACCGTCTCCTCGCCATCCCAGATCGTCTTGGGCAGGGGATACTTCTTGCGCAGACGGTACTTGTCCACGGCGCCCAGTGGTCGGCCACGCACCTTCTCGGCCTCCTTGTAGTGGGCCTTGAACCAGAGGTTCTGCAGGTCCACGTGGTACTTGATCGAAAAGCAGTGCGTCTCCAGCAGGTTGTACAGCTCGTGGAACTGGCCCAGATTGTAGGCCACCATGGCGCGGGCCCGCAGGACACTCTCGTTGGTCTTGAAGAACTCGCTGGGCGGCAGGCTGCAGAGGAATGTGGTCAGCTTCTCGATGTCGCCCTTCTGCTGCAGTGCCTCGCACATGCACTGGATCTAAAGAAGAAGTTCATAGCACTTTATGTCTGCAAAAGTCTAGGATATATGGGAGAAGTATCCTACCTGATCCGTGGAGAACTGCAGCATCTTGGCATCGATAGGAAAGCTGCTCACGGCGGACATGTTGTGGGCGGCTGTGAGATTGGATATGAGGTGGCCACCACTGCCGGCATTGCCCCCCAATCCGCCGCCACTTCTCTGCAGGCCGGCGCATAGATCCGTCTTCGTGTTCCCGTTGAGATCGCCCAGGTTGCCACTGCTGCCATTCTCAAATATTATGCTGTTCAGGCTGGGATAGTGCGTGGGCGTGGTCGAGGCGGTGGGCGGCGGCGACTTGTCGTAGTCATTGGTGATGTCCTGAAACCGCCGCTCCAGCAGGTGATCCTTCTCCACACCCTCGTAGGGTGCGAACTTGTCCAGCTGCAGGACCGTTTTGCATGACAGGTTGCCACGATAACCTGAAGATTGAAATGGAAAACTTATGTCAAGCAAATATCTTAAATTTATATTACCAAATGTTATTTAATGATAAAATATTTTAAATAATAATTTAAATTGTCAGCTTTAAGCTGTCCAATTCTGTATCGTAAAATAATAGGAATTCAGTTTCTGGGACATCCAGATGAGCACCAGAAGATTTGCCAAAGAATCAGGTTGCAATGATCACATCTATCTGACACCTTGGATTAGCAATAGGTTCGTTCTTTCCCACGTGCCACTTCAATGGTGGTCAATGAAAGCCCCACTTTCCCCGGGTGCCCCAAAGCTCAGAAGTGACTAATCGACTTGACCAAAACGATCGCCGTCTTTCGACACCTCGGACGAAGTGGACAGCCACTGTGGATCATATTGAGCCCGAAAGAGACATCGGCAAATAAATAAATGCGATATGCTTTACACAGCTAAATGTGTGTAGATATGCAGTTGTGAATATGTAAATCTTAATACATTTTAATACAATTTAATTGATGGGCGAACTGTGGTTGCCCTTCAATAGTGTGGAATACCCTTTAGTTTTGATAATAATAAAATAGTTTAAAAAATGTTATGTAAAGGATTATCAAAGGAGGGAAGTTCTAACTTAAATCAAATTGAAAAGTTTTGTATTATCTGAATTGAGTTTTGAAGTATTATACTGACGAATTTGAAGCAATCTAAAAACTGTTAACAAAACGGTAATCGGTATAATGATGATTTGATGGAACTTTAATATTTAACTTCGTATATCAAACTAAATAAGCTGCCTGCCATAACTGCATTACCCACATCATGCACCCTAATCATGCAGTCCTCAAAAATGTGTACTCCTCAGCAGAATAAAAGTCCCAGGCTTTAATTGTTTATGCAGCGCCTCATTGACGCCTCTGTCCCGAAACATGATACCCTGGGTCTTCGGTCTCTGGACTATTTGCACCGATAAGACTAGACCTAGTTGGATCCGATGGCTGCATATATCTAATAGCGGACTCACCAGCATTTGGGAGGAAGAGGGATCCGTAGGCCATCGGCGAGCTGAGATTGTCCTGATGGACAGCCGAGTGATCCGAGGATGTGCCGCCGGAACTCGTCGAATCCAAATCCCCACCGATGGAGACCGACAGATTGTTGCCGTCCAAATTCTTGTCAAACATAATGCAACACCGATTTACTGAACAAAGTTCAGATTGGTTGTTAACTTTTATTGGATTAGTTTTTATATTTTTTCTCTCTTTGTTTTTATATTTTTATTTCAGTTTATCATTTTAGTTTCGTTCCACATTGTACATTTTATAGAACTATAATGTTTTTATACTATTTTACTTTGCACTTTGGTAACTGTTTTAATTGCTTTGAAACTTTAGGTCAATCGAACTATCCTTAAATTGACTTGTCTTAAATCACTCGGTTAATCCCAATTTGTGTTGCTTTGACTTGATCAGTTGAATCACTAAACTGCATTCACTTGTCTAAAGATTATTTAGCTGTATTTTGTGAACATATCTTATTTTAAACTTGTTGCTGACTCGATATTCTGTTTGATTGTTATTTAATAATATGCCAGGAACTTTGAATTTATTTAGTTATTTTCCGGGACCGATTCTTCCCAGCGACTGGACGCGACCGCTCTTCAAACTCGACTGCAAGCCAGCGAAAACTGCATTCCGAGGGTGTGTTTCGTGCCGTTTCGTTCCCTTCGTTCACCTTGGCCTGCGGAACGAGTGGTCAAGTGGAACGGTGGACGTTCACTGGCTGCTATACCGCTAGTTTAGGGGTGGTTCCGTTTCCGCTTCTCGTCCGCGGGCGGTGGGCGTGGCACTCGGCAGCCATTTTGTTCCGCTGCCTCGAAACTGAGGAGTAACTTCTTTTTTTTTTGCCGTCTAGGGGCAGAATGGGTCTTGAATTGGCAAACATCATGACCTCATTAGCGATTTCGAGGGTGTCTAATGATTGCCGTGTGCTGTTTCTCGGAATTTACATCGGGTTTCTGTGATATTGCTTCATTTGCGAGCAGCAACGAGTTCTCCTCACACAGATGACCTTCTCGAATTGGAACTTTAGATGCCTTAAATTACTAAGATGCTGCTGAAACAAAAATATGTAAAGATGTTTAAAGATTCCACCAATTCTTACTTTTAATATGGATTAAATCTTAAAATATAATAATCTGTATGCTAAAATACTTTTTAAAACTGTCTGTCTTATATACATACTAATAAACTTTAATTTAAGCAAGCCTACTCATATGTTATTTCAACTTTACTTGTATCAGATACGGAAAAGGTTTATCATATTATGTTTATGAATAATTTCTTCATTTACTTATAATAAAATATATGTTATGCCCTTTTGGTTATATTATTGTTTTAGCATTTAAAGAAGTAAACAATTGACAAAATTGTTAAGGTCCAAACCAATAAAACATGCAAATAGTATATTTATGTTTATTATATTGTTTTGATGAATAATTTGTATATTTATTTACAATGAAATATAAGCTAAGCATTGGTTATTATTCTTAATTGGCAAATAGAAAAATAAATAATTGACAAAAATGTAGAGCTCTAGACTTGAATTTGTCTATGTATGCATATATGTGTGTACTTACATAGGTATAAAGTCAGACGCGATGCAATTTGATGCTCGACTGAGGCTGAGTTTGGGAAAAATTCCTTCTGCTGCGCATCCAAGGCGATCAAATTTCAATTACAAAGCGCTGCTCTCGACTGCATTCGGCGCAAAATGGTGTGATGGAATAAAATGAAATAAAGTGACATGACAAAGGTGACAATCCACAAAAAGGCCAAACAATTGCGTTGCCCCCGGGAACAGGAGCAGCTAAAGCAGCAGGAGCAGGAATAGAAACAGGAGCACTCCTCGGATTCCGATTGTTGTCGGATGGGAATTCATTAGCACCAAAAACCGTGAGGGTTGACGATTTCGTCACACTCGCAGTCCCAAAAACCCAGATTTGTCACACCGAACATCATCAGCACTCCCCCCGAACAATACTTCAATACTTCCTATCCCTTCTGTTTTCATCACAGGATCACACAGGTGTCGAGCGTGATGGCGGATTAGGTCCACTTACTCGGGGATTATTTAATTTCATGTGTCCTTGCATTCGAACCAGATTCGAAACAGTTTGTTTAATATGTAGTTAGATCCTTAAAGTGCTTTATTGACATTTGAAAATATATTCAGCTGATTACAATGGCGAGCATATAGCAATTGACCCATATTTGCATTTAAACAACTAATTTTGGGCAAGTTTAAAATTGATTTATTTATGCATATGTACATATGTACATCTTGTTGTTTATCATCCCCTTGTAATAAATCACCTATTTAAAATGTTGCTAAGCAACTCCCCTTTGCCAAGGTGTGCCCTTTAATTGACCGCAGTGAAAGGATTGTAATCCCATCCGCGCTAATTTCATTATCAAATCACGTGTCAGGACTTAGGCAAAACAAACGAAGCATTATACTTCATATACTTTATGTTTTTCCAAAGCCCTGTGAAAACGCGTCTTTTGGTTCCCACACTATCGGGTTTAGCTGAGCCAAGCTGAATTTTTCACTCGCTCGCCTGGTGTCTGTTTCAAAAATATTGCAAGCGCACAAAAGGCATTCAAAAGTACTACAAGTTTGGGCGAAAAATAATAGAAAACTTGGGACTAGGAGTATAAATGTGGGTGTATAAGAAAAAAAAAAGTAAAAAGTGTAAAGAAATATATAGGATTTTCCATTTAAAAATCATATGTAAATGGATGAGTGAAAGCATATTTATCATTATCAAACATTTGATAACATTTACTTGTTCGCCAGTGCTAAATTGCATATTACCCATCTGAAATCTTGCTAATCCACATTTCCTTCAACCACAACTACTTCCTGGCTTTCCTGGCTAATACTTTTTAAGTAGCTCCTCACATTTCATCTGAGTTCCCTTTTTTGCATCATCCAGCATTATAATAACCGTAGATACCCGGAATTTCCAAGCACTTTGCGATAATCTGCGACTATTACTCAATTTTCCATAGCTCCTCTCAAATCGTTGTGCTCACCAGTAACTTCTTGCATAACCATTTGTGGCTGGCCAGCCCATCGTTTTCAATAGTTTTTCAATGGCCTTCCATTGTAGCCCATTGTTTGTCCCGTCGACGCTCAACAAATTGCTTAACTTCTCGCAAAAAGAGACGGGACGCTCCAGGATATTTAGCAAACGTCATCGTCCTGCGGCAGGAGAATGGAAAAACTGCCCGGTTAATCCCAAAATTCCAGATTCAGACCAGAAAATAGAGCAGAAACAGCTTACCATCTGTAATCCCGAAACGGCCAACAATGCGTTTTGCAAGGTGTCACCTTGTCGCTATCCTGTCTGCTCCCATTCACTCGCACGATCTCTTTATCCTGTCGATCACCCAATAATGGGCATTGTGTGGGAGTTTCGTCTGGCGATGCCAAATGATTTTCGCACCTTTAGCTGGAAAATATTTTGAGCATTACGCGCTGCACACAAAAGGTGTTTATAGACACATCGCAAGGCAATCCAATTAATACGATTTGGAAACTAAGCAAACGCAGTGTAATTAATAAAATAAAATATTTGAAACAAAATAATTTCAATTAGCTTAACATTAGTTGGGCTGACCTACACAGCATGTTTTGTAAAGGCTATAAAATAATACAAAAACTTGTTGATACTCATTCAGAATATCTTCAACTTTTAGAAGTCATGTCTTTTTAGGTCGAAAATACTTTGATGTTGTATTTTTGGGGACAGACATCACGAGACACTAAAATAAATCAGAACAAGCAGGAAAACGGTTCACATTTTCCCCGCCACTTAGTAACGCAAATCAATCAGTCGCGACTTTCCTTCGGTAATTTCGAACATATGCTGGGATTTTCGATTCCCGAACAGCCAAACAATTTCCACGGCTAATTGGGCGGCCGAGTTCCATGGGTCCATTTCACTTTCCCATTGAGAACTCGGAAGGCGGTGTAAGACGATCCTTAGTTGGCAACCAGCTAGCTCATTGTTCTCGTCGAGGAAAGCTCGCTGGTGTTTGTTTCCTTTTTCAACGCGACCGCTAAACAACAAAACTACAACTTTTCCACCTAATACTCTTCAGCTATTTGTATACCTGACCAGATTTGAATATGATTATTGATTGCAGTTTACCTTCTGGATAGGAATTCTGTTGAAAGTCGGAAACCCGAGCAGATTGGCAACTGATTTCCATCATTCTACCTGATCTAGATCAGATTTGTTTATTTGCTCTTTCTAAATTTGGTATGCAGAGTTCTTGGGAAATTTTGGCCAAAAATGAATGAAAATTTGAAGAATGAAATCTGATAAAATCAAAGCACCATTGATAAAAAAAAAGACGGCTGTTTCTCACCATTACATAGAGAAAAATTGTCCAACGATATTAATATTTTCACTATATATTATTTATATTCAAGTTCTATATTATTTATGGCTAGCTTTAAATGGGATTTCAAATTCTCTTGTGCATCGTTGTTTTCTAACGACTTTATTAAGCGAAAATTGTAAACTAATTATGCGCTGCCAAACGAAATTCCCGCGGGACACAATTAGTGTGTTTTTTATTTTTTATTTTGGACATATGCTTTCCCCGGCCGCAAAATGAGCAAATAAATCATAAATGTTTCATTCAACGTAATTGAGCCAGAACTTACCCCTAAGTTCTCCTTCTCCGAGGGGCAGGGGTGGGTCACCATGCCTACACTTCTGTGAAACGAGAAAAACAATGTAATCCGAGAAGGTTTTTTGGAATGTGCGTAATATTGTGTGAAGGCTGCGAGGTGGAAAAACTTCTTCAGTTTTAGGGGTTGTAATGGCTCCGCCTACGGGAACAAGTGGAAGTGAAACAAAACGGTCAACGGAACAAAATTGAAATGAAACAGATTCAATGGGGGAATCCTTTTAAATTTATAGTTCATACAAATATTGATTATATACAAATATAAAAAATATGTATTTAATAATATTATTGCCTGATATTATATATTGCATTATATTACATTTGTACAAGCAGTTGTAGTTTTCTATCCTTAATTTAAAATGAGTAGAATTTATATAAAGTCCGTACTTATTTTTAATATAACAAGAAAAGCACTTCGAAAACGAACAATAACAATTTAACAGCGTAAACGAAACGAAACTCAAACCTCTTTGGCCAGCTTATGGACCTGGCGATAGTTGACGTCCACCAATCGTATACTGCCGCCCACCGTGGCCAGCGGTTTCATCAAGTTGTTCAGGGTGGTGGCCACCGGATCGAGGATGTCCCTGGCGGAGCACAGTACATTGTATAGGAAAATCAGTGGTGGCTGCAGGTAGCCGTTGAAGAGCATGGTCAGGAGGGGCTTGAGCAAGTAGTCGGAGGTCATGTGGAGCAGTCCAACGATCAGGGTGTTCACCAGGGAGTAGAGGACAAATCGGTAGCTCTGCAGAATGAAGGCTACCACGAAGGCCACGGCGATGTGCAGCAGTCCGAAGAGCTCCGCCCAGAAGTGGGTGGCATAGGTGGTGGCGCGGTCGGCCAGGACAATAGCATTGATCTTCGGATGCGAGTCCGTGGTGCTCAGATAGTCGGCGCAGCCATGCTCGAAGGGATAGATGCCGATGCAGGTGTGCCGGTTGGCCTCCTTGCGATTCCACTGTGGCTCCGGCAGATCGTCGATGATGGAATTTCGGCTCTGCGGCTGGCACTTGCACATCTTGTCCAGCGACTCCACTAAACGGGCTAGAAAGCCACTCTTCTGCTTCTGCTTCTGCGCCTGCGATGATTTGTGGGACTTTGTGGCACGACCCTTCACTTTCGGCGCAGTTCTCGTTGGGACGAGCACACGGGGACGGCGCTTGGAGTAACGCTGGAACTCGATCCTTTGGGGCTTGCTCTTGCTCAGGCTAAGCTGACTCTTCCCCGGCTCAGCGTGCATCTCGTACAGAGTGTGTGGTGAGCTCCCCGAATCCGTGGACGCGGTCATTTCCCCGTGCGCCACATCCTTGAACATGTTGTACTGCGTCTGACTGTGCTGATATGCGTCGGAATCGCTGGAGGAGTTCAGCCGTGGGAAGATCTTCTTCAGGGGAGACTGCAGCTTGGCCGTCACCCCCACGTGGTTCACCTTGATCAGGTTGGACTTGGAGGTGGCGCAATGGGGATCGGTTGATTCCGACATAGTGACTTTATGTTCTAAACTTATGACGTGCCGCTTCAAAGCCAACTGACGTCTTTTTCGTACATATGATCTGAATTCAAGTTAGGCGTGCCAAAAAGTTAACTTATAAGCTTTTTACCACAGAAGAGAACATATACTCTTTGGCCTAGAGACAAGAATATATAATTTAATATAAAAATGTATTTTTATTATTATTGGCTTATGTCTGTGCTATAAAACTTTTCATTTCCGGTTTGAGCCACCACTACGTTTGCAGGTATGTTTCGGTATATTTCCGGTAGATGGTGTACCCGTCAGTGGTTTCCCTTACCGGCCCCCAAACGGTCACACTCGCCCGAGCATAGCAGATTTGGAGAAAAAAACAACTGTAATTAGGAGCCATAATTAATTCATTTCGAATCGCACACGCTTTTCAGTTTATCTAGCCGAAAGTACAGAATGTTGGCCTCCGCCTGGCGCAGCGTGGCCACCTCCGTGGAGACCCAGTTGACGGCCACCTACTTCCGAGGTTCGTCCAGCAATCCGACACTGCTCCTGCGTTCCTGGCGGACGATTCCTCGAGCGGATGCCCCTGGTTTCGGAGCGATTCGGCGGCGTTTTCTGGCTGTGCCCGTCATCTGTCCAAGTCTCGTCAAGCGTAATCTATCCGTACATACGTGTTTAATCTAATCTCTCCCGGTGCTGCAATTTCATTTCCCAGTATCTACGCTTTTTGTTCGTCCGTAGCTAGTCAGTCTGTTTATCTGTTGGCCATCTATGTAGCTAAATGTGAAACCATCGCTTCGTTTCAGTGCAAAAACTACGAAAAGTCGGCTTCAGAGGCATGCACAGCACATTGGAGGACGTGCAGCTGGAGGGCATGGAGATCAAGATCCTGCCGGCCCTGCAGGATAACTATATGTATCTGATTGTAGACACGAAGACGCGCGAGGCGGCCGTGGTGGATCCCGTGGAGCCGGAGCTGGTCATTAAGACGGTGCAGGAGCAGCAGCTGACCCTCAGCAAGGTGCTGACCACGCACCATCACTGGGACCACGCCGGTGGCAATGAAAAGCTGCTCAAGCTGTGGGAGAAGGAGCTGGACGTGTATGGCGGCGATGACCGCATCGGGGCATTGAACAAAAAGGTTCAGCAGGACGACACCTTCACCATTGGTGGTCTGCATGTCAAGTGCTTGTCCACGCCGTGCCACACTACCGGCCACATCTGCTACCACATCACCGCGCAGCAGGGCAGCGGCGAGGGAGCCGTCTTCACCGGCGACACCCTCTTCCAGGGCGGATGCGGCCGCTTCTTCGAGGGCACTCCCGAGGAAATGTACGAGGCGCTGTGCACAAAGCTCTCCGCCTTGCCGGACGCCACAAAGGTGTTCTGTGGCCACGAGTACACGCTGCAGAACATGAGCTTCGCCCGTCACGTCGAGCCCGACAACGAGGTCATCCAGCAGAGGATCGAGTGGGCCAAGCACCGGCGCGCCTCCCAGGATCCCACTGTGCCCTCCACCATTGGCGAGGAGAAGTCCTGGAACCCCTTTATGCGCGTTCACGAAGCCACCGTGCAGAAGCACGCTGGCGGAGCCACCGATCCCGTCGTCACCATGGGCAAGCTGCGCAAGGAAAAGGACACCTTCAAAGCCTGATCTATTTCCTCGAAAGTTTCGAAACTTGTGATTTAATATTGGATTTTAATGGTTAATAAAATTAACGATGTGTGTGAAGTGCGGACAATGGATTTTTAATTATTCGCAATTTATCGGATTAAAACTTTTTTTGTTTTATTCAAATTATGACATAAATTTATTTCTTCAGCTTTATTTAAAAGAATTTATTTTTGGTATTTTGGTCTAGCAACACCCTAGAGAAGAGGGTACTGGTTGATTCCAACTTTATTCATAGAGCAATGAACTTAACAAATTTTTTAAATCCAAAGATTTTAGCAAATTTCGTAAAATTTGAATCACAACGGTTTTGGTTAGGCGTTAGTGCCTTTTGGGCATATCAAAAATACTTTTGGTATTTCTAGCGATCTATCGCCAACGATCTGGCAACACCGTCTGCCATTAACACAAAAATCGCGGCGTCTCTCCAATGGGATTTTGAAATAAAAACAAGTTAACAGCACGGCGCGATGAACGCAAACAAACGCAGAAGTTCGGTGGGTTCTTCGAAAATTAATTGATTGAGAAGCGCTCATGGTAGACCTACTCTTCTTGCAGCTGCGTAAGGTGCCGACCAAGGAAGATGAGGCGACCACAACAACGTCCGCGATCAAACAACAAATCAAGCGACGCATCAGTTTCAGTGGCAAGAAGTCCGTGAGGTACGTACAGTAGATATATGCGATGTACAACGCTCACCCGCCCTCCACATAGGGAATTCGTAAACACCAAGGAGACCAACAACTGGGACGACTCGTACGAGGTGTCGGAACACCATGCTGAGGACAGCTCGGGATCGAAGTGCTGCAGCACAGGATCAGCATCAGTAGCGAGGGTTTCCGAACATGCCGACAAGGAGAACATTCCCCTGCCCAGCCACTGCGAGCGGGAACATGTCGATCTGTCCGTGAATCTGCAGGCCAGCGTGGATTTCACCCTGCTGCCCTGCGAAATGATGGACAAATCGAGGAAGACATCCTCAATCTCTGCTGTGTCCTTTTGCATGACCTCCGAGGAGCGAAAACTGTTGCAAAGCAGTCTCAGCGACCGCCAGCTGGTAGACAAGACCATGGATCTGATATCCGGATCTCTCGTCAACCGCCACCAAATCGCGTCGAGCGTTTGTGAGGAATCCTCCATCAAAGTGGCAACAAACAAACTGGAGAAGGTGGTATTCACGCCAGCTGTCAAGGCTGTGAGTGACTCCTTCATGGACATCACGCCATTGGGATTTACTGATCCCAATCCTGCTGCTCCCGCTCCAGCTCCAGTTGCAACTCTATATCCTCCAACTCAACAAAGTTTAATGGAGCTCGAAGAGGACAGCATTGTAAGGGAGATGCGTGAGTCCACCAAAAACCAGACAAAAACTCCGGCGCAGAAATCGCTTTTCATGGACGTGGGGGAGACCAAGAATAAAACCCAACAGGGAGCTGGAGGTGCATCCTTCTCATTAAATGGTTAGTATTATCTCAGTTAAATCCCTTCCCAATAGTTTCTAATTAGCAAGTTTTCGGTTGTCACATTATTTTGCAGTTTCCAATAACCGAGATCGTTCGCCATCGAACTCCTTTGAGAGCCTTAATAGCACCATGAACTTTACGAGAGATGAGTCGATGCTGATACCATTCGACATGATTTCGGGGAAAAACATAAGCAAGAAACTCAATTTTCGTCAACTCAACGAAGACCTGGAGACGGGTAAGATCCAGATATTTCCGAACGGGCCAAAAACGCCGACCACGGATCGTAAGGCCAAGAAAAATCGGTTTTGGTGCGGCCTTGAAGAGGAGAGCGCGGGAGATAATAGTCCAAAGAAAGATATAAGAAGCATAGTGCCACGAGGAATGTTAAATTTCAGTGAGAACATGACCTTGACGCCGACGAAAACAAGTCCAGTTGGAAAGAACAAGGAGAAACTAAAGGCGGCGGATGAGAAGCAGAAGTATCGACTATCCCAGGCGGATGAGATGATGCTTGACAATACAAACTTCTTGGCCCACGCCAGACTAGGCGACGAAACGCAGTCGAGAAATACGTCGAAGAACTCGACAAGAAGGGAGACAACTTGCGAAACCTCGGAACTGAATTTGGAATATCCTACGTTAAGTCAGGACTTTCAACCCATTCCGAGTTCCAAGACTCGTAAAACTGATTTTATGGCTGAAGAAATGCAGCTCAGTCAGACAAATTACCCTGCTATTCCTGCATTGAAAACTGCTACCTCGCGTCGCACCTTACATCTCAATGAATCTATGGATCATGAAACAACGAAATCCACGTACGTTAGGAAGGAGATATCGGTTACCACGCAGGAGACTATCTACGAAAAATCCACAACCAACGAGCAGAACAGCAACCAAAATCGCAACACATGGGCCTGCACTAAAACCAAGCGCAGGGCGACGCTTTTGATGCAGGAAAGCATGGAGGAGGACATCATTAGCCCTCTCAAAAACTTACAATTAAAGCCCAATGCGGCTCCTATGAATACAGGGCAATCCAAAGTGAACCATACGCTGTATCTAGCAGAACCACTGGAGGAAGTGGACATAAACCAAAGTAATATGTTACCAACTAAAAATGTTGCCCCTAGAGAACAACTTAAAGCGAGGAAAACGCTGCTATTAGAGGAACCTATGGAAGAGGAAATGAGCAGTAACATTGGTTACAATTCCAAAAGAAAGACTCTCCACTTAGCGGAACCTCTGGTGGTGGAGGGAGAGGATTTCATTTTGGAAAAGCACATACCAATAAAAGTAGTCGCGCATCAAGAAAACAAATCCAAGGGTAGACAAACTCTTTTGTTCGAGGAGCCCGTGGAGGAGGAAATATTTCACAATGCGAAAGATTTACCGGAATGTGCTTTAAAGGGAAACAAGACTGGACCTCAGAAATACAGTCAATTAAACCAGGGGAAGAGTTTCACTTCGCAAAGCAGATCCAAAGCTAGGCAAACCCTCCTGATCGAAGAACCCATGGAGGAGGACACGGAATTTAACAATAAATATAATATTGCCAAACCTGGAGAGAACCACATAAGAAAGATCGCTAAATCCAGACAAACTCTCCTTTTGTCAGAACCTTTAGAGGAGGAAATGTGTCTTCCACCGCCAAAGAATAAGTCAATAGTGTCGCAAAAAACAATAGATAAATCAACCGAGCAGCAGCGATCAAAATCGAGGCACACGCTATTATTATCCGAACCTATTGAAGAAGAACATATTCAGCAGGACTTGCCAGCTGAAAAGGAGGATAGTTTAGCTAGACAGCAAAGATTCAAGCCAAGGCAAACGCTCATCATGGCAGAGCCCATCGAAGAAGATGTTGGAGAAACGGAACGTAGGGTGCAAACTAACATCACTGGTTCGTCAACTTCCAGACCAAGACACACTCTTTTGATGTCCGAACCGATTGAAGAAGAACTAACTAACGAAGATAAAAGTACGAATGCCAGCACAAATAGAACGTTAAGATCGAGGCGAACCATTTTGATGGCGGAACCGATAGAGGAAGAGGGCAATAAGTCTATCGCTGAAAAAATAGGTCAATTTACTAAAGAATCTTCTGAAGAAGCGGTATTTCAAACTTCCAAATCTCGTCAAACTCTGCTGATGGCAGAGCCTATAGAGGAAGATGTTTTCAATCAGTCAAATGATCAGCCAAAGCCACTTCCTATATCTAAGGATAAAATCACTAGGAAGACCTCTAGACGACACACGCTTATTACTGCCGAACCCATTGAAGAGGATTTGAGTGTTCGTAAGCCGCTGGAAAATTCAAAGGAGTCATCTTTGACCGCCAGAATTATTCAGTCATTCGCCGAGCCCATTGAAAATGCCCTATTTTCAATTACTGATCAAATAGCTAAACAGCAATTTTCCGAATCGGTTCAAACTCCTCCCAAGGAACCCCTAAACTATCTCCACCAGAAGCCGCGGAATACCCTCATCTCGCATGAAACTATTCAGGAGGATTTAGAACCCGTAAATGAAAACTCATCAGTGGGGCCTCTGAGGTCCAGGTACAGAAAGACCCTTATCATGGCAGAGCCCATTGAAGAAGATGTTAATAACCACAATATGACCAAACAAAATGGGATCTGTGACTCTTTAAATGTTCCACAGTCCGGTGGATATATGGCTGCCAAAACAAGACAATCCGTGCATATACCGGTACCCATTGAGGAGGATCATATTCCGGGCCAACAGCAAAGAGAATCCGAACCTGCGGTGAAGGGCAGAACTACGCTGCTGACTGAGTCCATAGAAGAAGATGTACCCGCGCAACACACTCGAATTTCTAAAAATAAATCAATGGGCTCGAAGGTTTCGGCGGAGCCTATCATCGAGGATTTGGATTCCAACAGACCAGAAATTTCACAATCCGTGGAAGAGACTTTACCCCAAAGAAGCCAGGTTCCTGATGTTCCGTCATCCAGAAGACATACGCTACTTTTATCGGAACCCATGGAAGAGGATGAGGGGATATTCGGACATAACTACCCCATAAGGACCAAGCACCAAATTTCCGAAAAGCTAGAAAAACCAGAAGGACCCATTCATTCATCTAAAAATTCCGTAGAAAACGAAGAGATAGGCACTCCTCCCAGTGCCAAGACTCAGCAATCCATTGCTATGTCCGAATCAATGGACTTTCAAAGCCCGCAGTTTAGGCCGAGGGGTCCGGACTTTAATGCAATCACGCCGGGAATGTCCTTGACTGAATTTGTGGATCAGGAAGAGATGTGCAAGACCCCGATTCACAAAAGAGTTCTCCTGACTTCCCATCGGAAAAAATTGTCCATGTACCAACCAGTGCCGATAGACCTTGAGGCGAATGCCTCCGGCTTTGGAACTCCAAAAAATCTCGTCCAACTAAAGCGCCTACCCACGCATCTCACGCCCAACCTTCCGGAGTCCAAGAAACGAAACACGCATCTGTTTCCGAATAGCAACATGGACATCGAATTGGAGGAGGATCAGGAAGGTTCTTGGGGGACAAAAAGTATTCAGATGCACACAGGGACAAGTAAATCACGCAGGACCTACACGGTAGACCAGTTGGACGCGTCGGTGCAGCCAGTAAGGGACTACAATCCTGTAGTGACTGAGATGAACAAACAGGGTGGTCTTAATATGCTGGAGCTGCCACGAAAATCGACCTATAACATGGATCTAGAGGAGAAACCCATCACTATCTCCGATGTTAATAATTACTTCCATGAGCAAAAGGAGCAGCAGCGCCAGTCTAGCGAAAGAGAGAGCGGCAGCTCCAACGATAGAACCTTCAAGAGCTACGCAGCAACAATCTCAAAATTCATCAATCTGACCGGGAACACAACCATCTTTGCAGCCGCAGAAGATTTGGGTGGTGAGGGGAAGGACCAGCCCCACCAGATAGATAACGAGCACCTAAGTCTGGTTTCCACGCTGGCGGAGGAAACAGACGATGATGGCGACGAGAAGGAGGAGGAAGAAGAGCAGAAGCAAAAACAGCATCTCTTACAACCTGAAATCTGCGAGGCTCAACTGAATTCAATGGTAAAAGCTGGCAGCGAAGGCTCCTGCAAAAAGTGCAGGAATTGCAATCATACTTTGAGCGAAACAAGGCTAAGTAGCGAGTCATTTGTCCTGCCACCTCGGAAATTGTGGGACTTTTCAAGGCTACAGCAACGGTTGCGCAATATAAGGCAGAGGCCGTCGTGGAAGGAAGTGAACACTTACTGGGAGATCGAGGAGGAGGCTCGTCTGTCCAGGAACCAAGACTCCGACGATTCAATGGAGCAGACCAGGGTGGAGGAGGAGGCCACCAAGTGGAACAAAGCGGCGCTTCTTGAAATGTGCAAGCTGTGAGTACCGAATACACTTGGAATTTTGAATCATTTTTTAACATTTACTATTTCTACAACAGAAGAACAGAAGAGAAGGACATAGCCATGCCCCCGGAATCCTTCTTTACGAGACTCAAACGTTTGCTAACCGAACAGCAGCCCAACTGGATCTTCGACTACCAGCGTAAAGTGTCCCAGCAAATGATATTTTACAACCGACAGCTGACCACGATCCGAATCGTGGTGAACTACCAAATCGAAGACTTAGTAGAGGAGTCCACCATTAGCGTGTGTTCCATTCAACTAGACAATGACGTGCCCACTCCCAAGGACCAATGGTCATCGCGTGAACACTTTTTAAACTTCCACCTAAGTCTCCGCCTGCCGATGAATCCTAGCGACGAGATCGAGGGCAGTGATGAGACGGCTTTCTTGAAATTTCTCAACGGCATTGATCGCAGAATTGCAGAAGTCAAGCAAAAGTTACACAAAGTTTTAGATCTTCTAGCGCAGAAGAGAGCGAGGCTAACAAGGTATAAGCTTCTCCAAGGTGTATCTCAATACATTACTAATTTAAGTGATCCCTTTTTAGAGAAGCAAATCGAACTATTGTCAGAAAGATAGTGCGAAAGTGCATCGACCAGGAACCCATCGTGCGTCTCGAGAAGATCACTTTCCTTATTGAAATCGGTAATATTGAGGACGTTTCCTTCACGGACATCCTACGCCCCGAACTGCATCTCTTCAATGAAAACATTCAGTATCTGCCCAAGGGAATTCCTTTCCTCGAAGCCTTTCTCACCGATCCCGAGCAGTACCTTAGAAAATAAATGCGTATGTTAGACTACCTTTTAAATTGTTTTAAATTAAAATAAATGCATTCGTCTGCGTTTTTTAACGAATTCACATTGAAAGTGTATGCGAATGGGCAAGGATTTCCACTGAAATCGAGCTTATTTATAAGAGCAACCATTACTATAAGTCCTTTGAACGAAATAAAACAAATAAAGAGCAAGGAAGGATTTTGTTTGAATTTAAGTTTACTCGCTTCTCGTACTCGTTTACAATAATTAAAATAATAATAAAACTTAAAAGTAATTTAGTTTCCTCTTGCGTGGCTGCTGAAAATTCGTTTCGTTCATCCGGATCACTTGGAAGCTGGAACTAGTTGAGTGCGTGTTTGCTTGCATTTGCTTTCTTTATGTTTATTTCACGAAGACAACACAGACATATTAAGATCCAAAATATATATACGTTATATATATATATATATATATATATATATGTATGTTTTGTGTTTAAGGTTTGTGTTTTGAGTGGTTCCGTGGCCTTCTGCCCGCTTGCTTCTCAGCCACATGGAGATGGATGCGTGTGAGTATGTGTGGTGTTCTTAGTTTTGTGTGAGTGTGTGTGACGTCATTCGAGGGTGGAAAGTGGAGGAGTGTGTGACCTCCGGCTTAGACGCGAGACAACTGCTGCAGCAGATTGCACGGCCAGAACGCCTCGATACGCTCCTTGAGCAGCTGAAATGGATACGATATCCAGGTAAGTACGGTCTGTGCCAAATGACCCATGGGCTCCGGATACTGGTGGGTGGCCAAGGCCAGCAGGGCGGTAATGGAGCACAGTCCCGCCGTGAACAGGATGAAGAAGGGCAGCTCCTTCTTAGGATAAACAGACACCTCGTGGAACGCCGGCAGCAGTTCGCGATCCGCGCACTCTGTGCATGTTGGATATGGATAGAAGAGGTGGCCACGCTCCAGCGGATACGGCAGCATGCGAAACGTGCCCTCCCAGGTGCAGTGCAGCAGGTTCAGGGCGCCCTCCACCTGCTTCCAGTGCTTCAGATGGAAGAACGCGTAGGCCAACGCCTCCGAATCGCCGCGCTTCAAAATGTGCTCTGGCGGTAGAATAAGTCGCTTTGTCTCAAGCAGATACTTGGGCACATGCGGATTGAACTCCACCGCCCGATGAATGGCCTCAACGGCGCTCATTTCAGCTTGACTTAGACCTCGCTTGGATGCTATGTCTGGCGAAAACTTGTCGGCTACGGCGCGCGCCTTCAGCAGAGCAGCTGTATAGCAGATAGTCGCCGATTTCGGCAGCGAGATGTCATCGTACTTGGCCAGAATGGCATGGCAATCGGCGTAGGCCTGCATCTCCAGCAGCGTTTCGATTAGATTCTCGTGAATGTTCAGTACGCTCATGATCGAGGGTATCTCCTTGGTGAGATCGCGAAACATTTTAGCCGCCTCCTTCAGCTTGCCCAGCTTGCGGGCGCACATGGCAAGCCGTCGCTTGATATAGATCAGCACATTGGTGTCGCGCCGATGCATGCCATCCGCAATGGCGCCCTGGTGTTGGGTGGCCTGCGACTTGCGGTAGTTGATCTCGGCGACCTTTAGGGCCGTCTTCAGGATCTTCTCCGCCTCCATAATGGTCATGGCTTCCTCCTCGGCCAGCAGTATATAGGCAGGTGCACATTCCGCATTGATTTCCAGAGCACTGTGAGCGGACTTGATGCGCTGCATGGGATTGCGTTCGCGCCAGGCCGTCTGCATGATCTCATACTCCTCCTTGCGGGCATCGCCTTCGCAGGTAAAAAATGTTTGATGGTCCTGGGCACTTAAGTTCATGTCGTAGTAGGTCAACGGCTCCTTGCTGGTGGCCCAAAAGAATCTCTGGTACTCGGCGCCGCGAAATAGATTAAGTGGATTTCGCCAGACCTTACACTCGGGCATTTGGGTGCCCGTACTTGTGGTGGCGCTGCCACTGCCTGATGCCCCTGCTCCACCCGATCCTCCTCCGCCTGCTCCGCCATTGCTGCTGCTGCTGGAGCCACTGCTGCTGCTGCTGCCACTGCCATTGCTGGACTCTGATTGGCCATCGCTGCCATTTATCCAGGGGCTAATGTGGTTGATAGAGACTTGCTCTGCGAAACAGGGACAGTGAAACAGAATAAGAAGGAAGCGGAGGAAGGGGAACCCCACTACTCACCTATAAACGAAGTGCCATACTTCCGGAAATACCACCACTCAAAGATCAGGATCAGGCCCGAGATCAGGCTGGAGGTCCCTGTGAGCGCCACGTAGAACTTAGGCGTCAGAGTGCTGAGAAACATGGACGAATCCCACATCCTGCTGCCTGCTGCCCCCTGCCTGCGAAGTTCTGTATTCGACGCTCGTTTCGCTTTGGCCCCAGCTCCGTCCGGATTTTGCCGCTCTCCGGGATTAGCTTGTGCCTGGGGGTTCGCGGATACTCTGTGCTCTGGCACTGACCACCGCCGAGGGGTTAGATCAATTAACGGTTGCCTTTCTTGGCGCTATCCTTGCGCGTATCCTTGCTGCTGATGAGACTTTTTTCAATCAAGTATTCGAAAGGGGATGAGCGGGGGGTAAATACCAGCGCAACGTGACCGTTTCTCGTCGCCTTCTAAATGCCGCTGAACGTACTGGTCACTCTGAAAAGTTCTTGCGGGAAGACCTTTCAACTTCTTTCAGAAATATTCCACGCATGTATCTAAAGTCTATTGCATGGCCAAGAGATATACACATTTCCCACTGTTATCTATTATTACTTATATTTGTTTTAATAGTTTGGTTCTTATTTGTGCTCAACATATTTCGACAGTTATTTCTTACGATCACGCTAAGAACTTACTCTAATAGCAAATAATAACAAAACCGGTCATACATATTAAAATATATAAGCGAACTACCTGATATCTATTTAATGCTAATTGTTGTTTAAATTTAATGAAAAATGTAATTCTCGAACCATCCACTTTTTCCGATATTTTCACGCCTATCGATAGATCCACCTGCGCACCACTACAAAAAATGGCCGCTGAGCTGCAAGTGCACTTTTTTTTATAATAGACCAATCCGATTGAAACAAGCACGCAAAGCCCTTAATTTGGAACTCCTGTTGAACGGAAAGCCATCAGTGGGGCAGTGGAATCATGGAGCAGGTGTCGGATAGTGCGGTGACAACTCTGGAGTCAACCCAAGCAGAGGAGCCACCACCAGGAGTCGAAAAAGTTGAGACTCTAGAACTAAAAACGGCGGCGTTAGAAACACTCTCGGAAAGTGCGGGTCCCACTGATTTGGAGAATGAGCTGGCCAATCTCAACGGATCTGAAGAGGGTCCAGGCTTGGACGAGCTGAGCACTCTGGAGAGGGAGATAGCTAAGCTGCATAACATTCGACCGCCGGATGCGGCGTCCGAAGTTAAGGATTCCGACACACCAATTGCCTTAGCAGACAATGGTGGCTTAGAGCCCCGCCAGGCCCCAGATGAAGCTAAATGTCGAACCCCAATAATCGAAGAAGGCAACGCTGCCTCAGGCAACGGCCAGTCCAGCGAATCCCCCTTGGAAGAGGTAGATCTCATTGCCCTGCTCAAGGGGACGGATACCAGTCATGATCAGCCTACGGGAGAGGAAAAGTGCACATTGGAGAAGGCTCTCTCCGAGCTTGACGGCGTTGGAGAAGATGGGGATGTAGGTGTTACCATCGAGGGCGAAGGGCAGTTCGAAATCATGGAAATTGACGACGACGAGGGGGAGTCATCGAGTCGAAAAGCCAGCCCCAAGGTACCTGCGTCCAAGCCCATCAAATCTAACTCCTTGCCTTCTATATCCAAGCATAAGCTCTCCCCGGAACAAGCCAGAGCTGTTGCTCTGGAGCAGATGGCCGGTCTAAAGCCAAAGTCGCGTCGTAAGGAGCCGCCTGCGCCGCCTTCTGTGGTCGCGCCGATAGATATTGTCAGCTCGTTGAACGATGATTGGGACGACTACGACTCTGAGGAAGACAAGTCGGCTTCCGCGTTGGTGACAGAAGTTATAACTCTGCCTTCAGCACACGTAGTCACTAAGAAGCCACCTCTGCCTGTGAAAAAATTGTCATCCCCAGTTAAGCACAGCCCGAACTCGGCAATTTTGCTAAACAACAAGATCAGCGGAGTAAAAGTAATGTTAAAGACCGTGAGCCAAAAGCAACTTGCAGCCTCAACAGGGGCAGCAGCGGAAAAAACCAAGCCGACTGTCGTTGTGTCACCTCCCAAGGAAACCGAAGAGCATACTACGGGTACAGTAAAGTTGGAATTCATTAAATCATTGCTTACAAACTGAATTTTTAGGGTTCAAGCGTATGCGTGTAATTAAAAGGAAGATAATCTGGGACCCCGATGTACCAGAGACGAAAAAATCGTTTGCGCAGTATGCTAGCACGAAGGCGGCATGTCCAGCACCCACCACACCAAAAACAACTGTCAAAAGCATTTCGCCCACCACGACGACTAAGAAGGAGGTGGCACCCAAAAAACGGTCAGCTACACCTACTGCTCGGTCTACTAAAGCTGGCACTCCGGTCGGAGGAACAGAGCGGGGTCCCTCGCCCGTCAAACGACGCGCGCAAACTCCGAACACAGGTCTAGCCAATGGAGGAACTCAAAAAAAGAAAAAGGTCTCTGAGATCGATCGCCTGATGGGCGACGAGGGAGCTGCCAATATGATTCATGCAGTGGAGCATGAGCAGCGGGAATTGAGTGGTGGTGAGGTGTCCAATAAGCCGCTGATGCGGAAACGAGCGATGACCATAACCGGAAGGGTAAGTACTTCTACTATAGAAATCCGAGATACCTATTATCGATTATCGAATATTTATGATTTTCCAATACAAGAACCAGGCAGCACGAGTTGCTGTGGAACCAACACCGCCCAAAAAAGAGTCAGCACAATCGGCCGCCAAACGAACGCCTGCTGATTCTGTTTTTACTAAGGCCACCGCCAACACATCTGCCCGTAAGCCTCGCGCTTCCGACTCGTGGGACTATGTTTACAAACAGCGCGCCAGCGAGGAATCGATGATCATGCGTCGGCGCTCCAACAGCTCGTACTCCAGCAACGCTTCCGTAAGTCGAAATTCGCTGGACAATAGGCCCGGAGCAGCCAATCTGTCTGATGATGCAGGCGAGGGCTCGGACCCGTCATTTAAGTTTGTAAAGCCCGTAAGCAAGTCGAGCCAAAGGGGCGGTGAAGATACCTCCTCGCATACGCTGGCTAACGATATGAAGGCGAACAACGGTAGCGAACTGGTGTGCCTGCACAAGGTTAACAAAGTTGCTCACCTGGTCATCCACACGGAACGAGGAAACTTCGGCCATACGTACAGCAAGCAGCTGCTGGAGCAGTTGAACGACACACTGTCCAGTGTTGCCCGCAAAGGCGAATTCAACACGGTGTTGCTTACCGTCGAGGGTCCACAGTTTTGTCAGGGCATCGATTGCCAGGAACTGATACAGGGTTCCCTGGAGAAGCGAAAGGATAGTGCCAGTCAACTGGCTGTAGCCCTTAAGTAAGTAATTCAAATGTATCTTTGAGAAAAGGCTTATTAACGAAACCGTTACATTTTAGATGCTATCTACGCACTCTGGCCACATTTCCTAAACCCTTGGTGGCTGGCATTGTTGGCAGCCAGATTAATTTGGGCGTTATGCAGCTTCCCTTTGCTGACTACGTGGTGGCCTCTGATGATTGTAGCTTCGAGACTAACTATGCCAAATTGGGTCAGCTGCCCGAGGGCTATGCTCTGTGGCATGGTCACCAAAGAGTTTCCAGTGAAGTGGTAAATATTCAGTCTTTTATAAAGCTTATCTACAGCTCATCCCATGTATCGTTCAGCACTCGCGTTTGTTTCTTATGGGTGAAAGACTGTTCGCAACGGAACTTTTGGAATCGAATAGTTTCGTTGACAAGATCTGCAAGGCCAGAAATGTCAACGAAATGGCTCTGGCCAAAGCCAAACAGATATCCACTAGCTCTGCGGAGGTAAAGCGTAACATCTAGTGTTATTATTAGTTAACTTATATTGAAAATCCCACAGATGTATCGTACACTAAAGAAACTCAACCACTCCGCCGTCAATGTCACGAAATTCCCGCGTCTGGATGAGGAACTAAAGGTTATAGGAGAGCAATGGGTTACTGCCGATTGCTTAGCCAATTTCAAACGCTATCTTAACGACGTTGATTTTTAGAGCATTGATTTATAGTTACTGTATACCATTTGGGAATGGTAGACATTCATCCATACAAACCATATAAAGATTAATTCATACATTTAGTTGAGTCCTTTTAGGAGTTTTATTCTGGACCATGAGACTATCGCCCTAAGAATTTTTTTACTCCTACCCCATTGTAAAGTACGAACGCTGTGTAAATTGTAAGAAATTCGGAGGCAGGAGTTATATCCTGTTCTATTAGGATTTTAAAGGTAACTCGATTAGTTGAACGTGCTGGGATTGGAAAGTTTGCAAATTAAATTATCGCTTACACGTTTTAAATTCGAAATTTTATTTTCCGTCATCCGAAATTCCCAAATAGTTCACTTTTCAATCAAACAATGGAGTTTAAGATCCCATGCAATATATCTTGTGTTATATGAAAAAAATGTTAAGCCTCATAATAAATAAAATAAGATGAACAGCTCCCATAAACGGAACTTATCAATTGAAATCTATTTGTCGACTAATTTATTATGGGAGGCTAGAAAAGGTTTTTAATGTACAATGTAATGCACGCAACTAGTTTAAACTACTATTTATGATCGACAGCACGCTTCTGCTGGCTAAATGCTCTATAACTCAACTCAGTTCCTGATCGCCATCTGAATGCCCATCTAGTTGTTCTTGTGGTCCTCGAAGTAGGAAGGTAGCTCTGCTTGGAGGCGCAACAAACGGACGTAGGTCAGCAGTTTCCATTCGCTCAGCGGCTGATCCTCGGGATGCACGAAGGTGGACATGTATGTGACTAGCTCCTGAGATCCGTCCTGGTCGAGATCTGCGACAAGCATCGAGTGGTCCTGGTTGTTCAGATCCGGTTGGCACACCACCTCCTTGCGGTCGTGACGGCAAAACTGGACGATGTTGCTTCGCGAGGTGTTCTCAATGTGGGTATCGGCCCCCACGAAAACCACTAGCAGCACGGTTTCTGTAATCATGTTCATTTTGTAGCTTCCGCCGGGAGAGATTCCACTCGATTTGGTCAGGTTCATAGTTGAAGATGGCAGTCCGAATGATTCCCTCTTCTGCTTCACATGCTCGAAGAAATCGAACTCCTGGTGAGCCGGTTGAAACTCTTGATCTTTCGCCTCCGTGCTTCTTCTTAGACGTTGGTGCTGCTGTTGTTTCTTTGCCTGAGCCTGAGACTTTTCTTTATCCTTGATGGCATTCATGTTCTTGGTGTGATTGTTGCTGCCACTCTTCTGCACATTGTTGCTGTTACTGCTGGCGGAAGTCTGTTTGGAAGGCTTAGCCAAGCCATGCCACTTCCAGAACTTCATCACAAAGCCGGACATTTGCGACTTGGTATTCTTGAAGTGCCATTCGGCGGGCTTCATCCCGTACATTCTGCTCGTGATGAAGTTTTCCACCACATGGGGTTTGCCATCGCGGACTTCACTGAGAACAAAGGTAACATTGCAATCCTCCGGACAGCGTCCTCGGTTCTCCACCACGAGTTCCCGTCCACTTAAAGAATATATGTTCCTCTGGGCATCCAGTTCCCGCCGCTGGCCATGGTTCCTATGCTGGGAGATCTTTGAGGTGCCTAGTCGTTGGCTTACAATAGATTTGTTGGTGATCAGGGCATACAGCTCGGCCAGACTCTTGGAACGCTGCTGCTCTGTGTCATTGACTCGCTGACAGGTGAAGCTCACGTTGCCCGCCTCGAGCTTCAAGTTGCTGAGAGTGTCGCAGTCGTGAATGGTGAAGCCATCACCAATAGGTGCTCCTCTTCTGCCCGACAGCATGCGCAGCACATTGCGAGCCTCTAGTTTTTCCGGAGATTCATGTTTGAGCTGGGCAAGCGATTTAGTGCGCTGTACCAGTGACAAACTAGTCACGAGCAGGAGGTCCAGCACTCCATCTGCATCCAGATCAGGCAGGATAACTGGGAAGTCATAGGCATCAACTTTTCGGGCTGATCGCTCCTTATGCCACCAGATCCATTCACCAGAGACGGGATGAATGGCTCCAAGTTCGCCATACTCATCCAGTACCAAGCAAGCTGGTTTCCCATTGCCATCTATGTCTATGAGGGTGCAGTCCAGGGCCACAGGCTCATCAACCATCTCCACAAACCAAGCCACAGCTCCCGAGGAGCCAATCAAACAGATGATGCCATTACGCCGCTCGTTACCTGGTCGGAATTCCGGGAAAAAGGCATCCCCGCGGTACATAAATATCAGGTTGTTCTCCCAGGCTCTTAGACCACCGACCACATTGATTCCTCCCTTAAGTTCCGCCTTTGTGTAATTATTGAACCAGTTGTGGGTCTTTATCCGGTCTCCGACGGCTGGACAGGATCCAGTGCCATCAGGATTACCGCAGGGCACCAGCCATACAAAGGATACGACGGCGAGGAAGCACAGGAGCAGGCTGCCTATGAAACAGCATTTCCTTGCCGGTGACATGGGGGTTCTTTTGGACAAATCCTCGCCGGTCTGATTATGGTCCCCCAAGATGGCTACATTGTCTGCATTCGCATCGAAATCACTGTTGAAGTGGGACAACTCCGATCCCACTCCACCATTATCGCTCAACATGACGGAACGGAAAGTATTCTGCATATTGGTAGCGTAGCTACTGCCCTCCAGTTGGAATTTCTGGGTACTCCCGGAAGGTTTTCGAGTCACAATCCTGGTGGCCGTGGGAGATGCTCTCGTATGTGGTGATTTCAGGGCTAGAGTGTTCGGCGGGATGCGTATCCTTTGGGCTTGGAGCTGCTCCGGCGGACTGGGCTGATGAGCTTGCTTAAGTTTCTGTTGCAATTTTTGTCGATGATTGGCGGCGTTGTGGATCTCAATTTCCTCGTCGGATTCAGAATCGCTCATTGCCTGACTTAGTGGAGCATAGATGCCCTGGTGGCCAGCGGGGGGCAATAATTCGGAGTGCAGCATTTTAGCTGTCAAAAACAGAGAACAAGTCCGGAAAAATCAATACCAACCGGACAAAACCAATGGTAAATAGTCCGAAAAAGAGGGAAATCCCAAGTAAACCCACCTCCGTTGATTGGCTCAAACACGCTTTGACATCTAACATCCACATTGCTACTGCTTTTATCTTTATTGGATTAGGCGAAACATTAATTCCAACGAACGAAAACACCCTAGAAAAAGCTCTTCTTACCGCAATTTAAATTCGGTCGATTGTTATGCACAAAAGATGTTATCGATAAGCAGTGTTGCGCAAAGTGAAACCTATCGATATGAACGTGACCATATCAGACGCTCACCACTGCATGCAGCCCAAAAAAAACAACAACGTTTGACGTGCGTGAAAATTGGTTAAGTTTTATGAAAATAACTTAGTTAACTGACTTTCCGACAGCCATCGATCAATCCATATGCTGCGGGGGAGTGCGGGGCTAAGGGCATTAATCATTAGGACATTGCAAAGAGGTCCGGAAACGTAAATTTTGTCAAGTGAAAACGGGGTTGTGCTGTGTGTGTGGAAAACGGAACAAAACGGTGCCAAAAACGCAAGGAAAAGCTGCGAAAGCGGTGCACAGCAAACGGGTTGATAAAGCAGCAGGCTTAGATTTAAATTATCAGTGCTTTTAACCGATTTGCCAGCGAAACAATAACCGACATTCAATAACCACCCACACAAACGTATTGTGTACATAATATATACATCCATACCTACATACGTATATTTTGCGTAGTGCGGCGCTTGAAAGCTGTTTCCCCATCACCATATCATCACTGCCATTCATTGCAAACCCACTCTGGAATCCATCCCACCTCCACCGTACCACATGTCCTACATGATGGCCAAAACGCTGGAGGAGCAGAGCCTGCGGGAGTGCGAACACTACATCCAGACGCATGGGATCCAGCGAGTCCTCAAGGACTGCATCGTCCAGCTGTGCGTCTGCAGACCCGAGAATCCCGTGCAGTTCCTGCGACAGTACTTTCAGAAACTCGAGAGGGTGAGTCCAAAACCAAAATTATAAATAATACCATATATATTGGTAGATAAAATATGGGTAGAAATTTGATCAGACATAAAACCTTTATTTCTAAACAGTACAACCGCTTATCGTTGCCTTGAGGATCAATGCTTGGGCCTTCCTGTGTTATGTCCTTGGTTTATCAGATCCGTATGATCGATTTCTTAATTTCCTGGTTCACTGGAGGTTCCTCAAGTTCATAGATTCTAGCAACGCAAGTTGTTTACATCATTTGGGAAATTTTGACTGGTTCCTGATCAATAAAAATGGCCGAAAAGTGGTGTAGGAAAGGGTGTGGAAGATGAAACCTCCGATTACATCGAGCACTTGGGCTTGGAGCTCTTGGGCTTAAGACACCTTGGCTTTGCCTTCGCCTTGCCGCATTCCATCTTCTTCCTGGGGCGGGGACATGCCTTCCGGGGTCGGGCGCCCTTGGGCTTCGGTTTGCCGCAACTGCGACGTTGCTTCGAGGTTTTCGCCCGTGGTTTGGGGCAACTCTTCCGCACCCTGGGCTTGGAACACTTGTTCTCCTTTCTTGGAGTGCAGCTATTGGAGCCACCGGCACCGAAGAAAGTGTCTGCGCAGCCACTTATTTCAGAGTGCATTCTGTGCTCGCCCTCACTAGAACGCTGAAGACTGCTCACACTGTTGGGCTCTACATGAAAAGTGTCCAATGGTTCCTGCGGAAGTGCATTACGATTGCATACATGTGCATTTCGTTTGTATTCGACACCTAACTTACCGCAGAATACTGGCATCGATGACGGAATGACATTTCGTTCCATCGGGTTTCAGCAGCCCGTCTTATCTCGTTATTCGAGTAATATTCTCCGTAGCGCTTCTTAAAGTCCCTCAGAAAATTAACAAAGCCAGACGATGAGGCGTATTCGTCCTCTGCCCTATTGATATCTTCTTCAATGTCGGAGGCGTCGGAATTAACATATTCAATTGATTTTTTATAGGTTTTCACTGATTTTGTTACTGCCACCTCCGGCTTGCTATCCTTTTGTTTCAGATTACTCATTTTGCAACCAATTCTTGCTCGACAGAAATTTTCACAAACAAATTTGTTACTCAGAATTATACAAAAAAAAATTATATATGTATAAAAAACTGTACTCAATTTTATCGAAATATTTTAGTTGTTCCTCGTTCAAAGGTAGTGTACTAACTGTTTGTATGCTGGCTTCAGCGTGGAGACCTGGAAATTGGATTTGAATGAAGGCTCAATTCTACTATGATCAAGAAAAAGTTCCTTTTTTCAAACCAAGTTGGCTGTTTTCAAAGTACATTTCGCAGATCGGCGCCATATTTCCATGGTTATTTTTGTATACTATATTCGTTCAAGATATTGTAGGAGAAAATGTTTAATGTTTCTTGATCAGTATCAGTCGAGCTGGCCATATTCGTCCGTCCGTGTGTCTTGAAAAAGGTTTTAATATTCTGTTTGCAATCCGACTAGCTGAGTAACGCGTATCTGATATTCACGAAATAGAATAGCGTACTTCCTTGTTTTCAATGAAATGAAATGAACAAATATTTTACAAAAGCAATACTAAATGTTATATTATAATCTGAACAAAATATGTAAGAAATACCAGAAATGTCGTTGGTGAGGGAAGGTGTTTAAATTATCCTGTGCGACTACGTTCCTTTCCGGGGTTTCAACCACTTGGTAAGCAACAAGCGGCATTTTGCTGGTTAATGCTGCCGCTTAAACGAAAATCAATACAACTTGCGGTCTATTTTCGAGCGGATTGTTAAAAAAAAAACCCATCCATAGGTGGATTTCCCAGCACGGATGCTTTATTTTCGGCTTCCTGCTTCGGAGAACTGTATTCCCTCTGTTCATTGTGAAGCTTTAAAGTTTATTTTGTGAGACAGGCTGCAGCAAAAGCTTGCAATGCTGCAATGTAAATAGAGCAGCGCACCTGTGGAGGTCCTTTCCACATCGTCCTGTTCCCCCTCTCACTTGCCAAGCGACTTTCCTTACCCCTTTTTCTCCCAACTTTGATTTTGAGTACGCCTGTGTGTGTGCGCCGGACTCTCTGGGGCAAGTTGCCTGTTGAATGCCGGACCCGCTGTCAGTTGGATTAGCATCCTGACGCCGTGCAGAAGCATCCTGCTTCCACCTAGTTCACTCCGTTCGTTTGCTTTTTATTTGTTTGCCTCCGCGCGCCATGGGCAACCAGTTGAGTGTGAACAGCATCCAGGATGCGGTCATCGATCGCTTCCGCTCGGTGGCTTTGACCACCGATGCCAACGGCGCCATGCGCATCCGTTCGTTTTCGGAGGGCGTGGTGGCCACCACCCACCATCATCATCAGCATCAGCAGAATCAGCAGCAGAGTCCCCATTGCAGTGGACGCGGCGGACGCATCCTGCGCGAAAGTAGCATCGATGGCGGGGTGGCCATGTTCGATGCTCTGCTCCGCGATGATCACGAACATCGGCTGAGCTTGGATGCAGTGCATCGCATGCGGCATGTTCGCACCTCCTGCACCACAATTCCCGAGGAGGATGCCGTCAGCGATCGCAGCCTGCAGATTCATCTCTCCACTCTGGCCCGCGAACGTGAACAGGAACTTGAGCTTGAGCGCCAGCGGGAACGCGAAGTAAGTTGGAAAGTCGGAAAAGTTTCCAATTTCCGGAAAACAGTAGGAAATCACTAGGAATTTGTGCTGAAAAGCTTTTGGCGGAAAAAAGATTTAAAGTGTGGGAGTGTGCGCATACTAGAAAGCTTTGAATCGTTTGAAATTGGTGTCTTGTTGATTCGATTTGTGACTACAAATCACGATGTCGTTAGTTCTAACACAAATAAAAACATGCAAAAAAATGTTTACCTTATTCCGCGAGCACCTAATACCCTACTTAGAATATAAAAATTTAATAAAATATGAAAAAGTTTGCTATGTTTTACGTTAAGGCCTTTTAATTCTTTCAAAATATCTTTCGTATCTGAAGAAAAAGAACGAACAGGAAGAAAATGTTCACATTTTATTTAAACATTATAAATTTATTTTTTGCAAAAAGGTAAATGGAAAGGGGTTAATTTTTGGGATACAGTAGAATATAGTAACCTAAACTATATACTAATTTAAAGAAAGTGCATTTCATAATGCCCCACGAGCTGCTTTTTGCGACAAAATGTCGAGTTTGCACTTGAAACTCGAAGGGAATTCTAACGAAATCAAAGCGCTCCCTTCGCTTTCCCTTTAGCACTTCTGGCCCTTTTCTCCCGTAAAAGCTTTTCCCTTTGCCAGGACTTGCGTCACAAGTGCGAGTGTATGTGTGTGAGGTGGTGGGCGGGTGTGCGAAAAACTTTACTTTTTGGCCAGTCGTATTTGTATGTATATATTTGTGTATATATAGAAAGGTTGCCTTCGCTGGGCGTGTTGGTGAAGGTCATCCTGTCGTCGTCGAGATTGTGTTTGTGTCTGGCTGCTAGAGTTTGCTTTCGTCCTTTCGTTTGTCTCAGTCACTTTTTGGCCACCGTCAGTTGCCCATCGTTGTTCCCAATTTTAGTTTTTTCGCCAACTTAACTGCTCAATTTACTAGTTACCATTCACCTTTTGCGGTCGTTACTTTTCGACTTTCTTGCCTGATTGATGGCCACGCGAATTCCGCTGCTCCGATCATCGAATTGTCCGGTTTAACGGTCGTGTTAATGCCGCTTTTACGGCTGTCATCGCTCCGTCCGGCGCTGTTTACGCCGGCTTCTGATTAACAGCGGAATCGTGCCAAAAACTACGCCGGACACTTTGTCCCCAGTGTCCGCCATAAAGTACAGACAAACAACAATCAATTGTGTTGGCCAAACGAGGTTGGAAAAGTGCCAAAGCGGAAGTGACAGGAACTCGACCAGCGAAATGGTGGGTAAAATTCGAAGTGTTAAATACGGTTAACTTGGTAAATATTTCGGAAAGAATTGGTTTCAATAGCGTTTTTATAGTGAGGAAGAGAAAGGGTCCCATTGCATTAACGCTTAAGAATCCTTAATCTTTAACATTCAAGTATTCATTCTTCTTCCGTTCCTTCATATTTCTATATTATCCCATTGAAAGGTATACAATTCTCATTTTTAGATATTTATTAGAACTCAAAGTTGTTAATAGTAATATTACTTTCCGATTATCGAATTGCCATCAAGGTATAACTGGATACATTTTTCTTCCAAGCTATATAAATAGTCTCCTTGAGGAAAAACAAATTGACAACATTTTTTTTTAATGAAAATCAACAATTTTAAATGAAATCAACACTCGTATTCTATCCAATCTGTTTGTTTCCTTCCAGAACGCAAAGCATTTAACATACAATTCCAATGAAAAATTTCCCCGAAATATGGCCTCGAATTATGCTCTGTTTACTTGATTAAATTGTTATTTTACTACCTTTTATTTCCTTTTTATGCACTCGCATCGCATTAAAACGATTTCTGTGATATTTTTAAGTGGGTCCGATGAAAGCAATTTATGAGCTCAAAGAAGCTGGGGTCGGAAAAATCGAATTTTTGAAATTTGAAAGCTGGAATCGTTTGCCCATTTTTTGCCCATGTTTGCCCACCAATTAGTTTTTTTTGCCCACGTCCAGTTTTTGAGATATGAATTTTCGAAAAAGTTCGAAAATTTTCGAAAATCAAAAATTTCGCTTTTTTCAAAATTTTTTTTTTTAAATCGCAATAACATCGTTTGCCCACGTTTGCCCACCCTTTAGAATTTTGAAAAAATTTATACTTTAGAAAATATAAGGCTTTTAAGTTTACCTCGGTCTAATCAGAGAGTAAATCGTTTGCCCATCTCTTAAAACCAAATATTATCAACAAAAAAGGTTTGCCCAACCATTATTATTAGTTTTTATCGTTTGCCCACCCTTTAAAAAACCTTTAACAAAAATTTTTTTTCGATTGCCCACATTTAAAATACACCCAATTTCGTTAGCCCACCTCTTTAAAATAAAAATTTCCAATAAAAAACGTTTGCCCACCATTTAAAAATAAATAATTTCGATTGCCCTGCGCTCTTTAAAACTAAATAATTTCGTTTGCCCATCCTTTAAAATTCATTTTTAACGTTTGCCCACCCTTTAAAAATAAATTATTTCGTTTGCCCACCCTTTAAAATTTGTTTTTTTCGTTTGCCCACTCTTAAAACTAAATAATTTCGATTGCCCACCTTTTAAAACTAAATAATTTCGTTTGCCCATCCTTTAAAATTCATTTTTAACGTTTGCCCACCCTTTAAAAATAAATTATTTCGTTTGCCCACCCTTTAAAATTTGTTTTTTTAGTTTGCCCACTCTTAAAACTAAATAATTTCGATTGCCCTCCTTTTAAAACTAAATAATTTCGTTTGCCCATCCTTTAAAATTCATTTTTAACGTTTGCCCACCCTTTAAAAATAAATTATTTCGTTTGCCCACCCTTTAAAATTTGTTTTTTTCGTTTGCCCACTCTTAAAACTAAATAATTTCGATTGCCCACCTTTTAAAACTAAATAATTTCGTATGCCCATCCTTTAAAATTCATTTTTAACGTTTGCCCACCCTTTAAAAATAAATTATTTCGTTTGCCCACCCTTTAAAATTTGTTTTTTTCGTTTGCCCACTCTTAAAACTAAATAATTTCGATTGCCCACCTTTTAAAACTAAATAATTTCGTTTGCCCATCCTTTAAAATTCATTTTTAACGTTTGCCCACCCTTTAAAATTTGTTTTTTTCGTTTGCCCACTCTTAAAACTAAATAATTTCGATTGCCCACCTTTTAAAACTAAATAATTTCGTTTGCCCATCCTTTAAAATTCATTTTTAACGTTTGCCCACCCTTTAAAAATAAATTATTTCGTTTGCCCACCCTTTAAAATTTGTTTTTTTCGTTTGCCCACTCTTAAAACTAAATAATTTCGATTGCCCACCTTTTAAAACTAAATAATTTCGTTTGCCCATCCTTTAAAATTCATTTTTAACGTTTGCCCACCCTTTAAAAATAAATTATTTCGTTTGCCCACCCTTTAAAATTTGTTTTTTTCGTTTGCCCACTCTTAAAACTAAATAATTTCGATTGCCCACCTTTTAAAACTAAATAATTTCGTTTGCCCATCCTTTAAAATTCATTTTTAACGTTTGCCCACCCTTTAAAAATAAATTATTTCGTTTGCCCACCCTTTATGATAGGGTCTAGGCTATTTAAAGTTAAATTGGCACTAGTATCCAGCTGTTGAATTCCACATCGTTCTTTAACCACAGTTATCATGTTATTCCTATTGATTCTGGCATAGAAATTAAGCGTCTTCGCGCTGATCGCTCCTTTCAATTGGTTGCTTATATCCATCCAAACTTTATCGCTTCTTGGCTTAAGAGCTCCAGTCTCCGTAAAAATATTCGCGCAGCAAAATGCATCCACTAAGGTGTGACCATCGACTTGCGGTTTGGCCGGCATCCTGACAGTAACACTTATTTTTTATGGAGTAAATAAAAAAAAACTATTTTGCACTGATTTACACGTTTTACACTGTTGTTTACACTGTAAATGTATAAAGGTATGCCTAAAGGAAAAACGCGTTGTATAAAAATAAAAGCAAGAACCGAATAATATGGAAATTTTGCAAGTCTTTAAAAAGACTGTCAACAAAATTCACAAGGATTCAAATAAATTTAACACAATCACTCAGATTTCTTAAGTTCGTGCTTAGCAACTTTCACTTTCTTTGAAAAACAAAACAACTTTAACTTTTCCAGCACTGGGTAAGCGTAGTTAAAATCGCGCACAACTTTTTCACATAAAAAATATTTTAATTATGAGTTCCGGATTTATCTTTTACACCTAATATGAGTATCAAGGAGGAGAGCGATTTTCAAATACCGACAAGTGTTTTAGATTTTATAGAGGATTCTGACCTGCCATGAAAAACCCATTCATAAAAAATTTAACACTTTGTCACAGGTAAAAAATTGGACCCTATCATAAAGTGAGGTTTGAAAATTATGTAATTACCTGGTAAACTGTAAATTACAAGATTGGCAATCGGAACCAATTTTTGGTCTATATAAACCCAGAAACACCTGTGCGTCTGCACGTGTTATGTAGGCAGATCCTAAAACTAGGAAAGTGGCACGTGTTTATATGGTGGGCAATAGAATTTATTTATTCTTAAGATTTTAGGATGGGCAAACGAAATTATTTAGTTTTAAAAGGTGGGCAATCGAAATTATTTAGTTTTAAGAGTGGGCAAACGAAAAAAACAAATTTTAAAGGGTGGGCAAACGAAATAATTTATTTTTAAAGGGTGGGCAAACGTTAAAAATGAATTTTAAAGGATGGGCAAACGAAATTATTTAGTTTTAAAAGGTGGGCAATCGAAATTATTTATTTTTAAATGGTGGGAAAACGTTTTTTATTGGAAATATTTATTTTGAAGAGGTGGGCTAACGAAATTGGTTGTATTTCAAGTGTGGGCAATCGAAAACAAATTTTTGTTAAAGGTTTTTTAAAGGGTGGGCAAACGATAAAAACTAATAATAATGGTTGGGCAAACGTTTTTTGTTGATAATATTTGGTTTTAAGAGATGGGCAAACGATTTACTCTCTGATTAGACCGAGGTAAACTTAAAAGCCTTATATTTTCTAAAGTATAAATTTTTTCAAAATTCTAAAGGGTGGGCAAACGTGGGCAAACGATGTTATTGCGATTTAAAAAAAAAAATTTTGAAAAAAGCGAAATTTTTGATTTTCGAAAATTTTCGAACTTTTTCGAAAATTCATATCTCAAAAACTGGACGTGGGCAAAAAAAACTAATTGGTGGGCAAACATGGGCAAAAAATGGGCAAACGATTCCAGCTTTCAAATTTCAAAAATTCGATTTTTCCGACCCCAGCTTCTTTGAGCTCAATTTATGATTAGTATTATGTTTGGTGCTCTGGATATCGAAATTTGGCACAAAAGCTTTGCTTATTTTGGCACTGCCATCGAACTTTGTTAATAATTGAGTAGCGGAAAGGTAATATAACCACCGCTCCAGGAACCTTGCTCCCCCTCCTCACCCCTCTGCTGCTCTGGTTTCGCATAAATAAATTATCGTTAATTTAACGCTTGAGTTGGGGGCGGCATTTATCGGGTATCCAAAAGTTGTATGTAAATAATACGAACAAAGAAAGGTATACTACACGTATAAAGAATACCTTTTGGATTGGGGAAAAGTGGTTGGCCAAACGCGCATCCGTATCTGCCGGATGTGTCGACCTTTTTGTTTCTGTATGTGTGTGTGTGCCGATCCATTAGGCGGCTTATGAGCGCAGCTCCATCCGAGTGTCCATGAATAATTTGGCCAATAAAGAAGAAAAACGCTTTCCCAGGCGCAACAGTTTGCAAATTATAAATTTTTCGGTCACCTTTTCTCATTTGCCCTGGGCAAAAAACAAACCTGAAAACCTGACGTCACTGCGTAATATTGAAGGGGATTCAGCTGTCAATTTGCTGGATGGCTGCTCGTTTCGGTTTCCCTTGGCAGCTGTGACGACGATTGTTTTGTGTCCTTTTCCGCAGGACATTGGCTGGCCATCAAGTGGGCAGATGGATAACCGAGAATCGATGGCGGTATAAATACGCCTTTTGTGTGTCCCCAAAAATAATGTTTATGCAGGCCAACGCCGACGAAGGTTTTCCCAGAACAACTGGTGGATTCGGAAAGAGTAAAGGACCAGAGGTAACATTTTCCAGGGGGCGTGCCAAAACAAAAAGTTCACTGAATTGGAAATTTCGCTGAAGCAACTTTCGTGGCGCCGGAGGTTGGGCGAAAAAGCAGGTTGCAGCTATGTGGGAAAATTCGAAACGCGAAAAGCACATGCGAGTGCGAGCGAGTAGGATTACTCCTGAGTCAAGTAGGGCGCAAAATTTTAATTAATTCGATTATAAAACGCAGTCACATATACAAAAACGAAAACCGGCGGCCAGGAAGAGAGCAGACAAAAAGCTTTTCCGCATTTTAGTGCACCCAGTGCCACCCGCATCATGCCGCTCACATGCAGAATGGTGGAGGCACCCTCAAGTCCATGGAAACTGTGCACGTTGACAAAGTGAATCCAAGTGTGAAGCGATAGAAAGTTATGGCCAATGTTTTGTTTGGCCCGCATTTAATGAGTTCTTGGGTGCTTGTGGCTCTTCAAGGAATTTAAAGTGACAACGAGCCACAACGGCAAAAGGAAAGGGAAAAAGAGAGAATTTTAAATGTCCCCATTATACATAATTAATTTCTTCAGAGCGAATATTTACGGTAAAGTACAGTGACTCTTATTTATAAACATGCACATTCTAAAATTAAAAGGGCTGAGAAAATAGATAAAATACCTAAAAAGTAAGAGCGATATTGTAGTGATAATTACAACAATCTTGAAAAGGACCTCTTTTGCGCTAGAAGTAGGTTATATCCTTATGTGATAATTAACTGAATATTTCTAATATTTTACACTCAATGTAAAATCTGTAAATTGGCTTATGACAAACGTGAATTTCCCCACAGAGCAAAGCAACACTCAGTGGGAAATCAAGTGTCACGTAGCGGTCTTCCTGATAGACATTTTAATTTGTAAGACAGCTAAGTAGAAGAATATACATATATTCTGACTCACCCGAGAGATGCAATTTGAAATGACACGAACAACACGAGAGGAGGAATCGGCTTTCCCACAATGCCAATTGTCGTCGGCATTAGACTCTCTTGAGAGGCTTTTCGCCTCCAGGCGATGCACAAATTGGCATACTTAACCTGTCCCGTGCCAACTGCATTGCCTCAAGGTTCCGCCCAGAACCACCCACTCGAAATGCAACTGTCACAGTGAGAATCCCAGCTAGGCGACTTCGAGGGTTCTCGCGGCCACCTTGGACACCTTGAGTTGTCACTTACGAGAGCATTGCATCCATGGCTTCAAGTGACTAAATCTGTGCCCTCGCCTTTGGGCGTTGCGTATACGCCATGTGTGACTACAGAAATGAACAGGCTCTCATCCATATCATAATTGTTAGTGTAATTATTATTGACAATTTATCAAAGTGAGTGCAAAGGAATTTGCATGTTTATGGGCTCGCGAAACTATAAATCGCTGGCGTAACAAATCAAATTTGTTTGCGGCTGCTACCTTGAGCACATACAATAACATTAATATATAAAACCGCCTACAATCTTTTGGATTTCTCTTTGTTTTCCACTTCTCGGTTTTTTGCTTGTCTTCTTGGCACTGGCGTTCAAATTGATTTGTTTTGTACACTGAGAGAAGGGTGAGAAATACGTTCAGTTCTCCCATTTTGCTCAATATTTTGGCAAATATCTCTCTTGGACACGTTGCTTGTAGCCATCATTAGCTGCTCTTTTGTTGTTTGTTTTTGCCGAGTATGATTTCAATTTGGCGGGTTGTTCTTTTCATTATTTCTGTGGGTTTGTGGCGACTTTTACTTTCCTCTACGCCGCTTGTGATTGGTAGCTTTGTAGCTGCACTGGGAGAAATGTCGTACGTTTTAAAGATATATTGAAGAAAAAGTATAATGAATTAATACAATTATTGTTCTTAAAATAACATGACTCGTGTGCTAATAGGAATTTTCAGGGGACATTTTTGAATCTCCATAAACAAGCACGCATAAATCTCAGTGCACATTTTAATTCGAAATTTTTAAGTTAATTTTTTTCTGTTCAATGTTTTATTGGCATTGAAATTGTGCAATGTCATTTTCGGTCTTAATTAATCCTCTTATTGTTGCTGATTACACCTATCTCTTTCCATTTTTGCTTGGCTTAGCATTGTTTTTTGGGCTTTCCTCCTCTTATATGTACATGTAGAAAGAAATGTGGTTTCATGAAATTTGTAAAAATTTGAACAATATATTAAGGAAATGTTCGGAGAGGCTTACTCGCAGGAGTAGTAAAAATATTTTTGAATATTTTAAAGTTATTGGAATAGAACTCTATGAAGTCTTAGGATTGTTTGCTTGGAAAACTAAAACTTTCAAATGGAGTCGAAAACTTTATAATTGAGTCGAAATTATATAATTTTCATTTCATTCAAGTGATTTTCATCACTTATTGTTCTCTGTGTACTTGGTCACCAAATCCACTGGCCATTGCATCGTGGATCTTTCGACTGCTTTGAAATCTACCACAAACCGCAAAATGGTCGGCAATTCAACTGCCCTACACGGCATAACGGTATCGCCCACCCACCCAGCGCACATAGATACAAATACGCACCGTCTCACACACACATCTGAAGGCAACTAGCGTGGAAAGATGAAGCCGCTGCCTCGGCTGACGTCGACGCAACGTCGACTGCGCAGCGAACGTCGATTGTCGCAAGTTGAACGCGAATTTCGAATTTAGTTTTCAGTTTGTGTCGCGCCTCCGTTTTGTAAATACGCGAAAAAAAGACATTCGCCAAGTCGAACAGCAATAATAGCAAGAAGAGCTCACAGCAACTAAATAATTAAAACGGAAACAGCGGGTAGACAAACAAAAACGAGAACCATATGAACTAGAATTGAATTAATTAAGCAATTACAAATGGCAAGAAAAACAGCAAAAGCAGCAAAAAAAAAAAAAAAAAACGCAGTCAGCACAGCAAGAAGGAACAAAGTGGAAACATTAATTTGGATACTAGCTACTAGCGGGAAAATTAAATCAAATATTTATGTGTGGAACGCGGGGGCCTAGTGACGCACGATCTCATAAATATATTTTTAGGATTTCTTTTTTATATAATTTTATATTTTATTGCCATGCCCGCACATTTATGCCAATTAAATTCGCGGCGATTTCTTTTAATAGCCCCAATCGCGTTGATATTAATCATACGCAGTGGAGACCAATCTTAACAATAATTGATTCTTTGATATTCAAGGGCTGGGTTTGTTTCAATTTTTCTGTGATATGAAACAACAATTTTTTATGTTTTTATAAATTCCAGTAGTAATCATACGCACTGGGGACCCCGATTCTTTACTCGGCCACTTTGTATCACGCATTTTTAAGATGTTACTTAATATATAGCGCTATTTGATGCTTTTCGTGAGGATTTGTAAAAAATGATTATTGAGCTGTTTTAGTGATTTACAATATTTTTAGTTCAAAACGGCACACGCAATGAGGACCGATTATGTGCTCTTAGCTCTTACATTCCTTTAATTTGTTTACTTATGCGAAAGTCAGCTTTTTGGCTACCCAAAAGTATTTTTAATTTTAAGAAAATTGTTTCAGAGCTGTTCGGGGCATTTTTGAATATTTATTTTTATAAAACTTTGACATTGGATTTGTCATTGCTGCTGGCGGCTGTTTTTGCTCGCCTGTCCACGCCGCGTATACGTAATATCTGTATAATTCTGCCCGCACTTCGCGCTTTTGTCTTTCTTGTCAGCAAAACATCGTTATTACAAATCCGAGAGTGAAAATCTCCAAGATCTTCCACAGAAATCCCACGTCGCGACGTGCGTTTTCCGAATACTACATCTACTACTACTATTTGTTGTTTGTTTTTCTGTGTCCATATTAGAAGCGAAGCGTTTTCACAATTTGTTGCACATAAGTAGCACAAGCACCAACACAGGGATAACTAAAGAACCAAAACTCACACACACGCACACTCTCACACCGACACCGACACCAACACCGATACACAGGAGTATACAAGCACAGAAAAATGCCTAAGGTTTGCCATAAATAAATGAGTCTGTTAGTGGCTGTCATAGTTTGTAGACCATAAGTCTAGTTTGTACTTGTATTCAATAAGCGCTCATTCATATACGCAAGCGGAAAGTAACAAAAACAAAAAGATTAAAAAAAACACACCCTCATAGAGGTAAAAATTTAGAATTCGGTTACACAATTGTATGCATATTACACTTTTGCTTTTCCCATTTTCCCGTTTTTTTCTGTGGACTGTCCCCTTCCGAAGTCGGCGCCTCCGTCGTTTATTAATTTATGCACACACATGGATGCAATAATACCACTATGTCCACAATTGCAAGCGGCGACCATTGTACTTTATGCATACGTAGATGATGCACGATGGCTATATGTTCTGGGTCCTACCTCACAGCATGTGGACCCATTTGACGCCTCATCAGTGTTTCATTGTCGCCGTTGTAATCCGACTTCTTTTTCCCCACTCGAAGGTATCTTCTTCGGCTAAGAGCCGTTTGTTAAAGCAGAAAGCTTTTTGTGTACTTTATTGAGTATGGGATTAAATTAGAAAATAAAGTACTGCTTATCAACCCCTTAAGCGACACAATTCAACTATTTTGCTTAGAAATATATAAACGCGTTGTAATTTACAAAATCTGGAATTATGTAGAATGAGCTATTTACATAAGTTACAGTAAACGGGTAGATTAGGTTTCTTAAAAAGTATTCTACAGGTAAAATTGATCGTTTTGCATGTGGCTTTGTATGTCTGTCTGTGATCTCGGGAACCCTTTTCTGTTGATATTTTTAAAAAATTTTAAGTAACGGGTATGTGATAGTCGAGGAAATCGACTAAAGCATTTCTCTCTTGTTTCTTGTAGCTCTGTTGGCAGCCGTACAAGATTGTTAAACATAATTGATTTGGTAATAGGTGAAAATGTGTGGTAATTACTAATTAGTCATCGTTACCCAACCTTCACCGCATCTTGGCCCACCCTTCACACATGGCCCCACCCTTTCGCCAACGATTGTCGTCATCTAATCAAAAGCAGCATTTGTCATGATTCCTATAAATGTTGTTTGCTGTTTTATTAGCGAGCTGGTTGATAAGGCTGACTGGTGACAAGACTCCACTTTAAAGTCAGAGCCTATGTACGTGAAAATCAGTGAACACCATCCAATCAGGCGGGGCCAGACCGCAAAGTCAACCCATCCGGGCGGGGATTGGATTCAATTTGCAATTTGCGAAATCGATTTCCGTTTAATATGTCACAGGGAACGACGCCAAAAGCTGAAAGCTGAAGCAGCGCAGCTCCGCCCCGGGAAAATCGCGAGCAATATCGGAGGGTCCAAGGGTGGAACAGTGGGTTGACTTGTGGGCTGTTTGTTGGGTGCTCTTCATGGCCACGTCCCCATGGCCATGGCCAGGGCCAGGGCTACAAGTCGGCTGGGCGCCGACTCCGCGTCTGCACAAAGGTCACGGTCAAATCGCTGGCACACGCGTCTTCCAGTTGCCGGGTTCTGGTCTCTGGGTTCTCTGTTCTCGGCGCTGTCCCTTGCAAAATGGCCATAAACAACGTTGCACTATGGCGAATGCTAAGGAAGGGGAATGTTTTGATACTGCCACCCAGTAAGCTGACTGCATAATAAACTAAAGTGAGCCATTTGCATACTGAACTTTGGTACGTTGCGAATAATTTATTCAACTATTCAGTCAATGGACTATGTTATAGTATAATTTTTGGTTAAGACACCAAGTCCTACATATAATGAGTTTAGAAAAGAGAAAGCTATTAATAGAAATAGTAATAATTATGAGTATCTTTATTAAACTATTACGGTATAAAAACAATGCTCATAGAACTTCCGTGTAGTTTAAAGCATTCGGTTTAGTTTAAGCTTTGCTCCATCTAATTAAAAGGCATTTGTATGCCTAACGTTGATGATTCTGGGCGGCAGCACTCGATTATCTTCTGTTTTGACACCTGACTTCAGGTTCCTTCAGCTGACTGGCAGCCAACCAAGAAATTTGCCATTTTATGGAGGCGACATTCGATTCGGAGGTGAATTCATTGAGTAGTTCGTTATCGTCACCTACAATCCATGATCGGCTGCAAATTGCTTAGCTCACCAATTAATTGCGGTTCCCTGCTTTTATTTTCCATATTTGTTTACACTTCTCATGCGTACTTCATGCGATTTTTGGCTTGGTTTGTTTAGACAATAAAAATTAATGAGCAGCGTCGTTCATTTGAAGTTTTTCGCGGGTCCCGACGATGTTTATGGACGGCGTAAAACCATTTCGTTCATGAGTTTGCGGTCGGATGGAGAAATCAAATCAAGTGCAATTACTTGGATGTTAGATGCAAATACTTTGATATGGCTAGGAAAACATGTTGATTGTTAGGATTGCCGGAACAGAGATTTATTTATCAGATCTGGAATAAAATAAATAAGAAATGTATTGCTTGTAAAAATGAGTTGTATAGCGAATCATGTTATAAACTAAGCTCAAAATACCATCTGTTCATTCAATATATTGTAACGGACCAGCCTATTTATAGGACACCGATCCTAACGCATTTCAAATGCAGCCATAACTGCCAGGGGCGGCCACTTGCAGTCACAAGTGAGTGACAATTTAATGCAACTTAATCAGCATCTCTGGCCAGCTGGCCATTTTGCTTGACTGGTTTGACGTCACTATGGGAAATGGACAGCAATTGGACAGCCAGGCCGTGCAGCTTTGGTGCGCACTTTGGAAATTTGTTTAGGGACAGGGACTCGAGACACCGGAATGCGCAGCAAGCAAGAGTCAGGATGCAAAGCTCTTCAGCTACTCCGGTTGGCTCTTTTGACTGCCGACGCAGTGATGGAGCTTATGAGTTACGGATGTGGGCGGGTGGAGCTTTTCCGGGCGCGTCTCCGGACAATATGCACAATGCTGCAGAGAACAACCACTGGTTGCAGTTTCCAAACATCCATCGAGAGTGACGCACATTAATCTGGCAATTGGTCGCTAACGCACTTGGGCAGTTGACTCCTGCAGCAGATAATTAAATTTGCACCACCTAAGTTCCATAAAGTGAGAGAGTTTGAGGGAATCTATAGAACCTTTTTTATTCTGCAATTATTAGACCTGCTAAGTCCGTTCTTATACTAATATTAAACTTAAATCTAGCCAGATACTCTGCAATATCGTGCAACATTTCCAGCATGGCCTTTATCTTTATTCAGATAATGTTCAACAAATATGATAATGAATCGAGACTTATGTGCGATAAAGCAAACCCAAAATACTAACGATATTGTTATTCATATCTTTGGCAGGAACAAGTCAAACTGGATGCCAGTAGACAGGTAATCAGCCCCGACGACTGCGAAGATCTCAGCCCGATGCCACAAACAGCTGCTCCACCGGTTCGCAGGCGAGGCGGAATCTCCGCCGAACCCGTAACCGAAGAGGATGCCACCAACTATGTTAAGAAGGTGGTGCCCAAGGACTACAAGACGATGAATGCCCTGTCCAAGGCGATTGCCAAGAACGTCCTGTTCGCTCACTTGGACGAGAGCGAGAGATCCGACATATTTGATGCCATGTTCCCTGTGAATCACATCGCCGGCGAGAATATCATCCAGCAGGGCGATGAAGGCGACAACTTCTACGTGATTGATGTGGGAGAGGTCGATGTAAGTATATTTATTTTTCTTGCTATGACCTTTGAATTGGGTTTGCATCATTATGAATATGTTCACATCTTCGCCAGGTTTTCGTCAACTCCGAACTAGTGACCACCATCAGCGAGGGCGGCAGCTTTGGTGAACTGGCCCTCATCTATGGCACTCCTCGCGCCGCCACCGTGCGCGCCAAAACCGATGTGAAGCTGTGGGGAATCGACCGCGACTCCTACCGCCGCATTCTGATGGGCTCGACCATCCGCAAGCGCAAGATGTACGAGGAGTTCTTATCGCGCGTGTCCATTCTGGAGAGCTTGGACAAATGGGAGCGCCTCACAGTGGCCGATTCCCTGGAGACGTGCTCCTTCGATGACGGTGAGACGATTGTCAAGCAGGGAGCAGCTGGCGATGACTTCTACATCATCCTCGAGGGCTGTGCGGTGGTGCTGCAGCAGCGTTCTGAGGTGAGTGACCGCGATCAGACACCATGGGACACCTAAAAAGAGACACTCTAATCAACTCGTTTATCTAATCAGCAGGGCGAGGATCCCGCCGAGGTGGGCCGTCTGGGTAGCAGCGATTACTTTGGCGAGATTGCTCTGCTTTTGGACCGACCACGTGCAGCGACTGTTGTAGCTCGTGGGCCGCTCAAATGCGTCAAACTGGACCGGGCGAGGTAAGTGCAGTGGCTTGAGTGCTAAGACAAATAGGCAGGTGTATGTTAATGACCTTAAGCAATTATAAAATCAATTGTCTCCAGTAACTTCTCCAGTAGCTAACCTGTAAATTTTTTTTGGCTTTGTTGCAGATTTGAACGCGTGTTGGGACCCTGCGCCGACATACTCAAACGCAACATCACGCAATACAACAGTTTCGTATCGTTGTCCGTTTAAGACCGCAACAACGACAACAACCACTACAGCAGATAAACAACAAAGAGCAGCAGCAGCAAAGAAAGCAACTACAACCGACAAAACAAACAGAAACAACAACGCAGCGAACGTGAGAAACCAACAGGAAGACGATGGGAACTAGTTGGATAGATATATAGATAAGAAAAACAAACGCTCAGCAGCATAAACATGAAGTCGTAACTTATATAAGTGTGTAAAATTAATTGTCACAGCCATTTGATTCTCGATTCTGTCGGAGATTCAGATTCAGATTCAGAGAGCACGCGGGCTGAGGGCTAAACAAATATTAATTATCCGATTCTGTATGTTGTGCTGAAGTTATATAATTGTGTATGTGTGTGTCTCTGTGCAAAGGTTGCGTCGGCATGTTCCACACCCCGCGACCCCCGATATCGGAGATAGCTTTCCCCGGATACATCTATATACTTCTCTCAACTTCTTTTAAATTCTCCGGGTCTTTCGAAAAAGAGAGCCCATTTGTATAATCTATGGGACATGCTGCCTCCTCAAAAACGTTTCATTAAATATCCAACAGACATCTGAATGTTTTTAAAAAAAGAAATAAACAAGATGAATATATGTGTAATAACTTAAATCATAAAAGGCTACACACACAGGCACAAAACACAGACACACCAACTCACACACTCTCATACGAGGCATGAAGTCATGGAAATGATAGGACTTGAATGAAACAATGGTATTTTGCTTGTATGATTCGTTGTTTTTTGTCTAGAACAAAAGCACAACGGCAGCAATTAATTAACCATTTTAATTTTAATTTTAGTAAATTATTCTTACAAGTAAACGCGTACCACGTGAAGTCAGCGAGCGTAAACTTTTCAATTAAACATTAAAATCAGTGAAAACTTCATGATTTTTTAACATGTTTCTTGTTTCTTCATCGAAAGGTGTTTTGTAATCTTAACATAGTTTTATGATTTTTTATTAACTAATTTAAGCTTGAGCACAGCGAATGCCTAGTTTAACTGTTATCAAAGAGGTATTTCCGTTCTTCAAAAATGTACATATGTCAAGTTTAGAAAGTTGTTTTATTTTCTTATATTGTAAGACTGTAATTTTGGAGTTTTGGGCTTTAAAAAAAAGCCATACAATACTTTTTAATCACGTTATGATAGTTGAAAATTTAAAATTAAAATTGATTGATTATACACATTTCTTGGAATACCTCTAAAGTTTCAAAACTAATGTACTAGGCATTTCCCAAAACTGCCAGCTAACGAGAAGATAACTGCAACAATTTATATCGGATAGCATGGGTTTGCCTGTGTGTTGGGTGAGTGTGCGTGTGTATCTGTGTGAACTAATGAATATTGCCCAAACGAGAAGTTGCATTTACAACACTCAGAAAAAAACGCAGCCAACAAGAACATTTGTGTGTATATATTTATAAAGCTTATATCTGCTCGATAGATCATGAAACATTATCTACAGCTGTTGCTACATCACACGCGCACACACTCATCCACCTCCTCTCAAACATGAAGTCATAACTGGAAAATGCGATTTTGAAATGCACACATACTGAGATAAAGCTAAAATTTTGACATTTTTACAGACCAGAAGCTTAAATCGAAAATATCTGTGCTAATATTTCAGCTATGAGACACTGTTAGAAAATGAGCAAAATGCAAAATGCTAAAGGTTGAGCCTATGTAGAACATTTGTAAGGGGTCTGCGCCGTGTGCAGGCCACGCCCATTTGGGCGTAGATGGAACCCGCCGGCGGGTCAGAAACGAAAATAAAAGGCAAAATCGTTTTGAGGTCACGGAAAAATCAACTTTAAGCCGACGTGCAGGCAGTGGAGGCAAGGAGATCGAGTGGAATACAATTAAATTACAAGCATAATATTATCAATGTAAAATCGTATGTAAAAAACAAGGCAGAAATCCATAAAAAAATTGACAACAAACAAACAACAAAAAATAAACAATAAAAAAATACAGAAACTACGAAATAAATACATTTACATAGATGTTGCAAAAACCAAGAGATTCGAAGATCCTCCCATGGATTCCCGTAACCCTCTCTGTAGATTTGCGTATTCTGTCAGTGAGTTAGCACTTCCGGATCAGCGACCCCATGTTTCTGGACGCCATCTTCTTTATACCGACACTGTTCACTTACCTGCTTATCGGACTGCTCATCGTCATCCTGTGCTTCGTGGTGGTCTATATCAGCCACAAGATCTATGTCTCCGTCTACGACAACCTGCCTCTGGCCGCCTTGCCCGGCAACTCACGGCAACAGCTCCTGGGACTGCGTCACTCCAATCATGCGATGACCATACGGGAATACCTGGACAGCTCGCTCCGCAGCCCACGTTCCAATCAGCCGAGCTTACGGTCAGTTTGGATTCAGAACCGGTCACAGATCCTGGAGACCTCTTCGGGTAAGATCAGTGCCAGTGAGACAGTTGCTCGGCCTACTCTTCCTCCCGGACTCTCTTCCTCTAGTGATGCGTATAGTGCTCTCCCTGGAGCCCTGCTACCTGGTCAGCGCCGAGTTCGATGTTAGTTCCAGCCGGAAGGCCATCAGTTTCTTGTGCAACTGCCGGGATCAGCCCGTGTGTGCTGCCTCTGAACCGAGGCCTTCTGGGTCCTTGCATATAGTGCGGTTCTATGACCACCTCTCCAAGATCCCGCGCCTCAAAGTCATGCTCAAGTGTAACCAAAGGCGGCCGGACCCGAGGCCGGACAGTCGTATCCAGTTGACCCTCGACGACGTGATCCAGGAGGCCAGAGATAACCAGGATGCCAGGTGTACGGATAACGCCGCCGCCTGCCGACCTGGTTCCTCAAGGCGGAACTCCCGGATACCGGATTAAAGGATAGGGGGGTATACGTCGTCTGTTCTGGGCTGCTTGGTCGCGGTATAACTAGTTTTATTAAATTGTATACAAAGATCAATGAGCTGGAGGCTCCAGGGTCGACGGCTGGTTCAGTGGGTCGGGCACTGAGCTCACGCTAGTTTACGATAATCGCGTGACAACGAAGGTGAAAGCCAGCGGAACAGAGGCGCACACATGTGTGTTCTTATAGGGGGTGTTAATTAAGCTTCCTTTTTTGGGTAAATATATTTACCAGCTACTCGATCTAGGAAATTTAAATTTTCAGCCCTATTTTCCCATTAATAAATTCCATAACAATTTCGATTTTCCATTCCCTATGTATAAACTGAATTCCGCATTTAATGACCTATTTAAGAAAACAAAACATACTTTGAATTCTTTCAACGCTGAACAAATCAAAAGTTTACAGCTCGTTAGGTAATTTTCCACATACAGAAGTTTGTCACGTTACATTAATATGTTTGGTGTTTGATTTAAAAAAGGCTGAGTGGGGAGTCTTCAAAAATATATTTATAGGACTATAAGGTGATACTTTAATATAAGCTCCAAGTTTAATTTCTAACAATTGGATTTTCCTACTCCCATGGCACGCAACCTTAACTTGTGGGGTTCGCGGGTCTTTGGGTCTTATCATTGTGACTGTGAAATTCGTTATCAGTAGATAAAAAGCTTTTCAGGCCGAGTCGATAGCCTGGCTATCATGCCTAATTGCCGAAATCACTACCCCCAACCAGATCTCGCCACCTCCACGAGACGAGGGACCCCAAGCATTTGTTTGACGCCATTTCATTCTTTATTGACGCGGCCAATTAAGAAGGCAGCGTTGTTGATTTGATTGCGAGGCGAATATGAATGCGACTGGAATTCCTCCATGAGTTCTAAATAAAGCTGGAGTCCGAAAAGTTGCCAGATGTAAAGAGCGGCGGCTCTCAGTCGCTGGGAACTCCAAGAAGTGGAGGCGATTTTCTAATCTTGGCCCAAGTTACAGACTCTATTGCACAAGGGGCTTATCAGAACCAAGCCAAAAACTTAAAACTGGACGCACAACATACAGCAAGATCTACAGCGGCAACAGTCTGGCAACGAAGCGTATACGTAATGCCAAGCAAAGTTCCATCCATTTAACGCTCTCGGCTCGTTTCAGTTCTCGGGCAGGTGTCAAGCGACGTACACACGAAACGCCGACGCGGTCACAATTCCAGAATATCATATACATGCTATATATGTGTATGCTCAAGTGGCTAATTTACATACGCGTTGCGACCCGTCTATTTACCTGAACCTGAGCTGTCTGGACTACACTCTTTAACATTTCCTTACGGAAAGCGAGTGTACAAAGTCACAACAAATTTTCAAGACATATTCTCGGTATATATATATTTCTGTATTCAAACATATCGCCATGCTGGACCCCATTTCGGACGCACCGCTGGTCTTGGCCTACGTCTTTATGTCGCTGCTGGTGCTCATTGTGTGCTTCATACTGGTCAATGTGGTCCACAAGCTGTATCGCAGTCTCAACGGCGAGGTATCAACGGGGCTGGTTTCTCCGGCACAGCAGCTGAAGACCTCCATCATGGAGCTAGACGCCATGAAGACCGGTTAGGATGGGTGCAGCGCAGCTGGCTATGAGAGGCGCGAGAATCTCAAGTCTCAGTCTCCGATGTCAGAGCTCCGGTTTTAATTCGGGCGATTGGAGCGATGTACGACGAACGACAGCTGCTGACCACCCACACGCACGAACCACACAACCTAGACGCCTGTTGATATGTTAAGCTATGCAACTAGACTAGACGTAAATAAATACACGAAACTAGGCTTACGAGTAGAAATTAACTACATTAAACGCGCTGGTCCTCTAGTCACTTAATTGTTTGTTTTTGCCCTAAGGTTAGGTTACATGTACATTGATATTGTAAATAAAATAACGTGAACGATAACTGAACTGCAATTAAGGTAGATTGGGGGCAAGTACAAAGCACTTAACCGATCCGTCCAGACAGTAAAACGTCGCCTGATCGAACGATGCGTAGAAAAGGCACAACAGCCTTATCGTTGCAGTATCGAGACGTATAATTTGTGAGTCAATCAAATGCGTGATAAGGATCCCTGACTTAGTCATAGATTTATACATAGTTTATTTAAAATAGCATGTTCATCTTTAAATTTGCAATAAGAGCGCAGTTTGTTGTTGTGGTAGCTGAATGAGTACGGACTGCAAGAGACGTCAGCTTTCGGGCCCAGGGCCTCGCGGCTTCGACAAGTTCTGGTAAACGGTGTTGGGGATTGGATGAGCGTAGAAATGATAGCAGCAGGCTGCTGGTGGTTCTGTGGCAGTGGTATCATCAATCTGTGGGATCACTGTAACAAAGGAAACATTACTAACAATTCTCGGTTCGTTTTTATTCCAAATCTCACCCCGAGAAAGTCTTTGGGTGCTGCGACGTTAGGTCATCATCCTGGCTGCCAAGAGCCTTTTTCACATACTGCCAAATGGAATTTAAACAAATAACATATAACCAATAACCTCACAATAGAACCTACCATTGGATTTAAAATGATCTCCTCCTCCATTTTGTTGATCTGCCTAACTTGATCCAGAACGTGTGTTATATTATTTTGCACGTTGAGGAACATCTCCGGTGAGTTGTATTTCTCTGGGTCGTCTTTGAACAACACCATACCGTCCTTTTGATTGATGCTGGCATATATTTCACCCGATTTTATCTGCAATTAGGTATTATCTCGGTATAAATAAAAAACGAAAAAAGAAGACAACTTCTTACCATGTTGAGAATGTAACGCTCTGCTTCGACTGCGCTGGCAAGTTGGACACGACTGGCCACATCGCTCAGGGAAAGGGTCAAGAAGGTTTTAGTGAGCCGCTGGATGTTTCGCTTGTACAAGGAGGTAGCCACCTAAGGGGATACCCAATATTAAAGTTTCATAGTTAGATGGTTCTGCCAGTTATCTTATTAAAAAACTGTGTTGTTTAGAATACAGAAAAATCTAAATTTAATTTCCACCGGAAATAATTTTATGTTTATATTATGTTTATACTTCCGCATAAATTTAATTATTTTTTTTTTATTTGAAACGGTGAGTAATTAAAAGTTCAATTTGTAGCACTGTTCAACCTTGAAAAGAATTGGGTGTTTTTAATTTTTTTTTCGAATACCGTCTTACTTTTTACATACGGAAGCCACAGATTAGAAAAGAACCAGGAATGACCCTTAAATACTTGCCTGCTTGGCCAGTCCCATATTGTTATCACGCGTAAATGCTTCACTGTACTTGAGTATGATAATGCGCAGCTCTTCGCTAGACGAATTCGCGTACACATTGACCAGGTCGTGGTAGTGATTGGCCATCGGCTTCATAAAACGACCAATGACCTGTGTGTTTTTTGGTATATACGCTATCTGCAACCGACACAAGATTTTCCGATTGAGAGACTGATATATAAACGGAACTAAATTGTTGTCCAGCTTACCTTGCCTTCGACGATGAGTGAAACCATGAGAAATTTTTTGTAGGCCTCCAGCATGATGTGCGACATGGCCATTGCCGGAGTGGTGATGCAGACTTCGAAGAAGTACAACGCACGCTCGTAGTTCTTCACCGCCGTGTAGATCATGCCGCCGTAGTAGAAGTACAGCAAGAAGTACTTGGCATCGTTGTTGGCATCCTAAAAAATTAATCTATGAGTTCTAGTAGCCCAGAAGTTCATTTTCAACCGTGAATACCGCGTGCTGGGACTGCTGCTGCTGTTGCGTCTTGCACTCGGCTGCCACGGTGGAGATGTCCGTGATGTCCGCGTCCAGATACGGCAGCACCACACTGAAGTTTTTCGCCTTCAGGCTGAGCAGGCAGAGATCGGCGTGTATGGGAGTTAACTGGGTTTCCAACTGTCGAATCTGGTCGATGGCGCGCGAAATGATGCGTATGCCCAGGATGCTGAGGTTCTTTTGCACCACAAACTCGGTAAACAGATGGCATGTTTCGTAAACTGAATGGGATATGTGATTACTTTTAGGGTACTTTTGGAACAGAAGATTCATGTCTCACAGGCGCACACCGCATAGCGCAGCTGCTCGTTATTGTTGCGCTGCACAAAGTCCCGCATCAGCTGGATAAGTTGTACCGGCTCCGGATTCGCGGTGGACGCACTGTGCAGTTTGGCCAGGAGCACATAGAGCACGCCCAGCGAGTGCTGCTGCATGTCTAGCGTCTCCAGCACGTTGTCCAGAATGCTCCAGTTGCGGGCTAGCAGCGACAGCGACTCCGGCAGCTCCTCGGCCAGCTCCCGATAGCTTCCTGTGATGAAAAGCCAGCCAGCAAAGTTAGTTGCGAATCGCTTTAATATCAAAACAAAGGCGGCAACGAGCCCGGTTTCTTGAGGATCGTTCTTCGCCGGTCGGCCAACTTACCGGACGCACTCAGTGTGCGCACTTGATTCACATAGTTTTCCAGCGCGCTGCCCATTTTAGGTAACTCCGAGACTACTTTTTGGCCTATTAACTTGCAAAACTGCGAAAAATAATTTCGCGAAATAACAAATGACTGCCGACGGATTAGAGCTGGGAATAAAACGATGAATATTCGGTGCTGTCGATTTCTTATCGATTAGTGGCCTAAAGACAGCGTTGTTCTACACTGGCTCTGTAATAACGCGCCATCTATAACTTATAACACTATCACTCAGCTGGAAAAATTTAGAACAGGCACACAAAAATTAAAGGATTAAGACACTTGATGCTCTTCTTTGTACTCTATACTATATAAATTTAATTCGCGCACTTACCATTAGAATCAGCGTTATGCCATGTTTATAATTTAATTTATGAAATTTTAAGAAAATTATTCTAAAACAACTAGTTCAAATTTCGATTAGAATCAGCGTTATGCCATGTTTATAATTTAGTTTATGAAATTTTAAGAAAATTATTCTAAAACAACTATTTCAAATTTCGATAGTGCAGCCGCGATAGTGCTCACTATTTTCGATAACACTTTGTTGCTGTTATTGAATTGCTGTTAATATCCCAATACGAAATGTAACTAATATAAAATGGAAAATTCTGCGCGAATCGTATATGTGTGCAGTCTCTGCCTTCGTCAATATGATCTCCAGGAGGATCTTCGAGGACATCTCGTCTACTTTCACGGCTATGAGCCCATCTCAACGCCCAGTGTCAAAAACAAAACTGCGAAGACTTCAACTAAGGAACAAACTGCAGCCGGCAGCAACAGCCAGGATAAGCAAACCGTTGTGGAGCGATCGGAGAACTCGGAACCCCCGGCAAGTGAACTGCAGCCCATGCCTTTCAAGGACTTTCGGCTGGTGCTAAGGGCCAACATGTTAGAGCCGTATGTATGTCCATATTATTACCATAAGCTTCTGACAAACTCGTTTGTTAAAGGTGCTCCTTTGGAAAGGAATGCCCCTTCAAGTTCCAAGATGCTACCAAAATGGAGCTCCACTGTAGTTGCCATAAGGGTGGCAGTTTTTCCTGCTGCGAATGTGGCATGGAACTGCCCAACTGGCGGCGGTGCTCGGCTCACCTGTGGAAAGCCCACCAGGTGGATGTGGACCTACTAGTGTGTCCCGTTTTCGAATGCAACTACAAGTCGCCCATATCCGCTCTCGTGTGGCGCCACATGCAGGTTCACAAAAAGTGGCGACCCAGGGTGCTCCGGTCACTGGCTGCCGTTCAGCGGAGAAGAAAGCTCAAGGAACAGTCCGCAGAGATGGCCGCGCAACCTGCTGCTCTGCCACCATCGTCAAAGAAAAACAAATACTATGCCGAGAAGACTTGCGAGATTTGCAATCGCAAGTTTGTCAACGGTAAAACGCTCTCTAAACACGTGAAGACTGTTCACAACAAAATCAAGCCATTTATCTGCAATGTGTGTGGCAAAAAGACGGCTCGCAAGGCTAGCTTAATAGTGAGTTCAGATAGCACTTTACGATCTTCTTGCTACCTAATACTCTTTCCAGATTCACATGCGTCAGCACACGGGCGAGAAGCCGCTGCAATGTGGCGAATGCAAGTTCTCCACTCGCGATCCCAGTGTCCTGCACAAGCATCGGCAGCGTCATGATAGCCAGGACACAAGGAGCAGCCTGAAATGTAGTCAGTGCGACTACTTCTGCATCCAAGCCAATGCTCTTAAGCGCCACATGCGGCTCAATCATGCCGAAGCCTATAGGGACTTGTGCTGTGATATCTGCAGCTTCACCTCAATTAATGTAGAACGACTACGAGCCCACAAACAGGATCATCGACAGGGCTTGATCACAAATTGTGAGGATTCTATGGATGCACGTGCCGCTGGCTTCAAGTATCCTCGAAAAGTGGGCGACAAGAACGGGGAGGTATGTCCCCTGATCTTCTCATCATCTTTTATCATTTGTATAAGCTACAGTTTATTTTGCAGATTTCAGCTGACTGTTTTATGCCGTTGGAGAGCGTGGATTCATTGCCCCATGAACCAGCTCTGGATACGGGTGGTGTAACCATACCAGCTCCTCCATCTGAAGATACTCAATTTCCCACGTACTTAAAGGACTAAAATTATAACATTTTAAGTTGATAGATTAGGGGTAAGCGTTGAGTTGATTCACTTCCCATTTTTTATTGATTACTTTGTTTTTATGTCCTATGTATTTATGTACAATTCAATTTGTTGAATATGGCGTGTCCAATGCGCTGTAAAGAGTTTTGTATAAAATAATGTTCTCATGCAGTTTGTTTTGGGGATTTAAATGCTTGTTTATTAAGTTGTTCAGTTTTCCATTTAAATTTAATATCATTTTAGAATCTGATATGATTTTTTTGTTCAACATTCGAATTATTTAGTCATGCTGGTTTACCGTGTTCCGTTTAATTATCAGTTACGCTTTACTTTAAACTAATTTAAAATTTAAAAATCTACTCTGCCAGCGATAATCATCCGGTTTCAGTTCGGTTTCAAGATCAGCGCCGTTAAATCTAGTTTACGACAGAAATGTTTTCATTTGGGCAGTTCACTAATAACTTGTGTAAGTTGCTAATATTTAATTTGATTTAATTAGTTCAGTAGTTGAGCTTTACTTTGGTTTAATATATATTTCTTTTCGTTCGCATTTAATCAGCTACAGGACTTCGCAGACCAAGTGATCTGGAGAATCCAAAAGTTATGCAACTCCTGTCCACTTGTTTGCTATAGTAATGAAAATAAGTTACTACCGAGTTACAAAATAGATTTAAACGTTTATTGTCTGAGTTTGAATCGAATATCAAAACATATTCACTATTTGAGAGTGCAACTGAGTAGTACAGCAAAATGGAAAATAAAACACTCAATATAAAATTGTTAATATCATACAGCTTCTATTTGTTTTATTTACAGTTCTTGAAAAGGAAGAAGAGTTTAAACAAAAATATAATTTCGACTGATTCACACTCTGTTGTGTTGTATTTTCCGAGTCCCTGATCCCTGCTCCCTCCTTTTTGGCCAGGCCGTGCTTTTTGCTTTGCTTTCGATCCCCGAGCCTTAGATCTTGGTTTCAACGACGGGTTTTTTCTTCGACACAAAAGGGATGTTCAAAGAGAGAATACAAAATAGAAAATGATTCGATTAAGTCAGCTGCCATTGAGCCCAGAGCCAACATACGAGGATAACCATGCAAAGTTTGGTGTGGTTTTGATTTTGATTTGATTTGATTTTGATCTGATTTGGTTTGGTTTGGTTTAGTGGTGAGGGAGCAGGCGCTAGATGGTGTGGCATGAAGCGAACTGTGCACTTTGGAGACAACAACATTAACAACAATGGGCGTGAGTTCTGAATGACTTCGATTCGACTGGGTTTTTTGAGTACTTTGAATACGACGAGATACCTATAAATTGTTGCCTTGATTTAGCTTTGATTATGCTGATATTATCCATGATCACTACAACGTCTATTAAACAACTAACGAATTCATCTAGCTTGTATGTATATTGACATATTCGACTAACCACTGCGTCCCTCTGGCGACTAAATTACGTTTACGATGCATCCATCAATCTTAAAATGTAAAACATGTTCCACTTACGATCTACTCTGGGAATGGTCGATTAATCATCTCCCTTCCGTCAGCTTACTCCTTTGGATTTTTACTATTTTTGTTTTGTTTTTGATTTTATTACTTGTTTGTTTTGTGCGCCGCATAATAAATGCTGTGTGAGTTTCTTAAACGTTCTCCAAAAAAACTAACTCTTTCCCATCTAAACTCGTGATGATGATCATCACTTGTCTGTCGGTTTCGATTAGCATAGTACGATACACTTAAAGGCTATTAGGAAACAGTTGTATCTACATAGGTTTATGAGTACTCTGTAAGAACCAAGGACACGAACGTAGTGGAAGTTATAACTGGTCAGATCTGTCCGATTTCTGGTCCTCGTCGTCCTGTGCTAAGCAATCGTTAGTATGTACAGTGTGTTGGTTTTTGTGGGTCGAGTTTGGGAAATCATATCGAAAATACATACGAAAAACCCTAGGCCTAGAAAATTGCTTATAAAATTGCGCGACACTAAAAACCAGGGGAACACTTTGTCATCTGAGTCTTTTGATCTATAAAATAGAGATTAATACAAATAGAACCAACAAAATCCTGCGATCTGTAGCGGATACGCTCTCATATAAATGCAGTTTAAAAAACAGGTGAGCGATTTTGATTCTGGTTGTTCGGCTTTGATTTCGAAAAAGGGTTGCATTTTTTCTTCTCATCGTTTCATTGTTGCGTTTCGCATTCGCGTCAGTTGAAATTGTGGTTTCTGTTTCTTGGTTGACTTGTGGTGGCGATACTGGTGTCTGTTCCGGGGCACAATTCTGCACGTTACTGGCCGTCGAGCATCAGACCGTGGTCACACGATCGATCTCCACGTAACGTACAGAATTGTCGCTTTGTCAGCAAATCACCTCCTTTTCATCCAGAACGGCCGTGTCCATCGAGCTCAGCGATTTGAGTCGCGTCTGCAGCACCGAGGAGCCGCGCAGCTTGCGTTTGATTTTCCTATTTCGAGTGTGGTAATGTAATAAATTATAGAATTAGTGGACATGTACTGTAATAGATGACATACTTGTAGGCAAAGGCAGCGAAAGCACAACACGAGAGCACAAAGATGAGGCAGAGCGTGGCCAGGATCTCGGCGGGCAGTTTCATCAAGGCTGAACACTGCAGGAAGGTCTCATCGTCCCCGGAAGGACAGTGGACTACACCATCACACCAAACACTGGCATTTACACAGGCACCCAATTCGGCACACTTAAACTGGCAGTCCTCTGCGAGATTGGATCCATAAGAAGACCATTTGAATCAAGATCATCTATTATGCTTACCCGCCATGCTCAGTGTGGGCCTGGGAATCAGTTCCATCCAGTTGAAGGAGTACTCCCCGTTGCCAGGACGCAGGAACTCGACGCTGATGGCTCGGGATCGATTGACAAGCGCAAAATTTGGCCTTTCGTTCCATCCGGAACTAAAGATCTCCACAAACTCGTAGGCATTCGAGTCGGGACTCAGTGGACAAGCCACAATGGTTAGGCCTAAATGAAGTACAGATTGTAGAGCTGGCACAATAATGGAACATCCTATAGCCTACCCTCCGACGTGGTTAGTACAGCTCTGGACTTGGTCTCACATCTCCAAGTATCTGTCTGCACATAGGTCGCGTTCAGTGTCTGCGTGGGATTGTGTTTACTCAAGAAAATGGCCTTCAGGCGGACGTACAAAAACTTGTTGCCATTAGAAGGCTCAATGAGCCAGGGTCTTGAGCGGCACTCCACCTGATTACAAAAATTTTAAATCTCATTTGTGCCTCCTAAAGCTTACGGATCTACATACGTCTCCGAAGGTCATGTCTATAGTGCCACTTGGTCCGAATTTCCTGCGTCCATCCTTGCAGCTTGTTGGAGCCTTGACGAACTCAAACATACCCTCGAAGTTAACCGTATCTGGATCGTCCAAGGTGGTCATGTTTTGGGCGATGAAGTGCACCTCCACATCGCGACTTGTAGACGTGTATTCCACCGGTAGGTGGGATTGGTTAGAGGAGTTGCACATGCAGCCTCGATGAAGTAAAATGGAATCATGGTAGGGTCGCTCAAAGATCTAAAGTAAAACGTAATATTAAGTAAAATTGGAAAGCTTAAAGGTGGTTATACCTACCTCAATTCTGACATTGGTATCGCCATAGCAAAAGGAGCGATTGATATCCTCATCCACACGTGAATAGCACGGTCTGTTGGTGGTCGTTACTTTTCTCATCTTGATTCTGACCCTTTCGCCTCGCTGTGCCTCGAATTTATAGATGCATTTAAGGTTTCTAGTTCCTCCTCTTCCAAATAGGAATATGTTGCGGACACTGCGGAAGATGGCAGGATCCTTGCGATCCATCATGCTGCTAAGGAACTTCCGATTGCAATCGTGTTCCCCACCACCCCAAGGCAAACCATCCTGGTGCAAATCAATGAACTCGTACTTCAGCTTGAAATCCAGTGGTCTAAAAAAAACGGTTACCAGGGATTTGGACAAGTACTTCAAAAGAAACCCCACCTTAATACTGTGGATTCCGTGTTGCGTAGCTCGAGCGTAATGGCATCGCTGGTGGACACATAGCTCTCCGAGATGGTGCATGGTCTTGCGTAGGTCTCGTTTATGTTAGATCTATCACAGGTGCGTGGTATTGTGCCCCGACAAAATCTGGCAATCACACTAGTGGAGTTATGGGTGTAGTGACCCAAGGTGTTATAACTACTCGTCTCGGTGGCACTATAAAAATTTGAAATTAGTGTGTCTTCCTTTGTGTATAAGATGAATCACCTACCAGTTCAAGTCCTTGCAAACGGGTGCATCCCTTAGTGTTCCATCCCAGATGCGCAGCATTCCACTGCAATCCTCCTGCGTTTGCAGCACTCCAATTGCGCCCACGGATGTCTCATCTATCTGGCCAAACTCCGGATCCAAGTTGAACTTCAGAACAGAAATCCACACCTTGAACCGGGAGAGCGGTTGATGCATCCCCGACTGACTGCTCGTCCTGCGCGACAAACTCAGGTGGTCAAAGGTCTTGAAGACGCCCAGCCCTTGGAGGTGATACAGGCACGTGGAATTGGGAGCCAGCGAGTGCTTGGGACTCTCGAGGATGCCACGACCTGCACCGCGAATCCAAAACTCGCAGGGTTTCTTGTTTTTCGAGTACGTGGGACTCTGGATGTCCACGAATTGAACTTCGACCTGCGAAGGGGAAAAACAAAGTCAAGCATTTTCCCCAGAAGAGTGCCTTGCCATTTGGCGACCGGTGACCCACTCACCTCTAGCTGGAATCCGTAGAGCGGCAGTACCTGCGACGAGGTGCCGGTGAAGGTGCCAAACGGCGACGTGCTGAACTCGACCAAAAGCTCCGGACCGCTGGAAACGGCCGCCGGCACCGCCTGACCACCGCCGCAGAACTTCAATATGATGGGGTCACGTGTGGTGTAGCCGTCGTACACGGTCACGTAGTCCTGCGGGTAGCGAAAGGACAACGAGAGACAAGAGGAGAACGAGAAAGAGAGCAGGGCGAAAAAGAAGGAGAACAGAGTGGGTGAGGAGAGAGCGAAATGAGTGAGTCGGCGACAAATGTGGGTGGTGCTTGTTGTTTTCACCATGTGGGTGGCACTAACTAACTACACAGTGAAGAACACTATCTAAATTATATTAAACGGGAAATTGTTTGTTTAACAACGGCAGATCCTATTTAAGTTTATATAGTTTAATGGTAGATATCATCTGAAAAGGAGCTGTTTTAATATTGCAAAGGTGATCAGTGTGACGCATAAGGGTGATATTTGTTTTTCTAAGTGTAGTGATTGAAGTTAAAGGCCGAGTGTGGCTAAAAAGCGGGCGATATGGTGGGGTGGGGTCGGGTCGAACTGAGTGCAAAGGGACGGTAATTGCTGTAAAGAAGTGGACCCAAAGTGCAGCATCTCTTGTATTACTTAATGGCTACTGTACGTATACGTGATTTTTGGTTACATTCCGCCTGCCAGGAACGATGGCAAGTAATGGTGCGGTATGTTAGTCTGGGAAAATTCCGGGAAATGTAAGAAGGACTTGGAGCTGGCCTAAGTAGTTGAGCACAATGGCTTTGATGTGTCCGACACTTGATGCGCACTAAATGTCAAGCATTTTGAGACCATTTAAAGTTTGCTTTAAATGAAAGTAACATGTTTATGCGGTTAAGTTCGGAGGTTCAAGTTCAGAGAGCTCTTTTTAACCTTTTACTAAAATTGACAGATTGTTGTTAAAAAGTTACTTGAAATCAACATTTAAAACAACATGAATCAACATTTTAACATTTAAAAATACAATTAAATTGAACTGAGCTTAGATTTACTGAAGATGGTCTGCGGAAAGGATTTGTTTTATGGAGTAGTCATTTCTTAGAGCTGCACTTTCTTCAGTAAACTATATAGTAGTTACTTCATTAAGGTTTTGAATCTGTAGGTAGCAGCGTAATACCCGATTTCACATCTAACATGAACGAATCACGTTCATTTTTGTGCGGTTTCTGCTTGCTTTGGTATTTGGCGCATAATTGTGCGAATTTTAATTTAGTTGGCCTTGCCAATGGGGACTCTGAGTGGGTGTATAATGGCATTCGGACCGAGTCCTCGTCCACGGGGCGTTTCCTACCTTTGGCCAACGCATGACAAATTAGTTTTGTGGCCGGCGACTTTTTGCATTAATTTAGCTGAGGTTTCTATTTCCGGGTCGTCCTTGTTTGTGCATCTGGCCGCAAATTTAAACTATGCCCGAGACCGCAGACCAGATTCCGGATCAGGACCACAGTTCGCACACCCGTGAATGTGGTCCAGGTAATTTGTGACCGCAAATTTATTGAAAGCGCGGCATTTGTACAAATTTGTGGAGACATACGGGGGATACATACTCGTATTTTCCCTTATGGTGCTCCTTACTTTTTTGGTCTATATATAAGCCAGAGAAATATCGTCGGTTTTTGGGCGATTACATTTCATTAGGGATTTTATGTGGATGCAATGAAATGCATTTTGAAATAACGTTGCAAGCTCCGTTTATTTTATTGACTGATTTTTTTTAGGCAATTCTATAATGCAGAACATTTTTAACAAATCGATCATTTATTTTAATTCATTCTAATTTGAATTTTGTTCATGTGTGTACTTTCGTTCTATTGCCCAGAGTCTCATTCCTTTCGGAAATAACGGGCAGCGAGGCTTTCGCATCCGGCGATTATTCACACATGCCGCACGAAAATGGCCAGCACTTTTGGACATTTTGGCTTAAGAGCGCGAGACAAAAAGTTTGAAAAAACGAGGTGGAAATGGCAGAAGCAGGACAATGTGTAGGCAGAGTGCAGGCCTGGCCGAGGATCCTGCAATCCTTGCAAATGGCGCTAACGTCCGAGCGGATTGCTTTCCAACTGAATAAGCAAAAAGTAAAGGGGTTAGCCCTCTTGGTCTCCGGGTTAGGAGGCAGGGATTGGCACGGCTTGCTGCCAGAACGAGCATTTAATGGGGGAATTACTGTGGGGATCTGGAGCACAGGGGTCGTCCCCCCCTTCCTTATCCTGCTGGGATTTTGTTGCGAAGCTAAATTGAATAGTTGCTGATGACTAAATGGGCAACTAAAAGCAAAAAGCAAAATTCCTCGACACGGAAATCGTCAAAACGTTTTACTGGGGTTTCCCCCATCCCCAACCGCCACTTTTGGATGGCAGATGGTGTGTAGGGGGATGGAATGTCTTTGACCGCTGCGGCGGATCAACTTAAAGCGCCCTGAATGGAGCCCGGAAGTGGGAAATCCATCAGGAGTGGCATCCTTGGCTCTTCTGCTTCTCTGTATGATGAATGCCCGGGGCAATTATTTACATGGGACCCAGGCACGTTTGTCCACTAATGTCCTTGATGTCCTCGGCTCTCGGTGTCCTCAGACCTCAGAACGCAAACGCTTTGTGTGCGATTTATGATGTGCGTGCCAAGTGTTCATTAATATAAATCCAATGACAGATTCCTCCCCTCGCGTGTGTGCTAATGAATATATTATCTAGTCTATAGATATTCCATAGATGTCGATTTACCCAGATCATTTTGATTTGTTGTTGGTTTGCTGGACTTCCAAGGGGCAGTGCATACATTTGTCTTGATTAATTGTTCTCGAACAGCGAAGGATGGCAAATAATTGTTGCTAATAAGTGGGGTGGATCAATAGAGAGAGAGAGAGAGTGAAATAGCGGGTGAGGGTGGGTGGTAGGGTGCCAGAGGTCAAGTGCTCACTAACTATGTACATATACGACTAAAATTGATTGGTGGCAACATGAGTTTTGAATTGAGTCGCATTGAACTGAACTGAGCGAGAAATGTTCTTTAGTTTTGCATTACCGTGGATTTCCATTTGGGTTTTACATTTTCCTATTGGAGAAAATACATACATACATATATAGGTACTTCAGATTTAACGAATTTTATAGCAATTTCTAGTTTGGTGCAGTTTGAGAAACTAAGTGATTTTTAAAAGGGAAAGTTTGTAAGGTTTTTCTCGAGTAGATAATACCTCATCCAAGCAATTCTTCTCCCAGTAGTATTTTAAAATTTCCTTTATTTTTCATAATTTTTTTCAATTTCAAGTATTACTTAATTTGCATTCCTTTGAAATCCTACCCCGTTATGAGTATTACGAAAATAATTAAGCTTAATGAAAACGGTGAAGGGAATAGCAATCATAGAAGTTTCTTGGCACAGTAACGCGTAATTCCTTTTCAAAGTCTCTTTATTTTTAACATAATTACGGAGCCATTATTAAAATCTACTCTTGGAGCCGTTCCTTTCAAGCATATCCCTTTCGTCAGCTTATCTCCACAATTCGTTTCTTTCATATTTCACATTTTGCCGACTTATCCCCCATTAATGCTTCATTTTGCATACACAGAGCTCATGAAAAAGTTGCCCCTTTCAAGTTGTAGGCTCCATGTAGAGAACTCCAGGACGAGTTCCATTCCCGCTCCGGCTGCCCGAAGACAAACAATAAGAAACGCCACGAAATTAACACTTCCCGCGACTGGCCAGAGGAGCCTATCGAGTGCTCAAGGCAATGTCAGACGGAGGACTACGTCCTGGTACTCGGACGAGGACATGGCCATCGGAAGACACAATGCCGGGGCTATGACAGTGGAAAATCAGGGGAAAAGTCCGCAGGGGTGCGGTTGCAATGGAAAGGGGAGTGCAAACAACTGATTTCAGATTTTTGCTCATTTCTTTTTCAATTTGTCTTTTTTTGCGCAGTTTTTCCACCAGTTTTCCGCCCACCCATCCACTCCGGCCGAAAATTTCCATTGGCCCTGTTTGCCGGCCACTGGCCAACAGAGGAAGTAAATTTTATGCTGGACTCCCTCGTTAAAGTTGGCAAATGCAAACACAGAGGAGTTCATCACAGAGACATTTGCAGATACAGATACGGGATAAAGGCGAGATATACTCCGCTTCAGATACAGATACAGATAGATAGAGAAAAGGAGGAGCAAAGTGCATTTAAAGGTAGATTTAATTACCTGAATGTAGTCGCAGTAATTCCATGTTTTCAGCCTCGGCTCGAATTTCTTATCCTTGTCGCTGGCACTCGGTGGCGGTGCCATTTTGTTCGCCGCGGCCGTTTCCTGGGTGGAAATCCAGACCAGATTGCCCTTGGGCTGTTTGACTAGAATCAGGGCGTGTTTGCCATGGGGCACGTCGTGCTGTGTGGACAGGAGAATTAAATGCAAATTAATGAGCCGCAGCGCACAGAATGTTTTGTTTGACAGCGCCGTTCCTTTTGTGGGGATCGGAATAGGAGCCGGAATGGGAGGATTAATTGTAGCATTTAAATTGCGCAATTTTCTGGTCGGTGTTGTAAATGGTGATTGATCTTTGAGCCTTACATTGGATTTTAACTCAAATGGGTAATTTATGGGACGCACGGAGAACGTAAAACGTTTGTAAAAAAGTACTTATGTCCGTTATTCGCAGTGTAAAAGGGGATACTATATTCGTTGACTGGTATGTAACAGTTTCCGACCATATAAAGTATATAACAACATATAGTTTTAATCAGGATCAATAGAAGAGTCGATTTGTGCATGCCCGTCTGTCCGTTTGTATATAAAAGCTAAAGTGCTGAGATTAAGGAAAATTTTTTGGATATATTTTAGTTTTGCTATTTTTTTTGCTTATTTAATTTTAATTGAATTTTTTGTTTGCAATCCCACTAGCAGAGTAACGGGTACTGTTTTAATTTTCTATTGTTTTAATTTCAAAGCAGAACGCAGAAATGCTTAATCTGTGCTGTAGGAAACCTTTTTAATTCATTTTATGCATATTTTTTTTCTTATTATAGATGCTTAAATGCGGACATTTATTTTTAATCTTTCTGTAGAGCATAACATTTTGTTTTTATTATATTGCAACCTGTTTGTAAAGGCTCATTTATAAGCTACTTTAATAAAACCTCAAAAGCTGAGTTATTTTTTTTATACGCCAATTTCGCCCATGATGTTGATCTACGTGACTTCCAAATGTATCCGCATTAAGTTCAATGACACAAAGGCAGGAGAGCCAGTAAACAATTTGTATTTTTAAAAGGACATCCACAGTATGTGAGACCTTTAACAGTTGATTGCCAATGGCAACGAGTCGTCCTGCCAGGAGGATTCCCGACGAACAGGAGCAGACATATTAAAAATGCCAAAGAGGCTGGGAACGCTTCAGACGGCAGTCTCTGCTCCTCCAGTTAATTATAATAAAAGCCCATTCTATTTTGGAATGTAAATTGCCATTTAATTTTTTTGCCTTGCCCCCTTATTTTTGAACTTTGTTGTGGCATGAATAAAAATAAGGCAGGGTGTATTTCTATGACCCAGGAGAAAGAATCCAGTCCGCAAAGTCCTGTGTTGGTAGGAGGTGCCTAACCTTTTTGGCCTGGCACGGCTTGTAGCCCCTGAACATTGGACTGCCTGGCAGGAGTTTAATTTCGTTTTAATTATTCTCTGCTCACCTGTCGCACTGCATAGTAGCAGGTGAGGTTGCGCGGATAGATGCCCGGAAAGTTGGGCGACTGCAGGCGACACGGCTTCTTGTCGCAGTCGCTGAAGATCCTGGAGCAGTACGTTCCGGGTATGAGGTCACCTGGAAAGCGGAAGGCAGATGTCACAGTCAGAAATAATATTCAATTAACCATTAAGGACATTCTACTGTGGGGACATGCCCAGTGCATACTCATGCGGAGGAAATGGATTTTTTTTATTAGGTAAGTGATTTAATGGATAACATATTATTTTAATAATATTAATAAAAATATGAAAAATATAATAATAATAGTTCTAAGAAACTTAATAAATATTTTAAAACGAAACATTTATTAGTAGTACTTTGAAATGCAGGTTTCTTTGAAAGATATCCGTTCCAAAGCAACATCCTTTATATATAGTTAGGACTTACAAACTACATATGTACTAGTTCATCCACTGATTGAATGTCATTCCTTTTAATCAGTCTTAAAATAAAAAATCCAAAGGTCATTTAAGCCTTTCTCCCCCAACTCACCCAGGTAGTACTTGGGCTCCGTGTAGTTCTGCTCGTCCTTGGCCAAGGATTTCTCCAGTGAGGCCATGAAGGTCTTGTTGTTGGCATAAGCGCTGAAAAGGCTAAAGTCCTGGCCATAGCGGTCCGAACGGGCTACACTGGAGTTGGTAAAATCCTCCAGGATACCGGGAGCGCCTTGTTGTTGCTGCTGCTGCTGTTGCTGTTGCTGTTGCTGTTGCTGTTGCTGATTGAGAAAGCTACTGCGGTTGTGCCACTGGGCCAGCTCTGGGAAGAGAAACGGGAGGATTAGGGCTGGATTTGGAATAGACTCCAATCCCTGCGGTCGCACGCACCTGCCAGCTTAATGCCCCCGTAGCGGGTCACCGAACTGTCCCTGGACAAAACCTTGTATCTGATGCGAAAGTCGAAGTTGTAGCCACTCTGATCCCTCGCCAGTCTGTGGATGGTATTTGTAGACATGAATCGGGTCAGTTAATTATGTACCGGACTCGGGACGCACCTGTTCAGCCGGATGGTGAATATCAGGGAGCGGGTCTCGCTGTAGAAGAGCACTGGTCCCCAGGAGCTGCCGCACCACATGCCACCGATCGGAGTCCGTGCCGACTCCGCTATCTGCATGTATCCATCCGGACAACCCTCATGGACGTACGAGGTGAACCTGCCAATCGTGAAGCTGTCCAGGGTGACCTAGGGCGATTCGCACAATAAACGTGAGAGCCGTGTTGTGGGGTGGGTCTCTACTTTGTGGTGCCCAAATGACCATTTGGGTAAAGGTACTAACTGACTTGCTTGATTATAATAACAGTTATAACAGTTAATCACAGTGTCAACACCAAATGATGAACATATACGAGACATGCAGCCAGATTTATCATGTAAATTATTATGATTTATACTTTTTGGAATGGTTTCATATAAAATAACAAACTATTGATATTGATTTTTAGGTTTTCTGGTGAAGAAAAAACTTGGGAAGAAGAACGTTTCCAGAACTTCCTATAGCATACAGTCATCCGAATCTAGTCTATATAGTCGCTCTGCTGGGCATAAAATATTCGCCCGGTGTGCCGAAGGGAGGGTGTAAGTAATAAAGTTTCGGTCAGTGCTCGTAGCTCAGTCGATATCAGTGCCGAATGCTCTTGGGACGCACTCGAGCATGCCAAAGGCTTTGGCTGGATGCCGGGTGCTTCTCTTCGTTGCCTTCGCTGCTCCTCCCACTCCATCGGCTCCTGCAGCATCCTTCATTCCAATTGGAGGTGTGAAGTGGCGTAATAACTAACAGGCACCGGCACTTGCTCTCCACCGCCGCCCCCTGCTCCCAAATAGGGATGTTGTGCCGGATTTGCTACGCTCCGGCGAGTGGCTTTGAAATCAATATTGCCTCTGCAACCCACTGCCCAACACCCAATTGTAGGCCCCATCCAAACCAACCCACTCCTACAAGCGCCTTTGTTAGTGCTTATCTTTTAATGGCGTAGTTTATCCCGTTACAAAATGAAATGTGAAAGGCAATGGCGAATGCAGAAGAGCCTTCCCCTTTACCTCAGCAACCCTCGATGCACTGAGAGAAATTCAAATAACATTAAATTTATCATGATTTTGTTTATGTGTGACGACAAAGTGTGGTTGCTTTTTCGATCGAATAATCAAAATATTTTCAATACTTTCAAAGTTATGTGATATTTTCATATTAAACGATTTATAAGCATGCATCGACACATATTCACTAGTAACAAGGAAAGCTTTAAGAACTGTTCCATATGACCTATTGATTAAAAGTATTTATGGGTCACTTTGAAGCCATAGTGGGATCTGACTCACCTGCACCACATCGCCGTGTTGTCCACCTGCCGCCGTGAAGGTGAGCACGCACACGAAGGGCACGCGATCCTGTTTGGGGCGGTGCAGCTCCAGGGCGTAGGTCTGTCCAATGTCTCCGTAGTAGGTGCGATTGCAGCCTGCAAGTATATACATGTATATATATATATATATTAAATGCAATTAGCGATGGTTCGGCAATTAGTTTGTTTGCCCCACGCGCTGCCAGGCAACCGCAACTGACTTTCCTCCCCAAAAACACCAAAAAGAGGAGCAGGGTGGGGTGGGGGTATGCCTCGATTATCACCCAGGACGTGGCCGTCGGGAATGGCATTTGTCACACCATAAATTATCGGCAGACCAAAGCAGATGCTAACACAAAGTATCAAATTAACATAGCATTGACTTCATATGCAAACTGATTGAAACGCAAAGTAAACTAATCCATTTATGTGAATAATTTAAGGTACTCAGCTTTTAATGTATTCACATTTTGGAGGAGGGTGGAAAATGTTCGCCACACAATTTGTGGTAAATTTATTCAACTTTAACATTCGAACTTCGGGTTACTTCATTGCATATATATGCCACATTCAAATATTTTTAAATAAATTTAGTTAGCTCTAATAGACTGTTGTTGAATAATGGTTTACTTAAGTTTTCTATATTCTATTCTATTCATTGGAATGTAGTTCTTCAGTATATTCCTTATATTAAAACTCTATGCACAAATGAAGTTGATTGAGCTTAAAGACTGTCAAGCAAACTATCTTAAATTACATTTTTATTTGAATTGTTTGAATTTTTGTTTGCATTGCTTTCTTTTGCTTTTATTCTGAGAATTTTTCAATTGAATTGTTTACGCCTTGCGAATGGCATATACAGCAACTTTTTTTTCCCAGCTTTCACTCGATTACGTATTCGAATTCGGAAATCCTTTTCATAATTGAATAACCACAAACTGGAATGATTTATGCTTGTGCGATTTGCATATATGGCATTAAGTCCTGCCCTTTGTCGTTGTCTCCAAAAATAAAGTGAGAGTCATAGTAAAAGTAGTTTGCATAGAAATTGGCAATTTCTTTTGGTTCCATTCAGAATGATTCTCTTCTCCTCTGGCGTTTCAATTAGTTTTATTAAAAATGCATATGAATCAGACGGACAGACAGCCCCCGGATAAAATAATTCGATTCGGAATAAATTGCTCAAGTGTTGCTAGTTGTTGTGCTCTAATTGCTCTCTGGGCGTTCAATCAAATTTATTATGCGCTCAGCCATCAATAGTGAATTAGATAATTATAGGATTGCTGGGGAAATCAATTTCGCTTGCTGTAGGCGTGCTTCTAGTTTGATTGCCTGCCTGATTGCCAGTTTGTCAGTCTATCATGCTGTCATTCTGTCTGACATGCATGATAGCCATTTTCCATTTGGCGGGGGTGTGTCTATAATTGTTGGTGCAATGATAACTAATCACTGGCAACGTCCATTAATTTATGGTTTTTAGGTGGCAGATAAGAGTCAGCACCATTTAATTGAACTTTTTGGTAATCAGCCGAGGAGTTTTTGTTTACTTTGGGGCAAAATTATTTTGCCTTAATTAAATGAAAACATAATTTATTATTTAATAAATCAGGAAATAAATTCTATACATTCAATTGGCAATAATGAAGAAATATTAAGAATTTTATCAGTAATCTCGTTCTGATACCATCATTTTTGAGGCCTACAAGGACACTTAACGTGCACTTTGTGTGTTTGAACAAATATTGGTTTCAGGTGAAAGTGGCTTTTTAGCAATTTTGTTTAAACAGATATTTGTTTCTGATGAAAGTGTTTCTAAAAAACCAAGGGAGTTCCTCGACCATCAAGATGGATGCTTAGTTTCAACACTCCAGCTTTTATAGTTCACACAAACGGACATGACAAGGTCGAGTGATTGTGATAAAGAATATATACATTTTTTAAAGGGTCGGAAAGCCTAGTCTCACGACTATTTGGGTATACATACAAGTGGCAAGATAAGACTTCCTGTTATTTTTCCATTTGGCTTCAACAAAAAAGTGCAAATATATGTGACCCAGTCGATAAGCTCGTTGTTCAATTAAAAACGCCACGAGTTGTCGCTGTCCCTGTTCAACATAGCGAGTGCCGCCCACTTTGGGCACCCGTCTCATTGAATGTCATTGAAAAATACTTAATTAAATTCATCAACGCTTGACATGGCGCGCCCTGCAGCAGCTGGAACAGCAGCAGGAGCAGGAGCAGGACAAACCGGAAGAAGCAGGAGGATGAAAATGATGGGGCTTGCTGGCAGCCAATTGGCAAAAGTGAGAAGTTCACTTCGCCGCCATTATGAGGGCCAATGGGGAGTAGAGTGGGTGGCTCATCGGGACGGTTTCCAATCAGTGTGGTGCTCCATGTGCGAGTGGGGAGTGCTTAATTACATTTACACATGAAGGCCGTGTTTACAAGAGCGGCCAGTGAATGGATGCAGTGGAGGGAGATGATTGCCGGACGGTCATGGGGTTTGACAAGCCTGAATGCTTTCAGGCTCGTACCTGGCTCTCCTCCATAAGGATAGCGGGCGGAAGCCATTGTGAGGGCCACACCAATCGATTTGGCGGTGGATCCCAGACCTTATACGCTTAATACTGCACGGTGTGAGGGTATTCTCATGATACTTTCAGCCTTGAGCTCCAAATACGCATGGAAACAATTGACAATGGTGCGTATACGCAATAAAACGAGAAGGGGGAGTATAAGAAACGAAATGGTCGGCATACTTATTAAAACGCATGATAAATTAAGTGGATACTGCTTTGCTAAAAGTAAAAATATAAACTTTAATGTCTGTGATTTTACCTAAATTTAAACCTAGCAAGAAAGTATGTAAGCCTCATTCCATAGTTGATGTACCCGACTCTTTTAATTATGCACTCTTCAGCCATCGATTGCCTGGTTAATTGAACAAACAATACTTTCGCAGGCCGTTTCGGGTTGCCTCTCATTATGCTTCGCTTTACATAATTACCTTCGACACATTGTTATGGTGCCTTCGCATCATTACTAAACTTTTCACCCCTGCTACACTGCCAAAAAATATGCTTAACTATATTGAAAATATTCGTTCAACATTTCTTGTAGGAAAATATTATATGAAAATCTATATGTTGCAATTTAATGTTCGCTCAAAGGAGGGAATACCTTATGCCTATGCCAATAATTTTTTTCTATGATTAACGATTTGGTGCTACTTACGTGTACAAAATCGCGGCTCGTCACTACCGTCGCCGCAGTCGTTTAGATTGTTGCAGTACTTGCTGAGTGGCACGCATCTTCCATTGGAGCAGCTGAATTCGGCGAGGGAACAGCCCGTCGAGGAGGAGCCGGGTGCCAGTTGCAAATTGACAGGTTTGCCCGGCCCCAAGGAGCTCGAGATGGAGCTAGAGCTGGATGGGAAGCCAGCTGCTCCGGATCCGGAAACGGGTGCAGCTCCGCCTCCGCCACCTCCTCCTCCGCCGGCGGCTGCTGCTGTGGCAGCCATGCCCAAACTGATTCCCAGGCAGAGGAGCAGCGTCAGCGTCGCCGGAAGTGGATGTCGCCGCTGTTGATGTTGCGACTGCTGATGCTGCTGCTGCAACTGGTGCTGCTGTTGCTGCTGTTGCTGTTGCGACTGACAATGGCCGCTGCAGCTGGAAGTCATTTTGGATGTTGCTGGTGTTTCTGTTGCTTTAATTGCGCGACATTGTGTTGCACTTGTCGACACTTTCAGCCGCATTTTAGCTACATTTCTGTGTTGTTCACTTGGCAGACATTTATTGTGCCTCCTCAGTTTGCATCTTGTTTCTCTCAGTCTGCTGGTTGCTTTTGTTGTTGCTTTATGGTTTGGTGTTGTTGTTGCTTTTGCTGGGGCAGTGTTTGTTGCAAATATTCGTTGTCTTAGTTTCTTTGGCCTTTTTCTGCTTTTGTATTTCTGGCGCCATTTCAATGTCATTACTGTTGTGTCTGCAAAAAAATCAAGAAATGCAAGATATACTTAGTATTGTATATATTACCTTAAATTTTAGTTAAATATTATGTACGATTAAAATATTTTCAAGTTTTGGGACATGGATCATAATATTTGTGTAATAATTATTGAAATTTACATTGTACACCGCAGTAATGCAAAGATTTTTACAAGTTTTGATTCTTTACATTTAAGAGAGCGACAATACTGTTCGCTGCTATTTGGCTGCTATTCTTTATAACTGTACTAGAGTACAGTGACCTTTACATATAAGCAGCCGCTGTCATTACAACATATTCTTTTCCTTATATCTGCAATTGGTTGTTCACAAATGAAGCTTTATTTAACAATCACAACTTATTTGCACACAAATTGATAATTACTTGTCATGATCTAGTATCCTTTTGGAACAGTTTAATATTTAATTAAATTCGCCGCATGGGAGATTAAAAATCAAGGTGATTCAGTGAAATAATTTAAAATATTCAAATGCCTGCGGCAAACGAATTTCCACACGCCTCGCTGCCCGATTACACGCCAAATTTATGGGCAAATATTTATCGCTGCGCAAACGAGTATACGAGTTTATACTATATGGTAGTCGTATTCGAACATTGGAATAAATTCTCGCGCTGTGGCCAATCCTTCGACCAGTGAAAATCATAAATATTTGCAGCGTAAACAATTTATCCTCATGTTTTTGGCCTTTTTACACAGCCAAGGTTTCTTTTTTCGTTTTGTTTTTCGGTTTCACTGCGACTTACTCGCGTTTTTTCGCGCAGGGCTAAGGACGAATTTTCACGCGCGTTGCACATTATGGAAAGTTACGAGTAGTTTATGGTTTTCCTGGGGGCTGTCGATTGCAGCTTGCCAGTGATAATGATGAGTAGAAAAACAACAACCGCTCTCCTCTCTTTCCCCAACCCTGCAAATGATTTATGAATGTTGTTCGGGGGCCTTGCAACGCATGACCCCAAAACACTGCCCAAAGAGCTAGTAAATGAGTGCCACTACTGGGAAATTATAGCGTTCGGCCAGTGAGAGCAAAAATTGCAAAAAAACGGTAAAAAAAAATGGAAAAATAAAAGTAGTTGCATAATTTTAAATTAGATGCTCAGACATGGTGCAGACGAGGCAATGGTTAGGCTGCAATGGAGCTTTCCCTGGGGGAAACGAATTCTCGGGAACAGATTCAGTTCAGAGATTCAGTGCCGTCAGCAGACAGCAGATGACGCCGGCAACCAGACGGAAACTGATGCCCATGTTTTTTCCAGCCAGCTTGATGCACCATGGAACACGAAAACACCAGAGGTTTATTTGGAATCGGGGGTTATGGTTACTTCCGGGGAGTTAAGGGGACAATTTTCGTTGTCCTTTTCACAATTTGGCTTTGGATGAGTTTTTATATCAAGATGCAGTGCTAAAGTAATTCCCCTGCAGGGTTTGGAAATCTGGACATTGTCTAGTCGTGCATTAAATTGCTAATAAGTTTTAATGTGGGCAGCTCTATCCGGCCAAATGCGCTGTCTTAACGCAAAACATTTTCGTTTAAATGGCTTCGCCTTAACTCAATGTCAAAGCTATTTGCTGCGATTCTTCACGAGCAGAGAGCGTAAACAGAAGCTGTTTTTTCCTCTTTTTTATCCATCACATCACTACAGTGGCTTATCAGGCGGGAGCCACACAACCCAGATATAGCTATCCCCATATCTGTTTACGAGCCAGAAGATGGATATGGAGCCTGCTGCCGCTTTAATGGATCTCAAAGGGATGGCGTCGATATCAACTTTCGTCAGGCACTGGGATGTGTGTGTGAACGTGCCTCCCCCTTTTGACCCAACCGCCCATCGTGACTCTTGGAACCTCACGTTTTGCGCCCTCCACCTTCACATATGCAAAATAGTTGTACATAAAAAGTGTGGCAGGACTTGAGAATTCTTGCAGCCAACGGCTGGTGTCAGTTGTCGTTACTGTTGCTGCTGTGTGTTGGCACTGTCGGTAGTCATCATCGTGTCTATCATCATTGCTCCGCCACTGGCTCCTTCGCTCATCCGCAGAAACTTTCTGTGGCAAGCCGGAATGGAGCTTGACTTATGGTACACTGTGAAAAAGCAGCGAGACTCTTGTCCTATTTTCAATACCCATATCTAATAGCATTGCCATTGTGACTAAGGAAGAATTGAAAACTTGTAATCGTTTTAAATAAAAAAGCCTTTTCGAATATTTTCCAAGATATATGATTACAATTTTAATCCCTGTGCATGTCACTCATGTTTTGTTCTCTATGTTCCTTTTGATTTTCCCCCTTCACGGCGTTCTCCAAATAGCATTGCGATGGCGCAGCGGAAAGGGAAGTGCAGCTGCACACGCACACAAATTGCATTTGTGTTCGTGTGGCTTTAAATTGTGTTGCATATGCGAGGGCGTTTTGGCCGCTGTGGTTCAATGCATTCAATGGCGGCCCAGACGCCTCATTAGCGCTGCGATTCGCAAGCCAAAATGCCAAATGATAATTGCAGCAATTTGGCCCCGAAATATAAGGCGAGACAAATTGTATCGCACAACTTGAAAAGTTGGTCGACGTGAATTGGGGAGTCGCTTTTTGGGTTACGCGAAAGTTGGCGATGGGGCTAAATTGTAACGAGCTAAGCACACACAGACATATTCCCAGAAATCCCAAGTTGCCCCTTTTCCATGAAGTCAAATTTCTTTTCGCCACGTTAAACTCGAGCTCACGTCATCAAAGTTTTCGCTGGCAATGTGTTCTCCATTACGACCGGAAATGCCACTCAGGAGTTTGTTTCTGTGTGTGTGTAGGTGTGTGTGCATACAGAAAGCGCGTCAAAGTTATTTAAACACCAAAGTGACTTTCATCATCTCAAGTTCCCTCGCAAAAAAGGCTCTAACATGCAGATACTCCTTGTCGTTGCTTTTTTCCATTTCCAAAGGACTTTCACTAAGCCGCTTAGTGGCACGAATGCTGGAGATCCCGAATCCAGGATGCCGAATCCCATCTCAGAGCCTCTGTTTGCGGGCGTGCTTGTTTACTTAACATGGCTAATGAAACTGGGGAGAGCTAGAAGCACTGATTTCTTTTGGCAGAGCTGTTCGTTTTAAGTTGAAAAAATTCGATTGATAAAGGGGACCAGGATATCTATGTTTTCGTGGACTGAGTAAAGAAGAAGCACTCGTTTACACACGCACTATGAACTCAATCGCCATAAAAATATCCAACTTAATTGTGAGTACTGGTTGAATTGTTTACTCAAAATAACAAAAATCGAAATAAACGTGGATACATAATTTTAAGCAAAATCTACTTTCTTCATTCCCACTTTTTTTCCAGAAATATGCTGAACATTACATTGGGCCTAACCGAATTTACTCCTTTCATTTCGCTGTCATATTTCTTGTTCCATGAAGTCATAATGGACATTCGAGTTGTCAGAATTTAATTACTCGAACAGCACGCAATACTTGAAGCCTTTATGGTGGGATTTTCGTTGGAAATTGATGGCATTTTCCTTACGGCTGTCACTCGGCAATAAAAACTGCTAGCATTCAAAATCGTTTCAGCCATCCGGGCCGAATGTTTTCGAATCGATTCGGTGACATTCCATTGTTTAGCCTTTGATTGTCATTCACTCGGCGCGGCGTTAAAGTGTATTTTAATTTGATTTCATTGTTCGCTGTCATTTGCCGTCATTTGATGGCCGGAATGAATATGAATTGAATTGGCTGCGATGGAAGTGGGTTTTGGGTGGCCGTTTTGGACTCTTTCGGTCCTCAATGACATTCGTTTCATTGCGTTTCAACAATTCGATTAGCACCGATTTTTGGTATAGCTTGATGCCCCCCACGTCGGTCCTTTCCAAGGACACGGCTTTTTAATTAGTTTTTAGTTTAGGGGCGGACTGCCATTCGATGTGGAATGGCTAATTAATGTGACAGACGCAGGACAGGAAGCGGGAAATTTGATTTTCAATGGAGGGCTTCAATGAGATTTTGGGACAGAACCATTGGGTATTTAATGCGACTATGCTCCTAACTAATGGGTTACACAGGGAATAAATAATTAAAGGCACTCGAGTTTCGGACGGTATTTACGAACGAAAACGAAAAAAGGAAGCCAACAAAGCTCCTTTTCATATTTCATTTGAACCCACAAAATCACCGCATTCAATTTAATAATTCATGACCAATATGTTCAACAGTTTGTAGATTTGTGTACAAAAAATTCACAACCCATACGCGTTCAAATAAAATCTTAATAAACGAAAAATACGACCACTAGCCCGCTAGCTTTTTAATTAAAAATTTAGAGAGCTTGACGTGGGCTAGTTTATATTGGAAATAACAAGCATTTGCCGTGTTGTTCCACTCGAATGCATTGATTACTTTTGAATGATTTCCCATATATGTATATTCCAAGCATGACGAGTACATATTGATACAGCCCTCAGCAAATTTGGCAAACATTTGATTGATATGCGTTTAAATCAATTGGAGTTCCTTCAACGTTTGGCACGGAATCTTGTGCATATGTCATTAATTTTAATGCCCAGCTATGCATGCACACGGGCAAAGGACAGCCCTCGACATAACTGTCAGGCCTGTCATCGGAGCGTCCTTCGCCCTCTTTCGTCCTCCTTCCTGAATCATCAACCATTCATCGTCGTCACATCTCCGCCTGATTCCGCTTCATGCCACCAAACTTTTTGTTATTATTATTTCGCTTAGCAAATATTCAGAATGTGTGCGTTGATTCTTCTTCGGGCGCATTGCATGAATTACTTTTGCCTTTGTTGAAGCAAACACAATGCCTAAGCTGATGACGGGAGCCTGACGCTCCTGCTGGTGTGCGTGCTAAGGATTTGTAAGCTGTGAAACATTCAAGGATGCGCGACCCACATGTTTGAAATGCGCACGGAGAATAAAAAATAGAGAGTCGATTACAAACTACCAGTTAATATTTCGGATACTTCCAAAATATTTATAAACATTTTTGCAAAGGAAATATAACTAAGAATCGCCAACGAAAGCATTATTTGCTTAATGAATGAAAAAAAGGTTAAGTAAACTAGATCAGGAACTAAGTTAATATTTAAGATTTGTGTTTAAAGTACTTAAAAATAATAAAAATGATATATTTTTATATGGATTGATCACCTTTTAATGGAAAAACATAAACACTTTGCGTCAAAGGATTTATGGCCACATTTTTATAGATTAAAATGTATTGCTATCAAGGTAGGGAAAAGTGCAACCTATGGCTGCTCGAGATCATATTTTCTTCCTGTGCATTGGCAAGACATTGAAGACAAGGCATAGCAAATGGCAATGGTGGCTGAAAGAATTCTCCCAATGCTAAATATTCAAATCAGGATGGAGACCGAGACGTTGTCGTATTTAGTATTTTGTAGCTGCTAAACATTCTTCACAATGTCTGCTCACATCTGCCGTTGTTGGGAAATGGGAAGGAAAAAATTTTCCCAACCACTTGGCAATGCGGCACATAATTCCTCACGAGTTTGAGTGCGTGGTGCGAAATAATGTTACGCCTCGTGTTATTTAAAGGGAAAATTGTTTTTCCGCACAATAATTTGTTTTCCATTTAAATTTACATCAGAAAAATGCCTCAAATTTGCTGTCTTGAGAAGATAAAGGTGGGGATTTAAGAGGGTCGGGTTTTCTGTAATTCGATTTAAGTGCCGAAAATCAATGCTGAAAAGAAGCCGCTGAGCGTTAGCCACTTTTGGCCAAAGGGCGGATGAATGGCCCACCCACAGAGCCGTTTTTTTTTTGTCGGCGCAAAGTGGCATGCTTTCAGAATTTTGCAACAAATGGCAAAGAGAAATCGAAGTAGAATTTGGGAGAAGAATAAAAAAATCAAATTTCAAGTGCTAGTCGAGAGCTATTTGCATAATGCGACTGCTGCATGAATAAACCATGTCGAACCAGGCTCTCCCAATTCGCGGAGTTTCCACTGCGGCCCCCGCCTTCCCACTTCCCCCCGTTTTCCGGCTTGCCCCTTTTCATTTCCACTGTCTGTGGAAGTAAAACGTTTAAATCAAATCAGGCAAGGAATGTTTTTTATCCCAGCGCAAGCTGCAGACAGCAGAGGTTATGATGATGCCCACATATATATCCTTAAGCTCAGAAGAAGAGAAAAGGACCTTGGGATTTGTATGATGGAATTCATTTAAAAGTTAAAAAAAAATATATGAAAATATTTTACTGAATTTCTTTACCAAAGCACGACTAAGTAATGTGCTTTAAAGGACCTTATATATGTTGAGTTATGTCTAATAAACAATAACTGTTAAATTAGGGTCATTTTCTCTGTGTATGCGATAAGGTTCCTAACGCTTGATTGAGCATTTTTCACCCAGAACAGCTGCAAAGTCCTTTCCGTATCCCCGAAACCTTGTTCCCCCCCGCCCTCCTCGAGGACAATTTATGTGGCTTTAAGGACAAAAGCGTCTGCCGATGGGCCTTTGCCCTCATAAGTATGCCATGAAAAATGTATGGCGGCGTGCATAAAAAAGCGTGCATAAAGGAAAACCCTTTGGAAAACTACACACACAACTGACAATGAATATCAAATGTCAATGACAGCCGCAGCGTGGAAACTATTCCGCAGGACGACCAGCACCCAAGCCAAATATGAAATAAATCACTGGACGGGTTATTGACACGTAAGCAAATATTTGCAGCCACCAAGGAAATGTCAACTTGTTCCTATCGACCGAGTTTCCACACCCACCTCTTCTCGGCCTTACCACCTTTCCAGCTGGCAAACACGTCGGCATGCAAAGCAGTGGGAAAACTCCGAAGAACTTTCCCCCGGAAAACTGGCAGCCGCCTGCTCGTCAAAACTGCGCTAGCATGTCGACAGCAAAGTCCACTTAATCCAAATTCTGTAAAAATTGTCAGCGCTGGGAAATGGGGAGCTGCTTTTCCTTCAACGACGTTGACTTTCCCGGCGATAAGGATGGCAATATCAACCAGCTGACGTGTGTGTGTGTGTAGCTAGCTGTAAGTGTGTGAGGACATTTCAGTGGGTGAGTATGTGTGTGTGTGTGTGTGTGCTGTTTGCTTGGCATGCCATGTCATCAATTTCGCCTTGAATTTGTTTACCCGCTTGGCCTGGTGACTGTCATTCCTGCCGAGTGCTGGAAAATCGAGGAAAACCAGGAAAATGAGCAGAGATGAGGTGGATATTTGCCGTAATTTGAGGAAGAACCGTTTACGGCACAGAGAGTGAAATATGCTTTTCTTTCTCTAATTAGGATGTTATCAGATGGGAAAGGAAAAGGTATTTTCAAAGGAAATTCAACTGGAACAGAAGTATTTTTTGTTTTAATTGATATTTAACCCTAACTATAACCCCTTTTATATGATAGATGAAAACAAGCAGCGTAAGCTACATAGCTTGGTCAAAAGGATTTCTGAAAAATATCTATTTCTGTATACTGTAAAAGTCAATAAAACTCATTAACTTACCCCTTGTGAATAAACTGCATCCCCAGCGTTTTTAGTTTCAAAGAAATCTTCCTCTATTTACTTCTATTCATTGACGACGTTTCTTTTAAATTTTCTTAGCTATAACGAAAGAAAATTCTAACCAACTCCCTTGAATAGACACCGTATTTTCCGATACACAACTTATGGCCAAAGGGAGTGCAAACATTACTCAGGCTAACGAGTGAGTGACGTTACAGTTCAACAACATAATCAGGGTCGCGATGCTTTTCGTCTATTTTGGTAATGTCTGCATCCTCCGGTGAGTACACGCATTTTACGCCCTGGTGAAATGTTCACTGCATGCCCTTAGAGACCAGACCCACACACAGGTTGCCACTTCGTCATCCAGGATCCTTCAACTCATCGCAACTTTCTGCGTCCCCCGCATTTCGCAGTTAAGTGATTGGTGAAATGTATTTGCATAATTTTTACAGATTTCTCAATGGCTGTCATGCATAATGCTCGGCAAAGGACCTGCCGAGCAGCAGTTGCAATGATAGCACAGGTCCTGGAGCCAGAGAACCTTGGTTAGCCACCTAAGCCACCATCTCCCTACACCCCTTTCACGAGTTGGCAAACATGCCAGTTAAGCTTCTTCTTTGCCGATGGTGATGGAAGTTTTTGCATATGCGAATATTTTATGCAGATTTATGTCAACTTTTTCGGGCTACGTGTCCTGCATCCTGGCCACGTGCATTTATTGAATTAGTCTGTGTGTCGGTGAGCCGCCTGCCAGCCACCGTTGTAAACTGCCCTAAAATGTTGTAAATTTTTCGGGCATCAGCTTGTTCCGACACCGGGATATTCGGGTGGTGCCACTGCGGGAGGTGGAGGTAGAAATAAGTAGAGAACACGGGCCCAACTGTCAGGCAAACAACGAAAAGTTGTTTGTGCCCTACTCAGAAAGGCGCCCCCTCGCCATCCACCCACCTAGCATTTACCATTTGCCCACCCAAGCAACTCCCACCCACACACGCATGCAGGATAACAAACATTCTCATTTGTTGTTGCCGATGTCGCCTGTCGCTGAAGCCTGTTTCCTGTCGCGTTGCGACCCCATCCCCAACTCCCGTGCTCCTCTCCTGTGACCAACCACTGCCCATTTTCCCCGTATTTTCCTTGCATACCCTGTGGATTGTGCAGTACCGAAGGTATATTGGTGTTTTATGTAAAGGTTGGAGCTTATGTCATATATAAACTAAGATGTCTTCGTTCGTCATAGAAAAGGCTATACTTTTCTCCAATCCAAAAATATATTAAATTATTCGTTGATCGCTTTATAGAAATATACAGGCCTCTTTATAGTGCTTAAAAACTGATCTATTGATAAACGTGATAAAATGTTTTTGCATTGTATTTTCAATGCTCCTAATTTACGATTAACAATTCGGTAAACTATAAAATTTCAACCAAATTCAGTATACGTATATTGCTGCATGAAAAAGAGGGTATCCTTCAGAGAAGGAGCTCGCATTATATCCTATGTTTTCCTTTTTTTTCGAATAGAAAGAGAAAACTTATCTCCAACTTTATGATGATTTGCACAAAGAGACAACCGAGGAGAAGGGCAGGAAAAAAGACTTCAAGTTGGAGCTTGAGATTGAGAAAGAGAATGAGAATGAGAACGAGAATGAGATTCGGGACGGGAGCAAGTCTTCCTTCTTCAAGTTGTCGCTGCGACTTCTTGTTTGTGTTGTGCGCAGCTTTTCCATTTTCATTTCCTTTATGCCGTGTGTGTGTGAGTTTCCCCCGTCAAGTCGGCCGAAGACTGAAGTGGGACAACACTTAATTTTGTGTAAGTACTCACTCAGCTCATTAACTGAGCCAGAAAAGGAAACTGGGCCTCGTCTCGCACCGGAAAATGCAAATACCGAAATTCAAAAGCCCTGGCCCAAAGAAACGCAGGGGAAATTAAATTTAAGCACCGAAATGGGCGACTAAAAAGAGGCATCCGGAAAAGCATGAGCAGAATGGCTAAAGCAATTTACCAATGGCAGTGCGGCATCTTCTTTGGGCCAAGTGGTAAAATGGGTAATGCGAATTAGAGGACGTATGCGAAAGGAGGAAGAAGGCAGGAGGGAAGGGCGGCTCAAATCCGTTTAGTTAGCACCAAGTAGAGCCATCAATCAGGAAAACACACTCACTCACGCACGCTCGCACGCATGCAATCATTGTGATTTAAAGAGGGGGTGTGGGGATTTTCCGGCGCTTTCCTGGGGCTTTCCAGATGCGATCGTTGACCATAACTCAGCTTGACGCTCTCTGGCATTTTGTGGTCAACAGCAAAGCCAAAACTGCAGTCTCTGCCGCTTGAGTTATGGCCATAAAATGGCATTCAAAATTGCGGAAATGCCAAACCATGAATTTCTTTGAAGCAACTGAATGGAAATTTTTTTGGCAGAAAATTGCAGTTTCTCAACAATAAAATGGTCATGCCATTGATATTGAAACCATCACTAAATTTCACTCTCTTTAGATTAATGGTGTGTGCAACTTAAATGGAAGTGAAGAGTCGAATTGAAAGTTTAAAATACGTTTTAAGATCAAGATGCCATTATATAAGTAAAGTCACATTCACAATTGCTTAAATGACAAGCAATAAATTTATTGGTATCAGCTAAAACATCTCAGCAAAATGTACTGTTTGTGAACATATAAAATATTTCTTATTAAATGGCATATAAATCTAAATTCTTGCTTATAAATCGCTAACAAAAGAATACAATTTAGTTTAAAAGAGCAGAAGACAATTATGAAAATTTAGTTTGACAAAATAAAATGTATAAAATTCAATTTGAAAACTAACAAAAATGTATTGTATGAACTACTAGCTCAAATTCATAAGGTAAAAAATACTTTTCAAGATATTAATATAATGTCACTGTCTAACTTCACATCCGTAAGACAGAAGTGTGTCAAATAAGATGTCAAGTAAATTCAATTTGCCCCGGAGTAGCAAACAATTTCCGGAACTCGTTCTGCCAAATAAACGAGACGTGTGAGCTAAATAAATCCCAAAGAGTTTTTCTTCGACATCACCTGTGAGACTTCCCACGCAGGATGTCTCTTGGGATTTCAGGTAAACTGCATCTTGCGAATTTTCCGTCAGGAATTTCCACACAAATGTTCTAAGCCCAATAAACCCTGAAATATCGTCTAGAATAAATATATTTTCACAATATTGCTGGAAAAAATAAATTATTGCTTCGCAGATATGGAAATTCAATTTGAAACGAAAAAAGGATGATTCGGCAAGACGAATCTTACATACCCTTGCAGTAATTATACATTTAAAAAACGTTCCAATAAGAACACTTTTGATCAATTGATCCATATGATTTACGGTAAATTACTGATGCAGATAGCTTTAAAACTGAGGGTCTAGTTTGCGTAGAATCGGTTGGACGGACATAGCTATATGGACTTTAACAAATATATATATTTATTACTTGGTCCAATACTTCTGAATTTAATATACACCTTGCAAGGGGATAGCAACAATACAGCCACGATAGATAATGGTTCACTTTGACTACTTATGTATCTGATTCAATTTGAATGCCCATCGGTAATCTCATATTTTAATTGAAAATTGGCGAACATACTTCAGAATTGTTCGTCCGATTTTATGTAAATACCTTTTGGCGCTTTAACGCGAAAGAGTAAGATAAAACCACTTCAAATAATTACAATGCACAGGAGGGCAGCACATATTACAATATGGTAAGCCATCCGAAATGAAACGCAAAAAACCAAAAAGAGAGCATTACAATATGAAAATATATGTAGATGCGCCGACCGCAAAGCACACATAAACATGTATAAACAAACAAAACCACAATGGCAAAACAACATTTCACTTAAATTAGAAGCGAAAATGGCGGAAAAATAATTCAGAGGAAGTCCCCGTCTGGAAGGCACAACCACACGATTTTATTTCAGACAATAATATCTGTGTCAGCAACAACAAAACAACAACAGCGGCAACGGCAACAACAATGGTTTGAAGAGGGGCATGCCCCGTGTCACGCCCCCTCAACTCGCAACCCACTTCAACCCCTGGTGGCCAGGTAAATGGCGGCTAAGCACCAGGAACTCAAAAACTTAAATCTCCGTGTAATATTTTTCCATAAACCCAACCGAGGAGTTGGGAATCCTGGCCACATATTTAATGCTGCAAGTTGAACTGCCAAGTGGGCCAGGCCAGCAGGTGCTGATAGGACTCATTCGAGTTGCAGCAAAAGTTCCATGGAGTTGCATGAGGAACAGGAGCGGGAGTAGTGGAGCTGGAGCTGGAGGAGCCACTGGAGTAACTGGAGCATGCAAAGCACATCCGAGTGGATGCAATGGGTCTCCGGGGAGCGAACGGAATGGCTATTGCTCTGCGGCGACAGGTTTAAAGAGGTCAGCCATCTGAACGGGCTGAACAATGCTCGAAACGGACCCAACTGGGCATTCGGTTTCTGGCCAGGAAGCGACGGAACGAGAGTCACCAGCAAAAGTTTCCCATTCAACCAATTAGCCAGAGATTATTTCATCGATTTTTGCTAACTCCCTTTGGCAAACGGAATTGTCAGGGAGCGCAAGGGATGCAAACTGAAAGGCACAGGGTAAAATTAAAGAAATTTACTGTCAATAAAACTATTGGATAATAGGAACAAAATGTTTTACATTTTACATTTATATAAACAAAAATTAAAGTAATAAATATCTTTGACTAAATTTCATCTTCTTACCTTTTTTTTTAAGTTTGTTTAAATATTTAGAATTTTTATATAATTCTACAGCTACAGTAGAAATTTAAATATTACTTCTACAATTACTTCTACAATATTTATATTTTTACTGTGCATAGACGGGACAAAACCACTTTTGCGTGCGCCCAAGACAAAGACAAAGCCAACGCGGCGGGGGATTCCGAATCCCCCATCCAGCTGGGATGCCGCCCGCTGTTTCGACTGGCTTTTGTGCGGTCCAGGATCCCAGGACTGCATGTGTGATAAAAAAGAATAAGAGGGAACTTTAGCACGCCCACCCCAGCGCCCCCGAAAACTCCACAAACACCCCAACACCAGGACGCCATCCGCTGCCAAAGCCAAGACAATATGCTCAGGGCTCCATGGATAACTTCGTGGTTTGACAAAGCGACGACGACGGCGTTGGCGTTGGCGTCAGCATTGCATGAAAAATGGCACTTGATAAGGTGCCCGGGGGTGTGGCAGCAGGGCGCAGGACGCAGCACGAAGGAGTCATCCTGTCGAGCAGGAAGTGTGAAGCGGCGTGCATAGCAAAATGGAGCAGCCTCCAAGTCTGCCTGTTTCTTTGTGGGTGTGTGTGTGTGTAAGGGTTGGTGCTGGCTGCTGTTTTGGGAGCAGCAGCGAAGTTGCATTTTGCCCCGCGGGCTGCCATTTGTCTCTCCACGAGTTCCTTTAACCCCCTTTTTCCCACTGAGTAAATAGCAAAAGGCGCGTAAGGATCCGCTGCCGAGGACGCCCCACTCCACCCACTCCTGTGGCTTATGGCCGTAAGTAAGTGGCTCTTGGTTAGTTCGTTTGCGTTGCCACTTCCGCATCACGAGCGCCGTTGTTGTGGCACCTATTCCAGCGAGTCCTGACCAGGACCGTCTTGTCCCAATTTGGCCACCAGCCCCGTTTCCCAATTGGCTCAGCCAGCGAAACATGATGACCCTCGGTAATCGCTGTAATCAACCTAATGGATAATAACCAGCGGAAGTCATAATTGTGCAACGGCAAATGCAACTGCCACTCATTACTGTCAACGAGCATTACCGAAAGTCAACGGAACGAATCTGGAGCAGAGAAAAGAGGTCCTTGCAATGTAGCTCTTATTTATTGCCATCAATCTGCAAATGGTATGTGCTTCTTTGTCTTTCAGAACAGGATTTTGGTTTGTGTTGTGAATTATTAATGTCTTAGTTAAGGTAATAGAAGTGCAACCAAAATGAGTAAGCTGCATATAGCATTATGATACGAAATTACATTTTTGTTTTAAAAGAAACAGTGACACAAGGAACAGTAGTGAGCTTAAGCTATCTCATTCTTTAAAATAGCTTTAAGTTTCTTTCTTATTCTATGATTATGTAGTTTAGGGTATCTCCGAGAAACTAAAGATGAGAGTCTATGCACGACCCTCGGGTGACAAAGTGGCAATGCAATTTGCAACATAATGTCACAATGAAGGCGCCTCGCAGGATGCTCAATGTGTGTGATGGCCTAATCAAGGACAGCTCGCTGAAGGAGCCATCTGCCGTCGGGTGTACCGTGACTGCATTGCCAATTGCAGCAAATCAGCGTGGAATTACCTCATCGATGGGCGAAAGAAAGGCGAATCGGACGACAAGATGACTATAGCATGCTTTTCTGGGCCCTCAGCTGTGCACGTTGCAAATTAACTTAATGCTGGATTTCCTTGGGGTGCGAGACGTGGGGGAAACGGGACTGGTATCCTGGTAAGTTTGCTCGTCTGCTTCCGCTTGGCAAAAGTGTCCTTGAGTGCTGCTAATGCCGCACTGCAATGGCGGGGGAAACGGAACCTGCCGACGAGACAAGTCGCACATACACTTAACGAACGGGCTAATGGCTGACTCCTTGCCTCTTGGCACTTGGCAACTTTTTTGCTTGTTAAGTTTTTAATAAAATAAGAGATTCCTCATTTCCCCCAAGCTTTCCCCATTCCCTTTTCCCTGGCGAAGCTTCGAGTGGCTGCACTTCATCTAGCCATAGATAACTTGCCGCATGAAAACATCAACAGCAATTGAAGCTTTCCCCTTTCCGCTCGCCAGTGAGCGGATATTATAAATTTTCAATTTCATATCCTTGCTCTTGACTTGCTGCCTTTCAGCCTTTTAGTCGGCGTCTTGGGTTCTCGGTTCTTGCTTCTTTGGTATTTTTGCAGCGCTCTAATGAGTTTTCCCTTATGCCGAAGCGCTTAAAATGAAAATATGTTTGCTTTGTGGTCCTGCATCCTTCGCATCCTATCTTCACATCCTCCTACACCTTTGGCTATGGTAGTAGGCACAAAATGTATTTGAATTTCACAAGCCATCGCTTCTATGCATTACAAAAAAGCTCTATGCTGATTAATTACATCCATTAAATATTTATTTTTAAAATATTGAAAATTAAATATATATATATATATATATATATATTAAGATATATGAAAATATTTTTCGACATGCGGCGCTACTTTTGCGACCGCTGCTGTAAAAGCTCATACACTGCATTTCGATGTGAGGCTTCTCCTCAAGTACTTCGCCACTTTACTACTTCCTTTTTTTTTCTGCGATCTGATGAGAGCGTATCCTTGAGTTCTTTTCAGGTCCTTTTGTTTTCTCCTCGCAAGATTGGGAAGGTGCCGAGGCATGCCAGGAGCAGGATAAATTCAAAAGGTAGCGACCGACCGTCTGGCCAGGAATGTGGAGGCGGTGGATTTATGTTCCATTCATTCTGCATATGCTGATTGCTATTTTGCTCCATTCACGTTTTGTTCGGCTCTTTGTAGCCACACTCCCGCACTGCGAATTATGCCATCGATTTGGGCTGGCTCTGCTAATATTTCCCACAAATGGAAACTTTTCGAAAGCGCTCTTCAAAGACCAAATAAAGTTAGTTCGCTCTCATGCCACCAATTCAAACTCCACTTTAATCTCACTCTAAAGTGAATTAGTTATTATGGATATCGGAGGTGTGCATCAAAAGGAAATTGTTTATTCTAAAATATCGAAATATCAATTTTATAATTTAATCAATATTAAATATTTCCAACCAGCAAAAGGAGAATATATTCAATTAGGCTTAACGAACACTGACAAATGACAAATTTTCACAGCATTTATCGATTTGCTACAAATGACAAGCACTTTAAAAGTCAACGACATATTGTTGCCCATTTTGAACTTGTCTGAATTGTTGTTTAAAGCTCATAGGTATGGAAAATACTTGCGAGATCATTCGTTTTTCCGCTCCTGTAGCTTCAGTAATACAAATGGAAAATTGTGGAAAATGGGAAAAATTATTATAATGCATTGGCAGTCGTGTCTCATTTCACCCATCCTTAGTGGAAGCTACGCAAGTTGTATTGAATTTAATTGCGCATAATTTGTATTTTTTATTGTTGTCGTGACGGGTGACTGCATTTGATATAGTCGGATGACGGTGGGGTGGTTGTGGATATGAATTACTAAAAAAAAGAGAGGGAAATGTCAGGCGCGCAAAAATGTCAACGCGACATGCAACAACATGGACCGCAACAACTGAAAGTGCAGCAACAATGGGGCGAAATATGCAACTGGTAGAAGGAAAGGCAGGTGGGCGGCAGTTGTGGGCGTGGCCCTCTGGTACTTGCGCCAGTACATGGCACTAGTGCAGTAGTTTGCAGCTGCCGTTGACACAGATTTAAGCTCGCAAAGACACACACACACATGGTCCCATTCGCACGCATATGCAAAAATGTGGCCATAAATAAGCGTTGCACACTTTTAAGCATGCATTAAATGAAATTGTGGGCGTGGCAGGCTGGCACAGTGGCGGCTGCGAGGGGGTGCGACTTTAGTTTCATTTCAAGAGGCGCCTTTTAGACGATCCGAGTGCTGCCCCAAATCGATTTTGGATAGGCTATTATGGCCCATATTGCATAGGCCACACTCGAGGGCGCTTATTTGGGTAGGCGTCCATGGATGGGGTGCATCGAAGTGGGCCACCCACCAGCCAACGCGACTTATAGGTGGTTAAGTGCTTCAGCCGGCTTGGGTGATAATGGTGCAGCATTATTACAGCGTTTATGCACGATATAGTCGAAAGTGCAGAGGGAAAATTATAGTAAATGCTTTTGGGGTTAAATAAATTGGTCGAGGGAACTCAATATTGTGGGATCTCATACCCACAAATGTCATAATGACATTTGGCATAAAGCAGCTTAATTAAGTCATTAAGATTACCCTAGGTTCCAACTATAAGTTAAGCATTATAGATAGCACGGACCCAGCCTCTACTGTCCAGTTCCTGACAGTGGAGTTGCTTCATTGGGACCCTCCCCCCAGCCGGCTGCAGTGCATCTGCTGCCACTCGAGGCGTGTGAAAGTTAAATTTTCATTGAAATGTGACCAACTTTATGACTTCGAAACAGGTCCAACAGGAGGAAAGAGGATCATGTTGAGGCAATGATGTTTGCACAAAGTACTCTGGCCGAGGAAAAATGTGAACACACAGATACAAACACACAAATAAACAAGTGGAAAACACAGGCAAACGCATCGAACTCACAGACTTGTGCATACCTCGAGCATTACTTTGCATAACACATATTTCCGCTTGCTGATTTCAATTTAAATGCTGTTGTGTTTTTTTTATTGAATTTTATTTCGTAAAAATGTCCGGTATTCAATTGTAAATTCAGTAGAGCTTATTTTATAGCAGAATAAATACATATTTCTGTTTCTGTTGGGTGGGTTTCGTGTAATCATAAATAAAAAGCAAATTGTTTTGTGGCCCTATAAACTCTGGCAGATCTCTGCCGGCGAAAAACTTGTTTATTTTCAGGATCCTCTGTGTGTGTGAGTTTGTTTTGTGTTTAAAAGAAAATTTCTCCCATTGCCAGTTTGTTGTTTTTCGCCTCTTTGTGGTGCGTAATGGGGCAGCTGGTGCTGGGGATTTGTGGACGGAGCAGGTCCTGGAGCTTTATTAGAGCCAACTTGCTGCGGAACGTGCCGGCGGAATCCGACAGGATATATGTAATAAGGATACGCTCGCCATTAACACAACGTCTTTAGAGGCAAATCCTCCGGCGAATAAAAATAAACACAACACATAAACAGAGGACAAAGGACAAAGGATGCCGATGAAGCTGGCAACGACGGCATTTGTTTATGCCAGCCATAATTCATACCCAACAGTCCAAACATATAGAAAACCCCACACGGATACACTGGAAAATGGTGTTTGCGGTATTAAAATCCTTCCCTCTGATAGGATACGGCTTATCTTTAATAGTTATAAAATTATTAAATTTTTGTAATAATCATAGAAAATATTTTCACACCCTCTGTGTTTTCCTTCGACGCCCTTTTCGCTTGAAAAAGAATTTGGTGAATTTGCAACTTATTTCAAAATTTTCCCAGTGCACCCCAACACGAGAATCATGCAAACTTTGATAGAACAATTAAATGGAAATTGGTAGGCAGACATGGCATACGCTTAGAAAACGACAATGAGACGAACGACATGGAATCGTTTCCAGAACTCGTTTATGCCACAATAATAATTCGAAGACATTTGTATAAATTTGCTATTGCATTTTATTGGCCCGTCCTGTGAGCCATAATATTTGCATATGTGTGCGTTCCGCATACGTAATGTGCGCCTTTATGGCTCGTTGCGTATACGCAACGTGGTAAATGGCAAATCAATGCAATCAGTTCGAGAAATTGACCAAATATTGTTGCTAAGACAAAGCCTGCATACGCCTGATCAGGATGTTCAATTATGTACAGGACACATATATTAGATATGTCCGTTTCCAACGGGAGTTCATTTTGATTTTGGATCGAAATGTTTTTCCTTTGCCCATTTTGGATGCCATAAATTATGATTAGCTTGCGGAACTTTAAAGAAAAGTGTTGAAAGTGCAGAGACAGCAGCGGTGCAACAACAATTTCATTGACACACTTTTCCGCATTTCTTCTCCGGCGGAAAAACAACGGAAAACGTAGAATAGCAAAATCGATGGCCTGAAAAAGTCGGGGCGAGAATAAAACAAAATAAAAACCGAAAGCAAAGTCGCAGTAAGTCGCACAGAATTCGCCACCCTCCGCACTTTCCCTCATTTTCCCTCGAATCTGTGGCAGTTGTACGTGTCATTTGGCTGCAGTTTTATTTGCTTGGCCATAATGCAAGTTTATGTTTATGGCCCAGCTCCGAAGGGCTCCTCGCATACTGCTGTCCCAGCTGGAGCAGCCCCTGATTCTGGCCATTGAAGTTAGCTGATCTTGCACTCGACTAAGCGGAAAACACACAAAGCACAAAGCTGGGCGAAAAACAATAAATGGGCCAAAGGATATTACTTCTTTTTTTTTAGAGCGATAGCTTTTTGCCCTTAGATTGTGAATGTTTTCTCTTAATAAAGGATACTTAAAGGATTAATTAATACCCTCCTGCAACAAAACATTAATATATATTCGTTAGTGTGATAACCCTAATAAAAGCTTTTTTATTTCTAAAAATTGTTTTATAAAAACCTAGAAGATTTATTTGGTTTTCAGATCAGTGGATTTCTTATAGCAATTAGCGGCGCAATCCTTTCGAACAGAAGGATAAGAATCTAATAGCCTTTCACATTGGGAAGTTCGGACGCTGACCCTAATCGTTGGCACATGACGTCGCAGCGATTTTCACGAGATGCTGCAAACTGTTAAAAATAGATTTTGCTTGGCATTTTACAGGATGAAGGAAGGCAGGACCTGGACTTGGGCACGTTTCCTTTGCGCTGCCGAGCAGTGAAATGCTCCTAATGCCATTTGCAAGTGGAGCGGATGGGAAAACTGTGAGAGTGGGGACTATTTCACAGGCTGGATGCTGGCTTTTCAGCTGGCAGACAGACGGGCGACAGTTTTTTCGGGGCGAAATAAAAATGGAAAGTTGGCATAAAAAGTAAACAGCAGTCTGTTCGAGGGGAAGTGGCGCTGAAGGTAACTAAACGGAAAGCAAAAGCCAATGCTGCAAAAACGAAATCAGGTCAGGGATTTGGTTTCAGAATGCTTCTCTCTGCACTTTTCCTTCCATTTTTAGTGTTGCTTTGTTTCGCTTTCTTTTGGCTTTCGCCGAATACTTTTTATTTGGCTTTTTTAAGCGGTCCTAGTAAAATAGTAATATGGAAACTACGTATATGTCGCGGTGGTCCCGATGCAAGCATTAATTTAATTACAGCCAACAGACGACAAACAACAAATTGAACTGAAAAGCCGGCCAAATGAGTGCGCCACATATTCAAGTCTCTTTATGCTTTGTGTGTCACTGGAGCAGTCAGTTGGCAGTTGGCAGCTGGCTAAATGGGGGTTTCGGGTTGGCCAGAAGCGGGTGGGGTATTTGCCCGACAACCGCAAGCTGCATTTTTAATTGCGCACACGTGCGAAGCAGCAGCCTCGGGAAAACTGAGCAGGAATGGGAGGCTGGGATGTTGGGGGTATAAGAGGAGCAGCTGGAAAAGCCGCCCGGAGGATGTGGCAGCTCTACTTGAACTCATTCGGCGTGGAAATTATGGCACGCTCAAGTTGATTTTGACAGGCAGCAGGCGCAAGGATTCCCAGCCCAAAACTCAAACGCAAGCTCACACGCACACGCACACTGCATCCTTGAATCCTAGAAAACTTTTGCGAAAAGGTTCGGCACAGGGACAATTTTGTAAGTCCCTTTAAGGCTTATCACAATTTGTTGTTACTCAATAATATTTAATTAAAATTAAACCAAAATAAACCAATCAGGGGATGCAATTTTTATTCAAATTGAGAACTTGGAAACTGTTTGTGGGACAGTGGAGGCATTTTAAGAAATTAGTTCTTACTAGTTTCTTTAGTTATCTAAAGCGATGGAGACCAGAAAATTCGAGTAAATTTCATCTTAGTTGCCAATCACTTCTTTAATACTAGTAAGATGTAAAAAGAAAAGTTTTAGAGCTCGAAGGTTGACTACAAGCTTAGCCACCAATTCGAAGAAAAATAAAAGCACTGCAAGTCACAATAATAATGGATAAAGGAAACCACAGTTTTTTTCTCTGTGTAGTAATAAGTGTCTAACGCGCAAGTGGCAGAGCAGACTGCTGCTCCTGGGCAGGCTCTTAATTGATATGCAATAAACATTGGCCACCGAACGGCAGGCGAAATGGCAGGCGGTCGAATCGATGGAGGAGCTGGATACTTGACTGACAGACAAAAGCTGGCACAACTCCGACAAGTAAATCCGGGCAGGACTCTGTCTTACCCGCACTTGCCACTTTCTTAGCTTCTGTTTTGTTTCCTTTCCGACGCTCCCATTTCCGTTTCCGCTCTGTCTTCATCCCCCCGTCCCGTCCTCCCAGCCATCCCTTGCCTGTCAGGCATTCAAGTTTAATGCGCTTAGTTGTTCTGACTCCATCTGCGTTTCTGTTTCTCTTCCTGGCCTGGATCCGCTCTGTCTTACTTTGTTTCACAGAATGCGAGGAGCAGTGTTGGGCATTGTGTAACATTTAGGAAAATTGAATTACAATGTATTTTGGTAAATTTAGCAAAAATTGTTGCCTCCTAATTGAGTCTGTGTGGTCGAACCCCAGACGCTTGAAATGTACGCAATGTGAATTGTACTGCAAGCCCATTCGGGCATAATTAAATGGCTATCTTAAGTCGCTCAAAATGCTGATTTAGCTGGAAATTAACTCAATAATGAGATATCTAACTACCAGAGCTTACTCTTCCTTCTCATTGTGATCGATGGCAAATTGACGTAGATGAACGCTTTGGTAAACAAAGGGCTGCAATTAAGGTGTCTTAAATGTTAACTAGTAGATTTATGTCGAACTATTGAAATATTGACAGTCATTCTTAATCATTCTTTGAAATTCTGCATAGCTTCTGCATAAGCTCATAAAAACTTTAAATTTAAATGCAATGGTACAAATTACTTACTCATATCGTCAGACGCAACAATTCTGGCTGTTGAACTTTACGTAATGGCTTTGGTTAGATTTTATCACGTATACGCCTAGTTGAGCATTCTTGGGTAGCACCAATGTAGAGTGGATGAACTTAATAGCAATATAATTCACAGTTAAATTTAAAGTTTGCGCTTCGATTCGCGATTCCAATGCTGAATTACACACAAAACAGACAAAATGAACAAAATAAAATACGAATCTGTTATACATAACAGACGCGGCACGCACACACTAAGATAAATGCCAGCTGCTGTTTTAGATGTCGATGTGTTTTTGTATTCCCACGCTAGTCCTACAAATTTGTCGCTGCTTTTGATTGCCATTTAAATGTGCATATTTAATTTGTTTATTTATCGGATGGAGCGAGGCCTTAAGAGGAGGAAAGCACGCAGCTGAAATGCAATTTAGGCTTTCATTTTAATTTATTTATGGCCATTTATTTAAATTCTTGCAAAAATATTTGCCAGAACGCCATTTTATTTGGACGGCACTTGGGCTTTTGTTGCGATAATTTATGCAAATTATTTTCGAATTCTCCAAGCCAGCTCAGTGGGGCATTTCTCAGTCGGCTTTTCCCTATGGCTGCCGCTTCAATAATTCATTATTGATTGGCAGAAGTTGCGTCGAATGAATAAACTTTGACTGAACTCAGATGAATCGACAGAAATTGATTTAAATTTCAATGATAATTCGTGTTGCCTAGAAGTTACATCGATTAAAGTATTTAAGTGGATTTATGGATAGAAAACAATAATTAAAATAAGCATTAACACACACAAGTTCTTTTAAATAATCTCACATACTATTTAAGCTCGAAATCACAAAAACGCTTTCACAAAACTTATATTCCCTTGAACATTTAAATTATCGCCTGACTTAGCAGCTGTCCGCCAGTTTTCTGCATCATAATTCTTGTACTCCGTTAATCTGCCTTTGAGCCAAAGGATTTCCCCGTCCCTTTTCATTTTGTGAATGGAATTTGCGTGCAATTAATAAATTGTTGGCTCGCTTCTTGCGGAATTTATGCAACACACAAATTAATATTAACGCTTGAGCGTGTAATTGCCGTTTTGCTGCCAACAGAGAGATTAAACCAAACGGTTGATTAAATTTTTATGAGTGCAGCTTATTTATTTACTGCTGTAACAATATAGTTCACCACTAGTTAGTTAACAGAACTTCTGAAGGAAAATTGCCAATTAAAGTGCTAGTTAGCATGACACGAGGCTCTCAACTTTTAATTATCCTCTTTTCTTTGTAAAACTTCGGAAATAGTTTTTCAAAGGGGAAACATTTTGTTTCGCCAAGTTCTGTTTTTTTTTAGGCCTTGCAAATCACAAGCAATAATGTAGCTCTTACTAAAAGCATATTTGCTAACTAAGATAAAAATATCAAACAATAATAATAATATTTCATAGGAAATATGACGTTTATTACTAGGCAATAAGATTTTTTTATATAAGACTTTTTTATGAAAGTTTGTTGTTATCACCTTCGTGGAACTAATATACCCTTTGTTCTATGCTACCCTGATAAGTTGCAATGTCATTTAATTAAAATAAAAACGACCGCTTCGATAACCCCGTATTTTTTAACCAAATAGGCAGCTGGCGTAATTATATTAAGGTCGAGTTGCGGATTTTTCAGTTAGTTTCACATTTTACTGAACGAATGCCCAGTTTCAGTATTGTTCAATTTAAAACAATTAAAATGCCGCATATAAGCATTTGCGTAAATCCTTTTCGAGCTTCCGAACCTTTTCCGAAGCGCAAATATTATAATGTGCCCCTTATCCCTAACAGATTTTCAGGGGGTCCTGCTCATTCCCAAAAATTTTGGAGCATTTGAGCGTTGCTAAGCAAGATTTATGAGCCGCTTGAGGGGACGTGCCATTGGCATGGCTGTGGCCCTTGCACTGGTTATTTACTGTTTTTCTTTTTTGGCATTTTGTATTTGCCAAGGTCTTTCCGTTTGTTTGCCATCTTTTGCGGCCTCCGAAAAGTTTTGAACTGGCCTTGCTCTCTTCGGGCAGCCCCAACCCACTCAGAGCAGTGGTTCTCATCTACGGGTTGTGGCAGTTAAATAATTTAAAACATTCGAGCATTTTGGGGCAATTTGGTTAATGGCCTGTGCCGGCCAAAGGGTTCGAAGTCTCAAGTCCCCAAACGAGCTCGTAAATAACGCCAAGCAAACGATAACGATTGGGCTGTCTCAGCTGCCTAATGTACGCTATCTGAGAAATCCGGCAATAGGGGATAAATAAGCCAAACAATAACCAAAATTTACTTTAAAGGTCCAGCTTAAAGAACATGTGACGCAAGTCCTTGCAACGCTCGTTATGTAGCGCACTAGTTCAAGGACTTGTCCAACTCGCTCCCACACAATTACGCAAAAACTACACAAGCTCACTCCCCAACGAATCACCGGTACAGAGAGAAAATGCAGGGCTTCCTTATTTTGAAAAATACGAAAAATTACAGTTTAATATTTATAAGCAGCATTATGTTCAGTATGTTCCATATTCTCTTTTTAACAATCACAGTATATATTTTATATTTGGTTAGGATACCAATAGGTTTTCCCCTGTGTACGTTCGTACGGTAAAATAAATGGCATCCAACCTGCCCTGGCAACCTTTAACCCTAAAAATGCGACCCGACCTAGAAATGTGTGTTTGCCCGCTCTCACATCAGTATAGGGGTATCCTTTCTGCACAAAGCTAGCGTGCCATGATTTTTTGTTTATGCTTGCGGGCAGAAGATAAACACACTCGCACACACCCGCACACTCTCGCTATAAAACACACACATGGACCGCGTAATATGTGCCAATGCCAAAGGATAACGTGGGCTGCCGACTGACGACTGACAACGACATAACCACAAGCAGATAGCGCAGCTTATGCAAACGTTCAAGGACACCGCTGCAACGACGTGTGTGTTGGTGCGAGCCTTTCAAAGTGGCGCCTGCAGGTTATGCAACACTTTTGTGTTTGCTATTTCGCCTTTCAGTACGTCTGTGTATGTGAGTGTGTGTGCGCGCTAGTGCCTTTGAGTTGTTCCAAACTCTGGCTTTAATTGCTGGCAATTTGTCAGGCTAAGTTGCTAAATTTGACACCTCGACGAGCACACACACTTGCAAATTAATGACGTCAAAAATACAACTCTCGCTCTCTTTCGCTCTCGCTCCTCGGTCAGCATTTGTGTGTGCGTGCTAGCAGCAGCTGGGTGTGTTTGTGTGTGCATGTGTGTGCGTGCTGTGTTCACTTTCACTTTCATTGATTTTCAAGCATCGCAGCAAATGCTGGTCACCACACTAAAACACCACTCACTGGATATTCCACCGATTAAAAGCACAATTTGCACCCTTGCACCTTACGAGATTTATTGGCCACCTTTTCGCGGGAAATATTTATTTTAACTTATGTATAAATTTATTTTTTACTGAACACTTTCTCTGGATTTCTCTCGGTCGCGTGGCATCATCGGTCCGCTGAACAGGCAGCCCGCAATTTTCAACGTCGAACTGCGCTCGCTGCCAAAACTGAACTGAAACCGTGCTTCTGCCAAAAGCGTTGCCATGACCGAAGTGGAAGCAGCAGCACTTCACCGATTTCGCTGCTAAAAACTGGCTGCGAAATACTGGTAACAGTATGGCAGTTGGCGGCGCAGGCGCGTTACCTGCTTTTAATTCTCCTTGCCGATATTCCCCCTTTTTACGTCACTGTTCGCATCACACTGTTGCGTCCTGTTTTTCACTCTCTTGGCAGCTTTGTTTACATTGTTTGAGTGTTGGGGTATTTTCCCCTTTTCGTGCTGGCATCTATAAATAAAGTTACGCATACGCCACGTGGGCCCCAGCGAGGTGAGAAGCCATTAATAGCGTGATTGATGGTGGATATCTATTTTAGGTGTTAACTTGAACTTGATCCAAATCATCCATTATTTGCAGAGCTCCTCTATTTCTGCTTACATTATCGGGTAAAACTCAATTGACATCTAGGTAAAATTTATATAAAATAGGATATATATTCTCCTTGGTAGAGTACGAATTTTCTTCTTTTTGTAGTTTTTTGTATAAGTTTTTTAGTATTATTTTCTTTATTTTTCCAAAAGGAGAACCCCAAATTATTAGTTGCCCACGTGTCGAGCAAATTACTTTCTACAACTCAATTTGAAGGCCACAAACGGCCAAAGAATAACTCGAACACGTTTTCTATTGTTAGTATGTGTGTGTGTGTTTTTTTTTTTTTGGGTAAGCAATTTTCACGCTGATTGGTTTCCAGTCATTTTTCGTTGTTGCCTTCGCCTTTCATTTATTTAGTTCTTGGGCCAAGCAAAAAAAGTCAAAGAGTCAAGCCAAATGTCAACCACCCTTCGCCGCACTGTCGCCCCTTTATCCCTTGTTGGTCCTTTGGAATTTATTAATGAAATAGCCCCGTCCTTGGCCTGTGAACAATTTTCAATTTCCAATTTTCCACTTTCGGCTTTTGGCCTTCGGGCCCATCGAAATCAAAAGAGGTCAAACTTTATTTATACCACGTATCCAACGCAGTTGCAATTACTGCATCGAATAATCATTAGCAATAACTAATTAAAAGTTTACCCACTGCGGATAATTTCATTTCATTGCTAACTTTTTTCCTGTCGCAATCGATTACATGTCCTCCCTCCTCACCATCACAGCCAAAGGAGTTGAATGTGGGTCGTAAATAACAAGAAGTTGGGCACTCTCCCTTTTAGGGGCGTGGCAATTTGTGTGGGCGTACCGCAAGGGGAATTCTCTAAGGCTAAAAGTGAAGAAATGTTTGAGACAGGGAAGCGAAGAACATGGGGTCCGATTGCGATTTTTATCAATGAACGATGGCACAGAGTTATTATGCGAATCAGTGGGCGGCCTGTCCTTTTCGTCCTTGCGTGGGAAGATTGTTGCTACTTTCCATGTGATGCGTGTCATTTGGCTAAGGATATGGGTTGGCTTTCCAAAAGTTGGAAGTCGAGGATGATTGAATACTCTTAGAATATGTTAGTGAGGCACTTTTATAAACTGGTTTTCTTGAAACAAAATATTTCTTGTAACAAATTTAACCAAAGCAGTTTATGCTTTAAAAGATTACATTACATAAGCCCTACATCAAGCCCCACTATTTTTAATGGATATTGTGAAGTTGTTACATTCGATTAATGCGAAATGTATTTTCTATTATAGTTGTATAGAACATATAATATATTTAAAGGTTGAAATATATATTTACAAACTATTGTACATATAGACAATACTTTAAATGTCATTAAATAATATTGCATTGAAGAGTGTGAAAAGTGACCATAACAAGAAAGCCCATTTTCCGGACAATTGCGTAGCACGGCCTACATCAATTGGGGCTTACTTAAGGGTTTCAAAGACTGACTCGAAATCGAGGATGGAATTTTATTCAGTGAGCCATCTGTGGCTTAAAAATTCGTCCTCTTTTCATGTGAGGCGGGCTGCCTGCCTGCCTGCCACTCAGTTGCCGGTCCTATCGTCCTCATTTGGGGGCCAATCCAGTAGCCAGAAGAGACTGGCAATGTTCGAACTTTTACGACATCGGCAACGAGTACCCGGCTAATCATAACCGATAATGGCCGAGAGGCGGATTTTCGTGAATTCAACTATCTATCCGACAGTTAGCAAGTTTTTTTCCCCGATTTGTTGGCGGGTGACGAGCGTTTGCTGCTCATTAGGGCGATACTGTTGCAAGACTTTTGGTCCTGGCGAACTTGCTCTTTACGGCGGGGTTGTGTGTGTGTGTGTTTGTGTGAGTGTGCCCGGCGCACTTACACTTAATTGAATCCTGCGGGCGTGGTGTAAGGATTCCAGTCGATGGGCGGAATGGTGGTTGGGTAGTCGGGTGAGTGGTGGTGAGCCCCTGAGGCATGCGGCATGCCAAAGCGTTTAGCAACCAAATACGCTTTGCTCCCGATTTTCTCCCTGCCCCTCGGAATCGCCCAAGTCTTTGTTGTTGCTAGAGCTCACATCCTGCCGCCGGAGCATCCTCATCTCCATCATCCCGTTCCCATCGACATTCACATGCACAACCTCATCCTCATCTTCATACTCGTCCTCATCGTCATAGTCATCCTGTGAACCATGGAAGAACGAGCCACTGAACGAGGAAGCGAGCGGCTCTAATTCAATTAGCAAGTTCAGCGCCAAAGCGGCAAATGGCTCGTTAAACACGCTGTGTTTTTGTTGCTCCTTTCCCTCCTCCTCTCTAAATGCACTCGGAAAACATTTTTAATCTATTTAGGACATTTTTCTACAATTTAGTTTTAATGTCTTTTCAACACGAACGAACGAAGCTATTTTCTCACTTATAAACTGTCGCAGAAAAGTTTTACGTAAACAATTTTGACATTAGGGACTTCAATTTTTTTCCCGGTTATTTCACTTTTTGCTTCGACTTGAGCAAGCAACTTTCATATTTGCATAGTTTAGTTCTTAGAAAGGGTAGTATAGAAATCTAAATGAACACATAGTTATTTTAATTTTTGCTTTATGTATAATGCTACTCCTTAAGGTAAGTTTTTTAATTAATAAGACTATTTATAAATAATTAAATATTGTTATTACGATTATTATCATGTGTATAAGCGTTTTTCTAGTGTATTAGTTCAAATTCAGCATTGGGATGGTCTCCCATCTCCGAGCATTCGGTTTTGTCCTCCTGCTTAATGCCACTTCACTTGTGTTTGCTCGTTTTTTAAACATGTTTTATTACATTTTTTTCGCTAGCTGGCGCCGTTTTCATGGCACCGGAAGTTGGCACACGCACAGAGAAAGGCACACACACAGCTATGGCGTGTGCGGCAAAATGAGCAATGAGCAAATGAGGAAAATGCTATAAATTGCCAAAAGTCCGCTTTAGCGTTAGCTCCCCTAATTTCCCGGGCTTTTCTTTGTTCTCAGCTGTTTTTTGTTACCCTGTTTGGTTTTTCAGATAATGCACGGGAAAATCTTGCTCACTCTGGTCGGTCACTGACCACCCAAATGTGTGGACTCAACTCCCCTTTCCCGCAGGATAATTATGAGCTATGCATGGAATGGCCGGGCCACAGTCTTACCTACGTTTAATTTATGCACAAATAACACGAGCAAATTATTTGCTTTGTTCCGCAAATGTTTTTCAAGTGAATTGTGTTTGGTCAGGAAAAGGAGGAGTTGAAGCCTTCGCCCAGCGTTTCATCTTCCACTCCAATATCTATGGAGATTAACAGGCATGTGGTAGTGGCTTTCCTTTTCCGCACTCTTCCCCACACTGCCCACCCACCCATTCCTTACCCAATTCTGACCATAATCGCCTTTTCTTGCCAGTGGCCGGCATATGCCCATCGTTAGCTGGATATCCTGGCTGTCTGGTTTGGTCGCAGGACCAGCAAACTGGATACCGATTTACCAATCCGTTTGCCCTTTGCAGCCGCTTTCTGCCGAATTTCCCTTTTTGTTTTTCACACATTTAGTTGGGTTTCAGTTTTTCGCTTCGACCATTTTTTTCACCCTTTCTGTTTTTCCGCCAGCTGCAGCGGCAACAAAAGTCCATTATCCTTTTCGGTGTTATCGGTAATCAATTTCAGTGGACCATCGACGGAAAAAATAGTTTTTAGCCTTCTAGTAGCGGACCAACAAAGGCGGTAGTTTGCAAAAGTAACAACAACAGTAGCAATTGTTAGTTTTGAAATATGCACGACCCTCACCCGCACAGCCACCCAATCGCCACCCACTAAACTCCCACTCACACGCATCGAGCCTAACAAAAGCTTTTGAAGTGCTGTTTGCTGGTGCAGCTGTATTTCCATCACCCATGGCCTACACTGCAACAAATACTTCAAACCTACACATTCTGAGAAACATCTTACTTAACTTCTCTTAACAATTATTGAAAATGTTATAAGCTTAAACAATTTTTAGTGTCCAAATATATTAAATAAATGTTATACTCAAGAACTCGTTTTCATTTAAAAACATCTTTAATTAGTAGAATTGTTTTACTAATTCTTTGAATCGAATAATATTAATACAATAATCTAACTTTTATTCAAAGTAAAACCAAGGGCAATACATTGCTAAATGTCTGGTTCCGATGTTTTTTAAAAATTATTTAATCGTCCAAACATTTCATATTCCAAATAACAGATAAATTCAAAAATTTCATATTCCAAATAACAGATAAATTTTTTGTGGTACACGTAATTTCGTGCATGCAATTTCAGTCGCCCCCGACGAATAATTCAATGGCAATGTGGAGCAATTTTCGGTGTTGTTGCCGGCTGCTGTTGGCCAGTCACTTACAGAGTTGTCGATTTGTTGAAAGTTTGATTTTTTTTTTTGAACCAGCTTTTCTCCATTTGCCGTTGATGTTGCACTCGCAATTGGCTACAAATTGGCTTGTTGAATTAGGGGCGAAGTCTGAAATGGGGGAGGGTCGAAATGAGGACTCAGCCTTGCGCTAGATTTCAGCAGCAAGTGGTTCATAATTGAATGCGAATAGCTGCAGGAGCAACTGCCAAGGATCTGCTCCCACAGATATAATTACGTTTTCCCTATACCCGTGCACTCTACATACATACATACATACGTACACCTCTCCTTCAGTTAGCCGGATGAATTATGCAGATGCCTCTGCAGCTGCTCCTCCTTTTGTCTGGCTGTTCATTTCAGCGCAGTCCTTTATCCTGACGAGCAGGATTGAAAGGCGGCGTCAGGGAAAAAGTGAAACTGTAGCTCCGTTGCTCGCCCCAGTGAAAAGCACTTTTCAATTTGGCGGCCTGCCTCAACAGAACTCAAACCATCTGAATTGGACTCTCGGCGTTCGGCTTTCACTTTTCAATTAATTCTTGTGGCGGCCGAGTTGTGGTATTTTATATAAGCGATCCCTGGTTGCCATTTCAATGCTCTGCGGTTGAGCCAACGTGTTGGTTAGTTTGACCGGAATGTGTGGAAATTGGTTAGTATTATAGGACATTCCATTGGACAATCCAATGGAAACCTAATTTAATTTTGCAAATTTAAATGCAATTAATTACAATTCATATAAAAAGTATTATACAAAATAAGAAACAATTGAGTGCAAGACATTTTTTATAATAGTTAGTTATTTGCAGTAAATAGAAATAGAAAATTAGGTGCCTTAAAGAACTTTTTATCATATAAGTTCGTATAAATGATTCTGTGCGATCTGTTCAGCATTTTCCTGGGGCTAAACCAACTCTTCTGCCCCGAAATTTTCTTGGATGTGCCTTTTTTTATGTGGGTCAGTGCGGAATTTGGCTGGCGCTCAGAGAAGCTGCCAAGCCACGTGACTATTTGGAGCAATTGCAGGCGGCAGAGTCCGGGGAAAAGACTGTCCAAAACCACGGCAACAATGTGGGGCGAGTGTGTCGATTAGCCAAATTGAAAATGACAAGCTGGAGGCGAACAAGAAGTTCCAGAAACTGGGCCAGGGTGCAGCTTATTATGCTGAAGATGACGCAGTGGAGGTCTGGGATGCAGTGGATGTCTGGGGGAACGGAATCCACCAGGATGTGGGTCAACTGTTTACCGAGCGACTGCCAATAAGGGCGCATAACTCCCCTCTTATGTGCTAAAAAAAAGGAAAAAATAAACAAACGAAAATGTATATTGGTAAATCTCAATTTTCAGCAGACCACTCGGCGTATGAGTAATTTTCTCTAAGCGGTTTACAGTGCACGGTCCACTCTTTAGTATTTTCAGGACGAACGACTGGGGTTCAATGCAAAATCCGATATACGATTTATTTTGGTTAACTGCACATCCAATAAACTACAGAAAATCGGAACATGTATGGGGTTAATCGGGGGAAAAGCGGAGGAGAGACGATGACGTTGTGTAAATATTGACTTTTGAAAATCGAAATCGTCAAAATGTTCATAAAAGTCGAATGGAAACCGTTCAGCGCAGCAAATATTTGGCTCTGTGAGCAGACATGACTCCACATCCTCCACATCCCCGAGCTCGTTTCACGATTCGGGATTCAGGATTTTTCGACTGCGTCCTGCGGATGTGCATGACCATGGCAACTTTGACCAGCAGCCGGCAATAGCTCCCTTTTTCATTCTGACTTCAGCTTGCTGAAAATCACAGCGTATAAATAATGAAAAGCGATTTAATTTTTAACAGCTGCAGTTTGTGTGTTGCGGAATAGAGAGTGTGGATGGGCATCGCGTGCTGGACCCGACTTTATATTCCTCCTGTTGTCGCATGCTGACCATCTGACCATCTCTACCATCCTCCTGTTCAAACCCAAATATGTATAGGAACTAACCATAGTGGAACGACTTAAATGCTCAAATTTCACACTTCATTTGGGCACGACTTGCAACCATGGCTGGGATTTGAAGGGATTTGTAGGGGTTTCGCTGATGAAATTTGGGCCATCAATTATGTACATGCACAGGTGGTTGCGGTTTGTGGTCGGAAGTTCAAAGGTGTGGGGCTACGTTGATTTTTTTTTCTGGTTAGCGAACTTATGTATGGGAATATCTTAGTTTATGAAGTTTGAAATATCAATATAATAATGTTGTTCTGTAGATATTATTTAGACAGCATTATTGAAGATCTTGCTGTGATTAATTATTACCACATAATTCTTGGCTCTCTTTACTGCACTCGTGTACACATATTAAATACATTTTGTTGTAAAAAAAAAAATATTATTATAAATGGCGTGCCTCTCGTTTGACGAGAAACAAGCTCACTAACATTCTTTTTAATGAATTTAACTGTTTATGTTTAAAAATGCTCAGTATATAAAAACTAGAAACGTTTTTTTCTTAAATTCTAATTGAAGAGTTATGAATAAACATTATGAATGAAACAAATATTTTCGTAATTGCTTCACTTTTTATAAAGTATAAAGTAAAGTTCTATTGTATTTTGTTATAATATTTTGTACTGGTTGATAGAATCCCAGGATTCACCTACGCTTAAATATATGACTTAATGCCTTATTTAGGGCCGACTTAATTGGTAATAAAACTTGGTCGTAAAAAGGTAAGTGGTTCGTTTTCAAGTTTAAAGCTAAGGACAACTTAGTGCCAATTTTCTTTGCTGTTCGGTGGTACATAGCTGACAGCAAAGTTGACATTCATTATGGCCGGCAAAAAGGAAGAGAAGGAGACAAAGGCGGGAGCTGCTTGGCTCGCCATTTTCTTCTTCCATTTCCGCCATTTCATCGAGGGACAATGGCAACAGGCGCTGAATTAGCAGTGAGTCGTAGTATGAGGAGTAGGGAGTGTCCTGTCCGATCCTGGAACTCCTTTAAAGCATCCTGTCCCCCTTTGTTGCCCCTTGGCTCATCAAAAACTGTTTGAAATGAGTTTTTATTAGTTTTTGTTGTTGCCATTTTTTTTCTGTCACTTGTTGTTTCCTATCTTTCTCTCCACTCTTCCCCTGCATGTGTATGGGTGTTTTTTTTGTGTGTGCGTGTTAATTAAATTTCAAATGCACAAAAGAACTAACGACACGTTGAGAGGAGCTCCTCGGAGAGAAAGGGGAATGAATGGCGGTCGAATAATGCCAAACCCATTCTCGCTTTAATTGCATCCATGTGTGTAAATGAAAATGTTTGCTGTGTGCTTTTCCTCATATTTCCATCTTGTCCCTCTGTTTTGGTATTTTTGCATTTAAGCAACCCAAGTTGCAACAACAATGGGATGTGTGGCAAGTTCAGCGGCAAAGATTTAGTCGGACCAACGCCAAGTTTCTGGCCATAAACTTTATTCCGGGGATTCCTAGTAAAATGCTTTCCTCTTTGCAGCCTCTATTTCCTTTTTTATATATGGATGTTGTTTGGTTATGGTTTTAATTAAGTTTTAACTGGCTCCAGACCAAAAATGCACCACACCAGATCTGAGCCCCAAGCTGTAGGAGTTGTTATAATTTACGAACAACACGTAGAGAAACATTTATTTTTTTATGATTACAAATTACTATACTGTATTTTTGCAAAATAAAAGAGGGTAGTTAAAACTTTACCAATTTATTACATATTCTATTGTATGTTATATATATTATGAGAAGGTGCAGCCAAGTGCTTAAGGAGAGAGTTTTAATATTATATTAAATTTTTAATATATATTGTATTTTACGTTAAATTCATAATATTTCTCTATAAATGTCAGTGTTGGCTTATATATTGTTCCCGAAAATATTCTTTTAATATATAGTGTATAATTCATTTATAATTACAGTATATTTTACTAATTTTTATCCCTTGCGCAACATATATTCATTTAATTCAGAAGTTTTCAAGCTACGTGTATACACCTTTTTAAATTTTTTTCCTCCTAAAGGTAGCATCTACATCGGAACGGACCGGCTTGGACAACTCAACTATAAAGCTGCCGTGGGAGTAATTGAAATATGAGTGCAAGAAAATTTAATTTTGCCAATATAATATATAAGGTATCAGATAGGGGGCACGGAACAGTTCGAAAGTTAATTGCAAATAGTAGTAAATAGTAATTAAATCATAGTATCGTTGTTTAGCATTATGTTCCAATTGGGTATACATCAGTTGTTATATTTGCAAGGGGTTTGTCTCTCCGAAGTTAGCTTCCTATCTTGTCCCTAATAAAAACTATTATTTTTGGTGTATAAGCCTGTACACAATGGAAACCGAAATCTTGCCCATAAGGCAGCTTTCAACTTTCGGTTTCGCTTGGCCTGGCGGAATCTATTCCGAGCCTGGGATGGGAAGGGGCGTATTCCGAGGCTGCTGCTGCTGACATGCGCCGGGGAAATTGATTAATGCGACTTGTAAATGGCGCCAGATGGGCAACGGGATGGGAGCGGTTAGTAGTTCCCGAGTCCCTAGTTCCCCGACCCGATATAAACGCTCTGCAAATGTTGACTCGAAACTGCTGCAATTTGTGGCAGGAATTGTTGCGCCGAAAGTGTCACATGCAATTGGGCCCCAAGTCAGGCGCATATTTGAAGGACACTCGGCTATGGGAGCACCTATTAGCCAACGTCCTACGTCCTTGGGGTGCGTTTAGTTAATAGCCTACACCATAATTAACAGCCGCCAAGTAAACAATTTTAATGTTTGCTCCCGAATGAAAAATGATTTTTGGCCTTTGTGGCCTGTTTCACGTGGCAAGGCATCATAAATTTACGACCCGCTCTACGGGCTCCAAAATTTCATTATGCGAAAGTGAGTTCCGTTAATGTGTTTTCAGCGAAGGCGATGGGGAAAATGCGGAAAACTCAAGAGAAGCCCCGGCAGACATACAAAATTATGCACAAGACAAACAGTAAACACTAAGATGAGGGTAATGATTCTTAAACTTAACTTGTATACAATCTGAAAACACATTTATTTCTTATGTTCGAACTGAATCTAAAAAGTTGCTCATTATATACAAAGATTAGCAGCCTAAATCTAGTATTTGTGCATTTATGTATACAATATTGACAGAAAAATGTACCAAACTCTTGTTCTGTGTTCTATTTGTATCAATACCTATGTCAAGTCCTCCCGTGGAACCTTTTTTATTTAAAATTTTGTTTTGTAATTATAAGCTATATAAGCTATAATTCAACTTAAGGGATTGGTAAGTGAGTGATTCTTTCTTTCATTTGTGGTAGGATGAACACTCATAAGGCCCACGAAGCATACGAAGAAGCATACGAAGAAGCATACGATCATATCCCCGTTAGGAATAAGAATATTATTGCTATCTCGCTCTTACTTATAAGCTAGCATTAAGAGATAAGAATGTACACCTAGCTCACTCTCTCTCAGAAAAGAGGAATACGCGAGACGCGGCATTCGGTGGCGTGAGCTTGAAGGGAGAAGTCGAATAAAGAGATTGTGAAGTTATTAAAAGGAAGGAGCACATATATTCATTTTTCGGCGTCCACACATTGAATATTGATAGAAAGATAACCGATTAAAGTTTTCTGTTAGTTAGTGGAATTATTTCAAATTTATTTATTTCAAATTTACCGTGGTTCTACAAGCCAAATCTTACTTTGGTATCTTCGTTAGATAATTAATACAATTTACACAAATAAAATTAAAGTATTTAAATACAAAATATTAAACAATTTTACGACCCTATAAGGGTTATATATTCTAAATCTGGATTATTAGCCAGGTCGATCTGGCCGTGAACTTCTGTCCGTTCTGTCCAAACGTCGAGATGTCGCAACTAAAAAAGTAAGAATTAAAATAAAAAATAAGATAATAAGATAACGCCAACTCACTTTTTAAAAATGTTTCGATCTTTTTATTTTATTATTTTCTTGCCAATAAAAATCCTTGGTAACTTACTTTTATTTAAGCAATATTAATATGTCGACTTTAATCCAAATGTATTAAATACCTTTTTGCTATATAGTCTATATATATACGCCGGGAAAAAGTTGCCTCTTTTCTTACAGCAATATTTAATTTATGCCAATAAATTGCTTGAGAGAAAACAACATCCATTCCCGGAGGCTCTCGGCTTACAATTTAATGCCAACACCCTTGACTTGCATATAAATGCTGGGTAAAAATAAGTTTGCTGACTTCGAATTGGCTGCCTACGCAGCAGGTCCTGTAGCGCGAAATTTGCAATTTCTGCATTAAGTCAACAGGGCGAATGAGTGTTTTCCAGGGGCGGGATTGCCTGAGGGAAAGCTGAATGGGAAAACTCGGCAAAAGCGCTGCTGGTGTGACATTTGTTTGGTTTTAATTTCGGTTCAAAGGTTGCCGTGGCTGCCAGACTCCCGCTTTTGCAATTCCCCAAACCAAACCCCACGGCCGATGAAGTGTTTTGGGTGGACCCAAAACCCACTTTGCTGTCGTCGCAAATGGTGAATGCAAAATTGAAATATTGCATGAATTGCAGGAATGCACTAAGCCATGAAGTAACCATCAGCTACCCACTTCCAACTTTCCAGCTGCAAGTGCAAAATGGGCATGTCCAACACACGACGTCGTGCAACTATTTAATAAACATCAGCAGGGAATGGAGGCTCCATTCCTCCTCATCCTCCTTCTCCTTCTGGCAGCCCGCACCTTCTCCACTCATTTTGGCTGTGGTCGGAGGAGCTTTTGATGATGTCTCGCTCGGTTGCATTTAATAAGCTGTCGGAACGCCAAAGAGGAGGAGAGAGTGGCCGGGTCCTTTGATTCCAAGTCAATGAGGAAGCCTTAGGGAATTCTACGATCTCGGATTTCTGGCCTGCAGATGGTAATATACTACTCTATCATTGCTAACAGCAGTGAGACAATTTAAAGTGCACAAACCGTTTTTTTTTTTTTTTTTTGCAGACATACTTTTACATACATATTAATGCAGACATACTTTGTCCCAAAAAGTAATAGCATTTCCAAGTAAGCTTTATTCCAGGTTTAATACGTACATTATTGCCTTCCAGCTAATTTAATCTTCCATATATTCAACCTCGTCAATGTTAAAATCTTGTTTTTTAACGCAGCAAACTTCAAGTTTGGGGCATAGACCTACTGGTCTGTTTATAAAACATTCGTCCTGATTTACACATTGTGCAAGAAGCGAAGATCTGGTTATATTAGCATTGGTTTCCTCACAAACTGAAAAGTATTATATATGTACTTATGAATTATCATAAATTAAGATAACATGCTTACGAAGTGGCTTGTATATGTGAGCCTGGGGAAATCCGATGCTAAATCTCGCTAGTAAGCAAATTAACACGACCTTTCTCATCATAGCGAGGGGACAAAATGATGACAGTATACTCTCGAAATTACTGAATATCTTAATTACCGAAGCGGTGCAAATGGTAATGTAATAGACTTCGTTCTGCTTGAATGTGTCAGCTTATGCAAGGCATTTTCCAGAGCTTCATAATTTATATGCCCTTCGATTTGTTGTGCAATTTATTGGATTCCTGCACAGTTTACTTTCTGAGCAAGTGCGAATGGAATACAAAGAAAAATGCTGTTTGCCAGTGCTGGCTGGTAAACAAAGGAAACCCACTGCCAACTGCTAAGCCCGGCTCTTTTAGCTCTTCCAACTGCTCTGGATGGATGCCAGCTGCTTGTTTGGATGGGTGGGAATTCACAATAAACCAGGTCCAGACCAGCACCGGAACTACGAGGAAGTGACGAAGGCAACGGCGACGGAGCATCTGGAGCAGCAGCAAAAACCCAAAACTATTTGCACTCATCGGCGGCAACAAATGTTGCTGCGGTGTTGCCTTGTGCCACTTACGGCTGCCATTTGCTGGCGATGTGGATGTCGAAGCCGATGTCGGTGTTTTTACCCCAACATTCAGCATCCTCGCCAGGATTCCAAGTCAAAGTATTCCTCGACGTGCTGAGCAAATATGGAGGCGCCTGGTGATGTGTTTACAAGTTTGTGAATTGTTGTCATTGTCGTCATCTGGTCGGTCTTCAACTGACTCTGAGGCTCCCCCCGATCTTGGCCAGCACTTGGGTGCTCAGTCTCAGCCCGCTTTTCATTACCAATAGCTGGAAATCCCCAGCTGCCCCTTCCCTGCTCACAATTGCAAACATCAATCAAGCTGCATTATGCAAATATTCGCTCGAAAGTTGCAACAAAAGCGCATCGAGCTGGGGAGAAGTGAAAGACGACAAATGGGAAATCGGAAATGGGGTTTGTGTAGGGTTTGGGTTTTTCGGGTGCTTGAGATTGGAGAGCAGCCTGTCAGACGTCAAAAAGCAGTTGCTATCCGTTTCACCGCCCTCCATATCCCATCATCCATCGCTGCTGTCAGTTGCATTACTGAGACAACAAGACGAAGGTTCATCAGTTACACTGCGAAAAGAGATCACCCATAGTCTTTTAAAAGTTAAAGTTCATGTTTCTATGAACTTTATTCTATTTCTATTTCTATTATTTACATATGTTTAAGTAGTAACACTTACCATTATTTTTATTTTCCAAAGCTTCGTCCAAGAAAATACATAAGTATATCTATTATTAATCATGAAATGAAATATAAAGAATTTAGTTTAGTAGAACTTAATTCTTTTTACTAGCATTTTTAAAGATTTGCGGAAATGTAAGCATTTTTCAAGTATAAAAAATATAAAGACAATCTGAAAGGTACGGGAAAAGGAAAAATTCAAGTCAGTTGCCAATAGTTCGACTCGACGGGATTCATTTCCACTGATTCTTCTGCTCGCCGTTCGCCTGAATTAAACGATAACGAGTTTTGGCTTCCATCGCTTCATTTTGAAACTAAAAGCAAGTGAAGGGTTTGCCGGCTGCCAACTCCAGAAATTCCAAGAGCCAAGAGCAAGGAACAGGAGCACTGGAGAACCAAAAAGCCACCACGGCTCCTGGCTTGGTTTATGCGTTAACTTTCGCGACTTTGGGGTAGACAAAAGGAGAATCCAAATATATATATATATATATATATATATACATACATATATATATATATATATATATGCCTTGGAAAGGAAAACAAGACGAAATTAAAACGTCTGCAGCAATTTATGGTAACATCTTAAAGGCCAACTTCTACCCACAAATCCCTTCGCATATATGCATTGTATTGAAATACCATGCAGCAAATCCATATTTTCCCGAATTCCATTTCATTTGCCTTTCGCACAAGTTGCAACGGGAGTGGAGTTCCAACTTTTTTCGCTGCTGACAATAAACAAAGGTAAAATCTTGGAGGATTTGCAAATGGGGCGTGGGAGGCGTGGCTCTCGTCTGCAGTTTGTTTAGCTGGCAACACTTTGCCGGAAACTTTGCATAAAGTTTGCGTTTGGCCCTATTTTTTTCGTCCCCTTTTCGTTTTGGAAAAATCCAGAGGGAAAGTTTTCAAATTACTTTTACGATTTCCGAACAAAATGCAAGACACACACAAGGGCAAAAATTGCCGTGTGCCGTTAATTGCAAGCAATTTGCGATGCATTAAAAGTTAAGGCCGAGTCTGAAACCGGAAAATTCTCGGCTTAAACGCACCGAACTCCGAAATTTGAAATTTAATAGTAGTTTCGCTATTGAAAGTTCGCTAATGACGGAACACTGTTGGAAATTAACATGCAACTTTGATGCTGCTGCAACTTCAATTCGCTCCGCCCCTGGGCCACGCCCACCTTTGCATAATCCTTCAGCTGTTAAGTAGTTCTGCTGTGGGAAATAAACAATTTAATTAGGCGGCACTGTTTTGGCCATGTGTGTCTGTGAGTGAAATCAAATATGCGTAAACATCAGCTACAAGATTGCGGCACCCCTGCCTCCGAAACCGAAAAACACACGCCCAATGTCTACATACATATCTAAACACGACGCAGGCATGCGTAATTAAATTTACATGAATTTGATATTGAGCACACAGCTCACACACACAAACACAAACACACGCGTGGGTGAATTGCGCGGCCTGCAATTAACATTGCCTACTTGCCGGCGCAGAAAGCAGGAAGCTTGAATTTCTGTTGCCCGCTTTCGAGCGCCTGGCTTGGAATGGAACTCTAGCATCTGAAGGCGTAGCTCTCTTACAGTTCGGGACAGGTTAATAGCACTGACAAGCTTAAAATTTTCTTGCAACTGAAATGTAAAAGTTGTATTAATAGCACAATTAAATATTAAATGTTGTTGTACGCTGCAGAAAGCAAACATTCATTTGGATATTAGTCTTAATTTACCAATGTTAAAATAAAACCTCCCCAAAATATAATCTATCTTGCCAAAAGTATTCTTCTTTTATAATATTATATAATATAGAAAAAGGGGCTTAAAAAGCCCCTTGAGTATCGTTAGTTTTCGTTATTATTTAATTGATATAGCTAGGAAACCGAAAAAGATATTCAAGGTATTTAATTCGTCATTATATGGAACCAATATCTTTGATCTCAGCTGTGCTACACATGTAGAAAAGTATGAAAACGAGACAACGTACTGATACAAATGAACTGTTGCAAAAGTTCATTGCGAGGGGAAAAGTTTTGGCATTTGTGATTCCCGGCCCCTCCCTCCTAATTGGCTGTGACCCCGCCCCCCTGTCGGGCCCAATGAATCTCTAATTTGGCGCATTTCGGAGTTCATAATAATTAAAATTACGCGCTGTCTGCAATGTTGTTTGTACCCGCCGTTGTTGTCCTTGTTATATGTATTATTTATGGCTTGCAAAACTTTGTCCTTGCGACTTTTGCCTTTGACTTGATGCCAACTTTTTGGTTTTCGTTCGTGACATTCATCAACTTTTTGCGTAAATGTCACCGAATCAGACGAGCGGCGGGAAAGAGTTTTAAATGGAGATATAAGTCAGTGCTTTTGTCACTTTTCGAATCGCAAATCTGATTATGAAAAGCGATTAATTTCAGTGAATAATTGCACTCTCTTGGGTATGGTGATTGAAAAAACTTATATGCTGGCGAACGAGCTGTTGGAAATTCTGTTTGACAAGCACACGACAACAAAGTGACATTTTGTTATTATTTTTGTTATTATTCCAGCTCTTGGCAATGTCAACAGTTTTGCGCTTTTATCTGTTTGCACAGCAGCCGGGCTCCCACTCACCCGCCCGCTCTGCCTACAGATTCGGTGTGTGTGTTTAACATAAAGCGATTAATTGCTTTTCATTAAACGCAGCTCATATTCCCTCTCCCACTTCCGATTTTCCACTCCGCCTTTTGCCAGCTGTGCTTATTTAACTTTTAATTTGAAGCCGCGCTCAGTGGCAATTTCAAAATGTGTTTACCTTGGAAAAACGACTTGTGCCAGAAACTTAAGGACAACCTTAAGAATGGCTTGAGTATTCGCGTTCCACACTTTCCGTTTCATTGGTAGCAATTTTTGAAAGCTTAAATTATTATCTTACATATTTTACTACACATATTTACTACTGTATAGTAAGAGAGTTTTATAACTCTATAATAAAAAGACACAATTTCAAAATACAATTTATCACAATGTGTATGATTTACAAATTGTTCTAAGTTTTTAATAAATAAATAAGTAAACCATAGTTAATATATCCAAAAAAAAAAAATAGTAGATTTAAACAAAGCAACTAAGCTGTCACAAACAACCCAAGAAAATGTGCACCATTTTGTTGAGCCCTTCGTAATGGGCCGTTAAGCAGTCTGCACTGTGAAAAATGTCATCTACAGCCAGACAGGTGGGCAAACAGTCAGTCAACTGGCAAATATTCCGCCCAGACAACGCCCAGTTTGCAGGTCAAAGGTGGCTAGAGGTCAAGGCCGGGTCTACACAGGCGAATTTGAGGCAATCTTCGGCTAGACGATAGGACAACAAAAACATCTGGCCATGTAATTGGCGTGGGCTTGACTGCAGGGCAATCAACCAGGCGAATATCCCTGGCCAATATCATTACTAATACCAAAATAAGCGATATATCATCATAAGCGATATATCATCTTATTTCAGCTGTCTGCTGCCTTTTATGGCCCCGAGAAAAACCCATCAAAAGCAATAGAAACTTTACAACTTGCAGACATCTTTTGGGTCAGAGACAAGAATTTTGAACTCGACTTGACTTCATTGATGGTCAAGCCAGTGCAGTATGTTCGTGTATGTAAGTGGGTGTTTGCATACGATGTGGAACATTGGCCCTAACCCCTCTTTTGGACATTGGCCATCCGATTAAGTTTGCACACCAGCAACAACAGAAGTGCATTGAAATCGAGCAAACTCTCGGCTTGAAGTTTCCGAAAAGCATTTCCTTGTCACCAACGAACTTTTCGACGCATTGTGCGCATTCTGGCCGCATTCGGCCAAACAAGGACCCCGCAGGACCAGCCTTAGCCTTGGCCCCCCGAACAAGCCATGGCTAACAGAATGCTGTTATTAACCACGTGCTTTCCTGCAAGTTGGCGATTCTGCGCAGTGCAGTGGACTGTCTTCACTCTCTGCGCTTTGAGCTGTTCCCAGTATTTGGCTCACGGTGCGTATGATTGATAAACCAAAATAAATATTTGCCAGCCTCCGCAATGCATAAGGGGCCAAAAACTCTGAGCTTGAGAACTCAGCTTGGTTGGTATAGTATTCGGGGGGCTTTTTTAGGCGTTGGTCGCACGTCGTCGAGGGGCTGTGACCCCCAAGCACTGGGGGCGTTCCACCAAACATCTGTGTTATGGGCACAAATTTACACACATACATACATATACATGCTCAATACAGACTGACACAGCAGTGACCTTGAGGATGCTTTTGCATTCCCTGTAAAGCTGGAGAGCGCGTGGCTCAGTGTATTTGTGTGCGTCACGTGTAAGCAGTTTGGCTTATATATATTACAAATATATGTATATGGAAATAAATATATAAGTGGCGGTGCTTTTATTTTGAGTGAGCAATGGTTGTAAAGGCTAATGGAAATTTAATTTCTGTTTGGGGTGCCATTAGCATACTCTGAGCTGTTGCCATGATTATTATGCTTATTGTTTTGAGACTCCGTTTTGGGGGCGAGGTTTAACCAGCCTCAGGTGTCGATTAATGCTGATTAACTGACAGGGAGCAGTTGTCGTGCCAATTGTGGTTTTCCCAACCAACAACCGTCAATGCATCGAATTACTATTTAATTGTCGAGGTTGCACACCCACAGGATGTCTCGCCAGGATTTGCAACTGTCAAAGTGACAAACTTAGGCCACTACCATCCCCCCCCCCCCCCCAACTCACCCACAGTTCAACCAGTTATTTATGCCTTTTGAGCAGTTGTACTGAGCACTCGGAGTTCGGCAGTTCAAGTCATATATGCTGTGGCAGCCACACACATAAATTGCATTTGACAAGCTCCGTTGACTTTTATGAGCATGGACTGTCTTTCGCCCCCCTACTAATTAGAGCCATGTCCTGGTGTTGAAGGAGCAACTAATTTAGGGGTGGTTCTTCGTTAAAGGGGATCCATGTCAGTGGCAGACTGCAAAACTGCAACCACAATGGTAAAACTTTGCGAAATAGAATTGTTGCAAAATATTTTGAAGTCAAATCCACTCCCTTTCCACTTCTTTCTCCGTTTGCCATCGCCATTCTTCATTTTTCCATTTTCCATTTATCCCCGTTCTGGCTGAAACAACTTTTTGTTTCGTTCAGGTTAAATGCGCGCGAATTGTTTTTTGGCCAGCAAAACTTTGTGATTTAACTTTTGAATAACTGCCAAGAAGGGAATGAGAATGAGAATTTCTGGGGGAAAGCAAAAAGAGAGAGTGTGCCAAAAATTTAAGTGAAATTCTTTTTCAGCTGACTCAGCAGACAAAGGATACTTGCCGGTGTCGTCCTGTTGACTAGTTTGTCATTTGCGAGCGCACTTAACGACCAACTGCTAGTCAGCAACCAGGAGTTGCTGTCCCTGAAAATTGGGATACGTTTAATGCTCTAACCTTTTTATGCAAATTTTCCACATTTATCCAGTTCCTGCTTCCTGGTTCCTGTCCCTTCCCTTTTAGTCACATTTGCTGCTAGAAAGGCAAACATGCTTTCTGCTGCGGTCTCAACTTTTTTGTCCAAGTTGCTAATCAACCTGTTTGCTTAGGCTCTAGGACTTTGTCCAGGACCTGGTCTAATGACCAGAGGATTTTTAATTTGTGCACACATGCTGAAACGTGGCGTGTAATTAATGCGGGCAAGATCAACCGCTAAGCTAATTAAACAATACTTAAATGGCCTTCTTTAATAACAAGGCAACCATTTTTAATTTTAGTTCGAGTGTATAATTTTCCCAAGAAAGTGTTAAAAGAAAGTCTTTGGCTTAACATACAAATCTCATTCTTATTTTTGCTACATTTTGTGCATTTCGTAAGTAAAGTTTGCCCGCTTATCCAAGCTGCCTTTTATGGAAAGTTATGAAAAATATAAATTTGAGAGCTGGAGTTTCTGTTAGTGGTCAGTAGAAGTGGAAGGGACCAAGGCACGCGGTTGACCGACAATTTATTACAACCACGTCAAAACTCATTTCAATGGCCGGCATACTAGCCGCAGTTGCCGCCCATAAATCAGATTCTGCACTGCAGCTGATAATGGTGGAAGTCGCGGAAACAAAGTTGGGAACTGGGCGGAAGTACAACTCCACTGTGGGCCAGATGCTCAATTGAAAGGCTCGCTGACTTCTGACCAAAACAAACGCTCCAAAGCAGCAGGATGCGCTGCTCGCTTTTTGGGTTTTCACTTTCTGGGTCAAAGGCAAATGGACCAGACGTGGAGGAGCCCACCATAAAAGGCCGCATAAATCTCAGCGAAAGTTGCCGAAAATTAAAAGTGAAAATTGCTTTAGATGTAGTACTCCAGCGGAGAAAGTAAAAATATTAAGAATGCGAATAAAAGGTTAAAATAAAAAAATTATGCAGCTAAGGTATTAAATATAAGATAAGTTTAAGCCGGGTTGCTTATTTCAAAATGTTCAAGATCTAACAATATAAACAAGAGAAAGTGCTTGAACTTATAGTTACAATAGTTAATAGAGAGAATGCTATAGTGGAGTTCCTTGACTATCATATATCCGTTACTCAGCTAGAGTATAAATGTGAACGCTAAATTTCATCATTTTTCTTGCATATCGATAGATATTAGGGAATAAAATGAGAAAGAATTTTAAAATTGTTCAAAAGTGTGAGCGTTAGTTAAGGGCGTTAGAATGGGCGTGGCAAAAAGTTTTTCTGATCAAGAATTTTTTCTTTTGGCTCGGAAGCGCTTCCTTCCGCCTGTTACACATTTCTCAAGGAATCTAGAATACCCTTTTACTCAATGAGTGAGTGGTATAATTAAATCCATTGTTTCAAGTTGATTAACGATTATTACACACTTATACGACTTAACTTCGGATTTTAAGGTCAATTTAACGTAGCAAGCATTAACGTTCTAATAACGTTCTTAGTGATTGTCAAGCTTAATTTTTTGTCTTCCTCAATATGTTCAAGTTCTTTTTTACCTTTCGGAAAATACTTTGTAATATGCAAAACAAGTTCTGTGCCAACAAATGCAGACTAAATGAGACTGTTAACACCCGCTGCATATGACATGATTAATGGTATTTTAGTCTATCTAGTTTGCTTGTGGGTTGCAAGCTCAAGATCAAGATCATCTGTTCCTCTGCCATGGCTGCAACATGACTTGGCTAAACCCAATCTAGTTACTATATAAGCTGGGCTTCGGTTGGGTTTAAGGCATCAGTTACTTGGAAGTCACTACCAGCTACGGATATCCAGTTCATCATGCGCTTCGCTCTACTTGCCGTTCTCCTCATCGGAGTGATCTTTGCCTTTGTTTCCGCCGGCGGTGGCGGTGGTGGCGGAGGTGGCCAAGGAGGTTGGCAGAAGAATGGAGGAGGAGGAGGAGGAGGTGGTCAAGGAGGCTGGCAAAAGGGCGGCGGCGGCGGAGGAGGTGGCAAACATGGAGGTGGTGGCGGAGGAGGTGGCAAGCATGGAGGTGGAAACGGCGGTGGTGGAAAGCACGGTGGCGGCGGTGGAGGCGGTGGAGGTGGTGGAAAGCATGGAGGCGGCGGCTGGTAAACACCAAAGATCCCCAAGCGAATCACAGAAAACACTCCAGCAACCACCCGATACAAAATGATTTTTTTGGCGACGTTGTCCTACTAAAAACAAAACCTGTCTCGCCTCTTTTCCATTCTCAATTGTTTTAACGATGTGTTTTCATTACTTCCTTGTTTAATTTAAAAATAAACCTATTTTCCTGCAATACAAAAAGCCAACATATTTTACTGGGGGTGGTCCACACTTAAGCTCACAAGTACTCGCAACCTTAGCTTCCTGCTGCAGATAAAATCCATTTTCGGGACTTTGGCGTGCCACTCAAGAGAACCTGCATAAAGCTGCACAAATTGACTTGTTTATGCGATAATTTCGTGGAGAAACTCGAGCAATTCGATTATTTAGTGATTTCGAGGGATTTCTAAAGATTGCCAGGGGAAAGGCTCAGGGAAAAAAAGAGGGTAAGAGGGTAAAGAGAGTAGACGGTCTGGGCAGCTCACAGCTGTTTTTAGCTTCACATGCCTCGGAAAATAAAACAAGATTTATTTAGTTGGTTCGGCATTAACTGTTGCCCTTTTGTTATGGCCATGATGCCCCTTCCTTAACCGACGGGAACTCTTCTATAACGACTTTGTATGCATGTGTGTGTTCCGAAGGAGCCAGCACATAAAACTCGGATGGGTTTTCTTTTCATTAAAAGCGGATTTACGCACACACACAAAGTGGGGAAAAGGTGGAGAAAGACACAGGACACAGGACGCAGGAACGAGACGGGAAGTGCGAGCAGCTTATTGCACAATAAACACGAACCCAACCCCAAGCCAAAACCCAACCCCACACCACAGATGCACACAAATTATGAGGCTGGCCAGGCGAAGGAAAGTCCCTTTGGTGTTCGGATGCTGAGTCAGCTACGAGGAGTTTTTCTTTCTTCGGCACTGACAAAAAATAACCAAAATGCTTCAGTTTTAATACATATTCATATATCAAAGATGAGATATTCGTAAAAATAATAATCTGGCATATAAGTTACACTAAGGATTTTAGAATTTTTTTTAAAATTTTTTTTTATTAGGTTTTTTTAATGAACATTGTTAGAGTGCACATCTACATAAAGTTATTGAACGACAGTGTGTAAAATCAGTTTCTGTGTAAGGACGGAAAAAGATTGCGTATACCCACAAAGGCAGGGATATGTGTGGTGGCCTTTGCGTGTGCTAGTCGTCAACTGGTCAATGTTGTCACAGACGAATGTCAACAAGAGATAAGCCATTCATTTTATTCATTCATTCAGGGCCAGCCACCCAGATCCCCGCTGCCCATCGTCCTTGGCAGTTAACTACTCCGTAATTTGAGACTTGTTTGCTGTCACTCGAGACGAAAATAATCGACTTTGCCACGCCGTCTACTCGCTATCTCGCCCTATCGCATACCTTAAGGAATTTCGGGCGCGACTTGTGTCCGATTTCGGTTTGCGGAGCGAGCTTATAAAAACACGTATACGCAGGGTGGGCGTTGTGGTCCGAAGAATTGTATACCCTGAAGGATACGTCAATTATCGTGACCAATGGTTGAAATAAGCTGTGTATATAAGACCCATCGATTGGTGCTGTAAGCCGTCAACAGCAGATGAAAGTTGACCTGTATTGGATTTGATGAATAGATGGGATTTGTATGTTATATTTGTTTCAGAAGCCGTTTAAATAGTTTATGCAACTTGTTGAAAAACTTTAATCATATGAAATGTTTTGCTTTTTTTATAAATAATTTGATTTAACTACAATTAAATTTCGTCCGGGCTACCGTAAATTGCAATACCATTTCCTTGGGCAAAAGAATAGGAAGTGAAAGTCCAGTTGAGATATTTTTTGTGCCATGGCTTGAATGATTATTTTTGTGTGTCTGCATGGGAGTAAGAAACCCAAAGTCCTTTTGCTAATTATGCCACAGAGTTCTGCTGTTGACTTTGCCCTGCTCTTGGAAATAAATGATAGGATGCTTGGTCAGCTCATTCACATCCTGGCCATGTTTGTTGACCATTTCTTGGGCTTTTGGCCATTTGCCCGAGACAAAACAAATGTTGCTGCATCCGGAGCAGACTCCTTCTGCCATTCGGCAGCACAGCTGGCTAGCTGGATGTCTGACTGAATCGGCCTTACACATGTACCCGACGTCGTCCTGCGGCGACCGCCTCCAGTTTTTCTGTGTGGCCACGCCAAATGCATTTTTCAACTGCTGACCAGGGCAGCGTCGCAGCACTGCAAAATAAAATGAGTATATGAATTTTTAAGAATGGATAACCTATCAATTCTTCAATGTGCAGATATTTTTATGTATGTAAAAGTATACTGCAAAATTAAAAACTCCTTTTGCAAACTCCCACTCTTGATATTTATTGTTGTAAATAGTTACTAAAGATGATCTTTCAAAACATTTATAGAAGTGCCATGTCTTGAGGGAAAACCAGTGTAATGATTTATTCCAGTGCACTGATGACTCCAGTTCTAATGTTTCTGGTCGTTCGGTCGCCTCGTTAGCTACAGCAGCTTCAATAGGGCTGGAGGATTTGGAGGGAAATGGGTTTGGGCCAAATGTTGCACTGTGAAAAATAACAGAGCACCGGATGTGTCGCCTTGCATTCTTCCCTCTTGCAACATCAGCTGGGTTGAGTGCCGTTTGACTTGCGTATAAATGCAATTTACAGTTGCAGGCGACGCCTCATGAATTTTAAGGAGCTGGCAACTTGAACAGGCTGCCACGCCCACTCGGAATTACTTTTTCCGCCTCTCAGAGCCAACACCATTTTGTGTGTTGTGTGTGTGTTTGCCTGGGTTGTGTGCGATAAATGCGTTTCTTAATTGTGTGAACTTATTTCTGATAGGTGGGCGTAGTGTTACGGAATTGCAAATGCAGAATGACCAACTGGAAATTGAAGAATCGAAGAAGATCGCATATTGCGTATACGCCTACGTTCTGGGTATTTACAGTTTGCTGGCCCTTTATTTATTGCACATGTTTTTATTGAATTCTTCGCAGACAAGCAGTCGATGGGTGGGAGGAAGCGTTATAAATATTTATACCCGTACGTATTATATTGCCGGCATTGTCCGGTGGGCGGTTACTGAGCCAGGAACTCCCCCTTTGGCCGATGGTTTTTAAATTGATTTCTCGCATCCGTTGTGCCAGGCCCGCCACAAACAGACAGCCAGCTTCAGTTCCAGCCATAAAAAATATATAAATATATAAATATGTATATAGCTACAGCTTCACAATCCCATGACCCACGATGGCCAGGCATTTATCTTGCGACCCTTTTGGGACTTCGCAGCCCTTTTTGCCTTGGCAAGAAATTGGCTTGTCCGCACTTAAATAATAATCAATTGTATTAAATTATTGAGTAAGCTGCTTTCGCTAATTGTGGGTGGCGAATGGGAGGCCCGCAGCAGTTATTACAGCTTAGTTGGCCAAAAACTTTTCTTATTTTCCTCTTAGCTGCCTCCTTGGTCTGTCATCGTGGTTGGATAAACTTTATTGCCAACTTTATTTTCGCATTTCCTCTTAGGATTTGTCATTGAAGTCCCCGGAGCATTTTTTCTTTCTCTATGTCGATATTTTGACTGTTATCTGGCGCATTACTGTGATTATTGTCGTTTGGAAAAGGATGTGGTAACAGGATACGCTAGCAACATGTGCCTCATGGTTGCAGTCCCTTTCCGATCCGCTTTTTTATGCAGTTATTTCAGCTGGTCTGAATTAAATTGCTTGTCACAGATAAATCAACAAAGGTTGCATATATTATGCACTTTTTTATTTCAGATTTAATAAACGAGATGGCGAGATGAAAAATGCAATAAATATATGTATATGGCACCGCAGACAGCCTGACGTCTCTTTAAAACAAAATATTTCTTTAATAGCTTACAACGAGATTTCCTACATGATATATGCATATATTTAATGAAGCTTTTTTGGTGGTCCGTCGCATATAAATATGTTTTTATATGACACGACCCACAAGCAAATTGTTATTCAATTTATTTATTGGGAGAATTTATTCTTTTCCATAATCCCAGTATGATTCTGTGTACAAAATTTTAGAACTTGCCGGAAAATCAGTAAAAGCTATATTTGTTATATTTGTTATGTGTTACTCAGTCTAATAAAATATTATTTTTCATGTTATTGATTTTTCAGATAATCTATATAAAGTTAGACATCAAATCAATTTGGGTTGCATTTCAATTCCCATAAACATAGAAGTTATAAATATTTAGGCACGACATAATGTGAGTGGTGTATGTAACATCAGCTGAAGTCGGAGTCTTGACATTTTTTAAACGCTACTGCCTAAAAGTATGCTTTAATAGAATACCACAAATTTAACAGAGCTGTTAATTGCATTAACATAGCACCGAAAACTAACGTGAAAATGGCTCTAAATCGAAAACTCTGAAAAGGAGGATGGAAAAATAAGAACGGAAATACAAAAACTCTCAAAATTAAGACAACAAATGCAAGTAAATATTGTTTATGGGTACACCTAAACGCCGCACAGACAAACTTTTAATGAGTCGAACCAACATGGAGATCGGGGAATTGGTGCTTTTGAGTTTAGCATGAAATTTAATTTGCACTCCCTAAACTCAAAACTATGGACTGCAAACCCTTCTGGGCTCGGGGGTTTTCGGGATTCCGAGTGCGGTTTGAAAATGATTTTGTAATATTGCACACAAGCGGAGCGCTCATCTGGAAATAGCTGAACGCATGGCACAAATGCGCATAAATAAACATTCCAGGACGAACATTCCTGTGTTCCCGCAAAGGGATAATGCGACTGGGTGGGGGAATTCGGTGGCTTCCATGCAGGTAATAACCGGATGCAGCTAATTGAATAAAGCGTGTTTAAGCCGGGACATCGCACACAGGACATTGCACTCGGTCCTGGGATGTCAGAAAATCCGTAAGTCCCGACGGACTGCAGTTCGGTTCAGTTGGGAATTGCTCCTGGTCCACGGAAGCGGAAGTTGCACTCTGCCCATGTGTGTGTGGGTTCGGATATGGCTTAATGGTTTAACTATTTAAATTTTAATTTGCTTAGCGTAATAGATTATGGTACGTTGCTGCAAATAACTCTTTATTTGATATTGCGGATGATACAATGGATTTTTAATACTTCTTTTAAGTGGGAAAGTATGAGCAGAAATTCAAAATTAGTAATCTTCTTTAATATCATTTAATATTCTGAGCTAAAAAGACCCTGCACCCCTTTCGAATCATCAAGACTATAGTAATGAAGTTCCCCCGAGAACCCCAATGTTTTATTTCCGGTTACTTGCGGTATGCGGCTCAATGGCTAATCCCGTATGCATTCAGCAAATCACGTACGGCACATCAGTTCCCGGACATATAAATAAAGTAGCTCAGGCGACTTACCTTCTTTGATGTTGCAGTGATGATTAATGAAAATAAATCTATTGAATACGTGCTAGGCTGCCGCTATTGTCGCCTTCGGTCCAAACATAATACCCTTAAGAGCCCGCAAAAAGACCAACAATTTGTTTCCCTTTGATTGATTTGTCGATGGCAGCCCAAACACTTCTTAATTGGTAGATTCAATGATTGGCAAAAAATGGGTTTTATGAACTTAAATTTAAGGCGATTTCTGACATGTTGTTGGCACGGAGAGCGGAAGTCCATGTGGAAGCCAGGAAGACAAAGGGCCGAATTGTATGTGTGAAAGTCCCTGTGAAGGAAAATGCCGGAGGAGAGGTAGGAAGGCGAAACAACAATTTGATTTGCCGGAAAATCAAATCAATTTCAAAACCGAAGCCATGGGTTCTCGAACGGTTTACGGCTGACTGGGCTGGCTAATTATTTTGGTCAGTGCCCACAGACGACTGAGGAGCAAGGGCAGGAACGGCAATAACGGCAGGAACAGCAGTATATGTCTGGGGATCAGCATGCAAAGTCCATTTACCATCGAGTGACGCCTACACAGAAGACAGATTAACTAGCCATGTTGCAGGGCTCCCTGCCCACCCACTCCGCACCCAAAAAAGGCAGTCGGCCCAAAGTAGATTACCAAATTTAACACTTCATTGGGTATCCTGATGCATGGACATGGCCTGTTGACAGCACAGCCCGTTGACCCTTGGTCTTTGACATATTTAAAATTCCATTTCATATTCCCGCACACACCATCATCAATGGATATTTCATATATTTCATTTGTCGTTTTTAATCAAATTCGCACTCATCGCGCTCGCGGTCCCATGAAATATTCAAGTTTCGGCTGTCAACCAGATGTTGTTGGCTGGCCGGGATGGGTCTGACATTCCCGATCTGGTTCGGAATCGTAATCGGCAGTGGGATGTAGGATGTGGGATATGGGATATGGGATATGGATATCATCCAGCCCACTGTCAGCCGCCATTTCATTTGCTTTTTGGCTGGCATTTTTATCGCCTTTCGCATACATACATATATGAGTTTTCTCTTTTCTACGTTGACAATATTTTTAATGAAGTTCCCTTTGCTTGGGATTTTTATTTGCCGGCACAAAGTGTCAAATTAAAATAATCAGAACATGACAGCTACCGGTGTGCTGCGAAATCCCTTTTCCCCTCATCATTAAGCCCACGCCCGAAAAAAATAAAGTTGAGCCGCAGAAATATGTTTCATTAGCGCGAATTTCGGCGCATTTCTTGCAACTTATTTTGTGCGCTTCATTAAAGCGACAAATCCGATTAGGTCAGCCCGAAAGTGTTCCAGTTCCAAGTGCCCCAATCTTTTACAAAAATAAATTGAAAATCAAATCGAACGTGAACCGCAACATGAACATTAGGCGGCCAGCGACTAAGCATTTAATGTCAACCGCCGGGATGTTTCCTCATCTCCGCCAAAAACGCCGAGAACCAAAAAAAAACCATAGCAAACACCAGGCAAAATAAATAAGCAAACGAGAAAAATAAGGCGAAATTGCCAGCCAGATCAGCGAATCTCTCGGTACCCTTCTCAATATTCTTTTCGCAAGGGTTCGGAACGACTGGAAACTTGAGATTTATTAATTCTTAGAATGATTCCTATAAATTTGTCTCTGCATCTGGGTCCACTGACCATCGGATGAGCCGGGACCGGGGAACGGAAACTGACAGACCATGGAAATCTCGGACCCGCCAACAGCAAATTTTTATCCAGATGAAGTGCACTTCGCCATGGGGCATCGGGGAAGGGGGATGGGTTTGTAAAATATGCTTAATAAACGAAAACACTCAATTAATCTTTGCTATCGGGAAGATACCAATATCACGGATACTTCAAATCTTTTATTCGGTGTTTTATCCTTTGATTTCCTTGTTCGGCTAAACCAATAATAACCAATATGTAGGATATTATTGTTCCTCAAGTCCTTAAAGCAAACGTAAAAGGTCTGGGTCACAAAACCAACAAACCCAACGAAAGGTTTAGTAGGTCTGTGATTTTCCAGCCCCCAGCCAATTCCACTGGAATGTATCTAATCTGCCAATGCAACTCACACAAATATCGCATTTAAGCTATCAGTTTTTATGAAGTTGCGCTTGGATGTTGCTAGTTGCTGGTTGCTGTTAGATAGTTGCGGCTTGCAGCCATCGCCTTTGCGGTTGCTTGTGGCCACAAAAGCTGCTACATGGATACTAAACCGTGGAACAAACGAAACTCCCATGCATCATGTTTGGTTACCTAATACATTTCTCATATTTTCGAAAAACAGCTGAGCTTGGAGGAGAAACCCCAAGCACCTGGCATCTGTTGTACTACAATCCTCTCTCCCTCAATAACGTCCCACTTGCCACTTGCCATTTGCAACACTAGCCAACATCAACTCCCCCATGTAAAAGTGTAGCCCTACAAATTGCTTCCTCATTGGCCACAGCAATTAAAAGTAATGAAAAGTTGCGCAGGGCAACAAAAAGTCGCACCACCACCTCCCTTCGCCCATTGCCACATCGTCATCCGCTGCTCCATCATCGTCTGGATTCGGTGGAATCGTTGGACTCGTCGCATTCGGCGGATGCGGAGCTGCATTAAAGTCAAACAACGGTAATTATGCAAATTGCAAAATGGAGCGACTGGAGCGACTGGAGCAACGAATGCAGCGACATGCAGGCAACGGCTGTCAGCCGGGTTCTTCAGCTCCTGATCCCGCCATAGCCCCATCCCCATCCGCATCCCCATTTGCCACCGAGGTCCAGTTCCAGGCTTAGTCAACTGGCCACACATCGACCGCGACGTCGCCTTTGCCGGGGCAAGTGTTGCCAGTAGGAAATTAGGAATTAGCGCGCCACACCGTACAGCTCTGGCTACTCGGCAACACTGGGAAAAATACTAGTTAATAACCTTTAGCTTCTCTTGCGGAAATAAATTCGATCGGGTTTTAGGTCTAATTTAAGAAACTATTGGACCCGAATATATTTGAGATTTTATATATTATATATATATATATATATTATATATTTATGATACACAACTATTGCGTAACTACTTGTCCATCGCGAATCTATCTATGAATATATGCAATTTAACGTGCTATAAATACATGTTTAATATTCATTAAACTAATTTTATCCGAATAAATCCCAATAAATCGTTTTCAGTGCATTCCTAGCTTCTGCACTAGATTCCGACCGCAGATATGGCCAGTTGTTGCTGCTGTTGCAGTTGTTGCGGTGACCACCGGCACGCACAACAGCAACTGCAACTGCACAACAGCAACTGCAAAGCTCAACTGCTCTGCATGTGCTCATATAAGCAAATGTGATTATTAGTCTGGAGGCATAGAAACTGGCCACAAATGAGCGAAGGATGAGGACGAGTGGGTCAGGAGGCATTCGAGTGGAAAAGGAAACTTTGGTCAGCGGAAAGACAGAAAGTACAGGAAATGGCCTCAAGCGATCATCTTCTAAGCTTTTGCTAAGCCATAGCAAATTTGTCCTGATGTGCATGTGCATGTTTTTGCAAATGCTGCAGTTGTGACTTCCATCCGAGTGTCCAACAAAGTGCCCGAGGATTAATGCCAGCTGTAGAATTTCCAGGCAGGCAAGTGTTGTGAAAATATGGGAATATTACTCATGCAGCTACTTGCTGAACAGGGAAAATAATGTTTGTTTACGATGGTCCGCAAACATGGAAAAGTAGTCAATAACACTATTTGCGAGCAAACAATGGCAAACCTAAATAAATTAAATCAGTAACTATTTTGATTTGTCAAGTTTCAAATAAATATATAGCATACATTGTACCATCGCTTACTATTATTAAGTGAACTTTGATAGTACTACTGCCTGAATGTCAAGTTCATTTGAAATCGATCAGCCAAAAATCCCAACGGAACTTTTAGGGTCAAAAACCCATTTAAACACGATGTCCATGACTGAAGCAATTTTAATTAGTGGCGGCGGCTCGAATCGGGAACACAACTCCCGGCTAGGGACACGTTTTTGGATAATGGACGTTTGACGACTCCAAGACCTCTGACTTCTGGCCAGTTCCTTCGATTTCTTCGTCAATGGCCCGAACTGGCTCGCCTCCAGGCCATAAACTTGAACTCGTTTCGCTGCGTTTGCTGCGACTTTGCTGCAGCAGCAGCTGCTGCCGTTCCTGCTGCGGAGTTGCTGCTGTTGCAGCTGCAATAAACTGGCAGGGCCACTTGCAAGTTTTATGGCCAGTCCGCCTCTATGCCGGACCAAGGGGAAATGCAAAATAGCGGAAATGGTTCTGCCTGAAAGTGGAATTAGATGGCGAAATGGCCACCATTTGAGGTGTTGAAAATGGTCGGACTGGAAGGTGACGTCTCGGACAATCTGCCCTGGGTCCGCCCATGACAGCTGCGCTAATTGCAAACCGCCATAAAAATGCGAAACATATTCAAAGTGCTAGATGGCGAAAGATTCCAAGCGAACGAAAGACGCCTCCAGTGCCACAAATCATGTTCGGCCAGATGCATTTCCCAGAAGCACTGTGACTGATTTAGCCGGAAAAAGATGGCAGCATTGTTTACTTGTCATTTTACAAATAACATTTTAAGCCTATCATTTGAAATTAAAACAGCTTTATCAACATAATCAATGTTTCTTTAAGCTTAAAAATTGAGTAATTTTAATTATCGGAATCCCTATATAGTTACTTTCTTTACTTTGTCCTTTGATCATTTATGTATATCCCACTTGTAATTACCCACCATGTATAAATCTATTTTAACATAAAATCCTGCTGTCTAGTAAGATTTTGTTATGTTGTGACTAACAGCATTTGAGCTGCAAGTTAGACGTTCTCTTTAAAAGTCCACCTCCAATTCTGCGGTTGTGTTCTGTTTCTCGCTTAATTGGCATCGAATTGCTTGGATATTTCAAATCCAAAAACAACATTGATGGAGCTGGGGGGCAGCAGCAGCTCATCAATACAATGGCCCAATCCAATCCGATGTGGAGAGGAGCCCCTTCCGCGGGAGCATTTTTCAAAGTCCGAGGCGCGTTAACAAAAATCCTTTTGAACATGTCTGTGCTCCTAATCAAAATTCCAAAAGTCATCAGCTCTTGTTCGCCGACTCCACTTTGGGCACCCAGTTAACTGCTATCCTCCACGGATACCCATCCCCATGATCGAACCCCTCGTCGATCCCCCAGTTGCAGCTTAATGACTGCCGGCCAGGAATTCTTAAGCTGACTTGTGGTCCACTCGGCCAGCGAAACGCAACAAAAAAGGACGGCAGAAATGGATTTCTTTAATTTATAATTTATTGATGTTACCGATTCCCCGATGTCCCTGTCCTGTGTACCACTGAATTCCCTACAATTGCTCATTAGGTGTCGGGCATTAATCATCCGGGAGTGACCCAGAGAGACGGCCACTAGGTCATCTGCCTGGATTGGGAAAGTAAACAATTTAACGCCCTCGAGGCAAAGTCCCGAAAACTTGCTAATTATCAACACATTTGATGCAAGACAAGATGGCTTGTACGGAAAAGGGAAAGCGGGTATTTCAAAGTACCCTTAAGTGGGAAGAAAGGATTTGCTGGTATACTGGAAAAAATGTGGCAAAACTGATATGCTCTCAAATAAATTTGTTAGAGCTTTAGTTCTCGAATCGAAACTCAATGAATGATCAAGTAGTTTTAAAGATTCAATTGTTTAACGTGTAGATTGAGAAGGGGATAAGTCAGCAGCAGAAATCCAATTTCGTAGCACATCAGACTGCGCCACGCCTCCTTCAACGCCCCAAAGAAACTACCGAAGTAAGTGCTGAACCACCTTGCAGATCCCCTTCCCTTTCTCTCATCCTCTTTCTTCCCTTCCATTCCTCGTCACCTCTGCACCCCATGCACTTGCATTCCGTTTACGTTCTTTCCTCATTCTTTGTTTCCTTCCAGTGCGTAGCTGTAACGCAAGGGAAAAAGTGATTAATTTTTGATATTGTTGAAGAGATTGCCTATAGGGGGAACAAAATGGGGAGCAAAGGGTGGAGAAAAGAGAAGAAACGAGTACAGGTGCCGCTGGAACACCGAAACAGGATACCCCTTCGCTCCGGGTTTTCGAGGTCCTCACCTCACATCTTACCCATGTATATATCCCCTACATACCATCTTGTTTCCTCAACACTCCATCGAAGCGTCTCGCTTCTGTCTGCCAGCTATCAATCAGCTTTTGACATTTTTAACTGGAATTTCATGAAAATTTATTCGATTTTAAATTAAAAACGAAAAAAGAATGAAACGAAATAGCGGGTAGAGCGAAAAAGACAATAAACATGGACGGAACAGTCCTTGATCCTTTATTAGCCCGCAAAGGCGCCTACAAAATACGAGCAATTTGTGGAATTTACATAAAAATTTCTGCTTTAACGAGTTTTATGTTCTGTTTATTAGGAGTTCTCGCTCAAATCCCCAGAACACAAGAAAATAAAATAAAGAACGCAAACACAGAACGTAGAACAAATAAAGAACCCTAAATGGCGATTTAATGAACTCAAAATCCATGAAGTGAACGTCGAGTATTGGCCATCAAAATTCATTTGCACTCGAGTGTTTCTGTCTGTCAGGCCAAGACCAAAATCCCTTCCCAAAAGTCCCGAGAATTCGAACCCAAACTGGATCTCTGTCCGTTTTAAGCCGCTTAAAACATCAGATGATTGCGGCTGATTAATCAGAGGCAAGCATTTAAGCCGCTAGCGATGGAGGGAGGAGCGTTTATTTGGCCCATAAACGTGTCATTTATCAATTCGAATAAAAATGAATCTGTTTCTGGGTCCGCCACACACAGTAGGTAGGCATTCCCCCACACACTTCATTCACTTTTAATAGATTTCGCTTAATTGGCCGCTGATTTCTTTATGTTGCGACATCAATCAACAGATAGTCAGAGCTCAATTCATAGCCTATTCTTCCACGTATTTCCACCACAATGCAGTTTCTGTTTCAGTTTCGATTTTACATTGGCCTCGCGCATTCTCAATTTGGGTTTATTACCCATCCGATTTCCACTGATTGGGCTCGAATTTCCAATTTCTCCCTCGCATCAGTTCTTTGTCAATTTTATTTCTAATTGGAATTCGTTTGGCGAGACAGGTGGGAAACTACAATCTAACCGCAATGCCATTAGTTCAGGACCTGCCTTCCATTCTCTCCTTTATTTTCCCCAATGTCCCCGAGCACGCACAAAATCAAATAGAACGCACAGAGCTCCTGTCCTGTTTTATCCTGGCGTCGAACTCCTGTCAATATTTACATTAATTCTCTGCGCTACGAGCACGCCTCGAAAAACCCCGATTCGGGGCCTAGCAACAGCTGTCTGTTCAGTAATGGACACTGGACTGCAACTAAACCAATAGCCAGCTGTACAATTACACTGAGCGAAAATATCAGCTAAATGATAGATCAAATTATAAAATATACCCACATAATGTAGCTATATAGCCTAGCTATATAGCCTATACTAATATAAAATAATTATCAATTGTGGAGCACATGTTTCCATTTAAAAAAGATACTTATCTAAAGATACTTATCTAAATGCGTCCTTAGCCGTATGCAGTTCAGTAGTTAAGTTAATTCGAATTTCCATTTTCAACTATAATAATATCATTTTGGGATGTACACTTCATATTGAATGCATTACCGTATGGAATACTTTTTCTTTTCAGGCAAAGTTACTATTTTCTCCCCAGTGTACACCCAGGGTGCTTAACTCCTGCTGCCTGCGGTGGTTAGATGACTTTTATTCGTAAACTGAAACAGAAACTAAACCAAAACCAGGAAAAGTTGTCGAGCAGCCCAAAGTAGAAAAAGCGTTTTTGGTGCGGTCTACGAAAGGATGGGGGATGGAAATTCGGGCGGAGTGGAGTGTTTGAGCAAATTTTCTGCCTTGTTGTGGTCAGTCACCCCTAAGTGAGTACCCGTTAACGTTTTTGGATCATATTGCTCGTTCAACTTGGTTTTTGCTAATTTATTTCAATTAGCAGAAGAATGTGACGCAAACTGTTTCCGATGGGGCAGCTGCAGTTGAAAAGCATCAGCAGCCGCACGACTGACACATGTCATACATACACATACCCCCATTTCCTTCCCATTGCCACCCCCTTGTCACCCCCTTGTCAGCCCCTTTGGCCAACAGTCAACCGCATTAAGCATACGCCACCGGACAAAAGGCAACTTTAACTGTGGCTTTTTGCGCTTTTTCAGTTGCTTGATTTTATGGCTCGTGACAATTGTCCGGGGGCTTTATTCCAAATACCCCCTCCAGCTTCTCGAATTTATTGTGCAGCAATTGCATTTAAATTTGCCAGCGAATTTCGTTTAATTAACGTCAACTGGACAACGATGCTCTCGACTTGTGCGCTTGTGCCCCATGCCAACCGACTATTGTTATTCTGCAATGAGGCATGAAGCCTCGCCCTGAACTTGGTCGAAAAGAGACTGTGCTTTTAGTTTCGATGATTTGCAAACTAAATGTATCCCAACTTTCGTCCACATGACTCGCTAAACTTTGGCCAACAATTTTCGGTTGTAATCGAAACATTTTGAACTGGTCGGCGAAGAGTTTTCATGCATACTTGCACAAAATAGTTGTCGAAAACATGCTGAGCATCGTGTATTCTATGGTAGTTTGAATAAGAAGAACTTTATGCAGATGAAAGTATACGGAGTCCTTTGTCTTCCTGTCAAAATATTGGGAATGCAGGATGGGTCTCCCCCGCATTCAGTCACTTTTCAAATGGCGGTTAGATCAAAACAGCGACATTGCGAAAATTTATGAGCTACACAATACACAATACAAAAGAGCAAACACACACATGTGGCAGACACGAGACGAAATCGGATGAAATACGTACAGACAATCAGCCAGACCAGACAGCGATGAGAACCCCTTTGGATCGTTGAATAAAAATGTGTTTGGGTATGAAAACGGAACAAAACGAAACGAATGGAAATATTTCATTTTATGCTCATAATAATGACACCAACTTCAGGGGGCTGCGATCCGAGCCAAAAATGTTATAAAATGGTTGATTATGTGAGCGATTCAGCAGACTTCTGTCTAAAATGTGTGAAGTTTATGAACTACCGAGCAGGCATTGTAAACAAACCAAACTACCGAACGGCGCGACGGACATCTGGAGTTGTTTCAAGTGTCCGCCTCATAAAAAAGACATCAATTTCCAGTTTGTTTGGGCATAATAATAATCCAAGAGGCGGCAAAACGAGATCTACGCGAAACTCATTAACAAAGTGATCCAACAAAACATTGTAATTATGAACACGCCGCCACAGAGAAAAGATGGTCCATAAGCAATCTTCAGATCGGACCAGCAAACGTGCTTCTCGATATAGCTCGAAGCTATTTTCAGCAGCATTCCGTAATTAAACACTTGAAATGGACTTGGCCGTGGACCAAGTGGAGGGCCAATAGGAACCGTATTGGGCTCTGTTTTTAATACCCATTAAATTTAGCGAGGATACCCGAACACAAAACTAAAGTAGTTTAAAAAAATTGTATAATATGGTACAAATTTGCAACTGTGCTTACATTTTAAATTAAAGTCTTATATGAAATTTCAACCATCTGTTTTGGAAGCTACTGTTATCTAAGTCTTCATGCTTACTTATCCATTTCTGCAAAACCGTATTGGTACTTCGTAGTTGAAATGAACATTTATTCCAAGTGCATGACACCAAGTCCATTGGCTCACCTCCAAATTTGGAGTATGGAGTAGACCCCCATACAAGACTCTCCCATTTGGCACTCTTTTTCGTTGTTTTCGCACATGTTTGCATTATGGTTCATAATTATAGGCGCTGTTCGTGTGCCAGTGGTCGGCGGAGAGTGAGTCTGTGTGTTTAAATGTTTGAATGTCAGAAGTTATGGCTTCCGAAGTGGGCGTGTGCCACAGCCCCTTCGGATTCTGTGGGAGAACGTACCAAAATGAGTTGGCAATAATCGCCGCTGGCCACACCAACGCCAACGCCCACGGGGCGAAGAATTCTTCACCTCCTCAGAACGAGATGGAAGACGAGATAGTCCACCTTTCTACCCGCGACTGAAACTTAACAATTTTAAGTACTTTGGCGGCCTTTGTTTTTGTGATTTCCAGTGAAACATGAAAACGGCAAATGAACTACGACGAATGGTCGGGAATGACTAACTACTCAGGGCCACTTCAGATGGGCCAAAAGCAGCTGATAAGACGAACAAGGGGCACACAGAGCACAAAACCCGAAACACGAGAGTGTTGACGACCCAAACGAGGCACTTCTAAAGGAAACTTGGTACGGTAAGGTCTCCATTGCGAGAACGTCAGATTTAATAGTTTTTAATTAACATTATGGAACTTTGGTAAGTCACCTTCTAATATGAATATTAAATGGGTTCCTGTAACTTAGCTGTAAACAGTGAGAAGCGCTTAGAAGAACCCTGTTTCGTCCAGGCAATCAGTTCTCGCTGTTACCATAGGATTATGTATGTTAAAGTGGTATGTTGTACATGAATTTACTTGTTTAATTTTACCATTAAATTTAACTTGATAAAATTTTTTACTGTACTTGAAAGAATTAAAAGGGAGAATGTGATCTTACCTCACCTTCCCTTCTCCATTCACTTTTTCAGATTTTCTTCTGCTTTTTAGCCACTCAGAATGATGTTAATTTCGACAGAGCAAACAATTGAAATGAGACAAAACACAACCTGGCGCTGAAAGGTGTACCGAATAGTCCCTTCTCACCCCCGCAATCTGTAAACCTCACTCTCTCTCTCTCACTCCCATAAACCCACCGCCTTCGGTTGGGCTTGTTTCAAGTGCGTGCCAGAGAGGCAAGAGGCAACGCCTGATTAATTTGAACTGATAAGGCCGTCATTTGCTTTTGTGGCTGATGTGTGCGCTGAAGAAACGTTGCGCAGGCGCAAAACATTTTCCAGGTCATAGGACCGACAACAGAAAATTCCCTTTATCTTTATCGCATTTTGAGTGAAACATGAGCAATGGTAACAACAACCCATTGTTGTTGTTTACCGCCGGCCACGTTCGAAAACAATTACCCCACAAAGCAAACGGAGAGCGAATGAAATGAGGAGGATAGGGCCGATAAGCATCAAGAAAAGGTTTTAACGCATCGTCAACAACGCCACCAGCAACCAAAACGCCCAGCGGCGACTTTTGACGACTGGCAAGCGGCAACATCGAGCTGCTTGTCCGCAGTCCGTTGCGAATTCGGCGTAAACTCGCTGACGGAATCCGCAGGGCTCGGTGATCGAAGATTCCTCTGATGCGCCCTAATAAAGTTGTTCAATCATGTGTTGCTGTTGCTGTTGCATTTGATTTTGCTTTTGGTTTCCTCTCTTCCTGCTTGCAACTACTGCTGACCGTTAAGTATGTTTGGCAAACGCTAATAGCCTGCAGCTGTGCCTTGCAACTATCTGTTGGCTATCTGAGATCGGAGATGCAGTCCCCTCCTCCATCCTCCTGCATCGGGTGGAAAGCGCCTGGAAAAGAACCGCCTGACTGTACATAATTTAGCCAAGTTGGGGCCATAAACTGCAGCGGCAGCTTTAAATTATGAGCGGGTTGGCAGCAGCAACTGCAGTTCATTTCGCTGCCTCACATTTCCAATTATAGACAGGGAAGCATATTTCACTAGTTGACTTGGGTATGAGAATTGAAAATACCCTTTACTTTAAGAATATAATTTAATCAAAACCAATCTATTAACAGTGAGAAGCGCAGAGAAGGGGATGGATCATGAACCGTTATCTTACTCATCTTATGACTTCGAAAAAAGGCTCCAAGGAAAATGATCTTCGATTTTATTTTTAACGTAATCACAACGAAACCCATTATACCCCTGGACTACAGGGTACGCCCCGCTCTGGCACTCACCCCGGACTGGCAGTTGATCTAGTCTGCTGCTCGTTTCACCTGTTGCTGATGCCAAACTGCTGGCGATGCTTGTGATGGTGCTGGAATAGCGAACCCCATTCCGCATCCACGCCCCGATCGCTGGCATGCACAACATAAATTCAGGGGCTGACACACTTGGGTTCCGAAGGCGAACTGGAGCTCCGTCTCCATCTAAATCTCTCCGGGAGCTCCCGCTCCTGCACTAATTTATAGTTTGCGGACTATGCTGAGTGACTGACAGGCAGGCTGGTTGAAAGAGTGGCAGTCCAGAAGGACGCTGCGACAGACGGACAAATTATTTGCTTGCCTTCGCGGCCAAAAAAGGTTTGCTACCGGTTCCATAAGAGCTCGCAGAGATTCGATTCAGAGCTCAGAAGTGGCTGCAAAGCTAAGGCATTTCGCTGGCAGGCCAAAATTGAATGCAAACCCCGAGGTTGACAGGGCTTGCAATCGATAAAAATCGTTCAGATACACTGGGCACGCAGTGAGGCCTGCGCATCTACGAGATACTTTGCGTTCCTTATCGCCGATCAGCTTGTTTCGGGCATTTTCTCGTGTAATTTTCGCCTCTTCGCTTGCTCTGCATACGAATGAGTCCGGAAAAAGCCCTTAAAAATACAAAGCGTGTTGGTAGAGCACTTGCTGTTTGAGCATCAAATCCTTTGCCCAAATACCAACCAAGAGATTCAATTAAAATTATGATTTTGCATAAATCGAGAGCATGGGAACGAATTCGGGAGAGTCGCCGCCACAACTTGTATCTAATGAATCACTTGGCCGCAGCTAACCGCAAATTAAATAGTCTTGAACAAAAGAAACCCATCCGCTGTTAACGCTATTTCGTGGGCGGCGCCAACTCGAAATGAAAAATACTGGGCAGCCTTTTGTTATTGCCACTGGATTTTCGGTTACGACTCTATCATTCATTTGCGCTTAGATAAGATGAATGAAAATCCCAAAAATTAATAAAATTAAAAAAAAAAACGATCCAAAGAAATGCGTGTGCCACAAACTAAAACTGGAAGCTGGAGACCTCGAGCTCTAAGAGTTTCCAGACTGAAGTTCATTAAATTCTGAGATCCGTAAAATATGCAAAGGCGTGCCCGAGCAAAGCAGATTATCTGAGGGCAAATGCTGCAAACTGACTTTTAATATATGATAATTAATTCATTATCGATGCTACGACTACAGACGGGCAGCCCGACAGCGCTGACAAGGATTTCACTTGCAATTAAAACGAACAAGGCACAAAAGCTTCAATACCAGCCCCGGCTCCTTGTTCTCCTGGCAGACAGAAAGGCAGACGGCAGCTTTCATTCATTAAAGCGCGCCCCAAACTGAGCCCCGACATGGACTAAAAACTGATTATCTGCATATAAGCCAACTAAAAACTGGATACAGCCACTGGGCCACTCTGTCCGCATCAGCATCGAAAAGGCAAAAAATAATTGCCCAGAACTGTTTAACATATCACGAGAGCCGGGACTCGTCGAGTGAGTCTTTTATAAAAATTCGCAACATGTCATTGGAGCCGAGATGCCGTATCGTGAGGATTGGATGTTCGGGCACCCTCAACTCAACTCAGTCGGCGGACGGAGAGCATTGTCTCTGGTTAAGGACATGGACATGGACATTGTCGGGCATCGACGTGGACATGTCAATGTCTATCTTTCTGCCGCTGGCTCTCTCGCTGTCCTGTCTGCGAACCGAGTACCGCACCGTCTCTGATCCATATCGACCGAAAGTTAACGCTTTAGCGGATTAAACATGGCTTTTAGCGTTAATTAACAACGAATTTTCGCAAAAATGCAAACTGCGCTCAGCAACAGGAAGCTGCGCAAACAACAAGTAGACAGAATGTTCGTTTACACGAAACTGATAAGCCGGCCGACCGCAGCAACATCGATGGGCTAACAAGTCGAAAACAACGAAGTTCAAGGACCCTTGGGGGAGATTTGCATTCCAAATTTCTGTCTGCCATGCAATGGATTTTTTCGAATTTTAAATGGCCAACATTATTCATGTCCAGGAGACTTAAGAACCATTATAAGCCATTGTGCCAGTTCATTTATCGCTTGATTGAGCCAGCTTAAGAGAAGTATAGTCATTCACTGGGATTTTTAAACAGAGTCAGCCACTCTTAGAACCATTTTACTGAAAACTTATTTAACTTCAAACAACCATCAACTAAAAGGGATGTTGACATTTCTTGATATTGTTACGTTCCTAATAACATTGAGAAGCGCAGAGGGGGTACTGTACATGTGATATTATTACTTAACTGCCATCAAAGTTCTTTGCAGGACTTTGTCACATTTGTGAAATAATCAATATTCAACACAAATTTTTCAATAAAATATTCTGTTTTATTCAAGCAAACTAAAAATTAACAAAATGGTTTAAACATTGCTTAGTTAATTAATCTACTATATACATGCATATTGCTAGATTAGGCAAACATTAGACTGCATTACAGTATTACACAGCAGAGGGTCAAGCGGTCTCTCTGAATCTAAGATAACTTAAACGTAGACTAGACCATTAATTTAACTACGCACTAAGCCGATTGGAAGAATCGCGTGTAACGCTATAGGGAAGCACTTGGAAGTGTTGGAATTGCAAGACCTACAGCTACAGTATTACTTATACCATTAGGAAGCACATCTGTCCAGCGTATTGCTACATATATATATACAAAGAACCTTTCGTTGCTCGTATACTATAAACTTAATGTTAAATCACAGTGGCGAGATTTGATTTTGACGCCTGCCCCAGCGGTTCACAACCGACCCAGTGCAGACGTGCGCCTGCAACAGCCAAATAGGATCCCCAGGGACCTCGGATCGGGATCAACCAGTTCATCTGGGCGGGCAGAAGCTGAAGTAGGGGAAAAGCTGGCAGTGCAGGGAGTAGAAGCGCTTGGGATCGGTTTTCATATCGAAGCCGTCCACCTTGATCACGTTCCACTGGTTTTTCATGTGGGCATAGCTGAAGGACACCTGGTCCTGGAACGTATCCTGGCGTATGAACTCCATGGGCTCCAAATGCGAGTGGAAGTTGTCCACCACGGTTAGAGGAACTTTCAGAAGGTGTTCTGTATATAAAATAATATATATATAAGTTCAGGGTCACTTTGGCTTACTCCGCACAAACTCACCAATAATAAAACCCATTGTGACATCATCCGGAAAACGTATCTTGTCGCCAATGCTGATAAACTTGCCACCACCTGCTATGGGTAGCATTTTTAAAGTCAGGGCTCGACTGAGGCAGAAGCCAGCGCCGCCAGTGGCGAACCAGAAGGTTATCTTCTTGTTTGTTGTCGTGTTCTTCTGCAGGTCGAAAGAAAGTGGAGAAGAGGGCCAAGATTAACGGAAGAACTGGTTCATGAATGGGTAGCCCAAAAAAAGAGGATGACTAAACCAAAGGCTAAACCCAAATAAATATCCTTTTTTTTATCTTCGTCTTATTTCTGGTTTTTGGCAATGGCCCAGAGAAAATTGACTCGAAATGAAAACCGAAAAAGAAGCTTAATACCGAAACGTGGCTTGATTAATTGACCATGTAAATGGACATGTGCGAGCTGGAAACTTAATACATGGGTCTGGACCAAAAGTAAGCCGAGACTCGACAGGATCTTTCTCCCGCAAATGAAGCGTAAAGTTTGGGGTTTTTAATTATGCACGCTGCAGCGATCAGGGCTGGATTGGTTTGGTGTGCCAGATTTTGAATGGATTTCTGAGCACGCAGTTTACCTGGTTGCTTTTGCTCACATCCCTGGCAAACCTGGCTAAACCGATAAAACTATGGCCTGTACATTCATTACGGGATCAGCTCGCGGTATATCAAATGGATCGGACTGAAAAACGGGTTCAAATTCGGACTCAAACTGGGACTCGTATACAGACTGCTGCTGCTATTGCTATTGCTATTGCTATTGCTGTTACTCTTTTGCCGCGCCAGATCATATCGGTTATTAATGATAGCTTGCGCTGGCAGCTGGAAGCCAAATGGCGGCATAGACAAATGGCCCTGGTGGTAACATAAATAACGGCCACGGTTCGGCTTTTGGGCCGGGCCAGAAGATGGAGAAAGGCGATCGCAGTCAGGCTTGTAATTACGAACTATATAGGAAAATATGCAAAAATAACTGGCATTTGCACTTACGCTGTCCAAGTGGATCTCCAGCGGCGACGAGATGCTCGGCTTGCCCAGATACCAATCCACACTGGGGCTATACTCGTCCAGCAGTTTGACCAGCCTCGGCACATTGACATAGTTGTCATCGTCGAAGTGACAGAACCACCTGGAAAACAGTATCAGAGTTAAACACATTCGAATTCGAGTTCACTCAAACTAAAATTCTTATATTTCTTTTACTATATTTGAACAATTAAAAACGTGCAAAAATGCCAGCTCATTTGGATTTAACCCTAGAGGAAATGACCAGGATTGCTTTGGGTGTGCCCGAGTTAACCCACGTAAATGTGGCTGTACTCCAAAGTCTTTTGAATGTCCTTCTCAAGAAACTGAACTGTCAGAATGATATGGTAAGGATAAGTGGCTTCGAGGGCAAGTGTATGGAGCGCATTCTCGAGCAATCCAAAATATCTCCACTGCCCTTCGACGTGGAGGCTATTGTTCCAATTTCCGAGCAATTGGATAAAGTTCAAGAGTTGGACAAACGCATCAAGCAGCTGGAGTGCAAGTTGGAGTGTCACTTTCAGCAGATTCGCATTTGCAACAAGGCCAAGGACAAGAAGTACAAGATCAACCAGGCCGAACAGTACGCCTCTCCTTGCGAGGATCTGTGCACCGTTTGCGATGAGGACAACAAGATCGCATGCAGTCTGCTGGCCAACATGGACTTCATGAAAAAGCTAATGCGACGTATAGCCACACCCATTCTGGACCGAATGGAAGAGGTCAGCCACAAGCTGGAGAAGTTCTACCTCACACTTGAGGCTTTTCTTAAGCAAACCGAAGCTTTATTTAATCGTTTGGAAATAGTCAAGCAATGTGTGGTGGAGATCGAAGGTCTGAGGACTCTTGTTCAGGAATACAACCTTACTTTTCTGGGAACCATGGAGGAACTGCAGGATATGCTCGACAGCAAGCTGGATAAGGTGCATATGCCTGCTCTTAAGAAGTATATACGCGATCGCTTCGATGATATAGATCGCCGGCTGAGATTGATTGAGGATAAGGATGCATGTCCCAGGGCCGCTGGATTTATCAATACGGGGCTATCTTGTCTATCCTGTAATAGTCCCAAAGTGGGTGTCGACGTCGGTCCTCAAACCATGGGACTATTCCCGGACGCTCCGGTCAGGCACCTGCCTCCCAAGTTAACCGGATCACCGGTAAATTGTCAGAAGATCGTGGTCTGTAGATCTGTGGAGAAGGAACCTACCCTAATGGTGCGAGTAAACAACCTTGATCTGAGTGTCCTCTCCCAACGTCTTGCTCGTCCTGCCTCTGGCAAAGTCTGCAAGTTGCCCGAAGCTAATGACGCCATCTATGGCGTTCGTAATTCCTGTATATCCGGTCAGGACCACTACCCAGTATAACTTACAGCTAGTCGCCATCCAAATCGATTAGTTTCCGCAATAAAGAATACAACTCAAGGCTGTGTCCGTTAAGCCGCATATAAAAAGTGCACTAATTTAGATTGCAATTACCCGGGTTGAAGGTAAGAGCTATGTCTGCAAAGCCCAGAGTGCAGCTGCAGTTTTTATAGTGACAAACGATCAGCCATATCCGGTAGCCCACGGTGGACTAATGATGGCATTAAGCGGCAGCTGAAAGGTCCGCGCTGACCATCATTATCGTAGGCTTCGCTATGGGTGCAGTTCCCCTTTCGTTGAGGGGATCCCCTTAAAGATGATATTGGTAACGCGGGAATTTACTTGGATTCCGCAAAGGGGAGGCTCGATAAAGAGAAATTTATACACTGCAATTCCGGGTAATCAGATTTAGTACGCTTTCTGCTTAAATTTTGGCTGCAATATTGTGGATATCTAGCGGACAGGTATCTGTTAAAATAAGGACTTACATTGAATGGATATTAAGGGTAACTACTAGAAGCTAAAACCAATAAATGGTTCAAAAGAAATGTATATTTCTGTACATGTGTAGAGTATCATCTTCTTCGACTTGCCAAGTACATTTCTGGGGATTCGCGACTTTCGCCGAGCTCGTAAGTATTCAATAAAATCGAATCTTGGAGGATTGGCTGGTCTTGGGTTTCTTGTCGTTGCGTCTGTTGGGTAATTTAATATAATTTTTATTGCATAAGACTAGAGTAGACAAGGAGGTGGAGTTTCGTGTGTATGTGTGTGGTACTCAGATAGTCAGTCGATGCTACTCCCAAAGCCTGGCATTCATAAATTGCCTGGTCGGATGATGTTGCTGCTGTTGTCTACGACTTTGGCTGCTGTTGCGGCTGCCACATGCGATACCTGTGCGAAAAGGCCGCAACTCCCCGAGTTTTAACAACCTCTTTACCCCTCCTACATCTACGACTCGCCCACCCCAACCCTTAGTTTCTACGTGAGGCATAAAAATGCGCGTTTAATTTGCTTAATTATGCACAAAGCACAGCCCCTCCGTTTTTTAGTTCCCCCTCTTTTTAGTTTTTCATAGGCAGCTGCTTTCCCTGCTTCCAAATTGAAATCTAGACGCTGGTTTATGTTCGATGTCGTTTAATTAACGCCAGTCCCCCTCTTTGATTTCATTGGCATTTATGAAAATGTTTTCATTCGGTGGTTCTTTCGATTCGGGTTATCAATTAGGGGATCGCTGATGGTGGCTTTTCTCCGATTCTCCGTGTCGAACACTGTTTGTTTATTTTGGGTTTGTCCGCTCTCTGTTTCTTTGTTTCTCACTGCATCGGATTGCACTAAAATGCACTGAGGGAAAATAATATGTTTCACAGAAACTGTCATTACTTGTGAGGCTTGTAGGCTTTTAAATAAACGCAATTGATTGATAAACGAACTAAAAGTTTTCATATCCCTTGAACTTAAGTCTTTAATATTAACCACAATAATCATTTATTTATTATTATTTATTATTATTTAATTCAATAGTTATCTATTTAATCAAGCTACTTTATATAATTCGCGTAGAAAAGCCTTTTTAACTATCTATAAACATCCTGAACATTTCTGCCAGTGCATCGGAGTGTGTGGCCGTTGGCCGAGTAAAACTGAAATGCGAAACGAGTGCACACTTTAGTTTATTTCCATAGCCGTTTTTCCAATTATTCGCGCTGCTGCAGCAGCAGCTGCTGCCATATAGCATATATGTATGTATGTACATAGCTATAGGATTAACCGATGCTGATGTGGGCAGATTTCGATCAGTTCGCCAGCTGGGCTCTTTCTTTCAAAACCCCCAGCCCGACCCACACGTAACCCCCTTTCACCCACTAAAACATAAGGAAAAAAGTTCAGAAAAAAAAAAAGAAGTAAAAACGCTGGCGGGGCGTTGGCGGCTGCGTAGTCATTCCACATTGCAGGCGAAATGAGTTTATGTCTGGGGCCACAATAAAAAATGATTGACGGGGCACTTCAAGTCGGCCAAAGGAGATATATCTGGAGTTGCAGGCAGGCTGCCCAAAAGACGCGGGGCTTAATAGATTTCGCATTAAGAGAGCGGCAAGGCAACTTAGTAACGAACGAGCGTGCAAGCCGCGCTAAAAGTATTTTGACAGCCGGCCAAAGATAAGCGATCGCCAAAAACCTCGTCAGACCACGATGACGAACTGATTTCATTCGGTTTCTGTTTCTGTTTATGTTTATGTTTTGTTTTTCGACTTCTCGACTCCATTTCAGGAATGAGACCCGGACAGGCTCGCCTGCAATTAGCAATAAGTCAGCTGTCATCTGCCCGAGCAGCAGATACAGAAAGTATCTTGCGGTCTCGAGTTTCGCGGATTGATACAAATCAATGTGTCATTTATGCACTGCTGTGGGGGCAGACAACATGATATTTACATTAAGCGGCAGTCCGACCACTCAAATCAACCGAAATGTTTGCCTCATTAACGGACTGCATCGAGAGCCGAAAAGGGAAATTAATCTTTTGATGTGAATGCAGCTAGCCATGCTTTCCATACACCGGGAAAACAGGATTTCGTGTGTAAATGGATACTTTTATTTATGGCAAACGTTATAAAATGATGCTTTTATTTCGACAACTCAGTTGTAGTGACCTTAAGATGCAATATGTATGCTTAATGTGCAGTTACAAATTTATAGAATAAAATCAATAATATTATTCATGATAGTATTGTAGTAATAGCTACCTTGAGACAGTGCCATGCTCGTGTTTCATTATTAATTATTATTATTTTATCGTTTTTGTACTGATTAGAAAGGTTAAAAGATTTATTAAATATTTTTTGTATATATGATATTTTTAATATAATTTTTTTCTTATTTTAGTACATTTTCTTTTGTGCACCCGAATGAGTCAAATATTTACGAAGCTGTGCGCCTGCGCATCTACAAAGGCATTTCCCTTTGGACAAGCAATTGAAAGGCATTTGTCAACTGGCGTCTCCTCCGAGCTTGACAAAGCAAATCATTAATTCTGGTACAGCGGAGCTGTATCTTTGTATCTATATATCTTGTGGATGCGCGCACTTGAGCCCGCAAATTGAAGGCAATTGCCGGCGATTATGCGACTTTCTGTGGGTGTGAGTGAGCAAGTGTGTTGGCGAGAGGCGCTAATTGAAATGTAGAGCAAAGCAAAGCAAGTCCACTTCCCGGATGTGGAGTAGCAATTGCATTTCCTAGTCCAACTCCAATATGCATATGCATATACATATGTCGTTGCCACTGTTGCAATTCCAGTGAAATTGCCTGTTTCCGCTGCCACAATTCCGACAAAGATTTGAGCATTTTATTTTTATGTTTCTCATGTGGCGACACAATGTCAACAAATGCATTTTGCGTTCTCCCTTTCACCATGGAATCAATTGAATAATTGGGATTGTTGTGGTGGTTCTGCCACAAGTAGCAAATAAATGAAATTGATGCGTTTCTAAGCGGCAAGAAGGGGAAGTGTTGGCGGTCGCCCCTTAAAGGAAAAACTGTTTAGCTTCACACGCAGCTCTTCACTCTCTCTATAAATAGCTGCCCCTGGCCGAAAAAACCGTGGAAAAGAGGGAAAATTTTCTCACACATTGCAGCCAACATAAGCATCTGGATTTCCCCACTCACATATGTAGGCAACCCTCCAGCCAAGAAAGTGCATTAGTGGCATCAAACCGCGATTAAAACTGTCGCAGCCATAGATGGATATACGATTGCGAGTGCGAGTGACTCTATTATTTTATGGCTCAATGTGGAATTAACCCCGAGTCGGTGCGGTTGGGTGAAAGACCGCCTGCCCTGGGAAATTTCCTGGATGAACCGTATCGAAAACCGAGCGAATCCAATTCCCACGCACCCACAGACTTTTTGGAGTAACATGCAGCAGCATTAACATTAACATCATCATCATCGGCTGGGGCTTGATTGATGCCGATCCTTCGGCACCATTTCTTGTTTGCCCCATTTACATTTTATGCTGTGAATATTACGCATATTACGTGTTGTAATTATACCCCGAAAAGAGGCGCTCTTATTATGTCAAAATGTTGATTACGAAACGTGCCCGGTCGAGAGAGTATCCGTGAGATGCGAATGAATGGCGTGATGCGGGGCAACCTCGGATTGCAATCAGATAAGTGCCCGTTTATACAATTGCCTGACAAGTTTCACCAGCCACATTAGGTGTGGCCAGCACAAGGCGCACACCCAAGTCAGCCAAGAGATAAATAAGAATCTGAGACAAATAAATCGAAAGAGATTAGGTCAGGCAGCTTTGAGACTGGAATTCAGCGTCGAGAAAACACACAAAACTAATTAATAAAATACCCCGAGATTGGGCCCTAAGCCAAAGGCAAATGTCGCGCACAGTGGGGCACAGGGAACCTTTGGCGCCTCCGTGGCCTGGAATTTCTATACGCTCATATAGTATAATTGATGATTGCTGCTGATGTCGGTTTTTGTGGGAGTTCCAATGGAGTCTTGACTGGCAGGCCAGGTCATCGCCTAGTTGTCTGTCTCTCTATGACTTGCAGTTGCTATTGTTGCTGCTGTAATTTTAATTAAATTGCACTAATTGTTTGGTATTATAATGGATACCCAACACCGACAAGCAGCAGCAGCAGCAGCAGCAGCGGCAACAGCAACTGCAATTAGCCATTCAAGGCGAGCGAAAGGCGTTCCTCCAGCCAGCGCACAGTGGGGCAAATAATTCATGTTTTATGGCAAATAAATTTACATTCGCAATTAAAACCAACTTGCTGGATTCACATTTAATAGTGCTACTTTTGAACGGGACGCCCCACGGTTGCCGAAACCGATTGCAAGCAACATGTTGCTGCCGTGCGTAAGAGTCGTTCAGCGGCAGCAGCAACATTCGCTTGTAAAAAGCGATGGGGGCAGCAACAGCAAGCAGCAGCAAGCAGCAAAGCAGCGTGGCATAATTGCCAGTTCGAATGCACGTTAATTAACCTCTTTTTCATGTTGTGCTCGGGTTTTTCTTTGGCCAGGCTGGGATTTCGCTGTTACGGCCTGTTGCCTGCCGGCTCTTAAACGTTGCCAATCAGCCAGAAGGATGCCTGGACAGTTTCCTGTGCCACCTGATACCATTTCATATCTCTCTTTTAGTCTCATTTCTGCCTTCTTACCCGCTGGAGACTGGGACCCACCAGCGGCAGCAGCCAATGCAACAACAACAACCTCATCTGGCTCATAACTGCACATTTTCATTGCTGGCCATTTATTTTGTTTCAACAATTTGTTGTAGTGCCTGTTGCCGTGGCTATTGATTGCATGCTCCGCGCTCGCATAATGACAGTTTCAAGTTCTAAGCCAAAACGGCAAGTCAACTTAAGATGAAAGCCAGACTAGCCAGCCCAGCCATCCCATCCCATCCCATTCCATCCCATGCCGGCTCGTCTCATTGCAGCACCAAGCCCAGCTAGTCTCGTCATCCTCATCATCTGAAGTCCAAGCATGTCCAAGTTGTTCTAGATTTCTTGGCTGCAGTTGCTGCTGCTTTTGCTGTGCGGCGTAATTACAAATAAGCAAAAAAAAAAAGAGTAAAATATAAAGGAGGGAAGAATTTCTAGGCTGCTCCTTTGGGCGCTAGTTGAAGTGTCTTTTCTGGTCCGCTCCTCTTTCTTCTCGGACTGCGGTCGCTGGACAAGTTTTGAGTGGATGTTGCTGCTGCGTCTTAATTGCGCAAATTAGAACGCATGGCAGCTGCAGCACAGTGCCCGAACAGTGCACCGAGAACCGGAGAACTGGGTGTTTGTATTGCCCATGGATAGAATGATGGGCTTCTCCTGCGGTCGCTTATTAAAAGCATTAAAGTCTATTATTACAGCAGCAGCTAACCACAAGGAGTCATTGCTCTCGCTTAAGTTGTACAGCAGAATCGAGCATTCAACGAGCATTAAGCCCTGTAAATATGACAACATTTTAGGCGATCCAGTCGAGATGCTGCTGCTGCTCCTTTTGCCGCAGATGCAACTTGCAACATGACCTCTTAACTCTCCAGCAAACGCCATAATTCTGCGTGAAATTGAAGCTGGGCACACGTATGGATATCCAATCAAGGGGAAATTACACAACGAAGACATTTACATACATGGAGTTTCAGCCTCCATATCGTTTCTCTTATATAAACTTCTACTTGAGCATTTTCTTCAATAAAGGTGGTTACATAAGCTTCGAATCTTTTTGGTCGCTAATTTCCAACTATTTATTTCCACGATAATCTACAGTTTAATCTATAGTTTCTACTTACTTTTTGCCACTCTCCAGGAAGACATCCAATTCAGCGGACATTTTGCAGCAAAGCGCCTTGCGAAAATGGCCCTGTGAGCATTTCGTGTTGATGAGATGGCCCTCTGAAAGGAGAAAAGAGGATGAGAAGGGAAACGAGGTGAAAAGTCTGATAAAGATTGGTAATTAAGCGGGCCAAAACAAGAAACAGAAGGAGCCGATGGTCGGTGTTTGGTGGTTGGTGGCCGTGGGCCCACTTCTATGTTAATTAACCAAAAGACCAGGCTTCGCAGCCCCAGAACGAACAGTAGCTTGTTAGTCGAGAATGCCGCTCATATCCAGCGGATACATTTTGTATCGTTTGACAGCCGCCGCCGCCGCCGCCGCCGCCGCCGCCACAGATAAAGATGCCAGAACAAAAAAAAAAAAAAAAAGCAAACAAAAAATGTATAAAAAGCGCAAAAGCAGAGCAACGCACAAAAACTTTTGCGCCTTAATTGGATGAAAATTGTTGAAATATTTAAACACAAGACAACTGGGGGGACTGGAACTTATCCTTTGTCCAGCCAGCTCTGCACATAACTCAAAATCCCCGAGCGTGTTTAGCCGAATCCTTTTGGCCTAATCAAAATACCAAAATGGGTCTGTATGTCTGTATCCGAGGCTGTGTGCGAAACTTGAGATCTTCTTGGCTTCTTAAGTTCTGAGTTTTCTGTCTGCGGCGTTCTGCATCCTCGCTCCATTGCGGAGCTGGAGTATGCAAAATGGAAATACAATTTTTTGAGCGAAATTGAAATTTGAACTTTTTTTAATTAAACCCCAAGAAAATCGAAGCGCAGCCCAGGATGCAATTCAATTAAAATGCGGGTGAGTGATGAAGCTTCCTCACTCGCTTTGCTCCACTATGGGATATGGAATTTATAAACTTTAATCGGTTTTCGGTTGGTCCAGACAGTGGCCAATATTAGGCGGTGCCGGTGGGCGTGGCACTTGGCTGATGTGAAACTTAATTGAGAACGGACAAACCGAAGGCAACGGATTGAAAAGGCAAGGGTTCATTTTTTTTCTTTTTTTTTTTTTTGGGTTCCGAATTGGGATCGAAAGGTAAGAGGTCGGTCGGTTGCTGTTTGGCCAGGTAAAAGGCTGTTCTTCTTTTGTGATAAATTCGATTTTCTCCCTCGCTTGAAAATATAATTTTTGGGCAAAAAAAAAAAAAAATAAAATAAATGCATCACGGTGGAATCGGTTAAATAACTAATGGCTTCCTCTACTCACTTGTCTTCTCCTGGTAGTAGTGATCATCGGTGTCCGTGAAGAACCAGGTCTGCAAAATAGAGGAGAGAGAATCAAAAGTTAGTCGATCGATATTTGCATAATTGTGGTTCATGTAAATTACAAGAAACCGTAGCATGGGAAACTTTGTAGTCAACAGCCTACTCATTTGACTCTTCAGACGACGGCATAATTATTCAAACACAAAAAAAAAAAAACGCGTTTGGTCAGCAGCTTTTACAAGAAAGCGTCCGGCAATCAGATAAGAAAATTCCCACACACCCTGCTGTCTTCAAAAGCGGTCCAAGAAATAACTCAAGCAAAAAGGCCCACAGAAGAAGTGTCTTTTTTATGCATCGCTGACTGCGGTAGGGTTCTGAATTCTCAGGAGGTAGTACACAGTATTTGCCGCTCATTAGTGGCTTTCTCCAACCCAAGCACCACCATCAAGCCACAAAATCTATTTCGCGACATTGCCCCAAGGGATTGTATGCTTTTGGTCCTAATAAATTTGTTACTCGAACAACTCAATTGGCTCCAGTTTTCCCTTAATAACTTTTTGCCTGTGCCTTTGTGTCAAATCAGGCGAAAATCGCTTTAAAGCTTTGACAAGCACACGAACGGGGCTATATAGCTGTTGTTGTTAGCCATGTTGCTGTTGGCCATGTAGCTGTCGTCGTTTTGCGAAGTAAGAGGCACGGCAACAACTTGGGCAAACAATACGCCCGCTCCACAAGCATTTTGAGCAACGACTTGTAACAGTTAGAAAGTCAACGTTTGCCAGTTCGCCTCCACTTGGAGTCGGAGCTGGAGTTCTTTATCCACAACATTGGAAGGCACACACATCCAGCAAACCAGCACACCGAGCACTCCGGCAACACCAGCAACATCGTCGTCTGCTGAATTTTCATGGATTTTTACGAGATTTTCTTTTTTTTCAGCTCACTTTTTCCACTTTTTTATTTTGAGAGAGTCGTCGGGATGCTTCCCCGCTTTGGGGCGAAAAATGTTAACACCATGTTGCCGGCTTGTTGTTGCAAGTTGCTCCTATTGTTGCTGGTGTTGTTGGTGTTGCAGATGCTGCAGTTGCTGCAAAGCTGCTGCGCTGCAGTTGCAGTCCGCACTTGACTAGCTTTTAATTTATGTGACTGTTCCAACTGTTGACAAACAGCATTACAACGTGTTTCGCAAATTTATGGCGAAACTTGGCCGCTCTGATGGAAGTGTCCCATAAATAGAGTTCTTTAGAACGCCAAGTTAATTGAAAGGAGCGATTGGAAATGCGAATCCGAACAAATCAGGGAGTAACAGTGTCTCTTGAGAGAGTTGAGATGACAAACCACTGTAGATTTAATAAAAAAAAATGTACACCAAATTGAAAATAGCCGGGCTTGGAAACCAACACCCAACACCCAACTATCACCGTGTTAACTAAAATTTCTTAAAAATATGTCACTTAAAGATGTCGTTCGATTAATGTACTCTTGTAAATCGCTTAAAATCCAGAGTTCATAAATTTGGCCAACACTTGGTGGCGGAAATCTGCAGAGTTTTGCTGGATTTTCATGGCGTGGCATGCACTCAATTGGAACGAAGCGATTGCCACAACAATTCGTTATGTTTTCGGCGCCCAAGAGGGAAAAAGCCAACAGTTAAATAGGCGGCCCAGGAAAAGCACAAGCCAAACACCACACCAGCTGGCCAACTTCAGTTTTTAGCAGTTGTTTCAGTTGACTTTGCTGTTCCTGTTGTTGCTGTAGCTGCAGCTCCACTTGGCCAACAGAGCAAAAGCCGCAACAAGCAATGCATTTTCAATGGCGTCTGCGTTTCTAACTGCAGCTGCGGGCCAAAGGCAACTGTGGCCAACCATTTGGACAAACCATTGAAGCATTTTTGGCCGCTGGCTCTTGCCGTCCTCTTACCAATGTGCTTTGTTTTTTCTCGGTCGCGCTAAAATTTAATGCCCACCCTAGCAAAAACCCCCCGCAGCCCCTTCCCAAACCGACCAGTCCTCACCTGGAAAAGCACGTGGGGTGCGGTCAGCTAGCCGCGCATTTGGTCTGCGGTTGCAGCTGGCCTTACATCTAGACCAGGCCCAAACTGAACAAGCCAACGAACCGGCGGCTTTGTCTGCATTTTTCTGCATTGGGCTGGCCGAAACCGAAGGAAAATACTGAAAATTATAATGTATGAGCAGGGGGCGTGGACAATGGATATGCTTTCCCAAAATTTCGTCCATTGCACCTCGAAGTCCAAGTGAAAGTTGTGCCAAAACGAATAGTCTCAGGATGTGACTAATTTCGTCGAGACTGCCAATAAGGCTGCCGCTAGTTGAGGGGAAATGGAATTATTGATCGATTTTAGGAAGTTACCCGTTATCAAACTAATAAAAAACCCATCAAATTTAGATGGCCAAATTTCGGGCAATATTAATTCAACCAGTGCCGTTTTGGGTGGTGATAAAACGTTATGCATCTTAATTTTTGTGTCATAACTTTGTTAGTGGTTTTTCATTTTTATGAAGTTCAACAAGAATGACAATTTACCACATACTATTTTATGTCTTTTGAATAACATGGCATAAGTTACAACTCTATCTCTTGGCAGTGCGATTGATTAATTTAAGGGGATGCCTAACACTCAATCTTGAACATAAACACTTGATTACAAACTGATGATAATTTATCAGGGGGCACATACAAGAAATCACTTTAAAAACCATAATTTATTCTCAAGAAGTCATACCCCTTCGTAGACGTAAGTGCTTCCCATAACTATAGGCTCATCAGCAGCTACGCACACGCATCGCTCAATTCAGGAAGCGACCACAAGATTCTGGGCGTTTCGCATTTTGCGTAATCTTCTTCAGCTACAAAAACCACAAAGCCTGGGATTTTAATTATGGGTTTTTGGGTTTTCTCTCTTTAAGGTTTTTTGGGTTTGACCCTCCCCCGAAAACACCTGCTGACCCTGGACCCTGGGCCCTGGAATCTTTCTACACCTCAAGAGCCATTTGCCCTGGGCAACTCTGAGTGTTAAATGCTCAGAAGAGACACAGAAACAAGCAAATGAATCAATTACCTGATTTGTTGTGAGTCAAAACCACTCTCTGAAATCGAACAGAGTAGAGGTATTCCACTCAGCATTCAATTAATGCGATGGCAAAGTGATTAAGAGCCAATCAACCGGCACATTTTGAATTCGAATTCGAATCGAATTCTCTGATGTTCGGTGGATCAACAGAACATACCATGCCATATATATGAGATATGTGAATGCAGATGTGTTTGCAGCACAAATATGAAATGTGACAACGAGAACCATTAAAGAGGAAGTTGCATGCGGGCCTTTGAGGGTTAAAAAGCGAGATGAGTTGGGTGGGCGGGCTGGTTGGTTGGTTGGTTGGTTGGATGGATGGACATCTGACGAAATTGTGTCGCCGCCGGCGGGCAAAAAGCAGCAACAATTGAAATTCCAATTTATTGCGAATTGAATTCAATTGAAGAGCATTGAGAGCACAACTCAAACAGAGCAAAGGCCTCGCAAAAGTTCAGGCACGGGCTGTTACTATACGATAACCATATGAATGGGTATGAATGAGCTTCATACAGTCGGTTTAAGTTGCCAGAGATTAGAAGATATAGAATAATGTACAAAAACTACTGCACAAAAACTAACGCATTTTCAAATTTAAGATTCTCATTCCTCCAAAAATGTTGTTGATTAAAAGAGAAAAACCCAATCCATACCCAGGCCAGATGTATGGCTATTAAGTTTCCAAAAATATACATCTCATACTTTTTAAGGCTTTATTAACTTTTATAAGCTCTTGAGCGTCATGTCCCACTGTGTGGAACAACTGGTGCATAAACATTCGTTTAGTTTTGTATTCTATCTCGTGCGTTGGCGGCACACTTTCGGTACGACTATTGTCATTAATTGGCCTTTGATGGGCATTGCATGCTCATACACATTATTCCGAATACGAATCTGAATCCAAATCAAAACGAAACAGCTCGAATAAAAGCTTAAATACTTAAACAACGAGATCGGACCAAGTGCGGATGGCAGTTCCGTTCGTTCCGTTCGTTATGAGCAGCTGCCACAACCAGATATGCAGTACTTCATACAGTGGGCCTTCTGGTGATTCATCATTGGGCCCTGGACAGGAATGGCTGTCAACGTCAAAGAACCATGAACTAGGAACCGAGAACCATGTGCTACAAACTCAGAGCCGTGCTCAAACTCAGAGTAGCGACATTAAAGCGCAGAAATGCCAGCAAAGGAGCCGAGTTAATGAGATTTAAGCCGCAACTCTGGGACATGGCGCGTTTTGAATTTAATAGCCACCACTGGCGACCGGCGTCACCAAAAAAAAAACCCAGAGAATATCAGCACCGAGTGGTCTAACTGAGTTTTACGACATTGTTTTTCCAGGGAGCCGACGAGCAACTACATGTGAGCCTAATAAAATGTGACGAGCTTTAAAGAAATCTTGTTTTTCCCCAGAATCAACGAGAAAAGAAAGAAGCGAAGTAGCTAACTGGTTCCATTTCCATGCGAATCAATCAAACAATAAGTCAGGCAGCCAAAACTGAAGCTTCATTAAAAGTAAATGTTCAATCAGACAAGCAAATCGAGACAACCACCCACAGGAACACTCCGTGGACAAGCTGTCAGTCCGTGTTCGCCGATCTATCCGTGGATTCGGATTCCGAGATCCAGAGATTCAGTGATCCAGTGCTGACATTTGACATGCGTCCGCTGCCCCAACAAATGAAGCACAGACTTCTGCGATTGCTGCCACTGTGGGTTGCATGCAAATCGTAGCTGCCTCGGAAAAACTGGAAAACTGGTAGCCGAAGCCAGTACAAAGTCAGTGCAGGTCGAGGCAGAAGTCAGTGGAAAACATACAAGCGGGAATAAAAACGAAAATGCAAAACGATTTCCCTCCTTGTCTTAGCCGCATTGGGCATTCAATCAAAGTCGAGCTGCTGTTACGGCTCTCCATTTTTGGCCAAAACTGTTTACAGTAATTTATGCTCATTTGTAAGCATGAAAAATTTGAATCATTCATCAAACGTCCGACAAACGATTGGTCCAAAAGGGGGGTATTGTCAAGTACCAGATCTCTCGATCTTTAATGGTAAATTCGGTTGCCGCAATTCGAGTGGTATATTGACCTCTAAAAGCTTGGTTACAATGTGGCTTACTTCTAAAGTAGTACTTTCTTTTAGGATATTTCTATATCTTAAGATATGTTAAATTTTAATAAAGCCAATTTACCTGCTCATTATTATTACAAATACGAATATCGTTACCTAAAGTTCCCACCTATTTCTTAAAGAAACTTTAGGAGGATAAACCCAAATACTGCCTTAATCGTCGGTAAACGTGGCTCCCCGCGGATATCTTGCATTGTTAGTGTACGCATTCCCCAGAAAAGGAAGAGTACTCACTACTTGTGATCCCCATTCCGAGCCATCTGGAAAAACAAGCTCAGCATTGATTCGACATCGGGTTCGCCAAGTCAGGCTTTGCCCTTTTATGGGCGCTGTCTTGACAACAACACACAAAACATTAATCAACGGCAACAACAACAATGACAAGAGCAACAAAAGCAGCAACAATAATAACAACAGCAGCAGCTGCAACTAGCAATTACAACAAATTGTTTTCAAACGCTGCTGCCTGCGCAGCCAATCAAATCGAACGCAACTTTGAGTTGTTGCCTGTCGCTGCTCCACATTGCTGTTAACCACAGAGCAAATGACGTGCAACAACATGGGGCACAGATTTTCCATCAAAATAATTGGCCAAAACCGAAAGAAAATCGAGGAAAAAGATGAGAGGAGCTGGCCAATTGTTGCCGGCGATATGTTGGTCTTGCTGTTGCTGCTGTAAAATGTTGCAAGCGCACAGAACCGACTTATGTTGCATGTTGCACGGTGAATGTTTCACAAGCGTTTAGTGTGGAAATTGTGGCAGCCAATCGATGGCGATAGCAGTTTCCACTAAAAAAATAAGAAAGTATAGGAAGAAACTTTAAAGTTTAAAACGCTCTTTTATTTTTAAGCTCCTTTCCGCTCCCGAGGGCTTTGCAAATATGAAGTAAAAAAACCCCTTTTATTGCTGTTGCTGGTGGAAACGTGCTCGTCAAGCATTTTTACAATTTTCCAAAAGGTACTGAACACACACACGGGCATATTCCCTCGGGGGTTATTTATTTGTGTTTTCGGTTCATGTTTTATTTTTTTTTTCCTTTATTTTTGTGACGTGGTGATGTTGCTGCTTGGCTGCAATGCCAGTCAGGAACGTCAAATGAAGGGGACGAGTGCAGTTTTGTGTAAACAATAACAAAACACATTTGTGACGCGTGATTTTGCATAAGTTGGCACTTGGTTCCGACGATATTGCTGCCACAACAGCAACCAAGCCGAACAATGACTACAATAAATATCCTTTCACCACATGAAGCCCCTTTGACCGCACGAAATTCGATTATATTTCGGTTTAGCAGCTTAGCAGTTTAGCACTCAATGAAATCATAAACAAAAGCGATCGTTTTGGCTAAGAAAAAACAAATGCTATTAGCCGTATTCGTAGTCGGTAAGCTCCAAATGAATGAAGACATTTTTATGGCCAATTAAGCGACCGCCAAAAAAAGAATCACAAATCGCCAGACATAAAATTAGCCAAAGGAATCAAATCAATTCCCGTCAGCTTAAAAACTCATTATGCAAATTGGCCAAGCCCAAATCAGAGTTGCCAAATCGTTGCCAGCAGATCGCGTCCAACCTTTGGAGCTCACCCCACTTAGCCAATTGTCGCCCACCCGCCGACCTGGCAGGAAATTAGCTGCAGCTAATCGGAGATCGATAGATCGATGTGGCACACTCACCTGATCGCGGGCCAATTGGAACCAGGTCTTGATGATCAACGCCAGCCGGGTGTCGTGATAGTTCTTCGTCGTCTTTACGCTGATGAAAATGTCATCCAACTCGGTGACCGGCGGCTGTGGTGTCGCCGTCACCGCTCTTTGGGACAGATCGCGGAGCAGTTCCCCATTCCGGCTCCTTCTGGCCAATTCTGTTAGCAGCGTGGCCGTGGGCCGCTCACTGACCTCGATGTCGCTGAAATTGAAGCTGCGTATATCCTTGCGGATTATGACGGTGGTGGGGGAGGCGGCCGGAGCTCCAGCCCCCGGCTGGGTGGGCGTGGAGGACTGCACGTAGTCCTGGAGCAGCTGGTCGCGATGTGTGGTCACGGCTTCGCTGGCAAGGGCATCCACCTGGCTGTGCGGCACCTGCAGAGAGAGATATAACTTTATAAAAGGAAACTATATGCATATATATATATTTAAAATTTTTTAAATAATAAGATGAATTTTCACCTAGTCTAGTATTTCGAGTCACCCTATTCCTATTGACTAGAATCTAAAGCCCTTGTGTTCTAAGAACAATATCGTCTTTTTCCCCAGTGTCAGCCGGAAGAAATATAGCAAGTGGCGTGGGGTTAATGTAAATTTGTTGTGTAAATCGCACGTAGGGCAATAAAAAGATGAAGACGCCCCCGCTCTATCGGAGACACTCGACTCGAACTCGAACTGGGACGGGGACTAGGATTGGGACTGGGGACTCCCACTCCTCGCCAGATCCAACTTCGGGCATTTTCACCTGGCAAACAAAGGCGAACTTCAATGGCAAACAACAATGGCAAACAAATGAGCGGCAGCAGGCAGAATAAACAACGGCAACACCACCACCATAAATGCTGAGTAAGAGCAAACAAACTGGGATCGGGATTGGTATTGGAATTGGGATTGTAACCGGGGATCGGGATTGGGATCGGGATCGGAATAGGGATGGTTAGAGGAAGACCAGAAACCCACTGAGATTGCTTTGAGTCGGAGTGAACTGCTTGATTAATTTCCACTGATAACAGGTTCATTTGCTTTTGTTGTCGGCGATTCTTCAATTGCTCTTCTTTGAGATTTTCCCCCATTGCTCGTTTTAATGGCCCTCCACGAAAATGGGGACAGGTGGGGCGTGGAGTTTCGCCTCGATTGAGCCGGAGATAAAGGTCGAGTGTTCGTCTGCTCGAATGGGAAATACCTTGGGCGAAAGACAGCCCAGTTCTAACACTCTATGCAAATCGTAGGGCAACTTCCGCTATAAATCTAAGCGTTAGCTCTGGCTTCCCAGCTTTGTCCCGCCAAAAAAAAAGAAGAGATTTCTCTTTGGAACCCGCTGGATTATATTGCTTCACACGATATTGTCTCGTTGATAGCCCATCCACAAGTTGGGCTCATAGAATTTTATTGCCGCACGATCGACAGCCAAACGGTGTTCAATATAATGGCAGCTCCCTAATGAGGAAATCGGGAGTGAGACGATAACGGTGGCAGGTGTAAACTGCCTTCGACGCCGATGGGAAACCGAAACTCAAAACCCGAAGCAATTAAATTTGCTGAAATATTAATTTGGCTGCGCAGAAATCGCGAGTATGGGAAATCGCACTGGAGATTTGTTCAAGAAAGATAGCAAAAAAGTCGTGACTTGAGTGAGGGATTCGGCTTAAAGACAAGACAGTGAAAGCCACTTGGTTATATAACGCAGAGAACGCCTCTTTCAATTAAGCGGGTTCCGTAAATTCAAGGTTTGGATCGGATTAGAATGTGCGCCAGTTTTCCAATCCCCGACATGATGCAAGTGGCTTAACCGTACAAGTATGCAAATCAAGTACACGGACTACGGACTATGAAAACAGCAATGCCTTGTGACACTTTTGTGGGATTTGCGAATTACTCGAACGTGATGAAACTGAACAAGCACCGATACAGATACATATTCACAGTTGCGGATTCTGATTCAGATTCAGCTGGAGATACATAAACACGTGTGCCCATATATGCAGGCCGCCTGCGGATTTTGACAACTACAATAAGCCAAATTGAAGTAAAAACTTTTAGAAAAGAATACACTTTAACCACACACATCAAAAAAGCTAATTGGCTAATATGTAAGCAAGCACTTTATATGGAATACATTTTTGGTAAACTACCCTTGCACCATTATTCTTATTTCGTATTTTCTAATAGAACTCAAATTTTTTCTTCAAATGTACAGCCTACAACATACAAGTGCCGGGTGAAAGGTGATTCAATAGATATAAAATCCCAAAACAAATTTAACACGGTCCGCACAATAGCAACAGCTGCCCCCCACTACGCCCACTCGAATGACTAATGCTTCATTAGCCGCGTGATTAATATGTTTATAAACATTTCCATGTCAATTAATAACGAGCAAACCATAAGAATCGAGCGAAGAGGTGCGAGTGAATAATATGAAAGGGCGCCAAATGGAATCTACCCCTCTCAGGCGACCTTTGGGAAGATTAATTGAGTTAAACTCTGGTCGCCATAACGGAAAGCATAAATCAGCGAAATCGAACAAATCAAAGGCATTCCCGAAAAAATGCAATCAGAACCGTTCGTTCGCCTCCAGCTGGGCGAGCGGGAAAATCTTCATTAAATGCTGTTTAACAATATTATCCGTAAGATACGAATCTAAGATAAGATACACACAACAACAACAACAACAACAACAGCAGCAGCTCAGCAGCCAGGCATCCGAGCATCCAGGCTCAATTAAGCGACCACCAAAAGATACCCAGATACCCAGATATGGGTATCTTTTACTCGGTTGCCCAGCTGCAGATACTACTCCTTTTATCAGGCGCCTTCCGCGGCTTAATGTCGTCAACTTTTTCGGGCTGATTACGTGAGCGGCGGGCAGAAGGAGGGCTTTGTGGATCGAGGGGCCACGGAAAGGTAGCTGCAACCAGCTGCATTAAGTTGGCCATGGGAAGTGAAGAGCAAGCACCTGCTTTTGGCCTGGCCAAAAACAGGAATCACATCATCATCATCATCATCATCGTGGTCTTTGTCTCTCGGGCTGCCTCGAAGGCTTCTTGTGGCTGTTGCTTTCCTCAAGCTGATTTGCATGCTCCTCAGCTTAGGAGTTTGTTAATGTTATTATGTATTTACCATGCACTCGTCAAAAATATTTGAAAGTCCATACTGGAAAATAAATTCGGATATCTTAGAAGAAGAATTAGATGTCATTACAGAAAAAATCTATATTGTGCACGTTCATAAATGCACGTAAGTAATCTACTATCCATATCGATGTGTCATCGGTAAGCTGATCACAGTGTAGCCACAACAAACTACTCAAATCAATCAGCGACTGGTGGCCATTTGGCGCGCCACTTTAAAGAAATTCATAAACAAGCAAATCGTTTGACGATTATTATTCATTTCGTTTCATTTATGATTTATGCGTCAGCAACACGCGACATGCCAACCTGGCGACCTGGCGACGTGAGCTGCAACTGGACATGAGACATCAGATACTGGGAATCTTGGATAGGCAGGGTTGTGGGGCTGATGGAGACCCCCATGACAATACCCCCGCCCCGCCCCCGCCCGATTTCGAAATTATTGCTTTATCAGGCGAATGCCAAGCCCAGTTTAGCGCGAGTATGTGTCCAGTCGACTGTTTAGCTGTTCAACAGTTCGAAGAATCGAGCCAAGCCAAGTCATGTCAAGTCAACAAGCAGCACTTTTTGCGCAACATTTAGGAACAAAAAGAGAACACTCATATACGAAGTACGAAAAGAATTAAGCAAATTGTACGCGGCATGCAGTTTTTAAACTGGGACAAGTCACAGACCTCCGATGGAACAGAACTTCAATTGAAAAGACAAACAACAGTACAGCAGTTGTCGACAGTTTTTTATCCGGCTCAGTATTTAGTAGTGCGATGTGTGTGTAGCACTAATTCCTGCCAAGTTTCCGGTTAGCCCCAGAACACAAAAATAAAAAAAAGAGTAGAGCAACTGGAAGAGCCACAACGTCAACAGCATTGTCCGAATTAAAACAACATAAAGTTTTTAATTACACTAGCAGCAGCATGCGAAAACATTACAGGGGAGCCTCCACAAACTCGCCTCGAAGCCTCGAAGTTGGGCAATTGAGTTGCAAATTGAGAAGCCGGAAGGTGGTGAAGGGCAAGGGGATTACATGGATATTTTTGAGGATGCTGCAGCTGATTCAATTATGAGCTCTTAACTCTATTGCCAGCGGCTCGAATCACTAATATTATGAAATTTGTAAGCCTTAGTTAGGGAGCTGTAACAGTTGAAGGTATAACTACAGCAGTAGGGTTCATTTAACAAAAATCGAACTATATAAAGAAATGTTGGAAGAAAACTTTGAGGAATCTGTATATGCAACTGATTAAAAATATGTGCACTATTTTCTTATGGCGTCGTTTCATTTAAAGTTTTTAAAATATGATAATCCTAGAAGGTGGACACATAGTTCGAATTTCAAGGGTTCTAAAAATAGCCTGTTCGCATAAAACCCTGCCAAAAAGTGTTTGCAATGCAATAGGAGGCTAACTAAGGCCATTCCCACGGACCTCAACTATTTGTTATCTGTGATGCAACTGACAAGGTTTTCCACTGGACGAGTCCATTGAGATTCACCTCCATGAGATCCCCCCTCGCAGCGCACACCTTGGTAATATTAGCACACAATATTTTATTACACAAAAATTTATGCAAAAATCAAGAGTAAGAAGAGAACAATAATAAATGGGCAGAGCAGACAGGGCTCAGAACCCTGACAGGCCCTGGAATCAGGCAACTGAAAGCTTTGGCGACGCTCTGCCGACGGCAAACCAAGAAATTCAGGAACGGTTGACTGGATCTTCGGTAATCGAAACTGGGAATACTCTTGTGGGAATTGGAAAGTATTGGTGATTTTCAAAAATATATTCCAAGTGCCTAATGGTATGATTTTAGGATTTTAATAATGTCTCGATAATGCGAGCCGATCTTTGAACATCAACTTTAACAGAATTACATTCTCTTGTCCTTAAATCAATCAAATATAAGCTTAATTGTAAAAAAAAAAAACAAATAAATTCAGGATCATATTTCCATTTTTGAAACAAACCACTAAGCTAGGCACTACCTCTACATAAACTTCTGCACAATTTCTAAAGCAATCAAGTCCTTAGTTCCAAATGAATTCCCCGTGATACCGATCCCCATCCAATCACCAATCGTAGGGTATATCCTTTTAAAACGCTTCCTCGCCGAAATTTGTGTTCAATTATGATACCCCCTATTAGGGTATAAAAGCGCAAAAAGCCAAGCACCGAAACTGTTTTATATGCAAGGCAAGGGCGTAAAAGGTTTTTTTAACGGCCAAAGCCGCAGCTGCAAAACTCAAGTCGCCGGCGTTGATTTATGAAAGTGCACGAGTCGACGTCGATCGGGATCGGAATCAAAGGGGGATAATGCAAATTGCCTGGCCTTTGCAGCTTTGCAACTTATGCAGATCAGTGCGGAGCACACACGTTTGACAGTTTCGCAGCGCTAACAACACCCACGCAAGCTGGATTATGTCGCCCACTCGAACTCGCAACTCACTTGGATGCCCGGATATCCGTAGGCGCTCTGGTAGAGCAGTAGGGTCATATAGACGACGGCGACGGCTAACATCATGGCTTGCAGGATTCGCTTAAAACGTTGCGGTGGCGAGAGCACAGTCAGGCTCATCATACGGTTACGGACCACTACGCGCACATTGAAGCACCGCCGATTTGATCACTGGGTAGGTTTTATATTCCAATATTAGCTGGTTCTTTTCCTGGATCGTATGAATTCTGCTCGATTTCTGAAATTACGATATCTTTTAAGTTTATTTCGATTTCGATATCGCAGCACGCGCGCACTGACGTCTTGCTTGTGGCAAGCTTGAAAAGCAACTGATTGTGGTAGCGCGATCTACTCTTCTCTTCTTCCAGCGAAAATCGTAAACAAAACAAAAACCAGAAAGACCAGTAAGCGGTGAGAGTAGCGAGAGAGAAAGAGAGAGAGAGAATTCCCTTTGAGCTGGTCCAATTGGAAACGTTAGCTGCTCCAATGGGAGCAGCTGGCGCTCTCTCTTCGATCGCGCTCGCTCTCATCCTCTCTCTTTAGCTTGTGCCACAGTAGCTGCCGAAGGCAATTTTCATGTGCTCGTGTGTCGACCCCCACTCAGCCCACTTCTGATCGGAATCGGGGATTCGGAATCGTGTAAGGCAGCCTTTGAAGGTCCCTTTTCCAGGTGGCGGCCGTATCCTTAAAGTAAACATAGTTCAACTGACTTGGCAGCGCTCCAAATGCGGTGACTTCTTGGCTATGTCATATATACCCCCACTCCCCTCCTGACTACCCTGCCACGCCCCACCGCCCACCGTCGGCGACGACAATTCCATTAAAAGTTGTACGTTGTCACTTTGCGTTAACTTATCTGTGGAGCATGTTGTGCGATCGCATTTTTATTGTCGCCATTGTCTCTCGCTCTCTCCATCGCTCTTTCGCCTGGCTTCCCTACCCTGCCCACACAGGGAAGCCTACACACTCTTAAATCATGCACTTGGAACAAAAAGTGCAAGCATTAAACTTTATTTAAACATTCAAGAGCCGCTCCTCTATTTACCATTGAAATTTTATTTCAAATAGAGAGGTCTTTTCAGATTATATTATACCTTTAAGTGGCTTAGAAATAGTTAGACAGTGTATTTATGGATAAGTAATTAATTTAACTAAAAAATACAAACAGAAGAATTCTTTTACAATAATTTCAAACTACTAATTTCTACATCCCTTTCTCGCTCCGTGCATCAAATGCATCCACATCTCACGTGCGTCGGCAGCGTTCTGCGACGTTTCTTTGTCGCTCGGTTTTTGTGTAGCACTTGGCCTGCTCCCCACTTGACAATGCTTTGCATGCCAGGCACCATCCAGCAGTATCTTCCCGTTCCTCCTCCTCTTGCTGCTCTCAGCCCATTCAGCTCGATCCCATTCCATCCCAATCCGAATCCCATCCTACTCCTCACCAGCTTGTCATATTCCATGTTTGTGGCGGCGACAAAAGCTTTTGCGGACACCTCTGCCCGCGTCGACTGCGCTGCCCGCACAATCAGCAACTCGGCATCTTGTTCGCTGTCCCTTTGTGCGCCTTTCGCCTGAATTGCATTAAGCAGAGTCGGCGGAGCACTGCAAGAAAATAGTGAATTCGTATTTAATTCGGTAAGAGAACAGCATAAAAATGTAAACTTTTATCGCCTTGTGTCAGCTGAAAAATCTATCCAACCCTTAATAGTTTAATGTTTTAGATTATTTAAGACTGAGCCCTTTAAATACAAAAGCTTAGCATAAATTTAGAACCATCGACAATTACCCAGGGGCTTTAAAACTGTTTAACTTAAGTGGCCATTGTGTGTACCCAAATGAGCAAGCAAAATCAATTGGCCTTCACAGTGTTTTAATTATTTTTATTAGTTTATTATTATGTCAGTATGATTTTTCTACCGGTGCAGAGACGGTGGTAGCGGCGACGCAGGCCATTCCAACCTTGTTCTGCCACAGAAAAAGACATCGCTCGGCTGGAATCAGCCGCCCGCTTGCCACGAAACCCTCGGAACCCACTTCCCATTCCTCCGTATTCCGCCCACTCCCATTGCTCATTTTTAATGTGCAATTCCGTATGTACAGTTCGTAGCCATGGCCACCATTCCGCTCCGTATAAGTGTGTGTGTGTGTGTGTGTTTGCATAGCAGCTTGGTTGCCGGTTAGGCATGTGCCACCTCCAGCTGCAAGCTGCCTGTTCCAAGTTCCGATCCCCAGCCTCCAACTTCGGCTGCAACTTCAACTGCATCTTCAACTGCAACTTCAGCTGAAAAGCCCAGATCACAACCTAGCCTTATAACCAAACGAGTGCAGCTCCGTTTATCGGGCGGCCTAACCTTGTTAGGATTGTAAAATGTAAACCGAAGGCGTTGCCACGGACTCAGTGCTCAACTCGGACTTACACATCCCAAACCATTTTAAGATCTCCATAAAAATTAAAAAATAATTGTTCAATAACACTTTTGAAAATACCATACAACTTCGCATGCAGCTTGCAGCACAACAAAAATGTTTTCTGAAATGGTTTCACCTTTAAAAATAATTTGAAATCACTTTTTTTCAGTGTAGCCTAGCTCTAGCTTCTCAACTGATCGGCTGGGCATCCAGATAAAATTTCGCTCGGCTGGCACACGCTCAAGTTGCCTCCATCCGCGTCCTCGTCTTGGTCCTCAACCACGGTCATCGTTAATCGAAAACGGGCTGCGCCGTCGCCCTGCGGTTACGAGTGTCGCCAGGCCAAAGCGAGCCGCAGATGGAGCGGAGGATGCGAATGGTGATGGGGATGGAGCAGGGTAGGAACGAGAGTGCTTTCAGGGCATCAACGAAGGGGCCTTTAAGCCTGGCCAACAACTGTGCGCGTGCGCAGAACCGCCAACCTGGCAATGTGTTCATTTCGGTACCATATTTCGTTCGGTGGTGCAGGAATTATGCCCGGTAGTCATGCAGCTCCAGCAACTCATGCAGCAATACACCGCGAAATAAACCTGAATATTTTATTAGCTCAGCATTTAAATAACTTTTTTGTTTTAAAAGCAATTATTTCCCTTTCAACGGAAATCTGCACTTAGATTGAATAGATGAATGAGGATAAAAGTCATGTCGTAAAAATTGTGCCAAATAAAAATTGTTAATAAAAAATGATAACTATAAATATTAGTTACTTGGAACATACGTTTTAATCGCCAAACATATTTCTCCTGGTGCTTTCGCTAATCGCGAGGAGGTCGAAATTAAAGCGAGTATTTGACTGACGGACCGACGCAGTCTCTGTGGCCGAAGTGAGTGACTAGTTGACTGCCAGACACGCGGCTTGATTGGACGCCTTGTCCACGTCGGCATCCAGATTCAAATCCACGTCCAAGTCCACGACCGCACTCGGCTCAATGTCCGCGGAAATGGGGAACGGGAATGGGTGGGCTCTATGAAAATCGGAATGGGCTCTTAGTACTGCACACTGGGCTTAGAAATGGAGGCAAAGTAGGAACACCAAACGACCGACACCCAAGCGAGACGCAGCGGTCACACATTCGTCATGGAGACTGTTGGGCCACAATTGCGGTCAAAATAATAGCACTTATCTGCTGGTAGTATTTTAAGAATATGTGCATGAATAACAGTAACAAAAATAATAGTTATATTTAAAATATATACCTATACGTGCTGACCTAGAAGTGTGTCTCCTGTTGTGTTGCACATCCATCCATGTAAACATGCACTATTCGCATTCGATTTTGATGCGTATTGATGGCTGCCCGACCAGCGTGACTGACGCTAAGCAGCTCCGAGATTAATGGTTCCAAATTAGTCAGTGTCACTTATTGGAACGTTGAGCTCACCCCCCCCCCCCTTTGAACGTGGAAAATGAACAGGAAAAAGGGGAACTCCACGGCACTGGAGGCAGCTTAAGCGGATTCATTAAGACCAACCGCTGAAGTCAAAATAAAAGTCAATTACAATTCATCACAATGAGTTCGTACAATTGAAGGTAACAGATCAGACCGGAGAAAAGCCCGAAAACAGAGAGAAAAATAAAAAATTAATTTCGACATTGTGTTTACAATATCATCGATCAATAACTGTCAACACAGCGGCTCGATTTTTTGAGTCAGTGTTGCCCTATATGAAGGGTTTGATGGTTTTGATAGGGAGTTGGATAAGAAAGTGTATAACGAGAAACTTTAAAACATAAAGCAAATTGAGATCCTTTTTTTTTTGACATGCATTTTGCTAAACAGTTTACGTAAATCTTTTGAGAATCGCATAGAAGAGCGCATTGTTATAATGTTCAGTACAGTAAGAATCGCAACGAAGAGCACAGCGATTTCGACTCGAACCCGCCTCCAATTTCGCTGCACCCATATTGTAATATTCCTTGTATTTATTTCTTTACCGATTCCTGATGGTTTTCGATGGTTAAGATTGCGGGCGATGAGAGTGGAGATGCGAGAAACTGGAGACCACCTGGCGTCTGCAGACCCCGCTAATTGCATTGTGGGTACGCAGGGCACAAAGGAAAGTTGCCAGGTGATGATATCAGCATGATCAAGCACTTAAGTAAGTACAAATGATTCCCCCATCTTGTGCTGCTCCCTTACCCTTCAGCCCCCAGTTAGTTGGATAGTACGGAAAAGTTTACAATTTGTTGATTCAACGCGGCATGAAATCGGCTTGGAACTTTGTACAACTTTAATTAACCGATTTCTGCCGACACAGCGCTGGAATGGTGGTAAAAGTCATAGAAGTAAGTTAAATTACATTTAATCCGATTAAAGTTCAGCTCGCTTTCGGCAAAGCGATTCGATTTGTCTCGTTTGGAAGGGCTAAGGCCGCTGATGACCGCTCGATCGTATGGCGGCAGATGGTTCCACTCACAAAGTTCATTAAAAGTGGCCAAGTTAATGCGCTGGGCAAACAACGGACATAAAACTGGAAACGCCGATACGAAACTCAAGCCTGAACTCGTTCCATGCATACTTGTGCGATGATTTTTCCCAAAACCTAATTTTCAATTTACCAAAACAATTAACAGCAAATTTTATTGGCTTTTAAGCCAGTCAAACACTCGAAACAGTGAGCGCATCGTAAAACCAAGAATATGTATCTCACAGAATGCCGCTATTGATCCAGTATATTTGTACAGACCCGAAGATTTGTTTGCTTTACTTTTCTACTAAAAGTACGTGTGTATCTTTTAATTAACAGATCCCGGAATGGGATCTATAAAACTGTTGTAACCGAATCCGCTCTACCTATTTGATTTGTTTGATTGGCAAATGGCATGGATATCACTTGGTTCTGGTCGGTTTTTTTTTTCCTTGCTTTCCATTCCCAGCACGGCTTCATCTGTAAATCTCTCGATGGGCAAAGTAGGTGCCAGCTAGCATGTTGTCTTGCATGTCGAAATCAGCTCCTATCCTACAGGCTGCTCCATGCTGCTCTATGCTGCTCCTTGCTGCTCCACGTGGGGCACGTCGCGGCCTAGCCACTGATAAAAATAGTAGTGGTAAATGGTAGTCATGGAGTGCGCAGTTCGGAGTATCTGGGCATCTTCGTGCTGTTATGGCGGCTCTTACATTATGTTGCCTTTGTTTCCAGTGCGCATTACATGGGAGAAGGACGAGAATTATATGCAAGTGAAAATGCCATTTAAAAGCAGATAAATAAACTTAATGCGAAACAGCGCCGCAGGAAAGGATGAGAAGTGTCACTTGTGTGGATATTTATGTCGGTTATGGGGGCATTCCATAAAGTTCAGTGAGGAATATCCTGTGGCGCAGATGGAAGGAGAGTCCGCCTCCACATCACAACTAACATGGCCAACTCTATTATTAGGCCCAGCTGAGAACCGTTAAGACACAGTCTACCTGTGGCCCCACCAAATTGGGCCTTGCGTGCCACAAAACAGCGTCTGGGCCATCGCCATCAGATCTCCGCCTTTAAATGCTGCGTTTGCGAAGCGCAAAGGAAGCTATAAATAACAATTAATTGTATTATTAAACTAATTCGAAAATGCAGCTACAAGAGGACGAAAGGCAGTCAGTCATGCGATCTCAAAACCTGCCACATCAATTTTTGGTAGCCCCACTTTTTAGCGAACTCGGTCGACTAATTTACATTTCGCTGTTCTGTCCAGGGCAAAAGTAAAAGTACTCAAGTCGTCGAACGTCGTTTCTAAAAAATTGTGCCCTACGGCCAGAAGACACAGCCTCAGTTTTTGGGTCCCATCATCCCGAGACCAATCAATTATGGAATCGGTCAACGATCAGCAAGGAGCTGCCGACTCCCGCCTGCACGCAATAGCCCAAAGGAGTCGAGTCGGATGGTCACTCGCTGGCCAGTGGATCGTGGTCGCGAAAGTTCCAACAACTTACTCATAATCAAAAGTCTCTCAGAATCAAATATCGAAATTTGTAATTTAACAAAGAAGAGTAGAGTGAAAATCATTTTAAACAAAATCTTTTATTCGATAGGTAGGCATAATTTATATGACGATGTAAATTTATCATTTTTATACAACCCTAAAAATCCTACGAAATATAATACAAAAGCCAAAATAATATTGCAGTATCTTAATGCAAAAAGTTTATTTCAGTTACCTGGAACGGGAGAGCAAAGCTTTGATGCCTTTTACAATAAATGGCTTTACGTAATGAACATCCGTATAGACACCGGGATAACGCCTGCTCGCACATCCGATCCCAAAGGACACAATGCCGCAGACTTGTTTTTCGTAAACCAAGGGACCTCCTGAGTCGTAGGTGCAAGCATCCTTTTTTCCCAAAACTGAGGCACAAAACATGCTATCCGATATGGAGACTGCATTGAAGGAATGCGACTTTTAGAATATATTAACGCACTTTTAAGTTAAGTATATAAATAACGTGCGAATGTACTTTCATTTCATGGAGTTACATTGCAAGCGTTCTCACCTGATTCCCGATAGGCTTCGCGGCATATTCTTTTTTCAATCACAGGTACTGATACCGTGCGGAGCATATGCCCCGGACCCTCGTCATCCGGATTTGTCATTCCCCAGCCGGATACGTCCATTGTCTGTCCCGGAGTCAAGGCCGTACTGCACAAGGATAGAGTTCCGATGTTTTTTCCAACCATCGGTCGATTCAGTAGCACCACAGCCACGTCCATGTTCATGGTGACCATTTTAAACTGGGCCGACTTAATGAAGCGCTTAACTTGACGACGAATGCCTTTTTCGCTGAGTCTGGAGATGCCACCATCCACGCTCCAGGCTTCCTTTTCTGCTCGGTCCTCAAAACAGTGCGCCGCCGTGAGGACAATGAGCTCATGGATTAAAGTACCGCCGCAGATGAAATTATTGAAGTACCGCATTGCCACCAGGTATCCGCCCAATTTCGCGTTGGTGGTCACCCGACCACCAATAACACGGGTTTGATAAGCCGGAGGCAGCACTATTTTGGCCAACTTTTTCAAGTCAATGGTCTCGTTGTGCTGCAGGGCATGATTGTTTATTAAAATACCAGCAAGCAGAAAGAGAAATAGAAGACGTTTCATGCCGAGCACTGAATGGATTTTAACAACAGCTTCGTTTCTGACCGTATAAAAGTGGCTTTAGGAAAACTAATCGGTGTAAAATAATTTGATTAGAATTACGATTGTATAAATTAATGGCAACAACTCGATGCTCTTCTAACTAGTTAGTGGATTCCCTTAAAATATCTCCGTTCGTATGCTGTCAGAAAAATCCCTTCATAATGTACATCGAATATATATATTTTTTAAAAATTTTTCGTTTTGTTCAAAGCATGTGTTTCAGGCCACGCCTCGGTCTAAGAAGAATTACAAAACAAGTTCAAAAATGGCTTAATCGACAACAATATCCAATGAGTACGGCCTCAGTTGTGGTCCAATATCACGAAGAACCAGACAAATCAGATGGTGACAGCAAACTTTACCGTGCCTTGACCTTATCAAATGGATTACGTGCTATGCTAATATCGGATTCTTATATTGACGAGCCGTCAATTCATCGTGCGTCCAGAGAAAGTTTGAATTCCTCCACCGAGAATTTTAATGGGAAATTGGCGGCATGTGCAGTACTTGTTGGCGTTGGATCATTTAGTGAACCGCAACAATATCAGGGATTAGCACACTTTGTGGAACACATGATATTTATGGGGTCTGAGAAATTCCCCGTAGAGAACGAATTCGATTCGTTTGTGACCAAAAGCGGCGGTTTCAGTAATGCGCATACTGAAAACGAGGAGACTTGCTTCTACTTTGAGTTGGATCAAACTCACCTGGATAGGGGTATGGATCTATTCATGAACCTAATGAAGGCTCCACTAATGCTTCCCGATGCCATGAGTCGCGAACGCTCTGCCGTCCAGTCGGAGTTCGAACAGACCCATATGAGAGATGAGGTGCGGAGAGATCAGATCCTGGCGAGCTTAGCCAGTGAGGGATATCCACATGGCACTTTCAGTTGGGGAAATTATAAGACCCTTAAAGAGGGCGTCGATGATAGCAGCCTGCACAAAGAGCTTCACAAGTTTTACCGAGATCACTACGGCTCCAACCGAATGGTTGTTGCACTCCAAGCCCAGCTTTCGTTGGATGAGTTGGAGGAATTGCTGGTCCGTCATTGTGCAGATATTCCTACTAGCCAGCAAAATTCCATTGACGTATCCCAGTTAAATTACCAAAAAGCCTTTCGAGACCAATTCTACAAGGATGTATTCCTAGTTCAGCCCGTTGAAGATGTGTGCAAGCTGGAGCTTACTTGGGTGCTACCCCCAATGAAGAACTTTTACCGCAGCAAGCCGGATATGTTTATTTCCCAACTCATTGGTTATGAGGGAGTTGGAAGTCTATGTGCATACCTACGTCATCACCTTTGGTGCATTAGCGTTGTGGCAGGAGTTGCTGAAAGTAGTTTCGATTCCAACTCAATTTACTCCTTGTTCAATATATGCATTTATCTGTCTGACGATGGCTTCGATCACATAGACGAGGTGTTGGAAGCCACATTTGCGTGGGTTAAGCTTATAATTAATAGCGATCAACTTCAGGATTCCTATAAGGAATCTCAACAAATTGAAAACAATAATTTTCGATTTCAAATCGAGCCGCCTCCTATTGACCATGTTCAAAGCATTGTTGAGAGCTTTAACTACCTGCCATCAAAAGATGTACTTACTGGACCTCAGCTCTATTTTCAGTACGAAGAATCGGCTATTGAGCTTCTAAGACAGCATATGAATAAATTTAATTTTAATATAATGATCTCATCCTATATACCATATGAGAAAAATGAATACGATCAGAGAGAACCTTGGTTCGGAACTCAGTTCAAAACCATCTCTATGCCCCCAAAATGGCAAACTATGTGGGAACAGTCAGCGACTATAAAAGAGTTGCACTATCCGCAACCAAATCCCTTTGTAACCACGGATTTTAAAATACATTGGGTAGAATCGGGAAAACCACATGTTTCCAGAAGTCCGAAGGCTTTGATCAGAAATGATTTATGCGAACTCTGGTTTCGCCAGGATAACATTTTCAAACTTCCAGATGGGTATATAAACCTGTATTTTATCACTCCACTAGTTCGTGAAAGTGTCAAGCAATATATGCTGGGAGTCCTATTTACCTATTTAGTGGAATTCAGAATGGCAGAGCAATTATACCCAGCCTTGGAGGCAGGTCTAACTTATGGCCTATACATCGGTGATAAAGGATTGGTTATGAGAGTCAGTGGGTACAATGAAAAGCTGCCCCTGTTGGTAGAAATTATATTAAACATGATGCAAACTATTGAGCTGGATATAGGTCAAGTAAATGCTTTCAAGGATCTTAAGAAACGACAAATTTATAATGCCCTTATAAACGGGAAATCTCTTAATCTTGATTTGCGCCTTAGCATTTTGGAAAATAAGCGTTTCAGCATGATTTCAAAATACGAATCTGTTGACGATATAACCATGGATGATATAAAATCCTTTAAGGAAAATTTTCATAAAAAAATGTATGTTAAAGGTTTAATACAGGGCAATTTTACGGAAGACCAAGCCACAGATTTAATGCAAAAAGTTCTTGACACATATAAAAGCGAAAAGTTGGACAATTTATCGGCCTTGGATAATCATTTACTGCAAATCCCATTGGGATCATACTATTTAAGAGCTAAAACGCTTAACGAGGATGATTCAAATACAATTATAACCAATTACTATCAAATAGGACCGAGTGATCTGAAAATGGAATGCATCATGGATCTGGTGGAATTAATTGTCGAGGAGCCGTTTTTCAACCAATTAAGGACTCAGGAGCAATTGGGCTACAGCTTGGGAATTCATCAACGAATTGGATATGGTGTGTTGGCCTTTCTTATCACCATAAATACTCAGGAGACAAAACATCGAGCAGATTATGTGGAGCAACGTATTGAAGCCTTTAGGTCTCGAATGGCTGAACTTGTCTCCCAGATGAGTGATACAGAGTTTAAGAACATACGAGAAACTCTAATTAATGGAAAAAAGCTGGGCGACACAAGTTTGGATGAGGAAGTTTTGAGAAATTGGAGTGAGATTGTCACAAAAGAATACTTCTTTAATCGGATAGAAACGCAAATACAAATGCTGAGCCATTTAACGAAGGAGGACGTATTGAACTTCCTTAATGATAATGATAAAAACAATTTAAGAAAACTTTCTGTCCAAGTGGTGGGAAACCATAATCAAACATCAAATTCAACAGCCCAAGCCAGTCGATCCGGATCTTTGAGTGACTTATTAGACGATGTACAGGACAATATGGCAAATGAAACAGATTCAGCTAAGCCAATGACCGATAAGATCAGACTTGAGTTTTTGGGAGAGAGCGATGATCCTTCAAGCATTAAGGATATTTATGCTTTCAAAAAGGATCTATATGTCTTTCCCCTGTTCAACACCAATCCCAATCTTGCAAATAAATCGTAAAAATATACCGTGCAATAAATTTGATTAGCACTATTATTTTTGCTCAGCATGTTCAACTTTAAGTTGTGCCTCCCTCCTGAGAATTGTTATGAAGCCAGTACAATTACGCGGTATATGTCCATGCAATGTTACCAGTGGAGTCTTACCGATCAAAATACGATGTATTTCTATCTCGGTATGCCTATAATTAAGCAAGCCAAATCCGAAAGAGCGAGACCAAATGAGACCAGAACATATTTTATAAATGATTTCTAAGTGTAGAAAGCTTTTATTTATCGTTTTGCTAGCAAAGCTTTAATGCTTTTCTCGATAAAAGGCTTCACGTACATAACATCCGTGTAGACGCCAGGATAACGGTTGCTAGCACATCCAATGCCAAAGGACACTATGCCACACACCTGCTTTTTGAACACCAACGGCCCACCTGAGTCAAAGGTGCACGCATCCTTACGTCCCAGCACTGCAGCACATATCATACTGTCGGTTATTTTAGCTGTTAAAGCAAATAAAATAAACAGTACAAGACCGTCGTGTGGAGTAAGCCCTATTTAAGTTCCATACGAACTTACCCGTGGGCTGATAGGCAGCGCGACAGTTCTTTTTGTGAATAATTGGCACTGTCACCGTACGTAGTAAGTTGTGGGGCCCACGTCCTCGGGGAGCGGTCATGCCCCATCCGGAAACCACCAGTTCTACGCCTGGCTTAAGGCTCACCGAACATAAGCTCAGTGTTCCGATGTTTTTAGCCTTCAATGGAGTTTTCAGCAGTACCACTGCTACATCCATATTCATGTCGTCCTCTCGAAATTGCTCGGACAGGATGAAGTCCTTAACATGGCGTCGAATACCCTTTTGATTGAGATTCGAAATGCCGGCAGCCACAATCCATTCGCTCGCCTTCATTCGACCCAGAAAACAGTGAGCCGCCGTCAGGACGATGTTTTCGTTGAGCAATGTACCGCCACAAACAAAATCGTCTTCATAAAGCAAGGCTGTTAGGTATCCTCCCAACTTGGCATTTGTGGTCACATGGCCGCCAATTACGCGAGTTTCATGTGGTGATGGAAGAACTATCTTGGCCAGCTGTGCCACATCGAGAGTGAGATTTTTGCCCGGTTGACCACTTTCATCCGGCAGGGAAAGCACAATTTTCTCCTGTTCTTGGCCATATACTTGGGTCGAAACTAAAGTGCAAGCCAGCACGCAGCAAACGAGATGCCATTCCATTGTTCACAGGGAGTGGAGTGGAATGGCACTTGCCCAATAGACCTTCCACCCAAGTCATTTTACAATATAAGCGTGGCGAATGCAGCTAATCCGAGACAAATACCACTTACATATTACATACATGCGACACAGTCCAATAAGTATCAGATAATCTCTTTCTTTAATTTTGAAATTTAATCATCGTTTTGCCAGCAACACCTTAATGCTCTGCTCGATAAAGGGCTTCACATACATTATGTCCGTGTAGACACCGTAGTATCTCTTACTGGCACATCCTATGCCAAAGGACACGATGCCACATACTTGATTCTTGTACACCAAGGGACCGCCGGAGTCAAAGGTGCATGCATCTTTTTTTCCCAGCACTCCGGCGCAAAACATACTGTCTGTTAAATGAACTGAAAACAAATAATGTGTTTTCGGAAAGGTTCTTAAGACAAAAGTAGTGTATGCTAAATACCTTTTAAAAATAAATCAAAGTGCTTATGACTTTCCCAATCTAAAGTTACCAAAGTTATTAACCCCATATTGCCGTGCAATATTCCACTCACCCGTCGGCAGATAGGAAGCACGACACTTTTTCTTATCCACGACTGGCACTGTCACCGTACGCAATAGTTTCTGTGGGCCAAACTCACTGTTCTCGGTGAGACCCCAACCGGAAACGCGGAGTTCCGTGCCTGGCATTAGCTGTTTTTTGCACAATATCAGCTGTCCGAGAGACTTGCCCTTCATGGGTTTCTTTAGCCGTAATATGGCCACATCCATGTTCATGTCATCCTCGCGAAATTCGGCCGACTTGATAACTTCCTTGACTTGACGCTGGATACCTCTATCATTGAGCTTGGAGGCGCCGCCGACGGCCAACCAATCGCTGATCTTCACCCGTCCCAGAAAGCAATGCGCTGCCGTCAGGACGATAAGGTCGTGAAGCAGGGTGCCTCCGCAAACGAAGTTCATTTCGTAGCGCAGTGCGATTAGATAGCCACCGAGCTGTGCATTCGTAGTGACATCACCACCGACGACCCGGGTCTGGAATCCAGGCCGTTGCACAATCTTTGCCAACTTGTTCACATCGATGGTCTGGTTGAGGTCCTGGGCAAGGACTTCTATGCTGGCTAAGGGGGCAGTCAGTAGACAGTAAAGCAAAAGACCTTGCATTGCAGACGAGGGGTGGAGAGCAAAAACCACAGACTGTTTCTAACGCACTCCACTAATTGAAGCGTGAAGAAACAACTTAAGCTAAACCAATGGAAATAATTCAAGACTTCGTTGTACGGCAATTGAGTTTAATTGCTGGTAATTGGAAAGTGTACGCTGTGGTCTGTGTTTGTTTGGTAGTTGTTGGTTGAGCAGCGTTCGCGGATCTAGGAGAAGCTCAATGGTCTGATCTCCTGAAGGAGCTGGGGAATATAGTACATCTGGTTGGCATCGCGATTACGGATATCCGTGGCTTGTGAATACATGGAGTTCTAGGAGAAGCTCAATGGTCTGATCTCCTGAAGGAGCTGGCGAATATAGTACATCTGGTTGGCATCGCGATTACGCATATCCGTGGCTTGTGGATACATAGAGTTGATAAGCTGATGCAGATCCGAGTAGGTCTGTTGGGTAAAGACATTAAGTACATTTTATTACAATACTGTTTACATTCAGAGTTTACCCCCATATTGCGCCAAGTACTTTTATAATTAAGTTTTATTACTTTGGTATCGTCCGAACAGAGCTCCGAAACATCCACAAAGGTCGAAACCTCGGGCGTTACCCGGACCGTGACCTCCGACCCATCGTGTATATCCCGGGTATTTTGTAGACAAAGCACGAGATCACGATCCTTTGCTAGGCGATTCCACTGGCTGCGGCTAAACTTCATCAGCTTACCGTGCACGGCGATGGCATCGTAGATGTGCAACTCAGCTGCCAGGTGCTTCTGCGAGAAATAGCCCTGATCGATGTAGAAACATGCGTCGAGCTCCGCAAACACGTTCAGGTTCATGTCCTGAAGGCGCTGTAATGGGACGTACAAACGCAAGGAATTCTCTCTGAAGATTAGACATATTTAACCTTGCGAAGCTCGACGAAGTCCGAGATGGGTTTATCGATATCTATATATTTGAACGGTCTATGAACGTACTCCTTGGGTATATCAATCGCATGGCACCGTATGCCATCCTTGCTGATGAAGAAGACTACACGCACATGGTAGGTGTCCAATGTTAGGATGATCTCATCGTGGCTGCAAGGACAATTTCAAAATATGAATAATTATGGTAAAATTAGCTTGAGGGCAATCATAATTCCCTACTTCTGCTCGTTCTTCTCCAATTCCCAGTGCCTGAAGGGGAAATGCGCGTATCGTCGATAGGCGAATCCAAAATGTCCCAATCGATCCGTCTTCACGATAACCACCTTACTTTCCTTATTAAAACTCGACTCCAGAATGAACTCGGTAGTCCAGTGGGCAGCGTTTCTGGGTTCTGCGCTTTGAGATAAAATCGTCGAAGGCAGTCGACTATCTTTTCTGCTCTTAATCATTTGTTCACCAGTGTCGCTGGTTTCACTGAGTTCATACTCTATATCCACCGGTCGAGCAATGCTCATGATGCTACTGTCCAGCTGTCTGACAGACCGTCTTCCGAAATAACTCTGTCGACGAGATCGAGTCGTAGGAATGGGATCTGAATAAGCTTTCCTGCTCATTCTAACGGCGTGTGTGGTTTGTTCCACAATCCTTTTCGGAGCATCCAAGTATTTGTCCTTAATGCCTTCCAACGTTCTTAGAAGGCCAAGCATAGTACCCTCCTCTTTCGAACTATCGGTGCGGTCAGTCTCCACACGCAAGTCTTCCGTCACAGGAAACTTTGGGTACAGTCGTTCTGGATTGGACTGATCTTCGTAATTGAAACTGAACTTCTCGATTTGTGTAGATCCGACTGATTCGGTCAATTGCCTTTTGTAAAGTTGCGTAACCGGAATCTTTTTCATAGCCTGTGCTTCCATCTTATCATCTTGGAAGTCTCGCGGGAACCTAAGCGAGGATATTATTCTGGGTAAGCATTGATCCTGAAGAAGGCTAAGATTTCTCTTTGATATTGGCTCCTTCACCAGATTAGAGTTCTTAAACGTTTTTTTATATTGTATCTGCTCCGTTTCCATACCGCTCTGTCGCACAATTGTTAAAGCAGATGGACGGTAGATATTGACCGAATTTTCTCGAGCCGGCTGGTGGTATGTTGGCCTGTTGCTTTGCGGTGGCTTCTCCTCTGACATGCTTACAGATCCTGACGTGGTTGGCACTCTGAGTACTGATTCGTTTTCCTTTCGGGATGACTTTCGCACAGGCTTTTTCTTTTTGTCTAGCTTTTTATCCAATTCTTCTGCTTTCGCTTTCGACGGCGTTTCTTCGATTTCGCTCTCGAAGAATTGGCAAACAATGGGTTCTCCCCACAAGCACAAATGATTGGGCACCTTGAAGGTGAGAAAGTAATAAGGCAGCTCATCTGGTTCCAAGTGCAGTGGAATTTTAGAGGCTTCCCCAACTTCGGTATCCCTCATTATATCTGTGCCGATATCCAATTTGCTAGGCTGCATACTACATTCCTCCGTACTCGATTCGTCCAAAATATTTAGAGATTTCCGCAGTACACGTCCATCCTCATGCAGCGTTATATTAAATTTCTCATAAGAGGCATGTTTGGCTTTTCCCACAAAGACCAACGAGACTATGCCACCTAAGATGATGAAACGACGCAGGTTCACCTATAAATAAAATTAGAGTTGATCACGTAGTTACCAATTTAATATATATATGACATACCTCTGAGGGCAGTAAATTTATATTGCCTGGATGGAAGTATCTATTAAAGAAGTCAGTGCAATCTCGTTTTTCGTGCTCCAGAAATATCTTGCGTGGATCAGGAAACATGCCAGCTGGAAGCTCTTGTGGCATTTTTGGCGGCTTTGGAATCGCAATTTTTTTTTTCTGAGACTTCCTTTTTTCTTTTGCTTCGGCTTGTGCGATAAAACTGGAAGAGAACGGTACGTATTATAACTATTAGTGACCGATCCTATATATATATTTACGCTATGGCCTCATTGTAAGCCCGCATTTCCGTTTCCATTTTAACCACGAGATCTTCCTGTATATCCATCTGGGTCATCCATTCGCTCATTACACTATCTGCGATATCCACCAGACCACAGTTTGGGATTACAGAACTATCAATGACCAGCTCAAAGCTTTTGGCCAGATGGGAGAGCGGATCGAAGAAGGTTCGCACACACCGCAGTGTAAGATTGTCGCAAAGCACACTGAGTGGCAGTTGAATAGTCACACCCACGCAGTTCAGATCGGAGCACATTACGGGTAGCCTGAAAATATTAATTAATGTATTTTCAGGCAGTGCCATTAAGTCAATGACTAACTTCAAGTAATTGAAACGAATGGGTACATCCTGTAGTCCCCATATCTCCAGGTCAAAGTTGCTGCATTTATAGCAGTAGCATGACAAGATACTATCCTTGTTCCTACGAGAAATATGCAAGGTCATCGATCAAAACGATGAAATAACATAGAAATTCACATGACCCTACATCATTAAGGCATCAGGAGAAGAGACCACGCGATAGGTCAGTTTGTCAAAGAAACTCTCTATTTCCCCATAAAGTTCATTAGGAATCTAGACGGAAAACTAAAACACCTTGATTCCTAGAACTGTAGTTTTAATGGACGGCATGTTTTTACCTTATCCAGCTCACGGACTTGAAATGTTGGCAAATGTACGAGCTCATCGTCGTTACGGAGAACTCTCTGTACCCTTTCTATGGTTGCCAGGATACGTTGCACTGTTTCATCGTAGAGCTGTCCTACGTTTGGCCTTGATTTTTCCATGATTTTTCGGGTCCTATCGCATCTGTCAGGTGCTTGAGAGAGGACACTACACTCGTCCACTGAAAGAACCCAGCTTATTTCGTTAGCGCACGACTCTTGCTCCATAAAATTAAGCTGGAATATGAATTTTCGAATTTCGGCGGGTCGACTGGGATTGGGTAATCCATCACAAGCCAAGTAACTATTCCATTTGTCGTTACGCAACTTTTGTTTCTGAAGTTCCTTGTACTCCTCGACGGCATCTGGAGAAAAAACCTTGCTCTATATATTTTACATATAACTCTTTTTACAATACTGTACCATCAATAAAGGCTACACTTGTCTTAAGATCCGCCAAACGCTGCATATATATATTTCTTCGGGCCATCCACTCCTCCTCCGAAAGAAGTTCCACGGCTGGTTTAATGGAAACCGCGTCCTGGTTCTTCCTTTTTACCATTTTATAAAAATGTTTTTTTTTGTATTTGTTTTAGTGTATCTGTGTCAGTTTATAAATGTAACTGACTGCAATGACATTTTCAAAAATGACTTATCTGACAATATGAATTATTGTAAAATTTATACAGAAATCTTGACAATACCCTAGGAGTAACTTAAAGGACGAATCTCATTTAGAAGCCTTTTTAAGTAGACGAAGAGCATCGCGTCTTTATTGGAACCCTCGAGGGTATGGGGATTAAGCGAATAAATGGCCTGCCCAAAGTCATTATAATTCTGCAGTTAAGGGAATTGTTGATAACACTCCTACGAATAATAATAGTGATAATAGCAATGAATACTCACGTTAACATTCCGCCAAGTATCCTCGTAACGAAGCTTCACAACATTCACATCATCCGAACACATCTCGGAAATCTTGACAAAGGTTGTCTTCTCGGGTGTAATACGCATTGTGACCTCCGAGTAGTCCGAGTTGTCCTTAGCTATCTTCATTTCCACGATGATATCACGTCGTTGGGCTAGGCGATTCCAGCTGGATCGGCAGAACTTCATCAGCTTGCATTGCAGAGCCATGGTATTGTAGGTGTGCAGCTCTAAGGCAATATGCTTGATGGAGAAGTAACCATTTGTAATGTAATAACTAGCATCGTTTTCAGCAAAAATATTCAGATTCCTTTCAATGAGTAGCTGAAAAATAAAAAATCGGCGTCAAAGAGGTAAGGAACTCTCCACAAACCTACCTTTCTCAGTTCGCGAAAGTCCGAGATTGGCTCGACGATCTCCAAGTACTTGACCGGCTTGGCAGTATATCCTTTGACCAGATCAGTCACATAGCCACGCACTCCTCGTGCTGAGATGTAGAAGAACATTCGCACATGAAATGTGTCGAGACTGAGGATGACTTCATCTGGACTGTATAGGATGGGATTTTATACATAGAGTACCCCTAAGATGCGTAAGACCGACCACTTACTTATCCTCACTGGGCTGCAGACACCAATCGCGGAATGGAAAGTGCTCGTATCGCTTGAAGGCCAATCCGAAAATGCCCAAACGATCCGTCCTAAACGTAAGTGTGTTTGTTTCTAGATTGATCTGTGATTCCATGATGTACTCTTTCGTCCAGTGATCTAACAACACTGGTGGTTCACTATCCATAGGACGAAACCTGTCCATATCTTCCATCCTGGCTGACTTTCTTGTTGATCGCCGTTTCATCACCGAACCACTCCTCCTGGTCCTAGTTTTTGAAGTGCTTGGTATTTCCATCTTATTTTCTGATGTACTAATGGTAATCATTATTTCTGTTTCATTTATTTTGGTTTTAGCGTCTAAAGCAGTCTTTTTGCCATTTACATTTGCAAAAGACGACCTATCCCTAAAACTAAAAGCACTTGATCTTCCATCCGCGTTTTTGTTTTCCCACTTCTCCGCCTTTTTCTCCGACTTTTTGGACACTTGGACCTGAATTTGATCTAACAATTCTTGGGGCCTCTGCAAGTATTTTTCTTTGATGTCCTCCAAAGTGGATAGTAATCCACACGCCGTGGCTTTATTCCCACACTCAATAGATGGCATAAGCTCAGCAGCAGAAGAGAATTCAATGGCAACCGTCTTTTCGAAAATGGGAAAAGCTCTTTCAGGGCGTTCCTGCGATTCATATTCGAAGTAGATTTCCGCTGGTGTTTTAGCCTCCACAGCTGTTTCGGTATCAAGCCTTTTTACTAGACGGTTTGGCCTTGACTTTAGAGCTTCGGATGTTAGTTGGTCTTCGACGAATTCGCTTGGAAACTTAAACGAGGAAATTATGCGAGGCAGACACATTTTTTCCAGCTTCATGATTTCTATCTTATTTAACGATTTGTCCAGATTAAAATTAGCTATCGGTTCTCCCCTTAATGGAAAATGTCCATAGGTAATACTCTGCTTTAGGAGTGATTTCAAAGGTGGTGAAAACTGATTAGCCAATGTCGATTGCACGCTGCCATCCTCCCTTTTGGATAATTCAGATGATATACGTATGGGCGAAAGTACATTTAGCGTTACGAGAGTGGACCTGTCTGGAGCCCGTGTTGGGGTCTGGAGCTCCCTTAAATAATGACACACCTCGGGCTTGCCCCACCTGCACAGATGTGGCGGTAACTGTACGGTAACCACAAAGAACGGCAGCTCTTCTTCGCTCAGCTTCATTTGGGAAGTGCCGAGCGTCATTCTAGTATACTCGGTAAGACGGGACTTTCGATTATCCTGTTTGGCCACTACTTGGGGTATGACCTTCAAAACACGGCCATCCTCGTGCAACACTATATTAAACTTCTCAAATTGCGTTTGATCAGGTCGTCGCACGAAGGAGATGTTATAGATTCCGCCAACAATAATACACTCCCTAAGATTAACCTAGCGATAGATATGTTATTAAAAGATTTTAATCTTTCGAAAAATTAATCCTGTCCTCTACTCACCTCCTCGGGTGTCAAGCTTAGATTGTCTGGATGGAAATAGGTACTCAGGAACTTCTTGTATTGATCCTCTTCGCGAAAAAGGAACTCCTTGAATACATCGGGATACATGCCCTGAGGAACAAGGGGCACTGTCTTCGGGGTCTTCGGGATAACTATCTTTGGACGCTTATCACCATCGCCGCCCTTACCAAACTTCGCCTCCTTGGCAGCCTGCTCGGTTCGCTCCGCAATGAGCTGCATCAGCTCGTCATACTCCTCTCTTCTTCGATTCATGTTGTTCAAAGTCTCCTCCTGGATATCGTTCTGCATCAGCCACTCACCAACCACAGACTCCTCCATGTCTGTGAGTCCAGCATTAGGCATAAAAATGCTCTCCACCGTCAAAGGTTCGTAGCTTTTGGCATGCGGCGAGTGGTGGTCAAAATCGGTGTGGACACAGCGGATGGTAATGCAATCACACAGCACACTTAGGGGTACCTGGACCTTGACGCTAGTTTCCTTAAAATCGACAATCATTAGTGGTACTCTACGAGAGAGATGATTAAAAACTACTATTTGGTTAAAAGTTATTTGGGGATCTCACTCCAATTGCTGAAAGATTATGGGAACGTTGTAAAGACCCCAGAGATCCATGCGCCATAGATCACATGAGTGGCTCCACCTAGCCACTATTCCATTAACGGATCTTGAATGAGATTTTGAATATATCAAATAAAAGAGCTGCAAATAAAACACCTACTCCATATAGGCCTTTTGCATTCGCAATATGCGATAAGTAAGTCGATCAAAGAGGCTTTCAATCTCCAGTTGGACATCTCTGTAGACCTGTGAGTAGCTCATTGGATTAGTAGCTCTAAAATTGGATATCCACCCACTTCCAAAAGATCAACCAAAACACTTTTATTCATACGCTCCATTTCCACCTCATTGTCCATCAGAATATCCACCTGCTGCAATACATCCATACATTTCTTTAAATTACTCTCAAAATAAGAACCAGGATTATCAACAGCGGTTCTTTGCAACACTGGTCGGGTCAAGTCCTTTTGGTAAATATTTTGTGATAGAACACTGCGTTCGTCCACCCCCATTGTCCAGTCAATGGAGTTCTTCGTTTCGATCTCTTCGAAGTGGCGAATTTTGGCCAGGAAAGTTCGAATCTCGATTGGGGATCGGACCTTGGGCAAGCCATCACACCGAAGATACTGATCCCAACGACCTTGATTCGTTCGCTCTTCCTCTAGCAGTCTAAACTGAAGGAGCGACTCTATAAAACGGATCGCAATTATTACCAACTCTATTTGTATTGTTCAACACTTTACTTCTGAATGTAGCACAGGCGGCGGCAATATCGTGCATTCGAGTGGTGTAGTTCTTTTGGCGCTCCATCATTTCGGCTTCACTTATCAGAACCGGTGTTTCCGTAGTTGTACCACCTTCTTTTCCCATCTTAACCTTTTTGTCCAAATCTCTGGTATTAGTATCCTACTAAATATTTTTGTGTTTTTTTATTTTTTTTGTTTGTGTATAGTTGTGTTGTTTTGTGGTTGAGTACATGTATACATCTGAAAGTTGAAACAAGGGCTGTGTAGGCAGCAAACATATTTTGATAGCCTAAAAATATACGAGTTATATGTTATATATATAAATTTTTATTCAAGATTATATGGTATAGATGTACAAAGTATATTGAAATTCTACGAAAAGCTTAGAAGACGTATTTCTTTGAGCATCCTAGTAACATAATATAAAAGAATAGAATCCTTATTTCGCACCTCTGTGGCATTCGGCACCATCGAATTTATAGCCTGATGTAGATCCGTAAAGTTCTGCAGTTTACAATGTAAGCAATCCATACACATTTGATAAGAAATTTAACTACTTACGCCGATGTTTCGCCAAGTGTTAATGTAGTTTAGCACAATAACATTCACCTTATCTGAGCAATTTTCGGAAATCTGAACAAACGTGGTTTTCTCCGGTGTAATGCGCATCGTGACCTCAGAATAATCAGAGTTATCCTTGGCGATCTTCATGCCCATGATGATATCGCGTCGATCGGCGAGACGATTCCAGCTCGATCGGTAGAACTTCATCAATTTACAATGCAGTGCCATAATATTGTAGGTGTGCATCTCGAGTGCCACGTGTTTCATTGAAAAGTAGCCATTTTCGATATAGAAACTAGCATCGTTCTCGGCAAATATATTGATGTTTTTGCTAATAAATATCTGCAGAAGGGATCCGTTTAGATAGGAATAACAAATAAACCCCTTCTTTGTGGGCTTACCTGACGCATTTGCCGAAAGTCTGATATTGGTTCCACAATCTCCAGATATTTAATCGGCTTGGCCGTGTAACCCTTGCTCAGATCAGTCACATAGCCCCTAACTCCCTTACACGTGATATAGAAAAAGATGCGAACGTGGAACGTGTCTACGCATAGTATGATCTCATCAGGACTGAAAATAAAGAGGAATGTGAGGAATTCGGGTTCGTCTTGGATTTTTATAAACGCACTTTTCCTCATTTGGCTGCAGTGACCAATTACGAAATGGAAAATGCTCGTACCGCTTAAAGGCCAATCCCAAAAGTCCCAGACGATCTGTCTTGAACGTAATGCTATTGGTTTCTCTATCGATTACGACGTCCTTGACATACTTAGTTGTCCAGTGGGTTACTTGTTCTTCGCTCATCGGGTTAGTTTTTACTGAGGATTTGTCTGAGCCGACTGTAACTCGATCCATCCTGTCCGTCTTAACAGATGAGCGTACTTTGTCACCAAGCTTAGAAAATTTTCGTTTTGCTATCTGTGCTTCTGGTACATCATCCTCCTCCTTTACGCCCAGTTTTTTTTGCTTCGATTTCTTGTCCTGCTCGTCGGGTTGACTTATTAAGTCGATATGCTTTTCCTGATATTTCGATTTAATGTTGTCAAATGTTTTTAGAAGTTCCAGCGCACTTGTTGGGTTTACTGGACCTGGTTCCAAATCATCGAAGGGAATGGGATACTTAATGGGATCCATTTGTGGAAAGTAGGGGTACATCCGTTCCGGACCCAGCACCTGGGAATTATAGTTAAAGTCTAAAGTCTTAACCTGAGTAACGACTTCCTCTGCATCTGGACGCTTGACCAAAGCCCTTGGGCCCTGCCTAATAAATTCTCGTTTTTCATCTCGAAAGTCTACGGGAAACTTAAACGATGATATGATCCGGGGTAGACAATATTTTTCCAATGTCCTAATTTCCAGATGGCTGAGTTTTTTTTCCAGCTTGAAGTCCTCTATGGGAACTCCGGGCTTCGGAGCCGCTCCGACTTTACTCTGTCTCAGAAAGGACCGAAGACTGGGCCGAAATATATTTGCAGAATCACCCGAAATTTGACTGCCTAAATTGAGCATACTTCTACCGGCATATTCCGAATGCCTTATAACACTTTGCATGGTCGGCACCCAGTAGGATTCGCGCTTGTAATCCGTCGGAATAAAATCCTTCTCCGTTATAAAATGGCAAACCACGGGCTCACTCCATTTGCAAAGATCCGCGGCCACTTGAAGGGTTACAATAAAATATGGAAGTTCGTCGTCTTCCAGCTTGATTTTAGTGCCCCGGTAGGTCTCCCTGGTTTTCCTGCCTATATTTGACTTCCGTACAGCCTCTACCGGTATATCGGCCTTCATTTCTGTCAGTATGTGAACCACCCGTCCATCCTCGTGCAATACGATGTTGAACTGTTCGAACTGGGTTTGGTCAGGTCGTCGGATGAACATAATGCTGTAAATACCACCAAGCATGATGTAGTCCCTGAGATTTATCTAAAGGAGGTGCAAGGACATTGGCATTATGGTCGATTATTGATATCAGAATATTTTAAGGAATTCACATTTGGTAGATTCTTTCGATTTTATAGACATTATATTCGATTATAGATTTTATAATTATTTTAAATACCCTATTTCGGAATTTCGGAATATTTCAGAATGCAATGAATTATCAACTTATTTCACTCACTTCGAACGGCTGCATATCTAAGTGCCTTGGATGGCATACCTCATCGAGATAGCCAGAGTACTGGCTTTCCTCTATTCTAAGAAAATCTTCATAGATGTCGGGAAACATGCCAGTCGGAACATATGGCGGTTCCTTTGGTGCCTTTGGAATTGTGATTTTGACCATCTTATCGGGGTCAGTTTGTTTAGCAGCCTTAGCTGCCTGCTCCGTTTTCTCGGCGATGAGCTCCATCATGTCCTCGTACTCTCGCCTCCTGGTTAACATTAAATTCAATGTCTCCTCCTGTATTTCGAGTTGCATGTGCCATTCGTTGACCACCGAATTCTCTATGTCCACTATCCCAGCGTTTGGATAATTGAGCGATGCCTTAACGGCAATTTCGAAGCTCTTGGCGTTTTGCGAAATGTTATCAAAATCCATGTGTAAGCTGCGAATAGTTACGCAATCTTTAAGAACACTCTTTGGTATCTGGACTTCAACACTCGTGGCACTAAATTCGGCCAACATTACTGGCAATCTGAAATTTGTTCGGTGTTCTTACTATTCAGAAAGTGCATTCGTCTGGATGTTACTTACTCCAACTGATCAAAAATAATTGGCACATTTCGCAGTCCCCACAAATCCAATCTCCAAGGGTTACACGTGTAGCTCCACACAGCTACTCGACCATCCTTGGATCTAGGGCATACAAAGGTGGTCAGAAAATCAGATAGTCATAAGATGGATTTATACAGACTCCATATAAGCATCCTGCATGCTCAATACTCGATAGGTTAGGCGATCAAAGAGATCACCAATTTCCGCCTCGACTTCGGTGTAAACCTATAGTGAGTGGGCGTTAAATTTATCTAATTGATCTTAACTACATTAACCTACTTCAATTACATCCTTTTGCCTTTTATCTGACATTCGAACCATTTCAGCCTCGTTGTCCAGCATTGCATCCATTTGTTTCAATGCATTCAAACACATCTGAACGTTATGGTCATAGTGTTCGCCTGGATTATCTTTGTTGACCATCATCATACGTCGCGTTTTGTCCACCCTAAAGATATTCTGAGTCAATATAGAGCGTTCGTCCACCGACAAGGTCCAGTCCATTGAATTATTCGTTTCAATCTCGTCGTAAAACCGTATTTTGGACATAAAAGTTCGTACTTCGACGGGAAGATAGGGACGTGGCAGGCCATCACAACGCAAATGATGCTCCCAGTGTTCTCGGAACATTCTATCAACCTCCTGATTATAAAAATCGCGTTGGGCACCTGTTGGTTTTATATTGTATACATTTAGTTGTTAGTCTATTAATCGCTTCTCACCCTTGACTAACTCCGCACTAACAGTGAAATCATTAAGGCGGCTCATGTACCGAGCTTCTCGATCCATTACCTCATTTTCGGATATGAGAGGATATCTGAGAATCGGTTCTGCAACGGGCTTGGCCGCGGCAGTACTTTTTCTTTTTACCATTCTAATATTGTTTTGTTAACTTGGTCGTGTGGTAAGGAAAGTTTGGACCTACTGATTTTGGCAAAAGTTTTATATTCATAGTTGCTACTCCTTGCCTACTTGTTCCATTCATTATAAAAGTTCGTGAACAACCAAAAATCGTTTAAAATATAAAATAATGTAATGTAATGTAATTTATTTTAAAATAAAAAACAATAACTTAATTCGTTTTTAATACATATTTGATGTTCCTGTGTAAAGTACAAAACGCTTATGCAAACAAATTTCAAGATTTTCTCCTCTGGCTGAGATCCAGAAACTGAAAAATACCATAATCTAATGCCAAACTTTGGCCGCAAGTTGGCCAACTAGGTGGATGTGGGTGCGATGGTCCCGCCCCAATAAAGAGAAAACGCAACTTCCCACACGAATCTGTAAGATTTATCTTGGCCTTTGCTGCATTCGTGCCAAGAAAATAGCATATCAACCTGAGAGTGGAGAAAGTGTAGATGCAAAGCTGGGGATAAGCCCCGACGTCGAGTCGACTCAAAGCTGAAAAGCCAAAAGGCACAAAGACAATAGCTCGTTTCCAATAAATTGATTAAATTTTATGTTGCATTGTGGGCAAGCGTATCTCTTCCAGGCTCCATTTACATACGCGGAGCACGTTACGTGGCATGTCAAAGCCCGACGACCATCGACATGTCTGATCGATTACATTGATGAATGAATTTCAACAAGCCATTCCAGCATTACTGGACGTCAAAGGAGCAGGACAACGACGTGGACAGAGTCTCCTCCACAGGTAGCAGGCAAAGCCAAAGCCATGGATACGTGGATATGTGAATATCGGGCATCTGGCATCTGGCATCTGGCTTTGTTTATTTGTTGCAAGTTGTCTTTTATAAATAAATGTTGATCCCAACATCCCAACAGCCATCACAGTTGGTTACCAATTTAATGAACTTGGTTCGGCCAAATTGCTTTACATTTCATTCGCCTTTAGTGGCCAATAGTTTTGACACCTTTACCTTTAAGTGGGCCCCCACTTACTACTCAATATCAATTGATCCCCTTTTTTCTACTTGGCGAAAATGACGAGCAAATCACTTGGCTGCCATGCAATCATTCAATTATAATTTGCAACCAGTGAACGAGGAGCCAAGGTCTACTGCGAAGTCACTCCGCAAATAATAGCGATTTCGTAGCCAACAATTGGATGACTTGCCACGTAGCTCTACGGATTGTTACAACTGGCAACTAGCAACTTGCAACTTGGCTAGCTAACGAGTTCGACCAGCAATTTTCGTCCCCCAATCGAATCGAATCCAATCCGCGGCGATCCAAAATTGCTAGCGCGCAACTAAATCGAAATCGAAATAGAAGAGCTAGTCAGCTTCCCGCTCCGGGCAAAAATAATTGACATCTGTATAAGACTGCCATTTATTTGAGCTGAAGGAATCGGAGGAGTCGGAGGAGCACTGGATAACAAGTGGCCAAGTTGTGCTGTCCGCGAGTTTGTCGTTGTCGGCCAGCAGGTCTGTCTGTCCATTTTTCACCTGCACTCCGATTGAATTTCAACTCTGATAAATTATACCTAAACTGATGCAGACTCACATAGTGAGAAAAAACCATATATGTGCATCTATATTACCAAAGAATGTTAGTTTATATGGAACCGTACAGCACACATAATTAAAATGAACTTGTTGGAATAAATTCCCGAAGATACACTACATAATGATGACCTGCCTGAATTCTTCTTTGTAAGAAGATTCTTCTGGTAGAAACTCTCCGAAAAAGTGTCCATGGGTGACTTGCCCCGATGCTGCATCGGTGGACCTGCCCCTTTTAAATTAGGCGGCGCTTTCTAATCGATGTCAAATGGTGGCCAGCAAGATGTTGGCATGTAAATGTTGACAGCAACATGTTTACCGTTTGCCTCTGTTTAACTTGGTAAAACCCCACCCCTCATACGAATCGCGTTTTAACAATGTGGAAACTTTTGGCATTTACATGAGAATTGTAAGCTCAAACATTTCGAATTTTTTGTATCTTTTTCTCTTTTACCCCAAAAACAACACAGTATGAGTGTAGAATTTGTCCGGCAAAAACGAGATGCAGCTGGTCTTGCTGTTGTTGCTGTTGCCATTGTTGTCCGTCTTGATGGTTGAGCAACAAATTGAGTCTAATTAATTTTCAGCAAACCGCAAAGACTGAATACATTGTCTTTCTTCATACCCGAAGAAAACTTGGGTCTAATTAGCATTTTCAATAGAGCGGTTTTTTAAAGAAGCTTCTCTAACTAAAAGCAACATAAACTTAATACTTTTCATATTTTTTAAAAGTTTCAACTTATTAAAAATTTGGTTGTGAACTGTTCTACAACCACTGCAATTAACATTTTCTTTCTATATGTTGTAAAATTATTTATTAAAAAAAAAAAAATTAAAATTAATTTATATACACAAAAAGAATTAATATGTTGATATATTATCAATTTCAAATATTCTAAAATGGATACAGCGAAACAATTGAGACTTTTAATGCATAAATTACTAAGCACATGATTTGAGATTACCAAGTATTTTGTGTAGGGTATTTACAGTGCGTTGTCTAATCACCCTTTTTGACCGTGTGCCTAGGTTCGCCTTAACGGTAGATGAATGCTTAAACAATGCACTGCCAAAATGTAAAAAATACCACTGAGGAGCAGTTGAAACTAAATAGTTGAGTTCTCGAAAATCTATGCAAAGCGACATCAAAAGACGAAACGGTCATTTATCTAATACCTTAGATATGCAAATCAACCAAATTCTTGGCTTTGCTGGCTTCCAGTTGATTGGCTGCCTCCATAAGCTCTGCTTAATTGTTGCATTTCCATAAAATGTGATCTTTTGTTGGATACGCCCAGCAGCTACCGCCAAAGGAAAGTGAGCGTGGAAAGTGGAAATATACACATACACTTACACGCATCCATTTATGATGCTTTTTTAGGTCTCTGTGTCAGCGAAGGGCTCATTTTGGTGGGAACTAAACTTGGCTTCAACTCCAATTGAAACTCGAATTGGAAGGAAAAACAGTTGCGGCCGCCAAATTGACTTCTCGTGTCGACTGTTGCATGCCACACCCAGGCAGCGCAGATATCGCCTGACAGCCGGCTATCCGCAGTTCGCAATCCCCATTCCGGCATCCGGATAGCTGGCCAATGGTATCGGTATCTGGTTTATATTCTGAACAGGCACAGGCGGATGGCCAACGCCGGTGGCGAAAACTCAGCACTCGACTGGTCTTATCACTCGACAGGCGACGCTGACAGGCGACAATTTGCATGGCGACCAGGGCGATCTGAACTCGGATCAAAGAACACTCATTACGAATGCGACAATCGCCAGCGGACGGTTGGCAGTTGCGAGTTTTGAGTTACCAATGTCATGCACTGAGCGAAGTATAGGTAGTGGTTTTAAGTAAACTGGAAATAAAAGACATGGAATTAAACTATAGCTTTATTTTATTTCAGTTCATCCCAAAAAATGTACACTAAAAGAAATATTTTTCCTTTACGAATATCACATTAACTTCCATTACATCATATTAATTTAATCTTACAGAGAATCTTAGGTAGAGAATGCCCAGCACTAAGACAATATCTACTGATTTTGTAGCCCATTTATATATGGGGGCCAAACCACATACAGCTACAATAAAATCGATAAGTTCTTTTGGCAATATAAGCGCTATCTTTATATGCTAAATAAATCAGTCAATGTCGTGGCCCTTCTGAATATTTTTTCCTTTAGTTGGTAAGTACCTTCCGAAAAATAAACAAATATTTTTCCTCGATATTGTGTAGATATTCTATTTACTTGTGTGAAAAAGTATAGTGAATTTTGTAATATTAATTGCTGGCAAGTAGATTCCGAAGCTCTTGTAAAGAGCTACCTTCTTTGGTATACCCATCAAAATGTTTTTGCCACTCTGCTAATAACTATTCTCATAAGTGGAGTTATAGGAACTTCAGTCCGATCTCGACCACAATATCAGACGGATGATTATTATATAATACTTACGAAGAGATACAGGACTACCTAAAAGGACTGGCCAAAAGCTATGCCAGGCAAACTGACGAACGTTGGAAAAACTTACAATATCAAACGGAGATGGGCGGAAACACAAGAACGTAATCTTTATAGATGCGGGATTTCATGCCAGAAAATGGCTAACTCATACGACAGCCCTAAATATCATCGATAAGTTGGTTGCCAGCTTCGAAGAGAACAAGCAACTCCTGCAGGACTATGACTGGGTTATTTTACCATTTGGTGAACGCAGATGGTTACACATAATCCGGTCGGGAAAGAAGTTCACTAATGAAAATATCACATGATCATGCCCTAGTGCCGGAGATCTTGAAAATAAATGTTGGGGAAAGAATCGCGAATCCAACAAACACGGATGCACTGGTACCGATCTCAACCGGAACTTCAGACATGGATGGGGTAAAGGAGACGCCTCGAGTAATCCAGGCGAAAGGAGTGAGAAGAGTTCTCCTCGATTTGGCAAGCTCCGCACGTGGCATATTATACCTTTCGATTCATTCCGCTTTAGGCGAAATTTATTATCCATGGGGAGCGGAAGAGTAAGCACTTGAAAATATGTTTTTCAGAGGAGATCTAAATCGAATCTGTTTCAGAATCAAGGGTGAAAACTATAAAGAGCACGAGGAAGTGGTCCAAGCAGTCATAGATGACATGGCCAAGGCAAACTTTCAGTTCCCCTCCATATACAAACAAGGTCCCTTATATGCTTATGAAGTTGGATTTCCCCCATCACTCGCTATGGAGCTTCCGGATAAAAGAGGCACATTAAATTTCGAGTTCCATCCATCAACGAATCTTATTGGAGAACTTGTTAAAGAAACTTGGATTGGTATACGCGCCATTGCATGCAAATTTATCGAAAAGTATCCAATCAATTGGAATTTGAAAAGGACATATGACAAATATTTATAAAAAATATGTGTTATGCTAAAAAATACTTTTGATACTGCCAACAGCAATAATTCTTTGAAATACAACGGCCTTAAAAATTAAAGAACATCCATATTGGCAAAACGAGAAACTTTTTTCTTAAGTGTTTTTGCCCCCGTCTATTTGGCAAACGTATGGCCCTCTCCCAGAATAGATACTTTCTCGGCGAGCGGGGCGTATGAGTAATGTCAGGTCATCGTTGTAGCGGCAAGACATTGCCGCAGCTGCATTCCAATCCCAAAACCAACAAAAAACCAAATGAAATGCAAATTTTAAGTGCCCCATGCAGCTGGAACTGCAGTTGCAACTCGATTCAAAAATCGAGCTTGATGTCGAACGGAAAACTGGACTTGGGCGTGGAGTCCAAAGGGGAATGGAGATCGCAGTGACGTGGCCGGATTGGTTTAAAATAAATGTTATTATTTCAATAAGTTGGCGTGTTTTTGCGGCTGTGCCCACATTTAATTATGCCACAAACCGGACAGCAAAAAAAGCGAACGGCAACCAAAATCAATATCACTTCGTGCCGAGTTTTTAATGAACAATTGTCGGGGCACACAATTTTAGCACATTGTAAATAAGCAATTGAATTGGCGCTGGAGTGGCGTTGCAAGCTGTAAGTGAGTGAGTGGTATGAGTGCAACGATATCTGCTCTCTGATCCCAAAAAAAAAATGAAGGAAAAATATAAAAGACACAGGCGCGAGCCTCCCGACAGTCGTCGCCCCCATTTGGACTGCATTTGCAGGCTGTTCGTTTTAATCAAATTCACATTAACAACAGCAAAGCCTGCAACTGCAACAGCAAGACTGCAACACCAACAGCGGCAAATGCAGCAATTTTAGCGCAGCTGCAGCAATGAAGGCAAGTCACAACTTTGTATGAGACACGCTAATAACTTGGCGGGTATCAAATCGGGTATAATAGACCACATGCTATCGTTGGGAGGTCAAGCTAACTATGCTTTCGAGTGCGTTGATGACGTTAACAGCATTTTTATAATGGAATGCAGACAATTAAATATTTAATAAGCAGCTATTTCCTCGAAGGCAAATCTCGGGCTAGTATAACAATCATTAAAGAAAAGAAAGATTTCAAACTAGCACCAATCCAGCAATCATTTTTAGATATTGTTTCATAATTTCACGTTCGATTATATCGTCCCTAACTTTATTGTAATTGTATCACCTTTTGAAGCACGATTAAGACTTGTTTTATCTATCTCCACGGAACCAAGTTGGTCGATTGAATCGCGTCCCGTCCGCGTTCAGTTATGGATCTTTATAGTTTTTGTCACGGTACACGCCCCAAAAGCATTGGCTAAAACAAAAACAATAGCCGCCCGCTTGGACAAGTTACCAAAAATAGACCAAAGCCGGTGGAGTCGAGCCAAAAGGCAAAGCCAACTGAAATGGTTTTGCAGCCAAGATGAAGAAAATGTTATGAACAAGTTCGGCGTGCTTAGTCGGAAACTGCCGATAATTGCTGTGGTTTTATGGTCGATAGTAATTCCTACACATATATAGAAAATAGCTGGAGTGCAATTCGCTTTGGACATTTACGGTGATGGAAAAAACCGGACCGAAAGGCACCGATAATTGAAAATGTAGTTCGAATGCGTTTGGCGATAATTTGCATGCCCAAGGTTGACGCCTCTAATTGCAGGCAAAGAAATCCGCTGGGCGGTGCATCAAATTGCGGGTTTATGCGTTTCCGAATGCCGGTTCGTTAAGCGGACCTGACAGTTATTGCAACGTGCCACGCCCCATAATGAACCCGTTCTAGGACAAAGCACTACGGTTGCGCCACATGGTCAGCCGGATGCTGATAAGCCGTTTGGACGGACTTGGTTGGTTGCTAGGTAGGTGGGTAGGTAGGTAGGAAATCGGGAATCGCGGCCGCATGTGGCAGTGCAATTTATGGGATCAACAGACCCGTTAGTGCCAAATTACAAATGGGCCTGTGGCAGCCAAGTGCAAAACAGACGTGGCAATAACCAACAAGACATTAACCCGAAGCAGCCAGTCGCGGCGCATGCCTCGATACCTCCGATGGCTCGATGCCTCCGATGCCTACGATACCTCTGATACCCCGATGCAGCGATTCCTCAGCTGCGCCAATGTTGGTGCCCCAGCTGCAATGCGTTCTGGCCGCATATGCTCCATCGCCCAATAATTGCCAGCCTCAAATGTGCCTCCCTCCTTGCACTCAACCAAATTTAGGACTACCTAACCAAAAACTTTAGAAATGTATAAAAAGCAAGAGATATTAAAAAGGAATTTAAGAAGAAGGTGTACTTACAGGATACTATAAAACATATAACAACATAGTATTACCTAGTTTTATCAGAATGAAGCATTAATAACTATCTACAGAATGTTTGTGACTGAAAATTATGCTAGATCTTTTTCTGGAAAACCCAATAAGGTTAGTTATCAATGTTTAAAAAAAAAAAAAAATTCCAGTCATATTTGCCGAGTGCAGTTGCACACAATCTTTGGCGAGCGGCAAGGGAAGCTGGAGTCAGAGCCTGTGGCGATTTGGCCAGATACGAGTGCAGTTGCAGTTGCAAGTTGGAGCTGCGGCGATCCAGCGGATTGCCAGAACGTCAGAGCGACGGACGGACAGACGGACGGACCAGCCGACGGACGGGTTTGCTGGCCACAAAAGCATAAAACAATAAAGTTGGGCGCTGCGCAAAGAATAATCGCATAAATCATGCGGACTCGCGGCGGCGTCTAAACTCCACTAACGGCAACGAGACTAAAGCTCCGTACCTCTGGAAGGAGTTTCAACGGCACAGTGGCCAATAAGTGATTGGATTGTAGATACTTCTCAGATTGTAAGAAAACTATTATTGCAGTACATAACCTTATTATTGCCAAATGCTACCATGCATGCCACTACGTGGCATTTTAGAGCTGGGAATGCATATAAACTAGTGATCAGTTCAATATGACGTAGCATTTATGAGTATTGTTAATTATTCCTTTGTACAATTTAGATGTAGTTTAATTAGATTTCTATTTAAATTTATATTAACAACATAAAACAGATTATATAGTCTCCGAATTTTGTTGACAAACTTGTTTTGATTAATTTTCCAAAGCCATCATCAGCCGATGTAGTACCATTGATGCATAACGCTTTACATGGATATAAGCCACAACATTAAGACCCTAATTTATGCAGTCAGCTCAGTGATTTTGGAAAATATAAAAACTAGATGCGCAGTGGACCAGCGCTAATCCGCGTTGACATCTCGCCCGCTTGGCCCACTGTGCCACAATGCAGCGGCAACACTTTTCTTGCCTTAAGCCAAATTTATAGCGATCTAAGTAGGTATAAAGCGCTCATTTTGTGGCAACAACAGCAAATGCGCAGCGACGACGACAGCGGCGACTTCGTTACGTTTTCGAGGAGTGGCCAACAGGAGTGCGGCTATTGTTTTGGCCAAAAGCCTCGAAGAGAGAACACCCCAAATCTCCTTCATCTCCTCCCATTGTTTTTGCCTTTGTAATTTCTTTATCCCGTTGGCAGTTTGGCTCTCTTTGGCCAAGAACAATAGAAATGCATTGCACGAAAGCCGCCAGGAGAGAGCGGGCCAAGAAAGAGAGCTCAGCAGGCTGAAGTTAAGGCCCAAAAAACCTGCGGCTAGTCCGAAACCGTTGACATGGACTGCAAACAATAAGGGTATACTTGCTAATTTGTCACAAATTTTGTAGTAGTATCAGAACAATCGCTAAATTTCTATATTTGATCTAACAACAACAATTTACATAGATTACATGGAATACAATAAAAAAATTATGTTTTGAGAATAAAAAAAACGTATGTATAAATAATATTTGAATACCTTTCTATACAATTCTACCCTATATAGTCTTATAACAAAATCAAATTTTTCTAAGATACTGTTGTGTTTAGAACCTACATTTTTTTCAGTGTGTTAGAAAGCGGGCGCGGTTGCACATGCAACCCAAAAGGGGGAGGCCAGAAAGGCGGCTAAAATAGGGTTCCTACCTCTGCTCACTCGTGCGCGATTTAAAAAGAACTTCTTCCTGGGACTTTCAGTTCGTTTCTGTGCTCGGCCTTTGTTGTGGTAAACAGTTGGCCAACACTCAAAGGGTTGGGGAGGGGGGACAGTGGATAACTAGGACAAAGTTTGGGCCAACCGAAAAAAGAATCCGCTTAAATCACAGCGTCACATTCCAAATCTTTATAAAAAAAACTGCCCTTTAATTAAGTTATCTGGTTTTAAACAAAAACTTTTGATACATTTTTTTTAAGATTTTTAAATATTTCAGTTGCTCTGACAAGCAATTAGTGATGCAGTTTAATTCATCATATAGATTTAAATTCTTAAAAATATCGAATTGATGCCCAGCGGTTATGGAGTTCTTTTTTCTAGCTCGCCCAAAGACAAACCAGATTTTCCATTTATTTGATTAGCTCAGGCCAGGAGTCTACACGCCCGATTCAAGCTCAAACAAATGGCTTTCTAATTCCGGCCAATGGGGGTCGCTTTTGAGCACTGGAAGCAGGGGAAATCGAGAAAATCAGCCATTAATCACTTGCTATGACAAAATGCAAACCAAGGAAATGGATCGAAATCCTTTGGAGGGCTTCCAGGAGGGACCGGGTGTAAAAAGTGGGGTATCGGAGTGTTAGACAGGTCAAACCGGTTTAATGCCGCTCCATCGCCTGATCCTACCGCTCGACCCCCCATCTTCTCCAGCTCCTGCTCCTGCTCCTGCTCCACTCGGCTCATTATTATGCGCGCATTGTGCGTGGAAAGGCAACAGGAACTGGGCATTGCACATGGGCATAGGAATTTCAAAAGCCCAGAGCCCAGACCAAAAACTTGAAGCGTGCTCCGATTCTCAATTGCTGGCAGTATGGCACGTTATGGTGCATATGCCTCCAGGGACAATTCATGCAGCTGACCGGCGGGAAAAAGAGGCAGTAGGGGGAACAGGGGTGCTCACTGGGGTTCTTCGTAAAAGGAAGCCAGTCTGGCTAAACTGCAAAACTCGCAATTAAACAAAGCCCTTGCTGCAAAGACAACGCATCCCGGTGGCAACGTGTCGGCATTGCATGTTGCTCGTTGCAGCAGCAAAATCGCAGGGGCAACAACTCCGCCTCGAAGGACTCGAAACGCATTTCCGCCGACGCCGACGAAGTCGATGCATTTTGCATTTTATGCAAACATCGCCTATCGGACCGATCTCGTTTCGACTCTGGGTGGAGACCATTTCCATCTCCATATCCATTGGCCAAATGTGGTCTTGTCATATTTAGTTGGCAGAACAAAGCGTTCGCCATAAACGCTTGCAAATCGCCAGCAAATCGCTGGGGAAACGCTATGCTCACCGAACATGCTGTATTTTAAAGCGTTTTTAAACGCTAACAAAACGGAACACAGCCGTAAATGCATACAATTTTTAAAAGGGAATTACATTTGCATTTATGCGACTTCTTTCAATGGGAAATCTAAGGGAACTCCAAAACATTAAATTGATTTACCACATGCACTATACTTTTCGATGATAAGTGTTAAACAAGCTGACTATTTAATATTAAATACTTTTAACCATATTACAATAAACTCAACTTTTTACACAATTTTAAAGTATAAAACAGACTGTTGTCAACCCCAATTTCAGATGATTTTGCCCTAGAAACCCTTTTGGCTTGGGTTGAGGCCAGAAATTGTTCAAGCAGAGCAGCAATCTCCCAAAAAAGCCAAGTTGTATCCCAGCGGTTGCCCCAATTTGGTAAAAAAAAAAAAAAAACCTTGAGATGAACTGAGGCGTGGTGGAAATTCACTCGCCGTGTCCACAATGCAAATGAGGTCCTTTCAGCGATCCTGGACATTGGTGCCTCCAACAGTTCCATCTCCATCAGAGGCCTCATCATCCTCGTCGCTGGTGACAATTTAACACACAAATTCAGTGAAGCGTCAACTCGGGCAGGCATAAATTTACAAAATTCAGCGCTGCCAACTCTCGCTCGCCGATATGTGCTTTAATTTTCCTTTTTCTTTCAGCTTTTCCTTGCCGTTTTCGTTGTTTTTGCTGTACGAGAGCCAGTGAAGCGAAAAACTTTACAATCCATCAAATTAATGGAGCAATGTGTCACGAGGAGCCCTCTGGAGCAGATCCCTCTGCACTTCGGACTGACAAACCGAGTGATACTGCTCGTTCTGTTCCTGCTGGTGAAATGTCATCAACTTGAAATTGTAAATCAAGCAAAAATTGATTGAACAAAGCGCTTCGCTTGAGGAGCCCAAAGAACTGAACAATGAAGTTAAAGACCCGGGGCATGGGTTCCGTGGAGGGAAGTCCAATGGGACCGACACTCTGGCAATCTGTTGAATAGATTTGTGTACAGATTATGCACTTCCACCTTTTGGATGCCACAGCAAACATCTTTGAATGAGAAATCGGTACTTTGAGGTGCATCTAAGCGGTGGCACTGGAAATAGGAGTTTAGCATTTGATTAGATACCAGAAATGTCATTAAAAGTAATACACATGATGATTAGTGAGACGTACTATCCTAGTGTGTAATAATGCTTGAAACATATTCCTTATATAAGGAAATACTAGATGTGCTGCTTCTTAACCTTAGGCAGTTATTGTTTTTCTTTTCCACAATGAAGAATACAATTTAAAAGTGAAACCAATCATTAAATTATATAGCCGTGTGCGACAGCAATCTGTCAGAAGTGTGTCCACTCAAAAAACCCAACCCTCCGGCAGTGACAAAACTTTCGAACCTTTCACCTGGTACCTGATAGTACGAAATACAATTAACACAGATAATGTGCCGCTGGGTCAGCCCACATGGCCACTTCAACACCTCCCGCCAACCAGCCCGCCAAAAAAGTCGAAAGGCCTCAGAGAAGTGTCCCCACACCTGGTCCAGCGAACTTGGCAACTTGGGAACTGGGCGCTTGGCTGACTGCGACCACCTTTCACTACACAGAAGTGACTTAAATGCAGTTTCCTGGGCAGCGCGGCGATGGCATAATGAAAGTCCTACGCCATTGGCATGGGTGAAAAACTTTCGCAAATATGCAAATCGTCCCACTGCCATTTGCACGTACAAATGTAACGTACATTTTATAGACTTATCACGCGACACGCGGCCGACGAGAGCGGTCCATAAATCTAAACGATATGCGCCCCATTGCCGCCCACTTGCAACTTGCAGCTTGCCACTTGCGATTTGCAGTGCTGATGATGCTGCTGTTCGTATTGCTGTTGGGCTTCAGCACTCAGAAAAATTTGACTTAACTTTTCATTTAATTCAAATGATAATTCAAAAATAAGCCTTAACTTTTCATTTAATTCAAATGATATGTGCTAATCGAAGGGTCAAAATAACACATAATAATGGTTTGGCAATAATAAGGTATGAAAACAGATATCCATGAACTTTATAAATGAATAAATAATATTTTAATACAATTCAAAAATAATTTTGAATTATTTTGAGATCTAAGAATCTACTTTTCAATATAATTTCACAAGTGTCTTTTAAAAGAAGTAGTTTTGAAATGATTGTAAATAAATATAAATACATTTGAAAATGCTTTAAAGCGGTAGTAATAATATTTAAAAATAATTTTTTTTCTCAGTGTGATGTTTGTGCTTCTGCCTCCGATTTCGCCTTTTGCTGATGTCGACGTCGTCACGAGTGGCAACAATTAATTTTCATACGCAGACGCAGTTGGCCGTCGTGGCTGTGGAGTTGTGGAGTTGACGCTACTCTGGCAGGACTGAGAGTTGGATCCGCAGACATGTGGACAGGAGGCCCCCAGAAGTCAGACTGGCTGGCAGGGAGCAGATGCAGTTTTCGGAGCCTTCGACGGAGGCGACAAACAAATTGCACATCGATGCGACTGAAAGATGGCGACTTGTGGCATTCTAGGAAAATAAATTTAAATAAACGCAAGCTCTCCCTTCCTGTTTTTTATTTTCTTCCTTACCCAGAGGACAACGCGATAGCGAATGGGAATTGAAAATGCAAATTTGCGCGAAAATAAAATCAAGTGAAGTGGCAGAAGCAGCAGTGAAGTGGCTCGGAGTTGGGGCCACAAGTGTTTTAACAATGTTTGCATGGCGCATTACGTGATTTGGCCCCCGCCCACAGCCCATAGCCCACAACTCCCCCAACTCCTGCGCCAGCTCATCCTTAACCCAATCCTCCCACTTGGCTGCTCCTTGCGTGTTAGTACCATGTTCAAATTTGAATAAAACGCAATGCGAAGACAGCGAAAACAGCGAAAACAATGCGATGCCTGCTCCAAAGATCAGATGAATCTGGAATACGCTGCAATTGGGAGGTGAATTGGTTTCATTAGGGTATTAGAGAATCCTTTTTCTTTATAGGAAGATGGGAAAATATAATTATTAACAAATATAATCAAATATTAAAACTACCTCAGGTAACAATTATGACTTCTAATCGTGTCGGATTCATTAGAATAGTAGTGATACCCTTTGTAGGTACAGTGTACCCGCGATAAGAACATCGCATCGAAGTGGGTGTTGCTGGCGGCTGCTACCACTCGATCCCATTGACGCCTCCGCCTTCGTCTTGGCCTCTTACTGGCTATCATCGCCTCCGCACTCCATCCTCTGGACTCCTTCACGACCCACCAGCTCCCTTGTCTGTGGACCGACACTTTCCGAGACTCTGGGCGTAGATAACATTCTCGGCCGGCGACATTTTGCATGTCTGGGGCTTCCTTTGCGTCGGGAGTCGATAAATTAGCGCATGCATCTTCATTTCGATGGTTAGTGTAGTGCATTAGGACCGGTGAAAGGCTTTGGCCGGAGACCTGGGGCAAAATCAAGAACAATGGGGACAGGATGCCCACAACTCCAAAGCGTTCTCCTTTTCCATTCCGCTGCTGAGTCATTATTAGAATCTGCAGCTGCGACTGCACCGGCGGCTCAAATCCAATTACAATGCAAAATCAGCAGGCACACACACAATGGCTAGGGATTGTTGGTGCCCAAGACGCTCCGAAGCCGAATCCATCCAGTTCCCTCCATTTCGATCGGCAATTTGGCCTTAACGTCGGACATGGCCGAAAGCCGCTGGCGCGCATTGTCCACTCTCTGTGGGCCTTTTTGCTTTATTATAGCAGCGCTTATACAGATTAGAATAAATCAACTTGTCCCCCGCGCAACGACTAGACTCGTTCTGCTCTCGTTTTGCCTGTCCGGCGATCGGAAAACGCTACCGGCAACAGCCAACTAAACTGGCCAGTTGGATATATGCAGCTGCCTTGGGTTCTGCAGAGAGAACAATCATTGAAACTGGCCATTTACTTCGATTTAAAAAGCCCCATGCATTTCTATTTGTATAAAGTGTTAAATTAACGATATACATTTAAAGTGGAACTTATAACTTAACAATGAATGGCCTAAAATGATGCTCAAACTATTGGAAAAACATATATGAGTAATTTTTTGTTTTAGTGTAGCATGTGAAATCCAGACCCTGGACTGACCACCCTACTCCCTAGATAGTTGGCCGCGGATCGCCATTAACTGCGCACCGACCAAAAGGATGCTGGCGGAGATAAGCAGGCAAATAAGTTGGCTTACGCTAGAAAAGGAATTAATAATGCAGAAATGATGGGCTGCACTTTCGTGGATGCAAGTTGCAGGTTGCTTGTGGACCGGACGACGAGGATCGGAAATGCGAAATGTGTTGGGTAATGGAAAACAGCGTCCAAATGATCTACGGAGGAAATCGCAAAATGGTTTCACTTGTGCTGTTGAAGCTTTTCCTGCAGCTGGTGATGTTTTAGTCCAGTGCTACTAACTTTCAACTTATACTCCCTTAATATATAATATCTTATCTTTTATATACACTACCAACTTTCAAGCGAAGTATCATCGAAGGTCAGAGTTGTTTAAAAATTGTTTACAACTTTATAGCCCAATTTAAACGTCTTTGTAAGCCCTAACTGCAAAGCAACCTTGAGGGTTGATGTTCTGTTCACCGGATCGGAGAACATAAACTCCAACACTTGACCAACCCAAGCAAATCCTACAAATTAAACGCATTCAAGTGCAAGATGCAGGAATTTTGATTGGGTCAACCGAGTCGGTGGAGTCCGCTCGGTAGCTGAAAAATGCCATAACAAAATGTGTCAAGTGCCAGACATAAATGCCTAAGTAAGAGAGCCCCTAGAAGCGCAAGGAACGGACCCCGGGATTGGGGAACAATGATGCCGTTCGCAATCCTCCTGCTTGGCTCCATGGCCTGCGGCCCTTTTGCTGTTTGCCTCGCCATTCGACATGGGGCTGCTCGGATCGAATCGATGGGGATCGGACGGGGATCGCCTTGGAGCCTTGAAACAATAAATTTCGGTGCGTCACTTTTTGTTTGCTTCTCCAGTTGGCAATTAAAATGCGCAATTGGGGCTATAAGGGCTAGCCAATCGCCGGGACTTGTACTTATTTGTAAGTTGCACGCCCGCTGCTCCAGCTCCAACTCCAGCTTTGTTTCTCATTCCGAAGTCAACAATCCTTTCAGAGTTTCCATTAATTTACATAAAAATATCTTAATTGCAAGCAATTCGATGCGATTCGATTTTTTTGCGCTTATCAATGCGATGTCATGTCGCCGACGCCCCGAGCCCAGAATCTTCCAAGCGCACACTGAACGAAATACAGGAGACGTTTCCAAAAGTACAAATAAAAAAAGTCAAAATGATCAAGCTTGTATATTTAATAAGTTCAAACAAGATAACGATAACGATAACGATGTCTCCTCTTTGAATATATAATTTAATTGCAATATACATACATTCTTATTACGTTTACTGCGAAAGAAATTAATTATACCAAAAAACATAAAATATATTTTTAATACCATAATGCTTTTATATGAAAACTATAAAATTAAATTCTTTTAAATTTTTTAGACAAATTAGTGAAACAAAATTTCAGAGTGAGCTCTTCTCCTTTCTGAAAAATGCTTAAGTCTCCACGTCAAGATCGCCATCTCGATCCACATGGCATCCACTTGCACTTGAACGGGGCAGCAACACATGTCGGGCGACACTTGCAACCCGCCAGTTGTGGAGCATCCGATGTCCTCCGTCCTGCGTCCGCTGTCCAATGAGCCCGACGACTCCTTTGTCCATGCATAATCGCTGATAAATGTGGCTTTCGGTGCTGCAAAAATGATTTGTTGATAATTAATGCAGTCGCCTTGGGTGGGGGCAACAAAAAATGGGGGACAAACTGCCCGAAACCCGTTTGCCGCATGCCGCAAAAGAAAAAAACTGTATATATAAGAACAGCAGCCAGCAATTTGTGCTGGCCAAAGTTGTTGTTGTTGTTGATGTTGCAATCAGGCCTTAAAGGCAATCAACGCACAGTAATTCATGCCGCCTGACAGCAGCAGCTCCATTCTTTAGACTCCATCTCCAGATCCCAGTTCCCATTCCAATCCGAAAAGAACCAAGTGAAAATTGTTTCCTACGATTTTTCTGCGCCTGCGTCACGCAGCTAATTGCAAATAGTTGAAGGGGGGCGGGGAGGTGGTACCAACATGATCGCAATTAATGGGGCCACAGTTAGTAGGCTGCTTAATCGTGGTCACTTGATCAATTTAGCACGCAATGGAATCGGTAAGGCAAAAATTGAATGAGCAAAGGGGAAGAGCGGGACGAGATTGAAATTAGAAAAAAAAAAACTAGAAATCAAATTTTAAGCGCTGTATACATCTTAAGGATTTTACTGCAGTTAATACGTTTTCTGAAATTAAGTGACTAATCTGATGAATTTTGTGTGGAGCTGAAAACGGTTGATAAGGAACTGTAACTCGTTTTAAAAATAAATTATTTAAATTGTAGTTGACCTGATGGTAATGCGTCTTGCTCTGCTAATGTCGCAACCCTGGAAAAGTTATTGGAAATTTAGGCAGCCCTGGGTGCGTCTAATTTATGTTTGTGTATGCATTTCATTTCTAACTCTTTTCAACGTTATTCGATTTAATTTTGCAATTTCGAACATGAATGTGGACAAAGCCAGAGACGAGATGATTGAGATGTCCGAGCAGGTGTGGAAGGATGCGGAGCAGTGGCAAAGAGGTATCCACAATGGTCAGGCGGTCATGAAGCAGATCAAGGCCATAAATCTTAAGCTCTTCAGCACCGAGAATAGGCTGAACAACGCGGACTCGCGTAAGGAGCTCCAGGCCACAGGGAAACGGATCAACCACTTGTACCAATGCCTCCAACGACCTCTCGCCACGATAGGCAACATTTTAAGGACCCTGACCGGTATCAGGGACAACACTGCCAGGATGTTGAGCCGCTTGACCATATTCTTGGACGATGAAACACTGGCGAAGCACAGAATACGGCCCAAGCTCGAGAGTTCCAAGCTTCTGAAGATGCTGCAGTTCCTAAGCCACCGTTACGATACCGAATGGGAGGTCAAGGAAATGGTCGTGAGTAAGTAGCCGATGAATTTGTGGTCCTCCTAATTTTCCAGCGTCGTTATAGAGCACTGTACTAGCAGTAAATCGAACTTTTTGGCATTATATAAGGAAATGTATTATCAGTCTGAAAAATATCCAAAATATAAATAAGCCAAACTTTTACACTGGATCCGTTGAAAAGCAGCGAAGAGACGGAAAGACGCATTTCTGACCCCATATAGTATATATTCTTGATCTGGAATACTAGTCGAGCGGATCTGCTCATATCTGCCTGTCCGCAATTCTGCCAGTACATGTCCGTCCGTTTGAACGCTGTGATATCGGGAATAGCAATAAGTTGAAGCTAGAAAGCTGAGATTAATTCGAATAAAAGGGTATCTGCAGGTGGTAGAGGAACTCCCTCGTGGTTTGTAATAAACATGTTATCGTTTCGTATGTTCCTTACAGACGAATTGGAGAGAATCAGCAACTCCTATGATCTGGATCTTGCAATGGCGTGCTGGAGCACTTGCAGTCACGCAGGAGGTCCAGAGTTCGCAAAGATGATGCGCGAGTATTACTGGATCATTGATCGCCGGCAACCTTTTTAGCTGACTTCCTAAAAACGAAGTAGAGTCCTATGTCGAGGACACCACGAGGGTTCATTAGATGTTAATCCACTATTTTAAGAGAAAAAACTTTACGTTTTGAATTTGATGTTAGTTTTATTTGAAAAATTGTTTTTTAGTTTGTATTTGTTACCACCTGTTTGCCAAACAAATCTATAATCTGTAAAGAAATTACAAAAAATTTGTTGTTCCTTTTTGTGTCGGTTTTGCTTTGCACATTTAAAATTTGACCCATTGTTTGACCTTTGCTATTTGCTCATCAATTTTGCTCTTGTTTTGTTTCTGACTTGGTAGCAAAACAAAACTTAATTGTAATTTGACTACAACAACATTTTGTTTTTGCCCTTTAATTTAATTGTATATATTATATAATATGCAATTCTGTAGCTAGATTTTGACATTCACGTTCTCGTACCAATCTCGATATATATTTGTGTATATATAGTGTGTGTATGGTGTCTATAACATGCGCTCTTTTGTTTTATAAACAAATGTCTGTTTTCACTTCAAATTGCTCCACGTCCTTCGATACTGGAGGATTTTGTTTTCGGGACTTATCGATCGAATGTCCTCGAAACTAATTTAACTTAATAATTGCATACTAGGCTAGGCTAGTAAATGTTTTCCTCGACAACGCTTAATGCACTTTTTTGTTTGTAATTTTCCTTTGCTTTGTGGTTTTTCTGTTTTGTGTTGTTTAATTTTTAATTAGTTCTCAAGCCTGGAACTTGCCCTAAATTAACTTTACAATGAACGTGTATAACTTGTAGTCGCTCGCATTTCCTCATCTTAATCTCCAAGTGAATTGTGGTTGTCCTTAGTTTAATCTAATCCGTATTTAGAAAATGTTCAACTCGTAAACTGAGTTTTGCTTATTAAAAAACTGTTCCCATTTTGGTTTTAAATCCATATCCATATATAATTTTTTCCTTTTGTTTTCTATATTTTTTTTCGTTTGGTTTTGCTATGAACGCTTGTTGTCAATTGTTGCAGTAAATGTTTTGAGTTGGTTTTCATATTTAATTTTTCCGTTTTCATGAATCGTTAAACATTTGTTGTGCTTTACACTTAATTATTGCTATAATTATTTGCTTTTATTGGCGCCCGGGCACTTCGGTTTCCCGGGAAATGAGTGATAGAGTGTGTGTGGCAACTGAAACCCTTAGCTAGGAAAAACTCGGCAAGCACGATAATATCGATCTCTAGAAAATGATTGTAAGCGGTTCCTTATTTACAGCGTGCACTTGCGTGATATATAGATATGGGTGTTCTACGTGGGATCTGGGCTAGTTGGGGCTCTGAGCGATAGGATATGGATACAGATACGGAATACGGAATGCGGAATCAAATGAAATAATGATGAACAAACAGGTTTGCAAACAAGTTCGGTTTATTACACAAATAAAAAGAATACTAAATGAAATCGAAACTACTTAAAAGATACGCGTGTGGGGTGTTGTGTGTTTCTATGTTGGTGTTGGTAATTACTAGAAAACGTCTTTGTAATCGTAGGTTTTGTGGTTTACACAATTTACGCTAATTAAAATACACAGGTAAAAATAATTTCATTGTTTAATATTGGTTTTCTTTCTTTACTTAATTGATTTTGTTTTAAACTTAAGCCTAGCGAAAATCGATTTAACGTGCAAACTCAATTGTGGTTGTTGTGTTGTTGGTGAGTGTAGAAAGCTTTCCCGTTCTTTACAATCGTTATTATTAATTTGTACACATTTTCGTTTAAGTATTCCATTATTAGAAAATTGGCTATGTGAGTGGTGTGTGTGTGTGTGTTTGTTGTTTGTGGGTTGGGTTGGGTCGGGTCGGGTCGGGTTCAGTATCTGTGTGAAGTACAAATGTTTCCCTAGGATTATACAAATACAAAAGACAACAAAAAACACACGAAATTAAAAACTCTTCCTAACCGCTCATGCTAACTCTACTCCTATCCGCGTCCTCTACTTACTCCTACTCCTTCCTCTACGTCCTTCATCATCATCTGCGCTAGGCGTCCAGATATATATAGTTTTTATATATGCAATTTACAGTATACCGTTTCAGTTAATTATATGTTTTGTTGTTTCCGTCGTGTGGGCCGTTTAATGCGTGTGTTCGGTGTTGTTTTACACTTTCTTCTTGTATAATTTAAATTTAAACTAATTCTCGCTTTGCACAAAAATTTACACAATTTATTGATTTAATTTATTAGATTTAAATAGGGTCTCCTCTTCTGCTCCTCCAATTTGTTGTAAACTAATTTCTAATTGTATAATTACACTTTTGTTTTGCTTTGTTGTTGCTGCTGGTTTGCTGCTTTCGGCGAATTGGTTGTAAATATGTACAAACTTTTTTACTTATGCTAATATGTTTCTCGCGTTAACTCCACTCCGCTATTGTATATATATGAACTATATGCTTATATGTGTGTGGTTGTTTGTTGTTGTTTGCTTTTTGCTATCTCATTCGCTCCCCTTTGTATATTTATAAATATTAAACACTAATCGAACGCCAGCCTATGTATATATATAAAAATAAAATTAAACAAACAATTCTTGCACTTGACACTTTTACAAATTCTCGACGACTAATAAATAGTAATGCTGTTGCTGTTCAAGACTTATCGGTAGACGATAATGTTTTATCCGCCGCTTTCATCGGTTCATCGGTTTATGTTTAGTTTTCCTGTTGATTATGCTAAGTAATCTGTGCGTTGCGTTAACTGCTGCTGCTATTGCTCTGGTTGTTCTGTTGTTGTTTTTCGATTCTGTTAACTTCTATTCAGGGTTACTTGGTGTTGATTCAGCTTCAGATCCTTTCGGTTCTGTATTCTGTTGTTCTTTGAAGATGTGATATAGCTAGTTAGCTAGTGGAAGTTCTGCAAACGGAAGCATGCGACTGCGTTTGATTGATTTAGTTTTTTAGATGATCCAAAGGATCTGAGATCCCGGACCTTAGGCTATTGCAGCCGTCAGATAGTACAGATCCATTAGCGTCTGGACATTGATGGGCAGACAGGAGAGACGATCGTGTGTGTTGGAGTCGAGCGCCAGCCAGGAAAGGGCATTGTATCCCTCGAGGACGAAGCGCAGCACATCCGCTGTGAGATTGGAGTCAAGCGGATGATCGTTGCCTGACTGATGGGCATTGGTCGAGTTGAGAATATCGTCGGCAGACTGTATGCTGGGCACATGGAGATGGAGGGCTGTCTTCAGAAACACCGGACAAACGTCTTCTAGATGCGGACAGGCGGACCAGAACCAAGCAGGCATGCGACCGGTTGGCGCCGTGGACACCATGTAACCCACTGATATGGGCTGCTGGTTGAGTGAACCAACCTGAAATGCAAAGGAAAATAAGTAAATTCTTTAGGTCAGTCCAATATAATGGATCACCCACCTCCTCTACTTCCTGGGGCGGCGTGCACTTGAAATTATTACCGCCAGCGCTCTGCCAACTCCGATTGTCATCCATGCGACCGGGACTACCATGATTGGATACTCTGTCCATATGAGCTGTTTCAAGATAAAATTTAAGTATTCGAATGCAAAGAGTGGTGATTAAAAACACTCACTGTCCCAGAAGAGATCTCCAATGTCCGCATCGCTGAAGTCCTCGTTGCCCTCTTCCTCGAATGTTAGAAAGTCGTCATCTACTTGCGGCTCGTTTTGGAACTGGCGCGTAAAAGGCTGCGAGCAAGAAAAGGGAAAACAATTATAGGCAATCGTGTTGGATTAGGCTTGTAAACTTACCGCACAGACGGCGCTAGTGGGAAAGACCAGGATGTGGGTGCAGGTCACGTCCTGTGGAGTGGCCAACGGGTTCTGCATGGAAATCTGTGAGAAGCGCTCATCTGGCGTAAACTGGTCGGGCATCACGCGCAGCTTGGCATCCGGCTCCAAGGTCACAAGGCAAGCACTCAGGATCGTGGGTGGATACATCAATGTACATTGCTTACACATATCCTTAAATTGCTTGGATGCCTTTTGCAGCTGTTGCTTGCTGAGCAAAAAACTCCACGACTTCAGTTCACTGTGTCCGATCCTTCCAATGCGTCCGATAACCAAACGCCACATTTGCGATGTCTGCGAGATGATTCCCATGATGAAGTCCATCAGTTTCTTTAGGGCCACATAGCGAGCAGGGGCTTTTCTCCTCCGAGCACGATTTGGCACATCAATATTAATGCAGATCTTCTCCAGCATCTCGCCCCTTTCATCAGTGGCGGTGGCCAAAAGCCAAGCCTGATCCTCACTTAGGCAGTAATTGCAATACATAACCGAATAACGATGTTCATTCTGGCCATGCATACTTCCCGCTGATCTGGAGAAGTCCGTTTTGTCATTCCTCTCGTGCATTGGTGCCAGAACAAAGGGAGCCGTGTACATCTTGTAGGCCCGGCGATTGGGTTCATCCTTTGTCTTGAGAAACGCCTCCATATTAGCCGCCGTACCAAAGCCAGTAAGACTTTTAACGGATTGGGCATGCACCAGATGTCGCCGGCACTGCGAAAATATGTTTAGAGCCAGGCACCTAATCTCGTCCGAGAAACGCTTTCGATTGCCGCACGGACCCAGTTCCATTACCGATTCTAGCGATATAATCTGTATGTTCATCTGGGATCGCACTGAATCTGGGACTGCTTTCAGCAGTTCCGCATAGCAACGAAGTAGAGCAATCAGAGCTAGACGCTCCAGCTCGCAGCTATCCGAGGCGAAAGTGAACGGATTGACCACATAAAGGACAATGGCTGACGGGTTGATGTCCTCCAAAGTCTCGCCCATTCCCAACGGATCTCCGAGGATCAGAGTTGGTTTGGTTTCACCTGCTGCAGTGCCTCCTTTTCCCACTCCGGGTTCCTGTTTTATTTCGTTAGTCTCCATCGGTTGGACTTGTGGTTCTGTACCTGGCTCCAGCTTTATATTATCCGTGGGTAAGTCCCCGCCTGGCAATCCGCTGACTGAAGAGCTATTCGAGGAGCAAGAGCTTCCTCCTTTAGAGTGTGAGTTGCCACTGCCATCTGGTGGATTCAACAGCGTTTTATCATTTGGCACTCGACTTAGGTATGGAGCCAACTGGTGAATAAAGGCAACTGCATACCGACGGATTTGCTCCGCCAGAGCAGCATGTTCCAGGGTACGCAGCCAATCATCCAAGGGAGTTGTTTCCCGATCCGCAGGCACGTTGTTGCGAGCAGCGCCTACTTGAAGGAAACCATCCCATCCTCGGATGGGTGTGTGTTTGCCCAGCTTGCACATCTCGTAGGTGCTGCTTAGTTCCCGGAAATAGCTGCGAGTACAATTTACCACATGCTCGTTGTCCGGACACACTACCACGTATACAACATCCCTGGCATAGGAGTACGGTTCCAGGAGAAACTTATCCCAATAGTGGATGGAGTGCGGTGCCACCGAGATCCAATCCTTCTCGTAGCCCACCACCACGGATGGTATCGGTTGCGGCTCACATTGTCCGGATGCACGGCCTGCCAGTCGATGGAATTGGCGCCAGGTTAGCGGTCCACTCACCGTATTGTACGAACTGGCATCCTTGGAACCTGAGCCGCCCCTGGATTTGCAATGGAATGCATTCTGCAGCATCGGCTGTATAGCATTCATGGTGCGTACAATCTCCTTATTGCTACGGGTGAAACCGACGGGAAGATATGGCCACTTGTGAACCGTCAACCGCCCAGCACCAATACCTGCTAGCTTGTGACGCAAAGCAGGTGGTGGCGCATGGAAAGCTGTCAGTTGCTGCTGCTGATGCGAGCTACTGCTACCATTCCCATGGAAGTCCATCATGTTGTCCATCCGCTGGTTTTCGAATGCCAATCTCGACTGCTCCAGGGCCAAACTTATAACGTCGTGTGCATCCATAAACTCTAGAACATTTGCAATTGATGCCAATGAGGCAGTGGGAGCTCCATTGTTACCGAAGATCCTTCGTTGGCGGGACATTCGCCTCCGATGAGACTGAAGTGCTCTGTGCACCGAACTGCTAGATGTTTGGATGATAGAGCACTGATCCAATAGCAGGTCAAATACAGCATGACCCAATTGCTCCAGTTGTCCATTAGGCAATCCTCCCGCTCCAATTTTATCCAATGCAGAGCTTGTTTCTCCAGGTCCCTGCTTGTTTTGGTTTTTCCTGCTAAGACTCTGGATGATACTGAGCAACGTGGGCTGCTTATTCCTGCCCGGATCATCCGCGATGCCCGTGATCTCCACCTCATCTTCGTAAAAGAGTCCAGCGCGATGAGAGAGTCTTCGATTAACCACTGCACTGAAACCACACGTACACTCCACGGGATCATCGTCCACATACCCGGTGATATGGGGATTACTGCTGGGCGGCGTGCAAGACGACGAGTTGGAGCCACCATTTGGACCATGGCCATGTCCGGAGCCAGCTCCGGGCATCGAGGCTGAGGCTGGCGAACCCCCAAAGGCACTGATCATCCGCATGCCGCCAAAACCGGCGGAACTGGGTCCATTGAGCATTCGCTGTCCAGCCAAAGCGCCTCCAGCTCCGGAAGGGAAAGGATTGAAGCTAACCCCGGGCAGGGGTACATATACTCCGGAATCCGCTCCGCGAATATTGCCAATCTTTTGCGTATCCGCATTGCACACACACACACTGCTACTATCAAAGTTGTGATCCCGGAAGACATTCAAGGCGGTATCGTACAGCAGGATGTTAACTAGGACAGAATTTACTTCTGGTAATTCCTGAAGCAAGGACGAGGATCCGGCTGCCATCGCTGTTCCACCACTGACAATGCCCGCATCGCCAGTGTACGCTACCATACCCATGTGCCCGCCACCTCCTGTTCCGTGACCCACAACTCCCGTTGCTCCGCCGCCCAAGCCATGCATGTGCGGATGCTCTTGCGAGTGAAGCGGCCGGTTCAAGTACGATGATGTGGAGGTAGCTGGACTGGCCACAGCCAAGTCATACGGATATGGCGGTGGCGGATGCGTGGGGGTTGCCCTCGACATTGGACTACTTCTGGCGGCATACGGACCCATTCCGGGTCCCGGTGAAATTGGTGACATCCCCGCTCGGTGCATTAGCTGCTGCATGGAGGCACCAGGTGGCGCTTGTGGGCAGTTCAACTGATTCAGCAAATACTGACTGCCACCACTGCTCAACGGTTGCGGAACAGTAGAGGGCGTTAATGGTGTCCTCGGCGCCGCTGACAGGAGATCATGAAGGTGCTGATGCTGGTGCTTCTGGTGGCCAACTCCTCCACTAGCCGCCGCTGCTGCTGCGGCTGCCGCTTGTTGTTGCTGCTGATTCTGAAGCTGGAGCTGCTGTAGTTTCTGCTGATGCAATTGGATGCGCTGCTGAAGGGCCTGATGTTTCTGATGCTGCTGCTGTTGAGCTGCCGCTGCTTTAGCCAAAGTTGCTGCTCTTGATTTGTGACTACTCCAGGTGGGTTGATAAAAGCATCCCGTAGGCAGAGTCAGCGGCGGCTGTGTCTGACTGGGCAGGTTGGTCAATGGAGCATATCGCGTCGAGCCCACAAACTTCTCCTGTTGCGGAGGTCGGTACACATAATCCCAGTCATTAATGGGCTCTTCCATAGGACTACCCAGCTCCAGGTTATACTCCTGCTTTACCATTTTGGAGACAGTCTGGATGGCCACCACGGTGACGGGAGCTTGTGCGGCAGCCAGCATAATACTGTTGCTTGGGTTGCTACAGGCTGTTGTGGTGGTGTTGATACTACTCGTGATAGTGGTATTGCAAGTAGTGGTGATACTACTGGTTATAATGGTTGTGGTGGTGTCCACACTGAGATCCGTCATAACCACGTCCGTTTGACAGGGACTCGAGTTCGGGTGCTGCTGCTCGTGAGACGGTGGTGTGGGAAACATCTTGGTAAGATCCTCCGCCTGGATATTGCCCGCGCCCGAGGCCGCAGCTGCTGCTGCCGCTGCTACGGCAGCACTGGCCACCGCTGTGCTCCGTTTGAGGTCTTCGATCGTATTGGTCACAGCACTGCAGCCGCCATTCGAGGGGTTGTTAGAATCGGGTGGCGTGTGGATTTGCACACTGCTGCACTCGTCGTTCGAGCTTGTCTCAAACAACTGCTCCAGATCGTTGAGCGAGGGATTCAAGCCTTCAGCTGTGAAGAGATTACCACCGCTACCACTTCCTCCACCGCTGCTGTTGCCGCCCGAGGATTTCGACGTTTCCTTGCAAGAAGGGGAATGCAATCCAGGCTCTGTCTTAATGTTCAGTCCCTGGAAGAAGCTGCTACCATCAGCTTCTACATCACTGCCACTGGCAGTACTGTTGGCAATGCCCACTAGACCACCGCCGGAGCTGCCCGCCGCCTGTCCTCCACCGCCTCTCCCTCCTGCTTGGCTCGCTGACTCATCCAAGGAAAGCAACTGTGAGCCATAAACGGATCCTGGCGAAGGCATCACGGGCTTCACGTGGTTTTGTCCTTCGTAAAGGTTCTTGGCATACCTAGGTCTCCGTTGCTTTTCCATCTTCGGACGTTTCACCGTGCTATAGTCCCTGTAGTGGTGAAAATTCAATGTTAGAGCGCTGTTTCAGAAAGACAAAACGACATACTTACCAGTATTCCTGGTACTGAAAGTCATAGATGACCTCCTTGAGCCACTCCTCGTCGTAGAAGCTGTCCGGATCCTTTAACGTCAGCTTTGGCGGGTTGTACAGTCGCTTAAAGTTGTTCAAGGCCTCCGTGGTGGAGGTAACACCTCCAACCCCCCGACCTTGAGCACCAGGCTCCTGCTTGATGGCCATAGCTGCCGATGGAGTCTGCTGCTGCATCTCAAGCTTCTTGACACTTATAGTACCAACCGCATTTGCTCCAATTGCATTTGAAGGTCCGCCAGATCCGGCGCCACCAGCTGACGTTGCTGCTGTGGGCGTAGCCGGTTGCTGGGCGGGCACACTACCTGGACCCGTACCAAGGCCCTGCCCACCAGCTGGCCCTCCGCCGGCCGCATGATCCGTATACGAGGGCGGCTCCACGCTTGGCGTCTGATGAACATAGGGCGAGGCCGTAATGCTCTTGCTGTCGTGCTGGTCCGTTGGCGTTGGCGCCGGTGTATTCTTGTCCAGCAGGTGGTCGATAGGCGTCGGCGGCTGTTGGAGATTGGAAACGGAAGTTGGCGCATGAGGACTCATATTGAGCAGCTGTGAAGTGGACAAAAGTGGACATCGTGTTAGTGAAACAAGCTGACTTGGGGTCTGTACGTTGGTTTTTGGGTCGTCACTTTCACTCACTTGCTCAGCGGGCGGCACGGATGTCGGTTGCGAGTGCGCCGAATTCGGATGCGGAGAGGGAGCCGGCGTTGCCGGTGATTCCACGGAGGCCACCGGCATCGAGGAATCGCCGCCCAAGGAGTTGCGGGAGTACGTTGAAGCGCCGCCGTGTGGTGTTCCATGAGGTGTGTTTCCCAGATGTCTGTCGGAATAGAAAAACATGTACATATGGAATTAGCATATTGGATAAGTGTTATCATAAGATCAGCTGGTATCTTATTATTTTTCGAAAGGTTATGTACAATGTTTTATCTACGTATAGTGTAGCTATGGATTCACAGGTATGCGCGTATTATTTAATATATATATTATTACTCGGAATACTCCAACAGGAGAAGTGCTCCAAAAATAGCAATAGCAAAATTAATCATAAAACCATATCCATTGTTTTAGGATTAGATGTATTAAACAAAACCGTTACAGCTGCAAAATAATATAACTTATAAGATAAGTGCACTTTGTTAAAGCTTATATAAGAAAATCCAACTATTGTGGTGTCATACAAAATTTCAAAATAAATTTTGGATATCGATATATTCTAAATTTAGTTTTAAGGCACTAAATTATTTTGTTCTTGTAAATTCGTTTATACATGATGTGCTGTTGTTATTTACAATAAAAAAAAAACCAGCAAATAAAACCAAAATCATTCCACAAAATGCATAAAACCTTAAGGAATCGAAACAAAGATACATGCGGCACCAAAACCAAAGTATTTAACTGAGTACTCATACTCAATGCAGTATCGAATACAGAGTATCGAGTACCGAGCTTTTGCAAATCGAGCCATGAGAAAATGAGAACGGCAATGGGGAAGTGGAGTTTGGGGTGTACGAGAGTGGGGGGCAGTAGATATACTAAGCTAGTTAGGTACTACATAACGTGTTGTATGTCCTCGTCCTCGATATGGAAAATATTATACAATTTGTTATAATGCCGTTGCTTGCAGTCTTTAGTGTTTGTGTAGCGTTGCGTTATAATTTATTTTAAATGTTGCTAGCTAATTTACCATTTACCAAGAACGATTAAGTGAATTGGAATTAGAAATTGTTATTTCAAGATGACGACTCGTGAATGTTTGTGTGTGGGGCTCCTTTTTTTTTTTTTTTTGGAGAGGCGTGGTGAATTAAATGCGCCCCTATTCTGATTCCAGTGTATTTCGCAAAGGTCAAAAATAATATTCTCAAAACCAACCAATAAAATAATAAAACATAAGAAATCAAAAGATTAACAGAGCGTGTGAACAGAGTGGAAAGAAAATTATATAAATGTGGATAAAGAGCGAAAGTAAGTGGACGGGTGGTATATATACAGTAGCAGTCAAAAAAGTAGCACTTGAGACATTTTCATTAAATTTGAATAAGCCGCATATATTGTTAGATTTTGAAATGTAGATCCTTATGACATATTTCAAATACTTCAAAAACCTTGTATAATTTTTTGGGTGCATTCAGAGGCAAAGTGAATCTTTAAAAGGTGGCTCAACCGTTCTAGAGTAATAGAATTCGAAAGTAAAGATCTCATTCACGTTCATATATCAAATTTTATCCCATAGTGCTCTTATTTGATCGCAACGGTACAATAAAAAAGAGATAACCGAATAGCGTTAACCTAAAATATAGGCAGCACTGGCTATAATGAACAGACGCCACTTCACTTCACTCCACTCAACACACAAACCTTTGTTTTGGTATATTGGTGTCTGTGGTGGTGTTGCTGTGGTTTTTGGCTCTAAAGGTGGAGGCCGTGGAGGAGGCGGTGGATGCCAGCGAATGGAGCAACCGCTTATGGAACGGCACATTGTGACGCCGGGGAGTTGCCGCGGAAGAATTGGAGGCGCTAGTGTTGCTCAGGGAACTGGAATGATGGGATGATGTGGCCGCCGTTGCCGGCAGCACAGGTGTTCCCGGTCGCTGCTGCTGCTGTTGCTGCAGATGTTGCTGGTGGTAATGCTGCTGCTGGTAGGACGACGACGACGACGACGACGACGATGATGAAGATGATGACGAGGACGACTTATTGCCACTGCCACCGGTAACTGCTGCTCGCAGCGCAGGCGATCCCAGCGGTTGCTGCGGTCGCTTGTTGTTGCTGATGTTGCTAATGCTGCTACTGCTGTTGCACTGGGCGCTGAAATTTGTTTTTTTTTTTTGGTTTTGTTCGGATTTAGACACTAGCAACACAATATTTTTAACGCTTCACTTTCGTAGCTCTGTCGCTTGGCTGAAGTTTTTATTATTTGTTGCTGCTGTGTGGGTTAGGTAACTCAAAAGAAAGTTGTATAGAAAAAAAAAAGAAACGCAAAATATCTATTGCCTATCGCATGCAGAGATAACAGTAAACATAAGGTCAACTACCGCCTTTAACTGCATATTGTTTCTAGGGTAAAGGTACTTTTTTTTAGCATGCCATCAAAGCGGGTTCGTTTTGGTTTATTGGGTTTTTTTTTCTAATTTCTGAAGGGAGCACAAAATCTCCACTACATCAAGTTCATATCGATCTTATATGCAATATAATAAAAATTGTTGTTATATTAGAGGCAGCAAGAAGATTTTAAAGGGTCACAAAAAAACAAAAAAAAAAAAAAAAAAAACGCGCGCAAGTAAAAAAAAAGAGGGTATTTTCAAAATCTCTAGATGTATGTAAGTTTGAAGTTCTTTTTGCAATAGCTGTATTAAGCTATAATAAATATTTTAACAGAAACACTGTAAACTTCAAGTATATAACTTTATGTTATAATACTAATTTATAAAGAATTAAACTTGCGAACAGCATACAAACTAACAGAATGAAATATTTTCTCGAGTAATTTCAAATTTAAAACTTCTAGAGATTGGATAAATACCCTTACGTATAAAGAGATAATAACATGGCAGGGAAAGTCCTCCATAGTTTTTAAGGAGCTAAAATATCAAAACTCACTTGGTGCATATGCAGGGTGCCTTTTGCATGGGATCCACAAAGTTCCAGAGCTTTTGGCGTTGCTGTTGCTGCTGGATCTGCTGCTGCACCAGTTGCTTGGAGTCCTGTGGCGGTTTATTCTGCTCATTCTCGTCCCCATCCGCGGATAATGACCCAGTTCCCGAGGCGGGCGTAGACGAAGCAACTGCTGCTGCCGCCGCCGCTGCATCCACATGGAGCGTGTTCATCACGCAATCCTGCCAGGTTCGTTCCGGCATTTCCACGGCTGCCGAGGCGGGTATGTGAGTATTGTTGGTATTGAAGGTGAAGCCCGAGGTGGGCCGTTGATCGTAGTAGGGCTGGAAGGCGAGACGTTCCAGGGCGCTAACCGCTTGTGGAGCTGCCTTGCGGGATATCTCTTTGGCGGCGGAAGATGCGGTGGCTCCGACACCTGCTCCTGCTAAAGCTGGCGCATTGAGGGAAGCTGGACCCAAGGGAACCGCTGTTGCAGATGGAGCTGCTCCCATCGATGAAGGAGCAGATGCTGCTCCCGGTGGGCAGGAAAGCGAGGCCAGAACAGCTGACTCGGCCGCCGCTCCGGCCACTGAGCTTTGCATCTTCTGCATCTCGACGAATTCCATGTGCTCCATGTCGTCCAGGTCTGTGACTAGTACGTAGTTCGTGGGATGATACATCTTATGACCACCTGGGGATGAAAATTAAAGCAATTAGATTGGACACCCGGAGAGCAATTAATCCAAAGCTTTTCACTCACCCGACACCACTTCCACCACGGGTGGCACATCCGTGTTATCCTTATTGCACAGCGGAAAAAACGAGGCCCAATCCTCAAGGATCTTCTCGGCTATGGGATCGCTGGCCTTATAGCTATTGCCGGTAAGTATGCCAGCAATTCCAAAGGGCGCCAGCATAACCTTTCGCGCGTGCGGAGGTGGCGCTGCCTTGGCCGCTCCCTCTCCGCCGTCCAGTCCATCCATGCTGGCTCCATTTGGATCCTGACCAGGATTAGGCACAGCTCCCCCTGCTGACGCCGCAGATCCATTTGATCCTGGCGGAGAACTGGCCGCTGCAAAGGCTGCCGCCGCTTCGGTCAAGTGCTCCTTGGTCAGCGGACGCACGGCGGGATGCTCGCGCAAATCTATGGAGGCACAAACGGTGTCGCCGTGCACAAAGAACGTAAATGAGAAGGACAAGTGCTGGGAGCTGCAAAGAGAATATAAATGATTAGCAATTGTGGAGTAAGATCAACCTACAAGCCCTATATTTTCAAGTTTCAAAAATAAGTTTCATTAGATTATTAGAAAACGGAGCATTAATGATGATAATCGAAAATTCAATACAACGAATAAGCTGAACAATTATGCGCAATTGAATTTGTTATAATAGAATCAAATAGTTTAGGAATGTCGCAGGAAGAACGATGCAATGCCACAAGCTCCAATGCCATTGCACAGAGTTCCTGTTCATTATTCTAGGATATTGCCATATTGTGAATTGGAAACAATTCTCAGAATTTTCACAAAAGTTAAGGCATATATCCGAACAGTCTCTGTCTAAACTCTTCATTACGGTCACATACCTGCGTCCAAAGAGGCGATCGCTGGAGGTGCAGGGCTGCACAAACCATTTTCCAAAGCGCACAATGTCCTTGGTAAGCACGAATCTGAGAGAAGTGTTATTTATAAACATTAGATTAAATTTGATATTGATGTATTGCTGTAAGGTTCTACCTCTCCATGAGATTGTGCAGCGCCTTAAAGAGCAGCGACCGGCACTCGTAGGTGAGAGCTCCTTTCCAGGTGCCATTCCAAAGCGCTTGGTTGGCTGAAAAATAAAATAAAATTATGATTTATTTATTTTCATAAAATCCTTAAAGAATTGTCCTTCTTTTAGGTGTTTTAAATATTTGAACATTCTCGATTAAAATAGTTTCAACATCTTTGTAATTGGTAAAAGTATTTGGCGAATCAAAAAATGTATGTAGCTTGTGAATGGAAGCCTTATAATCCAATATATTCCATATATATATGTATGTAAGTACATCTTTAAAGTTAGAAGTCAGTGTATTAAAGTCTACTCAACTTGCGTTGGAGTATGAAAATCCCTATAATCCTTTATGTAAAACGTTCTCTAAGCTCTAGATCGCAATGAATCTTCAAGAGGCGGGTGTGTTTCTCTATTTTGTCAACATCTTTGATTTCGATGTTTCATCAAAATGTAAACGAGGAAAATACCCAAAACCAAGTGGAAGAAATAACAAGAATTTATAGTAATAATAGAAACAATGGAAGAGGCGTCTACAAAGTAAAACAATCAATCTCACATTTTTGCCCTCTCTTTCCCATCCACTTTTCTTCTCTCTTTCTTGCACGCCTTAGGAAAAACAAAACTTTTAAGGCTATTCATATTTGTTATTGTTTTGTTTTCGTTTTGCATTTGAATTGTTCTTGTAGAAAAATGACAAACAAACTTCGAGCGAGATGGGTAGAACGCCAGAAAGCGAGAGGCACAGAGAAGGCCAGAAATAAAGAAGCATAAAGAAACGGTGGATAAGGATGAAAATATGTGTAGAGCGCAATATGTAAAAATGCAGCGTGAGAAGTGAAGAGAGGTGGAGACAAAAAGCCGCCAAGCAACAAAACAAAAATCCAAAGCGGAAGTGCTAACACTCGAAACATAAAGAAAAGGCAGTACGTAAAAGAATAAGAGGGAGGGAAAAGAGGAGGGAGAGTATTTGTGAAAGAAAATGGAAAGTCTAGAAATTTTTGGAAAATTCCAAGCATCCACCCCCACCACTTACGGACACACACACACTCACTTCCAAATATATATACATATGTATGGGGTAAATCTCTCTTTCGCTCTTTCTCTTCGATTCCCACGCCTGCATTGATTTCCACTGCTTCTTCTTTTTGTCTTCGTTGGTCAACAATGTTGCACAGATAATTACGTAAAAGTAAACAACACGGACAAATAACAAACAAAGCAAAAATGGCTTAGCAGTATACATAATAACTATTTTTGTTGTATTTCATGGCTACTACTATTTCCCTTCAATGAGATCAGCGTGAGTTTTTTTTACAACGACGCTTAAAAAACTCACACGCACACGTCGGCATAAAAGGGCAATGTACGATTATGACAGTGTGTGTGTGAGTGCGTGAGAGTCTGCTTCCTCTCTGCATCCTCGTCCTCTTCCTCTTCCACACCACTATTATTATTCCGTCATCTACACGTTCCCATGCCCACACATCCAATATTCATCCTGCAAGCCGGCTCTTCTTCGTTTCTCTTCTTCTCACAGGTCACACACCACAAACACACACACACATATTGACACACTACCCAACGGCGAAAAGTTCAAAGCTCGCCAAAATTATAAATAAATGTCCGCAAGGGTAGGCCAGGCAAAACACAAGCAACAACAACCACAACTTTAGCGGCTCTCTCGGCAAACAAGCAAACAAAAGAAAATCAAGAGTCGAGTGAAGCAAAACGGGACGACAAACAAAAATAAAATAAAGAAGCAAAAGACTGAATTCCAGCAATAGCAAACAAAAGACAATGTTGTCACATAAGATTTTGGGCGGTAAAAAATTTAAAAAAGATTTTAAGAATTTCAAAAAGCACAAAATTATTTTTTTGAAATGATATGCAACATTGTATCCTATGGAAAGTAAACGGGATTTATACCTATAACCTTTGATTAATTCAAATAGTTTCCAATAATAATCCAATTCCATTTAATTATCTGGCTTCAAAGGTACAATTGTGTTCGTAAATTATTGTTGAATTAATTTTATTTCCCCATCACAGCTGCTAAATATCCTGATCTCCCTCTTTTTCCAATTTCTTGGCTTTGGAACAGGAATTGTAATCGGGTAAATCGGAATCGGGGAATCGGAATCGACGGCGACTGCTCAATGCAAATTCCACAAACACGTTGAAGCCGTCTGTGTGGGTGTATTTTTTTAGCACGTGTGGTTTGTGCACATGTTGCTGCTCCTCTCTCTCTCCCACTCAGACGTTTTTAAAGAGAGAGGTGGAAAGTCGCTCTGTGCAAAGTAGCGAGTAAGAGAGAGAGAGTGGTTGTTTGGGAGACAAAGTGCCGCTAGGCGTGCACTCGTTCTTGTTCACCCACACACTCACTAGCTGCTCTTCTTGTTTGTGGCCCGAAAAAATTGCTATTTTAGGTTAACATTTTGCTATCGCAGCAGATCTTTTCTTTACCGCTCTCTCTTTCTAAGAATGTGCGTGAGAATTTCACAACAACTGTAACGTGTAATTAAGAGAGCGTTATTTAGCAGTTTTGCATTTGCGTGACACATAATGAAAACAAAAAACGAACACACATGACAACAAGCAGCAACAAATGTTGGATCAAGGTCAATAATCTGAGCGCACACACATTTAAAAATGTTTAGTAAGCGCAATAACAAATCGAGAAACCAAAAAGCAGGTAAAACCACACGAATGCAAAAGACTTAAAAATAACATAATAAATGAGCAAGAAAGCGCATTGTAATTAAGCCCAAGCTTGCAAACCAGTTTAAGCTCATTGAGAGCCAAGAATCGAAAAAGAGAGAATATCTCTTCGAATCTTTCTCTATTATTCTCAGAGAGCACCGCATAATTATTGGCTCCAATTTTGGAGCACACGCACACAGCTGCCCCAGCACTCACACACGCAAAAGTGACAGCTGTTTAAGGTAAAAATCGTATGCTATCGAAGTACAACAAACTGTTTGAATACTTGTCATTGTCAAGTCGTGTGTGTGTGTTGTTTTTTTTTTTGTTTCGAAACAGTGCTAGAATACATTGTAATTTGGGATCTTATATTCTACAGCACCTATTTTATGTCATGTAAATGTTATTTTTGTGCCACTGTGCTGACTGGCTGAGATTTGCGGCGTTGCCGTTTTCATGTACAGCAACTCAGAGAGACAGTAACAGTAACTACAAGGCGCTCTCTCTTCGCCACTCTTCTCACCCTTTCAGAATTTCATTCACACGCACTTGCGAGCACGCACACACACACACCAACAAGACGAAAATTTTTTTCGCCAGTTGTGTTGTTTATGGCCGAAAAAGCTATAAAAAGCATACGAAAATTCGACCAAAAAACGCAGACAAAGTAATGTCAATGCAATTAGTCAATGTCCTTGTCATTAAAAGTGCAATAAATAAAATAACGCAATGACAAAGGCTAAAACGAAAAACAACGCGAAATCTCATCAGCGATGGAAGCGACGTGCATACAACTCTCAACTCCAGACGGTAAAAAAAGCGCGCCTCAAAAAGGGGTTAATGCATGACGGCGGAACAAGCAAACTGTAAACTTATTGGGCCACAATGACGTAGGCAGATAACAAAAGATACAGTCAAACTTCCTTATCTCGTATCTCGGTCGGAGAACTTCAAAAGAGAAACGGTGGGTAAAGGAGAACTTCTGTAGCTATACACGGATGCAAAATTTGTAGTTCTAATGGAAACTAATGAACTATTAAGATAATTATGATCTCTTACGTATGTACGCTGTACTATTTATTTATAATTATGCTTTATGAAATGGATAAGAAGCGTATTGTAAGATACTTTTAGTTTAGATAGGCAATTTAATTAAACAAAAATGTTTTAATTGAATATTTAATTTAATAATATTTAAAGAAGAGGGTCTTCTCAGTTAAAAACATAATTGGTGGGAGCTCCTTATCTGGCGTTCCACTTTATGATCTAAAGTAAAAGCCTTCACATTTTTGTTGTTCTTTATTGTTTCAATCACTGGTTAATAAGAAACCATCTTTGAATCTTTGAAACATTGAGAACTTTTTACCAATCATATTTAATTAAAGTTTTGAAATATCTATTAAATGGGTCTGCAGATAACGGGATTACGGATCTCGGGCGACCTGCGGTTGCTTGGTGGGTAATGGAATTTGCCGTGGAAAAGCCGAAACTTAAATTCAAATTCTACTATGAACAATGTACGTAGTGTAGTACGTAGTTAGTGGTCAGAGATAATGAGGCAATAACAAAAATATTGAATAAATAGTAGCCGCACGCAATGGCTGATAAGAGAAGAAAGAAATGGAGATAGGGTGTGGGAAAGAGAACGAGCTTCTTTCGAAGGCCAGTAGTGTGTATTGATATTGAACAACCCTCGAAGGAGCGAGCGAGAGGGACGCTGAGCAGGGGGAGAGCGCGAGAGCACCTTTCTTCTTCGTTTGCATAATTACCCGAGAGCGACGGAGAGCGAAAGAGAGAGAAAGCTAGCGAAAACATTGCAAATGACAGGTGACGTTTCGGCACTACTGCTTCCTCTTTCCTTCTTTTATGCACAAGGAAAAAAGGAATAGGATTTAAGGACTTTTTAGGGGTTTTGTAATGTAAATTCGTAAGCCACGTTAAAATATTTTTAACATAATAATTTAATCTAGCTAGGAACTATATATACATTCATGTTTATAAGACACTTTCGATTAGAACTCGGTTTTGGATCAATTGCATATTTAATTTGAACCTTTGCGTTACAATGTTCCGAAAAAAAATGCATGTGTATAACATATAGGAAGAACTTTTTCTTTTTTCGTGTGAAATTCGGCGGAAGAGAGAAGACAACCGCCTACGATTGACAGTTGTTGCTTTTTTCCTTTAGTTCTTTCTCTTTTCTGTTGCTGACGGTTCAATACGACGCCATGTGAGTTGAATGACGCCTAAGGAAAATGAAAAGGCGAGGGAGAAAGATTGCGAAACAACGGGGGATGGAGAAAAAAGTGGAGAGAATCAGGAGAGCAATAATAATAATCATCTGCCGCAATCGAAATGTATTTCGCGAGTTCTCTGTTGTTTGTTTGTGTGTCGCATTTGTTTTGGCTTTTCTCACACAGATACACCCACACACACATAACCGTCAAAGAGATGGCAAAATTTGTTGTTGCAATTGCATGCGATGGATGTGGCCTTGAAGCTTTATTAAATTCATCACCCACTTGGATGTGTGAGTGAGAACGGGTATGTGTGTGCCTGTGTGTGTGTGGGAGAGAAAGGGAGAGCAAGAAAATAATACAATCAATCTTAAATGTAACACATCGAATTTTAAGTGGTAAATAGGTTTACCTATTTAGAAACTTCTATGAAAATGTCATATTGTATACCTCGTGGCTAGTACCGGTAACTAGCTTTCATATTTAGCTTTCACATTTTATTCGAACCGTCTTCGGTCTAGAAACTTACCCGCTACTCGGAGCAGCTCGGCATCGACCAGTTCACTGAGATCGGGCTCCTCGCCGTACCAGAAGATCCATAGCTCCTTGGCGGCGGCCAGCGAAAGGGGCGGGTGGACCTTGGTCGACGTGGTCATCTCGAAGGTTAAGGCATTCGGGTCGGCGTGGTCCGTCTTCGTGGATTGGACCCTCCTCCACACGCACAGCATGTCCGCCTGGATGCATCGCGAATATGAGCGCAGGATCGGGTCCGCCAAAGGATCGCTCGATGCGTTCGGTCGCTCCCCGTTAACGAACTTCCGCCACTTTATTCCACATAAATCAGTCTGTAATGGGTTAATAGAGAGTTAGCAGTAATTAGTCATAAATGCGTATGTAAGCAGGTAATGGTAGCCAGACTAATGCCAAATAGGTTCTGTAATACACTCAACTGATAACTATCACTGCACTATCTACTTATACATATGTGTAGGGTAGCTCCTATCATTTGTTTACCCTGTCGTGACGAAAGTTCCGTGTCTGTACAATCTTCTTATAAATGACGTACGGAAAATAGCGCATTCCTAATTTAAGACTTGTTATGGCAGCTGCTGGGGAGAAATCTTAAAGAGACTTTGGATAAACTTCACCAATAACAACCTATTTTATTTCCGTTGCGGCCTTATTTAGATATTTACTGATAGCTGTGATCGCAGAGAATATATGCAGAGAAATAATTGTTCCTAAAGCTACAAAATCACAAATATATTGCAGTAAATGTGAATTATTCCCTATACAAACACCACGTTTACTTTTATAGGCTAAAGTTAAATATTAAGCACCTTTAGATCCCTTTAATAAGAAAAGCAATTAAAAAATGGAACTTATCCAACAAGTTGATTCCATTCGATCATAAACTATAGATAGGTAAACTGTTTTTTCACACTAGGTCGCAACAGTTTGTGAAAACTTAACTGCTCTTTTTACATCGATAAATGCTGTAGGTATTAAAAATAAAGGTTTCAGCACACCCCATCTGACTCACTGAGATTACGATCTTAAACTGTTTTATCGGTTTTTGCATTAAACGCAAATTCTAACGATGACGTTAGATTTAATTACGAATTGCTAATTTTGTCACGATTCGAGAAATCAATGAAGAGTCAAGCAATAAATGGATAAGCTTCTTTAATGTTATATGCAAATGAAATAATACAGAAATTTTCTATATAATACCTTATATTTTTTATACAACTTCAAGTTTTGCCGAGTGTATTTCAATCTATGCAAAAACGATAATCATCTTGAATTGTTGCCCACTAATTTACCAGTGTTGCGAAATCTTTCAACTTACACACACACATCTGTAAAATACATTCCTCATTGCACTTGGCAGCAGCAGTAACAACAGGCAAAGCATAAAAAGACCAAAGCGAAGCTCGAAAATCTTCCGCTGCCTCGCAACTCAAAACAAAAGCACGAAAAAAACGGCAGAGGGTGGAAAGGAGGGGTGGAGAAGAAGGGGGAGGAAAAGAGGAGCTGCAGCAGAGACATGAGAAACTTGGGGCACCGAAGAAGAAACAAAAGCAAAACCAAGAGAGAAGCACGGAGAAAAAAAAGAATGAGTGACTGACTAACTGGGCTTATGTAGCTTGCTGGCTCTTTAGCTTTTTTAGCCATTTGGGGTCGTCATTGGCTGCTTCCGTTGCAGAGTTGCGTTGGCTTTACACAGCCAGTCCCCAATTTTACAAGACTCGAGTCCACACAAGACTCGAATTTACGATTAATATACTCACATTATTATTATCTGCTACGTGGGAAGAAAGGGATAAGCCCACCAACTTGAATATTAATATTGTATATCAATGTAAAATATCTGTCAACAATGGAACGAATCAATACGTAACCCCAACAAAAACCACAAGGTAATATTAAATAGTATATTTCTAAACCGTGACCATTGAACTATAGGAGTCTCAGACCCTTTTTGCAATAATTCAAGTCGTAAAGCAAAAGCTAATGTAAATATGTATTGCAATGATCTGTCAATATTTTAACGATAAAGCAACGTGCAGGCGTATATCTCTCCAAAACAAAGGTTTGTCAACAATTATTAAAATCGCAAGACTTGTGTATTTCAACATTTTGAAACTATGCTCCAAGTTTTACACTATTCGAGTAGGGAGAAAATTGACTTATAGAGGTTTCAAGATGGTAGAATTGTTGAAAATGGAAACAAGTTGCTGGTGTGGCAAGTGGCGAGTGAGAAGGCAGGCAAGCAGTGCAAAATCAATGGGCCAAAGCGAGATGGCGCCAAAATAAATAACTGCACCTTCAAGCACACGCACACACACACTATCGTACTTGTATGGACGGGAGGGCGGTCGCGCACGCACACAATCAAAGCCGAAAGGTATTCCCCCAAACCGGCCATTCTCCCCAATTCTCAATTCTCAAGCCCACTCTTTTCCGCCGTCTTGACGACAAAAATGTATGTTCCACATTCTTCCGCTGCTTGCTTGGCTGCTCTTCGTTTTTGCCATTTTTGTGTGTGTTTTCATTTTCGCTCTCATTTCGTCTCGCTGCTTTTTCTTCGCTTCGTGTTGGTTTGTCTCTTATTTTTGGTCGAGCTATCTCGTAGGTTGATTTTTTCTATCTTTTATCTGTCTTCCTCTCCCTCTCGCTTTTTGCAATCCTTCAACGAGAGAGGAGGAGGTCGTGTTTCCCCCCTCTCTCACTGACTGTTATCATTCCGACATTCGCCTGTGTTTGTGTTTGTTCACGCGCGCGAGTTACCACCCCACCCCCTAAACCCCCACGCCTCTAAACAAATCATCGGACACTCAACCGGGAAGACGGCAACTGGAACACCGCATCCGGCCGAATGCTGACATTCCGGCCGAATGCTGACATTACACAAAAGTCGCACTGCAACATTGTCCCCAGCTAGCCAGCCACATGCCGAGTCGGCATGTTCATTATGCTTACAATTAAGAACCTATGTACTTATGTATAAGACGAAAACGGAGGACTCGAGTAGCCACTCTCTGACAATAAACTTCATACTGATTTTGAACTTCAAGAAAGTCAGTCGTATTCTTTATTGGAAATCTTCACACTACAACTATCTGCTGAAACTTAAAAACCTTCATACATTTACACATCATATCTTCACAAAAGGCTCCACCCTCGATCACGGACTTAACTGGCGCAGCCGGTAGGATGTCCTACCTATTAATAATTACCTACCTGTAAGTAAACATGTAAGAAACGAAACAAACTATATGCAAGATGTCGACTGAAAGTGACTAGGAACAAATTTTTATAAAACAAAATTGAAGTTGTGAAGTACCAAATGAAACTCAAACATATATTCAAACACAGGAAAAAAAAAGAGAGAGGAAAAATGTAAAATAAATAAATATACAAAAAAAAAGTGCAAGTGTACCGTACTGCCGCGCTGACGTGGAATCTATCGCTGATCATCACGCCATCGGTATGTCCATACTCTGCCGAACGTCATAATTTTTATAAAAAAGTGCAAGTGTACCGTACTGCCGCGCTGACGTGGAATCTATCGCTGATCATCACGCCATCGGTATGTCCATACTCTGCCAAACGTCATAATTTTTATAAAAAAGTGCAAGTGTACCGTACTGCCGCGCTGACGTGGAATCTATCGCTGATCATCACGCCATCGGTATGTCCATACTCTGCCAAACGTCATAATTTTTATAAAAAAAGTGCAAGTGTACCGTACTGCTGCGCTGACGTGGAATCTATCGCTGATCACCACGCCATCGGTATGTCCATACTCTGCCAAACGTCATAAGTTTTTATAAAAAAAAAAGAGTGCAAGTGTACCGTACTGCCGCGCTGACGTGGAATCTATCGCTGATCATCACGTCATCGGCACTTACATACGCTGGCCAACGCATCGCCAAAGCCTCTATATACACTTATATATGTGAGCATACAATATCAACTACAATCCAATACATCCACGTACTGTACCGCCTCGTTGGCATGGAATCAAACGCTGATCACCATGCCACCGTGGTAAACAAACAAAGCACCAAAGCCTCTCTAATACATTGTACACTCAAAACGCACACTGCCATACGTCGGCGAAAAATCAAAACATAAGCAAAAATCATTTCAAACCAAGCGAGGCTCATTCTGCGTACCACAACGACAACGACACTGCATGTGTAGTGGCGCACCCATGTCTGGGTAGCCGAGGTAAGGGGAAAACGCTTGAGTATCGTCAAGTGTTCTTGCCTTTCACTCTTCTACAATGGGTTGCTACGCTCATGTATTGCACATTCAAAATAACCAAAACAAATGTACTAAAGAAGTCGACATATACAGATATATTTTGTTTCCTTTCATTGTGTAATTTTGTATATCAAACAAATACTAATACCAATCACATTGCAGAATATAAAAGGGAAAATATAAAGCCAAAGACAGACACCCATACACTCTAGTAAACAAGAAATTTGTTCATTATTTTTCAATCATACATAATATACTAAGTAACCTCAAATTTAATGTCAAAAAAGTTCGTTTACAACCTTAGGAAAACTACACGTTCAGTTGTTGGAGTTCCACCAAACACTAATAGGCCCCCACATCCCGTTAGACGTCCTGACTCCCTTCTCCCGATTTCGGAAGAACCCAAATCAATATCTTCCCAAACCCCCAATATGGACTCGGGAAACGATTCTGCCCGCCCCACTCCATCCCCTCTGGCGCCCACTGTCAGTGGTATTAGCTCCTTAATTTCAACTACGTTCAAGCCTAAAGATATCATGGCATTTGTTGAGCATTTGCCAACCTTTGATGGTACACCTCGTCTATTGGACAGGTTTATCACTAGCGTAGAAGAAATCCTGATGCTCATCAGGGGAGCTGACCAAACACCGTATGGCCTGCTTACTCTGAGGACCATCAGGAACAAAATCATTGATAGGGCCGACGAAGCCTTGGAACTGGCAAATACCCCCTTGGTTTGGGATGAGATTAAAAGCAATCTCATCCGCCTCTACTCGAGCAAGAAAAGCGAGGCCAACTTGTTAAGCGAGCTTAACACATTTTCGGACAACCTGACCTTGGGCCAACTGTTCTTTGGTATATCAAAGGTGAGAAGCCAACTCTTCTCCATACTCAAAAACAGCGAACACAACAACACTGTTGTAGATGCAAAAAAGGTTGTCTACAACGAGGTTTGTCTCAATGCTTTTATGACTGGTTTGAAGGAACCTCTCAAGACTTTCGTCAGGATAAAGTCCCCTTCTACACTTGAACAGGCGTACGAGCAATGCCAAATAGAGCAGACCTTATATAGGGCACAAAACAAGCGAACCAACAGACCAGAGCAGGGACCCAATGGATCAGACAATAAAACCTACCGAAATAGCTACGACAGCAATTACCGCAGCGGACGTAACGACCGAAATGACCGTAGGGGACCCTACTCTAACTCTAACTCTAACTCTAACTCTGGCCAAAATAGACCATTTAATTCACACAATCGCACACCCCAATCCGGCACCAAGGACAACCGGGCCAATACATCAAACCCCTTTCGAGCACCTTCACATAGTTTGAATAATATAGAGGAGAACCCTCAACCTGATTCGAATTTTCAGCAAACGGCCTCGGGAAACCAACAGGGTACATAAGCCCAGCCACGCACAACCCCTCGCTTCCTTTTATAAAAATCAAACTATCCCAGACAAACCCCCTGAAGTTTTTAATTGACACAGGCTCTACACACTCCTTCATCGACCCAAAATATGTCGACCCTAGGAACTGTGTGACCTTAGATACGCCCATAACACTCAAAACAGCCCTGAACAGTTTTAAAATATATCAAAACGTCTCTATACCATTTCCACCGGAATTCCAAATCACGGGCAAAATGACCCTTCTACCTTTCAAGTTCCACTCTTATTTTGACGGATTGATAGGAATGGACTTATTATCTTACCTAAAAACAGAAATAGATTTACTTAACCTAAATCTAAAAACCCCAAGTACCATTATACCCTTATGGACCCACAGTAACTCAACTTCAAACGTATTTAATATCTCTGGACATACGAAAACTATTTTGCCACTACCAGTGGAAACCAAACAGGGCGACTTCTACATCGATTCAATTACAATCAATGATGACTTAATAATATCAGACGGGATTTATAATGCCCAAAACAATATTGCTAATTTCGTTATCACAAACTATAGCGAGAGGGATCAGTTATTGTACCTCGAGAGCCCGATAAAAGGCATGCCATACTCCACGGCCAACAATGTTGAACTTTTCAGTATCACTTCAGACACCCCACAGCCCCAAAACTCCGCAGCGTCGTTACAAGCCCTTGGCGTCGATCACCTCTCCTCTGAAGAGAAACAAAGCCTACTTTCACTTTGCAAAAGTTATCTAGATATCTTCTACAATGAAGACAAATCATTGACCTTCACCAACAAGATTACACACACGATTAAAACCACGGACGACACCCCCATTCATACAAAATCTTATAGATATCCTTACATTCATAAAGAGGAGGTCAAAAAACAAATAGAGGCAATGTTAAATCAGGACATTATCAAATCCAGTTATTCCCCGTGGAGCGCCCCCGTCTGGGTCGTCCCAAAGAAAATCACTCCTACGGGAGAGCAAAAATGGCGTCTAGTTATCGATTATAGAAAACTCAACGAGAAGACTATATCCGATAGATATCCAATACCTAACATCGCGGATATCTTAGACAGATTGGGCAAAGCCAAATATTTCTCCACACTTGATCTGGCAAGTGGATTCCATCAGATAGAAATGAATCCCGACGACACACCCAAAACTGCATTTACAGTAGAGGGGGGCCACTACGAGTTCATTAGAATGCCGTTTGGCCTCAAAAATGCCCCAGCCACATTCCAAAGGGTGATGGACAATATTTTTGGAGACCTTATCGGAACTATCTGCCTAGTTTACCTAGATGATATAATAATTTTCTCAACCTCCTTACAAGAACACTTCATACACTTGAAAACTATTTTTGGAAGACTCAGATCTGCCAACTTTAAAGTCCAACTCACAAAATCCTACTTCCTCAGGCGGGAGACAGAATTCCTTGGCCACATCGTTTCACAAGAAGGTGTTAGGCCAAATCCCAATAAGATCGAAGCTATAAAAAACTTTCCATGTCCCCACAGTAAAAAGTCAATTAAGTCTTTCCTAGGCTTGTTGGGATATTACAGAAAATTTATCAGAGATTTTGCGAGACTTACCCAACCCATGACACAAAAATTAAGGGGAAACAATAAATCGATCATAATAGATGATGAATTCAAAAAGGCCTTTGAATATTGCAAAACCTTACTGTCTAACGACCCAATCCTCCAATACCCGGACTTTACAAAACCTTTCACACTAACCACGGACGCAAGTAATTTCGCAATAGGAGCTGTCCTATCCCAAGGTCCGGTGCATAGTGATAGGCCCGTATGTTTTGCTAGTAGAACCTTGTCGGCTGCGGAAACAAATTATTCCACAATTGAGAAGGAAATGCTGGCCATTATATGGGCGGTCCAATACTTCAGACCCTACCTCTTTGGCAGGAGATTCACTATAATCACCGATCACAAACCACTAACTTGGTTAATGAATTTCAAACAACCAAATTCTAAAATAGTTAGGTGGAGACTCCAGCTTCAGGAGTACGATTTCGAAGTCGTCTACAAGAAAGGCTCTCAAAATGTAATTGCTGATGCTCTCAGTAGACCAGAGGCCTCTGTCAACCATAACGAAGCCCTATCAATTCCTCAAAATGTTTGCCCCATCTCAGAGAAACCCCTTAATGATTTTAATATTCAGCTCCTGTTCAAAATAACCCCAGATACAAATAACGCCACACTGACCCCGTTTAAACACAAACTTAGGAGGGAATTCTGTAAACCCAATTTTCAGTATGACGACGTAGTTTGCATTCTTAGGCAGTCGTTAAAACCAAACAAGACATGCGCGGTATTTGCCCCCGACCACATTTTTCAAATGGTGGAACAAGCCTACCAAACCTACTTCTCAGCCCACAGTCAATTTAAACTCATTAGATGTTTGATCTTCCTCCCCGAAATTACTGATAGTACGGAGATCGAAAAAATTATAACCGACTATCACTATAATAGTAACCATCGAGGGATCGATGAAACATATTTACACATAAAACGACAACAGTTCTTCCCACATATGAAGGAGAGAATAACTCAGTTAATTCGAAAATGTGAAACATGTTTAAAATTAAAATACGACAGACAACCTCAAAAGATCACTTACCAAATATCCGAACTACCTTCAAAACCGTTGGACATCTTACATATAGACATTTATACTATTAACAAAAATTATAACCTTACTATTATCGATAAATTTTCTAAATTTGCGGCTGCCTACCCTATAACTAATAGGAATTGCATTAACGTAGTTAAAGCCTTAAAACATTTCATTTCCCAATTTGGTATTCCCAAAAAGCTGATCTATGATCAGGGAGCAGAATTCGCTAGCGATATGTTCAATAAGTTCTGCACTCAATTTAACATTGACCTACACGTTACGTCCTTTCAACAATCCTCTAGTAACTCTCCCGTTGAACGGCTTCACTCGACACTAACTGAGATTTACAGAATAATACTTGACGTCAGGAAACAACAGAAACTCAGTAGCGAGCATGACGAGATAATGTCCGAAACCCTAATCACATATAATAACGCTATTCATTCTGCAACTAAACATACCCCCTTTGAACTATTTAACGGACGTACTCATATATTCAACCAAACAATCCAGTTCAATAACGAACACGACTACTTAACGAAATTAAATGAATTTCGCGAGAAGTTGTACCCCCTCATCACGGACAAACTTTCAAATGACGTAGTTAGGAGAACCCTAAAATTAAATGAAACCCGAACAGACCCCGTAGACCTACAACCAGACACTTTAGTCCTTAGGAAGGAAAACAGACGTAATAAGATTACACCCAGGTTTTCGATTCACAAAGTCAAACACGACAAAGGTCATACATTGATAACTGCTAGGAATCAAAAACTACACAAATCAAAAATTCGAAAAACAGTTTTGAAAAAAGACAAAAGCAACAACGTACCCAACACTGATAATAACTGACCCCACTACCTCTTAACTTACCATTTCAGGTTCACCCTTGTGCCAACTCAGGCTATCCATGTCCATTATTTAAATGATAACGCCCCTATAGCCAAGATAGAACTAGGGAAAGCCTTACTAATTGAGAGGTACAAAATAATTAGTCATGTAATCAACCTACAAGACTACAGCAGATGTATGGAACAATTCCATCTGACCATTAATAAATTTAACCCCGATTCCACGTTGACGGACTCCGTCACAATTTTAAAAACCAAATTAACCCAAGCCCAAGTAAAGCTCAAAGCCCTTACACCTTCATATAGAAACAAACGGGGTTTGATTAACGGATTGGGGAGTCTAGTAAAGGTGGTTACCGGCAACATGGATGCCAACGACAATAAAGAAATACATGAAGAACTTGACAATATAAAGAAAAATTCCGAAGTCAGTAACGACAATCTCCAAAAACAAGTAATGTTTAACAACGAAATACTTATCCGGTTCGAAAATATCACGGACCATATAAATAATGAACAAATTTTGATAAGTAAATTCTTTGATACCTCACAAAACAAAATATACAAACACTTAAACTTACAAGATACCCTTCTGGAAGAAATACAATATTTAAATAGGATTAATTATAACATAGAATTATTCATTAACCACCTAAACGACATAACAGAAAGTATGCTATTGGCGAAAATAAATATAATTCCCAAGTTCATCCTAAATGAACAAGAAATGGATAAAATAAAAACAATACTGGAAAAACAAAATATCACAGTCAAAAATGAACAAAGTATATACAATTTCCTACAAATGAATACACTAAATTACGAACAAAAGATTATTTTTAATATCAAAGTCCCAATTTTTAAACAACCTTTTCATACCCTCGCCAGACTAGTTCCATTACCAATAAATAACACATATTTTGTAATAACCCCAAATTACCTAGCTTATAATATTAATAATAAGAAATTTCATATGACCCGTAAATGCCCCAAACTGGATAATACATTCTTGTGCGACGAGAACTTCTACGTTGATACACCACAGAACAACACATGCCTGGAACACCTTTTGAACGGAGAAAACAGTTCCTGCGATGTACGGGAAACCGGCCCCATCACCGACGTGTTCGAGGCAGAGAGAGGTTACATCTTCGCATTCAACGTGAACAAACTGAAGGTATCCCTAACAAACGGCTCCGAGCTCTCAATAATGGGGTCAGCCATCATCAGATACATTAACGAAACAATACAGATTAACGGTATCGATTACGACGGCACGGTTGACACGTTCCCTGAACAGACGGATTTTGATCTTCCCCCCATGCGAAAAGTAACTAGGAATACCACTATTACGGTACTAAGCCTAGAAAAACTGCACCTCGAAGCCACCCAAACAATGGATAAAATCCTGGCCGTCCATCACAATACTATACAGCACACCTGGACACTCTACACTCTGCTCGGATTGGTAACGTTCCTAGCAGTCATCTTATGGCTGCACCGACGAACGAAACACATCGTCCACATCCACGAGGATCATCACGTACCAATCTACGCGTCATCCATACCTTCGCTATGGCCGTCACTTCGAACTGGGGGGGGAGGAGTTACCACCCCACCCCCTAAACCCCCACGCCTCTAAACAAATCATCGGACACTCAACCGGGAAGACGGCAACTGGAACACCGCATCCGGCCGAATGCTGACATTCCGGCCGAATGCTGACATTACACAAAAGTCGCACTGCAACATTGTCCCCAGCTAGCCAGCCACATGCCGAGTCGGCATGTTCATTATGCTTACAATTAAGAACCTATGTACTTATGTATAAGACGAAAACGGAGGACTCGAGTAGCCACTCTCTGACAATAAACTTCATACTGATTTTGAACTTCAAGAAAGTCAGTCGTATTCTTTATTGGAAATCTTCACACTACAACTATCTGCTGAAACTTAAAAACCTTCATACATTTACACATCATATCTTCACAAAAGGCTCCACCCTCGATCACGGACTTAACTCGCGTGCCTCTCAAGTTCAAATTGCTCTCTCGCGCCGTCTCGCTCTGTCGCCACGCTCTCCGTCTCGCTCAGAGAAAGTTTGGCGTTTGTTATTGTTTCGTTATTTCGTTGGCGTCGGCCCTCTCCCCCCACTTATCCAACTCTCTTGCTGCTCCAAACTCTGCAAGAGAGTTGTAAGCAGACACATGAACAGACACAGAGGAATAAAGAGAGCGGGGAAGTGGAGCAGAAGCACGTTGACTTGTATTGTACGCATTGTCGTGTCGTCGTCATCGCCTCCACTTCTTCCTCGACTATTTCATTCGGCTTTTCTGTTTCATTTTTTCGGCTTCTGCGTCCCCTCTCATTCTGCTATCTCCTCCTTTCGACGCGAGATTCATTAAAGAAATATGCCAAAACGGAGAGACAATAGCACAATCACTAACTAGCTGGGCCGACAAACTAGTCGTCAGTCGTAGTCCCCGAGTCTTCAGTTTTCAGTCGCGGGTCTTGGGTTTTCTGTTTCGACTTTGGGTCTCGGGGAAAAGGAGAACCTGTTATGGGCCACAAAGTCACCGAGCCGCAGTCACAAAGCTACCCACAAAGTCACAGAGCAACAATCGCTGTGGGCTGCCACAAAGTCACCCGTTTTTACTGCTACAGTAAACACCCGGATTCTCCTACTTTCAGTTACTACAGGTTTATAGAAATAACAAGTATCGTGAAATTTACTATGTTGGAATGAACGTGTCCGAAAACTGAAAGCTACACGCCTCATACTAAACATTCTATTTAGATACTCCAAGAGCTAAGTGTCTTGACAATCCACATGTTTAAAATTTCAATGAGCATTTATAAAATGTATATTTATAATTGTGATAATTAAATGCAATACACAAATTTAAACGTTTTAAAAAATGGTCAGTGAATTTAACACTCTACCAAAAATTCAGTACCGTTTTGATTGCTTTAAAAACAACAAAATTACAATTTAGTGATTAAACTTTGGCTATTTAATGATTTGTTGGATATCAACATACCAAAAGATAAGTAAATTACTTATTAAACACTGAAACATCACAACATTCAAAATTTTTGTGCGTACATTGCCCCAATTTTATGTATAAATATTAAAGAAGAGAAGAGATTGCCAATTGACCCTAAGAATGAAATATGACATCATAATGTAAAACATTAGAAATGATAAATAGTTCAATATCTGGTTTTAACATATTTTCGTGTGGCTGCATTCATGTTAAGTTTCTGTAGGATATTTGCGAAGCTTCTGCAGCGATAACGACAAACAGCTGTGTCTGACCGGCAGCGCCTACATTTCGGCTACCAATCGATAAGAGTGTGAGATTACGAGCGAGAGAGGGGTGGGGAAGAGGATGATCCCATGATCGGTAATGTAAATTGTTGTTTCTGAGTGGGTGACACACCCCCGCAGGCCAATGAGCCCCCTCGAGAACAACCCCTCCTGAATCATCAACACTGACCTAGATACTGCAGCAAAAAAAAATAAAGCCCATTGCGAAAAATAAGAAACAATTGCCCAGAAAATCAACACAGTACTCACCAAGGCATAAAAGTTTGTGTGGCAATCCTCCAAACTTGCGCCGTTTGTCTGATGATTTTGATGCGTCATAGTTCTTGGCTTGTTTTCTTCGCACAGCAGCAGCACCTCATTTTCTCAACGTTGTTTGCTTATAGTGTATTGCTATTATTGTTATTTATCCGATGTGTTGTTATTTGTTGTTGATTTTGATACTCTGTAGTATTTTGCACATTTGCTTGCTGCTTTTTCTGCTCTTTTTATTTTGGATTTTTATTTTTTATTATTGATTCTGCTGCACGCACACAGCAATACTCTCTCACACACACACACAACGGTATAGGCACGGACACACACGCGAGAGAGACGACACACACGGATACACAAATAATGAAGAGCTCTCTTTCGTCTCGTTTCTTTACTTTCGATATTTTGTGGTTGTTGTTGTGGTGTTAGATTTTGTTTGTAATTTGCTATTTGATGTTTGGTTTTGATTTTTATTATGTGTATTTTGTATTTATCTGCTCTCTGGGGAGAGTATGTTAGCGTAAACGTTGCTTTGGCAATGAAACACACATACTGTAGAATTAAGCATGTTGCTTTTGTTGTTGTTGGTTAAAGCTGGAATATAAGAAGAATTAGACTTTGAGCACACATTTTTCCCGCTTGGCATATGTTTTCTTTTCCGAAAGAGATGCATTTATTAGTTAATTTTCTTATTGTTTTAACTTGCTTATTTGTTGCTACACTCACTCAATCACACACACACATCTAGATCACAATTACAAGGGTTCGTTCATTCGCTGTTTCATTCATGCAAAAAGAGAGCAAGCAGAGAGAGAGAGCGACTCAGAAATTGACTTTTTTCAGCCACAGGCAGCGAGTATACACCGCACACACACATTTACTTCTAGAAACACACAAACGACGATGAAAGTCGTTGGATTTTCGTTAATCGTTGATGTAGACAAAATAAAATAGGTAAGAGTTTTCGGCTGTATTCGAATTCAAACCCAACCAATTTATGTTTAATCAAAAAGAACTACACATTTATAGAGCGCAAATCAAGATGAGTAATCAAGGAAAACACCAACACATGCACTCGCACGTACTGTGAACACACAAAACTCGAAGCTGCGACTATTTTTTGGTTTCGAAAAACAACAGTAGCTCAAAATATTTATTAATATTTAATCTATTACTCAGGCTTGAATTTCTTGCGTTGTATTTAGTGTTTTTTGCGCACGAATGACGAGTCAGAAATTTTCGAACCGACTGCGAACGCTGGTCGCCACACACAATGGAAATTTTGCTCGCCTAGCTTTGAATCGGCCATATATATGGTATATAGCCAGTATGTAGTGTAGTTGTACCAGCGGCGAGTGGCGAGAGAGCAGAAGAGGGCGAGTAGCGGCCGAATTCGAATAGCGGCTTTTGCTCTTTTTGCTGAGCAGAGAGTGAGAGAGAGGAGAGAGGGAGAAAACAAGTTTTACCAGCTAACTGCATATGCATTGGTGTGCGTGTGCGTTAGTGGCGTCGGCGTCTGTTTATCTCGCTCTCGCTCGCTCTTTGTGCATCTCTTGGGGATGCAACCATTTTGAGCGAGAGGCAGACAGAGAGAGACCGAGCACATAGATCGATTAAATTAAGGGAAAAATCTCAAACTAAAACGAAACTCGAAGGAAATCCGAAATTCCATAAATTATGCACTATACAACACTACATAGCACACACACGCACGCAAATATGTAGAGTGCGAAACGTGATACATAGACGGGCAGCAGCATTCCTCTCACACACACACGCATCAACCATACACCTACATGGCAGAGCAACCACTTTCGTAGTTTTCCTTTCGCACCGTTTTCTCTGTTTCTGGGCAGTAATGTGTGTGTACACATCAAATTTTCTGATTTTTACTTTCGGCCACTCGAAATAGCCGGAAAAAAATGCCATCGATAACTAAAATCGCACAGTTGTTGCATATTCCTCTTTCTTACACTCTCCTCCTTTTCCACCTCTTTCTTTCAATCACACACACACTACATAGGCACACCGCCGGGGCAGCGACCGCTAGAGCAATTAAAAACCATTAAACATTTCCGCTGCCAATGCTTAAACACGTCTTGAAAATCATTTAATGATTTTGCGCCACAATTATTTGTCAAACAACGGCACTTGGGCATTATTATTTATATTTAATTTGCTGCACCTCTTGCACGCATACACGCATACAGCACACACGCACACCCTCTCACTTCTCGGGCAATCGCTTTTGCATTTGCATTTTTGATCACTTTTCTACGTTTTAATCGCCGTTTTTGATGTTCTTTCCGACTACCGATGTAAACTTGTCTTGAATCTTTACATTTTGTGCCACTTTATCTATCGCATTCGCATACGGAAAAATCTGCGATCGATTTTTATAACAATTCGCAACAAATATGAGGGAAAACTTGCCGTCGGCGGCAGAGCCAGTGTTGCCAGCTAGCACAGACAGAAAACTACTAAAGAGGTGGCACAAAAGCACTAATAAATACCACAGAACACTAAGTCTTCACAATGGGAAGTTCAAAATATACAACAAATTAATACTTCTTAATTTAGAATGGTATATTTTTTAAATTATTTGTTCTATGTCTTCAAAGGTATTACACATCTTATATATAAATAAATAAAGGATCTCTTAAATTTAATTTAATAACGGTTATAGAAACCTTTTAATGAAATGGTTTAAGTGGTGCGAATGCGTAAAGTGATTGGAATGAAGTGTAAAATAAAAGATATTTTTATTCTGTTTGAATCAATTCCGTCAACTGATTGTTTGATCCTTCTTAAAACAAATTTTTTTAAAGGTGAATACAAACTATAATAAATTGTACAATAGAAGAATTTGTAATCTATTAAAATGGAAACAAATAAGTGTTTTGTCACCACTAGCATCCAATTGCATCGCTAACACCAGCCACTTGTGTTCCCATCCCTAAGAGTGACCGTACTCCCCATGGCCAAAAAGTGTGCACCGAAGCGGCGCTGCCGTGCGAAAACCTGTTCCCGCTCAAGACCGCCGTTACACACCCCCTGCGCCGCCTCCTCGGAATTCCATGACACTGCGTGGGGCAATAAAAACAAACAGAACGCTTGGCGGCCACCTGAGAGCGGAGCAGCGACCAACTGTAAAAGTGGGCCGCCCGGGAAGAAGAAGAAGCAGCGTAGGCAGCAGGTGACGCCGACAGCGACGTCGGCAGAGACGCAAGCAGCGACGGACCTCGAAGATTTCACTTTTCGACGAACGATTTAACTGAGCGGAGCTAAGAAACGCGATTTTCATACAAGCAATTGAAAAAAATAGTCGTGTTGTAGGCGAAAATAACTAGAAAATGGCCATGTACCGCGCCAGTGGGTTAAGGATTATGCAACAGATGCGACGCAGGATTCCCGTCGAACTGCAGCCACTCCAAGTGGCCAAAGCTGCGCCTGCGCTGCAAACTTTCACTTCTCAGCGCTGGACTTCGACGACGACGACCAGTGGAAAGCATGCCAGTCCACAGGTTACGACCCCGCCCCCGAGACACGACTGGAATAGGGCGGTCAGCGAGGCGGAGCGCATCGTCGGCTATCCCACATCCTTCCTCAGTCTGCGCTGGCTGCTCAGCGACGAGATCGCCAATGTGGCGCTGCACCTGCGCAAACTGGTGGGCAGCGCCCATCCGCTGATGAAGACGGCCAAGTGAGTGGTGCTGAAGGGCTTATAGGGCGTTGAAATTTATGTGAATCTTCCGCTTCAGGCACCTGCTCTACAATGGCAAGAACACGATGCAAGCCTGGGGATTGATAGTGCTCCTGGTGTCCAAGGCCGCAGGACATGCACCCAGTGTTCCAGACGTGGAGCAGGACAAGAGTGCCGGAGTGCTGCACTCCCAAAGGGCTTTGGCCGAGGTCACCGAGATGATACGGATATCTCATCTGGTGCACAATGTAAGTTTTTGATCAAATGCATTCGAAAGTTACTCGTAAACTGAAAGTGGTTTGTATGCAAATGAGTTTAACTTTCCTCAAATTTAGTTGACGAAACTCAAGAAACGAACATCAATATGTCATTGGTCGAGCTGATGCCTCATAGATTATAAAAATATTTACACTTGGTCCCATTTTAGAGCGTGGTTAATCTGCAATCGAGCACGCAGGCTGGGCAGGATGTGGACACCTACGACGACATGTCGTTTGGCAACAAGATCGGCCTGCTGACCGGCGACTATCTTCTGGGCCATTCCAGTGCGGAGCTGGCTAATCTGCGCAACCAGGAGGTGGTGGAGCTGATCTCGTCGGCGGTGCGAGATTTTTCCGAGTCGGAATTCATTGGAGAGCGTGATGAACAGAACAACCCGCTGCCTTATAAGCCAGGAACCTTCCAGCGACCATCTCTCAGCGTTGGAGTGGATTTCAACGAGCACGACGTGATGACGCCAATGCCGATTGCCCAGGTTCTCGGCAATCCGGAGGAGGAATGGGAGTGCCGTAATATCCTTAATGCGGGTAGCCTGCTGGGCAAATCCTGCCAAGCTTCGCTAAAGCTGGCCGGACAGAGTGAGGAACTGCAGCGACATGCTTACCGCTTTGGCAAACATTTGGCGCTCGCTTGGCAGGCTTGCTTGGATGCCGAACCTTTTCAGTGCCCCCAACTGCCGCTAGATGTTACTTTCAGTCTGGTTAGTGCTCCAGTCCTATTCCACTTGGAGCACGACCCTGGCATGTATTCTCAATTGGAGGCTGGCAAGCAGTCGGTCGATAACATCGACTACGACAAGATCCACAAGGCCATTCTGGCCGGGCCGGCTTTGGCCAAAACCAAGGAACTGCAGCGGAAGCACACAGCCGCTGCCCTGGCCGTTCTGCAACATTTCCCGGCGACGGACGCTCGACAGGCTCTGGAGAACATCATTCTGGCCATGCAGGATCTTTGATCCCGAGCAGCAGTTACTGATTTTTCACGGGTTCAGGGCTTAGGTTAGTTGTATTTATTCCGTTGGGTAATTTTTCAGTAAAGCAGACGTTGTTGACTAATCTTTAATGATTCATTTAAAGTAAAGTTTAAATGCTTTATTTTTCTGAACTTCAAGTAATACTTGGTGCAAGGTCACAAAAATATATTTTGTAAATCGTCTTGTATCGCAAAAGTTCATTTTTATTATAAGGGAAAATATAGTTCGTCATAAAAAAGGTTGTATGTTCATATTTACATAACATAGAATTGGAGGATTTGGAAACATTCGAGACTGTAAGATTTTTTTCGCAGCCTTGAAATACAAGGCAAGAGTCCCAATTTGCAGCCAATAATTTTCCAAAAAAAATATCGTCACAATCAATGTTATTAGTTTAATTCCGGTGATATCTCAACCTAACGTAACAAAGCCATAATTTAACTAAATTATTAAGGTACATCGAGGGGCCATTTGAATCTAAGAAGCGGAACGTCTTTATGTGTGATTTACGCATTTTAACGACTGATGATCTTCATCAGAACCAGTTGCTTGCAGCGATCGTACTCGAAATACTGGGGGAAATCCAGAGGCAGGTGCTCCATGATCCACGGCTTGTTCACCGTCTGCCGGATGAGGTACTCATACATGGGAGCCACCGAATCGCAATCCTCCAGTGTGAACACATAGCGCTTCTCCAGTGCCATGTATATCGTTTTGGGTCTCCCAGTTTGGCGACCTCGATCCAGGAGGTTATCCAAGACGCAGATGAAGGCATCGGTTAGCGTATCACAGTAGATGACATCGGCAGCTAGGATTATATCGCTATTGTCTATGGCCTCCAGCAGATCCTGCGAGTGATCCTCTTTTGAGGCGAGAAAATCAAACTCCAGAACTGATATCGTAGCGCGGAGGAGTTTTGAATTTCTTTGGACATTGCCGCGGATCAGCTTCAGTATGCATCCCAGGTCCACATCCGTGCAATAGATCCTTCCGTTATTGTGTATTCCGGCGGCAATGCTGGTCAGGCCGACACCAGCTCCCAGTTCCATTAGGGTTTTCTGGGAAAACTCATCCTTTTTGGAGAAAAGGTAGTCTGCCAGAAGAAGGGCTCCTCGCCACACCTGCAAGCCCACCAGCCGGAGCTCCGTGGCCTCGGAATGTTCCAATTCGATCACGCCACGTTTCGGCCTTGGCACCTCAAGGTCGCCGTCTTTATCCGTCCTAATCCCCGCCAGCTTCTCCTCCGGATAGACGAAACGGAACTTCGACAACACCTTACCTCCATCGCGGGTCGTCTGGTAGTTGTTCTCTCCGTAGATCTCCGACGTGACCGTGAACATGATCCGGTTATGTATGCGGCCAAGAGCATAGGGTATATGAATTTAATGCTGCGGTCGGTCGAGACATCTTCCCCGGGCGTCGTGGTCGATTACAAAATCGGTATCGCCAATCGGTAGGCGGAAATTGTGTTTGCATTCTGTCTTTGCACAGTGGATGGGGACACATATATTTTAATAATTTGAAATTATTTAAATTTAGTGTTTATTATTTATGCACCGAAGAACTTTTGAAAATGTTTAATATAAACTATAAACTCGTTTCGCTTAATTTAAGGCAAGCATATATAATCACAGTACTTAATCGTATCTCACGGCTAAGTTCTAATAATTTGTGCACATCTTAAGATTAGAACCAGAGCTCTATATACATATATGTATTGAAATTATTTATTATATTTAATATACAACTTAGTCTTCTTAAAAGGGAATCACTTTAAATTACTATGACTTTTTGATGTTTTTCATAGTGAAAATGTATTATTCAATCTCGAGCCTAATGAGAGATAGTTCGAGTGATTGTATACCACTGTGCCGATCAGCTGTTTGCAGAGCTGGCTACCGAAGGAAGGCAACCTGGTCACACTGGATATTTAGGCGTGCACCGTCGGCAGACAAAACTATCAAATCGAAATTTAAATTATGGAAGACGAGGACGATCCCGTCGTGGAGGAGGTGAGTATGTGAGTGGCACTATTATTACCATGAGAACAATGCCCGCCCATCCCCACCAGATTCCCGTATTCCTGTCGAAGAACCTGAGGGACAGCCTGTATCTCTTTCAATACCCCACGAAAACGGAGCTCCCCAACCACGATGACTCCGTGATTGTCAATTGTTGTGTAAAACCAATCGCCCAGGAGGTGAAGGTGGACTTCGGCCTGGACATTGAGTCGGCCCACTTCGATCGCTTCAAGGGCGAGCAATTTGCGGTGGCCGCCGACGGAAAGAACACCTATGGAGCAGTTCCACCAAAGGGTCAGGAGCGACCCACCTACAAACGTGGCATCATGGACAAACAGGCCTTCACAAGCTCGCGTTCCATAACCGATGTGGCCAAGTACATAGTGGGCATCTTTACGGATCGGGAGGTGCATCTGTCGCCACTTACATCCATAGTCCAAATGCGACCCGTTCTCAGTCACTTCGATAAGGACGACAAGCGCAAGAAGGCGGAACTGAAGGCTCAAACGGAGGACACGGACGATGACGAGGTGCTGCAGCAGGTCACGGTTAAATTTGCACGAGGAAATGCCAAAAACAGCGGAAAGGAGCAACGTGTCGGCACCTACGACAGTTTCGTCCAGCGAATTGCGGATGAGCCGTGGTGCGAGGCCTACTGGCACTCGAGGGGCACGCCCACCGCCGAACTGGAGCGCCAGAAGCTCTTTGCCACCAGTCATCACGGCAGTTCCTCTTTGGCTCTCGCTCCTGACGAATATCTTCGAAAGCTTCTGCCCTACGACGAGCATGTGCAGACGGTAGCCCCAGCAGCTGCTTCTGCTGCCGCCCAAGTACTTCCCGTCTACAACAAGGCCATGCTTAAGTCTATGCCGCTGCTGGAACAGCTTACAGTGCTACTGAGAGATGCGCGGATGCTCTCGTTCAGCGACGTCATTAGTATTCTCGCGGAGCACGTGGATCCGCATGTGGCTGCCGACAAGGTGCTGGCTTTGCTGCCCCAGGTGGGCATCCTACTGCACGGCAACTGGGTGCCGAAATCCGAGGTGGTCTTTCCCGAGAAGGTGCTTTCCCATGCGAACGGTGTGTCCGCAGAGCAGATGATTCGCGCCAGAGATTATATAGTGAGTTATAGTATGGGTGTAGCGATCACTTATCTTGTACTAATCTCCTCAAATCCATCCGCAGCTCTTTCGTTTCTCCCGCACGCCCTACCTGTTCCGAGCTCAGGTAATGGCCGCCACCCAGTTACCTCCTGCGGAAACACTTGACGTTTTGAAGACTGTGGCCCGGGTGAATAACACAAAACGGTGGGAGCTGCTACTGCCACCCGACAAGGAGTTCGAGCAAAAGTACCCGGAACTGGTCAGCCGACAGGAGTACCACTGGACCGCTTCCGAGCAGCACTACAATGAAATGGACTGGGCTAGGGAAACCAAACGTGTTCGGAAACGTTCGACGAGGAAGAGCGAATCCCAGTCACTGACTTCAGCCATGCCGCCGCCCGCAATGAATCACTCAACAACTGGCTCCGTGGATGCGTAGCATCGGATGATGATCTCCCAGCGGCGGAGAATCGGCAGCACGATTATACATCTAGGCACTATTAAAAAGACCAACAATTTTACTTTGTTAAAGAAGTGCTTTTGTAATCTCTTCTGTAATCTCTCCAGCCAAGGCGTTCCTATTGAATTTGGTCACCTGGTAAATCTTGGATCCTGCTGACTTTCTCAGCTGCTCCACCAAAGCCAATGTTGATTTCTCGGGTATGGTGACCAATAGGGCCCGCTTTTTCTTCAGGAGATCAGCCATGGCCGACTCAAATCGCTTGCTAAGCAGCTCCATTTTGCCCACTTCATCCACGACCAGGAGATCCGGCTCTGGTTGGGAATCCTGTGTGCCAAGTACTGGCAGAGCGAGACTGTCGAAGTCCTGCACAAACACCGAATACTCTCCCACTTTGGGTCGTCGCAGCTGGTCCCCGGGATTCTTGCGAGATAGGATTGCTCGTTTTCCGGCTAACGTGACCACGTCGAAGCCGATTCTTTGGCTGGTGCCCTCACCTCGCATTTCCTCTGTGTAGAATCCTTGAAGAATGCGTCCTCTATCCTGCAGAGCCGAGCATATTTTGTGGACCAGTGTAGTTTTACCCACTCCTGAAAATCATGATTACATACATAATAAACAAATAGCAAATATTTTCCCAGCTAAATTTGCACCTGGTGGCCCAGTTAGTATAATGGTTATATTTTTTTGGTTCTTCATGTCGGCTTATTATTACAATACCAATTTTATAGAATATTTTTGTGGTGAACTAGATCAACCAGGAATGGATCATTGGCAGTTCCAAAATAAATCTTAATTAATGCACACATATTTAGATTTAATGAGTTTTAAATTTATCAAAGAAAGAAAATGCTTATGTATAATAATGAGCATAAACTTAAGATTGTTTATGCCCTTCTTAAATAAGATGAAAACAACAATATATTTTAAAATAAAACGGTCGTCTTAAAATGCCACATTTGATGCGGTATATTTTTTGAATACGATAGCGTATTTTGAGTTGCATGCTCTATGGTCACACTGCGGTGCCCCCCAGCACGTCCACACTGTTTCCAAACGTCGAACGACGAGTGCGTCGTGTTTTTCGTCGCGCGTGAATTGAAAATCCGTAATTCCGAGAATATTCGTAATCCCCCTCCGATCCGCACCAACTGTTGCTCGCGATTCGAAGTGCTGGCTCTGAAGTATAATATACGAAGGTCATTCAATTACAATACGAGTGAAGTTTCAACTCGCAGCAAGCTGCATTTTCAGTTCTTATTGTGAGATTCAAAGTGGTTCTGCCTGTTTCGCTGTTTTATCACCCTCTCCACCACCTTCCCTCATTCGCGCGAGTGCGTGTGCGTGGCGGGGCTATAATGTTTTGGCCACAAAAGCACATCGATTAGGAGTGCAGCCGATCCCCGCTAAGGTTATAAACAAAACATGTCCGAGGCCGATCTGAAGAATCTATCCCAGAACTCGGATGGCGACCAGGAATTGCTGCTGCATCAGACCACGCAGTCCCTGCTGATGGCCAGCTCCATAATGTTTGTGGGAAACCAAGGAGGGCCGGGCGGTTCCGCTGGGGGTGTCGCCCCACCTGGACCCGTTTCCCTGCCCCTGCCCCTCTCCATCAACATGCCCCATCACCATGTGCATGCGATGCCCTACAATGTGGACGAGCTGCTCCGGGAGAACAATGCCCTGCACGCCAAGATCAAGGAGTTGAGTCTGGAACGCGATCGCCTGCTCTGTGAAGTGTCCAATCTGCGACTGGAGCTGGACATGTCGGAGCTCAAGCGACTGCCCGTCGATCTCGATGATAAGTGAGTGCCCACCAATGTTTACTATCTAGTAATATATTCAAATATCTGTTAAATAAGGGTGAATTAATGGCATATCATATTTTCCTATTGGACATCCCGCTTAAATGGAAACTTCCAATAGGAAGAGATGCACTTTAAAATTGCGGTTGCAAAATAATTTTCATGGCATTTGGGGGCCAGAAAAAATTTGCAATGTTCAGCAATTTGATTTCAACATATTTAAAAAGAATTTTGTCGATATTGTTCTAGATGTGTCAACGAGCATTTTACATATTACAAAGAACAATTTCTCACTAAATACTCTGTAAAATGCGGTTGTTTATTTTGTGATCTCATTAAGAGCCAAAATATTCCATTAAGTAATTATAATCAGTCAGGAGATAGTATTCATCTTTAAATTGATTATATTTTGAAACAATATATATTTAAAATCTTTTCTGCTATACTACCTACTTTTAAAGCTCTTCTTTAATGCTTCTTATCAGAGCGGCATTTCGCTTTTAAGTTTCAGGTCAAGGCCTTTGATATATCTGTATATATTGTAGTTTTATTTATACCATAATTTAATCTGCACATAGGCCAGTTTTTTATTTCCCTTTTCTGATTAGAAATTAACATTTTAGCTGATAAGAAAAAGAGCTGGAATACATAATTCATTCAGTGAAGATCCTTACTTTATATTTTGTGGTTGTGTGATCTTAAAACAAAAACTTGAAGCCAAAGTACCATTTCTTCTTCAGCACTCAAACAAAACCACAAAAATCATTGATTTTTTTTTTGGATCGCCATTTTCGGCTGCATTTCCGTGACCCCCAACTCCAATGTTTCCTTGCCCCCGGGTTGAGTCAACTTCTCGTTGAGTCACATTCATTCGTCCCCTTGTCCTTGCCACCTTGGCAGCTGCAGGCTGACAAGTCGGAGTGCGACTTCTGGTTTTTGCAACCCCTTTTTGCACGCCGGTCTACCTGTGGGCTAATCGACACAGTCGTGGTCGCAAAATGAAGTGCACCGTGGCGATAGGTATTTCCGTACATAAAAAACTCATGCTTATCTGTAACAGAACAATAGATAATGTTGTATTTATTTCGTTGCCAAATTGAATGAGTCAGTTGTGCTGTGATAGAACTACAGTTGCTCTCCGCTTATCGATCGACCAGAATTCTCTATTTGTTTAGTTCTGCTGATAACTAATGTGTAGTGCTACTTCGGGCGATAAGAGCCGTCTCAGGGAAATTCAATGTTAAGACCGAGTTTCGATCACTTATTTGGGGTCTTTCCAGGGGAGATTAACCTCACAAATGCATGGGCAAACAAGAAAAGAAATATTATAAACCATTCGCCTGGCATTTTGCCATTGACAGTCGAATAAAGTTGGGAGTATCTTAATATTCGTACCTGACTTTGCTTTGCATGCGGTCATGCCCCACCGCAGACAATCTTTTAAATACAGATATTTTCGTATATATGATGTATACATATACAAAGTGGGCGCAAATAAAGCGCAGTTATCTTTTAACCGTTTTCTTTATTTTCGGGGCTTCTTGGCCTCTAAGGTCTGCTAGTAGTAGAATCGTGGGCTCTTCCAATTATTCGCTTAGCGTTTTCTGTTTATTTTTTATGTCTCGGTTTTTGCAGCTCACCTTCGCCAAAACTTTGAAACACAAAACACCAGAAACTTTTAAACTCGCATTCGTCGAATGTATAGATACTCTTTTAGAATTGTTATTTATTGTCACGTTTTTATATGAATAATCACTTCAGATATCTTATATATAAATTAATCTTTCAGATCAGATTATTTTGAATAATGATAATTTAGTTGATAGAGCATAAATGAAATTGGGAAAAATGCAGGATTTGCTTATCAAACGTTCCCTGCATATAAGGTACATTTCCTCATTTGTACCACCATTTTTTACGTTTTAATTAGCGAATCTAAATGTAATGTAAAAATGCTTACCACGGCTTAGATCCACTTTCAGATTAGAGTTGTACAAGATAAGCTGCACGCACCTAGTTGGCATATCTTTCATTATGGAAAAGAGTATGTCACGATGAGACATTAAACTCAAGATCAGAGATGTTGTTGAAATTGTGCGGGTAGCTTTCTGTCTTATGAGTACGGTTCCGCTGCTCCATGAATGTTGTTGTTTCTCTCTGTACACTGGGAGAACTTACGTGACTCACAATTAAAGCATTTTATTTATTACCATCATTAAAAAATAAACAAAAACAAAATGATTATACACATTTTCGTTTGATTTATACATATATTCTTAAAGCTTAAAAGTAACCCGAAAATAATTATATTTTTTAACAGTGTAGTCAACTATGTCGTTTCTTGGCTTGCCGCAGAGTTCAACTCATTAGCCAGTTATCATCATCTAATAAAGCAGACACACGCACCACAGAAAAATGGGAAATGCGGAAAAGGGGGCGGAGGAAAACACTTGCCCATTTGAAAAGTGCTTTTAACTTTGCTCTGGGTCTCTCTTTGTGATAATTAAGCGAGTGTAGTGGAGAGTCTATTAATTTCGTACGACCCCCCTTTTAAAATGGCAATGGTGGGGCTTTCCAGGGGGTGGAGCGGAGTGGTCAAGATGGGGCGGATGGAATAACGTTTTCCGACTACTTAATGAGTGTGTACTGTATTCTGTAACTTTAGTAGGTGAAGTAGTTCTCTGGCCTTCTTGCCACTACTACTCTGCTCTTTCATTTGCATGCAACATTTGGAGTGAAGACTGCGGTTGCCTTATTACAAAAGGGGGCGTAGTTGAGGGGGGGGGGGGATACCGGGGGACTGGAAGTTTGATGGTCAAAATGGAAGCCATGCGTGCTGCGAACATCTTTGAGGTTTGAGAGCAAAACTTTTGTTTTAATTAAAAGATATGCCAAATGGACATGCAAGTTGGGGGCTGGATGATCTAAATGCACCAGCAGATGGGAACTACTTTGAAAATGGGGGCGGAGTTGAAAATGAGATAGTAATTGCACTAATAACATGCTGATTTTTAAGTGATTCCCACTGAAGCCTTTGTTTCAGCCACAGATCCAGATGGTTTCTTAATTGCGGTCACTTTTTTTGTGGTGTTAACCCAATTCAGTAAAGGGAGTACTTCTATTTCTTTCTATAGTTTGCGAAAGATTTTTTGTGGTTTGTTCGATTATTTCCCTCAGGGTTAAAGTCCAGAAGAAACTATTTAAAATGTTGTGTGTTGTGGTGAATCCTATTACCGCTTTTAAAACTATTTGAACTAAAATGTAATATGTAAATTGAATATATGTAATCCTTGAAGTATATAGGCCTTCTAAAATGTATTTTCTAAAGACCTAACAATTTATAAGTTCAAGCTGATGAAAAACAAATTGAATACAATTTCCTTCTGCTATTTCAATTATTATGACAAAGTACTTATCCATCACCAGTAATTTCTCTCAATTATTTCAGATGCGGAAGTGTTTAGATACCATAACTTTCCTTCCAAAGTTCTCGATTGCAAATTAACACAATTAAGTTGATCCCTTTTCTGGGTTGTGATCCAGTGATCCCCGAACACATCTGGATAGTTGGGGCAAGCATGTGTCGGTGCTTCAGACTAGACCATTTATTTATTATGCATGCAATAAACGAAAACAAATTTCTCGGTTTTCAATCGAAAAGTGAGATCATCAACGCGCTGGCCAGCCGAAGAACAATAATTAAAATCATTTATATGAAATGTTTAATAAACAATGTCATTGCCAAACTGTGCTGGCTCATGTGTTCCAACTAAACTGTCAAGTCACAGCTGAAAAAAAGCGCTTGCGAAAAATTCCAGTTGGCTTAAAGTCTTCGGGGGATTAGTTTTCAAACGAAGCATGTAATCAATTAGAGGGCGTCCCGCTTGGGATTTAGCTTTTTGCATATGTTACGTACTTGTTTCCTTTTTTCCTTTTTATTTGTATTTGTATTTGTATTTGTATACAACGCGCGCAGCTCGTTACGCAGATACTAAGAGATACAATGATTGATGAGACATGCGTTCACGTTGTCCCTGCCCAAAGTGACAACTTCCGAGTCGATTTGCCCCATTCAGCGGAACTCGCTACCAATTCCAAATCCGAAATGCCAACTAGAACGCTTATTGCTCCAGTGGCTTGTCAATCGTGTTTGGCATTGACAGAGGCCCAGTACGCTTTACATGGCCATAAGTCCCGGTCTTGGCCATCTTCTGGTCATTTTTGCTCGGTTCTGACGGCTGCGCATGCGCCCCAAAAATGGCCATCCTCATGTGCCAGAGACTCGAACTACAAACTATAATGGTCAACAAAAAAAAAAAAAAAAAAAAAAAAACTGTGGGATTTGCTTTTGTCTTTCTGACTAAAAATAATGATCAGCTACTCAAATACTGACTATAGAAAAAGCTCCAGTTTTTGGGGAGGGTTCTACTTGGTTGATTTTGGTGGGAAATGTTTCCTATTTGATGTCTCTATTTCATGTTTTTGATATCTTTTGTCGAAGATCATGACAATGTTAGTTTTGTTCATTTCTCTTAATTTCCTTTTAACAATTTACACATTATCATACGAAAGTCACCTTTAAATAATTACATTCCCTTGTTTGTAACCCATTAAAATTTGTCACACGTTCGAAAATCAATTAATGCATCATTAAAATAGTTCTGCCCCGTTAAATCATGATGATTGATGTTTGCAGCTGTGTTGTGTAAGTCATATGGCCTATGACTAATTTCCATTTTCAGACTAAATCCAGTTGCTACTACCTCTTATTGTTGCAAAAAAGGTAACAAAACTCATTAAGAACAAGTTTGAAATCCATCGAAGGCCATAAACAATCGAACGGATTTCCTTTAAAGGCTAACAGAAATACGCATAAAAACTAATTTATGCAGAATGGGGTGTAATATAATAATCATAAATGAATTTCGCTACTATCATTTTAATATTTTGAAAAATCAATGAATTTCTTATGATTTTTAGTTGGTGTCTTTATTTTTTATTATTTATTTATTTAAGCTGAATCACTGTTTTCCCCCAAAAAGTCTAAATAACCATTGAAATAATCCATTAGAGGCTTTTACTATGTAATCATTTTATTGTTTCCACCCCAATAAACTTTCATCACCATCCCGTGAAGCCCTTGAGGCGTTCTTCTTATCTATGAGGATGACACTGGGTGGTCGTTCCAAGACGTAGTCTTTCAAAATGTCTAGGGCGACATCTTTCATCTGGCTATCTGCACTCCACTCCACACTTATCTGTGCTCTGGTTTTAGTGCTTTTGACTCACTTATCTTAAAATAAAATACATTTTCGCCAGCTGAACTGGCTGACAACTTCCGGTGGTTGTGGTTGCATCCCTAGTGTAAGAAATCAACCCCGACCACCCACTTTGGAGGTCGCCAATCGTGACCGCTTTCAATCAATTAACATGGACTGGAGTCGTAAAGAAATCGGCAAAGTGGGGGAAAACAAATGAGGGGAATGTCTTAGAAATAAGAATAACTAAATGCAGCGAGATATTAATGTTGTAAAATTAACAATCCATCACGGAAAATATTGAAAATTATTCTTTTTCCTTCGTTCTCTAGGCGTGTATTCTGTGTACATTGACCCAAATTTTGGGGAGATCCCTCCTCAGTCTTCCGCCTGCTTTTCATCGCCATGGTTGTTGAGTAGCGGACTTGGGCCCCCTGCGACCCCCTTTTTAGGCACGCCCCAAAAAAGCGAGTGCCAAGAAAATGCGTTGTTGCTTAATTTCCCTCGGTTTCCCCCTCTCCCGCTCTCTCTCTGTCTTTTATTAGCCAGAGTGCAGCGCCCTCGCTTCCTCTTCCTTGGGCTTAATATTCAAATTTTATGAGTTGCTTTTTGAGAAAAATTAAAAGCTCAAAAATTCAACAGCTGTGGGACGCTGTGCTCAGTGTTTATGACAATTATGACTAGCAATGTAAAAATTAATAAATATATTTAAAGTGTAAGTGGGGGGATATTTTGCTGTTTCCTAAGTTTCATTTAAATTATGTATATTTAATTTCAAATGAGTATATTTTATTTTCAAGACGCATTATAAATATCTATTTGTTAATGTGAAGTTCTATTTAACTGTGTTTCCTGGAATATTGCAATAAACATTTTAGAACATTTTAATGTTTATTTTCTAATTTTTTGTCTAATTGTTTTTCTTTTAAGAGTAGCTATAAAGATGCTAAACTGTCTGAGCTGTTGTGTTGCATTTGTTTGTTGTGTAGGCAGGCGCCTGCAGAACCAACACCGAAAAACCATCATAATACAAATTCATTGCGATTTATATGAATTTTTGTGGGTTTTTCGTGTTGTGCGTTTCTTCGAACTCACTTTTGTCTTGCTCATCAGTCATCTGAGAAGCAGAGCCCCCAGCCCCCCCCCCCCCCCTTCTGCCCACCTAATATAATATTTCTGGCATTTCTTGACCTTACTATTCCATTGTCTGCGCAGCCCGATCGCCAACGTCAATGGACGCAGTGGCACAGACGCCAGTAGATTGGCGCTGCTTTTGTTTATCATTATTATTTTTTTTTTTTTACTTTTATTAATTTTATTGGTGACCCAATGGAGCGTCACAGCGGCGCCGTTGAACGCACTCGGCCAAACGCCCACAATGTATAAAAATTTCGAGTTTTTAAATGCTGTTTATGTCGATTCCATTCATCGAAGGGGAAAAAACAGCGTAGTAGCGGGCCAAAAACGTAAAATGAAAACGAAAACGAGTCGAAAATGAGAGACACATGCAAATTGAATATATATTTTTGAAAGGCGAACTGACCACAAGAGACTTGGCCACTGCTAATTGCACTGGGAAAAATGATGAGCATGTATGTTAGTATACAAAATACGAAATTTAATTAGAGGGAGAGCTTTTCAAATTGGTATTCATGCATTTGAAATGTATTTATATGTATACTGACGGTATTTTTATAATATATTGGCCTCAATTTGTGGGCTAACCTATTCTCTGCTAACCTATTCGACAACCAACCGCTGATGCTGAGCTGGTTAGCAACTAACCAACCAGAAGATAGCCATTTATATGTGCCATTAATCGATTGTCAGCAGCCTCGTCATGGTTCGCGATCGCCATTGCGGTGAGTGTGGAGTGGAGTGATTGGAACTGTTGGGTGAGGGGGGGGGGGGTGGGGGTGTATACAGCCGGAGGGGCAGGTGTGTTGACTGACAACCAGTTACCTGTCGCCAGATACCCTGAAATGGCCAAGAGCTTTGGCACTTTGCTGGTGGATAAATCAGATCGTATTACTAAATCTTAGAAGATCCGAAAAAAATGATTGGGGTTTTTGTGTTGCGTTAGAAATCGAATACATCTAAAGCTGCAATAAAAAGTTTTGTGAATGGAGGAGTTTGTATGCCAGCCAATTTGTTCAATTCTATTGCCTATTCGATTTCGTTTCTAGTATATTTCTTGTATTCATATTTAGTTTTAATTCATTCAACTAATTAGAATAAAAGGCAGGGCATGTGAGGTTCGATTCACCAGCATCACTTGCGTATTGATTGCCGAGTTTCATTTTGCGTCTGTTACTGTTTTTAATAAGTCGCTCTCGTATTCGATTTCTGTTTTGTGTTAAACGCTTGCAGAGCTGCATTAGCGGATTGCATTACCCATTTGAGACCGTGCAACTGGCAATCATCATTGCAATCATCATCATCGTGTCAATACATCGATGGTCATTATTAGCCTCCACTTTTGCCGTGGGAAGGCAAACAAATGTTCGCTCGATATATATTCATATATATATATATATATTCATTCGCTGCCAGTTTTCTCCTACACCTAAAGCGATTTATATACATATAAAAATAAATTAGAGTTAGGATGGGGGGATCCGACAGGTGAAAATTGAGTTACCGTTAATTGCCACGGCGTCTACGACCTGGAGAGTCTGGAAATATATTATATATAGGAACAGCCACCCCCTTAATTGCCACACTTAATTAACACTCAGCCCATCGCATGACAAATTGCAGATTGTTTTTTTTTTACACTTTGTATCTTGGGAAATATCACAGGTTCTTCTCGTTCAATTTTTGGGTGTTTCACCAACTCCAACTTGGAATTTGAATTTCATGTTTGGCGCATTAGCAGGCCGACCAATTGAAAAGTAAAACATTGGATACTTCGCTCAACTAAGCCAGCAAGCGCCCCCACACACACTCGTGAGGCTGAATTTTCCTTCTCATGGCCGCCGAGAGCTCTAAAAATAGAGTTTAACAAACTGAAAAAGTATTCCACCACATACAACGACACGCACACGCTGACAAAATTACAAATTGGGCAAGGGGGAGGGGGGTGCGGCGGATGTTGGGGCAACTCTCTGGTCCCATTTTCACATTTCAATTTAGCAAACACACACACACACACACATCGCTCTTGCCTCTCGTTTCTCATTTCTCATTTCCCAACTCTCATTCTCATCTCACATTCAGATGCATCCTCGAAAACCTCCGCCCTGCAATCCGCAATCCGTGGGATGATGTGAGACTATGCCAAAAGGGAGCAAATCCCAGCACAGTTTTTCCGCGTTGTCCCTACGTCATCGTCCTGTGTAGCCAACATCCTTATACCTTCCTCAGCCTTTGTCCTGCGATTGGTCGCAATTCGTTAGCATCAACAATCAGGGGTGTGGGCAAAAGGGAATAATACTGCTAGCAGAATCAGATGTAAAATTGGCCACATTAATTGGTAATCAAGAGCAGATTCTGATGAACGTGGCTTAAACCATTCCATAGTACTTAGCTAAGATGATCCCTACGATCCCTTAATGTGACCTTCTTTCAACTGGTAGACTATAATCACACTTTAACAGTGTGATCCTCATTTATGTTTAGTCTTTGATCATCATCACACGAAGAATTTTCCTTGTAGAAGTGAAAACCCCGCTGCGTAGATGCAATGCTGCGCCACTGCGAAGAACCACCCTTGGGGAGCAAAAGGGAGTTTTCACCGACTGACTGACGAGCGAGTTCGCTGGCATGCATTCTTTGTCCTCGAGGAGGATGAAGTGGGTGTCTGGAGGGGTGGCGTTCTGAATGTTTCAAGCTCCGTGGAGGATGCCAGCGCCTGCCACTTGGGCACTTCTGTAACAGCATTTCTGTTTGTTTTTGTTCAGCTTCTAAGGCTAAGCACCGCGTTCCCTTTTCACCATGTGAAGATCTCTGGTGGGGTATGTGGAATCAGATGCTCAGTATGTCAGCCAAACAAACTGTAATGCAAGCCAGAATTGTGTTATATGTAGTAAGAAAGGAACAAGCATATATTATTATCATTTTTTGGATTCATTGGATTTTTCAATTTATCCCATCAATTATGATATCGAAAATGCTTTCTTCTTATACGAGAGTAACATCCTGCTTATGATTAATTGCTATATCATGTCCGTTTCCGTGTCCTGATCAAGGGATCAAGCCATGAACCCTGCCAATAGTCTCATTATATCCCTCACGATGTCGTTTCCTTTGTGAAACTTGAGACCAGTGTGAATCAGAAACTGTATATGATTGCACAAAATGCACTCCATGTATTACTGGGGCATGGATGTATTTTTCTGAATAATGTAGTAAAAAATAATGTATGTTTTTTAACGGAAGTTGTTGTTAGATTCAAGTTCCGAATAGAATTCAATAGCCCAACTCTAGTTAGGGTATTCCCGAATTCATTAACTCAATGCTCATTAATTTTTTACTCGCTGACTTTATGTGTTACCATGCGCCACCCCAATGATGTTATGCATCGTGTTCTCCACGATGTTTTCCCTGCTCCCCCCCCCTCCATTTCCATCCCAAACAAGTCTCATTTTCTCTTCTCCAGTTCATCTGCATGATGTGTCGTGGGTACATGAAGTGCTCTTTAGCGTTTGCTGACATTTTCTCTTCTTTTTGGAATCTTTTGCTTTTTGCAACAGAAGTGAAACAACGATATGAGTGGAATATGTGTAGAATGATGTAGCATTTTGCACATGTTGAATATACATACATATATACATAAGTTCTCGGTTGGGACGGTCACTGCTCCAATTCGTCTAAAAATGTAGCCATGCATTTTAATAATTTGTTTTTAGATATTTCGCTCTTGGCTGCGTTGTGAGTGAACTTGTATTAACCAGTGCAATTTGGATCTGATATTCAAAAATTTGGTATTGCCTGGCTTATTGCCTAACTAATAATATAAGTTGCTTAAAATCAAAATATGTATGTATCCGACTCTTCCCACCAGCCCTGGGCGTTCTTTCAATATTATGACAGCCAAGAGGGAAAATCTTTTGTTGCCATTGCGCTTAATTCATCTCGAGCATCTCGAAGTTGGTCTTTCCTTTCGCGCAGTAGTCCCTCTTCAGCTTCATCATCGTCATCATCATCTTTTCCGCGTTTCATTTCCATTTGGAGAATGATAAAAAAAGAATGTGAAATTATTGTGGCTGCTCTTTTCTGTTTACTCTTCATAAGTTGGATCCCCTTCATCCTCAAATCTTCAGTTTTTGTTTGTTTTCGTTGGTCTTAGGTGGGGCATTGGTCTAGTGGGTGGGGTGAGATTAAAACTTTTTCTTCTTATCTGCCGGGAAATGGTCTTCTTTCTTTTTTTTTTTTTTTTTTGGTATCCTCGTTGGCAGTTGCATTTTTGATGCGACTCATTGTCAGTTGACCCAATTCGATGGGCGTGGACCCGAGGGCAAATAGCTCCCACACCAACACCCCGCCTTCTGTTCCTTTTGTGCATCGAAAATGACTACCCCACTTGCCGCCAACATTCCCTTCAAGTCCCTCGTTGCAGCTTGGTGAAATATTCATGTCTTGAGAAGCCATTCATAGTTTTGAACTTCTTTCCAAGTTGATTACTGTTCACACAATAAAAGGCACGAAGTGGGATCACTGGGTGGCGGCATCACTGAGGAAAGCATAAATTTTGTGAGTAATATCCTAAAAACAGTAGTAAGTTTCATTGGTAAGTTCTCAAGATTCCTTACCTTCCTTCCTTCTTTAAGCCAATATCCTAATTTAGATACCAAATCAAATATGCTATGAATTGTAAGTCACATACAATTTTCTCCAGTGTAACTAACAAATGCAGTTTGCAATTACCCGCTGTCGATGTTGTTGCTGCTGCTGTTGTTGATTATTAAATACTTTATTGCTCGGGTTGAATTTGAAAACTGCGCCCAAGAATTAAAGTTGAAGGCGCTGTTTATTTTGTGCAGCGGTGAAGAAATGGCGGGAAGAAGGGGTCTGTAGAAAGAGCTGGGAGAAAGAGACCTTTGTGTGGGTTAGACTGCATTAGGTTGCATGCAACGGGGCCATAGAAAGTGCCACCGAAACGCCGAACCCACTGAACCCACTGGTAGCTTCCCCACGGAGCAGGCAGCGAGACTTGAGCACGCACCAGACACGCAAAATATACATGGACATATGGACGGGAATTTCCAGTCGCGGATGGAGAAGGGTGGTGCATTTGGAAGCTATCACTTTCTGGGTTTTTATGCTGCACTTCTCTAATCATGGGCACTAACCATATGGGAACTGTGTCTGCGCCTGGGATTCGAGTTTCATTCCTAACGATGTTGTCGGGTGACCTCGGGGTGATACTACCTATTGTCAAACAATCCAAACTATGGTAACTATGGTAATCACCTCAATTATTTGGCTTAGTGCGATTACCTTCTAATAACTCAATAAGACTTGATGAACTGGGTTGTCGAAAAGTTTCCCACAGTCTGGAATGCTTTATTGCCATTAATACTAGGGTTTGCTTTTGAGTTCATTCAATTAAAAAAATACTATATTATAATATTTTCCTTTTCCTAGAAAAATGTTGGCAAAAGGAAGAGTTTTTTGTGATCAAAGCTTAATATATATTAATTTTGTTGTCAATTATTTTTATAATCATTCGATTTTATTATCAAAATTCAAGGCCCAATTTTTACCAGTGCACTTTCTCAGGACTTTGGGATGGCAATGCTGTGCTCTCACGGTTTATAACGCTCTTCTCGTCGGCTCTCTCATTAGCAAAAGGGGTTGTTGATGTCGGTAAATTTCCGTTGTTATTCGCATTTTGCAAGGATATTCGAGAAGGGGAGAATATTCGAGGATATCCTGGCGGTTGCATTTGCATAAAACATATTTTTTGAACTTCTTTCTGGAAGTTGTTTTGCTTTGTTTCCCTATTTATTATGATTTAAACAAAAGCCGCTGGTAAATCGCAACCCTCTCTTGGCACGCGGCTCTCTCTTCTCGACTGCCCCCAATTAAAGTGCTCTCTCTTTTGCTCTCCGGAAATTACTTTAATAGTCGTTTTAAGAATGATTTTTAATGTTCGTTAAATTGCGTCAGAAAACTATTTGCGAGGCGCTTTCCAACAGGCTTTTCTCAGGCTCTTTAAAATGTAGGGTGTGGAGAATGTCCCACGTTGGGCGCCCCTCATTTTTGGGGCTAAATTTTCGCTGCATTTTCCCCCCACACAGTTGCATTTCGTATAATTTTGCAACCCCCTTGAAAAAGAGAGAGGAAAACAGAAGGAATAGAATAGAAAAAAACAACCCGCAGAAGACATCTGTCTGGAAAACTCTACATTTTCTCTCATTCTCTCTCTCTCTCTCTCTCTCTCTCTCTCGTTTTTCTCGAGCGGAGAGTAAAGGAGCCGCTTTGGCTGCCGTCGACGCCTTCAGTAATGGAAATATTTTACCCAGTTCAGTACTCCATTTCAGTCAGTTAGCCGACGTTAGTTTTTCGCAGACGCTTTTCCGCCTAGCAGTATTTATGCCAAAAAAAAAAAAATGTCTAAAATTACCTAACTACTAGTAGGGAGTATCCCGCAGACTACTTCAAACAATATAAATAACACACTTAACAATACGAAGCAAGTGCCGCAGAATTTTCGCAATTTATCAACCGCCACGCCCCCCGCCCCTCGCGTACGTGTATGTATTCGACTGTCTGCCGCCTCAGCCGCAGTCGACGTCGCTGCCACCGCTTAAATATCCCCAAAAACGTCCCTTGAATTCATATACATATATATTTTTTATATATCCATCTACACTCAACGGCGATTAAAAATATATCGCGAAAAGAAAAAATATAAAAACGAACTTCAAAGTGAAATTCGAAATTCCTCACCCTCGACGTATTGATTTTTCGTCATCTTCATATTTATCGGTGCCAAAGTGTTTGTATACCGTCCAAAAACAAAACACACTCACACACAAGAACCTAGTTCCAACCGCAAAATAATAAGAAAACGATTCCGTTTCACTGAACATTCTGCCTTAAATTTATTTAACTAATACATCACTGAAGCGAATCAACTAACTAGGGACTTAGTTAGTGGGACCAGCTTTAGTCCCCCCAATTCGCCACCCCCAGAAAACAACAAAAACACACGGCAGAATGAGCAGCTACACTGCCGCCCAGTATTACAAGACCACCAATATGATTACCTCCAACGAGATTTACTGGTAAGTGGCTTTTGTCTGTCGGAATTTGTCCTTTGATTTCTTTGAGTTAGCAAATTAAGTTTCCAAAAAATTTACGGGAGGACATATTTTTGCAGCATATAAAAGTTTGAATCGCGGTTTAAAAATAAAACTTTCAATAATTTGGGTAAATAATTTTAATGCCTAATATGTATGATACAACTATCACTATATAGCAACTATACATATATAATGATAGATTTGCATTTTTCTAAGAGTCTGCAAATAAACCTTAAGATCTTGAAGTATTCATAGTTGTTACCAGGACTGCTGGATCCTTTTTAAAGTATCCTTTTACTTTTTCTCGACTGTATTATCCTTTTTGCACTTGTAAGAGCTCAGTCTGCCCACGCCTCCCCCTTTTTTTCACTCCCCCGATTTTCGCAAGTAAAGGGCCGGAGTTCAAGGTTCGATTAGTTTTTCCCGAGGACAATTGTGACGCAATTGCTCTTTCTTTCTCTCTTTCTCTCTCAGCTTTTCAACGCTGAAAACAGTCAATGGGATTTCGGTCCGTTCCGCAGCATCCGAGTCACACCCACGCCCATTTCTCCGCCCCTTTTTTTCGGTGCCATCAATAGTGCATTTTTGATGGGCTAATGCCCACACACGACGGTTGCTTCACACTCGAATGGAAAAACAACAACAACAACAACAACAAGAAAGCGGCATATCCATGGCTTTTGATAACAACAAAAGGTCGAAACCGCCTTCAAACGCCCACGTCCACGCCCACACAACTCATCCAAGTTTTCCCATTGTGGGTGTTCATCTCTCTCGCTCTCTCTCTTTCTCTCCTCTTCTCCCCGTCCCCGTCTGCCGCCCACGAAAAGGTTGTTAATTTGCCGCACTGAAGTATGCAAGTGATTTTCTCGCATTTTGTATGAGAAATACTTTTGTTTCCCTGCACATTTTATGAATGTTATTTTGTGCAGTGTTTTTTCGGACCTGGTTTCTGGGTAACAAAAATATTTCGCTCAGCGTTATGCAACTGAAATTGTTTGAAACTGCCAAAAACTATGCAATATAGTTTGGCAACAAAAGGCGGCGTAGTTCCACAGTTAGCTGCATAGATGGCGCATGGTGGTGGTATCGCCATACAGCGAAATATTCCGCTCTCTAAAAGTGGAGAATAACAAAAACTTTGCAAAAAGACAACGTCAAGCTGAAATAACACAAGGGAAATTAAAACGCAGTTTCGTTTTAGAAACAAACATAACAAATGTAGAAACTGCATGTTACAAAAGTAAAAATGCACCATTTTGACAATTTTAATAGCAAGAAGAAGATAATTTCATCTTCGAAATAATAAAATTCATTAAATAGTGACTCCAGTTTTAACATACCTACATAATTACAAATAGATAGCTTGCTATTAAAAAATGTAAATGTTAAATTGAAAACATCATTAAATGTGAACAAATGCCATCTTAATCAACCCGAGCCTAAGTTTTCAGATAATGTCCGAAATTTCTATTTTTGTGGCACGGTCTGTGCAGCACATGAACCTTGAACTCTAGCATTTTTCGTGCATAAAATACACACGGTACATATATAATGTTGTTTTGCACGGCCTGGAGTGGGCAGCATTGGGTGGTTGGTGTTATGTAGATGGTGGATGGTACGATATAACATCAGAACTCCCACGACGAAGGCACGCTCATGGAAATTCCAGCGATAAACACGTGATTATATGTACATAACCGTCAATGGCTCTCTGCGGTACAGACAACATTATCTAATCCAACGATAGTGCCCTCCAAAGAATAACATTTGTAGTTAGTGACCAACTGGCTTTACAATATCCGGGATAGTTCAGTTATCGACCAGATAAGCACAGGTGTTACAGCTCGGTTCGGGGAAGAAGAACATTTTTTCATTCAATCGAACTAAGGAAAATAAATACATTAAAAGTGTTTACTTCTAAACCCGAAAAATCGTTGCTTTATCATGCGATTTATTAATGTTTTGTAGATTCTTTATTGCATGACTCTGAAGGTTTATTTCGCTTCCTATTGCATGTATATATTTATAGATATTGTTTATACTCGTGCATAGCAATTACGTAGCACAATCGAGCCTAATTAATCATGGGTGCGCTTTACGAAACAAATTTAATAAACAATAATTGTTAATATTTATCCAGACAATGCAAGGTTCGAAATATACAAGCATCGAAAACTTGCATAATTTTTGTTTGCGATCAATATTCGAATATCGACTCCAAAACTTTGTATATAGAGATATGCAGTATAACTGCTAATTACTTAAATTGATAGTCGCTAACTCCAAATCCAAATAAAAGCTTAATTTATATAAGCCAAAGATTTCTTTCTGTTTTATTTTAGTTTTCGACTCATTTTACTAGCAGCTTCCTCTTTCCACTTCCTGAACAGTATATAGATTAATGCAGGGCTTACTAACCGAATTGCACCGGTGAAAATGTATGCAACTGAAGCACTCAATCTCCCTTTTTGAATTGAAGATTTATTCGAATGGGCCACAATGAAAAAGTTCAATTAAAAATAATTGCATTTCTCCCTTTTGATTTCAGTTTTGGTTGGGTTTCCTTGTGAACGCGAGTTATTTAATACGAGTCTCGGCATTATTCCGATTACTAGATAGCATCAACTGTTTGTTTGACATTTCTCCTCCATGCGATGGGAAGTGTTTTTTCCCCCTGGCTCCACTTGGATCATTATTCTCAAATCTCTTGCCCCCGTGCCCCTCATTATAAATACTACTGTGGCTTGCAGCAGACTTTTTCAGTAGTTGAAAGTCGTGGGATTATTTAACGACTTTCTCACTTTTACTTCTTTACCTCCATTGTTGGATTGTCGCCGAGCTGTGCTCTGGTCGCCCTATTCCGTAAGATGATTACTCCGGACAGTGATTACCTAGACCACGTGACCCACACCACTGACGTTTCCGCTTTTTCCGACGCCCATTCGTCGGCTTAGTTTGCTTTGGTCCAGCGATAATTGAATGCCAGACTTTCGTCGATTGATAAACCCAAAAGAAACGTGCGGCTTAAAAGCAACCTGCTCTTTAAAGTACACGTTAAAAGCGTTTAATAATTCTGTTGGGAAAGCAATTGAATCCAGATGTTGTCAGCCTATATTATTGATGGTAGACCTTTAATTGGTAGTTATTTGGTTAAATCATGAAGAGGATAGTAACAAATTTGTTTTGAGCTGTGATACCAAATTTTAGCCATGTTAACAAAAGCTTGAAGGCAATCTGCATTTTTCTGTATGTAGATGAGAAATTAAATCGATTACATCCCGTTTTCAACTGGATCTTCATGTACTCCAATCCCCTCCTCGCCCCCTTCTTCCCCATCACTGCTTTATAGGCTTCTGGGTTTGTAGGCCTAATGCAAAAAAGTAAATAAATTCAGATGAGGTGTTCCGAAATCAAAAAACCCGGTGAGCGTCGCCGCATGAAAGCATCTAAATTAAAAGGCGAAACCAGTTGGGGAAGTTGACGTCATGCATGTGGGCGGCGGAGGGGGAGGGGCCATCACTGGGGCCAGCGGAATGGGAGAGGGCGGGGCGGGGCGGGCGGAAAGTTGCCGGTTGCCGGTTGGCACACACCAAACAAGCAGCCAAGTTAACCAGTTCTTGCAGCAGTTGCTGTTTCTGATTCCATCGCCGTCGTCCTAGTTATGTATGAGCCAAATTTCTTGGAGCCGGCTCTTTTAGTCCGTTGCTACTCGCTTCTTGAGTCCCCACCAACCGCCCCTCACCCGGCACGCCCCTTTCCAGCGAGGCACCCCCTTTTTTTTAAAGGGGGAGAGTACGTGCACAATGAGATAAAAACTTTTTAGATAGTAAAATGTTTATAGTAATATGCTTATTTGATGGGACTTAAATAAAAAATAATGAAATATCTTATTAAAAATAAACATAAAATATTTTCTCATAGCCATATGGTTTTCTTACTATTTACACATTTATTTTATTATTAGGTATTTATAAAAGGCCACTTATAACCTGAAATTCTCTTAAACTATGGCGTTCATAAGTCAAAAGTTTTTCTTCCTGTGTATGCTTAGCAAAGAATCAACTGCTTAGATTTCCCTTGTTTTTCGTTTTGTTGTTTGCTGTTGTTGCCCAATTCAAGCAGCAATTTCAGACTCGGACGCAGACGCATTGTTGTTTCCAGTCGGCTGTGTAATTTGCATTGAATTGCAACTGACGAAATGCAGCCTGGCAATGCAATTTCTATAGAATTAATCAGACCTTTTTTTTTTGGCTTACCCTGGAAAGGGTTTTAAAAAGGCAGTAGCAGCTACCTGATAAAGTCGAGAGATCGGTAGGAAGCCATTGACCCATGGATAGGAAAATACGATGTGTACATAATTACTTGTTATACATGTGAGAAATGAGATCTTCGGTTGGGGTATTGAGTTTAAAGAAAATAGCATATCTGCCGATCGCTTTCGTAATTATAGAGAAGATTTACAAAGCGAACAAGTTTGTGTGTTTAAATATTAAATAATAAACATATATACGCTATTCAATTTGCAACCCAATTCAATTCATAGTTGACCCATCCAAACACAAATTATATAATTACAATCAACCATCGCCAACAATTATTAAAAGAAAGCGGATTCTACCTGAATTACACAAGAGCAGTCTTGAGTCTTCACCATTTCAAGACTCTTTCAAGTTCATTAGCTTCTGTTCAAAAAGGCAACAAGCAATCAAATCAAGTAGAATACCACGAAATTAGAAGAAAGGCAGCCAAACATTCACCAACCGTCCAGAAATAGTAAATGAACAAATGAAATTCGCATAATGACGACCATTTGTGTGGATTATGTAAAGCTCTCGAGATTTGTCTTTCTCCAAGCGATTTCAGACACAAACAAGATGAGCCAACCGAAGGGCGGCGAGAAGAGTGCGAGAAAACAAAAGAAAATTGGGAAATTCAATTGGCAGATAGGCGGACGAAAAGCAATAATAATAAGCTGCTAATCGCTTGTAAACATGAATTTTCAAATGAAAAACTCAAAACGAAAATCAATGAAAGAGATACGAGATTGGTAATTATAAACAGACGCCTACACGGAGAAAAATGCACAGTTCTGTGGCAAATAAAATATGAATTTAATTTTTTTTTGATAATTTCTTCGAATTAATTGAAATACATAGTATTTACAAGTATGTGATGATCATCGATCAATATACGTCACATTACTTATTATTTCGTGTTATTATTTTCTCTCAGCTAATGTTGGTGGTTAGAGCGAGGGTGGTGGTTGTTTTCTGTGGGCGTGAGATACGTGATTCAGAGCCTAACGAGCGCCGCAGAACCCTTGTGGGCGAACTTTCCCAATGTGCCACTTGAGCAGCGAGCGATTCCAACCGCCGTTCGTTGATTGATGAAGGCGCCAGTGGCGGTGTGCAAGCAGCTCCACGAAATGAAAGAAAAACTTAACCATTGGACTGCCCAGCGAAGGCGGAATCGCGGGGTAGGGGGTGGTGGTGCAAAAGGTGGAAGGGGGGGAATTTTTAGTCTGCTTTTTTTGTTGGCTCCATTCATGGCCAGCACCACAACAAGTGAAGCGCGGTGGTGGGCAAGGCGAAGTGCAAGTGAAAGTGAACTCGCTGCGATTCCGAGTCCAATAAGTGTGAGTACTCGGCTTCAAGAAACCACAAAAATTTCCCACTAACATAATTTTGTATCTTTTTCGTATCGCACAGCCCCCAACCCCTTCTGTTCCCACTGTTGCCTTTCATGTTTTTCTTTCAACATTTTCATTTGTATCGCATCATCCGTCACTGGCTCATCTTCGTGCGCTATACTTTTGATTTAATTGAATGAAAAGACAAAAAACTAATTTGGTAAAATCCGAAGATCGAAGTTTTGGATACTCTTGCAGATCGAATATATCTTTCAAAATATTTCGATTGAATGAATCGGTGAAAACAAAATTAAAATATGTTTCGCAATTATAAAATTATTAGTATGAAGCATTAAGCATACTAAAAAAAAAAGGTAGATTTAGTGGATTTAGATTTCCGTGGAACAGATTTACTGCCAAAAAATCTGTGAAAGTGGAGTCCCGAGGAGTAATATGTCCACTGTAAGCACCCCTTGCAGTGTAAGGAGAAACTTCCTAATGACAGGGGCGAGGGAATCTCGATTGTGATGTGACGTGATCGTGATACGATCCAATCCGATCCGATGCCTTGCCCGATATTGGCCCTGTCGGGCTTCATTAGCTGCGCTCCAGAGACTCCGGCGCATTGTCTCGCATTTTGTCTCCCAGCCAGACCTGCGTTCACTTTCTAATGAGCCCGAAAAGCCGGCGATTCAGTGGTCGCATAGGTAGTAGTAAGCCGTGTAGCCATGACCGAATGAGCAACTGAATGGCCCCGCCAGCGGCAAGTTGAAGGTAGGAATCGGTTGGCTATATACTATACTATGCTGCACTGTACTACCATATAGAGATGGGGGTTTGGGGTTCGGGGATCGTGGCGGGGACCTAAGCTCTCGCAATCATTTGGCTGGCTTTGCTGTTTTGGGGCGAACCGAAGGTCTGTTGGTTGGTTGGTTTGGCTAGGAGGTTGTTGTGAATATTGTTTGGGTTCCTCTTTCCCATCTGCCCGCCCTTCGACTGTTTACAAATTGGGTTCAAAATGCCTAAGGTCAGGCGAGCAGCGCACACAACGGGTGGGAAGTGGGGGTTTTTGGTGGGGGCCAAACGAGGTAATCGCATAGTTAGTAACTGCACACGACAGAGCTTTCGCGAAGTTTACTAGGGAAATATAAAATGCGTTTCATATGTGAGAGATACTTCAGGGCAGTGGGGAGATTAGAAAATTGCTAGGCATCTGAACGAGGAGATCGTTATTTAGAATTAAAAACCAACAGCATCCCTGGGATAATATTCTCTGAAACGTATACTTAATATTTATGAAAATGTTGATTCATTTTTAATTATTCCTGAAAATGTAGCTCTAAAGGTTAAATGTCGACTGTAATTGTTAAGGTTCCGAAAACAAATGAAATTCACTAATTTTCTACTAAATTCAGCATTACCTGCACATTAAAGATTTCTTGCAACCCCCGCTGATGGCTGGGATTAATTGAAATACCTGAGTCAACCCTCGCCGCACTAGGCTTTTGTTGTGTTTGCTTCTTTGTGGCTGTCATCATCGTTGACGGCTGTTTATTGTTTCATAACAGCAGAGACTCGGCCCAGACGAGTATGGCAAATGGGTTTGTGTACCTTGTACCTAATGCGTTAATATCAGCCAGCATTTGGACGAAGGGAGCGAGGTGGGGGCCTTACAGGGAACAACTGTGGCAAAAGTTTTGGTTTTATGTGTGCATATGTTTACGACTTACGAGTTTTAACGATGCCGCAGCTATGACAGCGTCCGCAGTGCAGAGAGATAAAAACGAGGTCACTTTTGTTTTGATATTATCAGATTTCAAATGGATTTCGAATTATTGCTCTACTTTTTCGAAAATGTTGATTTGGAATAATGTCTTCGAAACTATAAAAATCGGAAAATGAGGTAGTGGTAAACAAGAAACAGCATCCCATGCTGTTTTGTTTTTAATACGTATTTAAAAAATGCTTTTAAAGTGAGAGGTTGAAGGAAGTGAATTGCTTTAAGCAAAGCGACCAAACAATAGAAATCATTTGCAGATCAAGTTTTAACATTAGTTACTTACGATTGTTTATCAATGATATTTAGTAAATATATTTAATAGTTATGGACATGGACGTGTTGGTTGACTTTTGGGATCTAGTCTTGCTAGGAAATAAAAACTATTAAAAACATATGATAATTGTTTTCTGTGCAGCAGCAGGTTTCAATGAAAAGTCAAAACAGGCCGCAGGTCCGGATATAAATGGTTTGTTGTCTGAAATACACATACAGATACTTGGACAGTCGGATACTTGGATAGCCACACAGTCATCGGGCTTAACGCTTGGCTCAGTCGCTGAGCGGATCGGAGTGAAGCCAGTGAGGCATTACGCTGCCCATTTTGTTAGCGGGCCGCCGCAAGCGACTAACTACCAACTAGCAAGTTCCAGGCATCAGGGACCAGGCACCAGGCACTAACTGCCAAGAGAACTACCAGGCCGTAATGCCGCACACTTGCACACATGCCTCTCCATATGGCACATATGGACGTCAGCAGTGGAAAACAATAAGAAAACATAGCCAGTAAAGCGCCCCCGCTCGCCCTTCGGTGCTCGTTTAGTGCGGTTCGCTCGGTTCGTGAGTCACCTGAGCGTAACGTAAGCCCAGCTTATTGCTCGTCTGACTACGAGCAGCCACAATCGATATACCCTCTACGGGGGGTATGGTCATTTGATGATCGAAACTGTCTGTATACATTTCTGGGTTGGCATTTCGGAAGCAATTAGCTGTGGTGGGTTTAGTATTTTTTTTTCAAAACTATACAAAATCTACCAATTTACACAGTCTTCGGAAATACTCTCCTTGTTCAGGATATAGGTTTTGTTATATACAGCTTTATCAGTCTAATTAGGGACAAAAATGGCATCTTATGGTATTCTTTAAAATTCCATTATAAGATTGCACTTTTCATTTTAATTATTCCCACCTATAGATTTTGTAGATCTTTGTAGATCAAAAAATTACCAGACGACCGCTATAGAAACGAATGTTTTGAATGTTCTCTTCTTATAGGAAATTGGTTGAGATTGGAAACTTTAAAACAATCTGAATGAAGATCAGTTTATAGGGTACGAAATCTTCGACCTTCCAACCCGAAGACCATCTTTCATGTTTTGTTTTTGCCACTGCACACGCTTTTTATGTAGGCTCTCCCTCCCCTCTACCACTCGTTCTCCCGCTCATTTTCTGCAAGCTGCAGCAGCTGTTTTTTTTCGTTCTCCGAGAGCCGAGCTTTGCGCTCTGCGTATCTTTTTTCAATTTTGAGTTTGGGCTTGCATGTGTGTGTGTGAGATTCGGTCGTTTGCATATAAATTTACACCTCTTTACGACTGTTTGTCGATTTATGTGTGTGCGTATTTTCGGATCTGTTTTGCAATTACCCAATTTGACAATGGATTCAAGTGGGAAAGCACAGCTTGTTTCAGCTCCGGCGTTGGAAACTTTTCCAAAACGCTTTTCGATCCGATTCAAACTCATTTTCGTTCGCTTAAAATGCAAATATCGTGGATAATTGAGCCGCTTACTTTCTGGTGGCTGCTGCACTTTGACGGCGGGTTATATCGTGGGTTATATAATGACAATTAGACCCACAGTGACAGCACACGTCAACGCTTATGAAAATGTGAGAGCTAGCTGCAGGTTAGTGAGCAGATGGGAGCGGGGCTGAAACTCATATAAAAATAAATAGTAAATATATATACATTGGTTCTCTACTGCTGTACATTTTTCCATAAGTGAGTTGCTTTCAATACTGGGAAATATACATACATATATGTAATCGCTTTGTAATACAAGAACCCCTTTAATGCTATGAGGTACTGTATCGGTAAAATTTTTGCTAAGGAAATAAAATTACTTGAAATAATTTGAAATGTTTTCGCTATTTTTAAAACTTTAGTTTTGGTTTGAGGTATGTTCTTAAAATTATGTTCCAAATCTAAATAAAGTTAGTTTAAAAATGGTTTGTCAGTTATTTCAAGGATTTAGTTTTAACACAAAATAAGTAGTTTTCCTCGTAATAACAGTAGAAGGCAGATACTTAAATTAGTGGTTAAGGGATAGAGTTTTCTGTATGCATGTTATTTCAAAATTTTGATCTTTGAAATCAGATCAAGTGGAAAATAACAGCTTAGTGCCCCGAGTATTCAAAGTAACAACAATATTAGCCAGTGTTTTAAGTGGCCCACAAACTTGGCCAGTAGGCAATAACAAATACGAATACAAACTCAGCAGCAGTAGCAGCAACAAGCTCTCTTTCCACGCATACACCTGCATTTCCCGCCCCACTCTCTTCCTCTTTCTTCCCTCTCCAAATTTGAGGCTCTCGCAGCAGTTTTGTTTGTGGCTCAGTTTCATTCAAAGCTTCGTGGGGGCAGCACACACGTCGCTTGCTCGCTCGTTTTGTTGTTTTTCCGTTCGATTACACCTTTCGCAGTCGTCGTTGGCAGCGCTGCACGCGTCTCGGTCGCCGATCGTTTGTGTTTCAATATATTCAAAATATATTGTTTAATTAACGCAGTTTGGCAAGCGAAAGAAAAAAACAAAAAATTGAATTTTTAATAAATTCAATGAAAATTTGAAATTGAGTGTGAGTGCCAAACGAAAAGAAATCGAAACAAAAGTTTAAACAAAAACCCAAAATTTCCCAACACGCATCACCACTATTTGTTGCTATTTGTTTATTAATTTGACATCGTTGTATCACCGTGACATGCCACAAAGTAAATCAAACAAAAAACACAATAAAACAAAACGGAAACAAGCCACAATTTTTCGATGTAAAAAATATATATAATTAAAGAGAAAATCGCCTTTCTCCAACCGTCCAGTGTATCACAAAAACAATAGTGCCGCCACCAGCAAAAACTACAAATAAAATAAAAAACAGTAGCGGGTGCGAGGGAAAGAGGCGTAGAGAGCGGGATCACTGGAAAGAGCGGGATCCACGGCCACTGCCCCGTTACGTTTCGGCAAACACACAAAAACAAAAACTGAAAAATCCGAAAAAAAGACCTCATAAATCGCGTGTTTTTTTTTTTTTTTTTTTTTTAATGTGTGGATCCAACTGGAAATTTCTATTATTTTGTAATTGAATTCGTAGCACTTTGCTTTCGGCACGTTGTTTTACAAAGTCGAAAAAAGCAGACATTCCTGGAAAAATCCGCCCACGCTGACCGCCAAAATCGCTGATTCACTTATTCAGCATAAGGTCTGGTGTAAAGGGGGTTTACCTTTTGAATCATCCTTTGTTGGCACTTAAAATGCAATTCTCGTAAGCACTTCAAGTGAATTAAATGGTTCATAAAGCTATTTTAAAAGCACTCAGAACTTATGGTGTCTCACATCCCATTTGTTAAGGAACAGTGAAAATGGCGTTTGGAGATGCAAGAAAGTCTTCAATGAAGTATGAACCATTTATTATAGGAATTTCTCATTTAGTGTAATTGACAAAAGGTTTTAAAAGGATTTAGCCCGTTTTGAAGACATTGGCACTTTATTTTCAAGATCAGCTGATTCAGTGGCGTAAACAAAGCTTTGAAAGCCAAAAGCCGTTGATCCGATTCAATAAATGTTGAATAAGTCTTTGAGCTCTCTCTTTTCTTTGTTCACTCTCTTATCCCGTTAACAAAAAAAAAAGTGTGATGCATTTTCCAGTGCGTTTTCGCTGCTTTTAGATTTTTGAATCACTTTGCTTTTGGTTTTGAGTTTTCTGTGTGACGTTTGCTCTTTCGGCTGCAGTTGTTGGCTCTTTGTGTTGCCTTTCGGCCAGGCTTGTATAATCGCTTGCCACCCAATTACGCTGCGTCGCCGCATTCGATGTTTGTTGCACATTGTGTTTCCACTTCCTCTTCCGTTCGGAGAGAAACGGAGAGACTGAGAGAGCGAGACAGAGAGCAACTGGTGCCGGAGAAGGAGAGGGAGTGTATTCGGGCTTTTTGTTACGTGCGCCGTTACAAATGACACGAATGTGAATAAAAAGCATTGAGCACGGACTGTCCCTCTTCCTCCACTTCCGCAAACCCCACCCCAACCCGGATACTTCCACAAACCTATCCCTAAAACACCGAGAAAAACTGAAATAATTTTGACATGGTAGTATCATCTAATTTCATTTTAAAGTTTGAATAAATTTTAATACTTTTTATACCATTCATGATGAGGCTATATAGTCGAAGGGGAAACTTTTTAAAACATTTTATGTAAGGATCTTAAATTCCGAAAATGTTAAAAAATGCACTCAATGTATTTATTTTCATGTACTTAATCATGGTCAAAGTCATTTTTACTTTATAAAGATATTATTTGAGGAATTAGGGAATATATTTTTTCCAATGCATCGAAACTCCTCAGTTGATTCTTAGTATTTGTTTTAGAGCGAGAGCGGAGCGCACTTCGAATAATTATAAATTAAATAATTATACAACACAAGCAAGAAAACAGCTTTGCAACTGATTGCGGCGGCCGTCGCTGTTGTTTTTTCCCCGCACCTGCACTCGCCGCTGCTTTTGCTGCTCGTGCAGTGGAACACCTGTAAAACAAAGGCAGCTCTATCTGCCACAAAGCTGCAACTATAGCAACCTATACCAATCTTGGCCGATGTCGATGTCGTGCTCCACAGCGGATGCAGCTTTAGATGTAGATGAAGCCAACAGAGCCCCAAAGCTCTGTCCATATACTACACAGTGATTGCTCCCAAAATTCAACTTCGGAATACAATTAAAATTTATAGCGACAGTAAGCCAAAAATAAGAGAGAACTCTATTATCGATACCCTCGACTACTAGATACCCCTTACTTCGCTAGTCTGAGCAAGGGAAACATTTTAAAACTATGATTTGCATGTTTAAGTGTAACCTTTAAGCTATTGTAGTTCCCTGGATCACAGAGTTCAATACGGCTCGGATACTAATACTTTTCAACCATTAACATGGTAGAAAACGCTTCGTTCTATCGGTTACATACTTTTCTACAAATCTAGTAAACTTTGCGAGCAGCGGGAACGTTTTTAATAATCTTTATTGGGTTTTATTGGTCTACGAGATCTATTCAAACGAAACAATAATAAAACAATTATACTTGTGTCTAAAAATAAGTAATAATACAAAATATTTACGTTTTGTGCTCAAGAAAAATTCAATTGCAATGCCTTAAGCTAAAGAAATTTTACAGTATTGAGATACATAATTAGAATCACAACCATGGATAATTAAGTCATAATTCTGATTTAGTTTTTGACCTTTAAAATAGTTAAAGACAGAATACAGATATCCAGCCGTTACTACCAAGTTCTTTGAACTTAAATTACTCCCAATCTGCCAATTAAGCAACAACCGCTGTAATTTAAAAGCGAACCAGAAAGCCAACACAATTTTCGTAAAAACTTTAAAACAACGAAAAACTTGTTCAACAAAATTGCAATTACAAACAAAGTTTCTAAGAAGCGAGCGAAACATACACAAAAAAGAAAAATAAAAGGGAAAACAAGTTGAAACTGTTCTAAACACAGCACAACACATCAGCAGAAACAACTAGAAAAGCCACAACCACTAATAGTTGCTAAATAACACAAATATTCAGCTTTTAGCATTAGGTTGTTCTTTTCGAGAGCTTGGGATCTGTATGTTGTTGTATTTTCTGTATTTTGTGAGTGGGCCCCGGCAGGCAGCAGCATTCTAAGCGATTGTGATTGAGAACTCCCCTGAAGCGTTTATACCCGTGCACATATTGGCAGTAGGCGACTTGTTTTGGCCAATAATTCCATGACTTGTTCCAAGGCTGGGCCCGAGTCGTGAGATTAAGCGAAATTCGTTTGTTTGAACAGCTTTTTACTCGATTCATTCGGTTCGTTCGGTTCTTATGGTGGTATATGGTACGTATGTATACAAGTATGTACACTCCATATGACGAAACACAAAAACCAGAGACAGTGGCAAGTGTTGTCACAATTGTAACAGAGATGTCTCGGGATCGTTTTCGAGCTCTTGAGACTCTCGAAAAAGGTTCTTGAACTTTACGACGAAATATAATATTAAAAACAAAAATCCACTCTGAAGAAAGTGTGGGGGTTATGGCCGGAGATTTTCATACATATGTACATATTTATAGCCATATAGAGATCTTGATCTTGGGACCACAACGCTCTTTTATACATGTATTTCCCTTTCTATTCATTGTTTTCATTGCGAATTCTCACGCACTTCGCACATAAAGCTCATATGATTTATGATCACGCGGCCTTTGCCTTTGTGTGCAAAGTGGATCAGGTCAGTAGATTGCTAATCAGCTAATCAGATCGTGGGTGATCCGAGAGAGTCTAACTAAACTTGGGCCCACTGCCAGGTGCGCTTTCCCAAGGCACGTTTTCGAGGCCTTCAGTGTGTCTGGATCAATGTGGAATATGCGGAATATGTCGGAATATATCGGAGTATGTGCAACTGTCTGCGCTTGGTGCCAAATCGATGTTGTTATGCCCGATGTCTGCGTGTCTGACATATTCAATTTGAATATTGTTTATTCACCAGTCCCGCTTCTACTTCCACTCTCTCCGGCCTGCTGTTTCGCTTTTTTTCCTCATTTTTTTCAGCCGTCTTTTCTTTTCTAGTCTGCAGTTGACAACTGGCGACTTTTACTTGCGATCGACGACGGCCAATGATCAGCAATTGACGTTGACCCAAAAAGCAGAACAGCCGCAAAGTTGATTGAATGCGATTGCAGACTGTAAACTGCGACTCTCTCATTGGGACTTTAATAAACAAATATAGTTCTGTTTTTCAAAGTATCATTCGTCGCCACCCTGGGGGTTCATCTGAAAATGTGGGCTATGATGCCTTTTAGCAGGTTCAAATACTACTTCTAAAAGTGGGGCATAAGATGGATGTTTAAGACGAAAATTAATGCATCAAACATAGCGTGGTTATTTAATGATTGCGATCAACGAAATTCTTAAATTAAGTAACTGCTGACTCAGTTGGAATTTGAAATTGGTTCCAATTAAAATGTTTTGACATCTAACTGAAATCTACGACAGTCCATATATGTCAACTTAATTAATTCCATAACTATCCTTATTTGACGTGTGATTCATTCATGTACAAAAGGTGAATCAATGCAGTTGAATGAAGCTAATCGGAAAGACACAAACTACGAAAATGGTATAGAGTTTATACAACGATTCTTAGGTATAAAACAGTCGGTAAGTTTCCCGAGAAACTTATTGTTCTAAGTGATCTGTGAATTCTCTGGCGCTCTCTCTTGCTCATACTGTCAAACATATATTGTCATACTGGCTTTCTAACCCCGACAATTGCCAGTCATAAAGCGTGTTCTATGAATTGTTTTTATGACAAGCGCGCTTTTTGAAGGGCATTCTCAATCGTTGACGTTTCGAAACGTTCGCTCTTTACGGGGCGTATACGCAATACGTGAACAACAAATGTGGTTTTTGGCTAACGGAAGTGTCACGGTGAACAAATTTCAATTATTATTGAACAAAATGCTTTATCTTAGGCTAAAACGCTGACTTTGAATTGTGACCGAAATAGAAGTAATAAACAAAAAGAATGTAGCCGCGCGACGCGACTCTTGGAATTCCAAAACTAAACCAAAGATAAAATGGCAAAGAATGATGCGCAGACGCTCGTAAATAAATTAATAAGCCCAATCAACAACACAACGAAACGACAAGAAAACAAATCAATTTGCAAATGAATAACCGAAAGTAACCAACCAACCAAAAAGCGAACACAAAGGGGAAATTCCAATAATAACAACAATAATAAAAAACACAATTGCATGACGACGGTGAAGGCGAAAGTAAAAGCCATTGCCCCCTTTCACCCCCCGAATCGCATGAAGAATACCACAAACCACAATGTCCAGGTGTGACAACCACAAATCCCGCCGCCAACAGCTGCCCGTTCCGGCGCCCCTGTCCTCCTCCCACTCCAACTCGTCCTCGTCCCGCTCGCAAGGACACCACCACCACCACCACCACCAGCTCCATTCGAGCAACTCGGATCTGGGCGGCAGTGAGTCCTTCCTGCAATATTGCAGCGATAGCGAAAAGAGGCCACCACCGATTGTGGTGGTTGTGGGCGATGGCAGGAGCCGGGTACGTCGGGTGGTGCGCACCGCAACGCGGCACGTCACCGTGGTCAGTCTGTCCACCCGGCACAAGGAGACCCAGACGCACACCTCGCACCATGTGACGGCCGTCAGGTAAGCTATGGGCGATTCCATCCAACCCATCCAAATGGGCATTTCGAACCAGCTGGGCAGACACTTAAAAAAAAATCGACAAAAAGTATATTTGATTTCTGAGATAATAGATACAGGCCACATTTTGTTTGCAACCTTGATGTGTTCATTAAAAATGTGTAAAGCAAATTATAAATGTTAATCCCACCACACATGTCTAAAGATATGTAAAAGGGCTATCACCATTCGAATATTTTAATGTAATCAAGTGAGACTTGCAAAAATATAGTATGTATTTCGTTTGTCTCTTACTTGTTAATCAATGTTGTAAGGGTTTTTACACAATGGTATAAATTTGAGAAATGTTTTATTTTTATATTAAAATTTGTTTAAAATAATATTTATATCAAATTTTGAAATTTAGACAGATGGAGTGCGCATTTTGATGCGTATTATATAATAACAATCTAAATTATCGTACGATGAATTTTCACAATTTTGCTTAAGGGTTTTCAAAACTAAGCTTCTTGTTAATCGAATTATACGTAATCCGTTTCCTGACAAATACATTTTTTCGAATTCAAATATTTGTTCCAAGTGGTAGGTAAGCTTATCGCGCCTGTTTGTTATTATCCCTTATCTTTATGGGACCTCCACATTGTTCTTGGGTCTGCCGCTGTTTTATGGTCTGACTATTCTTGGGCCAGTCAACGAGTATCGGTCGAGATAAACCCGCTCAATTATTTATTAATATACACCGTTTCGAAGGGTACGGTAAATATTTATTACTGGATTTTCAAGACTTTGATTTTATTGGATTCCTCGAAGGAAATGTAATTCGATTAGATATTATGGCGGGGCTTGTAATTATACAAACAAAAGTGTTCTGAGAACTCAAGTTTTTAAATAATAAACGTATTTGGTTTGAAACTTGTCTAATAGATGGGCTGTGAATTCATGTGGAAGCTAGGATTGCAAGCAGAAACTGTGGCATATTTATGGGCTTAACATAAAATGTAAAGAAAATCATGTAGAAAGCATGCGATCCACATGTAAAATTACTTCAAAGTACAAACATTAAAATGTATTCATATAAAATTATGGTTTATGATACGAAAACAAGCTTTTAAAAACGAAACTACCAAAAACATTTTATCCGTAATTTTCCAGTCAAGTTTTAGTTATTTTTGTCTAAATTTTGTATAAATTTTTGGCCGTCACCTGGCATCATTGACTGAAAAATTAAAAAAAAAAAGGATGACCATGGAACTGCTTGCGCGGCACAATCTTCAGAAGGTTGAACAGCTCACGACCTTCGATCTGAAATATTTCTTTATCATCTACGCCATCGTCGTCCTGATGATCCTGGGTGTTCCACTGGCCTTCCTACTTCAAAGCAAGGGTTCGGCGAACGAAAGGGATCGTTTTCAATTGGAAGCCAATCGATCGCGCGTGGATCCAGTGAGGGGAGAAACCCGGCGACGAATCCGGGATTCGAGTGCCTAATAAGCTTTTGATATTGATGTTGATATTCATGGAAATACATTGAATGCGGCGCAACAGCGGTCTGTTTGTAGTTTTTCCTAGTCTCAAAACCCCAACCCCAACGTGTCTGGCCCGCTTGTGGCACACTCCATAAACGTTAAGCCCCCTTTCAAAATGCACATAAACGAACCCGAGAAATCTAATGTAAAATCAATAATAATTACGCCGAGTAGGCCATCGGCGGTTGGGTCACGTCAGCCGATTTGGACACTTGTTGCATACGCAAACAGGAGGAAGTCCGGTGCAGTTTTGGCTCGCGAGCGTCAGCTGAGATACAAGATACGAGCTACGATGTGCGAGATACTCAGATATACAGGGCGATACACAGATACTTTCTGGGATGGTCAAACAGACGGGCAGTCTTGAAAATTTAGCTCCAACATGTGCAACGTGCAACGGCAAACAATTAGGGCGACGTGTGGCAGATGTTTTTCCTTCTCGAAAGCAGGACTCTTAAAAAATCAGAGGGTTGCGAGGAAGGAGAAGTGGTACAATAACAAGCCAGTTCGGCAGGCAAAAACTACCTGCCGTTGTTGTCCTTTCAGGAATTGAAAAAAATTTTTATGTATATATATCCCAAAGAAACCCATGCAAAGCCACGCCAGGTGCAGCTGGAAAACTGGCGAAAAGAGTGTGGAAGAGATAGGCAGCAACAAGGATGCCCCTTTCAATTTTGTGTTTTCGTTATCCTTCGGTTTTCCTGCTGATCCTGTTTTTGTCCAACTCCCGGCTATAGGTGCAAATATGCAGCTGCCCTCGAACTTTTCAATATCGATCTTCTGGGATTGTCCCGCTGCGAGAAGATTTCTGGTAGTCATTTGTATTGCATACGTAGATAATGAATTTGCTGGGATTTTCGAGCAAATCGAATTACGATTTCCAAGCCAAGGGAAAATCGAATAGTGTTAAGGTGAATACATTAAAGGAAGATGAGTGTTTTGTGGCATCATGTTGTGGAAATAATGTAGGGTTTTTTTAAATTGATTTTTAGGCATAACGATTTTTTTTAAATCTGAAAAACAAGATTCAAATCGAATTTCTGTATGTATATGGTGAAGTACCTTCGAGATTCAAGAGATTACCCCAGTTAACTATATCCTTATACCTGGGATTTATTAACCAGTTCTTTCTATTGATTTTCTGCACTGCAAATCATTGCCAAACGTCTCCTTTACTATTTATTTCACCAATTGTTGCTTCAATCCAATAGCATTGAGAATCCTTGTGCCGATCAATAAGTTTGTCATCGTGGGCTAATCATTTCCTTCACTTTCCTTAAAGCATATGTCGGTGCTGTCTCTCTTCCTCTTGCTCTACCTGTTTCGCTGTCTCTTTTCGATAATGGATCCTTTTACGCTTAGGATATCTATTCTTTGAGTTAGGGGTAGTACAATTGTTCTTTTTGGGTAACCCGACGAGGGCAACACAAAACAGATGCATTTTGTGTGGGATTCGGCGTATATGTGTGTAGGATGATCACGCACACGCACACACATTTAATGAGCCATGCGAAACACGTTTTTGGAGGAAGTGAGATGGGTAGAGAGTGCGAGACAGATATACAAAGAAGTATCGCTGCCGACGCGCTTGCGCAGTTAACTTCTTCCTCTACCTTGGTGGATCGTCGATCACCTTGTCGAGCGGTCGTCGAATGCTCGGTTTAGTTCAAACGCGAGCATCGCCGGGATCGGACGTTACCCTGGCCCACTCACTACATACAATCTATACATATATCCGCCGGGATTTAGTTTTTTCAGTGTTTCCTCTGACCGAACGTTCGAAATTCAATTTGAATATCATTGTTAAGAGATATTGTGATTCTCCCAGCCCATAACTGTGTCACAATGTGTCTGTTGGAAGACCACACCACCGCCTAGTGCATAAATCTTGAACGTTTTGTGATATTTTCTTCACCATGATCATTTGCATATCGGGTTTTATAATTGGCGAAAGGTAGGAACCCATGGCCTGACCCAGAAAACGAAAGTTCTCTTATCGTCTACTTAGATAAACAAAAACTAAGGCTTGGTTTGTTTATCGAAACTGGAAATTTCTTAGAGAATCCCACACTTATATTAAATTGGAGTAGTGTACCTATTTTAAATTTCCCTGGACTTCAGAAATTTCTTCTTTATTTTCATTTTATTTAGATGTCAAAAGCTTAGTGTGTTATTGACTCATATTAATATATATTTGACATAGTATACAGTTCGAACCATTAGTTTTAAGCATTTCATGTGTGTATACCTAAACGAAATAATAGCGTAATGTCTAAATTAAACAGCAATTACTCCTGACTCAAAAGCCGCACTTGTGCTTTCAATGTTTCCTTATCAATTTTGATAGCATAATCTTGATAAAGTAATTATTTATATATAAGGTCTTTCTTTTGTTGGTAGAAACGGTCTGCGAAAACGTATATTAGTATCATTCCAAATTCCAATGCAAGTAGTGTTCTAAACAGATCCCTCGTTTTTTCCACTTGCAGCTTTCCCCAGAAGAGCCTGGAGCGAAGTGGTTCCACCCAGTATGAGCTGGCTGGAGCGCAACAGCCAGGATCAGCCAACGCCTCCACCTGCACAGATAGCGGCAGTGTTGGCGGCTATGTTTACCTGCAGAATCACTACGCCCCCGGCGCCCACAGCTCCTCAGCCGCCATCAACTACCCTGCGCAACAGCATCCCCAGATGGTCTACCAAATACAGCAGTATCCCACGTGCCATCAGCAGCAGCAACAGCAGCACCTCCAGCAGCAGCAGCATTTGCATCAGACCGGCGCAGGTCACTACATGCAGGTGACGGCGACGGGTGGTGGCCAGTATCATCACCATCACATGCTCCATGGTCACGGGCATCATGCCCACCATCACGGTGGGGCGGTGGTCATCGCCGGGAGTGGTGTGGGAACTGGCCTGGGATCTGGAGCCACCAGCGTGATCATGCAGCACCAGCAACAGCAGCAACAGCAACAGAATATGCACAAGAAGAACTCCATCCGGAACGGCGGAGATGTCCTCAAGCGAACGCGAGCTCAGTCGGCGTAAGTACTTTCTCCCGGGTGATGTTGATAGTTTGGGGTGTGGATTCAGCTGGGAATTATGTGCCGACAGAAAGTAAATATTTCCAGGGCCCAAAGGAGATTTCCGGGAACAGTTTCTTATCGAAATGTAAAATTTGGGTGGATTGTTCAGGAGGTTTTTCAAATACAATTTTATCAAATGATAAACAGGTGGCTTTCTAAATCGGTAACGGACTATTATAGCATACCTTTAGGACTATCATTAGATAAGTGAAATCAAGAAGACTTTATTTTTAGACCTGAATATGCGTAATAGTAACTTATCTTGTTCTAGAAAAGTGACTGCGTTTAATAACTGAAATCAATTAATTTAAGTTTATTAAATCACAGATGTGCACTTATCAGTTTTCAGAGATATGAGCAGAAAATCAGCCATAAACTATTCATGGCCTGAGCTTATTCACAGTCTGGTTGCCTATCAGCTATAAAATATTTGCCATGATTAAAAATTCATTATCTTGAGAATGTGTACTGTATACAAACAAAAAACGAACGGCAATGCTTAATTTGGTTTTTAAGCATTTAAATATTTCTAATTTGTACTCCCTTTTAAAGTGACAGGTTATTTTTTGTTTGGGCATTAATTGCAGAATTAAACCATTTCACCATTTTTGTGTAAACAATCCATCAATCCTGAGGGTTGGCAACAGAAGCTCGTCTGTTTATCTAATTAGTTATCTGTAAAAAGTAAAAGTGTGCCTTCGGGGGATTGACCATTCGTCAGCTGAATGAGTTTGAACTTTGTCCGCACGCTGAGAACTTGAAAAGTCATAATTGGATATACAGGTGGTATCTTAGATTAGACGCCGTCAAAAGATAGCGACTTCTATGCAAATATTTGTGCTACTGCAGTGCATTTTCTGATGTTGGCCATGGACAGGTCGCTATGCAGCTGATTCAGAAAGTTATAGTGCTCGATAGGTTACAATTCAGGGAATGTCCCAGAATATGTTTTCAAAGGTATCTTTATTGCGGCATGATGAGTAATTTACCGATCGAAAGTAACGATTGCTTGGGGCACGAGGCACATAGCAATAAGCAATATTATTGCCGTCTCTCGAGAGGCGAATGTTAATCAGGTCGATAGCCCAGAGGGGCGACAGTGACGACGCCAGAGTGAATTGTATTTCAAAGATACTCGTGCGCTATCTTATCGGGCGGGGCAACAAAACATTCGGTCTCCGGCGTAGACTTTTGTCAGTTATTTGCAAATTTCCAGCCAACCAAGCACACCACACATCGCACCTTCCATTCCCACACACCGGATGCCTCCAAATACTTATCGGATAAATCTTTTCTGATCTCCTCCCAATAGCTACGAACTCTCACAAGATCTGCTTGAGAAACAGATCGAGCTGCTGGAGCGCAAGTACGGCGGAGTGCGAGCCCGTAACGCAGCGGTCACTATTCAGCGCGCCTTCCGTCACTACATGATGGTCAAGAAGTTCGCCTCGATCACGGCAATGGCCAAAGCTGAGAAGCGTCTAAGCCGGCGGATGGTGGTTACAGCCAGCAGTCTTGGATTGGCGGAGGAGGGTGCCTCCTCCTCGTCAGCCTACGGAAGTGCCACGGAATCTCAGCTCACCGAGCAGCAACAGCAACAACAGGCGCAGCAGCAACAGCAGCCACGTGTCACCATCATGGCGGGTCCGGCGGGAGCAGCTTCTCCGGGCTTATCCCGGACGCCACCTACGCGATCGCTTTCCATGCGGGAGCGACGTCAGCTGGACTGCAGTCCCATACCGCGTAGTCAGTCAGGTGAGTAAAGATAAGGGACGTCTGCTACCTGGATAGCAAATAGTGTGACAAAAATTGCATCAGCTTAAATTTTTTTTTAAGTTAAATACTTAAATTCCAACTTGATTAGCTCACAGATTATGTGGGTGTTAAGACTTCGGGATTCATCCGTTTTGTGTTAAATTTTTCTTTTTAATCCTCAAGATTTTAAATAGATATATTACTTAAATTCGAGAGCAATCATTTCGGATGAAATGTTAAATTGCTTTTCATTTCTTCTTAAAGGGCGCCTAGAATACTTACCAATTTCCCCGAAATTTCTTTGTGTTATTGGTTTTCATTATCTGTTTCGGATGACCCTTGTGGTAACATCAAAATAAATATAAGTTTATTGATCTCAACAAATCTCACAAGGTTAACTTGCAAATAACATACTGACATATACAACTTGTTTAATGTAAATTTATCTGCAAACAAGATGTGTCATTTAAACAAGTACATCTTATATTGGACATTTACAATATATTTACAATATATGGTCAAATAGGCCATGTTTAAACAATAATTGCGTCTTAACTTTTTTTTATCAAAGTGAACTAGATATGTTAAGTTATTGTGTCTGTAATCAAAAGAATGTTGTTTGATCTTATCAAAGCAATCGTGATTAACTTATTTTAGAATTCAGATCACAAATAAAGGGTTTTAAAAAAGCAGTTTAGAAATGCTATCTTGCTTTGTAACACTTTTATCCAGAGGGCTCAAAATTTTAATACTTTTGTCAACATTAAACTGACTTTATCCAATCTACAGGAGCCTCTCCCGCCTCCATATCGAGCTCGACAGTCAGCACATCGGCTCTGGCCTCACATCCACATGTTAATCTGCTGCACGCGGCAGAGCCACATTATTATAATGCTCAGGCACTGCCCCAGGGAGCTGCTTACTACACTAGTTACCATGGATCACCGCACGACTTGAGCTATGCCAGTTCGGCGGACACCTCGCTAAATGCCTCGTGGGTTAACACGAGCGGCCACTCCCCGCACACGCCCTACTATTCGGCGGCCCAGATCTATATGCGACCCAAGGGCGGCAGCACCACGCCCACGCCCAGTTGCAGTGGCAGCACAGGTAGCGGCAGCGGAGGCAGCGGGAGTGGCAGTAGCAAGAAGGTGCCACCAGAGGTGCCCAAACGCACCAGTTCCATTACGGCACAACAGCAGACACAGCTTCTTTTGCTGCAGCGCCAGACACCGCCGCCTCCTTCGCTGCTAAGGACCAATGGCCTGTGCAAAACCGCCGAGAACGGCAGTCTGACCTCCGTGCAGAGTTCCGGATCGGATTCTAGTGTTACCTCTGCGGAACGCAATCTAAACAGCGATTTGGGCTCGGATCGCAGTAACTCACCACATACATGGAAACGAGGAACAGCCCTAAATAGTTCCCAGCAGTTCTCCACGCACTCGGCGGATTCAGCGGGTGCGGTGTCTGGTGGAGGAGTTGGAGTGGCTGGAGGAGCCGGCGTTTATGCCGCTCAAATGCAGGCTGCCGTTGCAGCAGCTACAGCGGCAGGAGGAATGCCACCAGCGGATGACCATGCTATCTCCTCGCATACGAGTGCCGCTCAGTATGAGCAGCATGAGCAGCAGCAGCACGAGCAACAGCAATTGCAGGCGGCAGCTGCAGCTGCCGGAGTGGCACAAAACTACAAGATGTCGGAGACGATACGCAAGCGACAGTATCGCGTTGGACTCAATCTGTTCAACAAGAAGCCGGAGAAGGGCATCACCTATCTGATCAGGCGGGGATTCCTTGAGAATACACCACAGGGCGTTGCTCGTTTCCTCATCACCCGTAAGGGTTTGTCCCGGCAAATGATTGGCGAGTATCTGGGAAATTTGCAGAACCAGTTCAACATGGCCGTGCTCAGTTGCTTTGCCATGGAGCTGGACCTGTCCGGCCGGCAAGTGGATGTGGCTTTGCGAAAGTTCCAGGCCTATTTCCGCATGCCTGGAGAGGCACAAAAGATTGAGCGCCTCATGGAGATCTTTTCACAGCGCTATTGTGAATGCAATGCGGACATTGTCGGGCGATTGAGATCATCCGATACGGTAAGTCTGTCAGCTAATCAAATTTAGTACGATTTCTAATTTATATTTTCTTATCTTAAAGATCTTCGTCCTGGCTTTCGCCATCATCATGCTGAACACGGATCTGCACACACCCAATCTAAAGCCAGAACGTCGCATGCGCGTCGAGGACTTTATCAAGAATCTGCGCGGCATCGACGACTGTCACGACATTGATAAGGACATGCTGATGGGCATCTATGACCGTGTCAAGTCCGACGAATTTAAGCCCGGCAGCGACCATGTCACTCAAGTGATGAAGGTACAGGCCACTATTGTGGGCAAGAAACCAAATCTAGCGCTGCCCCATCGGCGTCTTGTCTGCTATTGCCGACTGTACGAGATTCCTGACGTGAACAAGAAGGAGCGACCTGGTGTGCATCAGCGCGAGGTGTTTCTGTTCAACGATCTGCTGGTCATTACCAAAATATTTAGCAAAAAGAAGACCTCCGTGACGTACACATTCCGCAACAGTTTCCCGCTATGCGGCACCGTTGTCACCCTTCTGGACATGCCCAACTATCCGTTTTGCATTCAGCTCTCCCAGAAAGTGGATGGCAAGATCTTGATCACCTTCAACGCCCGCAACGAACACGATCGCTGCAAGTTTGCCGAGGATCTTAAAGAGTCCATTAGCGAGATGGACGAGATGGAGTCGCTGCGCATTGAGGCCGAACTGGAGCGCCAGAAGTCGGCGCGCAATCGAGCACCTGGCAATGCGGAGAATCGTGACAGTGGCGTAGCCGATGTGGAGGTCTGCCCATGCCCGTATCAGCAAGGATCACAAGCATCTGGCGAGCAGGCTCCAAACTCTGCCGATAACTCGCAGCAGCTGAAGCGCAGTGCGCTGAGCAACAGCCTTCTCGACATGCACGAGCAGTGTGAGTTTACCTCATTATATGTAGCAAAAACGCTTAGAGCTTAAGTTCAAATGTGATTTTTAATTAGTTAAAGAGCATGTATTGTTTAGTAGTTGCTAAAGTAGTTGCTTAGTAGATTAAAGAATATGTAGACTTTACTGACTGGTTTTTGTATCACCTTCCAGTTGGCAATGAGAAACCTCAACGTCGTGGCAGCGTTGGCTCCCTGGACAGCGGCATGAGCATCTCGTTCCAGTCCACTACAACATCCAGCGCTTCGAGGGAAAATGCCGCTGCCATTGCGGCCGCAGCAAATGCAGCTGCAGCAGCCAAGATGCGATTTAACATGCCGCCAACGGCAGCGATTGCCACGCCCAGCAATGTGTATGCAGCTCCGGGAATGCAGGCGTATACCCATGCCAACTTTGTGCAGCAGTCACAGGCCGCCTACATGTTGCAGCAACAGCAAATGCTCCAGCAGCAGGCACAAATGCAAGCTCAGGCTCAGGCTCAAGCCCAAGCTCAGGCCCAAGCTCAAGCCCAGGCTCAGGCGCAGGCGCAGGCGCAGCCGCTTACTGGCCGAATACCGGGACGCGAGCGAAAGGCTTCGCGGACGGATGAGAACGGACGGTCGACGGAGGTCTAAGTCATCTATTGTACATTTTAGTTATTGAGCAAAGCGATAATTATAATATCTATATAGCATATTGAATGAAATATCTGTATAATCCGAATCGAAACGACCCGAACGCCATTTTCTTCAACACCTAACCCACACACAGCGTACGAGTATATAGTGAATTCTTAATGTTCCTTCGTTCTCTGCTAATATTAATGTAAATAAATTAAACATTTGTCTGTTTTACACTATCTACACACTAAAATAAGTTTCTAAAACTATTTGTATATACATCAGCATACTATAATACACCCACAATCTATGAAAATTATTCTCTAAATATGCATATGTATTATTGTATAACTCTAATCCTCTCCAGACACTTGAAACACCAATTTACCCCTGGGCAACCTTCTATGCCCATACCCGTTTTGATCTACCCCTCCCCTTACGAATTACAAAAGCGATTGGCGAAAGTAGTTTCATTAGCATATACTAAAAACTATATCCCGATAAGTGCGCGCTATGTATATTATATATTTTGTTTACCCTACATTTTCTCTGTGTAACTAAAAAGTGAAGTTCGTGTATACCGCGTGTGTGTGTATATACCCTGAATATTAATTTAAAAGCATTTAGCTATAATTATTCATATTTATAGAGCCAAAACTACCCAAAACCTAAAATATTAAATACGAGTATAACAAACACGAAGTATATGAAAACAAAACAATATGTATATGAAAAAGCAAAAGACTTAAAAATTTCAATAAATGAAAAGAAATAATACCAATGATCAGTTGATCGTTTTTAATTATTTGCTGGGAATTTAAATGAAGGGGACACGAATTATTTGCAGTAATTCAATTTCAATAGTACTTTGATACGAATTTATGAAACTCCCAATAAAATATTACGAATTTATAGGTTTATTTTTATATCGTTTTTATTAGTGATTCAACTTATTTTGTATTATTGCTGACTTTACTAATTAAGGCCTTGTACAAAATTATTGTATTTCTGTTTTAGTGCTAAGTTCTATGTTCGTAGTACATCTCTGTTCTCTTGCGGTTCGCGTCTGTATAGATAGGTTTGCATTTGGGGCGTTGTGAGTATAAACAATTATTTTGAATAATGTACACAAAAGTAAGGATAACATAGTGGTTGTGTGGATTTTTACATAAATCGGATTGCTTAAACAGAAGCCGCTTGGCGGTGTCTCTCTGGTAGAAAGCGAAATACGAACTGGCATATGAAATAATAAGTATTAAAATTAATCTAAACGTATTTTGGCACTGTAAATTAAAGTTTGCTTCCGATAAAACCCTAAAGAAAGATACATACAAATTGCTGCTATCGTCGAATGGAGAAATCAAATTGTAATAAATTACAAAAAATGGTTTGCCAAATGCGGAGCGTATATAACTCCTATCTAGACCCTAAGATCTTGTCGTTTGATTAAGCTAAGAGGCCAATAAGCTCCGGAAAACCCACAGCGATGACCTCTGTTGGGGCGGAGGTGATGCCTTTTATCTGGTCTAGACCATTCCAAAATCGGTGCACACGGATGCAGTTGGTCCTGCCGTCGCTGGCTGGTTGTTCTGCTGCTTCTCCTGCGCGTTATTTGCCACCGCTGCCGCCGCCGCCGCTGCTGCCATGTTGAGTTCCACCAGGGTGTCGATGCTGTTGAGGCTCACACCCTGAAGGATCTTTCTCGCCGCCAAGGACGTAAAGTTAAAGGACAAGTCGGTCAGACTGGGAAAGTTATATAGCTCTTCGCCGCCGTTGGCTAGCACGCTGCCCATTCCTTGCTCCAAAGATTCCTTGGTCAAACTGAGTCGTCGGTCGATGGCTTCCTTATCAATGGACTTATCATTCGCCAGATCTTTCAGAGCCAAATTGGGCTCACTACCCAGTGGATTGCTTGACTTGTGTAGCAAATGGGCCAGCGCCAGTTCATCGCCATTCATAGAGCACTTCTGCAGCTGACACACGGACTCATAGCACAGATTCTTGAGGTCGGTACTACTGTTCATCATCATGTTGTTGCTCTGTGAGGCACCCACATCCTTCGAACTCTTTTCGTAAAAATTCAGGTTGCCCACCGAGCCGGCAATCTCAAAATCCTGCTTGGCTAGTGCTGCCATTTTAAGAGGAGCATCCGCACTGGGCGAATTTGGTTGGGATTCATTCTTCAGCACGTTGTTCTTATACGCAATGCCATTGGCCAGTTGGAGGCACAGTTTCCGACTGTTGTTCATGGTGGCATCGTTATTGGTGTTCTTGGCGTACTTTCCTCCATCATAAACAGGGGTCTCCGGTTCAACAGCACACGTGCTCTCCGGGGAACACTCACTGATGAAGGAAATGGAGTCGCAGGTCTCCGAGTTGGCCTCCGTTTCACTAAGTGGCTGCTCAGAAACAGTTTCAGGCTTAACAGGCGTAGATGTGGCCGCTGGGGCAGCGGAAGTCTGCTTGGAAAGGGTTTTCTTGATGATCTCTCCCTTCTCGTTAGTCATCGTCTCATTGTTGATGATGAATACATTGGAGTTCTCCAGCATCTTGCCGTTCTCCAGGGTTATAACACTCCTTACCGGTGAGTTTTGGACAAAGATCTTGGTGCTCGGTATGCTTTGATTCCCATTCGAGGTGGTAACCTGTAGGGTAATGGAGTTATTGCTGTTCGAGGTGGGAACACCATTGCTTCCACCCGCCGGATAGATTTCCTCCATGATGCGACTGGGCGTACTAGCTCTTTGTCTTTGCGCCTGTGCTTCGGCCACTCGTGCCCTCATGGCCTGATGACGTGGTGTTCCTCGTGGAGAACCGTTTAGCAGGAGAATCGAACGAGAACTCCCATTGTTACTGTTCGATGGTGGTGCTATCACCGCCGTATTCGTGGAGCACTGCGAGTCCAGACTAGAGTGGCCGCTGGTCTTTTGGCTAAAGGACACCTTGCCGCTGTCAATACTCGATGGACCGCTGGCGAGCATCGAGGTAGTCTTGCAGGACTCGAGGCTCGAGGGACCACTGCTTTGCAGACTCCGGTACGTGGCCTTGTTGTCCAGGCAGCTGTTGATGATCAGTCCGTCCGTGTGGCGCTTGGCCGCCGTCGCTTTTAACGTGGCGGATCGCGATGGCGAGCTCTCGAAGATGTGCTTCCCAATCACCGACTTCTGTGCCGTCTTTGGCGGCGTTGGCGTCACAGATCCTCCGTGACCATGACTCAAACGCGACGAGTGATTTGTCTTGGCCGTGGTGGCCGGAATCGACTGCGTGGAACGAGGTAGCGAACTGCTGCAGTACACCGGCGATCGGCGGCGGATGGGCGAGCAGTCCCTGGAGGAAATCAGAAACGTCGATTCGCTGGACATGTGGCGTCGATGGCGACGGGGCAACGTCGAGGAGCGCTGGCTCAGCTCAGAGCCGTCGTAGAACGTCGAGTTGGACAGCGTGTGGGCAACGGGCATGTCCTGCGGATGGAAAACAGGAAACGGTTTAGTATTTAACAAATTTGTGACCTTTTCCTAAGTCACTAAGGTCTTACGTGCTCGGCCGTTTGGGTGCCGACGCTGTGCAGGTGAACGGCTCTGGTGTTGAACCACTCGGCTGGAGGGAACTGGGCCGAATAGGTCTCAATCTGCCGCTGCTTGGCTCGACCGCTGCGTCGGAACAGTCGTGAGAGCAAAGATCCTTTTTCTTAAAAGGGGAAAATAGCGTTAAGATAGGTTCTTTATTTTCAAGATCCCTCAACTTACTGGGTGATGACGAATCTGTGCTTTGGTATTCCGAGCTGCTGCTGTCCGTGGTGTTGAGCGTTTGGGCGTACGTCTTGGACAGACTTCGCGTGGAGGCGCAGCGTTGCAGGCGCTTCGACGAGCCAAAGAGCCGCAAACTGTGCCGGCGTTCCAAGCTGCGAGGCGTCGGAAACGATGCACTGCGTCGCTTCGCCGCCCTTGGATAGATGATCTTGTCATTGGGATTGCCTGTAAGTAATTTATTGATCGATTGCTGATTACACTAACTGATATAATTGATGTGGAGATGTGTGTACTTACCGCCACAGATCACATCCGCCAGATTCGTTTGGATGCACTGATGGGTGAGGTCGCCGTCCCGCTCCGTTGAGATTTCTCCGTAGAGAGAGTGCAAGGCCTCGGAATTGGACATTAGCATTGTGCGTGCCTCCTGGGGAACCACATCATCACCGTGCTGCTGCTCCTCCTCCGCCAAGTGACCATAGGCTAGACTACCATTCAACTGGTGGTGATTGCTGCGCGGCCTCGATCGACTACGTCGGCGTCTGGAAAGGATTGGGATTTGGCCAATGTTATTGTATTACTATAATGTTAAATGTCTAAATTCATTATTCATCTAAATTTCATTAGGTAAACTGACTCTGGTGTGAAGATGAAGTATCCTTTGGAGGTCTGATAAATCTTCTGCTCCTGCATCAGCTGGGCGAGGGAGTCGTAAATGACCTCGGTGGCCGGCGTGGTCATGTGTGGGAATCGGGAGCCCAGCTTGCTGCGCACATGCTCAATGGTTGCCGACTGGCCCTCGGCGGTGAGGTCCATGATCACATCGCAGAGTGCCTCTGGAAGCGGCGTGAACTGTCCCTGAACCGTTGGCGTCACAATGCAATCGTCAATGTCACCTGGAAAATGTCAAGGAGACAGGTGGTATGGTCAGTGAAAAACCAAAAACATGTGCAACTGGCCCGCTTATATGGCTAATCATTGGACGAACGACTGCCCCATTTGGACACCTAAACTTGCTCACATTTTTTCCAACGAACTCGGCTTTTCATTTGCTGGCATTTTGGGTGGTCACCTGGGAGAGTTGCCTTGGCTCGCTTGGCATTTGGGTACGCGTTCGATTGACGGGGTAATTAAACCGCTTGATTTAAGTTTGACTTTTTAGTTTTGACCTCTCATCCGCCCGAAGGTCGTGTGAGGTCTGTTGCGAGGCATGAAATGTTCCACATACAACGACACTTTAAATGCTTAAAAGTACACGGTTCTTACAAATTGGAAAATACTAATTCAATCTTTTACTTTGTAGTAATTACAGTCACTTTAAAGTTAAAATGTAATGTAATTTAGTTGCGAAGTTTAATCAAAAAAAAAAAAAAAAAACAAAACCCTTCCCTTTTATCATGTTACAATCTTTAACCCATTCGTTTATGATTAAAACATTTTTTTTACGAGTAACATTCATCTTCATATCATATAAATTCATCAAATTTGATATCCCTTCCTCAAAACGAATCATCAAGGACTATGCAACAACTTGAACAAACCAGCAAAGCTGACAACAGTTTTCCGCCTGTAGTTGCGGCATCATCTGCTGGCATCGCCTTATATGGTCGGCGCATCGTTCACGCGGCGTATACTTAATTAAAACGCCATGTACCATCAGCCAGAAAAATCCATGCCAAAGAAAAGAGCTCTGCACACCTTGTTGTCGTTTCATTATTATTTTTACCTGCTGGTGCCGCATCGAGCTCGTAAATAAAATGCGCCTCCACAAACGCTTCCTACTTGCAACTTAACCTCTAAAAAAGTGGCAAACAACCAACGACAAGCAACGCCCCCGAGGCAAGTGAATAGTAGTGGCATGCCTCAAAATTGCAATAATAAAGAGGGAGAGGATCGAAAGAGACGGAGACAATGACATAAGGCAAAGACAGCGTGATGGCGATGGCGATGGCGGGAGGTGTGATGACTGCAAAATCAGACCAAGTGTGTGTGTGACGACCTCCGTTTTAGCCAGGCCAAGAGAGGCAGGCACAGGCACAGACACAGGCAAGCCTCTTGGCCGCAAACGTCCTTGCGGCAGTTGCATAATCAATTTTTCAAGTTTTCACTTTCTGCTGCCGCCTGCAGCTGTAAAATTACACTGTGAATAATGTCATCTAAATAATGGGTAAGAATTTATATATATTGTTGCTCAAACGTTTTTAAGTAGAAATGACGCGATGATTTATCCTACCAAATATTCTAGTTCTGCTGTTCTCCGTTCTGCTTTCCCTTCTATATTTTAGCTAAAGCCAAAAGTCTCCTTAATCTTTTTGATTCCTTTTTTACTAACACATTTCTCTCGGTGCACCAATACCCGGCAGCAATTTGCACCAGCAGCCAGATACAAAATAAAATGCCATGTGGGATGCACCGTCGTCAAGGACAATTAGCCGCCATATTAAACGCAGCTTGCAGTTGGTTGTTTTGAGCTAACAGCTTGGAAGTTGGCAGTTGCAAGTTGCAAGTTGTAAGTTGTGAGTTGTGAGCCTCGCAGGAAAACAGAAAAACAGTCGCCAGAAATCCGCCTTTTCCTCTCACTCGCACTTTCACAATTTGCAAATTTGCTAAGCGATTAATCTTTGGGCCGCATTTGCGGCATTTGTGTGTGGCGTCACTTGGAGCTGCACTCAATCTCCATCTCGCCAGGCCCCAAAAGCATTTGTTGTCCGCCACTTACACGGATGCACTCCCTTTTCCACTAGCCGAACAACCCACCAACTTGGCCTGCAGTTAAACTCGGCTTGGGGATTTATTTGAACGGGCTTATCATCTGGCACACTCGCCTCTTTATAATACATTTCCCATTTGATTTGGCCACTCCGCAATTTGCCATTCGGCGCTGTTTGGCAGCAACGCCCTGATCATAAATTTGCCAGTAGTGCAGTAGCCAAATTGGGGCTAGATAAACAAATATGAGAGATGGCTGGGCAAACACGAGTGATATATGGATGTGGATGGAAACTCTTGCGGCTTCCAGATGCCGCCAGTCATCCAAACGTTTGGCTTTCTGGTCAGCGGGCGGAGTTAGTTCGAAATGCCAATTGGCACTGGGTGCAGTTTCGCATTCGAAGGCTACACTTATTGGGAAGGTCACGGCTTCAAATTCAAATTTAATATCGGCTAAAGGCCATAAATGAGAAAGTCAAACCAATACTTTTACGGCTTGAGACATTTGAATATTTATAAAAGCTTTTGGAAATGAAGTTTTTGACGCGGCTTCTCTAATGAATACCATTTTTTGTGGGAACATTTTACATTTGAATATTAATTCATTTCACTTGTACTGTACCAGGTATTTTAATTAGAATACATTGTATATAACATCAATTTACTTGACTTAATAAGATAAAAAAGCTATCTAACGTCTGTCACACTTAAGTGGAGCTATAATTTTTGCTTATTGGGATAATAAATTTCAAAAACATGCTTGAAAATAACATAAAAGAAATATACATTCTTTAGAAAGATATCAGAAAGATACTAGCGAGAAAAGCTTATATAGCCTTGAATTATTTATTGATCAAATTGTTCGATACCGAATTAGACAACTCTGTGATCAAGAACAACAATCATATGTATACTTTTTTTCAATAATCCTCTGCGAAGCTATACCAAATTTAACTACATTGAACTAGTTAACGTTTACAATAATTAGTTTATTTTAAGTAAATACATATTGGATATTATTTCAAGAAATTTTGCGTCTACTTGATTTATGAATGTATCTATTCTGCTCACTGCAGTGATAATTTAAATTAATAAATTTAATAAGTCTATTAGTTTATCTTCTTTGTAAATGCCATTCGTGGAAGATTTTTCTTGCTTTCCTCGACTTTTCTATGGTTTACCCCTCAGCAACTGCAGCATGCTAGATGTGGCATATTTATAATTCGCACCACACTCTGCCCACATCGGAAATCTGACCAAGATCAAGGCCTTTGCGGCAATCTTGGGTTCCCTGAAATTCCAACTGCCCCTCGAGCACGCGCAACCCACTTTCGTTGGATGGCCTAGTATTCGTTCGATATTCGTACTATGTATACATTGTATGTATGTGTTTGTATCCTCCGATGGGGGAGTGTTGTATGCAATTTGTTCGGCTTATCCGTGGGCTGGATATTAGCCGGCGGTTGTTGCCACCCCGTTGCAATTAAAATTAATAAACGAATCGAAAGGCAGCCCGTGACGCCCCCGCTTTAAAATATAAAGCCCGCGACACTGGCATTATCAATTGGCATTTCATTTTGATTTCGAGGTGCATTTCTCCAACGCCAAATGCAGTTTGCATCGCCGGGGACTTTGGCGTTTATCGATTAAGGAAGTGTTAATTTATTTGCTCCTCTCTTTCAGTCGCTGCCCGCCGGGCAGAAACAAACCGAAAACAAAGCTGGTTGTAGGGGGGAGGGATGGGGGGAAAAGTAATAAATTGCCATCGATAGCCAAAAATTATTGATTATTTCGAAATGGACAGCGTTAAAAGTTTATGATGCTGCCGTGGCATCGCTGGCGGTTATGAGATCAAACAGAAAATCCCCCTTTGCCATTCCAATGGAAAAGAGCTAAGCGAAAATGTGCCAACAACACGATAGGCGCACAAGATTTCCTCTTTATTTTTTAACGTTTTTCTTTTTCTAATAATAAGAGACAGCCGCGAAGGAAAAAAAATCATACATCAAGATTATTGTTACTCGCGGCAATTGCATCACAGTAATGGCCAACAAAGCAGCTGAAGACAACAACAAAAAAAACCAAAAAAAAACAGAAACAAAAACAAAAAATGGAAATCGCAAGAAACATTTTTCATTTGCATAAAAATTCATTGCAACTACAAGCGCTAAAAATGTTTGCCGCATGTTTGAGCCCCATGGGGCATCGGGGGTAATTGTGGTGAGGGGGGGGGGGGCTCCGATGCCAAGGAGGGGGTGGGCCTGCCTTCAGTGGGAGGCTGTGTGGAAAACAACCTTCAAGCTACAAAACACTTGACTCCGAAAAGCCAGAGCGAACAATCCGGGATCCGTGGAAAAGCAAGACTGCGCGGCGTTGACGGCGCTTTGGTTTGATTGAACACAAGGATATGTGTCCGCCGGCTAAAATAGCGGCAAAAAGGCTTAAAAAAAAGGCACGGAAAAACTTAAAAACTAAAGCAACAATAACATAAGCCTAGGCAGCAACAATTGCAACTGTGGCCACAATTTGAAACGAAAACGCAACACTTTCACTCTACTTAAGACGGATGAAACTGCGGCAAAAAGGAGGCGGCTCCAGGAGGCCGAAATGTTGGGGAAAATCGACGGGGAAAAGGGGTGGAAAATCAAGGGGAAGAGGGGTCGGGCGGACGGAGGGACGGCAGGTTGCCTTTTAGACACCATCTATAAAGCGTCGGTGGGAAAATCGCGGCAATCGTTTTCACGTCTTTTTCATATTTATTATCATTTGCAAGTCTCGTTTTCCTTCGGATCGGTTTTTGGTTTTCAGTTTTCAGTTTTTCTTTTCGACGCAAGCTAAAAAATGCAGATGAAGCTGAAGAGTAAAAGATTTCCAGCTGCAGGCAGTTTGAGTTTGTCATCTGGGACAAAGACTGTGTCTTTCGTTTTCACTTGGCAATTAATCAATCAGTTCGGTTAGTCAGGGTTTTTGGGCAAAACTGATGGCGTGGGCAGCAAGTTAAAAATCAGTAAGACAGTGAGAGTATTTCATTGTGATTTACAATTAGGAAAGTCGTCAGCCAGTCATTAGTTAGTTTGTGGTTTGTGTTTCGAACAATTTAAGCAGTTTAAATCATTAAAATAATATTTAAATAAAGGTCCCTAATTGCGGTCGATAAAAACAAAAATTAAAGACATTAAATGGTGAGAAACGCAAACATTATTAGGTCACGCTATGAAGAATATATAAATATTTATATTGGATCAATAATTTTAATTTCCATTGATACCTTTTATAGCTCAGCTTGCTACTTGCATTATTATCTTATATATAACGAAGCTTATTTTTGGTTGATTCTCGATCATATCCTGATTTCCTATATTGCTCCCATTTCAAATGCATTTCCTGGAATGCAGTTTTGCATAGGCAGCCAGGATCACCACCCCTAGGACCGCCCCATTGTTGACCCACCGTAGCCCCCCAGTTCATTCCTCATTGCCCCCCTTTTCATCGACATCTGGAGCACTGCAGCAGGAACAACAACGAAATGTCTGGCGGCCAAACGAAGGCAATCACGATTTTGTGTCTGAAACGTTTTTTGCGCGTTTTCAATTTCCCATTTTGGTTTTCCTTCTCGTATCGCTTGGGGTGGTGGGTGGTGGGTGGTTGTGGAGCGGGGGGAAAGGCCACGCAGTCGCTCGCAAAAGGAAACAGATACGCCTGTCCGCAGATCGTACAAAACCAAAAAAAAAAAAAAAAATTAAAATAAAAGGAGAGCTACGGCTTTAACTTTTTGGCCGGCGCTTGTTGCGTTCGTTGAGGCGACGCTAATTGTTTCCGTCTGTTAATAAAAATATTTCAGATCAGTAACAAATTGAAAACAAGGCAATGGGGATAACAACGGGGAGCTGCTGTTTATGCAACGCCTCACGAAATGCAAATTGACATTTACGTGGTTGCAACACCAGCAAAATGCCAGACAGTCGGACATTGGGCCACCAGCTTTTTTTTTTATAGCCTGGTAAATAAGGAGCAACACGATTTGCCCACAAAAAAGCAATACTAAATAAATAACCAAATTCAAGCCCAGTCCGAGGAAAGAGGAAAAATTGTTTGGCGACACTTTTTACCGTCCCTGTTCGCTGTGTGTGTGTTAAAGGTCAATGAGTTCGGGTTTGGGTTTAGTTTAGTGGACCTGAACCTGGGAGCCTGCCAAGTCTCTCGTGTTGTACAACCTACAATTGGGAGCTGCAGATGATGGGATAAAGTCAGGCCCTAGAATCGTGTCGCATTTGGCTAAATTGCCAGCCATTTTTGGTGCGTCGCTGCGACGGAAAAAAGTGGAAAACAATGGCGGTGCTGTACGATTTTCCGCAGAACACTTTCCCGCTAAATGAGGGAAAATGCCGTCAAGCGTAACCAAGAGTTAAAATCAAATAGGCCATGATGATGATGAACTTGCAAAGACAACTCCCCAATGACAATGACTCCTATACTTTTTTTTGGCGAACTTGGTTACGCTTTAGAGAATTTCTACCCACCCCCCCCCCTCCCACATGAAAAGGTTAACAAACCTTTCAAGAAATTGTCCACAGCTTAACGGTGAAATTATACATTATGCGCAGCGAAAAAAAAAATACTTGGCATTGATGTTGGCTTACAACATCGATATTTTGGCCAGCATCAACAAACATCCAGGATACCAGGATTATTTATTAATTTAATTAATATTATCTATAAATTGATCTCAGCAGCTCATTGTTAGGACTTTTGATAGCCGAAAACAAGGTGAAATTATGAAAATAAATTTGTATTTCTTTTAATCTATATCATTCTAACAAACACAAACATTTGTGTGCAATGTAAATGGAAATATGGAAATTTGAGGTGCTGAATAAAATGTGTATTTTTCAATGCTCACAAAATTATCAATTCATTTTTCCACCGAATTATCAGAGATCTCATGTGATTGCCACTAGCAACATTTGACTGACATTCGTTTTTCGCATAAGCCCGATAGATCGGTTGCTGTTGACTTGGCTGATTTCTACCAAGTTGCGATTTGTTAATGGCTCGAATATTAAGTTACAATTATCTGACGGACGGGCGATCGATGATTGTGGCTCCTCTGCAGATCCAGTGTCATGGCCACATTTCACTTTCGGCGGCGATTTAGCGACGAGAAATCGTGATGAAATTGATTTGCGGCTCTTTATTTTTTATTCGCCATCATAGTTACCGACAGCTCTCGCTCTAGCTGTCCCTCTCTTCGCTGATATCTCCCATTTATATATATTTTCTCGGCATCTGGGAAACTGCATAATTTTCCCGCTTTCCAGCTATTTTGCATTTGCCATTTGTCTATTTTGCTTCTCTGGCGCTTCCACCGATATTCCGCTGTCAAATTGCCAAAGCGCCAAGCGACGGCATTTTCCACTGATTTTCCTTCCTTTTCCCCTCTCCCACCCACCCGTTAGAAAGAAAAAAAAAGTCGAGTCTCCACTTGGCTCTTTAACACGAAACTGAATTTAATTTGCTTTTCTTCGTTTCTTTTGCATTTATTTGGCATGTTTGTTGCCTAATTGAGCGAGAAATTGCCGTTGATTGATTGTTTTGCATGCAATGTGTTATTTGCTATTTGTTATATTGTTATTGTTACTGTAACTGCCATTTCAATGGTGCTTTTATTTCCCATTTCGCCATGCTTAAATGCGATTTGATCAACGTTCTGTGATTGTTGGCCAACAACTGCCATGGCTAGCTATAAATCTTTTCCTCTTTAAGATAAATGTATGCTACTCCTTTTGCAAGTGTCAGACCAAAGAAAACTATAAAGTTTATGTGCAGAGAAGTCTTTAAAATATTTAAAGTCAAGTGCTGTCTGTCCAGTTTGTTAAGCATCGACAAGCAGTTAAATGTTTAAACAAATATTTAGTGGCAACCAAGCAAGCAGCGTTCATTTATGCCTACTCTTGGACTTAATGCACATAGGCAATTCCCTAGATGTCCGGACTGTAATATTATTTTCATTTAAAGCGAAAACATATTAAAAGTTCATTGAAAAACAGTCGCCGTAAAAATGCTAGACAATGTTGGCCACAACATTTGAATAATAAATAACCATTGGAGTGTGTTCAAATAAATGTGACTGAAATTGATGTCCTTTTTAATGGGGAGACTTTATAATACTAACTTTTTACAAGTTTCTGAATTTAGCAGTACTCTATTGGACCTTAAGATGAACAATTAAGTATAGAATTAAAACACTTTAAAATGCTATGGACCTAAAATGAGAGGGGATTAAAATATCGCTTATACTGCATTAATCTATTAAATATCAAATGCGTCACTAACGTTAATAAAAATCTTCTTGAAAACTTTAATGGGTATTTCTCTTGTGACTCTCGAGGACTTTGTGAGTGTATCTAGCGTGGCACATTGTTCGGTCTCCTTGTTGGCCGGCCAATGGAATTGTCATGTTTATGGTAATTAACAGTTAATGGGTTCTACGCCATTGCAGTTGTTAATTAGCAAACATGGAGCGGATTCTGCAGGCCACACCATATGTTGCACACTGTCTGCAGTTTTGTGTATGTTTTTGAGTGCAGCTCTTTGTTTGTCCAGCGATATTTCCTCAATCGAATTTCACAAAGATAAACCGACAATATAGCCTCCAACCCAGAAAACATATTACTGTGAGTTGTGGCCACAAATCGCGGCTTATTAATTCCCCAAGCAAAGTTCGCCAAAGGCCGCAGAGTTTCCACAACTTCGACGATCTCCGGCTGGCCGGTCATTTATCAAATCATAGACTTGCTTGGCAATGGACTTTTCGGCTTTGAACCTCGTCGCGATGGAAGTGTGAAAACCTGGAGGGGAAACGGTGGAAATGGGAAATGGGCAGCGGCAGCATCGCATTAACTGCACAGGTGTCCACTTAATTGACAGCTAACGAGGCACAGAGGAGCAGACCAGTGACCATAAGCCGGGCCAGACACATCAATATTTGATGAAGTGCATGTCGCCTCGATTACACAGGAATAATGCATCGATAAAAGGGGACTGTGGCAGCACTCATTTTCCACTGTGTAGACTCATATATTGAAAACCAAGTGGAAAGGACTGGGCTTATTACAGGTCTACCCTTTTGATTTATTTCCCTGATCAGAAAGGAGGTGGCAAGCGCAGGTGTTTCTTGTTGCAGAGAGGACAAAAGCCCAGATTTGAAGATTCCCCATTACTTTTGAAGGAGTCTTCGCTTTTCGCATGAGGATTGCAATATTCGTTGAAAAAGGGTAATAAGCTATCTTTATATCTTTCTGAGTTGGGATCAGTTCTCAGTTCCAGATCATCATCTGAATCAGAAATACAGCCACATAGGCTAGATCTCACTGGTTCCAGAAACCGTTGCCTTCCGCCACTATGTCGTTCTTCCATTAGAGACATGGGTGAGGGAAAACGCTGGCAACTTCCTCGCAGTTGATCTATTTGGAGCTTCTCCTCCAGATCCTGCTGGGCCATGGCCAGGATGCGCCAGATGGAGGGTCCACCGTGTCCGTAACGCTCATTGTACTTTCTCTGCTCTTCGTACATGAGGTATCTCAACTGGTTGAGTTCTGCCCAGCGCTCAAAGTCAATTTTTCGCTGCTCAAATGCTGCTTCCTTCCTCTTTACGTTTTCAAACCTAAGGTTGAGCTCCCCATCAGACATCCCTTCCACCTCGTGAGGCATCATCTGTAGACGTCCTGCCCAGAAGAGAAGACGCTTCTTGGCCAATTCACGCTGGCGATTGGGATGCGAAACACGAGCATACTCCTCTTTGACTGAAGCATCCATTGATCTACCTTCTGCCTTTTCCCCCCAAAAAAACGCACAAATTTAGACGAAGTTCCGAAACTGATTACTAGGCTTTCTACGATCTAAAAGGGAAGGAGACTCACCCACTGAGCTGATCACATAGGTGGCTGGTGGCTTCAGGACACTTCGGGCAAAGGCTCCTCGCAGGACCTCCAGGGCACAGGGCTCAGCCGTAACGAGCAGCATTCCAGGCGCCACATGTCCTGCGTATTTCAGCGCTCTTGTGGCAGCTGTCAAAGGTCCATTCCACCAGCATTGCGCATTGGCAGCTAGAAAGTTCTGGAAAACATGAAACGACAGGAAAATTCAAAGGTCACAAAGTGGCAATGGTAACTTGTGATAGAAAAATGGTAATTCAAAAATTTTAAACTGTTAGTGCCTTGAAATTGTACAACCTTTACAGGAAGCCCGACGAAACAGGTCGAAAGGGGGGTGGCTTTTCCCACCAACTGGTTTTTACATACATACATTTCCAGTGGGAGTCTGCATCTCATCAGCTAATTGACAAATTGCAGAGCACCGCGTGGCATAATTGGTGTGGTGTTGTCTGGCTTAAAGAGCTATCCATCTGTGGGCGTTGCGAGCGGTAACTGCCTGATGGCTGGCAACCGTCAATTAGCTAAAGCGGATCGTTGCCACGCCCCCGAAATGAAGGCGGCAGGGATGGTGTGGCGCCACAAAAAAGTAAGACCAAAAGCCGCTGTCTTATTGCTGGGAATATTTATTTTTTTGAAGCTGCCAGCAAAAGCGAATCGAATCGCAACGAAACGAAATCCTTAACACGTTCTGGCCCAGAGTGTTTCTATCAAAAAGGAAAGATATTGTACAGAGGAAAAGTGGGAGGTGTGCGGAAAAGTGGTGACTGGGGCAGCAAATAAATGTCCAATTTGTGCAGTGACAGGAACACTTGAGGCACGTTTTTGATGTAAACACGGACAAAAAGGGTCGAGAGTCACAGCAAAAAGCCATGGACAATGGAGGCGGATGAGGATTGGGAATGGGACTGGGACTGGGACTGGTACGCGGATTGGGTAAGAAAGGCCAAGAGATCGATGTAGCCGCTGGAGTTTCACGCTTTGTGGCTTTCTGTGTCGCTAATGAACATCATCCAGTTTGAGCGATTTGACCTTTTTCTCGATGGGCCATCGAGGGCACCACGGGGTGGGTATCTCCGCAGGTATTGCCATTTCTTGTGGTCACTCCTCTTGGGCTTTAATGTCGCCTGGGTCTGGTATGTCGCTTACATAAGTTGCATGGCTCTCCTGCCTCTTGCCCCTGTCCACGCCATCATCGTAACCATCTGCATCTCCACCTCCATCTCGATAGCCAAGATGCCCATCCATGCCCATTCCAACCTTCCGCCTGGGGCTGCTCAATTAATGCATGAGAAGGCGAAGAAATTAACTCGTCATTGCCTGCCCGTCAGGCTTTTGCTTTGGCTTCGGCTGTCACGCGCCGCCAGATGGCGCTCATCGTACACTCAGCGAAAGTGCGGTGACCAGCAAAGTTTGGAAGTATTTATTGGTAGTTTATGAAATTTCGAAGCATTCCCTTTTGGGTTATTAAAACGTTGGTTAACTTATATTATTGCATGTGTTGGTATCCCAATGGAATTGCAATTGTAGTTGCTTAAACATTGAAAAAATGTATACCAATTTAAAATAGATGTTTTAGGTAATCCCCGCCTATGGAAGATCTTTCCTTTGGTGCAGTTCATCACCCAACCATCGCCGCAATTATAGTGCTGCATCATTGTAAGACACGAGACAAAATACCAACAGTCTACTTATGAAGGCTTTCTATCGATCAAAGGGATCTGGTTTGGAGCTGCGCTTCGAGTTGGTGGGGTGTCTGAGTTTCTCATTTCTCGGAAGTAATGCAAAACTTTTAATAATCAAATCAAATGCTTACGCCGGCCAGTGTCGCGCGTATGAAAGTCATTTTCACCGCGGGCTGAATTTGAAGTTTCGCTTTTTGGTTGCTCTTGATGTCGTTTCATGTCTTTTATTATTATAAACCTCTTTTTTTTTCGTTTGTTGGTTTGTTTCGGGTGGCGGCTTTCGTTTTGGGACTTTTACTTAATTTCATGTAATAGAAAACTGAACAACAAAACTCCCACAAAAGCAAGGCTCAAAGACAAAACTATCACCGATATACTCTAGTGGCAGAAGGCCTCATGTGGGGAGCTTGCTGCTGTTGCTGCTGCTGCTGCTGCTGCTGCTGCTGCTGTGCTGCAACAGTTGCTGCCGCTGTAGATCTCTCGTGTGTGCCGCATAAAAAGATAATAACAATATACAAACAAATGCGCAGTCAGGCAGCCCGAAAGCCGGAGATTGCCAACCGCTGCGGACTGGGGGCTTAATAGAGTTATGATGAAGTATAATAATCCTTGACCTTTCCACCAGCCAACATCAAGTTGCAGCTACAAGTCAAGACCGCAGCTCTTAGGCACAAGTCAAAACGTTTTTGGGCTCTTTGTGTTTCCCCCTCCACATTTTGCCGTTTTTATTTGGGGAACTCTTCATTTGACTTCAAAAGGCGCCATTTAATTTCGCATATGGGAAGCGACCGGCTCCGAAAATGAAAACGTTTCGCTTTTCTCCAAAGGGATGTTAAATATGAACGTAAAATGGTGACATGGATTTAATGATCAAAGAGTATGTATTTTAGTTGCGGATTAAACTATAAGTTTTAACCATATATTTTAAAATATTGTCCGGGTCGAGGTCACGTTTAATATTTGGTTGCTCACGTTTTTTGTTTTGACGGCAACAAAAAACGCCCATATTCCCTGGGAACTTTTAGTTTTCGACATAAAGTCGTTTGTTTTATCTTAATGGTTCAAAATCTATCATGGGTGAGCGCTACTTTTATTATAACTTTTATGGCAGCCTTACAGATTTGAGAGGTCTTCAAAACGACGATTAATGTCGAATAATGATATAACAAATAAATTATTTTTGGCAATATAAACATATCATAATGTTTAATGTTCTCCTTGATGGAAGTTATGTTGTGGGTATCCAATTAGTATAACATGTCATTATATGAATAATTTCATATTTTATTAATTTTATTTCACATTTTTCCCAAAAGGTAATAACTTAAGCGATAATAATAATTATTTTATGGTAGCTCAAGGCCACGCGAAGACTTAGTAAGTTAATTATTTTCAGTGCTCGCCAAGCAATTTATTTAATCTTCTATTCCCCGTTGATTACTTTTGGGATTACACTTATTTTTCTGCACTCCCAGCTGCAAATGAAAGCGCTCGTTTCCAATTATTTGAGGATTTCTCACGTCCATAACTTGTACATGAGCGCCCCAGGACAGTTCCTTTGTTTGTGCCTTATCCCTGTCATCATTGTTTATTTGGCTCTGGTCAAGTGCCAGACAAAACCGAGGGTTGAGTCCATAAACCGGAGCGGTTGTCGGAAGCCCCAGCCAGCATAAATACAGGACGAACTCCGTACTCCGTTCCAATCAATGCGGCTGGTCCTGATAAGGATACAAATTGCATGGCCATGTCCGAGTGACGCCCACTTCCCCGCTCTAGATACCCAACCACCCTCCCTCAACCCTGCGGCGGAATAAGATGTGTACGGCTGAATGACTGCGTTTTTCTCGGACTTGAACTCGATTTGCACTGCACTTAAAATTCTATCGGACTTGGGGGGCGCTGCACCCCACAGGCAATGACTTTGGTCAGCTATCGAGGGTTGCCAGGATGCCAGGTTCAATGACCAGATATCTACTACTTTTGGCTAAACATGCGATTTGTTTTATTAGTTTCCCTCGAGCAAATACAGAAACAACACGAGCACAAATACCAACAGCTGTTGGCAAAAGTCCTGCCTGACTGCAAGTCTTTCTGCCTGCCAAACAAAAACAGATCCCATGGATTGCGGCCTGGATATCTAGCAAGGCATCCCATCTGCAACTATTTCAACTTTTTGGCAGCCCATTGCGGTCGCTATTTTTGTTGCAATTAATAATAAAAACTTTCAACTGGAAGAGCTAAAAAACTCTCTCAAACTCTTTTCATATAAATATGCTCGTTTTGTGGGGATAAAGTTTTGCAATTGCTGAAACTTCTAAACGGTAAAATCTAAAAGGGAAATGGGTAAAAACATATATTACGCTCTCGACCCAATGATACCTGATGTGTGAAGAATAATAAATTTATTATGCTGTCACTGTATGAACTTCCCTGAAGTAACATATGGCGCCCCATGTGGGGCACTCATAAAATGTGTTATTTATACAGAAAACCTGCCAATAGGCCCCAATATGAAAGCGAAATTAACCTGTTGGTAAACAAGATCTCCTACCGAACTAAGACAGCATGAATACAATTCTTTTCAGATCTAGTTCTTGGATCTAAAACGATTTATTTACATAATCACGAATACGTCTTGGCACCACAAACAGTGGGTATATTTATGTGCCTTGCATTGACATACCATTATATACATATACATATACATATATCCATGCACCAGAGCTATCAGTTGTAAAAATCAACACCTCAATTTAAAACCAAAGCGTGAAAAGTGTATTAGAGGTTGACGTGGGGCGACGATGATGACGAAGTCGTCTGGGAGAACTGTGGGAACAATCCAGTGTGCTGCAGTCAGTTCAATTCTACCTCATGGCCCCTCTAAAGCCCTCTAATATCCAGATTTTCCGCTGCACCTGTAGTCGGTTCTGCAATGTTTTTGTTTTGTGTGTGATTTGACTGTATTGTTAGCGCATTTATTGTTATTGTTGCTGCCTTTTGTATTTCGGCGTTGAAGCTTCGCTGGCACTTGCTGAAATGTTTGGCCAAAATGAATACTAGGGAGCATTCGAGGTCTATTTGGTGCCTTTGTACTTCGAATGCGGTGTCTGTCATTCACTTGCAGGTAGTTAAACACCGTATCTATGAGTGTGTATAGCATTTAGCACGCAACTTGCCTTAAATGCAGCATACTAGCCATACTATACAAGCCTTGTCATTCAATCCATCAGGCAAATCATGCGATCAGGGGTATTCATCCAGAAGATTGCCCACCAAGTTTCGCGAAATGGCTGTCAAAGTTGCTAATGAGAATCCGACTGCCAAAGGGGAATGAGTGTATTGTGAAAATGATTTAAGCCTAGCTTTAATTGTTGGCTTAGTACACCTTAAGCGAGGAAAGTATTATTATGGGCAATTATAGTTCGGTAGATAATTGCTTAAGGTTTCACGTGTTACAATTGTAATAGATTAAGAAATTTAATTTTCTCGCGGAAGCTTGCAAACCATACAAATTTTAGGTGAATCATTCTACTCCGTATTAAATCCACAATTTTTCGGAATATTTCCTCATCTAATCTAGTTTTAATAGTTTAAAAGTGTATTAGAAACAAATTAACTTATCGAAAACAAGTTTTGCTATTTTACTCCCTCGCACTTTTGTATTTATAGAAGTTAAGTTACAAAAATTCCCGGGTCTCATATTTGTTTGCTCTTTTACTTACAAAAAATAGCTCCTACTACCGAATAAACATGATCTCACAGACGCGGCGAGAAGCATGAAGATTGAACTACAAGTACGTGGCCCAATGTTTTGGCTTTTATTTTATGCTTTTTCGGCTGGTGCTGCAATCTCAGTCACCTGGCGTGACCGAAAGCAAATAAATAAATAAAGGAGAAACGAGAGCTTCAACTTGAACTGAACTGAACTGAAGTTGTTTGCCACTGGACACCAATGGCCCCGAGCGACCTTGTCGATGAAAATTATGCAATCGGAGGGGCAAGCGCAGCAGATGGCGGCAGGTGGAGCGGCAAGCGATCTCTATTCAATGTTTGTCAATCAAATTAGTCGCCGATGATTGCAATCTAAATTAATGAAATGCAATCATAAGGCGCACGCCAACCAATTAAACCCACTGACGACAAAAAGTAAATTTGCGCTTAAACGATTGCGCCATCGATTCAATTTCATTAAGCCCAATCAAACCAATCGAAGTGGCGAGGGAAGGGGTTAATAACAATTCAAATCTCTTTTCTTTTTCCCCGTTTGTAAGAGCCGCGTGCCGATAAACCAATTTACTTGGCTCTGTGATTTGTTTCTTCTTTTTCCCTGCGATTGCATGAAATTGTATTTGAATTGTATTGAAGTGCCGAAGCTTGCAACTGTCCAGCTGAACTAAAATGAATCTGGAGCTCAAGTTTTACAGGAAAATATTCTTTGAATGTGAGAAGGAAGTAATTTATCGTCTTAAAATCAGACTTTTACTGAAAGTATGACCAATACATAATTCGTTTGCTAATTACGATCAGTAAACTCAGTTGGTATTTAAAAAGTTGTTGATTAAGAAAAGAGCTGCTAAGAACAGTTGTTTTAGATCATATCATCAAAAGTAATCATTAATTTTAGAAAAAACTTTAAATTAAATTTGAGATGAATTGCCTGAATTCCATATAAATTTGTCTAAAGCTTGCTTACTCAAATAACATTTTCAATAAGTGATCTCATATAATAATGTGCAGTCTGCCAAAAAAAAAAAAAAAATGGCAGATGCAAATGTTATTAATGATTCCCATTGTAACTCCCATAAGCCGATGAAGGATATCACATTGTATGCCACCTCAACGTGTCGCAATCAGCCTTCCTTTCCCAAATCGCTTTGCTTCATAACGATCACAGGTTTACCTTCATTGTAGACCGATCAAAATAATTCCGTTCCCAGACTCTCCATTTCCCAGATATATTTCCAGAGCCAGTTTTGCTAACAGTTCATTTATGTTTTTTATTATTTGTTTCTTAACGATTTTATGGACCTGCAAATCTCAGGCGGTTCTCAGATTCGCAGAACGGCAGAAAGCGACTCCCGCGCTCTTGACATGACGCAATCAGCTCGCATCCGTAGAGATATTTCAAAACTTGTTGCAGGCTTATTAATTTGGCTCGGAGCACCGAGAGCACAACTAAAACAAGTTGATTTAGGTGAAGTAATTTGCGTGCAACCAGACACTAAACACTGAAACCGAACACTAAACACGGCAACAGAAAGCAACAAAATTAAGCAAAAAACCAGAGAAACAACGAAACAGTTCAGAGATCAGCTCGGGGCACTCAGGAGATCAGAGTTTGAAGTCAAGTCTGGTCCTCGACTGTTTGTTGTTCGATACTTAAGTTTTTTGTATTTTTGCCAAGTTCCAAGTTTCAAGCCACGCCGCAAGCCGCACGCCTGACAAATTTGCGCAAATAATAAAAACAGATTTTAAATGCCTGGAAATTGAGTCTGGCATTGCGGCCTTAAATCAGTTTCCTCCCCAGCTGAACTGACATTTAGAGTTTTGCTGAAAAAATGGCAACGAGAGCCCAAGCTCAACGCTTAAATAGGAGAAACTTTATGGTCTTTGTGTATATTCAGCACATTTATTATTGCTAAAAATGTATGTTTTTCTCAGGTTTAATTGTATTCATTGTTATGCTGAACATGGTCGTTAGGAAAGTAACGAATATGTATGCGTAATAACAACGACTTCCTTAAAATTTATCGATCTTTTAATAGCGACAGTGCTATAAGACTTAAATTAGTGTCAAAATTTTTGCTTTTGTTTGTAAATAATTATTAGTTTCACGGTAGACAAACAGAAAATCGTTTTCGCCATATAAGTTGATATGACAACTTTTGTGCAAAACCGTTCGGAATCCCTTTAGTTTTTGCGCTGTATAATGGTCACCTTCGCACTTTCGCATGGTGCGCTTCGTCACTACGTTTACGGTGATATGTCAATACCCTGATAGTAGAAAGGTGTAGAAAATGTTCAGAGCTCCAGAAGTCTCTTTACTGATTTTTCACGTAATTCTTTAGCTCTCAAGGTTTTTTTTTTGTAATGAGTACTCTTTTTTGGGCACAAAATATATATTTTTTATAGGCTCATTTAGTAAAAAGCCAGAAATAAAGTATCTCAATCTTTGTTCTTTAACCTTACTATTGTCTTGTAAGCGTTTCTCAACGGTACAAAAACTTTTTAAATTATGGCACGCCCTAAAACTTGAGCAACATCACCGGAAACTCTTGCCCATTCGATATGGTCGATGGTTGTGCAGAAGACCCGCCTTAGGGAATGCATATATGTACATACATATATGAGTGTATATACGAATATATCTCCCTTCCTCAACGCGAAGCGCCGGCACCTCAATCTACATAATTCACACTTCATTGAGCTTGGAAATTTACAATGAATACTCGGTAGCTGCATTAGCTGCCCCGAATCGAATTCATCGGGCTTCCCATTCATCACTTGGCATTTTCCCATTCAAGTTCTCGACATTTTTTCCATCAATTCACGCACTTTTCTTCCGCTCTGCTCTAAATGCTTTTGGCCCCTAAATCTTCATACTCGTATATATGTACATATGTATGTATGCACACATTAATAGTTCTATTCAGAGCACGCTTTGCATTGGCCCTTTTACACACCGAACTGAGGCACGTAATATTAATTAGTCCAGCTCGAAACTCATTCGAAATACCCAAAAAATGAATGGCCGGCGATTGTTATGTTTTGCCTTCTACTTACACACAAAATAACTAAAGAAAATAAAATGAACTCAAGGGAATGTTTATGCGACACTTTTTAGTATGCACAATGCAAAACTCAGTGCAAAAAATAAAAAAAAATAAAAAATACAGCATAAAAGCACAAACGAGAACAACAGAAATTGAGCTTAACAATAATAAAAAGAGACAAACAAAAAATAAAGCGGCAGCGCCTTTTCAAGTTTCACACTTTTTGGCAGCCAGCAATTAAATTGAAATTAACCGGCATTGTGAGAAAAATTAAGTTATTCATAGAAAGGTGTTGGTGGACATTGTCTCGCCAGAAACTAATAATAGACCTTGTAAAACTGACTCTCATTATACTAGTTACTTTAGTTACTATGCTTGTAACTGCAAAATGGGTGTATTATATTGTAATATAATAAGCCTTGATTTGAAATTGAGGAAGTACTTCTGAATATATGAATATTACGATTGCAACTATAAAAACATTTGATTATACGTCTTTGTAACTATTAATGACTATTCTGCGTTATAATTTTCCTTCTTTTAAATACCCATTTAAACGCTCTTAAATATTTAATATAAACTTTCGATATACGCACAGGTATTCAACGCGTATCATTAGCCAAATTATTCAAAGTTTTACCAGCATTTGGCTCATCATTTGGATCCATTAACACTTCAAACTTGAACTTGTCGGAATGACGTCATCTCGATTGGCAATTTGTGCAATAAACAATGGAAAAAACAACAATAAAAATCAGCAACTAAAAAAAAACGTCGGAAGCAGCAGCATCGACCGCAACAAAAAACCGAAAAAGTTGATTTAAAATTTTAATTCGTTTTTCAGCCGGTAAGAACGGGTTGAAATGTCACCGAAACGAATAAAGCTTATAACTTCGATCGTCTGCCTGAACTCATGAGTTCCATGAACTCATAAGTTATTTTGGGTTATATCTAGGGGCAAACGGCTTCCTGGCCAAAAAGTTTCGGAGACTTTGGCTTCTGTTCGAAAGTCATCAATAACAAAAGCGGTGGGTAATAAAGAAAAAGGGACAAGAAAATGGCAAATGTTGCATGTGCAATACGTTTGTTGCAAGTGTTCAATGTTTGTTTGCAGCATGGTCTGGGTCTAGTCTGGATGACGCCCTGGAAAACGGAACCCAGCAACCTGTTAGGGGGATTTTCTGCCCCATTTCGTTCCGGGCCATTTATTTTCATGGGAAGTGGTCGCGAATAAAGGCGAAACCCCACCGCCACCCCAAAACCCCAACGTAGCGACTGACCTTGAGCGGGAGTTACAGTCCATCGTCACCTCCGTTGCCTGTCTCTTTCTGCCGCAGCATAGTGCCCATCTCCTCGCTCTGCCTCACGCACTTTTTGCAGTTCAAACTGGACAACCAGTCGGCAAACCAGTTCCTTGCACATTAAAAGCAGAAGAAGCTGAAAGCAACGCGGGAGCCACACTCGGAAAAATACCAGTTAAGAATCACTGGTTATACTTGCATATCATATTATACGTATGTGTACATACATAAATTTCAAATTTTCTACTAAGTATCCTAAAACATTAAATGTTCGAAGGATTCATGGTTTTCTTAACACTTTCCATCCTCGCTTTTAGGGTGTGAGTTCAGGGAAATAAAAAATACATTTTAAACACGTGTTTCCTCATGGGAATTACGTTTAAATACTAAATACAAAATAAACATTAATCTGAAGTCGTTTTTACATCAGCATTGACTCTTATGTAAGCAAAACGAAGCACATTTCTGACACATTTTTATACATATTGCCGTCACATAAGTCTTTGAAGCTATGAAGGAATTTGTTTGACAAAGTTTTTGCGGTTTATAACTATTTCAAACGAGAAAATCTTAGCTATGTACAAAAAATTTTAGGACTTCATAGGAACACTCCGACGGTGGTTTTCTCTCTGTGCACCAATCGAAACTCACCTGAAATATCATATATCCCGAGTCGTACATCCAAAAGTCCTCGGGCGTGTGGCCGGGCTTGGTCAGCTGAATGGCCAGGCAGCGCTGCAAGATCAGACGGCAGCGCTGTGGACCACCGGGTGACTTGGTGCCCATTTCTGTTGGTGCCTTTCTGCTGGCGGGTTGCTCGGTGGCTTGGTTTCTTGGTTGCTTTCCCAGATTTTTTGTTAGCCGTCTAAAAATAACGCCAAGAGTTCAGACTTAAGGATCTGGCACTGCGCGCGCGTGTGTGTGAAAGGTTCTTTTTTAATGGTCAAGCACTTGGGCAGCGAACAAAAAAAAAATACCAGACGGCGCAGAACGCGATAAGAACGAAACCCGTATTTGCAGAGTTTTATCTCTTTTTGGTTTTGCTTTTGGCCAGGCTCACTTTATTTTCGCACACTTCTTAGACCGGACTTCTGTGGCTTCTTATTTTGGGAATGAACTTTTCACATCAGCATTATATTATCCCAGCATCTCGAACGCGAACGCGACGCCTGCGCACTAAATCACTCAACACTCATTGGGCACTTGGTGAGTACTCACTCTCGAATTCGAATGCGAGTGCGAGTTGCGAACCGAATCGTACCGAACCGACCGAGCGACGAATTCAAACTGAAGTTGCGGCGCCAAGAAAAGTCGTCTCACGACCGCTCTTTCGCCGGAGAGCGGCGTTCGCGGAGAGCGCCAACTCGCCAACTTTTTTGGAGACCTGAAACGATAGAAAAATCGGAGAGCTCGCTTTAAAACCTTGATTATTAAATCAATTAGGTGTACGAAAAAAAGACAAAAAACAAAAAATAATACTAAATTTATAAACTGGAGTCAGGCTGCCGTGATCGCAATCTTGTCGTCGTTCTGTCTGAGAGGCGAACGGGCTCTGCTCCTAATAACATCATCACATCATCATGCTCGTATCATTATCGTTAACTGTAAGCCGTGTTTGGCAACTGTTTCTTTAGCCAAACAGTGGGACCTCGAAAATGTTCAATCTGGATAACAGAATCAAAAACATAAAACTAGAGGTACTTGAAAATACTTTGACAAAATATCTTGCCGGTTTTCTGAATTTTTATTGGCTGTTTTCCATAGTGAGCATGGAGATATAGAAATGGAGATATAAAGATATAGATAGATAGAAATCAAATAAAAAAATTATTTAAAAATACAGAAAACACAACATTTGGCATGCAGCCTTTTACTGTGAAATGCCTTTAACTTAACTTTTGGATGCGCATACAGACTTTCTGTTACATAACCAAAAATAAACCAATCTTTTGAGCCTCCACTGTATACTAATTTTTTGGCATTCGTTTTTGCATTGACTCGTGTATATTTGGATTTTTTTTTTTTAAAGTGCCTTTCAATCTTGGCTGGCGCTTGGAAGTCATTTCCTGCCCGAATCACCGGATGGGCAGATGACTCAAAATGGGTTAATTAAAAACCATCTAGCAGTGATTTTATTTGGGCCGATGTAAAGTCATGTGCCCAAAAGAGTTGTTCTCATTACCACAGATCGCATTTAGAAGCCCTACGGCGGTCATATCCACTGATGGACTTTGAACCCATGCGAAATCTAGGAAATGTCAGAATAGTCAGTCGCATCCATAATTGCGTATACGCCATGTGCGCCGACTGTCAATCACAATTCTCATGCAAATTCGTTCGCTTTCCGCACTGTCCAAATGCATTAAGTGGAAATGCATTAGGTTGACTGTCTTTTTTCGGTGCGTCAGACCAACGGAATTCGCATAAACAATTACGATTTAATGAAATTACACGATAAGGCGGCGAATGGGATTTACTTTAATTTCCAACACTACCCGTAGCCCCATTTGTGGAGCCATTCATCTTCCCAATTCGGTCAGAGCGCACGCCACAGCCATAACAAGAAAGTTTTGGGGGAAGACAGGGCCAGAAAGCGAGATTCGTTTGGTTTGGGGCCAATTAAGTGGTGAGATCACCGCCCACATCTCTATATATATAACCACATGTATACGACTCTACCTTTACGATTTCCAGGCATACAGATCAAGTGTGTAACCCCCTCCCTTTTGGGCATTTTCTTTTTATTATTTATTTATTGCGGCTTGTATTTGTCGACCCATTAAGCGTCGGCCTTTGTTAGAAAACACGTTTCTTCTGGCTACATTCCAAAAAAAAAACTAAAAAAATGAGAATTTGCCAGCAGCTTTTTGACTCCGCGGGCAGTCTTTTGTTTGTCTTACAAATCACTAACAATATGAATTGGTGAAACGCTGGCCGCAGAGCTCAAAAGGTGCTAAAAAAATTTGCATAAATTATTATTAACAATTATAACTAGCAGTTCTCAGCAGAGCTCCCAGAAATACGACAGATTTACCATGTTCTTTTGGGCTTAGGGCCTCGGGCTCCTTTATTTAAGACAGTCAGAAAAATATGTTTGTTTTTTTTCCTTAATTTTTTTTCAAAAGAAAATTGCGGATTTGATGAATTTAATAGAAAACCAAAAACATACCTGTCACCTGAAACTGAAATGTTTTGGTAAGCTTTTTGACAAGGCTATTAAAGACTTTGGACAACCTTTCTTTTCTGGTTTTACGATATTTGTCTTGCCGCAGGCATTTCTTATACTTTTGAAGGCTTTGCCTATGATTCAGTAATTAAATTTGTACAGTACCACGTCGAAGCAAGATTTCGAGGGGTTTCTGGTCAAGTGCCCATTTGAGAATGCGCAAAACAATTGAACAAGTCCTTGAGCTTTAGCCTTGAACTTCAATTGAGGATCGTCATTATGTGCTCAAAATTGCACGAAAACAAATCGTTCAATTGCCATATGGCCAGCATTCTCTGGTGGTGAACTTGAACTTTAAATTGCGGCAGAATTAAAGTTTTATTTGTACCCACTCTTAATCGAGTAAATAAATAACTTATCACTTTTTCAGTCCCTTGAAATTGGCAAATCTTAAGTCTTGAAAACCTCAAATATTTTGTGCTAAATCTTTATTTTTGTCAAGGCCAAATCATTGAATAAAGCTTCCCATATTATTTGGGTTCTTTAGGGCTTAATGAAAGCTTGGCTTGGAAAAGGATAAGGTATTACCTTTTTCCTTGAACACTTCCTCATTTGGTTCGATCTTAAATGAAATGCCTGGCACATTTTTTACGACTGGGAACCGTCATCACTGGATCACTGGATTGGAATCCTTTTCTTCAATCTAATGAGGCTTTATGCCGCCGCTCACCCACACCTACGTACGACATGCACCCCCGTCGATTATATTTGACAGCTTACTTTCAATTGCGACATCTAGTTAGCGCAAATTTAAGAGTGAAATAAAACAACACGATCGCATCGAGTGGATCGAACTGGGGATCACTGAATGGCTGACTGCAAGGCTGACTGGATGGTTGGATGGATGGATGAATAGCTTAATGAAGCAAGAGCCTGTTCCGCGGTTCGTGGTCCGTGGTCACTCAACGCGATGCCAGGCTCTTGGCACACCAACCGATCCGATCCGATCCACCCGCAAAGCACATCACCCAAACCCCCCCTCCCTGCACCGCTTCATATTTCAGTTTTACGGTTCAACGACAACGACTTCGCTCCGTTTGGTGGGGTGGTGGGAGGCAAGGAGGCAGGGGTGGCGATCCAATTGCCGCAATGTGGCAAAGCAATCGATTTAAGCGCCGCATAAATTGAAGCCGGGCTCCAACTTCGAGGAAAACCAAACCAAAAGGTTCCTCCATGTACAACATGATGAATTGTTTTCTTTGTCGACTTGTCGACTGCTGCGCCGCCAGTGGGCAACTTGCAAACTGAAAACTGTGGCAGAGAAGTGCAAAAACTGAAGGAGATCGCTGACTGACGTAGTGGGGCTGCGATTGGAGTGGGTGGTTAGGGGGGGGGGGGGCAGACAAGCAGCGCGGAAATATTCCAAATTGTATCAAAATTTAAATTTTCGCTTTCATTATGCGGCGGCAGCTTGCGCTCTGCTAATAGACCAACTGCCGTTGTGTTTCTTTATTTTCTTTTTGCCCTGGCTTAAATCTCTTCTGCGCCAACGAGGCATTTCCCTATTCAATTTTGACAGGCGCGTTTTTATCCAAGTAATGAGCTGCATTTGTGGGCAGGAAAATTAAGTGAAATATTTTAGGTCGTAAAAGTCATAAAGTCGTATAAGAATATTCAAGTGAAGTTAACGGAAAAAAGAAATTATTTAAGCTGGTTTGGCAAGAGAAAATATGCGAATTTTTCTTCATCAAAAGCACTCTTCAATAATTTATTGTTTTCCTACCGTATTATAAGGATTTTTCTCCCCCAATCTATATGACCATTCTCATTGAGCCCACTTCTCGTATACGTGATGTGAATATCATTAGCGTTTGTCAACTGATGAATGCTGCAAAAACCAATGAATAATTATAAATCATAAGCAGCAAAAAGTAAAATGAGGAACACAAACTCAAGTCGAGGATTGTGGGGAAATACCAATCCAAAGACAAAAGCAAATTTGAGAAATGCCAAAGATGCTCGACGAAGCCAAGAAATGACATGCCCATGTGCTCCTCACGGGATGCCATCTCATAGACGTGGAACAGTGGTCCAGACCACGACGGAAGATGCAGATTGCCGGCGGAGATGGGAGCTGGAGACGGAGTTGGAGCAGTGGCCGGAAAAATGTCTGCCAGGCGGAGACACTGCGGCAGACGATGCAATAACACCAGGAATTTTCATATCGTTAGGCTAGCCCACTCCAATACTCTATCAATTCAGAAATGTTTTCAAAATAAATTGCAAAATGTTTTTATATCAATTATCATGTTTACTGTAGTACTTTTCAGAAGCGATTCAATATTCATTGCATAGAAATGTACAATATTGCAAAGAGCAATACAGTACATTTATTACTTAAACATGGCATGAGTTTTTTAAATGAAATTTATGTTTTCTATTACTTCGCTATAATAAGCCATTGAAATGTTTTGATTTTCTTCAAAATTATGTTGCAATCACACATACTGACAAAATAAAAAAATCGTGGGTATAAAAACAATTTTTTGTCGGATATTAGCATATTACCTTTAAAATACACAAGATTTTTGACTTATCTTTCATATCCCAATTGGATGACCAAGCCGTTATGCCCGATTTTGATCGATTGTAAACAGAAGCCGCTAACACTAACCATTGATAACACCACAGTACAATAAGCACTCCACGCTCCACTCACACAGTCGAGATTCGTTATGCAAGCATCCAGTGCATCGCATCTTCAATTTCAGCATTCTTTCGCCAGTCTGCGTCTGCATACTTGCCGCTTCTGCCTCTCCGTCCCGCTCCCCGTACCGGTGCCCCCCTCCCCCCTCATCGTCACCCCTCCCGCTGGCCCACAAAACCCATGGAGCATTCACATTGATTGCGCCGCCTGGTTGGAGCTTCAGCTTGACTTTAAGTTGCCGCGTGAAAGCAAACACAACAGCCTGCAAATAAAAAAACGAGAGGAAAGCGCAAAAAAGTAATAAAATCAACTGAAATTGCTTAACACCCGGAGTAAAGTGATAATGGCTGGATTTATTCACTTGCGCGCTGCTGGGAATATCAAAACCGATTTAAGGCCCCTACTGACAGCTTTTATCAAAAGTCGTTTCAGTAAAAGGTGTTATTTTAACTTCAATACATTTTATGGTTTTAAATTTAAAAGTACCTTTTTTTAGAACTTCTTTTTTGGTATAAAATTAAAATTCATTCTCTTATGGCTTTATTTCAAGAGAGTTAATTTGTTTCATTGAATCAAAAAGTAATTTTGTATTTGAAAAATCATTAAAAATTCACTTGTTAAGTTTCAAATCATTTTCTATTTTTTATGAAATTCTTACTATAATATTTTTGGAAATGATCATGTGATTAATATTTCTTAGCTTGGCGAAATAAAAATTTAAAAATTATTTGCGTTGATTTTTTTTTAATACTGAAAATCACAGTTTATTTTTCTATATTGCAAATACCACGATCAAATATTTAAATGTATTGGATCCCATTTAATTTTCTGAATACATATTATACCACACTAATTAAACTACGTCTAGTAGCTGAAATTTGATAGCCGCCACGCTCTGTGTGCAATTTGATAGGCATTTGGTTTGGTTTCGGTTGGCTTCCCATTAATCCTGGGCCACAAAATGCAGTCTTCGCTGAGTTTTTTGCGTTTATTGCCGGTGGTTGTGGGCAAGTTTTGTCTTTTTCCTTGTCTCGTTTGTCAGACATTTGACAGTTGTTTGTTATTTTTGCACGTTGACTTTTCTCCAACTGCGTCTGTGTGTCATGTGGCTGTGGCATATTTTCCATTTTCCCCATTTTCCATGCCCCCACAGAGGTTGCCTAACAGACGCCCACTGTCCCATCGCCGCTTGCCTCACGCCCCTTGCCCATTTGCTGCTGCCACATTTTGGATTTCAATTTTTATGGCAAGTCAAATTTTTATTTTTTTTTTGCATTTTTCCTGCAACCCGCTGCATTTATTGCCATTTTCGTAGTGAGTCGAGGAAGTTGGAATTTGCATAGAAAAATGGAAATTAACAAGACCATTTGACTGGCTGTCCATCTAAGTCGGGGTCTCTCTCGCTCTCCCTCAGGCCGTCTCTTTCACTCCGGCTGAATGGGTGCTATCCTGCTCTAGTGCAAAATGTTTGTTCGTCCTGTTTGTACATTTGTCCGTGCCTATATTTAGCTTTATGTAAACACGTTTGACCAACTGAACTGACTGAATGACTGACTGCCTCAGTTGGGAATGTAACTCCCCCTCAAAAGTCCACTCCCTCTCTTTCTTTTACCTGTATATCCAACTCTTTCGCCGGCTGCGGTGATGTAATCTCGGTAATGCATGCGACAAACTTTCATCTCGAATTGCAAAATCCACGCAACACGAAATAAAAAATCGCAAAGATCGGCTTACACTGTTTGAATTATAATTAATAAATAGTACTTAAATCGAAGAGATATTCCTCCAAAGCTTTATAAAAAGCCCATTTCTGCTGTGGTTGTTGTTTATCTTTAAAATGTTTATTATTTTTGTTTGGTTTGGGATCTCAATCTTTGGCTTACGGCAGCTGAGGTGAAATTTCTGATACTTAAGATGTTGCGACCTCGAAGTCAAACCTCACGTACAAGGATTTCTTTTTTTTTTTTTGTTGACTGGGCCAATATACACCACTTATATAAATAAGTATTTGTGTATCTGGTATCGTGGAAAGTGAAAATTGATGCATGCATTGTCAGCACCATCAAAATCGGTTTCCTTATGGATTCCAGTACTTTTATAGTCCAGTCACGGAAATTCGCGTAATGAAAGCCGCAGCGGCAGGACAAGGAGGGAACTGTCGATAATAATATATTCAGGGCTGAGTGTTCTCTTGTGTCAAAGTCCTTCCTAAATTCCAAGTGATGTCATAATCGAATCTCATCCGACAGCCAACTTAAAAGGGTATCAGTGGGTATCTTCAGATGTCGACTTCTCTGTAAAAAGCGATTTACTTAGTGAGGAAAGCTACTACGATGTACCAGTGGTGAAACCAATATGAAGCTATCCGGTGAATTTAAATAAATATGTATATACATTTAGGTAAAGCAAAACAAACATCTTTTAGGGTTAAAAATATTTAAGGTCTTTCGTCACTAGACTGAAATTTTACATGAAAATTTCGTCGTTACGAGAGTGTAAATGGTTTTTTCGATCACAAACTAAAAGCAAATGCGCCAAATTGAAACACAAGCCCCAAAGAGTGCAAGAGACAGTTGGAGTTAGTTAGTTGCGATGATGATGATGCGGATGATGATGGCGGCGGGGAGGTGATGAGAGGTGGGAGCAAAAAGGAGTCACTAGCAGAGCACGACGAAATTAAACAGGCTTTTCAAAGGCGAGGGGGTGGTGGGAAAAGTAGCAGACAGCAGTCAAAACGGACAGCAAATACAGTAATTAGATCACAGCACAGCCAGTCGAAAAGAGTGCAGGGTGCGGGGATAGTGACGAATAAAACGAGAAGCTGGAACGTGACTGAAGAGAAGGAAGCAAGGAGTGGGAAATCCAATTCGAACGGAAAGAAAAAAATAACGAAGTGATAAGTGGACTAGGAAGCATAAGGTAGGTCAAGCAGTTCGCCTGCAAATCGTTTTGGTTTGGGAAATAGCTAAAGATTGTAAAGGGTATCTTTCATAAAATAATCCATACATGTATATATTAAAAATCTTAGTTTTTGTTAGCAATAGGAAAATAAAACGTATATTGCTCAAACGAGATGTTGGCTTTGCAAACAAATGCTCATTAAGCAACGTTTATATGTACAATATATAATTGCCTGACTGAACTTTTAATTAATGTAATAAATTATTTCCGTAGAGCATATAACCCTATAAGGATAAAGCTAATTTGCAGCGTAACTTACAAATGGCCAAAAACCACCCCCACCGCCCATAAAATCTCTGACTTCCTGCCAAGAAATAAAAAAGCATGTTGCATGTGAGGCAGCTTCCTAATCGACAACGATAAAGAGAAAAACAACAATGGACACATTCGTTCGTGTGTGCGAAAAAACTATACTCAATTACTCAACAAACATAGTAACCTAGTTCATAAAAAACAACTGCAACAAATGCTGTTAACAGCAGCGGCCAACAAGAAAGGCAACAAATTCATTTTCGCCTTTGTTGTTTTGATTTTTGCTTGGGTTTTTGTTGCTGGCGCTTTCCACGAGAAAAGTCCTTCAAGCGTGACAATCACATGGAAAACGCTCGCCGCTGCTGTTTCTGATTTATCGTTTTCATTTTGCAGAGCTTGTTGGATGTTGTAAAAGGAAATGTCAATTCTACTGCTGCTGCTGCTGCTGCAAATGTGGCTGCCCGCTTGCCAAACAATGCCGGCCAAAAATAAAAAATGCCCCAAACCTTTAGGGGGGCGGCGAAAGGGGGGGCATGCACCCACTAATGTAAGTCATACAACAAATTTCGTTGCTGGGCTACTTGGAAAACACAATTTCGTGTGTCTTGGCAGCTGGCCGAAGAACACTCTTCAAAAATATGGTTTGTTATTTGGCAACATGTCCTTTAGGATTAAATAATACAACAATACAACAATTACAACAAATTATATATATTATATATTATATATACAATTATATATAGTAAAAATTATAAAAACTCTTTTTTATTTATTTTATCACTACCAATTACTAACCAAATTTGGATTTATGCTTGTAGACTTCATTTCTTTCACGGTTTTATCATTACACATTTTTTTCAGTGTTTTTGGGAACGTGGTATCAGATCTGGAGATTCTTTACCGCCCTTTGTGGGGACTTTCTCCTACCTCCGATTCCGATTGCGATGCCACCGATCCGCAGCCACTCGATGCCTCCTTCTCCTTGCGTGATGTCCAGAAATGTGCCCAAGCCTGTTTTTTCGCCCTGCCATCCCTGCGGTCGCCCAAGGCCCCCATCTCCTCGCTTTTTTTTTTTTTGGACCATGCCAGAATTTGTTAGCTTAAGAAGAACAACAGGAAAGCCAAAAGAGACGCGATGAAGGCTCAAAGCGAAGCGCCGTTCCAGTCTGGGAATGGGAACCCATGTACATACATATCTACTTGTGTATGTATGGAGCTGCCTGGAGCTCTTCAGGGATCGTGAGTCAGCAGAGTTTTGGCTAAGAAATCTGCTAAAAATATAAGCCTCGATGATGATTTATTGTTTGGCTTATTAGAACGAGAGGGAGAACTGCGATAGGAGATCGCCTTTATGCCGTTGACTTTTAAGCGCTGGAACCGTGTCCAATAAGGAGCTTAGTGACTCACCGCGGGCCAGAACTTTCCACTCTTTGAAAGGTATGCGAAAATGAAATATGTAAGTGGGAACTTTTTAGCACATCCACTTCAGTTGGTAATTGGCGGCATTTCAAACTCTAATAGTTGGTGCTTGTCATGGTCCTCAGTTCATTAGAAACGTGTGAACTGGTTAAAACATTGTTATTTAAATAATAAGTAGTCATTGCTCGGTATTTAATCAATATTAATTATATATTATTATATATATTATTATTATATATTAATAATTAAGCCCTTTCGGATTCGGATTTTATTAGTATTATCATAGAAGAAAAAAACCATATCAAATATTAATATGCCTTTGTTTAATTTAACTATTTTTTTTTGTTTAATTGAGAAGAGGTTAAAACGGTGAACTTGTGAATAAATATCTTAAAAAATTTGCGAATAAGAATGCATAAAGTCGAATCGTTTGTCCAGAGTCAAATGCCTTTTATTTTTTGGCCTTACACTGGCTTTCTTGGAATCGCTCTCGATCGGATTCCGATTCCAATTCGGGCTCGCATTCAATAACAGATTTATGCATTGGCCATGGCAATCTAATACGAGCCACAATAAAAGCTTGAATATGGTCATTTGGCAACACGTCAATAGCAACAACAACAACAACAACAACAACTGAAGCCAAGGCAATGAACGAAACGTGCCAACGTCTAAAGATTGCCGATAAGCCCAAAAAGAGGGAGTTATAGACACTTTGGATGTTTCGGTGGATAAGTCGGAGGTGGAGGGTAACACCACTCTGCGCAAAGAAAGTTTTATTTTCAGTGCCCCAGGACAAATTGTTTGGACTCAACTGCAACTAGCAGATCATTCACGGCATTCATGCAAATTTGTACTTGACTTAAAAGAGCTGTAAATAAATAGGATTTCATTTCAGATTTCATTTATTTTTATTGTATTAGTGTACCTAAATGAAAGCTTAATCAATGCCAAGATTTCAGATTTAATTATTGCTTAGATATAAAGGAAATCTGTGATATATAAATACTTTTGAAGTAAAAATAGTTGCAATTTTGAGCCGCTTTCTTTCACTCGAATTTCAAGAAAACTGTGTCAAATTCATTTGAATGTCTTAATACGCATAAAAATCATGCGCGTGATTTGTGATGAGTGCAGCTATGTTTTAGGTCTCTAAATATTCATAAATTCAGGCGCTCATAAAGCTTTGGTTAATAAAAATCCTAAAACAGGATTCGCAAAGCAGAGAAACTTTCCTCGAAATCTGCATATAAGCCGCGGTAGCTGAAAACTGCCTACTGTGAATGAGCAGCGATCTTCGTGGGCAGGAGAAGGAAAATTCAGGTGACTGGAGGAGATGGGATGGAGTGGGGGATATTAGAGCCAGGTTGCCGCATTTGGTTGACGATTTTTATGGCTGGTTTTTTCTTGGCGTTTGTCTCAGCGGTTATTTCTCCTTTAGTTTTTTGGCTGTTGAATGCCATTAGCAATTAATAGTCGGCACGAGAAATTTGCATTGCAAAAGGAAAGTGACAAAAAGGCGAGAGGAAAATATAAGGAGACAGTGGCACTGGCAGTGGCGATCTGCGATCACTGATCACAAGTCGGCGATACGGCAAGGATGCCATAATTGCGTGTGAGTTTGGCCACTCGTTTTGTTGCCTAATTGTTATGTATGTAGGCTAGCACCAACGAACGAAAGTGAGAGTGACACCTGTTATACACCTTACACACCAATCATTTGGCGTGTGTGCCTCTTCGATTCATCAGGCGCAGCCATTAGGCATCATCCGCCTGGGGTTCGGGCCAAATTGGATTCACCAGCCTCCAGATCGATCTCTTTCGGTTCAGACGCGTTAAGCAAGCAGCATGTGCCGTCATTATTTTAAATTATGCGCACATGCGAACCTCCTGCTTCAAACCTAACAGAAATTTAAAAAACGAGACTCGGCATAAGTCGAAAACTTCATTTGCATCTCGGGTTCGGAAACTGCGTTTCGTTTGTGTGTGCGGAAAATTGTTTAACACTTTTGGCCCCTGTCGCTTTCTGGACTTAAGTTTGATGGATTGTGTGGCCACAGGTTGATGATTTCATTAGTTGGCACCCAATACGAACAGGTTAGCGGTCGGGATTTCAAGTTGCAGTTTAACGAGGCGAAATTTTAAATTATTTTCATGAGTTTTTAAGGGATGCATTCGGAGTTGGCATTTGAAAATTTAGGTGGGGGAGGAAAAGGTATGGTTATAGCACTAAAATGCTTTCTCATATTTATATGATAACGAAATAACAATAAGCTAACCCATTTAATGACTATAGTTTTCCAACTATCCAAAATCACTTATCTCATAAAAAGATTTTCAATAAATAAAAAACTAAATAGAAACTGACTGAGATAGTTTTTTGAAAGGTAACGATTTTTTACGCGGTTAAATACCTTATTTTTATATATTAGCTAGAGAATTTTATATTTACCTATGCTTTTAATTAAAATATCCAAGCCCAGTAAACTTAATGACAGAGCTCCATAATTGAATGGCTTCCCCCGTCCAGATAAATATTTATGCCTAATAAATCTGTGTGGTTAGCCGCTATATATCCAGCGTGGAATCCGTGTAAATCAGATCAAATGGATGTGCCACCTCGTCGGTCCGACAAAACTCATTTCCCAGTCCACAGAAATGCACGACCACTACTGAGGAGGAAAACTCCCACTTCGTTGAAAACTATTTCCACCCGCTGATGACACATTACTGTCACTCAGCGTTATGAGCTAAATTTATTGATGCAGCCCAGCAAGAAACCGCGCCCTCACAATTTTCCTTTTGGCCTCAAAGAATGTTTAATGTTTTCTTCGTGTCAGCGCATGCCAAAATGTATTTTTTTCCCCCCAAGATGAGGCCTTATTGCATGTGGAAATGTCACGGGGATCTTTGGCCCCATCCGACTTTTCACTGGGCAGCAGGGGGAAAATCTCGTGTGCAACGGTACGAAAGGAGGAGCGAAAAAAGAAAAACAAGACCGAGAAGAAACGTCTCATTTCGTAATGATGTTGCAGGAAAATCTGAAGAAGAAAACACACACGATAAAAACAAAATCGCTGACATCTTTGCTAACTTAAAACAACGAATTGCTGGGCGACAGGGAAAAGCCCCCGTGTAATTTATAGGAAAATTCCTTTGGAATTTATGTGCGGAATCATGACATAAATTAACCAGCCAAGTGTGCAGGGGATTGCGTGCTAAAGTGGTGCGGAGCTTCTCCGGTGGCTCTTCGGTGGGTTAGTGGTGCAAATTGGGCTGATGCAACCGCCCGCACAGGTATTTAGTTGAATTATGATAATTATGAGTAATTATTCAACATTTTGCTAAGCGAATGTAACTAACTAATCGTTTTTCTTGCGTCTTTTTGCGTTTCTTCGGCAGCTTTCTTCGCTCTTTTTCACTTTCTTCTTGGGCATTGCTCTTCTGCTGCGGACTGCCTCTGCCGTAATCACTTAGTTTGAAATCAACTTTTGTTTTTAATTTTATGTAATTGCTTAATCGCAGCGCAATTAAAATGCAACACGAGTTTCGGGGGCGTCCAAAAGTTTCTGAAGCGTTTTGAGATTTTGATATTTTTGGCTCTACTTTTGGCTTTTCTCAGCAGTCATCATGCCGCATGAAACGGGGTCAAGAGCTTCAACCAGGAGCAACTGGCAGGTTGGGTCCGTCCCAGTTCAACGGTGCAACGGTTTTTCCAGCTCCATCGATGAGACCGCATTGCGTCATCATTCATAATTCGCTGTCCACTTGGCTGTCCACTTGAGTTGCACATTTTGGCGCTCCATCTCGCTCACACACTATGCGCCGATCAAGTGCATATAATTATGCAGCATACCCTATAAAGTAGGGTAAGGTATAGCGAATCTTCTAAGCACTCTGCTCTTTGTACACATTTTTATCCTGCAGGATACATAGGCTGCCTTTTAAAATTCTATTCACTAATTTTACCATCATTTCGATATACGAATGACAAATCGATTGCTGTAAACTGAATTGATAAAATTTGTATTGAATAGGTTCCCAAGTTCAGCGCCTAAGAGCATCTCAATGGTCGACTTCCCGGTCAGTTTCCTCCGCTTTCCAGGCGTTTCTGGGCCACCGAGGTTCGTGTTTGTTTTCCACAACTGGCGGCCATTTAGATTGTCTTCAAAAGCGCACATTACATAATTAAGACAGCAGCACACCACCAGCCAGCATAAGCAGACATAGAAGCGGTCCGGCGTTTTAAAACAGACCGACAATGTCTGTCAGGTCAGTCCGGCAGTTGAGTTGCCTGACTGACAAGCCATCAACTCCAACAAAATGCTCAACACCTCGCCAAAGAGCCGGCGGAAAATAAAACATAAAACATAAAAAGCTGGGGAAAAACAAGAGCCACTGCAGAGACTTTCTTCGCAGACCAGCTTTTTTCGATGCATCATCGCATAATCAAAGAGTCATAAAAACCAATAATCATTATTAAGCAAAACAAGCCAATTAATGCAGCAAAAGTTGCAACGGCGGCACCAGCATTAATAAAATGAATATAAAACACCAACAGATTTGGCCAACATTGCAAATTAGCCGGGGGCAAAAAACAAGTCTATTATATGGACCCATTTTATAATATAATTATAGCACAGCAGCCGACACTTCCCCCGCTGCCCCCTTTCAAATATGTATATATGTTTCACTAATTTTGCCATTTGCGTGTCATAATAAAATGATAAAACGTCGGCAACGTCGGAAGGCCAGAAAGAAAATTGCAGTTCGAGCTTTCATTTGAGGGAAATTTTAACTATCCAAAGGTGAGGGATGTGCTATTGTTCCTTAATAAATGATTCTTGGGATACTGTAATAGGTTGTTAGCATTCCTTTTTCGATATTTTTCCAAATAATTAAAAATTCCATGGCGGTCATTATTTCTACAATTATTCATTAATTAATATCCAATAGTTTCTTACCCTTGCAAGGAAGTCAACTGTGAAAATTGTAATGTTTATTTAAATTGGTTACCAAATTGAATTGGCAATTCAGTGCAAGCAAATCAAATTTTTATATCTCAAAGCACTTCAATTATAAATATATCTTTTACATGGATTAATAAATATTTATGAGCCACTTTCAACAACTTATTTAAATACAAGATTTAATCTAATGTAATTTATTTGCTTTTAATGCTCTGTTATTACTTTATCATCCGAATGGTTTTCAATCCAGAGTATCAAAATTGGCAATGTCGGCACGAAACTGGGAAGCATTCTGAAGTCCCTCGTGTCCATTCCAATTAGTGTGGAAAATAAAGTGGAAAAGTGTTCAATTGATTGGGCGTTTGGGCGAGCTTGAAAAGTCAAATCAAACTCAGGTGCGACTGAGAATGGGTGAGAAATATTAAACGAAGTGCGTCCTGCTGCCGCAATTTACCAATCAAGTTTGCTCGCATTGAAAATTAGTGAAAGTTGCGCCCAAGTAGTTGTAAGTTGCCTGCTGTTGACCAGGTAGTTTTGGGCTTGGGTTTTGTTTTGGTTTGGGCTTTGGGGTCTCGGCTCATTGGTAGTGGCCAGTCGGAACGGTAGCCAAAACCTAGGGCAATATCGTGTCGGCGATCGCGGCCAATCCATACAAAATGATCAATGGCTTTTGCGGGCAAAGGAAAGAAAGGGAAAATGGAAAACCTCCCGCAGCGAGTGCAGGTCCGAAGGGCACCTGGAGGTCAGAGCTAATTGATTGGGAAAACCATCTCTCGATCCAAAGTCTCTGGGCGCCATTAACGAGCTTGGAACACATATGATCCGAGCCATGGCTAATCTGGTTAATTCCACTAATCCACTAAGTGGCCAGCGAAGATCCAGAGATTTAACAATAATCCGGTAATTGGTCGGTTGGATTAGGTAAAGCTTTCAGTATCTGGGGAAATCGTAGTCCCGAGTTAAGAGAAATTGGTGTTTCAGAGGTTTTTAGCTTAAGGTAATAAAAAAGGAGGTTAGTACTCAGGGAAGTATTGGGTGACCGTTTTTATACGTACTAAATTGAAATAATATTACTTATACATTACCCAGCTTGACCTATCCCAACTGCCAACTCACGCTTGTTAACTTTTTCCCATGACTAATTCAAACTATTTCCAATCTCCAATCTCTAAAAAATGCATTAATTCGTTGTGCATTTCAAATTGAAACATTTCACAGTGCGTTTCATCCCCAAGTTTTTGGCTTGGCATTTGATATGCCCCCTCCCCGTGGCAAAAACCTAATACCATTTGTCAAGTTTGCCTGTTCGAGTGCTGAATTTTTCATGCGCATTTAATTAGTTGAATTATGGCTGCGAAATGCGGCGACTGGCAACTTGCGGCACTGCAGCCATCGGCAGCATTAAACATTACAATCTAATAAAGAGCCGGAGAAAATAAAACTTAAAAATACAACTTAATGAAAATGAAGTAAACACTCAACGCGCGACCATATTGTGCGACAACTTTCGCGAAATTATTTTTATTGACTCCCGTCCAGTTGGGCAATGGTCCGCTTGGGATGTCCGACGTGAAAATCGCACGAAGTCACCTTTCCCCATTTTCATCGATTATTTTGGCGGCCTATAATTACAGGGGCATTGGGGTGGGGGACGGAAACATCTGTCATTTATCAAAAATATTTACCGATTACTGGGCAAATAAATATTCAATACTGCAATCTGTTTGATTAGCAAGAACAAGACTTAAACAGTTAACAATTAAGATCACACCAATATTAGGAACATTATTAGAGAGCAAAGAGATCATTTAAGAATTTTTTGAATTTAATTTAAGATTTAAGTCATTTGGCAATGTAAAAACGCACCAAGGATCTCATTTCTTCTAGGATTTCCATAATTTAAGTAAAAAAGAGCAGTCAGAACTTATCAATCATCATAACCGAAAGCGGAAACACTTCCCTGAATTCATTAGAATAATTGTGAAAAGGTAATTACCAGCAAGGCTGATTACCTCTAATTGCCTAATGCACCCAAATTGGCCACTTTCAGAATTCTCAAGCCTTTCTCCGCGCTTCTCGAGTGCGTAAGGTGTACAAAAGTTGTGGGGATAGGAAAACCCATCCGAAGACCCATTATTGGGGGGGGGCGTGAGTTGGCTTTCGGACTGAAAACTTAATTGAAACTCGGCCCAGTTCCCCAGTTCGTCGATCCGGCCATCCGCCAGGGCATTAAACGTACGAAAACTAAACAAAACCGAAAGACAACAAAATAAAACCGCAGATAAAAAGATCTTGAGATTTTCCACAATTATTTTGTATTTTTCAACGGCAGCACAGGCAACAACAACTTGACCCAGTTACATTTGTTGATGTTTTTTTTAGCTGCTTTTTTTTTAGAACTCGTGTCTCTTTTTAATTTGGTTCCTCAGCCATCAGCATTGTGATTAGTGACAAGAATCGCTGGTAATGAGTGGTAGAAAACTGCTGGAAAATACTAACAAATCTTTTGTGGGTCGCTCTTGTTTCATTTTCCGAAACTGTTGGACCATAATTAAAAGATTGCCAGCGTAATTAGTCGGCTCAGCTGAGCCTAGCCGAGATTAATGTGCAGAGTGTAAAGTTCATGCCTTCAGAGCAAAGTTCACATGGGCAAGGTACCTGCACTATATTGCTGTGTATGTACATACATATATGCTTTTGGTAAAGTAAAGGGCGTAATTAATTTTGAAGGACAAGTTTCGGAATCATTAAAAACGAATTAACTGAGGTCATTGTTCAACGGAGCTTGAATGCTGGTGGCCAAAAGCGAAAACTCTTCCGTCACAAAGGGCTTAACGGAGATGGTTCGAATTTATCAGGTTAAATTACTAATTATTAAATATAACATATTTATCAGTTCGAAGCAAATGTAAGAATGTGCTCAATAGTTGTCATTATATAATACCCATTTTAAGTCGACTATGCTATTCATCCTTTATGGTTCAATTTCAAGAAATCTGATAATTAGATTTTAATGATGAAACGTTTTTGGTTTAGTGTTGCTGAAAGGTACATACATATTATTTTGACATACTTTATGGGAAAACAAATTACTTTATTATAAAGAACTTCTGTAGATTCCGAAGAAGGTTGCAGTCGGGAATACCCGAAGTCTACTAGGTATCCACATTTTTCACCCATACTCTTGGCGGTTGTGATGCACAGGGCAAGTGCACTTCCGGTAAAAAAAAAACTGATCTCGTAATCGTAGCCCTTAATCAAAAGTTTTTGGAAGAATCCCACAGACAGTCTTCACCCAGTGGCTGAGCACGTGCCGCGCGATTGGAGATTTGGAAATCTCTCGATGACGCAGAAGAAACCGAAGAAGAAACGAGACGCCAGCGAGAGGGAAAGTGAAAAACAGATACTCGAACATCAGCAAAAGTCTAATCAGACCCAGTGCAACAAGTACACATCATGCTCGTGGTCTTCGTAGATTTAAACTCTCTTTCTGTGTCATTGACAGACGCGTCTCGTCTTTCGTCTATCGTTGTTTTGGATTCGGAATCGGCTTTTGTTTCGCCGTGGCTGTTTTGACTGACAAATGAAAATCTCTATTGGCTATCGCCAGACAATCAAAAGCCGAAGAGACAAACAGCCATGAGAAGTCGTCTGTCGACGGTTGCAAACTTTACACACATTACGGCCCGGCCAAAAGAAATGAAATGAAATGACAACAACTGCAGTGCCACATACGAAAATGTACTTTCACTCATCGGATTTTTTAGTTTTTTAGTTTTTGGTCTTTGAAAACGTCATCGTGTCGCAGATAAAATAACAAACAAACACCGGCCCCCAAAAAAGAAAAACAGACAAAATGCAAAGATCTCCGGCTGATTGATGTCAGCCAAATATCTCATCTCCTGCGTTTTCCCAGGCTCAAAGGAAAAAACTTTTCTTCTCACTCGCTTCAAAGCTGAATAAAAACACTTTGTTGCACCTCAACTTTGCTCATATCCCTTGCTTGACTCGCGCAAATTTGCCCAATTAAATGCAAAAGTTTCGTGTTTTAGAATTCGAAGTCAATCACATACTCGTAGATGCACAGGAATATAGAGTTTCAGCATGAAAGATCAAAATTATGTAAAAATTTATCAATTCGTTCAATGCATTCAATAATTTTTCCAGATTACTGACGTCTATCACATTTATGATCAAATAAAAATGTATTTGTAGTTTAAATACTAAACAAATTTTACATTTACATATCTACAAGTATAATCGACTAAAATTTGAAATATCGTATTTAAGACATCACAATACACCCATTTTTGCCGGTGTACAAAGATCTACACACTTGCAAACCGGAGAGAAAGATGCAAATGGTCTTTTCTCCAATTTTCCACAGTTGACCGACCACCCACATGGACAGTGGGCGCCACGGACGACTCACTTGGCAGAAATCGCGCACACACACACACACACACACAGGCGTACAAACACAACAGTGCTGGCCACAAATTTATGCGCATTTTGATCAAATCGCCAAAACGTAGAGTGGGCGTGGTCGAGTTACACGGGGCGGGCGACTAGAGGTCCAGTACTTGGGCCCCCAAAGCGTTTTTCGGTTTTTTTTTACATATTTTATTTCTATTTTATCGCTTTTATTGCCGCCTTATTTATTTCGTTTGTTTTGGTCGTTTTTCTTGCCAGCGAAAGTGAGCATAACAAGACAGAAAAAACTGCAAGCGATACTAGAAAATGAATTGGTGTTTGTTTGGTCTATCATTTCCATGGAAATCATGCAAGAAGCTTAAACTTAAGATACGAGTATGGTTATGGTAATTACTGGAAATTCTACTGCCAGATCTGAATAATTTTTAAGGCAGCCATTTGTTTTGAATTTCTTAGTCAGCTTATATTTTGTTTTGTAAAAGTAACCCCGCTGAATGATTAATAAAACACCTTTATTCATAAATTTCTGCAAAACCGCAAATAAATTCGTATCTGAAATACCAATATCCGTAAAATTGATTTCATATTCGTGCCACAAGATTTACCGCATTTAGCCCGAGAACTTCAGCTGCAGACCATGTCGAATTTATAACCTTTTGCCACTGCCGATTCGAATATTTCATTCAGAACCATTGAGTTTACAAACACAAAACAGCATGCCGGGCAAAAGCGCAGCGTGTTGCACTCTCATACTTACTACGTGTATACCGTTATGGCCAAGGCCCCAAACAAACCGCAAATTCATGAGCGTGCAACTCAGACGGAGACTTTGTGGATGTGGAAGTTGCAAAATCGAGAATCATTTGCTGGAGCAGCAAAACGTAATCTACAGCATCGTCCTCATCGCGCTGCTTAATTACGTGGCTCAATTGCTCGAAATTAATCTGTTTCCGTTTTTGTAATTAAATGTGGGGATTTTCACTATAAGCAGATCAAGCAGCAGACGACCACTCAAACCTGACCTTAATTGCAATTTGTGCATAATTTATAATTTATATATTTTGTTGTTCTTCAAGTGCCTTCAATGAAAGATGAATATATTTAGAGTTGAGGAGGAAAAACTGCTTTCGAGAGCCGGAAATTATTTTATGCGTAATTTTAAAGCATTAGTTTAGGCCTAGAGGCACACGAATTTTGTATTATTTGCACTTTCAAGATATTTCATACAATATATAGGCACAGATGGAGTTGAGAGAAAACCTTTGCCCGAAACATAGCTCATTGTTTTGTACAACCAGTCAAGAGTAACTATTCCATTCATTCATCTTTTTAAGGTAATACGAGTATGCAAATTGTATTTTTAGTATTTAAAAATACTGGCGAATCATTGCAGAAAAGTACCCCACAATTTGGCCAACATTTCGCTGGCGGCCTCACCCTGAATTTGGCCAAAAGACAAAGGCGGCAATTGTCTCTGTTCGCTGGCAGATAACAATTGTTTGGCAGATTTTTCGCCTGGGCCAGCAGTTTCTTGTCAATTCATTGGCTTTAATTGCTGTGTTTGCCGTTTGCCGTTTGCCGTTTGCAGTTTGGAATTGCATGTTGTTAAGCCAGGCAGACACTGTGAATGATATATGGCCTGCGGCAGAGCATAGCCTATCCTCCTTGCTTTTGGCCTGGTCAAAAGATTGATGGTGTTATGCAATGCGAAACCCTTTTTATTTCGCTTACTTTGAATAGAGGGAGAGCAGCCTTATCGCCACTGCGCATCATTGTGTGCAGCATTAAAAACTTTTTGTGGCCAGGCACGCAAATATCAAAACTGAACTGCATTGAACCCCTCCAACTGCCATTTTCCATAAGCTTAGCCAAAACAAAGAGAGACCCGCCAAGGTAATGCCAAAATCCGCTTTGAATTAAAAGTGAAATAAAAGCGAAGGAAAAATGTTATCATTTGGCTAATTTTTTACTTTTTTTTTTTTTTTTTTTTTTTTTTGCTGTTGCAAAGACGTAGAGTCACGCAAACGTGAAGCCATAGCCATAGAGTGCAAAATGTCGCGGCATTATAAATTGAATTGGGGGAAGGTCCTTAAGCTTCTGGTCTAAGCCAAAGCAAAACCACCTGCTAAAACTCACTTTTCGCCGAAAAATAGTGAAATAAATGAGAAATATAGTAATGAGAATGGATGAAAATGGTGGAAAAGCGAATAAAGTTAGTTTGCCGCAGTCTAGACAACAACTGCACTCGGTTTGCGGGGTGAGATTTTTGGGGTGTGGCGGCCAAAAAGGACATTAAGTCATTCAGCCACGTTTGCAGAGCCAAAAAATTTTAGAGCCAAGGCGAAAAGCCAGACAGACAAGGTTGTATCTATGTAAATCTATATGCGTTTGTTTTTTGCATGTGTGCCTCTGCCTTTGTATCTATGTGTGTTTGTTAGTTTGTGTTGCGGCAAATAATAGTAATTTGGCTAACACGAAAATTGTAGCCTTTGGGCGTCGTTTGTGTTTCGTTGTTCGACGCTTCTAGCCATGAACTTGAAAAGGTTTTCCGATTCTCTTGGCCAGGGACTTTTGCCACTCATTTAAAGTGAAAATTAACAAGCCATGGAAAGGGAACGCTAGACAGAAGTACACTCATCATGCACATATCGAAATTACATTTGAATATTGGATTTTCATCTTCCTTGGCACTTTTTAAACAATTTAAAGCATCAGGCGTACATTAAAATAATTATAGGAAAAAGTTAATTAAAAATGTATGGATTTTTATATTTTTTAATTAGAATTCTCAATAAAATATTAAAGAAGAAATTTCATTTTATTAAGCTTTAGAGATAAATAAGAAAAAAATACAATGCAAGATAGTTATTTGCAATGGTAATAGAGGAACTAATCTGATTTTCCGATTAATAAAAAACTTCGTGGCGTTAAATTACGTTTTCCCCGCCAAATCGAATCTTAAATCAAGCTCAACTTCGCACAGAAGAACAGAATCGAATGACTGAAATCAATGCTGGGCCATAAATATCTCTGCACTTGAGTTGGCCTCCTTGCTAGTTTTTCCGACTCATGTGAGCCATGACGCAGGGAAAAGCCCCACGAAAGTCGCGGGGCGTTGCCATTGATTCGCGCCGAGGGGGCGTGTCTGGTGTGGACGATGGGGCGTATGAGCAATCCACGGCGCTCATAATACAAACGCCTCCTTTGGCACTCGTAAAAGTGTTTGTGATGAGTTTAATTAAAGATCTGCGAGGGATTTGCATTTGCATTTCGCCCAGCAGATGGCTCAATGCGGAAGCCCAAAGCAGAATGAGTTATTATGCAATTAGCAATTAGCATCAATTGAAACCAAGTCCGAGTCCAAGTCTGAGATTGAATGCGTTTGCTGGCCCAAAACACTCGACTGGGTCAACCGCTCATCAGGCGAACGGCGGGGCATCCAAGGTAACATCGTCTCCTACATTTTCCACTTCCATTTCCCTTTCCAGCCTCCAGCCTCCAACCTCCATCTCATCATCTCCATTGGCATATCTGGCCTTTGTTTACCCACTTTGATGCAACGTTTGTGTTGCTGTCAAACAAATAACGAAACGATTTGCTCATTTGTTGATATTTGCATTTCGCAACGGTCTTCGGGGCAGCAGAAGAAGTCTGCGGATGCCTCTACTCCCCATAAGAATGCAAATCTCGAGTGTGCTAAAGATTTCGCAATGGACTTTGCGATTTCTACGACCTCTTGGGACTTAAACTCCACACGAGGAAACCACATATGTGAGCAAATTCCCCGCTGGAGGGCTATGCTATAAATCGTATCACATCACTTGAATAAACGTAAGACATCTCTTCATATTGGCTTAGGCGTGACAGCATTTTCAAGTTAATTATAGGTAGGAAGTCCCTAGAATTTAGAATTGAAAATGTGTGTAGAAAAACAATTATTAAAAAATTAACAATTATTTTAGCTTTCTGAATATGAAATATTTTGAAATTTAAATATATTTTGCACTTTTAAAACCTATAACTAATCTACAAAATAGTTTAAAAAAAAATGTGTTCTTTTTACTATTAATATTAAACATATTCTTGTGATCTTTTTTTCCCCTGTAAGACCAAAGACGCTGCGTCATCGGATGGAAGATCTGTTCAAAGTCCAAAGCGCCTTACTATAAATAGGCAAACAATTGCAGACTGCAGAAACTGGCCGAGTCTTTGCAGATTTGTAGATTTTAAGAGAAGACTCCGATCCGGCTGCCAGCTGAAAGCAATCTGGCTTAATCATGTGAGAAGCGACCAGGCCAACGAGCAGGGAATGTGGCACCGAAAACAAACGAAAACGAAGAAAATCGCAGAGGAGGAAGGAAGGAAGGGGGCTAGAGAAAAAATCCAACTGAAATCGAGTTTGGCTCCGCGTAACTCAACTTAGTGTTAGTGGCCGCGTAACTCAACTTGACTCTCTCGGCCAAATCTAAAACCCAACTCCACTTCTGCGGATCGGGTTCTCCGGGCCGTTCTTGTGTTTCTCTGGCGGATCGCATGACTCAACTGGAGAAGGTTTGAAACTGAAAGATGCATCCAAGTGGAGAGGAAACGCATTCAAACAGAAGACGTCTTCACGGGGAATTCGATTTACAGGCCAGAGATTTTTCTGATTTAATATTTAATATTAATCTAACATGTATGGGAATCGGATGCTTTTTATTCAGTTAAGGAAATTTGATCTACTGACTTCGCATTTTAAGCTCACAAAATACAGCACAACATCGTTCCAGTTACTTGTAGAGAAGTTAAGTGGTTTAGTAAATGGAAATGTATTTTTTATAGGTTGAAGAGCTTAATGAAGACATGAACCCATATATATATGGTCAGTCATAAAATGTTCAAAGAAACCTAATTTTACGATCGCGATAAATGTAATTTTTATTCGTTTTTTTTCTTTAGATTTTTCAATATGTGCGGGGTGCAAGGCACTACAACAGTTTCATTTTCATTTACTGTCATTCTTTTGAGTATACCATATATATCATTTGGACTAACCAAATTTGAAGTACTAACACCAAGTCTCCAAAATGTCAAAACCAGTTTTTATTAAAATTGTAAACAAAGAAAAAATGTTTAATATATATTATATGTAATTGAAAGGCACGAACTTGCCATGCCGAGCTAAACATCCAATCCTCAAAGGTTCCACCGACCGAAAACAAAGAATCATTGAGCTTCTATCCCAAACCAGAGTCGCCGAATCCCAAAACGAGTTGAGAGCCGCCGTCAAAGTGCGGAAAAGTGTGGAAAACTGAACTGGCTTTTCTGCTGGCTGCGGCAGAGGAAACGTTATTTCCAGGAAATGCACTTAGCTCTTTCACTCCGTCTCGTTTGTGTCTTTTTCGTTACCTCTCGTGCTGAGTGAAAATTTGAGGACCCAATCGCTAGGAACTTTCTTTTGATCAAGTGAGAAATTGGTGTGCGAAAAACGCCAGTTGGAAAAGCTCACTCACTCGGAAAACAGCATTTGCGAGGCGGGATGTGAGAACGAAAGCGAAACAATTCCGATCCGAGCGAAGATTCCAAGGCACAGATGCCAGGGAGGCCAGAAAAGCCCATGGAGCTAATTAAGCCGCCTCGCATGAGTGCTGTGTGGTTTTCCACGGGGCCAGAGGTTGAGGGTGGCTCTGCATCAAGGGAAAGCACTAACTGCAACATCAACATCAACAGCAACATTAGCAACAAGAGCAACAAAGATGAGAAATCGCTGGCTTCCTGGCTTCATGAAGAAATAAGTCTAGATTGCCAGTTGGGGAAAAACTTGTTCATCTTTGGCTCTAACGAGCTAACGGAGCGACAAGCGGACAAGCGGACAAGCAGCGGACCAACCGAACTGATGGGCGGACATTCCGGCGGACGGACGGACAACTGTGAGCGATTCCACACAAAACAAGACGATGGGTAAACAACCAGGCAGCAAAAACAAGAGCAGCGGCACAAGTAGCAAATGGCAAGTGCAAGTGTAACAGCAACGGACTTTTGTACTTTCCTGAAGATGGCCTCGTGATCACGAGATCTAAGCCAGATCTGAATGGAGCAAGCAAAACGAAATTGAAGGATCGATTTTGGCATCGAAATAATATTAGAAAAAAATGGAAGGGAAATAAAGAAATGTGAAAAATAAAACATTCAAACACAGTTTTTATTAATAGGAAATTGTTTATTTTATAAAATAATAAAACCGATCATTAATTGAACTCTTTCTAAAAACAAAAAATCTGTGAACTTGGTATATAGATATCGGATATTAGGCCTAATTTTGCATTTAACAGACACTTAAAACCAGTCTATGTATTGAACAGGTTAGGAGCTATCCCTCACGAATCACGCAGCTGCCCATTCAAAGCTGATGGTTTATGTTGGTGTGGCCTCCTGGAGTGGGTGTATAGTGTATAGTAGATAATGTATAGTCGGATGATTCGACCGATGTGCAATGTGTGGCACACACAGGGCGGCAATGTGTGTGTTTCTGGCCTGGCCCTGGCCAAAACAATAAACAAATAAATTACATGAAAGCGGCTGCCACAGTTTGAATCTCTTCAACAAGATAATCACAATGAAGCGGCACGAAATGTGCAGCAATGTGGCATCCTCATTAACCCTCCGATTCCCCTAACCCCAACGCTGCCGCACCACGCCGGGCGAGAAAGTGAAAGTCATTGCGAATCCTCGAAGCAAACAGAAAAAAAGCAGAAGCAGGCAGAAAGTAATTGGCCAGGTCGCCTCGTGGGTTAATTAAAACGCACTTTGTGGCCAAAAGGAGAGAAAAAGAGCGCTCTTTGAGCCCACTCATCATGGGATATCTAGCCAGACCAATCGATATGGTATTCGTATTCGAACGAAATGTAAATATCCCAGTGACCACAAAAACCGCAAGATACGCATCCGCGAGATGCCTTTGAAATGTCTAAGACAAATTAATTTGCACGAGCATTAAGACCGCGCACTTTTCACTTCTTCCGCAATAAACAAATCGCTGGCGATTTTTCCCCTGCCTTTGCGAGCGGGAAAGTATAGAAAGCTGCTCAATGGGAATCAATAAATTTGCTCAGGCGGCAGTGGCTGCCACTTAAAGCCTGATAGCTATATTTAAGTCCATTTCCCCCCTCCCGTGCACCGCCCAAAGGCTTTTTGTGGGTCAGTCGATCAGGCGCAGCTCGAGTTGGAAACTTCCATGTAGGAGGCTTCTAAAAGCGCACCTGATTTCGAGGCTGGTACTTTAAAGTGGTATTGGTGTGCTGACCAACTGGGTCATCAGCCCATGGGTTATTGCCCCCCATCTGCTTCGGCCGACCCACCACACTTACCGCCCAGAACTCGAATTCAAATCTGAACTTAATCAACAAATCGCAGGCAAAACGTAGGCGCAAATTATGGGAAATCTTTGACAGACCATAGAATTACCCATGAGAACTTGCAGGAGAGATTTAAAATGCCGGACTAAATGCTTAATAATATATTTAACTTTTTTAAACTAATTGTGCATTTTATTTTTTTACATTTCTTTTATACATTTATTTCTTGTGAACAGTTTTGAAAACTACCACCTACAACCAACAAACAAACATATTGAAGTTAAGTATGGTCTTAAAATGGAATTTTTTGATATAATTTTATTCCTAAACAGTGGCGTAATATATATAGCGTAATATGGCGTAATATAATAGTTATCCTATTTATTATGTTTAAAACTAAGATTTTACTTCACGTCTTAAGAAGATCCAATGAACTTACATGATGGATAAAAATACAAAATACCTAGGCCAAGGTAAGGTAATTTGCACGAAAAAAAAGCCAACTTTGACTTAAATAAACACTAGTTTTTATTAAACAAACAAAATGATTAGCTTAACTTTAGTAAATTTGAAGGACTTGCAGAACTTTCAGAACAATTGGCGTGACTCAAAGTGGTTAACTGATACCCTTTTCGTATGTATCTTACACCTTGGCGAACACTTTCCCTTCGAGTGCCCACATGCACTACTTCCACATTAAATGGGCATGGGTATAGTATGACAAACCGAGTAGTATGAGTGGCCACTCGGATGCATTTTGGGCCCGGACCACTTGGCCTCGACGCGTGGGCATGACAGGTTGGGTTAACTGAGTGCAGAGCCGAGAACCGGCGACAACTCGGACGACTCAATAAACTAGCTTTTGTTGGCTTATTGACAGCGGGACGGCAGGACAGCCGCACATTCTGCGATTGTGCAATGTGTGGCACATGTGGCACATACCGATACCACCACTTCACCCCATACCCGCACTCCGGTTCGGATTCGTCGTGGCCAGTAGCAAGTGGCAAGAATCTGGGAGATCGAGACCAACTGGCAGCTGGCCGGCGGACCTTGCCGGAACGGTAAATGTCGTACACAGAAATAAATATAAAATATATCTCTTTTATTTTATCCATATTTCATAACAAAAGTGTCATAATATTATTAAAACATCAGAGATTCAAATGTACAAAAAGAAAATAATTAAAGGAATACAAAATATGAATAAACATTTCTATAAAATCCTTAATTATTAAGATATGTGTTTTTAATAAAGTCTCATAACTGTAGCATAATTATTAGCGTTTTGTTTTACTACCCATCTTTTATATACATTTTTATTTATTTAATATTTATTTGTTTATGAATGAGGATGCTAAATTAATTTGTTCGGAGCCTTTTTTTGAGCTAAAATTAAATAAGAAATCATATATCCAATCAGCGCTTGCGTTTGAACGTCTATACCCAAAACCATAAATTTTACTTCTCTAAGTGCTTTTAAAAAATGTGTAGGTTTTTTAAGAGGGCAGCCGTGGCGGAAACAGGGGGAGTTGGGCTAACATTACCGGAGGCCCACATTGACATGCTCTAAATACTGGGTTGCAGCTCATTGTTGTTGTTTTTAATGCCGCATGTGGCACTTGCAGCAGCCACCAGAGTCTTGAGAATGGCATTTTGATTTATTGGCTAGTTCCAGAGCTGCGATTGCACAATCGCCGCCAAAAAAAAACTTTGCGACTATAAAACTATATAAAACTCCGTGGGGCTGGAGTGGAAGAGGCGGGGAATCCGTTCATTTTTTCCCACAATTTGCAAACAATAATGAAAACCCAGCTCACCGGCTGCTGCCCGACTACCTGGCTAATTAAATCAAATAAGCCATGCAAGCGCATTAAAAATGCAAGCAGCTAAAAAACTACAACAACAAAAAAAAACGCGAGCAGACAGGCAAAACAAATAAAATTGGGAAATAACACATTGGCCATATAACACGTCGAACGGTTAATGCTCTCGCCCCGGGAAGTTTTAAGCCATTTCGAAATCTAATTAAAAAATAAATAAAAACATTAGCTGCGATAAAAGTTCAGAAGCCATCCTTTCATACACAATATCATTTCTTAAAAAGTGTGGAGTAATCTTATTATTAATATTTATTATTAAAGGTTGCAAAAATCTGTGACAATATAAATATAGCCCAGTTCCATTTTAGAATAATTAACAAAAATGTTGTTCAATATTTTGTAAGGCCTTCAATCGAGTGTCTAATAAGTTTATTTTAAGTTTTTTTTTAAACTTACTGTTTATTTTTTAAGTTTTTTTTTTATTAATTTATAACCAATACAATACCAGTATAAAAAAAATCTTTAAGATACATTTTCCCACCAACTCCTGATAAAGCTATGGGATTTTCCAGAGGTTTCCTCTTTACTCCAAGGAATCCAATGCCGCAGCAATTAGTCCCGTCCAAAAAGGGCAGCGCAACAAGACGGCAGGAGCGGCAAATAAAAAATTAAGCTCCGCTGCATGCCACAAGTGGCCGAAAGTGCTTCCAGCCGGCCGGCAACGACCGATAAGAGAGCAACAACTGTGCAACGGGCCAACAAGACAACAGAAATATGGTCACAACAACTGCAACCCAACTGAAGCGGGCTAACAACAAAATTGGCAACAAAAAGGCAACCAATTAAGGCCAATTTAGTTGCAGCAACGCCAAGCGGCAGCGACACATGAAATAATCAGTGAGAAAACAGCAACCAGAGCAGCAACAACAATATCGCAGCATGCAAATGAGAGCAGCGACCAAAGTAACTCGATACAAATTTTGCGAAAAGGCAACAGCAACGGTTAAAAAACTATGTATGTGCAGGTATTTGCAAGAAATTTTCACATTTTTTTTTCTGCACCACGGGAACTGTGAGAAAATATGCAAAGGCAACTGAAACGGAAAACTTCAAGACAGTGAAACATTCCTAAAAAGAACATAGGACGACGAACTATATTAAAAGTGCAGTTTGTACAAATGAATATATATTTTTAGTCATTGTAATATACTATGACAAATATTCACACAAGTATGCAACTAGTTTGAAATTGCATTATAATATATTTATGGATTTTAATGGAAACTATATAAAGCTTATCAGCATCTCAAAAATATTTCTGTTTTAATGATCAGTTATGGAATGTCTACTACATCTCAAACTAGTTTTAAGTGTGTCCTAAAAAGCGAATCAAGTTCAGTTTGACTTATTTGTACCAAAGACCACTCATGTTTGTAGCTTGTTTTTGAAATAACAAAATTAATTAAAGTTCGTAAATGTATTGTTTGAGTTTTATGTAGTGAAGAAATGCTAAGCACGTACTCCTTTAAAAGCAAGTTCAACAACATTTGACGTTTTTTAAAATACATTATAAGGGAAAAACAATTGTTTATTGTATATTTTAATAATACCTTTCGTTTTTATAGTTACATCATGCTATAATATTTGGTATGTTACCGTATATAAGTATGTGTGTTTTCCTGAAAATGATTAGTATATCTGAACCAAGTTCTTCTTAAAGAAGTTAACCCGTAGTTTCATATTCTTGTGACAAACTGTCGGCTGTCTGCAATGAGTGACAAGGAGGGGTATATTAGTGTAGGAGCAGGAGATGCTTGAAGAATGAGACAGACAACTTGGAGCTGTTCTGATTTCGAATATTATTGATTAATGCCGCCCGATGACAGTATCCACTACAACAACACCATCTGTGTCAGGTTGCAGATGCAGTGAAATCTCTTAACAGCCGACCAGAGGAAGCAAGATAGAAGATGCGAGAGCGAGAGGGTGATAGGGGGCTAACAAGATGCTCGCTTGCATTAAACAATTGTTGGCTTGTTGTTGCTGTTTGCTCAGCTCAGCCCAAGGCGGCCCATTAAAACGCTTAGCAAGCAGCAAGTGCCGTGACCTTTTTCCCTCAACTTCCAGTTCTTTTGGCTGCCTTTGTCTTTTTTATTTCGATGATTTCATTGTAGCTGCTGGCTTTTTTGTTTGGCTTTTTTGTTGTGCTCAGTGGCCGCATCCGAACCTAATTGCACCATCGGCCTAAGATCTTCAGTACACAAAAAAGAAAATGGGGATCACCCAAAGTTGATATTTGCCAAACTGGTTTTAAATTAATTAAATAATTACTTCTTTTTTTAAAGCAAGTCCAAGTATGGATGCACTCGAATTTCTCAACGTAAGTTAAGAACTTGTATAAGTAGATCAATGCAGAACATTTACATTACATCTTTTTCTAAAGCTTTCGAAAAATATTAATTATATTAACGACTAAAATATGTTTTATGTTATTTATGCATTGATCATATTTTGAAAGAATTCTTTTGGGAAATGTCTTTTTTTTGAAATTAAATGTTTCAAGAGTATTGCAAGCACGTCCTACTACTTTTTCGAGTGTATTTTTTATGATCCAAAATAATAGAAGCCGCCAAGTATCGGGCCGTTGGTGTGGTTATTTCAGTGTGTCTTAAAGTGCATTATCTTTCTTTTCGACTTAATCAATTTAGACAGATCACACATACAGCTACACACTTAGGCTCAAAACATGCACACACCCACATGCAGGTGGCAAAAACTCCACCTCACAACCCGTTTTTCTCATTGCCAAGAAAACTACTGAGCTTTGCACAGACTTCTTCACTTTCTTCTTGTGCGTGCAAGTGTGTGTGCAGCCTCAGAAAGTAACTGTATCTCATAAATACACATTTACAACTCTTTTCATACATACCTGTCCAGCGAATTAGCAATGCCGCATACAAAAGAATACACATGTGTCGCTTTCAATTTTGCAATTGCAATATTGCAGTCTCTAAAATGGAAAACTCAAAACTCGAGCTTAAGCCACCGGCTAACACACACATATGCATTTACATAGGATCCAAACAAACACACACAGCGTTAATCAGAGGTAAACAAACGAGGAAAACTCGCGACGCGAACGAAAAGCACTTGCGTAAATATAAATATTGAATGGTTCGATTGGGGAAAAGTGAGGGGCAATAACCAAATACGCGACTCGTGTTCTGGCACGGAATGAGAAACTATGGAGTCTCGTCTCGTCCGCTGCGAGGTCCAAAGACGATCTGAATCGCGAACGAGATACTATATCTGAACTTCACTTTTCCCACATAGCATTTCCTCTGTCAGGTTTGTTGGACGCCAACAGTTCGCTTCGAACTTGTTGTGCCCGCATTATTTTAAGTTGCAGCGTTGCACCAGAACTATGTTATGTTCGTTAACATAGTGTTACTGTACTCTGTAGCGTGCCCCTTTGTATATCGCAAATATACTGAACTTTAATGGCTTAGCGCCAAGCTACATGTGTACCCTTTTATACAACGAAACTGAATTCAAATGGAAAAAAAACATACACTTCGCTCTAATGTAATTTTAGTTATTTATTCCTTACAAATGAGCACGTATTTAAGGGATTTCATAAATTATGGAAAATATTTGGATCAAATGTTATTTGGCAATTTCTACTAAATACCATGACTTAACTTAGATCCCTTAAATACCACCCGAATAAAGGACTTTAGTGTGACCCTATACAAACGGGGCGCTTGACAGTGCTGCAAAGTGACGATTGCAATCGAAAGGCGATAAGCATTGGAAAATAACGATACAGCGCCACCCCACCACCCAACCACCCTCCTAAACAACCACTCAGTGGTGAAAAATCACCCGTAGCTGAAAACTGGAACGGAAAACGGCGAAAATATGCTCAAGTCGGAGGTTCAGCACCAGTTCTGGATTACCAAAAAGGTGGTGCAGCGCAAGCTCGGAACGAAGGAGGACAAGCACATAATATCCTCGGACGCGGAGCTGGATTCCAAGATCGAGGTGTTCAAATCGATATCGGACACCAGCTTGAACCTGTGCAAAATCATTGACCAATACCAGGAGCGCCTATGCATCCTGTCGCAGGAGGAGTGTGTGTTCGGCAGGTTCCTCAAGGAGGCGGGAAAGCGGAGCAGAACCACGGGCGGTAGTATCGCCCACACGGCCAAGGCCGTATCCTTCGCTGGACAACAGAGGATGTGCGTGCGGGTGCCGCTCCTGCGGCTCCAGCACGAAGTCGATGTGTTCCGCTGCCGGGCGATAAAGGACACGGAGCAGACCCTCCAGACGATGGAGAAGGAGCGCACGGAATACCGCGCCGCTCTCTCCTGGATGAAGTCCGCCAGCCAGGAACTGGATCCCGATACGGGCAAGGGTCTGGACAAGTTTCGCACGGCACAGGCCCACGTGCGGGTGGCCAAGCATAATTTCGATGGTTACTCAATGGATTCCATTCAGAAGGTGAACGCGACGCTGAAGGACCTGTTCAATCCAATATTATACAATATAATTATTATTAATCCTTTCCAGATTGATTTACTAGCAGCTGCCCGATGCAACATGTACTCCCATGCTCTGGTGGCCTACGTTACCGAGTTGAAGAACTTTGCCCAGAAGGCCGCCTCCACATTCCAGACCATATCTAAGGCCTTGATTATAAAGCCCAAGTACGACTTCTGTGTGCTAAAGGAACTGTCTCAAAATGAAGGATCCACAGAGGAAGTGCCGCCAATCGAAGCCGTGGATAAGGACCAGTCGTTATTCTTTGCTGTAACTTCATATCCCAGAGCTCTAATTCAAGAACTTATTCTAAAAATGCATTTCCTTACAGAACGAGTACCAGGACAAGCTGGAAACCCAGCCGGAAATCAAGGAGTCCGAAGAGGACAAACCAAGTGCACCTCCCAATGCCTGCGGCGACAATGAATCCTTGCTTATTGAGCTTTCCAAGCAGCTGGAGGACAGTCCTCTAATAGATGCGCCGCTGGATGAAGATATACCTGCCCAAAATAGCACTAACAAGCTATGGTCCCGCTTGTTTAGCCAGCAGAATCAGCAACCCATACCGAGCCAAGTAGCCACGGACTCGAAGGCAAGTGCAGGTGGCGCCACCCCGGTTCCCAGCAAATCGCAGACCACCAACAATCCCTGGCTGGATCTTTTCGCCGACTTGGATCCCTTAGCCAATCCGCAAGCCTTCGATTTAAAACTGAGCGGCGGACGCAGTGTGGCCGAGCAGACCTGAGCAGATTACCCTCCCGCACAGATTATATTTGTTGATCTGCATATACCGTTGGAAACTAGCTAGTCAAAATGGAGAATCTTTGGATGTAACTTTTCGCTAAACGTTCAAAAACTTTTTATGTTTTATTTAAATAAAATTTATATGGGACACAGCAGCTAGAAGTGGATGAGGCGGACGAGAGGCAGGTAAAGTGGAGCAGGAGCCGCACTCATTTGACCGCCGCCTGTGCCTCCTTCTTGGAGTTAACCAGCTCGACCAGCTCTTTGACGCGACGTAAGCAGTCCTTTTTACTGCGATTCGGTATGCAGGCGGCGATGCAATCCCAGCGATCGGGTGTCGTCGTTGGATAGGTTTTAATGGCCTGTTCGAGCAGGGCTTGCTCCTCCTTGGTCCAGGTTTTGGAGGCAGCACCGCCGCCCGTAGACCCATTTGTGGCCGGAACTGGGGCTGGTGCAGCCGTGGGGTTTGCTGGAGCTGGAGCCGTGCCATTCTGCTTGGTTGACTGATTGTTCGCCTTATGATCTACACCGTTTTGTTTCAAGTTCTCCTTGCTCGCCTGGGCCGTCTCCTCGCCCAGGGTTATATCCTTACACGTCTGAACATCTTTCTTGGACTTCTCGAAACTGGCAAATGCCGCATCGTTGGCTTGAGTCTTCAGGGAGCTCTTCGAGTGATCTGTGTTCTGGAGCGCCTTGGCTTTGTTGAGCACATCCCTGGCATTGACCAGAACAGTGTTATCCGGGCTATGCTGGTTAATGAAAGTGGCTATGACATCCCAACGCTGTGCAGTGCCAGCGGGAAACAGATTAACCGCCTTGATAAGCAACTGCACGTTCTCATTGCTCCAGAGCTCATTCTTCTTGACCTCCTTAACGCCTTTTGGCGTGGCCGCTGAGCTGGCAAGCTTCTTGGCCTGTGTCTGGTTAATCTCCTCCAACTCGGCAGCTATCTTCTGCTCGGCCGTTTGAAGGGCAGCAACAAACGACTCACGGCCCTTGCTTTCCATTGCCTTATTTAGAGCTTGCAGCTCTGCCAGATTGAAGGTCTCGCAAATCTTCTCGGTGCCCTCCATGTGCTTCAGCTGATCCTTGTCGTTCTTGGCATAATACTTGCAGTCCTTGACCTTGTCGCGCAGCGTTTTGCGCTCCTTCTTAAGCAGCTTTTTCTGCTGCTCGCGTTCGATGCGGATCTGCTCGATGCGTTTCTGCTCGGCCTTTTCAGCCTTCTCCTTGGCCAAAGCCGCTTCACGGATGGCACGATCAGCTTCTGCCTTCTGGGCCTGGGCGGCGTCCATCTTGGCTCGCTTGGCAGCAGCCTTGCGATCCTTTTCCTCCTGCTTGAAGCGCTGAATGCGCTTATCATTGTTGTAGGCTAAATCGACGAGCGACCGGATACGAGACATTTCCTCCTTCTTGCGCTTGATTCGAGCCGCCCTGTTCTCCTTTTCGATCCAGCGACGTTCGTCGCGGTCCTGGCCCTTCTCCTTGTCCTCTTCGTCCAAGTAGCTGAATTCCCGCCATGACTTAAAATCGTACCAGAAGTTGTAGAAGCGCTCCACCTCTTCGCGTTTGGCGTCCACCTGCCCGAAGGAGGGAACATGCGGCTTTTCGCTCCAGCGCCCGTTAAGTGTGAAAAATTTGTTAAATACGCCAAAGTAGTCGTTATCGATGTCGTTCTGTGAGGGCAGCGAGTCGTCAAACTCGGGATCCACTGAGTCAAAGCTGCGGCGCGGCTTGGATGTGCCTGGAATACAAGATGGAGTATTAGATGGTTTAAGAGGAAATAGTTTAAAATCTTCCTGTCTATTTCGTACAATTGTTTACAATTATTCAAAGTGTTTAAAGCCAAAAAAATTCTGTTGTATAATAGTAAGTTATAATTTGGCATTTTGTTTAAAAGAATGTGAGAGCAAACAACTAGTCCTATTTTTAGATATGCAAAAATAAAGCTTCAAGTTCTGCGCGCTTAGACAAAGGCAACAGCACACCAATGAATTAGATCGAGTATAAATTAGTTTCAGATAATTTAAAATCTTAATTGATTATTATACTCAACAGGATTGTATGGTATCATAATTTTATATAGCTTAAGCAAATGCTCTGAAAATTAATATCAAAATATTCTTATCTGTCGATTTGCATGGGCAATGCGAAGTCCGAAGGACACCCAAGGATCAGCAAGGACATTTTCTTGACACCCACCCAGTATCTCGTAAGCTTTGGTTATGCATGTGAAGTAATCATCGTCCTGGATGACTTCCTCGCCCTTGGCTTTCCGCTTATCGGGATGGTGCAGCAGAACCATGCGCCTGTAAGCCCGTCGAACATCATCCTCGCTGGCCTCGTATCTAAAGGGTGATTTAGTCAGACAATACAGTATTAGTTGGGGAAGTCCCATTAAATATTGATAGAAACGAACACATGGGAAGAACACCACGTGCTGCCGTCGCACTAACCGGAGCTTGCCCAAGCCAAGAACGGCGTAATGATCCTGGTCCTTCCACTCCTTAGGATCCAGCGACTTTAGGTAGCTGATGTCCACCTCCTCGCCCACGCCCTCCAATTTCTCATCGCTTTCGCTGCGCTCCACGCCGCCGGGAGCTAGAAATTGGCGCCGTTGCGCAAAGTAAGCGAAGCCAACGCGCTCGATTTTACGGCGAACGACCTTGAGCGGCAGCTGCACCTCCACCGCCGTTGCTACCGTACCGCTCGTCATCTCTGGTCAGGTCCGCTGGTTAATGGGCATTCACCGCCACTCCTGTGGATTCACGTTACTCAAAATTTGGCGATCCGCTGCCTTCAAAACGTCGAAATCCAATTAATAATCACACTTTTCCGCAGCACCGCATGTGTTTCGACTAGTGGTGGTGAAACATCGATGCCATCATCGATTATGGCGCTGGTAAAATCGATTGGCTTCCTACTCTATATTTGATCGATAACAGCAAGCATGTATCGCTGGCACTTATTGGCAGTGCTGCCAGCTGCTATAGCTAAAATCGAATGGCAACTGTTGTATTGGTTTGGCGCCAAAGTGTGACCGTATCTCAACTAATGGTTATTTATGATTTATATATTTAGTTAACCGTCTTAACAAATTATTAATCCACGTTCATTACATAACAAATCCTACACTATTAAATACATTCCACATTCGAGTTTTTGTTATAATGGGCCACTAAAAAAAGAAAGTGTCATACAATAGTTAAGAAAACGACTGTTTATAATTCATTTGAATGATAACTTGACGTATATTCCAAAAACCATTAAGTTCTACCATTTGTTAGTTTTGCTTATCACATTTATTTATAACGAATTGTATAATTACAATTAAAGTGCTAAATAAGTGCTGGCTGTATAGTAATACACCTTTTATTTGCCAAAATCCATTTCACATTTCAGTAACACTTGACCTCATTACATTTAGATGGTCGTAAAATATTTTATACATAAGTATGCTTACTTTATTTACATTTCCGCTCTTTGATCAAAAGAAACGGTTTGTACAACTAATATTTGGTTTTCTAATTGATTACTGGCTGTTAAATTGACTATTAGTACTAGAAAACTAGTTGGTACACATTATGGTTGAATTGAACGAAGCTAGTAGGTTCATTGGCATTTCGTATGGTTGGCTTTTGTGGGAAGATCCAAATATCTTACTCTAAACAGATTTGAAACGCACACATATAAACGACAGTTCTTAAGTTTAACGACTAGAATTGTGCTGAGATAAATGTAATTCTTGCAACTTCAAGTATGGTGATTTAAAAATTCTACTAAGTAGCTTCAGTGTCGTTCTCCACCATTTCATTTCAGTGTTAAGCCAAACTTTGAAACATATGCCGGCGTAACTCCATTTGTATAAAATCGTTCCAAAAATAAATTCATCAGACACTCTATCGCCTTGAGATCGACTTAGACCCAGTGAGTGCGCGTACTCGGCTATAACGCATCGTTGTGGCTCTTCGATATCGTCGTCTCGATCTGGTCGATCCGTCGGAACGAGGGCATATAGCTAGAGCTGGCCTGCGTGACGATCGAGTTGTTGGAGGAACTCTAAAATATTGAATAGGAAAAATATATCATTATATAAGATAGGTTCTAGAAAATACTCTTTCTAATTAAACAGAATCATATGAACAACTTAAATACTATTTGATATATAATAATTTTTGAAACACTACGTATTGTACCTTTTTCTGTCGATATGAACGTCCCCGAACACGGGTTGTATTCCGGCGCACAGGATTGACCGTGGTGGACTTTTGGGATAACCGGACCGAGCTGAACGTGCTTCCCCGATGTCCTCGACGGATTTGCGGCGAAGGAGTGCCCGTGGCTTAAGCATTAGAATCAAATTAATGTTATAAGAATTTTAAGTTACCCGAAAGGAACACTTACGTGTTCCGGCAATGGCTGTGCTGCGTTTGCTAGCCTGAAGCATTCCGAAAACCACGGCACTGAAGGATCCATGATGGGAGGTCTGCCGCTGAAGATTCGGGGTTTGGGCCAGGGGAATCCCGGCTGGCATGCGAACCGGTGAGATCAGCTGGCTCTCCGATATTCCCTTGGGATGCACATAAAAGGTGGTCATCATGCCCTTGCCCTTCACAGCGATTTCACCACGTTTCTGTGGGATTTTGAAAAAACGTATAAGAATTCGGGATAGGTAACAAAAGACCCACTTACCACACACGTGTAACCCCTGGAGCAAAGCAATTCCGCCGTATTCTCCGGAACCTGAACTCGCCAGTTCTCGCCCGTGGAGTCCATTCGTGATGCCACATTGACCGTATTGCCCCAGATATCGTAGACCGGTTTCCTGGCTCCAATCACTCCACTTACCAAAGGACCACTGCAGATGCCCACACGCAGCTGGAAGTTATTGAAGGCATCCCCATTGATCTCCTCCAGCTTTTGCTTCATGGCAAATGCGAACTCCACCAGGTCGCAGACACTATCCTCGGAGGTCTCGCCGCGAAGTCTGAGATGCTCGTGATTTAATCCCGCTGCCGCCATATACGTGGCACCCACTGTTTTGATTTTCTCCACCGATGCGAATCGTGGCTCCTCCAGCAATTCATCAAAGTCACCTGGTTTGATTTGTGCCGTGCGGCATCATTAGACATTTGCAACCGGGAGACAATGCTTAATCAATCAACTCACAGATAATCTCATTGAGAATACGTATACAGGCCTTGCCATTGTCGATGTCCTCGGAGTAAAAGTCCTGGAAGTTCGGAATGGAGGCGAACATCACGCCGCAGAGATTGTGCATCTTGGAGTAGAGCTCGTCCGTGTGCTCGTCGGATAGGTAATAGGTGGCTACATGGTCCGGCAGAATGTTCTGCAATCAAATGGTTTAATTAATGAAAAATGCAGAGGAAGGAGCAGGTAGACCAAAATAGAATTGGGTTACATTTTCCCCTTCCTATTTCATGGTTATTATCCCCTTTTTTGGCCCTGTGTATTTGACCAAATATCTTACCTTAATTAATGTGTCATTAAGCGCGCGATTGGATTTCATGTTGGTCAGTTCACGCTCGGCTTGTTCCTTCCATATGAAGTCCAGACGCGAGGTTACCTGGGGAAATCGGAATGAGTGATGGGTCGAAAGCATTGGTCGCACCTTCTCTTACCTCCACCAATCTAGCATGGTAGCAGACCATCACCAGGAAGGATATTAGCAGTATCAGCATTTGGACTCCAAGCGGCATGCCCAGTCTGGAGAGCTCCACCAAACTGAAGCTATCGCCGGACCCGAACTTCATCATGATCAGCGTGGTGTAGAATGCCACCATGGCCAAGGCCATCAGGGCCTTGACCAGGTAGTACAGCTTCAATGCGGTGGCCAAGGACACCAGGCAGAGCACCCAGGTGAACACCAAGTACTCCGGATGGGCGCACTGCCCCTCAACATCCGAGGAACTTTGCATCACCGAAGCATCTGAATAGCTGAGGTTACTGAGAGAAACACTGTGTCCATTTGTGGTCAGTGTATAGGGCCGATGGGACTGCGGTAGTGGAGGAGTCAAATTCAAAGTGAGGGCGTTGAGCGTGCTCCTCACGAACTCGTCGGAGGGACCACTACTTGTAATATCCACCAGGGGAGTGGGCCCTCCACTGGCCGGAGTGCTAATTGTGATATTGTGATGGATGGTGGCAGACAGATAGACATTCAGCTTGAACTCCTTCTCCGTCATGGAGATGTTGCTGTATGGCGAAACCATTCGCAGGAATCGTGAGTGCTCGTCGGCGGTGCCTATGTAGGTGGAAGAAGGGCACAGGACCAGTCCTATGGCACTCAGCATGCACATGGACACGATGACGCCGCAAATGAATAGAGTGCGACGCTGCCGTTGGTGTACCAATTTCGCAGAGTTCGTCTTCAGGCAGCGGGGTAAACCTAGGGAGTAATGGTGGAGTATTTAGACCTGAGGTACTGAACTTGAGTAGTTTTATGTTTTTCATAATGCTTTGATTCAATTGTATTCATGCTCACCTGGAAACTCCTCGGCCATGACCAGGACGCAACAAAAAGTTAGAATTACCGTGCCCACGGAGAGACAAATAATGAGACGCGTGCAGCGTGGAATGATGATGACCTGGCACAGCACCATAAATATCCAGATGACAAACACACACAGCATATTGGATCTGAATGGAGTAGATGGGGTCGGTACAAAATGGCAGGGGGGGGGGGGGAGAAATCAATTAGCAATAGTTCATTAATTAAGAGAGTCCTGGCCTTTGTTGGTTTTCCATTAACAGGCCTGCACACGCACCGGAACATATCCTCCCGCAACTGACAGAACTTCTGCTCCTGGCTCTTGTCCTTGAACTTGAGGGTCCAGGGATTAAGGTACTCGCGTCGGATTTCCTTATTCGAATTGATTTGAATGTTCTGCTCGATGAACTCGTCGATCTGGATTTCGAGGAATCGGGTTGTATTGTAGAAGCGGGGGACTGCTAGTTGACTCCACTTACCTCCTCATCCAAAACCGCCACCGAGACTCTATGATCCTCCTTCGTATCAACCAGTATGGAGTCGGCACGATTTAATCCATCTTCGGGACTGTTAAGCTACGGTCGCCAAGATATTATATGTGAAATTTTTGTTTAAGCATTAAAGTAAGTGACCTTACGTTCTTGAACGGAATCTCGGGTATCCAGTCGGTGGTGGACTCATCCTCAATGATCAGACCCTTGCCGTCGATGGCCTCCGCCAGGTTTTGAATGCTGCAGGCTCCGTTCCTGGGTCGCAGCTGGACTTCCAGAGGAGCCGACATCATGGCGGTGGGAGAGGACACGGTGGACATGCCGCATGGGCCCGTTCCCCCACCTCCGGTGCCACCTGCTCCTCCCATTACGCCACAGCCGTTCCTAATCCTGCGGCTGTCCATGGCCACGCCCTCGACCACATTGGGCAGGGAGTTCAGGGATATGTTCTTCTTCTGTTGCTGCTGAAGAAGTTGCGTGGGCTGCTGGGCGGGCACAGCAATGGTGGCCGCGTACTCCAGACTCCGTCCGTCGATGCTGGCGCCATCGTTGCCTGTCGCGGTGACCCCGCCGATGCTTCCGCTTCCGCTGGCCGAGATTGATTTGGGCAGGGCGGTGGGCGTGGCGCAGGGGGGAGCAGCAGTGGCCACACTTCCCGCCAAATGGGCGCTGCTGCGCGTGCCAAAGCGCCGCTTGGGTCTGTTGAAGCAAGCGAAGGGTTAGCAATTGTCGGTTTGGTATTTGAATGCACTCGCAGAAAAGGTTGTGAAACATAAAATAAAGATATGAATAAAAATGTTTAATTTCTCTAATGAGATGCCTAACAATCGTACATATCCACTTATATACTTTGTGTAATTAGTACGAGGGACATAAAATGTAACTTAAAAGTATTACAAGTTTTCGCTTCGTGCACTTTTCACTTACCTCAATGGCTCAGTGCGCTTGATGAGGTAAGTCTTAACGTTCAGCATTTTGAGGTGATTGTCTCGACAGCCGCCGTTTCCCGGCTCCACCTCGTAAGCGTCGTTCAGGCACTTGAGCGTCGCCTCCGAAATATGGACTCTTCTGCAGGAGGAGGAAAAGAAGGGGCGTTACTAAAACAGATTTCGAGGGGAGAGTATTAGCAGTTGGCCAGACTTCAGTTGTAAGTTCGGAAATGTAGTTGGCGAAAATTAAATTCAAATATTTGCATACGTTTTCTACGAATGTGCGTGGTGATTTGAACCACAAGAACCACCGACTATTTCCCATTTTCCACTTTTCCCGCCAAGCTCTTTGTGTTTTCTTGTGAGTGTGTGTGTGTGGGGGGGGGGAGTAGGCCCTTCATAATTGGGTCTCCGCCTGGGTTCCTTAGAGCCTCTCGATATTGTTGCTTGTTTCTGGTTGCCGCCCAGGCCACCATCACATCAAAGCATTTTGCATTAAATTGAGCTTTTCATTTCTGGGTCTTTTCATTTTGTTTCGGGTTCTGTGGTCGCTCGGATTTTCCCCATTTTCCCCCATTTGCTGGGCGAGCTGTTTCTTTCTATTATTTGGTTTCTTGTGTCTAAACACGCCAAGCTTGCAAATTCCCAAACAATTGTTGTGAGCTACACAGGAGCAAAGAAGCCAAATAAAGAGCTTGGACTAAGCCACAGGACCCGTAAATTGGCCAATTAAAACTGCGGCCAAAATTAAGAAGAAAATTAATTAAGACTTGCAGCCAAAGTCAAAGTTATTTGAATTACGTATAGTTTTACAAATTAATTTAAGACCGAGGTGGTAAGGTAAACGCAAAACGAAAATTGTCGGATGCCCAAGCTACATAGCTAAACGAAATGCTTTAAGTCTGAATTAAAACGCACCAAAAACGTATATATTATATATTTCTATTTCATCAGATATTAGTAACAGGGCAAGTGTAAGCTTTAAATCATTATGACTAACTTATTAGTTGAACATGTGGCTACTGACTGTCCAATTGAATTTAGATCTTTTGACCTTTAATTCACTTGCATGGTTAATAACAGAATCATTTATGCGTTAACTACCGTCCTAATTTGTGATTTGCTGGCTTATTAGTTAAATTAACCTGCCAACATTTCAGGATATTCCCCTGCATTGGAGATATCTACTGGATATATGGTTTTGTCAACTCATTAGGTATGTACTCACACGCAGCCGTGTATTCGGATTTCTACGTGACTGGCTTACTTACCCGGGAATTCCGCCGGATTCCATGTGATTCGCAATGATAACATCATTAGACCAGACGTCAAAATGCCATTTCTTGTTGCCCAGGACACCGCACATCACCGAACCGCTGTGTATGCCGATTCGCATGTTGAGGTCCACCTGCAATTTGCGAAACGCACTTCTTAAAATATGCAAAGCACAGCAGAAATATTTGCACCACGGAAAATTCAAAACGAAATACACTTGGAAAGAAAATGTGAACAGAACGTTATCAAAATACACTCTGAAGAGGAAAAATTATTTCAAATTGATCTTTAAATTTCTTATATTTTTCCTTTTCAGAATTAAAAATGTGATCGATTGGAAAGCATCCGAATAGTAAATACATGGCTTGAGTTATTATTTGAATTCCTAGTACGCCACTATAATCTTAAAAAGGATAGAAAAGTTTAGAATACTTAATAAACCTCAAACTAGTACAAACGTTTCTCTCTAGAACTCAGTTTATTATTCATTTCGCTGCCACATGCTCGAAATTTCCCATGAACTCTCAGCAGGTTCACAGACTGAGTTACCCAGTCAATCGTCAGACTGCCGCAGCAATTAAATCGCCGTTCCAATTATGCAACTGCAGGCGGCATAAATCCCCATAAACGAATACGGGATTCCCCCGTTTTTCTGCGGCATGCCTCAGGCTGCAGTTGCACCGAAAAAATCAATTAAATTCCAGTGGCAAGCTCGCCGTATGAAAATTTAACTCTCGCTTCTGCTTTTCGGCCGACTGTTGTCCGTTGCCTTTTGCTCTGTTGAGATTTGCATACAAATGAATTGTCAACACGTCCGATGTCCCTGCTCAACAGCTCCTGCTCCTATATACTACCACCATACCATACTATATACGTGCTATAGCCTCCGCCCATGGTCAAAAATGGTCACTGGATTGTAAAAAAAAATCAACGAATAGCTGCTCGCAAATAGAGGAATGGCAAACGGTTGAAGCTGAACAAGAGCTCTATAGTTCTATAGATGGTTTCCTCGACTATCAGATACCCGTTACAGCTAGTGGTGTGAAATTTCTTTTTTCTCGGCTTATCACCAAAAAGTCTACTAGATACACAATTTTAAAAATTCTTTTTTAAGCTTGTCTTGCTTGAAGACAAATAATAATAAAATAATAATAAAAAAAATAATAAAATAAAGGCCATCAATAAATGTTTCAAAAGTGAACAGTTTCAACTGTCTCTTGAACAGAAAGTGACAGTTTTGTTCACTTTGTGTGCATTTACGATTTTAGAATCAGATTTCTTTATTTCCGATATCTAACTGTTGTACACTCTGGGAGTAACGGGTATAAAATGGGTCTTAAATATTTCAATTGTGCCGACCTAACGAAATGGAAGCCATGAGACCTCAACAGATGTCAGTTGGTTTGCGTTTAATGTAGCTCGTGGAAAACTATTATTTGTTCATTTTCGATTTTTTTACGCAAAGGTACAAAAAGGATTTAAATAAAATGTTAAGCGACACTAAAAAAGGATCAAACTGCACAAAGTAAAAAAAATGGAAAGTGAGTTCTTGAAATACTAGTTTTAATTTACAATATATGGTTGCAGTCCTATTTAAGGTTACCTTTATTTAAAAGATGTATGTTATTAAGCTATTTACCATCAGTTATTTTATTTCACCCTATTGCCCTCAAAAGTATGCTACACCTTTAATGGATTTTCCATTTGCTCGCTATACCTTTTGTTTGTTTAAATCATTTAAATAAAATTTTGAGGGCCACACTTCATCGCGGTCGTTCCGTTTCGTTTTGGTTCGATTTGATTCGATTCCACTTACATGCGTGTGCAGGCGCACATCCTTAATGGCCTTTATCATGTGCAGGCCAGTTTCCACGCTGCACACCGCGTGATCCGGCCGCGTCTTCCAGTTGTCGCTCTCGAACTGGGACACACAATAGTAACAATCGCCCAGCAGCTTCACACGCAGGCAGTGGTTGTCCTTAAAGGGAAAAGGGCGGAAAAGCATTCAGCAAGTGCAAGGCACCAAAGAAAATGTTTAAATATCATTTAAATATCGTGTTCCTTAAAAGCTCTTCGCTTTACAACAAAATATTTTACAAAGTCGAAAACATTTTTTGTACTTTCTTGAATTTAAAGCAAAATTAAATTGTAGTAGTTTGACTTTAGAAAATCAACAAGAAATTGTTGTAATTTATAGTAAATGTGTACTTTAAAATAAATATTGAAATGATTTTATTTAATTATTTTATATTTATTTATTTATATTTTCAAGCAACTTACCTCCGCAATGCGATCGAATCGGGCGAACAGGTCATTTAAGATTTTCACCAGCTGCTGGGCCGAAGTTTTGCTGGCCAACTCGGTAAAACCCTGTGGGGAACGAAAAGCAAAGGTGTCCAAATGCAGACAATAAACCTCTCAGGCTATTTTATACACCTACCTTAATGTCGGCGAACAAAATGCTCACATTGTCCATGGGATAAACGTACAATTTGTTGAACTGCGTCTCCACCGTGGGGTCCGTGCCCTTGTACATTTCGCTGCGAATTTGATTGTTCACGATGTTGGGCAGAACTGCGAAAGGGAGTTGAGTTTTGCGGAGTGGGGTTAGCACCAACTTGAACACGAGCCAAACGCAATATATATTCGCTAAAGGACCCGCAAACCGGAGGCAAAAAGCATCGCCGACTGCCTGCAGTTGTCAGGCAACACGAAATTACCAAGAAAGGCGGAGGTTTCGCCTACCTGGTCTCTTCGTGGAAAAATGTCACGGAGAGTCCCTTGAAATAGCGCTAACAACCTATTAAGAGGGGCATTTGCGCATTTCAAGTTTCATTTAAAGTAAACAGCAATAATATCTCGAAAGGAATGCAGCTAATATCAATCAGACAAATGAATGTGTGTAACAAAATTATTATATGGAAAATACCTTACAAACAGAAAAAACTTTATTTTATTTTTTCTATTTCATTTAATACCATTAGACATATTTCAATAAAGCGAACATATATTTCATAACATATTTCAAGGAAGCGAAAAACAAGTGACGATCGCAAGTAATAAGGTGGATAAGGTTTTCGATATTTTTGCATAATTTTATTAGTCTTGAAAATTTCTACGATTTGGCAAAAAACTTTCTTGTCCAAACCGGTCAAGCCCCCACTTTTGCACAATTTTAAATTTGTTTCCCATATTATTCCCCAATACCTATAGGTATCCTTGAAAAATTATAAAATTTCGAATTCACACGATATTCACGGGTATCTGATAGTCGGGGAACTCGACTGTAGCACTCTCTCTTATTAAATATTAATTATATACGAAAATGCATTTTTGTATATTATATATTTACTTGAATCCAGTAGTTTTTGAGTGCGCTGGAGCTCCTTTTCCGACTCTTTTTTGTGCTCCATGGCCTTGTGCGTTTCTATGAATGCCAGTCGTTGTCCGCGATCCGTGAGATACTTTGTGTACATTCCGGCCACGTTGATGGCCGTATACAGAATGAAGTTGGCAAAGATCTGGAAGAGCACGCACTCGGGATTTATGGTGGCCTGCGGGAAAAAATGGAGAGCTTAGGCAAAAGTCACAAAACAATTTCAATTCCAATGGCTGGCCAATTACCTCGCCGTGCTGCAGTTTGATGATGGTAATTACGGCCAGGTGACAGCTGGCCGTGATGGTTCCGCCCACAACGCACCACTTCAGGGGCAGTGGCAGCATCGCATATGGCACGAAGATGACGAACAGGATGTACCAGACCAGGTACTCGCGATCCGCGAATCCCACGCCTTGTCCAACGAATCCTGCAAATCGCGAGAGATGGAAAATCACTGTTGCGACCTACAGCACTTACGACTCATCCCGCAGGGGGCGCCCAAAAAGGATTAGTCCTTTTGACGGTCCGTGCAGGTGACGCATGATTTACGACCCACTCACCCTGGATGTTGAAGAGCACCCATGTGCAGACCGCCGCCCAGTGCAAATAGTTGTTGGCAAAGCAGCGCCAGTAGCCCAAAAAGCAGATGGCCATGTTGGCAATCCCGCAGCACACCGACCAAGTGATGGCCGTCGCCATGCTCTGAAAACAAATTAGGAATATTTGATAAGCCAATACACTTCTTAATGTAAATTCAAAAATTCGGATATGAGTTTAATTAAAGAACTAGTCTCCTTTCAAAAGTTAATTCAAGTTCAATTAACAATTATTCCACTCACCGTTCCATCGTCGCTTTCAATGGGTCCCAGTTCACTTCGCCGCATTATCCAGACAAAGGCCAAAACAATTTTTAGAACAAAGTCAACTACGTTCACAATGATTAGGGATTTTTGGCGCTGTCGGTGCGTATAGGTCAGGTAGGATCGTTCCAGAGAGCTCTGCTTGAAGGAGTTGGTCAGCGAAGGACACAGGATTCCTTTCACCACGTTGCCGCTCTTGAAAGCCGAATACATCTCGTTGTTTAAAGGGCGCTGCGATTGACCAGGAATGCTGGCTAGTGAGTTTCCAGATTCCAAATCGTGTTCTTTGAAAGATTAAAACGAATCATAATTTGTATAAATTGTGAATCAAGAACTACGCACTATGCTATATAGATAGACTATATATAGATAAAAAATGAAATATTAAAACCTTTGATTATTTTTCATTTATTTCCATAATCAGTATATACTACTATTGAAATAACACAAAAAAGACTTATAAGCAACTAAGTAAGGTACTTATGTGGCTTACTTCAATTGGCCTGGTCAAGTCCCTACCCGCTTACCGAAATTGCTGTTGCCAAAGATGCTGCAACTCTCCGTCCGGCGTTTGGGTCCGTAGGCCCGCTTGGCCTCCACAATCCGGACGGACTGCACCCGCAGAGGCGTCTGCTTGGCCACGCCCCCGCGCAGGGGGCCGCCCTGCTGTTTCTTGCGCAAATTGGACAAAATTGATGTGGTGGAGGCACGCAGCGATGGCGGCAGGTCGCCAGAGCCATTGTCCTCCATTTGGGCACCGTCGCCGGGAAGTCGGGGTATTTTAGACATGTCCGGAGTGGCCATTGCTGTGCTGGCTGCATCCTGCTGTTTTTGGTTTTAGCTTGGCTTTAATTAGTCCTAAGTGCGTGGGCGCACACATTAGCTTACCTCGGAGGACGCGGCATCGGCTGCCACTGAGGATGTGGCCGCTGCTCCAGTTCCGTTGACCGTAATCTGCTCATCATCCGTGGTCTGCGCAGCGGGATTACTTAGACCCAGCCCATCAACTTCCTCGCCATTCACCACCGCCTCATCGTCATCATCCCCCTCTAGTTTTAGGTCGTCGATTTGCGCCAAGGCGATGGCTCCCTTGTCCACTGCCCGGCGCAGCACCACCCTCTCATCGGGTTCTCCCTCCTCTCGCGGAGCAGCTGACTTCCCACCCATGGTGCCGCCTTCTGGAGGCGCCTCCTCTTTCGTGTCGCTTCCCCGACTGTGTTGCAGCGAAAAGGCCGACGAGGGCGTCGCACTCAACTGGCGCAGGTGCACCTCGTCTGAAACCAGCTTGTCGTCATCCATGTTGGCCAACTGTCCCTCCTCCGCGGTCCTGGAAGGAAAAGGAACTTAAATTATTTAAACAATTCATTCTGGAAAAATATAATTGAAATACTGTTGCAACGTTTGTTGTTGACTAATTTCAACTTTTAAATATAGTAATAATAAAGACAGGCAGAAATAATAGGTCGGTGTGGGACAGTACTTCATATAAACCATTTTATTTAATTAAAATCAACTTAATGTTTCCAGTGCACATCAATTTTCTAAATATACTTTCAATTTCAAACTTTCCTTTGAAGTTGAGGTACAGCTAGATGAATGTAAGTATTTGCGAACATAAAGTCAAAAAGTAAGTCTAGTCCGGCAAGACGAAACTTATATACAGTGAACTTATTATTGAAAAAAGGTGTATATAGAAACAACTAACCACGATTTCTTTCTTTACATATTGTCAAAAATGATTAAATATTATTAGATTATAATATAATTATAATGTAATATAATAATTAGACTTAAAACTCAGTAAGATCCGAAGAAGAACGTATATACTTTTAATAGTGGCAAATGACTCGTTCATTTGCAGAAAGTAAAAAAACATTTTCTTTTAAGATTTTTAAATTTAAATGTAAAATCTGTATTCCCAAAAAATTTTATGCTAAAATTATTGATTGACGTAATGAAAGGCTGTTATATGCTTGATTCTTTAAGCTGAAAAGAATGAATAGGACATTATTGGGAATTTGAATTAATTTGTGCCTCTATGGGTGGTCCTTCAAATTGCTTAAAACCAAGAATAGCTAACAATACTCAACACTCATTCGTTTTTGAGTCCTTAAATCGGAAAATTTACGTTGGCTTTAGTGTGAAATAGGCTGTCAGTATTTAAATTCATAAAATTATATTACCGTACATTGCGGCATTTAAACAATTTGAACTTTTTGTTTAAAAGAAACACAATTACAATTCTGGTTAGGGCTATGAGAACTTTTACTCGGAATTGTATTGTGTGTGTAGAAATTTCTAACTTAAGCCACAATTGATCTGATTATTATTTATTGCAATTCCATTACGGAGTAAATCAAAATTAAAATTGTCGAAATGAAATTTCACGATTTGTGGCATTTAAATCATTTTTTGATTTCAGTAATTTATGCTTCTGGAATCTGGCAGTAACAGCCTTTAAATGTCTTTGGCAAACGACCTTCGGAGTCTGAGAGCTTCTGAATAATTTTGTGTTGTCTGGAATTGTTAATGTTTCAGCTGATAACAGAGCGGATATATATTGTATATATATATACCTTTGCATATACATTTCAATATGCTTTATAGCTTGTTTAATTCCCGGTGCCGCAGCGGAAACGCAAAATGGCAAGGCAAGTCAACGCGACGACAGTGGAAAATGGCGCGTTGATGTCGTTGTCATTATTCAAATTAGCAGTGGGGCACTCACACACACGAGTCCACCAATACGCGTGCAGGCATGCGTACATATAGACACACACACATTCCATCACAAAAGTAGCACACTTTTCTGGGAAATTAATTTTAATCCTAGCTAAAGGACAAAATAGGAAATACCAATACGTCGATGGGTCAACTGCGACATGTGGGAAGCCTTATAAATAAGCCCTATCGATTTCATAAAAAATATAGATATTATTATTTTTAAATCTAAGGCAGTTACTTTCGATTATCTTTATAAATGTTGGGTGTAACTGTTAATAAATCCTTTAGTCGCCTTTATTAATTTAATCAGTTTACTTTATACGCCTTTAACGGAAACAACGGGCATGTGACCTTTTGTATTGCTAAATATCTTTGTGGTTATTTATGTTAATGTGATCCATTCACTGCTTGCATGGCCTTTATTATCAAAACTGCTGACAAGTCTTATCTGTCCAAAGGAACCTAATGTATTTTCGGTCCGTTTTACCAGACAGCGTGGATTGTATTTACCATGTTTACTTGCCTAGCCATCGGTACATCGGTATCTCCCTATCAATACACCTTTCTAATCTCTGCCACATAATAATGGAAACTATGGGGGAAGTAATGAGAAGTAAATGCTTTGAAACTTCGATTTACTGACATGGCTGTGCAAGTAATAACGAAAAACTCTGATAAGTACTGGATGGCCCCCACATCAGATGGAATTTTCCGCCATGCGTAACAAACAATCCATTTTCACATCATAGCGTTATCACAGTTTAAATGAAATTCTCGGACTGTAAAGATGCGGATTTTAGCACCTTAGCAGAAAATCAACCAACCATTGAGCATTTAACATCCTCCACCTACAGATGCTACTATGTATTTGTTTACGCACCTGTAAGATGTTTGGTCCAATAAAAGACACACTATCACATGCCAGATCGCACCGGACTATGTTCCGTTTCAGTGATTAACACATTGTCACTCCGGTTGCACCACGTTGCGATGAGTAATCCAGCAAGGAAAAGCGAGCAACTGAACCCAAAATCCAGTTGAATCGAATGGAGTTTATCGCCAGCGGATGGATGGGTTCGAGATAAACTTCTAATATAATTATCGCGTATATAAATGTGTTGATAATGGCGCAACAATATTCAAAATACAAAATCGATAAATCGAACGCGGGCCAGGGTTCTCCGCGCCCATCATTGTCAGGTTTGAATATGCAAATATGGAATCTATTCCGTGATTCACCCAAAGAACTTTGCACTGTTCACCGATTTTCTCGACTTGGCGTCATATACCATGCAAATGTTGATCTATACCGTGTAGACTTATAGACATATGTTAGCTGCGACTGCTTAACAGGTTTTACTTATTAGTAGTATTATTATTTATTCTGCCGCCAGCGGCTAGCTTTGGTTAAATATAATTTTTCGCGTCTTTCACATCGGACTGGCGTTTAGCAACTGAGCGAGAAAAAAAGTCGCCATCACCAATCGCCGGGATATAATATGATACTGTCGAGCTCAATTCTGATTTTGGTTTGGCTGGGTTCTCTCCATATTACCCATATTAGCCATATTTTTCTCTTTTTTCTCTCGCGGTGACGCCAAGTGAAATCAGTTTTGGTCAACAATGTTGCTGATATGGTAATTGACTCGAGTTCGCTGCGTTGACTTGATAATGATAATTATGATGGGTGCCCAAATGATAATAAGCTGTATCTGGCTAAATGTTTGGCAGGACTACGGTTAATTTTCCGAGTTATTAAACATTACAGCCCTGGAACAAACACACAACTCAAAGCTGTTATTTGACTATAGTTCGATGGGTTCACTGTTGTTTACTGAATATATGAGCAATGGAAAAGCAATCCCAGTAAAGCGTCATCTTTGGAATTTTTTAAATTTGCCCATATTTTGGCATATGGCATTTGAATTAAATTCCATGTATAGCCTGGGGCAAGTAAAAGCCATTTTAATTGAAGTGTCCCCAGCATAGAAATATTTTGAATTTTATTATAACTGTTCAGAGTTTTTTTGTAAAATCGAAACAAGGCTTTTATAATGGATATTCCCCTTATTTTTGCCAATTTCCTATAAAGATTTCGAGGTGCGTTTAGAAACGTCGAAAGTTCAGATATAAAATGTCAGATATAAAATGTCAAAGGCATGTCTGCAATGCTGGCTATTATTTATATAGACAAACAGTGGGGATAGTTCCAAGTCCCAATCAGCCATTCCAGCCACCCACTTTTGGCCCAAAAGGGCTGGGAGACCAAAGGAAGACGGGTAAGGGGGCAGTCCTAGTCAGTCCTTTTTATGAGCTTTTGTTGGCTTGTTGAATTTATGGCCATAAGAAACTTGTTAAAGCACATTATTGGGTGTGTAACAAGTGCGTGTACCGATGTGTGTGAGTGTGTGTGTGTGCTTGTGTGTGTGTTTGTGGGCTTGTTTGCCTTCGGTGCTGCTACTTTCGAGTCGCAGACTCAGAAGAAGGGGGTGGAAACGGGGGGCTTAAGGCGGCAGCTGCTAAGCTAAGTAGATTAAAGTCATATTTACACGTCTTTGCTATATGTGTGTGCACCTGAAAGAAATATATGTAACATGGAGTAAGGCTGAAGGCTGGCAACAACCCGGTTGGCAGCGCTGTTGAGCAGCAACATGATTGTCGGAAATCGAAGTTATCGACAATCAGTCATCGAAGGAACGATCGCAAGGCAGCAGTGAGTGGAGTGGAAGTCAGCGTTGCAGTGAGTCGAGTTCTCAGCAGCAGTCGTTCGGTCACAAACTAAGAATACTTTATATAATTACCGCATTTAGAATTAAACTAATAATTAAATTAATAATAAACAATAATAATAAACAATCTTACATGGGGGCTCGTCCAGTCCTAAATCGGTTATATGAAGGTGCAGTTGTTTAAAGAAAAAAGACATTGTTGTGTGCGTGGGTATAGTCTTTAAAAGTTGTAAAGTTGTGGCTATATCTATTGCATTTAAAGTTGGAAAAATCAGTTGTACAGATTTTGTTTGAACACAAGTCGGTAAAAGTCGGGAAAGCTGCTAGAGAGAACTGATAAAGTTGAAATTGTCGTGTGCGTGGATTTAGTCTTTAAAGTTGTAAAGTTATGGCTACGTCTACTGCATTGAAAGTTGAAAAAATCGATTGAACTCATACAGACTCAAGTCGTTTTGCTGTTGTGGAATTTAAAACAATTAAATTGCAAAGGTGGTGAAATTCGTTTCTAACGAAAATCAAAATTTGTCTTTTAACCGGTGGCGCCGTCTGCAAAATCGACTACCGTCGCGCCGTTAGAACATTGTCGTTGTTTGCTGGTGTTAGTGCCTTGTCGCGGAATGTTCACACGTACACCACCTACAAATAAAAAACTTAACACCGACCAAATACAAGCAATTCTAGAGAACGAAAGCGAGGACGAAAGCAGAAAAGAAAAAATGAACGAAGAAGATCAAAAGTTGGCGCCTGTAGGAGAAGCAGAGGCAAAGAAGCAGAATAAAGACGCTAGTGCTAAAGTCGAAGAGAAATTTGAACAAATGATGAATACTCTAACCCAGAGCATGTTGGCAAAATCTAAACAAGAGGGGCAAGTAATTATCGCTGCAGAAAAATTTGAAAAAGTTGTAAGTGACTGTGATGGCAAATCAATTCCTATTAAAAAATGGTTTGAAATTTTTGAGAAAAATGCCGAGGCATATGAACTTTCGGAGAAACAAAAATATGTTCAAGCCAGAAGTAAGATGATTGGATCAGCAGAACTTTTCTTAGAATCTGAATGTGTCAGTGGATACACTGAACTCAAAGAGTTACTAATTGAAGAATTTTCAGGCAGCTATAATAGCGCCGTTATTCACAAAAAGTTGCAAGACAGGAAGAAGAAGAGGGAGGAAACTCTACACGACTATTTGTTACAAATGAAGAAAATAGCAGCCTTAGGTGAAGTTGAAACAGTTGCTTTGATAACTCATATCGTAAACGGCCTCGACATTAAAAAGGAGTATAAGGGTGCTATGCTCCGTTGTAAAACTCTTAAGGAATTAAAGCAAGAATTCGAAATCTACGAGAGGCTGAATATTGTTGACAAGCCGAATATTCAACCAAAACCAAAGCAAATTACACAAGGTGTAAAAGCAGATCACTGCTTCAACTGTGGTTCGAGGGAACACAAACGAAAGGATTGTACACTTCCTACCAAATGTTTCAGCTGTAATCAAGAGGGCCATATCTCAAGCAAGTGTCCGGAAAAAGTAAACAGCATGCGCATTCACGTTGATAGTGCACGAACAAAGCCAGTAATCATAAATGGGATTATCATCAACTGTCTGGTGGACACAGGATCAGATGTGACCATAATTAAAGAAGCTATATTCAAGAAGATGAAAGATGTTGATTTAAACCGCACTGCAACAGTATTGCGAGGTTTGGGAAATGCCTCAACACAGCCGATTGGATGCTTCAGAGCATTAATCAAGACCGACCAGGTGGAAGCAAGCCACAACGTTTTAGTCGTCCACGATTCTAAATTCAGTTGCGATGGAATAGTGGGACACGATTTTATCAGCAAGTTTCGTCTTATCTGTAGTGCAGAAGGCTATACTTTTCTTGACCCGGAAGCAGATAAAAAACAAGCGGTTGAGTATTCCCAAATGTTTAATATTTGTGAAGAATCTTCTTTTACAGTTGCACCACAATACCGAGAAGACGTTGAACGCATGATAGAGAGAACATACGAAACACCACCCAAGCAGATAAAGCAATGTCCAGTCGAACTCAAAATTATTCCTGATGGCGTGATTAAACCCTTTCGCCATGGACACACCCGACTATCTGAAGAAGAAGCTATAGCTGTAAAGAAGCAGGTAGAGGAATGGGTCGAGCAGTCAATCGTCCGTAAATCTACATCAAATGTTGCCAGTCGCACAGTCGTTGTCAAGAAAAAGGATGGTACCCTACGCGTTTGCGTGGACTATAGAAAATTGAACACCATGGTTCTGATGGATTGTTTTCCGGTACCCATAATGGAGGAGGTGCTTGAAAAACTGCAGAGTGCCAAATGGTTTACAACCATGGACTTACAGAACGGATTTTTTCATGTGGCCGTAGAAGAAGCCAGCAAGCCGTACACAGCATTTGTTACCCGAGAAGGCTTATTCGAGTTTAACAAAGCGCCCTTTGGTTTTAAGAATTCCCCAGCAGCGTTTATACGGTTCGTTCAATTTATTTTTCAAGAACTAATCAATTCCAATATAATGCAGCTATATATGGATGACATAATTGTATATGCCGCTACCCCAGAAGAATGCATGGAAAAGACGGAAATGGTACTTAAGAGAGCTGCAGAATTTGGTCTAAAAATAAAATGGAAGAAGTGCAACTTTATGCAGAGGCGAATTCATTTCCTGGGACATATTATCGAAGGTGGACAAATATGCCCTGGAAAAGAGAAAACATCAGCAGTGAATTCCTTTGGAACACCTCAGAATGTAAAAGCCGTTCAAGGATTTCTGGGTCTCACAGGATTCTTCAGAAAATTCATACCTGGATACGCCCAAATTGCGAGACCACTGACGGACCTATTAAAAAAAGATGCCATTTTCAACATTGGACCAGTAGAGCAGCAGTCGGTGAATAAGCTGAAAGAGATTCTGGTAAACGAACCAGTATTGAGGATCTACTCACGAGAAGCAGAAACCGAACTTCATACAGATGCCTCTAAGGACGGGTTAGGAGCCGTTTTATTGCAGAAGTTCGAAGGCAGTTTTCACCCAGTCTGCTTTTGGAGCAGAAAAACTACAAAAGCCGAATCAAATCGTCATAGTTACTACCTTGAAGTAAAAGCCGCATACTTAGCTCTGAAAAAGTTCAGACACTATTTATTGGGAGTCCCTTTCAAGCTCGTCACGGACTGTGTCGCATTTAAACAGACAACAAAAAAAGCAGATGTCCCAAGAGAAGTTGGCCCATGGATTCTCTATATGCAGGATTTTAATTTTCAACCCGAACATCGTGCAGGAGAAAGAATGAGACACGTTGATTTTTTAAGCCGCCATCCCCAAGCATGCATGATGATAACATCCGAGTTGACAGCACGTATTAAAAAGTCGCAGCAGAACGATGATTCAATTAGAGCAATCCTGGAAATTCTAAAAGATCGTCTATTCCAACCCTACAAGCTAAAAGGTGGCCTGTTGTATAGTATGGTCAATGGCAATGAACTACTGGTTGTCCCTGCACTAATGGAGAGGGAGGTGATTCAAAGCGCACATGAAGTTGGCCATTTGTCGTTGCAAAAGACGATGCATAGCATACAGCAGCAATTTTTTATTCCTCATTTGGAATACAAGGTAAAAAAGCTAATTTCTAACTGTATAAAATGTATCATCCACAGCAAAAAGTTGGGAAAGCAGGAGGGATATCTAAATTGCATAGATAAAGGAGACGCACCGTTGCACACACTACACATCGATCATTTGGGGCCAATGGATTCATCGGCCAAACAGTATAAATACATTCTGGCAACAGTCGATGCGTTTTCAAAGTTTGTCTGGTTATTCCCAACCAAATCAACCGGACAGGAAGAAGTGGTCAAGAGGCTGACCGACTGGTCAAACATTTTTGGTTTCCCTAAGCGAATTGTTAGCGACAAAGGAACGGCCTTTACGAGTGGTGCGTTCGAACAATTTATGAGCAGCCATAACGTGGAACACGTCTGCACAACTACTGGAGTGGCCAGAGGCAACGGCCAGATAGAACGAGTAAATCGTTTAATTTTGGCAATAATATCAAAGCTGTCTTCAGACGAACCGTCGAAGTGGTACAAATATGTGCCTGAGGTACAAAAGGCGATCAACTGTCACGTGCATTCATCACTGAAGCTGTCACCATTTGAGGTCATGTTTGGCACCAAGATGTACACCCGAGTTGAGGATCGGTTACTGGAACTGCTCCAAGAAGAAGTGGTCTGTCAATTCAACGAGGACCGCTATGAGATGAGACAGCTGGTAAAACGCAACATCGAGCAGGCGCAGAAGGACTACAAGCGCAATTACGACAAAAAGCGCCGAGCTGAATACAAATACAAAGCAGGTGATCTGGTTGCAATTAAAAGGACCCAATTTGTAGCTGGCCGCAAGATGGCAAGCGGGTATTTAGGTCCATACGAAGTCACAGGGGTCAAAGACAATGGCAGATATGACGTTAAAAAAGCAGCAAACGTCGAAGGACCCAATGTCACATCCACCAGCTGTGACAACATGAAGTTGTGGAAGCACATAGCCGAAAATGCAGACCTATTGTCATCCGGGTCGGATGATGATGATCAGGAGGGCCGAATGTAACATGGAGTAAGGCTGAAGGCTGGCAACAACCCGGTTGGCAGCGCTGTTGAGCAGCAACATGATTGTCGGAAATCGAAGTTATCGACAATCAGTCATCGAAGGAACGATCGCAAGGCAGCAGTGAGTGGAGTGGAAGTCAGCGTTGCAGTGAGTCGAGTTCTCAGCAGCAGTCGTTCGGTCACAAACTAAGAATACTTTATATAATTACCGCATTTAGAATTAAACTAATAATTAAATTAATAATAAACAATAATAATAAACAATCTTACATATACGAAATTTGTTCGTAGCATTTAAAGTATTATTACACATATTAATAAACATTTATCATAGTCAAATTAACCTATTTCAGTTAAATGGTAAAAAGCGTATACAAAATTCGTCGAAAAGATTGTAATAGGTAGTAGAAATCGTTTCCGACCCTATAAAGCACATATATTCCAGTCTGTCCTTTTATCTGTCCGATTTGTTGTCTATCATCATTATTATATGATCTAATTTAAAATTTCTTCCTTGCACTTTCACTAGGCGAGTAACGGGTATCTGTTAGTCGACGAACTCGACAACATCGTTCTTTCTTGATTTATTATAAAATGACTCGTTAAAATCGTTAGATTGTGGCTTGATTAATACATTTTACATATCTATTCCAAATTCTTTTTTGCGGTGTATGTGTGCTTCTGCGGTTATATTTGAGTTTGTGCTCTGCGTTAAGTGGCAGCAATTAACACTTGACATATTTATGCTTAACCCGAGGGCCGCAACGGGCGGTTCTCATGCATTATAGTCATGCCCTGGTGCCACCATCAACTACAAAACAACTAATGCCACCAACTACTTGGCAAGGTTGAGCCATCATCGATATGGTCGCAACAACACCGGCTACAACAACCACGCTGGCTATGTCTGCCCAGCTGCTTAGTTTATTTATCAAGCGATTAAGCCCTTCTGAAAGTGGGCCGGGCCATACTGCCGTAGGGGGCGTGGCTTTCGGCTAACTGGTGCGAAAGCACTTCCTGCTGTTTTAGCCGAGTTATGTGAGTGCGGCAAATATATAAAGATAATTAGTTTGAACTTAAAAGTAATTTCTCAGCAGGATAGTTAGATATCACTATCCGATTAGCCAGAGGATAAGAATAACCTTGGCATATTTAAGGAGTAAATATCACCATTAAGGTTATACACCATGTTCACAAATCACTCATTTCCGAATAAGAGAAACATTTTTAACTGTGATAAAATATATTTGAATTCGTATAGAAATTCGACTACAATATATGTGTCTAGTAAAAATAAATGAAAGTAAAGTAAAGCAAAGGCATTGATATTATATGTATATGTAACTTTTCCCCTAAAGGTAAACCATTAAATAAATGAATGCATGGCATGAGCATAATTTTATTGATAATTAATATTCGGCACAGGTCGGGAAATGGCAATCATCAGAATGACAGCTCGGAAGGCCAAAACAAACGCAGCAGGTGGCCAATTCACTGCAAAGACATCGTCCATTTCTGTCATGGATATGGCCATGTCTTTGGCAACTTCATTTGGCTAAGAGTCTTGGCCCATAAAGGACGTTTCTTCCAGACAGACACCCATCCACCTATTCATATATATACATTTCTGTTGGTATGTGAGTGTGCTGGATTTGGGTTAATGTCGACATTGGTCAACATGGGTGTGCAATTGAAAGCGAGCAACAAAGCAGAAAATAGAAAAATTACTCAGCGGCTCAGTTTGGGTCGGATAAAATTAAAGGAGTAACGAAACCCATAAAAAGGGACAATGGACATGGCAAGAGAGTCTTCCTCTTACACAGAAAGAAGCTATTATTCAAAGGAAATGCATTTCAATGACGATAAATTTGACCTGATCATATAAATATTGGTGGAGTTCCAGTTAAATCCTTCGTCTTTCAGTGTATTTTAAATCAGCAGGCACAAAGGAAATCGGACAAGTTTGGGTATCAATCAGAATTGGACGGCAAATAAATTCTTCCATTGTGGGCTCAAAGACCTCAGCTGGGACCTCTTGGCGGTTCTATAAAAAATACCATTATTGTTAGATTTCTCTCGTTCCTTCTTGTTAAGCATTATTATGCAGAAAATGCGCTTAGCCAGGACCACGGCTTTGATGTCCTTTTTCCCCGCTATGCGGTTCGAATCAAAGTGCCTTATTTGACGGCTGCCACTGATTTGGGTAAACACACTTAAAAATCAAAAGCAATCAGGACCAGCTTCTGCGGCATGAAGGAAAAAGGCAATAAGCCGTGTAAGTGGCCACTTTTTAAGGCAGCAATCAAGTCGGCAAGAATTTAAAGTCTATTAAATTTGACAAATCGCCTGGGAGAAACCCAACCTTAAGTCCCTCGAATATATGGGATGCCCAAGTACTCTTGACATTTGCCAAGGAAATCTTACAGACTCGTAAAAGTTGCCAGGACATGGCTATTTATGTTTATGGCTTACTAATTAGCTTTAGTCCTGATGCAGCAAAAGTTTTCCTCCCATTAAAAGTCGCACTGTGTAATTTCCACTTTTCCTGCCATTTTCCTCTCCTTTTTCGCGAAAATCCCCGTTCCTGCCCCATTGTTGTTTGTCGTTAAAATTCACATTTTATGGAAGATTCGGTTGCCTTTACCTAGTTTCTGCACTGTCGCCAGCGACAGAATTTGCCCCACCTTTCGATGCCGGGCTTTGTTTACTACGAGTGAAAAGAAAAATTTGCATAGAAAAGGAAATTTGCATGGCATTAGGCAGACGCTTCAAGTTGTCCTGACATCTACAGCTGCTGCTATCCGAGGTTGAATTACTAAGTTCGACAGGATACGGGCAAAATATTAAATTTATGGCCGGTAAACATAACTTCGAAGGGGAGGCACTCATTCAGTTATTTGTTTTAAGTACTATTAAGAGGAAGAGTACTTACTGAACGCAATTGAAGCTGTTTAATCGCATTAAGTTAAGTGCGGTGACTTTAAAGATTATCCTTTCGGTATTTACCACGTTTAATGGCAAAGCCTGCAATTACTCTCGGTAATTCTTGGGTAGTTTCACCCTTCTAGAGCAAAATGTATTCAAAACGAAATCGAAAAGTTGATTGTCTGTGGGTTATTATGAAATTAAAATGCCATAATTCGATTATTTCGCGAGCGAACGGTCCTTTATGCTCCTTGCTTGTTTTCCAAAGTGAATTGTCCGTGGCCACGTGGCGTATGTGCAATTTCCCAGGCACTTGAATGTAGTAAAATAATGTTTGATCTGTCCACATTTTCTGGCATTTTTCTCACACTCATTTGGAGTCGTTTAAAGGCTTTTCCCCTTGAACAAGTCTATTGAGCTAAGAACTTGAGTTCTCTCAACAGCATCTTTGTCAGGCGTCGTCTGTTGCCATAAAGCATAATTGAAATTTGAGATTGACATTGAATACCAGTGGCATTGTTGCTATTGTCGCCTTTTGTCCCGGCCTTTCATCGGCTACAATTCCAGTCCACAGCAAATGCGACACATTGCTCGATTATTATTGTAAATAGAAGGGGAGCGAAATTGGCGCCTCCGTGGGATCCATTATCGGTCCATAAACTAGATACAGTCGAACTTCTTAAGGCTAAACTTTCAACTGCAAAGCACTTTGAAATTTGAACAAGATATTTGAAAGTATTCAAATATGTATGCTTTTTTTAACGCAACTTGTGTAAAACATATCTTACATAGCTTTTATCTAAACTTTTGGATAACTTTTCTGAGAAAACTTTTCTTATTATTTGACGAAGGATTAGTTCGATTCAATTTTTTTGGGCTTATGTTCTTCTGTTACCTTTCAATTACTTATTTTGTTGGTACACTCTTCTGTGGCAAGTGAATGCAAATCGTGCCTTCAATGGGATCGGCATCGAGACCACTAACAACCCTAAAGCCCCAACATTGTGCCACACTCCTGGCCAAACTGTCAACACTTACCTGAGGCAAATGCGCTCCTCCTCCTCTTCGAGTTCCACGTCCATTGTGGCGGAGGATTCTGTCTATTGCTATGCTTGCTTTTCTTCTTTATTGCCGCTCAACGAAGCTGCTGCTCTCGTCAAGTGAGAGTTTTAACTGCCAACGGCAGCGGCACTACGGAATCCTTGAGGTTGACAGCAGGTTCCTTTGCCGGTGCCGTAGGGTATAAAGCCAACTCGAAGTGATTTAAGCTGTCGTCAATTTGCCTAATGCTGCCATAGATGGGGAGGAACGAGCCAGGAGGAAATGTCCGTTGATGACTAACGTGTGCTCCATGGTGCCGAAGAATTCACAGGCGAATCTGCGCCCGATTTCGATTCCAATATCTGTAAGCAGATAGCGGAAAATCACATTTAGCATTCTTAATAAATTCGAGAATCTCTTAAAATATTTCGCCGAAAAGCAGAAACAACACCCTCTTCGCCACCATACTCGACACCCTCCACGAGTCATTCACATTTAACAATGGCAGTATATAATTTAATAAATAGTTGCAGTTGACAGATTTCAAGTGGGCGTGGGTGCGACGGAGTGGCGAACACTACACGTCATCGGATCTATAAAGTAACACATACGTAGTACATAGTACGTCTATATGGGGAATGGCGACAAGTGCAAAAGTGTGCACAATAAGTGGCATAAAAAAGAAGCCAAAGGAAACAAAGGAAGTTCACGAAACTGAATTCGTATGGAAGTTTGTATACTCTTTTTCTAAGAAAGTAAAGATTCATATTAAAAGGAACAGAAATTTAGGTGATTGTTTAAAAGGATATCTTTAAGTTACACATTTACTGCGCAACTTATTCCCTAAGTTTCTTTTGCCTTCTGATATAAGCTAAAAATCAAAATTCTACCCCATTATAAATGAGTTGTGATATTCCTGGGCAAACGAAGCCCACAGCACCAGTGCCGGAATCTCAACAGAGAAAATAAGCCAGGGAATGGCCAAATCGCTGTATATTGGTTTGTGTGTGTTTTTCATTCCTACTTTGCCATTTAAACGGTCGCCTTTTGGTGTGAGTGTCCGCTTTTGGTGCTCCTCCACATAAGGCAAACACTAGATATGTCAAATGTTTTGCCTTAACATGTGTGCCATGCCCAGAAGGAGCAGGATGCGAAGTAGGACGATCAGGCGGAAAGCGGCAGGACGGCACGGGAACGGACAGGAGTAGCAGTCAGGGACATTTGTCGTGCTGTTGGCTGTTTTTTATGTCCTGCCCATTTCCATAGCAATTGGAACACAGCGAAAAATTAACGATTATCAATCGAGTATCAATCGTTCAAGGAATATAGTATAGAATATTAAATTATGGAAATCAATAAACCAACGACCGCTTAAAAACAATATGCAGAGCCATTGTAGGTGGGATAAAAACTTAATTTAAAATATATAAGTATTAACACTAGCTGAAATCGCGATTGTTTTCAGAAGTGTCAGTGGTGTAGAAATAATGTTAGAATATTATTAAAGAAGGACGGGTTTTTTTGCTGTGCACCACCATTGAAACTGAAAGCCACTTGAAGCATGCAACACCCAGTCAAATTCAATCAGTGCGTGCAACTTGCGGCCACTTGGAAATGCTGTCTGTGGTTTGCCTGTTCCGCAATTGGATGCAAGATGTGGACAGAATGGGCTGGCGGGTCCTTGGGCACAGCTTTTATTATTGAGTCATAAAACCCAATTTAATGCGGTTAAGGAATATGCATTTAACCGCTATCTCGTACAGGGTGTCTTTTTGTCTGTAGAGAAGCGCTAGGGTGACAATTCGTCATCCTTAAAATATGGCAGATATCCGCATGATCCCCATATGCAGAGTATGCTTTATTGCCCTCCTTGAATATTTATCGGACTGCGAATATATACTATATACGAGTATATGTACATGTGTTATAGGTCTTGTTATGAGTTATGTGCATCCTGTTGCGTGAGGATATCCCAGCAATTTCCTCTCCTTTCATTTCGTTTCTCGTTGTCTGCCTTTTTTGCCCGCGCCTGACAATGTAACCAGTTTATGACGCTGCTAGCCAAGTTTCCGGTCTGTCTAACACGAGTTCCCCCTGTTCGAATTGCCCTCACTGACAGGAATGCTATGTAACCCCATACGAGGAACCAAATTTAAGGCGAATGTTTCTGAATCCTGCTTAAAATTGTTTTTTAAAAATATTCTCTCAAAGGAGGCGATTCTGTGTGCGACAGTCATCAGCAGGTGAATGTCCAAACCCCATTCCAGCAAGAGTCCTTCCAAAATACGTATATCCGTTGTGGGAACGTAGCCCCCAAAAACGCCACTCAAATGTATGTGTGGGGCGATTATTTCGGTGGCCGGAGAAGGGACTTATCACCAGTGGCAGTAAATTGAGTGTAAATATTCCTACGATTGCTTTGTTGCTGCTGCTGCTGAAGTTGAGTTGTAAAAAAAAGTTTGCGACCTGGGTCAAAATGTCAGGCACGTCGATTTATGTGGCACCCTGCAAACAATTTCTATTGCACAAAAACAAAACCTTAAACGGGTAGACATTTATTGTAGTTTTGAAATGAATGGAAGATTTTAAATAATAACCAAATGAAAAAAATATTAGGGGGAAAATTAATGCTAAGCGACTGTTGTTACAGGTACATACAATTTTCCTGGCTGAAGTTTCTTGACTGAAATCATATATATGTTTTTTTTTTGGTGCAATTTTCATGAAGGTGTCCTGTTTGTTTTGGGAGAAACAGTTTGCGCCATCACGCGGCTGAAAAGAATTAAGTTTCTGATTCATGTCGACACCAGCGACTCAACTACTCATCTTGCTGAAAGGGCAGCGGAGAGGTTCTGCTGCCAAGGACCTGCAGCCTGCACTGTTGCTCCCCGAGCCCTTTGCTTGCCACACTCTCCGTCGCATTAAGCCACCGATTTATGTTGCACGAAGGGAGCGACGAGCAAACAAACGGAGCACAGATCCTGCAATCCGAGTGGTCCTTGCCTTTGTTTATCCTGCTGCCAGGATGCACCTCGCACATCCTTGCACCCTGACACTTGCGCTTATGAATAAGCGCCTACTGTCCTGCAGTTCCAGTTACTGGCCCAGTTACCGGGCAATTATGCGCTTCTTAAAAATAAATTAATGACCAACCGGCAATACGGAGCAACCGGAGAGGAAGCAGAAACATCGGACACTCCCGCAAGTGAACTTTACCGGACCTTTTTAATTAATTACACGGCACGAGTCGCCAGCAAAAGAGTCTTTGATAAGTAAGTCCCAGCTAACATGGACAAACTTTTTACGATCGCCGTGAGACTGATTGCTAATATATTTGTTGTTGCCCTAATTAGTGCGATTAGAAGCCATTAGTCTTGACTTTTCTCTTTTTCCCGTTTACGCGAATAAGGACAGACACACAAACTTTTATTTATGTATTAATAGAAGATATTTCTTTATCATATTATAATAATAAATTTGGGTGAAAGCAATTAGTTTAAAAATAATACCATTATTTAGCTAAACTGTTTTCAGTTCTATTTTGACAAATCAAACTTCATTTCCAATTCGAAAATAAAATCTCATTAAAATTCTATGTTTAACCAGCCAGAAAAAGCTAATACCTTTACCTCGATGTGTTCTTTTTCCATTCATGAATAATTGGAAACTCAAAAATACATTTTGTAGTTTCAGGCAATATTCGTGTTCTCTCTGCTCTGCATTTTGATTTATTTTAATAGCATGCAAACGAGCCAACTCCCAAAATTGGTCATAAGCGGCGTATGAGCAATTTAACTGGACGATCGTCCAAAATCGTTGCCTACTTTCAGGCGGTGCCTGCTTTTAGCGTCAACTTTAATGACCTTTCCAATTATTGATGAATTAAGATGGAATGAGGCATACATATAATTTATTATTATTATAAATGCGTTTCAATTTTAATTGCATGTGTCCGAGCGATGAACTTAATTGAATTGAAAACGAGCATAAATTGAATCAGAGCACAGGAGTTGAGTAAGTTTTTGCGTGAAAAACGTTAGTGCTTGTGGACAGGTGGCAACCAAAATGGTGAGTGAGTGCGTGTGTGTGTATGTGTTTATGCTTTAGCCAAATACATTTTTACATTTACCACGGAGCAATTTATTTTAATTTCCCCACAAAATGTCTGCTAATCATGACATTTGCTCGTTTACATTATGTGGTCGGTTTTCAGTTTTTGCAGCTTGCGCATGTAATTTTTGATGCATGCATTAGCTGCAGCTGCATATTGCATGGCTCTCTCTTAGAATTGCTTTCACCGCTGCACTTTTGGGATTTAACATTTTGTGCTTGTCATTGCCAATGAATCCTAAAGATTCCCGATAAAATGGCAACATTAGTGAATGAACCCTAATCACGGCGCGCTAATAAATCATCTTTTTTAGAACCATCCATTATTTTTAGGAACATCGTTATTTTTATATTCGCATGTAAAACGATTGTATAAGCGTTCGTATTTACTGTAACTCGAATGCCGAACGACACAATAGACATGGCGGAAATAAAATTCGTACCCGGCCAAACTGTTTACACAAAAAAGAAAAGCCACTCTTTTTACGAGACACCGGTTCAAAAGGAGTAACACCTGCTGGGGTGGGTAATATTAAAGTTTAATTCCACAACAAAGCCGTAAAAACGAAACAGGAAACATATACCCACAGGCCACATCAAACGAGTTGCACTAAGCCGGCCAGCTCACTTTGTCTCCTGTTCGTGCACCAGAAAACAACTGAAATCTACATGGGTTTTTAAATATTTTTCCGGCATGGAAAATTTATTAGGTATACTAGTAATGGCATAAATATTAAAATATTTCTATCAAATGCATTTTAAAACTCTGTGCAACGATGAAGAAATAAGAATACGTTGATTTAAATATTTTGAAAATAGTTTTTTTTTATATTTTTGGGTATACCTATTCACAAGATAATTTCTATATTTTTTATTAACTGAATCATAATCCCTCTCTGTGTAGGATCCCCCTTTCCATCATGAAACACACATATAAACTGATAACCCCTTTGTGTTTCGAAAATGCCGCTGTGCAATGTGAAATATTTGAAAATAAAATATGCTCTCCGTTTTGGCCGGGCTAAAAGCAAATGCGAGGCGCAGAGAATGGGCCAACGACAAACTGGGAAAATTGTAGCATAAATTAAGCAGAGAACAAACGATGGCACATTGGCAGAGAGTGGGTTATCCTCTGGACCATCAGCAGCTGACTTTGAGTGACGTTGAAGCGTGTCTTAAATTGTGATTAAAAAACAGGGAATTAAATGGTTTGTGTTTAGCCTTAATGTCTACATTGCCATTACGGCCCCTCCTCGTGAAAGCCCCTTCCCCAGCTGGAAAATTAATGAAAACCGTTGTGAGTTTCAATTATGTTTTCGTACTTTCTCGCACCTTCCCCACCTCACCTCCTGTTTTCCGCATTTTCGCTCTGTTTGGACAATGACAAACTACTTGCATGTGTGTGCTCGTGTTTACTTTTCTTTCGGCTATGAAAATTATTATCTTCCCATTAATTTCGCTCTCTCGGTAGCGCGAGATTTAATCAAAAAATTAACTCATTGTGTGTTTTTAATTATTCAATTATTATGACTTTACGGCTGTTTGCCTTGGCAGCCGTTTCCCCATTTTTCGGCCCACATTTATAGGTCCGACTCATTCGGGGCGTGTTTTATCATAGCCGCAGCAAAAACATTTATCGGCCAAGTGAGCAAACAAGTGGCAAAAGGGAAGATCTTTCAAATGCGATAAACGACAACTATTTTTGCTTCTAGTCCGTACACTGTTTACCGAGAAACTCGAGAATGCGTGTGATGAGTTTAAACAATTGTTACGAGGGGGGTAAACCATTATCGAATGGCAACCATAACTTGTTGGAGGACTCCAGGAACTTGGATTGCAACAAGGTTGGACAGCGAAGTTACCAAACTTCTAAAACATTTGAACTGACAGAAAGTAAGGGAAAACATAGGGCATGTTCAAAAGCATGTTGTATACAAAGTTGTTTCCAGGAAATGGCTTAAGCTTATGTTAGGGTTTTAGGTTTTTTTTTTTTGAGCGGAAAAAAAGTTTCTCCAAAGGGTGTTTTTGCATAATTATAATGAATTTGGGCAAGGTACATTAATAATAAAATCATAAAAAATATGATTGTTGTAAAATAAATTAAATAAATATAAATATTTAATTGGAATTTATTTGTTTCCAAGCATATTTATAACACCAGTTCAACTCTCTGAGTGTTGCATTTGAATCCTGCAACTATGTAGATTACAATAGTACACTTTGACAGGGAGCCCTCCGCATAATTTCCCCTGATTTTCCACACATGTCCCAGAGCCCTGGAAAGTGCAGTTAGGGCTCCGTATTTGTCTGCTAGTTTGCGTTTTATTGTTTGCCACTTCAGCAAACTAGCCCCCCTTTTTTAGCACACTTTTTTAACCCCCCTTTAACCCGATTGCAGACTGCGATGTCGCCACTTTGTGCCAAAGCAAATAAATAGCAAAGTGAATAAAGTGAATTTTTATCAGCTTCACAAGTAAATAGACAACAAGATATTCTTGGCAAACGCCCCCGAACGATTTACTGCAGATTTTTTTCTTTTTCTCAACGTCTGTACTCGTTTACTGTGTTTGGAAATTGTACATTTTAATGTTTCACATATGAATAGATTTCGCTCTTGTTGTTGCCCATTTATACTGAAAAAGAGTGGGATACAGGGGGTAAACAAATCCGAGAAGAAAGCAAAGTCAACCAACTAAAAATGTATGCGTTTAATTATGTATCAGTACGAGTATCTGCATCGTTGTACTTTGAAAAATTCGCCAGCGAGAATTTCATTTTATCACTTTTTTTGTAGTTTTCTGCTTGGCTGGCGAGCAGTAGTGAGTCATTCCGAGGTTTTATATTATGACACTCCGCTTAAATGGATTTTGTGTTCGGTGCCTTATAAGGCAGCCAAAGCCATTGAAATCCGCCAGATCAGGCCAAGTCCATATCCACAATTCGCATTAGCCAGCGGGGCATGCAATTTAAAGCCACTAAATCTTGGTATCAACTTGGTTTAGCAAATTATTTGTTTTGAAATCAATATTTCTGACACCTCGTGTGATGGACTAGCCAGCAAATATTTCCTAAAATCTATACATTCATTTTTACAATTTGTTTATGTTGTGTTCATGGGTTTTTGGAATTTTATCTATTCCCAGGCAGCTTAAGTGACTTCTGGGGCAGACTTTTTTCTGATTTATTTGTCCAACGACTAAACGCTCACATTTTGGGCAGGGGCAAGAAAAATTGCGTCTGCCAAAACCGCCAGCCAAATTGTTGTGAGAAAGTTTTCCCTCGGTTGTTGCAATCTTTCCGGGTGTTTTGCTTTGGCTTCCCTCCTCCTCGTTTTCGATTGCACCACAGCCTTGGCAGCAATTTGACAGACATAAACAAAAGGGAACTACGAACACGGTGGTACAATCGTAGATGGAATCGTCCTAAGAGGAATTCCAAATGCTCTATTGTGGCAATTTAAAGTGATCTTAAAATAAGGTAATATAAAAACTGTAATATCATACGCTGTTTTTCAGTTTTGACTCATATATGGTAGAGTAATGATTACACATACAAGTTTGGCCCCAGTTTCTTTGCCTGTATCGGAACTAAAGTCAACATTTTGACCGGTTACCCTACCAAATTGGTGTATACTTTTCACTTTGGCAGCATCCTCCAGCCGGGATTAAAAGCAATTGTTGGCTTTGTGCCCGATGCAGCCACAAGTTTTGAGCCTGGCCAAATCCGGGCTATAATATCTGTGCCGCTGCCAAGAGGCAAGTAAAAAGTGGCAGCAACCAGGACAATTAGCACAGCCAAAACTGCTGGGCCATAAGTTTCCGTTGGCAAGACAACGCACAAAACAGTGAACCGAGTTCCGTCGTCTGAGGAGCGGTGTGTCAAGTAGCTCTTTCTGTTCCAAATCCCCATCTTTTGCGTTGTTTCGAAAAACTTGAAAAGAGTCTAGTCAAGATGAAACTAAATTAAATGCGGTTGAGGGGACAATTATTCTGCCATTTATCTCTCATATGGCATAAAGTTACAGAAAGTTATCTTTTTGAACTCGCTTTGAGCTGCTTAGCGACACGTGGCCTCCTCCTCTGCTGAGGTGAACTTTTTAGCCTAGGATGCGGTGTAAAGTACAACAAGGATTCGCCATGAAGCTCCTCCCCGGCGGATACTTTACTTTTATTTACTTGTCGTGGGGCATATTAAATTTCCATCGCCACTCCATCGCCGGAAAGTTGAATGAATGTTATTTTCAAGGCCCTCTTCCATTGAATTGCCTTCGTAGAGGCCCGGCGCGAATTGAATTAAATTGTGTGACTGAAGCATAAATAAATTCATTAAATACTTTGTCGAGATGCCATAAAAGCTGCCAAGTGCTGTTTTTCCAGTCCAATGTTTAAGGCATTCGATCGGACCTTCCCTCAAGCGTTCAACAGGTCGTCGAGGGAAACCTTCAGTAGAAAGAAGGACCAGAACTTGACCTTCCCAATGCGCCTTATTGATTCAATAATAAAAATAACCGCAGGACGATTGTAATTCGCTTGTGGGCCTGTGTATCTGTATTTGTATTTGCTTGAGTATCTACCCATGGCTTTGGTCACTTTCTCATTGCACCTTGTATCGCCTATCGCCTATCAAGTATCTTGTATCTCAATGTCAAGGCTGTCTAGCAGATGCCTCATTATGGATGTATTTCAATTGGACTGGCGGATTGACAATGAAGCCAACTGCATTAGCTGGTAGCTCAATGAATGCTAGTTAGGTGTTTATGTAAATGTGTAGGACAAAGATCGTGCCTCTATACGCAGAGAAATGGTATGAGAAATTAATAAATTAAATAATGATCATTTAAATGATGTGTACTTTATAAAAAATGCAACTGAAAGCTGGCACCTTCCCTACAAAATAAATAAATATTCTTAAAATCAAATAGCATCATGCAAAAAAAATATGGTAATTATATTTTATATTTTAAGGATCCAATGTGTAAGCTCATGACTTAACTACCTACAGAACCGAAATACAATTAGAATCTTATTTGATTGGTTCCAAATTGTCTTTTTATTTTTATCAAATTTAATATAGCTCTTGTGTTTTTATTAAGCTCTTATCTAAAGAGTCCCCGCTTACACTGGTACTTAGATAAGCTGCATATTAGCCTCTGTCTGACCTTTCGCCCTCCAGGCAGGTGTATCTTTTTTAAGCCACCTGTTTTTTCTACTTGGAACTAGCCGCTTATTATGCATCATTCTCATCAACCGGGAGCCCAGTTAATTTCACCTCTCAGGTCCTAATCCTGCAGACGGTTTGGACTTAATGCCCGCACATGCCAACAAGCTCGGCGGCATAATGCGTCAAATTGCTAATTAAGAACTGCAGCAGTGGCAACTTTTGCCCCGATTAGTGGCCATGTCATTAGGGTCCTGATGAAAAGGGGCAGAAGCCTGGTCGAAAGAGGCGAAAGGGTCTGAGCTTGCGTGTTAAGATATTTGATTATGACAAACAAGCGCACATACTGTCGCTCACACACACACACCCACCAATTAGGGGAGGGCGTGGCCCTTTTTCGTGGACCGAGAAGTAGACTACGCTACTGGTCATTCAACTATTAGTGCCGAAAACAAAATTTGTGTCACGTAACACTGACCCCAAACAAAACAAAAATAATTAAGAGCTTAAAGATAGTGACAGTCAGCGAGCGGGCGATTAAAAATAGTCGGAATGGATGCTGCCCACTCCTATTTTTAGGGTCACCCCGGGGTCAATCACTCCACGCGGCTAGACACCAGCGTGGTGGCAAAGGGTGGCCATAGGTGGCCCGATGTGGCTTAAGGTGGCCAAAGGGTCTAATCATCCCCCGATTCGAGTGGGTCCTTAAAACCACCAATTTATTTGCGTTTTGCCCGCTGCGCACAAAGTTTTTTGGGCAGCTCACTGAGGCTGCAGTAATGCGAATTGATTTCCGCCGACTGCAAACAACATGGTTATCCATTTCCGTCGCATCCGTATCCGTATCCTTACAGCATATCACACAACAACAAGCCACAACAGTGCACTGAAAGAAAGGACTCAATCCTATGTTATATTACAGACCTATTGAACAAATTAAAATGAGTTACAAATGTAGAAACGTTTGAACAAAAAATTATTATTTTTAATACTATATGACTCAGTTAATAATTATGTGCGATAAGGGCAAATTTTGAGCGTTGAAAATTGAAAAATACTCCCAAAAGTTACTCATAAAATATTATGACTAAATTTTTAGAACGAACTAAAATTTTAATTAAATATAATTGTAGCAGTGCAGTGCCCATTTCCCACCGCCAATAACATTGTTAAAAACTTCCACTTCGAATTTCAAGCCAAAATACTTGGGAAATATTGTTGATTTGATTTTGGCGGCGTAGAAACTTTTCAATTAATTGGCCCCGACTTGGCAGTTGCTCTATCTGTCAGCGATTTTATGGCAATGCACATCTGGATCTGGTAAATGGGTCTTGGGCCATTTGAATTCGTTCAGCCAGCGAACGTGACCCAAAAGTTGGGGCCCGTGTTTTGGCCACCTCACTCGGAATTCCGGAAACGGACGTGACAGTAATAGGTCACGCTCGATTCCCTTCGATTTTCGGGCTCGGTACCAGTAAAAAGTTTATTTTATTTGATTTTGATTTGATATTTTTGAGAAGCACATAAATTACCTTCACTTTTCGTGTTGAAAGTTGTGTCCGTTTTTATGGTTTTTGGTTAACAAAGAGGGCTAAATTTTTCTGATTCGATTCGGAATTCCAAGATTGATTTTTTCTTAATTTATTTTCCATTTTAAATACATTTTTAAGGACTCCTTGATTGACTATCATCTTAAAGTCATAAAATGATTGAGCTGATACTTTTGATTACTTTTTTTACGCACAATTTTCGGCGGTGATTGCCCACGAAAATTCACTTTGCACATTTTGGCTTACCAGCCTCCATTTCGTCGACGTAACTCAATTTAAGATTCTTTTGAATTGATTGAATTTCGACTAATTACGCGCACTTAGCACCTTGACGGGCATTTTCGAAAGGGAAATTGATATCGAGGAGCGCTCGCCCATATAAAGGACTTCCGATCCACGTCGCTAGCCGAGTGACAATGCGTCGTATACGCAACTTCCTGCCGCACAGTGTCGCGTTCCATCGGCAACTGAATTGAAAGGCCGTTCGTTGCCGACAAAACGACTTGGAAGCAACAAGCGCGCACGACAGAATTCCAGGAGCGGATTCGCGAACCTCGGGTTATAAATCTCGGTTATTTACAGAAGCTCGCACCATCCAAATATGTAGTATGACATCACTGTACAAATTCGTCAGTGTTAGATGCGTAATTAAAACGTCTGCATAATTAAACACGGGAGATTTCTGTTTATCTGCGGCTACTTGACATATTTATCGCATGGACCGAAGTCGAAGTACGCGACGTGGTTCATAGGAAACCACCTGTTGGCGCGGCGCCATGTTAGTTAACAGCGGGCTGTATTTCGGGGAGCTTTTCGGTAACATTCTGTTAATGCAGATAGTAAACAGATGTTACTGAGCTTTCTTTAATGCCGCTAAAATAATAATAATATTAATTTTACGGCAATTTATTCAATGAATTAATGTATTTTTGCTATTGATGCTATTAAAACTATTTGTATATTCTCATTCCAAACGAATTTTTTAAGGAACTGATAAAAAACCGGTCTGTTCTCCGAATTCACACTTTTCTTAACCCTGGCATGAAGCCAACATTAAATCGAGAAACAACTCACTTTGATATATGCTACTCTGCAGATACACTATCAATAATTTAATAAACGGCATCTAATCTTATTTATTTGTTAATACTAATTTTTAAAACTCTTTCCAAAAGAAATCATATTGGGAGATGTATAATTAAGCACATGGAAGATTACAAAATATTTTTGTTAATTAATTTCTGAGCAGTCTAACCACCCCAAAAGTAGAGTAAATTGGATGACGAAATCGTTGATAAAGAAAAATCAGCTGTGAGTTTCAGTTTCAGAGCGCGTTTAGAGAGTAAAAATGCACATAGCTAAACCTAAAATGTTTACCGTCTATTCGTTATCAAGTTTTAAGCTGCTGACAGCTGTTCTCCTTCCGATAAGATTAGCACAAATTACTAAATGGCCGCTCATCAATAGTAATTTTTGATAAGAGCCCTAATCTCAGGGAGCTGTTACCTACCAACATTTATGTGTCTCAGGATTCTAGAAACGGGGTGAAGGAACTAGTTGCACGTGGAAATAAGCTCTGTTGACGAGAGTAAGTATAAAAATGAAATTAAATCTAGAGAGCTTTGGCCATAAATAAGAGTGCACGCCATTGAAAAGCTTCATTCAGTTTTCGGACTTTGCAAAGTGCGGGCCGCTTCGTTAAAAAAAAATACAGTTGAAATTACTGCAAAGATAAGCGAGAAATGTGCGGAATTTTTGCCATATTTTCGAGGGATGGGGAGCCGATACCCACGCAAATCCTCCATGGAAGCAAACACAGTTTAAGGGAACTGGCCTATCGACAGAGTGGCAAGCATCGGCATCGGGGTCCAGATTCCACGGGGGTCTATGTGAATTCCTTGGAAGGGGTGGCCATGATTCATGAACGCCTGCGAATCATTGGCGTGGAAATGGGCGACCAACCCTTCGTCTCTGAAGATGGTAACCTCATCCTGGTGGCCAATGGAGAGATCTACAATTATCTGGAGCTTTCGGCTGAGATTGCGAAAAAGCGTGGCTCCTACAACCCCATGAGCGATTGCCACGTGATACTGGAACTGTACCAGGATTATGGAAAGGATCTTCTGCAATACATCACTGGAATGTTTGCTTTTGCCTTGTACGATAGGAAGACCAAGGAAGTGCTTCTTGCCCGAGACCCCTTTGGCATTATACCCATGTATGTGGGTGAGGATGCGTCGGGAAACCTTTGGGTGGCCTCGGAGATGAAGTGCCTGGTGGATACCTGCTCCAAAGTGGAGACTTTCACACCTGGCGAGGCTCGTTTCGGTAAAGTTGGTGACTTTAAAACATGCTGGCAGTTTCAGCAGTCTTGGATCAAGGAGGTGCCCACACAAACCTGCGAATTATCCCTACTGCGAGCCAACTTGGAGTTTGCCGTGCGCAGTCATCTGCAGTGCGATGTTCAAATGGGAGCCCTGCTATCCGGCGGAGTGGATTCCAGTCTTATAGCCTCCATAGCCACGAAGATAATGCGCGAACGGGATCCCAACTTCCGGCTGAAAACATTCTCTGTGGGTCTAAGGGATGCACCCGACTTCCAGGCGGCCAGGAGTGTGGCCAAATATATAGACAGCGATCACAAGGAGATCATATTCGAGATCGACGAAGCTCTGGATGGCATTAGGGATATTATTTACCACCTTGAAACCTATGATGTGACCACAGTGAGATGTAGTTTGCCCATGCTGCTACTAGCTAGATATATCAAGAGCACAGGCATCAAGATGATCCTCTCCGGCGAAGGAGCCGATGAGATCTTTGGAGGGTATTTATACTTCCACAAGGCCCCAAGCTACAACGATTTCCACGAGGAGCTGGTGAAGAGAGTGCGCCAGCTGCATTTATCCGATTGTTTGCGGGCCAACAAGGTGGCCATGGCCAAGGGCGTGGAGCTGCGAGTGCCCTTTCTGGACACGGGGTTCGTTAACCATGTGATGCAAATCCGACCGGAGGATAAGATACCCGGACCCCTCAACAAATTCGGGGAAGTACAGCAAAAGCGATTGGAGAAGTATGTCCTGCGAGCTGCCTTTGCGGATAACTATCTGCCCGATGAAGTCCTCTGGCGCCAGAAGGAGCAGTTCTCCGACGGAGTGGGCTACGATTGGATCGACAGCATCCGCAGGGTGGCCACCAGCCATGTCAGCGATCAAGAATTCTCCGCAGCCGCCCTACGCTTCCCCTTTAACACGCCCACAACCAAGGAGGCCTTCTACTATCGCTGCATTTTCGCCGAACAATTCCCCGGAGAATCGGCGGCCCGAACCGTGGTCAGATGGGTGCCACGCCTCGATTGGGGCTGTCCGGAGGATCCATCCGGACGGGCACAGGCCGTCCACCAGGTCAACAAAAACTGATAAGAGGACCTTAAGTAAATTGGCAAGTCTGAGGAATTCCAACAATTATTTGCTGAGACATGCACAATAAATTTCTTTAATTGGTAGTCAATTCACTAATATACTATGCGATTCCGTACATCTGTGGGTATTCGGTTACAGATATAGATATATGTATATATATATATACATATATATATATATGTATATATGTATATATGTATGTATATATATATGTCCACATGTTGATTATTGACAAGCGCGCTCCACTTGGCAACTAATGTGGAAACCAGCTGACGTCAGCCTTATTTATTTATTGTTTTTTTAGTAAATAAAACTGTCAATCAGCCCTCTGCTATCTATAGGGGGATCAAGTTAGGCTTGATTTTACTATTTACTATTTTCACTTTCACTCACTTTTATGGAGAATAATAAAATATGGCCCCTTTGAATTTTAAATATAGTACGGTATAATAAATTTAAATTTTATTTTTTATTTCACTGATCAGAGTTCAGGGAATAACATGACCACTTCAAAGTTTAAAGTACAAATTTTCGTTAAAAACCATGGTTGTATTTTAGTTTATACAATAAGGAAGGCAAATAAGCAACAAAACCGACTTGCATTATTTTACTTGCATTGCGAAAATTTTAAAATAACGGCTGTTAGGTTTTTAGTTGGCAACGCGGTATGGCAGTGTGGTAGTCATGTTACGACGTAGTTGGCAATACGCCTTAGTATATTTTGAAGGAGAAATATATATGAACACCTTGATTCGACTATGCGTATTAACACATTGTCAATTCACATATTAAACCTTAATTTATAAAGTTAAATGAAAACGTAGCCAAAACAAATATGCAGCATTAATCGATAAGTCACAGTGAGCCGAACAATGGCATATGCGCACCGCCCACGTGCGGTCACACTGTTTGTAAATTTTTTTTTGCAACGCAACGGGCTGGCGAATCGCTGCTGAAATTAAGCTAAAAACCGTGTAATAAACCGCAGGCCGTGGCAAAACCAGCTCACCGATGCCGAGACGCAGCAAAATGTGATGTTTGCCGGGTGCTGCAAACGCTCGGCGACCGCAAACGAAGTGCAAGACCTAAAACCTCTGACCCCAAGCGCGTCACCCAGCAGAAGGATAGAGCGAGACGGACAGATAGGAGTGACTGAGGCAGGGAGAAAAAACTAGCACTGGCCCCAAGACGTTGGAATTTTGTGAATTGTTGTTGCTGCAGCCCAGCAATAACGGTACAGAGGACAACAGTATCAGCAACAAATACAACAAAAAGGAATGACAAAGTGAAACCGACTGCGCTGCCCCACAAACTACGACAACATTAATAACAATAATAACAAAACGAAATAGGAAGAGCAAAACTGTGATCTCTGCTTAACTTTTTTTATTTTTGGGGCAATTGTTCAATTTGGCTGTGCTCAAAAGTAAATTAAGTCAACTCGTTACGCGTATTTGCGGTGTTTGGCAACGCTTTTTCCAACCGACGACTGGAAAATCAATTCTTCGGATTGCCAAAGGGGAACAACAACTAGCAGTTGTTGAAGTTTTCCTTTATATTTTTTGCGGCCCAGCCCAAAACAAAAAGCAAAGTAAAAGAAGAAGAGAAAGAGGAAGAAGAAGAAGCAGCGCAGCCGGATTTGCAAATAGGTATGTGTGTACGTGCGTGTGAGAGTGCGTATCTTGAAGATACAGAAACAAAATTGTGTTAAATTAAGACAGTTTTCCGCTCGTTCACCTCTCTTGTACTCTCTTCGTGACATTTAGCCGCTGAATGACGTCGTCGCCGGCAATTTTTCAACAATTAACAAAAACAACAAATTTATCAGACGACCACAGCTACAGCTGCTGGCAAACATTTGGTTAGGTTAATTTTAACCTCGAAACCCAGCACTTTGATTAACAAGTTCATATCTTATCGCCGCGAAAAACCCTGAAAAATAGTTACGAAAGCAAGTTTTGTTGATGTTTTATTATAAATAGAAAATTGCGTATGCAAATGCTATTTTTTTAGTGGAATGAGAACCGATTCTCTCTCTTCGTCACTCTCTCAACAAGTCGCTGTTGTTGCTTAGTAATTTGGATATATTATCTCATTCTGTCCATTCCATTTTTGCACCGAAAGAAAAGTTTCTACGATACCGTGGGTTAATTCTTATCCATTATGGATTGAATGATTATTGGGCGTTTTTCTAAACAATATTTTAATTTAGCTGAATATTATAAAAAATATCCAGTCAGCCATTAGACAAAATCAAACTGATTTTGCAGTGCACATACATAAATAATATTACTCTCCCAACGCAAATTGTTGATTTGTGACGGCATCGCACAATGCCAAAAATGTTGCCACTCAAATCCGAATTCGATTCCGAATCCCCATATATAAATCCATAAACAGAGCACATTGCTTCCTGTCGGCCTTTCCCTCCTCCCCTGACTTCGTCACGCTCTCAGCTCCCTGAGATGATTCACGTTTCGTGCACGTAACAACGCCCCACCATCTGGGTCCGTAGCGCCCGAAAGCCACATCTGCCACTTCCTCCTCCTGCAACTCTGGCAGTAAGGTATCCAAGTATCCATGCAGCCGCATATCATATAGCCATCCATCCACCCGCATAGCCGTTCACCTACATTTTTAGCTCTCTTTGGGCCTCGGCCCACTCCCCAACTCTCTCATTTCATCGTCATTCTGGCTCTGACTTCACCTCACACGCAAATTGTTCGCAAACTACAATAACTGCGGCTGTTGCCGCTTTTCGGAGCTCTACTGCGCACGAGCAGACCGCAATTAAAAGGCGATTAATGAGCATGTACAGGAATTGGCGGGAACTTTTCCTTAGGAAAGGTGGAGCATTCAATTCGTCATTGCTGTGCAGTTCCTTGCCTTGCTATGGAATTTATAGTAAAAACATTGAATCAGAGTAAACTCTATCTAAAAAAGTTTTAAGATGTCATAGTTTTTCAAATTTCAAAAATAAACTTCTTTATTTTTATTTCTACCTTACACTTGTGAACACTGAGTCGAAAACATATAACATAATATACGCCGCTCCGAAATTTGGTTAGTTGCAGCCATCAATTTCACATTTAATGGCCCTTCAGTTTTACGGTGCCTGCATCCTTGCGCCAAAATTTGACCCTCACTCATACAACTTTAATTTAATTTGGCAAAGATTGTACCTGCATACACTAACACCAATCCTGTTTTATTACAGTTGCCGCAGAACGAAGGACGAATAGACATTGCAACGATGGCCTATCGGAAGCCCAGCGACCTGGATGGCTTTATCCAGCAAATGCCCAAGGCGGACATGCGTGTGAAGGTACAGCTCGCCGAGGATCTGGTGACATTCCTTAGCGACGACACAAACTCAATTGTCTGCACGGACATGGGATTCCTTATTGACGGTTTGATGCCATGGCTGACGGGCAGCCACTTTAAGATTGCACAAAAGTCCCTGGAGGCGTTCTCGGAGCTAATAAAGCGATTGGGCAGCGATTTTAATGCATACACGGCTACCGTTCTGCCACATGTGATCGATCGGCTGGGAGACAGCAGGGACACAGTCCGCGAGAAGGCGCAACTTCTGCTGCGCGACCTCATGGAGCACAGAGTGCTTCCGCCCCAGGCGCTGATCGACAAGCTGGCCACTAGCTGCTTCAAGCACAAGAACGCCAAGGTGCGCGAGGAGTTCCTTCAGACGATTGTGAACGCTCTTCATGAGTACGGCACCCAGCAGCTTAGTGTTCGCGTCTATATACCACCAGTTTGTGCACTTCTCGGAGATCCCACAGTTAATGTGAGGGAGGCGGCCATCCAAACGCTAGTGGAAATCTACAAGCATGTAGGGGATCGATTGCGCCCAGACCTCCGTCGCATGGACGATGTTCCTGCCTCGAAATTGGCTATGTTGGAGCAAAAGTTCGACCAGGTCAAACAGGAGGGTCTACTGCTACCTTCAGCCCTTAAAAACACGAATGGCAATGGAGTGGGCTTGGACGAGGCCGACAATATTGGGTTGAGGGAGCGACCCACCAGGATGATTAAGCGGCCACTACACTCGGCCGTTTCGTCATCACTGCGCCCAAAACCCAATGTGAACGATGTGACCGGTGATGCCGGCGCCGTAACCATGGAATCTTTCGAATCTAGCTTTGAGGTGGTCCCGCAATTGAACATCTTCCACGCTAAGGACATGGACGATATCTACAAGCAAGTACTAGTGATCATCAGTGATAAAAACGCAGACTGGGAGAAACGTGTGGATGCTCTCAAGAAGATCAGGGCATTGCTCATTCTCAGCTATCACACTCAGCCGCAGTTTGTCGCTGTACAGCTAAAGGAATTGTCGTTAAGCTTCGTGGACATCCTCAAGGAGGAACTACGATCACAGGTGATCCGCGAGGCGTGCATCACCATCGCCTACATGTCTAAGACGCTGAGAAATAAACTAGATGCCTTCTGCTGGAGCATTTTGGAGCACCTGATTAATTTAATACAGAACAGCGCGAAGGTCATTGCATCCGCTTCCACAATAGCTCTGAAGTATATCATTAAGTATACACATGCACCAAAGCTGCTCAAGATCTACACAGACACTCTGAATCAATCAAAGTCGAAGGACATAAGGTCCACACTGTGTGAGCTGATGGTGCTGCTCTTCGAGGAGTGGCAGACGAAGGCGTTGGAAAGGAATGCCACCGTACTAAGGGACACCTTAAAAAAATCCATTGGCGATGCAGACTGCGATGCACGCCGCCATTCCAGATACGCCTATTGGGCTTTCAGGCGTCACTTTCCAGAGCTGGCGGATCAAATATATGGAACATTAGACATAGCTGCCCAGCGCGCATTAGAAAGGGAACGAGAGGGCGGCGGAGGAGGAGGAACTGGTACTGGGACTGGGACTGCACCTGAAACGAGACGCACTGTATCCCGCATTGGCCGAACACCTGGAACCCTGCAAAAGCCCACGCCTAGTATGAGATCCATTTCAGCGGTGGACACTGCGGCTGCTCAACGAGCCAAAGTTAGAGCGCAATATACACTATATTCCAGGCAAAGGAAACCTTTAGGACCTAATAATTCCAACCAGGCATCGATGACAGGAGCAGCAGCCAGTGGATCACTGCCCAGACCTCGCCTGAATTCCAATAGCGGTGGCACACCAGCTACAACGCCGGGATCGGTTACACCACGGCCCCGGGGACGGGCAGGAGTATCTCAGTCACAGCCAGGATCGAGATCCACCTCGCCAAGCACAAAACTGAGGGATCAGTACGGTGGTATTGGTAATTACTATCGTGGGGCCACTGGCGCCATACCCAAAAAGGCCTCCGGAATACCCCGAAGCACAGCCAGCTCTAGGGAAACGAGTCCAACTAGGTCAGGTGGTGGCTTGATGAAACGCAGTATGTACTCTACAGGTGCGGGGTCTCGACGTACGCCCGAGAGGAACAACCCAGTAAGACCATCGGCGGCGGCACGACTGCTGGCGCAATCCCGTGAAGCAGAACATACATTAGGCGTCGGAGATGATGGACAGCCAGACTATGTTTCCGGGGACTACATGCGCAGCGGCGGAATGCGGATGGGTAGGAAGCTCATGGGACGTGATGAGTCTGATGACATCGACTCCGAGGCCAGTTCTGTGTGTTCAGAACGATCTTTCGACTCCAGCTACACTAGAGGTAATAAATCGAACTACTCACTTAGCGGGAGCCACACCCGCTTGGACTGGAGCACGCAGCGGGCGCCATTTGACGACATCGAGACGATTATTCAGTTCTGCGCATCGACGCATTGGTCTGAAAGGAAGGATGGCCTGATCAGCCTCACACAGTATCTGGCCGATGGAAAGGAGCTCACTCAGCAGCAACTTAAATGCGTTCTGGACATGTTCCGCAAGATGTTCATGGATACACACACCAAGGTGTACTCACTGTTTTTGGACACGGTCACCGAACTGATTCTGGTTCATGCGAACGAACTTCACGAATGGCTCTTCATCTTGTTGACGCGGTTGTTCAACAAACTGGGCACCGATCTACTCAATTCGATGCACAGCAAGATTTGGAAGACGCTACAGGTGGTCCACGAATATTTCCCCACGCAGTTGCAGCTTAAAGAACTATTTAGAATCATATCGGATTCTACTCAAACGCCAACTACCAAGACGCGCATCGCCATTCTGCGCTTCCTTACGGATCTGGCCAATACATACTGCAAAAGCAGCGACTTTCCCAGCGACCAGAGCCAGGCCTGCGAGCGGACGGTCCTAAAGCTGGCCCAGCTGGCGGCGGATCAGAAGTCGATGGAGCTGCGCTCCCAGGCCAGGAGCTGCCTAGTGGCCCTGTATAACCTGAATACCCCGCAAATGACCCTTTTACTGGCCGACCTGCCAAAGGTATATCAGGACTCTGCCCGATCCTGCATCCATTCGCACATGAGGCGGCAAAGCCAAAGTTGCAATTCGGGTGCCAATTCGCCTAGTAGCTCTCCATTGAGCAGTAGCAGTCCCAAGCCTTTGCAAAGTCCCTCTGTGGGTCCATTTGCCTCGCTTCAGAGCCACCACCACCAACTTAGCATCAGCTCTACTAGTCCACGCTCCCGGCAGTCTTCCGTGGAGCAGGAGCTGCTCTTTTCCTCGGAGCTGGACATTCAGCACAACATTCAGAAGACGTCGGAGGAGATCCGGCACTGCTTCGGCGGTCAGTACCAGACGGCGCTGGCGCCCAATGGCTTCAATGGACACTTGCAGTATCACGATCAGGGCCAACAGGATTCGTGTGCATCCCTGTCTTCCAACTCCAAGACGCAATCGTCGGCCAACACTACCCAGTCAAATACACCTGAGTCAGCAACAATGAGGCTGGATAATCTGGAGCGGGAAAGGACCACTCAGAACGCCAAGTCACCAACTGACGATGCCAAGGTGATCACGGTCTCGATAAATATGGCTGAAAATGGAGAGCTGATACTGGCCAGCAACCTGATGGAGAGCGAAGTGGTGCGTGTGGCCTTGACGCTAACAAAGGATCAGCCCGTCGAGTTGCTTCAGACGTCACTTACTAACCTGGGGATTTGCATCAAGGGCGGAAACTGTGAGCTGCCCAATAAGCACTTTAGATCGATCATGCGAATGCTGCTTAACATTCTGGAGGCGGAGCATACGGACGTGGTCATCGCTGGCCTGCACGTGCTCAGTAAGATTATGAGGAGCAACAAAATGCGTCACAACTGGATGCACTTTCTAGAGCTGATTTTGCTGAAGATCATCCAGTGCTATCAACACAGCAAGGAGGCTTTGCGGGATATCGACTCGATGATACCAAGGATAGCACCATCCTTGCCTCTGGATCTGTCCATCAACATTGTCAATCCGGTAATTGCGACGGGTGAGTTTCCCACAAATTTGTGCGCCATCAAGATCCTGCTGGAGGTGACCGAACACCATGGTTCGGAGATCACAGACGCCCACTTGGACATTGTGTTCCCCAATCTGGCGCGATCGGCGGACGACACGCAATCGATGGTTCGCAAAGCGGCGGTCTTCTGCATCGTAAAGCTGTACTTTGTTCTGGGCGAGGAGAAGGTCAAGCCGAAGCTGTCAGTGCTAAATCCCAGCAAGGTTAGGCTCCTCAACGTGTACATCGAGAAGCAGCGGAACTGCATCAGTGGGGGAGGAAGCTCTACCAAGAACTCCTCCGCGGCATCGTCGTCATGATTGCGGGAGCCCTTAATAGGATTCCTGCATCAGCACCACCACAAACAAGACACAGACGCGGTTGCTTCCCTCGGCCTGAGAAGGAAGTGAGGAGCGGCGGACATTAAATAATATATTATTACATTAACTAATTATTTATAACTAATTATTACCGATCATCCGTTACTTGTGTAACTGCTCGATGCATATATTCAGCAGATGCAAATGCGGCCCGAAAGAAAGTCAAGGGCCATCGCCCATCTAATGTGAGCAGAAAAACTATTTATACATAAACGGGAACTAAAGCGAGTAAATCCGCAAAGTGTACTAAAATTGTAGCCAACTCCGCAATCCTCACTTCTCACATCAGTTGTACGTCTTTTTACCAGCTCCTAACTATTAACGCTGATTCTGTTTAATTTGTAAGCCTATATACCGCTCTTTATGGAAACTCAGACGTGTGCTTTTCTACCTTTGTTTCAGGCGACTTTGTATCCTTATTTCGTTTCCGCTCAACTAAATTCTAATTACTATTATTAATACGATTCTGCTCTTACAACTGAACTATTTTTGTAATTAATTTAAATACACAAGCCCACACAAAGGATTAAAATCAATAAAAAACACTTATAGGTTATGTAATAATATTTATAAATTAATTAAACGAATAAAACAGTTAAACAAAAGTCCCAAAATACATAGTGTAAACAACATGTCAGCCTTTTGTTTGCCATCGCGTGATTTAATTCATAAAATTCAAACTTTCCAATAATTATTTACACACTTACTTAACTATACTAAATACTTGGTTTATTCTGTTTTCTCCTCGGTTCATGTGTTGAAGACATCCAAATAGTTGGCCTAAAATGTGAACGCTAGAAGTATTCATTGTTTTTTGTTTTACTTTTTGTTGGTGAGTAGTTTGGTTAAAAATTAACTAGTTTCTTTAATAACTATTAAACATTTTTGAATGTCGCTCGATGTGTTTTTTGGTTTCCGTTTTTCTAGTTCGGTTGATTTTCTCTTCATTGATTTGTTCGATTTGCATTTAAAATTTTGTTGGGCCCCTTTGAAACCTGAAATTGGTTGTTTCTCTACAAGTAAATCATACAAATTCGTTACGTTTATTTGTTTACGCCAGATATTGGAAATCAATTCAAGTAAAATAAGGCACTTAATACAACAATGAAATCGATTAGAAAATTAATAAGTTGTTAGTAAATCGGTAGAAAACAAAAACCATTTTGCCAAGTACAAATTAGTGCGGTGGTTTGAGTGTGTCTCTGTATGGGTGTATCTGTAGCCGTGTGTGTGTGTTTTTGTGTATGTGTGCGTCAGTGCCCTAGACTAAAATGAACTGCATTGCTTTAACATTAACTATCTGGCTTTAGATTACCGTAGCTAATCTTTAATTTGTATTGGTATTGTACATAAATTCCTAAATTATGGTGTTTTAAATTAAATATATTTTTCAATGGCACATCTATTTGCTATATGTACGATTTTTCGCTCTGTTTAACTTACTTATTTTTGGGGTGATATCGGAATTTTGAACCCCAAAAACAATGGCTTCCGATTGGAAACGGAGCTGTAAGCGATTTTTGAGTTGAGAAAAAATATCCTCGAACTCCTGGAGGCCTTGAAAACATTTAGATCCCAATACCAACTGCCCAAGTAGTTTGACTAAACCTAGAGTTACATATACGAAATGCATTCTTATGTACAGTGGGACAAGATTTCGACTCACATGCTGGATCGATTTAAAAACGCATTCGATTTAAAATACATTGAACTACTTAATTAAATATTCATGTTCATGTATATGATATTGCTAACAACATTTGGCTTCTTGTTTCCTTTGGTTTTTCTATGTTTTCTATCTTCATTGTGGTAAATTTTGACCGCACTCATTGCTAACAATGCCCCCCTCAACAACAACTCTTCGGGGGATACATTTTCTAATTTTGACCGGAAAAGGCACACACAGAGAATATCGAATGAGAACGACTATGCACGACTACAACAACACTAACCCTAATCTATATATGATCCGCTCGATATCGGTGGACCGTATCTAGTAGCCGTTGCAGCGGATTTCCCCGTAGCGAGCTCTTGGTCTTCCGGCTCCATAGGCCGCGTATCGCTCATACGCCATGTAGTCTGGTATCTCGTAGCCATAGTCTCGCATTCGATTCCTTGGATAGCCGCCTTGGTTCTGTTCCTCATAAGGATAGTAGTTGTGCGTGGCCATGGCCGGGGACTCGATGTAGCCTCCAGCTGAATGAGATGGACAGTTGTTGGGTGCACTGCCTGCATATTCTTCGGCTAATCGCTCTACTAGGGATTCCGGCGTTTGCAGGAAACGCTCGGAGAAGCGACCTATTTCGGTGGAACCAAAGGCCTGCAGGAATCCCGGTAAAGGTTTGATGTCCTGTCGGGAGTTACAAGGTATTTATTAGAAGAGATGTTTAAATTTTCTATTCTCTTTTATAAAAAAAAAATAATTATTTTAAATAGAAAAACTAAATTTTCGAAATAAAAATAAAGATCAGAAGGTGCTGTAACAACTAAATGTTAGCTCACCCTAATTTGTTCCCTAACAATTGGCTCCACAGCCTCCATATTTTCGATCTCCCCGGCTTGCTTTTTGACCGACTTGCGTTTTGATTTCTTGCTAGGAATGAGATCGCACTCGATGATGCGGTTGTGGCTGCTGCGATTCTTTCCAGATGTTGCACACCGCTTGAGGTTACCAACCTGCTGCTGTTGTTGCTGCTGCTGCAACTGCAATTGCTGCTGTTGCTGCTGCTGCAGCAGGTGAGCCAAGGCGGGTGGCACACTCGCATTTTGGCCGAAACCAATGGGCGAGTTCTGAGGTGCCGGCGGAGTGCGCGGGCGCCGCGTCGTTGGACTCCAGTTGTTCGTCACAGGATGTTGCTGCTGTCGCTGTTGCAAGTGGAAAGCACAAAAATCGATTAAGTTTTTTTCCAAGTCGATTTGCAGCGGCAAAGTTGTTACGCTCAAGTAGCGAGTACTTGAACAACTTTGCTGTCAGTCTCCCCTCGGACTCTCTGCACCCTACTATCATCCCCATTCCCCGACAGCTGGCAGCTCGTGTTACCAGGCAACCCCCAAAAGAGCCACCTCCTCATTTTTCGAACCAGCTCCAATCGTACTTGCCAGCCATCCAGACAGCCGGGTGAAGTTCAACGTAGCGCCCCAAAAATCAATAGGCGCCCCATTTTGTGTACTGCTGGAGCACCCTGTAAAAAGGCTTCCGGCTGTGGTTCTCTCCATTTGAGAGCTTTTCCCGTGCTTTCTCTCAATTTTTACGGACTGCTCCGTCAGACTTTTTTATGAGTAAAGCCGGTCGATGGAGCTAAACGCATTTCGCCTTTGGCCTTCTCTTTTTTGGCCAGGACTGGTGATGAGTGTGGGTTGCTGTCATTATCAGGCTCTGGTTGCTCGCCTGCTTTGGCCTAATTTATCCCGTCAGTATGGCAGGATACCCGCCCCCTGATTGCCTCTTAATTATACCCCTTATATATCCACGCTGCACCTGCAGCTTAAATTTGCAATTTTTCCCGCCCGCGCTAATTCGATTTCATCCACCACTTACCGCATGTTCTGGCCTCTCGTCGGCCGCCTCTGTTATTGGATCACCACTAGTATCCTGCGGCGTCGTCGGCACATCCAAGGATGCTGCTGAGTCCGGCTGCAAATTGGTTTCCGCACTCTTGGCAACTTGCGATGAAGTGGGCGCTGTAGGTTTCACCTCATCAGCGGCCACTGGCGACGTAGCGCTTATGTCATCTGAAAAATAAGTTAAGACTTAAGCTGGAGGAGGCTTTGACAAAAAAAATCAATAGTGAAATGATGGGATTCCCTTTTCCTTGCTTATCTTTGCGCAATTCTGGAGCTCCAATTATTTTGTCATGCGTGCAGGCGGCCATCAAGGGTTAAAAACCGGGCCCCCAACATTGACCATCCAACGAGAAATCGAGGGGCTTTTTCGCACACGCTTATCAAATCATATTTCCCGAGGCCAGCAAGAGAGAGAGAGCGATAGTACGTCCAGAGAGCGCCATGCACTTGTTGAACGTGGCTAACGCACACATACACACCGCCTCATGCACCCACACAGGCAAAAGAGCGGACAGTGAGAGCGGAGGGACATCAACAAAAAGTGTAGCGCACTTCTTGGCGCATGCGACTGCCTGCAATGTTTACGTATTTTCGTAGGGCTCGACCAAACTTTTGGACTTGTTGTTCTCATTCTGGCAGTAACTGCAATACATTTAATGTTATATTTTTTCCCTGAATGTCACGAAATTAATTCCGCCATTACTTAATTATTCACTTAATTTTCACTTTGAAGCTAGTGTCCAAACATATGATTTTAAAAAGTTCAATTTTAAATGAATCAAATTTACTTGTGCTTCCTATGCCACTAAAATGGGCTCATTTGCATTCTGATTTTTACTGCACTTTTTTCACATAACGGACATTGATTTTCGCCTCCATATGGTGGCTAAAATCGGAGGTTGAGGTTGAAGTCTAATTTGAACCCTGGCTATTGCACCAGGGAGCTGTTTCTATTCTTGTTTCAGGGTGTCGTTGGTTCCTCCCTTGATTAGTACACAGAAAAAAATATTCATTAAATATTTTCAACGCTATTCGAAAATAAGGTTAAAAAGAATTTCGGCATTATAAGATAATAGAAACTGGAAAATTATCTTCCCTTTTTCTTCTGTGCATGTGTTTGCGAGTGTTTGCCTGTCTTTCCTGTCTGTGCTTGACTAACGGTAGTAAAGCGGCAAAAGCAGCGGCAACCACCGCATTACGCTGAAAAGTTCATTTACATGCTGGCTGTGATGACATTTCACGCACACACAGATGCCAGAAAGACACCCTTAGATATTGCTGTGTGGGTGTGCTTGTGTGCGAAAGAAGTCAAACGCCCATTGATAACGATGTAGCTCCACAAAAAAAAAAAAACAGGCAACCAATACACCAGATTTTCAAAAACATTACCTGAACTTTGGAAAAACAGGCAAAAATAACATTGTTAGGTCATTTTAACATAAAAATTAATCAAGATTTTTATATCTTTTGCGAAATATATACATTAAAATTTTAATGATTCGGATATCAAATTATTGCACCACAACCGAAATAATAATATATTTGCATTAAAGCGATATGTTGATGATGATGATTTTGTCCAGTGCAAGAAGTTCGTTTGCATTGGAAATATTTAGAGAAAAGCTGTGGGTTCACTTCGCACCTGGTGGGTCATCCGCATACGCAGTTGACTTATTGATTTGCACACACGACAAAAAATTCAAAAGCCACACATCACAGAGCAAACTCTCGGCGATTCTCGGTTGCTGCTATTCGCGTGCCTAAATAGACAGCTAATTTGAAGTTCTACGAAGCGCCATGACGTAGGCGCCCTCCAAAAGGCCACCCGCTTCTCATAAAGCCACCCTTTTTGCTGGAAAACGGAAGTATTTCAGCAGTTAACCAACGCTGATTGGTTGAGTGTTTGCAAAACGTTGGCTTGTCAGGCTTGTGAAATATGTGGGTGATTGGAGGGGGCTGGTGGCGCAGGAGCTGGTGGAAAAACCTGACGGAAGGCGCTTCTGATGAGGAGCTTTACGGACGACACTCTGGACACGCTGACAACGATGACGGCAACACGAACGGACAGTTCTTGCATTAATTTGCATGCGGAATCAAGCATAAGTCTATCTACATACGCACAGTGGGAGTGGTTGGAACTTATATTTTCTTTTTGAAAAATATAATAAATATATTTTTATGGAATAAAATATTATTGTATGTAACTATACTATGTAACCAAACACAACAAAGTGTTTTATCTTCAGAAAAATTGCACTTGTGGTTCGAAATATTTGTCTCTTCCGTCAGACTCCCACCCGAATTGCCTCCAAATTGCCGATCGATTTCGAGCCACCCACAGTTGCTAAATTCGTTGAATTGAGCTGAAGTAACTGACCGTTGGCTGTCGCCCGTTGCCGACTTGAATACTTGTTACATAATCTTGCCTGACATATGTTTGCATAAATTTTCGAATTCTCCCCCGATGCCGTGCATAATTGCAAATTAAATAGAGTGTAATGAAGGAACGACAGGCGATGCGACGCGATTCAAAAAAAAAAAAATGTCAACTTACCGGTAATATCGAGCGGAGTGTCCGCCCTTCTGACTTCCGCCGTCACCGGTGGCTGGTGCTCCTCCTCCTCGTAGTCCCGCGCATCCGCCGGACAGTGATAGGGCACACAGGAGGCGGACTCCACAGACATGTTAACCGGATATTCTCCACTGTAAACGGGCGTGCTCTGACTACTGTCGCTCCTCGCCCGCGTGCTGCAATTGCTGATGCCGCTGTCCGTTCCGGTGGCACTGATCATGGGCGGCGAAGTGGTCAACCGCTGAGCGGGGGACTCGGCCACCGCCTCCACCTCGACATCCGGATCCTCGAGCTTTGGGGTTCCAGGCAGCGGGTGATGTTGCAGCTGCTGTTGGCTCAGATGCTGCTGCTGACTTAGGTGTTGCTGCTCGGCGCTGTAGCTGCGCAGCGGTTCCAAATAGCTCGGTGGCAACACGGTGCGATTTGGAGCGGGCGTGGAGGATCTGCCTGGTGGCGCATAGTGGGGCGTTGGGCCCGCAAAGGCACCGAAACCACGTGATTGATAAGAAGCGGAAGAACTGTATGGCAAGGGTGGTGGTGGCTCGTAGCCAGGCTGAGATTGCTGAGGATGTGGCTGCTGCTGCTGCGGTAGCTGCTGGTAGGGATGCGGTCTGGGCGGATAGTGGAGTACGCTGGAGGGGATTATCTGCTGGCCAGCCGGCGTGAACATCCCCTGATGGTGCTGGCTATAGTGCGGCGAGGCGTACGGAGCATAGCGATAGTAGTTAGGCATGTAAGAAGCACTAGAAGAAGACCCATAGCCGTAGCCATAGGTATGGTAGCCGGTGTAACCCGATCTGTAGGGTTGCGGCGGATAGTGTGACATTGTCGGCGTAAGATGTTGCGGATGATGATGACTATGATGCTGATCGTAGAAGCTGGCTGGATATCGATCCGACATGTTACTCCCTGGGACTACTCGTTAGTTATTCCACCACAGCAACTGGAGTCTAGGTGTCGTGAGCCCCATGCCCTGCCGATTGGACACCATGTCGCTTGTGTCCGGTGTCCTCTTACATGTGGCGTTTTTATTGATTTTTGCCTTTTCGGCCAATAACAAATCCTTCGGCTTCCCTTGCCTTTGTTGTCCTTGTCTGGCCACGCTTGGCTGCCCTTTATTTATGTTCGAATCAATTTTCGCAACACTTGCAGTTTTCTTATTGTCCTCCTGTGAATGGAGCGAATGAAAAGAAGAAGTGAGCAAGGGAGGTGGCTTTATTATCAGTTGGAAATAGTATGTCCCGTGTGAGTGTTAATGCCACGACATTTGACGGCCCAAAGGAAATGGTAATGCCAATGGCGAGATCGTTAAACAGCAGCCCATGGCTGGGAATAACGAGACAATTGCGCTCGGGGCCGCAGACAATTCAATTAACATCGGGCCAATAACGTTTTATGTGCTATGTGAGCTACATGGTCCTGGGGTTTGGTTGGCCGAGTTACGAGGGAAATTATGTGGTTTCAAGACTACTTAACTGACCAGGACTAACAGAGAAGTAGGGCATTATGAAAATACTTATCATCTACTCACGACATGTGTGCTTTATCATTAAAAAAAAAAAAATTTTTGTTTAAATTACAATTGATTGAAAGATTATTGTTTTAATCTAAGTCTCATTGATAAATTAAAAGATCGTGTTGAATGTATGAAGGCAACCTTGTTAGGCAAAAGAACGACAAGCCCACAAAATCCTCCATTGTGGATCCTTGAGTTTGACTGAGTGCAATCCAGACGTTCCATACATGCTAATGAGAGCCAGCAACTCGCCGAATAATTGCCAGCGATGTTATGATGCACGAAATGCGGTTGCTGACTGAAGATGGCTAGGAAATGGGAAATGGATGGTGGCATGGGATGATGGGTCTGGCAATTGGGGAGCTGGAACGGCGGAAAGTATGTGTGAGTGGCGGAAGGTCCCTGGCCTGGCGGGTGGGTGCATCTCTTGATGGGCCATGCGCAAAATTCCGTTTGTTTTGCACTCACGCACAGGCAGCTGTGGCACCACAACAACGAAACAAACAGCCACTCAACTTATCGAGCGCATCTCCAGCAAACACACACACATGCGCATACACATTCTTGCACACACCACTCACACACTCGCACACACTCGCGCTCGCATTCAATGAATAACCGCATGCATTTCGGCCGCTTGCAAACCGTTAATGAGCCACAAAAGTGCACACATCTAGAGTGGGATTGATAAGGGTATGTGTTTTGATGCAAAGTCGTCACCAGGCAACCCCGAAACGTCTTCAAACAGCTTCTCTTGGCCGCAGAACCACACGTCACCCGCACAGGACATTACGTACCAACACACACAAATTGGTTACACGGAGGATAATATATAGTTCTTTAATTAATTACCTTATAAATAACACAAAATCGTTAAGAACCGTATTTAAATGCATTTATTTTAATTTTAAATGATAAATTTTTGAACCTTTTACCTTGGTCAGTTAATACAGTGAAAAATGTATTTATGTTCAATTATTAATATGTTTTATGAGTTTTAAAAGTACTGATAACGTATTATATTACATTCTTGCGGTAAATTAAACTGAATACTAAATACTTAAAATATTATATTTACCATGAAGTTGTAATATTTAGGGGCATATTTAGCATTCATGACTCCTGAATATATGTATAGCAATTACTCATATTTTACTTTAACATTATTTTGACTTCGATAACCAAATAGAAATACGAGTATTTTCCTTGTGTTTCTCCTTTACTTGTGTAAGCGTGAGCTTGACGTGTGCGTTTATTGATTAATAAACTTTTTTGTGCAAAAACACAAGAAAAGGCGAAAAATAATAATTGAAGGCAATCGCTAGTGGGTGGTACGTGGGACCAGCGAAGGGGCAACCTTTATTGATTGGAGGACCCGAGCGAGTGACGTTTCAGATGAGGTTGCTGATGATGGTGATGATGATGACGATGATGTCCTGGCAGCAAATTAGCAAGTCAGGGGTGGGTGGTCGAGGTGGCAGGACAACTCCATTAGCAAAGTCAAACACGGCTGGCGGAGGGGATAACTTAATCAATGTAAACACAACTTTGTGAGAGAAAGCGAGCCATTAGCCGGCGAAGAGTGAGCTCGAGAGAGCTGCAGAGAGATATATGCAGAGAGCTTTCGAGTCCCAGTCCAAAGGGTTAGTCGAATCGAAAACTGGCTGGCTGACGAAATGAGTCTCGAAATAAGTCTAGTTAAGCAACTGCAATCGTTGGGTCGTTGGGTCCCCAAAAAGGAAGGCAAATCTGGCATTTTGCTCTCTCTCTCCCTCTCTTTCTCTACCTCTCTCTGTTGCCACTTCGCTCTGTGGATCCTGCGACAGGAAACGGAAGTTGAGCACGACGGCAGCCGTGTAAATGGATGGATGGATGCTGTGCATGTGTGTGTGTTGGTGGTGCCTCTTTTTGGGACAGTGCGACACAACAGCAGGAGCAGCAGTAGCAGCAGCAACAGCAGCAACAGAACAGCCTCCCACTCGCCGCCACCGTGTATATATAAATCAATAAAAACAGCAGCCCGAGTCGTTTCGCCTCAGCTCTTGCACTGTTTCTGTACATTTTTTGTTTTCCTCCTCTGCGTCCAGCAGCGGCAGTAACCGAAAAAGGAGCAGGACGAGGAGCTGCTGGTGTACACAATCATTACACGGACCCGCGCGCGTCACACGGTGCGTATGTGCAATGTGTCCCGAGCGAAGCGCCCGAATGTATGCAGCAGAATATATAGCGATTTTAATTGAGTATCTGCTCGAAGGAGCACTTCCAATAAATAAACGCAAAAATGGGGCAGGACTTCAAGTACGCGGGTGTAACAATAGATACTTTTTTAAAAGTAAGCGAAACAAAAGTAATGAAAATTAAAAATAAATACAGATGAGTGCACATAATTTTATTTTTAAACAAGTAAGGAAGTATGTAAGAAAGATGACATTGGAACAATGCATTTGATTTCCAAACTTAACTTTTTCCACATTCTTTAAAAATTTTATTTACCACGATTTGATATTCTATTATATAACTATAATCATAAGTGATGTTTTTTAAAATATATTTTAAGATCTTAACAGTAACTCATTAATTACCTTATTAACGAGGCAATCTTGTTAATATTATTCGTTTTATTTCATTTTTTCACTCCAGTAATACTTTTTTTTTTGTTTTTTGCACGTATAAATATTTTTACTGTGCAATATAGTTCTCCAAAAATTTCCGTAATTTCAACCGTCGAAATTATTTAATGTAATTGTAAGCCTCGCCTTCGATTTTGAAAATTCCCCAATGATTTTTCCACCACGAAAAGCCGTTAAATTTGAAATTCTATTGCCCACACAAAGCAGTTCACAACGGTTCCCGAGAGGAAGGCACTTTTCCGCCGACTTTTCTCTTCAAGGCTCGAGCGGAAAAATCGAAGAGCGACCGGCCCAGAACGCCAAGTGATCGGAGCACGGCGGCGTCACTCGGACGGAGGCCTCAGTTCGGTGCGGAGTCCGCAGTTACGTATACGCAGTGTGTGTGCGACGCGCGCTAAAGTCCAACGTAGACTGAAACGCGATACGTGGGCGCGCTGCCATTTATACACCGAAGGCCCCCAAGTTGAAGAAGAAAAGCTGGCAAAAGACACAAGCACCACAGCAAGGAGCAGACGGAAAACGGCAAAAAAAAAAATAGCTACGAATAAACAACACACAGAAGCTGCTGCACTGGGAACTTTGTGACCCGATTCGATGGGCAACCTGCCCACATGCGCGAGCGAGCTTTTCCTTTTCGCCATTTTCGAGGGCGGAAAATGCGCTGCACTTTGCTCTTCTCCTCTCAATCTCTCTTCGCGGCTCTCTGCCAAATGGCAGAGTGAAAACTATTCGCTTTGCTTACGAATTAGAGCACAAAACAGAAAGCCAACCAAAACAGAGCGGCAAACCGAAAGGAATCTAGAACGTGGCGTTACTTCCAAATGGGCGAGAGATTGCCAATTCCCAGAGAGACAGGGAGCCAGAAAGAGAGAGAGAGGTGCGGAATAAATTTTCCGCCAGAGTCCTGCTTGGGGGTTTCCCACGTTCGCTGTGTGAATGAGGTATATGTTGTGTATAGGCTCGATTTATCGATGTCCGGGCCACGAATTTCCACCAGCGTGCGAAAAACCATAGCACACTTTCTGGCACACTCGTGGTGCACTCCGCCAAGGGATGTTTCCGCTTAAGAGCGTCCCGCGAACCTGTGGCATTTGGCCAGCCCAACTTTAGATGACCGATAAGCCGCAAGGCAGACTGATAACCAGGCAGGTGAACTTTCAGGCGTCTCGAGTTTCCAAGACGGCTTTTCTAAGCGGACTAATTGCAATTCTTGTAGAAGTTTATAAATTTAAATTAGTTATTCAGGGGAATGCGTGTTTCCTATATATAATTGCCTAAAATCTATTGATTTACAGATGTGTCCTAGGGCGGTTGCACATATGAATTATAAAACTGTATTAAAGTGAAATATTTAATTTTACGTATTAACGGCCAAAATTTAAGTTTCAGTTTCTTAATAATTTTCTCTTTTGTGTTTTCTCTCTTTAGCAAGAATAGTAGTTAGTACTTTTGAAAATCCAGGAACATTTTTGAAATGCCTTTACCATCCCCCAATCAATTATTAGTCCCCTTGCGGCTACGCGCCTGGGTTGAAATCACATGAACCTTGTGCCGCTGACCACCCACTGCGCATTCGCGGCACTCGCTCTCTGGCTGTTTGGCCAAATGCACGTGTTTGTTGCGGTTTTCGCATGCCTGGCCGAAGAGGAAAGCCCTCAAAATATTTGTGGGCGAGCTTAAAAAAAAACGTAAACAAAGTTTTTGTGCGCACGCAACAAAGGAACAGAGTGGGGTAGGATGTGATTCGCGTTGGTCCTTGTCAGGGGTGTTTCTGCTATTGATTGCGTAGACGACAAACAGGGTGTTGTTCGAGCAGTCTTTACTATGGTATACAATTTAAAAGTAGTCAACAAACAAAAAGGACCCGTCGGGCCGACGTACAACGATGACGAAGGATTAGCCGAACCAGTGGGCTCCCATGCAGTCGCGTGTCCACTCAGTCTGGCAGACCCAGCACCACTCGAATCCGCAGCCAGCGCGTGTGCAGACCATGTGCATGCAACCGCCTGGTAGGAAGAGAAGAAGACGGTATGGATGTGTTACAAACTGCGTCTTGGGTGTCTTCGATGCTCGCCCAACTCACCATCTCGCTCCGTGGGGGTTCTGCATTTTGGACAGGGCTTTGTGCTGACTTTGATGGTGACATTGCTGGCCTCATCCCATCGCGCCTCGGCAGCTCGCTAAAAAAGCACATGATTACACAAGCGGGAATGGGCCGTATAAGAGCCAACTCACATTTGGGTCCACGGTGTACTCGCAGGAGTTTGTGGCACTGGCGCCCGTCCCCTCGGGCAGACACTCCCCGATATGGTAGCCCTGCAGACAATTGCGGCAGAACACGTATCCACAGCCGTTCTGGCATGTCACCTTGCGACAATCGGGCTCCACCAAAAGGCCCATGCCGCATCCTGGCTGGGGGCAGAGTACTCCACCTGCCTGTAGGACATACTCCTCGGTGGCGAATCTCTGGTACCGATCGTACTCCTCGCGTGTCAACAGCTTGAAGTGATGAATCTCCTCGATGAACGAGTGCTCGCAGCCTGCGGGACAGGGCAAGGTGTAGCCGAAGTCCGGATGCGGCATAAACTGACGCTCGCCCAAACGGGAACGGCAATAATGGCGGAAGCAGTCGATACAGGTGACGTGCTGCGATGCGCAGGGGAAAACCAACACGGTATCACTGCGAACATAATAAGGTGATTATAGCAGAATAAAATTATATGACAAATAATTACTTTAAAGACTTTAAAAGAACTTTTTATGACATTTTCGATGATATGAAAATTATAAGAAATTAAGATGTTCCTTATTGCATAATCACCTCACATCCGTGCAGGCCAGGCAAGGAACATTCTTGATGTTATTCTTGATTAGATTCAATGGAGCCGCAAAATCCTTCTCCCCGCCGGAGACATGCTCAGCACACTTGAAGAAGAATTCAGCGAAGGGCGGATCGCCAGCCGCGTTGTCCACGCAGGCCACCTCCAGACTTTCACAATGACCGGGAATTCTACGCGACTTCAAGACATCATCCCAACACTCCGGATCACGATGGACAGTAAAGGCGCCGCCCTTGCATAAAGCGCAGCGGACCCGAAGTTTGCCATTACACAGCTTATCGCATTGGCTGCAATGTACAAAGAAATGCGCTTTGGCACGGACTCTTTCTGGAGAGGATACGACGGGATTACAAGGGGTTTCGTTAAAAAAAAAAAAAACAATAAAAACTAATTGTTGCCTACCTTCATCGGTTATATTCAGACGCTCCTCGCTTTCCAGCTGCAAGTCCAACAGAGTTTCATTTAGAGGCTTGGAGGCTTCATCGCTAAGCGAAGGTTCCTCCTCCTCCAAAGTGGCCGACTGGATTTTCTGGCGCTGCACGGGCGGTCGCAAACGAATGGCATGCAAAACGCTTTGCTGACCCAAGTCACATTGCTACTAGAAGACAGTAAAAGTTAACTTCATGTAGCGGATACATTAAAGAAACTTCTTACCTCTATTGTCGTGGCATCGCTTAGTTCCTTACCGGCAAATATGATCTTTAGATCATCCGGCTGAAGTCCCAATTGTGGTGCCACCAGTTCCTTTACGTTTTTAATATCCCACTGGGGCTCCAGATTAACGGTCAGCGTTTTGCCCGTGTTCGTTTTTACATAAATACTCAGCGTGTGCGTAAGGGTTTTCCCTCCAAATTGCAACAGCTCCAGCATTTTGCGTACAAAAGTGGCAATAAATTTAAAAATAAAACTCATTTGTTATCAGCTGATCGGGTTTAATTTTAGTGCAGTGTATATGCTTCAGTGTTGCCAATCGTTGTTTACTTACGCGTTGCCAAACACCAGCTGGCAGCCATTCGGAGGAAAACGTGGACACGCAGAAAGCGCACAATTGAAAACAATTTTTGTGAAGAAGTCGGAGGAGTATAAATGTAAAAGTTTTATGGAAATGTCAGGACTAACTTACAGAGAGATCAATGGCGACCTATTCAAATGCCAAAGGGATTATTCCATGTGCCACTGCGTGGCTGCCGATTTGCGAATGGGCAGAGGCATAGCTGTAAAGTTTCGGTAGGTAATGGCTTAGTGTTTTTAATAAAATGGTAAATTTGCCTATTTTCCAGAAACAAATTTGGACAGTTGTTGAATTTGCAGAGACAAAATGTTCAGCCAGGCGGCGTGGCTGTCCTTCAGGACCAGCAGCGATTTATTTACTATCTGATCACCAAGAAATCCAGCTGGGGAAAGCCCACCTACGAACTTCTCCAGAGTTCCTTGATCGCCATGCGAAAACACATGGTATGTTTATGTATCTTCTATAAGAAGTTATGATATACGAATCTTTCTACCATTTGCAGATCTCCCACCAAGTACCCAAGCTAGCCATGCCCCGCATTGGATGCGGTTTGGATGGCCTAAACTGGCCCAAAGTTAAGGAAATAATTTGCCAGGTTTTTCAAGCGGATTCTGTTGAGCTGGTCGTTTATAATTATGTTGCTATGAAGTAAATGGCTCATATTAAACTAAACGATCCATTATTTTCCCTGTGGAGGCACAAAATTGTAGACAACAATCTCCAGCGGCTCTTGGCCAAAAACGTACTCGAGGACTCCGCTGACTTTTTCCCATTCCAAGCCATCAATTCCGCAGCCAATTTTTGGGATGGCCAGCTTATTCACGTTGTTTTTGCGCTAATGTAGGAATAATAAAATGTAGCTCTTATTAATATAACTTGTCTAAGCTTTATATATATAATAAATAAAAGCAGGGATACATTCCATTCATAAAAGATATGTATCAGGCATGTATTTACCATATGCTCACGCATCTGCTCCAAAGATGCTTGTACAGATTCGTAGGTGGGCTTTCCCCAGCTCTGAGGCTTGGTTACTAGGTAGTAAATGTACCGCTGGTCATCCTTCAGCACCGCAATATCTCCACTGCCCGCTTGTTGGGCTTGCAGCTCGTCCAACCTTCCGAATACCTTCTTGAACTGCACGGCAATTCCAGCACCCATCGCAAGATCTGCGCCCACACAGTGCGCCAAGGAATAGGTCTTGGGGGCGGAAAACAGATCCCCATCCACTTCGCTTAGGGTGTACTGAGGTTTGGATGACATTCCGACTACAAAAGCTCGCCGAAATGCGCTACGTAGTTCTAGAAGTTTGGGAGAATACATTTAGTTTAAATAAGGGTTTTAGATCTGTCTGACTTAGTGTAACAGGCAGCTACTAGATTAATTTTTGGTCATACGATAACACTAGATAATGGTTCGTAAGGGTATATATATGTATTTATCAAAACTCCAATCTTTGGTTAATATCCTCTCGAGGACGTGTTTTATTTATTAATACATTAAATACAGTATAAATAACCAAATATGGAAACTTTGTGTGCTATAAAAACCTCTTAGGTGTATCGTTCTTATCAACTATATAAGTATTTGGTGCATATGATGCCACAAGTCCCAAGCAAAACCATTTCGAGTGTCAAACAAAGATGGCTATATACATTAAAAGGGAGTCTTTTCGCGATGAAGCGAATTTCTTGATCCACTAACGGACCTCGATGGCAAATGGATGGTCTTCATGTGCCGGCAGGTGGGACAAACCACGTTCAACGTGTCCTTAACCATTTGTGGCGGTGTGTAGAAGAATGCAATTATGTCCACGCTATCCTCGGCGAAAACCAGATCCAGCAGACTCCGCACGCGCAACCAATCCAAACGGTCGATGCCGCATCCAAGTCTGGGAATGGCCAACTTGGTCACTCCGTGCTCCCTCTGAAAGAGAGAATATAGCAAGCATATTTAGTATCCAGTATCTTGCTCTAATACAGTTTGGTGAACCTGATCCTAACTATAATGTTTCACCTTTCTCTTTATTTTAGTAATGCAGTTTTGGTCTGTAAGCCCTTAAAAATACAATTCCTTACCATATGTTCCCGCATGGCCAGCAATGCGTAGTAGAGAGCTGCGTAAGTGCACTTTTCGTGGCTGCGCTCCTTGGTCACCAGGTTGTAGATATGTCTACCATCCTGCTCCAGAACTGCCACATTTCCGGTATGCTTGTGTTGGCGCTTCAGCTCATCCACTTGTCCGAATTTGCAGCGGAACTGCAGATTTATGCCCGCACACATAGCGAAGTCCGCACTGACAGAGTGCACTAAGGCGTAGTTTTCCGGGGCGCTGAACAGGTTCCCCCTGGCCTCCGTAATCTGACACTTGGGAGCAGCCAGCTGTGGATTATCTGAGTATTAACCCACTGTTCTTTGTTAATAAGCCATGTTGGATGGCTCACCTCCTTGGACATGTCTTCGTGCTCACAGATGAGTATCTCGATGGGATACTCGCTCTGGGAGAAGGTCTGCTGCACCAGACGCTTCACGTGCTTCCATTCAAGTCCATCGTTGCCGCAGCAGATTCGGGGCATAGCCACTTTGGTGATCTCATGGTTGCGCTGCAGAGACACTACAGTGAGAATTGCCCAATGCACTATTTTCAAAACCTCGGACTTGATGACAATTTGGTTCTGAGGGCTTCACATAATTTGACGGACAGGCGGACGAGGCCCGATTGATTCGGCTAGTCATTCTGATCAACAATATATGTACGTATTGCTTATAGGGTCAGAAACATAACATTGGGTATAAAAAGAAGCTGACTTTACTTTCTCTTCGCTCAATTATCATTCAACCCAATGATAATATTTTATAAAGAAAAATCGACGCTAAGATGGGAAGATCCATTTGTCCGATTGCTACTGTGTCCCAAAGTCCACATAAATTAACTGCATGCCCATTTCATGAAATCGTTTTTTGACTAAACATGAGACACAAGCGAAATTCTTTTGGATGACAAAAGGGGCGAACTGTTTTTAGATACTCACTGTATCGCAATGTACAAATGAATTAACTGTAAATTGACGAGGGCAGCACCAAAGAAACCAGTTTCCCAAGCGTCGAATTGTGTTTACTCTTTGGGGAAATGTCACTTGTTTGCCGGGAAACCCCCACTCCACCACCAAGACGACGGCTAAAAAGCACTCACCATATGCTCCCGCATGCAGATCAAAGCTGCCTGGACATCGCCGTAAGTGCTGGCCTCGTAGAGACTCGACTTGGTCACCAGATAGTATATGAATCGGGCATTGTGCTCCAGAACGGCACAGTTGCCTCTGGAAACACTTCTTTGCCGTAGTTCATCCACATCCCCGTAGATCAGGGCAAACTGCCAGGCGAGAGTTCCCCGTTCCGCCGTAAAGGATGACTCTACGGCATGGGCCAAGGAATGTGTCTGCGGTGCGTGGAATATGTCCAGCTTGGACTCCACTATCTTCACGTTCGCCATGGCGCACTAGCTCTCTACAGAGTATTATATATCCAACTGCAATTAAGCTGAAATTATTCTGATTACCAGCCGAAACAGAAGCTCTCAATGCCAAAAATGATTTTCGTACTTACGTGCACGCAGCGCTGGAAACTTTCACGTCGAGGTCAAAACTCGCGATAAAAACTTTTTCGACTTCGGAATGGTTTTGACTGTGTGTTTTTGGGTTCTGCACAGAAACCTGCACAAAACCAGAATGAAAACAAAGCTATTAACGGATTCTGAACAGCAAGCGGCTAGTTGGTAGCTTGTTTATTTTGGCGATTCGCCGATTTCCCACTCCCAATTTACAATGCCGTTTGGAGGTTACTATTTAATCGACTGCCTCGGCCGGCGGTCTGCAGCGGAATGCGCCATCGGAGCTCGATGTGGATGTGGGCATGGGTATGGTGGTATGGGTTATGGGTTATGGGTGAAGCGACGTGCCGGGCGAAAGCCCAGCGAGAATCTTCGAGCCTCAGTGACAACATTTCGCCCAGAGGCGCCGCCGCGGGGCTCCAAATGTTAATGATTGCACTGTAAAAAACACATCGTTTTCCACTTAATACTATACGACTTGAGTTATTATTTTATTTTATATATGATTATTAATCTATTGTGTTTATCGTGGTGTTAGAAAATTCATTTTGTCATTTGTTTGCGGAGTAAATTGCCAAGCACAGATGGATTTGGGTTTTCAAAATGGATCATGTTTTCAGACCTAGAAAGTTAAAGCGGGCGAAAGTTACTGAACTCGTTTTGAATCTTTTTTTGAAATTTTATTTTTAAATCACAAGTATGCTGTTTTTAAGCTAAATTAAAAAAAAAATGCACTAATCATATATAACCATTTCTAGTTTTTTGAAAGATGTACTTCCTAATTTTTAAAAGTTACCTGATCAAGTACTGAGAATACCGAAAATGTACTGAAATTGCATATTGGTCATTTTTTTTTTTAATTTAACTGAACTTTTTGGGAGAAAAATCCACCAGCAGGCATGACAATCCACTGAATCATAACGACGATAGTGATGATGATTGGTGGCGATGATGATGACATACATGTGCTAGCAAGTGTGAGTTGATACCGCGTAGTTTGTTTGTTTGTTTGTTTTCAGCGACAAGTTGACTTGGCATTGCCCGAAATCGTCAAAGCCGCTGTAACAGCCAATTAAGAACTTGTGCAGGCTTTTGATAGCGTTTTATAGATTAATAACGACGGATCGTTCCGATCGAAGCACCTGTATGTGAATGTGTACCTGTGCGTGGGCCGCTGTCAAAGGTAATCGGCGCTCAAGCGCTAAATAGGGATTGTATACCGACTAAAGTGCATGTATAAATATACATATGACTTAAATTATTCGTTAATTAAATGGCAGGTGAAATAAAATATACCAACACAAACAACGAACAAATAACCATATAAAGTGACAACTTGTATTCTAAAACAAACAAAACAGGCAGCAGAGCGGCAGCAGCTTTTCGATTTAGTATGAGGTAAAAACTTAAGATTTTTGTCGATTGTAGACTCGGATGACGAAAAAATATTTTATTTACTAGTTAATATAGGAAAAACTTAGTAGAAAATAGAAATGCTAAAAGAATTCAGTGATATCCATTTTTAACTATCAATTGATCATGTATTATAAATAAAACGAGAATGTTGCTTCACATTTGCTTTTCAAAACAAACGTCGAAGAAAAAGCATCACTTGCAACTCATTTTATAAATTTTTATATAAACTGACAATTTTTTTGGTTTTTAATTAAAAATATGTTTGTGTCGTAGACTATAAAAACAAATTTATGATTTATATTGCCCTATGACTATATCATAGAGTATATTCTTTTTATGCTACACAAACGGATATTCCAATTGGAATGACTAGACGCCCAATTGCGTGGGTGGTTGTCTCGGCTAATGTCTTCTACTTCATCCTAGACCGCCACCATTTATTTTCAGCTTTTCGCCAAAAAATAGCATCAAAAACAAACCAATTGCTTATGCTTTTCCTTAAATATCCTAACAATAGCACTGATTTTTAAAGTAGTTAAATGAATATTTTTGTAAATCATAACACTTTGCCTCCATATAGCTTTACACATTTACGCATGTCAAGCCGCAGCTTTGAACGAATTGTTGCATTGAAATTTAGACTTCGCTTTTCCTCTCGATGGGGCACCTTGTGAGGAAAAGCGATAGCTGCGAACGATGCCGCCAGTTCACGGCAGTTCAGCTTGTCGCCTCGAACAATAAAGACGACCGATCCGGGAGCCATAATATATATATAATATAGCTTTATAGCACGGCACTGTTTGGATTTTGGCGTGCCAATTGGCGCTAGTTGCTGCCGTTGCTGTTGTTGTTGTTGCTTTGTTTGTTGTGCTAATTACGTAAATTGCGTGTTTATTTGTTTGTTAATTTAAATACTTTACGTAGTAGTGAATTTGTTAGTTGACGACCCGCCAGGTTCGTTTTTTTTCTGGGCAATTAATCTGCGCGCGAGTAAATCTCCCGGAGAAAACAAGAGAAGCGTTGTGAGTCACTTGAGAATTAGAGAATAACTAAAAAGTGCAAGCGAAAAAAGCAAAGCTCACACTCGTCACGCCAGCTCAGCTGATTCTGATTGGGATTCTTACTACTCTCTCTCTCTCTCTCTGTCTCTCTTCATTACGATACGTAATATACGTATACGTATTTGTATACCCCTCTCTCTCACACACTCTTCTATTCTGTTTTGGTTACCTTTTTGTGGGTTACGTTACCTTATTTGCCGATATGACTGCTTTGACATTGCTACGACGATCAGTTACGGCGGTCAGCTACGACGGTTACGCCCACGTTTGCGTTACGAATTGGCGGTTTCTGCCCCAGCTTCAAAGGTGCCAATTGCATTTGCACGTTAGTGGGCGACATGCTGCTGTACTTTTGTCCAGCAAAACAACAGCAACAACAGCAACATCAGCTGTTGCAGCTGCGCAGGCGCCAAATGCGTATGCTAATGTTGGCGGTAAGTTCATAAGCTTAATTTATGCAAACAGCGCGTGCACTCGGTGATTTATGATGCTGCAGCAGATTCATGCATCGAAATCGTTAAATAAAAACCGAATGAGAGATATGCGCGCCTAACGAAAAGGGAGATATAACGATACCTTAGATTCAAACTTTCAAGAGATCTTAGGCAAAAAAATGTACCGGTTACAACCGATTCGATTCAATAAACTACATCACTGATATCATCACCTCTCATAATTGTAACTCGATGAATGGTTTAATTTAGAAATAAACAAAAAAAATTAAAAATCTGTTGTAAGTGAAAATCTAAAGTCTTCCATCAATCGTAAACAATATATATAAATAATAATAAATATGTAACTAACTAAATATGTAACTAACTAGTTGCTGGCATTATTAAGCCACAGAAAAATAAAGGTCAAAGGTCTATCTTCCGAGAATAAGTTTATAAGTTTACTCCATATCAACTACTGAAGTTATTCGTAAATACGTTTGAATTTAAGCGCATACCAACTGCAGTATTATATTTTTGTTTGCTTTTTTTTGTTCAGTTTCTCTTATTACATATTTTATCTGGTATTCGCAAACATCACAATCCTTTATCCTTTGTTAACCCAGCAAAGCCCCAAAAATAATATTTATGTTCTGGCAGACAAGTGGGTATTTTATTATGAAATGGGGGACTGTCCTTTAATGTACGATAAAAATATAAATAAAAACGAAATGGGACTGGGATTGGAGGCGTGTTCGTCTCCGCCTGCCTTGCATTTATTACTAATCACAATTTAATAGCCCCATTGAAAGCTCATTAAGCACTCACTCTTCCTTTTTATTGCAGAAAGTGAAACAGAATTTAATAACCGGTTCCACTTCAATTGCCATTTTATCAACATAACACCCGCTCCAGAAGCGCGGATCGATCATTTTTCTGCCATTACTCAAAAAAGGTGTTAATGAGCGCACCGAATCGGTCATAAAACTTGTTTCACCAAATCCAACACTTGTTGGTTATGTACTCGTTTACTCTAGATTAATTAGGGTCTGTTCCTCAAAGCTCTTTAAATGTACTTCGGGACATATATAGGCTATAACCGATAAGATAAGTGGACAGAAATCCTATAAGAACTGATATAAGATTAAATAATTAGCAGATGGAGTGCTGGGTATTTTTTTATTATTCAGCAAATGAACCAAGTCGTGTTTGATCCATTTAAAGCGAAAATGAGCCAGGTTTGGTTTGAAAATAAACTTTGTTATATTCTAGATTTCAGGTTCAAGTATTAATATGTTATCGTGTTCAAACTCTTTATCGAATTTTATCTGGTTAATAATCAATTGAGTACAACAACTATAGCTATAGTAATATGTACTAACGTGCTGTACTCAAGAATTCATTCTTTTCCATGCAGTATTTTCATGTGGTTGCCCATTTCAATTTTTTCTGAGTGGTGTGACTGGGTTTCGATAAGATAAAGCTCGTAAAGCCATCAACTTAATTGGGGTTTCAGCTGGTATGTATGTGTGCCATGTGCCCATCTTTCACATTCACTTTCGTTGTGTAAGGTCAACAAAGTTATGTGGATTAAATAGAGATACGCCCATTCACGTCGCCCTCCCCATCCTCTTTATATTTTCCTAACCACCCACCCACCAAGTAAATGAACTCAAATTGAAATGCCCTAGACCGTCGCTTCTATTCCAACTCTATCGCTTGCCATTTAACACATCAATTTCAAAGTACAGAAATAATTTCGACAAGTTCAAGGTCATTACCAGGCACACAGATACTCGGCCCACACATCCAAGCGCAAATAACTTGAAATACTCGCACACAAATAATAAATAAGCTAGTGAATAAATAATGTGTGCATATAGACCGCGAGCCCCCTATAATAGAAAAAATAGAGAGACAGCACCGACAAAAATATCAAAAATAAAACATAAACACGTTACACGCGCCGGACTTTTTTGAGAGATGGCGATTCCATTATATACCTAAGTTATAATGTTGAGAAACCCTGCAAAATTCCAGTAGAAACCTAACCAAACATTATGCTGATAAGCATATTCGCGTCGAAAAATTCGGGTTTGCTAAAAAGAATGAATAAACAATAGCAGATGAGCATATATGTATAGGCCCCTCCATGGGTTGTTTGCGAGCGTCTAGGGTTTTCAGTATGGGTGAGAGATTGCCAGAACAATTAGAAGACCGCTTCGGTAGCCTATGAGCAATTTGAACGCGTTCCGTGCGCTTCCAGTCGCTCATACGCCGCGTATCCGAACGCACACGCTCCGCTCTTTGAAATCGGTACAGTTATAAATTCTAAAGTGAACCCAACCCCTTTGTAGGCTTTTCCATCACGTACCGCACCATGTCCGCCGCTGCTCCGAAACTGGTGGCCGTTGCCGAGTCGCGTCGTTTCATGATCGACTGCTTCAAGGCGGTGAAGGTGCCCCAGGCCCATGCCGAAGCCCAGGCGGATCTCCTGGTGGCTGCGGACCATCGGGGGCACTTCAGCCATGGCATGAACCGCCTTGAGATGTACATCAACGATCTGGCCATCAACTCCACGGACGGAGCGGCTGTGCCCAAGATCCTAAAGGAAACTCCGGCCACCGCCTGGGTGGATGGCCTGAATGGACTTGGTGCCGTCGTGGGCAACTACTGCATGGATCTGGCCATCAAGAAGGCCAAGACGGTGGGAGTTGGCTGGGTTTGTGCCAAGGGATCGAACCACTATGGCATGGCTGGTTGGTATGCCATCAGGGCCATGGATCAGGGTCTGGTGGGCATGTCCATGACGAATACCTCGCCGCTGATGGCACCCACACGCGCCAAGGAGGCTGCTCTGGGCACCAATCCCTTGTCCCTGGGTGCCAATGCCACCAACGGTGATAAGTTCCTGCTGGACATGGCCACCACAGCCGTGGCCGTGGGAAAGATCGAGATCCAGCGCAGGAAGGGAGCTCCTCTGCCCGACGGATGGGCTCAGGATCCCAGTGGTGAAGTGACCAACGATGCAGAGCTGGGTTTCAGCACTGGGTGCCTGATGCCATTAGGAGGATCCGAGCTGACCTCCGGCTACAAGGGTTACGGCCTTGGCGCCATGGTGGACATTCTGTCGGGTGTCATGTCCGGAGCCAACTACTCGACGCAGGTGAGGAAGTGGACACATGCTGGCGCCGATTCCGCAGCTGATCTTGGCCAGGTCTTCATCGCCGTGGATCCCAACTGCTTTGCTCCCAACTTCGAGGAACGCATGGCCGACTTCAACTCCCGCCTGCGAGGCGCTACTCCGGTAAGAATGTACCCAAACAAAAATAACAAGATTGATCACTACAGTCGAGTCCCTCGACTATCAGATACCTATTATATAATATGGTTAGTGCGCGTGGGGTCACAATTTGTGTGGCATAACGAAAGATGTGAAAAAAAATCAAAATGTTTTTCAAATGTGTGGACGTGCCTGTTTTAAATTAGGCGTGTCTAAGTAGACAATCTAGATGCTTAATCTTAACATTTTAGCTTGCATAGTTCCCAAGAGCGTTCGAAGCTTTCAAACGGACAAACGGAAAGACGGACACGGTCAGATTGATTCGGCTAGTGATTCAGATCAAGAGTACTTTATAGGATCGGAAACGATTGATTTTTACTGTTTCAAACATTCCAACAAATCTAGTATACTCTTTTAATCTATAAGTAGCGGCAAAAACAACCAGTATTAAGAAAATTTAAATAACTTTTAAAATATTTAAAATATTAAGAAAGGTATGATTTCCAACTGTTGTTAGTCAAGTAAAAAAAAAAAAAAAAGGTTTGAAATTTGAATACAAATCTATATTCTCCTGGAAATAAATTATTTGATAATCTTATCAAAAATACATACAAATGCATATATAAAATAGATACTGGCACTCTCGTCGCCATAATCTTAATATCTTCAAATGTATTCAAAACAAATAAAAAAAATATTAAATTTTCTGGAAAATTATTACGATAAGCATTTTTGTATACATTTGAATAAGTTTTTTTTTAGGATTTCTTCTATATAAAGTTTGCAAAAATGTTTACAAAATTTATTTTCAATTGAAATACTTACATTTTCAGACCGATCCCAGCAAGCCCGTTTTGCTGGCTGGAGACAAGGAGAAGAAGGGAATGGCTGACGTCGATGCCGCCGGCGGTATACAGTATCTGGAGAATCAGTTGAAGACGTGCGCCAACCTGGCGGAAATACTGAAGATTAAGCCCCTGAGCTTTGTTTAAACTCGAAAGAACTGGTGGACTTACACTAGGGAGTCAAGCATACCCATTGCCATATGTTGAAGACGCCTCTGCATTTTGATGGACCAAAGCACTACAGTAACACTTTACACTGAGAGAAATATTGATATTTGCAACAGTTAGATTAGATTGCACTGGTGCTGAACTAAAGCTAGTTACATATCTCCATGTTGCACTTAAAACATATTTCTAGTCTCCTAAGAGTCTGTCGTTGCTCCTATTATTTAGTTTTTAACTACGCAAGCTTTCTTATTAACTAAAAACATGAGCTTCGGCATTCTTTTAGGGAATTAGCAATATTTAGTAGAGTAAAGACTTGCAGTTTGCAAAATAATATACATAAGTAGAAGTACAGCTAAATTTCTGTTTAAAACAAAAACTATCTGTTTTAAAATATATTGATTTTGGCACTTTGAGATACCCATGCTGTGTTCAGCAATTTCAAAACTATTAAAATAAACAATATACTCTTCGATAATCAAATATTTGTCTTTATAGCATTTTTTCTTGCGATTGCAAACAAGGTAAATATATTAATTTAACTATTATTCAATTTAATTGAGCTCATTTTTATATTTAAACATAACTTTGAATGCCACATATTTTCAAAAGTCCAGAATCACCTCATTCAAAGTGGCTTCGGCCTCCCACTTGGCCTCCTTGTGTGCCGTCGGTGAATGCACGACCTTTCTGGACTTGAATTCCTGGCACTTTGTCTCGAAAAGTTTGGGTGGCATGGGTTGAGTTGGCGATGAAACATGCATGGCGGTTCGCAGCTCTTCCGGATCCTCGGTGACACTCATGGATTTGATAAAGTCGATCAGGCGCTGATTGTCCTCAGTGAGGCGACGCTTCTCCTCCAGCATCAGCAGGTTTTGAGCTTCGGCCATCGCCTGGCGGCGCCAGAAGTTCCTGAGACTTTTGTTTAGCTCCACGAGTTCCTCCTCGGTCATGTCCACGTGATCTTTCAGGTTGAGAGTCTGCAGCTTGAAGTATTCATCGACATCCACCTCGGTTTCGTCGAATACCTCGCCGCCGAGGATTACCTTTTCCGATTCGGTTTGCAGTTTCCTGCAAGTGATCGACAGGGCCAAGAGTAATTCCCCACTTTTCACGTGCTTCTCCATTTGCTGGAATAATATTTCAATTTAGAAATGGGTAATAGGGCTTGGGACAAAGGTTCACCTTGGTCAACTCGTAGCACTCGCCGGTCAGGATGCGCAACTTCTCGTGCGTGATCTCGCGATCCATCTCCTGGTTGAGCTCAATCTTCTTGCGCACGTTGGTGAAGTACTGGAACTCCAGGCGAAGATCGTTGAGCGTGGAGTTGTTCTCCGCATCCATGCGAACCATTTCGCGCTGCAGTTCCGCCTGCATGTTGATGTACTTGGACTCCTCGGCGTTTAGCTTGCGTGACTCCTCCATGAAAGCCGCCTGCCGCTCCGTCAGCCAGTGGATCTTCTCGTACTTGTGGGCATCCAGTTCGGTGCTCCTCAGCGACTCCACGAAGTCGTTCAGTTGCTGCTGCATGTGCGTCATCCGGCGGACAATCTGATCTCGAATCTTAAATCTGTTCTCAATCTCCGTATTCACGCGATCGTCGCGCTGCTCCAGGTAGATAGTGTAATCCTCCTTCAGCTGATCCCGGGTGGTGATGTTGGTGGCATGGATTATGTTCTCGGAGTTCGTTTTCATGGCTTCCACCTCTTCGGTGCGCCGGCGCACCTCTTCATAGTAATCCCTCAGCATCTCGTCAGCCTGCTGGTCATACATGCTCTTCACCCCGCCCAACATCACGTGGAAGCAGTCGCGAATGTGATCAATCAGCTCCACCGTTTTGCTGTAGCAACGCACGTGCTGATCCTGCGTCTGCGCCATGTCGTCCAGAAGCATCTTGATGTGGTCGTTCTTGGCCTGAATGTTACGTTCCGAGCGCTCGCCCCAAGCCCTCATCTCCTCGTTTAGCTCCTTGATCTTGATTTCGCGGCACATCTCGTGCCACTCCTCGTTGCCTTTCTCCTCCATATGCTTGCCCATCTCCAGCTCGCGCATCAGGGCATCCTGAGAGGATCATGGCGCAACATTAGAAATGATGCGTTTACAATTTTAATATAGTCTTAATATATTATTTTTATTATAAAAATTAATAATATTAAGGATTTGCTTAGGTTCATCCTTAATAAAAACTCTGCGAAAGTTAGTTGAACCCACCCGCATGATGAGCCGCTTCTCCTCGATCATAGCCAGTCGCTTGGCCTCTTTCTTGGCGGCCTTCTTCTGAGCCTTGGTTAGTTTGGGCGGTCCTTGTGGCTCCGGCTCCTCCTCCAGTTCTTGGAGGTAGTTTTCCGAAACACGCGTCAAGCGTGCCAAGATTTCGGCCATTTTGCCGATGTGTAGTTGTAGCTGAACTAAATGCGTAAATCAAAGGTGAAATTTTTGGAAAATTGACGGGGGAGCTAAATTCGAATTGTGTGCCTGTTTGAAAGCTGAATCGAAGTTTGGCGCACAGCTTTCGACGGGCAAATTCCAACACTGGATACCAGCTTTTTTAACGACTATTCGCACAGCATCTGAAGCTTTAACGCCCGCCACTGATTTCCTCAGTTGACTCTCAAAGCTTGGCTCGCGAGGTTGTTTATAGCGTCGCGACTCCAGGATTCCCCAAAAACGATTCCTTTCCGGGTAGCTAAAGCCTGGCTGGCTTGCTTACTAACGGCACGCCACATCGAACTGTGTGTGTGTGAGCGTGTGTATCTGTGTGTTGCGGTCCTTTTTCCCGGCAGGCAGTGCCTTGTAAACAAAAATAACTCTGCTGCCGAGGAGAGGTTGCCATCGAGGGTGGTTACAACCCCCAAATCTGAAACATCCGACGACAAAGGCAACTACAAAGCTCCGCGCAGGATAAGTGGCAAGGGCACTCCTGCCTGCCAACTTTTCGGGGTTGCAGACAGTCGGCAAACAAGCTGCGAATGCGACTTTAAACGTCCATAAACATTCAGGCAGAAAACGAAAATAATAAAACGACGGTCGTTCGGTTTAACTGGGCATCGAAGCGCCTCGCATCTGCAAGTGCAATTGTTACTGTATCTGCATCTGTATCTATTCGTGAGCGGTGAAAATGAGCGAATCCGGTGGCTATCAGAAAATGCCGCCCGGCTGGGACTGCAAATACGATCAAGCAACTGGAAATTGGTGAGTTGCATGTGCACAGCCCGACGTCATAAATATTTATGCATCCATTAACCACAATGTCGTGAAATGCGGACTGTACTGGGAGATGTGGTGGCCAGTTGTGGGATATAGGGGTTCCATTTGATAGGTTGCCACGGGGGCAACTGATAAATTTGCGTGCCAACGTCGCTTGGGGTGGCTCTTTCGGTGGGCGAAGGATTATGGTTGGGTGTGTGGTTGTGGGTGTATGTAGGGGGCCTTGGGGGCGTAAGTCGCTTACTTTAAAATGATTGGGTGGTAGGCGTCCGGTTGAGGTGGTGTTTGCCATGTTTGGCCTTATAGTGATAAGGAAATTATTCGTTAGTTCGGTGGCTTGCAGAACTTAGTTTTGAAACACCTTTGGTATTTAAACTCTTAGGACGCAAGCTCGGTACTAATTTAAATTATTCATTTAACACACAATGGAACGAAGTACAAGCTTGGATTGGATATTGGCTAACTTTTCTTCAGCTTATAATCGAAAGAACTTTCTAACATAAAATTTTCAAAATGTTTTATGTTTGAAGAAAATGTTTTAATTTAAATTTAAATTATTATTACTGATACGCAAAACAATTTTACTGAACTCTAAAGACCCAGCGTGTGGGTACCATGTGGTTCCCTATGGGCTACTTAGCTTAGTGCTCCTTAGCCACTCCAATTGGCCTCGTTTCAGCGGCATAAATTGTGTCACTTCCGCGTCGTCGGATGCCAGCGGGGTCTTTAACATCTCCTTAGCCTATCATACATATATACATATAACTTAACCCCTTATGCTTAAAAAGCCATGTGCAATTAAGCAACATACGTTGTCATACGTTAATTCAAGAGGCCACTCAACCGAAGACGAGCTTTCCATCCTCACGACGTCCTCGTCGACATCCACCCTCTCCATTCCGAAAATCAGAGCAGAGATGGCCTGTCAAACGACGATGAAAATGACGACTGTGCGTCCGCCTTTTGGCAGCTACTTGGCACGTGCCTTGGTTTAGGCGGTTCCTTCACCCTTTACCTGTCCGTCCTCCCAAGGGACCATCAACATGTGGGGAGAATCCCAAACCAATCCACTCCAATCCAGTCCACCACCAACCGGCCGGCTTTAGGATGTGCCTCCACCCTTGGCCTGAATCCAAGAGCTTTCGAATGGCCCTGGGTGGGAGGTCATTTGCTGACCTTTGATTTGATAGAAGCTCATCTTCCATTCGGCTGCCCTTCTTCCCGTTCCAGCTATTACATAAACTATCTGACGAAGGCCATGCAGCTGGAGGATCCGCGCGGCCGCAGTTACAGGCAGTTGCAGAACGAACGCTGTTCCACGGAGTCGATAGCCTTGCAGGTAACCTCCGCTTCCTACCCTGCATTTTATTGATTTTTTATTCGAATGGGAACCCTTGTACTTTTCAGCAGTTGGTCAGTCAGCCGCAGACGTCGCACAACAGCTCGCCGTACCACGTCCATCCCAGCAACAACTTGACTGCAATTCGGGCCTTCCAGGAGCGCCAGCAACCCACGCTGCACAACATCTCTACCAGTCCATTGTTGTCGGCCTCCTCCAGGGGACACTTGGTGAGTATGAAATGACCTGAAGATTGATTTTGATAGAGAAACTACAGCCATAGTTGGCAATCAATAGGCAAATCACGTGTGGGTGCGCATCGAAAAATCTGTGAGCATCATCAAAAATGTGCATAAGTAGGTCGTTCTTTCGCACAAAAAATACGCAATTACCTTCTGATATAGTGATTACAACAAGATATCCTGATTGTAGATACTTGTAAGAGGCTAATAATAGATAATTCAAATAGGCTGAGACCTTCAGGAAATAGTTGTATGTTTTTTAAGTTAACAAACATGAAATTCCATGAGTAGTATCCGAAGCCCCTTGCTTACTTTGCGTTTAAGTATCGATAATTGGTTTGAATGAATTTTTTATTAATTAATTTTCCACCTAACCCGCAGGAAATGTCTTCACCTCTGCCCTTTCAACGAGCTCGCGTGGGACCGAATCTCTCGCGGCGCTCCACCATTCAGGAGACCTCGTTCACCACGCAAGCGGAAACGGATGCCGTGGTGACCAAAATCCAGAACATGTTCCCCACCGCTGGCGAGAACCATATACGTCTCCTGCTCAAGCGGTAAGAAATTGGTCCCGACTTCAGCTAAGCGCTCGTGCCAGCTCAGCTGGCGTACTAATCTGCGTACTTACATCTATGTCTTCTCACACGCCGCCTAATTCTGCTGCTTACTGCACCTGTCTAACCCCACGACTAAACGCTAATCCCACGCTTACTAACCCACCACTCCAGCTACTACAATAGCGAGGCGGTTGTCGTCAGTGCGCTGCAGGTGGAGAAGCACCCGGTTACCATGCCCGGACCCTTTGTGACGCCCCCTTCGCAGCGGCACCTCTTCCACAGCGGCTCCGCCTTCTACATGACGCCACCGGCACGTCGGCCGGACACGGTAGCTAGTCGGCGCACGTCGCGCACGGCCAGTCCCCTGCCCGGCGGACGCTTCGGTAGTCTCGTGAGCGTGCAGAGCGGTCCTGGTGGTCCAAGTGGCCATCAGGCTGTTCTGCCTCCCAGCTCGGCTGTTCCGCCGGCTCTGCACGGATCGCCCCTGTGGCGCAGCTCGCCCAGGCCGCACTCGTCGCCCAAGATGAAGCTGAGGTTCGATGGGGTTCAAAATCGAGGGACATTTCAAAGCATTGTTGGATTGCTTTAAAATCTGTGTTAACCAAAAGATCGGATTTAATCTCTTACTTTACAGTTTTTTATTTTTTGCTTGTAACAATCTATTAAGGGTTATTAGGCTTGGGTTACTTATAAAAAGTTCTGTATCTTTTAATATAATTCGTTGGTTTTAAATTGGTGTTTTGTTAATGTTTTGTTGAAACATTTATTTTATATAATCCAAGGTAACATATTAAGTGACAAATTTTTAAATTCTCGATGTTGTAACATAATATTCTTTTAACTTAAATTTTCTTCGATGATAAATAATATCCAAATTCCACCATAGATACATGAAGAATATATTCCCCAAGGCGGACGAAGAGCTGCTTCTGGATATCCTGGCAAATGCGGATAACAACGTGCAGTTCGCATCGGAAAAGTTGATTTCTTTGGGCTACACAAAAAGAGATATGCAACAGCCACACAGACCCAACAATCGCCCGCCGGACCTAAATCAAGATCAGGAGGCTGGAGGGGATCAGAGTGGTGTACATATACCGCTGAGACCCAAGGAATACACAGAGGAAGAGAAGACAAAAAGTAGGTTTTAATTGTACACGTAAAACACTTAAATAAACATCTTTTACTTACAGTGCAAACTTTGCTTAAGGAGAAGTACCCACAGATTGCCGAGCGCATTATCCTAATGGCTTTGGAATCCGTCAACTATGCAGAGGATAGGGCTACGCAAATCCTACAAATAGTCCAGGACGAGGACGAGCAGAGGGAGCAAAAGCAGGCTCCCATGAATCCCAAGCACCTGGATCTTAAGAAAACCACAGGAACCGAGCAGATCGATGGTGCCAACGAAAAAGACAGGTAGCCCTTGACTTTATGTTTTCCCGCTCACGCGAATAAAACCAACCGATCAAGGTCGTTGGCACCCGCTTTTTCCACCCACTCAATCAAGTTACTCTCTTTGGCTCGCTGCTTTATCCGTTTTTTAATCGACTGCCTATTTTCTATGTGAACTTTCTTTGCTGCCTCCGCCTCTGACTAAATCCCCGAACCAAAAAAACACTATCCGCTTGCCTCGCGCCACTTGATCATCCAGCCTGCCCGCCGTGGTGGAGCCCACCACTTCATCCAAGCCGAAGCCGCCGCACAAGCGCCACATTCTTCCATCGATCAATGTCACCACTCCATCAACGTTCACCACCCAGATCATTTTGGCACAGGCTACGCCCACACCAACGCCCACAGCGGAGGAGATGAAGCTGGAGACCCATCTGTCATCCATCTCTAGTGCTTCCTCATCGCATTCATATGCCTCACCCCCACAATCACCCCGCATCTTCCAGCAAAGCTACGAACGCCTGACCACCAAGAGCATTTTGGCCAAGAGCGGCCATAACCATTTTGGCCACCAGAGCGATACCAATAACTACAGCATCGACGGCTACCTGCATGGCTCCTCAAATGCTAGCTCCTACTCCTCCTACTCCGCATCAATGACGTCCTCATCGCTGGTCTCGTCGGCCCAGTCCAACTCCTCATCCATCGCGAGGAGGCCAGCTTTCGAAAGTCGTGCTCGCACCAAAACCGATTCACTGAAGTATGCCCGCTAAAACCAAAAACCGTTCCGATAACCGTTTTTTTACCGTTTCGCTAAGTAAAATCAATCGTTTTGCGCATGAGTTTTTCAAGGAGTTCGCATGGATAGTATCGGGAAATCCGTTTTTGAGATATTATTTTTGAACCTGTTAACTATATTCTTTCGGCATGCCTTAAGCTCAATATAAAATATTAAATCTTTGAAATATTTTAGTTTAATATAAAAAGAACTTTTATACAAATTTAACCAATTCTCAACAGACATCGTCAGCACTCCCTTGGAAATTCGCATAATTCGGAATCAGCTGAATTTCAATCTATTATCGAACGAATGGCCAGTTTGGGACCCAATTCCCAGCTAAGCAAGGGTGCAGATGAAAATCTTTTGCTGTAAGTAGTTCAACTTAATGTCGAAGTAATAAAAACAAAGACTCATCTATGAATATAATTAAAATTATTTTCAGAGCCGATTATGTCACCTGGAATGGACCCAACACGAAGCTTCTTCAAAAGCAGATCACTCAAGGACCTAATGCTAGTCTTCTCACAGATCGCACCTATAAGCCAAGGGGTGGGAAATCGGAACTCTGCAAAGGACCCCAGTCCGGATTGGCGAAGGGCAGCATCTACGCCCAAGGCAGCAACAAGAGCGCCAACATCAAATGCAACTAGGCGGGAGTATCTCATCTGGAACCTCCCCCAGAGTGCCAAAGAAGTGAAGATGAATCTTAGTAGCCAAGCACCACCCTCCACATGTTCAGACTTACGATTTATATATGTCGTAGTGTTTTTTGCTCTTATCCTTAAACACCTACCAAATACCACACGAGTACGTAGACTCAACAAAAAAAAAAAAAAAAAAAAAAAAAAACGAAGTCACATTCCATCCAAGCTCCAATTGTTTTTAGTAACTCGTAAATAAACAAACTTTAAAACTAACAAACTTATTTAATATTAATGCGCGTCTGGAGAAAGGGGATTATGGGGATTATGGTACAAAAAGCACATGGGTGTAATCTAGACCTCGTCCTCGTTAAGGAGCATGTTTGGTATACCATCGCTGATGGGAAACACACGACCTGTCTCCGGGCACTCCAGTTGACCCTCGAGCACGTCGATCTCGAAGAGCAGATGGTGAAGCTTCTGCAAAAGCAGTTCATTCTCCACAATGTTTTCAGGCTGAACGGCAGGAATGTCTTCTGTGAGTTCCGCCTAAAAAACAAATTCCAATTATTAACGAATATAAAAAATAACAGGTTTTAATAGTTTAAAACTGATTAAAAATATTTGAAACCAGTAAATTTGAAATCAGTAACACTATTTAGAACCATTCTATGGTTCTTTTAGAACCATTCTATCACTTACCACCTGAGCAGCTCCATAGACCGCTGACCAGTCCAGCTTGGGAAGGATTCTCTCCACAAAAGTTGGATTAAATTCGCTCTCCACCACTTCCTTTTTGTTAATCTAAATGCAAAAACAAATAGACCGTGAAACAATCAATAGCCAGGACTTGGGACACCGGAACTCACCGTCAGTTTCAGGGGAAATCCCACTTTGACGCCCTTGATGGCCACGGAGGTCAAGAAGTTGTATGTGCTGAGTTTCATTTTCGGGCTTGTAATGGTTTAATTAATACAAAGAGATGAGGTAAACAACAATGTTTTTAAATAATAGTTGCGGTGCACGTTGTATTCCTTCTTCTTCTTGCTTTAAACATTCACAATTGGTGTATGTCATCGATACCACGATACACACTTGTCGATGTTTTGCAGCAGTTGGCAACGCGAGCAGTGTGTTAAATATTTAAAACGTCCACACTGCACAAATTTTAATTGGAATTCTCACAACTGTCGCATTTTAAGCGTTTAAATCTGTTTCTAGATGTAAATTAGGTTGGAAAACCTATAATATCAGTGACTGCGAGCGGAATAAAGGAGTGAGGAGTAAAAATGGAGGACATATTCCACTGGTGCCGCGAGGGCAACTCGATTCAAGTGCGCCTCTGGTTGGATGAAACGGAGCACGACAACAATTTGGGGTAAATCCAATAGAGGCAACTAACTCCATCACTTTCTAGTTGCTTTATAGTGCACTTAGAAAGTTAAGCCCTCAAGTAGCAACCCCCTCTACCAGGAACGTTTACTTAGTCATCGCCTAAATACGCCCAAGATTTCGAGGGTCTTTCAAGTCTAAGTGACGTCATGATTTATTCTTGTGTTGTGTAAACAGACGAATCAAATATATAAGTATACGTATGTTCATATTTGCCTGTGTGCATATCGCGAGCATAAAACCCGCTTGCCATGTTTATATTGTTCTTTACTTATAATTAGTCTTATAATCCTTTAAAAAGGACCATACCTAACTCTAAGAGCATAAGTATATAAGGTCTATAATGCTCAAATTCCACCATAATTAAAATAAATAAAACAAATAAATTCGTACACTTTAGAGACGACCATGGCTTCAGCCCGTTGCATTGGGTGGCTAAAGAGGGCCACGCCAAGCTTGTGGAGACTCTGTTGCAGCGCGGTTCGCGTGTGAACGCCACCAATATGGGCGACGACATCCCACTCCATTTAGCGGCAGCTCATGGCCACCGCGACGTGGTCCAGATGGTGAGATAAAACAGAAACCAGCTAGGTAACTTATTTAAGAACTTATCTGCCTCTACAGTTGATAAAAGAGCGCAGCGATGTGAATGCGGTAAACGAGCATGGAAACACCCCCCTGCACTACGCCTGTTTTTGGGGCTATGACATGATCTGCGAGGATCTGCTTAATGCGGGAGCCCAGGTGGGAATCGCAAACAAGGACGGGCACACACCTCTTGAAAAGGCCAAACCCAGTCTGGCCAAGAGGCTTCAGGATCTTGTAGAAAAGAGCGGCAGAGAGGTTAAGGTTATCAGCTTCAAGGAACAAAGCTGGCAGGGATTGAAGACGAGATCCCGGGATGCTACTTTGTCCCGTTTCAAGGGAATCAGTATGGGAGACCTAGACCTGCATACCAAGCTGTCGGTGACGCCATCAGGAGAAACTTGGCGCGGACGCTGGCAAAAGAACGATGTGGTAGCTAAGATCCTGGCCGTGCGTCAGTGCACGCCTCGTATATCGCGAGATTTTAACGAGGAGTTTCCCAAGCTCCGCATCTTTTCGCACCCTAACATTTTGCCTATTATTGGAGCATGCAATTCGCCACCCAATCTGGTGACAATTAGTCAGGTGCGTTGAATTTAAATAACTTCAGAAATGACCGTATAAGGTAACCATTCTATTTTCTTTAGTTTATGCCACGTTCTTCGCTGTTTAGCCTGCTGCATGGAGCAACTGGCGTCGTGGTGGACACCAGCCAGGCGGTAAGCTTTGCCTTGGATGTTGCGAGAGGAATGGCTTTCCTGCACTCGCTGGAGCGCATTATTCCAACATATCACCTGAACAGTCATCACGTGATGATCGACGATGATCTGACGGCGAGAATCAACATGGGCGATGCCAAATTCTCTTTCCAAGAGAAGGGACGCATCTATCAACCGGCTTGGATGTCGCCGGAAACATTGCAGCGCAAGCAGGCGGATCGAAACTGGGAGGCCTGTGACATGTGGAGCTTTGCTATTCTTATTTGGGAGCTGACTACGCGCGAGGTACCCTTCGCCGAGTGGTCGCCCATGGAGTGCGGCATGAAAATTGCGTTGGAAGGTCTGCGGGTCAAGATTCCGCCAGGCACATCGACGCACATGGCCAAGCTGATTTCAATCTGCATGAACGAGGATCCCGGCAAGCGGCCCAAGTTCGACATGGTGGTTCCCATTCTGGAGAAGATGCGCCGCTGAAGGAGAGGGGCAAATTCAATAAATGCCAAGCCAAAATGTGCCTTGAGAAACCTTAGATTTGCCAACTAATTGTAATTACTACTTTGTGTTACCTTTGTCTAACTGAGCCTAACCGAAAACCGTACCGAAATGGCAAAGCAAGTGCAACTGCTCTGTCTAGAGTTTATGTTTCTGTGTCTCACTGTTCTCTACTTATGATTTTCCGTCGATGTTTAGTGCGGGTGCTCGATTTTTTACTTTTTAAGTTCAATAACCATTATGATCGTATTTATACAGAAATATATTTGTTACTAATTAATCAAATCGATCAAATTGATTGTGTACCAAAGCAAATGCGGAACCACTTACGAGGGCTTTAGTCCACAGAGCTTATTCGCTGAGCAGCAAACAAGTCGGGAGCTTTCCGCCGGAGTGGGTGGCAATGCATCAGCGCAGCGGGTCGGGTAACGTGAGCACGGCGGCCCTGACCTGGTTTTCATTTCAGCACGCGATTGTGTGCAGCTCGCGTGGGCAGAGCAAACTCGGCGCTTCAGAAGAGCGCGCCGGCGTGAGAAACTCGCGGCGAGAATGGCGCAAATTTGTTGTATTTGCTCGAAATAATTTATATTTATTATCCAATATGTTTTCATTTATAGGCTTAAGGAAAGTGTGGTATTAGTTATTGGCTGATTTGCCAGTGACACTTTTTATCATCCTTAAGATTTTGTTTTGCTAACGTACTTTATATTATTTAAAATCATCTTTTAATGTTGTTTTATTTTCTTTTCTAAATTGATGTTTAAAGCTCTTAAATTATATTAGACAAGGTACTTGTGATTTCTTTTTATTTATTTTAGCTTATAATATTTTGTTGTTCTAAACGATAATTTTGTTATTTTTTGTGTCATTAAATATCGAAAATATTTGGCAAATTATGATTTACATACTAGGATGAATCATATTTTTTCATAAATAGAAAAAAAGATTTTTATATTTAAATTAAAAATACGTTTTTATATGTATTTTCTTATATATAAATTTATTTATATTTTTTTACATTTAAGCCAATTTGTCTCTCGCTTTCTCCAACCTCTCTCTTGGCCTGGCTCTCACCGGCTAGTGGCTCTCTGTTTATGTTTTTGCGGCAACGCTTCATTCGGGCCAGAATGTTGTTGGTGCGGTAAGCTTGCACTGAGCCATGTGATTGTTTTGCTGGCTCGTTCTTGCCTTTTGCCGCACACATCCTGTGGCAGGTCTCTTTTTGTGTTGGTGTTGCTGCTGCAGCTTTAAAAACTTTTTGCTGCATTTTGTTGTCGCCGTCGTCCTGTCGCTGTTGTAGTCGTCGGCGCTTTTCGGGCCCAGAGGCTGGTCGCTCGGTCTCCGCACGGACCGAAACGGAAAAACGGCAAGCTGCAGTGGCCAAAAGCCGATTTACAGTATTCCACGGCAGTTATGACGGCAGCCAGCCAAACGGCAAGAGCATTTCCGCAAAGGATTCCCCATAAGATTGGAAAAGAAACATCAAAGAAATTTGGTGAAGTGAAGTGCATACGTGGAATAAACGAAAATTTAAGGAACCCCAAAAGCTTTACATTTTAAACTTACCCACACAGCCAAACGGAAAAACACACACACTTTATCTAGTGAACACTTTATCCAGTGAAAGTGAAACATCTAGTGGAATCTTTTAGGCGCAGCGCAAAAAGGCCGTTCCGAATCCTAGTACTTTCACTTCGAAGGCGTGCAATAATATTTGTTTGGACCAAAATCGGTGGTGCAGCTGCTTAAATGTATTTTAGTGACAGCTCGGAAAAACAGCCAGCCCCTTGGAGGGCCGGCAATCCATGGAGTATTCAAACACCACGGGTTTGACTCACAGCATCAATGAGAACTCACAGAATCCGGAGCAGCAGCAACCCATTAAAACCAGGTTAGTACTTAAAAATAGTGCGCAAACATGCCCCATTTAATGACCACACCTGAGCCAAACTGGTTGCCCCCTTTTGTGCTATCATTTTTTTCCTGTTTTTATCTCCCTTATTTCAATTAACCATACAATTGCACGGGAAAAAATGTAGGCCCGAAGAGAATGGGAACTTTTCAGCCACAGTTTGCCGCAGTTAGTCCATCATTCATTTGGCTGACGAGTGAGCCACTAACCTACTTCCTTCACACACAAAAGCCGCAGTTGCAGGCAGGCAGCATCTGCTGTGCTGCAGCCGTGGTTATTGTTGCTGCTGCCGCTGCTGCTTCTGCTGCTGTAGCCGGCTTGCCACGCCCACACAATGGAAATGGGCAATGGGTGGCCGCGGGCAAGTCATCTCGTGAAGAATGACGTTGGCGTTGATGAGTAAAAATGTGAAAATTACATGGCAGGCGGATGGAAATAAACGACGACAGTACATGGCAAATGATGAGATTTACTTCGCAAAAGGCGCAGCCTTTGAACAAAATCTACATATAAATATAAATGAAAATCCTCAATGCGATCGATGGCTTGCCCGAATAAATCAAATGTTCCATTTGGCAGATATTAGAGCACACAATGCGCGTTGGGAAGAACCATCACGAAGAAAATGGCAGAGGACTACTTGCCAAGACTAAAACTTAAATGCCACATGGGCAAATATTTCACTTGTGCTTTCGAGCGGCGCATTGAAAAGCGAAAATATTGTGACAATATAAGCAGCAGGAACATCAGTAACCCGGGACCAACAACAAAGGCATGCCCGAGTGTCTTCCACTTGTGTGAAGTGCATAACAACGTGGAAATATTGCAAACTACACACATGCAGGGAAATAGCAACTAAATGCAATGACTGGCAACAGCATCACTAGCCACAAAGTAGAAAAGGCAAAAAAAAAAAAAAATGGAGAATACAAAAAGGACATGTGGAAATGCGAAAAGCAGCCGCAGGATGTGTGAGTAGATGGCAGGACGACGGCGCATGCAAAGCATCTATTGATTTTTATCCTCATGCTGCAAGCGCTCTCTTTTGGTTTGGTTTAGGCCACAGGGCGTATGAGTAATGCAGATTGCGTATACTTGATTTATACGGCCAGCTAGATTTGTTGCTTCTGTCATGGCCTAGCTGCTGATGGTGCCATCAACTTCAGATGCATGTGCAATAAATCTCATCAAGCTGAACAACTTTAAGAATTGTTAAGGCAAACAAAAACCTCCTTAAGTTTCAATACAACCAAACAAACAATCGATCATAGTGGGTGGAAAACTGAACGTTGCAAGGCTTTGCCTTCGCCCGCAAAGCGCCGATGCTCAATAAATTCTATGCCGGGCCTGAACTAGGGAAAATGGCCAATTACGAGGCAAAACGAGTTAAGAATTGTGCCAGGAGACAGATGGTTGATACAGAAGCCCGGCGTCTTGCCTCTTCTGCCGATATATCTCTTGAAATAAATGGCCATAGCCGCCTGCACTTAACATGAATGGCCATTTTTCCAATCAATTACGTACAATAGATGAGCGGGTGGTGCAAAGGGGGTCGAATGGCAGCGGAAAATGGGGAAAAGAGTTGAAAACGTACAAGAAAAATAAACAAGGGATGGGACTGCAGGGCGAGCCACTCGAGCTAACGATAATTACTTGAATTTTAAAGCAACACTGCGGCTTTCTCTCGCCGCAATTACCTTTGGCATTGACATTGTGGAAGCCCAAGCAGGCAAACACTGCACCACCCCCGGATTATAGTTGCAACAATATTTCATGAGATGTTTTTTTGATGATACTTGCTCTTTGTAACCTTGGGATCAAAAACCACTTCGTACATGTAAGACATAATCTATAACAATATTAATATAAATAATAGAGTATTTTCAAATTAATTTTAGAATTTATATGTTCAACAAAAAATAATATTACTAATACATTGCTTAATGGCTCTGCCAAAATACATGTATATATTTACTTTATAAATTATAATATATAGTTCACAGCTGATAATTTTATTTCAAATGCTTTTGCAGACTGCCTGTGATTGGAAACTGCTACATCAAGATTGAATCACCTACCGGACCTCAGTCTTTAGCTTTGGGCAGCCAACGTTGCCTCAATACGCCCCCAACCACGCCCAGCAGCCCGCTGAGGGAAGCGCCCCAGAGTCCGTCGGACGGTCACGTCTCCTCGCTGAGCTCGCACTCCGGATCGGGATGCAGTGACATCCTGCTGGGTGAGTGAAGTCCACCCCGAACCCCCGACTTTTTTCCCGTTCGTTTGATTGCATTTCCCGGCGGCTGTTATTTATAGCTGCCCACGAAACAGATCATGACCTAGGGAATGGCAACATTTTATTGAGGATGCTGACACTCGCCGCCTCTAGTTCTTGCTCCCCCAATTCGATACCACCCCTGCACCCCGCAGTGTGCGCCACTTTTGCCTTAGTTTACTCTACCAGCGCCCAGTGAAATGTGTTGGCTGAAGGTGCCAGCCCATTCCGACACAATCTGTCCCAGATTCCTACGGCTCACTGAGGAAAATCCATTTTTTTTCGACGAATTTAAGCTTATAATCTGCATTTACTATTTTAAAGAAATTTCTCGTTGAATTGCTGGTATGTTATGCTTGTTTTCTAGCAAGCTATTCCATAAATATGACTACACGATTTAAATATACTTTAGATATATATCATTGTAAGGTTCAACATTTTTGTTATGTGTATTCGTAGCTTGTCCTGCCTTTGACGTTTGCAGTAGCATCGCTTCTCCTTACAATTTGTGCTTCCTGGTATTCTGGACTATAACGGCGTCATGGGGAAGGAAATCTAATTCTTATATTCGTTAAAAAGGCGTTGAAGAGTATACTAGATTTGCTGAAAAGCCCGTCGGACAATATGAAGTATATATATTTTTGATCAAGATCACAGGAGGAGTAGATCTGGCCGTGCTCGTTTAATTTAAATTCTAGAGCGGATTTGTTTGTTTTAGCAGATAGCCACGTACACCCTTCGCCCACAAGTCTCATAAAACTGTCGCAATTGTTTATATTTTTTGTTTTATTATTATTTTTTAAAAGAATTTTAAAATGTCTCACTTTAGCGGCTGTCTGATAGTCGCGGAAATTGCCAATAGCATCCTCCACTATTTTGCGTCTGAGTTGCAAACTTCAGTTGTTTACGGTTCCGCTTAAATTCGGCCGTTGCTTGAACTTCAACTGGGCGCAAGTTTTCCTTCCACTCCCTCATCGTCCATCGAGTGATAATTTCTAACGTCCATTGAGGCAAAGTTTGTTTACCAGCCGAGTGCTATCAAAATCAGTCAGGCCTCAACAACAATAGCAACAAATGGTGGCGAATGAAAAATGCGCAAAGTAAACAGGAATCAGCACTCAAGGGTCTAAAATCTAGCAACTACACTATAAGAAAATGTTGGTAGAAGATAGGTATAGAAAATATAGATATCATAGAAAATGATCCTTTATCAAATATTAAAAATAAGAGAAATAAAACTTTTATATTTAAGAAATTTGTTTGTGCGATTTAAAATTATCATTTGCTTTAACAAAAACCTAAAATATGCGGTAAGATACCAATAAATTCATTAATAATATCAGATCAAATAAGTAGCTAGTTTTGTTGTTGATAATGCAATTGATGCAGCTGCTAATTATTATTTTGATCACTTTTCTTCGGTGTAGAATCTAAAGGCTGTCGGCAGTGGCATAATAATAAGCAAATAATTTAAACCAAACGCATTTTGCGCCACTTTGTTGCTGCTGCTGTTCTCGCTGTTGTTGCTGTTGTCTCAAATGTTGCCCATGACGTTGCCCACAAGTCATTGAACTTAACGCGGCGAACGTAGAGCCAACAATAGCAAAATAAATAAACGCGAAAAACGCGAAGAAGCCAAGGCAACTGTCCCCACCTCCCCCCTTCACCCTCGTGAGATGATAAGTGAAATGCAGTAATAATAAGAATAGTGCTCCCCTTTTCCACCCGCCCATCTTTAAACAACTCTCACTCGCACACACACACACGCACACACTCACTCGATTCGATTACACAATCTTCGCGAGCGGCATTTTCATTTTTCTCTTCCTGGTTCGTCGTCATCGCACGTCTGTCTGTATGGGTGAGCGTCTTTGGAGGAGTGTGCGTGGCATATCGGTGTGTCTGCGGAGATCAGGTTTTATCGCCCGACGCAATCGGACATATAGTGTGCTATAGCATGCCACAGCCTGGGTGGATCGTCGGATCGGTGGGGGCGGCGGAGTTATCGCTTCGATTGGTCGTCGTACCTCGGCTGCTCGCTGGCTTTTCGCTTTCGCGGAGGATCGTGGATATGTGGCTCCACCGATCGCCCAGTTGCCGTTTTCCTGTTATTTACAGTTTCTGGTTGCTTTCGCTGCTGCCCGTTGGAAAAATGGCAAGCTAGCATGCAGTTGACGTCGCCGCCGCCGCTGATCATTGACTTTCGTTCGTTCCCTTTTGCGCCAGGCGTTCGTCACGAAAATTGCGGAAAACGTTAGGGAAAAAGGAAAAAATACTATTCGAAAAAGAGATTTCTGTACCTAGTTAATTAATTCCTTGTACCCTTGCAATTTGCACAATCATATTATTTTTTATCATTGTCCTTGAATGTAAATTCATTTTTCGGGAAAATTTGGCATTGTTTGCTTTTTATTTTCAAGTCAAAACATTAAACCTTTTTGACTCAGAAGCAAATTCCTAAATACTTCATTTGATCTTCAAAAATAATTTTCAGGAAAGTATTTTCATGCCAAAAACTGCAGTTTTCCACTTTCTTCTCGGTGAAAAACAGCCCACAAACGCAAAAGCAACATGCAACATTTAAACTTCCGCATTGCAGAATTTGCTCTCCCACTCTGCCGTTCGGCCTTTCTCTTTCCTGCCTGCTCAGCTGAAGGTTCTTTGACTTGACCCCCCTTGAAGGCGCCCACACTTCTGCCCTCTCTCTTTCTCGCGCACACACACATGCCCATTGCCCTCTCCCTCGAGGATAGTGCAAACTAAGTAACGGTCCGAGTCTCTCTCTATTGCTCTCGCTCGCTGCATTGGTGTGTGTGAAATTGATCTTGAGTGGATGTGTGGTTGCACTTGGAAATGTTGGAAGTCGATGCCGACGTTGGCAGCAACGCCGGCAGCGGCAATAGAAATTGAAAATAGCAACCAGGAAAAGAGTTTGCAAATGAAAAAGTGCAGCAACAAAATACAGCTGCAACAGCGAGAGTGGCAATGCATGTTTCTGTTGTGCTGTTGCTGTTGCAACAGTTGCTGCTGCTGTTGCCGATTCTATTGCTGCAGCAGTTTCTAATGTGGCTGCAGCTTTCCAAGTTGTTGCTGTTGCAGCTTGTGTGGCTGCTGTTATTGCTGCTGCTCTTGCTGTCGCTGGCGCTGGTGGAGATTAGAAAGATAGAGCCTCCAGTACTCGCATCACATTGACTCTCTCCAACCGATCTGCTCCCTTCATCTCCTCCAGCGGCTCCACCTCATGCTCCGGCGGCGGCGGCGCTTCGCAGTTTTCCCACTCCATTGGGCCACACAGACGCAATGCATTCTATTTTCCTGCTCTTTCCACACACAGACCAGCGCACAGTTACTCACACTGGCGCAGAGGGACACGTTCTTGTTCTTCTGCGCCGCTGCTCCGTCGTCGTCTTGGACTTTTGTGTGTTGTCGTAGGTTCTACAGTTTAGCTTGGATTTTCCCTGGCGCATTTGGAGCGCTGCGAAGTTGGCGCTTGGATCTCGACGAAGCGAGAGTTTTGTACGCGCGATCACCATTTCTCCCAAAAAATAATAAAATCGACGCGCGAGTGTGCCGCCACAAAACGAACCTATATCGAAACGAGCGCCCGATTTTGGAACTAGCCTGAACTTGGAAACGAAGGACTTCGAAAACAACACGGAAGTGAATTGAAAAATTATGCAATACAAGCTATTACGAAGGCTAAGTGCAAGTGACAAACTTAAGCGAGGGGATTAGTAATGAGAAATGCGAAATGATCGTGATAATTGAATTCAAGCATTAACGAAAGAACTGCGCACAAAGTAGGGAGGCAATAATTACATATGTACATGGCTGGGAAAGGCCTTAACTAAACTTAGCAAACTAATAAATAGAAAAAAGGAAATATTGGCCAAATATTATAGTATTGGGAATATTAGGTTACTTGATATCAAAAATTAATGTCTATTTTATACACTTATTCTTAGACTTAATGTTAACTTATCGTACTTATTATGATTGGTTTTTCAAGATTACCAGAACTTGATAGATTGGTCTAGCTTTTGAAATCGGATAGCATTTTCTTTAAAGGACTTTGCCATATGCTAAAGCCTAACTTCTTTTTTCAATTCAGCCACAGCTGACAAAAGCGAAGAAAATTTGAAAGACCGTGAATCCTTTTGAAACGCCCTCTCCGGATTCCTCATTAAGTGCAAAAGATATAACATCGCAGAGATTTCCCATAAAAATGCTGATCAGGCGCCCTCGCAGGTTGCCAACGTCGATTTCCGCCAGCAGGACGATGATGAAGATGATGGATGCCCATCTCACCGATTCGATCCGAGCAACATGGATGTATACCAAATAGAGCTGGAGGAACAGGCACAAATCCGCTCCAAACTGCTGGTCGAAACCTGTGTGAAGCACTCGTCTTCGGAGCAGCAGCAGCTCCAAGTTAAGCAGGAGGACCTCATCAAGGATTTCACTCGGGACGAGGAGGAACAGCCAAGCGAAGAGGAGGCGGAGGAAGAGGACAACGAAGAGGACGAGGAAGAAGAAGGCGAAGAAGAAGAGGAGGACGAGGACGAGGAAGCCCTGCTGCCGGTAGTCAATTTTAATGCAAATTCAGACTTTAATTTGCATTTCTTTGACACACCGGAGGACTCGTCCACCCAAGGGGCCTACAGTGAGGCCAATAGCTTGGAATCCGAGCAGGAAGAGGAGAAGCAAACACAGCAGCATCAGCAGCAGAAGCAGCATCACCGGGATTTGGAGGATTGCCTAAGTGCCATTGAAGCTGATCCATTGCAGTTGTTGCATTGCGACGACTTCTATAGAACATCAGCCCTAGCAGAGAGTGTTGCAGCCAGTCTAAGCCCACAGCAGCAGCAGCAACGGCAGCACACCCACCAGCAACAACAGCAACAGCAGCAGCAGCAGCAACACCCTGGACAGCAGCAACATCAGCTCAACTGCACGCTGAGCAATGGTGGAGGTGCTTTGTACACCATCAGCAGTGTGCATCAGTTCGGTCCGGCCAGCAACCACAACACCAGCAGCAGCTCCCCCTCCTCCAGCGCCGCCCACTCTTCGCCGGACAGCGGCTGCTCGTCGGCCTCCTCCTCCGGATCTTCGCGATCCTGCGGATCCTCCTCTGCATCCTCCTCCTCGTCAGCGGTCAGCAGCACCATCAGCAGCGGCCGCAGCAGCAACAACAGCGTCGTCAACCCCGCAGCAACATCTTCATCTGTTGCGCATCTGAACAAAGGTACGTGCAATTTGCAACTGACACTGCGACTCTTCCGCGTTGTCGTCTCCTCTCCTCTGCTGCGGACCATTGTTGTCGGTCTTTGAAATTGTGTTCAATAAATTTGCATTCATTGCATAATAGCTGCAACAGCAATTGAAAGTCGTTGGGTCTTCGGTTTCTTCTCCTTTTGAGGAAACTATTAAAGCGCAGCATGGAAAATGTGAAAATGAATATAATTCGCTGTTATTGGCCAATGGCTGTTGCTGTTTCAGTTTTCTCTTTAGTGCGAGGAAATTGCTTTTCATGTTGCACGTCTGTCAATGTGCTTGCATTTGCCGCTGCATTTGCTTTTCCTTTTGGGTGCAGTGCAATTGAAAGCCATGGAAAAGATGTTTTAATTTTCATAAATCGCCTTGAATTGGTCTCGGCTCTCTTTTGCCTTGGATGATGGTATTTGAAGGGGCTAAGCCCATTCTACTCCTCCGGGAGTAGTTGGTGGCTCGAACGAATGGGTAGTTGGAACCGGAAATGCAACAAAACATAGGCTTAATAACTACTACGGTCAGCTGCTGCTTACACAGAGACTTTCAAAAAAAGAAACCAACATATATATTTTAAACAATTTTTTTTATAAATATCTAAATCCAATACATTTTTATTGCTGAATGATTTACCGCCACTAATAGCCAAGAAAATGATTATTTAACTTTAAATATAAATTTGTTTATTTTCAATAAATTTTATAATATTTTGAACTACAATTCGACATTATAAATACTATTCGGCTTGGCTGAACTTGCAAATTGCCTGGATTTTTTGGCGAAGATTTCATTTCGAGTCCTGGAATGGCAACATTTAATTGCGTCAATTAGTGCGAATGAAAATTAAATCTGTTAGGAAAGGCCTTGAAATCAAGCTGGGAATTAGAGGAAAAGTCAAAATCTCGACTGCTTTTTCCACGGCATTCAAATTGATATTCCTCTGCCGGGGCAAAAATTGACTGCAATCGCTCGTTGTCCACTCCACTCAATTAGTTGTCTTCAACCAGATAAATGCATGAAATGAAAATGGAAATGGGAAAAAGTCGAGGAAATATGAAGTCTTTGTCGTCTATCGTCCATGCCTCTGACTTGTCTGACAACGCGGAAATGCCAAGCAGTTTTCCACCAGCCAGTCAGCCAGCCAGCCAGCCAGCCAGTCAACCCACAACCCGCACCCCTTTTTCTTCGGCTGGATAAACAATGGCGTTTCAAATTGTCAACTTGCAAAAGCCACCAAATGATTTGCATTTGAACGCGGCGCGAAAATGAAAAGCAGCCACTTGAGTTTCCTTTGCGTTTTCTTTTCTTTTTCATTCCTGCCCGGGCCGACGACATTTTCCAGACGCCGTTGTTGTAGTTGTAATTGTTGTTGCACTCCAATTGTAAAAATTCAATTTGCAATTGCACAAGCGCGTAACGCGCCATCCACTGTAAGAAAAAACAAATGATGTAAACATGCATCACCAAAGTTGATCACCAAATAAATATTAACAAATTTAAACGGTTTCGGAAGTGATGTGTATTAGATTAATATTTGTTACAAAATTTGTAAAGGACAGTTTCTTGGACCAAGCACAAGGACATTTTATTACAAGAAATAAATTGAAGTTCTGTCTCCATATTTCCGTTCCTGTCGACAGTTTTTCGGTGCGTGTATCCACATTAATTTCATTTTGTTTCGCATTTCTGAGGTGTGGCAACGCCAATGTGCACAGCGGCAACTAGCAACACCAACACCAACAACATCGCGACAACAACAATAGAAGGCTGTTCAAACTCCGCGCTTAGTTCATTTGCCTCTTCCTTTTGCATTAGAAAAGCGAAAAATAGCAGCAAGACATGCAGTCAAATTGAATTCGAAATGAAATGCCAAGAAGCAAACATTGCTGCCTGGCTCCAGTTTTTCTTTGCTTGTTTTTCTTTTCTTCTTTTTCCCTAATTTGCAATGCAAATTTTTTTCGGCGCTCGCACTGTGAAAATTGTGCGGCTGCAGCTTTCCTCGTGACTGCCGTTTTTACAGGCAATTTATTGTAGGCGGTGGCGTATACGTGATTTTTTGGCATTTCTTCTTATCGCACATCTCCTGGAAGTTGAATGCACTCTTTGGCCATTGGATTTAACTTTGATCACCAGCCCACTGGAGGATGATTAAGATGGGAGCCTTAAAGCTGTCGGAAAAAAATAATTTAGCCATTAGGTGGCTTAAATCAATTACTGGTGACACTTGTCGATTGATTGCGCTTGTGATCGTGATTGTGATTGTGGCTGTCCCGTGTTGCAAGAAGGTGACATTTTGGACGATGGCGAGTGGGTGACATGGCGGCAGTGACAGCAAACTCATTTAACAAATTGCACTGCGACATGTTGCACACGCGGCGTATGAGCAATGTGCCATTGCATAAGCGACCAGCTGGACAACTTTCCAGCGGAGGAAATGTGTAAACCAATGCAATTTTCCCTTGCAGAGCAACAGCAGCAGCCACTGCCGACGACACAGCTGCAACAGCAGCAGCAGCACCAGCAGCAGTTGCAACACCCGCAGCAGCAGCAATCTTTTGGCCTAGCAGACAGCAGCAGCAGCAACGGCAGCAGCAACAACAACAACGGTGTCTCCTCGAAATCATTTGTGCCCTGCAAAGTCTGTGGCGACAAGGCATCGGGATACCACTATGGTGTAACCTCCTGCGAGGGTTGCAAGGTGAGTTTGTGCAGGTCATGCAGTATATATATTTTCAATGGGTTTTTTCCTGGCAGGGATTCTTTCGTCGCAGTATCCAGAAGCAAATCGAATATCGCTGTTTGCGGGACGGCAAGTGCCTGGTCATCAGACTGAACCGCAATCGCTGCCAGTACTGCCGCTTCAAGAAATGCCTTTCCGCTGGCATGAGCCGCGATTGTAAGTACTAAACCAAAACTACAGCCAAGAAATATGATTATGCCGAATACCCAATCCCAAAAAGCCAACTGCTTGGGACCAAAGTGAAGGCGAGGCTGCACCTTGTTCACTTTTTGTGCCCCTTGATAACTTTATTAGCTGCGAAACCGCTGGCAGATTTCTGCCAAGCGATCGCAGATTGTGTCAGTTGACTGTCAGTGAAAATTGGCAACTGCAAGATAGCGTTTTAGAAGAGCAATTCAAACTACACCGAAGGAAACGAAGTCTGTGGTATTTATTTGGTATCAAAAAGTTTAAATGGGTAGGAAATAATGATGATGTTCTTGACTGACAGCATTAAAGTGCAAGTATTATTGTGTGCAATAACAATTGATTTATTGACTTATATTTTAGATTTAAGATCAATTAAGTAGTATTAAATGTTAAATAACTCTCGAAATCGTAAAAGGCCAAACCAATTATTTGCTCTGCATAGCTTAAACCTTGAGACTCCATTGCTTTCCTCTTTATAATTGAATCAGCGAGCATCGGTTAGCTAAACTAGTTAGTTAATGCCCCTTAAAACCTTGATGAACCAATACTTAAGATAATTCGCCTATTTGAAAACTCAATTCGCGAGCACAGGCCGTTCATCCAGCCTTAAAACGGGTTTCAAATACGCCAAACCTTTTAGCCAAGCACCCATAAACCACTCCAGAGTCCAGACGGGCGGAAACCAGAGCTTAGATGCAGTTGGAGCTGGGTAAGCCACAAATTTTCCCCTTTGCCGGCCTGGGAAATACTTCCTGCAAAGCCGACATCCACCCACGGACCCAGAGCGAAATTAGTTTTTATGACTGTTGTCAGCGGCAGTAGCCAGTAGTTGCATGGGCAACTTGCAGCAGCAGCAACATACAGCAGCAAAAGCTGCAACAACAACTGCTCCAGGGATCCCTCGGCTTTCAAATGCAATTTATTTGATGTTGCGAAATTAATTGCCCCAAAAAGATCGGAAACAAGAGAGCCGCACATAAAATCAAGCAAAATGAGAGTTTGCTGTTGCCGCTGTCACTGTTGCTGTCGCAGTGCTGTTGCTGTTGCATTTGCTGCACGCGAGCAACATTTATTAGCCGCATCTATTGGCTGCAACATTTGTTGCAATTTTTTATGGCATTTGTCTTGCCCAGAGTCGAGGCTCACAGTGTTGAACAAACATTTCCTTAATTTTCCTCGACGCCCACGGAGGCTGAACCGCAAGGAAATAACCCACGAACCACACGACCAAATCGTAGAGCTTGCTTTTGCCCACAGTTAATGGCTTTGCACTGGACGGATTTTTCGGAAAATCGATTTTAAATGCCCTAAAAATAAGCCTAATTGCAAATTGTAATTATATTTATGTAAGCCCGTTTCTACAAAATAATTTTTGACTACCCATCTTAGTCAGCTATATTTTGCCAGATCCAGCACATAGTGAAACATTTTTATGGCGATAAGGTCTTAAAAGTTACATCATCACTTAAATCCCTTCTTTAACTGCCTTGTTTTATTGGCCTTGATAAATGAGTTTCCCTGCAGAACATTGCAGATTCGTTTTAGGACTTTAAGATTTATTTTTATTTTCATACTTTTCCCTTCCCTACGTCATCCTTAGTGACTCTTCTCTGTGCGCTTTTCTTTGGCGATTTTTCTTTTGGCCCAATGCATATGGAAAGTTCAATAATTTACTTGACTTGCTCTTAAGGCCAGTTTTGTGTGGGGCATGAATGTGCTGTTGCGGCTGCAACTGTGGTTGGTGGGCGGTGGCAGCTTTCGAGACGCCTTTAGACTATTGCCTGCTCGCTTTAATTAGACTTGCCACAGACTTTGTCGAATCGGATGGGGTTATTATGGCTTATGGGTTGTGGGCTGTGGCAATGCTGCAGCTGGCAATTGCTGATTGTCGATTGCTTTTTGCAGTTGCCGTGAGAGATTTTCCAATTAAGTTGGCTTAGAGAGCTGCTAAAATCGTTGAAAGCCCAAAGCGAACTTTAATATTTCCGTTTCCCAGTGCGAAAGCTGGAGTTTCAGTGTTTTAATGGGTCAAACCATTATTACCCCTACCTTTCGAACTGCAAAAAAAAAACGAAAAAATGCAATTATGCTGTCTGTGTGTATATAAGTGGGCGTGGCATGACTTTTATTTAATTTGCAAAGCTTTTGTTGGCAGCAGCACAAAGTACGGTGCAAAAAAGATGAAAATAGCACGATGCTTGCCGCGCTGAAACTGCATTTCGGATGTTGCAGCAACAGCAACAGGAGCAGCAGCGCCGTCAACAGCAACACTTTGCATGGCTCTACAGGAATTTAGGTCAAACATAAAGCACATAACACTCACACACAGCCGCCCCAAAGTTTTCATGCCGGCATGCGGCATTTTGTGGCAATATCAACATCACTGCCAGCAGCAGCAGCAACCATTCCATGCCGGCAGCAACAACTGCCTTCCTTTGCCTTAGCCAATTATTTCTCAAACAATTTAATAAACTTTTAGTTACATTTATTCACATTTGGGCTAAATGGAAGAGGGAAAGTGGGAAATGTAAATACAAAAAGGCACAATAACTTGGCCTGTCTTCTCTAAGCTATTAGCTTGGTCTATTAAAGCAAATAATGGAGAGATTTTCATTTTCAGTTGGGTGCAAATTGTGCAAATTCGACGATTAAATTACATCTTAAAAAATTCGAATCATAAAAGATTTTCTAAGGAATACAATAATATGAAACTTTATGCAGCTGTTTTAGGAACCCCTTTCTGTTCTGTTGTTTGTGTGTTCCAGAAATATAAAGAACTCATATCTAAAATCGGCGGCAGTAATCAAATGTATGTATGTGAGAAAATTGTTTGGGTAGGCTAATAGAAAACTTTCCGGCATGCTCTCTTTCTCCCCATTTCCACTCCATGTTGATCCTAATGCGGCCGTCAATCAAATTGGCCGCAAATCAAAATGCAATTAAAGCGCCAAACGGGCCGAAGAACTTTTTGGACAAAGTTCTGGTTGTCCGCTGTTGGCTGTCTGTCTGTCTGCTTGAGAATGGGCACATTGCTGTCACTGCCAGCGGCAGCAACAACAACAACAACAGCAACAACATCAACCGTCAAGGCGACACAGTAACATAGAATCAAACTGCTCTCGACTCAATTGTAGTCAATTTGAAAGCCAACTATCAAATGTCAGCTACAAGCATCCGAGATTCGTTCGCCACGATTCTTCTAGACGCCCAAAATCGAGTGCAAAACGCAACTGTTGCTGCCAAAAACTTCATGTTGCCGCTGCGCCTGCGCAGTGACACCAGCGGTGACACCAGCAACAACAACGAAAACAACAGCCGGAGAGCAAGGCAGGCTTATAATTGTGGCGTTAACTGGGTCAGTTGCCAACCGAGTTGGCCAGGCCAATCTGAATCCAAATCCAAGAGCCAGACCCCGTTGCCCGCTGTAGCGATTGCCCATTGTTGCCGCTTTTTGCTAGCTGGTTGCTTGGTTGTTCAGATGTTCGGTTGTTGCCTCTTTGACTGGCAACTTATTGTGAGTGCTTGCTCTGTTTCTGCGCTTTTAAAAATTGTCTTTTGTTTGGCCGCATCCACAGCTTTATTTTCGCCATTGTTTCGCTCGCTAAATTTTATTACTATTTGGCAATACGCAGAACGATAGAGAATACAGAGAAAACGATTTGCACGGTCTTTGAATGCATGTTTTCAAAGTCCTAGCAGTAGTAAAATATCAATTGAAAGCAGCAATGGTTATTACAGATGTTCAAAAACAATCTAAAAGCTACATAAATACGTGCTCTGCATTCCTCAATTCCAGCTAACAGTATTTTCCGTTTTATAGTTAGTTTCTTCACATTTTTGGGGGATTCCCAAATCATTAAGTATCAGTCTTAATGTGCAGCATTTTCAATTACTTCTATATGTATCTGAAAGTCTCAACCTTACAATTCACGAATCTCCGAATCTCATTAAACCTCTTATCGATTTCCTCACGAAGTTCAGCAAACCTACGGATCTCGATTCCGTTCGCGATTGAACGGAAGCTTCCGCTTCCTTTGAAATTCCCCCGGCGCCTTTCACTTTCAGTTGCCGTTCGTTGCCGTTGTGGCTTTGGCGCTGAACTGTTGAGTTGGTGAGCTGCTTCCGCTGCCATTGCCAAACTTGCCGGCCGAAATCTCCTCCGGAAGTACCCCTTCTTGCCAAGAGAAGCGGGTCCAATGCTCGCAGTGTTTATGACTTTCCGCGGGGCAAATCAGCCGCAACAGCAAACACAAAATGCAATAAAAGCAAGAACACAAACAGGAACGGCGCAAAACAAATAAAATATTGCCGAAATTTGTAGCCGCCGAAACATCGTTTAATTTTTTAATTACGTATTCAAAGTGTTGTTACTGCGCGCGACTCGTTTGTAAACAATTTTTAGCCAGGCTCTGGCGAAAAGTTGAGTAAACAGTTCGTCCAGAAATGAAAAATCGATCGTAAAACAATTTAATAAATTAACAAAAGCGGTTTGCAGCAGCACCTGTTGCCGCTTGAATGAGTCAATCTGCGTTGCGATTTATTTCTGATGCTTCTGCTGCTGCGCGTTGTTGTCTCTTCCGCTGTCGTTGCCCCCGGGTGTTGCAACATATTCCCTCTGACTAATTGCTAATGCTAATTCATGCACTCGCCTTTGCTGCGGCTCATTGTTCGCGTCTGTGTGTCGCATGTTGCTGCCGTGCTACGCATGCGTGCCTCGCAGCAACATCGCCAGCGACGCGAGCAATCTGTCCGCCAATTACAACGAAACTCGTTTGTATCCGCCCGGTAGATGTTGCCGCCGATTGCGTCTGTAGTTGTCCCTCTATTTATAGTTCAATTAACACCTTGTCGCCTTGCTAAGCCTGCAAAAAGCTAAAAACCACATTAGAGGCACTAAACAAAACATATAATTAAATTAATGCAAGCGATTTGAGGCATTCAAAATAGCGAATCAAACAAAGTACTCCCAAACTCACACTATTGTCGCATTATATATTACCTTCGAAAATATTACTAATATTTGAATTCAAATAGATTCTGTGCAGTGTGCAGATTCAGATATTAATTACTCTACTTTTGTGTGGGGATCTTCTATTATATATTGATTAAATTCGTGAAAATACTTTTCTCTTTTTCACAAAATTCAATAGGGAATCATCACCCACATTCTTGAGTTTTCTTGAGTTTGTTGAACCCCGTGACCCTTGCAAACAAACGCTTATTCACAGCTTACTGTGTAATTGGCACATTTCTGCATCACTTGCAACTGAGGAAATGTACTTTTTTTGTGAGTCAGTAACTTTCCAGAGAGCTTATGCGTAATTTGATTCTATTTACCAAAAGTGAGAAGATCACAGGTGAACAAATTGGCAAACATGGCACAAAAATTGTCATTGTTCGTGGGAATTCCCCGCCAAACTTTCTGTGGCTTGGCAAAGCCATAACCATTATATGAATAATTAGTTGATACAACTCAATTGCAATTATAGTTGCCATCGAGGGGACACCCACTTGATTCATATCGCAGTACAATTATGGGACCCCCGCCCATTACACATATTAATGTCACAAACCATCGATAAATTGTCAAGAAATGTCTCACACTTAAAGGGGTGGTAACCAGGGGGAGGACCTTTGGGTGGCTGGGTGACAAAGACAATGACGGCAAAGCCACCGCAGTAGCAGCAACAAAGCCACCCGAACGTTGACTTCTAAATGTCAATCACTGCGGACGCCCCTCTGTGCGTTCTCCCCCCTCCCGACCAACGTGCCCGGCATAAGAATGTCTTAGTAAATGTCATAAAAAAACGTAAATGCAAACTGAAAAAATAATACAAAAAAAACGAAACAAAAAAACAAATCACTGGCGATGCAGAAGAAAATAAGTTTATAAAATTAGCCAGCGCACTTTGTGTTGTTGTCTAGTGCGAAAATAAATGATTATGATGCGCCGCCATTCCCCAGAATTCCCCCACAATCCTCCGCAAATAGTTGACAACGCATCGCCCGAAGCGGCGGCGGCAAGTGCACCCGCCTTTGGGTTCAACGCCCAGCTGCAACAACAACAGCAGTAAAATCAGCAGAAACAGCAGCAGCAGCAGCAACAACATCGCATCAGCAACAGCAACACGCATTTTTCTTGGCACTTCCGCGATTCTGGCCATCGACTTCGACAATACACGAGTACCGGGGTATTATCAGCCAACTGGGGAGTGGATTTGGGTATCCAAGTCCATGATTAAGCAGCTGTTTGCTGTTGCTGCCACTGCGGATGATGTTGCTGCTGCTGCAGCTTCACGCGGCGTTAATGGCTAACTGCCATCCGGAAGACGCCAAAACTTCACCAATTTAGAGCGGCCTTATGGGTGGATTACAGCTGCGATGTCCAAAGGCATGGTAAGCCTTTTTTACTATATGTAATTACAATGACCAGGAAGGAAAATCAGGCAGACATCAGAGACTGCGCACTGAAAAGGTGCTTAATTTTTAAGCTTCCCAAGTTAAAGTTTCAAATTCTGATAGGCTTACACACTATATATACACATTTTATACAAAGTCAAGAGAGAACGATATTCTCGAATTCCACGACTATCAGATACCCATTACTCAGCTACTGGGAGTTCGAAAAAAATAAAGGGTTGCATTGTTCTGAAATACCATTGCACAGCTTATGCGTCTTTAAAAGCAACTACCTAGATTTTGTAGTTTCTGAGATCTGGACGTTCAAACGGACAGACAGAGGGAGATGGCCAGATGGACTATGCTATTGATCCTGATCGAGATAATTATATACTTACAAATATTTTTTAACGAATCTAGTATACCGTCTTACTTCACAAGTAATAGGCTTAATAGTTTTACTTACTTCCCTATTGTAATTAGTTAGCAGTTTTTTGGCACCGTTTTTTCTTGTGTATTATGTTATGAGTTTGTTCATGCCGCAGAAATGAGGAAGCAACTTCAAATGTGCTGCGGTGGCAGCAGAAACCATTGCATTACGGCGAGTTGCCGCTGCCAACGCAGAAATCAGTGAAGCGTTTTGGATTTCGAACAGCCTGGCCAATGCTATGCAGCTCTGTAGCTTATAGCCCCCTTCGATTCACTTAAGCCCCCCTTCGTCGGAGTGGCTGTCTTCAATTAACACGCCGCTGCCATGTTGCAGCAGTGGCAGTTGTTGTTGTGTGGCATTTCCCTCTACGATTTTGCAGAATGCGTTGACCTTTTTGCCGGGAAAGGAAAAGGGGCCAAGGAAAAAGGCGGAAGGGTGTGGAATGGAGTGGAGTGGAGTGGAGTGGAGTGGTGGCGATGTGATGTGTGTGCTCTCGAGTGTGGCCACAGTTGACGATGATGATCATCATGGTGGCGGCCACTTTGACGGCTTGTTGGGAACACCTTCAGCGCTCATCCGACTTAACTGCTTAATCAACCCGAAGAAGATGAGGATGGACTTTGAGGTTGAGGTTGCATGGCAAATTGCTCGAGCTGCTGATCTGCGGCTGATCTCAATGCACCTTAATGTGCCTTATGAAATGAAAACGATGAAGACGATGGAGAGCGTGATCGATGGTGGCTCCCTGTACCAAGTACTCGAGTTGCCCGACTATGCGCCTCATCTCTGAGTCGCTACTAAATTAAATCAAAACTGGCAGCGCGTTAAGACGTGCCTGACATGCCAAAAAGGGAACTGGATCGGGGGAACTTGGAGAATGGCCAGCCAGGGGTAAAAAGTGCATTTCTGGAGGAAGTCGGCCCTTGAGACGCGTGCAATTTCCAGGGGCAGTGCGATGTACAGATTTTCTGTATTATCCAATGCACGAAGAGGGGTCATAATACGATTTTAAAACACACTTAACCGCTGCGTGTTGCGTGATGTTAATTAGCCAGAGCTCCTCTAACGGTTTTCGAGTAGTTTGAATACGGTCCACTCCTATTAAGGAAGTGCATTCGAAACCCTACTTAGAACTGACTAAGAGCTCGATTAGTCGAGTTAATCACCTTAAAAGAATAAGAAATTTAAGTTTTTTTCACAGTAAATTTAAGCAATAGTTAAAAGATTTTTAAATATTTTTAAAATAACTTTTGTTGTTCGAAATAGCCTTATTTCTCTTTATAAGTAAATGCCAACACCCAGCCTCATTTAGCCCAACAAAAGCCAAACTTTCATTGCAAATTGACTAAATTTTCAAATATCCAGCGGATGTCATTTGGTTTTTGTGTGGGAAAACTATCGAAAAGTGGTTGGAAAGCAGGAAATTGTCAAGCGATGCGTCCTCTTGTCCCCGGGCAATCAGATCCAAGAAAAAGCCAAGCAATTCCAATTCCAACAGCAAGAGAAGCAAGTAAAACAACAACGCTGACATGAAAAGTCACTTCCTTATTGCAAAGCTCACGCATACATGCACATTTAAGCCGTCATCTAAATCAAGGCTTATGTAACTTCTGCTGAAGCGGAGGCTGCCTTTTTCATTTTGATTTTATGTGCCAACGGCTACATTGCCAAACTGCTGAAGAAAAAAGTGCAAAACAGATGCAAATGCATCTAACACCGGTTAGGCAGCTTTTTCCTCTTTTTCAGTCGCAGAAGTCGCAGCAGCAGTTGCATGCAACAAACACATCAGCAGCAGCAGCAACATCAGCAAATCTTGTTACTCAATTTCAATTGGTGCTCTGCCGGCGTCGCTGCAACTGCAATGCTTCATGCTGCACTCGCAAAAGCAAAAGCGCTCATCAAAAGCTCTCTCCGTGCTCTCTTAGTGCCGTCTCTTTCTGATTTGTTTAGCCCTTCTTTTCTGTTCGTTATATCCCTCTTTTTCTGATTTTTAAGCCGACTGCTCTCTTCGGTTCTTTGTTTTGCTTGGTGTATTCTTCAGCTGCTGATGTGTTGTTGCTGCTGGCGAACTGTAAAAGCTTAGCCCATGGCGTCGACGTCGACTGCGACAGCGACGCTAGCCGAGGCAGTGACTGCGACGTTGGCCACTTTTCGCCTTCGTTTCGCTGTCGTTTTCAGTTGTCTCTCGTTGCTCAAAGCGCGCGGCACGCGAACGCTCTGAAATCCCAAGTTACAACAGCAACATCAAGCAGCAGCAACAACAGTGATTCGCTGGCAAACAAACAAACAAACCAACATATTTTTGTGTATCAATTGTCGGCCTAAAACTTCACATAAAAGTGCGTTCAATACGAAACAAATATATTTGTATATATAGAGAGCGAAGCAATCGGTTGCATAAATTGAATTCGGGCCATTTTGTGATTTGAATTTCAAAACCCCAGAGCAGAAGAACTCCTCTTCCTTAGCCCAAAAATAAAATACAAAAAAAAAAATAAGTAAAATTTAACCAAAAAGCAGAGCAGTGAAATTAAAGCAAAAGAAAAGAAAACCAGCTTAAGTGAAGTTTTCGAAATCGAAAAGCAGAAGGAGAGCCTATTTTTGGATAACCTCCGCGACAGGAGCTGAATGGTAAATGCTTGTTGTTTTTTTTTTGCTTCATTTCCGGGAAGAAAATCCGGGGTTACAGATGCTGCGTGTGTACTTAGCATGCAGCATACACGGCGTATTCGCAATGTCGAATTATCACTCTACAATCGCTGACTAATCATCCGCATCGCGGGGTCAGCGCACTTCCTGTCTTTGTGGTGGGCCAATTTTACTTCCGATTTGCCTGCCAATTGGCAATTTCGTTCAGATTAAACATTACAACTGGGCACGATGAAAAAATAACAATCTAAACTGGTTTGCGATTGCGAAACTGGTTAGGCGTTTTAGCCGTGTGTGCCTCTCTGTTTTGATTTGACTCCTTTGGCCCGTGGGGCAATTGATTTGCATTCCTTGGACTCAAGATTTCCAACGCTGCTTCTAATCAGAACCGGAAACATAAAGAGCCAGACGAACGAACAGGTGCATAGAGCTGATTCCTATTAGGCTAATGGCAGCATCTGCTTCTGAGATTCAAGCTCGGGTTTCGCTGGTTCTCCTCGAATCTCGTTGATTCTCGGTCTGTGTGCAAAAATGTACATTTGTATTGCATCCATTATGTTTGTTAGTACGACCATCTATCTACATACATACATATGTACATATTTATGTATGTACTTACATATAGCCAGGGGCCTCGCATCAAATAGTTGACAAATTCGCAAACTATACAAACAATGCCCCGAGATACTGCTACATAGATAGGTGGATACACAGATACAGATAGAGATACACGAACTTATACTCATGCACTTGTTTGCCGAGTTCATTAACATTAAGTGTTGTCCTTGTGCGTTTTTAGCTTTTTTCTAAGCGAATCAAATGCGCAGGTCAGGTTAATTCGACTAGTGAATACCCTATAATAAGACAGCTTAATGTTTATACTACTACTAACATTTATAACAGAGCTTACAACATTTTTTGCTTCAAAGGTATTCCACATGCTTTAATAGGAATACGACCAGCAGTACTATTGACACTGCTGCCAGCTACGATGAGCATATTGAATAAGTCTAAGTAAAGGGTAACTAAAAGCATTTGTAAATAAATGGTATGCAACAACAACTGGGTTAAGTAGGCCCCAAACTTTTTGGCCAGGTTTCACCTTTATTAAATTCAGCAGCAGTAACAGGAGCAGAGTAGGACATAGATACATACTCGGGCCTGGGCAAATATATACCTACCCATCGAATAACCCACAGAACGGCGATGATGATCTTCATAATCAACGTTCGCCGGCGTCATCATCGGAAAGTCAGTCGAAGCCAAGCGAAGCGAATGAACGGTATTCGTAGTAAAAAAGCGGCCAATAAACTGAGCGTGTGCGGTTCAAGGTTTGGCCAAAGCCAAAAATGAAACTAAAACGTAAGGCAAAGAAACAAAAGCAAAAAAAAAAAAAAAATTACGACAGACGACAGACCGACCGACCGAATGAATAACAATTAAATCTGAAAAGCATGAAATCATCTGCCGAGCGGGGCTAAACTAGCACAGCCACTAAAATATGTATCCATGAGATACGCGCACTCATTCACTCAGATACTTACCATCTAAATCTGCTGAATCTCCATCCCAATCCCAAGCTCACTGACCAAAAAGTCGTTCTGTTACCGTTAAGCCAAAAACCAAGTCAAGCGCCCATTAACAGTTAAGCTGCGAGCGGCGCTGGGGCCAATTACCCAACTCAGGGTAATTGACTTGGCCAAAAGACAAAAACGGAAAAAAAAGAAAAGTTTTTTAAAAAGTGGGGTTCATAACTCTGGGTGCCGCCTGGAATCAGCTGAAATCATTTGCAGCTCTAATTCCTACGGATTCTGGCTGGGAATCTCTCGCAAAGTTCTGGCTTTTGCCGTCTAGTTTATTACAGAATTGACCTACATATTTCTTTTTTTTCGTTTGCCTGCTACATTTGTATCTCTCGGTATCTCTCTGTGTGCCTGTTATTTCTTGTTATTTATTCATTATAATTTTATTTCGTCTGCTTTTGTGTGTGTGTCATTAGCAAACGAAATGGGTGGGTTCGCATTGTCCGTTGACATTAATGAACTTATATGGATTGGTAACCAAATAACGAAATATCCCATTTTGCACAGGGGGAGAGCGAGAGCGCAGTGTTTCGATGGTTTCGCCACTCGAATGAAGAACTTTCAAAACCGTTTTGTGGACCAGTGGATTTTGTTTGGTTAGCCCTCGTCATAATTGACAGTTTTGTGCCAAGAATATACCGCAAACTGTTTTAGTTTTGATTTGGACTGGCAGCCGCCACAAAATGATTCGCTTGGCTGCATTGGCAGGTCGAGATACAGTAAAAAAGATACACTAACTGATACCCAGTCGAGTTGTAGTTGCTGGCTGAGCACAAAGAGTGACCTCTAAATTTTAAGAACGCTCTCAATCGTACCTCTCAAATCTCTGGTATACAGTTTACTCGGGTGTACCATTTTCGTATGCCCCAAGATCTCTAGATCCGACCACAAATGTGGCAAGGTGGCAGACATAACCATAGATGATAATGCTGATGGTGTTGATGAAGAAAAAGTAGCACGCTAGATATCCGTTTAACAAGTGCATTTAATGCATTAGCACTACAAGAAAATTTCTAGTAAATTTACAACAAAACATAAATGCAAGCTTCTAACGAAATGATTTAAATGTTGTCCGGTTTGAAATCCTTCAAAACCATTATCCGGAAATACAGGAAAAGCTTATAAATTTGAAAATTTGAGCTCGTATTTATAAAAGGTGACCATTAACCACTCTAAGATATAAACACAACTTAAAGTACGAATTTTTTTGCCTTTACCATTCTTTTGTTTGGCTTTAATAGTATAACTATTTTTTTTTTTTTTTTTTTTTTTGAGTGCATTAACAACATGTGATTGACAGACAGAGGCTATAGCCATGTAGCCACTCATATGTGGGGCCTGCCACAAATGGAGACGGGTCGGCTGCTCCATTCAGAGCGTTAAACAGAACAGAACTGTAGTATGTGCCTATGCAATATTAAGAACAATTAAATAAAATAGCATATTAACTTATGGCAGCACTTTGTTGCTATGTTTATGTTTATGTTTATGCACGCAGTTAGGCCAGGGCAGATGTAACATGATCACCCACTCGAAGGCAAAAAGTATAAGTGCATGGTCAGCATTCACACGCCGACCAAATACATATTACATACGTACATACATATCTCGCTCTCCCGATAAGCCTAGATATATAAGATATACATAAGAACGCCGCTCCGCTGCTGGCGTACCCGGCAGCGCAGCTACGCGGATTAGCCTAAGTCCAAATATATAAAAAACTGTAAAATCAGAGAGACTCTGTAGACGTTGAGCTGACAGAACCATTTTCTGCCTACTCTAAAATCAAAAGAGGAAATTGAATAAATATATGTCAGCCCGACGGCTGCCTTCAACTTAAAACGGACTTGTGTTCTTAATTGGAGTTCATCATTACATGGCGACCGTGACAGTCGTCCAACGCTGGACGAATTGACCAAAGCTGGTGAAAACAAAGGAACAAAGGAACACTGGACTGGAAGAAGACTGGACTAATTAAATGGAACTGCAAAAACCAAGGAAAAATCTGAGTGAGTAGAGTTCTATTGAGTATGGGCAAACACCGTGGCGGTTTGAAAACTAAGCTGAATAAACGTATAGCCCACGTAAGGTGGCTAATATACGGTCAGCAAACGCCACCGGTTTGGTCGAAAGCTCTAAAGCTACATGCAGAGCTAGACCACTTGTTGCAATATCAGCAAGAATTAAAGACCCATAAGCTCGAGAAAACTCACTCAGATAATATTAAAAATATACCCACAATTAATGAAGTTCCAAAATACCAGGCATGTCCAGCACCAGCACCAGCATTAACAAAACCAAAGAAGTCCTGCCCCCCTGGCTGCGAAGGAATCTGGAGTCCCCACTGCCTGGGGACTTGTGAGCGACCATCGACGTCTTCAGCGGCGAAGAAATAGACAGCAGCGAGGGAGTGTCAGCGTGCCACCCCCGGCGACGCCCAGCTGACACCCAACAAATAGACAGCAGCGAGGGAGTGTCAGCGTGCCACCCCCGGCGACGCCCAGCTGACACCTGATGAGCATCATCAACAGCAGAATATAATAATAAATATATATAAATATAAAGTAAATATAAAATATATATAGATAAGAAAAATTGTAAGAAATATTGTAAAACGGAGCATATACTATTATGCCCTGTTAACCCAATATGGCCCGTGAAGCCATAGCTAGAATCAGGCAGGCAACAATGTAAAATACAATTTTTTTTTACTCTTGCGAACATTGAAAGATTTTATAAATAGATAATTCCAAACATAAATGTCTATAGAGACAAATGAAATAAGTAAAACTGAAAATAAAAGTATATACAAAGGAAATTTTCTATTCTATTCTCCAAAATATAAAATTAGTATACCCAAAATGGGTCTAATAGACACTAAAACTGTGGACTCTACAGCCAATGTAATAAATAAAGTAGAAGTCCAAAATGCAGACTTGTTCTGGATAACCATAATACTAATTGTAATTGCATTAATTATGGTATCCAATGCATTAATAAAAATATACAAACTGCATAACAAGTGTCTTAAGAAACGATACCGTAGCACTGCTAACGGTATAGATAATATTTAAGGAAGATCTTTAATAAAATCAATTATGAATGAAAATATGAGAAAAATTATATGAAAAAAAAAAAATAATAAATAAAAAAAAATATAAAACGTAATATTGAATTTATCTACATTAAAAAAAAAAAATATATACAAATGAATAAATTTGAAGTTATGAGTATACCACAGCATGGACTGGGAAAAGCTTGTTGATCAGATAAAAGATCAAAATGAAAATTTCAGAAAATCCTATAAGTGCTTAACGCAAAACAGATCAACACAAGCTGTAACAATCAATAGGAATGCCCAAGTCTTGGTAAATAGTTATAATGAAATCAGAGAGTTGATCCAACAAAATAGAAAGAATTTGGAACGCAAACAGTGTGCTAAGGCTTTGAACCTACTGGTGACATTAAGAGAAAAATTAATATTTATAAAAAATAAATTCAGTCTCCAGATAGAAATTCCAACCATAGTAAACACCCCACTAAGAATAAATTTGAATGAAGACAGCACTAACTCTGACGAGGAAGATAGGACTATAGTCAAGGAAGACATTAAAGAGGAAGATCTTCACGATCTAACTATACCAGCAAAATTAATGCTGAAGAACGACGATAAAACAAATAACGCAGCCGACTCCGAAAATAACTTAACCATGGCAGAAGAAGCAGCTGCCATTAGGTCTTACATTAGGGAAGTCGCCTGCACAGTGCCAGAATTTGATGGGCAAAAGATCCATTTACAAAGATTCATTAAGGCAATCAAATTGGTAGACCTAGCTAAGGGACCATTTGAAGACATTGCAGTTGAGGTCATTAAGTCAAAAATAGTTGGCACAATTTTGAACTCAGTTGACAATGAAACGACAATTCCAGCAATTATAAACAAATTGCAGAAAGTAGTTGTCGGTGAGACATCCAGTAATGTCAAAGCAAAGCTAGCAACAGTTCAGCAGAGAGGTAAAACTGCAACGCAATTTACCGCTGAAGTTGATAGCCTGAGAAAACTTTTAGAAGCTTCCTATATCGATGAGGGTATACCTCTAGAACATGCCACTGGTCTAAGCACCAAAGAGGCAATTGAAACCATGATACATCGTGCTGAGCACGAAAGTATCAAAACAGTACTGGAAGCAGGGACTTGCACCACTATGGATGCAGCGATAAGCGCATACATAAGAACGAGTACAAGAGTTACCGGTGACATCAATAAAGTGATGTACTTTAGAGGTAACAGACCCAATAGAGGATACGGAAATGCCAATAGAGGTAGTAACCGCGGTAGAGGCTTTAATAACAATAGTATTAGAGGCAACTACCATAACGGTTACCAAAATAACGGTTACCAAAATAACGGTTACCAGAATAACGGTTATCAAAACCGCTATAATGGAAATAATAACCGTTATAATGGCTATAACAGAGGCCGTTATAATGGAAACAGAGGCCGTAACAACAGTCAGAACAACTACAACAGAAACAATGCCAATGTACGAGTAATCCAAGAACAGGGAAACTCGCAACAGCCTTTAGGTACTCAGTAGAAGAAGATCGTAGAGTATACACCATCAATTATAATCTCAACATATTTTCTACATTCATTCATGCCAAAACAGGCGTAAAACTAGTTTTTCTACTTGATACAGGTGCAGATATCTCTATTCTCAAAGAGAACTCTGACAAATTTTCTAATATTCAAATAACCAATAAAATAAACATTCAAGGCATAGGCCAACAGAAAATTCAGTCTCGAGGACAGACTTTTATTGAGATACAGACAGGTAAATACGTTATCCCACACGATTTTCATTTAGTAGATAAAAACTTTCCAATACCGTGTGATGGAATAATCGGAATAGATTTCATAAAAAAATATAATTGCCAAATCGATTTAAACCAAGAAGAAGATTGGTTTATAATTAGACCAAACAATTTGAAATTTCCAATATATATTCCCATAGCATACAGCTCTGGTATTAACACAACGTTATTACCAGCAAGATCCCAAGTTGTCCGAAGATTAATAGTATCATCAAAAGATGATAACATTTTAATTCCAAACCAGGAAATTCAAACTGGTATTTATGTTGCAAATACAATCGCAACATCAAGTAATACATTTGTCCGAATTTTAAATACAACCGATTCCGACCAATTAGTCAATATGGACACTCTAAAATATGAGCCACTTTCGAACTACAATGTAGTTCAGGCAAATAGTGAACACAGAAATAAAACTGTCTTATCTCAATTAAAGAAAAATTTCCCCGAATTGTTTAAATCACAATTAGAAAATATATGCAGCGAATATATAGATATATTTGCATTAGAATCAGAACCTATAACAGTTAATAATTTGTATAAACAACAGTTGAGATTAAAAGATGATGAGCCAGTATACACGAAAAATTATAGAAGTCCTCATAGTCAAGTGGAAGAAATACAAGCCCAAGTTCAGAAATTAATAAAAGATAAAATAGTTGAACCATCAGTTTCACAGTACAATAGCCCTTTGCTATTAGTACCCAAAAAGTCAAGCCCGAATTCTGATAAAAAGAAATGGAGATTAGTAATAGACTATCGCCAAATTAATAAGAAACTTTTAGCTGACAAATTTCCACTACCGAGAATAGATGATATTTTGGACCAACTTGGTCGAGCAAAATATTTCTCCTGCCTTGATTTAATGTCAGGTTTTCATCAAATCGAACTGGATGAAGGCTCGAGAGATATAACATCTTTCTCAACCAGCAATGGCTCATATCGTTTCACGCGATTGCCATTTGGCTTAAAAATAGCGCCTAATTCATTCCAAAGAATGATGACTATAGCATTCTCCGGAATAGAACCGTCTCAAGCATTCCTTTATATGGATGACTTAATAGTCATAGGTTGTTCCGAAAAACATATGCTTAAAAACCTCACTGAAGTTTTTGGTAAATGCAGGGAATACAACCTAAAGTTACATCCTGAAAAATGTTCATTTTTCATGCATGAAGTCACATTTTTGGGACACAAATGCACAGACAAAGGAATTTTGCCGGATGACAAAAAATATGATGTCATTCAGAACTACCCAGTTCCACATGATGCGGACAGCGCTAGACGTTTTGTAGCATTTTGCAATTACTACAGACGTTTTATCAAAAATTTCGCCGACTATTCGCGGCACATAACAAGATTATGTAAAAAGAATGTTCCATTCGAGTGGACAGATGAATGTCAAAAAGCATTCATACATTTAAAATCTCAGCTAATTAACCCAACACTCTTGCAGTACCCAGACTTCAGCAAAGAATTTTGCATAACAACAGATGCAAGCAAGCAAGCGTGTGGCGCAGTTTTAACTCAAAACCATAATGGCCACCAACTCCCAGTTGCTTATGCATCCAGAGCTTTTACGAAAGGTGAAAGCAATAAGAGTACAACAGAACAAGAGTTAGCAGCAATTCATTGGGCAATAATACATTTCAGACCATACATTTACGGAAAACATTTCACTGTGAAAACAGACCATAGACCATTGACATATTTATTCTCGATGGTGAACCCCAGCTCTAAATTAACTAGAATAAGGCTTGAACTAGAGGAATATAATTTTACAGTAGAGTATCTAAAGGGCAAGGACAATCATGTAGCAGATGCGTTATCAAGAATAACCATCAAAGAGCTAAAAGATATAACTGGAAATATATTAAAAGTCACTACAAGATTTCAAAGTAGACAAAAATCCTGCGCAGGAAAAGAACAATTGGATTTGCAAAAGCAAACCAAAGAAATAGCTTCAGAGCCCAACGTATACGAAGTCATAACAAATGACGAGGTACGAAAAGTAGTGACATTGCAATTGAATGACTCGATATGTTTATTTAAACATGGAAAGAAAATTATTGCAAGATATGATGTTGGTGATCTTTATACTAATGGAATTCTTGATTTAGATCAATTTCTCCAAAGGCTTGAATTGCAGGCCGGTATATATGATATCAGCCAAATCAAAATGGCACCGTGGAAAAAAATCTTTGAACACGTTTCAATAGATAAATTTAAAAATATGGGCAATAAAATATTAAAGAATTTAAAAGTAGCGCTACTTAACCCGGTGACCCAAATAAATAATGAAAAAGAAAAAGAAGCTATATTGTCTACATTACATGATGATCCAATACAAGGAGGGCATACAGGCATTACAAAAACCTTGGCCAAGGTCAAAAGACATTATTACTGGAAAAATATGAGTAAATACATAAAAGAGTACGTAAGAAAATGTCAAAAATGCCAAAAAGCAAAAACAACAAAGCACACAAAGACTCCAATGACGATAACTGAAACACCAGAACATGCTTTCGATAGAGTTGTTGTGGACACAATTGGTCCACTACCCAAGTCAGAAAATGGTAACGAGTACGCAGTCACTCTCATATGTGATTTAACCAAGTACTTAGTTGCCATACCAATAGCAAATAAAAGCGCAAAAACAGTCGCAAAAGCTATATTTGAATCTTTTATTCTAAAGTACGGTCCAATGAAGACGTTCATAACGGACATGGGAACAGAGTATAAGAATTCAATAATTACTGACCTGTGTAAATATTTGAAAATAAAAAATATAACATCAACAGCTCATCACCACCAGACAGTTGGAGTAGTAGAAAGAAGTCATAGAACTTTAAACGAGTATATACGATCCTACATATCGACGGACAAAACCGATTGGGACGTATGGCTTCAATATTTCGTATACTGCTTCAACACGACCCAATCTATGGTACATAATTATTGTCCATATGAATTAGTTTTCGGTAGAACAAGTAATTTACCAAAACATTTTAATAAACTACATAGCATAGAACCAATATATAACATAGATGATTACGCTAAGGAGAGTAAATATAGGTTAGAGGTAGCATATGCTCGAGCAAGAAAACTTCTTGAAGCACACAAAGAAAAAAATAAAGAAAATTATGACTTAAAAATAAAAGACATAGAATTAGAAGTAGGAGATAAAGTTTTACTAAGAAATGAGGTAGGTCATAAATTAGACTTTAAATATACGGGGCCCTATAAGATAGAAAGCATAGGAGATAATAACAATATTACGCTACTTACTAATAAAAACAAAAAACAAATAGTTCATAAAGATAGATTAAAGAAATTTCATTCATGATTGAATTTAAACTTATATTTTCCTTAATCATTTATACAAATTTTCCATACACTACGTATATTTTTATCTTTGCATTATAAAATCAACTATTGTTGTTCAAACAAAAACACAAACAAAATAAAAATAAAAATAAAATAATTTGCATTTAATAATCAAAATAACTTCACTAGGTTACGTTATTTTTCAAAAGGAGGGAGATGTAGTATGTGCCTATGCAATATTAAGAACAATTAAATAAAATAGCATATTAACTTATGGCAGCACTTTGTTGCTATGTTTATGTTTATGTTTATGCACGCAGTTAGGCCAGGGCAGATGTAACATGATCACCCACTCGAAGGCAAAAAGTATAAGTGCATGGTCAGCATTCACACGCCGACCAAATACATATTACATACGTACATACATATCTCGCTCTCCCGATAAGCCTAGATATATAAGATATACATAAGAACGCCGCTCCGCTGCTGGCGTACCCGGCAGCGCAGCTACGCGGATTAGCCTAAGTCCAAATATATAAAAAACTGTAAAATCAGAGAGACTCTGTAGACGTTGAGCTGACAGAACCATTTTCTGCCTACTCTAAAATCAAAAGAGGAAATTGAATAAATATATGTCAGCCCGACGGCTGCCTTCAACTTAAAACGGACTTGTGTTCTTAATTGGAGTTCATCATTACAGAACCAAGAATTCCGAGTCGAGAACCGGAGTAAATTCAAGCCCCAGAGAACTAAACCAGACCGTAGTGAACTCAACTGAACTGAGTGGAATGGAATGGACAGGGGCGTTGGCAGTAACTGTTTCGAGGGGCCGGAGTGTGTGCGGCACACTCGCGGTGAAGTTGGGAGGTGCTGGGCTGGAGTCGCAGAAGCGTATCTCGCCAGTTACTTGCGAGTCCCCATTTAATGACGTCTGTTTTTATTACAAAATGTATTAAAATGTTGTACAGGTGGTTTTTGTCGGCTGTCTAGGTGATGGAAAAGGGGTTTTTCGAGTGCGGGTGAAGGGGGTTTTGCTTGGGTGGTGCTGCAGCAACGACTCCGTGTGTTGATGAGCCTATTAAATGCTGTTGATGGCTCTCAGCGGAGACCGGAGCAAAAAACAAGCACAAAAACAGAGGCTGTTTCCGAGACTCCGTCTCACCAGCCGATGAGACATGCGATGGATCTGCAGATAAAGATGGAGTTTTTGTCGGCTGGCTAATGACTGTGACTGTGTGCCCCGAAAACAGACAAGTTTAAAGTGGGTTAAACGCGTGGATCGGGGTCGCTGGTAAATGTCTAACACGCCTAACATGATTTCAGCGGGGTATTTTGGTCAAAGAGGCAAATTGCCTCAATTAAACTCTATTGAAATGAGGCTGTTTTTCTGTGTATTTGTACTACTAAAGTGTACATAAACAAAATCAAATATTTTTTATATTCCATACGATTCCATATCAGATACCTTTCAAGGTATATCCATAACATATGCATGTAAACTCTCTGCTCAAAACCATTTGAGGCACTTACTTGTAAGGTCTGCAATCCACTGCACTTTAAAATCCCTTTTAGAGTTCCTCACCCACCAACTTGCCCCCATCGGAAACTCGTAACCCTTGAGCTAATGTGTGCCCATTTCATATTTATGCGTAGCCAGCTCAGCTCATTAGCAAACGCCAGAGCCAGACATTGGATGGGTTATGTTATGGGCGATAGGGATGGGGCTTCTCCTCCATGGCAATCAGCGAGGAGAAGAAACCAGACACACACAGTCCTAGGAAGAGAGGGAGAGCTGTGGTACTTGGCAACTCCATCTTCAGCAATTTTCACTTGCACTTCCATGCTCCGGCAATCGCTGGAGTTAATTTTATTTGCAAAATAAAGCGAAACAAACTTTAAATGGAGTCAAATGCCAACGCGCACACACACACACACACACACACACACAATGCTTGCACACACGCGCACGCACTCACACAGATACTCACCACTACTAATGAAAGCCAGACGTCTGCCGAACAAAGATTGCACGCCAAACAGCACAGCACAAAAAGTTCAAACGCCAGACAAGGATGCACCAAAGTGCAAAGGCAGCCAGCCAGCCAGCGAACAAACGACCGAACTGCAGGGGCGGATCAGGGCATTCACGGGGTGCAGCAGCGCCGAAGCCAGGAAGCAGGGGCGGAGCAGGGTCGGATCATGGCCCATGAAAGGAAGGAAGGGGGCTGCCTGGCTGGCCAGGCACTCGAGGCAGACGACGAACAGGCGACGTTGCAAGGAAAGGGATAGAGCACCCCATCAGAAATTTTCTGGATTTTTTAGCTCTTTTTGGAAACAGTTTAGATGGTGTATCTTAAGAACTATTGAGATGACATATTTAATCAGCATAATGTAGATTTATATTAAATACTACAAAAAAATTTTATACGCATACCAATAAATTGTAAATATGTTAGGATTTCTCAGATGAAGGTTATACCAAAGACACTACAATATTATTATTATTATTCTAGTGTCTTAGTGTACTAATGGAATATAACTTGGTGTATTTAACCTCACGTTCTTCTTAATAGTACAACTTTGCCTAAATATCAGAAATCTTCTATAGACATTTTAAAAATTCGTCAGAATTAGCGTCCCAACTTCTCTAAGTGCACCGTTTGCTGGAGAAACAGCAGTGCTTGAAAAACGGAAAGCAAAAAGGATTGAGCAACCTAGGTGCCCCAAGGCAAAGGGAAGGTGGTTTGGGAAATATGGCCCGCCAGCTTGTGCCATGAAGAGGGGCAAGTGGGGCCAGGCCAAACAGCAGGAGGCGAAGACGACGCAGTGAAGCACACACGCACTACGCCGGCAAACACAATCATATAATCTTGCAGTCGCACAAACAGAGAAACACAAAGGCATACATACACACGCGCTGCACGGTTGAAACAAGAACAAGTGCCTTGACACTTTACGGACGAACGGACGGACGGACGGTCGGAGGAACTGGGTAGCGCGGGAGGGAGGAGAGCAAGAGCGAGAAGGGCCGAGGGGGGCGGGGTGAGCGGACAGACGGCGGCAAGGCGACTGCAAAGGGTGAAGCACCGACAGCTCTGCATTTTGATAGCAATCCGCAAGCGGAGCAAAGCCCACAAAGGGATCGACCTCAAGGCGGCAGCAGCGAAACAGCAACATCAAGCCAACACAGCTGATCGATCGACACGTAGAGAAAAACTTGGAGCTTGGTGAACGATTTCAAATCTTTAATGATATTAATCACTTAATTTCTTGAAAATATGCGATGGAAATCGAAAGTAGAGTTTAAACAACACTAACTATCTAATTAGAATGTTTAAAGGGAAATATTAAACATTTGCTACAAGGAAAACATAACAAATTGTTCGCAGTGCAAACGAGAGTAACTCGAATAAAAGATCCAGATAGGAAGGGAGTCACAACAACTCACCGAAATAAACCACAAAAAAGCAAAAAAAATCGAGATTCGCGTTCGTTGCACCGAATCCGAATTGCTAAATGAGCACAGATAGTATGGAGAAACGGGAATTGGAGGGGCTTCTGATTATGATATTGCAAAACAAGCTGGCCGGGCAAACTCCAGGCCAGACTCTCAAAATGATGACGATCGTAATCGCCTGCTGATGACGATGACGTTGCCAAACAGCACACGGCAAAAAGTCAAAAATGAAATGCCCCAACAGCAGCAGTAACAACAACAAGAAGAGCCACAACAACGCCAAAGAACGACGTTTATAGTTCAACGCACTGGGGCCCATTCCCGATTCCCGATTTCCCCATAGCCAGTGGCCAGTGCCCCGAAAGGATCGGGGCGACATGAGCGGCTTGGATCGGGCATCGGGATCTGGGAATGGCGGGGATCAGGAATCGGGGAATCGGGGGTTTAGGGGATCAGGGGATCAGGGGAACCAATTCTACGTCGCGGTCATTGATCGTCTGTCTTCAGATGAGTGTGTATATATATGCACGTATACGGAGTATCTGTGCGAGAGTGCTCCTCATAATGAAGACAACGACTCTTGTTGACTTTCATTGACAATATGGTGACGGATCCGATGTTGATCTTATTATGCTAAGACAGAAGTAGGGGCCGTCAAGTCGGACAGGAAGCTGATGATATCAGTGACGCTCGGCGGGATCTGATTATGGCGAGATTCGAAGGAAATGCGACGGGTCTTACACGGCATCAGCAAATCGAAGGGGAATCTTAGGACACTAATCGATAATGGGATTATACATTCAAGCAAAACAAACATATCTTTGACAGTACGTCTCAGTCAAGCTGAGATTAGTAAGCAAATTCAAATTGGACTCATCAATAGAATAAAATGATGTTACTGGCCAAATAAATTGATTTATTTAAAAAAGACGTACAAATTGTACCTACAATTTTACAAGATATGTTCAATAAATTGCTGAGCTTTTTAGCCCAATTATCAGTTCAGATATGTGATGATCAATTCACAAAGCGGATAGTTATTATCCACAATTGTGATCCATATCGTAGCGTTGTTTTGATAGCTCCAGACACTTTGGCAGCTTTTGCAGATAGAAAGAAGCGCCTCCGAAACGCCCTCAGTTCCATTTGGCCCGCGATCATTGATCTTACCTACTTGGCGCTGTTAATTCGTATTATTAATTCAATCAATCACGGGTTGGATTGGATTGGATTGGACTGCCTGGCTGGCTGGCTGGCTGGCAGCAGCTGCCCTAACGATCGATCACCCGGCAATCGGCGATCGACGGATCTGTTGGGATCGTTGATCTCGTGTGTTGAATGTATCTGTATCTGTATCTCCACCGTATTAAAGTATTTGTAAAGATGCGTGTGTTTTTGGCATTTCACAAATGTGGCGGCGTTCTAGTTTTGCCCTGTCGAATAGCATTTTTGTCTTCGGCCTGACGTTTTGCCTCTTGGCTAATTTAATTGTTTGTGCTTTTCATTAAGGTTCCCTCGACCAGATAGATAGATGGATAGATAGATCGCAAGGCTTTTTTAGTTCATTGAAACATTTATAGCACAAACGCGCGTTCGCTGGGCTGGCATTTAATTCGCTAATTGCTAATGCGCTCGCAGCTTATCAAAGTGGAGCATCAGAACCTATTTTTCCTCTTCTATTTTATTTGATTTTTGTCCTCTTGCTACTTTTTTTGACCGTCTGCCTTGTTTTGTTCGTTGTTTGGCTTTTTGTTTTAATTTAGCCGCATATTTCAGTACAAATATTTGATAAGACCTCTCGAATTCGCACGTCTCGCGGCGATAATTCGGTGGCATTACTCATTCGCCGCGTTGCCAGTGACTTGTTTGCCAGCTTGCGGTTTACAGTTAGACCTGCTTCCGGCAGTTAAACTTTTAATTTCGAGCGCTTTAATTTTTAATTTTGCATGTCTAATGCGAGACTGAAATTCATTTTCGATTCTGACGCAGCATCCCATAAATGCGGTTTACGAAAATACTTATTCGAGCAGGTTCAAAATACTCTTAATGATGTGGTAATTCCGCTGAGACCACACCGCAAAAAAACACAATGTTTACAATGTCTTCGAAGTTTTGAGCTTTTTGGTTCTTTTCCCTTTCATTGTTAATATTTGATTTTTACAACACTTTTAATAATGCGGTTTCAAAACTAACACTGCCATATTGGAATTATTTCTGATGCTATGCGACACTACATTTTAGCTCTTAAAAATCCGGATAATTAATTTATGAAATGAAAATTATATTGATGATATAATGAACAGAATTCTTTCGGTGTTCGTATATTTTTGGAAGTCGCCACTCTGCTGGCGATAATCTACGCTAAGCTGCTGGCTAATTGAAATGTTTATGGCCGGACGTGAAGCGCGCCAGTTATTACAGATTTCTGATGAAGCCTTGTCGCTGGCAATTTATCTAAACCTCTGCCCATTAGCGGTTTATCACTTCGATCTAGCCACTCTATCTATGGAGAGAGTCCAACCACCCAAGACTCTCCGTTTTTATCTAATTAGGTAGTCAAAACAAAAAATAGAGAAAAGAGAACGCCGTATAAACTGTGTCACTAAACAAAAATCCGAGCAGCAAGGGAGGGGGCCGAGGTGGAGCTCAACTTTGCCCAGAGAATTGTGTCAAATAGATAAAAAGAAAAACGATGCCAGCGGCAACGACTGCGACAACGACGATGGTGGCAATGACGATGATGATGATGATGGTCGTGGAGATGGTGAATGGTCATATCGTTATAACCATGGATGAGGAAGGCGTCGGGGCAGCCACTCCTTTCAGCACAATAATTATAACCTCAATTCCCCCGCTTTATGGTAGAGAACTGGCCCCGAAAATTGTGGAGCATTTGAATAATTTTACAAGAATGCAATCAACGTGAAAACAGAACGTAAAAGAAGAGATTGTCAAATGAAAAAAAAAAGGCAGAAAAAGTAGGCGGTGGCTTTTGTTGATTTAAATGGCACCCGAAATTCCGAGAGGGAACTTTGGCTATATGGACAACTATTCAAATTGAGGTCATTCATCTCGCTTCGTTGAGCGCGCTTAAGTGAATTATGTATACGTACGTAGTATGTATATGTATGTATACGTAGATATGTGTGTAAGTGGTCCGTGTGGATAGGGAATCAAAAACGGAATCGGAGGTCTGTAGTCTTTGAAGGCGGGTCAGCAGCTGGGATGAGCATGTGAATGTGAAAAAGAAAAAGAAGAAATAATTCCCCCGAAGGTGGTTCCATTTACACATTGTGGAAAGCCTTTCTTCAAATCCCCGCTAATTGCCCGCAATTTGCCATTGGAATCTGACAACCGCCCGCTGTTCGAAAAATCCACACAATCTAATTGACTCGAGATCGACGCCCTCCGCTTAGGATTTCCATAAATATTTGCCAGCACTTTGGAATTTTGATATTTCTTGGCGTTCTCCATCCGACTCGTTTCGTTTTTATTTCGTTTCGGTTTGGTTTGGTTTAGTTTTATTTCGTATCGAATCGTATCATATAGTATCGGTATCGTTCGCCTGGCTTTATTTGATTTTCTTATGGGAGTAGGTCAGTTCAAAATTTGCATATATGGCTGCCTTTCTCGCTCGATTTTTTATTCATATTCTGACTGTTTGCCCTGCCCCAAAAACGTAAATGTGCGAACACGTGCTATACGTACCATGGTTCTCTTATCCATCGAGTTGTTTGGATTAAATGTTGTCCCGATATTATAAGCGATTATTGGTTATAAAATAAGCGTGGACTGTGCGTTATCTGAAGCGGATTGGATGTGGGTGTGTGGTGTGGACATACCGAGAAGTTGGGTCAATTGCAAGGTAAATAGTGTGCAACAATGAAACAGCTTGTCTAGCAATTATGTAACTAAAAAAATGTCTATAAATTGGATTTGTTTAACGGTAAAGCTTTAGTTGAGATTCTGAAAGATTGCTGAAAGCATGAAGTTGGGTGAGCATTAGCAGGATTCGGTTAATATTTCGCAGATCCTAAGGACACACTTTGCAGCTCTGGTACTTTTGGCAGGACTCTACATCCTCAGTGATTATTTCACTTCCGGACAGTCGTATACCTACAATGCAGATGAAATATGCATATGCTCGGGTCATTTGGTGAACGACTTGGTTCCGGACTGCGAAGATTGCTCCGGTTACTACATTTGTGGCGATGGCTCCTACGAGAAGGTGAAGTGTCCTCAGGGTCTGATTTTCGACATTGCATTGAACACCTGCGTGTTGGGTCAGTGTCCAAGATTTGATGGCACTTGTTCAGCAAACTCTACCGTCCCTCCGCCCGTCACCACGACCACAACGACTGCAGCTCCTGAAACTATTCCACCTACACCTTCAGGACCTTGTGACAATGATGTGACGTGTCAATTGCAAGAAAAAAGTATCCCCCATCCTACTCATTGTCGAAATTTTTACACCTGCTATGGAAAATGCGCGGTTTTGGGACTCTGTGAGCTGGGTAAATGGTTCGATCGGGAGGGGAATGTGTGCAATTATTCCCATAAGGTCACAAACTGTCCCGCCAACCAGGACTAAGACACGCCACTTTCAGGTATAAAAGGGAATTCTTTAATTGACTTTACTTTTCCTCATATTGTTACCTATGTTTGCGTATGAAAATATATTAATATTATATCAGCAAAAGTAAATACTTGTGCTTTATTACCAATCACAACTTGTGACGAGACTCCACCGGGACCTAAACTGTGGACCAACTGGCATCGGGGCAAGATTAAATCAAATAAATATGTGTCATGGCAAATCGAAGTGAGGCAAAGTTAATTTGAACGGTCATTAAACTGCAATTCTACTCATGAATAGTCAGCGAATAGGCAAAAATCCAACAACATGGCGATAATTTACGCAAATTGCTTGACACAATTTTGCAGTTCATTGTTATTGTTGCTTCTACTATTATTGCTGCTTCGTTGTTGCTGCTGTTAGTGTAGTTGTACGGGGGCGTGTGGGCGGTTGCTGCGTTCGAGTTGTTGTTGCCGATGTTGCCACCGCCGGCTGAGAAAGGCAACATATTTAGCACGCAACTAACAATTTTAGCTGTTCCAGATAGAGCGGCAAACACACTCGCAAACCGACTGGCACACCCAGGTGCATATAAAAGCAAGAAAAAAAGTAATGCTTAGCTTCGAACACGGCGCGAAAAAAAGGAGTGAAATCTCATTTCACCAAACCTCAGAGAAATAGTTTTGTAGTATTTTTTGTGAGCTGGCTGTTAGGTTGTTCTTAGATTTGGTTGACAAAATGCGGCTCATAGATTTAATAGTACTATCCAAATTTAGCCGAACATAGGGTATACCTTCAGCTGTGACGCCACAAGCAAGCAACAAACTTTCACCCGGCAGTAAGCCGCCGCATTTTGGACAATTTCGTAACTGGGTAAACACACATAGTACACACGCACACACATACACATACAATGGCTCGCCCGGGAAGTCATGCAAATGTAGAGTGTATAAGGTGCATTAAGTGCAGCCAGCAGCGACAGGTGAACGAACGACCTCAAACGAGGTCACCAGATGGTCGATGGGGAAGGAGGCGGCGCGGGGGAGGCCATTCATGCGCACGATAAAGCCGAAAAGCATCAACTATATATTCTGATATACATACATATCCGTGCTAGTGCATGTGTTACTATGGCATGGTGGAGCTTTGGCAGTTGAATGTTGCCTGTTGGCAATTGGCATTTTGGCCCCCTTCGCATGCTAATGGCCCGGTTCGGTCCGCTAAGCGTCGAAAGACTGCGACCAAAAGTTGGGGCACGAAGGACAAAAAAACAGAATCCAGCCAAATGTGGCAACTTTTGGGCACTTTACGAGGCGACGCCTGCCCATGCCCCTGCCGCTGCTCGCACTTCTGCTGCCTCAGATCTCGGTGACCCAAATCCTTTTTTGCAACAACCAGAAGTGCGGAGCGCAGCTTAGCAAGAATCCCCTCACCCAACTTTGTTCACTCAAAGAAATTTCGCAAAAATTAAATTATATAAAGATTGTTCGTTTTTAAATAACAGGAATATATATATATATATATATATATATATATATATTTTATACATATATATCAGCTATACTTTCATTTTAAAAACTTTGTTAAGAAATTGTTCACATTTTTAGGTAGCAGTATAAAATATGTTTCCGTTTTTCTAAGAATAGTGTATTGAACTTTTCCTGGAATTTAAAGAGAGTACACTGTACCTTTCCCAGGTGCATTTCACACTGGGAATCTGGCCTAAACGAGTTTTTCCGCCCTCTTCTCGATCCCCACTTCGCTGCTCCGCTTTTCCCGCACTTCCCTGATGCTTGTCATTTGGCTGCACTAAATCACTTAAGATGCTTTTAGCCGGGAAAAGAGTTTGAGCTTAGGCCAGCAGCAATGCTCCGCTTATTTATGTGGGCTTGGGCTGCCCAACTCCCCAACTTGGCCCGAGGCGTGTGTTATGGATGGTGTTGACCTGGCCTGAATGTGCGCCGCTCCGTGGGTGGTGACAGGTGACGTGCGAGCGGAGGCGCCGAGGTCCAGGTCCAGGTCGATTGAATAAATAATGATGGGGTATTATGCTGGGGGACTTTGTGTGCTTGGGTGCTTTGTGTGTTCCCAATTCCGCAATGATAGATACTCCAATTCCATTACGGACACACTCGCGACGACTTGAAAGCAGGTGAAATCTGCAAATCAATGTATCGAGACCCTCGGTCGCTAATTGAAAACACCTTAGAACAAACAGAGCAAGAACGCCAAGTGGCCGCCATAAGCAATTAGCGGCGTATCGAAGCAGCCGTCAGCCTCAAAACCCAATGTCCAATACTATATGGGGGTGCTATTATCATAGTGTGTGGCGAATTATGCCATAATTAATTTACGAGCTGTGACAATTAACGCCAACGAGACAATTTACGATCAACGCTCTTCGGTGGGCGGTGAAAAGCGTGACTCGAGCACAATGAAAACCCAGAAACCTAGAGTTACAAGCGAGACAAGGCTGGAACTAAAAACCTCGTCTGTCGGCGGTCGTAATGGGATCATGTGTCCGCCCCACTAAGGTCAGGGAAGCTATGGCTCAGGGTCTTTCAGAGCTGCTGAGACTATGACCAAAATGGGTTAGTCATTCTGGGATTACGTTATCACATGTTGATAGAGTAAATATTTTTAGGAATGGACTCACGATAAAGTTTCTTATAGTAGTTATCAATAGTATCACATTTGACTCATATACATATGTAATTCTTTTAAAAGAGTACTATAGATAATAGATTTTATTTAATGTATATATTTCTTTTGTAGCTAATGTTCATAGATTTCTCCTTGTGCAGTGCCAACGACCTTTCTGACCCTAAGCACCATCGCAGCTGCCATGTTTTGGTGTGCCATAAATGGGTCAGTGTGTTGGCCATCTTTCACTTGGCCACATTGTTGTTTTTTCCCCTATACTCGTATATGCTGGCGATGCTTTGCGTGCAAAAGAGTTTTCCGGCATCGCCTGTCCACGCTGCGTATGCGCAATGCATGCGAAGTTTCTTTCACTTTTGCTTCACTCTGCCCGTATTTTGTGTTACTTTATTCGATGGTCTCTTGCGATGTTGTCAGACCGAAATGCTGACGCATAGTAAGAGCAGCAGCAACGAGGGGCTTTCGTCATTTGTGTTGTGATTGTTTGTTTGGAAACCGCCAGCGGCGGCTACCGCCAGACCACAACATACAACAACACACAACAACACTCGATATCACACAATAAAATCACAAGAAAGCAGAAGCGAAGTCGCCGAAGCCGAGGAAATAGCCGCACATAAACTCATATAAGGCAAGAGAAAAAACAACGAAATCACTTGCCTACGTTTTCATATTGAGCGCAGTGGGTCAATGTCCCACTGATAAAGTGAACACTAAAAGCCGGCAACTGGAGCAGCTGCGTCTGTTTCTTTTTCACTCAGTCTGTCCGTCTGTCTGTTGGGCTGGCTGTTTGTGCAACCAAATGCGATTTTAATTAATAAAATATGTGCTGTCTTCGGTTGCACAAAGCGAAATCAGCTCACATTTTATAATTTCACATAGAAGACATTCAATATATTCAAGAAATGACGAAACAACCTTTTGGCTAATGAAGACTTCAAACGCTTAACGAAAAATGGAAATTAATTATTTTCCTCAGACAGAATGTATCGCATTTCGACGGACCGAGCAAACAACTTGTAGGACACGCAAATTTTCTAGTTGATAGAACAGAAATGTTGGCAATTTGCTTGAAAGATACGCGAAAGTATCCACAAGTGTGTGACGCATTTCTAAGATTTATGCGTGTGCCAGTTTTTCACTTTCCCAACTTAATGTAAGAAAACAACATCATTTGATGTGATGCTATGATATGATAATTGTGTATTTTGTAGGGAGCGCGTTTTTTAATTTAGATAATCAGGTGACTAATAAGATACAGGCAATAAAAAAAAATACGCACTATTTTAATGGGTAAACATGACCGTGGCTCATCGGCGTCTTTTGGAAATATAAATGGAAATGGAAAATGCAATTCAAAGCATACTTTTTGGCTGGACAGAAATAAATGCATTACATACAAATGTAAAATAAGAGATAATACTAGTCATGTAATAAAAGGTAAGAACTCAAAATATTTTTCAAAAGATTGGGCGGAAGAAGGGGCGTGGCTATCTTCTGAAACAAACTTTCTCAGTATTGTATGTAATATACCATATAAAATGGACTTATATCCGACCTCCGGACAGCCAGAGAAGTTATTAAAATTGCAGTTGCATACAGCAGCTTGTCTATTTAAATAAAAAACTTACTTGAAAAAGTGTCATTAACTGAGTAACAAATTTCCCCATTTTTCAATATACTTTACCTCTGCAGCCGTACGTTATGGTCGCGTTCCCAAGCGTTCCCGTGAGCTGAACGGAGCGGCCGCCTCCTCCGCCGCCGCTGGAGCTCCTGCCTCCCTCAATGTGGATGACTCTACCAGCAGCACACTGCACCCGAGTCACCTACAGCAGCAGCAGCAACAGCATCTACTACAGCAGCAACAGCAGCAGCAACATCAGCCACAGCTGCAGCAACACCACCAACTGCAACAGCAGCCGCATGTAAGCGGCGTACGTGTGAAGACCCCGAGTACTCCACAAACGCCACAAATGTGTTCGATCGCCTCCTCGCCATCGGAGCTGGGCGGTTGCAATAGTGCCAATAACAATAACAATAATAACAACAACAGTAGCAGCGGTAATGCCAGCGGTGGCAGCGGCGTGAGCGTCGGCGTTGTTGTTGTGGGCGGACACCAGCAACTGGTGGGAGGCAGCATGGTGGGAATGGCGGGCATGGGCACGGATGCCCACCAGGTGGGCATGTGTCACGACGGCTTGGCGGGAACGGCAAACGAGCTGACCGTCTACGATGTCATCATGTGCGTGTCGCAGGCGCACCGCCTCAACTGCTCCTACACGGAGGAACTGACCAGAGAGCTCATGCGTCGTCCCGTGACGGTGCCACAAAATGGGGTAAGTATGCAAGCCAGAGAGGTGCTGTATTGGTTGAAAAAGTGACGAGTACCAATTGGTCCCTTGCTCCCACAGATTGCCAGCACAGTGGCCGAGAGTCTGGAGTTCCAGAAGATCTGGCTGTGGCAACAGTTCTCGGCCAGGGTGACGCCTGGCGTTCAGCGGATTGTGGAGTTTGCGAAACGCGTACCTGGCTTCTGTGATTTCACCCAAGATGACCAGCTTATACTAATAAAGCTGGGCTTCTTCGAGGTCTGGTTGACCCATGTGGCCCGGTTGATCAATGAGGCGACATTGACACTGGACGATGGTGCCTACCTGACGCGCCAGCAGCTTGAGATACTCTACGATGTGAGTACAGAAAATGCACATTTGAGAGAACGCGTTTCCAGCATTCGATTATTTACAGTCTGACTTTGTCAACGCCTTGCTGAACTTTGCCAACACGCTGAACGCCTACGGGCTGAGTGACACCGAAATCGGACTCTTCTCGGCCATGGTGCTGCTTGCCTCGGATCGAGCTGGACTCAGCGAGCCCAAGGTGATCGGCAGGGCCAGGGAACTGGTGGCCGAGGCGCTGCGCGTACAGATCCTGCGTTCGCGGGCAGGATCCCCACAGGCGCTGCAGCTGATGCCGGCGCTGGAAGCCAAGATACCCGAGCTGAGATCCTTGGGGGCCAAGCACTTCTCACACCTAGACTGGCTACGGATGAACTGGACCAAGCTGCGCCTGCCGCCCCTCTTCGCCGAGATCTTCGACATCCCGAAGGCTGACGATGAGCTGTAGGATGTGGAGCCAACCCCGCGATTCCAGGGCCGTGCAAAGCAAACCGCAACAAGAACAGAATATTCTACCACTTGTAGGCTTAAGCAACGTAGCTATAGATCGAAATGGGAGGGCCGCAGATCAGATACACGTCTACTCAGCATTACCGGAGAGATAGTCCACTAAGCCTATATGCATACTACTATACTAGCAGTGTTAGAGCGACTAGGACTCCCCGCTGAACATATCCATGCGCAAACATAAATTATTTATTTCATTGTTGACTCATCAAGCTATACTCCAGGCATCACAGCATCCATTCATCCCCGCACAATCCCAACCAAAATCGAGATACGAATGCATCCAAATTCACCATTGGCCAGCTATCCAAGGCATCTATTTAGAACTCGACTGAAGAGCGAGCGTTAAAGTTCGATTAATACTGGTTTTTTAACTTAATATTAACTACTATAAACGATATCGGATATATGTGTACGTTACACCTAGAAATACGGAACTAGCGTAGTCGAAAAGCAAAAAGACCCACTTCGTTCGCTTGCAAAGTTGGAGATCCCATTTGATATAATATATATACATATTCAAGATGATGAATGATACACCTATGCTTAGTTTAAAACATTTCGAATTGAAGATCGATGCGTTTATTGTATCTGCATGTAAATAAATTTAAATTAATTCTTACCTTTATCTCGCTGCGACTTGATTATTTTAAACCCATCTACCCACTCGGTTGTCGGATGATCTTCACTAGATCTTCGACGACGACCACCTCCATTGAAAGTGTTCAGTTTCTTAATTAAGATCACACATTTGACATCGTACGATTAAGATACTTGGGTTAGAGACCGTCTAAGTTAAGTGCTTTAAGGCTTCAATTGTAAAACTCGGAACAATCAAATTGTTTGATCAATTTTTGAATAGATTGGTGCTAAATTTGTGTGTTAAGTTTACATGGAAACAAGCGAGGAAAACCAACAGACAGACGAACAAAATATATGCATATATACATTAACAAAAACCTATCTATATATCAACTAAATGTATGTAAAAATCAAAAGGATTCTTCTCTAAATCGCTCTTCATTGATTGTTGAATTTATATAGAAAATTTTGTAAGTTTTATTAGTGTGACAAAGGAAAATATTAAATGTAGAGGCAGCTGCGATCAATCTCGTGGCTGCCGTTTTATGCTCCATGTGTACCTTTCGCTTATTGAACTAGAATATCAAAATCAACATAGATCTATATACATCAACTTATAGACTACGATTCGCAATATATTAGAAGATACGCAACTTACAATGCTCTAGCAGTTCTTTCTCCCGATCCTCAAAGAGTTTCCCTCCATCACACCCACTTTATACTTTCGATCCCGGCACGTGCCCAGAAATCTCTGTGTTAACTTTGTAAACCAGTGCGCATAATGGAACCTTGTGAATGTAGCATTAAAAACAATAAAAAGAGCAACAGATTTTTAATTACATTATTAACTTATAACTAACTATTATATAAATATATATAATAAATATATAAATACAATTTTTAACCTACCGTAGCTTTGATTACATTTTTCAATGATGTGTCAAATTTTAAATGGTATTACTAATAGTCCAATATACTCAGCAACTACAGCAAAAGTACAGAAGTTCAGAAGTTACAGCCGACTTCCTACGATATAATGGCTAATGTCCACTAATCGCTCAACTTGAATACAGTGCAAAGATCCAACCAGATATATGTATCAATATGCGAGACATTGCTTAGTTGTTTACTGATCCATACCCATACCCAATCTAAACACATCGAAGATGAGTCGGCAGTCTCGACCTAGCAATACCCCGTTCTGCGGAAAATTATTTGATAGAGGATCCATGGTCTGTAGTACAGGGCATATAGATATTAGATACGAGGCCAGCTCGCTTTACTAAAAACCTAAAGCCAAAATAAAAAATAGAACGGAACACCATATACATTACACTACGCTGGAAAAATAAATAACGAAAGACGATAAGAACACTGCAAAAACTAATTAGAAAGCGAAATACTTACGCAGATTGTAATAAAATTACAGAAAAACAAACAAACAAACAAACGCCTTTGTATGATTTGATAAAGTGGAAATAGAATGGAATGGAAAAGTATTACGGCTTATCAGCGGGTAAGGATCTATTTCAAGAGATATGAAATAAGCAGGTAATTGCTCTTCGAGAAGTCCCTTAGGTGATTTGCAAATTTGTTTTTGAAACACAAATATAATACATGAAACAATCGTTATTTGTTTATTTGGAATATCCGTGACTAGGCGTAGTCAATTTGTTTGTTAGGTACATGGTCGGTATATTTAAAATGCTTTTGGTTAGTTAAGTCCCATTTCGACTTATATACATATATATATATAGGAAGTTCAAGTGCCAGCTCTTAATCATCGCGAGGAAGGGGATTAAACTGCGTTAGCACCTTGGAGATCTCTTGGGCCAACTCTGGTGTGGCTGCCGCCAGGACCCTTCGAGACATGATGTCGAATTCGCCGCCAGCAGGATCGATGACCACGCCTCCGGCCTCCCGGACAATCAAGTCGCCGGCACACACATCCCAGGCGTGAATTCCAAATTCATAGTTAGCGTCGGCGGCTCCCAAAGCAACCATCGACATATTGAGAGCTGCCGAACCCAGGACCCGTAGGCTGGAGTATTAAAAAAAAATAGTTACATTTCCATCTATTACAGCATAAAGTAATGACTTACCCATGCGCCTTTTTGGCCATCTTCTCGAAGTTTTCATGCACGACCTTCATCTTGGCCTCGTCCCGGGTGGTACCGAATTCACTGGTAACCAGCGCTTTGCCCAGTTCCTTCTGGCCGCTAACGTGGATCCTGCGCCCGTTGTAGAAGGCTCCGTGCCCTCGTCTCGCAGTAAAGCGTTGCTCTAGAATGGGATTGTAGACCAAGCCCAGCTCCGTGACCTTGTTCACCTTCAGACCCACGGAGATGCAAGAGTGCGGAAAGGCGTGCACAAAGTTCATGGTGCCGTCCACGGGATCAATGATCCAGGTGGGCTCATCGGTCAGCTTCTTGACACCCTCCGCGCCGCTACTCTCCTCCTCGCCGATGAACCTGCAACTCGCAAAGTTGAAAAGCAAGCCGGAAAATCTGCGCGAATCTTACTTGTGCTCCGGAAAGTGGCGACGAATGCCGTCCATCAGCAGCTGCTCCACATCCTTGTCTGTTTGGGTCACCAAGTCGATGTCATTGCTCTTGCAAACGAAGTCCTGTCGCTGCTCATTGTTGCGAGCGATGAGCTGGGAAAGTTACCGGGAAAAAGGAAACTTCCATAAGGCACTCATTGAGTTATTTTCCACTGCTAATTACCCTTCCGGCTTCGGAAACCAGGTTGCTGGCCACCTCTAAGCACTTTTCCACGTCCACGTTGTGTGACATTTTGCAGTGGTGCTGCCTCTGTGATTTCTGGACTCCCAATGAACCGCTAACAAATCAAAAGTTGCAAGTTTTAATTAAATTATACTATGATGGGCAAAGTGACCAAAGCTCGCGACCGTTAAATTATTCCAATAAGCTCGGGAAAATACTAATAAAATACCAAATATTTCTGATTGGATAATAGACCGGGTTGTAGTTAAAAAAAAATTTTTTTCTTATTGTAGAATTTCATACTTTTGTTTTTAAATCAAAAATTTGTAAGGTGGGCATTATTGGAATGGCTTTAACCATCATGTAATCATATCTATATCTATATCTAATCAAATTTCATATCTATACTAAAACATACCCATTTGTACCACACAACCATTGACTTCCGCATACCAAAGACTTACAAGAAACAATTTTGGAAAAAATAGCATTCAAATTGGATCCCATTTCGATATAAAAAATTCTACGTGTAGCGTGTTTAAAATACATCTAAACGTATCATTAGAATGATAAGGCATAGCTGCCTAGAAAAAGGTATCTTACAAGTAAAAACAAAACATGGAAAAACCATGCATTGTCAGTTTATTAAACAACTAAAATTTTAAAATGCAATTTAAAGCTGGCCTTTCTGGTGGTCAATTAGTTAGCTGGCGTCGCTGATTTTTCGCCGCCTATTTCGGTGTCAGTGGTTTCTGGGGTATCCGAATCGGGGAAGTCCGTTTGGCTGGTAAAGTCCCTGGTCTCCGGAGCAGGCCCGTACTCATTGGGGTTAACGGAACGCGGCTCGTCGTCACGTGGAGATGGATAATTCTGCTGCAGGCAGTTACCCAATTCGAGGGCAAGGTAGTCAGTAGAGGCAGCGAGGCAGCGGCGGGACATAATGTCCAACTCCTCTCCGGCCGGATCCATTACCACTCCTCCGGCCTCCGTGACTATCAAAGCGCCTGCTGCCATATCCCAAACGTGCAGCCCAAAGTTGTAGAAGGCATCCGCCACTCCGGAGGCGACCATTGCCAAGCACATGGCGGAGGATCCAATAGAGCGCATCCTACAAAGAATCCGCCGTAGTTGGTATGTGGGTAAACCGACTACATTCTGTACATTTGAAATACTCACGCATGGGTTTTCTTTACCAGTCGCTGGGAATTTTCAGTGGCCACTTGGTTACGCGCCTCATTGCTGCCCGAGCTGTACTCCTGTAGAACCATGGCCGCGGAGAGGTTGGTTTGGCCAGTGGTCCTTATCATCTCGCCGTTCATTTGAGCACCCTTGCCCAGTTGGGCCGTGTACATATTCTTCATGGGCGGATTATAGATAATACCAAACTGGGTCTCCTGATTTACCAAATAGGCCACGGAGATGCAGTAGTACGGAAAGTGGTGGACAAAGTTCATGGTGCCATCAATGGGATCGATTATCCAGGTGGGGTCATCGGTCAGGGTCACCATACCAGTCTCCGACTTTGAAATTCTCTCTTCGGCAATAAATCTGCATGAGTTATAGTATACAATCCACATTGAAAGAGGGAGTTTTCATAAATGTTCCCTTAATTAACCCCTTACTTACTGGTGATTGGGATACCGTGAGCTGATGGCCTTAATGAAAGACTCCTCGACAATGTTGTCGGTGGGAGTGACGATATCATTCGTGTGCTTCTTGGTGGTGTACTCCTGGTTCTTTTTGTTTTCCGCAAGAGCGATAGCACCAGCCTTCTTCACCTCCCGACAAGCCAGCAGGAACAAAGTGTCCAGATCGCTGGCGGAAAACTGATCCGGAAGCTTTGGAAATTCCTCTTCCTCCGGCTCATTTTCCTCGTCGGAGTAGAGCATGCCCGAAGTGTTAGTTGCCTTCGAGGCGAATACCTTGGATGGGTGAAAAGTGATGTCGGTATTGGTCAACTTGCTGTTTATGCTCTGCACATCGTCGGGGCTTCCATCCGTCGGCAAAGACGACATCATGGGTGGGGGCAATGGTACATCCTCCGGCCTAGGCGCCGGCGGGGCAATGGGCTCAGCTTCCGATGCTGCAAAATCAATTGATTTCCACTGAGGCTCAGCTTGTGCTGGAGGAGGCGCCGATGCAGCAGCAGGTGGGACGCGTTTCTCTGATTCCTCCGATGACGAAGTTGACACATCAGCTAGAGCTTTCTCCGATTTCCTTTTTGCCGATGGTCTATCCACATCGGACGATTCAAGATCGGCCTCGCTATCGGAGGGGCGCTGCGGCTTGGGTGGAAGATCTGGCGCCACACCTCTTACCAAAGAACTCCGCGACGAAATGTTGACCGCAGGCTTGGCCGGTGGTGTCGTCGCTTCAGCAGAATGTGTGCCAGTTCGATTCGGATCATTTATGGTGTGTAAGCGCGCTTGCGACATCTTCATGGACATCGCCCGCTTGTCGGGAGGCACCATTGAACCACGTCGCTCTTCTGCTTGGCGCAGTGTGTTCACCCGGGCATCCTGCTGAGTGGCCTCGTGATCCTCCAAGCCGAATCGGGTAGCCGCGTTTCCGGGGGTGGTCTGGTCTGGAGGCCGTTCAGCCGGTTCCTTGCTTGGTGGTAGCTTTTCGTCGACCATTCTGGTGGTGCTCGTCCACAGCCCCAAACAACAACCCGGACAAAGATCTGTTACTGCCACCAAGGTGTTGAAAGACCGAGCCTAAATTCAGCAAAACAAGTGTGACAAAGGCCGAGAGTTGACTGATTCACAAGGAAGTATCATGCTCGGCTAGTGCGATCTTAATTCTCAGGACTGACACTTCATACGAATTTCTAACTATAAAATATAGTCGTTGCACTTGCAGGTTCAAACACATTAAAACAATAAACTTTATTATACACATATGTTCATATACAGAAATATATATATATATATTTATAGATATGTAAATTGCAATCTTTCGTTCGCCATCGCTGTATAACTAACAATCTTTTTACATTCAGACTGGGCACCGCTGCCCCTAATCAGCCAATCCAAGATATCCATTACTTTCTAGCCGATCTCCCCTCAAGATAACGATCTCTAACAATAAAAGCTTCTATAATATCCATAGGCTTGCAGCAGTAACTTCAATGATATGTTTCGTTGCAGTAAGTCTTCTGACCTTATAACATATATATATATATAGTGTATATAGTATATCCGCGTGGTTCTCTTTAACATGTAGATCGTATGTAGGAATGTGGCAAGCATAATGCCACACAGATATGTATCGTTCTCAAACTTATGGGCTAATGGGACGGGGAAGAAACCGATATCCCCTATGGTTTCCGAACTTACGTGCGCATCTCCTCAGATCTGAAAAGGTGTGAAAGAAACACTACAAAAAAAAGATACAACTAAAAAAAGGTGATCTGTGTAAATTGTGGCGACAATTGGAATCGTGTATATATTTTGTCTCATATCAATTCTACTAAAAATACATACATAAGTAAGATATAATTAAATTTGTATCACAACGAATTAGCGAGAACTTAAACTACGACTACAACGAAGAAACAAAAGAACTGGAAAATGTGTGCGTGGTGAGCATGTCAACTACGATGAACAGGCAAGTACACAAAATCATATAGACGATATATAACTGGGATCGGAAACCATCCAGTCACTTACTTACGCACACGCTTAGGCTTACGAGCTAAGTAGAATTTGAAAGGTGCTAACCACGCCGTAGCCCGGAACGGAACAAACATTAAGCAGTGGGTAATTCATATAAGTAGAGGGAGATTTACAGGATACGTAATCGCGATACGTAAGTGGTGGAAATGCGATGGCAAAGTGGAGTGGTCAGTGCAACCGGAGAAAGCCTTGGGTTAAGGGATCCTGGCTGCTGCCAGTTGGTCCAACAGCTACCATCTACTTGGCCTCCACTGGCCGGTTGGCGAACAGTTGCTCCACAATTTGCTCATCGGCCAAGGTAGATGTGTCGCCCACGTTGCGATCGTTAACCGCGATCTTGCGCAGCACACGACGCATAATCTTGCCGGAACGAGTTTTGGGCAGTCCGGGAGCGTTTTGAATGACATCCGGCATGGCAAAAGGTCCGATACGTTCTCGCACCATCTTCTTCAGGTCCGAAATTAGCTTCTGGTCGAATACCTCGTTCTCGTTCGGCGTTATGAAGCAGTAGAGACACTCGCCCTTGACGGGATGCGGACGGGAAACCACGGCGGACTCAGCCACGCGAGGATGCTCTGTGAGAACCGACTCTACCTCGGCAGTGGACATCAGGTGCCCGGACACGTTTAACATGTCGTCCACACGACCAGTGATCCACAAATAGCCGTCAGCATCGCGTCGGGCTCCTGTGCGAAAAAAATCAAAGCAAACATAAATAATTAACAATCCTAATCCACTTTAAAATCACAATGAAAAACAGTCTAAAACTTCAAGACTCACCATCGCCAGTGCAGTAGTAGCCTGGGAACTTGGAGAAATAAGTGTCCTCGAAGCGTTCATGGTTGTTGTACAAAGTGCGCATCATTCCCGGCCAAGGTTGCGAGAAGACCAAGTAGCCCTCTCCCTCCCCCTTAATTTCAATGCCGCACTCATCCAGCAAAGTGGGCTTCACTCCAAAGAAGGGGAATGACTAAGAGTAGAAGACAATAAATTTTAGTACTGACATCAACTAGCCAAAGGATTTATCTTACAGCAGATCCCGGCTTCATGGGAGTCGCTCCAGGCAGAGGTGTAATGACATGACCACCGGTTTCCGTTTGCCAAAAGGTGTCCACAATGGAGCACTGCTCCTTTCCAATGTATTTGTAATACCAGAGCCAGGCCTCCGGGTTGATGGGCTCACCCACGCTGCCCAAAACTCTGCAAATGAATAAAGTCATTACGAAAATTGTTATAGAAGTATAAATAAACGTACTTGAGTCCGCTCAGGTTGTGCTTTAGAACGGGACCCTCGCCGAACTTCATGAGGGCACGAATCGCCGTTGGAGCTGTGTAGAACTGAGTTACCTTATATTTGTCAATGACACTCCAGTACCGATCGTTTCCAGGGAAGAATGGTGTGCCTTCGAACTGCAATTACGAAGTAATAGGGACAGTTAGTCAGAAAAAATCCATTATTTGTTAGATCTAATCAGGCACTTACAATCACTGAAGTGGCTCCATTGGCCAATGGTCCGTACACCACGTAGGTGTGTCCCGTGATCCAGCCAACATCGCCGGTGCACCAGTAGATATCCCCTGGCTTATAGTCAAATACGATCTTAAAGGTCGTGGCCGCATACAGCAGATATCCGGCAGTCGTGTGGAGCACTCCCTTGGGCTTGCCAGTGGAGCCACTGGTGTAGAGCATGAACAATGGATCCTCGGCGTCCATCCACTCCGGATAGCAGGCCGGCTCCTTGTCCTCCATCTCCTCGTGCCACCAGTAATCGCGGTCATCGGTCCATGGGATTTCCTCCTCGACATGATCCGGCTGGCACGGAGTCACTCGCTTCAAATGCGACACCACGATGCACTTCTCCACGGAGTGCCCCATCTCCTCGACTTTCTCCAAGGCCGTGTCGCACAGAGCCTTCAGGTACAGGGGTTTCTCTCCACGCCAGGCTCCATCCGCCGTAATCAGCAGCTTGGCCTTGCAATCGAACATCCGCTCCGCCAGTGAGTCCGGTGAGAATCCGGCGAATACGATCGAGTGCACGGCTCCAATGCGAGCGCAGGCCAGCATCGCGATAGGCAGCTCCAGAATCATGGGCATGTAAATGGATACACGATCGCCCTTTCGAATGCCATGATCCTTCAGCACGTTGGCGAAGCGGCACACCTCCTCCAGCAACTTGCGATAGGTGAGACCCCGGGAATAATCGTCGGGGTGGTTGCCCTCCCTGAAACAATGTCAAAAAAGAAACACGACCGTGAGGAAACACATACTTAGTATTCCTTCTATAGTATTACATTGAGCACGCGCCGATGGCGTTCTCAAATGGGTGGCCGCATACCGGGTGCCCCACAATTGGGCTAATTACCCCGACCATAATTGGATCACTTACTTTTATGCGAGGCTTCCTAATTGCCCACCCGACTTAATTCGATTTTCTGAACTCAAATTGTCACCTAATTTCAAAGAGATATTTTAGAGCTACGGTAAGATTTCCAACAAAATATTTAAAAATGCATTTAAATCCAATCCCCTTTTGTGTGCCGCTTGTGTTCCTACCGTGTACATATGTAATATGACTTAGCATTGTGTAATTGTATATACTTTGTATGCCTTTCCCTTTTTGTTCTGAACTTGGCAACAGAAGCCAGTGCCAATAACCTACTTTACTTTATTTACAGCAGCTGCAAAAAGTCTTTGAACGAGTACACAAGTTACCAAAACTATGTACAACTAAGGTATGTATCTAAAAATAAATAAAAGAATAAAACCGAATCGCATTTCCAATCCTAATAATCCAAAATTCACATACATATATGAGGCAATGTAAATGCTTCCCTAATTGTTGCTATTAAATGAATGAATATAAAATTAAACACTAAATGGAATGTGTCAGAGCTTTGAAAGCTTTGAATGGGTAAACAAATTTCGTGACTGGGGTAAATCGTGAACGGTTTCGGCGTTCAAAACGGATATAAACACTCGCGATCGCCGACGGTCAGTCATGAAACTATGAAAGTAATGGGGAAAGCCATTTCCATGGCAGTTGTGGAGGTCAAGGCAGATTAGCAACGCAGAAAACAGTAATAAACTACACGACAGGTGGACTAGAAAGGCAGACAATGCAATCAGCGGAGTGTAAATCATCACCTGTTGTCCGTCGCCTGCGATAAGCATTAGAATTAGCCGGCAATAAAGCGTCTATTATTTTGGCCCAAAATGTGTATGGCCAAAGAGAAAAGCAGGAAGCAGTCGGAACAACGGCAAAAGCTCCCCTTGTGACGTTTTTTGGGGGTTATTTTAGTACCGCTGACTGTCAAAGTACCGCTGTGTTCAAAGTTCGCCCAGCGAAGGGGTTTGGGGTTTGGACTGATTCAACTGGGCCAAAACCGCCCCGGTGAAATGATATTCCACTTGAACGAAATACCTGTTTGTACTTGTACTTGTCAATTAGTAAGTTGGTAAAAATAAATAAAATACGCAATGAAAACACCCCTCGATTGTGACTCGAGCTGTTATTTTCGAGCTTAGTCATTTTCTTCCTGGACCCTATCTATACTTTAGAGTCTTGCTCTTGGCCAAATATGACAGTATGCGACGGAGATTAGGGCTGACACCCGTATTCATTGGGGGATTTTGCCCGACGACCCCTAAAGAAAGGAAACCATATTGAAATCATAAAAACTGGACTGCGTTTACCAGGCAGTCCTAAATACTGGCCTACAGATGTTAGAAATTTTGATTGATTGGGTTTTTGTGGCAAGAAACATGTCTCACAATCTAATAACTGCAAACACGCAATTGGACTTATCATCGGAGAACACTTACCAATGCTGATAACTCTTCTCCGAAGCCCGGAAACCACCTGACTTAAAACCAATGAGTATGAAAGTTCCCGCGTTGAACTAACCCAGGAGCTCAACTTCAGGGAGGACATCGATTGCTATGCCGATGCACTGGAGTCGGTACTCCTCGCAGCTGCCAACAAGGAGGGATCCCCAATGGAGATTTGGATCCCCAAAGTGAAGCCCGCAGGCCGAAAAAGGGATCACGATCAGAAACTAATGTCATTTGTAATCCCCACAAACCAGCAATTTCATAAAAAGAATGTTATAAGCAATAGACATAACTAATCGAAGACAGGTACAGATCATTTTTCCCTTCGTACAGATTAATATCGCCTATATTGAAATGTGCCGAATTTTCCAGGCTTACAAATTTTGATAACGTCTACCCTTAACAGACTGTTTGTCCTTAACCTTGGTCTCCACCTTGACAGCCATCTAACGTCAACATCACTGTTATGGATAAGATCAAATAAATATAATCAAACTTATAATATATATGTATATGGTGATTGCCAAACTGGGCCGAAATTCCCATCAGTCACGGAAAACTATGTTGTGTGTTTGCGGACGTCTTCTCCACTTATCAGAGTTTGGAGCACCAGAGGCGCCTCCTCCTTCTCCGCATGAGTAATCAAACCAGTGGGAGAAATGTGTCGCGACGAGTGTATTAATTTCCAATTTAGAGGCGTAATCGGGCCACTCGCCTCCTAATCTCGCCGCCGGATCGCCAGACAAGAAATTTTCCATGCCGCCTTAGAAACACCTCATGCACCGTCCCGGTCCGCCATCTACCGTTCACCTCTTGACCAAGGGAAGACGCGTGGCCGTCTCCCGCTTATCAGAAATCAAAAATCCGAAAATATACTAGAAACAGCCACTCTCACCACACGTGCGAGCCAAAAATGAAAAAATGATGAGGAATGGCCTAAAATCCATGGAAAAAACAATAAGTGCCGGCGACTTATCTTAATAACAATAACATCAGCTGTTGATTCGCGTGTCGTATTGATCGCATGGAATGTTTTGGGTTTCTTTCCTACACTGTACAAATATCCTTGTGCTTACTATATTTTGAATATTAGTAAACGCCTGAAAATAATTTGCTTAGGAAATGCTGATAGAAACCAATTTATATTTACTTAAGATGTGTGATTTTTATTGCATCGGTTGTTGTTAGATTTCCTATTACTATTAATTTCTCAAGCACTCGTATTTATGAGCGGAAAAAATTACTTTGTGTAACCTACATGGCCTTAAACTGAGTGATTTTTTAAAATCCCACGGAATTGTTTACCATACGTTCTGACGGAATTTTTTTAGTTGTTACAAAATGCTTGTAGATACTCTCCAAACAAACTCAAGCAGTAATATTGAGACTTTCTAAGATCAAAAATTGTTTAGCCACAAAACCATCTGATTTCTTGCGGTGACTTCTTCTATCTCTCTCTATCGCGTCTCCGTGTCTGCCCGGGCCCTACAGTTTGAGAGACATTATCGTACGATGCTCATCTACTATGTTTATCTAAAGATCGGTTATTTGTTTTTACGGATTGGCGCATCTTTGATTTGTGTGAATAGAGTCGCTTACATAATTTACGGAAATGGGCCTGTCAACCTTTTCCAGGTGGAAACACTGATAACAAAGCGAGGTAAGTCAAGAAAAGTAGCCTAGGTAGCTGGCTACATGTTGTTTTTTGAGGCTCTCTTATTTCTTAGCAGGTAAGACAGACAGTCAATTCTACTTTAGCGCAGCAGCACTGCCCCCCCCCCCTTCCACAACAACCACTACCTCTCTCTTAGTCTTTCAACGTGCGTGGAGGGAGGGAGCACAGTGGCTCTCTAATTGGTTGTGAGTGAATCAGACGATGTGATCGCGTGATTTTCTAGACGCGCAGTGGCTGTAAAACTGTTGGCGCTCACTGGAATATTAGAAATACCTTATTTCGATAATTTTGGGTAAACTTTTCATTTTTACACGCTTTCAACTGTTTTGGATCTTTTTATTCAATTTCCCAGTGAATATATCGATTATAATCCACCTTTTGCCCAGACGCCGACTGACACACAAATTAAAGGCAAGGAAAAATAGCAAACTGTTTAACGCAAAGACGCGCTTCCATTAATTTGAATAAACAATTTGCGCGCTTTGTCAAATCGTTTACATAATATTGCTCGGCTTTCGCTTCAGGCTTTCGTGTGTTTAATTCGACTTAATTTTGTTGCTAACGACTCTCGAAATTGAAAACAGTTTGCGTAAATCGGTTGGGTTCGAAACGGTTATTTTGGGACAAAGGTACAACAACCTTGTTTAGTTCGACGGAAGGTGCACACAAATATTTAAGACATCCCAAAATATTGTTTTTCAAGTTGAAAAATTACATAAATTGCACCAAAACGCAATTTTAGCAATATTAATCAGGCCAAAGCCAATTCCCAATAACCGATTCTCCAGCTTTTCCGATTCGCTGCGTCTATCTATGCAATAAAACTGGGACATATAACTTTTAAGATTTTAGCTTGCTTTGGTTTGCAGTAAAATTATCTGAGACGGCGGTTCGGAAAGCGTTAATTATTACTCATTACGTGCACACCGTTTTTTTTTCAGCCTTTTTGGGCCTGTGTTCCCCATTTTATCTTATCTGAGGAAAGTGAGGACAGATTGTGGGCTGGGATTAAATAATTCCCAACAAAAGTGCGAAATGGCCGAGAATAGTAGTAGTGATGGGCCGTCGTAAGTTCGAGGCTGAATGCGAACCAATACTTGCAATGACCTTGTAATTGCCTTTCAGTTACCTGACTTTCATTTGCATTTCCTCCGGCACACGTGCCCCGCCCCCTAACCCGCCTCTCAAATGATAACCCGGAGATAAGCTCATTAGCATTAACATTTGTTTAACTTTGTGTTTTTTTGCGCCCTGACGCATTGCTCGGTGAACTTTGGGTCTGAAAACAACAAAAAATCTTCTCGCGCAACCAAAACAAAATACTTATTCCGTCCATCCAGTCCGAGCTTTTCAATTTAATTGCGATTTGAGTGGGCACTTGAGAACCTCATAAGGTAATATACGGCACTGGACTCCTCCTCGGTAGCTAATCAGCGAAAGGGAGTGTCTGTTGCTTAATCGCAGTCACCGAAGTATGTTGATTTGAAGAGGAAAGAACATATACAGTGGGAGCAGTCCCTAGTTAGTATCGCATTCGATTGTTTAATTTAGCTTAATTTGTTACGAATGAATGCCTCCTCGTGTGGAGAAACAAACAAAAACGCAAAGATGAGTTATAGACTGACAATTAGATAAGACATCAGAAAGTACGGATATTGTACTTTTGGGGCAAGTATTACGGTCTGCTAATAAAAAAAACCACACGCTGCCTTAGTTATTAATGTTTTAGTGAGCTTAACAACACAACTGACAATGACCCTTAAGCTTTGCTTTACATTCAAAAACACAGGAAATGTACTTAAAATAATTGGAAGTATTGGTAAAAAACCGACATTTAAATTTAATTTTATGAATAAAGAAAAACATTCTTACTCACAGTAAACAGTGTGTGAAATCAAATAAGACCAAAGCTTCTATGTTTCAGGGCTTCCCCAACCGGTTTAATTGTAAATCGATTTAAACTGAATAAATAAGCATGGCCGGGTCACCCCCTTATGAGGGTCGTGTCGTATCGAGGAACGAAGAGTAGCCCTGACATTGACCCAGAGTCGGAGTGTCTAGCAAAGCGCATTTGGAAAACCAAAAACCGCCCAAAGTTGAACTGATCGGTCATTAGTCCCACTGTCACATTTGGCATGCAGACGATTAAACCAATTATTTGCGACAATCAAAACGAAAATAATCGCTCAGATTACCAGGCACAAAGGTAATAAGGGAAGATTCTTCAACCAAAATCGATGGCAGGTGGGATGTGCCATTGAGCTGCATCCTTGTGCACATATGTATTTAAATTATACAAAGGAGTGCTATCATCTGTTTCGGTATGGTGCCTGCGCAGTAAATCCTGTGCAAGAGGAGACCACCGTTCTACGTCACAAGGCGAGAGTTTCGTAACCAGGCGAAAAATCAATAATCCTGCGCTGCCAACCAAATACTTTTGTTTTCGTGCGACCTACGCCACCCAGAGCGAAAGTGAGCGAGGATTTGCAAGGGAACTCACCAGTAGTAGGCTATCTGGTCGCCCAGGCCGTTCCTAACGTTGCGATCTAGGAGATTGTAGCACAGATTGGTGGAGGCACCCTCCATCCATTTGATCGAAATGGGTCCCTTCGAGATGTTGAAGTTGTACTTGAGGAACTTATCCTGATCGGCTGGCGTTTCCCAGTGGAACTGCTTGGCCACGCGGGACCAGAACTCGGCCGGATTGTCCAGTGACTCCTGGTAGAACTTCTGGTACTCCTCGAAGCTGGATATGTAGGCATTTTGGCTGATGGCCGGGTTGGGATCGTATATTGATTTTTCCGCTGGCATTTTGTTATTGAGTTGTGGTTTTAGTTATTTGTGTATGTCCTTCAACTGTTTTTCCTTGCTTTAGGTTTTCAATTATCCTGTTTTGCAATTATCCTTAGCTTTGTGTGATTGTTTTTATTATTTTCAGGGGTTGGTTCTCGAGCAGCATGCGCTTCTCGCACCGCACGGAATGAGTTCTTTTTGAGCACTGACCATTCGAATGAGCTACTGCCAAGCTTTTCGCCTCCGTTGCCATAGCTTTCCGAATGGAAAAGCTTCCGCGAACACGCTCTTCAAGTTCAATGAGACATGGGCGGCGCTTTTTGTAAGGCTTATCAACTTGATCGGGCATATGTATTTTCAAGGCGCGACTTGGACATCCTTATCGCCAGAGCACGGCGTAACTTTCCAGAGAGGTAGGTGTGTCATCGGTCCATCATCGAATCCATCAGGTGATGGCTGAGTGCCGTGGCGTGCGCCATCGCGTGTCCAAGCAACAGTGTTAAATGTTTTTTCTTAATTCCAGCCAAGCACGCCGTATTAAGCTGATCTGTATTATTATGAAACTGAGTGCCTTGTCCGCTCTCTTAATCTTCTGTTGAGTGACTTCTTATCTTTGAGCAACTCTCAACACGTTTTCTCTTCGGTCTTTTGGTCTTATCACCTAGAAGGTTTCCATGGGGGAGCAGACGACGTCTGCCACCCGCAGGTCAAGATGCCCAATTTAAATATAACATTTGGATTTATTGTTGATTCTTATTCGTAACAAATTTCAAGAGCTACAACAACGTGTGTATGGCGATGAGTTTGGTTGGTGATATTTGGGTATGAGTGTAGCGTTATTCAGCTGATAACAAATGCTAACAATTACTCGTTTTAAAGGCTACAGTCAAGATGCTTTAGGGTTAGGATTAGCTGCTGGTTCTAGTGATCCCCACTGCTGCTCAGGAAGGCTTTGTACTGATCCTCGGTCATAAGGGCTTCGAGTTCCTTGGGATTCTTCAGGTCCACCTTGAAAAGCCAGCCTGTAAAAGAAAAGTACGTGTTTCAAGTGAAGTTAAAAAGGGGTCTTCACGCAAATCTTACCCTTCTCATAGCAACTGCTGTTGACTAGGGCCGGTGTGTCCTCCACCTCGGCATTCTTTTCAATTACCTTGCCACTAACGGGTGAATACACCTCGCTAGCCGCTTTAACGCTCTCCAGGGCCCCACATTCGTCATCCTGCTTGAGTTCCGTGCCGGGTTCTGGGAGTTGGGCGAACACCACATCCCCGAGAGCCTCCTGGGCGTAGCTGGAGATGCCTACTATGGCATTGCTGCCGGATACCACCTCCACCCACTCGTGTTTGTTTGTGTATCGGCGTTCTGGCGGGGATTACAGTTTGAGATTCAGTGGCTATTGCATAAACAATTGCCTTACCTTTGGCTAGAAGGCTTGTCAGGTGAATGGCGCGAGCCTGGACGGCGCCAAGGGGCGTGACACTAAGCTGGCGGGCGGCCTGCAGCCCAATCCTTGCGAATTTCGTTATGAATACCATATTTTCCCAGTCAAAAACAAAGGCAACTGCCGGCGAGATGAATTTTCCAACCGTTCCCGGGGGTGTTTCGGTGACAAGTGATCCGATTTGAAAACACACACGCTACGTTTAATGCCCGGCAATCGGGATGAAAGTCGAATATTGCCCGGCTTATCACAATCCAGAATATAATTCGTGAACTTTTGTTGACCCGAGTAAACAGCGGCTTCTTCAAAATGTGCCTAAAAATGGCGTAAGGCATGCATATCGATAGCGATAATAGATTACCGGTTATCGCACTGCCCAACATTTCGGCGGGCAGATTGAAAACTTCAAGATTTATTTAGTTTATTGGTGGACTGTATTTCTTATAATTAAATTTGAGCTTTCGCACTTTCGATTTAATTAGAAAATAGTGCACCACAAAAATACTTCAATTACATAAGTTGTCAAAATGGTTGCTTCTATTTGAAATATTAAAAAATGTAAAGAAATCAAACATACATAATGTATTTTTCAAACAGGTGCTTTACTTTTATCTCTTCTAAATGTTGAGATCAGACTAAAGATTAAAGCAGTCATCTTAATTTCCGACAACACGTCGATGCTCCTCCTGTATTTCTTATCTACTCCCAATTAATCGTTGCTGGGGGCCGATTTATTTCCTTATCAGCTCTACAAAAAAAAAAAAAAAAAACAAATTAGCATATATAAACAAATACCATTCCACTGCGGAACTAGAACGGCTTTATATATTTACAGCTGTACACTTATATCGTTATAAACATGCAAATAAATAAGAATAAAAACGCAGAAGAAGTTGCCCCCCCTGATAAAATTTGAACTAAACTTTAGCTGGGATTATTTGAGAATTATAGTATCGAAGAGGGCTTTTTTGGGGGCGCCAAGGGGCTTAGTAATCTAGTACTGGTTGTGGCGCAGAACGCCATTGGGACTGGGCTGCGGGGAGTAGTCCGGCACGGGGAATCCCGAGGTGGCCACCACAATGGTCTCCATGGGATTCTGCGAAGATTGCTTCAGCGGGCGACTTTGCTGCGGATTCGGAGGCGGGTACTGCTGGTACGCGTTGAGGTCCCTGAAGCGACGATCCATTAGGTTCGAGTCCATCGACAAGTGCGCCGCCCGCACGATGGCTCCCTCGTTCACCTGGATGGTCTCGGCCATGGAACGGGTTTCCGGAACGTAGGCGGCATTGTTATACGCCTGGACCTCCACCCTGTCCATACAAATCGAGAATTATTTTCAAGACATTAAGGATGTGTGAATCGTTATACTTACTCCTCGTAGGCGCGAATCGGGGTCCTGGTGGTCAGAATATCATTGGAATCCTTGCGAGGATTGAACAAAGTATCCTGTGGAAAAGGGCATGTTTGTTTGATTTTAGGCAAGATAGCTATAGCTCATTCAAGATTTTGTAATTAATTTATATTAAGGAAGATATTTGAGGCTTTTTAAGGATACTTTAAGTGTACACTGAGTTAAGAACACCTCAGTTCAAGCGAACTGTCCTTGCAAAGAACCCCCGCACCTAAGGCCCAGTAAGTCGTCATTTTCCAGCGTGCTCGGTCAAACCAAACCGAAAAGCCAAGAGCCCGCTATCAGGCAAACCTGGTGCCAAATTGGAAACCAGCTTATCAGCAATTACCACCACCACATTGAGTTAATGGCGACAAAGTGCTAAGTTTAGCCATGTCGTAGTCGCTGCCCGGCGATTTTTAACTTCTACGTTGTTGGAATATTTTCAAAGGCAGTGTCGAAAATTTATGGAATCAGCGGAGACAACGAAGAAGTCACTCAGCATTGGTGGGCGATGAGCTCACTCGCCGACCTGACCACAACTTACCACATTGTCCTTATCGGTGGAAATTCGAATGGCTCTCGCGACAAGGTATGCGAGCAGTCCAAAGTTAATGAACCACAGAACGAATCCCTTGAAGGAGATGACCATCATGGAAATGGCAGCCACTCCTCCGGCGATCAAGGTGGCAGCCAAGGGATAGATGACACCAGCATTGATACTATTGGCATTATACCTCAGAGCCTCCTTGTGGAAACGTCCGTAGTCCACGCCGAAGATCACTCCAGAAGCTACATCCATGCAGCATATGGTGGCCACGAAGAAGGCCCAGATGTAGATGGCAGTCACGGTCTGCTTCGGGTTGTCCTTGCGCACCCCTGAAATGGTAAGAGTATAAGCGGGTTATTAACTTAAGTGTAATCCATTACGGGCAAGTGCTGTCAGGAACATAACAGGGCGCTAAACATGTGATACTTAAATGGGCTTACTTATTGGCGATACATCAATCAATCTTATAATGGAGTCATTAGGTAATATAATTTTAAAGACCATTATGTACGAGTAAAGTATGCTCTAAAATGTGTCAAAAAGCTAATCACTTTGGTTTCAAAATTAAAGTAAATAGCACTTAACAAATTTTAATTAATCAATTACTAGATAAGATATGTTTCGTACATATTTGAGCAGTATTAAGATTGAGTCATAACTATAACTATAACCATGCTACTATATTTTAACTTTAGAAAACGAATTGTATGAATGAATATATCTGTCTATAACAAAGAATAAGACTTTCCAGTTTACTTGTGGGCTAATGTGCTTAATTCTTTGAAAGCCAATAGCAAATGCTGAAAATTGTATATGGTGGGAAAGAACCATTAATGAAATCGTTATATAACCCATCATATAAGTTCCCAGCGAACTTATCATCAAGTTTTGTTTATTTGGGCTTTACGGCTGTGTGCCATGCGTAAGTTTTGGATGCCTCACAAATAAATTTCTAGATTTCTCCTCGTGAATCATAAAGGCTTCGATATCTTAACTATGTATGCAGTTCATTTCCGGTTCTTAAAGTACTTACACAGTAGCAGCACAACGGAGACGATTAGCCAGCAAACCGAAACGCCCAGGTAGACCGAATTCCAGATCAAAATCTGGGTGGGATCAAAAACAGTAGTCACTGTATTCAGGATGGTTTGGTCGTAGTTCTGGTAATCACTGGGATTCATCTTGCAACTGCCCTTGAAGTACACGTCAAAGAATACAGTCTTGACCATGGAGCCATAGGTGAGGTCATTTGTAATATACAGGACACAATTGTAGGCACATATCGCTGTTATGGTCAAGCCCATCCAGATGATGGACTGGGCCTGAAATAAAAATAACAATAAAATAAGAGGAGTTCTCAAAACGTCAGAGCCACACTGAATAAAAATGAGCACTATTTTTAATCGGTTTTTGTTTGTCATGTTTTTTTAAATTTATATTTATATTGAAAATTAATTAAATAAAATTGTTTTATCGTTTGTTCTTCGTGTTCCGTCATTAAAGAGGTTGGATGGCTTCTAGATCGTGATATTATTCATACCCAGCGAAATATCCAATTTTGTATGTACTTATTTACGTTTACGTTTTTTAGTGTCCCAATCTAGATCTTTTGTTCATTCACTTGTTTACACACGTCAATCGGCATTATCTGATATCTGTGGTGCGGCTCAGTTCTTCAGTTTGGGAGCCGTCCCGGATGAGTCAATGAGTATTATACTCGTATCATGATTAGCTCTCCGACTGTTGGAATACTGGACTATTCGATAGGGAGAGACCATCCAATCTTAGTAAGTGCGCTCAATGTCAGGTCGAACATCTCCCCATATCACTTATCGATGAGCTGGGAATGGGGTCGCGGTCGCTTGGCGGCCTAGACTGTAACATTGAATTGCCAGCGCCGACTTACCACTCCGAGAATTCCGGCCCAAGCTGCTACCGTTTTAAGGGAGCCAAAGTGCTTGATTTTTGCCGCTGGTGCTGAATACATTTTGCAGTGACTGTTCGATATATAGGGGTGGTTTCCAGATACTGGGAGATATTCTCACGCCCCGTATGCGGGACTCAAATCGATCGGGTTGAGTGCGCTTTTGCAGTACGCGACGTCTGTTGGCCAACTGAACGATCGAGCCGGACAATTGAGTTCGCCACCCGTTTACTATATTTCCCGATAAACCTTGCGATAATGGCTCTTATAACAAAAAGCCAACTGGCCAGGGGCTTTTATTTTTTATGTTTCGCTTCGATCGAGGCGGTATCCGCTCGCTTTTCGTTTCGTTCGTTAACTGAATTCTGTGGTTTGGCTGGAACGTTTATCAGGTCGTATGTTATATTATCGCTACTGATAAGAGAGCCCCCTTCCCTTCAACTTTCCTTTGGCTAAAAGATATACCTAAATCGAATAGGTAAAACTGGAATTTCGGAATCTTATCGGTCCTATGTATTAGCACATTAGTGATGTTGGCCTTTATCACTGCGTAAATGCAAGTATTTAATGCTTACCTCACAGGTTGGGTATGCCAAATATTTACGAGGAGAATATTTGTGAATTTAAAGTGGGCGGGCAAAGGCGCCCTCTACTGTCTACAAAACGCACTGTTAATTTTGACATTGCATGATAGGAATGACGCTGAGCCTTTTTTCAAGACAAAATGTGCTAATTATTTACCTTTTACAAATACAAGCACAACAAGTAAGTATTTATTTGTATTTAACCACTCAGCAATCGCAATAAGAAAAATAAATGCTTTATTATTTCAAGTAAATAATTACGTTATCGTAATGAACGGCAACGCTGTGAGATTTTCTCTGTCTGACCATGGTTGACCTCCCAGGCAGCCGCCATTTCCGTGGCGTGCGAGTGAAACGACTAGCCCATGTTTTCCCGCCGTGCCAGGGCAGCGAGCATGCTAAAGAGCGAGACGACCATACGCGTCCGTCGAGAACTGCTACAGCACATACGCATTTTTAACCCTAAAAAATACAGCACCGAGTCTTTAGTACAGTCAAAGTGACGCCGCGACAACTCAGAACGAAACCGAAAATTAAAAACGGAAGAGATTGTTGTTCCTGGTGTCCAAAAAAGATAGATTGTTTCGTTCGAGTGGCTCATCCGTACCCGATCGATACATAAATCCCAGCAAGCTGCCAAACCGGAGTGCAGAAGTGTAGTTTGTCGTAATCGCCGATTAATATTGAAAGGTAGCGGCTTGCAGTTGCGCGTGTAGCGCCCGCACAAACCGAATAACACCATCACTACGGCGTGCTCACCTGAATCCAAAACGCCACGAAATGAACAACCAACTGAATCCGGCCACCTACCGCAAGTTTAACAATCTGCTCAGTAGCGGAGCGGTCACTGTGACCGGTCCCAGCCAGCCGCGAATCCTCAAGTCGACGCGTATGGTGGTACCCGGTGGTGGCGGAGGAGGAGGTGCCTCTGCCGGAGGAGCCTCAGCCGTTGGCGGCGTAGCACAGCAGCAGGCGGTCAACGATGCAGAGTCGGGTGGCGTGGGTATCGGCGGATTAGCCACGCGATGCTATATCTGCGATGACCGCTGCGAGCCACAGACTTCGCTAACCGATATGTGCACCACGCACACTTCCACCAAATTCCCCAACAAACTGGCCCAGCTCGTGGGCGAGGGTTTCCTCGTGATTGTTTGCGGCGAGGATTACGTGTGCTCACGCTGTACCAACCTGGTGAACTACTACGACCGCCTGGAAAACGATGTGGAGCGCGTCAAGACGAACCTCATCAGTTTGCTTAACAAGAAGTATGCCATTAACGAGGATATGGGCCAGGAAGGCAGTCCGCCGCTCAAGATGCAGAAAATGGTCGGCGGATCCGCCAATCGCTCGTTGGAGGAGAGTCCTAGTGCGGATTTGCTGCGTCCACGTAAACTCCTGCAGGGAAACCCAGGTAAGTACATAAATACAGAAATTATAAAGCTTTCCTAATGCATATTCTGCAATCGTACAGTTGGCCAGTCCAAGATCGCCCCAGGAACCACCCAGAGCAGCGTCCAAGGCACCCAGACAGTCCAACGCAAGGCCACCAAGATTTATAAATGCACCTCGTGTGACTATAAAACCTCGGATATGCGGCTGTTCAACACGCATTATGAAACCTGCAAGCAGCAGACCTTCCAGTGCAAGACCTGCCGCAAAATCTTCCCGCACTTTGGGGCCATGAAGCAGCACATGGTGCGCGACCACAATACCGCCATGGATAACACGTGTGCCATGTGTCACATTAACTTCGTGAACGAGAACAGCCTGCGCAAGCACATGGAGACGAATCACGCTACCAATGTACTGGTGACCAGCACCACCACCATACCGGCATCAGCTGCTCCCGTGGCTGCTGCTGCAGCTGCCGCTGCAGCTGCTGCCAACGAGAATCTGGTTGGAACATCGCTATACACATGCAATCATTGCCAGTTCAAGTCAACGGACAAGGTCGTTTTTGATGAGCATATGCGCAAGCATGCCGCTGGTAAACCTAAGCCTTTTAAGTGCCGCCTGTGCTCTCAGCGCTTTGAGACGCGCGAAGCTGCTACTGTGCATGCCAAACAGCATCAGACCAACTTCTTCAAGTGCGGCACTTGTTCGATGACCTTCCCGAAACGGGAGATGCTTGTTAAGCACTTCGAAGTGCATCAGAGTCCTTCCGCATCGACGGTATCGCCCAAGCAGTCAGTTAGCCAGAACCTGAACACCCAGAAGCTCCTTCAAGAGACCATTGATGAGGCACTGAGCGATAGCCTGCCTGCTTCGACAGCTGCTGTGGTGGCAACCACCGAGTCGGAGAACAACATACGCTTCTTCTCGTGCAGCATTTGCTCACTGACTTTCATCCAGGAGACATACTACAACCACCACATGGAGACCCACAGACGTGACAAGAAGGCAACTTCGGCCGGAGCCACTGCCCTAAATTCGGCAGCTACGGCTTTACTAAGCGATGAGCCCGGAGAGGCAACTGGTAAGGCCGGTGACGAGAGCGGCGAGCAAAACGCAGAGGCCGACATTGAGAGCCTGTTTGAAAAGCTCCACTCCGACAAGAACGAGAGCGGTGAGGCGCCCAAACCGGGAAGCAAAGGCGGCGAGATGGTTATTACCTCGCAGGAGGGCAGTGGAGGCATAACCTTCAACATTACTATCCCGCAACCGGACGGAGACCAATCGCAAAAGGATTCGCCCAATACCACAGCACCTGTCTCTGTTAGCATTGACATGCCAAATTTGGATCAAGCCGAAGACGAATCACAGTCCCAGGGCAGCATCGATGCCAAGGGCGAAAGCGGCGAGGCCTCCTCTGCCGATAGCAAATCCAATGCCGCACCGGTTTCCATGCCCAGTTTAGATGATGACAACGAGGCTGCAGCTGCTGAAGCTGAGGCCTCAGAGGAAACCAAGACGGCTAGCAAAGCAGGTCAAGAGAAAGCCAAGGCCAAGGCTGGAGAAAGCGCCAAGTCAAAGGAAGCCGCCGCTGCTGAGGAACCACAACCATCTGACGAAGGAGACGTAGTTGCTAAGCGTGAGGCTACAGATACGCCCACAACTGAGTCGGAGGCCAATGCCACGACCGCTGAAGCCGGTGAATCTGGCGAAGGCGAGGTTACTGCCAGTACTGGAGCCGAGGGCGAGGCGGGTGAAGCTGCAGGTGGCGAGCATGTTGCCATGGAACTTGACGAAGCCATGCAGGCACAGGTGGAAGGTGGCCAGATCAAGTTCATTGTTAACGAGAACGGCCATCTCCTCCAGCTGGACAACCACATCCTGACGGACGCCGAAGGCAACCAAATAATTGTGCAAGATCCCGAGCAAATACAGCAGCTGCTCCAAAGTGTAGGAGTTCTGCAGTCCGGCGAGGGACTTGAGGGCGAAACCCTCCAGATGATGACCGATGGCAGTGGCCAGATGGTACTTGTCCATGGTGACAACAATGAACAGCAGCTTATCGATGCCTCCCTGTTGAACTCCGAGGGGCAGTTAATTATCCAGCAGGGACAGGATGGTGAGGAAGGCGCTCATGTCATTAGCGAGGATGGTACCCGCATCCCAGTGTCCGTGTCGTACACGGAAGATGGCCAGCCCATCGTCCAGGTTCAGCAACAGGTCCTGGAGGCCGCACAGCAGGCAGCCAGCGCTTCCGGAGGTGCAGATGACAAGGAGGCGGCTGCCGACTCGGCCGGCGAGGAAGTGCAAGTGTCGGAGGCATCTAGTGGCACGGCATCCACCACCGTTGTTGCCACGAGCACGGCCAGCAGCACTGGTGGCCCCTCCGGCGGCAGCTTTTTTGCCCTGGAGGAGTTTACGGAGACAAAGACCGACTAGGATTGGCCCTAGGGGCGTGGTCATGACCACTATACCATACTGGCATGCGAAGAGGACTGGTAAGTTAAAGGAATCACCAGCGTGAACTGGGATATTCATACTTTTTCGTTTGTTTTAGGTTTTAGCTGTGGGCACGCTCAAGATCTCTGGAGGACTTTTGCACACCCCAATTTGAAACCCACTCCCTGACACCCACAACCGAACCAACTTTACAGACAACTGAACACGAAGACAGAAAAATACACACACGAACCTTTTCAATATATATTTACATTTAGTATATGTATTAAACACTCCAGTAAACTAAAAGAAAGATTTCTTATTACCCAAGCAAAGGAAAAAAACTAATTCAATAAATCAAATTGTTCATTCGGTCCGTTTCGCACTAGGCTGCCAGGGATCTCAAGCCAGATCTCTTTGGTTGCCTCTTAAATATCGTATCTAGGTTTAGTAATAGTATAGACAAAACTGCAAGATGAAAGCGACAAAAAATGTATAAACATAGAGTTTATGTGAGAAACTTGGAATATAATAAATGTATGTATTTACAAGATAACTCAACAATTACACTAAATAAATCGATTTAAACACAAACATTTGATGAAAATTAAGTTCCGAAATCGGCACAAATCAATTCAGAAATAGTGATGCTTCCTAACACCTAGTGATCCCCGTAAAATGTAAGGATAGGTGAACAATCCCGCTTTCCACTTCCATAAACTCCAGATTCACACCCAAAACAAACAAACACAGGCCGCAAACACGCCCAAATATATGCATGCACGTATATATGTCAAGCAACTTGAAATATATAATTGTAAAGAAACGAACATCGGTTTCAAGTTCCTTTATACTCTGTGAGCGATCTTTGGAATTTGGTATGCATGTAAATCAATTCAGATAAGTTAATTAAACGCGCTGATGGCAACTGTGTTCCAATGAATACAGATGACACAGAAGGCAGTCCCAAAGTTTACATATTGTCAGTATGGATCCAACCATTCATTTCTCAAGTCAGTAAGTTCGTTGACCTTTAAAATGGATTAGTCGGTTATGAATGATATTTTCGAAGTATGCATACCAGCGAAACTTTCGACTCGTTCTTAATTGCCCAACACCTGTTGGCGGCGGATGAGGTCGACTATATTTAAATGTTCAGGTAGTTGATTAATAAGATTTAATACTAAGTTGGATACTAAACTGCCAGCGGTGGCATTAAAGCATTTGGACTGTCATGAAGGCCTTATGAATGCCCCGTTCCGATCCATAAATCAGTGAATGTTGTGATTCTGAAAACAGCAACCGGATTGGCACGTGGATGCGGTTTTGGAGGAACTAATGATTATTTCATAGTTATGAATACAAAAATAGGACGCGTACAAATTGGTGATCTGCGCCTGCGGGTTGTTTGTCATTTATATAATGGATTTGTTGAAAGGAAGATAAGATAAACGAACTCGCCATGAATAATTTATATTCGAATACGCTTCAATGGAAGGGAGTTGTTCTAGCAACTAACTCATTCACTTACACGGTGAACTTTTGGCGATGGGCGCGGTAATCTTTTCGAGGCCGGAACCAAATTGGGGATTTAGTTTGAGCCGACAGCATCAATCAGCAACTTGTTGCGGTTCGGTGACATTAAACGGTGTCAACTCCACTTGGCTTGCTAGTCTGTCGGTTACATTAAGTCGCTCTTCGAGAGTCGGTCAATATTATGCAACGGCCTTAATTAGGCGCCCACATGCAAATGAGCGACGGCAGGCGCAATCTTCTCGCCGATTGCCGCATCGAAAAGCGAAAGTCGTTCTTAAAGACAAGGTCGCACTTTGTATCGGATCAGATTGGATCGGATGGGTATGACAGATTTATAGCGAAGCTCACAGATCTAGGGTGCGCTGATGAAAGCTGACATTTCGGTGCGCTTGATTCGCTGGTCATTAGCATAGAAAACATGACTTCGACTAGTTTTGCGGTCCATAAATCTTAAGCTTTAAAAAGAGCATTTAAAAGAAGCATTCTTAGCATATTTCATAATTATAGTTGCCGGTTTCAACACGCTCTCGATAAACTAAGTAAGACTAAAATTGCGTTTCACTTATAAGACATAAGCATTAAAACTGGATTTGATTCGTTTTGCACTCCATGAGTCTTAGCTTTCTTTGAGACAATAGTTCTTAAAAAAGTTTTCTATTATTACCAAGAAATAAGATATTATTACAATTACATTAAATTAAAGCGTTACATTTTATTCATTCTTTTCTTCTGCATCTATTAAATAATTTTTTTAATTTTTATATTTTTATTTTTACCGATTTCTTTACCGATTTCCTTATTTGCATGTCAGTAAGCATAACCCCTATGGGTTTTTTAAATTGAATTCCACAAACATGCTTATCATATTTTAGCCAGTTTCACCATTGCAGTACTCGTATAATGTACGGATTTTGATTGCAATTTATTGAACATAGTTCCTGCATTTAGGCAAACTTTCCGGACTCCAGGAACGCAGATCAATTAAGTCTAGCACTTTATTTATAATTCTAGAATATATATTGACTTGCTGTAGATTTTGGCATGCTTTTGTTGTTCTCTTCTGGTCCGATTTGCATGGAAAAACAATTAACATAAATACGAAATAAAAATATTCCGAAGTGTAACGACGATATTCAGCCAGCCCATCGACAGCTATTTAGAAGTCAATATATAATTTTTTTAATGTCCTGTTTTTTTACCAACGTCTGGACCGAATCTCATCCACCGGTGGATGCGTGCGGATGTACTCCAACTGGCGGATAACGTGCAGCGGGATGGCGGGAATGTGATCTCCGGTGGGCTGATATCCATTGGCATCGGCCACGTACGAGAAGGTAACGGGTATACCCTCGGGAGAAACGAACTGAACCACTCCGACGGCTCCGTTCTCATTACCAGCTCCCTTGGTGGTAATGCCGTTGGTGGTCTGGAACTCGAAGCTGTAGTGACCGAAGGGATCGGGTGGCGTATTCCGGTAGTAGATGGTCCTGTCCAAAGATGGCGCAGTAAAGCGCGTACAATGGATTAGTTGAACTAGGACTAGGACCAGGAATACCACAATCTGAGCGCATGGTTGGGAGTTCAGTTGGTTAATATCAAATACCAGTCACAAAACGTCGCACAAACCTTGCCGAACGACATCATCGCCTAATTACATTAAAATTAATTCAAATGTTTGCCTTTACGCTGTGGATCTTGAACCTGATATATCGATACGGCTGCCTCTGAACCAGAACCAAAGTCAGTACCCCAGTATTAACCGTTATGGAGCGGCAGTTATTAGCGACGCGATCTGCTGCGCTCGAAAGTTAAATTAAAACTGGTCAAAAATCATTTGACGAGGCCGAAAAGGAAGCTTTCGATTTCAATAGAGGAAGCTTCAGCTAACCAGTGGGCTCTCTGGATTCGTTCTCGGAACATCAGACGTGGAAGCCAAACAGCATAGCCCGGGAATTGGTGCAACCGAAAAGCAGAGGCTTTATTTCCCGACGAAAAAATACAAGTTCGTAGCCCGGGTTTTGATTTATATTGAATTTGTGCTAATGCCTGGCCATTATCGCCTCACAATGAAGCTGTTTTGGATTTTTCGGGGTCCATTTGTAGGTGTGCCTGCATAGCAGTCCGATCTGAAATCGAAAGTTATGCACAGTGGTTTGACTATGATTCACACGTCCAACTTGCAGACATCCTAGCCGCTGACATATTGTGCCATTTAGTTATTCATATATTAGATTTAAATTCTATTTTCAGCTCTAAAAGGTCATGGTTAAAATGAGCGCTCAGCCGAAAAGCCAATACCAAATATATTAAATTGATTTAATGAGGCGTGCTAAATATACGTATAATACGTCAACTTCGATTATTCCATTAACTTTTACGCTATTGAAAGCGAAACTCGAAATGCTAAAGGTTTAACTGCACAACCATTAATCATGGTTGATTCTGGATTTTTTTTTTGTGGATTAAATGAGCTATTTTGACTGGCAAATAACTTCTGTTTATAACTGGTTGCTTGTGTGTCTCAAAGTAAAGTTGCCAAATGAGAGAAATTTAGAATAGCAATTCTTAGACTGAAAAATGTACTGTACTTAATATCCTTTGGTTCACATTCTCCTAATATTGGAAGGTTTCAAAACGCATATCGCTTCTTTGAGAAATTCCTTTCCCTAGTACTAATATGAAATTAAATTGTCTGCATTAAATATACCTCGACCCACTGTGTGAAATATGGAGCTATGCAGACCTAGACCTTGCACGATTTGTACGATATAGCCCCGCACCCCGTCTATTTGCATAGCTTAAAAACTTTACAACTTTGCCGCTTGTCAAGGTGTCGGTCCGAAGAATCAATCAGACCATCAATCAGAATACATTTGTATTTGCCTAATCATATTTGTATTATGTTTGTTTGCCTTAAACACTGTTTGCTAATTAAGATACAATGCCTGAGTTTTTTTTTTTGCAGAGGATTTACACAGCAAAAGGGGCACTCGACGAAGATAAAAGCCTGAAGCAAAAATAATCTTCGGCTAATTTTCAGACATAAATCTTCAAATCAAACGAGTTGAGATTCTTTTTTCGCGAACAACATTAATTAAGTAACACAAATTGACGCCAAATAGTTTAGCCTTAGAATCGGTTGCGAAACGCAAACACGAAAAACTAGAAAGCCGAAACCAAAAACTACCAATGAACTGCCTTTTCCAGTTCTCCTTCTGCCAGAGATCGTCTTCTCGTCGTCTGTAAACTATTATGTTGTTGCTGCGATGATGCCGAGGATGAGTGTTTCGGGTTGGGGTTTCTGTTTCTGACACATTCGAGGCATACAGGCATACAAAAACATAAGCATAAGCATAAACAACGGCTGATTATGCTGAGCGTTCTGCCAGAATTACCATAATGTATGCTATACTCTCACATGTGGAGCGCAAAACAAAAGACTTAGGCAACGAACTTTGTAAGGGTCAATCAGTCTGCTGTGAAACCTGCCAAGAGCATAGTCGCTTTTATTCTACATACGGAACTCAAACCGTTAACCACGTTTCATCAGTTTCAGATCAACAAATAAAAAATCGTTAACAAAAATTCTGTGCTAATCTGGCTTCTGGTGACTTTTATAATTTGATGGCCTATTTTCTTAGATTTTATGGCATCTGCTATGATTTCTATAATCACTATTTGCATTTGCTTTAAAACCAGAAAAGGCTCTAAAAATTAATTTAATATTTGTTGATGTGAATATTTCAGAACATGCTGGGCGCCAATATGCTTCCGTGTTTGGAACCCTAGGTGGTATCATTTGTTATGGATAAATAGGTGTAAAAACTATACACTTATTTCAAGCGGTTATACAACAAACTTCAAGTGCTTATGCTTTAAGTAATATCATACATACATACATTGGTCTAAACTAATTTATTGATCCAAATTTTAACTACCTCACACTGTTAACTCAACTCAAAACTAGTATTTATAACTTCCATCGAGGGTATCGCTTCCTTTTATTAACAATAATAAAATCAAAATCGGAAACTCGGCTCCATAAATTCCACAGCAAATTGGCAGAAGATCTTCAAGAACTCGAGATACTTATCACATTTTATTATCGCATTTATTAGCATCTGAAGTATGAAATCGTAAAATATGAATAAGCAAACATGATAAACGGAAATGAATAATATGTGGCCGCTCCGATATGACCTGCTATCGAGAACCAAAAATTGGTGGGCAGGGTAGCCACACAGAGCAGCGTTTTATCTCAGAAGACGCCAGAGCCACCGATTATTGGCATTTGGTTATGCTTATTAGATTTTCGTGGCTTACGTTTTGGCCCGTTGTTTGCCACATATAAAGTTGGAGAGACCAGCTGGCCGGAGTGGCAGTACGGTGGCTAACTTTAAACCTCGCAGACGTCGGAATTCCGCAGCGGATTACATCAAATCGGGATATTATAAATTATTACAAAATCAATCATAAAACTCCGAGTGGATATTGTGTATAGCTGACAGTGCAAAAAGACAAACCGAGATAAAACCGAGAAATATGCGAAATTTTGTAAGCACTTCGACCCTGTGTCCATTTGTGTTCCCCATCCGATCTGTGAACTTGATCGCTGATAAGACCTCTTTTGGTTTCAGCTAATTGGTATGGTGCTTTTGGCCCTGATTTGGGTGGAGGTGGATGCCCGTCTGGTGAGAGTCCGCCGGATCCGGAGATTGGTCGGAGCCAGTGAGCGGGATGCACGGATAACGGACTTCCGCGTTTCGCCCACGGATGACGAAGGAGTGTTTAAGTACGCCTTCAAGACCAGTAATGGAATCGATGTCCAAGCGGCAGGATCTCCGCTGGAGACCATTGGCATCTATAGCTACACCTCACCGGAGGGCGTTCCCATCGAGACGCGCTACATAGCCGATGAACTGGGCTTCCATGTAGTGGGACGTCATCTGCCGCAGCCACCGCCCACTCCGGACTATATCCTGCGATCCTTGGAGTACATTCGCACTCACACCGAGGATGGCAATCTGAAGAATCCGCACTTCTTGTGAAGTTCCTGACTGGATCCTATCCATTATACACATCGACTTGGATGCAAGTGTCCGTGAAGAAGGCTGACAATACTATAGCATGTACTAATCACCAACTAACTTTAGTAGCTTAAAACTTAAGACCTAGACTAAGTTGTTGCTAGATGTTCTAAGATCTTTGAAATGCCCAAATGTTTCTTGCCCTCGGTCTGTTCTGCTTGGGTTATAAATCAATCCGTCCATGCATCCATCGATTCTTTCACGCCGGAATTTATGGTCTTCGCGCCCATAAAGAGCAAACAATGGGGCTCGCCCAAACACAAAACACACAGTATCTCGGGCGACCCCAACGAATTCTATCTTGTTATCCCATTAACTGCGAACAGATTTATTTGTCTGCGTGTCTGATTAATATTTACGTCTATTCTCAGATATGGAAATTTGAAAACTGGATGGAAAAGAGTCGTGGCTCTGTTTGGGCGACCTTTCGATGGCTTAATAATAAACGGAAATTTTTTCCGGGTTTGAACTTCTTCAAAAGCGTCTCGGGCAGGATTTGCAAAATTTCGATCAAGTTCGGCTCACTCGAATTTAAAAACAACCAAACATATCTACATATTAAGCGAATTAAATGCCGCAAATGCCGCGAAAACCTCTGTTGAAGACATTTGTTTGTTTTTCTGCGTGTAGCCCAAAAGTATAGTTTGTTAAACACGAGATTTTGTTTCTTTTAATTTATCTCATCTGTGCATCACCGCTGGATTGGTTTTCAAAAATTTAACTATTGTAGTTCGGAAATCATAATGCGTTGAGTATAAATGAAAGTGGAAAAATAAATGACATAAATCAAAATCTATTACATAGATAAATGGTTTTATACAATTACTGGCTGCCGAAATCATTAACTAACATATACATTCTTCAAATTGTTCATTTGAAAGAAAAAAGAGCAATGTTAAGATAAAGAAATGTTTAAAAATGTAAACTCCATCCGCCTGAAATTTGTTTCTATTGAAGATAGTGTACGCTTCTATATTTTTCGAAGAACTATACATATGTTCATTTACATATGAATACATATACATGAAACATTTATTTTCCATCTTTACTACATTACTAAAAACGAAAATGATCTGTATCGAAATCCTTTATTAACGATAACTACCTAAATAACAATGACTGGCCGCAGTTTAGATGTGGGGTTGCTGCTTTGGAGTGCTGGTGCTACTCCAGATTACTGCTGCTCCTTCTGGGCGGGCGCCGGGGGATGGGTGCGGATATATTCCAGGGCACGGAGAACGTAAGCCGGAACTGGGGGCGGGGTGGGCAGGTGGTCACCCACTGGATGGTAGCCCTCCTCGTCGGCGGTGTATGTCAGCGAGATGTGCTCGCCCTCGGGCGACACGTAAGCCACGGCACCACGTGCTCCGTTGGCGTTGCCCGCCTCCTGGATCTGGATGCCATTGCTGGTCTCGTAGGCGTACTGGTAGTTGCCCTCAGCATCGGTAGCGTCGTTCTGGAAGCTGCGGATCTGGGCATCCTTGTTGATGTTGTCGGCGCAGGCGCAGCCGATGAGAGCAAGACAGAACAGCTTTTGGGATCAAAGTACAATGATCAGTATTGGTACTCTGGGGTATGAGGCGTGCCAAGTCCAACCGAACTTACATATTTGTACATGATGATGGGAATTGGGAATTTTCTTCTCTTAAAGCGGTGATGCTGTGATGATGGTGCTTGCAGTGCAACTGTTTAATTTGATCAGCTCAAGTGCGTCTTTTATATGGATGAGACCCTTGTCTTTAGTCTCTTTAGTTTAGCAGCTAAACAAGTTTTTTCTCGTGGAATCACAAGGACCCGAGAGGTGAGTATAATTGCCAAAATGTCTTCTTATCATACCACCAATATTGGGCAACAATAACAACAGTGCTCGGCTGGCCTATAGTTAAAATACATGAGTCATTTGCCAACAATTTATATTGTATGCTTTAATTCGGTTTCAGTTTCAGATTCGATTTCGGTTTCGGTTTCGCACGAGATACCATTAACTGTTGAATTACAATCGAATAAATATTGCTGTTTAATGTGACGCTTTCGGCCCATTCAAAACAGCGTTGGAAATTCCCAACACGAGCTGAAGATTTCTTGTTACAACTTTCAATTGGAGTTGCGCCCTGGGCTCGAGGCTTCCAAATGGAGTGGCAGGTGCGATGGTCTAGTATGGTGCGAGTATACCTTGTGCCCCTGGAAAGCTGTTGAAACGTGGACAAGGTCATCGGGCAGCATCAGCATGTCACCCGGAGCGCCGCCGAAGATGATCCAGCCATGCAGTGCGATGTTACGTGTGATCTTCTGATACCCTACATTTATGACTTTAATTAATTGTTCACTTTGATCTTCGGCGAATCGATTGGTTGCAATGGACGCAGCGATAGGTTCGAACGAAGATATTTTTTTGTTTCGAAATTAGCTTGGCAAACACCATCAACCATTGCAAACTGCTGTTAATTGCTGAGAATCGTTTCGGTAAACAAGGAAGTGTGCAAAATCCGAAGTAAGCTAGTAATTAAATGTAGTTCACACCTATCTCTCTACATATGTGTAGACTTCGATTCAAGAAATCGCCAAACGACCCAGGAAATAAACGTCATAAAATGGTATATTTTTCCCAGCCCAGGTAGAATGAAAGCAAAGCTGTAGACTCACACTAATCTGTTGGGACAATCCTTATGTATTTGCAGTGGATTTTCCTTCTTCTAATATTTCTGGATGTTGAGCCACACGCAATACGCAAAAACTACACCAAACCGGATGGATGTCTCGAGAATGCTATCAATTCAGAGGTGCAGATTCTGGACAGTGAAATACCTGGGTACTTCCACTTTGACCTGCCCGAGGGAGGATACATACGGGTGTTTTATCACGTGGATAAGTACGGCTTCTATACCGAAACTTTGCACTGACATAGAATGATTGAGAGTGTGTGTGTGTGTCTGTGCAGTTCTGCCATAATTGGAAACCAGATTTATTTCAACGAGTCTAATTTGTATTTAAGTTTATAAAAATAAAAATACAAATGCAAATATAGATCAAAAAGTTGCTTAAAACCGTTATAGAAATGCTGTTTAATATCTCGTGATATTCGGTAAGCAGACGTCGAAATGATCTGAGAATTTGTGTATTTGAATTTTAATAATTTAGCAATTCAGATTTGAGAGAATGTAGCCATCTGTCCAATACGTCATAGATTTCGGATAGGGCTTGGATGCTGGTGGGCCGGCTGAACTAGTTTGCCAGATCGGGTGGAGCGTCGATTGATGGGCATTTTATTAGGCGGAGTGCTAAGTGCGAATAGGCCTAGAATACAATTTATTACTGGACAGCGAATTTGTATGCTAATAAGCTGAACTTGCTGTTTTTTTTTTTTGGGGAATTTAAGAATTCCTTGATGAGCAAACAGGTTGTCCGCCTGCGCTCATAGCAAGCCAAATGGCCAATGATAATGAAATCGAAACGAATGATAAATTGGATTGGATGGAATTAAATTAGCTCGCCACGAGCTGCTGCCCCCTTCCAAATCCAAATCCAAATCCAGGTCCATCTCTAAACTTACCATCCACGGGCGAATGTCACAGTCACATGTTCCATTACCGTCGACATAACTCCAAGCCCCCAAAAGCTAACCAAAACTACTATTGGCCATTAAGTGCAAAGTCAAATGATTACCGCTACCAAGGCAGAAGCGTGTTGATCCATCGGCAGAAACCACTTGGAATGGGTTCAGGTGCTTCATTATACTCTAGCTAAGGCTGATATTATTTGGATCAGAGGTTTGCTTTTTTGAGATTGGTAAGATAAGTATATTGTATAAATATTTGAATTTGTTTTCGAAATGCAAATGTTTCAAGATAAGTATCATAAGCCACACCCCTTTTAGAGGCCGTGTAGTTCAAAGTCTTATATTGAAAAAAGAAGACACAAGCCAGTTTAGTCATTGAATTACCCAACTTCTACAGAATTACCACAATACACTTAATTTTAAATGACCATGCATGCTAATTTGTGCTTTATTTAAGGAAAATTTAAAACTATAATCCCTTGTTTGTTCTTCTATAAGAAAAAAAAAACGAAATAATAGCTCTCAAAGAAGTGAGCCCACAAGCCCGATTAATCAAAAAGAAAATAGTTTCCGATTAAGACGAAAATTGCTAGGCAGATAATTAAACTAAGCTAAGCCAAATGCCTATGATTTCTAGGTAAACTTAGCAATATCTGGCAAGGGTATTTCGCACTGCGGTGCTGAAATTCAGATCTCCTTTCCATTTTTTTACTAGCTGCTGAGCTGAATTTTATTCAATTCGATCGGTATGCTGCTGCCGAAAAAAAAAAACGACAAACGTATTAAGTTTGATATTTAGTTTGGAGCGGCGTTTGGAGTTCAGAGCCAGATTAGAGACGTCAGCGATGGCGACGCCAACGCCAAAGTCGGCGTTGCCGTTGGCTGCCTATAAAAGCCACCGCCTGCGAAGATCACCCAACCAGTGAGGATTATACAAGCCAAGAAACCAGCAAGATGTTTAAGCTAGTGAGTAGACTTAGCCGCCCGGAAGGATCCGGATTCAAAATCAGAACGTGAACGTGTGTAACCATTTCAGTCGCTCTGCCTGCTCGCCGCTCTGATGCTGGCCAATGTGTATGCGGACAACATAAACAAGGATGCCGTGATCACCCGCGAGGATGTTAATCCTGCCGACGCCGAGGGCAACTACCAATACGCCTTCGAGACCAGCAATGGTATTCAGGCCCAGGAGGCCGGAAACGTCAATGGCATTAGCGGAAGCAGCTCTTACATCTCCCCCGAAGGCGTCCCCATCTCACTGACCTACGTCGCCGATGAAAACGGCTTCCAGCCTCAGGGCGATCACCTTCCCACCGCTCCCCCAATCCCGGAGGCCATCCTCCGCGCCCTGGAATACATCGCCGCCCACCCTCCACAGCCCTAAATCCCCGATTGGATACCCCATTCAAAGCCTAGTCAGTGCTTTTGCTAAACATGAGTTATATCTAGTTCTAGAAAGTCTGTACATAAATCCCCCAAAAAATAAAAACATAAATAGTTACATCAAATATACCCACAGCCATGCTGATCATTTGAACAGAGTCAAGTATGTTTTCATTATACAAATCGGCAAAAACTAGCTGTACCAAATTGCAAACTTAAACTTCCCAGCGTCTGTTTTTGAATCCATAATTTTTAACCCCAAATTGCATACAAATTATATTATAATATCTTAGTTGTTTTTGGAAGGTCACACTTTTGAGCTGATATTTCTTTTGGGGTAAGGTTATTTAATCACAGATGCAAATGAAGGAACTTGAAATAGATGTCAGATTGTGTCAAAATACTTTATTTTAACCTGATTTTTCATAACGTTTTAAAGTACGCCTCCAATATCGGTTCATTCATTCATCAATCTTGAATCTGAGTCAGGAACATTAGCACATACTGTTTCCAAATGCTTTTCATAATTAAATCAATAATCTTGTGTTTGAAATGTGTTACCATATTAAGACAAATTAAACTGCTGTCCAAAATCATTTATCACACTGCAAACCAGACCCAGGAACTAACCAAGGCAAAAGAAAAAATTCAGCATAAGCAACACCAGACGAACATGAGCACAGACAAATGTGGAAGCTGGCATGGTCATCAACTCACTTGGCTTTTTTCCCTGTTGCCTCAGCTCAGTTATTTTTAAAAAATATATATCCAGTAAACAATCATTTCCATGTAAATCCAACCGAGACTGACCTCCAGCGTGGACACCGACAATTGAAAACGATCATGTTGCCAAGAAAGAGTCTAGAGAATGATGTAACAGACGGCTGGGATTTCGGGAACAGGTTTGCGGGTTATTAACACTTTCGCTGCTTGGATTCTACTCGTGAAGAAGATGTAGGTCATCTGCCGGTGATCGGAAGACAAGTTACTTCTGTAAATGGGCACTTCATACAATAAATAAGCCCAATTACAGTGAAACATTTATAATGAACACACAAACGCTGCATATTAATAGCATTAAAAAGTATTAAAAGCTAAAAAACTAATTACAATAACATTTGTATATACGCATAAAATAATATTTGATCTGTATTATTTAAAGGTGTTTCTGTTATAAATATCAAATAAGTGCTTTAGAGATAATGAATATTGTAAGACGAAAAAATATTTAAACGATAATAAAATGGTAAGCTCTTCTTTATATATCAATTCAAAAAAGCGAAATTATTGATGCTCGAGCTGAAATAAATTATAAAGTTTTGAAATATACAATTTGGGCGCAATACAAAAGGGTTAAGCTTGTACATAACCAGTTTCTTGGTATCCTTCACGACTTCCCCATTAAGCGCAGTCGAAAAACCCCTCGGCTTATGTACATTGTGTATTTATAGCAGAGCCGAGTCCTCTGCCGCGATCACATAGCATAAACAATTAAGTATAAAAACCTGTACAATCTGTACTACAATAAATAAGCTCTATTTACCACACCGTTGGCCTAAAGCTTGCTCTCCTTCGCCTCCTTGGCCTTCTGGCGGGATGCAGCCGCTGCCGCCGGTCCGAAGCGCTGGATAAAGTTGTTGACCGGTGCAATGATGGCCTCTGGATCGTTCATGTGCACATGGTGCGAGCCATTAACCTCCAGGTACTCAAAGTTCGGCTTCTTCAACAGCACATCCAGCACCTCGTCGTAGTACTTCTTGTCCTCGAAATACGAGGACTGGGCGGCCTTGATGAACAAGTAAGGACATGTAATCCGATTGGCCATTTCCACACACAGCTCCTGGGACCCGATGGCATAGTTGTAAAACTTGAGACGCCTATCGCGGCAGAAGAAGTACTTGTCCGGGTACTTCTCCGACTTGCCGATGTTGCGAGCCATTAAATGCTTGCAGTGCTCCTTGTTCACCGAATGGAAGGTGCCGATATAGACCCTCTCAATAAGTTCATCGTAGGTGTAGCTCGGCGGCTCGTTCTTACTCCGGTTCCTTTCGTCTTCACGCAAGAACTCGTCCAAACGGGTTTCCATGGTCCTAATAACCGACGGATACGGACGCTGATGAGGTTTCAGGGCATCAATCCCAATGATCATGTCCACCTTGTCCGGAAAGACCGCGGCGAAAACAAAGCAAATAATGGACGACATTGAGTGTCCAACCAGGGACACTTTCTCCCACTTGTACTGCTTCATGATCAGGCGGATCACATACAGATTATCCACGGAGTTGTAGTAGCAGCCATCAGGCAGTCGGGACGATAGCCCGTGACCAGGAAGATCGATCGCGAGGAATGCCACGTCCGGCGACAGCAGCGGCATCAGGCGATCAAAGGTTCCCGCATTATCCTGCCACCCGTGCAGTCCTAAAATTGGTTGGACGTTCTGCGGACCGTACCACTTGCCGGATATGTGCCCCCATGGAACCGTAATGCTGATCTCGGCGAACTACGGTAAAGAAATACAAAAATACATACAAGGCACTATTAACGTAAGATTTTTCTTCCTTATCACCATCATTAGCTACTATCTTCGAATTGCATGTTATTTCATTTTTGGAAACAAAGATCCACATATATATAAAAATCTACAGAATCGGTATGACACCTACATATACGAGTACATTAGGAAACATCTAATTTAAGGTACAGAATATTCAATATTACGGATTAATATATTATCAACGTTGATAAAGAATATACATACGTATTTTTTAGAGCACCATATGTTTGCACGCTGTACGGTGAAATAAATGTAACCCCCTGGAAGTCTGTGAAAATGCAGTGAAGTGGTTCAAAGTACACTTACGGGTCTGGTTGGGGCTTCGCCAGTTAAGTCGCCTGCATGCCGATAACGCTGGCCAAGATCACTGCCGGTAATAGTGCCACTTGAGTTGTCGTCCGTGTCCATTTCTGCGCTCGAAAGTGGCCAAAAAGCGAATGAGCACCAATTCCAAAGTTTAGCCGATTTCGGCCCTTATCAGTAACGACCTGTGGAGATTAGCACTGCGATTAGTTAAGGCAAACAGGCGGGGAAACATACATACTTAGAAAATACGAAAGTAAACATTAAAGAGAAATCATAACAATTAATCCAATATAATATATAATATAATATCCGAATCGATGCCGATGCTTCATTAGATTCAAAGGTCATGGTGATCGCTTTAATGAATCAATATAACTCACGTTGTCTTTGTGTCACAGATTTTTTTGCAATTTGTTTAATATACTTGTGCTCCCTCCTAATTAATACAGAATTGATTTCATTCGAATAATTTTATTACCAATGCGCCCAACAAACAGGTGAAAGCATCGAGCGAACGAAAAATAAACACTTACTACAGCTGTTCACTAAACTTGCACATGGGCGGCATTGTTTATGCGGCGGATATAACACGAAGTTTACATTTAATGTTTTAAATGAATTTTATTAGTGTATGTTGGAAAGATATGACTTAAATCATCAGCCTTTGATTTCATAAATAAATGATGACAACTAACTTACAACAAACTTATGTATTGTGAACTTATCTCGAAATGTCGACATATAAACGAAGATATAGTGTTGTAAAACATACCAAGCGAGTTTTGGACCAGTGTTGTTCGTAGCCAGCAGCCGCCAGCGAATGACAAGATTAAAAACCTTGCTGAAACATAGTTTTCTCAGATATTACGTATCAAGATCAAAGTTCACCTGGCATCGCCGCCGACCATCCATGTGTGGTGAAATCAAAGCCAGAACATCAGTATCATTCTATTGATCGAGGAAGAAGAACGTGACATTACTCAGAGGAAGTAGAAAATATCTTACCTTGAAATGAAGGTGTCCAGAGGTCTGTTCCTGCTAAAACAGTTGCCAAATGTAAGAAACTCCAGCAGTGGGCCCACAAAGCCCTTCAAAATCCTCAACAAACATGTAGGTGGTAGAATCCTTTTGGTTTTCATTTAATAATCACCTTGGCTTTCTCTTCGCAGTTCGATGAAATCAGCATACCAGTTCCATGGGGTCACATCTCGGGCAAATGGTATGGACCGAAGCACGTACGACCCATTGTTGGCATGCATGGCTGGCAGGATAATGCCGGTACCTTCGATACTTTGGCTCCTCTCCTGCCGTCCCACCTCTCTTTCCTAAGCATCGATGCACCAGGACATGGGTTGTCCTCCTGGCTGCCACCTGGCACTTCCTACCACTCCATTGACCTCGTGCTGATCACTCGCCGACTAATGGAGGAGTACAACTGGGACAAGATCTCTATATTGGCCCACTCGATGAGCTCCATCAATGGCTTTGTGTTCAGTGCTCTGTTTCCTGACAAAGTTGATCTGTTCGTGGGTCTGGATGTGCTGAAGCCGCCAGTTCGAAGTGCTCGCGGCATTGTGGATTCGCTTACCGAGCGAATTGAGTCCGCACTGAAGCTGGAACGACGTCTGAAGAGTGGGTCTGAGCCGCCTGCCTATGACTGGGATCAGTTGGTAACCCGGCTGCACGAGGGCTCAAATAAGTCCGTCTCAATTGATGCCTGCAAGTATCTGCTGCAGCGGAACTGCAAACCATCGACGCACGAGCCTCACAAGTATTACTTCTCCCGCGACAACCGACTGAAGTCATCACTATTTTACACGTTGCACCAGGAGGTGCCAATGGAGATGGCGCGCAGAATTAAGTGCCCGCATCTCTTTATCAAGGCCCTGCAGGCTCCCTACTACGAACGCAAGGAGTACTTCGATGAAGTGTTAGCGGAGCTGCAGAAGAATCCTCTGTTCGAATACCACGAGGTTGAAGGAACTCACCATGTCCACCTTAACGAGCCAGAGAAGGTGGCGCCTATCATCAACTCCTTCATCAATAGGTACCGGCCTTTATGAGACCGCCTTAACATAGACCTCGACATATAGACCCGTGTACAAACTAGCGGATTCGTGTACCTTACTCCTAATGTTTAATTTAACCCAACGCAGATTGATGATATTTACTGGATATTATATGAAAATTAATCTCAGTTGTAGACAATACCTAAACATTGGAAAATTGGTTGCTTCTATTTAATTTATTATGTACAATCAATACCGGCAATAACATTAATGTTAAACACTATTGTTCACACATGAACACGAATATATTTAAAGACTTACAATTTTGGGCTCCGTTCATATCTTATGTAAATGAATCGAGAGCGATAAATTATATTTAGGATTTTGTTATCTAAGGCGACATGGGTGCATTGCTCAAAAACATGTAATTTAAGTGCACACTACATGAGTCAGTCACTTGAGATCGTTCCCCGCCTCCTAAAATAGTCCCTTAGTGGGAGACCACAGATAAGGTCCTCGCCGCTCAAGATAGGCAGATGTGCCCGAGCGTGGGACCTCGATAAGGCGGGGACTATTTACTTAGGCCTCTGCGTAGGCCATTTACTTTAAGATGCGATTCTCATGTCACCTATTTAAACCGAAGATAATTCCAAATAAAATCAGTTTCTTACAAAAACTCAACGAGTAAAGTCTTCTTATTTGGGATTTTACATTTGGTCAATCGAGCCTTTAATCGACTCTGCAGTTTCCCCCTACCAAAGGTAAGGGACTCAGAGAAAGGCCAGCCCCTTTAAGCATTGCTAAGTTAATCTTGCAGCTAAAGGTAGCAAAAATAAGTGACTCTTGTTTCCCCCTACCAAAGGTAAGGAACAGAGTATAAATATAAAAAGCAAAAAGATACAAAAGAATCTTTTATGTTTTAAAACAAGCACCTTATAGTCTATAGCTAAAGGTTGCTTTGTGTACCATTATAAATTGTGGTAAGGCGTGCTTGAGGCCATACATCAGCAATTGTGAAATTAAAAAGTGCATAACAAAAGTGCCTTATAAATGCTCTAATAGCATTAAATCAGCTCATAAATAGAGTGCAGTGTATATGCCATAAGAGCATAAATTAAATAAAAAAAGTGCCTGAAAACAGTGCCTTATAAATGCTCTAATAGCATTAAATCAGCTCATAAATAGAGTGCAGTGTATATGCCAAAAGAGCATAAATGCCGAAATAAATGGCTAAAAAACAAAAAATCTGACTGGACTACAAAAATAATAAAACGTGCCAAAAAAAAAAAAATCATCTTTAAACATCGACGGAGCCTTAAAGAAGAGAAGGAAGTCAAATTCAAAGGAGCCTCTACCAGCAGCAGAAGCAGCAACAACAGCAGCAGCAGAAGCAGCAACAGCAGTAGCAACAGCAGCAACAACAGCAGCAACAGCAGCAGCAACAACAACGACATCAGCTAAGTCAAAACAAGAATTTTCTGTTTATCCAAACACACATATATATATAAATACATATAAAATACATATACACGTACTATATATATTAAGAAATTACAAAAAATTTTCAAAATGATGTCAGAAAAGACTATTCAATTCCTTAAGAAGCAGTCCGAAATTATTTTGGAAATTAGAAAGTTGGAAGTAAAACCAACATTAACAGATGTAGAAATTCTAAAATTAAATGAGCTTCAAAAATGTTTCATTGCTAATCATAGCAATTTGTTAAAGATCGGCGTTGTCGATCATGAATATTTTAACGCGAAGCAGTATGATTTAATAATGATGGTGTTAGAAAAAATTAAAAATAAAAATGAAAAAATTAAGGGCGAGTCGGTAGAAAACACTTTCCCTAAATCAAACACTGTCCCTAAATCAAACCCTCCCCCTACATTAAACCTTGAAATGCGTGGTCACCCTGAAAAAGAGGGTATAGCACAAAACAACGCTTTAAAAGTAGAGCAGGCATTTCGTAATAATGTTGGCCAATTTCGAGTATATCTAGAAGATACGTCTAAACTAATAGACAGTAGTCCAGATTTCCTTAAAATAAGGAAAAATAAAATTGAATTTTTATGGCATAAAATAGATAACCTGATTGAACAGGTGAATAGTCATTTTGAGAGTTCGCTATTCGAAGAAGAAATTAGCGAACTTGAATTTGACAAACAAAATATTCTTACAGCCATTAATAGTCGACTCAGTGGCACAATAAATAAAGCTGAAATGTCGACGGTTGTTAAGGCGGAGGAGTTACCAACCCTGCCTAAAATACAGATTCCCACTTTCTTTGGTGATTCCAAAGAATGGGATCTTTTTAATGAACTCTTTACAGAGCTCATACATGTGAGAGAGGATCTCAGTCCTTCTCTCAAATTTAATTATCTAAAGTCAGCATTAAAAGGAGAAGCCAGAAATGTGGTTACTCATTTACTGCTCGGCTCTGGAGAAAATTATGAAGCCACTTGGGAGTTTTTGACCAAGCGATATGAGAATAAAAGAAACATATTCTCAGATCATATGAATAGGCTTATGGATATGCCAAATTTAAATTTAGAATCCAATAAGCAAATAAAGACATTTATTGACACGATTAACGAGTCAATTTATATTATAAAATTAAAGGCACAATTACCAGAAGATGTGGATGCAATTTTCGCTCACATAATTCTTCGGAAATTCAATAAAGAATCACTCAATTTATATGAAAGCCATGTTAAAAAGACAAAAGAAATACAGGCACTTTCTGATGTCATGGACTTTTTAGAGCAAAGGCTCAATTCTATATCATCATTCTCACAGGAAGTAAAACCTGTAAAGAAAATGATTAATAATAACAAGAATAAAAATTATAGTGACAATTGTGCATATTGCAAACTACCAGGGCATTATTTAATTCAATGCCATAAATTTAAAATAATGAATCCAGCAGAACGGTCTGACTGGGTAAGAAAAAATGGGATTTGCCTAAGATGTCTGAGGCATCCGTTTGGTAAAAAATGTATAAGCGAGCAGCTTTGTTCGACTTGTCGTAAACCTCACCACACGTTACTTCACTTTGCAGGTCATAATCCAGAAAAAGTGAATACGTGTAGAACAACAGGTCAAGCCTTGTTGGCCACGGCCTTGATTCAAGTAAAGTCGAGGTATGGAGGCTTTGAACAATTAAGAGCATTGATTGATAGTGGCTCTCAAAGCACAATTATTTCAGAAGAGTCTGCACAGATTCTAAAATTGAAAAAATTTCGGTCTCATACTGAAATAAGTGGAGTATCTTCCACAGGAACGTGCATCTCCAAGCACAAAGCGGTTATTTCGATAAGAAATTCTCCGAAAAATTTAGAAATTGAAGCAATTATTCTCCCAAAACTTATGAAGGCACTTCCAGTCAACACGATTAATGTTGATCAGAAAAAATGGAAGAACTTTAAATTAGCCGACCCCGATTTTAATAAACCGGGTCGCATTGATTTAATCATTGGAGCAGACGTATATACTCACATTCTGCAAAATGGAGTTATAAAAATAGACGGTCTCCTTGGGCAAAAAACTGATTTCGGGTGGATAGTTTCTGGATGTAAAAAATCCAAAGGAAAAGAAACCATTGTAGCCACAACAATAGAAATAAAAGAGTTAGATCGCTACTGGGAAGTGGAAGAAGAAGAAAAAGATGATATCGAGTCTGAAATCTGTGAAAATAAATTTATCAAAACGACAAAAAAAGATTCAGATGGGCGATACATTGTGTCAATTCCATTCAAGGAGGATGTCACCTTAGGAGATTCAAAGAAACAAGCGATAGCTCGTTACATGAATCTGGAGAAAAAACTAAAAAGAAATGAAAAACTTAAGGTTGACTACACTAAATTCATGAATGAATACATGGATTTAGGACACATGATTGAAGTGAGTGATGAAGGCAAATATTTTTTACCGCACCAGGCAGTGATTAGAGATTCAAGCCTTACGACCAAATTGAGAGTAGTTTTTGATGCTTCAGCAAAAACTACGAATAACAAAAGTTTGAACGACATAATGTGGGTTGGGCCACGAGTTCAAAAAGATATTTTTGACATTATTATTAAATGGAGAAAATGGGAATTTGTTGTTTCGGCAGACATTGAAAAGATGTACCGACAAATTAAAATAGATAATAATGATCAAAAATATCAATATATTTTATGGAGAAATTCTCCAAAAGAAAAAATTAAAACATATAAATTAACCACAGTCACTTACGGAACTGCATCTGCACCATATTTGGCTACCAGGGTTCTGGTAGATATTGCAGATAAATGTAAAAACCAAGTTATTAGTGCAATAATTAGGAATGATTTCTATATGGATGACCTAATGACTGGAGCTGATTCGGTAGAAGAAGCTAATAAATTAATAACATTAATTCCCCATGAATTGCAGAAAGTTGGATTCAACTTAAGGAAATGGATTTCCAACAATTCCAAAATATTAACCACTGTGGAGGACACAGGGGACAATAAGGTTCTCAATATTATCGAAAATGAATGTGTTAAAACTTTAGGACTAAAATGGGAACCTCAAAAGGATTTATTTAAGTTCAGCGTAAATTGTAATGATGAATCAAAAAATATAAATAAGCGCGTTGTGTTATCAACGCTAGCAAAAATATTTGATCCGTTAGGATGGTTGGCACCAGTCACGGTTTCAGGAAAACTTTTTATTCAAAAACTTTGGATAAATAAAAGTGAATGGGATCAGGAATTATCCATAGAAGATAAAAATTATTGGGAAAAATATAAAGAAAATTTATTATTGTTAGAGAATATTCGAATCCCAAGGTGGATTAATTCAAACAGTTCTTCAGTCATTCAGATTCACGGATTTGCGGACGCCTCCGAAAAAGCATATGCTGCAGTAGTCTATGCTAAAGTAGGACCTCATGTTAATATAATAGCTAGCAAAAGTAGAGTCAACCCTATAAAAAATAGGAAGACAATTCCCAAACTCGAGCTGTGTGCAGCTCACCTGCTTAGTGAATTAATCCAAAGACTAAAAGGATCAATTGACAATATAATGGAGATCTATGCTTGGAGTGATTCCACGATTACCTTAGCATGGATTAACAGTGGTCAAAGTAAGATCAAATTTATAAAAAGAAGAACGGATGACATTCGGAAATTAAAAAATACTGAATGGAATCATGTTAAGTCAGAGGATAATCCAGCAGATTTAGCATCCAGGGGAGTGGATTCTAACCAGTTGATCAACTGTGATTTTTGGTGGAAAGGTCCGAAATGGCTAGCAGACCCAAAAGAACTTTGGCCTCGGCAGCAGTCTGTAGAAGAACCTGTCTTAATAAATACGGTATTAAATGACAAAATAGATGATCCTATTTACGAATTAATAGAAAGGTATTCCAGTATAGAAAAACTTATACGTATAATAGCATACATAAATAGATTCGTGCAGATGAAAACAAGAAATAAAGCCTATTCATCAATTATTTCAGTAAAGGAGATAAGAATAGCGGAAACAGTTGTTATTAAGAAACAACAAGAATACCAGTTTAGGCAAGAGATAAAGTGCCTTAAAATCAAAAAGGAAATCAAGACAAATAATAAAATATTGTCATTGAATCCATTTTTGGACAAGGATGGGGTTCTAAGAGTTGGAGGAAGATTGCAAAATTCCAATGCAGAATTTAATGTTAAACATCCAATCATTTTAGAAAAATGCCACCTAACAAGCTTATTAATAAAAAATGCTCATAAGGAAACATTGCATGGAGGGATAAACCTAATGCGAAACTATATCCAAAGAAAGTATTGGATTTTCGGGTTGAAAAATTCGTTGAAAAAGTATTTAAGAGAATGTGTAACGTGTGCAAGGTATAAACAAAATACAGCTCAGCAAATAATGGGTAACTTGCCAAAATATAGAGTGACGATGACATTCCCGTTTCTTAATACTGGAATAGATTACGCAGGTCCTTATTATGTTAAATGTTCAAAAAATCGTGGCCAAAAAACATTTAAAGGATACGTTGCTGTATTCGTTTGCATGGCCACCAAAGCCATACACCTAGAAATGGTAAGCGATCTAACTTCAGACGCATTTTTAGCAGCACTCAGAAGATTTATTGCTAGACGGGGAAAATGTTCCAATATCTATTCAGACAACGGAACAAATTTTGTAGGAGCTGCAAGAAAATTAGATCAAGAGTTATTTAATGCAATACAAGAAAATATAACGATTGCAGCGCAGCTTGAAAAGGACAGGATTGATTGGCATTTTATTCCCCCGGCAGGACCTCACTTCGGAGGTATTTGGGAAGCTGGAGTTAAGTCAATGAAATACCATTTAAAGCGTATAATCGGCGACACTATTTTGACTTACGAAGAAATATCAACTCTTTTATGTCAAATAGAAGCATGCTTAAATTCAAGGCCATTATACACTATAGTTAGTGAGAAGGACCAACAAGAAGTTTTAACACCAGGTCATTTTTTAATTGGAAGACCACCTTTAGAAATAGTCGAACCAATGGAAGATGAAAAAATCGGAAATTTGGATAGGTGGAGACTTATCCAAAAAATGAAGAAAGATTTCTGGGTTAAGTGGAAAAGTGAATATTTGCATACGCTCCAGCAAAGGAATAAATGGAAAAAGGAAATTCCTAATATAGAAGAAGGGCAAATAGTTTTATTAAAGGATGAGAATTGTCATCCTGCAAGATGGCCTTTAGGAAAGGTGGAAAAGGTGCATAAGGGGAATGATGATAAGGTCCGAGTGGCTAAAGTAAAGATGCAGGAAGGATATATCACTAGACCCATTACTAAAATTTGTCCCTTGGAAGGAATAAAGTCTGTTGACAAAAATGAGGCTGACCAAGAGCCAAAAAGACGAACTAGAGCGACATCGGGAATGTCCAAGATCGGAATCATTATGGCAATGTTGTTGTTTGTGTTAAGTTGTCAAGTTTCTAGCGCATTACCTAAAGATATAGCACCAAGATATTCTATAGACAGAATAAATAAAACCTCAGCAATATATCTAGACCCGCTAGGAGATGTTGAGATTGTGAGTACTTCTTGGAATTTGGTTATCTATTATAAAATGGATCCATATTTTAAAATGTTAACAAAGGGTAATGCGCTTATACAAAGTATGAGGAAAGTTTGCGAAAGACTTCATAGCTTTGAAGAGCAATGTAGTCTAGTTTTAGATAATATGCAAAGTCAGTTATCGGAACTTGAAGAAAACAATAAATTGTTTATGATACAGTCTAGATCTAGAAGCAAGCGTGCTCCTTTCGAATTTATGGGTTCCTTGTATCATATTTTATTTGGTATAATGGATGAAGATGATAGAGAGCAATTAGAAGAAAATATGAAGAATTTGTTAGATAACCAGAACAACCTTGATAAACTAATTCAAAAACAAACATCTGTGGTTGATTCAACTTCTAATCTATTAAAGAGAACAACAGAAGATGTTAACTCCAATTTTAGAAGTATGCAAATAAGAATTGAGAACATGACAGAAGTTCTTAAAGAAAATTATTATGTTTATAAGGAATCAATAAAATTCTTTATGATTACGAAACAGCTACACTCATTGATTGAAGAAGGCGAAAAAATTCAAGCAGGCATTATAAGCCTGTTGATTGATATTAATCACGGTAGGCTAAATACAAATATTCTCAGGCCAAATCAGCTTAAAAAAGAAATTGCCAAAATTCAGCAGAGTCTTTCGGAGAACCTAGTAATTCCAGGAAAACGGTCAGGTACGGAACTTAAGGAGGTGTATACACTGTTAACAGCCAGGGGTTTATTCATCGACGATAAATTGATCATTAGTGCAAAAGTGCCTCTGTTTAGCAGCATCCATCCAAATTGTTCAGGCTTATTCCGGTGCCAATTCGAAATGAAGATCGGATAATAATGGTGCATACAACGTCCGAATATTTAATTTATAATTTTGAGATAGATTCCTATCACATAATGACGGAAGCCACATTAAATCAATGTCAGAAATGGCAACTAAATAAGAGAATATGCAAAGGAAGTTGGCCCTGGAATTCAGCGAATGATAATGCATGTGAGATTCAGCCTCTAAAGCCAGATAAAGCGGCGAACTGCATCTATAAAACAGTAGTCGACTCTAAAAGTTACTGGGTAGAGTTAGAAAAGAAAAGTAGTTGGTTGTTTAAGGTTCCTGCGAATTCAAAAGTCCGTCTGCAATGTACTGGCTCTCAAATTGAATTGTTTGATTTGCCTCAGCAAGGAGTTTTAAGCATTGCGCCATATTGTACGGCAAGAACCGACGATAAAATTCTAGTTGCCCACCATAACATTCAGTCCGAAAGTGAAGAATTATTATCAACACCTTATATAGGAGAAGTTAGTGGAGTGCCGAAGATTATTTGGGATCCGCTGAAACTATCAATATTAAATCATACTGAGGAATTTGAACGATTGAATAATGAAATTAAATTTATGAAAGAGAACCATCAAAAATTGAAAGATTTACATTTCCATCATATTTCCGGACATGCTGGATTAATTATTGCTTTAATACTAATGATAGTATTAATAATATATTTCATACGGAAATGTGCTGTGCAACAAAGAATGCAAGCAATAACCTTTGCAGGTCCGTTGCCAGTACTATAAATATCAATAGTAAATAAACAATAAAATAATATAACAAATAAAAATATACAGTCCACTAATAGAAAATGTACTTCTACATAGAAAAAGCAAAATGTTTAAAATAAGTTAATTGAGTACAAATTGTTGAATTAAAAATAATATAAACCATAATTGTAATCCAATAAAATTAAAAGCCAGAAAAACTAGGCCCATTGAAATCTTAGTTGCAAAATAAATGAACATATATCAAATAAATACAGTCCACTACTGTTATAAATGCAACTAATATACTAATGTACATCTCAGCTTGCTGGCCCTTTGGCAGAATGTTCACACATGAACACGAATATATTTAAAGACTTACAATTTTGGGCTCCGTTCATATCTTATGTAAATGAATCGAGAGCGATAAATTATATTTAGGATTTTGTTATCTAAGGCGACATGGGTGCATTGCTCAAAAACATGTAATTTAAGTGCACACTACATGAGTCAGTCACTTGAGATCGTTCCCCGCCTCCTAAAATAGTCCCTTAGTGGGAGACCACAGATAAGGTCCTCGCCGCTCAAGATAGGCAGATGTGCCCGAGCGTGGGACCTCGATAAGGCGGGGACTATTTACTTAGGCCTCTGCGTAGGCCATTTACTTTAAGATGCGATTCTCATGTCACCTATTTAAACCGAAGATAATTCCAAATAAAATCAGTTTCTTACAAAAACTCAACGAGTAAAGTCTTCTCATTTGGGACTTTACAACTATATTAAAAAGCTTAAAATATACGCTTTGAATTGCTGTTTTGTGTGGAATTTACGCCGTAACTAAAACTAGCCAATAAAGAGCTAAGACAAATAGAAACATACGCACAGGACCCATGGGAAATAAGCAGGAGTTTGTAAATTCCCCGCAGCTCCCACGTAGTTTTCTGTTTCATAGCGTGAAAAAAAATTGTGAAATAGACATAGGATTTAAGTAATGAGTCTATGGGCTCGATTTGGAATTATCTGTGCACTGCACCGCTCTGAACCCATAAAGGCAGCACTTGAGTCTTGAATGACTGCTAAGAGAACATGTTAAAATAAATATTACGTAGAGATTTTGGTTAGCTAAAGTCTAAAAATATTTGTAAATCTACAATTGTATATATGTTTTTGGGGTTTTCTTTTGTAAAATCAGTCGGCGCGAGGAAATATAATATTAAACAATTACAACATTGGGATAGCCAACTCGGCAAACGTGGTGGTGACTACTCGAATATATGCATCTTCTATTGTATATATTTGTAAGCGTAATCAACAATTGCTTCGGTTTCGCATGGAGTTTTCTTAGCATTTGAGTGTCTTGTGTTGTTTTCAATCAGATTCAAAGTGTTATAAAAAATATACAATATGTGGTAAATATATGTAACATGTACATACATATTTATCTACGCTGCAAGTTTTACAATCTATTGCATTGGCAAGTTAAGCAGCCGCAGCATTTCGCCTATTCACTAAATGACAACCAGATTAATCTTAAAAAGTGATATTGCAGAAAAATAAATTTTTAATTTAAATAGGAAAATATTCAATCATTGCAATGCTGATAAAAAAAATGAGCGAAAATTTATGTATATATAAAGTCATTTAGTAAATACCCGACTTGCGCTTGCTTAAACTACTCTTGCACATTAAACATTGTAATAAAACAACAAACTAAAACCTACGCTAAAAATAAATACAATAAATTAGTTAAGTCCTAAAGAGAAAATGCTTAGCAACATTTAGTGTGGATTTCTCTGCATAATTCTTCTCTCAACTTTCTCGCATTTTGGTTTGTCTATTTACAATTGTATCAGTTTTCCGGTTTGTTTTCCCGACATTTGTTTGGGTCGAAGCTCAAGCTACTGGCGACGAATCGCCTTTCATGTCGCGCTCACGAAAAAACCCGCGCTCCGTCTTGCACTCGCGTATGGTAACGGTCTCCAGGTTTACGGTGACGTCTGTGATCACCACCCGGTTGGATATGTTGCATTTGGCCGGCAGCCAGAAGCGCGGCGGAAGGGCACGCGGCGAAAGAGGAGTAAGCGGCTGTTTCTGGTTGATAGCCAGGTTGTTGCACGGTTTTGGTATGTTATTGTTCTCGGAAGGAACCTGTGGCGCCTGTTGGTTGCCTTCCTCGTTGGCTACTTCTTCTTCCTCAGCTCCGGACTCTGCGGGCGTTGTGTTTATGGCTTCTGTGGCCAGTGGGGTGGCCTGCTGCTCAGATTTCAGCTGCGTTGCAGCCTCGCTGGCAATCTTTTCCGCTTGCTGCTGATCCTGGAAGGGCTGCTGCTGGCTGGGAGTTACCTGCTGGGTCGGCTGAGGCTTAATAGTGGGGCCATCTGGGGAGGTCTTAATCGTAACTCCAATCTTGCCCGATTCCTTGAGCACCTCGGCTTTGCGTTTGGTGCCGATCAGCGGCTGATCCTCGGAGCTGGAGGAGTTGCTGTCCGGCTCGGGGACAAATGAGTTGTGCGTGAAGCTGCTGTTCGAGGAGGAGCTGTGATCAATGCGCTGACGCTTGGACTCGTGGTGGTGGTGATGATGATGGTGGGTCAGCGGAGATTCCGAGCGCCGTCCACTGTTGCGTTCGGACTTGATGTGGTGATGATGGTGGTGGTGGTGATGGTGCTTCTTCTCCTTCTTCGACTCCTTATCGTGGGTAGCCGATGAGGTGGTGGCTTGATGCGTGTCCACATCGTTTTCGGTGAAGGTGTACTCATCCTCCTCGGATTCCGGCTCCGGATCGGGTTCTTTCTCCTTCTTCTTAATGCCTCGCTTGGAGGGAGTTCCGGAGGATTTGTTCGTTTGTTCGTAGATGTCGATGAGGCGGCGATCCAGGATGTTTACCTCCGGTTCCCAGGTGTTGTAGCGCTGGTTCCAGCCCTTCCACTTGACACGGTACTCCACGACGCCCTGGAAAATCGAGTAAGTGAAGGAGTGGGGGTGGATTGCATTTTCTTAGACAACTAATTGATTTTCCATTCAGCGAAACAAAAACACGCCTCACATACACACACACACACATACGAACGCACTACGCACACACACATGCATCGTGCAAATGGTGGTTGCAGCAGCAGATGTCCTCTGGCCAAAAAATGTCGAAGGACATGTGACCTTGTGGACTATACATATATCCTGCGTGTGCTGCGCATATTGCATTTGCCATTTTTAGCGGAGCATCCCGTTTTGGTCGCCTTTTTCGAATTTGTTTACGCTCATCTCACCTTCTTAACGCGCTTTTGGATGATTTTCTCAGCCGCGTACACTAGATCGACTGGATCGTCGGTCGCATTGTCGCGCCCCAACTTCCCCTTACTCCCCTTGCCTCGACCAGTCATTTTTAATTAATAATCTTCTCGGAACGTTTTATTATTCGTTTTATTTGCAATTAACTTCTGGTTTACAATTCTGCGTACGTCGATAGTCGTCCGACTCGATTATTTTCATGTAAACAATCGATAGTGCTGCGAGGTGCAGAGTTACCGTGCTACAAAGAACTGGGATCATATCTTAGCAAGTAGCCGTGTCGCACACCCTTTCCTGGCAAAATTAGCAAAGACTCAAAACTTTGATGACTAGACACACCTAATTGTGCGTTTTTAAAATGTAAATGTTTTGTTAAAATATTTTCAGAATTTCTTGACATTTTTCTATTATTTATAAATGGGGTATATAAATGTTTTAGAAAACATTTTTTTGGCGCTGTTGCCTTATACACTATTTTCTTTTATCGTTTCTACAAATTACTAAACCGGCGAGAAGTTAAACCAATTAGCTTAAATATAAAATAGCTTTTAATCAAATTTTAATAAGCGCATTTTTAATGAATCCTTTGTACAGTATTCTTTTTAAACTGCATGTTGAATTGAATTCCAGGTAACGAAATATTATACTTTCGTTAACGTTTATCGTTGTGTTGCTTTCATCCCATATTGAGTTTTGATTTTCCTTTGTCCTGCTTCACTTATTGTATCACAAATTGCCACATATACTTCGCCCCATATTCCTATTCAATTAAGTTTGATAATTAACTTGATTACAACTGAACTAGTTACCCTCTTCGAACTCTTCAAATGCCACATCCTCAAGAGGGAGAGAAAGTGCGGGAGAGAGTGTGAGAAAGCACAAGAGCGCCGAAAGCTCAGGATGGATGTGAAAGGAAGTGGCCGACTGCAGATATTTTATGCCAGTTGTATGTTGGCCGAGGGTTCGCGTGGCGGGGGCGGCAACGACGATGACATTATTTTATTTATGCTGTGATAGTGAAATAACAACAACACCAAGACCAACAACTGAAATAACACCCATTCCCTTGAAATCAATCGCAATATTTTCGACGAGGGACGCGAAACGCATGGAGAATCTTCACACTTAACGACGAAAACGAGAAATTAACCAAAAGCTTTAACCAAAACATAAAGAAAAACACCAAGCAAATTGTTGCGAACCCTATAAATAGATTAATGTTTAATTCATAGTGAAAACAGCACCAATTAGCGCATAACCTATAAAATATTAGTCAATATGTTTAGCTAGTTACAATTTACATAGATGATATTTAATTAGTGGCTTCAAACAAAACACCAAGCAACCAAACAACCGAACAAAAAAGGGGAAAAACCAATACCTAGTTCAATTGTACGGAGCGAAAAACTAACGAATAGCGATTAGGAAAACTGGCCAACTGATAAGGCTGGCGAAAATATTAAGCTTATAGCATATAGGAAATAATAATAGCAACGGCAAACCACCCCATCTCCAGGCGAAAGCCCCGAATAGCGGATTCATTCAGAAAAACGTGCCACACAACCGGACGGGAGCGACGGACAACGGTAAATGTCAAAGTCATAAAGAGAAAACTCGGAAATGCCGATGAGAGAAAGCTCAGAGAAAACGTCAAAACTATGAGAGGCGATAAAAGCTAGCCAGTTACAGTTATATTGGGAGAAGCAATGCCAAGTGTCAAAATCGCAAAGAGAAAGTAACAAAAGAGAGACACAGCTTAACGAAAACTTCCGGTTATTTTTTAACCAGTAGATTGAGCATTACGGCCATATATTAACGCAAACAGGACAATGGAATAGCTTGTATTTATCAGTCGTTTTGCCTAAAAAAAGAGTTTATAAAAAGAAAAGAGAAAGGAACGCCGCAATAGGAGGTCATACAAATCCTCAGAAGAGGGGTCGATGATAATGTGACACAATTCTATTCAATATGCGCAAATAAAAGAGACAGTTTCGGAGTTAATTAGGGGAAAGCCTAGATAAAGCTCAGAGCAAATCCCGAATCTAAACCAATGAGAAAGTGAAAGCTCAGGATAAAAGCGTCAGCACAACTTTTGGCCAAGACACAATCCAATAAAATCGAAACCAATGGCCAGCACAGCGGTGGGACTGGGAGGCGGCGAAGGTGACCCCGGGGCGGGAGGACCGCCAGCGGGATCAGCGCATCCCGACGACGCCAGCAGCATGAGCGACGACGTCTTCGAGGATGCGGAGACCACCCAGGCCAGGATCGAGGAGCTGCGTCGCCGGCCCTTTGGCGATGGCTCCTACAATCCCCCCGCAGCGCCCGCCTCAGTTTCCGCCTCGATAACGACGACAACGACACAGCAGCAGCAACAACATCACAATCCTTCGCATCACCACCAATCCTCGCACCACCAACCATCCCACCACCATCACCACCACCACCACAGCCAGCTGAGTTTGACGGGCAGCCATCACTACCACGACGATGCTATCATGGCGCCCGTTCAGCGCTCGGCCACCGGATATCCTGGCTATCGTCCCTCCCGCGAGGCAATGCAGATGTATGCGTACGGAACGGATGACTACGACGATGACTATAACGATGGTTGGCGATCGTATCGCTACGATGAAGTGGACATGCACCCAGCCCCGTCCAACGCCCATCAGCAGCCCTTCGATGATACGGTTAACCACAAGACGATCCTGCTGGGGGATTCGGGCGTGGGAAAGACCTCCTTCCTGGTCAAATACAATACGGGCGAGTTCCGACTGGGTTCCTTTTCCGCCACAGTGGGCATTGCGCTTACGGTGAGTTTTGAATACTGCAGTACCACAGTTTGTAAGTAGAAACTACTCTAGCTCCATATGCTGTAACTCGAACCAAAGGATTACCGTTTTATAAACTACTTTCTCGGTAAAAGCAACATCAAAGCAATGCAAAGTACTTGGTAGCCTAACCCGTGAATTTAATGATATGCCAACTTAAATACAGAATGGAACTCTCGCATGTTGACAGATGTTGGTTCGAGTTGCAGAAGTTCGAGCGTGGTGCCCAAGCTGTGGAACTCACTTGGCCTTAAACTTGCGATTGTGGGCGAATCCGTAGCGCTGCCTGCTGCATGAAACCCGCACAGTAGCCTGACCCCGCCTACTTAACCAGCCGCCCCTTTCCCCGCCCATGTATTGACGCACATTCGAATGGGCTCGCTTATGTAGTAAGAGTACGTCTGTGTGCATTGGCCTGCTGTGTGTACCTAATTGGGGAGCAGTTCCTGCTTTTGGTAATATAAGTCTCCGCCTTCGGGGCACTGGGGAGTAAATAACTAATCCAAATCTCATAACAGACTGTCGTTTTTTCAAAATTTTCTCTATGGCTGTTACGCCTAAATTCGTTTAAATATTATTATTTGTAGTAGTGCCATTTACATACATATATTTCTAGTTTTCGGTACAGAGACATGTTATTACTATTCCGCAGTAAATAATAAAACTCTTTTCGCCTCCTAAACGTATTAAAAATGACAAGACCAATTGGAATCCTTTCTCGCAGTGCACCTTTTTACTCCGCTAAATAGGCAACATATTGTTCGGGTAATCGCCGGAGATTTTCTATTTTTGGCGGGCATGCTGAAATCCCCCAAATTGATTTTTTCCCGCACGGTAAATATAAATCTCTGCGTTCGACCTTTTCCACGTTGTTGTGTTGTGCTGACATTGATGGCTGTCTGTGTGTGACTGTATGTGCAGCGCGCACTCACACACTCGCGCGACCTGTTGCTGTTGCCTTTCACTTTCACTCACCGCAATCCGCACCACACACAGATACGAACTCTCCCACGCTCACCCTCACGCCCGCACACAGGCGCAATCAGAGACACAGACACAGACAGACAGCCACCGCAATGGCCGCCAGTGAAGTTCAAGTGCAACGGTTTTCAGTTGCCTCGGATGTTGCTGCTGCTGATTTTCCCCCTGCTAGCCCGCTTTTCCCCATTGCAACACTAAGCGCGTGCTCAACTTCGGGGCACAAACATTTCTCCATCAGGGTGGGACACTGGTTCAGAAAACTACTTAAAACTATTAAACTTCGGAGCATTATATACATAAGATCCATATGATTATATAGCGGTAGCATTTGTATGTTTCAGGAATTTTCATATTTCTAACTAAAAATCTTAATCATATTTATTTTCACAAAGTATCTGAAATTTTGAAATTCTCGCCCTGATATGGAATTTCGCAGTATGGTATGGAATTGGAAGTAAGAAGAATATTCTGGCAAGAATCGGAGCACCCTATTGAACAGACACCTGAGTCCTGAAACCTACCAAATCCCCTTCCCGTTCCCCGCCACCTTTAACGTTTCTAGGCCAGGGTTGCTGCTGCTGCTCCTGATTCCAAGCCAAAGCCGAAATAGCCGAAGCCACACGAACTACAACTCAAACTGAAATCGGACTGAAAGCGAAGCCGAAGGACTCGGCTGCTGCGAAGGATTGCGAGGAATTGAGACTGATGCGACGATGGTTTTCTCCTGGGCCCGCCAGTCAGTCTAGCTGTGTGTTCCGATAAGCATCGGTCGCGCATCCTTCGCATCCCTCGCAGCTTTTCCGTATTTCCCAGCCAGGTGGAAGGCTGAACCAGCTGCTCCAGCCGAAAAAACACTCGGTCGCGAGTTTCCGAGCCAAGTAGAGTGAAGTGCTGGTTTGTGTCTGACTTTCTGAGGCGCGCTCATTAAAGACTTACTACATTTTGTAAACATTTAGTAAGCACTTGCATTTAAGCAGCAGTTCTTATTTACTTTATTACTTCCTAATTTTTATCCTTTTACCATCCTGCGCGCGTGTGTGTGCAAATGGCTTGTGTGTTGTGATGTCTGGATGATTTGACAAGGTCCTGCGCGTGTTAAAAATAAATAAAAACAATTATGGTAGACTGGCTTTTGCTCGGTACTCAATAATTGAAGGGCAGCGGAAAATGGTTGTAACCAACATTCTTTTGGCTTTGGTTGCGTTGAGCGGATTTGGGAATTTCGGTTTCCTTCTAATTGATTAATCTGTTTGAAACATTCTGAAGTATAAGTTATGCCTATATATGATACTATCTTGGTTTGTTAGGCATAACAAGGAACTAGACATATAATAGATATTTGTCAATACTAACATGTTAAATATTTTCAAGGTTTGGAACTGGAAATTACTTATTAACGGTTTTGAAGCTTAAAGGGACAAACACTAATTAATTCATTACCTTACTTATGATTATTAAGATGCTAGAATGGAAATATGTATACTTTTTTAAAGACTTAACACATTGCCGCCAAACCAACATATTTTCGCAGAAAACCTTTGGTTTAAGTAAATCATTGTTGTCATTTTCGGCGAATTCTGATAATTCGGTTAATTGGAAAATTCAATTGTTTTGCAGAGTTCTCGACTCATTTGCCACTAGCTTATTGTCTAAATTAAATTGGAATTTGATAAATGCAATTAAATGTAAGCCAATTTATACCCGAACCTTATGTCTCTCACATCTTAACCAGATTCCATTGTTGTTTACTCGGACTCGGGTTTCATTCAAATGCGCATTAATTATGTGGGAGTCAATAACTGCTGATGAACACAAAAGTGCCGAGGGCCACGGTGATGATTTTCCATTGATATCAGCTTTTTTAACAACGAACTTATATTAGTGTCTAACAAGCTAGAAGCTGAGGTACATTCCTTAAGTGGCTTTTCGCTTTAAACGTTATTCATAGAGATAAATGAGCCATCGATTTTCGAAATTAAAATTAGTTTTGCCTATCTGCGACGATTTGAAAAATTTCAAAAGCGGTTGGTTGAGGAGAATAGGTCTATAAAGCCCCCAAAACTTTTCTTTCACTGCCACAGGTGTCCTCTTTCTTGTCGTTTCGAAATTTCCTGGGCCGTCCCCTTGGGGTGAAAGTCACTTGAACCGTCGTTTAAGCCGATTAGTAGCACAAATCTCCTGGGTGGTGAGTGCCCCTCCTTCAGAGGAGCCCTTTCCTTTGTCCCTCCGCTCGGAATGACCACTAATATGCACTGGAACTAAATTGTTGTGTGGCTGGCCTGGCAGTTTTATGAAACCTTCGCGCAAGCACTTCGCCTTTTGTCCTGCGAATTGGCTCACTCGCCAGTTTGAAGTTTTACTAAAAAAAAAAAGAATGCCGGGTGAGTATTCTACGGAAGTTAGCAGAATAATAGAGCTTTTTGAAAAGTCTCGATCCTATTAGCTAAACTAAACTATGAATTAACTAAATTAACTAAATGTTAATTGCAGAAACTTCATCATAAAAACCCCTTTTTAAAAGTGAGTCAGGGTTACCTAAAACGAAAACCCTTAATGAAAAGGTAAAGCCTACCATATGAAGTATATATTTTCTTGAACAGTATCAACATCCGAGTTTAAATAGTTAGGTCCATCGAACTTGTTTACTGGCTTTAAAGATATCTGCATTACATTTTTTCAAAAGTCTATTTCCTTTGCAAGTAACATACATTTTAGAACGGCCCGGTTCGGAACACTACGTACATCAAATAGCTACCATTTTAATCACAAAGAGTACTAATTTGGAAATTTAATATTAATTAATTACTTAAAAACAGTCAAACAATTAATTATAAACAATGGAAAATAGAGGTCAATAAAACCAAATTGATACATTTTTGCAATGTAAGATATTTGGTTACTCGTTATCGTTGGTTATATTGATAATCTTTTCCCGATCCAACTATAAAATTTGTTGCAAAAGAGATTTCTAGCTCGAGCGGTGCTGTATGTCCTTTTGCGTGGGATTCAGTCCATCCATCTGGCTCGTCATTTCCTTAAAGCTGTCCGTGCAAACAGGAAACAGACAATGGTCTGGCGCTTCTGTCTGCTCCTTGTTGCCGTTTAAGCGGCGTGATTGAACGCTAAATTGAATGTAAGTCAGTGTGTCCTTACATCTGTGTGTTCTGCTTTCCTCTTGGTGGTTGTGTGCCCTTGTGCGTGTGTATGCGTGGACAGGACATACTTGTACGCTTACACGAGCATTCTGTACTGAGTGGGAGATCCGGCGGCGTCGGTAGCTGTGCAATGAACCGTTCCGGTGGCTATTCCCCCACTTTCTTCCCAGCGGACCAACCACTTTCTCCCTTTCTCCTTTCGCTTTGTGCGATTACACGGCAAGCTGCAAATGGGAACGGGAGTGGGAACTTTCGTTTTTGCTCACCCAATTTATGAAAGAAACTGAAAAATGCTGCTTAACTTTTAACTTTGAACAAATTTTGTGGAGTCCGGGAAAGGAAATTTCGCTTTTCCTTTTTGTCTCTCCGCCTTTTGGTTGTTGTCACCTACAGCGATGGGGTACACTGGAAAAAGCATTTTCGATTTGAATCAACTATTTTCACAGTCAAAAGACCTTCCTTTGAATGAAATATAACAGAATGGAAGCTCATGAATTAATATTAATTGTATTTTTCATAACTTAAGATTCACAACAATTTGAAATAGAAGTAGATTTTGTATTGAAAAATTCTTTTTTTTCTTACTAACAGCATTATTTTAATCTGTAGGGTATGAAATAGAAAGAAAAGCATCAGCTGGGGCGAAAGCTGCGACAACCCAATTAAAAACTTTTGTTATCAGGCACTGCGTTTTAAGTTGATTTAAGTAAATTGCTCGATGGCCGTTGGGAAAGGTTGTTTCATGGATTGACACCTCATTGACCCGCGAGCGGGGTCACGCTGGTGGAAAAGGGTCAACTTTTTGAATATCATTTTTCATATTTGCATAAGGGGAAGCGAAATGCCCACAGGCCACAAAAATGTCTATATAGAATTAAATTTAATTCGGGCATAATTAAAGGTCTCAATTTGTGTGCGTTGCTAGGAATGTGTTCCTAATTGGTAAAATTAAACTTTTGTCTGATTTTGGCTGAAAGCCTATCCGATTTCAATGTCCTTTGATGCGAAATGTTTGTTATTAATCTGTTCACTAGGTCTTTATTTCAACCAAAATTTAATTTAAAACCAAGGCCGTTAAAACATTTACTAGATGTAAAAATAATCACAAATATATTCAATAGCAATAGCAATTTAAGTTTTTCCAGTAACAGCTGCCTTTCAACGAACCTTTCTCCATTTATAAAATTTGTCCCTGGGTTATCCGATTTCGTTGCCATTCCATCTTTAGCACTTAGCCCCGTTTTAACTGCTCTCAGAAAAGCAGTTAACAATTCGCACGTGTTCGCTGCCGTTGACCTGCATTTAACTCCCCCCGTCGAAGGCCGTCATAAAAAAGCGCTTTAAGGAGGTCAAAAATAAAGGTTGCAGATGGCGTGGGATGGATGGATGGTGGAGTTCACCGGGATCTGCTGGTCCCATAACTTCGATAAACCAGCTTCGAACGCCTCAATCCCACCCCAAATCAGCCAAATCAAAAGGGTTTTGTCTGAAAATTGAAAGCCCAACAAGCGTATTGATATATGTATTGGCATTTGGCCATTTGTTGAGCTGCGAATTAAATTAAAGTTCGGATGAATTTTGCTCTACTGCCAGCAGCAACCCCAAAGCCATCAAAGTAAATAAGAGTTCAGCAATTTTTGGTAGATGAAATGTGATTTCTAGTTTATGTATTCGCTTACGGGGGGTAAATTTATGCGTTGTGTGTTATTGAAATTATTGATTTGGATTCAATAAAAACCTTCTAGAAGTATATTTGAAAATTTATCAGCTGCGCACTTGCTGTTAGCTTATTGATGGCTTTTGCAATTATATAAAACTTAAGAATGAACTTTTATTTATTTTTGAATAAGCATTTTAAATTTTTATTTATCGAAATTATATCTTCATCTTCTAATCTTTAAAAATATTTATATTAAAAATACATTCTGGAAAATAGCAAACTGGGAAGTTCCCAGTTCCCAGCCAAAACGCTTTTTGGCCCCAAAAAGTATGCTAATATTATTGGCAGCATTCCCGTATATACAAGCTATTTGTAATCACTTAATTATACTGGCGCCTTGGCCATTCGTGGTTACTAATGAGCGGTAGTTAATCACAGAGTTGGACCATTACTAACCTTTGACACCCCATCCCCCTCCTCACCTCCTCCCCTGCTTTAGCACTTCACCAACTTCCTCCTGCAGGACGAGCCAATGCATAATGAGCCAAAAATTTAGTTAGCCACGGCTTCGGTCCGCTGATTTTGCTCCTGCTTTCGCTTTTGGCGGCGTTGCGGTTTGCTTGCCAACTGTTGATTTAGCGACAGAGACCGCAACCAAACATCGTTCACCACCCACTGTTCCATTCGTATCCACCCACCCACCGCCCACTTTCACCACTGTTGTCAACGACAGTTGTTGTTTTGTGGCCCCGGAGCATTTGTGGGTTTCGGTTTTCATTTCATTTCGCCAAAAAGGAGAAAGCGTGGAAATTACATTCAATTTGCATCTGGTGGTTTATTGTTTTATGTCGAAATATTCATGTATTTTATGAACAAACCCGTACATATTTACGAACGCACGATAATGAAAGTTCCCATCTTGTTTGTGCTTTTAATGAGTTTAAATGACTTTGACGGAACCTACTGAGTGTGAATATGAAAGTGTGCGTGTGTGTGAGTGTGTATCTATGACCTAAACAAACTTCAGTTTTGGGTTACTTCTTCCTGGGGGTTGGTGTTTTCTGTTTTCAGCCCATCAATAATGAAGACACTTCCGACATCCGAGTCGAGATTATTGATTTATGTGCGTGTGTTAAATATAGAATCAGGCCAATCAGCAGGAAGTAAAGAGGTTTCAAGAAGATGCGTCGGCAGCAGACAAGATATCGGAGTGATTCCATCGCTAGTCCGTCGGGCTCCCGCAAGCCCTCCATTTCGGTGGCCACCCCAACGCCGTTGGCCAGTGGATCCCCCACTCGCCGGGAGTCCCTGGTCAAGCCCACCTGGCAGCACATCACACCCGGCCAGCTGCCACCCAAAACGCTGGACAAGATCAATGGCATTGCCTCGGACGATTCGGACGACGATGGCTATCCGAAGAGGCGACCCAGCGTGATTGTCCACCAGCGCCAGCAGTCCATCTCCCAGCAGCCTCTGCTGCCGGAATACATGACCTCAGCCTCCATATTCCGGGATCATGCTCCACAGACATCGCAATCGCAGTCGCAATCACATCATCTGCCATCTGGCAATGGTTTCATGGCCCGATTGAATAGCGTACGGCTGGCCAGCGCGACGGAGCAACAGCCACTTCTGGATTCCGGAGGAGGAGTATCGGCAACTGCCGTGGCCAGGCCACCTGTTGCACCGGCTCCAGTTGCTCCGGGACCGGGAAGCGAGGGAGCCAGCGCAACGCTCTGCAAGAACGCTGGACGGGCACTCATCCGCATGATTTCATCGAGCAAGGCTCCGGAGGAGGAAGACGAATTCGATATCATGGGCAAGGTGAATAATACTGGGAAAACGGGAAATTAATTAGGAAAATATCGAATGAATAGTATGATAGATTGGGAAGTAAGTGAGATAAAATGAGTGCAAAAGTTGTTAGGGCACTAGCTACGAAAACTATTAGTAAATTTTTTAAAAATGTTACGAAGAAGGCAGTTCAGTCAATTTTTCATAAAACTGAGCTGTATGTTTTTTCTGCCATATAAGTTTTAAATTGAAATATTTATTTATTTGCCAACAATAATACTTTACACATTTTACTCGTTTCCTAAGGATACTCTCCCCCGTTCACTTCAAAAAAAGTGACACAATGAAAAACCCCCTTGTTGCTTCAACTCGTCAACTGCCAATTTGCATTTTCCAAAAAGCGGCGACAAAGGCGTTCTGAGGAAAAAACAAAATATATGTGCTTTATTATGGGTATATTTATCTGCAACTTGACGAGTTACCTCCCCCAGTAACTTGGTCGTGAGGCCGCAATTTTATTTATATAGTATACCTTTTTGTTGGCTGCCTCCGACTTTTACGAACAGGCTTATATTCGTTCGCGCCCCTGATCGGCTTTTGGCCTGTTTTACAATGTGATTTACATAAGCAGGCGAAAAGGAAGTCATAAAATTCAATAAAGTGCAGAGTGACAAAGGAAATTAAATGCGCAGACAACAAGGACGAGTAGAAAGTTGGAGAGCAAAAGCAAAGTTTCTTGCGACATTTGGTTCCGTAGAACTGCAGCTGCTGTTGATTAGAATAATTCGGTGGAATTATGACAGCACTTCGGGCGGCGACTTCCTCCTGTCGTCCAAATGCCAACACAGTCGTGAAAATGAAAAATATATAAAACAGTAGCTGCATAAAATTCCATTTACTTGACTCGCTCGTTAAATGTTGACTGCTGAAGAGGGGACTAGTCGAATTTGCATGAATCCCGCTTAAAGGCACTTAAAGCCATAGATGGGTAATTATTTTTATATTTATTCCGCCCATGAATAGAGCTGGTATTAAGGCAAAGAGAAACACTTTATAAAAACGTCTGAACCTAGAATATTAATTTATTTATTTGTTTATTTTATATTATTTTTATTATTGCAAATACAGGGATTTATTTGAGTAGGTCTGCTCACCGTTTTTATGTAACATTTGTGCTGGGTGACCAGCTGCTAGCTGAGAAATTCCCTGGAAAATCAGCAATTGCATGTTTGCATAACCAAACCAACTTTGCGTATTTTAGTCGAGCCAACAGCGGCTATCAGCAGTAGCCTTTAAAAGCATTTTAGGAGGTAAACTGAAAGGGGGAAGTGCCTTACGGTAAGGATATCCCGAAACTGAGAGCATTCAACACTCCCGCCCGACTGTCATGTAAAATTCATAAGCAGTTCATTAAATATTTAGCTGGAAACATTAGGTTGCGGCATAAATTATTATGTGAAAATCGAACCACTACAATGTACTTAACAATTCACGTATCACATGGTTTTCTTTGGTTTTTCTTGGCTTTCCCCGGCGCCCCCTTGGCATCCGAAAAATAGGTCATAATGCTGGGCGATTCGGGAGTGGGCAAGACCTCACTTTTGATCCGTTTCCGCGATGGTCGCTATGTGCCGAGCTATTTCCTCAGCACAGTTGGCATTGATTTTAGGGTAAGCGCTTCATTCCCGCCGTTTGTTCTTTTCCATTCTGTTCAAATCTCTGTGTGTCTGTCGGTTCAGTTCCCTCTTTCTGTATACTGTATGGTTTGTTGTCAATGTCATTATCCTTCTTGTTGTTAATGTTTTTGTCGTTATTGTTGATGTTGTTGTGGATAGTGTTCCTATCATTGTTGTTCTTTCCACATAAGTGTTTTCTCCTCCTCTCAGCTTAGTTTATACACATCACTGACTCTGTCTGTCTACGAAATCTACATCATTTATCTCTCTATTTGAACTGTCCATCATTGGGTACACAAGGAAAATTATTTGCATTTAATACAGAAGAGGTAATAAATAAATCAGTTAATCAGTTAATTAACCTCTGAAAATTGTAAAATATTTTGTGTTAACTACTAAATGTAAAATTTAAGAGGTAGAATCGTCCGTCCGTTCGTAGGTCCTTCCGTACTTGGGAAGTATAAAGCTAGAAAATTGAAATTTGGCATGCGGGGTCTACCGACGCAAAATCTGCTTGCTACAGCACTCGCTTTACTGGTTGATTATCGCCATCACTTTTACACTTCCATCAGCTAAGGGTAATAGTCGCTGCTTTTAGCCACATTATACTCTTTTGTCTAACAGTTTTTTAAATATGTTAAATATAACGAACATTTTTTAAAATCTACATTTAAATTATCCATATTAATTTATAATAGAACATAAAAACTTCTTTCCGTGTGATACACTCCCCCTGTGTGACTCCCTTTTTCTGAGTCCTCTCAACAGTTGTCAAAATTCTGTATGCGATTTTCACCTCTGTCTGTATCTTTCCACCCCGCTTGTTTCTGTCGCCTTATAACCGCTTGTTTCTGCCTCTTTCGCTGACCCGTCTATGGGCTGTGGTTTTCATGATTTTGTAGTCGCCTGCGGTTGTCCTCTTTACGTTTAGTTCTTGTTCAAACCCAACCTCCTACTTTGTTGATAGAGATAAAAATCCTTGGGGGACTGTTTATTAAAAAGCATGTGAACTTGAAAAGGACTTGTTGATGTCTTATCCGTGTCTTTGTCAGTGTGTCTGTGTGTGTGCTTGCCGTTTGTTCTTGTTCGGTGTATTTAACCAGTTGTTGTTGTTGCTTTCAGTGTGCTTATTATTGTGCGCGGTTTAACATTTAGGGACTTTGTTATCCTGGCCGGAGGCATTTCCTTTGCCTCAGTCTATAACCTCCCATATATCCATCCTCCTTTCTATGTGATTCATGGCTCATAAATTTATTAAACTACCCGTGTTACCTATCTCTCACACTCTCTCTCTCTTTCTCCATCCACTACTATTTGTCTCTGTCCCGGGGAATTTTACAAGTGCCCCATGCGTTTGGCGTTTCCTTGACTTTAAATTGTTGCCATGTTTTCTATATTAAATGTGTCGACTCTGCCATTGTCTAACCGTGGCCTCGGGGATGCACCTCATCCCCATAGAGTCACTCACACCCACTTCGCCGGCTTCCAAGTGGGGCATTGGGGAATGAACTGGGGAATGAAATTTAATTCGCTGGGGAGTTGTTCATGTTGATTTTTCAACTTGGCTGATTCTTGGCCAAAGTCTAAAGTAAACGAATATCGTGTATGACTGCTTGCCAATTTATGGATAATTAAATGTTTAAACTCCCTAGATGTACGAAAAGTTATCCATTTGTGTGTTGTATGATATGTGCACGCATTCATTTATTTATTTTCATTTCAATTGAAATTATATATACTTTTTTTTACTTTATATGTAACTAAGTATACGTTTCCTATACGTACGAAAGAAAATACGATTTCAATATAAGGTATTTGGTAAGGATGTAGATGATATACAACAATTAAATGGATGCATTTTAAGTTTACCTGAGATTCTAATCATTACAACTAAATTTTAGTTATGACAAAGAAAGAAATAACTCCACATATTTCTTTACTATCATTAAAATAAAAAAAACCTTTTGAAATGAAACCAACGAAGTGGTGGCGCTTCATGAGCCCAGTCTATGATAAGCCAGAAATTCTTGGCTCATCTTTTTAGTCGTGTTTTCTTCTCATAAATACAAATCAAATCAAGGCAATATGCCGCACAGTCACATTAAAGTGATGACACCCCGTACTTGAATCTTTTGCTGTGTGTCGTGTATTTTTTGTGTGTGTGTTTTTTTTATGTATTCCCTGGCCCGTACACTTTTATGGTATTGACTGACTGTCTAAGTAGTTAGTGGAGAAGCAACATGGGGCCATCGTGATGCCAATAGCCGGACGAACCCGCAACGTCTGCTGTTCATTATTCGGGTAAAAGAAAAACGGAAGAGGAGGTGGCTTATCACTCTGTCGGATCCTTCGACCTTTTGGCTTTCATCAATTCAACGGATGCCCGTACTTATGAATATTCCCCCCGACCTCGTACTCCATTACTTTTAAGAAGTGTGCATGTGAAATTTGGGTAGAGACCACGTTGCGCATAAGTTACATGTATTAAGTATACGCAACGGTATCCCCCTCGTCTGCAAGCATTTTGCTCCCATTCTATTTGTAGTTTAAAGGCACGGTTTTTGTGCATGTACATTTCGTAAATTAATTGCATTTTACATATCAATTGCATTTCCACGGCCCGGTTTCCTGTTTGGCATTGATAAAATAATAAATTAAATATCCTTCAATTATAAAAATACCAACAGAACAAAGTGGTGGTCGTCGATGGAACGCGCGTCAAGCTGCAAATCTGGGACACAGCTGGTCAGGAGCGATTCCGGAGCGTTACCCACGCCTATTATCGCGACGCGCACGGTGAGCTACCCACGAGTATTATATATTATTATATATTTTTATTATTCAATATTTAATCTTCAAGCATTTGTGGAAAAATGCAGTACTAAAACCCAATGCTCGATCTGTTTAGAAAACCGAAATTCTCCAGGTCAATGAAATTCCTTCAAATTGTTAGGGGTAATTTTTATTCAAAGAACATCCAGTTTTTCCGTTATTTCCTCGTGCATATAAAGAAAACAGAAATGGAGTGATTTCGTAACACACGGAAATGTGATCATTTTGCACATATTTAAAAAAATGTATTAGTTTGATGTTATATCTAATACACCACATATTTATTGAAGTTTGAATGTATATTTTAAATTTCAATTACTTTATTTTTTATCGAATAACTATCCTTGTTTCGGATGCACTTTATCCTACCTTTGCTACTGAACCTAATTGCATTTTTCAACCGAAGCTCTACTGCTGCTGTACGACGTGACCAACAAGACCACCTATGACAACATTCGCGCCTGGCTGGGCGAGATCCGGGAGTACGCGCAGGAGGACGTGGTCATCGTTTTAATAGGTGAGAGATCGGGTTAAAGGGCCTTGATTGAACTTAATCAACTTACGAGCTTCGAATCGAATCAACTTTTCGCTTCAATCCGCAGGCAACAAGGCCGACTGCAGCGGCAGCGAGCGGCAGGTGAAGCGGGAGGATGGGGAGCGTTTGGGGCGGGAGCACAACGTGCCCTTCATGGAGACCTCGGCCAAGACGGGACTCAATGTGGAGCTGTCCTTCACAGCGGTGGCCAGGTGAGTTCTCCTTGCAACGCCATCCTAAATTCGATTTATTTCCAATTGGGAAAAAGACATATTGATTTAAAAATATATTAAGTATCTTAGCTATGTAAATTTGATCAAATTCACAAGATAATGCTTGGAATAGTTGAAAAGTTCAGTTTTCGTTTTTCATTTCTTCGAAAATGAAGGTATTCAGATTTAAAGCAAAGCTTTTACTATGAGGTTTCTATAGGCATTACTATAGGTTTCTTACAACTTGTATCCATAATATACTCTGTTTTAGGCTTAGTACAGAATTGATTAATACAGAATTAATTTTAGGAGATACGTATATTACTAGAACGTGAAACCACTATGGAATTCTTCGAAATTTCCCCGATCAATACATTTAATATCTTCATTCTCATTTGCAGGCAACTAAAGAGTCGCGGCTACGAGCACGGCGATGATGGAAAGTTCAATGTGCATGATTTTGTGCGTGACAATACAAAGGCGCGCTCGGTTTGCGCCCAGTGCAGGAACATGTAATTGAAATTGGCCAACTTGCGGATGACAGAAGAGCCATATCCTCCCGATCCCGCGCACAAAGACAACAATAAGCCCGCAGCCAGTTGAGATGGGAAGTGGGGCACTCGAAAGGAAGCAGAAGGACACGTTCGATGGCGCAGAGTCGAAATTCTGCATTTATTGAAACAAACCCAAAACGACAAAAAAGAAAATCACACAAAGACACTCGATAAGATTGCACCAATTTTGTAAGACCCTAGACGGAAGGTAGAGTACTCGGCATGTTTTGTAGGTAAATGGGGATTTCGGGGCGGAACGGGACGCGATACGCATAATTTTTATAGGGCAGGCCATTGGCATTGCGGCATCAGTAGGCCCGGTGCATAAATATTAAACTATATATATATATATATATATGTATATATACATACAAATATCCGTATACAACTGCATAAATTACTTTAAGGAGAGAGCCGACGGAACGCAGCAAAATCATGCCACATTGAGATTTATCCAGCACGCCGTTGGATTTCACTGAGGATAGAACTGCTTGGAGAATATATACCTACCTAAATAATCCAGAGGAGATCTCGGGATACTACAATTCCAATTAATGAGAAACAATCACTCAATTTACCTACTATTAGTTCTATTGATTTACTCCTAATTGTTAAGTGTTATGGACTATCGTTAAGTTTTAGGTCCAAACGAGGCCCTGAAAATTGTTTACACACCCCACTAATGAATACGCTACGCAATTAAGTTAATTATTACTAATTACGCCTGTGTAAGCCCAATCAGAAACCCATTCCCAAACCAATTTGAACAGCGCGCCCAGGCAAAGGTGTTGCGAATAATCAAAGGCAGTTGAACAACTTGAACATATACTATACTGAGCTACTACAGCAAAAGATAAAGAATCCGATGCATGCATATATCACGGAATGAATGTAAACTAGCTACTAAAAAGCGTTATATTCAAGCAGACGTCAAGTCTATACCATAAACAGCAAATACATATTTACATTGAATGTGGTTTAAAAAACAAGGCGGCAATTTGTTTCATTTTTGGGAAGTGCCCTACAGTACAATAGCATATTTTGAAATTTGCGCCCAATACAACAGTTGTTAGCAGCTGCTAACTCACATACTCACCACTGCTGTTAAGCGCTACAGGCGATGTTTTGCAAAACATCGCCCAACATCGATATCAAGAGAAACGTCGAGCTATCGAGAAAAATATTGAATCGACAGAACATGTGCTCTAGCTCCAGCCTCGGGAAACAAAACAGCGTAAATTGATAGGAATTTGATAGTTAATTACCTGGTAACTATGGCTGATCATGCTTTTCATCGGCCCGGGCCGCTGAAACAAGCGAACAAGGCTCACAAAACGGGTCGTCATCGCTCCAAAGGAGCAATAGACAATGCCCAAAAAGGTATGTGGAAATCTTAATAGCATCATCCAGAGTTCTAACCCACATGGGCGTTCACCTTTCACAGGGAAGATTGGACTGAGGCCTATCTCCCACAAGCACAAGCAGCAGCAGCGCAAGGAGCAGCGTCGCAACCAGATGAACCAGCTCAGGAAAAACAAAAGGGAGGAGGTGTTGGAGCAAAAGAGAAAACTAGGTGGTCAGAACACAGCTCCCTTTCTTGTGTGCCTACTACCCATGCACGAACAGATTGATCCCATGTCCGCATTGGAAATCCTAAAGAGCTGTGACAGCGAACTGGTCGTGGAGAACTCCCCAAGTGGCATTGTTTACATCAATCTTCCAAGGTTCAAGCAGCGTTTCGCTTTTGTCACACCACCAGTGGGACGCGGAAATGAGCTAATTGCCCTGGATTACCTTAAGGTTTGCGACACCACCCTGCTTTTGACCACCGCAGCCTTTGGCGATGACGAGATCTTCGACCGCTGGGGTCAACGGATCTTTAACATGATGTCAGCCCAGGGAATACCCACTCCGGTAGTAGCCCTCATGGATCTGGAGTCAATCAATCCCAAGCGTCGTCCTGCTGCCAAGCAGGCGGCTCAGAAGGTCATATCTAAGCTGTTGCCCGAGGAGAAGATCATGCAATTGGACACCGCTAGCGAGGCCTTGAATGTTATGCGGCGCATTGGAGGCCAGAAGAAGCGCATCCTCCATAACGTCGCCAATCGGCCACATCTCTTTGGAGATGTGGTAGAGTTTAAACCGGGCTCAGATCCCAGCGACGATCTGGGCACACTAGAAGTTACTGGTTTCTTACGTGGACAGTCTCTTAACGTGAATGGTTTGGTCCACATTCCCGGCTTGGGTGATTTCCAGCTAAGCCAGGTGGTGGCCCCTCCAGATCCGTATAAGCTAGATAAATCGCGCGATGGAGAGAATAGTGAGGTGCGTCTCTTGGATCGCAGTGATCCCTCTAAGCGCACTTCCCTTCAAAGCGAAAACATACCCGACCCCATGGACGCGGAGCAGACGTGGCCCACCGAAGACGAGATTGCCGCATCGCAGGCGGAAACTAAAAAGATGAAGCTTGTTAAGCGTGTACCCAAGGGCTACAGCGAGTACCAGGCTGCCTGGATTCCGGATGTGGAGGAAGTGGAAGACCCAGACGGTAAGGATGACGATGACATGAGTGAAGATGATGATGACGACAAAGAAGACGATAATGAGGACTTCATGTCGTGCGACAACAAATCCTTTGAGGATGAGTACGAGAAGCGGGACTCAGACACTGAGGAGTTCCAGGACACCGTGTCCGTGGCCTCGGAGGCTGCCATCAACGACGAAAAGTACGATCAGCAAATGGACTTCCAGGAGGAGCGTGAGACCCTGAAGAAGCTGCAGCAAGCACGCACGGATCAGCTTTGGCCCGATGAGATAGACACTCCTTTGGATGTGCCCGCTCGCGAGAGGTTCCAGAAATATCGCGGCTTAGAGTCCTTCCGAACTTCGCCTTGGGATGCCAAGGAGAATCTTCCCGCTGACTATGCTCGCATCTATCAGTTCCAGAACTTCGACCGCACCAAGCGTAGGATTCTTAATGAAGCCAAGGAGTTCGAGGGCGTTCTGGTAGGGATTTTCCAAAAATTCGGTTTTATAAGATTATAATGTTTTTGCTTTCAGCCTGGTTTATACGTCACTCTTTATGTGATAAATGTTCCTGAGAGCCGCTGGAATGCCTTCAAGTCCGCCCAGCTTATGGACAACATTATTGTATATGGAATGCTACCCCATGAGCACCAGATGTGCGTAATGAACGTGGTACTGCAGCGAATGCCCGACTCGGAGGTGCCGCTGAAGTCTAAAGAACAATTGATAATCCAGTGCGGCTATCGTCGCTTTGTTGTGAATCCCATTTACAGTCAGCACACCAATGGGGATAAGCATAAGGTAATATTTGGACTAATTTGTAATTGACTATTTATTAATGGATTATGTTTATCCAGTTCGAACGCTACTTCCGTCCGTACGAAACAGTTTGCGCCACGTTTTACGCACCGATTCAGTTCCCTCCGGCACCCGTGCTGGCCTTCAAGGTGAATCCCGACTCCACCCTGGCGCTGGTTGCCCGTGGACGCCTGCTGTCCTGCAATCCAGATCGTATTGTTCTCAAGCGCGTTGTTCTCAGCGGTCATCCCATGCGTATCAATCGCAAGTCGGCTTCTATTCGCTACATGTTCTTCTACAAGGAGGATGTGGAGTACTTCAAGCCTGTGAAACTAAGAACCAAGTGCGGACGGCTGGGACACATTAAGGAGTCACTGGGCACGCACGGCCACATGAAGTGCTACTTTGATGGGCAGTTGCGATCCTACGACACTGCTTTCATGTACCTGTACAAGAGAGTCTTCCCCAAATGGACCTACGAAGAGTGTCTGGTGCGAACGGCGGAGCACGAGCGACAACATGCGTCGGCAAACAGGAGGAGCTCGCAGCAAGTGGCCATGGAAGAGTAGAGGTGTGTGCAAATGGATGGATAAATAAGTGATCGATGGACAGTGCGAATAACTTCTGAAATGAGTTTATATTATTGTTGTTACATTTAAACCTCTAAAAGTATGAAACCTACGAAGTGTCCATTCGGGAAATGTCACCCGAAAAGTACATAAAATATGTACACAAAAATCCCGCATCGATAATTTTTTATATGTGACTGCGTTGTATAATAGGAATAATAGAATTATATTCACAAACAATTGTCTTAACTTAATGGTAGAGGCAATACAATATACATACATATAACATGGATACGTTTAAAAGCTTGTCGCATTGCACAAGGATAAAGAATCGGTCAGGTTCTCATAGAATATGGCTAATACAGTTTTGTGGGGGGACAGGACATAGGGCAGGGATGGGACTATGATTATTCAGTAATTGGTGGACAGACACTTGCGACGCTTCTTTTGCAATTGCTCGATCTGTTCGCTTATTTGGATTGGTGTTTGGAAACCTCTTACAATGCTGTTGACAGTCAGAACCGTGGCGATAAACTGGGTAATAGATATGTGCCAGGATTCGGAGATGTTAGTGCTGCTGCTGTCCCCACTGCTTGTTGTTGTGGTCCTGGACTTTCCGCTCGCCTGACGAAGCTCCTCTTCTAGAGCCACAAATAGACGGGTAGTGCCAATGGGTTCTGGTGCAGGAGTGGTGGGATTGCCATTGCTATCCGGTTGCTGAAAGAAAAATTTAGTTTTGTTTTGATTGTTGGGAATCTTTGAAAAGACAAAGCAAGTCATACCTCATCGCCACCCATATTTAGCTGGGTAAAGCTCTCCAGGCTGGGCTCCTTTTTAATATTGCTGTTTCCAAGCTCCAAGAGATTCTCATCTAAAAAATGAACAATAGTTTTGAATGGTACTTTCACGTTTTAAAGGCTATACTTACAAGCCCTTTGCATCTCTTCATCCTGGACCAGACCCATGATCTCTATGATACTGCGCCACAACAGCTGAAAATTCTCCTTACGCATGTGGGGAATGCTGTGTTGCGAATTTGAAGCGCCTTCGTCCGGCTGGTCCAGCAGATAGCCAAGACTGCCCAAGCTTCGCAAGTCCGTGGCATTCGAGTCAACACGTTCTAGACGTGTGGCCGCAACAAGGTCGCTGATCTGTGAGAAATTCGATATAGTCTCGACATTGAGAAGCATGTGATCAGCGGCCGCAGACGAGGCTGCTCCGGCTACCACATCAGCTCCCACTCCCGCTTCGGGCGGCGTAATGCGTGCCGCTCCCAGATCTGAAATATCCGAAAATGTGTCAATCGATTCGTAACGGCCCTGCTGGCGAAGCTGTCGCTGGAGTTCGTCTTCGTCCCGCCCAGCATCTGTGGATGTGGCAGTACCCTGGAATCCCGGCAGGTCCACATAGAAGGTTGAGCTGCGATGCGCCAACGAGGAGGTGTTAGAGTTCACCGACAGATTGGGAGTGCGTGACAGGTCCATAAATGTGTTTCCCGAGATTCCGGCCAGGTTGTGCAGATGCTGGGTGGCACTAATCAGGGCAAAGTCATCGGCATCAAAATTGTGATCCGAGGGCGAGGGCAACGCTTCCATCGACTCGGAGGCGTCATTACTAAATAAGAAATGCATGGTTTTAGTTCGTTATAGTTTGGGCCTCAGAAAACACTCACTCAAAGAAATCCTCCGCCTCGAAAGCCTCCTCGGCATCATCTTTTGTGCGTGGGCGCGGGCGACGTGATCGTTCAATCTCCGCTTTGGACAATAGGGGCGGAAGATGTAAAACGTAGAGGAGTTTCAGCTTCTCCATGTTCTTGTTGGAACAGACCAGGCCCAATGCATTGATGAGCTGTCCGAAGTCGAGAACACCAGTTCCCTTCTTATCAGTAAGCTGGAAAACGAAAACAGAGACATATAGATTCATGCCAATTCTTATTCCAAGATCATTAACATACCCTAAACAATTTTTCGCCAATGTCCACGCTGACGCACTTACGCCAGGGTGTCAGTTCCGTAAAAAGTGTGTGGAATACCTCATAGCTGACACTGTAAGCCTCGTATCTGCCTCCGGAGGCGCCGGCATCTTGGATCGGTCTGCTTGTCGACTGAGGGACCAGCTGGGGAGTCTCAGACAACGGGCATTGAACCTTCTGCTGCTGCTGTTGCAGGGATTTAAGGGCGTGCTTTTCCTCCCGGATGATAGTGAGCAGCATATGCAGTTCACTGCGGTTGAAATACGGATTCTGGACGTAAGCCTTGACAATGGTCTTCTCGTTGTCGATATCGAACTGTCGCATCGTTAACCGGCGATGCTTGTTGCGTAACTCCTCGATGCGCTGCTGTGTGATATCCTCACCGAACTTTGTGTATGCCTCATGGATCAGGGTCTGAACTGTTTGTGTTTGGACTTTACGCTCCATCTTCCGTTTGTCCGTCGTAGGAGGCACCTGGTACTCTGGATTGTAGACTCCCTCCAGGTAGTTCTGCAAAACTAGCATGGCTTCGCCATCATCTTGGCAGATCAACAGTTTGTCCCTGTTCCATTCAATGATCTGCAGTGAAATCATAAAAATGATCTTGGCGCCCTCGTAGAAGAAGCAGTCCAGGATGTGCAGCGAGCTCTCGTAGCTGATCACGCTCATGAAGATGGTAAGGAACCAGGAAATGGAAATCATCTTAATCACACCCAACTGCTCCAGATGGCCGTGCAAATCAGGCAAATGCGTCTCCACTAGCTCATTAAGCACACCCTGATCGATTTGGGCGCCCACCACTTTATCCTTGTAGTAGTCCGGTAGTAAGTTCTCGCACAGGCTGGCCAGCATCCAGAATGCGTTCTCCTCATCACAGAAGAGCAGGAACACCGACGACACAATATTCATGGCCTGACAGTAGCCCACTTGTGGATTCCGCAGCGCATAGGCCTGAAGGACTCTCCGCAGAGCACCTATGCCATCGGTGCTTTGAAATGCCGGATGCTCGGGCAGCGAACGCGGCAAGTCCCGATCAATTTCATCGTGGGCAAAGCAGTTCTTTATGCAAGCCGCCTTCTCTACGAGATCCTCGTACAGTCCGGGATTCATCTCCTTGTCGTGGATTGCCCCCGAGAATATCAGCCAGATCTCCTGGCGCAGTTTGTCAGGAATACCCTCCACTATTAGATTTATCACGTCCGTTGTGCGGAACATTCCAATGCCCCGTCCGAAGTCCCGGAAATGCGCCTCCCAGCGCACCATCTTTTCCTCCTGCTTCTGTATGATCTCTGCGCTGAACTGTGTCTTGAATGTGTTCATCAGAGCGGTCTGCTTGCTCCACGAAATGTCGTACTTAGCGCGTTCGCGACTCAAAGGACTGCGTTAAATAATATGGTTAGGATCAATATATACATGTAAGTATAGCAACATAGATTTTTAATCTAACACTTACACATGAACTCGAGCCAGAAGGTCTGTGATCTTGGAGATCAACACAGCTCTGTCCACGATATGAGCAAACATGAAAGGCACATTCTCCGATGTTATAATTACAATTTGGTTTTCGAAACGTTGCTGGCCATCATCCTTCTTTTCAACGCTCTAGAGTGCAAACAATAATTAAAACTTATCGAAATCGAGTACATTTATGGTCTGCGAACCTTTATGGTCTTCATGGGTATAACCACGCTGACCAAATCCTTTACATCGCTACGAAAACAAAAGAAATTCGGCGATAAGTAGATAAAGCCCGAATTAAATCGTTTTGAGTAAGGTGTCCAGATATTGGCCTTAATCTTTCCGTCAATTATTTCCGATTGTGGCAATCGAAAGTAAATACGAAACTCCTCGGACTTTTGGCGAGCTGTCAAATCCCGCAGTAGAACTGGTTTCTTGGACGTTTTGGAACCCAACCGTGAGAAATTAGAAGTATCGTGGTCGACCACAGGACTATCTGGATCATGGATTAGCTGCTGTATGGCCATTTTGTTGAGCTGCTCAATCAATAAGTGTGCATCGCTGGCGTTGAAGAGCATTGTAAAGTTGTAGGTCATGTTATTGGTGGTTTTTAGATAGATGGTATTCGCATTTCGGCTGATGTCTTCCAGCTCTGCGAAGCGTATAATACGCTTGATCTCTTGACCCAGCATGTAGGAGTAAAAGCAGACGTGGTTTAGCGAAATGTATAGCTGACCCTGCCTTGGTATCTTGTTTTTTACATAACTGGAATTCAATATTCAGTAAATATGGACCTTTAATGTATACTGAACATATGCTTACGTGGCCGAATAAGAGATAACTAATCGCTCTTCCTCGGGCATTTTGAAAATCTGTCTAAACTTTGATTTCATAACCTTGAAATCGGCCGATTCGCCAGTGTCATCTTGATTGTTTTGCGTGTACAAAGATTGGATCTTGCATATGGTAAAGTTGGTCACCTCGTCCTCGTTCTCCATCTCGTCCAGCACTTTAAAGAGATTAGCTTTCAGCCATTCCCAATCCTTAACAATCTCATCCTGGGTAATGCCAATGGCGATTTCTGTAGGGAATAGATTCTTGTTAATCTTTTTTATATTTTTATCTATAGAACACGACTTAAAAACCATATCAGCACAATATGGATATGGAATTAATTATTCTACAGGCACAGTAAGATACCAAAAATTAGTTTAAACATTTTTTACTAAACTTTAGGATAACACGCATTTCAGCGCCTTGCGCATGTTGAGATGAAAATGCCTGGTTTTCAAGTACCCTACTCCGTCAGTTGCCTTCTTTTCTTAATATAATATAAATTGAATAACAAAAGGAACGATCCAGCCTCCGCAGCTTTTGTAATCAGCTCCGTTCCATGTTTACGTAAGCGCCGAGGGAACCGTAGATGAAAGAAATATTGGCATACTCCCATAAATGCGAGTCAAAGCCCGATGATTCACGGTCACCGATTGCTGGACATACGAAATAGACCCGAGGTACTGGAACTGATAGAGCGGATGAGTCTGAGATATTGGACCTACCGTAAGACACCTCCGACGAGGGCGTCTGGTGGAGGATGCGATAGGGTGCCGGTTTGGTGTTCATCACGCTGTCGTAGGTGCCCACCAACATGGAACCGAATCCGCGTGATTCCCCATGGCCACGTCTCTTCTGCAGGACAAAGTATCTCGAGTGCATCTCGGCAATCCTGTGGGCGAAAATTATGGTGTTCACCTTTAGAGTCGGCTTATCAAGGGGGGAGGGCCCCACTTAACGGGGGCTATTTTCTAGAGGGCGGTGTCTGCACTTTTCTACGCAGCAGGAAACAGTTGGAAATCAATTTTCAAGCTGACTTTACACAGCTGGCACTTTTTGCGTTTCGAAATCAGAACCAGCGATCTGAAGAGTTGGAGTCTTGAACTTTTGGCTCAATTAGTTATCAACAAATGCATTTCAACTAGCTAGCTGCAAGTACGACGTTTGTGCCTAATCCAAATACGTGATCGGCGGCTCCCCATTCCGCCTGCACTTCGCGATAATCGCATTCCATGAGATGTCTTCCATAAACATAACATTGCATATACACATGCCGTCCATTCCAATTCACCCACACACCCATGCAGCCGTGTTTAATTTGGATTTTCGGCAATCCTTCGATTCGGCTGCGGACTTGGGCTATAACTCACCAAAATGCCGAGGGAAGCAGCAGCTCCTTGGGCTGAATCCACATTTTGATTGTTCTTAGCCCGTGCCAGGCTCTAAATACAAAATTACTCTTTGTTTAATTCTGCATCGAGCGCTGATTGCTGTTTTTGTGGCAAGTGTGCCCGTTGGCTGGAAAGCACAAAACGCACAAAGAACTAAGCAATCTATTGTGAATGGGTGCACTCTGCGTCCGATTTTTGAATCAAATAGTTAACGTTTAGTTAAACCTAAGAATATGAATCTGTATCTTAACTTCAATTAAGCGAAATATGTTCTCTCCAATTTAAAAACTTGTTGGCTTTTAGAAGCCGAATAGAGAAACAGAAAATGTTCATTATTAACAGTTTAATATTACGCAAAGTTACCATATAAATTACATAGTTAGCCTTTAGCTTTAAATCGAAACTGAAACCTCTCATTTATATAACAAGTTCAAAGCCCAACGAACGTGTCGTGCTACAAAATTACTAGTTTTATTCTCAACTCCTGCAAAATCGTCAGTGTTTTGCAAAAATGTTGAAAAAATTCGTGGAAGTGAACGCCGAGTGCAGTCCCTCTAACAATCCCTATGAGATTCGTACCTTTCTGGGCAACGAAACGTCGCCGGAATGGAAGGCGGAGAACTGTCCGCCCCGCGATCGCGTCTGTCAGAAAAAGCCACCCAACTCCACGATCTCCCAAGTGCTAACCATCGAGGATGAGCTGCGTCGCATCCACCACAAGGCGGAGGAATCCCGCTTCACAAAGCCCTATAAAAAGAAATGTGACCTCTACGACGATTTAACCATGTGCATCGTGCCACAACGAACTCCAGCGGAGCTAAAGACCCATGCCGAGATGCGAGAGCGAATTCTGGCCGCGCGCAAGGACTTTGGACTCGTCGAGCACGACGCCAGGGTCGATAGGCCATGTCCCAAAGATCTCGTCGTCCTCAACAGTCCCATGGACATGGGCGAGGAGGAACAACAGGCGGAGGAGGGCGAGGAAGAGGAGGAGGGCGAGGTCAAGCCACAACTAGCCACTCCAGAATGCAGTTCTGATATGATAATTATTCCGGACAAACGCATGGTATGTTTAGATATAGCTTATAAACTTGGTATAGACAATATTTCTCGATTCGTATAAACTACGTATCCCAAATTACCACCATTTCCAAATTATCTGCGGATTATTAAATTTTAACATGATCATAATAAGCAATTCTGGTTTATTAACCTTTTAATCAATCAAATCGAATTTGATTTAAACTAAATTATGAAGTAGATCTCTTATTGTTGTTGTTTTAAGAATTAATCTTAATAAAAGTCGAAGGCCTTAAGTACTTTTTTGGTGAAATGAACTCATTTAAGTTCATAACAAAACGATTTGTTGATTATAAATAACAGTCGACTACGCTGAGGCATAAGTTTAGACTAGCTTTAACCTTTTGATAAATTGATGTTTTTACTCGATCAATTCGATGTCATCGATATCGGCGTAAATACTTCCCGGTGGCAGTTCCGAAAGAGCGATTTCTCCTGGATCGTCTTGCCCATCTCCATCGGTAGTCGCCAGCGACAGGTTATGATAAGCTCCAGAAACAGCCTGTTGCTGCATGTGCACTCCCAGCTGGGAGATAAGTTCCAATGCCTGTACATCCGAGTTCATCAGAGCGAACTGGTGGATAATGGCTAGATGCGGAAAAACCCCATTCAGAAGAGTACTGGTTCCAGCGTTAATCTGATCATCCGGGTTTTCCTGGTCGCCATGTGCCTGCAGAGGTATTTCCCCCTCTGCAGCATCTGGTGTGCTGGATGGTGAGGACATCATGGTGGGCTCACATGTTACCAGCTCCACTTCATTATCCCCCTCTGGATGATCGGACATGATACTGTTTTCGCTGGAGAGATTGACAAAATCTGCCATAACAGCTGCTTTTGAGATTGCTTCGCCTGGATTATCCAGCTCCCGTTGCATGAAGTTCGGCAGTGCATGCTTAAACTCCACAATGATGTCTTCGACAGGCAGGTCCTGGTTCAAGGGATTTTCGCCCTGGTAGCCCAATTCATCGGCCTCGTACTTGTACTTGTTGCGGAATCGGCTTAGCCATCGATAGGATGGTCTGAAGGATGGCAGGTTCAACACAGCTGCCATCCGGATGGCGGTTTCCTTCAGTTTTTGGTTCCTTATGCTGATGTTCAACTGCATTTGGATGCACCTTTCCACCCACTCGTGTAGTAGGAAGCTGATGGCACTCATTTCGAACTTGCGGCGCTTGCGCGTCATCTCTTCGATTATAATGGAGGCATCTGCCTCGCTTAAGGTGGCCAACTGCTGCAGCAGATCCTTTTTCTTATCCAAGATTCTACGTATTTGGGTGGCGCAGCAGTGGAACATCTTGGCCAGACTGTTCCTAGAGATGTTGGTCTCGTCATAGTAACGGATTACGGCAATCTTTTCGTAGAATGTCAGGATGTTACGCTCATTGCGACGGGATTTGATCTAAAATATAGAGAGGGAAGAGTATAAGATTAACCTAAGATTAGTATTAAATATATTTTAAGCAATTTAATAAATTATTAGATATCTGCAACTATTAGGGTACAAGCCACATTTGTTGACCACCTCTTATATCCTGTCGAAAATTTCCATGCAGAAGTGTTACTGGGCGGATAAGTAATTTTTTCTCTCAGTGTCGTATATATATATATACGTATATTTCTTTTCCAATAAGCTCTATAGAATTTGTACATTTTTATAGATAATATTATTGTTGTATATGAACATAGTGCGAATTTGGCATTACAATGAAAACAGAGGCCTATACGAACTGCAACACTAAGCTAGCCTTAAGGGATTAACGGCCTCCGTTTCGATCATGCAAAGGGTGTGCATGTAAAGGACCTTGGTTGCAAGCCACGCAGCTCAAGGGTAAATGAATGTACGATATGTGTGCGGTATACATGTACATATGTATGCATATGCTTGTGTACACGTGTTTAGTGTAACTGCCGCGTGTCCACTCGAGACACGTTATAAAATCCACCCTCAGCGGGTCGCTTAAGGGCCAAGTTAACAGACATATCTGGTCCCTTGTCCCTTTGCGACTACTTACCCCTTTGGTGTTGTTGTTGTTGTTGCGCCGCAACGTTGTTGTTGGCAGGGCGGCAATAGCAGCCATTTCAATAGTTGTGTTAAGTCAATTGCAACTAGGTTTCTGCTCTTTCCGTTCTCCTTCTTTTCCTTCTCCACTTCTTCTTTTCCGATAACTGCGCAGCAGCTTCTTGCGCTCTTACGGCTGTAGTCGTTCCGCTCTCGCGCCACTTAGATCATGCGTCAGAGGGAGATAGAGATGTGTTCGTGCGAGACTCCTTTTTGAAGCTGTTACAGAGAAAACGTAATAAAACAGAAATAAAAGCAATATTAATACTGTTGATGCAAATGGCTAAGCGTTTGTTAGTCACTTTTTACGAAAGTTGGCACGGCACGTTCTCAAATTCGCTTTGCCTCTGTATTAGCTTTTGTTGTTGCGCCTCTGACATTTTTACAATTACTGAGTAATAACACACTTGTGTGCCCTGTTTCTGTTTCTTGGTTCCGCTCTTCGTTTCTCTGCGCCTGTGTGTGTGTGCGTTCAGTGCGCGCTCCGTATGAAATAAAAACGGTTCACTATGCTCAATCCCTTTTGCATGGTGTTTGCTGTTGTAGCAACGCAGCTGTTACTTTTGTACAGTGCAGGTCAAGTTACTAGCGTACTTCACTAGAAAGGGTATTAAACCACTAGACAATGCTTAGATGATTTGATTGTAGGAAGAGATTAGAGCTGATTCTGGCAAACCAGGGAAGCAAGCAGAATATTTTGGGTTTCATAAGTAATTATAGTTGGCGAAAACAAAACAATATATACAATTTCATATTTGTCATATTAATAACAAATGCAGTTATCAACTGCAGAAAGGCTTAATTCTAGTAATAAAACATGGCAGTTTTTTTATGAATTAATATTAAGGCTTTCAAATATTCAATTACAGTCCTTATCCTGCAAATACCCCAAATACTTTGGGAACCCTGGTAACATCGACTACTTTTAAGGCGTTAATTGTTAATTTGCTGATCTTATGTATCTAGTATATATGTACATATGTATACATGTATAAATACATGTCTGCACCTAAAAAGTGAAACTCTCTATTTGCCCGCTGTTATGTGCGTTGTTGGTCTATTGCATCGGCAGTGGGCATGGTATGCAAAAGCAGTGCGGTTGCAGTCGCTTCGCTCTTGTGTCATATGCGTTTGCGTTTCGCCGCGTTTGTTGTTTGTTATGTATCAATTTTTGTTGTCGGTGGAAGGAGCAGGAGCGTGGCGATGACAGGAGGGGGTGGCAAGGCTATATGCTGGGTTACCGATTAAAGTCCGATTCCTCGTCGGATTGCCCGCCGCAAAAACCTCGCTCTATCTTGGCTAATTACCTTTGCGTCACAGATAAGAGCCTGTCTACTTTTACTCTTCCAACGATTCGTTTGGTGGCCGAAGTGATATAAGCTCGCTCTAAAGTCTTTGGGGCGTTCATAGCTAGCTTCTTATCGGTCCAGATCGTTGTTAGACAACAGAGAAATTCCCTATTATTCGTTCATTTAAACTAACTGTCTAAAAAGGTATAGTTATTGTATGTTTTAGGCACTAAAAGAACATCAATTCTGTTCAGCATTATTTTTGTTAGCTATATACTAGCTATTAAAAAGGTCCTTGAAATAAAACTATTAAATGAAGTTTACTCTTTTGAAGTTTTCTCTGTATATGCAGACAAGCTCTGTTTTTCGAGGTGCCAGACCGCTGCTTACAAAACACTTGGCTGTCCATCCCCATATGCATGTGTATCTCAATTTCGCTGGGCGGCTGCACCTCGCAAATACCAAACTTAAGTTGAGTTTTAAGCCATCTCGAAGTTTGCTCTTGCAGCCTCAGCATCATTGATGAAAGGGCTGCCTTAAAGTGGAATACTTCAGCAGTTCCTAGTCTTTCTTTGAATTAGGTCTCTGGATGAAATTAATAACTTATGGTCATTTTCTTGTATTTCACTGACATTTAATTATATATTAAGAATATTCGTTTGCATAAGGTATATGATAACTCAAAAAAACATGTCCTTTGGATCCCACTACATGAATAAAATAAGCATTTGTCTTCTCAAAGTATTGTTCTTAAAATAAAATATAATTAAGTGGACATCCCACCACACCTGCCTTGCGAATGATCATGTGTCTGAAGTCCCCGTACGCGGAACACACCGAGCCCCATCGTAACCCCGCCTAGTTTGACATTTTGCCAGCTAGCTCGCCCATGGAAAGAGGGTTGCGTTGTTGGAATTGGAACCGACTTGTACTGTTGGCAAGTGCGCCTTGGTATTGGTGTTAGTATTGGTATTGACGTGGTCGTATGCTATAACAGTGCGATACTGCGGCGCTCACCTGGTTCACCTGGTCGTCGATTTGGATGCCTGTTGTTTCTGTTTTTGCTGCAGCACGCTACTTACTAGATGACTTGTTTGTTCTGCAGCCGAGGCAGCTTCGTATTTGCTCGGGGTCCGGGTTTTTGGTCTCGGGCTAGTCGGTTTTTGGTCTGGTTGGGTTTTTGGCTTTTGGACGACCGAACGAACGAGAGCGATAAGATTCCGTGATGTGGCACTAAGCGCTGTTCGTTGTTTACTGCTCTGTGCATGGGACGCCTCTGTTGTTTGGTGCCCGTCATCGTGGCCAGCCAGCCATAGAGGCACACTCACCAACACAGACGCACTGCGAACCCATACATATATAGCGCATGCCATCGTATACCACATATAGCGCGGCGACATCAGGTCGTTATAGTCAGTCTAGTTGGCATTTCGTGCTTACCTTATGCCGCTAACTAACTTCTTGATGAGCGCAAAAAACAGCGGAGGAGAAAAAACAGGCCTCCCGTAAATACCATCCATACCATACCTTGCCATACAACACAATACTGAAATGCCATACCCAGACCAAGACCAAGGCAAAGACCAACGGGGCGTCGGGCATCGGTGGCGTATGCGTGCTATTTTCAGCCGCATTAAAAGCTTATGGCCATGGCCAGGAAAACCGAGTCGCCGAGTGAAAGCACAGAGCTTGCACAGAGCCAAGCGTTGATAACTGGCCATATGTTACCCAATCCATCGCCAGCCAAGACTATGAATTCACTGAATATTTCAATTGGCTGGACATATCCTTACGCAATTTGGGTTACACTAAGTGCGCCATTTGTTGACCACACATACAGAAATTATTTGGATATGGTTGTAATGTATTTTAGCTTATTTTTATTTTATTCATGTATATCGGTTGCAATTATAAATTTAATTTACCGACCTCATTGAATATTAATATAATCTTAAAAAAAAGAAATGATATATTTATACAACCTGCGCAGTTGGAGCTAAAGCGTCCCAAGAGTCGCATATACCTAAACGAAACTGAAGTTGGACCCTTGGAGGAGCTCCCCTTTTCATCTTACAATCCGCGAATCCTGCAAGAAGGCTTAGAAGGAGAAAACCTCAAGACCTTCGATATCATTGAGGGCTGCAGTCCACAGGATTTGTGGACCTGGAATGTGGGCTACCAGAAGAGAGAGGAGCATATGGATCAGGAGTTCATATCCGCCTCCCTGCCGAAATATGGTGTGTAGTTAGCGAATAGAACTATCTTTTTTCCAAGAGATTTGCATTCCTAATCTAGGCTTTTCAAAATTTCACAGAAAACGACGGCGAACTTACGCTCTATAATATACCACAACAGCTGGAAAAGACGTTTACTGCTGAGATTGTGTTTGGGAATCGGAACATCTATCCTGAACCAAAGAAGGAGCCCAACCGTTTGCAGTGAGTAATCTGATTTCTTTGCTAGTAATGCTTAGTTACTAATACCCTCCAATAAAATATATAACTCCTCCTTACATTAAATCCAGGTACTATTATCGGCCTAGTGAAATCGGTGCCATTATAGTCGCTTTCGTAGAGACCTTTCGTTTGAATCCCGATTTCTGGACGGGATCTACAATGGATGGGATTCTAAAGCGCGGAGTGAAATTGACCAAAAAGAGCGCCGACCTAAACTACAAGTCAGACGTGAATGATTTCGATATAATCCAACAGGTTGCGGAACGAGACGCCGCCGTTGAGATTAAGATACACTTCTCGGGACTTTTGAAAAACGAACCAAATATGTACAAAGCACTTTCCCTATTCTTCTCCAAATACAATGCCTGCATCTTTACGTCCCGGGATCTCTTCCTGCTGATCTGGAAGCGCTGCTTAAACTCGTACTATATCTTCGATCCCAATGGACGTGATGAAAACTGCGAACGGAATTTCGAGGAGGGAAAGTGCTCACTGATGGCCACTCGCTATACGGAGCACTTGGTCCATTTGATCACCAAGTTTAGCGATCTGCAGCCGCAGGATGAATTCAATATTTTTGAGATATCGCTGACTCAGTATGGAAAACTTAAGGAGCCACCAATTAATTCGGCGGAAAACGAGGAGTATCACAAACTCTGGGCGCCAGTCAATGAGAACTTTGCTGTAAAAACTGCGGCCACAGGTGGCATTCACCAACCGATCTCCGGAAATGAGAAGAATGCATCGCTAGTTGTGTCATTGATAGCTCTGATTTACTCGGAATTTGAGCTAGCCAAGCTATGGAAACCGGGTACTGTGGATGACATCATAAGGTATGGTGTAGCCTACTACAAAACCCTTCGGAAGAAGTTCCGCCTGGATGGAAAACGCTGGAAGAATAAGAAGCCACATTTGAATGTGGTGGATCTGCCAGAAATGTTTCTCATGGGTGCATTTAAGGCCACCGTTCGAAAGCATCCATTCATGATCAATGGTCATGTGGCGGATTGCAGGAACTATTTGGAATCCCAGCTAACGATGGCACTGCACCAGTTGTTCAACTTGCCCCAGTGGCCATCTGCCCTGCTTCAGATCGATAATTCAGTGATGGCTGTATGGCGGGATAGGGAGTTCTTCTATGTCTTCGATCCCTTCCGGCGGAATCGAACTGGCCTGGTGGTGGATCCCGATGACTATAGCATAAAGGGATTGGCCGTGCTCCAATTGCACGCCACCTTCGACTCCTTTGTCCGTGTAATCTACATGAATGCCCTGAAGATGCGACGTGGTGGTAAGTTCTTTATCCATGGCGTGAGGACAGGCTGCATCCGACCGCTGCAGGTGATGACCCCGCAGACAAACAGATTCCCGGGATTGCAGATGGGTCTGCCCACCTTCACGGATGAACCACCAATGCCGGAGCTGAAACAGAAGAAGAGTATTGAGAGTATACCGGAAGAGGATCGCTTCCCCACCGTCGATGAAAAGGAAATGGTAGAGGAGCTGATCAATATGATCATCAATAGTATTATTAAGGAACTGCCGGAACCACAACCCAAGAGACCACATCTCTATAAGCCGGCCCAAAAGGTCCTCCTGCGCTCGGATCAAGAGAATCTGAAGGCTCTGCGGCTAAGGATCAAGCGGGGCTATGAGCTCGGCCAGGAGGAGGAGGAGGATCTGAAGAGAGTGTTAACGGTGGAGGAGGAGGTGGCTCTCAAGAGCAACTTTAAGGCGTTACCGGACGGCTCCTGGATCATTGTGGGAACCACCCAACTTCCCCAGTTGGACGAGGAGATGGCCAAACTGGGAGGACTCCTGGCTGCTTTGGTAGCCATGGCTGTTTCAGCAAAGTATAAGCTGTCCACCTGGAATTCTGAACTAATCGAGTTTAGTTTGGAATCTGCAAACAGCTTTGGAGAAGATTACCAAAACTACGAGTACATATTGGCTTGCCTATTGGCCAAGAAATTACCAGATATTGCCATTGGCGAGAGCAACTTCAGTTTGGAGGTGAAGAAGGTGGTCAAATCCTCGATTATGGTTCCCCTTCGGCAAGTCCTTGTGGATCTACTTGTGGACAATAATAGGCTGCTACTCGTTTGCCAGCGTTTCTCCTGCGTAATCTTTAAGCGCTACAACTTTGTATACATGTTCATCGGCTTTCCCTGCAACGCAATTGGCTATAGAAAGGGTGGTTCCGGTCCAGCTTGTCTCCTTCGATTTGTGGAACTAGATGCATTAATCAAGCGCATTGAATTCGGCTGCAATCCGCAGGGTTGTTCGGTAATGAACTTCATCGTGGCCTGCGTCCAAATGGTGGATAATAATCTTCATGGACGCTTTAGACCTTGGAGAAAGGAGGATGATGATAAGGAAGTCAAGCAGGAGACGGCCAGGCAGAAGAGATTGCGCGAGCAAAGACTGGAGAAGATGCGCTACATCGACGAGGAGCTCCAAAAGGAGAAAGAGCGCATACAGATGTTCCTCAAGGCCAAACAGGAGCACATGGACCGCAAGGCTGGAATTAAACGTAAGGGCGACTACAAAATAGTGTGCTTTGTTTTTGCAGATCCTTGTTGAAAGTAATTGAATAAAAATGTTTCATAATTTTTTTTTAACTTTCAGCCGAGTACAGGGACATTGGCATCGACGAGGGTGAAGGCGAGGAGGGCGACGAGGAGGACGACATGCTTGGTGGTGAGGAGGGCGAAGAGGAAGGGGAAGAGGAGGTGGAATTGAAGCACCTACCAGGCAAGAAGTTACCTAAGGAAGTTCGCCGGGCATACAAGCCTCGTCCCATAATGTTTGGCTACAGAATGCGCGAGAAGGATTGCAACTTTAAGATCCAGGGCAGCCTGGCACTCGAGGGACGCGACGAGGGCTCATTCAAGACCATCAAGCCGTGCTACTTTGCCTCCGCCCTGGCCATCATCAGTTGCTCCTTGCGTCCCTTGAACCAATGGAACTCTTACCGCATCGATAGGGTAATCAATAATGCCAAGGCGATTTCCAAGGGCGTCTGCGAATTGGAATCAGTATTCGAACGGGTGGTCCGCCACGTCACCATTGATGATTACGAGTTTGACATCTGGATCCGTTGCTTTGAGCCAGCTGGCATGTGGACTCCTACCCCGGTAAAGAAACCTGGCACTCCGGAAGTAGGTCTCATGATCTTCAAGAAGAAGTTCGGCAAGCTGTTGAATCTGCGTAAATATATGATCATCTTCACGCCCAATGGAAGCTATGCCATCTACCACGACGAGTTCTTTCACGTCTTTGATCCCTACGGCAGTATGGAGAAACCTGGACAGGATGAGGAAGAGCAGGACGAGGGCGATGAGGAGGGCGGTAAGAAGAAGAAAAAGAGATGCCCCAAGGGACCTAAGAGGTGGCCGGAAAGAAATACTGCCTCCTGGGTTCTGCTCTATGATGTTGATTCCCTGCTTAAGTACATCGACGAACGGAGTGCCGTTAAGAACTGGAAGGAGAAGAACCAGTATAGGTTCTTCGTGGTTGATGTCCTGTCACACAAAAAGGCCGCTCCGAACGCCAGAATCCTACAGCTGCTCACCGATCTCTCGATACCAATGACATGTACAAATAAGCAGTATGGCAGTCCGGAATACGAGATTTGTGCCACCAATGAATCCCTCGGATGGCTAGAACTGGAGAACTGCCTGCCCGTGTGGAGCAGATTGAATCGACGGAATACGGCGGGCAAGTATCGCAACCTGCCCATCAGCAAGATAAAGAAGTTCGACGTCGAGATCGAGGGTCGCCTATGGTCCCTGTGGGGCAATCTCCATCCAGAGGCTCCCGTCTTCGAGGACGAGGTAAGGGGTCGTCAGTATCTGGGCTGCTATGTGATGGCCTGCTGTGCGGCCAGCGTTTATCGGTTGATGGACTGGAGTCCACATCTCCTCGACACCATTGTGGTCAGCGGAAGCACCTACTTCAAGGAGAGCATCGATCAGATCAGCAAAGAGGACTACGAATTCTCACTGGAGAACCTCAACATCGACTGCTCTATGGACACCATCAACTTTGTGGTGCATATCGAGCATGTGTGTTACGGAAAACTGTATCGGGTCCCTACGTTCAACCGAATGAATCTATCCGAGGCCCTGATCTACTTCTTCAGCCACTACCAGTTCGGAATTGTGAGTGTCCGAAAACGGTCACTGGCCATTGGATTCTGCCCCAGTCACGATGGCGGATACTTTATGTACGATTGCCAGGAGAAGGATCATCCACTGTTCCCCAAGCAGCAAGGTGCTTCCTACATGCTGCGCACCCGGCACCTACAGGTGCTCCTCTACTGCGTAGTGGTCACCCTAAATGTGCCATTCTACAACATAGACTTCAGCATCCACAAGGTAGAGATGTTGCGCGAAGGAGCCACCGTGGAGAACGAAGAGGAGGAGGGTGGCGAAGAGGGTGGTGCTTGACGGGATTTAGCAGAAAGAGTCGCTTGGTATTTGTTGGCTATGGAGCTCTAAATTCTTTTTTACTTATTGTTTGGATAAAATTTATGGAAGCATTAATAAAGTATATAATCTCTTTTTTAATTTGATAGTTTTATTAGTCCCAAAGATAAATTAAAACAGAGATAGAAAATACAAACGCTTCAGATGTGACTAATATAATTCAGACAGGATTATCTAAAGCATAGTCGTCTTCAAATTCGAAATTTAATATGCTCTTTAAGAACTAAGATAAACATTTAACAACAATCGGATGACGCATCGTCCGATGATTCGATGTCGTCATTGGGTGACTCGATTTTGAGTGACTCAATGCCGCAGACGACGCTGTTCCTCGGCTTGTTTATAGTGATAGCCATCGGCACGGAGTTCGTGGGCGGGCTCCGGTTCCAGCTGCTCTTGGGTCTCCACATCGGATGGAGCCATGGGCTGCTGGACATCCAGAACGTAAGTTGGTTGCTGCTCCTCCTGTACAGGCTGCTCTTCCAATTGTTGGGGCTGCTGCTCCTGGGGCGCATCGTGCATCTGGATCTGCTGCATCTGCTCCTGGTATTGCTGGTAGGTCAGCTGCTGCTCAGAAACTGGTGCGGGAGGCAGATAACGGTGTGCGAGCTCTGGCTGTTGCTGGAATTTCGCCATGACAGCTTCCATTTGGGGCATCATCGTGGGATCAATGGCCATCTGAACTGGAACTGTTACGGGTGCAGGTGCAGGTGGCAGGTAGCGAGAGGAGGGCATGACTTCCTGCTCATCCACTGCAGCGGGAGGAGTGAGAAGGCTGCTGGGCATGGGCTCCATCTGACCCTGTTCATTTGGACGCATGTACTCCACTTGCTCGGGCAGCTCACGCAGCTCCTGCTGCTCGATGCTCATGGACACAGCGTGCTCCGGATGAGGTGGTGGAAGGTAGCTGGTGCTGGGCTGTAAGTGGGACACATCGGCGGCGGCCAGGCAGGCGCACAATGCGAGGGTCAGGACGAAGGTTTTCTGAGAAGGATTAAGAAATTGAAGAGTTTTTTAAATTTAAAAATTAAGGTTAAGGTTTTCTTAAATTATTTTATAAAAATTTTTATAAATTAAAGATAATGTGTTAAATATTAGCTTTATTTAGTGTTATTTCATATCCTCTGTTATCGTCTTATGGAGTTTGAAAATCCTCGCCTAATACTTACCATCTTGTTGGATGTATGGCTGTGAAGCGTCTGATGTTGGAACAGATCGAAGATATGATATTTATACGAGTACAGCTTCAATGGAGACCTTCGCCTGGTACAACCAATAAGTTAAGGTAGCGGGTTTCGGATCGAGTTCCGTTATTTGATTTGTCGTCGGTTTTGGACTTTGATTTTCTTTAGTTTTGGCGCATCTCAACAAACAATTTGACAAACAAACATTCGAATGGCTAAATATCCAAGTATTCCAGCTGATTCATCACCACTGGCCGGCCGCCAAACAAACCATAGCAATTCGATCCCATCCGATCCAAGTCGAACCTCAATTGGACTCACTTTAAGCCGCTTTTGGCCATTTTCGTACCCTTGCAGAGGGTAGTATGACTATTAGTTCACACAAGGAAGCGATTCTATCTAAAAAAAAAAAAAAACATTTACAGCCGGTACATAAATAGTTTATATAAAAACATAATAAATGCCTTATTAAAAGTACAAGTGCACTCAAAGCAAAACTTATTATTATTATAATTATTAATTAATCCAAATCTTATAACAGTTTATAAAACATAATCGACTGATTATATTCATTATTAATATCTTTATCCATATTATAATATTCATATAGGTTGTGATACTCACACAAGTTCGTAGAACTATTAATATATCCCTTGAAGTTTAATTCTAATTCTAAAATAGAGTATGCAAACGTCACCGTGCCAAAACACGTATTTCTTCATTTTTAGCTTTTCTCCTCTCTTTATTTCTGTCCTCACCTGCTGACAGGTGCCACTTGATGGGGCGTTTGACAATCTCAATTGGGCTCGAGAGCTCCGGCTCGAGGCGTATAAACTGGAGTACGGTTGGTCTGGGAATCCAAGGTTCCCCGAATTCGATTTTCACTCTGTGAGTTTTGCACATACCCTCCTGACCTTCTTCTTCAGATTTCACGGTCAATGGATAGATTGTCCAACCCCGGGCGAAGATCTGTGCGAATCTCCAAAGGGGCCGGACCGGAAAAGCAAACATAGGAACTTGAGTTTAAATGGGTTTATTTCCTTTAATTATTACAATTGGCTTTTACCTTGGCATATTTTTTGGAACAATGTTTTTCTTATTGTTTGTTATTAATCCAGTTAATCCAGATTCGTTACAAAGTATGTAACAGGTAGACGAAAACGTTTCCGATCATATCAAGTATATATCCAGATTTATATGTCCGTATGAACGTCGAGGTCTTAGAAACTATAATATCTTAAGATTAAGGATGCAGATTTCAGAGACATAGATGCAGCGTATGTTTGTTGACTGCCACGCCACAGTATATGCCAAAAAGAATGTTTAACTTTCTTGTTCGCACTCCCACTAGCTAAGCAACGAGACTTCGAAGAAATTAGCTATAGCGTTCTATCTTGTTCAGTTTACATTTTCTTATATTTATTTGTTATTAATTTATTCCAATCTAGTTGTCAGTTTTTCTAAGCTCCAACCGGATTTGTAAACATTTTTTTATTTTCACACTGTTTACATTCCCATTTATGGGAACAGAAACAAAAAACTTTAATCATTTTTATATATTATTATTTCGGTAGCGCTTTATAAAATTATCTTGTAAGTTTCAAAGAGCATAGACCATAAATTGATTGGCGTCAAATTTGAATTTTATAAAGGCCAACATCCGAAATGCTACGGATTTGAACTTCTGGCACAACTCACAAGACACCAGTATGGCTAAGCAACTGAAAAATTGGGCCGTGGATGCCATGGATCCTCCGAAAAAAGGGACATCCTACACCATACTACCCAATAGGCATGGATATTTAAATCGGAACGTTGAGCTACCACATAGTAATGACGCCTCGCCTCCGGTTACACCACTTAACGTGCCCTCAAAATCTAGAACTCAAGCCCAAACTGGTAAGGGCACCGTACCCAACTTAAGCCCAGTAAAAGAGTCGAAAAATGCGGATAGCGTACGGCAAACTACACCATATCCAAAAGTTAAAGGCATCGAACTCTTACGATCTACGCCACCCAGGCATATGAGCTTAGAATTGCCCCCAAATGTGGGTATTTACTTGCCGCCAATTAATCCATATAAGAGGAACCAGAAGCATTGCGATGACCAACATCAAAATCCAGGCACACCTGATTTCAAGCCGGGGACCTCCAGGCAGGGAAGCCATGTTCAGAGCTTCCCCAGCAGTAAAGTGAAAGTTTTAAGTTCCAGCCACCTTAGGCTTAAAAAAACTATTATCGAGAAACGGCTACAACTGAAGAAGTTGGCGTCCATGCGATCGAGGCTCAATGTGGAAGAACAGATGACTCGATTGGAACTGGATAACCTGGAGCACATGTATCATCGGTCGCCAATAGGACGAATTAAGCGACAGAGCGGTGGTGCTCACATCACATTATCACGACTAGAGTCGAAAATGCAAATCGGAATATCAACGGAGGAAAGCAGGAAATTACACAGTGAGGAAATTCTTGAAGCCCTTCTGAAAGCTCTACGCGTAGATAATTTTGCATTTCTGAACGAATATCAGAAATCACTGGACAGTCCGAAGCCATCAGATAGTTGTCCTCTGGTAACGGAAACGGAAAAGGGAAGTGATGCAGACACCGCGTTTAAAAGCGATTTAGTTTCGGAAACGGAAACATATCTAGATAACAACTTATCGACGGTTTGTGAATCTGCGAAGACTAACACTATTGATATACCTATTCCTTGTCAGCTGAGAAACCCCCTTGCATCCCCAGACGATGTGAGATACTACAAACCCTGTGACCATTATCCCAACAATTTCGAAGTATCGCAGCCCTTGGCCAGGTCTCCCAAGATTTGCCATTTAGTGTCTTCGGCACAAAGGGCACTTTACGCTTGCTTTGTCAAAGATCCGTTGGATACAGTAGGGCTAATCCGAACTATGGACGAATCGACGGAAGTGTCCTTGAACGAGCCCACAACTCAGTTCTCCACCATAGCCTGTGAGGATATGGAACTGCTGAGTCTGATAGTTGAGAAACCCTATGTGACCAGGATGGAAACAGACAAGGAACTGTATGTTTCCCGAGCACCAATCCGTTGCCCCGATTACGACTGCCAGCGGATGTGCTTTGTCTCGGATTTTAATACCCACATGTGGCTTAATCATCGATCTTTGACCATGGAGCATATTAAGCCGGCGCATACCAAGACCTTCTTCTTGGACACCAACATACCGATGCTGGACAAACCGAAGTGTCACATGGTGTATATGGTGCGGGATAAGATTATCGACAGCCAGGCCGAGGCTTTGAAAGATCTGTTGCCCATACTGCTGATGAGTGGCCGTACCCACTGGTCGAATTCTTTCGGTTATGCGGAACTTTGGGAGGCCCGAGAACTAAGCAAAGGAAATCCCATTCTCGATAAAGAGTTCCTTGTTATGTGGCTGACAGGAGTTGTTCCCCGTGATATGAAACTACTGGCTACCTTTTCGGTATGGTCCACTCTGGGTCCCCAGATGGCCGATTGCGTTGGCGTTAGCACTGGTTATATCTACGATATTCGGGAATCCAGCGATCTGGGCCGAATCGTCCGCAGTCGGAGCTCCATGATCCTGCCCATGAGCATGATCTCGCAAATGACCGATAATGGGAGCAGATTACTGCCCATTCAGGTGAAGGTTTATTAAATTGTTCAGTACGTTTGTAACGGAAATACAACTTACATACATCTTTTTATGAATTAATTTATGTTGTTTTTGCTGGGCAGAGTGTAAAATGGTTAGTACTGTATTCGAGAACTGTATATTTTGTACATAGTACATAGAAATGAATTTTTTTCAAGCAATTGCATACTTCTAGGCTTTGCGTTGGGTCTCCTCTTTATAGTCGGAAAAACTAGTTGCCTACTTTTCTGAAATCTCTATTGATGGGCGTTCAAGAAAGGAATAGATACGATTTATTGAAGGATTTTGCCATTTAATATAAAAAAACGTTTAAATTTTGTTCTCAAGCTTATCCGCTGCTTTTTCTGTCTGTCATAATACAAGGCACACAAATATCACTCTCTTAGTTGCCAAAAGGTATTTAACTTTTTGTGTGTCAACTCTTTATTCAGGATATAGGAAAACAAAAATTTAGATTTATAAAAATTATCTCGGCCCTAAATTGTCCGTTCGACGAGGAATTTGCCTTTTTTTCGTTTCAATCCCAAGATCAGTGGGATCCGACCGAATCATGTCATCGCAGTTTCGTGAGAAGCGCGGATTAGCTAGCAGTGCCAATAATGAACTGCCCACCATGGATCCCAACGAGAGTGACTTCGCTCTGGAGCTGAAGCCAGCACCCAAACAGACCTGCATTCCGACGCACCAACGCCAGAGATTGGCCAGCTCGGACACCAAGTGAGTTTTGGTTTGTAAATATTCTCGTCAGGTTGAAAATGAATCGATGAATAAATTGGTGTAATCAACATAAAACAAAACAAATTTAGCCAAGGAACAGAATGATTATGCGTATGCGTTTTCGACCCATTAAATTTTATATGTATATATATATATTAGAATCATAGGATCAGCCCTATAAATGGTTTTTTGATTACCCAATTTTTATCTAAATGAAATATCTCCACAGCAATGGGTATCTGATAGTCGATTTTCGCGATTAAAGTTTTAGTTCGTGTTTTCAACTCATAAACTACAAAATAAAAATATATAATTTATTATTGGTTTAATATATGAAGATTATTCCTAATCGCTTCTTTATTTGGATAAATGCTAAGAATTTTAATTATATAATATATAAAACCTCTCTTCGTTTTAGCGTCTATCAGCGTGAGAGCGTGTTTGATATACCGGACAAGTCCTGGTCAGTCCTGTACTTTGGATCCGGCAAGGACAGTTCCTCGAAATAGCTGTACTAGAAAGCTAGAAAGCTACTAGAACAACATTCCGTTCTGCGCCACTTTAAATCGAATGTCTGCCCACTGCCCACGCCTGGCCCACTGATTGACTCCTTCGTCACCACATCCATCCACCACGCCAGTCATCCATCAGATGTCGCGAAATGTTATATACAATTAAAACTCACCCTCGTGCCACTGCATATTGTATTTTTTTGTTTGGGTTTTCCTTGTGATGGCTGCAATTGATGATCGTGTGGTTTCTGGCGATTCTGATTCGTACGATTGTGATTAATGGGCGCGTCATTGATCGCGATCTGCGGCGCTCCAGACATACTCATACTATACGAGTACTATGATATTTGCACACAGATCGCAGAACAATTCATGATATCATTCATGCCCGCCGCCACATTGAGCCATGATATCTCTTGAGAAGTGTCAAACGAGCATTTCTATTTAAAGCGGAAATGATGGCTTAATGAAATAAATGATGCGATACTGACACATCTGACATTTTCTCTAAATACGTGTGAGTTTCATGAATTTATGCATCGTTTCAAAGTTATGATAAATTTGCAAGTGGTCTTTGTACGAAATGCTAATCTGTCAATAAAGAATAAACATCGTTTAGGGGAACCCCCCATGTAAGCTGGTTCGAAGTATTCACTGATTACAGTTTAAACTTTTAAACGGAGTTAATGAACCTCCTGGCCACATTGTTAATTTAAATTAAAAATACTTTTGGTCCTTGGTCCCATCCTCTACACCCTGTTTACAGCAGACCTCCCTATCATACCCTCCCGTTACCTCACAGCAGCCACCTATGCAGATGACACGGCGTTCCTTGCCACCGCAACAAACCCTCAACTAGCATCAGCCATCATCCAGAGGCAACTGGATGCATTGGATCCATGGCTGAAACGCTGGAACATCGTGATCAACGCTGATAAATCCTCCCACACCACCTTCTCTCTGCGCAGAGGAGAATGCCCCCCGGTCTCACTCGACGGCGACACAATCCCTACCTCCAGCACCCCCAAATACTTAGGGCTGACCCTGGACAGAAGGCTGACTTGTGGCCCCCACATCAACAGAAAGCGTATCCAGGCCAACATACGCCTAAAGCAACTCCACTGGCTCATCGGTAAAAAGTCCAAGCTGCGAGAGAAACTAAAGATTCTCGTCTACAAGACTATTCTCAAGCCAATCTGGACGTACGGAATTCAGCTGTGTGGCACTGCAAGCACATCACATAGAAGGAAGATCCAGCGATTTCAAAACAGATGTTTGAGAATAGTCTCCAACGCCCATCCCTACCACGAAAATTCCGCCATCCACGAGGAGCTCGAGATTCCATGGGTAGACAACGAATTCTACAGTCACAGTGTGAGATATGCTAACAGACTGGAGAACCACCACAACCACCTGGCCATCAACCTTCTAGACCATAGCCAATCCCTAAGACGCCTGCAGAGAACGCACCCGCTTGACCTTACTCAACATACTTAATCATACTTAACCCCTACCCAAGTACACTCGATGTACTCCCCTTAAGTTAATGTTTCCCTCCAAAAAATTTAATTATTGTCCACTAGGACAGATTTTAAATAAAAAATAAAAGGCTACACAAAAAAAAAAAAAAAAAAAATTCTAAAACTTTGTGTTGGATGTCAAGCTCAACTGACATTTTGTGTTTTCTCCTCTATTAATTTATGGTCTGTCTGCGTTTGAAAATAGCTCCGAAAATAGCTTTCTTCGAAGCGTGCCAAAATCTGTTTGTCTTCTTGTTAGCATATCTGCATGCTGAATATTTGGCACTGCTTGCAGATGGGTGGATTCAAAGATTCTGAACCGCATTACAGCTTTAAAGTCATCAAAAGCGAGTGGCCTAAATCCATAATTAATAAGCTTAGGATAACCTTAGAGGCAAGTGTAATCAATAGATAGGGATAAGAAAACAAAAGATTTGATTAATTAAGGTAAGAAGACGCTTCTGGGATGTAAAAACTAGAACTCTGTAATTACACCCATTACTCGTAGAGGAAAAGGGTATCCTAGATTCGTTGAGAAGTATGCAAAGGGCATATGAACGTCGAAATCTCAGGAACTTTAACGCCCAAAACTGCCACGCCCACACTTTTGAAAACTGTTTAGATTTTTCTTCGTTTTGTTGTCTGTCTTGCCAATTTTTTATCTGTATACTAAAACACTGGCCACGCCCCTCCTTTCGCCAACAAAACCCCCAAACCGGTCACGCCTACACTTTTAAGCAATATAATTTTTTTTTTTAAATTTCATGTCCCAATATCTATTGATATCCCAGAAAAATTATGAAATTTCGCGTTCCCATTCGCACTAGCTGAGTAACGGGTCTGGGAACTCGACTAAAGCATTCTCTCTCTCTTGATTTAAAAAAAAAATATAATAAAGTTGGCCGGTAATCAAACAAATGTCTCATTTCCGCTGCAAATTTATTTACGCCTGCTGCATATTTTCCCTTTGCAAACTACAATTTATATATGTGCTGAAAGCGGCAGTGATGTCAGTTGGCACAGTTGGCTATAAGAAGAACATATTAATACTATTCACGTGAAAAGTGAGATCACCTTGGCCAATCATATTTATTTGGCCCAATTCCTAGGAGTTCCTTCTAAATGTGTTCACGCCAAGATCTCACTTTCCAAATAAGTAATACATACATGGCCCGTTTGCCTGCTGCCACATTTTGTTGCCTGTTTGCTACTGTGTTCCAATTGAAATGGACCGCAAAACGGCTGGTCCATGAATGTGGCATGCCGCTAACTTCAAAGTTTCGATTTCCTTTGGCCGCTTCTGATTGATGCTCATGATTGATGGCGTCGCACTCAATTTTCGTTTATTTTTTTGTCTTAGTCTGTTTTCCACCAATTTGATGCAATTGAACTTTGTCTTGTGTCCACACAGAATTCTTGCCTAGTTAGCATAAAATGTACGGGCAAGCTCAAAGTCCAAAGTGTCAAAGTCGCCTGTGTTTTCATTTCTCCGTTTTCTTTTTTTTTTTAAACATTTTGAACGTCTCATGTTTTTCTTTCTTCATATGCGGTAAAATCTCACATTTCCACAAGGCAAACACGAGCATAAGCATAAAATTATATGTATGCGCACAAGAATTGACGGAGCAATCGAAACGGCGACAACTGCACTTGCAAGTTGCAACAATCTGAGTGGTTAGTATACCTTACGATTTTTGAATTGTGAAACTCATAAACGAATCGCTTGGTTATTATGAAAGAGATTAAAACATATTTCAAATTGAATCACATATTTTTTACATCTTCATATCCTATTCCAATCAACAAATTTTTCAAAATCTTGACCAGGATTTTTTCCAGTGCAATCTGATGGGGCAAGGAGGGTAAAGTGTGAGCAGGGAGTTTCTTCGCTCCGGCCAAATTTCGCTTTACTTGTTGTGGCTGCAATTGCAGGCGCTTTTGTGGGGCCAAAAGGGGTGGTGGACTGTGGATGGTGGGTGGGTGGTGGGTGGTGAATGGAATACTGGTATCTGTCATTGACATGGATGGTCGTCGTGCTTCGTGCCTGCAGCTCAAATGCGTTTTGCATAATTTTAAAGCCTCTTTAAAGCGAAATGCAATTACGGGTTGCGATTTTGTGACCGAAACTATTTTGCGATCTTCCTCTTCGTTTGCGTTATTTATTTTTTTGGAACAAATTGAATTTCACTCTTCGCTGCACAACGGTGCGAGAAGGTGGAAGGGGGGGAGGGGAGTGGTGATGGGATGAGGGAATAGCCAGGGTTTTCATGTCCCATGCGTCGTATACGTGTTATTTGCGAACTGGCAGAGCGCAAACAATTTTGATCAATTTCTATGCAATTACTTTCTGCCAATTAAAGGGAAATTGATTAATTAGCCTTAGCCAGTGTGAATGAAATATGCTTAATCAATTATTGATGATGCCGGCGGAAAAGGTTTATGTTACACACATACCTGGCATTAGCTCTGTCAATTATTCACAAATTAAGTTAAGCTCAATGAGTGCCAAAACTAATATAACAAACAAAATTTTCACATTATTCATAGCTGAGAAAAATGCACACATGATTCGGGTAGCGGATCTCGATTATTCACATCGATAAGATTAGAGTGGCTGAGATGATTCAGAGATATCTGTATATTTACTTAAGTTGAGTCAGATTTGAGTCAAATTTACAAAAGTATTGTAACGTGTTTCATTCTATACTATTTTATGGTATCAAACAACGCTAATGACGCACCCCAAGTGAACTTGAACTTGATGTTAAGTGACAGCAATTGAAATGTCTTCATTTTGCTTCCAAAATTTGGGTCAATTCATGCTGAAATTCTTGGAATGCACACAAGTGAATAATTCGAATAGTTTTAATTACCCGTTGAATACTATACAGACTCAGCGATAAAATTATTTTAAATACCATTTATCACCGGTTGCATAACTTTATGAATAAAAATGAATATTCATAGAACCAGAAATAGAACTGTGTTGTGCTCTAAGGCATGTGACTGCCGTCTGAGTGTAAATATATAGTAAAAATCGATTAGTTCAAAGTGAACAGGAAAATCAGCAATATGAATACGCCAGACACTATGGCTTTTGGAACTGTTGGCCACGCATAATTCTTGAGCAATTGTACTGAGAAAAATATAATACCTTAACATTTAAATTGAGATATTAAATCCTGTATCCTGTATATGTATCTCGATTTTTCAATTGATGAAAATGTAATAAAATGTGAATTTACATTTTAAAGTATTTTATTGCTTCTTATTTGATCATTGTGTGATCCTTACATATAATTGAATAATTACAATGCAAGCAAATTATTATTATTATTATTATGATAGATAGAATAGTTTACAAAACTAGACTAACTTAGATAGTATAGCATTAGCTACGGGGCTTACAGCTATATTTATTTACAATGTTATTATATCTTAATTTAGTTAATATCTAATTTGGTAACTAATTGCTGGCTTGTTATGTACAAATGCCTGTTTTGTTTTTAGATTTTGTGGTATAATTTAGTTTTTTTTGAGGAAAAGTATGAGTTTTTGTATGTTATCTGGATTGGGTTTGCTAAGAAGGTCTAGAGGGTTGGTGTTGTTAAATATATCTTGCTTGGTTTGTAGGAGGGATGGGCATGAGTTAAATATGTGGTTTAAAGAAATATCACCTTGGCAAAACGGGCAAGTTGGTATTGAATTGGGATTTAGGTAGTGTTGGTGGGTTATGTTTGTGTGTCCTAGTCGAAGTCGTATTATTTTTATTTGGTCGAGTCTGGTCCAATTTGGGTGGGATTGTTTAAGGTAATCGCATGGGTGTGAGGTGTTCGTGTTAATAGATTGGTACCATGGACTGCAGTTTATTATGTGTTCTTTCTGTTTTGTCGCAAGGTCGGCTTTAAGGTGTTTTTTTATATCTGTGGTATTTATGTTTGGGGTGAGGATAAGTGGCATACTGCTTGCTGATTTTGCAGCTTGATCGGCTAATTCATTTCCTTTTATTCCTGAATGGCCAGGAATCCACATTATTTTAATTTTAGGTGCGTGTTGCGTTATTAGCGATCGTATTCTGCTTGGGTAAAAGCTGTTATTATTTGTGTTTTGAATTGAATCTACTGCTGATAGGGAGTCGGAGCAGATAATAAATTTGCCTCTTCGGTTTTTAGTAAGTTCTATTGCTTCTAGGATGGCGATTGTTTCGGAGGTGAGGACGGATGAATATGGGGGCAGTATGCCGTATTTCAAGACGTCTGTCTCCGTTGTAATGGCGAATGATATTGTGTAATTAATTTTTGAACCGTCAGTGAATATGAAATTGTGTGTTTTGAGGTTATTCTTTGTGTGTTCGTATAATTTTCTGTATTGGTCTGGAGATGTTTGTTCTTTCTTATGGATTCTAAGTGACGTGTCTATTAGATTGGGGAGGGTCCATGGTGGTTTGTTTTTATGGAGTTTTATTGGTTTGTAGGGTAGATTAAGTTCTAGGCTAAGTTTGATTGTTCGGTCTATTGTTGATGTTTTTTTCTTATTAGCTTTTTTAGGCTTTAAGAACTTATGTATTGGTGTGTTTTTGGAGAGGATTAGGTTTTGGGATAGTTTGGCTATTTGAAGGTCTCGTTTCATTTCTAAGGGGGGAGTATTCGATTCGTAAAGTAAGTTATTTATTGGGGTAGAGCGATATGCGCCGAGAGCTAGACGGATAGCGGAGTTAAACGGTGTTTTTATTTTGTTTAAAATGCTTTTGGGAGCATGGCCGTACAGAAACAAACCATACTCTAGTTTGGCTATAATTGTTGCTTTTGCGACATTAAGTAGTGTATGCGTGTTGCAGTTAAATTTAAGACTAGATAGGCATTTTATTATATTTAGCTTGTTGTGTAGTTTGGGTAGAAGTAGGTTTATGTGTGTGTTCCATTTGTATTTGTTGTTTAAGGTTATTCCTAGAATTTTTAAGGACGTAACGCTAGGAATTTGGAAGTTGTTGCAGCTTATCTTGCATGTGCAGTGACGTTTTCTGCATATGTGGAGGTGTTGACATTTGGATAGGGAAAGCGATGCCCCTGAGTAGGAGCACCAATTTTCTATATCGTCGAATAGATTGTCTAAGTTGAAATTTGTATTTGTGTTTTTGTTGAAATTTATTATAAGGAAGAAGTCGTCGGCATATGCGTTGAATTTAATTTCTTTATGTAGGGATATGATGTTGGATAATTTGTTGAATGCTATGAGGAAAAGTATTACGGATATGGGTGAACCTTGGGGGATTCCGTTGAATAGGGGTAACGGGCTTGATGTATGCGGACCGACGCGGACAGTTATTTTTCTGTTGCTCATGAAGTTTTTAATGTATTTTATTATTTTGGGACCCGTTTTCCATTCCTGCAATTGCTGGATTATGGAGTGCACACCTACTCGATCGAAGGCTCTTGAAAAATCAAGAGTGACGAGGGAGGTGTGCATTTTTGACTTCGTTATGAGATAGTCTACATAGAGTAGACAGTCCGAAGTCGATTTGCCTTTTTTGAACCCGAATTGTTTGTCGTTAATTAGGTTGTTGTATGTCACTAGCCACCAGAGTCTTTTCGCAATTATTTTATCAAGTATCTTTGCTATACAGCAGTTGAGGGAGATGGGTCGGTATGAGGAAGTTTTCGTTTTGTCGGTGTTTGGCTTAAGGATTGGGATGATTAGGCTTGTTTTGTAGGCTTGAGGTATGTGGCTATTGAATATTTCATTAAATAGTTTCGTTATTCGGTTTTTTGTTGTGTGGGAGCTATTTTTGATCATTTGATACGAGATTCTATTTAGTCCTGGAGCACATCCTTTTAATGTTTGTAGTGCTGAGCTAAGTTCTAGATACGTTATGTTCTCTTCTATGGTTTGGGCTATTGGAGAGGGGGTGTAGAGATGTATGTTATTTCTATATTTATTGTTCCGGAACTCCTCTGAAAAGTTCCAGTCGCCGGAGAGGTCAGAGAAATGTTGTGCGAATATGTTAGCAATTTCGTTGCTAGCCAATGTAGTCTCGTTATTTACTGGGTTTGTGATGGCATGAATTTGTTTTGCTGGGTTAAGTCCGCAGAAGCGTCTTATATTGGCCCATATTTTGGATGAGGGAGTAGTGGGATGGATGGTTGAGGTGAAAGAGCTGGAAGCTTCTTTTTTCCTCTTTTTTAGTTCGTATCTAAATATTGCGTTTTTGCGTCTATAGTCTAGAATGTTGTCAACAGTAATTGTGCGGTTTAATTTTTTCCAGGCAAGTTGTTTTTCTTTACGTAATTGGTCGAGGTGTTTATTCCACCATGGAACCCTGTATGGATGTGTGTTAGGTGAGGTTTGTGGGATGGAGAGGTTTGCGCTATAAAGGATGATTCTATTGATTAGAGCGGCTTCTTTGTTTACGTTGTGGGAGGTGGGGTATTTCTTGTTGGTTTGGTGGGTAAGAGCGTTGAACTGTTCCCAGTTGGCTTCTTTGAGTTTAAAAAAGGGTCTGTAGAATTTTTGTGGATTGGTTGTTGGGAATAGTGTTGTGATAATAGGGAAATGGTCGCTACCGTGAAGATCGTTTAGTATTTTCCACTTGGCGTGGGGGGCTAGGATTGGAGAGCAGAGTGTGAGGTCTATGTGTGTGTATGTATTGTGTGTTGAAAAGTGTGTGGGAGATTTGTCGTTTAACAGGATAAGGTGCATGTTGTCAATGAATCTATGAGTTATTTTTCCTCGTTTATTTGTTGTTGGGGAGCCCCAGGATGGGTGCCATCCATTAAAATCTCCCGTAATTAGAGAGGGTGTTTGTTGTATGTTAAATGTGTTATGGAGTGTCTGGTTAGTTATGTTTTTGGTCGGAGAAATGTATGTGGAAAATATGTTTAATTTAAGTTTAGATTCTATATTTATGGCTATTGCTTCTATATCGATTGTTATGTTGAGGACAGTGTGTTGTATTGACTTATGCACTAGTAGTGCTACGCCCCCAAATCTGTTGGTGGCAATATTTGTTAATAGTTTGTAGTTTATTGGGGTTGGAATGTTATTAGTGTATTGTATATGGGTTTCTTGGAGGGAAATTATGTGGGGGGAGTATTTTTTGATTAGAATAAGGAGATGGCTGTAGTTGTTTAGATATCCTTTTAGATTCCATTGGATTATAGTTAGGGACATTTGTGAGAAAATTAAAGCTTATAACTTACTTAAAGGTAGTGTTAACGGTTAGGGTTTTGTGTAGAGTTCTATATGGATTCGCTGTCGCTGTTGTTAGTGTGCTTGTTTTTGTGGGCTTTGGCCTTTAGTTTTGATGCTTTAAGGTTTATGGATAGGTTATTGGATTTATCTTTAGGGAAGATTTTTATTTTTAGGTCTTCTGTGAGTTGTGATGAGTATGCCGTAGATGGTTTTCTGGTAGGTGTGTAGTCGGTATCCATGTCTTCTAGTTTGTCGTAGCTGTGGTGGTGGTGGTGTTGGTGTGGTTGGTTGGATAGTAAGGTTGTTTTGGCTGGTTCAGTTGTTGGTGTCTTAGCTGAAGTGTTTTGTGCTGCTGATTTGGGTGTGTGGTGCGGATTTTGTTGTTGTGATTGGGTTGTGTTTGTGTGAATATTAGGTGATGGAGTGTTTGTTGTCCTCTGGGTTGTGCCGTTTGTAAGTGTTTTGGCGTAGGTGTTTTTCGTTTGGAAGCCGTGACGTTCGAAATATATGTGTTGGGCCGTTTTATGGTCAACTTTTTGTGTGGTTTTAATTGCTGTTAATTCCTGGTTTTTTATGAACGTAGGGCATTTGCGGTCAATTGGGCTGTGTTGATGGTCAAGTTCTGGGTTATTTCGGCAATTTAAGCAGTTTTTTTCGTTTGTGCATTTTTCTCCGTCGTTTGTGTGTTTTGTTTCAGAGCAATTGATGCAAGTTTCTACACTTTTGCATATGGGTGTTGGATGACCGAAGCGGAGGCATTTTTTGCATCGAAGTGGGAGTGGGATATAGTCTCGTACTCGGACTGTTTCGTACCCGATTCGTACTATCTCGGGGAGCTTATGCGATTCAAAGGTTATAATTATGAGTCCAGTTTCAACTAATGTGATGTTGTTGGTGTCGGAGTTAGAGTTGGGGTTTTGCCGTTTCATTATTTTTTTAACTTCAGATACTTTTTGTGGTTTTAGTTCTTGTAGAATTGTGTCTTCGTCGATGTGTCTAAGGTCGTTACAGTAAATAACTCCCTTAGAGAAGTTTAATGTTTTATGTTCACTTGCTGTTACATCCTCATCTGCAATTTTTGTTAGTTTTAGGAGTTTTCTGGCTTGTAATTCATTTTTGGTTTTTATTAGCAGGTTGCCGTCTCTTGTACGTTTGCATCCCTCAACTTCTCCTCCACAGGCAAAGTCCACCGATTTTTTTATGATGAATGGTGAAGTTCTTTCGAAAGAGTTGTTGTCATTTCTTTTAATAATTATAAATTTAGGTTCGCCTAATTGGGATTGGTATGTTTTTGAAGTGATTTTGTAAATGTTTGGTGGGTCTGTCATGATTGTTGGTTAAGGGCTTGAGCCCGGATTAGCGGTATTGTTGTTTTTGTTGTTAAGTTTTTTATTTTCTCTTTGTGGTTGATATTTGTTTATCAAGATTTTGCTGATAAGAGTTTTGGGCTTACGCGAAGCGAGGCTTTAGACTGAGAGGCACGACTTATCTCTTCGGAGGTTGAAGTGGTACTGAATGAATGCAAGCAAATGTAAGAGTTACTCGCTTACTAAAAGGGTATACCATATTCGTTGAAAAGTGAGTGATAGATAACAGAAGCCCTATAACTTTATCTTAGATGATTATTATTTTATTTTTTCTTGCAAGGTGCACTGCTAAGTAACAGGTATCTGATAGTCGAGGCTTGCCTTGCTTTCTTATAATAATGTATTATAGGAAGTGATCTATTTGATATCCGAATTTTATTTTTCTCGGTGCTTGGTTATTATCAATAACAAAGTTTGTCTACCGCCCCGGGGACAGGTTGCAGTTGGCTCCAATTGCTGGCCACCGGTCACCAGTTGCCAGTTGCCAGTCACCAATAACCAGTGAGCATTGACCACCATTTCCATCTCCATCTCCATCTCCGCCGGCAGCTGTCCAACAAGTTGTCTTCAATTAGCGCCAATCGCGGCACAACAACGAAAAGCAATTAAGTCACGCAGCGCTCACCAACTTGGGTGTTCTGCTGCTGCCGCTTATCAAATATTTTTTAATTGAAAACTTATTACGGAAAGTATCCCAAACTTGGTTATCTGTCGCGTAAGTTATGCTACAATGGGATTTGCATAATTGAAAACACGTTAGTCGCTTGGTTTAAGGTATTCATCAGAGCCTCTCTCTTGAACATCAAGATTTGCATAGCGAGTTACTCACCGAATTGCCGGATGATTCAGAGTTGTAACCTTCAATTGTTTATGGAACCATTGTATAAACGCTATCTAGATGTAACGGCAGTAAAATATTATTGGAAACGTCTGGGTTTATTAAGCAATTGTTTCGAGCAAGTGCAAGTTTGCATATTTTCGAATTTGGGATTCAGCATGTTTAGTTGCATTTTATGATCGTTTGGTTTGCTCGATTCCAATTTTTCGCATTGGGGTCTCGGTGGTGCGGTTCAAAAATGTGGCGATCGTTCTGGACCAAATTTTTTCTCTTATTAGTGGAGCATACCCAGACGCAAATCCGCGGATACCAGCACATGTTGCGCCTGCCTGCCGGTCTGTTCCAAGACTATAAACGTCTACATACATGTATGTATATATTTGTATATAACCAAAATGTGCGAAATTCTAAGACATTTGCTACATCTGGCATGTGTAATGAGCAGGAAGCTGCGGGACTAACGCGGGAACTATTTGTCTGGTTTAATTAGCTTGGAACTTGACGAAAGGTTTAGCCTTTATAATAGCTGCCTTCAAAGGCAAGCACTTCGACTTCAAACTGGAAGCATATGTCTACCATCGATTATAAACAATAATATTTTTAAATACTTATAAAAAACAAGATATAACACATTAGTAGGGTGACAAAATTGTGAAGTATTTCAATACAATTTCTGGGAAACAGTACAACTTTTCTCATCAGAACATGAAAATAGAAAAGCTTATAATTTTTTCAAATAATTAAAATCGATTACACCGAAATTGTTCTTCAATAAATTATTTCCCATTTCCAAATTGATTATTTTGACTTTATTATATATAGTGACGTATTCACGCCAACTCATCACGCTCAGTTAATTGAATATTCGCGCCACCCAAACTGGGCCGCTCTTGTAAACGGATTCCCAAGCTCTCCTCAACGTAAACATCCAAGAACATCACATGATTTTACCGTTTAAAGCTATTTTCTGCGTTATCTGCGTGTCGATCGTTATTACTTCACTTCACAACCTTGGGAGATATTCCGTTTTTTTCCTATTCTTTATTTCTGTAACCCATAGAGGCCCCTCCTCAATTCTCACTCACATTTGTAATCAGTCTTAAGTTGAAAGTTAGACCGTAAAGTTCAATAAGTCTTAAACCGATATTTAATAAAAAACAAAACCGAATTTATTCAGTGTTTAATTTATTTCGGAGTTGATCCTAGTTTAAATACGGATCATTTGTTCGACTTAAAAAAATAAAAACTATTTAACTTTCAGCGTTGATCTTAGTTTAAATACGGATCATTTGTTCGGCTCAATTAAAAACTATTTAACTGGCGCAGTCGGTAGGATAACTCAAAGATTGCTTGATGCGAAAATATAAAATTTTTAATTCCTGTAATCTGTGATATCCGCCAAAGAACTTACGTAGTGTTACTGTGAAAGTGAAGTGTTGACCATTAATACGCCTACACTTAAAAGAACAGTGAGACACATCTGTTTAAACAACAGTGAACTTCCAACATTTACCGGAGCTATAAATCCAGAATTTTTTTTTGGTTACTCCGAACAAGTGAATTGCTGGAAAATAAAAAATAAAAAAAAAAGAACCTAAAACTAAATATATTAAGGAATTACCAAATAAGTGAAAAAATTAAAATCTAAGTGAAAGAAAACATAAGGAAGTAAACCCAAATCAATCAGTTAAAAAAAAAAATCTCTAATGCGAACTATTAAATAAGTGCATATAAAACAAAACTATATACACTTAAAGAAAATATATATCTAAATAAACTCTATCTAAGCTCAACGGAAAATAACAAAAGAAATAAATCTTAACGTGTTATCAAGAGAGGAGAGTTATAGACTTCAAACGTAACATAAGTGAAAAATCAATAGGAGTGAATAAAATTTAAATTAAGACAAATAAAAAACTGAAGATATAAAGTTTGAATAAATTAAAAATAAACTAAAACTATACAATACAAAAATAAAAATAACAATAATAAAATTATGAAATAACCGCTACTCACGAAACATCAGCAACTATAAACATTTAAAAACAAAAAAAAAAGAAACCAACAATTTTGTACTCTAATAAAAAAAAAAAAAAAAATGGCAGTAGCAGCACCAAGCCCAATAATACTGTCCGACTCGAACATGATTCAAGTTGAACGACAAATAAATGGAGTCGAACAATTCAACGGGGACCCACAGACCCTGTATACGTTCATCAGCCGCATCGATTTCATCCTGGCACTATATCAAACGACCGACGAACGGCAGAAGCTCACCATCTTCGGACACATTGAGCGCAACATCGCGGGAGAGGTCATCCGCACACTAGGAGTTACGAACCTCACCACCTGGACGGAACTCAGGACTCATCTGATCCTAAACTACAAACCCCAGAGACCAAATCATCTACTATTGGAGGACTTCCGGAATACCCAATTCCGAGGTAACGTTCGTGAATTTTTAGAAGAAGCCGAACGTAGACGGCAGATATTAACAAATAAGTTAGACTTAGAAAGCGACACTGCAGAAACTACCCTGTATAACCAACTAATACGAACCAGTATAGAAACATTAATTCTAAGATTACCAATTCACATACAGTTAAGAATAGTTAAATGCGAAATTCCGAATTTAAGATCATTAATAAATATATTGCAAGAAAAGGGAATTTATGAAATAGCAACTACATACAAGAACAATACAAAGCCAGTCTCAAATCCCATTAAATCACCTAACAATGCAACTCACAGACAAACAACTAACTACTATAATCATACAACACCATTCCAACCATCATACAACGCCATGTATCAACCAATTCGCCAACCAATTTCATATATACCACCTCAATTACCCAGAACTAACCCTAATCCGTTTTCCCAATACCAATACCGTCAACTTCACCCTCAACCTAACGTATCTGTTATAGCTCAACCTAGACCATTGAATCGTCAACATACATTTGACCAGAACCGACCAGGACTTAGTTATTCAAACGCACTAAATACAAGAGAAAATATAACGACCGGTGGACCAGCACTAAAGAGACAACGACCGTCTGACAGTGGACAATCACGTATGAGTTTTGATGAGGCTCATTACCAAGAAGAATTAGACCAAACTCATCAACAGTTCAATCCTTACATGCATTACGGGAATCATCCCCAATATCCTTTCGATCTTTACATGCCTTACGGGCCGCCCCCCAACAACATCCCGATTTATTACATGCCTTACGACCCCCCACAACAACATCCGGTTGGCATACAAGAGATGGCAGAGGCACGAGAAGAGCCAACTGAACCTCCTATGGAATTAATAACAGAAGCTCAAACGGCTGAGAATTTTCGGCCCCAAGCCTCGGAACAAGCCAATTCATAATTATTAAACACAAAGGACTCAATTTAAAATGCTTAATAGACACAGGCTCAACAGTAAATATGGCCACTCAAAATTTTTTCAAATTACCAATCCAAGAGATAGCAAAGAAAATAAACTCAAGTAATGGCCAGTTCATTGCACAAAAGAAAGTAACGTTACCCAAAAATAATCTTTTCCCTAAACCATACGATTTTTTCATATATCCTTTTTCAACTAAATACGACTTGATTTTAGGACGACAATTACTTGACGAGGGAACTACATCAGTAAATTACGGACCCCGTACAGTTACAATATACGGACACGTGCACGAAATGATCGATGCCTTCCTTCCTTCAGAAGAAATACATATTCAAGATACACAGAATAATTCCTTTAGGCTAGACCACTTAAATTCCGAAGAAAAAGCAAAATTGATAACCCTCCTAAAAGAATTCCAGGACCTTCAATATAAGAAGGGAGACCAGCTCACATTCACTAATAACGTAAAACACACTATTAGAACATCCCATAATGACCCAGTATACAGAAAGCCTTACGGATACGCACCCGGACTAGATACCGAAGTAGAAAACCAAATAAAAGAAATGTTAGATCAGGGAATAATCCGAGAAAGCAATTCCCCTTATTGTAGCCCCATTGTAGTAGTACCCAAGAAACCAGACATCTCCGGACAGAAGAAATACAGAATAGCCATAGACTACCGTTACCTCAATGAAATAACAATAGCAGACAAATACCCAATACCAAATATGGACGAAATCTTAAGCAAGTTAGGAGGCTGCAACTATTTTACTACAATTGACTTAATCAAAGGGTTTCACCAAATAGAAATGGACCCCGAGTCTATCCCCAAAACAGCCTTCACAACTAAGACAGGGCATTACGAGTATACGCGTATGCCATTTGGACTGAAAAACGCCCCAGCTACCTTCCAACGATGTATGAACGATGTACTTCGTCCACTATTAAATAAAATCTGTATGGTATACTTGGACGACATTATTGTATTTTCAGCTTCCTTAGAGGAACATCTTCAATCCCTTAGAGCAGTCTTTCAAGCATTATCTAATGCTAATCTAAAACTCCAATTAGATAAATGCGAGTTTTTAAAACACGACACATATTTCTTAGGACATATGGTTTCTCCAGAAGGTATAAGACCTAACCCGGAAAAACTACGAGCAATAGAAAATTACCCCCTTCCTACTAAGCCGAAGGAGATAAAATCATTTTTAGGACTCACAGGTTTTTATAGAAAGTTCATACCCCATTTCGCACAGATTGCAAAACCCCTAACAACATGTCTTAAAAAGGACAAAAAAGTAGATATTAAAAACCCGGAATATATTGAGGCATTCAAAAGGTTAAAACTCCTTATTTCAAACGATCCCATACTTCGATCACCAGACTTCAAGAAAAAATTTGTACTCACAACAGACGCTAGTAATGTAGCTCTAGGAGCAGTACTTTCTCAAGATGGTCACCCCATAAGTTATATTAGCAGAACACTTAACGACCATGAAACAAACTACAGTACGATTGAAAAAGAACTACTAGCTATTGTTTGGGCAACGAAAACGTTTAGACACTATTTGCTAGGTCGACATTTTGAAATAGCAAGTGATCACCAACCGTTGTGCTGGTTGCACAAGATGAAGGAGCCCAACGCTAAATTAACAAGGTGGAAATTCAGACTTGCAGAATACGACTTCGATATTAAATACGTCAAAGGCAAAGAAAATCATGTAGCAGATGCCCTATCCAGGATTACTATAGAGGAAGCGTTCTTTACTGAAGCTACACAGCACAGCGCCCAAGAAGACAACCAGAATTTAATTTCCCTAACAGAAAAAGCGGTAAATAATTACAATAGACAAGTCATTTTCACTAAGGGACCAGAAAAAGTAAAACAGGAGAATTATTATAAGAAAAAGATCATTCATATTTCGTACGAAACACTCACTCATAAAAAAGCCAAACAGTATTTGATAGATTACTTCGTAAACAACCACAGCGCTTTATACATAGACAGCGACGCTGATTTTGAAACAATACAGGCAGCCCATAAAGAAATTATCAACCCAAGCACCACAAAGGTAATTAGAAGCCTAACTTTACTAAAAAACATTAAATCATATGCAGAATTTAAGGAATTAATCCTTCAATCCCATGAAAAGTTATTGCACCCAGGAATCCAGAAAACTAAGAAATTATTTAGTGAAAACTACTTTTTTCCAAATAGCCAACTACAAATCCAAAACATTATAAACGAATGTCAAGTTTGTAATCTAGCAAAGTCAGAGCATAGAAATACCAAAGTCCCATTTAAACTCACGCCAAGTATAGAATTCTGTAGAGACAAATTCGTTATAGATATTTATTCAGTCGAAGGCAAACACTATTTGAGCTGCATAGACACTTATTCAAAATTCGCTACACTAGAGCAGATAAAAACCAAGGACTGGATAGAATGCAAGAACGCCCTGATGCGCATATTTAATCAATTGGGAAAACCGAAGCTATTAAAAGCAGACAGAGATGGTGCATTTTCAAGTCTAGCATTAAAAGAATGGTTAGAAACAGAAGGAGTAGAACTACAGCTAAATACCACAAAAACAGGAGTAGCAGATATAGAACGTTTTCATAAGACCATTAACGAAAAAATAAGAATAATCAATACTATGAAAAATACTGAAACAGACCTGAGTAAAATAGAAACTATACTTTATACTTACAATCACAAAACAAAACATGACACCACGGGACAAACGCCCGCTCACATATTCTTATACGCAGGACAACCTACCTTGAACACGCAGGAACTAAAGAGAACTAAAATAGACAAATTAAACAAAGGTAGAGAAGACCACGATATCGACACAAGATACAGAAAAGGACCATTACAAAAAGGCAAATTGGACAACCCATATAAACCAACCAAAAACGTAGAACAAACAGACGCTGACCATTACAAAATTACTAATAGAAACAGAGCTATGCATTACTACAAAACACAATTCAAAAAACGAAAGAAAATTAATCAAACCCATACCCCGACTCAAATGGCTACCAGTTAGACTACACAGATTCACAATTATATTTTGAGAAAAGAAAACAAAGTGTATAGTAATGAAAATAAAGAAATAAACAATGAATGTGTCACCAATATAATTAAGCACCTAAATCCAATCTGTAATTTTAAGCCAATACCCACAAATGAATTAATGAAATATATAGAATAATGATGTATACAAAACTAAAATTAAGAAAAAACAAAAAAAAAAAAATCAGGACATACCACCACAAACTGGAATGGAAGAAGTTCCACTACCCTTACTATATCCATCAGTCCCAGCCCAAGTATAGGCTTATCTTTAAGGGAAGGGAAGTGACGTATTCACGCCAACTCATCACGCTCAGTTAATTGAATATTCGCGCCACCCAAACTGGGCCGCTCTTGTAAACGGATTCCCAAGCTCTCCTCAACGTAAACATCCAAGAACATCACATGATTTTACCGTTTAAAGCTATTTTCTGCGTTATCTGCGTGTCGATCGTTATTACTTCACTTCACAACCTTGGGAGATATTCCGTTTTTTTCCTATTCTTTATTTCTGTAACCCATAGAGGCCCCTCCTCAATTCTCACTCACATTTGTAATCAGTCTTAAGTTGAAAGTTAGACCGTAAAGTTCAATAAGTCTTAAACCGATATTTAATAAAAAACAAAACCGAATTTATTCAGTGTTTAATTTATTTCGGAGTTGATCCTAGTTTAAATACGGATCATTTGTTCGACTTAAAAAAATAAAAACTATTTAACTTTCAGCGTTGATCTTAGTTTAAATACGGATCATTTGTTCGGCTCAATTAAAAACTATTTAACTATATACATATACAGGAGTAATTATATACAGGAAATGGTTTCTGCATTACATTGTTTTTCTTTTTAAATAAATCCCCTTTTGAAGGGCTTGTTTGTTTATTAACACTCTGCCTCCATTCACCACTTTACTATTTATCTCTATTTTTAATTGATTTTTTCTCGGACTCAAACACACCGATGTCCACGTGCGGCGACCTCTTCTTTGGGTCAATGTCGCGCTAGAAATGGCTTTTCACGCCCAAATTTGTTTGTTCAGGGGGCTCACCCCCTTGGGGCAGCTGGGAAAATCTTTAAATTGCCATAAATTACAAGAATTAGGGGGCATTATGTTAGACATGGTTGCCAAAGTTGCGCAAACATTCGGCGGAGTCAAGTGCAGAGTGTCGATGGACGAGCTAGAGCATAGATCGAGATCGAATCGGAGGCGTATACGTATACGGTTGGAATAAAACCAAATTAATGGCTATGGCCTTTGATGGCCCCAAAAGAGTGGAGATATAGCATAAATCATGGGCGACCTTCCCCGCCGATATCGTCAATGTAGTTTTTATTCGAATTTTCCGGGTGTTAATGGCCGGCGTAAAAATTTGGACACACAATTTCTATATGGGTTTTGTATCGTTACTATTAGATCGTTAGCTATGTGCCTGATTTTATTATTTATACACCATCAACAAAGAATCTTACTGTAATTCCGATAGCATTTTAAAAAGTTGATATTTAAAAAAAAAAATCCGCACGTAATTGGTAGCGCCTTACTTAAATACGTTAGTCACTCAGATCATGTTTCTTAATAGTTATTAAAATTTAGCATGGAAATATGTACATTCTTATATAAAAATCTAGCCTATATTGAAATTTTAGGCGTTCCCCTAACAATCGAACTGTAATAAATTTTCAAATTTAATTAAACAAGTAAAAATATGTTTTTTTCCATTTTTTTTGCTGCAATAAATGATTTGTTGCTATAACAATCCATTTTGTCCGGGTGTACACACTCGTAAAATTACACGAATGCTGAAGTTTATGCACGGATTTTTTGGGGGCAGCTGCCGCACATGTTGGCAGCGAGGCGCCACCCACTCAATGCCAATGTCCAGAGCAGATGGCGGCACGCTCGCCCACACCACCCTACCCCACCCACATCCACATGCCCAGATCAGCCCCAACCACCCAGCCCCACACCCAACGGAACGGCTATTCTATTTCCATTTGGAAGTCATCTCTATTTTTAGCCAGCATGGATCATCCTGTGTGGCCAAGCATGGTAACTCTTTCGCGTTCCATAAAATAATCTATTTCAATCCGCGATTCCCATTTCCCGTCCGGGAAACTATTCCCCATCTCAAAATTATAATCCATTTGAATTCATGTGGGGCTTTCAAAATTTGGCGAATTATTCCTTTGTTTACAATTCGTCGCTGCCATTTTCGAATATTTTTCGTCGAGTGCGCTCAATTTGTTGCCCTGTTTTGTAAACATTTCGTTTTGTTTATCAGCTTACAAAGTGCAACAGATTAATAATAAATTGTTCAGTCAATTTGACCACTTTATTGGGTGATTGGGTGACCCTCCATCAAAAGTACTCTGGACTTTCTTGATGCACTTGGGGAAGTTTACAATTTAATCCCAAGTTTGCTACTTTGGGAAAGATACTTTGCCTGCCTTGAATATAGAAATAACTTATCATTTTATAAATACATGTTTACTTTTACAAGATAAGGAAATAAAACAACGAAGCTTATAAGTAAGTACTCAAGGTTTTTTTCTATTCTAACATTAGTATTATTATTCTATAAGAGTATATCAGACTCGGTCAAGAGAATCACCCCTCTTGTCGTTTTAAATGGGTCAGGCGCGCACAAGCAATGAAAATGTTAATGCTGCTCCTTGAATACATTAGTGGTTGTTGTTGTTTCTGCGACTAAGGTTGCACTTGTTGATGTTGCGCTGTTTATGTTGCTCTTCTTGCTCAACCACGAACGGAACAAGTTGCTGCAGTTTGAGAGCTTTTTAGAAACACATTGTTGAAGTCCTACGAATAATTGATTGAACTATCAAATTACAGTGTACAAAAATTAACGAATTTGTTTTTCTTTTAATTCTTCTAGAACTGTTCTTTATCGCTATGCAAATTTCAAAAGACCATTGCATGATTCATTGGCGCTGATCAACGTAATTGTTTATAAATACAGCCGGCAGCGGCAGACAGATGGCGTCATTCGTTTGCATTGAATGTGGTCAGGAATTTTAGTATTTTTTCCTCAGACCATTTGCAGGTTGACTGAGCCGCAGAAGTAAACAGAAAATCTGCTGGCAACACTTTCTTTGTTGGGCAACAAAAAAAGAATTCGGTTTATTGCTCGGCTATTAGAAACATTCAGTTTTAGTTATAAAGAACGAGAGGAGACAAGACGCACCCGTTTCGCCCATAAATTAACTGGGCCAAGCACTCTGATCTCATGCAAAAACTCGAGTCGAATCGGCGCCCATAAATTTAAATGTCTTTATAAATAAGCATGGCGAGAGGCAGCCAAAACAAAAAGGAAATCCAAAGCGAAACTAAAATAAACCCAACCGTATGAATTATAAATCACGCATCGCCAATTAAAAGAAGCCTGGCATTTGAAAAACAACTCAAAGTAGCGGATCACACTTCAAACGAATAAAAGCGCGAAAAAGAGCGAAAACTTCGCTCCGCAACATGTTGCTAGAGTGGGGAGCCGTTGTAAGCAAAACATGTGGAGCCAAACCGGCAATTTCGCAAAAGAGCACACTTGTACTCTTTCAGTTTCAGCTTTAGAGCTTGAAGCTCTCTTTGAACACCAAAAATTTGCGGGGAGTATCAATGGAATCTATGGGAATTATATCCCTTTTTTTTATAAATCATCTGCATATGCCATTAATTATGAAGGATTTAATGAAATAATGTTTATTTATGTATATATATATATATATTATCCCATTTTTTTGATTCAAAATATTTTTAATGAAATGTCTGCTGGTAACGGAATCTGAACTAAATAAAATGTAGCATAAACTATGACTAGAAAGTTATATAATCCGTCTGTCTTTTTACTTGTAAGCATTATTATTTATGGCCACTTTAAGACCACCTCCCATATGGAAGTGTTTTTCCAGTGTACCTCTCTATCGCTCTCTCTCTCTTTCTCTTCTTCCTCTTCTTCTCTTGTCGACAACAGCATCACAACACCAACGCTGGCAAGCCGGCAGCGGCAGCTGAGCAGCGAGCTTTGAGTTTGCTTTCGCGATAGCCAGTCGCAATTTTCCGTTCGTGGTGAACACACGCGTTTTGCAGCGCAAAGCCGGTACTCGAATTTTAAATATCTTGGCCGTTAGAAGTAGTTGGCCGAAGGCGAGAACTAACCATCTGAGACTAAAAAACCGAGCGACAACAACACGTGCCACTAACAATTAGCTGAAAAGTGATCCGTCGCTTGTTGGCTTCTTTTGGCAAGTTTGTTTTTTGCCAGAGGTGGATATTTCGGTCGTGCCGGTTAGATTGGTCCGACACCTTTAACGATTTCATATATACGATATAGATATTATAATATTCCTATTTCTCCTCCGCAACCGAATCCGTGTGATTAGTACCCCCCACCGAAATCGCGCTAATTGGCTTGATTTTGGGTCCAAAATTAAATATCAAGTTTCAATATTTACCGTGTGTTCGCGAAATCGGACAGTCTGTCAACTGCGGAAACCGAAAGAAATCTATATACAAGCATATATACATATATATTTTGGGCATCGGGCCAACATCGGTGGTGAAGTGAGCTTGGAAAGCAGGGAGTTCTGCCTATTTGCATTTCAAATTGCTAGCGAACATCTAAGAACGGTAAGTGGCGGCTCCCCGCCAAAAAAAAATCAGAGACCAAAAATGGCACTGGCTAAGTGAAAATCAAACAAGAAGTGGTACAATTAACTCGGACGCTTTTCGATTCGATTTCTGGATATTTCGGGCGCATATTTGCATAACCCGATGCGAATATACCCACATACATATACATATACATATACGTATATATTTTTAAGCTTGCCCATTTCCTTTCGGCTGCATAAATTATCCCACTTTTCTATTCTATTCGCTCGCAATTCTAATTAAGTGCCGAGACCTGCCCCAATGATGTTGCCACTCCCACGACCCTTAGCTGACCTCAACCCCCTCGATTGCTACACGGAGAAAAGCTTATAATAGTGTGTTCAGTATTTCATATCAGTTCGAGTTTTTGTTTAAAAATTATCAGTGCAAACGAATGTTATCAATCATTCAGAGCTAATGTAATTTCCGAATTAACACTTGGCAACATGAAATATTTAAATAACTATATTATTTAGTCAATAAAGGTGGATTGCTTAAGAGTTTCTAGTTTTGCAAAACCAAGCAATTACAAAAAATACATTCATTAGTTTTAGAATAATATTATGACTTAACTTTAATAATTTCTGCACCTAGTTTATTTGATAAGATGTATTTCATGTTTATTGAATCAAAATGAGTTATTTTATAGCAAATTCTGATAATTTTATATAAAACTTTGTTTATTACGCTTGTATACTTGTGTATAAATTTTGATATGCTAAAAATTCTTTCACCGGCACAATGAGGCGTCACCATGATAAGCCGAAGATAGTGGCTAATTTGCTAGATTACAGAACTTCATTGATTTTCTTTCGCCGTGCATTTGGTTGGCACTCGACGGCTTTTGACTGCCCTTTTTGCTATCCGTGCTCTTGTAGAAATTGTTAACAAAACTGTAGATTTATGCAGTAGATTAGCTCGTCAACGGCAAGTGAAGGCCGAAGGATATGCTCAGTCCCCCGAATCCGCTTATTAATGAGCTGTCACAGGGCAATGGGATCAGGGATTTGGGAACTGGTCAACGGGCAGCGGGAATTGGACTCCACTGGTGGTCAAGATGGACTGGGTCATCAATTAATGTTAACGTGGCGATGTCGTCAGAGCTGCTCGCTCGCTAATGTCCTTGCCACACTTTTGTCAATCACAAGCATTTTTTCCTCGCCTCTTTGCAATTTGTATTATTTTTGCCAGCCGTGCGAATGCATTTCATATTCATAAGCTGTCGGATCCATTGAGCGAGTGAGTGAGTGTGACTAAGCCGACAACTTCCACAAGCCACAAGAAATAATAATCGTTAAATCGATTTGCTGTATTTTTCGGGGGGAGCAGCAGTTGGGGTACGTGACCAATGGTGACCTTCAACGGAGCAGCCTGCTCCTGGGAGATTTAAGCCAAATGCACGAATCGCTTTTCGAGGGTCATAAATAAAAAAGCCATCCCCTCTCAGTTTCTCAGTGCCACTCAGGTGCTCGACATGCCGCATATTTTTAGAAGTTTAGCGGAACCCACTAAAAATACATTGCTTTCTTCAGAAGAAAAAACGCCAAAAAAAAAAAAACGACAAAAACGTCGAAAAAAAGGGAAAAGTAAGGCGGGAACGAACAAAATATCCCGCAGAATAAGAAAAACAAAGCCCTGCACTCAGAAAGCGACGGAATGCGCACTGGGATATCATAAAATGCCGAAATGCAGAAAAGAAACCAAAATACGAGAAAATAGACATTAGCCAGCACAAGAGGCGAACCTTAGGAGTTGTCAGTGGGGATTAGTCGAGCATGGATTACCCTGGAAATTAATTGGACAGCGCATTGGTAGATAGGCAATATTGAATGGGAGTTTAGCGTGCTGGCAATAAACTAAAGTGTTCAATTACCAAAAATATCCTTCGGCATTTTGGCCAGAACAATAATCAAATTAGTATTGATTTGTTGTTAGCTTATTGGCTTTTATGTTGTGACATATGTATGTAAATTTGTTTGCTAAAACAACGAAACCAAATTTGAGATAATTGAGTTTTGTGCATATGAGAGCTTAACAACTATTCCTAGTTTTTAGATATTCTAATTAAATTCTACCTTGTTTGAAGGTAACAATACTCCTTAGAACACGATTTTCCTTTCCGTTAAGACAAAAATGATATACTTTGGATGTTTCTTTTTTTTTTATTTTTTTTCTTGACGGGGGATTGGACAATGCGAGACAGGAAAAACATAACAAAAAACTGAGAAGACCGAAAAAAAGGGCAGAAAAAACATTTGGCAGAGCATAAAAATAAAAATGAAATAAAATGGCATAAAAAATGCAACAGTTCAGTGAGATAAGCACGAAAAAGCCAAGATAGTAAGGCAGGAACCCGGGGGAAGGTGCCCGAAGGCTAAGGAAGATGGCTAAGAATGAAGAGGAAGCTGGAGCAGAGGCATCAAGACTGAAAGAAAGGACACAAAAAAATGGGCCAGTGGCTTGGATTTCAAGCACACTCACACATGAACGCACCTTGCCGAATTTTAAATGAATCAGCCAACGATTCAGATTCAGGTGGCCAAAGTGGGTGATGGAGGCGATGGAGGCGGTGGAGTGGCCTCGGGGAGGCGGATCCTTCAATAAATGTCCAGTTGTCCGGCTCCTCTGCCTCCATTCGGCCAGCTCGAGGGCCCGCTTTCAACACTTGGCACGGTTTTAATGCCCTGCCCAAGGTTAGCACGAATACACAAAGAGAAAAACATATTACTATGTAATAATAAAAATTACTAATAATAGATACTTAGGTAACTTCTGTATATGCGTTTGAGAATTTACAACGATAGAACCTATCTCTGGATCAGCTGAATTTTCTGATTTTAGGTAGTATCTTACTTTTTACCTAATATTACATCATAGCTAATTTTAAGATGTACTTGTATTTTTCCAGTGTACTTACACAAAAAGAAATACAGACACTCTCTCATAATGAAGAAAAGTCGGATAAAGCTAGCAAATAGAAATGAAGAAATACAAATTGTATAAAACGGAAGGGGGACTTTTGGTAAATGTGCCACAGAGATAAAAGCGTAAATAGAAGCGAGGCACGAAAATTTTTTCAAATTACCAGCAAAGAGGTTGAGTCAGGACCACCCACCACCACCCTCTTTAGAAGCCATCTCTTTGTGTGTGTGTGTGAACTTATTGAAAGTGCTGGCACACACGCAAGTGAAAATGCTCGTGCACTCGTGTGCGTGTGGTGTTTCCACATCCTGCCAAGCGACCGCAGTGCAAACAAACTGCTCGGCCTGCCCGTGTCCATGTTCCATATACTCGTACCATACCATATACCACACCATGCGGAAAAGTTGTCACCTTTCTCCAGTCCACTGGCCCATCCTTCAACCACCCAATCTCCACTGAAAAACAATACAGATTCCTATTTCTATTATATTAGTCCCGGAATAGTCACCACCCATTTCGTGCTCTGTACGTGATCAGATTATCTTTTTGCGCATATATATCATTTATATTTTAGATCAAAATAAATGATATTAAATGTATCTACTGTTTGCGATTGTAGATCTTTCAAATATATCTTAACAAATATCTTGGCTTTATTGAAAATCGCGAACTAAAAATACATTTTTGAAAAATACATTTCTGTGTGTACTTCCCCCCACCGCCTCTCAACTGCTGCTGACTTTGCGTGTGTGTAATGAATTTAAAGTTTGCTCGGTATACATTTTTCATACGCTTGCAAATTGTTATGGCTTTTGGACCACCACCACCCACTCACTCCGCCCCTTTAGGAACCGCCCAAAAACCCACACGTACATAGATCCACCTTGCATTAAGTGGGGTGTCGTGCATGTTAGCTTGTGTCCTTGTTATCCCCACGAGACACGATTATTAATTTGCAATTCCTGCTAATTGCATGAGCTTCAGCCACACACTTACCTACACTTTCCCCTCAGGTGTTTATTTAGCCATCCAAGCGATCGTTTAAAAACTTATTTTCACGACTAGCGAACTGAGGCACATTCCTCCACACACTCCGCTGCTGTTCAAATAGATAAGCCTAGATTAGATTAGCGGTCACTGAAGCACATGGGAAACTTATTATGCTTTCCCGCTAACCCAGACCAATGTGTTCTCTATGCGGCATTCTAATGGCCTAATGGGATCTTGGAATAGTTTTATATTTGCGTACTTTTTGGACTGGCCACTTGACTTTAAAATGGGTGGGTCATGCAAATTCCTAGAATTATTCGTAATGCTCTAGCAATTAGTTCAATTTTTAGGAAAAAGTTCTGGAAGAATCGTGCTAATTCAGATCAGTTGGGTAATTAGTTTCTCTTACCGATTAGATAATCATTACTAAAATATGCTACTAGATGGTGAAAAATAAATGATTTATATACATTGTACATACATACTGATTAAAGTGATCGTCGAATTGAAGTGTTTGTCATTTTATAACCCGTTTCAACCCCCAATGATCAAAATCACTTTAAACTATTTGATTGCGCAGCACCCTCTTCATTTATCTATCACACTCGATGACGGAATCTCTAAAGGGAATTTAATGCCGCCCATTACATGGGAAATTATTCGCAAATTTGAATGTATATTTTGTGGCAAAGTAGAACCCACATATTTTGTAATAAAAATCAATTTGCCAGCAAACTGCCAGCCATTAAGAAGCCAACATGCCCGAAGTGGGCTCAGCTCGTCAAAGTTTTTCTTGGCTCAATGATGAGGTGATGAGGCTGGCGCTTGAGAACCGATGGCTGTCATGTCGATGCATTATAAATTGTTGACATTAGCCGGCAATTCGACGGCCAGACGGCGGCAATAGGTTCAATTTCGCTGATTGTGCAGCATCGAGTGGAGAAGCTCGAAATGCTCGCATTTTGTTTATAAATCGTTGGCAATCTAATCGATCGGCATACTGTGGCATTTGATGATGTGGGGTTACCGGCTAAGTGCTGTTGCTAAACTTCCTGTCTGCCGGCGGCCAAGGGGGAGGCGATTCGTTGGGTTGACCTTGACCCCGCCACCCCTCAAAGGACGCCCATTATAACGCTCGCCCGAACGAAAAGTTTCACTCTTTGTGAGCCTTTGTGCCCTTGCGCATACGCCCCGTTGCTAGACTTTGTTTAACCCTTCACTGAGGTTGAGGAATAAAATTTTAACCCTTTCCAGCAAGCTTTTCAATAATATTAATATTTTAAGAATTCCCTAGAGAAGATATTTTTAACCTAAAACAAGAAATTTTAATAGAATTTAATCTGATGAACAACATTTTAATTTTAAACAGTAATCTGGGAGAAAGTGTTAATATATATCAAGAATATATACAAAAATATCCTCTTTAATAAAAAATAAAATTTAATTAAACTAATTGGAATACTTTGGACTTTTTAATTTTAATTATATAATTGGAGAAAAGATTTATTTGAACACTTGAATATTTTACAACCAAAGTGGAAGGGTTAAGGCTCAATGGCAGCAGCAGGAGTTTTCCTCTTTTCCTCTTTTCATTTAGCATTTTCCTTTTGAAGCTGCACCAGAGGCCGTGTCCTAATTAAGTCGATGTTTGGCTTTCCAGCTGCGCTTTTGATGGACCAGCCCTCGATTTGGGTCTGCTGTCGATTGCTGCCCGAATTCAAAGCGAAATCCTGCCACCGAAAAGGTGGGAGTTGCAGTGCTAGGAGCAAGGACACGCACAGCTGATAACGTGGCAAACTGGCGGCCAAATCCCAACAGGCCAAGCCGCAGATCCGCCGCTTGACAACTTCCATCGGACAGCAAATTGTTTTCTTTTCTGCGGTTTTCACTCTTAATTATGCGCAGTTAGGTGGAGTTGACTCGGGAATTACCACGGTTTGGGCACTGGTAATGGGACCCCGGGTTCTTCGCTTGTTGGGATTCGCTGACTTTGACATTCGAGTTCAGCTTGGCTCCAGTTTTTGTTTTTTGGTTTTTTTCTGCCCAGACTTTTGCGAGTCGCCAGTTCATTAAACTGAAGTGTCATTCTGCGAACGTTTCACTGCCTCTTTTTTTTAAGTCTTTCACGGTAACGGGGCAAAGTACAGAATTCTGAGATTGTGGTGTAATGGCAGGGGAATTTATGGATTGACGAATTTCCAGAACTATTTTTAAGCTGACCTTAAACAATGTGGGAGCATTACCCGGGAAATATGAATTCTAACGAAATCTAAATAGAAATACTGGCGAAGTGTTCTTCTTTTTATAATCTCAATTATTTTTACTGATAATGCAGAAATATATTATTCTAATACATACAAACTTTTACATTTCTATATTCCTACAAAACTAAAATACGTGCTATAAAAGGCTTACCATTTTAAAAGATCCCCCGATGACTTTATCCCCATGAATTTATTTCACTCCGTTTTCCAAATTCGCACTCGTCGGAATTGCCAACACCCAAAAGTTTCGACTTTGCATGAATTACATCATAATCTGCTCGTTCGCACACCTTTAAGAGCATTAAACGCGTCGCTCTGCCCATAACAAATCGAAAAACTTTCAAATTGCTAACATGCTCGTAAAATCAGTTGTTATGGCTTCACCCAACACCGACTACGGAATACACCCGACTCAAATCGGTGAGATATGGCACCATTATGATTGCACAGGCACAGACACTCGACGGTGTTATTGTTTTTTTTTTTCTTTTTTCTTTTTTCTTTTTTTTTTTGCTTTTTTGGCAGAAGAAAGCGGTGAAAAAAAGTTTCGCATTTAGGCTTCGACATGCAAAATTGTCAAGAACAATAAGGCGAAACCATATAAAATATGTTTTGGGTGCGTTGCGCCAGTTCATCAGAGAATCGGAGGTTGTGACGCTCTGAAAATGCCAATTAGGCTGAAACCAAAAGCAAAAATGCACGAACAAATGCCCAAATTCATAAAAAACTTTCAAGTTTATTGTGCGCTTGGAATGCGAAATATACAAGATCATGTTGCTGGCAGAAATAAAAATAAAAAAATAAGTATAACAAGGGACCGAAAACCGGCGATTCTTAAGACCCCTTATCATAAACGATCGTGCTCAGGAAATCAAATAAATTGTGTGGTCAGCCCGAAAGAAACCAGAAACAGAAAGCCAAACAAAATAAAAAAAAAAAAATGGGGCTTAATTTCTAAACCCAGAACATGGAGACAACGTTGATTTTGATTGGGACAGATAAAAGAGCAAGCACCACAAACCCGTTTCTGGCCTACGAGGTGTTAATTATATTTCTAATTAAGCCAATCTAGTGGGTAGCGTTCAGTCATAAAGTGGGCCTTAAAGTTCAAGGAAATTAATCAACTTGGCTTATTTATCGCTGCTCCCCTGATGGATTTGGCTGCGCAGAATTAATGGTGTAATACATTGGGCCAGCTTCTTAAGACAACAGCATCCGTGCCTCATTATAAATTCCATTGCGCTGGCAATGAAAACAACATAAAACGAGCCACCCGATAAGGTGAACTGTTCGCAAAAGCCACTTAACTTGGCAACTGAAACGAATAATGGGTATACGATAGTTGCGTGCAACTATGCTCTGCTGATAAGATAACCAGGTTAGGATTAGTCCAGGAGAACCCTAGACCTATCTTATCTGGCAGCAGAGTGTAAGCTTTAGTCATTCGGGAAACAAGCGTTCTCAATTTTATTATATTTAAATTCTGCGAATTACGGGAATTACCCTTATTAGGTTTGAATACCTAGTTACTGGTTGGGGGAGTCTAATTTAATAAATATGTCTGCTTTTCTTTGGTGGATGGCTAAGCGAAGCAAGTAACTTAATTAAATTTTTGTAGTAGCCACGAGACATTAATTCCCTAGGTTTTTATATGCTTTTTAATGTATTATCGAGCTATTGTTCACACTAAATAACTAACATTTTTAGTGATATCATTTCGATATCACTTTACCCAATACCTAATGCTATAAAACTCGTTTGGTATTAAATACATTTACTCCAGTAATCGTAGGACGGTTCTAACTCCGTCTATCACATTTCCGGCATTCGAGCGACTTCCTCCTCTTCGCCCTCAGACTTATGACATATGAAATTAATGTTCATTTAATATGTTTTCAATTTCAATGAAAATACCAAAAATATGCCGTAAAATTTCCGGCATAAATTGGCGGCGCCCGTGCTCATAAATCTTTTCCAGCCAGGACAGGATGCGGCTCCTCCACGTCAACATTGCCATATAGCGATACCCATTCCCATAACCATACCCAACTCCAAAATCCAGTATCGCCCCGAAGGGCCGTCCGCTATTTATGCAAATTGCTAACAATCTGAGCTTCCTCATTTCCTCCCGCCTCAAATGGAATTCATATTTGTGGCCTGTTTGTTCTTTTTCAATTAGAGTTTGGTCAATGATTTGTTATACAATTTAATGGAAAATTGATTTCGGCCCCAGGCGAAATTATAAAAATATTTATTTTTCTGACCTTTTGTATTTTTTGTGGCCAAATTAGTTATTAAATAGGGAAAGCGACTGCTAAAAGGGGATGCATTTTCGTTTAAAATGTAATTTCCCGAGTAAGTTCCATGCATGTACAAAAAGTTGGCGGAAAATTCTGCAGCAGAAGGAAGCGCGCAAATGCGGGAGGGAATGAACAAATTGAAATATGTGCGCCAAGCAAAAAATGTGTTTTCCTCGCACACACTCACTTACTTACACCCCCAACCCCAACCCCCTGGTTGTTGTGCATTTATTTTTGTTAGTTTCGTTTGCTTTGTGCAGCTGCTTTGCTATTTAACTCCAACCCCCTCTCTTCCTTGGAGGAATACCCCTTTAACCCCTTGTTGCCGGTTTGCTTAGCTGCTTCGCATCGCTAATCCAGTGCGACATATTTTCCCGCTGCGGCCGTAGATTTTTCTCGAGCATTGTTCGGCTGACAAAAATTCATTTGTTGCAGTTGCCAACTGGCAAAGTGAGAAAAAATATATATCTTTAGCGCGAAGACGGTTCTTATGATGCCCCTAATTTGGGTTTGTTTAGCAGAAATGTGAGAGAAATAAAGAGATAGTTGTGCCAGGAAAATATTGGAGATGACTGATTCGAAACAACAAAATATTTTGCAAAAATGACAACATAACATTGAGTACAGACACTTTACATATCCACGTTTTCGCCTTCACAGAAATTACGCACTATCAACATATCAATGATATCATCACCCAGTCAGAACAATAGTAATAATAACCCTTTTCTTTATTTCCCTTTGCAGGTAAGTTCCCAGGGCTGCCGGCTAATCTTGGTAAATATTTCCAGCTGACCAACCGTCATGAATACTGCCTCCAATTTCGTGCAACTTTTCCTTGTAACCAAAAATAAAGTATGAAATGCAACATTCGATATGCAAGCACAACAAATTGTGTTCAGTTGGCAGAAATATTTCAGCTTTTAGCATGTTGATTTTCGAGAAAACAGCGAACTGCGAACAGCGAGCCGTACACCAATGCGTATGTGCCATGCATTGCGGCGAGCACGAGGCGCATAACGCATACGCCGCGTATTGCACGCCACGCGCAATTAAGCCAAACAAAATGCGATCGCAAAGCGGTAATAAAAATAAACATCGCAACAGCGAGAGGTGAAAAACGCGAAATAAGAATTAACACCGAGCATAAAATATTCCCAATTTAAAGACGGCGTGTGCATGATAAATTTACTTGCAACGAGCTCGATAATTAATAAATATTTAGGCGAGGGGCAGCAAACACTATGCAGTCAACCACTTGACCATAATCAGTCAATCAGCCGGCAAAACGGGGACGTTGTTGTTTCACCCATTAATGAAGTTGTTGTGTTTACTTGCAAGCCAGCCCACGCATATAAATATGTGCGAATCACACAGACATACAGCTATATAACGCGATACGGCGATACATAAATGCAATTGCCGCTGGCAATGGTTTCGATCCAAGCCAATTAGGCGCATCAATTTGGCTCGCTTTGCTTGTTTATCGAAGTGCAAAGCGACGGACACGAGCCACATGTCGATGTCGATGGCTAATCAGACACTTTGGGGTCATTTCCAATGCAGATTTCGGTGCGGAGTTGCCTCGGAGTTGTCGCTCATTCTCCCCCAGGGGCGAAAGCATGTCCGCAATTGTTCAATTCCCCATTAAATCCATACCCAGTTGGGACTTCAGTATCCCCTCCACTTGTGGGCCACACGGTGCCTTCAGTTATCACTGCCGGAACAACTACGCACTTTCAATTCAGATCATCTCGCGATGCGAGTTTTCACTGCAAATACCCATTTCGTTTCACCCTTATCCATTCATACTCGTATGTGCATGTGGAGCAGGGTGATTCGATATGATGTTCTGTGGAGAAAAGAAACAAAAGATACACCTTTGACCAACAAAGCATATAAGATCTTTAGCCCTTACAATAAACTACTTTCCATGATAATCGCCATCAAACTAGCTTCTGTTTGTGGCTTTGAATGTATTGTGAATATAAACAATCAAAAACCAAGTCAATTATGTAAATATAAACTGACACCCTGTTGTATTTGGTGGCTCTATCGAAAAGGGGTCACCTGAATGCGTAAGATTGGCCCAGTTGAGTGGTGCACTGCGTACATATGTGGGTGGCACTGGTCGGCCCAGCAGGTCAACAATGGAGTGCCACTCAATATACAAAAACACGACTATTCGCCGATGAATACAAACAACAGTGGCAACAAAGACTTCTCAACGGCTAACAATCGGCAAAAATGTACAGGCTGGCTGGAAAGAAAAACAACAAGAACGTTTTTAGAAATGGCCAGAGAGAACGTGAGGAAGGACCAAGAGGCAAATTGCTGAAATCCTTGCAGACAGAACGGCGGCACTGGCCGGAAAGGATACGCTTGTTAGCAGCGGAAGTGGCACCCAGGATGAGAAAGAGACAGCACCGCACAATTAGACAGAGACAGGTGGAGAGGCAGTGGGTAAGGACACCATTGTTGCCAGGACACTGTAATTAAACGCTTAATGCGATTTCACTTGCTGCTGCTGCTGTTTTTGTTGCTGCCTCCTCTTGTTAATTGGGTCACTCGAAATGAATTTTTAGCGTTTATTCAAATAGCCGGGCATAATGAAGATGTTTTCCCTGGCTTAGCCACTTAATTGACTTTCATTGTTGTTCGCAGTGTTCCACCTGCAGCACAACTCAATTAGCTGAATGGCAAAGTTCTTGCACAACTTTCGCAGTCTGCATAATTTGTAGGTCAGCTTGCTTTGGCACAAATGCCTCTCGAAACAATAAATTGCAGTTAAATGGTATTGCCAAAGGATTTCCCCCAGTCAAATAGCTTCTAGACCCGTATTTATGTGGCCAACTTTGAGCCAAGATGGCCAATTGGTCAGCTGATCAACAAGCATGTAATTAATTTAGTTCTCTAAATGAAGTGAGAAGAGCACAATTAAATATACACACAAAAAGTGGGCACAGCATTAAATTAAATTCAATTGAATCACATTTATTCATAAATAATTATCCCTGAAATCAATTTTAAAGCTACTGTTTGCAAGAGAGGTAATATTTAGGTGGTCCGTTCCTATAACTTTTCCTCTTCCAGACTTTCACATAAACAAAAGGCGAAGTGTGCCAAATATTTCTTATTCTTTTCGTTCCTTCGGCTGTCAACATTTTGGCAATTTGATTAAGTCCAATTTGTGCGATGTTGTTCTGCCACGCCCACTCACCAACACACCAACGCAACAGCCCACACCCTCCGCCCACCGCCCACCGCCTACCGCCCCCCGAGCAGATCGGTTTATTTGCGCTCAACTTTGCAGTTAAATAAGACAACACAAATTTTCTTGCCAACTTTTCGTGCGCTTATGTGTGTGGGTGGCTGGGAAATTGTGATTCCATTAGGAAAAGTCTGCAACTCAAATGACATTTAAGTTTGTCTAAAGGGCTGGTTTTTGGGAGATCGACCCGAACTTTAGGGATTGGATGCGGAAGTAGTCCGGAGTTGGAGTAACCGAGACACACAGCATTTCCATGGCAAATATTACAAATTACAAAGAAACGGAAAATGCAATTTTCCGATGCATACTTCTGGGCAATCCAGCAGCACACACACACACATGCATGTCTCGAGAAAAAAATTCTATAAACATACATGCATTTTGCAGAGTGCGATTTTTAGGCTAACTGCCAGTTCGCTTGCATCAATTAGAGTGTCCAATGAATATTTCACAATTTCAATTTCAACCAATATATAGCCGTATAATTATAAACAAATTGATCCTTTTCAATACGGATTTGCCACAGGCTGACACCCGAACGCACATGGCAGTGCACTGAAAGAAAAGAATGTTAATAACAAAAAATGTATGAGGGAAAATATAATATTTAAGGGTGTAATACCTTAATGTGAAAGTGAACAATGCCTAATGCGACCTATGTAAATATATCTATTTCATCCGAAGCCATAATTTTAAATCTTCAAAAATGTGTTTTCGAACTTCTTGATTTAGGATGGCCCTTATTTTTGCAGTGAAATGCCTGAATACCCTGCACATGCATGCTGAGCAGTTGAGCTCACTCAAACTAATCAGTTGTTTCAATATTTGCCCGAAGGCGAACAAGGACAAAAGTCATCAGGAATGGATGAATGCGGAGCAAGGGGAACTGCAATGCAGGCAGGAAACGGAAACGAGCGGCGAAGAACAACGGAAACAGCGCAGTGCGCTGCAGATATGAGAGCCACTTCGTCGTCCTCTACCTTCAGTCACCTGCCACGCCCTTCATCCGCCTGCCACCTCCCATCTCCCACATGTCGATTAGGAAAGAGTGAAAAGTGGAGGGAGGACACTCAGCCAAAGGCTAATTGATTTTCTCGCACTCGCACAACTCGAAGTTCACCAAAACACATTTTCCATGTTCTCGCCCGCAGATCTTTTGAGTTTTGTCTCGCCTTATCGCGAGGGGCCCACTTTCAGCACTCTTTTGTTGATTTAAATTCGTTTGCATAAAATGCGGCTAATTAAAACTTATGAAACGGCCGAGCAAATAGGCAAAAACGGTTAACGCGAAGCGTAGGCATCCGCCTGAAAAGTTTCAAGAAAAAAAAAGGTGCATAATAAAAGGCAAAGACCGACTTCATTTAAGGGAAAACTTATTGAATTTTCATGAACTTTTACGCCCAAAAGAGCCGCAGACTTTGGAAAAAAAGAAAATGGCGAAAAATATGCCTATCGACAAAGATACCCTTTAAGTAAAGTGGGATTTGAAAATAGTTTATAAATGTGTGGAGATAGTTTAAACGACTTTCACTGAGTAAAATATTTAAAATGAACGCAGAAGCGTATGGTTATAAATTATATTTGTATCAAGATATTTAAAATGTATCTCAGGTTAGAATACAAAATAATTTGGGATACCGTTTATTTTGGTTCTGCAAGGTCTAAAGTGTATGTATAATCCAAGAACTTTTACCAGAATCCCTTAAATCCCAACATGTCCAAGTTATTTAATCTCAGAAAGGAAATTTCATACGTTTCTCCACTCCAGGCATTTCCGGTTGGCCGAAGTGCCATCGCTCATTGTGAGTGGAATAAACATAATGTCGTTACCGCACTTTTTACCGCTTTTTGCCAACTTATTTCACAGGACAACAGACGGCTGTGCAAATGAGTAATAATAAAAGCCAAAACTCTTGAGCTGTTAATGCTCGCGCATTTAAATAAAAACCCCGAAAAGGAGGCACAAAAAAAAAGGGAATCCGGAGTACAGAATCCAAGGAAAAGTGGAATAAATCGCACAAAAAGCGATGGAGTGACGTGCCACGCCCCTTTTAGGCTGCCTTTGGCCCGCAGGCATAATCAACTGGCGGCTGCTTAAGTTATAATTTTATTTTTTCATGTATTTTTTCTGGCCCCCGTTTGCAATGCTAATGTTCCATTAAAGATGCCGCAAAACTTCTCATGGACCAGAAGTGTGAGATTTTGCCATAAACAAATCCAGAGTGTTTCTTGCAAGGCTGTTGCATAAATATCCCAAACTTACGGCCCATAAAAATCAATTCCCCCACATCATCAAGGGAGGAGTTCTTCAGTTCTTCTTCTGGATTTCTGACTCGGCTTTGTTTATTTGCATTTCCTGCCCCGAGAAAACGGAAGTTCGCATGTCCGCATGTCAGTCGCTGAGTAGCTGGATGATCATAAAATCAGCCAAAGGCCAGACGCAAAACTTCTCTTATTTACGGCTGTATATTCATGGGTATATTCGCAACCCCGAAACCGATAAAACTCACAGCCGAGGGCTTTACTTAGCAAAGTGGGCACGGTACTTGCGCCGGTTGGCCGTGAATAATTTCTTACATTTATGATTAAAGCTCGTGGCGAAGGCATTCGAATGATTCTAATCTTAGGTATATACTCCTGACATTTCTTGGCGATCATTAAAAGCCAAAAAAAAACACTTAAAGACTGTGCATTAAAGTTTCTGCTGACACATAGACAAGATGAATAAATCTAGAAATATATTTCATTTGATTCTAGATGAGCAACTCAAATGTGGCATGATATGTATATTGTTTAATCTATTTCTTTTTCCATTTCGTCAGTTTCTATTTTCAGTTTATGTTTTCAATTTTCACTCGTTTCAAAAAACATTAAAGCGCCAAATAATTAGATACATACAGTGTGCAGAATGTACATTAATTTAAATTCTTTCTTTTTTGGCACTACAAACCGCAAACATTCTAGCCACTATAAATACAGTTTTCAGATAAGCCTTAAGGCTTTTCGCCATAATTTAGTGGGCTAATTGGTTCACACTTTTATTTTCCGCTGTAGTTTTCCTCAATTTTGGGGTAAACATTTGTATTTGTTTTCTGCTCTTTGTGAGAAACGAGAAGCGTGCCAATTTTCTTGGCAACTTTCCTCTGTATTTTTAGATGTAAATTAGTCATACCCAACGCAATTCGAGACTCAGACGCTTTCCATTTAAAAATATTTAAAAGAGATAGAAGGGCAAAGCAAACACTTGTTGCGAAAGGCTTCCCTCGAACCTAATTGAAAATTAATTGTTTCTTCAGATACTTTCGGCTGTTTTCGAGGCTATTCAGCTGGTTTTCCCAAGAATGCTGGGAATTATTCAAAATTTATGCCAACTGTCATTCCTTAGGCCTTCGTTTGTGTGTCACAGTTTCTCTTGCTTACTTTTAATTTATTTACATCAAAAGTTTTTTGATTTTATTGTTGCTTTCTCGTGTTTATGCTTCGATTTTATTTCGCCGTTGTAATTTTTCCGGGGAATTTTAGTTTTGGTTTTATTGCCGAGCATTGATACATTATATTGGCTGAATGATTGATGATTAAGCGGCTTGCTGAAATGCAGAAACATGAACTACATCAAGAAATACAAAATCCCGAATTGAACATTTATCTGTTCTGCAGACCATGGCCATTATTTTGAAGTACAACTTTTTGCTTTCCACATTTATTCAAAATTATGCGACACCTGAGATTAAAGTGGATAAGTTGTCACAAGAATTCCAGCAGCTGTCAAATAAGTTGGAAAATATGTCAACTGCATGTGCGAGGCTCTGAATTCGGATGCCTGTGAATTTGCCAACATGATTGATGTTTTTTGCCGGATGACATACGGTGATCGAAAAAGAACATTTCCATTTATTCAAGAGTACACGTATGTATGGTAGTTTTTATTTTTATTGGCCAACCGTGTGGAGAACTTTAATACTTTGAAGAACAATTGGATTTGGTTGCGTTTAATTTGCAAAATTGATGGCATTCGACGTTTACTTTGTACAATCAACAGGCTCAATGCAATTTTAATGCGTTAACCGAATTAAATAGGCCAGCTCGAAAATGATTCAATTAATCTGCGTATAAAAAATGCATTTTCCATTTATTTAAACACTCGGCGCAAATGGGAAATGCACAAATACCGACCACAACAAAAGGTCGAGCGCAATTATCCGAGCCATAAATATATATCCAATTCAGGGACAGATGCCGTGACATCCAGCAAAGATGTAACACAGGGCGTATAAATAAATAATATTCGAGAACAAAATCCATTTTCCGGAACAAATGAAGCGGCTGAGGGGGAAAAGTGCCTGAAAATACATTTTCAAGTTCAGGCCAATGGAATCGACTCGAAAATAGCAACGGCCAAAGGTCATGGGGCATTCCAATGCCAAAACGGGTGGTTAAGTAGTTGGGTGGGTGGTTTTCGGTTGTATTTGGGCTGGGTCATGTTCATCTGTTCACCGCCGAGCGCCAACGGTAAAATTCCCCTTGGAGTGCACCGCAAATTGAATGCAAATTCGTAAACGTGCCATCCCACGTGTGGCAAGCAGTTGAGCACTGGTTTTTGGGCGGCGCAACAAATGGGTGGAAGTGGGTGGTAGTGGGTGGTAGTGGGTGGTAGTGGGTGGTATTGAGTGGTAGTGGGTGGTGCCTGGTGGAGGTGGCTGGAGATTAGTGCTTCATTGAGAGGTGCTGGCTCAACTAGTCAACTGTCTGGGAGACTTGGGGAATTGTTTTGAGAGTAACAATAAAATAAGTTGAATGCAATGCATCCAAAGTTTTCCCCTTTTTACAAAAAAAAAACAACATTTTAAAGCATTCACGCAAAATATTTAATACACTTTTTGTTTAATTTCATACATTTTGAATGAAATACTTTAAAGCTCTGACCACCTTTACGGAAAGCACTGGTCTTTATGTTAGGAAGTCAATTAAATGTTTCAGCAACAAGACTGAAAATATACATAGTATGTATTTATTTAACTACCTAATTTTTTTGTTCAAGCTTTTAATACTTTTTATTTGTTGCCACACAAAAATATAAAGATTGGTGCTTTGATTTTCTCCAACTTTTAAAATTATGCAAAGAATACAGAATGCACTTGGCAGTCATTCCATCGTCTTGTGAATCGATTGCATCAACTAATCCTCCGTCCCCAGAGTTTCCCCAACCTTTCTCCATTTTAGAAATGAAAGTTTGTGCTGACCCGAAATGCATTTTCCACTTGGAAACTGTCCGTTCAATGGATGTGTTTGCGGATATTTTTAAATGATTCAAATTTATGACCTGTTGCTGGCATTATTTTCATGCCGATGACAGGCCTCCCTGTTGATGTTGTTTTGTATTCTGGTTATGGTTGTTGCTTTGGCGGGCCTAGTCTTGACAAGATAAAGCGGCAGCCATATGGAAAATATTTCAAAGAAAGATTGCCAAATGCTGATAAGAGCCGCACTGAATCCGACCGCCACGAACTCCACGAAACCATTTCAAATTGATTAGAGAGGGAGCGAGTGGGCCGAAGGCGGCAGAAAGAGACGGGAGCATGGAGCCAACGGAGCATCGTCTGCGATAAACATTTAAGATAGCATCGAGCCATTAAAGACTCAGATCGCAGGGGCCAACTCAGGGGGGTCCCAAAACAGCCAAATCCCCTGAGATTTTATAACAGGAATTATTTTATTGAACATTACATCATTGACATTATTTATTCTCTGGGAAACTTGATTAAGAATGCTGACATCTAATTGTTCTAGACCCAAAACTGGCCACAACCTAGCAAGCTTTTAAGGAAACCCTTAATATTTATAATAAACACATAGAATAATAAGCGGGTTTCAAGTTACATTGATCTGAAATGAAAAATTACGTTTTTCCGAAACCCCTCTAAAATAATTTCAAACATCGCCTCTGATTACTGCTCCTACTACTTACCGCTATAAATCTTCTGAAGTAATTCGTGGCTTGGGCAGGCTGTCTTTCTGCTCCTGACACAATAAGAAACCGATTTGGCAGATTGCGGAAATTCAGCTTGCCACCTGAAGTGGAACACTTGGGTGACCCTCGAGCGGGAAATCCGAGATGCGCGAAAAGCTGCGCCTGCGCCTTCTGCGCCCTTGCTGTTCGTAGCATGCCCCATTCAGGGCTGCTTAGCCATTATATTCATTATACACTTTGTATGGTACCATAGTAGGGCACTGTCATTGTTCGGCAGCTCCGACATTGTTCCAGACAGCTTGCCGCTTATGGCTTTTGAGTCAACTTTGTTGTGATTATGAAATGATTTCCAGCCACTTTTTGCGTGGCAAATGAACTTGCTTTCATTGCCACGGAGTGCCAGACATCAGAGTACATATCTTTCGGTTTGTGGCTGGGTGAAACTGTTTAGAATGCATAAACAGCATAAAGACAGGCTAATGAGACAGGCTCCCGACGGAAGTCGGGCCAAGAAGATATATCTGTAGGAGACTTGCATTCGCTACCATTCGCTACTTTGACATGCTAAAATATCTGCACGCTGGCACGTTTCTGGCATTATAAACACATTAGGTATTCGCAAAACATTTTCATTTGCCAATGACTGGGCGAGCGGGGCAGCAGGGGGCTCCTCTGCTCTTCCTTTCCAGCAGACAAGGTATATTAATTCAATTCGAAATGCATTTTCGCCGAAATTGCTGCCTTTTGCACCATGAGCGCCGTGAGCGAGGGCCAAAAAAAATTTGCATAATTGCCTGTTGTGAGAGAGGCGAAATCGACAGGTGAACCAGGCAGATGAAGATGTAATTGCATCCTCTTTGGCAAGTTGGCACTGGCGCAATCAAATTCAATCAATTTAATTAAGCCGAAACGGGGGCGTGGCTGCAGCACATTTCGAAATAGAAGAGCAGGCATGGCGTATACGCAATTTGCTTTATTTTTAACACGTTACGCACGTAGAGCGATGCTAAAAATATAATCGCGTATACACTTGTCTTTATATAGCCGCCATAATATCGAGTAACAAACGCGTAGCACACACGCACAAAAGCGGGAAAGTCGGAAAAGTCGTGAAAGGGGGATAAGGGGGAAAAGCTGGCCAGAAAAGGAAGTGAGTTTCCCTAGTGGCCTGGCTACATAATAAAGCGGCCATAAAGCAACAGAACGTGCTAACAACACGTACAAATGGGCCAAAAGGGATGTGGCTTCGGTTCGCACAGTTCTTCTATTTCGGCTGCTGTTTGGCAAACTATTTTTCAGAGAAGTCATTTGATGAAAATTGGTAGGTATGATAAATATGCTGGCTTTTAAAATTTTTACTTTTATTGGTTTTTGGGCCTTTTGGTCACATTTTTATAGGTCACTTTTATATAATAACATTGTGTAATTTGCTTCAAGAGAATGTAATGTAATGTAATGTTACAGAGAATTCCCACCTTTTTTTTTACAAGTGAAACAAAACATTTGTAATAAGTAAGTGGCCCAGATCCGTACAGTTTCTTTGAAACTGTATTCATCGCTGAATATGAGTTCTTTTTTTCGCCACCCGTCATATAAATATTCCAAGTTAAAGTTTTCGAGAAGGTCCCTGACAGTGGATGAGGTTCCGCAGTGGCTTTGGGCCGCAGAAATTTGTAATTCCCAAACGAGGCAAGGGCGCATTCTCATGCTAAACACGAACCAAGAGCGATTTACTGGCACTTTTTCCATATTTCCTTCGCTTTTCCTCCTCCCAACTCCATATTCCCGAGTATGTGTGTCAAAAAGCAGACGACATAAATAACACAAGCCGCAAGAGAAGAAAAGATGCCCAGCAAGAGCAAGAAAATAAAACACGTGAAAAAAAGTTTTTTTTTTCCCTAAGCCGCTTGATAATAAAAATCAAATAAGGCCGTAGCAAGTCGAAGAAATGACTGAAACCGCAATGCAAAAGAAAGTGAGACCGAGAAAAAGGCAGTGGAAAGTACATTTTCACACACGCTTCGCTTAAAGGAGAAAAAAAAAACATGAAAATAAAAGCAAGCGCGTAAATAAATAAGAAGCGTGAACTTGAATTGATTTGCTTAAGAGAGCCTAACGAAACTCCCCCTTGTTTAGGCGCAAAAAAACATCATAATTATAACGAGGTAGCAATTTGTTTGGTTTCGCAGCGCAGGCAGCGGTGCGTATGAGCAATATGCGAGCAAGAAGCATTTTTATGGCACACACGGGCATCAAATTTAAAGCGAATGCCAAGAGAAAAAGGTTAAATGCAGCTGTAAAAATTCAACGACAGTCGCTTGTAGGGCTGTGAAAAAAGATTTATGAAAAATTGGCTTTTGTTGTTATGGCTGTTATGTCGTTGCTGGTACTGTCTGTTGTTGTTGTGGCCTCCTATGCGTCGAGGGGCTGCACAAGTAAACAAGATAACATGGTCGAAACACACACACACACACACTCACTCGAAACGAATCGAAACTTGCACACACTTACACACACGCAGAGAAGAGCCCGCGAACGGAAATGAAAATGTGAACTTTTGACAGAACTCGCCTTTTTGCCATCGCCACACGACCTTCTCCGTTCGTTAGGATATCCGCTTTTTGCCCGGCCACATTTTTATCAACTAGCATAAATAAATCAGAAACTATATGCCCTGAGGTCAAAAAGGTTTATCCGCATGCATGCACAGCGAAAACCGGGTGCTATTATGAAAAATAAAAACCAAATTCGAATTTCCATTAGAAGTGGTTGAGATTTTCTCGGGATCTAAGAAAATAGTGAAAGCGTATTCTTTGCAGCAACTTAAAAACAATGATAGTAACAAAATATCGGTCAATCAGTAATTAGAATAGAATACGAATAGGTTAATTCTAAAAGTGCTTTCTTATGTAGAGCAATATATTTTTCCAGTGGCAAGTAATAAATGTATCATCCTAAAATACCATCTTTCCTGTGGCCTCACAAAGATCTGAAAACATAGAATAGCAAAATATTAATCAAAGCAGCCATAATTTTCATTCTCGTTTTCATGTTGAATTGAATTTTATCTGTAGACCGCAAAATAAACAAAGATGCCAAAGCAATTTTGTGGCCAATGGAAATCACAACAAATACATTGCTGGTTTTTATGCATAGATAAATGCACATTGGCTAACATGGGTTAACTGGGTTAAAATGACAAACGCAATTGGGAACGGCTACAAAAAAAAAGCAGCACATTTTTGTTGGCCTTTCTCGACATGGCTTCTCTTTCTTTCTTTCAGACATGTTTTCCCACATAAATGTAATTTTATTTTTATCGGTCGTTCACAAATTTGTGTACCGTTGTTGCTCATGTTTATGTTTATGCATTTAAATGGCACAGTAACAACAGCAGTCCGAGAAGCCAGAAAAACTCGGAAAATTTGGCAAGTGAAAAGCGGGCTGCAAGCAGCCGGCGATTGCCAGCTGTCTGATCTCTGGCCCCACAAAAGAAAACTGACCCACCCCGACCCTGGCACAATATCAAAGTCAAATTGGGCGTAAAATTCTGATGTTGCCTGTGCCAAATAAAACCATCATCGTCGTCGGCGAAAAACATGGAGACCAATCCGAAGCTGATGACTAAATGATGAGGCTAATGATGGGCAGAAAAGGGCCAGCGTCTCGGAAATGTGGAGCAAGTGCGTCATGTTTCCAGCTCATTAGACTTATTTATTGAATACATTTTTAGATCCAAATTTAACTGGCAAAGCTCTTATGACTTGATTTATTCTGGCTAAAACAAATAACACACAAACGTTTTTGCTCAACGCTCAATGGAATATATAATTAGAAAACAGGTATTTTAAACATATAAAATGTATATTGCAATAGCAGTCAATAAATATTTAGCGTGTTATAAAAAAGGGACATAAATGTTATGGAAAAACTGGTAGGTCTTTAACTACCAACAACAAGTTGACATATAACTCTTGAATGGTTATACCTATCGGAATGTAAAAATCGGCAGTGGCTCTACTTATTGATTATTGCCACGACTCTTCCCCTGTAATTAGTTTTCCAAGTGATTGTGCTCGTTCCCCGGGATTATTAGCTTGTCATCCAGGGAGGTTCCACCCCATCCAAACATCACCCAGCATCTCTAATTGCATTCAATATTCCCCCCTGAATCTTAACCCTTCCAATCGTCAGATAAAATTTCAAGCAACTAAGGGTAGTGCCCTTTAGCGGAAGATAAGAGGAGGAGGCAAATCCCTTGTAATCCCAGCCAGGCGAAGAAATCACAGTCACAATCCTTTGGCTACGGACGCTTTGGACGCAGTGTCGCCCGCTCGATGGCGAGAAAGTTCGGTCGAAAGTTGTTGAAAAATTGCAAACGTTAATCAAAGTTAAGCGTCGCAGAGCAGACGATGCGATGCCGACGTCAAAGTTAATTAAATTACAAAGTTATTTAATACTTTGGAATCGCAGGCGTTCGCCAGAAGCAGCAGGAGGAGCATCTGCTGCTACAGCAGGCGCAGGACCTCTTGCTCCTTCGAACTCTCGCAGCATCATCGCAACGTGTGGCAGTGTTTAATGAAATGTAATTGAAATAAATTAATTTTTTCACACTTTATTCCGTGGAGTAGCTTGGTCTGGCAATGGAAACATTTCGTGTGCTTTTCACCTCTTACTGAGCTGCAGTTTAATTCGGTTTTTCAATACCTAGTCCCCCTGGACTGCAGGGCTCCTCCATTTCCACGTCTTCCTCTTCGAAATTTCCTGAGGATGGGCGTGAACTGTGCAACTTGGGCTTCTCCAAGTAACGGCAGTCGAGGGCTGTCGGGATCAAAGTTGTTAGGACCATGTGAAAGTGATGGCTGCGCAATGAAATAAGCTTGGTCAGGCAAAAGCGATCAAAAGTATTAAATGTTCCACTTTGGTTACTCAGTGCAGTCTCTAAGTTATTTCACAAAATACGTCCGTTTTAGTCCGCGGGATTTAAGGAAAATCAGTTTTCCAGACTTAAACTCTAGGGCCTGTCTCTGCCCTGTCTTACGTAAAATGTCATATAATGGCTGTGTAAAAGCGTTTTATGCACCAATATTACTGGGTATGTATAGTAATTAAATACCTTTGTGGGTTATCACCTCGATGGGAGCATAGATGTCCGTATCAAAGACCTGATTTCTTGGCATCAGGGCGTCCGAATAAGGAAGTTTCTTGGGTGGACCTAGATCCAAAACGTGGCCACTTCCATCGCGTTGGGTTTCTTCGAACAGCGATATATTGGGGTTGCACCTCAGGTAGTATTGATTTAAGGCGTTTTGGGTGTTCAGCTCATTCTCGGCATGGCGATTCCTCATGGCCACATAGCTGCGATCCGTAACCTTCTCAATGGTCGAACTCTTATAGGTGTGCGCCCCTGGAAATGGTGGCAAATGGTCCGGAATATACGTGGTGGAGGCCAATTCCACGGCCTTTGTGGAGCTCAGCACGGGTTGCGGCACACTGTGGAAGTCCTGGTCTTGTGTCTCCGGTGCATTGCACTCAACCAAGACCAACGAATCCGGTTGACCCTCGTACATGGCCTTTAGCTCGCCCACCTTGATGTTCATCCGGATGAAGGTGCGCTCCAGATCGAAGTAGCTGGGTGCACAGCGACCAGCGTGATTGGACCAATTGGTAGTCTGACGTGCAATCTCACGGAATTCTCGAGGAACACATTGATTAACAATACCATTGACATGGTACGAATTTTCTTCTAGCTACTTACTGCCACGCAAAAGTTCCAGCATCGACTGACGCAGTACGTCGTCGACCACCTCACAGTTCTTGGATGCCAGCAAATTGTCCAGCACTGTTGCCAAGACTTCGTCGTAGGTATTCATTTTTGGGCAAATCACTCGATTCGACTGACTGTTAAAACGAAGTGTCACGGACTGGCCGGGCCTTAAGTTTATCGACGATAACTAATTGACATTTGATTTATTTGCTTTAGGATTGCCAAAGTCATTTTTATTAAACATCTGAAGTGTTTATGTAATATTTTAATTATATTTCAAGGAATCCATGTTCTTTTCTAATTTTCAAATTTCCAAAAATTTGCATATATGTTTCCGTATAACAGTTTATAGCATAACAGCCTAAACTGTTTACACAATCTTTCCAAAAGGCTGAGCACTAAAGACCAGCAGCTAAATACCGATTGGGAACTGTCCGCACCACTCCCCTAAAACTAATATATTTATAATAATATATAAATAAATTATAATATTTTCGCCTTTTGCGATCGCGACCTACTGCAAACGACTCGGCGTATAGAGACTCGTATCTTAAGCATCTCTCCTAATGAGTTATGCAAATATTTACAGCCGTATGAATGAATGAATGGGTTCCAAGAAAACCAAAGTGGGAGCCATTGTTTGTCTGATGACAAATTCTCCAGACTCCGTCATAGACTAGCCAAAACGTGAGCTATAATCAGTCATAAGCCGAACAACAACAACAACAACAACAACAACAACAACAAATGGTGCGAAAAGAGAATGGAGAACGGAAAACTGGGGGGAAATGGAAAAATCCAAGCACGAGGTCACTGTGTCAGAGTGGAAAAACTACTTTAGATGCAGACAGATTCGCGTTTGCGACGCCCAAGAGGCTGCTGCAATTGAACAAATTGTACCTCCTTCCAGAGTCCCTCCCCCATCATATCCCCACCACTTTTCTCCACTTTATATTTTTACGATCCCATCATGATGATGTAGATGATGGGGATTATGTTGGCGGTCGTGCATTGTGGGCGTTCCGTGGCTGACATTTGTACAATGAACTCGCCCGTATTTATCTGGGATCTAATGTTTTTGCCTCCAAGCGCTACCGTTTACGGACCACAGAGAAAAAAAATCTCTGCTCAATTGAAAACTGACAACTTGTTGTTTATAAATAATACAATAAAAGATAATAAAGTTCCAAGTCGTTAACGTTAAGTATTCAAATATATATATAGTTTTCAAATTGCGTTACAAAAACTTTAGATACTCGTTGCTTAGCTAATGGAACTGAAAAATAAAAAAGAAAATGAAAAAATAAATAGAAATAAATATGAATATTTCGCCTGGTGACAGTTTCAAGTGGTTTTTTGACCTAGGAGTGGGCGTGGCAAAAATATTTTCGACATATAATAAAATTAAAAATAAAAACATGTTTCAAAATTGCGGGCGTGACAGTTTTGTGCGGTTAGTGGGCGGTAAACTAGGCGTGGAAATCTTGTTCAAGCTTCCTGTGCGTCAATGTTAGTAGAATCTGCGTGCTTTACTTTCTTAACTTTCAATCTTGTATAGTTCCTAAGATCTCCATGTTTATGCGGACGGACAATCCGACATGGTTTGATTGTCCGGCCTAGTAATTCTGATCAGGTCTACAACATATTAAATACATATTTTGAAACGGATATTTAGTGGTATATAGTCTAGAATACGCTTTTACTCTACGATAAACGTCCTTTGATAGTGTATGATAGCTATGATTTCAAGAAGCGCTTTATGATTAAAATACAATTTTTTTCTCTGTTGCAAAGATTAAAAGCAATCGGCTTTTTATGCACTATTTTTTTTTTTTTTTTTTGATTTACCGCAACTGCGGTTGCGCCCATTGTCGCATAAATTCATTCTTAATTAACAAGAATGAGGAGCACATCCCGACATGACGACGACGAGCGATTTGCAGGTTGTTTGCCCAGACGACAAACATAATAATTGCTGCAATTTAGCCACCACCAGCCAAGATTCAAACAGCGGAGTATTTGTATACAAGTACATATACATATGCACATAGGGGAAGTGCAGTCGGCGCAAATTGAGCTGTCTTGGGCTAATTCAAACGATTAATTCGATAAGCTTACAGCTCAAATCGGCAAACAGAAAGACGAACGACAGTTGGACAAACTGGCAGCCAATTGATTGAGCAGTCGATTGCGATTGCTAGGGAAGTCTGTGACCAAAGGCCCGGTGCAAATTGCCGCGTCGGCTGGTTTGGAGTACAAAGCACCACAAATTGTTCCAGTTTCCGAGGCGCAGATAAATCTATTGAGATATCGGGACCCGGTTCCTTCATCCATCGCCTCGTTCCTCATCGCAGATGCACTTTTGCTGGACCGTTAGGCCCACGCAGGCCAAATGCATCTAGGCGAGAAACTGTCTGGATTTCATTGAGCTTGTGGCACGATCTTCTGGAGAACTGTTGCCTCAAAGCAATCACTTGACGGAGGGCGGCATAATCTTTATGGCAGGCCAATGAGGGAACTTTTCGACAGGTTGAGCCACGTCCCGAAATAAACGGATTAGAGGTCAACGGAACTAGCTGAACTAGTTACCTTTGCAAATTACAGTTTTCAAAAATGAAATATTCAGGATTACAGAGTTTAATAGAAATTCAATTAACTAAATACAACTATTTAAAAAATGAAATCTTCATGATTGCAGAGTTTAGTAGAAAGTCAAATAACTAAATAAAATTATTTTGAAAGAAAACCATCTCCTAATTTTCCTAAATTCAAGCGAAAAAAGGACAAAAGAATGTAAATTATCACTGATTGGCTATCTTTTTTTTTTTAAGATAATGAGCACTTAGTTAAGGCCTCTTTACAATCTCCTGGATCGAAGACAATCAAAATCAGGCATTCGCACGACTTTTTGCCGGCCAAACAAATCGCTAATGGCACAATCAATGCCAAATTGCGTAATTAAAGCCAGATGGCGAACGGTTTGGGCCACATTTGATTTTGATCAATGGCCAGCAGTCAGCCTACGGAAGCCAATTTACCAAAGACACAAAGCGCGTTCGTCAACCCGTCAAGTTGTGTTAAATTGTACATTGACTACGGCACTAACAATAACAATTATTGTAAGTTATTATATCGCAAAGGGGAAACGAGTTTGGATGACCAACAGGTGCTACATTCAGCATGCATTTTCGATACTTGGAGTGGGAATGGGGACATCGGTTAACAGCAATCTTTAAATACTTACAAATGGGCCATGTGCAACTAGTGACGGAATCAGTGAGCAAATTTTGATAAATCGCCCTCTTATCTTATCAACCTAAAAAACAGCTTTTGGAATGACTTAAATTAGGTTATAACCATATTTGCTCGAGCCTCTCACTGATTTTTGTGTAACCCATAAAAGTTTTTACACTCGGTTGGGTTTCTGGAATTTTTCAAGTACTCATTGCGAGAAGTTCAAAACTGTGGAAATCATTTTTTGGTCGGGTTTCGTTGTAGTTTTGCTAATAAAAGAGTAGTTGAATTTAAAAAAATATATATATTATATTTTATAACCTGTCTTCGGCAGATTTAATCTTTGAAAACCCACTTGAACAAGAACTAGTTTTAGTCTCTATTTGTACTTCGGCTATTATTAGGCCACTTGCACTTTGCAAGTTCTATAGTTGACTTCTTTGCACTTCGACATTTGTCAGTTGAAAAACTTTTACACAAATAAAAGTTGTTTGCATTTTCCCAACTCCCAACCCAACTCTGACAACGTTTCCTTGTACTTTACTAAACGTGGCTATGCAAATCGAATAGAAGAGATTGGGATAGTCAAACAGACAATGTTGCAATTTAGCCTTTTATGAAGTTGACAAAGTAATTTTGCAGCCAGACTCATTTTCATGTTTTCATGTTCGGCACGGCCCAACTAATCATAGACCAGGTTGGTATATCTTTATATCTGAAATGAAAGCAAACGCGAAGATAGCAATCGAAATGACTTTATTACTCTCAATTGACACAATTTGGAGGCTACGCCTGTTTTTCATTTTTGGTTTGACCAAATTGAAATTTATTGGCGAAACAAAAGGCGAATTATGTCGAACGGAATTTAATAAATTATCAATTCTAGTGAGGCTACATGTGCAAAATTGGGAATTAAAAGCGGTTTGCGAAACTCGTGGCACATTTAATAATTCAATTGTCTTTTCCCGAAACGAGGCAAGCGTCTGACCCGATTTCGATTCGATTTAAATTCAAATCAACTTTTCAAAGCTGGCGGCAAATTTATGCAGTTTCAGGTTCCCCATCTACTACTTTGCGCTCATCCGTTCCAGAAACCACACAAAAATGCAAAATATGTGCTGAAAACTAGAAACCTTCCCAGCATAATTACGCAGTTCGACATTAGTGAAGAGCTTCAGATCCAGCATCGTCAGAATTTTTGGCTAAAACGTAGAAATTTCGAAGGGGATTTTGGCTGTGTGCGAAGAAGTTTCTTACAACTTTCTGTATCGTATGTCGACAAAATAAACATTTTCAGCTGACAGACAACGTCGAAGCCAACGAAGATAAACAAACAAAGCCCCAGAATGCAGTTGCTGAAATTATGAAAGAACTGCCTGATCAAAGGGATGGATAGAATAGTGGGGGTAGCTCGGCATATAGCACATAGTGGGGCAAATGGGGAAATCCTGACATATTCAAGTGGCTGTGATCCGCCATAAATTCCGTTGCAATTATTATTTTTTTGACGCCGAGTGGCTCGAATCGAGGAGTTTTGGATTATTATTCGCCTCTCGAAATGTCAAAATGCTTTGCTCCGAATGGTTTGCATTTTGTGCGTCGATTGAGACAATGTTACGGCAAAGGAAATCTCGTGAAAGTAATCTGCATATTTCCTTTTTGCATCGAGAGCATTTATTGATTATTGCTGTGTTTTGTATTGCAGATTCGCCGATTCGGTTGCAAAGGACTCTTGAGGACGTCTTAACCAATAGGTAATTGTACTAGATGTATTTAACTTTTAACTTTGTTTGTTTAATTGACTTTATTGGGTTAAGAAACAAGAAAATCTGTCAATTAAATGCGACATCTTTAATCTTAGTCTATGATTATATACTATCATAGACTAACCTGATTAGGTGTAATTCTCATAAACAATCCTTTCATCTTCAGTTATTTCTCGAACACAAATTTCACTTCTTCAATGAATTCCCACTTACAAATGTGCAAGGCAATTGTATTATAAATATCACTGGGGAAATGCATGCATATAATTCAACTGTCAACTCGATATGGATGCCATTTCTCCAGTTCATTTGGCTAATGCAATTTGTGCCACCAAAACCCGCCCACTCCAATTTGGTTACACCTCCTGGCCCTCTTGTCAATACTCACCGCACATTTTGCGCAATGCCAGGCGCATATATATAAATATGTGCCTCTCGTAGACGGTTTTCATTTACACTTATTTATATTTATTTCCACACATCGCCTTCGATCGGAGACCCATTTCCAGCATTTATTTATGCTGATTCCATTGGGCACTATCGCCGTGTGCATTTTTTATTGAAAAGGGAGTTGCAACTGCATTTACCACAATAAGTTAGCGATAAGACGATGGAGTGGCATATAAATTAATAAGAGTGCAAAATGGAAAAGTTTATGCCCTCTCACATGGCGCATACGTAATAATTTCCAATGGCACTTTTGTGGCCTTAGAGACACAATTTACCTAATGCCACACGATCAATATTGATACTTGGGCAATATTTGAACAATTTGTTTCAAAGTCACAGACATACGTAGCAAACTGTGTTGGTAGAAAAACCCGTGTGAGTCAAATTGCAGATGATTCAATTCCTCCCGTGGATTGAAAACACACCTATGTATAGCTTAGTCAGCAGAGATTCTAACTCATTCCTCTATTTTACGACCAGAATCAATTTGCATGCCATTTGCTGTGTCAAAGTTTTCTGTATTTACTTATATTTTTTTGCTTTTGACCATATACGTGGCGCTGCCTATGAGAACGTAATTTGATTTTCAGATATCGAGTTTGATTTGTTTGATTTTTGTGGCGATTCCAAATGGCTCGCCTTGACATTTCGTGCTGGAAAAATTTAAATATAGATTAAAAAGCGACAAAAGCGGCTGGCCGATTGGTGTCGAGAGCATCATCATCTGTCGGGCCATTAGTAAAAAAAAAAGCTAATGCCACGCCCACTCTCCGCCCACGCTGCCACTCAATCTATAAATATGCCAGACTTTGCATAGCCGTAAAGTCAACAAAAGGCATCCGTAGAATGGAATAGGATGGGATATGATGATGCAGCAGCTGGCCGGGATGCCAAGGATGATGGTTAAATGGGCAGGGGCTTTTAGGGGGTGTTTTATGGTAGTTCTGGGGATTCAATGTGGCGAAGTTGAATGGTGAGCAACGAGTGCAGCAGACCGGTTGCCTATAAATTACAGTCAAACGGAAATCATTTTGCATGCATGTCCTGCCGCCTGACTTGTGAAAAGAAACCATGTCCTGTGCAATTTCAACAATTCAGTAAATAGGCGGGAAAATTTCCACTTGGCCAGCCATTGTCAACACTGCGTATACGTGATGGGTCCAGCATTAGCCAGACCATAAACTAACTTTCCATAATGCGATTAGACCCAGCAGCACCATGCAAGTCCACCTACCCCAATCTGCGAGAAATCGCAAAATTTCTGCAGCACACGCACAAAAACCAAAAGCGAAGCAACAATTTTTCAGCCTCAAAGTGATTTCAAGGCAACTCATGTGGATGCGAGATGTGGGTGGTGGCCAACAAACAAGATAAAACTTTTGATTTATCGTTGACACGAAGCCAAGAACAGAAAGAACAAGCAGGACACGAGAACCAGAGGACCAGAAACATAACCAAAACCAAGTTGGAACCAAAACCAAGACCAGCACTAGGACCTAGGTCCTGCTGGAATTTCGGCCAGCGGGAGGCAACTGGAAGCTAACTTGGCACAGAAATGCTTGCGTCGATAACGAAAGGCAGGCACATACAGAAAAAACACTAGAAATGATTTCGAATTTTAATACATTGAACAATATATAGTACTTTAAGTGCTATACTCCATCCATATTCTAGATGTTGGCTATGGCAACAACTCATTTGGGAACATTTGGGAAAAACCCCTTTTCCTCTGAGTGTGCCTGCATTAAAGGCAATTACACAGCCATGAAGGAGGAGAAGCCATTCCAGGGGAAGTGCGTAGGAGGCAGTGTCAAGTGTGTGTCACGACACGCGTCGACAAATTTGTGGGCTCCCAGCCGAAGTGCTGCAAACAAGCTGCAGCTTCTGCTACACGAGGCAAATGAGGCGGTTTTGCGTGTTTGGGGTCGAGCGTAGAAGGAAGACAAGAGGCACGGACAACAATGGGCACCTAAATGGTCAACTTGTTGGCCGGACACTCGGATAACATCGCTAAAACAATTTACCCCAAACCAGATACAGTAGAAAGGACTCTGAAAGCAAAGTTCCGCAATATTTGTTTGTTTTGCCAGCCTTAATTTTCACAATTATTAGCTCGCTCGCATTTTTTGGTTTGTTCACTTTTGGGGGGTTTGAACTTGAAAACATTTAATTGAAAATATTTGTACGCAGAACGAAAATACTACAAGTGACATTTTTATGTCAATGAAGTGGGCACACAAAACAAGGCATATCATTGAAGAAACGATCTTAAAAGCGATGATCGACTTAGCAGAATTTACATCATCGCTGAATTGGAATTATATGTGCACTGAAAAATGAACTACATATCCGCAATATCGAAATTTATAAAAAAAAAAATGTCGTCAATATGTAATGTGAAATGAAAAATGACTTGTTTTCATGTCATAACAAATAAAACAATATTTTAATGAAATAATCTTAGTTTATTAATTTTCGTGGTGGTTCATATTCTTTCCCTCCACTTTCTTTAAAAATGTATTTTTTTGATACGTTATTATATTATATTGTTTTATTATATATTATATTGATTTCGTGTGCCAAAAAACAAGGTCTCCTATTTTCTTTAAGTGTACGATCTGATAGTGTCAGATAGGCTAGGACACCCCGCCGTCGAGTGAAGTAAAATAAATTTGAGCGGCATGACATCACTTCAGTCTACTGCCTGAGTTCCAATTGCCGGTCGAGTACGTGTTTTAAATGTTGACGTAGCCGCTGGCGCCTGCGCCCAATGCAAATCTCCAAGTTTATTTGGTCGATGACGTTGTCTTCCAATTCTACATGCACATATGTATGTGCATACATATAAAATCTGAGCGGTTGGAAAATATCGGAATTGCGGTTACGTGCGGCAAGTCAAAGACGAACTTGAAGCGATTGCCGTGGCTGATTATTTATTAGGGGACCCAACAGCTCTCGGCTGAGTTATGTCATATTATTTTGGGCGTAAAAGAGCGCACACCTTTTGCGAGGCAGGTAAAAATGATTGATAGGTCGGTCTGTGGATTTCAGACTGCAGCCAAGTTGATTTGTGATGAGTTCTGGCGGCGAATTGCCAGAGCTTAAAGTGATGGAGTTGGAATGTATGGCGTCAAACAGAAAGAACGGGTCATTTTTTGGGTTTCGTTTAAATTGCCCATCATACCCAGACGGAAATAGAAAAAATGTTCTCCATTTGCTTCATTAGATGGCAGAACTTCGACCGGAAGGAATCCATTTAAAATTCAACTAAACCTTTTTTTAAAACCCCTTTTTTCCTCGACGAAACTCTAAATTAATTTCAACTTGGCCCGCAGCAGCTGAAAAACACAGTCCAAACTTTAAATGCACTCGAATTCAACTGAAAAGTGCAGCCTCACTGCGTATACTTGATATCACGCATACGCCGTATGGGACCACTAATGCTCCGTCGCCCTGCAGTGCCATCGTCCTGTCAAAGCAGCAAACACACAACACAAGACTCATTGTGTCTTGTCAGCAACTAAATGACTTTCACTTTTTATCGCTCGTGAGTGAAGGGTATTGTACAGCTCACACAGGAATTAGAGAAAGCGAAATATGAAATTTAGCATTTTGGGAAAAAGAATGGATTTCTTTTGCAAATATAAAATACGAAATATACAATATACATACATATAAAGATACAATTACTTATATTTACCTTCTAGTTTCTAGTTATATACGTATGCATCCATAATTTGTCTGCGTGTACGGTTAGCTCGGCGTTGAGATGTGTATCAGTGAACAGCTTGAAATTCCAAGAGGACAAAGTTGAGGGCTGACGCTAGCAAAGACCCTCGGTTGAGGGCTAAATAAAGAGAGGAAACTTCAGTCAGAAGGCTTGACAGATGCGGAGATACCACATCCAGCCGCCACAACCACTACGTGTTGGCTCCTCACCGACAGATTCCGCACAGGTGAAGCATGAAAATGCAGGCAATTGCACACAGGTAGAAATGTTCAAGGGTGCAAAAATCGTAGAAATGGTAGAAGCCATAGAAATGGCTGAAATGGCAGTTGTGAAAACGTTTCTCGGCTACTTTTTGCTTAAAATCGAGTCAGACAGAGCAGCAAGAGATTGAGTGGAATCTGGTAGAGATGCGTATAAATTATATTGGCCGTCGACGATTTTCCCGTAGCCGAGGAGTTGAAATGCTGCAGTTCAATTTACGCCCGGTTTCAAACTGAATCTGAACTACTTGGTGTGGCGCACGTTGTGATTGCATTTAAATCAATGAAATGCGCATAAATTAATTAAGCTGGAGCGAATCACAGTCGAAAAGAAAACCATTCGTTGTTTTTATAAATGTTTAACTTCCTATAGCTACAAATTAACCGCACAAAAACATTTACTTTTAATTAAGCCGCAAACTGGTATTTTAGCCAGCAATTTGCTATCGATTTTTAGTGTTTGTTTACTTGGTCGCCGAGCTAACAGAATCTATGCAAATTCGTTTGGCAACTTAATTATGCCAAGAACGGGTTGGATTCCCGGTAATTGATTACGACATCTGCTGGCCAGGAACTCCCCCAACCTACCCGATATGACATGGTCAAGATTAATGCCACCAATTTGTCCACTTCTTACTCAACCACCGTATGCCGATCTCTAAGCTTTTTTAATTTATTTGGCAGCCGTTTGCATTGAACCCGACATGAAGAGGTTAAGTCCAAAAGATGTGTTTCCTTTTTTGCCATTGGCGGAGCCATTCAACTTTTGCTTTTTAACACGAATTCGTGTTTGGGCAACTTGATTGATGGCTGACGAGTTCTACGAGTGGGTGATGATCTACTCAAGAGATCTCAATTATAGGCAATCATCTTGGTTCGCAGTTCTTAAATTCTCAACGCTGTTTTCGATGCGATTCTAATTACGACTAAATTACATATCATATATCATCGCATAGGCATAAACACTTCGTGGAAGTATATAATTTATGCTAATTCCCAGCGCCTAGCACCGAAAATAGCACCTCATAAATGTAAATTCGGCTCCCAAATAGAGGAAACCCCCCTTCAAAGGTAATCGCGCGCCCATTGGTCATTTATCAGCATTTTTTTTCAGATGGGGGCCACACGTGTGTTCGTTTTTTTTTGTTGTTGGTATTTTGTTTTCTGATTACGATACCCGTTCTCACAGGGTATGTTATTCCCTTGGGTATGTTGAATTTGGAGGCTTAAAACCCAGCGTGCTGATGAGCTTATTCCTAACCTCGACGGGCTGGACAAGGCTATGGAAAAGGGTCGGATTTAACAGATTCTGCCTTTAAAAAGCCGAAAAACGAATATAACAATTTGGGTCTCTCTGCTGCCGTTTGATTGATTCCCGTGTCTTAAAATAATTTTTTAAAAGTCCCCGAAACTTGTTGATACAATCCGCTTAATCTAGCATTTCCAGCTACGCTGATGTCGTAATTTCCAAACTCGAATTATTGCCGACGCGCCCAAGCTGCCGCCCAAGTTCAAGATCAAGGTCGTACGATTTCCCCTTCATCATTTTCCGCGACATTTGAATGTCGTCTGGGCTCCCACATCCGACTGCATTTGAAGTGGGTCATAAATCAGTCAAATTCCGCCCACTGGCAAACATTTTCCCTGCGCCTACTTGCGTGTGGGTGCCGTCTCTCTTTTTATTAGCCACTTAAGCGAATGTCGAGTTGTAATAATGTTGACAGAATCGTAGATCGGCGGTGAATTGAAGTTCCATATCTACCGGCAATTCTCTCGTCATCGCGTCAACGGGTCGGGCAAACAAATCAGAAGTGAAGTAAACAATTCGACTGCGGAGCCAGCAGGTACGGCTTCTGAACGTGCCCAAGATCGGTACAGTCGAAAAAAAATTGGATAATTAGAAACACCTTTATTAATTTTTCTATTACTGGTATCTGTAAGGACCAAATTTTACATAAAGAATTAAAACAAAAATGTATAGTATTTGTTATCATTAAATAAATTAAAAGTAAATGCAAAAACTTGTATCAGATTTTTGTTCTTCAATGTGCCTAGAATTACAATTTGATAGGATAGGTTAACGGTCTATATTCGTAATAATTCACAAAGCTGAGATCACAAGAACCCAAGAAGTTTCTTCGCGTTTCATAGCTCTAAAGTATTTTCCCGTGTATTGGGCCCATAATGAGTGTCAAGTCGTCACCGGTGAGGAATCCGTTGTCGGTTGCCGTTGGCCAAGAAAAGCCAAGAGGCACAAGCCACCAGTGGTGGCTGCGCCCAGCAAGCAACTCCGGCCTGTCTGGCGAAGCTGTCAATCCAGTTGGGCCGGCGTGTGTTTGCTGCTTTAACTCTTTTTTTGCTTTCCGCTTTTAATTTGTTTGCTTTCGTGGGCATGAATTATTTTACAGGAATTATATGTGATTAGCCGTGTGCATACATGTTCGATGGTCTTTGGTGAGTGAAAGGGGCGTCGTTGAATTAGCCGCACGCTGGAATGGCTCAATTAAAATGACACAATCTGGCTTATAATTCGATAAGAGAGTGCAATTGAAACCGGTATTCCACCGCTGAAACTTTTAAATGATAGATCATTTAATTAAGTGTAGTGGTATGTCAAAGGTGAAAGACATGGTGCAGCCAAACTTTTAATTAAATTCCGTTTATCATTAGATCTTATTTACTCTCACCTTCAGTACAGTTGTAACTAGATTCGTTGAAAACTATGCAAAAGCTAGAAGAAAGAGGTAACCAGGTCATGCCCGTCAGAACCTTGGGATCTTGGGAACTGTACAAGTTAAAGCGCACTTTTGTTTCAGAAGATTTATAAAGATCAACATTTCAATTTTACACAGGACTTGTTTGTTTGTATTTAAAGAGTCAAGTTCAATTTCGTTGAGTATCTTATCTCATATAACAACACAATTTATTTGAGACCCTTACATGGCAGATGTTCTAAATATAACCCATGACAGACCCTTTAAAACAGTTAGCGGATAAACCCGGCAAGTTAGCGGCATTTCAAGTCGTTTATTTAGTGGTGGAAAAGTGGGTCACTGCAACCGGCACACACACCATTCACACACTCGGCGGAGGCACTTGGAGTGTCAACAAATTGAAAATAGAATGCAATAACAAGCCCCAGTGGCAGTGGCAGCTACAGTGACGGCTTTTGACCGGGTTGTCTGCCACTTGACGAGGTGGTTAAAGTTATGAAAGTGCTAATTGAAACGCCACACAATGACCGGCCAAATGAGCCACTCGATGAGTGGACACTGCATCAACCCAACCAACCAACCCAAAGTCGACGATGACCAGTTTCGTGGGCAAAAGCTGTTTATGAATGGGGACCGATAAATAAAATAAATCTGTTCGAATACATGTTCGTCGACTCAATTTGTTTTCGCTGGCGTGGAGGCGTTTGTGTGTCCATCCATCAACGGATACACTTGTTAGAGGCTTCTCCGACATATATTTGCATAAAACAAACATTTGGTGAAATAAAATTATGATATGCAGACGAGTTGAGAGATTAACGAATGTTCATCGTTTGTTTTCATTTCAAACCCATTTTTCCAGCCCGTCATCCGGTAAAGCGATGTAAGAAGTGGCCATAGCGAACATAATACAGAGCATAATACAACCAGCTTCATCTTACCCTCGCAAGTCGGGGAAAAAAATACACTGCATCAACAATCATCAAGCGGCAGGCAACAGGATGTGTGGCAGCCATAAAATGTGGTGCTGTCAAGTATTTATCTTAGCTTTATGTGAGTTCTTTCGCATCCAGCTCTTTCGATGATTTATTGATTATTTCTGTCATGCCCACAGTTGCTCACACAATTGCGGTGGAGTTCCACGGAAGTGCAGCTCGCGCCGAAATCAACTTCGAAGGCCCCTCGCCTGCTCACAGTCAGGATACAGCAGCTCCAACTTCCAGGCCAAAGCGCCGTGTATACGCCTTGTGTCCACCGAAATTCCATCGCGTGGGCACCGATTGCTACTCGCTGGTCGATCAGCGCAGCAGTTGGCTGGAGGCGCACTTCTTCTGCAAGGACAAAAACGCCAATCTTACAGAGCCGGGTAAACACGCCGACCGCAAGCTGAGACTTTTCCTTCAGAAACAGGATGCCCTATCAGGCGGTGAGTAGATCCATATATTTTGAATCGCTACCGGAGATCTAACCCTGAATAGTTAAATAAAACCTGCTTTTCAACTTTAGAAAATGATCCTATCTGGCTAGGAGCCACCTATGACCACCACAACAACCGATGGCAGTGGAGCATGAGTGGTCGCAATCTGTCCACCGACTCCTTCAGCCGCACTGATTCCGCGTAAGTGATCTCTCAGATGCTCTTTCCTTTCTTTCTTTATTTCCGTAGATTGATTTAACGCTTAAGCAACAATTCTAGCTATGTGCAACTTATCTCCAACAGCCAACCGCTTGATAATAACTGTGCCATCTACGATCCAAGCCTCAAGTACCGCTGGTCGGCGCGGCCCTGCTCGGATAAGCTGCGCTTCATATGTCAGCACAAGATGCCAAAGGTGAGCGGCCCCAATCGCTACAAGATCTACAACCGCTGGAACGCCACCTATCCGAACGAGCAGGCCAACGAGGTGGTCCTGGAGATTCTTGAACCGCGTGAAAACGATCGCAGGTAAATGAAAACTAAGGGGTGGCGTCTCCTGGCAAAAGCTGGTTTTCGGGCGAGTCAACGTCCTCCTCCTTCATATCCTCGGAAGCTTTTTTATCGGTTTCTTCTTCTGCCAAGAATTCATCCCATTTGGAAAGCCGTTCATGCGCCTCGACAGCTGATTCCTCAATTCTAAGACATTAAGGAAGAATTAGCAACTATTTCTTTAGACTATCTCATTTTGAAACTTACTTGTATTTGGTCTTGCCATCCCAGGCCTCCGCACTTAGTTGCCGCTGTCCAAAATAACGCCCCTGCATCATTTGAATGACGAGGTCAGCTTCCTCCGGCGAGGCCATGTTGATCTGGGCTACACCATCAGGATGGCGCTGCAATGGGAACTTTTTTAGAGAACATTTCTAGAAACTTTGTTTTCTTACATCATAGATAACCACTTTACGGACCATCCCGCATTTGCTGCACTCCTCACGCAGATTGTTTTGGTACTCCAATATGAGCTCCACTTCCTTCTCAAAGAGTTCTGGGGTGAAGAGGTTTTTAATGATGACGGTTTTCTCATTCTTTGACCGTTCGCCACGCAATTTATCTGGACGCCAATCAAATAACCTGAAAATATTAATGAATATAATGAATGTCGTTATCTTTTAATACAACATTCATTTTGTATTACTTACTTTTCCTTCATCTTTTGCAATTTCTCTTTGTCCTTCTTCTTGCGTTTGGGCTTCAGAGCGGGATTGTATTCTCCACGCATTTGGAACTGAGCCCTCTGGACACGAATCTTGTGGCCACGCAGATTGTACTCGTCTAAAATTTTCAGCGCCAGATTGACACTCTCCACCTGAAATAGAAACAAACTAACTAGTAAATGTTTCTTCTAGGTACCACAGGCGTGTCAAGGCCGAGGACAGTGACGAAGAGATGATTATTCCCGACCGTCGACGCAATAACAATCGTCGCAACAACCACAGAAACCGTCAGATCAAGAATCAGAATCAACATCCCAATGATGTGAACTACCAGCCAGCACAGCAACGCCAAAGGAATCGTCCTCGTACTTCTACTGTTGCGCCAACTACTACGCAATCGGTTAGCCAGTCTAATGATGTCCTGGCTCCCTCACCCACGCCTCAGCAGATGACTCAGTACGATCGTAAATTGCAACGTCAACGGGAAAGGGAACGTCGCCGACAGCTGCGTCGGCAGGAACGCCAGAAGTTGGCTAGGGAGCAAAAGCGCGAAAGGCAACGTCGCCTTAAGGAGGAACGCCAGCGATTGCAGCGGGAGGAACAGCAGCGCAGGCAGCGATTGCATCACGATGAACCCAAACCCCAAGTGAACCCCCAAGTGAAGCCCCAAGTGATAGATGAACTCCGTCAGAGATCTGGTGAGGATTTGGATAAGAATCAAACGGACGAGCACGAACAGAAACTAAGAAATGAACAGGAAAAAAAACTAAGGGAAGAACAGCAAAAGCAACGCGATGAACAGGAACAAAAGGACAGAGAGGAGCAGGATAGACTTAAACAAGAGGAAGAGCAGGCCAGAACGCATCAGAAAGAGCTCAAGGAAAACCAGGAACAGCAACTTCGCGAACTTAAAGCCAAGCAGGAGCGAGAAAAGCAGGAACGGGATTACCAGCAGCAAAAGCGTGAGCACGAGCTCGAGCTCCTGAAGCAACGGCAGGCTGAAGCAGACCGCCAGCACGCAGCGGACGAGGAGGCAGAGAAGCTACGACTGGAGCGCATCCAAAAACAACGCGAACTGGAGGCACAACAGCGACGAGAGCGCGAAGAGCAGCGCCGCAAACAGCGCGAAGAACAGGAGGAACAGGATCGCCAAAACCATGCCAAGCGTCTGGCTGAAGAGAAGCGACTGCATGATCTGTATGCCGAGCGCATAAGGCTGGCCAATACCGAGCGGGAGAAGCAACTTGCCGAGGCCCATGAAGCCAAGCGACTTGAGGAGCTGAAGCTGCAAGAGCAGCTTAAGAAACAGGAGGACGAGCGGCAGGAGCAGATTCGACGCGAGCAGGAGGAGGAGGAAAAGCGCCTGGAACTGGAGAGGCTTGAGGAGGCTCGCCGCTTCGAGGAGAAGGAACTAAAGCGCCTGCACGAGGAGAACCAGCGGCGCGAGGAGCAGAAGCTCCAGCGCGAGCGGGAAATAGCACTCCGCGAGGCTGCGGAGAAAAAACTAGCTGAGGAGGAGGAAATGCTGCGCAAGGAAGTGGCTGAAGAGGAACGCAAAGTTAAGCAGCGACTAGAAGATGAAATGCGACAGGCAGAAGAGGCGCGTAAAGCCAAGGAGGCCGAGGAACGGGCTGCCGAAGAGGCCAAGGCCGCCGAGCAGAAGCGACGCGTGGAGGCGGCCAAAAAGAAGGCCGACGAGGAAGTCAAGGCTAAGTTGGAGGAGAAGAGGCGTGAGTATGTGACTCGAATCTCGGCGCTGAGTCCCGAGGACCAGAAGAAGTTTATCGAGATGCGCAAACGGCGCAAGCAGCTGAAGGAGAAAAAGGAACGTGACCAGCGGGCAAAGGAACTGAAGAGGATACAGCAAGCCATGCGATTGGATGACAACGAGTAGAAGTCCAGGCGGCAGTCAAATCGCCACGCACTAACCAATACTAACCGATACATATCGATCACAATTGGTTCCACATACGCACCGTTGCCCAGTCGATCCCTTTTCGATTGTTTTCTTTGTGCTTTAATTAAAACAAACCACAAGATGAACACGCAAAAGTATTATTTATCAGAAGAGAAGGAAGAATGGAGGAACATCGCTGCGAAGCAGATTTTGTCGGTTAATTAATTGCATTTCGATCGAGCAGGAAACCCAATCTCCATGCGCTTCGCTAGCTATTTTAGTACTGTACAGTAAAGATATACTATATATAGGTCTAGGATATGGACACGCCACATACTCACGCAGCACACAGGACACACCGTAAACACACGGCAACCAGTCACGCATGTTTCCTTAATAACCGAACTAGAAGTTAGCAATCAATTTTAGAACCAATAAACCCCACACAGACGCAAAATCAATTTTTTAAACTCAAGCACAGAACCACGGATATATTTATAGTGAGTAAAGCGTAAGATTGAATGGAAAACTCCTTTGGGTCAAAGTCCAGCAGTGTCCAAGTCCCATGCCTCCCCACACTGGGTTTGCCTATGGTGTCCTCGAATCGGGCACAGCGAAGCAATAATTTACTACTAATAATCTTTTGATAACATCATCGGATGGTCACCGACCATTTCCTAACTTCTAGATTACAAAACTATATTTTACAAAGATGTATGTAATAACTAAAGTATGTTTAAATGTAAATTTTTATGTATTTTTTAATACCTCAAACGCGAAAGGCAAAACAAAAAAAAAGAAAAAAACCTCGAAGTACATTTTGTTTCGTTTAATGTTGAAATTGAAAGCTGGCAAGGACGGGAATGAAATCGAAATGAAAAGCAATTTTACAGCCAAGTAAATGCATTTTAATAGTAAACTAACCAATTTAAAATATTATTACTCTACACACGGAGAAATGAAAAGCGAATAAAACTAAATAGTCAGCGAAACGTTAGCAAAGAAATCACGAAAGAGGAAAGCAGTACACAAATGTAATACGAACACATATGATAAAATTACCATATAATATTTATGCAAGATAAATTCTAGTTAAGAAGCAAACAAAGTAAAATAATAAATAAAGTTTGAAAAAACACAAAACAAAGAGATCGAATACAGAGTTTTAATTTAACACTTACCTTGATGTAATCACACAAGCCATCGCCCTTGATTTGTCCATCCTTTTCGGCATATAGTTTCAGCTTGAATTTCTGCGTCTGCGGATCTCTCATTACCATGCCACACTTGCCCATCAGATCGGCAAACTCATCCATAGTAATGTCCAGGGGCAAATTGGAGACATACACCTTGGTGTTCTGCAATGGATCCATTTCGAACCATTCTAAAAGAAGGTTATCATTAGAAATCGTAGGAAATTAATCTAAATGTCGAATACCGCGTACTTGGGGGCTCCTGGGCCTTTCGCTTGCCAGTGGGCACTGCAGCGCTGGATGCTGGATTGTCTCTAGACATAGCAGCTTCCGCCTCTGCCGTCATACGCTTGAGTTCCTCCTCCTTTCTCTTGGCCTCAGCCGCCTCCTTTTCAGCCTTCTCTTTCTCCCCCGCTGATGTGTTGTCAATAAATCCATAGTTCATTTGGTAGCGAGCCATGAAATCATCATCGATCTTGGGGAACCAAGCACTCTTGGTTGCATCCCAAAAGAACTCGACGCCATCCTTGTCGGTGTAAGTGCGCTCGCCATGCTCATCCACACCGCAAACCCCTTCCTGGCCAGGGTTCGGGTGCTTGGGCACCCACTTCTTTTGCTCGTCATCCCACTTGTAGTGCTCCGTTTCAGTTTCCTGTTTTTTTGGCAACCACTGTTGGGATTTGGGACACCACTTGTAGTGCTCGTTTTCGTAGGGATCTTCAGCCTGTCCATCAACATCTTCATCAACGCCTAAGGGTTGCCAATTGTTTCCGGTGGCGCACCACTTGTATTTCTGCTTCGTGCTGGGATCCGTGTATATAGCCCCGCCGTCCGCTCCATAGGTCATGTGCTCCTCGTAGGCGGCAAAGTCCTGAGATGGAGTTTCGTCCGTTTTGTCCGCGTGATTATCCGATTGGGGTTTATTTTCCGTCGGCTTGTCATCAACTTCTGGGACTGAAATGGGGTTGAGAATTGGAGCTTTCGCTTCCTGTCCTTCTGCGTCCCCCTTTTTTTCCTCCGCTTCTTCGGATTTCTCTAACTGCTCCGATTTACAGCCACCTTCGTCGCTCATTTTGCGTTCTGTAATTAAAGCAAGTCGAGAAGTAGACTACATTTAGTTCCTTCCTTTCCTTCATTGCTGCGTGGGCGGGACAGTCGCCTAATTCCCAGCTCATTTCATATTTTTTTCCCAGGACAACAAATAATCACCACGTGAAACAACAAAACTAAATTGCAGGAACGTGCCCATATTGCTTGACATTGAAGAACAATAAGGGTGAGAAATGAGAGAGCATTCCAAGAAGGCACCGGGAAAACACCATGCTTCTTTTTTGCACCTCTCGCCAGGCGAGGTAAACAATTTACACAATGATTGCCATTTTTCCCCCATGTATTCCAGTATGTATGTGTGTGGGTCAAGCTTTGGGTCGGGTAATAAAATGAAATGAAAAGCGCACGCCACTTTCTGGGCGGCATAAGAAAAGACCAACACAAATCCCAAGAAAGAACACAGTGTCGTGGAAAAAGGACTTGGATACCGCCGGCCCGCTGAAGGTCAACTAATTTCGTGTTATATTTGGGACAGGGAACCCTTCTCCTTTTTCGCTTTTCGAATCGATTCCCCTAAACTGACCGCCAGGTTCAATCAACCTTTGGCCCGAAAAGTACACTTCAGAAGCAGAAGCCAAATAGATTTGTCAACCTATTGACACATCGCTTGAGACTTCCGGCAGCTGGCTCGCAGGTTCTTGACCGATTCGCTTTACGTCATCCACAACATCTTAACCTAATCGAATGGGTTCAATGGACTCGATCTAATTGTCACAACTTAAGGCCACTAAAAATAGGCTCAAAAACCACAGAGGTTTCGAGTTCAACGCTCAACGAGTTGGCAGCATTTGCATGCACTCGCACAAGATTCACTATTCCTGCACAGTCAGCGGATGAAGGCGGAGCCACCAGGGGATTTTGGACTACGAAGGGGCACTCCCTGGCATACTGGCACATGCAACAGACCATACCCACTCCTCGCCCACAGGGAAAAGCGGAAAAGAGCGGAGAGCACGGCACGGGCAATTGCAGTTTGCAGGCCAAACAACTTTGTTAGGGGATTCATAAATTACATAGACATTTGAGTACATACTCGAAAGGCTCACGGCTTCCACATGCAGAAGGCAAAGTGTGGCATATAATACAGAAAGTTTAGACTCCAAACTGGGACTACACGTTCCCATGCAAAATAGAATACCGAACTAAAGAAAAAACAAGCATCAGAAAGAGAATGCAATAGTCGAGTTCTTTGTCTATCAGATTTTCTTTCTCGCACTTCCACTGGCTGAGTAATGGGTATCTAAAAGTCGAGCAACTCGACTGTGGACTTTTTCTCTCTTGCTTAGATGGAAAATCTTAACCTGTAAATATGTTATATTATAGTTTTTCTATTTTGGATAATTTGTCATAACTAAGAGTTTGTGAGACTCCTTAACATTTATAAATACATATCAGATCCGAATAAACCATTCTGAAGTTTAGCCGCACAGTCAGACAATTATTCAAACTTTGTCTGCACACCTTTGCCTTTCCCAATCGATGGGAACGCACTTATTGCATAACAAAGTACGGAAATCAAATGAAACCTTCTTGGGATGCCAGCAGAAATCAATTAATTGACGCAAATTGTCTGCGAAAGCCTGCAAATGTGGGAAGGACTAGCCAGTTGGCTCAGTTTTATGACGGCGCCTTGGAGGTCATAAAATAGTTACCCAATTTCGGCTAAACGCCGCCATTCCAACGCCCAAACGTGAATTAATTAACTTTTCAGAAATGTCGCGAATTCGCAGGACACTCGTCCTCTCCAAATGTCAACAGGTCAGGGGAAAGGAATTTGGCTTTCAGGGGAGACGAAACCGGGACTTATGCGCAGTGAAAGGGAAAAGAAATGACCCAATCACACAAAAAAATAATGTTATTTTTACCATGGCTCGTATTCCGAGAGATTTGCAAACATTACTCACAAATGCCATAAATACCATGAAGGGGAGCGGGTGAACCGAAACTCCAGGCCGAAAAAACAGAATTCCCATACTCGCTCTTTGGCGCACGGAATAACTTAACTCGGGCAAAACGGACAGAGTAGGGTGACTCACTCCTGAGCTGGGCCAAACTCACTCGCTAACATTTCCATAGCATACCTATAAGGGCCAAGCAACGCCAGCCAAAATGGCCCAATATTGATGGCCCGTTTGTGGGTGGTGAGAGTGAACCGGTGGCTAATGGTTAGCCAGCTAGCCAACTACCCAGTTAGCCTGCTCGATTCCTAGTCCTAGTCGTCCTCGCTGACCAGTACGCGCTGGGACGTTCGACTGACCGCAAGTGCCGGTCAGAGTAGCCACGGAATAAACCGTTTCGGGAATTGAGAGCACGCAACTCCAAATGGCATTGCTGTGTACAGATATGTGCGCCTAGGGGCCTGCCCACAAGCATTTCAAATGCAGCCGGCGAAAAATATGCAAGAGACTCACTAATACAAAAATCAATAAAAGTTTAGCATATAAAGTTAAAAACGCAAGTACAAAGAGACACATAATCCCAAAATGGATATACCTGCCAGCGGAGCCATTTTCACCCTGGGCAAATCTCATCTGGCTGAGAATACCCAAAGTTACTTCTACATCAAAAACGATCCTGTGAAGCGCCTTATTTCCGGTCCAAACCAGAGCGCTGTCATTTGTGGTAACTACGTGACCCAAAAGTCCTTACATACTCACCGCCAATCCTTTGACTCCAGTCAAGTGGTCAAGTGAAAATCTATTGTCGGTCGCTTGTCTGTGCCCCGTGTATTGCATGTTGACTGCAATTTTCTTTAAATAATAATAAGCTCCACTGTTCAACTTACTTTACTTTCACTTTCTTGTTGGCCCAGTCTTGAGTTCGTGTTTTTCGTGCTGCTGGGTCTATTGAATTACTAAATTATAGCCGGCTTTCGCAGCCCGACAAATTTGTAACCAGAATTAGGTGTATTGCAGGGGTGTTTTAAATATTTCATCCTGGCAATCCCCACAGAAATCAAATACATCCGTATATTCCCTGAAAATCTGACACTTAGAAAAAATCTTATGTTGGGAAAGTTGTTTGGAACTCTTGGTATAGGGTGGTATATAATCTCTACTACTTCTTTACTTATTTGAAATTTAATGAATCGTCCAAAAGATCCCTGGTGATGTATTAACAGAATAGTGTAAAATATATATCTATATATGATATATCATTAAGGATATTACTTTCAATGTACTATATTTATATATATATAATTATTACATAAGCTTAAAATCCACGTTAGACCGAGTAAAGCTGACCAAGCACTTCAAATCACGGCAACATCGACAACTAATGGGGTCAGACGCGGCGTTAAAATACCTGAAATATGGAGAGAACTCACGAAGTAGAGCCCCAAAAACCGAAACCGAAACTGAAACTAAAACCGAAGCTAACGTAATTGAGGCGTTAACTTATGCGGGGGAGCAGTTAAATAAGTGAAACGTTGTGGGATTGAGGGTTTGGGTTATTCATGGGATTGGCACACACCCGCGCGCACACTTTCTCAATCAATAAAAGTCAAGAAAAGGGAACAACACCCCGCCAAACATAATAAAACAACCAAAAACAAAAGCTACTAGCAGCAGGTGAAAGCCAAAGCAAATGTCAAACCGTTCTTATCAATTACAGAATCTGGACGGCTATTTGTTTGGGGCGAGAACCACTACGGACAGCTTGGAATTGGTGGCCATGGCGGAGCCTCCGGCAAAAAGGGCGGCGGCAGCCACAACGGCAACGGGGACATCGTCACCAAACCCACCTGCGTAAAGGCCTTGAAAACCCTCGGATTAAAGATTTGTGACGTCGCCTTCGGCAATCACTGGGCCGTGATGCTAACACGTGAGTGAATCAACAAATATGGATGAAGTTCGTCAACTCGGAGCTTAGAATTGGAATCATGTGTCACCTAAGAAATTGGCCTAGCCGAAAGTTTTAGTTTTGTGGAAAAAGTTTAGTAAATGGCAGCAATTGGAAAATTGTTTTGCTGCTCAGTTGTGTGTTTATGATTCAATGATATACCAATATATCAATGTTATTAGTAAGAACAAACGTTTTAAGGGCTTTACTAAATATATACCTTAAATTAAGATATCAGTAATATGAGAAATATGGAAGTCTATAAAATGGGTATTCAAGTAGAAACGTAAAAACCTAGGTAATTTTTAAATTTAATGTTAAAAAACAATTATGGATTGATTAAAGTCATATCTCAAATGAAGAAAACCACGTGGCTACGATAACGAACTTTCACAACACTTTTGGTCTTTTTAATGTATTTAATTTATAACCCGCATATAAATAATTTCTTCAGACTCCAACGAAATCTTTTTCACGGGTCGCAATATCTTTCCCGAGGATACCCATGTGGCTCAGCACTTTACGAGCGCCCAAGTTGATCAGCAGCCATGCGCCATTATCCGGAAGCCTTTTCGTTTGGAAGAGTTCGATGATTACCTCTCCAAAAACGAGGAGACGGACAACTTTATGACAGTCCAAGCGGGCAAGGAGCACTTTGCAGTGCTGACCAGTAAGTTTTCACAGGAAAAGAAAATGAGTATGAGTTCATCTTCCTAATTTCTCTTTTAAAGCCACTGGTCGTTTGATCGGTTGTGGCTCCAATGCCCAGCTGCAGTTAGGAGAACTAGAGGCAGACTACGATGGTCATCCGGTAGAGATTCGTCTTGATGCACCGGTGCAGCAGTTTACCTGCGGGCCGGAGTCCACGCTAGTTTTGACTGCCACCGGGAACCTCTTTCTCACCGGTCACCTCAATGAGTTCGTCTTTCCGCGCTTCACTGAGCTGCAGAAAAATCTGCCGCCCACCGAGGCCATCATCTTTATGCACATTTCCAAGACCAGCGAGGTGTACATTGTTACAAATGCGGGCAGCATCTATCGCAGCTTCGAGTCGCTGCGGAACAAGAGTCTGGTCTTCCAACGTTTCTATGACTACGACTGCGAGGAAAACGGACCCATCTGGAAGCTCCTTAAAGGATTCTCGTTCTATGCGGTTCTCAGCAAGGCCAACAAGTTCTTTACTACGTTCTCGGAGAGCGGCCATCATTTGAAGACCTTCCGTGAAATTTCCAAGTTTAAAAACCTGCGACTATTGGACATCGCAGTGGGGGATCAACACGTCCTGGTGCAGGGCATACCGCGTTCCTCGATGTCGTCTGCATCTGTAAATGGATCAGCTGAACCAAATCGCTACGTGAACCGTAGTTTTGTGTTGCAGCCGACTGATGCCAATGGAAACAAAGAGGATACAAGGACACACAGCGGAAGAAGCCTTATCAAACAAGAGGGCATGGAGGAAACTGAGGATCTATCAATGTCGACTACTGTGGGAGAATTGGCAGCTGCAGCAGGAGCCGGAACAGCGGCGGCCATGGAGGCAGTGAAACATTTAATTAATGGTGAGAAACCAGAAGAGAAGTCAGATTTAACTCGTTACCAAGACTTGAATGCAAATATCGAAAGTGCAGACATTATACCTAAAGAACACAAGGAAGCAAAGGGTAGTGATGAAATAGGTCCAAACTCAAATATTTCTGAAAAAGAGGAAGATAATCAAATTGCAGATCGGGTTACACCCGGAAACAAAAATGAAAGCGCAGCAGATCAAGAGAAATCAGTTCACAGTCCGAACACAGCTGCCACAAGTGAAGCAATCAAAACAAATGATGGATATAAAGAGATGAAGCCATCGGCAACTATAGAGTCCCCCGTTATAACAGCGGATACAAAAGAATCATCACTAAAACCAATCGTTTCCCCTGTGAAAACAAAACGCTCACCAGCTAAAACCATTGAATCTTCAATAAAATCAAGCTCATCTCCTGTGAAGCCTACGGAATCGATGCAGAAGCTACCCACTCCTCCTACACATACACCAACCCCTCCCAACTCCCCCACAGAATCTTTAAGGTCGAATAAATCCGCACACGATATGGAATTAGTTGATCCCAAGCCGAAAGTGCCTGGCAGCCAGGAAACACTTTTACGCCCACGCACGCCTTATCCCGAGAGCAGTAATTCTAGCACACCGCAGACAATAAAAAAGACGCCTATACGAAACTTTTCATACGAGTCTGCCATGGACCATGACCATCTGGAGAGGACTTCTCCCGAACTGGTCTCTAGTCTGGACACAGTGGAGGAAGTACCTACGGCCAAAATTCACGTGAACACACCAACACCGCCCACGGAAGACGATGAGCACCTGGCCGTGGAAATAACCACAACGAAGGACTCAACGGACAGCAGCAAAGTGATCAACGAAATACGGTTCATAAACGACGGAGTGGATGTGACGTCCAGGGTAGAGGAACAAATGCCAGATACACCACTGGAGAGCTCCGTGGAGGATCTGGAATCAGATGGAGAGCAAAAAATGCAGCGTGGTGAGGAGCAAGTTGACAAAATTGTGACGAGCTCTGAGGAGGCGGTGTCCAAAGTCGGCGAAGACGCGATAGATGTCATGGACTCCACTCGTAACTCGATTCAAACAGCGGTAAAAAATGCAGCAAATGGAGCTCGTGATGCCATGGAAGCTGTAGGCGAGCGAATGGCTACTGGAGCTCGAGGAGCCGTGGATACCGTGGGAGGAGCAGTAGGAGCGGCGGGTAAAGGTGCCCATCGGTTGGCCAGCGATGCAATGCACGCAGTGGAACAAGTAGGAAGTAGTGCAATGCATGCAGTGGAGCAGGCGGGCAGTAATGCGGTCAAAGCAGCCTCGGAAACAAAAGATTCGATGGGCAGGGCTATGGATTCGGTGACCAGCAAGATCTCTACTGAAGTACTGGGCGCCAAGGAAAACATCTCCTCATTGTTTCAGATAAAAGCGGCGAGGGAGGCTGATCCACAGACCACGCCATGTTCCACACCTCGCGGCGAGGATGACTTGTCCTTCAAAGAGGGGGCACCAAAGACCACCACAACGTTGGGTTCCAACGAGGAGGATGAACGAACAACGGCCTCTGTAAACTCAAACCACAATTCTGCAGGACATGGCAATGGTAATGGCAACATCTTCGAGCCAAGCACTACCTTTGAAGACCCTCTAGATGCAGTGGTGGAGCGCAGTAAGAAGGCGATGCAGGATGACATTCGGGCCATGCAACTGAGGGCAAATTCCCATATTCAAGCTGTGGCCCAGCAGAAGGAGGAAGATGCTAAGGGATTCGTGAAGCAGGTGATGGACAGGCTCTCGTGCCGTAACGAAAAAGCGGTCAGGATCGAAGGTACCTTTCAGTATAGTCCTTCAGTATATACTTACCTAAATTCTGCTTACCTTCCAAATAGATGAACTGCGTCCGCCGGCTGGAAGTCACAACAAAAACACAAACAAAGTTAACAGCGAGCTGAGTTTAACCAATGGGCAGGCACATGGTGATCAGTCGCAGGCTTCGCGGGTCTGCACGATTTTATAAAACTTGCACCTGCACTTTTCTGAGCAATTGCATTTGGTCTTTAAGTACAATTTAATAAAAAATAATGCAAACGAAATTCCTATACAAAAGTTCTGCACCGGGCAGTGTGACCGTACTGTGGCGGGAGGAAAACCTCTCAAAAACGAAAGAAAACTTACATATTCCTATGTGAATGACTTCAGTGGAACTAGCTCATTTAGCATAGAGATGGCAATTCGATATTCACGAGAAGTCACATTAGAAAATGATTTTATATTAATATGGTGGGAAAAAAAATAATTATAAAGATGTGCTGGCCTAAATAAATCTGAGAATTTTCCCAAATTTGATCTCTTATACCAACTTTCCCATTGAGTTCGGGGCAGTCATCGTGATTCCTTCACACTCGTGATCAGTAACAGGTCCCCCATAGCTATCGCCCATCCCCAATTGGCACTAGTTCATTCGCGTCTATTTTGTACGCGAAACAGTAAAAAAAAGAAAAGAAATATTTGTACTATTTTTCTAACGTTTATACGCTTTTTATAAATGAAGAACCAGCCACAGATAATGCTGTGAGGACCCGATTCTGATAGGCGAGAGCAATACGCGAACACCCTCCGAAAGGCCCATATCCCCCAAAAAACCGAATCGAGTGCGAAAAATGATGTAAAACGGGGGAAATCTAAACCTGAAAGGCCCCACACAGCACAGCCACAAAATGGAAAGGTAGGTCAATGTGTGGGCGCCCGAAAAGAGTTCAAGTGTGTCACTCAGTATACCCAATTCCGTCTGGAATCATTTGGCAAAAATAGCGTTTATAGACGTGTGAAAAACAATGGACATTTTCGAGCGGAGAGCTCCAAAATTAAAAGTATCCTAACCTCAAAAGAGCTTTTACACAGTACGTGTACGTGTGTGCGCTAGTGATGTCCATACGTGTGTGCGACTGAAAGTGGTTGTGACTTTTAGCTGAAGAAGGGAGCGCGAGGGGCGATCTAGAGGCAACGTGTTAGTGGAAAAACTGCTTTTGAAAAAAGGGGAAAATATCCCCCAAAAAGCCCGCCCAAAAAAGGTCAGTTCGGAATCCTGTCGATCTCGCCTCCGTTGAGATTGTTATCCAATTGGTAAAGTTATCACTAAGTTCTTAAGTTGCCAGAAAAACACATGTAATTTGGCGAGAAAGTAACACGCTGTCAATTCAACACAAAAAGAGAGATACCTGAGTGCTCCATGTGTGTGCGTGTTGTGTTGGCCTCAGTGTCTATCTTGTCTGGTGGGTGAGCAGGGGGCGGGTCAGGTAACTTGTCCGGCGAACGTAAAAACCAGCGTTCAAAAAATATATTAAAAGTTACATGCATGCAAGCAGCGCGCGTTTTATTTTGTTTCAAAATGCATAATCAATCGTATGTTTAATAATTTATGCTCTTTGACGTATATTCGAAGTTTTCATACCATCGAAGTCATAAAAATCTTTTAAGGATTCGGTCATCCGTTATGGATCTTATTTAAAAATTACTCATCACAGTTTGTTTGTGAGTTTAATATTAGTATGGCTCTTTAATAAATGTTATAAAGCCCGAAAATATTTACTCTCGCAAGAATATTGCTTTGAACGCTTAATACGTTAATCATTATACCTGAATGATTTAAAACATAGTTTCACACCGTAAAGTAAGCCAGTTACCTCCTTACAAACATGTATGGATATGTAAGCCGTGTAGTTCCAAATACTTATTTATGTAGAGAGGCTTGCCTAAAGGAGACGAAGGAGTAATATGCTAGTTAGGACACAAAATGGGCTTCAATGCGTTTCACTAATAAGGGCACACAAAGAACCATAGGAACCATATGGAAAGGGGGCTTCAAGGGGAGGAAGTGGAGCTGGAGCCGGGAGCCCAGCTATCAAAGTGTGTCAGCTATTGAATAATTTAGATTTATAATTTCGCAGTTAGGTATTTCGTATGTTTTGGGAATTCCTCACATATTTTTGCATACCAAAAAGCCAAGCCGCCGACTCAACTAATCCCAATCTCCCTTCTCCAAACACAGGCACTAGCAGCAACAACATCAGAGAAGCGCCCAAGATGAGCATGTCGTGGCATTTTTGAAGCATCGATCTTAGTTTGTTAGCCAGCTTTCTGTTCAAGTCACCGAGGTACCGCAGTCTCCCTCCACTATTCCACCAGATTCAAATCCAGCTTCGAATCCCGAATCCAGACTACCTAATCCCAGCAAGAGCAGTCCATGATGCATATCAAAAGCCTGCCCCATGCCCATGCCGCTGCTACGGCGATGAGCAGTAACTGCGACATTGTCATAGTGGCCGCCCAGCCCCAAACCACCATAGCAAACAATAATAACAATGAGACGGTCACCCAGGCCACGCATCCGGCTCACATGGCGGCGGTTCAACAGCAGCAGCAACAACAACAGCAACAGCAGCAGCAACATCATCAGCAGCAGCAACAGCAGTCGAGCGGACCACCCTCTGTGCCGCCGCCACCCACGGAACTCCCCTTGCCCTTCCAGATGCACTTAAGCGGGATCTCGGCGGAGGCGCATAGTGCCGCCCAAGCAGCGGCTATGGCAGCTGCCCAAGCTGCAGCAGCCCAAGCTGCTGCGGCGGAACAACAGCAACCGCCGCCACCAACTTCACATCTGACGCACCTGACCACGCATAGTCCGACAACGATCCACAGTGAGCATTACCTGGCCAATGGACATAGCGAGCATCCCGGAGAGGGCAACGCTGCCGTTGGCGTAGGGGGAGCTGTCCGCGAGCCGGAGAAACCTTTCCACTGCACCGTCTGCGATCGTCGCTTTCGACAGCTAAGCACACTGACCAACCATGTAAAGATCCATACTGGCGAGAAGCCCTACAAATGCAACGTTTGTGATAAGACCTTCCGTCAATCGTCGACGCTGACGAACCATCTGAAGATCCATACGGGCGAGAAGCCTTATAACTGCAACTTTTGTCCCAAGCATTTTCGACAACTGAGCACGCTGGCCAACCATGTGAAGATCCACACGGGTGAGTGATGAAGTGTGCTACCATACAATTTTGACCGAAACTGATTTGTGTCTTATTCTTTAGGTGAAAAGCCTTTTGAGTGTGTCATCTGCAAGAAGCAGTTCCGACAGTCCAGCACGCTCAACAACCACATAAAAATACACGTCATGGACAAAGTCTACGTTCCTGTTAAGATCAAAACAGAGGAGGATGAGGGGTGACTAGGACGAATGCCGTTGGCGGCGCACCACCATCAGCAGCAGCAACACCAGCACCACCATCAACAGCAGCAGCATCAGCACCACCCGCCGCCTCCGTCCCAGCAGCAGCAGCAGCATATCGATCAGCGTGGAGTCACCATAACCACGTTGCCCTCCGCCACGACAGTGGCCCAACATCACCAGCAGCATCAGCACATTCAGGATGGCTCGCCGCACCATCATTTTAATGTGGCCGCTCTAGGGGACTTATCCAGCGCTATGCAATTGGGCGCTGTGACGGCGGACGGGAGCTTTGTGACCATGGGCGGTGTTGTGGTGGGTCGCATCCAGCACACACGAGAGGAACTGCAGCAGCTTGGAGTGATCAAGGTGGAGTCACCATCGAATGGTGGCACAGCCACGACGTCAGCGACGGCGGAAACGCAACGCGAGGGATGAGTCGATGAGCTGCTCCTCGAGTACATGCTCAAGGAGGAGAATGCGGATGAAGAGGATGAACAGGAGCATGAGTCGGAAGTGGATGCGGATGTAGTGGAAATTCAGGAGCAGAAAGAGGAGCAGCGATCGAGCCAGAAGTGAGCCATGTTTGGTGTGTACGCTTACGTTGTTGTTAGTTGTTTAATTGTAGCGAACATTGTTGTTGTTGTTAAGGTTTAAATGTGTGACTAAGAACTTACCAAGATGATTGTATAGCAAACGCTTCAAAAGTAGGTAAACGAAAGGCGCCGACACCAGCACCCAGAGCTCCCAAAAAAATAACACAAACCGTAAACAAAAACAGAAACAAAAATACTAAAATAATAGTAAAGCTAAACTAAAAACCAGATGAAAGACCTTTGCAGAGAGTTGTCTCTATAGCAGCGCACCCCATCTCACATTCACAACCCTCTCAGCCCCGGAAATAGATTAAACCCCTCTCTACTCACTTATAAAATAACCTAACCCTAACTAGAGTGAAAATAGTTTGCTAATAGCAAGAGCAAACTAAACCCAAAAGGCAAAAAGCATTACGTGTACGAAGAACTTAATTAAAATATTTCCCAAAGTGCAACCCGTTTCAGATTGTAAATTGTTGACCCGACTCACTTTTAAGTTGTTTAATTTAGCATTTAAAGCTTAAGAAAAATTGTTGTACAACTCAAAGTTGGTGACGTTTTTCGCCATCTTGCAAGGGCGTGTTTTAGTCTGGGCTAACACAAATACAATTTGTTTATAAAATCAATAGCTTAATTATTTAACTTCGTAAACTTGTCAGCAAAACTTAAAAAAATATCCTGAACAGAAAACGGCAAAGAAAAATATTCTAATAGTGTTAAGTGGTCGAAACTATCTAATTAGCTCTTAGTCCCTAGAGAGCCATAGTTTTTAAATCAGCGTTTTGTTAATTTTAATTGATTAGTCTTAGTAGTTTTAATTTCAGCATTGGCATAATTTGGAAACACAAAAGCTGTCACGCTAGCCTTCGTTTAAATATTAGTTAATGAAGTAAACACAAAGTAACGCTAATTAATTCATAACTAATTACGATTATGAGATAGTAAAGCAACAAGTTCTGTACAAAGCCCAACTCCAATTTGTATGTATAAAGCGAAAGCGAAAGAGTTTAACTAAATTGTAAACGAAAACCTTTTTAAAAGAGAAAATAATATTTTCTAAAAATACAACATGTGACTTTTTATGTTAGCCCTTTAATTTATGTATGTTACCCTTGGTTTCCTCACATCCCGACTGTCCTTTGTTTCAAACGCCGGTCGCCTTTAAATACCTTTAAAAACTGCAGCAAGGGTCAAACCGAAAAGACTCCTGTATCAAGTTCCTATAGAATTCAAAGCGCAACAAACACGGATGTCCCCAAATGTATACGAATCAATTGCAAGCCGGGAAGTGGAGACACATTCAAAGAAACCTAGCCTATATGGAATGAATATTAAATAAATGTTGATAAATGTGTAGTGTTAAACAAATTAAAGACAAGACAGCAGAAACAAAAAACCGAAATCCCAACCTAGTAGAGCAATGATAAGAGCAACGCTTGAATCCGTGCTATGTTTTTCAAGGCCCTGAATGCAGATCCTCGCCAGGATCTAAGATCCCTAGAGAATTTGAAAGGTCGCTCTAAAATGAATGCTTAATATTTGATGCAGATCGGATTCTGCTCTTTGTAACATCTGAGCTCTGCACCCAGCTTTTCTAACCCTCCCCAGCGTATGCATATACTTAATATAAAAATGACGTAGTGAGATTAGCATTTAAGCGCCTACTTTAATGATAGTTGAGTGTGTAAAATGTAAACTGCAAAGAATTTAGACATACAATGAACAAAGACAAGACACGTTAGGCAAATCGAGATGGCAGAAGGATGAGGAACTGCAAAAAAACCAACAAGCAAAAGGCTTAAAAACAAATCGCGATAATATTATGTAATTATACACATATATATTTATTAATGTATGTATGTACATGCGCAGTAGCTGTATTTATATGTAAATGTGTACGTAATTGTGTATTTAGTTACAGCATAAATATATATTTGCAATGGAGAAATACAGAAACGGAATTTATGACAAACGGTAACGAATCAAATGCATTCTTATTTGAAACCATTTAGATAAATACTAATTAACGGGCTTAAAATAATTAAGTTTGAACTTTCGGTATGAAATTCCTTAAATTTAATGGAGCCTTAGATATATTTTCGTATTTGGGCCCTCATATGCCTCCCAATAAGGAGGAAGACGCAGAGTCTACTGGAGACATGGACTCTTCATAGCTCAGAAAGTTGTTCAGATAGGTTAACCAGTCCGACACATCGACCTCCTTGTAAACTTCGTTTTGAAGGAGTTGTCGCAAAACTCTCATTTGTCTCACATCCTCGCCATAGCGCACACACATCTTGGCCATATTGATACTGGCCACCGGCAGGTTCACCTTTTCCCGACCTGTAATTACTTTGGTGCTCATGCGCTCCTTCCAGGTGTGTACCTCCTCCTCCAACGCATCGAGCCTGAACACCTTCGGCGCCTCGCGCACAACTCTTCCCACAGGACTGATCCTCGCAGTCAACGGCTGCACGAGCTCCTTACTCATTAGGTACTTCCAAAAGCCTCCAAGATTTAACCACTTGTCATAGTCTTTTAAGGCGCTAAGGAGTAATGCTAGGTAATCCTCACGCGACAACTGCTCGTCATCGTCATCCTCAATCTCACTTTTAAGATTGTACTTTACCCATTGACGCGCTCTAAATTCTCCGACCACCTTTTCCGGTCCAAAATGAGTTTTTTTGGGAAAGAAAAAGAGCTTCAAAAAGTGGTCTGTGAACTCGAAGCGGAGATATGGGGGGTCCAACTGCCGAATAGCCATTAGGTAGGTGCGAACCTTTTTGCGATTGTGCGATTTAAAAATCTTGAAGAAGTCTTCGATGAGCAGATGGGTTTGGGGTCCCATACTAGGATATATCACAGCATTATCCTCGTACTTTAGCTCTGCCGTGTTGCTTACTTCGACAATTAGGGAAACAAGGCGCTAATAGTACTGAAAGAGTTACATAAAGCATACAACCCAAAAACATTACAAACCTACCTGGAGAATCCTCTGGCGTTCTGGGTACATGGACTTGGCCACTACCTGTCCATACAGACTCATAATTTGTTTAACGATGTCGCTGAGACGCGTTCCTGCTGACATTTCAAATACGATCGAGGCAAATGACCTGGAGTTTTCCTGAAACAGCTCCGACTCCGACTGCCTCAACCTGTTATGATCCAGCCAGGAGAGGAACTCTATTTCCAGTACACATGTGAGCATGTTCAGGACATCGCAGAGCCGTGCCAAGCGGACTGCGGGCGACATTCTCTTGAAGTCGTCCAGACAAAGCTTCCCACTCTGCCAGTCATACTGCTGTACATGTCGCAGAAAGACCGTTTCCTGGGACATATTCGCATCCTCCTCTTCCGAGAAGTTAAACACAAACTTTTCATAGAATTTGGTGTTTTCACGTATCTCTTCATCGCTGCAATGCGTTAGATTTTCCTCAAAAAGATCGATGTAAAACTGCAACTTCTGGGTAGAATTGGTTGAACGTGTTTCTCGCAAGGGGGGATGCGAGACGCCCAGAAAACTCAAGTAGTAAGGACGCAGGGCTGTCCAGCACGGGGGAAAGGCGTCGACCAAAAGAAAAAAGGTGCGTATAAGTTTGTTGTAGATGTCGCCAAGCTCCTTTACGCTTATCTCTTTGGCAATTAGGATCTGCATAAGGAATTCATGATATTATTACAATGTGACACCAGAGAAATAAGCAATCAACCATGGCCATATCTATTAGTCTGTCAAAGACTCCTTCGCCTGGGTAGACACCCTGCAACACCATCATCTCCAGAATGTCCAGGAATGTATCGTAGTGCTGGCCGTGCAACGTGGTTCGTAGCGCCTGAACGGCCGCAAAGTTTGGGCCATCCGGAAGCGCGGAGCACCGATGTCTTTGCGTGCACAGACTAGTATTGTAAAGACACCTGGAAACACAAGCTCCCGGAAGACGATCCTCGCTCTTCATGTACAGATTTGAGATCAATATACGCAGGTTAAACTTCCAGTTCAGTTTCTTGAGAGTATGATTCAGCGGAGCAGGATATTCGTTGGTCCTCTTGAGGCATGCCTTCCTAGCGAAAACCTCCCCCGGGGCCGCCTGAGGTTTGGTTCCTGACTCTAATATCGATTTACCATCTAATTTGGAATCTGATTTATTACTTGCTTTGGAATCTGATTTGTTAGGATCAGGTTCGGCAGCTGATCTGACAGAGACCATTTCCACGTCCGACTCCTGAGGCAGATGAAAAGGAATCGTCTTGTTGAACTCTAAATTAGTGTCTAAGACAATTTCTGCGACGTCCGCTGTTGAATTTATGGTATTTACGCTGTCTGAGTTCATTGCGAAATTCAATAATTCTTCGCCGTTGGAACCCATTGCAATTCCTTCGGTTACTAACTGATCTTCAGGTTCTTTGGTTTCAGGATTCTTTTCAACCTCTAGACCAGGACTAACGTTATGGCGTTAATTGTGGTGGACATCAGAGCGCGTAACAATTATTTACGCTAGAATATCAAAAGTATTAAAAACACAATTTGTGTTTTTTTTTGCCGGGGATATTTTTAAGTGTGACCGCTGACAGACCGCCCAAATATACGGTAAAACGATAGAACAATCGATACTAATGGGCTCAACGGCTTTTTAACTTATGCGATAATATCGAAATTATGGAAATAACCAAAATTCAAACTCTCTATTAAATTTTCTCTATTCAAATTTTCAATTAAAATGGTGTGTCCTATACGTCCAGTCCAGTCTTATTACTTGTGATTAAGCTCCTTCTTCAGTTCCGTCGCCGGCTTAAAAGGCTTTGTCGAACCAAGGGCTTGATCTCAACGTTGGACATTGAGGGCTTTCTTTCTTGTTTGAACAACCGACAATGCGTCCAATTTCAGCGTAGGTTTTACCTTCAGAGATCATGTTTTTAATCAAATTTCTTTTTTCGACGGTACAATGCTTTATGCGACCCATGACTTGAGAATTTTGGGCCTTCGTTTGGAAAAAATTCAATTAAAACCTTCAATTCAATTCCTTTTTATAAAATGTGTGGAAAAAAAAACCCAAAGCAATCACTTCTATTAATATTATTCAGCAAATACGTGGTCAGTGCTATGTTTGTTACCGCCTAATTTCGCGCACTTTTGCAGCAAGTGCCCAAAAACAAAAAGAACCGTTACGTTGAGAGAGTAAAAATTTATTGCTCAGAGAGACCACATATGGTACTTATTATTCATGCAATCTGACTTAAAAAAAAAACATTTAATAATTTTTTTTTAGGAAATCAACTTTCCACCTGCAGTAGTGCTATTATTTTAACCGCAGCTCTATATCGGTTAAGTTTTCATTATTTGGGGGTCTATCAATTGACATCAGGGAGATGATTTTGTAATGTAATTTGTCTGTTTTTTAATTAATAATTTTGGGAAGTGCTGTTGCTTCTTTGCTTATTCTCTTTATTCAGGAACTATATAAGCTAAAAAGTTAAGATTAAATATGGCGATTCTAGAATCTCCGCAATTTGTTTTAAGAATAGATCATTTTATTCAATTTCTAAACATATTTATTCCTAGGGGATTTTCTAGGGAGAGTATCTTGCTTTTGGCTGCAGATCGCAATATGTAATTCCAGGTCCTAAGCAAGAGGCGAAGCCCATCAAATGAGGCAAGGTGCTTTGTTCGTAAACTCCAGTGAAAAGATGAGACCATGGACCTTGAAGAAGATATTCCACAACTTTATACATTTCAAGAGTTTTGATTAAATGCTTGGATTTAAGATTATATATATCATTCAAAACCCATCTAAAAAAAAAAACTTAAAAACCAAAAAAACATGAACTCACCATGAGCATAGACGGCCACATCGCCACCGCCGTGTGTCTCCTCGGTCATGGGCACTCCATGTGGATAGATGGCATCCGGTTTGGAAAAGTCCAGGTTACGGAGATCAACGCGCTCCACCACTCCGTCCGTCGATTTGTAGAATCTCTCGTAGGCCGGGCCGTTGGCATATGAGATGGACGTGTAGGGCAGCTGGTCCACATTACTTAGCTCGGAATTGAGTCCTACTATGCTGTTGTTAACATCCGGATAGCCGCTGATCGTGACCGTGTGTCCGTGATCCGCACTCACCACAATTAAGGTGTCCCAGGGATTGGTGAGTTGTCGTGCCTTTCTCACTGCGTCCGAAAACTGAACGGTTTCATCCAAGGCCTTCTTGGCCTTGGTCTCATGATGGGCGTGATCGATTCGACCGCCTTCCACGAAAAGGAAATACCCGTTTGGATCTCGGGAAAGCACATTTATGGCCGCTGCCGTCATCTCGGGTAGCGTGGGTGTGTCTATGCTGTCGTCCATGTGGTACGCCAAGTGAGAGGCATTGAAGAGCCCCAGCAGGAAGTCAGTGTTCTGCGCATCATTGTTCAGGAGATCCGTACGACTAAACACCACCCTAGCATTACCCGGCTTTGTTTGTTGCCATTCCTCAATGAGGTTCCTATTATCCAACCGCTGGCCCTTGTTTCCGAACACATCGTTCGTGGTATTGGGCAAGAATTTAATGGTTCCACCGCCCATGACCACACGCAGTCGCTTGCCCACATCTCCGTCTATCAATTGCTGGGCGATATCCGGACAGTTTCCTGGATTTTGACCCAATTTGGTCACGTCGTAGTCGCTCTCGAAATCGCGATTCGAAGTGTGCGCATAAACTCCGGCCGGACTGGCGTGGGTAACCCGAGTGGTGGTCACCAATCCAGCGGATTTGCTACCTTTAAGCGCCCAGGCGGCAATCGAGGAGAGCCTATTCTGCGGCAAGCGCGATCCCCTGCAGTCGTTCAACTCCACATCGGCTGTCACTCCGATGGTCAGATAGTTCGCCTTGATCCCCGACAGATAGGCCGATGCTGTGCAGGCGGAGTCAGCCACTTGCTTATTGACGCAATAAGTCTACAATGACAGAAGGGCGTAATTACTGTCTAGTTATTAACGGACTTAATAAATTTATTAGCAGTTTATTGAGATAACAAATGACTTCGTTGACTTCTAAGTACCTTGGACAGACCGACATAGTTGAATTTCTCGAACTCCAGACGATTCCGTTCGCCCACCACTCCACGCAGCTGTCCATCGAAGATCCTGCCTGCGGTTACCGTGGGAACGGACATACCGTCGCCCAGGAAAAATATGACATTCTTGGCACGATATTGGTTTGGTGGAGTGGATAGCTTATTGTAGAGCGTGCGCTGGGCGTCGTGAAACCAGAACTCCTTGCTCTTCAACTCGGAAATAGAGTCGAGGTCCCAGGATTGCTCTGAAAGTAATGCGATTTTAGCTTATTTCATTATAAATTAAGAATGCATATTATTCTGATTAATTGAAACCATTTTTTGTTACTAGCCGATATGCATACACATTTCAAGTACAACCTCAAGAATTTATCAATTCCAAGCACATGTTTCGTTTTACAAAACAAAAGCACAGACACAATTGCCATTGTTTTCCACTCCACTTTCGAATTAATCATTAAAAAGGGAAATTGCTTTCAGAAGATAGCACATAAATAAAACACCGAAAGAAACCTATGGAAATTAAGCATTAAAATTAATTCAAATTTAAATTTTAAAGTATTAGTCTTATATCCACTTTCGTTAAAACATTCTCCTTCGGAAAAAGTGATGTTTGACAGCTCTGTTAGCGGGTGTCAAATATTTAATTCAATTTACGAGTATTTTGCTGACGCCTTTTATACTCCGTTTAGCACTTGATTAATCAATTCTGCATATGTTTTGAGTTTGCTTTCGACCTGGCACACTCTCACTCGTTTTTCATTTATTCATTTCGGGTCTTTTGGGCCCGTTTCTGATCTCGGTCTTGACGTTACGCACCTGGCCCATATTTGTACTGGCTGCTACAGGCCGTGAGTTGGAGGGCAAGAGCCGCAAAGAACCGGAGAGCACGCATCGCACGGAATTTTGATGAACTAACTTTCGACTGGTCGGGGCGTTACGAAGTCTACGGATCGACTAAGCCGCATTTCGCAGTTGGAGGCTTATTTATACGAGCCCGGTAAGACAGGGACCGAAAATGCGAGTCGAATTATAAAAAAACACTGAGACAATAAATTAAAACCCGTCCCTGTATTATAAAGCTTCTAAATACACCTACCAACCGGAATTTCGGGATGAAAGAAAGGCATTTATGCCCTTATTCAAATTATGCAGCCAGCACAGCTTAGATTAAAATGATGTTCTCCAAAAATCAGGTTCGTTGCATTGGTCATTTGCATAATATCTTGCATCGCAGTAGGAGATGATGTAATTAGTGGATGCATCGAAGCAGCCTAATTCATTCTGCGATCTAAAGTTCATTAACCGTGCCAAACACCGGATACTGATAAATATCTCCAATACACTAATTTGTAACGTTAATTTGAATTAAGTTGCTTTTGATTTTTTTTATAAACGAGTTGCACTTATTTTGTCTACCAGTTATTTGACTTTTTTAAGAAAAGTAATAATCTTCAATTTTATTTCTGCTAAACAGGTTTCAAATACCCTGAGTTGTACAATGTTAAATTTTAAGTTTTGAATAACATTCTGGGTAAGCAAAATAGTTTTGTATACCTACATTATTATTAAATTTGGTATGAACATATTTATTGAACGGAAGGAAAACTGTCTAAAATTCGACTTATTTGTTTTATAAGGCATCATTGTTGGTCATTTTCATTTCTATACGACATTTTCCTAATCTAACATTTTAATTTTGGAGAAAAAGTGCAAAATAATAATTTATAATTTTGAATAATAACATTAAGCAGTTCATTTTAGACATGGATCGATTTTCAATAATAAATCTCAGGACTTATATACATTTTCGAGACAAAATATAGGGGGAAGAATATAATTAAAATGCAGTTCTATATATCTGCTATTTGAATGCCGCGCCAGATATCGATATAATTGAAGTGCTGTAAAGCGTAGCAAGGAAGTGATGCTAAACGCATCACGCGCTAAGGCACTTTTGGGTATTAGTCGAAAGTGACTTTCTCACAAGTTGGCAGTTCCATTCCAATTGTTGTAAAAACCTAGCTAAAATTTCAGTTTTGCGAACATTCCGCCTACTTAAATCAACAAATTTCAGATTGCGAAACGCGTAAAAAGTGCGAAGGAAATGCTCTAAGATCAAGGTCACCGGCGAAGGTCACCAACGACAGCTAGGGCAACCACAAAAGGTGTGTGGCTGTGCAGCAAACAAAGGGAATGCGAATTGCAAACATTCCGACAAACAGACAAACTAACAAACAAGCACGAATATAGAATATAGAATCAAGAACCTGGCTGAGACGCATAAAAGCGAATGTGATATAAGTGGGCCACGGGGCTAATTCGATTGTCTGTCTCTCCAGGAACAACTTGTCTCCAGCGATAACTCGAAGGTCATCAAAGTGTCTGCCTACGAAAGCATGGACTTACAGCATATGGAGAATGGTCTAAGCGGCGGGGGAGGAGGTGGCCTAAGCGAAATAGATTTCCAAAGGCTGGCCCAGATTATAGCCACCAGCATCCAGAAGGTGCAGCAGAATGGTGAGTGGCGTCGAAGCACTTGCCAACTTTCGCCTATGACTAATCTAGGTTTCTGTCTCTTTCGCAGTGTCCACGATGCAGCGCATGGTCAATCAACTGAACACGCCCCAAGATTCTCCGGAGCTCAAGAAGCAGCTGTAAGATGATTATCATTACGATCTCTTCGTTTGGAATTTAAACTGTCCCCATAGATAGAACCCATTGCAGATATACATCGATTATTCGAATATCTCTCAGACAAATCATAAATTCTAAAGACATAGTGAAGATCTCTATTGGGTGTTTACTCACAATGTCTAAAAATCTTCTTAAGCCAATACAGCCTTTTAATACATTTTGCGCACATCAACCGACCACATAAACCAACAGCAAAATAACATTGTAGTCAGTCATTGGTTTTGAAAGTTTAAACGTATCAGCACAGTGTGATTCACAAATCAAATCAATGTATAACGCACGATAAAAATAACAATCCCTTACTCCACAGCCACCAAATAATGACCTACACCAACCAGCTGGTGACCGACACAAACAATCAAATCAACGAGGTGGACAAGTGCAAGGAGCGCCACCTGAAGATCCAGCGGGATAGGCTCGTGGACGAGTTCACGGCGGCACTGACCGCCTTCCAGGTTTGTTTTTGTTCTCCCAGATAAGCAAATGGTTTTGTGAGTCATGCTGATTGTTTATCATTGGTATTTTTAGTCTGTTCAGCGCAAGACGGCGGACATAGAGAAGACGGCGTTGCGGCAGGCGCGCGGAGATAGCTACAACATCGCCCGTCCACCCGGCTCATCGCGTACCGGCAGCTCCAACAGTAGCGCCAGCCAGCAGGACAACAACTCCTTCTTCGAGGACAACTTCTTCAATCGCAAATCAAACCAGCAACAGATGCAGACTCAGATGGAGGAGCAGGCGGACCTGCAGGCCCTCGAGGAACAGGAGCAGGTCATACGGGAGTTGGAGAACAACATCGTGGGCGTGAACGAGATATACAAGAAGCTTGGCGCCCTGGTCTACGAGCAGGGACTGACGGTGGACTCCATCGAGTCGCAGGTGGAACAGACTAGCATTTTTGTCTCGCAGGGCACGGAAAATCTGCGCAAGGCGAGCTCTTACAGGGTAAGTGCCGCCCCTACAAGGTTATTATTTTAAATAATTTAAATATGTTGTTTATTAGAACAAAGTGCGCAAGAAGAAGCTTATTTTGGTGGGCATCCTGAGCGCCGTGCTGCTGGCCATCATCTTGATACTCGTTTTTCAGTTCAAGAATTAGAGCCTTCCGGCATCTCCGAATGATTCAAACCAAACTAGTAAATTGTTGTGAAAAGACAAGAGTTGCCGCATGCAGGCCCCTAAACCCCGTAATTCCCCACCCAATCCTTTGGACCTTAGGCGAGATTATGGCTTTAATCCTTAATCCAACTTCCAATACTGGCTGAAATCGAAAACTGCGACTCGTAGACGAAGATATAGTGTTTTGAGGAGTATTCACCGGCACGTGCATCTGTTATATTTGCTTTAAAAACAATTTTATATTTTATGTGTACTACTTTTATTATTACGCACCCTGTATATTGATTATTAGTATTGATTAACAACTGTTGGCTTCAAATTCTAATTATGTTCCGAAACTCATTCGCCAGCGCTTTGTATTGTATTGTATTGTATTTAGAGTTAAGAGGCAGAGGAAGCCATATATGCGATGGCATACACACATGTACGAAAAATGAAATAATAAACATGAAAATCGATCCTGCGTGCGTTGAAAACACTTGGAGCACTTCATTTAGGGCCCGACCTGAATGAATCAATGAATGGAACTCGCCAGCTCTTCTGGGCATTCGGAGAAGTGCATGGTCATCGACTCCTCCTTGGCTTAGCGATCATTAAGATTTCGTGTTGGCCATTGTTACGCATGCTTTAGCGGCTTAGGAGCTCCCATCTCCCGACTCCCAACCCGATCTCGATCCCAAAACATTGGTACCAATCCGACTATGTGTTCAGCGAGCGCACACTCTCCGATGGCACATTAATGCCGCGACAGACCTGGATGCGGTGGACCCACTTCAGCTTGCTGCATCGTTGAGGTGTGTCAGCCGGGGCTAAAGGGTTTCCTCGTCGCCGGACCCCATCTTCCTCCACATTTGAAATTCCAGCTCCGCAGGCCTGCATACAAATTGAGTTTAAATTTTTTGCCAATTCACTGACATTGATAGTTCGTTTGGGCATCATTTGTGTGGTGGCTTCTTATCCACTTGTTGGCATCGAGTGGTTTTCTCGCATGCATTTAAGTGCAGCTCATTTCCTTCTCGAACTCGCCCCGGGGCTCGCCAACAATCATTTCCCGCCAAGTCATCCAGTTTTTTCTGGCCCAAGTCGTTTCGGATCTCTGCCCTGTGGTTCGCGGGGTATATTGAATCATTCAGGAGAGTGGATTAGGTATTTCAAATGGGGAAAAGTGTGTTATTTTCAAACTAAAAGGTGAGTAATTACTATTATAATTGTGGTAATGATATATAATTTATAATGTTATTTATTAAATCGCTGTAATATTTTCATGTTAATAATTGGCCTAATCTGATTCTTAGATATATTTGCTGGTAAATTTAATTCTTTTACCTAAAATCGTAACTATTATTGAGTTTAATTTTCAAAATATTTCTGAGTTCGCAGAGTATCTGAAAATGCCCCTGAGGGAATTCTTACCCATTTTCTGGTTGTTTCTTTTGGTCCGCTTGGCTGTCAGTGGTTGTCCAAATACGTCACCGAGCTGCCCGACCAAGTCGACTGGGAATTATTGATTACTCGTCCGTGGGGCCAAGGGTTAGGCCCCGATTGTTGCACGGGCATCACGGCCTAATCACATCGATTATGACTACATGCGGCACTTGGCAGGTTGGGCAGTGGACAAACCGGGACCAAATCCCGACCCGGGGCCATGGGTCACGTTGTGAGCTCGAGTGGCGGAGGTGTTGGAAATTAAGAGAAACTATGCACACCTACATGGCCCACGGAAACACAGCAGGTAGTCAGTCGTCCGGCTGTCTTGGCCAAAAGGCTGCTGTTTGCATAGGCCGTAGTCGCTAAACCTGGAACCATGACAATATTGACATCTTCGGTGGTCGACGGACATAGCCACCGAATCTCATTTGCAAAGTCATTTTGTCCAAATAAATCCAGCCTCCGTCTTTGGTGATTTTCCCAGCATAATAATGTGCGACCGAACACAAGCCGCATGTTTTGACTTTGGATGGCAGTGGAACGTAGAATGGCCAGTGGAAATTCCGGAACTTGGTAAGCGCTGGATTGACTTACCAACTTGCTAGCCAGGATTTTGAAATTTCTGGTCCTGGGAAAATTGCAGTTTAGAGGGGAAAACTGTGAAATGGCAATCGCGCATCTTCCGGCTCCTAAACCCCGATAATCCCTGCACATTTCGCACGTTGCTTTGCAATCAGTTCCCTTCTACGTACATATAACTCTGATGATTGTAGCAATGATGAGGTTGTTGTGCGTGGTGGATAAACATCCGGTTTATGGCATTTCCCAAATCAATAAACTTATTATTATCCCATTTCCAACTCTACCAACGCTACCGCGCCTCCCATTTTATTTGGAAAAATTCTTAATTACGCGTTCTTATGAATGGAAGACGTAGTGGCTCGATTCTTCTGCTCTTACAGCATCTTAAGTGGAAATACTTGCCGTGGAGGGCTGTAAATCTTTTGAATTTTTATTAAAAACAAAAATACCAAATCAAAAGTTTCGTTTGATTGTTCCGTTTTCACCTGTTAAGGGGGCAGCGGGGGGTACAGCACCTGATGCCCAACACTTTCGACAGTTTTATTAATGAAATTCGCAGAAAAAGCTTCCCACAGATGTGCTGCCTCTCTTTTTCACTCGCCGTGGTTTTCCACCATGTCAGTTTTTCCGTCATACAGAACAAAAAATAATTCCTCTTTATAAAAAGGAATAATATACCTAAGTTAAGGAATAATTTACATCTGTAATTCTACCAAAAAGTGTCCAGAAATAAAATGTTGTATAAATCTAACATGAATAATATAACTTGTGCGCTTCAATTAAACTCTTCACTTCGCTGCATATAAAATAAGTGAATAAGTCGATGTAAGACTAAATATGCATTTTCCTGTGTAGCTGCGAATTGATGAGCTACCCTTGGCGCAGCAAGAACGCCAACCCCCCTTTTCTCTAGATGCTGCGCACACTTCTAAACAAATTGGGTGTCAAAAAGTGCGCACATTTCAAAAGATTTAACCGATTTGCAGGCACCGCTTGCTGCTCTTTGATCTCAGCCGCCCAAACGGCAGACGCCGCCGGTGCCCGTTTATGTGGTTGCCACTGTGGCAGCACAGTGGAGCCTGCTGCCGCCGCTCGCTCAGTGGCGAGTGCCCCACCAGAGCACAGTGGGCAGTACGCCTTATGCCATACTAGATTTGGGTACTCCAAATATCAGACAATATCATTGGGTCAATACAAAATGTATCTATTATCATTTACAGAACTTGTCTATAATAAAGATAAGCACTTGACTTTATGCCAGCCACACAGATGGGATTCTGGGGAAATACTTCAACGAACAGTAGGACTTGGTAAAATCGTACTAAAAGATATTTAAACATATCATCAACAAATCGTAATCATATTATAAATCACACAAGGCTTTAGCATGTTAAATGACTCTTGAAGGGATTAATACATCTATTTTTCTAATAACTTCTCTAGATAATGATCTACGATCTTACTTTGTGCTAAAAAACGATTATATGAACCAATTTCAGTTGCAGTTATGTAAAAAGCCCACTGTAAACTCTTAGATACTCTGCTGTTCGCTCAATATAAACACGCTTGACTATATCTGATTTTTATCTGATTCACTTCGTACTCGCACACACACGCACACACCACGCGCCCCTCGAACTGTGTGAAAAAAGCGTCAACATAGCAAGAAGATAGCGAAATTGAACAATTTTCCGAGCCAGGGGCGCTGAGGCTGTTTTTTATAAAAATTTGCAGGGATCTTGGAGGGCCCCATGCCACTGCCACCGGCGGGACTGGGATTACGACTACAAAGAGATCGTCCATCGATTCGGGTGCATTCGCAACTGTAGCGAGTATTGAGACATGTGAGGCTGCAGGCCGGGATTAGAGTCAGTCGGACGACGGAGGATGGTATACGGATGATGTAGACGATATATAGGGTAGTGTGCGGATGCCAGTGCCACCGTGCTCGAGCTCCGTCATCCCATTGTGTGCGAATTATGCGAGGATTCTGGATAGGTGTCTCTAATGCGTCGTGGATGGAGTATCTACCTTTTGTGGCCCATTTGCTGATGCTCTCTTGTGTAATTGTTTGTTTACGAATTGGCAACAAAAGCCAGACAAAAGGCCACGGCCAGGGCGAATTTCGTAGTTCACTGGGTTCAACCACGTACCAAAAAAAAAAAAAAAAAAAAAAAAAAGAAACCATAAAAAATGTTTCGAAAGCTGCAATAACAAAATGATCATCATCGGATGATCAACCTCATCTCCAAGCGTCTACTCTAGATATATATCTCAATTTTTCGGGGCCCGATAGCTGTCAAATTATTTCTGGTTGGCTCGTTGATCGTTTTTTGATTGTTTCTTTTTCCAAAACGCCTTGTTTTTCTTCCTTTTCGCTTTTCCGCTGGCGTTTTCACCCCGACTAATTGTGGCTGACATTAATGTCACTCCGTATTAAATATAGCCCATCGCCGATTTGGAGGCCTTTTCCTCCGGCCGCCTGCTCCATTTCATATTCGGGAGTAAGGGCCGTGACTTAAGAGGGGACCCACCACCACCCATCCATATAGGATCTGTGCGGATCGGGGGGCCGTTTTCCTTAACGCAACGTGTTGACAGCAAGTGACAGACACATTCATTAGGCGGAATGATTCATATTCGATGACGGGAGGGTTGCCGTGGACGTGGTCGTGGAAGTGATCCGACAAATGGAAGACTAATTCGATGAGCATTAGCCCAAGTGATTTAGGGCTTTGATTCGCTGTTAGTTGGACTCCATTCATAAGATGGATCGGTGGGATTTGGCCAGGCATGTTGTTACCTCATTTGGTATAATTTATGAACCATCGTTGATGAATGCCTCAGCAATTGCAAACTCAGCTATGTTGCAAAGCTCGGTAATATAATTGTTATCTATTTCAGGATAATAAAATATATATATTTGTGGAATAATTATAGAGCCATTTCCATCACGTTCTTACATTTCATATGATGATATGATAGTATTACTCGAAACTGATTACTCGAAATTGTGTGGCGCGCAATCCTGCGAATCTTTTCCATTATCGAGCGAATGGCAAACGGTCAAAACAATTATGGATTACGTCCTCAAGTCCATATGCGCGAATAATATTTACACAGTAAATATTGCCGGGCGGGGACTCCAGGGTCCCATGGCTCCGGAGGGATTTCGAGCGGTCGTGGGGAAGTCACCACCCATCGCCATTCCATGCGGCATGGGTATTTCGAAATTTCGCATGCAAGCCGTGGGCGCAGCTTGGACACGAAATGGGCGCGGCCAAGTAGCCGCCGGTTGCTTGGCCAAAAAGGGCGACAATGCGAAAAATTGTGCAATCGATTGGAGGGAAGGCCGAGGCGAAAAACCTCGGAAGTGGGATACAGATGTGGCTGGATGTGGAGATTGGATCTGGATCCCGGCCATATGTTAAATCAAAGAGCAAATCAGGAGTGGGTCTGCGCCGCTCGCCCGCCTGTATCCATATATCCTGATTGTTTTTTATCCATAACAAGCCGCAGGCCACAATTTATAATAGACTCCCACATACGAGTGCGGAGGAGTGTCTGTGCTTGGGTATCGCATCCATGGCTCACAGGTGCCAGAGTTCACAAGCCAAGCAGTCTTTTCTGTGGATATTTCTGTGGAAATTCAATGGAATTTCGGAACGGGCATTCCCAAAAAAACGGGGAACGACTGCCCCATCTGCGCACAGTAAATTATACAACATACAAACCTGTCCCACTGCCGACTTAGAGCCCGATTCAAATTCAAGTGTCATGCTATTTTTGGTCGAGCACACACACACACAAAATTTGTCGCCGGGCTTCCTCAAGTGGCCACCAGACCAAGACCAAGACCCAATTCCAATTCCGATTCCTTCGCTCATTTTCCAATCGAAAACCCAGCCCAAGTCGCTCCAGACTGCCGGGCGACACGATTGTGGACGTCATGCCCTAGACCTCATCTCACTATTTGCTCATGTTACATCTCCTCCAACCGATCGGACCCAGACCAAGACCCTAACAATGTCTGGGCATAGGGAACAGTGGTTCGGCGCATGGTGAACAGTGCAGGATGTATCTAACTAAACATAGTATATCGAATATTCACAGAAGGAAACACGCTAACTTCTCATTATTCAACTGAAAAATCAATAGGTTTTTAACTAAATGTTTTGAATATTTCTCACGATATTTCTTTATGAAATAAGATTTATAAGTTTTGCAGCCTCGGAACCACTGTACTTGAACTGCCCCTGGTGGCTTCTTTTATCGCTCGAGCTGAAGACCAGATTGGATGATCTTGGGCCTGCTCCTCGCACTTAATTGTTGGTCATGCACTGACGCTGCATTTATTTATGGTTTTCTTAATGAGTCTCATATTTATTACACAGTGGACGGGCGGACGGACGTACGGACGGCACGGGCAAAGTCATCCATATCCATATCCACATCCACAACGATATCCATTTTGGGTCAGGGGAAATACGTGTCGCATTTCATTAACGGGCTCCCTAGGAACTGGCAACTGGCAACTGGGATGTCCCATCGAAGGCAAGAGTTCGTAAAACATATCGAGTGTAATTCGAATATGCACTTGAAATTGCATGGAAATTATTTGTCGCGTTGGACTTAACACTTATTCCGGTCGGAAATGACCGTACTTGGATGCGGTCGGTATCGGATTTGAATGGGCTCGGGTCATTCGGGTATATTTGTTTTGGGACTTTCTTTCGCTGCAGTCCTCGAGAAGAAACGGGCAAATGGGTGTGTCAGAGCCCAAGATCGATTTTCCGGCTTCAACGGATTTTATTTGGCGCATAACCCAATTACAGATGCGTCAAATTGTGGCTACCCAGATAATCCTCGACGGCAGGGCAAACAAACAGCTTCTCTTCGAGGTCCATAATCTAGAAGCCACGGACGTCTGCTGGGAGTCAATCCTTCGCACAATCAATTAAAACGTAGCCTTCGCCACAAGTGGGTCGTCCTCCCACACCTTTGAGCTTGAGCCCACCCTTATGAGCCAGCTCCGAAGTACTGAATTGCCGCTGGGCCAAAACTGATAACATTGTAACATTGAATTTTCTGCATATAAATGAATTAATTTTCTGCCGACGCATCCTCGAAGCTATGCGGCTCTGTCTCCGGCTGTGACTCCGGCCTTTGTCCTGCTTCCGTATCAGCAGACTGGCATTCCCCATCCCAAGGCCTTCCAGGCTGCAGGCATTGTGTACCGGGCTAATTTCCATAAACCCCCCTCCTTTCGAGTCGAAAGAGCCGAAAAAGTCGCAACGCCATTGTTATGCTAAAGTTTCACCCTGCGAATTGCGAAAGGGGTTGCTAAGTCTTGGCCACGCTCGAAAACCGGGCTGCTGGGCCTAGTATAGCCACCGGGAGCAGACCACCGGGCTCGAGTGGGAATCCGCTAAAAACTGAGCTAGCCAGCGGCTCGGAGAGGATAAGCCACCACCAAACCAAATTGTTGCACAAATATCTTTCGTGGAATCCCGACCAAATGGAAGAGCCGCATAATGGACAAAAAAGGAGCATCCCGTGTAAGCACCTTAAATGTCGGGGCCATAGCGCCCCTCAAACCTGCCTTCTTCTATGGATAAACACGAAGAAAAATAATTGAAAATCTCCAGATATATTGTAGTATAAAAGTATATGGAATAAATGATGTTTCTCGTAACAACGCTTGTTTGATTGTGGCTTTAAACAATTTATAGTTTTCTGGCAAATATTGAAATTTATATATGAAAATAATCAAATTTGGCAACCACTTATTTCTGCCGGTGTAAAGATATCGGGCAACTATGCTGCCATTATCCCAGGAACCTAATCGTGCGTGAGTAAGGGGAGGATCGATCTTTCTCCAGCTGAGCTGCTTAGGTTATTGTGCAGTGTTGCCTGCAATTGCCTGTGAAATTGCAATGAAATGCGAATTGCATTAGGCCCGAAACAGTAGCAACTGCGGAAAACCGTGCAAACTGTGGAAAGACCAGGGGAAGATCGACGCCCCGGCAGTCCTGTCAATCAAAATAGATCGCTTACGGATGAAATCCGAGGGAAGGGGCAGTGCGTGTAAGGTGTTCGCTGTCAGATTTTCTCCAAAAAGAATCGCCATAAATTTTATACGCTTCTCGAAACTTTATTTTATGGCTGTGCCAACAATGGCCAAAACCCAAAACGAGCTGTGAGAGAAGAATAAGTAAAATAGAGAAATTACCAGCAGATTGGAACGCCGTTAATTTACGAGATATACTCCCCATGGTTTCCCAGTTCTATTTGGTCCATTTCGTGTATACAAATCGGTAGAGTGCAGAGATCGGATCGGAGCATTGGTTCTTGGACTGGCCGGAGGCTTCCATTCGAGTGAATTTGAAATAAAACACACTGCACCTAGTAGAAGCCATCGCAGGGGTGGGGAGTTGCAAAGTGGGCAGTGGCGGATTCGGGGGTTTCCCCTCCCCATAACTTCATATGCTAAATTCTTTAAGATTTATTAGTGGGTAGTAACTTAGTGGGTATCCATAAATTAAGGACGATTACCAGATGATTTTTAATAATGCCTTTTACAATAATATTATAATAGAGCAGTATATAATATATATATATTTCACCAACCAAGGGACATTAAATCCAAATAAGACATTCCTTTTTCAGTGTATATCTCTTTAAAGAGGCGCCATAAAATCCCCCCAAAGGCACTTCCATGTCACATAAGACCAAATCTTTTAAGGTTCCTCGATCTACAGTCTCCAGCATCTCTGCGGCATCCCCAGATGCCAGCGACATGCCACAAATTGACTGTGGACTCCCCTCTAGAATCCAGCTCCCCGATCCCGATCCATCCCATCCATCCATCTCTGCATAGATAGTGACAGCAGAAGACCCCAAAACTCGCGGAGAAGGCCTCGCGACCCGGACATGTGTCAAATCAGCGCGTTAAATGTTTGTGGAGCATTTGTAAAATATTTTCATGTAATTTGGTAAACTAATTGTTGCTCCTGCCGCTGATGATGCCCTGGTGTTATTGTTGTTTTGACAATAAGGCATTTGTAGCTTTTCAGCGCTGAGAGAGCGACGTGATTCGACTTTGATTGACTCGGGCTGACAGACGTTCCGACTGCGAGTTGTACTCGTACTATAGTACCAGTTCGAGGCACTTTTCCTGTGAGCTGCGCATCGGGGTTTTCCGGTTTTCATTGGCCCTGTTGCATTATGTTCGACATCGACATGTAATTGATATATTGGCTGCAGGCGCTCCACTAGCGATCCACCAACGATCCACCCACTCGCCCAAACAGATGTTTTGCATGCTAATGTTTGTTTACTTAGTATTGTTTTTAAACTAATGCCGATGCTTCGGTCTGGGATTGTCGATCCGATGCGGCTCTCCATCTGCCGAGGGGGAAAATTCTTAATTGGTTCGATATTGGAGAGCAATTAAGAGCTGAACAAGGTGTTGGCTTGGGTGTATCTTTGGAGTAACTATGAAACTTTTAATTGGCCGATTATTCCCGATAAAAGATTTTGAAAAGGTTAAAGATATGAAGGGATGGAGCCATACCGACGATAACTCCTCATGATCATTGAACAAGTAAATATTAGTTCTTAAAAATAAATGTAAGCAAAACGGACGGTGAAAATCACCCATTTTCTGACTTCATCCGGGAAAACTACTTGATTCCACATTCTTCCGACTCCTTCATCCGCTGCAATCACTAAAAATTCTATAGAAAATGCATAAAATCTCAAGCATGGTTTGTATACACAAATTTGTTTGCTAGTAATTAACAAATTTAGGGGAAACAATATCATTAATCCTCGACAATATAAAATCAGAGTTTATTTCCAACAAAAATACAAACATTTAATGCCCTGCGATTCCGAAACCCCGTTGTCGTAGGGCTTCCCCTGCCCATTCCTCAAAATTTCCCATCCTGGCATTCTCTCTATATATCAAATCTGTAATAAGTGCTGAGTGCAGGGGGGTGAAAAAATGCAGGAGTGGGGATGTGGGGCTGTGGGGAATCCGGTTGGGCACATGCCTCGAATGGGAAACGGACCGATTGTGTTTTTTTCTGGGAAAAATTGTCGACGCAACGTCTACGGTGCTGCAGCTCCAGAAAGTCCATAAAAAGCAGGCGAGCGCATAATGGCAATGCCCATTAAAAAAGGTGCAGAACGATGTTGATGTTTATGGCCACATCGTTGAGATATATAGCCCAGATATATATTCGAATCGGAGCCAACTAGTTGCGTTGACTTGTTGGTGTCAATTAGTAACGACATTAGTGGTACTGATGCGTTGTTCAAATTATCAACGTTTAAGATGTTAATATTTAAGAATATGCCGAATAAGTCCAATAAATTTAATTATCAAATAAAAGTCTAAAAAAATAATGATTATCAAAAGGTTTATAGCTCAAATGTTAAATGATAATTCCATGTTTGGTCAGAAATCAAACGAAGTCGAGTTTTAATATGTGAAATTAAGGATAAATAAAATAATTGAAATTCGAAATTGCCATGTGTAAAAAAATGCAGCAGAAAAATCCATTACAAATTTAAAAAAGCGAACGGTATTCGAATTCCTCGGCAATCAGATAAACGGGTATCAGTTTGCTAAAGAACAAAAGACATTTTTTAAATTGATAGCAGTTGGAAAGAAAACATCAACAAATTTGCAAAATCTTAACTTTCCAGCTCGTGTAGTTTCCAGCGTTCATACGGACGGACAGACTAGTGAAGCTGATCAAAAATATATTTATAAGTTCAGGTGGCTTACATAATTTCAACGAATCTAGTATACCCTTTAGCCGTACGAGTAACGTTAAAAACTTCAAAACGTAAGTATCTGAAATAATGAAAGCCAGCTTCAACAGTCTGGAAATGCAATCTACTTTTGTGTCATTTTTTGTGTGGTGAAAAGTGCCCTTGACATTTGCCTTTTACCTTTCTCCATTCCGGAGACCGTTTCCTGTTTGCTTAGCTGATTTCTTTTCTCGGTTTCCGTGGACCATGCACTTTCGGCCACCTTTCCCGACAAGTTTTCCCAGCGTTTGCTGGCCAAAATGGCCGCCGCCACAGTGGTAACTGGCATGGAGTGCATGGCTGGTAGGGTAAGTACAGAGCCACCCCGAGAGCACAGACTAGACAAATATTGAGTTTTTCAATTAGCACCCCGAAAAGTTGTCTCTCTGCCTTTCAGTCGTTCAGCCGCCCCTTTTTGCGGCAGATGAAAACTTACCCTTACTGGGAACGGGAACACATCGCCCGTCTCTCTTGCCTCGCATAGTTTCGTCTCTGTCTGGTTTTTGGAAGCGGGAGTATTTGTCCAAAGGATCAGGCTTTTGTTTGCTTACGGCCGCGTTAATTGCCCATAGTGGCGAGCGTTTAAAGCCGCCACAAATCCCCAACGACGAAATGTCATGTCGCCCCTCGCCACGTGTTCTATGTATATAGGTATTACCTTTCGGAAGTGGAACTCCTCCTTCCAGCTTTTATGTTTTTTGTGTGCGCAAAAGATAAAGCAAACCGATCCGGGGACTCCTTGCTGTTTGTCCCAGCTTGTTTTTCATGTTGTAAAGTTAATTATAAATTAAATATTGATTCTGTGCGTGCGAACAGCCCTCTCGATCTGCCCATGTTCCATTTATTTGCACATTTCCCCATTGCAGCTATTATTCCTCATTTTTTGCCACCGCCAGAACGGCATGAAATTGATTGGTCACGTATGATTTATTAATATTTTCTTTTCATTACGCATCCGCAGCGTTGACAGCAGCTGTTTTAATTGGTTTAAAATTTGCAATGCACCTCAATTGGGTTGCCAATTTGGCCCGCAGTGGTCTGAGGTTTAATGGGCATCCGATTTGCAGTTGGATACTGATACAGATGCAGATATCGATATGGATACGGATACGGAAATGAACACTTGCAGTTACAAGTCATGTCTTGTGCAGGGTTAATGGATGTGTATATATACTCTGATTTGTTGGAGCCCAAGTTGCTATGCGTCCACTTTATTGGATTTTATTGAATGTTTTGCTTACGTAATTGCAGGCTTAGTGCTGCTCAAGTCTTGTTGTATCTGAAAGATGGATCTTAATTCCTCTAAATTGAATGCGTTAATTTATTATTTCGGGTGGCTAATTAGAATTTCTGAACTAATGCTGTTGTGAGAATTGTTATAATGGTGATAGATACACAAATGAGTAGTTAATTTCTCTACTAGTTAGGTTTAAATACATTTGTTGTCTCAGTGTGTGAGGTTTGAAGTAATATATTTTGATGTGACTTAACTTTAAATAGCTTTAGTAGATGTACTATATAAAAATAAAAACTAATAATTTATAAAATAGTTTGCAACAACTTTCATACTTTTTTCCTTAGGGCTAATTGCAGTTTGGAAAAGTGTCTTGGCTTGGTTAAAGTATCCACGTAAATCGAGCTCACCGCGATATAAATATGCAAAAAGCGACGGCAAAACCCGAAAGATGCACAACAGTTCACTCACACCAACACAGGCACAACACTCTCGCACAAACCCGTACAAGTTTGTATCTATGTGCGCCGACAGGTAAAAGCAGCCAAGATGGACAGGTCGCAATGGGAATGGGAGCGAGAATCGCAGGGAAGGGGTCCGGCTGCCAGTAATTTATGTGCGGCCATCGATGGTTCAGGTTTTTGGTTGTGGAGGTGAGGCAAATGGCCACGCCGCTGACCGACTGGTCAAAACAAGTCCACCAAGGGGCCGGACGAGGAGGAGGAGTGGTCTTCTGGCCGACCTACGGACGGGATGTGGGAATATAGATGTTGGCGGCGGTAGGAGATCTTGGGATCTGGGCATCGATAGGCAGACTGCGCGGCCCGAACAAGTTGTACTGTTCAATTGCCAATTGTTGTAGTTGCTCTGGCACCCCAGACCGAGAACCCCACTCCTCCGCTTCTGCACCCACCGATGGCCATGGCAGCGACGCTCGTTCTCTCTGCTGCCGCATTGCGAGTGTGCGTGTGTGTGTGAGATACTTTTGCAACTGTGGGCGATACATCGTATCTGTGAGATACTCTCGTATTTGTGCTGCGCAGTCCACGCAGTGGGCGTGGCCTGTACTTTGCCAAAATAATTTTCCGTGTGTCGCTCAATTTGAATTTGCCCCTGCTGCTCGAACGGCACGCCCCAGTTAGATACATAAATATTTATAAACCATAGATACTTTTCGCTAGGGTTTTCTGCCAAGGTGTGAACTCGCTTCGCAGAATGAGAGTGGTACGTAAAAAAAAAGCAAAAAAAATATCAGATGATGAAAAAGTTTTGCTAAACGACGGAAGCCAAAAGGCAAAAAAAAATCGGTCGAAAATGGTCAAAAATGGTCAAAAATGGGCGAAACGTGAAAATTACTTCAATTGAATTTGGCGGTACGCCTTCTATTTATTTGGTTAACGATTTCAGATTTTTTACAAGCCAACACAACCTGGTCAGGTTGTCTTCGCATTTATCTATTTTGCATAATTTTGCTAATTTTCATTGTTTATTTTTGCATTCGATTTGCCTTCTCTGTCTGATTTTTAGCCCGCTTTTATTGGCTTTGTGTTTGTGTCAATAATCGTTTTTCTTCCCTCGCCTTTTTCTATTTATTTTTTTTACAACGATTGTGCTAATTTATTTTATTGCATTGTGCGAATATGTGAGTGTGAGTGAGCTGTGTGTGAGCTTTGTAATTGCTTTGATTTTTGCCTGCTTTGGATAGAAATTTATTTAAAATTTTAATTGTGATAATATTATCCTAAGGATTATGCGATTTATTTGTTATTAAACGGAAGTCATGAAAACGAAATTGGAAATTGTAATTTCGATTGGTAATTTACCAATTTTGTATTATTGTTTTCGCACCGTCCGCCTGTCCATCTGCTCGTCTGTCCGCCTATTGTTGTTATTTATTTGAAATGTATCCGGCGGATAAATTGTGCACACAACGCGCACATGCACTATCGATGTATTTTTTAATGAAGCCTGAAACATTTCAATTCCATTTCCATTCCGAATGGCTCTGATTGCCAATTTTTGTTTGTTATTGAATGATTTGTTCTAAAATTTTATGATGCATAGATTTGTGTAATATTTCAATTAAATAGTCAATGGAATCACAAAAGTATACACATAGTATGTATGTGTGGGCGAGCATTGCTGCTCTCAGGTTAATTAACTTTTATGAAATGAAAATGTTTGCATAGGTGGGCTTTACTTTTTTGGTAGCTTTGTTTGCCTGCTAATTTGATATATAAATACGGATTAGAAACTAAGGTGCAATCGGATGTTCTTGTATAAACAGTGAGGATTGAACGACGTTTGAGTTCCTTTGGTTTTGTAACTTTAAGAAAAGAATTCCTGTAGACTCTATCGTGCGACAGGAATCTTTCCGTACATCTATTTGGTATACGATAAGACCCTAAACCTAAGTGAATGCCATGCTTGGAAATGTTTTTTAATTAACCAATTAAATAATTTCTTTTTATGGTGTATGAAGTGAGGAATTGAGGTCTGCAAAAGGCCCTATATCATATTAAATTTCCAGCTCCCTTCGCCCTTTCCTCAGAGTAAACACCATAAATCGATTATTGATTACTCCAAGCGGCTATCCGCTCGATCCAAATGAATTTCATTCGGCATTCAGCTGAAATTGAGTTTCCAATTAAATGGAAGCACTCCAGTGGCCACAGCCGCCGAAGGAGTCGCAGTTGGAAGAACGGGATGGGATGGACATAAACGAGGCAGATAGTCGCCATTACGAATGCCAATTGAAAAGGCGACAAAACGCAGTCACGAGTGGATGGATAAGGGGATTCCAGGCGAAGGCAAAAGGCTATGGCTGTGGCAATGGCAATGGCAACGGCAACAAAACTGAAACTCAAATTTCAAATTCGGGCATAAGTGACAATTCAATAAGCCATGACGTGCCCAAATGTTTACTTAGCATATAGCGACGGGCGAATGAGCGACGCTCGACTGGATCGGGGATGCCAGGAGCTGGGGAACTCGGCACTAGGGGAAGTGGCCATGGCTATAGCCACATCGGTGCAGGAGCAGGAGAAGAGCTGCGGACGGAAGTGCGCGAAGGGGAGGCGGAGTGCTCTGCTTCTGCCTTTAAACGGTGGTATATTTCAGGCAGACAATTTACTCGACCCATCACCATTGCCATCCGCAGCAATACACTCAGCAAAAATCCTTGAAAATTTGCAACTATTTGGTAACTAAGCTTGTTTCAAAGCTGCTGAAAAACTCCCGTTAGTCTAAAGAGAAAATGAAATGCATTTTGTAATCGTTTTTAGATATTACTGCAATTGGTTTTAGTTTTCCAATACTCATATTTTTATTTAAGTAAGTTAATTATTTAAAAAGTTAATGCTTAAGTCAGAATATCTGACTTAATGCATCAGAATCCAGAGGCATCACGTGGCCTTGGTCTTCTAATCTGGCCTTGGCCTTCGTCCTCTAATAATTTAGAATTGCCAACGAAAAAAGTGCGCAATTTACTGACAGTTGTTCTAATTTTCTCTCAGTGCAGCAGTGCCTCGTTGGCTGCCACTTTCATTAAATGTTGCTGCTGCGGCTGCTGCTGCTGCTGCGGTTGCTGTGGCTGTGGCTGTGGCTGTTCAAGAGATCTGAAATGTTTATTTAGGACAAATTGTCTTGGCTGGCGGTGAGTGTAGGCAGCAGGAAATTGTTTAGAGCAGGGCGGTCGAGGGTTATACGTCGCGTACCTTGTTAAAACCTTAGCGGACTAGCTGTCCCGCAAAATGGCTTACCAATTAATAATATGTACATGCTTTGGTCGCAGTAATCACTTTCATGGGCGTTACTCGTCAAATTGACTGCGAAATCTTTCGAATGGTTGACATCTGCTCGCCTTCAGGCGGACTCCCCTGGATGCCCCATAGATGTATATATGTCGCCTTGAAACCCCAACCTTGACTGCATCTTTTCCGCTCGGCTTTTTACCAACATCTTCTTTTTTGGGCCTTGTTTGCTTAGCCGCGCGCCATTGACGACACGTTTCCCAGTCATTCAACTTCCCAGCTCCCAGCATCGTGTAGCGCTCAACTAATTTCGTTAATCTGCGCTCGCAGATGGAGATACAAATTCAAAATCAGCATTAGATACATCCGCCCGTCCAGCCTTGTTGATTTTCGGATGTGTTTTCATTGCTTATCAGCTGCATAAGTATCTGTCAGATACGCTTTTAATAATCTCACTGATGATGGCTTCTTGTGGATGCAGATAAGTATCTCGCCCAAGTGGCTGCTATTCGTCAGATACTTATCAATTAATGTTGAAATTATAGCACTTTAAGTAGCAACATAATTCAATGACTGACAAAATATGTTTACATTTCAATGCTATTTTGATTGGTGCTGAAAGCATGCAATTTTATTCTTTTGTTTCGGAATCTAACTTTAGTTGACTATTTACATACATACATACATACATAAATACATATTTGTAAAATCAAAAGATATATATATCTTCATTATTGGACCCAGACATTAAGTAAGTACAAATAATGCTTAAGACTAAACGCCAAGTTTATTCTCTTAAGATCTCCGCCAAGCCACGCCCATGGGGGTTGGGGGACCCCCAAGCCCTTGGGGGGACCACCCCCTTGCTCCGCCCAGAAGTCTCGCAAAGACAATGTCTTATATATTTGTCAACGTCTTCGTCGTGGTAGACTCGTTCTCCTCGTTCTCCTCGCTCGCCTCGCTGCAGTTGTTTTCCCAATGTAAATATTTAAATATTTTCAGGACAAACATTTGCGTGTTGTCTCTGAAAATATGTTGATAAAATATTTGCTCAGCAAACTGGTTAAAAATTACAACAATTCCCGTCGCCGTCTTCGTGTCTGCCGCTGACTTTCGCATTTGTTTTATTAATTTTCTCAACACTTTTCCCGCTAGGCGTGGAAAAACAGCACACAGGCCGCCAGCTCAGACCAAATCTGCATGCACTTGGAAAAGCAATTGCATAATTAATATATTTCTGTTGGTAAATTTTGGATAGATAAGATTAGTATCTACCACCAGACTAGTACTTAGATTTACTATTGAAATAAATAAATCATATTAAGTAATTATTAATTGGGGCACTGTATTGCAAACTTTTTGTAGTGGAATCGAAAGCAGATTTTCCCCTGTTTTGTGAGCTATACACACATGTATATTTTGCATCTGGTGTTGAGCTCTTTTCTATGCATAAATATGCATTGATTGTATGCGCTTGTTGTTGCTGCAATTATTGTGGCCGCTGTCCATGGTTGTTGTAATCATTGTTGTTGTTACGAATCTTGTTGTTATAATTGGCAGAGCCGCTCGTGCAGACAGCGCGGCACCAAGTGTTTCACATCCCATAAGCCGAACAAAAAATCAAAAAAAAAAAAAGAAAGAACCGAATTGAAAAGAATGGAATCGAATATGGAACAAAGAAAATAGAATATCTGGGAGTGCTCTACTTTAGCCCAATTTGCATTGTGGTCGGTCGAAATGAAAATGCTGAGTACTTCATCCCCATCCGTTCGGGTTATCCCACATTCTATTCCATTCTTTGGCCATTTGATGAGCCCGTCAAAAGGTCAAAATCAGATGGCCCGACAGGCGGTCCACTCCTCTACATATATTATTGTATTTCCCCGGTCGAATGAATCAAGTCGCCCCGGCTGGAATTTCACATAACACATTCCAATTGCCGCGGACTGACATTAATTGTGGCGCAAACGATCGATTAGCAACATTTTAAAATTCATTAATGAATTGCTTCTCAAACACCCCCACACGCACACTCGCACACACCACGCACCAAACAACTATGTACATAAATAAGCAATCCCCACATGCGCGCCCCCAAGTCTCGGGAAATATGGGATCGAGGGAGCAGGTCGGCCAAGGCGGCACAGTGCCTGCCCAAAGTAAACTCCACAGCGCTAGCTTAATCATGGAGTAGTATTGATAATTCAATACCCTATTTTTTACGAATTTAAGATTCGTTTTCTTTTTAATAATTATCGTTTACTAAGACTGTTGATTAAAGTATACTTTAATCCTTATAAGGATTATTTATGTCTGTTGATGATCGTTTATAGAATGTTATGACCCCGATTGAAATAACGTGTCATTTTTTTGATGGAGTTTCCAGGAGAAGGGCTCACAAAGGGGATCCAACCTGAACAAGGCGGTATTTGGATTGGTTAAACTTTTTTTTTTAAATGTGTGCCGATGTTCCAGCTGGACTTTATTAAAATTTCCATTTTCCGTTTTGAGTTGTCTGCATACTAACCTAAAGCACTATTTGACTTTTACTTCCTTGCACACGTAAGCCCAATAATAAATCGAAGAGAAAACTGTCTGAAAAATGACGAGCTGACGATTTGTATGGTATTTTGATATCCATAGACAGCGCAGACATTACCAAACCCCCAAAACAAACAGAGGCGTGGGTAAAGGGGGCTTTCTTCAGATCGAAGAACTAAAGAACTGTGTAGTGCTAGGCCCTCGGCAGCCCTTTCTCGCACCTCCACTGTCAGCATTCAAAAAACTTATTATGCACAAATAAATACTGGACAGCCACAATTTTCCCTAAATAGATAAAAATGAAGAAAAATTCGTTGTTTCAACTCTTCTCCCTCCCCTTCCAGTTGATTTATACGAGGAACGGAAATCGTAGACTTTTCGACGCGCAGCGTGAGTGCTACAGAAAGCGCATGTACAGATACATCTGCTGGATGTGGAGTATCTTGTGGATTCGGGGAGCGGACAGCTATCCCGCCGAACGAAATTGGGCAAAGCGCATGAAATATGTTTGCAAACAAATTAATAACAATCGATCTGAGACTGCCCAAGTTGCCAGATCGCACTGCCAAATGAGGAACGATTAGGCTTCTGTTTTTATAATCTGGGTTACACAAACAAGCCAATAAATATATCTATATGCCGAGCGAATGAATCAATGATTCGAAATTGGCCATGGGTGGCTACTATTTCACCGATCTCTACGTGGTTTTGGCATTTTTGCGAGGGCCTCTCCGTACAACCCCATCCCAAATTCCAAATCCATTGTGTTTACCATTGCATTGGAACGCCAAAAAGCTGTCGTAACCATAAATTAGCACCTCCTTGGGACTCCACCATATGGTTTCCATGTAAACTGCATTCTGCGCCCGAAAGATTTATCTGCCAATCCGTTTCTAAATGAGTTGCTCTGCCCAAGTTTCCTCCACTTGCGATAATTATTATGATACATTTACAATTTATTTACAATTGGGTTGGGCTTCCGTAAACACGATTCGAGATAATGCCCTTAATGATGATCGATTATAGCGATTTCAGACTTTCGAATTTAAAATTCTGGAACTTAGCTTATTGTTGACATTGATACTCGAAGTTATACTTAGAAGTATTTATATTCCTGATCAGTATGATCAACGCAGTCGATACTATACAAAATAATCTATTGGCTTTAAAGCTATTTGCTTCATGCAGATACTTGCCCAAAAGTCTTCTCTCTATTACAGATTGTATATAAACTAATTGAAAATAATAGAAATTAAATCATAGCTTCTTTGTTCTCGATCAAAAAGTGTTCCAATTCGATACACCAGTTTTTTGACAATATATAATTTCATTTTTAATTTGATTGAAATCGGAAGACTATTCCACAAAGGAAAATGTCGCTAATCGTTTGCTAATTAACGGATAAGAAATAAGGTATATAATTATAGCAAGGGTATGCAACCTTCGGCTTGTTTATTAATAGCTTTAGCTTTGTGCTGCTGCAATGATTAAAGCACCATCGTAGGTCAGTGAAAGTATTTCGTACTCTTTTTGGTTGACGATCTGTATTTATGCAAAAGTATTGAGTGGAAAACTATTATTTCCTCTTTAAGAAAAAATAAAGTCATATCTGTTTCATTTTCAGTGGCATCCCTATGTCATTGTGGTTTTTCTTGAATGCGACCTCCAGCTGGTTGTGGGCGCTGTTATTTGGTCAGTACCGGACGGCACGCCCTTGCGTCTGGAGGAAAAAGATCCGGGCCTGCCATGTGTGAGGGATTACGGATTAGATGTGGCTGGGAGTGGATCGGTAGCCTCAACCGCATCCACACCCACACCCGCACCCGAACTCGGCTGCAGTCGCAGTAGGAGCTGGCGCTAGGTAGTCCAGTTCGGGTGTCTGTTTTATAGCCCAAGATCTCCGTTATTCGACGCATTTACCACCTCCGTGGGCGATAAATCTGCAGTGCACCCGTGGCGCAATGAACTCACCCCGGCAACTCCTCCACTCCACTCCTCCTCGGATCCGTTCCAATGCACCCACTCCTCCGCCTCCGCCACCGCCTCCGCCTCCGCCTCATCCTCCTCATTTTCAGCTTCAGTCGCTGCGGCTTGTTTAGCTCGCTGGCGACCATAAATACCTTGGCGCCAGTGGAGAATGACGATGGTATAGCCCAGTTGGGTCCTTTGGCATGGGGACCTTTTGACAATAGTCCGGGTCCACTTGAGATCGGCTCATTAAGCCTTTCAGCTGGTCAAGTGGTCCGCCTCCTTCTCGCTTCTTCCTCCTTCATTAGATCCAAGTACACCTGTTGCCCAATTTGAATGCCGTTGTCCGGGCCAGTGGTGTTTGTTTGGCTATTTTTTTTTAGTCTAAGGTGGGATCGAAAAATAAAACAATAATCGCCTTACTTTATCAAGAAGAATGTGGACACTTCTCCTACCTACTGTCATATTAATAAGCTAATTATATTTATATCGGGATGCAAAAGACGTACTTTTAAGAAGATATTTGTATTTAAAGTTTTATATGTACAAATTATTTTTTGTTGGCAATTTAGTTTGAAAAATTCTCCTAAAAATTTATTTTAAATTTTTAAAGACTCTCAGTACTTTGATGTATACAATACTCTATGTGCTTTAATAATTGATATGAGTATCTTTCATTTTATAGGGGAGAACTCTTTTCCAGGAGTGATTCTTGTTATTATTCTCATTTCATTATATTTGAATTCAATATTGAATTCCAAATTCATACCGATCAGCACTGATTACTGACCATTAATCGGTGGGGTTTTTGACGACGCTCTGGCGGCTGTCGTGTGGAGCGGGCTTCCGTCGAAAGCTCTTGAAATTACACACGATATCGGGCGGTAATTATGCATGCATTTATGTTATTGTTAATTGTTTAAACAATACACCTCTCTCAGCTCGATTGTTTAACGTGTGCTGTTTGCGTGTGGGGATGGTGGGGGTTTTGGGTTACGAAACGGATCGGATCGGATCGGATCGGAATCGGAATTGGAAATGGAAAATCCAACCCCACGATCGGATTCGTTGAATGGTCACTGTTCATTCATGGATTTTGCAGAAGGGCGTGGGTGTGAATGATTCCAAACGACTGGTCCGTTCGATTCATGGAAAATAGTCCATAGACAGGCGGAATAAAATGTGCCCCACCCCGCCAGGCCAATTATATAACCTGATTGCAGTCACTTACAGCGCCTTTTCCCCCATCATCATAATTACACAAAATTCTCGAAAATAAAAGGAGAGAAAGGAAAGGAAAGCTTTTGCAATTGATTTATGGCCACTTCCCAGGAAATTGTCGACTAAATGTCTGGCCAGGCAACAGATGGAATGGGTTAACGAGGAGGAGGGGTGGCTGCCACATCTTTTTCTGCTATCCCCCAACAGGAATGCCAAACTGGGAGTTGTTTCCGTGATTTACACGCCAACGAAATTAGAAAATAAACAATGGATTTTAGTATTGCCGGCTGCGGATTTAAGGCTGAAATTGATTATTTGACTTTTGGCCTAAGACGATGTCGGCCCGGGCACTTTGATAGTGCTGAATGCGCGAAAAAAAAAACCAAAACAAAAAAAAGAAAAAGTCTTTGGGGAAAGGGGTTAATATACTATTCGCAATTCTCGTTACTCCCCGATTTTATTTATTTTCTTATGTCGCGTCAACTGTTTGCCAACTTCGGCGGCAGCATCAAATGGCCCAAAAAACAAGGCGCAAGTAAAGAGAACATTCGAAGCCCGGCTGACGCATAAACATCGCTCCCAATCGCGTCGATCTGAATGTGAATTTGGATGAGAAAACGAATCCAAATGATGGTGATGTATCCAAAGTGACATCAAAGCCAAAAAAGCCTGATAAGCCAAATAAACCAAGCATCAGCACAGATAATCAATGCGATAACTTGATTTCTGAAAGGGGGGACCATCAGTGGTGGCCACTCAGCCTTTTTATGGTCATTTTTTCCACGAAAGTGAGTGAAAATTCCCAGGAATGCCATTAACCTTAATTCTATTTATGATTTGGCAAGTGAAAATATAAGTGAAGAAACATATATGCGCAAATGGTGTTTGTAATCATTCGTTTATTCATAGTGGAAAGATTTTATTCTAGCGCATAATTTGCAGATATGAAATAATTTGCACTTATGTACAATAATTTGGTACATTAACATTTTTCATAGGATGTATATTATCAAATATATCTGATAATAAGTATTTTTTGAGCCCACCTATAGATGATCCTGAACTCCCATTTAATGGCTCGTTGATCTCCTTTTGCTGGCGTCGCCCGCAGAATGACTGATCCATTGATGCAGCCATCAGGGATCGGAGATCAAAGCGTTCCAGGCCCACAGTCAATCAACATCTCCCCCAGTTGCAAGATCGCGCAGCAACCTAGACGGCCAATAAATTCCGCACTCCTCGCCGGAGCAACTGCCCCAGAGATTTTTCCATTTCTGGCTGCATGGGTAATTTACTCAAATGTCGACGCCTGGCGCTGACTTTCGCGATTTTTATTTTGTGTTTCTAGTTTTTTGCTCAAATCGATCATAAATTAATTTGGAAAATTGCTGCCTAAGGCCGCCGCCTGCCGCTGGCCAACTCCAAAGTCAATTCTGCGTATTTATAACGCAATAAAACTTCAAAAGTGTTCGAAAACATACGCTCTCAAAGTTTGTTTAATGCCATAAAAACGCAGTTGCCTTTATTGTTGTTATTGTCGTTGCCATTCTGTATTAGCAGACATCGGACGAGGGCACTAAAATCCGGCTATAGCTTTATTGCCTGCCCAGAGGGCCAAAGGGCCGAAAGGGAAGCGGAAGTTTACTCTATGAGTCCGTGGAGTAAAAGGAGCTCCTACAAACTCCAAAAGTTCAATTGATTCCGCGAAGAGCAAACAATCAATCTGAATTCGATCGTAATATTTGGAATCTGGTCGCTTTCCCTATTCCAAAATGTCGTAAACTCCACTTTGGGTCTCTCTAATCACATTTTCTCTACACTTTTCATTTTATTTATAATGTATCCCTTCGTTTAACTTAATTTTACTTGAATTGCGTAGATAATATTTTTTGGATGATTATTTAACATTTTTGTTAATCATAATAAATATATACCTATTCATATCAAAAGGTACAATGAAAGGTGTACATTTAGTAGTTTTCTTGCTTTTTATTTATATTTCACTTAATAGATGTTGATGGCTTCCTTCTTTGGCTAGATTACATTCTTGCCACAGTTTTCTCAGTGTGATTTCAGCATTTTCTCGCTGTAAAAACGCACGGAAACTGTGTTCATTAATTTGTGTGCCTTTTTTCCCACACCCAATTACAAATGTCATCCGCCAAGTGGGTGCTGCAAGTGAGTATGGTTATTAAACCGGCCAGATATGAATTTACTTTAGAGCCATTGTCTATTATGGCCTGGTTAATTGCGGCGACAGCTGGCAAAACAACGCCAAACCGTGCAAGAACAACAACATCATCATCATCACCATCGCCATCATTGAAAAAGCGAAGTTGTTGTCACCGCGGCAATTGAGCGTCGACCACTGGAATTTATTGTTATAACGGGGCAATGATAACAGGTCATCAACACAACTGGCCAGGTAAATAAATATCAAGGGGGTCAGGGGTTGTATAGGAAACATACACACACAAACATACATAGGTGTGAATGGTGGAGGGAGGTGGCGCTGAAAAGTCCGAAAAATAGGCAGCGTTAATTACAAAGGATCTCCCGCGGGGCCAAGTCATAGTCGTAGAATAGATACATTGTAACCGGTGGATACGAAAATCCTTGTGACTGCAGCACATTTGGCAGCTGGCCGGCTAATACTTGCATTTAATTAGGCTTGCAACAATATTTATGTAAATCGGGCTGGTTGCGCGATGAGCCACAGAGACAGCTGTCAATATTTGTGAGCGGCACGAACGACAACCATTCCGAAAACCATTCCGCCCGTTTTAGCTCGATTGGATTATTGGGCATTTGGCATTGTTGTCCTGCGAGTTTCCCTGCCTGTGTGTGTGCGTATCGGTGTGTGTGTGTGTGTGTGTGTGTGTATGTGGGCGCGTCCTTATCGCTAAGCAAACAGTGCAACATTTTGTCGCCATCGCATTTATTTTTCTTGTCCTCCGCCTGGCGTTGCGCTACAGAGGATTCCCTATTCCCTATTCCCGATTCCCGAATCCCAATTCCGATTCAGTTTTGTAAATTCTGGACCACCCGCGCAATCAGCGACGGCTGCACTCCAAGCAAACATACAGCCACTTTTCCATCCAGACTCTTTTTGTTTTCGCATTTAATTTTGTTGCTTTTCACACCGAATGGAGACTCCGGATGGCATCGAATGGCAGTTTTGCTGTCAACCGCCCAGCCGACTGTATTTGCTGCCAAAAGTGCTGAATTTGCATACCAAACTCGTTCCCCTACCGATCAGCCAAATATTCAGATTGAAAATATTGAGCTTTTGGATACGAATAGCCTAGTTTATTGAGATAGGAGATGCCCCTTTTTGGCTGCCAGTATTTGGGGATATGTGAACATTCTAATCCATTCCAATAATTAAATGTAAATAATAATATTAATGATCAAGAATTTAAACATTTTTCGGTACGCTACAAATCCTTTTCTTTCATCTCTTAAATGTAGTTTGCTTTTAATGGTGGTTCCAACTATAAATATTTTTTGTTACATTTTCCAGTTTGAATTGGCAGATACAACCAATATCGCTGCCCATTTGATTTTGAAAATTTCAACCATCTGACCAAAAATCAAGCCCTTCATGCTCAGTGGAGTCTTCCATTCGAAGATTACTTTCAGGCCTACTACAGTCTTTGGCACACTTTTGGCTGGCACTCGAGCGCCATTCACATGCCACCCAGCCAGGTATTCCATTGTTGGGGCTACGAACAGCTAGCCAAACCTATTGACTGACTGGCGTTCGAGCGGTGTCCGCCATTGAAAGCAGCCGTCCCAGCTGCGAAGCACCTGAGCGGAGATTGGGCCACAAATCGAGAGCCATACAGATACACACATGACCAGATTTCTTCCCCGAGTGCGATCTCAATGCCGCGGTGGCGCCAAGCGGCGCTCACTCAAGTGACAATGTCGTCGAGCAGCCTTTATTGGAATAAATCCAAAGCCGAGTTCCGAGACGAGACCATGACCAGCTGCCCATCGTCATCGCCAAGTTAACAGCGTATTTTGGCCATCAATCAGTGGCGCTTCATCTGCCGATCTTTGGCGTTGGTTGGGTAACTGGTTACTTCGCTGGCTAATAAGCTCAACATACTGATTTATTCGCACTCACTCACGCTGCGCAGGCTGGTGTTTTACTTTCTACCAATTTGTGGCAATTGTCTGGCAATTAGGAGCAGCTACAGTGTTCCCTGTGGGGGCACAGTTTTCTTAACTAAAGATTTGTAATTTGTTGGCCATTGTTGGACGGCAACCTTAGAGAAAGCTAACATTTTCGTTTATAAATGACACTTTTAGGGGGGAATAATAATATAATTCTTCTGGATACAATACGATCTTGTCAGTTGCCATAAAGTGGCTTAAAGGATCCTCAATTTCAAGTTTTTAAGCAGAAAGAAGCTCAGACTACACAATCTAACAGTGAATATAATATTATAAATACTAAAGTTACCCTTTTTTGTAAATACCTTTCGATAGCTAGTCGTGCATATGAAGCATACAATTTCCTGGAAATTTTCATTTATTATTCCAAAAGGTCGAATGCATAATTATTTCCACTGAAAGGGGGGAAGTGTTTTCTATCCGATCGCTTGACAAACGACATATGTCCACGTTTGCAAGTCCATCGGAACTGCAGCCAACTGATCGAGTGAGTCCAAATGATATGATACGGCTACCCAGAAAGCCATCTTCCAGTGACAATTGGCCAGTTGAGTCATGCATTCGGGGCTCGAAACGGACACGCCTTGAATAATTATTTATCTAGGAATTCTGCGTGCGGGCTATCCAGTTTCGGGGTAAAAAGTCTGTTTTGCCAGCCAAATGCTCAATGGCCAGATGGAATAGCGAAAGTCGCTCCGAATATGAAGGGGCCAAATAAAACACACGATTTGAGATATTTTAACATATTTTCAATACACTTTTTGTTCGGCTCATATTGGTGGTACGCTAGTTTTGATAGTTATGTTATAGCTACGATTTAGTTGTATAATTTATTATTGCTTACGTGGGCTAGGCTAGTGTACTAGGCGATGATAGATCGATCCGATGCGGTAGTTTTAGTTATTGACAAAATGCTCTAATTTAAGTTTATGTTCTGTGTAGCAAAACCCCATCACAAATTGCGTAGCAGACAATTGGGACTATGCCTAAATTCGATAACAATTACGAGCTACAATTACAAATACAGTTAATACAATACAATACGTTAATGCGGTTGCTTAACAGCTATGTCCCCCATTATTTCGTATACGGATAAATCGAAAACAAGTTGGAAACAAAAAGATCTGAGATAGCAGACTCTGGACCCCGAGGGATCACCACCCCCAGGCTGTGTAGACTCGTTCTTGGGTATATTATATGGTGTATGTATTTACAGGAATATACAAGAGAGCCCAGCCCAGTCGCCGAGAATCCAGCCCACAGGCTTACACCCCGTACTTGATGCCGTACTCCTGGTAGTGGCCCACATGCGGTCGGTAGTGGCTCAGATTGCTCAGCTGACCCAGCTGGCCCAGGTTCCCGCTAAGCGCCGCATGGTGATGATGGTGGTGGTGGTGGCTACTGATCACCGCCGCCGCTGCTGCCGCTGATGCCGCTGCCACGGATGCGGAGGCAGGTGGACTGGCGGATTGTAGGCTGCCGGTGGGACTACCGGTGTCCAGTTGGCAGGATTGGTTCTGCTCGAAGATCATGTCGCGGAAACCCAGTGCCGATGTGGGACTGCTGGTCAGCACGCTGGAGGATCCTCCACCGCCACCGCCGCCGCCTCCGCCACCGTTGCCCACTCCATTGTGGTTGAGTACGCTGCTGCTGTTGTTGTTATTATGTCCCGGGTGGGTGGGTGTGCCCTGCTGCCCATTGTGAGGAACGGGTTCCGATGGTGGCGTTTCCGGGGTATACCAACCCCCGTGCGCGGGACCATGCGGAGTTGAGATCGTGGTGGGCGAGTGTCCGGACGATTGGCCTCCCGCTCCTTGGCCGCCGGGGGTCAGAGGATGGGCCACGTGCGCCACATGACGCTGCAGTTGCTGGGCATGATGGGCCGCCGCAGCGTGGTGGACATGATGCATCTGACTGCTGGCCACCGTGGCCAAGTTGTCCTCGTTCAAGTGGTAGGGATAGGCGCTGTGATGGATCCGCGGGTTGTACACATTCATGAGTGAGTCCACGGTGAAGCCGGGATGCTCCACTCCGCCGCCAGCCAAGTGGTTCATTTGGGCCAAGCTGTCGTGGCAGGAGTTGAGCATTGCGGCATGGGAGACCTCCTTGCCACTTAGACAACCCAAGTCCATTAGGGGCTCCTTTTTGAAGTGGGCAGCATGGGCGGCCATGTGCTTGGCCTCCAGTATGCCGTTGGTCATCAGCTTGAGGGGCTTCATCTCGGCCAGCTTCTCGTTCATCATGGCCTGCCGCTTGATGGCCTCCTCCTTCTCCCGCATCACATCCTTCTTCTTGAAGCGGCGACGCCGGCGAAGGAAGGAGCCGTTGTCGAACATGTTGTAGGAGTCCGGATCCAGAGTCCAGTAGGAGCCCTTGCCGGGCTTCTTGTCATCGCGGGCCACCTTCACGAAGCACTCGTTGAGGCTAAGATTGTGCCGAATGGAGTTCTGCCAGCCCTGCTTGTTGTCGCGATAGTAGGGAAATCGCTCCATGATGTACTGATAGATCCCGTTCAGGGTCACCTTCTTGTCCGCCGCATTCTGGATGGCCATGGCTATCAGGGCGATGTACGAGTAAGGTGGCTTTACAATCTCCTTGTTCTGGTGCGGGGCACCCAGGCCGTAGGCGCTGGCCGAGTACGGATAGCGGGAGTACTGGTCGTATGCGTAATGTGCCGCTGCTGCAGCGGAGGCGCTGCTGGCCGCCGCCACCGCGGATGCGGATCCGTAACCGGCTGCGGTCTGGGCATAGTGGCGCGTAAAGGAGTTCTGGTCGCTGAATAACGTATGCATGGCGGCGATTCCGGCGGATTTCTGATCGATTTTCCACTGCCGCCTTCTGGTATTTTCGTACTCTCTTGCTTTTGTCTTGCTTTCTTTCTCGAACTTAATCACTTCACCACTGGCTGCTTCTTATTATTTCTAGCGATAATATTTGCTTAAACAAGTCGCTCACATAAGTGCAGATATATAAATCTATATATATATATATATATATATGCATCTATTTGTAGTACAGGGGAAATGGGAGCGCAGAGCGAGCGCAGAACCGTTCGGTATAGTAACACGTCTGATACTGAATCTGTGTAACTGAAATAACACACAGCTCGCATCGAGCAGAAGCGTTTGCGTCGGCAGAGCGTCGCCCGCACCAGAAAGTATCTCGATCCGCTGCCGCACAGTATCTGTGTGTACCCGCACAATGTATCCGTATCTGCATGTGTATCTGCAGCCAACCAACGATGGCTGCCACTCGCAGTCAGTAAGTGAAGTGGGCCCGCAAACACAGCTGCGTCGAAAGTATCTGTGTGTGGCCAAGAGAAAGAGAGAGAGAGAGAGAGAGAGAGAGAGAGAGCGGACGCCATTCATGCTTTCTTTTTTGTATAGGAAAAAATAGTTAGCTAGCTACGGTGTGTGTCCTGTGGGCACTCCTCCCCTACCCGTCGCTTTTCCAAGCCCTTGTTTTTGTTGTTTAAACTAATGCTTAAAATACGGCCTATCGCCCTCTCTCTCTCTCCCTCTCTCTCTCTCACTTCCGCTCTCGCTCGCTCCCTCTATCTCGCATTCATGATATACTAGATACAATGGTAGTAAGAGCGAGCGAGAACCACATCAACTATGAGAGGCACCTGGGAAAGCCAACAGCACAGGCACAAGTGGGTGGAGGTGGTGGTGAACCAGGGGCTGCAAACGAGCCAACCACCCACTTAACTCACCCTTCCAATGACTTCGGCATAAATTAGTGATAAAGTTCTTTCGATCTCAGCTTAAAGTTGTTCGTCTTCTCGGGAGAGGCAGAGACCAAAAAGTTGCCTGCTAATTTGCAGTTTGATGGGTTTTCGCCAAGATGTTCAAGTTAAGGGCCACGTTTGAAGGTTGTTTTCGTTGAGGGCAAGGCATTAAGTTTTTAGCAACTCCCTTTTTCGGGCGCTTGAATTGACAATGGTTTTTTTGGTGTGCAAAGGGCAGGAATTTTTCAGGCTTATTTAAGGTAAGAATTTCAAGAATACTCAGGATATTAGACAAACATGTTTTCCACAGTTTTTCAAGAACTATTGTATCACCCTATATATAGGATCCTTATATAATAAAGATTCATTAAATTGTTGTTCATGTTAAAATGTCCTAAAAAAGAAAACCGAAATTTTTCTAATATCTAAAATGTATCTAATATCAAAAAGAATGAATATATATATGTAGAAAACTTTTCCCTTCTGCAATATTATTATGAAGCGAGTTATTTATTTAAAAATTGCTCTATTGGCGTGATTAGTTTAAATCAGAGATAATAATAATTGAACAGTTAATACAAGTAGAGTTTTGTACCATAAATTTATAACATATTAAAATTGCACTTGTTTTTATGTTATCTCCTATCCGCCTTTTGACTTGATACTCATTCACTCCACATTTCCAAACATCGAAAGGGTTACTAACCAATTTACAAGCCAAATAACGATAGAGTCAAACATAAAAAGTCCTTCGGCCTCGTCCTTCCCTCTCGCGACTCCTCTGCTCGTTGAGTCCTGCAGTGTCGTTTTTTTCGCAGACTTCATTTCTATTTTCTGCTTATTAAAACAATATTTTTTATTGACTTTGTCAGCTTTAAAGTAAATTTCATATGTTTATTTGGGCAAGGGCAAGTGTGCGTGTGGATGTGAGTGTGTGTACGCGAGAGGCCGAATGGGATGGGCTGGGTGTTTGTCTGGTTATTAGACACAGGGAAAACAAACACGCACATATTTATATTTGGATAATTTAAAAGTATGCTGACTATTTTTTATTTGTACTTTCCGTGGCTGTCTGCAAAAACCGAGCGCTTTGCATCACTTTAAAACCCCAATCGTCTGGGTAATTGATACAAGAATAATATTTGGCTCTATTAACGCAATCGCATTATTTTGACAAATATTTTTATTGTTTTAACATAATTTTTCGCATGCGATCTGTCGGAGAGGATGAGGCTATGAATCATCGTCATGTGTGTGTCCAGTTGGCCACATATCCTTTGCAGGATGCGAAAGGATGAGAGTCCTGCATTTGAAATTCGAATGAGGCGACTCCGCCGCCGTATGCTCCATTTTACGCACTTTATTTGGCTTCCTTCTGGTTTCGTTCCATATTTTTTTCATTTTTTCCTCTCGAGTTTCAGGATTGCTGCTGCTGATTTAACAAATTTCGTCTTCGACATCGGCGCCGTGATTGCGATTGTATGGGTTTCGCTGTGGGTGTGAGCAGTTTTTTGTGAGTAACTGTCTACTGGCTACGTCTGTGCATTTAGCGCAGTTCATGTTATTCTTACGTAGTTGCCATTGCCTGTCTGTCCGATTCCCCCATCCCCCATCCTGCACAGCTACAGCTGTCCGTATCCGTACTGCTCTGCCACTCCATCGTATCTGTATCTGTATCTATATCTGCAGCCATCCCACTGCATTTGACCTATCTAAATATTGATTTAGTTTCCCAAAACTGCAACTTAACATTTTCTCCGCGAATGCAGTGAAAGCTGAAAGCTGCTTTTATCTCGAATGTAAAAGTTGTTTACTAGAAAATAATGCAGTTTTGTGAAAAATGGTCGTTATTACGTGATATATTCCTAACATATCTTATAGATATAGAATGACCTTGGTCTTGTCCCTTTCAATAATTAAAAACGCGAATCTGCATAGCCCTATGAAAAATACTATCTTTCGTTAATCGATTATGACTCCGAAATATGCCTTAATTACCCAATTAAAATGATCATTAAACACAAATCGCAGTTCTATCAACTTTAGGCCTTGATGGGCGCCTATTTGACAAGCACAAAATTTGTCAATTTGGCAAGCACATTTGCCGTACTGAAATGACAACCCCCCCATAATTTTGGCAAGTGGAAAGCGAGTTTTGGTAGATGTGTCTCGCCCATTTGCCACGCTCAATTTGCTGCAGTCAACGGAACGTTGACACCGCTGTTGACAAGGAGAAGCATTTGCAGAATGAGGAGCAGCCGGCGAAGAAACGAGTGCCAACATGTGGCCGTTCAGTGCCCATTATTAAATTTTAGCAATGCCCTTTTTGGGCAGAACTCTTTCTTCTCTTTTTTTCGGGTGAGTAATCCAAGAATAATATTGATTTTAAAGTGCAGGGGAGTGCAACTAATCAGACACTTGAACCAAGGACTTAAGCAGCCAAAAAAAAATACAATTTTTTTTCGTTGGGAAGGACAGGAAAGGAAATGCAGGAAAAATGCTGATAAAGCGGTTTCGATCTTTGAAATAAGCGTCACTCACACGCACGCAGAGAGTAAAGTAACGCACACAGATACACGTCGACACACAGATACACGCATACGAACGCACGCTCCGCTGCTCTCTCTCATGAATATGCAACAATTTCTCTTTCTCTCTGCCAATATGAGACAGGCGGCACACAAATACACTCGCAAAAACGACTGCGCAGAATTGAGAAGGGGGCGTGGCCAGCTGTGGAAAGGGATGCAGCGATGGCGTTGCCTACAGTTCGCTCTCTCCCTCGCACACTGCAGTTTCCGGTGGCCACAAAACTTGTAGATACTTCAACCCGCACCCCCTCGACTTGTTTTGCGTTTTGGTTTTTTTGGGGTGGTTCCAGAGTTATGGTTCGGAGTCTATATTGGCCACTCATTAAAATTTATGATTCGTACACAGTTGCGGGCTTATTATGCATATATTCTCCAATTTTTTTTCCGCGACTGCTCTCTTTGGCCAGACAATTTAGCAGATTAGTTGCAGACAAACACACGCGCGTTCCCAGGAAGGGGCTGGGAAATATCCGCCATTAGCTTAATCATAAGCGTAATCATGGCGAAAATCTTCCGGTCATAAGCAGCGGAAATTCAGCAGACGGCGCTAAGTCTGGACTCTGGACTCCGGAATCTGGAGTCGAGTATTCGGAGTCCGGGTCCGGGTCCGGGTCCGGATCCGGATTCCTACCTGGCCAACACCGGATGCCAAATGCTAATCATGGATGCTTAGGCATTGATCGTTCCAAAGAGGGGAAACTTTTTAGGCATGTTTAGACTTTAATGCGCGCCGCGGGAATTCTTAATGAAACCTCAAGTTCTCGCTGGGTTTTCCCCCAGATGCTTCAGATTTTGAGGTCTCGATACTCGGACTCAAACTACCTGGACTCGACTCATAGCCGCTCAATGTGTCCGGTTTTCCCCTGCCGATTTCGTAATGATGATGATGATGATGATTTCACGCGTGTCCTGCGGTTTCTGTGGCTTATTAGTGATCTTCATTGGCTTACAAGCCGCAACCCGCTGGGAAGTGGGTGTTCCTGGGCATCAGTGCTGCTGGCTTCTGGATGGGATCCGGATCGGGATGGTCGAAGATAAGTTGGGAGCGTGTCTGAGGTGTGGATATTTGGCCTAAGTAATGATATGCTCGCTATGGTTTCCACGAAAGGAAAAGCTAATGGAAAAGTGTTCAGAGTAAGTAGTTGGCTAAGAACTGGATCCTAAAGATCTGAGACTTATCATTTATCAATAAATCCTTTTCTTAAACTTATATTTGATTTATAAGGTACATTAAAAAAATGTAAGCACATTGCTGAATTGGGTTAGCTGAATACGTTAAGTGTAAATCTGAATCACAAACTTAATCCGCCCACCTTTCTGGACCAACGATTCACAGGCCACATTTGTTACCTGTTTTGGCCAGACCCCTGTACCATTTACAATTCGGCATTTTGCCCCGCTGGCGGCAATGCTTGAATTCATTCGTAAAACACCTTGCCCCTATAGTCATTCGCATTCAAAGTAGCAACCGACTGACGTATCTTTTTCTGGCCTGCTGGTCTAATGTTTATTTAATAAATATCCCACGCCATGTTGTTGCAACAAGACTTTTGTTTATTTGCGAGAGAAGTACGCGACATATTCGAGACGTTGGCGAAATTCGATGGCTGAGTGGCGGTGTAGCGGGGTGGGGTATGATTTTAGAGCGGAGCCGGAAAATTCGAAATGGAAATGGAAAACTCTTTGAATGGGCCATGATGTTTATGGCGAAATCTATATTTTTGTAAGCTACGCTCCGGTGTCCGGACAATTTGGTATGGCTCGTCGTCTATGAAAACATTCGGGCAACTGGAAATCCTTGCGAAAAACGTTTTTAATTTTCGCATAAATTTAAAGTAAATACGAACAGACCGAGTGCAACAAACGGTTTTTAACAAATTGTTTGTTTTAACGCAAAGGAAAACGTTTCGTCTCTCCGTGTGCGAAAATAAAAATGTTCAAATCATTTTATTTATTTATTTATTTATGCAGGCTGTGCATCTTCGATTTGGGGTTTCGTGCGTCCTGTAGGCTGCGTTCAATCGCAAATGTATGTGGATGTACATACAGACATATATATATATATATCTGTCCTTTTGGCCAGGACCGGCAATCGGGTCCCTGCTATTCGTATGTTTACTTGACGCGCAAATCCTCTTACGGAGGTTCGTCCTCGGAGTCCTTCGTCCTTTTTGTGGTTTTTCGGTTCTTGTGCAGTTCAATTCGAGGCGGAACGAAACGGACAATTGCATGTTTTGATTGCCGCCTGCAATTGTCCTGTTCGCTCCGGTCCAGCCTCGTCCTGGCGATCCTTGCGGTCCTGTGCGCTGGCTCGCCAGTTTGCGGTTGCTGGCTGCTGTGCACTTGTGACAATATTTTCATAATTTTTGCATTTTTTTTTCGCTCATCGCCAACGGTAGGTGCGTGTGTAAACATTAACTTTTCAAGAAGATTTAATCCCGATTATCCATTGACTGTGAAATTTTTCACTCAAAACTTCTCAGTGTGTTTCCGTACTTGTGTTTGTCTTTGGCTTTTCGGCTGTGACTCAGCCGCAATCCCATTGCGTTTTTCACTGGCCAGCTTTGTCTCCGCATATCCCTGGATTGTCCCGCGTCTCGTCCTGCGAGATAATGAACAGCGGCGACGACTTCTTGATGCGATTGCTCCTGCCCTTCGCCTGGCAGGACAATGGGCACTGCCTGCGTCCTGCCCAGCTACGACTTGAGTCCATTTGACTCTGTGCTGGATTTTAATTTGTTCATAAAGGTGAGACAATTAACTGAATAATTGGATTGTTGCTTTGCGGACAATGCCACTGAGCTGAGCTGGCCCAAGGAATTCGGTTTACCAAGCTGGTTAGTTTCTGAAAGGCGCTGCATAATTATCCTTGGCTTGTGCCTCAATTAAGGTTTCGTTATCCGATGTTTACCGACATAAATTTATTTTTTAATAAGCCTACAACTATCAAAAAATATAGGAATGTACATTATGACGAATTTTAAAGCCAGAGATGGTTTTGGAGTATTAGAGTTAGAGAACTAGTGTTCCTTGAATATCAAATACTTGAAAATCAGCTAAATCGGGTCCTATCTCTGGCGTTATTGGAATATCAATCCTTTAGCTCTTAAAGTTCCCGAGATATCGACTTTCATACGTAGAAACGAACGCACGGCCAGGTCTACTCGGCTAGTGAGCCTTATCTTCGAATCTAAGTTCTCAGCACTTTTCAACCAATATGGTACACCCATTTCAATTCGAGGAGTAAAGAAAATAATCCCATAAGATTTCACATCCTGTTATTGCCTATCAGAGGCCGTTACTCTAAAAAGAAGTCTATACTACACTTTCTACACCATATAACTACATCAATCGATTAATGAAGATACGGATTTTTGCAGATATGTGTTTTCAAATATATTTAGTACTGAAACCCAATATGAAATGCACCACATTATATCAAAAGAACATATTTAATTCCGTGGAGGATTCACTGCTGCAACAGCTTCCTTCTGGTCCATTGCTTTGGTAATCCGCTTAGTTTACGGCGATAGATCAGGGTCAGACATCGCTAAACTTTTTGCGTTGTCGTGGTGAATCAATGTTCCGGATTCCGAGATCGTGTAACTTTGGCAGTAGCTCCAACATATCGTTCACTTAAAGAAGCTAGAAAATCTAATACGTTGAGCACTTCTGATTCTGGATTAGGTAATACCTTCGTAATAATAATCTAATTATAAAATAATAATAATAATTATAATAATAATAATAAATAATAAATAAATAAGAAATTATTAGTTCTAAATTAGCTATTCTATTGGATATTTTTTTGCACAGTACAGAATAAAACTTATGCAGAAAAAACTTACTTACGAAGGCAATTAATTTTGTGTCAGGAGGAATCCTCGGACTTGACCAGCTAAAGCACATGGATATCCAGGTGGTACAAATAGTCCGATGGCTCAGCTTCCACGTGGGAGCTCAACCATTTTGCAGTTTTGTAAACGAGATTTCAGACATTATTTTCAATTTAGTAGAGCTAGTTCTTACCCTTCAGTAGATACTGCTGAGAAGTTTTTTTCTTCATTTTTAAAGTGGCATTTGTTTCTTATTCCCTACGATGAAGTCTGAAATTTTCTTTGAAGAAGTTTAATGTATTTTACATGTTGTGCCTTACATCCAGCTATTGTTCTGATAAGAACTTATTTTCCCATGTACGTATTTCTTTTCCTTTGTTTCCATGCGTTCCACAATTCATCACCACATAGTTTTTTTGAAGCCTTTGTCGAAAAGCTTTATTTTGAAGTTCACCAAGAAATAATACGTTTTTAGTGGCGACACCTACCGCCTTCTTTCATGACTATTTAGAATGGCAGCTCCCGAGATGTGTTGAGCTCAGGATGGCAACTACCCTCTTGTGTATATGTCGGTATGGCAGCTCCAATGGGCTTGTAATTTTTATACCGGTTACTTGTAGAGTAGTCGGTATGGCAGCTCCAATGGGTTTGTTGTAATTGTTATACCGGTTACTTGTAGAGTAAAAGCAAAGACACTAGAATACTTTGGTAAGAGAGTATACCAGATTCGTTGAACATAATATAACAGGTATAAGAGCGTTTCCGACTATATGAAGTATATATGTATGTATATTCTTGATCAGGCTCAATAGCCGGGGCAACCTGACCATGTCCGTTTGGCTGTCCGTCCCTAAGAACGTCGGTTTCCTGACCTTACCACGCCCCCTCTAACGCCTACAAATCGCCAAAAACTGTCACGCACACAATAAAAAATTGTTTGGATTTTTGCATTTAATTATTTGTCTCGTCTATTTCAATATGTATTCATAAGTCATTTCGGCCACTCTCACTCTAACGCCTTTTAAATATTTGGTTTTTTTATAATTCAACCAGTTATTGAAAATGAAATCGTTGTTTTGTTAATTTTTATCATAAATTGATCTTATTTCGGTAAACCACTATTTTAATATATAAGTTCTGCTACATGCTAAAACAATCTATCTTTCTTATTTCTATTGTATAATTTCTCTTGAGAATTGTCATCAACATGACAAATTGTAATCCATTGATTGATGTAGAAGACGGCTTGGCACTCAACTGGTGCGCTTTGTCCGATGCGTACTGACGTCCACTGTAATTACTGTCGTCTTCTCCAAAGTTTCATTTACATTCCATTTACAATTAGCAAAACTGAGAACAAAAATTCACAAGTTGTCATTCCCGTACCAAAACTGTAATTAAATTTAATTTAGGAATCAATTATTTATTATCTTACCGAGTCGGAACTCGAATGTGTTTTTCTAGATATAGCTTAAGTAAAACCCTTAAAAAGTAGTAAAAACAGTTATTACTCCGTGTTCGCTGAAATAAGGCGATCCAGACTATGTTTAAATCGAAAGCCTGCGATCATTAAAAACTTTAATGCTCGCTCTTCCTCTCTGAGTTCGTTAACAAGTGTTATTTTAAGTTAGAAATACGTAAAGCTTTCAAAGAGAACGGTTTTTTTTGCGCCCCGATTCTTATTTTGTGTTTGCCAAACCAGCCGTGGTTTTTAATAATCTTTTTTAATTATCATATATTTTAAACATAATTATTAAAGATCGGTTCGCTTCGCGAGTGATTCTTTTGTGATTTGTGCAGTAGTTTAAACAAATAATATACAAAGTATTTTGCATTTTTCGTCTTTGTGTTTTGTTTACTCTCCCTTTTGTGCGTTGTTCGCAGTGCTATTTGGTGTTGTTTTTTGCATGCACATAAACTGCACTTTTCGCTCTCACTCTCTCTCTCTTTCGCTCTCCCACACACAATCTAAATTTCTCAGCGTGCAGACTCTCGTGCGGTTCTTTTAACAGCTCGCTTGAAAGTTTTGATTTCGTGTTTCCGTGCACAGTGGTCTGATCTCAGATAAAGATGGAAACCGTAAATGTTGTCTGCTTTTATACAAATTGTTGCCAGGTTATAAAACCTGAGCAGCCAAAAATGACTTGTTGGGTATGTGATAGAATGGTGCATACTAAGTGCGCTGGTTTTAATGGCCGTACAAGTGATGACCTAGCAAAGGGTAGAAGACAAAACATAAGCCGATAATATAAAAGTGGAAAAATTTAACTTCTCTTACGCTAGGGACATATCATCTTTCAAGATAACTGTCCCAAACGAGCTTTTTTCGACCATATGTTCGGGTGATTTTTGGCCGGATAGTATGGTGGTAAAAGAGTTCGAAGCTAAGATCAAAAATAGGAAAAAGGGGCCCGTGGGAATTAAACTTCCCTCACGTGGCCAGACCACTGCACCATCCCCCTCTTCATCTTCTTCCTCTTTAAAAAACTAACAACGAATCTTACTATCTCCTATCAAAATGTTAGAGACTTGCGTAGTAAATTAAGCCAATTGTATTGTGATAGTCTTTCATTTGCAACCCATATAATAGTGCTCACAGAGACTTGGTTAAAGCCGGAGATATTTAACTCCGAAGTCTTCCCAGGTATGTACACTATATATAGGTTTGACCGTCCCTCCAGACGGGGAGGTGGAGTCTCAATTGCGGTTAGATCTACCCTCGCGTCGGAGGAGTTACTTTTGGAAGAATCTCGTAACTCGGAATTCTTATGCCTAAAGCTGTCTTTTTCCGACTGATAAGTGTATATTACGTGCATCTTCTGAATTCCCAGAATATCAGAATCATCTGTCCGCTGTCCAGTCCATCTTGAATAAACTGTCTGACAGGGACCAATTGGTAGTTCTAGGTGATTTTAATATACCTGGCACAATGTGGCAATAATCGAATATCCTTCTCCCTTAAGCACAACATGATTTTATTGACGGCTTGCTCGACTTATCGTTGTCACAAGTTAATTATATTCCAAACTCTCTTGGTCGACTCTTGCATCTATGTTTTGTAACAAGTCCTGAAAGTGTGTTTCTGTCCAGGGTAGCACCTCTTACTCAACCTGAAGATCCATATCATCCTACTTTCGAGGTGGCAATCGACATAGGTACTGTATTAAAAGTAAATTCAGAGAAGTCAACAAAGCGAATTCCCTGTTTTCGCAAGGCAAATTTTCGGAGGCTAAACAATTTTACTCTATCTAAAATTTAAAAATACCGGTTCTCAGTCCATCCTTTGTAAATATTTAAGCGCTCTGTTAAACTTTACCGTGCTTAACGATCAGTGCTACAAAAATTATTTAAGTTCCAGTTTGCACAGGATCCGAAACAGTTTTATAATTTCGTCAGCACTAAGCGAAAAAAAAGTTCTTACCCTTCCTCGCTGTTTTTTGAAAACACTACGGTAACATCGGATCAGGCAATAGCCGATCTATTCGCCAAGTTTTTTCAAACAACATATTCAACTTTATCTCATTCCGAACAGCCATACTCTTATGCGGTATCTAAGTCGAATCTAATATTTTGCCCCACTATAAACGAAAGCTCACTGCTTAACGATCTTCAGCGTGTTTAACCGGTCTATTCGCCGAACCCGATGGAATCCCTGTCTGTGTGCTCAGATTCTGTGCGGAAGCCTTGTGCAAGCCTCTACTGAAACTGTTTACCTTATCTCTGGAATCTTCACAATTCCCTTATATATGGAAGGAGTTCTTTGTGATTCCTCTTCATAAAAAAGGTAGCAAACTGGATGCAAGTAATTACAGAGGAATCTTTAAATTGTCGACTATCCCAAAACTTTTTGAAAATGTTATCACTCCTCATTTGCAGCACCTTTGTAGATCAATCATATCACCGTGTCAGCTCGGTTTTATGAAACGCATATCAACAACCACTAACCTCTTGGAGCTAACTTCTTTCGTAATACAGGGTTTCAAAAATAATCTTCAAACAGATGTCATCTACACTGATTTTAGTAAAGCATTTGACTCTGTTAATCATTACCTTCTAATAAGAAAACTTGATCTTTTAGGTTTCCCTGTTGATCTTCTAAATTGGATTTCAAGCTATCTGAATGGCAGGACACAACAAGTCCTCTTTAAAAATTCTTTATCTTGTATTCTCCGAGTCACATCCGGTGTCCCAAAAGGGAGCCATCTTGGTCCGCTTCTTTTTACCTTATTCATTAACGACATCCCCTTAATAATAAAACATTCGCGTGTACTTATGTGAAGCAGACGATGTTAAATTATGCCTCCAGTACAAGGACACTTCGTGCCATTTAGACTTACAATCCGATCTAGATCGATTTCAAATATGGTGCCGTGATAACGTGTTAGACTTAAATGGCTCCAAGTTGTTGTGCCAACCCAATACGCACGACTTACACTCTAAGTGGGTGCTCCTTGGACAGAATAACACGAGTTGATGATCTTGGATGATCTCTGGACCCAAAACTAAAATTTTCTGACCATATTTCGTCTATTGTCAATAAGGCCAGGGTTGTTCTTGGTTTTATAAAAAGGTGGTCTAAGGAATTTGATGATCCTTACTTGACTAAAACCTTATTTATTTCGTTAGTCCGTCCGATTCTCGAGTACGGATCACCTGTTTGGAGTCCACAATACGCAGTCCACTCGGACCGCATTGAATTGGTCCAAAAAAAAATTCTTACTTTTTGCCTTGCGGCGCCTAAATTGGGATGCAAACCGTATATTACCTCCTTATATTAGTAGACTTCCTTTAATTAATTTACCGTCCCTAGCTAACCGTAGAACTATGCTTGGAACAGTCTTTATTTGTAAGCTTATTCGTGGGGATGTTGAGAGTCCCGACTTTATTAGTCGGCTTAACTTTTCGGTTCCAAGTAGATTCACTAGAAACTATATACCCCTTATCTTAAATCATTGTAGATCTAACTATGAGTTGCATGACCCTTACAGAGTTTTATGTTCTGACTATAATAGACTTAACTCTCTGCCGCTCTTAAAGCAATCGATTTTAACTTTTTTATTACATAATTAGATCCTACTAACAGTAATATTTAATATAGTTATTTTACATTATATTCATTTCCTCGTTCCTGTTCTCTTTTTTATATCGCGTCTATATCTTCTCGCGAATCGAGCCGTACGATACACGGCAGCGCCCCTCGGTCGGTTGGGCGGGAGGTGTGGACGTAGGACCCGTGCGAACAAAAAAAAAAAAAGAATCGAATTCTTTTAGCCTTCTCAAACGGTTCTTTCTTCTACATGCGATTTGTGCCCAGTTTTCCTGTGTGGGTTTGCAAGTGTGTTAGCAGTGCGGATTTCCGCGAAAAAGTCCTTGGGCAGCTGGAACACTTAAACGGTTTTCTTTGTGCGTTACTATGTGCCGGCTTAGATCCTGAAGATTTGCAAGGACCTTCGAGCAATGGCTTATTTTTGGTGTGTGATTTCAAGTGAGTGGACAGAGCCGAACGGTCAGTGAAAGTTTTTGGGCACTTACCACACTTAAGTGCCTTTGAGTGGCCTAGTGTTTTGTGAGCAGATGCTTTTGAGCTTTGAGAGCATCTCGCGTTCCTTGACAGGTGTCGCTTGAGATACGCATGTAGCGCAAAGTCCTTTGAGCAATGGCCACAAGTAAAGAGGCGTTCTTGGTGCACTCGCATGTGCATCCAAAGTTCATGTTCGACTTGAAAGGACTTCGAGCACTGGGAACACTTGAACTGCGTTTCATCAGTGTGCGTGGCCAAATGCTGCTTGAGAATTAAAGAAGTTAGAAAGCACTTTTGGCAGTATGGGCACCTTAACGATCCTCTTCTTTCGTGCATCTGTATGTGGGCCTTGAGGTGGTGCCCAGCTGTAAAGGACCTTGGGCAATGCGAGCACTGGAAGGGTCGTTCTCCTGTGTGGGTTCGCATGTGATTCTGAAGACCAGAGCTATAGCCAAAGGACTTGGGGCAGAGGGAACACGTGAAGGGACGTTCTCCTGTGTGTGAACGCATGTGTACCTTCAGATTTGATTTTACTTGAAAAGATTTAGGGCAGTGAGAACAGCTAAAGCCTGGTTTCTCCTTGGCCTTGATATCACATTCGTTAATATCAGGTTCATTGCCGGAATCGACGTCGTCGGCACCATCCTGGAGATCCCTCTCAGCTGCCTCCACTTCTTCTGAGCATCCGGATCCATCATTTTCACTCTCCTCCTCCCGTACATCCTTGAGGAAGCGGTAAAACTGGTGACTTCTCTCGTACGTTTCTATGATATCGAATGCATTCTGCGCATCCTCCAGACAGGACTTGCATATGGTGTTGGACAGTGGATCGTGCTTCTCAACTTGCCAGCCGGTGCACTTGTATATTATGTACGCAATGGATAGGCCCGGTTCATGAGACTCATCGAAAACACTGGCCATATTTTCGTAACTGACCAGGCAAACTCGGCATATTGACGATTCCATCGATCTGAAATGACACGAACTGTGTGAATATAAAATTGCGAATATACAAAATCGTGCACTTAAACGGTTTCAAAAAAGTATAATGGTTATTCCCAGATCTTTGAGTATTAGCGTTTCTGGAATCTACATCCTGAATGCTAAATACACTGAGATCTCAACTTTCAAACAAACGGACAGAATAGGTACGACTAGATCGTAGTCATGGATGACACATACACTTTATAAGGTCAGTGACAAACGTCATCTTTTAGTTGCATAGCATCAAAAAGAACCCTCTGCACTCTTTCTTATATTTAATAATCAATGAAATTTAATACTTGTGTAGAGCTTTAAACATAAATTGCACTAATTTCCAAATACATCTTGGTTTATTTATGACTTTGCTAACTCGGCACGAATTGACCCACAATGGCAATCCTTACCTTAAACTTACCTTATTTTCGTGTTTGTTCACGGCGAATGCGTATTTAAAATGTGGCAATAAGCACAGGAATTGGCAATCTGTAAAGATGTTGCTATGACAAGGGTTGTACTCCTTCTGAAGTGAATAGGTAAGTCGTAAGGCTTATATACAAACATGTCCCAAGGTCGTTTGGTTCTGTAAAATGGGCAACATAGCATATTTAACAATGTTACCTGGGTCAGGTGTCATCAAAGAAGGGCTTTCCAGCAGCTGCACTCATCTTTTTACGGTGCGTCCCAACTAATCTTACGATTTTCTGTAGATCCAAGCAGGTCAATGCATAATGTGATACATGCAGGTAAAAGTAACTATGGTTAAAGAAAAAATCTTTCCTTGGTCGACCCCAAAGTGCTAAATCATTATTGCTGAACTCTAAAACCATGTGTTTGTAACGAAATATACTTATTGGGGTGGTGGAAAACAGGGGAAAACCATTTACCCAATGACCAATAAAGCTAGCCATACCCTTCTATTCCCAATATACCCCATGGCGGAATCATTCTAGTAGCAAATTATTCAATAAAAAACATACAGTACAAAAAAACGAATAATTCAATTTTAAATACAAGACTAAAACAAAGTAAATGGCATCGATTTCTGGTGTTAATTAAGTACATATGTACATTATTAATAACTTTGTAAATCAAAAGGAGTAAGCGATTATTGCCTTTATAGATAATGTGCTAGAATTATTCCTTAAATTCCTTTTCTTGATGACATTAAAACACTCGAACCCCAAAGTTTTTAAAAACATTTATGTTAAATCAACTACAATAATAAAACTAGAAAGTAACCTATAGTCGAGCAAGCCTTATTTGATGCGATGCCCTTTTTCTATGGAACCATTTCCCTTGTATTACCAACTACTAAAGATAAACGTCGTTGAATTGCTAGTAACATTGTTTATTCCGAGTGAAATGGATGATTTTGAAGACTCCTCATATGAGGATGTTGTGGCACCGCATGCCCGTTAACATGGGCATCTTCTTTGGTCCGGAGATGAACCTTCCCGCCACCTGCAGGAACTCGCTCTGCCCCCGACCGAACAAAGAAGCGTTCTGGGTGAGCTCGACGTTCACGTGGTTCTCGGTCAGGTAGACCTGTCCGTTGATGTGGAAGTGGCTGTTGGTAATGTAGATGTTTTGTGTGGAGGGGGAGTTGACCTTTTCGGCGTGCAATGAGCCGGAGACCGTACCGGTCAGGGAGTCCGATCGCCTCCACACCACCATTGATTCTTCGGAGGACTTGGCCATTGCTACCCGGTTTCCGGATCTGACACTTCCATAGCTACTGGAGCTACTGCTGATATCCAGCTCGTGCAGAAGTTCGCGCATTTCCAGACACTGCAACTGCAGGATACTGAGCTGCTCCTTCAGATTTTCATTGTGGTCCTGCAGGAGATCGAAGGGATTCGAATCGTCCTGCTGGCTTGGCGCCTTCTGCTCAACAACTGGGTCCTGCACTTTGGCAGCAGATTTGGGATGCAGCGCCTTTTTGCTCTTGAAATACCTTTTGGCCTGCAGCTCCGCCAGTTGGAGCAGCTTGGACAGACCAAAGGTCAGGGCAAAGATCACGCCGAAGCTCGTCGCAAACTGGTAGGTGCTGTCGGAGCTGTCGGAGCTACTCTGCTCTGAGGGACTGTGGCACAGCTGCGGCTCAAACGTAATCCCAGGACGCTCTGTACAAGTGAATAAAAGGCAAAAGGTAAATAACAACTTTGTGAAAAACTTTAAGGGTCGATAAGTATTTGGAACACCAAATTACATCAACTTTTCTAGGTATCTACGTTCAGTCGGACGGAAAGACGGACATGGCCAGATCACTGGCAAGTGATCTTAAGAAAGATTAATACATATACTTAATGTCTGATATCTATTTCATATGTTAAATCAAATCTCGAATACCCTTTAATACCACAAATAACGATTAAAATAATATAGACATTAACTTCTAATGTATCCGGCTTTAAAAGGATCACTTTTAAGAGTGATTAAAAAATCATAAGTGTAGTGTTGGATTCAACCACCATTTCTTCACTTAACTCAAAACAACAATGGACATCCTCACCTGTGTATAATTCGACTCGGAAATCAGAGGAGAGCCGCGTCTGGACCTGGACGAAGTGCTGGAAGCAGAGAACGGCCCAGGCCACGAAGGCCAAGGCAGCCAGGAACAAGAAACTTATGCATTCGAACATGATTCCCGAAATTTTGTTGTGTGCTGATAACGTGTGTAGTTATAAAAACAGCTTTCGAACAAGTCGGGCCTCGTGTGGAAAATAAAGAAATATCGGACACTAAAATCAAAGCGAATAAGATTGTAAAAGGACTCTGTTTCTTTCGGTTTCTTTTTAATTTCTTGAAATCTTAAAAAAGCTATTAGAATTTCAACTTATTTATTTTAAAGAAATTTCTTTTTTTTTTTGATGTTTTAAGATATTTGATTTGAAACAATTTTATTCCAAATTAATTTTCGACTGTTTGGTACAACAATGCATATCAATTACTTAAATTTATTTATTTAATTTTGAATTCAATATTGTCTTCGGTATTTGTACGACATTGTACGTTATTCATCCCGACTTGCGGCTGGTCACACTGCGCTAAACAAAGTACGAAACGTGATTTTTCGTTTCAATAATTTTTAAAGTAAATAAGCAACCTTGTCCAAATAAAATGGAGATGATGGTATGTAGTGGCTAAAAGAAATTAACCGATTCTGATTAATGGACTTGTTAGCATGGAGCGTCGCTGCTGTCGCGGCCAGCGGAGGAATTTGGCAACGACACCCTGGTGGAGGAAATGTGGGCCGCAAAAGCTCTGGAACACGCCGAGGTGCACTTTAATGTGAGTACACTTTGAACGATGTTAAGGAATGGTAGTTGACACTGCTTCATCGTATTCCCGGCAGCTCATCACCAGCGTCCATCCCTCCCAGCTGAAGCTCACGCCCTACGACGACCAGATATACGCCACTTTCCGGCAGGATTTTCCCGATCTTCACGTTGGCCGGCTTACCGATGATATTCTCAAATCCGCCACGGCGAAGCTCAAGTGGCGCCAGTTCGCCGAGAAGTTTAACAAGTTGGACGATTACTCGTATGGCACCCTGATGCGCGCCGATGCCAGCAGGGAATTCTCCCCGGACAACTCTATCTTCGTGTTTCGCGTCCAGTTTCTGGCCATCGAGATTGCCCGGAATCGGGAGGGACTCAACGATGAGGCTTACGAGAAGCACAAGCCCGCCAGAAAGGTACCCGAAGAGGAACAGTAATCCCTCGCTCTAGCTTAGATTAAGTTGTAAAGACTGGATGCATATTTAGCTGCAGTTCGTCTATCTACTTTAGTAAACAATCAAATTATTTTTATACAAAAAATAAAAATATAACGACCGCCTTTAAATTGTTCCCTACACGTTGCCATTTCTTGACTTTGTATTCTGCTTTCTGCCAATCTGTGGGATGAGATCCACATCTTTAATAAAAATTAGATTAACATTTGATCAAAGTTGTGTTGTAATAATCTAATGTATACATCTCAAAGTTCTGATGCAAACATTCTGTTTAAAAACATATTCGCTTTTATTGGGAAATCGATTCCATTTTATCTGTGAACAACAATAAACCCATGGTTTTATGTTAGAATATTGTATCCTAAACTATATATTGTATATATTAAATATATAATTAATGGGATTTGCCTAGTTGCTACATGTATTGCCCGCACTTGGTCCATCTTCAGTCTTGCTTTTGGGCAGTCTAGCGAATCTGCTTGCGCCCTGTTCTTCTCAATTCCGCCTACAGTCCACTGGTGTTGCTGGTCATCAGTATGAACGGAATAAGAGCATCCATCTGCATCTGCCCCACCAAGTTGGCGAAGAACAGCTCCTCCATGGCCTCTGCGTCCAGGCTGCTGAGCGGAAGAAGGCGAGCCACCAGAACATTAAAGCGCTCCTCGCCGCCGCCGATGCCACCCTGCCTTCTCAAACTTGACAGAGCGTAGAGTTGGACTCTGCGGACGTAGCCTCGCAACGACCGCTCCTTGCGCTGCTGCAAGAGCGTTGGATTGAAGAGCAAGATCAGACGCAGCAAGCCAAACTCCATATCAGTAACATCCAGTGACTGGAGCTCCTGGACAAAGTCGTGCAGGGTCCTGGTGAGATTTGCCATCTTCGAGATCTTCAACGGTTCGATCTTATCGATATCCGCTAGCTGGCGAGTGCTTTGAATAAACTGCCCGATAATGGTGGGCACCGAAAGCTGACCCTGACACTGCGCCAAAGCTATAGCCATTAATGCTGGCCACACTCCTCTCAGGAGTTTCACCTGTGTATGGGCTTCCAATTGTTCGAAAACTGGAACCTTTCGAAGGGTATGGATGGTGAGAAAAATGATTCGCGAGCCCGTCTCACACACATAATGAATATTTAAATACGAGTGGACCAAAGTCGGCGGTTGCACATGAAAGGCACACTGCACATCGGTGAGAAGATCCTGTTCAAAGACCGCCTCATTGATAGCAAAATCGCTTCCACCGCTTCGGTTCCCACCGCACTCAAAGTCTAGTTCCATGTGCTCCAGCTCCGCGTCTACGGCATCCTCGGTGCCACTGTCCTCCGCCTCTGAATCGCACTCGGGCTTCACACTCAGATTACCATTTCGCTCCAGTTGGTTTTGGATGGGCTGCAGGATCTGCAGTCCCTTGTGGATGACCCGCATGTCCAGCGAACTCTGAATAAGCCCCATTGTCGAGGTGGTAGGCAGAGCGGTGGGTACTTCCCCAGCATTAAAGTTCAGGTGCTGCGAGTTGTTGTTGCTGGCGCTGTTGGCGAGCAACTGCAAGCACAGCGTGCTGCTGTTGTCCATTGAGTCGTCCTCGTCATCCTCGGGATCTGCCTTCGGAATATCTGGCGAATAGCTACCACTCTGTTGATGCTGTTGCTGTTGTTGCTGCTGCTGTTGGGTAGCGAACACTGCAAAGTCAATAGGAGATTATTAATGGTGAATTCGTTTAAAAGAAGTTAAATATGGATCAATCATGGCAGTTAAGTATATATGACCAACCAGAATGTAAATCAAAGTTCAACTTACTCAATGTCTGCGTTAGTTCTGCGAAATTCAAACCCATCGGGAATATATTCTCATTCAAATTGAAGGCCGTTGCTGGCGCGCTGTGCACTGGAGGCGTGGCCGCGGATTCGGCCTTTACACTGTGCCCCTTGCCACGCCCCTGCTGATAGCCGGACTTGCCGGATAGGTAGGTGGACGAGCCATTACCGCCGCCAGAAGTGGATGAGCTACCGGCAGCAGCGATGATCCCCTCCTTCCTGTCCACAATCGGTTTCCTCTCGTGCTGCACAGCTGTGAACAAAAGTTGATGAGAACGGAAGGCAATTAATTAGAGCGAGAAGTGAGGTGAGGATGCGGTTTGATGATTTTCAAAGCGAGGTGATGGTGAGTAAGTGGGTGAATTGGTTAATGTTCGTGCAGGCTGGGAATCTTTTGTGCCTCCGCCGCTGCAGTTTTAAGATGTGCAAGTTACTGAAGTGGATATTCACGTTACAGAAGCAAACACTGGGATGCAATTAGATTCACGTGATTACTTGGTGTAAAATGCACTTCACAGACGAAAATTGAATTGAATTCAATTGAAATTGAACTTTCTCTAGATTAGACTATTTATCTTTGAGTCCAATTCGAATTGGAGATCATCCAACCAGTTCTTGATTAAGCTCTGGGAAACTGAGTTCCTGTGAATCGATAACGTTTCATTACTTGTCAGAGTTAAATGCTACATATATGATATCTCCTAATTTCTACAATGCAATTCTGCTAAAGCCTGCTGGAGCACGTAGACTCTGGCCAGGCCAGAGATTGGTTATAGCTTGAGACGACGACTTAAACGAAAATTACAATCACTTCGCATGCCGCTGGCCAGGCACTTCTGTAGTCGACAGAACTGGCACCGATTCCTGTGGTGCTTGGTGACCTCGCAGTTCATAGCCCCGCGACACTGGTAGCCCAGCTGCTTCCGGATCGAGCGCTTGAAGAATCCCTTGCAGCCTTCGCAGCTTATGGCTCCGTAGTGCCGCCCGGAGGCGCGGTCCCCGCACACCAAACACAGCTCCACGCTCAACGTTGCGGATGCTCCGGCTCCCATTCCCACGCCGCCTCCTGGCAGAGGAGTGCCGCCTGAGGCACTGCCTCCTCCGATCAAGGGCATCGCTCGGTTTTCTGCAAGGTCAGAGGGCAATGGCAACAGTCGCGTTAGAATGGGCTCCAAGGTGGCATGGCTCGGGTGATTGGACTCACCTTCGCTTTTGATGAACGTCTCAACCTTAACGCCGTCCATTGTCGCCACAGCAGGCGGCTAAAAAATAGTCGTCGGCTGTATAAATAACTGAAACCCAAACATCTTCACATATGTAATTTAAATTTTACTTGCAATATAAAGTAGAGAAGAGATAAATATGGAGTGTGTCTAGAATAAAGGAATTACGAGCCGAAAAGAGAGGTATGAGGTGGTTAATTCTATCACAAAATATATTTATATAGTAGATAATAATAATAATAATAATAAATGTATTATAATATATTATATTGATGTTTTCAAAAAATAAATCATTGAATTTTACGCAATATAAAACACCGTTGCTGCTGCCAACAAAAGTGCTACTATTTTGGACGCAGCTGTAGCTAACGTAGCCAGAGCTATTTTAATAGAACCTGTTTTGGCTGCATCTGTGTGGGTGCCTGTGATGTGAATGAATTGGTCTTGCTTACTTGGCTCTTTGAAAATTCTTATTGGACGTCTGTTATCACCATTCTTGAGCTTTTAAAAACATCTATTTTTCGAGGCACTTGGTTAAAGTTATGTTACTTCCGGTCAGTTACGATATTTTCAGGCACTTTGTGCCTATTTTGAACCTTTTCTAACGCAATAAAATCTCCTTGTTCCAATTCACTTGCGAGCAGTGTGACCGCAGTTGGGCTCTTTCAACATACCATCCGGTCCCATATACTAAAAAAAGGCAGCTCATTGTGCAAATATACCAAAACACCTGTAGAGCTACAGTTCGTTGAAATTGTAATTTTTAACGTAAAACAAAGGATAATAATAGAATTACTAATATCAATAATAACAAAGGCGTGTCTAGGGTACAAATTAGAGTCAAGCTTAATCAATTAACACAAATTTTAATTCTCATAAGCCCACAAGGACATAATATTAAATTTTATACTTTGAGTTACCTTGGCTATTTGATTAAATTGATAAGCCTATCCCAAGTTTTTACTTAACTTTTGTACTCAAAACTAGGCGCTCTGCCGTATTAGCGCTCTGGTATTGATCCAAAGAGAAACATCTGTTGATGCCTTCCATGTGGATATAGTTAAAAAGAAGGGGCTTTTGTTTACAAAAATACAATTTAATATACAAGTGAAATTGTTACAAAAAAGCTATAACGAAAAGAGCCCTAAGAATGGAACTAGTATATTTGATTGTGTTCTCCTTTCTCGCGTATTTTTTGGTCTTACAAACGACTAAGCCACAAATTGCTCACACAAATATCGAAAGGCAGACAGGGTTGAGTGAAAGTATACTTCTGGGTTTCGGAATGGGGTCATGGATGGGCCGAAATGGAAATCAGCAAGCTCACAAACATGCACACTCCGCCTACACAGTGCCACTACAGTCTAATATTTCAATTATTTATTCTTTAAGCCCATTGCCCGTTTGGTGGCCCGTCCCAGGAAGATGCCGGTGAGGAAGACCAGGCCCGTGGCGCTCATTAGTATCACAAGGAAGAATTTCCGCGCCGGAGAGGCGACGACTTGTTGCACTAGCTGCTGCACATCCTCGGGCGGAAGCGCCAACGTGTCGTCTGCGTTCCTGAACATCTCTATGCGTCGCTGCAGCTTTTCTCGGCAGTCCGCCTCTAACGAGTTCGGCGTATCCTTCAGCAGCGTCCTTAAGCAATTAAGTTCTAGAACATAGAGAGAAAAACATTAATTATTATATTTATAACCACACCAACCACACACACACACACACACACACACACACACACACACACACACACACACACACACACACACACACACACACACACACACACACACACACACACACACACACACACACACACACACACACCCCCCTGCACCAAAAAGGAATGTTCAAGAAATTTCATAATTTGCTGCCTATCACGTAACTTCCCGTTGTTTATTTACACTATGTACTGTTCTTATTCTCTTAGTCAATCTGCCTCCAATTATATCGATCTGCTTCAAATACATAAGCTGTTTGATAGGTGCTTTCACTAAGAGTTTCCAGTGTAGGAAGAGGAATTCTACTATCTGCCCCCCCTGGCTGATGGCCTGGCCAAAGACCCTAGAATAACAAGATGCGTAACGCCATACGATTTTTTGGCACACGATTTTTTGGCCGTGGCTCTAGAGGTGGCTCCAGGCTCTCTCGAATTTTTGTTAGAGAGCGAGAGAGCGAAGAGCGCTACAGCGAACCGCTCTTTTCTACGCATACAGTGATAGCAGACAACTTTATGTGTGCACACGTATGCTCATGCATTGTAAATTTGACAAAATATGCCCTTCACCTTAGAAGTTCTTTGGCTTTAAATCTATATTATTTTTGATCAATTGGCACCATGCGAAAAATTCTTGTTTTGCATTGCCTTAACGTTATTATTATTTGAAAATAGATTAGAAATAGTCAAATCTATGTACATATTATCACAAAAATAAATTTCAAAAATGACTTTATATAAGAATATTTGTCATTAGAGTATTCATCTTGCGGCGTGTGAAAAATTAATAAGGCAATGATTGTTGAGTCAAAGACCCTAGAATAACAAGATGCGTAACGCCATACGATTTTTTGGCACACGATTTTTTGGCCGTGGCTCTAGAGGTGGCTCCAGGCTCTCTCGAATTTTTGTTAGAGAGCGAGAGAGCGAAGAGCGCTACAGCGAACAGCTCTTTTCAACGCACAAAGTGATAGCAGACATCTGTATGTGTGCACACGAATTCACATGCATTGTAAATTTGACAAAATATGCCCTTCACCTTAGAAGTTCTTTGGCTTTAAATCTATATTATTTTTGATCAATTGGCACCATGCGAAAAATTCTTGTTTTGCATTGCCTTAACGTTATTATTATTTGAAAATAGATTAGAAATAGTCAAATCTATGTACATATTATCACAAAAATATATTTCAAAAATGACTTTATATAAGAATATTTGTCATTAGAGTATTCATCTTGCGGCGTGTGAAAAATTAATAAGGCAATGATTGTTGAGTGCTTGTGTCCGCACTTCGTGCCTCAAGATATGAACAAAGCAAAGACACTAGAATAATTCTATTGTCTTTGATATTACTTTTGCAATTTAATTTAATTGCATATTTAATTATTTAGTATATTTATTAAATCATTTGACTTAATATGATGTAACATTAACATTAAAAGTGTTTCAAAAAAAATATTTCGCTTTTAAAAAATTTTCAGATGAGAGACAAATTAGAATTAAACATAAATATAAATGTGTAAACGGTAGCTAATTCGAGCGGCGATTTTAACAAACAAATTTAAAAAGCTTTAAAATTATAATAGTCAGGGCGCGAATTTTTTAAATTTTTTTTATTTTATCATATTGCTAGGAAATTGGCAAAAACTACCCTAATATGTACAATGTAAATTCGTTTCTTCGATCAGAATTGATTTCGGCCCGAAAATCGTCTTCTAGCACAACACGCACACTTATACGCGTTCTCGTCTCTTGTTTTTACTCACACAAGCAAGCAAATTATATTTTTAGATTTCTTACGCTCTCAGCGGGAGTGAGCCGAAAGAGAGTAATTTTGGCCGTCACCAAAAAAGTGGCTGCATAGTGCCAAACCAATGTATGGCCGTTACGCATCTTGTTATTCTAGTGTCTTTGGCCTGGCGACGCCCTTGGATGCTAAGAATAACTATCAACTTTCTGTTCAATGGGGAACTAACTAATATGTCGTATATTATTTTAACTCACTGCGTCCATTGCCAGCTGCCACTTTGGAACAGTATCTCAGCAGATCGACCGTGCACGCCGTTTCAAGAATGGGATCAACGTGAATGTCTGCCTTGGCTTCGGCGATCAGAGTGGCCACCTCCATCTGGCACTGCCGGTTGATGATCTGCTTCTGCAGGAAGGCCGTCTTCAAGCACTCCGCCAGCTGGCCGTGCTCGTCGGAATCCACATTTGCCTTGCACAGTTCCTGGATCTCCGACTTGCAGAACACCTGCAGCAGGGGGTTTAACTTGTAGTTGAGAGCCTGCTCCTGCAGGATCTTGATCATCTCCTTCGCACATGGTTCGTCCAGCGCAGATTGGCGGAACTTGTCTTTTAGACAGTGAATCACCTAAAAAACATTGAAGCAAAATAAATAATTGAAAAAATAAAAGATCAATTTTTGTCAAATAAATTAATAAATTAAAATCTATGAAATCTATAAGTTGACAATAGACATTTGTGTGTATTGTGGGCGTGAGAGCTTTCCACGATCTGGGGGCACTAGAGTGGGCGTGGCGACGTCCTAAAATAAACTTCTGCATTCATAATCTACTTTTATAGATTCCGAGATCACAGCGTTCAAACTTGTTTTATACTTTTTAACAAGTCCAGTATACCAAAGACCCTAGAATAATTCTTCTAGTGTCTTTGAGTATACCTTTATAATATACGAGTAACAGGTATCAGAATGTTTTGACTCGTTAAATTATATTCAATTGAAAGGTTTTCAGCGGAGATAAGGAAGCACATGTGATTAGAGATTACAAAAGTAAAAAGAAAACAACTAAAATCTCACTGCCTTTCATATTAGCCGGCAATTCGTTAGCCTCCAGCGACGTTTCATTCTCGATCCAGTCCTCGTTCGAAGTCGAATCAGTCAGGTCTGATGCGTAGACGCGGCGTATACGTGATGCTGACGCTGTGCGGGGTTTTAACCGCTGGGCTAACCGCCTTTCTTGTGATATTCCTCACCGGCGGCCAGGGTGCCGATGCGTCCGAAACAGCTACGGTGACAGTGGAACTGTATAATGGCCAGGGGACGGTTCTTGGCAACTATGCCTACACAGCCTGGACGGATCGAGCCTTTATGCAGTTTCGGGGCATCCCCTTTGCCGAACCACCAATAGAGGAACTACGTTTTCGGGTAAACGATCTCATTTGTGTAAAAATGACACTGCAAAAACTAAAGTATTACTTCAAGGTCACAATTATTCTAGCTCAAACCAAATTAATCCATTAGTTCGTACTCGATCAAAAATATGCTTGCGGGGGAGAATGTTATTCATTGTCAAATGAAGGTTTGAACTATATAAGTTCAAGAGCAGTCAAATCAAAATACTACTAAAAGTCTAGAAACAGGTTTTAAATAAAAACAATGCAAGGTTTAAATGCCCTTACCCTGTACAATGTATAGATTCATCAATAAGATGAAGCTAGAAAAAATTGTCTAAGCAATGTTACTGTGGTGAGGGTATACCTCTTTGGAAGCCAACTTATCTTTCTAAATAATCGAATTATATTGACTTTTACTGATAAGCTGGTGTATGACGAAGTGCAAATGCTTTCTTTTCTCTATTTCGCGTATAGCCACCTGTGGCGCGCTCACCATGGACAGGCACCCTCAACGCACTGAACTTTGGACAACGCTGCCCGGTGATAACAAATCTAGATAGTCAGATGTCTGATGCGGAACTCGAAGATTGCCTCACTCTGTCGGTATACACTAAAAATGTGAGTCAAAAATAGTCGTACTAATCATAATGATCCAAAATCAGATGGACAAAGGGCTAATTGGGTTCCAATTGATATTAGAGCTTTCCAATTGATTCGTTGTGAAATGGTCATAATGGTACGAAAAGAGTCTAATGAAATATATCCATTGTAGCTTTCTGCTAGCCAGCCTGTAATGTTTTATATCTACGGCGGCGGCTTTTACAATGGCTCCTCCGAGGACCACCCACCGAACTACCTTCTGGAAAAGGATGTTGTCCTAGTTGTACCTCAGTACCGAGTCGGAGCCCTCGGCTGGCTATCGACCTACACGGAAGAGCTGCCCGGCAATGCGCCCATAGCCGATATCCTTATGGCCCTCGACTGGGTGCAAATGCACATAAGTAGCTTTGGCGGTGACCCTCAGAAGGTTACCATTTTTGGGCAGAGTGCCGGCGCTGGAGTAGCCAGTTCCTTGCTGCTGAGTCCCAAAACCGGCGACAATATGTTCAAGAGAGCGATTGTGCAGTCAGGTTCGATCTTCGCCAGCTGGGCAATCAACAAGGATCCGAAGGCACAATCTAGACGTATCTGTATTCAGTTGGGATGTTCTGGCTGTGAGCAACACGATCAGCTTGTGAAGTGTATTCAAAAAGCGAAAGTTATAGACATTCTAAAGGCCACGGCCTCAGAATCCTTTTCGCCGATTGTTGGAGACCTTCACGGCATCCTCCCACAACAGCCCAGTGAGCTGGTGAAAAGCTATCGCAGACAGATTCCTATTCTGACAGGATTCACTCAACACGATGGTTCCTTTGTGCTAGCAAGTGAGTAAAACCATTAAAAAGGTCTTCAAAATATAATAAATTTAATAAATGTTCTAGGCTATTATGATGCGCTGGCTGCAAAGGTGGCCAATGTGAGTTCATTAAGTGTCCGTCAGTTTTCCCAGGGTATCAATGATCTGGTCAATGACACATCGGGACTCACGGATAACATATTAAATCGGTTGCTCTTTAAGCCTCAGGCGCTTAACAGTCATGATCATAGTGCAGCAGTGTCCTCGTACTTCGATGTAAGTTCGAGAAAAGCTCAGCAAAAACAGAAAGTTTAAATTTGTAAATTTCCTACAGCTCACTACGAACATCTTCATGAAGTCCCCGGTAATAACTCTGGCTACCAAAATGTACACCCAGCAACGGTCCACGCCAGTTTACGTCTACAGTTTTGAGTACGAGGGAACATACACTCGATTTGGATATGAGTTCGGCAACTCGCACTATCCCTTCAATGGAGGAGTGCATCACTCGAACGACAACATCTACCTCTTCGCCACGCATCCCCTGGAGGGGCAGGACACTCAGATGTCTCAGAAAATGGTCGATGTGTGGACTTCATTTGCCATCGAAGGTGTTCCCAGAAATCTTAGTCCGCTAAGTAGCGCAAGTGGTCCGTATAACAAACTTAATTTGGAAGTAACTAAGGGCGACGATTTGTTGGACACTTTAACTGCCGCTATTGACGATCCTGACAATGGAAGACTACAGCGAGAAGACATGGAGTTTTAATAGCCACCATTCGACATACAATCAAGGAAGTGTAAATTATTGTTTCAATAACAAATTAATGTTACATTTTAAATTAAAGCAAACGTTTTTTAGCTTAGTAAACAAAATAGAATACCAGTAGACATTTCACTCACCTTTCCGTTTAGTTCCTCATTAGGCAAAGCGCTGGCCACAATGTTGGAGCAATACCGATCGATGTTCTTTCCACAGGCGCTTTGCAGTGAGGGATTGAATCGAAAGTCGGTGTTTTGCTCGATCATGCGATTAACAACCACCAGGTGACACCGCTGGTCGAACTGCGTGTCATCCTTGTACGTCTTGAGGCAGTCCAGTAGTTTTGACGAATCCGTGCTGGGGCAGAACTTGTAGATCATTTCCTTGCACGTGGTGAGAAGCGTATAGTCGGTGCCACTGTCGCCCAACTCAGACTTCTTTACCATGAAGATCGCATGATGACACGGCTTCCCCAAACTATGGGTCTTTCTTATAAGGCACTCCAGAGCCTGCAAGGATAGTAAACATAGAAGTTGGTATGTAATATTGATTAAATTTTGTTTGTGATGTGAACTTCGAGTGCCTGAAGCTAATTTTCATCGCCACATATTTCCCATTTCATTCTTTCACTAAGTTAACATCGGTTTTGTTTAAGCGTATTAGTGGTTAAGGATGAGTTAGAAAAACTTGCTTTTTCATTCACCTGACCGGGCCCCTTTTCCTCCTCGCAGAATTGCTCCAGTTCACGCTTACAGGCGTTGGCCAGCTTGGGGTCCAGTTGAATGCTCTCGCGCTGCTGGTAGAGTTGTGCCTTCACCTGGTGGCGGCACTCCTTGGGGATCTGGTGACGCTGCGCCTTGATTGTGTCGTTGCGCATGACCTCACTGAGGCAAGCTACCACTTCGTTTTTGGTGGCACTGGAGGAGCAAAAGCGCTGGACATACGGACGGCACGCCTCCTTGAACTTTGTAGTGAAGTGGAAGCTCTTTAGCGAAATGATCTGGAAGTGCTCGATGGCAGCCCGACAGCGGAGATCCTTGCGCAGATCTGCGTCGTTCTTGTGCGCTATAAGACAGTCCATCATGTCGCCTGGAATCGATTAGAATACATATTTGAGTGCCAAAATTGGGTATTGTTAGGCGTTTTAAATCTATATTTTTATTACCATTGTCTTTTCCGCTTTTGAGGATCGCCGAGCAGTGCTGCTGCATGGCCTCTCCGCAAACGTTCATTATGACGGGGTTGAGCTCGACGTGGGCTGCCTCCTCCTCCGTATACTTGACCACAACTGTCTTGCACTCCGGCTGCAGTTGGTCCATGTTCTTTTGCAGACACTCCATTTCACTTCCCTTCTCTGTGCAGTCCGCGCAGAACGCAGAAAGATCGTTCAAACAGTAATCCTCTACCTCAGGAATCAAGTCCATGGATATTGCGCGTTGTCTCATCACTCGCTTCACCTCCTGAAAACAGTCCTTCCTCAAAGTTTGGTGCTCGTCCTCGCTGAAGGCCATGCGATGTAGGCAGGGCAGGATCATGGGTCCCCTTTCCGGATCCATTTGTATGTTCTGCGCATCATCCCATTGCTTCTTTGCACGGCAGTACTTCACAGCGTCATCGCGGCAGTGTTTGTACAGCTGGGGATCCAACTTGAAATCTCTGGCAACGAAATACTCAATAATGAGAAGGGCCTGCTCGCAATCGGGCAGCATAACCGGAGTGCCAATGTGCTCCATCAAACAACCCATGACTCGTGCTTCACCGCCCTGCACATCCCTGCAGACCACATCCACCACTGGTTTGCATGCGCGTCTAAGCACCGGATCGACTCGCCAATCCTCTCCAGCATCGCTGGCCTTAATCAGTGTCTCCAGTCCTCGCTGACATTGTGCCGTCACCCGTCTTTGCGGACGCCTAGCCTTAACGTGCTCTAACAGGCAGTGGATGATCTCGCCACCTGTACTTGTCATGCCATTCACCAGCTGCGCCTTGTGCTCGTCCGGACAGAACTTGGGTATGTCATCCGCACAGTCGTTGAGTAGCTCCGGTGACAGCTGGTAGTCGGTCATCAGCATGCGGCGGTGATCTGTTAACTCCGTGAGACAAGGGGGCGCCAGTTTAGTCCCGTTTTTGGACACTGATTCCAGGCATAGCAGGATCTGAGCCAACCGCACGTGCTTGTCTTCAGAGACGCCGCGCCGGCAGTGGTACAACTTAATGTCGTCCTTACAGGCCTTAGCCAGACCGTGGGACACGCGGTAGTCGCGGCCTATTTGCTGGTCCCTCAAAGTGATTCGTGCGGAGCACTGGGAAGACATGGAGGGGTGGTTCTTGTGCCGCACGAGGCACTTGTACCCGGCAGCAGTGCCGGACTTTTCCTGAAACAAAAACATTTTTTAAATTATTTTTCATTCACGCTAATCTTATCTGCAGCGCTTTATAGTGAGACAAATCAAAATATGATTCACATTGCCTTTCAACTAATGACCCTCGTGGCATGTCTTTTTTTCCTAGCTCTAAGCATAGTTAATTCAAAAGACTAGCTCAAAAACATATGGTTGCCTTTTGAATCCCACTCACCTGCGAGCAAAAGGACGAAAAATCCTCCTGGCAGACGCGAAAGAGCTCAATAGAATTGATGGCTGCCTGGCAAACTGGCTCGATGCCGGTCTTGGTGGCACTCTCCTGTAGGCATTGAACCGTTGTCAGCTGCGACAGCACGGAAGGCAGGTGGTCGACATTCAGTCGGCCACACTTGTTTTCCTCCACGAGTGGTCCGCAGGCGGTGTAGAACTCGTCTACGGCGCTGTAGTCCTGCCCCAAGGACTCGTAGGCCCTTCGAAGGTGCTGATGGCAGGCGTTGTTCTGCAGTAGCTTTAATCGCTGCTGCTCCAGGCAGCTCCACAGGTGCACTGCGTTCAGGCAGCTCTCCAGCTTGGGCCGCTCGGCGGGACAATAAGCGGGCAGGAAAGTGCTCTCTAACCAAGCGGGCAACTGCAACTGGCGCTGCTGCATCCACAGAGCGTTCTGGCAACCCTCCGGGAGATCCATCAACTGGCTAGAGCTGAATGTCAGGGCGCACTCCAGCATGGACAGATTGTCGGTGGACTTGTGGTGCGCGCAGAGTTTCTTTAGATCCTGGCACTCGGCCAAGTCGATAATGCTGTGCATGTCTTTTGCGTTATCCACGTCGATTGCTACTCGCCGGCTGCGCTGGAGGGTGTCCGCGGCCGTGTTGGCCGTGGCCATGAGGAGAACGGAAAACAGGACGTGTAGCATGTTCGCGGATGGCTCTTCTGTCTGTCTGGACGACCAATCTTCTGGACAGCGGTCTCAGTGACCGATCATCGAAACCAACTCCACCGGCGAATTGCGTATGTAAAGAAGCAGCTACTTGTGCAGTCGTCACAGCGATTCGGTGCTCTTTTTTTGACCAGAAAACATATGTATATTCCGTCGGGTCTCAATGTGCAGTGCCGAGCAACAACAACAAGTACGTGGAAAATGGTGGGCCGGTTCGCCGGTCTCACGTCCTGGTCATCTCTTGTACGGCTTTTCTGGCTGCTTAATATGTGATCCAAGTACTGGCACAGCCTGGAATGCTGCTAATGCGGCATCTATAGTGCTAGCTTAGTTTCTATTCGCAATAAATTCACCGACGACCAACAGGCGATAGAAGATGGCTAGAACTATCGGCTGCACCGAGATCTATCGATAGCCGAAGATTAAGCTGGAGATAGATTTTCGACTAGACAGGGTCGGAGCAAAAGGGGTTGGTAAGTACCTAGTTCGAATTATATATTTAGATATATTCCACAGAAGGTCTCCCATAACAATATCAACTTTTTAACTTGTTGCTACCTGATTTTGATCGCTGTAGAATTAGTTTGTATTTTAATTCACAAAAAATAACGTAAGAATTTAGTAAATTCAATTGAATTGTGACCAGTTTTAAAATAATATACCGAAACATCGATAGTACCACCGATAAATGTATCTTCAGCACTTCGATACGCTCGTTATTGTGTAGATACTATTTGTTTTTGAGCGAATTCAGTTGGCTGCTTCGCTGGCCTAGGATAATAATTGCGTGCTGGCGGACAAAATTAAGCTGAATTAGTTAACCACCTGTGGTTTTGTCTTCGATCGCAATTGAATAGCATCTAAGTGCAAATAGAACGGCTTAAGCGCGAGTTTAATTTCCCCTCCTCCACTGTCAAGCTCACACCTTGAAACTTGTTTCGAGTTTACCAAGTAGAGCGAGGTATTTGTGTGTTTGTGTATACATACAAGCATATGCAAAAGGCTTTAGAAATTCCAACGCAACTAACAAATTGCAGTGCAGAGCCACTTGCATTGCCAGTTGGAAACACTTAAATGATATAACTTCATTTCGGAGACTGGTAACCATTCACAATGGGTAAGTTGGCCAACACCTTCTGGCTACGAGTGGTTCAAAGTTTAGATTTACATTTTGACTAAGCTGTAAGCCACTGGGGATTGATTATCTATTTTATATTTCCCTTTTTCCAATTGGACACACATCTATGTTACGTGTGAAAGTTATTCAAATAAGTATTGTTTTTGACGTACTCTTGTGCTCTAACGATGGCAGTCATTGTTTTGGTTAGAAATTTGAAGAGGCTACTGAAAAAAGTATGAATGGGTTTTGGGTTTTACATATGTGTAGATTTAGTATATACAAAAACGAAACTTTTCGCGCCCATTTTCCATTTGATGGAGCCTTGCACTCCAGACAGCATTTTGCATAACAAACGGCTGCTTACATTTCTGTTACACATCAAGTAAAATAACATTATTTTCCAAAATATAAGTGACACTAGTAAGTTTATTTTTTTATGACAAAACTCTTTCCTAACTATTATATTTACGCTCCGGCAGCCGCTCACTTAATTCGCAAAGAGTCATTGCACGCAGCCGGAATTCATGTTTTGCTCCAATGCCGAGCGTGGGCCTCTGTCTTGGTGTCATTGGCACCCCGCATTTGGCATCTGGAGTAAGGCATGTGGTCCAAAGCCCCGGTGGCAGTCTACACTCGAATTGCATTCCGTCTGGCACAGACACCGCGGGACTTCCGGTAAGAATCTCTCAAAGGCGGATGCATTTAAAAGGCGCAGGCTCTTCACTCGCTTCTCTGGCAGGATGTAATTCGGATGCTTCTTTTGAGGTCGTTGTCCCGCCTGTCTTAGTCCGACATTAAGTTGCCACTAAGCACATAATTAGCTTAGTTACAATCAAAAGAAACGGGTTCGAAAATATGAAGTGCGGTTTTATATCTGCTACTTTATGGTAGATGGGTATTCTTAATTGAATCAACCACAAAGGAAGGTTTACTATAAATGGTAAAGAAGGCGTTTTACAAGGATGGGTCTTCAGATTGGCATAAATGTATAGGTGTGTGGTGAAGTATGCCTATAAGGTTATCGCATTTCCCTTGTTAGTGTGACTTTTTGACCTAACCGAAGCAGTGAACTTTTACCCACAAGTTCGAACCAATTGTCTCGTTAATTACAGCAACAGGCACTCGTGCACAGAAATAAATATGGTGCAATTGTGGGCTTGCTAGTTTTTTGCTAGTTTCTTTTGGAATATCAATAGAAATTGACAGGACAAATAATTAAATTAAAACCTATTTCAAAAGTGTGCGCTACAGGCGCAACAAGAATCTGCTTGAGTAATCTTAACTTAACCATTCATTTTCTAAATTGATCAGTTTATTTATCTAAAAATGGGATATACATTGTACATTGTTCCTTAAACCTTAAAATAGCTCAAATAGATCAAAGTTAAATTTCATTCGCAATGCTACGAATTTTTAGAGCGCGAAATATCCACCTTATACTCATGCCACGGCTACATGTTTTCTGTCAGTGTAACAAGATTTTGCAAGAGAGCGCTGCGCTCTTCGTGGTTATATCCGTAACTCTCTTTTGGAAAAGTGAGAACCCCCCACTCAACATCGACATTGTGAGTTTTTGGATTTCAGTCTTCTTTCTTTTCTACTAGAGTGTCATTCGTTGCTCGGTGGTTATTGCTATAAACCCTAATTATAATTATTGGGAGGCCTCTTGATTGGGTGACGTCGTCGGTGTGCGTGTGATTCACTGTGTGCCGTTTAGCTTGGGCTAGCCCAACTTCAGCTCCAGCTACGTTCCGTAACTAAGGTCTTTGTATAAATTCCGACTTCGACTCCATAAAGCGTTGTGCAGTATGCCGGGCAAGGGGAACAACCGCGATCGCATCCGGGATCCCCGCGAGGAGATCCTGCTCGAGACGAACTTTGAGGACGACGGCGGAGTCCTGACGCGCGCCTACAACGGAAATCCGTATAACCCGACCATCCAGAACCGTCGGCGCAACTCGTACCGCTCGGATCACTCCTTGGACAGGTACACGGAGCGCGGAGGCGAAGGTACGACCCGGAATCCGGGACACCTCGGAGCCCGCAGGGCAATTAATTGATCCCACCCTCACCGAATTCCAATTGTGTGTACACCTTGTGCTTGTTTCCCCTTACGTGATTCACTGGACAGCCTGAAAGCACCAGTCGCGGGTTCACCTGTTATCTTATCACTGTCTTTTTCAGTTTGTGTGTATTCATCTTTAGTGTACCATGCACATATGTTTATAACTCGCTTTCCCACTCTTTTCATAACGCATTCTATGCTCGTAACTCTTTAGCTCTATTATAACACTCCCTAGGCTTAATTGCATAGTTACAACATTTTTCAAAGTTAAATGAAAACACAATGCTGAAAGAAAACGTCAGCCTTTTATAGTTCTTCCGGTTTGATAATTAAACTGATAATAATATTTTAGATTACTGTGATCGATAATTTTATAAAGGTATCCCATTATCATGTCTTTATCAAGTCTTGAATCAAATTGTTACGAAGCGATGGCTTCCGCTTATTTATTTTTGAATTAGCCAAACCAAAATTTGTATTCTGAAGTCTTCCATAGCTTTATAGAACTTTTAATGACTTGAAGAGAGATATTAAAATACAAAGGCTTTCATTGGTAATGTAATTAAGAATGTCTTCAAACGAAGTCTTTGTATTTTTCAATTTTCACATATGTATATATGTATATATGTACATTAGTAGTATTTCACCTCACCTTTCATTTGGAAATTAACATTTCTTTACTTCGTAGACACACAACTACTTTAACATTGCATTCAAAAGTTTATTGATATTATTTTTCCTAAAAATGTTTTTAGGAGAATGCTGCCAATCCTGCATGGCGCGTATTCCCTACGCCACCCTGATAGCCACTCTGATGTGTCTCCTGGGAGTAGGAATCTTCTGCTTCACCATGTACCGAGGAGCCTCTCTCACCGTTATAATGGTTGACCAGGTTTTCCACCTACGCCTGATATGGTAAGTACTTTATCAGGACTAACAAACGCGATTTACTCTAACCATCTGATCCCTTTAGGATCGAAGCTGTGCAAATGATTTTCGTAATAATTGGAGCGGGCATGGCCGCCCTCGGATTTATGATCCTGTTCGTCGGATTTCTGGCCACCGGAGCCACCAGATACAAGGTTTACCGGGCGTGGCGGTCGCGAGTGGGTGGGCGAATCTCGTGCGCCGTCCTTATGGGGATAACCTACCTGCTAAACTTTGTGTGGAGTCTGATCCTTTGTTTCCTGGTAGTGGTTACCTTCATCTACACCATGTTCTGGAACATGTGCACCAGTGTTGAGCACTCTCAAAGCTGCATTGATCTGACGCAATTCCGTAAGCCCTTGAATATACATAAAGATAAGCCATCTAATACTACTTCGATCCCACAGATTTTATGTTCCCGCCAAACACGAAACTGGAGGACATGAAGGTCTGCGAAAAGTACGAGATAAAGGCATTCTGCAAAGACGGTGTTGAGAACGCCGAGGTGATGTTTATATTGGCCACTCTGTCCACCCTTTTGGTGCTGCTCAGTCTGGTCCACTACCTGATGTGCCTGTCTGCTAACTACGCCCACATTCGGGACCACGAAAAGTTCCAGGAGCTACAGGAGATCCAGAACCTGAACGAGCTGGAGTACAGTGCCACCTCGAAGGATCGCTTCTAGGACATATTTCAGAAGATTCAGTTTGAGCTTAAGGACAAGTCTAGCGCTCTTTGAGCGATTTACGCACAATACAACGAACAGTGAACCACCTTCCAACGAAACCCAACATGCTATAGTTTAGATTTTTCATTTAGACCTAAGATTTATGTTGAGTTTTCAGTTTTGCTAGTTCATTTAATGAGTTGGTCGCTTTGACTGTTTATCGTTTTATTAGTTGAGCAGTTGCACCATGTTTAAACTGCCAAATCAAATGTTACACTGAAATTATGCTTCTTATCTACTGTACTGTTCCACTGACTTTTTTCTTCCGTCCATTGACTTAAGTTAGTTTACATTTATTATTTTTGCGTTTTTTATTACATTGCAATCAATAAATCCATGCCAACACAATAGTCAGGTGCTTATGCTCAAATTGATTCTTCTGAATTGCCGAATGCATTTTATTAATATACGGATAGTTAATCGCCACTTATTATTATTACATAGTGTAATCCATCCGTGCATGATTGTCTTTAAAATCTGTACAAGAAATTACTTTTAATGTGTATATTTCACTATTGCATCTACAACTTTGAAGCAATACGAATCCTGCCGTAGTAATTTGTAAATGCGGTAGCATCAGTTTAGTAAGGCAATGTTAGTCTAAAGATTTTACTAAGTATAAAAGTATAAATTTATTTATCTCGTATTTAATATATAAACGTACGTAACAATAATATATTTTATACTAAAATTTTCTAACCTCACACTTATACAAAAAGTATAAACTTTTGAAAATCAAATAAAGAACTTGAGGTAAAGCAAATATCATAGCTGTGTGTGTTCGAAACTGGAATTGAAATTTGAACGTAGGCCCATACTCATTAATTTTACTTGCAAATGGACAAGGATTCGCAAATTATTGAATTACAAATACAAAGAAACCAATCAGTTTTTGTTTTCTTCCTTTATACTCTTTTAAAACTTACAAAAGAAAGCATAGTTACATTGAATAATTTTTGTGTCAATTATTTTGATAAGCACGGGGAAAACGTAAAAAATATATTTACCCTTAATTTACAATACAAGTACATTTGTTCAAACTTAAAAAACTATTTTGGAATTAAGTTTTGATTCAATTAAAGAAGCATGCGATTATAATAAGGCGTTGTCGTTTTGGGAGTCATTGCATTGTTGTAGTCAGTTTTCCTGCCGCTTCCCAGCAATGGAGCTGTCTTCAACTTTAACTGAATGTTTGGTATCTGACCGACTCTATCTCTGACCGGGAATGGCAAGTCGTCGCCCTTGCCGAAGTGGGTTGAAGTTCCGTTGGGTTGGGTATAGGTTATACCACCACCTTGCATGCTCGGAATAACAGAGACCACGGATCCATCATAAAATTGCACTTGGACAACTCCATGGGAGAGCTAGAATGGCGAAATGGAGATCAGAATCCATATGTAAAATAAAGGTACAATTAAATAAAATAAAGGTACAATTGAGCATTACCTCAGTAGCTATTCCGATTTCAGGAACGTTTATGCGTTTGATGGGTATATTTTGATGGGCGGCTAGCATGTTGGACCTAGAGCAGTTGGTTCCAAAATCTGAAGTATTTCGAGTCGACGAAATAGTGCTTAAGGAAAAGTTTATTGAGCCCTGTAGGATAAATGCATGTCACAGTCTGCACATTATTCGATATATATGTACACGTACCTGATTAGATTTTGGTGTGGAAAACGCAATATTGGTGGTATCTCGTAGGCCATCCAATCTCTGAGCGGGTTGTACATCTGTTATAGGTCTTCGTCCGATTGTGACTGGAAAACACGAATTATCTTTCGTCTGAGCTACTTCCAAGGCATTACTGATGTTGACACAGTGGGTGAAACACTCGTTTCCGTGCTCTATTAGGGATCGTGACTCCGAACAGGAATAATCCGAGAGCAACATTCCATTTCGATCGTAGACCTTTAGCCCCTCGGACGGCGTCTTTAGTAGCTTAGCTCCCGAGTAGAAACGAATCTCAAAGTCGGTCATTGTCTCCATCAATTGGCATTTGCCTAGAGTACTGAAGTATGTGACTTTTGGTGTTTTGCTTTTTACCAGCCCTACAAATCGAGCTCCGTATATGTATTTTTTCCAGTGCTTGCTGGGCAAATTATCGTAGTTATATACACAATCTCCGCTTGGTATTTGAAGATCTGGTGGCTGCTCTCTCACTGGTAAGCCACTGAAATGTAAGAAAATATTAAAGATATGTCTTTGATTTTCAAGGTAGCACATCACTTACCGCCCAGGATCTGGTTGATAAATTATGATTCGCTGTCCGTCATCCGATATGCGACAAATATCATTAATGCGATCTTCATTATAGGTTGGCCGAAACTTAAGAAACTCGAGAACTACCTCTCCATTGCGCAAAATACTCATTATAGCATTCTTCGTCTTATAACGCGTCGGAAGCAGTCTTTTAGTATTCAATGGTGGCACCGAAATGCGATCTTCCTTAAGAGATGCCTGTTTGGAATTGGGTACATTGCCCGCCTCCATGCAGAACGCTGAGGACTTAGCAGCTCCTGGCCAATTTGGCTCTGCCAAGCCAGTTGAAGCTTGCCCAAATAAACCTGTCTGTTCATAAGGCAATTTATGATGGACTTGCTTAAATTCCTCCCGTATTTGAGGAAGCACTTGTTGTGGTCCTGAGTTTTCCACAGATCGAATTTGCTGGGAATTCCGGGAGTCACCTACAACAGATAAATAGAGTGAGATTCTACTAGCAAATGTACATTGTAAATTCCTGAATAATTACTGCTAGCAAATGTTATGATTCCACTATCGCCACTTTCCATACTCTGGCTGAACACATTCAACGCTCCCGGCGCAGAGTGTCCACCATTTGAGCATTTCAACATAAAGGGATGGCAGAGAACAGCCTCCAGGGTAATTCGTTCGTGCGGGAGCTTTTTTAATAATTTGTTTATCAGGTCCTGCGCCTCGTAAGACAAGTGAGCCGGCATAATGTACTCGGACATCACAACTTTGTTAAGGGTTGACTGCACTGCATCGGTTTCGAAGGGCGGGCGTCCAACCAGCAGGGTGTACAGCATGCATCCAACGCTCCAGACGTCCGCGGGCAGTCCGTGAGACGTTCGCGATACCACCTCAGGCGAAATATAGTTCGGAGTTCCACACATGGTCATATGGCGCTCATCAGGTCGCTTTAATTGGGTGGCCAGTCCAAAATCGGCTATCTTGACGTGCATTTCCCTGCTAAGCAGTAGGTTGGACAGCGAAATGTCGCGGTGCATGATGTTGTGGGAGTGCAGGTACAAAAGTCCCGCCACCACCTGCTTCAGAATGGAAGCAGCTTCCGTCTCTGTGAAGGGTCTGGCGATGTGGTTCATATAGCGATGAAGCTCCCCATTATGGGCCAGCTCGAGCACCAAATACACATAGTTGGCGTCCTGAAAGAAAGTGTACAGCTGAAGCACAGAGGGATGCTTCAGGCGGGAGTGGATTTCCACTTCCTGGCGAACGCGGTTAGTGAGTCCAGTGCCCTGGATTAGTTTTTTATCGATCTGAAAGCCAGTTTGTGAGTAATACCTTTAACCAACACTATAGCAGTACTTACCATCTTTATGGCCACATCCTGGTGAGTGTGCAGGCACCGCGCCTTGTAGACGGTCGCAAAACCACCTTTACCCAGCAAGTGCTGTACTTCATAGTCCTGCAAAGACAAACAGCGCTTAAAAACTCCGTCCGACTGCCGCCTTCCAGCACACCCACCTCAATTGTTTCTCCAAACGCCCGATTGGATAACATAGCTAGCCTTTTTTCTGTAGACTTACTGAGCCACTTGGAATGTCTTGTTGTTATTTATCAAAAAACTAAAGCCATATAAACAAACAAGCCGAACAAAATTTAAACGCCACCGTTAGTGTTGGGAAATTTTAATGCCACATTAGTGAAGATCATTAGCCAGCACTAATGAGGGCTGCACTATCACCAATATATTTGCGAATTTGTTACTCCAATACAATTTATTTCTTGTTTAAAGAATATTTCACAAAATTATGATATTAATCATTAAAAATTATTTTTATATACGAGTTGATAAGTAAAAGTCAAACTATCAATAATGGCTTCAAAAACAATCATTGCCAGCACTCCCCAGTGTTGCCAGAGCTAATAAAGTATATTTATGAGATATTTATATAAAAAATATTGTTCTCTTTATTTGAACTAAATAGGTGATACATTTGAAAAAAAAAACTTGCTTAGGGCTCAATATTCCACCAACAGCATACTTAAATGCACTCTTCGATCATAGCGTGTTCCCACTGCACTAGCAGTTAATGCAGCCCTGGTGATTAATCGCCGAGAATATTGCCATCCGTTGCAAATGCAGAGAATCATGGCAAAATTATTCTTATGGTTTTACTACCGAAACAATGCCTAATGAGATATGTAACTTGCATTTGAACAAATTCTCTTATATTTAAACCGATCCCACAATAAGCTGAGCCCATTTTCGCGTAATGAATATAATTCGAAATCATAAACAACGTCGGAATATGAGACTCGATAGCCGTGTTATTTAATAATTAAAGGAGTTCAGCGAGTGCGTGCGCCGAGAGTCGTAATAAAGAACAACGTAAGCCGCCAATTTTGCCGGCAATAAAGTTATTAAGAAGTGGTGTTTACATAATTTACTCCCAAAAATTGGTAAGTCCGCAGCAAAGAAAATAAAGTGACCCACATACTTACATTGATACTTATGAATGCATGTATGTATATGAGTAGGTGTTTGCCTTATACATGAAGGCACGCAGACAACCTTGGACTCTCACACACGTCAATGACAAGCAACAGTGCAAAAGTAGTGCTGGAAAGTGTCCTCGAAAATCCTTAATGTCTATTTTAAAATCTATTTTCCTAAGTATCTGAAATTTCGTTTTATAATTGCAATTATCCATCAGCTTCTACGCCACTTCCTGGAACTTTCGCTATCCCCCTTGTTATATTCTTCAGGGTAGTTCATACATGAGCAAGTAATTTAGTGCCAGCAATTAAAAAAGTTCAGATCATGTTTAATCATTTTTCAAAGGGCAATATTCTTTTAGTTTTAAAGAACAAACCAAAATAAAAAAAAGTTTGTTATTTTCCGCAAACACCTACAGTGTGACCAGCGTCTTTGGTCGGTTAAATGACAGTAACACGCGTTCTTCCGCCTTTTGCCCCATACCATTTTCGGTCACACTTGCCACTTCATTATAACCTTAAAATGACAAGTTATAAATTTTTTTTATGTTAATTTTAGTGGAAACCGAACACTAGATTGACTTTTAAAAGCTGTGCCGCAGTGTGCCGAACTTTTTCGATAGTCTGGGCATCTTCGGCGTCTTAAACTGGCACATATGCAAGATAATCATGTAAAGAAATCGTCACACGAATATGTGCTTGTGCTGGTTGGCAGCGATGTAAATAAAATTTAAGCTGCTCCCGAGTAAAATCTTGCCGCAAAGTAAAAAAACTTAAACGCCGAAGTGCCACTTGTAGCAAAAGTTCGCGGACAGCGAAGTCTCAGCACGAACCGTAGAGAACTGAGCGTGGGTCTGCGAGTTCTCCAAGTCCAACCGCCAAGACGCTAAGATGCATGCATCCTCCGCGGCGGCCACTGCACTTGTGGAGTACTCGGACGTCAGCTCAGAGGACTTCTCGGATCAGGAGGCAGGGGACTTGGATGCGGACGCCGGCAAGGGTGCCGGAAACATCAAAAAACCGAAGCCAGCTCCGGATAATCAGTTCTCCAAAGGTCGTCTTGATGCCAAGCCCGATAAAGAGGGTTATGATAACTACAGGTAAGAGAAGGAAAATTGATGTATAAGCGACGGTAACTACAGCCCCTCCATGCAGAAGTAGAAGGGCGGAAGACTCAAGCGACCCAGTGGCGGCCGGATCGAGGCAAACGTCTAGCAGCGAGGCCACGAATCCGCGGGAGGAACCTTCGCAGGCATCCAACACCTCGAAGGACGAGCTGTGGGGCAGAGAGATATACATGTCCAGCGATTCTATCGACACCGATGAGCTGGAGGCGGAAATGAAGCGGCAGAAGCGCAAAAAGCAGAAAAAGGAAAAACACAAACACAAGTCGAAGAAAAAGTCCAAGAAGCGCAAGAAGAAGCGGGCCAAGTCATACTCCAGCATCGATTCGATGTCAGACAATGACATCAATGCCTTACTGGACCGGCGCTATACTCCGCCGACGGCTCCTAGCAAGAGCAACGAACGGACGGTTAGCGCTGCGCCGTCCTCCTTCACCCCACACAACCTCAAGGAGAGCAGTTCGCCAGCCACTCCACCGCCAGTGCGTCGCCCGAATACGAACAGCAACTACTACGGCGAGTCGTCCCTGGAGACGGCCAACTCTGCACTGGGAAGCAACCTGCAGGTCACAGTTACGAATAAGCAGTCGATCAGCAACCGGCTTCGTTCTCCTCCTCCGTCCTCCCGCTCCAGCGGCAACGGGCCGAGGTTTGGAAACTCCCCGCGAACTCCACCGCCCTCTCACTACAGCTCCAGTGGCGGAGGAGGGGTTGGCAGTGGGTCAGTGGTCCGCGATTCACGCAGCTCCCGCTATGTAAATAGTCCCCACAAAGAGGATGTAAGTGCGCATCACCGCTCTAGCCACGATCACGGATATCAGGGACGTTACTCTGGTGCTGGGTCGAGCAGTCACGATACCAGGAAGGTGAAACGACTGTCGCCGGGTAAGTTTGATTTTAATTAAGGCAAATGTGGTTTACTTACTTTGGAAAACTGTGGCAGAGCTGGACCGCTACAACCATCAGCCAAGCACGCCACCCCACAAGCGTCGGAAGTTTAGCGATGGCAGGGAAGTGGGCCTCGGAAACTTTGAGCACAGTAGACACCACTCTGGAAAGTACGAACGATACAGCAGAGATCGATATTCTAGGCGGTCATCAAGGTAACGTTTTTCCTATATTTTATGTGAATAGCTCTAATTACCTACTGACTTCGCTTATTATTAAATACTTTAATTATTTTTGAAGTGTACATATGTGAGTAGTGCAATGGTAATTAGAACTAATTATTTAACTGAAATTGTATTTCGTTATTATTCATATATCTAACAATACAATTTTCCAAACTATATCAAGGAGCCCCAGTGTGCAGCACTCACGAAGTCGGCAATCTCCCAGCGGCGGCCTGTCAAGTGGTTCGAACGCGTTTCGCCATGGTGGCAGTCACAAACACAAGTATGGGACCACTGTTAGCTCGACGCCGTCGCATACGACGAGGACCTCAAAACGCGCTTCGGGAACTGGTACCTCTGGCGATCGCTACTCGAGGTCGCCCAGAACAAGTTCGCGGTACATGGAGTCATCACCGCCATCGCCAGTCGGAGCTTCCGGTTCGCATCACTATCATCATCGCCGTTCGCCAAGGATGCGCCAGAGGACCAGAGGCGACAGTCGTCGCCGGTCGCCCAGTTCGGCCAGCAGCGAAAGTTCTGCCTCTCGCAGCCGATCACCAACGTCAAGAGATCTAAAGCACAAGCGCGAAGAGTACATTAAGAAGATCAGTGAGACTAGCCTATTTGCCGAGCTGGTAAAGGATCGTCACAAAAGGCAGAAGGCGCTGAAGGAAATCATTGAGCGGCAAGAGGAGAACAGCAATAGCAACAGCAACGGTGCACTGACTATTAACGACAACAGTTCCTCCGTGGATGGCAATACACCCAACGCGGCTGATGGCCGATCTGCCCCTGGAAGTGGAACACCAGCAGCGGCGTCAACAACTTCCAATGGGCTTCAAGCTTTGGGTAGCAAGCCGGATCTGGACCTCAACAACATTCCCATGCCAAACAAGCAGAACGATTCTGTGGTTTCGAATCCGGCTTCAAACGCCGATGTTCCGGACAGTGTCGCGCAGTTGAAGCAACCTTTGCTGGTGCCACCGTTCTCGGCTAGTAAGAACAACATAAAACCGAAGAGCCTGACTTCTTTGCCGCTGCCGCCGGGTATGAATGTGCTCGACTTGGCCGGTGCAAGGTCTCCCTCTCCGGGGCAAAAGAAGGAATCGGACGAAAAGAACGTTACTTCAAGCGGCAGCGCCAACAAGAGCGTGCTCAATCTTCCTATGCCGCCAGTAATTCCCGGCAGCGAAGAGCTTAGTGGCGATGATGATGTTATCGACAGTCCTGAAGACTTTGATGCACCCGCGGTTGGCACTGTGCACGGTCACGGTGGTGGGCCAGGGACAACTCGTCAGCGCCCAGTGATACTCAACCGTCGTGACTCGCGAAACAACGTACGCGACTGGGGCGAGCGCTGTGTGGATGTTTTTGAGATGATTGCGCAAATAGGGGAAGGAACTTACGGACAGGTAAAAATGGGATGCTTGGTGGATCTTTTGATTAAATCTGATTTTCTGTCATTTGCTTTGCAGGTTTACAAGGCGCGGGATCATCATACCAATGACATGGTAGCACTGAAGAAGGTTCGGCTGGAGCACGAGAAGGAGGGCTTTCCCATTACAGCTGTTCGTGAAATCAAAATTCTGAGACAACTTAACCATCGCAATATAGTCAACCTGCATGAAATTGTGACGGACAAGCAGGATGCTGTGGAGTTCCGTAAAGACAAGGGATCCTTCTACTTGGTGTTTGAGTACATGGATCACGACTTGATGGGTCTGCTGGAGTCTGGCATGGTCGACTTCAACGAGGAAAACAACGCAAGCATTATGAAGCAGCTCTTGGACGGCCTCAACTACTGCCACAAAAAGAATTTTCTGCATCGAGACATCAAGTGCTCGAACATTTTAATGAACAACAGGTGGGAAGATAATCATTTGGGTGGCTTATGTTGGTGGGTGGCTTAAGTGCACGAGCAGTTCCGCGCATTGCTATCGATATTACCCTTACAAACATACAAAGGCAATATTCATAACCAGCCGTCATTCTCTAATCAATATTATATTATTCTCTGATTGAGTCCAAAAAGGGATTCATTCTTAAACGCTTTGGTGTTAAATAATCCTTAAAGTTTACACCAATTTCTCAAGCATATATTTTCTAAATTTAGTTTTCTTATAATATTTATTGACAATATTGAATTACTTTGCAGGGGTAAAGTAAAACTAGCTGACTTTGGGCTGGCACGACTATACAATGCGGACGATCGGGAACGCCCCTACACGAACAAAGTAATTACCTTGTGGTATCGTCCTCCTGAGCTTTTGCTGGGTGAGGAGCGTTACGGCCCGTCGATAGACGTGTGGTCCTGCGGGTGCATCCTCGGCGAACTCTTTGTGAAGCGGCCCCTGTTCCAGGCTAATGCGGAAATGGCGCAGCTTGAAACGATATCAAAGATCTGTGGATCCCCGGTTCCTGCCGTGTGGCCGAATGTAATTAAGCTGCCTCTGTTCCACACTCTCAAACAAAAGAAGACGCACCGCCGCCGTCTACGAGAAGACTTTGAATTCATGCCAGCCCCTGCACTTGATCTGCTGGACAAAATGCTTGATTTAGATCCGGACAAGCGCATCACAGCAGAAGACGCGCTCCGGTCACCGTGGCTAAGGAAAATCAACCCCGACGAGTGAGTACACATGGTCTTAAACCCTGTGTACATCTCAAGCATGGAAATAACTTTATATTTTTGCAGAATGCCAACGCCACAATTGCCCACATGGCAGGACTGCCATGAGCTTTGGAGTAAGAAGCGCCGTCGGCAGATGCGGGAGCAACAGGAGTCGCTTCCTCCTACGGTGATAGCCTCGACCAAATACCAACAGCATGGAGCAACCATGGTGGGGGATGCTTAGCATTTGCTGTTTGCTTCGCTACTTAATGTGAAGGAGAGCTACATACAGCGTGAAGGCGAGGAGTGTTCCTGGTGGCACTAGTAACTAGCCGTAACTAGCAATAACGTAACCAATAAGGGATTCTGTTATCCCTGGACAGGGCCAGAATAGGTTGACTTAGACTTGCTCTAGCTCTGTCGAGTTAAAGACAGCTTCAATAAAGTCTTGGCTACATTTATAAAATGCTTTATATGTTGGGAAAATTGAATCAATCGCTGTATAAACGAGATGTTATATATTCGCAAAGATAAATATTTTAAAAATGATTTTATACATATTTTACTATTCAATTTAATTGCTATTAGTTTTTTTATTTTTGAATAAACTGGCAATCTGAAGACAACGTGCATGATCGAGAATAAAAACTTCGCGTAACGAAATTGTAAACTGTTAACACAGTACGTATTCGCAACAGCAAAGGCGATTTGTAAGTGACCATGTTTCAAAGCTACGAAATAAGCATATATAACGAGCAGTTAAAGATTAGCATTTTAATTATAAAGAACTTGTTAAATAATAATAGACTACAGATAGTGTATTGACTAGTTTAGTTTATTGTTAAGTATGTAAGAAAGGTGTAAATTATAAATGAATTTATCAAGTAAATATGTACTATGTATTTACCCAAGCACAGGCATTTGATAAGTTTATATTTTAATATGATGTTAGAACGCACACAGCATCAGATTTACTTTGCATGATGTGCGTGAGACTGAAATCAATTCACTTTAAATTGTGTAAATAGGTTGAACATTTCTAACATTACACACGATCAAACAAAATTACAATCTCCAAATGCAAATCAAATTGACTAAATTCATTATTGGTACATAAAATCCTACCCAAATAAAAGTTAAACATACGAAGTGTACTTTAAATTAATTGATAGCTGATTCGAATATTTTTCTCTTAATGTGAAATAGATTAAATAGATTTTGAAAGGTGTAAACGGTTTTCATTTAAGAAATCAATTACCAAGTGGGAAATTGGTCCTAAAGTTATCCATTTTTTCTGTGCCAGGTTTTTAAGACTAAGATATGATCAATCACTTTACAGGAAAAAAATTTTTTTTTTAATAGAAATAGTTTTTGTCACAAATGTATTCAACATATTATTAAACAAAAAGTTTCAAAAGAAGGGCCACCAAAATTTATGTAAAATTTTCTATAGCTGTGCCGTTAATTACTTAAAATTTAATTATATTTCAAAAATAATAAAAAATCATGTGGTATAGTTAAGTTGAGTTAGAAAAAGTGTTCATTTAAATTTGAAAAGCATATTAGCGATACGGCCACTCAAAGTAAGAAATCTGGTATTTTTATCGTTCGTGAACAAACGAAGTGATTCGGTATTTTCGAAAGGTCCCACTAAGTGCAGCATATATATAAATGCGTTTCATCATCAGATTTGTATGTATATTGTGTCAGTTCGCCTTTGTTTTTTAATTGCTAGTCCGTCAATTAAGAAATGCTTTTACGGTGTGTGTCCAACTAATCGGGATAACCTTTCCTCGGGACGAGCCCACTGGAAGGGCTGTTTGGGAGCATAAACAATGGAAAGGGTTGCATCTGTGGGAGCGTGTATGTTTGTATACGTATACCCACACCATTGTTACGATGCACCTGGAAGGCCAAAAGAGAAATGCAGTGGAAAGTGTATTGTTGCAGTGTGTTAGCGATCCTGGCCAGCTGAGTGGCTGCGCGGATTAGACACAGTGCTATCCGGTTCTACACAGATACTGGCGATCCAGGGTTTGGCCTGGTGTCTAGACATTTTGAAAAGAAAGTGAGGAAAACAGTGTGTGCGTGTATGTAAATAGATGTATTTTCCCATTCCTTTGTACCGAAAACAAAGCAAAGTTGATTAATACGAGCTAAGACAGTCGGGGGCGAAAGTATTGGCCAAAACAGATTCCTTAAATTTCTCTCTTCTCAAGTGCTCCAAAATAAGCTTATCGTCAAACTTTAGCTGCTATCTGTTATGACGTAGTAAAATTTGTAAGATTTTAAAATAAGGTTATTCATTGTTGATGTCAAACTTTTACGATTCCTGATAATTTTTTGCATATGTCCAGCTATTTTAGGAGACTAATATTTCTTGCAGTACTGAATTTAATTAAGGGATAGTTACAATTGCGTTCTATTCCACAACAGACCCCATTGTTTGAAGTCTATGATATGGGGGTGCACTTTTGCTGGTGGTGTGGGTGAACCAGTTTTCTCCCATGGAGCATTAAAAATTATAGAGGTAATTTTACAGTCCAAAAAAGAAATCGCATGAGTATGAGTAAGAAAACTCCATAACCTTTAAATGCGACACAATCAAAACAAAAGTGTTGTCGAAATTTCAATACAAGTCAAGACTAGTTGAATCATACTAAATGTGTTAAACAGTATAAAACTTTAGCTTTGAGATAATATAATTTAACTTTTCTAATTTCCCTCGGTTTCCCAAGTATATGAATGAAGCCATGCCAACATTTTAGTCAACGACTGTGCGGCCATCAGCTAGGGATGTACATACGCAAGTAAAATGCATGTACATTGCACTTACACATGTATATACATACAAATGTAATGTGTAGGAAAAAAAAGAGCCGAATGAAAATACCCTTGATTTTGATATTGATTGATTTTGACTATTGACGAGATTAGCAGACTCGATAAGTGGCTCTCTCATTTTTGGGTAGTAATATTTGTAAGGAAGCTTTTAAACAAGATACACCACAAACTGCACTTTCCATAGCAGCGGGTTAAAGGTCGAACCACGAAACAAAGTTACATATAAAGCCCCAAATGAGGCATTAATTATTTTCTGGGACCCGTACCCCGTCAATAGAATGATAACGAACTGCATTCTTACAATGTAACAGGAATATAATGTGCTATACCTCCACTGCAGGTCGTAGATTGAACTGCTATCAGCAAGTGCTATCAACTGCCATAAACGGAGCCACAATCACGATAACATCACTTGAGCAATCGTCGACTCAGGCCGCATAGGCCCATCAGGCAGCGGTTCAGGTTGGAGGCACTTGCTCGGCATCGGGTTCCGGTAGAGAGGCTGAGCCTGAGGCAGAGCCTGCTTGTTGCTGCCGCGTTCGCAAAGGACTCAAAATTGATAGAAACAACAAAAAGTCTGCTGCAACTGGTGCCTCATCTGAGGACCAGCCGCCGCGCAAAAAGGGTCGTCGCTCAGGAGGCTCAGGCTCCGCGTCCTCATCCGCTTATTCCACTTCCCCTGCCGCAGGATCAGTTGATGCGGCATCCACGTCGCGAGCGGCCCAGCAGTTACAGCTCCAACTAAACTCATCCAGTTCTACAGAGCGCAGCACGGCAGCATCCGCAAATCCTAGCAGAGGGCACCACAAACCGATAGACAGCAACAAAAGACCACGCGATCGTAGTAGCAGCAGTACACAGGGCTCCGAGGCAACCATGCAGAGCACCAGTTCCACGTCGAGCGGCTCTTGCTCCAGGCCCCTCGAGGGTTCCACACTCAATTCCGGCGGCAGTGCCGAGAACGTGGCTCGCGATGGAGGCAGTGGCGATGACAGCGTCGGCATCGGTGATGAGAATCCATCGGGCAGCAGCGCCGCCACGAACGGACACGACTCCAAACACAACGGCTTCATTGTCAACAATAACGGCAGCAGCAGTCGCATCGTCGACGGCGAGAACAATCGGGAAAACACCAGCTGCAGCGGTGTGCAGCTGGACAAGTCCAACCAAGAGATCATCCGGCTGATCGGACAGTATCTGCATGACGTCGGTCTCGATAAGTCAGTCCAAACGCTCATGTTGGAATCCGGATGCTACTTGGAACACCCCTCTGCAACCAAGTTTAGGGAGCACGTCCTAATGGGTGACTGGTCAAAGGCAGATTCAGACCTTAAGGTAAATAAGCTTCTCTTTCGTACTAGCATGGTCATGAGTTTTTTTAGTTTGGTGCTTGTTTTGCGGAGGATTGGATTATCAATATTTGAAATGAGATTTCAATACTTCAACTATTCCAATCGCTACTACTACTACACTATAACTTTCAAAACGAAAACAATTTTTTTTTTGTGTTTCAAGTGCTCGAGTGTTTTCAAACTAAGGCCCTCTTATTATTAAAATATATTTTTAAGCAGCTACTAAAATCTTAAGACCTTAATATTGCAGGACCTAGAGCCACTAATCGACAATGGGAAATTGGCAACGATCACCGAAATGAAGTTCATATTGCTGGAGCAAAAGTATTTAGAGCATTTGGATGATGGCAATCCCTTGGACGCCCTTCACGTCCTTCGCAGCGAGCTGACTCCCCTGCAGCACAACATAACGCGTGTGCACCAGCTGTCCTCGTACATGATGTGTTCTACCAACCAAGACCTTTACCAGCGTGCCAAGTGGGAGGGCAAGGGCATCCTGTCGCGTGCCTTGGTCATGGAGCGCCTACAGACATTTATGCCGCCGTCGGTGATGATGTCGCCACGGCGCCTGCGCACCCTGCTGCAGCAGGCCGTGGAGCTGCAGAGCCAACACTGCCCCTGCCACGACATGGCGTGGGAGACGAATCTGGAGACAGTCTCGCTGCTCACCGACCACTGCTGCACCACGGACGGCTTTCCAATGCAAACTATTCAGATTCTCACCGACCATTGCGACGAGGTCTGGTTCTGCAAGTTCTCGCCCGATGGCCTCAAGCTAGCGACGGGCAGCAAAGACTCCACTGTGATTATCTGGGATGTTGATCCGTACAAGCTGACCCTTAAGCACCGTCGCGTTCTCGACGGTCAGGCCCAGCTTAGCGTGAGCTTCGTCAGCTGGAGCCCCGACTCCAAGCTCATCCTTGTCGGCGGCACCGAGGACTCCCATGAGCTCTACATCTGGAACGTGGACGACGGCAAGCTAGTGGTCAAGTTCTCGCAGTCTCTGGAGGACAGCCTGGCCTGCGGTGCCTTCAGTCGCGATGGCGCTCGATTCGTCTGCGGCGGCCAGAAGGGTCAGCTTTACCTATGCGACCTCAACGGTACCATCGTGGACTCCTGGGAGGGAGTGCGCGTAAACAGCATAGCCTTTCGGGCGGACAACAAAACGATCTTAGCGGCGGATAATCATTACCGAATCAGAGGGTGAGCGGAATTAGTTGTGGGTGCTAGCACTTAGCAGACTTGATGCACCAAAGCATTCATTTATTATCTAAAGTTTTATTTATGTGTTATAAAAAATTTAAAAACATTACCTTATATAGGCTCTAAAAATGTTCCTTTTAATATAAAGGGACTGTAAATCAGCAAGTCAATGATTATTTTTACGATATAAATTAAAAACTCACCTAACTCCAATAGAGCACAATTTAAGTGTTTCTTCTTTTTTCAGGTACAACTTTGATAGCCCGCGTTCAGACTTTGATATTCTGAGGGAGCCACATCCCATAATGACCTTTAGTATCAACTCCGCCGACCGCTTGGCCTTGCTGAACGTCTCGAACCAAGGCCTTCACCTTTGGGACATCGAGGACAAGTGCCTTGTGCGCCGTTTCCAGGGAATACGTCAGAGCAACTTCGCCATCCACTCCTGCTTCGGCGGCGTTAACGAGAGCTTCGTTGCCAGCGGCAGTGAGGACAAGGTTGTCTACATTTGGCACATCAAGCGCGAGGAGCCGCTGGCCAAGCTGGCCGGGCACACTAAGACGGTGAACTGCGTGTCCTGGAATCCCGTGTACCCGTCCCTGCTGGCCAGCGCAAGCGATGACGCCACCGTGAGAATCTGGGGACCGAAGCCCAACGGCAGCAGCGCAACGACTGAGAGCGACGATTGCTCTTCTAGCTCGTCTTCGTCCTCCTGGAATATGACTTAAGGTCCCGAGCAGTAGCAAATGGATGTGAGTGGGATAGATTTTGGATGCTGATATAGTTATAGTGCGCCCTGATTTCGATATAAAGCTTAATGCGTACCGCTCTGATGGCGCATCGGGGTCGTCGTTGCTACAAACTGCCATTACAACAATATGTATGAGCAGCATGACTTACGATTAGCATTAATTACTTAAGTACATTAATACGAAAGGAGAGGCATAACATCATATCTACTATGCTATAACAAGAAATCGATTCGTTCTCAGATTTCTTTTTTATATATGTATGCATACGGCGATGCGAATTAATATTTCCGGCCTATATTAGCGACTCTTCTCGATCTTTTCATTTATTAAAAGTGCGATCGACCTGCTTGGTTTTCAAATTATTAAAGATTGCCATTTGATTTGTTCTATGCAGTTTCCGACATTTAGTATGTAACACGATTTGACGTAATTGATACCCAGCAGACACAATAAAAGTAGTTCTATATATGTTTTTAAATGTCGATGTTTCTTTTCGATTAACGTGGGTCATAAGCAATCAATAAAATTTGAGTAAAAAACTAGCTTGCTTTTTTATTTTAGGTCATGTCACATATTTCAGAGCAAAGTGCTGTCTTTGAAGAGTTATATTTTTGTTAAATAAAATTTTGGTTTACTATTTTCAGCCTTCTATAATCAATTGTCCTCCACCACTAGTGATACAAACTGCCTCGCGGTTTCCTTGAAGGCGAAAGCTATAACAACCAAAGTTAGAGCCCACCATCGAAGGTTCTTCCTAGTGGCTCCGACTGCCTGGTAGGCGAGGACCAGGGAGCAGAGGTGATGTCCCATGACCAGAAGATGGTGCAAGTTCCGGCCAAAAACGGTCGTGTTATTTCGCCACACCAAAATGGGCAGAAGGAAGAACTTGGACAGGTTGGATATCAGCACCACTTTGAGTATAATTAAAGAAAAATTTCGAAAGCCTATTTTCTGCATCCAATCAATACTCAGAGTGGCGGTGATTATTAGCAGCAATAGAGTCATGAACATGTAATCTGTAAAATTGAGAAATTGATTAGGGTAAGTCCTCGTTTTTCTCACAAAAACCAAGGTTAAATACCTCCCATGTTTTGAAGGGTATATGTGTAAAAGCCCTTTTCGTGGACATGCAAAGAGGCATTCGGAGGGTCGGGCAGTTTTTGGCGGCACAGCGCAAAGGATTCCAGGAGCAGCACCACCAGCGAAACCTTCCAGTAGAGCTATACATAGCATATATTTTAGAGCATTACACCGAAGGGACATTCTCACCTCGTCACCTTAAAGTCGCCATTGTATATAATGTGCCGGAAGGCGCACGAATCTAATAGCAGTGCATCTATTAATATGATAAACTCCTCGAACTCAATGTATTTATCCGTGATTTGGTGACAGTTGTCCTGCGGAATAGTAATTAAGTTACACAAATCAAAAGATAGCTCTCTTCATTATTTTCTTACGCATTGCGTGGTTTTCATAGTATTGCTGTATTTCTTGAACAGTTCTTTTACTCTGTGTCCACAATTAACGCACACAAATCGCTTCTTTTCGGACATTTTGCATCCATTTAAAGTTTCATTGGGCTGCCCGAAAAACAAACACTTGGATCTATCAGCTGATTAGTATTACCGTTTTTACAGAACTAAATAATACAGGCAATGCACTTTTTAACCGTTAAAAATTGAGAAATACTGAAATTTTCCCAAATCCAATGCCTTTTAAATCCCTATTATAAAATTACGTTGTAAGATAGTTCAAAGAAGTCGGGCTTTTCAAACGATTTCAAAACCTAAAACAAAGGGCCAAACAATCGAACTTGAAATAACAAATAATTACTGTTTCTGATTGATAGACAATTTAAAATAGGGAATTATTAAAATAAGAATATGCAACTTAAAATCGTAAGATATATTTATTATATTAAAGAAAAATCATTCAGAAGATATTTACCGGACACTAACTGCTATTCCTTCTAGTACCAACATTGCTCATTGTATTGTGCTCTAAGTCAGCTTAATATAATATTTTCATCAAGAGAAATTATAAATTCAAAATCGGATAAAATACTTACTAAGTACATAAATCATTTTATGGTGAGTACCAAACAAATCCACCTGATAAACCTGACAATGAAAATCTTGTAAATCTTATAAAGCCCCTACATTATAGATCAGCCTAGAAATTGTTTCACTTTTTATTTATTCCATTCCTGCGCTTTATCATTAACATATTACAAATGGTATTTTTAGTCTAATCTAGGTACAACTTCAGCCAGATTGGTTAGTTTTTGTTTTGAACAATTTTTAAAATGGGAAATGGCACAATTAGTATTCGATTCAAGGCTCATTTTATATTTTTAATTTCTTCGAACGGACCCCGAATATTTGCTTACAATTATTAGTTAGTAACTTCAAAGCATTTTGATTCACGAGTTTATTCTGTTTAATAATTTATGTTGTAATCCAGTTCAAAATCAAAGAAAAATATCACTTCTGGATAGGTTTAGCTATTTTGCAAATCTTATTGGACAAACTCAAAATTTCACAAAAATGTAGTTTACTACACTTACATAGCTAACATTACGCCTTCTCATTATGCGATTAGGTTACATCCAGCGAATTCCTACGAGGGTCCTCAATGTGGTACATGACATCGGAAGAAAGGAAGATTAGAACAAAGGCATTGCGTTGCAGCTTTTGCGATAGCATGTATTTGTTAAAGTGAAATTTTCATTCTATATCATACTTCAACGACCATATTTGAGTTTTTAAAACTATGTACTTATTTCCAATTACTCATAAGATATATTTTGTTTGTCAACTAGAATCACATACAAATGGGTTCGAATCGCTGAACCCGATTCTATGCAATTATTGAGATTTTTAAGTTATTGTTACATTAATTGTAGATTTTGGATTTTAAACATTTTGGGTTCATATGCTAGTTCCCTTTGTATATTTAATTGTTGCTTTTCCCATGGACAACACATTACATTTGTATCAGTAAAAATAAAACATTTTAAAGAGGTACATTTCGAAAGTATAAACTTAAAATTCATATACAGTAAAGATGTTATACATATCATATTTGCAGTGGATTGGGTATTACGCTTGTGGCCAACAATTACAATTATACTGAATTATAGGTATGCAACAGTAATACTTTAACACAAAGGCTCATAACAATAACAAAAATTTTATTTATCGGCGAAAGGGAATAGTTTCTGCTCGGTTTGATACATAGATTCATTCGATATTGAATGTATTCAAGTATCCAGATTTATGTGCTCATGTGGATTGGTGTGTGCGTTTCACTTAGTTGTAGTTGTTAAACTTCAAAAAATGAGTAGAAAACCGATTAAAGAATGTATGCATTTTTATCTTTACAATTCAGTCTGAAAGCCATAATTTACAGTCACCAGTTTTGAAAATGTACTGTTTCCTGCTTAACTCTTAAAGTTGTGTATTGAAATTTAATGATATATCAAGGTTCCTTCTGGTTTTGGTAAAACCACATTTTAAAGGTATTAAATGTAATTTAATTCAATACAAGTACGGAAAGTTGCTGTAAATTTCGTTGCATTAAGTGGAGAATAAATATTATGTAACCTAAATTTGGTACCCAAATACATTATTTTGTTTAATTTCGCATTCGATATTTGGCTCAGTATCGTTTATATATATCGTGTGTGAATATTGTTTACGTGTTCCTGGGACTTTACATCCAAATTTTAATGCTTTTGGGCTGATGTTTCTTTTTTTTGTTTCCTTCTGCTTCAGAAGCTTAGTCTTCATCCGAGTAATCTGAACTTTCGGAACTAGTAATATCACTTGAAATCATCTCCAGCCAATGATAATCTCGCCGATCTACGTAGTCCCAGAGATATATCTATAAAATATGACATACATTAATTTTGGTGACCTTCTCTAACGATTTTAGGTTAGCTTGTTACAGTTACCTAATAAATACAAAAATACACCTAAAAAATACAAAATTGCCTAATAAAACAACCATTCAAATAAAAATGTAAGGAATTAGATTGTACATGCTCGATCTCAGATTTTGTACTCACATCAAGTAAATCGATTATTTCATTCTGGCTCTGTAACTTTCGGGTGCGCTTCGGCAAACCCACATCGACGATATCTCCGTTGGGCAGAGCGTGCTTGTAGAAACACTTGTTACCAAAGGGGCACTTGCCCTCTCCTTTTTTAAAGTATTTGCAGTCCTTTGCTCCCAAAGCGGCGCGGTAATCGTTGAGCAATTTGTCCTTTTCCTCCTTGGTCTCCATCCAGAACGCACTGGGACAGACAAAATCCGAGCACACGCGACATTCGGGGCAAGCTCTGCAGATTTACGATCAAAATTAGGTCAAAATTATACCACCAAAGCCTCAAACATACATCAATTTAGTCTGCATTCAGCTTATTGTTTTGTATGTTTAAGGTATTAGCATCTAGTTAACGAGTAATGCTTCAATTGAAAGGATTATTTAGAAACGCATTATATTTACGAAACTTGTTTGTCGTTCCACTTTATTAAGCAGAATGAATAGTTTGGTTAAAATTCTTACTACAACTTCGATTTTTAATTGGATAATTACTTTAATTACTTGGTAGTCACCAAAGAAGCGTCTCTAAAGCATTTACTTACCGCGTTATTTTGTTCTCAAACTGTTTGGCCTGACGCCATGTGCGAATGCACTCCAAGCAGAATATGTGGTTGCAGTTGGGGAGAATGCCGAAGCGCTTTTCTCTTCCCGCCTTTTCCATAATCGTGTCAAAGCAGATGCCGCACGTCTTGTCCTTGGATCTGGCAATGGCGAAGGACAGCTCCATGGCCTGCTCGTGCTGCTGAAGGCACTCACGGTTGTGACTCCTCCGCTGAACTTGATCCGTGGGATGCAGGCAATACTGGTCGCACATTTCGCACAGCTCCATGTGAATGGGGTAAGCGGAGAATTCGCCCCAGGCGCAGGAACTGTTCTCCTCGCCATAGTCCTCTTTGTTCAGAGACGAAGGTCCGCCCACTACTTCGGCCCAGGAGACACCCGGGGCTAATGTATCGTAGCTGGCTCCAGCCTGCGCCTCCATCACCGCCTCAGGGTCCACAGTGGTCTCAAATTCGCTTTGTTCGTGGGCAGTATAGCGCTTTTGGCTAGGCACAAACACAGGGGCGTTCGCCCAGTTCCTCTGCTGACTGGAGATGCTGGCGCTGCGGCTGCCAATGGTGCTGCTGCTGCTTGTACTAGGCTTCGGCAGCACGTCGGTGGCCACCTGCTCCTCGCACTCGGGACGACCGCGGCTCAGGTCGTGGGAGAAGCGGCAAAGTTCCCCAAAGCGGCAGATGCCGCGCACGTAGTAGCGGCAGATGGTCTGGCTCCGGCCAAGAGCCATGCCGCTGATGGCTGTATCGCTGCTGGTGACGGCACTCATTTCGCTACGATGATCGCAAAAGGGTTTTCGGGTTTTCAAATCACTGACAAGTCTGGACCTGATGACCTGAAAGCAAAGGCGAGGGGTTAGCGATTGACGCTAGGCAAAATGGGTAAATTCAGGAAAATGTGACCTCCAGTCTCAAGCGTTCTTACCCCCAAACGAACATACCTACAGACACAGCCACTGCGTACATACGCAGATTCGGCAAACAGAGCCCGTGTACCCTTAAACCACAGTTGTTCGGGAGTTTCCGCAATCCTTAGCAGGAAAGCACACGAAATGCACTCGTGACACCTTTTGCATTTCAAATATCCCCTTAGCATCAGTGAAATATGCAATGTAAGTATGTATGCAAGTGCGAGGATTCCTGTACGCATATGAACGTTGCGATCCCGCACTTCAAAATAACCCTTGCATCGCACGCGATGAATGTTTTACATTACCTGCTTGCTTTCAGGGAGTGCGACTTCTTGAAATCGAAGCTGGTTTAATGTCCACAGCACTCACAGTTTCTTACTTTGTCGTTTTATGCACCTTGGATCACATTCACAATTTTTTTCCGCAGTGTGACCAAAGCCATTGAAGACTAAAATCACACGCACAACAAACCGTTTACTGTTTGAATGTTCGAACGCTTTTTAAATTTTACTAGGAATTCTGGGAAAGGAACAAAAGAATGAAAACGACAACAGAAGAGAACGTTTTATTCGACTATCAGATACCCGAGAAATTTTTTAATTTTTTTGGCATATCAATAGACAGAATATCAAACTGGACAGAAAGGCGTAACGGTTTTGGGCCGTTAGAATTGGCGTAGCAATAATCTTCATCTTAATCCTTCTACATACATAACGAATCTACTAAGCCTTCTTATTTACGAGTAACGGGCATAATGATGTAAGATAATATTTAATAATAAGATTTACAGTGTTACTCCCCCATTCTATCAAAGCTTAGAAAGCAGTTTACTAATCAAAAGGATTTATTTCCACCCGGCTATTTATTTAATTAGTGTTAAAGGGTATACCATTTGTATGTATATTGTATAAATAATTGCTCCTAATAATGACGCGGCAATGACAGGAGCGCAGCGTAACTTCACTCGAAAAAATTTATAAATGATACGTGGTCAAATTCTGTTAGTGAACAGATGGAGAGGATTTAACGGAGGATATAACGTAGTTGTAACGTTCTAAAGCTTTAATATCTATATTTATTTATCTGACATTATCTCAATGTAATAATTCCGCTTGTGTGAATATAAAATTTATCTGACTATCAAATGTACCTGAACATATTTGCTGTGTAGCAGTAACGCTCTAATTGACTTTGAAACTAAATAAGATACCATTTCTAACGTAAATTAAGGCTATTACAGGCAATCTGAAGTAATTAGAAGTTATTCGGGCCAACTCAGGTGAACAGTATTCATAAAATTCTTCTAAAAACCAGACCATGCGCTTGATAAAGAAATTCCATGGAAAAATTCGAAGCGTTAGCCGAAAAAGGGGAAAAAGTTTCCTAAGAAATACGTCAATGGAAATGCTTAAGTACGTTATTAGTGATAATAATTATTCTTGGTGGATAAAGCTTTACTTCGCCATCATATTCGCCTTGGTTCTTTTTGTGGCCGTGAACTTGGCGGTTGGAATTTACAATAAGTGGGACAGCACACCAGTTATTATTGGAAGTATATAAATCATAACATATATTACTTTTAGGGATATGAATACATTTTAATCTTACTTTAAAGTTAGCTCTAAGATGACTCCCATTGATCAAATTCCGTTTCCAACCATAACGGTTTGCAATATGAACCAGGCTAAAAAGTCGAAAGTAGAGCATTTAATGCCGTAAGTATCATTCAAGTCCCATGGAAACCCAATTATATAATAAACTCTATTAGGGGCTCCATAAGATACGCCATGCTTCAAAAGACCTGCTATAAGGAGTCAAATTTCTCGCAATACATGGATACTCAGCACAGAAATGAAACATTCTCAAATTTCATATTGGATGTTTCCGAGAAGTGTGCAGATCTGATAGTATCCTGCATATTTCATCAACAAAGGATACCCTGCACTGACATCTTTAGAGAAACTTTCGTGGATGAAGGATTGTGCTGCATATTTAATGTCTTGCATCCGTATTATCTTTATAAGTTCAAGTAGGGTTCAACGAAGGTCAAAAGAACGAATAACTTACTTACTCATTTAAAGATCGCCCTACATTCGGGACTTCACTTCGTCCGACAGGTTTGCAGATATCGCCGTGGACTGGGATCCAATATCTGGCTACCCACAGAGACTACCCTCAAGTTACTATCCGCGTCCGGGAGTTGGAGTTGGTACCTCGATGGGTCTGCAAATCGTTCTCAACGGTCACGTGGACGACTATTTCTGCTCCTCCACAAACGGACAGGGCTTTAAGGTAAGTTGTGTTGTACGCTTTTTGCCCAGCTAGCTTATACCTTTCAGATACCTTTCAGATACTCCTGTATAATCCGATAGACCAGCCGCGCATGAAGGAGTCAGGATTACCTGTGATGATTGGGCACCAGACGAGTTTTCGCATCATAGCTAGAAACGTTGAGGCTACACCCTCTATAAGGAATATTCACAGGACGAAACGCCAGTGTATTTTTAGTGACGAACAGGAATTACTCTTCTATCGCTACTATACGCGCCGAAACTGCGAGGCCGAGTGCGACTCCATGTTTTTCCTGAGACTTTGCAGTTGTATTCCCTACTACCTACCACTAATTTATCCCAACGCCTCAGTGTGCGATGTGTTCCACTTTGAATGTCTGAATCGGGCAGAGTCCCAGATCTTCGACCTACAGAGCTCTCAGTGCAAGGAGTTTTGCCTGACCAGCTGCCACGACCTAATTTTCTTTCCCGATGCATTTTCCACTCCATTCAGCCAAAAGGACGTCAAGGCACAGACCAACTACTTGACGAATTTCTCAAGTGAATACATGCGCAAAAACTTGGCGGTAGTAAACTTTTTTCACACCGACAACTATTTCAGGAGCAGTGTAAGGACTTCGTATACCGGACCCACTGAATATATGGGTATGCTATTTATTAAATTTTTTAGATCTTAAATACTTTCTACGTTATTGTTATATCGTTACTAGAACAGTAATTGCAATTCCGATAATATTCCGAGTCTATCAGGGATGCCCGTCCGTCTGATAGTATAAACGTCCATGTTTTTTTTTTTTTAACTCGAGGGGGTATTTTAAGTCGATTAATAAAAACAGTCCATGTAGTGACGATGTTCACCCGGAGTGTAATGCACAATAAGAGAGTGTGTAATGCACAATCTGCTTAAAAAATCCAAATATTACCGTTTATCAGAAGGTATTTTTATGCTCAAAGTTGCATACTTAGGAGTTAATTTATTTGATACAAATCAAATATTACTATTTGTCGTTACATAACGTATGTAACTCGTCACCTCGTAAGGAAATATTTTTGCTTGATTTTGCCTAGTACCATACAAAAGAGCTTCAGGCTTATCCAAAATTGATAAAAACAAATTATACAACTTTTATATAGAGATGGTTTTAGAATTCAAGGCAGTTGACTAAAGCGTTGTATCTTCCTTGTATCTTTTCCAGCGTCAACTGGTGGAATCATGAGCCTAATGATTGGTTTCAGTGTAATATTCCTTGCGGAGATAATATACATCATTTTGTTTGTTTCAACATTGTTGCTTATATTAATATTCTGAATTAGTAAATAAAATAAACAACTTTAAATGTGTTACATAATCTAAATTACTTTTCCACAGGACTAACATTAAATAATGGACTGGTGTAGAAAAATGTAAAAGAATGTACATATGTAAATATAATCAAACAAAAATATCGCACAACGGTCATACAAATCCGATATTTTAATGCCGATAGTTCAGGCAGCACAGCACCTGGCAACCCTGGGGAATTACAGTTCAGTGGCAAAGTGACAAGCAAAAATACGAAAATGGTTCTGGAGAGTACTATGATATGGTAAATTATTGTTTTTTGAGCAATACGAAGAGCTTCCGCTAGTTTTCCCGTACTGCTTGCAACGGCACACAGTCTGGCACTCATATTTTGCTCTTTTCCAGCTTTGATAACAGCGACTTCCAGCGCAACGGAGACTACTTTCCAACTCGTCTCATCGTCCAGAGAGATGGCATCAATCTGGTCTGCCTGACCAAGCTGCGTTCCAATCCCGAGAACAATGTGGGCCTGATGACTCTGTCCAAGTGAGTGTGGAGCGTTTGTGCCCATGCCACATATTCATTATGTCTTTGTTTATACCTCAGCACCGTTGAAGTGCTGGCCACTCTTACTAGCGATGCAGGACGGATTTTCTCAAAGATGCATCTGGTTCAGCCGAAGGGCGAGATAAACCTCCTGACCGGAATCCGAATTGCCCATCTGGTGCTGAAGCATCGCCAAGGCAAGAACCACAAAATGCGCATCGTGGTCTTTGTGGGCTCCCCCATCAATCACGAGGAGGGCGATCTAGTGAAGCAGGCCAAGCGCCTCAAGAAGGAGAAGGTCAACGTAGACATAGTTAGCTTCGGTGATCATGGCAACAACAACGAGATTCTCACAGCATTCATCAACGCGCTTAATGGCAAGGACGGCACCGGCTCCCATTTGGTCAGCGTGCCTCGGGGATCAGTTTTGTCGGATGCCCTGCTGTCGTCACCCATCATTCAGGGCGAGGACGGCATGGGCGGAGCTGGCCTGGGCGGCAACGTCTTCGAATTCGGTGTAGATCCCAACGAGGACCCCGAACTGGCTCTCGCCTTGCGTGTGTCTATGGAGGAGCAACGGCAGCGCCAGGAGAGCGAGCAACGTCGCGCCAATCCCGATGGGGCTCCACCGACTGGCGGAGATGCTGGTGGCGGAGGCGGCGTTTCGGGATCTGGACCTGGAAACGAAGAAAGTGCCGGAGCAGAGAACGAAGCCAACACCGAGGAGGCCATGCTGCAGCGTGCCCTGGCCCTGTCCACCGAAACACCCGAGGACAACTTGCCGGACTTTGCTAACATGACTGAGGAGGAACAGATTGCCTTCGCTATGCAGATGTCCATGCAGGACGCTCCCGACGACTCTGTTACCCAGCAAGCAAAGCGCCCAAAGACGGACGAGGCAAACGCTCCCATGGACGTGGACGAGGATTACTCGGAGGTGATCGGAGACCCGGCCTTCTTGCAGAGCGTGCTGGAGAATCTGCCTGGTGTTGATCCCCAGTCGGAGGCGGTGCGCGATGCTGTCGGTTCACTCAACAAGGACAAGGACAAAAAGAGCGACGGCAAGGACTCGCAAAAAAAATAAACCGCATCTATGATTATATCTAATAAGCTCGTTTAAAGCATTTGTATGCCCATTAAAATCATTTGTAGCCGTCTTTCAAATTATGCTTCAAGTGAAAATATATAAACAAATACACACGATCTGCTGCTGACTTAATTGACTGCGAGGGTCTTTTCATTCACTGCATGTCTAGTAAAAATAATTTTCTAGTCCTGATAGTGGCCGGTCGACTCGGGTAAGCATGTTTATTAGGGAAGCATATGCATAATGCTTCTTCTATCTGTCACTCACGACTCTAGTTAAAGTAAATAAATTGGATTCTGTACTTAAAGTAAATGAACTTGAGCTCATTGGCCAGTTTTTGAAGTTAAACACGGAAGAATTTAAAACATCAAGGATTCCGCCCGCCTCTTTTAGAGTCCACTTTACACCTGGCATACTGCGTTTTATACAATGTCAGTACCATATATCAGACACACGTTTATTTACAGCTGGACCATAGATAAATAATAAAATCAGTTTGTGGCTCAATGCACTATAGTTTATTTCCCCGTAACAGGGGCACTATTGATATATTGATGCTCTCTACTTTACAAGCGTATTAACTATGTGTGGTCTCGTATGCAGATTACTTGTCGCCCTTGTAGTCCCGGATGTGGTAGAGCACCCAGGCGGGAATGAACAAGGATGCAGCGCACATGCCGCCGCCGAGGATCACCTTCTCCTGTAATGCAAAAAGTGAAGGATCAGTTTTTCGCTTTGGGAATCACATCCTGGTTATGCAACAAGCTCAAACTTACGGCGGTGGAGATGCGCTGGGTCGGAGGTCCAGAGACGACCGACTGGCAACGGCTCTGCATGGCGCTACGCATAGCGGGGACCAGGAGGCGGGCAGCGCTGTTTTGGAACATTTTCACAAACTTTTTCGCAAAATACGCTGGCGTAAAATCAATGCTGTAAGGTTAGAATGCTTCTTCTTAACGATTTGTCATTCGCCTTTCTTTAGAGATGGTCTTACGCGAAACACAACTATCGCAAGCCAAAACGAAAATGTAGGGTGTTTCAGGTGCAGATAATTGTTTAGAAATACCTTATTGATTAAAAATAATGTTCTTGACAACCTAGAAATAAATTTAAGTCAATCAAGTTACTCAATGTCGGTATGGTCACAATGCGTACAATTAGTTAAATTAGTTAGTTTGTTCAATATTAAAAAAATCCTTTTTTTAATTAAAAAATAGCTTTAATATTATGTATCGGAAAATTTAATGGAACATAGATAACACTATTTATAATATTATACGTGTTATAATTGTGATAGGCATACACAAATTTATAAGGGAAAAATAAGCCAGGGAAGGCGGTCCAGGGTGACCATTTCGTGCCATCGGAATCAAGCGATAGTCGCGCATGGTCCCACTGCTGCATGGGACATGTCCGTCATGTGATATTCGTTGCTCGAGAAAAAGTTCGGTGATCGCTTTGTCCACCTTTTTATTTTTTATTTGCCCAAAGCACTTTGCGTCGATCCTAGAGCCTGCAAAATGGTATCCGAGTGGGTGGCACCAATCGTTATCACCAGCATTTGGGCCTTCATTGGCATCATCTGCCCCTTCTTCGCCCGAGGACCCAACAGGGGGTAAGCTAATCTGTTTACCCAACTTCAGTCTTGAGTAGCTTTGCAACCCACAAATGAAACTATTTTGCAGGGTGACTCAATGCTGCCTGATGCTCACCGCAGCAACTTGCTGGCTGTTGTAAGTACATGTGTATATAAGTGCTCGCTGCTTTTTAAAATGCTTATCAATGGCTATTTTCCTTGCAGCTGGCTGTGCTGCTACATGACGCAGCTGAACCCCCTCATCGGACCCAAACTAAGCATGAACGAAATCATGATCATGGCCCGCGAGTGGGGCAATGAGATCAAGGACACCATGGCTGTCACCGTCTAATGTCTGTCACCCTAATGTATTCGTTTCAATTGTTTTGTTATTGTTTCTTTATCCCGGATTTTCCGACATTCTGTATTATTAATATCCACTTATTGTTCGAAGCATAAAATAAATTGTAACCGCGGTCGCTCTTGGCAAACACGTTGTAGAAAATCATAGATAAACAACATATTTTTATGCTTTGTACGCGCAAAGATGTAAACTTAACGTTGCCTTTTTGGCCAAGCATTCCCAATAATCGAGTGTCTTAAAATGAAGATTGAAACCTAAAATAAAGTATATTTACACAATTCTGTGTTCAATAAGTAACGTGACTGCATTTAAAACTGCAATGCTAACTACGGACCTAGAGGTAGGTGAACCGTTGATAAATACAAAAACGAAAAGAATCCTTAATGGTAAGGGTCACAAGCATAACCGTGGCAATCTTCAGCCTGCAGAAAAGCATGACCCATATTGAGGATTGAAGTGTCGAGTGGAAAATAACCAGCCACTTCAGCAAATGTGCCTGTGTCACATTTCCCACAAGGATAAAACACTGCTAACAGATTTCCAGGATCGGTCAGTACTTTGGAATAAGACCTTCTACAAATATCTCGCAGAGATCTTCGAGAAAAGACAATTTTTTCTGAGGCATACAACGATAGTCATGTAATCTCTACTTTCGAAGAGTGCTTGTCCAGGCTTCTTTTGCCGTTGTGGAAAAAGTCCATAATGTGACCGATTTGGAAGTATGCGTTGCAACTCAAAATCTTAATAATCCCTTATAAAATCGTTAGAGCTCTCATGGAATGGAACCTGGTACAAGAGGACTACAGACATTGAAAGAGATCTTAATCTTAAATCCCAAAAAAAAGCACCTCCCACATGATAACCAATCGAGATATATATAAGAACAAGGTTATTAAGAATGAAAATTCGAACCAAAATGTATGTATAAAATCTTTGTACCGACATGTTAATACTTTTAAAAACATTCTACTCTCAATCTACTAAGCCAATAAACTATTAAAAATAAGACAAGCGTTGCATAGTTTTCGGCGCAACTATATTATAATATAGTAGTGGGTAACGAAATAAAGGTTCCTTTTGTTTGGGATACTGAAATTACCATGAAATATTCAATAATACCATTTATTGTTCAATTAAAAAAAAACCTACGTATGTACATATATCAAATAATTTCTTTCTATTATAAAAAAGGGAATGCAGGATTCATTGAAAAGCATGTAGCAGGCTTAAAGAAGCGTGTCCTATAAAGCATACTCCTATAGTATGTCCATCCATCTGTCCGCTATGCCAACCAACTTCTCCCCGCACTTTCACTAGCTAAGTGAGGGGTATCTGTTAGTCGAGCGAATCTATTGCGAATCTTTTAATAATACATATTAATATTATTTTTGATATACCATAATCAAAAGACAAATTTATAAAAAATTCTCACTAATATACTGATTATTACCCCCAAGAGCCGCAAAAGGCTGCAACACCCACTTCTTCGACTGCCACAGAAAAATTCATCTTAATATGGATGCAAATACATTACCGTGTTCGCATAGGTACGCCTAATTAAATTTAACTGTTTACTTTAAATATAAGATCCATTAGAAATAACCTAACTACTTCATACAGTTGTGTTCATATAACGGAGAGTTGCGACCATGTGATACCTGTTACTTGCACTAAGTTGTTACTACTTCATTGAGATTAGACTTAATGTTGGTTTGGTGTTTAAAAATGAATACATTTGGAAAGTGGATATTTTTAATACAAACGATGTTGGGCGTGCTTGACACGTATTTGGAAACCTAAATTTCAAACAAATTTTATGTCGGTGTTGAGTTGACCAATAAAAACTAATTTTTTTCGTAATAATCTGATAAAAAACTTATTATTCAGGGTAACTGGAACTTATTTAAATGAAGTTATATATTTCCGTTGCACATTTGCTGAGCAAGAGTCGAGAAGTTAGCTGCATTGGAGGCCACTAGAAATATTGCTAAAGAAAACTTTCAAAAAACTTTTTGGGCAACATGTTAAAGTTTCTTTGGCTTTTACCCATTGTCACTATCGCTATACCTAAAATTACCCACGCTCAAAGGCCGTCTTTTGCTGGCATAAGACCTCCAGGCGGACTTACTCAGAAGGACAAGTACGCCCAAACTAAAAATACAGCCCTGGAGAACTTTAATGGAGTTTCGGGACCCAAGGATACTACGCAAAAGAAAATTATCAACCTTCCTTATGGAGCACCGCAAAGGCCGCCAATGGGAGTTCCGCTGGTTCATCCCTCCGCTCCGGAGGAGTTGTTAGCCTCGTACAGCCCCGTCAACAACGCTGCTGGATTTCCAGCTCAAACTGCCCCAGATAACAGCCGACTTCCCATCGATGCCCGAGGTGACAGGGACTGGGTGAATAGATTGAAGCAGCTGCCCGTGGACCAGCAGCCCTTCTGGCTTGTGAACTATCAAGCAATCGAAGCAATGAGGAACAATCCCAGACCCAATGTTGGAAATTATGAATGGCGTGGGAATTCGTTCGGCGGTTAAAAACTTTGAAGGTTTCTTAATTTTTAATATAAACATCATTAAGAATAAAAAGCTTCAGGATGTCTTTTACTATATTGTGTTTTGAAACCTTTTAATTTTGCCTTACCTACACATATAATATTATATAATTGGCAATACTCCAATTTTCAGGAATAAAATTTAGAAGGGTCGCAAATGAACTAAATAATTTATTTTAGTTTTAATTTATTTACCTATGTATATACTACCAAAAACTAGTTAATCTTGTGCCTTAGTTATTTAAAAAAACGCCAAAATGATGATCATCACAAATGATGCAAAGGATATAAGCATTTTCTCTAATAATGTTGAGTTTATTTGTATGTTCACGAACTAATCCATGGTAACAAGGTGACATGATTTACACAACATCTATCATTTGTAAGCTGATAACTTAAAATTGTTATCTTATCTATTATATCCGTTGGAATTCAAACTTACAAATTACTAATAATTCGATGTTATTTTTGTGCACAAAGGTTTATATACATATACATCGTAATAAAATGCTTCTACCCGGCAAACATTTTGGTCGCGCTGCCAAAAATATTACGCCCACAATTATATTTTTTTTTTCATATTGGTATTTCTTTTTTTAAATGTCAATATGCCAAGCGCACTGTAACGCCCAAACTGTTGAAAAAAGTTTTAGAATTTGATGCCAACAACCTGTTGAACTTTCTCCGTCGCACTTCAACTTGTATAATATAAAAGGCAAATTCGGTAATAAGTTATTTATTTAGTAACTATGCAGTATGTATACATCACTTTGAGTAAATGATGACTAATATATAATATTCCTATATGCATTGTTATATTATTACATTATCGAAATGTTTATTTACAGTTTCTTTTACTAATAAAATGTACAATTTCCTTAAAAAGTTCATACAAAATTTAATATTTATTTTAAACAAATAAACGAAAGCCAGAATGGGAAATTAGGCATTTTAAATAAAAAGTGAAACAGAAAGAGAAATTTAAAACAATGGCATATCAACAAGAAGCGTTTGACTAATATTTACAGACAACCCCGTAACATTTGACAACTTTTTACTTAAAATCTATCTCCAGATCCACGTCCTTTCGCTCGTGCCAATTATATTGCCGAGAACATAGAGTAGAGCTGTTAGTATGACTTGCCAAAAGTGCATGAAGCTAAACATTTAGAGCAGTTATGTGTTTGCGGAGCTAGTGGACGTCGGATTCGATGAGGACGGAGCTGCTGGGGCTGCCAAATTAGTTGGAAGCTGTGCGGCAGCCGCAGAATAGTAAGCTGCATTAGCTGGAACGTTTGTGCTAATAGCTGGAAAAGAAAGGACTGTTTTCATATTTTTCTCATAGGATCACAGGCAGAACATACATTGGCGCAGTGCCTTTTGGAACTTTTCGTATTCCACATAATGTTTAAGACGCAGCTCGTCCTCTTCGATGAGTTGTCTCTGACGCAACAGCAACAGCCGTTGGTGCTGGTTAGTACCCAAGCGCGTATTGCACAATTGGTTCACTAATGAGTCTAAATTGTGCTTTATATCCTACAGAGAGAACAGTTGTGTTTATTCATTTAAGACAATATGGATTTTTAGTTGTTCTTACGGATTGAATATCGCTCGGTAGCAGATGCGGATGCGTAGCTGCTAAAGAGACAGGCTCTTCGGTAACTGCAATAAAGGATACAAAAGTTGTAGAGTTCTCATGCGTATAATTTAAATACGAAGTGACAAACTACTCAAAATTGTGAAAAATAAATATAAACAAATAAATATCATGGATTTGTTTACCTTCACCGGACGTTGCATTGAAAATCGGTTGCATAACGTGTTGCATGGGCTGTGCTGGCTGCTGGGATGCCATCAAAGGGGACTGCTGCAACAAATGATTTGGAACTGCACCTGCGAAATTTTGGGGTGCTGCCACACGAGCTCCAGTCTGCTGGTTGTACATTCCGGGCACGTTTTGTTGGTGCATATGCGACTGCATCTGCAACTGATGCTGTTGTTGCGAGATCATTTGCTGTTGGGCTCCCATAGTCTGCATGGGTGGAAGCTGATGCGGCAGATTTCCCTGAGCCATGCTCACTACCTGGGGCGGAAGCGAGTGAAGTTGGTTGGGCTGCGACTGGATGAACTGGTGCTGAGGATGAGTCTGTTGTGTGCCAGGCAAATTAAATTGCTGTGATCCTTGCTGGGATCCCTGTTGCTGTTGCTGCTGCATTAGGATCTGCTGCTGCTGTTGTTGCGAAATGATAGGCATTTGGTTATGCTGCTGCTGCTGCGACTGAATCGTCTGCATCGGTAAGGATTGTTGTGGTGGCTGCTGCTGAAGAGTGTTAACCATAGATGGGTGCCCATTAAGTGGCGTCTGCTGTGGCTGTTGAGTCATATTTGGATGTACGCTCTGCTGCTGTGGCTGTAGGTTAGACGGCTGTTGCACGTGGGTGCCATTTTGATTGACCACTTGCGGCACTACAATGCACTGAGTCCCTGCTCCACTTGTAGTAGTTGATGTTCCACCTGGCAACTGGTGTATCTGCTGGGGCTGTTGGTACATCAACTGAATTCCGTTAATGGCCAGCGGAACATTTTGAATAGGAGAGCTGATGACTTCGGTTGGAGTGTTGACCACGCTGCCGTTCTGAACGGAGTTGTTGGTCTGCACCTGGCCTCCAGGGCCGGCGACTTGGAGGTCGATCTTAAGTTGACCTTGAGCTGGTTCCTCAACTCCGGTTGAAGTTTTCTGCTCCTGCACACGACTGACACTAAAACGCGAAATTTTACGCGCGCTTGGATTGACTACCTCTTCAACTTGTTTAGGAACCACTGACAACGTTGCTGTTGCAGACTAAAAATTAAAGAAGTTAGAAATAAGTAAAAATGTATATAAAAAATAAAAAAAAAAAACTGTTGGGTTCTTGCCTCTTCTGTGTTTTCGGTATTTCGCAAAGCTGCCAATTTCTTTTCCAAATCAGCTATTGAATTTTGGTTAATTGATCCATTGCTGGGATTCCTTTGCGGAGGATCACTGTTGTTCGTTAAAATGGAAGTGGCAGAAGGCTTTTCCAAACTGGGCTGCTTGGAGAGTTGCTTCTCATGACCCGTAGCAATGGTAATTCCAACCGATGCCTCAGTCGGGATCGGATCCGGGTTGCTCACTGTCCCTTCAAGATTAGTGGCAGTGTGCAGGTGCATGTCGGATCCCACGCTGTTGTCGATGGATGTGCGACGTGAGTTGTAGACGGAGGAGCCTGAGCCCCTGGCGGATGTTAAGGCTGCAGTGGGAGTATTCTGACCCACTGAGGGTACTGAAGGGCCTGCTCCGTTATTTGGCTTGGTTATCTAAGGGAAAACAAGATATTTATTATAAGAAACATATTCAAAAAAAATGTAAGCACTTTAAAATAATAATTAATGCAGGGTATTTGAAAATAAATACACTTGAATCTTAAGTTAAATGAAAATTCGGTAAGTGTTCCCTCATTTGACGAGATTTTGTTTTACAATTTTGTAGCCTAGCATTATGGTATTAACACTGGCAAAAAAAAAACGAGAAACCCCCTTTACCACTGCTCGACTATTTTGTAATTATTAATTACCTCTTGTGTCTGTGGTTGTCCAGAAGTGGCCTTTAGGGAGGACATTGCTGGGGAAGCTTGATGAGGAGCTCTGTTGTTAATCGAGGCCACTACAGCGGAGGCAAACGCGTGGGCATGAGTAATGTTCTCCAGTTCTATTTTTAACTGCTCTAGAGTGTTGGCCGCTCCAGTTCCCTGGTTGCCTACTGCCTGTCCGGATTTATCTTTTGGTTTCTCCGCTTCCGCTTCTGTGGCCTGCTGAGCGTTTTCCGAAGTGTCCAATGCAGCCTTGTTGGGCATGTCAAAGGTTATTTTCACTGCGGTCAAATCGTCAAGACTTCTAGTATGCTTCAAGTCCTCTTGAATTTTCAGGTGACGATTCAAGGGCAAATTCAGGCTGCGAGGAGCACCATTGCCGGCCGACTCCAAGAGCTTTTGCATTCTGGCTATAGCAAGGGAGCAAGGTTTTTTATCCTTGCCATCGTCAAGCGGTGGCTCCGGACCAGTTGGAGTAATGTTGCTGTCGGGCATATAGTCAATCGATAGCGAAGTGTACTCCGAGGCCGTGCTCGTTTTTCGAGAAACGGAACCAGAGCCGATGGTCACGTCATTGCTACTATTGGGCGCATCCCTCGATGCGGTTGATGAGGAAGACATAGTCGAAGTGGTTGTGGGCGGAGTGCTGACGTTCAGCTGTGGTTCTTTCGCATTTGGTATGTTGGATAAATGGGACCTGGCCTCTAAAGTCAAGTTGCAGTTTGACTGTTCAGCGCCTCCTCCACCGGATGGCAGGGTTTCAACACCATGGATAGTGGGCTCGAACATCTTTGTGATGTCGCTGGCGGTTTCATCCCGCTAAAATAAGTTTGTTAAATGTGAGTTATAAAAGTCAAGCAAATTTGTTTGTGAATATACATTATTACTCTAAAAAAAATTTATTCAAAGTGGAACTTAAATAAAACAAATATATTATTATAAAACCCAGTTTTGATTATCAAAAAAGAGCAGAAGAAAAAAGTAATCATATCCCTGGATAAAGTTTTTCAAAATAAAATCTATATAAGTTCAAACTTTAATATTACTTTTGGTTTGTGTTGGGGCCTTAAAAAGTTAAATTGATAAAAAGTTGAATTAACCAATTATACAGACTTTCAATAGGATAACAATAACTTATTTTGAATGAATGATTTAGTTCTCAAATGATCTATTTTTAATGACCTCAGTACAAAGTATCTAATAAAATGTAAAACGTAAAGGCTATATAAAAATGTTAAAAAAAAAATGTACAATTTCTTCAAGAAAATGTTTTAGTTATATAGTTATAGTTGAAAATCGAATGTTCATAGTTATCTGTAAAATTTGTAAATCCGAAAACCTTTTATAATTAGAGCATAAAACGAACAAGAAATGTAACTATAAACGAACTTCAACTTAATTAACTTTTGAGTTGTCTAACAATGAAAAGAAAATCCTTGTAAGTAAAGAAACATTTTAAATTTAGCTAAGAAACAAAAGGTGTTTACATAAGCCCAGTGCACACAACACTTACAGATCTATGTCTTTGGTGTGACCTAAACGTGGAACGCTGTCGAGTTAGAGACGCGTGTCGGACCTGTTTTATTATAGTAGGGATAGACAATCAAAAAACATGGATTTTGTGATATTGATATTAAATCGCTTAGTCAAGTAATTTACGAAATCTTGTGAGCATTATTTTCTCGATTTTGAATAGCTGCTTTTCGTAGGAAAAGGAAGGAGTTGGTTGGACTCATGTAGCAGTATAAATACTGATATAATTTGAATAGTTAACGAAAACTTGTGTTAGATGAAGGCAAATATCACTATATTTTTGAAAATTACTCGTGATGCTTGATGAAGTCTTTAAAGATTCAATTTTAATTAAAGGATCGGACTACTACTGCAACTGGTTTTAATTTGGGTAAAAATAGGTGCGGCGTGGAAATTTGTTACCATTAGGAGCACAAATAAGAAGGGCTATAAAAGTAATCTTTATCTATATATAGTTGCTGAGTTCTTAGAAAAATCGGTGAGTCATTATATTCATTACGGGTTGTTCATCCAATGAACCGTGTCCTTCTGTGCGCTTAAAGAACCCTAAGGCCTCGTAAGAATAGTCTTCATTGAGCAAAAAATTTATGTGGAATTTATTTTGGGATAGCGATGTACCTTTTCAATATTGCGGCGATAATTTGTCGGTATAGGGATTTGATTGGGATTCTGTTTGACTTGGTCAACAATTTCATTGATCATTTCCACAAAAACTGTACTTTGACAATTAGAAAGCAAATCTTGGGCGATCTGAAAGCAAAAGATTTTGATGATTGAGTTTTGGTTAGAGCAAGAAATTGTCTTACCAATTTATTGGCTATTTCAACCGGATTTACGTCTCCTATGTCGAATTTAAATGTAATCGTTTTAAGTTTATTTTCCATGTGACAGTTTATGACGCTGCCCTCGTCGACGCTGGTTACACTAAGTTTGGGAATCCGTTCGTTGCCGCTCCGGTTTGATCGCCTCGGTTTCTGGGAACGTGTGCCCGTGCCTGTCTGCTTTTGCTGCTTTTCCGCATCAGCAGAGTTCTGGGGTTCGGTCTTCGGTGCAGGTTCGAGGGCACCGTGGGCGCTATTTAGGGACATTGCATCCGTTGCGACATTCGCATCTTTGTTGACCTGTATTGGCTGCAGATTTTCCTGTTGAACAGGCACTTGCGAAGAAATCTGTGAGATTTGCTCTACTGCAGGTTGCTGCTGTGGTGGTTGTTGCTGAACCACGTGTGTTTGCTGTGTCTGGGGCTGTGGTTGCTGATTCTGGGGCTGTGGTTGCTGTTGCTGGGGCTGTTGCACCAAAGGTTGCTGATGTTGGACCGAAGGCTGCTGATGCTGAACCAGCGGTTGCTGCTGCTGGACCAAAGGCGGCTGCTGTTGTACCAAAGGCAGTTGTTGCTGTTGCACCAAGGGCTGTTGCTGCTGTTGGCTCATGGCCTGTTGTTGCTGGGCTGGCTGGCTATGCAGCAATTGCTGCAATTGTTGTTCCAAAGGCATTGATAGCTGAATGGGTTGCTGTGTGGGCTGTTGTATAAATGGCGCTGCCTGTTGTGGTACGGCCGAGAATCCAGGATGCTGTTGCTGTTGGGCATCACTGAGCGTTACTTGTCCGCCCTGCTGATTGTAAGTGTGTTGTATTGGAGGAGCCACGGACGTCGGTGGAACTTGCATCTGCACTGGGATCTGAATAGGTTGCTGATGTTGATGCGGTGCCATGACTTGCGATCCCGTAACGAGTTGCTGATGTTGTTGCTGAGGCATTGCCTGCGCATACTGCTGTACGAATTGCTGTTGCTGGAGTTGTTGTTGTTGGAGTTGCTGTTGTTGTATTTGCTGCTGCTGTTGCAGTTGCTGTTGTTGAAGCTGCTGCTGCTGCAGCTGTTGCAGCTGATGCTGGGCCAGTTGTTGCTGCATTATCTGTTGCTGATGTGAAACGGCCACTTGTTGTTGCTGCAAGATCTGTTGCTGAATTTGAAGAGGCTGCGAAAGCTGTTGCTGTTGGCCAGCTTGCTGCATTGCATAAGCTTGTTGCATGTTAACGGCCTGCTGAGGCTGTTGCTGCTGCTGCTGAAAATATTGCTGGGCCTGTTGCTGAGCCATTTGTTGCTGTTGAGTCAAATCCGGAGCCTGCACGTTAGTATGCATAAGCTGCTGCAGTTGTTGCTGCAGTGGCTGTTGTTGTTGCTGTGGCTGCTGCTCATGTGGCTGCGGAGGCAATACAGTTTGGGGCTGTTGCACTTGAACTTGCTGGGGTATTTGCTGCATCATTTGTGGTTGTTGCTGTTGTTGGTTCACTTGCTGCTGCGGCATGACCTGATGATTGACTGTTGGTGCCACTACGGGTTGTTGCTGTTGCATTTGTTGACTGCCTGTCGGCGAAATGACCTGGTTATTGGTCATCTCCTGCATCGATGCATTCGAATTTTGATAAGAGGCCAGCTGTGGCGGTTGAATGTAGTGCACCGTCGGCTTCTGTTGCATGGGAATAGCCGGTGACGGAATAGCCTGTGGTTGCACCGAGATCAACTGGGAAACAGGCACTTGACCTGGGACCTGAACAGGTTGCTGAATGCCACTGTTCGGAATCGAAGTGTTCGAGCGAGTGGACAGCTGCTGCGGTTCGACGCTGTTCGTGGATAGAGCCAGGCTTGTTTCTGAATCAGTGTTAAGCAGGTCATATCTTAGCTGCAGGCGCTGATTCCATTTAACACCATCCTCCTCGTCCTCGGACTCCTCCTCCTCTTCCTCGTCTTCATCGACGTTAGTCGGCAAACTCTCACGTTGCTTTTGCAATGCCAATTTTTCCAAACGAGACTTCTCGTTTTGCAGCTTGATTTGAGTTTGACGCTGGGCACGTTCCTTAAGCAACGACACCACCTGCACTTTTAAAAGCCGAGCTACAGCGCGAGAGTCGTCCTCAGATATAATATTTTCCTTCATCATTTCTTGCGCAATCTGTTCGTACTCGTCATGCCTGATGTTGTACTCAAACTGAATTGCCTCGTTTTCCTTATGACGGGACGAGCGCTTCTTGGGATCCATAAACCGCAGTCGGAACTCGATGATGCTGATGCTCGGATCAGAAAGGAACTGCTCCGAAGCAGTTGGCTCCACTCGTATACCGATATCTTCGTCAAAGAACTCCGATTCTAGCAGTTCATTGCAGCTGGGGCGATCCTCCTTTTTAAGTTCAATGCACCGTTCGATAATGTCGCGCACGTTGGGATCCTCCACCTTAGCCAACGCCGCTGGCTTAATGCCCGATATCACCTTTTTGTAGATCTGTGCAGGACCCTTGCACTCACTGTAAGGATATTCGGAAATGGCCATCTCCAACATGCACATGCCGAATGCATATACGTCCACCGACTCGTCGTAGTGCTCCTCGTACATTTCCGGGGCCATAAACTCCGGCGTACCAATCACAGATTTCGCGTGGGAGCGGTTTTTCAAAGTTGCCAGGCCCAAGTCGCCGATTTTAACACTACCAGTGGTGCCAGTTATAAAAATATTATCACATTTCAAATCACGATGAATTATAGGAAATTGACGAGTATGCAGGAAGTTAAGGCCTTTTAGTATCTGGCGACACCATGACTTCAATACCTTTGGGTGTATTTTTTTGAATCGTTTCAAATAGCTATAAGGAAATAAGAGTTTATGTTTACAATTCGCCCATTAAAATCCATGTTTACGCTTACGATTTCAAAGTTCCAGATAACATTAGTTCGGTGACTAGTACAATATTCTTCTTGCGGCCAATAGGAAACTCCCAATATGTATAAAACCGCACTATGTTTGGGTGCTGAAGTTTCTTCAGCATGTCTGCCTCCTCGCGAAATCTAGTACGTTCACTTTTTTTTACTTGCTTGTCCTGTAAAATAGGTAAATAAAATTGTACATTTTCATGTTACCTAATGATTACTTTAATTGTGATGATCCATTATATAAAAAAGATTACTCAATCAAAAATTCATGATAATTATTATCTATCTGATAACTTGCTTATGCAAGCTTGTGATCATGTTTGCTTTGACTAATAATAATAATACTTATACATATGCCCAATGGCACAACAATAAACTTAAGAAGTTTTTTATCTTACCAATAACTCGCACCAGGCAACTGGAACACCAGTCAACGTGTCCAGGCCACGATAGACAGTTTTAAAGGAACCGCGTCCGACTTCCTTATCGTACTTAAAGAATCGTCCGCACGGCGACATGGCCACCGGATCATCGTCCTCATCGCTCTTACTCTTGGTTATCGATGTAGCTGAAGATGTGGTGGAGACCAGCGACGTGGAGGGCAGGGGAGATGCAGATGCATCTGTCGAGGACCCGGTGACAGCAGCTTCCTCTGCGCTAGCCTCGGAGCTCTCCGCTTTTTTGGTTATGTCGTCGAAGCTCTTTGCCTGCTTTTCGCTCTGAACTTCGGTATCGTCCTTATCCTCTACTTGAAAGCCAACTCGTTTTACGCCGCTTGAGTGCTTGGTAGAAGACTTCAATGGCACATCGTCTTCAGTCTTTTCGATTGTAAGACTCCGTGACGCTTCGGTTATAATGTTGTCGATGATTCCGGCCACATGGTGGGAAGTGGCATCCGTAGCATTGGAGCGCGTAGGCGTGCGGAACTGCTCCTCCAGATGCTCCGCCTCGCGGGAAAGCATCTCGATGTTGTCGTCATAGTCACGAGGAAACTCTGTCTCGAGTTCAACGAACTGCAGTGGATTGGTGTTCCTGCCTGACTGTTCCACATTTTTACGGACGAATCGAATGTTTTGCACGAAGTTCGCCGTCAAAGTCGTTGGCGTGGTCTTTGACGAGTGCAGTGGCGCCTGCTGCTTGATCAATGGCTCGATCACCGTGTCCGAGGAGGACTTTCTGGCCTCCATTTTCTTGGTGTCTGAAACAACCGCTTGCGACGTCCCCTTGACTGACTTGTCTTTTTTAGGTTTGCCCGAAGTAAGACCAGCTTTCTGGTTGCTTATGGCATCTGCAGGTTCTATTTTGCTATCCATTTCGTCCTCATTCTGTTCCCTGCTCTGGTTGTCCTGAGAGCAAAGCACCTCTACATCGGTTGATTGCTGTTTGCCTAAATCGCCGTTGTTGTTATCGTTGACTTTCGGTACGTCGTCCACGTTTTTCGGGCTTGACGCCGTTTTGCCGGGAAGGGTGTTATTTGAAAAGCGTCTTAGCACCCGCACAAATAGGTTACTTTTGCTGGCAGCTGGTGGTGTAGGCGTGGTGTTCAGCGTGGGTAGAGAAGAAGCTGGCTCGATAGGTGATGACTGGATTGAAGTGGTGCTGCTAGTGCTCGTGTGTGCAGAAAGTGTGCCCTGCTTGCAAGTGGGCTTTCTGTTTAGTGTGTCTTTTAGTTTTGATGTCGGGTTCGGCTTTTGCCTAGAGGAGGCAGATCTATTAAACGAACGGTGTCCCGACTTTTGTATATTAGCTCCCTGCACAGTTTGCTCCTCGCTAGAAATTGAGGTATTCCTAAAAGAATGATAGAAGTAGTTGATTAGATTCTATAGACTCACAGGTACAACAGTCGAGTTTTCCACAGTTCTCAGTAAACTTCCTTCCAAGAACATTTTATAAACATTCGATAAACGAAAAAACGGTTTCAGTTTACGTGTTGTTTATCTAGTAAGTTTTGCTTAAAACAGAGACGTTGAAGTAACAATTCCAGTTGAAGCATATTTAAAAATTAGTATCCTAGGGAAACAAATCCTTTGTAGGATACTTGGTCAGTTTAACACACTACATACAAGGATATTTTAAACCAGCTTTTACGTTATTTAGGCATATATGAAACAACGATTGTTACTTCAATCATTTTTTGTTATGTGCCCTGATTTAAATAAAAACAATATTTAAATAAATAGAGATATTCCCTAAATGTTTTGGCAATGACTCCAACTCACCTTTGAGGTTGCGTGGTGCAGGAGGTAGTACCATCTTCGCTGATGGCGCTTCCCTTCCGAGCACGGTTCGCAGGTACGACCTCTTGTTGTCGTACGAAGTCGCAGAGGGTTTGTCCAATTTTGCAAGATTTTTAGCAGCAGACCACCACGTTTAATCTGAAGCGAGAGGCAAGGCGGTGAATGAGTACATGAAGGCATGGAGGAATGGAGCAAAGGTTAAATTCCGGCACTATTGACAGGAGGAACTGGCTTGGACTGGGGCAGAGACATGGGCAGGGGCAGGAGCAGGGAAAGGTGACCATTCCCACACCCACTTATGTTCGTTGCTTGGTGCCGACGTCTGAAATATCGCTTACAGCTGGGTGGAGGAGGTAGTGGCGCCGTCTCCAGGAGGCCGAGGTGTGCGCTTTCCATGAATCACTAGTTTCGATTGCACTACGTTCGTCACTGGCTCTGCCGTTCCACTCTACTCTGTTCTGTTCTGTCGCGAGGGATATGTGCGTATGTGCGGTACGCTGGCTATACATACATATTTATGTACATTTGATTCGGGACAGGAAGCATATGCAGCGACTATGATGTCATGTTTCCACGCCGCTCCTTCCGGAAGTCCTTCGCTCGACGGGATCGTGCTCGAGTTGGGGATTTACGACCGGGACGGGGTCTAGGGCTCGCACTGCGACTGTCGGATCGTTCGCATCGAGGATTTCAATTTGTGATTGTGGTGTTCAAAGGCAATTCGAGCTAGCAAGCTTTCATATTACGGCACGGGGGATTGGTAAGTCTTTCGGGAGATAGTGTCACCTCCACAAGGGGGGTCAATTGGATTGAACGCGTGCGAGAGTCAGCGGAAAATTGAAGTTATTTCGCCAGAAGTTCCCTTTACTTTCACAAAAAATTTTACAAAGCAACTGGGTTTACTTGTGTTCGTGATCTATCGATAGCGCATATTGTTACACAAGTGTTATCGGCGGTGATGCCACCCAAGCTACCAGCTTGCCTAATATATATGTTACGCATTAGCAGAGATGTTACCTGGCCTCTGTTAACTTGAACAGTAGACCGTTACTCTTCGAACGAGTTATAACATTGTTAAGAATACTGTATAACCTTTAAGCATTAAGCCACTTTTTTAAATTTCATTTTGCCTGCCATAATGAAACAGATTACAAACAGATTACAGCTGTAAAAACCACACCTAACAAAGTCTTAATAAATTCCAAACCCTTATACAGGTTTCCCTTATTCAGCAAGAAGATGCTCCTGTCTCTTTTGTTTTGCCCCTAAGGCAAAAAGCCCAGATAGTCTCTTATTTTATATATATAAATATGATTTTCGATAATGTTTTCTTGCAATTCGTTAATTTATTTATTATAACTAACTTCTCTGAATGATTTTTGAGATACATACAAATATATTGTAGAACTTAAATATACATGCACTAATAGTTTATAAGTTATCACTTTAATGAATAGGAAAGCTATAAGTGCACGATATTTTTATACGTGAACAACAAATCAAAATCACTTTTTACAAAACCCTACATTTTACCATTTCCACTAAATTTGCATATTTTGTAATCGCTAGAATAAATTAAATTAAAACAGTTTTTTATTTTATTTTAGTTTAAGAGCAAGATCCTTTACTCTTAATCGTCACACCTGGAATAGAACATGTTGGTTTAAAATATATACAGACAATACATATATTGGGTATGAAACTCTTACTTATATTGAGGCATGACGAATAGCACTGCAGTTGGGTTTCGCCCGTGTACATGTATCCGTCGGATCCACAGATTATTTCATCGTTTTCATCGTACACATTAGCACATATCTTCTCGCAGTAGTTTTCCGTGTCCTTTGGATCGTCAGGAGTAGCTGAACTCGTCACAGTGGGCACCTTTGGAATATCTTGCTGAAATGGGCAAATTTAAAATTAAAAATGTAAGAGCTAAATTCACAGCAAAAAGAATTTGATCTTATTAGGAAAAACTGTTACTGGTATTTGATGAGTCGTATAATTTTTGTAGCTTGAGTTGATAGAATCAACTATTTTTTTAAGTTTATTTTTTCAAAGAAGAGTACTATTTTAAACCCGTAAACGATTTGATCGAAATTAAGTACTCACTAAATCGCGTAAAAATCATTATAAAATGCCTTAAAGGTTGGAAGTGCTTGTTTTTGTGGCCACTTTTTGGCCAACAAATATGCTAGCTTATATAAGCTACTTGCGGTTTTCACATTTATTGAGAAACAGAACCAACCTGCTTTCCACTTTCAGTGTCGGAACTATCCTCTGGGTCATCGGTGTATTCCTTAATGGGCTTGCTGAGTTCAATCTTCGGGGCAGGAGATTTCGCGGGCTCGCGGGGAGCTTGGGCCACGGTTTCGTAGTAGTACTGATTGGCTTGCGGGGCTTGGGTGTACTTCATCGATCCCCTTATGGCATCTTGCTCGGTGAACTCGAATCGCAGAGGCTCCGGGGTAAAGCTCTTGTGGGTCTTGGCGAGGTGCTGGCTCTTCGACGGCGATTGAGTGGTGGTCTGGACCGCCATGGGAGTAGAGACCACATGCTTAACGGCTTTGTTGCCGTCGGACTTGACAACGAAGACATCCTGACCTGCCTGGTAACTGCCGCGAACCACTGCGGAATTCGCAGGAGCGGGATCTTGCTGGTAGAACAAGTCGGACACTTGTATGGGCTCATTGTAACTGGAGGAGACTGAGTTGTCTAGGCCAGCAGTTTTGTAGGGAACATGTTGCTGCAGCGCTTGTTGCTGCTGCGGCTGCTGGTGCTGCGGTTGCTGATGCTGCTGCTGTTGTTGCTGATACAGTTGCTGCTGCTGCTGCTGTCTGTATTGCTGTGGATATTGGTGGAGCAGCTTCTGCTGGTCCCGCTCGGCGTCCAGTTTCTTGAAGTCAGGATCCCTCTTGGGCAGGAAGTACTCGTTGGTGCTCATGAATTGCAGGTAGTCCTGCGCCTCCCTGGACTCCTTTGGTGGTGGCACTGCCTGGCGAAAGTTTACCGCCTGCTTCGCAGGTATATCGGTATCCTCGTAGACAGAGTAGCTATTTGGATCCTGGGGAAACTGGCTGTTTTGGAGAGCAGTTTGCTGGGTAGGGACAACACTGAAACTGGGAGATCCCTGCTGTCCGAAGAGCTTGGGATAGTGCAGGTACTGGGAGGCCTGGACGGGAATCGCATGCTGTTGGATGGGTGCGTACACTGGCTTGGTGTCCTTCATGATCACATTGCCATTGAAGCGCGGCGAGGACTTGAAGTTCTGAATGTACTGCTCGGAGACATACTGGAGTGGGAACTGGTTTTTGCCCACATCTAGCACCGGAGTGTCCTTTACGTGGGCGAATCTGCCCTGCTGACTCTGGTCGAACTGGTACCTCCTGAGCTGGTCGTTCGCAGGAAAGTTCCCGAACTGCTCGCGACGCATGATGTGCTGCGCAGTGGCAGGTTGCGGCGACCGCAAGAACTTGTTGGAGCCACCAGAAAGCATGGCCAGGTTATCCGATCGCGATCTTATCCGGGGCAGTTGTCCGGGACCCGGCGGCCGATTGTGCTTGATATGGTGCTGGGCCAGGGGCTGGTTCTCACTCAGAAACTGCCTTATGCGCGCTTGTCTCATATCATTCTCACCGCACTGCACTTGGTTGATTAGGACCACTATCAGAACTAGGGCCTCCAAAATGGGGGCCAACTTAAGCGGACTCTGAGTCATTTTTAAAGCTCGTCTTCGTTCCACGACGGTCTATTGGTATTTGACATTTGTCAGTTCCGCGGCCAAAAGCAAAAAAGTTTCTTTCGAATTAACCACGCACACATGCGAAGCTTCTTTTCCATTCGACGATCCACGATCGCGCAGACTTGATCTCACTTTCTTTGTTATCCGGCCAGTCGTTTAAATAAAAATGGAACGCCTCGCGGCACTGCAGCCAAATACAATGTGGTGGCCTCGTCTCTGGGCCCAGATGCAGCTATCTATGTATATCTATTTAAAACCGACTTGGTTCGCCATATCAGCTTAAGATGGGCACTTTTTCTAGAGCCTGTGGTTCCAACGCCGCAGCACCGTTAATCAATGGAGGGTCTCGAGCATCCACATCCATCCGATTACTTTCTTCTTGAATTTCGGCGGTGCCGTCGGTTGGAAAGCAACTGAGTGGCAAATGGAACGTTTCTGAACTAGCTGTGCTGGAATTCGGAGTGTCGGAATGGCCACTAAACCAGTTTTGAGATGCTGCCTCTGCTGCCATAGAGGAGCTGCTGTGGATGTGGATGTGGATGTCGATGTCGATGTCGATGTTTTTGGATTTGGATGTGCATGTGGTGTCCACCGAGAGATCCCCGAGAGATCATATCGCGACACGAAGATGGAGCACTCGAGCCTCGGGGCACCGTGACATCGCTCCAGATGCGACAGAACCATTGGCCAGGTATGCTCATTAATCTGGCTATCTTGAGTGCTGGTGAAAGTAAATCGGAGATAAGATCTTTTGGAGACCTATGCGTAATTGGTTCGGAGTTCCTCAAACATCAGAGATTAATTTGCTTATACAGAATGCCAGATGGCTGGATGTCTGAGACTTGTGAATGCAGGGTTATTTACCTCATGTAAAAGTGAAAATGTTTTTAATTATAGATACTGGGATAATGGGTACAACTTTCGCTTTTGTCGTCAATTTGGCACTGCTTTTTCGAGAGAACAAGCCATGAAAACGATAATTTGGATCATTGTTATGCAAATCGCTCGAAACTGTAATCGTTCGTTAATGTATTCATTCATAAAAGCCCTGTTATTCCATAAAGTTTCAAATATCTCAGATTCTTTTGTGGCCAGTAAGTTTGTGAAAATGGAACTGATTACCTTTTTATGTATAAATAAATATTTATAAGGACCTAACACAATTAAAAAAAAACAACTCGGTAGCAATAAAACTCAGTTGGTTTATTTAGTAATATTATGAGATGTTGTAGAAATAAATAAATCTCCTTTGTGCGGGGGCACATTTGAATTTAGACAGACTCCCAGTCATATCACTAAATTCCCAATACGCAATTCTTAGCTCTTAAATTAGTTCTACAAAAGGTTGTTCTCGACGTCCTTGGCTTAAACTACAAATGTTGAAATGGCCTCGTGCTTAAATACAAGTCTCCTCGTTCTCGATCCAAATATCGTTCTCAACTTTGGGCTCCTCGCAAACTGTGTGGCTGTTTTCCAGCACGATGACAATGTCCGTGGTGCTCAGGACCGTGGAGTCCGCATTCTGGAAGTGCAAGGTCCAAAGTTAATATACACACGTGGAATACAAGCAGGTGAAAAGTAATGTAGTATTTATTCGCCCTGTATTTTACTATTTCACAAACTCAAACAATCACATACGAGCACTTTAATTCGCTCAACAGGCAATGTAAGGAAAAGTTATGTTCCCATGGGTATTTGTGTAAACAAAGCGAAATCAAGTTAAGCGGGGATGGAGCCGGAATACTAAGCAACTTCAGCATTGGGAATTACAAGGATACACAAATTGACGCAGAGTGAAATAACTTTTTAATTTGATTTATTCGCCCAGGTATCTTTGAGTTCCGAGAGTCCGGCGACACAGAAAAGTTTGGAAATAACTCTGGGATTTCCAGTTCAAAAGAATCTGCGCATCTGTAATAACTAAATTTATGCTAATTTACTACTATATCATACTCTAGGACACTATGCTATACTTCAATGAGTATTTATGATTTTGGTCTGTTTAATTACTTTTGGTAGCGGGAGGCTGTAGGTTTTCTTTATCAGCACCCTATTTGCAGATGAGGAGTCCGTTTCGAACTTATTTGGATGCTGGCTGGCTCTGACGTGAACCTATGGGGTAATTTGAGATAGAATAACCAAATTAGGTTAGGTTGGATTAAAATGTGCTTTCAATAACTTAATAACTTACAGAATGAACGCGGTCGTAGGCGGAGCTTTCCCGGAAACTGGAGTGATCCCTCGCAAATCCGCTGTTGTAATAGGCGCCCACGGCTTTTCCGCAGAGGAGTTCCCTGAACGCAACCCTGTAGCGACGTGACATCACACTGTACACTATTGGATTTACGGTGCTGTCAAGCCAGTTGAATCAGATAAATAAGTTAATAGAATTTGGGTTCATTTACCATGAAACGTAGTACGCAAATCCCGCAATCGAGAAGAGTGCCTCGTTTATGTCCAAATAGTTATCCATGTTCTTGGCATACAGGAATATGAGTCTTTGCAGGTGGAACGGGAACCAGCACACGAAAAACGTAATCACCACAGCAGCTATACTGATTAAACGGGGACTTTATTGATGGATTCTGTTGGGATTGATTGGGAAAAGCTCACCCAACATGCGAATAACCGTCTTCTTTCTCATTTGGGAGTTTCTCGTTTCCCTGTTGTTGGTGCCTTGTTGAACACCTGGAATACATCCCTGAAGTCGGATCTTTTGGGGTCAATAAAAGCCAGGTACTTGCCCAATTTTTGGTTCGTTCGAGATCGAATCTTGGCTCCCATTCGTCCGTAGAGCAAAATGATGAGTATCATCGGAATGACAAAGAAAATGCAAAAGGATACTTCGAACACGGGAATTTCGTTAACAATCTTGGGCGACATGGAACAGAATGCCGACTCCTCAATGCGGGAATGATCTGAAAAGCGCAACGAATGCCATTTATACCTGTTCATGTTATTTGGATATTATTCAAAGAATATACTTCAACCATTCATGGCTGTTGGATGGTGAAGTTCAGGTCGCTCGCAAAATTAAAGTCCATTTCAATTGATTTATAAGGTTTCAGCAATTTACTTCATTTGAGCAACTACTGACTCGAGCACCAAGCACCATTTTTGTACTGCTAGGGAACTTATGATGTAAATAGTTTCATACCTAATGGGTAGTTGAGGTATTGAATATCCGAGAGCAGTCCAAATGGAATGGCGCTTATAAAACTAACAATCCAAAGAGCTGTTATTATCCGAATCGCGCGCTTGAAGCCAACCATAGCATACAGGTGCAATGGATGGCAAATGGCCAGGAATCTCTCCATGGAAAATGCGACGATGGTAAAGACGGAGACATAGGTGCATCTGAAACACAGCTGGGTTTATAAATGGCTAAACGTGTAGTCAAAAGTAGTTATACTAACGCCTCTGAAATAAATGCGCGTATTTTGCAGAATGGCATGCCGAAGAGATCCGGATACTGATGCCAGTACAGAAACACTTCCGTTGGTAATCCTAGTTTTGTTTAAAACAGCATATTCAGTTAACTATATTTTCCTATTTTATTTAGTTAACCTACCAAATAGTAGGTACAGCAGATCTGAAACAGCTAGGCTGAACAGATAGTAATTGGTCGCCGTGTGCATTGCCGAGTGGCGAATAATCACAATGCACACTAAGAGATTACCAACGACCCCGGTTATAAATATGCCACCAAAAATAATTGTTATCTGGAAAAGGTTTAAGCAAACAGAATGATCGCTTTATCAATTTAAAACCTTAGATTAAAGCAAGCAAATTGCAGAGCCGATTCACCAATATCCATGTGTATTTAGCCTAGGTATGTACAAGTATAAATGGCTGTATAAAAGTTTTAATTTAATATCTTGGATGAGGAATGATATTTGTTGACTATTGAGTATGACTCACAACAGGCAATAAGAAAAGTTATTTGATTTTAAGCTTTGATTACAAGTAAAACTGGTAAAAATTAATCCACTTCCAGAAGACTTACCAAAACTGCCTTGTAAAGTGGTAAGGTCTGTGGTCCAAGCACAAAGGCCACAAACTCTTTTGGAGAGCAGTTAAAGGTGCCGCAGGCATAGTCCTCCTCTCCAAATCCATGGGATGGATCCGAACTAACACTAGTGGCGAATAGGGTATCTGGGGTATTTGTGAAACTTGCGTTTAACTCGGAAAATGTCGGATCGGTCGATGAATTCATTTTAGCCCAGAGCTGAATGTTTTTGTTTATTTCGTGTAAAATTTTTAACGGCCGCCACGGAACTTAGAATAGCACATGGCACACGACAATTGGCGTTTGAATTTTTATGGATAGCGAAAAATCTGCGATGCGCTATCGTATAATACAGCCACTGTATCTTTTAGATGGCCACAGATTACTGTCCGCAGTCTACCGCTAAAAAGATAAGAAGGCATGGTTTAGGCTAAATTGTAAATAGACACATACATATACATATGGGCATATATGTATAAACACCATGTACATTTATATATATATATATGTGGCCAAGTTAAATATATAGATATGGCATGTTCATGCCGCAGAATGAGTAATTAGACCCGCAACTCGTTGGGCAGAAGGGTATGCTAGATTCGTTGAACAGTATGTAACAGTTAGTAGGAAGAGTTTATCATAAACTTTTCTTATACAGTAGTTGATCAGGATCACACTAGCCGCATCGGTCTCAAAGTGTCCGTATGTCTGCCCGTATGTCCGTATAAAAGCTAGAAAGTTGATACTAAGAATGCAATTCGATGTGTCTCCTTCTCTGTGTCAATTAGAACGTTGTCCAAAAGACGTCTCTATATGCTGTCCCACCCACAATTTTAACACTAGTTTTTATGATTTTTGATTTAACTATTTAAATGGTTAATTTTTAAATTTCTAGCTCACAGCTCACCAGGTATCTGATAGTCGTGGAACACGATTACGACGCTTTCTTGGGTTTTTTTTTGTTTACGTCAAAAACAACAAAAATTTAATCTTTAATTAGTAGTAGATAAGTAGATCAGATGTTAAATAAACGAAACGAACACTACGAAATTCGAAAGTTTTCGAAGTTTAAGTTAAAAATTTCCTCTGCTAACCTTTACTATATGAAATAGGAATAGTGCACTAATTGTTTTATATATCTTTCAATGTTGTAACATTAAAGTTCCTTTTGTTCTTGTTGGAGAAACAAAAAGCGCTTTATCTTTTCAAGGCGGCCTGCGTGGGAAATTTAAATTATTGTATGACGACGGCGTCCGAAAATCTTCTTAACTTAAATTGAAATGTCAACAAGCATAAATTATCAACTCGGGGAGAAGGTGAAAGACAACACCTAACCCCCCCCCCCCCCCACAAAGGTTTTATTACCTCGCATAGGCAGGCACTTTAAAATAAAAGAAGCCTGAATAAAACATGGGTCATTGTTTGAATGGACAGATGCCTTCTTATCACCTGGCACACACCACATTAAATTAATTCTTGTGTACATTTAGCGATGTACTACTTAATTGCTATCAGTTCATTTTGTGCGCTGATTAGTCAAACAATTAGCTGAGCACCTGGAAATTCATGTGCAATGCTCTATTAATAACTAATCTTTAAAAGCCACCCACAACCTTAAAGCCTTGAGTATTATAACTTAGACCGAATTAAATTTGAAGTGGCATGCCCACAGGTATTTAGTTATATTGTGGTTGCCGGTGTCGACTGTAGCATCTTGGCCGGATTTATTAAGCCAGTTTGAATGGGGCTAACAATGGATTACTCATAAATGCGAATACTCGCAACCAGAAAAGTTTGCATGGCTGTTGGCCACAGATTCATCATTATTACGTACATGTCGCCGAGCCAAACTCGACTCGGCACATCGAGACATTTTGGCCTAGCGAAGCGAACTATAGAATTTTACGCACTTGCAAACTTTCAACTAAGTGTGCTCAGTCGTGAATTTAATTTTGACGAAATGCGCAAACAGGAAGCCACATGTGTAATTAGGAGGCCAACTTGGGGAACGACTGTCTACAGATAGTAATAATCATAATAATCATTTGGAGCAGCCTCCCAGTTCGCAAGCAGTACGGTAACTAGAAATCCAGTAAATCAGTTATCTGCCTACTTAGACCCAGGAGAGCCCAGGAGTAGCTCCCCCATGCCACCCAATCCAGTCCAGCATCTGGTCATTAGGGACACTTAGGCGGTGACCAAGCCCCCCGGTGACCCCAGAACGAAGTGCCAGGCCACGTGTTGCTAATTACTTGGGTGCCGAAACCCACAAGATGGCACATATATTCATGTGTGTGTGCGCAACAGAAGTCAAGTGTCGCCTCAAGTTGAATATAATTATGTATGGACATCTGGGAGTTTTCATGGTATTTTGTACCGAGCCACTTGCTTTTATTGGATTTATTGAGTGCAGATGGAGTTGAATAAGTAAGAAGTGTTCTATTATTCAAGGCTTTGTGGAAGGGGCTACTTAACTCTTGAAATCTAGCCCATCGCAGATTTCCCATCTTAAATAACTTAAAGAACTGCTCGGCATTAGGAACCGCATGCCAAAGTTCGCCAAACTATGGGAAATTATACATACAAGTATGTAATTCTCGATTACGAAAGCTTTTATCGCTGCATACACAAATATTTACATGTATAAATATTTATTTTCCCAGTGGATATTATAGAAATGGTCATTTTGTTTTCCTATTTTCGTAGAAAAAAAAACGAGTCTAATAAATAAAAAAATGAGTGCCTGTTTTTAATACCAAGCACTAAATCCAAATCCAATAAGCCAATAATTAATATATAAAATAAAATACACTTGGGAGTTACTTAACTAACACATGATGGTAAAGTAAAAAGTGTATTGTCTTGTAAAATTATTTCGAATTACCTTTTTATGAGATTTGCCGTTGCCTAATTAGGATTCATCTCTCCTTGTTTACCATTCTAATGGGTATCATTAGTTTACTCCTTTTAGTGATTTCCTTATCACGGCAACTATGGTCTTTTATCTAATCACTAATTAGGGTCGTTAATATTTTCTCAACTTTTCTCAAATATTAAATGTGCCAAGAAAACGATATTTTCTAAAACCGAAAACTAAGTAAAATCCTAACACCTATTTTCCACGTGCACCTGTAGAGCTTCCGAATCCTTTCGATCCAACACTTGTTAATTGATTTCGAGTCTTAACTCGCATTTTCGTAATTAGCGCGCATATCTTAGTTAGCAACGAACTACCGACATTTTGCGTTGGATGCTTGGGCGATGACAGGTGGAAAGCAACTGGCTGCATGTCCAGATGTCCTGCCCACTTTCGGAAGTAGTGAGTCTCGGCGGGTGAGTGCGCAGGCGTTGAAGCCGAACATCTCGATATTCCGGGCTCGCCAGAGTAACTGCATGTGGGTAATAATTTCGGCTGTACTTGTGGCTTTGGGGCAAACCGAAGTGCTTGGGAATCATGTGAATCTAATAAGGATGCAGCTTTCCCCACTTTACCACATTCGAGGCACTCGAGTTTCGGCCATGTGCCTGTTGTTTACCAAAGGTTTATACATTGTTTTCCAAATCCATTAATTATAAAGTCACATTCAATTTCATTGGCTTTATAATAGATGGGTCTCGAAATCAAAGCCCCATTTCAGCAAAAGTCTTTGAACATGAGCTGAAAAATGATTCAGTTTGATTCAATTGTTCGTTGAAAAAACAACAAAATAAAAAAAAAAGAATAAAATGACTTCTATTATACCGCCGGGCTCGTTAGTTCCGCAGGCGCAGGGCGTAGAAGCAGCCGTACCCGTATGGTTCAAGATGGACTGGAGCCCGGAGATAGAGCAGGGCATCTACAAGGACTGGGGAACCTATTACAGTCGCCGGCGCAGGGAGAATCTGGGCATGTACTACTTCGACAAAGCCCTTAAGCTTGGACCTGCAGATTTCACGACTCTGTATCGCCGAAGCCAGAGCAAAAGGAAGAATGCCCAGGCAGATGGGGCACTTAAGGACAGTTTGGAGGCAAAACGTAAGCTTAGTTCGTTCTTCTTGAAAACTTGCATTAAGTAGATCGATTTCGGCCACAGGACTATTGAAAAACTTGCAACGCTATGATGCGCCTATTAATTTGGAGGTCTGCGATGCATTGTACGAACTAAATCAGCTTGAGAACGCCAAAGCCGAGCTCCACGACAATACCCGCCTCTTTACTGGAAACAAAACTAAAATGTTCGAGCAGCGACTGGTGGTGGTACGATGGTGTTTCGGGTTGAGTTTGGGTTTCTCCTGATTTCTGGGGTGCTTCCAGGTGGACGAGAACATTGAAGATGCCTGTGGCCCTTCGATGACTCAGTACATATCGGACAAGGAGAAACTCATAGTGCACTTGAAGGAGGTACAGAACAAGTACAAGCCCGATACCAGGCCGCTTTGGAAAATTCTGAAGGAACAGGAGAAATGCGATGTCCTGAGCATTCCCGAAATCGAAGTGGGTATTATTGGCAAATTTGCAAAATTACCCTTACTGTTATAGGCCGTCTTACTAGGAAGAAATGCTTTCCCCCCTTGAAATTGCGAGGCGAAGTCGTGCTTTCGACGTGTTTAACCAGATGTTCATAGATAGGTCTTGGCATGATGTCATATTTCTCAAGCACGTTCGAAAGTAAAACCATTTGTGAAACTATAAAACATTGATTATAGCATATGTACCTACATTTTTGCCTTAGAAATCCAAACCTTCTCTTGAATCAGTGTAAGAACTCCACTGAGTACTTACAAACGCTTTCTACAAAGAAATATGACGAGATCAAAAGCTTTCTGGTGAGTTTGAGTGGTGAACCCGAATTATGAGTACCCAAATTGTCCCTAATTGTTTATTTCAGAAAATTCTGGAAGCCCGTAGCCCCATGTACAATATCCGATACCAAAAGTTCACAAACAAGAAGTTGATGGATAAGTTTCGCCAGGAATATCTTTTTCGAGTTCAGTACCAAACAAGACGAAACATGATTTCCGCACTGCGTAGTATTCGGTACCTTCGAAAAACCAAGAGTCTAACAGTAAGAATTTTGAATGAATTCGAACAGAGATTGGTTAAATGATTAATGGTTTTAGAAACTCACCAGTTACGTGGAGGAAGTTATGGGAGATTACGTGGTGAAAAAAACCAACAGGATTATGCCCTGGAAATTCGAATTCATCAACGAGGTGTACAATATTTTGGCGCTTGCCTACGTAGATCAGTACACGCTTCCGAAGAACTTTCGCTTTTCGGAGAAGAACGCACTGCTTCGATTGCTTCGCTTTCCTATGGACAAGTCAAAGGAAGTGAAACACTTCGTATTTGGGGATCGAACTACGCACCAAGGCTCGGAAACAGTAGATCCGGCCTTGACAAAATCACGGTAACTCGCAGTCGAGATAAAAATTCTATTTTAATTTATTTTGTTTTCAGTCTAATGGGAAACCGACTCGAGAACCGTATGAATTTCGCAAAGTACCCTATAGAGAAGTCCTACCTACTTCACCAAATGGCAGAGATTCATCTTAAATCACACAGGTTTGACGAATGCTGTTTTAGTGCCCGAAAGTCTATTGAAGGTTTGGTCCATTAGTGCTATACTATTAAACGGTTATGGAAATACCTATATATCTATCTTTTTAGAGGCAAAAAAATGCAATAGCTACATTTGGCAGTTTCTGTGCTACCTACTGATAATAAAGGCGAATGCTGCACTCCACAAAGTCGAGCGAACCAGTGAAGCTCTAGATCTGGCACTAAAAATTTCCAAGGAATTGAAAGAAAAGCATATTCATAACTTCTTGACTGCCTGTATACACTGTAATGAGGAGGAATTCATCGTGAAGAAGCAGAGCATTTTTGCGAATAGCCGGCGCGAAAGCGAAAAATCGGTGTATAGTTCCCTGTCCGTGCGCCATAGCAATTAGAGCTTTGTATTATTTGTATAACCAAAAATATTGATTAATAAATTCTCAGTGCAATTATAATAGTGTAGTGACCTATTAGATACCTATACTCAAGTACCCCTGCGTATTTGGAATTTGCATTCTTATTATCAACTTGCAAGCTCCTTCATGGCTAGATCGACTCGGCTACTGATCCTCTTTTAAAAATAATGCTTGTGTAACGTATATATTACACAAACATCGGGCTTACTTTTCACTAGTCTAAGCAAATTCTTGTCTTAATTTATAAAAATATAAAATATTTTGCAACACTTTAAAATATTTTATGGGAGTACAGATAATAAGTGCTCTTCTTTTTGCAGTGTTTTTATTTTAGTGTAACATACAACAGTTCTTCGCTTAAATCGATGGTTTTGATACTACAAATATTACACTGATGCTTTCTCTACCAGCTTGGCCATCATCTTCTCCTCCTTGGCCTTTCGCTTGGCCTCCTTCTGCTTCTTCTTGTCCTCCTTCTCTTTTTGCTCTAGCATTTCCTTAAAGCGTTCGTCGCGTGTATCCACCTTGAACCCGAAGTGTCGGCGCACCTCCTCTACCAGGCGTTCCTTGCGTTGTATGGCTGCCGCTGCATCCGCCTCCCGCTTAGCGATCTTCGCGTGCAGGTCCGCCTTCCACTGTGTCAACTTCTCCATCTTCTTCGCAATGTCCTCTTCACGGGCATTTATCCTTGCCAGCTCCTCTGCCTTCTGCGCGCGGTTCTTCTCCAGCATTTTCAGGAGTGTTTCTAGTTGCATAACCTGCCTGCTGTCTTTCTCTCCGTGGGAATCGAAGCAAATCTTGGGATTCACATTGCTCTGGGCCCCATACCGGCCGAATGCCTGTCTCTGGTACTTCTCGGTCAAATGAATCCAGGAGTGAGGTTCCTGGTATGGCAATTTGTTAAGGAGCACATTTTTGTGTTGTGGTTGCAGGCCGGATCTGTCCACCGTCTGGGGATATGTTGGTTCCACATCCACGTCGCCGACCAAGGAAGCCGGCAGTTCCGCTTTCGCAGCGCTCGAGTACTGGGCGCACGAGCGGAGGGCAGGAAGTCTGGTGACAACGCTTATCTTGCCTACATTCATTTTGAATTGTATTGTCTAAGCAAAATAGTTTATTAATTTCCAATAGAGATGAGAGAAAATCGATAGCGATGACACCAATGCTGGCAACTAAACCCTTTTGGAGCTAAATTCAGATATTTTTTAGGCCCCGTCAGAAAGATAAGTAATAGATATTAATTGTTGTGACAGTCTGGCTGCATCCCAGCTCAAGCTCTATATATTTCTTTTTTCCTTGCTATTTATTTCTATCAATTTGTAATTATCGTTTCCACGATTTGTTACTGACATTTTACTTGTCAGTTTTTATTCCGAAAATAGATTTCTGAGGCTTAAAATTATCATTTTTATGTTGTCAGCTCAAAATATAAAAGAAACATAAATTGATTATACATACGGGCGGCGCACAAGTGTACCCTTAATATACCAATCGTTATCGACAACAATGGTACGTGCACATATGCCCTAATGCAAAACTAAATTCTTGAAAGCGCGGAATTGCATTTAAAACAACTCGTTTTACTTAAGTTGAAATAAGCATTTGCTCGGATAAAAGCCTACGCCACGACATGGCGGGGGATCGTGCCTTAAGTTCCAAGCAATTGGCGGGGCGCATACATTCCGTGTACTGCAAAGATTTCGTGTAGGTTTATTTCCATCAAAGGCGCAAATTGACAATTTCGCGGCTCATTTGATTATTTCCAACAACAGATCCTACAGCGAGATCACATTCCATCCGAAGCACTACCTGAACGTTCTGACCGGTCCCAATGGCAGTGGCAAGTCCACCATCGTGTCGGCCATAATTTTGGGCCTCGGAGGGGAACCGATTCTCCTTGATCGCTCCGCCAGCGTTGCCGACTACATACAGAGCAACAAAACCTCGGCCACCATAATTGTCCGGGTGTATGGACGCACGCCCAACACCACGGAAACCTTTCGGCGCATAATAAACTCTAATGGCTTGTCTACCTTCTCTGTGAACGACAAAGACACCTCCAAGAAGAACTTTTTGGCTGCTGTATCCTCCTTTAACATACAAGTCAGCAATTTGTGTCAGTTCCTCCCGCAGGATCGGGTTCAGGTATGTCGTTATGTTGGCAATTCATAAATTACACACCTATTTATTGTAAACATACTGTTTCAGGACTTCTCCAAGATGAATCCTCAAGAGCTTTTGCTCAACACAATGTCCTCCGTGTGTGACGAAGACCTGATCAACAGCTTCAACAGTCTAAAGCAAATGCGCACAGAACAGGCGAATGTCCATGCTAATCGGGAAAAAGAGAAAAGTGATCTGGTTAAGAAGCAAAAACGATTGGAACAGTAAGATATAGTTACCCGAGCTTATTTTTATTCACTAAGTAAAATGTAACCAAATGTGTGGATGAAGTACAAAATTTTAATTCTTACTAAAAACCTAATTGTCTTAATATCATTTTATTAGCTTACAAATGACTGTGTCCCAATATAAAGAACGCGAAGAGGTCAAGCAAAAGCTGCAGGTGTACAGTGCGAAGAAATTGTGGGTTGAGACTCAGGCTGGAGAAGCCAAGGCCGCAGAAATGAAAACTCAAGTGAAAAACGCAAAAACTCAGAGCGACAAATTGAAGAACCAACATGACAAACTTCTTCAATCCCAAGAACAAATTGAGAAGGAAAAAGAATCACTCAGAAAGGCCTTATTGGAAAAGGTAATGGGTGGCAGTGTTTTTTAATATATTTTTTAAAAATAAGTTTTTTTAGACACGCTTATTAGAAAACGCTGTAGCGGAGAAGGCGGCTATTGATGGTAAAATGGACTCTTTGAAGCAAGGAATTTACCAAAAAAAATATGAACTGGAGGTTGGTGTTCTTGTTGCATATATCGATCATGTGAATAACTCTTAATCTTACATTCTGTCACATAGCAAAACATTAAAAAATCACGAAGAACGGCCACAGAGTGTGATAACCTAAATCAGTTGGTGGAGAATAAAATTTACGAGCTTGAAACCCTAAATAAGAGCAGGCCTCTGATCGTTTCGGAACTTGAAAGGGCTAAGGAATCGTGCGCAGCTGCCCGCGGGAAAGCAATGGAGCAGTACAGCAGACGGAGACAACTGGAACAAAAACTGAATGATGAAATGATTCCTGAAATTACTGCGTATAAACTTAAAATAGAGCGGTTGAGAAACGTCAAAATGCAAAAGATTGATGTAAGTTCTTACTGAAATAATGAAAACTCAACTTAACGCTACCTTTCATTTTAGGAAATTAGAGCAAAAAATCCGAATTTGGTTGTGGCCATGAACTGGTTGGCGCAAAATAAGCAAAGGTACAAATTGAACGTTTATGACCCAATGATACTTGAGGTGAGCTTTTCAAAATGAAGCCATTACCAATGGCCTAATGTTAAAACCGCTATCATAGCTTACAGTACAAAATCATGAGGACGCAAAGTTTTTGGAAAACGTTGTGGCGCAGCGCGATTTATTTGCATTTGCGTGTGAGGACAAGGGGGATATGTCGGACCTGATCAACGAGTTGTGTGTGAAGCAAAAATTGGGAGTTAACGTTATTTACTGCGCACCATCCGATAGACTCGTGTACAGTCCCAAAACTCCCATCGATGATCTGCGGTATGCACTTGTCAATTGTCCAATACTAGTCCAATACCTAGTTTTAAATACTTTTACAGCTCTTTCGGATTTCGGTCATACCTCGTGGATCTTGTCACGGGACCAATACCACTAATAAACAAGCTGTGCGCTTCCTATTCCATTCATAATATACCAATTGGCACAGAAGCTGTGGGCAATTACACTTCATCCATTCCAAAAGCTATCCGAGTTTATTTCGGCGGTGTGTATATTTTTCTTATTCGGTTTCGCTTCGCAAATGTATAAATTCTGATTTTGAATTCCGTACTGTGCATTTTAGGCAGCAAGAAGTTCGTTGTGACCGCATCCCGCTATCGGTCGGATACTATTCTAACTGAAAGTAGCATTCGAGCGAAGAACCAACTTATTACAGTGGACTCACAACAACTGGCCCTGGTGATGAAACAGTGCTCCGAAGCAGTGAAGGAAAGCGACAGCATTAAAAACGCAATAACCCAGACCGACAATGAATTTGAACGATTGCAAGCTGTTGCAAAGGATGAGCAAGAGAAGAGACGAAAGCTTGACCAAAAAATAGCCCATTTTAATAGCCTGAAAACCGAAATTGAAACGCTCCAAAAGAAGCTGGAAGCCCTGCGCAATAGCGATTGTAAGTATTTCTTAGTGCACTAAATATTCAGCCATTATGAACCGTGTTTTTTCAGCGCTAGACTGTCTTGAAACCAATTTTTGTAACAGTTTGCATAAAGACTTAAAAAAAATATTCGATGCTGATGCGGAATTGTGCTCGTGCTTGAAAGCTATTGACCGACTTATAATTGAAAAGAATATGGCCCAGACAAAGGTATCCATTTATATGCTGCAACATGAGACTCAAATTGAAGCCCTCAAGGAAAGCGAGGAACAGAGTAAAGCAGCAACCGTAAGGAAATCGAAATGCACTTAAGGAATTTATTTATAGGAATGTTTTGCTTGCAGAGAGACTTCCAACAGTTGCTGCAGTGCTTAGAAAATCAAATTAGCGACGTTAACAAACGAAAGAGCGCTATTCAGGGCCTTTGCCACGGAGAAATTCCAACCAGTAGCAAATTTCCTTTTAAGAAGGAATTTAGGGAGCTGGAAAATATAGATTTGCCCGAACTACGAGAGGCAATACATGACTTTCAGGCACGATTGGAGTGCATGAAAAGTGTAAACTCCGAGGTAAAACACTCTTTTAAATTAGTGAACTGAAGCTGATATATCTAATAACTTTCCATATTAAAATATGCAGGCCATCAGCAGCTATCAAGGACTGCAAAATGAAGTCAAGCAACTGGAGGAAGGAATTCAAGAGTCTGTTAACCAAGCAAAGAGCATCGAGTCTGGCATGTCCAATTTATACGACAAATGGGAGCCCAAACTTAATAGCTTGGTAGAAACAATCAGTACCAAGTTCAGCGAATTTATGGAGTCCATTGAATACGTGGGAGAAGTTGTGTTATCCAAAACCGACAAAGTGAGAACTTAAACTGTCCTACATAAAAACTTTACTTCAAATGTATTTCACTTTATTAATTCTAGTATGACTTTGACTCATATGGTATTCAGATAATGGTCCAGTTCAGGAGAGGTCTCCAGCTGCAGCCGCTGGACAAGTTTATTCAATCTGGTGGCGAACGCGCAGTGTCCATCGCCATATACTCATTGTCCTTGCAACATGTCACCCACGTGCCATTCAGGTGATTGCGGAACCCAGCTGCAAACTGACGCCCGATTTATAGTTCTCCATTTCTAGGTGTGTCGATGAAATAAATCAAGGCATGGACGCTACAAATGAACGTCACATATTCGACTTGCTCCTCAAAGAAGCCACCAAGCACGGCTCGGCTCAGTATTTATTTGTAACACCTAAGGTAAATATAAATGCTTATTCATTTAAATATTTAGTTAACTGTTTTAAATCTTCTTTGTAGTTGCTTCGAGACCTGAACTACAACGAACATCTCTGTGTTTCCATTGTTCACAACTCAAAAACTGTTTGCCATGGCATGCAATTCCCGATGGCTTAGACACTTTGGGTCATCCAGATTTACTATATGTATTTTTTTATATTAAACACTACAAAACATATCTATTGCATTTTGTCGAATGACCAGCCTTGTGGGGACTCCTTTTCGAACTGTTGGCCTACTCGGAATAAAATCTGTAAGCCGGTAAACAAGTCCAAAGGCAATGATGCCTGACGATTTGTTTTATCAGATTTCAATTTGTCCTCGATTTAAAACCCTACAACAGCACCTATATCTTATTTCATATGTGAAATGATTTTAACACTACAATGCGAATACTTTTAAGTAAAGAGATGCCTTTGTACATATGTTTTTTAAGTAATTGGATAAACTATTTTGGGATGTTAAAAAATATATTTATATTTATATATATATTTATATATATTTAGATATGCAATTTAATGCAAATCATTTCTTTACAGGGTTAATATTAAGCAAAGTATGTCAAAAGTATGATCCCTCGACGCAAACTATAAAAGTTCAGGTTAACTTCAGATAGATGGTTAGTTTTTTATCAGCTCCAAAGAAGTCGGGTTTTGATCGCAATCCGTGTGTGCCCTTATTATGGTTGGGATTTTTTAGATCAGCAGTTATTGCTATATAGCCATATTTATAAATCTTCTACTGGCCTACTAAGTCCCAACATAATGAGAGTAAAAACCACAGGTTCGACGTTCATGTGAAGATTAGAAAAATACAGACAAATATATTTCATAGTTCAAAAAAAGTTTTTAATGTCTATTTTAACAACTTTTGAGTACTCCAGATAGAGAAGCGCACAGATATTTAATATGATTGCAACGAACAGAATGGTGAGTTTCATAAAAGGGGTGTGTACAAGTTTTGAATACTGCCTTTGAAATCGCAGAATTGCAAAATTGCATTTTGGTCCCAAGAAAGAAAAGTTCAATTGGAAAATATGTTTTTGGCTAGTATTTTTGCTACTCATATAAATTGTAGTGGTAATCCCTAAAGTTCGATTCCGGACAGAGGGTATCAGTTCAGCCGCTTGTTGAGAGAAAACGGAATACCCCAACTTACTCGCAGTATATTTTGGTATTTTTCTAGGAGCTTAGGTTGTTTTTGCAATGAGCGGTCACTCTATTGGCAACCCTCAGACGATTGAAAAATTAAAATTAAAATTGAGCGTTTGGCAGGGAAATATGTATTCAAAGGCGGGATTTGTTCTAATTTTCGTGCTGGGTCTAGTGTCCAGCAGCTGGGTAAGTGTTAATCCCCTACGTACTGCACATAACGTGTCTAAACCAACGTTCTCTCAGGGATTCCTGGAGCATGACAGCTGGATTACAGTGGAGCTCCAGCACTCGCTGGCTGCAAACTCGGAAAGTTTCTCCTTCCGCGGGAATGTGACGATTCCCAGTCTCAACTCTGGTCTGGCCAATGTGGAGCAACCAGATCTGAGCACTGCCGATCTGGACTTGCTGAAGGTAACAGTGGTTCGGGCACATGGGCACGCCGGTAGGAAAATGTTCACCATTTTTCACCATCCAAGAGTGGTGTACTTAGTGCATCTTATGGAGTGGTTACAGGCGAATGAGGTGGCTAGATATTCGCTGAGTATTGAATATACTGCAGCATTAACCATTGTATTCTATAAGTGTAGAAATGCATTCAATTATATAGCCTGTTTGTTTCCATTTAGTTTTTAAAAAGATGCCTTGTCAGTTAAGTTTAAGCCTTCCTGTTGAACGTAATCTTAAAATAAGTATGCACTTAGTAATAACCCCTTTAACCTTTTTTAGAAACTGGCCCTTGGAAACGAGTTCTACCGTTTGAAGGCCACGGTGGTGTATTCAAATGGAGCTAAGGCGCAGTTCATCACTTCCAACAAGGCCTGTCGCCTGCTGCAAGCCCAATTGAATGACGTGCTTTGGGTGTCGCTCGAACCCTCCGGATACGTAACCGGCATCACTGTGTCCCAGGACACGGCCCCGGCCACTATAGAGTGCACCCAGGAAGACGTGAATAAGCTACTGGAAACGCAATTCAGCACCGATGTCCTCATCCGCCACGCTGAACTGGCCCCCGTGCCCGATACTGCTGGCTTTATTCAGAAGGTGGAGCGGGAGCGCGAGGCCAGGGAGCGCGGGGAGGTTCGGGATAACCGCGGCTTCTTTGCCAAATACGTAAGTACAAATACTTTGGCCTGAAATCCTTTATTACAAATTCACTTTTTTATTTTTAGTGGATGTACATCGTTCCGGTAGTTCTGTTGGTCTTCATTTCGGGAGCCACCAACCAGGACGGTGCAAAATAGGTTAACTGAGTGATGTGGTGTAATCTTTTGTTTGTTAGCTTTTTCTAATCACAATTCCTAGACAACTTTGGTTTTAGCGATTAAAGATTGAGTAAAATAAAAATGATTGAGACATTTTAAATTAAATATACACAGAAATAATGCTTTTGAGCTCCCAGAGGATTTCTTAAGAGTTGGCATAGGGTTTTGAGACCTCATATAAATATTTGTAATAGGATTTGCACCTGATTTTCGGTTCACATTGTTTTCGGAAATGGTGTGCAGTTTATTTTATTTATTTTATTATATTTTATTAATTGAATGCCTGCAAACAGCCGAGTTTTATTTGGTATGCTTATATTGTACTTTCAATTTGATAATTGAACGTTTGGAATTTTGCCGATATATTTTTCCTGGTTTTCGGATATTTCTGTTCCGTCCACACCGTGTAATCAAAATTTGAAATCACTTCAAATCTCTTCTTATATTAAGGTGTCAATTATTTTGAGTTTGTGTATTTCTCAATTTAAGACTGTTTCATGGCAAGCAAGCCATATTTTAGATGGTTTGGATGTATATCAGCCATGTGATTTGAACGTCCTGATCATTAAACCCTGCAAATAAGTTTCGGTTAAATTTGTGATCAAGGTAAGCAAATGTATACAAACCGTATTTCTGGATTTATATAGTTTTGTTTCTGGCAGACAATTCCCAGCTTATTCGACGCACTTCGTTGCTCTTACATATCAAGAAATGTTGCTCATATATTCAAAATCGAATGAGCTTCACATTTCAAAAATCAACACCTGGCAGAGAAAGATTTTCGAACTGCAAGAAATGCATTTGTAAAATGAATTTCAAGGGGCTCGAACAAATTATTCCGCGTCTGCTGCTCTTCTTAATGTGAAACTCCTTCGAGTTTGGGTATATGAACAACATTATAGGAAAGTAAAGCTGATCACGTTTGGGGCATCCTTGTTTGAATTTCTGAAGATTTTAGGGATCCTGGTCCAGATTAAGGTCAATTTTGTGGTTTTAAATATCTAAAAAGTAATGTACTTTCTGCATTATTTCCTTTGGATAAAGCTATTCGATAATAGAAACTGTCGGACCGTACAATATATGGGAAAAGTGTATCTTCGTTGCTATAATCATAAATAGTTCTAGTCCAATATTTTATTTATTTATTAGAGATGATAGTATAGTAGTTCAATATACACTAGATGTTTTAACCACATTTTGGGTTTAAATTTAATAACTACCATACTACCATAACCACCGACTACCATATAGCGCACACTTATAAACGGTCGGAAAATTAATTGATTCTTTATTTACAAATAGTATCCAGATAATCCAGATCCAGATTTTAACTAACGTATAATACAAGTGGAATATTTTTGAAAATGGGGAAAATGTACTTACTTGAAGCCATCTGAACTTAAATATATTTAATTTTTAAAATTGGTTTCCTCGATGTACATTTTTGTGGTGCCTTGTCGCTGAATTGTATCAAACTAAATATTTCTGTGATGCAAGGCTGAATTTAAAACATCTGCCTGCTTTGTTTTCCTTTTGGTGTTTCAGAAAGAACAAAAGTAAACTATGATATCTCTATGTTCGGTATTATATAGGTTATTCGAAGAGGAGTTTTCAAGTTATTTGGCCATAGTTTTAACAATCGTTTGAGGATTATATGCATATCTATTACTACTTTAAACATAACAAATGCGCTACGATGCTAGACTTAGTTTAGACGAATTAATCCAACTGAAAGTGCAAACCGTAATTAAGTGCCTTTTTACCACAAGTGACGGGCTATCCGTCGAGAATCGTGAATTACACGCTCGCTTAACCACGGACCACCCCGAAATTGACTGGAGTGCGATGCGTGCCGAGTGGTTGCAGTTCGAATTTGTAATTACAATTCGTGGCGCCTTGCCGGGGAAGTTCTGCTGGGGGAGCCCCCAGCACTGGCTGAAAACAATTTTCTCCAGGTTTTCTCCGTGGTAAGGGCGGCGAGGGCTACGTGACAATTTGCCAATACCCAAATTTCTCCGTGGACCAGGAACGCCTTCTCCGATGGCGTAAAAAACGAATAGCCCGTGGGCTTGTTTTTTACCCACGAGGCGAGCCAACATGTGGTAACCCATAATTTACGCCTAGGGATGTTATGATTTTGATTATATCGAGGACTTGAACAATAGTTTCTGGCATTTACTCAATGAGACACAGTTCGCACTTTCTGCGGTCAAATCATACAGTTTTGGCCATTTGTTAATTACCATTTAAGGATCATTAGTTTTAGTAAAGCAAATTTAATCCTTGATTTCAAATACTTCTTTCTCATTTTTATTCAGTTGCCATTTTTATTTACTACACGATATACTTATACTTCCCATATATTATATTTCAAAATCATTGCTTATTGAAGAAGTTTCTAACTGAATATGATGACTGGGGAGCTAAACTTTAAACTATATTAAACCTAAGCTAAACCTAATAATTTGCATATCAAATAACTGTTTTTTTTTTAGTTAGCACTTTTTTTGAGAAGCGGGCATAATGTTCTTTCCCTGTAGTTGAAAAAGCCATTTCCTACCTTATATTCTTCCCAAAAGTACAATATCAATTTGATGGGATAAAGTTAAAATGGTTTCAGTTTTTACGGCCCTCAGACCGAAGAGTGCGTCATCTGAATAATCCCAAATATTTTGACAGTAATATTGACATCGACTGCATTGTGATGGGTACTCTTTTTAAGCATCTTAATCCGTCACCCCTTTTCGTTTAAATTTAAATTACCTATTTGGCAAACAAGGCGCACTGAAGGATAACAAAACACTTTCAAATTCGAGCCCACAAATTGTCAGATCAAAAAGCGGAGTCGGGAAGGGCCATCTGTCAAAATTCTCGTAATGCCATGCAATCTGTCACTCTTCGCATTTCCTGGCCGGGCAACGTTAACAAGTTTGTAGTGAAAAACGTCCACATGGCCTATACCCCTAATTATATACAATGTATGTAATACGTCCTAATAAGTGCTATGTGCATATCCCGGTGCACTTGTCAAGTGTTGGCACACCGACTCAACCGGCCCGGTCATTAAAATATACATTTTTCGATTTGTTTAAATTAGCCACCCCCACGGCATCGAGAGGGTTGCGGGTCGGTCTGCCGCATTCAATTACCCAAGTGGTTCGCTTAACGTGTTACCTTTGGCCCACATTCGAATTTAAAACGAACGAATGAGGGGTGTTGTCACTCGGAGCGGTTAATAGCGCTATTACACCCCCAATTAGTTCGAACAGATAGACGTATACGTATTTGTCTAGTTTAGGGTGATGGGCTTAAACGGAACGAACAAAGTTTAGGCCTACACCTAATCAAGCACCTTATCCACTTTAAAGTTTATTGCCTAATCCCCACTACCGCACTTCCAATACAATCCATTACAATCAAGTACTATCCACAACATCCCCAATTCCTTTCAAGTTCATTAAATGCCTACCCTGATATATGTTTAACCTATTATTTGGTCTCAATTATTTAGATGCGGTGCATTTCGTGAGCTGATTCACCCGTCATACCTGTCACAAGTTCGAAAAAGGTTTTACTGAATATAAAATAAACATAGTCGGATAGGAAACGCATCTTACATAAGAACAGACGGGCAATATTACCCCGTAATCGGGGAAGAATCGGGCCAAGAGGACCTCCTTTCTTCCAGTGAGTAACAAAGTACCAAAGAATGCGTTCTGTTTTGATAAAGTAAATAAATGCTAATACGGCTGCTTGAATGCCAAAAGCATTTGGACAAACACTGAACCCACGCAGATGCACTCATGGGCATTAAATTTGTAACAAGTTAGCAGCTGGCGCCAATTCACAAGCGTCGTGTCGAGTGATTAAACAATCGCATTGATACCCAGCCCAGTCCATCCGAGCTGATTCCAATTCCAATTCACACAATCCCGATCCCAATTGAATTTCGGATTGACAGGTTCATAAACGGCATTGTTCGCGTGTTTGTATTTGAATTTCATGCCCGAATACAATTGCTCTTTTCCTGCCCACACATCCTCATCGAGGATCTCACAAAAGGCGGGAAAGAGGCTTACGCGTCGGGCAAATACGCTCTGGTTTGCATTGGTCATGGGAAAGCCAATTGCGGACTCATTCCGGGTGCTCTGTTGGGTGTGCGGTTCATTATCATCGAGATAATCCCATTAGAAAACGCTGCGGCAAGTGCTGGTTTGATATTCGGGCGAATCCTTCGGGGCCGGATAATAAATACATGTGCATTTGCACATGACGAAATATCCTGGCAGGCTTTAATTAGCACTTCTCTATATGCTCTATACATCACTTCTTTAGGTTTTATGCAAAATCGAAATATATCTTCATACATGCGTAAGAATTACAAAAATCTAAGAAATCTCCGATTTTGCGGGTTTTCAGATTCTGCAAATCCTTTGAAGGATAAACGCAGTTTCAATGAGATTGCCGAGCTGGGCAGTGAAAATATTGATTGAATACGCAACGAAGTCAAAGTTCAAAGGATGTGCCTTGCAGCTAAACGTCTATATTTATGATTATTTTCTTAAAGCATTTTAAATAAATAAAGTCCATCAGGAGATTAAACGCTGCTTGAGTGAATGCGATTAAAATAAATTAACTTAAAGTGCCCTCAATGGGCAGATGTTTCGTTCTTTTCCAGCCTTTTGCCGCTGTAACATGAGTACGGACCACAAGTTGGCCGTGGCTCAAATATGAAATTGCCAAAAATCAAAATTCCCAAATGCGCGCACATAAATCTGTAAAATTTCCAATGCCCATACAAAATTCCAAATCACTTTAACTGCTGGTAATCGGCGCATAATCTTCGAAAATTTGCATGCACTCCCCACGAAAGAAGGCATTTGAGATCCTTATCGTGCGCATTATTCACGTCACGTCTGAAGTATTCAAAGCATAGTAAAACTGCCCATCAATTTCCTTCCCCGTCCCCTTCCGTTCCACCCGGCGCGGCCCCGCCCCCTTTTTCCACCCGCCCTTCGCCCCTTCGCCTCATCAACCGAAGAAATATTAGAATACTCGGCGTCCTGCTACTAAATTACCTCGCCTTTTGTGATGGCGATGACGGCTTGTTGTGGGTGCTGTGTCCCGATTGTCCTGTTCCTGGACCTGGTGCCTTGTCCAGGTCCCTCGGATCGTTGGGGCAATTATGGCCGGTTGGGAGCCCCGATATGTCGCACTGCGGACATGCCCGTTCGGTGCTTGTTCCCCCGCCCCGCTGTCTTTTGTCTTTGCCATTTGAGCCATCGAGGCGGCCGCAACTCCAGTCTCTCCAGGTCGTACATGATCGCCCTGGGCCATCACCCTGGCCCTCTCCTCTCACGAGGAGTAACAGAAGATGGGGTTGGAGATGGGCAGGAGGTGGGCCGCGGCACAGGCGTTGCGTCTGGCACGGGCTAGTGGCCATAATTCTCGGTACACGACTGCAGGAAAGGGCTGCTGCAGCGGCACCACCGCCGGCATCATCCGTCCCGCCGTTGAGATCGACAAAAACGTTAGGAATCTCTGACGCATACCAAGAACCCAGAATGCTGCACTCCAATGTCGGTTGCATCACTCCACTTTTCTTGGATTTGTAATATTACAGCACGATGATGATCATCTCGGCCGAAGGAGTGGCCAATTCGAAGCTGTGACTTGGTTCTCATTTGTGTGTTCATTACATACTAAACTAGGTACTCTGTCTCTGTAAAAGTAAGTTACATATAAAAGCTCGCGTATATTTGTGAAGTTCAAATACCGAATAGATTTTAGAATCTTGCCAAAGTATTGATAGGTTCTGATACCTGATCTTGCACTTGTACAATAATCGAAAATATATTATAATATACATATTAAAGCCAAAATTTTGCAACTAAAAAACAATTGTCGTTAAACTACATTCATCATAGCTTTCAGCGATTTCTTACTATTGCAAAATTCGCTGCAGAAAGCTGCAAAGGCACGATAATAAGCTGATCATCGACTGTTGTGATGTGATAAGTACGACTTCTATCGGAGGCGGCGGACTGATACTGATTCTTGCCGAGCAGCGCCCATAACGACGCAGTTCGTCAAAAGCTGGCGCGGTGGGTGGAGGGGAGGCACGCGGCACGGCGGAGATCGGAGGCGATGCCGTCTCCAAAGCCTGAGCACTGGAGCGATTGCAGATTTTGTTACGAAGGTTAATGCGAAGCGCAGAACAAGGAGAGCAACCCGTGTCAAAACTGAAAGAACAAAGACATCGTCGCTCAAAGCCGATTTCCTCATACCCTTACAAAAACTCACCAATATTAACAAATCGAATAACTTGACTTGAGAGTCCACTGTCACATATAATAATCAGTTCGATTATTCAAAACCAATTGGCACAGAGCTAAGACCATTATGAACTCATGAACTACAAATCTAAAATTTAAATTTATTATTTCTATATAATAGAATTTATTCCAAGGGTACTGCATTTTCGAAATTAGTATAAACTGAACCCTAAATGTAAGATTGACTATCGCAACTGGTAAAAAATCCATATTAGGAAGAATTATTTTTAAGAGGGCATGTGGCTTGCCGTATACCCCGCATACTGCAGGTAACATGAACTCAGCGCAAAAGTTATGAGCACAAAATGCAAAGTCAAGCAAGCAAAATCCTATAATTAAACAATTATAGCAACTCCCACTTTTGCTCGTGGTCATTCGCTGGCCCTGGACCCTTGCGATATGTGCGCTACTCCTCCTCTTTGCGGTCAGGACGGATTTCGCTCAGTGTAGCACGACGCAGGTAGTGGTGGAGGAGGAGCTGGACAAGTCGGAGTAGTGGGCGGAGCTGGAGAAGTTGGGGGAGTCGGATGGCAGGGGGCAGAGCGCGGTAGCACAAGTACTTCCTTCTGTGCGAGGAATGCTAGCGATTCTCGATCCTCTATTCTCGACTGCGCCCCAAGCTCCACCTCCGTCTGGCGGTCTAGGGATCTGTCGATCTGGGGATCTGTATTCTGGATTCTGGAGTCAGCAAATAGAAGCCGTCGGAGGCCCAAGCCCCGAGTGCTGAGTTTAAATGCATTTCGATCTCTGGCATTGACACTTGCGGTTGTTAGTCGGAGGTCGAGCACCACTGCCATAATTATAATACCCGCGAGGAAAACCCCAACCATTAGTGTGAAATAGATTGCAAGCATAAGCTGGGAGAGCTTACAGTTCCAGAACAAGATGCCTATTACGGATGGTGATTAGTTGCAGTAGAATTTAGTCACCTCCAATAATGAATAAACCCTAAAGATTTTAAGTACAATAAAATAAATCCTTAAGAGTGTTGGGTTCTTACAAAATTCTTTCGTGTCCTGGAGGTGCAACCTGCGATTGGGAAGTTCAACTGCAGCCACTAATGATATGTAGATGATGGCATATGAACCTCGAACTAAACCATGTATTTAGTCTTACGTGCGGGCAAAAGACCAAAAGAAACTGGACGAGCACAATAAATTATTTAGGACGACTCGATCTCACCCCCGAATCTGGACCGCAAAGTTCGTCTCGGAATCTGAGAATCTCGGAATCTGGGGAACTGTGGAGCGTTGGAGCGCTGGGCGCTGGGCAGCCCGACCAGCTCCTGCGTGGCTCCACTCGTTTATCTTGCCAGCAGAAGACACCTCGGACACTCAGACTTCCAGACCAAGTCGGAGCTGAAGTCTCAGCCTCGATAATTAACACACAAGCGCGGGGCGTGATGAGCAACGGACCGCAGAACCAAACAAATTATTAAAAATGAATTAGTGGAAATATAAATATATGATTTTGAAGTCCCATGAACCGCTGGGGCCACGTGCTTCTAGGCATTCACATCCACATCCCATCCACATTGGGCCCTGATTGCGCCGCTGGTCAAGTTGCCTTCGGGGTCGCAACTCCCAGCTCCATGCACCCAACTCGACTGCAATTGCATTTGAATGTTTTTCGAGGCTTCGGCCTCTTTTTGTTTAAATATATAAAAGCCATTAAATACTAATCTATTCTCGATTGCTCTTCTTCGGCTTCTTCGGGCACCTAATGACGCGCGTTCAACATTTAGGCCACCATCGGGCCAGGGGACCAGTGGGTCCCGTCCAGTGCAAGGAGGCAGTGCCTCCTCCCTCCTAAGTATGATTAATTAATAATGCAGGTAAGCATGTAGTTCGGCGTCCACATGCGCATGTCGGTATGTGCCACAGTGGCTAACCGTGTTATTATGCACATTAGCCAAACGTGTCATTATTTTATTATTATTGTTATTCCGATTTCGTACTCATTTAAATGCTCATTAATAAAATCGAACTGCGAAGATTTCGGCAGTTCATTTCGAGTAACCGAACTTGTTGTGGGCTGGAGTTGCTCCTTTACCACGAAATCCTCCTTAATAATAATACTAATAAAACTTGTGTGGAAACATGCGAATAAATTGATAGTTGATTTTTATATCGAATATTTTCATTAAAAAGAACCAACGTCAGATTAATGGCAAATTCATTTTTAAAAACTTCAAGTCGAATCTTCTATTTAAACTTTCCTTACAATACAGGAACTAATACAAGTTACCTAATTGATTTTCCTAAAACTACACAATGAGTGTAGTCAATGCAAATAGTGGACCATATCAAAGCATTATAGAAATATGATATTTAAATATAAAGGGATATTATTACTAAAAAAAAGCGTGTGTCCTAACTTGTTACTAATAATTATTATTTTATATTTCTTAGTTATAAATAAGGTTTTTAGCCCAGTGCCAATATTTTGATGGCAACTGTAGTTTTGCGCACCTTAACAACGAATGCATCGTATTAGGCTAGTTTAAAAATATGAAATTAATAAAGCAAATACAACATCCTAAGCCAATGTTTTGGTGCACAAATTATTGATTTTAAAAAAGCGCAGGGAGTTTCCTTTTCGCGATGCCCCTGCGACATTTTCCTATTTTGAAAATAATGGAGGCACGCGAAGGTAGCAGATAACTAATAGGGCATTACACGGCCAAGATTCAGACATAAACATCAGAGCCCTTCCACTGAAATGTATCTGTATCTGACGAGTGTATCTGAAACGTGCAAAGAGAGCCTGCTGGCCGCTAAGAGAGCGAAGAGAGCGCGCCAGAGCGAGACGGCACACGCAGAGCAGGACGGCGCGTGAGATAAATAGAGTCGGGGGTGAGTCGAAGATACATACCGCCTCGAACGCGCTGCCTGGGAACTCTGCCAGCATCCCCAAAAGCGATATGGTATGTACAGCCCGAGCTGAATGTGTATTGGGGCTGTTCAGTTGTCGGTGACACGGGGGATTGTAACTCACTCCCCCTTTTTGGGGCTTATCCGAAGCAGTACCTCTACACTCGGGCAAACGAGTGGGGTAGTTCTTACCTATTGGTACCTGTCGACGTTAAGCTTATACCCAAATAATTTTGATACCTTCAGATATGAACGGTATTTGCCTATCGGAGTATATGCTAGTCTTAAAAAATATGTGTTTATAAAGATTAGTTTGTTCTCATGCATCTCTTATCTTAAGGTTATCCAAATATAACTTAAAATAATTATCTATTAATATAGCTGTTACTGGAACTGTTATTTTCCAAGGAGATACCCAAAAGTAGCTTGAAATTGACGAATATATCTGAAGTACTTTTAAGAAACGTTTCGTATACGTTTTCCTTGGGAGCATTGATTTACACTCTAAATTTGTAATTCGTTTTGATTGTTAGATTTTGTATCTAATACTTCTAAATAACCATAATTGTTTCAAAAATTTTGAAATTTTTATGTGAATGGGTTGAAAGTTTCTGTAATCAGTTTCTATGTGTAATCTGCAACTTAAAAAATCTTTTTCAACCGTGCCTTGCTGCTTCGACTTAAGTAAGTCCCTCTTTTTCCCAGTGCAGTACATAGGCACACACATAATGCCTCCGGCCGTGGGCAACGAAATTCGGGGAGTGGGCGAGACAAATATTAAATCAAGCTGTGTATTATGTACTGGCCATGCGGCACATAAATATTTATGTATCTACATGTAGACTCATCAGGGTGTGCGGGGCTATGTGTAATTATGCACTTATCACTCTACATGAGCCGTGTCCGTTGCCGTTGCCGACTTTGCTAAGTTCCATTTCCTCGGGAGCTATTGTCCGCATATAGAAGGAGTCCACCCGAATCTCAGATGTACGCATGTACACGCGTCCAGGGAGTCGCAGTGCGTATGTACAGGTGCCCACGAGTCCGTACATACGTATCCGTATCCGTCCATGTACAGAAGCTGTATGTGGAATTGCGACGGAGGGAGGAGGCTCAAGGCCCACATACAGCCATTGCTGCGCGCTATCTTGGCAGGACTTTCGGGGGGCTGTGACTGCGACTAAGGATGGGGATGGGGATGGGATCTGGGAGGCGGGAGGTGGAAGGTGGAGGTGGGAGATGGTGCTGGGATTTGGGTGGCACATGACCAACAGAAGCTGCATGCATACACCCCCGGGTGGAACAGTACATAGCCAACGGCTGGGTCTTCGTTCGCACGGAACTGAGCGGAGTGGAGCGGAGCGGAGTGTAAGCTGGGCTGGGGAATCCTTTGGCCGAAAACCACAAAGGAGATACGGAAGTTGGCTCAGACGACGACGACGGCGCTACTGCAGCTCCTCCAGTGCCGATCCGCAGCTGGAACCTCTGGCACAAGTGCGAGTGCAGGAAACCGGAGCGGAAATTCACTGGGCGGATTTCAAGTCCAAGTTCAGGCCGTGTTCCTTTACCGAGTTACCCCGTAACTAAATAACCGTGTTTGGGTCTCAAGTTCCGCCGGCATCCGCACGTGATTCCTTACTACGAGTGCCAGTCCGCTTAAAGTAAAGTTCGGTGTCCGTTTCCACTCGGAGTATCTGCATACCCGCGCGGAGACATCCTAGGTCGATTAACATAAATTTGCACTCGGTGGCCAACTGCGAAAGCTGTCATCATTCTGGATTTTACAAACAACTTCCGACGGAAGGTCGGTCGGACAACAGCTGCCACTGGGCCCAAATTGGCAAATTGCTTTAACCAACTTTTCGTCTATTTCCGTAGGAGTTGGATATGTCATTTCTGGCTACCTTGGACGCAAGTGCCTGGCAGGTATGTCCCCATTGCTCCTCCTCCTTCGCGAATTAGCATAATTTGTGTTTACTATAAGTAGGCTGGGCCTATCTGCTCCGAAATATTCAGATTACAAAATCAGGTCGAGTTTGTGACAAATACAAAGTTTAGCCCAATTTAATACGGTTTTAATAAGCGAGTCTACCAGTGCAACTGCTACTTCCAGTTTTTACCTTTTCAATGTACTTTATCCGAAAGAAGTCTTTTTCTTGATTCTGAAAAAAGTAATCATCCTTACCCTTGACTCAATAGAACTTTCAATCCCATTTCTAAAGTTAAATGTTTTCAAGAGCAGATTATGTAACGAAGATAAAAAGTGGTTAGATGCCGTAAAATATGGATGTTTTCATTTACAATAAATGCTTTTCAAAAGAGGGGATGAATTTGTTAATTTCGCTGCTTGGCAAGCCGAAATAATATTATTACTCGAAATGGAACTTCATAACTCAGACAGCAGACAATCGAATCATACATGGTAAATTTGACTCTGCCAAATCTAAATTTGTAATGAAAACTTTATTGACGTACGCAAAAAAGTGCGAAGGTTTATCCGACGGTTAACTGATATTCAGTGTTTTCGTTTTTAACCATAAAATTTTAAAGAGCTTTAAGAAAAGAGAGAAAGTCTTGGTTTCTTTCATTGATTCCATTTCATGTGGAATATTTTAATGTTTGCTAGTAATTATAACATACAAATGCTTAAGTATTTAAAAAACTTCTTTAACGTGTGAATTGCTCATTTGTTCAATAATCATCCGTATATTGTAAATGTTAAACTATGCCGAGATCATTTAAATGGTTCTTTTCCAAGGGGTTAGTTTGTCATATGTGGCATGGGCATATTTAGTCCTTCCCAATATCCTTTGACAAGTTCCGCTTGCCACAAATTGAATTGCTGCGACTGGGGCTGCGGGTCGTGTGCTCCGCCGTCCAGTGGTCGTTTATGTCTGATCTGATCCTGTTTGAGGAGTAGTTCTGTGTGCAGGACGACTTAGTCCCTGTCACCGGCAGTCCGCTTCTTTCTGTGGTGGGCGGTTGGTGGTGATGTTGTTACTGGCAGCGTTGGCGCGGCTCAAATGGCAGCAACTGTTTGCGCAGACCTGTCGACCAAATGAACCGAATAATACATCAAACGCTCTTTAATGGGGGTGACAAATCCCCGACAGTTGGTGGACCTGATTACTTTATGAGTGCGGTGGGTCGGTCCTGAATAAGCCGCTCGTCGTTTCTGCAAAAATTAATCAAGCACCGAACATGCAAATATGCTAAAGCAATTGTGCCCCTAAAAAGAGTTCGCAATGGTAATGAGACATGACACTAAAAAACTTCGCAAGAAGGGGTTGCTTACTACATCTTCCCTATGATATAAGTGGATAACGTTTTTGGACTGAAAGTGATCTTACTTGTTTCGATATGCATTCTAGTTTAACAAAGTCATGGATTTTTAATATTTAAAGCCCAGTCAAATGTACATTTTTATATCCCCTTTGAAGGCGACTCCATATCTCAGATTGTAATCGTTTTCATCCCTCAGATATCGTATTTATCCTAATGAGAGAATATCAAAACGTGACAATTTTACTTTCATATCCCGTGGCTATCTCAGTTGTTTGATAAACAATTTTCTTCAAGTGTTTTGTTCGAATTGAAGAGACGATTTGAGTTTTGCATATGCGGAAAGTGGTGTGTTCGAAATTTTACATTAATTAATTCCATATCTCGATCAGAACAGGAAAACAATTTATGTATATTTTTAATTAGAATCACTCTATTCAACCAAGTGCGTTGGTCCGTAAAAACTCTTCTTTTTATTGGAGTTTATGTCGAAAATTCCGTTTGTATACATCAGCTTTTTGGCAAAATTCGTTTTTCCAAATTTCGGTTATCAAATAATCAATTTTTTTGTATCACTACTTTAAAAATAATTGTCTGAATATGATATGATTACGATTAATTTTTTGTGATATATGATTAAACATGCGCCGACAAGCTGGTCAATACAGTAGATTTTTGTAACTAATTAGTATTACTGCGTAAAACTTAGCGTTCTTGTTTCGAATTAATTATATTATGATCATAAATTTAGTGGTAAAAGCTATAACATTCTGTCGTTTAAAATCCTATGTAGCAATAAATACAAATATTTTTCAACAAAACGATTTCAAAACAATCATATTTCTGAGCTATATAAAAGATTAGCAGTTATTGATGGGATTTCGGTTTTGCAGGTTTGAAAAATAGTTTAAATAATAGAGTGCGATTGTCATCCTTTTCCATTCATGTTCTGTAAGCAGGACGAATGGGATTATTCCAACTGGGTGTTCTTTTCCAAAAGAGCGTATGCTTATCTATAACCCTAACCCCAGGATGGAGTACACCGACCCCCTTTGCATCTCATTTTCAGTTTCGTTGAAACTCAGATTGGCATGCTCATGGTTGCCGCCTCATCGCCGAGATCAAAATTCGTAAAACACCAGAATTTGTATAATCTAGCGGAAGTAATGGCATTACCAGCACAGACGTTGCCCACGGAGTCCATTGTAGTTAAATGCCAATTATATGCATAAAGGGATTTGCGAGATAATTACGGAATAGCGCCACGACATCCTTATCCACATTATCCAATGTTCTGGGTAGGCTAATAATTCGATATGTTAATACTTCGCCCGTTTGCGGCTTGGGAATCGGCTTCGAGTTGCATCCTGGCCAAAGAGCTCCGAGTTCGTCCATAATATTGGCACGTGACCATATTTATGCCATTTAATACATGACGAAACACTGCCTGTCCCAATGCAGCGAACAACACTTCGAGGCATATCATCCCATTTGCCCACTAAAATGCACCCCCGCCTTTCAAAGCGATGCTGGGTACACTTGGAGTTGAGTTTTGAATGAATATTATGCGTAAATATAGTGGGTATAGCTACAATGCATAGCTCAATTAAAATATTCAATGAACTTCCTATAAGAATTCAGTTGATCCTATGATGATCCCATGTATCCCTGAAATGGGTAGTATAACTCATCAGCAAATTTACGCTACGCAACGTGCTTTTTTCTGAGTGTTCCTGGGATAATCTCTCCGTTCCCGACCAGCCTCCCTGCCAAGTGCGAAACTGGGCCGGGCGATGGGCGGACGAGCACTTCAAGCTAAAAAGTGAAAAGCCAAGTAGTGCGAGTGGCATCGAGCGGCGCTGCGGCGACACGCATATGTTTTTCCTGGGGCCGTGCGGCCGTGTTTGTTGCTTCGCAGGATGCGCACACCTGAGTGCTCCTTGATGGAAGCCCACAGCCCACAACCCACGACCCATGAACCCGACTGGAAAGCAGTGCGGAGCGGAGCGGAATCGATAGCTGGGGGCTCAAGTGGCCGAGGAGGCTGGTCGGAAAATTATATGGCAAACACACTACAAACACGGAAGGATATACATTACGAGGGTGGGCCACGTGTCCCGAAAGCCGTCGTTTTAATTAAGTTTGTAAAAAAACAGGGCCACGATCCGCGAGCGTCTTTTGTCAGCAAATTTCCCATTTGATACTTTATTTACCTTTTGTTGATATTTGTTGATACGTTTACGTTTACGTCCATATTGGGATATCGATTTCAGGTAACTAGCCGCAGAATTATCACAAGAGATTACTTTTTATACCGGTTACTTGTAGATTAAATGGGTATACTACATTAGATCCGTTGAAAAATATGTAACAGTTGGAAAGTTGAGAATGTAGATTCTAGATTAATAAAGTGAAGATTTAATAGCTAACCAAGAGCTTATTATTTATTGACAGTGCTGTATATTTAAGTATCTGTCTAGCTTAAAATTATAATAATAATGTGGCTGGCTAGCCAAATTGAAAGTGGGTTACATTATGTAAGTGAGGTTTTTTATTTAAGTAACTACTGTTGACTTTCGTATGAATATAGTATCATACATAAATTAGTACACTCAATTTTAGATTACATTTACATTAGTATGAAACCAAAGTTCCTTTATATCGTGAATATTTGCAGAATAGAAATATACCTTATGCTATTATGCTTAACAAAATATTAATCATGAACTTGCGTGTATGATAACTTACTTTGACTATATTCAAGTAACTTGTCTCAAGTTAACGTCTATCTAAATGTAGTTAATGTAGTCTTTGTAACTAATAGTTTTACGATGTTTAACTTAAGCAAGAGATATATTCAGGTAATTTCAAATTTATGAGAGGGTGCTCAATCAAACATAATACAGCTTGTGGGTTGGAAGAGAGGTAGGTTGCTTATGTATTTATTTAAATCATTAGTCATTGCAGTTCCATCTAAAGGTAATTGCACACACGTTTTAAGCGCATTTGGGCACATAAATTAATACATTTCAATGGAGGTCGTGTCGCTGGCAAGGCAATATCACTGGCACTGGCAATGGCAATCGGAGTTCGAATGCAGATACGTGACGGGGTCCTCGCAGCACTGTACTTATCACGTGATTTATATTAATGGCGGCATATCATGTTTCACGCGTGCTCGCTCGGCGCTGGTTTTGACTCCAGAACAAATTTGTCAGTGGGGGTCGGCACGCGCTGCACTTTCGAATAAAGTCATCGCCAACGACAGGTCGGCGCGCAGCAATGGCAAATCCGCAGATCCAGAGACCCAGAAATGCACATGGATGCATGGATGCATGGGATGCATGGTTGCAAGGATCCAGATGTGAGTGTGCCCCGACTGGGACAGACCTGGCACCTATTGAGAGCTGGGCTTTCGCCATAAAACAAAGAAATATGGGCGAGAAGAGCCAGTTGTTTATGATGGAGATGGACAAAGCGGCTATAAATCTTCATCCGCAAATGCCAGATCGACTTATTGAAGTCCAGGGATAAGCAGAGGCATCATTTCAACGATCGGCTTCTAGGCAGCCAAGTATCTGCATCTTTAAGCTTGTGTTTCTAGTTTGGAGGGCCTATTATAAAAAGCCATGGTATCAGTATCTCGTAAAGCCGTCACATCTGCAAATAAATTTATTCACTCTGTATTGGAAGTATGGCTCTTTCCTTTGCACCCAAATATATTCAAAGCACCGAAAGGCAAATTATGTTAATTGTACGAGATTCCGCTACTGTTGCTGAACATCGGGGCCGTGTCATTAGCAGACATGCTTAATTATGGCATGGGTTTGGAATCGTATTGGCTTCAGAACATGTTGAAATATCTCGTATCAACACGTTTTCGTGCTGAAAAGGCATTTTGAGATTTGTTTTTGGTTTCGAGAATGCGAAGTGCGTTAACGAATAAGACGAATTGTTGTCTTAGCATGCTCAAAATGTTTCGTCTTAATGCAATCTTGGCCATCTCCTCCGAAGACCACTTCTCTATACACTCGCCGAATTACTTAAGAGTGCGCGCAGAAATGAGGCAAAATGCGAAGCCCTAATGATAGCTGCGGGCGAGTGGCACACTAGCTATTCTCACACGGGGCCAGCGACACCTACTCGTACTACCAGGCCAATCCCCGACTCCACAGTCGAAGTCCACCAGCGGATACCGTTCCGCGCCATCTCGCCATCTAGCCACCTAGCCACCTAGCCACCTAGCCATCTCGCCCTCTACGCACTTTTCAGCCCATCTAGATTCAGAAACGCATCCGCGGGCACTACACACTCGGTTGTCCCTGCTCCACAGATCGCAGCTGTTTAAGTGCGTATAACTAGGTAGAGTTGAGATACATATGTAAATAGGTAGGTACAAATATATGCAAATAGGTAGGGGTGCTTTGGGGGAAAACTCTGCGTTCATATGTACATATGTGCGGCATTAGGAGTGATTAATGCGCAGATCCGTATCAATTTAGTGAAAACTGTGTTTTTACCCTTCGAGAAAGCACCAAAATATACTATTACATATTTCAAACGTTGGTAATGATTGGTATTTGTTTATATTTTTAGCAATAACTCATTAGTTAAATAGTATGGCAATGTATATCATTATTAGAAATCTGGTTCAAAAACATCTTTAAAATTCTGTTGGTGTCACCAGAACTTTGCTTTTATTTATGTAAGATAGCAAAATTACTTGAGTGACTTTTTAAAGGTACACAAACATTGACATTTATTATTATTATATCCTAAATCTTAGGTTTTAATGGACTAATGCGGAAGGAGTTTCTAAATCATTTTTAAGAGGAGCTTGAGAAATGAAGTTTTGGAATACAGTAGCAAGATTTTTTTGAACTAGATTTCAAAATCCTTTGAAGTTGAGTTGATTAATTTAATAACACTATTGGATTGCAGGATAAATCGCATTGTGGCTGAGATTGTGCCCCAGATATTGGTCTCATTTCGTTTTGTTTTATCGCCGCGATGGCATAATTACACCATTTTGGGAGCGTAAAAACGAGCGAGGAATTAAAGACAGCTAATCATTATTAAGCGCTTTAATGATTTTATAGTCCAATTTATATTCCTTAACAACCACTTGCACTCGGCCAAATGCTTACATCTCTTATTTGGCTGTTTGCTTTTAATTTTCGAAGTCGGAGTCTGGAAACCAGAACTCACAATCCAGGATCCAGAATCCAGAACCGAGAATCCGTCTCCGCAGTTATTTATCGCAAATTGGATGCGAATGTGTGTCTGAGTATCTGAGTATCTCAAAGTCTGCGCCACTGATGCTGATGCGATGCCACTCGGTTGTGGCGATTCGCTTGATTTAATAGTGGCAATTTCGTTCGACTCCAACGCACTGATAATTTTCTCACATAGAAATCCGTTTTTTATAAGCTAAAAAAAGGCACCGCACGCAATTCGGCATTCATGTTTTATTGCCTAATTAACTGGCGCTGACCATTTCACGACCTCTTGTGCGTGACGCGTGAAAGGAGTTACGGAGCCAGGGAATCACTTATTCCGACGAGAAGTACCAGGAGTAGGAGGCGGAGGAGCATCAGCCGGACTCCTGTCCGCACATCCTAACCACCTAATGGCATAGGGGAAATAGGATTATAATTATACGCAACGCTCAAGGGTCATTAAACTTATCTCTCGTTTGAGTATCGCTTGGGTGCATACACATAGGTTCTAAAAATATGTATTATGTATATTATAGATGAATAAGTTGATATAGTTAATAAGTTATTGTTCTATACTCAGGTCTTAACTTCTAGCCAGTCAGAATCCCATTATTTTATAGGAATGTGATGGGTTTCAATGTAATGCATTTAATTTACAAGTATTACGAAATGGCATAGATTATTTTAATCAATAAAGAATCGGTATCTGAAACTTTGGGCTATCTTAGGATAATCCTTTCACTCGATAGTGTGTGTGTGTGTGTGCAGGCGAGCGATATGCTCGCAATTTATGTACGCAATCGCAATCTACGGTGGGTAAACACAGCTGCAAATGCGTTTCCTTTGACCTCGAATTTAAATGGTCCGCCCTGGTGCTCCGCGCTCTATCGCCTATCTGCTCGTACGCCGAATTGCGAAAAACAGAGCGGATTAAAGGTGCACATGAGCACAGCCGTAGGAAATATGCTGCAAACATCCGCCATCCGCCATTCGCCATCCGCCTGCTGCAACTGCATCTGAAAACGCACACACCGCCGCACAGAGAACCTCGGTCGGAGCTGGGGCACACTGAAAGAAATAAGCGGTGCACTGTCCCGCTCAGGCTATCACAATAGATTTTGAGTTAGTTCGTATACATAACATATATACGCTTTTCATGTTATGTCGTGCATTAGCCAGTCACAGTTTTTTTCCAGTGCAGGTAGGGGCAAAAGCTGGGCAGCAGTAGAGGACAGGAGGCTGGAGGAACCCAGGACTGCGACGAGCGCGGCTCACTCGCTTATCTTCCCCGCGGCTATTGGCGTCGTGCAACATTGCAGGAGCCGGAGCAGGAGCCTTTTCCTGGGCCTGCGCTGCTGCTGCTGGAAGACCGGCCAGAAGAAGAGGAAGGAGGACCTGGCGAACGGACGAACTGGCGAACTGGCGAATGAGCGAAGAAGCGACCATGGGCCATGGGCCATGGGCCACGACCATGTCGCTGATGATTCGCATTCGTGTATCGCAAGCGGGCCACAGCCGCAGCTTTTGGCTTCCCCCGAAATTTGAATCTGCCTGCATCTGAGGACTTAACGAATATGAACGAAATGGCCCGGGGCTGTTTCAAAATATTACCACACTCGAGTATTCGAGCAGGGCTACGTACTACATATACATGCGTTGGACTCCGAGCCCAAGTGAATGCGGAAAATTATGGCGAGGTAGTTGCAGATACAAACACTCAATCACAAGGGCTCCATTTGCATACGCCGCTCCCCCCGCCCAAGTCCAGTCCAGAAATCCATGAGGTCTAAGCAGTCCCATTAGCCATAACCCCTAGAAATCTTAGGCTCTGTCCTGGAAGTGCCTATTCCTTTCGCTCTGAGGGATTGTTCCATTTAAGGGCCTTCTGCTCTAAAGTTACGTTCGTTAATTAGACATTTTTCTAGATGCATTGTGAGCGGGGGAATTTTTAGTGGGCTTATTCAGAATAAATCTTTGGGTTATATTCTACTTATTCGAATATATACTTACTTCTGTCTGTGTGTAATCTTAGAAGGAGATCAATCGAATAAGCAATAGATGATCGTGGTGTTACACCATATATGTACATAAATTCTTTCGAAAAATTCAGAAATGTAATTAGATCTTCAAGTGTACGGTTTTTAAAAAGATTGTATTGTAGTAAATATATCTCAGTACTAGATTTAAAAGTGATGATTTTTGTTGAATTGCCTAAGAAAGTAAATACCTTTCAACATTATTTCCCATGCTACAATCTAATTACATTTTTGGTTGCACATCGTCTGTTAAAATTTTCGGAAAATCACCACTCGAGAGCTGATTGTGATTTGCATGTGGAATGGATTGAAATGGAATGCACTTGTCTGCGGCCGGCAAGGCGGACCAAAAAGAGCGGCTTGCCGCTAAAGGAGTCGCTTGAAGTCGGAGTAAGTGCCACGAAGCCACAAGTCTGGGCAGTAGTCATGCAAGTCCTGCGGCATTCACGAGTTTCCCCCCGGCGATCGCATTTAAGACGCATCTTAAATGAGGTGCTCAGGCCGAGTCCTCCACTCTTGGGCAGTTGCGATCCCCAGCTCCTCGGCTCTTGGGTTAGGAGCCTCCCGGTTAAGAGCCAGCTTATGACTGGCTCAAAGAAAGCTGCCATTTTCGGGAGTGCACTGGTATGGGTTGGGATGTGGATGTGGATGAGGACGTGGATGTAATTGTGGCTGCAATGGTGTAGGTGTGCGGGTCGGTAGTTGGTAGTTGCACAGAGGTGTACTTGGGTGCATTTACCATGGGCACACGGACCACTGTGCATCACGATTTATGCCCGGTGCTGCGGGGAGGACTGGGAATTAATTGGTAATGCGAGCAGTGCATCAGTATCAGTATCCGTATCAGTATCGGTTTTGGCTTTGCCTCGGCATCCGAATCGGGTCTGAAAATGGCGGACCGATCATCGATCGATCGATCGATGGATGGATGGATCGATCGATCGTTCTCTTGTCGTGGCCGCAATCAAAAGTCGTGCCGCCGCAATGAAATCGCTGAAATGGAGGTGGGTCGTCCGGCATTCCACCGCCGCAATTGGATAATGCACCTGATCGCCGCTTCCACTCCACTGCACTCCACTCCACGAAATTTACTGTTTGGCCAGCTCCTCCGAGGTGGCTTCGTGAGTGGCTCCGCGTACATAATGTGCATGTGCAGTCGGCGAGATCACGGTTTCACATCTCATTTCGCCCTGCCACAAATTCGGACTTAATGACTGCGTGCCCGATATACTTTTCCTCCGAGCTTCGCTCCTTCTTTCTCGGCTGAACTTTGCTCTGCTCCCCTGGCAACAGAAGATAGGAGCCCGAATCCATTTGAGTCACTTAGAAAGCTAATGGCATAATTCAATTGGGGCGGACAAACATTCAAAGCTCGGGTTGGGCAATCCGCCGAGTGATTCAATTTTCCACAGCCGCTAATCCTTGTCCCGCTTACTGGCGGATCTAATTGTGTAACCTGAAAACAAAGCAGGAATAAATGAAATGAATGTCTCTTGAGGATTGCGACGCTTACTTTCAGCTTTTCAGCGTGGTTAATAGAACAAGGAATTCAAATGATGGAGATTCATACAGAACACCACGTTGATACTAAAGATTTATTCCTGGTGCTCAAGACTTATCTAAGTCAGCGCCTTTTTAACCCAACTTTCACACTTTAACCAACTTTGTTGATTTCTATGGCCTACTAACACATGTAACTTATAAAAAGGTCTGCTGGTCTAAACGGTGGCAATGGTTGTATTTTATGTTAATTGATTAAACTTTTTTTGCAAAGTCCATATTTTTGGATAGTTTGACACAAAACAATATTGACGAATAAGAATTTTCAGTATGTTTCATTACCTTATTGCTATATTCATGAGTTTGAGTAATGAACTAAAGTTTGCAAAAAGTATTTCGATGCCTTAACAATATCATATAATCGATTTTCTTGCCATCCAAAATTTTTCCTTATTTTCATCTCTATTACTATATTTTTATGGCTTCGCATATGAAAAGTCGTTGACTTTTGTTATTATTATAATTGTTTCATGAAGTACTTATAAAAATCTAACAAATAATTGACTAATTAGTTAACTATCAATATTTAATTTTAAAAAACATCAGAATGGGTAACTTCTATAGCTCTGAAGTTAGTGAAACATAATAGTGTTCCTGATTTGAAGTTGTGAAGCACCTGTCCTTAAATTAATTTTCTGATTTGTTTCGATTTTTTTAATTATAATCGTTGTAAAACTAACTATACTATTTAGATAAAGGTTATTAAAGCGGGACACAAGTAAGAAGTTTGCTTGTTATAAGTTCATTGGCAAGCCAAAATAGTTTGTTTATAGTGAACCTTTAATTTTAAAGAGTGCTTTAATTGTCCTAAGTTCCTCTATCGTGTTATATATAAAAGGGAATTTGTAAATTAGAAATCTTTAAGCATGCGAAGTGGCCTGCTGTTGATTTTCCGTTTGTTTAATCGTTTACAAAAATTTTACCCTCAAATGTTCGAAAGCTACAGCCATAGAAAAAATAAAAATCTGCTATTTTCAGTTTGTTTTGATTATGGCGAGCAAGGACCCACACTCACGCCCTTACATATATGGGTAGATTTTTATGTAGAATATGTAAATCGGGCGGACAGCCTCTTTCACATGGCAACCCCCGAACGTTCGATAAGTACGTAGATACATACATACATAGGTGGGTCGCTTAATCCCCGAGAGAAGAAAGAACCCGGAGCACGTACCACTGGCGATTTGGGCGTCCAATGCCGGGGTTTTCCCAGTAGCAGCCCGGGCTCAGAGATCCAGCAACCCTCGGGGCACGGGTGCGTCGCCAACCCCGGCCATTCGCATGCGATTCCACCCCTATGTATTCGTATTCGTATCCGTATCGCACTCGCATCTCGCGAGCATCCGCATCTGGCAGTGTGGCTGTGTATCCGCATCTGTGTGTCTGTACGCGAGCTGCGCTGCCTGCCGCAGCCTCTGGGTTTTCGGTTTTCGGGCTCGGCCCATTGTCTAGTAGTCCGCTGGCGGGGCGTGGCTTCCGAAATATAAATGGCTGTGCTCTCTTTGGGCGGCGGGCTCTCTTCGGAAGCCGCTCTTCGATGCCCGAAAGCCAGAAAACCTGCTTGCCCGGCGTATCTGTGTGCGCCTCACACCCATACAGACGCGCGGCGCACGGGCATAGGCTTTGGGCACTTTTCCTATGTATTTCGCAGCTGTATGGGAGAAAAAACGGCAGCAGCCGCGGCAGCAGCAGCATCTGCAGCAGCAGCAGCAGCAGCCGCCGCCGCAGCAGCAGCGGCAACATCGCACATCCCCCGAAGGTTTTTGCGTCCAACCAGAAAATCCAACTTCAGTCGAGAACTACGTCTGGTGGCTGCGCAAAGGCGGAATTTCGATTGCGGGTCCTCGCTTAATTAACCAAACCAAACCAAACCGAACCGTACCGAACCAAAACCGTACCGAAACCGCTCCGTTCCGTTCCGAACCGATCCGCACCTAGCCGAACCGAAACGATCGTGGATCCGAACTGCAAATTAGTTCAAATACAATTAAATCACGTCTATTGTCCTTCAATCGGGGAGAGTGCAGTGTATATAGCGGCGGATACGGAACTCTAGCTCCAGCACCCACAGTTGCCTTAACCAGTGCCAAAAATCGATTTTCAATAAATACTTATTTAGTGATCGTACCTGTTTTGCATTGGCCCTGGCCCAAGTGTTCAAAAGAAAACCTATGCTCTCCAACTAGTTGATATCGCCGTCTAATTTGGATCAACATGCACATTCTACACCGCACCAACGACCATCAGTTCGAGGATCAGAAGTTCATGATGGTAAGCTGCGCGCCTTTTGCAGGATACTTCGATCGGAGGAGGGTCGGGTCTATCTATCCAAATTGTCTGTCAGCCGAAATCTGCCCAGGCTAATCCCCGCCCGAGCATCGGCGCAGCTTTAGCTACTCAAAATACTCAAAGATATTGAACCATCGAGTGCCCATGGGCGGACGAGCTTGATTGACACTGAAATTTCTTTGGGCATTTTGGGGCACGCAAGCCTTAAAACCATTGGCCAATTACGACCATTGGCCAGCGATCCGGACCGAGAGATCTGCGCCCGTGATTCACATTCACACACAAGCTGATTACCATTCCGGGCCATTCTAGCAGCAAAATCAATGAGCAATTTACAGTAATGGGTTCTCCTGCGACTCCGTGTGGCACACTCTGCTCTGGGAATAATAAGTACATAAACTTCAACCTGATTGTGCCCACTCCAAGAGTCCGGGGATCACTCAAGTGCCCAAGAGGGTGTGGGGCCCCGAAAGCAGACTGCGATCACAGGCGCATGCAATTCTCTTGTAATTAGAGGTCTTAAACCTTGAAAATGCATCTTCAAATTTAAATTGACTTTTTAAAGTAGGCAGTCTTAAACCTCAAGGAGTCTATTTAAAAATTTTATTAAAGTCAGGATCTAAAACCTGAATACAAACGGTGTTTGTTTATGGTAATCAGACATTCAAGAAGTCAGTTTGCTTTTTTTGTTATCCTAGTCGAGATGCATTGGACACAAATGGACCAAATCGAAATCAAATGTGCATATTCGTATTCAGATTAGGTAATGTTCGATCAGTATCAAAGTATTAATTTTAGTTTCCCAGTATCCTTATAGGTTTTCTTGGGCTGAAAACTCTTTACTAAATGCAATTCTCTATTCAAATATTATAGGGCGACAAGACTAAAGAATATAAAATCTTATTGAAAAAGCCAATGGGTCTGTTAACTTATTTTATTTACTTGTAATTGAGAAACATACCCTTAAAGGATGCAATGTTAGTTGCACTCATTTTTAATTTTATTCTGTTTTTTGAACGGGCAATTTGGAATCATTTATTTTTTAAGACGGCAAAAGTAGCCGTCGGAAAGACGAACCTTAAAACTGTAGCTAGCATATGTATATGTATGTGTATGAAGTCCACTGTTTTTAGAGTAATGATTCTTGAAATCTTTTTAATCTTCTTTTAAATTTCATATACAAATTTATCGTACAATATTTACAGTCTTTGATCGTTTATAATATCTATAACTGTAAATGTAAATCCAAGAGAGAAAGCCATGTTATGCTTTCTATGTTATTTCGATTAAAGTCTCTATAAGATTTGTACTCTTAGTATTAGTATTTGTATCATCAGACATAAGCCTCAAATTAAGCGGTTTGGCTGTTTCAAATATGTGCGTTATGGGAGGGAAACCGTATCTGAAAGTAAAAAAGGTCCTACATTTAATGCACTCACGATTTCGAGGCAGAGAGCAAAAAGTGACGGCGGTGGGAGTGATCAGACGTCAGTGGTCAAAATTCAAATGCGAATATGGAGGAATTCTTGAAATGCGTGGGTACACGCTCCCCCATTTAATTAGCGAAATTATATGGTGTTCTTGCTTCCAAGAACTTTTTCGATGCCCGATAAAAAAATAGGGCAATTTGCGGGGCAAGGGCCAAAGATCAAAACAAAAACACAGCGAAGAGGTAGACCAAAAGTCATCGCCCACAAAAATCCGAGTCCCGCCAGCAAAGTGGGCATGTCGAGTGTGTTGGCATTAGCTTTGGTTTTGGTTTGGTTTGGTTTGGCTGGTCCTGGTACTGGTCCTGGACCTGTCCCTGGCACTCCGAAGACTCCCAAATCAGGTAAGATCCCACTGGGACACTCGCGTGATGCGTTGCCAAAATAATTTATGAGATTGAAGCGCAACGCATCGTCAATTTGCGTGCGATCGCCAACTAAAAAAAGAATGCCATACAGACTGGCAGAAAAGTTCCCATAGCCCAGCTCCCAAATATCAAAAAGTATTCAGCATTGGGCTTATTTATTAGCCAAACTCCGTTTCATCCAAGAGGTTCGGGCTCAAAGCCTGATTGATGGCTTCCCTTATGATTTATTGAATAATTTCTTTATAATTTAGAATAATTGTTCCAATTTACAATGTGCACTTTGTAGGATTGCGAGGCATGTTGGTATGGTAATTGTGCGCAGGGCTAGGGATTGCATAAAGAAATGAATAAGCGCCATTAAACTTTCCCCCACTTCCAGATGCAGGAATACTATAGTCTTGATTAAAAGTAAATTATATAAATGGAACTAGAGGAAACTCGCAATAAGATGAATGAAACAATTTCGATAGGATCAGAGTGTAAGACCGATCCGTGTTCATATTTGCATATTCGCATATCATATTTATTATTTCGCCAGTGCGGGCGAGATAATTCCGAGTCCTTTGCATCCGCTGGAAGGCATTTCCGCTTCCACAGACATGCAGATACATCCTCGGAGGAAACTGGAATTGCATATGCACGCATCAAAATTGATTTCATTTGCGGAGAGGAAATTAAAAAGTCCAAACAAAACCAAATTGATTGGCAAGATAAATGTAAATGTTCATAACGTGGCCAAGATCCTCAGCACAATCCAGAATCAAGTGTCGGAACCTCGACGATGTGGACGGCGTGTGTTAGGCTCGTGGCAAACCAAAACCAAAACCAAAGCCGTGCAAAGCACCACATCCACATCCTCGTCCGATGCCAAAAGCCAAGGCAAGAGCGAAATCATCGGTTGGCCGACATGCGTTGGCCTTGCCTCCTCGGAGGCAGAATGTGGAGGATGGGGAGGCCAGACCTGCAGTTGGCTCACGAGGCTGCTGCATCGAAAGCCGGCCCTTTGGACGCAGATTGCAAACGGACGAGCCGAGCTTAGCTCAGTCGAGTTCGGAAGAAGCTACACAGGGAGAATCATTGGGTTGTGAGGAGCTCAAAAGGAGATCACAATGCCAGTGCATGTGGAGTTCTTGTAATCATAGTTTCCAATATTTCTTGTTTATCTTATAATAGTATAATATAGTATTAAAAAGCAATACATATATGTAAGTTTATCGCATGGTCATATTTCAATTTGCAGAACGAAGTAACCTTAGTCCTATGTATAATTAGTAGTGAATACTATATACGGAGATTCATGTAACATATCGTATAATTTGCATACTATACAGCAGCCCATAAACAAAGTGGTTCTCTTACAACACTCTCGACCTTTTCTCGCAGTGCACATGCATGGTCGCCAAGTGGGCACTTTCGGCTCGTCGTTCTTCTATTCGTCATCTGCACGCTAGAAGATGGGACGCAGCTTTTCGATTTTGGCCGAGCAGGCTCCGCAAATACCCAGCAGGTTTAATACATTTATGAATGGGTTTTACTACTTCATTAAGGGCTCCTCCGCTCTTCCGCGCATTTGAGGGCCAAGGAGCTGGAGCTGGAGCTCGAGCCGAAGGAAGAGACTGAGGATCCAGCCGAGCTCCAGCTCTGCGGATTGGAGCGCGTGCGCAGCCAGGAGGAGGAGGAGGACGAGCAGGGCAGGAGTACCTGCAAGAATCGTAATAAGCAGAAATCGATTATCGTCCGCTGAACATTTCCATTGTTGTTATGAATATTATATGCAGCGTTTGGAGCGAAGCTTCCTCTTAAATTCGTTTAATTTATAGCTCTTCCGACAGTTCCAACTTGCAGTTCCAATAAATGACAGCACCGGACGTCGAACGAGTGTGTAATCTAATTGGAAACGAGCGCGGCTTAGGGACCCACTGTACTGCCGGTTCGCGGATGGCCAGTGCAGACCATATGTAAATTCGCGCCCGAAATGCGCAGAATGGATTCTTTATTTACTGACAATATTATGACAATGCCCGCATGAACTCGGCCTATTCTATGGCCGCAAGGCGGTCCTTACGCCACTCGATGTTTCCATATAACCTGGTCACATCCCTCCAGAGTATTGAGGTCCAGAGGGATGCCCTCCTCCCCTTCCTGGAAGCCCACCATCATTCAACTTGACAGCGTAATTAAAACGACTGGTCCACACGATGAAAGTGAGGAGTTTTATAAGATGTTAGGGCCTACTTGTTTTATATGTCGCAATATAATTGGTGGCATCCAAAACCCGGAGACCAGGTAGTGGCCGAAAAAAATGCGAACATCGAATCGCGCAGGCATGTTCTTTTCTTGGGCGGGCACTCTTCTGCCAGGCGGAATGATTTGGACCGGCAATTTTGGTAATAGCGGCATGCCGGGATCGAGGCCAGCTCCTGTCCATTGCACTGCTACTGTATAAGTATCCAGAGTCATTACGTCATCGGCGAGGAATCCGGACGTGATTGCTCTTATGGAAGCCACGTGCTAATTTAATTATTATTTGCAAATACTTTCAAAGTGAGAGCCCCTCGACTCTTTCACCGCTCATTTTCGATTCTTGATTTAATTTACTTTTATTGATAGCCCTCTGGCTGAGTTTTTTTTAAGGCGATATATTCGAGAGAATATCATCGTATTCTTCATAGTGGTTTGGTTCACTAAGTTTAATGCTTTTCCTATGGATATAAACACTAATATCAAAAAGGGGCTGAAGTTAAGTTAGGACCAGAAAAATTTAAGCTATACTTAAGATAACTTTTGATATTCTATTATATTTTTATATAATATAATTCCTATTTTAGGAATTATATTAGTATATCTTGTTTTTGTGTTCTTTTTAACAGGATTTATCTGTTATCCCTACTGTAATAGGTAGTAAAGTAACTATAAAATTTGTAATACCAAATTTTTCTCTGACTTGCGCATTTGGAATTTCCAAATGGTTATTGCGATTCTTGCAACCAAACTCGATCCTTTAACAAATAAAAGAATATTTTTTAGCAGCTCCAACATAATTTAACTCCAACTGATACAATTTCTAATAAATTTGCAATTGCTTAGTCATTGCTTTAATACATGAAATTATTTCGCTGTACGTTAAATCATACAGCAAGGACTTTCGTCGTCGTTTTGGCACGTTCAAAATTTTGTGTTTTTTTTTTTATATATTGCTGTAATTTGAATTTGTTCAAATGTACTTGGGGTATAGAGCCACCTATGGGTGTGTGGTGGTGACCTTTGCTGGTTCAGTTATCGAAACATAGATGCCGCCCACTGCGTGTACGGTTGTGTAAAATGCATGTAAAGTAGCAGAAGTCCATGTATTTCTGCAAGACACGCCCATGGATACTTTAAATTCTGGATCTGGATTGCTCTTTGAATCACGTTAAGAGAAATATGCTTTTCTGCAGAGATATTCACATTTCACAAAAAAAAGTTTTATTCTGAAGGAGATGTTTTCGTAACTTACAAAATATGTTTTTGTATTGCTTCGTACTAACTGAAATCTAATGAAATTTGAATTAAAACGCATTTCCTTAATTGCAAAATTGCAAATTTCAAATGTAATGCACAAATAAAGTGTTAAGGTTTGATAAGAAGGTTTAAAACGTTTTTGTAAAAATTTGCGTCGATTAGATCAAACAGTCTTCGCAAACGAAAAGCCGGCCTTCTTATACTACACCATTTATTTGCCATCTTCAAAAATGTGTGTCATTGATTTGGAATGGGTAATTTTCCACTTCAAAAAATATATTTTGATATAATATAATTTAAAGCCAATTGAATGGCTCTAAAGCGTAGGAACTAACAGAGGCAACATAAAATGAAAACATATCAGCAATGATAAATTACAATTTTGAATATAAATTTAGATTAGCTAATAGTTTTGGAAAGTTGTGTAGAACTAAATATGTAGATGGAACCGTCAAACAAAACCATTTGTGTTTACAAATTATAATTAAGAACATTATTTTATGTATCATGTTCTACATTAAACTCTCAAATATTATTGCTATTTAAATGAAAATTTTTCGGGCCAATATAAAGTTTTTTGTATGTATCAAGGTCGGACTATTGCTTCGCCAATGCAAAGGTTCTAGGAGTTTGCATTTGATTCAAAAGGTACGAAGCACGGGACTATCTCCAAAAATCTTTCAGAATCTTGTCCTTAAAATCTTTTTATATCATTATTATGGTTTACTTTTTACTGATATACTGGTAACATTGTAAATATTTAACTAGTAAGTAGGATGCGAGAAACGGCGTTAGAAAACGGATCCAATCCAGACCGAAATGAGACTGGTCCCAACATCGTAATAGACCAGTTAGAAAAGTGAACCCTGGGTCTGGAGTCAAAACTCTTTTAATGGCAATTGATCACTGGCAAGTGGATAACGTTTCATTAGAATATCGGGTGAAGTGCGCATTTATACACGACGTGTGTGTGGATTGTGCGTACATATGTGAGCCGAGATCTGCGAGCCAGGCTTTGTGTGTTTTTTGTATGACCGTCGTTTGGAACAGAACCCACTTGAGGTGAAACTATTTCGACCTGCCCAACAGCTTCCAACAGTCTACCTGTACCTGTGCCAGTGCCTTTGCCTTTGCCTGTGCCCCCCAAAACCAGATGGTCTCTGATCACCGAGCAGCATTTGAAACCTTTATAATTTATTTATCTTTATCTTGAATTACGCCATGGGAGTATTGACCACCAGAGTAAGTCAGAAATTTCGGCACATTCATGTCTCGCAATGGCAGACAATGGGCTAAGGTTCTGAAACTCATGTGATTGAAAACCAGAGTTTCCAATCGCACAATTAATAATGGAGAAAAAAGCCATGGCAAAATAAATAAATAAATAGGAATAGAAATAGCAGCGGCATAAAGAACTTTGCCAACTGGCGAAGGGTCAAAAGCATTGCCCGAAAGCCACGCATACCCACACCACTACCACTGAATTCCGAGCGGGCCAACTCCGTTGACGGTATTGAGTGACGGCAAGAGCCGAGAATAAGCCGCGAATATCCAAAGACGGATGAGCAGACAGCCGCGTATTAGCGGCAGCCAAATATTAGGTAACATCGGGTTCAGTACAAGTAAACAAACCAAGAGGGAATCTTGAAATCGGGGGCCATCAATGAGGAAGCACTTAAAGGAGCCGGAGGATTCTGCGGAGCTCCACTCCAGAACTAATTTTCATCCAGAAATGCCGTTTTAATTGTTTGAAGAGCTAATACCCAGATTTGGCTTTGATTAGAGCCAAGCTCGGATTCTTCAGCGCAGAATGCGCGAAATCTCCGGGGTTTCGAAAAAGAAAATCACCGAGAACCCAGCCGCCGATAGACGAATATTCACGCAAAACAAAGGAGAACCGGTTTACCTGTGTTCCTAAATATTCTATTTGATGTTGGCAAATGACAAGATAATCCAAAGTAATCAATCAAAATTATTTTAATTTATTAAACCACAATAAAGTCGTGCCCGATCCGCAATTGCCACGTTCTTGGCCCAGCCAGCCAGTCAGTCAAAGACTCGCCAAAGAATGCTCCCTACCGAACTTAGGGTTTGAGCCCAACTATCAAGATTGGGTCATACTCACTCGTATAGGGAAACTTTAGTACTTCGGCAGACATTCCGCGGATATGGTTATTACCAACTGAAGATTTGCAGAAACTGGTTTTTAGGGAGCTGTAAAGGTACGATGATCGTAAATGGATATTATCTGAAATTTTTTAAGTGATGCAGTAGTCCATCTCCTGAAAGTTACATTTTTGCTAGATCTGTATGAAAAAGGCTCCAACTAAGCGTTTATCTATCAACTAACATAAGAACGTTGTCAGGGAAGTTCTGATAAGTTAGATAAAATATTTCTTTTCCCTGCTTCTCCAAAGAACAGTTCGAAATATGCCCAGTTAACTTGCTATTATTAATAATAAAACCAATAGAACCATTTTCATTTGCCAAGCTCGACACAAGTCTGCTTTATAAACACGAGCCAATGGTTATAGCTGCGAATGTCTAACTGAATCACCTATTATTCGGCCATTCACTAATAACTACTCCTCAGAGGTAAATAATTGAGCTGCTATTTGGATGTGTAAGCAATATGAATTAGTTGATTAAGCCGATGCACAATGATTCAGGCGATGGGGAAGTAGAGCGCTTGGGCAGGGCCTTCCTTGTTTGGTTCACCTGGAGGAGTTCCTTATTTGGACCACAATGAAGGCCGATCCTCCGCGATCCGTGGTCCGCCCGCCCAACACACTCTTGCACAATCGAATAAACATGTTCGATTTGTGAAAACCTCAACGTTTTGTGTCAAATTACTGTCATTCTTTTCCGCAATCCCCGGGCACAATGCTGAATTAAGTAGCAGGTAAATGAGAGCAGCTAGCCTAAGCAGGCAAGAGTATAAATAAAATTTGTTATGGAATGGCGCGCAGCGGGCAAATTCAGGGAATCAATAGCCGCAGTTATGGATACCTAATGGGCGTACCCCACCGGAGCGTCCTTATCGCGCGCATCGCCCATTGACACTGCATCCTGCGAGTCCTGGCAATTCAAAAGCGCGCGACTGGGCAGGATGTCAAATGGCTTGTGTGATACCATTCACTAAGCCGAGCTTCCGACCTCATTATGCGACTCCTTTATGCCGCACACATTTAAATGTGCTTTCGCCCACCACAAAGATCTCAAATCGGCGACAATCTCTCCCTATAGCCGCCATCCATCCATCCATCCGTCCATCCGTCCATCTATCCGCCTATCCGACCTCTAACGGTAGCGACTGCGAAGTGAAGCCGGCGTCGCCGGCGAAAACCTTTTCGCCTTTTTGGCACACTGGCGAGCGACTAGTTCTCATTTCGCGTTCGTCGCTCGTAGACTACTGATGCTGATGCGTCGGTGCGGCAAAGTCGAAAAATTCGAGAAAGCGCGAATCGGATTTAGAATTTAGAATTTACAACTTGTGATTGTGATCCGCCGTGATATAGCGAATTAGCGAATTATTCTGGAATATATCGACTTGTGCCCCAGAACAGCTGGATAGCCCCATCGATATGTGTGCATAAGGTTTCGGCGGACTTAAATATGATAACATGACTTTAGCGTATGTGGATATGCCAGCTGTAATTCAGGTTCAGGTATATTTCGGACTTAGGATCTCACTGGGATTAAGATTGATGAGATTGACAGTGTGTCGAATTTCGCGGCGCTTTAAGAACATGGCCTCAGAAGACTTTCTGTGTTTCGGATCGGATATAGATGGTGCATTCTTGAATGTTATATATATGAGCTCGCAATTTGAGTTCGCTGTGGAACCTCACAATGAAAATATTGAACAAATATTGTGGTTTTGCAATTCAATTAAAAAATGAAATCAATTTTAATAGCAAACCCAATTTTAACCAAAACTGACAATTTTTGGTCGAACTATCGAATTAATCATGCATCTAAAAATATCAGTGAATTATTGGTTCCCATGTCTGACAACTGGAATGTTGAATCTCATTAAAGCTACTTTCATGTGATGTAAACGATCACCAGTAGCCAACCCAAAAAGCCACGCTCAAAGTACCTGCTTCATGTTGCTTTTCGGTGTCTATTTAAGTTTTGATGCGAGGAAATTGATATACAAAGTGTTACAAAAACTGTGTTACCGACGGGATTTTACTTTCAACCACATACTAAACTTATCTTAGGAACCTGAAAAACGCCCTCAAAGGAATGGGATTCTTTGTAGTCGTTTTGACTTAAATGTACTAACTTGGGAAAATTATATTCTTCACGAAATGGATTTTACGTTTTAATAGTCTGATATTGAGAGCCCTCATAACATAAACTTATCAGTTTAATCGTCATATATACCGCCATAACTGTATAATCTACACCAAATCTTCGACTTTTTCCCGGAACTATGTACGTGTTTTGCCCACTCTCGGCCACAGGACTAAACGTATCTTGAGAGCATCCAGTATTATATGCATATGCTTCGCCAAATGTGATCCCAATAATAGTAACTGACATCCCATTTTCGACAACTGCATAACCTTATCTGGGAAACTCTAAATCCTTCCCACCACTTATCCTAATCATCAGACTTACAATTGAACATTTGGTGACTGTATCCACGGAATGTTTTCGCAATTCGAGTAACCAACAATTCCGCTTGTCTTCCCCAGGAACGCCTCAGTGGACATGGGAGTCTAGGGCTGTCCAGCGGCAGTGCGGCGTACACAACGCATTCCGGCGGCCACACGGGACGCAGCGGACCGGCCACGGGGCACAGTGGGCACAGCAGCACCCATGGATCGGCGGCCACCATGCACCACCAGTCGCTGCAGTCCGACTTCCAGCCGCCGTACTTCCCGCCCCCCTTCCACCACTCCACCCAGAGTCCTCCCCAGCAACAGGTAAGCCACCACCTCCGCACGGCGCTCCTGATGATCCCAAGCGCTATCTAGATATCCGGCTACTTGCAGAACCATGGAGCCCTCGAGTACTTGGGCACGGATCCGTATGGCCAGCCCCTCTCCTCGCTTCACCACGCCCCACTGCACCACTACAACCAGCTGGCGGGACTGAGATCCACGCAGGACCAACTGGGGATCCACAGGACCCACAGAGAGGCTGAGCTGCAGGGACATGTCGTAAGTAGTTTACTGAAAAGGACTTCGTTTGTATTTACTTTATGTCATATGCTTCAGTTTTATTGGCTTAAGGGAAAAGGCTTACGTTTGAAAATGTGGGCGTGGCAGTCTTTTAAAGACTTAAAAGAGTTACTTTAGAATGGGATACATTAATATTTGCGAAATAAAATAAAATAACTCTAACAACTAAATGCTTAAGAAAATCAAAAAGGAAAACACGTTCACATTTTTATTACATTATAAATAGGGATCGCAGGGATAACAAAATAGTAATCGATTTAAAAGAAAAATTTTCATATAAGCATCTCCTTGGCAATTTTAGCTGAGTTAGGTTAAATATTTTAGCCCTCGTATACGCCGATTGCCGGCAAATTACAATAACTGCTAACAAGAAGGCAGGACTCAATCTTTTCATCCGTTTAAGAATTTGCGTCTTGTTCCACATTATTCTTGCATATTTTGCTACATTCTTGGCTTCGCAGGCCATGGAACATTGGGGGGTGGAAGCTGGCTCGCTCTGTGAAAGTTGTCGAAGTTATTTTGGAATGGATTCCATTCGAGTGCATTAAAAAACATACTCGGGAAAATGTGAAAAATGTTCTTGGGATTTCGCAAGAAACTCTTCCCAACAACGATGAAATTCCTAGCTCAGCCTTAGCCCGCCGAAGGGAGTCCTTCAGCATCGCCACCCTACCGGTCGTTCCCCCGCCAAGCGGTGCAGCGAAACGCAGCCTTGTGCCCCGAAAAGGCGTATCCTCACAGGCTCTGTGCGCATCTGTCCGCCCAAAGGACTCTCACACACACGCAGCTCTGTCGAGAGTCCGTCAGAGTGTGTGTGTGTGTGTGCCAGGCAGTTGCCAGCCGGTCTGCATACATTAGCGGCAAGGACCTCGGATTGGCTATGCGGCGACTTCAACCCCTTGGCCAAGCCGAAGCCCCGATGTATTAATAATCTCGCAGTTATTGGCATCATTTCCACCATACCCTTGAAAACACTGAACTGCAAGAATTACGTTTCCGCTTCAATTGAGGCACTGTGTGAGGCAATTTATAGATGAATGAATATGTAGAAGTTGTATGTATTATTGTATAGCAAAATGGATGTATCTGGGTATCGAAACTTTAGATTTTGCCCGAACTTACCAAACCTAACTGAACAAAACTAAAACTTAAGGGTAATAAATATAGAGACACTCATCTAGTTGGTAGATAACATTTAGCTGCAAAGCGGAAATTAATCTTGAAAGCCTTTGCAGACCCAATTGTCACATGGATTTCCGTACACGGATAGGAGGAGCGATTACGGCAGTGCAATATCCGCGGGAGCTGCCCACGGAACGAGACTTGGCCACGAGCACGAGTCCCTGGCGCTGCACCAAGCCCTTCAAAACGCCGTCGATGATGTCCAAGCTCCTGCCCTCGACGACAATGTGGCGTTCATGTCAGACTTGCCGCTCATAAAGAGTAAGTTATAATTCCCTAGATCTATACACTATCATAAGAGGGACCGACAAGTTCTTATTTACGATTAGTTGTGATATTTTACATACCAACCCAAAAACATCCCTTTGAGTAGTAATCCTAAATGGTCGTACCCATCCACACGATTTCAATAAAAGTTAAGTTGTATATGCATATGCTCATATTTTTTTGGATCGCGGATTCAATTACTTTAACTTATTTACTTTATTATTTCCTGTTCGATTAATGTAAATTATGTTTAGATACAAGTTATATAAATATTACTGCATTTATATTGTAATGTTATCCAAAATATATATTATTATTAGCATATTCATGGCGAACTTGCAAGTTACATTCCACTCCATGTGGCGTTCGAGGCGGAACCTCGAACACGCCTAAATAACAATACGAGGACCTACCCCTGAACATATCGAGTTTGTGTGCATTGTGAAACTCAATCTTGCGCTTCTAATTGGCAGGATTCGGGTAAAACGATGCCCACGTCCTGGTTTCACACTTGGCACCGTCGGAACAATAACAACAAAAGCCATAATAATATATTTTCCCTAGCATATGAACAATATGGTGTACTATACATGCTCATACTCATGGAGGCTAATTTTCGGTGTTGCGTTTATTTGCAGGCATGAAAAGCGGAAAAGAAGCCGGGAACATTGGATCGGGTTCGCCCAGCGAGGTATTCTGTGCAGTTCCTGGTCGCCTCAGTCTCCTATCGAGCACCTCGAAATACAAGGTCACCATAGCCGAAGTACAGCGTCGACTCTCGCCGCCCGAGTGCTTGAACGCCTCCCTGCTGGGCGGAGTGCTCCGAAGGTGGGTTCAGATGGCATCCCCACCTGGTTGGGTCGTTAGCTAACCAATTTCGCGTTTCAGGGCTAAGAGCAAGAACGGAGGTCGCCTGTTGAGGGAGAAGCTGGAAAAGATCGGCCTCAATCTACCCGCCGGTAGACGGAAAGCGGCCAACGTCACCCTACTGACATCCTTGGTTGAGGGGGAGGCAACGCACCTGGCCAAGGACTTTCACTTCGTTTGCGAAACCGAATTCCCCGCCAGGCAGCTGGCCGAGTACATCGTGCGCCACCAAACGGAGCCGCAGGACTCGTACCGTCGAAAAGAGCTCATTCTCCACTCCCAGCAGGTATATTTATATTTATAACGTATAAGTCTTCCACTAAAAATAAGTTCTATTGTATCAGTGCTGATTAAAAACTACACATATTAACTCCGTAAAAATATTCCAGATAACAAAAGAGCTTATGCAGATCCTGAGCCAAGATCGAACGACCCACTTTGGGACGAGATCACAGCATCTGCTGGAACCATCGATGCAGCGCCACTTGACGCACTTCTCCCTGATAACGCACGGATTCGGATCGCCCGCGATTATGGCTGTTCTGCACGCTTTTCAGGTGAGGATTCGGTTGTAGTATTCGAGAAATGGCAGCCACTAGGTCCAAAATCTCTCATTGCAGACATTTTTAAACGAGTCATTAAACTACTTGGAAAAGCTGTACCCTTCGAACGGCGGAGGGATGGTGTCGTCGTCGTTGGACAAAAGTAAAATTGACAACGAAAAGAAATGATAGGCTATGTTGTATATTGCCACAGATTGAAGCAAGCCGTACTTTAAGATTAACTTTCCATACACTAGGCACAACATTAATAAAAATTATAAAATTCCTGTAAATTAATTTATTTAGTTAAGTGTAAATTATTGGACATTTTGTATATCTATAACTGTAATTTGAATGTACAATATTCAAATATATTAAATACGTATAATTTATTTAACTTAGAAAAATACATCGACATTTTGTGAAAAGCACAAAGCTTTTTACAACTAATTCAAACAAAATCTTTACAAATACACTTATTTGTATGTAGAAACGATTGAAATGCTCTCATTTTTAATTTTTTAAGTAACTTACAATTTAAAGATTTTAAAATTATACAAATGAATAAAATGTGTTTTTAAAACTAAACTCGATAAATCCGTTAAAATAAAGGCATCTGGCTAGGTAGGAATAAAACAAATCGTCAAGTAAGTACAAGTAAAATAGGGAGATAGTCGATTTCCTTCACCCTTCTGATCAAGATGTGAGGTGTGAATTTGTTGAAATATTTAGTGCAATTAGCAAGAAAAACATTCTTGAAAATTGTAGGTCTGACTTATGAACAACAAACTACAAATCAAAATATAGTGTTTGTAGTGTAGTGTTTGCATAGCGTTTTCTGTCCTCTCGACGTTCATACGGACAGACAGACGAACAAAGCCAGATCGATATACTTAAATGATTCGGAAACGCTTCCTCCCACCTAATCTGGTATAATTTTTACCGAATCTGGTATAGCCTGGTATAATTATGTTAGTTTTAAATATTGCTATTCCCTGAGAAACCCAGGAAAGATATTTTCGAAGAGTTTTACCGTTTTTTAAAAGTGGAAGTATTTATTTACAAAATGAATCGACGCTTTAAAAATAAAACAAATAACATGATAACAATTAGGCTTAATATAATTAAGAATATAATTGGAGTCATTAGACTATCCGCGGATTGCATTCCTGTTAAATAATCATTGTTTTGCCCTAGTTTTGCGATCTCCTCACCCAATAAATTTTTGATTAAATTTATCTCGTGTTCTGAAACAAACAAATATGAGACTTTGTAGTTGAACTAAATGTATATAAATACCTTCATTTTCCAGTATGGTTACGTCTATTATAGAAGATTTCCTTTCCTCGGCGTTATTTTGCTTCGTCGGTGCAAGCCACTTAAATTGTTCACAATTATTGTCCTGTGAACGAGATTTTATAATACTTTGCGATATCCTAAGGGGTAATGGTGCTCTCTCTAATTTGTGAAATTCAGTTATACGATTTAGATTCTGCAATAAACTTGATTTGTGCGAGTTTATTGCAAAATCTAAAAACGTTATTAGCAGCCAGTAGCAAGCCTTCTCCAGATGCGTGGAGTCGAGGCAGTTGGAGTCCCCATATACGGCAATACGTCCTTCATTCTTAGTTTCATGATTATTGCTTTTCGCAAAACTGATACTTCGTTGCTTCGTTCGCAGTAGCAAAACCCGGTTCTTAAATGTGGAGTAATCTGTGGGTATAGCCTCTGCCAAATTGCTTTCCGCATTGACCACGATTTCCTCGTTGCTTTGAATACTGTTCGCCTTGGTTTGGAACATACCAAAAATAGGTACATCTAGTTTTGCTACCTTGCTGGGTGTTTTAGAATTAATAATCTGGAAAAGGCAAAGTTGTATTCTGTGGAAACTAAAAAGGATTATATTAAATTTACCGAAAGTCCTTGGTCATTCAGTTTTGTGCCCACTATAATATCTCCTGGATTCATTGGAAACTTAACAATTGTGGCTCCACTAGCATAGTACATTGAATGGTCGCCCAGTTTGAAATGTCCCTCACCGACAAAATCGCCAAAAGCAATTCCAAATGGCTTCAATAAATCATTCAAGGCTGGAATATTTGCGCCACCAGTGTCGGGTGTCCACCATTGTCGGGTGTTCTCGTCAAAGAATTTAATTTTTTTCATCACAGTGGTGTTATACCAGTCTCCGAATACGACGACATTCAAGCCTCTTTTATACACGTTTTCCTGTAAAGCGTTTATTTCCTCGTCGCCAAACCCTCTCTCAGGGTCAACAATCAATAACGCGCCATAATCCGAGGCATTGAAGCAGGTGAAGGGTTCTCGCAAAACATCAATGTAGTAGCCAACATTTCGTAAATGTGTATACATGTCCCTAAAGTTTGTGTGTATATGGTCTGCCCTCCAGTCCAGAGGATCTAGTTTAACTTTGAGATCATCTCGTGGAATATAGCGCGGTGGATACCTTAGGCTGTGGTACTGATCCCATAAAATCCTCTTGTTTCTTGGCGGTTTTGGAGTAACCTTTATTGTTAAAGGAAAGTCGACTTCTGTAACATGAGTTTCGTTGGTGGTCTGTTTAAAGCTTTCCAAAACTAGGGTGATACTTCCTTTACAAACACCTTCAAAGTTTTCTCCTTCCTTTTTTACAGCTGGTAAACAAAAATTGTTTGGTATAGAATGGCTTAGCACTTTCATATCAATATGTACCCCATATATCCTTTATATAGCGTTTGCTATTTTCATACTCACCAATAAAAACTGACATCCAACCGGTCCACGGCCAAACGATAGGCGAAACTTGTGCAGATACTTGAAGAAACTGACCTTGGTTTTCGAAATCGGGAATCCATTTAGGGATGCCAACTATATGACTTGTGACAGAGATACCATTGAGTATGGTAACGTTTGCAATAGCGACGGAGCTTCCATAGTACAGAGGTTGGGAGCTATAAGGCCACATATAGTTTTGGGTGAAGTCAAGGTATGCCGGAATAAGGGTTATCTTTGGTTTGTATGACAGCAATAGCTGCATACTCTTCAGCAAATTCAGTTTTCCAGCTCCCTGCTCAAACATGTTATAATGCGGCAGTTTCTCGGCACCTTCAATGAGTACCTGCTTAAGAGATGCTGGGTTTATGTAGTCGATTTTCTGAAATGCACCGCTTATAAGCAGTGCAGCAGCCCCTGCAACAACTGGAGAGGACACGGATGTTCCAGAGAGTCGTCTGCACCCCTTGCGCACATCACTGCCTTCCACTTGACTTCCGTACGTGACAATATCGAGTCCCATACGTCCGTAGCCTAAGGGAAGTTCCCACGTTGTCATTCCTCTCGAACTAAACTTGGCGATTTTATCATCAAACTGAATGCCACCAACGCCAACTACATCGCTCTGATCGCCAGGATTGTTTAGCGTGCCGTACAAGGGACCATCATTTCCTGCTGCCGATATCATTATGACATTATTAGCCGACAGTTCCAACACCTTTTCAACGAACGGCGAGTCCATAAAGTCGGGACCCCCAATGCTAAGGTTGAGAATGTTTATTTTCCTATATATCGCGTAGTTGAATGCATCCAGGAACCAGGAAGTGTAAGAAACCTGCCGATGTAGGGCTAATTAGATTGGCTTAGTTAATTTCAGTTCTACGTTTGCTCACTTGGGAGTTCGTAAAAACTTTAAATATGTAAAGATCGGCGTCGGGAGCGAAGCCTAGGCATTCCCTGGAAGAAGCGATTACCCCGGCGACGAAGGTGCCATGACTGACTCTGTCGTCAAGTGACTTTTCATTCGTCCAGTTTGTTCGTTCCTTTACATTTCGAAAGTGTGGATGGTTTTTGGTTAGGCCAGTGTCGAAAATGGCCACTTTAACTCCCTTGCCTGTGATACCCAGCTTCCAAAGGATGTTGGCGTGGAGTACGGAGCACAATTGTCGGTGGCGATCGTTGTTTGGGTTTCTGTTCCTTAGCACTCCTTGGGGATGGCGGTGAATATACGTTAGGTTGCTATAGGCGTCATAGTTTAGGATCCTTCGTACGCTTCGCTGGGGAACTACTGCCTTTACTGATGGGTGAGTCTGAAGCCTTTCTATAATAAACTCTGATGATGATTCATAACCGTCGCAAACTCGTAAGATATCAAAATCACTTGGATATTGCCAAGCCAAATTTAGACGGGGAACAATTCTCCAGTTCGTTACCTAAAAATGGAAAGGGATATAAAAGAGCTTGTGAAAAGTGTTTAAAACTTTAAAAAGGTACTTTTCTGTCAGAAAAGATGCGTTTGTGTCTTTCAAAAGAAGCAGGCTCAATCCGTTTGAAATAAACAGGAGAATAGACATTTAAGGTATAAATATAACCATTTGAATACAAACTTACGTTTGAACCAAGAAGTTTTGCTGCGATGTAGGATTCTCGGACCGGGGCAAAGTATTTTGAATGGAAGTGAACGATGAACTCATTTGGAACAACGGCTGTTTTAAAGGCGTCGAGGCTGCAAATTGCGCTTATTATAAATAAGAAAGTAAACACATTCATTTAACTTTGCGAAAGGAATAATTTTTACGAAAAGTTCAACAGGCTTCGTCTGTGTAGAAAAATAAATAAACAAACCGTAATCAGCTGTTAGCATGAACGAAAACGTTTATATGAAAAATACCATGAAATTCGGAAATGGGAGATACTAACCTGTAAACGTGTAAGAAATAAGATTCATTTCAAAAACTTATATTTTTACCCCATAGAATATTAATGCAACAACATTCAGTTACTTTTAACAAAAAAAAAAAAACGTTTACGTTAGTTTAGTTCGAACATGTTTTGTATGTTTGGTGTATCAGCAATGTTTATTCCCACATTCCTGCACATTGAAGTTCTGGTCACACTGCGTCTCGTCCGGCAAAGTTTTTAATCAAGTTTAAGTAAGATATGAAAAGCTAATTAAAATAGATCAGGAACTGCGAACCAGCGGAGTCTCTGCATTTCAACAATAAGTGATTTATAATTCCTTTGCAAAAGAAATGCGAATAGTTAACTGGGGCGTTCAGTAGTAGGTTTTACACCTTAGAAAAAATTATTGCAATTCGGTTATACTTAAAGCGGCATATTCACAGGTACCGAAAACACAAAGTCTAGGCGCCAAAATTGCCGTATTTTCTATTTTTTAGGGCACTTCAATTCAAGTTGTACAGTCAATTCACTTGCCATTTGCCTTCGGGTAATGTATTGAGTTGTCCAACATCATAGAACTACTCACTACTCTTTATTTAAATTTATTCGGAACCCATTTTAATTGCATTTGAAAAGTATATTCGCCTACGAATACCTGCTAACCAATATTTCTATCCTACAAATAACTTGCATGAAAACTCCACATAAGAACTGATAACACCAGCGAAGCAATATAATCATCGGCTAGCTGCTAGCTCGATTTATCATATACTAATAAGTTAATCAAACAGAAGCATTTACTTTAAAGAAGATCTAAATATGAAATGTAAAGAGTTATCAACAACGAGTTAGTTATATTAATGGAACTTTGTCGAAAGGCTTCATTCATAAATTTGCGTATTTTTCAATCGCAGATTGAGGCCCTATCATGGAGGAGCTGTGCAACAATTCCGGACACTCGGCTACTTCCAGCAGTGGCAGCAACTCGTCGATATCGGCCAAAACCGCGCTAAGTGAATGCTCTGCTGCTTGGATAAATTACTTGAGCGCCTTGAACAACCTATGTACTGCCGGCTCCAAATTGGCGCACTCTATTGCAGTTTTGGAACAGTGGTCGTTGAGCGAAAAGCCGTTGTTCAATAATTATACAACGACTTATTTAACCAATTCATGGAACGACTTGGCAAGGTAAGGCAATTGACCTATTTACATACTTAAGATATACTTAAAGATATTTGTCTACACTAGAGCAACAACCGTGGCCACAGGAACAGTCAAGACCCACATGCTGGCCTTGCTGCAGGATTTCGTCACCATATCATCCATGGACCAGACCTCCAGTACCGACTTGGATCAAAAGCGGCTCAGGGAGCACAACGAACTGATTGTGTTAGAGAATGCACAGGCTGTAATCAACATTCAGCACCAGTTCTGTGCAGCCAGCTATGATGCCTTTTCGTCCCTAACTTGCTGCTTTGTTTGCCAATCGCCAGTTGGATTTCCACATGAACAGGACTGCAGTGTTATGAAGCAGCGGTACATCACGATTAATTATCCAATTTGAACTTAACAATTAATTTTTTCATTTTTTGAAAGCAATCAATACGACCAACGATCTCAAACACCTTCGCCCAATTTATGTGGGCCGAGTACAAAGATGGATTCATCCAGGGGAAACTCATTAACTGATCAACGCCCAATTGCCACTGCAATTTCAGAAACAGGTTGCTTTAGATATTCGAACTTTTATGTCCTTATATAAAAGGCAATTTCCTTTCACTTAAGCCGACCAGCCCAGAGGTCCCTCGCCTCAACTGAACTTTTGCGATGCCAATCCTATGCAGGCCATTTTCGAGCATACACGAGGTCCCTTGCCAAACCCCGGCCAATTACTGTCCATGAAGATTCCATTTCACCGGAACGTCAAGTCGTCCTTAAGTTTTCCATTATTTCCCCTGAACGGTCAGCGTCGATGGTCGGAAGCAGCTGCTGCCGAGGTGATCGATGGCATCTCCACGGATCCCGAAAGCCAAATGAGGAGGTGGTCAATGCCATGGGAAGCATCTAAGACTGATAGGAACACTGTCACATGGAACCAAACCAGGATAATGCCAATGAACACTTTGAAAACCTCTTGCTACAAGATGTCTAGCTCGGAACGATATACTTCCCACTCCGGTATTCCCTCAAATCATTATAATTTCATTTTAAAATCTAAAACCTATTTGCTGCAGATGGAAACTGGCCCCTGGCTTCAACCAGTCAAGATGGGCTGTTAGAAGCTATTCAACTACTATCCATCAAACCCACCACCGTCCCACAAATGAGTACTCAGCCCTCAATTTTGTCGACTTCTCCGGATGGAGCATCACTTGACTAAATTTCATCTAAACTGAAACGAAAATAAAAATAAATATCAAGCATATTATACATTAAAATAATCTCAACCACTCAATTAATTTCTTTATTTTCTGGGTTTATAGAGGTTATTGCGCGACGTTGGATATAAAACACACCACTTGGGGGCCAAAGAACCCGTATCCACAAAAATATGTTATCTACTAGTAAAATGATTTATTCGTGCTTTTTAAGTTTGTTATGTATAATGCCATTCATTATTAGTAGGTAGATCTTACACGCTTAATTTAAAGTAAATCTTTTTTATCGAAATTATAACACTAATGAGATATTCTCTATTTCTTACGATTAAGAACACTTATAATTAAAATAAAAGATACTTTATGTTTATCATTATGTCCATAATACGTTCCAAATTTTACGGATATTGCGCACATACTTGTACGTATAAACTTACAAAATAATTATTAATATAATTACTACTTTCAATATATCCCGGTTTAAAAGATTAATTTTGTATCATACATTTGTTTTATTTTTTGTTAATTTTATTAAGACTATTAATATGTTAATGTTTGATTATGTATCTAAGGATTTCTCTAATAATATGGAGTTTTAGTATTCGTTTAAGATGTGTTAGTTTAAACTAATAGAGGAATCGTCCTACATCTTCTTTAAACTTAGAAATTATTTAACTAAACTCTTTAATTCAGGAAAAGTGAAGACAGCAATCATACATTTAAAAAGTGAATTAAAATATTTTTTGTTAAACAATATTGCACAATATTATATATGAATATATTTTCTGTTTGTAAATTTAATTATAATTAACATAAACAATCCCACTACACAGACTAATTTAAGAAACTGAGGAAGTTTCTCTTCCAGACCGATGGTTCTTATTACATAATTATTTAAAGTTCTATATTTAATTTTTAAGTTCCTTTTATTCTACAATCGTTGAACGATATTGCAATATGTATTTATGTATTTTATGATTACAGGAGGGTATATACTGTATTCCTTAAAGTTTCTATATGAAGTTGGTAAGCTTTTTTCAGCTTTGAATTTTAATGGTGATCTATAATGTTGTGAATGTTCTTTAGGTTTTGCATATATCCACTACCAATAATGGGAGAAAAATAGTGGTTCCATTTAACAAAGGGGTTCAATTTACAATAAAATACAAATTTTTTTTCCTTTCAGGTGAACTGGTTTTTGTACCACGATGAATGAATTCCCAAATCGGACGAGAATTATAAAGGTTAGCTAGTAAACTATCCAACTCAGAAATGAATAAAATGAATGTGTACCCAACATGGGAGATATAGGGATATGCATCGTATAAACGTGGTATATGTTTTAATCTGCTTTGAGATATTAACTCCGCCAATCAGAATATGTTTGAAACTACGAGTACTTGTGCTTATGTACATATGTATATCTTTGTGCCAATATACGAATTTTTCGTATGTACTATTCGATTTAATTCGCCGATCGTATTTGGATAAGTGTATTCTAATCAATGACCTACTCTTGCATCTATTATTTCTTATCAATCAGCTGCTCGTTCAGGCTGACTTATTATATCATTTCGAGAGAGTAATTATGATATAATCCGGTACTCAGTTCATGGATCGGGCAAATGGGATGCTGAGCTTAACAATTTTCCCAGATTCATTTCCTTCTTTAAAACACTAAGGCTAACGTTATTTGGATTTGGATGAGATACCAAAATAATTTTAAATGATTAAACACAATTGTTTCATAACTCCAAAATATTCATACATGACTCTAGTACATAATGCAAACCGAATAAATTGATTGATGATTTGTTGTTCTGATAACAAATCACTCTTTTGGTAATATTTGTGAAAAAAAATAATAAAAAGTTAAGATCCGTTTCTTATCTTAAACCATTGCGGAAGTACATTCATTAATTTTCTATTGAGAGAAGTATTCTATTAAGATTTTAATACATTTAATACGATTTCTTAATGTACATACATGTAAATTTAATTATTTGCTAAAGTTTTAGTAAGGCACCATTTAAATTATATTTGCAAATAAACCCTACTACTTGTTGTTCCTTAAACACTAATGATGGGATAGAGTACTAAAATAAATGCAGACAAAATTATTCCGGAGACAGTTGGAGATATTCTAATATTGCTTGAAATGCCCATTTTGTATTCCATGTCGATATCTAGGAGTAGATCATGATTTCGCGTGTAGAACTGGTGGATATCGCTTATCTAGAGGAAGTTTACAAGGATGTTTAAAGGACACACCTATACCAAAGAACCATTTACGCACCTCGTTCCATCCGTATTTGTTTTTAGCCTGAACAATCGCTTCATAGACAGCGTTGTGTTCCAAGTTTTTGACGAGATACGACATTAGAAAGTGGGATCCATCAGTTCTGATTGGCGTTGGCTTGATATGATACTCGTGCCATTTGCCAGGGTGCTGGTAGGTTTCATTCATCTGGAATGATAATAGAGTGATTTTTAACAGCTAATAAGTATTATCTAATTACTTAACTTACCAACAAACGGCGATACAACAGCTTAATCTCATCAAGCGGCGGTATTGACTCAATTGTCCACGTCAAGTTGTAGTGATCTAGGAATCCACTCAACGCGGGAGATATGAAGTCAGCAGGACCAGGTCGTCCAGACACTTCAATATACTTTTTTGTTCTCCCCAAAGCATTATCCGCAACACAGCTATAATTTCCGAAATCCGTTGGCTGGAAGTTCCGGATAATCAGGCTGTACCTATCATCTCGTGGATACATAGATCTCCGATCGGTAGCATCAAGTAGAAATGAGTTCTGGTACCACAGCATCTTAGAAGAGTAATTTTTTTTTTTAATTTTACAATTAATATAAGTCTAAGCAGTATAATTGCGTATTTGTACTTACTTCTGAGTTTACATCTCCATGAACTATGCAAACGAGCTCCACATCGTATCCCTCAGATGCGTGGACCCAAGATTTCTCTACCGTTATTTCGGGGGGCGCTATAAGAAATATGTTATTATTAAAAATTAAAATCGTTAATGGCTTAGCTGTGGAGTATGCTGCTTACAGAGAATGGTCAACTGAATGTCCATGGATACGCGATCTTTAACCCCGTTGTCGGCTGAGCATTGATATGTGCCTGCGTGGTGCCTGTCCACGTTTTCCAATATGAGTGTAGAGCTATCCGACAGGTGTGTTGGCCCGGAAAACACATCCTTCTTGAACCAAAATATGGTGGGCACCGGGTTACCAGACGCCTTGCATTCCAGGGTGACGGTGCTTCCCTTCCGGGCAGTCACTTGGCCGTTATGAGGCAGAGCCCTCAGGGTGGGCGGAACTATAGGGATACATCCAGCATGGGCAAATACTCTCAAGGTACAGAATGAAATATAAATTACCCAAGATTTCCACCGTGTGAACTTGGTCACGGTTCTCCTGATCTCCCAGCTGGCATATATAATCTCCAGCGTCTTGAGTCTTTACTCCATTGATCTGCAAGTTATAGTCGCCCACTATCTTAAAGCGCTGATCCCTTGTTATTTTCAAATGTCCGGCTGTGAGCACGGATGAGCCCTTTCGCCACAGGAGCACAAAGGAGCCGAGGTTCTGTACTTTGCAGGGCAGCTCGATGGTCTCCCCCACGATGACCTTGTACAAGTGACCTCTGGATAAGAACTTTGGCGCCGTTGTGGGAGGGTCATTCTCTGGCAATATGAAGGAGCCGCCTGAAATGAGGTTCGCATTGGTGTCATATTTGAAATTTTGTTCTTTAAAATCATCGTCTCTGCGATTGTGTTTTTAGCAATATTACCGAATAATTTTCATAAGAGTGTTTTAAATATTTATTTTCCCCTTAACCATACTTACCGATCAAGGAAAGTGAAAAAGAAAAGAGGTAGAGTACAAGTGTCCAGTATTTCCTTGTATAGGTAGTCTGTAATGAATATTCAAATAAAATATATTAGTGCTGTCGATTTAATGCAAACTTCTAGTAAGAACTACTAAAATGTATTCATATAAAATGTTATAGCTTTTTATGCTACTATTTTTATTTTTTATTAAATATGTTTTAATGTGAAATTAAACTAACAAAGCGTTTAGTAAGGAATCTCTATATATAATTATAACAATATTAATTACAATATATAAAGATAATTTTTCACTTAATGGGATCACGTTTTCTAACGGTTAATATACAGATTGTTTCGATTTATAGTTATTTATTTAATAAATTATTAAATTTCAAAATAAATTAAATTTTTCAGAGATTTAAAAGTTCTCTTTTCCATTTTTTTTAATTCTTGGGTGACCGCCAATGTGTGATCGATATACACATGAAATAAATACAAAATAAAAAAGAATGCCTGAGCTGTGGTGGTAACACAGATGAGTTTCACAAATATATTGTAACGTAAAGAAAATATATATATTCGTATTAGAAAATAACCGTCACCTGCGCTTAAGAATGCGAACTTTCTTCTATATAAATATTATTTCCAAAATACTTGATCGAATACAATAAATATACCCAATATATTATATAACAAATATTATTTTAATTTATTCATATTTTTGTTTATGGTTATCTTAATGATAATCTGTAAGCTTTAAAAGTACAAGTATATTACTTTGTTTTTTAACTCTGACGCCCTTGCCAGGCAATGAGTTTTGGATCTAATTTTATTATAACTTTTCAAATCATAATACGAATAAAATAAATAAATAAATAATAAATAATATATTTTAAAAAATCATCATTCTGTTCAAAAATATATATCATCAAAGTGAATTAAGCCTGAATCGTGAGATACATCGAGATAATCGTTTCAGTTTGGGTAAAAAACCAGGTGATGGAATATTTCATTTTGAATCTAAGATATTAATCAGTCCTTAACATATTTTAAGCTCAGTAAAATTGATATTAGACGAGAAGAGACAAACAACGAAATCAGTTTTCGTCCTTTAATTCAGAAAAACCGGTTATTTGAATGCGCCAACTCGCTTTTGATCGTTTCACGTACTTAACAAGAGTACGCATTTTAGTTCCACAATTTTAATGTTGAATTTTTGAGTACGCTTAAAATAAAAACTGTTTGTAATTAAGCAAATTTAAAATTAAATTTTTATTAAGGACAATAAAGCTTTTAAAGGTAAACTAGTTAGCCCGCCCCAATTTTCGTTAATTGTGAATCTCAACAAACTGCTTAATACTACAATATACACTATATAATTGAAAGGATTCGTATATATGTATGTACCTATGATACAAGTTACATCTGTTATTATAGGCGAACATACACATAGGCGAACTAAACGAATTGGAAACTAATATATATAATATAATATAATATACTTTGTATATTGTATGTATTAGTTAGTCTGTATTTTGCATTATTATTTTTTCAGACTTATCACGAATACATAAGTGTGTCTATATAAATAGGCGGTATATATACACGCACATACATAATATATGTATCTTATTTCAAGCATTAAACAATCGTATCTCATAGATTGCAGCATTTCTAGTGGTTGATCAACCAATATATACATATCTATATCCTTTTCCGAGGCAAGAAAAACTTTCTTTCTTTTTGTTCCACACTTTTTATAATTTCTAATGTGCAGCACCCATTTTCATCCTTACCATTTTAATATGTATGTATGGCTTGCAATTATTTCGTTTTTCCTCTGATAAATTAAGACGTTCTTTGCTTTGAGTTGCCCTTTGAAATACTGCCGATTCACTTGCACAGACCACTTAATTGTTTATCAGATTAATATCATTTTTCCAGGTTTCTTATAAAATAGTCTCGAATTTAAGACTGGCGAGTATAATTGTATTTATCCTTAAAAGTTCCATTAATTGAGCGCATGCTCAGTGCAACATTATTTTGTGTCAAAAGCTTTCCCGAGCTTTAAACGCAGAGCAGTGTCACAAGGCAAACTTCGTCTTTGCGCATTTACTGATTCTAAAAGACACCACTCTAAATCTGCTTTAAAAATGTAAAAGTTGGTTAAAAACTTAAATCTATCAAATTGTTACTGATGCTAAAATGTCGAAGTAGGAAGTACTCATAGCCGCGTTAGAAATTATGAAACAAGTGGAAATAATAATGAAAATATTTTACAGGTTTGACGTACGTATTTTCGAATACTCGGATGTCGAAACAACTTCGTAGTTATTTTATACGAAATAAGTGCTCATTCATTAAAACTAGTCTGATTTTTTAACTATCAATTATTTTATTGGGTTACTAATAAATCATTGATAACATTTGCAATGAATATTGTGAATGGCGCATTTATGGTTCATTGTTGTTTAAATTAATATCTTTATATCATGTACTGAAAAAAACTAAAAATTTTAATTCGATATTCTTATCGATAAATATTACTTTTAAAATACTTTCCCAAAGCGCAGATATCGGCTTTTATTGATGAAGTTGATACCGAACGGCCATCCCTAATTCGAGATAATGCAGTATTGTCAATTTACGTGTAATAATAATGCATCGTTGAAGAACAGCCGATAATGTTTCTGTTTCTGTTTCTGTAAGAATAGTTACCCTTTTCCCGCCAGATATACTGACTCTTGTTGTCCGCAGTCTCTGGTTGTTGTTATCGCTTGTGTTGGTGGCAGTACTCTCTTTCCTTTTCCTGAGGCAATGGTTGCTTGGCCGGAAGAATAAGTTGCACACATCGTCGGAAAATGGCATCAACGTGGGCATTTTTCACCCGTATTGCAACGCGGGTGGCGGCGGAGAACGCGTCTTGTGGTGCGCCGTGAGAGCACTACAGGTAATATTGGAAAAACTGCAAAACCTACATTCACATGCATTCATACGTGTCTTGTTGATCGATCACCAGCTGAAAGAATAGTTATCATTAGAATGAGTTAATTACCTTCGGCTAAAAACTAGAAGAAATGACATATAATAATGCATGGGAGTAGTTCCTCAACAGGGTGCTAACTTTTCATTCTGTTTGCCTTTGGGTATCCATGTATGTAAATTACATGTGAATACTATAGCTAGAGAGCCAATTATTTTGATCTACTTGTTTTGTATTTTCTGGCCACTTTACTAATCCTTTATATTTGATATTGTAATTAAAAGGAAAAGTACCAGAACGCCAGGATGGTAATCTACACAGGCGACATAGACGCTTCTCCCAATTCCATACTGCAAAAGGCCAAGAATGTCTTCAACATTGCCGTCGATAGTGACAATGTGAAGTTCGTCTTCCTGAAGCAACGCCACTGGATCGAGGCCAAGAACTATCCTCATTTCACTCTGCTGGGCCAGAGCATTGGATCGATGGTCGTGGGTCTGGAGGCACTCTGCAGGTTTCCGCCCGACATCTACATCGACACCATGGGATACGCCTTTACGTATCCTCTGTTCCGCTACTTGGCCCAGTCCAAGGTGGGCTGCTATGTTCACTATCCGGTTATTAGCACCGATATGCTGAAGAGGGTTCAGCAGCGACAGATGTCGCACAACAACAAGAAGTACGTGGCGAGGAACCCCTTTCTCACCTGGACTAAGCTTGCCTACTACCGCCTCTTCTCAAGAGTGAGTGTTCAAATTCGAATTAGTCAATGCACAGCTGTATACCAATTTACCCTTTTTTCAGATGTACAAGTGGGTTGGCTGTTGTGCTGAGACTATCATGGTGAACTCCTCGTGGACCGAGAATCATATTCTGCAACTGTGGGATGTGCCCTTCAAAACACACCGGGTTTACCCTCCGTGCGAGGTTAGTCACCTAAAGAGCCTTCAGCACACGGAAAAAGGCGACGAATTCATCATACTGTCTGTCGGACAGTTCCGCCCGGAGAAAGACCATCCCCTCCAGCTGCAAGCCATATACGAGCTCCGAACTCTCTTGGCCCAAGACGAGGCCCTTTGGAACCAAATTAAGTTGGTTATTGTGGGCTCCTGCCGAAATGAAGATGACTACGAGCGGTTGAAAAACATGCAGGACCTGACAAAGCATCTGTCGCTAGAAAACAATGTGCAATTTAGTGTGAATGTCCCTTACGAAGACCTTCTTAAGTTGTATCAAACTGCCCACATTGGCATTCACACTATGTGGAACGAACATTTTGGCATCGGCATCGTCGAGTCCATGGCTGCTGGCCTTATAATGGTGGCCCACAAGTCAGGGGGTCCTTTGCTTGACATTGTCGAAACTTCCGCGGGAAGTCAGAACGGATTCCTGGCTACTGACGCCGTTGAATACGCAGAAAACATATTAAATATTATTGTTAACAACTCAGAAATGAACGGCATTCGAAACGCAGCCAGGTAACTAGATAAACATTTACAGTTTGCACACTTTAATATATTTTGGTTCGCTTTTAGGGCCTCCGTGGAACGGTTTTCTGAGCAAGAGTTTGAAAAAAACTTTCTTCGAGCTGTTTCAACGCTATTTACCAACAATTAAAAAATAATAGTACGCCCGCACCTAAATAAATATGCAAAGCCCAAAAATCTCCAACTGAATACATTTATTATACTCTACAACATATTTAGAGCGATTTTATCGTACATATCGCATCGCTTTCCTTAAGATTTACCTAATGCATTTTTAAAGCATAAGGTGATTTCGGTTTGATCGACTTAACAGAATCGGGAATAATCTCTGAGATTTTGTACCAAATTCGCCATCGTGTTGTAAAATTTTATTTATTTCCTTTGGAGTTTTAAATCATTTTTCTGCCAATAAAGTTAAGAAATTGCCTAATAAGATCCTTAGTTTCTATGCATCATAAAACAAAATCGTGTAACTAATGGCTTTAAACTAACTCACTATGCTAGCTTTAAGAGAAAATCGCATAGAGCAACAGGAATATCTCATGACGGCTGTCTTTCTTCTGTCATTCGCCAGCCAGGCTAGCCAAAAGCTCCTCATCTATCCCATCCGCCGATGGTGTACCCGCCGTGCTGCTAAGATTGAGCAGTCCTTCATTGCCAGACTGCGAAGGAGGCACCGGCGGCTTCGCTTCCGGCTCCGTCAGTCCAGTAGAGCTGGCAATAGGTCCTAATATCGAAGATGATGTTCCCGCTAAAGCCGGTTCTGAACTGCCACTTGGCGTGCTGCGTCCACTGGTTGTATTGCCTCCGCTTCCTCTCTGCGATAACTTTGGGATCTGGAATTTGTTGTGGAGCCCCTTGATGAAGCCTTCCATGCTTGCGGCCATTGTCGGAGAAGCGTATTGGAGGATGGTCATCATATCCGTGTGGTGATCGAATCGCGGCGGTGGCTGCGACATTGAGCCGCTAAGGGCCGGCGATACCGACCCCGAAGATCCGCTGCCTCCTCCCGAAGCGGAGCCTAACTTTCGCTGCCCGCTGCCTCCTCCACTGCTGCCGCTAGCCAAGGCTCCCATGCTGGGACGCCGCCTGGGGGCATTGTGCTCTTGGAAGGAGTTAGTGCTGTTGCTCTTAGTCAGCGGAATTCCGCCACCTGATCCCGACCCACTGAGCTTGCTGCTGAGATTGCCCGAGGAGTTTGCCTTCTGGAAGAAATGCTTGCTGGATGATGCCGTGGCGGACGAGACCGCTGCGGTGGCCTTCTTGGAAGCGGGTCCGCTGTTAACGCCCGGCTTGAGTCCGGTATGCTGCTTCTTCGTGGATCCAGTGGACCCAGCGAAGCTCGTGGCGCCGCTGCTGCTGCTCTTTGCCTTCGCTTGGAGGCCAGAGGAGGAACTAGAGCCGGAGCCGGTGCCGGAGCTCTTGCTGCTTCCCGTCTTGTTGATGGTCAGCTTGAGGCCCTCTTGGCTGCTGGGCTTCACCATGTATTCCGTGGAGGCTCCGGCCGGATTGATGCTCCCGGCGGAGTCGCTGCTGCCCCCGCTGGTGGTTAAGCAGCTACTAGTTGGCGCTGCTCCCGGCTGTGGCTGCTGCTGCAGAATTGTTGCTGTTGCCAGCGTTGCTGCTGCCGCTGCTCCCGCTGTTTCCTGCCCCTGACCCACTACCGCTGAGACTGGAGACACCAATGACGCTGCCGAGCCCGCTGCCACTGTTGTTGTTGGTGCCGGAATTGTTGGCGCTAAAGCTGCCGTCGACGTCATCAAACTAACCTGACAAAGTAAGCATGTGGTTGTGTGTGTGTTAGGGACCAAAGAAACCAAAAATAAACCAGAAAAGAAATTATAACAATCAAAAAGGGGAACATCACGTGTAGCAAAAGAAAAAATTGTGGGATTTCACAACCATTGGTAGTGTAGGAAGGGAATACAAACAGGAAGAAAGAAGAATGGACCCCGTTAATAATTAGCTTTATAGTTAAGTCGGATACGAAATATATTTTTGAGGAGAAAATGTATGAGGCAAACGCTTGTGGAGCTACTTTCAAAGTGTACATCATAAGCACATTAAACACTAATTTTAAACGTAGTAAATATTTAAGTGAGAAGGAACTCTTGTAACTAAATCTAGAAAAGGGGAAACAATCAAATTATAATACTCGTAGAGTCAAGATGCCAAGCACTACTAATTTACACATTATTTACTGATGTTCTTAACAAAGCTTAAAAGTCATATGCATACACATTCTTATAAATCCAGCAATACTGTAGACACTATAAACTTGGTGAACCAGTACGCCATGGTTTTCTACATGCCACATGCTGGCCAAACAACTATACAAATCAAACAGATTAACTAATAATAAAAACATACGTTCTCAATGCAGAAAAAGAGGTTTAAGCTGGTGTTTTGGGGATAAGCCCCATTACCATACGAGTTTTGGGTTTGGTCGAAAATAAAACGGATGCAGCAGTATATATGACAAATAATTGAATCATATGTATTTACAAAAATTAGAAAAGGCAAAACGAAACACTAACAAAAATAATAATCATAGTACTAAATATAATCATTTTCAACTACAGCAGAGGTAGGCAAATTACAAATCGTTTTATAGCTAAAGTAAATACAGCATTTGCATTAGTTTAAAGATAGGTTCGCTCTGAGTTTGATTCTGCATTGGTTAGGAGAGGTGGCAGAGAGTCAACTACGTGTTAGGCTTCCAGTGGGAGATGCTGGGGGTGGGTTGGTGTGGTGTGGAGTGGAGCACTTATAATGAAAACGGACTTACCGCACCTCCCGCCATGCCCTTGCGCAGGGCACTCAGCTCCAGTCCGGAGGCCCCCGCTCCAGCGCCAGCTCCTGCTCCCACCACCACTGCGGCTGCACCAGATGCTCCCGCTCCCGACGGGGCCGCATAGCTACCCAGTCCCCCGCCCGCCGCCAGATGCGAAAGACTGGCGACTGACTTCATCTGCTGTTGTGAGGATTTCAGGGCAGCTACTGCAGCAGCCACACTTGCCGGTGAAATACCTCCGCCAGATGCGACACCTGCAGTTGCCGAGGATGATGTGGAACTGGAACCGGATGCCGAAGAGGTTTTCTCCTTCTTTAAACTCTGGCTGCTGCTGATAGATCCGCTCGAGCTCGCTAATGGAGGAATTGGAGGTGGTGGAGGCGGAGCTCCAACGCTGGCAAATGACCTCACCAGGCCAGTAGCTCCGCTGGATCCTGAGGAGGCGGATGGTCCCGAAGATGTGTTACCCACAGCTGACGAGGACTTATCGCCCTTGGGACTTAAGATGGTGGCAGCTGTAGCTGCACTTTTAAGCGTTGACATGCTCGGCTTTCCGGAAGAGCCGTGTTTGGGTGAGTGTGTGCCAAACGGCGACTTCGGGCTGTTGGAGGCGGTGTTGTGCTTGGGACTGCTATACACGGGAGAGTGCTTGGGGCTGGGACGGGCAGTCGGCACTCCGGCCATTAGACCCTGTCCACCGCCACCAGCTTTGGGTGACGACGAGGGAGAGGAAAACTTGCGAACCACTCCACCAGTTGCGGAAGCATCTGCGCCACCTGCAGGCGAGTTTTGCCTAGAATAGATCTTCTCCGGCGGTCCCATGGGCGAATCGTCGCGCTTTTTCTTGCGCTTCTTTTCCTTCTGCGTATCTGAAGAGCCGCTGCTGGCTGAAGACGACATGGAGCTGCCAGAACCACTACAACCGGACGTAGACGAACTACTTGTGCTACTTTCGTGGGGACGCTTTGCGGCCACACCTACTCCAGCTGAAGCAGCGGTACTTTTTTTGGTTGAGTCCTTACTGGGATCCTTGCCAGTTATTGGGGTAATAGTTATAGTCGTGGGAGTGGCACTGGATGAGGCTGTAACACCTCCTCCGGCTATAGCCGCCTGGGCATTCAATGGAATAATTTCGATACCACCCGTTCGCTGTACCTCGACCCCGGACACTCCCCCAGCTGATCCAGACTTTCCATCTCCTGGGATGGGGGTGATGCTGACGCAATGCTTCAAATTTGGAGTCTTGTCCTTCCAGATATTTTTGTACTTGTCAGCAATGTCATGGTCACTCGTCTTGGCGGAGCCGGATGAGCTGGAGCTGCCGCTGACCGTGGTGCCACTGGCCGAACTACCAGACTGTGGATCGGTTTCCCGCTTAAGATTGATCAAACCCGCTATGGCCGCTGCTGCCGAAGTAGAAGCGGCAAAAGCATCCGCTAGAGATCGCGACTTCGCATCCATTTTAAGGTTGTTAATGTTGGCGAAGCCACCTCCGGGTAGGCTTCCATCGGAAGGCGTCGGCGTATCCATTGAAAACTGGCTAAAGTTATTGCCTACTCCTGAGACAGGTCCACCACCACTCATGCCTCCACCTCCGATTGCTCCAGAACCAGATCCAGGTCCAATCGCGCCATGCAGTTTGAATTCGTGCTCCTCATCCCAGCACTTAAGCAACTTGTAGATTACCATCGGAATGGATACCACTTTGCGCGCGGTGCGGGTTAACTTCTGGGACAGCAGCTCGTATTCGTTGGTCAGACAGTAAACGCTGCACGTGGGCTGACCATCCTCAAGCAGAAAATCCACAGTGGCCAGCGACTCTTCGTACGGGTGCTGCAGCTCAACCGTGATTTGATTAAATGAAACGGCGGTTACCTCCAGTATCACAGTGCTGTCCATATCTGGGACGAATGAGCATAAAAAAAATATTATTATCATAAAACAGGAATGTGGGGGGAAGTGGAGCACCCAACTCACCATTATACTGCTTCTGCTGCTCACGAACACAGCTTGCGAGCAGGGTGTAGAAGAGAGCTTGTTTCTTGAGGAACGCCACGATTCGCGGAACCTGGGCGGGTTCAGTGAAGGGCAGTGATGACACCAGAGTTCCCTGCAGTTTGCGGTTGTCGGTAAAGAAATAGCAGTGCGTCTCTTTAGGTAAATTCACATACAGGCCGCGCTGTGTGTTCTTAATGGCCTGCTTCGATGCAGTTTGTACTATGAGATTAAGCACTGTGGTGGGCGGACCAGGAGGAGTGGCAACTGAGTCTAGACCGGGCAGACCGAGAGCCTTTAGTGATTCCAGGCAAACAGGCATGGGTTTGTTCAGCCGAAGCACAAACGTGGCCGGCATCAGCAGCGAGTTGTTCTGGTTAAGTTGGGCATAGGTGGGAACCTCCAACCCCGTTTGGGCATCGCGGACCAAAGTCACCGTTGGCAAAGTCTGCAGTTTGTTGGCTGATGAGCCTTCGAGATTGATAGTGGCACTCAGTCCGTAGCTGCTTCGCATTACCTGGTCGATGGTGAAATCGCCGCTGGCCAGTTTGGGATCCCCTTCGGGAAGGTGGAGCGGCGGGCAGAAATAAGTAAGCCTCATAGGATGGCCACCGCGACGGGGCAGCACAAGACCCACCGATGAACTTGTCATAAGTGAGTAGCTGTCTCCGGAGTGACCTTGCAGGTGCAGTTGGTATAGGCTCTGGATATCCGTCTCCATGGCCTGAAGCGCTACAAACGCCTTCTTTTTCACCTTGGGCTCGGCATTCAGCTGGTAAATGGAGGACAGACCCTCGAGTTGAACCGTAAAGTCTGCAAAGTCGCCAGACTTGAGGCAGGCCACTAGCTCGCTGGACTGTTGCTCGATCTTGCACTCGTGGTGCACCTTGACGTCCGACAGACTGCCGGCGGCGTCCAGCAGGATCTCTACGTAGAACATGTCCGTTGATATGAAGAGAAGCTGCTGGTCCTCCATGAACTTGAGGCCCAACTGGCGCGAGAGGCTCTCCAAACGCTCCACAAGGCCGTGGCGTGACGTGACCTTGATGTAGTGCTGCAACTTGTCCAGCGCCGACTGCAGCGTGGCCTTGCACAGGGGGTCCAGAGGGTAGTGCTTCTCGATAAAGTACATACGCACCGACTTCTTGATCTCCTCGTAGCTCTTTGGCTTGTTCCGGTACTTGGCCCGCAGCTTCTCCATCATGGTTTCCTGCTGGATCTGCTTGTTCTTTTCCTCGATGCTGGGAATGTGGCTGCCGAAGCCTGTGCAGATTTGTGTCAGTGGTGCTCCGGACATCTTAGTTATGGGGGTATATATTAGTACTTACCAGTCCCCGAGGACTTTGCATTGGATCCGCTCATATCTATGCGTTCCTAAGTAAACTGTATTTACTTAATGATGCTGTGGCATTTTTGACAAAGAATTGCGGCAAATGAAAAAGTTCTCGATCTAAATAGCTCAGAACCTTTTTTCTATGCCTTCATCATGGCAAAAAAATTTCAACGCCAAAACAACAAAATGGCTGATCCTTCACAGTGGCTGGTCACGCTATAATAAAATACTGGAATATAAAACGGAACTATGATATTTCCACTGCGTCATTTGATATTCGATGTATTCTGATTCAAAGCTTGTATCAATTGCCTGTTCAATTATGTATGTTATATTTTTTAGTATGAGGGGTAAATATAATGAAGCAATTAACATCTATATTCTATACATCCTTCTGGTACTTTTACATTCTATTTTTTATGATGTAATTGTGCCTCATTTCCTACTCGAATTTTCTCTTAAGCTACAAGGGTATTGTAATGAACAGAAAAGCTCAAACATTCTTTCGTTAAAAAATAAATTACAGGCCTCATAATTTAATACCGATGATTTAATATTTATTTAAAATTTCCAATGATTTCTAAATGTCTTATTGGCATAAAGTTTAATTTGGGGTTTCTGTTCCAAGAAACCGAAAATGATTATTTAAAGTTTCTTGAGATTTGAAAGAAACTATAATCCTATAAAAATAAATATCAGCTAAAAAAAACTTTAAGGACTAATCAAATAAGTAAACAAATACAGCTTACGACTTAAACAAATTTTATTTCGCTAAATTCATGATAAGTCTTAAGCGTTCCTCTCTTCCTCGTACTTACCTAAACTACGACAGATATACGGATTATATTGAATATAGGTTTGGTCCGACAAATCAAAAGTAGTCATAACCTTTACTAAAGGTAGATGTTATATTTCATAGAAAATTGCAAAAGCTTAAATTCAAATTTTATTAAACATTTAAAGTATTTCAAATTTCTGTTTTCTCTAAATTATTTTGGTATATTTATTATCATCAAAGTGCAGAGCGATATTTGTATGCATGCGCGGTCACATTGAGCGTAAATGATAAATATTTGTTATTAAAGTGTTTCGGAACCAAAGGTTAACAATTCAGCCACATGACGTCCATTGCGGGAGGCCACGGCGAGGCGAATCCAAACAGCTCCTGGCTGAGTGCCCGGGGATTTTGGCTAGCATACCTCCTGGGCCTGCTGTCGGTGCACCTGCTCTTCTTATCAGTGCCCTTCGTTAGCATTCCATGGGCCTGGACGGCTACCAACCTGCTTCACAATGCAGTGAGTGCTCATGGCGCCGTTGAGGAGTCAGTCCTTATCCTAATCCCTCTTGCCAGGCCCACCTGTACTTTCTGCACGTCATCAAGGGCGCTCCCTGGCTGAGCACGGAGAACGATCCCAGCCGGCGTTGGACGCACTGGGAACAGATCGATGACGGGGTACAGATGACCACAACGCGCAAGTTCCTCACAGCTGTTCCCATTGTTCTGTAAGTGAATACGTACTGAAAGTCGGCCAATATAGGTGGGTTTTTATTTAAAAAAATTAAAACTAAATGAAGACTTAAATTCTAAACTTGTTTTAATGTTGATCAAAGTATTTCAATAAATACTTTTTATGTACTGCAGTTTAATTGAACTAGTAATGTAATTGCTACCATATAATGCCTAACATAGAAACTCATGAAATAATTGATTTTTTTATAGTTTCCTACTTACCTGTCTGTACACCCGAAACAACACGGAACACTTTATCCCAAACTTTATATCCCTGGTGGTCGTCACGCTTCCCAAGCTGCCGCAGTTCCACGGCGTGCGGCTGTTCAACATTAACAAGTACTAGCTCCTGTGAGAACGGGCCGCATTTATTTTGTTTAATGAAAATGTACATACAAACTTATATTGATGGCACAGCTCTTGCTCAAAAATGTAAATATTGCTAAATAAAATATTTATCAAATTAAATAATTCTAAAAATCGCGTTTCGATTTTTATTGCATAAATAATTATTGATCATGGAAACTACAAATCATCTAAAAGATGTATTTGGGGGCCAGCACATGAGATATTTTATAACCCATTATGTCAGACGATTAAGTAGAACCATGATGTAGTTCTTTAGCCCAAAGGATTAAACTTGATCAATCGCTGTACACAGAAGTCTTCGTAGTGACGAAAAGCACAGTGAGTGGGGTGCGTAAGTATAGTACATATATAAGCCGAAAGATTGAAAACATGAAAGAAAAACCCGTTAACTGATTTTTTCTGTTAAATATTCTTAAATATAATCATACAACATACAAAAGTACTGCTATCAACTTAAGTGGCGAAAAATGATTATAGACATACTATACAGATACAATGCAAACACTCGCCGCAAACAAGCAAACAACAACAAACAAAAAGCTTTTTCTGTTTTATGAGCTCTCGAGAAAGTCGCGCCCCTGAAAAACTATTCTAAATTCCAGTCAAGTGGCGATTACAGGACAGCTTATCTCTCATTATTGTGGGCGGTAAAATGCGGGGGATGGGCAATCGACTTCTGACAAGCTGATTGCCCGGTTTGACTTTGAGGGAGAAGCTCGCGACCCGAACGACTTTGGCAATTCATAATAACAGAGGTGTGCCGGATCGGAGTATGCCTGATACCCAGGCAGTTGCTGTCAGCCGTTTCAAGGGGAAGGAACGACACCGAGACGCGCCGAGATGTCGATTACCCTAGAGGAGGAAATCTTCGGCTTGGCCGTGAATCCGTTCACCAAGTCGCCCGAAATGGTGCGCCGGTACACGCTTAAGAACTCCAAGGGCATGACCGTGTCAGTGATCCAACTGGGGGCCATCATCCAGAGCGTCTGCTTGCCGGACGCCTACAAGAAGGTGGATGATGTGTGCCTCGGCTTCGACGACATCGCCAGTTACTTGGCCAACAAGGGAGCCTACATCGGTGGGACCCTCGGACGAGTGGCCAACCGGGTGGCCAATGGCGAGTATACGTTTAACGACACGAAAGTCTCGGTGACAAAAAATATCCAGGTAAATATTTCACAAGTGACCGATTTTTGAATACTATTTGAGATGAGGATTTTTGACACTTGTTTTGGCAAGAGAACTTAGTGTTAGAAGTTTTTTGATTGGTATACTTGTTGTACTTGTACTTGTTGTAAAGTATCAGGTAGAGGAAAGCGATTCCGACCCTATAAGTGGATTTGCAATCAAGGTCACTTGCCAAGTCGACCTGGTTTATTAGTTGAGATAAGGCATGCATATTATAGTGACGAATACAAATACATATATTCAAGTTTGTCTCAGATGAAAAAAGACCCGATATCGGCTGTGCTCAGCGTACTCGGCGACACAATCATTCTTATTTTTTTTTTTTTTTTTTACTTTGCTTTTATTTATTGAATCTTCTTGTATAAGAACTAACAATAAGTTTAAAAATCTTAACTATAACAAGTATTTTTTGAACAGTTGTATTATTTTTCCAACTGTTCTATGTTTAAACGGCCCTAATAATTTATTCGCTGGGTTGGTAGGTCCTTTCGCCGGAGACGGGAACGGCTGCTGAGCTGGATTAGACCTCGCGCTAGGTGGTTGGGGTGCGTGTGAAGCTTGCTATGGTATTTTTCCTTAAGTAATCCTTAAGTTAATCATTCTTATGAGAAGAATACTTTTTGATTTCGACACGAAAAAGAGGCTGAAAAAGATTCGATTTTAGCTAGATTTTGAGATCAAAATTCTCAAATCGAGACCTTTGAGAACGGGGGTTTCTTTAAGTGATTGATATTTATAGTATTTATACAAATGTATAGTATTTCTAGTTTAAGCAAATATAGAATATGAAATATAGCAATCGATCAATTTCAGGACAAATTCCAGCTGCACGGTGGCTTCATTGGATTCGATAGCGTCATATGGGAGGTGGTACAGAAGTCGGCCGAGGGAGTGATATTTCGGCACGTATCGCCACACGGACACGAGGGCTATCCGGGCAAACTGACGTGCCTCATCACCTACCAGCTGGACAACGAGAATCGGTTGTGGGTCAGGTACGAGGCCACCACAGATCGCTCCACCATGGTCAACCTCTCGAGCCATGCCTACTTCAACTTGGCGGGGCACGGATCCGGAGCGAAGGGTCTTTCAGAGCACACGGTGGAGATTGCGTCCGATCAGATCGTGGACACGGACGAGCTGCAGATTCCCACGGGGAAGCTAGTCGACGTCAAGGACACCGTCTTTGATCTCAGGCTGCCGGTTCTGATGCGCGACCGACTCATGCAGTTCGAAAATCGTCAGATCAAGGGCTACGACAACTGCTTCGTGGTCAACGGAGGGCGTGTGCAAAAAAGTGTAGCCAAGGTGGCCAAGATCGTGCATCCGCCATCCTGCCGGGTACTGGAGGTTTGGACCGACCAGCCCGGTATGCAGTTCTACACCGCGAACAATCTTACCTCGATAGTGGGCAAAAATTGCACTAAATATGAGAAGCACGGCTCCTTTTGCGTGGAGACGGAGAAGTTCCCCGATGCAATGAACCACCCGGAGTTCCCTTCGATCAGCCTCGAGCCGAACGAGAAGTATCGGCACGATGTCCTCTACTGGTTTAAGGTCGAGGAGTCCTGGAAGTGCTGTTGCAACAACGATCCATAAGTGTCGTCGTGATCTCTCGTCAATAAAGTCCAACCCCCAAGTACTTGATGTTTTGTTTAGCTACTCGTATTTAAAATAAGTAGGAAATCATTATATTAAAACAGCAGAATAAACTGGATAATAGTGATAATAGACATATGTGTAACTCAAGACTCCTTCCCTGCGTTTCAAGTGCTAACTTTGTGGACAGAAGAGGGCGTGGCTTCCAAGATCTGGAATCCCTAATCTGTTCAGATCTCTATGGTTATATCAAATCGTTTTTTAGTCCTGCGTTAAGAACATGCTAAATTCTAAATTCTTCTGAGTACTCGGTTATTCTTACTAACAAACGAAACTACGAATATTTTTTAGCTTGACTAGCAGGCATAACTACGATTTACAAAATGTAACGGCTTACGTTTTGAAACCCCCATCACAGTGGGCTTTGATCTGAACATAAAGCGTTCGAGCCCTTTGAAATTCTCAAGCCCGTCGCCACAGTAAGGCAATACAAAATTTTAGTAATCCTCCTCTAGGTATTTGGCAAAAATCAGGAGATCCAAGATGGTGCGAGTGATCGAAGACATGTTCGGCATCGCCGTCAACCCGATGACGCAGAAGACTGACCGTGTCCGGCGCTTCACGCTGGTCACAGAGCGCGGCATGTCGGTGTCGATCCTGACGATGGGTGCCATAATCCAGTCCTTGAAGGTTCCCGACTTCAACGGAAAGCTGGAGGACGTGTGCCTGGGCTACGACGACGTGGCAGGCTACTACCGTAACCAGCAATACTTCTTTGGAGCCACCATTGGCCGGGTGGCCAATCGTACAGCACACGGGCGCTTCAAGCTCTGCGGCAAGGAGGTCAGTGTGAGTCGAAACTTGCGGGATAGGCATCACCAGAACGGCGGGTTCGTGGGCTTCGACAGCGTCATCTGGGACGTGGTAGGGGTGCACAAGGACGGTGTCACCCTGCAGCACATCTCGCCAGATGGGCACGAGGGCTATCCGGGCGAGCTGACCACCAACATCAACTTCTCGCTCAACGAGACGGGCTGCTTTGGGATGCGGATCGAGGCGCGGACGAAGGCCACCACGGCGGTGAACATCTCGAACCACAGCTTCTTCAATTTGGCCGGACACGGCGCGGGCCGGGATACGCTCTATCAGCACATGCTGATGATCAAGGCCCAGAAGATAGTGGACGTGGACCAGGAGCTCCTGCCCACCGGGAAGCTGATGCGCGTGCGCACCACCCCGTACGACTTCTCCAGCCTGGTCAGTCTGGGCAAGCGGCTCAACCAGGTGTCCACATGTCCGCTGGGCGGCTTCGACAACCATTTCTGCGTGGACATTCCTCCAAACCGGGTGCAATTGGTCGCCCGAGTGGTTCACCCATGCAGTGGCCGGTTCATGGAGGTGCACACCAACCAGCCGGGCCTCCAGTTCAGCACGGCGAACCATTTGCCGAGCGAGGACGGCTCGGACATCCCCATCGCGGGCAAGGATGGGGTCAACTATGTCCGCCAGGGAGCCTTCACCCTGGAGACGCAGAAGTACCCGGACGCCATGAACCACTGCGACTTTCCCTCAGTCGTGCTCAATCCCGGCCAGCTTTACGATCACCAGGTGGTCTACCGCTTTGGCTCTTGTCCCAAGCGAGTGTAGCAACTTAGTTGATGCTCCCAAAATTAGGCCGCTAAAATTCAATTGGCAGTGCAATCAATAGGGTTAGTACTGGCTAAAGTGCATTTATATTATCTTTCTATTTCTTGACAATAAATTTGCAACTTACAAGGAGGGCGAACGTTTAAAAGTAATGCAATCTTTTTAAAACACTGTGAGATTAGGGAACAATTGAGTATGTTTCGCTTCTTAATTATAATTCTACAGAAATTCGGGGTCGTACTTGATGCTGGTGCTCACCTACGTCCCTGGAGTCTTGAATAAAGGCGCCAACTGGGCAGCACTGGTAGCGCCATTTGGTTTGGGTCTCAGCTAGATCCGTTATCAAAGTGCTGCACCACACTGCTATAAACATTTGCTTTATTTACGCGTAGTATGGACTTGATATATTTAAAGGGCAGATCCCTCGGTCACTCTGAACAGCCCAATATAAAAAAAACCAAAGAAATTCGCTGAAAAAACGAAGGGAGTTTCTGAGTGCCACGTTTGGAACTGAGAGTAGCCGAGGAAAGCCGTCAAGCTGTTCAACCTACCGCAAGTCTACAAGCAGACGACGGACTCCAGAAGTCACAGCAGCAGCAGCAGCAGCAGGATGACAGTGGGTTTCGCTGGCTGAGTCCAGTCTAAAATCGATTGGAAGAGCCTTTAAAATTCCCATTCTCTACCAACCCATTTCCCGCTCTCCCCAGGTGCACGAATTCAAGGTGGAGATGACCTGCGGCGGATGTGCCAGTGCCGTGGAGCGAGTCCTGGGCAAACTGGGCGGTACGTAGAACTAGTGCCAAGTACTAAGTTAGTTAGTGTCTTATCGGTCGGAACTTACGTTTACGTATATGTATGTATGAACCTATGTGTGTGCTAATGGGTGAACTTATTTAATGCCATTGATTCCCGACACATGATACATACATATATGTATGTAAGCACCAACTTGTTACATTTTTAATTAGTACATCCTGGATAATAGGATAGTGACTAATTAACAATGAGCTCCCTGAAATGGGATATCTAATCCCTCGAAACTATTTGAAGTGTCTGTAAAGTCGGTTAATGTGCATAAATAGTAATAGTTGTAATTCATTAACGAAAACATGTTTCCCCTTTCTTTCTAACCAAGCTCTAATTAATTTGTGCTCTTTTAAAAATGTTATTGGTACCTAAAAAACTTGATTAAACTTAACAACAAGTTCAGTTAATTTGTTTGAAGATCACAGAACAAGCCTTAAACATAAAAAATCATATAATGATAAGGGGCTTAACCACAATTTGCATTGTTCGTTCAAGTGGTGGGAACAACTTAGCCTAGCCCTTATCAGTAGCGATTTGCCTTACTTTCGGCGCTCGTCGACTAAACCATGTGTTTTGCCTTTCCGCAGATAAGGTCGAGAAAGTCAACATTAACCTGGAGGATCGGACGGTGAGCGTGACGTCGAACCTGTCGTCCGACGAGTTGATGGAGCAGCTGCGCAAGACCGGCAAGAGCACCACCTACGTCGGGGTGAAGAAATGAGACGAGTTCCTCAGCAAGTTTCAGAAGTACGGCAGGCTGAAACTTGAGGTATAGGGTGTGGACCCCAGAGGATTGAAATATCTTCCACGTTGCCGCTCCGAAAGCATTCGATTTGGGTCGCTGTTCAGTGATATTCATGGGATACATACAAATTTTACTCTTAACCAAATCAAATATAGGAATCATATACAAATTTTACCTTAGTATTTGCTCTTGCCCAAATTGTATGTAGCTCGTAGTTAACCAATTGAGGTGTTATTATATTATGCATTACTTATGCTTAGATGAAGAATTTTAAATTCAAATTTAACTAATCAAATCGTACAGCCAACTTTTTGCCTAAGTATGCAGGTGCCGTATTTAGGGGTACTCAAGTAAATCCAACGTAGTTGCCAATAAATGATATACGCCAGTTGCCCTCTTATGACTAATCGTAATATTACAAATTTTACCATTTTAAATATCAAATATATACAAATACATTTTAACCTTAAATGCTGGCATCCTTATTTTTTTTGGGAATGTGTTGGCTACTTTTACAATTTTCAGGTCGACTTTGGAGCATCATGTAGTAAATCCCGTTAGGGAAATGGTTTTCATTTCCAAATTGTCTTATTGTCGTTCCTAATCCGAAAATCAGATGCGGGCACTAAGCATCTTGTGGTGTTTGGCGTTCCAGCGAATCGGCGACAAAGAGCTGATTATTGCCTTATAACGATCGGAGGGGCAGCATGAACTTGTCATAAATCTCGGCTCTCTGGAACCCACACTTATAAAATTCAATATATTTTTATTTTCGGTTTTCCAAGTTCCGCGTGTGTCTTGCTTTCCTTGGTTTTTTGTGGGCCATGTTCGAGGCGTAACGAAATTATCAATCAAATGCCACCTCGGCATTCAAAGAATGCAACAGCACACAAAGAGCCCAGGCGACTGCACTAATTGAGCTCAAAGCTGGACGTTCGAAGTCTCATCTCGTTCCGGCTACCTGGGACTGCGGCTCAGTTGCGTTTCGAGTTGCGAGCCGGGTCTCCGTTGATTTATTCCCCGACAACAAAGAGCCTAGCGAGGGACGCTTCGCTGTCACAACAGCAGTCACCTCCACATCCCATCCCATCTCCTTCCATTCCATTTGGAGACACGTCCTTGCCTCTGACCGACTATAATCCCTCAAGTGTGGCCCGCTGATCAGTTCCAGATAGCAAACCGAAAATGTTCTTACGGAGCCCATGATGGCAGCACATTATCTTTCCGAATACCGTTCAAATGGGTATGGTAAAGCAAACAGTTAGGAACCCATTCCCATTTTCGACTGATGGGAATCTTTGGGTAATTAAGATAGTGTTTGGAATTGAAATTAGTTAGCTGCGGATGTTGAAAGACAATATTTGAGTTGAGTTTTGAGAAGGTAGCATTGTCGGGCAACCGTTGAAACTAGATGTAGGTTACTATTAAATGCTTATTGCAAAGCCCCTTTTTAATAATAATATATCAATAGAGTACGTAATAGTGGCCTTCGTCTTTGACTTTTCTTGCAAATTACCCTTAAACTGAGATCTCGGATCTGACGACTAACGTACCATTTTATCGCAGAGGTCCAGAATATGTCAGAATTTGGGCATGTCCCACTCATCGCGCCTTTTGGCAGACCAGTCCTCCCGTGTTTTTGTTTTCATTCTTTCGCGATTTTTTGTTGATGTTTTTCTTGCACACTCTGGGCATTGTAGACATTCCGAAAATCGCTGGCGAAATTCTTTGGCGCATGCTTGGCAGCAAAGTTGCCAGTTGCAACCAGTTGGCCGCTCGTTTTTCGCCTGGTCAAGTGGCTGGGACCTCGGCTGGTGCTGCGTTGGGGCATTGGCAGGACAGGACACAACTCCTCCTGTCCCAGCCTCCCTATCCTCATCCTCAACCTCATCCTCAACGGCATTCGACGGTCTGACGGACTGGTTTGCCATTTGGCGGCGTTCTTGTTTTGCCAATTGTCATGGGAGATGTGAGGAGGACCGACCAGAACAATGGCACACTAAACCGAACTTAGGGCCCTGTTTGGGCCATAAATTCCGAAGCAAACTGTGACGTTTGAGCGGCAGGTAGCCCCACAGATACACTAACACAAGGTCGTTTCGCTGGCAGTACGAGTGACTAGTGCGGCTGGGCTTCTGGCGCGGCTCCTGCCCGGCTGGTCATTGAACTAAACCATTTGCGACTCCTACGCTCCTTGTCTGATTGGGAAAGCACAGTAGCCAACTACGAGCGGTGCAAATCGCAGGGGGAAGCGATGGGCGGAAAGCGGCAGGAGGCAGGAAAGTCGGGAAGGCGGGAAAGGAGGAAGAGGACCAAACCTGTCGGGGCCATGGAAATTCCTATGGCCCGAGCTTCACAGTTGCGATTCGGGGGCCAGCGTGTGCCAAGCCCACGAGCTTCGTTTCGGCTATAACAAGAGCAGGCCCTGGCCCGCGAAGGTAGTACAAAGAGTACGAGATCGCCGAGCGTAAATAACTCATAGATAATAATGGCCGGGCATTTGCAGTCCATGCGCGCAAAACAAAAGACTTAGGACACGAACTTGCTTGGCCGAAGGAGTCGCAGTCGGCAGTCGTCATGTAACCAGGGCCAAAAAAACCAAAACAAGATCAACTGGTTTGAGATACTTACTCAAAGTGGCTGCAGGCACGGCTCTCCCAGAGCCACAGTATGCGGAGAGAGCCGATCTCGAACTCGCAGGCCTGTTGAGTGCGACTCTTTTTCCGATTCCGAGTCCAAGACCTCGTCTATTGCGCGTGCCTTCGGTGTATTGGGTCGCTGGTGGCTCAATCGTTGCTCTGTAAAATACTTTTCCCCAAAGAAGTTTCAGTTGTGGTTTTGACTTTTCGCCGTGCAGAACGATTCTCCAGCGGTCGCTTCGTTGGTTGCTTGGTTACTTTTGTCTCAATATGGCACCCCGTCTCGCCGTCTCTCTCACTCAGATTCTCCGATTGAGCGCGGCCATGTAATATGCGCGAAAAGTGGTTTTCGGTATATAGTCACCATTCGCATATATCCGGAGAGTCAATTTTCCTGTTAGCCGAAAACCTGCCGAAATAAAAAGGAAAGAATTCGAGGAAAATATAAATAACTCCAGCCGTGTGTGAGTGATTGCGTGTGTGTGTGTGTTGTGCCAGTGCTTCACATGTATGTGAGTGGGCGAAAACGCCATGCAAATGTTGATCCTGCTGCCATTGCTGCTCGCCACTCAGCATTAGGTGAAAGTAAAGCAATTTGTTTAATTAATTGCACGCAAGCAATTTCTCAAAGTTAGTTCAGATAGCCGGAGTCAAGCGATCACTGTGCCAAGTTTGAGTTAGCAAACCCAATTAACTGAATAATTGTCAGCCAGTTAAGTCCAGGTTAGCCCCTGGGTCAACATATCTCTTGTTTCTATTTAAAAGTGAACTATTTGGATTAACCACTTAAGCTACAGAAATTGGACTATTCAAAAAGGTGAGCTGCGATTAAGTGCATTGCATGAATATTTGTGAATATCACTAGTATTCAATACATTCCAGCGTATGACGAGTATTAGGGATACAAATTTGAACACTATGAGAGGTTATTTTAAGCATTTAAGTAAGGCTTACATATTTTAGTCTCTCCTACCAGTTCTGCAAAAAAGAATTCGGGTAGCTTACCACACCTAAAAACGGAAACCTAATGAGTTCATTATTGCTCTTAACTGTTCATAAAAATATGGAATACATTCGCTAACATATCGGCATGGCTCAAATCTATGCAAATGGAAATGATTCTAAGACCCGCATGGGAAGATCATTTCTGGCTTGTATTTCTGTGTCGCAACCCAATTTCCAATCGAAGTATGTATTCCGAACCAATTTTGTTGTTAGGAAGGCGATCTCTGACAAAACATTTGGCAATAAGCTGAAGTTATGTGTATTTCAGAAATACATTTAACTAGTTTTTCCTTGTTCTGGTTTAAAGTGGACAACAAACAAGCTCGTAAGTTCAAGCACACAAACATAAATAGACACACGTATGCAAACCTATTTATGTGTTTGTAAGAGTTCGAATGGGTTTATGTATATTCACCCATGGCTGAAGTATTTTTATTGACTTCAGCTTTGGCGTTTGACACCTTAGCGGCTTTGTTTACGGTTCGAATGGAACTACAAAAAAAAAAAAAAAAAAAAACAATAACGAATGGGGACTAAATTAAATAATTTAAATTAACTCTTTCTAAGTAGTATTACATTTATTTAAAAAAGTTCTGATCAACAGCACGGAATTTAAAGACGAATAAGCTCTTTTTAAAATTGATTATTTTATCTGGAAAAAACATAACGATCCATTGATCAAAATATCTAAAATATATTATTATGGTGATGGTAATGGTATTGTAATAAAGAGGACAATGAGTGCATATTACTGCTGATTCGTGCTTGTAGTCCTGTCCTGAAGATGACAAGATCTCGTATTTGGCATAAAATTCCGTGCACCTGTTACGGCATTTATAGCCGTAACTCGTAGATTCGTTGCCTATACAATACGTTAAAGAAAGCGTCCGGCCAATAAAACTATATGTTCTTGATCGGAATTACTAGCTAAGATATTCTAATATCTTTGGTCTGACCATGTCCGTCTGTCGAATCTTGGGACTATTAATGTGATTTATGTGTGTCTCGGTGATGACCTACACTTTTTAAAAATTGTTTTGATTTGTTCCTTTTGGTATTATTAGTCCCGGCAATTTCTAATAAGAACTTTTAACTGACTATGTTCGCTAATGATCATTCTTTTCTTTATTCTTTCTGCATATCCCTTACTAGCTGAGTAACGGGTATCTGATAGCCGAGTAACTTAAAAAAACCGACGATCTATATGATTATCATCTATAAAGAGTACTCTTTTTTAGGCTACAAATAGATATTACACGACTCGAGCCTTTTAAAGTGTTTATAGGCGTAACAAAGAGATTTACAGTGTTGCACGTTGTTTTCAATTGATGTGTTGACACTTTTAATCATCTCTTGTTTTAGTACCATTCGAAATCACCCCACCAACGACAGAGTATTCTCTTTTATTTCTTAAATCAGCAACTCAACCGAAAGAAGCCTTAGAGACCAACGACCAGGCAAAGCTGCCTCTGAGAATCGAGGAACGCAGCCGCGAAGTAGACGGCTGATGTGGGGGGATTTAGGAGGCCAACAAAGCCGCTCGTGCCGACACACCTGACAAGCGAGTCAATAGGCAATAGCCAGACCGCACTCTGAGCCCTGACATTATTGATACATTATGGGGCCATTTAATAGGGTCGCAAGGGGGAGATATGCCCACAGAGCGTTTGTTAGATAGCGGATTGTAGATGGGGAGTGCGACCTCTGGTCAAAAGTGGAGCCTGGCTTAATTACCAGCGGTCGGAGGTGAGCGTAAGTGGTTTTTGGCCCACTTCGGCCTGTCACTGTCACTTGGTCGCTGGTGAAGGGACTGGGCGGGCGAGGGAATGAGTGGAGGCAGGGCGTGGCCCATTGTCTTCCGTTAAGCCAATTGTCCATTAAGACCAGAGCTCCAACTCGGCGGTTGCATAAGCCCGGCTGAGAGTATTTTATTTCACTGTCAGTTGAGATGAAAAATTGTCTTAATGTTTTACTCCGCTTATTGGTATTTGGCCCCTTGCTGACATCACGTGACAGCGAAAACAACGACTTCGCCGATCGCTGGTTCGGTGGCATTTTTGGCTTCGAACAAATAATTTAAATGTCAATGGGCGACTCCAGCCGAATAACCAACCAGCTCCCTGGCCGATCGATCCAGTCCCGAATTCACGAGAAGTCGAGACCCCAGAGCTGAAGCCCAAGATCCGAGCCATCCAATCCAATATCAACCAGGTGACCCAATTCGGGGCAGCCACTGCAGCAGCCACGCCAGAAAATCACTTTCTCTCCGGCCCATCAAGTTCTGGGGCCCCAACTTCGACCTCATCTTGATCGCAATTAAGAGAAAATTTAATTTTGAATTTATTAAGGCAAATAAGCCGGGGCTGGTAGCCCGAAATGCCGAATGGCGTGCGTGTCTTGCTTTTGACACAAATCAAAATTCTTCCACATGCAATGAATTCAGAACGGAGAGGAGATAATTACGGTACTCGACAGTTCTTCAGAGGCCCCAACAAGATCGTCGGATTGGCCTTGGGTACTTGCCAAAAGAAATTCGAAATCAAATTAAGATCAACAGGTTCTGCATTCAGCCCCCGGGCATCGAATCAATCTGGATCTAATCAGGTGTTGCCCCTTCGGCATTTGAATGGGTTGTCCGCAATGCACAAGGTTTAATTAATTGATATTCCTATTAGGTAAAACATATGTAATGATTGCTATATTTCACTGTATGTAGCTAGATTCAATTGGAAATTTGAAATCTTTTACTTCTAAGGAAGTAACTAAACCCATTCCATGCGCCTCCGATTGAAATGGATATGGCTCTTTATTCCCTAAATTTGTATTAAAAACTGAAGACTTGTATACCTGGAAATTTACATACAAAGTATTGGAGTTCCCAATGCACACATTCCCAGGAAGATTGAGCTCATGGAGCCCATCGGGCCACTTGAAATTTGTTCGCTGTTTGCCTTCTACTCGATAGATGGAAACAGAAGAAATTCCGAATGGCAGGCCAAGTATCAAGTATCGGTTACAAAACGTTTCAATTTTTGCTGCCTCACGGGGCTCTCTCACCACTCACCACAGAATGGAATAGATTGGGGATCGGTGATCGGTTATCATTGAGCGTTTGAGAGTTTGTTTGTTTTGGGCCAGTTTATTGCGCGCATGTGCCCCTGGCCAAAAAGATGCCCCCAAATGAGGAGAGAGCAACAAATGGTGACAGAGCCTCGGAAATCAGATATCTTTTATTTGCCACATAGGCCAGAAAGGAATGCCAACGAAATTGGTGATAAATTCACCGATGAAATTGTTTAGATAACAAACGCAGCCGCACATAGGCTTCGCCTGGAATTCTGGTTTCCTCACATTTGTTTTTATTTCTTTATTTTTTTGTTGCCAACTTGCCACCGCGACCATCCATAAATGGCTAATGACAATGGATTAGCATAAGCTGTGCAATTAATCTTTGTAACAAGTGGAAACCGAGGCAAACCAAGTCGCGCTGGAGCCACCAAAGCCAGATAGAAATAACTAATACTCCAGGGCATGAAACTATTGGAAATTTCAGCGTAGATCTTTTCTATGATTAATGAATGGAGCGAGCGAACCAAAACCGAACCGAACCGAAGCGATGAGCACGACAATCTGGTAGGATTCCTGAACCCGCTTTATTATGCAAATTAACTATTAAGGGCGTAGAAGGCCGCATCTATTAGTGTCGGATCTGTGGTCACAATCGAAAATACGCCACCTGACCACCGAACCGAACCCGGTTCGGAATCAGAATTAGAATCGTACTTCTCACCGGGATTTAGATTCCATGATGCAGTCATCGTTGCATATTAATGTCCCGGGGCAAACTTCAAGAAGTTAGTCGTATGTTCGGCATATTAATTATGAAATCTTATGTGTGTCTTTTGACGCAGCCGTGCATGTGAGTGTTTTTGTATCTTTCGGATCGGCCCTTCACTTTGGAATGCGGTAGCTGGCGGAGAAAGAGGTAAAATCACTCACAGCACAGCTACAAGATATGCCAAAAAGGTAAATATTCGAATAGCGAAGAAATTGGTTGGAAAAGAATGTTCTCAATTAAAAGTTTAAGATGTAAATTTTTCAGATCGTCAATATAAGTGGTATTAACGGGATAATATTGATCTATTAATAAAGTTAATTAGCAGGTGCGCATAGCTTTTGTATAATTAAATTAGTTTTTAAATTGAATGTAGCTAGTACCATCTAAAAGAAGGCATTCATGTAAAATGTAGTAAAAACAATGATAAGGCACACCAGCATCAGTCATAAATCAAAAAATAAATGTGGGCAATTATCCAGAAACATATTGAGATGGATTTTATCCTCCCTCCTGTTTCTGGCACTCGTAAAAAACTCACATTTATATCGGAAATGCTAGATGCAGCCCAATGAGAAGCAGAACCTGATCGAACACTTTGTCACTTTGTTGGAGCGCCATAAACTCGGCTATGTGATATCAATTTGCACCAACTTCTCGGAGATCACAGCGCTTTCTCGCCGGAGACGGAATCGTGGCCATAAATCTACCGACCAAGAGTCCGATGGGCCGGGAAAACAGGAATGAAGTTTACTAATGTTTAGCTGCCATTTATATGGTATCAATCGACGTTCCTTTCCGATGCTCGATTATTGGGTGTCAAGCCCGGCTGGGATAATTAATGCGCCACCTGAAACGAAGACATAAAGTAAAACTAACAAAGCCCAAACGAAAACAGTTAAAAAGAAATCTCGGATCGAGATGACCCCATTCAGCTGTATTCTGATAAGAGGTCACGTAGCCAATAAGCTGGTAAGCCCTATGACAGGCGTATCGCACTCATTTTGGCCCATTCGAAATGGCAACCCGCAGAAAGCGCAAAATAGATCTTAAGGCTGCGCAAAAATAATTTAAATTGTTTGTCCAATAAAACAAGGTCAAATCGATCGGTTGGAGTGCCTAAGCTCGAGTTCAACTTCATTTATCACGTTCGTTTATATGGGGGAGGTTTATATAATATGTGGGATGCTTGGCGTGATTCATTCGAGCGCTGTTTCAGTGCCAATAACTTGTTTTCACTTCATGGCAGTGGACTATAGTATAGTATAGTATATAGTTTTTGTGGCAGCAAAGAACTAAGACTTTTCCTCCGAGAAATCATCGACTGTTTCCCTTGGCAAAATGAAGCCAGCCAATAAACACATCTAGTTTGCTACTGGGCCCATATATGAATCATAGCTCCAAATTATTGGGAACCTGCTGGGTTACCTATATTATTATATAGCATCCCCATCAACCCGACCATCTTCATCACCATCATCGAAGTCTCCCATTTCCCTTCCCATTACGGTGTTTGGACACTTCCGATAAGATCGCTTTCAGCGTTCAATAGAAAAGCTAAATAACACACAAGCCAAGTGTGTTCCAAGGGAAGAGAACAGATTCTTTTTACCGGGAACGGGACGATAAGCAAACCAGCTGCTGCAGAGGGAAAATGTTTTCCTTTCTTCATGCCAGGCTGCAATGTCTGACATTACGCAGGCAAAAACCATTTCCAGCGAAATGAAATCGAACGGCATTGATTGCATGCCAATGTGGCTCCAAAGTTCTTGATCGACACCTGAGCCAGACGACGACGACGCTCTATCAGACGGGGCTTCAGTCCGACGATGGCTGAAATTCGCAGTCAGATCCAGATCCAGGTCCAGATTCAGATTCAGATCCAGGCCCAGGCCGGGCCAGACCGGTGACCATTTATAGAGCAACTGGCCACTAGCAAGACGATCAACAGACGCTCAACCTGCCATGCCAATGACGCAAAACACGCAATCTCCCGAGACTCCTCCTCCGAGCTTTCTCCGCTCCCCTGGTCCCCTGCTGTTTTGCTCCGCTCAAAGGGGCAGCGTTAATTATTATGGGCAGAGGAAGTGGCAACGACGTCGACGGCGACTAATTGCACTGGGGCTCGCTCATTCGGAGGGGCTAGACGACTTCTCTGTCCACTGGGATGCCCCTGCTTCCCAACTAGCCACCATGGGCGGAGTTCGATTTTGAACTTTTGAAAGGAAAGTGTATAACTGAAGATCAAATATATCTTTTAAGAAAGTTCTTACCGTCAGTTTATCATATTCAGATACGAACCTTATAAATGCTTCTCTGAAGTGGAAAATATTAAAACTATTGATAATTGACGTTTCAATTTCCATATTGACAGACTTAGAGTCGAGTTCACTTTGTACATATTACATACGAATTTGGCTATTTGCATACACATTAAATACTATTTAAAAAATTCATGGGAACATTACTTTAAAGTTTCCTCATATTCATGTTATAGTATAGAGGTACGCCTTTTCTCATTCCTGCACTGCATTATTAAATGGAATCGTTTGTTTGCTTTACATTTTGCAGAGCCGGAAAATGCAGCATCTGGAACTGTGAGCTTCGACTGGCTGGAAAGACGAAGAAGAGGTAGCCACACGCTCGGACTCGCAGACAGCATGCCCACTCGCCACAATTGGGACTCGGAGCGTGTGGGCGTGGCACATCTGGCCGGGGCCCTCAGCCCACTTTGCATAACCGATGCCAACCATGAGATACTGCGGCCGAAGCCGCGAAGGTGAGTTCGCTGCCTAAGTCTTTCTATTTTCCAAAACCGTGGCGTACACAGCTTATGCATGCATGGAACATATGAGTTGTCCGGCTATGATTTACTTCTTCGATATGGAATATTTGTTATTCTAAATCATTCAGCTACATTGTGACCCCTAGGGTATTATGGCAAAGAAAAAGTTGGGTTTTCCGTAGCTATTACTCAGTGTGTTTCTATTACGAGTATTACGCCTGTTTGTGTGTGTAATGATAATTGGAATTAAAATGCTGAGCTAATTTGTAATGTTCTTTATTTTACTGGTAAACTTTAGGTTTAAACGCAAGGTTAAATCATCTGAAACAAAATATCATTAAGCAACGGTGACATATAAAAATATTATAAATAATCATAATATATAATATGAGCTTTGGTTTTTAGCCATGTCTAATTCTGTTTCCTTATTTATATCCACGTGATACAAATTTTATGTTTTAAGACTAAAATTTTTGAGTCAGAAATATTACGGCTTTTTTATATAATACAAGATATATACAAGACCACTTAAGCGCCACCTACATTTTGTATACAGAACCTGAGAAGTTACGTGGATTTGACAGCGTGCGCCATCTGTCTGCAGGTTACTGAAGCAGTGCTAGTGAACCGACTATGCCGATAGGTGGCGTTATTTCCAATTGAAAACTTCAACTTTTAAACTGTTAGGTACATTTTATACCTAGTTTGAATTTGAACACAATAACATAACCTCTGTACCGACTTTTAAGTAAGTAGAGAGTAGAGATATTATTAGTCTAGGTTCCACTTCATTGAGAACCTAGGTTCCAACTGATGTGAAAACTGGTTAGGAAAGTAAATTCAAAATTTGTCATCATATTAATGTATTTTATTAGCATTTATACAACAGTAGATAGTGATATAACTCCTTTTAGGGATAAAACACGTGCATGACTACTTTTAGATTTCAAAGATGACAAGAAGGATTTCTCTGCTCCGTTGGAGTTCCTTAAATATTTGCCATTCTGTTTCCATATTGTGTTTCAAAGCGCCAGTCCAGTCTCTAAGAAGGTCCAACAGACAAACCCACAATGGCAGCTATTTTTGGACTTGGTCACTTGCTAGCATAATTGTGCACAAAAGCGTGAAGTGTGTCGCTTTTGGATGGTGTTGGTCAAGGGGAAGGGGAGGAATGTTGGTTGAACGGACAATATACTTTTATTCTGGGCCGAGAGACCAACTTCTTTTCGGACGTGATACATGAACAGCTACGAGGAAAAGAAGTCGGATGGATGGGAAGTGTGTGGCTGGGGCAGAATAGCGGATGCTAGACGATTTTCGGAAATAATAATGGATTGTTTGTGTCTTTCGTACGATAGTGGCTTCTGGTCGCTGGGCCAAACGGGAACGATCCGTCTGCGATTCGTTTTTGCATTGTGAAGCCGGTCAAGGTTAATTTGGAAAATATTAGTGCCAGTTCTCCGGCGGCAGAAGATTGCTCCGGATGTGTGCCACAAAAAGTAGATGGGCCTGCTTTACGACGCCATCTGCTCAGGTAGAGATGAATAATTGCTAAATGCGGGCCCGGCCCAGTCAGTCAAAACTAATTCAATTAAAACGAGACTAGAGCCGAGCTTAAGATACATTTAGAGCTACGGACAGAGGTGCACATAAAAATGGAGATACAGGCGAGGCTGCGGCTGAAGGTTTTGGCTCATTCCTCGCAAAGTTCAAGCTCGATTGAGAAATCGTACGGCGGAGTCAGACAATTGCCGATCGAAATCTGGCCGCCCTCCAGGAAACTGAAATATGACTGGCATTTACGAAACTTTATTGTGGCGCGCTTCTCTCTTTCTGGCAATTAAAAGTCCGAAATGCGAGTAACAACAAACAAATGACAGTCGGTGTATTTCACACAGCAAACGAAAGTGAAAATCGCAAAATGTGAATAATTAGCAGGGCCCAACAATACGGGGAATAAAATAATAATAGCTAACGAACTGAAATAGGAAAAATGTACGAAAAATTCGCTTCAATTGCTAGCAGCAGCAACAATTTGTAGCCAACAAAGTCAATGACAATAGCTCCGCGGAGGGCAGAGCCATCTGCGAGGGCAACAAACTTGATACACTTACTGGAACTCCAACCTTACCCGGTCCCCCCACCCCCCCCCCCCCAACCACGAATTGCAGTACCTGTGGCCCTATCGCCGTATCATCTTCAATTCGGAGGTAATTCGAACGCAGCACTAAGGCTGGCACAAGAAATAATGTGACGACGTGGGGCAAGTGAAAATGTTGTTACCTTTTTACCTTTCCGCGACTTTCTTTACGGCCGCAGATACTGATACTCGCACAGCTACAGATACGGGTATCTGTGAGACACACCGTGGCGTTTGTCAAAATATACCTACTTGGCTAACTAAGTAGTCGCCATCAAAACAGAATCGCCCCAGCCTTAAGCCGCAAATACCAAAAGATCAGAGAAAATTCGGCCCGCGAAAGTGTGGGAGATTTTTGGGGGCGTCAGCAGCTGTTTTCCGAGTGGAGCAGCCTGTTGATAGGTCTGGATAGACAGGCGACCAATTAAGTCGGGGAAGCTGCAGTCGAGGAAGACACCCCGTCTTCAAACGGAAGCAAAGTCAGTCGGTACATCTCCATCTCCATCTTCATCGCCATCTTCATCTTCATCTGCAGCCTCATCATCATCTGCCACTTCGCAGCTTCTCCAATTGGCGATGGGGATGTGGTTGAATGCGGAAATCGCCACAGTAGTCGCAGCATATTAAACTCTAATCAGGTAGATGCGATGATATGATAGGGCCGAGAGCACTCGAAGAAGGTAGCAATTTGTCAGATGTTGGGTTTCATAACAGTTACAGCCAATTGCCGTGTCACTGATGGTGTCGGGATACCACGGCTCGTCTCGAGTATATCATTTGGAAGACACACAGGTGCGGAGTGTAAACTAAGCGAGATTGACGGGGCTGTGGAGTATAATTCCCAGCGAATATGACATTATTATCCTTGACTTAATAGCTGGAATAGTGTACTGTTGTAACAGTGGCAACTCGGCTAGTTCTCTAACTGACAGATTACCGTGAAAGGGCCAAACTTAATTCAAAAGTTTCCTAACACTCCAATAACTTTCCTATGAATCCTAATTTCGTAATTTCCACTATTCCCAGGCTGATCGAAGCAATGACTCAGCCCGAAGAAGTTTGGCTTGAGCAATCCATGTCAATCACATTTTGGTAAATCTTCCAGGGGAAAATGGGGAAAACAAGTGAAATGAAATTCGTCTGACAGCAAGTACGAGTATCTGGCTTGAGTATTTGGGCTTGCCTTGAGGCTCCAATGCATTAGGCTAACCTTGCTTCTCCTTCTTTTCCATGCCACAACGCGCAGATATATTTTGCGATAGGTAAAGATTATTAATGATCTCGCTGGAAGACAGACCTGGTTCTAATGATCTACAATCTATGCTGAAAACCATTTCCTGTCTAACACTGTCGGCATGAAAAACGAAAGTTCCCCAAACCTCATTAGTCGGGTGACACAGATATATATGCTGGATATATGTATGTGTATATATATCGGCGATACTAAAGGGTGGGGCTGGGCCATATTTCTCCTCTTTACTTTCGGGTGAGTTGCATTTGCCGTCTTTGTCCAGTTTTTCCAGCCGTTTTCGGTCTTTTTCTCATCCGTGGCCGAGTTGTTTTATAAACACGCGAATATTACATTAAACCTTTTGGTGTAGTTTTTGTGTTTCTGTGCCGTTTTTATATTTTGAAGGTATCTTGAGTGCGGCATATAAAGCTCCGCCTAATGGGCGCAAGCATATTTATGGCCTGTCATTACTTTTCCGTAAATTAAACTTTTTAATGCGAAAATTGCTAAGAGTGTAATTTTTTTTAATAATCCACCTGGCTTAGAAACCCAAACAGCCGGCGGCCACCGAAGAAAGTTATTGTATAATCGGACCGTAGAAAGATTCAAAGAGCATTAGTTTCGGTTTTCCGTATTACGTGGGCGTTGAATGCCCGATTTTCATTTGGGGATTTCGGTATTTGGATCATACGACCGATGCTTTCTAATTGCAATTGCCATGCGCGTATGTCAGTGGTTGTGGGCTTATATATTATTATACATTCGGGTCTGTGGCTTCGGACCGCTTCCATTTACCATTCCATTCTTCATCCACAAAAGAGAAGCTTCTACCGGGGGTCGAAATCATGGTTTCGTATCGGAAAAACAAAAGGCTAACCTCAAGAGACCGTTAAGTCAGCGCGCCTGAGCTTGTATAAATCATTAGGAGCAGGTTACGCTCGGAAATTTATTTGCTCCACACATGAGATGTATCTTGTAGATGTATCTCGAAGCCTACGCACGTCTGCCCATGCTCGGAACTCAGAGCTCAGAACCTGGCTGTTTTTACTATCTTGGGAGCCGGGAACCAAACTCCAGACTCCCGCTTGGAGTGGCAATCCCGGGCTGGAAGGAAGCTGGCAAAACGATCTGATAAGTGCCGAGATTGTATAACCTTCGTGTGCTGGGTGGTGCTATGTGATGTGAAGCTAAGGTGCTGTGAAGCTAAGGTGCTATGCTCCCTTGGCCCCGCCAAACAGTTATACATAATTAAATTCAGTGCAGGGCTCGCAGCCAGAGTTGGTAGCCACTTTGGCCAGTCACTGCGCTAGAGATGGCTGGGGTTTCCCAGGGTAATATGTGATCGACAAATGGATCAAGATCTTTAAGCTGCAGGAGTTTAAACTTGATTAACCAAAGGATAGATATTCAATACTGAAGTTCTATATTTTGAAGCTAATAAAATTATTTTTTGAATTAATCTAACTTGATATACAGTGCAACTAAAATGATATTAAAAATGTATAATATGTTAAGCTATGTCTTCAACTTCAGTTTTCTGAAGGTGCTGTATACGTCGTTTGTCAATGGTAAAATTTCCCCGCTGGCATCTCTGCCACCGAACGCAGTAATTTTTGAAAATCACGGCAGCAACAAGAGGCGAGCGGGAAAATGGAAAAGAAAACTCCCTGATATTGCTCCAAGTACATCTAGTACATCGCGCGGCGTCCAAAGTGAGCCCTCAAAGCTGTTGCTGTGGTTGTTTCTGCGCCGCTGGCGGCTGTGGATGTCAAATGTTGGTGCAGACCCATTGTTTTGGTCACACAGCTGAGAAGCAAATGGAAAAATTACCCAAGCCGATAGAGCCGAAGACCCGAAGACCCTCCATGCAAGGTGGCCTCTTCCCCGGAACCCCCAAACCCCGATCTCCGCTGCCCGATCCCGGGCCCAAAAACGCGCTGTGAAAATGAGGAAAAACAGATACCGCCGACAATGACTAAGCAGCGCAGTCGACTTCTGCGCCGGCGTAGCGGCAGCAGCTGGGGCTCAGACCGAATCCGAGCTTCCAATTCAGTCGAGCTTCAGTGCCAGCGGAGAACGAACGGCTTGGATAGTCGGCGGGTCCAGATTTCGCGCACACAGCTTCGAAATCGAAGTTCCGTCCGCGGATGGATGAACACCCAAAAGCTGCGCCAATTTATAATTTGCATAATTACCATTATTACCATTGTTACCAGTGCGACAGTGAAATGGGAAACATGAAGCAGGGACAAGAAGCAGCTAACTGTGCTCAGAGAAATTTCTGAAAATATTAAAAACCATTTAAATGTATAAAACAACATAGTTCTGTGCTTAAGAAAAATCTGATCTGCATAAAAGATCGCAGATAATACCCAAAAGTGAAAAAGTGAACAAATTTAATGTTTATGCCACCATAAATAATAGTTTAATAATATTTAATAAAATAAATTTATGAATATCACATGCAAATACACTAACTAGCCACCAAAGTGAAGGACAATATTTAAAAACCTATCAAATCCATCAAAATTATGCAGTAAGTTATCCTGAAAAGGGTAATTCTCTCAAAAAGTATCTGAAATGAAACCAAAGCGAAACTAAAAGCAGCATGTATTGCACCAAAGATTGCACCTGCAGCCTGTGTCGCGAGTTGCGAGGCTACAAGCCCAGTGACAAGAAGAGTGCTCCTTCAGCGCCCACTTTGCTCAGCAGGATGCTGAACGACAACTTCATCCTGCGGCGCCGCGGCATCTCCCTCAAGAACTTTCAGCCACAATCGCTGAGGAACAGCGAGATGCTGGCCCAGCAGATGCCGGTGCCACGCCCCCCGCAGACGCCCTCGCCCACGCCCATCGAGGAGCTGCCTGACTGGGCGACTGAGGATTCGTCGCGGGCAAAGAAGCCTAACCACAAAGTGGTCATCTACTTTGGGGACTCCATCCACCGCGGTGGCCAGCAATCGCCGCTGCCCTCGCCCAAGGAACTCCACTCGCAGCTGCTGCAAGAGATGTCCCAGAAACTCAAGACCAGCGTGGCGGAGGAGGGCCTAACGGGCGTGGAGAAGGTGAAGAAGGTGCAACAGATGGCGGGGCAACCGGAGACCAGCCCGCCAGCGAATGACGAACTGCCGCCCTACATTGAGAGCGTGCAGAACGGAGTAATTAATATCAGAATTGAAGGCAATTACCGGCGAGCCAGTGCGCTGGTGGAAACGGTGGCAAAACCCACTCTGGCCGTTGTGGCTCCAACGAAATCCGAGTGTGATTGCGATGCAGCCCTCGGTGATAATGACGATGGTAATGCGGATGATGATAGCGACGACCCTGGCCAAGATGAGGCGGAGACGGACTCGTGCGATTGGAGCTACGTCCAGGAGTGGCGGAGGGCAGCGAAACGGTACAGCGAACTCTTCGAATCTCGAGCTATTACTTATTTTCTCGTTCCCAATCCCAATGCCAATTCCATTTTCAATTTCAATTCACATTGCACTACTGCAATTCTTTTGTGAAAGTCGGGGAAAAGGGATTTCTTCTGGGCGTAGAATAGGATGGACTTTTGATTGGGGAAAAGGAAAGGAACGACTAGATGGCCAAATGTATATTGGGAAGATGGCTCCACCCCACAAAGTTGCAATTTAATCAATGGTTAATCACATTTTATTTACAATGGAAAGAAATTGAATAAATTGTAAGAAATGGAATAGTAAGAAGAATTTAATCAAAATTCGTCTTCATCTTAGTTTTTGGCAAACAATTCCAAGCTTCTTCGGCTATCGGCTGGGAGTAAAACGCAATAAGCAATAAAATGTTTTTCTCATATCGATAGAAATTTACTAGACAAAAGATAAATTAAAAAAAAAATCGACTTGGCCAAATCGACTCCTGATTAAGAATATGAAAACACAGTCGGGAACACTCCTTCTACCTGTATAATACTTATGAACAAATCTAGTATACCCTATAGCTCTACGAGTAAAACCCATACTCAATTCGTACCCTCATATATGCCGAAAAATACTCACTTCAGCAAAACCCAGTCAAAGAATGATCATCAGAAAAAAAACGACTTCGCTGTTTACCTTAATGGGCTCCATAAGAAAAGATGTTTGATTTTATATCTCATAATATTTAGACACAGATCGTAAGTGTTGGTCGTTAATTTACATACAAGCTCCATAAATGAGTTTTTGGAAATGGATCAGTTCTGTGGGAACTTAAACTACTCATAAACAGAGGGGGTTGCCACACAAAAAGTCCTATAAATTCTTTAAAATAGCAAACGCTTTAAAAATATTATTCAATTGATTTACAAACAAGACAAATATTTAAGCAAACAGAAATCTAAAGGTCATTAACTCGGCAACTAAAGATCAATAAAGATTCAAGTTGAGAAATAGATCATTATAACAGTACTCCCAAGATATTCAAAGCACTCATAAATAGTATTATTTAGCACAGAACCTTGTTCAGATCGTAAGTATCTGTATTTCATATACATATATATTGTTGAAAAGACAATATAAACTCAGCATTTAAAATTTAGGTCAATCTGAGCTCAAGTTACAGCATAAGCTGTCAAAGGGATGGGCAAAATTTGAATGATAACGATGCCCAAAAAGAATGAAAAATCAAAAGACTTTTCGCATGCAAATGAAAAATCGTAACTGGCTTTTAATATCGCTGTGATTTTTGAGGTTGCCAACTTCTAACCCAGTTAGAAGATGGTAATAAATGCGAAGGAAATGTGAGAACGAATCGTGGCGATGAAGATCAACCCACTTAGAGAGTCCAGTATTGCGGTGAAAATAATTTGTTAGCTTCTGCACTTTATAATATTATTTAATTCGAAGAGAATGGGTTGTATATTCGTCCATCAGCTTGTAATACATTAATTCAACTAGTGGGTCTTGGTCGTTTTTCAATAGTGTAATCAACAAAATACTCGACCATGAATGACTACTGTCTCCTACTGGGACTACTACACTAATCAGATGTCAAGTTAGGCTCGTGGCTAACTAAAAGATGGTCAAGACTGTGTGGTCAGAGATTAGCGTTAGTGTGACATCTATTCCTTTGCTCGTTAGCAAAGTCCATTGTTTATTTTGCCTGGTATTCTTTCTGTCTGCTGAGGAATTTTAATGAGTTGCATCATTTATGGGACTGGAAATGGGTCAGGCTTAATTTAGAAGCTTAGCCATGGCTTTATTTTTAGCTTTGTGGATAAAGTTATTACTTTAGTTGCGAAGCATTCGCTATTTTTGATTCCTAAAGTGTTAATGGGTACTTAAAATATTGATGAAATACCATTAGACCATCTTTTTTTTTTTTGATGACTACTCAATTATTTTCCTCTTTATTTTAGCACACTGATTTTAAAGATTTGAATCCCTTAGAACTCTTCCCCTATCTATAAGTAACCATCAGACTAACCATGTTTTCCTTAACTCTCTCCAGGCCCACTGGTAACCTGCCGCCCAACTTTGTCCAGCACCAGGCTCCCAGCCAGGTGACTGGCTTGCCCCCCGTGCCCCCGCCACAGATGCAGTCGCCTCATCAGGTGCAGAGCCAGCTACCCCCCTCGCAGACGCCACTGTCGTCGCAAAAGGGATTGGCGGTGGCCATGGCCACTCCGGCACCGAGAGTGTTCAAGGAGCTGGCGCAGCAGCCGAACAAGGGGATGCCCCACAAGATGGTAGCCTCATCCTCGTCCTGCAGTGGCGGCCAGGCGAACTCGTCCTGCAAGATGCCGTCACCAGGGACCGCCTCAAAGGCGCTGATTCCACAGAGGGCAGTGGCTGGTCCGGCGCGACTCACGGTGCAGAGTACGCCTGTAAAGTCACAGCCACCGCAACTGAGTGGGAGCCTGAGCCAGAGCCAGGTCTCTCCCAACAGACCCATTTTGGGCATACCCACTACAGCGGCAAATCCCACGCCGCCCAGGATCCACCAGCATGACCAGTTCCGGGCGCTGCAGCGGGTGCAGGAGTGCCACAGTTCTTCGGACGAGAACCGCAGCTCTGGGCATGCCAGCATGTCGGATACCGGCGGGCACAGCTCCTCGCCCGCAGGGGGCATGACCTTGGGTCCGCTACCCGAGGATCGCCTGGCGGCGGGAGTGACCAACAGGAGCACTCGATCGCGGAGGCATCGTGGAATCATGCCTGGCGGAAAAGCTCCGTGGAGCGGCACAGGACTGGAAGACATCAAGCTGGCCATGCTCACACTGCGCTCCCAAACCAGCAGCAGCACCTACAGCAGCCTAAGCGCCGGATCGGAGAGCTCGGAGCCCGCCCGCCGCCTGGGCAGATACTCCTCGCTGGAGACCGTGGTGACCAGCACGAGTGCAGACGAATTCGTGTGGGTGGACTCGCACAACCGGCTAGTTGAGCTGCAGCATCCGCCGTGGAGCCAGCAGTGCATCCTGAAGGTCCTGAGGAACGGACGCTGCCAGCAGCAGGCTGAGCATCTGGCCGTGGAGGCGGTTTCCCGCCTAGGCTATCTGCTGCAGCGGGCGCTGGTGAGGATCGCCCGCGAGATCCAACGCTTCTCGGCCGGCGTGGGTCTCTGCTCCAAGCAGGAGGTGGTCGGAGCCCTGCGGGTGGTGCTCAGCTCCTCGCTGGCGGACTCTTGCACGAAGGCATGCCTCAGGTCGGCCGCCATGTTCGCGGTTCCCGGAGAGAGTGCGCTGAAGCAGAGCAAGTCCGCCCGAGCAGGCCTCCAATTGTCAGTTGGGCGCTTCTACCGCTGGATGACGGACGCCAGACTGGGCAAATTTATTCACGAATACGCCGCCGTGTATCTGTGCGCCGGAATTGAGAATCTGCTGGAGGAGATTGCCCTCCAGTGCAACGGGACCACGGCGGCCGCCTTGGATCAAAGTATTGCCAGTTCCGGGGATGTGTGGGGACTGCTTCAGCCATTCGCTCATCTCAACGCGGGAAGAATTGCCAGTGGCGCCCTGGCTCTGCCCAGATGGGCCAACTCCTTGGATCAAGTTATTGCCAGGTATTTACTTCCAATCTTTATCTATTCCAATCTCTAGCCATGTCCCTCCGTCCTGTGATTCCACGAAATATAAAACCAAGCGTAGAAAATTTAAGTTAGACGTCCGGATTCTAGAGAAGCAACTGAAGTGCCTTGTCTAATAAAAACAATTTCATTATTTCGTGTGCACCAGTTCCGGAGATTTTCGAGGTCATCTGGCCACCTGTGTGGGCAGCATAAGGGAGCTGAAAGAGAAGGCCCTGCGCACCCAGCAGGAGTTCCAGTTGGCCGCCGCCCTCTCTGGATCCGCTCTGGCTGCTCTTTTCTACTTCATGCGCTGCTCTCAGCTGGAGCACACGGAACTTCTCGCCGCCTCCGGCTGCCATGCTGGCCAGGCGCAATCAGCTGCTCCAGGCGGAGGAACCTCCTCCGCGGGCCACCACGTCCAGGAGTTGTGCTACGAGCGGGCCTACGTGGTGCTGCCTCCACTGGCCGAGTGGTTGAGGGTGGCTGCTGCCCACGCCGAGCACCGAAATGCCATGATGATTGACAAGGATGACGTGATGCAGGCCGCCAGATTACTCCTGCCCGGAGTGGACTGTCCCATAAGGCCAGTGGCGCACGACGAGGAGCTGCCCACGAAAAAGACTCACTTCAACACTGCTCCTACTGTCAGCTCCACGGGCACTGGAACGGGAAGCAGTAGCTGCAGTTCGCCGGTGGTTAGTGGGATTGGCATCGGAATCGGAGAGGACACCTCTGAGCTGGGCAGGAGAGCCACCATTGGAGTGGCGTTCAAGGTACGCGTTTTATGTTTTATATATATGGAATATACTTAAAGTAAACGAGCTTTTAATGGAACGTGTTTGTTTATGGAGTGTGCTCCTAGGTGTGTTACTGATGATAATAGTCCTAATAATCGAACGTCTACTTAAATCCCTTTCGCAGCTTCTGCTGACTGGTCGGGCGGAATTGTTGGCCCAGGCCGCCCAGCTTCTGCCGCCCACCACGCGGTACGACACCCAGAACAGTGCCGGACTGACCGCTCTGATGATCGCCAGCATTCGAAACGATGAAGTGGCCCTGCACGCTCTGCTGGACGCGGGATGCGATCCGAATGTGGAGGTGCCCCCTGCAGGAAGCGCCGGCTATCCGGCCATTCAGCCGGACACTCAGCACTGGACGGCACTGAGCTTCGCCGCCAGCAGGGCAAACTACGTAGCCCTGAGGATCCTCCTGGAAAGGGGCGGCAAGGTGGAGGGCGGGGCCAGGAGCAGCGAGGAGAAGTGCACCCTGACCCCCCTTCAGTTGGCCGCCGGCACTGGCAATCTGGAGATCGTGGCATTGCTGCTGGCCCACGGAGCCAATGCGTTTTTGTCCACGCAGCAGAAGGATTCACTGTGCTTCGCAGGATCCGCACAGAAGGGTTGCTTCTGCGCCATTTCAGTGGCTGCTGCCCACGGACACCGATCGTGCCTTCGCAAACTGCTCACCCACCCCGTTTCACCTGGAACGAGGGATGTGCTCTCGCTGGAGGAGATGCTGGCCGAGGGCGATGTGGGCGGTGTGAGAGGATCAGGTGGTCCAACTGGAGCCGGAGGACCAAACAGTGCCAGTGCCAGTGGAAACAACGAGGACATTCTGCCGCTGCTCAACAAGACGCAGATCAAGCGACTCCAGGAGGCTATGTACCACAGTGCCGAAAATAATCATTTGGGTAGGTTTACTTGGAATAGGTTTATAAAGTGGGATACGCGTATATGTGTAAGTTTCCTATACTTGTAGAAGATATCAGCTCTTTTAGAATGTCCTTATTGAGAGATAAATCTTTTCTTTCCTATAGTACACAAATATATTTTGTTAAGGAATTTACCAGAACCGAAAAGTTAGCAGGTTGCGAATCCATTTGCAATTCCAATTAAGATGCTACCAATGACCGATTAAGTAATTCAATCTGGTTTTAATGGTTTTCTAATTCATTTGATCAGCTCATTTGATCTGTCTCATAATAAGCCGAAATTTAATGAAGCCAGATTTGTCGAAACTGTTTTGTTTACAAGGTGTCTGACTTTTTGTATATCTGCGAGAAATTATTTATTGTTAAGCAGATAGATATATACAATCTTTGCTTACAATTAATACCGATACGGTTCCTTTTGCCAGATATAACCATTGAGCTGCGGAAACTGGGGGTTCCATGGACCCTCCACTGCTGGATGCACGCCCTATCGGCGGCCCACGACTTGCGACTGGACGCGGTTATAGATCAGTTGCTCCAAGACTTCCTGCAAGTGTGTCCCGACGACTACAGTGCCCAGTTTGTGAGCGAGTGCCTCCCGCTGCTGTTCAACATCTTTCGGAACAAGAACGAGGGCACCACCCTCCTTCTGGCCGACATCTTCGCCACCTGCTTCGGCTGGGAGACACTGCCTCCGGTGAAGGAACAGCCGCCGATGCAGCCCGTCCAGGGGTCCCGCATCGATCCCAAGTTCGTTAACAACCCAGAACTCAGCGACGTGACCTTCAGGTGGGTGTGACTTAATGCTGAAAATATTGGTAGCTCTAAAGTATCCAAATTTCTTTAAAGTATTCAAATGTATAAATGAACTGTAACATCTTTGGTCATTTTACATTGCAGAGTGGAGGGCAAGATCTTCTACGGACACAAGATCGTCCTGGTCACCGCATCGCCTCGCTTCCAAAGCATGCTGAGCTCCAAACTGAGTGAGGGCAGCTCCACGCCCACGGTGCAGATCAACGACATACGCTACCACATCTTCCAGCTTGTGATGCAGTTCCTTTACTGCGGCGGCTGCAGCTCTTTGGACGTGGCCCACGGCGATGTGCTAGAGCTGATGGCGGCGGCGAGCTTCTTCCAGCTAGAGGGATTGCTGCGCTACACGGAGGCCCGCTGCTCGGAAATGGTCGATGTGGATAATGTTGTAGCCATGTACATTCACGCCAAGGTGGGATGGCTAATGGTAAAGATTGCTATCAGACGGAGATTCTGATCGGCTTGCTCTTCCAGGTCTATAACGCCAATCGACTGCTGGAGTTCTGCCAGTGCTTCCTGCTCCAAAATATGGTGGCCCTGCTCACCTACGACGACTCCGTGAAGCGTCTCCTCTTCGCTAAGAAGATTCCCAACCACGACGTGCTCGCCGGATTGCTGCAGACGCTCCAGAATCGCTTGAAGGCCCGCAAGCCCAACTCGGGTGGTGGTCTGGTCAACTCCTACCGATCGCCCCCGGTCACGCCTGTGAAAAAATGAAGTGAAGTGAAGTGATGGAGCTCTGCTTCCACACACTTCTCTCTCGACGAAATCGAATTCTTATTTATTGCATTGTTTTTAATTTAATCTCTGAGCTTTTATGTATTATAATAGTTTCCCTGCCCGCCCCGACCTCCTTTCCCACCTTCCTAGTTGTATTTTTGTATTTTCAATTTGTTCAGCGCACTGTTAACCTCTACGAACCCCAAGATGGCCGAGCAGGCGGTCCTCTAGCTATTATTGGTAGTTGAAATTGTTTCTGCATTAAATGAAGGAAGTAAAATTGTAACTACCAAATCTTTCATTTGAATGGAGGCAGCATTCAAATATTGAATCACCTTTCCCTCATCGGAGATTTCGAGTTCTCAGCCATTACTTTGCAATTATATCTGGATGTTTTGCTGGAGAACACAACTAAAACAACACCAATTAGATTCCATTTCAGTGCCTCGTTTATTAGACCTTAGGAGGCTTAGCATAGTCAAGATCTGGTTGGGGCACCTGCTCGCTGACCTGCTTGGCGGCCAGCGAAATCTGGGGCAGGATTGCTCCGCCCTCTGGTACAAATCCGTGGTCATCGGCCTTGTAGGTGACGGTCACCTCCTGTCCGTTGGCATCGAAGTAGGAGTAGGAGCCGCTGATCTCCAGGTACTCGTTCTCGGTGCCTTGGTTTCTGACCACGGCCTCCTCCCTTCTGTGGGTGCCGTCCTCGCCGAGGTAAGAGAAGTTGTACGATCCATCCTCGTGCTTTTCGTGAGATGATTCGAGAATGGCCACCGGTGGCTGGGTGGTGGATGTGACGTGGTCCACTGGAGCACTCAGCACGACGGCCGTGCAAAGGGACAGGGCGACGATGAGCTGGAAAGATGGTTTAGGAATGGGCTAATCCTTGGAGTGATCGCCTCTCGGCGGCGCGATACTCACAATCTTAAACATGCTGCTGTCTGGAGGGGAAGCTGGCTTTGAATTGACTCCGAGTGAGGGAAGACTGCTCTTTATATTTCCAAAACTGAAGTGGAATTGGAATTGCTGGTCGCCTTGTTTACCGGTTATCGTCCGGCATCCAGACACTCACTTACATACACTCCATATGTACAAATTGAGTCCGCGGGTATTTACTTGAAACCCGTTCTAAGAATTAATTAAAGAGCGAGCTTCTTACCCAGGCCCATCTGCCATCTCCCATTGCAATTTCGAATCTCGGCCTGCAATTTGAGATTCCTAATTTATGTTCGACCCCGGATCAGGGTCTCACTTACTTATCTCTGCTATAGTAGCATTCGGTTTCGGGAGAATTAAAAAAAAAAGTTTAAGATGTTTTGCAGTCATTTCAAAAGATCACTGAAAATATGTTACTTTTAAAAATTATTTCTAAGTCGAAGATTTTTACTTCATTTTTCGTAAGGTATTCGTTTAGCTTGTGGAAAATAATGACCAATAAGCATTAGTTCTATTTCGGTTGCCCTGGCCACTTTTCATTACATTGTTTGAGCTTCAGCTGCTTGTGTTGTTTGGGCATTTTCCAGATTCAATTTTTCTCGAACGCCAACACGGCGGGAAGTCGGTTTTCCGCTGCCAATTGTTTACACGAAAACTATAAACAAAGCAAACACACGACGTCCGTCTTCGCGCTGATTCCTGCCTGCTCCCATTGATGTTATTTTTGGCCAGTGGGCATGAGGCTGCACCAAATCTTCCATCCTCTCCAGCCGACCATACTATATGCGTTCCACATAGCAGTACCAGCCGGTCAGATGAAGATGTAAATGCTGGGGACCCATATGATGGAGCTGGAGAAGGGGACGGTATTGGGAATGGGCATGGGGATGGGCCCGGAGGTGGAGATGGAGGTGGGATGGTTGGATGAGCAGGGCTGAATACTTAAAGGTGGCACATACGCATCGTTCGATTCGGATGCGGTCCGATTCCTGGCATTCTGTTTATGCAACAATAAATTTTACATTTAATTTTCGATACATTTGCCAAGTCGAAGATGCCCCGATTTGGATCCATTGGATCGCTGAAGGCGGACGAAGCAATTTGTTCGATTCCGCATGATCGGGGAATCTGGCAAATATTGTTTCTTTGTTCGGGCTGTGTTATAATTAATTATTAATCGAAATCCTGAATACCGTTTGAGTATTGAGCAATCAGAAAAATTACTAAGCACATGACTGCTGGCACGATTTTGAGTTTTCTCTGCCTTGGTGTTTGATTTCCAAATGTGCTTTGTACCAGTGAATGGGAATACGTATTCCCAAATGCTGTAATTTTAGGAATTTAGTCATTGGGTGTTGTCCCCCTGTGTGTTCCGATACTCAATAGATTTTTATAAGCTATTTCCGAATAATTTTCGGTACGATTTTATATACCTGCACTGAAAGTTTCGCTGCCATTCACAACTTTTAATTACCAAAAGATCATTAAAACGTACGAAGCTGCACAGAAAACATGAAAAGTTCTATCTTTAAACTTAATTAGAGTTCTTCGGCTTTGGCGACTTTATGACTTTTTGTTAGATGCTCATGATTTTGATGATAATGATCGCAGATGAGCCGTAAAATGAGTTGAATGCGTCGTTGCGTCAGTTGACTTTGATTAGTCAGATGAAATATATTCTCGAGTGTATATCACCAAACGATGAAATACTTACTAATACTATATACACCTGGATCACCTGCAAATCGCTGAGCAAACTCATAGTAAATACGCCTTTTTCCCTTTCCTGTCGTTGTGGAATTGAAACGCCAGTAAGCGGAAAAAGACAAATCGACTAGAATTTGTGTATCCACTTTTCACATACCGATCCGCACACATGGAGCCGTGATGAGATTGGTTCTTGTTTGGGATTTGGATTGGAATTGAATTGAATTAATTTAATTTGGTTCGATTGATTTATGGTCCAATCTGTGCTCTGGAAAACTGTGCCAAGTGGCGGCTCTGCTGCCGTCTAATGATCGAGCGTCTATATGCACGCCATACGAAAATAGTTTTATTTTTATAACTGTGTGCTGGTTTGGTTTCTTTTTTTTTATGGACTTCCCCCACAAACGCAATGGACGACCAAGATGATGGTGCTGATCATGATGATGATGATGATGTTGATGGCATCTGCCAATGCACACAGCTGTCTTCCGATGCCAACTATCCGTCCATGTACATACATACTTACTATTATATGTATATATCTAATCATGTACAGCGATATCTGGCCAAGGAAGTTGTAAACCACTCGGGTGGAGGCTGCCCATTAGGTTGTGATTTGTACCACGGGACTGGCAATTAAGACCGCCATCCACCTACTCCGGCTCCGAAATCCGTCTCCGCAAGAGACAAAGGCCGCGAAAAATGTGGGAAAATGTGGAAATCGCCAAGAAAATGCAGAAAATGTACGGCCAAGGGTGCAAGGGCGGGCTGGCGAAAACCGGGAAATCGGCAGGGTGGTATAAACAAAAACGACGACATGCCAAATGAAACGGCAAAACTTTCGGCAGTCGCAAAACAAAAAGACGTCGGAAAATGGCCGGACGTGCTAGTATGCGTATGTATAGGGTAAATAAATAAAACCGAAACTGAAAATTATGAAAAACAGGCGGCCGTAGTAGGTTGAAGTGGATTTTTGGATTTTCAAATATTTTTAGCCGAACGCCAGAGGCGAATATTTCGCCAGTCGAGTGGGATATTGGAAAGATGAAAAATTATCGCCAGAGTGTGTGCGAGTGTGGGTGTGTGTGTGTGTATCTGTGTGGGTGGGGTTCATCTGGGGACCTGGCAACAGGCACCGAAGAACGCCCACTTCTGTGGGAAGAGTACCGAATGGATCCTGGATCCGGGAACCCTACTCTCCAGCACTGAGCACTACGAATATTATATTGAATATTTGAATATTGAAACGGGGTAACGTCACCCGCTCGGGGGGTGGAATTTCCCCCTATTACTGCCAACTTTTCCGATCGCCTTTGGGAACTCTTGAAATCTTAAAAGCCAACCGTACACGCTGACGCTTCGCGACGCACTGCACCTACGCTCCAAAATTTTGAAAACTCAAAGACATTTAGAAAATTCTATTCACGAAATGAATGGACGAGCAAGCGGGACGGCGCTATTCGGATAGAAAGAGAAGACCTAGAGAATTGAAAAGAGAGGGAGAGAGCTGATCCCACACGATCCCATCCGATCGCGAGCCAAGGAGAAGGAGCCAGGCAATTTATGCTGGTGCTCAATGGCAGCAGATGGCAGCCCCACCACCAACTCCGACCACTCCACCCGCCCACGCCGCCTGGCATAGAAAAATCCGTGTCCAAAATGGGGCAAAAAAAAGGAAGAAAAGCAAGGGGAAATCGAACCAACCGATGAGTGCAGTTCGGCGTCAAAGTTCAAGCGCTTTTCGCAGTCGAGCGGGAAGAATTCTACACTTTCTACATTTCTTCCATGATCGGCTGTTTAGTCTAAACATGGGTGCGGCCACACCCAGTCTTCCAGCCGTATCCCCACTCCGGGTCCGGGTCCGGGTACGTGTCCGCACGACTACGGGTACGGGTACGGGTGTGTGGGTCTTGGTCTTGGTCTTAGTCAGCCGGTGTATCCGCACGTTGGCTGGGGGAAAATAAACAACAAAGGGGGAAAAGACACAAAAAGTAGAGAGCAGCGTATATGAACATTTTTATTCTCTAAACATTCCTGGATGTTTATGTTTTCCTCGTTTCTCGGGCGGAACTCGGCGTGCTCAAGTGCTGGGCCTCCGCTGAAACAAGATTCCGAATAGATTCTAAAACGCTTAGTTGGGGATCCCGTTTTCAGTTTTCAGTTTTCCGAACTGAAAGGCCGCCTCCCTCCCGCTTTTCAATTTAACTTTCTCTCACATTGTAAACATTTCACTTGACGCTTGATGCTAAATTTAACATTTTCGCCTTCGGAAAGGCAAAACAGGCAAATAAATTACGGAAATAAACAAAAATGAGCAACAGCAGTGGCAACAAATACCAAAAGTTACCTGCGCTTCGGATTGCGGTTTCTTTTATCGCTGGAGAACTGAAAACCAGAAACTATGTTGAGTGGAAATGGGAAATGCATGGGTGGCTAAAGGGCAGGAAAACTATAAAATCACGCCTGGGCTCGGAGGAGGAGGAGGAGGTCGATCTGGTTGGGACTCTATGCGCATAACTAGCCTGATCCCTCCTTAGATTATGTAATTTCATGGCTTACGTTTGCTTTTACAAAAACATTAATGTAATGATTAATTCACTCTTATCTTGTACAGCTTTCGCCAGAAATGACTTCAGTGCATAAGTGTATAAATTGAAAACCTTCACCCCAAATTATGAAAATTTTCCGTATTTAGGCGATTGAAAAAGATATAATCCTTTCGACTCTTCAACGCCAAACGGAATTATCCCAAATGCATGTCGTCATATCGCTCTGGTCAATTGAATCATGAATAAATTCTCTTGAACAAAGATAATGCATTCAAATTCAATGGAACTATAGTCAATTTCATCTATTTTCAAACAAATTAATTTTAGTAAATGAAAAGAGCAGTTAAAGTATGTAGAACAATGTATAGAAAGCAGGCTTAAAAACAACGCAGCTTTAAACAAAGCACGATATAGTTTAGTATTTGTTTCAGACTCAAAATCTTAAAATAGTTAATAGTCCTGTAAACAGTTATTGATCAGCAAGAAATTACACTTGTTTTACATTTTTGAAACAAAAGGGAGGCAGAAAAATTAGAGCAGTGGATTAAAGATGTTGGAGTGGCAGATATTTAAATTATACGTTTAATCCTATTTAAACATTTTCATAGTATACTCTTGTCATAGTTTTCGGCGGCGGCCTGCGGGCGTTTCATTGGGCGTGGCATATTGTGCATGGTTAATCTCTGGCTTTTAACTTTCTGGCTTTTGTGGTTCCAGAGGAACCGTACGGACGAGCCGACGGACATGGGTAAATACCTGTAACAAACTTTGAACGAATCTCTTTCTTAACTAAAAACGTGTATAAATTGGGAACGATGCACAAACCTTTTATTCAATTTTGTAATTTTATTTTGTTTTCTCCAGTTATATCAAGATTAACGAAAATTCTGGTGCTAAAAAGTCCCAGTCTCCATATCAAATTTGACAAGCACACAGTTTTTGATTAGACTCCAAAATTTTCTATCTTCCCCAGCAATGAGCGATAATGAGGATGGTGAGGAGCGGAAGGCATCGACCTTCGAGTCGATTATAGACAACATGTTCAGCCGGTTGCGGATCATCGCAGTGGACGTGGAGAAATTACAGAAGGCCAAGGAGAAGTTAAATATTATGCAACGGCGGAACACCTTCTACCATCTTCTAGGCCAAGAGGAAGAAGTCAGCATGAACCGTGGAAGCGAGATGGCGATTCTTCGATCCAAGTATTCCTTACATTCGGGTTTCAATCAGAATTGCAGCTCGGCCTCGGAGGAGGAACTCGACTTCGAGGAGTTAAGCGAGGATCCGTGCAACATATCTTTCGAGGAGGATCGCTGGCACGGTTTCTTCAAAGACTTTCAGATCCTGACCACCCCAGTCGGCACCGATCCCAACGAGAACCGCAAGTGTGTGGAACTGACTTCGATGACGAACTGCGATCTCGAGATCAAACACCATCTATGTGCGTTTACAGTTCGTTTGCGTAAACTCCTTATACACGCCACGTAATTTTTTAGAATTTTAAACTTCCAAGTTAGAACACATCTACATTTCTAGGAATATTTCATGGTCTTAATGGGTTTAAATCATCAATCCGAATTATGACATTTCTGAGACCCCCTATATACCTCTCTCTGCTTTTTTTTAGAATTATTAGCTAAAACCCTTTGCCTATATTTGGCATTTTTCTATAAGATCCATTTGTTATTGCACCACAACTCCTTACTTTCAGTGGGCGGAGTCCGCTGCTTTATGGTCAACCTTTTCGAGGGCACTCAGCATGACAACCAGAGCCTGATCGTAAAGCTGCGAGAGGCGGAGATCAGTGTTTCAAAGGAGTTGGGTTTTCCCGTGACGTCTTCAGTGATGGTGAAGATATCGCCGCGCCACCAGTTCACTGGCGGATTCAGCACTCAGTTCCGCCAGGAGGGCAAGAAGTGCGTTGAACTTGTGCAGGGCCAGAAGGTAATCCTGACCGTGGATCGGCAGTACTCGGATCGGAGCAACGCTGATGTTATATATGTGAATGCCCGCTTTTTGATCGTTGATGTACACCCCTTGGACTTTATTTTGATTGGCGAGGACATTCAACTGATGGTGCGGAGCATCCACGCGGACCACCTCAAGGGCTGTGTGGCCAGGGGAGGCATGCTGTATGCCCACATGCCTGTCTTATTCCCGGCGAGGTGTCGTCGTTTCCGGATCTCGTACGAGGAGCTAGAGGACCTTACCTTCGCCCGAGAGGTTGGCCTGAATGTGGTAGTATCCCATATCGTGGGGACCCCAAAGTACGTGGACAACTTGGAGCACGCGATGTCCGCTATGCACTGCGATGGCATGAGACTGTACGCTAGAGTGGTGCTCAACGAGGTCCAGGGCTGCAAAGGGGAGCTGAACTGGGCGATCAAACGCTACGACGGGTTCTTGGTGGAACTGGCGGAGCCGGCCACTGTTCCGGACATAATGCACCTGTGCCCCGACGCCGAGTGCTTTATGCAGTTGACATACGCTGCGAAGAAACCCATTATCTTTGATCCGCGGCTTTTGGATGAGCAAAAGCTTAGGGTGGACCCCGCGCACTACTATTACACGTTCTATTATCCGGACAAGTACGTGACCACGTGCCCGCAGCCGAAAGGTACAATCTACTTCCGCTTACTGCAATCCGCCATCTTCGAGCAGATCAGCCCAACGGCACTGGCCAATACTCCATACTGCGACCGATCTCACACTGGAGCGGATAGCTTGGCGCGTTCCGTGGTAACTGCCTCCATTGAAGTCCATGCGGTGGCCATCGTCGTGATCGGAGTCACCACGCGGATGGTGCAAAAGATCTCCCACTTTCGGCCCCACGCCCCCATTCTCTTCGTTAGCCACATGCGCTCCGCCGAGGATTACGTTTCCATTTACCACAACGTGACCATGCTTCCATTCCGCACCAAGTGCATTATTGCACATAGGCGGAACGTCTTCCTTAAGGCCATATACGCGTTGGCCTATTTGGTGAAGCGAAAGATCGCCAAGCAGAACGATCAGGTGATCCTGGTGTACAATTACGAGGATGGCACAAAGTTTCCTGAAAAGTACATCGTGTACAAGCTGGACAGAACTAACTTTGCGTCGCACATGGCGGAAATCCTGTTCCCTGTGGACCAGGACCAGATGCAGACCCTCAAGGAAATAGAAAAGACTTAGTTCCCAAGTGTGTGTAGATAGTTTATTTGCTTTGGTGAGTAATTGGAATGTTAACGCGTTGGCCTAGAATATACAAAACAGATACAGATAAATACATACATAAATATATAGATACACATTTCTACGCTGTACTAGGGGCTAATCAATTGCGGCTGTACAGAATCAATACCCGTAATCATATGAGGGAATTTCGTCGTTCTATGTATATACAGACTATTTACGGGAAATCAACACTTGTGTTTCTTATTCACCGAGACTTAACAATGCCAACAAGAAGTAACTAATTTTCTAAAACCTCATGTGTCGGCCTTTTCGGCAACGGAGCCCGAAATCTTTGAGCTGAGCCCGCTCAGGGGATTTTTTGCAGAGCTCTCGACGTCACGTGCTCATATGCGGCCTTCAGTGTAGTGTAGCAGTAGCCCGCCATTCCATTCATCTCGGCTTGGAAATTGGGGCCACCGGTCAGATCGTCCAATAAGGCCAGCTCCGCACCCAAGTGGGGAACAGCAGCGCGCAGCATCGTGAGCATGGTGAGCGGTATCATGTTGTCCGCATTGAGCTGGGCGGCATTAGCTGTGAGTCGGAACTGCTTAGTGAAACTATTTACGGATATCTGGACCTTTGAGACTCACCTGCCATGGCGTGTTCGTAGGCCTCAGTTAGTAGCTGCGTGCTCCGCTGTATCACAGTCAACATGTCCTGTGGACTAAACTTCTCCTGCAGTTCCTTTAACGTCTGCACGGACTCCACAAACTTGGGGTCCAACATTACATTGTGCAGAAAACTGAAAGCAAAATTGAAAATTACAAGAAAGATAAAATAGCGTAGACATTTTAGAATACCTTTCATGACCCATAAGTTCAACAAGCTCTTGGTCCTTTAGTTTCTCGGCAAGATTCAGATTCTGCCGATACATTTCGTCCTTTCGACTGTACTTATTTGCATACAGCACAAACAAAGTGGAGTAGATGCCCTCTGATAGCACGAGTGGGTATAATAGGGTAATATGCGATATGACTTCCCTGCTGCCCTCCATCTGGCAAAGTTCCTCGGGCAACGCTGGAAACATCTTCCGCACAAAGCGGTAAATGCGACGCGATATGGACTCCCACTCTCTCATGGCTTGCTTGGCCAAAATCGGGGTGGGTTTAACTTTCCAATAGCCATATGAGTAGTGGAAACAGTTGGCAATGCGCTCATTCAGCACGTACAGCGGGTGATGGCGATCCTTAAAAGCCTGCTCCAGGTACAAACGTATGGAGGTCACATCTTGCTCGGTAAGCACCAAAGCCATTCCAAAACTGGGTACCTGGTCCAGCACTGCACTCGTTGTAGACGTTGTTGATGTTATCGAGCAATCGATGTTGTTCATGTGCTTCGAAATGCTGTTATTGTTGTTGTGACTTAGTTTCGAAAAGCTTTCATTGAACGTGCTGGATTCATCGCCGTTGACAGTGCTGTTCATGAGGCTTTGGTCCAATTGGAAACTAGCCAGACTACTGTTGTCCAAGTCACGAGATGTATTGTGGCCCATAGAGATTAAGCTATCCGCTCTCTGCAATCCGCCTGGCTTGCTGTTCAGTGCCTCTTGGGATTGGATTCGTCGCGGTGGAAATCCCAAGAAGTCCAGCGCCGATGCAGCCTCCGTTTGCAGCTTGCTCAGTGCGCTGGTGGTGGTGCGGGCCTTTGCCAGTGGGGATGATGTTTTTTGCGGCAGCGGCAGACTGAGCAGGATGTTGTTAAAGTAGTTGCCAGGCTTTGTTCCTTCCCGAGCCCGCTGTTTGCTCATGTACACCGCTATGCAGTTCCAGATTTGGGCCGTGCTCAAAGTGGGTTTCGAGGATTTTCTGAGGGTGCCAGCTGATTGATTGCCTCCAGAGCTGCTAGTGCTTGCCGTGCAATTGGCAAGGTCCGATTCAAAGTTGTTAAACAATGATCGCCACTTGCGATTGTGATCTACCACTTGGCGCCCAAGGGAGCTGCAGTAAAGCCATTATATTATTTTTTCATTGAAGTACGTTTGTGGGTTCTTATTGACTCACCTGGGGTACTTAGGAAAGCGCCGATTTAGTACCAGTTCACCGGCCTGTATCCGCACCGTGTCCCAAGTACCACTAAGCTGTCCAAACATTTTGTTCCCAATAAGCTCGCAAGTGTCGTCGAACTCCCCGGTCCCCATGGCACCGCTTCCTCCACAGGCATCTCCACTGGGCATGTAGTATTCCCCCCGTCCGTTTGGGCCGAGGAGCGTGAGTTCGCCCTCGTAGTAATAGTCGTTCTCGAAGACAGCAACCCCACTGCCTGTGAGATCGTCTCCGGAGAAGCTGCCCTCGAAGTAGTCGCCGCGGTTGGTGATGCAGCTGCCGATTCCAGATCGCTTGTTATCCGCAAACATGCCCATGTACTTGTCCCCGCTAACCAGATCCTCTATCACTCCGTATCCACTGCGTGCATTGGCCTGGTACTCGCCCACGTAGATGTATCGGTTGTTCCGCATCACTCCATGGCCGTGAAACAGGCCCTCGCAAAAATTTCCTTCGTAGACTTCGCTCTCGGGGGAATCCTTACAGTGCATTTCGTAAACACCGTGGCCGTGGAACCGGCCACCTTTAAAGTTACCTACATACAGCCCCGTTGTCGGAATCACCATTTTGCCGAAACCTTAGGAATAACGTTCTTTTAATGCTTTTTTCTATCTCTAAACTATCGTTTTGGATGATCATCGATAATTTACATAGGAGCTATATAACTAAATAACACCCAGGTCAATTATAACTCACCTTCAATGATCCCGTGTTGCAGCTCTCCGCAGTATACACTTCCGTCTGGATACTCAAGGTAGCAATTTCCGTGGAGAACGCCCTTTCTCCAGGTACCGCACGCTTTCACCCTGGAGAACTTTGGGTGTTCCCGACTAAACTCGTACCCCGTGGAGCGATAGCTGGGCACAGGACTTCCGAGAGGTTTGCCCAAGGACGCTATAATGCTCGATTGCAACTGGTCCAGCCACACCTTGCGCATCTCCTGCGAACGGGTGCTTACCAGAAAGGATTTTTCCGGCGTGGTCAAGCGCAGGCTGTCGCCTTCGGTCCACACCCACAGGGTAGTTAAGGGATACGAGTACAGCGAGTTGCCGCTTACCTGGCAGAGGAAGTCCGAAAAGAGAATGAAACTGTTGCTTGACCTGCTGATACCAGAAGTGACTAGTTTCAATGGAACCAAAGCCGACGTCAAAATAACCCTTCTGTGACGTCCTCTGAACTGCACAATCCTCGGGTTTCTATCGTTGCTGCTCCAGAAATCCTTGGTATTCACGGCGAGCTCCTGGCTGATGCAGCTGTGCCGCGCGAACTCCGACCAGGCCACCCTATGCTCTCCGTACTCAGATTGCGTCCTCACCAGCAGCTCCATAAACTGGACAAACAGCTGGTAGATACTGAAGGGTTGCTGGAACAACCGAGTGACGTAGCTCTCCTCGTTGAGCTCGGCCAGCGGGCTGCTGAGTCCAGTAATGGCGACCACCGCCTCTCCAAATCCATTGACCGAGAACACATCGCAATAGGCCTTTGTGTAGCCGTCAAACAGATCGATGTACTCTTTGTAATGACAGATAAACAACAGGTCGGCAGGCTGCACAAAGTCCGCTCGGTAGAATCCCTCTAGCGAATGCAAAGTGGCCACTAGCAGGCACAGTATTCTCTCCCAGTTGATCAGCAAGGGACCGAGGGCGCTGAGCGGCTCCAGTGCCGACTGTCTTTGCCAGATTTCGAGTGTTTGGACTGCCTGTCGATGCTTGAGAAGCAGTTGTAACTGTGACTGCAGATGACTCAGATAGTAGTGATACTGCCGCTGGAACTGCCTTTGGTTTTGAAGTGTGTATCCGCCAGAACACATAAGCAAACGTAGTTGTCTGGGCCACGCTGCTCCCAACTGAAGCTGGAGAAGCGTCTGCGCGTATGTGCTGGACTGCTGCAGATGTCGCATTGGAGGCGCAGGTTGAAGGGAATGTATTTGACCCGAGGCATTGAGCAGTAGTGTATGGTAGTCGCCGCAAGTCGCCTCAAGCGCCGAGTTTTGTTCTATGGGTAGTGCTGCCGTGTTTTCCGTAATTGTGATCTCCATGGGCGAGCTGACATCTTCACCCAACTGAGAGTGGTTGTTCAGGCCCCAGTGGTAGAGCCTTCCGTCCAGAGTGCGGGCCACCGTGTGCTCTAATCCAGCTGCAATGCTGCACACGCCCATGCTGTCTAGTTTCTGCAAGCGCATCACATTGGCCCTCCGGATATGATCCCCACTGCCCAGGAGACCATTATTGGAGGCTCCGAATGTGAAAAGTTGGGTGTGGAGCAGAGCGTATCCTTGGTGAAGAAGGTGCCTTGTGTTAGCCGCAACGCTGCGCTCCGAGTGGCCACTGCTTATGGATTTTACAGAGGCCCGTTCATCCTCGGGTTCTTCCTTCGCACTGGCCACCGACAGCTGGAGTGCATCGTCGGCCAGGTTGTAGGGAGCTACTAACATCACAAAGTGCTCGTTTCCGGCTGCTAAGTCCAACAGTTCCTTGCCCTCTTCGTAAAGGCGCATGTGCCGAGGCTGTTGTTCTGCCTTGAAGACTTCGCCGCAGCTGCCCATGACATAGGTCTCCCCACTAGCGCCGACGAAGACAACGCCCTGGGCGGAGCAGCAAACCCGTCGGATGCGTACGCCCTCAGCATGCAATTCGAGAGGGTCGAAACCGAGGGTTTGCCACGCATGTGGATGACCCACATCCCGGCCAGATCCCGTGGCTTGGCGCTGCACAGAGCCATTGGTGAGGACTACGAATAGTTCCTGACTGCCGGAGCAGAAGTCCATATCCACAACATCGGTACGCAGGAGTTGAAGATCCATGTGTTCGCGGTTGGCCTGCAGCTTGGCGGAGTAGAGGGCGTGGTCAGTGGTCAGAAGGAGCAGTTCCCCGCCGGCATTGCTGCAAATCCGGGATGCGGGAAACCGCTGCAGGGGCGGCAATCCGCGCCAGTGAAGCTGTAGCTCCCTGCCTTCATGATAGATGGTGAAGGACTCCCGCTCCTCCTGACCCCCAAGTGCCGAGTCATCCGCTGCACTGGCCATGATGTGCAAATTTTTGTTGGGGTTTTGGACAGGGCCAAAGCTTTGTAACACGACGCAATTGCTCGATTTGTCTGCAGGTCGTTCTCACATCGTGCACGTGCTCCGGTCCACGCTAGGCACTACTGGCACCAACGAACATCATATAACTTGATTCGGAATGCAACTCTAGCTGCCACGATAAAATAAATTCTGTTTTCACTTGTTCTTAACTGGCTAATAAGAATTCATGTTTTTGTGATGGTTTTTTGGATTAGTGTGACCAGCGCTATCGAGTCCCAATGAGAATTTATTAAGTAAGGGTGTTCGGGTAAAAGTGACGTTCTAAAATTGGGCTTATCACTATTTATTTGGTCCATGCAAATTGTTGTTTTATAACCAATTTTGAAAACACACATAATACCTTATACGTAAACTCAATATTGTAGTTAGCTAGAACTCTTATATAAATTTAAATAACTCCTTAGTTGCATTCGCCATAATCATGGAACCAGTCAACACAAAAAAGTTATTTTGGTATTTTTTTGCGATACATCAATTTGTTTTAATATGGTCATATTGTTTTTGCCATCAGCTGTTCGACTCAAAAGTTTTTGCATGTTTTGTTTATTTCGCTTAAAATGTAGTTTTATCGTTAATTAGGAAAAGTTACCCACGGTAAAAAAAAACAACCGTCAACAATTGTTCAGAAACATCAACTAGTACGACTCAGTGGACACCTCCGTGTGGTACTGCTGGTTTGCATACGCCCACAAAAGTTGTTTTAAGCCACAAACTCACCCTCCTAAAATAAAATTTTTTCAGCTCGGTTATGGATTTGGACTGCGAGGGCGCTACAGCTTTGGCTGACGACTCAGGGCACTTTAGCTGCACTAGCGATGATGGAGTAGGAGATCCTGCTCAGAAACCGGCGCCGCAGCCTGAACCGGACCAATCGATTTTTCTGGTGCGGCAAGAGCTGCTTCGGACGCGCAGTGAGGTGCAAAGGCTCTTAAAATCGGAGCAGTGGTACAAGCAGGAGCTTAAGTCCCAGAAGCACAGCAGGCTACAGACGCTAGAACGATTGTACGCACAGGAACGGAAGTATTTGATGGAGAACCAGAAGCTGCAGCAAGAATCGATCCGCCTGCACACACAATGCGCCACTCTGGAGAAGCAGCAGGAGCAGGGCTCACCATTTTCCCCTGGCTCATCGCCGTTTAAAGCAGACTCGGAGTCACACGACTCCTCTTTTGAGGCCAAACAGCAGGAGGCGCGCCTACGGGATCAGCGTCAGTTGATCGACGTGCTCCGAAGGCAAAAGAAGATGCTTCTGGACGACATCCAGAGGATCAGTCTGGAACACGATGAAAAACTTTCGCAGTTGCAGCAAACTGTTGTCGGCATGGAGCTGGAGAGCAAGCACGTGACTGGAAAATGCAAGCAACTACTTGACCTTAAAAGTCAAATGGAGCACCAGCTAGAGCTAAGAAGCACTACCCTACGCAGTGTCACCGCGGAGCGTGATCAGCTGCGCCAAGTCATTGCTGAGCTTAACGAGACGCTGCAAACGCAGGAGCATCTGTTAGCGCTAAAGGAACAGGAGTTCCTGGATTTGAAACAGTACTACCAACAAAAGCTGAAACGGGAGAGTAGCATGGAAATTATGCACTCTTATAGCATGAAATTTCACGAAGAGATCAACAGAAAAACGAGTGAAATTGCCAGCCTTAAGAATTCTCTTAACGAGCTTCAGGCCGAGCTGATGCTGATGTCTCACATGAAAGAGCAATGCGAGGAACAGCAGCGTCAGCTTGAGCAACTGGAGTTCGCATTGCAGGCACAACTTTTGGAGGAGACTCAACTTCGGCAAAGCAATGCTCTAAAACTGGAGCAGGTGGAAAATTTAACAATTTCTTTGGCTTCGTTACAACTAGATAAGGAAGGCTTAAAAGAAAATTTAGGTGAGGCGCAAAAGACCTTGAAAAATCTACAGCAGAAGGTGGACATTCTTCAAAAACAGTATGCCGAAATGTGCTCCTTGTGTCAAAAGACTAAACAGCAATTGGAACTGGAGAAAATCGAGATTGCCAAAATGAAGCAAAACGGTTCCTTAAAGGAAAGTGAGCTAATGGAGAAACTCAAAGATTATGCAGCGCAGTGTGATGAGCTGAGAAAAGCGTTGGCCGAAGCAGAGTCCCGTATCGATGTCCAAATCAAAAAGACAGAGGGCTGGCAAGTGCAGTTGAAACACAACCAAGCGACCCAAACGGACCTCGAAGATCCGATTTTAGTTCAACGCATTGAGACTTTGGAACAACAACTAGCGGATGTCAGGAGCCAAAAATTGCACACAGTTTCGCTGCTCCAAATACTGCTTCAACAGCAAGAAGCTAAAATCAAGAGCACTAACGAAATGGAAGCAGACTGGCAACAACTGTTAGATGCTCTGCAAGCTACTCAAAGCTTGGAGCAGGAAATGCGATCAGAACTACAGCATAAGACGGTTGAATTGGAGCACCTGAATGAATTGTTCGCTGGACAAAATGATGAACTGCAAAAGCTCCAGAAATTGAGCCAAGCGCAGGACGAGGAAAATCGACTAGAGTTACAGCTTTTGAAGAAAACATTCCAAGAGAATCTGAAGATAAACTCCGCTGCGTCGATTAACATGCAAAGGCTGCAAGGCCAGGTAAAGTCTTTGCTAGATGAGAAGGAGGAAATTGCGCGAGAAGAACGCAAAGCAGTAGAGTGTTTGCGATCTCTTGGTCACGTTCTTGAGATGGAAACAGGAAGGAGGCTACCACATATAAAAAGCTGGCCTCAGTTGGCCAAAATTCTTCGAAAGGAACTGCGAAATGGGAGGGTTAACAATCGAAAGGCTGAAGAGCTTCCTGGGCTTAAAATGAAGCTGGCGGAGATCAGCGGAAGGCATCAGCAAGCTTTGTCAAAAATTAAGGTATGTTATGTCTTACTCCCTTAAAGTAACTCTTTGTAACACAATTAATTGCTTTTTACAGTGTCTGGAGCACACTTTGGTAATGGAGCGAGCGCGGTTTGAGGCCTCGGACTCGGGCAAATCGACGGCTAGCAACACGCCCCAGGAACCCGCCCATGAAGTGGCTAATCTTATTGATGACTACAAGAAGGTAAGTATGTTCCCCTCCGATTGGCTTCTCTTGACATTTCCTTAATTGATTTACAGCTCGTTCAGCAAACCGCCAATGAAACATGTCGCCCTCGCAACAGCTTCATATTCGATCTGATTGAGCGGAGTCAGCGATGCCAACCGAATTTGTGCCAATTAGGCGAGGGTATTTCCGCCTGCCAGTCTGATATGAAGGAGCTAAGCAGGATTATTATTGCTGGTCGGGAACGGAGGAGAGTGGAGCCCATGCCCTCCCTCATGGATGAACTTCGAGCGGTGGCCGAGCACTCTTAGACGAGCATAATTTAGTTTTCAGTCAAATACTTATAAATTTCCTATTTAGTACCTATTTGTTTAGTCTCAAATTTTGTTTTCCTAAAAGGGGCAATTAGTGAATTGAGTTTTTGTGCCTAGTCTCATAGGCCTAATTTTCAATCAGATCCAACTTAGTTCAATTTATATAAATATTTATTTTGTTGTCTTTTGTGTTCGTTATCTTTATTTATGTGTAACGCATTCTGTTAGTTTCACCAATTCTATATACATACTAATTGCCAAACTATACCAATATTTTTTCTACAAGATATATAAACCATTGTTGGTTGCCACAAAAATGTGTAATTATTTTTATAGTCCATAACATTTAAAGTTAAAAACCTTGTGTAGATAAAACATATTTGTGTGAAGTCGATCAGTGCACATCATTTACTTTCGTGGGCACCTAGGGATTTTAGTACCATCGTTCTCCGAAATAACTTCCTTTTTGTCATATATCGTATTTCCGTTTTCATCCACGTCCAGAACTTCCTGTATTACCCCTTTTCGAGTTCGTGTTATCCCACACATAGGCTTATCGTTTTTATCCATGCACAAAATCAGGAGCTCAGTGTGCTGTAGATCAGAGGGCTTTAGGACCTTTGTTACCTTACAAGATGCCGTAAACTTTATGGGGCACGTCACCCCGGCACATTGCCAACCATCTGGGGGGAAATAATTATTAACATAGATGTTCCAATACTACTCGTATCCATGTAATCCATACACTTAGTCTTCTTTACCGTCGCTCGATTTAAGTCCTCATTTAGGTGCCGATCTCCGTCTGCCTTAAAATAAATGTACGATCCATAATACTCCATATACGGATTTACCCTTACCACGGTGTGGTCAGCAAAAGATAAAATGGCCAGCACTACCAATATTAAGGAGATAAAGATATTCATAGCTCAACCTTGCTGATGCAGTTTTCCTCTATGACTGATTGATTCAAACAAGTCTGCTGATGTATTGGATCAGCCTAATGTGTAATGTGTGTGTTCCACAGAACAAAGATACACCCCTGCAACTGAGTTCAGAATTTAATAACACTATAGTTTATATACGTTTCCGGACGTCTTACATTGGGAATTGTTATTCCTGTATTGTATTCACAATCAGTCACTTAGAAAGTCGCCTTGGAAGCGGAAACATGTCTTCGTCAGGGTGACTTAAGCTGTGGCAAATTGATTCTCCAATCAGAGACGGTGGCATTCTTTTCCATTCCGTTCGAAATGCATTAGGCGTAGGTACCCGACAACACCCTTGGCATTGTCAACGCCTGGAAAGGAATCCGGAGGGACCCGCACGAGGAGGGCGATCCACTTGGGTATTGATAAATGCGTTGAAAACTAAGCGACCGCCCAGTGGATTACCACGGCCCCACGCCAGGCTGCCCGATTCCCGATCCTCGACACCCCTCCCGCTGCCAGCTCGCGATGAGGAGCAATCGACAACAATCGCTGGTCAAATTCAATTGGCGCAATTTTTCATCTGTGGCTCCCAGGGATCCGATCTGGCGGATCCTTTTGGCTCTGCCTGCTGCCGTCTATTGTTGCCCTGGGCCTTGGCAATTGTTCTCGGCTCTGGATCTCTGGAGCTATGGGGCCATGGAGCCACGGGGCCATGGGCTATGGAGGTATATGGCTGCGGAGCCCTTGGGCTCAAGGTTGTTTATTTTGAAAAATCACCATCACCCGATCGTGGCTTGTGCCGACGGCTGGGGATTTAATTCTGTTCTGGACATTTATAAATTGCATTCAATTTATACACAACACGAAAGCGTGATTTTTACATTTTTACAATCTAGCGAATAATAGATCAGCGTCGTATTATTGCGGACTCCTTGCTCCAATGCTCTTTGGGGCCATACCTTCTTTGGGTCTCCAGCCCGTGCCGTGGACTGGTAGTTGATTGAAAGTAGTGTTGCTCAGGCAACAACTAAACCAATAAAATACGCAAATATCTATAATATTATTATTTATATATTCCGTTGAAATTGAAATTATCCTATCTTAATACTGTAAATATATATTTTTTATAATTTCTTAACGTCAACAGCAATAATATATAATAATATATATAATATAATGTAGTCGTAAACAATTACTTATTCTGTTCAGTAATGATACATTGTTGAATGCTTTTTAATGGCAATAGCCTTAAATTCGGCGAAAAGTTGAATAACTACGATTTCATTTCGTTTTTCATTAAAAATGTTGGAAATGTAAAAATTTCAGATATCTCTTAAAATTGTCTGTTTACCCGCATTGACACCCGTTCGAGGTCTATTATTATTGGAGTCCAAGTTCCCAGCCAGGTCCAGCAAGGTGGGGACATCGTGTCGTCCGTCCGAGGGTATCATTTTATTCGATGAGAGTGCTTTTCGCTGTACTTCTCTGGGACTCTTTGATTTTTTGATTTCGGTTCTGTGCATTGAGCAGGTCGCTCATTAAAGCGGAGTAGTAGGCGGGTGAGGAGTGGTTGAGCTGAGGGAGCGGTGCTGGCCAAACAAAAGGAATAAACATTTAATTCTCACCAAAGCGATTGATGCTGTCGAGGGATTGAGAAGCGATGTCGAGCACCGTCCCATGGCCTATCTGCCGGGCAAACGATCCTTCTGCTCCGGCAGGGCATCAAATCTGGTAGGCCAGTCAGTCCTAGTGCCAAATTGCAAATTCAACTTGTTAACCTTGAAAGCCGATCGGACGGATCAGCCGGCGGACAGACAGTCGAGGAGCCTGACCGCAGATCGCGCACAGTATGAGGCATTTAGTCAGACGTCGTCGTTGTTGCTGTAGTTGTTCTTGCTGCTGATACCACTGATGCCGCAGTTGTTGTGGTTCGTCGACGATCCCTCGTTTGTCTAGCTGATGCACTGGGGGAAATCTGGAGAGTGTAGTGCTCACCAGACCAAAGTTTGTCTCTGCTGAACACAGATGATTCAAGTCATCAGCAACATCTTAGCAAGTATAGCCTTCTATTATTATTATAGTTTTTAATAACGATCTATATAGAAAAACATTTTTGGGTCTATTTTCGAATGCAACTATTTTAAAGCCGAATTATGAATAAAAAGTGCTTCTTTACGTAATATTCTCTCGACTTTTGGACAACCTTGATTGAAATGGTGTATCACTCAAATTCTTCTCAGTGCATATTGAATAATGCGTTTATGGCCAGATGAATGACACTTCAGACGTGCGTCCCTGGAGCTGCAGCTTACAACTGGCCACTGGCAACTGAAACTGCAACTGGCCACAAGCCACCGGCCACGGAGGCCAGGAAGGGTAGGGAAGTTCTGGCTCTGCCTCCTGGTGGTGCATATTTCATGCGTAAACTTTGGCTTTGGCTCGGGCATCCGCCACTATTCGTCATTTGTGCCGGGCCATGTCAGTGTTGTGTTTGAAAGAAATTCGTTTAAATTGTCAATTGTCTGGAGTCCTCTGTCCGCCGTCTGCCGCTCCCGCTGGCGCTGCTCCTCCTCGCCGGAAACTGGTTTCCAGCCAGTCCTAATGAGGCGCATCAGTGGAAAAAAGATGAATAGGGAACGGGGGTCGCAACGATGTGGCCCGAACCCTTTTAGCATTCAGCCGTGATGGCTGGTGGCCCCCACAGTGGCTGCATCTGGATCCCATGGCTCTGGTGCGTTTGCATTTAGCTGGCCAGGCACATTAAAGTCGAGTCAACTTACCCACATTCGAGCGGCATGTTTAGTGCCCTGCCAGTGGTTCCCATACCCAAACACACTCCTCTTGAATCCCATCAGATCGCATCCCATCCAAACGCACTCCCACCGGAGGGGCCATTTCCATTCTGATTTGGTTTAAGATTCGGATCGGATTCGGATCCTGCTCGCTGGGTGTTGCAATGTCATTCCCTGCGTTTTACAAACTCGCGCACTTTACAGCGCGGCCATAAATAAACTTGTATCTTTAAGATAGAAATAGTCGTAAAAAATCAGCAAATGACCTCGAATCCCTCGCTCACCAAGTCGCGTGAGAGCTTTTAGCCAGAGAAGACGAACTAGAACCGATCACGGATCCGAGAATCATCAAATGACTAAAGAGCCAGTCAGGCCATTTGGGCCATTCGGACCATTTGGGCCATTTGGTGCATCGGGATAACATGTGTAAGTTCCATATTAAATTTTATATTTAGCGCACGACTTTGTGCGCTTCTTTTCCCTTTTTAGAATTTTGCATACAATGAACGGCAGTGAAGATCCCAGTGAGATGATTTGGAGGGACAAGGACTAGATCGTGATTGAAGCCACAATCGCCGTCATTAGGAAATTGACTTTTGCGATTGCTTAATTAATACTTATGGAACCATAAGCCATTTGAAGAGCTGAGAAACCAGAGCTCGATTTCGATACCCCCGAATGATGAATTTCGGTCGTAAGCAATTTTAATCATCTTGCCTGCCCATATGCAAAGTCATTTAAAATATAAATTACTCAGTTTCGCTCTTGGTATTTTCAGCTTAAATACATTATTCATATGATGGTTATTATCATTCCTAACAAGCCACAAGTGGCTGCTGGCCTTTCTTTAAGCATAAATCATAATTATTTTCACCGATTCACATCTCCCCTCCATTCCTCACTACTCATGATAATCTTTCGGGATGACGAAACATCTCAATGAACCTGTATCTGTATCTGTATCTGTAATGCTGAGCTACGTGGGCACATTTTAATTTACCTTCTAACGCTGCTGGAACACTTTGACCCAATTCATCCCAATTCAATGAACCATTTAAAGACCAGCCGTAAAAAGCAGTTGAAATGGGTTTTTTCCAGAGAGTTTCGGATGGTAGTCGGTTCAGGGAAGACAATAAAAAATAATTAAGAAGTTTGTACTGAAAGTTCTTAAATTGCTCTTTGTCGAGTTGGTTGGACAAGTAGACAGGTACTTTTATGATTTTTCGTAAAGCCAAGTGGATAATGAATGGCTTTATTTGACCAAATCATTTAAAAACTATGTCCCAATATAAAGTTTATAGCAAGAGTTTTTCTTCAAATCATCAAGCTTAGGGTATTTCCGTTTCGACTCTCCAATCTGTAGCTTAACATTTTGGTTCTCCTCTGATTTCCATTATATGGACCCTGGTTATTTAATCAATGGGGGCTCAGTTGCGCGTACTCCACATAAAAGGGAAGACACTCCAGCGAGCGATCAACTCAAAGCCCAGCTTCTCGGCCTGCGGATTGGTAATTGATCTTGGCCCATTACGAAATAGAGGAAAGAACCGTTAAGATCCGTGGATAGCGACTGGAATCAATGACCCAAAACATTTTCGGGTTGCCCACATTCTGTTGCCTTGATTACGTCAAATGGGATTTGGATGTGCCAGCTGCTCCAATATGAGCCTTCTAGCTGGGCGGTTTTCCATCGATAACTATGTAGTGCATTAACATTTCTCCATTCCAGGGCAGGCGACTCCAAAGAGCCCAAACCATGGCCACTGGCACTGGCACTGGAACGAGACAAAATGTCAATGGGAGCGTCTTGTTCCCGGCCTGGCGTCTCACCAGACAACATGCAAATAGCAAATAGAGAATAGCGCATAGCGCATAGCTAGATGCGAAGTCGAAGTCGAGGAGGAATCCGCAGCCCAAGGGGCCCATGTGGCTATGCAATTTAGTCAAAAGCCCTAACGGCATTTGAGCCAAATGCGTTTACGTTTACGCATCCGCTATAAACTCGTATGCCGGGTTGTTTCTGCCCCAGCCACTGCCGATTCTCCAAGCGGTGATCTGGAAGCAGGGATGGCAGTTTAACCTTTTTATGGATATGGCTGGAAATTGAGAAAGGGGATTAAAGAAACATGGTTAGAAAGTCACCACAACCGAATATTGCATCCTAAACTAAATGATATTTCCTTTACGAAATCCATGAAGTCTTTCTTACATAAATTTACTTTAGTTTTCCACATAGTTTCGAACTCACAGATAGGATTTTTGAAATGGTAACTTTATCTCTTAGTTATTCAAAACTTACAAATTAAGAAATGTATGTCTCGCCAATTAATTATAATAACCAATTAACTCTCGTCTTATTTGTTTTCCCTTGCTCTATTGATCGGAACAGTAATATGGAGGCGGTTTTGGCTTTAATATCCCTCAGCACTGCGGAAGAGGTGATGGCAGCGAACCCAGAACCAGTTGGCAGCGTTATACTTAGGCTTTAAGCAGGAGCATGCGACAAAACTGTGCTTTGGGCCGGCTGCTCGGTGGCTGGGTCTGGGTCTGGGGATCCACTTCCTTCGGAGCTGGGAACTGTTAATTGGACCCAGCCAGCCCGTCCGCTTCCAGGGACGTCGGAGTTTGGCAGTGCGTTAAACGAGGTTAACTGTACTGCATCGAAGGCATCGCTCGTCTCTGGGCCGCGGCGCGAATGTAATTTCCACTTACGTCAACGCCAGCGCTTCAGGGCCCCAGATCCGATGGGAGATCCCAGATCCGAGCGGTCAATGCACGCATTACCAGTTGCCAGATGCCCAGTTGCCAGCTCCCCACCGGCAGCTTATCGGGCGGCGATCGCGCAGCCCCGGCACTTTAGCTCCCAGCTCCCAACTCCCCCTTGCCGTTGCCTGCTCAAAAAAGGCCATCGAATCAGCAACGTGATGCTGCCCTTGGGGCTCTGGGCCTGCACTCTCTCTATAAAGCGGTCATAACATTTGCACCACAATAATAGCTGTAATGCCAACCCAACGCCGCCCAGCCCCCATTCATTCAAGGATAATGTTACGGTTAATGGCGCGTCCGCCGAGTAATTTAATTTACTCGTACACTCGCCACATGCCCCCAACAAACGAACAACGCGAATTACAATATTATGGCCGAAAATCGCGACTAGACGGCCGCGCAGACGGCGGCCACATGGAGCACCAGATGGAGCAGTAGATGGAACACCAGATGGGGCCGCAGATACAGATATAGATGGAGATGATGCTGGAGTTGGAGCTGAAGCTGGAGATACTATCGCGCCCATCGGCGATCGTCACTCGCCCAGACTTTGGTGATGAGACGGTGAGGACTGGCAGTCGGCCAAGTTGGCCCGAGCAAATTGCCGGCATCTTTGCTATAATTTTCCAGAAACTTTGTAGCGATGGGAAATCTAGGGGAAATTCGGGAATTGGTGAGTTAATGCGATCAAAGATATGTATACTGATTGATACTGCGTTACATTTCCGAGACATAATTAAGGGTCTTATCTTTCGGGACTATGACTAACTGGGAAAATGAATACGGATTGGGAAATAAAAACATGGTTGCATTGAGAAGGTTCTTTTATTTATTTATTTTTGTTGGTCTAGAATAAAAACTTTATTAGTTGGTATCCAAGACCTTTTTTTTTTTATTAGTTTTACCATATCCAAAATCTACTAAAAAATCATAAAACCTAATTTTAATTTATATTAACAACAGGTGTAGCTGTAAGGTCAAGCATCTATGGTATATATATGATTATTTATATTACAGAAACTATAAACTTCACTTAAGAGCCACTAATTCATTTTAGTTATCACAATTGCGATTTTCAATAAGGATTGTTTTTTATCATAAAGTGCTCTTTATACGGAATAAATATTTTAAAATTAATTAAAAAAAAAAACTTAATGAAAGCTTATGTTACCCAATCTGGCATTCTCTCTTCATTTCATTAGTTTAGCTTGTGTCAAGTGTCCGTCAGGTATCATCGCTTTCCCAAGTCCATCTCCAGCGGATTCTGTTCGCTCGCCTGCAGCCGCATTAGATGGCCATCGTGTTGGCTGCCTAATACACATTATGCCATAAAGCGTTACCAAATCGCTATTAGCACGTCGGGAGGTACGCCCCTGGGAGTAAGGGATGGCCATAAAATGGGATGGAAATAGAAGAGCAGGACCAGAGGAATGGATGTAGGTGTAGGCATGGGTAGCGGACATAGGCAATGAATTGATCAAATAAATTGCTGTGATGGACAGATCGATAACGATCGATAATGATAATGATAGTGGCGATGTCGATGATGATGGGCCTGACCTGAGCAATGTGGACGAGAAAGGGCGCTGGTTGAGCCATGATGAAATTGTTGGCTTCGATTTTGGCTAATTGCCAGAGTCCATTTGAAATGCCCACTTAGGGCTAATTGGTCCCCTCGGAAGCGCCGCCAAGAAATGTACAAACATTTCACGCTGTGCTTGTCATGGATGTTGTAATTGATGCTGCCGCCTCCGGGCTCCAGCATCCCGTCTCCCGACTCCCGATTCCTGACAACCCAGTCCCGCTGCCCAGTTTGGGTCCTGCAACATTGTGTGCCATGTCAGGAGATGTCAACCAGTGAGGCGACGGGACCACGATGTCCGAGTCCAGCCGACCACGACTATGACTCCCTGACTACGACTATGACGATGACGACGAGGATGGCGAATCTAACAACTTTGATTGACTTGTGATTTGAAGGCGCGCCTAATTGAAGCCAGGCGGCTGCAAAGAGAGAAGCAGATTCTGGGATTCTGTCATCGGACTGCGGGTGCACTGTCCAAACCGCATGTCTAAAACTCACAGAGCTCATCAGCTTGGAAAAAGTATGTATTATTTTAATTTTTAATTTTTAAGCTGGAAAAAAGTATTTCTAAAGTTTTTTCTTTCATGCTTACAAAAAGGGGTATAATTTTTATGTAATTCAATAAGAATAAATGTTGTATTGTGTTAAACAGGAAAGTATACAAACCACGGCAAGCCGAAGCTGATTTGCCTCAATTATTCTTCTTAAAAAAATAAGTAATTGATACAAAATTGTTATTTCTTTCGTATTATATTTAATAAATTTGCCGACTGTTTCTATGAAAACTACATGACTAGTCATCCGATTTTGATTAAATTAAAACCATAACAAATGAGAACATTTGTACTACTTGCTTGAAAATATCGACTCGACTGATCAGGAATATATATATGTTATATATGTTATATATATAATGTTACATATCTATCAATATAGTATGATTTCACTCTATTCGAACATAATTAATCAGAAAACACGATTGCAACGTAATTGGATTTAGATCTTTTGATTGCCATAAAGTGTGATTGAAAGCACACCAATGGCATCCCTTTGCGGATAAGTGAAGTTGCCCAGGCATTTATCTCAGTGCCTTCGGCTGGACAAGAGCTCCTTGTGTTGACTGCCCTGGTAAAATGTTCGTGAGAAATGTCATTAATACGAGCGAACGATGTGACTGCCTGGAGATGTGGACGGGAATGTTGGCTGGCCATGGCCCACTCCGTCCTGGCCACTCCATCCGCACCGCATTGTTGAACTTAATTAATGTGGGGATGGAGTGGAGGCGCTCCTTCCACCTCGCATCCTCCTGGCGAACACGCCCTCAGCATGCACTCGACTTGGTCAGTAGAAGTGGAAGTGGTGGTGGTAGTGGTAGTGGTAGTCCCTTGACCGCCTCACGCCATATATGGGGTCAAGTCCTCAGAGGCGTCGTCGCGTCTTGCAATGGGAAGTGCTCCATGGAGCACTTAGAACCAGACGATAATCGTCGAACGTTTATCTATTCCAATACAGCCGCTGTCCAATACAGCTCCGGACGAGCTGCACCCAAACCAATCGCCGGCTGAAAGGCGTTAACAAATTATTTGAAACATGTAGCGCCGCGTCGGCATCCAATAATCCTCCCCGCACTTGGATCCCATCCCATCCCATCCTATTCCTTACCATCCCATCCTATCGAGTCCTCCTCCTGAAGAGACCCCTCTGTGGGACAAGCAGGCGTTAATAGGCATTGTTATGCGAATAATTTGCAATTATAGTTAATTGTAATCATCATTGCTGATGTTCCTGTGCGGCAATCGAGAGTTGTTATTCGGCTTCTTTTCTTTTATTGAGATTGGCTTGCTCACCGAGTGTGTGTGTGTGTGGCTCGGGGCCATTGCAGTATGTACAACATTTCGTGTTTGCTTAGGCGATCGCTTTACTTGGCTAGTCAAATGGGTATTAAGCCTATTACTATTACTTACTGGAGTATGTGTGTTCACAGGGGCAAAACATCTGTACAAATATACTCGACGAGCGTCAGGTGGATTCCAGGGACTTCTCACTGCCTTTACAATTGAGCTGAAAGCTCTTAACGCAAATTCGAGCCAAGTTATTTCATCCACATGGTTTGCCCCTGCGTTCTTGAGTTATTTCAGAGCAGTAGAGCTGTTTGAATGCTATCAAAACTTTTGAGGGACAATTTACTTTAATAAATCACAAGCCAGAAATAACTCGGTATAATTATTTAAGAATCGCAAGGCCTTCAAGGACTTATTTGATAGAATCGTTGCTACAGCGAGTGTGTAAAATGTAACCAGTGTAGATGGTCGATATTGCTAAACTATATGTAGGTCTTGCTTTCTGCAGATCCACGAACTTCCACGAACCCTCTGACCGACCGATAGGAATATATCAAAATTCCCAGGGTCAGGTGGGGCCATCCTTAGTCTACTAAACTTAGATGCAAAGATCTTAGCAGTTATGACAAAAATATTACACTATGTGAAATGATCGTGGAATATCATTTTCTTATTGCTGCTCCTTGGGAGCCGTACCTTAAAGTTAAGAAAAAATACTCAGTTCCAGTGTTCTCGATGCTCGGCACTCCTTGGGATCTCCTCGGGATTACTCAGTACAGGATGCCGGGATGGACGGCCCCGCTGCGCTGGAAGTACACATTCGGATTGCTGCTCAACGTGGGCTCCAGCGTGGTGTAAAGATTCGTTTCGTCTGGTCGTATAAACATGCCTGAAAATAGCCATAATTACAATCCATTCGGAGTTCGGGAACAGCCTAAGTCCTCATTGGTAATACTGTTTGTGTGCAGGAATGCATAATCTCGAGTGGGGTTACAAATTATGGTAGTACACACTGTTTTAAAAACCATTTTTTAAATCATTAGCTGACTAATGGAGAAGTCAGCTATGTATATAATACAAAGATTAACATAAATCAGTTCATAGAACAACTTGTAGCAATGCTATTTACATATGTCATTGATTGAATATATCTCGTGTATTTTATAGTTTTCCCTCCACTTAAAAAGCTTTTTCGAATAATTATATTTGCTTTTCCAAAAAAATTGTATGTTTGTGAATTAAATAAACATTGATTTGGTAAAGTGTGCATAAATTTAACAAATAAATATTTTAGCCCATGGGTCGTTAGCAAATAAATCTATAAATATTTATTGACTCTACCTTTAGAGTACAGAAACCCAAAACTGCTAGTGGATGCTATCCACCCAATTGCACAATATTTGTACACCATTTTCGGATGACGCCCTCCCTGCAGACAAACGGCAATATCCCTAGGGGATGGCCAGCAACCGGCGAGTATTACCTGGCGCATAGCGCAGCGTTTTGGCCAACTGCGCCGCTTGTGTCATGGAGCTTAGCGAGTTGCCCAACTGCTTGAGGGTCAACGGCGTGAGCGTGGGCGGTGCGGCTTGCTGTGGTGGCGGTGGTTGCGGTGGCAGTGGTGGTGGTGGTGCGGGAGGATAATAGCAGAACGGGTGCGGACTCAGGTGTGCTGGAAAATAGTGATACATACGCGTATAGCTCGGCGGTGCGGCAGTGACCAGAGCAACCCGATCTGTCGGCGGATTGCGTTGTGCGAGGTGCGGTAGAGCGGTGGTGCGGTGGTGGAGGAGTGGGTGCGTGTGTGGTTTGGAGTCCCAGTGCCCAGATCCCAGAGTAACCAAACCATTAACAAAACCAGTCGTGACCCACACACGCGCATATGTAGTATTACGTATAGGATAAACATATATGTACAGTAATTATTGGTTTTTGACAATAAATGTAAATTCGATTAAGTTTCGAAAGGGTAGAAATACCGGAAACAAAACCAAAAGAGTCAACCAGCAATGAAAGAGGTTCCGAATGATTGATGAACATGAAGGTAATGAAAAAATTACAGATACCACACGAATGGATTATGAAATGACATATGCAAGTGTGCGGGTCGTGAGCGTGTCGAGAATTTTTTGATTACGTTTGACAAGGTTTGAATGTGATGATGATGATGATGATGGAGGTGAAGTATGTTTTAACGATACGGGGAGATATGTATATAGAGTCGATGCAGTGGTGATGATGATGATGAGGATGTTTTCGTTTTCGTTGTTGATGTTGTAGATGGGTGTCGTGTTGGTTGGCGGTGGTTTTTGATGACATTTGTATGCATGACAAGACAAATAAGAAGTAAACAAAATAAAATAATAAATAGGTGTGTTTATGTATATATGTGTTTTGTTTTCATGTGCTTAGATTGCAACCTTAGCCAAATGCTCGCAGATAAATCAGTAAATATGTCACAATCCTGCCCACGGTCAGCCTTAATTGGTGTGACCCAGAGCCCGAACCCAGACGCAGATGTTCCCAATTCGAGGAAATTACCCATATTGCCATATTACCCATATTTCACACTTTTGCCGGCCAATTTATGGCGGCCCTAATGATGTCAAACGATTTCATGTCAATGGGCTAACTCTGCACCCTCGAGCTATGGAGAAAGTTAGTCCCACTTGTGTGTATTTATTGTTGTTTTTACGGGTATTGGGCAAAACCCCGAGCTATATCCACTGGAATCTTAATCGGTTTGTGTTGGATTTACAAACAGTTTTTGCCCTTGTTTATCCATTTTACAGAGCTGTGACCTTCATTACCCTAAGGGGTTAAAAAAAAACTTGTATAGCAATATACCCAGAGGTTTGCTACACAATTTTTTCACGACGCCCAATAAAAAACGTGCGTTATGGTTGCAATTGCGAATTTTCCCCCTTAACGGACATAAAATTAACTTCAAGCTTAGCCATACCTTTGGTCTCCCTCGATTCAGCAACCGAGTTTCCCTTTTAGATAAGAACAAGACCTAATTGTTGGACTATTTTTTATCTGTGATACACTTGGCAGAATTAGCAGGCAGTTAGCCTCCGAACTTCTGGTTAATATTCACTCGAGAGGGCTAAAGCCTAACGAATGTGAGCCAAAGCAACGGACTGCAGCTGGGGCAATAACTTACGATTATTATTATATTTTCAACAGCTCTGTGGGCCAGCGAATTGAACGAGTGTGGCAAACTGTGTTAATGACATGAAAACCGACTAAAAGAGGGACGAGAAGAGAGGCTGGAAAATCGGGGGATCTGAACTCTGAACGGTGTTAAAAGCTGCTGTAACATGCCAACCTCCTTTTTCCGTAGCACTTTCTTGGGCTTCTAATTAACTTAGAACAAATACTGCAATTAAGCTCGCTTGCTTTTCTGAGACTTCTGTTCTGTTTCCCCTACCACGAATGTGGAATTATGTGTCAGAAAATGAAACTGCATGTGTGTGCCAGAATCGGAATCGGAATCCGTATCTGTATATGTATCTGTATCCGTGCCTGTGACTCCATATATATGTGTATCTGTATCTGTATCTGCGGTGGGCAGGCTTTTGCATTTCGCGTTAAAAAAGAAACTAGTTTTCAGCAGCAGCAGCCGCCAGCTGAAGCGGCAAATTTAGCTTAATTCCGTTTGGGCCGAGACCAACTAGAAAATCTTTCTCTGCGATTTGAGCCGTCTGTCAGCTCACTTGGCCATTATGAATTATGTGCGCCAGCATTAAATATGCTACTTTAGCGCAACGAGACGAAATATGACGAAAAACGCTAATTAAGTGCAAATATGTATTGCCATTCTAGAGATTGGATTTCTTTGGTGTTGGTGTACCCACCAGAGGAGTTGAGGAGTCCTATGTATATGGCTAGAGATGGCAGGAATACGTGCCCCTGACTTTATTTGAAAATATGTTTAAAAATTGTTTTTCCTTTTTATAAATCTAGTTAATAAGAAAAATTTACACTAGAAGAATGCTTATTGCGTTTTTGTTTTAAATATAGTATGTAAACCCTTTATTAGATACAGTGGATTGGAGAAATGCCAATTTATACAATTTATATACGAAGAACTGTATGGTCTATTTGTAATATTAAAAAATAAAAAGTACTTAATATCCATACCACCGTTAGTTATCCAACTTAAGTTATGAGTTCCTGCGGCAATTGAAATATGTACCCAAAGCATGTCTTTCCGGCTACTGTAGAAATTCTTCTTATGAATTATTCCCCTTCTTGAGCTGGGCGATTTATACCATCTCCATTATTTTCCCACTTTTAATTCCTCTTTCCGTGTGCTGGCCCGGCTGTTTTTACTTTTCCTCACTTGCATTTAATTATTTCTGCCTCTTTCACCGGCTGGGGGAAATTCATTAAAATTGCCCATCTCTATTGGGTCTCTGTCTCCGACAGAGCCACGTTTTGCATTTCGCATTTGCAGTTTGTCGGAGTACACCGCCCCCGCCCCCGCCCCAGTGCATCACCTTCCTTACCCTGGGCCCAGTATCTTCTATCTGGCTAGCAACAAGTTGGAGTTAAACCAACTGCCGCACGTTGACTGATTGCTACGTGCAGATTGTCATTGTTCGTTTTTGTTGTGGGCCCAGCTCGGTTGCTCGGTTGCGCAGTTGCTCAGTTGTCCAGTTGCCTTCGCCGCTGTTGTTCTTGCCACAGCCGAGTTGCCTTTGTTACTGCTGCTGCTGTTGTTAGTTGCTACATACTTTGCAGACTTGAGTAATTTCTTCGCCGAGCGCTGGCTTTTTGCTTTTCCAGACTTTCCTCATTGGCTTCGGCGTTGACTCTTTCTTTCTGCCTCCGGCCACAGCGCCAAAGGTTGTTGCTTTTGCCTTGGCCGTAGTCTGGCTCTTTGAGAGTGAGTTGCCAGATGTTGTGATATCACGAAGCAGCATTATAACTAATTGGCCACGTTCGTTCTAAGCCATCCCATCCCCTTCCCTTCCATCCCATCGCATATCCACCCAACTCCCCCTATCTCCTCCAGCCAGAGTTCATTGTCATGAAATGCGCTTCGGAGATTTTCCATCCCATTGCGAGGCGGAAGAAAAGCATTTTTCACATGGCCGCAACGCTGGGCAATTTGCATATTTCGGCTAAGGGCGTATGACCTTCGAATTGCTACAATTCAATTTACATTTTAGCTAAGTGAGTGCTTTAGAGATGGGTGCTGGATCGTGTATAACAACCAGAAGCCATAGATTAATCTTCGTATATAAAACACCACAAAAGCGATCAAGCGATCTTCTTAGACAGTGTAAAAGAAACATCCAAGCCAACGGATTCATTTCCTTACTTTATTACTCTACCTATTAGAAATAATTGATTTAAAATAACACTCTTTAATCTATATGTTTTAATCAAATTTGGATAAGTACACAAGGCTATAGTCGATTTATAATAAGCCATTGTGGATTCTTTATTGTACTCAACAGTTTGCAATCGCTTATTGTAGCAGTAGGGACTAGCTTTTTACATTGTCATTCTTTTTAAGCGGAACCATATCGCACTTTTCGTATATGCCCCCTATTCTTTCGACCCTGAGCGGCAACCACAAGCCGATGAATATACCGTAAGGCCGAGGCGATCTCCTGGCCAATTTAGCGTAATAATTTCAGCATGTGCATTGGCGCATGGCTCATTGGCTCCCTCGGCTACCTCAGATCCGATCCCCTCGTGATCGGATGGCCTAAACCGCTTTGAGCCGGGCTAAGAGCTGGTACCAAGACCTGAGTTGGCTTTTCCGCTTTCGGTTTCATTGCCGCAATTCGGAACTGGTTATCGATTACGCTGCTGGACGGCTGCTGGCACTTCTAGGCAAAACTAAATATCATCGCTCCACAGCATCCAGCCCGGCTATCCGTGGCAGCGGCTCCTATTGCAAACCGCTATAATTTTGTGGTAATATACAGTGACGCTCGTTTCAAGCACGTGCTGCCAGCATTTACCCAACTCATATATTAAGTCCCATATACAGCCGCCGCGGCGGACTGCAAACTGAAGTTGGTTACGATACTCAACAACACGTACTTCACAGATTTGTACATTGCGCCATCGTCATCATCATGATTATCATCTTGCCCATCATCGTTGTCAAGTTTTCTGCCCCTCGCCGTTCTGTTTTGTTCTTTAGTTTTTGTTTTTGCTCTTTGGTTTTTCAATTTCAAGTTCGTTGCCTCAGTCTTTGGTTAGCAGGCAGTGGTCTTAGAACAATTGAGGCTAATCGAAACATTTTTATGTCATATTTTCGACAGCTGATGCTGGTCGAAGCGTTTCGATGGGTGCCCCATGGCAATGTTATGCTCTAGACAAAGCCAGGTTAACAAAAATCATTTGATGGAAATCGCTGTCTGAGGTGTTTTTTTAGATTGCTTTAAATTTGGCAATGAAATATAACAATTTGTGCTATCTCTTATATGTTTACTTCGGGGAATAAATGAAAAATGTGTTTCCAACAACAGAGGTAATGGTAAATAAAGAAATAATATTAAAATTAACATTACAATTCTTTTGTAACGTGCTTTCTATTATAGCTGTTATTGTTTTTTGCTGATAAGTATTTTCGATTTAAAAGAAAGACTAAGTTAACAATTTGTTAAACTCTAATGTTAAGCATAATTGTTATGCATATTAATGCAGCAAACAAAAGACTAAGGGACGAACGTGGGTTCACTTTTCAGGCAGAAACTTAATACTTTCTAATTAGTTTTGTGCGCAAAATATAATTTCTACAAAAGAATCTAATATAATCATAGCCTTAATTTATGCACTTCTCATAACATAAATGAGATTTCTTTTAGCTAAGCCCCATTGGGCCAACTGGTTTACGACAATGAAGCAACCATTTGGAAGTATCCATCAATAACACACGAAACCTCGGATGGAGCTAAGCTTCAGGTCCTCAAGTGTGCGAAAAGTAAAAATAACAGATACAAAGCCAATCTCTGGACTGTTCACAGTTAAATGACGATGTGGCCTCCCTGGGCTCTTTATTGACAAATCCCCATCGATCGATAAACATATAAGACAAATAGAAAAAATTTCCGCACGGGTCTCGGGAGTGTAGCGACAAGCTTTAACCTTCCAAGGTCTGCTCGAATCTGTTGGATCTGCCCGGCTCCACGGGCATGAATGATCAATTTTATGTTTGTGGCTGCCTGGCATAAAGTCACTCAATAAAATTACAAAAAATTGCGACGCCGAGAAGAGAGAACAAAGACCGCTGGCAGATGCCCAGATGCCTAGATTGATGGGCCCGGCCCGTCTTACTGACCAACTGGCCAAGTGGCGTCATTGCCAAGTCGAAGATGGGACACTCTGCGGACCGATAAGGTCACTGGATCGTCTTCCAGTTTATTCCAGTTGCAGTTTTCCCACCAAGCGTTCGGCGGGGCCCAGGGGTTAGGGTATTATGATAACATCACGCAGCGGCAACGGAAGTATGTACGAGTATCTATTTTTGTGGCACCGCCTGTCATCGCGCCGCTCGTTGTTAACAGCTGCCCGAAGCGCTTACAACAATGCGACTTCAATTAAAGCAGCCCAGCAACCTTGAACTCTCGTTCAATCAGCGGCAACAGCCTGGTCATCCCCACGACATCCTTTCCGCCCCATCCAGCCGAGCCCGGACCCACACAGCAAGAAATTATATTGAAACACGATTATCAATCTAAGTGTATGTGATTTTCGTTGAATAATGTGTTTTGTGCAAGCCAAAGCAAATGAATTAGGCAACGAACTCTTAAGTTTGTTAGTCACATTTCATTCCAACTCCATCTTCTTAGTAGTTTTAATAATTTTATTGGAATTATTAGTAATTTATTCTATATTATTTCATTTCACCCTTACAGTGGGTATATTGATTTTAGGCAGACATTTGCTCCGCTGTAAAGGAGATATTTAAAGACCATTTTGAAAAATAAATATCCTTGATTGAGATCAATATAATAGAAATTTCGTAATGTAAATGCGTAATACGCATTATTTTTTGTTTAAATACCTAAATCAGAATTGTACACCATACATTCATCTTGCTTGTATTCTTCTTGTATTCTTGCTTTTAAATAACATTATCTAAGCAGTGGATTTACAAAGCTTTGATTATCCATTTAAAAGAGATCTACATTTTTCTGTGTGCACGAAAGACCCAAGCTGCAGCTGTCAATCTGCGTTCATTCTTTGCCTTCGACTTTGACTTCATGGCGGCAATCATCGAGAGTTGGCCTTTGTCTGCGCCCTTTCCCCTGGTCCACTGATCCCCTGGCCATGCCCTGCCCCTGCCCTTGCCCTGGTATCTTTTGGCCCGGTTCATTCCTTGGCGTCAACGCCGTTAGCTGTCGTTTAGTTTATTGTTGCAAATTGTTCAGTGAATTATGTGCCGAACTGCTTGCTGCCAACGACCACACACACAAGTGCCAGTGAGTGTGTATGTTTAAAGGCTTGGCAGGAAATTTGATATTACGGATTTATTGGAAATGACTTTCGGTTCACCCCGCGGTTTCGGCTTACCAGTTGTGGGATTCCTTATTTTGGAGCACATTTATGATTTAAAATCATGAAAGTTCTATAGGACGTTAACTTATTAATACATTTCAGTTCATTAAACTGATTGAAATGAAAGTGCTCCAAATTACTTTGCTTATATTTACAATTGCCAAAGTAAAGTTCACAAGGCATCATTTAAGGTAGCTATTACTTTTGATTTTTAATCATATCAAACAGATTTAATAGCAGTTTTTCGGCGATGGTATTAATTGCTGTACAAAATAGTTTGTGTATCAGGTAATCCTATTTAAAAAATCAGATCCTTGTTTTCTGCATTTGTTCAAATGCCCATGCAGAGGCCTAGGTATGTAATCGTTATATTTCCTGGCTCAGCCAATGGTTTCTCAACTTGCACATGATCGAGAACCATAGCAGTAGATTGCATCTTACTTCAGGGGCACACATCCAATAATTTGCCTCTCCTTAAGCTGTCAACTCAAGCCAGCCAAATCAAGTTCGTTGCCCAAGTCATTTGCTCTTCAATCAGTAAGAGCAATGGCACGAAAAGGGAAAAACTTTTGATTTTTCTCTTGTCTCATCGCCTTATGTACATTTTCAGCCGCTGCCCACATGCAGCTCCAGTTTTTTCTTTCTGTGCCCTTAATCAAGCCGGAACCCATGCTATCGCTGCCTTTGGCTCACTTCACTCAACCTGGCTCAAGTTGAAGTCGAATCGGAGTCGGAACCGAAGAGTCAGCGAGACAACTACACAACCCACACACATGTTTCTGGATCGGATCGGATCGGATTGGATTGGATCGGGTTAGACTATGGGTTGAGGTATGGCTCTGGTCTGGTCTGGGTACGATAATGGCAGCGATTGCAGCTCTCGGCTGATGTTTGCTTCTTTTGCTTGTTAAGCTCTGTGCCTACTTTGATTTTGCTGTGCTCCGTGTGTCTCCAGACATTTGTCTTTGGCTCTTAAGGTTTCTGCCTGCTGCCTAGTTTTTCGTTCGTCGTTGATTTTTGTTACCCCTCAAATGCACTTTCAATTGCAGACAGCTTGACGTATATATATGTAGCCGGGCCAGAGCACTATATCTCTCATTTATCTATCTATATACGAACCTACCTATATTTCGCCTGTCCCTGGCTGCTGCTGCCTCACTTGCTTCAGCCGAGCACCGAGTCGGAATAGAAATTGGTCTTGGAATTGGAACTGAAATCGGAATTCGAGTCTCTGAGCTCTGAGCCCGGGCTACCCACAGGCACTTTGGCTTGTGGGCCGTGGCTCCAACTCCAGATTCGGCTCCAGCTTCCCCAAAGATTCAGCTGCACCTCGGCTTTTGTCCTGTCCCTTCTGCATGGCTCACATACTGCGTCGGATTGGAATTGGGATGCGGATTTAGACTTGAAGTCGTCGTCAAGTAGCTGCCATGTAAAACGCTTCCTACTTCGGCCGACCAATGAATGCATTGTAATAATTTGGAGACCTATTGCAGCGCTCGGGCACTACGCAAATTATGAGGTAGCTGGTTTCCGTGCATAGATTTGATCCTTTGAAATAGTCTTCGGTTAACGAGATCTTTAGTGTCTTCTATTTCGATCGACCTAAACCTACGTTTATATAGCTATTCGATCGCTTCCAATTACCTCAATTAAATTTTCAATTGCCTAACACTGTGCGCAGAGCCTTTCTACTTCGTTTTCCACATGAACTACCTTAAGTTTTCCTCTCCCATTTCTATTCGAAATGCTTTTGCTGACTGTAATCATACTTTTGTGATGTATTTACTTTAATTAAATTACGTAAAGTGTTACGTAGCTCAAGCACGCACAGTTTGAAGCCCCCAGTGGGCGCCCTACCTTCCCCGAAGTCTCCCATATCATTGCAGTTCGCCACATACATAGACCATTCAACTTGTGCTTTCATTAGAAAGCTAAAATAGTTTAAAGCCCTTTGAGTCTTCTTGTTATGTAGAAAGAAGAAATGGAAAACTAATAAAAATAATACACATAAATCCAAATATTGTTTCTGCCAGACAGTTAATAAATGGCCGAATTTGCAAGTCAGTTCCACTTGCTCTTTAAAAAGCGAATCTCACCGAAATTTAAGCAAAATTTATCACCGACCAATGTGAAATTCCACTAATAATTTTTCAGCGGTGTTGATGGCTTTATTGACATCGCCAGAAATGATTCGAGCTGTAGCAGCGAAAATTTAATCAAAGACCTAACCCACGAACCTGGACGTTCTCACATAGAAAATGAAAACGAAAGCTGAAAGACAGATGGATCGTTCGATGTGAGCTCTTTTTACACTTGGCTTACACGACGACTGCGGCGTCGGTAAAATTAATATACCAAACAATTACACGGCCCGGCAAAACAATTTTAAGCCCAGTTAATGCCGTCGCACAGTGGCTGCAAGCCACGCAAATTCGCCGCGAAAAATTGCCCACAATTGCCAGTGGCCGAGAAATGAAAGCGCTCAAATTTGCATACTCGTACTGTCAAATGAAGCGTAGCAAAAGGAAAATTGCTACACATACTAATTGGAAAAGAAATGCAAAACCAATGCAAATGAAAATAATGACAGGGCGCGGTTTGCGAAGCTGTCTAATTATTTATTTGACATTGGCAATGACAATGAAACCGAGAGTCCCACAGCAGAGTAATGGATTTTTCTTTCAACTGCTTAAGTTCGTTTTCCATTGAAATCTTATTTGGACATATAAACCATACGTAGAATGATAAGAATAATAAAAAACAAGTATGTTGGACACAATTGATAAGGAATCTTTAGTACTTTCTCACCTAAAAAAGGTGATATATATTTGAATTCATGTTGTCATGATAGCTACTCGAACCACTGTGCGTTGGCTACAGTCTGCTGATGCTCACAGTGTTTGAAAGTTAAGACTTTTGCTTTCCTTCCCCCGACTTGGTTTTTGCTTTTGGAAAGACCAAGCAAATGGATAAACAAGAGTTCAAGAGGTTGTCAGCCCCGCCCCTTTGCGCACATGAGGCAAGAAAGAAAAGAAAGTTATTACAAAATTAACAGAGGCTGACAGCTGACAAGGGCAGAGGAATGGGGCCGAAATGGAACTGTATCTAGCTTGAGTTGGGTCCGACCGCCTCGGGCAGAAAATGTGACAAATTTGGAGGGGAAAAGCTCGTATGAGCGGGACTTACCACCTCCATTGTTGGCACTGGAGCAGTGTTTGGAGCTGAGTCCCTGGCCCGTGTTGGATGCAGAGTTGGGCAGTCCGCAGCCGCTCATCACGCCGTACTTGATGGGCTTGAAGTGGAAGAACGAGGGCGAGTAGCCGGAACCGGCGCGACTCAGGGAACTGAACTGCTCCTCGCGGTCCTCCACGTACAGGCCCTCCTTGCCCATGGCCGCCAGTTGCCTGCCCTTGGGCATGAACATCACCAAGAAGACCGTGGCGGATGTGGCTACCAGACCGAAGGCCACGCAAGCGTCCTTGTGCCGCTCGGCCACGGCCAGGCCGCATAGCATCCATCCCAGCCAGATGGGGATGGCTCCTCCGATGGCCAGCCCAATGTAGGTGGCCTCACGGTAGTTGTCCCTGATGCCGCGCGACTTGATGGCTAGCACGGCGATGAAGACGATCAGAAAGACAATGTAGATCAGCGAGAAGAGCAGCTCCGAGAACTGCGTCTTGCAGAGCGGTATTAGTACGGTGCTAACCGCCGCTATCCGGGTGTAGATCTCCGGAGTCCCGTCCAGCGTTGTGTAGGACGTGGGGTAAAACAGTGCCGAGTAGTTGGTCTGTGAGGCCACCGTGGTGCTAAGGAAGCCACTGCCCATCACAGGCACACTGGTGGTGTATACCTCCGGTGGTTGGGTGAGCAGCCACTGCCCTCCGATCGCTACCTGGATGAGCAGCGCAAAGAGGAGCAGCAATCCCTGGTATGGAGCCGGCAGATACACCCCTCCATTTAGACTAATCAGAAATACGCATTTGACCAGCAGGGCGGCAAAGACCAGGGCGTAGGCCACGCCCACTCCGAAGCGGATGGCCCCGCAACTGATCAACGAGGGCTGTGCGGTGATGATGGCCCCCAAACTAGCGCAGGCGAACAGACCGAGAAGCAGCATCTGGCCCAGAAAGAGGTGCCTACGCGACGGGGACGTCCGCCAGGCCTTGAAGAGCACAAAGATCTCGAACGCTGCCATCATGAGCATGGTGAGGGTGGCCAGGACTAGCACCGGCACCACCCACGGCTCCTTGCGTAGTCCCGCGAAGGGCAAGTGGGTGGACACTATACTGGGCGGTGTGCTGTTGGAGCTGCTCCCGGGAGTCACCCGTCCAGTGGTGCCGGCTGCTCGCGCCTTCGCCCCTGAACTCCGACGGGGCGTGGCTGGTGTGGTGGTGGACGTGGTGCTGCTAGAACTGCTGGCCGATAGTGTGGGTACCACAAAGAATTCCGTCGACATTTCGAGACGGGCAGCACTGGAGACATTGCCACCCGGAAAATTGAGATCCAATTGTTTGGCAGATCGCTGGGTCTGAGGAGCTGCCGGAGTAGTGGTACTAGTGGTGCTACTTGTAGTACTTGTAGTCGTGCTGGTAGTAGTGGTGGTGCTGGTGGCATTACGGCTACTCGGCTTAAGCACCTGGTAGGCGTTGCGATCCGATTCCTGGCTGGTCACCAGGCGCACCCGCCGCCAAATGTTGTTGCCATTAACGCTGAGGCTGCGCGACGCCGGCGTGGTGGCGATCAACTGCATGATCAGCAGCAGGATCAGCAGCAGGTGGCGTCTACCGGCCATTGGATGTGGTGACCTTCGATGCCCTGGACCTCTGACAATATAATCAAACGCGGCACATCTCTTGCAAACGCACACTAACCACGCACTCGCGATCGCGATTGTTCAGGTTCGTAAATTCTTCAGTCCTCGCAGGCCCTAGATCATGAATTCTTCTTCTCGATTCTCGCGCTAAAACGTCCGCTCGCTCCGATCGACCAACTGCAACTGACTGGCGGCTCTGCAAGTTGGGCTTTGGACCGGCTTAGTCGTTTGAGACCAGTTTGACGGCAGCCAAGTCGAACTAACACTTGTTTGAGTTCGATGTGCGTTTGCTAACCCGGCTAACACTTACAGGAACGCAACATGATGCGTGGGAGGCAGTTGGGGTTTGGGGCGCTTTATATGATTTTTTGCAATGTAGAGTATTGCACGAGCATTTACTAAAGCATCCTTTGAATTTGATACAACATTCGTTACTCGATCTTCTGGCTTTAAGGTTTAGTATATAGCTTCAACAACTAATGTTCTAAATAGCTCAATGTCTTGCTGAAGGGCTATTGATTTCCTCTCGAAAGCTATGGTACTTAATTTCCTATTTAGAGCCAGTAAGAACTCAATTTATCTTTAGCTTCCGTGCTAATCCGCTGGAACATATACTTTAACACAACATTTACATACGTAAGTTTTTTTTCCATTTGATAATTATTCCAATTAGATTTCATATTGCGGGATATTAACATTGGACACAATTTTTTCCTCTGCGGTTGGTTGCAACATCAACTGCAGACGCGATCCACAGACCTAGCTCAGGATCCACACTCAAACCGACTGCGGGATGGAGAACACTTTCATTCGTTCTGCATATGCGGAATTTCGGTTTATGGGCTCTGATGCTCGAGTTGGCTGGTAGGAAAGTGCTATGGGCCATTATCTATTAGCCAACCGCTTTTACGGTCTCCTCGCGGAGCCTCTCTCCTCGAAAACGAGCCAACAAAAGGCCAAATAGCGAAATCCGAGCACAAAAGGTGATTGTAAATCAAAAGAGCGCTAATGGTATATCGATATACAAAGTGTTGAGGCGGGAAAGGCATCGCCAATAGCGTTAGAAACGGCAATAGCAATAGCAACCCGCTCTGATTCCTTAGGTCTTATTGTATTCGGCGCGCGCTTTCAGTCAACCGCAGTTAGAATTCAGATCACCTGAATGAGTGGGCAAAATGTAGCTAGAAGCTGTATTGCATAAAATCGGACTTTAAGTTGGTCTAGCCCGTAATCACAAATATGTATGTAGTCTTCAGGGACTCCCCACAGGTTCTGACCTAAATAAATATCTTAGAGCTATTACTGGGGAATATCTTAATGCATAATCATATTGTTATACGATTCTCGAAACTATGTAATCTTCGAACTCATGTAAGATATTCGCAATGACAGTCCGATTTTGCCTAGCTCTAATTCCAAATGGTCCTGTGAGAGGAATTCTAGCCCAAGCGAACCTTATTGGCCACTGGATATTCATGTCCATATTTGGCATGGCTCGCAATGCGCAGCCATTAGCCGCAACAAATGTTATGTAGATCGTGTCGACGGCGGACTGAGCTGCGCCCCCGCCCCCTTAGAACCGGGCTAACTTGCCACCGCCTGACTTGCCAACTTACGGTATCGTTAGTGACGATCTTTGAGGGTCTGGAGCGAATGGAGGGTCGGAGTCCGGCAATCTGTATTGACATGGAGGCGGGTAAATAACCTTTCGGCATGGCCCGAAAACAGAATCGGCAAAAACAATTCGCATAAATGAGCGCATAGTCAAATTTGTGACTGGCCATAACCGACCATAACTCAACTCGGCTTCTGCTGCGATCATGATCTTGAGCGATACTTTGGTATATACGATCTGTACCTGTCGCCGTGCCTGTTCGCCATGTAGATCTTATAGTAGAGAGTGAGACATTTAGACAGACTTTGTACTACGAATCGAGCAGGGATGATGAGGCAGCGTAATTTATGATCTTTTCAATTACAACTTGTCTCTGCCGGATGAAATTCCGTTCATGGTGTGCTTAATCCTGGCATAAGCTTAGCTGGCGATAATTCGGTATGCCTCCGTCGTCCGATTCCCATTATCCGTTTAATTAAAGCTGTCACTTGGCTGTTAGCCGAGCCAATCGGCCAGCTTCGCCTGGCAACAGTCACAGTGCGTTATGTAATCCTGCGGCCTTAGAGCCATCTTAGCTAATTAAAAGGCATTCTAATATTACGTTTCGCCTTTCTCCCGACCGCCGGATCACGTTTCACGACATACCATACCCAAGATCCGAGACACATTGCGTTAATAACCCCTGACTGAGCACAAGATCAAGGCAGCGCGGGGGCTCGTGCGCAGGACAAGAGTCAATTGGCCCACACCTTGGCCAAAAAATTGGTCCTTCTCTCTAATATCTAATTCAAGTTTCATGTTGATTCATACCTGACAGCAAGTACCATTTATACCAACATATGTATGTTGAATACTTTAAAACAATACCATAAACAAGAGAGATAGCCAGCTTCTGGCAGTCGACGCTTGTATATAAAAATGACTTTACGATCAAAAACATCGGAACTGCTTTTTCTTTTTATTGTTTTCCATCAATTTCCCGAATGTTCCTATGGCAACTTTATGATATAATCGCCCGATTTTGGGAAAGTTTCATTTAAACGACTATTTTAAAAGGCTAACTATAGGCTATACCGAGTCGGCTGTTAAATCTGATCAAGAATATATACACGCCAGGTTCACCTGTAGTGAATTGCAAGATGACTGAAAATTCAACATAAAGTATAAGAAAAGATTTTAATAGTCTAGGTCAATTTCTACTAGACAATATCTGGATTCTATTGCGTGCATTATCTTTTTCGTTCGGCTGTATCGCTCTCATTACTCGATTTGTGTATCAACTTTCTTTATGTTTACAAATTATTCAAATTACTCGATGAGCCTAGAATATTTGCACGATTTCGCAGGGAGAAATAACCAAACTGGCTGTGACCTCGCCGCCTAGATGGGCTTATATTACTTTAGCCGAATAAACCTATGGCGCCAAGACCTCGAATCCGTACCGAAATTGATTGATTCCAGGTGATTTGAATGTCTGGCCTGAGACCTGGAACCGAACCTCAACCCCGGACCTCCACCTCTACCTGTACCTGGACCTGGAACCTCGAAAACTTCTTCCATGGACGCGGATTGGAGGCTAAAGAAGTGCCGCCAGTTGGCTTGGCCAACGCAATGGGTCCGATAATCGGGCCGGACCCATGCTTGCGGCTCTTTTTAGGCGCCACAATTTATATGCCAGTGGACAAGACGGGGTCAAGTGTCAATCGGCGAACGATTTGCAAATGTTTCCGCTCATAATTCTATGGTGCAATTAACTTTTGGACATTTCGATCGCTGAATTTTTGGGCCAAGCAAATATGCCGTCCGTAAATCTTCAGTGTGAGGGGTGGGGGGGGGGGGTTACATTTAATTTAAATTAAAACCAGTTGGTCCAGTGCATTGAACCTGCCTCCCGCGGAATGAGCGGGACTCGGATACCAAATATTCAGAGACAAAAGCCTTTTGGCGATCTTATTTATTTATCAATATGTAGTGCGCTTCCCTAACCCTTTCCTCCATATCGTTCGCCACCATTTGCCCGTGTTCATTGTCGTCCCTAAAAGAGGGAATTCTGATTTATAAGAGGGTCTTGGCCAAATGCCCGTCTGACCGTCTTCATCCCCTCGCCAGAACACCTCCTTCGCGACGGGGCTGCGCTTTAATCACGTGCGTGCAATGCGCACATGATGATGCGCCCCAATCGTCCCCCGTTTCGCGCCCTCAGTATGGCCCGATTCTCGATCCCTACTCCCCTATCCCATCCTATCCCAGCCGATCCCATCCCATCCCAGAAGCGATCCCGACCCCTCCGATGCTCTTGACGATGCTGGGATGCCGCCCTGGACTTTGCTTTTGTTACTGGTGTTGCAAATGCTGGCAGGCCAAACACCCAGTGAACATTGCTCAACGGAGGAGTTTGCCCTCTTGCATTGCACAGTGGTGTGCAGGTGAATAGGGAGGGACTGGTTTTCATACACACGCAAAATAATATTTAGGCGGAATATATGAAACCTAGATGCTGATGAATGCATTTAAAACATTTTTATTTTTATTTTAATATAACATATCCTTTATTATTTTAGGATGGTCTTCGACGTTTGAATTCGTTTACTAATAACAAGGTAGGGAGTTTTTCCAATCGTGCCATATTTCTTAGTTCGATCCTTCCACCAATTAAGACAATAACGTTTATATATTTATTCTGTAATTTAACTGAATCCTTCGTTTTACTTTAATAGGCCTACTTCGCTGACCTCCGGTGTGCTCCCCGCTTTTTGTTTAGTTCCATTATGCAGAATGCATATAAATGCAAGTGCAAGCATCGAAGTTAGTACGCGAGTGTTGGCTCGACTTGGCTGCCGTTGTGTGCGAGCACGCATGCGTGAAGCGTCCGTTTTAATCGTTGCCTGGCCATCGAATATTTCTTTGGCCAAGACGCTCCGACGGCGATGACGTCGTGGAAAGCTTGCTCGTAAATCCGGCGTATAAAATGCACATAGCTCGGCACATTGGTGCCGGCCAGGAAGGGGAGCGCTAGGTAGGGGAGTCAATTGTGCTGTGCTGTGGGGAGTGGGGATTGTGGGGTGGGGTCAGCACCGATCGCGAACTTGGTCGAGCCAGGCACAAGGCCTTCAGATGGTGGCTAACTCGGCTCTAAGGTGCCCGACCGCAGTGGTCCGCTTGACCAAAGGCTGATTTACTATGATCCGCTTGAATTTTATGTGCAGAAAGATAAAATTTTTAAGATATTGACACCTTGTTAGGCGTTTGAAAGACAGCCGGTGCCGGGATAGCCGGGATTGCCAAGGGTCTTCAATAAGGAAAAGAATTCTTCTCGGCCATTATCTGCACCGGGAACGCCCGCCGATCGCACCTTCCCTGGATTCGCATTCCCATTACCATTCCCATTCGCATTGGCAGTTGCCCTTTTGCGTGGCTAATTGTGGTTAAAATTAAGTGCATTTCCCGTCGTCAAATGCATAAAATTGGGCCAGATAATCAGGACGTCAGAGTCAGAGGTTTCTTTAGGTCCTCTCCTGCTATCTTGGCCTCTGTGTGGGTGTCAAAGGAAGGCTTTGTTAAATTTATGGAATAATACATATCTTTACGGCTTCATTAGCGAAACCCTCTCGGAGAACCCAACCCCCAGCCCACCAGTCCACAAAAAGGCCATTCGACACGCTGTCTGCATTAGCGCCAAAAGGATCGGCATCGACATAGTCATCAAGTGTCTTCCTCTTCGTCTCCCAAACTGCAAGACGTTGTCTATCTATCTGTCACTACGGCGAGTCGGCCCTCATTCTCGAAACCCTGAGCCCGCGAGACTTTGTATGCACACTTCAAAGGGGTTCAGCTCGGGTCGCTTCGATCCGGTTCTGTAAGCTAGCAGTGCACCACGACTTGGTTTAAAAGAATGCTTCAAAGTACGGAGATTACGATTCTCAACTTACGATATCTGTAGGTCGAATATATATACCGCTAACTGAGAATGGAGATGAAATGGTGATTGGAAACAGGCATTTAACAAACTTAACTTAAATAAAATTGATAACTTCTCTCAATTTTATTTTATACATTTCCAATCCTCTTTATTTGATTTGACTGCAAAGTATTATTTCTAATTAAATTAGTTCATTTGCACTCTTGTACATAAGTGCACCTCCAATTCGGTTACTTTTTAGACGGAAAGCATTTGGTTTCGGGTTGGTTCTTAGCTTCCCAGATTGATTGAGCCTTTTATTAAAGCGCACGTACAGCGTATTAAATAAATTATTAGTTACGTTCCGGAACGGAACGGAACCGAACCGAAGGGAATGAGCCCGTCCCAGACTCCACACCCGAACCCAGAGCAAAGCCCTTTCTTCTCGTTCGTCAGATTCTGTGGCAAGAGTGCTGTGTTGCGGTTCGGCATGGTGATGGTGTCATATGGCACAACGCCCCCGAAGGTGTTGTGCGGGAAAATCTGAGGGACATGGCGGGAATGGACACAACGAACGGAATTCCTTTTCCTACTCGAAGAACGTCGCTTTGTGCGCGGCGAGTCGCGTCCGTGGGCCCGGGCCTGTCCAGGTAGATGTCTATGCATTTTGCTTTATGGTCCAGCCACGTATCAATTATGTGCCAAAGTGCTAATGGCTGTTGACGGCTTCCACCGTCCATTGTGGGTGTTGCCCCAAAGGAACATTCCTCGGACGACGTTCATTTGCCGCAAAGGGTTTACATCTGCCGCGGCTAAATTAGTTTTCCACTTCTCCGCACGGCAATGCAAGCGATTTCCTTCGGGCGAAAAGTGAAAACCAGTTTTAATTACTTCGCCGCTTCGGCGGTGAATATCGCGTGTCGATCTCCAAGCGGGCCATTTCAATTATGACACAAATCCATCGCATGCCAAGCCAACTCCAATCCAACGTTAGATATCCAAAAACCTGCAAAGCCCAGTTAACGAAGTCGTGGCCAACTTTTCACAGGTATGAATACTTTCTAATAGGTAAATGCATAAACAAATCCCTCTCTAACTCTTGTGGTTTTTAATTACTTACCTATTACTCGAGACTTCATTGGATTATTAATATTAAATATGTTAAAATTATCCCCGTCCAGTCTACCACCATTTATAGAGTTCCCACAGAACATCCAATACACGAGTTCTGGCCAGCACCGAGACAAACAATTGGACAATAACGCCCTGGCTACCGAATCTGATCATAACCATCAACAATCAGGAGTCGGCTTACAGCCAATCACCCAAACTTGCTGTTGTCCGCACCGCTGGTTCGGGTCTTTGGGGTCGGGTCCGTAATGCCCATCTGCATCCAATTAGACGGAGGCCCAGACGAAGGCTTTCTTCTCAGCCATTCCTTGTGGCTCTGGGCCCTCGCTGAGCCCAATTCCGTTGGCCTTTTTCGGGGCCAATCAGCTAGTAACTTATACGCTTGTCGTTTACAGCGCATGATTAATGACCAACAAGGGCCTTAGACCAAAGTTGTTAAGAATCCCGCGCTGGAATAAGGATGCCAACCGAGTTTGGGTCCCAGCATAGCTTAGCCCAAGACTTTAGTTCCAGCTGCAAGCTGCAATTGGCACTGTCTTGGCCCAAAAAGACCAGAACAAAGTCAACGAATGAAGGCCAATCGTGGTAGGAGCCTGGGCTAGTCCTACTTCTGTGAGTAAATAGAACCATTTAAGTATTGGTTTTTGGCTGCGTATTAAGTGCCACAAGTATTTAAGTGTTATTACTTTCTGATTCAATACATTTGCAAGCTATTTAAAATATTTTGCGAGGAGCTGGACAAAAAAAAAGAAACAAAAGAAACGTAAATAATCCTGACAGTTGATTAGTCTAGTTTCGCCTGAAACGCGAAATCTAGACTCCAACTTGAAGTGATTTCACACACCGAATTTCGAGAGAAAATATTTATTATGCCAGATTGATATCTATTCATGCCCCTAGCCCAGATACTTAATTACCAGATCGTAGAGTACAGAAACAAGTAAATAGCTGCTGTACATGTGAGTTTCACACCTGAATGTAATCGAATTTTTATCATTTTACCTCCGCATTGCATTGTTGCCAGGCAGCCTGCAGTTTTGAGTTGGAGTAGGAGCTCAGCTGGCTGCTCGCGAGCAGCCAGCAAATTGAAATTTATTGCCACTGAGCCACTGGAAATCCCGTCTGCCGTCTTTAGTCCCTGCTCCCTGCTCCTTGGACTCTGGCCTCCTCCATCGAATAGGCGAGATTTGGGGCCAGGCCAGGCCAGGGCAGGGCAATGCAAAGAATGGTGCTGCTGCTTTTCTGTTTATTTTTTGGCCAGTCCAACTGGTCGCGTATGTGGGTCGCGTTTATTAGTGCCGGTCCTTCCCCTGGGCCAAGACTTATTGTTAGATAAGAAGTGTGACGTTAGCCCATTAGAGTCGGCCGAGGATGATGGAGCGTCGGAAATGGGGAACCGCGAATCCGCGGCCGGGAATATGGCATCGAGGATCGGGAATCGAAAATCGGGGATCGCACATCGCCTTTGATTGCCAGTCAGTCTCGGATTCAGCTCGCCAGTCTCGAGCTTAGTCACTTGCCATCACGTGGCCACTGCGAAATAGACCAGGCCGATTACCAAACCAACGCCCGCACGACTTCCACTCGTACTTGACTTGCTCTTGGACCAGGATTGGACTTGGGCTCGGACTTGGACTTGGTCTTCGACTAGAAGCTTTGTGGACTTGCCTACCGCCATCAGAGATTTATGGCTTAGATAAGCGCGAAAAGTTACAGATGCCCATGCAGCGGCAACCACTGCAAGGCGCGTCGCGGGTTTAGTTCGCGTTTCTCATTCGTGGGTGGCTTAATAAGTTTCGCCAGGCAAAATAGCTATTGAAAAAAAATATATAGGAACATTTTCCGCATTGGCCACAGATCTTTTCAATGTTTAATTTCATGAATACTAAAGTTAAGCAACTAAAGTTGGTTGTCCGAAGACATGACTCAATGCTAGCTTTTCCTGCAGGCTACAATCTAAACTTTTTAACATGACACTGGAAAAGTAAACAAATGGGTATAACCCAAACCAATCTAATGAACCAATTCATTTATATACATATGTATAGTCATATTTTTAATAAGATTCAAATGCTTTGTACTTCAAACCATTGGAATTATATGTGCTCCACACTGTAGCAATTTTATGCGATTCTAATTGACTAGCATGTGTCATAAATTTGGCACTTAAAACTAGCGGTATAAATAACATTAATGTGACAGCAGAACATACTTAAACTATATTAAAACCAGTTTTACTAGTGAACCCGATTTAATCAATTTGAATCATTTGATGTTATACTTTACGGTTGCTGAGAGCTCAAATGTGAAGATAGTGGCTTTGGCAGTTCTTAAGGCCAATATTTATAAGCGAAAAAAGTGAAGAGCCTACTAGCACTGAGCCAAATCATAAAAACAATGTTATTTAAATTAGTTTAAATAAGTCATACGTCTTATTTATAAATCTCCCCTCGCTGGCAGTGCCTGCAGCACGTTGTTGTCGTCGTCTCGTTAGCGTGGCGCGATTGCTGGCTGCGATTGTAAATTGGCAACAGCCAATGGCCAAGAGCAGGAGCAGCCGGATAGGCAGCAACTATATCCGAGTCTACTTCTCTTCTGGTCTAGTCCTAAGGGCCGATCGATAAGGATCATAGTCAGGCCGGGGCTCTTCGTCTCCATTTCGCACAGAAGAGGCCCATCCTTCCGCTGGGAGTCCGGCTAAATTAATGAATGCCGCTTTTAATTCCTATCGGCTTTATCGCAGCGGCTGCATCTTAAATGAGGTCAATTATCAGCCAAAAGTGCAAGTTGTTCGCCAGCACCGAGTCATTGGCAACCCCTTTCTGCGGTCTTCCTCCCAGATGAGTTATCTATCTGCCTCATAAAATTGAGTTTCACTTTCAATTGCCGCAGCTCGGCGAGAGTAATAGAAACTGCACATTAAACGCAACACGTGCCACGCTTCATGGGAGCAACAGCAACAACAGCAACAGCAGCAAGTACAACTGCAGATGCAACAACCTCACCTTCCTCCTCCTTTCAGTTCCTTCGCCTGCACTTTGCAATAAATCACAAAAAGCCCGCTCTGTTCGTAATTAGCGCAGGGAAAAAGCGCAGCAACAACATCATCAAATATCACACAATGCACATTACTCGGGGAAAAAGCAAAGAAAGCATGACGAGGCAATGAGACTACACTGGGCAAAACTATTGGTACATTAAAGGGAGAAAAGTGTTCAGACTTATTTATACCTACTTCCTAGTTCAATGCATGGATTAAAAGAATAGCTACGTGTTAGTTATCAAAATACAATTATGAAAAGGAAAAATCAATGGCGAACGCTTTTCCCGAGCTCCTCGATTTTCAGATACTCAATAATAATCAGATGTTGTGTTTATAAAACAAATGCACTAATTTAAGAGTGTTTGACTTAAGACTAAAATATAATTAAACTTCAATAGGCTACATATTTGAGAATCAACAAAGGGCTTAATTCTCTCAGTGTGCAATGGCCAAGTAGTAGTCTTTATTTTCGCGAGCTTGCACTTGCCGCAGAATAGACTGCAATTGTGCAAGCAATGGAGCAGCAACTCGGCCAGTTTCATTAAAAATATTTTGGGTTGAATAACAATAGTAATAATGTAAAGTGCAACGCAGAGTGCCGAGCTGAAATTCAAGTCCATAAAAGAAAAAGTGAAATTTCCAAGCAAACTCAAAGGAAGGCTTTGGTAGCAGCAGCAGCAATCATCTTTGGAAATTTTAGCTTTTGTCTAAATTGCAAATGAGCCTCAGGCCGGAGGCGAAACCCAGGTAAAAGTCTCCCAGGCGGTAAATACTTCCTCTCAAGCCGAGCTCTTCGGATGCGGATCTGTATCTAAGACGATTTCTGTGGATAGGATAAGGAGTCATCGAATGTCATTTGAAAATGTTGTCCAAAGGCTGAGACAAATCAAAAATCGGACCACCGTGAGCGTAACTTTGACGGCATTCTCAAAGCCACCGTAATGTAAGAGTGTAACTATAACAACGGCCAAAAACCTATTAAGTTTTACGATCCTCTTCCTTCACATTCTGAACTGGCTTTTAACTGCGGTCAGCAAACCACCAGGGAACATCTCAGTTGCGGAAATTATTTATGTGGTCCTGGTTCTCGGACCCTCTCGAGTCTTGGCATCCTCCGTTCGGGATCCACCCCTTGCATGGTCAGGCCATTGACAACTTGCACAAATGTTGACCTTTAATTACGACAGCCAACAGCAGCCACAACTTGTTCTGGCCGGCCACTGTTTGCATAACTACGCACCATAACCCAGGGTACGAAAGGCCTATCTTGTACGTATATCCGCACACATGTGTCTGCAAAAAGAAGGCAGCATCCACAAAACGACAACGACGACAAATGCAATTTGTCCAGCTGTAGTGGAGACATGTCTCCGTCTTGGTCACCGGCGGGGAAGTTGGGGTCGGCGGAAACGCACGCATGGCCAGCTTAAGATGAGCAGGCCTCAGGATCACTGTGAATGCTCCACAGTCACTGGCATTGGTAACTTAAAGCTTAAACAGAGCTGTCCATTTATTTACGTAACACTTGGGCAACACTTTTAATTATTTATTAAGATTTGCTTATGAGATAAAAACAGCAATGCAGTTATTGAAATACGATTGTTTAGCCTATTACAATATCAATAAGTCTTATCCCATACTTAAGAGCAACTGAATAACAATGATAAATAATAATTGTCGCCAGAAAATAATCAAAGTGGAACGAGTATTATAACTTCATCTAATCTAGTATAATCTATTATAAAGGTAGGGTAGTTAATGTGATTTCCCTGCGATTCGCCAATTAATTTTCGCACGGGCCACCATCACTGGCGAGCAGTGGCATATGCAGCATCGGACTCCTGGCTCTCGCTGCGGACTGGGTGACAAGTGCTTTGTGTCAGCACCCCGGTTAGCATGTGGAGCTCAAGCGCCTCGCTCCCCGTCCGATGACAATTTTCACGGGACAGGTGGTGGGGGGTTGGGGCGATCGGCTTACACATTAATTATCACTTCTGTAGCTGGTAGCCGCGACTTCTTTTGCCCGAAGTGGGATGAGTAGGAAATCCTAGCGCTGACATTAGATGGCAACAGCACTTAGTTCGTTGCCTTAGTCTTTTGTTTCTGTTGCATTTCCCTTTTTATGCAGCTGTGCCCTCCGCTGTTTACCCAAGTGATAAATGAGCTGATGAAAGCTCAGCAGGGGGTGGGGTGCACAGATTTATGGTTGCCGGGCCTGCTGAATAATCGATAATAATCGAAAGCAACGCCCACTTGGTGGGAGTGGGAGAAGAACTTGGCTCCGACACTCGAGCACTGCCATGTATGAAAATTAAATTATAAAATGCCATGCAAGTGGGGCGGTGGCCAGGAGTATCCTTCCATTCTCAACCCTCCAGTGCCCAGACTGCCATAAAATTGCCAAGCTCCATACGCAAGGACAGCCAGCAAACGAGGGTGGACGTGCGATTTTCCCGACATTTAATGCAATCCAACGGAAGAGGCCAAACGGGGCGGTGACCCTGCTCCCCAAGCGCTTCCTGTGGCATCCTCATCTGCTGCTGCCACGCCCCACTCGTGTTGCACTGGCGTCCAGGATGAGCACCCCGCCCGCCACGCCGCCACCACCCGGACTCCCCCTCCCCACATGCCCGTCAAAAGCAAATAGCCAGCGGGCAGATTTTGTCTTTGCGCGCAAGTGCAGCACGTATCAATTATAGAGGGCTACATGCTAACAACAAAAACTACACTGGTCTCAGCAGGATCCAGCGCAGCAGCCACTACAACGTATTCGCCATGGAGAACGTCTGGTGTGGGCAAGGGATTCAGGGGTGTCCCAGAAATCTCTATCGAAAAAATAAAAATCCCAGAGATTGCCATCTGAGCAAATTCATTTAAAATGAATTTGATGTACATATAACTTAAATGAACGTCCTTGCATTGCAAGCATTTTTTGCAAGTATAACAAAAATATGAACAATTTGACATTAAAGCCTTAGCCTCTCAGGAAAAAAACCCAAATTTAATCTTATGTGGGATACAGATACATTTGACTGCTTCTTCCAATTACCGTGGCCATCCGGAAAACTAGAGAAGGCGCCAATACAGCATCTCGCGTTATTTCAACTCCAATCTCTGGGACAGAGACAAAAATTCGGACCGACTCCAAGTGCCCCTGGAGGCACTCAAACCCAGATCCACACCAGGCCGGGCCAGAGAACTGAACCTAATGGGCAAGCAACAGAACAAAAAATAAAACAGGCCATGCCTGCGTTGCCGTGGCTTTAGCCAGGTTTTGCCGCAGTCCTGCATAAAACATGATTAATTCCTGGCCGGGTAATTTATGTAGGCACATAATTCACAGCGGGACACATTTTTCTAGAGAGTTCAGGCCACGGCCAGGCCGAATGCGGTCGCCACTTAAAGGCATTACTAAAAATAGAACTAGCACACACTCAGGCGAGTTCGAGTGTCGATCATATGGTTACTATATATGCTAAAAATAAAAGGCCATGGCCAGCCGAACCAAACTCAAGCCCATGCCAAAAACGAGCCTCGTGGCGACGACAGCAACGTTGCGACGTTTGATTTAAATTGAAGCCAAAGCCGGGGAAAGAGCCTGGTCTGAAGTCAAGATCAGAGCCATATGTAGGGTCTCATAGCGCGGAGCTGACAATATCATTAAATATTTATGATGGCACGGCTGAGCAAGGCCGGCCAGCGACTAATCCCTAATTAGATCTGCCCGCTTCGTTTGCGTACTTAGCTGGAAAAACTGTCAAGTTCTTTGCCTAAGTCTTTTGTTATTTTCTTCGAGACGAACTGAAATTTTAAAAGGCTTCAAGAAGAACTGAAAGTCCAAAACCAAATTCCAAAAATTCGTTGTCCTTATTTATATCAACTTCATCTCTTTGAATTTCCTGGGACGCTCGATCTGGCATAAAGTAGGAAGCCCTAAGTGAGTCGTAAGTTGTGGCCTTCCCTTCTGGGGCCACCGGTATGGGTATGGGCAGCTTGACATGATTACGATGCAACCCACAGCAATACTATTTGTTATCTTTATGCGCTGCCTGCTGTCACTCGAGGCGGACTTCCTTCGCGATGTCGATGTAGAATCATGAATTGAGCCTTTGCATGCGCCAGTGACAAACGATGATGCTTCCGTGCTCATCTTTCCATCGGATCTTTCCCATTGCCCCGCGAAGTCCCAGCCAGAATGGCATAAATTCTGGGCAAGCAGGCGAGGAGGTGCTGGTGGTGAAGGAGCAGTAGGATCTGTTGCTGCGACCCGCTGGCTTTCATTTCTAATTTTTGCATTTGGTCCATGGCTACCGATCGGCCCGGAGTTGCGATCCGTGGCCGGCGATGTTTTAGTGCATTTTATTGCTTTATTTGAGAGTCTGGCATTGCAACGCTTGTCAATTTTACAACTTTATAGAGGAGAGCTCTTATCGTTTGCATATTTATGCATGATCCTCTTCCGATAGTCTGGCCAATCCCCATACCACAAGCCCCAAAATGATTCTGTTGCTGATTCTCGATCCTATTCCCGGGCCCATTGTCCATGTCTCTTAATATTTTTGACATATTGGCCGGCCCATAAGTCTGGTCCCTGGCCGAGAAGCCTCTTATTGTTGTTTGCTCCTTCCCCAGACATTTTCACAAAAAGGAAATGGCAACAACAAAAATGAAAACAACAACAACAACAGGAACAATCTTAAAGAAACCCAGAGGACTTGAGTCCGCTTTTAGTGTCTGCGTTGCCTTCTCGCATTTGAATTGCAAATCCTATTATGACTTGTGAAATTATAATTTTTCTAGTTGCCTGGCTGAAGTCCCCTTGCCCATCACACCCCCCCCCCCTTGCCACTACCACTGCCCCACCTCCAGGGCCCCATGTCCATGTCCAGTCATAACCGCAGAAGGTTCAATAGCATGAATTATGCATATGCAGACGGTTTCGTTCTTTTGGTTTCGTTTCGTTTCGGGAAAATCACAAGCACACGCATCCACATGAACTTAGTTATGATAACGTTGCACATTTCTGACTCCTCCGTGTCCTAGACAAAAACAGAGACGCGGCCGCTGAACGCAGCTCTTCATATTTGTTTTGGCCAGAAAAATTACCCAAGCGAACAGAATCTGCAGTGATATTATATTATCACTGATTTTATTTAAATATTTTCCAGTCTGTGTGATCAACGCGAAAGTGATCTGATAAATTTGTTGCAGGTTCTGGCTTAACATGTCATACAGATCTTAACTCTATTAAATATAATTAATATACTACTACGTATTTCAGGTTTATTTCTCGCAGTGCCGATCGTATGGTTTATGCGTAGCAGCTGCAGCATAGATGGAGATGGAGAAGACTCTGACGACGCCCCCTCTTTTGGGTTGCTACCGCAAAACTCTGGCTGGAGCTCTTTTGGCCTTAACTGGGCCCAAACCTTGGGCCCGAGACCCAACTGGATTTTTTACTGGTGCTGGTGCTGTGGCTGATGCTGATTCTGGGCTGTTGGACTGCAGCAGGCCTTGCTGACAGAACAAAGAAGTCGTCCATTTGTAATTGTTGTTTTGATGCTGTTTGGCTGTTTCTGTTGCTGTTGCAATAAGGGCAGCGCAGACATGGCCAAGGATTACCACTGCAACACACTTCCCCATGCCGTACCCATAAACCCATATACCCATACTCATACGCATGCACAAAGCCATTCTTAAAGCAAAGTCCAAGCCCAATCTCAATCCCGTGCCCAAGACCAGAGCTTTGGCTATACAAACCATCTGTAGACTTGTACTTTTGCTAAGGCAATCCGACTGCCCAGGTCTGCATACTTTTATGACTTTTGACTTGACTTTGACTTGCCTCCTTAAACGCCCTGGCCAGCAGAAGTTGAATGACCTCAATGACTTGGCTCCCCTTGGCTGAGATCCAAAAATCTCTCCTCAAAGCTGACCAATTACAGGTTACCAGCATATATTTCCAAAAGCAATATGTATTAAATCCAAATCATTTTACGTGTAGAATAAAATATAAATGGTTTAGATCATAGTTCGCAAATTCAAAATAGTAATGTAACAATAATTTAAATGGTTAAAAAATAAAGATGTACGTATCGCTCTTCATGAAAATAAGTACACAGCCATAAAAGTAGTTTTACGATATTTACAAAACTTATAAATTCTTGAAAACTCGACTTAGCCGCCGAATGCAAAATGAGTCTAGTTGAATTCAAATGCTCTGTGAAATTGGTTTCACTTGGGCATTCCCAGGCAATTATGAATGTCTTCTCTTTAGCCCCTTGCCGATGACGTGGGCTACTGCAATTTAGCTGGCCAGTTTCCCAACTCCGCCTCAAATTTGATGTCAGTGAACAATTCCACTTGAACTTTTCCGAGACTAAGAAAAGTGGTATGACATTACCCCAATGCCAGAGTAAATTCTCTAATAAGACGCAGACAACAAAAGAATTATATATGCATTACATAATGCCAAACAAGCTAACGCAAATGATAGCGACCAAGCATGGACTAAAGCCAAATCAATTTGCTACACAGTCCACAGGTCCCGAAGGGAAAACGGAAATGGAACTGCTCCTCGGAGGCTCACGAAACGGGCTGCTCCTCCGTGCTCTCATCATTAACATTGTCCCGGTCAAATCTAGGTATGCTGATGAGGCTGAGCCACCAACGAGCCCTGGCCAACAGGCGAGACATGCGTACTTACGTCTGTGACTATTTGTTTCACGAATTCGTGGCGCATTTTACTTGGAAAATAAACAAGCAAATCTAAACGAAGTTTATTGAATTTCATATACTCTTCTTAGGAATATTCTATGCCAAAAACCATGATGAAACGAAGGTTGTAAAGAATTTATTAATTTACTTGGGAACGATACCAGTTAAACTTTTTGCTAATTGTAAGTAATTGAAAATTGAAGTTGAGTTGAAAATATTATATTATTTCCCATAATATTGCAAGTAAATTGTAACGACTAACAGCAATGATATTGTCCTCCTGTATACAACTGAACAAGTTTTCACATATAGCCGATGGATCGAGTGTGACTGCTCTCTAACCAGCAGAGGCATTCCGTCCGTCGGCCCAAACATGGCAAAAGGCATGTCCATCCTTCCTATCGCAACAAGAGCAATTTGTTCTAATGCGCCATGGCAGCGGCAGCTGCTGGAAATGGCGAGACTAAATCTGTGGAAGAAGCTGAAGGAGCTGGAGTGCCTGACTTGCAGTTGCCACGGTCGTGGAGAAGCAGGAGGACATAGAAGTGGCAGTGGGCGGTGGGCGGTGGTTGCTGGTTGGTGGGAGCAGGAGTAACCGAGTTAGCTGAGATTGCAAAAAGGGCAACCACTGAACACGCAACGGCCAGAACAAATGTAGACATTAAGCTGCTTCCCGGGACAAGAAATCGAGATCGGGAGCGGGAACGGCATGGGGTGAGATGGGATGGCATACCGGCGGAGATTACATCAGCAGCTTCAGGTGACAGACACGCAATGGTATGGCCGGAGGAAAATCCCAGCCTGCTACCCAAGCGGGGTATCATAAAATCATAACTATATTTGACACATAAAATTGTACATACATCTCGTGGCCAAGCAAATCCTTTGGGTTGACACTAACGGTCGCGTCAATAAATTCGCCGTGCAAATTTCATTAATTGCTCCGGGTGGGTGGAAGGTGGCGGACCGGAGGAAGTGGCGCGGGCAGGTGCCACAGCGCCTGCAGATGCCACCGCTGCTCAGAGAGCTCGGTTCGCATGCAGTGCGGGGCTTGCCATAAAAAATATTGGCCACCTTAATGTAAGTGGCTTATAAATTTGTGCACAAGCCCAGACCATTTATGGCCAACGGGCAGGGACCCATGGGGCACTTGTACCTAACTGTTTATGTGGTTAGATGCCAGCCCGGTTGGGTGTGCCTGGGTGTTTCTGTGCGACTCGTTGCTCTTTTGGCCGCATTCAAATATGGAATGCAGCTTCCAGCCGGACTTGAAATTCCATAGATGAGCCTCAAAGGTCAAAGGCACGCAAGCCAGGAGATGCAGAAAATTGATTGATTCAAGCCGTGTCGCTTCCTAAGATGCTAGTCGAGATCCTCAACTTCCAGACACCAGCTACAGCAAGATCGAAAGTTGACTGAAATAATATGTAAGGCCTTTGCCATTTGTTGTAGACGGCCAAAATCCTTTTGGAATAAACATAGAAACTTTCAATAATAATAATAAAAACCAAAATTATTAAATTAATATTAATATATTCAAAAGTGTGGGAGCAGCTTTGTGGGATAGTGGACGTGCTCACTCTTAGTTAAGGGAATGTGTTCTTTTTATCATTCGTTCTCATAAACTTTCTCTAACTCTTACGTAAGCTCGCAGACTTACGAAATCTTAAAAATAAGCGAAAATAATACTTGCTGCAAATTGTTTCATGATTAAAAAGTCCGAAAAACTAATATCCAGTGTTGGGTTGTAGTCACAAATAATATTTATTATTCATTTCATTTTTTCACTTGCGTATTTTGATTTGCATTTCAGTTGTACACTTCAGATTTTGCACTTTTGTTGGAAAAGACAAATGGCAACTAAATGCATTAAGCTTATTAATTTTACAAGCATGGCCACAATGAGTTGTATTGTACTTGAGCTGTTATAGATTCACTCCGGGACAATCTGTTGCTCTGGCAAGACTAAGCATACAAAAATATTTCAGGTTTCAATCGTGTTATGCCTATTATTTTATAAATTATTGCATCGAAATTCGTTCTTAAACTAATTTCCTTTAATAGGGAAATTATTATGACAACACTAACTCATACATTCTTCAAATTATACTTTTTGGTAGCAGCAAAATTGGGATTAAGGGTAGTAATTCATTAAAATGACCTGTACTACAAAGTATATATCTTTGGGATAAATTATTTGGTTGGGTTTCGTTCTGCAACTTTGGGTTACTAAACACTAAACTAAATGGCAAGAACTAGTTCTACAAATCCTTCTTCTATGGCACACTCGCATTTGGCGTTGGCTATCAACTCCTGGATTCTACTTCTGTTTCATATACATGGTAGCAATTTTCTCAAGAATCGTGTCTATAGACAACAATTCGTCGCTGAATTTCTGCATAGTGGGGGCTGGCACAATCCACTTAAGAAATTCCTCCACATTTAGCCGGAGTCTGGCCAATGGGGTCATCGTGGCGTCGTCATGGGATTGTCGCTGAGCCAGCTTCAAGGATGCAATGATAACGTTATCGATTAGACGCTTCTCGTAGCCCAACTGGCGCAGCTTTTGAGCGGAGCTAATTTTCTTCAGTACCACTGCCATGTTAAATCTTAAGACAGAGAGAATTTGCGCATCTTCAGACTGATTGCCACTGGGTTTGTCCCCGTCAACTGGACACTTGGCGCAGTGCTCAACATGCGACTGCAGCTCCACCTTGATCTTAAAGAAATCGTGGCAGCCTTCGCACATGTAGGGCTTTTGCTGTTTGTGTATCTTCTTCATGTGGTTCTTTAGGTGCGCCAGCTGAGAAAAGGCTACTTCGTCTTCGCACAGCTGGCAGCGAAAGGGTTTTTCCCCCGTATGCTTTCGGATGTGCAGTTTTAGTACGCTTGAATGGGCAAAGGTCTGGTGGCAGATCTGATGGAAGTAGAAACATAATTTACGGCTGCATGCAAGCTAACACCCTTTCAACTTACCCTACACTGATAGGGGCGCTCTCCCGTGTGCATTCGCATATGGACATTGTACTGGCTTTTCTGGGTGAAATATGTGTTGCACACCTCGCAGACGTGGGTCTTAACAGCGGTGTGCCTCTGCATGTGAGTGGCCAAATCCTCGTCCGGCTCGATCATCTTATGGCATATCTCGCACTCAAATTGCGTCAGCTTGTGGTGCTCCTGGTTTATGTGCGCTCGCAGGGCCAGCTCGTTGGCGAATTGGTTCTCACAGATGCTGCACCGGTGCTCCATGCCCTGCTCGTGTCGCTCCATGTGCACCCGTAAATTGGCGTTGGTTGAGAAGCTGGCCGAGCACTTAGTGCAGTTGAACTGCTGGATACTCGTCTTGTGGTGAGAAACCATGTGCTGTTGCAGCTGCAATATAAATGATAATATATATTAGGAACACCAATGGTTAAGACCTATAAAAACAAAAGCCTAATAGAAAGTTCATTATTAAATACACTTATTTATATTTAATTATTATAATAAATATTATTATTTAAGTTTATAATAAATCAAATTATGAGAAAAATATAAAATTAATTGTTAAATCTCAGTTAAAAATGGAATGTCGTATTACTCACTTGACCTCCTCGGGCGAATTTTTTGTCGCAGAGGTCGCAAGGATAGGGCTTCTCGCCAGAGTGGAGGCGCATGTGGAGCCGCAGGCGCTCCTTGAGGGCGAATGATTTTGGGCACTGGGAACAAACGAACTGTTTCCGATGCTCGTGGGCGGTGGTGATATGATTTTTCAGGTTGACCGCCTGGCGGTAGCTCTTGCCACAATCCTTGCACTTGTGCGGTCGTTCGTCCGAGTGGATAAGCATGTGGCGCTGCAGATCCGTCTTGCCACCGAACTCTTTGGAGCATTGACTGCAGACATGGTGCTTGCGTTTCACCGGTTCGCCCTTTCGGGCAGACTTCTTAAGCTGCGGTTGCACGTAATCATCATCCTTTGAGTCCTGCTCTCCGCCGTCGTCCTCCTCCTCGTCCACACAAGCATCGCGCAGACTTGCCAAGCTGCTCTTCCTCCTTTTGATCGCAAGCGTAGGGCCTGGTGAGGATTCCCTCGCCGCCGGCGGCGAAGACAGCGATATGCCGCTGTCTGTGAGCAGAGAGACGGCATCCTCCTTGGACACACTACGACGGCTGCGTACCATTTGTTTGGTTTTTATTATTTGGATTCGTAACTAAATTTCTGGGGACCGCTTCCTGGGAAACACCGGCACCTGCTGCGTTTGTCTTTACTTCTAGGGTTAATGTTCTACGTATGTAATTTAGGGTATTCGTATTTTTTGGTTCGATTGCTACTTCTAGGATAGTTCCCATTCACCTTTGGTTTGGATTAGTTCAGATGGGCTGCAAAAAAAGTTAAGAGCTGTTTTAATTCTCCACTCGCCGAGCGCCACGTTCCGAAGCAGACGGAGAATCAAAAACACAGACAGAAATAGTAACCGCAAGTGAAGCCGAAACAGAAACAAGAAGAGAAACAGCAACGGAACAGAAACTCCAGCTGTGTCAACAGTGATAAGACCTATGCACAGGAAAAATATTACCAAAATTGGTGGATTTGCATATTTAGGGGCTTCGAAAAGCATGGCACTTTTTACGTTAATGCAATAGTTCTTACTATTTTTGCAGTGTTGTCGAAATCACTTGAGATTTTTAGACGTTGTTTATCATAATTAATTAATTAATTGCAATTCATTGGCTATCCAATTAGAAAATATATTCGTTTCTTTACAAATCTAGTTAACAACGGAAGGTTGTGGACTGTTTTTCACGGTGTACAGAGCTAGGAGCCCAAGTCTTGAAGTGGGTCGCATTATCAATTGACATTTCCAGCGAACGTAAGCTTCCAAAAAAAATTCTTAGTTTGTTGTCTTAATCTTTTGTTTGGGCGGGAGCGAGATGGAGAAACCGCCTGATAAGATCCCGAGGAAGGCAACAACTGATAAGCAATCCACCGCTTTCACTAAAATCACGGTAGAGCTATAAAAAGATATCGAGATAAAGCTGTGCAACCTGAGCGTTTTCGATCCCGCGGCGTCTGTTCTCCGAGGCGGCGGAGTTTCCAATGAAAAGCGAGAACACTGAAAATGCAACTGCAAGAGAGCGATTACGATGACCCTGGGCTGGGACGAACATCTGGCAAGCAGATTGGGAACCCTCCGATTCCGATTCCAGTGCCAAGCAACCCCCTCCCCCTGCGGAGGGTTAATGGTTCATTAGAGCCGCACCCGCAGAAGCTGAAAACTAACTCACTTTAGCAGCACAACGGCCCTCGACCAAACTGTTGAAAAAGCGAATTTAAGCTAGAATCCGCAGCTGGGAATCGAAATTGAAAGAGAACAGGGCAAAAAGCACGAACGACAGCGAAAATCACACACAAAAAGCGAAAATAAAGAAGTGAATACATAACAGCAGTTTTGTAATGCTAAATAGGCGGGGTTATGGGGGTGGGTAAGGGTTAAGGCGGCGGCGGTCGCTGGATGAGGGTAGGGGCCGTTGAAGTCTTTCGTATTCGGGGCACAAAACTCGACGACTGTGTAGTTTTCGGGGTCTTGCAACCGATTGTTAGTAATTAATGAACCAGCACCACAGCACTCATATACGTAAAGCAATCCATTATACACATATGCTACACATTTGGCCCAGGGGCTCCACATTCAACACCAACACCAAAGCCCCACCGGGCGTGGACTTACCTTCGCAAAAAGCAGGAGTCGCTAGGCTAAGGGCCTTCGATCCACAGGAAACTTAGCATCACCCCGAATGGGACACACCTGGACTTCCTATGCATTCCGCGTCCGACTATGAGTTCGCTTCTTATTTGTTTTTAATTTCGACACCACGAGCTGTGTGTACATACTTTTTGCAATCCGCTAGGTGGCAGTCCGACTGGCTCCTCAAGGTGTATCCATCGTGCTGCCTGCGGCTTAACCTTTGTGGGACTTTGCGGGTTTGCCGATTCTAAGCCAATACTGCGTTTTGTCCAGCAAAATAAATAACAGTTTTCGGTGGTTTTTCGATGTTGTTCTTAATGTTAGTGATGTGTATTCACCGATAGACGGTCACACTGGGACTCTCTGTCTGCGCGGCCACAGATGGGAGCGTGATGCACAGTCACTAGTTAGAGAAAATCCAATAACGTGTAGGTTGCGGCGCAATAAGTTATAAATAAGTTAAAAATCACATTGCGCAGTATCACTGCAATATTTATTGAAATTTCAGTAAGAACAAAGTGAGGCACACTTTGTTGAACGTGACTTCTTTTACACACTGAAATCACAGCCTGCTGAACGTGACCACTTTGCTCACTGAAATCGCAGACGTGTGGCAACACTCAAGCCGCCAGAAAGATCTGGCATCTCTCATACTTAACACGCGCATGCAAAATATTTAAGAAATAAATATTAGTCGCTAACAGTTTAAATATAATAAAATTCTGCTGATATAAACCCAGTTCATAAAAGAACACGCATTTACCTCCGCATATAAGATCAAATACGTATAAAATCTAATTAGCCGACTCAAGGTAAGGCGTGCGTTTTTGGAGCTCCACTAAACTGACTTCAAAGCAATAACTCATCAAATACTACATTTCAGTTAAAATGGCTGGAGTACTCTTTGAGGACATCTTCAACGTAAAGGACATGGATCCGGAGGGCAAAAAGTTCGACCGTGTATCCCGCCTGCACTGCGAGTCCGAGTCGTTTAAGATGGACCTCATCCTGGACATCAACTCGTGGCTATACCCCATGGAGCTGGGCGACAAGTTCCGCCTGGTTTTGGCCACCACCCTGCGCGAGGATGGTTGCCCGGACAGCGGGGAGTACAATCCAATGGAGCACGAGGGAACGCGGGCGGACAGCTTTGAGTACGTGATGTACGGCAAGATCTACAGGATCGAGGGCGACGAAGCACACAATGAGGCCTCCCGGCTCTCCGCCTACGTGTCATTCGGCGGCTTGCTGATGCGACTTCAGGGTGACGCCAACAATCTTCATGGCTTCGAGGTGGACCAGCACATGTACCTGCTGATGAAGCGGCTGGCCTTCTGAATTTTCTACCTAATTATTTTCGATCGCAAATTAGACATAGACAACAAACTTTATTTACAGTGTATTCATGACATTGCTTGGAGTGCTGAAAGAAGTAGTCTATTGCCTGGATGGGCGTCTGAAAGGCGCATTGACTATCAGGCGAGATGGCCGTGGGCGAAAAGGAATGTGGCGATCCACGAAGGGCAAAGCCTGCGGAGTCGATGGGAACACTGGAGTAGGCCTAATAGCATTCACAATCTTGACCGCATCTGGCCGACGACGAACCGTAAGCTTAGCCGGCCGTCGCTGCGGAGTCCGCAGAACCGGACGCTGCGGGCGGAAGGCAGAAAGTCGGTTCAGAAGCGGCAGAACATACTGAGCCTGGGGTGGTAGCGGCAGACTTGCCAAATTAATTATAGCTGCGCTTTGTGGCAATGTGTTGGAGCTGTCATCATTGGCTGGCTGGTCTGGAGGTCCGTAGGTCTGATCGGGAGGTCCATAAATTTGGTCCGGTGGGCCGTAGACCTCAGCTGGCGCTTCCACCAAAGACGGTGGTCCGTATGTTTCAGGTGGAGGGCCATATGTATCCTCCGGTTGAGGAAATTCAACCGCCTCCTCCGTTGGCAGGTCGAATGGCGGATCGGGGACCAGGCCTGCTGGTGGATATGGGGCTTGTTCCTGTCTTTGCAGAAACCTTCCCGCCGCGGGTCCTGGGAACCTCAGATGACTGCCTTCAATTCCATTCAGGCAAAGAATGGAACAAAGCGCAAAGGTGACCAGAGAAGCACTTGGATAACCGGACATTGTGGTGTGCTGACATGAACTGCTGCATGGGCGGCTAAGTGGCGCCTATAAATACCCCCTAGGAATGCCCTTGGGAACTGCCCAATTCAAACGCCCGAAGAAACCTCGAGGCCGATGACTTATAAGCCAGGTCCAACGATACGTGCCCATGGAGGTGGTGACTAAGGCGCGTGTAAGTACTGGCTGTTATGAAAATGTGTGGTTAGATTTCTTTAAAAGGGAGTGCTTATACAAAATAATTGTATATTATTTTTACACAGGAATAAAAAAAATAATAAATATAACGCTTTCCTATTAGTTTCAGTATGGATTTCATTTTAAATTGAATTTTGTAAGTAATATTTTGTAAATATATTTTCTGTGTACGGTGAGTGCATGATATCGTTAGAATAGATTCCAGCCCTGTATCAAAGACACTAGAATAATTATTCTAGAGTCTTTGCCTGTATGATATTTCCTTAAGTCTGACGCAGTGACGTATTTGCTTACGCTAAAGTTTTAAAGTCTACCAACTGCGACGCAGGATTAGACGCTGAGGAACGGGCCTCTGGGAACGCCGTCCTTGCGGAAATCGCTGGTAGAGTCGGGCGGACTGGACGGACTGTGGCTGGTCAAGACTGCTAGCTACAACGATCACAGTGCCATCCTCAGCAACATCCAGCTGCGGTTCATCCTCCTCGGCGTCCTCATCAGCGGGCTGCAGCTTGGCACCGTCAACCGATGCTTCCTCAGTCTCTGGAATATCATCAGTCTCGATGGGATTCTCTGGTAGCGGCTCAGCCTCGGGAGCAATAGCCGGCACGGAGTCGGTCTCTGGAGGTCCATAAGTGTTATCTGGTGGCCCGTATGTGTTGTCCGGAGGTCCATAGGTGTTATCAGGCGGCAGATAAGTGTTCTCCGGCTTGACAGTCGAACTGGGTAAATCGAAGGGAACACTCGGGGTGATGCCCGCCTCCGGATATCCGGTGGGCGAAGGACTGGGTATAGCCTCCACTTGGCGCGCCAAGAACCTCCGGCGGATCGGCTCCGCGGAGCTCAGCGCCAACAGGCTCAGGACAAGAATAGCAATTGGTGCGCCAGTCGGTTTAAACATTTTCGCGGTTGAAGGGCTTCTGTTCTGATTTCTCGATCCGACACGACGTATTTATAGCCCCAAGCTACCAGATCGAATTCTGCTATAATTTATGCTCGTCACTTTCAGTTTCAGGCTCTTATTCCCGGTAAAACTTTGATTATGTTGCGCTGATCGGCGGCAATGTAGCTTCAGCTTAATACCCGATACGTGACCCTTTTTCGAAATTGATTTTCCAATGCTATGATTTGGAATAGGCCACCCTTTCCCTCCTTCGCAAATCATTCATTAACACTTGGAGTGAGCTGTGAACACTCGAGTTTGTTTGGTTTTGGGTTCTTGGCAGTTCATAATTTTATTTGATGAACTTTGTATTCATGCAAAACAGAATAGGCTGTGAAAAAATCCATCAAGCACGCACTTTTAAAAGCACGTCCCACCCATTTGCAACATTTGGACAGTTTCAATCAGGGTCGATCGAATTCAAAAACAATGTTATTTACTATTAGCTTGGCTTTTGGAACACTCATTTGCCTTACCAAAAATTATTATATTCTGAGCTTTGAGTTTTTATCATGGTAAGTGAAAATCGGGTTAAAAAATATAGTATTCATACTCCTTACTCGTAGAGTAAGATGTGTTGAAAATTATGTAACAGGAAACTTTTCCGACCATATAAAGTATATACATATATGATCAGGATCAATAGCCGAGTCGATCTGGCCATGCCCGTCTGTCCGTATGAACGTCTCGATCTCGGGAACTATAAAAGCTAGAGGGTTGAGATTAAGCTTACAGCTTACAGCTCACAGCTTCTAGAGAAACGCCCACTCTAACGCCCACGAACCACACAAAACTGCAACGCCCACACGTTTGCAAATTGTTTTGACATTTTGCATATTTTTATTAGTCTTGTAAATTTCTGTTGATTGACAAAAAAGTTTATGCAACGCATTTTATTCACCAATATCTATCGATATTCCAGGAAAAGTATGCAAGTTCGCGTTCGCATTTCCACTAGCTGAGTAGTTGGTATCTGATAAGCAGGGAAGCCGAATATAGGATTTCTTGTTTGATACTGCTTGGACAAGATTTTTAATAGATAATAGAGCACAGGGTAACTTGTAGTTGAGACTCCCGAATCACTTTTGTGATTTGATCCTGATTAAGAAAATAAGATCTTAATAGAAAAGCAAATGCGTTCATATATCTGTTAGCTCCAACAACAAATTAAATATGTTTTGCTTCACTAACAACAAGACAGACATATTTTGCAATTTTCAATTTATGACAAAAGGGTGGCTTGAATATTAACGCAATTATTTTATTATTTAAATTAAAATATTCAACAACAATTTATTTAGCGACAAAGTAATAAATGCATATCCTAATGAGTCGATTCCATTTGATTTCTAGCAAATTAGGGTTGACCCATTTCAGATGGTGTACACCAGAACTGATCCAGAGCGGATAATCTGAGCGGATCGAAGCTTCTCTGGGGTCGGACGACGACTGAGGAGGCGTTCGTTACGAGGCTGGATCAAGCCGGCGGGCACGGGATCGGCAGCAGGGGCCTGGTCCACTGGGCCATCAGCCGGCGGTCCATAGGTGTTTTCCGGCTCAGCAGGTGGTCCGTAAGTGTTATCGGGAGGGCCGTAGGTGTTGTCGGGCTCATCTGGGGGTCCGTAGGTAAGATCAGGTTGCGCTTCAGTCTCCGTGGGCAGGTCGAAGGGCACCTCCGGTGTCACTCCTGCTGGCGGATAAGGGGCTGAGGCCGGCGTAGGTGCAATATCCACGGCGGGGTCGGCCGGAACTGCCTGATCCCCTGGAGCCTGCTCCTGACGGGCAAACTGCAGGCGGGAAAATCGTCCCCGGAATCTGGTAGGCTCTGCAACAGAAACGGCAGCCATGGCTGCGATCAGGAGCAGGGAGCAGATGAACTTGTGGGCCATGTTGAGCTGCTGCTGAGTTGTCTTAGAATGTTGTCAGTGGCTGCCAGTTTCGCGCCTTTTATACCAACTGAAGTTTTCGGCCACTCGGGTATATTTGGCTCACCGAGGGACACCCTTTCGTTGGCCTACGGACGTGACAATATTTAGTCAAGGGCCCATGTCTAAGCCATAACCATTGGCCGTTAATTATAACCCGCGGGCACTTAACTTTGACACTTTACGTGGAACCACTGCGGATGAGGAATGGGTTGCAACCAAAGAAGTCGAACTAGTAACGAATGTCATTCGTTGACTTGTATGTTTTCTAACGTAATTCTATAATTTTATAAATATGTCATTACTTTAACTGAGCTAATGAATTTCTTTCTAACCTACTTCCCTTTTTATATACTAAGCATGTGGCCAATGGTCCACATGGGCATGGGCAACTAGGGCTATAGATCTGCTAGCACTTTAAATTCCACTCCACTGTGCGGCGCCTGCTTGACATACAATGCATACGCATTGATGGATTTCAAATCGCGGCGCTCTGCTTAAAATTCACGGCGTTGTTGGCTGGGCTAGAATCGCTGACCAGTGACCACCGATGAGCAGGGCCACCGCTGCGGCACTTGGAAGTATAAAAGTTAAAGCTCCATATACGACAGCAAACACAGCTCAACTGCTAGTCCCACGATCATGGCACGTTACCAGTTTTTCAGTTCGCTCCTCCTCCTGCTGGCGGCCATCAGCGCGGTGAATTGTGCGGCACAGGCACCACTTCGGCGGACTCTGCGCCTGCGTCCGGTGGCGTTCGCCCGGCAGGAGCTGGCTCCCACCCCCTACCCCTCGGCTGCTGAGCTTAAACCCGCCGCCGAACAGCCCGCGCTGACCTACGGACCTCCCGAGGATGTGGATACAGATGCCTTGCCTTCGGAACAGGATCCACCAGTGGACACCTTCGAGCCTAGCCCAGAGAACGAGGAGGTGGACACCGAGGAGAGCTCACTTGAGGCCACCACACCATCCTCTGCTCCGGCCCGCCTGCGCAGCCGCCATAGATTGGGCAAGTTGCAGCTGGCTAAGCCAAAGCTGCTCCGCCAACGCACAGCTCGCCTGGAGGAGCTGCCCGTGGATGCGGCTGTGGCTCCAGTGGCTTCGCTGGTTCCAGTAGCTCAGGCTCCAGCACTGGCCACGCCCCAGTTTTACTATGTGGGTGCCCAGCAGCCGTATTACCTGGCAGCCTACAGCGCTGCTCCCCAGCAACTAGGCTGGTAGTAACGCTAGTTGCCTTCTCTTAATTTGTTCTGTTTGGATTGCAATTTGTTGTTAAAAATATATTTCTGCTAATATGTTTAAAAATGGTTCGTCTGCTTGTTTTCCTTACATTTTAAGTAAACTCAGTCCAAAAAGTCTAAATAGAAACCAGTGATATGATAAGCGAAACTAATTAATAAATTAAATATCCCGACTCCAATATCAAACAAATAAGTTATCATTTACGTAAATAATTTAGTATTTCGTATTTAATCAAAACGTATTATGTGAAAGTAAGTGGAGAAGGGAGGATAATCAGCAGTGTGCTCATCTATACGTGTCAGTCCATCTGACTGTGTTATTTTGAATTATTAATAATTTATATTATTATTCAACATCTACCGATTGTCGAGAAATAATAATTGCATGAGAAATAATTGCTTTTAATGGTTAATATTAAATTGTCGAAATGGATGCAAATTTGTTTACACACAGCTCAAAGATTTCAGTTCTCTAAAATTCAGTGCAAGCCATTTGCCTTTAAGAAAAACTTATATCAGACCTATTCTGGACGAACTCCTGTTCGGAATTCTTTGCATATCCTTGACATGTGAATTGCCTCGGAAGCGTTTAAAGGGTTCCTTGTTCCCATCGCATACTTTTAGCGGATTTGTATGGTCTTTTGTGAAAGGCTTCCCATTTCCAATGCATTTTTAATGCTTTGTTTTATTCTAGTTATAGTGGCTGGGTCACCAGTGTAATGGCTTGCTAAGATATTTTTTAGTCTGCGCAATATGATTGGTGAATGGTGGCCTTTCAACTTGATGACGGAGCAGTGTAAAGGATCATACTTACGGACATTTGGTTTTAATATTTAAGTTATTCTAAATATTAAAAATATTTCGGTACGCGGACGGACCGACACGGTAAGATAACCTCAGCTAGTGATTCTGGTCAAGAAACCTTATACTTTATAGCTTGTTCCTATCGGTTACCTACTTTTCAATGAGTCTAACACACCCCTTTACTCTAAGAGTGCCGGGTATGCACATTTAAATGACATGCATAAACACACCTTTGAACACATAAATAACACATACTTACCATTTTTAATAGAGCATTTTGTAAGGTTTAAAGCTTATATAAATACCCTCATCTGTTATCCAGGATTAGTTTGTACAGAGACGATGTGCAACATTATTTAGGAAAATGCTAATATCCTGTGCAAATATGTTCAAATTTTTGATGATCATTATTGTGGCTCTCCTTGAACTAACCAAGGCACTGGATTCACCTGGTGTTGCCACACAGAGGCCACCTGTTGGGGATAAAGTTGTATATCCGGAGGAAGACAAGCAATATATAGATATTCGTTGAGAAATTATTTGTTTAATTTGCTAACATCCAAATGTTGCGCCTAATAATTAATTATATGAAATCTATGTTAAGATCAGACCAAATTAAAATGTTTGTAAATAAACTTTAAATAAAATTAATAAAAGAAGTAAAGGACATCCTCATTCTCTCAATAATGATTTTCAAACTGAAAATTATGAAAAAAAAATCGCCAACCGTTCAACTAATTCCTTCGTGTCTTAGTTCTTCGATTGCTTAATAGTTTAGAAACCAAAAGGGCTGCTGGTCCAAGGGCGGCTGTTTCAAGTTGGACATGGCTGACAAACTCCTCTGACTTGGAGGGCAGAAGCCACAAAAAGGACGACCTTTGGGGTGATCCATAAAAAGCTTGATAATATCCTGTTGCGAAGTAAAGGCTCTTCAAATCTTGTACATTTTAAAATGTTTGGGCTCCTTTAATCACCTCCCCAATTGTATTACACTTATTCAGCCAATAACCTGCACCATTTTTTAGGCTACTCATTCCTTTAACACATACCAATATTACATGGTTTTTTCTTAACCTAACCAAGTACTGCAAGTAACACTTATCCCACAGTCGCAGCATCCTCCTTATTTGAACACAAGTTTGTTTCTTTCTATTTTAATGAACATCAAATTTATAGTAAACATTTAAAAGTAATGAAGTGTCTCTATGCGCACAAAGTTGTGAATTTGCATCCAAATAGGGAATTAATTTACATTCTATTGTGGACGTAGTGGTTGTGGGGGTGACCATGGGCGAATCCCAGAAATAACACATTTCTGAAATTTGATTTTGCAATTCTTTTATCACACAGGTTTATATTTTATAACCTTACTTTGTAAACGAAAATCATTTCGATGTATATAAGTACAATATGAAAAAACGCTATAGTCAAGTTGCCCGAATGTCAGATACCCATTACTCAGCTTGTCGACGAGCGAACGAGAAATTTCAACATTTTTCTGGCATCAATATTGGAAAATATTAAAAAAAAAAATAATACAATTTCAACATTTTTCACAAGTGTGGGTATAACAGTTTGAAGCGTTTTGTGGGGGAATAGACACGCCCCTTTGTCTATTATGATGTGGTATACCGATATAAAATACAATAAAATAGAAAAATCAAAACCCTTTTTAAAAGCGTTTAACTTTCATACGAACGAACAGACTGACGTGGCCAGATCGACTTGGTTAGTGATTCTGTTCAAGAATATATATACATCATATGGTCGGAAATACTTCGTTTTACCTGATACATACTCTCTTCGAGTCTAGTACACCCGTAGAGTAACTAAGAGCTTTCTAGCTTAAATTGTTTCTGAGATCACATCACTGCGGCTGCTGTATATACACGAAGAAATTAAAATCTGATTTGATTGTTCGATCTGAACGAGGGAAAAAATATATGGATTGAGAGTACTTGACTTTTTTAAAAAGTCGAACGACTATGTTTCTGTTTGGTAATATGTAATGTTTAGCTTGTAGATTATTTCTTTTAAGGTGATCAAAGCCTACTGTTGTTAACTAATTTTCAAGCCATCAATCTTATCAACTTTGAGTTGTTTCCCTTATCGTCACCTATAAACACAAATCTTGCTTTTCATTATATAAAATAAATAGGTAATTCTATATTTAAATTCGCACATATTTGAGTAAGTAAAAATCTCATTGTTGTTATTAATTTCAATAGTTAACCGCGGAAGAAAGATGCCCGCGTCTCCAGGCCACCCACATTCGGTCTCGAGCTATTCCGATGGGCCTCAATGGCCTGGTAATTAATGAACCAGAAGGGCTGCTGCTCCACGGGCAGCTGACTCAAGTGGTTGACCCACTCGCGGTCACCATGGGCATCGATGGGCAGCTGGTTGAAAACGGGGGCCACTGATGTTGCGGGTCTTCCGGCTGTGGAACTGGTGGGCTGCGTTGTGAACTGTGGACTGTCCTCTGCTCCAAATCGGTTGGCCACTGTGGGAGCCGCCTCCGCAGCAGACCCACTTATTGGCAGTACTAGGGGAACTCCAATCGGCGGCTTCTGGGAGGCTCCAAACGGTAGATTGACTAGAGCTGGCCTCTGCGAACTGGATGGCTCTCCAAATCTCGTAGCTATGTCCACTCCGGTGATATTCTCGACGGCTGTGTTTTGAGTTGCGTGGTACTTGTCCTTCTGACTTAGTCCACCTGGTGGCCTCAATCCCGCAAAGGAGGGCCGTTGGGCTCGAATATTTTCCAACAAAGTCATGGCAATGATGGCCACGGCAAACATTCGTCTCAACATTGTTGCAATGAAAATTTCACTTTCTGCACGCGTTTCTCCGGCAGCTTTACTCGAAGTAATCCGGTCTGATCTTCTACGACAACTGAGTACAGGCGGCTGGGAAGATCATTTAAATAAGCTTTGGCTCTCTGCTCCACAGCAGCTTTTCTTCAAATCAAACGAGTTGCACAGAAAGAAAAATTTATTATTATAAATTGCGTTTTTAAAGTATCCAAGCTAAATATGAATTTCACTTCGTATATCAAGGGAAGGCAAATAAAAAGTGAAGGCATTTTTAATAGTGGTTAAAAAGACGTATATATGTGAAACTGCATAGTTTCTTTTCGGTGTATACTATAGTAATGACTTTTAATGCGACTAATTAAATGTTCAATCTTGTAGTAGTTGTATTGTGAAGATATAGGTATAGGTGCTTTATTGTCGAAGGGAATAATTCCTTAACTTCCTTACTTTGTGATGTGTAATGTGCTTATCTTAATGGCGAAAAATACTCTTGCTTCGACCCTTGACAATTCGCGAACATTTCAAATTTGAAAATGCAATTAAATGAATCATTGAATTTGGTGATTATGTGTGCTGGAATATAGTTATTCTTCCGGATAATTCCTAGAGAACTTTTCCTCATAACTTTTGTTTTGAACTTTTTGTCATATTTATGATTCCATAAGTGCAGTTAATGTTCTTAATGTTGTAATTATTCTTTTTACCGTGCTGGAAACCATTTTAACGTGCAGTTTTTATTTGAATTTCTTGTTATCATGTTTCTATAAGAAAAAATAATTTGTTTTTCATTATCTCTCTTTTGAAACCTCTGAATTTTTTCCCACACTGATTACCCAGACTGCCCTGGATCGAGTTCAAGATTAGAGTATTTATTTTTCACTCGGAGCTCAGACTGCCGTATTTCTTGTTTTTTTTTTTTGCGGTCGGGGCAATCCCAAATTCGTCACCAGTTTGCGAAGCGTGCGTTCCCAAACCGGTTCCAGGTCTTCCCCTTTACCCACTCTCTCGGTGACCAATAGCTTCTTGATCAAGTTGGCTGAAAATTGGCTTTTGGACGCGTCTAGGAAAGTTTCTTTCCCGTCTGTACCGAAGTGATTCACTGGTATGACTGCCAAAAGAAGTTCGTTTTATCTCGAAACCAGATTTATTTGCATTATATTATAATCGGATGTGTGATTTTTTTATGTGTAGAGTGTGGGATCAGGTGAAAAAGAATTTCTGTGTGTGTTTTTGTCGTCATCGTGGCTGGTTGGATCGTCATGGGTTTTTGTTTTGAGTTGGCTGCTGGAATTGCAAGCAAAATAGAAAGAAATATTTAAAGGATCTTCTATATGGTTAATCATTTCATTGTTTATTGTTTTTTTGGTGTTCAAAAGTTATTCTTGATGAGTTCTCAAAGCCTTACCTGATTTTCACTTAGAAGCGTCGCACGGTGGAGCGGGCAGCACTCAATTTGGCCGGACGAGCTGCGGCGGAAAGTGGACGGCGATAGGCCACGGGCTTAGCTACTCTCCGGTAGTTGGCGGCCCTCCTGGCAGCTACCAAACGGGCCTGCTGCTCCGCCGGAATGTCGGCGGCAGCGGGCAGATCGTTTCCGGTCACGTCCGGTGGGCCGTAGACCTCGTCGGGAACGCTGTTAGGAGCAGCATCGGGCGGTCCATAGACGGCATCCGGTGTGGGCCCGGCGGCCGAGGGAGCAGCAGCCTCGTCGAAGGGCACTTCCGGCTTCAGCTCATCTGCCGAGGGATAGGGTGTGACGGCATCCGGATCAGCTGCGTCAGCGGGAGCCAGCTCCTGCCGAGCGGAGTACCTCGAACGTCCGCGGCTTAGGCGCTGCGAATAGCGCTGTTGCTGGGCTTGGGAAACGGCCAACAGGCTGAGGGCTGCAGCAATAAGGATAACCTGGAGCTTTGCCATGGTGGAGATTGATGGATTCAAGTGTATCTGTGGGAAGGCTGAACCAACGACTGATGACTGGAAGAGCCTCCATGGGCGCTTTTATAGGTAGGACTTGGATGGGCACCTGTTTAGTGTGCGGCGCGTGGACCCAGCGTGGGCATCCTTTTTTGGACCTACGGTCTGACGTCGGCACTCCACTATGGTCTTGGTTACCCACGATCGGCGGTGTCTGCGGCGTCTTTATGCGCCCACGACGTGACCAGAAATAGGAAGCAGATGTAGATGTCCGAGGTTTCGCCAGAAATCAGTCCAAAATCTGAGAGTGTCTCCACCTCGATTAAACCAATCGGTCAACATTAAAACGCTCTTAATGTGATGGACGGTGAAATTAATGGCTAGTCGTAAATTTTGGAGCGAAGTTAAAGGATATTGGTTAAATGGAAGCGGACAAAAATCTATTTTAGTCCAATGCCCGAAGCCTTGAAATATTTAAAACTTATGTTGTACTGAATTTAATTATGGCACCTAAAAGCCATTTATTATATAAATAATATATTTTATAGTTAGAATCACCCTCATACTCAACTTAGATAACTTATTGGTTTAAAAAAATCAAACGATTTAAGACTTGCTGACAATATTGACAAATTTGTATAAAGTAAAACAAATTTGTAGTTGAAGTAATTTCTTAAATGCAATTTAAAACTAATTTGTATATATTTTTGCTTGCACCTATTATTTACATTTAACCATCCTCACTTTATTTCATGTAATGATAGTTCAGGACGTGACATAAAACAATCGTTTGGGGAACGGGCTTGGTGACCTTGGCGGTCACCTCAACGCCAAATCGTTGATCGCATAAATATTGATTATAAGTGTTTAATCAAAAATTCTAACGCTCAAGCTGACAATTTCAGCATAATGCAATTGACAACAGTTCACTCCGTTTTCGCTTTCAACTGGCTGGGGATTGGATTGCGTGTCACGTACGAAACGCATTTAATTTTCAAAGAACATGGCGAATCGGACGTGGACATCGGACACCAGTTGGCATTTGGAGACCGGTGATAATGTGGACGATGTGGGCGATATGGGCGCTATGGTGGAGATATGAGCTGGCAGCGGACGTGGTTTTGTCGGCGGAGACCAGAAACAAACAAAAGGCTATGCAAATAAATCATTAAGTGTGCGCCTAATCGATGTCGTGTCGATATAGAAGCTTCATGTCATTATTCCCCTGGATCGAGAACTCTGTATAAAAGTATCGCTCACAATCGTACGTAGATCAGTTGGGTCTAAATTCGGGCCGAGATCGAAAGTCCAACATGCAGTCCATTCTACCCGTTATCCTTTGCCTTTGGGCCCTTAGTCCCGTCCAGATCGAAGCGCGTCAGGTCAGGATCAACCGGTATGCGGTCACTGTGCAGGAGGATCAGCCGGCCGAGGATGCTCCCTATCCGGCGGCGGGCTATAGACCACAAGGTCGCTCCTTCTGGCTGCCAAGCGAAGTGGAAGTAGAGGTCATTGAAGGGCCTGGTGCTGTTGAAGCTGAGGTTCAGGAAGGCTCAGGTTTGGGAACGAATCAGCTGACCACCACAACCGAGCTGCCTCTGGAGGATTTGTCGACCAGCACTACAGATCCAACCGACGACTGGAGCACGACCACCAACTGGGGCTCCGTGGACACGTCCACAGCTCTCCCAGCTACCCTCGCTGTGGAATCCCGTACGGGTCGGGCTTTTGTAAAAGCTCCTTATCCACCAGCCGGCTACAGACCAAGTCGCGCCTTCCGCCTGCCCACCGAGCAGAGCAGGGAGGAGGAGCAGAAAACCTCCTCCAGCAACTCCACCGACAGCAATGCCGATCACCCGGTCTGCGGGGTCAGCACTGACCCCCTGAAACCCACTCCGGAACCTGGATCCAAGGATGAGCCGGATTCGGAGAGTGTGGTCTTTACTGCAAATGTGGGACCTGCTGTAGTGGTGGCTAGAGTTCCCTCCTCCATTCCGGTGGCTATTCCCCTGCGATCGCAGCCTCTGATCCAGGCTCCCAGGTCCCGGGGATTTGTCTACACCACGCATGTGGAGCAGCGGTGGTGATGGGACGGAAGGTACTCATTATCATTGTTAACAGTTCAGTATTTAAAGTTACTTTTGTTTATGAAGAAATAAATGCTTTCTTTTGTTATTTACCTTTAAGCCTCTTGGTATTTACTCATGCAGTAATTGGCTGAAAATCAATTTTATTTGTAAACAACTATTTGCTCGTTCAAGCACCACGAGCTGTTTTGCTTAACTTGACAGCAAAGATTCTGGAAGTTTTTATAGGAATACAAATTATAACGTCATCACTCTTTTCGTTTTCATCGGCCGGAAGTTGTGGAACGTTCAAAACTTTGTTTTGCCAACTTCACTGAATGTTTTGTTAAAAATTGTTTTCGTTTCCAATCGAAGGAAGAGTGTTCTATCAAATGGTGACACATTATATCTGCAGTCTGCCGGAGAGTTCTTCTCCCCGGCAACCCGACATCTCGGCATCCCGACATCCGTATTAAATTTGACGTGCGGATGTGCAAAGTTTTAACCGTGGAACGTGCGTGGCATCCGGAAAGGCGTTCGGCGACTTTGGAGGACGAGGTGGAGCTTATAACCCCCATACCCCCCATTGCCGTATTCATGGAGTATTCAAATTGAATAACGAGTATGCGAGTGCTCCCTGTACCACGTGACGGGAGGAGTGAATCCTCCGAGACCATTGAACCTACTTTATACTGGTGGGGACTTGTTGAGCGGTTGGAGTTCTCGTGGCAGACATTTATGGCAATATTTTTGAATATTTTATGTGAGATTTTCGTGGATTTAGCACGGCATTCTATTAAAGAGACAGCGACAATAAATTTGGATACAAAGTACCATATTTATGAACAGATTTGTTTTTGTCAATTCGGGCAGCACCAATTTAACCAATTTGACCTATATCAAAAACTAAAAATGTGTAAAGAATCTGATGCCCTTAATATATGGGCCTATTTATTTCGTTAAATGCCAGTCATCAAGCCATTCGATAAGCATATTGAAGAGGTAACAAAAGGAGTTAAGAAGAAACTTTAACAGAGTCCCCGTGGCCATCGCGCCGGGTTAATTGATTCGTCCTGGCACGCCTCCTTGGGAAAGTCAGCGCAAATTGTGCACGTAATTGACAATCAAAGGATCATCGAAGCTGGTGGGCACGATTTCGACGGAGTGCACAACAGGCTGCAAGTGGGCATCGCTGCCGATGTGAGTGAAGCTGGCCAGCTGGACGTCCAGGTCATCGTGGCCGCCATCTACTAGCACGTACTCGGCCTCCGGCTCTACGATGGCCAGCTCCACGGCGGCACTATTGTCGCCGGGCACCTGCTGCTGCTCGGCAATCGATAGCGTTGCATTCTCATTGTCCTGGGAGAGGGAGATGGCCACGTTCGGTGGTGGGGACTCCACTCCGGCCGAACTGGCGTCGATGGCAAACAGTTTGGTAGTGGCCGCAGTTGTGCTGCTCTCTGTGGTTGAACTTTCAGGGGTGACGCCCTCCTCCTCGTCCACCTTTAGCTCCTCGGCTTCCTTTGGCTGCTCAGTTGTGGTTACCTCCACTTCGGCCTTGTTGTCCTCCCCCTCGTCGTCCTGCTCCTCGAGATGGCGCTCAATTTCATGGAGTCGCTTGGGTGTTGTACTCAGCAGCAGGAGCTTCCCGGACTTCTCTGGCGCTACGGCGCTATCCTCATGTAAAGTGCCCGGGGCAGGATCAATCAGTATGCTGGCCTCCTCGTCGCGACTCAAAGCAGGACCCGCCAAAGTTGTGGCCTCCGCGGTGGTGACATTCCCCTCTTGATCCCGGATAACCGCACTAGTTGTGGTTTCCGGAACCTCCGGATCCCCTCCGGGGCGGATAACAGCCGCCTGGACCACAGCCAGGCAGAGTAGAGCGCAACCGAGTCCTTTCCACATGTTCGCTGGTCAATTTGCTGACGATTTGATGGCAGTCTATTCCAGACGGGCGTATTTATACAAATGGTTCCCACCCATTCGGGAGCTGTCATAATTTCAGCCCTGAGCATTTAATTTAACGCGAAACTTCCGCAAGTGGCTCAAACCGGAAATGTAATTCCGCCCGTCGGTGGGCGTGAGTTTCTGTCTGCCAGAGGGTGTTGTGTTGTGCGAGTCTGTGGCGGCATTGAAGGAGGCCAGAAAGGCCTGGGTCGTTACACCTTAATCCCCGCACAGCCCCATTGACCGCAACGATGGCCAGAGTGGCAGCCCCAAAAAGTCACTTTACATTCTTGCCTTTAACTCCGATACGCATACTAGCATACTACGCATACGGCAGATGTTGAAATAGTGGAAATTAATGTTGAAATTAATTTATGCAATATATAAAAAATCACAATCAAAGAAATCGGTATCTATGTATATATATATAATAAAATATAGGATGACATGATTAAAAGAAAGTTATGTTATATGTCAGGTTTGTTTCAAAATATTATGCACACAAAACAAGTCGTTGCTCTATTAAGTTGGCCCCAACTGTAGGGAAGGCCTATGCCTTGGAAAGTATCTGTGTGTGAGCGTGTGTAGTTTTGTCGGTTTAACTTTGTGATGAGCAAAGTTAGTGGCTTGACCGTGCCAGCTGTTGGCCATGCTGGTCACGTTCTTCGGGTGACTTTGTTTTCGTCTAAATGGGAAATGATAAAATTGAAAATAAAAGCATATAAACACACATGCTCACAGGAGGAAATAAATGTGTCTTGAGACAACAACAATGGCAACAGGCTACAAGTTCATTGATTGCCTGCTGACCCAGAGAAATATTTGCCGGCATAGAATGCACAACATTCATTGAAGGGTTAACTTCGAGTAATTGCATTTGGCATATTTTAATTGGATTCCTGTGGTTGGTTCTTGTCAAAGTGAGGTCAATCTAACCGAATCGTTTTCTTGTGAATCTTATTCCGAACTATCGTAACTTGCGTACTATGTAAAGCATGAAATAATCGTATGCAATCTATTCAGTTTTTTAACATATTCATCCCATTTCGCATCCGCCATTTAAATACAAACACGAGTCCGATATAGTTGATAGTATTTATATATAAGTTTATTATAGAAGATTCAACACTACTTACGTTAAAAATATTGTACGTCTTATACTTATTGACTTCTGTCATTACTTTTGTTGTTCTTCTTTTGTGTTTTTGTGTCTATAACGAAATTTCTAATTTCATAAAATGAGTATGTGTCGTGTTATATGTAGATATAAATGTATAATAATTGCATATGATCGATGGCTTGTACATGAAGAGTGGGGAAAAATTGCGAAATGGCCTGGATATACTCGCATCTTTTAGGTAACTATCTGATTTTATATTTAGTTTAGTTTAGTTGGGAGCCTAATCAACGCTCGATATCGACGCCAATGACGGGGCCTCGAGATATGTGTACTTCGTTTAGATACAAGATTCAAGATACAATTAGTTAAGTACAATTACGATAATTATTGTTCAACGTTTATGCAAATGTTGTGGAGTTCGTAGAATTAGATTTCGTTTTTCGATTTCACTTTAGAAGGTAGCCTGTGTAAATGACACACGTATAAAATGAGTTTACGTCTACTTACAAGTTACATAAAGTTGTTTGTTTTGTCTTACTTGTCTTTACTTTCGGTTTTTGGATTTAGGTTTGTGCTTCGTGTTTTTTATTTTCCAAAAATCTACTTTTCTTTTTCTGCATTCGTCTTCCAACTATTCCTATCCAACTAATTCATTCCATTTCCCAACCCACCAGGAAGCGCGAAAGGCTCACTCATCTACCACTATCTAATACTTTCTTTGCTAAGTTAACTAAGTCGTAATTTTGGTAGGGTTTACTATTGTAAATGTTAATATTTTAGGCAAAACAGAAGCTTCAATTTGAACAGAATCATAATATTTTGCGATCGTCTTTTAGGCTGATCTACAAATGAGGTTTGCAAAATGTATCGCCTATTGCAAAAATTTGGTTTAATTCTGGATTAATTGACAGGTAACAATTATTGCGATTTATAAATGTCTCCAGATATGTTAATTGTCTAAAAGAACAAACTCTGAAACCATAAACTAAGTAATAATACTTTTTCGATAAACAATCTAATAACTAAATATTGTGTTTCAACAATATGCACAGTAGCGTTGTACCTAGTGCAAATTCACATCCATTACACCCAAAACATCAACAGTTATCAGACTACCTTTCCAATTCAACCTCGTCCTAGGCGATATTGTGAACTTTGGCCGACAGGCAATTGTGCACGACGAAGACAACCGGCTTGGGACAACACTCCATGTCCAGTTCCTGCAATTAGATCACGATTAACTAAAGTGTCCCACTTTTCGGACGCACTCACAATCTCTCCATCCTCGCCAAAGTCCAGATACAACATCCTGGCGCCGTCATCGGCGGAACCCTTCAGCTTGTCGAAGGCGAACTGCCACAACTGCGTCTTGGCGGTGGCTACCGTCGGAGTGGTTGGAGCGAATCCACCGCAGTCGTACAGAAAGAAGCCTCGGTTTATGTGCACAACCAATTGACACTGCCGGCCCTGGAACAGGCAGCGGAAGGAGAACTCCCTCTGGTAGTTGACCGCCTGGTGGGAGCCCTGGACGAGAGACCTGGCCCAGGCGGCCATGTCCCGGTGCGTCTCTGAGCGAAGCCAATAGACGAGCACTCCGCGGGCGGTGCCGCATCGTACGCAGAACACTGTGGTCTGCTGGCCCTGCAACCGATTCAATGGCAACGAGTATAATATTTGCGTTGTTTCGATGTCAGTTATGAACTCACGTTCAGGGAGGAATTGTTGCCGGCTCCTGCCAGGCGCGTTGTGGCCAGGGCGTAGATTTCCAGGGGCCGACTCCAGGCCTCCACCGACCAGGGAGCACTCTCGTATATCCGGAACTCACGCTCCGTAACCGCCACGAATATGGGCAGCCACTTGTCACTCTCATCGGAGCTCTCGGAACTGGAACGACCGCTGGGCTGTTGATCGAAGAAAGTTACACCTTAGAAATAGTTGCTTTTCAAATACTTGGGTAGAGCATATGTTTTAGATTAACTTATTACTGTGTATGGTGGTTAGAAAGCGAGATAGCAAATTTTTCTTATCATGCAATGTGTTTATTTTTAAACATAAGCCTATGTAAGTAAATAAGTTACTCCTATCGGGATGTTGGGTCAACTTACACTTACCAACTCGCCGGCTACAACGCTGTTCGAGGTGCCGCTGCCTCCGCTAGCCGCTCCGCCCCCGGCGCTACCAGAACTTCCTCCGCCGCTCATCCGCTTGCTCAGCCATCCAATGTGCTTCAGTTCGCCGATGAGGTTGGTAAGCGCCCGATTGGCCTCGGCCAAAGCGCGCTGCGTGCTGGTGCCCATCGCCGAGTGGAGGGCATTGAACCAGACGAGGGCCTCCGCCGAGTCCGCTGCCCGCAGGATGCAGGAGTGCACTCCGTCGGGCGAATGCAACTCGAAGCACCGGTTTTCTAACGCGGAGAAAGATGTATGATTAGCTTCGAGTACTAATGGATATTCAATAAAACCTATCAGGGTTTCATATCTTAAAATTTATGATCCCTTTGTTCTGCAATTTTGTGCACTTGAATATTATAGCATGCTGTACATTTCATAAATAAATTTCGACAGCAGCTAAAATCTCTAACATATCTCTAATTACCCGGGTCGATGTATTTGAGATTCCTGGCCAGATGCGTCAGCTGCAGCGGGATGTATCGCGTATCCGCCCGGGGTGTCGTCTTGGGGGCGGGCGGCGACGTGGGTACGCCTGGTCCCAGCGGACAGAGGAAGGCCCGCTGGAGCTCCCAACCCACTTCCGAGATGATGCTTGCCTTCCGAAAGTAGGGCGTCACTTCGCGCAGGAATTTAACTGCAAAGTACAGAGGAGAAAACCAACCGGGGACATAACCATCAGTGCAAATCAAACGTTATCGCATGAATATGGATGCAGGACGGGATGTTTGGTGGGGGGCACAGTGTCATCAGCAAAACACTCGCAAATGCACTAACAGCATTCAATCAGCCGCAGTTAGAGCCTTCTTCGCTGGTTCTGCTGTTGCTGTTGTTGCTGCGGAAGTCTTGGCAAACGCTGCGGCATAAATTCATTAGGGTTTCCGCTCCATTTTTATTCGATTTACACACCCAAAGTCCCCCCCCGGCTAGAGTCAAACCCTTGAGAACAGTGGGCACAGCTTTATGGTTTAGTACTTAACTTATGTTTACCTCGAGTTTCTTACAAACTACAAGCAACATTGTCATATATTCTTAATAAAATAATCAATGAGGAGTGGATACCAACGACGATTTGATTTTAGTAGAAGCAGGAAGTTTTAAACTTCATACCTTGCTATATTTTGAAAGTTCGTAAATAATTAAGAATTACAATGGGATGTGTTCTACTGTATTCTGCTGTATTCATTAGAGAGTAGACCACTGTGCAACTACTATGCAAATGGTGCTGACGATGCCAGGTGCTATGGCGGTGATGGCAGGGGGCATTTTCCAAGTCTCCCCACTCCGAGTCGCATATCTAGCTTGAAAAGTTCCATGCCATATCCCGTCCCACTTGATATGCTCAGGATTCCGCCCACAACATTTGCACAATTTCCGTTTGCTGTTGCCGTTGTCGTTGCTGTTCCTGTTTTGGCGTTGTTTTTGTTGTTGTAGTCCTCGGTTGCCGTTCGAGTGATTTGGAAATTCAATTTTCACACTTAATGCCATCGGCCGACGGTTGCAACCGGTTGGCGGCGGTTCGTCCGACTCAATTCGTGTGTTTAGCTCGACTAATTAGAGCAGACGGCCACACGGCGGATGGGTAATGCTCTATGGCAGGGGGCCTGGCCAGTGGCCACCCACCTGCTAATTGCTCGGCATTTACGTGCTCTGAAAGGTGGAACTCCGAGTGCCCAACTCCTGCGCCTTTCTGCAGCTCTGCAAACATTTGCACTCACAAATATGCGACCGACGGCAAACAAACGGGCAAACAAGCGGAGAAATAAAATATATAAAAAAATGTTGCATAGCGGCAGGCGCAAAGTGTGATTTTTTTTTTTTTTTTTTTTTTTACGATTACGATGATGTTTTTATTATTTGATCAACGCACTGTTACCCACGTTCGGCATTCCACAGTCTTCGGGTGGAGACGTGTTTCTTTCAAGCTACGAATAGCAAGTTCTAAAAACTACAACAGTATAGTGAAAGTTAAACACAAAGTGTAAAGTGCAGTTTGCACAACTAACAATTATTGACTATAGTAATTATTTACTAAAATAAATAATTATTCCATATTGTTCTGGTAATTGTTATATGTGGACTTAGAACAATGAATCAAAACGACATACGTTCTCAGCGACAATGTGAACAAGACGAGCGCCGGCTCTCTTTACAACGCAACAATGCATACTTTTCTTTCGTCTCACCGCAAATCGGTGATCGAGCACCCTCACCTTCAACTAACTCGAAACTTTTGCCCTCAGCGAACGACAGACCGCGTTCTTGCTCTCCCTCTCTGCCTGCTTCGGCTCACAAGTCGTGGAGCGAAGAGACCGCCTCTCCTACCCCGCTCCTCTCGCAGCGCCAAACGACCGTCCCGGGTAACTGTAACACTGCAATAACGAGTGCAGTGACCTCACTGGCAACTGCCACAACATCAACTTCGTCAGCGGCCCAACTAATTATCGCTGTGCCAGCTGTAAATAATTCAGCAGCACTGACCGTTTGCAACAACAATAATGCACGTAAAGAAGAATCAAAACAAAAGCAGAAGTCGATTTCGACTGTGCAGACTGGCATGGATCGCTACATCCAAATCAAGAGAAAGCTCAGCCCTCAAAACAATAAGGCAGGTAATCAACCCAAAATCAATCGAACCAACAACGGCAATGAAAACTCTGCAGTAAATAATTCAAACCGATATGCTATCTTGGCTGATTCTGCGACCGAACAACCCAACGAAAAAACGGTAGGGGAACCAAAAAAGACCAGGCCTCCACCAATTTTCATACGAGAACAAAGTACAAATGCACTTGTAAATAAACTCGTTGCTTTGATTGGTGACAGCAAGTTCCACATTATCCCACTTAAAAAAGGAAATATTCATGAAATAAAACTACAGATCCAAACAGAAGCAGACCACCGTATAGTGACTAAATACCTAAATGATGCTGGTAAAAACTACTACACATACCAATTAAAAAGTTGCAAAGGGCTACAGGTAGTACTTAAGGGCATTGAAGCAACAGTGACACCAGCTGAGATAATTGAGGCTCTGAAGGCCAAAAACTTTTCTGCAAAGACAGCTATTAATATTTTAAACAAAGACAAAGTTCCGCAGCCACTATTCAAAATAGAACTCGAACCAGAGCTCCAGGCACTAAAGAAAAACGAAGTGCACCCAATATACAATTTACAGTACTTGCTACATCGGAGGATCACCGTGGAGGAGCCGCACAAACGTATCAATCCAGTTCAATGTACTAATTGCCAAGAATACGGCCACACCAAGGCATACTGCACCCTTAAGTCCGTATGTGTTGTCTGTAGCGAACCTCATACTACCGCAAACTGCCCCAAAAACAAGGACGATAAGTCTGTGAAGAAATGCAGTAACTGCGGGGAAAAACATACTGCAAACTACAGAGGCTGTGTGGTGTACAAAGAATTGAAGAGCCGCCTAAACAAACGTATTGCCACAGCACATACATACAACAAAGTCAATTTCTACTCTCCGCAACCGATTTTTCAACCACCCCTAACTGTCCCAAGCACTACTCCAACAATTTCTTTCGCTAGCGCCCTAAAATCCGGACTAGAAGTGCCCGCCCCACCGACAAGAACTGCTCATTCCGAACATACACCGACAAACATCCAACAAACACAACAAAGTGGCATCGAAGCTATGATGCTATCCCTACAGCAAAGCATGAAAGACTTCATGACGTTCATGCAAAATACTTTGCAAGAGCTCATGAAAAACCAAAATATCCTGATTCAACTTCTTGTATCTTCAAAATCCCCATAATGGCTTCCCTACGGATATCTCTGTGGAACGCAAATGGCGTTTCACGGCATACACAAGAGCTCACACAGTTCATTTACGAAAAAAACATCGACGTAATGCTACTATCAGAAACGCACCTCACAAATAAAAACAATTTTCATATACCAGGATACTTGTTCTATGGTACAAATCATCCAGATGGTAAAGCTCATGGAGGCACTGGAATACTCATCAGAAATCGCATAAAACACCACCACTTAAACAATTTTGACAAAAACTACTTACAATCTACGTCCATAGCCTTACAACTCAACAATGGTTCAACGACTCTAGCCGCAGTCTACTGCCCACCGCGCTTTCCAATCTCTGAGGATCAATTCATGGAATTCTTTAACACACTAGGTGACAGGTTCATCGCAGCGGGTGACTATAACGCCAAGCACACCCATTGGGGATCTCGACTTGTGTCGCCAAAGGGTAAGCAATTGTACAATGCGCTTACGAAGCCAGAAAACAAGCTAGACTATGTATCCCCGGGTAAGCCTACATACTGGCCAGCAGACCCAAGAAAAATCCCAGACCTGATCGATTTTGCAATTACTAAACATGTCCCCCGCAACATGGTCACCGCCGAAGCACTAGCAGATTTATCATCAGATCACTCACCTGTTTTTCTAAATATGCTAACTCGCCCCCACATCGTCGACCCACCGTATAGACTCACAAATTTTAGAACAAACTGGCCAAGGTATCAAAAGTATGTCTGTTCACACATAGAACTAACGACGGCATTATCTACAAAGGAGGATATAGACAAGTCAACGGAAACTCTCGAAAACATTTTAGTTTCGGCTGCAAAGGCTTCAACCCCGCCAGTGACGTATGCAAAACCAAACTACATCAAAACTAATCGCGAAATCGAGCGGCTGGTATTAGATAAACGACGCCTACGAAGGGATTGGCAGTCTAATAGATCACCAATTACTAAGCACATGCTTAAGATAGCCACACGCAGGCTTACCAATGCTCTCAAACAAGAGGAAAAAAACAGCCAACGTTCATATATCGAGCAACTCTCTCCCACCAGCACTAAGTACCCTCTTTGGAGAGCTCACAGAAACCTAAAGACTCCAATAGCGCCAATTATGCCACTCCGAAGTCCCTCTGGCACCTGGTTTCGAAGTGATGAAGAAAGAGCCAGTGCTTTCGCTGACCATTTACAAAATGTATTCCGACCAAATCCCTCTACCAACACATTTATTCTCCCTCCTTTAATAGCAGCCAATCTAGATCCTCAAGAACCCTTTGAATTCCGACCATGTGAACTAGCAAAGGTTATCAAAGAGCAACTGAACCCAAGAAAATCGCCTGGCTACGACCTAATAACTCCAAGAATGCTCATTGAACTCCCAAAGTGTGCTATTCTTCACATCTGCCTGTTGTTCAACGCAATCGCCAAGCTTGGATACTTCCCTCAAAAATGGAAAAAGTCGACCATAGTAATGATTCCAAAGCCAGGAAAAGATAAAACGCAGCCATCATCATATAGACCGATAAGCTTACTAACATGTCTTTCAAAGCTGTTTGAAAAAATGCTACTCCTTCGGATTAGCCCTCATCTTAGAATAAACAACACACTTCCAACACATCAATTTGGCTTTAGAGAAAAACATGGAACCATCGAACAGGTCAACCGAATCACGTCAGAAATTCGTACTGCTTTTGAACATCGAGAATACTGCACAGCCATTTTTCTAGACGTCGCGCAGGCATTTGACAGAGTGTGGCTCGATGGACTTTTGTTTAAAATAATCAAGCTGTTGCCCCAAAACACACATAAGCTACTGAAGTCATACCTATATAACAGAGTGTTTGCAATAAGATGCGATACAAGCACTTCACGCGATTGCGCAATCGAAGCTGGAGTGCCGCAAGGCAGTGTACTGGGTCCAATCTTATACACCCTGTATACGGCGGATTTCCCCATAGACTACAATCTAACAACCTCCACGTTCGCTGATGATACCGCGATACTCAGTCGCTCGAAATGCCCAATAAAAGCCACGGCACTCCTATCCCGACACTTAACATCTGTAGAACGATGGCTTGCCGACTGGAGAATTTCAATAAATGTTCAAAAATGCAAGCAGGTTACCTTTACCTTAAACAAACAAACATGCCCACCACTGGTCTTGAATAACATATGCATTCCACAAGCCGACGAGGTAACATATCTGGGAGTTCATCTGGACAGGCGGCTCACTTGGCGCAAACATATAGAAGCCAAATCGAAACATCTTAAACTTAAAGCAAGGAACCTCCACTGGCTCATAAATGCTCGCTCTCCACTTAGTCTGGAGTTCAAAGCTCTTCTATACAACTCCGTCTTAAAACCTATCTGGACTTATGGCTCCGAGCTGTGGGGCAACGCATCCAGAAGTAACATAGACATTATTCAGCGAGCACAGTCAAGAATTCTGAGAATTATCACTGGAGCGCCGTGGTACCTTCGAAACGAAAACATACACAGAGACCTAAAAATCAAATTAGTAATCGAAGTAATAGCTGAGAAAAAAACGAAGTATAACGAAAAGCTGACCACCCATACAAATCCCCTCGCAAGAAAACTAATCCGAGTATGCAGTCAAAGCCGGCTGCACCGCAACGACCTCCCAGCCCAGCAATAAACTTATTAGGGCATTAATGAAAAAAAAAAACTATCACTAAGTGAAAGTTAATTAAGTTAGATTAAGATTTGAACACTTATTGTTAGTCTCTTAACACAAAGGGAAGATTCAATAAATAATAAAAAATTAAAAAAAAAAAAAAAAAAACTGTTACCCATGCGGCAACTTAATTTGATCTGCTTAAATTATTTTATTTTACAATGTGTCTTGGTTACTTAAGACTAACAGATTTTTAATCCTAAAAATGATAGGGAGAATTATAATAGTTGATATAACATAGTAATTATTATTTATTTGATTATTCTAATGAATTTTAAAACTAAGACTTTCTAGGTCAAAACCAGGTTAGGGAGGTCATGAGGGTGGTGTCGCTTGAGTCTTCTTTTGACTCTAGTCCGAGGGTCAGCATTGACCACAGCTGCAGTTCCTAGCTTCCTTGCTAGGCTGTTGGGGCAAAGTGTGATGAAGCTTTTGCGGAAAAAGGGGAGTTTCGGATGGTCGGGCGGGATTTTTTAAAGTGGACTGCAGAGCAAACTAAGCCAAAAACGACAAACGAAAACCTAACTGCCAGCGGCAAAAGTTTAGATGCAACAGCAAAAACAACAATAACAGCGGTAATAAGTTGTGCAAATTTTTGCATTTAAGTGTAAATAAAGTTGAGAGTGTGTGTGGGTGTGTGTGCTGTGTTGCTAGAAAAACAAACGAGTTATGGAAAAGTTGGCTGAAAACCGCCGCAGGCCACAATTGTTAGCTGCTTAAGTATGAATATTTTCGCTCACATTTTTCAAATAAATAGGGTTTTGCTAACAATCCACTAAAGATTAAAGTCAAGGATTTGCGAAGTGCTGCTAGCATGTGGGTTAAGTCTATATGACTAGAAATGGTGAGTAAACGAATTTTTGGGATGCTTTTAATGCAAACGAAAAACTCATGAAAATACCCAGGAAATATGTTTACCTAATGGAGGTGTTTATTTAATCCGTGCTAGCTTTTTGCAAAGTTTACTATTATTTTCAAGGGCCTGTCTGTTTATTTTGAATTGCATTATCGGCTAAAAGTTGCCAAAAATTACAGAATAAGCTTGTTTTAAAAAATTTCGTAGTTTTTATCTATTGCACTGCCACTTTCTGTCTCTTAGCATAAATGAAATATATTATTTTATAGCCAAAAATATAAGTTGTAATTTAACCCCGATGTTGTTTGTAAGTTTTTAGCCATTTTCATCTCTTTGGTTAGTATAAATTGTCCTTTTTATGATATATATTACTAAGCTCCTTGCATTAACTTATGTACAGCTTTTCTTGATCATCCAAACTATAATAATATCACACAAAACGCATTCATTTAACACTGCTCTCTTGCTTTTCGCCCACTTAATTCACAGCCAGGCCAAAAAACTTTTTTACACCTTTGCCGACAAAAGGAAATCCGGAAAATCCGGCAGAGCTGCCACCCAAAAGCATAAATCAAAGAGGCGGCCGTATAGTGGGCGTGGCCGGTCGGAATATGATATCAACAGCAGGCGGCATTCGGAATTCGGCAAATCGTGCGTTAAAACAAACTTTGCACAAAACTTTTGCGAGTAAAATCTCACGCGTTCCTGGCGAAGAAGTGGGCAGGTTGGTTAAGTAGGGGGCACTTCGGTGGAGGTGGAGGTGGAACTGGTGGGTTTGGGTTTGGGGGTTTCGTTGGTGAGTCCGCAAATGTGTGCCAAGCTGTAAAAACCATTGCTAATGGACTTCTGGGAGGCGAAGGCGAGCAAAGCCAACTGTCGTCGCCTCCTCCGTCGGATTCTCCGGAATCTCTCGCTGACATTTGGCAGTCGGAGCTGGAATCCAGTTCCAGGTTCCCAGTTGCAGATCCCCCCCACCATCCGCCCGTTCCGCGCCTTATTTAAATTACAATAAGACTGCCTGTGCGCAAATCCTCCGGGCCAAAGTTGTGCGGCCAGCGGAGCTTGGCAAACAACTTGGCCAACTTGTAAATTGAAGTTCGAATCAGGAGCTGTCCCGAAGTCGGTGGGCGGAAAGGGGGCGGGGCAGTTCTGAGCTGCTGAGTTTGTCGCCACCCCTTTATGGCCAAGGGCTTTAGAAATGTGATTACATTTGCGCCACTCTGCGTGCCTATAGATCTGAGCCACTTTAATTTAATGAGCACTCCACTCCGTCGAAATTATGAAAACGACCGCAAACCGAAAGCCGAAAATCAAAATGCGCACTCAATAGCAAAACGAGTGGCGAAGGCAAATTTCTGGGCACAGAAATGGAGCGGGGTAAATTGGCTAATTGATTGGATTGGTTTATCGAGGGGATGTGGGTCTACAAACAAGTGATTATGTAAATGCAAATCAGCTTAAAAAAAAGGTACCCATTGTTGTTTACTGTCTGTAAGTGAGCTTTAAAATTGATTAAGAAACAATTGTTTCTAGATAATAGTACAAAATAAATACATTTATAACAAATGTGACGTGTACATTTTCGGAAATATATTGTTTATTTTGGTCAGAAAAAATTTAATTCATTTTAATTACCGCATAATTTAAAATTTAAAATTAAATCAAATTAAATTTCCACAGTACAAGAGCTTTGAAGATTTTCCGAATTTTAGCGAGAATAGTTTTGCCGCTGAAATTGGCTGGCTGTAATATACTTTGGGCGCGAAGAGGCGGCGAAATGGATCACCAGCAGCTCAGCATGGACATGTGCTGGCCAAAATTAAATGCGAGTCAGACTCTGGGACAGATACATACATACTTGAGCTCTGGGCTGCGCGGCATGCGAGGCACGTTGGAGACGATGACGTGAGTCTTGGAGGGCTCAGCCCGAGATGGAACTGAAGTTACGCGGGATGGGGCAGGTCGGCTGTTGATATTAAAGCGACATTAACATTGAGCTTGATGGCTGCTTTGATGGGCCACGATACGTTTTTAAATGCGCGAATATCGCCAGTTTGTCAGTTGTTCCACAAATTCGCATTCGTACTATGCATCTGGGAGCGAGTGAGTTATCATAACCCCCGGCGATGGCGACCTTGCGACCGTTACTGAATTCTGATGGGAGCATCGGTGGCACTCCCCGCATAAATAGGAGGCACCCACAGCAGCCGGGCACAAACAGTTAGCACTCGTCCACCAATCAACATGAAGAGCCAACCCATCCTGATTCTGGCCGTGTGCCTCTTGGCCCTCTCCGCCGTTTCCGCCATGCCACAGCGTCGGGCGAAGAGTCAACGCCAGGTGGAGTACTCATCCACACCCTATCCGGCTGCTGGCTTCCGCCCCAGGGTTCCCTTTAATCTGCCCGGTGAAGTTCAACCCAAGATCGAGACGGAACCACTGACCACCACCAGTACCACGTCTGCCAGCGAAGTGGAAACCCTGGAGAATACCGAGCCACTTAGCACCACCGAGCAGCAGCAGCCGGAAGCGGGAACGGTAGCGGATTTGGAATTGTCCATCCGCACGCCTGCCAATACCTACGGAGCCCCTGAAGAGCAGGATCCCCTCGTGCCGGACACCGTAGTGGTGGTGGCCCAGGAGCCAGCCCGCGACTTTCAGCCCCCCTCCCTGGATGCCGTCGAGGACTTTGCCGCCGATGTCACTGTTGCTGCTGATGGCGAGCAGCCTGTTGCTGATGTCCCTGCCCTGGGCCAAGCGGAGTCGGAGGACGATGAGCCCGAGGCGGCGGTCAAGGCTGTCACCCCGGCTGGAGCCTATGGACCACCCGCCGCCACCTACGGTGTGCCTGAGCTGAGCGAGACCGAGAACGAGTTGGATCTGGAGGAGTCGCAAGTTGAGCTGGTTGAAGAGGAGGCGGCGGCGGAGGAGGCGCTGACCAACGAGCTCTCTAGTGGTCGCCTGATCCTCCTGCCCTTGGGCGCCAGGGGAACACAGTTTGGTCGCCTCATCCTTGCCGTGGAGCAACCACGCCAGCGCCTGAGGAGCGAACGACTCAGGCGGATTTAGGGCTTTACTTGCTTGTCCACGTGTGTGGAATATTTGAACGAAAATATACGTACTTGTTTCTACGGAATATTTCTGCAGTTATTTTTTACTTATTTTACCAGTCGTTACCTAAGAAATTATGAAATATCTTACTTAAAAGTTTTAAATATCAAAATAGATCCTTAAGTTTCCCATGGAAATTTCATGGAAATTCTATAGATTTTTTAAAGGATTTCTCGTATAAACTAATTAAAGCGACTGTTTAACTGTGGCATCTGCCCAGGAAATGTGTATGCCAAGAAATAGAATTGGCTGAGTCAAAGGTCTTCCGCAGTACAACTCCTACTGGAACTCCAACTCCTGCACCGACTACATCCTTTTCCCCATCATTTCGAAGAGGAAGTTGTTTCAGCACAATTCTGGTGCACGGCTCATTGCGTTGTTTATGCCAAATGGTTTGGCATGTGATTGGGTCACGCCCACGGGATGCACAAGTGGGTGTGTCTGGGATTGCCGCTTTGCGGTGCACTGCGTGTGTATGTGTGTGCGCAAGGACATCCCACCCATGCATCGCCTAATTGATGCTTACTATTGTTTATTGTGTTATGAACCAGGAGTCGAGCGGATCGCAGCAAAACACAATTCAATGGAGATGAACAGGAAACGATGCTCCAACTTCGCCTGACCATTTTCATGATTACGATGATGATGCTGGTGTGATTGTGTACTTGGCTTGTTATTAGATCAGGCCTGGGACTCGTGTATCGCTTTTTAGAGTGTCAAGTGGATGTGTTCTTGCAGTTAACAGGGAGAGGAGAGCCAATTACCGACTAGTTTGTAATTCCTATTGAAACGTTAATTTTTAATTGTATCTTTGCATTTAATCGTTAAAAAGGGCTTTCAATAACCACCTAAAGGATTTTGTAAATTAAACGAGCGTCAAAGTTGGTTTTTCCCATAAACCCTTGCTATATTTATGTCTGCTAGCTCCTGCGTGTCAGCTACTGAGACAGTTGAGAATGTAGTGCGTAGCTTGCAAGGATCCCACCATCCCTGCATCCCATCATGCCAACCTTGCTCAACGAGAATCGTTCTCGCTTTTTGCCATTCGACGCCAATGGGCGTTGGTGTACCGCCCACAAGGAGCGGCTATGTATTTTTGGGCCATTTGATCAAATGGAAAGAAAACTTTTCTCATTACTCATTGCCAAGCCGGGGCAAACAAACCAGGCAACGAACCAACCAACCAGCCATCCAGCCAGCCAACAAACCAGCGCAACTAGCGGCAGTCAACAGCTAACAGTCAACAAGAGTGGAGTGGTGGGAAAATGGGGATTCGTGGCAAAAGAGGAGCTGGATGCTGGGGGATTTACAACAGGACCCAGCTGCAACAGTGGCAATAGCAGTCGCAGTGGCTACGGCAGTGACTCGCATGTTTTGCTGAGTAATCCCACGTATGTATTTGCACTAAAACCCTCTGTTCCGCCTTTCCAGCTCGGTTCACCACCATGGGACGGGTGCCACAACAACGGGACAAAAAAGAATCCCCACTGTCGGTCAATTAATCACGGTTGAACAAGTTTGTAAAAGATTATCTGTGCTGGTTTGAAAATGGGGGAGAGAAAAATTAAAGACGTAATTTATCACAAAAACAAGCAGCAGACAAAGCATACTTCAAATTTATTGTCACTGAGGGGGATCTGCATTTTGAGTTGGATCTAGTCCGTAGTTGGGAATAGCGATTAAGCCTGTGCTAAACAAGGATTTATATCAATAACATGGAGTGGAATGGAATAAAATCCATGGAATATTTAACAGTTCCATATGCCATAATTTTTCCTAGTAACTATAAAGAAAAGCTCTATGTGCCAATCTATCCCACTGTGCCCAACTGTTTGCAATGGCACTCATAGTTTACTTCTTAGTTTGACTCGCGTTTTTTAAGCTTTCCCCTTTTTCGGCACTCCACCTTTCCCATTTTCCGGATTCGTGTGCGCGAAATGTTTTACGCAAATAACAATTTGACATTTTGGTAGGGGAGTAACAAATGTATCATCGTTGTGTACCCACCTTCCAGATCTACCACTCGACCGGACCGCTTGAGGGCCCTCACCGCCTCGTCGTGGGTGGCGTCACGTAACTCCTCTCCGTTGACGGTCAGGATGGCGTCGCCGACGTAGAGTCCCTTGGCCTGGTCGGCGGCCATGCCCCGGAAGATCTTCGAGATGAGGATGGGCATGCGGTTCTCCCGGCCGCCCTTGATGGAGATACCCAGGCCGTTGTTGTCCGACTTGATGATCCGCACATGCCGCTTCTGGTTGGCCACATGGTCAGGTACGTCGCACATATCCATTCCGCCACCGTCGCCAGCATTGTTGTTGTTGTTCAGGCAAGGATCGCGGTCCCCATTGTCGTTGCTAGCGGAGCCGTCTAGCTCTGTATCCTGGATATTCATGCCCTGCAGCGACGCGGAATTGGGCAGGGTGCCGTTCTGGCCACCTCCACCTGTGCCACCACCGCCTGCGCCACCGCCTCCTCCGCCACTGTGATTGCTTCTGTGGGAAAAAATAATAATTGCATCTTAGGCTTATCGCAGATTGGTATTGTATGTAATGGTTAATAGGCAGTCACCAATAACTTTGTCAGTCTTAAGGATATAATTCATTTTGTTGAATATTATTATATTGACCTACAATCTACTGCGTGGCCACAACTATTACAACATCTTTTATAAGAAACAGAAGTGCTGGCAGCTCAAACATAAATATTAGAATGTTTCTAAAGACGAAAGCAGGTACTCGATAATAGTTTCCTAATTGCATATCTGCATTTCCTACGCACTCCTTTTGGTTAAATGACGGGTAGTCGAGGAATTTTTTAAGTTAAATGAAAACCTTTTGTCCTGAAAGCAATAGCAATAACCTTAAAAACCTAAAAAACATGTTTTTGAAATAATCGTGCTCCATGATTTTTTGATCCTAATAGACCGCAACTTACCCCAAGGTTCCATTTAAGGTAGTAGACTGTCCATCGTTCGATGGCTGCGCCGCCTCACAGGACTCGTCCAGGCTGACGGCCAGGAAGTCCGTTTCCAGCGTGACCAGGACGCGGTACCAGGCGCCGCGAACACGCGTCTCCATGTTGCCGCATCGCAGTCCTGATGGCGAAGGGGAGTGCTGCTGCGGAATGGGCTGCTGGGCCGCCGGCGGGGTCCTCCCCAGACTCGAGGATTCCACCATGATTCCTTTCTGACTTTAAATGCACTTTGTTGTTATGTGATTCTACATGGCAGTCGCCGAAAAGGTCTGAAAGGATAAGAAAATATTATGTTCATTGCTAAAACTTTGCATGCGACTTTAAAATGGATAAGTTTATTTTTTGTTTGGGAAAAATAGTTGATAATTTTCATTTGACCCATAATAATAAATCCGCAATTTCTGGCATTCCAATTAATTGCAGACACAAATTTAAAATGACTCAGCAATAAAACGCTTTCTTGCTGCAAATGAAATTTATTAATTTGCAGTGTCTGATAAAATATAGGCTTAGCAAAATTTATTGGTATTTGGCCATAATTAACATTGCGACAGTTGAACGGATGCTCAGTCAAATAACACTAATTGCGAAGATAAGCGATTCAATTTTTACTGTGGTCATTAAACGTATGTAATGGAAATAGACCAGTTGAATTTGTGTCATTAGAGAAATACACATTACTGCCGTCCCAGTCAGTGATCCACTAAGATAAAATCAAAACTCCATGGGATCTTCAGTTAGACATGCAGATGACAGAGGCTGAGGGGAATGGCTTGCGATAAGCGGATATCAAATTAAATGTCCGGCATGCGGATAACACACACGGAGGCAGAAATGCGTAGCGGAAGAGAGGACATTTGTCATTGTTTTGCCAGTCCAGGATTTATTGCATTCTCCGACAAGTGCAGAAGATAGGAGTGTTATAGGGGTGGAGGTGGCGAAACGAGGGCGGGAATGCAAAAACCCGTACCATTTGGGGCACACATCCTTCGACATTCGGCCACATCCTTTCACATCTTTGGCGGCCGCAGTGCAACAGTTTCCCGCTCGGAGTTCTGCAATTACGCATCTTGTCGCCGCCGCGGGACTTTTTTCTATGATTTTCTATTTGACAAGTTGCCAGTCTCCGAGGAGCAGGAGTCCTACCAGAGATGCCATCGTGACACGCAGGGGGATTCCCCAGTATGCAGGGAGAGGAGTGCGAAGCCAGCATCCACTTCGATTTCGTGCTCACGCTCTCAACCGGAAAAGGACTGCTCCAGTCAGACACATCCTGTTTCTGTGATTGTGATTGCGCCTGTGTTGGTGCCATTTGTATGTACATTTCCGCTACGATTCAGCAGGAAGTAATTTTGCCCCTGCTCTGCTGCTGCTGCTGCTGCTTCTCTTCGAATGTGCTGCTGTCACCAAGTCTGTTTACTTTGCAATTTATTGTGCAACATTTGTAATTATTATTGCAATGCCGCAGCCCAAGGCCCCTTCGAAGACTTGGCGAAATTCATAAAAAACCTTCCAAGTGTGTGACTGCTTGAGACGAAGGACGAGGGCGCTGGCAACGTTGTCATCAACACGCTCATAATTGTAAGTAAACAGACCCAAGCAAACTCTATTCGTTCATGAATATATCCTTGTAAGGACGCAAGAGGCCTGTCTTCTGGGACTGGTAAGGTAGTGATAGTGAAAATTAAATGGGGTTAAACCATGCGTTTCTCAGTACGTTATCATCGAATGCCCAAAGAATTCAATCTCAATTTCCAAAAGTTATGCCCGAGCTATAGCTGCGACCGCAAAAAAAACTGAGAATAAAATTTTAAATGCCTTCCCGACTTTTGTATAATTATCGAATAACATTTATGTATAGTACTATATTTACTTCGATTATTAATAACTAAGGCGACTGTATATTATGAGGTTTTAAAATTTTATGCAAATTTATTATTTTCTGAGATTCGAATAAATCATTTCTTAACTAGAATTATTAAATGATTCAAACATTTATACATTGTATTCAAAACCAACAATTAACGGGGATACATGGCCTCGGCTGAAGTAATAATATATTAAAAAAGTGGTATACATCTAATATGAACACTCTAAGGTCAGAAACTAGAATTTTCTATTTATTTTCATTTTAGCTAAAAGAACCTTTTATGCAGATAGACTGGATACAAGTTTGTGAACAAACGGACAGAAGGACACAACTTTATTATGTAATGATCATAAATACTGATATATAAATACAACTGTCTAAAATACAGATATCCTCTAAAAGAGCATAAAAAGAAATTGTCCCAAAACACAATAAATACATAAAATAATAATCAAATTAAAAAAGTTTCCTAAAATATGACCGCGATTTCGATACTTTTTTTCCAAGTCCATAAATTGCTGTAAAGCGTATAGGTTTGGGTTTTAAGCAAATAGAATAACAATTCTTGCAATTTCCATTGTTCTCAACGTATTTGCATACTGCAAGCTATTTAAATTTAAAATAAATATTTTATAATTTACGAAAAAACGTCGGCAGTGAGAGCATTAGCAAAGTACCCCGTCTGTAGAACGAAAACATGTGACCCGCTGGCTTGGCCAAAGGAGATTGGACTGTTTGTAAGGATGTGTGTCACGCCCTTTTTGCCGGAACACCCCGGCAATCGGACCTCCTCCAAGTCCTCAACTCCCTTAAGCCCCAGCCCATGTCATCGCCTAATAAGCGCCTGACGTCGCTTTTTCATGCTGCGCTTTGGCTAATTTAATGCCGGGCGGTCATAAATTATGCGCCCAAAAGTAGGCAGCGCGAAAATCGTCCAAAAAATTGAGCACAAATGCTGGGAAGTGGCAGCAGCTGCTGCAACCCATGCACAACCATATACATTCTACACAGGCACATACACATGCAAGTTGCATTCAACTCGAACAGAATTTTTTTCGCGCTTTCGTGTAATACCTTTTTTTGGCGCCGCTTCAAGCGTTGGCTTTTTTGTCCGATTTGTTCGCTTTGTTTTTTGTGCCAATTTTTTTTAATGCAAACTTGGTGATGGGCGAAAATGGAGGTCCTTTGTATCGATACATAAAGCAGTAGCGGCAGCAGCCCAATGCGGAATTGCCATAAATACGTAACGCGTTTTTCCTTCGAATCGACCTCGGCCGCACCACTCCTTCTCTCGAGCGGAAATATATTACCCCGCATAAGTGTGTGTGAGTGTAAGCGGGAATTGTGTAAGTATGGGTTCTGTGGCAGGGCCATCAAAAAGTCATAAAATCATAATTTGTAAACGAGAATTTATTTCGAAAAATATTTATGGCCGACTCTGGCTTCTTTTTCGCGCCGCAGAAGCTGCATGGAATTTTTGCTATTTGCTCCGCTTTTCAGACGTGTGTGTGTATATGTCCCTGTGCATGTATGTGGGTGTATGCGTGTCGGTGTGCAAGCGTTGCTTCATTAGAGCGAGTGGAAACAACCGGCGCCCTCACATTGTTTCCCCACATTAATTTAATCCGCATCCTTTCCCGCCGCGACCCTGCATTAAATTCTTTTTATCCGAACCATTCAGGTTCCTGCGATTAAATGGAAAATGTATGCAAAAATTTTGCGCCGGTTGATGGCGGAAAGGTCTCCTATACGTTTAATGGAATCTTGATCGTTATCGGCCAAATTGACAACGATATATTGCGGATGGACGGTGGGAAAAGAAAGGCCATGCTGAATGGTCGTTTAAAATGCGGAGCGATTTTTTATTGCATACTTCGGTGCTCCTGGGAAAATGGGGGGAGAAAAGCCCCCAAAAGAAAATCGTTTAATGTTAATGGAAAAATCAATTTCAAACTATTGTGTCCAACGGACTGAAAAGTGCTTCGTAACTGTACTGTAGCATTTCATTAATTAAAAACATTAAAATTTCGAAAGTAAATCCTTACTTAAAACGATGACATTTTACCCTTATTAGTTCAGTAGGTGCCATAAGCTTCTGGGAATAATCGAACTAGATATTTGATACAAGAAACAGTTCACTTTTACAAAATATTATGTAAATATAATTGCTGGATGGTGCACAGCCGAACGAAGGACTTTTCTAATGGTTGTTTAACGTCATTTAAGCCAATTCATCGCCGTTCCCACCGCTCTCCCTTTTCCGCCATGTGGCCACACATTTGGCTTAGCTTCGATTAAGGTAAAACCCACATGGGGAACACAAGTCTTGGCCTTGACACCGCCCTAGCGCACTTTCCTTCCGACCTTTTGACCTCCCCAGCCTCGGCAGCCTGCCGCCCCTCAACCTTTTTTACCTCCAAGCCGCTGATGCCATCAAATCCTCTTAATCATTCTTAACAATGCCGCCACACGTTGTGCTGGCATTAAGCTCTCAGACCGCTCAACTGGTGGAAATCGATACGCATTTACGGACGTATACTCGGAATATCTACATATAAATTGCGCACTAATGATCTTTAAATACACATAATGCCCAGAACATGCCGCATACACACACTTGAACTGTGGACCAAAAAGCCGGTTGCACTGTTGGTTTTGTCATTTAGTTTCTAGACATTTGTTGTGTTAGTTTTTGTAATTTTTATAATTTGAGAACTGAACTGATAGTACAAAAAAACCTTAGGAGCGTTGCGTTGACACCAGCTAATACAGTATATTTAGTTTGGTAATCATGTATGGAGCTGTATTGGGTTCTACGTAATATAAGATACCAATAAACCTAAACTTTAACATGCCTCATGATCTGATTCAATATTTTGTGCACAACCACTATCTATATTCGAATATAGTATGTAACACATTTGTTTTAATTTCATAACACGTTGGATCACAGATGAAAACTATTTAATATTATTACAAAATAGTTTGTCTGTATACCAAAATTATACAATTAAATATTTATATATCAACCAGCTGTTTATTAAATAGCCCAAATTCACAATCTAAATGTATGATTTTATTCGCAAGTAAAGTGACATTTCCAGAACAATAATTAGCTTACCAGCCTTGAACATATGTATAACTCAGCCAAGAATAAATGGAATGGTTTTCTCTAATCCCCAAATCCACATCTATTTATAGTCCCTTACTACCGCCATTTTGTGTCCCAGTGTGAACGCGGCATTCACAGTTGACCTGGCCTCATGCTGTCAGTTTGCCACTCATGTGTGTGGGATTCGGATAGAAAGTTTTTTCATGTGTTTACCGCAAAGCCGCCACTGCGACCGATAAAAGCCAAAACAAACCTCCGAGATTTGCTTATTAGCACATACAGCACCGCCCACACTGGCTAGCCTTCCCCACTTCCCCACACTCAGCGCCACAACATAACCCGACTTCGTCTGACAAATTATTCAGCATTGATTAATTATGAAAATGCGTTTATATCGATTGTAGAGTGCGGGATTTTGTTTGTGTGTGTGTTTGCGGTAGGGTGCACTATGTGGAAATTTACCCCTTTTTTGGACAAAACCTATTTTATGAAAGTCGGCCGATTAAGATAATATTAAATGCATGCATTCATAACACACCAATGTTTAGTTCTGCATATCAGAAATAAATATAAACGGCGCCACAATAAAGATATTAGCTGTGTCACGCCCACAATTTTTGGTATTATAAAAGATATGGACCCAATGTAAAAAAAAAAAAAATTAAATTTATCCGTTCTGGAGTTACAAGGTAAAAAAAATATAAGGGGCTGTGCTACGCCCACAATTTTCGGTATCATAAAAGATATGTATGTATCTTAATATCGTTCTCCGTTCTCGAGCTATTAAATTTGGCCAGAAAAAGTGGTCAAATTTCCCATAGTGTGGTGGTTGCGTGTGCATAGACTTTTGGGGAGCGATGGTTTTCTGGCCACAGCTCTGGTGTTTGGCCAATTTCAATCCCAGAACCAATTCATGTCTGCTCATTTATATTAGGTGACCTTCTGTAGTGGTCCGAACCAATAGCAATTGCGATTAACTAGACGTAATTGGGGATTGACTAGTAAAACGGATAGTTCTGAGTACAAATTGAGAAAAGCTCTATCTAAAACTTAATTGATTATATAATAACTGAACCGAGCAGTTGTTACGTATATTACAAAACATCTATGATTAAAATGATAAGCAAACGATAATAAGATAGCATTTATTAGGAAAAGAATGTGAGTTTAATTTAAGGTTTGGACACGTACGTACCAAGATTCATTTGTATGGAAATTTTACTGAGCAAACAACAACCAAATATTTTATCAATCCCAGCTAGCGATGAGAACTCATTAAAAACAAATCAAGATACCAACCCGATCCCCAGCGGCAATTCGACAGGATTGCACGTTTGAAATACAACCAACTGATTTCGTGCAGTGCAGAGCGACCAGGGGATTATTATGTACGGCCGTAGGCAACCACTCAACACTCCCAATGCGAGCATGTAAATGAGACGTTCGGATTGAAGGAGATCGCTGGTGAAGTGGGTGGTTGGGGATGGGACTGTGCTACAAGGTGTGCGGAGTATCTGTAATCACTGAAATGGCGGCTAACAGCAGGTGGCCAGAGACAAACGTCGAGTGGCAAATGAGGGGGGAAAGAAAATGCGGCGGCTTACCGGCAACGTTCTTTACTTATTAATTGCCAGTGTCTTGGCATAATTTTCACTCATTTGTCTGTTGAATGCAAGTGGATCTCCTCACGTTCAAAAGAAGAAATGGCAATGCACTGAACCCTTCCGACAAATAAATCCACTCCATTCACAGCCAGCACAGGGGCAAATTTGTACCTTATTGTGAAAATGGCATATAAAAAGTACAGTAAACTGAAGTAGAAAAAATGTAATTGAATAGAGTAGGTACAAATTTTATTTAAATCAGTTTAATCCCGCAGAAAAAGCAAATACTGTCAAAGTTAACATGTTGTTTAATTAAAGGCTAATATGTAAATGTGTACCTTGTTAGTACCTTTTATCTTTTATTGGTATTTCACTAAAACTAGTAGTAAATATTAAAGGGTCTAGCCAATATCCAATGTAATCCTATAAGTTTCTTTTCTCAGTGTTCCTTTTTACAAAATGCAAAATGTGATGCAGCTTCATTAAGAGCATTTTAAGTGCGATATTTCCCGACGATGCCGTCGCCTCTCAGTCGCTTCGGTGAGCTGTTGAAAGGCGCAAGGAATGACAGTAGGTAACGGAAACAAATGGAATAAGAACCCGGCCAAGAAGGGAACTAAGCAGCCAACAAGATGGTGAAGGGGGATTTGTGGAGTCGGGGGCTGATGGCCCAAGTGGAAATGCTCTAATGCACGTAATTGCACGTCGCTCTGATTAAGTTGGCGAAATTTGGTTTCTTTAATGTTAGAGAAAGCAGGAGAATGTTAAGCCAAAAAGCGGATTACACTTTTCTAAAAACGTAGTTCCTACGCTGAATATGAAAGTGATCCTGGAAAGCGTGCCGCTTCTATCTTAAGCTAAGACTTCACATATGCTTACGGGATTTCAGAGAATTTATTTCTAGTCCAATTTGTTAGCCCCATAAAAGCATATTTCGATTTTAAAAGCGAACAAAAGAGGTCAATTTAGTAGAAATGTTTAGCTTTTACAATTCTTAAAATATTATTGGGTTGCCCAAAAAGTAATTGAGGATTTTTGATATAGTCGGCGTTGGCAAATTTTTTCAACGGCTTGTGGCTCTGTAATGGCATTCTTTCTTCTGTCAGTTATCAGCTGTTACTTTTAGCTTGCTTTAGAAAAAAAGTGCGCGAAATTTTGTCCCCTACCCAAGTACTCCCCTTACGATAATGTTTCCCTCCATAAAATTTAATTATTGTCCACTAGGACAATAAAATAATAAATAAAAGGCTACACCAAAAAAAAAAATAAATTTTGTTTACATTTGTTTGTTTGGCGTCAATTTTAATATGGAGCATTTTCGTCATAAATATTTAAAATATTAAATTGAATTTCTAGTAATTTTGTAGTAGTATAGCCTTTACTTCGTTCCTTTCAACGAACAATATATTTGTTATTTATTGTTATATTTTTCTTCCTACTACACTACTTGGACATGAAATTAAATCACAACTTCCTTATGACTTGGTAATTCATTTATAAGAAGGTCCGTCACCTTATATCTTTATCTACATATGTATGTACATATGCCAAAGACGCTAGAATAAGTGTCTTTGCATTCTTTTTGATTCTTTTCCATAATGATGAAGTACGATTTTTCAAGTTTCACTTAGTGGTTTTATTATAATGGGTCTTATGAGTGCAGTAAGCACATTTTACGCGAAAACCCTAAAGACAAATATTGTACTCCAAAATGGCATAAATTATATCAATTTAGAACCCAAACACAGTATGCAAATGAAATTTCAGGGTCTAATTCTTTCAGCCCGCGATAGCAACACTTTAAACTCAAGATAATGAAAATTGGGCTTTGCTGCATGCTCTCTTCGTAATAGTAATCTCCACCCCTCGGAACCGCACACACCCACACTTTTAAAGGGAAAGGAAGAGAGCAAATGGCAACAACAAATGATAGCAGTGGTTATCTGTCAACACATATCGGCAAATGCATGTCAATTACCGCTTAAATGCTTAGCACAAAAAGCCGGCAAAAAGTGCGGAGTATGGGTGGTTTGAGTAGGTGGGTGGCGATGATGATGAATGCCGATAGTAAACGGAATTAACTTTCACGCAGCATAACGGCAACGAATGCAGCAGCGGCGACTTGAATGAAAGAAAAAGCTTACGCCGTCGCAGGGACGGAGCTTTCCGGCAAAGCGCGCGTAGTAAATGTGCGGGTGGTGTTTTGGGGGAGGAGCGCGGTATAAGCCATCGATGCGTGGGTGCACACTCTTTGTTGACAATAAAACATATCCAAGAAAATCCACAAAAATACTCCGAAAAATGAAAATAGCGAAGCAAACCAGTAAACACCTACCATTCGATCGTATTGCGAAGTACTTTGCGAAAAGCAATTAATGCTCAGAAACTCGAATTGGCGCCTGCGCGTAAACACACACCTACACTCACTGACACACACTGTGGCGCTCCCGTGATCCAGTGCGTGCGTGTGTATTAGGTATTTTTTGCTTTTATTATTTTTTATTATTATTTTATTTATTTTTTTTTTTATTTTTTGATTTTATTACACTACGCGGCGGCTACCCTTTTTTCAGAGTCCAGAAAACCTGGTCAATTGACATGCAAACATTTACGCGATGCGACGTTGGCCCAAGTCAACACTTAACATTAACAAATGCCTTACTACAATACTGGTCGGCCAATTTGTTCTTTGCTTTTTGTCTGGCGCTTTTCATTATTATTGTTTGTTTGGCGGCGACGGCGGCGCCCGTAAAAAGCCGTTAGAAAAGCGGGAAGCTGAATTCGTTGGCGTTGGTAAGTCGCGAAGCAAAAAAACGTACGAAAACGCACTTTTATTTTAAATAAGATATGCGTGTTGTTTTACCCCGCAATGTATCCGATATAGACCACTTCCGCTGTATTTTTCAAATATTCGCAGAGGGAACCAATAGCAACGCGGGTAAGATTCAGTATAAAAAGAAATAAATGTTTGCAAGAGCTTAAATAGACTCGGCTCTCATGAAAAGCTCCCTCTCTAACAAAATATAAGGGGCGGATAAGCAATGTTTAGCAGCTTACTCTCTTTTGTTGCTGCGACAAATTCTTGCTGAGACAAAGTTGCAATGATGTTGCAGACACAAAGCTTGTTAATAATATTAATATTTTTTTATAACATATAGAAACACATTTTATCAAAATTGAATATTCTAATTCCAAGTGCTGAAAAACCTATAGAAATCTTGTAATGTTTCGATGTTATTATTTTTCTAGCTTCGATCATGTTGCCAAAAAATATTTTTAATTTCTCCCTTGCAAACCCACTTGCTGCTGAGTAACGGGTACCTGATAAAACGTTCTCTTATGTCTGCGTTAGCTATTCATAGGGGGCTATAAAGCTAGGACTCTTGCGTTTTAAAAGCGATTAGGGTTTTCCTTATCGATATCTAATCGATGTTTGAGATATCGCTCGACAATCGCACGACAAATAAGATGCGCAACGTCCATAGATTCGTTTTGCAGTAAGCAGATATTATTAATATATATGTATATTATTTTATATATTTTAAGTTATTTCGCTGGTGTGGAAAGCCATCGTTTCGCCTCGCAAGCAGTTGAGATTGTGGAGATCTAAGAGTAGAATAGGGTTTCTTTATTAAACATATTCAATAGTTTATGTCGACACTAATGATAAATATAATCCAAATCAAAATAATTAGTCCGCTTTAATAAATCCCAGACCAAAATAAATACTTTGACACCGAATACCTCGTTGTTTTTTTTTATTTAAATTTGTTTGTTTATTTTGTTTTTGTAAATAAGTAACAGCAGGCAAAACGGAATAACTCCAGTTGCGCAATGTGAACACCATTTTTGATTTGCGAAAAAAAAAACGATACATTCGAAGATTCTACAAATTTCTTTGGCAATCACACGTGTTTTCGGTTGGCCATTGAATTAGACGCAGCTTTAATTTATTCATATTGGGTAGGAAAGTGTAAGCTTTTGTATTGAAAAAATATAAAAAATAAACAAATAAAGGGTTTCCTAGCTATATTTGAAGAAAAAATGGGTAAAGCTGCTGTTATGAGCTTTTTGGAACGACAAAAAGTAGACTTTCTACACTCGCAAAGGTCGTCCAATCGGAACATTGCCAAACAGATAAATCGCAGCTCCAGAACTGTTGACAGATATTTGAAGGATCTAAAGGCATATGGGAATAACTTCAAAGGAAAAAAAAGCACTATCAAAACAAGCAGAACGCCAAGTTGTTAGAAATGCTTCGAATTCTACTAAGTCTGCTGCTAAGATCAAGGAATTTTCCGGAGTAAAAGCAAGCTTATTAACTGTTCAGCATACAATCACTAATTCAGAACACCTAAAGCGTCTAAAAATCAAAAAAAAAAAAAAAATCCACCTTGAATGAAAAACGCAAAGAAAAACGGCTTCAATTCGCGAAGGAATACGAGGAATGAAGTGGAATGTCCAATCTGACACTCGTCTAAATGATTGGCGTTCAGTTGTCTTTGCTGATGAAAAACGTTTTAATTTAGATGGCCCTTATGGATTTCAATATTATTAGCACGATTTGCGGAAAGATTAGCTATATTTAATTCGCCACCATAGCCAAGAAGGGTGAATAATAATGTGGGGTGCTATCACATTTTATGGAACAATTTACTTGATTTTTATCGATCAAAAGATTAACGGCGATCGCTTCAAAACAATGTTGGAGTCCGTATTTCCAAAATTAAAAGATCTTCAAGATCAGCAAGACAATGCTCCTATTCATAATTGTCGAGTAGTAAAGTCTTTTATTTCGATATTCTCGATATTCTCGATATTCTCTTAACGTAATTGAAAATGCTTGGGGCTGGCTAACACGGAAAGTATACGAAGGAGGAAAGCAATACGAAGACAAGGAAGCGTTAACTGCAGCTATTAAACGTGCTTGGAGCGAGATTTCCTTGAGCTACATAGATTCCTTGTAACATTCTATGAAGGACCGGATTTATGAAGTTATTACTGAATTTATTTTTTTTTATTGCAAATAAATCAAATAGTAACGCCAACTAATAATTCAGGTTGAAATTCAAACACTTTTACTATAAAAATTAAAAGGCCAACGTGCGTCTATTCTATTGACCAAGAAAAAATCGCCCTATTTTGACTAGCTTTAAAAAAATGTTAGAAAAACACAATTTGTTTAAATATGTATACTTATTTCGATATTATATTAAAAGTATCATTAAATAAGAAATGTTTTTGCAGTGCATAGCGTTTTCCATGGTATTCATATAAAAATGAAAACAATTTAAATTTTTAATTTAAATTAAATTATAAGCTTTATCACAAAATTATCATTACAAATTCTAATAACCATCAACGAATACCGCAACAAAAAGAAACGCATTTAAAAAAAATTGCAAAAAATTCCATTGCAAATGCAAAGAGAATGGGAAAAAGGAAAACAAAACCGTAAATTCTGACAGGCGCGATTCAAGGTATTTCCGATCTTTATGGTACCAAAGACACTAGAATTCTAGAATTATAATTATTCTAGTGTCTTTGATCGTACCTTGTAATTAGAATTACATATTAATCATTGGCAGCTGGTAACGCTACTAGATCTCAGTTTTTTAGTTTGCATAAATAAGTAAATAAATTATTTAGCCTCCTATTCCGCGTACAAATCCGAACATTTATGCTTAGCTAAGCATTGCCACCATCATTGCAGATCATTAAACTGATTTTAAATATAAGAAATTTAATAAATATAAAATTTTAAGAGCCTTAACAAATCTTCTTCCTTCTATGGATCACACTCCAACTGTTCTATTATATCAGATCGATATACATAGATGGATATATAGTAATACAAAAGCTAAAGAATGGTTGAAGATGTGGAGTACAATAAAAATAGTTTGCGGCCACAAAATCTAAAGAAGCTGGCCAAAGGACTTTATCTGATGCTAAAGAAATAAATGCAAATAAAAGGTATCTAAATAGTATTGTTAGCTACCAGCGTGTGGAGCTAACTGTTCATTAATACAATATTTACCTAGCTGTAAATTGTTATATAGAAAAACTAAGATACGAAATTAGCGTCCATTCGCAGGCCTGTGCTGATCATCGAACCGTTGTCTGATTCCTTTATGGATCGCTTGCCCACTGACTTATCCATCATCAAACTGGGCGAGACAAAGGCCATGAACTGCGCGCTCATAGAGGCGGATCTCAAGGACAGCATCATCATGGACTACTGACGGAAGCGCATGAAGTTTGAACGTACGCCCGTTAAGGCCATCAGCACCTTTGTGATGCCCAAATATACCATTTAATATAGTCGTTACTGCATTATGGACGTTTCCTTCTCGGACGCGGACACAGTTCAAAGGCTATGAAAGCCGGGCATGGTCCAGGCAGACGAAGGAGATTGATGGCGCCAGAATTCAAATACAACGACTTGACAACATTGCCGTATTGGAAAAAGAATATTCCAAGAGAGCTACCAGATCAGGTAGTAAAGATAAAAGCGTGCGATATTGGGTTTGGCGCTTTATTTAAAGTTTGATATTTTATAAGTAATTTAGTAAACTTCATTTTGTTCATTTTGTATTATTTAAAATAATATTCCAAATACCCCTTTGGCAGCTATGTGTTTATTATAGTCGTCGTATATGCCAGCTACATATATGATATACTCGTCCCATGATTATCCAATTAAGCCCGAATTTATTTATTGTCATAAAATTGGTGTACATATTTAGTCTTTTATTTCTATTTTTCCTATGACAGCTAAATGATCTGAGTTGCAAAACAAAAAGGTTGTCGGAAATGATTCACGCTGAGAGAATAGTTTGATTAGAAACTGAAGATTTGGCTTCGCAATTGCGAAGCTATTTTACTTACCTATAACTTTGAAAAATTAATTTCGATCGTTTTCTAAAATACCTTAGGAATTTCAAAGATTCTTTTATACACCATTTTCAAACTGCTGAATAGTGTGAATTTTTTTAGCCACTTGATTTTGTGGTGGATGCAATAGCTGGAGTTTTCCACGCACTCAACGTATTTTCCATCGGCTACTATATCGGTAATCATCAGCGGCGAAAATCGTGCCTTTGCTTTGACACTGCTATGCTACCGTACACGGAGAGAAATTCCTTATACGTATTTCTTATATTAAAAAGACTTTGATAATTTTTTAACTACCAACAGAAATTACTCTTGATTGAAAGTTTTTTTCATTTTACTGAAAGAGTTTTCTCGATCTTATCTTCAATTAATTTATACATGATACATGTTCTGTATACAATTTTAAAAAAGCATTAGTTTTTATTTTAAATAAACATACAGCCTGCTAATTAAATGCACTACATTGTTTTGGCAATATAATTCTATGTGCACCTGTGGGGGCTTGGGCCCGTCTTGGTCGCTCCTGGCCTGGCCAATTATGCATCGCGCGCCAAATGGTGAAATCGATGAAGATGCACAAAATGCAAAACGCACTCTCGGCCCGCCTAATGGTCAATATGGATATGGCCAGCTATCCAACCATCCAGCCAGCCATCCTCATGTGCGACATGCTGGTTCCCGACAATTATGGCCATATAGACAGTGTGGAGGAGCTGCAGGTGGGTTGTGGCTCAAATTCGGGTTTTTTTTTTTGTTTTGGTAATTTTATTTGTATTCGTATTCGGCTAACGAGCTGTGAACGTGATTATAACTGCCAGAGCGACATATGAAAATTATGTCCGAAATGCAGTTTTGCCAAGGGGAAGTAACAGGAGCAGGGGCAGCAGGAGGAGCAGGAGGCATCTGATCCAACGGAGCGGCACCAGCGGCAAAAACAATGGCCAGGCGACCAGGAGCTGTTGCGCTCGGATTCAGATTAGGCAGCCGCGGAGTGAAAATATTTGCTTTTGCATTGATCTTCTTGTTGGCCGTTGTTGCCGTGGCATTGTTTGTTAATGCCTTTGGCCCGGCCATGGTTGCGGCAATAAAATATGAATTTGTCTGGCGATTCCTGCGCTTTACGAACTGAGTCGACTCCATTTGGCCCGTCCCACCTAACGGCAATTGATAAGGCTCGCAAACAGGTGGGTTCACCTGGCGGGGTCAACAGAAGTCCCTCTGCTATTGTTCCGTCGTGTTGCGGCTTGCTGTACGGTTATGTTATGACGGTTTTCTGGGTTGTGGGGGGGACGGGGGGACGGGGGGATGGGGTGTACTGAGAATCGGAGGATCGTGGAGGATCACATATATGGCGAGGAATGAGTTAGATTTGGCTGAAAGCCATAAGGAATCGGTGGGGAAATTCTGCTTGAACAGTGGATGCCGATCGAATCGCGCGTTGTCGAACTACGTGTCATTAATTCAATAAACATATTTTCAGACCAAAAGGATGGTATTATAAAAATATTGAGCAGCATTTCCAGGTATGTCAATAATAACTTGCACAGTATAAAGTTTACTTAATCGGCACACATTCGATGAAGCGAGCTTAAATTTAAAATCACAAAAGTTAATATTGCAACTATGTACCCTTGTTTTTAATCCCGTTAGGAGTGGTTTTTGGTGGACTATGCATTAAAAACTTAAGAGAAATGTGTTTTCACACCCGATATTGTACAATATGTAATCCATTGGGTGCAGATGGGTCATAAAATGAAATCCATTACAATCAAGGCACTCACGCTTTCCCTTTGCATAGGCTCCACCATTTGTCAACTAATTTACGCGAGACGGGATGCCACCACCCCCCGCAGGTGCAACCCCGACGGACAGCACACGGGCTAACTTAGCCGCAGTGTTGGCCAATATGTTAAGTCCACGCCGGATCACAATGCTCATGTGACTTGTCAACGCTCTTGGACTCGAAGGCACGAATCTACCTTGGAGCTACCAGTCGGGAAAAGGGAAAAAGAGATCAAAGCGGGCGTGCCGCCGGCTGTGGGAATCTGTTGCGCAGGCAGGCGCTAAACGGCGGCTACCAAATGGCGGGAATTTCGTTGCCCACACGCCCCGTTGCCATAGGCTCCTTCTCCTCTGATCGGTTCAGTTAACATGTGGCGAAAAATTTTAATTTAATTCGATTTGATTTATTACCCATTAAACATAAGAAGAACGTTTAGAGTTACAATTCTTAAGAGAGAAATTTGGGTGGGGTTCCACCGTTAGATTTCAGTTTTACTTGAATTTAATATATATTTTATTCAATTTAAATTACTGAATTATTTTATCGATGTTATTGACTTTTCCGAGTGTACATCCGCAAAGACGATCAATCTATGGCCCTGGTCGCCGGTTGGTTGCCTCACTTGTTAAGCGCCTCGGAGCGTTTTGTAAGAACATAAATCCTTCAGCTTCAGTTGCAGCCTCAGCTTCCGCTCGTCCCCCCAGCGGCGGACTGCATTTGAATGCAAGCAGCGGGCCTTTCAGCCAGGCTCGTTTCGGTTCGGGCCAGGTTTCTTTGCTGTCTCGCTCCGTTGCGTTGGTTTTTTTTATTGCCATAAGTGGCAGGTAATTATGTCGCTTGCCTGATAAATTACATTGTTGACAACGCCAGGCGAGATGAGATGGGCCGAGATTCGATGAGTGGGGAGAGTTTGCAGCTCGGCCCGGGGGAATCGTTTTTGGCAAAGCGGTAATGTGGCGGCGGTTCGGATCGGGAAATTGAATGAAAAGCCCCTGTGTCACAGCTATCCAACTTTGACGGTACTACTTGCATATGGTTATAGAAGCCTTACAAGATATTGGCTACATTAATAGCTGGTAAAATTATTTATTTATCTCCAATCAATCTATCTTCTGTTTTCCATTTTCCGTACGTGAGCTTGAAGCGGCAAACAGAAGATTAGGGCGATTTTACCTTTTTGGCCACCGTATTTTAAAACTTGATGGATCCACAAAAGGCAAGAGATGTTGGACGAGTCAGCGATCGTATTCTTATCGACAAGAACTTAAACACTGCTCAGTCTAGGCAAATAAAGTTGCTCCTGATGTGCAATCTTGCCTGCTCCGGCTGGCCCAACACCTACCACTGGTGCACGGAGGCCAAGGCGGGCAGCTGGTGGCGGGTGGCATGCCACACAAACCACAACGATTGCGTGCCGGCGATAAGGCGTGTGCCGCAGCCGGGGAATCGATGGATGCCGCCCCCGGCGGCCAGTTGAAAGATGCTGGATCTGCGGATCGTGATCCGTGGCCAGAAGCGCCTTATATCTCCGAACACGGTAGCTAACATGCTTGGGATTAATTAATGATAAGAAATCTGTATCTAAGGCCATTGCCGACAGCAGGCTACACAGCCCAGCCCAGCTCAGCTTCTGGCCATAATGAGGCCGGCATTCAGATTCAGATTCAGATTCAGGTGTGCAAACCGGCCGCCGGAGGATTCTGGGGCTCATCTTCGGGCACCTTGTGGCATCTCAATATCATGTAGATTTTTGCTAATGTGCGGTTCGCACTGCTGTGCACCTCGCCGCACTGCTCCACACCATTCCACACCACATGGTTGCCTGTGGCTCAATCTCATGCTCTCATACTCGCCATTAATTAGCTGAATTTATTAGATGGCCATCTCGCGATGTGCGGCGGTGCTGCGGCAAACGCCTGGGAATTTTTCGAATCCCTTGCATTGCTCTTCGCACTATGAAGAGGCTATGCAAAGGAGTTAAGCCCCCTTCCAACTTTTTGTATTCCTTCCTGGAACGTTTTTAGCCAAATGGAAGAGATGGGTGCGTGAGAAAATGGTGTACGTTCTTGGAGCGTTGAATAATACAAACAATGAACTAAAGTCTTTAATAGCTGGATTTATATTTTATATTTTTTACTAAGAAACTTAACGTCTGCCTAACGTCTAAAATGGCTCTGGACATATAAGACTCAGCCTCAGGTCTTAGAAGTTCTGAGAATCTGCCTTGTAAATTTACATGCACAACGTGTATTAACTTTAATGACTTGAACTTGTGTAGTTTAAATTTACATATTTAAAGGATCGAAATTTGTTAGTGGTGTTGTCGAGTAGGTCTTGCTATTTAAGCGAAACTATATTTCCGATACCCATATTATTGCACTTATGTATGTGTACTATTGTAGGTTATTTAAAGTATTTAAAAGGTGTTTTTATTTTTATCACTATGCCACCTCTAGCTCACGCATTCGACGTGTGTAGCTGAGGATTGCAAGTCAAGGCAGTTTACGACGTGGCTTTGTCCATGTCGACGGACATTGGACAGCGAATGGCACCGAATATTTTATCCGACCAATCGCCGATTGTCGCTGTGAGAAGTCGGGGAAAATCCGTCGGATTAGTTCAACCAAAGTTGTGCTATTTGGAATAATAAATGGCCTTATATTGTTCCATCTTCGGATCGGCGAACTTTATGCTCAATGTATTGACATTTGATTGCTCTACAGATTGGCTTATTAGCAAAGAGTCAATTGATGGCGACCAGAAAGGGAAGAAACTGTGGGAAACTAAGTGAATGTTGAAAAGTAAACATATTCTCGAGTTCTAAATGGCACACCAGTTGGTAATTATTGAATAACATCTTTAATTATATTAGGTAGATAAATAATATATTCCATTTGGTATTGCTGCAATCACTTTTAATAACACACAAATATTTATGGCTGTATCCCGCCATCTTGGGCGTTTTAATTCATTAAAATGTTTCTGCACATGTGCCTAGCCAGCAGTTCGCATCCCAATCCACCATTCCATACCAGCATAGTTCGGCTGTCCGGAGGCCGAGCGATCCTTGCCGCCATTCAATGCGGAACTCTGGGCCTCTAAACACGATTTCAACCAAAGTCAACCTCTGAAGCCGCCGACGCCGCCAATGCCCACTGAGGTTCAATTTGAGGTATTGTGATTTCAGATATTTGTGCCAGAACTTGGCTCACTGTTATGCTTGCGACGATCAGATGAATTCAGAATATAAGCAAGAAAACTTTAACACTCCTAGTCTAGTGAGATTACTAAATATGCGGATCTAATTTAAAATAATATATACGTATTTATGTAAAGTATGCATAGTAGCTCGAGCAATTGACCCTATTGTATTCGTTAAGCAACTGTATAAAACTACTATTATCACCTAGGTTACGGATTCGCAATCACAATCTGTTCCCACATTCCCGAATGGCTAATTAGTGATCTTAAATAATTTGAGTTAGGCTCCACCATTCTGCTACCCCAAAAGAAACGTTTGGTCATTACTTGGGAGCCAAGCATAAATCATAGTTTGCTAATAAGCCGGCCAAACTGACGACGTCAGCGAATCCATGGATACGGATACTGATACTGCCATTTGGAGGGTCGGATGGTAAACCAGTTGCCACATATTGGCACTTGGAATCCGAAAAGCTCTCAGCTCCTCCTACCAGGTTCAGTTGCAGAAGCTTCGGCAGCGGTTCACCTACAGATCAGATATGGAGTTCCATCAACAATGTATGCCAAAATGGCACTTCATCAGCTGGCCAACGGAGGATGATTAGCAATTGGAGACCCGAAACGAGCCGAAATCCGGGGAAATAAGTTTAGCCAACTAGGAGGGCGAGGGAGGATGTGGGGCCACTGGGTAGTTAGTAGTAGAAAGAGGCAGGCAGAGCTGGTGGTAATGATTGCAAAGTGGTTTCACTTTTGAGTTTTAATACCCTGGAAATACCCTTTAGGCACGGGATGTTATTATTTTTAGGTCAAAATGATATTCCAAATTTTTAGTAAAATTCATATTTGAGAGTGGAATAATTTGCGTAGGGCGATCATTTGGTTTCTTAATCATTACAAAAACTTATAGGCTAAACAGATTGCATGTGATAGTTTATTTAATGTATACAACTGTTGCAATATTTTGTTGCAATATTAGAAGTTATTATATGCTTTGATTGGGAAAATAAGCGTTGACTTAAAGTTTAGGTTGCATGTTTAAAGTAATTCGTTGGTATGCAACTTATTTGAGATTTGCAGGTTTACATGACGGTCGAGTCAGGATTTGAGCAGCATTTCAATTTAGTTTCTGCGTATGTCTACTTTTTTTTTTGAAGTGGGCCCATCCTCTGCAGCCGCAGACTATTTAACCATTTTTACTACTACTAAAAATTCCGGCAACAAATGCGACTGTATCTGTCTCGCTCTACTTGCATCTCTTTCCGTCGGTTAGATGTAATGCGGGCGTTGCGAAAAAGAATCGCAAGTTGTAAAATCTGGCTAATGGCAAGTTTGTTGCGAAAGCCTTAATTAAAAACCATTCAACCAACAGACAAACCGCCCGAACAAAGCAACAACACATTTGAAAAGTACATTAACTTTGTTGCCAAGAAGATCTCCGGGGCCCCGCGCATCCACTTTAACATTTAGCCAGGCCAATACTAATGAACCCGTTGTTACACTAATTTGGAACGCGACTAGGCCTTTTTCCAAGGCCCATCCATCGATTGACAGTTTAGTCTATCGGCGGACCGTAATCAGGGCCAATTGTCTGCCGCTTTTGGCCTCGCTGAAATGAATAATAACGATCCTTAATATGGAGCACAAATGCGACTGTTACATTTCTCATAAATGGCCTAGCTTATTGACATTTAATGTCAGCTTAAAGCTGAAATAATACACGTATAAGCAAGTAGTAGTCTCTCCAACTGGTTGAGATCTGCATGGAAACTTATTATGACCAAATTAAAGTTTAATAAGCGATTGTAGATTTCCTGGGTTGGTTGTAGTAAATTGATAATTGAAGCATTTTGAAAGCATTTATTAGAAAACATTATTTTGTAGACTTCTCTGTTAACAATGAGTGAGGCGTACATTTATTTGGCTTAACATATATGAAAGGTGTTATAACTGAAAAAATTTAATTAAATAATAGAATAAAATTTCCAGAACCTTTTCTCATCATTCATAGTTGTATGGGCACTACCACCGAATCGTTCAATTTGGACGGCTATTACAAATGCTATCGTTAAATAATGGGAAAACTGTGCAACTGGCAATAAACACTTACCGGATCCAACACAGTTAAAGCGAAAATTTTGAGGTTGGCCAAAACGCGGGCTCCCACATGCCACTGCCAAATCGCGCTGCACTCAGCCCCCCGTTGGGCGCCAAATGGAGTGAAAATGTCTCACGTTCTGGTTTTTTAATCTTGACCAGGCAATTGTTACCTTTCTAATGCGCGTTTTTATTGGCCGCCACGTTCGCCGCGAAGATTCCAGCCAAAGTAAGCAAGTGAGACTCTCTTCTTTAGGTCTATGTGGCGTGTCACTTCGAAGCCGGCATAATTTGCTTGCCACTGAGCACGGAGAGATGTGCGGACTCACCACTCTATCCTGCAGCTTTTTGTCTGCGCTAATTTTGTTCGTGCAACATTTCGCCGACCCGTATTTAATTTGCGCTCATTTAAACGGCCGTTCTTCGTTTGGGGGATACCTGGGCGCTCAACCAGTGCATTGCCAAATGCAAAATCCATGTTGCACATTGTGCGATGCACGCACTTTAGCCCGCAACTTGGACAGGGGCATTAGCGGCAAGTTTACATCGTTCGCTCCGGTAGCCGCGTAAATCTTTCGCTTTTCAAGCCCCCTAGATTTTCGAATCTTGATACAGTTCGGGGGGGGGGGGGGGAATGGGTGGAATACCACTTTTTTGAATGCTTTGTTGGTGAAACGAAATGAGAATAAAATTATATTCATTTGAACTTCCTATTTGCACACATAAAGAAAAACTGACAATAAGGGAAGTCAAACAGTTACAGTACCATCAAAAAGCTTTCCTTTAATTGAATTATCTTTTTATTTAAGGAATTTAAATCAAAAAATCTAAGAACCAATGAGCGTTGCCATACTTGATTCGTAATAAGCAATCGAGAACCCCAATCCGCAATAATTTGATGCCCAACGGTATCTGAAAGATTTCTCACACATTACACCCAGCAGATACTAGTAATTTTAAGGCACTGATTTCATTTCCCACCGAGCCGAGATCGGCGACACAACCCAATCCCAATCCAATCCTAAATAGAATCTTGTGAGCGATGCCGACGCAGAGAACAAGGGAATCAAAAACAGAGCGCAGGAAGAGCGAATGAACGGAGGACTTGGCTAAAAGGCAGCCACAATTGTCATTGAACGGCCATTCAAATGTCACAAATTGTTTGCCAAATCGCGCATTGGACATGAAATAGTTTCGACAGTTTAATTTGCCTCCCGAGCGGCGGCAACGCCAACAGCCACTTGCAAGTCGAAGCCAGCAATGTGCAACTGCAAATGCAGCAAACGGCATTTGTTGCTGGTCGGCTTGGTTTGGTTTGGCGTGGCTTGGTTTGGTTTGGGAATCGGTAGTCGGGTGACTTGTTGGCTAACCATGAAACACCTACCAAATGGTTGGCCATTGATCGTCAGCTCCGTCCATGCAAAAGGCCATCTCTGGTCGGCTGGGACAGGCGCTGCCTCCAGTGATGTCCCCCAACAGATATGAGCTCGACGATAACGTTGACATTCCACCTAAATTTATAATTTTTCGCCGGGCTTTTCCCTTGTTGGCCTCGCAAAGCTTTTAATTTTTGCCGCCATGTGTGAGGAACAGCACACTGCAATACAAAATGCAACTCTATTTGAATAATAAAAAATTACAAATTTAATCTATTTCGTTTCCTAGTTAACAATACGCCGATCCTAAATATATATTAGGTATTGGTTTTGCCAAAAAATTGTCATATATTTTATCCATGATACACTTGTATCTATGTCACTTAACTATCACACTATCTAATTTTATATTATTTATGTTATTGAGTTGAAATTACTAATAGGCATCCACTTCATTTCGTTTTATACCCTTAGCTTATCCAAAAAATAGTCAATTTTCGCTTGATTACTCGCAGTGTGAGTGCTCCTCTTTCAGGAAGCCTTTTGCCTTTGAATTGGCTTCGGCTTGAATCGGTTTGGATTTGGCTCTTTGGAGGATTTGTCATCCGATGCCGGCAATCCGGGCATATGACAAGTGGCCCCGGCCTGTCGGCGGCGATGAGAACGAACTTACCATAACTGATCTTGTTTTAGCCGTGGTCATGGCGCCTGCCCCCCCTTCTCACGCTCTATGGAGCCCAGATCTGGGAGCTTCTGTATTTGCACTGAGTTTTTGTTCGCCGAATGATTTTCTGCGGTTCATTTAAGTCACGAACTGTCCCGAAATGTGCTTCCACTGGCCCAGCGACTGCAGCTCTTGGACTCAGTCCGACTGGCATGTTCTTTTGTCCGTGATTTCATTTTGATTTGCACGACAAATCCAAGATGTAGGTGCTCTGCCACAAGCCTCTGTCCCATCCTGCTGCCACCACCAGCCCCTTAGCAGCCCAGTCCACCCACTCCTACTCCTACTGCAGAGGCTGTCATTGAATTTTAATTTAATCCAATGCAAGTCGAATGCAAACAAAAAATTGCATCTGACTCTATTACAATGCAAAGACAAGATCGCCCGGTGATAATAAAAAGCTGGGAACATTTTTTTATAGCCAGCCTCTGGTGCTCTGATTCCCATTATTGGTCATGCCGGTGATCATGATGCCGATGATGCCTGTCGATGCTGTTCTTCTTCGGTTGCTGCTGACCGAAAAATGTCTTCATTTATGCTACGTTTATGCTAATGGATCAGAGATGGGAATGCAGGCCGAATGGGTAATGATCGGCGAGCCCATTGTCAAATACTCAACTACCAGCTACCGTCGGTCGATGGGGGAGTGCCTGGCCAGGGGACCAACTTCTGGGATGAGAACTGGAGTCAATGGGAGGGGAAACACTGCACACTCAGTGTTTTATTAACTTAATTGAGAAGAAATTTAATACGAGCTCATAAATATAATTCAAAGTCACTGTGTATCCCTTAAGTTAGTTAATTTTAGAGCTATACAGTAAGAGATTACAAGTTGCGGAAAGATGTTGAACACATGTAACTTAAGATCCTATATAAACAAACCTATTTAATCGTACCCAATATTATAAAGACATCAGTTCCATCAATTGTATCAATTAATTGTATGTTTTCATTAGTAATACAAATTATAAGGCTCTTTTTAATTTTTCTTGTTTAACACAAAGCTACATTAGATTAAAATCCCTTAGCCACTCCATTTACATTTCCACTTAGACTCCACTAAAAGGCAAATTTAGGATCCCCCATTTATTACCAAAGAAAGCCGCACATGAAAAATTGGCTATTTTTATCCTTTTAAGCCACACGCAAGACTTTTTAATAATAAAAATTTAATTTGTGGAGAACAAATTAATTTCTGAAGCGCATTTACACCTCCTAATCGCAATCACTAAATTGTCGAATCGCGCAAGGCGAGCCCATACCGAGTCCCAAACCCAGATCGAAGCCACCAGGAACCCACGGAGAAGTGGGCGTCACCTGGAGCCCCGAAGGTGATCTCTGGCGAAGACACACGGAGAGCCATTAGGCGCACCTAAGCGGCGGCCATCTAGTGCCGCAGAGGGACAAAGGGGCCAGGGAGCCACCGCCGATGCCTATGCCAATGCCAATGCCAATGCCAATGCCAATGCCAATGCCAATGCGAATTTTCCCAGAGTCTGGATGTAGTCTGAATCCGAATCTGGTGGAGTCGCTCGTCTGGAGCCGTGCAATTACCGCTCCGAGCACAACGCCGGCTATCACTTGCCCCAACAATATCAATATTTATGCAGACGATAACACCTTCTGATTTACACCAGCATCACATGCAGATCCCCGCCGCCTACGGACACATGAAGTCGGGCTGCAGCCAGATCGCGGTTCGTTTCCACATTTCTATTAAGAGCTCAACACTTGCGCTACTGCCAGCCGGTGAACGGCAACCGGCAATTTTCCAGTTAACGCCCCGAAAAAAAGCAGGGATCGTACACATATATCGACGCATACATATGGAACGAGGGAAGAAACTATAACATGTTCGACATAATGGATATTAGCATAAATTCTGCGCCAGCAAAACACGGGCAAAGATGTTGCTGCCGCTCCATTGATTGCTCATTGCCAGAAAATGGTACAGGCAACAAATCGCAAGTCGGTGATACAGTGGGATACAAAAATCAACGATAAGATTAGGCAACTCTTTTGAATGAACTATGTGAACTAACCAAATCAAAAGCACCAAATAAATTTGAATTTATGAAAAAATTTGAACTCGAAGGCGAATTCTTTAGTCCCTATATTTCTACATCAAGAAATAGACCAAAAACCAATGAGAGAAATCAGAAAATAATGATAAAATGTATTATTTTGGGTTCTATGGATACGAGAATATCAATACAAAATAATTGCATATTTTAAGACTTCTTGAGTTTCAAACCCCAAACCAAAGCCAAAACTAGGTTAACTTTCGATTTTTTCGAAAACCTGTCCTTGCAACTCAAACTTTTGATACTTTTGGAGTTATTTCCAATAATAAATAATAGTAACAATGTAAGTTATCTATCAACGCAAATATCAACATTAAATTAATATAGATTTCTTTCTTAAATGTTTCGTTATTTATTATGTTCAAAATATTGAGAACGCACCGAGCTAGTCCCACTGTGGATCAGGGCGGTATGGTGGGAAAGGAAACGGGATCGGCGGCTTAAATTCTGATCCAAGCTTCTGTGGGAAGCTGGCTGGGGAACTGGGGAAAGATGAAAATAATGAAAATTTGCTCAGGCAAATAAGGCATAAAAAGTAAATAAAATAAAGATGCGCATGTTTATTGTTGCTGGCCAGAGTCTTTTTGCGGCCGTTGCCGATTGGGAATGTTGCTTTTATTATTTATTGAGTTGTTATTAGTGCAAACTACGCTTGTTGCAATTGCGCAGCTTGTTTATCTGATTTGGTTGCAAGTTGCAGATCCCTGAGTTCCAAGTTGCATGTTCAGGTAGCCGCTACATCGCGTACGGATACGGATGCACAAATATATTGCCGCATGTTGCCAAAGGTGAATGTGGCTGCCGCGCAAGTCTGTGTCGTGTGTTGCTGCCGAACACGCTGAGTTATGGCCCAAAAGCCAAGCGGCAACTTAATTAATACATGCAACCGCATTATCGCCCATCACCTGGCCACAAGGTCGGCAGCAATGACGACCAGCACTTATCAAAGGTATCAACTGAACGCATGTAAGCCGATTTCCAGTTTATGGCCCCTAAATTTTAGTTTCTGATGAGAAAAAGCACTTGATAAAATAAATATGTTTATTATACAATAAGTAATATTAACTATATAATTATATATATATAATTTTATAATGACCCAATGTTCGAATGATAAATAGAAAAGTTTGATTAGATTTCAGTGACGCCTACATATGCATTGTTCAAAAGGTTGCCACGCCCTTTATTTCTTTTATTTTATTATTTGTCTTGCCAACTTGGCCCAAACTATCAAGCTTGAAAACGCTTGCTTTCCCAACGCGTATTATCTGATTATCTGCGTAACGGGTATCTGATAGTCGAGGGAGCTTACACTCATAGCGTAAACTCTCGTTTTGATAAACTAGAGTAAGAATACTGGACTTCTGCAGACTCTTCAAGTCAAAGACAACTCGGGCAGTATTTCAGATGAAAAACTAGCCAATCGACCTGGCATTGGCAGCTCCATATGTCGATCCCTCCCCCGCATCACCCGCGTTCCACTCCCTTGTCCATGACCGTTTTCAGCTGAAAATTACTTTATAGTGTTGGCGCGCATAAATTGACGTAATCGTTTATTACCATTTCTGAAACTGAACTGGACTGCCACTCAATCGGCGTTGTTTTTGGCCAGAGCACCACCAATGGCCCCACTCTCTTATCGCGTATTTGCGCATGCGCTTCACACTTACTCGCCTGATTTCCCATAAATCGCACATATATATACATATATATACTATATAGACCGGCTACTACTTCCCCGATCTTCTGGCATCCAAGCTATCTTTGGCATGCGCTTGCGTACGATCCGGCATGGCCACGGGAATTTATTTTTTCTCTTCTCCTCGAAGTGCTCGAGCTGTTTACTCGATGATTGCCGCCAGAGTTGGGTGGGGTGGGGTATTTCCAAGTGTTTTAATAGCTTAAACGTATCTTTTTAAAATGTACACCTAACATTGCAGTCAAAAGTTGCTGAAACTAACATTTACTTAGGTCATATGACCCGCAGACGTTAGGTTAAGTCCATTGCCCAGTTGACGCTTTCCATATCATGAAATATTGAAGTGGGTGTTGCCAGTCATTTATGGGCTGATGCTTCTTTTAAGACCATTAACGCGGCGGTTGGTAGCGAAACCAATGCTAACTTTTGAATGCTGTTCAATGGGGCATAAATTGGGGAGTAACTGCCGGAGATGTGATTAAAGGAATTAAAGGAATCGGCAACACCTATTACAATCAACAACGGCACAAAGGACACTTCAACAGCTGCCCTATCAGGCCATCCGCTTGAACTAGAAGGAACACCCGCTCCATTGAATCGCCTGTGGAGTTGTCACAACAATGAGGGCGCTTAAATGAGCACGATCTGCCGTTGGGCAACAATATTTATCGAGAAACATTGTCCCTTTGTTGAACGGGACTGCTGACAATGCCCAATGCTCGATGCTCAATGCTCGATGTTCGAGCGACCCCGACATCGAGGGTTGACTGTGCGGTATGTCATCGCTTGGCAGGGAAACAAATTTATTGATTAATGCCTCTTCGGGCTCGCAACTGAATGACTTCGATCTCGATCATAAAAGACCTTCTGTGTTTGCTGGCAAAAAATAAACTCATAAATTACCAACAGGAGCGACAATTTTTCCCTCTGATTCCGTTTCTGACTCTTGCTGAATGCCGTTCTCAACAATTGCCAATCACCAAACGATTGTATGCGCTGTCTCCCTCGTTATAGATGGATTTCCATTTGATTTGCAAACATTTTGAAACTCGGAACTCATTGCCAACAATATAAAGTTCATTATTTAGCAATAAATTTGTTATGACATGTTTTACTAGGCGTTGGACTGTCGATTGGCCATGCTTCTTTATAAAGTGCGCAGTGATCAGTTTTACTTTTGGCATTTACCAAATGATCTTTTAAATGGGGCCCGCTACAGTTGAAGGCTGAAGTCGATAGCACTTGATTATATCGAGCTTAATATTTCAGTTCGAATGGCAATGCATATTTGCTAATCACTAGCCAAATGTCAAAGTTTACAAATTGTTTTAGTTTACAATTTTCTATGCTAAATTTTGTAAATTCGAGGTCTGATGATACCAAACGACATTGTGATGGAATTTCCTGAAAGTGTAAAGTAGTAGTACAAAATAAAAATAGTAAATGCACGAAACACTTTGTTTTCACATTCATTTCGCAGAAAATTCATTAAAAAATTTTATGTTAAAAGGTTGAAGAAATCATTTAGCATTGGAGGCGCTAGAACCAACAGAAAATCATTTTACAACATATTTGTAATTTAATATGAACTATCTCTTTCGTAAGCATCTCAAATTTAATTACACCAGATTAACCAATCACTGAAGCAATGACCATTAAGTGGTCTGAAAGCAGGTGTTAAGCTTTCTTCACCTCCACCGTGTGCTACCAATGAAGACAAATGACCAGCTCTGTGGCCATTACTTATCCACACTTTACACAGTCTCCATCGGCCGCCCACTGGCCGATCTCGCTGTCTCGCTCTGGTTCAGTGTGAGCGTGTGTGAGTGCGGCACAAGCATCGAGTTTGTCGCCTAAGTCATTTGTTATTGCCCGATACCGATGGTGTTCAAGTGAGTAATTGGCGAGTTGATTTGTTGTGATTTGATTTGATTAGCATGTAGATCATCGTGATCAGCGCGGCCGAACAAAATGGATAAATTGCTGGCCAGCCGCAGGAGCAGCGGCAGTATCAAATTAAAGACACATGACTACAATCTTACACTCCACGGCAGTTTGTCGCCATTAGCGTCGAGGTGAAATCTCAGTCAGGAGCCGGCCACGTTGGCCAGCAGATCCAGAGATCGGGCGATCGGCTGGCGAATGAATCTGATTGCCTGTGACGGCATTAGAAATACAAAATACAAACCAAGAGAGTTGCCGGCCAACTGAACAAAAAGAAACGTCGGCCGAGGCATTTGTGTCATTTGTATGCAAGAGTAACAAGCCAGAGAGACGATCGAATGCATTGAGTCCCAACAGATTAGCTGGACGCGGGCCGATGGACCGCCCCAGAGCCTGGACATCTGGAGATTCATGTGCACAATGAATGGACAATCGCAATCGCAAGCTAAGGCTGCAGCTGAAGCTGAAGTACCAGCCAACTGCCGATCAAATCGATGCCGTGTATCGTGTACCTCTCCATCCTGAGGCGGCACTGCCATCGATTTAATTACAACAAACGCGTCAGCAAATTGCCTGACGCGAACATTTGCACACTTTCGAAGCAAAGCAAACAGTTCAACCAGCTGAACCGATCGAAAAACAGGAAAGGGGCCTAATGCTGAAATCGACTTGAAAGTACCTCGTGCTAACTGCAGACTGCAAGTTAGTGCCTACTTTTAGGGGCTGATGAATCCAAGCAACGACAGACAATCACTATAAGAGTGGGTATAAGAGTTACGTTCATACCCTAGAAACTACGTTAATTAACCCTAAGATACTAGACCAGTTTAAAAGACAAAATAAGTAATGTCCCTGTTACCTACAGCCACTCAAATTAAACAACTCTGCGGAGCACCCAGTATAAAAACAGAAAAATCATCAAAAATAAATGGAATCAAATAAGAATTGCCCGAGCCTCTGGGATGGCCTAGACAGAGGTCCAAAAAGTATCCATCCCCAAGCTCGTGTACCTTGGAGCGCCATCGAGTTAACAGCAAGTGGCGGTGCATTTGGCTTTGATCTAAGGCTCAAATCTAGCTGCCCTCTCTTTAAGCCCCAACCCCAGCCTCAGCCCCATCCTCCACAGCCTTCTCCTCCGGTATTGTTAGCTCTAGCTCGGAGTCACTGTGCCGCATTGTGCCGCATGGTGACTGTGTGGCAACAGTGCCTCCGGTCTTGGTCTCAGCCCGATTCTCGTTTGGCCATTAAATGCCACCGAAGTTCACTTGTGCTCCCCGATCGTGATTGTGACTGAGTGATATTGGATGTCTGACGTCGAGGATGCGAATGACGAGGATGCAATGACAATTGCAGGCTGCAATTGCCATTTGTGCGAACCTGCGAGTGTGCATCTGTGAGCTGTGCGCTGCGAGGTGTGAAAGGTGTTTAGTTGTTGACTAATTGTTGACTTTAAGTTGGGCATACCAAATCAAATCTATTCGGACGGCAGATTGCTAGCGAAAAGTTTGGGCATTGATATCAGTGGTAGAGTCTAGAAACATTTTGGCCAATATATACCGTAATAATATTCAGATTAATTTACGCTATTCACCTAGAGCTTTCAATAAACTGATAAATTTTTAATTACACGGTAAACTTCTCTAAACAAATTTTGTATAAACTAATTCGCATAGGGATATGGGTTCAGTGATGGATATTTTAAGATACTCAGTTGAATTTGGATAATAAATTTGAATCTTTATTATAAATATACTTGCAGATGACCAATACCAAGAGGTATAATAACAAATGTATGAAAAAAAACTATGGTTTATACTGCCCACCTATGACTTTACATTTATTAAACTTGGTATATGGACAGTATATGGAAACAGCAACGATATCCTTAGATTCTGGTTCAGACCATTCAAAGTTACATTCACCTGAGCATACATACATTCATGTGTCGCAACTCAAACATCTTTGAACGAAATCAACCATATTTTCCTTTGACATGCACAGCTGATGATCGGCCAGAAAATGTGCCCGGAAAATCTTGGATGAGGAAGAATGCCTTAGGCTGTTTAGCATGGGACGGAGTCTGGGCATGAAACCGAGTCTGTGAGCGTGCTGCCCCCGTGACACATTGCACATGCTGGGAGCGAGGCACCAGCTCTAGCTTCAGCTCCAGCTCCAGAGGTAATCCCCGTCCAGGGCCGCCCGATGTCAGGTGAGTGAGAATTGTGTCACATAGTCAGGCGCTGACACTCTGCGACTGCAGTCGGAGTAGGAGCTATAGTCCGACTAGCGGTATATTTGCCTGTGCCAAAAGTTTTTCCTGGAAACCATCGCGGGGCGACAGCGTTTTCCTCCGCAGCAGCTACCACTTCGACTGAGCCGCTGCCTTCGACTCGACTCCACTCCACTCCATAAATCTCGCCACACAATGACAAAATATTTGCAAATCGCAAGGCGCGCTTCAGAGGAGCCGCCACTCGATACAAATCTATTTTCGTTCCCCGACTCCGTTCAGTTTCGGTCGGCATTATTATATTGTCTGCTCGCAACCGTGGTATCCGGACTGGCAAGAATGCTGGTCTCTTTGGGGGTGGGATACTATTGTATAAAATTTCATTATAGCGAACAAAACGTAATAAAAAAGGGCCTTTTAGCTCTATGGGTCACAGAGTATAGTTTTACACAGCATTCAGAAATATTGCAATTAGCTGGTTACGACCTATTAACTAATTAAAAGTACTTTACCAGAATTTTAATGTAAGCTTGCTTAAAAAGAAAACCCCTGCATAGCGTAAACATTAAAACAACGCTTTAATGGGACACACCAATAATGAACAACACCATTAAAGGCATTTTTCACAAAATTGTTTTTTCAACTTGAAGCTATTCAAAGTTTACTCTAATGAAAGGAAGCTATATACTAAAAACATACGATATTTAAAACATATACAGAATCGCTTTGTATTTTAAATTTCACATTTATATTGCATTTAACAAAAACTTTGACTAATTGGTCTATACAATGCTTAAACTATTCCACCTCATTTTAAGTTTTTCCAAGCGTACATTAATATTCTTATTACAAAATAGGTGCATCCTTTTTACGATGCTTATTTACTTTATATCCTTACCTAAGATACTTCAGAAGACGTTGAAATGGATTTCAGACATTAGGTCATTCTTACTTTAAGTCCTCACAGCAGATTACTCAGATGCTCAAATGGAAAATTAAAATTGTTAACCATCCAGACTATTAGAATCTAAGCTATTGCCTGGAACCCTATGTTCAGATTGGCTCGCTTAGATACCAATCAATTTTCAATAGCTCCTGCACCACTGTCCTTGGTGTCCCCATCTCAACCCAGTTCGGGAGCCTGGCCAGCTTGGGAGAGCATCTTCTCCTGGCTGTTTGCCTTCAACTTGTTATGCGGCCCAAACAATTGTCTATTCTTTTTCAAATGCAACCGCCGCCTGGTAGCAGCCACACGAAGCCGCAATGCTGGGACGCAGACGACGACGTGGACATCGTCTCCCCTGGGGGCAGTCGGGGAGTCTTCGGCTGGGATCTGCTTTCTCGCAGCCTGGTGGGACTCCATCCGATCCTCGATCCGCGTCCACTCCTGGGGCCCTGGATGCTTTATTTCTTGTGTTCGCTTCTCGCTGGGCGCGTTTAACATACAAATTGTTACACTTACAAGGTGAAATTTATTGTTGCCCACGGCGCGGCAGCTGGGCGCTTTGCTTGCGGCTCATCTGGGGGCATTATTCACGGCGGGATTAGAATTCCCTGCCGCTCTATAGATCTCCCCCGATTTATACTACTTTTTACTTAACTTTCAATTAATGTCTAGTAATTTATCCGCTTTGCTTACGTTTGGTTTTGCGTTTTTTCCTACTCCTCGCTGGAGTGGCTACTGTTGACTTGTCAAGGAGTTTATGGTCCATTCCACCTACTCGGCAATAAATCATGCCTTAATTTATGTCGCCACTCAATAACGAAACCCTGACAACCGAATATGGCGGCACGGTGCCATAATTTCATAGCCAAGTTAACCGTATAAAGAAGGCACGATGAAGATCGCCAAGCGAGCAGTGCACTTCCAAAGCGAATTGCTGGCTGTTCCAGTTCCTAAAGTTCAGTTTAAGTGATCCACTAATCATATGGACTTTTTAATGAACAATACCTTTATACTTAGTACAAGGAGCATTCAAATGCTATAAATAATATAAATGTCACTCACTTAAACCACAAAACGCTGAATATCTCAAAATTGACATCATATTAACTAAAGCCCACAATGAATAATAAATACGTTTGTAAATTTGGGCATGCGTGGGCACGTCTAAAAATCTGCAACATTGCGTTGCCACATGCATTTGTCAATGTCGCCGCTTTCAATGAGGAATCCTCCCCATACCTCCCAACCCCCCTCCCATCCCCTCCTCCTCGCCATGATCCTCCCCATGCCACTGCAAAATGTAACGAAAAACTTTCGCCTGCAATCCGCATGGGTCCATTTCCATTGTAACCAACTCGTGGAGACGCCGCGGGCAACCCGTCATAGGTTGATACTCCGTTTCCTGCTGCATTCAGCTGCAACGCGTGACTTGGTTTTGACTTGGTTTTGGTGCTGCAAGAAATATATATGAAAATACCTATACGCTGCTGCAAATTTGCAGCGTTTTTGTGGTTCCGTTCGCACGTTCAGGGCAGCCAACAATAAATGCTTTCTTAGGCAGCCGTTTAAAGCCAAATGAGTTATGACTGTTGGCACTTTGGCTCGACACATTAGCACCACAAATACGAGCAAGAAAATTTTGACGAATTACCGACAACCTCGCGGAAAATGGAACCCTCTTAAAGGTGATCAGTGATCCGATGGGAAAAGAAAAGTCCTCTGGGAGGTCAATGGACGACCACCCTTGTAGAAGTCCTTCTTAATTTCACTTGCTTAGCAGGTTTGCTAACTAACATAATTAAGTATTACTTAAACTTTTAAAGTGACAACAAAACATTCATATATTTGCTAAATGCCTTACATTTCCCATAAGGACTGCGAGCTTCAAGTGAAATCTTCTCACCATCCAGATACACTTCCGCCTCGAAGCTTACTTGACTTTAATTTTGATCGCCCAGCCACGCACTGACTTTACCTCCACCTATTTGGGTTGACAAGTTGAGCTCACAGCTCCAGAGCTCCAGAGCTCCGGAGATCCCCTGCAATTACACACATGTACCTGGACACATGGGTATTTGTAATTGCATGTGCATTACGCACTTGTCGCTCTAAGCTGATCCAGCTTTGCCAGGCCTGATTGCCATCACTCCAGACCAGGATTCGGGACTCAGGAGGGGACCGGAGGCAGGCGCTCCGTAATTAAAATGAAATCAGCATACGGCTTAATTTCGGACTCGGATTCGGGCTCACACCGACCGACTAGATGGGGGGACTTGTCTGACTGCTTGTTGTTTGTCTAATGCGTAACATCGTTTGGATTCCCCACTTCACTGCTCCAAATCTGTCCGTTCTCATAAATCCGTCTTGCATTTTGCATGCCACTCATCAAATGCTAACCTGGTGGAGATTAATTTAATTTCTTCGCTGTCTTCTTCATTCCTAGTTTAGCATTTTTCCGTCTACGTTGGCATTCGGCATTTGGCTTTGGAATGGGCTTATCCCCAGGCAGACCGTTAGCCCTATCTGGAAAAATCAAGTATGTATATATACGGATTAAACTACGCCTTTTGACCAACACTTCGGATGAGTAATATTTGTTCTTTTACGCTTCAATATAATAAGTATATTACATCAACGCACCAAATAACTTATTTCCAAACTTATATAGGATTACCTTCTTATATTTTTTTTTTGATTATAAATTTAATTTTTTCATGTTTGACCAACGAATTCCTTTTGGAGCTGACACTTTTTGTAATTGATAACACTAACGGGGGCTAAACGTGTCATAAAATCGTCGTAACTGATGTGCTGATCTAGATTGTCGAATACAGACATCACCTTGAGACACGAGAGTCAGAGTAATTTACCAAAAACGAAATGAACTTGTTGCCTCCATCCGGCGCTATATCTTCCCAGATCCCAGATACGAAGATGCCGCTTGGTGGCTGCTCCTGGCTGATCTAATGCAGTAGCCATTGCTACTGGTAAGGCGATAACCAAAACTAAAAACGATGCCCCAAGGCGCTGGCGGGTCTGGCTGAATCTATTTCAAAAGGCAGGCCGCACTTGGCCAGCGGAGGCGACCTGGGTATCATCGATCATCGATCATCTGGCGGCTGTGGCTAAAAATGGCTTCCAGCTGCGAAGGAAAACACCATCGCATGACCAAATCGCACTTGCGAACTCCTACTTTCTTCTGCTCGAGTTGTGATTGCGGGAATTGCTTCTTTTCAGGCATCGGGCTTGGGGAATCTGCTCCTCGGTGGAGGACGTGGCCAATGGCCAGTTTTTAGAGCTTCCTCCAGCGGCAGCGGCAGCTGCCTGTCTTGTTTTGGCACATTTATTATTATTATTATTATTAAATATCAATCTTGTTTGTCGTTGGCAATTTTTGTTATTTATGAGCTCAAGTTATGCCTTTTGGGTGTTTCGAGAATTTGGGCATGATACACAATCTTCAGTGCTGCGATGGCCCCTGGCGATTGCACTGATATAAGCTTTAATACATCTATTTTGCAAATTAGATATAGGATACGTAACTTCATGAAATTGGTTCATTAAAATAATGTTCCTCGATCCATTGAGGACTTATATTGTAAGAAACTATTGTAAGAGACTATTGCCTCGTTGGATTTAATATTTGGATAAAAAAACTCTCCCAATTCTTACTTCCCAACAATGACTGCCAAATAATAGTGGTCATCTCTATCGCCCCAATACAGCAATATACATACGTATGTATATATGTACCAACTATATTGAATGTCTGAATGTGGAGCCCATCCACACAGCCAATGCCAATTAATGACCAAATTAGTGAGGCACTCATAGACAAACAGTTGGCCTATTATGGCACGGGATTTTCTACTGATTTGGTTCGAATTGTGATTTATTTCTGCAGACTGTCTTTGATTTCTTTGTTAGTGCCCGGCCAAACTGGACTCGTACTCGTCGAAGATGCGATGATGCGAAGATGCATTACGCTGGGGGAAAGTCGGTGGGAGAACAAAGTGAAATGCATACTCCGCTTATAAGTAGGCAATCAAATCGACGCTGAAACTTCAAAGTGCCAAGGCCTTTCATTTCGAGTCCATCTCGAGCCGAAGGACTCCAAAACGAGCTATCAACCTCGAGGCGCATCTGTGGCACGTTGTAAAAGCCAACTGGCCATAAAAAGGTTTCTGCTATTGCTGTGAAATATGATGCTCAGTCCTCAAATACTAATTAGCTCTACCATGCATCCCCCGGTGAATCAAACCGGAATTTCCTGGCGCAGATGGCTTCCTCCATCTTTTCTACAGTTAAAAAAAAAACCTCTTCCAACCTATTTTCATTGGAGTGACCAACAAATTGTGAAAACAAATTACTGTCATAACTGTCGGCATTACAAACTGACAACGATCAATACATCAATCTCTGCCCCCTGTCAACTCAAACAAAACTCAGGAACAACGACAACATCAATGAGTTATGACAGTTTCCAGAGCTACAAAAAGTCGCTACTGTCTCCACCATACGTACAATTGTGAGATAGAGATAGATAGAGCCAACATCTCGATCGATCCTCGACCAACTGAACAACTAACAGCTATGCGAAAATTACAAAAACCAGGCATTTAATGATATGAAAGAACATGAAGCTGTTCCTCATAGTCCAGAAAAACCGTAGAACTAAATGATTACAAAAATCTAAATTGAATTTGGCCATAAATCGATCGTCTGCCAATAACCAAATCAAAAATATCAAAATATTCCTGAATAGCCAACGAAACACTGCTTAAATTCTAAGGTAAAAGCATAATCTACAAAGAAAAACTGGTCATTCGTAGTCGACGACTGAATGCTCTAATATATTTGTAACTCATTTTATTTGTTATTTTAAAAATGCTTTTTGAATTAATATATATATTGCATCTATATTAAAATAAATTAATTCAAGAAGCATTTTTACTTGTATGTGGAATACCATAGAATACCAAAGTTCTTTAATTGGTCTTAAACTTAAAGTGCATAGACTATAAACTCTTCCAATCCTAATTATTATAAGCCAAAAACTATATTTGTATCTGTTCCACCCATATGGGAACATGCTCTTTCGACACATTTACCTTTTTATAGGGCGACAAAGTAACATTGGGTGACGGTGGTCTGTAACGGTAATCATGAGATTATCCAAGAGATTCGGTAGCCGGGTAGCCAGGTAGCCAGGTGAAGGGGAGACCAGGAAACCTAGACCGGAGAGGAGCCTGGCAATCAATAACTTAAATTACAAAGTAATTGCACAGGCATTCACAGCACGCTGAGGCAGCTTCGCTGCGCTTTCAGCCTGCCACCAACATCAATAGCACTTGGATCGCAAAGAGTCAGGAGGAGGCAGGCCCAGCCTCATCAGTATCAGATTCAGCATCAGCATCGGCATCAGACTGGGACTCGAACTCAGACTCAGATTGAGCATCATGCGCAGCACCTGAGGTTCTCGGTTCGCCGCTGGCTGTCGTCACAAATGTTACACTTGATGGTAATGATGATGGACAGATTGGTACCAAAGTCACTCAAAAAGCGTTGCCGTTGCCAGCTCCTCTGCCCCCCAGCTCCCCAGCTCCCAGCTCCGATTCTGATACCCAGACAGCGGATAAAGCCAAGCCTCTGCCCCGGGCTCTGGATCTCTGGCTCTTGGATCTGAAGCTGAAACTCAGACCGACTCTGGGGCTGGGACTGGGACTGGGGCCAAGCCAATCCGGTAGCCGGTCTGTCAGTAAGTTGAAAATTGTTTTAAAATTGCTGTTACATGTCTGAATGCAAGCAGATTGAATTACAAGCTGGCCGAGCAAATGCTTTCTGATCAACATCACAGTCACTGACTGTGGGGCTGCTACCGACTTCGACTGCGAGCGGAGTCTAAAATTAAATATTGCAGCACCCGATGGTAAAATCAGTCAACCCATACATATATGGTATAATCTTAATTTAAGTGTTGACACATTCGACTGCGAGTCAACTAAAATCGGTGCAAGAACTGTTAACAACATTTTTCTTCTTGTGTTTTTTTATTTTTCCAGACAGAAGGGTCACTGGTGCAACTGGACTTAAGGGAGATGGATATTATAATTAAAGGTTAAAGTGATAGCGGTTTTAATAGATATAAATATAGATATAGATACATTTTATAGCACATTATGCACTTTAAACCTTTAATATTTAAGACTTTACGTTGTATGGGTATACTTGCGCTAGTACAAATATTATAACAAAAGTGTTCCATATGTGTAATTAATTGGTAGAAGCTAATATGGCTAATTAGACCATGAACTCGAAGGAGTATTAAAAACATAAGAAAAACTCCTTACTCGAATGGAAATCGCATAGGATATTTAACTGTTTGGCGTTGCGGCATTAGCATAACTTATTTGCCCACAGCATTTCCCTTCCTGGGACCCAAAGATCCAAAGAAGCCGTCGTCGCATTTGCCAAATGACGGCAGTTTTAGTTTATGTGATTAGACTTGCAAAATGATGCGACACCCGGAGGAAGAGTACCGAACTGCATATTGAAATTGCAACCACGGAGGAGGAGGAGGAGTTCCAAGCTGGAAGGTGGGTGGATGGGATCCAGGAGGTGGCGGCGGAATGGAGGAGCGCGTGACACTCGCCGCTTGGGCCGCTTATCTTTTATTTAACATGCGCGCTCTGTATAAATATGGAGGAGCCGCAGTTCGCGGCATCCACAAGACTGGCCCACTCCGCGGAATAGCTTCATTTGCGGCATCCCGGCTGCCGGCACTCGCCGCCATTCCTGCACTTCATTAATTATGCGAACTGCTCTCGAAGCAGATTGGACCAGAATTGATGGTCGTGGTATGGGAACTGGTCCGCGAATGGAGACCCGGCCTGCGGACGTCGTTTGCGGCATGATAAAGTTGTAATTTGTTGGCAGTTAAAGGTGTTGCTTATAGTGCAACTAATCGACATCATAAACTAAACTATGCGTGGCTAAACGAGATCGGTTAATGTGTGTCCGCCAAATGATGATGACATTGTGCAGTGAAGTGGACGAAAGCCCGTCTCCACTACGAGTTCAATTACACGATCTGGGATGGTTACTGGTGTAATAAATTGTGGGATGGCTTTTAGTTGTAAAATGCCTAATTGAAAATCGCTTAGGAGTGGGCAAGTCTCCATTTGATTACTCTCTTCTTAAGAATTCTTCAAATAGTTCTTCATGGCACTCCTAAAATACAATTTTCTGTTGAGCAGATTACTAGTTTTTTTTTTAATTTTCTTTTTTTAATGCACATTTAGTTTGGTAATTAAAAAACAATTCTTCAACACTTAAGTCTTTCAAATAACGATTCGGTGTTCTTAAAATGCGTCCAGTTTTGTATCACAGTGCTTCGATTGAGACAGAATGGCAAACGCAATGCATACTCATATCTGATACCATCTCCCTGCAAACTATAGCCGTTTATAACTTTTCCATCTTCCATCAATCTTGTTGGCGAGTAATTAAGCTTCTTTTCAGCGGCGACAAAACTTTCTCCGCTGTTGCCAGGCTGAGAATTCGGCACACGAAAAGCCGCAGTTGAAGATTCGCTAAGCCAAATTCTGGTTGCCGCCTGGTCAAGGGGTCGGATCGTTGGCGTCTATACACAATATTTCTTAAATTAAATTATCAAAAAGAATTTCACTAGTTGGCATGCCGAGCCTAGCCCCCGCTAGGCCACGCCCCCTTTTCCCCTGCCGCCCCTTGCCAAATACCAAGCCACTTTGCGAAGAGAGAGAAGCGCAGAAAATGGGGGTCTCGCAGATAGAAAACCCAAGACGAGAAAAGAAATTCCGAAAATTTTCCCACACTTCTCGAAGGAGGCGCACGCACACACTCAAACACACAATCGCACATATACATATATAGTGAGAGGGAGGTGGGGGCCGGTTAACAGAGAGAGAAGAGAGCGAGGCGCATGCGCAGCCACTCATATTTGTTTATGGCTGTAGAAGAAGCCCGACAGAAGAAGAAGTATAAGCAGAAGAAGCAGGAGAAGCAGGGCACTTGCAGCACGGAGCACATGTTGCATTTGCCTCCGCTGCTGTTTTGTTGTTGATGAGCTGCATTATATGGCTGGCATGCATACGAGCCGGCAACTGGAATGGTCGGTGGACGGCGGTGGTGGAGGTGGAGGTGGAGCCGGGCTAGAAGTCGGACACCGACTCACGGGAGAGATGACGACGTCGCCATCGACATGAACAGGGACAGGGAGGAGGCGCTGCGCAGCCGCAGACAGTGACACTGGGTTAGACAGCGAGGCCGCGGCGAATGCCGGCACTGGAAAAAAAACCACCACGCATCATATGCATTTAATGCATTTAGCTACTCCTACAAATAAATCCGTTTTAGAACTCGATTAAATGAATCAATTTCACTTTATCTTGAGATTTCGAAATGAGTTAGTTGTGGGCATGGGATGAAAAAATTTTGATATTATCTTGACGTTTGAATCGTGAAAACAAGTAATAAAATCAAAAGCAATCTACACATTTTCAAAAGTCTGTACTTTCAGGTTTGTGGGCGTTGAAATCTTAATCGTAACTTTTTAGCTTTAATACTTACTAAATTCTCGATTTTCATACGGACGGACATACGGACAAACAGACGAAGAGGCGGATATAGCAAGATATATGTATATATATGTATATGTATATGTATATGTATATATGTATATGGAGCTAAATTCATCCGGTGATATAATTATTTAACGCTACAAAATTTGTTTATTGTCTACCAAGACAGATTGCAAATAAAAACTAAAATAAAAAAACCATAGTGGTATAATATAAATTTTGAATAATATTTTAATAATAATTAACTTAATTCCATCGCAATGCAAGCAGATAATATACATATGTATGTATAAAAGGTCCTAAGAATCTACCGCAACATCAGGCAAGTGGACGTGTTTAAAATTAACATTAATTGTGCTTACACTTTTTCTTAAGTGTGGAGCCCGTTTGGGCCAATGCGGAATCAACTGGGGCCAAATGGGCAGTGCATGGGGCATGGGGGCATCGGACATCGAGTTTCCACTTGTTACCTGGTTGCCGCTATTTACCTTTTGGTTCTGCTCGTTCTCTTTTGTCTCGTCGCGTTTTCACTTTAGCGGTTCTACCGCCACTTTTTCTCTGAGCACTGACACCAAATTCTATTTTTCACGTGAACGCCCTTAGCGTTTGATGTTTTCCATTGGCGACAAAGGAAATCCTGTGGGAATGAGGATAACTGAGAAAAGTTTCTAAAATATCCGATACTCCATCACAGGTTTAGCAATAAAATTAATAGAGAGAGGAAATTATTTAATTAAGCATCAGTGTTTTTACCAAAGTTAAATGTAAGGTAAGTGAAAAAGGAGAATGCGAATAAATCAGAGATCGAATTAGTTTCATTGCCGTAAATAGAACATTAAAGTGTTTCTCCTCCCAGCGGTACTTCTGGCCCACCTTTCCTGCCTGATGATCAATAGATCAATCAGGCTGAAAGTTGTTCGGGCGAAAAGTGATGGTTTATCCGAAGAAAGTAGCTAATTCTATCGATCAGCTTCGATTCCGATTATCGCCGCGCCAAGTTTGGCCGACAAAATCCTAAGGCGATGGATGCCTGCGTGACGGGAATACGATATTGCAGAATGGTTGGAAACTGTTTAACTCTTGCTTTCTATATACCTCTATACCTCGGGAGTCCTCCTAGCCCCCCTGAACCCCGGAAAAACCCACACATGTGGCGACAACAGCTGCTCCAATGTTATTGCTGGCTTTTGGTTTACCGCACGACAAATTGCTTTGCTTTTGGCATCTCCGAAGCGGCCCCAGCCTCAGGATTCGCCATATATGGCCAGGAGCCGTAGACACTTTGCGTGTCCGTGTATTGGTGCTGCGTCCATGTGCATGTCTGCGCTAAACAAATTGTTAAATTTATTGCCTCTCGTAAAGAATGGTCCCAGCCACAGCCGTAGAAGCAGAGCAACGAAACGCTGAAATTGTTTCTGTAATACACTTAACTCTGGAGCTTGTGGAGTGCCGGAAAGCCCAGCACAGCACTTACTTACCAATCAGTTTTTACTATTTACTATTTACTATTTACCACCTTCTATTTACCATTTACTGGTAAAGTTGGCTGGCCCTCTGTCCAACTTTGGAACCACCGACCTGGCCATGTTCGCATTGATCTGACTATGACAGCTCTGGCATTTCGGCATTTAATTAATTAGCGAACGTGAACTGCCCAAGTTAGCGAATGATCGGCCTCTCATTGGCGCCGTTGTCAATCACTCAATCAATCGATCAATCAGCACAAATCAGCGGCATTCCTGCGACTCGCTTTCGTAGCATGTGGAGTGAAAAATGACTCCAAGATGGAAAAACAGAGAGCGGAGAAAAGCGTTCCGAATATGCAGGATAGAATGTCTAATGACCGAGTAGAAAACTAAGCAACTATCGGGAAATAACTACTGGAAAGTTGGATTAAGACGGTAACTGACTTTAAATCACATTTATATTTATTATAGTTCTCCGCTCGTTTTCATTTTTTAAGTTACTTATAAGTTTATGTTAAAATAGTTAGCCCTTCTCAATTCCCAGTCAAGACCAAACAAATTAGGTTAAGAAGAGTTCCCAATCCTTATTCTTTCCCTAGTTGTGCTCCTGAAGATACTATATTTGTTTTCTCTGCTAAAATCATAAAACAACTGAGCCATAAACATTACTTCCTTTCCTTCCTTACCGCCCACAAAGAGAATCATTTATGTCCCAGCGGAAATGACAGAAGCCCCCTCCCAAGATAGCCCAAGAAAATGTAACAAATTTCGCCGTGCTCCTCATAAAATACCATTTTATCCAGATCTCGAAGGCACAAACAATTGGCAAGGATCGAGCGTCCAGAGGATCCCAAGCAAATTAGGAGGTTAATGAAGAATTTACATTGTTTGCCAAAACGAATTATTATTAAGCATGCACTGGCCTGGGGATTGGGATTGGATTCTGGATGTAGATGTGGATGTGGATCTCTGCGGTCAACGAGCGGCAGCGACCAATTATATCGCCGAGCTTTGATCTTGCGACTGGTTCTAGGAGCTATCCGTGGACTCCGCGGACTCCGTGGACTCCGTGCTCTGGTCCCTGGGCCAGACTATTAAGCATACCGAAAGAAAGTTGCAAAATGTGAAGCAATTGTTCCTGGCATTTGGGCTGCACTTTGTTTTCGGGCCGACACATCTACACAGCGACACCGAAAAGGGGAGAGGCCTCTAATTCCCGCTGCACAGACGAGATCAAGCCAAGTTCACCGAATATTCGGCTGGTCGCCAAGATTACGCATTGCGAATAAATCAAATGAAGCGTGTGCTCTGCTCCAAGGAAAGTTCCTCCAATTTAAGACGCATTCAATTAATGTCAGTCGTAAAACGTGCGGAAAGAGCAAAACAGCAAAGAAAACCAAGTCAACACCCAGAAGATTTATAGGGCAAACCGTTTCTTTGTTTCGCCCCTCGCAGAACGCTTCAAAATCCACTTAAGTGCGGCTTGCTGCGGCCAAGCCCCGAATTTCGTCGTTCCACATGTGTGGAGAGGTGTCTGGGCACCAGAGCCCAAAACACCCAGCCCCAAGCCCCAGACCCCTGCACCCAGATCAGATCCCGGCATTGACTTCAACCATGAGGCACCGAAAAAACGCTCCAATTTGTCACTTAAGCTTAGGCCTGAGCGGGCAAGATGCAAAAGCGCTGATGCTGGTTGCCCTGCCACTAGAGCTCTGGATTCATTGGATACTCTAAAAGGGAGTCTTCAATAGTACTTAAAACTATATTGAAACGGGCCAATTCTTAGTTTAAAAACGTATTAAGGGGAACAAAGTGATTCAGATTTATGAACTGCTACTACGAACTATGTAAGAGGTTCCCATAGAGAAGGTGATAACATAAATTCAGAGTATCCCCAACTCGTATTGGCCGGAAGATCCCCTTGTTAGCCGCAAAGAGGAGCAAAAGTGAGCCGAGGCAGATCGCACAATTGTTATTAGTATCTTTTTGAGGGAAGCCGCCGCCGACTCGGGCGAAAACTGAAGCACGCGCTCTTAACAAATTAGGCTGCGAATTTATGCGAGTCGCTGGCTGTGGAGGGGAAATGACATCAGAGGCGAAATATGTGCCCCAAAAAGGCGCGGCTCCAAATGGAGTGCAAAGCAGATGAGCGATGGAATGCAGCCGGCATATGGATGAAAGGAAATCTAGATCGCGGTCCGCATCCGACAGATGCAGACACACATTCAGATCCAGATACTCTTGGGAGCCTTTCGCTTTGGCAAGCCTTTAGCGGTGGCCTAAAAAAGGATGTTAGTGTATCCCATGACAGGACGCAAACTAGTTTCCTCTTAAGCAGAACAAATTACTCGACCGATCTGCACCGGGAGTTATGCAAATTCATCGCTGTGTGATTTATCCGGGCTGTGAATGTCTTGAGGTGAGACGAGGCCTGTCCTCGCATAAAGTGAGGCAACTGAAACGGTCGGCCCGTCTATTGTCCTTGCCAGGACGCCGACGGATCTTCCCTCGCGTCGACACCTTTATGAAGTGTCAAAGTCAAGGGCCGGGAGCCAGTTCATTAATTTGACATGATCCGTGATCTTGAAACGCTCAAGAGCCGCATTAATACGGGACACTCAAACTCACTCCAATTCGTATTCGCATTCAGTGCTCGGTGTTTATGTACATAATTGTTGCATAATAAACACATTAATCACCGCTGCTTGGCTGAAGTTCCGTGGCAGATGAACGAGTCCTGTTTTGCAGGGGATGCTTAATGTGTCTGACATTGCTAATGGTTCAAGATGATGTTTTGATGCATTTCGTTTAAGTTCCCCCTCCCCAATTTCACAAAAAAAAGCCCAAAAGTCTGAGCATCTGCCTTTTTCTCAATTCCTTGAGAAGCAGGGAATGCGAACGATTGTTGGTATCTAAAGCTTCAGTTTGTATTGATATCGGATGATGGTTTGCTTGATTTATGTAGATTCTCAATAAAATGTATTAAGAGAATTACTTAATTTACCTTAAGGCATTAAATACTTAACAGTAAAAGTATCCAAATGGCATCTAACTTTTGGTAACAACAATTTTTGAGGAGTATTTTCATAGATGACCCATCTTCCATATATCCTTATATCGCCAATAGTATTGTCAGTGGCTGGGGGGTCGGGGTGAAGGAAAGGAGAAGATGACTATAACTTACAGCTACAACAACAGACAGTGGCAAAAATATGTCCATGTAACGTATTCCTCACTCCCTCTCCTTCGCCTGTCCAGCAGCTATCTCTATCTGACTTCATGCAATGCAATTCTAAAAATTGAATTATTCATGGCGATTGTACGACAATCAATTGAAATTGAAATAAAATGCTGCCTGCCAGTTGTTGCCGATGTTGTTGTTGTCGATGTTGTTGCGTCTAAACGCGTTGTTGTTGCAGCGTTTGCTACCGCCTTTGACATGTGCGCAGATCGATTTTCAGATTTTTTTGGCCCGGCTTGGCCTGCGTCCGTTCAATCGAAATTGTGATTTAAAGTATCTGTATCTGGATCGATTTGGCATCGATCGCATGTCGCCAAATGTCTTCAATCCTCTGGCATTCCGGCCTCAAGTCAGCTTTGGAAGATTTGTCGCCTATTTTGTGTGTGCCTCGCAGCGATTTCTTTCGCAGATTCGTCTGGTTTTTTGGCCATGGCCAATTTGTATTTGGCCATGCCAGCGCACAAAACAGACCTGTTCAAGTGTTTGCCAATCTCCGATTGGCTTGACTGAAGTTTTCACTGAAAATTTGTAGTGGGAAAAAGTCACTTTACTGAGTTGATCCTTAAGCTTTATTTAAATAGAAAACTTTAAAATGTAAGTAATAAATTTAAATTAAATTTGTGTAAAGCTTAACTAACAACAATATGAACTTGCCAAAAACAAAAAAACAATTACTTGTTGAAGATTTGGTGCATCATTGGCATTTACAATTTCCTAGCGATTTAGTTAATTTTAAAAGTGATTTAAAAAGTATATCTTCCAAATCTCTTATTGATAGAATTAAAATTCGGGAAATTCTATATCCTGAGTACAATTTGTTTAAGTCCGTCTTGAAAGTAAGCCAACCAACTCTGTTCATAATTAGATTAAAGTTTCTTGCTCTCCGCTCCGTATCGCTTCAAGTGGCCACAATTTGAGGCAGATTGCGCTCTAATAAATATGGGCAGCCATCTAAGCTAATGCCCCAACTCATCACCGAGTTGAGAGATGAGCACGCAAGCAGGCGAGATACGCATGCGCCCGTTGCCAAGGCCCAAACTTAATTAAAAATTTGGAGAGAGCGGAGGGAAAATTTCAGATTGCCCACGAGCTGAAGAAATTTTAATATGACGACCAAATTGCACCGCAGCAGCTCCAGGAGCTGCATCGCCACTTGGCAGATTATGACGACAACTATACTGACAGGCAGAGCCAGAGGAAACTACTCCAAGAAACTAGCCAGATTCAGTTGCAGTCGCAATCGGAGTCTCCGTTCCAGTTCATGGCTAAATGCTTTTGGCTGTGATAAATTACACGTCGTTTTAGAGTGTTGCGCTTCCTTGTTACTCCGTCAAGTGGTGTTGACACGGCCGCGGCGAATGCAGAGTATTAAACGATCTCCGCCGTGGCACTCTTCTTCCGTCCAGTGGTGTTATTAAAATGAAATCATCATCATCACCAAGTGACAGAAGCCGGGAGTCTGAGCCTGAGCCTGAGCCTGAGTCTAAGTCTGAGCTGAGATGAGTTGAGATGGAGGGACAGACAACGACTGGTCAAATGCCCGGGGATCACTTTAGTGGGCATCTCGGCGCACGAAGGCAGTCATCTGATCATGCTTATGACAGGAGAATTCAATTAGACATATGGAAACGCGTTGATTGTTCCACTGGCAATTTTGCGCCTGGTGGCAATCCGATTTAAGCAGCACAGAACTAGCATTGATTATTTTGCAATTGTTGTTGAAGTACCGTATCGAATGTATTTAAATGGATACCATTTAGCCCTAATAAAATTGATTCCTTGTTAAACAATCTCATGCAACTTTTATTTTATTTACGCTCACAAGAATATAGCTTTATATATACCATTAGTGGCAGAATTTTGTATTCAACCTAAAAGAATTCTGCAGTGCCCCCAGATAGAATAAACCAACATCTATGCATATGTTTTCCATGTGGTCATCTCCAATCGTTATCAATCCGACAAAGATTCACATAAAAATATTTAAATATACGAAAGACTAGGGAGGCGAACTTGTTTTCTCCATTTTGCAGGTCAAGCCACAAATAACCTCTGATGTTTTCTTGGTTTCTCCCAATGTTTGTTTACACTGATCGCCGGGCATTAAGTGCCCACCTCCTTGCCACATTAGTCGTCCAATACGAGTTCAATTGGATGCACATGCACAACGAAGCAAACCAGGGCCAACACTCTCGCGGCCAATACACTCAAATGATAACAGTACCGTGTGTAGAGTCAAACGGGGGTAAAAAGACATCAGCCAACAGCCAACCGCATCGACACAGTATTCAATGGAAACGAACGAAACGCTTGGAGATCGTGCCGGTGCCAACAGCCAACCACAGTTCAGCTCTCAGAAGATGCGACGCTTTAACATTTACGGAGAGCGGAGAGTCGCGAACCGAGCTGGAAACGTACAGCAAACATGTTCGAAGCGAGGTCGGTAGCAGGGTGCACTTGGAGAAAAATGTTAGCACTCTTAATATACATAAATGCGTTTTGACTTATTTCAGTTAGCGTTGTAGAAACAAAAAACTGCATTTTTTCAGGGTACTAACTTGTCAATAATATCTTTAATATATTATTTAATAATATATATTTAATATAATTGTTTTAAAATTCTCCCGAAAATAACAAATCTTGTTTCGTTAACAGTTCAGTCAACAGATCTTACCGCCATAACATTGCTGTTAAACCGGCAGAACGGAGCACGCGCACCATTCGCCACAGCAGCTGTTTGCCAAACAGGATTTCCTGCAGCGACGGCCGCCGATTAACAGTTAAGTTTCGCCGTGCCCTGCCACTGTTGCAAACGCACGCACACAATCTAGCGACGCGTGCGCTTTGTTGTCTTGTTGCCGCTGCTGTTGCTGTTAGTGCTGCTGTTCGTGCTGCCGCGCTGCAGATGCTGCTGCTGCTGGGGTAAGATGATCTTTGAGGCCAGGGCCGCGCTGCCAGTTCGAGTCTGTTTGGCGCTCAGAACGACGGCGACGATTTAGTCTCGGATGGACGCTACGCTGCCAAGCACCGTCAGTCAGGCTTTCGCTGTTCTCTCGCTCTCGCAATCGCATTATATCCGACCGATCGCGAAGTTTTTCGGCACTATGTGCGCCACGTGATTGCTGAAATCTCCTTCGAAAGCCGTCGCTATATCATCAGCGATAATTCGGATTTAAGGTGTCATGTGAAGAGTGTGTTTGATATAATCAGTTGATTTTCATTCAAACGTATCCCAGTGTGTGAAGTTAAAAAAAAAACTGGAAAAATTAACATCTAAAGAGGAAAAAATAAATAAATAGTGAGTTGGTAAAAACATCGAATTTATGCTGTTGTGGAAATATATGATCTGGAAAAGGTAAGATTTTGTTGTATATGAGCTTATGCTATTAAAAAATGGCTAAGTCTCCCTGCTGACAAACAAAACATATTAAGAGAATAAATAAAACATTTATTCATTGAATTAATGAGACAACAACAAGTTGAGATGCTGGACACATAATTCAAACGCTAAAACAATAGATAAATACAAGCAATATATATATTAAAGGCTTAATTGAATAAAAACCATTTTGCATAATTTCCATAAATTTGTCGGATGGTTGTTGTAAGTCAAAATAAATCGCAAATAAAAGATTAATACCGAAAACAATTGCATTATAAAAACCAAACCAATTAAAGACTGAAATTATACAATTTAATAATATTTTTAGCAATAATTGAAATACTTAGTACAAACTATTAAAATCAAAACAAAAAACCAACAATAAAAAGACAAATCTGTTGCGAAGAAATGGCCCAACTATCCCCAGCTATCAAGGACCAAGCTTAACTCCCATGAGTTCGTACTCACACCACTAAGGAGGACCAAGGAGAACCAGAAAAAGTGTAATGGTGAAGACAAAAGAAGCTCATTGACATGCTCATTAATAATGTTATTGCCTTTTGTGCGATAAGTGTCAAGAAATTTCTACAATAGGGGCTGCGAATGGACAAAGATGGGAGATATTCAAACATTTAATTGTCCAACTGCTGTCGGCAATCAAGCAGAAAAGGGCCAGGGGCAGCCTGAAGCGACTGGATCGTGGATCCTCGATCGCGAAGGAAGAAGGATCAAGGATGGAGGATGGAGGATGGAGGATGGAGGATGGAGGATGGAGGATGGAGGATGGAGGATGGAGGATCGCAGATCAAGAATTGCGGAAGCAGACAATTCAAACTAGAGCGTGTGACTGCTGAGTGGATTTGCATACTGCGAATGTCCGTCTCCAGTGGTTGGCAGGGCTAATAATAAAGCATATTACCGGCAATTGTGCGCGAGATGGAAGGCGATTCGGGTGTAGGAAGGGTTTGGGCTTGGGTTTGGGTTTGGGTTAGGGCTTGGACTTGGATTTGGATTGCAGATTGTGTCAATGCTCCGGGGTTCGGTTCAGTGGGCTGTGTTCTTGATTCTTGTTCTATTTTGTAGCGGCTTCAAAATATTTGAGACAATCGTGGTTTGCTTGTTTGAACACCTTTTCTCCCTCTGTTGCCTTTATCAGATTTGGCATTGTCCATCATTTTGTTTGCTTTAAAGGACACATTTTTTTGGGACCTTGTTTATTATTCCTATTGAGAGAAGTCCAACGTTCTGCCCACTTTTTTTCAGCTCTGTCAACAGCGAGTTGATGAGCTTGTTGAGAATGTGGCAGCGACCAACTGATCTGGTTCTTATTGTCTAAGCCGCTCTGAACTTGTCCCCATCGAGTTCATCTGCAGATCTCCATAGATTAGATCCGAACAATCTCCTCCACTTGGCTTGCGATCAATATACAGTTGTAGTTTCTGTAGCAGTTTAGGTTTCTAATTAATTGTCTGTTTCTGCCCAATGTGTAACATTAATCTTGGCTTAATCGATAAGTCTGACAGCCAAGATCGTTCCTATATCTGGTCTGATCTGTTCGGTTCGATATACACTCAGAAATGAACAATGGGGATTCTGTTTTTAAATTTGAAAGGAACCTGCAGAGTCAAATATTTCGAATTGGCACAACCAAAGACACTAGAATGTCTTTGGCACAACTCTCGTCTACTCATTGTTTTCCCACAAATCGAACTGGCCATCGGACCTAAGCATTGCATTCACCTTAAATTTGGGCTCGGCTTGAGGACTTGTAATTAGCTCGAAGCATGGGAATTATGTACTCCTCCATGACATCTACTACTTCTATGCGCTGACTTAAAGGGGTCCTAAAGATGCCCCAAGAACAAGACTCTCAAATATGCGCCCGGTTACGTGGATCAGTGGCCTTGGTCGTTGTCGTCGTGATAAAGCCAAAAAGATTGAGATGCCGCCTGCGGATAGGGATCTGCAAGTTTATAGCTCGAGCGTGCCGCTCAATTGGATTTCAATCGGGTTTCTCAATAAGGATCGAAATGATTTTTGACTTTTTGGTTCTTTATCTACGAAGTTCAGGTACGGCGAGATGTATTGCAATTTACAGCACTTCTATGCATATTAAGTGCATAAATATTTAGTTTTATGAGTGCTTATTTATGAAAGCAGTGCAGCAGTAATATAGGTTGTTCCCAATGTCGAAGGTAAATGCACCTATTTGATGTAATTATACTCATTTTTCGGCTAACACGATGCTTATGAATCCATTTCCCCAAAACTCCTCCATTCAGAGATCTTCTTTCTAGCTGAGTGCAATCTGGCTTACCACTCCAGCTCCACCACGAACTGCGGTTCTGAGTCTTTGGGACCCAGAGATGGAAGATCTCCTCGATGATTTTCCTGCTTTCTGAAAAAGTGCACCGCTGTGCCGAAAATTGTCACGGTTTCGCGGTCGATGGCTCGCTTGCTGTGAAGGTGCAAATTTAATGTTTGCCAATTTAGCAGCGCTCTGCTGTCACCTTTGGTGTCCATTAGCGAGCGTTTATATGCAAAGTGCCGAGCATTGGCAGGCCAGCTCCGGATCTGGCAGCCGGCGGGCTTTGGACGGGGCCAACCATTATCACAGAAGCAGCATCACGTTGTGGCCACACCACCTGCTGGGCGCATTTCGCGGAGCAGCTCCCTGCCACTTGCATCCCTGGTCCGGAAAATATCCAGACTGGGAAAACTCTGGGGAGCACTTAAGCTTGCTAGCTGGCTGTCATTGGAGGGAGTCAGGGCGTTCTGTGGCAGTTCTGGTTCTCAAAAGGGCCAACGAGAATTACGAAGATCCTGATGGTTACAGAGCCGCACGTAAATACTTGATTTTTATTTATGATAACAATACTTAAAATAATAAAAATATTAATTATTCTTATTATAATATTAATAAAAATAATGATAATAATAATAATATTAATAATAACAATAATAATTATAATAATAATAATAATAATAATAAGAACAATAATAATAATAATAATAATATTTATAATATTAATATTATATTATATAATATATAATATATAATATTATATTAATAATAATATTAATGATAATAATAATAATAATAATAATAATAATAATAATAATTATAATAATAACAATAATAATAATAATAATAATAATAATAATAATAATAATAATAATAATAATAATAATAATAATAATAATAATAATAATAATAATAATAATAATAATAATAATAACAGTAACAATACTAAAAAGAATAATCAGATTTAATCAAAAATGTATCCGTTTTACTTTTTTTTTTTAAATAAATGTTTCTCTCTTTAAAAAGGTTCTGTATAAATGTAATTAATTATTTAAAATTTCCCTTCTGACGACTAACAAGTAAAAGTTAAATTTCATTATCCTACCATTTGTTTTTGAATTGCTTGATCACATAGTTCATATAATTTTATTATCCTTGTATTGGACTTCACGATTTATTTATTATATATATTATCTCTTAAACAGTTTATATGTTTCTGTTTCTTCATCATAAAATAATATACTATACTATATTATAATATAATAAACTATACAAGTTATGGACGAAGAAGTCTGGCCATTTGTGGCCCGTATTTCCCCAAAAGTGGCAGCTAAGGCCTCCATGGAATACATTATTAGCGCACAAATGTGTTTAAGAATTTATATTGTATATCCATGACAAAATTGATCCCTCCCTCGGATTCTTCATGCTCTTTAAGTAGTTGACGCAAGATTTTCGCAGATATTTTATTTGCGCTTCGCCGTATCTTTTCTCGCTTGACCTTAGGCTTTATGGGCTAGCAAAACAAGTCACTGTAGTACATTGCATTAGATGTGTGAAAGAGTCTTCCCGGGAAAAGGGAGAGGGGTTCTCGGGCGAACGAGAAGGGAAGACGAGGTGCATGGTCTTCTGACATTGCCGCGACCGAAACTTTGATGGTGCAAGCCCAAACCGGTCGCTGCATACCTCAATTTCTATCCACGACCTGTAGCGAAATAAAAAGGCAAAATTGCGAAAAAAGAATAAAATAAAGAGAAACGCAGTGGGTCATCGGTTATGCATGCTGCTGCTTTACCGCTGGACTTCCCCTTCCTCCTCTGGTCTGATGCTTCTTGGCGTGGTTTCATGGCTCTTCTTATGGACATGGCCGTGGCCTCGTCTCGATCTCAGCTGAGCTTGTCCGATGATGGCCAATGGTTCCTCCTAGCCTCCTTGCTGGAACACAACCCAAAGAAAGTGCCTTTGGAAATAGGCACCATCAATAACAAGGACAATCGAGAAGAGGTCGCCAGAAGTGGACTTTTCAACTAGGCGCGCATTGCAACGCATTGGATGGGATAGTAGCCACATATTGCTCAAACTAATAATGTGAAATTCACCTAAATTTTGATATTTACTTAAATTGTGAGTTGAGAGTGCACCTTACAAAATGACAAACAATTTCTGGGATTTCGTAGCTAAGCCCATACCCAAAACATTCATACATTTTAAAGACACCATTAACATTCGTTAGGCCCGATCCTCTCGTAGATTAAGAGGATAGGGCCATGTCCGTCTTTCCGTCCGTATGACCGCCACGATTCCCAGATACTATAAAAGATAGAAAGTTGAGATTAATCATGCAGATTCCAGAGACATAGACTGATGTTGTTACGCCTACTCCAATGCCCACAAACCGCCCATAAACACGCCCACACTTTTGAAAGATGTTTTAATATTTTTTAATATTATTATATGTCTTTCCAATTGTCTTTTGTATCGATTTGCGAAACAAAGTTGAACTTTGTCGTTTGCACTCCTACAAGCTAAGTATCGGGTATCTAATAGTCGAGAGACTCGACTCTCTTGCCTTGTGTTGTACAATGTATTTTATAAGTTAACTGTTTGTTTATATCTGCAACATTTTTGATGACAGTAAAAAGCTATAAAGCTATTAAATCTGATGGTATCGAATATGAAGCAATGATTATAATGATATTTTAAATCAGACATCTCGTTGTTCCAATAGAAATATTCGAAAAATATATAAAAAAAATAATTTCGTTGTTTTTGATCTTAAAGTGTTTTAATTCGGAATGTACGGAATTTTTGACAATGTACAACATCGGTTTTAATTTGATCAAAATCAAACGAATATAGCTACACAAGGACAGTCGGAAAATGAATTGAATACGAAATTTATTTCCTTCGTTATTCTAGATTATTCAAATGCAGTTCTCTGTAATCCTCTTAATGATGACGAACCAAACCATACATAACATTAAACCCTTTAATAATCTGAGACTCTTTCATTCATTCAAAAGGACGAACATATAAATACATAACAATATCAGATACACTTTTAAAAATGAGACCCAGAACATGTAAATCCAGTCGAAATTGAAAGTTATTTAAAATGTTGTACACGATATGAAATGTTTTAATTTATAAGCACATTTTGGTTCATTTAATATCAAATGGATTATTAACTTATGATCTTTTTGTTGCAGATGAACCAGCTGTGCAAAGTGTGCGGCGAGCCGGCGGCTGGTTTTCATTTTGGGGCATTTACATGTGAAGGCTGCAAGGTGAGTTCGTTACTATGTCGGAACGGCAACCCAAATCGATATTTTATATAATTCATTTGTGACAATTGTGAGAAACTGTAGAGATGCGATTTCGCACATTTCGTAGACAAGATGTGCAAAAAATGATCTCGATTTTGGGCTTTACTTTTACACAAAGCGAAATCGAAAACATTATTACTGTAATTAAAATTCAATTCGAAAAAATAATCGATTTTTAATTGACTATAAGTAGATACGTGTGCGCAGAGGGCACAATACACGGCTACCCTTCAAGTAGCATGGGAAAAAGTGCAAAATTCAGAGCAGTCCGCAGGGGAAGGGTGATGGATCCGTATATAGAGCTAGGTAAGCCCCAAGGCGCACACAATTGTGAACTGCAGTCAATCAAATAAGAATTACATGCATATTAGATGAGTCAGCGCAATAGGAACAAAAGGCCCAGACACCCATCAAACACCACTCAAAGTTGAACTTCAAAATCAACTGGGGGCAAGTTTTCCAGCTCCAAGGTGAGTTGGCACGGCTCCAAAACAAAGGCAGCCAGCTGTTTTACGTTAAATGGAGCACGAAGAGCAGTTTATTTTTCTTATCTTCACAATACGCGCTGTCTCGCAAGTAGTTGGCCAAATTATTGACGCATATTTTGTAACTTCAGCAAGTTCAATGGGTGGAGCACTACATCGACAGGTGCAAATAGGAGAAAACAATGGAGTAATGAATAACCAATTGTGAGAAGTGCTAAGTGAATTATTTGATATAGACTTTCTTCAGTTTTGGAAAAACGTTCTCACTTGGATTTACAACCGAAAAATGAGATATTTCTTGACATTATTTAATTTGATTTTAGTAAGGGCATTATTGGGTGAATAACGAGTTATCCAAAACATATATTTTAAAAATTTAAAACGCCAAATAAAAATGAACAAATTAATCGAGAGAGATCTCAGACTGCCTCGGGACTTTCGACTATCAGATACCCGTTACTCGTGTAGTAGAAGAGCGTGGGAGAAATTTCAAAATTCTGATTCCATATCGTTAGAAATTGACCAGTAAAATATGAAGTAAAAGCCTTTTTAAATATGGTGGTCGTGTGTGTGCGCTTTTGAGGGCGCACAATTTTTTTGGCATATGGATAAAAGTTGGCAAAAATGAAAACATTTTTCAAAAATATGGGTGTGACAGTTTTAATCGGTTTTTGAGAGTTTAAATGGGCGTAGGAATCTTCTGAATCAACCTTAAGCTGCGCCTACGCCTCCAAATAGATCTTATAACTTGAGGTTGATAGGGTCAGATTGACTCGTCTAGGGATCCTTATGATATATATACAAATTTAATAAATAGCGTAACGATTCAACTTTTCTTCCTGTTATCATAAAGAAAATAAGTTACTCATGTTCTCCAAAAAATGTTTTCCTCCGCAGTCCTTTTTCGGTCGTACTTACAACAACATAGCGGCGATTGCAGGATGTAAGCACAACGGAGATTGCGTGATCAACAAGAAGAACCGCACGGCCTGCAAGGCGTGCCGCCTGCGCAAGTGCCTCCTGGTCGGGATGTCCAAGAGTGGCTCCCGCTACGGTCGCCGGTCCAACTGGTTCAAGATCCATTGTCTGTTGCAGGAGCAGCAGACGACGTCGGGCCTCGGTGGAGGGAGCTCCGTGGGAAGCGGATCAGGAGGCGGAGTGAGCAGTGCGAGTCTGGAGCAGCTGGCGCGATTACAGCAGGCCAGTAACCAGGCGCGGCAAACCTATCAGGACAAGACCAATCCCTGCATCAAGTCAGCCACGGCCACGACATCACCCAGAATCGAGGGTGCGGCAGTGGGCACGGGAATCGGTGGCGGCGCCTCTCCGTCATTCCTGCAAGCGGCAAAGCTCCACCACCAGCGGCAGTTAAAGCTCGATTCCCGCCTCAGCAACACTCCCAGCGATTCAGGAGCATCTTCGGCGGGAGATCCCAACGAAGATGGTGTCACCAGCGTCCTCGGTGGCCAGATCGCAACACCATCATCCACCAACGCCACCAGCCTGCCCAAGCTGGATCTGCGGCATCCGAACTTTCCGGCCACCTCGGAGCCGGATGCTGATATGCAGCGGCAGCGCCACCAGGAGCTGCTCGAGATCTTTCGCAGTCACTCGGAGCCGCTGTACAGTTCATTTGCCCCATTCAGCCACCTGCCACCTGTGCTGCTCGCCGCCGGAGTTCCACAGCTGCCCATTTTCAAGGATCAGTTTAAGGCTGAGCTGCTGTTTCCGACGACCAGCAGTCCTGAGCTCGAAGAGCCCATCGATCTGTCCTTTAGATCCCGAGCAGACCCTGCCAGTCCGATGGCCCACAACTCCAATAGTCCGAGTTTAAGTGAGCCTGCTGCGGCGAGCCACTGTTTGGGGGAATCGACAAACTTCGTCCGAAAGTCCACGCCCCTTGATCTCACCCTGGTGAGGTCACAAACGTTGACAGGCTAAGATTATCTCGTGATTGCCGGAGAATTCGCTCGCGTGCCAAAACAATTTCGAAAACCATAGGCTAAGGTTTGTAAAAAGTATTTAATCAACTTGGGAGATGGGTTAGATGGGTTTCATTATGATTTCCGGTGACATTACTTCTGCTGACTAGTAAATGTATGATTACTTTTGGGAAATCAACGTTACTGTTACAAACATACATAGCAAACCAGTAAATCAGTAAATATTTAAAAATTGTTGTAATTTCCCACCTACTTGAAACAAAACTACAACAAGCATAAGCGAACCCATCAATTCAAAAACAATAAATATTTTAAAATGCCGAAAGACATTAAACATTTTGGTGCCAGTAAAAATGATGTACAAATATCCATATTATTATTTATAACTACAGCTCAATGACCTTAAGCAACCCTAAAATAATTATGTTTATTAACTTAATATATGTATCATATAATAATTAGCCCAATTTACTTTGATTATATTTTCATTGTTTTCTTAACTTATATATAGGAATTCTTTAAGACTAAGATAGAGAATATTAATTTAGAGTGTTGTTCTCGTATTGACCTTTTGTTTGTTTTATTATTTTTAAATTATTTATTTTCTTAGAAAGTTAAGAATATTAAAATGTAAATGAGGAATCAAATAAAAATGTGTAGAAAAAAACAAAATTTTATTGCTTCTTCTTAGCTTCAGTAGTCGGTCTTCTGTGTTGTTTTAACCTACAAAATTGCAATGAAAAGTCGGTACATTTCTTCCTCTGGAGCCTGACGTAAAAAGCTTCATTCCATTGACACATGAGCAAACTTTTCCTGCCCATCTGAAGCAAAAATTTGTTCAGCATACAAGTACATTTCAATATATATATATATATGTACGTTCAATTCAACTGTCACTCCGTCTGTGTTTATGTGTATATCCATCAAGATGGAGCAGAAAGTCCTGGCCAGTCAATGCTTTATTCATTGCGTAACAGTGCGGGCTAACATATTCCCAAATGTCAGGCTACCTAGATGTTGACTATATAAATGTAATTATGACAGGCCAAGACAGATGACACAAGTTTATATCAGCGCAACAGGAGGGTTTCGGCTGGAACGGGAAATAGAGTCCAAAACAAATGAATTAGGAAACGAACGCGCGGGGATTTCATAACGAAAAAACAGTGCATGTAAGTATATCAACAAACGAGTGAATCAACTACGTTATTAAATGGCAAAAAAATACAAATAAAACAAAGTCTTATTTAAAATGCAATAGCAATGAAATACATTGGGAACAAGCAAATAGAAGCCCAACAATTGACTAAGGAAACGTAGTCGAATCAACAAATGAGATAAAAATTGCGCTGTTCACTCAAGGTTGATGTCATATTGATTATATACCACCCTTTTAAGCGAGACATACCACGAAAAGGCCATCTCATATCGGCGGCCGTCTACCCATCTTTGCTGATTTATGCACCTTAAACACTTCATTCCACTTACGCTTGGCCATCACTCACACTCCGAGGCGTGCATATATACGAAGACATAACTCTTGATTGGCTGTGAAACTCTCGAATGGCAATTCACACGTCTATCCGATAGGTGTACGTCTACATCGGTGTGTTCGGGAGAGTATCTTTGGGAACACGCCCCCCGAGAGCAGCGCACAAAGTGAGATACAAAGCTGAATAATCGCACGACACACGCACAATTAGCTGCGAAAACAGTAGCTGCTAAGCAGGAATAATACCCCCAGCGAATTGCAGGGAATCCAAGATCCAAGGCGGGGGGATGAAAATGGGAGACTGGAGATCGTGAGCATGAAACATCGACTCGCGTGCTCAATATGCTTTTAAAATGCATTTATGCACGGTGATGGGGAGTGGGGCGCCGAGATACAAGTACCCACTTGTGTAGATGCTTGTTGCAGATACTTTCGCAATGAGTTTTATTGGTGTCGCTCCGTAGAGATCGATAGAGATCTACGGATCTCTGGAAAGCATCTGGCATGAAGGGATAACGATAAGGTAAACGAAATCCATCGCAGCGTCTTAGATCGGTCGAAAAACAGAGACCACCCAAATTTATGTAATACAATACCTGCTCCAATAATAATCATAACATTTGAGTCGATTTACGACGGCTGAACTTGAAGCATTCGATAAAATGAAAAAATAAATAAATCTATGGCACAGGGAGAAAATGAAATCAGTTTACAATCCGATACATACTCAGCGGGCGAGCATTTACAAACAATGAAATTCAATGCAATAATTCAAGATTCAATTGAATTTTAAGTACGCCCAGCGCCGAGCTTCCTTTTGTATCCGTAACTAGAAACTGACGATAAGCTGAGGCCAGCCGACTGTCAGTCACTCAGTCCGTCAGTCGGTCAGTTAGGCAGTCAGTCAAGCATTCAGTCAGTCCCGCCGACGGCCATCCATCTCATCCCAGATCGTCTGTCTGTGTGTCGCGCACGCGCATAAACTTCCCACTGAGCCAGTTGGCCTGTAGGAGGGAATTGGGCCCAAACCCGAGTCAGTTATTGCTAGCGGCTAAGCTGTAATAGTGGGCCACACATTTGGGGATTGAGTTTAATAAAATATCCTAACAAGTGCTGAATTCGGTGAGATGAAAATCTTGCGATTGCCAGAGTTGGATATCAAATAATAAGGATCATGACATTTCACTTAACACACTTTCATATAATTTCTGTCATAGAGCATTGAACTAAGGCTTAATTTAGCATCGTAGATCTCATGAGTAAGAAGTAAAATCAATATTATGAAAATAAATATATATATAATTAGTAATTTAATTGGTTGCCAATTTGTGTTAAGATGCCAAATAAAGATGCTCTGAAAGATCCGTTTAGCAGCATTACAGTTCGAGACAAAAACACTCTTTACCTTGTGAAATTACTGAGAAGTCGCGAAAAGATCACCAACCAGACGATACAACAGGAGTTCAGAGTTGTCAATAAAAATTAATTGCAATTTTATTGCCACAGAAGGCAGCTCCTGCATACAAAGTACTCGATATGCCTTACACTCGATTGATCTTTAGGCTTCGGAGTTACCAAGCAATTGAATGTCTTTTGGTAGCTCAAGTAAATACAAAATTAAGACTTTTAAGAGTTGTGAGCCAACTTAGGCACTATTGCCAATTAGGGCATGATATGGAAAATAAGGAGAACGCAGTTAAATAAATGCATACTACAGAATTAATGCAATATATATTACATCACCTAAAGTAAAAGTAAATATAGTTAGTTTAACCACTATTAAGAATACCCTTAGCCACAATCTTATTTCCGAATGGTAAAAATTTCTTTAAAGTTTATAGAACCAAAAAGGGAAGTCAAGTATAATTTGCCACATTTCTGGTACGAATAATAAAACGTTAGTCAAAACGTAGTCATACATATACATATGAATAAATACAGCGAAGGTAATAATTCCTATAGCAGATTTATCATATAGTGGTCAGATCCGTCCCGTTCAATCTTATATAATATTCATACTATAATCAAAGACACTCAAATAATTCTAGTGTCTTTGCTATAATAGTATATAATATACATACTGCCAGCAGATTGCTTCAGATTTAAATGACTTGTTTGCGTAGAAACTGACGAACGGATATATGTATGTGAACTCGGCTGCTGATACTGATCAAGAATATATATCCTTTATATGGTCACGAATGTCTCTGTTGCACACTACAGACTAAAATCAAAATATTCTCTGAAAGGTATTCCCAACAAAAAACGCTATATCCTGGGATAACCATTGTATTCTTACGATTAATTTCACAAAATGAATTAAGAAACTATAATTGTACAGAAACGATTATTTAAAGGATTATTGCCGTTCAAAAACGAAAGAGTAATTCCCGCTACTGTTCCGCTGTTTTCACGTCCGCAGATTTAAGTGACCCAATTGCAAAAACAAAAGCAAAACAATATTAATTCAACTCTGAGCCGACTGATGCTGCAGGCACCTCAAAGTTAAAAAATGCGTAGCACGTGCGTTCAGAAATTCGGCCAAGAAAAAAGGAAACTGTTAACTGGGTCCATAAATTCAACTTTGTTGTATATACATACATACATACTGTATGTTCATATAAGTACGTCACTTTAAACATCTGCCTTCGTTTCCTTTAACTCTTTAATTTATTTTTGATCCAGCTTTAATAACTATTAATTTATTATTCCTATAACTTGTACGTTGAATGGGCATAGGTAATTTTCTTGAAATATGAAATATTTAAAATGGAATGCATTCTGTATGAAATGTATTCGGGCCTAAAAAGATGATTGTAGTTATTTAAATTTGAAACTAGATTTTTAATACAAGAAGATTGATAAAAAGTTATTTTTGATTTATATTTAATAAATATTTTAGAACTAAAACCAAAATAAATGATGTTTTCCCTACTAAAATTATACTCGAACTTGTAGCTGTATTAAAACGTGTTCACTTATTGATTAAATCATAGCCCATACAGTTAGTTATACGTTCTCAATTTTTGCCAATCTTGCGCTTCTGATTTCCAATGAAATAAAAGTGACTATTGTACGAATCACCCTAATATTTTTTCACAACTGGTATTTTTCTCCGTCCCGCAATCGGTAACACCATGCAGGGTGTCTGAGTTTCGAATCGGCATAAATTCGCCGGCAGCTGAGCAAGATGTATCCTGTGAGCTCGCAAAAGAGGTCCTGGACATTCGCCAATGAGGGCCAGCTCATGGAGTTCCGCGTGGAGCAGAACAGCAAGTACATCGAGTCGCACGAGGAGGAGGCGCAGGGTCGCGACCTCAATGAGCACTTTCTCACGTCGGCGGAGGAGCGCCTGTTGCTGAAGCAGTACGAGATCTACCTGTTCGATTTCTGCCGCCGCTTCGAACCGACGATGCCCAAGTGCGTTGTGGGCACGGCCTTCCACTACTTCAAGCGGTTCTATCTGAACAACTCCCCCATGGACTATCACCCCAAGGAGATTCTGTAGGAACGCTCACCTGAGAGCAGCAAACACCCAGCTGAAAAGCAAAACATTCTAAAAATGTATAAACCTTTTCAGAGCCACATGCGTGTTCGTTGCCTGCAAAGTTGAGGAGTTCAACGTGTCCATCAACCAGTTCGTAAACAACATCAAGGGCGACAGGAACAAGGCCACCGACATAGTGTTGTCCAATGAATTACTGCTGATTGGACAGCTCAACTACTACCTCACCATACACAATCCGTTCAGACCCATCGAGGGTTTCCTGATAGATATAAAAGTGCGATATATATTCACATTTGCTCTCCAGATTGTTTCGTTCATATTGGTTTGTTTCAGACTCGCAGCAATATGCAGAATCCAGATCGTCTGCGGCCACATATTGATAGTTTCATTGATTCCACGTACTACTCGGATGCCTGTCTTCTGCATACGCCTTCGCAAATTGCATTGGCTGCCGTCCTCCACGCGGCCAGCAGAGAGCAAGAGAATCTCGATAGCTATGTGACGGATCTTCTGTTTGTCTCCGCCAGGGAGAAGCTACCCGGACTCATAGATGCCGTGCGAAGTAAGTTTGTGCTGTGAGATGGTGCGCCCAGCCCTACATGCCTTTTTCCCGACAGAAATTCGCATAATGGTGAAGCAATATCAGCAGCCCGATCGGGAGAAGGTCAAGGCCATCGAGAAAAAGTTGGACAAGTGCCGAAATCAAGCCAATAATCCTGATAGCGAACTGTAAGACGCCCTAATTTGTTCATGCATTCCGAATTTAATAACCCTTATACTTTAAAAGCTATAAGGAGCGCCTACGCCGATTGTACACCGATGAGGATGACATGCCCGCCGAAGATGCCTCATTCCACATTGCAGATGTGAGCTCGGACACATCTGCTATGAACATCAGCCAATAGACTTAAGAATATTTATTTAAATGATGTGATGATCTACTACTGCGTGGATTTCATCGATATTAAAGCATTTTGTAATTTACCATTTCTTGATTGTTAAAATGTATGCGTTTAGTGTTAGTTTACTAAACAAAGTTGGATTAGGTACTTCACTTTTCCAATATATAAAATATTAAAAAAAAAACCTTTTGAAAATCCGCTTAGCGCTGCTTGGCAATATTTCGTTCGCAGCTAACGGCCACACTGCGCCCCAAGAAAAACAAGAATAGTGAACTCAGTCACAACAAATAGCAAAAAGAGTTCGAAATGCAGGATTTTCTGCCTTCGCTGGATGTTCTCTTTCTTGGACTACCAGGCCACTACTCGGTAGCGCTGGTCACCCTTCTGCTGTGCGTTTTGGTCGCCTTCTACTTCGCCAACATCTTCAAGGACAAAGGCGTGGGTGTTTTTGCCGGAAGAAGTAGACGTCTCCTGGAATATTTCCTTACATTATCTTGCAGGAACTGGAGGACGAGGGCCTGGGGGCCGACGAGCCGCGCGATGAGGAGGATTCCGAGTCACGGACTCCGCAAGGGGAGGAAACCGACGATGACGAGGCCTACGAAGAGAACTCCACCGAAAGCGAAGTTGAGCTAATCGAGGAACAGCTGCCCGAGCACAGCTACAACCACCTGATGGGCCAGCTCAAGGCCAAGAGGCTCCAGCATAAGATGGAGAAGACCCTGACTCCCAGCCAAATCGAGGAGGAGCGCCGAATAGAGCGCGAGCAGCTGGCGGCCATCTTTGAGCTCCTGCGCAAACAGGAGGCGGAATTGAACCTCCAGGACCGAATAAGCGACCAGGATCTCAAGCAGCAGGTGCGGCTCTATCGCTGAAGTGGCGCCGAGCCTGGGCTCACCCTACCTGAATGTACAGACTTGTGTGATCTATTAGTTTAATGTTTAAAATTCCAAGATTTGGTGTTGCCTCATACGGTCCACTAAGTGCGGGCAAGTCTTTAGTCAGAGAGCTATCTCATCAGTCGATGATGTCGGAATATAATATCTTAGTTGTATGTAAATTATATGTATTCCACTTCGATCTATGTATTTTGTGAGTTCCTGGTGTTATTAATATCTGATTTAGATTTGTAGTAAATGGCTGTTCGGCTCTTAGTCTCTTAAATCAGCTTTCGAATTAAGAATATATGTATATATTTTAACGTGTTACAAGATAAAAACTCGCGATCAGAAAGTGTATAGATTTAAACACAATTAATCGCCAAATTCGTTGGTTAGATTTAAATTGTGTTCATATAACTTTGGATTTATTTGTTCAATAAAGAATGTTTAGCTGTGTTAAGATGTAATATATACTCTAAATATTTCCTACCGTTTCCTAGCCAAATATCCGAAAATAACCGCTCATATTTTATATGCCGCGATTGGATTTTTGAAAATAATTGTTCTAACATATAGATTCCATCAGCACACCTTCGATTGGAGCAGTCGAAATGCTTAGCGTTTCTGTTCCAAATTTTTTAGTACTAAAATGTTTTTAAATTCACGTGGAGCAGATATTTTGTTGGAGTTCTAAATACGTTCGGTTTGGTTTGGTTGATGTTTAAACGTGTCGTTGTGGCGCCAATGCCCATGCATGTTTACTATCGCTTATCGATACACCGCGTACACGGCAACCGTGTGTGACCAATTCAAGCACGAAATCGTTGACCAACACTGATTGTACATCAGACGACACGACAACAAAAACAACAGCAACAACACCACCGACGTGCTTGTTCCTGTGTGTGTGTGCGTGTGAGATTGGAAGACAATGGCTGCAGCTGCGGATCTGGTTGTTCCTACCCTTGCCAGTGAGTATAGCCCGGATGCAATCCCCGCCAGGTGGTCACTGAGGTGCCGTCGACTCCTTGGAGCATCGAAGGCAGCCGATTGGGCCGCCCGGTTAGCGGAAAAACTGGAAAAACCGCGCGACCTCGTGTTTCCACCTGCTAATCGGGGTCACCTCTCGATTCTCATCAACAGTTCGCTCTAGCGTGGCCGTGGAATTGTGGTCCTCGGCGGGCTCCAAGCAGCCCTTCGAGCACAAGCCCCACCTGCCGCGCGAGGAGACGAAGAGCTCGCGCTCGATCTGCTTCAGCTCCAACGGCCGGTACTTCGCCTACTCCAACGGGCAGGAAGTCAAGGTGCTCCAGGCCAGCCGGGACAGCGCAGCCAGCTGGCCAGTGATATGCGTGCTGCCCAGGCCGAAAGCCTTCTACCTCCAATTCTCGCCACGTGGCAGCTACCTGTGCACCTGGGAGCACTATGCCATCACTAAGGACCGGCCGGAGGGGTCACCCAATCTGCTCGTCTACGAAGTGGCCACCGGTGTCGAAGTGTTTGCCATCGTCCAGAAGAACCAAGCGGACTGGCAGCCCTCCTGGTCGGCGGACGAGTCCATCTTCGCTTTGGTAGTCGGCGGCGAGGCACTCTTCTATGACCTCGGCGAGGGAGCGGAGAAGGGATTCGCCACCACATCGCGCAAGATAGGAGGCAGTCGCGGCGGTATGCTGTCGCTGGGTCCCGGTAACTGCCCCCCGTTCCTTGCGTTCTACACGCCGGGAGCCAAGGGCGCTCCGTCCATGTGCAAGCTCTACAAGTACCCGGCGCTTGGCCAGAATCAGACCGTAGCCTGCAAGAGCTTTTTCCAGGCGGATCGCGTCGAGATGTTGTGGAACAAGCGAGGCAGCGGACTGCTTCTCCTAACCAGCACGGAAGTGGATAAGAGCGGTGCCTCCTACTACGGCAACCAGGCGGTGCACTTCATGGCAACCAAGGGCGACACCTGCTCAGTGCCCCTCTCTAAGGAGGGACCGGTGCATTGTGTCAAGTGGAGTCCTAAGGCAACTGAGTTTGTAGTCGTATACGGCTTCATGCCATCCAAGGCTGCTCTCTACAACCTCAAGTGCGACGTAGTCTTCGACTTCGGTGAGGGTCCACGCAACTGTGCCTACTTCAATCCATTTGGCAACCTCATAGCTCTCGCCGGCTTCGGCAATCTGCCTGGAGCCGTCGAGGTGTGGGATGTGTCCAAGCGCGAGAAGCTGGCTAACCTCAAGTGTGCTGATACCACGGTTTTTGAGTGGCATCCCAATGGCGAGTGGTTCGTCACGGCCACCACCGCGCCCAGGCTGCGCATTAGCAATGGGTAAGTGGATCCATCCAAGTGCATATTGTGCATACTACCATTAAAGCAAATTTCTCGCAGGTTCAAGGTGTACCACTACTCCGGGGCCCTGCTCCACGAGACCATGTGGCCCCAGGGTCAGGAATTGTTGGGAATTGAGTGGCAGCAGTTTGCGGATAAGACGTTCAGCGAGCCCAAGATTACCAAGGCCAAGCACGAGGGCATCAAGTCCAGCCAGCCAGAGGCCAGCAAGAAGGCTTACACACCGCCTCATCTGCGCTTGTTGAAGGAGGGCAAGAATCCGGAAAAGTATCTGCCCCAGCCGAGTATTCCCGGACTGGCACCAACGGCAGCAGCAGGTAATACGACGCGGAAGTTTTGGCACAGGCAATACGACCTGGACAATCCGATTATGCGGCGAGGCGAGCAGGGCCAGTGCCAGCTGGTGGGGGCGATTGGCGCGGAAAGACCACCACTGTCTACCGGGTCCTCGACCAGCCGCCACAACAGGCGCTATCGACCCTACCAGCACAAACGCTACTAGGCTCACGACACACGCAGCTTGTCAGCTCCTAGGCTCCACTCACCTCTTTCACACACATTTTGTATTAGCATGCCATTAGGATTAGGGATTGCGCGGTCGTAAGTAGGCTCGGCTGTGTGTTTGCTAATTGCTGTTTGCATTTCTATTTACCTGCAGGTGGTGTCAACGGAAACAAGAGGAATAACAAGAACAAACAGCGAAGCGCTAGGAAGGATGTGAACGTTGTAAATGGTGGCGATGCGGATTCTGCCCCGACTGAGGTGGTCGATCAAGCTGCTCCGGTTGCTCGCCAGTCGCCCGTTTTCGTGGCTGCAGAGGAGCGGAAGCCGCAGCATACTCCCAGACAGAAGTACCAGCCAGATAACGCTGCCGATCAGCCACCGAATTCGTATGGACAGGGTCATCCCAATGGCCAGCACATCAGCGATAAGGAGCGCAAGATTCGCAGCGTCGCCAAGAAGCTGTCGGACATTAAGAAGCTGAAGGTCCGACGCAGCCAGGGCGAGAATCTGGAGCTGAACCAACTGAACAAGATTAAGATGGAAGCACAGTACCTGGATGAGCTCAAGGCTCTCAAGCAGTCTGCCTAGGAGGACGTTAATGGCGTTGACGATGACGACGGCGGCGAGAAGGCTGAGGGATGCGAGGAGTAATTGCTCTTGTGATTGTGATACAGCACCTCTTCTCAGCTCCACTCCACTCTACTCACCTCCTGTTCGTCCCCTTCCTGCTGTTTTACGCTCAGTTTGTGGCCCATTTGCCGCATAAGTTTCAAGTTAAAACATTTTTCTACTATTGTGATTTCCCAACTAATTTCGGCAAAACGTACAGTAACTCCCGTAAACAACAAATTTATGTACCAAATTGTGCTACCAAGTAATAAAGATGTTTCCACCAAAATCTGCGGATTACTGCTCCCAATTCGACTTCTTCTTGATGAACTTCTCCTGTCCGTTCTCCTGGACAGCCACATAGTATCCCAAGCTCTCGTACTTGTACCTCATATACGCGATGTAGCCGAAGACCCCGGCAATCGCGGTCAGTCCCAGGCCCATGATAATCTTGTTCTGAAAGCCAATATGGTATATTGTACAATTCGTTACAATCCAATCAAAGTTTAAATGAAACCGCACCGGCTTGGTGTACAACTCGAAGTTGATCAGCCGGAAGACTCCGGTGCTTCGCATGGATCGGATGCCATCGCCAGGACCCTGCTGCTTTCCTTCGCTCATCCTCGTCGTCTTCTCCACTAAATGCTCTGCACAATTATATTGTAAACACAAACATGTGAAAGGAATGGGATTTGGAATAGTGTGACCATCGAACTGCAAAGTACCCTCTATGTAAGGCACAGTGAAGATTGCCACTGATGTGACACCTTGGTTCCTTCTAAAAAATTGTAATCATTAAAAATCTACTTAACAATCCATTTGAAAATGAAAATGCTATTTGTCTAAAAAGTAATGTTTCCAAGGATCAAATATTAATTGGGGGATGTTTTTGGAACACACAACTGTTGAATATTTTGAAACAGCTGACTGTGTAAGTAATGTTTCCAAGGATCAAATATTAATTGGGGGATGTTTTTGGAATACACAACTGTTGAATATTTTGAAACAGCTTACTGTGTAAGATAGCCATTCACAGTGAAATTTCAATTTCGAAAAAAAAAAACAGCTTATAGGACCAATATCAACAAAATGCCTTTGAACCGCGCTATTTATCTTAATTTACTTGAATACTCCGATGAAGACGAGGGCTTATGGCCTCGGAAGCTAAGGATCCACCAAAGTACACACAACTTCCAAGAGCTTCAAAAGCCAGTAGATTAGTGGTTTTACAAAAAATATGAAAACGGTTGGAGCATCCGAATTCGGGTTCGTTTGTTGACTGACTTCAAGAGGAACCCTCTTTGACGCACTGAATCTGCCTAGGCAACGCTTACTAAGTCCCGAGGACGAGTTGCTCCTGGCCCTGCGTTTCTACGTCTGTAGAAATTTGGATGCCGCTTTCGAAGGCCTCTGCATGTTAGGCGGTGGGGGAGGTTTCCCTACGCATTGCGGCCATGTCCAAGGAATGGTGGATTTCCAAAGAATCCCCCCGCTTCCAAATGTGATGAGGGGGGGTCGGGTGCACGCACATTGGGCTCCACTCTCGGGGCAGAACCACGGCGACGTCTATTGCAACTGCAGGGGATTCTTATCAATAAGAGGCTGTCTCAGATGCGCACTTTAGCATCCAAGATGTCGGTGCACGATGGCCTGGTTCAACCGGAAATAGAGCTATCTTCGACAGCAGTCGACTAAAATCCAGGTGGGAAGCCGGCGAGTTCGAGGAACACTATCTCCTAAGCAATTGGAACTACTCGCTTAACAAATATATGATGACCCCCCTTATAAATCCCACCACGGAGGCACAAAGTCGTTATAACGAGTCGCACATAGAGGTTTCCCGTCCTATCCCTTGGAGTGTGAATGCCTATCCAGGGAGGAAAAGGACCCTTTGCCCCAACCTTCTGTTGACATGGACAAACCCTTTAAACTGTCGGACGACGAGGAAATCAATGACAAAGCTGATAAAAACGATGAAAATCTTAGAAACATAATTAGTAAATTCTTTGGAATTTGATGTACATATTGAGAATTTTTAACACTACAAACTTTAACTCATGAATCCCTCAGGAAGTCCCATTAAACACGTAATTTAGCCAACGAAAATGCATCTAAAAGTGTACATTAAGTTTTCTTTTGTTTTCAGCGATTTCCAAGAAGAGGAGCTCCCGCTTCGCACATAGGGTTTCCATTTCCTCCACGTGCTTCTCCTGAGCGCGGATGTTTTCCTGTTCATAAAAATGTCGGTGTGCTCTGACCAGGCGTAGCTTTTCCTCTTGGAAAAGTCTGACGGTACGGGGGCTTAACCTTCCGGCTGGGCTCCTCAGCGGGCCAGTCAGTTCCGGCTTACTATACGAAGAAGCCGCGTGTTCATTGGAGTTCTCCCCAGGGAACTCGAGTATGTCTCCGCTTGAAACCGCTTTGCAGTCTTCTATGGTAACTGGAAACTGGACTCGGTTTAGCTAGGTGAAGGACATTAAGGAATCCGTACTCACAATCGCTGTCCGAGTTTTCACCTATCGTATCATTGTTCCTCAGGATCTGCCTGATATGTACAGCACTGTTTTCTTATGCTCTGAATTCAAAAACGTTTTTCAGCTTGAAATGTCAAATTTAATAATTTTTGCCTGCAGATTAGATATCCATAGGAGCGGGAGTTACACTATCGATTGCATTATAGTTTTTGGGGAAACAACAAGTTGACTTCCAAACTACAAATTATATCTTACAGTTATTATACCTGGCAGTAGCAATATACATATTATCAGGGGTATTCAGCTAGCTATTTCATAGCTATAAATGATTCCCAGGGAACAAAGGTAAAAATGTTGCACGTTATCGTCAGCTCATTTTCATATTTATTTTATTAAAACAAATTTATTTAAATAATTTAACTACGGTGCTCTTTGTCACTACGTGAAGGACAGCCTTAGAAAACAACACGGAAGTCCGCATGGAGCACTCAAAACTTTGAAATAATAATCCAATTTGGCGTACTTTGTGCAACATAAATTTTAATAATAAATTATTGTATGAATCTACGCTTGTATATTTACATATTTTGAGGTCAGTGAAATTCAAATTGGTATCCGCGGTCCACAAAGCTCAGACCGCGTTCCGAGTCGACTGGAAAGTCGGCGGTGAAGACAATATATCCTCTATATTCCAAAGAGCTCTTTAGGTTCTGCAATGGATTGATTGATTAGATAAAAGAAGAGCGACATAAACAAGAAATAGTAACCGCTCTATCCACAAAGTCCTCAAAGCCACTTAGGTCGTAGTAGAGCTTCAGAGGTGGCGAACGTCCAACTCCCGTCTTCTGCTTGAACGGCTCCCGCCGCTTAAGAATACTCAAGGCCCGTGGCAAAAATGTTGGCGTCAGATTTCGGCAGTAGGACACGTCGAGGTGTTCCAATCGTGGACAGAGTTCCACGAATTCTAAGAGGATTTCGTCGCTTAGGTCATTCCAGTTGCGCACGCAGAGCAGCTGCAGCTCTGTCATACAGGTATAGCGCTTTAGGTAGTCTGCCGAATGAGTCCAGCTGCAAATGGCCAGGCGCTTCAGCCTGCGATGCGTCCAGATGGGCAGCTTCTCATCCCAGCCCGGTTCAAGGGGCATATAGTACCCGTCCACGGCAAAGCCGACGATGTCCTTGGCCTTGAAAGCCATGATCTCGTAGAACTCGCTGACCTCGCGGATCTTGTGGTCATAGCTATCCGGACTGACCAGCGGGGGGATATGCCACTCGTTGTCCAGCAGCACCACCAGTTTCCTGAGGGAGGGCAGCTCCAGAACGGCGGGTAGAATGGGTTTCAAGGTGGCCAGATTGAGCTTAAGATCAGTGAGGTTCTTAAAGCTCTGCAGGCAGTTTCCCAGCTGAAGTTTACTGATCATATCGTACGTCCTAATGTCCAGGACCCGAAGATCGTGCAGCGTGCTGTGGCGCAAACGGAAAATGAGTTGCGAAATATTATGCAGCAGAAGGTTACTACTTACCGGCACACCTCGTCCAGGTACTTCTGCTGCAGCTCAAACGCCTTGTGCTGGTCCTCGTAGAGGTGCAGCTCCTGCAGGTGCTGGAAGTTGGATAGGTACCGCCCGTCGATGGGTGTGGTAAGGCGCAACTTTTTCAAGCCCGGCAGCAGGCGGGCCAGCTTGCGGATGCTTCGGTTCGTGGGATAGCAATCGACGCCGTCTGGGTCGTAGTAGAAGCTGGTCACCATGGGCAGCTCTGCAATGTGCATTTCGTCCAGATCTTTTAGAATGGAGCACAGACAGCTGCTGCCGCCCATTTCTCTGATGTACGGACGCATTTGGGTTAGGAAGTAGACCAGGTCTTCATGATTGGGCAACAGTACCCGCCACTTCTCCAGATCCAGTTGCTCGTAGGCATGGCTGGTGCGCCACTTGCTCAGACATATGTACTGCACTCGCCGGCAAGTCCTCGCGAAGGACACTTCCGACGGCAGGTCCTGCAAGCGATCGAAAATCTCGGCCAGACAGTCGTCGTCCAATTGCAGAATTAGGGATCTCGGCTCGGAAGCCATGGCCCGGGATGCGATCCTCGCGACACAATCTAGGTACAGAGTCTGTTAAAATAGCCGGAGCGAGAGATAGTTTCTGTATTCTGGATCGTTTCAAGCAGGTCAACTCAATTGAATAACAAACAAAAATACATTTTGGTGCTCCCCCAATGTGACCAGTCGTGGATGGTCTGAATACCTCACGCAAAAAACGTAGGTTCCTTACATTATGTTATATATACGCTAATTGTTTGAATACAATTTAATAATACAGTTTAGTAATTTATATATATATACATAGACATATAGACATATATATATATAACAAATTTAACAATACAAATTTATTGTTATATATGTCTATGTATATATATATATATATATATATATATATATATATACAAAACTAAAATTACAAATTTATTGTTATATATGTCTACATATATACATATACATATATATATATACATATATATATATACATAGACATATATAACAATAAATTTGTAATTTTAGTTTTGTCTAACGTAGCCTAGCGTTATTTCTAATTTCAAGATCTTTGTCGGTGTGGCATAAATAAATGATTACAATTGATTGGCATTTTCGAGTTATTCTTGGGAAGAATACCCGCTGCATTGACAGTGTTGAGAAACGGGGTGCAGGGGTGGCCACACCGTTGGCAGCCGCGTAGTGCTGCCATACCACTGATAAGTAGAAAACACGTGTGAGTGCGCATTCTTTTTTGTGGGACAAGCGGCTAGTAATTATTTGCGGACGGAAAATATTGACGAATAGTTGAATTAATCATGACAGACCTGCTAAAGATAGCCGATGCAATCGTCCTGGAGTACTTGCAGTCCAAGGACAAGAACCTAGCCAAGGTTTTCCAGCAGAAGACGAAGGCGGTAAGTTTCAGTGCAGAGCGGCAAGTGCAATATGTGCGGTTTGGATGCACCCGAAACATGTGGTATCTGCGTCCTCCTGATCTAGAATCCGAGGGCCTTGCTGTCCGCCGATGGCTCATCGAGCTGTCCACCTGCCACTTGCTGCAAGTGCCACGTGCTTCGTCCAGATAACCAAGAATTTCTGCCTTTTTCTAACTTGCAGGCCAGTGTCGCCAAAAGCAGCCCAAAGTTGAGTGAAATCCTTCAGTTCTACCAGACCAAAAGCCCCAAAAAGATCCCAGCAATCAAGGCGACAGCCGGAGACTCCAGCGAAGACAGCGACTCAGACTCTGAGTCTGATGCGGCGCCTAAGAAGCCAGCGACAGCTCCTGCACTAACAAACGGCAAGGCTGTCAAAAAGGCAGCTTCTTCAACCAGCGAGGACAGCGATTCAGAGGAGGAGAAGAAGCCAGCAGCAAAGGCCACGCCGGCCAAGGCTGTCGGCAAGAAGGCAAAATCCTCCAGCGAGGACAGTTCCTCGGAGGAAGAAGCACCCAAAAAAGCTGCTCCAGTGAAGGCACCTCCGGCCAAGGCGGCTCCCGCGAAGAAGGTTGAGTCCAGCAGCGAGGATAGCAGTTCCGAGGAAGAACCGGCAAAGCCCGCCGTCAAGGCCACAACGACTAAGGTTGCTCCCGCCAAGAAGGCCGACTCCAGCAGCGAAGAAAGCAGCTCCGATGAGGAGACTAAGCCAGCTGCCAAGCCTGTAGCCAAGGCTGCACCGGCAAAGAAAGCAGCATCCTCCAGCGAGGAAAGCGACTCCGATGACGAGCCAGCCGCCAAGAAGCCTGCCGTCCAGCCTGCCGCAAAGCCAGCTCCTAAGGCAGCCGCTTCTAGTTCCGAAGACAGCAGCTCAGAGGAGGAGGTCAAACCCGCTGCTAAATCTGCTGCCAAGTTGGCTCCTGCTAAGAAGGGGGCTTCCTCTAGTGATGATAGTTCCTCTGAAGACGAGGCACCCAAAAAGGCAGCAACTCTCGCAAAGCCCATTTCTAAGGCTGCTCCCACCAAAAAGGCCGACAGTTCCACTGAGGATAGTTCTTCGGAAGACGATGCTCCTAAGAAGGTAGCTCCAGCAAAGGCTACGCCAGCTAAGGCAATTCCTGCCAAGAAGGCAGCTTCCAGCGATGACAGCTCCTCGGAGGAAGAGGCGCCCAAGAAGGCAGCTCCAGCAAATGCCACGCCAGCTAGGGCACCTCCTGCCAAGAAGGCAGCTTCCAGCGATGACAGCTCCTCGGAAGAAGAGGCGCCCAAGAAGGCAGCTCCAGCAAAGGCCACGCCAGCTAAGGCAACTCCTGCCAAGAAGGCAGCTTCCAGCGATGACAGCTCCTCGGAAGAAGAGGCGCCCAAGAAGGCTGCCGCCCCAGCAAAGGCGACACCGGCCAAAAAGGCCAAGTCTTCAAGCGAAGACAGCGACTCCGATGAGGAGGAAGCTCCCAAGAAACCAGCCGCGAAGGCCGTTGCAAAGGCTGCTTCTTCGGAAGATAGCGATAGCTCAGAAGACGAAAAGCCAGCAAAGGCTGCTCCCAAGGCTCTGGCCAAGTCTGCAAAGGCTGCCTCCTCAGACAGTGACGATTCCAGCGATGAAGAAACGCCGGCAGTGAAGCCAGCTGTCAAGAAGACTGCTGCTCCTGCGAAGAAGGCTGACAGCAGCAGCGACGAGAGTGACTCTGGTGAAGAGTCCGGCGAGGTCAAGCCCAACTCAGCTACCAATGGCAATGAGAAGACCGCTCAGAAGCGCAAGTTTAGTGGTGGCGACCAGGACGAGGCCACTCCCAACAAGAAGTACAACAACTTCGTCAAATCGGGAGAGCAACAGGTAAGGCGGTGTAACTTATCTATGTACATCTAAAATTATCCGCAGTCCGCTTATGCATGTTTTCCTTCAGACATCAATTTTGAATGTCGGATAAAAATAATTCCTGAGTTAAAGGATTCCCTTAAAAGTAGCTTTTTAAAGCCCTATTGAAATTTGAGCCGAACTTTAAACAGCACATAATTTTGGCTCCTTGTCCGATTCCTGTGCAGACAGTTTTACATAACTTCATTGCCATTCGCAGAAGAATGACTTCACCTCCACACCTAACAACACCTTCAGCCGAAACCATAATATGAACAATAGCGGAGGGGGAAGTGGGCGACGGTCGCCCTTCCGAAGGGTACGCACCGAGGACGTGGTGGTGGACTCCCGAGTCCAGGACATGTCCTTCGAGGCGAAGGTAAGTGCCGCAATGGATTTGAGTCGCGTGGGTGTGTGTGTTTGCGACGGCTGTTGAGGATTAGGCGAGGGGGATCTTTCTACGAGGCTGAAAGGGGCAGACACACAAATTAGCAAGTTGCTCCTCGAAGAATCTCAAACCACTTGTGGCACTTTCCCAATACATTTTGAACTTATATATCAAATCAAATCGTTGCTAATTTGTGGTTTGCCCCTTTCGGCGTTTCTACCATTTCAGGAAAACGACTTTAAGAAGCACAACAACGGACGGGGCGGCCGAGGAGGCTCAGGCTTCTCCGGACGACCGGATCGCAGCACTTGGGAGACCAACAAGTTCAACGGCGAGGGCGGCGGTGATGGAGGCGGCTTCAAGAAGATTGGCGATCGCAAGAGCTTTGGAGGCTTTGATAACAACCAGCGCGGAGGACGTGGTGGTGGCGGTCGTGGAGGCGGCGGAGGCTTCGGTGGTCGTGGCGGTGGCGGCCGTGGCGGCGGTGGTGGCTTCGGAGGACGTGGTGGCGGCGGACGCGGAGGCGGCGGCTTTGGAGGACGCGGGGGCCGCGGTGGAGGCGGACGTGGAGGCGGATTCGGCAACAAATCCTTCGACTCGTCGGCGCCAAAGCAAAACAAGAAGATCACCTTCGACAATTAGAAATAGTTAGTTAGCGCCACCCACCCGCAAGCACACACACACACACTAGATGCAGTTATATTATCGGATTAACCCAATTTTATTATTTGCTCACCACGATAGAAAAACGCTGCCGGATCCTGGGGCGAGCGAGCCAACAAAGATCTGAAGCACACGCGCGGCAAGTCCTTCAAACACGAGAAGACCAAGAAGAAGCGCGGCAGCTACCGAGGTGGCCAAATTGACGTAGGAGTCAATTCAATAAAATTTGACTAGATTTATTACACCTATAAAATAATCCTTATTCTAACGGATATAACTAACTAGTTTAAGTAAAATATTTGCCTTACGCAATAGTTCCGCCAACATGTAAATTCTTTCCAAACTCTTGATTGACTTCGGGAAGTCCGTACTTCCGTTTTAATGTGAATTATTCGAATGCAAATTGGCGGTCGACAAACCCGTGACCAAGCAAATGGTTATTATGACTTTAGCGGATTAAACCCTTTTTTTTTCCTGATCGGACGGAATGAAACCCGAATGCGTTTCGTGGATTTTTTATAAGCCTTTAAGAGTTAAACCCCTATACATTTCTATTGTATATTATATATATTTATAAGGTTCATAAAGAGTAAGCCAAGGTATTTTTCAGACGCTTGGGTTAAATGAAGGGTTGAATTTTCCGCTAACTTGTGGTGATAGCCGGTTTATGAATGCTTATGACAACTTCAATATGTAAAAGATTAATTTGTTTTGTCACATTGGACAATGTATTTAATTGAACTAAGAAAACACGGAAAGAAATACATGTATTTTTTAATAACAGAATTGTTTGTAGTTTGATTACAAATTTGAATCAAATGAAACTAAACCTTTGCATGTTCTCTTCAGACCATCAAGTTTTGAAGTTTAAATTCTACGGGTTTCTAATCTCTAAGAACTCATCTTATTTCGGGTAAAGGAACTGCCCCAATCGATGCGGATAGCATTTTGGGTTAAACGAAATGTTGAAAACGGAACCCAAATAATTCTTTTTAATTCTTTGTTATATTTATTAATATGAATTTGATGCTTACGTTACATGTAACTAGGTTTCACTTTATCTCTTCATGATCTTTCACATTTAGTATTCAGAATGTATTGTCGTTTGATTTCACATACATAGGTGTGTACATTAAGTATTTTATAATTGAAAACGGTTCAACCAATTCAAGCAATTTCGATAACGAATAAAACATAAGGCGGGCCATTTAATTATAAATCATATATAATTAAATAATCACATTGCGTTTAAATCGTAAAATAATGATATTACATAGTATTCATTTAAAATATCCATGTCATGGTGTGTTTGTAGTTCGAAGGTATCAGCATATCAATTTACAAACTTTCGAGGCATTCTCATGGGTTGTTTTGAGATTCTTAGAGTGTGTGTGTATACAAATCGAAGCTATCTGAACTAGGTATGTAGGGTTACGGGGCAGGTCTTTGGGTGTTGGAGATGTTTAAAAGTATTTCAACAAAATACATTTAAGTATGTTTATATAGTTAGTAGTTATATGAGATTCCTGTCTGGTTTTCACTACTTTTGCTCATCCCATTCCCCTTGCGCATCTTCTGTCGGCCAGCTTACTCGCACATGTATGGATAGTTGACGTCCCGCAGCGGCACAAAGGTCTCCTTGATGGACTGCGGAGAGGTCCAGCGCAGAATATAATGTGGTCCTCCGGCCTTGTCATTGGTGCCGGACATCCGGCCGCCTCCGAATGGCTGCTGGCCCACCACGGATCCAGTGGACTTGTCGTTGATGTAGAAGTTTCCAGCGGCCATTTTAAACTCCTGCAGAGCGCACTTGACGAAATCCCTGGAAGCATACGTTATGAACTAAAGATAACCCTTTGTATAGAAGTCTCTTACTCGTCCTGCCCGAATACTGCTCCGGTTAAAGCAAACTTGGTAGAGGTGTGCACCAGTTTCATGGTCTCAAGGAGGTCCGACTCCTTGTACACATAAATAGATAGCACGGGACCGAAAATCTCTTCGGTCATGATCCGGTCCTTGGGATCCTTGCTGAGTACAATGGTCGGATTAACGAAGTAGCCCTTGCTGTCTGAGTAAGTGCCTCCGGCGAGAATCTCGAGGTTCGGGGATTTTTTGGCATGCTCAATGTAGCCCGTAATGCGTTTAAATGCTTTGTCATCAATCACAGCCGACGTGAAGCTGCTGAAGTCTTGAACGTCACCGATCTTCAGCTTTGCTGCCTCGCATACCAGGCCCTCCTTGATCTGCGGGTTAGGGGTTAAACAGGTCAGCGTTGCGAAAACATCGCAATCTGATGCTTTTTAAACTTACCTGTGGCCAAAGGGATTCCGGCACATACATTCGCGAGCAGGCGGAACACTTCTGGCCGCAGTACTCAAATGCTGAGCGTATCGTGGAGGTCACCACTGACTCAACGTCGGCTGATGCATGTATAAAGTGGAAATTCTTGCCGCCACACTCACCAGTCAAGCGAGGAAAGTTCACGTAGTTGTCAATGTTGTTGCCCACCTGCTTCCACAGGCGGTTAAAGGTTCTGTCGTCGGAGGAAATGGTATTGAACGGGAAAATCAATAGACCGACAATTACTTACGGCACAGAGCCGGTGAAATTGATGCCTGCCAGGTGGGGACTGGCCGTAATCGTGTCTCCAAACACGGGCCCATCGGCGGGCACAAAGTTAACGACTCCATCGGGCACTCCCGCTTCGCGCATAATCTTGAAAATAATCCAGTTGGACAGCATGGCAGTGTCCGAGGGCTTCCACAGCACGCCGTTTCCCTGCGAAAATCGAAGGCGGTTGCTTAGTTAATTGGTATTTCCAGCCATTGGCTAGTCTTACCATCAGAGCTGGCGTGTAGGACAAGTTGCCGCCGATGGCCGTAAAGTTAAAGGGGCTGACAGCGGCGATGAAGCCATCAATGCCACGATAGCGCAAGGAGTTCTTCGTGACCTTTATGTTCTCGCTGATGGGCTGGTATTTAGTGACCTCCTTCAGAAAATAGGCATTCATTCTGCGAAATAGAATTTGTATTTATATTGAATATCATAATGAGGAAATGATTGCTTCTTCCATTGGGAAAATCCTTTAAAAAAAATCGATTGGAACAGATTGTGTTCTGGTTCTGCATGTTCCTTGTAATAAATTATGGGGACACTCACCGTATAAAGTCGATAAGCTCCGCTGCTGAATCGATTTCCGCCTGAATCGCCGTCTTTGACTGACCCAGCATGGTGGCGGCGTTGAGATCCTGGCGGTACGTCGTTGCCATTAGGTCCGCTGCCTTCTCCCAGATCTTCAGACGGTCTGCAATCGACACACGGTCCCACTTGGGCTGTGTTTCCACCGCCGTTTTGATGGCCTTCTCGATAAGCTTCTTGTCGGCGTAGTAGAAGCTGGCCAGCTTGTGTTGGTGGTCATGGGGCATGACCTGGTATCGAACCTCCGGCGTCTTGTACTCCTTGCCGCCGATCACGATGGGGATGTCTTCGCAACTCGAGGCCGTGCCCTTTAGAGCCTGCTCGAGGGCCTTACGCTCCTTAGAGTCCTTGAGATATCCCAGGATTGGCTCATTGGCGATCGGGAAGTCCTTCAGTTTAAGGTCCGGTATAACGGAACCCAGACAGCGTGTCGAACTGATAAAAATGAAGCGCGTTCAATGTAATAAAACTAATAAACTACTAGCTAGTGTATGCATAATATGGTTACTTATACATATTGTGTCAGTTGTAAATTATGAAATATAAGGATATAACCTCAGGCATACCTTTTCAACAAGCTCTGCTGAAGACTAGAGCATCTGGAGGAGGAACTTCGCATCATTCGCAACATCTTGTCGGGATTTGGGGCCTGTCTCGTTCGCTGCCGGATTATATAAGCGGTCTCTCAGATTCTTCGTCGTCGTCGGCTCGTACCACCTAGAATTTTGCTATCTGAGCGATAGGCCCGCGAAAAGAGCAAACGTTTGATTAGTATTCATTTATCAGCAACCTTGGCAATTCACTGGGGGTCCGCGTCAAGTCGCGTGATTTTGATAACCAGCCAAACGTGAAGCTCCCGACGACGACACACCCCCCAGATAAGGCGCAAAACAGAAACACTGCGAACCAAAAGAATGTGCACTTGCAAGAAATTCTAGAAGGTGCACTAACTTGGGCAGTTGGTCAACCGAGCGGATGACTGATTTATTTTCAGTTTACTTTATTATCGATAACCACGTTCCCTTTCCCATGCTCACACACGCACTCACACACAAGCGCACTCAGAGCGCTTTTTGCACAAGCAGAAGCTAAAATTTGACGAGCATCAGCTGTTCTGTCTACGAAGCGCACAGTGGGATGAGAGCGTGTCAAAGCTGGCACAATCTAGTTAATCGCAAATTAGTAAATTTATGAATGCTGTTTTATTTGTCGAGTGCCTTGAACGCTGGACTAAAAAATAAAAATTATCTTAAAAACATTTTACACTATGTTTAGAACAAGGCATTGCTACCCAATTCGTGTGCACTGTTCGTTTAAAAAGTGAATGTTTATTTGGCTCAGCTTGTGTCTCGATGAAAATTTAACCAACTGCCCAAAAAGCGAGATTGCAATCTTGTAATTTAAATTGCGTGCTGTTGTCTCTTTCCACTGTGCGGTGGCTACGGAAATTTCCCATTGCCGAAACCAGAAAGATGAAGAGAAGGTGGCTGAAGGGGATGTGGGCAGAAGTACATACGTATGTAGTTCTTGTGTTTTTTAACTGACGCTGCCTTGATTTATGAAATTAAGCGGCACAAATGCTGGGGAAGGGGTGCAATAGCAGCGAAAATGGTAGAGAATCGAAAAAACACCCCACGGTGCGCGTGAGCAGCCCCTGTGAGAGGGATAGAGATGGCTGATAGAGTGGGAGAGGAAGAGTGCGGGAGAAAGGTGGCGAATATGTGGAACAAGCTCTTTTAACGTAAGCATACTTTGGCTATTTGTCTTCCTCTTTCCACTCACTGCTTGTTAAGTGCTTAATAATATGTAACGATGAACTAAAGACATTGATATTAATGCGAAAGGAGAGGAAGTTTATGGAAACGCAGGGAGCGGGAACACCGAGAAATTGCCTTTGGAGGCCAAATGTAAAACAAATTTATTTACTGCTCAGCTGTAGATACACAAGCACACACACAGGCGCAATAGAATGCAGTCGGTTGGCTTTGTTTTTTTGCTTTTCTTATTGGCCCCAATTACGCAATACAATGTTTTTATGCCGCCTATTGGCCTCCGCCTTTTAAGTCGCCGTCCATCCCATTTGAACCTGCAATTCGACTATTCGGCGCTTTTCCACTGATTTCGGGCTTACTTTGTGTGAGTTTCAGGCGACGGCGGCGGAATTCGGCGAGAGCACGAAGTGTGGTGTGCCTTTGTTTTGTGTTTTGCGAGACTATTGGTCGGTCGGTCGAATTTGGACTTGGCTAACGGCCGGGAACTATCGGCAGACCGATACAATTTTGCCCCCCTTACTATCGTGCACCTTACAACACTGTCCATAGCTATCGATAAGGCGCCAAGAATGCACATGGATCAAACTTTGTCGATTTGTTATCACGAAGCAAAAAATATTTTTCGGTATATGGTTATATATGGGATCACAGCCTCAAGGCTTTTTTATAACTATTAAAACGACCAGATATGCGTACGTAGTTATTGACTCAAAGCTAAAAGCTGAGAAAAGGATCTAATGATCCCACAAAGAGTCATGGCAGCATAAACTTGGCGGAACATACATAGGGTCAAATGTGCTAAAAGACATACAAATTATCACATCAGTTCCGGGAGCTAATAAAATTATGGTGGTATACATGAAGGCACTAGTTAGGTGTACAATTTTTTACCAGGTACACTAGTTTTGGACACGTCATAAGAATAAGTCTTGACTTATAGAACATAAATATCATATTTATTAGCACTAACACACTTATGGGGTAGGATGACTTAACCGTATACCTATCACTAAACTATATCAGGTTTCGCGCTTCCTAGCCGTAGTATCCGCTTCCACCCGCACTGGCTGTTGCGAATCCTCCACTGCTGCTGGCGTAGGCCACGTCTAGAGGAAGAAACAGGTCCAAAACACTTGTAGATTACTTGTGTGCTAGGCACCGAGGTGCTATCAGTCGGGAAACTCACTCATGCCATTGCCGCCGTAGGGATATCCTCCATAGGGGTATCCGTACTGCCCGTATCCACCGTACATCGAGTACGGGTTGTAGCCGGGATACGAGTAGTACGGATATCCGCCGTAGCTGTAGGGGTATCCGTACATGCCGCTGCCGTATATGTTCCCGTATCCCGATCCCGCTCCCGCATTAGCGCCGCCGTAATAGGGATAACCGTAGTATTGGCTCGCGGATGGCTGCAGGAAAATGGCGACCAGGAGCAAACCGAACCAACAACATGGAGAGCGGCTCGACTGTTTCACTGACATGATTTTTCTGGCCATGTTTATCGTGTGTAATCCTCGAACGTTGACTGAATGCAAAAACCCCGGCATTAACTGATTTTATAGAGTTTGCCGCCGAATGTTTGCAATTTTAAAGCATAAAACGCTTTTTTAATGGAGCTTAATCGGGCGCCCATCAGCGGCTGCTCGGTTTGCTCGTTCGTGCGTAACCCAGCCGGCGTATACGCAATATTTTTAAATCCCAATATAAACGCTCTGCAAACGTATGTATTTAGTGCAAGTTAACAACAAGAGAACAAAACAAAACAAAACTATTTGGCTCTTTTTTGCCTATCGCCGCGATTACTCATCCCACATCTCGTCTGATTTGTGATTGCCGTTTTGCTATCAATTTAAATTAGTCAGTCAGCCGCTTTTTTTGCCAGGGGTTCACATTTATTCTGCGTAAACACAGTCATTAACCTTAAAATTGGTTGATGGTCCGCCTAGTCATGTGCGATGCCAGTGGTGCTTTCCACTTCTTTGAGGTTCATTGCCGACCTGGACCGTGGTCAATGCTCATTCACGCCCTTCGGATGAGGTCAACCGTAATAACTCCGATTCTGATAATTGGAATCGTATTGGTTTTCGGATTTTCCACTGCGATCAGCTTGGTCGTTGGCCGAGAGTTCAGTTTGAGGGACTTTTGGCTACAGAATTTTGGCCTTGGTGGTCATGCATCGACGCTGAAACTATTCCACAATGCGAATCTGTCGGTTTGGAAAGTGATACTTGAGAACTGCATAATGGAAAGTTCAATGTACTTATAGATTAATTTATTCTTCTTGGCTATGAAAGTAGGCTTACAACTTAGTAATTTAGTGATGTTAGATACGGTGGGTTTACACATCTCGCATAGTAAATAAGCTTTTAAAAATGTGAAAAACGCAAGTCGTGGGCAATTGCAAGGAATTGTTCTCAATACACTTTGTAGCTCTTGCATATGTGCCCGAAAAGTATACAACATGCCATTCATAAATATTTAAGGCCTTTCCCGTACCCAACTCATTCGTGTTCGTGTAGGTGTGTGTCATTACACTGGCCAACAATGCAAAATGTCACAATTGGAATTGTCCCGCCTTTGGGTTCCCATGCAGCTGACGTTTGCCTTCCGCCGCCCGCTCACTCACTCTCTCTCTCTCTCACTCTCTCTGCCGGGGTGGTTTCTGACTCTCTCTTCTTTGCCGCACTACTCCAGGTAGCTCAGGTAGGTTTGAGCCTCGTAGGTGTTGCATTCCCGCTGACCTCCAGTAGTTGAGTGAGTTGCTCCGGCCGGATGCCGACTACGCATGCTCAAGCCTGGATGTGCACGGATTTCGGGACACCCTATATTAAAGTAGCCTCAGTTGTTTGAGCCGAGTGACTTGCTCATAAATTCGGCTTGGTAATTTGTGTACTATTTAAAAGGGTTTCATAAAAAGATTGTAATTGAGATCTTGTGCAAATAAATTAAGCTTAAAACTATTATCAAATAATAATATATTTTACAATGACCCAAAATAATATTACATATAATGCATAGTGAACACGCCTTATATTCTTAAAAAAAATGTGTGTCTGTAAGTTTTATTTATAAGAAGGAAATTATGGTTATATTACGACTTTGAAATTCTATCTCTCGACATTAAAAATGCCTCCTTGAAAGTTAACATTCTAGAAAGGGTACGCTTCCCCAGTCCCCAATTTAAGGACTTAATTTTCCAAACCCCAAACGAGCAATTTTCATATTAAAAAGTTTGTCTATGCCGAGCCTAACTCCCGTCCCCACTTTCCGATGGAAAAATTGAAAGCTATCCCTTACAAAACTTCTACAAACTTTTCATTCATTTACCCTCATACTTTCGCATCATATTTGGGACAGTAAAATGCTAATTGTTTGTCCGAAACGAAAGAAACCTCCTTGTAGCCATCAATTTTTCAGCATTCTTACGTGTAATTAATTAAAAATTTGATGCAGCAGCAACTTTTGTTTGCTGTCGAAATTACAGCAGCAACAAAAAGCTAATTAAAACTTAAAATCATATAGGAGTGCAACTGGAGCCGTGCCGTGACCCACAGAGATCGCCCACTCGAGAGTCTCACTCACTGGCAGGAGAAACTCACTCAAAGCGCCGAATTGCAACTGAAGTGTTACGCATACGCCGCGTGGGACCGAGCGAGATGCCATCCTGCTGTGAGTGAAAGCCGGTCGAAAAAATAAAGAAAAAATCAATTAAAATGCACTCGAGTGCACCGCGCTTCTGCACTCATTTTTTGGGTTTAGCAAATTTGTAAGAAATTTTTAAACGAAAATAAGCGAGGCAGAGAGTGCTTTCTCCCTTTCTCGCCATATCTACATCTCGCTTGCTCCTTCCCTTTCGCTGCGTGTGTGTGTGTGCGTGACTGTGTGTGTGAGAGGCGGGGGGATATTTCGATTCAGTTATTTGTGCAATTTCGCTCAGTCAAGTTGTGTGTTCCTTGTGCAGTGTGTGCGCCTGGCATCCATCAATCAGCCGACCGAGTTTGACGAAAGGAGATAAGATACCCAGAAATTACCCAACAAATTTACAAGATTCCTCCAGCCTTCCCCCGCCTGGCAACCGATATCAGCGGATTAAGTGCATAATCCTTCAACAGCAAAACGCCGCCAAAGACAGTGAGGTAAAGAGATTGAGAGCGGGACAGCGACCACGGGAAATAACAGTTTCGACAGCTAATAACACTCGCTCTGTGCCTGTGCGTGTTTTGCCTCTGTGTTGGTGACTGTACTTTTTGGCGCCCAGCAACAAACACTAAGAAAGCAAACAAACGGAAAACATTCAAATTAATTAACAACATTTTACCGCAGCGAAATTTAATTTAAACTCTGCGCCACCAAATTGACAGGTGAGTTCGGACTGCTGAACAAATATTCGAAAACTATGTATTTATAATGATTTATTTGAAATTACGAGCAGTTCTTGTTGCCATGTTATGTTAATGGGTATTTGATTGATATTCATTGGCCGATATATTAATTATGCCACATTTATGGGATATCGATATTATCTGGCACTCTATGCAGATGAATTTGAACAATTACCAATTTTAATACATTTATTTCATGAAATAATTCTGGAACAGAAGTCACCCATTAAAGTAAGATTACTTCTTTAATCTTTTTAGAGATTTTCATTTTAAAAAATGTTATTAATGCAAAAAGTAATATCCATATAAAGCAATTCCAAAAAAATTTGAACAACATCGACTTTTCTCGTGCAACGTCGTAATGCTATTTGTTCCTTTCGGGGCAAGACAATGGTCCAGACACAAGGACACAGACAATACAATTTGATGGGAGCCTAATTAGAACTCCGCTAGACGTCATAATTGGGGCCGATGGGTGTGTGGTCTGCGGAGGGGCTGGTCGCGGCGGAGGATGTGAAAGGATCTTGAGCGGGAGCTGGCTACAAGTGCATTAAGTAGGCGAAGACTGTGAAAGCACCCGCTCTTTGGGCGGAAAATTTTCACTTAGTATCCAGGGACCAAAAATCCGGGCAACGATGTACAGGGGGGGAGGGGGAGAGAGAGAGGAAAAGGCGAATGTCGAGCACAAAGCAACATCTGCACAGAGCAAAAAATAAGAAGAATAGCGGGAAGAGTGCGCCCGGGGAAAGGGGAGAAAGTGGCGGATAAATAGAAGAGTGAAATATATAAGTATTTTTACCGTGCGCAGTAATGAAAGGCCTCGGGCATAAGTTTTAAATAAATATTTGTCCCTATGTATGTGTGCATGTAATTCAACAAAAACAACTGCAAACACAAACAAAAATGTGCACGGAATGATAGAAGAAGCGGCGCAGACCAAAGAATTGGACAAGCCGGGAAACAGAAGGCACTGGACTGGAAACACGGCATATCAAAATTGTGATGCCAAAAAACAAAGCCCAATGTGAAAGTGTAAAACTTGGTAATACTCTGGCAGGCCAAAAGATACACTGAGTTCCCGAATCCGTTGTATTAGTTGAAGAGAAAGAAGAATTCAAAACAAATGGGCTTAGCTTATACGATCTTTATACAATATGTCAGCATATTTTAATATATTATAACAGCACATCCACAATATAACTGATATATGTACTGAATATTCCACCATGTTTTATTGCGTCTGTTTGCTCTAACACAAAACAATTTGAGGTCCACTCACTTGTAGGGTATAATTATGGGGGGCTCCCACGAGTGGTTGAATAGAGGGGAGGGGAGGGGGCGTTGTTGCAATGGGGCGCTATGATGTGGCCAAGTGGTTGGGGCAAGGTAAACATGGCGAGCACAACAGGGGTAAGAAAAATTACGGCTCTTCTTCGCTGCTGACTTACCACCAAAGGCGTAGCTAGGAGGATTAACATTTATGTATATTTTAAATACACATTAAATATTTTTAAATATACATTAAATATTAATTATTAAATATTAAGACAAAACCCCCAAAAACCTTTAATTCAACGTTAATTTCGTAACCATCCAGCCAACCAGTTATTCTCCCAGTGTAGCGGGCGAAGGAACTGAAAGTAGGTTGAGGTAGCCACTGTTTGGCGCCGCCATGTTTAGAAAGTGCACACAAAGCATAAGGCTAACAAAAAGGCTAAGAGCGAGTGGGCGGGGAATCGAGAATGAGCGAATCTCGCTGCTAGAAAGTTTAACAAAAGGTTTGCTTAGCTTTCATGTAAAGCGTAAAATATAAACAATTAAGCAGTTGGTAGACAGTGATCTTCTATCCACCAACCCATTTCTTGATGCACAGAAAATTATTATTTATTTATTATTGGTGTCGTGGAAGTTTTTGCTGGAAAAAATACCGATACTTCATGAATACTTAATACATGGTCTAAATTATAAATTCAATGGCAAAACAATATATCTATTCAAAGCACATTTGCAGCTATTCAGTATTTATGAGCACACTCGGATGAACTTTTGTTTCATTTTATTTTATAGATGGATATAGAAACCAATAATGAGATATGGATTTTGGGATTGATAATAAAAGTATTAGAATATTATTCTTAAACTTTTTACCATATTGTAAAAGTTTTGTGTATTTCATTTGATTTGACACCTATAATTATCATCATTACTGAGACTTGAATACTAAGTATTCTATTAAATACTTTAAAATCGGACAAGATGTCCATAACGTTCAGTGCATACTCACTCTGCCGCCATCTTCTCCATTTAGCCGCCAAGCCGAGGCTTTAGTACTTGATGTCCATGTCCCCGCTTTCCAATTTCCACCACCCACTTTCTCCGCCCGCCCAGCATCCTGTGCCGGCTGCAACGTTGTCTGACTTGAGCCGACGAGGCCTACAAAATATGACAAATTACAAAATAATTGTGCGCACAGTCAAAACGGTGTCCTCGTTTTTGCTGCTGGGCTGTGGTGTCCTTCCTTTCATTCTTTTCTTGCCTTAACCCCTGACCTGCCCCGTCGTCATCGTGAGCGTACCTTGCAATATTAATGAACTCTTTTACATCGTCTGTCATTTCCATGGCGGCAATGTAAACCGCAGCAGAACCCCGCACCTCATCCTTCGCTCTTCCTGCTGGGCCGAGTCCCCCATGTCTGCCTCGTTCCAATACTCATTTGGCTCCTATTTGCATGGCTTTGGTTCCCAAACGGGCGGAGGAGGTCGTCCTTATAGGGCCTGTATTTACTTTAGGGCAGGCCTAGCGAAAAAATTTTACGTTTATGCGGTATGAAGTGTTGAATACCGAATGATCGCGATCCCTTGAAATAAAATTGTTCTTAATGTGCAAAATATTATTATTTCTTATCATTTAAGACAAACTCTGAAAAAAACTGAAAAGGTTCCAATTTTAAGACTTGTGTTTCGAAGCTTTTTATGAAATAAACTAAGACTTTGGTAAAATTACATGACGTTCTCTTCAAAAATAACAAAGCAAGTAATAAATTCTTTTAAAAATATTTATGGTAAACCCAGTATTGATTTTCTTTTCTCTTAAATTTTACCATAGCAGTAGTCACGTTAAATCGTACCCTGCGCCATTGATCGTGAAATCCCTCCGCATAAACACGCCTTTTTGCATGCCATAATTGACTGTTGCGCAGGCAACCATCCACTATTCACCCGCAACTGTCGCTCTAGGAATCCCCTCCCAGGCTCCGAGCCCTCGGATCCGCGAGTCCCCGACTTCCAGCCCCCATGTCCCCGGATCCGATCCACCCATCCAGCACCACTTCTCGGGGAGTATCCGGAGCGCTCCCAACTGAACGCGTTGGCAGTGTTTAAAGTTTGTTACTCGAAATGCATTTTATATGGCCCGTTAGCCGTTACAGTTGTGTTTGCATTGGCCCGCGGGTATTCATTAAAGCAGAGGGATCTGCACGTGGTACGTGGGTGGTCCTCGCCCAGCTTTAAGCTGACAATATTCCGGGACTGCCAACTGAACGGACGAACGGACGGAAGGAGAGGAGTTGAATGTGGCGGGGAACGGCAAGTTAGTTTGGCGTCGAAAAAAAACTAAAAAGGAAATTAAAGGAAAATGTTGCGTCGCTGCTCCTCTGGTTTGAGTAATGGAAGTTCTGTTGGGTCGGAGCTTTTGAAGGGGACCGGGTAAAAAAAGGGAGAGGGGGGGGTGGACGACGAATGGATTTGGATAGACAGGCCAGACGCCTGGAGTTGGCTTATTACATGGGCCAACTGCTCTGCGTGTGAGTGTGCTGGCCAAAAACTTATTAGACAGTCGGAAATTGAATATTGTTCCTGCCAAATTGTTAAATGTTTATCCTGGTCTCCTCTCTGTCATGTTGATGTTTCCTGTTTCGGCTTGATTCCATCTCCATCTCCTCCAGGGATACTTTGTCCTTGATGTGTGCGGTTTCACCTCCATCTACCCGCCACATCCGACTTTCAAATTGTTTTGGTATGCCCCGTACGGGGGCAAGTAATTAGAGCAATGTTCACATGTGCAGCCAAAGTTTCCGATGTTCTGTTGATAAAGTTCGCCGGGGACCTGGCCAAAGTGCGAAAAGTGTTGGGATTAGCACACAGTGCAGGGGAGCATGATGTGATGATATGGGGGTAAGCTGGATCAGGGAATGGATCTTGATGGGCGGCAAAAATTCTTTATTACTGATTTCGGGCGTCTCCAAGCATACAAGAGCAGGGATTTTAATTAACTAGCTTGGTGCAGTGATTTAATGCAGGCGCTTACTACCAAAATAAAAACCCTTAAGACAAACTGCAAAATTGCAGTACTGGAAAGCAAGCGATAGCACAGCCAAAATCAATTAACATTTTATTTCACTTTGTGATATACAAGTCAGTGCATATAAGTGTGTGTAGAATATTAATACATATAATTATTGATATGATTATTATTATAATTATTTGACATATTTATTACCTTCTGACACTTAAAAAACGTGTTTACCATTTCATTTTGATTTGTAACCCTAGAACTGGTCAATTAAATGTTTTATTGCACGGAGGTGGATATTGTGATATGGTTGATGCAATTTAATACATCTGTGATTTGAATGTGTACATTTCATTACACGCAAATCACTTAAATCACCTCATTGCATTGAATAGTCCTGCTTAAGTGTTGCAGATACTTATCAACATGGTTTTATGGGAGCCAAATACAAGATGTGCATGCGTATTTAATCCTACCCATTTTTGTAATCTCCTCAAATGATGCTTTAAATTGAGAAATCAGTCTTTGTTGGCATGGCGCATAAGTCGTCAGCCGCAGTCGCTTCATTAGTTACATTGCAGCCCTGATAAGCTCATTAGCGTAATGCAAGTAACAATGTTGTCATTTCGCCACGGTTGCATGACGATCCCGAGGTGTCTGGGGGACACGTTGCGTATACGCAACGTGTGCACTGCGGGCAGGGGCCCCAAGGAGGCGGCTGCTTAAATTGTAAGTAAACCATGGCAACCACAGTTTGCCCGAGAGCTCCCCGGAGCAGCCCGCCCACTCACCTGGAGCTTATTAAAGCCCTTCCGCTGCAGACGCTTTCAAAGCGATTTCCATTCCCCTGCCCTGCCCTGCCCTGCCCTGCCCTGCTCTCACCAGCTTTCTCCAGCTATCCATCTATCTATCTATCTTTCTTCTCGTCTGTGTCTCTGTCTTAATGCCTCTTGAGTGCTTCGCTTGGCTGGGCTTAAACTCTTTGCTGGCATTTCAACGCTGCAGCAGTTTGCAATTTCACTCCCCACCACCTCGAACCTTGGGTTTGTATCCATCCTCTACTCTTTAACCCCCAACCAGCAGCCAAAAATCCCCAATTCCCTGCAACTTTGCCACTTTGCATTTGCTTCACCCACACACTCGCAGAAAAACTCAAAATTGAACTTCAATCTTCCTCCTCGTGCAACAACAATAGCACAAAACACAAACGCATGTAAATTGGCCAATTTTGTATAGCCGCCCCACGCCCCACCACCCCCAGCATAGACACGCCTCACCGACCGCTCCCCTTTGCCATCCCGCTGGTTGGTACTTCTGCTTGGCATCCGGGTAGATTACTGCAAGAAAAACATAGTGAGTGATTGATTATATTTTCGAAAATAACCTATTAAGATGGTTTAGAAAAGCTAAATTCATTATGCATTATTGAGAGTAATTTTATATTTTCGATTAAATATTTTCTAATCATAGAATGTCACGAATAAGATTAGAAGGTTTGTTCATCAAAAGAATGAACAAATTCGGTGCAGTACATTTCTCTGTATCCTAGTTGATTATATTGGAAAACTGAGATCAAGGGTTTAATGGCGTAAATCGTATCTCCATATATTATCATTCTATTGTTAGATGTAAATAAATAAATTATATTAAAGATATAATATTAAATTCCGCTCTGTGCATATCAGTAGCAGCATCTGAAGCAGTGAAAAAATTGCATAAAAATCTTTTTCTTTTCGGCTTCTCTTTTTGATTTGTAACTGGCGCACTTTGTTGGTCTCTCCTAGCCTCCTCCTCCGGCACCTCCAGCTCCTCCGACTGCTTCTTCCAGCCCCCTTGGCATTTTATTTGTTATTTGCTTGACAGACGCTGAGCCGAGCTTCTCCAGGAACAGCATTGGTCCAAAAAAATGCTGAAATATGAAAATTGGCAATTGGAAGTAGAGTAATGAATGCGAATTGAGAAACTTTGGCAGCATTCCTAAGCTGACACTCGGGATTGCTTGTGCTGGAGAATTTTCTCGTCTATTAATTAGTCCCATGTCGTGCTATAAAGCACATAAATCTGTACATAACATAATTTTTCTTTAAAGCACCATTCAAAAGATTTAATTTATCCGATAAATATATAAAAAATCAAAGGGGAAAATGAAATTCTTTAGGATATATCTCCTTTTTTACAACAGAATTCTCTATAACTCCTCGTGGCTTGGAGGAGTCCTATAACTACATGTTCTGGGGGACAAAACGATTTCGATTTGCATTGCAATTAGGAATCCTGTCGCATCTTGAGCCATGTTGGCAACCTGAGCGGTAATGAAAAGTTGCGGTTTTCCCTCTCTGTTTTCATTTCTAGTGCAGACCACAACCAATCTCCATCGCGGAGATGCTCCGCTTGGTGGCGAGGTAAAAGTTTTAATGAAGCTGCCGCCGCCACTGAGACCGTGCCCCACCAGAAATCGTTTTCGTTTTCAGTTGGGGAAAGCCATCAATCGGGAAATGGAGGCGGCTCCAATCCCGAGCAGTGGTATGTGCCTTCCTCGACTGCCGCTAATCAAATTAGAATGCCAAAGCTCGCGCTACATGGCAACATAGCTGCCAGCTGAATTATGAGACAGCTATTTTCTGCGGTCACCCGAAGTTTGACGAAGGCATCTCGATGTCGGTGGTGCTGATATTACTCCGCATTAATTATTTGCACCCTCGACAGTGCTCGACCCGCCATAATATTTATTTAAAATTTTAATGAGGCGGTGCGAGTGAGTGGTCCCAGGAAACGGCTGCTGCTCCTCTAATACTCGTACTTCCCTGCGGTTGCCTTGACAAATCTCGACTGCGAGGAGTCGACGTACAGCATATTTGTGCTGTTCTGCAGCCACCACAATATATTTCTACACACACACACACACGGAAGTAGTCTTATACACAGAGATACAGATACTTAGTTGCAAACATCGTTGCATACTTTTCGGTGCACTTGGACAAGGACACGGTACGTGTGATTGATGTGGACGACAATGGCACTCGGGGATGGAGGGATGAGGAGGTAGGCGGTCGGATGGGAGCTTACATGCTCTTTACATGGCCATTAGATATATCATACGTATCTCCAGCCGAGGCTGCCAGAAAAAATAACGTTTCAAGCTTGATTCCTCCTCTTTGCTTTTCTCGGCTTTTCTGAGGGGATTTGTGTGCGTAATATATTTAAACTGATTTCAACTTGATGCATCCAGGGGAATAGTATGCTGTGCAGTATAAATAGCTAAGATATATAGAATTGTAAGTCTGCTATTGTGTGTATTTTTTTACGGAAGATAAGATAAAATGTGCCTTTTGCGGCCAATTTCGAGTGTAAACCAAATACCAAAATTATACCAAATTTATCAGAAATGTTTCGTGTTGATATTTGTCCTGATTTTGAATTTGAAATGGTTAATCACCATTAATTCTTTTCTAAGCTTTATTTTTTATCGTAAAGGAATCAATTATATTATTTCAATGGTGTCGTTAATACATCTCTGTTATTGGCTGTCATTTCGACCCATGTTGCCCTATGCCAATTAGTGAGTTTTTTCGAAATTCTGATGTGATACTCGGCACTTCTAGCTATTTGTATACTTTTTGCCCGTTTGCGTTGCTTTCAATTAATTTAACAATAATTCTGTGTGCTTTAGCCACGCAGAAAACATGCAGAAAATCAAAAATAATTACAGAAATAAATGTATTCGTTTTGTTCTGCTGCTGTACTTGCAATTTTTGCATATTTCTGCGTAGCCATGTAAATGGCACGGGAAAATTGCTGAGGAGAAAATAAGCGAAAAATAAAAGCTGAGAAATCTCGGCTATAAATACACGACGTCAGCGAACGGCGACAACGACAACTACACGCTGGCACTCCTAAGTGCCCCCCAATCCTGCCGCCTTCCAACCAATTTGCAGGCGGGACGGATCGGATGGACGGAGCTTCTTCGCTCTATGCCAAATGCGGTGGCCTCAGTTCCACAACAACGCTCGAGAGTCGTCACAGGGCTGGGGGAAACAACGAGGGTCTTTCCTCGACCATCCCTCCTGCCCAGCACAGTGGGGTAGTACCAGGGGTAGTCCCGCGCGTCCAGGACTTCGGAAAATGTTGTTTCACGTGGCCAACATGGCGGATGAGTGATTATAAGAAACTACCCATTACCGAGCTAATATAGCAATCGCCTCACGCAGTTTAAGAGATAATTATCTGGTGGGGAAAAAGAAAGTGCATTGATCATAAAAACTAAGAATTGGTATATCAAACTGGGCGAATCTTTCCACAGTGCTTAGCATCCTTTTGGAGTGCCTCCCCTCGTTCGTTGGTGGAAAATGTTTACGCAGCTCAGGACAGAAGTGGTTCATGATGCCACGGCAATGGCAACATTTTAAGCTTCATCGGGCATGGAGAGTTTGCCACTGGAATAGTTGAGGGAATTGCGAAGAATGTCCGTGAAAAACGTCTTCTGGAGAGTCCACAAAATTTCGCTAGTGGGCAAGCAAAATAACGAGTATTGGTTAAAAAAAAAGTGAAGGGGGCACCCGGATTTGAACCGGGGACCTCTCGATCTGCAGTCGAATGCTCTGCCCCTGAGCTATACCCCCACTTATGTTAAAAGAGTTTTGAAGTCTACAAGGAGAACCATATTTCGTCGGTCTTAACGTACGTTATGATTTATTTTGATGTCCTTGTCAACTGGCAAATGCGTAATTACATATGTGTGTAGATACCTTCTTCTTTAGCAAAGAACAGCTTATGAAATTAAAAATATTATATTTTATGCCTATATATGTATAATCTTGATATTTATTATTATCACACCTTATTTTTTACAATGCATTTTACCTTTGCTGAGGATGCAACCATAGCGGATTTCTCTCTCTGTTGTGTCTGCATCCGAACCGCATATATGTTGTCTATATATTATGTACTAAATCTGTCGTTTTCCTTCAATATGTCAACGTTGTCGTGGTACTACCCCTACCCTCCCATTCCACTACCTCTTAGTCTGCGTCTGTTCAGTTTCGTTCTGTTCTGTTCTGGTTGCGTTGTCGTCGTCGCTGCTGAAATTTAATTAATGTGAAAATTTGCACAGACTCAGGCTATTTATAAGTTGTTGTAAGAGCTCGCCATGACATAGCCAACCCCCTACCACTGCCCCTGCCCCTTGGATCCTGCAGTGCCTCCGGTAAATGCCATGTGGAAATTGAAAATTGGGAATTTTCCCTGGAGAGCTGAGCAATAAACTTAGCTTCCTGCGGGCGGGTGAATATTTTTTAGGTGTTTTTTGGCTAATTTAAATATGCAAAATGTAGCATGGATTGATTTTTGCTTTGTTTGCAGAAGGTTGCTCTCATTTCGGTGGGTGGTATTGCAGTTGGGGGTGGCAAAATTGAGATAGGGGGAACGGGATGGAAATGGAAAATGGATAGGTGTGCCAGCACCACAATCAAACACTTCAAAGTGAGCCCGAAAAGCCTCTGAACTCTGTCACTGCCAGGCGGCTCCTCTCGACACAATTTCGATCGACCCCCCCTTTACCATGGTGTCGATGTTCAGGTGTGCAGTCCCATTCCCTAGTTGCCCCGCAATCCTGTGGTGCGGAGCGGTGTGGCGTGGAGTATAATTGAATTTTGATTTAAAGTCCTTTGATATATCAGAAACAAAGTGAAGTCTTCGACTCACTTACGCCAGCAACAGAAAGGACCTGGACCAACTTGGGTCAATTCAATTCAATTTGGATGCCTTTCCAAACCTTCGGGGCCCCCATTTCACTCGAAAGTTAATCGATAAGCCCTCATTCTCTGCTCTAAAATCCGGAAAACCAAAAACCCCAAAACCAATAAAAATTCGTTGGAGTAAACTGCACAACAGTGGATGCGATGTGTGGGAAAAGTTGAAAAGTTGTTGCAATAATTGATTTGTTGCAGATGTTTTGGTGCTTTGCCGGCTTTGTCTGCATTTGCCAGGCATTTGGAAAATGGAATTCTTTATCTGAATTCCCTCTATCTCTCCCTTTGTCTGTGCAGCTGTTGAATTATTGCTATTCTATAGTAATTACTCTGATTAAATGGCAAGTGGCTGTATGCGTGTGTTTTATGGTCGTGGAACTGGCAAATTTAATTATAACTATAAGCTAGCCATCAATGGAATTGGAATGGGTATCGAAATGTTTTGATTTAGATACTTTACATTCTTATTCTACTTGTTACTGGTAGACGAAAAGGGCATTCTTGATTCGTTTAAAACTATGCAAGACACGTTCAACTTAAGGCCTGTAGGGTCACTACAGGGTACTCAAGTGCTGGTCATCTCTCTGGCACTAAAACCTTAAAGATGCATGGAGGGAGTACGATTTTGATTTGCTTCTCAAGCTGCATCTGAATTACAACAATTTTTAGAGTCTAAGAATTTTTTGTTAAGCTTTACATCTTAACGTAGAAGCTTTTTTTAATTAAAAATGGTTCTTTAGGTGCATAGTTGAGCTTTAAGTATTCAATAGCACGGACACTAATATCGTCATATTAAGCTATTTTTTAATTTCAGTATTATCAATTACCTTTTCGAAAATTTCGAATACATGACCGCAACAAGGTTGAGTAGTTGTTCTTCTTTCTTTTTTTGTGAAGGGTATCTGATAGTAGCGATCTCTTGTTTTAACTCTTCTTCTCCATTTCATTTTCATTTAAAGACGAATATTCAATATTTGATAGAAATATTTTACTCATATTTTTGTTTACTTTGGTAATCCCTTGCCATTATCCTTACAAGTTTAAGTCAAGCACCCATTTAGTCCTAACCCGGACCTAACTTATTATAGCCTTATTAAATCTCAACAATGTTATTTAACCAAGTCAACCCTTAGAAGCGAGGTTACCTTTATAATTGGCGAGCGCAAACTGTGGCAACTCTGGCGGAAAATATTTTTGTAAATTCAAGCAGCCGACAGCAAACGAGGAATCCGGACTGGAACGCATTCCCAAAGCCAGCAAACGCTTACCTTATGCGGTGGCCCAGCCACACCCACTTTTTGGTAATATTTTTCTAACTTTTCATTAGCCGCTGGTGCAGTGAAAACGATAATAGATCCCCAAGACCCTTTCCCCCGGGTCCTAGGCAAAATGTGTTTTCGTATAGATCCAATAATATGAGGAAAAATGAAAATAACGCAGAAAAATCAGCAAAAGCAGTGCTCACATATTTTAATTAGAATCAAAGTAATTTGCTTGCTAAACAGTAAATAGAAAATGGGAGCAAGAAGAGATAAAGTGGATAGGGGTAAAATGTGAAGAGAAACATGAGTGCAAAAATTTATGCGAAATTGAAAAATTACCAATTTAATTGAGAAAATACGAAACAGAAGCTTTGGGCTTCAATGAAAACAAAATCACATTAGGCTTATCAACATTTTGATATTTTACTGAAAACAATATAAAGTTTTAAATGTACAAATATTTGGAAATTCCGATAGAAATAGGTAACGAAACTTATATAATCAAGCAAAATTGTGGGGTTGAGAGGTTTTTGCTTTGATGTGGATGTGGAGTGGGCGTGGCAACGCTCTGATCCGGGATGGATGGGGATCACAAGAATCTAAACGCCTAATTTCAACGTTCCATCATTTATTATTCCGGAGATCTCGACGTTTATACGGACGGACAGGCGGATGAGTGAACATGACCATGATCCTGCTCAAGAATATACATATATACTTTATTTAGTCGGAAAGGCTTCCTTCTTTCTATTCCATACTGTTCCAATACCCTTTTATGCTACGAATAACGGGTATACAAATTAGTTTAACTGTAAAAAGAGGCCCGAATTATAATCAGTGGTGTTAAAATCGCCAAGTGAGTTATGAGCAAACCAAATTGTAGAACATGCTTTTGGTTGAAAGTGTGATAAGTTCGTACAGGTAATTTAGATTAATTGTGTACAATGATAAACAGCCAAAAACTAAAACACTCTTTGTTAGTATTCCCATAACATCCGTAGCTTTTAGAACAGTTGCAAAACCAAAAGACATCCTCGCCTTAAGACAAGCATTAGGGGATGGCCTTAGATTAAAATTGACACTTAACTGCGATTATCACAAAAAAGCTTTTTAGCTTTTTCAACTAACAGGCCCACAGGCATTCTGCAAATCTGAGCGAAAAGTGGGAAGATGGGCAAGTTGACATGGGGCAGGACATGCAAGGCAATCAGTCAATCACTCAGTCCATCCGTCACTCAATCGCTCACGCATTCAGTTAGTCAGTCAGCCAGTCAATCTAGAGGGGACAAATCAGAAAGCCGGGAGTCGAAGGTCGCCTGCCACCCAGTCCTTAAATGCCCCAAAAGCGTTAAGTGTCCTGTGTTTTGTCCTCTTGTTTATCCATGTTTAGGAACGACAACAGCAACATCAAAGTGTCGGTTCCATCGAAAATTCAATTTCAATTCCGCTTTCTGCGCTAAAGGACATGCAAACTAAAACTGATTTCGAATGCAGCTGCTCAAACGGTAATCAAAACTCACCTGGGCCAGGGGAGGCTATAAAATTTGAAGCAAACTGATGGCATGTAAACGGAGAAGTTGGCCAGGACCCTTCAACTTGAGTGGTTGGTGACCAACTTTAAGCAGGAATTTTGAGATGGACGAGCGAGGGTTGTTAAGCTGATAGCTCTAAAATGTTTCTGAGGCGTAGAGATAAAAACAAAATTAGGATAAGATATCAAGTGTGTCAGATAACAATCGACTATTTATTTGAGTGTAATATGGCTTTGGGTAAACATTAACTGGAAATCGAGCTTGTTAAACCTGTTCATATAAACTCATTGTTATGCGGCAAATATTGCTGGATTAACTTCAAAACAAAAGAGAGAATGCTTTAGTCAAGTTCCCCGCCTATCAGATACCCGTTACTCAGCTAGTGTGATCGCGAAAGTTTATAATTTTTCTGGGATATAGACAGATAAAATGAATAAAATGATTCAAAAGTGTGGCGTGGCAAAACGTTTTTTGCAAATCGACAGAAATTTACACATTTACACAATATAAATATGAAAAAAAATTCAACAATTTTTTAAAAATGAGGGCGTGTCAGTTTTGTGCGGCTTTAGGGCGTTAGAGTGGGCTATCGATTCTGACCAAGAATATATATACCTTATATATTATATTATTATATATATATATATATATTATATTATATGATTATGGCTTAAAACAAATTCCTCTCAATTAAGTAAATAAAACACAGTGTGTACATGAATTTTCCATTCCATTAGCAATAGCTTTCATTCTAAAAGGTTTTCCACTGGTAAGAATATAAAAATGTTCATCAAATATTGTTATATCTTTCCAAAATTATGATTTCCATATCCATTTTACTCTACGAGTAACGGGTAAATATAAAAATATTTAATTGACTTTTAAGTGGATAATGTCGCTCGGAAAATGCAGTGTGTATCGGTAAGCGAAATTGTTTAATCTCAATATAATCAGCGTACGTGCTAATTTGTGACTTTTACCACATGATATAACAGATATTTATTTATTCTTTGTTTTTTAACAATGATGGTGGTGCTTAAACACCTAACTTTTCCAAAAATATATAAAACAGTTCCCCAAATGCCGTTCCCATTTCTATGAATTTTAATTGACCACTTCTGAAAGGATGAATGTCGCCCAAAACCTGAACAATTTTAATGCCCAAAATATAACAAACTATGGAGAATGCTGGTTACTGAAAGTGTCACAACAAATCCCGGTCAGACACTCCCCACGCCCGTGTCCCATAAAAAAAGCAACGGAATTTTCACATCATCATTATAAAAACACAACCGTGAAAATTATCCGCTCAAGTGGAGCTGTTTGCGGGGAAGGGGCGCAAGGAGCAGAAGCAGCAGGACCTGTCCAACTCCCACCAAGCCCCTGCCCCCTGCCCACTCCTAACTTATTCACTAAAGTGCTGGCCCAAAAGCATTTAGAGGCAAACTCTGCGACGCGTCAAATGCCTCACGGCAACTTTGTTGTAGTTCCCGTTCTTAGCCCCATTTCCTCGCTCTCCCTTTCTGCCTTTCTCCGCTCTCAGTGTTGGTTGTAACACGGCAAATAAAAATTGAAAGCAAATGAGACAGGAGAGACAGAGATGGCCTGTCCGCTCCATCCAGGAAACCATCCTCCACGCATACACTGAGCGAAAGTCGCGCTTATAGATCTCTAATTTCGTGTCTTGGAATTCGCTTTTTAATGGCTTAAGTATTTTACATTTAAGTATTTATTTTATAAGTTTAAAAATATTTTAATCATGTTTTACAAGAGTAAACTTAGCACATTATTATTAACATTATAATTATAATTTAATTATATTTATTTTTAAAATATATATATTTTATTGATTTTGAAAAGCAACAGCGTATTCCAAATTCGTTTTTCCCGTGCATATGATATGCTCGCAGTTCAGTGTGCCTCTTTTTCTCCTGTGTCCTTTGTGTCCTGTGCCTTGACAGCTTGCGCTAAAAACGTTGAGTGTCTTCTGGGGTGGGAAGTTTGCTGCCCGGCTCCCCTAGTTAATGCGTGACAGAAACACCCCTGCAGCCGATCCTCCACCACGCCCCCTTCCCCATTTGGAAAATTCAAATTTGATGGCGGCTGTGGCTTCCGTACTTGCCTCTGCACCACCCTCTCCAACACGTTCCACCTCTTCCAGTTCCGGATGTGAGGCAACAGCAGTGGAGCTTGTCTATGTCGTCCTTTGTGTCTCCCCGCCAACGCCCCTCCACCACGACTACCTGGCGCTATCCTGATCCCGACTCAGCCTGAAAGTTTAAGCGAATTAAATTATTTGCTTTTTAGATTTCAATATTTCCGCAGCTGAGATTTCAGTCAATATCCATGGAGAGACGAGCCCCGTAAATGTTGGCCGATGGAGGTGGAGCGGGGGAGGTGGCGTGACTGGTATAAATTGGGTTTTTATGATGTGTCTGTAATCATAAAATGCTTTGGGGCAAGCACTAAACATTTGTTGAATGTTCATTGAAACCCATTGTGGGAAGCATTTATGCCAGGAAATATTTCACGAGATATGGAAAGGGCGACCATTTAGATGTTTTAAAACATTTTGTGAAAGGGAAAACCAGCAAATTAAACAGAATTTACGTTTTAGATGATGCTGGGATGAAAAATGTTGATATAAGTATGTGAGTAATACTTATGTGCACTTCTCACATCCTTAGCTAAACCACAAATTAATGTTTTCGGCAAAAGATAACTTATATGAATTTGGCTGATCACTAGAACTTAAAAGCCACAAGAACTGGTTTTGTTTTCCTTACCACTTAAATGTTTTCCTTTAAGTTTTTCCAACCAATATTTAATTTTGGGGCAATTGAGTAAAAATCATTTTCCAATTAGTTTTGACTATTGAGTAACATGGAACTATAATATTATTCAAATCGCTTTTAGTATAAATTTGGTTTCATCACTTAGTTATCTGTTCAAACACTTTTTTTTCCTCATGCCTGACGTTGCATAATTTGGTTGTTCGAAATATATTCATTACTCTTTACCCTTCCTAGTAAAGTTGGGCTTTTGTTGGCCAAGAAATTGCATACCAATCTCCGGTGGCCAACCCCTTTGCCTGTCCCTTTCGTGACAAATTATCCCTTAATATTTCACATGGTTTCGCATTCAACCATCAAAGTTTAAGTTGGCATGCCTAACTGAAAACCGACCCAACGCCCTTTTTAACCTAGCAGAGCAATTCTCAAATGATTTCCAAGCACGCTTTTTGGCTGAGCTTTTCGGGCAAAAAAACAAAAAAAAAAAAAAAACAAAATAAAACCTGGGTTGTGCCCAGTTGAGTTTTGGCTGTGGGCTCCTTTTCGGGTAATCACAATCATTAAAATAAATAATATACAAACAAGGACGGCCAACCGAACTGCTAAGTGCCCCCTGCTCTTTTTCCACTTTTATCGCTGCTTTTCTTCGGTCTTTTTCCTTGTGCCATTTAAATTTCTACTCTAATTCAATTTTGTCGGGAGCTGAGTTGGCCTTTTTTCCAATTTTCTCATCTAGGCCGGTCGGCAAAAATGTGAAATTAAAGGAAAATTATTTCGAGTCCAAGGAAACCTTAAGCCTGATTATTATGAAGCCAATAAAAGTTAATTTTTTCCGCTGCGCAAAGTAATTGCAGCAGTGGAAAGGAGTTGGCCCAAAGTTTCCAAAGGAGTAAGTAGTGGGTAAACTATTCAAGCGCGCATTCATTCACCCACCCAACCATCCACCCAGCCACCCACTCCGTTTTCTATTGCCTTTGCTTTGCTTTTGCTTCTGGTTCTGCTGTTTGCTGTGGTGAGCCAGTCCCTTGCATGCTCCAATGGTCGCGTAAAACATGCCATCATCATCATCAAAGGGAACTACACCTAAGCGGCCACACAGCCGTCTGTTCAGCTTGTTTTGGCCAGGCCCACACATTCTGGCCAAGACCGAGTCCGATTCGAGTGCCGATTCCGATGCGGATTCCGATTCTGGCACTGAATCTGTATCTGAAAGTGAACTACTGCTGCACAGCTCGCATTCCTTTCCGGATCGGTAAGAATCTGCCTGAAAATCTGAACATCGCATAATACACGTTACTTGTAGATTAGAAGGGTGTACTATATTCGCTGAAGTGTGTGTAAGACCCTATAAAGTTTTTAAATTGTTGTTAACGATTACTTACCGAATTGATCTGGCCATTTCCGACTGTCCGTCCATTTGTCCTTTTGTCCGACTATCTGTCCGTATGACCGCTGTGTTCTCAGGAAATACGAAAGCTAGATGCAAGTTTGTTTCAGAAGATTCTCCCGCCTACAGATTTAACGCCCACAAAAAGCTGTCACAATTCTCTAACGGCTATCGGATAGTCCACAAGCTCGTTAAACGAGTCGAGTCCTTTTCCCTTTTTTTATGAAAATATAACCAAAGCTTTTAAACAAAAATAAGAATTAATTAATTCTTTATGAATGGATCAATTGATTTGATTGGTGTTTTATTGAAAAAATATGTTAAATTCTTAATCGAAGAGTTTTTCGTTGAGTGTAAGACTGCAGTGGAAACCCCCTACTTCCTTGCTTCACCGTCTGGCAACAGCTTGTCCAACTGCAATGGGGTTAGCCAAGTCATGGATCGCTGTTGATTGGGTGCTAATTGTGGTTGTGATTCTGTTTGGCTTGGCAGCGTTAATTGAACTCCTGGTCTATGGCTTCTTTCCAGGTGGTGTCCAGTGAGTCGATGCTTCCGACGGTAGTTGCCTCAAAGGTTATTGCCTGATTGATTACGCACCTTGCAACGGTTTGTTTCGCATTCGCCGCATGGTTAGAACGCTGGATGCATATAATATGCAATAAAACCTGCATTTTTTAATGAAACAATTTCGTCAAATCCTTGATACCTGGTACACAGCTTAAAGTTATTACTTAATCGAAAGTGGAGAAGCCGCCTGTGGAAAGTTGTTGCAAAGGCTTAAGTGAGATAGGGGATGATACATCATCTGAAAGCACTCCACAGTTATTGGGCACAGCGATATAACCCCCTTTCTTATGCTGATGATTCACTTGAATAAATCATTTAATGCGTAGCATCCTGTTACATTCCTTCCCCCTCCCCATTTCTTAGCTTCAGCACACGTATCCACCGCAAAACTGTTTTGTCTGTGGGTACACTTCCGTCCCCCGACTTTGCTCCACTAATTGCCCGCGAGACAGGGAAGCCTTTGGCAATCTGGCTCTGCCCTCTGCCCTTAAGCCCTTGGTTCTTGGTCCTGGGCTCTGGACTCCCTCGCCGTGTGAGTGTCCAAAAATGTGCGGCTGCTTTGGTTGACACTGTTTAGTGAACGGATGCGGGAGAGCTGGTTAAATGAAGCAAGAACACACAAACAGGGTGTGGTAGTAGAGGGGGAATTTAGAGGGAAAGTTCAGAGGAGAGGGGAGTGGGTGGATCTGGGTGACACGGGCTTAGCCTTATTAAAGGATTTTGTACTTAACGCTGGGCTGAGCGCTCGCAAGGTGAGCGCGCGCATATTGATAAAAATAGTCATTAAAAGGGTTGTTCCTGCTCCTGCACAACACCCTTTTGTGCTTTATAAATACATTTTAATTTAGCTTTGTGCATTGGAACATATTTAAATTAAGAGGCAACGGCTTGTGAAATGCACTCCCCCTCCACGGCCACCCGCCCCACATGTGAGCGGTGTTTCCCATCTGCTGGGTTTTCCACAGTTTCCGAAACGGGTTTGTCATTGTCCAGTGGGCATCGCCTCCTCCGGACCGTGCTGGACTTATTTGCGCCGCCAAGCGTACTCAATTGTGAGGCCCGATGTTGGTCCTGGCCTGTCTGGTCGGTGTCCTGCGCTGTCCTGCGAAGTGCTGCAAAGTCCTGCGATGTCCTGCGATGTCCTCCGATGTCCAGCAGCTTGTCATCCGTTCGATAAAATTAAAACGTCTGCTTATGTGTACAGGACCTCGTCCAGGTCCAAAGTTGCCTCTTTGTTTATAGACTTGGCAATGTCCTGCTGCCATATCCTTCGCTCCACTTCCTGTTAACTCATTTGACTCATCCTGGGCAAGGAACTGTTTATGGGTGACCTCATATCCATATGGTTGGACATAATGTGCCATAACAGTTTAATAAACTGTTATAATTAAAATTTCTAATAGAAATCTGACTGCGCGGTAGCGTTATGACAAAATGATGGTAACTTTCCAATACTCATGGATAACGAACATGGAGGATTCTGAGTTAGGCCTGCGATATCTTCTATTCATAGTGTAATGCTAAACAATTGTTTGTATGTATGGTTTTATAAGCCAAGAGCTTTACCTTGACCACTAAGCAAATACTTCATCATTAATTTGCAAAATCAGTGTATTCCCTATTCGACTTGGTGTCTTCCTAGTGAAAACTTTTCATCCTCCTTGTGTTCTCTTTGTAATTTGCCTGGCCGGCGACGTCGTCCTCATCAACATCGAATGAACAGCTGCTAAATTTACAAGCCACTTTTTATGACAACAATTTTGCCAGCTCTTCACTTCAGTTATTTATCGATAATTGGAAATTGCTGCCACACAGTCAACCAACAGCAGCAGCCACAATAATAGAAAAGGCCAACCTTTGGCCATCTGCATATGCCATTCAATGTCCTTCATATCAAATAACCCATGCTTCTTACCACGCTGCAAGTCCTGATCCTTGAATACGTTTGCATCACATTCAAAAATTCAACATATACGGTTATTGGGTTATTGGCTGAGGACCGAATAATCTATTTTATTTAAATGATCTATTTAAATAAGGATTCTTGTAATTGATTGTGAAACCTATGCTAACCATCATTTATAATTATTTAAAACCTTTGTTGGTTAGTGGTCAGTGATATGACAATAACCTTTTTGCTGTGTGATGCTGGCACCCCGATTATTGGGGCCAACAATGCTCCACTGAAAATGTCGTGGTGGCCGAAGGAAAGTCGGTGGCAGCAATTTCTCACATGTGGACTTTATTTCACCCGCCTGAAACAATAAACTTCAGTTTACCAGACCCGTCCGCTCCCCTTGGTTTTTCTCCTGCGCTTGCTGCACTTTTCCGATAAGCATTGATTCCACGTGACCACCCCACCATCCCGAATCACCACCCCCCGCTGGGAACCAGGCGATTCACATTTGCGCCGGATGGGGCGACATTGTGTTGCATCGACGGGCTGGCTAATGAGTTGCTAATTAGACATGTGTGTGCTTAATTCTGGCTTTAAATGACAATGTGTTGCCGGATGGCCGTTTTAAGTTGCAATTAGATGACGTGCATTCTTTCGCATCGGATGAGTCATGCATTGCCTGGGAAAAAAGATGTAGACATGCACTTACAAAAATTAGTATATAATACAATGAGCAGAGCTTTGATTCGCAGCTGGTTTCAGTTTTTAAGCACCCCTATTAAAATTGCAAACATCTGCTATTTGACTTAAAACTACGCAACTGAAAAGAAACGGGGTTGCAAAGTGATCTTGCCATTTTTGACTGTCTGTCCGACTGTCCGCATATCTGTTCGTCTGTCTGTCCTTATGACCGCTATGATTTTAGCAAAACAGGAACTTTATACTCATAATACACATCGTGTTTTCCCCAGGATGAGTTAATCATGTGAGCAACGCCGATTTTACCAATCCTACCATAATGCTTTAAGTGAAGACGAGGATGGTTCATAGAGAAATTAACGATAAGCCCAGTTTTTCCCAGCTTGATTTTCAGCAGGAATAAAGACTGGGTCTTTAAGATGAGCTCGGGACGGGGAGGCCAGCAGAATCCTCATCGGATGCGATGGCATTGGCTGCGATTCATAATGACCACTCAATGCAACCACTTGATTATCAGGCCAAGCCTGATTTCCATTGAAGAGCTCACCTCGCGTCAAGGCAACTTTCACTCAACCCAGTGAAAGGCGAGCGATGGCATTTAAAGCTTTTTGCTGCGCGGAAATTCGCAGGAGATTTCCATGTGCACAATCGCGAGCATAATCATAATCCTTTCAAATCGTGTAATTAAAATGTGTGCATATAATGCCTTCAATTATAAGTGGGAGTGGAAAGCAGTGGAATAATGGAACGGAGAGCCGCACAGAGAATCGGAATAGGGAATGTGATTTGCATGCCCACATGTACTTTCTTTCTTTCTCTCTCATGGACGAGGATAAATTGAAATTTCATTAAGAAAGTTGCGCGAGAAGGGGCCGTTGTTCGCCCCTTCTCGCTCATGTCACTTTAAAATTGAAATGTGTAATGGCTGGCTCTTCGTTGTGGGTGTGAGTCCGTATGTCTATGTGTTCGTGTGCCTCTGTGTATGTAGGCGCACTTCAGCGACTTAATTGTGTCGCGTTAACGTCAAACACATGCAACAAACATGAGCAAACAAATGCTTCCTGTGTGTGGATGTATGTGTCACGGCATGTGTGTGTGTGTGTGTGTGTGTGTCAGCCCCGTGTTGACAGATTCAACCACCCAAACAAAAAACAGCCCCTTCGCCCGCTCATAACATACAAAGCCACTCTTTTATTTTATAGAAGGAGCACATGGAAAAAAGCTCTCGCACATACACACGTTCACTCGAGCGGCAAAACATATCCGCACACATCCGATGTACCTGCCCCACCCCAGACACGCCCTCCGCCCATTACCCACTACGCCCCCACCACCTTTGTTTCCAGCGAACACACATCTCACCAGCCAGCAGCCCAGTGCCACCTGTCATAAATTTGCATTTTCGCAAAGGTTGAGTCCCACATAAAACACGTAGCTTACTATATCGATCTTGAAGAAGACCTCCTGAAATTCGAAGTCCTTATAAAATATGGACAATTAGAGTTGACAAAAGTTTCTAGGTGCTATCCAAGACCCTCATTGTTTCGAAAGTATGGACTCAAAGCAATGCAACAACCTGGGATCTTCTGTGGATCGAAAATCGATGTGGATAGCGAATCGATTGATAAAGATTAAGATTGATTAATCATGACTAGGGGCAATCTTAAATTCGTATTGTGCCAATTATATAATCACTTTCGATGAAATCAACATTTGGATAATAATACATTATAATATATTGTATTATATATTTCGTGGAACGTTTAACGCCTTCCTCTTTCAATTTTCCTTATTTTTCATACACAATATGACAACTCGCTGCCCCTTCTTCGCCGGGCAAAGAAGTGCAGATAACCATTTGGTAGAGTCAATGAGTGGAGCGTTTTTGATGGGCGCTACCTATCATCCAAGAGCAGCTGTTTCGTTTGCGACGGCCCACCCACCTTCCACTTCGCCACCCATGCTCACCCACCCAGCGAGGAAAGGCAGACGAAGGCTTATGCATAATAGACACATGTGTGTGAATGGCTGGAAAATCCATTTTCATAACCGAGTCAGTCTGGTGCTGAGTCTCATGCTCCCCGGCTTCATTTCTCCTTTCTCCTTTTCGGGGTCGGGACTTGGGCGGCGATTATGAGCAGGCTAAAAATACCGCGGCACATGGAAATTTTCAATATGCCACTAGGCAGCCATTGTCCGGGCCAAATTGGATTTTCGAATTGAAAAGGACCCCGCCCTGTGTCTTGGCCATATGTACGTGGCGCGCTGCTGATAAGTTTTAAGCCTTCGAGTGCTAATCAAGCGCTGACTGGGCAATCAATTTCGTGGCGAGCTCTTTTAATGAAGCCGCGCCGTTCCAGAGGATCAGCCTGTTGCTCTTCGGTAGGTTGGTCAAATGGTTGGCTGGCTGGGTGCTCTTGTCCACGGGGAGGAGTGAAAAGTGAAAGGCAGCAGGCTGAGGCGGGCAGCTCCAACTCAATCCACCTTCCGCTTCCTTCGCCCCTCCCTTTCCCTTCGATCCGTCTCCTTCCGACCGACTGTTGTGGCCAGTTGACAGTTTCATTAGTTGGTTTACATGGCCGAAAGGGAGAGGGCCAGGATTGTTTGCACTGTATCGCCATGTTGTGCAGGATATTGGCTGACATTCTCTGTGTGTGTAAATGTGGATGAGGCTGGGGATGTGCATGTGGATGGCTCGTTGTCACTGCTCTTGGTTGCCGGCTTTCTGGTTTCTGGTTGCTGGGGTTGCTGGTAGCTGGTTTGTTGTCTTGTCTTGTTGTGGGACACACACCGGATGTCGACTGATAAGTTCGGGTGGCACGTCCTGTCGTACCCTGCGCATCTCCATTCTCATGTCAAACCAACTGAATGGCTTTATACCATTTAAATCTTAGGTCCTTCAAAAGGCAGTCGCCGATCTTCAGTTTGTAGCAGTACGAAGAGCAATTTGCCATTTATCTCATGATTTATATATTTCAATTATTACTTATCGATTATTTATCTTTAAAAGAAAGTTTTCTATATGTCATGAAGATGTACTATACTAGTAACACGTAGTGTAAAAGGGTATACCAGATTCGTTGAAAAGTATTAACAGTTAATCCGCATGAACGTAGAAACTTAGTATAAACTTAGCCTTTAAAATCTTTTGATTAATATATAGTTGGCTCAGATCAGGTTGCTTGTAGTCTCCTTGCGCACTTTCACGGCTCATCGGCACAAAGGGGACTAAAGTATAAATGATTCTTCCATAATGGAACACCTGCAGGGAAACTCTAGCCATCTGTCCCCAATCTTCATTCAAGACCCACTGCACCTACACACAACTTGCCGCTTGACCCTTTTTAAGTACATATTCCAAATCCAGGACACATTCGAAACACAATCTAACGCACAACAGGCAAATATTTTCTTTTCACTTTGTCTGTGATCACTCGCTCTGGTGACCCATAAAAAACGAAGAAACAGAATCACAATCGGTGAGAAGGTATAGGCAAAAGCCCCAAAAAACGGTCAAATAGCTAAGGGCACTGCACGTACAGGTCGGCATCCGTGTGTTGACCAAGAAGGTGGCCATGCAAAACTTAACAGGCCACCAGCGGCAGGCATCTCAGATACAGTGGTCATACAGTTCCAGTTCCTGGAACCAAATGGGAATTTTTATAACTGGTATTTCCGAGAAGGTTATTATTATATGGTATAATTTATTATATTTAGAATATAATAAAGTAAAAGTATTAGGTATTATTAAGGTACTATACTGTAGGCCCTAGGTCCTCTAAAACCTATTCTTACAGATACAGATTGCAATATTATTAATTATTAATTAAAATTATTATCATTTATCATCGGCATGGCTTTAGATACATATGATGTACCTCTAGGAAATATAATTATTGTTAATGCAACTCTGCAACTCCTTAATATAGCTAAAAGGTTAGTTGCAAAGTCCATAAGTTTTTTGCGTGAGAAAGCAAAAAACGTGGTTATACAACTCGCTGGTGCTCTGCACTCCGTGATGTGCAAAATACCAACGCCAACTTTCACCCACAGCATCCAATTGTTTGCCGATCCCCTCGTCCCGACACAAATACATACAGATTTATGTATCTATGTATATACCTGTGAGTTGTGACAAACACGCGATGTAGCAGCGTCCTGCCTGCGACTCCGGTCTCCCAGGACCGGAACTCTCCCCTTTTTTGTCCAGGAGGCGGTGCCCATACGTGTCCTTTGGTCATCATAGTGTTCAGTTTGGCATATGTGTGCCGCAATGGGTCCTGGTGGCCGTGTAGGTGTGTTTGTCTGTGTCTATAAAAGTGAACGGAAGTTAATACGTTTACCGGTTGATACCCTATCTTAGCTGGCAGGGCATATGCACCATTTAAGGATAGCTGTTTTCCTATAAGTCGTTTTCCTCGGAAATAACAATTATAATAAATAAATATTATGTGAAATATAATTTCAGTCAAAACTATGTTCTTAGGTACAAATAAACTAGAAGATAAAGGATATCTAAGATTCGTTCTTAGCCGCTAGCTCTGCGCAGGTGGCGCAATCTACATTGTTTCGACCAGCTCTTATTGCTGTAGTTATTCCTATCGTTGCTGTTACTGCTTTTTTTGCCTTTGGAGGGAGGCAGAATGGCTCGAAATTGAATTGCGTTAATACGCTTATGGCATATACGATTATTGGAGGGCCAGGGGATATATCCTGTGTTTTGCCGAGGCTGGGGCATGGTAATAAATTTCCAAAACAAAAATCCCTGTAAAAATCGGAGAGGAGCCTTATAGAGGTTCTTCCATGCATCTTCAAACAGGAAGATTAATATATTAAATAATTATTTTAGATGCTTTACTTTTCAATGCATACATATATGCTTGAAGTTAATTACTTACCTTAAATAAGTAAGTTTATTCTTCTTATATGCATTATCATTATTATCCACCAACAATTTTAACAACATCTAAATGAAAACTCTTGTAAACACGCATTTATGGTCTTGCTACACACTCTTTACTCGATTACAGGGTATGCGTAGGCATCAAATTGAGATTAAGTGCAGGCAGGACACTTGGGGCTGCCAGTGGTTTTACATAGGTGGCAGAATTATGTGTGTGTGTGTGTACAAACAGGTGGATGCCCGGACGGGGATCCCTGGGACTAAGGGCCTTTACAACTTTTATGTGTTCCAACATGGCAGTAATTGTTATGTTGGGCTTATGGAATTTTGCTGGGATGTACGTATATTCTGCTTTGCTTATTCTGTTTATTGAGTGCCGGCAATGCTGCATACATTTTTGTACGAGAGAACGCCTGGAATGGTTGCAGAAAATTATAATCCTGTAAGCACCGCGTTTCCCCTCATTTCAGCTCCTCCACTTTTCCCAATTACTTTCCTCCTGCTTTTTAGATTTTAGACTCAGCCCGGCATTTGGCCTAAGCCAAATGAATCCGCCTTCCTCATTGCCGTTGTCCTTGGCAAAATTGCATTATTATGTATTACTTCCCCTGCCCGCGTTGCATCCGAATTCGCAGCCAGGCACCTGGTTCAGCTTCGACTGGAGCCGGAGCCTGGGCTGTCAGCTCCTTTGACATTTTCTTAATACACTAAAAGCCAACGTCATAGTTCAAAGTCGGAGCGGCACTTAGGCAACGGCAAGTACAACTGCAGCATCCCCCACTCCGTCGCCTCAGTCCACACCCCCGACCACTTCAATATACACTCGAAGAAAAATTATGCATTGAAAAAGTTCGTAGATATAGATATATGCTTTTAAGAGCTAGTTTATCCGTGAAATTCACGGTTTTGATTCCCCTTTTTGAGTTGATAAATATACAATAATTTATACTTTTAAATATGCAACCAAGCCAATTTGAATGCGGATCCACTTTCTCGCTTTCTATCTGCCATTGAAGTACGTATTTTTTCTTATAATATTTCCACTTTGATTCAATTTCTTAATACCTTTAAGTTGACATCCGCTTTGGCAGAGACTTGCTTGGCTACCGAGGAATGAAAGCGCGCCAGAGACTTCCTGCCAGAGCGGCGAGTACTTTGGCATTATCCTTGCAATCAGCGCAACTGTAAATCACACACATACCCTCCTACCACCACAACCCCCACTCCGACCCACTCAAGCGCGAACTATTAGAATAGTTGACACACAACTAGAAATGGCACCGGGAAATGATGCTCGCTCGGTTTGGCCGGAGCATCCTTTTGTATTATGAATGTGGCCGTAACACGCTAGCAAACAGTGCACGCGCAGGACACACATCTACACCGTTCACCGCTCTCCTCCGGCATCATCTTCCCGGAGTTCCCTTGTCCAGGACGCAGGACGCAGTGTCGTCCGCTCCGTCGCCGCACTGACGGATATTCCGGTGCTTGTGTCAAACGCTTGTCATTTTATACGGTCACTACCCCCGGCGTCTCACCGACATGCCCGGAACACCCAACACCTCCTTCACTTGGGCACACACACACACACACACATCGCCGCTGTCCTGCTTTTATCGGCTTAAAATGCGAAAATTGCAAATAAATACGCTAAAGTTTTCCTACTTCGCATCGGGCACTTCGCTGTGCTGCCTTGGCTGCTAAATTATTTACTCGGTTTTATTTGACGTTAAACGCTCGGGACTTCAGATTCGATTGTCGAAGTGTACACTGCTATCAATAGGTAATACTTCACTTGTATTAAGGGGCACAAATAATTTGATTTTACTGTAAGCCTGCCAATTTTATTATTTCTTTTGTTGAAATTACAAAACTAAGCAGATTACCTAGTTAAAAAATGATTATTTATTTATATTTATTTATTATAAACAATAATTTAGGAAAATATGCCATTGCTTTGAAAACCCTTTTAGATTTTGCTCTATGTTTTTTTAACCAAAAGTGCCCAAGTTGGTATTTGTTTAAATAAAACAGGAATTAGTCTTATAAAAAAGTAGTGACTAGACACACTTTGTAATTGTTTTAATTATGAATTTCTTATTAACGCGCAATCCTATTACGACAGTAATATGTAAGTAAAATGTATTCAATCGAAGTGAGAACTTCTGGTTTTGAATCTTTTTAGAATTCAGCTGCAGAACTTGTAAACTTCAAATCAGCCCAAGTGCAGTTTGCAAGCATTTATCTGCGCCAATCATGAAAGTGGCTTCTTTCAGTGCTGCGCTTGGAGTTGCAGATACAAAACATGCGTGCGAGATACAATTTCGATCGTTAGCTCAATGGCTCGTGCCATTTGCCAACGTGGAATCCTCCTAAATCAGACCCGCGCCACCCCTGCGATGTAGTTGGCCATGTTCATTTCGTGTACGCGCCACGAGTGCTGTCCAAATAATAGCTGGCACACATCAATCCATCCCGGTTCGAGATTGCAGATGAATGTCTGGCCAGTCCCGGGTATCCTGGCAGGCGGTATGGTATCCTGCAAAGCCTATGGAAGGCCTTACTCCTTAGTCTGAACCCAATCTCGCTTGTTTGACGTTGTGTTGAGTGGAAGTGGAATTGCCGACTGGGGTCGGGTTGGGATGTTTTCAGTTTGTTATCGATAAATATTCACTCAGCCGGTGATTGCTGTGAAAAGTCCCACTTCCCCGGACATGGTCGCTGTACCAGGCGGGAACTCCCCCTGTTTCCTCGGGCAACTCTGGAACCCTGCATCAGCGCATCCTTTGAGTCCCTCCTTTTCACCTAACCCAAAGAGTTCCAGTTTCAGGTTTCAGACGCGGCATGTGTCAGCATTTGACACATTTCATTTACATTTTTTCCTGTTTCCCCTTTCCCAGGCCTGCTGCCCATTGTCCATTCAAATGTGGAAAACATATCGGGTTTGCATTCGATTTTCCACAGCTTTCTTTTTATTTTTCGGGTCCATTTCCCAGCCACGTGCGATGAAGCTGCAGGAGAACTTTAGAAGGGTGGCGTGCTAAGTAAACACAGCAGGAAGCTGTTGGTAAGGGTTAAGGCGAGATAATTAGTTACTTTGTGTCCTTGCGGTTGGCCAGCCACCCCGTCCCTGGTCGGGCGCCAGTGGCTGAGGGGCGGATTTGTAGTTGGCGCGTGCCTTAGTCCAACGGAGGAGTGCGGAATGGAGTTGCGGGAGCAGGATGAGGAGATTCTGCAAGTAGGGAATTTGGTTTGTCTGTCTCGGTCATCGTATTTGTATTGGTTGAGTGTATTTGCTTATGCTCTCTACGGTCTGTAGGGTTAATTGAATTTGCTTTTGAGGTTCCTTTTTATTAGAGCAGGGGTACAAGGCACGGAGGTTTGCGGATTTGAGACGCCTTTACCACATGTTCGTATCGGCGTGTGTTTATGAAACGAATTTATAAATATTCATGAACTGACTTCGCATTGGATTGTCCAGAGGTGAAGTCCAATTTTGAGACTAAATGTTTCCGCCCGCTCGGAATTCCAAAGGGACACCTGTAAAGTTATCCATGACTTCTGACGCACAATAAACGAAAAAAGACGTAGACGTACTTGCGAAATAGTTTTTGGAGATAAATGCATCTTAAAATGAATGCATACCGATATAATGCAAATATTTATCTTCGTACAAGTTTATGGTCTGAAATAAAATAAAGATATCAACCCTTAAATGAACCTGTATTTTTTCAACCAAACAAGCCTGAGTGTTTAATATTTTTAATTGGTATTCATATTTTTTTTAATTAATGAATGATATATATATATATATATATACAATATATATATATACAATATATATATATTTATTTATCTCAGTCCTCAAGTCATGCCGGTAGCGTAAAACAAATATCCTGGCAAAAGTCGCCAGCAAAAACTATAACTGCTATTATTCCACTTTTGGTTTTGACTTCGCTCAGCTGCGAAATAAAAAGTTTTTGCTTTCATAGCCTTTCAACTTTCCGGTTCGGCTTTTTTGGCTATGTGTCTACAATTTTGTGGCAAATTAAATAAGCAAGCGAAGCGTTTATGCACCCATACATAGACCCTGGAATATACAACCATTTACGTACATGTGTGCGTTAAAACACCTAGCTGCGAGTCACAGCGCAGCAAAGTATGCAACACAAATTTCGGAACCGCGCTTTTCGTGCCACATTTAATGCTTAACAAGAGTTTGCGTTCAGCTGCATAGCTGTTCAGCTTTAAGGTGGTGTGCGTGTGTCAGGACGGCATTTTCCGAGAAGGGCTGCCCGAAGTGAGTTTGCCATCACATCATGTGGAAAAATTTTTGTCTGGATTAGCGGGTTACGGTCTCAGTAGTCAATCAAGAAAATGATGAGATAAGCTGTTCTTTTTTTTTAATACGATCAAATAGTCGGAATGGGCTTAGAAATATGATAAATACTTGTGGCTATAAAAATAAGTATTGTGTTCATTTTTAATCAAACCGAATTTCATATGCCTGTAGGGGATATTATAATATTTGTTGTGCAAATGTAAAGGGAACCACACATACCAGACTCTCTATATATTAGACTTAACAATGTATTCTATTGTCATGAATATCACACAACTAATCCAATGGTCCCAAAGATCCCCATTGCATCTATGGATATGTAGAAGGTGTACTTTAAAATAATTAATTTATAGATGTATTTTAACGTATAAAAATACAATCTTTTCTTTACCCTTACTTTTCTGAATGCATATCATTGTTGAATTCAATACAGTCTTTTTTTACATAACACTTTCTCAGAAACCTTATCTATTGCATATGTGTATATATGTACAAAAGTATGTAAGCTGGCTTTGCCATTTCATGTCTTTTTAATGCTCAAATTAAAAGATGAAAAGCCCAAATTATTAATAATAGAATGCAAGATTCCTATTTTATCAATACGTTTGCATTTACTTTTCAGGATAAAAACGAGATCAATTTCGTCGGCAAGTAAGTAGTGTATAGAGTTTGTTTGTCATAAATATTTTTTTCTTTTATTTTAATGGCAGCGACACGCATAAAAAGTTTTTTAAAACTATCCAGGGTATTGGCTCTTTCTATTCTTATCCTATTTCCGCGCAGTTTCCGGCTTTGGGTTCCTTTGAGTCGCAGAGAGCCAAAAGTTTTGTCTTCAATTTAGTTAATTAGCAGGCTCATATGTTGAATCTGGTCCCGCTTTTCTCCATTTCCCATCACGAAATGCCTATCGTATAATCAACTTTGGGGCTATTTAAGTTTTTGCCAGAAAACTTTCTTCACGCACTGTACAACACTTTTACTTAAGTCTTCTCCCGAGCGTTTCTACTCCATTTCTCGATTTTCACTATTTCGGTCATCTCATCTAGTAGGATGCCTTCTGGACTTCTTTCGTCTTGTCGATGGAGGAAGTAAAGTCCGGCTCACACACACAAGCCATAAGGAGGCTGTCTCGTCCTGCAGGACCATAGTTTAGGAGATAGGCGAAACATTAAGCGGATTAGTTTTCCTGCCCAGGAATCGGGCGGGACATCGGTGGGCATTCAGGTGGGCAGAGGCCATTAGTTGTGTGTCGTCGCTGGCTTTTTGCAGTTGCAGAGGATGGCGAGCAACTGAAGCTAGTTATAAATTGTTGGCTATTAGTTAAATGAACTTGCCGCTTTCTGGATCGAGCACGGCTTGTCCGTTTCAGTTGGCAACCACTAAGCCACTGGAAGAGGCCAACTCAAATGGATTCACATTCAAATGTTGCTAAGAATTTAGGCTTATGAAAGGTGAATGATACACAGAAAGGAGGAGGCAAATTGAAATAATGAGAAAGAGAGACCGAAGGACTTGAAAGGATCTGTGCGCTCACGAAGTGTGATAATATCGATAGATAGCATATTCTTAGTAATTTACCACTACTGTGTTTGATGCAGCTTAGGCTTAATCCTAATCTATGCCATATTTTGTGAAAAGCCAAAGCATTTGCTCGTGGTTTTGTATTTATCAGTTAATAATTGCAACTCCTTTAACTAAGTAATTATTAACTTATTATTTTGAATTTATATATATATATAGATACAGATATATTCCAGCAAAATTTCTGCCAATCCAGAAGTAAATTGATTATGGACTGGCCCAACGACGATTTGCATAATCCAAATCGATAATGAGTGGATTGTGCGGATTGTGAGTGGGCGGAGTGGCATGCCACTGAATCGGTGGCAATCGGCTGTATTTGCAATTTCAGCCGCATTTCATGACAATTAGTGTTTATTCAAAATTCAGACGACCTAATTTCATATGTCAGGCTGTTCGACAGCCTGGCCCAGCACCACCCAACCAGCCCAGGCAAACCACCCACCCACAACCCACTAACCGCCGACCACAGGCAGTTAACTTTTTGGCACAGATAGGAATATTTTGTGGGACATGTCAAAGTTTTTGCCTCTTGATTTCCTTTACTTCGGTTTGGATCAGTTCACTTCGGTTCGCTTGTGTACGGAATTCAATTTCTGTTTTTTATCAGGTGGAGCCAGGTGCGGCCGGACTTAACCCACACATTCACGCAGTCAAATGAGATTAATAATAATTTAATTAAAACTCGTGGGCTTAATGCATTTCGCGTGTAACGGACTTCAATGCAGAATCCCGCGCAATGCGCAATGCTTTTCTTTTCTAGGGTTTTTGTGCCTGAAATTAAATTTAATTAAATTTTGCACTTATCGCTTTTACACAACTCACACGGACAAAGGCTTCAAACGGAAGTTGGGCTGCCATTCGAATGCACTGCCAAAGTCCATGCAGTTTTGCCCCCTTTTTTTTTGGTAGAATGCAGGCCCCCTTTTCTGCCAGCTTTTTATGAAATGTTTTTCTTTAGTGTTCTCTTGTTTCGAATCAATTAATTGACCTTTCTGATGGGCTAGTTGTTTAGGTCAGGCAGGTGCTGCAGCCATAATATTTTTCCAATAGAAATCCCTTGGAATTTTTAAAATTCAATTAAGAGATTCGTGAAGTAAGTACATAAATGGACTGCCTAACTAGCAATTAGGTATTTTTCATGGAAATTACTTTTAGATTTCTTTGGGTGGAGAATTTGTTCGAAAAAACAAAATAAGGCCCCTTTTTATTACGTTTTCAAATATAGCCCATAGCTATGATGGCTAGTAAGTTTCTGAACAATAAACATGTAGCAGCTTTTCTGAAAATTTTGAATTTTTCGTTTTTAAGCTCGTTAGTTGGGCAATTTTGAATATCGTAGATGAAAACAGAATCTGCATGCTTTGACATAGTTTCCATATATTGATGATATGGCTAGAAGGCAAGAAAAATAATTAATTTAAAAAAATCAAAAAAATGTTAAGGTGTTGCAGTTTTGGGCGGTTTGTGCTGGTTAGAGTGGGCGTGGCCACATCAGCAAACAAACCGCATGCCTAATCTAAACTTTCTAGCTTTTATAGTTCCTCAGATCTCGACGTTCATACGGCTAGATCGAATCGGTTATTGATCCTGATCAAGAATATATATACTTTATATGGTCGGTGAAGCTTTCTTCTAGCTGTTACGTACTTTTCAACGATCTACTTACCCCTGTACTCTATGGGTAACGTTATATGTTTATTGTATACTATGATTATTATAAAACAAATTCCTCTCAATTAAGTAAATAAAACACTGTGTGTACATGATTTTTCCATTCCATTAACCATAGCTTTCATTCTAAAAGTAAGAATATAAAGATTTCCATCAAATATTATTATTGAATGTATATCTTTCCAAAATTCAATAATACCTTTTCGAGCTAGATTGCTATATCATCGGATGTAATTAAAATTTTGTTTTCACTCGTTTCGACTCGTGAAATATTTATATTTTTCTGACCTGGTTTCCCCTTAAGTTGTTTGTAGCTTTTAAAATTGAGAAGAATCATTTTTATAAAGTATTTTATTCGGTAATCTAATTATTAATAACCATGTCTTGTAACTCTGGAGCGATGTTTTCAGATTGTTCTAAAAGTTAAGTTTATATTTTACTTTAATATAAACGGCGATTTTAGCATCATTTGTAGTTGTGGCACTTCTGAAGGTCATTAGGGACGTTGAAAAGAAATTGCGGAATCCAATCAGAAATGCAAACGCCTACCGCGGTCTAATTGGAATCGGGCTGTTATTGTGGCTCGCCCCCATTTATAATGAACTGAAAATATTTGTGTAATCCTTTGTCGCTGTTTTGGCATAAAATTAATTACATAATTTAATTTGAAAAGCAATTCATTACACTTGCATTAGTGTACTGTTGTTGTTGGCCATAATCCCTTGCATTAATTGGAGCCAGAATGCTGGTGTGAAATGTGTGAGTATGTTTGTATAGTGTCGGGTGGATGTTCAACTGTAACCCATATTTCGCTCACTCTTCCTCTTGCACTATGGGAAATTTTACCACTTCTTCTGGTCAAAATGAATAGCTGGAGATCGGAGAACGATATTAAGATCATGTTTTTAGAATTGGGTTACACTAGCACATATCTTTTGACACAAAAAATTGTGGGTGTGGCCCCGACCTTATATTTAATTAACTAATTTTGTATAGGGATTCCTCTAATTTCGTATGTTTTTCCTAGTCAAATAATAACCACAAAAATAATAACAAATTAATGTAACAATTCAGCAACAGCCCTTCTGCTGAAGTTAGTTTGAATTCGAAGAAATAAGAAAAAAAAAATCGCATTGGTTCAAAAGATATTAAAATATTTGGATGAAGGAAAAAACTTATCGTTTCGGAGAACCATATACTGTACGTGCAACAGCTGATTTCTTTGTTGTGGTCAATTATGAATGCATGGATTTCATATTATCTTAATCGACTTGCTTTTATAAAATAGGTTTTGGCCAAAAAAAAGGGGGTAAATTTCCCATAGTGCATTGGAACGAGCCATCGGACGGGAAACTTCAGTGATCGGGAGTCGAATCAGATTGTCTGCTTCTGTTAAGTTTAACATTGGTATTTCTCTCGAGTGAGCCAACTCTGTGGTCCACTCAACTCAATCAGTTTCTGGTGCGAGTGAGATGACCATAGTGGCGTGGGCGCCTTGAGTGGCTATCGTGCTGCGGTGTGACCACGCGTGCGCAGAACGAAAATACCGCGGAAGCGCAAAAGTACCAGAATTTCCCTGGTATCGCGCTCTCTCTCTCCCGTTGAGCGCAAACACCCACCCCGAGCGCCGCCTGCACCGTTGTTCATCAGTGTATCTGCTTCGCCCTGCTTGGGCTACTCATTCGGCGAAAATTAATGGTGGTGTTCGGTTCTACGTCGCGCAAGGCACAGTCTCTAGAGTCTCGCAGAGCTAAGAATACATCTCAGAAAATCGGCAACCAATATCCCAAGTTCAGCCAAGTTTGCGGTGTGTAGGCAAGCCATCGAAAAGTAACGACCGAAATAACGGCAGTTGTCGCATAGCAAATGCCAATTGCGAATTGCGAGTTGCAAACGCAAATCAAAGTGTGCGCAGGAGAATAAGAAACAAAGAAACGCAATTAACAAACGTGAAGTAACAATCCGGCAAAGCGAATAAACCCGATACCGATTTCGATCTGCACCAGAAAAACGTGAGCTCCTTTCCTCTACCTACAGATTTTTCCCAAGCGGTGTTTTGTGTTCTGTGTTGTGTGCTCTGTGCGTTTGATTAACAACAAATTAAGTATAATTAAAGCGTTCTCTCGCCGTAAAGCGTTTTTTCTCTGTAGTTTACTTTACTCCAACCGGCAAAAAAAAGCCGTCGCGTGTTGCTGTCTGTGTGTTTGCCTTCGTTGCGTGTGTATATATATATATATATATATATATGTGTGTGTGTGTGTGCATTGCATACAGCTTTTTAAACTTTGTGCAAAAATGAAAAGCAAAGGAAGAGGTGGAACAAACGAAACGAACAAAATAAGTCCAGCATCCACTCAAATTGATTTTTGTTCTCCGTCGTTATTTTTCCTAGTTGCCTTCTCGCGTTCTCCGCTCTTTGTTGTCATTGCCGATTGCCTTTGTGCCTGCATTCGCCCTGCTACCCTGTAAAATCCGGGAACGGCCAGGAATGTGATGAGTTCGATTGTTTTGGTGCCGAACCACCCCTATTTACTGCGCTTTAAGGGAGGCGCAAGCATTGTGCTCCCATTTCCTTAACGAGTTTTGCATTTCTGCTGCCCAAGTAATCAGAAATCCAGAAACCAGTCCCAATACGCTCTCTATACCCTGGCAAAGAAAACGAATAAACGCGCGTCTTTCTCCCGCTCTCTCCCTTCTTTGTCTCTCGCGCTCTGAGCGCAAGTCGTTCTTCTCGCTCAATTGTTCAATTGCCAGACAAACTGGCTCTGGGTGCACTGGTGTGTGTGCGAGTGGCGTCGGCCAGTGTTGCAAAGCGCCGTCCAGATGGACTTAAAAATTCTAATTGGCGTGGGCAGCGACTCGAGCAAAACGCGCGTTTTTCATACTTGTATTTAGCACACTTTGCACTTTTATTCTAGCTTCAAATATTGCTGCGTTTAAGTAGTATCCCTATATCCCTACACCTACATTTTGAAAAAAGTATTCTTACACTTTTAATCTGAAGGAATGGGAGATTTCCGACCTGTATAGAAATTTTTGGATAATTATTCTTGAAACGCGCCCTCAAAAAAGTCAATAATAACGTTTTTATTTATTTTGTAAACTTTGTTTCAAAGCTGTTATTATGGAACTTTTCCATTCGATTTATTTCTGTGTATGCAGATTGCGATAGAAGACCTATCAATTCTGACAACCACGTCTTCGAGGTGCTAAAGAGAATTAGATTGAAGAATCAGTTTTTGGAATATAGTTATAACATATCTGTAGGGGTACTATATATCCTCTTAATTAACTAAAACACACAAAGGCAGGAGTTGGACTCTTTGATTTATTTGTTACTTTCCGTGTTCAGCTTTAGCATTCGACTGACTTCCTCTCCGTTTGCGATCTGCCTCTGTGCTTGTTGCTACAGGGCCGATGTTGCGAAACAGAGAGAATGCCACCCGAAAGCGAACAAGTACTTAATGTTTATATACTATGTTGCTATTATGAACTGAACTTATGTATGTGTACCTCTAGCCTACTACATATCATTCTTCAAGGTGATCATTACAGCTGCCGATCCCAAATTTAATCAAGTATTCGCCATTGAATATTTAATTCCATTTGTTACGCACTGTAAGTTTTTGAGTTGTGTGGAGTGCATATAAACTAAATGAGTATTTTTTTTCGTGGAAAAGTCGGCTGACGCTTGGCCAAACAATATAAATAAGATACTCCAATCTCCAGGGCTAAGAATCAATTTTGGCAGCCAGCCCTTTTCCCCATTTCCATTTTTCGTGGTGTTAAAACACTTCCGCGTCGCCAAACGTTTGACTTTCTTTCCTTTTCGGTACATATTTATAATACGAACGAAATATAAGTCTTATCAGACCCTGCCAAGCAACAAATTCATCCCGGCAAAACTTTTCGTTTTTGTTGCCGCCTGCAGCTGGAAAACTCAATTGTGATTACTTTTGAAGGCGAACCCTTCATCGCCTCGCTGCACTCGAAAACGATTTCGAAACTTTAAACGTGCCAAAAAATGAATATAGGCCCCTTGTTAAGAGGTATTTTTAGATCTTTTTCACTAACTGTGGTCTTTAGTAGCAGCTTAACGTGGTGGTGGTGGTAGAAAATCTTTCAAATCTCATAACTGTTACTTTTATTACCGTAAAGTTGCAATTGGATGTTTTTTTATAGTAGAGGCTGCCTCTATTAAGAAATTAGAAACTTTTAATTGGGTGTTGATTACTTATCACTTGAACAAATTGATAATTGTAGTAAATTAAATGAAAAATGTGATTTGGACAAGGAAAACATTCAAAATTTTTAGCACCGAGCTGAATGTAAAATTCAAATATAAATAACGAACATTTTGAAATATTTGTTCAGTTACGTCTGGTAAATGCCAAGTTATTCTTACGTCTGTTTTTTTTCAGTGCTGCGCTTAAACTAACATTTCCCATCCCCTGATTCCCTTTGTTATTGTTGGGTAATATCATTTACTATATCTACGAATAATGGGGGAGGAACTTTGCCGAACTCGGCCCACTGCAATTATTTCCATCTTCTATTCACAGCCACCAATTGGAGCTGAAACTATTTTTTATTGCATTACATAGAGTCGGCGGAGACATTATTTAACTGAAGTTAATTTTGTATATTAAAAATGCGCAACAATTTCGATTTCACGAGAATTTAAGAATGAAGTTATACGAAAGAAAGTAAAAATACTGAAAAATATTTGTAAACAATTGAGCAGTTTTTAGCAGCAGTTTTTTTTTTTATTAGATTAATAAATAACGAATTTCTTTATTATCCTGCTAGTTAGTTATTAGTTAGAAGCTTTAAAACATTATGCAAGTTAAAAAATTCTTCTTATATTTAAGTTATTAAAATTTCCTACTCAAATTCCCATTCAGTTGAAGTGAATTACATTTACATTTCTCACCAGTTAAAAAACTAACCACTATTTTGCATTCTAAAGATAAATTGCTGTTTTTCATTGTAGGCACAAAGGTATCCAAACTTCTTGTTAGTATCATTCCCAGCCAGTTTCTCGTGCCGCTTTTCTTTACACGCTTTTCATTCTTTAGTTGCATTTTCTTTTCTGCGAACTTTTCGCCTGTTTTGTGCAATCGCTTTGTCGCCGTCGCCGTGGCCGTCGTTTACCTCTTTGCCATCGTCTTCGTCGTCAACGTCATCAGCGTTTTGCCTTTGTTGTGTGCATTTTCCTTGCCGTTTTCCATTTACTTTTCCCCCGTCGCTTTGCTTGCTCGTTCGTTCTGCTGCGTTGGATTTCAACCTGTCAAGCGGCCGAAAGGGGGCGGTGGGTGGATCGGCGGAGCGGTGGTGTGTGAGTATCTGTGTGTACGTTGGCTGAACTGCAGATTGAGGCCTGTACTTTGTTGCATTTTCTAACTGGTTGGGCTAGGACCCATCGCCGTTGTACAGTGCATTCTGCATTCTGTAGGCCGTTGACTGCATCGAGTGGCGTCGCCTTCCTGCCGCCGCTCCCCCTTGGCCCCTTCGCCCCCTTGTCACTCCACCACCCCCTCTGCCACCGCTTATCGTTGACCCTGCGCGCCACTTATTGCGTTCCTCTTCGCCTGCATCTTCTGATTTCTGCTGCTTCGGCGACAGTGCAGTGCATTTCTTTTGCTTCGAAGCCCCACCAGAGTCGAGCACTCAACCCTGTTAGTGGTGGTTACAGTTGGGGTACAGTGAGCACTCCGTGAAAGAAATTGGCTTAGACTTTAATTAGGATAGTTCACAAAGACGGGGTGATTTCGACCAGATATCTTATGTGATTAACTAATTAATAACTAAGAAAATTCTTTTTTGGCTTGACAGAATTTGTTGAGGCCTTATCTCAGCATCATTATTTTCTGATCTGTTATGCATCAGCATTACTTATTACTCAAAATTTTGATGGAGTTTTCTAAATTTTCAGTCTATCTATTATATGTTATTTTCAGCGATGCCAGACCAATATGCCAATGCGGAATGCATTTCTTCTGCCAAACGAGTGGCCATATCGAGGACGCCCTGTCGTGCAGAAGTGGGCATAGGCATAGGCTCTTTCTGTAAGGGCTTTTGGCTGGTGGTGCTGCTGATACCTTGCCACTTAACCGCTTTTCCGTCTTTTTGCTTTTGTCTTTTCACACTCTCCGCCGAATGGATGAGACGGGGGATTCGGTGTAGGAGCAACCACCTGACCTGCCAACCAATTGGCGTATGCCACCAAATGTCATTTAACCCACCCGAGCCCACTCAGTCCACCCATTCCACTCCTGTCCGCTCTCTTGGCTGGTGAAATATGCAAGGCAAATGTAATCATTATTGATTTTGTGGTCTCTCTGGAACGGAGAACTCGGAACTGAACTGAACTGAGCTAAACCGGTCCGGAAAGGAGGGGGCTGACTGGGCATTCGCACACATTAGTATGTTAGATTATCCGAGCCGTTTGCTGCTGAGGCTGCTTAAATATGCAAGCCGTTGACGATCCTTTGGCGGAGCGAACGGGCAGTCGAATGGATGGGGGCGCCTAAGGAGACCAAGGACCCGTCACACACATTAGAAATTTAACAGGTTAATGTCCAAAGTCGTAAAGGAGACCATTTATTTATGGCCACATTCCGACTTCCCTCGCACTCAGTCAGGGTCTCCTAATTTTCATAAAATATATGAGACCACCCCCACTCGAGTGTGTGCGTGTCGTGAACATAAAAATCTGTGAGGCAGACGCTTGCCTTGAGAGACCTTGAAGGGCTTGATAATGACTGCCGCCCCTCTAACCAACCAGCCCATCCCTTCCATTCACCCCCTTTGTTGCCAGCATAAGCTTTATGTTGTTCAGCTCCTTCTGGTGGTTGGAGGTACAAAAACACTCGCTTCTTTTTCGGGCCAGCTGTCAGATTTGTCAAAGGAGTGAAGGACTCGAGCGGCTTGGGGCAGCTTGTGTGGCAGGAAGTTGCTTTGGCGACACAGCCAACGGGAGCGGGAAATGCATGAGCTTTTTTGAAGGCGGGGTGGGGGGTCTGGGCCTGGATTCGGAAGGAATGTATCTATCAATCTTCATAATTGCACGCGAAGGGTAAAGCTGGAAGTGCAAGTATCCCTCGCTTGCTCCTTGGTTTCGCAATCTGCAAATACATGGAATACATTATTCACTGAAGAGAACCACAATTCGAATTTGAATAGGGTCCTTATTCTAAACGATAAAGAAATCTTTGAAAAGCATTTTAGTAATTTACAATAAACATTCTGTACATCTAATTAAGCTTTTTCTTTGACACTGAAAATGTTGCCAGATCTGAGTAAACTTGTTTCGTATTTAATAACTAGTTTTATATTTTTTGTTTTTAATTATATGAGTTGCTATGTAGATCTTATGACCAATTTTAAATAAACTTAATAATAATAGAAAAAACTAAAGAAATGTATATTATTTTCCAGTGATAGCAAGTTTGATAGACTTTAGTTATCTTAGAACGCATTCCGGATACATATTTTCCCCTGTACCTGTGTTCGATTAAACCCGTTGTCCAGGAAGTATTTATCAAATCAAAATGGTATCTGGTTAAACTGAAAAATATTCGCAATCTGAACCAGTTCGATTTGCATCTCGAAATGTGTGTCTGCAGTGCGGATAACCAGTTGGGTGGGCACATTAAGCCGAAAGTAGCCGTTGTTTCATCAATGCTGCTGACAGTTGCAAAATGTATCGGCCAGTTGGCTAAACTGCATCTTGGTGCACCCCGTCCGATGGCCAGGCAATCTTTTTTCCGAATCCTAAACGCATTGCTCCGCACTATGCTCCCTGTTGCCATGTGGCATCTCGTGGGGCATGTGTCTGGTCAGACATTCGTCCGTCTACTCAATCATGGGCTTTGACCATTTCTAGCCGCCGCAGCAGCTGTCTTTCCATGTTGTTGTTGCTAATTACCACACTGCCAAATACCGAATCGCAAAAAGGCAGGCCAGAGAAACTGCAATAAACATTGATTTTCCAAAGACGTCGAGGCGGCTTTAACCACTTGACCATATTGGTGTCGTCGCTGGTCCATATTTGGCCGCGGCAAAAAGATCTTTTATTCCCAAGAAACTGCAGCAAACAGTTGCCCAATTTGCCGGAGTCGCATTGCCTAGATAGTTTTTACCTTGCCATCCAGCTCCGAACCATTAGCGCATGTAAGCTGCCTTGCTTCCCCGGTGCCAAATGTCAACATATCAATTCCAATCGCAGCTAAGATACATATGTATCTCTGAGATACGCCGATACGGCTACAAATCTTATGGCACGGCGGCAATGCGAACAATTCTAAACGGGTCGACATCGACAGAGACTACGACCTGTTTATGCAAATCAGGCGAGAGGCCGAGAATATCTTGTTCGCGAATTTCTATTCAAAAGTTGATCAAAAATATACAAAGGCGAGAAAAAAGTAAAAACATTTTTATTGAGTTAAACTGACTGCAATGTGTGGGCTGCTTGGCCTATAAAGGCTTTCAACGAGCAGAAAAGCAACAAGGGGGCCGCGGAAAGTCGGGGGAGCATTTCAATTGCGGGGCGTACGAGATTATTAAGGCAATTTGATGATTAATACTTGAGCTCGTAGTAATGGAAGCGTATCAGAGATTGCGCATTATTGGCTTGGAACGGAATTTAGTTTTTTTTTTTTTTTACAGAGCCCTAAGCTTATAGCAACCCTACTTCCCACTTTAAAGCGAAAATCGTTTAGTGAATTCGTGAAGTCTGTAATTTGAAGTATTCCATGAGAAGCCTTTAATTTCTGAGCCGATCCCAGTCCCTGAAAATTGAAAAATTCCGCTGGAACCTTCGATTATACTGAATTGTACGAGTACACCTTCGCGAACTTTGCTCTATCTAAAATTTAAAGAATTAGATTAAAAGAAAGGCAATTTAACCTAATCATGTAACCTAATCATTTACCAAAAAAAAAAACCCCTGGATTTGTAAAGTATATAGGCGTTTTTCCCGCGCGATTAGCTTTTTAACGGCAGTACTACCTTACCTTTCTTATTTAGGCAAATGGCTTTTTCGCTGATTTCGTGTAAACATTTTGTCCGGCAATTCATTATTTTTAACGTGACGCATAGCGAGAGAAGCTATTTGTTGCTCTCGCTTCGTGTGGAAATGCTCTCCAGCTCGGCGTTTGATAAACAATTATGAAGGCTCTCTAAAAACGCCTACTGTTTGTGTTTATTTGGTTTTAAATATTTTTGCTTGTTCGTTTTGATCAAGCAAAAAGGTGTGAGTGTATGTGTCACAGTTGTTGGCTTGGACTTTGTTTATGTGTCGGCATTTTCATTCATAGTCGGTCGGACAGTTTTAGATGATAAATCTTTTTATGCGAGGGGCAGCACGCGTTATTTTTTCATACCAAACACTCATCACGGCTGTAGCTGTATCTGTATCTGAATATGTGCTCATGTATCTGTAGCTAAAAATGTGTGCTCTGTGTGTTACGGCATTATCATTAGCTCTTGGGAATTTTCGTTTTCCTCCTCAGGCAAGTTCATTAACTTTTGAATTGTGCGCGGGGGCAACAATTTGTCAAAAATTCCGTCAGACATGCGATTTTTTAATTATTATTTTATATGCCCGGATTATGTGCACATAACTTCTGTCTATACGTTGTTTACTTCTCGTTCTCATTCTCTTTCTCGGACTCTCGATCCACACTGACCCATATGCGGCGGTGTGAGCTGAGCATTTCTTCTCCATAATTTCCTATTTATGTTTGACATGCTAGCTACCAAATAAAAGTTTGACCAAGCAATTAAGAAGGCCCAGACAAAGTTGTGTCCGGTTTTAATTTTTGGAGCTGTCGTTGATTAGCTGTTGCTGCCCCACTTGACCAACTGATGGAGACACTGACTGACCGACTGTCCAACTGACTGACTGACTAGCTACCTGCTGAGCTGGTTTACTTTAGCTTTTAACATCTGTATGTTTAGGGGTTAGCAGTACCAGTTCCGTTTAGTAGTCCAAAATGACGTCACAATGATTAAAAACCAGAAAAGGCTAGGCGAAGTTGAGCACCTGACTATGGGACAACAATGGATTATGCCATATCAGTCATAATTCGCATAATATTCGTGCGAATCGCCGTTGAGGATAAGCATGACACCCGCTTTTGAAGTCAAGGGTACAAGTTTGTAGTACCGGTTCAATAAAACCAGCATAGAAATCAAGCCGAATTCAATATTTGGTAGCTTCCTGATGCTAAGAATCTACTGTCTCACGCAAGACAGTAGATTAAATCAGATTATTTATTTGCATGTTTAAATTAAACGGAATTTATAAATCGGGCGTAATGTCTTCTCTATGATGCGTTTGCATTGACCGAGGAGTAATTTTCCATTTCCTGGCCAAAAATAAACATTTCGAATGTGTTTTCCAACAGCTGGTTGCCAAAGTAACTTGGCCTCAAGAGAAAAATCCAATAAATTCATCTTTTAGCGGCCAAGTTTGTTTATCCTAGAGATACTCTCCCTAGCTCATTTAGTTTTCCGCTTTAAAATTATTTACTTAGCTTGAGATGCTAGTGAATTAGAAGTTTTAGTGAGGCAAATTCCATATGCAAATGTTTCCGGTGGAGATTCTGATTTATTTCTTGAATGATTTAAACTATTTTGTTTTCCACTTGCCCAACAGCATATGTTCATTAAATTCACTGTTTTCTCTCGTTTCAGGTACGTGTCCATGCATTGAATTTTGTGCCAGCGATTTTTGAATACATCTCCTGTTTCGTGTAAGGTCTTTTCCCCGCCCATAAATTGTCTGGCTGTTAATAGATTTCTCGGAATGGACTTTTTCCAGTAGCAGATGTTTTAGTAATTAAGGCATTCATCACTCTAGTTGGCTCGCCAGCGATTTAGCCATCAACAAATTAGGATTAATAATGGGAGCAAAGTGGTGTAGATTAAGGGGAGACAATCGCGTAGTGATTATTTTAATAGGCCGAAAATCGATGATATCAAGACAAACCCTTGTTATCGTTCATTTCTGCTAATGGCGCTGCATTTCAGACTTTCTGCACTTTGCTATTGTAGACTTTTTAACTGAATTAGATATATGGCAACAAAAACTTGCTATAATTAGTAGCACAATCAATATTTGAACAATTAGGTTTATTGACCCGGGGCGCTCCCAAGTATGGTTAACAATTTCCGGGCCAGGGAGGAAGTTGCTTATTTCGCAGTGCGGACTTCTGATCCCCGCTTTCAATCAGTTTGTTTTGCGGTCGGTTCGGGAGTGGCTTCTAAGAACGGAGTATAAGTTTGATGGCTGACAAATAAGTATCAGAGAAATTGTTGAAAACTCATTTTTCTCCGGCAAGAAGGAAAACTAGTTATTCCTGCATCTCTTCTGCCTCTTTTTTGGGGTTATGAAAAGTTTTCCCAGCCCGGGCAGCTGGCTGGCGGTTATCCAGTAGCAAAAACTCGTATCATGGCCGAGAAGCGTTCGTCTCCATCCGATTGCTATGTGCCCGGCCTGGACCAGAAACTTTTCCATCATAATCTACTTAACTTTTGCTGCAATCAATTGCAGACTTTTGTAGCAGCGTTGTGCCGCTTCATTGCATTTTACACAGCCTCCTCTCAGTCGGTTCTCCACCCATATCTGTGCAAGATTTCTTTGTATAGATACAGAACACACAGAGAGATACTTTTCCTTTGCCAGTGCTTCTGCCTCTGCCATTGCCTTTCCTCTTCGCATTTGTTGAGCGGTCCGGGCCGTTAATAGAAAAGTTGTCAATGTTTTTCAGAAAACGGTGGGGGGGCAGAGGCGTCTGTCAGTCGCGCTTATCTTATCAGTGCAAAACGGAGGGAGGTGCAGTTGCAACTTTCTGCTGCCTGTCTTTTGCATAGTCTGGGTTGCGGATGCATCTGCGTTTCGTCCGGCTTCGAATATGTGTGTAGCCCCCGCAGCGGATACAAACGCATCAACGACACTGTGGACGAGTTTCTCCTACAAGCGAAAGCTATCGAAATATGTACACAAAGAGAGAGAGAGAGGACACACAAAAGCTCCGCAGATATAGATACAGCCCACAGGCGGCACATGCATTCTGTAGATACAATATCTTAAAGATGCACTGAAGCGTAATTGCTGTTACCTATTCCAATGCCCTCCCTGCACTCTCTGCTGTCGCCAATCGCCTGGCAGTGCATTCTTGTTGAGCTTGTTAATAGTATTGGACAAAAACAAGAAAGCTATTGGTTTCGGCCAGAAGCGAAGGTTACAGTGTATTTATCAAACAAAGGGCAATGTTCCTTACATCGCAAACGACGGGAAATCATTTCTCCTCTAGTGCAACAAATGGAATGGGCAAGAGGTGCTTTGTAAATAAAGATTAAATACGTTTAGAACTTAAGCTTGGCGTTGCATCGTGTGACATCTCATGGGACGCAAATGTCAAATGTCAATTTAGTAGATTAATATTCGCATAGGCTTGGAACATTTATCTAGTTATTGACGCTTAGACTAAAAACAGCCCAGACCAAGGGTAATAATTTCAGGTTTATCCTACTATTATTACTCATATAACACCAGCAACGAACCTTACGAATGATTTCCCCTACAGAAATATCGAACTAATCAACTTTCGACTAACCTGCTTAGTCATCTTGGAGCCGAATTCCCAGCTCTCAATTTGTCTGGGGATTTGGATGCTTGGGTCAAGCCATTTTGAGCCCTGAAGCCCCCAAAGCCCTCGTCTTCCCAATGCACCTAAGTATCTCGTTTTTCAAAATTGGCACATGAGTCTCTCGCTCGCTCTTTTCGATTTGGTGCGAGTATAAGACATTGTGCTCTACTGACTTCTGGCTAATTGTTTGCTGCCGCTTTGTTATTGCTGTTGGCAGTATCTATCTGAGCGAGTAAGTGGATGTATCTGTGAGTATCGAGTATCTATTTGCCATTGCATTGTTGTCTCGTTTGCGCACATAATTGTAATTGATAGTTTGACTTTTACTAAGCTGGAAAGAGAGAGAGAGTCGGCTGCATTGTGCATTAGTTAAGGGCTCTGTTTACGGCTCTGCTTCTCCGTTGTTGTTCCTCTGACAGGGTAATTGGATAGCTACGAAAGTACGAATGTACGAAAATAGTCCAACCTAAAGACCTTCAGCTTGACTCGGGACGGCAACGCTTGAATCACTTGAACTGTGATATTTTCCGCATTAGACCTTTGCAAACCAGTTTTCCCCCACATTGCGCGACATTACTCATACGCCAAGTGGAACATTAGCACTTCTCTCCGATGAATAGCTCAGTTCTTCGCCAAATTATGTGCATTTGAAACGTGTGAGCGGGCAAAGAGGTTCATTCTCCTCTTCCTTATCCGTTTTTGTTGTTATTCTATCGAAAACTCAATCAGTTTAAGTTCTTATCCCGCTCGCTTGCTACACAGCAAACAAGTTGCTTGAATCGCTGAAGCATATTTGGAACAAGGCTTAGATAGCTAGCATATATACTAAACATTTAAAGCATACTTCCAAAATAATCAGACATTATATATTCATCTTTTTTTTTAAGTTTCAATAGAAGAGTTTAGTTCTAGAGGTACATTATTTTTTTTTCAGTGCATGTGCAGCGAAATCGGGTGCATGTGTGTGTTTCGCCATCCGTTGGCTACTTGCGCTCTTCCTCTTCTTGCTTTTTCTTTGGTAGTCCATTGCCTGTTTTTAATTTTTTGCGTATGTCGAGCGTTCATTGCCCGCGATTTGCTGTTTCTGCTTTTTTTCTCGCCCTGTTGTTTGTATTGCTTTGGCTTTGCTGCATTTTGATTTTATTTTATTCTTAACGCACACACAATTTGGTAATCTGCCTCGCTGTGCTCTTCTGTTTTATTTTTAATTCGCTTAGTTTTGCATTTTGTTAGGATCCAGTTAGATACATACATACATATATGGATATGCTAGATGGGTGTTGGGTGGGGTGGTGGCATAGCAATTGAAGCCTTCAAGGTTACAGTGTTGACCTTCTTCCAAATACTCATCTCTTCTGCGGTGGCCAGAAAATATGTTGAACTTAAAGTGAAATCTACTATCGATTAATAGCTGAGGAGACCAATTATGTGCCAATAATAATTTGTACTTCCTATGTTATCTGTCTTCATAGATTTCAGGTATTTCGCATTAGATCGTGCTATTTTTTGTTATCGTCAGACTACGACCGATTATAAAGTTCTTGCTGAAAAGTTTACCCACACTGAACGAAAAGTTTGGGGTTTTAGACAATAGTGTTGTTTAAGTTATACATATTACGAATAATATCAAATATATTGTTCTAATATTAGTTATTTAGTTTGTAGTTAGGTTGAAAGTCATCACGTTTGACTCTGACTCTCTCTAAACTAAAACATGATACATAATTGTAATGGTTTTTGATCGTGTTCTAATTGCCTCGGTTTGGGACCTATTACCACATTTTTATGGCGCTTGTACCCCACTTCCTCACCCCGCCTTTTGATGGCTGATAATCGCTACAGCCGATTGCTTATCAATTTATGGTCGTGTCGCATTTTTTGGCCCTGCCGTTGGACTCAGTCACTCAATCAGCCGGTTAAACGTACATATGTATGTATATGAACGTGCATTTTGTATTAAGAGAGCTCTGCGTGGAAAGAGCCACATTTACTCGCTGTTGTAGTTAATGTGCTGCTTTAATTTAACTGAATCGCAGTCACAATGCAGCGGGAAAGAGAGGCGGGCGGTACAAGCTGTTTCGCATTTTATTTGAAATTCTATTTTTATTCACTTGCCCATGCGTTGTGCTGGCCGCTTTTTTGCTTTGTTTTTGCTGCTGCCTTTTTGCTTCGCATTTTTACTTTGGCCTGCCAACTATTTTTGTTTACTATTTACTTTGTGTTGTTGTCGCTCACTGTCCCCGCCGGCATTTGCAAGGGGCGTGGCAGAGAGGCGGAGCGGAGGGCTTAGTGCGTTGATTTCCCGACCTAGCCGGCGACAATATTTGTTGTGCACTCGACGCCAAAGCCGCCAGGAGAGGCGGGAAAGACAGGCGATGCGCGACGGGGAGCGGGGTGAAACAGGATTCACAAAAGCGGGTATACTGCAAAATAGCAGGGGTAAGGGGCAAGGGGCGCGGCGAGGGGCCAGACAAAGGCCAATGGGAGGGAAGGCAGCCCGTCCGGCATTTTTAGCACTAGACTGAAGGAGCCGGAGCCTAGGCATTATTGCGGCTACAGTGGGCCAAGCGCGCAGAGATGTGATCAAAATCCAAGCGAGTTCTAGTAAAAAGTTTAATTAAAACAGGTAGATTCTGTCGAATCTTGCATAAATATATTTCAATAGAAATGTAATACAACAGGAATGCAACTTAGTGGTGGTTTCTGAGAAAACAATAATTGCTTATAGAAAACAATTGAATTTCAGTGTTTATGTCAGCTTAGTATCTCTGTAATGGAGCCTTTATAATATTGAATGAAAACCGATTAATATCATGGAAGTACTTGCACTTAGTCCATGTGGTTTTTTGTGGCTTAACCTACCGCGGACAACTGATCGTTTCATTCTTCGATTTATTAGTCGGGGCAAGCCAATCAGAAGTGAATTTCTTGTAGTTAGCGACTTGTTAAGGTCAGCATGGGAATTACGTTGTGCTAACAATCCCAGATCCATTTCTCTTCCACTACATGACTTGACAAAATTTTCAAGAAATAAATAATTTAACTTCAATTGGGAATTACGCCGCAATCCCCGTTTCGACCACAAAAGATTCCCACACCTGATGGTTTATGGTTATGGCCACCACTGTGCCAGCTCTGGCTCCCTTCCCCCCTGTCCCCCTGGGCACCTACGGCACTCCACCAGTGCCACTGCCTGGCTGCCAAATGAGTTTCGTAGTCGCTGTTGCTGTTGGTGGGTTGCATGCCACTCGCAATGGCGCAAAAGTTCCTAGACCACTCCAAAAAAGAGAGAAATAAAAAAGCACAAAATTTATATGCGCCGTCGCGCATGCAGTCGCTGCCTCAGTCGGCGTCGAATGTTGACACGTACGACGAAGTCGCGCCTTGTATGGCTTTCAATGGCAAGCAGATTATTAATATTGCAAATGTGTACGGAGCAGGGCGGAGCGGCGATGGCGATGGCGGTGTGGATGTGGATGTGCATGCGGATGGCGAGCGACGGCTGAGCATCCGAGCCTATAAATGTGACTTCGCATTAGGACTATTGGTTTATCTGCCTCTAAGATGGCATTTTGGGGTGGATTAGGCTAGGCGAGTGGCTAGCAGATGCAGGGAGATAATCGGTACGGAACGGGTTGAAATAAAGGTACTCAGAAGTCGGGCCCCTTTTGGGGGTTTCGTCTATCTTAAGGTTACAGCTTGAGGTCTGTTCCATTAAACTTTAGCTCATTAACGGCTTTAATTTTGCCACATTTTTTTAATGGCTAGGCTATTTCGATTTGTTGAGGTAGAGCCAGCCGCTTTAGTAGAATGAGTAAGACAAGTACCAAAACTTCTTCGGTTTTAGTATGTATACAATAGATTGGGTATTTTATAAAGGAATGTCTTAACAATTAGTACAAATACAATATGATTACTTTTAATTTTTAAAAAGCGAACGAGATTGCAGATAATCTGTTGATTGCTAGAAGTAATGGCGCTTCTTGCGTGGAGCCAGCGCTGCATTGCTCCAACTCTCAGCCGTAGGGCAACGTCGTTATCGGTATCAAAACTTCATCATCGCCTTGGCAGAGAACGCATATCGCACAGAGCATATTGCACATTGCACGTTCCTCGTGGGCAACGCCGACATGAGCCTCTTTTGTCTGTTGACTTCCACTGGGTGCATCTGTGTGCCTACAAGTATGCCTACATACACACATATGTATATACGTATATACCGGGCATGGGCATACTCCACTCGGTACGATATGTACATATCGGTGTATATATTTGCAGCTGTCTGCGCTTCAGAGTTGTATAGCAATTGAATATTTGCAAGAGATTTCCGTTCATTAAACCCGACAGCAGCGGCAGCAGCAGCAGCAGCCGCAGAAGCAGCGTGGGGTGGAAGGAGAGGGGAGTACTCCCCCTGAAAGAGATGGCGATAGCAAGTGGAGAACCACCGTAGGCGGACTTTTGGGCCTCAAGGGGGATCCGTTTGGTAGGGAGGAAAAGAAGGGGAATGGACCCGGTACTTGGTGTTGCTGATTTTAATTTTTATTTCATCCTCCTTCCAAGCTAAAAAGTAGATAACAGTGCGAAAGAGAGAGAAGAGGACGGGCCAGAAAGAGATGGAGAGTAGGGAGCTTTGGCTATAATTAAATTCCTCTTTAAAGTTTCGCGCGTCGATTTTGTGTGCATATAGTGGTGGCGAAGCGGAGTTAAAATGCACTCGGGAAACTAATTTCCCAGAAATCTATCAGTTTGCTGTACTCTTTTAAGCTCTTTTAAGATTCAAAAGTAAGTGCGATGAAAGTATGTTTAAAATATACACTATATACCCGAGTTTTATTATTGGCATCGGGGAAACCCATCTGATTTTGTGGTTGGAACAGTTTAAATTCAAAACCACACTACGATGACTTGTAAAATATTGTCATAATACGAATTGAAATTCGCACAAGACTTTTTTCTGTACTCTGGTTTACCCTTACTTAGTTCCAGATGAAGTGGCCGAAAAACATTGATAAAAATTGATAAAAAGAGATTAGCCCGGCCGCGATGGCGAAGTTTGGCCAAGTGTTTCGAATGAAGTGGACTACAACTGGGTAAATTCAGTGCTCATGGGCTTGCTGTGCCTGCATATTGATTGAAAGTTCAATATATAGTATTCTCGGAAATGTATCCACCCATCAAAGTTGCATCCTCAACTCATCCACCCAAGACTGCTCCAAAGTTTGACACAAGTTGGGAAGAAACCGCAACTTTAAGTTCGACCAGGAGTTTTTGGGATTTCTGCGGGAAACTCTTGAGCTTCCTCTTTTAGCTGTTCCTAATTGCTGCACGTTGCATGTTCTCGGGTTCATCTGGGCCATGTAGTAAGCTACCAGCTACTTGCACCGAAACCAACCCAAACTGAACCCATCATAATACCCTTGAAGGATTTTTCGACTTCGATTGTCGACTGACTGATGTGTGTGGTGGCTTCAAATCCGGATATCTTTGCAGTTTTTGCCGGGCCAAGATTGGGACTCAACTTAAACCAGGAAAACATGTTTGCAACTCCAGCTAGGTGGCAATGAAAACTGCTGGAAAAAGCGAAGACAAAGAGCAGAAAAACCTGCAGGTTCCACAACTTTGACTGCTCGGCTCGGTGCGGATTGGATCGGATGGTGAGGAGGAGGCACGCCAAACGCCAAGTTTTCCTGGCCAAACCAGCCACGGTCCCCGTTTATTCATAGAACATGTTTGGCCATTTTCTGCTGGCTGCAGCCAGCGCTTCCGCGCTTCCCGTCGCTCCATTCTCCCCTGCACTTTATGTGGCTTTGGCTTCTTTTTGTTTCTCGTCGCTTTTTGCCCACTGCAGCATGCATTGATGCATTTTTCTTGCTAACAACGGTCAGTTGTGGCCAAGAGGAGGGCGGGGCCCTGCCGTTTTTCTCTTTTCTGCAGGTATGTTGGCCCGGTCTAGTCTGTTTCGACTCGGTTCGGTTAGGTTCGCTTTCTTTCTCTTTTTTCGGAATGGCTTTCCACGTTGACGTTTCTTGTACTAAATGTGCACTAAATGCTATTTATTCCTTTTCGTCTGTATCTGTGTGTGTGCGGGTGCACCAGAGGGCGAGTGTATGTTTCTGGGCAGATCTCTTTCTGACAAGCGGGTAAACAAATTAAAAATGCTCTCGACTGCACCCAAAAATGCAAATAGGATATACTAGGATTGAGAAAGTTTTGCTTTCCGTTTGCTTGATTGGTATATCAATTTGAGTGGCGAGTGCAGAAGTAGGTTAAAAAGTCTTTCATAAAAACTGAAAAATACTAATCTGAGTAAATGAAATGAACAAGTATTTTGAAATTATTTCTAGTTTCTTCCGAGCAACTCTGAACGTGTCTATAATTGGTCTATAAGTGGTTCAATGCAATAATCCAAGCTAGTACTTTGTTTAAAGTATGTAGGGTATAGACTGAACGAAAATCTGTACATCTGTACATATGTGCATCACTCGCATATCTCCTGTTCTAGAGCTATTCTTTACCGGCCGTTTGGCATATTTTCAGCAGCTTCCAGCTACCCACACATTGCTTTGGCTCTGGCAATTATTTCAAAAAGTCATTTTCGTTATACAAAAATATTGCATAACTGCTCTGCTGGTGGTATGAACTGCGAGTGTGGGTTGGGCTGGACTATGGTTTGGTTTGGTCCGGTTCGTTTCGGGTATCCCCCTGTTGCCCATCCTAAACTTTGTGCGGCATTTGTTTTGGTTTTTATTTCCCTTTTTGGCTCGGAAAAATGTATGAATATTAGGGAAAATCTGCAACCGGGGACTGGAGCACTTCTGACGGAGTTGTTTTTGTGTGGATTTGGAATTCAGCCTTAGTTAACCTTTAAGAACTGGCATTTCTGTCATTTCTTTAGCCCGATTCGAGATTGCGATTGTGGATTATCATTGAAAGAGGCCGCTCGCTAAACGGCACTTGAAATGTTTGCTTTCTCGCCTGCCAACTTCATCAGCGGCTTCTTGTCTAACTTTGTTTGCTAACCAATTTGCACCGAAACCGAACCAGAGTGAAGGCAATAGAGATGGAGCCGAAGACTGGACCATCAATCACAAAAGTTTCATTTGGCTATCTCAGAACCAGAACCAGAGTCAGAACGTATATTTCAGGTGGCCTCTGGCGCTACATGAACATCTTCAAACGGAGTGAAAATACAAAATAAAAGTAAAGCCTGAACAAAAGCATTTTTCAAGCATTTCCTTAAGCGTTTTGCTCAGGTTTCATTAGGCAAAGCAAACTTTTACCACGGGAAAGTATAGAGAGTGGGTAGAGCCAGGGCAAGGGGACGGGGTAACAAAGGGTTAGCGAAATGCTGTGGGCTGCCTTTCCATTATGCGAAAGCTCGGGTTGAGCTTTTTTTTTTTATTGGGAACCAATATGTTATTTATGCTCTCTTTAAATTAAATTTTTAAACATTTATTTGCCGCAACAAAAGTCCCGAGACTCTGATTTATTTTTCCGTACACAGCGTTGCTACTTTAATTGAAATTCCTTTGCCATTGCGTTATTTTGCCCACAGGTTTTTTTATTTCGCTAAGCCGTAATTATATTTCTGGCCATCTCAAATCCAATAAGCATTATGACTTGCCGCTCTCTTAGTGCCCTCAAGACATCGTTTGTCCTGGCCTCCGCCCGAAATCGACCCTCACATACTCCGCCGCGGCACACAGCGGCCGGAAAATTTAATGTTCTGCCCATATTTTGTATCTAAAAATAGCTGGGAGAAAAACTTTTTGGCCCGCCTTCCATTTTATGGCCTCAACGACTGTCGCGCTAAATATCCCAGCTCCTGGTCCAGATCCTTGGCCCGCCTGTACCGCCCTTCTGGAAGAGGAGAAGAGCTCTTTTTGCAATGCGAAATGGGAAGCATTTTTGTCGCTTTATTGAATTAAAAATTCAAAATTTGCTCTGGCAGGGCAATTTCTTTCTCCTCTCGACGGCATCGACAGCAAGCCGCCCTTGCCATTGGCCCATCATTAAATTAATAAATTAAAATGGAAAGCACTTTGTTTCAGACTTCATTTTAGAGCGCACCACTTCCCTCTTTGGGCACAAAAGCGATGAAATTATTAATTTATGTCATTTACTTACTCGGAGCTGTAACATTTTTAAATTACCCCCGACGTTTTATTAAAATGAACGGAAGAGATTTTCTAACGCTCTATAATTGGAATTGAGTTTCGGTCCGCCTGCAAAGCGCAAAGCTCATTAGTGGATATAGTTAGTTGGAGTCGGATGTTACCATGGACGAACCAAATGGCCCAACATAGAAATTCTATTAATTTCAAATAAAGAAATGACCATATATGATATCAATTACTGTTTTCAACCAAATCAATATATAGAAAAGTATATTTTTCTACTATAAATATTTAAAATATATTTTAACGTTTTCTCGCAACTAAATTTTATTTATGTTCTTCTTAATAGACTTTTTTTTTGTCATAAATAGGTGGTATTTTCACCACAATTTTGGTTACTTGTTTTTTGACTTTGTCCCACTGTGTTTGACATCAGAAAGCTTCCTTCGGGCAAATGTCTGCGTCTTCCTGCTCCTTAATAGATTTTGTATTTTGATTGATTGCCTCGCTTATTCAATTGTGTTTGTTGTATCCCCCACCTTCGATGCTCCTCCAATCCCCACTAAACCAGTCGGGCGGGCTAAACCTCCCACCTCCAACTACTTCTCCTTCTCCGGGACACAAAGTCGCGTCTGCCTTGGCTTATGAAGCGTGTGATTGCTTTACTTACTGCTCCGCTCCAAGATGGTCTGTTATGGTATGGTATGGTCTGGTCTGGTCTGACAGGATTTAACTGCATTATTAGTTAAATCTGTAGCAAAAATTTCAATATCGATGCGGTAACCTTATCGTTTCGCCGTCTGTTTTCCCGTTCCCAGTTCCCTGGGGCGGTTTGTGCGGGTGCCTGGGGTGTGGGCAACCTAAATGAATTTTAATGCCCTTTAAAGCGACTTTCATATGCTGACTGGGTTCATGTTCTAGTTGCTGTTGTTGCGAAACCATACTAGGCACCCAGTGAATGGGTGGCTTAGACTTGCACTGTCAGATACTTTTCGAAGTGCACTGTTGCATAAAAGCCGAGAGCAAAAAGCTCCCCTTCGGTCGCTACCCCTCAAATGGCCAACTTTTACGTCAGTTACCATGTAAGCTAATACCAGTCAAAAAAGTTGAAATCGCCACGCCCCTCAGATTGTATCCGTTGACATTTGACCGACAAATGTTTGGGACCAAAGGTGTGTGTGGATATATCAAAGAGCGAGTGGGAGAAGAGGGATTGAGATGATATGAGCTGGGCTTTTTCCCAAAATATTTTCCCAATTTCCCCTCGGCGTTGGAGCAATTGCAGCTGCAACATCCTGCACATCCGCTTCTAATTAGCGAAAGGATAACGAGATCGGTCAGTTATATTCAATTAGCTAATTAATGGCCAGGCCTGAAGGGGTTCCCTGTTAGCCTTAATTGGTTTCGAAATCGCAGACTTAAAATTACTGGAGGGCTACTTGTGGTTGCATTGCGATTAAATTTCAATTGAACTTAAATTTAGGGTCAATTGAAATGGGAACATTAATGAATATATAGTGCATGTTAAGTGAGGATCTTAGCAGTATTAGGTCCACTTATATTTAATATAATCATTTTTCAATTCTCGACATTTTCTTTGCGAATTATCTAAACGTATTCATCGTACTCGATGGAATTTTAAAATCATTTTCTGTGCCAACTTGAATTTTATCTCCATTACACTTCACCCAGATTGAAATGGCTGAGAGAGACTTTGTTGTATTCAATGGGAAACAAATCTTGTTTAAGAAATTAACGCCGCCTTTGATGGCTGATGTCTGGCGATGATGATGAAGATGGACGATAATGATGATGATGGCACGCCAAATCGCATTTCATGCTTTGGCATAATCATCTTTGGGTGCTAAAAAGGCGAATGCCCCCTGAAGAGTGAAGGCGCCCAGGGGGGTGGCTTGGGGCGGAGGGTGGTGACTGTAATTTATGCGACTTGCAACGGTGCCTTCCGCTACTGCAACAAAACAAACTAAGATAGAAACACATTTTTCAGTCGCTTGTTTTTTCTCACTATTTTCCTAGTTTTCTCCTCTTGTTTTTAATAAGATTTCTTCAAGCAGACGATGACGATGTCTCAAGACAGGTGTACATGCCACACAGGTGCAAGTCCATATGCTGCTTCCCCGTGCGTGTGTGTCTTCTTTTTCTGTTCTTTTTTGCGAGGCAACATTTGTAATGTTTCGCCCCGTTGACGTCGACGGCGTTAATAAAGATGCGCCTCCATCTTGGACCTAAGCCCGCTGAGCTGCAGCAAAAGCTGGGTGGCGTCCGTATTCACTTGTCTATGGGTGGCCTACTTAATTTATGAGACGCGAGAATTCGTTGCACTGAGGAAAAGAATGATGGGTCTGTGGGTGGGGAGGGGGGTAGGTTGTTCGTGCGGAGGGCGGGTGTTCTTCATAATTAGTGCAGGGTGCAGAGCGCAAATCTGCAGCCAAAGAAAATGTATCTGGCAGATACTTAGTGCCTCGCAGGCGACAAGCAACGACAACGGAACAGAATAGAACGGAACAGCGGATAATTTGCAGAAAGCCATGGTGAACATGGTGTGATTGACCGCGTTAGGGCAAATAAATGAGGAGCAAAATGAAAGCTGTGCAAATGGATGATTCTTCACGGGCTCAAAGGTGATGAAATGCATCGGGGGTAAATGGAAATCGGCAGGAAACTTTACGGATATTTTAATGGAATACAGAAAAGAAAGATCTTTAATTTCTTACCAAATAACCCACTAACATGATTAGTAGTGTTCAGAAGTCATAAATTATTTTAAATAATTTTGATGTTGGATAGAAAACTTATGGGTATGGCAAAAACGTGATTTCAAACAAAGTGTTACTCCACAATTAAAGTAACCAACTATTTTTGCCTTAACCATAACAACCCGTACGTAATTACCTATTACCACATTTGGGAAAACTCCCTCAGTAAGCATTCCTTTGTTTCTGCACACAAGCATTCAAAAGGGAAATAGTTCTCAGTTTACTACCCCTAAAATGATGAACCGCTCTCTAAATCCGTCCGAAAGTCAGATTTAAACATGCATTCGGACAGTTTGGCGACATGAGTGGCCTCATTAAAGTTATTATCAGGATGCCGAGAGCACAGGCTGTTGTTCAGCTTTTTGCTGACACTGTGCGTGTGGCCGGGCAGCCACAACAAAGAGCTATCGGTGGGATTTTGATGTCGAAACGAGGAGCTCGAGTTGGATATGATTTGGACCGACTGGCGGAATGGAAACGTAAATGCACAATAAAGTAGAAGGATTAAGGATTATGTCACAGCCACACACATGAATGAAGAAGTGGGGAGGTGGAGTGGATACACATAGAGACAATGCAACAAACAATGACAGGAGTGACAAAAATGTTGGCACAGGTTTTCCCTGCCCTGTTTTAACTTTTTCATTCTGTCTGGCATCAGCACATCTCAGCATCCTTTATCATACATCCTCGTGTGGATGATGATGACGGTGATGTGGACATGGCTTTGTCAAAAAGGAAGACAAAATGATGATATATGTGACACAGCCAGAAGTAAGCCCCTCGCACATTCAAAGTATTTGGATACCGAGACGTCAGGCAATGCGAAGTGACATTTAATTAGACTGTACCAAACTGATGACCGACCGGGTCAAGAATCATAATAACAAACAGCAGCTTTTGAAGCAAGCAGCAGCCAAGAAAGACAGCCCAACTTGGTGAACAGTTTTACTATGTAGGTCACCGGATGTTCTAGCCTTCGGAGACTGTTTTGTATTTACCACAATCAAGTCAAAACTAAACTCATGAAATGCACTCATTGGCGCTCTGAATAAACATGTTTATTTTACTCGTGCAGCTTTATTTATTAACCCAGGAGTTTAGTCTTAGTCATTAAAAGGGAATCGACATGAAGGACTGTTTCTCCTAAATATGGAAATCCTTTGCCCAACATGAAGGCAGAAGAAGCTTAGGCAACAGATTGTAAAGGGACCGGTCATAAGCCAAAGTAATTGGAAATTAAATTGGGGGATTTCCGTGAGTGGAAGTGACAGCCACGTGACAATCAAAGCCGTAACCCACTCATGACTCACGTACTCATTGCTGGCTTTTTGGATCCAGCGGCTGCTCCATGTTGATGGCCAATAATTGCTTTATCATGGCGCATTGACTAGCGGAGAATATCATTTTACCATTAACGGAGGAGCTAGGGGGAATCCTGTCTGGAATAGAAAACTATACAATACACATAGAAATGCTGTAATAGGCACGGAAAAAGATTGCTTTTTCTGGTGAGTAGGGGCTCTATGGTTATGGCATAAAGTAATTTTAATAGGTCATCATATTAAGGGATTCCCGGGCAATTCGTTCGCTTTCTGGTTATGGTTATAGTTGTTATTCCCGGAGGGGGCCGCTTTGTTTGTGTATCGATTGCGTGGCTGACTACGGATGCTGGCTGCCACCGCCCACTCGCCACCCACTTTGCGCCCATGTTCCACCCATTTCCCCGCATGGTTATTGGCCATTTGCCCACGCGATGACATGTGCGTTTAATTGCGTTTTACTTATTTGACACAAATTAATATGGCACTCGCCATTCGCTTCGCCCTTTCCGAGCGCCCGGGTCGAATCCATGAAAGTATGCTATAATTTTCACCTAACCTCTGTTCTTGGGTAATTAAATATTTCTGCAACTCTTGCTACTCCTCATTGGTTGGTTTAGGTAGCAAAGAAGAATGACACTTTAAGTAGGGCACAGGAAAGAAGGAACCAGCCTTCCGACAGGAAACCTTTCAAGTGGCAAGTGGGAAATGTTTAAAGTTCCTGGGACTGCGTGTGAGAGGCATTCACCGCATCATAAATCAAATTATGACGACCTGACGAGAAGCGGGAATCATGACCGAAATGTTATTAAGTGCAGTCAAGGGACCAAAGCAAGAGACCCAAAACTCGGGCCCAAGAACGTCGAGCTATCCTAAAACCCTTGACCACCTTCGACTGCAAAGTTTGTTTGAGTATTTTACGTTATAAATATTAATATTATTACAGGAGACGACACAAGTTTTGGCATGTGGTTCAGGCCGTGTGTGTACACATAATTATGCAATTTAATGAGTTTTCTCTTTGCTGTCGCAGCCCCCAGGCTACTCTACCTTCAGCCTTTCCACAGATACATCCATCCCGTCCACAACTCCAGCCCCTTTGCTAGGACAACTGCACATGTGCATAATTAATTTGAAAAATTAATTCTGTATACAGGAGAGGTCGGCTTTTAAAGGCGTGTAGCCTTCGGTGCGCCGATATCATTTTCGAAAGTGTTGGGCTATATTTTTTCATGCAATCCTACATTTACATACTTCAAGTGATGGGAATGAGCTTATATGCTAGCCATTATGAATAAGTCAGATATTACTTTTCGTAATGCTATCCGAAAGGTTTAAATGACAATTAGAAAAATTAAGAATATTCCAGGAGTTTTTAAATGGCAACTTTTTTGCATAATAGCGAAAACATACAGTCAGTCAAGGTGAGCAGTGTAAGGAAAATGTTGTTAAAGGCAGATGACGGCGGCGATGACGATGATGATGCGGTTGACTTGGCCACAACAACGACGTCGGCGGCAACGACAACTTGACATGGGACCCAGGCCTGGTGACTAGGAGAGACAGTTGGGGTGAAAGCCTCCGCTCCCAGTAACAGCCTCCTCCGCCTGCTGTTGATGTTTGCTTGCAGCCCAAACCCCGGGTGCCTGCTACAGTGCCTCCTCTCATTTTCCCTTGGCTGCCATAAACGAAACGAAAACTCCTCACGACGGCGATGAAATTGACGTATAAAGTCAACGGCGTCAACAAAGTCGCTCTTCCATTCCGCTTTTCCGTTTTTCCCAACTCACCAACGAGCACATGACAGCACTTTTAAGACATGTGTGTGTCACGTTCAGCATTTAGCATTTATTGTGTCTGTATCTGTGTATTTGTTTTCTATTTTCGAGATGGCCCAAAATTGAATTGAAAAACTGGCTGAAAGGTGCCTAGGAGAGCTCTCCCGGTTGAGGAGACCTGAAGTCGACTACGACGATTGTCCTTCGATATATTAAACCATAGCTCGCTGCCCGCTTGCCAGAATTTTGAATTAAGTAGAAATGAAATGAAATGAGTTAGAAACCAAAGTTATGTCTGCGTTACTCCTATTTGCCAACTCTGATGAAGTTGGCTGGGGTGAAAAAGAGCAGAGGACGGATGAGCAGGTTCTTTTGTAATTTGTGGCTTTGTTTTTGTCTTGCAGGAAATTAGAAATCTTTTCACACAGCCAAGCCACATTTACCATCTCTGACGTCCTCGGTGTGTCTATGTGTGTGGAAAGCCAAAGAAAATTAGAAAGCAAACTGGTTTGGCTGCCATTACAGACATTGGCATTTTTATGTCGAGTTAATTAAAAGAAAACTAGTTATGCTAGTGTATGACTCCTTCTCCACCAAGAAAAAGTCATTAAAAAGTGGGAATGGAGTCAGAGTCGGAGTCGTAGCCAGAGTACATCTGTCTGTCACACAGTGCGAATGATTGATAATGAGTTGAGAGAAGGAAACGAGTTGGATCGGAAGAATAGCGTTTTGTCGAGACATCTTCATTTTTCTCAGCCCATCCTGTCTGGCCAATGCCAATAATGCACATTTCTTGCAGCGAAACCAATTTTTTTATTGCACTTGGCGTTCGGAGGCTCGCGGTACTCTCTCCTAATCCTTCTTCCATAGAATCCCCCGTTGTGTGAAAACAGGGCTGTCATTGTTGTTGTCCTGCCTTCTCCTCCGCCTCCGACCTTCAACTGCGGTATTCCTCGGTGTGCCACCTTAAGGCATCGCTGCGGGCGTTCCCCGGAGTCGAGTAATAGATATTAACATGGGTTTGTTCGGTGGCCGGGATGGAGTGGGAGGGAAAACGACTGGCTTCCAATGGTGGCTCTATTGTCATACCTGTGGTGCAATTTACATACTACCAGCTCAGTTAGGCGGTACGAAGCTAGCAATGTAATTTCTAATGTGCTTTCATCTTTGATGCGGGCAGATGTCTGGTAAAAAGATATAAGCCTATACATGCAAGACACTCTTGATTTAAAGGGTCACACTTTTTGCTTTTTAGGACTTAAGATATAAGACATTTTTAAAAAGCTGGGTTTCTAACTACTATACATTATATTAAAACAAGAATAAAGGTTCTTTATAAGGTCGGAAACGTTTTTCAATAGGAAAGGAACTCAATGACTTTAGTAAGTCGACAGCACGTTGAGGATGTTAGGAGTGATAAGTTGATAAAAACTGTGAGAAGATTGGGTAGGAAGAAAACCATGAAAAAAGACAGTTAGCTTTCCGTTTACCGCGATAGGCTTTTTGGGGCAAACAGAAAAACTGTTTCCACAAGGATGCAATCATATTTAAAAATCACGCTGGTTGTTTGGACCGAATAGGGTAGCAAAATTTCAGAGTAGAAGAATAGAGCTACGTGGTGTATCGTTCATCAAACTTCTACTCATTGGCATTAATAACCACTTAGGCTGGACTTTTTCGGATAGGAGGAGAATTACATTTGAACATTCAAATTGGGCGTGGCCCTGGAGCAGCTTTTTCTATTTTGCCAGATATCCTGGCAAAAGATAAGTGCAGCGAACTTGGACAAAATATGCGCATTTTCGGTGTGTAGTCCGAGCTTCAGAATGGTATTCCTCTTTCTGTCTAGGTGAGCTGCGCTGAGCCACCGTTACATGGGGAATTAGTGCGCATAATTTCATAAACAACTCTGCCATCAGGCATGCCTGATGGGGATGGGCATGGGTATGGAGATGTGTGGTGCAGGGAGTGAGGAGTGAAGCCAAGGGAAATGACAGGAAGCTTTTGGTAGTCATCGCGTTGGTCGCTGCGCAAATATTTCTTGTGCCCCCGGGAATCATTTTTGCCTGATGCCGATGTTGCCGACAACATCGTACATATCCGTACATACTCGTGTGCATGTGAACACGGGGTACATCGAGTTATGCTGGGAATTTGTGGAGAGCGGTGTGGTGAGGGGGGCAGGAGGGGTATGCCGGCGAAAATTTGTACCAGTACGAGTATCTGTACTAAATTGCATATGAAGTGATTTCAAGCGTAAGAAATGTCCCAGCGACAGCAGCGGGAGTACATCAATATTATATGTACATGTATACATCTGTATCTCGAGTACACACCCATATGGGGCGCAGCGTTTGGAATATGCGGAAAAACTTGGCGCAGGTTCAAAAAAAAAAGTTCGAAAAACAAGAGAACAAAAAATGAAGAATTTCATATCAAAATTACAAACAGGCCCAGGACAGGGGCCAACTCTCTGTCAGAAAAATGTGGATGATGAACGAGTCCGGCTGGGGACCTCTCGTCCCGTCCGCATTATCGTTGTTCAGCTCGGCCAAAAGTGCCGGAAGTCGTGAACTCTGCATGGCAATGTGATTAAATGCATTGCTGGCACTGTGTGCATAAACTAATTTGACTAATTTCGTGATTTATTGGGCGAGTGGAAAATTAAAAATTTCCTAATGGCACTTACACTTAAGAAATGCCCAAAATGATTTATTCGTGCCAAACTAATCGTTTCAATAATTTTCTGTCTCTTTGCAGCTTAGGCACCCAACAGATATACATCTCTAAATGCATCAGCTAAGCAACAGTATTCTTGCTCAACAATAAATATACGAAAACTCTGAACGCGTAAATACAAGAAATATTTCCGTAGCCGTGATTATTTGTTGCATTTGAATAAAAACTTCGAAGATACGGGCAGCAGAGTTAACGCAGCGAGCTTAAGCCAACAACGTAGTACGACTAGCAAAAGAAACCACCAATTTAATTTTATCTAGAGAAACATACAATACGCATACGCAAGCAAAGTAGCCAAAATATCTATATGTTTAGTACGTGTATCGCTCATTTATGATTGATATACTCGCATAGCAAAGTTATATTTACAAATCCCACAACATAATCGCAAGTGAGCCGCAAAAGACAACTGCTGCGATACAGACCGCCGAGTTCGGTCAGATCCACATACACTTTCATCCAAACCGCGTTAAGACAAAGCCAGCAAAATAGATACCATGGAAGACAATAACACGAGCAGCAGTGCGGGCGGTGCGTCCATCAAACACGAGGATCCATCGGTGACACTCACAATAAGGCTGATTATGCAAGGAAAGGTAAGTTAAGTCGATTTCAGCCTAAAGTATTTTAAAAATGCATCAAGAAGCCTGGCACCTCCATATAGACAGTTTCCAATGGAAATGACTGAAAACTGAAAGTGCTCTATATATGTCTATATGTTTATAAGTTTCATTTGTAGGTGAGGTATGTAAAAAGAAAGCAATCTTTTTGGAGTCAGGACGTCCAATCAAAGTGGTCAAACCCGTTATATAAACGCTTTTTCAATTCGCACAAAATCAATACACAACTGCGATGTGATGGCAAACAACGAAGGGCAAAACGGGCAGAGCAAACAATAATGAAAAAATTACACATTAACGCGTGAATTTTGTATGCAAATTACAATTAAATCCGCGCCACGTCACGCATTTAAGGTAGATGAAATGGGGCAGTGAGTGAAAAGTTGCGCGGGAGTCGGGAAAATATGTATGTGTAGAGATACATATAAACACAGGGCCATAAAAACGAGGCGAAGTAAGGCATCGCCTATTAAACAATCATTACGGCTCCCAGATATGAGCAATAAAAACGAAAAACAAAAACAAATAAAATACACCTTTTTATAAATTGTTTTCATTGCCCACAATAACAAAATTCGAACGTATCATATGTGAATGCTGAGCGGAGAAACGGACATTCAGGACCAGCGGGCTATTTCGCATAGCAACTATCCCCGCGGGACGACAGGTTAAACCAGTCGCAAAAAAGATGGCATATAAAAATAAATATTTAAATATTTACCGGGACGAAATTAACCACAAATCGAGGACAGCAGCGCATTGTGTGCTTTAATCAAGGGAAATGTTTTGATAGCAATTGCTCAGCGCAAATACCCCGAAGCGATTCTCTTCTCTTGCTGGCAGCAAAATATATGTGAATTGAGGAGGGTTCAATTGACGTAAATGATGCGATAATAGCTGCATTCCAACATTGTTTAATCAATATTTATCAAAGTACCGCAACAGCAATTATTGCGTTGGTCTTGATTTTGGGTTTATTAAAGATTGCCAAAGAGCGATGGTATATTTATTGAACTCCAGCCTCTTTATTCCACTGACTTATTCGCTGCAGTCAAAGTAGTCAGCTATGAGCGTCTTTAAACAAACAGATAGATAAGCAGACACTAAATGGCTGCTTATTTATTTAATAACAGTCAACAGCCATTAAAAACTATTATTCAACAACATTAGCCGCCAACAACAATCCAGAAAAGGCTGTCACGCAAATCCGCAGCATCGTTGTTGCTTCTCAAGTTGAGTTGAGTTAAGATGCGATGCGATGCGATGAGAGGCTTACCACTTGAGAGATCTTGGCCAGAAGATTGGAGGGGGGAGGGAGTCCAACTCCCCCAGCACGTGTTGGGCAGGCAAAGCCGTCATTTATCTTTTTCAGTTCGTTCAGCCCAGCTGAAGCTGATTTGCAGCGGGCTTGCAGTTGCCCAGGCATCGATTATAATTAAGTTTTGGTCGTCGTTGAATATTATTTTTATCCCACCAAGATTTGAGGGACCGAGACAGGTGCAGATAAGGCGACAGCCGTCCGGAGTGCAGCGAGGTGTGCGAAAGGAGCTCGTTACATGATGTGCCGTCGAAAATTGGCAAAAAGACCAGAAATATGTTTAGACGCGACAATTTATAGCAAAAGCAACAGCAGCAGCCAAGCACACAAAGAAGCAAATTAAGCCAAAACGGAGAGGGGGTAGTGTCTTTCTGGCAGGGATTTGGCTACCTGGTGTGGAATCCCTTCGCCGATCGCGGAGCTCGTGAGTAATTGCGCACTTTTGGGCTTTTACACAATGTGGCTAAATAGATATTGTGTAAATGCAAATGCGAATTCTGCACACTCGCCGAGATTTTCACTTCTTTTCCGCTCGCCATCACAAGGATTTGGGTAATAAATTCCCAAGACAATTTTGTGCGGCGCCGACAGAGAGACCGAGTCTGTCGTTTGTAGTTGTTGCTGGTTGCCTTTGATCGATAGTTATAGATTAGCATGATTTATGCGATTTTTTCAACAGCCGCGCAGATGTGAATAAATTTGAAGCGCAATGCAAATCAAGTGGCGAGCAGGAAAACGAGCCAAAGAAACGACAGCTCAGTGCGGCAAATAAACAGCCATGTAATGTCAACTCAGTTCGCTTGAAAATGAATTGAACATAAATCTCGACAGCCGTATCGATATATGTAGCTTAATTGCCTTTAAAGAGGGAAGACTGTATTTTATTATTGTTGGTATAAGATGAGATGAGATATAACTAATGTATTGTTGGGATAGGTTTGATTTCACGATTTCACTTCACAAGAGGAAATTCTTGTTTGTAACCTTATTTTAAAACAGTACATTGGCATGAATATGCGCTGAATTTCCAATATTTAATATGTACATACATACAAAACGAGTTAAATAATATTGAACTCGATTGCCTTTTGTTATTAATGCGAGTCATCATCGCATAAATCTGCAAGGCGGTCATAATTGCAATTATTCATTAATGAAATATTGAGTATATAATCTCTGTGTGGTATGTACAGTCAGCGACACAATCGTATGCACTTTCGGGGCAGGGAGTAGTGCAAGGCCAGAGTTGCCATTGTTTCGCGAGTATATCTATTTTTTGATATTTTCCAGCGTCTCTAATTAACTTTGGCTCATTATTTCCATGACGAAAGTCTCACTCAGAGTCTGGGTCTGAGTCAAAATCGCAGTTGCTGTCGCGTCCATAGTCGTGATGCAGTTAATTAATTTATGAAAAATGAAAACTTGAAAACCGGGAGGGAAAAACAAACAACTGTGCCCTGCCATGCAATCGAGCGACGAAGTGCGCAGAAGAGCACCTTTTCCTTCGTTTTTGGGCCCGCCTGTTGGGTTTTCTTCAAATTGCTCGTTTTTCTGTACACCTTTTTATTTCTTGGCAGCCATACGCAAATTGCATAGAAAGAAACTGAAATGTGGGTTGCTCTCTCGCCTAGAATTGTCAGGGCAGTAGACAGAGATATTTGTTGCAGTTTGCAGTTGTTCTTATTTCTGAATCATGCATTTTTAATTAGTGAAATTGCACGACGCCGTCGACGGACGGCACCCTTATGCGAATTTTCATCGCAGTCTGCCACATTTCCCAAGCACTTGTCTAATTTTAATTAACTATTTTCCGAAACCTCCGACTGACTTCAGGGCATGGTTGTGCGTTATGCAATGGATTTCAATACGTTCGATGTTAGAGCTGATATTTTCGTCGCCACAACTATGGGTATTTTCCAATTTAATTACCTAAATTAGGGCTTTGAGCTTTCCCGGAGTGCAATTTAGTATCCCTTCGCCTGCAGGAGACATTTCTCATTCGCCGTGCGTTGTTTTCAGTATTTAATCAAATTAAAAACGTGCCACTTGCTGCGCGGCATGGCCCTGTCCAGCATCCAGCATCTGGCCCTGGCAAATTGTAAATAATTTAATTGTACAATTTTTTGCGTTTCGACTGCCTGCAGCAGCAAAAACAACAGTACAACAGTAAAAGACTACAGCCAAAAATGCGAATTGAAAAGTTTGCAGGGCGACAAATGCGCTGGATGATTTATGGGATGAGGTGGTGGGAAAGGAGGAGGGGAAGTGGCACATGTGTGCCACAGCAGGCCATATGTGAGCTCCCCCCACCCTCTGCCACATTGCATTTTCCAGCAATTGTGGCAAGTTTTTCTTGCATTTTTCCTTTGCAACAGCAAACTGCAGCTCCCATAAATGGTTCTCACGGTTTCGCAATGGCTGTCGCAGATTTTTCTGATGGTGTTGCTAGTGTGGCTGCTGCTTTGTTGTTGCAATTCGCTTATTTTTATACAATTTTCAACGCCGCCACACATTAAGACCAAAAATCGCAGAGATTGGGAGGGGGAAAAACATGGGACAAGTCATGCTACTCCAACTATTTTCGGTTGTTGTCTGAGTTAAAGTTAAGGCCAAAGCTGCTTGGGATTGTTTGCTTTTTCTCGTTATTTTCTCCGTCTTTTTACTGTCTGCTCCACTAACATCAAAAACTCTTTGCCCCAACTCCCCCATTCAGCCGCTTTTATTGTGGCTCGCAATTAGCGTTGTCCATTCTTCAGGCCTTAGCTTTAATGCGTTTTCAGTTATTGTTTGTTTCTCTCCTCCAATGCCATTGTTATTGCCATAATCTTTTGGGCGGACAGTCCATGTTTTGCCCTTTGGTAATAAATGGAACTAGCCAAATGTTGTGCTTGGCTAGGTACTGTGTGGAAAAATACAAAGAGATGTGCGCGAAGAATTTAAGATGGGTTCGCTGATCTAAATACCATAATTATGTAACCAGTGTATGTCTGTCAAATGTATGAGTGTCAAATACTATCCATAGATATTACACTTCAAGAGCTTATATATATGTAATTTCTATATTAATAAATAAATGCGTTGCTTCGGGGTTTTAAACTTTGAATTTGGGATAATTTATTGGGTTTCATCCTCGTTCTGTATTCAGTTTAAGAAAGGCTCCCATACAGTCTCGTCCCATCCACAATTTTAACAATTTTGGCGAGAGACGAAACAACCAAGTTGTAATAGTCAAAGTCCCTTGAGCTGAAAAACAAAGCGAAATCAATAACAACGAATAATCAAATCTTATTTCCTGTGACCACAGAACGGAATGTGAACTTGTGAATGTGAAATGGCTGCCCGCCGCCTGCATGTCAACTTTCATATGCATATTTTATGCAAGCAATCCCAACCAGAATCGGTCTGAGCCCAACGAGCTGTGTGGCCCGAACCCAAAACATTCAATCCAACAAAAGGCAGTCAAAATGCTCCAGCATGGCCGAACCGCAAAGTGTTTTTCGCATACGAGAGTCGCACGCATGTGGAAATCGGAAAATGCGAAAATGGCAAATGCCAAATGCGCTGGTTCATTGTTGCAGCAGGAGCTGAGCTGTGCGAAAGAATGCTGTGAATTTAATTGCCGGCAGGGAGGCCATTCGCATAGTCGAGCACAGTCGGGATGTTGGTGGTGGGGGGGTGGTGGGGTGGTGGTGTTCGGTGGGTGGGTTTTGGTGTTTGTATTGATGAGGCGGTTGAAGTGGGCAAAGGACAAATCAATGCAATCAAGTGAAAGTCCCGAATTTTGCCCTATTCACTGTAATAAAACGGCGTCCGCTGATTTAGGACGGACGATTTTATAGGTATGGGGATGAGATCCGATTTATGCAAATGGCGCAAACTTCTGAGCGGAGCGGAACTGAACTGGCCCGCAATCGCAGCGGGATAATTGAATGGAAGCTACGCAGCGGGCGGATGGGGGCTCTGGGTGGGCATCTGAGCGGCTTTTGGCCACATTATTAATGATGATGATGACGAGGCCGAGGCGCTGATGAGCAGCCATCAACCTGAATGGCTACGAGGGCCACCGAAAGTGCGTAGTCTCTAGGCCACGCCGCACTTAGATGTCGTGGCGCAGATACAATTTACATACATACATATACATATCTGGGGCAGATAACTTGTCCTATAAAATGCACTGGTCGCCGAGAAATTCGTCTATGATTGCAGACAGGCGTATAACGCATCTGAGTTGGGTTCGACGATAATTACGGCAATAATTATGCCAATTCGCTCTGACATTTGTGTACAATAAATATCTATACTGTCCAATGAACTGGCCTGCATCCATTTCGTTCTCGTGGGCATAAATATTCTGGCAAAGAGTAGCCAGAACGCAAGCAGCGCATAAAAAATCAGATGATGTGAGGGAAAAGTGAGAGAAGGGGTTCGAAGGCGGAGGCAGTTTTCCCTTGCACGTTGTTTTGCCCAGTTTGCATTTTGTCTGGCAAGCTGCCCGTTTCAAAAGATGTATTCGCTGACTCTGGCTGCGCTCTTTTGGTCTTTCAATCTGGCACAATGGATTGCTGCACTTCGGGCTTGTGAAGGTGGTTCTATGGTTTATGGCTAGCAAATTGAATGGCTGCGAGTGGCAACATTTTAAAACGACCAAATAAATGGCTTGAAATATAAATGGGGTTGCACAAATTGAACATAGGCAATCAGGCAGTAGTCGGCTTGAAATCCGTTAATGTGCTATTCTAATTAGATATATATCTAATCCTTTAAAGTCCTTCACATCATATTTTAAGTTTACTGATAGCAATGCATTTAGCTTTCATTTTAACCACGAAACTTCCCTTGTTGAACTCCTTGATATATGGCAATTGATTACCCTAGCCGCAAGGTGGGAACCATGCTCGCGCCGTGCTGCAACACAACTGCTGCCCAAAAAGAGGATATATTTCGGCCATTCCCTCTTTGTAGCTCAGCTCTGCCATCGACACTGCCCTTTCAATTTTCGCAATGGTTTTTGGTTAAAAACTCAGTTACTGGCTGTGGCAGTGCTGATATTTACAATCAATTAAAACGCGTAAAACGCGCTGGCCGCAAATTTCATTACGTGCGACAGTTTCCAGCGACGACAGGCGACTGACTGAAAGGGAAATGGAATCGCTTCGGGCTGGTTGGGCTGGTTTTCTGGCTGCCACTGTGGGTGCGCGGGTGTGGCGCGTGTGAAATGCTTTTTGTGGCAATTAAATATGCAAAAGTAGTTACACACACACACGCAGAGCCATCGCTCTTCCGCTGTATGCTCCGGCATAATATCACTTAATATTTAATCAAATTTGAGCATCGTCGCTGACAGTATCAGACAGAAAACAAAAATACGAAACTCACTTAAAGGTTTTTCGATGTCCACAGACTGCCAGGGTGGCTCGAGCCAGATACATCTTAAAAGCATTTAAGAGTTACTTTGCGCCGTGTTTCCCAACTATAATTCTCAATATATTTTCGTTTTTTTTCTCTTTTTGCAGGAGGTTGGTAGTATTATTGGTAAAAAGGGTGAAATTGTCAACAGATTTCGTGAAGAGGTAAGTCACTCATGATAAAAGCTTTCAGAAGTCAGCAACTAATTCGGTATTCTTTACTAGTCTGGTGCCAAAATCAACATTTCGGATGGCTCATGCCCGGAACGTATTGTGACTGTGTCTGGTACAACTAATGCAATCTTTTCGGCATTCACGCTCATTACAAAGAAGTTCGAAGAGGTATGTGTGCGGTACAACTGGCCATTCCCTATCATAGTCGTCCCATGCCATAGTATTTTTGGTTCACATTACTAACTTCTGACCCGTTTCAGTGGTGCTCGCAGTTCAATGATGTAGGCAAAGTTGGTAAAACTCAAATACCCATTCGATTGATTGTGCCCGCCAGTCAATGTGGATCGTTAATTGGTAAGCGGATTGAAAATATCAATAGTCCCCATCCCACTAATGATATTAATTCACACTCGGGACAGGCAAGAGTGGTTCAAAGATCAAGGAAATTCGTCAGACCACGGGCTGCTCCATCCAAGTGGCCAGTGAAATGCTACCCAATTCCACAGAGCGGGCGGTTACCTTGAGCGGCAGCGCCGAGCAGATCACCCAGTGCATCTATCAGATATGTCTTGTCATGTTGGAGGTGAGTTTGCTATACACTATTCGGCAAACTACTTTGACTAGATTTTTAGTCGACAAAGTTTATTGGAATTCCCCTATTGTGTCCGAAATTTGATAATTCCTTTCTAAACAGTCCCCGCCACGCGGTGCCACCATCCCGTACCGACCAAAACCACAGGTTACTGGCCCCGTCATCCTGGCCAATGGACAGGCTTTCACCATCCAAGGAAACTACGCGGTGCCCACACAAGAGGTATGTAGGTGGACGTCTGGCCGAATTCTCACCCAGTAAACTAGGCTATACGTGTTGTTAAGATCAGTGAACAGTGTTGTGTACTCTATTGCTAGCCACCGCAGCTAAATATCTCGCTCTGTCTCTATCTTAACCGACCCCACATGAGTCCAGCTAAACAATTTCGTATCTATTTGAGTTTGCCCCGACCTAGCCCAACTATCATTTTGGTTACTGCGCGACTTCACTTTCTGTTTATCCTCTTAATATTTCTTAATTTTATGTTATTATATTTCTCTGTCCGTATTTCTCTCTCTCTTTCTCTTGTGTTTCCGCCGATTATCCAGTGCCAGTTACCCTTGCTCTATAGACGCCGAATTATAATTTTTCCGTAATCTCTTTCTCCGTAATCTCTTCACTTGGACACCCTTATTGCCGTCCATAGAACACCTCCTGCGATTTGTCAACCCAAACCTCACAATCTACTGTACCGATTACCGTTAAAGCTACCGATTCCAAAACCGATACCGAACCGATTACCGCTCCCACTCGTCGTACCCATGAGATTCATCTCTTTTCAAGTCCAAGTGGTGACCCCGAACAGTGAACTAATGTGTTAACAAACTTTACAGCCATTGAATCGACGATTATAATTAACGAAAATATTTGAAATAAACTTTAAAATATGTACTTTTGTTTTGCTTTTAGTTTCTTTTGCACTCTCTTCTCTCAGGTTAAGAGCGTGTGTCTGCGAGGAGAGTGCGTGCGCGTTCGGTCTCTCTCTCAGTCTGCCCCGGCACCTGTCTCTGTCTCAATGTGAGAGTCTGCGAGAGTCTCCGGGAATCTCCGAGAATCGCATCCGCAGCATCCTGAGGGGAGAAGCATTGGGTTTCTTCCGCCTCAGTGAAAAGTGTTCAAGGCGTGGCGAGGCGAGGCGAGTGAGTTCATGTGAAAGAAAGAATGGCTCGCGGGGAGCGGGGGCTCGAACTCTTTCTCTTCACTCTCTGCTCAGTCTCTCTGTGTCTCTAAGTTTTGTTCTGAAGAGGGCTCGCTGGCAGCGTGTGTTAAGAAGTATGTTCAAACTACACTAGTCCACCTTTCTCTCCAAACCCCATCTACGTACATATATCCGCCATAACTATCCAACCCGAGCCGAAAGTAAACATCTATTAATCAAATCCTTGACACATGACAAGATCCACAAAAATATAAACTCCTATAAACTCTTTGAGCGCCAGCTAACTAATCGTATCGTAACGAACATTTAGTAATTCAACTCCTATCTTTATATTACTATATTCACTATTTGCCAACGACCTGCGTTCTCTTGATATCTCTCATGATTTTCGTGTAGTCAATCATTAAAGTTTAGCTCTCTCAACAAAGGACTAATTCATATGAATATTCAACAAAACTGCGGAATTCACCTTATAAACAATTTATTTAGATGAGTTGTCACCAGAACCACAATGCCAATAGCCATTTAAACAACAGCATACTGATCCAACACCATCCTGCCCGAGCCCTACATCTTTTACACTCTAATACTCTCTCGCTTCTCTCTTTCCATCCTAATCTACAAATATTGTTTATAACTCTGTTCAAAATCCCATGTCAAAATCGAATATTGTGCTCTATAGAACCGCAGGAAACAGCAAACAACAGCTAAAACAAACAGCAAACAAATTAATTTCTATGCAATCCAATTCAGGCCCCAGTACAGTCAGTCCCGTCCACTAGAGTACAGTACAGTACAGCACAGTAAAGTTCAGTTCAGTTCTCCGACCTTCAGAGCCCCCTCGCCAGCCATTGCCCCAACGAAAAATAAAAGTTTCTCAAAACTAAAACAGACAAAGTTTTTGTTGTCGCATCAAATTCAATTAATGTCCAGAAAAAATGTAATAAATCAAAAACTAGTTGTACCATCCATTTGCGATATCTCTCCGTCTCTCTTCCACAAATCGCTCTATTTCTCACTCTCTCCTCCTGGTCCTGGTTATTGTCGGTGTTGGTTTACAATTCGTTAGCCTAATGCAAGGCAGTAGTGTGCAAAGCCCCCACAGTTGTCAATTTCGTTCACAATGGGTACTGTTTTCCAGGGTTAACTTTTGTGGGCTGCGGTAAAATGTATTTCTATATAATAGAGTACCCAATGTGATGTTGCATTGCGATAGCAGTCTAGTCAGTTGGCAACTGTACCTCATCCCTTGCGAATCTGTCGGCATTGGTTGTTGTATGAACCTGAAAACCCTTGGATCATCCGAGCCCTAAAACCGGACCCTCGAAATCAAAGTACAAACCGTCTTAGATGTCTTCATTTGTTTTTAGTATGTCCATCCCCCTGGTATCATTTAACATTGTTCTGCGTTGCAACGAAACCCGTTGAGAATCCCAGCCTCCACACCAGAAACTGCACACACGTCTCGCAAGCTTTCTACAAGAGTTTCTCTAGCGATACGTCTATATTTAAACATGTATCTGATAAGCTTACATCTCTCCATAGCAACTACAAAGTTAAGATCTTAACCAACTTGCTCTGAAAGACATTTATTTGTGGTATACAATATTCGTTCTTCTACTTTTCTTTCTTCCTTGGCCACATAATTTAAATCGCAATACCACACGAAACACGATTATAATTCCACACACGCACACCAAACACACACACAACCGTAATGATCAATCAATCAATCGAACATAGACCTGTCCAGTATTTCCACTTGCCCTGGCTACCGGCGGCCTACATGCTGGTATCTCAGGCTTGGCGGATCCTTTGTTAAAGGGGGCACATTTACAAGGAGCGATACCAGCACACCACCATCACCTACAGCAAATGCCCGATGTGAGTTTTAAGCTAGCGATGCAATTCGGTTCAAGAACACGAATATCTCCACCAGACTCTTGAAAGAAACTTTACTCGTTTAACCAATATAATCAAAAGCAACATGACTCGAGAACCCAACTCCGCCAAGCAGAGCATGATGATGTACCGTCCCCTGCCCTGACACCTGCCTGCACTCCCTCGCATCACAATATGGGACACTCAGAAAAACAGTTGAATGTAGGCTAATAAATTCCTAGAGCTGAAAGTTAACCAAATTATATCTGTTTGTTAGCACTGAATATTACTGGAAACTATATCATTCCATAGATTGATTAAATCTACGCATTGTATTCATTTCATTGAAGTTCATTTTAATTGGTCCAATTACGATCATTTTTATTATAAGATAATATAATCGCTTTAAATGACCGAATCGGCTTTGGAAAACTTAATGCTGATCGCTGATGATTATTTTTCTGAGTGTACATAGTTGTGTTCATATGTTGCTGTTGTAATTCTACCCGCCGTAGCAACCTCCTCAGTAGCCCCCAGTTCCGGTTTTTGTAGCTTGTATACCCAGTATACTACCTTTGGCATTTCTTTTACGATCCCCAGACAGCGCAACCGCTGGCCGCATTTCAATGACATTGGGCCAAACTGCAGCTCCTTGGCCAAGTCCAGGTCCCTGAAGTTGTTGTCGTTGGCCGAAGTCACACGAAATATCAGACCGAGGGGACTTGGAAAGCGAGGACCCAAGCAAACCCTTTATCCCAGCCAAAAGTCATCAAAAAATGCACTTGTGGTCCCACCCCGCCTCTCTTTCCTTGCTAAAGCCAAAGTTTTTCATAGTTTTGGAAATTGTTTCAACTTGTTTTCTATCTCTATCTGTATCTGTATCTGTGTGTTAGCGTTTTTATATGTACTGTCTGTGCTTGGCAAGAAGTGTTTGTTAATATGCCAACACACGCAAGTTTGTATGACAGTTTTTTTTTCTATATAACCCATTGTATTTTCCCCCTTTCCGTCCCCTCCAACCGCTCTGTCACTGAACTTTATTGAGTTGCGATTCATTTTTGGGTCATAAAATATTTCCATGCGCATGTTATATTTGTTTCATTTGAAATTCGTATTGCATTTTGATAAATATTGCAGTTCTTGTTTCCTAAGCTCTCACAGAAACACACCATCCACTCAGGCACACACACAGACATACCCACCCAAATGCATCTGCCATCTCACACATGCACACAGAAATAAAAGCACACAAAGCATTTGAATATTGTATGATTTATTTGAGATTTTCTCTATCCTTTTTTGTGCGCTCCTTTCTAGTGAATCATCTGCCACCATTTTCCCTTTTTCTCCCCGCAGCATTCAGATGCAATTATTTGAAACATATTTGCAAGTGTTGCATTTGATTTGATTAATTTATGGAGCGCGTGCAGAGTCCCCATTTTTCGAGCCCCAAAGTCACCCTGAATCTTCACCCTTTCGAGTCCTAGTTTACATGCGCATGTGTGCGTGCGTGCCAGTGTGTGTATGTTATTTGCTGTAGGTGTTATTGGTGAAAAGAGGAAAACAAAAAATACTTGAGGACGCACTGAATTTCGCCTCAAGGAAGGGCAACCTAACCCAGATTAATATAAATAAAACGGAAATCATTTACAAAAGCACTAGCATACTTTTCGGAGTTAAATCATGCATAAACATCAAAGATATTAAGGACACGTCGCCCTAAATCCTAATGGATTCAGTAATTTATATGAGAAGAACTCAAGCCTAAGCTTCCTGTAGGCGTATTCCCTGTAAAGCTATTCAAACTGTCAACTTTCTCTATCTCTCTTTATCCTTGTCCATCCTTATATTTGCCTTCGTATCTATTATTATATTTCGTATAGCCAACTTGTAAATTGTGTAGAACCATTATCCAGAGCAACACTCAAATTGAGGCTTTAGACTGCGGAAAGCCAGATACTTAAACATCAGCATACATCGCACAATCAATACTTACATACACTCTTTACCGAACCCCTGGATCCATGTACAAAAAGAAATACGATCCCAATACAATCAACCTCATGGTGTTTGTAAAAAGAGCTGAGGATGGAGTATAATCTTGTATCCCGTTTGCTTTTCCTATTGCATTCTGTTCTTGTATCTATTTGTTTGACGCTTTTCCGTTTCCGTTCCAACCACTTCCCTTTTGTTATGTTCCATCTGCGTTACCTGTTACTGGAAGTTGACGCGCGTTGTGTTGTGATCTTGTGATCTCTCCCTCCCCCGAAAACAGCCCCGTCCCCAGATAAATAGATAATAATTAACCCAACTGTATACATACACACACACCTTAACCCACGAAGCCCCGGAGCCCCCAACGAAGAAGGAGCACTCTGCATCTAATCCAATCTAATCCGTTTCGTACTTTTGTCCCGCTCTGTGAACAGGTGGCCAAGAACCCGCTGGCCAGTCTGGCCGCCTTGGGCCTGGCTGGGATGAATCCGGCCAGCACTGGGGGCATCAACCACACAGGTGAGTTGAGCGCTTCTGCGGCCAGATGCCAGACAGATTTCCAATCTAATCTAGGCTCTGCCCCAGCAGCCTTGGCTGCACTGGCCGGGTCGCAACTGCGTACAGCGAATCCCGCGAACCGAGCCCAGCAGCAGCAGCACGAGATGACCGTCTCAAACGACCTGATTGGCTGCATCATCGGCAAGGGTGGCACCAAGATCGCCGAGATTCGCCAAATATCCGGCGCCATGATCCGGATCTCCAACTGCGAGGAGCGCGAGGGCGGCAATACCGACCGCACCATCACCATCAGCGGCAATCCGGACTCGGTGGCCCTGGCCCAATACTTAATTAATATGAGGTGAGTGGCTCGATCTTGTTCAGCTTTCCATCAGCTATCTTTCTCTCTCTATCTGTATGTGTGAGCGTTTGTTGCTTGTGTTGTTGTCTAACATCAATTTTGTCGAATTGACTTGCTAATTGACAAAGAAGAAATAAGGTATAAGGAGGTCGTCGGTCGTAGGTGGTAGTTCGTAGGGTATAGGCCAACTCTCAGAGGCGGAGTGGCGGTGCGTTCATATATTCAGCCCATAACGCGGAGTTGCGCAGAGGTGGGTGGGTGGGCTGAAGTGCAAAACGGTGCAGCGATAAAGCGGGCGGGCGACGGTCGAGTCATTAACACAGTTCCGTACGTAGCCTAAGCCACACACACACATGTCCTAGCCTGTAAGTCGTAAGCCCGGCCAAAAGCCATTGCCAATGCCAATGCCAATGCCCAAACTAGCACCACAAATCGTATAATTTTCCACCCTCACACCCCTAGATCGTAGTTCGCATCGAACGCTAGCCTAACAAACTGTTCTAGCTAATAGAAAACTATAAATATCTAACTGTATAAACCTAGCATCTAGTCTTACCAACCATGTATAATATAAAAGTTCAGCAGGCCCCGGCCGAATTCGAGGATGAGCAGGAGGCGAATGATTATGAGGATGATGAGGCCTGCACCGAATTAATCTACGCATCGCACACTTTTCACACAACTGAAAATGACAAAAAAAAAAAAAAAAAAAAAAAAAAAAACTGGACCTGATCCAATTGGTACTTCAAACTGCAGTTCAACTCCAAAACGATCCAAAACCTCACCTCCCGTCCAAAAAACAAACCGACCCAGCCGAATCCCACTACCACCTAGTTCATCCTCCAAGTCAATGTCACTCTTTCGGTCTATGCCTCCCCATTAAAAGCGAACAGCTCATCAAAAGTATTCTACTCCTACCATCCAAAATTTGAACGCCGCTCTCCCACCAAAACCACCCAAAATGGCTTTAAAACAAGCACTTCTTTTTTATCTCTCTCCGTCAACTCCGAACCGTTCCTCCACACAAAACCTCCTTAACCTTTTGCATAACAAAACACGAAAAGAATCAAGAGAAGATCAAATGAAACCAACTCAATTCCACAAAATCGAAAAAGAACCAAATGTTTTGAAAAAACCTATACCCTGCCAAAAAGCAAAAAAGAAACCGAAACAAATACCAACAATATCCCAATTTGTTCCTTTCTTTCTCTCTCTCTCTTTCTATCTACCTTAACCGAACCTCGTCCACAGTGTTGAGCTGCAGAAGGCCAATCTCCTGGAGCAGGCCCAGTCCCAGCAGAACGGAGGTGCTGCCGCAGCTCCCGGAGCTGCTGCTGCTGGAGTGGCGGCAGTCACCGGAGCAGCAGCTCCGACCTCGGCCACAAACGGAGCTATCACGACGGTGACCCTCACCAGCGGCACTGGTGTCGTGGGAGCCGGTGCTGCAGGAGCCGCCGGGGTTGCCAATGGCGCAAATCCGGCGGCAAACGGCGGCGGCAGCAATGGCACCATCTCCGCCACCGGATACGCCAGTGCCAATGGCGGCCAGGCCACAAATGGATCGGTCGGAGTAAACCCGGCAGCGGCCGCCGCCCTGTCCAGTCCTCTGGCCTCGGCCCTTCAGCTGCTGACCAAACCGGGAGCCCTAAGCGCTCTGTCCAACCTGAGCGCCCTCGACCTGCTCAACCTAACCACGCTGGGAAACACCAATGGGGCCGGAGCCAATCCGGGCGGACCGCCTGTGCAGACGACGGGCGTAAATCGGGCAAAGGGTCACTATGCCACCTCCCGATTCCGGCAGCACCAGACGGAGACCGGTGGCGAAGCGGAGAAGCCGCGCAACAAGTTTAATCCGTACTAGGGGTAGGGCTGCAGCTGCGTTAGCTGGAGAGCAGTGGAGATATAGTCCCGTAGATATATAGGTTTTCATGGTAGCGTTGCGAAAGCTTTAGTCTTTAGATTCTTGAAGAAGAAAAATTGTATAAAATTCGCTTTAAACTTATGTGGTATGCATACAATTTGCAAACGTATTCATATTGTATTCAAATTCGTATTCGAAGTTTCAAGACAATTCTTACATCTAGTTAAAGCACAGTATCATCCCAGTTATATGTAGACAGAACCTACGCAATATTTATCAACGTTTTTGAAAAACAATCTAACCACAACAATAAGAAGTCACACTTAGATTAGCCGCATAGGGCAGCTAGAGATTTGAATAATGGATCAGAATCGAAAATCAAGCACTTAAACCATTTTGTGTATTGAATACGTAGGGACAGGGTCATCTGTGTATGGCCCGATTGAAATATTTTGACCAAGTGACCAAGGACCCTAGTGGGCGCTATAGATTTTGGACCCCAAAACTTTTGATAAATGCCTAGTATGACTTATATACACCGGTACATAGAAATGTATCGAACATAACAGAATTTGCCAAATTTTAGCGCATCCCCTAGTATCGTTCTTCGAAGCTTTAGATTAGATTAGATCGCGTTTATCGGATTCGAATACCGAACATCGGATATAGAGCAGGTACCGAGCATAAATTTATCCTCAACAGCCAACAATCTTTACCCAATCCATTCATTGTAACATAAAACACGATCCAATACTTATAATCAATTGTACTCTCTTAGATAGTAAGCACTAAACGTATTTTTCCTATATATACGATTATATTATTTAAACATTAAGCATAAAGACCCAAAAGCCATTTTCCGACTAAGGAAGCCGCAGCAAAGAAAGTGAAGCAGACAGATGATGAAATAAAAAATAACCTTCTATAAGAAGTTTACAAATAGAAATTCCAATGCGTAGAGCCCCCGAGCAAAGAGGAAACGATGGGTTTTGAGCTCTGAGCGAGGGGGATCAACGACCTTTATGGACCAATTCGCTCTAATTGACGCAATCCACGCAATGAGCGTACAAAAACCAACTATTTGAATAGAAAAACGAACACACAGAGAAACACACGAAAACGCTTAGAAATGGCGGTCAAAGAATCATATTTAAGGCTTATGTTTCGCGAAAGGAGAATTTTTGCATAGGATTGAAGAGAACGTTATATTGTATTAGACTTTAAGTCTTCGATTGTTTATGGAATTTTATTTGTTGGTTTTACCAATTTTCCAAACCCCAATTTTGTATTTATTACGCGATTGTATATTTTTGTTATTATTTGTAACCAAATTTTTTTTTGAATTGGTCAAAAATATAGTTGAAAAGTATTTGGAAATTTGATTTTCTCTACCCTAAATCACACGAAATTACAGTAGCTATTTTAATGAAATTTGATATGATTTTCTTATTTTTATATTTACCGGTAGTTCTAAGAAGAATGACACATTATTATGTATCGCATTAAGCTAAGCGGGCTTACGATTTTATAACCAAATTATATTCCTAACTATCCATACATACATCTACATACATACATACATACATACATACATACCCGTGCATACATAAACTAAACTTATATGCGAACATACTTATTATGGCTCATTAACACAATGTAGTTAAAAAGTAAAGAAGAAGCGTATAAACATTAAATCGTATAATTAATTATAATACTTTTGGTATTAACGAAAATAGGCACATAGGCACATAGAACAACAACAGCAGTAGGAACTGCAACAGCGTCGGTAACAAAGCAAAACAGTTTATATGCAAGAAAAAATGATGGAAGACACATGAGTTTGTAATAAAGTGAAAAATGAATACTAAACGAATGCAAAATGGGCGTCCCAAAATCTTCTTAGTCGGGGGAGGGGAGTTACCGGTGTGGCAGAACGTTTTGTGGACACCTAATCACAATCTCTTAATGAAACTCTTCCTTTATCCTTTCAGAATATCAATGGAGACTGCTGGTCTGCCCATACCTGGTTATCACTACATTGCGCCCAGTGCAATTGTTAAAACACCCATTCACTAAATTCAACAATCAACCGCTAGCTAAGCAACAGCCACAGCATCAACCCGAAGCCGTAGAAGAACACCGGTGCCAGGAGCAGGAGCGGGAGTAGGAGCAGGAACATGAGAGGCAGAAGGAGCTGGAGAAGGAGCAGCAGTAACCTGAACGTCAAATGTTAATTCATAAGCAATATAACAGAAGCGGCAAATGAAGGATAACTTAGCTCATACATTTGACACTGTCGGCAATCACACATTGAATACATTACTGAATACACTCATACCCACGGACACACTCACAGACAGACTCGAAGAGAAGCATACATACACGTTATATTTATTCATTGATTCTTATTAATTATGATACTTTCATTAAGTTTTAAATGCAAGGGCAAACAAATACAAGAACTTTTATGTTAGACCGTTTTCAAGGGGCCCAGCGGATAACGTGGGGCCACCCGAAGTAAGAACAGAACAGCAATTAATTGTAAGATTAGTCAAAATGAAGACAAAATAAAAAGTATAAGAATCAATTAACCACATACAATTAACATACGAGAAAACAAACGAAAAGGCAGAAACTTGTGCACGAGCATGACCAAAAAGGAGCGACAAACACGAGGAAGTGAAATGTTTGAGCACTAAAAGAACGGATATGAATGAAACATTGAACAGACAAGCAGCAAACAAACCAAGCAAGCAAAGACAGACAGACAGAAAGAAGATGATCACAGACACCACATAAATTTAAATATTTACTGCAAATTGCATCTAGCTTGATGTTTGCGTTTGTTAGTTTGTTATATGTTTACATATATATTATATATAGACACGGCGATGTATTGATATGATAATTTTTTATTTTATTATTTCTATTATTGTAATTGTTATCGAAATTGTATTTGTGATTTTTGAATATGTTTAGACTGATGTGCAAAATTGATTCTGTTTATTAATTACAAGTAAACTACATACATATAAACAATTATGGACTAATTAATATATCTCTCTCCTTCGTTCTATATTCTAATCAAATTACTCATTTATTCAAAATTAGACTTAATTTGTTGGCTGCAACCAACGTGATAAACGAACATCTATCTAACTAGCAAAGGGATTCACAATTGAATTTCGTATCAAAACGTTGTAGTTTCTTTTGATTGGTTTCTAGTGAAAATTCCTGCTATTGGTGACCACATTAAATTTACATACAAATTAGCGAAAACAATTCGAGTTACAATAATATTTTTAAGCACTTTTGCGGCGATTAAAAAGACTTTCTGAAGCGTGGAAAAACGAGGAATGGAATTAAATATATTACAATTATGCTTCAATTAAAGTATAATTTAAATTTATTAGCTGTTAAATTTATACGCAAATCGAAACTTAAAACAAAACAAAAAAGAACCACAACAAAAGAGAATATCAAAAATAAATTGATTTTCAATGTTACAATTAACTTAATTTTATTCTAATTTAGTTTATAGGCTGGGCAGTTAAAACCAAAAAAAAAATCAACAAAAACACAAGAGTGGTAATTACTTTAAGACACTAAAACGTTTAGTTACTTATACACACTAATTCACAATAAAGCCTCTGTATATGAGCTAAACGGTTTTGAAAGCCGAAGGTGAAAGCGATAGAATCAGTTTGCGAATGGCAATGTGTGTCAAATTTTATTATACATATTAATTATTTAGTAAGAGGAATTATCAAAGCATATAAGATAACAAAAAACATATCCACTGCAAACGAAAACCAATCTAACCACAACTTATTATATTAACCAACACAAAATACAAAAGGCACACATTATAAAACCGAACAATGCATACATATATAGGCAAACATATCCCAGAGAACGCAATGAATGAATCTTTAAAGATGTATATGATTTATAAATTTTCAAAATTTTTCCACGGTATTTGTTTTGACGTGAGGAATTGACTAAAAAACCACTGAAAAGTGTTTTCCCTTAAACAACTTCTCCTGTCAACACTCGAAATTGAACTTAAGTTTCACCAGTCATTCACCATTTTACATCTTCCGCTCACACATGAAAGACAAACTTATGAACAACAAAACTTGATTACAGGAAATTGTTAATAGCGTAAAGTGTAAAAGTATAAATAAATGAGCATATAAACCAATTTAAACAATAGGACGAGCCTAGCCCAAAGCTAGCCCTAGCTCCTCTTCTTGAAAAAACGATGAACTATTTGAGGATCAAGTACCAGGCAGGCGGTGGATAAATGATATTCATACGAGTATGGCGAAACTATTTCGTGATTTTAGTGACAAATATATTTCGCTGACGACAAACAATTTGAAGCAATCATTTTGAAATCAAGAACTTCGGTTCCCAGCTAAAGGTGAACCGAAAGAAAAAAAGGATGAGAATATTGAGAAACAGAAATGATAAATCAGTCAAGAAACCGTATATCTATATATGAATAAATGATATATATATATATATATATAAATATACATAAATTAAATATATACTTATTATGTACACTTGTATTTAAATGTATTTGAAATATTTAGTAAATTTTTTGCGCAAGTTACACAGAAAAAAAACAACAAACAAAAACACTAAAAAAAAGGTGAGGGCGGCTACGGAGATAGACGGGTCAACAGTGGCTAACTGGGACTATTTGTAAAATAAACTTAATGAAAGGGATAATTAATTTATGTGTATGTGTGTATAAGAGGAGTAGCTCAAAAGATTTCACAAACAATTTTTACTAAATATGCGTGTAATTAATGTAATTATTAACGACATTTTGTTGATAACTTGTACATTTGCAAAGGAAAAATACGTGTAAGAAAAGCAATTTTAATGGTGCCTTAAAAACCAACCAAGCAAATTTCTTCTAGCCTGCCTTGCCTGCCCCCCCTCAGCGAACTCAGTACTCAACTGGATGGCATGTGAGTTTTCCACTCCTTTCTCCCACTCTTCTCGGTACTTCCCAGGAGCTCTAGCTCATCCTTGATCGATCGGATCAGATCGGGTCAGATCAATTGGGAGAGCCCGCCGATATCGTGCGACATGCAAAGTCAAAACAAAAAAAACTTGTTACTTTTCGACATAAAAACTTATCCCTTTTAGCGACACATGGTGACCCACAATTGCTCAAAGCTATCCGAGTCTGTGCGCAGTTGCCCGTTACACATCAATCCGAATGCGAATTTGAGTCCGAGTTCTACTTGGATTCGGTCGAGAAGCGAACTAAAACTTCAAGTGCACGTAGTGGATACTATTAGGACACTGAGGCCCAGGAGAATATTGACAGCTAGCCCGAACAAATGATTACCCAGGACACAAGCAAACAAGAACATAATATTAAACGTATACAGCAAAAACACACATATTAATGTTTCTCTCAGTGTAATTACAAATCACTTGAATGTATTTGCTCACATTTTTACAATACATGTCGAAGAACTCTACACAATAAGCAACAAACGTAAAAGCATTTAAGGCACTTGATCGATCGGTCGGTCGAATGAATGATGGATCGTTGGATGGATGCAAGGTCATTGTTAATGGAAACACAACTGTAGGAAAAGAGTCTAGGAGTATGAAAAGCAGTATAAAGGAAAACCAATCCAAAAACATATTTATATACAAATATAAAGCAAAAATGAAACTTAACATTAAGGTATTTTAGATATTCTTATTTAATATCCAGAAAAAAGACAAGAAATTATACGAGCGAAGTGTTAATTTAGGCGCAAACTTATGGAGAGAGAAATGGGAGATCGGGTCTAAGTAATGAACAAATATACGTGTATTTAACTAACTAAATATCGGTATTAGAATTGTTAAGGAACTCCGATAGGATCTGAAAGAGAAAGCTGGAACGCAAGGAACGGGGGAGTGTATTAGGGCCTGCCCTAACAATAATTCCCGCAGAAGAATGCTACCAAACCTGTTATTCGATTCTGTTACTTACATACGAGTATCCATTTTAGTTGCCACTTTATCGCGTATGAGCCGCATACACAAAGACAGATGGGGAAATATAACTACGTGTATTCCAATTCATCAAAGCAATTGAAGAATTAATAGAACACCTAGGCAAGCATAGAGCGCTACGGCCATTTGCCACTAGAAATATACGAAACATCTAAGGTTTCTCAGCATAACAAAATGAATCAAAGCATAAGCAAATATCGTTCATAATATCTTATAGCCCTATGTACGTAGAGTCACAACTTAACCACTGACACATCACATGTATGCATACACATAGACAGGGGCCCGTAGCTTCTTCAGACAATATCCATAGGTATTTGCCGGTATCTCTGATTACTGGGTATTGGGTATTCGGTATTGGAATCGGATAGAAACACTTCAACATCAGTGGGGGTTTTCAAAGAAATAAGCATATGTTTATATATATGTGTGTGTTTGTATATGTGTAACTAGAAGGTTAAAGATCTCTCAATCCAAAAATGGGAACCGAAAACCAAGAAGGTCACTGCATTCCCTTGTTAATCAGCATGTGGATTATTAAGGGGGGCAAACTATTTGCCGCCACGTCGTACTCTCTCTTACTCTCACCTTTGGAGAAGACGAAAAGAATGAATAAGCAGCATAAAATTGATAAAACTGAACAATTGGGATCAACTTATATTTTAAATATAAGATTAAATTGTAAAAAAATAACAACAAACAAGCCTAGGCAACCCCTTAATTAAGCCCCGGAGTTTGTAGAAGTTACGTAAATCTAGCACGTCAAAAACGTAGAGGAGATTCACACAATTTGTGCCAAAACAATGAGGTAGACGACGAATAGACACCAACTTGAACTGGCCAAAAGCGCAACAGCAGCCACAAACGAGAACGCAAAGTAAATGTAATTCTTTGCTTTTTTCGGGGAACAACACAGAGGAATTATACGAATTTCAATGGATTCACAGTCGACAGAAACAGAAAGCTACTCACAAAAGTATTTAAATGTTCACATTTGCTCAATGCAAAGCACTTAAAGGAGCTTATTTAACAAAAACCAAACCAAAACCAAACGAATACTAATTCATATAGATGTGCGTAATCATTTCCACTTAAATAACATTCAATCTGGCTGTACTCGCAGTTTTATTGCTAGAAGGTGCCAAAGATCCCAGATGAACCAAAGCTAAGTTGGACGGCAGTTCATTCCCCATTGGTTTCGTTGCATACTTTTAGGCGAAACTTTGAGGCGTTCAGACTTGCGTTGCACTTCGGTTAACCCTGAGCTTTTGTTGCTCTTCTCCAGACTCAAGATGAAGGGGCAAAAGGCAACACAGTCGCACCTTAAGTAAATTACCGAGGAAATGGGTAAATTAAAAGTAAACAAAGCTAAAACTAACTAGACATATTTACAAGTTGAAGAAAACTGCAAGGCAATCATATAACTAGAGCTTCAATAATAAAAAAAGGACAAAAGTCATAACGGGGAATAATTATGGCTATGAACCCAGTTGAAAATGCCTGGAGAGTGTTTTGGATGAATATATATTTGAGCAATACTCACAAATGAATTAAGCTACTTGCGTTGTTATTGTGGTTAAAGCAAAGTAAAAAAAAGGAGAAGGGTTAAAGAACAAAACCAAAAGTTAGTGCCAATTTTTAGTGCAAATTTTTGCGTAATTGTTTTCATTTCAACGTTATTTAAGATACTCCACAGTAAAAAAAAGAAGTAAATGCAAACGAACAGTTGGTTTCAGAACCACCAATTTTTGGGAGACTTTCAAATCACAGACACCGCGGACCTAAAAAGGACCGACCAGGACCGTCGGACTAACGTAAGGCAAAAGCAAACCCGCACGTAGCACCAGCACCGCATAGTTTTCGATCTGAAGCAAAGTGTGTAGTGTAGTGTAGAGGCTAACCAACATACTTACGTTTAGATACACCACTCCACTTTGCACCCATAGGTTCCAGAGTACACTTGAAAACAGAAACTCTTGCGTTACAGTACACTCAAAACAAAACTATGGAACATACATACACAAGCCAGTAAGGAGAACCGATGCAATGTTAGAGCGGCTATCTCAGTCATAGAATAAAATTAAGCCATAAGTGAAATGAATATTGTTTATCTGTGTACAACAATAATATATAAATAATTCTTAAATGTGTATTATGACTCTAAAGAGAATAAGCCAACCCGAACAACACGCAACTGAACCCTATGACACACGGCTACACGGCTATATCGAAAGGGACCTGGGGCAGATTCGATCAGAATCGAAACCCCACGATCAGTGGCGGATTGGTTTGATTTCAGACCCAGACAGCCCTATAGACGATGCTCTTCACAAAGCTATACACAGGCCCGAACACACAGAACTTAATCACAGTATAAAATTCTTAAATAATGGCGAAATGTACAAGAGAAAAGCGAGCGGAATAGCAAGTTAAAATAAACAAAGCAAAGTAATGTGAAACAAAACTCGAAAAGCAAACATTATTTACAACATATTTACAATTCTATAAATTATATTTAAAAGTATTTACATATATACCAAGAACAAACTCAATGTGTAAGTACGTGCGACCCCACAAAGAGTGCAAACGAACCCAATGAGGACACGGTCTCACAAACACACATACACGCATACACACATACTCACACATCGACACCACATCTACCACTCACGCATACGCAGGCATCGCCATTAGAGTGTAACGGTACAGGACGAACGAGCTGGAGAGCACCACTCTGGGACTGCCTTCTCTGATTACTGCGACACTTGGATACCCTAGAAAAAGCATAAGACACACAGATGTGCAATACGACAGACTCGAACACATAGTCACACGCAAAGTTAAGTGCATTATAATTGAATTTATAGAGCTAAACGAAGCTACTAAGTGGAATTATTTAAACTGATTAACTGATTATGATTATTATTAACGATGCTTACGCATTTACTCACAACTCATATACACACCTATATATATAAATATATATATATCTATATATATATATATCTATAATATATATATATCTATATATATATCTATATACATGGCATATATCGCTGAAGAATATTTTCGTTGATAAAACAATCCATATAAGCAAATAAAAAAAAACATCATATCGAAAACAAACATTACTGCAAGTTTACCCAACCAAAAGAAATTGTAGGAAATCAAGATCGATTTTTAAAAGCTACGTAAATGTGTTGCGTTCTTTGAATAAATGTTTTTGAGTCAAATTTTTACTTCGAAAACAAATAAAGTCTTACAAAGTAACATAATTAATAGAAAGCAAGACACACAGGCATAAACATAAGAACGTTAAGCTAGATACATTCTTACAGAGTATCTGTGTAAAAATCGTGCAGTATTGCAGAAAAATTGAACATAAAAATGTACCACTTGTCTAAGAAAGAAAGAAAGAGCAAGATATAAAAAACAGAAACAAAAAAAGAATTTAACACAATTTTTGAATTCATTAAATAAAGGTATGTGTTTAGATATATTCAAAAAAAAAAAAACAGATATGTTGTTTTACTGTTTTACTGTTGTACTGTTTTGTGGGTTGCAAAGCTGGTCGGCTATTTATACGCGCTACTCGGACGTTAAAAGGCAATACTAGATTCGCGGAAAAGAGTGTATCGTGTAGAAGAAAGCGTAATGGGTACTTCATAGTCGGGAAACCGACAATACCGTTTTTTGTTGTCTCATAAGTATATTAACCTTGTCAGCTACGCCTTTTGAATTAATAAAACACTCTAAATTCACACTGCGAAGGCTTTCAAAAGCGTATGATATCTATAAGAATTAAACAGATAATACCTATACGATGTGAGGTGCGATTGTTTTGATTTCATCGATGGAAACGTTGAATGGCACGGGGTCAACCAAGAGCAGCACCGGTCGCCAAAAAGGCCACGAAGCTTCGTTCATGAAAACATACAAAACAAACCTGACATGTGCATTGGAATGGGCAGAAACGAATGTGTCTTCGAGAAAAATTAAAAAAGATATATAATACAACTCAACATACAACTTCACGTCACAGCAGATTTAATTACGTACACTAAAAATTTATTTTAGTTTGACAGCTTAGAGTTACGATTCTACTACTCAAGCACGTCTATGAAAACCCCGCTATTACTTCCCGCTTTCCAGTTCCAAGTACTTTTGAATAACTAATAATTCTAGACGTTCAGGTAGAAGTACGGAGTACAGTGAAATCCCATTTTGATGGATTCTAGAGACTAGTTTTGTTCCGAAGCGTGGTAATTGAATTGTTTCCGCTCCATTTTCATTCGTTGTTCTCTTTTTTGTCGTGTTCATTATAAGTGTCGTACCATTAACTCCCAACTCCCAACTCGCATATAATAATACATAACTACAAGTAATTACCTTTGGAAGGGTAACATCATCGGAAAATGTGAAGTCCCAAACTCGGATTACATCGGTAAAGCGTATTGCTCTCGGCAAAACTAGTTCTTCGTGATACTAGCCAATATGTCGAAGTTGCCGAAGTCGGTCAAACCATGAATTGGAATTGAATGGATGGGCTACAAACAAGATATAGGCATAACTATTTGGTTGTCCATTTTATTGAAACAGAATGCTTTTAGAGAGCTCATTAGGCAACCTTTCAATGCGAAAAAAATTACCTTGCTAATCTCAAAAATACAGATTGCTACCATCGCAAATTGTTTTAAATAGGATAAAAACCGGGAGAGTATAAAGCTTTGGAATTGTTTGAATACCTCTTAGTAGGGTACAAAATGGTTATCGCTGCATTAAAATAAAATTATTTAGCCCTGGTCATGAACATGAGTGAAGTAGACATAGAATAAATATGCCTTAAAACATATATATTTTTAAACAGATTTCTATATATGTTCTGATCAAGTGCGTTCCCCAAATGGGTTGGCTGCTGGCCAAATCGGAAAATGAAATGATATATAAATTATGGAAGTATCACGTTTGCGGAACGTGACTTCTAAAAGTGCTTAAAATAGTTGAAAATGTTCAACATTGAGGATCCATGTAATGGTACAGGAACTGATGTTAATTACAAAATTAACTTAGTAAATTAACTTGATGTTAATAAAGGAGATGTATGTATACAGCGGAAATTTTCCATTCTCTTGGCTAGATCTGCCTAGTTGATTTTCCATGGCGCTACTAATTCAGTTAGCTTACTATTAAGAATGCTTCAGTTACGTGACGAAGCAGTCCGCACGCGTAAGTTACTCATCCATCAGGACGATATGCTACGAAATACTATTTAATTTTCTCATGCTGTTCAGACCAAGACATCTGTCTCTTGGACTTTGGCTACTATCACCCTACTCCCGCGATCCACCTTAACCACAGCCAATCCCGGACCGACACACCGCGACATAATCTCCAGACGAGCCTACCCAAACTAGGAACCCCATGAAACCGGCAATCTTATCAAGGCGCCCATACCCATCAACAGTTGGTCGGTATGCGATCTGTCCCATTTGCCGACGGACTGCGATCGCGACCGCTCGTTGATTGCTCGCATAGCGGAACCGGAGATCTCAGCAGGCCAGTCGCACTCCGAGACGCGGTTCGGTGCCCTACACATCGCAAAGTGCTCGGCGCGAGGGTAAAAATAAATATATATACGTATTTTCTGTGAATGGAAATAACGCAGCGCTAGTGCATAAATAAAGCGAAAACGTGTGCTTTAATTGTGCCCCCGTATTAACAAAGGCAGGGATTGGGAAATGGCAGCCAGCGAAGCGCCACCCGCAGACCCGGCGGTGGAGGTGGCGCCACCAGCGAAGGACTCGGAAGACGTCACTCTGGACGCCATCCTGAAGCACCTGGGGCAGTTCGGACGCTTCCAGCTGATCATATTCCTCCTAATCTGCCTGCCGATGATGTTCCACGCCATGTTCTCGGTCACATACGTGTTTACCGCTGCCACAGTGACGCACAGGTTAAGTTAATGGCCATTTAATGGTATGAATGGGTCCTTGGTGCCTGAATTGTGCGACTCGAAATGACGGAGCTCCTCTTCACCAACAGATGTAGCGTGGAAGAGTGCGATTTGCCTGGAAGCAACTACTACGAGCCACACACCAATTGGAGTATCCCCAAGAACGGCAAGGATCTGGACTCCTGTAATCGGTACACCAACTCGGAGCTGCCCCAGTGGAACCATTCTGTGGACATTTGCTCGGCCGACCACTTCACAAAAAACAAGGAGGCCTGCGCCCACAACGAGTTCGTTTTTCGCGACGATGAAGTTACCATTTCCAATGACGTGAGTGTCAAAGCTCCCCAGGGGGGTGCTATTATCGGGGGCTACGAAAACTGCATGCTAGACGTTGGACTTTGTCAATAAGTCATCCGATTAACCCCGCTACACACTCGTAAAAGAGTTTCATCGCAACAAACCCACTCTTATCTTTGAACTATCAGATTGAAATCCCAAAAATATCATTGATTGTGCTATAACTCCGTGTGCTATAAAAAACGTGCTTGTTTATAAAACGTGGGCTCACATACTAGATTCCTCATTCTTCCAAAATGTTAGCACATTATGCCGTTACGCGTTTTGAGTCTTTTTTAATTAGCTTTTTAATAATCTATGTAGCTTATACTCTACACCTAACGGGTATACTAGACTTGCAGAAGGAAGTAATTCCGACCCTGTGCGTCCGTCTGTCCGTATGAACGTCAAAATTACGGAAACTATAAAAGTTAGAAATGTTAAGCGAGCATCGCAATTTTGTTTCAAAAGAATGCCCGTTCTAACGCCCACAAATCGCACAAAACTGTCCACACTTTTATATATTTTATTAGTTTTCTTGTTAACCTTTATCAATATTTAAAAAAATTTTACGATTGAATAGAAGGGGTCAGACCAAAGACACTAGAATTATTCCAATGTCGTTGGTCTGACAGTGCAGGAGGAACTCAATTATAGCGTTATCTCTTTATTTATGTAGTTATTTTTGTGGCAGGTTTAATTGAAGCGAACAAGTCTAGGATTACTAAACCTGTCCATTCACACGGGTTCAATGACTAAATTAAGCGGTAAATACTTCACTGATAATAGACATTGAGTAGTTGACAATCGTAATCAAATAGTGGGCACTCAGCCGGGGCCTGAAATGGATTGAGAAAGTGAAGAGTGGAATGCAGTAAATGGTCGTAAAACTTAACGTATTTATAATGCGATATTTAGTAGTGAGTATAACGCATACGCCCAGTATGCCAGCTGAATCAACAGAAAGACCAGTGTGAAGGTCCAAAGGTAAACAGAATTCATAGTATTTAGCCAGCAATTTAGGCATAATCGAGGAATTTTACCACCCATAGGGTAAACAAATTTAGTTTTCGCGGTCACATCTGTTACCCTAGTCTTTGGACAGTTTATTATGTGCCCTATGATAATGTCGGAATCTGTAGCCTAAGCTTTCTTGCTAAAACATTCTTTATCAGACAATTGGACACGTAGATGGGAGAACAGTGACTGGCAGATAAGTGCCACAGATGCCAGGCTTGGGGCACAGCAATTGCAACATGAAAACACAAATTGAGATTAAGATGTTCCTAGTCAAATTGGGTTACAATTTAGGTAAATATTCAGTGGGACTGATAACTTTGACTGAATCCAATTTCCATTAATTTTTCACAAGGTTGATCTATGCTCGGCATAAATCAGTTACGGTAAGAGCATTCAAAGAACTAGGAAAAAAAGGAATTTTGTACAGTATTTCAGAACATAATTTTGAGCTCAGACCTCCAACTTCGAAATACCTCTCGTAGCTTAATAAATATTTCGTGTACGCCATTGCTAAGAACGTGAATTTTCAAAATGAGCGAATTCAACTATTCTCAATTCAAAGTACGTGTGAGCGACAAAAGATTTGAAATACAGTTCCATTGCAGTTTGGCATTTTCTGCGATGATGAATGGAAGCTATCTATGGTGGGAACCATAAACAACTTGGGACAATTCTTCGGCATTCCCATCGGGGGCTTTGTGGCGGATCGGTAAGGGTACACCACACCTTAACCTTATGCTCCTTGATCATCACACATCATTTTAAACAGATATGGACGGAGTTTCTCAATCGCTCTCGGCGGAATATTGGGAGCCGTGCTTGGCGTAATTCGCTCCTTCTCGCCCAGCTACGGTTGGTTCCTTGTGTTCGAGTTCCTGGACAACATGACCAGCAGTACGTTGTACTCCACCTGTTTCGTGATCGGGATCGAGCTAGTGGGACCCAAGCGACGCGTGCTGGCGTGCAGTGTGATTACGGTCTTTTACGCGGTGGGTGAGGTGCTGCTCGCGATGTCCGCCAAGGCGTTCCACGATTGGCGGATCCTACTGCGCATCACGTACGGGCCCTCGCTGATCTTGCTGGCCTACTTTTGGATCCTGCCGGAGAGTGTGCGCTGGCTGCTTAGTCAGGGCAAGGAGGAGCGGGCCAAGAATATCCTTCGGCGAGCCGCCCATGTGAACAAGCGCGAGCTGCCGGAGAGCGTGCTGGACAAGCTTGTGCTGGCCAATCGGGACAAGTTGCAGCAGTCGTCGGAAAGCCGTTTCCCCATACGAGAGGCTTTCAAGAACTTCAAGTGGCGCATTGCTAACTGCTCCCTCTGCTGGATTGTCCACGTGCTGGTCTACTACGGATTGAGCCTTAATGTTGTGCTGTTGGATGGAGACAAGTACAATAACTTCGCTTACATCGCCCTGGTTGAGATTCCAGGCTTCTTCATGCCCCTGCTCATCATGGACCGTTTCGGCCGGCGGTACTCCCTCTGCGGGCTGATGCTAGCCAGCGGTCTTTGCTGCATCGGAACGATATTCACCGGCGCGGATCAGCCAGTGCTTCAATTGGTGCTATTTCTTGTTGGCAAACTGACCATCACTGCCAGCTTCCAGGTGCTCTATTTCTTCGCCTCAGAGATCTATCCCACGAATCTGAGAAACAGTCTGCTTAGCTTCTGCTCCATGATGGGCAGGTTTGGTTCCATGCTGGCCCCGCAGACGCCTCTTCTGGTGGGTGCTCAAAGCTACAAGGATCTCCTGTTATATCTAAGTGCTTCCTTTCCCTTTCTCCACAGGCCAAGTATTATGCCAATGCTCCTGCCATGCTCTTCGCCGGCGCCGCCATCGTGAGCGGCCTGCTCACGCTGTTCTTTCCAGAGACCACCAACGTAGTTTTACCTACAACAGTGCAGGAAGCGGACGCCATAGGCGTCAAGAAGCAATCGAAGAGCAAGGATCTTGATCTAGTCGTCACGGCCACTCAAGCGCAGTAGTTCTAACGTAATCTTATTTTAAGGCAGCCTGCAAATACAAAGACAAATACATTTCTCTTCAAATGTGTTATAACGCTAAGAACAAACCATACTATACATATAAAATATTTAGCATTGACAGAGCGTTGTGTTTTATTAATTAACGGATGGATGGTAATGGTAATGATCAACATTAATACTTAAGCCTAAAATTGGAAAAATAAAACAAAAAAAATTAAATCTAAGAGTTTCATTACTCGATTTGAAAAAAAAAATAATAAACAGCAGTAAAAAAAAGAAATAAACAATCCTAATCAATTTGCTGTCCAGAGCCAGATTGAGATTTTAATAACTAGGATATGTGCTAGCAAAAAATTATTATTGTTTTTTAATTTGGAATTGAATGTGAAAATGTTTTAATCTTAAAGTGAAGTAAATTTGTCTGTGGTCCATTCGTAGGTACTTATACAGGTTCAAATACTTGGAGCGGTGTAAGGGTTTCTCTAATTGCTTTGGCTGAAAAACTGGGCAATTGTCTTTGTTCCGCTTGAAGATGCAGAAATGGTTGAGTTCAGTTTCTTCTGAGATTGTTTCTTTGGCTGAACTGGAGATATTTTTTCTTTATTCAGAGCTGCGGTTCGAGTTCGCAGATCCTGCTGGTTTAGTTCACGTTGAAGGTTTCTGGCTACGTGGTAGTCTAAGTGTTCCGGCATGTCTACACACTTGATGAAAGCCTTACACTCGGGGCACTGATTCATCTGTGGATCACTGGGCGCTTGCTCCTGAGTTGGTTTGGCGCGGAAGAACTTGGTTATGCTGTTACTCGGTGGTGCCGTACTGTAGGAACTGCTACCAGAACCAGCCGTCTTCTTGCTCTTTTTGGGTGGCGTCGGCTTAAGAGATATCTTCTGTCGGCTCTGCGTCCTCTCTTCCCGCTCGGTGCTTCTTAGCGTTCGGCTTAGTTCCTGGGCGAAGTGATGGTCTCTATGTGTTTGTAGGGACTTAACTTCGTCGGGAATGTTTGCTCCGCACTGATCGCATTTGATAGTAGGCAAGATATCGGTGCGAAGGTTGGGTACTGCAAACTCTACGTAACACTCCTTGTAATTACTTACAGAACTTTCGATCTCATCGAACTTTCTTTTTGATGTTGAAGGCTTCAATTCGTCTTCAGTAAGCGTGGGAGGCACAATACCAGTTTCAACGTATAAGTCATTCCCTGTTGAATCATTCAAGGTGTTTGGATCCTGTTCTTGTCCGGCATCGGATGACTGTCCTTCAGGCTTAGACATGTGGGTATCACTAGTTAACTCCGTCTCCTCTTCAGTGTCTTCTTCAAAATCTTTCGAATTGTCAGCCTCAATGGCGTCCAATTCCTCGGCCAGCTCCTGCACATCTAAGGAGTCCTCCCTCGATGTAACCGACCCTTGCTGTCCTGTCTTTTTTTGTTGTTTTAGGTACTGTGAAAAAAAGCTTTCCTTGAACTCCGCTGGTGTTGATGTGAGAACAGTTCCTTCAGTCCTTACGGCCGCATGAAGCTTATGTTTGTATTCCTCTACGAAATTCTTGTTTGGAGCACCTGCTGCAGCAGCCAAGGGATTCGCAGAAATGCCGTCTGCTTTCGCATCCTCTTTTTTAGCTCCTTGCAAATAGTTTGCAAAGAAGCTCTTCATCTTAAATTCGTCCGTTTGCTTCTGCTTTTTCTCCATTTCAACTTTAGGCAGTTGCCCTGGCTCATCTCCACTTACCCTTCGTTTCTTGGCAGCCTGGTTAGCAAACATCTCCTGCAGCTTGTTTTGCCCACTAGAGACGGTTTCGAACTTGCCAACACTAATGCCAAGGAACTTGATAGCATTGTTTAAAGCAGACTCGCTACCAGGACGCAGAAACGTTTTAGTGTTTGCCTTGATTAGGTCTAGAGAAAGCCTTACGATGGACTCCTGGTCGTAATCTCTGAGAGCAGTCGAGCGGGAGCTGGCCACCTCCTCGCCGTCAATGTCCTGCACATATTGCACCACCATATGTTTGGCCCTGCGATTGTTCTCGATGAAGTCCTTCTCAAGGCGGTCGTTGATCTCGGAGGAAAGCTCACCAAGCCAATGTTGAAGGGTTTTCAACCCCGTAATGTTATTTCGACCCGGAAACTTTTTACAGCAGCCAATGCTTTTCGAATAGAAGCGGGGAGTCACGGCTTCCAGGTCTATGCCGCGAGAGATGTTAAATAGCCAGGTTCTGGAATAAGAGGAAATAAGTTACTTTGAACGTGGTCTACTCCTCTTAAGGGACCCACCCATTCTTCTCGTCAAACTTGCGCTGCAGATCTACCTCCGAAAACTTGACCACCTGGCCCATGAACTTTATGCCTAATGTCTCACACACCACCTCACCGAATTTGCCACCCAGCCCCTTGATCTTGCCAACAGGCAAGGAGTCGAAGAGGCTGGCGGTCTCCGTCAACGGCAAAATAGTCTGCTTGTTGGGCTTGTTCATTCCAGCTGCCAACTTGGCCAGGATCTTATTGTGCGCTATGCCAGCCGAGCACTCGTAGCCTGTCTCTTTTTTTACAGCCGCGCGGACTTCACCTGCCACAGAGGCTCCAATAAGAAGCCGAATGTCGCTTTGTCGGACGGCGGGAAGGTCGTTTTGGTCGTAGGACATCTGGTAGCGTTCGTCGTCCATGTAGGGATTGGCGAAGCGATTTGTTATCTTGTTGACGTAGTCGCCAATGCTGGGATAGCCCACAGCAAAGGTGTTCACCAGTTCCTGCGGTTGCAATGCAAAGGCTCCCTGCAACGAGGAAAATAATAATAAAACGCTTTAAAATTATGTGCCAGAGCTTACACTCTGCATCTGCTGCATGCGATGGTTAACGGTCTCCGTTATGTCCAAGTACGCCTCATCCACGGAAGCGCGCTCCAGGAGCTGCGTAAATCGCTGCAGCACGTTGGCCACCTCCTTGCCGGCATCGCGGTACTTGCTAGTATCGGCCTTCTCCCGGATATTCGGCACCTGGCAGAGCACGATCTCCGGACACAGGTCCTTCGCCTCGTCGCCGCGCATGTGGCGAGTGACTCCCTTGGCACGAGCGGCGTAGTTCACTGCTATGATGCCGCCACCTCGCCAGGGATTGTACTGGACGACGGCCAGCGGGCGGTTGCGGTATTCCGGATGCTGCTTCTCCTCCACCTGGCAAAAGAAGCAGTCCATGTCCACCAGCAGGACCACGCGGTCGTACTTGTTCTGCATGCTGACATGGCTGCGTGCGCTGGACATGATTTCATTTCGTATTATTGCGCGAATTTCACTGCGCGCCAGGAGTGTGGCCGTGGCGGGGACTTCTTAAAATACCGATGCATTTTTGAATACTGAATACATTAAAGTGTTTCCCATATTTAAATCTGATAAAAGAATTCGGAATAATAATAATAAAAATATGCTCTTTAACACATATCAAAGCAGTTGTGTTATATCTTCGATATAAATCATTTCTTAGTTAGATATTCCTTAAAGTAAAAGTAAAGAATTTTGTTGAAAACATATTTTCGATAGTAGTGGAGCTTTATACTTTTAAAGACTCTCTTATTACTAAGCTATTTAGAAATTCAAAATTAGAGAGTATTAAATAACGTACCCTTGTATCGATGCTTTGTAGTCTAGCGTAGTTTGAAAAATACTTATCTCTACCCAATCCGTACTTCGCATTAGAGCAAAACCTGGTCACACTATATTGGATATTTTATAGTTTGTCGTTTCTCACTCGGAAATAATATAAACAAACGCGAGTAAATATTATGTGCAGTCCGGGGAGTCCTGGGAGTTATATTTACGTGGCATAACTACCACCTAATAATAAGTAACATATATTGTCGGAACATCTACGCCGAAGAAGAATGCATTTCAGAAATCCTTAAACCCTGTCTTCTGTTTTTCTGTATGGAATAATAAAACGAGTTTAAACGTAAGACATTGCCAAAGAGTAAATTATTTGCCAAGTTTCCAGCGGCACCTTCTAACAAAATGCTTAGATATTGATTTTTCCATATAAGCCGCTGCCAAAATGCAACTGAAAACGCACACACATCTCTTAGTGACCCCATTCCCCGCCGTAACACACATTTGCATGTTCTGGCTTCTCCATTTCCCAAGTTCATTTGGGTTAACGCACGGATTACGCGGGAATTATTGATTTGACCGAGCGACCAGAAATAAATCTCAATCCTTGTCTATTTCCGGCTATGCCACTTCCGTGTCCGCCTCCTGGCCGGCTGTTTTGATTGATGCGCCGAGTGGTATGTCCAGCGAATGTCCAATGGCTTAATTGGGCTAACTCACGTATAGCTACTCGGAATCGGGGTTGGGATACCGGGCCCACTTTAATCGCCTCATAGAATGCCGGTGGTGGTGGGCGGCGGAAATCAGGAAGGGCGTGTTTTTGTATACTATCGTGACCTAATTTCCTGTCTGTTTACTCTATGGTCAAAGCGTACAATACAACAACGCAGGACTTCCACCTGAAGTAAAGGTGCAGCACTGACCTATTGGAATACTTGATGCCGCACGACGTTGGGACGGGTTCTTGTTTTACCAAATGTACCACTCTCTCTTTTAAAAAAGGTGTTCAAAAGTTCGATTGCATATCTATGATTCTGAAAGACGGATGGTGAATGAAAAAGGTGTACTGCGAGTGATATTTTTGGATTTTCAATTTAAAATGTATTTATCACAGTTTTATTTGCTTCCCTACTTTTTGTGACTCCAGATAGTATACATACATATATCGTAGATTAACAAAATTTTTACCGATTAAAGATTTAATTTTGATCGCGACTTTATCTACAATCCCGAAATATTCTGCGGCTAACTCTTATTAAATTTAAGTGCTTCACTTTTTAACTGCCCTATCCTAGCCTAGCTTGCCCATATGCGCTAGCCTTAGGCCTCATCGGCACATCCACTCTTCCGATCCCTAACCCCAGTATAAGCGCACAATTATGCTAATGGTTCACATGCCCAAATAAGAACCACTTGAGCCCCGCTAAGCGGTCCGCCAATCCACTGTCACTCGGACTTCTCCCTTTCTCTGTCCCACGCTCAGTCAGAGAACTCCCTGCTCTAGTGGCTGATTCACGGTGAGGCCATCAGTCTGTGTACGTCCGGCGATGAAGTCACTCCACTAAGCTGAGGGCTTAGTTTGTAATTCTAGAGTGCCGTAAAAAAAGAATTCATCGTCTTTTTTGTAGAGAGCCACCATGGTGAAGATCCTGCAGGCCTACAACTTTGCCAGGCAGCAGACGTATGCCCTCAACGGTGACATCCTGGCGGCCAGCCTTATCGGGAACAACCGCATAGCCATCAGCAGTGCTGAACAGTTCATCGAGATCTACGACATAGGTGCCAAGCAGGCTCAATCTGAGGACCACACAAGAACGGCACCAGAGGACGTTGGACAATCCAATGAGACGGCAGGAGAATCCACCACCACCGCTGGTGATGAGAGGACGCCGAGCAGGAGCACGCTGGCCACGGTGGGAGAAGTGGTGCAACTTATTTACTGTGAAGCTGGTGAGTATATATTATGTATATGTATCTGAAAACGCTACTAAAGATGAATCTTCCTCAGGCAAATACCTACTTACTCTTGAAAAGGAACAGGCGGGCAGTCCGGTGCACTCCTCCTCCACCATTAGCTGCACATCAAGCAGCAACAGCAATACAGTCTGCTCTGAGGACGACACGAAGATGTTCGTACGCATCTACGCCAACTTCTGGAAGTTCCCGGACAGCCGGCTAAACGAGCTGCCCATTACCATTCGAATAGCTTCGATGACCACGCCCAAGACACCGTTGGTGGAGAGCATCGATGTGATTGAGCTGCCGTTGCGCAGTCCGCCGGAGCTGGTGCAATGCTGCCAGACATCCGGAAACATCATTGTGAGCAGTCGTGACAGGATTTACCTCTACGAATACACCCAGTGCGTTCATGAGAACACGCAGCCTAGGTTCGCTTTCATCGACTTTCTGCCCTTTAAGTTCTTCGTGCAACTAAACTTCGTCCCTGTGCGTCTGTGTCTAGCCGAGAACGTAATCGCCTGTCTCAGCAATCGCTACTGCGTGGCCTTTAAGGTTGTGGATGCACTTACTAGCAGAGCCAGTGGAGGGCAGGATGTAAGCTGTCTGGATAACGACTACGTTGGCGGAGACGAGCCGCTTTCGGAATCCCTAAGCTTGGGCAGTAAGGCCAGTGCCAGCGGCGCAGGTGGGGGCGTGGTCAGTTCCAGTCACAGCCAGCAGAGCTGCGACAGCGATTCCCTACAATCGACGAGCAGTGCAAAACCACAGGTTGTCATGAATGGTGCCTTGCCTGGACGGTCACCGTTAGACTTTAACGTGGCCAAGCTGGTGAACAATGCGTACGGCAGGGAATTTGAGCCGGAACTGCGATCTCAGTGGGACGAGACTACGGACTACGGAGCAGGAAAGGGTCAGGATGACAACCTAGATATCACCATCAGCCCTCAACGTGCCTCAGACATTAAAATCAAGCTCGTGAACGAGGCCAAGGCAATGAATGTGAGGGGCATATCCGGGAGCAGTCATCTGGATGATGCGTCGGTGCAATATGATGTGCGCAAGCTGTTGCAGATCTGCATGAAGACCTCGGAGAATCAACCGCGCGTTCTGGACATCTTTCGTTGCATGGACCTCAAGGCCATTTACCAAAGGAACAGCCAGGAAGTAGACCAGGAGGACGATGAGTATGACATGGGCAACCAACAGGTGCCCAGTGCTGTGACCACGTTTAAGCACGTAAACCGCCGGACGCTTAAGTCTTCTCAGCACCAGAGGTGCATAGGACACGCCCTCCTCGTGGCCAGCAGTGTGGACGGCTTTCTGTACCAGTTCTCTGCGCAAGGAAAGTGGTACAGTGAGAACGAAAAGCCAGTGGCCAGCTACAGCTTCACGGCACCTGTTATCCAGGTCCATATCAACGACTATGTCGTGTATGCAGTGACCTCCGAGTCCGTCGAAACGCACACCTCACGAATTGGTCACAAGCTCTTTCACAATCGCTTCGAGTACCCTTCTATTGGCGGTTTGTTCCCAGAGGAGTCCGCTCCGGATGTGAGTTCCCCCATCGCCGTCGTGGGTCTGGCAGCGTTTATGCATGTTCAGTTCGTTTGCGTTAACCGAGAGCAGCTAGTGCTTATTACGAATGCAGCTCTAGAGCAGCACAAGCGGCGGAGCATGAGCGAAGTGCCTGGCACTCAAGTCGTAGCTGTCAAGAGAAACATTGCTGCACGCCTATTGGCCGAAGCGAAGGCGAAACACAATAGTCTGCTAAGGAGCAGCAGTGCAGTCCAATCCTCGACGGTGGCCAACGAGTGGACGCTGTACAACCTAGAGGTACCTCGGGTGGAGTGCGTCATAGAGGATCTTGAGGGGATTGCGGAATCCTATCGCAGTGCCAGCAGCTCTAACTTTTTTGATCTCATGGAGGAGGCGCATGTCATGTTGCGAATAAGTCTCACACTGCAAGGTGAGCGCTTGGGAGCGGAGCGAGAGCAGCTGCTTCGAAAAATGTTCATGGCAAACTGCAGAAAACTAGCGGATTTCTCAATACGGTACGAAAACTTAAACTTCTTAAAAATATTGTTGATCAGCATCAGCACGCAACCTTATCACCTGGTTTTAACTGCACTTGGACTTGCCGAACATAGCTTTCTTAGGCTTAATACATCTTACTCGTAGAGCAAAACGCTTACTAGATTCGTAGAAAAGTATGTAACAGGTGGTATGTAAAACGTTTCAGACCGGATAATGTATGTATATTCTTGATTAGGATTACTAGCCGAGTCGATCTGAGCATGTCCGTCTGTCTGTCTAGAAACCGTCCCAAACTGTCACGCCCACACTTATTAAAAAAGATTTTTTTATTATAAAAATATTGATTTCAGTCAGAAGTTTGCAACGCAGTAAAGGAGAAATTTGCAACCATATAAGGAATGTATGTATATTCTTTATTAGTATCAGAGTCGATACATCCATGTCCGTCTCTTCATATGTTTCAAAACTGTTTTAATTATTTCTAAAATTTTATTTTGTTCCCATTATTATTGATACACCGAAAACACCTGGCTTGGATTTAAATTCTTTCGACTTTTATATATTGTAAATGAAATTTAAGATTATAAATGAACTGCCTGTTCTGACTGTAACCTTTGATTATTAGAAATAAGAGCTTTGTCTGTTTATAATATTGTATATTTATATTGTTTATCCTCCAACTTTCGAACAGTTCAAGCAAAAAGGAAGTATATCTCCAGGCTACAGGGTTCTACAGAATGTGTCAGTTTCATCTTGTAGATATTTTCAATAACTACGTACAGAATTTTATGGACACCGAAGAAAGCGTGATCCCACTTGAGCTATCGGGTCTGATCTACACAGTTAAGCTGTTTCTGCTTTGCCTGGGAACTGATCGTTTGAAGTCGGCATTTTTGAACCAGACAGTTCTTCCGTATTTTACACCAGCTAGGGTGATACAGCAAGGTTACAAGCAGGTTCCGATTTCGCTGGAGTTCCTTAACATGTTCATCAAACATGCACCCTTGGAAATCGCGCAGATAATGCTAGTCTCACCTGTTGTAGCGGACTCAATAAGCGGGGAGTTGATAAACTACCTGAAATACTTGGACAAACTGTAAGTAGACTTATTTCTGTAAAAATGTGTTAAATATGTTTACCATTTAGCTCTCCCGATGAAAATCTTCTGCTGGCCGTGACTGCGTGCCGTATGTCCAACTATTTGCTGGCTCAGGAGGTAGTTTCAAAGTCCACGAGACGCAACCTAGCCACAGCTTTAATACGGCACAAAAACGTTCTGTTCGACGACAGTACTGTGATCTATCAGCGACGCAATCAACAGCAAGCTGACTCCCAGGCATTAAGTTTGCGAGCTAGAAAAAGTCGACGGATGGCGGCAAAGAGCAAACCAGCTCCAGTCGGAACGCCAGCTCCGAGTACCATAGTATCCTTCTCAGACTTCTGTGAGACGATTCTGTTGGCCAACGAGCAGCCAGCACTGCTCGAAGCTATCAGTGATGCCTTCATCCATGCGCTTTGCATCGAGCACAGCATGACGCTGGACGTGATTCTGCAGCTCTTTCTTAACTACATCGCCTCGCACATTGGACAGAAGGGATACCAGACCTCTCAGAAGGTGTTCGTAAACATTCTGCAGGTGTACTTTTATGATCTCTACGATGTTAGCTCGTCTTTGCAACCCCAAGAGATTCGCTCGCAAACACCGCCACAACTGGATGACGATTACGACGAGGAGTGCAGCAGTTCGCGGGCTCCCTCGCTGCACAGCGAGGCGGATGCCCAGTCATTATCCAGCTCTTGCGCCAGTTCAGCGCACGAAGATCGATCGGCAAGCCTGTCAATCAGTGGCAGGCAGCAGAGAATCGTCTACGACCAGCTGCAGGAACAACAGTCCTCGCCTTTTCAGAAGCGCAATTCAAATGCCTCGCTCTCACAGCCTCAGGCTAATGATGATGTGACTGCAACTAATCTCAAGGGTCTCAAGATCCTGTTTCGAATGTACATGGGACGGCTAAAGGCTCTAAGTGATCTAATCACAGATCTGCAATCAGCCGACGTTGAGCAACAAACAAGCCGCGAGGAATTTATAAACCTGCGAATGGAATGCATTTCGTACATGGTGGGAATGGCACCTAACTACAGCCCAAAACCGATTATAAGGAATCCAAACGATCCGTTGGCCGGCAAGCTTATTTATGTGCCCTTTATTCCGGACTATAAGCTACCTGACGGAGAGGAGTATGATCGCCACATCAAGGGCTACATTCGCCCAATTCCCTGCTTGTTGGAGCGACCGCAGTATCTTAACCGCCTTCCGCCTTTTGAGCGTAGCGATTTTAGCTATCCGAACAAGGACGACGGAGAGTTTGAGGTGCGCTTCCTTAGCTGGCATAACGAGTTGCTTACCCTCAGCCTTAAGATACAGAGTCTGTTAGCTTCTACTAAGGTGGATCGTGAAATCGTCTCGGAGTTTCTCGCCTTCATACAGAAGACGCCCAATTTAATCGGCATTGACAGTTTTCTGGTGATCGTGTTGCCCAAGAACTTGGCCATAAACTACCTGCTTAGTTTCTGTCCCGCCTTTTTGTGGCAGTATGGAAAGGTAAGGCTTACATTCTAAAACTTTTTGTATTCTTTTATTCATATAATGAAACTGTTTATAACGTGCATTGAAAAATAGCGAATAGAGTATATATGTAGAGTGCCGTTTCGATATCAAAGACTTTTAAATATTTCTTTACTTGCAGTCTTGCGGGTTTACGCCAAAGCATTGGGAGAGCCTCTTGCGGAAAATACTAAGCAAGCAGGAGGCGCTGCCCAATTGGAAGGCACACATTACGGGTTTGTAGCTTCTACTATATTAAAATACTTACGTAATTCAATGGTTAACACTTTCGCAGAGATTTTAAACAATCTGGTGGCTGAGCTGAGCTTTGAGGAACTGTTGCAATGCTTTCCCAGCGAAGCGATTCAAAATCGCAACACCGCACAATATTTCGCCACGGAATTTGCCGAGACATGTATCTTGTATGAAAACGAGGAGCTTGTCTTTAAGAATCCTGATCTAAAGGAGGGTCACAGGGATCACATGCCGATGGATAACATAGACGAGGACAATGTGTTTGAGTTAACACTACGCAAGGCGGTGGCCAAGCAGCGGAGTATTGCCCTGCGGTCCATGATCGAGTCCACAGGAACTCAGCTGTTCGACGCAACTAGTAATCCCATGTATAACCTGTAGGCGATCTACATTCCTCGTTAAAATAGTTTAAACCAAAATTATCATATTGAAAATTGATAAGATTGATATTAACGTAGCAAAGAAAGCTTTTCCACTTTTACCACAGACCGATCGAAATGTACTTTGTAATTTTAGGTTACACCCAAACAGGGCGTTAATTATTGACAATTATGTGTGACACAAAACACAACATTCGAATACTCTAGCCTTCGGTGATTTATGAAACTGAGCTGACGAGGAAAACTCCCAAGCTGTAGGTTGTAAAATTAACTAGCTCGTCGCGCACTTATGCTTTAGTTGCCATATATGTATAACCAGATGTGCGACCGATACTTCAATTTAATTCATTTATACCTGCATTTGTAACTGTACTAAATCTTCAACCAACCGAGTTTCCTTTAAACTTTGCTTTAAAACCTAAGCAGTATTTGTAACCTAGTTATACGTTGGTTTCATCTACCCTTTTATTTGCCCACTTCCAGCACACTTTTATGACAAAAACAACAAAATCTAGTGATATTTTTACTTCTTTCATTGAATCTGAACAATAAAGCATAAATACATTATAATGGCCCTACTATTTCCCGATGAGCTGAAAATTTATTCACCTGACAGCATTAAAATACGGTTGCATTGAAGCCGCTAATAGTCACTACTTATTCTGGCAATTAAATTCTGGCTTCTGTGGCCGTCCTAAGGTAATTTAACGTGCGAAAACTTGCGGACAGATTTCTCCGCCGTGAATAGCTTAGCCAATTAAGGGAGCTAGACATCGCGCGAGTGCCATTCTAAGCAGGATTGGCTGCAATTGGCGATATCGACAGCAGCATGTTAAAGCTGGACCAATCGAAGTTGGTTTCGGGGGAGCCTAAATCCGGATCGGGTGACATAGACATACCGAAGACGTCAGAGGAGAACCAGCTGGACGCGATCATCGTTGAGATTGGCCAGTTCGGACATTTTCAAGTCTTCAACTACTTGCTGCTTTGCCTGCCCATCATCTGCAACGCCTTTTACTCCATTTCCTACGTCTTCACCGCCAGCGATGTGCCCCACAGGTGGGTCAGTGAAATGGTTATGGTGCTGTACTTTTACGCCGGAAATTCTTCATAGGTGCAACATCACAATGTGCGATGGGTTAGACTCCAGGTATGAAGAACCATTCCTAAATTTCACCACTCCACAACGTCACGGCAACTGGGCTCAATGTGAGCAGTACGCCGTGCGATCCAACCTCGTGGGTCAACCTTCGTGCAATGTCAGCAGCTTTGATGTTGGTCAGAGGGTCCCCTGCGATGCTGGCTATAAGATGACGGACGGCGAAAAGACAATAGCAGCTGAGGTATGATACAAGGTGTCTTCCAGCAACGCCGATCTAATTTATATTACCACAGTTTAACATTTTCTGCTTTGACCAGTGGAAGCTGTCAATGGTGGGAACCGTCAACAACATTGGACAGTTTGTGGGTTATCTAGCCAATCCGTGAGAATAAAGCATTTTAAGTTTCCGTCAGATCTTTCCTGTTCTGCTTCATGTGGTTCACGCACACCCTGATCGCCCTCGGTCTGAGCCTGCATTCTGCCCAGTTGAGTGGGAGCAAGTTCGAAAACTTTAGCGTGACTGGTCTTATGCAGCTGCCTGGTATCCTGATGGCCACCACACTCATGAACTGGATAGGACGGCGACGGTCGCTCAGCTCCTGTCAGTTCACTTGTGCAGTCCTCCTCCTTGCAGTGGCTGCCACGGATGAAGGTAAGCATGGGACCTAATTCGTGGTTAACTGAGACTAAAATGTTGTTTGCTGGATTAGTGTACCCTGTGACCTCTTCAATCCTATACTTCCTTGCTTTATGATCCTGTACTTCTTCACCTCCGAGATCTTTCCCACCAACTGCAGGAACAGCATGCTCTCCTCCTGCTCAAGTATGGGTCGCTTTGGCTCCATGCTGTCCCCCCAGACCACTCTACTAGTAATTAAACCTTAGCTTAAAAGTTAATAGCCGACAAGTTACAATGGATTCCCCGTACAGATCCCCTACTACAAATTTGCGCCTCACCTACTATTCGCCCTATTCGGCTTCACCTGCTCGGGATTGGTTTTGTTCTTCCCGGAGACAACCAACAAGGTGCTGCCCACCACGCTGGCTGAATCTTGCCCCCTGGACAAGAGTATACCAAGAATAAAAGTGTTAAAAAGTTCTAACTAATACACACTATCGCGTCGCCCACTTTGGATTTTGTAGTTTTTCTCGGCTAAAATACTTGCAATACTTGGTTTGGGCAAACAAAATTCATGTTTTTGGAACCAAAAATATGTTCAGGCTAATAAGTTATTCGACAGTGGCGAAGATTACGTTAAAACAAAAACAATCAAATAAAAGATTCATCTTTTATGTGACATGCATAATGGTGTGCAGGACCGAAAGCTGCACATTTAAAACTGTAAATTTTGTATGGAAGCAATAGAACAAAGCTAAATGCCTTTTAAGTGCATGGGAATACATGAAAATACAATGTAAAAATGAGTTACGGCAGAGACCACAGAAGTAAAACAACGCAGCGCAAAAATGAAATGGTTTAATTGGATGTAATGAATGTAAGTTGGTTACTAGGTCTCTCAGCAAAAACCTTGATTTTGATTATAAAATAAAGCAAGCGGAATAGAATAACGTAGTAGATTTACACCTAGATTTCATATAGTAAATAAAGACAATTCACTTGTAACCCTGAACAAGAATTAAGTTAGTTTTAATCCGAAATTCAAATACGTTGCAGTAATTAAACATTTGCAAAAACCTATGAATACCGAAGAACACTTTATTTTAAATTTGTTTGCCAGCTGTTCCTATGTCAGATTTCCAACATGGTCGTACAATTGCCAAGAAATTAAAATGAAAATCTTAATAAAGAGAAATTATATTGATTTAAAACATTTTAATTTATTTTCACTACACTCTACAAAATAAACACTTTTTTAATAGGAAAATATGCGGGAATATATTAAAAGATAGAATGAAATACTTGCTACTAATAAATTAATTTATGGGGGGTAAACATACTTTTCTCTAATATCAAGGCTTCACAAACACAAAAATTCACATCTAGCTGTCTTTAAGATCGAGCGAGCTCATTTGCTATGCTCTTTGACTTCTTTATATATTCCTATTCAGGTCTTTTTTTCACCCATCTCATTACATTTTTTTTATAAAAGTTAAAAGTTTCTAAAGTTACTTTTCAATTTTAATATTGTATAAAATTTCATAGTCGTCTTCCTCTTCACAATCAGCAGAGTCTGAAGAATCGTTATCAGGTTCAAATTCGCAACCTAAAATTTGAATGACTTCTGGGGGAAGAGGTAGTCGCTTATGTTTACGAACGCGCCCTCCTTAAATAAATTAATTATTTTATTCCTCGATTCTGCTGCCTCTTCTCCAAAATAGCCGACTGAAAGAACTGTTTGCTCCAAGATATCTTTGAAGTGAACCAATATTTTGTGGACTGTCGTTGTCATGGGAAGCCATGGATATTTGTCCAGTTGTATGACAAAGTTGCTCATATTTTCCAAGGTTTATAGGTAATTGACTTGACGGACACATTAATATTGTCCTCATATTTAAAATGAGCTGGATGTCAACGCCTGTTATTTCGGAAAATGCCTTATAGTTATTAAATGCACGACGCGCCGTATTGCCAACATTAGAACTACCGAATCCGCCTTGTTTTGGTTGATCAACCTTAAGCGATAGTTTTTCCCAAAACATTCGCTGGATGAATTTTTTTTCGCTTTAACACCATATTTTTATCAATGTCATCGACGATTCTCCACTTTTTATTACAGTTTTGTACCCCATATTTAGTACAAACTCCAAAAAGCCAACTCAAAGCCTTCATGGCCAACAGATGGCGCCACCGGTTACAATCGATTTACGTTCTACTAGAATGAGTCAACTTGTTCTAATTAATATTTTTACATATATCAAACACATTTGTATACATATTAATCGATGATGGTTGGTTATCTAAATTTGTTATTGTAACGGGGCTTACGGTGAAAGGGCTTTACAAAATCAACAATTGCTCAGTTTGGGTATTTATCTAATTCCGTTTGGAATCGGGGCTTATCAGATGGATGACCAGTCTTTCCGCGAGATATTTACGATTTATGGCTGCCAGAGGGGTTGTGTCGTACATCTATCAAGCAATTACAACGCGCCAATAATTCACGAGCTACCACTTACTGTGGCTTCGTCGAAACTTATCATTGATTTATCAATCTGGTCGACAATCGGCGGATCGAACGAATAGACTGTCATTCGGGCTCTGGTATTGGGCATAAAGTTTCTGCCCCTCCACTTAATCACCACACGAGCGGGTGTGTCAAGTGTAAGGTGAATTCAACCAGACACCCAAAGTCAATGACATGGAGCAAATGGCGTAAGATAACGTGCAAGGTCGGCCAACTTGTTGACCCAGTGGAGCGAACAGCTGTTGGCTACAACCCACCACCCAGAACCAGACACCATGTCTCGTCGTCTGAGAGATAAGCTATAGCTGCGTACCATTTATATCTATTGATATCTGCATTCAGAACTTAAAGTGTTTGGATTGTGTTAATTCTCGGCTTTTGGAACCACAACGGTTCTCAATATCTTCTTGTAATGTCAGAGGCGAGTTGGCATTCCGCAAAGTAGTGATTTGCGTCCTAAACTATACACCCTGCGAACCGGGTACCCCTTTGAAAACGTAGGCCAACATAGCCTTTATCGCAAACTCGCTGTGTAGATTCGAAGCGTCTGGGAAAACACAAAACTTGTTGGACCTCTGTAGCGAGGTGACTATAAATGAAAATAAGTCCCAGCTAACAGCTCTACCATAATGAGAGTGCAAAGGTTCCAAAACCGAGCGTTGCGCCTGGTATGCGAGAAATGAGGACATCGCTAACGACCTCAGCATCCCCACAGTTAGGGAGCAAATCAATCGAAATTCCGAAATTCAAGTCGCTACAACGATTGGTTTCAGGGCCACACCAAACACGCGAGTGCTTCACCAGTAGCCTAAACATTCATCTAATCTAAATTATTAATCAAAATTTTAATTTTATCATTCTGTTATTTTCGTAGCTACTATAAGTTTCTTTGTTTTAAAACCATTCAATTAGTTGCATAATATAAAATAAAACAAGAGAGAATGCTATAGCGAGTTCCCCGACTATCAGATACCCGTTACTCAGCTAGACTGAATACGAACGCGAAATTTAATCATTTTTCTGGGACATCGATAGATATTGGGGAATAAACTGAGAATAAATTTAAAAAAATTTTTCAAAGTGTGGGCGTTGCAGTCTTGTGCGGTTTATGGGCGTTAGAGTGGGAGTGGCAACATGGGCTCACAAGTCTAGATCGACTCGGCTATTGATCCTGATCAAGCTTCCTTCTGCCTGTTACATACTATTCAATGAATCTAGTATACCCTTTTAATCTAGGAGTAACGGGTAAAAATATATTATCTTAACGCTTCCTTCTACCTGTTACATACTTTTCAACGAGTCTAGTATACCCTTTCAGTCTACGAGTAACGGGTATAAAAAGTCGAAGCTCTTCCATTTCTTTCGCATATATGTAGTTTCGGATTGGGGCCTGATAAGACCCCGATAAGAGGGCAGTATGGAGAAGAGCGAACGGATTAAAAATAGAACGCGAGAGCGCGCCGCAATCGGAAGAGAATCAAAGACTAGAATCAAAACACAGCACTGTTGATGTGGTTAAATCATTCGTTGAGTGGCACTGCTCCCAGCGAGACGCTCCAGAGCGTCTATAAATACGCCACAGAGCTAACGAGGCGGAAAGATCGCGCGCCGCGAGTTATAAAACAGCGATTAGAAGGAGAAGTGCGTCCACCACGTGGCTGGAGGTCAATTGATTGTACGGATATACATACATACATTTTATCACACACATTATGACCAGCCAGAAGGAGGGAAATGGATACAGGCGGAGCGATTCCAAGACTACTGGACATGCGGACGCGGAGGCGGCGACGCAGACGGCTGGTGGGGATGAGGACAACTCTCTGGATGCGATTCTAGTCCGAATCGGGCAGTTCGGGCGCTATCAGATCATCAACTATGTGCTGCTATGCGTTCCCATGCTCTTCAACGCCTTCTTCTCCATCTCCTATGTTTTCACGGCGAGCACCGTTGTGCACAGGTAGGCAAAAAGTTCATCAAACAAAATGGCTGGTCAAGATCTCAGACTTCCCATTGGTCCCAGGTGCACTGTTCCGCAGTGCGATAGTCCCAGCAGCGTCTATGAGGAGGACTGGCTGGGCTTCACCATCCCCAAGAAGAACTCCGCCTGGGATGACTGTCATCGATACGCCGCCAACATATCAGACGCTATCTCGGGATACACCGATCCATCTGGACAATACTGCCTCAAAGAGTACTTCACTATTACGTCGGAGACCTGTGGACGCGACTTCAAGTTCAGGGACGAGGAAAAGACCATATCAACGGAGGTGGGTAGACAAAGATAAGGGCGTAGGTGAGTTGATAGACTCTATTGATGGAAGTTCCGTGGGAAATTTTTAATTCGATAGCAAGTTGGAGTGAGTTATCTTCAGGAGGATGTTATTAAAGCAGTGTCAATCATTAAAACGATTATTGCCAATAACTTGCTAGGTAAAAAACTCGATCGTGTACATTGCAGGTACACATGTTAAAATTTTCATTAACTATATTACTTTATACCCAATAAAACACGTATTATAAATGTACGTGATAGCATTTGCGGTTTAAGAACTAAAAGTATTAAAAATGCATCGATTCAAATATTTGTAATGATTTGTTTCAAGTATCACTTTTCTTATATTTAATTCAAATATTATGTACACAACTAATCGCGTATCCTGGCTGGTCCGTATTTGATATAAATACATATATATTTTTTGCTTTTACATGAATTTAATATATAGAATCAATCAAATGTGGAAATCTTTTAACTAGTAAAGTAACAATATTAACATATCATCTCCTAAGTTTGGAATATACTGTGAGGACGAGTGGAAGCTTTCCATGGTGGGCACTATAAACAATGTGGGCCAATTCGTGGGCATACCCCTAGGAGGATACTTTGCGGATCGGTAAGTCCCTGTCCCTGTTTGGTAAGAGTATTAGCAGTCTAACAGCATCTTCATCTACCCCAGATACGGACGACGTACCATGCTAGCTGTAGCCGGATCCGTGAGTGCTCTAATGGGCGTGATCCGTTCGCTGTCGAGCAACTACTCCATGTTCCTGGTGTTCGAGTTCCTGGACATGGCCGTGGGTAGCACCCTCTTCCCCACCGCCTTTCTGTTGGCAATCGAGCTGGTTGGCCCGAAGAGGCGAGTGGCTGCGGCCACAATCATCACTATCTTTTACGCGCTGGGCGAGGCCTTCCTCGGATTCCTGGCTTCCCAAGTGCAGCACTGGCGCTGGCTGCTCCGGGTGCTGTACGCTCCCGCTGTGCTGCAGATTCTTTTTTTGTGGATCTTGCCGGAGAGCGTCCGTTGGCTGCTGAGTCAGGGTGCCGAGGAGAAGGCGTCCAATGTGCTGCGACGGGCAGCGCGGATCAACCAGCGCCCGCTGCCGGAGGAGCAGTTGAACGATCTCTTGACCAGCAATCGACAGAAGCTCAGCCAGGCCAACGAGAGCCAGTATCCAATAATGCGAGCCGTAGTATTCTTCTCGCTGCGGATAGCAAACTGTTGCCTTTGCTGGTTCACGCACACGCTGATCGCCCTGGGTCTTAGCCTGAACTCGGTTAACCTGGGTGGAAACAAGTACACCAACTTCATGCTGAACGGTTTTATCCAGATCCCTGGTCTGCTGCTCCCCCTAGTCATCATGGACCGCGTTGGCAGAAGGCATTCCCTCTGCGCCTCAATGCTGCTCTGTGCCATTTGCATGGGCGCCTCTGCCGCAGTGCCAGCAGGTGAAGGAACATGATCTTTCAGCTAATAGTTCTCTAGAATGTGACTGATTTCCCCTTAGATAACTACGCGGGCTCTCTGGCCCTGTTCCTAATTGGAAAGCTGGCCATCACCTGCAGTTTCCAGATCTTATATTTCTTCACCTCTGAGATCTTTCCCACAAACGTGCGAAACACCCTGTTGTCGCTCTGTTCCATGGTGGGACGGATAGGATCCATGCTGGCCCCACAAACCCCTCTACTGGTTAGAACGGAATTACCTATGCGGGCTCGACCAGCTAATTCTCTGCCCTTATCTCTTCCAGGCCAAGTATTACATTTACGCCCCGCAGATCCTGTTCGCTACCTTCGCCCTGATCAGTGGCTTCCTGACCCTGGCCTTTCCCGAGACGGCGGACAAGGTGCTTCCAACGACCATTGAGGAGGCACGCGATTTGAATCAGGCCAAGCGGCGGAGTGAGAGGTCGCCGTAATATCCGTGATATTTTTTAGCAGCATTTAGCACACTTTTTAAAGTCTTAGAAGCCACGTTTTAGTTTTGTTAGTTTGTTTGTTTGTTTTATTATGTGCGTACTATTTATTCCAAAACAATATCTGTAGTCTCCTCCTTCCACAAGTTGTACTTATCTATGTATGTAGGTTTAAATTTATTGCGCATGCATAAGTATATCTGTCGATCAATGCCATTATTTATTAACGAGTAAGTAATAAAATTTAATTCAACTCGGATCGGAAGCGAATAGATTTCAAACGGGTAAAAAGTAAGGAAAATAACTTTTTTTAAATCACATGTAAGCGATACGTAGACATCTACATCCAGTGTGGCGCCCTCTTACGGGAAGTGGTGGTACTATTTCTACTTGTCGATTAGTATCGAGTACACAACTGTTGATGTCGGGGATGGCAACTCAAACATATGCGATTGCCCAAAAGTACGTCATTTTGAAATAGCGTTTTAGCAATTTAAAATTTTAGGTTTATATATGATTGCCGTTTTTTGTATTCTTTAAATGATGTTATTTATCAAGGAAATAATTTCGTAATGTTGGTTAGACCTAAAGATGTCTCGGTAACTAAAAATGTCAGAAAATGTATTTATTTTGTTCAAATCAGACGGTATATTGGGACGGTATTACTTATTATACCCGTTATGTATGTAAGGAAGGTAGAAGGAATCGTTTCCGACTATATAAATTATATATATTCTTGATCAGAGATCAAAGGACGAGTCCATTCAGCCATGTTCGTCTGTCCGTATGAACGTTAAGATTTAAGGACCTATAACAGGTGGTTGAGATTAAGCATACAGATTCTGGAGACATTTTTTTTCCCATGTTGCCACGCCCACTCTAACGTCCACAAACCGCCAAAAACGGCCACCACTACCACCACAAATTTGCATATTTTTATTAGTTTTGTAAATTTCTATCGATTTGATATCTGAAGAATTACCATTGTTCACACATGAACACGAATATATTTAAAGACTTACAATTTTGGGCTCCGTTCAAAGGCGTTCTAAGGCGACATGGGTGCAGTGCTCAAAAACATGTAATCTAAGTGCACACTACATGAGTCAGTCACTTGAGATCGTTCCCCGCCTCCTAAAAGGTCCCTTAGTGGGAGACCGCCGCTCAAGATAGGCAGATGTGCCGGAGCGTAGGACCCCGATGAGGCGGGGACTATTTACTTAGGCCTCTGCGTAGGCCATTTACTCTAAGATGCGATTCTCATGTCACCTATTTAAACCGAAGATATTTCCAAATAAAATCAGTTTCTTACAAAAACTCAACGAGTAAAGTCTTCTCATTTGGGATTTTACACCATAATTTGAATAAAACGATCAAAGATCGCACTTATCTATTGTATAATAATGCTTTTGAAACACATAGAAATATTTGAAATCGCAATGCAAATAGTTGGATGATATTACCAATTACCAATTTTTACCAATACCTATTACCAATTATTAACGAATAATCAGGGATACCCCTGCTTACAAATTTGACATTTCATAGCAATGAAAATATCTGGCAACAAAAATCAGCCCATTAGGACTTCATATTAATTCAGTTTAGCCATGAATAATGACACCAGTGTAATCTGTTCATGACGAACTGCGTAGGAGCAGTTGAACGATCTCTTGACCAGCAATCGACAGAAGCTCAGCCAGGCCAACGAGAGCCAGTATCCAATAATGCGAGCCGTAGTATTCTTCTCGCTGCGGATAGCAAACTGTTGCCTTTGCTGGTTCACGCACACGCTGATCGCCCTGGGTCTTAGCCTGAACTCGGTTAACCTGGGTGGAAACAAGTACACCAACTTCATGCTGAACGGTTTTATCCAGATCCCTGGTCTGCTGCTCCCCCTAGTCATCATGGACCGCGTTGGCAGAAGGCATTCCCTCTGCGCCTCAATGCTGCTCTGTGCCATTTGCATGGGCGCCTCTGCCGCAGTGCCAGCAGGTGAAGGAACATGATCTTTCAGCTAATAGTTCTCTAGAATGTGACTGATTTCCCCTTAGATAACTACGCGGGCTCTCTGGCCCTGTTCCTAATTGGAAAGCTGGCCATCACCTGCAGTTTCCAGATCTTATATTTCTTCACCTCTGAGATCTTTCCCACAAACGTGCGAAACACCCTGTTGTCGCTCTGTTCCATGGTGGGACGGATAGGATCCATGCTGGCCCCACAAACCCCTCTACTGGTTAGAACGGAATTACCTATGCGGGCTCGACCAGCTAATTCTCTGCCCTTATCTCTTCCAGGCCAAGTATTACATTTACGCCCCGCAGATCCTGTTCGCTACCTTCGCCCTGATCAGTGGCTTCCTGACCCTGGCCTTTCCCGAGACGGCGGACAAGGTGCTTCCAACGACCATTGAGGAGGCACGCGATTTGAATCAGGCCAAGCGGCGGAGTGAGAGGTCGCCGTAATATCCGTGATATTTTTTAGCAGCATTTAGCACACTTTTTAAAGTCTTAGAAGCCACGTTTTAGTTTTGTTAGTTTGTTTGTTTGTTTTATTATGTGCGTACTATTTATTCCAAAACAATATCTGTAGTCTCCTCCTTCCACAAGTTGTACTTATCTATGTATGTAGGTTTAAATTTATTGCGCATGCATAAGTATATCTGTCGATCAATGCCATTATTTATTAACGAGTAAGTAATAAAATTTAATTCAACTCGGATCGGAAGCGAATAGATTTCAAACGGGTAAAAAGTAAGGAAAATAACTTTTTTTAAATCACATGTAAGCGATACGTAGACATCTACATCCAGTGTGGCGCCCTCTTACGGGAAGTGGTGGTACTATTTCTACTTGTCGATTAGTATCGAGTACACAACTGTTGATGTCGGGGATGGCAACTCAAACATATGCGATTGCCCAAAAGTACGTCATTTTGAAATAGCGTTTTAGCAATTTAAAATTTTAGGTTTATATATGATTGCCGTTTTTTGTATTCTTTAAATGATGTTATTTATCAAGGAAATAATTTCGTAATGTTGGTTAGACCTAAAGATGTCTCGGTAACTAAAAATGTCAGAAAATGTATTTATTTTGTTCAAATCAGACGGTATATTGGGACGGTATTACTTATTATACCCGTTATGTATGTAAGGAAGGTAGAAGGAATCGTTTCCGACTATATAAATTATATATATTCTTGATCAGAGATCAAAGGACGAGTCCATTCAGCCATGTTCGTCTGTCCGTATGAACGTTAAGATTTAAGGACCTATAACAGGTGGTTGAGATTAAGCATACAGATTCTGGAGACATTTTTTTTCCCATGTTGCCACGCCCACTCTAACGTCCACAAACCGCCAAAAACGGCCACCACTACCACCACAAATTTGCATATTTTTATTAGTTTTGTAAATTTCTATCGATTTGATATCTGAAGAATTACCATTGTTCACACATGAACACGAATATATTTAAAGACTTACAATTTTGGGCTCCGTTCAAAGGCGTTCTAAGGCGACATGGGTGCAGTGCTCAAAAACATGTAATCTAAGTGCACACTACATGAGTCAGTCACTTGAGATCGTTCCCCGCCTCCTAAAAGGTCCCTTAGTGGGAGACCGCCGCTCAAGATAGGCAGATGTGCCGGAGCGTAGGACCCCGATGAGGCGGGGACTATTTACTTAGGCCTCTGCGTAGGCCATTTACTCTAAGATGCGATTCTCATGTCACCTATTTAAACCGAAGATATTTCCAAATAAAATCAGTTTCTTACAAAAACTCAACGAGTAAAGTCTTCTCATTTGGGATTTTACACCATAATTTGAATAAAACGATCAAAGATCGCACTTATCTATTGTATAATAATGCTTTTGAAACACATAGAAATATTTGAAATCGCAATGCAAATAGTTGGATGATATTACCAATTACCAATTTTTACCAATACCTATTACCAATTATTAACGAATAATCAGGGATACCCCTGCTTACAAATTTGACATTTCATAGCAATGAAAATATCTGGCAACAAAAATCAGCCCATTAGGACTTCATATTAATTCAGTTTAGCCATGAATAATGACACCAGTGTAATCTGTTCATGACGAACTGCGTAAATGTTCCGATCATTTAACTGATCAAACATACTTTACAAACAATTCAATGTTTGTAGTCAACTCGAGTAGCCCACCTTTGCCTCGGTTGTAGCCCGCAGATATCGCAGATACTGGAGTAGAAACTTTGAAGTGCCATGTCGGACAACAAATAAACAACCCAAACAACACTGTGTTTAACCATAGCAGGGGTGAAGAACACATGCACCGAGTTCTTTGTCGGAATTAGAAGTACAAATAAAGCCGAACCCACAATGAGTTATAATAAATGGGAACAATAGTGACCCTAAAATTTTATGAATGGTTAGCGTTGCTGTGATTCCATTTGATGGCATTTGTAATTGCAATTATAGTCAGTGGGTCTGTGGCTTCGGAAGGTTTCTTATCGGGACTCGATGACAACTTGTGCGCCTTACATCGATGATATCACAACCTTATCTCTGATCTGACGATCGCCCGATCGGATGGCCAGGTCCGGAGAACCAAATGCCGAGTGCCAATCAGTTTTGGATTGCCCATGGGACCACACAGACATGAGCGGAGGAGACTACGATAGCGGTGACTACTTCATGCGCAGTCGGTGGGTCCGTCCCCAATCGGGATATGATGTCACCTATAACCAGTGCTTCCGACTGCTTCCAGGAAGCAGCGGGACAAGCCGTCATTATGGGACTCCTTCCAGGACCCGCCGTCTAAGAAGACGAGCGGATCCGATGCCGACTGGAAGAAGCTCCAGTTCTGCCTTAAGCTCTTCAAGATCTGCACCTACCTCCTTGTCTTCGCGGTCGTTCTTGCGACGAGCGTGTTCGCCAACTTGATTTATCTCTACATGGCCGGAAACACAGGTGGCACCGGGCCACGCGTGCAAGTGTGCAGCAAGTATCGTGAGTAAAGTTCATTTATTTGTTTGAGTAGCACTTCCACTGCGCTTCTTCCGCTTAGCAGTACTCCGGCACGGCCAAGTGGAGGCGGTGGCCAGCGAGCTGGACCAAATCGCCTGGGTCTGGGCCCTGATCTTCGCCTTTGCCGCCCCCGAGCTGCTCACCTTCCTGCGCGCCCTGCGCATCTGTATGTTCAAGCGCGAGCAGCGACCCAGCGGACTAGAAGTGGGACTGGTGGGTATTTTTTCCGTGGGGGTACAGATAGGGTGGCTTGATTCGAGGTTAATATGTTTACTCAAACGTTCGGAGCTCCTTAAGCCAAGAAAATCACTTTTCAGTAATCACTTTGCTGGATGTAAACTTTGTCAATTGAATACTTTGTTTTGTTAAAGTTACATAACTTGAATAATATTTGATAGTTAAAATCATAGTATTCGGCTTAATAATATAATAAGTTCAAAGCAGTTGAAATTACCATGATACAGACAATAATTCGTTTGATAAAAGAAATAGCTTAGGCGACTTAAATCGTCACGTACATACAAAGTTCAGTATATCAGCGCCTAACAATTAAGCTGAAAATGTCACTAGATTTAAAAACCACAAGTGACTGCAGCCCCTCTAATGGCACCACCCACCCACTCGAGCTTTCGAGCCACCCTAACCCCGACGCAGATTGATTGATAAGCCCCCGCCAATCAGGTCACGCTCTTTGAACTCCTGCACGTCGTTGGTCTGGCCCTGCTCACCTTCACCGTGCTGCCGGCCCTGGATGTGACGCGTGGAGCGATTCTGGGCTGCTGCGTCTGCTTCGTGCCTGCCCTGCTTAGTAAGTTTCCCCCCCGACCAGCCCAGAGCCCAAATGTTATCGGTGCCTAGGCACCGACTGAGAACAATTAAATTGATTGCCCTGGCTGCTCGATGTTTCAGACCTGCTGACGGGAACGCGGGTGCGCTGGAGGTCGGCGGACAGCCTGGTCCTCGGGCTCTCCATCCTGGCCCTTGTGGCGCAGGGCAGCGTCTTTCTGGTCTGGCCCTCGCTGAGCGACAGTATGGAGGTCCAGCTGCTGGCCATTCCGCTGCTCCTTATTTCGTTTCGCTGGTGGGAGAACTTCGCCAACACTCACGAGGCCATCGGTATGTGCTTGACTATGACTATTTCCAGACAATACGTACATATGTACATATATAGATATCTACAATTCAAAGGCGCATTCTAAGTTATCACTCAATGACTCTTAAACACTTAGGTTATTATTAATTATAATGGTCATAGATTACATTTTCTTCAAACATAAAGTTCCGATTCAAAGTTAGACCGAATATTCGCAAATCCACGGGGGACTACGTCTGGGATCATAATCGGTGGGGGCTATAATATAAGTCAAAATATATGCCTCTATATTAATTAGTATTAAATGTGTAAACAAACTATATGGAATATCATTAGCCGTAGTAGTTATATGTTATGTTTTTGACTGTCAGTAATTGCATCGGATACTACATTGCATGCTGTATTGTTCTTTAGAAATTAAGCAACACAAAATGCATTAGGCTCGGCGCAATTGTTCAGAGAATTCTAAGTGTGAAAGTACCGATTCCTCATTTATTCTCCTTCCGGCAGCCTATATCATTCGCACCATCCGCTGTACCCGATCCCGATACCACACCTACCTGTACCTGGCGCCTCTGAAGGTGTTGGTTTTCGCGGGGATGGGCTTCATCCTGCATGGCCACGAATTCGTTGAGTACTTTGGTAGGTTCCGGGATGCCTGGCGGCCGCATCTCATCACGCTGGTGGTAAGTGTAGTCCATTTATTAAGGCCGCAGGTTACCACTTATTCTAATACAGATATATAATATTTAAGGCTGAAGGGTTTTAAGCTTCCCACTTTCTGTGAACTTTCAGCAATCTAATGGCGACCCCGATGCGCTGCTTTTAGCACAGGCCAACGTATCAATCACAGCCCCTCCACGCAGGACGCTGTTCACCATGCAGTCTAGTCCGAATTCGGTTTTCTACGCACTGGCGGCCCAGGTGGGTGCTGCGTACCTGTGCCACATTTTCGGTAAGTTCGCCTGCAAAATCAAGATCCAGAAGTTCAGCTACGCGCTGCCCCTCAGCCTGGCAGGACCTGCCACCGTCTGCCTGGTCACCTTTCTGGCCCAGCTGCGGGCCTCGGACCCGTGCTCCCTGCACGGTTTCATGCCGGACTACCTCTCGCTCCTGGCGCTGGGCGGGAGTGTGGAGGAGCTGGGCCAGAGATGCCTCGACTACGCCCTCTGGCTGTGGCCCCTGTGGTGGCTGGCCCAGGTGTGGACCTGCCTGCACATTTGGCAGCCCCACAATGACAGGAACGCCCCAACCGAGAAGCTCTTCGTGTGTCCATGGTACTGCGGCCTGCTGGTGGACCAGTGCTCGATGATGAACAGGCGGATCGTGGACTGGAGCGAGGAGTATTTGGCCATCAAGGTGAGTGGGAGTCGCTTCCTGCAGAATTGAGTGCTTCAAATCAGGTGCGAGGAAAGTTGAGGGCATGTTAATGAATTATTGAAATCAGGCGCCTGCTTAGCATCAATCATCTCGCTAAGTTCGCAGCTTCCTGCAGCTCTTGTGCCAATCCGTGCACCCACATCCATTTTTGACTATTCCGGCGGAGGGGGCCCGGACTGCCGGCACTACTGATGAGCGCTTCAAATGTCAGGCAATGTAATTAAGTTAAATGACGGGGAAACTGCAAAGTTCAGGAAATGTTTGTGTTTCGTCCTTTTCGGGGAGGGGCACGGCTAGGATGCCAGTACTGGGATGGGTTTTCGGTGGGTGTAAACTTAATTAAAAGTGCTTCAGCTCCACTCGCATGTTTTCGGGGCCTACCCAGTATAAAGACATTAAAGTAATTAAAATCAGGGCATACGAGTTGATTTTAAGGGCATAATTTAGGGGCCATGCGAATTATGTGCATTCGTAATAGCCTTGCTACATTAGGCAGGCGGAACCGACCTTTAAGTCCTTAAAATCCGTGACATATTAATAAAAACTTTCATTCTAGTTAGGATTAATCTGCTGTATTGCATACCAAACACATTGCTTAACATGAAATGAATTTTGAGGTTTATCTTGTGTGCAGTTGTGTTCTGTTGCCAAATTAATGCCGGAGCCCTTGCCAAGAATTTTCGTGCTCTCGAGGCTCCGCAAATACCGCATTGGATTTCTGAAATACCCACTTGGTATGCACTGCAATCATTCGGAGCTTAAACTAAACCCACCTGCATCTGTTTCTCCCGACAGAGCGACCTAACCGCGCCGAGGGATCCTGTGGTGGCTCTGGCAGCCGACATCAATGCCAGCCGGGACATCCAGGAGGAGGATAAGGTGCCGCAGCTGATTGTGTGCGCCACCATGTGGCACGAGACCGAGGACGAGATGATGGAGTTCCTCAAGTCAATTGTCCGCTTGGATGAGGATCAATGCGCCCGCCGCATGGCCAGGACGCACCTCAACGGCGGGAAGGCGGACGACGAGTACTATGAATTGGAAAGTATGTAAATGGGCCAAACTTTGAGGGTGAAGATGCTGATGCAGAAGCAGGTGGTGTCTTCTCCAGTCCTCACTGGCTACATTTGCATTGCGCATTTAAATGTGTCAAAGTGGGAATTTATGAAGCTCGGCACGCTGCTTGCAGCTCTATTTATAGCGCTTGGCGACTTCATTTCCGCGCTTGCCAAAATGGCTTTAAGCCAAGCGTCTGCAGCTGTCTGCGACAACTTTACGATCTCCGCAACACCGCCCCTACACGGAGAATAAATAATGGGCTTAAACGCAAATATTCAATTCGTTAATAGATCGTTCTTAACAGATTATATCTTGAAATTGGAATTCATATTGGAAAGTTGGAAAGCCGAGTTGATATAGCCATGTCCGTCTGTCCGTCTTACGAAATATAGTCTCTCTGCGCCAAAGCTAGTTGCTTCTAGTCATTGGTAATATTTGATAGTTTTTACTAACGGTTGCTAAAGTAATTGAGAATTTTTAGGAATACAAACCAAATATTTTCCTTTTTCGCTATACTCAGACGTGTTTTATAGAAATGCATTACAGAAATTCACTTCTCGTTGCCGAATCTGATTATCTTTCTTGTTTAATTTAAACCATTATTTGGAATTAGCTGTACTAGACTAGAGAGTAATGGGAATCTGATCATTACCCATATGAAAAGTTAATTTAAAAAAATTGGAATTTCACGTCCGGAACAAGCTTCTTTTTTGCAGCCAAATGTTTCTGCACCTAAAACTAGCTTGAGGTAACAGTAAGGATTAGATGTTTCAACCTTTTTATTTTGTTTATAGCTAACATCTTCTTCGACGATGCATTCGTTTCGGATCCGCGTCAGTGCCAGAACAAGCGTAACCCACCCATCAACGAGTATGTGAAGACCCTAACCCGAACCATCGACAAGGCAGCCTTTGAGGTCTACGGAGTGAACATCCGCATAAAGCCCCCTCTTAAGATCGAGACTCCCTACGGAGGCCGCTTGGTGTGGACCCTGCCAGGACGCACTAAAATGGTGGCCCATCTGAAGAACAAGGACAAGATCCGGCACAAGAAGCGCTGGTCGCAGGTCATGTACATGTACTATCTTCTGGGATATCGGATCATGGAGACGAAGGAGCTGTCACCCCGTCGAAAGGCGGTTATTGCAGAGAACACCTTTATCTTGGCCCTGGACGGAGACATAGACTTCCAGCCGCGAGCTGTGAGGCTGCTGATCGATCGAATGAAGGCCGTGGACGAGCTGGGAGCTGCCTGCGGTCGAATTCACCCGGTGGGCAGGGGTCCGATGGTGTGGTACCAGAGATTTGAGTACGCCATTGGACACTGGCTGCAAAAGGCGACGGAGCATGTCATTGGTTGCGTCCTCTGCAGTCCGGGATGCTTCAGTCTGTTCCGGGCCAGCGCCCTGATGGAGAACAGCGTGATGAAGCGGTACACGATGATCAGTTCGGAGGCGATGAAGATGGTGCAGTACGACCAGGGCGAGGACCGCTGGCTGTGTACGCTGCTCTTGAAGGCCGGCTCCCGGGTGGAGTACTGCGCCGCCTCGGATGCGTATACCCACGCGCCAGAGAGCTTTAACGAGTTCTACAACCAACGACGTCGTTGGGTGCCCTCCACTATAGCCAACATCTTCGATATCCTAGCGGATGCGGACACCGTGGTGAAGAAGAACAACTCCATATCAACGATGTACGTGTGGTACCAGGGAATGCTGATGATCGGAACCGTGTTGGGACCGGGCACCATATTCCTCATGATGGTGGGCGCCTTGGTGGCCGTGTTTTCAATTGACATCTGGACCGCTTTCCTATGGAATTTTTTTCCCATCCTCTTATTCATTCTGGCCTGTGTCTACCTTAAACAGAAGTTTCAACTGCTGATAGCATTCGTCATTAGCTCCGTTTACTGCCTAGTCATGATGGCAGTCCTCATCGGCATCATTGTCCAGATGCTGGAGGACGGACCCCTGGCTCCTGCATCGCTGTTCTTCCTGCTCGTAGCTGTGCAAATCACAATTGCAGGTGAGGCATTAACCCATTTAAAATATGAAATTAGGTCGCAAGTTAAAGCTTTAATAATATGTTAACAGATACCATATCCTATATAATTTATAAAATATGTAACGTTTAAAAATTGGTAGTACAATTCGATGTTCGTAATTTTCCAGGCTTTATGCATCCACAGGAGTTCTGGGCATTGCTGTGCGGAGTCATCTACTACATAACCATCCCTTCGATGTACATGCTTCTCATGATCTTTTCTGTGTTCAACATGAACGATGTTTCGTGGGGCACTCGAGAGGCTCCAGTGCTCAAGGACGACGGCAAGGACGCAGTCGATGAAGCGAACAACTACCTGCCAGGCTGGCTAAATGATCCGCTATTGATCGACTCGGAGCTGGGCGAAGTGTCGTTGATGGAGCAGAGATTCTGGAAGGATCTGATAAAGCAGTATCTGAAGCCATTGGAACTGAGTAGGGAGCAGAAGCAGGCGATGGCCGACGGACTTAAGGAGCTGAGAAACATGATCGCCTTCGCCTTTGTGATGGTCAATGCGATCTTTGTGCTCATTGTGTTCCTGCTGCAGCTGAAGAAGGAGTTTCTGCACCTCGAGTGGCCTATTGATCCTACAGACTTTGTATCCTTCGACAGGGACAACCTAATGGTTGGCATCTACAGGCAGTACAAAGAACTGGATCCCATTGGCCTGTGCTTTGTGATTTTCTTTGGACTGATCCTGATCATCCAGTTCCTGGCGATGTTCTTCCACCGCTTCGCTACCCTGTGCCAGCTGCTGGCCACTACTCAGGTGGACTGGTTTCGAACAGGAGGTCAGTTTACTGACGAGGATGCCGCCACCGAGCTGAAGGGCAGTGCTGTCAGTATAGCCCGGAAGTTGCAGCGACCCAAGAGGCTCTTCGACGACGACGAGGACGGGGACCCCCACTACGACGAGGTGTTGATGGATTCTTTAGAAGGGGAGCACAGGGAGAGCATGGTGCGACGGCAGACGATCTTTCGGCTTCACGAGACGCGGGACAAGCAGCACAGCGACTACAGCAATCTGGTGTTTAACTTTGAACGCCGTTTCTTTGGAGACGACGAGCTGAACCTTAAGAATCTGGCACTCAACCGAAAGTCAGTGAAGCTTCTGCAGGAGCGTCGCTCTGCGGCCAAGGTCAATGCAGCAGCCACGCCCGAGGGCACGCCAACTCCGAAGGCTGGAAAGCGACCGCCTGTGGTGCCGATGGCCAAGAAGGTGAGCTTTACGGCCTCAAACCGGAACAATATGGCTTTGTACGACAACGGCGGGTACGAGCACACCGAGTTCTAGAAAGGATCAAGCTGATGACCAAAGTATTAACCAGAGAATCTTGTAGAGTACTTACTATTGCACATATCTAGGTGTTTTCCACTCTGGACTCGTTAAACAATTTTCAAGAATAGAGTGCCAAGATAGCATTTCTTATCCGTACATACCCACAGTAATCAATAATACCCTAATTAATATGTATTATACAGTTAAAAGCCATCAAAACACCCCTTACATTTGCATATCCTTATGACCTTATATAATCGAATCCCCAAGTTTCTTGGTGGCATAAAAAATATAATTAATTGCATTTAACTGAAGTGGCAGAGGCAGCCAAGTCTACTTCCCTTCTAACTGAAGACATCTCATTAGCATAATTACCAGATGCAGGCGATGGCAATGTCGGGGGGTGGGGAAGAGCAGGACAAAGGAGGGGCTTCTTCATTCATCAATGTCGGGGCAACGCTCAGAGTTAAGTGCTCGTGGTGGCGATGCGCTTTTTGCTTGGAAAGTTCTTGCTCCTCTTCGTTACAAAATGCAAATCAAAGTGTGATTAGCTTGGATTTGATGAAGTTTCTGCAGCAATGCACCTTAGCCGCGCCCATTCGATACTGGTGTGTGTGCGCGGGGGTGTGGCAAGGTGTCAGCGTAAGTGTTTTGTAAGTGAATTTTTCACTGCCTGCGCAAAGAAGGCACAAGGGGGCAAGCGGGCCAGGGCGTAAGAAGAGTCCTTTCGCCAAGGACTGACAGGACTTACTTTGGCAATGCGCATACATTAGGTATAGAAGGTAAGACGGGAGTTCCACCCGCGCAGTACCAGCAGCCAGGTCTGCCACTGGCTTGCCAAGTGCTGAAACCCAAGATTACGGGCGAAGAACACGACTAAGTAATGAACTCGGTTGGTCAAACGGAAGGTAGCCATCGATTCGATGGCGCACCGATATTCATGAAGGGGGGCACAACTTTGTTGGCTTTATAGCAGTTGCCGAATACTGTGTTTCTGCACTAGATTTAAATTGGGAAACTCTTTGAAAGCGCACGCCGAAATGCATTCAGCCAGAGGAAACAGTTACAACAAGCAGATATTTACATATTTATTTGAAAGAACTCCAGAATTGAATAGCTACTGGCAAAAAAAGTCTCAAAAAAGCACAAAACCAGCAATGTAACTCATTGCATAACAGAAGAAACTGAACTATATTATTTCGCTTGACGCTACAGCTATTCTTAGCATTCCTTTGGCCTACTTGGCGTATGCGTGATGTTCTCGTTTTTTTTACTTGCTCCGAGGCATATAGATTGAGAGTTTTCTTGCGAATGTTCTGTGTCGCTGGTGCAACAAACATAACCTAGATCGAGTCATAAACAATGGCACAATTCGATTGAAAAACTTGTTCCAGTTTTTGTGGGGTTGAAGAAAGCGGGGACATAATTTAGCACTTATCTGACCCCAGGCAGCCCTATCCAAAACAATCAAGAGCACCCGGCCCCTCCAGAAGTTGCCATTTGCCTGTTGCCATTTGGTATTGTGCTTTATGGCTTTTCTATGCATTGAAATGGCAATCGTGGACAATGCACAGGACTCGGGACACAGGACACGGGGCAAAGGACACGAAGGGAAACAACTATGCACAAAGCTGGAACAAAACTTTTTAATGTCACTTAATTAAGAACAAAAATTCTGCGCCCGGGTGTCAGTCGGGCATTTAGTCTAGACTGGTTTCTGCTGTTCAGCGGAATCCATTCCGGACATTCTGAGCTAGAAGAGCCTGCATTTCACAGGTAATCTGACAGTCGTTTCCCTTATTACTGGTGCTGACGCTATTGAAAATAATTAAATAAAGGCTGCAGGATGGTTGCACAATGTGCACTGATTATGCGCCTGTTGAAATTCTGCGACTGTCAAGGGGCTTTTCATCGATGTAAACAAGTTGAGATATTCAACAGTTAATTAATATTTTAAATGGCCAGTTTTTTATAAGTATTTTTCAGTGCTAGAGTGGCAGTGATATTTGATGGGCAATTTACTGTGAAGAACACGAAGTTTCGTTTCTCTTGACGTGGAGGACCAAAGATGATTGGCTGCATCAAGGGGTTTTCGTGTGGCACCTTGCATCGTCACTACCAAAACGCACTGCTCCATTGACCTGACAAACAGCCAGTCACCAGATAAGCCCACTTTCCGCCGCCTGCTGCACTTGATAAGACCCGTACTCTCCCCGGTTCAATGTTTGTCCCAGTCCAAGCTACCGGAGAGTGATAGCTGCTTGACTGATAACACTTTGAGAGAGTCCACCGTACACCAAATTTTAATCGCAATCGCAATGAACACTTACAATTACACATGCTCGCCCCACATTATCTCGACCAGCGACCAAGGCGGTCAGTCCGTTGGTTCGCCGCAGTAGAAATCGTCGGGCTTAACGGTTCGGTTCCGTGCGCGTTCCGTGATTTGTAATAGCTCCTTAAAAACACATCCCCTCTAACTCGATTCCCAAAAATGCTGCAAAACAGTTTCAAACTGGCCCAGAGCCTTCGAAACGGCTTCTACAGAAACGCCTGGCGAGCGTTCAGCTCCCACGGACCCCGGCAGCCAGTGAGTGATGTTTATATAAGCACAGTGCGATGACAGTGATTTTACGACCTAATGCTACGTCTGGTGGCGATGGAAAAGTTCTTGAATGCAAAGTCCGTCTCGGTTTTGTGCTAGTCGGAATGGACCTTTGGATGATGATCAATCCTTATCAGTTCTTTGTGTTTAGGTGGGGAGAATCATTTGTGCAGTGGCGAAACTGGTTGGAAAATTGTTCAGAGTGGGAGTCTGTGTCCTTAGCCACAAAGGAAAATTGTCCATTATCAAAATTGATGATTATAAAATAGAAAGAATTATTAACCTGATGAAAACGAACATTCAGAAAAATGTATATTTGAAGTGCCCTCTAAGGTCCACCCTATTAAGCAGACTTACATATGCACACACAGAGAAACATATTTTATTAGCTATTAAAAATTGACAGTATATTGACCGATAAGCGTCGATTAATGTACATTTCAGCGAAGAAATTTATGACAGCCCGAGTCATGACGACTGAACGTGAAGCCATTGTCTGGGAGATTCAGGCTCCCCAGATACACCGAACACATGCCTTTAGTAATAATGAGCAACAAGCGGCCCTTCTCAGTCTAGTGCTTTGTTTTGATTGCATAAGCTTTTCAACAGCTTCTGCTGATTGGGGGACACCCTATGCCTGCCTGCTGAAAATTTTCCCTGCCACTTATGTCTTATCAGAGCCACATCGAAGAGGCAAAACACTGTTGTGCGATTTAACTTTAAGTTCTTTATGGCCGACCGACAACAGCTTGAAAGGGTTTTGGAGTAACCCTAAACCAGGTCATAAACTGGGGCAAATGGACCGTCAAAAGCGGGGAGTCAGGCTAATTGAATGACCATCGGGCGAAGGACTCCCACTCATCGGAGCTGTAAATCATTTACAGTTTCGGTCTGATTTCCACTGACATGAAAACCAGGCGATTGTCGAGTGGTGGGGAGTGGGAAAAGTGCCCGACAAGCTGATAAAATGTTGTCACAGCTTGACAGCTGGTGGACCGCCAGGACTATTGGGTCAGCAAATGCAAAAACGTGTTCAAATAAATTCTAAAAGTGTAAATATTGTATTTTCACACAACAGGAGGGGGAAAAGGGAAATGAAAGGCAGGGCTTCGCAATAAACTTAAAACCCCTTTAAATATGCAACAACACTGGTGACGCTTGCCCTCAGGCAAGGACTGCGAGTGTGTCCTGCCCCCGGGCTCCCCCTTCCCGTCACCGCCGCATTTGCATATGTCCAACATCAGGCCCAGCCTTTGACACTCAAAACGATTTGCCTAGGTCAGGGTCGTGGAGCACCCTTTACCCGCCACCCCAGGCCACCCAGGCATCCCTTCCAAGCCACACCATTCCCATGCGGCGCCACCTCCCCGTTGACTCACTTCATTTTGACACGTGTTGGCAGTTATGGCGCCTTTGGTCCTGGTCTCGACTCTCTTTCAAGCTGTGCGTGTGTGAGGCACATCATAAAAAGTCTATCGAAACAAGCAAACTATATGCATCCGACAATAAGATACCCTGCGCACGATTCATGTGAGCAATGTAAAGCTAAGAAGAACACTTCGTCTTATGCCCAAGAAATAATGCATATATTTCAAAAAGGTTTCCAATTGCATTATAGTTTATGCAGCTGGGTGATGTTTCTGTTATTTGAAAATATAGGAAACAAAATGTTTTTATAGTCTAGGCTTCTGGTGGTCATACCCATATACACAACATTTAGTGGGCATAAGAATCGCTTTGAAGCAGTTTCTCAAAATCCAGTTAGAAATAACGTGCACATTAAGTTAAATAAATGAGTATACTTTCTCAATGCATTTGTCAATGTACCAACTCCAAGACCTCCAGACCTTTATTACCCATTAGTTAGCTGTATAAGTGGAACTTCCAACTTTCAGGGCTGTGATGGCCAATAAACTACAATTACTATTTACATTGCAAGGCATTTAATGCTAATATCATAACTAAATGAGGAAGAGGGCTAATACCGTTTACCTTAACTCAGTACTGGGTTACCTCAACTTCTACAAAGTTTATATTTTGTGTTAAACTTACTCCGCGCATTTTATTTCCCAAAATCCACAAATTCGTTGGGTAATGGTTAATAAATATACATAGTTCATTGTACTTGTCATTGGTCAGTTATAATAACAAAACTATTTTCGGGACTCACACTTCCCGTTAAACTCTAGCTTAAACTTGAGTATAAGTTCTCTTGCCTCTAATACTCCCATCTACTGCTGTACGAGTACCAGGTATAAGTCAAACAAAAAATGTCGTGTAAACATGAAGCACTGGGAAACACGCGTGTAGCCCATCAGAAATGGCAGCCAGCGAAGGGGCGACATCGTGTCAGGGGATCCACTAACATCATTCCCGAACATCTGTCGAGGGCTGCCAGAAATCGTCAAAGTTGGGCCGGACTGTAGATAAGTGTGAAGCCCGCGAGGAGCCAGAACTCATGTATGTGGCAGCACCAGCATTAATTGCTCAGTAATTACACGGACTGTCATCGCATTTGACAGGCCTCAGACACGGGACGGAAGGGGCAGAAGATGTGGCAGTCGATTCCGGTCACTATCTGCACTTCGATTAGAAAAAAATCGAAATGGGAGCCGAGGTCCGAGGCGACTCCTGACCTTCGACTAATTGCATTCGATATCACGCATACGCCATGAGAGCCGGGAAAACAAAATTGGTTCCACCGGCGGTTTTCAGCCAGACGCAGTCGTAAAAATTATTGGTCGCTTTGCTTTTGGATTTCTTTGCGATAGTGCTAAAAACTTGTTTTGTGATAAGGCACGGGCGAACAATTAAACCAAGTTAACAAACAGAGCATTCTTGATTGTCGACGGGTGCTTTTATTGAGCTGCACTTGATACTTGCCATCAGAATTGTCTGACGAACATAACGAAATCAAAATATTTACGCCTCAATTTGACTTGATTTTTCTGAAATAATCGACACGACAAACGCGACGAGTTCTACGTACAAAAAGCCCCGATTGGATGTTATTGCGCGTGAAAGGCAATCGAAGCCCCCGCCCAAACAAACCGATGGTACTGGGGCCAAAAAGAAAAAAAAAGCTAATAAAAATACTTTTGATTGATGGACAAGCGAGGTGGGATGATGAACTGCATCTGTTGGGGTAGGAAAAACAAATTTGCTGTTTACTCTCTTGTTTTCTGAGCAGTTATCTCCTCAACGCGCTAATCTTATCCTCCTTCGGTACTCTATTGAAAGGATATTTTGATATTGTTTATAAAGTCGTCTTTTTCTTAATTGCTTTTGAAAAATACATTGATGAATTGAATGAAGTAAAAAAATCATCCGCAAATATTTGTTAATAATTTTTCAATTGAAAAGTTCCCTGAAAGAGTATATAACCTTTAGGGCTTAAATTAAACAAATATTATCGAGATTTCTCTATTAAGATTTCTCGTCGATAATTTTATAATAAATAATCGTTTTTCTTATGCCTCAGTTCAGGACTCTGGAGAAAACTTTTTAAAGTTTATTTTCCACAAATCAATATGGGTTTTCATTTCGGTATTTAATCTTCAGAATACTGAATACCCAGAAGGCAGGTAAAAATTTTTGAATTTAAGGTTAAAGCCGTTATCATCAGAGGACGTCGTGTTTAAGATCGGATTATGTGGTAATGATCCAATGTTGCAATTGTGCAATTCAATTATGCACTGCGTGTCGGGCTAACTGACTTTTGGAAAACACGCCGCTGGCTTAAAAACCAATTAACACACAACGATTATTAGGAATTCGAAAAGAGCCACGCCAGGGCCAGGGAAAGGGAATTCGGGATTGCAGTTTTAAGTTTAGCTGATTACGCACTGATTAGGTGCATTCGACGGGGAATATTTAATTAATTGGATTGCAATTTATGCCTCGATTTGTTGTTTTTATGGCTTACTCTTCTGCTGTCGCAATTTATGACCTCCCTTAGCTCTATGGCTTTGCCGATTGAGGCGATAAGACACCGAAATGGCCCCGAATAAGTTGCTTTATGTTTCGACCTGTTTCAGCTGGTTTCGCCGGAGCGGCGCTTGGAAAAGGCGCATCCAACCTTCACGGAAAGGAGTCAGTTGAAGTACGCCCGGAGGCTGGTGGTCAAGTTGGGCAGTGCAGTCATTACTCGAGAGGACAACCATGGACTAGCCCTCGGCCGTCTGGCCTCTATTGTGGAGCAGGTAGGCATTAAATATTTTTTCTATCTATATTTTCAGCAGGAAAAGTAACAACTGGCACAAAGTCATATTCTAAGATATTATTACATGCGTATCTTCTTCAATTCTTCACCCAAAACCTCGATAGGTTGCCGAGTGCCATTTGGAAGGACGTGAAGTGATGATGGTCACCAGCGGAGCGGTGGCCTTTGGAAAGCAGAAGCTCGCCCAGGAGCTGCTCATGTCGCTGTCCATGCGCGAGACACTAAACCCAAAAGATAGCAAAGAGGTATCTGCTGGAATTAGCCAAGTTTGAGCATAAACTCAAATGTTTTGCTATCCCAAATTAGTTTGACGGCGCTACGCTGGAACCGCGAGCAGCGGCTGCGGTGGGTCAGTCGGGTCTGATGTCCCTCTACGACGCGATGTTTGCCCAGTACGGCGTCAAGATAGCCCAGGTAAGCCCAGGAGAACATCCATCAGCTAATTAGAACACACAGATTTAAGCGAGATGATGACTGTTCGGGTGTAGGTGCTCGTGACCAAGCCGGACTTTTACAACGAGGAAACACGCAACAATCTCTTCTGCACGCTCTCCGAATTAATTAGCCTGAATATTGTGCCAATCATAAATACTAACGACGCCGTCTCCCCGCCAATGTTCATACGTGACGACGAGCCAGCCGGCGGAGCCCGGAGGGTGAGTTTAATTCTGGAGTGCGGGGATGCCGTCGTGTGACCAGGTCTTTTGTTCTAGGGTATTCCCATTAAGGACAACGACAGCTTGTCTGCCATGCTGGCCGCCGAGGTGCAGGCGGATCTGCTAATCCTCATGTCGGACGTCGATGGCATCTACAATAAGCCGCCGTGGGAGGACGGGGCCAAGCTGATGCACACATACACCAGCGACGACAGCAACAGCATCGAGTTTGGCAAAAAGTCAAAGGTAATCCAGCCTCGTCCTCTGTGTTCATAACCCATTTATCTGAACACCCACAGGTGGGTACTGGCGGCATGGACTCCAAGGTGAAGGCAGCCACCTGGGCCCTGGACCGGGGCGTCAGCGTGGTCATCTGCAACGGAATGCAGGAGAAGGCCATCAAAACCATAATTGGCGGCCGGAAGGTGGGCACCTTCTTCACGGAGGCCACCGAGAGCGCCAATGCAGTGCCAGTCGAGGTGATGGCCGAGAACGGTGAGTGGACCGCAGGGCAAATGGCTTATAGGATGACAGGATAATGACGGAGAATGATGTGGCCAGACAATGAAAAGAGGTTTAGTAAGGGCTTTCAGCTCTCAAGTAGGGCGCATAATTAGCGGTTTTGGAAACGAGCTTCCAAGCACATCGATGGCCAATCAACCGGAGCGGGGTCCTAAGCCGGGGTCCAGCTAGTACAGATAGTAACATTTAGTGACGCCCAACTTGCAAGATGGTAACGGAGAATGACAAGGCAACTGGTCGTTAGAAGGCCAGCAGGAGGATGCGGCAAGGGGTGGCAAAAGTAGAAAGTGGGTCAGCTAGAACTGGGTCTGCTGAAGAATCCTAGGTGGTGGTGCGGTTCTGTTGCTATTTCGAGTGGGCGAAAATAATTTAATTGTTATTAAGGCTAACTGCAGCAGCTGGGCGAAAGTGCCTGTTAATTAGGCGGATGCAACTTGTTGTCCCAGACTTACCCTCTGTATTCCCCTTTTTTCAGCGCGAACCGGGAGTCGCCAGATGCAGGCCCTCACGCCCGCTCAGAGGGCCAGTGCTGTCAACACCCTGGCCGATCTGTTGGTGAGCCGCGAGAAGTTTATCCTGGACGCCAATGCCAAGGACCTGGCCGAGGCGCAGAAGAGCGGACTGGCCAAGCCGTTGCTGTCGCGGCTCTCGCTCAACCCGGCCAAGCTAAAGAACCTCTCCGTTGGCCTGAAGCAAATCGCCGAGGACAGTCACAAGGTAGGAGAACTTAATTATTGGCCACTTTCCAGAGTAGTGGCCAAGGGACCTGCCCTGGACCAGGGCCTGGACATGGACCTGAGTTCGAGCAAATTGCATTTGTTGCAGTGTCGAAAAGTCAGCGCCAAATTGAGTTAGCTCCGGGCTGGGATTTGTCTGCCTGCATGATGGCAAAATGGCAAACTGGCAAAATGGCCATTTCATGAGCTGCAACAAAGGCGGACTTGGAGAGCCATATGCAGTTTCCAAACCTTAACAGCATTATGAAATCTTCGAGCAATTTTACACTTCAACAAAAATTGACACCCCAGTCAGAAGGGATGCTCGACTTGCTGGTGACCTAACCAATCCACCCGGGAAGTAGCCACTGAAGCAGCCTTAAATGCCCGGAAGTTTTCGGGATGGGGCTGGAGCTAAGCAAGTGGAAGATAAAGGACACTTTCTTGTATGCGCACTCGTTTGGTGTCTTGCCAGTGACATTAGCCCGCATCCTGGTCCTGTTTCTGGTCCTGGCCCTGGCCCTCACCCTGCCCTTGTCCCATTTTAGAGCAGACTAAGTTGATCGAATATCGCTTGGGAGGTATGGGGGTTGGAGGTCCGGGGGCTTGAGTTTGGTCCTCCCAAGCCAACCGTTTTATTGGATGTGATTGTGCGGAAACGCAGAAAGTTTTCCTTCATGTTTTTCTCTAGAAAAAAACTTTTTCGTTGGGTTCAGGGGCGGGTCGTGGAGCTGGGACATGAGTTTATTGTAAAAATGGCAAGCGAAATTGTGACACAAAATGGCGGCAGCGTGAAAAATCATAAAAAGGCGAGCGCGCACACACTCATAAAGAAGCGGGCTGGGAATACTGAAAAACCATAACGCACTCAATAAATGTCGCTCGGGTGGCGAAAAGTGTTGTTTGTTTTTTGTCCCTCTTTTTGTCCTTTTTATCCTGCGACAAACAAATGCCACGAACATGGTTTGGCCTCTGGCCCACAGAAGCCTTCGTAAGTTGGATAGGTGAGTGTCCTGGCAGTGCTTCGGTTTTCAATTACCCGGGCTACTTACGCATCGCACGAAAAGTTTTAATACACAATTAATGCTGAATAATTCAATAGTGTTAGGCCGGGGCACTTTGGAGATACACTGAGCTTGCTTAACGAAATTGCTTTTCACTCTTTTTTCCATTTGCAGTGCGGACTTCTCATAAAGCTATGTATTCCCAACATATTTCAGTTCCCCATAACCTCATCCAACTTTTCCTTGGATACTTGTACATAAGCTCGGCTCCACTACTTGCTCTGACTTATCCAATTGTCCTTTGCAAATATAATTTAAAGTTTGACGTCCTGCAATGCCGGAGTCAATAATAATGGCCATATAACCAAATTTACCCAGCGCCCGACTCGAGTTTAATGGCTAAGCAAGAGCAGGAGGACCACTCCATCCCCATTCACATCCATTCCATCCATACTATGTAAACAAGGCCAGCCAACTGCTGTCAGCAGACGTCCAGCCCAGACCAACCCGCAATCTCTTTATGTTATCTGCAGCCAATTTTCTAGAGATTCTTCACGACGCAGGAGGAGGAGGAGGAGGAAGGGCCCTCTCAAGGGGCAGGTCAGCAGAAGTGCGGGGGCGTTGGACAGCAGGCCATTAAAAATAAATAAAGATTACGACGCGCTGAGCGACTTGATTTATGTAACGCCTCAAAATGGACGCCGGGGAATCGAGATGCGGTGGAAGGAGAAGCCTTCCGATTCTCCTTGCGAATGAAACTGTCGCATAAATATCGAGTTATTTTTATGTCCCGGTCCCACATGGCGTATGCATTATGCGATTTATGCTGACTTGTGAATTGACTTTCCCTGCCCATGCTCCACCCCAATAATAATATACAATATATCCCTCATTCCGTATCTCATCCGGACTTTCTTTTCTTGCAGAATGTTGGTCGTGTCCTGAGACGCACCCGCCTTGCGGATCAGCTGGAGCTCAAGCAGGTCACTGTGCCCATAGGCGTCCTACTGGTCATCTTCGAATCCCGCCCAGACTCGCTGCCTCAAGTGGCCGCCTTGGCAATGGCCTCGGCCAACGGACTGCTCCTCAAGGGGGGCAAGGAGGCGGCACACAGCAACAAGGCCCTTATGGAGCTGGTCAAGGAGGCGCTGGCCACCGTGGGAGCGGAGCACGCCGTGTCACTGGTGAGTTCGATTGGGACACATGATGATGAACGTGACTTATATTTCAATTAATTTTGCTTCTCCATTAAAGGTTTCCACGCGCGAGGAGATCAGCGATCTGCTGTCCATGGAGAACCACATCGACCTGATCATTCCGCGCGGCTCCTCCGACCTGGTGCGCAGCATCCAGCAGCAGTCGCTGCACATCCCCGTGCTGGGCCACGCCGAAGGCGTCTGCCACGTCTATATCGACAGGGATGCGGATCTGGAGAAGGCCCTGCGCATTGCACGCGACGCCAAGTGCGATTATCCGGCTGGTAGGCTACCACCCACTCAATTAACCCATAAAGCCGGTTGCAGCTGTCCTTCGTTTCAGCTTGCAACGCCATGGAGACCCTGCTGATCCACGAGGACCTGATGAGTGGCGCAATCTTCGGCGATGTCTGCAACATGCTGAAACGTGAGGGCGTCAAAATCTATGCCGGACCCCGGCTGAACCAGCAGCTGACATTTGGCCCGCCGGCGGCCAAGAGCCTGAAGCACGAGTACGGCGCCCTCGAGTGCTGCATCGAGGTTGTGCCCAGCCTGGACGAGGCCATTAATCACATCCATACGTACGGCAGCAGCCACACGGATGTCATTGTTACGGAAAATGGTAACGAAATGTTCGAAAATTGAAAATTAATTTCGATTGCCGGCAATCGAAGCTGAAAAGTGGTCTCCACCATTGGGAGCCCCCTTGTTGTACCCATTCCACTCCGATTAGATTGGGGCTTTGTGGGGTAATGAGAATTGCATACGGCTGTCGAAATGGTCATCATAATGGCTATTGCTGCAGTTGGCTTGAAATTGGTGACTGCGCGTTAGTAGGTAGAATGTCCGATTTTACGTGTGACATAGGCTGGGCTTCCAACAACTAAAATTGCATCTAAAAATGTGTATGTAAAAAATGAGACACCTCTTATGTGTTAGTAGAGGAAATAGCGTGCTAACTGCTTATGAAATTCCTTAGCACGTAGTTCTGGTACCCAAGAATACTTGCGGTAATGTATCCGCTTATAAGAACATCTTTTAAATTTTCACTCTTTCTCATCACAACATTATGTAATAGTTTGAAGGTCCGTAATGCACAGAAGTGTCAAATTAATATTTAATTTTGTTTTCAAGAATTCCAGTGCTATTATTTTAAATGGTAGTATTTACTTGAGCGTACATTTTCGTCCGGGGGAAGGCATGACCACTTCATACTGCCACCAGTAATTCAATTTGGCCCTCAATGCCATGCAACCAGGTACTTCTTCAGCGGTTCAGCCATTCCGACTTGAAACCAAAACCAAAGCCGAATCCTAATTCAAGTCGGGCAAGTTTAGCGTGCAAACTTTTGCATGCATGCATTCTCAGCCATTTTCCCCATTCCCCGCAGCTCACCACAACAAATTTAAATCATTTGGGAAATTAATTTTATTCAACACTTTTCCCCGCCGCACTGCCACTCTGCCACACTTCCATACTTCCAAGTGCCGTAGTGCCACAATTTGTGCAGTTTCTAAATTTCCACACACACTCTCCCCCGCTTTCCATTTCCATTCGCAGATGCGGCGGCCAGGCAGTTCCTGGGCAGCGTGGACAGCGCCTGTGTGTTCCACAACGCCAGCTCCCGGTTTGCGGACGGTTTCCGGTTTGGCCTTGGTGCCGAGGTGGGCATCTCCACTGCCCGGATCCACGCCCGCGGGCCTGTGGGAGTGGAGGGGCTGCTGACCACCAAGTGGATCCTCGAGGGGCAGGACCATGCCGCCGCCGACTTCGCCGAGGGAGGTGGCCGCACGTGGCTGCACGAAACCCTGCCGCTGGACTAAATAACCTTAAACTGAACTATTCTTAGATGTAGCATACCGAATCGCGTTCCAAAGTAGAGTGCACTTTCGTCATCTTTTAGAGGAGTGCATTTTGAGCGAAGGGTAATTACGTGGGGATAAGTGGATCCGGATCCGAATCCCAATGTGGATGAGGGCGAGGACAAGGATGTGCAGCTCCGATGACAGCTGCCGTCGTGGCCACATGGGATATATTAATTTGAGTGAAAAATATTTGCAGAGACAACTTGTGTAATTAATAAAGTAAGGGAGAGAAAGTGGGCGAAGGTTGTTCAAACTGTCAGCCCTTGTCTTGGGCCCTCAAAGTTTGCAGCGAAAGTTCCGCGCTGCAGATGGGGGATACAAGAAAATAAAATTAACTGGAAGAAAGCTGGAGAAATTGCGCTTTAAGTTTCAATCTCTCGAAAATATGATGTACTTTATAAACGGGTATTCCTATTACAAATCATAAATTAGCCATGGAACGTGCAATCCAGCTAAGCATAGTTCTGCCCCGCGGCTACTCGGAGGCGCCTCCAGCTTGGAATGCAACCGCGTGGCAAGTATTTTAATTTTTCTGTGCACTGGAGCAAGTTTCTTAGGCCAGCTCAACACCCCTCGCTCCCTCTCTCCGCCCAGAAACTTTTCGCATTGCGTGCTGGCCGGAGGAGGCGTGGAGGTGCCGCAGGTGGAGCTGTGGACGGGCAGGGCTTTGCCATTTGGTTCTGCCACCAAAGGTGGCTCCTTCGTCCTGTCAACGCGCTAACTTTTTCGCCGAATTTTCCTCTTGAAACTTCAAGCTAAATTGATGTTGGGGTCAGACAGCAAGGGTGCAAGGGAAAATTGAGCAGTACCAAAAGCGCAGAATGGAGGTAAATCTGTCTATATTTACTTGAAGAAATCTATGTGTAATCTATTAATATACAACCGAAAAATAACCAAAATATGATTTCCAAAAGGGCACTCTTATTTGTTGATCGAAACAAGACCTTCTAAGAACTAATTAAGACTTACTTAGCACTGATTACAAATACTATCTGCCCACTTAATTGATCCGATCCCATGCCACATTTAGCTGTGAACTGAAAAAGTTGCAATATATCGAAGTATTCAGAGCTCCTCCACCCCTGGATGCGGTTATCTACTGAGTCGGAGGAACCACAAGTCCCTGCTGGCGGGCATTATTTTTACCTCTTTCAACTACTCGACGCGCGTACGACCAATGATACGTGGTTGGTGTCCGTACCTGATCCGCAAGGTGGTCACGTAATGCTCCGCAGTTGGCGAGCACTTGGCAAAGTTAACGGGCCAAAGTTGGAGCTCAGAAGTTTGCTCCTTTGGGGAATGCACTCGCTGCAGTAAAAGCAGAGTGCATGCACCTCCTCGGATGGGGCACACTTAATTAGAATATCGGGCATTAATCTTATGGCTAATGCCACGATGAGATCGAGCGATATCGGTGGACAGGCGCAAAATTGCTGTTGGCCGCATGCACCGCTGCGCCAAACCCCCCAACCACTTTCCTTTGGGCTCACAGGGCTATGTGCCGTGCATAGCCGTACAAAATTATTTGATTCTATTTTTTCAATTTGATTTCAATGAAATCCACACGACAGCGTCAACATTTATAAGATGTATAAACGCAAGTGCTTTGGCTGCATTTTTGAGTGTGACAACATTCGGGCCACACCATCTATGGACTGAGTGGGGGCCCAGAAGAGCATTGGCACCAATTTCTCTTACTCGAGCAGGGAAAAGCTGCCTACAAGACCAAGATAAAGAACTTGGGGGAAAGGCTGGCCACTACATTGCATTGTTCACGGGTTGTTCTTGTTGCTGCGCCGCCGTTTTGCGGGGGTTTATTTATATAAAAACTTAAAAATATATCTACAGATGCCTATACAAGTCCTGGCGCATATTTCGATATGTTCTCTCCTCTGTTCTTTGTCGAAGTCATAGCAAAGTTGGCAGCCAGACATAATTTAGCGAAAACGAAATGAAACTAAGTGATAAATGGTATTTGGGAATGGAGCAAATTGAATACTCTGAACGAACGCAAAATCCCGATAATGCTCTGACTAATACGACTTAGGGCCTGATGGAAATAAATTATTCTATCAAAAAACGGAGAGCCTATTGTCAGAGCTTAAATCGAAGCTCGTTAGATAAATCCATTTGTTAGCTTTGGCTTAACACATTCTGTCATTTGATGCTTAAATTAAAAGTAATTGGAATACCCAATTTTGCTATTTGTCAAAAAAATATATCTATTGTGTATATTTGGGACTATTGCCATTCTAAAACAATATATAAAATAAATATAAATATTTATATTATGTATGTATATTTATGACTATTGCCATTCTAAAACAATATATAAATATCAAAACTATCTAGCCTAAGCCCAGCGTTCCAATAAATTATTTATTTTCCCAAATTTCACAAGCTTATAAGTGTGTGCGGATTAAAATTCTAACAATATAACAAGACTTACAACTTACAAAACAACTTATTTTATATTGAAATCTAGTACCAATTTAGTTGCTCTAAGTTGTGGCTTAACTAGGGTTCTTTAATTCGTAATCCAACTTGTTGCCGTAGGCGTAATACCCGAAATCAGAACACTTTTGTGAAATCGAAATGATGTGCATCCGACCACCCTCCCCGGAAACGCCTGATCCCCAGCCAGCGTTGCATATCGCGGAATTCATCAACATGTTACTAGATGAACAATTGTTCGAGATGACAGGGACATGGGCGTGGGGCCGGCGGGGCGGGACAGAACTTATTTAAATGCAGCTGCCGGAGCGCATAACGAATCACTCTGATCGCTGTCGCTGTTGGATTTACACGTCGTGAGTGTAGTCTTGTCCGCCCATCCGAAATCCGTAACCCGCATAAGGGATAACCGATCTGTCTGTATCCTTGTAGTGCCGCCCGCACCAAACTAACCAAACATGTGTGACGAAGAAGCATCAGCCCTGGTCGTAGACAACGGCTCCGGCATGTGCAAGGCCGGATTCGCCGGAGACGACGCGCCCCGCGCCGTATTCCCCTCGATCGTAGGCCGTCCCCGTCACCAGGGCGTGATGGTGGGTATGGGTCAGAAGGACTGCTACGTGGGCGACGAGGCGCAGAGCAAGCGCGGTATCCTGTCGCTGAAGTACCCCATCGAACACGGCATTATCACCAACTGGGATGACATGGAGAAGGTCTGGCACCACACCTTCTACAACGAGCTGCGTGTGGCCCCCGAGGAGCACCCCGTTCTGCTGACCGAGGCTCCCTTGAACCCCAAGGCCAACCGCGAGAAGATGACCCAGATCATGTTCGAGACGTTCAACTCCCCGGCCATGTACGTGGCCATCCAGGCCGTGCTCTCCCTGTACGCCTCCGGCCGTACCACCGGTATCGTCCTGGACTCCGGTGACGGTGTCTCCCACACCGTGCCCATCTATGAGGGCTATGCCCTGCCCCACGCCATCCTTCGTCTAGATCTGGCCGGTCGCGATCTAACCGACTACCTGATGAAGATCCTCACCGAGCGCGGCTACAGCTTCACCACCACCGCCGAGCGCGAGATTGTGCGCGACATCAAGGAGAAGCTGTGCTACGTCGCCCTGGACTTCGAGCAGGAGATGGCCACTGCCGCCGCCTCCACCTCCCTGGAGAAGTCTTACGAGCTGCCCGATGGCCAGGTAATCACCATCGGCAACGAGCGCTTCCGCACCCCGGAGGCCCTCTTCCAGCCATCGTTCCTGGGCATGGAGTCCTGCGGCATCCACGAGACCGTCTACCAGTCCATCATGAAGTGCGACGTGGACATCCGCAAGGATCTGTATGCCAACAATGTGCTGTCTGGCGGCACTACCATGTATCCAGGTGCGTAGTCTTAATTAATTAGGACCATAAAGTTCAGAGGAAATTCTTCCGAGGGAATGGGATCAAAACTATGCGGGATACTTAAAAAAAAAAACAAGTGTTACTTTATACATTCATTTGGCAGAGAGGAAATCTTTAAATAATAAAGCCTAAATATTTAGCTGAGCTTTGTAATAACAGTTAAAAAAAATCTTATGGAAAGTAGTATTACAAAAAAAAAAAAAAGAATTCACCTAATGGGTTATATCCTTTCCCTATATCTCATATTCATGCATGCTATTATTAAAATGTCATGTAATGAGTACACCAAAGCTCCTCGGTTCTGTAGCACCACTAATGGATTCTATTTCTGTCCTCTTCAGGTATCGCTGACCGTATGCAAAAGGAAATCACCGCACTTGCCCCGTCCACCATCAAGATCAAGATCATCGCCCCGCCAGAGCGCAAGTACTCCGTCTGGATCGGTGGCTCCATCCTGGCTTCGTTGTCCACCTTCCAGCAGATGTGGATCTCCAAGCAGGAGTATGACGAGTCCGGTCCCGGCATCGTCCACCGCAAGTGCTTCTAAGCATCCAAGCCACCCAAACCAGATCAACATCTCCTCGAGCGCGGCCCTGGTGTTTGTCTCCAGCGTAAGACATCCGACCAGGCGCCGGCGCCAAGGGTGAGGACGCAGTTCAGTGAAAAGTATCTTTAAATTACATTTAGTTGATGAAGAAGTTTTAACATAGATAGAGAAAACAAGAGAAAGAGACGAGAAAAGACCGGAAACGAGCGGCAACGCCTTCTTTTTTTATTATTATTGCTATTTTTATTTGATTTGACTCGGAATTTGTACTGCTTGACTCGCTTGCCAGCGCGTAAAGTGGCCAAAACAATCGGTTGTACGTACAATAAAAACCAATAACCCATGTGAATCGAACCCAAGTCGAACGTCACAGGAGCAGCAGGAATGCGTGGTGGGGAAACTTTTTTAATTAGGCCTCGACGAATGTCAATCAGGCACTTGCCGGCCAACTTTTATTCTCTAACAGCTGCCATGGCAATCCCCCAGTACGGGTATCTGTATCTGTATCTGTATCTGTATCTGTATCTGTGCATCTATCCCCCCGCATGCTCTTCTGTCACATTTTCACAAACCCAGATGGATTTTCCACACGAAGAGAGGTTGCGAGGAATGACTTCTGGAGGACTGAAGTCGGAAATACAAGGAGCAGCGACAGTCTTAACTGGAGCCCAACTGCTCACAGAACTTTTCGCCAACATAAATGTTTGTGCTCAACTTTTGGCTGCAAACTTTTGAGGTTTCGCCAAACTATGCATAAACCAGGTGCCGAAAACTGTTGCTTAATTAGTTAGGGCCAAGCTTGCTGGAGTCGCCAAAGAAAAGAGTCTAACTGGGTTTATTGGTCTAATGTCTGCTGCTAAGTCGTCAGTAACACGGAAACTCTTCTAATGACTAGGGAGCACGTGCATTCTTGATGTTTTTGGGCACCCAAAATCTTGCCCCAAAACCTTGCCAATTATGATTTTAGAGATGCAGTCCTGGGGATTCTGGCACGTGTAGATATCAATTGAACTTTTGTTCCATGGTCCTTGCACCAACGCCACTGCTCAGCGGTCCATGGGTCATTGGATCCAAGTGCGGTTCATTATCCGCCGTCCAGCCAGGGAGAGCGGAAACAGAGAAATTAGTGCGGCACGTTGGCGTACAACTAAATGTTTGGCGGACTGGCTGGTCCGAAATGATAGTAAAGGCCTGGCTGGAAATCGCTACTCAATCAATCAGTGGTCGCAGCAGGTCAACAAATTTGGCCATAAAGCCCTAAAACTGAGGGGTTAATAGCTAATGGGTCGATTTGGCCCACACTCAGAGAAGTCACTAGAATGCACATTTATGATTCCTGGCTAAATTTTTATATATTTCTGTGGTTAAGTTAACTTATGTGAGAAAGAACAATTCTTTAACCAATATCACAGTTAACATTAATAATAACATTTTTGCAGATAATTTTAGTAAAAGTGGAAATAGAGTGGAGCTAAAATTTTTTCTTCTTTTAGTGCAGAATACCAGGCGGCCGAAAAGTGGGCCAAAATCCGTTCTCTGGTTTCGTATTGTTATGCTTGCAGCACTTGTCTGTACATCAAATTGAATTTAATTACAGCCCGGCCAGGGTTTTCGTGCTCCCCCGGAGTCATCCACATTCTCGGAGTAATGCTGCGTCGATTGTTTGTTTGTATGTCGGTTTCAGTTTGCGGAAATGGTTTTGCATTTTGCATTTGCTGCCATTGCAACTGCAACTGCAACACCGAGCTGCAAGTTCTGTGCAAGTTCTGTTTATTTTATGCTAATTTAATACACTCGCCCTATCAGCCGGCCCATTGATACCATTATAATTTGGTGTTAATTCCGAAGGCAAATACTTCAATGTATTTGCCATTTTCATTATGCAGATTTGCCCAGGCGCAAAACAAACAAGCTGGAATTAAAGCCCAAAGTTAACGAGTTATCTCTCGTCTGCCGAGAGCTGTGGGCGTGAGTTGTATGGGAAAAGGGTTGGAGGCCCACAAAAACTTGGACTTGATGGTCGATGGTTTTGACAAGCTAACAAATTGTTTTCCCTGGCTGGAGGTGCACCACATGCGGACAGGAAATTAATAAATAAAAGGGCTGCACCATGATACCAGACCCCTCCATCTTCATCAACCTAGGCGTTTTCCTCACATCCTGCTTGCCACCTAATAGCCCTCCCCCGCATCCTTTGAGCTTAACTGACCGCCGCAGACCTCCTCTTAATTGAGGCGACTCTATCAACATCTTGGCCATCACTATCAATTTCCGTCGGCTGCTGTAAATTTAAATTTATACGCCTGCCACTGACACGCTCCCAAAAATGGAAAAACTTTAGCACACGCACATGCGACTCCATCCCACTCGTTTGTCTTAGTTGATAGTAATTCAAACTTGGATCCAATTAATGCCCAGCAGGTGCAGGTCGGGTTTCCGTTCCCTCAAGTAGGGGAATTAATGGAGAGCGGTCGCCAAACTGTCAAATTTGAGCGATCCAGCTTTAAAGGTCGTCATATAAAAATCGCTATTCTTAGCGAATGGATTTAAGACCAAAATACCTTGAATCATTTGTTTAGCAAATATTTCTTTAATTAATTGCAGGTCAATTTTAAATTTCCTAAAAACTCCACACAGTGGTGAACGTAAAGGCGCTGATGGACTCTTTGGTACTGCAAACTGTAGTTCTCCAAGAAATCCCCATACTTACCATTGAAATCATAATCAGTTGCGTTCCCCAAAAAAATATTGTTCCGCCATCTCCACCACTCACGCATAATGACGAATGCGCACATCACTGACTACATCCTGCGAATGTGTCCCTACAGGATTCTGAACCCTTTATCCCTTCTGCCTGGGCAGGTTTCGGGCTTAAGTCCCATGAATGAAACGATTATCGCATCTTTGTCAGCAGCAGCATCAGCTGGAGCAACAGGAACAGGCATCTGACCGCCGACATGCGACAGCACAAACAATCTCTAAAGGACGAACCCGTGTTCTTTTACCTTTTACTTTTGCTAGGACAGAGATGGAAGGTATGAAAGTACCTAGGGGGTACATGTTATGATTGAATTCATTTTACAATGCCTTCGGATTTTTTTGATACGTAAATCATGTTTTGGTGGTTGAGCTACATATAAACATTATCTAGGTACGCAATATCTACAGACATGTTTCATTGCTAAAAACCGTTAACAGATAAATCAAAACCGTTTGATTGAAAAACCTTTACTGATTAATTATTTAAAAATGAAATTCACTTAGATAATCGTAATTTAATTCTGATTTTTTATTTTTAATCAACTTGCGTTGAATTATCCATATACCGTATGGCCTTCTCATCACAGTGGAAAACTACCGCCTCCCTCACTTTGATGTTTCATAAGGGTTTCATAAACATTTCTGGCGAACCTGGGATTCCTAATATTAGAGTCCACTTACCGCTGCCTGGCAACGTGAAATCCTTCTCTCCTCTTGACAACATTCCCGCACCTCGTAGCTTGAGTGGCTGTGCGTCCTTCTAATTCAATTAATAGTTGCTCGCAATTAAGTGCAGTGATTATTGAAAAAGAGGAAAAGGCATTAAAATAAAAGGCACGCCGGTGGAGATGGTGGCAGGGATCTACTCCACCCACCTCCGCAGTGATGCGAAGAATGCCAACCGAGATTAAACCGAACCACAGATGGGCGGGGCGAAGAAGGGGCCGGGAAAATGGCAAAAAGAAACGCAGTATCGAGTATGTGAGAGCGGTCGGGTTTTTAATGCCCATCAGCCCGCATAAGCTTAATACTCGTGACGATTGGAAGGATTCCATCGAAGCTCAAGCGATGATGCGATGAGTGAAACTCAAGTGCTCGAGCATACATAATTACCAGAGCCTGCCTAATGGGGCAAGCTGAATTATACATGGAATGTGAACTGACTGCAGCAGTTGTTCCATCAGCCAGCAATCCGGCTTTAATTACCATAAGTTAGCATTTTTAGCTGTGCTGCGACGGAAATTCAAATACGCTAAATCGTAAAAAGGAAGTGCTCCCCATAAGTCAGTGTGGCTCCGGGTTTCCGGCTGTCAACAGCTGCTCGACTTGAGCAGAAACAATTTGCATAAGGGAGTAGGCGTCTCCAGCTTACCGGGTCCTTAGAGGTTAGCCTCCTCCGCACGGCATTTTTCCAATAAGACTGCTCCCATATGCAGGTGAGTCGAATGGACTGCTCTGTCGAGGGTATTTCATGCTGAGCAGCTGCTATTTATGGGATTGTTATTCAGTGGGGAGGGCAGACAACTTTCGGCATAAAAAATGTCTCGATAGAAAGTCAATAAACAAGAAAGTTAGGAAACTTTTGCGGCAGAGTTCTTTAAAATGTTTGCGATTTGTTATTTTTCTCAAAACTCTTGTATCAAATCTCCAAATTGTGGGTAAAACTGGCACTTTTATTTGTATGTTGTCATATCAATTTATTCGCCGGAATTTCGGGGACAAGAAGACCAGAAGCAGAAGCAGTGTTGACCTTAATTTTTGTGAGTATCGTGCCAAAATGACCCTGAATACTGCTTAGTTCGTCGGCCTGCATGCGCAGGCGGCAAACTATTTTCATTTGCCAGTCGAACAAAGCCACAAACGGGTTGGCAGAAGGGCTAGGCCACTGCCAACGCCAATAAAAAGTTTCGGGCTTAAACCGCAGAAAAGTTGAAAAGTTCGCTCTTGATTCTATGAATATTGACCGAATCAAATTCAATCGAATTGAAAAGGGTACCGCACACAGGGATCGCAACAATTGCCGGGCAAAAACTATTTAAAAGCGAAATTCGGTTTTGGCCAAGTTGAAACAATTGCACTTTTGCCTCTGTTATGGCGCCATTTAATTGCAGCGAAAACGCTTTCCGAGTTTTTCGCACCATGAGATCCCTGCGAAGCCTTCGATTCAGCTCCTAATTGCGGTGGTCAGTAGCGGGGGCGGGATGCAGGGTTAGAAGTTCGGCACGGAGGCTGGAAAATCCAAGCAGACCAAGGGGAAAATGAAGCCGAAAGCACGAAAATCTTTTGTTAATGTTTTCCTTTGTGCTGTTTTTTTTTATAATTCGACTGTAATCTAATATATTTGCATTAGGTCGTCCCTAAATAGAAATGCCCGTTTCTTCTCGGCCGCCTTGGTTTTAATAATAATAACAATATGGCTGAATTTAAAATTCAATATTTTCATATTACACGAGCTTCGGATATTGAAATTCCAGACGCGGTCTCGGTTTGTTTGCAGTCCCATTGTTGTTGCTACTGCCCCGGGCTTTCTTTTAATATTGCACACAATATGCACAAGGTGGAGAAGCCGAAAGAGGTGGTGCGGGGGCGGTGCGGCTGCAAAATAAAGAAAAGTGAGCAAGGAAAGTGAAAAGGTCGAGCGGAATATGGCAACTGTTTCACTGGCTTTTGCAGTTATTGTGCGAGTTTAGCTAAACGAGTTGGTTATGCCGGCGAGTTGTGGCCGTAATTTATGTGCCTCGATGGGCGAGCGAATTGTGGGTTGGTGGGTTGGTTAAAAGAAGGCCAAATGGACAGGAGATGGGATCGCAGTTTAGTCGAAAGCGGACTTCAGCCAGGATATTACAATGGTCAAGCTAAGCTGATGGAAAATCATAAAGAATATTTCATTATTTCCCAAGAACTGCTGAAGATAATCACAAAAATTGATTATATCTCCAGCTTGACTTATTTTTGATTAAACATGCCGCACTGTGCGAAACCACTTGATACATTTTTGGGCAAGTGATCAAATTAAGTCATTCAACTACAAATAACTAATTAAAAAATATTCGATGAATGCAATAAAGCATGCCTACCACTCGAATGTAAATAGCTCCGCATTGATGGCCATCGAAAATGCCATTGATAAATAAATATAGCCGTGCGGTGCGCTCGATGACATCAAAAATTGAAAATTGTATTATCCCAGCTACAAAAAAGGAAGCAGCACAACAACTGCCATTTGGGGGCAAAACAGAGTTTCAATATTAAAAACGTGCAAAACATGGCAATAACAAAAATCGCTTGACACTTTGTTATTGACGCAGAATATCATGGCAATGAAATGGGCCACCACAATAAAATTTTTGAAAAAATTTAAAAGCCATGGCATTTGAATTTAGTTTGGATCGCTTTTCTTGCGAGTTTGGTTGCGGTGCTGATTGGTCGCGGCTTACGGCTCGCTTAAAAGTTGTTATTAATAGCCAGCTAAAAATAAAATTGTAAATCAAGTTGTAAGCTGCAAAATTAATTGCGTTACATGTGCATTAATAAACGCTTCGATTCGCCCGGTAAGCGAATTAATGACGGCTGAAAATATATGTGTTTTTGACAGAGTCAACAAAAGGACTCGACTCGACGTTTGAGTTAGCTTTGGGTCCGAGCGAAGTTCGAGCTTCGAAGGTTTAAACATGTTCAATTGTTTGTGATGTGGGACCAAATGACCGTAAATAATTAAGATTTAATGGATTTGATCTGCAATGGAGCGCAGCTGAAAAATTATTACCTCTGATGTTGTTTCGAAATCGTTCCAACCGAGTTGATGCTGTGCAGGCTTTCTCAACTGAAAAAGCTTCGCCGCATTAGCACGTCATATCCATAAATGCATCTGGTGCTGACCAGCCAGCATCTCATTACCATCATCATCATCGTAGTCGAGTTCATATCAACTTTTTCCCAACTGAGCTGTTTGGATCTGGGCAACACATCTTTCTCATTCGCATTCTGTACGCCCCACTCACAAAAATCACGTGCAACGAACCCCAGGCCAAACAGTTGTTGTTTTGTTGCCATCATGCAAAATGCAAATGACACGCCATTACCTCAAAACAACAACAGGAACAACTGTTAAAGCAGCTGCAGTCGGGGAGAATATAGTGGGTGAAAAGGGTTGAAGATGCTGTTTCCACGAATACTTTTTGTAAAGCCCTAATGGCTTTTAATTGTTAAACCAAATTGGGAAAAATTCTGCAGGCAGCGACAGGGGACCGGCATGCGTGGCGTATGCGCAATATACAGCATACGCCTCGTTGGACAAAGAGCAATAACCCTTAAAGTATCGGCGCTTTTAGAATTGAAAACAATCACAAGTGGACCATTTAAAAAACGCATATCCCAACACTTATTGCATCCGCAATAAATATTCAAGACTTTGACAGAACTCATTAAAAAATACGGTTATAATTTAATTATTTTTTTTTTTTAAATATATACCCATCGAAAGTACCGTTTCATTGGGCGTTCATCAACTTAAATATTTTGTGTGTTGACTTCAAATGCTTAAATTTGGTACTGCCGCACTGCTTTACCGACCGCCACTTTCTCTTTCCCGGCTCTATTTCTCTTACTTGGTTCTCTTGCTTTCGAAAGCACACAGAAGTTTTCCTGTCTGCCTTTTCCGACTGCCTCTAGGCACAAATCACAAACAAAATCGCGACGTTGAGTAGGTCAAGACACTAACTCAATTTGTTTTCTGAGCAGAAGGCTATCGCCTTGCTGCACTCGAGGAGGAATCAGTTGACCGAGGTCAACCAGAACTTATTGCGCGATGATTTTGAACCAAGAGTGGGATTCGTAGTGTTTTGAAATTAAAAACAATTTAAACTTTTAATTAAAGAAAAATATGTGAAGTATACATATCATACATACATAAAAATAATAAACATTGTACATGCTAAATGAATTTTAAAAATTTGATTGCTGCCAAATTGAATTTGTTTGTGTGCTGCTGGGTAAATTCAGAAACATGGAGAGGAATACTTTTATTTTTGATTTTATCGTCAGTCAGGCAAATGACTTTAACCTAATGTAACCATTTATTTTGGCTTGAATAAATAAAGACAACATAAATAAGCATTTTGGAGTCGACGCTGAATGAAATTGTTCATCACTGTACATTTGCCTTTTCTACTTCAATCAGTGCCGAATAGCTTGAACTATTTTATTTCGCTTACTTGGTTTTTTTTTGCAGAGCGTAATTACCAATTAAACTTACATCTACGATTTGCTGTGCACATTACCATCATTAGTGTGTTATGTGTTAATTCAAATCAATCTTAATTGCCCTGTTTTCCCGCTTGATTTTCAGTACTAATTGCACACGTTTTTGTCTCCGTCTGATGTTTTTAAAGAAACAAACAGACTCAGATGAATGGATGGATGGCTATCCGACTGCCTTGAACGCTCCACTGACTGACACCCAGTCGCTCTTCCAGAAGGCGGTGACCAGAGGAAGGAAGACTAACAGAAAGAAAAGCATTGTGTGCGGAGGGAAAAGTATCTGTTATTATGATTGTTTAGTGCTGTCGCCGGAAATTTCATTCAAGTGGATGGAGAAAGAAAACAACAGCAGACGTTGTAACGACTGCAGGCGTCAAAACTGCAGTTTGTTGGGTGTGCAGGGAGGGGGGACAAGGGACTCCAAGGAAAAAACTCACAACCAAAGCACACTAAATAATACTTTGTGCGCAGTTGGAGCAACAAAAACGGTTGAGAAAAGCCAAAATTTAAGAGCCGAAGGAGGAAAGTGTACATATCCCATTTGATGCAATTATCCTGATTCTTCCGGCCGGGGTGGGCAAATACTTATCCTTGGGCAGGACGCTTTCAAAGCAAACACCAAGTAAACTTGTCGCAACTGATGATATAGTGTAAGTACCACCGACTACATCTGCAACTTGCAGCTGCAACTGCAAGTATTTATTGCTGCGATGCCCAGATGCTGATGCAGGCCATGAAAAGTTGTTTTGCATATTTCATGGTATTCTCGGAAGGAAGGCAGCCTGGGTGCGATTGCCAGAAATTTCACCATTAACTCACACGACCTGAGGGCACTGGAAAACTCCTGCCGCCGCTCGAGATGGGGAACCCTTCCCCCCGCTCTGTTGGGCACAACTCAGCTCATTTCGTCATTGTCTTGCCTCGTACTTTGTTCCCCGTAACAGTTTAATCATTCGAATTACATGTGTGAGCACGAGGAGCGGGCGGGGATCAAAAGAGGCGCACCTACTCGAGTCGAGCGTGTGTATGAATTACACACAGATGTGCACTCGTACTCCCAGCCTGAGTGGTTCCAACAGTTTCCCACCGATTGGGCACCAAGTACACTCCAATGGTCAGTCGTCGGTTATTATCTTTGATCTATTAACTTACTAGCTCACATCTTATAATTTAGTTTACGTTTTTAAGGATTTTAAATATTTATTCAGTAGTATTGTAAATATATTTAGTACTTAAAAAAGAAAATAAACAATATACCCATGCATTTCCATATATTTATAACATCTTACATTATTTTATGAAGCTAAAAAACGGTTAATCACCCCGCGGAAGCTGGAACAATAATTTAATAGTAGCATTAAGTATGTATACCGCGAAAATGCGTACAAATTTATGTCGGCGCTTTTTCATGCGAGCTCGGTCCGAAGTATGCAATGGTCCGGGCAGATTAAACTGCAATAATGGAGGAGGAGGAGCAGGTGGAGGAGGAGCAGGGGCAGGAGCAGAAGCAAGAGGAGGAGCACCGCCGGGGAAGAGGCATTGGTAAAGACAAATGCTTAATGTTGCATGACTGAGAGAACTCATCGGATGATGAGCTGCGCTAGAAAGGATCCGACGGCTGTAGGCAAAGGAAACCGATGGTTTATGAAACATTAATCTTTGCAGGTATTTTACAGTTAAGTAGTATTCATTTTAAATTATCTCTCGGAACTCTCCGACTTCAAAATCTCTTGCGGGGTCAAAGTGCTTTAATTGATTTGTGCTCTCTACTTTTTACGAACTTTCAGTGTGTACAACAGGATTGAAATTACAATGACTTTGGGGCCAACGCAAAATGGCCAACCATTATGAAAATTGGATTCTTGTTGAATTCTTCTTTTGAAAATACAAGCCCAAAACGGTAATCGGGGGAAGTTGAAATACGCAGGAACTTGGGGGGAAACTCAGTCAGGCGGTATTCAATTACAATATATTGAGACAAACAAATTGATTTCATACTTCGGTTCCCAAGGACGACAGTTTGAAAGAAAAAAAATATATTCAAAAGTTGAACATCAAAACAATAAAAAAAAGTGAATTCTCATTAAATTGCAGTTATGTTTGATACCATAAATGATGTACTATGCATTAAGTTAAAAGAGATCCAAGAAACATGTCTGCCAATATGTTTACGCCACAACCAATTACGAAATCAGCGTAACTCTTGGCTACGGAAAGTCAGGCCGCTTGCTGAGAAACTTTATGGAAACTCGAATGTCGTACCAGTCGGTTTTGTGACTGATGGTCGGCTGAAGCCATTCCTCAATGCCCCTCACTACTTCATTTCCGCCTGTGAGAAGCCGGCACTTAAATTCTTGTTGTTTGTCCATTAGAAAAGCCCCAGACATCGTGTTGAAATTCTAGCAGAAAACATTTTCCACAGCTCCGTCGCCGTTTTTATCCTTCTTATGGGGTGGCAGTCCCTTATCCCCCTGCCATTATCATCATCTTTCGCATCGGCATCGGCATTGTCATTATCGTTTTCATTTTCATTTCGGAAATGCCTTCAACGCACAAAGAAACATTTGTCTTGCTCTGAACAATTTTTCTTCGTTGTCGAAATAAAACAAATTGTATGAATTTAAGTAGACTTCCCCTCGCAAACGCCCGTAGTTATCATCTGCCATCTATTATGTGCCTCAATCGAACTGTCATTTGACCAGGACACTTTAAATGAAAAATGTTTGTTCCATTGCCATTGCCATTGCCCATCCGTATGTTGCGGTCTCTGTAACGAGACCGCCCCAGCCACGCCCACTCTGACTTAATTGCCTACGTCGGCAGAACGTGTGGGACGGGTCAAAACAAATCTGTGACCCAGTTGGGGGTGGGGTGGGTAGAGCTAACCGATTGAAGGGATATTCAAGCCCATCAGCGTTTTCGCTTTTGACACACCACTACTTATTATCCAAATTGCGAACAAAAATATAGCCAGTAGAAAAGTTCTTCGATCCCAGCCAAGAAAGTTTGCCTCAGCCGGATCAATATTTGGCCAATTGATTTGGGCCAAACTTCAGTGGTAGTCGCAACTCTGCGCCCCGTCGTATCTGAAGTTCTCGTGCGTGTTTGTGGCTTAGTGGCATTCAACGCTCGCACCCTGCGGCCTGCCCCAACATGCCAAAAACGATGGGGCAGCTGGATCTGGGGGAGCGGATCCCCCTTTGTCAGTTATTTACACGAAGCATTTCATTTGCCAATTTCCCTCAAGCTAAAATCAACGTTGCATGAAAACGACAACAACACAACGGCGGTCAAGGAAGGAAAACGCGATTCGCAGCTGTGAAAATGGCAGTTGGAAGATAAAATCCAATTAAAATAGCGTGGAATTTATAAAAAAAGAGACTAGATTACTAAATGGGACTGCCGGACTAGCAAACACTTTTCAAAATAGTGCTGCACGGGTCCAAAGTGGCATACTGCTCAATTGAATTATGTATATTCGGCGAATTGATATGACACCTATAGGACATATATGAAGTCAAGTTTTTAAAGACCCCAAGCTTAAATCAGTTTACAGAACCAAGGTTGGTCGTTAAAAAAATAGGGTGTCGGGCTGGAATATAAAACAAAGCGTGAAATCTATTTGCAACTGGCGAAACGGGGCAGCAAAAGTTTATGCCATGTAAATAACGACATCATAAATTTGGTTACGTGGGTTCGGTCCTGCCGTGCATATCTCGGCTCTCCATACCCCACATATGCAGTGGCCACCGATGGGGGATAGTTCCGTTTTAGGACACTATTTTTTATGGGTAGGCCGTGTTCGGGTGGGGAAGTTGGACAAGAAAAATTCTTTTCGAAATATATTCAAACATTTCAAAAAATGTCCTCTTTTTTATATTTGTGAAACTTTATTTGTCACATTGACTTGGTATTGACATTGTTTTATCTTAACACTTTTTGTAATCCCATTTCTTTCCGTGTAAGGGGGCCCACGCCATTTGACTGTTTCAGTTTTCACGGGGGGCCGCTGCAGCGCCTCTTTGTCATAAAAAACCGACAACAATGAGGGGTTCTGGGTGGGATGGGCGCCAGGTGAGGGTGCTCGAGTGTTCGCTCGTTTTACGTGCAGCCATCAGGGGAAATAAAAGTTACGTTGACACGGACACCACGCCGCCAAGTACCAAGGAACCAAACACTTTTGGCCTGCCCTCGAGACACAGTCCATCGCCCATTGCCCACTGTAGGACCTCCTCCGATTCCCCGATTTCAGGTATATATTTTTCCTATCTGGGACCCTTTGTATCCGACTGAGTGAGCGGGTAAGATGAGGAGCGAGTAAAATGTGCAAGAAATTAAAACGATTTAAGCCAGAGAAGGCTGGAAGTGGAGATGATTGAGGATGCTAAGAGTGAACTCTGCCATGCGGAATATGGAAAAGGAACACGCAATGGGAGCTGCAGAGCAGAGGACGCTTAACTGGGGACTGAGATGGAGTTTTTCCCATTACCGGACAATGGGAGGTCCAACCGAAAACGGGGATGAGCGGAATGGCATGCAAATACTATTCAAGTTGGTCAGGCTAAAGCAGATCTCGGGATAAGAAAGGAGTCAGAATGTGATAAATTGGGAGTTAAGGTTGAGATTCCAGTGAGCTGCCACTGAAAGCCTCGCACTTAAGTGACATAAGAAACAATGTCCAATGAACAAGTATCTTTCTTGGTAAATATACCTAGTTAAAATGTCCAATATACTACAAGGACATATTTTAAAAGTCATGTCTGAGAATATTGAAATGTTTGGACTTTACATCCTTTCAAAACACTTCTCTTCACTAATTTATTTTTTTCCTTAAAAAAAGCTCCAGCTTGAAACTGAATTCAATTTCGTTGATTCGGCTCACCACGAGACCGCGGTCATTATAATAACAATAGCAACCACCTGCTCCTCCTGGCAGGACTGAAGTTTCCCATCAAAGAAACATTGTGTGCCTTTGGCTTGTGCGTCAAACGCATAGAGTTCAATTATATTGAGTGGCCATCGCATGCCGAGCATTTCCAGCAGCCGCAGACAACGGATTTCAGGGATGGGGATAACTTTAATTGAGATTTACAATGCGAGTTAAATGCCAGGACAGGCCAGAGCGGAATTTGTTCCCGCTTGAGCTTAACCTTGTTTCTATTTATCCGCTTATCCCAGGCTTCAAGCGGGGGTCATAAATTCGAAGACCGTAAATCTCTTTAATAGTCGTGCAGTTCTCCTCCCGCAGAAAAATCTGTTCGCGCCGGGTGTTTATTTGCTGATGGCCCTAGAGTCGCTCCAGCTTCTGTTCCTAGGTCGCCGCCATATTAAAGCCCAATTGCGTTTAAGTAGCTGACTTTTATGGTTTCGCCTGCAGTCTTTTCGCTTCCATATGTATGCATGTTTATACCCTTGCTGGGTGTAGAATATACTTGACCCTTAGGCATATCTGTATTTCTGCATAATGAAATACAGATACACCACTTTTTTTGTGACTATATTATTAAGCACACTACGATTGTACCGCTGCTCATACTAATATTTTAATGTATAGCAGTCATATGTATATAAATGATTGATCCGAAAGGGTATCTTTAATATCGCATCTCGAGGCAGCCTTTACCCTCGTATATAAATATTGTATATATTCAACAGTTGTTGGCTGCCTTGTTCTCAACGTTGTTGCCATTTGCAAATTTCGGCAGCGGAGGATGCGAAACAGCGACGGGATGCGGTGGACAAGTGAATTGGATGGCAGAAATAGCCTGGCAAACATTTTTTGGCTTTCGCACTACCCCCGAAAAGCTAACGAGCTGTGGTGGGGTCGGGAGTCGCGTGGATGGGGCAGCCACTTTATACGGGTGTAGGTATATATACATTCGAGGGGTATAAATGTTGTCCGATGTCTGCGCTGCGATGTTGTTGAAATGATAAGCATGTGTGCAATTAAAATGAAAGCGTGCTCGCTGCTCTCCAACATTTGGACCACGACTGTGAAGTGGCGCACGGATGCTCCTCGGTTACGGATCTTGGGGTTGGGGATGGGAAGGTGGAGATGTGGAGACGTGGAGGGGATGCCATGACATGAGGCCGCCCAGGACAATAAAACAAATGTCGCCTATTTTACATAAATGCTGTGTGCAAATTTGTTGACCTTGTTCTTGTTGCTGCTGGCGTTGTCCAAAAAATATTTCAGAGTAAACAAAGTGGGAATGTTGTGAGTTGGCGGCTTGCACTCAGTGGCGGAGGTTTTGGCGGGGCTTAACTTAAACGTAGTTATTATACAATATACAATTATACAATATTGAGATTTTAGATAGATATCTTTAGGTAGATATGTTATAATTACTTGGTTCTATTCATCGTGCTTAAAACATGATCCTGGTGAGGCCTCTGCATAAAGTAGTCCGAGTATCTGGACGCGACCAGCATTTTAAGTGTCCACATCAGCCCCGTCGAGTCAGCGGTTGTCATTTAATTTGGTTTTTTCCTGTGCCGGTCCTTGCTCAGTGGGACTTTTGGTCGTAAAAACGCTACAAATTAAAAACGCATTAGTTTGTTGTCGCTATCAGGAGCCGATCACGTGTGGGCACTTGGTGGCTCCTCTTGTTTGCCGCATAAATCTGCGATTGCGGATACCATAATTACGGAGCAGAGCCTTTGCCTTTAATTCGGGACACCCGAGGCGGTAGCAGTCCGACGCCCAGCTGACAGGGGCAATTAGCCACAATAAAAACATCTCTGAGGCGAGCCACTACCCATTACACACAGGAAAGGGCGGATAGTGGGTGGTTGGTGTGGCGAGCACTTAATTCAAATTGCGAATACTCGACCTCAACATGTGCGACTCCGGCCGCAAAAAGATATACCCAGCATACCCACCACACAAGCGTAAAATTAACACACACTTAACGCAAACGGGGAGCCCCCGACTCTGACAATCCAGCAATCTAGCAATCCAACTATCAGGCAATCCGAGAATTGGGAATGGAAAGCTCCCTGACAGCGGCAACAGCTTAGACATGCAGCAAAGCTGAACGCAGCCATTCCCACGGACGCTTTCACTCGGCTCCCCAAATATTTGCATGCCCATCTCCGGCTGAATGGGGAATCCGTTTCCCAGAACCGAGCCCCTCCAACTATAAGTGCTTGCAAAAATGCTAACGCCGGTCCTGCCCATCGGACGATGCTGCTTCGGTCGTGTCTGCATCCGGCTGATGTACTGCCTTCAGCAAACACCGTGCAACAGACAGACCTACGCAAACAAACAGATGCATGGGCTGTCACCGGAACAGTCTGGCTACGAGGGAATTATGGAGAACGGATCATGGGCTTCGCGCTACGGGTTACGGATTGCAGGTTGCGGATTGCGGGTGTGTGACAGAGCGAGATGAGCAACTGCAAAAACTAGACTTGCTGCTAGGCACTGACTTGGCCCAGGCAGGCCTCATGCCAAAAGATTTCAACTTGGTATATGTCTTTTAGTCGAGGTGTTCGTCTGTTGATATTAAGGGTTCGCACAACCTTGATTTAATCATTACTCAGATTTATGGATGAAAATCGAGGCCAATTTCCAAATTATTAACCAAATAAATTAACCTCATTCTACATTTCATGCTTTGGTAGACGAGATTAAAGGAGCTCATAAAGGTTATTACAACATAGCCATGAAGTCAAGTCAATAAGTAAGGGGTATAAAAAGCGAGGCCGAGCTGAAATCCTTTCATGTTGATTCTACTCTTCTCTTGTTTTGGCAACACCTGCTACCTGATGCTATTTATCAGTTGGCCACCTCCCCTTGCACCGCGCCACCTCCATGAGTCAACCGAGCCGGAATTGTTATTATTTTCTTCTGCATAATAACGAGCCCAGGAGGTCACCGTCCCGTCTCGTCTCCGTCGCAATTTATGTGTTTATGGCTGCCTTTTTTCGTTGCTGAAGCTTGGCGTGTGTGTGACACCGCTGATCCCGGAAATGCTTACTCCGCTCCTACCCCCGACGCACAGCCACACCACCAACAACCTAGTGCGGATCCGGGACAGACACATCTGACAATGTCACGTTGCGGCCGAGCACTGCGTGAATATAAATTTAGGATAAATATAAGATACATTCCGAAACGAGCAGTCAGGCCAAGATGATGCTCTCAGAGAGCCAAAACAAAGTGATTGTGAATGGGGGATTACCAAACTATCAAGTAAGTCATCATAAAGTTTAGTATTTATAGGAAAAATCAACATTAAGTTGGCATTATGGCACTTTCTCTCATGCTCTTAAAACTCACTTTATGTGATAAGATTGTAATAAAACGATCGAATGAACGAGGGCCACAATAAGATCGTTGTCAGAACAGCCATAGCAATTCGATCATCGAATATTGAGAAATTTCTAGATCTAGATTTCCTATAGATATCCTGCATTATTGACTGCGAGTATCCACGAGTACCTCGACCGTAGAGCAGCCGCACACAATTTAAATAAAAAGCCAACATGGCGTGGGTGCCGTGTTATGAGCCGGGCTTTGTGCCACCGCGAAAGCAAACTGACCCACCAGCCGGCTTGTTTGTCTGTTTGTGTTCGTGCGGCTCAGTTTGATGGCCCGGAAGTAGCTTGTTTGCTCTGCCCCGCTTCCAGCCACCTCCAATTCTCTTGTTTTGGCCACTGAGCGTTAAGTGTTTACGTGGCGTATAAGTAATAAATGTAATGTGCATAAAAGTGCCCACACGGCCGGCGCTCGTAGGGCGAGAATGTTTACAATGTGTTTAGGCATCGGAACGGGCACGCTTTTATAGATTTTTACAACTTTATCCAAGAGCAGCATCCGACAGTCCATCAAAAGCGTCGAGGGCCGCGTCACATGCAGGCACTTAATCAATCAAAAGCCCAGAGACGAGGCCTTATTAGCCTTCTCTCACTGGTTTTCGACAAAGTTCTCTCCGGCCGCATGTTTGTTTGTTTGGCTTTGGCAGCACAAATTATGACTGGACTTGTTCAAACATTTGCCTGTCCATCTGGCCATTTTTCCTGCCGAATGCGTTCCACGCTAGCTCCCAGAGGATAGGGGCAAATTATACTGGGCTTAGTGGCCTGGGTCGATAAGTAGGCGGCATAAGAAGGGGATATGCTGGGCAAATGGAAAACCAACACTGAGATCCGCCTTGGATTTCAATTTCCTATGAGGTAAGCCTTTCTTTAATGGTCACACAATTCCATGCCAATTTCCTGGCCAGCCATTTAGTATCCCAGAACGCATTTTTCTTAAGGGGTTTCTTCCGCCTTCTTTCTTCTAGTCCGGCCAACCCAATTAAAATTCCACAAATTCAAGCAGGACCCAGTCTAATGTTCCGAGCAGAAGTCCTCCAAACGATATCCATTACTTTTCCGCGCCCTCGACCGCCTGTCTCCTGTAATTCCGTTTCATAAATTCATTGCAAATACTTTGCGCTACTTAGCGGCAATTTTTCATCTTTGTCTATGACCCGCTGCTCTCGAAAGAAAAAAGGGTTCTTTTCACAAATATTCTAAATTAATTAAAATACTTTGGCCTGCCGCTAAATATAGAGCGGGGCACTTTCCCTATCATCCATTCGTCTGTTGCAAAGACTGTATCATACCACAATTCAAATAAATGGCGCTTTAAATCGCAGTTCAAATGGCGTGCAAGCGGTTAACCAACTTTTGGCGATTTAGTTTGGCTTAGTGGCCAACTAATTAGGCTCAGCAGTCGGGGCACTGGGTCAAGGGCCAGGCAGTAATGTACGTCAGAAATAAAAGGTTGCCCCCCTTTCCAAGGGCTAAATACCCCACTCCGTTGCCCAGTTGCCCAGTTGTCCAGGTGAGGGTCACCTGAGGGCAGGTCGGGTCAGCTCAGACAGGCCGGCTTATCCGGGTTGAGCATACTCCAAGGACCGGGGCAGGAACTGCAGTGAGGAAATTAAAAGAGTACAGGTCCAAGTGCCGAGCTCTCAAGTGGCTGGAGCTCTAAAATTAGCTTTCCCCCAGCGCCAAGTGGAAGTTTTATTTTCCCATCTTTTTCGGTTTCTGCTCGTATTCTTTTTATTTTTTTGGCTGCCTTGAGTAGCTAAATTTTTGTGTGGCTTACTTGCGGTGGGATAAAAGTTAAGCCGCAGCTCATAAATTTTATTCCTCGACGGTATCCGGGAACATGGAGCAAATTTTGCACAGGTGAGGGGACAACATGTCGTATGAGCCATGAGCCGTCGATTTGCCAGCCAAGTGGGGCGAAACTGTGTACGATTGTCAAATATTTACAGATCGCTCCGAGCAGGGATTCAAATCGGGTAAAGGTGCGATAAGTCTTATGGGGCGTATGCAATATGCTCTTTTTGACCATCTCTTTTTAGGCACCTCTTACTGGATATGAAAGGCCCTGTTGCCAAATTAAGGAATTCCAGATGAATCCACCAGTTCGAATTCATATCCATCTAGTCCCCAGCTGACCCCAGCTCCCAGTGCCGTTGAGCAGGCCCATTGCCGACTAATTGCCAGCACGTGGATGCCACATTAGTCTCCAAAGAGGAGGAAAGTTGACGCGCTTCCTTGACCCATATCAAAAGTCAACAAACTGTGTACATGTGTCTGCAAGCGAACAGAGGAAAACTGTCATTCAGTTTATAAAAATTAACGGGCGGGGAAATTCGGGGAGCATGGCAACGGACAAATATGATGATGTATAGGCCAGACGAGCATGGGGAATATGTATAAATATTCTGCAGCAATGCAGCAAAAATTTGACACAATGTTTACAAATGGCTCTGGATTTGTTGGGGCCAGCTGAAAGAATCAAGGGCAGTTCCGCTGACCATTATAAATGAGCAAACAAACGACGGTCGCATGCAAATGAATGAGAAGCCAAATACAAGTACAAGGCGAGATTGATTGCGACGGGATATAAATTATGGCGCACGAAATGGTATCATCAGTTTATCAGGCTGTTTTGGATCTGAACTTGAATCTAAAGCTCCACGTGGCAGCCTTTAATGAACCCCCTTCTAGTTGTCTAGTTGAGATAGTCGAGGAATACGGTGAAGCCTCGACTTACATCACTTCCATTCGAATGCAATTCCGTGATTTTTAATTTTAATCTCCATTTCCATTTTAATGCATGGCAGCACTTTGTTTACTCCGAAATTCATTTTTGCTGAAAAGGTTTTTCCTATTCGACATTTGTTTTGTTTTTGTTCCCTTGTATGTGAGCTTAACAAACATGGCAATTGAAATTCTATTCGCACCATATTCGATTTAACTTTTATATATTAGAAATTCTACAACACTGTTTGCCACTCTAATTGCCAGGGTGCATTATTTATAGCCTTTTATTGTGCATGTATGATGCGCATATTGTTTATTTACACGAGTCAACATATCTTGTCAGGGGAATACGCTGGAAAATGAGGAAAGGGAAATAGAAATGCGGCGTGTGTTCATTTTTATTACTTTGTCGCGCGCTTGTTTGTTTACGAATGAATCAGTATCTGAATTCATATTTCGATATGAATATGAATGAAAATAATGCGGACCGGTGGGTTTGATGTGGTCGGTCCAAAAATAGATAGCTCAAAGTGCCCCGTCAGGATTGCTTGGTCGGTCTAGTCTGCTTTTTCCCTGCACCCGATACCCATTTATTTATTTGGATTATTTAGAATGATGGTCTGCATAGGGTTTGGCTCTGGCCTTGATCCCCGACGAATTCCTACATATGCATGTATGTATGCAGACAAAGCTCATGACCTTCGACGCCGAACGACTGATTGCCTCGAGGCATCAGAGTTCATATGAAGCCAATATGCGTCGCGTCGTGTGGTAGTTCTAAGAAAAGTAAAGAGGGAGATTAACAAAGGTTTGGTATTGTACTTTTCAAATTTCGTTTTGTTTAATTCCTTCCACAGTTCACGAAAAAATGTATGTATATTCTGGCTCATGTTGCTTGGCAATGATAAAATATTAGAATGCTAAAAATAATTAAAGCAATGTTTAGTTCCCTGTAATCTTTTTTTCAGACCATAACTCAGCATTCAACATTTGCATTTGTAAGCATGCTAAATATATCTATTTTCTCCTAAACATGAGAAAATAATTAAGTATTCGTACGACGTAGAATAAAATTCGAGCTGACAGCTTAGAAAGATACTAATCAATGGAAAACAAAGAGGCCAAAACTTTTTACGAGCCTTTGAGCATGTACATATATACAGCATAAATCGTGATATCTTTTTAATTTTCAGCTCAGATTCTGCTCAATATCTTTTGACGAAGATTTTGTTTTTTAATTGATTGTTTTTTATATATATTATAAAATATTATATTGTATAAAATATATTATATTATATAAATTATAATATATATATTATATTATATAAAAGCAAAATCAATGCCAATCTTCATGCTCATAAAATTTCGATTTTTCCGCATAAGCTCAAGTTTTTCCAGCCACCAATCATTGTGGATTATATCGACAAGACCAACACAAAGCTAACAACTATATAGTCAAGTTCCTAGACTGTCAGATACCAAATACTCAGCCAGAAGAAGTGCCAATTAGAAATTTCAAACCTTTTTTGGTGTGTCGATAAGTGTTTACGTGACGGTTTTGACCTGTTTGTGCATCTCAACGTTCTTCCTTTAATATTTCCCGAGATCATACGGGCAGGCAGAGAAACATATGCTGTCCTGAACTATAAATCCACTACTCTCTCTATGAACAATTATTAAAAAAAGAATAATAAATAGCTAGGATAAGTCGATACTGCCAAGTACTATCGGATTTTTTAAAGTAACTGCCAGAAAGAATAGTGCAAAGCATTCTAAAAATCTTCCTTGCATATTTTATTGGACAGAAGGCACAGCGCAATTTAAGCAGATTAGGATAATAATCGAAATATGATAGGCATATAATTAAATCACGGCTACGGTGTTCGGGGAAAAAATATCCTTGATCTAGACGGCTAAAGGGGTTTCGCAAAAAAAACTTTCACCGTAGAGAGCTGCAAGTGCCGAAATGCACAGAATGAAACAGAAGGACTGGACTTTGTCCTACAAACATAAAAGTAAGAACTGCGAAGATTTCGAAATTACATCCCACATAATTTTTAGCAGCTCCAAATATTATCCAGCCCTAGAAAAGTACCAGGGCAATGATGAATAGGAGGGCAATGTGGAGGGGAATCCACGCAATTGCGTAGTTACAGTAGAGAGTACATGCACGAAGAATGAATGTATCTTAAGGATTAATATAACAATTGAAAGTCGGAGTTTGTAAACAAATAAGGATAGTTTGGTTTTTCATTAAAAATCAGAAGCGTAATCATCTACGTGTGGTTTTGTTTATTATAGTTCTTGAGATATTTTTTTACGCGAATGTATTTACCCTAACTCTTCACCATTTCTTATAATCTTCAATACGGATTGCTAAATTTATTGAGCTATTACCCCATCTCCGTTTCGTTAAATACTGAATAACTCCATTTAATGCGACCTCACAATGTAGGCATTTTGGGGCTTCATTAACTGGTTTTTCTTTCCCTTTTGGTTCGACGGCCTAACGAGGCGCACAATCAACCACTAATTAATGGAGTCAAGGTGCTTAATACGCAGAAAGTGGCAGGAAATTCCATTAAGGAGCAGGACAATCTTTGACATTGCCCTCAGACCTGGAGGGCTATTGAACTTGAGCTCTATTTTTGTTGACCTGGTCTGCCCGAAAAGGTCGCTAAACATTCGGCGAGTGTCATCGTCAGTCGCGATTTGAATTTTCGAGAATTCGCCAAGACACCCAGGTATATTTTTAATAATAAAGCACCTTTGTGCATAATTTGAAAGGTTTGCTCTTTGTCCTGGCCCAGCTGTTGGGCATTTATTAATAAAAGGCAACGAGGGAGTGCTGCAGCTTATTACTAAAGTTGATTCCTGGCAAATGCTTCGCGGGCCGTCGACAATTGCCGTTTAGCGTTGCCAAGTCCACAATTATGCGCACCAGTAGTCAAATGGGGGGTGGTGCCCTACCACCTGGCACTGCCCCTTCCTGCCGCCCCCCACCGAGGTGTTGTTCTCCTCCTCACTCAGAATGAGAATCCTGTGAGTGTAGTGCAAACATTTTGCAATTTTCAGTCCAACAATGGAAAGCAATTACAAAACAAACTCAGCGCTAAATGAGTGTGTGGCAACATGGTAAACAAAGTGCGATGAGTGGCATGGGGGAGGCAGAGTTGGGGTGGTATGGAGTAATGTGCGCGGAGCGTGCCGCCATAGGGGCGTTTCTGGTGGTACTAGAGTACACATGACTGGGACTGTTGACGGGCGTGGGCGATGCATTGATTGGATACGCTTGGAATGATTCATCTCGCAGCACCCACTCGACTTTACTATATTTATGAGAAGCAGAACAAAATTGATTGGTCATAATAAGGCTTACAAGATTTTACAATTGTTTAGTGCTCGATGAAAAGACTGCCCGAAACCAGGATCCTCCAAAGTAACAAAATCTACATTGAGACTGAACAAAATATATTAATAATCCAAACTAAACAGCCAAAATGAAGTTTAAATATGAAAGGCTTGCAATTATTTTACTACTTTAACCTGCCCTAGTCGTTCGGAATTGCGTGCTTACAGTTTTGCTTTTGTGTTGAGACCATAAAACAAGCGACAAACAATTGCGCCTTCTTATAGAACTCGATATATCCACGGACGGACCGACAAAAGTCGCGTTCCGGGTTTCCCCAGGTGGCCGGCCAGGCAAATTAAAGCCACTGAGCCCGCCAACTAAATATGCCATGAAATGTTGCCAACGGATGTCGTACCCCTTGTCGTCCAGCTGCAGTCGCAGCCCCAGGAGGAGCTCCTCGTGCCGAGATTCGGTGAAACTTTGTGCTCGAGTCCCAGCGTCGTTTATTGTTGACTCAACTGGCAGTCATTTCCGGCATCCGGGACACCGTGGAAGAACGAAAAGGAGCTGCAGCTGGGAAACTCACAGCTCTGCCAGACAGTTTGTTTTATGATTGCGCGTCGGCTAATTCGCCCTGCAATTTCGCAATTAAATTGTAGAACGTGCCATGGATATGCAAAGTTCTTGCCTCAGTTTCTTGGCTCCTCCTCCGGCCGTAGTATATTAACAGTTTCTTGCTTTTCCGGCTATGCAATTAGGTGAAAACAGCGAAACTCCAACTAAGTCTCATCAATCACAGGCTTATTCCCCAATTGTCTGTCTATCGCAAGCTGATCCACTTTCGGGGTATTAGCAGGCATCGATATGAGCATTTTGTTGAAGAGTAATCAATCAAACGTATGGATTTGCAAACGCAAAGGAGCAAACCAAACAGACTGCCATTAGTGTAGCCCACTAGCTGGGGCATACAAGGTATTTGGACACTTGTCAGCGAAGTTTAATATGCGTTGCTTCTTGTCAAGCTTCACCTTGGAGTTCCACAACTTATTGAAAATACTGGACTAGTTTCCCCAGGGCAGCTCATCCCGGGCCCCATGCTGACTTGGGCTTAACCCTGTCATTCAGTCACGACTTTAAAACTACACAGTACACAGCAGGCAATCTTTGTAAGCTGTCAACTATGAACAATAACTATGAACAATAACATAACTATAGTTTACTGAAAAAGTGCAACAGCAACGATATATCGATAGAAAGCATCAGAGTGTGGTCTTTGCAGCTAAAACTTGAATTCTCCTAAGACCAATTACATAATTATATATAAGGCGCGAGATAGAACGGTCAGACAGCGATATTAAATATATATTTGGAAAATAATACAGAAAGCGCCAAATTAAATGAAACCATACAGCCTTTGCGCAAAGCCCAAATAGAAAATCAATAATCATTAAATTATTCGCATGCTGGTGTACAAAATATTGTTGGCTTATTTAAAATATAATTTCGACCTGAAAAGCGATGCTTTAGATAACTAATTTATATGGCGCAGGCACATTAGAAATAACATTTTCCAGCAATGTGTAACTTAAGCGTTTGTTTGCGTGTTAATTTAAAGTTGGCCGGTCGTAAATTGCTTTACCCAAGCACACAATCGGCGGATCCATTAAATTGTTTTACTAAATATGTTCTGTGAAAAATGGCAGCAGCGAGTGGGGTGTAGCCCACAAATGCACAATTAAAATGCCAAAGGGAAACCAATTGTTGCTGCCACAAAATGCAGTTCCTCATCTCCTTTTTTGAGCGTGAAATGTGTTGTTAATTAAATTGTCACTCGCATTGTTGTGCGCCCTGCTGTCGTGCCATTACCGATTGTGGAATTTTAGAAGGATCTCATTTAAATACTCGCATACTTAATGTTTAAATAAAGTACGCAGCGTAGCATATGTTTGGGGACGCCATAGCGATAAGAGTTAAGTGCAGAAGCTACAAAATCCTTCAAGGTTTTATTCGGCATTTCCCCCTTCCCCGCTTGAGGGATAAGGCGAATGTTAACCCATTGTTAGGGCTGCAACCCGAAAGCCAGCGCTGAACGAAATCCCATCCAATTATGAGCGAAATGCACTTGCCCCACCAGGAATTTTGCCCAACTGGCGATGGCATTAACATCAACAATATAAACAGCGCGTGCAACTGAAGTGTGGCAAACCATCCCCACGTAACCCGATCCGTCCCGACCCATCCCATCCCATTCCATTCCATCCCACTCCGTGTCCTTATTCAAGGAGCAGAAAATGCGCGCACTTTTTTCAGGATGCTAGAGTAAAATCAAGCTTGAAGATCAACAGCAAATGCACAGCAACACGAGCAGCAAACTGAGCTGTGTGAACTTGTGTACACAGGGCGGATGGGGAATCCAGGGCGGCTCCACCCTTCGAGTTGCTGTCTCTCAAGTAACGAATCCGCAGTGGTGCCGGTGGCAGGGTAAAAGATTTCGTTGAATACAAATATTGCGAAATTCCTCGCCACTATGCCACTATACATGGTAGCATAAAATTGTGCATTGACAACGTTTTAATTGCGACTTGCATTTGATTTGTGGTCCAGTGGGCCAGTGGTGCCCAGTGGTGATCGGCCACAACCCGTGTTGGCCATAACTTTGGTCCCACAATGCTGGCCACATTTCCAGAAAAGTATACACCGAATGCACGAAAGAGCATACACTCTTGCCATGTGAGATGTCCAATGAAAACTAGCAGAGTCATTCGGGTTTCTCCTCCTTGATGTATATTAAATATTAAACTTTCTTTACGCATTTGCCTTCAGAGTAGCTCGTCTTGCTAGCTTCCCAAGCATCTCGGCTCATCCTGAATTAACCCATGGCTTTGTGGCTCAATGAAGACGGCTGCAAACACGCAGCGGAAACAATTCCCCAAGCATTCTTCACGGTTTCTCCTTTTATGTGAATATGCAACTTTGCAGCCTCTCGACAAAAACAACACGAAGAGCCCTCTGATGAAAACAAGTGCGGAGCAAAATAAAACTCGGGCAGTGTGCTTATGCGTATTCAGAGAAAGTTTAAAGCCTTTTCACCACGTGCACACTTTTGCTTTCTATTCCGACATTGCTAATTGCAAGACCTGGCTTAAACTTATAAAATTTAATGATTTATATTTATTACACCCGCTGCCAGCAAGAGGGAATGTCTTAGTGTCTTGTAGCAAGAAAATCAATTTTCAGAAATGTTGCAGAATAACTTTAAAAGCCAATTGACAAAACTTGAAGGCATTTACGAATTTAATTGCCTATTTATTTGAACAGGACTTTTATTTATGTAACTTTTATTTTTGTAACTTATTTGTTACCAATTATACTTAAGCAAGGCGTTATCTACGATCTTTCTAGCTCTTCACTCAGACAAATGCTGACCGACCTGCATAAGCCATTTATATTGTGGTTAACACATGATGGCCATAACTCAATGGCTGCTAAAACGTGCGTCGGTTTGTCAATGGGACCGGGGTAAGCTCTGAGCAACGATTGTATGCCATACATCAAGTATACGCACTGTTTGCCCGACTATTTGACTCCGGCTTTGTTTGGACGAAAATAACTAGACGAAGAGGCAGATATGGGCGCTCGATTGGCAAGACAAATTAACAACAAATGCCATAAATTACACAGTTCGATAAACAGGCGGCCCAGAAGTGCCCCAATCTTCTCCCCCCAAACGAATGTCAACAGGCATTGTCTGTTTGCTCCGAGCACACAAGGATGCAAACGCACACTCATGCACGAAGATGTGCATATTTATGTTTAAATAGACAGTTGTATGCGGATGAATTAATCTCGCAAATTGATGTCAGACAGCATTTGCAATGAGATTGTGAGAACGGCAGGCATTTGTCAACTGTGTATTATGGCCACGGAACCTGTCCGACCGACGATCATGTTAAATTTCGGTAGAAAACCATCAAAATTTAATTTCACAATAGCATAAACAAAGACCAGCCCTGCCAAAGCCCTGGATAATTGCAGCTTGTTTATTTTGGCTTGCAGCCGCCGTCCTAGATGAATTATTCATCCAAATAGCCAACTCGAACGACCAACCGAAAGTATTTAGTCACAAACTGTCACATGTGATTGTGACGCATTCGGCTGGTCGGTTAACCCCAGCGGTTGTCATTTTGCGGCCAGAGTAAATAAATAAAACCAATCAAATAGTAATAAATCCGGTGTGGCATTAGGAATGGGAAGGTGCAACTATGCAGTGGGGTGGCGGTGTGGCGAGGGTGGATGGTATAGTTTGTGGGTTTATTCTTTAATCATTTAAGTCTTAAGTAAGGGAAGTGCGACTGTTTGCTGGCGCTTAGAACAACAGAGTTAAGTCATTGTGTCAATCGAATGTCAACAGTAAAAAGAAGGGGTTTGGAATCCCAACATGTATATTTGTATATTTTTAATCAGAACCACCAGCCGAGACGATCTGTCCATGTCCGTTTGTATGTCGCGATTCGGGGAACTATAAAGGCCAGAAAGTTAAGATTAAGTGTACAAATTTACACCACATAATTACAACTTGACTGGGTAATGAGTCAACGTAACGAATAATTTTATTCATCATCTTTTCAAACAATATTTTGTAGCCCAAGCATATTTCTCACCCCACCCCAGCGATTAGAAAAACAACATTGTTCGTCTTTCTAATTTCATTCCATAAATTGGGTAATTAAAACGAAATTTTATGTGCTGCTATAAGCTGCCGACTCGGTCCGGGACTCCTACACCGCTGCCAATTTTTAATTCCGAAGTCTGCTAATCACATCAGGAAGGTGAGCCACATAACTCCACCCCTGTCCTGTGCACAAGTAATTATAGCAATTAAAAAGTTGGAATGATTTGTGTGTAGCGAATTTATCTCTGCTGATTTGATCAGCGGAATGCGCTCAATGGGGCTGTTTGCATTAAATTCTGCGCTGCTGGCGCACAATGTCCTGGAAGGAGGAAGTCGACAAGACGTTGTCACCACCACTAATGCAATTAATTGGCGCTCTGTGTTGAATGCTAATAAAATCAGTAAGACCCACAACAAGAACTAACTGTGCGAAACAAATTAGACGAAACTTGAATGCTTTAATTAGATTACTGCCGAAGGGGCGGACTACTAGCTTGTACTGCGATAAGCGAAGGTTGCACTTCGTCGAAATTCATGACAGGACTGACTACCAGCACGGCGCAGATTGTCAATTAGCATAAACTCCAAGAGGATTATGAGGGGATTAAAATAAATGTGCTGCTTCCCTAGTACTTAGGGCTTTGTGGGCTTGGTAAATGGCATTATCGAAGGTTAAAGGTGAACACATTATGCGTAGGCCGCTGTTAAATGTTAAACACCATTAATGAGCTACATTTCTCGTGGCTCGGCTTTAACATAACTACATCCACGCTCGAATTTATAAATCCTTTCCTACTCAGCGGTTAATGCAGCTGACCGCCGGCCGGTCAAATGACAAAGGGTCGATTCGCCTGTGTCACACCGTGTGCTGCGTGCAACAAAAGGACCCACAAAGTACAAGTCGGGCTCTCCAGTGCCCATTACTGGCTGGTCCGGACCAGCTAGCCGTGCAGCCGAGCGGCCAGCCAAAGGTGTCCGTAATTGTATGTGAAACTTGTTGAAGGCTTCAATTATGACGATTTTACACGGCGCAAGTGTGCTGGTGCCCACATCGCCGGGCAGGAGGCCGAGAATTTTGCACGGGGTTTGTATTTAACTTCCAAACGAATACATATTGATAAAGTTATATTCAATATTAACAAGAGATATGAATTTCTATCTTAATTCATATGAGGCGACACCGTAATTAATTAATGGTTTATATACCACCAAGGCTTTTCGATGACCATCTTAACTCGCGATCAACGAATGGTTTAGTGGATAATCATTTCAAGAATTATCAGCGATTTCTTTTTCCGGTGAGCAGCACAGTTGGTCAATTGATTCGTTGCTGTCGCGTTGCCACTGAAGCCCCTTTTCGGCAAGCCCCTGGCACACACACCTTCGCACTGGCACACTGCAACCGCATCGCGACTTTCACTCGCCACGAATCAGTGGAGTTCACGGGGTCCTCCGTTGGGGGGGCTCCGTGGACTTCGACATTGGTCTGGATGGTCTGCTCCATGGTCCGTGCTCCATGCGCCGTGTTGTTCAGCGCCGGCTGACTTGACTTGGCTTGGCTTGGCTTGGTTTGGTTTGGCTTTCATGTTGTTGCTGGAAAGTGCTGGATAATTGGCGTAAATAGCAAAACAGCAAATTGCCATTAACTATTGGAAAAATGTTCGCATCGCTTGTGCCGCCTTTGGCTCTAGGGCGGAGAGCGCGTGGCCCTGCTGCTGATGGCGTTTGTGCTGCGTAGGTGTCGGTGATTACGAGAAATGCAATTAAAAATATTTAAGCTGCATGCACAGTAGCAGTGGCAGCAGCAGCAGCAGCAGCAGCTATAACAACAGCAAAGCGCAGCAGCAACACCCGAACATAAATAATGTGGAACCGTTTATTAAAGCGCTCATGTGCGCTTAAGTGAGCCGCCATCCTTAAAAACTGAAATCCTACTTTTTGCCGTGGCTTGATCTCTGCTGAATTTTAAAGGTTTTTTCGCGTGTGCAATACGAGCCGCTTAACGCCATGCTTATTATGATGTTGCCGCAGCTCGTAAAGTGGAATTTAAGACCCCTCCCTTCGTGCTTTTTTGCGCACTCAATGCGATGGCTATTAATTATCAACGGATAGCGACTGTTTGTTTTTTACACATGCCAAGCACGCAGATTAATAAAGTGATACAAAAGACCGGAAGAGTCAGAACGAGAGGGTAGATCCAGTGCGAACGAGAGGCAAATAGGAAAGAATTACACACTGCATCCAAATGAGACCCGAGTGAAGTGGAAGAAAGGACTCCTCTGGACATGAGGCTTTCAATAAAGTCAATACAAATACTTTGCGAGGTAAATATTAACACACGATAAAAACGCCAGCTAGATCTTATTGTACTCTTAATTGCCCGCTTTACCTGCTATATTAATTAATTAACACGAATACTGTACTTTTCAAGTACTCATTAAAATACAATGTGTTGCCAGACTGACAGTTGGTCTGCCATCGCCAGCATTTATCACTAGTAACCAAGTATACTTAACAAAAAAACCAGAGAAAGTTAAGTGGGGGCCTTCCAGGCCCCCAGCCTTCCAACTTTAAAAACAATTTTCCAGGCAGCCATTGGAAGTGATGAGAGTAAGCAGTAAAAATGAAGAAGAAATTAAAATGCTGGAAGTGGATTGAAACTGTGGGTAAGCTGTACTTTCGAGCACCGTTTTACCTTGTTTTTAAAAATAGGAATAAGTATAAATACATAATACAATAAAGTATACAAAGTATATACATGTACATATGTTCTTGATCAGGATCACTAGATACGTCAATCTGACCATGTACATTGGTTAGTTATTCTAGTGTCTTTGGTCTGACCTTCCATATGAACTGAGATATCTCTATCTATATTCCGGATGCGTCGATTCCAGAACAAGAGTTCTATCTCGTTTTAAAATTAGTGTACCACGATACTATGTTCAAATGATGGACCACTTGTTGGAATATTAAAGCACTGGCTTAGGGCCACTCTCTAAGTGGATTCACAATATATTGTGGTTCTGAATGCCATGCCGAACTAAACCTGTCTGAATCCATAACCGATCTGAATCCATAAAAACAAACTGGTTTCCTTGACAGCACTGTCGACACTGACTATCTATTGAATGCAGTTTCCGATGGGGCAACACAAGCCTTAATCATAACAGAACCCTTTACTCAGCTAGTGTGAATGCGAACGCGAGATTTCATAATTTTTCTGGGATATCAGGTGATATTGGAAAATATATTGGGCATGGCAGTTTTGTGCGGTTTGTGGGCGTTAGAGTGGGTGTGGCAACATGGGTAAATGAACTTGCGCTGCTGAATCTCAACCTTCTAGGCGGACAGACGGACATGGCTAGATCGACTCGGCTATTGAACCTGATAAAGAATATTAATACTGTATATGGTCGGAAACGCTTCCTTCTGTCTGTTACATACTTTTCAACGAATCTAGTATACTCTACGAGTAACGGGTGCTTTTTCGTGATAGGTTTGCCTTAGGGGCATCGCTAATCAAAGTGTAAAGATTACACTAGCTAATATATAAGTATTGAAAGATAAAGTAAATATTACGATAACTTACTCTGCAAGTAAAATTTCACAGCCAGAATAAATGCACTACATAATGTGCAGTGTCAAGCCGGCAGAACGTAAGCGCAATTCAAGCCCGAGGGCGTCGTGCCACGAAAACAGCTCCGTGGCTCTCGGGATTGAGTCTAGATTTGAGCCATCCTCAGACTCGGGCTCTTGATGGTTATTTACATGTCTGATGGCCCTAAAGCTGCTCACAGCTGCCCCACAACCCGTGCCCATGTGAGTTGGTGCGTTGCAGGTGCGACTAATGCATAAATTCCCTATAAACATATAGATTGCGCTGAGGAGGCACACACATACGTCACTCGCGCTCAAAGTATGCAAAGTTATGTGCCAGCCTATGCGCTAAGCTCTGACTTGCCCATAACCGCGACTTCCCCTGTATGAGCAGCCGCGCGTGCTTTATAGGCCAAAACAAAATGAGTTTCTCGCATGCCTGCCTAACACTCTCTGATGGAAAGCGGATGTGGAGCCGTGAGTCGAGCTCGTGAGGAGCCTGGAAATATCCTGAACCTTTTTGCGATCAACAAGGTGCCTAAATCTCGCCTTCATTTATATTATTGCACAGACAGGACCAGACATCTTAAAATTTTTACTTGTTGCTCACCAGTATTTCTTTTACTTACAATATAATCAAACTTCCTTACTTAAAACTCAATATGATCATTTTAAGTAGGTTCTCGAACGAACATTTCAAAGTATTAATGTTTAATTGAATTTACACAATTGCACCCTCACAAATAGTTTCCACTAGTCGAATAACAGGTATCTCATAGTCTAGAAAGTCTACTATGTCTTTCTCGCTATGTCTTATTTCACTTTTCAGCTTTATGATTGCATATAACACTTACACAAACACGTCTTATCTATCGTTAAACTCACGCACTCACCTCGAATGGAAACAGCGAACCCAACAGGAGAAGGCTCACCTTCGGGGGCAAGTAGAGCTGATGAGGGTGGGGCGTGGTCATAATTGAGCTAAAATAGTTAGCATAAAAATGCAAATTGTCGCATATCCTGCACTTTTCCATTTAGCTTCGAACCTTTCCAGCCAGCTCCTGCTGCCAGCGACAGAGGCACAAATTTGTTTGCGGCCTTATCCTGGCAGCGAATCTCGCTGGCAGCAAATGAATGAGAGCAAATGAAAGGAACGTTGGCCAATTTGCTGTTCGCTGCCGATTTGAATGCGGGAAAAACGTTAGCGATTGTTTCTGTAGCTGCTGATGCGGTTCGCAGGCAAATATTGCATTAATTGAAACGCAGCCAAGCGGCGATGGAATTCTTTGTGCCCGTACATGTGAAGAAGTACGTACTACGAGTATAATTGAGGGGTTCGGCGGAGCAGAACTGATGGGAAGGGCCATGGAAACTAGAACTGGCCCCATGTCAGGAGTAAATTAAGAAACCCACAGATAATCTCGGGACACATGCCAGAATAATTCATTCGAATACGACAGAAAAGTCATATGTCTGCATATTTTACTCATGCTTTCTAGCCACAATGGCACGACACAGTCTGAGGATTAAATTGAGTTAAGAAAATATTTTCGCATATAAAACGAGTGTCAAAGCAGTCGAGAGTGGCGAGTAAAGTTGCCAGAGACGAGACACGGATTTAATGAGATAAATTTTTGATTTAAGCATTTCTGCAGGACAAGAGGCAGCCACCACACGCAGGGGAACTATTTTCGTTTTATGAGATTTTATCTTATTTAATTTAAACATACTTTTTGCATCCTCTACTTGGTGCCCTTCATCCACAGCCATGCGCGTCCTACTACGCGCTCCCAGCCCTCCGGCTGTCAACGGCAGCTTTGTCCTTTGCGCGGCGCGCTGCAAACAATTTAAAGACAAAAGTTGGCCCAAGTATTAAAAGTTTTCTAGCTACTTGTTAGTTAAATAATAATGCGTAAAAGGAATTCCGAATGCAGCAGCTCCTCCAGCGCAAATGCAATTAAATGGCGACCGCACCTGCAGTCGAATTAGCCGCCCTCAAAGGAAACAGAATAAAGGGGAGCAAGATGCGGAGCCTGAGGCGCTTTTGGTTTCGCTTAGGGTATCTGCACTTAGGCAAAGGAAAAGCAGCAGCCGCAGATCCGAAAAGCCTTTCTCGGACAACAATAAACCAAATTGGCAGGTTAAGTTGCGAACCGCTTTCCAGGCCCCAAATGCTTTCAAATGTGAAATAATTTTCCACCCAGTCCTTGTCGAAAATCACATGGCGCCAGGACCAAAAGAGCCAGCAAAGGTCATGCAGTGTCTATGGGATTCCCGGTCCAGACCGTCTGGTCCTTGGTGCTTTTCCTTTCGGCTTTGGTCTGGGGCCGTAGACGAACATGATGAGCATTTTTATATATTTCCCTTTGTACCGAGAATTTACGACTTGGACATGTTAATATGTGCGGATCTATATGACGCATTAAGTTGTGATTTATGCAAACTTATTTAAGCTCAATAATCAGATAAATCTCAAAACTTTATGTGTACATTAAGATTCCATGTGTGGTTGTCCAGAAATGAGATTGTGTTAACTTTTTTTTTACTTTGCAGTTGGATTTAGTCATGCTTTATTAAAAATCCTCTCAGCCATTAGGTCAAATTAAAATTTGGCATTTAGCCAAGTCTTTTGAAAGGATTTCCGATAATTTAAACGTAATATCCCTTTTAGCATGCTAAAATTACTTTGCCATTATAGCCCATTATATTATTATGCAGAGCATGATCAACACGTTATCCGGAGTTTCAGCTCAGAGTTACCCATGTATTTCCAAGCATGCGAACTGTGCTCAATTTTAAGTTTTGGTCCACAGCAACGCAAAAACGTACACCATAACCACCCACAACTAATTAAGTGGAGTGGCGAAAAGGGAAACCAAATTGATGTGGTCATCATCAACTTTTATGGAGCCTCGCTTTGGCGAAAATCCTTTAAAAGGCCAACAATTTGACGAGAACATATACATATACACTGTCTGTATGCTGTAGCATATACTGTGTGCTGGCGGCCCCTTTATGAGTTCAGATTTGGCTAAGAGGACAGAGGTCATTGATATGCCCACAAACTGTCAAACGAAAATTTGCTGTTTAAGAAAGTGGGTTCGCAAACCGGAGAGTAGCATTACAATGACGACCCTTGGCCCAGGATATACCACGGAAGTTCCTTTCACACGCAGATGCACACACTGACACACTGGCGACCTTTGGGCGTTTGGTCAACTTCCGCCCCAAGGCAACCGGAAGTGAGCCAAACAGTCGCCGTTGAGCCTGTCAACTAACGGAACTGGCAAGGGGGACAGTTTTCCCCCGCTGAGTCACCTGATCAAAGTTATTCCAGTGCCAGTGGAGCCTCGAAAGCCTGACAAATGCAGACGCAGTATGGTGTGTCGAACTGTCCAAAACTGCTCAAAAAGTTCCAAGTCCTGTAAATCCTTATGAATATGTAATATGTGCAGAAGTTAGGCAATTCGGTGTATCAGCTAAGACCGCTGACAGTTTGTATGCATTTTATGTGAACAATATATATGGTACCTATGGCACAGAATGTAACATTTCACAGTAATTAACTTTTAATTCAGAAACTGTAAGCTGTGTGGAACGTATAATAAGACACGAGAGAACGCTATGGTAGAGTTGCTCGACTAACAGATACCCGTTACTCAGTTAGTCGAGGTGTGAAAGAGATATTGCAGAATGTATGTTAAATATCGATTAAAATTGGCAAGAAAAAATATTAAGAATAAGAACAGATCGACTCTGCTAGTGATCCTGATCAAAAATATATATACTGTATAGGCTCGGAAACGCTTCAATCTACCTTTTACATGATTCTCGTCGAAAATTTATCCTTTTACTCTACGATTTACTCTCGATTGTTGTTTTCTTAGTATAATTAATAGTCCAGAAATCTCTGGATCTTTTTGAATGATTTCCAAAAAATGCATTGAGCCAATGCTCTCCCTGCCGCGCATCCTTCTATCTGTCCGCTTTTAGCACAAATTTAGCTTAATCTGCCTCCTCCGCCAGTTTGGCCCACTAGCAAAACGAAATTTGCAATTGGGCCGCCATAACTCACACGGTTTAGGTTATTAGCGTAATGCAGCCCAGACGATTGTCGCACAAGGAGTCAAGATGGAGGGTGGATGTGCATAAACCGCGACGTATGCGAGCACATAACCCTGACAAATGGGACTCGGTTCCTGGACAGGTTCTGCACGAGGTGTCTGGGTTTGCATTTGAAATTTATAATGCAGCCGTAACTAAAGTCGGGCGAACCGCACCCACGGCGCTCGCATCTTTTAGATTTGCACATCGAAATTGCCATTATGAAAATGCTCAGCGAGCTGCGGCGAGAAGAACCATTTTCAAATTTTAATACACCGGTTGGGTCTTCAAAGCTGAAGTAAACTTTAGTTAGAGTAAATTACCTCGCACATAGGCAATAACTCAACCCAGTCAATAAAAATAGGAGCAGCAGTTGTGGGGGATACGGGATACTTCATAGCTTGTTGGGAAAAACCGAAAGCGCACAACAAATAAATTTCCTCAGCATAAAACCGTATTTACGATCCGGGAATAAACGGCAAATTGTCGCATAATATTTATTTGAGCAAAACAGATATCAAATAGGGCCGAGACCCACTTAACCGAGGGGCGGGACTCAAATGGAGATGACTCGGCAAACGAGATTCGTCGTGTGCCACTTCTAATAAGTCCTAACCAGTTTCGATGGTGGCAGAGCTTCGATTTGGATTAAGAACCGATAAAAAATACGTCATAAAATGCAAGGGCATGAATGAGGAAAACATAAGTAGAAAGCGAGACAAAATATTTTACTGGCATTGGTTCAATTTAACATTTATATTCTGTAGAGACAAGTTGAACAAAAAAATCGTCTTGTGATTTTTCTCGCATAAGTGTTATTTCATTTGAGCAGAAAGGTTGGAAAACGAAAACTCATTGAAAACAGTAAATACATAAGTTCACCATGTTTAGAGAACATTTTTAATTCTTAAATCATTGCACATAACAAATCTCCTAGGTTTTTGACGTTTTCGAGTCCTCTGCAAGATGAATAGGATTATTAAATTATCAAAGCATCCCGAAAAACATTTTGAATTTAAATATTCATGAATGAGAAGCCGTTCGTAAAGCGCAGACAATTTGCATATGTATGCATTGAAGGGGAAGTATTTCAGGACTTTTCGGAGGATGTTGTCGGGTAAAAGCAGCTGACTCACTGAACACATAAAAAGGACCTGGGAACGGGTGGAAAGTCAAGCAACTAGCTCATATTACGACATCCTACGCATCAAATGACACGTTTTAACACCAGCCCAAGTGAAGCGAACGACGCTCACAGGGGCACCAACCATGACCACGGCAACATCAGAAGCTTCAACCGTGGATGCCGCCATTGTGTAATGCACCGAACCGAAATATATGGCAACGTGCGATTCACAAAGGATACTTGGACAATTGGAGCATGGATTCACTTTCGCAAATATGCAGAAAAATTAATGTATATGGAAATAATTCAGGCAGCTTTCGTTACCCGAATAATAAATATTTTGCCTGTGGCACAATGCAATTATAATTCAGCAGTCGTAATTATTTCTTATTGTGCTTTTTAAACACAGATCGATAAAAAAAATTGTATTTATTTATATTATAAATTAGCATCACCAACAGACATACGGATTTTTTCTCTCTGTGTAGGTCCACTGCATCCGCATTTCCTTCTAGAGCAATTCGGAAGACTTTGATGAGCGTGGAAAGAGGAGTTGTCGTCGCAAGTGCACATGGACTATAAACCGCATTTTTACGTGCAACATGGAATTAGGACGTCGGGATCTAAAAGAGCAGCTGAACTCTTTAAGGTAATGCCTCCAAGATGGCGGTTGCCACCGTACATGTTCCAGGATAGTAACTGCCAATGAAAGTGGCCAGGACAATCATCAATTAATCGCAATATATTTTTAATTAGAAAGCTCTCTTTGCGTCTCCTGTTCAGACGCATACGTATATGTAAGAGGTTGAATTCTTCGGGCAGGTTCTAAGAGGCAAGAGTAGCAACACAACGTTAATTATTTCCCAAAATGGAATATCCCAACTACTGATTATATTGGGTCATCAAAATTCAAACTATCTGCATTCCCTATGGCTAACGCTATTATTCGTACTGACTTAAAAATGCAAGGACCGACACATATTGCGATATTTTCACTTCCACAAACCGCAACTGAAACCCAATTGCAAACTCTTCATAAGCAGTAGATTGCTTTCTCTTCAAATTACTTTTCATGCTGTTTTCATTCCTCACATTTCCCCTCTGCTGGCTCACATCAACGATTCCACTTTTCTAATCCCACTATTTCACACCCTTCCAGTCCGATTCGAACTGAAACTCAACTCATCCCGTCATCAGACCCGCATCTATTTCATGTTGCACCAGCATATTTCTGTGTTTTCATCACACATCCCTCGGCGAGACAGGCGTTGAAAATCTGCCCAATTCGTTTGCTTTGATTACGAGCTTGTTGCAGACCGAAACCTGCTGCATAACCAGAAACACCTCCAAAGCCACAGTCCCTTTTACCGAGCTAGTCAACATTTAGCTAACTATTTTTTCACACGCCCGAGAAACCGACATCCCTGCGCTCCACTGCCCAACCCTATATCACTCCGTGTTGCTCCTTTTTTACCAGTCACTTTTAAATTAAGCAATTTGAAATGTTGACCAGGGAATCTTTCCCTTCCTTTACTGTACTTTCCTTTCCTTCACTTCACTTCCAAACCAGACCGCAAAATGTTGGCCCACAACTTGTGTAGAGTGTCACGGGTTGTAATCGCTCGTCGGAGGTGGTTGTAACTTGGTCAGGATCAGGACCATCGGACCATCGGTTCTTTGGAGGACCAGTTGCAAAAGCCGTAAAGATAGCGGCACTGACATACGAAACACCCACGAGTGGGAGGGATGTGGATGAACCGTGTCGAAGGATGAGTCGATGGTCAACTAACTACAATTTTTTGATTGCCCGTGTTTTGCAAGCGCGCTGGCCATTTGCTTTACCACCTCAACTGCGTCCATGGCCCACGCTCTAGAAATCGCCCTTCCAAAGGTGGACTTTGGTCAGCTCAGCACTGCCGAGCCATTTTAATTTCACTTTACGGTTTCCAAACACGAAATCCTTTTTGCCACTAGGTGTGCTGCCAGGACTCGTTTTTTATCGTCCTGCACTGCCCGGCTTCCCCGCAGGTGTGTTTGTTTGGGTCCCCTGTTTGTGGGGTATTAAAAAGTGAAATGGTGGATTCCGAAACCCCAAAGCGGACGTAGAAGGATGCCAGTCATATGTGTGTACGGAGAACGAGAAGGGGAGCCATTCCATGCCAGAGATTCACCAAGATTGCTCTCGTCCTGAATTTTAGTTTCCAGGGTCGATTAGGTACGCCTTTCGTTTGGCGGCTTTGGTTGCGCAACGATGATCTGAGCAAATCAAATCCGGATATGGTTGCACCAGCGGTAATTCGGTAACCTGTTTACTTTTTCGAAATAAGCACAAAATAATTTCATCGGTTCACGATGCCCGTTCGTCCCCTTTATGTTTATAGCAAATTAAATAGGCAATCAGAAGCGCCCAACCAGAACGGCAGAAGTCCCATATGAAAGGAGCGCCAACGGCACGAGGATGGCAAATAAAATAAATAAACTCCGAAGTCAATCTCAATTGAAAGCGACAATATTATTTTTAATGATTCTCATAGCCCAGACGCAGTGCCGAAATCTTTGGGGGAAAGGAAAATCTTTTTATTTGACTTTTTGGCTGCCAAAGGGAGCGGAGCTGGCAAAAAAAACGTGGAAGACGAGCTGATAGGAGGGAAAATAACACAAAGCATATGCATGGGTGGCCCACAAAGGCCATGGAAAATCAACAAGGACGAAGAAAATTCTAGACGGGGTAGTGGTCTCAAAATATTCTCGCGATGGCGTGGCAGGAAAATCTTTTGAGCAAACGCACGACAAAGATAACAATGCAATTTACCCACTTATGCATTAGCTTATTAGACTTCATTCCCCGAATTGAATGTGCTGCCATCGCACTTTCGAAGCCGATTTACATTCGACATTTGCTGAATCAGCGCGGCATCAACGCCATCATGAGGAGCAAGTGACCACACTAAAGATTACGCGGTAAACAAGAAGTCATAGACTGGTGATTGAGCAGTTCAAAGTTTCTTAGCCAAAGTTGTGCTTAAGAAATCAGAGTAACTTTCCTTCCTATTGCAAACTCTTTTCCACCGTAGTTTGGTATTAATGTGTGTGTACTTTTTTCATCAACTGCTATATAGTTATTGGAAACTTTCCGAAACCGAGAAGTTGCCGGTTGAACAACAGCTGACCAACTGCCCGGGACGAAGTCCTCTGAATAAGCAAGGATGTTGAATACGAGTATAAAGTAAGTTTGGTGTATTGACGTTTTGGGTTTACATGTACATTCCTAGCACCAGAAGTCTTTCACTTTTTACAACATCATTACAAGATCAGTCGGTTTTAATTGGGTTTTATTCTTCCCTATGTCGGAATAATGATAAGCGTAGCGGATAAAATTGTACTTAAGTATAGAAAATTAATGAATTATGAAATATGAAAATTAATGAATAATGAATGAGCAGCACACAACAAAATTAAATGTAATTTAAATAAAATTTTTATTAAACTGAAAACAATTTTGTATGTACAAATATAAGTAGATATAAATTTATAGAGAATTACGTAGTTCCCATACACTATAGTGCATCTCACCCCTATCTGCAAAGGACAATGGCCAAGACTTGCGTGTTGTTTACGCCCCTCTTGGCGAAATCCTCACCGGCAACATGGGCAACAATGGCACGGAACGGATTAGAACCGAATGGAACGGACAGCGGTGAAGGGTTAGACTGGGCAGCCAAGGTGAAGTGGTGGCCAACTGGTGCAACACAGCAGGCTGCACTTGCTTAATTAAAAAACTTTCGTATAAGCTTTAACTATCTCCCTACGCCTAAGGATTGGAATTCGACCTCTTGGACCGAGGATCTCTTACTGGCTTGAGGGCGGTATGGGGTCCGATTAGCTGCTTGCTATTCTTGACCGTGTATTCTAACGTCTCTTCGCTCTGATGCCACTCGTCCGTGGCGAAGAATACGAAGCCAGCGCGCTCGGCCTTGCGATAGGCCAGCAAAGGACCCCGTGATCCAAAGTCATAGTGCAACGGGCGGGGACGATCCGAATCGATGGTGGCGAGAACGGGGGAGAATATGCGCCAAATCTCGCACTGCTCATCGGAGCGCATGAAGAGCGTCTGGTCGCCTTGAAACACGTTGAGCAGGTAGCCGGGCAGTCCTTGGAGTCCCTTCGGTCCCCGATCATCCACTCGCAGGTTGATCTCGCTCTCCCGAAGGCAGATATCCTCGCCCTGCCGCTTGAGGCGCATGCGCATAAAGACCTCTTCCGTGGGGAAGGATCTCAGGACTAGCTCGTTACGAATGTCAGTACTGTCGCTGTGGAAGGTGTCGCAGTCCACCGGCTTGTACTGGATACGCACCTCCGACTTGGTGTCGTTCAAGGCTTTTCCCGCTCTGAGAATGAAGGGTACCCCGGTCCAACGGCGGTTGTTGATGTGCAGCACCACCAGAGCGAATGTGGGCGTAAAGGAGTCCTTCGGGATGTAGGTGTGCTCCGTGTAGCCGCACTTCGCGGGGTCAGTCTCCCGCCGGTTGTTGCGGTATTGAGCCAAGACGACGTCGCCTATGTTGGGAGTTAGCACCTGGCGAAGAACCTTCAGCCGTTCGGCACGCAGGTCGTCAGCAGTGTTGGCGTACGGCTGATCCATAGCCAGCATGGCCAGCATCTGGATCATGTGGTTGGTCATCAGGTCGCGAATAATGCCAAACTGATTAAAGTAGTCTGCCCGATTCACCGACACCGGCAGCTCACACTTTATGGATATCATCACCGCCGCCACGTGGCGGTGGTTCAGGGTCTCGGCCCACAAGTGGTTTGAGTAGCGCAGCGCAAAGAAGTTCTGCATCACCTGCCGGCTGAGGAGGTGGTCCATCAGGTAAATCTGCGACTCCCGGAAGCAGTTGCACAGCGAGGTTTGAAAGGCCTTGTAGGAGATGTCGTCCCGCGCGAAGGGCTTCTCCACTATTATGCGGTTCCATCCCGTGGTCGAGCTGCATTTTCGACTGACATTGAGGGTCACCTGATCGAAAACGATCGGTGGCAGCGCCAGGTAGAAGATTCGATTCGCGCGCACCTGATTGTGCTTTGTCTCCTGGTGTACCATCGCCTCCGTGAGTGCCACGTAGTTCTCCGGCTTGTCGTACTCGCCCTGCACACAGTGCACGGTCGTCCAAAAGAGGTTGTACTTCTTGGGGTCCCGATGCTTGTCCAGCTCCATATAGGGAAGAATCTGCAACCGGTACGTCTTCGTCTGCAGCGGGGACCGGGTGAAAGTAAATATTTTGGTGCCCTGGGGCAGCCGATTCTCCCGGAAGAGAGCCCAAAGCGCCGGAAACACCTTCTTTTTGGCCAATCCGCCTGAGGCTCCGAAGACCACGATGGAATACGCCTCCTCATTGTGGGGGTCCATGGAAATCATTTCGGGTAATTTAATTGAAGTATAATTTTGAGAGAATAAAAGAAAGCAAGGTAACGTCAAATTTTGGCCAAGAATAAATAGTTGTAATTTAAAAAAGATTAGTGATAGATATTGCATGGAGGTATAGACTGAGGCAAAAATCGCAAATCACACATTTGTTTTATTTAAATAATAGTTTTTAATTGGATATTTATTAAATCATGTTCAGTTTTTCACACTTGTTGCTCGTGATTTTGACTTTGGAGGGGTTTAATCCGTTTTTACCTTGTGAGTAAAATCATTCAAATAAAAAATTTTCTGGATATTTTAGCAAATATGGAAGACCAATCTGTAAAATATAATAAAATTAGTTCCATAAGAACAAACTCAATGTAAAGACCCAACTCTAAAATACCCGTTCCCTAATAGCCTTCTCTATTGCGTAATATTGCGTTTTAGATTGGTGTAAATTACATCAATCACTTCATATTATTTCCATCTATTTTATTCTTTATCTATAGCATACCTCTACCTCCCGCACTCTTTCTTTAGTTGAGTAACGGGTATCCGATAGTCGAGGAGCCCGTTTGAAGCGTTTTCTCTCGTGTTAGACTGATAAACAACGAAGCTGTCTTACAATAATAGGAATTCGATCAAACTTTTCCGTACATTTATATACATTTTTAAGAATTGCATTTCAGATTTTCAACATTTTTTTTGTATAAATAGATAAGTTCCACATAAGGATTTAGGCTAAAATCTTTTCTGCGACCTAAACGCTTGTCCTAGCAGCAAAAATAAAATATTTTTAGTCAACAGGTCAGACCACCAATCCAGAAAGGGGCTTTAAGCTCGGAAGGCTGCTGAACAGGACAAACTGCTGGGATCCCAGATTGGGTGGCAATAAGCCTCAAGTTCCCATAAACGCATCCGAGATGTGCAGCAGTCCTTTCTTGCCCTGCAATTCAAATTTAATCAATTCAAATTCCCTAATCCACAGTAGAAGTGCAAGCGAGCGACCCAAGGGAGCCGAACTGCAGTGGCATTTCGATTTCCTTGCGTGCCACACATGTGAGACCAGGAGCAGATAATATGAGTGGGATCCTATTTCGATTCCTTATCCTTAGGATATCCTTCCTTATGCCTTATCCACCCGGATACTGGAATGATGCTTTGATGACGCAATGGACGGGCCTTTTTAATTTGCTATCCGAAGAACCGCAATAAAAATCCATCTATCAAATGGGAAAACCCTTTTACGAAAATATAAAGTAAAAGTCGCGAAGAATATTCTATTCTGCTCCCGTTTATTGGTTCATGATGGACCTTTAAAGTTCGATCTCTTAGGTAGGAGCTGCAGTTGTCGCCTCCGCGCCTGCTGCTGGAGTAGATCCTGTGGCACCATCTGGCTTCTTCTTCGGCTTTACTTTAAGGCATTTATTTTTTTTAGGCGCCAACTTAAGAGGGGGCTTACACTTTTTTGTCTTCGACATTGATACTTCTACAGTGAAGCAGCAAACCAGCAGCACCAGCGTGATGATGCAAAAGTGAACCAGGGAGATCTTCATAGCGCAGCAAATCCAGAGTGTCTAAGAGCTCATATTCACGATCGCGGCACATGTATTAACTGCTCGCTATGTAATTGGGTGGAGCTAAATCTATTAGGCTGCTGACATTTCATGGTACCTTACGGTTTTTAATGCTTTCAACTTCTTTTAACCAGATAATTTAATTTATTCCCATAAGTGTTTTACATTCGGGATGAAGTCTGAACCACATTAAAACCACAATTTTCAAACGGAAGACAAATCGGCAGGTCGAAGATTAATTAAAAATCAAAGCTGTCTAGCTGTAATTGATATTGTAGTCCCATTTTATTCAAGTTAAAACCAAAATTTGTTATTGTCGTATTACGTAGGTTACGACTTATAGGAATAGAGGAAAGAGTTATGCGAAAAGCTTTAAAACTGAGAGACTAGACGGGCAGACGGACATTTATATGGTCACAAATGTTTCCTGCATATTAAACTTCTAACTGAAATCAAGGGTCCTTTGTGGCATCACAATGTTTTTAATAATAATAAATTTCAAAATTACATAAATGCCCATATCTTATTGCCTATAAATAAACGTTGTGCCGGCGTTTTTTCACCAAGTAATGTAATGAATTTAGATTTAATTTAAATCCTTTTTTCTTGACTCCGCAAGAAATTAGTAAAACAAATAAGAAATAGAAACGCGTTAAAGAAAAAAAACCGAAGAAACGTGCCGCACGAATCGAAATCGGGACTAATTCAACTTGAACTTTTTGTATTTCCCTCCACTTTTTGACCGAACTGATTTTCCTGTGTTTATACGTGCCTGTCAAACTCTGAGCAATCAATATGGAAGGAGTAGTGCAGAGATTGGTTGCCAGGATATGGCAGTAAAGCTTCTCGTATTTGACATCTTGAGCTGAAAGAGGAGGCTGTTACCGCTGTTAATTGGCGTTGTTTATGAACTAACCCCGAGTATCCTTGGAATTCACAATCCCCTTGCAAAAACGGCTTACGAGTACTATCCACATCCAACAGCCATTCCAATTACACTTGGCGTATGCTTGTTATATTCCCATAATCATGTTCGGCCATTGGTCAAGTAAGCTTGGATTTGCAACCGAATAAGGACAGATACTAACATTTGAATAAGATAAGTCCCATTCAATATACAGGTGTCCTTGTGATTGATTCCGAATGAAGTGCGTTCGACACAAATAATAATTGCCAAGTGCACGGACTCTAATAGCTGGCAAAATCAAGTTAAGTAATAAGGATAACAGAAACGAATTTAATTATACAATCTAATCCGCATGTTTCTTGCTGATGCTCTGGTTGGTGTAATTTCTTGTTGTCAATTAAATTTTATTTCTTCATTTAGTCAATGTTTTTCTTAACGGAAAAATTGTATTTACATATATATATTTGTAAATAGTAATGATCTGGTTTTTTATAAAAAATAAAGTTAACAACAGACCAATCGACCAATGATGTCAAATTTCGGCATTGGTCACCTTTTTAAATATGAGTGATACGCATAAATTCATAACAGACAAATGAGTTGAATCATCTCGAATCCGGCACATCAACCATGGCTTCTTGACCTTTTCAATGACACAGCAAGAAGATGTGCCATACCTCAATTCACTGCGGCTCCTTAGTTCAGTAGTCCAACTGGCGCCCCTTGAAAGTCAATTTCAATCAGCAAACAAAGGAAATTTCTAGGCCAGAACATAAACACAAACAGAATAGTGGTCAATGAGCCCAAAACAGGAAGAGCTCCGGATGGAAGCCCTAGCCAAAGTGGCTGGGACTTGTGAGACGCGGACGAGCCTGAGCTAAGCATTTTAAACACATGCATAAATCAGAAACGTAGAGGAGCTAGGGTGGGCTGAAATATTCGACAAACAGTTGCTTAAAGCCAAAGTTTTTAAACGACCCATGGAACAGATCAGGCGGGAAGGGACTTTCTCTCCCGATGATGTGTGACAGTTTGTGGCAAATTGAAAAGACATGGGGCGGGTGAATGTGATAGGGAGAAGACTTTGACTTAGACACACCATTAAGCTCATAATTGCCTCATAAAGATAGGCAAAATCCAAGGGCGGTCTGGGTGCCCAGAATATGTGCCATCTGCCACGAGATTATTGTGCTTTATTCGCTTTCATTTGCTCTCTCTGGGATCACATAAAATTTAATTAAATTGTTTTATTGCGTTCAGGCCAAATGGCATTCCTTAAACGAACTGCCATCAACTTCAGAGTTTTGTGGGCCACGAGCCACAAGCCGTACAAAAGAAGAGAGTCGAAAAAATCCCTGTTCGCATAATTAAAGGAAGCCGCAGGATCGACTCCCGACATTCTTGTGGCTAATCTTTTACGGGATTCCGCAGCCACAAAAGCGGAATCGTTGGATCCACATTCATCAAATGAATCAAGATTTGTTGGCACTGCGATATCTCCATTTGTAAAGGGCAGAGCGTTTACGAAATTAACTAAGTAGTTGGGCTATTTAAATGTACATCAAGGGGTGTGCCAGTGCTATATTATTTTACCTCGAAAGTAATCGAAATTCCAACCTTCACTGTTGACTGTTGGCCATCTCCTAATGTACAGTTGACCTTTGAACGCAATGTTGTGAGCAATTTCAGCAGTAATTCCGTGAAATGATGGACCCTCAGTAGACTTGACAGGTAAATTGTTGGGTAAGGTTAGTATAAATCGATAGGGGCGTGAAATTAAATAATTTAGTAAGAAGAAATCTACCATACTCTAACTCGTATGGAAAGTGGAAAGTGTCCCCACTGCTTTGGACAGAAACTGGTGGCCCCTTTTAGGCGCTACGCTCCCACAAACGGCAAATGGCACACAAAGAGGGCCCAGAAGGAAAGGAACTCATTGGCATATCTACATATTTCTGGTTCAATGCATTGCCAGAACGCGCACACAGATACATACCAACACATAGGCGAGCCCGAAAACAGAATAGCAAACAAACCGGCAAACATCTCTGGCGATTATGCAGTGAAAAAGAGCGGCACCGGGAAAAGTCGGAAATGGAAATGGACTGGCAGAAGGAAAGGAAAGGGAGAGCGTGGAAATCCTCCGCAGGGCAGCCAAACCAAAAGTATTCGAAAGATGCCAATTCATTTGTGCCATAAACAACTACAAACACAATCGGATGGCAACAATAGTTAAGCTGGGACAAGATACTGGATATATCCGCACGGGGATATAGAATGCATATGCACACTGTATATTGGCCAACTATCGATCCGAGGCATTGTAATTTGCAACTTTTCATTTTCCATTTTTTGCGCTCGAAGATAAATTATTATTTGTTGGGGGTTGACAGTCAAAGTGAAATGTGAAATAATTTGTGGATTTTCCATTCGGGTCAAATTAATGAAATTGTTTCCGGGTTCAACATAAATTCTTCTCTGGTAACCAGTGAACTATTAATAAAACACTGGATTCACTGAAATCAGAACTACGCAGACATTTAGAGAAGTTATGGACTTGATTTTGAAATGCTGGATTTGAAGATTGTATACAAATTTTAGTTAGTTTTAGCACAAAAATATTTATCTAGGCATCTGAAAGTTTCATATAAAACTGCATGCTCAAAAGAGTTTTTTGTCACAATATATGTGTTCTTTGAAAGAGTATGTACTTTGGGGTTCCCAAAGAGCGACTGCTACTTTAATTTTCCATTTCGCATTTGTTTCCATGTGAGAAGGGTATGCAAATTTTCCTGGCCCGTAAACACAGACTTTTGTAAGTGTGTTTTTAAGGTGAGTCGAAGCTTTGTCTGCCAAACAGCTAGCACCATGTGAATCACACACTTAAATGTGTTGGACATGCTCTAACGGACTGCCAATGTTTATGGTGAAAAACGGTCCCTACTCCGCCTGTTCATCTGCTAAGGGCCCACTTGGCTTTATTATTCGGCAGGAACTCTCGCAAAGTTAGTTATTTACTTTTTGTCCCTTACTACAATTATGCCATGAGGCTTCACAATTAGTTCAAATTCATCAATTCAAATCACTTCGCCCTTATGGGACATAGCCTAAATTCATGACCTATTTGGTCTGGATGTTTGGGTATAAATTATTTAAATTATTAATCTGGTAGTTAACCAGTAGAACCAGTAGAACATATATTAATTTGCAGTCGTCAGAAGTAATAGGGAAGAGTATTTTACACCTGACTTGTTTTCCTTAACAAAAAATGCGTAAAAAGTTGATGGCATAAACACTGTAGCTGTTTCCAATGTGTGCATGTGTGCCTGTGTGCAGGATAATTTGCTGCGACATGCAATTTCTGAAACTTTAATTGACATCAGCAGGGAGGAGGTGCGGTCAACATAGCTCAGCGCGAGGTGACCCACAACAACTGGGACCTAGACTACAACCGGCTGGCCAAAGGGTTGCAGCTTTGAAATAATCCAGGCGAACTGCTCATCTTTTTCAGACTCATGCTTCAAGATAATTGAGTTTCCTGCCTGCAGCCAGCTCAAGCTGCAAGAACAATAACCGGAGCAGCAGGAGCTACAGAAAATTATTGTGTCATTGCAAAACGGAGTGTGCGAATAACCACAGCCCTTCTTCTCGTACTCATCATCCTGCTATGAATCTCTGATGCGAATTGTCACTTCTTGCAGCTGTCTCCTTGGCACGATTCTCCATGTAAATGCCATTTTCAAAGGACACAGAGCGAAAGTGCGTCATGAAGTGAAAGTGAAGAAACGAGTTCGAAATTCTCAGTTTGCAGCGGGAAGAATGATGTCGTATTTAGAGGCGTAAAGCTATTACTTTTTAAGACACTTGTACGGCTTTAATTTTATTTAAGCAACATTTTAGTTTTTACCTACTGGATTGTCGGTGTCCGATGTGATTACAATTTCAATTTAACTGTGTTCACGTTTTGAACGCAATTACATGTGTAAGAATCTTTAGCTATCGAATAAATTTTTTTATTTAATTGAAAGTCCTTCTTCCCTTAACATAATCTATATTATATACAATAAATATGTCATTAGATCACACAAATCAGAGGGAAATGTGAATGATTTTAATGCGTTTTTGATGCGTTCAGAGTGTAGTACGTATTTTGGGAACGTGCTGAATCAACAGTTTGGCAACTAAGAGAAAATCGTTAAGAGAGCGGCGTTGCCCTGCTTTGCCGACGCGGACCACTCGTTCCGACCCGAATTGTTTCGGCCCGGCCGAAAAGGGGAGCCGACCAAGAGGCGAACTGTTGCGGGTGGCTAAAGTTTAAGGATGGACCGCTCGCCTTCAGTTCCGTGCGAATTGGCGTTGGGTGTGGACGCGAGTGGCGGAAGCAGGCGGCGTTGATATATACGAGCTCTTCCATCTTTCGTGATGCGGTATTAGAAGCTGGCAGCTCAGAGATTCCCGCAAAGTTTAAGTGACAATTTGCCAGCCAACAACAACTTTCCGACGCAGGCAACGCAAATTGAATTCGATTCGATTCGATTGTCTCTCGATCTTCATCAATTCATTACGCACAGGAAAAGAGGGCGAACCGTAAAGTTCTGGTGAAAAAGTTTCCTGGGCTCCGTTGGCGTGGCAAAGCGACCGAAACCAAAACGAAATTTTGAAAATGAGCTTTGCTAACGACGGGCCAAACCAATTAACAGAATTCGTTCTTGTGTAATAAATAAATTGCCAACAATTATAACTTGCAGTCCACTCAGGCATATTCAAATGAAATGTGCCACAAAATGTTTACGGTCATTGCAACTCAAAGCGACAGACCATAGACGAGGTGCAAGGTGTTGTGGCAGTTGCAGAAAAACTAAAAGAAAGCCGTAAGGCTTGACCAAAAATTAATAACTGATAAAAGCAGGTAAGGCAAAACACCAGCTTTAACGCGGATTTAGGATATTTAAAACATTTTATAAGAAGTGACAAGTAACTGCTATTTATTTAAAAATATAATGCTTATTGCTTATTGGATGGGCGTCAAGTAGTAATAATATAGACCCACAAACTGAACAAAATTTTATTTTATGTATGTTTCTTCTTTGAACCTTTATCAAGTTCGGAAGCACATTACAATTAAAAATCAATCAATATTCTTCAAAGCATCCACTTTTATTAAAGACAGAACCTAAGAAATCAGATTTTTAAATCTCCCACAAATTTTCCTTGCTCGCATTCTTCCGTAATCCCAAAAAACAAACTTCGCCCATTACCTATGCCAAGGAAAAAGGGCAATCCACACTGGGAATGCCAAAAAAGAGCATGTGTGTATTAGGGAAGAAGAATTTAGGTTTCCCAAGTGCCACGCCGTGTGTTATTTGAACACCTTTAATTAATTAAACGGCACAGCTCCCGAGTGCGTGCCACCTAAAACGTCTTGCGAAAAAGGCGGTTCTGCGGGTGCCGGAATCTTTTTGTGAGGCTGCGAACTCAACAGCGTAAGCATGATTATTATTTTATTTCATATTGCAGCTTTTAAGTAACAGACTTAGCACAATCGCATGGCGAAAATCCAGGCTATACGCCCCCGGTGTCTGCGACCCAGCGAGTGCTTTTGTCCCAAAGCGTGCCGCATTTATACCAATTTAAAAAGCGCGGCTAACTTTCGCGCCAACCTCATGATTATATATTTATTTGATTTTTCCGGTCTGCGGTTGCTCCTTCCAGCCGCTCTTTCACCCCCGAGCGCGGTGCTCCATCTTTGGGGTTCGTTGCCCAGAAAGTATTTACATAAAATCTAATCAAAAGGAAGGCCACATTATCTGCTCGGACTGCCGCCTCATGAAAATTTCAATAAGACTTTGACACTGATACGAATCCACGTGCATATGTTGCTGTACATAAATATACAAGTACAATAAATATGAACAACGTATATGAACATGTGACCTGCACCTCACCTACAACCCGGCATCGTTTAGTAAAAGACGGTTCAGGACTCGAACAACTCTAAAAGCGTTTTTAATAATTCACAACTTTGTATTTTGTTGCTTGTCTGCCAAGGCAGCGAGAAACTCTTTAAGGTCTTGTTGAATTTATTTGTCTTTCCACATTTTAAAGAAATCTTTGCAAAATATTTGAAAGTTATTCAAACAGAAAATATGAATAATTTAAATTGGAAGAAGGGAGGAACTATAGTCGATTTCCTCGACTATCTGATACCCGTTTTGGCATATCGATACAAATGTTTCATAATTGGGGATGTGACAGTTTTAGCGGTTTGTGGGCGTTAGAGGGACGTGGCATATCGAAAGAAGTCGGAATGACAAATATAAAAATGGAAAAAAAATAAAAACAATTTTAAAAGTGAGGGCGTGACAGTTTCGGGACAGTGGCTAAGAGGTTTTTGGCATATTGATAGAAATATACAAGTCAAATATAAAAATGAACAAAATTTTAACATTTTTAAAAGTGTGGGCGTGACAGCTTTGGGATATACAGTGGGCGTGGCCAGTCAAATATTAAAATTAAAAAAAGCAAAATATTTTGTAAAATTGTGGTCGTAAAAGTAATATTTAGAAGTTCTCTACTTTTATATATTCGATTCATTCTACCTGTTACATAAACATAAACACATCTATTATGCCCTCTTACTCCACGAATAATTGGTGTAAAAATTGTTCAAAGATCCTAATCGATAAATCACAGAAATCTCTTGGGTACGGGTACTTAGGAAAATAACGTGGGCATATGGCTTAAACAGATTAATTTATCTTTATGCACAGAATCAGTGGGTTCCTATCTGATTGAAATTATGTGCTGTTTTATTCTCCTTTAATATAGCCGCAAAAAATACATTAAAGAAAATTGGAAGGGAGGAATCAAAATTAATGTAGTTAAGCATGGCAATGAAATCAATGAAATATTGATATTTTTAATGTTTTAATCTTTTCAATTAAATTGGAAATGATTTACGCTGTCCACCCGAAGATGTTTGGCCACCGAATTGAAATGACACATTAAACCCCGATACGAAACGTTGCGACATGGCAGCGGAATTGTAAATGATGTTGTCGCATAAATCAATTAAAATGGTAATTGAAAAATAATTAAATATACAAATTAAGTTGAAAGTTGCTTGGGCTCATCTGCACTAATATGCCCAGTGATTTAATGAATAAGTCTGCTTGTGCTTTCCACGGGGAGCTCGGGACACGCTGGGCCTCAATCGTTCTGCTAATAAATATCCGAGCCCATTCATTAACTTCTTATTTTAAATTACGTATACGCCCCGCTGCCGCACAGAAACAATAGAGTTTGTTTTTAAGGGCATTCACAGGCCAAGTGAGTATTTATTTAGTATATGCCAAGTATGCGCCCCAAATAACTATTCAACTAAGTGCGGTAATTTCGTTTCCATAACGCATACGCCTCGTGGACCCGTTGAAGTGCCCCCTAATTGGTTCGGAAAGCTGCCTCCATGGCACAAAATGCCATTATAATCTCTTAACGAACACAATAACAATGAACTCGATCAAGAGGAAATCATTTCAATTCGGTATTTTCATTTGGCATGCATAATTTCTGGCTTTCCATTCAATCTGCCTTCCCGATGCATATAGATTTAAATGCATTCGCTTAATTGAATGCTCCGGAAGGCGCTGGGGACATTCATCCACCAATCAATCAATCAGCGGGCGTGATGAAAATTATTTTAAGAGCCAAAAAATACTCGCAGCATTCGAAGGCGGAGCAAAGAAAAGTAAAACACTGTAAAGGAAAGTTCGCGCAGCGGTTTGCATAATAATGGGATATGCCAAAGCCGGCCAGGAATGCGGTTCTGGGTTCTCAACTGACTTCTTCCTGGGCAACAGTACGTGCCGCCGTCACTGAGCAGGATCGGATGGATAGTTCGTTGGATTCGGTTAGACTCTGCCCACTCAACCGCAACGGAGATACAAATTAGCAGCTGCAGGAACTCTTCAAATTTTTCTACCACAAAGCCTACCTATGAGGGCTAAGAAAGCACCATGCTAATTGAAAACACAAGCCGACTGACAAGACCTCCGGCTCCGTTTTTCCGAAAACAGAAGCTTTCTGGTCAGTTTTTCTGCTGGTTTCCCTGATTTGCATAATATGCTAATTACGACACACTTTCCATTCATTAATCATCCAATTCATGTGCGGGCTCTTCAATTAGACCCTGAAGTTTTCGTCAGTTTAAGCTGGTTCTGTCGACTCAATGTGCATAATTTTCTGTGCTAAGATTTTAATTTCTGCTTTAGAACTCGTGTGTCTGTGCAAATATAACAGAAGATGATGCTTATACATTATTGCGAAATGAGGTACAGGGAAGATTGTTATGCGTGGACTATATAATTATTTTAGATGTTCTAAAAAAAACGCAAAACATACAGAACATATTAATAGAAAATAATATTATATTTCGCTATTAATTTAAGAACCATTATTAGTTTTAGTTATTAGTTTATAGATTATAATAACCAAGTATAGTTAGAGATAGTTTAAGGAAACTACGAATTTTGTGTTTACATTTAAGATTAAAGTTTAAATATAACTTATATTGCGCCGCAACAGCATTTGCGTCTGGTGTGTCCATTAAAACCTAAACCAGCAATTTCCTCCAGGTTTTCCAGTTGATCTGCTCTTTTCACGCTCCATTTGTACCTCAATCCCTAGCCAATCCCCACTGTATGTGCAGTGTGCTGTACTGGCTGTTAGCTGCAAACGCATAAAAAATTGTTGCCACATCACTCACTCAGCTTGGACGCGACGGCGGCATCTGCTTTTCACCGCTTTTCTTTTGCATTTTCCACGAGCAGAGAAGGAGGAGGAGGGTGGAGAGCGGAGTGGGTTTGGGACACTTACAATATGCCATCGCGGCCCTGGCAGGCTGCAGTCAAAGGCATCTCATCAGCAGCGGTTGCGCCCCCCGCTCCCCGGAAGTTTTGCTCTCAAAAATGTGTATGCCATGCGGTTGGGATAAAGGTCAAAGGGCAGGAAGCGTATTACATTATCACTGTACCCTTCGCGATTGGCAGCGATTTTTTATTGGCCCAGTGCCGGCTAAAATAAAGACGAAAGCCTTGAGAAGCCGACCGACTTTTAATTGCATACTTTGTAGGCAACATTATCGGGAGCTACAAAGCAAGCACCAGACGCACAAAATTCCGTAGCCAAGTTCGCTTTATGCGTGCTTATAACTACTCACTCTACTACTTTTTAGCTTCGCGAGGCACTTAAACTTAATACAAAAATGCGAGCGGAATTGGAATTGAAATTGAAATGGGAATGCAGCTGAGTCTCCACACTGAAAGCTATTTTAATGGTGCCCCGTAAAATTCCTGCCCCCACATCCACATCTTGCGGCGGCTCGCCGACCCAATTCTATTCAGAATTTCGAGCCTATTCCGGGTGCTAAAGCACACACGGCGCCATCGGAACTCGGAAATCTGGCAGAAGTAGTCGTCAACGCCGTACAACTTTTCGCCCTTAAAAACGTATAGAGTTGAAGGGGGAAAGTGAATGCGGGGGAAGGGAACCCTCTAAGCTATTTCATTACATTTTATGCAAAATTATCAGTGGATAAGTTTTGTATTAAAACTACTCGTTTCATTTTTGCTTAGAACAAGAGCTACAAGTGCACAAAAACTTTAATTAGCTTTTAAATCGTTTAAATCTTTTTAATCTTGCTTTTAATCTGCCAAATAATCTCAGCGAAATGAATCAGAATCAGTGTCAGTCAATGCTGGCGATCTCCGCACAAAAGCTGGATCTTTAGCAGACTTGTCCACAACACCAACACCAGGATAGCATTACTCACTTCCACTTCACGCTACCACAACCGACTCCACACCCACAGTACGGAAATTTCTCGTGTTGCTGTCATCGTTATTTGTACGCTTTTGACACTTTTAATAACCGCAAAACCGTAAATACCGCCAACCGCAGCGACGTAAACCAAAGCCAGCCAAAGCAACCCAACCCCAGTCATCTGGCTTCTGTTTAGGATGAGCAAGTGCAAAAGCAGTTGGGCCACACGTTTGCATGCATATCCATCAAATGGAAAGAAAACATGGCGCCACCCGGCACGACGTCCGCGCGGTTCGACTGAGACAACGACCTGGAACCAGCTAATTTCCGCAATCAGAAACCCACTTACCGGGCCAAAGCACATAAACAATGCACCTCAGATACGCCAAGGCCCGCGACAACGGGTGTGTTGGGCAAGGACAAACGGTGAATGCAAGGACAAGGGCAATCGTCGGTGGCGATATGACGTTGCTCATGGAAGTGTGATGGGTCCTGGGGCGTCACGCTCCTCAGGCTATGCATGTTGACTAACGGTAGTCCCGCATGAACGGAAGAAATAGTTACTTAAGACATTAAGTGATTACACAATATAAATGGGCAAAAAAATTTCGAAATTCGGTTTAAGTAAATGCTCACTGCAGTATGAAACCTTAATTTAATATTAATTTATTTTCAACGATTATACTAAAATAAAAAGCATTCTGTGTAAATCAAGCAATTTATTTTCTAGATCTTTTCACGTAGACGTACCGCCCAAATAATATAAATGCGCATCCAACTGAGCACGATTCTGTTCCGCTGGGAATTCGGATTCCCGGGTTGGTTTTTCCGTTTTTGCTCCTGTTTTATGTGCAGGATGACAGGCGACACCTTTACGAGTGGGTTAAACAATGGGCCAGTCTAGATGGGAAAGCCAACTGGCCAATCATCGACCAAAACAAGCTGTCAACAACAGCTGGCCATCGACACTAAGATACTTTTAGTTTGACTTTTAATTGGATTTTGATGGAGCAGACTCAAGGGCGCGTGGCGGAAGAGCCAACGGGGTGGGGCGTTGGCAGTGACTTTCCACAACAATAATTATTTGCCAACCATTGAAAAACAATTTCCCTTTCGATTTCCCCTGCACACTTCTGCCGACTTTCTTTTCGAGTCGCCCTCTCCCTTGGCCTCGCCGGGCCATTTTCGCGATTTCCCTTCGTAAATGTTTTTACCGGAAATTGTTGCAATTTATGATTTAATTTATGTTCATTTTAAATGTCGGCAGCTGCCGCTGATGTTCCTGCCGGCGACCTTTGTGCCCGACTGGCATATAAATGCGGCTGATTATCAGGCGGAATGAAGTTCTGCGGCACCTTTGCGCAGGATATTCAGGGAATCAATGGAGACAATCAGGCAATTCATTTGCGGCCATCCGAAGTCAATTGCTAGTGCTAAAGGATATGAGGACTGTTGAAATACTCTTATTGTAGACCCCGGCGAAAGAACTGAGCGCAGCATTTACATGTACGTGAACTTTTGAACGAATTACCTACTCCTCCCTCATCATCTTCCCCAATTGTTTGCTTTCGCAATTAAGTTTCCTGTTCCTGTGTCGCTACTTTGGTTTACTTTAACTGTCAGCGACATCGCTGATGTGGGGAGCAGAAAGTGACGGGGAAACTGAAAAGAAAGTGAAAGTAATCGAAACACGCATGACTGCATTCTTGACTGGCATACGTGAGTGGGTGGGAGTGGATATGGGTGGTATCCCCCACCTGACAGCGTCATCAAAACTGATGTCACAAGATGGAGATGGAGATGAAGATGACGAGCAGCAGCAGAAGGGGAATGCCCCTAAAACTGCTGGCGTGTGTTGAATGACTCTGGGAAAATGAAGAAAGCAAATAAGAAAATGATTTGCACATCAGACCCTCCTTGAATCAAAGTGAGCGGTTGCCTAATGCCGTCTACCCCTCCCTTTCAAGCGTGATTTTACAGGCGTTTTTCAAACGTTTCATTTAATTTTGTCAAATTTGGTTCTGGATAAAGCACATTTGACTTGACATCAAATTGAATATTAAGCTGCGAGAAATTAATGTAAGTATGAATGAGTGGCAGTGCAAACAGAGAAGATATGCCGGAGAACCTAGAGGGAGGAAAACATAGTGGGAAATGACCAAAGCCCAAGGAAATTGGCTTCAACCATGATCTATAGGGCTACCATAAATAAGAAACATGCAAAGATGTTTCCATCTTCTTCAGTGGTAAATCTCATCTCGAAGGATAGACAAAAAAATAGGATAGGAAAAAGAAAAAATAATAGAAAAATTTTTTTGTTTGTTAGTGGGATCCGAATATTCAACAGAGTACAAATTCCGCTTGAATATTCCAGAAAACGCATGCTTATGTAGACATCATTTGGGTTGAGTGGCTTAAAAATAATTTTAACGCTATACCAAAAAACTGGCAGACGTCTGGCATATCACATGACCTTCCTTTTGAGTAAAGAAGTAAATTATATAAATTCTAATTTGAAGACTTGGCAAAGTCTTAAGGCCTAAGCTTCCAGGAAGTGTGAATAAAGCTTCAACGGGCCTTATCTGAAAATAAGAGGCTCAAAAGACAGCGCGGCAATTTGGAAACTGAGCAAAAAGTTTTTTGTCCCTGGCGAACATAGAAGAAACTTTGCCTGTATGCCAAATTTCCTGGCAGGACCCCTTTGTCGCAGCGTGTTCCTACCACATGTGGCATGGGAAAGGGGCGTGAAAGGGGGTGGTGTGCGTCATTATGTGTTTCGGGGCCACCTATTGGATCACCTGTCGAGAGTGAAGGTGCGATGTGCCGCCCAATAAATCACTGGCACACAATCGGGACGGCCGATTAATCAAAAATGTTTCAAATAAATCATCGGTAGGAGCGGAGGTTTATCCCAGACTCAGCCACAATTAAAACAAAAAGCCCAGCCAGCAACTCTGGCAAAGGGATATAATCAAGCCATTAAGCTGCCGACAGAATGACGTCAAGCGAAGCCATCACTAGGACATTTAAGTCATCAGCTCAGATGACTCAGATATCCTGAGAGGATCGAGGGGTGGGCTTATGAGCTGCCAAGTGTGTGTAGATTATGTTGAAAGTTGCTCTGGCAGAGAATCATTTTAAGAATGTTTATTAAGCGCAGCTAATAGGATAAATCGAATAAAGTGTAAGAAGCCCACCCGACCCCACTCTGGGTGGGAGAGTTGAGCCTGCTTAAGGGACTTATTGGAGGAAAGTTTGTGGTTTGACTAAGAAGAGGCCCTTCCGGCGTTTGAAAAAACGCTTTCAGGCCATTTCTCTTACTCGAATCTGCTGCTGCCAAATGTTTTCTGGCCTTCCATGATGGATTGTTTTCAGCAATCAATGCCAGGCAACTAATTGAGTTCGCTGACCCCACCGTCAATTAATCATACAATTCTGGACCGAACACTCAAATATTTTTGTTCCTACTTTAAACATGTTTAAACGGCCAAATGGTAAAATTTAGTCAAGTATACGCCATGTTGTGCACTTGCAAAAATCCAATCCCGCCAATATACCGAGTTGTGTGAAAAGGGGCAGTTGCTTTGGGCTGGGGTCTCTCATACTTTGCTGGTTAATTTGCTCCAGAACCAGCAACATCAGCAGCCAGCAAACGCATTGGAATGAAAACCAAATCCCCAAGCCGAAAAAGCAAATGGCCAAGTGCAAGACGGCTAGCAAATGCTTACTGACGATTGGCTTTGCCCTCCATGCATTCGACGTGCAAAGTTCCCGGCAATAACAGATTTATGCAGCGGAAATTGAAAAGCGAGCAGGGAAATCAGGAAGAATAGGGAAATCGGGTGAGGGCGAGCATCTGAGGACAGAGAAAAGTATGGCAAAGCTGGAAAACGCACAACTCATTGACTCGGCACTGCTCTTACAGAAGTGCTTCCCTTCACTGGCGACTCAGAATGCTTGTCAATTAAATTCAATTTATTAATTTAAATTATTCGCGCTTCAAGTGGCCAGCAGTAGAAAAAGAAAAACTGTCAGAGGAAGCCAACGGACGGAAAATCTGTCAACCAACGCACTAGACCGAAAGCTATGGCCCCCCAACCAGATCCAACTTTCAAGATGGCTAAGTGGTCCAAAGGAATTTGATTGATGAGCGGGGAGTGGAAATGGCGAAAAGCCTATGAAGCTAACTGTTGAGGACAGAACCAATAAAAAAGCTAGTATTCGTAGGAATCAGTACTAATTCAATGTTCAATGTCCAATGTCTGTATTAGGTCGAAATACTTTTGTAAGTAGGCACTTATTTACAGAAAACCTTGGAGCTAAGCATGACACTCAAATTCATTTATTTTAAAATGTTCTCAACTCCCCAAGTCGTTAATTATTGTAATACGTGAAATGCATTACAAGCGTGTATTAAAGTCATGAAGAAAAATCTTCTTCAAAACTATTTTTACCAAGCACTTAGCTTCTACAGAGAAGGGGTTTATAATAATCAGAACAGAATCGCACGATTGCTTCTAAATGAATGAATGGAATGAATCGATATGTAATTAAGCCTCGTTGACGCATCTTAGCCGTTTAATGGACACTAAACGGAAATGGGCCCGAACTTGAAACCACCCCGTTCCCGAAATATAATTAAGTGCCGTGCATAAGGAAAATGGTTCTCATATGTCAAAATCAACGCAGGCAGCTGTTCGGCAGCCTGTTTGCCGTCCTTTGTGTTTGCTCTTGGCCTAATGCTTTTTATGTTGCCTACTTTACCGGGCGCCAATTCGATTTTTATGTACAGGCCAAAATGAGCCGTGAAAAGTTGAGCAAAGGAAGAAGACCATCAAAGTTCAAGTGAGGCACGATTTCTCCAGGGGTTTGTATTCCAGGGTAGCTTTGGCACCTAACCGCATAGATCACACGTACACAATGATGTTAATAGTGTCGTAAAAACTACCACCTGGTGGCCCACCTGGATAGATGATGCTCTCCTTTGACGCTTACATTGACTACGCAGAGGTGACCCCACCGACCCCACTAGGAAACATGGTGGGATGATAATAAATTGAAGTTTGGTCGCCAAAATGAGGGCAGAAAATTAAAACATTTCACCTGGCGTGATGTTGACAAATTAGAGCCTTCCTATGGCATCAGGCTGACAAAAGTGGTTACCTGTCCTCACCCCCTCAGCACCGACCCCGCTGACACTGTCACCTGTCGTATCCTTTCAATGCATGTACACTTTACCAACGCCTCCCTCCCGTGCCACCGCCCCCCGTTTCCATTGCTCCAATTGAAAAGAGGGAGCCAACAACTTTACAGGCCGGCAGTGGAAGCTTCGGCAGATTATCGGTTAAATAAATAGACAAATTGATTTTAATGGAATTGGATACACCAGCCAAGCGACCAACGAGCGCCGCCTCCAATGTCCGCTGTCCGCTGTCAGATGTCCAATGTCCTGTTCCTGGACAAATGGACCCATGGACACCAGGACATAAGGACACATGCCACACGCAGGCACACTGCTGGCTACCGGCGACAAAAGCTGCGACGAACCTCATTGGACATGACCCGACCCAGTTGTGCAAACATATTTTCGTGTAATTTTGTCTCGGCTCGTATACTTTTTATATGATGGCCATGTTGGACTTGTTGTTCTAGATCGTCCTGCTCTAGTGGCACTGGAGGTAAATACTATTTCAAAAGTTACAGGACGAACTTAACGCAGGGTATTACGATGAATTTTGAATTGAAAAATTCCCTGCGCATGTAGATAAACATGATGATTTACGTTGCTATTATAACTTGAATAGTATGTTGCAACTATGTTACACTTTGCCAGTTCCTACTGTACTTCATCCATACGTCGCAAAGAACATTATTAAGAATGCTCTTGTCAAATATAATCGGAAATGGCAATAATAGTTTTTGTATTTATTCATTAAAACGGTGATAACTGTTTCAACCAAACACGCTTTCATATGCAAATTTCTTTCATTTCACAGAGCAAAACCTCCCTTGTATCCATGTGCACTGCGAAATGGGCCGACGTTTCCAGTGGAGGTGGAATAACTTTTAATGACATCCTTTGTATGCGAACGCGTGTTACATATGACTCACATTATCAAAGAACCGAGCAGCTACAACTTCGGCTGAAGTCCCTCGGAATTATGAGGCCCTCCTTCGGCGGCGGATCAGTGGCTCAACGTGGAGCACTATCATGGCAACGTGTCCAAGTTTGGCTTCTGTGTGTGTCACTCATTCTGTAGCTAATACTCTTCGCTGCCACATGTCCTGGGCGAGCATCCTGCCCATCCATCCACTCCCCTGCGCTAACTAACACGAGTTTCACTTAATTGCACTCGAAAAACTATGCATGAGGATTGCTCTCAACTTGTCTGCTAAGTGAGCTTCCGGAGACAGTGGGGAATGTGAGAAAACAAAGCAGAGTGGGTGAAACACTGAACAAAAATACATTTTAAAATAACATATAAACAGTTTTAAATCAATTAAAAAGAATGAAAGCACGAAAATGTAACCTGCTGTTTTAAGAATGGGGACAGAAGAATTTCAGAACTACTTCTGGAAACCGCTGTTCACATCTAGTAATTTTGTAATATAACAAATCCCAAATAAACCTATATTCATATTATTAGCTCAAGTATTTATTACTCTGAATCAAAAACTATACATCAAATTTGCTGGTTAATATTAAAACATGCCTCTTTCTTATACCGTTTTAACTTTGTTCTGACCTTATCGTTTTTTTGATTCTTACACGATTTTTTCAAGTGTATGGGGTATTAGTTTTCGTTTTCATTGATGCAAACAGTTTTGACAGAACATCAGATGCACACACTCAGACTGGGCGGGATAACCGAACTTGGGAACTGGGGGCACAGACCGTATGGTATCTGGGATCCTTGTCCTAGCAGGGAGAAACTTTTTTGCCCGCGTGCTGTTTCTCTTTTCTGTCTTTTGTGGGAGCAAGCGGTTAAGGCCCCATCCGGAATCGGTCCCCTTAACCCTTGAGCAGCCAAAACTGTTGTCAGCCGTTGAAAGTTGCTCACGCATAAGCAGTAACCAGCAGCCAGGAGCTGACATCCTCTACGAAACACCGGACTGCATGCTAATGAGTACAACCTTCGCCCACCTTTCCCATTTTTTTTTTTTTTCGTCCAAAAGAAAAACTTTTTGTAGGATGAAGGTGGTTAAAACTTTAATGAAAACTTTACCACCGCCAGAAGACAGTATTAAGATTACAGCTTCCTTTCTTTATTCACTTATAGATTATATAGATGCACTTTTAACGGGGATTAATGCATGACATTCTTGTCAGATACTGAAACTATTAATAATGCATGTGCAGAACCGATTATTAAGATAAGGCCTTACAGAGTGTATTATAACACGAAATATTTTAAGCAGAGTGCGATTTGTAGATTTTGAGATATCTTCGTCTCAACATTTAATAAAGTGATAGCCAATATCTGTTGCTTGAGTTTGAAGATAATTCATATATAATGTCCTTTGTCCAACGTGCATTGTACTCACTTTATGGACCATTAGGTAGATAAATTTAATGGCCTGTCGTAAAAAACGTTCCGCCTTCCTAGTGTCCAGCGCTTCTTTTCTTAGCCTTTTGGTCCTGGAACACTATGCATTAAAGGCGTTTTGTATCCCCCAGGTTTGCCATCGCTCTAAACCTAATGTTACTTGTCAACAGCTGCAAATAAATATGGTCCGAGGATACGAGTGAGGCGGAGGACGGTCCCAAAAATAAATTGAAATTTATGAAGCGTCTAGAAAGTCAGGAAAGCCGTTGTGTAGGAGAGTTGGGGCGTCGGGGAGTCGGTTAGTTGGGAAAGATGCCAGGTTGCCGGCCAGTCCGCACAGCAACACTTCAGCACCGAAAGGCACTAAGTAATTTATAGGACGTGGACAGGAATAAAACATACAAAGGCGGGCAGGCCAACTAATGACGAAGGCGCTGATCTGGCAGAGTGCCAGTAAGCCTTTTGTCTAAGTGCTGTGGCCGTGGAATGTGAAAAGGAAACTGTGGTGCTCTCGGAATTACCCTCAAGTATTTTACATATCTCGATGATTAATTCAGGGAATGTAAGTTTCCTAATAGTTTCTCCTTAAATACGCTTCTATTGCCATCTCTAACCCTTAGATCTGCGTCTCGCGATGGCCCAGAACCTTTGCCTGGTCCCACAGCCTTTGTTCGGTAAGCATAATGAAATTATGCATTCCCAGCCCACCACCCACCTGTCGAAAACTACAAAACGTGCTGCAATACCAGCGACCGTTACCAGTGCGTGTGTATGCGGGTGTGTGCGACTTCCTTTTAGCCTGGTTTCCGGTGCCGGGGCCAATACCTTTTAACAGACCTTATTAAATTATACAACCAAGTCGGCAACAAAAGGAGCCTCGGGCACATCGAAGGGATGGCAGGGAACTATGGCAGCACTCTGCACTGCTCTGCTGTCTAAGGATGTTAAAGTGTGGCATATTTTAGCTAAATATTTGCAACTACCCCGATGAGAGTTGCATTTACTGAATGGATACACTACCCCATGTATCTGCCAGCTGCACATGGCGCCCCAAAGACGCAGAGGCGGTGCGGTGTTTTTGCAATCGCAATTGCCATTGGCAACAGATCCAGTTAGAGCAGGTGATAAAGTTCCGGGCTTGTCCGGGAGCAAAATTAATTCAGGCAATATAATTTATAGTACATTGTTTTCCTTTCTCTTTCTGCCGTTCCATCTATTCTCGGTGTATGGGATTACCCCCAAGACAACTAGATCCCAACTAAAGTGTGTTGCCTTTTCTGCTCATAACCAATCGAATTTGGCAGAAACCTTCGACTAAGATATGTGTAAGTGCTGTGCTGCGCAATGGAATGTGCTGAGTGCAAATATGCAATCAACGATTTTGATACTAATTTAAAAGTAAAGATGTTTTAGTGTCAGGTAAAGAATGACAGCTATGTGTACTTCTAAAAGAGAAAACAGGCATTATGTCTGAGCAGAGTTACACCATCTGCTCGCTTTAAATCATTGTTTATAATTATGTATTATAAAATACTAGCTTCGATATCAAAAGTTCTAAATATTCAAACTGGAAGAATGTGTGGCTCCTAGGCATGGATATTGCTAAATAAACTAAATAGCATCTACATATTAAGAAAGCGTTATAAAGCATGTATATTATTGATCACTAGTAGATTCGATCTGACTAAGTCCGTGTGTCCGTCCGTCTGTCCGTATAACCGCCTCAATCTCGATAAAGAAATATAAACGATACAAATTAGACATGCGAATTTTTGTTGCCACGCCCACTCTAACACCATCCTTTTGAAAATACAAATTCTAAGTGTCTGATCGGGTGATCGCGCCTCTGGACAGGCTTGTTTTCATTACTTTACGAATATCAACATCTATCTATATAAAATTTAAATTGGATTGGCCCTTGATGTGAGTGTATTCCGGATTTTGCACCACAATTTCTGCGCTCATTGGTCTTCCGTGGTGTGAGGATTTTTAATTTGATTTCCAGCTCCCCGTTCCACTTAAGCACACAAAATCAATCATCTTAGACGGCTCTTGAGGCGTTCACATGGAAAGTGAGCAGCTCATAGGCAGCCTCCCAGAAGCATCGACATGTGGGAAGGGGATTCGAAGGTCGTTGGGCGGGGGTCTGATGGGGTGGTCGTATTCAAATTGTATCATTGGCAAAGTCAATTGTTGCCTGCAATGAATTGCAAATTAGGCGTAACTAATTTGCTTTGTGTGCTCCATTTGGAATGGGAAAGGCGGAAAAGAAGGCGCGCAATGCGTTAGGAGCTTGCATTTTGTTGTCCGTCGAACCCATCGACAATTTCCCAAAATTCAAGGCTCAATTATTTCCCAGTCCCACAGATATGCACCTTAAATTAAGCAAAGCAATTCTACTGAGCAGAGGAAAAATGTCGAATCCACTCGAGGTTCGAGGTTCCGTCCAAAAGAGTGGCTCCAAAACTAATTGCCATTGAGTTGCGATAATTGGTAAGCCAATTTAGTTAATTTTTATGGGAAAACTTCGCCCATAGCAGATATTGAGGGACAGCCAGACCAAAAGTTCGGAAAGACGCAGAAGAAAAAAAGGCGAGGCAATTGCTAGAAGGCAAAAGAAGGAAATCTAACAGTGAGGAAATATTGAAAAAGGTCCCAGAGCCCTTTTCCGAACTCAGACTGTTATGCCATTTATATTTAATAACCGTGAGACATTGATAATATTGACTTTATCTTATATAAGCATTATTATGACATAAAATAAGGCTTTGCAAGGCATTTTTAATTATGCCAGAAAGTCATAAAATAATACTAATAGGAAATGAGTAGAAAAATAATATTTTCAGATAAGTTACTTGGTTTACCTTTCTGTATACATGTATGTACATACATATATGTTCCGATTATGCTGTACATATGGGCTGAGTTTAAAGATCAGTATTTTAAAAGGCACTGATAAACATTTGAGTGAACACATTTCTTAGAATTTTGAAAGATAAATACATATAGAGAACCCAAAGCTGACTATTTCGATTGAAGCATTGACAAACATTCCACTAAAGCAATCAACCAACTTCCTATTTTCCAAAGCCAAATCAAAGTAGCGAACTATTTCAATGCTAAGTACAAAATAGTTTCCATGCCAATGTACAAACTTATTTCCATTTGCTAGATGGCCCCAAGAGGCGAACCCAATATGACACACTGATACGCGCCTATGGCGGCAACCCACCCACTCGCCGCCGAGAATCAACGAACCAAACACCCACCCACCCAAAAACCCCCTCCCCCGGGAAAAACGAACTGTTAATGACGTGCGTCGCTGCCACCGCCACCGCCGCTGTCGACTTCGTTTTCGTTTTCATTTTCGTTCCCGTTCGGCGTTCTTCTTCCGGCATGTAAATAAATATGCGAGGAAAAGCGAGAAAAAAAGCCGGGAAATGGAAAATAAAAGCGAGAATCGACTATGATTTATTTTGTGTTTGGCACGCACGTTGTCAATATTTCTTGAATTCATCAGGAAAAATAAAGGCGAAACAATAGCGAGCAGCAAAAGTTTCCCAGCAGCGACCACTTGGGGCACCCTTCCATTTTTTTGCCCCCAGCCGCCAACCCCGCCACTCCATCGCAATCCTTGTGGGGCCGTAAAGTTGTCGACACACTACTTGAGGCATGGGCGATACCTAAAAACCGAATCGGTTATTTATGGATACCTCTGTTTTTTTTGTTACTCGGCACATGCAAATGGGGAAAATCGAAGAAATTGAAAAACAGTGCGCTAAATATACAGACGATTGTTTCGGCCAGCAGATCAGCCAACGGACTGTTTCTTGCTGGCTAAATCATGCTAAAATGATTCGGAAAGGTCTTGGCTTTATTGGAAAATCAGTGTTCACGGGAGGATCAACGCCCTTGCAAATCAGAGGAAGTATAAGCAATGAGCAGCTCAGTAAATATTAATTGCGTTATGAATAAAGTTTATTGTGATTGCTGGTCTGGAACAAGCAATGTAAGTATACACTCAAATATGAAAGTGGGATATTCCAAATCCGCAGAAGATAACAAAAACAAAATTAATCGGTTTAGCATAAAGAATTTTACCGCAAAAGTGAAGAACGGTGTATTCTTATGAAATAATTTCTAAAATTTATATATTCAAATATGCATACATGGGCTGCACTCAGAGAAATCTTGTTAAAACATCACTCAAAAACCACCAAACACTGTTGTTCGGAAACGTACATCCACTGCGTGGATAAAAGTCACCGGACCTATGCTAAAAAATAAACTACGACACAGAGTAGGCAAAGCTTTCCCTGGTCTCCGTATATTTTCTTAGCCATCACACGTTTTTCCGGTCTTGGCTGCTTGATGTTCGAGTGCGACGACACCTGCGGCTGCTCGGCGTCACAGCCACCGAGGGAAGCTCTTCCAAATAAAAAAAAAGTTGGACATATCTGGGCAAGATGGAGGGGATGGGATGCCTCTGGCGGTATAACAGACAATAAACAACAATCGGTCGGATAATTGTGTAATATACTCGTATATCTGCCCGACATACGTTGCTTATACAATATATTTGCATTTGATGCATACAAATTGCTCAAAGCACTGCAATATTTCAAGTGAGTTGTGAGTGCACGGAGCTGAGTTCTGGTAGCCTGCCACCCCAAACGACCCCTGGAAATGAAAATAGGGGTATGCAAACTTTTTCCCATCAACAAACTTATAATGGTAGTACGTAGCCGGTGGAGTGGGAGATGGACCGTGGCAATGGGCTGCCAAATATGATTTATAGGCAATGTCCATGTCAAAGCTAGCGAAAGTGCAAAATGTGACAGGGAAAATATATATGTCCATTCGTTAGAAGAGGCGAATGCTGTGAAAAATCGAGGGAAATATTTATGGTTCGAGAAGAATCCTCAAGCAGATAGATGATTTTTAAAGCGATAAATTAACGTGACGTCCATGTTCAAATGCCGGACACTGATTGTTCTTACGAACTGATTCGCACGGATTATCTCTGATTCCGGGAAATTATAGAGAAGACCACTGCTTCCCGCCGGATCCCCTTGTGGCCATTATCATTCGGCATTGCTATCTCCGCAGTCGGAACCTATATGGTTAATCCATCATGCCTGTGACAGCTGTCAGGTGTGTGATATTATTGCAGCGCTGTAATTTTGATACATTTGTTTAGATTAACCTAATGGGTTGTTTCTTAGTCGGAAACGTATATGGATAATTTTATGAAGTGAATTGGGTAGAAATAAAATATTATTAAAACCTATTGGCATTCTGATCTCGTATTAACCGAAATCTTAGGGGACTCACAATGATTATTAGTTTGAGGTTATGCCAATAAAAATACGTTTCTGCTGACAACCCCTTTAAACAACTGGTGAATCAACCCAGACTAAACAATTTTCCCCCATCTAACCCAACTAAGTTATCAAATCTCTCTGGTTTTCGTTTTTTATCTTTGCGTGAATCGGAGGGAATGTACATAGTTGGCTGAGTAAACAACTTAAGGCAACGCCACTGGGCCACCAAATTGCATGTAATAAATGCGAACAAGTAAATTTTGTCGCATGCAGTCAACGTCAAAGGCAAAGAGTTTCCATTGCCAGGCACGTACGGCGCTCTGAAATGCTCCCTTTTCCGCCCGCTCCGGCTCTGGCACCGGCTCCATCTACATCTCCATCTCCATCTCACAAACACCGAGCAAGTCGACTATCAATTGGGGAATTGTTGGGGGACTGGGCTCTGTGTGCCTGACAAATACGCTCAATGTCAATGCTGGCACTGCGGGGATGCCTCCAGTTTCGCCGGCTCCGAGCAGTAGCTTTCTGCTTTCAGGGCCCATATTGATGATGATTATCAACTATCGGCGGGAAAGCACAGCAATGCAATGAATTTTAAAGCAGGCCAGCAAGGCTGCAGGGCAAAGGGAAAATTCGGAAAACAGAAACGATCCGACTTCATTTTGATTTTGATGCATTTATTCATGGGCAGCAATGATGACCAGGAAGCGGCAAGGGGTCAAAGCCATCCAAAATCCAGAAATGATGAGCGGGCTAAGTAAAAAACTTCTTAGACGTTAATTCAGTTACTTTTTATGACACATTGGCGCAATCGGAAAACTATATAAATATAATCGAAGCAAATCAAGTCGCATAACGGCTTTCGATTGCCAAACGGCCAGACATGTCCCCCAATCAATGCCAGAGTCTATAAACCGACCCACTTTATTGAGCGCCGATGAAGCTTTTATAGAAATGGGACCGTCTGCTCAGTTCTGGTTGGATATGTTCTGTTTCCCTTTTGTGCTATTCGAAATTGCAATCGTCTGAGGGACCGACTAAGCTACACTTGCAACAATGAAGGATATATGTAGTATCAGATCAAGATGGAGTTTGCTTGCCAACAGTGCAAATGAGTGATAAACACTTGGACCATCCGCTGACTTGAAAGCAATTGCCAATCCAAACAAACCAAGCAACCGCTTCTCAATTCAATTATGATTGGTCCTGCAAAGAAGGTTCAAATCATAAGCCCTCTGATTTAATTTCGCTCAGTGTAGTCTGGAAGACGCCACTTTGACCCAGTGTGTGGGCACTTTGCCTACAAATGAGCGTTGGCCAAGTGGGACGGCGATGTCCTTTTAGTTTTTATGACTGCATCGATCGACCATCGCTTTTCAATCAAACCTCTCAACACGTACTCCGTGCGTTCCGAAAGGACCAAACAGGCCCCCCAGGAATCCTTTGCTTTCATGGTGGCCAGCAGAAATTCTGGCTATAACAATGCTTACTACATTTTCGTTTGCTGTTATTCTTTTCGGTTCACGAATCCAATGGAGTAGTAATCTCCCAGCATCCAAGCCAATATGTATTGTATTCTGTTGTTCTTGGGTGAATGCGAGTGCCCAAGTCTATTGTTTAAACGAAAATATTTAATTAGGTGAACGGCACAGCAACAATATAATGAAGCACGGAGCAGCTGGCGGATGGCCTAGAAAATTGCTTATGGGTTGACTGACTGGCAGATGTTGGCAGTTGCCCTCTAGTTTATTTGGGAGAGTGATGAGGAAACCATAGAAAACATTGAGTGGCACTGGCTATTGACGCGGAGGAACATGATACTAAATAACACAGCGGAGGCAGTCAGGTTGATTGGCCATAAGCTTAACCATCTGCTGAACAACAAATCAAATCATGCTAAATTGCAATCAAAGAAGTTTTCAAGCAACCCACTTGAACCCAATTTGCAATTCCATGACCAGTTGCAACACAATCGGCAGACAAACAGTGCAAAAAACGGCGCATTCATTTAAGGAAGATAGGAAAAAAGACCAGCATTGTGGGATTTCTGATTTGTTTGGCTAAAAATCAAAAGTGGCAATGGTCAGAGCCGGTAAAAAACGCAACCGAACACCAGAAAATAGAGTCAATCAATCAACAGAAATCAATTGGAGCTTTGTATGTTTGAAAACCAAACATCGCACCGTTCATTTGACTTCTCGGCCAGGAAATATAGATAAACAAACTAGAACAAAATGCAGCAGAGTAGAGTAGCTCTTAGCTAATTGAAAAGCCAAAACAGACGACTCGGACAGAAAGATGATATCCTTAATTAGTTTGGCAAATTGATTTTGCTGCCGCGCCCACAATGCCAGAATGTTCGGGAAAGAGGGAAAGGGCAATCCATTCATGGATTGTTTAACATATTGGCGTGAGCCAAAACAAAAACAAAACTTTCAGGGTCAACCAGCAGGGAATTAATTGAAACAGGAAGTCGCGTCCCCCAGTTCCTCCATAAAAACAAACACATGTTTAGTCGATTTAATAGTGTGAATCACATCAAAGAGTAAGGTAAATGGAAATTGCTAATTCAATGCGCCCTCCATTTGCACATCCTTTGACTAGTTTACTTTTACTGACAAATGTATTGTCAAAGAAACTCGTCTTAAGCCCAGCGGGCTTAAGGGGAAGTAAGTTGCGGGAAAGTAGGGAAGTCCAAATAAATGCTAAGCATACCCTCGCCAAGCTTTAATGTGCAGGAACCCCACAGGCAGCCATGCCCAATCCCACTTGGATTGGTTCAGAATCTGCACTGAAGGCGTTCACATTGGACGTGTGCCAGCGGAAAATGCATTTCCATTTGCAACTTTGGCCCCGCTGTCAGGACATCGCAGAGCAGCGCATCCTTTTGGCAAGTCCGCGTCCTGCGATGTGTGATGGGTCTCGGCATGGCGTTCGATTCGGAGGGCACAAAATGTGCATTGAAGTGCAATTTTTGACTGACGGAATGTGTATGCAGGCAGAGCGAACAGGGGAGCCTCCATAGGTTGGATTTTTCCCAGCCCCAACGAAATTTATGTCTTCATGTGGGTCTTGAGCAAATTGGTTCGACAGCGGAAGAAGTGCCCTCGAGTTGTAGTTCAGTTCCTGCGAGCCCTTTTTTCTGTGAATTAATCCTTAAGCTCCCATTAAGTAAAAGGAAACAACTAATGCACATTGTTTATATTATAATTTATGTTATCGGAGGGGCACTGCTCCCCACCCACCCACATCGAAACACTCACGTATAGCTAGCACTTTTCATGGATGGTTTGCTTTTTGCCGATGATGATGATTTTCATGTTTATCAGTTGCAGGTATGCGAACCCAGGTGCATTTATCCATTCGTCTGTCTGTCAGTCTGTCCTCCTATCTACCGGATTGACATCTCCCTCCTTTTTTTCAGTCAATGGCTCTGCGATTCTGCCACAGTGCACATCAATTTTCGAATAACTTGGCTTGCATTAACTCCTAGAAACGTGCCACGCTTCCGTTTCCCGACCGTCCGGATTCTGGGCAGTTGGCAAATGACTGACATTGCAACATGCCCAGCCAACAATTGCCATAATTTGGATCGGACTGCTTTTTTAAGGCTAAAGCAAAGCTACATTTTAAAAGATGCCTTATTAACTGGCTGATACATATCTTTCAAAGCATATCTTCGATAGTTGGCACATTTCGGGTGAATCATTGTTGATTTTTCTAATGATTTCAGAGGAATTAGTAACAGTGACGACTAATTATAATAATTGAAAGCTTGAATAAAAGTAAAAATAATTACTTCAAAAATTAATAATTAAAAAAAATTATTATTAAATATATATATTCATTATAATTAAATAAAATTAATGAATAAAAAGTTGTAATTTTAAAGCCATTTGGTTGTCGATGCAACATTTTTCGACTTTTTTCGGCTTTTTAAGTTGAAGTACGGCAAGAACTGGGAATCGCAATCAAGAATGCAGCTGCTTTCATGAAGGCAATGAAAAGTACTACAAAGATCCAACCAATTTGTGTTGGCCATCTCCGTTCAATCAGCCGAGTTGGCAGCAGCAGCCGCTCTCATTACTTTTTGTGGAATATTTTCTGCTTCATCAATCTGCTGCTCATTTGGGAAGCAGTCCGGATTTCGCACATGCCTTTATCAGAGGACCCCGTCGCCAACCTCCTTCCGCCGTCCAATTGCTCTTCACATCAGCGTGTTCTTGTCATTGCCAAACGACAAAAAGGAAAAGTGACATCGGGCGGGGAAATTTCCCACATGGCACATGCAACAGCCAGCGTGAAAATGAGAAAAGACGGGAAAACAGAGCGGAAACCCACCCGAGACGTAACGAAGTCCACTAGGCAAGAGAACTGCACATCAACTTTGCATGTCCTAATCTACGGGTTCTTCCGATTCTTTAAAATGCATTGAGCCCCGTTTCAGTGAACGAAGGCATATTTCGGCCCACTTGGCTTTTTTTTATTTTGTTTCACTCGCCCCGCCCCTGGAGTCATAACAATCCGGACAGAGTCGCCACTTAATCCAGTTTCCAGCCAAAACCCCTATCGATATTCGCGTAATAGAAGCGCAAAACTGCATGAATGGACCGCAGAGCCTGCCATAAGTGGATAAGGCCCTGGGCTGGCCACTCCTCCCACGCTTTCCATTCACCGAGCGCAACTCAACTTGACTTGACTCGAATTGCATTTTATTGAGTACAGGTCGATTTTCATTTAGGCCTAGTTCTGTGCAATGAAGTTCGCACTGATACACTCGGCGAAAACAGTTTTTAGCTTCTGCAAAGTGCTTTATAAAGTGTTGTAGATAGCAAACATAATATAAAAAAAAAACATAGAATTTAATGAATAAATAGATTAACATATAGCTTAGTTTTTATTTGTAAATTTGCATTGTTTTGTGTTGAAGTGGTGCTGTGGAAAATTCAGAAACAGACCAGTAAATGAACGCAGGTGGAAATTGGCAAAGAGAACCTTATCTGCAGGATGGCCATTTGTCAACTGGGCTGCAGATCAACGTACTTTTATTGCCCCAGAAAGTGGAAAATCGCTGAACGGTGAATGGGGATGAAAACCACAAAGCGCCACCGCTCCATTCCAGACCAGCCGAACCGTACATTCCTTAATGGCCCAATCATGTTTACTTAGGCACGAAAACATTTCATAATTTCCAATCAATTTGGTCCGCTTTTAATTGCGCGTAAAACATTTAAAATTCTTGCAGCTCAAAGAGAATCAAAAATACGAATTTTCATCGCCTTCAAAGTTTGTTTGATATGTGTGTTTCCCAATTTTCTTAGATGCTGCCTATTGAAATTTTACTTGTGTGCCTCTTGGGATTGTTATACGCCACATTAATCATGCAAATGAAATGATACATTTAGGGCGGGCTCTGGCTGCAAAGAAGGGGGCGTGGTTCACACACCCCATCAATGCCAATTAGCAGAAATTCCCCACGATACATGTGGCAGTGAGTACACTTTATCGGTATCTCTTCGTTCCGTGTGGCCAAATTGATCAGCATCAAAGGCGATTCGAGCCCCAGTATTTTTAGCTGCCCAAGTGCTAATGTGAGCTATAAATAAAGCTGTGGTGGTGGGTGGTTCTCCCAGTGGGTGGGTGCTTTGCTGGCGTGGATGCGTGTATCTTGCAGATATGCCGGAATTCTTGCATATTTAATGAGCGGGACACGGCGTAAATTGAGGAAACAAAGAAACTGCGACAACGCCAACGAAGTTCGGATACTCTTGCTTTGGTTGGGCCAGGTATTATCTAGGTGCTCGCTGGATTTCCATTCGAGTTTTCCACAAACATCAAGTTACCAAACTTTGTCCCACTCGCTGCTCCCGTTCTATTCGCAGATGCGAACACACAAACGCCAGCGACAAGTTTACCAAAAACGACATGCACATGTGGACTGGTGCCTGCCAATACATGTGTATGTTTGTGTGTATGCGGAAGCCGGTTCAGTCAAGGTCGCATCGACTGCATAACGAGTTGAAAAAACTTTTCGCCACTCACCCCACTGAACTCAAGTCAGGGACAAACTATCCTAAGCTGTTCATTCACACTCCCGCGAACTCAAACACAATTCCTTGACTGTTTTTGGGCGCTTGGTCCCTAATCAGGGGCTTTTGTAATAAGCTTATCGGCCGGCGGGCGGAACAGGCCAAAAACGAACTGTGGAAAGTCCCCTTCCCACGCCACCAGTTCCAAGATTCTCTCTGCCACGAGATATTCAATTATGTCGCGTAGGTTCCAGCAGAAAAACAGCTTACCAATGCGATAACCATTCAACACGGCGAAGCAAAGTATAGATTAGGAAGGGATAGGATATATGGTTTGGTTTTTGTAAAGTATTGGTTAATATTTGAAGTCATAAAACTAAATGATTTAAAGGAACAAAAGTAGACAAGCGCCACAAGCATTTAAACCATACTTAATGTACTTTTCCGAACTCTTCTTGAGTTTTGGTGGCTTAGCCAGTGAGCTCGCCGCAAGCACTGTTGATCTCAAATTGCGCTAGAATATGGCGGTCAACCCAACTAAAAATCGCTTTAAACTTTTTACCCGCCTATTTGTAGAAGCCGAAAAAAGAATACAAAGAAAATACATCTACCATTGCCCCGCTAAAAGCTTTACATTTGCAGACGGAAAGGTAGGATTCAGGGCATTAGCAATCTGGCAGCCCGAGGAGCGAAAAGGGGAACAACATTTTTGCTGAATGAAAATGTTTGCCTCAAAGTTGCTCCTTCCTTTTCCCATTTTCACAGAGTTCAGTTTATGAGCGGGTTATTTTGATTAATGTTCCTTCAACTGGTGTCAACTGGTAGGCGGACAAAAAGGAGCCCGATAGCAAAATTCAGCAAAGCTGGTAAGGACTTAGTGGATAGTGAAGTGTCAGGCGGAAGTGAAAAGAGCAGAGCAACAATTATTCGATGACCACAGAAGGGGAGTGGGGAGCGTATTGACTTAGGGCAAAAAGTGATATCCCTGAACATCTTAGAACCCTCTTTCCTTATCGACACACATTTACTTAGGACCATCTTTTTGACCCAATTCGTTCTGACATTTTTAATTACTTTTAGATAATTAATCCCAAGTTCAGATAATTCGAGAAGATTTGTCTGTAAAATTGTTAGGGACCTTCCCACCGTGATTCCTTTAGGTTTTCTTTTGATGGTCCCTTCTATCGAATGTCCTTTGGGCTTATTGACAAGCTGTAAATAATTTGGCATGACATGATCCTGATAGCCTTGTGCGGTAACTTTGTCCACCCTGATCCGTAAGTCTGAACTCCTTCTAAACGCAATTTGTAAACCTATAAAAAAAGAAAAAAGCAGCTCTCATATTCTTTCGTAATTATGTGAATGCAAGTTAAAAGTTTAAGCCGATTGAGCCACAATTTTGTCTTTCCAATTGATATTAGCAAACAGCTATGGTATAGTTATTTTAATACAATGCCATCTCCATACATGGTTTTTTACTCTCTGCGTACAATACAGTTAAGTTAAGTAAGCCAGAAAATTTCAACGAAAATTCCCGCCTCCCAACGAAGTGTTGAAGTCACAATAATTTGCTTTCCTCTCAATTTTCCTTTCGCAGAAATAAGTCAAAGAAGTCGGGGAAATCGCACTCAACGTCCGCCTTTCCACCAAGACGCATGTAAACGCAACCGGAGCCCAAAGAAGGCAAGTGGCAGGGCAGGGAAAGATGCCATCGGCAGATCAGATCCTGTTTGTAAATGTCACCACAACGGTGGCGGCGGCGGCTCTAACCGCTGCGGCCGCCGTCAGCACCACAAAGTCCGGAAGCGGCAACGCCGCACGGGGCTACACGGATTCGGATGACGATGCGGGCATGGGAACGGAGGCGGTGGCTAACATATCCGGCTCGCTGGTGGAGGGCCTGACCACCGTTACCGCGGCATTGAGTACGGCTCAGGCGGACAAGGACTCAGCGGGAGAATGCGAAGGAGCTGTGGAGGAGCTGCATGCCAGCATCCTGGGCCTCCAGCTGGCTGTGCCGGAGTGGGAGGTAATAAGCACAATGATAGTATTTCATTTCATTACTAATAATAACGGATAGCTTCTGCCTTTTTGTTTTTTATTAACGTTTGACAGCAAAAATAAAATATTCACATGCAAACCTTACCTTTTAAAAAATTGCGTTATAAATCCCCTTTTACTTTTGACCATTATTTTGATCAAGTATTTGTATACCCAACCGCCTGTTTGTTCGTACTTCTGTCTGTCCGTCCGTATATCTGTCCGTATGAACAGAAACTATAAAAGAATGTACAACAGGAAGTTGAGATTAAGCATATTGGTTTTAGTTAACTTTTACGCAGTGCAACCAAAATTTAAAAAAATGTTATAATTTTAATAGATTCTATCATTTGTCTTGCCAATTTCTATTGAAAGTTCGCCTGCCACAAATTTCACTTATATTAAGTGTGACCGTCACCACGTAGTGCAAGTGACCCTCCCTAGACCACCAAACTGGTAGTTTCTACTCTTTCAATAAGTCTAAATACCAGTAGATCTTATTTATGTTGGTTTAAAGCTCTCCCTAACTTCTTTTCTATTTTAACTAGGCCCTTCTCACCGCCCTGGTTCTCTCGGTCATTATCGTGCTGACCATCATCGGGAACATCCTGGTGATTCTGAGTGTGTTCACCTACAAGCCGCTGCGCATCGTCCAGAACTTCTTCATAGTTTCGCTGGCGGTGGCCGATCTCACGGTGGCCCTTCTGGTGCTGCCCTTCAACGTGGCTTACTCGATCCTGGGGCGCTGGGAGTTCGGCATCCACCTGTGCAAGCTGTGGCTCACCTGCGACGTGCTGTGCTGCACTAGCTCCATCCTGAACCTGTGTGCCATAGCCCTCGACCGGTACTGGGCCATTACGGACCCCATCAACTATGCCCAGAAGAGGACCGTTGGTCGCGTCCTGCTCCTCATCTCCGGGGTGTGGCTACTTTCGCTGCTGATAAGTAGTCCGCCGTTGATCGGCTGGAACGACTGGCCGGACGAGTTCACAAGCGCCACGCCCTGCGAGCTGACCTCGCAGCGAGGCTACGTGATCTACTCCTCGCTGGGCTCCTTCTTTATTCCGCTGGCCATCATGACGATCGTCTACATCGAGATCTTCGTGGCCACGCGGCGCCGCCTAAGGGAGCGAGCCAGGGCCAACAAGCTTAACACGATCGCTCTGAAGTCCACTGAGCTCGAGCCGATGGCAAACTCCTCGCCCGTCGCCGCCTCCAACTCCGGCTCCAAGTCGCGTCTCCTAGCCAGCTGGCTTTGCTGCGGCCGGGATCGGGCCCAGTTCGCCACGCCTATGATCCAGAACGACCAGGAGAGCATCAGCAGTGAAACCCACCAGCCGCAGGATTCCTCCAAAGCGGGTCCCCATGGCAACAGCGATCCCCAACAGCAGCACGTGGTCGTGCTGGTCAAGAAGTCGCGTCGCGCCAAGACCAAGGACTCCATTAAGCACGGCAAGACCCGTGGTGGCCGCAAGTCGCAGTCCTCGTCCACATGCGAGCCCCACGGCGAGCAACAGCTCTTACCCGCCGGCGGGGATGGCGGTAGCTGCCAGCCCGGCGGAGGCCACTCTGGAGGCGGAAAGTCGGACGCCGAGATCAGCACGGAGAGCGGGAGCGATCCCAAAGGTTGCATACAGGTAAGACTCTTCGTAATCGTGAAGATATTGCAAGCCCATAATTGTTTTACACATTTATTTTAATAAAAATATTTGTAATAAAGGGTCTTGTGTTTACAACTGCTAATAAGTCTAGATAATAAATACATATACATATTATACCCGTTACTTATCGAGTATAAGGGTATACTAGATTCGTTGAAAAGTATTTAACAGGCCGACTATATAAAGTATATAAATTCTTGATCAGGATCAAAAGCCGAGTCGATCTAGGTATGTCCGTCTGTCCGATTGTCCGTATGAACGTTGAGATCTCAGGAAATATAAAAACTAGAAGGCTCAGACAAAGACGCAGCGCAACTTTGACTCATGTTGCCACGCCCACAAACCGCACAAAACTGCCCCGCCCAAACTTTTGAAAAACGTCTTGATATTTTTTCATATTTTTATAAGCCTTGTAAATTTCTATCTATTTGCCACGCTAGGGTATCTAATATTCAGGGAAATCGACAAAAAAATTAAAAATCTAAAGTGCTCTTTTATTTAGAGAGCCACATGGAACAAGCGATATAAGTTGTATAAGTTGTATGGGAGAAATGGCTTTTTCCATGCCACTTGATTAATTAAACTTTTCCTCACCTCGATTCCAGGTCTGCGTGACTCAGGCGGACGAGCAAACGTCCCTAAAGCTGACCCCGCCGCAATCCTCGACGGGAGTCGCTGCCGTTTCTGTCACTCCGTTGCAGAAGAAGACTAGTGGGGTTAACCAGTTCATTGAGGAGAAACAGAAGATCTCGCTTTCCAAGGAGCGGCGAGCGGCTCGCACCCTGGGCATCATCATGGGCGTGTTCGTCATCTGCTGGCTGCCCTTCTTCCTCATGTACGTCATTCTGCCCTTCTGCCAGACCTGCTGCCCCACGAACAAGTTCAAGAACTTCATCACCTGGCTGGGCTACATCAACTCGGGCCTGAATCCGGTCATCTACACCATCTTCAACCTGGACTACCGCCGGGCCTTCAAGCGACTTCTGGGCCTGAATTGAGGCTGGCTGGCGGGGGCGGGTGGAAGATATAAACCGGGCCAATCATGGTTCGAGCGGGAGAGCGTAACTCAAAGTTTGTGCCAAACTTAAATGGTCGTGTATGCGTTCAGCGGAGATCTCAGTCTATGTACAGTTGGACCCCCAGTTGATGAACTTCCGAGTTCAACTTCTCTAACACATATATACTTTCAAATGCGTTCTTGGTGAACTCATTTTGAAGAAGTGGATGAATTTGGTAAAGTGTAATAGATTGAATATAATTTTTAATGTTTAACGTTTCGGCAAAGTGAAAAGCCCCCACATTGGAAAGTCAAAGATGAGACTCGAGTGTATATATAGTTTCAAACTAAGTTATTATTTCTAGCCGTAATTAAAATACTTTCATTTAGTTTTGAACATTTTTTTAATATATTGTTGTTTGGAATCGATTGAGATGTACCACCACATTAAGCGTAGATTGTTCAATACTCATACTAAAATGGGTTGTGCTGCGATTAAAGTGAGGATGTTGCCTCAAGGCACAGCTACTAGGAAAATCATAAAAATTACATGGTAAAGAATTATACATGCATTATACTCCAGCTAAGTGGCATCCCAAACGAGAATAGCATCAAATTGAATTTAATACAATTAAATTAAATGTTTAGGCACAAAGAATTGTGGCAACTTTCGTGTTTCACCCTAAGCGTATGGATAACCAAAAAGGTGTTTGTTAAATTAAATCTGCGCTCAAGATATGTAAGCAACTACTAAGCTAAATAATAACTTCCAAGAGAGAAACGTTTTCTAGGCATTACTTTAACGATTTGTATTTATATGTACTTTAATTGTAGGTAAACGATAAACCACTATACCTAATGTATACTTTCAAATACGCTTTGGACTATTTGTTAAATAATTTAACGATTAATTGTTTTTATGGCATAGCAACTATTGTGTTGAGTGGGCAGCTTAAAGCTAGCACATCGAAACTTACTTAAGGTAGATAAATGTTTAACTGCACGTTACGAAATGCAACAGAGTTGGCGAAAGGACGTAATTCAATGGATGTGTTAACTCAAGTACATGCTATATCGTAAATGTATATCACAATTTATGTCTTTTAACGACGATGTACGATAGTTTCACTAATTATATTGTTTAACGAGAAAGAGCGAGCAAAGCGTAAATGAAACAAATAAAAGACACATTCGAATTAAAGTTATAAGAAAAAGCGTTTGAATTTATCTAGATTGGTCTACCTTCTTAAGGGTAAGTTAATTAGGTTTCAAAACGAAAGACTTTTTCCCTCTTAAAAGATCTAGCTGAAAAAATGATTACCTAGCAAGACCCGTAGTTTTAGCGACACCTTCTGATAACTTACATTATATATCCTTCGTTACAATGTATTTCTTGTGCTTATAATTTTTAACTAAATAATTTTCAAAACTTCCTTCCTCTAAACGGTTTCGAGCTATTGGACATTCTCATTGCTGCCAGTACAGAAAATAATTAAATTCGTTTGATTATTTTAGCAGAATAGTTTCCCTTTGGCCCAAATGAAAACAAACAGAAAACGAATAAGTTGGTTTTTAAATTTTATTGACACGGTTGGAAGAACCTGTAATACATAAAATGAATCAGTGCATCAGTGCACTTTAAAGTACAATAATTTTTCATATTTACATTATCTCTTCGCCTGACTGCAAAGTACGCGGCATGGCATATCGTTACAACAAAGACACTAGAATAACACTAGAATTATTCTAAGGGGTCTTTGGTTACAAGCTGTTTACCCGCAACTATCGGCTGCGTTCGATAGCCATTCGCAGGGAACGCCGGTTTGTTTCAGGTAGCTCAATTGTCTCACCACTAGCAAAGTGACGGCTTGTAAATTGTTGGGATTTAAAATTTAAAATTGTCTGCTGCACAGGGCAAGATCCTAAACATTGGTTACCTGAGAGCGCGGATTTCCGCGAAGCGAGACGCGTTCACAGACAAGCAGACCGCATCCCTTCGCAGAGCGCATCCCTGTAATGAATATAAGCCAGCGACGCACTTGAAAGACCAGCCAGACCAATGGAGACCTCGGAAGCGGTGAATACGTGTGAGGAGGGAGACCAGCTGAACGGCTCCTTCCGCCTGCAGTGCTCGATGTCCTCCGTGGATATGGAGAGCGAGAGTGACCTCTCGCTGGCATTCGAGCGCGAGGAGCAAATACCGGATGGCGGCTGCGACGAGCTGCCGGCCTTCGAGATCCGCGCCTTCTCGCCGCATGGACGCACCCCGTCGCCCATCGACGATCTCGATCTGTCGGACATCGAGACGCCCAAGCAGCCGCAGAGGCAGCATCTCCTTCCGGAAGAGGAACCCCAGAACGATCCTCAGTACGTTGCCCTACACGAGATAAACGCCCAGATCAGCCCGCCCAATGACGCCGACGACTCCAACAGCTTGGAGACGATCTTCGAGGGCGTTTTCCTGAGCACCCCGCCCCGCGATAAAGCTTCCAGCTCGGGCAATTCCCGATTTACGCCCAAGCGCGGACGTGCAAATCTCATCGAGCTGATGGCCAACCGGCTGCACGGCGGCAAGGAGAACCAGTCGCCGGGAGCGCGAGTCTCTGACCCGCATTTACCCTCGCCACTCAAGGACCCCACCTAGTGACCGCAGTCCAGCCTTCCCAACCAAAGCCATGGAGCCCTCGCTCAGACTGCCATCGATGTTCTAGAATAAGTTACCATTTACCTGAATGTATTGTTCACACCCAGCGGTCAGCAGGTGTACACCCAGATGTGTATCCTCGGCTGATCCTTCAGTTTACCTAAGCTTCGTGTCACGCGTTTTCCGATGTCAGGCTAAAAGATTTTGTAGTGGTAAATAAAGATTGTCGTCTTTCCATGTTTCAAACATTAAACCAAGGTTATGCTCTTCCCTGCCGGGCAGATGGTCCAGGTAGGCAGAAGGAAGGTTTATATTGCTCATAGAACAGACTGATCAGCGGTACCTAGAACTAAACCAACCACTATTGTAAACACTGGAAAGTTCGATGGCTAATTGACGGATCTAGGCATACATTGCTACTACGTAATTTGTAGTACAAATTGATTTTCGAAGCCAGTATGTTTACAACATATTGTAGAATGTTCGATGTAACAGTTTGAAAAATAAAATATCGTACTACGATGTTCGTTTAAAAACTTGTCTGAATAATATCCTTCTCACGTTTCGATTTATTTATAAAGAAAATGTCAATATTTGCTTATTAATCTGAAATGTAATGGTAATTTTTGGACCTCGTGTACCTTAGGACTACTATTTTTACACTAATCCTATTGTACCTAGGTAGTACATTGAGTAAACTAGTATAAAAATAAGTAATTCTGTGATTAGGTATATTATTGGAAGATACTAAATCACTACTTTCCTGAGTCGCATTGCGAATTCGCGTCGTACACAAACTCTACGCTGGAAGCATTATTCAAACTTAAAAATAATTGGGACGAGCATTGAAAGTAATATAGAGTAATAAAATCGGGAATGTTTCATAGGTTATAGAACACATTCGAAAGTAAAACAGCGACCAGGACAGGGGAAAATGATTACTTAACTTTACAATTTTGTAGGCAATTACAAAAGTTAAATAACACTTGCTTTTTTTCTATATGGCAGTGTGAAACGCATTTTGTCCAGCAAGTCCTGTCGTGCGATTCGCATCCAATCAGAAGTTCTTTGAATGACGCGATGCTGAAAACACCTTGACGCGCAGCAACCCTGGATTAACTTCTTGCCATCTGAAATAGGTTGGTGAATAATTAGACGACTTTTAACGAAATATGCCCCTTACTAACCGCAAACGGCGTTCGCCCAGCCTGGCCTTCACCCTGTTCTTAATGGTGGACACTCCGTTTGCGCTGTGAAGACCACGGCCCGTGATAATGAATACGTGCTTGTACACGCGGGTGGTGTTGCGCAGCACAGTTATGTGGCGGTCAAGGAACAAGTCCAGGCAACTGATCGCCTCTACCGTGTGTAGGTAATGCAGGTCTAGCAGGTCCGGGTTGTTCTGGGTGTGCCGATGCACCTCCATTATGCAATTGGCCGCCCTCTGGTTGAATACGTCGATCTTCTGCTTGTGTAACTTGGCTATCTCCGAGTAGTATAACGCCACGCTACTATTGCCGCGCTGTACCGCCTGTTTGGCCTTTAGATAGCACTCTGCTTTAAGTTGGGAGTGATGGGCGGCCATGTTTCGCGTCTCTTCAAAGTCGCGAAGAGCGGCGCACTTGACCTCCTCTTGCAGTTGGGGCGACCGGCCAGAGGCGTACGAACTGGAGCTGGAGCGCTGGCCTTGGCCGGAGGAGTTATGTTGCTTTTGTTGCTGCTGCTGCCGCCGCTCTTCCAGCGCCATTTGCTCACTAAGCTTTTCGCCCTCGCGAAGGGCCTTATCATAGAGTTCCGCTTTGCTCAGCATACTCTTAACGTTGCTGTCCAAGACCTCGACTGTTTGAACGTAATTGCTGCCGGTTGCGGCAAAGACCTCAAGCACAGTGTCGGTAGGAACGTCCGGGAACGTCTCGCACAGCTTCATCTTGGTTAGGTGGGTAGCTATATCGGTGGGCGTTTGTTTGCGAGCGGTCAACTCGGCTGCCTTCTTGGCGGCCAGCTGCTCGCTATTGTATATGCTCCAGGCCAACTCCATATCCAAAAGCTCAGCCACGTTGCTCGGAGACTCGCTGCAATCGGCGTAACCTGGATGCTTGAGCAGGCGGGCGAACTGCTCGTCATCGCGCATTGTCTGCTGGCGTATCTCCTCTAGCTGGTTAAACACAGCTTCCATCCATAACATGTAAAGCTGCTTGGCTAGCTGACGCGGCATAAATATTTTTGTTGCGGTGGGAAGCTCCTGTTCCGGCGGCAACAACTCGTCCTCCGTGTGGAACTGAGCGCGCAGCTGCTCAATTAAAGTGCCGCCCAAATCAATTTCCAGCAGAGTATTTTCTTCAGGGTCCTCCTCCTCCTCCTGCTCTTCAAGCTCTGGTTCCTCGGGTGCTTCCAGTAGCTTAGGCACTGTAGGTTGATCCAGGATTCCATTGCGAATATCGCGAATTTTACGGGTGTGCTCCGAGTATTGTTCGTCGCCTAAAAATCAATAATCATTAGTTATTATTAGTTATTTAATATTAGTTAGCATCAGATATCGAACTCGAATCTCTAACATAATATAATGGAAATACATTAAATTCATTAGTGCCGTGAGTGTTAACGCAATATAAATAATAAGTTTATTTTTAATTGACTCCTATTAGAACAATATCTTACCTAACACAAAGCAATTCTGGATTTTCAGTTGCAACTCTTTGTTGGTGGGGGCCGATGCTCGTTTGTTGCGCGGTTGACGTTGCGGCTTGGATTCGGTCTTCGATACTGGTAAAGTTGGTGAGGCGCAGATGGGAGTTGAAATCGGAGATTCCTGGGCTTCAACCGCCTTGTCGCAGTCGCATTGAAACTGCGCCGCCTCCTCGCTATCGATAGTTTCTTCAAATCCGATTTGATCCGAACCAGTGGCCGCGTTGAGCTCGTCCTCCTTTAATAGAATATCAACGGCCCAATCCACGTCGGCCTGGCACTTTACAAACAGATCCCAGAGGCCGGCCAGCTGTTTGTTGGGATACATCTGGCGCAGGTGTGCAAACCCTTTCGGTTCATTTGGGCAGTCTAGGCTGTGCATCTCAAGAGGCTTTGCCCCGCTAGACTCCGCTTTCGACGGCACCACCTTTATTTGGTTCTCTTCGCGGAGCAGATCAATAATAGACAATTCGCTCTTTACGGGAGCTGCGGCACCCAAAGCATCCGGAATTTCCGGAACTGTCGCGTCGCCTGTGTCTACTGAGTTCACTGTTTGCGACCAGTATGAAGGCGCTCCGTGCTCGTAGGGCACCCACGTTTGGGCATTAGCATTCAGCTTAAAGGCATTTTCCGCTGGCGCTGGGACTGGGGCTTCCAGCAGCTTGCTCTCTTCAAAGCTCGTGATGATAGGCACGGCAGGAAGGGGCGGGTGATTGCGTAGTTGCGGCAGCTCCACAGAATACTTTGTCTCCTTCATTAACTGTCGCATAAAATATTCCGGTAGAGGATGTGAAAGATACAAACTATAGTAAGTGCCATTACTTAATAAGCTTCGGGGTAGAAAATAAAATACAACCAAGAACGTAATATACCAAAAATTTACCAATAAAAAATGAAAACGAGCTAGTTGCCTCAAATTGTATGTGTATGTGGCTAGACTGCCACATTCCGATCCTCGGATATTCGATACCCGTCTTCTCTCAGCTACAAAAAAGCGACTGTTTCTCAGATTGCCAGCGACTTTCTGACTGACCATGGTATGCCCTAAAAAATTAAGTAGCCAACAAAAAAGGCCTCTACTATGTTTCTGCAGGTGGTCTGAATGTTTTTCGCAATTCAAAGGAAGTTCGCCGGAAAAATAATGAAATGCAAAGAAGCAAAATTGAATTGGTCAGTGATAATGATTAAGAATAAATATATACCTCTTAAAGATTTTTTATCGAGCTTAGTTAAACGTTTTACACTCGCGTAACGGGTATACAATTACACATTTTTGGCTGACTCACAATGAGATTGCAGTTAACAATAAATCTCTATCTTTATATACATATGTATGTATATAGACGATTTAAAGTGCCTTCTTACCTGAATGAGCTCTCCCGCAGTCGTCCGCTCGAATCGCTCTAGCATGCGCTGAATATTCTCCCGTGGGACGTTGTGGACGTTTTTCTGGGCCAGTTTGCTGGCAGACTTGCACCAACTAGTATTGGGCTCGAGAAGCTCAATTACGTAACCGTGGCGCACGGCGAACTGGACATATGGCTGCATCTCCCAGACCATTGTATTGGTGTTATCCACGATGATGGGGCTCCAGCCGGAGGCGGCCTTATCGCGCACTCGCTGCTGGTTCCACTCGTGGGCAGCTGGCAGCAGAGTGGGGTTGAAGACATAGCCGCGGCGCGTCTTGAAGTAGTCGTCTGAGCTCAGGACAAAGTCGCGCACCTGGTGTCGATCGAGTAGATGCGCCTGGCGCAGCAGAGACTCTGCCAGTGTACTCTTACCGCTGCCTGAAGGGCCGCGCATTATGATCATCAGCTTATGGCCCGCCTGCGCCCGCTGGCAAATCGAGTTAAATTGTTTGTTGCTTTGGTTGCTGTTCAGATTGCTGGCGGGGCACATTCTAATGGAGCTTGGGGCTTCAGCAGTTGCATATTTCCTGTGAGTTCCACCGCTCTTGCTGCGACCGCAATTGTTATTGTCATTATTATTATTGTTGTTGTTGTTGTTGTTATTATTATTATTATTATTCTTATTATTATTATTGTTGTTGTTGATGTTGATGCGGTCCAACAAAAGCGCCAAATCCGCTGGTTCAGCTGAATGCGAGCTTCGCTCTGTCGACATGGCGTTTGTTTTCCTTTTGCTAGCTTGCCCTGTGAAAGCAGATCGTTTAGGGGGGATCGACCAACGTAATGCGCAGTAACCACAGACACCCCATCACCCAATTCGCATCTGAATCTCGGACTCACCAATATCTGACCAGACTGTAATCCCCCGATGTCGTAACTGCGCGTTGATGTCTCAATCTCTCTCATTCAATCGGTTGTCATGCAAGGATCAACCTGCGGGCTGCAACTTCGTTTGCTTGTTTCCAGAAATCGGGAAGCTATGCGTCGCATTACATCCGTTAATTCGCTGCATTGCAAGTTGGGAAAACCACGTCTGTGCGGAGGCTATCGATGGAGGAGGCTATGGTCACGCGTCATCGATAAGCAGCAGTGCTGGCGGCCAGCTTTTTTCAAGCCAAGCTATTGCTTCGGAATAAAATCGCTAAGTTTTTGGATTTTTTTTTTTAATACTATGAAAACATTATGTTAAGCACATAAATAAGATTCTTAATATGATTATGATAAATGTTATAAAATAACATGAAATTATAACGTCGTTATCACGTCCGTCCGTACGAAATCCAATATCTCGGGAACTTTGAGAGCTGTTAATTGGGTACTAAACACCCGAATTCTAGTTTCGCTTACGCAGCAAAATATAGTTTTTCTTCCGATAACATAGAAATGGAATTGTGAACAGAAGAAGAGAAGGGAGAATGCTATAGTCGAGTTACCCGACTATAAGATACTCAGTTAGTAGTGTGCGAATTTCATAATTTTTCTGGAATATCGATCGATATTGAGGAAATGTGTGTTATCTTTGTATGGAAAAACATCGATAAATAAATCGTGTTATCTGTATATTATTTCGCACCAAGGACATATTGTTGTTTAAAGAAAATAAATACGTCTTTCGTTTCTACATTTGCCATCATATTTTATTGAGATACCATTTACTCAGTTAGTAGTGTGCAAATTTCATTAATTTTAAGAACATTTTTTAAAATTGTTTAAAAGTGGGAATGTTTTGGGCGTTTTGCTGGTGTAAAGAGGGACGTGGCAAAAGTGTTTTTGATACAGATGGAAATTGACAAGACACACAATAAAACGAAAAAATTAAAATATAATGTATATAATAATATAATATATATAATAATATGTATAATATATATATATGTATATATATATAATATAAAAATAATAAAATATAATATAATAAAATATAATTATAATAGACAAATAAAAAATGAAAAAAATATCTTAACAATTTGGACAGTTTTGGGCGGCTTGTGGGCGTTTATTGGGCGTGTTAACATGGGTCAACAAACTTGCGCTGCGTCTATGTCTCTATAATCGCTATAATTATTCTTAACATTCTAGCTTTCAAAGTTCCTGACTGGACAGGGCACATATTCAAAAATAAGTGGAATAAATAGTCGATACCGAAAAGGGACATGGAAAAATATCTGTATTTCATATTTCGCACTGCTATTTCATTGAACACAGCTGTATATACATAACCAAATCCGATGCAGAGTATGAAAACAATATTTTAGTCCGAAGGTATAAAAATTTTATTTATTTGAATTTTTTTTTGTGTGTATGCCATATCGTATTCGATTCTATTTTAACCCTATTTCTTTAATGCTTCTTGATTAAAAAAAGCAAAACATGTTTCAGGATATACCTTTAGATTGAGGCGGAGCTGCTCTGTCTGAGTTGCCTTCTACGCGTTTTTAGCGGAGTCACCAGATATGGAATTTTTCAATTTTTCAAGCTTCCTTTAAAAGATTGTAGTCTTTGGAGGCGTCTAAAGGTGGGACTAATAAAGCGCCCGGCCAAAGCGCGCAAATACGAAGATATTTTGGAGCATGCATACATCAAGGCAGCAAGGGTATTTTTTGCTGCAGATGACCAAACTGGTCTGGAGTTATGAACCAAACCAGCAATGGTTGCTGGTGTTGCCTTCCCCCATTTCGGTGTAGTTGCCCAATTTAGAAGAGAGCGCAGATATGAAACCGCTGAGGACCAAACTGTTTTCAAAGCTGAATATGGTCCAGCTCGTGATCCCTGGGAAAGTGTTTTAGCGACTGTTTCCGTAGCAGAATTCACTGAAGCTTTGCTTGGTAGGGATTTCACAGCCACGTTCGCAGCCGATGCTAAGGACGAACTGGAAGTTGCAGAAGAACCTACGGCTCTTTGGCCTCGGATTACTGTTTTGGCCACGACTTTGGCAGCCGAAGAAAAGGGCGCGTTCAGAGTCCTAGGAGAAACTCGAGTATTTGCCCATGGCGCCAGTTTGCCGAGTCCCAGTATTCTTTTCGATCTCAATGCCAATAGCCCGGAGGACAATGTCCATAGGGATCCGAGATGCGAATCGCTTAGTTCCTGCGTTGGAATTGGCCGGGGAACTGGGATAGATGGCGGCGGTTTCTGGAATACCCGGTACCCCACGTATGTACCAACCAGCAAGCCTCCGATGAAGGCAGCAACTTTGAGCTTTTCGCGAAAACTAGCAGGCGGCGTTTCGGGTGGCATTGGGAAGAATGGATTTCCCAATTCAGGCAGTTGGCCATTAGCGTTCTCAGCGGGAATAATGGCTTCAACGTCCATGGACTGGAAGCAGCAATCGTACAAGGCCCTTCTCTGATGGTCAATCAGGACGCGATGGGCCTCGTTGATTCTAAGGAACTCCTTCGCTCCATCCTCGTTTTTGTCGGGATGATATTGCAGGGACAGCCGCCGAAAAGCATCCTTAATCTCACTGTCGGTGGCATTTCTCGGTAAGCCCAGAACCTGGTAGTGATCTTCGTAGACATCGCTCATTTTGGCCAATTGGTCTATTTGATGGGAGAATAATTAGATGATTTTATCGATAGTAGCACGATGGTCAGTGGTTTTTGGTGCAGAAGTCGGTATTTATTGATGTTTATGTTGCGGGATGTAAGGCACTGGGAAAACCTGAGAAAACACTAAAGCTGATTCTTTCATTACAAATAGAGATGCACATCTGAAATGTGTGTTATCTTTGTATGGAAACAACATCGATAAATACATCGTGTCATTTGTCGTGTCATCGTGTCAGCGAAATAATATTCGCGACAAGAACATATTGTTTAAGGAAAATAAATGCGTCTTTCGTTTCTTCATTTGCCATCATATTTTATTGAGAATACGAGTCATTAGGTGGCCAACAGAAACAAAATCTAGAAAAATATGTCTTTTTTTTCAGAACAAACCATTATATTTCCGTCTTATCTGGTACATACCAAAGACACTAGAATATTCTAGTGTTATTCTATTCTATTCTATTATTATTATTCTAGTGTCTTTGTACATACTATATGTAGTAGCAGACTGGCTCTGCTTAGCAACAATTTGTAATAAGCAAGTGCATTTAATTTTCTCTACTATGGCATTGTTATATTTTTTACTATTTGTATCGCATAAACGTTTTTTAAATTAAAAAAAAACAAAACTATTAGTTCGTCTTACAGTATTTATCCGTTTTATCATTCGATTTGGCTAAAGGTATTAGCTATTTTCGAGCAACAGTCGGACGAATTCCATAATTTTTATTTATCTTACTAAATAAATAAATAAATTAATCAATAAGTAACGCAGGATTCATTAGATAAACAGTCAATAATTAAGTTCCTATAAATTAATCTTAAAGACTATTCAGCGAAGAACGCTAGGTACCCGAGATTGCTTCATCAAGCCCTTGGATCCTTAGCTCAGTCCGAGGAGGATCCATCGCCGTGGGTAGCCTCTTTTTTCCGGTTGAAGAACTGGAATGTCTTGTAGGCGGCGAACGCAAAGAGCACGGTTCCTCCGACGGCGCACATGAAGGGGAGCATGTCTGGCGTGGGCTGGGCGAAGGTCGCAGCAGGCTCGTCATCACATTTGAGACCCTCCTCGCCGTGCTGGTCGTATATCTCGCGCTTTTCCTTATCAAAGAGCACTTCGAAGGCGGCCACCACCTCCCTAAACTGCTCCTCGGCCTGCGGATGGTCGTTCTTGTCCGGATGGTAGCGGAGAGCCATCCGGCGGTATCCCTTCTTGACGTCTTCGCTGGACGCATTCCTCTCGATGCCCAGAATCTTGTAGTAATCCTTACCCATTGTGGTGAAATGGTATTCTCCTTGTTCTGGCTGAGATGGTCGTCTAGCGGTGTTGCGCCGTGTATGGAATGTGAGGCAGCGTCTCGACTTGTTGGTGCTTATGTGGTAATGCGAGTATATATTGCTGATTCGATTCGCTGATTTAAAACATTATTACAAATAAACAGTCAATCGATAAATTATCGGCCGCCAGTGGCCAGAGTGACCCTACCTTACCACCAGAAGCACTGTTAGTTAACAGAAGAGATTCTGACGATCGTAGCAGCTGTATAGGAGCACTATTAGCCTATTAGTAATTAATGATCTGTTAAATCTATCTTTTTTGAGTACTTTAAAAGGAATTACACATTTCGAAAATAGAAAATATTCATATCGCTTACCGGTTTTGGTATTTTTTCAGACCGTGCGGTATCTTATTCGCCATCGAAGCGGTCACACTGGGTGCCGCCGCCAACTTCACTCTTTCCGTTCTGTGAGCGAAAACCGAAAAGTCTGTGCTTTGGTAAGTGTTGCTAAAAGTTCGGAATAATGTTGCATCCCGAGCATTTTCGGGTACATAACTGTTCCACGGCGGTGGTCCAGCAAAGACTAATCGTTATCACGCCTTTCGCAGTTCTTAAATTCACCCGACGAGTCCCTAATACACAATTAAAATGGTTAGGGAGAACAAGGCAGCGTGGAAGGCTCAGTACTTCATCAAGGTTGTGGTAAGTATAGAACCTTATAGAATTCGCTCACTAGCTGGCGCCTGGCTTATGCTGTTAACTGATCCCTCCTCCAGGAACTGTTCGATGAGTTCCCAAAGTGCTTCATCGTGGGCGCCGACAACGTGGGCTCCAAGCAGATGCAGAACATCCGTACCAGCCTGCGTGGACTGGCCGTCGTGCTTATGGGCAAGAACACCATGATGCGCAAGGCCATCCGCGGTCATCTGGAGAACAACCCGCAGCTGGAGAAGCTGCTACCCCACATCAAGGGCAACGTGGGATTCGTGTTCACCAAGGGCGATCTCGCCGAGGTGCGCGACAAGCTGCTGGAGTCCAAGGTGCGCGCCCCCGCCCGTCCCGGCGCTATTGCCCCTCTGCACGTCATCATCCCGGCGCAGAACACCGGCTTGGGACCCGAGAAGACCAGTTTCTTCCAGGCCCTGTCCATCCCGACCAAAATTTCCAAGGGAACAATTGAAATCATCAACGATGTGCCCATCCTGAAGCCTGGCGACAAGGTCGGCGCCTCCGAGGCGACACTGCTCAACATGTTGAACATCTCGCCCTTCTCGTACGGTCTGATTGTCAACCAGGTCTACGACTCCGGCTCGATCTTTTCGCCGGAGATCCTGGACATCAAGCCCGAGGATCTGCGCGCCAAGTTCCAACAGGGAGTGGCCAACTTGGCCGCCGTTTGTTTGTCCGTGGGCTACCCCACCATCGCCTCGGCCCCGCACAGCATTGCCAACGGATTCAAGAATCTGCTGGCCATTGCTGCCACCACCGAGGTGGAGTTCAAGGAGGCGACCACCATCAAGGAGTACATCAAGGACCCCAGCAAGTTCGCCGCAGCTGCTTCGGCTTCGGCTGCCCCCGCGGCCGGCGGAGCTACCGAGAAGAAGGAGGAGGCCAAGAAGCCCGAGTCCGAATCAGAGGAGGAGGACGATGATATGGGTTTCGGTCTGTTCGACTAAGCTGGATCCCGATTGCAGAATGCCCTCTGCGGCGCCCGCGAACCATCGCTTCCGCTTTCGGCGTTTACCCACTAAGACCCTTTGTTATGTTTTCTATGTGCAAATTATTGCCGCGGTTTGACGGACCCAATGGCGAGTTGCATTAAACATGCTGTAAACTGCTCGAAAGCGCACTCAACTGTCTTTTAAACTTGCACTCGAATCGGGATAGGTGGACATGGTGGGATTAGGACTCCAAAATCCAAAGGCTTCCCACTTTTCTTCATTTCCCTTTAAATATCCGAGCGACGGCAGGTACCGCCTGCAGCTGCTCCCGGTCATCCGGATATTTACAAAGTAATTACTTGCGATAAAATGAATTTCACAAGATGAGAAAAGTTTAAAGTTTCTGCTGCCGTTGTCGGCTGCGACTTTTGCGATTTCTTTTGCTTTTCGCAAAGGACATCGTCGACGGAGGAGAGACGCTCATAAAAATTCAATTTGTCTTGACAAAATACGCAAGAAATTAAGAATGTGCCAAGTGGCGGCAAAAGAAACTTTCCTTCCCTTTTTCCCAGTTTCCTGCACATTTCTTGCTCTGCTCGTCTGGCGAGCGAAAATGAGTTACGCGACTGGGGCGTGAAAGTGCCACGCCCTCGCGGCGATGTGTCGCGCCTGGAGTGCTCAAGGGGGGGGGGGTGGCGGAAGGGTGGTCAGGAGATGGGAGCTGGGGAAGCAGTAGCCGCGGGCCAAGTTAAACACTGCATAAATAGCCGGACCGAAATGAAAAGCCCTGACGAAAATAAATCCTCCGCAGGCCTCTTTGGACCTCAGAGATGGGATCGTGAGCCACCTCGGAAGTAGTTGGGTCGTGTCATAGGTTATCCTATAAGATTATACCCTCCCTATAATTTGTTCAGTCCTTGTATTTAAAACCTTAAATTGTAGAAAAAGACTCGAACAATTTAGTGTCTTAATTTTATATTAACGTTCGGAAGGATTACCACGTGCGTGTCACGTGGTCATCCCTAGATTCGGTATGTTAGAGTCCCATTTGGTTTTGAGATAAATTAATAAAGACATTGCATAATTTCAGGCGCCGCTGGCGTCAAATATACACAGGAATTAGCATAAACTGTGGGGCGGCTGACCAGCCCCACCGCACCATCCAGGATACCACACCCACCGCACCACCCACCGCTTGCCACTCACTCAGCAAGCGGCATTTGAAATCAAAATGCGATTGGCAAAATGATTTGCTTCAATTTTTGTGATGCGCATAATAAATGAAGTTTGGACATTTGGACAATTGATTGGGACAGCAGCCATGCGGTGGCCTGCGCAGGGGCAGATCGGGCGGGGAAATCCGGAAGGAGTGGTCCGAGGGACCCATACAGACAATGTACGATATACCACACATCGCATCGCATCACATCACACACTCCATCGCAATGTTTGCCATGCACAACAAAATGTGGAGCAGTCGACAGATTCGAAATCTGATTCTGATTCAGATTCAGATTCGAGTTCAGGACTCCGGTCCAAGTGCCAAACCCCTCCGCCGACCGGGATCCCCCGAAACTGGACTCTATTTCGGCTATCCATGCGCACAGATAGATTTGTATGCATATTTTTGCTCTGGCATTTCGTTTGTGTGCTAAACATGTGAATGCCATCGATATAACGATGCTGCTCCTGCTCCTGTTTTTGCTCTTGATACTGCTCTTGGTACTGTTCCTGCTCTTGCTCCTGTCGTGCATGCTCCCCAAGTCCCCCATTCGCCTCCCTCCTGTGCGCTCAGCTGTGATTTGTTTGCCCAAAAGATTTGGAGCAAAACGGTTTAATTCTTGTGGAATGGCTTAAACGATTCCTGTTCCTGCCGGTGAATTCTACCAGCGCACTGCTCCAGCAAACTCTAAATGACTTCACTCGCGTGAATATGTTTGGGCAAAAGCTAGTCGACGAAAGGATCAAAGATTTACTTTGCCAAAGTTCTGATCAATATATCAAATGTAATCAGGGACTGCAGTCACTAAATGTTGTATGGCATGCGTGTCTCGACTTTCAGATACCCGTTACTCAAGTAAATAAACATTCACTTTGATACCTGGTACTCGCAGGGAAGATGGTATTATAGATTCGTTGAACATCATGCAACAGTTAGTAGAAGACTGCATGGATTGTTTAACTATTTTGGGTCTGCTTACTAAAGTTGACGAAATGTTAGATGACAGCTAGGAATTGATATTCTTCACTTTAAAGCGAAATATGAAGTGGTTGAATCCAGTGAGCATTTGAAGCGGGAGCCAAACCCCCGCAAATGGACGAAACTTTGGTTAGCATCAGCCGGCTGGATCCGAGATGATAACTGAAACAGAAATCTATTTTCCAACTGACTGACGTGCCATACAAAAACATTTTCCGAGATGTGCCTTGGAGTGGGGCGGTGGGGCGGTGGGGCGGTGTGGCGGGAGGACAGCACGAAAGGGGAGCCGAAAAAACGAAATAATGGAGATCGGGAAACATTCACGGGTAGCAGGCCACGCCCCCACCCACGCCCCTACGCCCATGCATCCGCCGGCACAACATGCTCAATTTAGTCTCGTCACATCAAAATGTTTGCTCATCGCTCTGTTTGCCGAGGCTGGTTTTGTAGTTGCGGACGGGGAATAATTTGGGGCGCTTACCGCGTATAATTTATCTATGCATATGTTTGGAGATGCCAACAACAGCACGAGCTCGCGCTGAGGTAGCCCGAAAGTGGAGCCCTGCCCCACATAAATCACAGTCAACAGCACGCAAACGCAAGCTCAGCCAGCAACTCGCCCAGCAATCACCCTGCGTACCACCCACTCGAGCACCACCCACAACACCCCTTTTGTGTCGGCCTTAGCATCTGGCCTAATCGACGGAAAATCGGAGGGTGTCTGCAACTTGCCGCATTAGATACGGATCGCGATTCCTTCCGCTCGATCTTAGCGCCGTCCGAGGAATGGCTATATAAGGCCACGCGTGGGTCGCTTGGTTAACTCTTCTCGTTCAGAATGAAGCTCCTTTCAGCCGCATTGGTCCTGCTCATGTCATCGGCCTTGGCCATGGCCCAGAAGAATACGAACACGAATGAAAACAACATCGTTATTGGAAAAGTTTAAAATAAATACATACATATGTGATTAAACTGAAAGTGTAATTTTTCGTTGTGAATAGTGAGGAAATGTACTTGGTGTTATGTCCGTTCGTTCGCTTTGGAAGGTGTTTAGACTTATCTGGACACTAATAAATATTATATTTATTCAAATATACATAGATAATATATTCAATAAAATAGTATATAAGATGTATTTTGTAAGAGAATTAAATCAGCGCACGAGCCCACTTGAAGTTCAATCACTTTAAGTAAGCTTATCCCGTCCTGGGGGCCTCGAAATCGGGACGGGATGCTTCAATAAGACGCAGAGGCTCCTTGGGACAGTGCTAACGGTTGTGTTAACGGTAACAATAAACGACAAAACCCGTTACGACGAGCGATGATTGCAAGCCAAACGAGCAATTAAAAAGCCGTGTGCCGTGGGAGTTGCCACCCAAAGCCCACATCCTAGAGAGGGAGGCACTCCGGTCCTTGCCACGTACGAGGCATAACCTTTTGGCCTTCATCTCAGCACAGCTGTCACCGAGCGCGCGCGTGTGTGTGTGGGGGTGTCGTTATCCTTCGAATCCAGGATCCCTCGGATGCTCTCGTGCTCCTTGGAGGCATTTTTACGGCTCTCGCTTTTACGCTGAAAGCGGGAATTTTCACGTTGGGTATTTGAAATATGCACGTAATATTGCAAAATTTTAACCGTATATCTTGCATAATTAACTGAGAAAATACTTAGCGCACGAATGAAGGGGCAGGGGGCTTCTCCGCCGCCAGGCATTTATACCGCAGCATCCAAATCTCTTGCAGAGGAGCGAATGAAACTTTTGCAATGATACTTTCGGTCCGCAGGCCACCCATCCTCATTCCGCCACCCAGGTTGTGTGGAATTTTTAATCTGCCATAGAACCCGCAACGGAGCTGAGAGCTCTGTGCTGATCCCACACTGAGAACAATAGTGAGTACTCCTGCAGAATGGTATTATGACATATGGTCATATGGTATTATAAAAAAGATCATAAATGATTAAACAAATAGAGAGTGTGTTTTAAAAGTTCTCACTTATGGTTTTCCCTGATAAATATAGATCAGAAACCTAAAATGTAAAACACCACTGAAGAATACTATCCACTGGGAAATCTGTTTAATTATTCGATATTGTTTAGCCATCCAGTTTCATGTTGGTGTATTCCTCGTGGAGTTTGCACAGGGTCATGTATCTTTCTTTACTGCGCAGCTTTGCATCTTTACGCTTTGCTTAAATATTTTAATTTTTATTGGTCGAAGTTTGCCAACTGTCTTTGGCCGTCGTTGGTTATATGGGCAGGAGGCTTTTCGGCTTTGATAAAGCTGTTAAAAGTGTGTTTATTTTCTGGTGCTTAGAACTGCTGCCGCCCCATAGATAAACTCGTATATAAATGTCTTTTCCAGCTGAACTCGGTCGAATTCGCGGCTCGCGGAGAAGGAAGATGATCCGGAGCCAGGTGACCGACGCATAGAGCGCAGTCGAGGCACATCTGCACTCTAATAGCCATAATCATAGGCCATAATGACTACTCCTCGTTCCGGGCCTGGGCCGAAAAACTCGATCTGTAGCAGGTGGAACTTTGTGAATGACATCGAGCCGAGGTGTGTGTGTGAGTGTGTCATTTGCATAAGAGTAAAGTTCACCCACTCGGATGGTTGGAAATGCAACCTGGCAAAAGTTTTTGCCAAATCTAAATTATAAATAAGCTCAGGGCGGGTCGAAGGGCCAACCAACCAACGAGACCAGGAGTAGGAGCAGGAGCAGCAGCACTTGCCTTCCGAAACAAAACCTCATATGCATCGAAACGTAATGGCAAAAAGGATTTTAAGTGAAGTTGAAGTTGACTACACGACCGCATTGAGGGAGTGCCCCGCCCCCTCTTCTCCTCCGCCCCAAATATTCGCATCCCCCGAGACTACTTACACTATTGCAGTTGCGTGGAAAGTTTGCCGGGTGTAGCGGGATGGTCGATGGAAAGTGGGAGGGGCGGGGTCCCAAAAATAAGCTCAAAGTGAGAACTGAACGCGGCATATTCCGCCCCAGTAGATAAAGTGCAAAGCCCTTCCCCACACCCCTCTATACAGTGTGTATATCTTTCATGTGTGCGGTGTATCTTTCGGGTTGGAGCAACCACCAGACAACCACAGGCAACAGGGAACGCAAGCTTAAATGTCATGTAAAATGTTTCCACTTACACAAATTACTGTGTATAATTTAATTGTGCCACAGACCGGCTGGAAGCCGAATCTGTCCCACGAGCGAGATCATCGCCAGACATACGATTTGCATTGGTTCCACCTATTGGCTCCACCGGATCAGTGAGAGCTATAAAGGGCCCCACCGCTTTCGCCCTGGCCTTCATACCATACTCGCCATGAACTTCATACAGATCGCCGTGCTGTTCGTCCTGGTCGCAGTGGCCTTGGCCAGACCACAGGAAGATCCGGCAAATCTGCCAGCTCCAGAGGCAGCAGCAGCACCACCAGCAGCAGCAGCAGCACCACCAGCAGCAGCAGCAGCACCACCAGCACCACCAGCACCACCAGCTGCAGCACCTCAAGCCGCTCCAGCGGGTGGTTCCGGTAGAAAGAAAAATGTCAATCACAACGTCATAACCATTGGATAAAATTCTTCGAAAGGAAGGAGGCCACAATCTTGATTTAAGAACCCATTGGTACACCCATATTACACGCACTGCGTTAATAAATTATTTTCATTTGCGTCGCAATGTGAGGTATTTATTTCACTTCAATATACACAAGCAGTTTACTGCTTGTTGTAGAACTCGCAGAACATCATCTCTCTGACACGGATTTTAAAGGGTATCTGATAGTCGCGGCACTCCAGCGCTTTGTATTGATTTTCAGTTTTACTTCGCTTTAGGTTTTTAAACTAAGTCTTTTATACTTAAAACGGCAAAACTGTGCATTATTATTAAAATTATTTAAATAACAAGCTGGGTATTTCTCCCAATTTAATCCACCAAGCAGTGTAGTGCTTGTAATGCTGACTCTGCATGTAGCTGAGTAAAGGGCATCTGATAGTCGCGTTACTAGACTCTATCGCTCTGTCTTGTATTTCACTTCTACTTCGTTTTAGATTTTTTAACTAAGGTTTACTTAAAAGGCCTGAAAGCTGGAACTTATTTTTGTGAAACCATCCACTTAAACAATGGATTAACTACTTTAGGGTCAACAAAAATTCATGTCATATTTACTACAGTTATTATAGCGATAATAGCGACCATGGGACCTATAAAGAACTCTTTAGATTCGAAAGAAAATCAATTTACTAGTTCACCGTTTTGTCAAATGCATAATTGGCACTGGAACTAAAGTATTCAATAAATTGTGATTTTAGTGCATTGGGCTAGGGTTGGTAATTACTCCTTTAATTCGATTGATTCCGCTTGGCGGTCAATCAAGTAGAGTAACGAAACATCTGTTTTCCGAATTAACAATAAAATAGTAACCCCTATATGAAGCGTTACACTTCTGCCTACTCAACTCTGCGTTACTGCCTGGTCCCAGAGGTCTAGTTCTTCTAACGCAATCTATCCATTAAAGCGCATCCGAATTCTCTCCAGATATTCATCACTTAAGACAGCAGTAACCAGTATGATGTTGCCTGCACCACCCCTCCCGCGGCCCATGTGCTGTTAACCCTTTCGAAGCTCTGGCATTTTTGGGCCAAATGAAGGATTCCGCTTTGGGTTCGGGACGACGAGGGGTCTCATGTGTGATACGGTTGACAGACTTTTAGCTTCATTGCTTGATTTGTTTAAATGTCTTTACTGTGTTTGGTTTATGGTTTCGGTGGCGTGGTGGAGGCTTCAAGGCTCGGATGCTAGGTGGCTGGGGGTGCTGAGGGTTGGGACCAAAAAATCTTGTTTTTGCCGAGGAAAACTTTGTGGTCCATTGCATTTGCTGATGGATCATGGATAGAAAAAGTTATTTGCACAAGCTGATATAACCCCTCCCCATCTCCCGCTTCCGCTTTCTGTTGGCTTTGTAAATGTCAACATATGCATATAATAATAAAAACAAATATGACCAAACTCTCTGACAGCTTGGCTCAGCACATTTTCCAGTCGCCCTCCCACAGCCAAGGAAACTGAGTGTGTGCTGATAGGCAGATGCGGATACAGATACATTTGTATCTGGCGCATGCATAATGTATAAATAGCTCACATTAATTAATTGCCTTGCCAAGTAATGATTAACATCCAAACGAGATTTGCCGTCCCAGCCATTTTCATTCACTTTTCGGCCCGACTGCAGCCAATTAACCCTTGGCCATGTTATCCGTCAGGCCAGGAACTTTTTGGCCGTGTTTGCCCTCAAAGTATCTGAAAGTTATTTGAACATCTAATGAGCATGGATATGGCTTAATGAATTTGCTGCATAAGCGTGTTTTGAGTATGCAAATTAAGTCGGATGGTTTTCTTTGAAGATTTCAGTCTTCCGATCTTTATAGATTTCCCAAGCCAGTATCACTAAACTTTTCGTTTAATTAATCCATTCAATGTATTTTATAAAAATATGTAGATTTCGTTAGGCCACAATATTATGATAAGATAAAGCTGTTCGTATAAGCAGGGGAAGAATTACAAATCTACATGTAGCTATGTAGCTGGGGGCCAATAATCCTGCTTCTATTTTCGAGTTCCGCTTGTTTGTTTACACTTAAGTAGAATCTGTGTGGGTTTCATTTCAGCGTCTTAGCATTTTGGGCACAAACAAATTACTCGAACTCAGCAAAAAGAGAAAATCCTTGAGACAGACAGACTGCCCGAGGGAGAAAGGAAAAAGCTAGGAAGCTGGCTGCGGCAGGTTGCACGTTGCAGATTGCTAAAATCTGAATTACCCGAAGAAATTGTAACAAATACAAAAGTCAATGGTGCTGCAAAAAGAAGTTTTTAGCTGTCTTCCACTGGCAGAAGGTAAATCTTGCAAGCCAAAACTTTCTACTTGCTTAAATAAACCCCGAGTTGCCAACCGAAACACACACACAAGTACACTCGCACACAGCCTAGAAAGGGTCTGAGATTAAGGGGTGGGGTAGGGAGGGTCCTTAAGCTGATTTTACACATGCACACATGCTGGGGCAGGACTCTTAGAACTTCAGGACTCCGATTCAGGTTCTGAATGTTTCCGATTTGCCCTCTCGCTCTGCTCGCATTTTCGTCAATTTGATTATCTGGCACAGTGGTGATAAATGCTCAAAAATGTTCTATTTCGTGTTCCAAAGTCCATAATTTGATAAAATATTATATTGTAAAATATAATTTGATACCTTTGATAATAATATGTAATCTTTAGCTTTAGTTAAATCGAACAATGTAGCTACAACGAACAAGTTTTCCCCCAAAACGGTTTTGTTAATGGATCGTACTGTCACTTCTGATTTGGTTTATTTTTAGTTTGTGTTTGTTTTTTAGCCGGTCAATTTAAGGGACCGACTTAATGTAAATGTAAAGTCTAGCGAATATCATAAAAAATATTGTAAAAAAAAATGAGATAGAAGTTTTCGAATGGATAAAAAAAGTTATTAAATATGATTGTATGGTTTTTTGTATATTTCTAAGAATATTTTATGTTGTATTTTCTATAAGGTATAAGGTAATATTATTTCCTTGTTGAATATTCTCATTGACATTATTTTCAAGGTGCGTGTTCTTTTTGCTTACGATATTTGACAATGATTTTCTTAGGTATATTTTTAAACTTATATGCTACATACAGAGTCAAACTAATTATCATTATGACGAACGTTGTAATGCATATAATTTGGAAAAAGTTATAGTGTTTTACATGGGATTCTATCATTTCTCTCGTTTGTAAGTAATTTGTATTTTCTATCACTGATAAAATACATTGAATGCATCTCTAAAAAATACAAATTTGGAATGTAAGATGTTAAGCTTTAATTCAAAAAATCCTAAGTATTTATATGGTTGTGTTTAATGCTTAAAAAGTGAAATGATTGTTTTCAAATATCTTTTAGTTAGCATTGGTTAATTTGCTTGCGGTTTTCTAAAATTATGAACTTAAGATTTGATTTGATTTTCATTTGCATTTTTGCATTACTATCGAATAGCCTGTCATTTGTGAGTGTCTACCACTGTGCATCACACTCAGGTTTCTCTGTTTGTTCCGCCTTGCAACCGAGAACGACCTTGGCAACAACAACACCAACAACAATGACGCCAACATGAGCTGATCCAACAACAACAGAAATCAATGGCATACAACTAGCCAAAGCCGAAGCCAAAAGCTCAGAGTCCAGGCCGTTCCTCAAACCCCTTCCCCCTTTCCGACAATTCCTGCCCATCCTGCCCAACCAAGTTGCATGCTCAGCAATTCGTGTGTCGAGGGGGGTGCGGGGTGGGTGGTTACGGGCGGCTCGGAAGTTTGCAAGTTTTGCGCTTCCGTCGTTCGAGGATATTTGTCTGCTGAATTAATTGGAATTAGTCGCGACATGCTTATACCAAAAGTCTAGAATAAACAATAAAATGGATACGGATACCTATTCAAATAAGATTCACACACACACTGGCACAGAAATAGAGGGGGAGAGAGAGAGCGCGTGTGCGAGCGAGAGAGAAACTGAACTTGATGGGGAAACAATGCAAAGTTTTAATGAATTTTGGTTTAAGTTTTTAGCGAGGTCGTGGGTCGAGGGTTCAGATACACGGGGTGGGGCAAATGTCGAGGAGCCCTTTGAGATTTCCTGTAAAATGTATTTGAAACGAGTAACGGAAATTGCATTATTTCAATTACAAATTCGCCGAGTTTGGGCGAGCGAAACTCGAGCAGACGGCAAACGCCGCAGGCAATTAGTCGTGTCACAGCTTTCATTATTGTTTTGTCATATTTGCCCACCTCCCCCAACTTGCGTGTGTCATCTGCACTGTAAGCTCGTAATTAATGCATAAATATATTTATGTATTTACATACAGGCGAGGCGGCAGAGAGGAATAGATTTTATTCAACTAGAGCTGGACGATATCTGAGCTGGATTCCCGCCCCAGAATCGCCCTGCATTCCGATTGTTGTGGCAGCAACAAAGCCAAACAAATGGACTGAGATCAGCTCCCCGCCGGGAAATTCACAGGGGAAGGGCGTCTAACCGACGCAGGCTTTTCCGGCCGCTCCCCGAAGAACTTTCAACAATCACAGCGAGTGCCCGGAATGTCCTCGGGGCGAGACTCGTCACTTCCAAAAAATATGCACTGCGAACAAAAGGGTTACAGAGTTTAAAGGACATTGAAGTCACAATCCAATACAGTACTGTATGCATTTGAAAATGTATAGATCGTTTAGATAAATATTCAAAGCCGTGGAGAATTTTTCAAGTAATTTCGATTTTGTTTGCTACTTTTGTGACACTCTAGTGCTTAGATATCGCAAGATAATGCTGCCAATGACGTACATTTTTGTTTCTCGTATTAATTTCTTAGAACAAATTTGGCCCCGCACCTTTAATATGTTTTTATCAAACTCGGATCAAACCCAGCGTCATTTCTTTCAGTGACTCGAGTTGCACTCTAGTTCCCGCGCTCGATTGGAATTATGTTGGCATAAGGCTCGCACTCGGACAACTCCCTGAAATGGAAATGCAATGAATTGATTTCAGAGTTCGTTTCGGTCGCTCTGAAACTTTGACTATAAGTTTAAATGGAGTTAATGCGCCTCGGGGCCAAATTAGTCGCGAGTGTCGGGGAAATAATGACAGAATGCTGAGTGTTGTTAAGTGATGGTGCTGGTGCCGAAGGACTCCGCACTCCGGAGGGCTGATTAGTGTCGATATTGGCGTGACTGTTCATCGCGCCGCTTGATCTTTAATCTATCGCAATATTGGCTCAGCTTTTAACCAATTTGCTTTGTTGTGATGGCAAAGTGCTCGGCCATTATGCACACCCATGTGTGCGTGTGTGTGAACATACTCATACGTTTTCGTTTGATTGTTTTTGTGCGCCGGCATTTGGTTGGTTGCCGGTGGTAAAAAAACGCCGCCCAACATTATCATTGTTCAATTAAACTTTTCAACTGAAAATCGGCTTTTGTTTTACCGCCGCCGATGGCGCCTGTTCTGTCCAATGCCAAAAACACAAACAGCCACACACACACACAAAGACGCAAAGGACACGGCAACTGCACAGAAAAAACGGCGATGCAAAAAATAAAATCCTCTGTCTGCCATTGTTTAAAACACTCACACATCGAAGCACGGTCGTTTTTTATTTGGCAGTTCAATTTTTAATCGCCATATCAACAGATTCACGCTTGCCCGATCTACTACGCACATTAAGTACACACAGGATGGTAAATGGGGGCGGCATTCTGTGATCTGGGATCTGGGATCTGTGTGCGGGTGGTGCCGAGTGGGTGGTGCTTGCACTACCGAAGCTTCCACAACAATAACAATTACGGCCGTTCCTAAGGACGGTGTTTTTGTTGTTTTTGCAGCTGCCGTTGCTGTACGCACAATTGTGCAAATGTGACATCATCATTTTCATGTTTATGTCGAACAAGTCAAGTGCCACTTACACACATACGCACATCTGTCTGTATATTAATCAGTACAGTGGGGCCTCGTTGGAGGAAAGAAAAACGCTTATAAAGGGTATACAAGATTGGTTCCCCATTGGTTCCCTCTTGATCACTCGCCGAGTAGATTTAACCATGTCCTCCTGTCCGTCCTTATGATAATGATGTGCAATGCTCCCGAGAACTACCAAATTTACAAAATTGAGAAAAAGAACACATGCAGACTCTTGAGAACCATTGACGCGATCCACACATTTGAAAAAAATTTTAATTTTTCAATTATATTACTTGTTTTGCCAATTTCTATCGATATGCCAAACAAATTTTTGGAAATTTGTCCATTGTAATCCCTGTGGCTGGGCAAAGGGTATCTAATAGTCGAGGAACTCGACAATAGCGTTTTTATATATGGAATACAGTCCAACGGAAAAAACACAGTTGACACAGTTGTATTGTAATTCGCAGCACAACATGTGTTCTAATATCGACGTTACCCTTGAACTGAACCGATCACGGCCGCTCACGTTCTCTCTTCTATCCCGCCAACATGCACCGATTTTCATTAGTTAATGCACACTGTGGATGTGTGGGCCGCGTAATGGATGTTCTCGATTATGCCGATTCTGTTGCTGACTGGCCTGAAAATGCAGCTTAATGAAGCAAGCGGCACATAGGAGGCCTATAAAACCCACTCTAACTGCACCGACTTGCACATGGGCCCACTAATTAGTAATAAGTGAAAATTATTTCGTCAACTACATTCGAGTTTCGTGTGTGGTGCAACTGTGGGAAAATAGTTCGACTGCTGCTGTCTTGCTTTCGATTCATTTCATTTCATTACATTTCATTTCGTTTCGTTTTCCTGATTGCTGTAATTAGGTAGCCATAAACAGCGATCGAATGATGTGAGGGGGCGGGGGGGGGCGAGAGGTGCATCGATACGCGGGGTAGCTTCATTAATGAACTTTGACATGGCCTCGGCTGCGCTATCGTTTAATTATTATCGCCAAATTTATGGAAATACATTAAGATGATGACGCGATGATTGCCTAATGGCCAGCCGAAATCAAGGAACGAATCATCAAACAAATGAAGTGCTAAATCAAGCGCGTGTTTCACAACTAATGTGGGTGCTTATGGATAAGTGCCATGGCACAAACACCGAGAAAATGGGGTGGAAAACTTCTTGGGCTGCAAAAGACATATGTGCAAGGTAAGTTTGGTGTATTTTCCAGTGGGTTTTAAATGTATTTACATTCAACGAAACACCTTGAAAGTCTTCAAACACGGAGAGATGAAGATTTTAGCTCTTCTGGCATTAAAACGCCAGAAAGGTCATTTCAAATTTTATGTTTTGTGCCTGCCGTTTAAGTCTCACAATTGCTACAATTGCCATAACGTCATAGAAAAGAACGGAAGTCGGGTGGCAGACAAGGGGGGACACACTTTTGCATTTATTGTTTTTACGAGCTCATCTCGCTGAGTTTCCGGTCCTCCATCCCCCCTCCACCTCATCATCCTCCGCCCAGCGAAAACTCCAGCATGGCTAATTGAAAAATAATTTGTTGTCCAATTTTATTGCAGCGCATACACATACACGCAGAAAGATACAGTCACGGTAAAAAATCAATACCTAGTTACCTTTCTGAAAAAAAAAAAACACTTGAGTCGTTATATCATTACAAAAGATGCATACTATGTATATCTCAATTTCTTGTACAAAACAGTTCGATGTTTAAACCACTTTGTAATTAAACAAACTAGGTTAAGGAATAAGGAAGGAATGAATTCCGTTGACATGTGTACATATATCATAAAGTCCATTAGCTTGTTTCAAAAAGTTCGAAATATATTTAAAAGATTATTGTGTAACAATGCAAAACAAATTAAAATACCATCTGGCAATTGTAGTTTTGCCGAACAAAACGAACCCCATCTGATGGCCTGTGACATATGCATTTTTCTCCGCATGCAGTGGCCAGATATTGAGTTTGCCCGTTGGCACACTTTTTTGCAATGGGCTGTGGGGACGGGGGGAGGTGAGTGGTGGGAGTGCAGGCGCGGGTAACCAAGTTTCAAATTCACTTTCCATACAAATTGCCCAGGCAGAGAGAGCCAGCGACGCTGGCAGTGCTAATGAAAATTAACATAAAATGCTGCTGACAGCAGCCAATCGAGCAAGAAGGCGAGGAGCTAGGCCCCCGTTTTCCGTTCCCCTTTCCCCATTCGCAGTGGCATAACGGTGTTGTCCTTGCCCCGAAAACTGCAGTCAGTGAAGATGCAGCAAACTGATTTTAATGCGATTCAACAGCTCTGCACGCGAGCCCAAAACGTTTTGCTAGTTTTCCAACTCCAGAGCCGAACAGTGGTCGACGGACAGTGGAACTTTGAGTGAAAATAGATTGGGTTCACCTATTCGATCGGAATTAGTTTACAAATGTGATCTATGTTATGTATTTACAAACACAATTATTTACCATCACATGAAATTTCGATATGTTATAGCTTGGCACTTAGAATAACACGCCAGGTAAACTTAAGTGTTTGCCTTATGTTACTATTAAATACTCAAATTTGTGTAATTGAATCTTCAAGTTGGTTAAGCTTTTGACTTTAGATGACTAGGAAGTGCTCTCCTAATCAGGTAATATCTTTTTCGCACCACTTGACCAGCGCAGTGGACCAGTGTGCCACATCGTCGACCGTTTTGCCAGTTAGCCTCTGGGCTCAGGCACTGGATGGCGCTGCATTTTGATGATGTGGATAAGGGTGAGGATGTGGCAGTGAATGCGGATGGGGATGGGTACGAGGATGAGGACGGTGCTGGACGTGGCTGCGGGCCAGAGGGGGCTTGGGGGTGGATCCTGGTGTCTGGCATGGCATGGAGCCATTGTTAAGCTTAACCAAGGTAATCTCTGTGCTTCCATCGCCTATCGTGACAAACTGACATAAATGCCCGCCGGCAGTCGGGCAAGCGCACTGAGCAAAAGACTCCGGCGAGGACAGGAGAAAGTCCAATCAACGCCCAGCTACTTGGAGCCGTGTCCTTCTGCTTTTGGTCTCCGGCACATCCCTTTTCGGCCCGATTTCTGCCCTGCGGTTGCCCTACTAACTATTATTATAGCGGAGAGTGCTACAGAAATTCGGTTGTCTGCCTGGTTGGAGGCACTTGCCAAAACGCCGCCGTTTCTGCAACCATTGCGTCCGATTTGTACCACGCGGCCAAAACCCCTCCCCTTCACCACCACCCACTTCCCGTCCATTGTGGCCCACTCGACGCCAATTGACGGAAGTTCATTGGTTAGCAAATGACAGTTTTTGTACGCTCATTAGCATTATTTGTCAGTACTGTGGTTTTCGGCTCCTCTGCAGCGTAGTGAGCTGGGCGACGTGATCGTTGTGATACACATCCCACTGGATCCCTCCGTCTATCTCCATTTGTCCGGAGGCCAAACCAATGTGGCGTGCTCAATGGTGGGGATTGCACTTTCGGAGAAGGTGATTGGGCTGCCTACCAGATAATTGCTGACGGGCTTGTTTAGAATGTAGAATGTACTAACTGTGGCTAACTTAAGTGAGTCTAAACGACCTATTTGGGAAGAAAGTCAATTCAATAAGGAAATGGGAAATGCTTCGTACGGATGCTACCTAGTTCAGAATCAGTTATTTAAGTATCGAAATAAATCAGTTTTTACCAGGCTTCATTCAAGTACAAATCTAAGACAAGCTCACAGATAACATGATGCAATTTACCTACTGATGATGAGTTATTTGATTCTTTGTTTTATCAGCCAGCCGACTCGTTAAGGAACTTTCCATCCCCCTGTGCAATTGTTAATGCCATTAGCCCACATCCAACTTTCAATGGCCACCCAACCCGACCTGTTTCGATATTGTTCATAACTCTTTCTTTCCAAAAGTGCACACCTTAAGCCCATTATCTCAACATGATGCTTATCTCGGGTCTGATGATCGTTACCGTTATTGGTTATGACAACTTTTGTGTTACTTTGCCTGACGACGTTTGGCAAATGAGTTATTGATTTTTAATTTACCACACACGACATTTCTCGAGATTCTCTAGCAGCAGCAGCAAAAACTTTTCATTACTTTCTGAATCAGCCCTCAAACTCCTTCTTTTTCGCATCACAAAATGCAGCAAGGCCCGGAGCACTGAGAAAAAATCGTTAGAAATATAATAGCCAACCATAATGGATTTCTAATTAAATATTATCTTTAGGCGCTTCAAAGGATTCATTTTGGGTTGGTTTGCTTAGCCGTAAATGCATAAAAAGCTTTGACATCCAGCTTGCATACAGTTTATTTAGTAATAATATGTGCTGACGTGTACATAAGTAAACAATTGCAGATTGGAAACCTTTCAGTAAGTATACCCAAATTTATGACTTTAAGGAAAAGCCCCTTAAATGCAACATTTCGCGGTTTCTTTAAGTGCAGGCCTTCTTCACCCCCCAGCCGTTGTTCCAATCCATCTACCCCACTGACAGTCGCTTATTTTCGCATTAAAAAGCAAGGGAATGGAGACACTTGCATCATTTTTCAATATGCCGTTGCAAAGTCGAAACTTTGCTCGGCACATAACTTTGCAGAGCACAGGAGTCGAACTCGAGCCCCAACTCAAACTCAAGCTGAAACTCAACTCATTAATAAAACACACACCCACACAACAGCACTCGCATTAACACACACACACGTGCATCGGAGAGAAAGCAACGGTAACATGTAATTGCATTTCTTTGGCGCGCAGGTTTCTTCACATCACATCACATGTCATCATTTGTACGTCGGTGTGCGTGCGTGTGTGGTTGTGTGCTGGTAATGGTAACGAGCGCCAACGACTTTTGCTTACGCCCTAAAAACTATGCTATACGAAAGTGCAACGCATCGGCAGCCCCAGCGGGACCCGAAACTCTTCAGGACTCCAGGACTCCAGGACGCCAGGACAACCAAGACACCAGAACGCCAGGACTGCGGGACTCTGGGACAAGCAACCACCGAAGTTAACCAATATAGCGACACAAAAGCGTGTTCTACATAATAGATCTGGGCACGAGTGCTGCCGGTTAGTGGGTGGATGATGGGACGGATTGGGTGGAAACGGGTGATATGCTACGGTTGAAGTGATTTTCAAGGAAATTTCACCGTTTGTAGATTGCAATCATCAGACTAATGGTTCCGAGACAGATGGGAACAACATAGCAGTCAGCTGTGATTATTGATTGGCAGTCATAGCTATCAAACCAATCGCCTATAAATATATTTATAATAATTAAAGCTTCTTCTATGCTAATGAACTGATACAGTAAATGACTGCTTAAAGTATCAAATTTTTTTAAGAAATATACTTTAATTTCGTTTTACCAGAATGCGGCCTCTAATTTAAGTTGCCGTTTCGAAATCGGAGTGAAAGGGATTCGGTGTATTACAGTTGCACTACACAACACTGCATTTGGCGGTGTTCAACACTCCTGCTTCGCATACTAGAGAGCTCTTTACCAATTACGTGCGCTTCATTGCTTCTGGAGCCATTAGTGTGATTACGTTTCATTGTCTGCCGAGTTCCGAGTCCTGGGTTGGTGAGGGTGTGTGAGTGCTGGTGTGAGTGCGAGTGTGAATTTCTGTGCAGTGTGCGTGTGTCCTCGCTGCCTTTCAATTGTGTGTCAAAATGTAGTCATGACGAGACTGACAGTCGTCGGTCTAGTGGAATCAGGGGAGAAAGTCAGAGGGCCAGAGGGATCTGAAGTGGAGAGAAATGGAGAATGGAGCAGACCAGCCACGTACATAATTGTATCTTAGTTACTTACGATTGCACAAATTTGAATTCAATTATGTTTTACTTATGTATTGCTGTGCTATCTTCTGGCAAAAGAAATTGCATGTATTTCGTCTGGAATTGAATTATGTGACCGAGCAACAGACAGGGAGAGCATGTGTCTCAGAGCAGAGCAGACAAAGACCGAGAACTGATTGTTGGGACTCCTCCACCAGCCAGCCCCTCTTGGCTGCAGTTTAATTTGCAATTTTGTAATTTAAAAGGACATTTTTCAGTTCGATAGTTCAAATGATGCCAGACCATGGCTGACTGAGTAGCAACTTGGCTGGCTGGCGGTTTTAGATTCGTGTTTGAAATATTCAAATGCAAATTGCGAATGCAATCTATCGAAGTAGCCCACCAAGAAAAAAGCGCCGTAAATCCAGGACTCTGCTCGACTGTCGGATGCCCAGGAATATAAACTATCCGGAAATTACTTCGCAATGGTTCAAATGCAATTCATCATAATTTATGCTTAATTAACCAAGGTATTTGCTGACCATTGTAGGAATCTTAACACATTAATTGTGAATTAGAAAGTCATTGAGCCATCAATTGCACAATTATTGCAGTTGAAGTAGTGAGTTTGAGCTCTTTCCTATATAAATTTAAATGATCCACATGCTAAAGTGTTTAAAGAATAAGGTAAACACCATTTAATTAAAATTAAAATGATTCGTACTTTGGCTCGACGAAAATCCATTGATAACTCGGCGTACAAAGTTAATTGAACATTTCGATGCTGAAACGCTTGTGAAGCATTCAATATCAATTGCCCTAATACAGCCCTTGGTATCCTTTATCCTATGGCCAATCCCGGCTCCACACACAACACAATCTGCGGCATTTTATTTTCAATTTAATTTTGCGTTCTGTAATTAAAGCAAGGACCAGGATTATTTATTTATTTATTAGAATGCGCAACTGATTTTGCGTTGATAATTATATGGTCACCCAATGCTGCCCTGCCCCTTCTCCGCGTTTTTCTGCATTAAATATTTACCATAATTGAAGTGACAAGCACAAATGCCACTACATGGGAGCGGATTGGAGTGGCATCCTCCGATCCCCGCGTCCGTTCCAGGCCCTGCTCTCCCAGAATCATCAGCAGCTGCTAATTGTGTGCAAGCTCATTAACATAACCGCAGGCCAGGCCCGCAATCCACGCCTCCAGCCTGGCCTCGCCAATTGCAATATGGTCGGGAGACCCGGCAAAGGCCTCCAACAAACAGCTGCCGCAGGTCCAAAACGGAGTGGGGTCAAGGCCAGAAGGGAAACGGTCAGAGATTAGGGGTTACGGGTGGCGTAGTATGGTGCCAGGATAAGCGAACGCAATCCCTAGTTAGTTATTATGGTATTCTTCTCCTGAAATGTTTTAAGACCTATTGGATGGTAAGAGGAAAGTAAAACCATCAGTGTAAGTTATTCATAAATTATGAATACTATTATGAATACAATGTGTTGTTCTGTGAAATGAGCTACTCCTAAATCCGACTGCATTTCGCATCACCTAATGCCGGGGTATTACTTCTGGTCGCTCCATTTGTGGATTCGAATCATCCCTTTGATCTCCCTGCTAGCCCCGCTACCCACTCGCATCTGGGATCTCTTAAGCCGCATCTTCGGCGAGTGTGTAAGCCCCATTGTATATCATAAGTGTCACACTGCATATGCATATCTTAATGCTCCACTCAGGGCAGAGGGAGCGCATCGCCAAACCCGACAAAATGAATTATGGCCGCTAAATTGTAAAATATACGCCAAATTCCAATAAATCAAACTACGGACGGACTCATACTCGCTGGCCGACACGCACAGCAAATCGAAACTCGAAATGAGTTTTATTTTCTCGCGCTGTTAAGGGGGCATAAGAATCCAGAAATACAGAAATGCACGGCATACATATGCATTTTGTTCGATGTGGCTTCCGGGGGGGGGGGGGGGGGGACCTACGATATAGTACGAGTACGTATATTTATGTATAAATCATGTTGCCATGTTTTTATGCCTTTCGCCAAGTTGACGACTTTCTATTAGCACAGGCGTCTCCTATAAAGGCGGGTTGGGGGGTTCTTGGTTCTTCATCGCCCTGGCTTCTATCTCCGACCACGCCCACTTCTCGGACTGCTCCTTCTTTAAGCAGAGAGTGCATGAATATTTATGACGCAACATTTGGCATAAGTGGCACTCATTTTCAATAATCATCTTAAGCAGATTATGTTAAATGTCAACCATTAGTCATAATGGTCAAATGTGATTTTTGATTTACTTGACAGTAATTTTGTTCAGTGCATATATGTGATTCTCTTAGACTTTGCACTCGCATTTCTCCATTTCGCATTTTATTGCCAAGTACTATAGCGAAGGAAAACGCATAAAATCGGAGAGCAACCGAGGACAATCCCGAACCATGTCCTGAACCGAGTCGAGGCCATTTATTATGTGGAATTGTTAGGGCTCTGTTATAAACGCTACGTACTTGAGCACCCTCGGCGTTTTTTTTTTATGTGTGCGCTGCGGATTAGCGGAAAGAACAGCGTAACGTTTTCATTGTGCGTAAGAATTTTCCAACAGAATCCAGCCCAACTCCCCCTCCCCCTCCATTCCTGGATGGCTGGTCAGGTGAAAAGTGGTTGGCTATTAATTTGAGCGCTGCGTCAGATGACATTAGGCATGTTAAGCATTCTGTTGAATCACTTGAGCGCTAACGAGGTGCCATTTGAAAAGCTGAAGCTGCGGCTTAAGCTTTCCTTCATTAAAGATCTCAGTTACTTTTGGCCCAAATTCGTCTTGTTTCTGTTGCCATTAATCTTGGGCTTGGGCATCCTGCTGAGCTTCTCCTTTGTGTTTGCATATCTTCGTGGCTGGCTGGGCCACAGAAACTTGCAGGTTGCAAGTCCGAGGCCAACAAAAAGAGGACGACTTAAAATAACCAATTTCATGGCGGGGCAAAAGCCTTTTATCAAGCTCTGCTCAATATGCAGCTCTGGCTGTGACTTCTGCTCCTCCAGGCTACTTCTTCTTGCCGGCTCTTGCGGTTTGGGGTTATCACAACTCTCAACTCTTAACTCCCTCTGCCTGCCAGGTCCTTGCTGAGTCCTCTCTGTTTCCTGCTTGGTTGGCAGGTATGCATCAATTCATTGCCTAATCTATTTGCTCCTGACTCCACCTGACGCCATCTCCATCCCTCCTCTTCTCCTCTGCTCGCTGTTGTTTTCTCATTTGCTCTTTGCTAGATTGTGTGTTTGTAATTTAATGTCCTTCGCTGCTGACAGGACGCGTCTGTGGCCACTGACACGGTCAGATCGACAACAAAGGATCCATTACAGGGAACTTGAGATCAGGATCAGGTTTGAAAAGAATGTGGAATAAGAAGTGTGCGGTGTATTTCAAAGTTGATTACAAAATATTCATCGAAATCTTACTAAATTTAAGATAAAGGACACGTTAAAAATATACACTCGTTTGAATACTTTAATCTTTGCTGTGCCCAAAAAAAAACTGGAATTTCTGAATTCATTGTAAATTCTATTTCTTAGTTGGGTTATAATAAATGGTTTGTTTTTTATTTTATTATTTATTAAGATAGCTATTCGTGTCAGGTTTACAGTTCAATTTTATCCATTTAAATTGATTTTAAAAAAGATTTAGGTTAGTTAACGATTTATTTAATTATTTGGGATGCGGTTGAAAATAACTCTAGTTTAGGTACTCGATTTGGCAGTTAAAAGGCGAGACACACAGCGTCTGTATTGAAATCCGTTGAAAAGATTAGAGCAACAAGAATCTCATCTAATGGGCTACGTGCCCCCCGCCCCTCGTTGACAGCAGCAGCCCTCTTAACTGCTTTTCGAATGCAGTTATGTCTGCCAACCTCCTCGCAACTGGGACAAGATTTCACACTCAGAGGCATCAATCAGGAGGGGAGCACCGAAACAGGATACGCAGGAAGAGGCGGTTGAGAGGCTAACCTGTTTGGCTATGCAAACCACAACGCTGACCGCCTGACCCAACAAATTACTCAATTTCTTTGTGCCCGGCATGAATATCGCCGCCCGGGAGATGAGCCCCGTTCTGCCCCTGCTCCTGCTCCTGCTCCTGCTCCTGGTCCCCTGGTGGCAGGTCTCCAACCGCGTGCCTGGATGATCCCAGAGGACGAGCTTTGCCTGGCCCGGCAGCTGGAGGCAGTCATCAACAATCAACTTGGGGACGAGCACAATAAAAATGAAAACCGAAACCCGAATTACTTGCGGCCATCTCTTCGTCTTGCCGTCTCGCTCGCGCCGTGCTCTATCTCGGTCTGTCAAGTTATTTGCTAACTTTTATTAATGCCGAAACGTACGGCAACGATTTACAACGACAATAAAAGCGCGTCCCGCTCCTGCTATCATATCGCACAATGTCGCTCCTAGTCATAGTTATGCCACTTGCCTCCGCTATCACCATCGCCATCGCTATCGCTATCTAACCCAACCAAGGCGAGGCAGGCCAAGCCATGCCATCCGCGCTATCCACGCCATCCAAGCCGGGCCAAATCCAAGGCGGACCACCAAACTCCCAGGCACCCAGGCAGCAAAACCAGGGGCTACAGCCAAGACGGTGGCAAGGAAGCCTTCCTCTCGTATCCTGACAATGCCCAAGAAGGTGCGGATCTCGATTTATGTGCACTGCACGCAGTCCTCTTCGCAGTGCCACCACCCCCACCACCAGGCGATGGAGCTTTCAATGGGCGGAAGGATGTAGGGATATCGACTTATGCGTTCCCTTTTATCACCACTGTAGGGATATGACAGCACTCAAAATATCACTTTAATCGATGCATCTCGTTTCTAGTTTGAAGACGATATGGTCCTACCGTATAAAATATATTAAATGGTTTTTAGTGTTTGTTTGGGAACGAGACACCCTGTATACGCGAACAAGTCACCCTTTATCTTTATTTACATTCTTATTTGTCTGCAGCTTCATCGGAGCTTATCAGCGGAATCACTGTAAGCATCGCACCGCTGTAATTGTCCGCGAGCTTGCCCAGTACTTTTCCAAACTTCTAACTCCCTTCTAACTGTAACTTGTTTACGTCTTATGCTAGACTAATCGTATGGCGTGATTACAGCCAAAGCTGAAGTCAGTCACAATTTTGATCTGCGAGAAAACGTACGCATCGGTGTCGAAATAATTCATATTAAGTGTCTGAACTTAACCAATAAATGAAAATTAACAGTAACACTGGCGGTTTTATTTATAAACATAAAAATTGGTCCTTCGAGCCGGATAACCGGAAGTGCGTTTCGTTCGGGCATTTGATTTTGATTATTGGCCTTTTTGGCAAACGATAATCTATAGATTCCTACATCGTGTAGAATCGTTCCCTTCTTTCGACCACCATGCGGAGTGTGATTCAACAACGGGGCTTCTGCAAAGGCCAAATTACTCGTGCGCATAATAATGCCTTAAAATTTGTTGATGACATTCACTCAGTGCAAACAATAGTTGTCCGCCTGGCGCAACTACAGGAAAATTATTTGCGGTTCGTACGGCTCTCGGAAGAGCTGTATGCATTTCAATCGGAAGCCGATTGGGAGAACCCTGACGAGGATTTTGACGCATATGAGGACAAACATTATGCTACACACGCTATTCTCAGCAATACTTTGGAGGAGTTGAGACGGGATGTCACCTCAAACAGTATTGATGCCACAGTTCAAGCCGCAGGCACACCCCAGAGAAGTCATGTCGATTTTCAGTTCGAGAGAATTAAACTTCCGACTTTTTCTGGAAATTATGAGGACTGGAAACATTTTTCGGACATGTTTATTGGATCGATTGCTTCCAATTCGAGCCTGACGGATTGCCAACGATTTCATTATTTAAAATCGTACCTTGCCGGAGACGCGCTTTCATTAGTTAAACATATTCCAGTTACTAATGACAACTATCGGGAAGCATGGGAGCGGCTGGAACAGCGATATAACAAACAATCGCTAATTATTCGATCGTTCTTAAACAGTTTCATGAGCCTTCCGAGTGCTATAAATTCAAATATCGGCACAGTGCGGAAAATTGCCGATGGTGCAGACGAAGTTATTCGTGGTCTACGAGCTCTTAATTGCGAAGAGAGGGATCCCTGGCTAATTTTCATTCTACTTTCAAAATTAGATAGCGATACCCGCCAAGCCTGGGCGCAGTGCGCAGAATCCGAGGAAAAAGGTGTGACCATCAACCGATTCTTGAAATTTCTCACATCACGCTGCGATACGTTGGAGGCTTTTGAATTAACTCGATCAACCCAAGCTCGACGCGCAGCTACCACGCACCACGCAGACACGCATCCAAGACGGGAAGAGCCGAAGTGCACATCGTGCCAGCAGAATCACCAACTGTTTAAGTGTCCTCAATTCATCGCACTCGACATTGCATCTCGCCGAGACTTCCTCAAATCAAGAAAGCTCTGTTTCAATTGCCTCAGCCCGGCTCATATGGTGGGCAACTGTACATCGAGGCATACTTGTCGGATCTGCCGCCGCAAGCATCATACTTTGGTTCATGGCTCGTCGCAGCCAATTCAAAATGGCAACAACATTGACACAGCAAGTGTTGACAGCCGCGATCGACCAGCAGTCTCACATGCGGGATCTACAATTGGCCACAATCAACCGCTAGCTCGAGAAGGTCATCGCTTGGGAAGCGAGACTCCCGCGGAAAACAACTTTACGCATCATACTCTGGAGAATATTCCGGCGGCTGGTTCTCAGACTCTGTTGCCAACCATCCTTGCTGACGTCATCGACGCCTGGGGAAACACTACAACCTGCAGGCTGCTCCTGGACACTGGATCTACAATAACCTTGGCATCGGAATCATTTGTTCAGCGAATAGGCGTGCGTCGAACGCACGCACGGATTTCTATTCTCGGTCTCGCCGCCAACAGCGCGGGCGTTACCCGAGGACGCGCACATATCAAGCTGCGCTCTCGTCATTCGGGCCAAACTGTCGAATTGGTCTCGTTCATTCTCACCTCGCTGACGTCATCACTTCCTGCCCAAGTTATTGACACCTCATCCTCTACGTGGAGGCAAATCTGCGAGCTTCCTTTGGCAGACCCAACGTTCTGCACACCTGGAGCAATCGATGTCATTGTTGGATCGGATCAACTTTGGTCTCTATACACAGGAGATCGGAAACACTTTGGTAACGACTTTCCTATCGCTCTCAATACTGTATTTGGTTGGATTCTTGCAGGCTCTTACTCTGCATTCGATGATCACCCTACTTCTGCGGTTACTCATCACGCGGACCTAGACACGATGGTTCGTTCATTCATGGAGATGGACAGCATTCAGCCTAACCAGGCTCTCCTGGACGCCAGCGATCCCACAGAGCGTCATTTTGCTGCCACACACAAGCGCTCGACGGACGGGGTGTACGTCGTCGAGTATCCCTTCAAGGAAAAGGCACCGCCTATTGATTCGACCTTGCCACAGGCCATCAATCGCTTCTTCTCGCTGGAACGCAAATTTCGTCGGTATCCAGAATTGAAGCAGCAGTACGAAGCTTTCCTGGACGACTACTTGCAACGTGGACATATGGAAAAACTGACCTCGGCTCAGGTTGAAGAGTCCCCAGACACCTGCTTCTATTTGCCGCACCACGCTGTCATCAAACTGGACAGTCTGACTACCAAATGTCGTGTAGTTTTTGATGGATCAGGAAAAGACAGCTCTGGAGTATCGCTCAATGACAGACTACATATTGGTCCACCGATTCAACGCGATCTTTTTGGCGTTTGTCTACGCTTCCGGCAGCACCAATATGTTTTATGTGCAGATGTCGAAAAGATGTTTCGAGGCATTAAAGTCTTTAAGCCACACACCAATTTTCAGCGCATTGTTTGGCGCACGACTGAGAATGAACCTCTGCTTCATTTTCGCCTGCTGACGGTTACCTACGGATTGGCACCGTCACCATTTCTGGCTGTTCGAGTTCTAAAGCAACTTGCCGACGATCATGGCCATGAATACCCTGCAGCAGCTCACGCTCTTCTGCACGATGCCTATGTGGACGATATCCCGACAGGCGCCAACACATTCGAGGAGCTTATGATTCTCAAGGACGAGCTTATAGCCCTCTTGGATAAGGGAAAATTCAAGCTACGCAAATGGAGTTCTAATAGTTGGCGTCTTCTGAAATCATTACCAGAGGAAGATAGATGTTTTGAACCTATCCAGCTCCTCAACAAATCAGCTGCGGATTCACCTGTCAAAGTTCTTGGTATCCAATGGAACCCTGGGAAGGACGTCCTGTATCTCAACCTAAAGGGATGCGATGCGACCATTTCTCCGACGAAAAGAGAACTCTTGTCTCAGCTATCAAGAATTTATGATCCGCTTGGACTGGTAGCGCCGGTCACAGTTCTACTCAAGCTAATCTTCCAAGAAAGCTGGACAAGTGTCCTGCAGTGGGACGACCCCATACCTGAAAGTCTACGTACGCGCTGGAGAGCCTTAGTAGAGGATTTGCCAGCACTTACGCAATGCCAAGTACCACGGTATATTGCGTCACCATTTCGAGATGTTCAACTACACGGATTCGCCGACGCATCCTCGCACGCCTACGGTGCGGTAGTTTACGCTCGAGTTGCAGTTGGATGCAGCTTTCAAGTAACTCTGGTTGCCGCCAAAACACGGGTGGCCCCGATCAAGCCCGTATCAATTCCACGTTTGGAGCTAAACGCTGCGTTACTTCTATCTCGATTGCTTTCTATTGTCAAAACATCACTAACAATTCCTCTTTTCAGCACGAGCTGCTGGACAGATTCAGAAATTGTGCTACACTGGCTTTCAGCTCCCCCTCGACGGTGGAACACCTACGTCTGCAACCGAACTTCTGAGATATTGAGCGACTTTCCCCGTAGCTGCTGGAACCATGTTCGCACGGAAGACAATCCTGCAGATTGTGCTTCCCGAGGACTTCATCCGTCAAAGCTTCTGGAGCATCGACTGTGGTGGAAAGGTCCGTCTTGGCTGGCCACACCCACCTCTGAGTGGCCACCTTCTACAAGCAAGTTCAGCGTATCTTCAAGTTTCGATGTCAACACCGAAGAACGAGCCATAAAGCCCACGACTCTACATAACTTTCCTGATGAAAGTATACACGAGTTACTCATCCACAAATTCTCAACCTGGACGCGTCTTATAAGGGTATCTAGCTACTGTCATCGCTTTATTCACACTCTTCGATCCCATCATAGGAATTCGGCACCATTCCTTACGTCTGAAGAGTTGCTGGACGCACAGCGCCGACTTATTCGACATGTGCAACAAAAATCCTTTGCCAGAGAATATGAGCAGCTAGAGAATCGACGCCAGCTTAACGCTAAATCGCATCTTATCCGGTTTTCTCCGTTTCTGGATGATTATGGAGTAATGCGAGTCGGTGGGAGAATCGAGCAATCTACACTCAACTATAACGCCAAGCACCCGATTCTGATACCTAAAGATACACCACTAGCTGGACTCCTGGTTCGACATTTTCATGTCTCCTATCTGCACACTGGAGTTGATGCAACGTTCACCAATCTTCGTCAGCAGTACTGGATTCTGGGAGCCCGCAATCTCGTCAGAAAGGCAGTCTTCCAATGCAAATCCTGTTTTCTTCAACGAAAGGGCACAAGCAACCAGATCATGGGAGAGCTACCAATTCCTCGAGTTCAAGCTAGCCGCTGCTTTCAACACACAGGGCTGGACTACGCTGGACCGATCGCAATCAAGGAATCAAAGGGAAGAACTCCACGCATCGGAAAGGCATGGTTTTCTATTTTCGTGTGTCTCACTACAAAGGCACTTCACATCGAGGTTGTTAGTGAGCTAACTACACAGGCTTTCATCGCAGCCTTTCAACGATTCATTGCCCGCCGAGCGAAGCCTACTGACCTGTATTCGGATAATGGAACAACATTTCATGGAGGCAAGAAAACTTTGGATGACATGAGACGTCTGGCCATTCAACAAGCCAAAGATGAGGAACTAGCAGGATTCTTTGCCAATGAAGGGATTTCTTGGCACTTTATACCCCCGTCTGCTCCACATTTCGGAGGGATGTGGGAAGCTGGAGTTCGCTCAATTAAACTCCATATGAAACGAATACTTGGATCAAAGGCTTTAACGTTTGAGGAGCTCTCTACTGTCCTGACCCAAATTGAAGATATCCTGAATTCACGCCCGCTGTGCCCAACTGGGGATAATTCTTTGGATCCACTGACGCCTGCTCATTTTTTGACTGGATCTCCGTATACTGCATTGCCTGAACCCTGTCGTCTGGATATGCAAGTCAATCGATTGGAGAGGTGGAATCAGCTGCAAGCCATGGTTCAAGGCTTTTGGAAAAGGTGGCATATGGAATACCTGACATCTCTTCATGAGCGGACAAAGTGGCATCTGGAAACCGAGAATCTGAAGATCGACACACTGGTAGTACTCAAGGAGCCCAATCTACCGCCCTCTAAATGGATTCTTGGCCGCATCACAGCAGTGCACGCAGGAATCGACAACAAGGTCCGAGTCGTTACAGTGAAGACTGCTCACGGATTATACAAACGCCCAATTGCCAAAATCGCTGTACTGCCTCTCTGCTGAACAACCGTTCAGGGGGGCCGGTATGTTTGGGAACGAGACACCCTGTATACGCGAACAAGTCACCCTTTATCTTTATTTACATTCTTATTTGTCTGCAGCTTCATCGGAGCTTATCAGCGGAATCACTGTAAGCATCGCACCGCTGTAATTGTCCGCGAGCTTGCCCAGTACTTTTCCAAACTTCTAACTCCCTTCTAACTGTAACTTGTTTACGTCTTATGCTAGACTAATCGTATGGCGTGATTACAGCCAAAGCTGAAGTCAGTCACAATTTTGATCTGCGAGAAAACGTACGCATCGGTGTCGAAATAATTAATATTAAGTGTCTGAACTTAACCAATAAATGAAAATTAACAGTAACACTGGCGGTTTTATTTATAAACAGTGTTCATTCCAATCCGATGCTTTTTGATATATGTTCCAATGTTGCTTAGTTCGAAATTATAAAACTTTAACGAACATGTCGTAAGAGCTTAGCTTTCTTCTAAGATCATTAATCTTTACATCTGTGTATCAAATATCGTCTTTCAACAAGATGCAAAAATATGTTAGATTATGTCATCATTGATTGATTCGACATATATTAATATTAATCTAATCTTAGTTGTGTTGAAGAGAAAATTTGCACTTTTGAATATATACAGCACTGATACTGCCACGGAATTCGAACGGCGAGGGTATCGTGCATAAAAAAATGGCTCTGGCTTCGTCCCACTGCTGTTCCTGGCAGACACACAATGCATGGAATGTGAAAATCTTAAAGACTTTTGAATTGCCAGCCATAAATGCGCATTTATTTCTATGCTCAAGTTGCTGGCAAAGGAGTTGGTGGATGGTGAAGTCGTTTGGACCGGGAAGATGAGAACCGGCAGGCTGCGTCACTTTGTCTCATTTTTGTGCTTCGCTGACAAACGCAGCCGTGCATATGCTGCTGGCCACCCACACACACATGCTGAGAGTTATTCGGAGGAGTCCCTATACCCGGTTCAACTGCACCTAGCCCCAATTCCCACTCCCTTTTGGCAGTCAACGCATATTGGTAGCTAAGTTATCGCATTTGCGACAACAATGCCAAACGCGGCAGAGATCTGCCACGGAGCAGTGGGACCCGGATTCGGATCCGGGCTCGGAATCGGACTCGGAATCGGAATTGAAAGCTCCAGCAGGGGAACCGGTGGGGATGTCAGTTGGGGAGCAGGAGCTGGAGAGATAGTGCGAGTTGCGGATGCAGAGGAGTCACAGTCGCGTTTCCACCTCGAATCCCAGTTGACTATTGCACTGGCAAAAATCTATTATATATAATTACAACCCTGGGAATAAAAGCATGACTCAGATTGTTGTTTTGTTTGACTATTTCGCTGAAAAATAAAACTAGAAGGATACATATTAATTGCGTATCCAAATTACTTTTAAAAAGCGACTTTTACCAAAACAACCTTTTCAAAGAGTATATTATTTTAAAGCTACTAAAAAATCCCTTTATTTGTTTTTACCTTTTAAAGTCTGAAATACTTAGCAATTTCTCTCGGTGCGCGGCATCTTTTACACTTGCTTGCATATTTTTGCCATTTGAATTTGTAAAATCAACATCCATTAATCTGCACTCACACTTGCCGCACCACCAGACCACTTTCGACGACTGCATCTTCGTCGCCTCGTTTTGCATGCTCGGTTTCATTTTTGGAGCTGAGCTGCAGAAGCCAGAAAATATGAAAAATCTTCTAGTTATACTAGAAATGCTAAAAGCAGAGGGGCTCTGAACTGGGACCGGGTGGCAACGGAAGAAAAAGCTTTGGCAGTCACTGCCAGTTGCCGTCGTCAGTTAGCATCGTTTGCGATAGTCTGGGCCACGTCACACTGCCGCACCATATCGCAGCCCCACCCCCCCATCCAACCCGATTTCCACTCACTCCATTTTCAGCCCCGTCTCCCGATCCCCCTCTGCAGAACCCTTGCTGCTTGCATTATTTGCATTTTACGAGCTGCCTTGCACTGGGAAGGTTGCCACACTCTGGTGGATCGAAATGGGGAGTGTTTACAGGGAGTGTTACCCCTTCCCGTTTTTACATGGATTCAGGCTAGTGACGAAACTGTTTTAGGTAGCGATTTTGGCTGGTGCTGCCGAGACCACTCTAATGAGCTTCAGTTTACGGGGATAATTATCCCAAACGACCGAAGTAACCCACTTAAGTATCATGGTTCAAAAATGCAACCAAAAATAGGATGGTTCCGGTTTTAACTTGCTTTTTGGTCCTTTGGCTTGATGTTGATTGAGGACTTAAATGTGTCCTAAATATTGGAGGTTAGGTTAGTGAGCACATAGTACTTGCTTTTAATTGTCATGTTAAAATCAATTTTATTTATTTAAACTAATTACATAGTCTAGTCTAGAATGAAATCTGTATTATATGTGCACTTTTAAGGAGCTGTACGCTCTACAAGGTCAAAAACTAGAATAAATGAGCATTCTTTTTTATTATTATTAGACCCGTGGCAAAACTTTAAAATAGGCATTTCGTTTATTTGGCAATTATACGCCAAACTTCAGTACCGACTAAACATGCTATAAGAAGGATTTCTGCGGACTCACAGATATTTAATATTTTCCACCCTGTTCATATTAAAGTAGCGCTAGTAGCGATTCTTCGATTCGCCGTCACAGCATATGCTTTAATTACCGCACCACGGTGCTTCATCCACCTCCTGATGGCATCGCTTCGCGAGGGTGCTGAGGCCTGCTGCTGGTGCCGATGGCACCGATCCGCTTTTCCGGCCATAGGTGCACCTCGGGTTCCGAGCCCGTGTCGCCCCTCAATCCGCAGAAGTTACGCCCGCCATAACGTTGTCAACATCGACGGAAGTGCATGTGTTTTTCCGTTGGAATAACTCCATTGTGTGTTTCAGTGCAGTCGGGCGAGCATCAGCGAACCCGCCCAGTCACCACCCCACTCTATCTGGCATTTCTCAAAACAAAATGGGGCAGCTGATACGTCTAGGCAAGGTACAAGGTAAGCCCACTTTACGAAACGTAAGAATAAAAGAGCAGAGTCGCAGATGTACAGTTGAGCTACCATAACACGAACTGCCACATCTGCCGCTAAGAAGTTTAGTTTCTGAGACTGAGAGTTGTGGAATACAACTCACGTGCATTGACACATCCAAACTAGTTCGACTTACACGAAAGTTTGAGTTATTCTGCTTGTATTTATATTTGTAAATCAATATGCATTTACTTAAGCAAAGTAGACATTATTTGTTTTTACTTTGCAACAAAACTGTCAAGACCACTAGGTTTTTATAGCTACTCTTAAGTATACTTAATTTAATGTTTAGTATATTATAATCCATTGGATGAGCAACATTTTACTAGATGATGTGTAGTGTTGAATAATTTGTTTTGAGTACGAGCTGTTCTTAAATCTTCTGTTCTTAATTTCAGTGTAGAAATGCATCCACATTCTCTTTTGAAGTATGGCTTCCTTCATTCCATGTGGCAGACATTTGGCGCAGCGATTTGGGCGGCCTTAAAGGGCAATCCCAGTGGCGGAAAAGCTTAAAGCTGCACACGCCTTGCTGACAAACTGTTGCCACTTGTGTTCCTGTCATGAATTATTGTTGACGCCGGCTGAATACGAGGGCGCTTCCGCAAAAACGAAAATGAGGCCGACCAGGCCAAAAGAATTGTGCCGAGAGAAAGGGCCAAGAAACAATGGTGCTGGGGGGGGGGGGGGGTTGTGTGTGGGAAGGGAAGAGATGTGATGGAATGGGAAGGGAAGGGAACCAAAGCTTAGGCAGAGTGAAAATCCAATTCCAAAGGCATAAATCATGGCCAAAAGTTGCAAGGTTTTTTAGGCGACATAAATACAATAACTAACCAGAGGGAAAAATATAATTGCAAACGGCCCGAAAGGCCGCCGTCCAAAGAAGGCCAACTAAGCAGGGCCCATTGTTGCTGTCCTTATTATTATTGTGGGCCCCATTTTCAAGTGTCAAGCTGCGGCTAAGCGGTGGAGCGGGAAATAAAGGCACTGGGCGCCCAAGATGGGGAATGGGCATGGCCATCCACATACCAAACATAAATTGCTGAAAAGTGTGAAGAGAACATAATTGTAACATTCCTTGTTTTGGCCCAAAGCAATGCACCACCACCACCACCATCGCCACCAGCACCACCAGCATAGCTCGTTCAGCTAAGGACGGCAAACGGAGCGGCCTGCAAATGGAGGCCAAAGCACAGCCAGACACATAGCCAGGATGTTAGGAGGAGCTCGTGCTGTTGTTGTCGGCCTGCCTTTTTCAAGCATTCAATTATGTATGTCTGCGATCCCTGAGCCTGCCACAAGCACACTCCGGCCCACACACAAGCACTCACTTGCGGACCGAAACGAGGCAAAAGTTTTGTAATGCCCGCCAAAAAAAGGGGCTGAACGGGGCGAGGGGCGGCAAAGGGCACGGAAAGGTGTGAAGGGTGCACCACACTGAGTCGAGATGACTGCCAAGCCAAAGGCGACTATTTGTTGTGGATACCCTGCCAGGATTTTCGGGCATATCAGTTAATGGGACACCTCGTGAATAAAAAAATTGTTGAATAATTTGTTGAATTTAATTTAAGCTTCTGCTTATTTGGATCTTATTAGATATCCTTTTTGCACTGGCTCATCACGATGGAAATAATTTGTATTGCTGTAATCGGCAGTACACGTAGTGATGAAGCGCACCATAAGAATGATTGATGGAATATAATGAGTGGTTTCATTACCCACAGGCAAAAACACATTACATTCCTGGCAATAGTTTTGTCACAATAAAAATACAATAGTTAAAATAATAAAAAGCCAATTTAAAATGTAAATAGTCTGAAAAAGTTAAGATAAGAACATCTCAATATATTAACACTAGTTAGCCAATGTCGGATAGGGCATTCTGTATTCTGTACTTGAAGCGCACTCTTCAATTATTCTTGTAGATTATGCCGTTTGCTTTTGTTATTGTCGCTGGAGCGCCATAATGTAAATGTAGCACAAACCTTTTTGTAGCACAGACGGACAGGACAACCAACTCACACATGGAAAGTGGGTTGCAGAAGGCGAAGGACGAGTTATGTGTGAGCTTTCGCTTTTTGTTGCGAAACCAACAAGCAGTCAGAGTCAGCTGTTTGTGGGCCAAAATATTCGAGAGTGCGGAGAAACTTCGCTTTGGCCCTTCGCCTCTGACTTTACCATTTAATTTCAGCCAGCTTTCTAGCAGCACTTCAACTGTGAAATCAGCAAGTGGCATCAAAAGTATATGGAGCCGTATAGTTTGCATGTGTATGAGGGTCGGAGTTTATGCAACACAAATCGCCAATAAAAATATGCCAAGGTCCTATTCAAGCATTATATTCAACAATAATATCCTCTGCATTCGTAGTTCAATAGAAGCATCTGAATGATTCGGAAAGTCCCGAATATTTTTGTACAGCATAAATATCGAGCGTGGTGCGGTCGGTTGGAAGGGGACTGTGGGATTTAAGTGCTTGATTTATGGCCATTTGAATTGCCAGATACATAAATATTATAGCTCTGACAAATGGAATTAGGACGAGGCACATATAAAAAGGCAAGGCAGGGACAGATTATTACAAGGAATGGAGGGGGGACTAGGATATATGTATTTCTCAAGCAAAACACAACGATTCAGGACACATAAAATAACCGAGCACCAAAACGTTGTTACTCAATACAATAAATTCATACACTGTTTCCATTCATCTATGACTATTAAGATTTACATATTTAGGTTTAGAAAACCATTTGCTGATACACTGCCGCATTCATGTGATCAAAGAAATGAAAGAGTGTTGATCAAACATTTCATAAGAAAATTAAGCAAGTAGAAAAAGCACAAACAAATAAAATACCAGAAGCGTCTAAGTGCAAATGTGTTACTGTGTCCGGTTTCATCTGTCTGCTTCATTAACCAATTTTTGTGGCTGCATGATTTTATAAAAGAAAAGAATATTTGTAACTCAAGTTTTTCTCAGAAATCATAATGCTATTTCTTTGGCCATTGCTATTTTTTTATTTCAATCCTAATCGCCAAATAATGAAAAGCGAATGGATTCCTTTTCAATACGATTTTTAAAGTTTCAGAACCTCTTCCATGGTTATAAATTCTGAAATGCAACAAGAGTGCGGAAAAAAAGGAAAGAGGTTTGAAAACTCGCATCGGCTCAAAGAAAACTGCAGCGGAAACCGGAATTCCCAGCGCAAGATGTCAACCCTGTTAACCCTTCGCAAAAAAACTCCAACGAAATTTGAAAGAAGCTGAAGCGCAGGAAGAACGCTCCTCATAGAGGCAAAAACCCAGGCCAACTGTGACCCTCGAACCGGGGGAAAAAGTGGAAAGCATTTTCTTCTAATAACTGCGCGGCACAAAAAAAGCCAGCGACGAAAATGAAAACGCAGAAAAACGAGACAGCGGCAATTTCGCTTACAAAATTGCCAAACCAAAAAGGACTTTGAATTCCAATTGCAAAGAGGACCAGGAGGCGGCGGAGAGAGCGCGGAGGGGATGCTGCTCGTCAGCCTTAAAAACGCAACCGCAGAACATGCAGACGTGCCACGCCCACACAGCGGACCAACATAAATCACAGACAACAAAAAAAAGTGGGAGGACGCAGAAAAGTGCGGCCAGCAACAAAAAACTTTCAATATCAGCAATGCAAATTTGGCCGCTTGGCCAGCGGGTAATGGGGCGGGGGTATTGGTTCGCATCGGGATCGAAGGGTACCGATGACGCAACCCCCCCCAAAGGCAAATGTTGAACCACTGAAATCTATGAAATCTATGCAGCAGGAGGAGCACAACGACGGACGCCGGACGCCGGACGACCCATCAACGAGGAGTCAATAGGGCCAGCGCAGCAGCCTCGGGTCACAGTGGACAAAGGTTCATTGGAAAAACTCAAGGCTGCGTTCCGGAGGAGGGTCATCCCTCCGAGGTCCAAGCTACTCATCGCAGTAGGGAACGCATTTATTGCCAACGGATGAGAGTAAATGTTCGGTTGACTAGTTCGATTGCCACGCAAAGTTCTTTCATATTTCTCGTTAAGAGATAGTTCCATATTTTTCGATTTCCGTGCGATCGGGATTTGAAATAAATGTTAGCTCTTCTGTAGTGTAAATAATATTTGAGCATCATTTATATTTACATCAATTTGCATGCTGAGCTTTGTGCTATAATTAGTAGTTAAATGTGTAAGCTAATCTAGGATAATATCAACACGTTTATATGATGGTCTGATTGAGGTCATTTGTTGATCATGAGAAGAAGATTACCTTTCGCATCTAGGTCTTAAATATGCATGTGAAAATGGTACATAATGTCGTTAATTGCATTCATAATAACAGAATTTAATCCAGTTAAATATAAAATATTCCTCTTTGATTTTTAGTACCAATGTCAACCCATTGCTTTACATAAAACTAATATTTTTTTTTGGATGAGCATCCCAGTTTCCCTTTCGTATTACCTTTCCAATCGCATCTTTTCACTGTGCTGATCGCTGCCAAAGGATGGGTTATTGGGGTCGAGGATGCTCCGCTGGGCGCTTCATTTGAAGAGCTTTATGCAAACGTCTTTTGCATTGATGAGAAGTGCAAGAAGTGCTGGGGAGGAAAGGCGCGATGGAGGTGGATAGAGCGGGCTTTTGTGGAAAGTAATTAAAAATGCTGCTGTTGATGCTTAACTAGTTTTTAATAAGTTTTTAATTAAAAATAAATATGCATTTGCGTCTAAAAAATGATGTGCGCCAGATGCCCAAACGCAGGACCAGGACGTCCGACCCGGAGCACGTGACTCGGGATGGCGATGGTGGGGCGGGCCACGTGGCCGAGCAGCCGCTCCGGGGTGGGAGTTGCAAACACATCATCATCGCCATCATTATCTTTTTGCCGCTGTTTGTGCTACTCATTACATGGCGTGTAGACAAGGCAAACAAAATTGAATTAGCATAGCAGGCGGATGAAAAAATCACGCATACGCCACCGTCCTGGGGGAGTCCTGGGCCGCTCCGCCGGGATACCAACCACTCTGCCTCCGCATCTGCCCCAGTAGCTTTCCCCGAACTGTCTTTTAGCGCTGCTCAGCTGTCCTACAATTGCCCTTAACAATGTAAAGTGCGGAAATTATATACAGACGCATATTGCCATGGCATTGTTGATTCTGTTGTACTCTTCGGATGTGCTCAGCTTTTCCAATTACGAAATGTCCTTCTCTTCGAATTTGATCTAAGGTATTGACTTCAGTCATAAAAAATATGCGAGTTTCTGATTAATTCTCCTCATTATTAGACGTGCTGTATTGTTTTGAATCGATCGTCATCTCTTTTCTAACCATCTAACAAACTGTATGTCGAAACTGCTATTCCCTGGAAGAGTAGATAAAGTATTATAGATGCAGCCACCTAGGCTTTGGCACTTGGAAGGGGGCCATTTGTTCCCCTTGGCCATTGGGACTGATGCTAAGTATTTGCTTTCCCTAACGAATGCAGGCAGCTCACTGGTCGACTTCCCTGGGCCTCGTGAGATTCCCGGTGCTCCTTGGTGCCCCATCCTGCTGAACAACTAAGTGTGGCACGGCTCGGAGATGAATTGAAGCGCAAAATTATGTAGCCACACAGATACGCACACTCATGCCGACAATCAAGCAATGAAATTTCATGCGTTTGCACATGCGTTTGCCCTTGGCTGGCGACCCCTGCTCAGCCTAACTTGGGGAAATCCCCCGACCAGAAAAATAAGAAAAACACACCGCACACTCCGCTCGCTCCATAAACAAGTAACACATTTTCACTTCCTTTGAAGCTGTTACGAATTTTATAATATTTTTCCCGTAGATTATCCGATGTTAGCCCAGCCACGCCTACGTCCCGTACGCCCAATGCCACACAATGCTCGAATGGCACGTACCAAATGTACTGAGCTGGTAGGTGGAGACATGGGAGTTATGGGGTACCGGGTAGTGATCCCATCGTCCACCATTGCTGTGTGCAAAAATATTACTTGACTGACATTTAAATTAACACAATCACAGTTATTGGGAGCTCAACTTTAGTGGTTTGGGGACTGGGATGGGAACTGGGATCGGGATGAGCCGGATTTCGTGCTCCATCCAAAAGTCACTGCCCGAAAGAACTGGGACAGGATCTTCAAAATAAGAACAAAACGCTGTGCTGACAAAAACTTAATAAATCTTTTGTTTGGACTCGGATTGTGACTTTCGAGCAAAGTGGTGTTATTCTGCTAACTTGGAGTTGGAGAATCATAAGCCAGAAATTATGAAAAAATATGAATGGGAAATAATACTATTTTCCAACTTAACAAGGAAAATAAGCCATAATTTTATCAAAAATGACGAAGTGGGGTCCAAAAATCACAGTCAACTGTTTCTAAAGAATTTTCAAAATATGTTTTTTTTCTTAGATAATGGTAAGTGGTGGTAAGTGATTAGTGGTCAAACATCTTTGGCTTTAATTGGTGCACTAAAAGATGTCCCATCTGAACACAAGAATGAAAAGTCAGACTGCAGTTCCTTCGAGCTCATGTGGAAAACATATACCCAATTGACTTGATAAATGTTCAATTAAAACTTTAAAGTGCCGCCCCTTACGAACTTAACATTTGCTTTTTGTCGTCGACTGCACTATTGTGACATTTTCCCTTTGTTTTTCGATTTTTTCGGGGGTCAAACATTTGACTCGATTGCTAGACAGTTTACGGGTGTACGAACGAAAGTGTCCGCAGCTCTCCGTCCCGCTCCTTTTATCAATCCATCTCGCATCCCCCCACATCCCCTTCGACTTATGCGCGTGGGCGTTTTTTAATCAAAATGTAACAAGCCAAAAGCAAACAAGGATGGTCCCCTCCGTCCACCGTGCCCTGTGCATGGCCAGGACAGAGCTCATGGCCTGGATTAGTAGTGCAGCAGCAAAAAAGGAGATGGCGGAAAGAAAGGCCCGAAAACAGATAACGAGAGTTGCCGGCTATGGAAAAGATAGTTCTTGTTGCCTTTCCTTGTTGCACACTTTTTATTGGACTTTATGCGCTTTTGTACTGACCCATCCGCCTGCTTCTGCTCCTCCTCCTCCAGGTCTTCCTCCTGGTTCTGGTTCAGCTTTACCCTTCGGTGTTTGGTTTTGTTCAAAGGAGATGGAAAAAGGTACCCAGGAACCGTATTAAAACCCATAGCCCTGGGTCAGAAGCAACTCAATAAATGGAGCCCAAGAAATACTGAAACCGAATGAAGGGGAAGTCTTACTAATTTCCAGGCCTGCGCCCGAGGTTGATTAAATATGAGGTTCGAGGCCCTTCGATTGTTTACCTTATACGGCCAATTTGTAACTAAATCGGAGCCGGAGATGAGCAGCTAAGCTGCGTGTAAGCTCTCCAAGCCGCCACTTCATCAGTCTGTCCTAATCGGAGGTGGAATGGTGGCAGGAGCCGTTGGGACTCCTGGTGGGTGGCTTTTGTTGGTCAGTTCAGAAATTAATTAACCAGGAACACACAGGGCATAGTTTCAATGGGCCAGGCAGCGGGCGCTGGCATTGGCCGAACAATAAAACAATAACGTCGGATGCCCGATCCAGGACCAACTCCCAACTTCCAAGGAACCACCCACCACCCCTCATCAACACATTACAAGCCACTCAATAAGCTGCCATCGACGGCGCCTAAAGTGCCAAGAACACACAAAGACACACACATCTGTAACCACTACAGCCCGGCAAGGATAACGATGCCATAGATGATGATGAGGTTGCAGAGTTGACGATGATCGGGATGATGAAGCCCCAGAAACTGTAATTTGCTGCGTTCAGTTTTAGTTCAAAGGCGATATAGACGCTTTCTCACAGCTTTTGGGGCTCTGAAGCGTTCAATTGTTGTGGGTGGAGAATTCGGATTCCGGGTGGGGCTCTTCCAGGACCTTTTGTTCTCTGACCTCATTGACTAGCCGGGCTATCCTAACAATGTGAAGGCTTCAAATGCCTTTTCTATGGACGCATTCGTCCATGTGGGCCAAGATTTTTGTGCCGGTCATCAGCAGGATGACGATGGCGATGACGAGGCCGGACTTTGGTCAGGACTTGGCTAAGGTGAACCAGTGGGTAATGCAAGAGTTGCGGGCACTGGAGTAAACACACTTTAAAATGGCTGTAGGAACATACGACCAAAGACTCATAAAGTAACGAAAGATACGCACGATAAAGGTACAAGACACGTTAGTAACTCTGATTTACAGAACAAACTTCTTGAAACCTTTAAGTCCGCAGGTACAAAAATATAAGAAATAATATATGGCATAACTGAACTTAACTTAAGGTCTTGATTCAATTTTTTAAAACGACAATAGTCTAATATATATATCTTCTCATTAGTAGTCTCATTATGTAATCTAGAACACCTCGATTAAAGCTTAATTCTCATGGTATATTTGAAAGAAAAAAAACCTTTCTATTGCTCTATTTGAGTAAATTTATTTGATTAAAAATGGTTATAATTAAATACCAATTACTATATCCAGAATGGCTTTCGATGACTTTAAAAAATCCATGAAATCCCAAACCAGCTCTTCCTTCGCACTTGAAGTTTGCGTATTAAAAAACACCAAAAACCACCCTCGCTTTCTTCGATGTTGGTTATCGGGCTCCTTCTGATTGTAATCAAGTTCCTTTATGCCTAACGATGTGTCAGCCCTCGTGTGACGTCTTTGTTGGGGCCTGACTTGGTCGGGATCCCATAGAGAATGGGCTGCCAAAGATTGGACTCCATGCTTGTGGGTGTGTGGATTGGTATTAAAAACAAAAGACCCATAAAGATTATGTCAAAAACAAACTATTCAATTAAGTAACTAAACTAACTGACGTTGGCAACAAAGGAAAGGCATAGATGAAGACTTTTCCGAAAGCCACTTGTGCTCCTCCTGCCTTCCACACATGCCACATGTCCTGCATACTCACATGTACAGACCAACAAACCAATCGTTATGCCAACTGTTGAACTGAAGGAACTTTTGCTCTTTGTCAAGCCAAGCTCACAACAACCATTGCAAACATCTTGCCCGGACTCTTTTTGGTTCTATTTGCATGGCAGAGATTGGGATTGAATATGATGAAGAGATAAGGGAGTCCAGCGAACATAAGGGGAGATAGATTTATTTGGAAAGTAAAAACGAAAACTTCGAGTCAGTCGGTCAGTTGCCGGAGTGAAGTTGATTTCACATGTGCCGCATTGTATTCTCTTGCATTGGGAATTTGGCTTAAAACAGTACTGCTAATATCGTCTCACACTGACTTTTAAGGGGTATATTGATTAAAATGATTAGGGTATTGTTACACACATTGATCATAATAATTTGTATCCTAAATTATAGTATTCGAAAACAAATAATTATTCGAAAGTGGAAATCGTTCAGTTTAAAATACAAATAATTAAGGATTTCCTACAAATACGCCAAACAATTTTTATCTATACCCAGAATATCGGCTCACAATGTAAGAATTAAGGCCAGTTTCGGAGGTTATTTCTCCTAATACAAGAAAAGGGATTTAAGTTTTGAAAAAGTACAACATTTTACATCATTCCACCAAGAATTTCGTTGGGTTTTTCCATAAAAAAATAAGCCTTAAATATTGTATGTGGCGAAGAAATTTATTTTCATAATTAAATATTATTCTTATCGTAGACTTTGATAGTTGATTGTACAAATTTTCTTCCAGTTTTGTCTTTCAGGGAATTTTTGTTTCGGCATGCGGCTTAGATATTTTCCGATTTTGTAGCTACACTGGTGGCCAAACACTGGAAGTCTCTCGGTGGACTTGAAGTTATTGGCATTATTAGTAAAAGGCTTAGGCCTCGGCGTGTGTCAGAATCCTGGGCATGAGCTTCGTTTGAAGGAACATGGGGCTTGACGCACCGTTTGGAGTGGGAATGGGTGAAGAGCTGTGGCACGTGTCATAAAATAAACAATAATCCGAGGCAGCGCCTGCCATTCCACATAGCTGCACAATAAATTGTATCTAATAATGCGCACCGTGCAGTAGAACAAACAATCAATCAATAGACAATATTTCGCCCCTTCCCGACAACCTTTGCCAGTTCCTCGAGTTGCCAGCGATTTTGTTTTCGATTCCGATTGCCTTAAAACAAAGAGAGAACAATGAAAAAATCGGAGAAAATAGAAATAGAATAGACAGAACTTGTGTAAGGAGTAGAAAAAAGATAAATATTTATACCCCGAGCGCAGTGCAGGCGACGCTCGACTTGTTTTTTCAGCTTCGTTGAGCGTATAGAACTAGATCTCAACTGGGGGATCCAGCGGTTCCTGGGGGGCTGGAAGGGGTTGGGGCAAGTGGTGCGGAAGGTGGGTGGGTAAGAGCATTTGTAGATAATAAAAAACAAGTAGGTAAATACAATATAAATGCTGGTAGCCGGTTCTCAGACCGAGTCGGAGTCTGTGTATCTTACAGATACGATTCGGTTGCAGCAGCAGTGCCAGCCAGCACTTTTATTACAAGCGACTTTCTGCAAATTGTGGAACCATTGTCTTCTCCTGCCACTGCTCCATGGCCAAGAGGCCAAAGTGTTTGAATTTACTAGCAAAGCGGAAAGGCAAAGAGAGCGAAATGAACTACGACCCATCCAAATGCTCGGACGGGCTCAAAAGGTTGCGAACTGCGAGTCCTTCTCCCCCATCTGGCCCATCTGCTCATCCGACCATCCGACCAGTCAGAAAGGTTCACAGTTTTCCGTTTCTGCTGCGATGGCATTCTTATTTATAAACCCAAAGGCAAAGCTAAGGAAACCACCTTGGGTTGGAGCCGCTCGTTATCCTGCGGGCGTAATAACTAGTCGATGATGCGAGAGTTGTTCGATCAAATTGGTAAACAAATGTGCAGGAAGACAATGGTTTGCCGAGGGTGAGGAAAGTTGTTTGTGTTTCGATAAAGCCGGTGGGCAATGATAAGGGAAGTTAGCTAAAGGGCGAAATCCTAGTCACATATCATTACGTGCTTCTGCTTTTAAGATTAAAATGTTTTTTAGCTCTTCCTTTCGAATATTAAGAACAAGACAATTAGTCCTAGGTTACTTGAAATACGCGAAAAAGCGGCTTATTTAATTCCAAAATGATTGTTTAAAAAATATATGCGGGAATCATGATCTCGGATTCAGACTATATTCTTTAAATAAAAAAAAGAGGTAAAGAATAAATTCTGTAGCTGCACTCAGAAAAATTAAGAAAAAAAGAGATCGGTTATGCTCAACGTACTTAGTGGCATCAATCATTCTCATGTGAAGAAACCTTCTTGATTTCGAGACGATATTGATATTTCAAAATGGAAGCAGTACCGGGACTAAAATTGTGGAAGAGGGAGAGAAAGACAAATGATGGCAAAGTTATTTGCAATCTGAGAATTGTTCGATCTCGATCTGAGTATGCTGAGAATGATTTAATCTTAGCTACAAATTGAGATCGAAATTCTTAAATCGAGTTACTGTTTTATTCTCATTACCAATATATGACTATGACAATCCAAGTGTGCGTATAAAAAAGATTTTCGATTAAAGGTTTATTTTTTCAATTGGACGATGCACAGTCAACCCAAACAGAATTGGTATTTTCCAAAAACTTTATCGTTTTTAGCGTAGCGCATTGTGTTCAAGCTCTGATCCAAATTCCCCAAGAGTATCCGTTAGTCCCCGAACACCTTAACGACCCCAAAAATAGTACCGCCTTGCGAAATCTAAGCCCAGAAAGGAACTGAATCAAATTGGTGTGGGGCCGAGAACGGGGAGGGGGTTAGTCCAAGGGCTGGCCATTTTACTCTGCTAAGTAGTGGGCAATTATTTTTACGACAACTAGTTAAGGGTGCCCGAGTATATGGGGCGGGGAGCGGTTGAAAGTGGGCAGAGGGCGGCGGGATTGCCACTTAAATTTGCTACTCGCTTCTAATTGCGGGTTTTTCTTATCCCCAAAAGAGAAGCAACAATGGTAAAAGGAAAACAATGTTAGCAGCAACGGCAGGAGCAGCAAAGCATTAAAAAAGGACTAAGGAGGGGCAAATGTGTGTGTTGATGGCTCAGATATGAAGTTCAAGTTGCTCGGAGAGCTTGGCGAGTTGATTCGAAATAAATACATGAGGGCTTGCGCTGCAAAGGAAAGTTAACTTGTTTAAAAACTTGCCAAAGATAATGAGTTCCTAAGATAGATGGGTCCCATCCCCATCCCATCGCCATCTTAACTTTCACCCCGCACCTTGGGTACAGCTTTCATATGCAACATAACTCAAACTGTTTGCTTTGTTGTTTCCTGTGATAATGATAACGAGAGCTCAGAGCAGTAACAAAACCGAGCTGCTCCCAAGGGTCCATTGTGTACAGACGGATGCACACAAAGAACAAAAAGCAGTCAAATCAACTGATGTTGGAATTATTGGGTTTCTAGCATGCAAATAATCAATATGAATTCGAGTTTGGCTTAATTATTTCTATTTAATTAATTATTCTATTTCTTATTTCTAATTATTCTTGTTTCTCTTACTGAACTGAAGCTTAAGCATATAACTTTCGAAAATGAACACGAGCAAGAGTGCGAGGTCTTTAGAATGAACCTTTTTTTGCAGTGGAGGGAATGAGAGGTCAAGTATCAGAAATCTGTTTGAGACATTGTTGATGGCTGCAAGAGGAGTTGTCTGCGACTCAAAAACTCTCGGCGACTGAATCGTCAAGATAAGCTCTGCGTCTTTGTCTCCCACACTGGCATTTCCCATGTTTGAGCAATCAAAGTTGGGCATTGTGTCTATGCTCGGCAAGTTTTCAACGCTGAGAGCTTAAAATAGTTTAGGTGGTAAAAGTTGTTTGCCGGTGCTTTATGCTCCAACTAGAAGTGGCAATACAGACAGGACCACCGCCGAATTATACCTTTATATAACTTTGTTTTCGGCGTGCTGATGCTGTTCCGTGGTTTCGCAAATGCTCATAAAATGATGAATATCCACAGAGCTAAACTATTAAATCCCTCTTAAATTTGTGTCAATAGGGTCATTTAGCGCCGTTTGTCAGCTTATTGCATATAGGATTAGTCTGATTTCATATATTTATATAAAATTAATTATTTCCGAAGTTACACGCGGATATACATACATATGTTTGTATGTATATGTGTATGTATGTATGTACACAGAACGCATGCATACAGAAACAGAGAGTCATGCGGGTGCTAATTGAAATGCTTTGGTGACATGGCCGCTGACATTTTTTAGATTTTTAATTAAATTGCTGTCAACGTTTTTTCCAAATATATATCATTTCCATTTGGTTGCTTTTCATGGAGATATTTGACTTCTCTATCCACCCCAAACGCAGTGTCAAATTATTACTCGTTACTAATTTGATGTTTTTCGTTTTGTATTTTTTCAAAACTAGTTCGTTTGCTTTTTTATGCTATCCACGAGTGTGTTCTTTTCAACCGCAGAATTGAAATGTTTTAATTGAAACTAAATGTTGCCCCTGTGTATTGCCTGCAAATAAAACAATAACTAGAACGAGTGCAAACAAGCCGGTTGAAAACAATAACAAGAACGCGAACATGAATCCACCCGGAAAAGTGGGAAAACTGGGGAACCGGCAATAATAATTACATCGAATGTAGTTCCCAGTCCCATTCTCTATTTGCGACTTTGTCCTGAAACTCCATCACAATGCAGTAAACTCCGGAAATCCGATTTGCGACCCCTTCCCCCGGCCCCATCCCATTTATTTTGCAGGGCTTTTCGTGGCGCTCCTTATACCACTTGCCCACTGCTCCGGCTCTTTATGCAGGTCTGCATCGGATTCGCATCGAATGGTGGAGAAGGGGCGTCCATACAGCTTGCAGAAAATGCCCCACAAATTTAATTGTAAATACATAAATCGCTTTACGAGCGTTTTTTCGCCGGTATAATTTTATGTGCTCCACCTTGGGCCCCCTTTCTTTTTTTTTTTTTAGGAATTTTCGCATGGCAAGCGTTTAAAAAAGGCCAAAAGCTTAAGCCTCGTGCGGTCAACAAAAAGCCGGCCGCAATGGGAAAAATAAATACGGGCTCAGGCTGTTGGTCGTGGATAAAACAGGACCACGAGGACCTCCGCCAGTCCTTTGGGTACTCCTCTGACACTCTCCCAGGGACGCAGATACACACGAACTGGGCACATAAAAATGCATTAAATAAAATTTGTCATATAAATCTTGCAATTTATTTGTTTTCGTTTGTTTACGGGTGTGCGGTCTGCAGTAGCCCGAAAATGTAATTTACAGACCAAAAGCTTTGGAAAGTGAGTAGAAGTTGATGTTTCAGGGGTATACTGGGCTGGTCTATACTATTAAAATATGGATTTTGCCTGTTTACAAGTCAGAAATCAAATAACTTAGATAAAAGCTTACACAAGTTTATTATTTTCTGTTCTAACGAGCAAGTCTTAGGACCATCTTGCAAGTAAGCAAATATATAAAGCAATTTGGTCAAAGGTATATTTCCTGTCCATATGGAATGCTATTTAATTTTTGTAGCATAGATTTCTACGCTCTTGAAATTCCTGCTCGACCTTTGGGTAATGGGTAACAATACTTCGCTATATGTTCCACCACTTATGCACTCTTTTTCGCCTTCGCATGTCATCTGAAGCGAGTTGCCGTATAACTCATTAAGCGCCCTTGTCGCAGGTGCTAATTCGTTAAAATGGAAATCAGAATTTTCCAATTAAACTGCGGATAATAAATTGGCCCGAGCCGAAACCATATATATATATGTATATATATATATATATATATGTACGTAGGAAGAGGTAGGTGTATGTAGTATGCCCCAAGTGGCTGGCTGGATGGGCGGTCCTTTCGGGGTTGGCCGGCGGCATCGGCAGCATCGGCAGCTTCATCAGCCGCAGCAGCTGGCGGGCTCCGGCCGAAAGGAAATAAATTATAAATACGCCGGAAGTTCCAAGTCAGCATGAAAGGGCGAAAGCGCACTCAGACACCCCAGTAGACCAGTAGACCAGTGGACGCTAACCACCCACTGCCACTGCCACCCAAGCCACAGGTTTGCATTTCCGTTAGCTAGCTAATTTGTAAAAAGCTGTTGACCAGCGCACACAAGAGCTCGCAGCTGAGACTCAACAAGAAGATAAACTATGCGTCCCTCCCCCATCGTATCTGTGTAGTGCTCGTACATAAGCAGATACTTTATCTAATGCCAGACGACGTGTGGAAATTTAGATGTACGACCACACACACACACACACACACACACACCATACACTCACACACGCACGCACCCGGCACTTCTGGAGTTTCGGAAGGGGTGGGGCTGGAGCTAGAGTTGGAGCAGGGAATGGGTCTGGCAATTAGATAAAACAAACGCAATGCTGACAAAGGCAATGCAATTTTGCTTGCCAACCGCAGCAAAAGTTGAAAACATCTCAAATATGGTGGAGTTCAAGCAAGATGTGTACAGGGCAGCTGGAAGTACAGTAGAAGCTCGCAAATCGAAATGCGCACAGTTGGGTGGCCACTTAAAAGTTTTCATTTCTCAGGGAATTGATGTTTTATTAGTTTTTGTTATATGCTGCTTGAAGAGCACTATGTACATCAATATTTACATTACAAAACAAGCATGCATGGTAATTGTCAGTATTTTACTGCGCTTAAAAGTGTAAAGTGCACGTTGTATCCTTTTTTAATTTGATTCGAACTGAAGCAAAGAGTAGGACTGAGACCACTGATACCTTTTATCAAGCCTGGTGGCCAAATTGTTGGTTCGCTTTAACGCTGATATCTGTGCACCGTGGATATATCTTTTCGGCGCCCATCCCTAAATCGAGGCCTCAAACCCGAGCCAAAGAAGCGAAACGAGGAGTCAAAACTGCTGTTGCCGCAACTTGAAGTATGCGTGGTCAGAGTGGGTGGCAGGGGGCTAGGAGGGGGCGGGGGGGTCTATTGTGTGGCAGCAGCAGCTGCAAGACCAGCTCAACAATTCAATTTAAGATTCGTGCGCAATTTGCGCAGTGCAAGGCGCCAGGGGGCGTGGCCCAGTGCAGTGCAGTACAGTGCAGTCTCCATGCGTGGGTGCGAGTGACTTGAGTTGATTCATATGGCAGACAGCTTGCTCTACTTGGCAGCGAGCATTACGCTGCAATAGGACCGCTTTGCCACCCCATCATCATCATCCTCATCCTCATACTCCTCGCCCGTCCCCACCACCTTGTGCTATTGTGCTGGCATCCGGACTTACGCGTGTTGCGAGCTCAGTAATTGTAAAACTGGCTCATTCATTTTCACGCGTATTTCGTTGGTATTTTATTTAGGATGCTGCACATTTTGCCAGCAATTTTCGTTTGAGATACTTTTACGGTGGGTGGTGAACATGATGGAAAAAAAATTAAAACTGAAATATCGCAATGAATTTACAAAAAACCAGGAATTACTTGGAAACTCAATTTGCTGGGAAACAATGATATGCGGCTACCGGTACTCTTCTACATTTCTCATACAACTTTTTGCATTTCTAATAGATAATATTCATAGATGGATAGTATAAATTGCAGTTAAAAGTTCTCAAAAGCGATGCAAGTTGATGAAATCCTTTGTGGGGCCACAAGATATTTCTCGACGCCTTTCCACAGGTTTGCTTTGCCGTTCTTGTGCTTCGTTTCGAGACCCTTGTGGAGTACACCCAGTTCCGCAGCAAACAAGAGTTATTTGGCTTTCCAATGGTTTAATTAAAACATTGTTACTTCATTGTGAAAATGCGCAAAGTGTAATTATATAACATTTTCCAACCACGCACCCACCCACCCCCTTGCACATAGTTGGACGCCCAGTTAGAGCGCTGGCAGTGCTAACAAACAAATACAAGTGCAGCAAATGGGACAGACAAAATGTAGTACATGTGTCGACAGGCAGGGGAAAATGTCGTGTGGTGCGGTGGTTCTGGGAAAGTGGAGTGAAGGAGCAAGTGAAGCCGCTTTGAGCTTTAACGCTTTGTACAGATTTCCATTAGTGGAGTGGGTTTTCCACTGCCCACGTGTGCGTGTGCTGCATGTGTGGGCGCAAATCGCTTCGCTCCGAAAGTTGACACGCACATAGTTATAATAGGTAGAAAATTAAATTAAGCCCAACAGTCTCCGGAAAGCAGACTACAATATTTGCACGCCATTCCACGGAAACAGGATACTAGAGATGCGGTTGGATAACAAAACGTCCCAGTAAAAATCGATATATCTGTCGAAAATAGCTATTATATTTCTTATTTATTCTTGCAAAATTAATGATAGGTTTTTAAGACTAAAGATCATAATGTTCAAGCAGACAGATAAATTAATAGTGATATATCGATTATATCGAGGATTCATTATAATATTTCATTATATCGGTGGTGGCAAATATTTTAATTACACTCGCTTAGTCATAGGAGGAGATACATTTGGGTAATCTTATTTACAAGCCGCACGCCAGGATGCAAAAGTCCTTACTTAGTTATCCCTGAATCCTTGTTGCCCAATTCGTTTAAAATGCCGCTCTTTGTAGCGTGATTCTTATTGGATTCAAAAACATCCCATCACTACTAAATGCCACGACAGCTTTTATTAAGCCTGCTAACCCTTTAATAACTTAATTGAGGTTGACGCTTTAAAGACGTCGACTTTCCCCGGTGGGTGGGGGATAGAGGTAGCTTGAACAGAAGAGGCCGGAGATGAGTTGAGCCATATATGAGCAGTAGACAGGACCAACACACACGCACAGGGCAAAAAGGCAAAAGGCCAAAATGCCAAAAGGCTGGAAATAAATTAACTTTTTTGGTGATTTTATGTAAATTGTGAAATGGAAAGCGCTAGCCGTCAGACGTCCGGCCGACCCACTTATATTTATTTAACGATGTGACCCAAATTTATTTCTTCATGTGGAGTGTTTAATTAGACAGATTCCCCCTCATCGCCGCTCCCCTGGCGACATTTGGTGGTCTTAACGATTCGGCGAGTCGAAGGCTCCAGTTTCATAGGTTTGGCTCCAGTTTCGCTTTTCGTCAAGGTCAAATGATATGCGCATATAAATAAACCCGCCCCGCCCAGGTCCTTCCAGAATGGTTTTGGGATCTTTGGGGTCTTTGGGGCGGTCTGCGGCTTATCTTTGGGTGTGCTGTGCCAAAATTTACGTACTGTTAAGTAAAGGATTTGTGGTTAATGACGGTCGTCGCTTTTGGCCACTGACGGATTATTTTTTCTCCCCCGGCTGCATATGCTGTGTACCCTGGTAAGTTTTCCATGTGGCGGGGCACTGGTTTTTGGGTCTCACTGCGGTGATGGGTTGCTCAGGATGTGGGCAATAAATTTGAGTTATAATTAAATTTAAATTAAAGTTGTGGCGTTTGCTGAGATTGAAAGGTGCGATTAGGGCAAAAATGGATGAGGACTCTTTATTTTTAAAATGATGCAAACATACATATACTTTGTTCTATTGATTAGACACTGGCAAACATCGATGATTTAAAGTGTATTCGATAAAGAAATAAAGAAAAGACTGAAATATTATGTTTATCGTGAAACAAATAGCCGCTTGACTTTCATCTCGGTGCTTCAATTGAATTTCAAAGGAATCGAAAGCATGAGGTGAGGATGAAGTGAGCCCAGCTGTCCTTCCATCACTACAGTTTCCCCCAAAGAGTCAGAAATGCAAATTGTGACATAAGTGGACGGCTTATCAAACTCGCAAATCCTTCGACCAAAACAGATACGAGACTGTGGCAAATCTTGGCAGGACCTCAGCTGTCAGGAATGCCCGCCAGCCCCTTTGGCAGCCCCTCGAGGTTGGAAAACGCCCCAGCTAAGCCCTGGCTTAGATGTGTTAGATGTGTTCAACAGCTGCGTTATTTCCATTTTTCCGCTCCGCTTTCCTTTTTTTCCCGCCCGCTCCGAGGCCATGACAACTTTCAATTTCCATGACCGCTCCCTCGTTCGCAATTTCAATTTTCCAAAGCACACGCCGCACCAAAAGGTCCTGCCACGCCCACGAGCTTAAGGCAGGCGGGAGATGGCAGGAGTATTCTAATCCAATCGAAGCATTTATCAGCGTAACCGATCGACAAAAGTCGAGAGTTATGCATCAAAGTCACGAGGCGATGAGCTAACTGAGATAGTCTCGTCCCCAGAGCAATTACCCCCTTTTCCGTCCGATTTTCATGCCGAGGAAATTGACGAATTTTTTCTATGTAAATGCTGCACTAAATCAAAACACATTTCCCAAACGAGTGGAAGGGGCACACGAGCCGGCAATTTGATGCTGCATTGAGCAGACTTGACAAAAGCCAAAAAACGAACCCCGAATCACGAACCACGGGCGCAGAACCAACCGACCTTCTATCCCCTCGGATCATAAAAATATCTCTAACAATTTTTGCAGTAATGGATAGACATAAAAAATGCGCAGCAAAACAAGTGCAGGAATACGATGTGTGGATGCGGCTGATAGGCTATCCCGATATCCTGTAGATGTATCTCCTTATGTGCTAAACGTTGGCAAAAGGACAGCTTACTAATGATCTATTATAGCTTCGCTTACTGATTTGATATCAGGAAACTAATTAACCTTGGACTGCTGTACTTCCCATTGATTAACCCATTCTTTGCTGACTCTATTGATATTCGTCAGATCCGATATACTTCCGATACCGTGTGGCCGTGCCGCGGGTATAATAATAATTTTTCACTTGCGTAACCAATCGATTCATGTGTCCTACCCCTAGCTGGAAATCGGTGCGGAGTGTCAAAGATGAGGCCACACTGATAAAATCCAATCACTATGAAATTTACGCTCCTTTACAGGAAATGAAGCGGAAGAAATGTGCAAAATGTATTGGCGACGCCTGCCCACAGATACCCTTCTAGCTCTTCAACCGCAGATTTGTCTTTCTGTGCGCGGTTCTTGCGGGTGGTGGGTGGTGGGTGGTGATTGGTGGGCGGAGGATGGTTGGTGGCCAGGACGAACTCCAAGTTATTGCCATTGCAATTCATAAAACAAATTGATATTGCCCTGCTATTACCCACACAAACACTCATACACTCGCACACATCAAATGCCAAACGCCAATCGCCCAACGCCCCCGTGTGGAACCGCAGAAACCTCCAAGGACGGTGGACGGTCGGAGAGGAGGGGGCTAAATTAAATTAAATATTTACTCGCATTTGCATGCGATTTTATTTCCTTTTTCTTCATTCATTGCTCGCTGAGCAATTTGCCTGGGACATGTTTTGCTTTGATTAGCTTTCGCCGATTGGGGTAATTTGTGTCACAGGCAACGTCAACGCCCCCAAAATCCACCAACGACTACGACGACAAGCGGGCCGGAAAAAATCTGAGTGCAGGCCCAGAGCACCAATTTCCCCTCGACGCCCCTAATTATATGCAACAGGCACCTGCCCCTCCGCTGGGGCACAGGAACGGATCGGACCAGGCGGTCGTTATCCAACAATTTCGTTCGAAATTAATAAATTGATGGCTGGACGAAAGTAAGCTCGGATGGCCATGGCCTGCACGGAAAGAAATCATGTATTTAAACCATTCAATACTATTCGATATATAAGATATTGTAATAGATTGTTATCTGTGAAAATTTGTATAATGTAAATATTGTCTATTTGGGAGTAAATATATGTTATGAAAAACCAAATCTATAGATATAATGACATTTAGACACATCCTTAAAAATGTATGTAAATATGTATAAATCTATAGAAATATTTATATGCTTAAGTACATACGTATTCCTTACTGTTAAATGTATGGTTTTACATAACATGGTTTGGTCTTACATTAACAAATCGTAATTTGGATGTTGGTTAGTTATATTTCTTTTAAACCTAACCAAATCGTATTCCATTTCCGCAATAATCTGGTTCATTCGCGAAGCTAATTCGAACAAACTTTCCCACATTTAGAACGGACCAAGGACACCTAGATCGTCGGCTGAAAGTGGTTGGTTGGACAGTTGGAATGGTCTGTTTGGATGGTTGGTCTCGCTGCTGGGCTCTTCAACTGCTGCTGGGTAATCGTGGATCGAATTAATTAGTGGGGCAATTGTAACGGTAGAGTGACTGAGTCACGAGTTTCCGCGCCAATACAAATGCAATTCATTGACAATCGATTAGTCAAACACTTTCCGCCCCGTGCACCGCTATAATTAATTATGCCGCGCACCCCTGTCTGGTAGTCCGAAAATTGGAAAGTCGGAATGCTACCCCAGTAACGATCCCTGATCTGCGCCACTGCCACAAAATGTGTGGCACTTTGCACATTCTCCAGAGTTGTCGCAATGTCGCAATGTCGCAAAGTCGCAGTTCGTTCCCACTGCACATCACACATGCTTTCGGGCATTTCATCGAGGCTGCGGACAAGGACTCACACTCGGCCGAGAGTCCCTAATAACAGACATTGCCAACCCCTAATTTTCCCTAATTTCTTAACCAATTTCGCCCATTACCATGGCCAGGGGGGTGGGGGCGAGAGCGAGAACGGGCGACCGGAAGAGCGAGATGGCAGCGCCGGGTCGGGTGTGCAATAAAAATTAAAATCCATGCCCAGGCCAGAGACATAACTCGTTCCCCCGCCACGTCCCAGCCCCCTTTCCCGCTTCTAGTCCTCGTGATAGCCCACATCCCTCTCTTTCGCTCGTCCACTTTCCATCTCCCTCTGCAGCTGAGTGTCGTGTCTGCCATAATAAAACGCTGTCGCCTCCCTTGAGTGGACTACACTTGCAGAAAACGCATCCCATTGCAATAACCAATTTCAAATGTGGCACTCCCCTCTCGAAATCCAATAAATAATTCGACTTTAGATTGCTGAGTAATATTTGAAAATGCATGTATTGGAAATTAAATCGTTGAACTAAATATATATTAGAATTTTAATTTCAGAATCCTATGGGTATTATAGGTATTTCGAGTAATGATTTGGATTTTCTTATCATTAACAAAGATTAATTTTGAGGAAGACACCTCTATCCTTATTTTCGTTCACCTCTAAAGCTATCAAAACGAGAAGCTCCAACCTTATGGCTCAGAAGTAAGAAATAGAATCCACGGTCTAATATGAATAACTTAAATGAGATTTATTAAAGTGTAGAGTACATAAATATTACAATGTACTGCGACTACAACTCGTTTTCCCCAGTGCAGAGCCAGAAGAATGGCCCGGAGAAGAAGCCAAGTGCAGTGTCCGAGCCGGAGGAAGAAAGGATAACATGGTAGTGGCAGGGGCGCGACGGCAGGGGGCTTAGGTAGCAGCTGTGTGGATGGCTCGTCGTGTTTGTGGCGGATGATTGGCCACACAAACACGCAACTACTGTCAATTATTTGACTGTCATTGACGCACCGACTGACGGACGCAACAGAGGGACTTTGGAAGGGCCGGCGACGAGGGCGGCGTTGCGGGAAGGGGCCGAGAGGACTGGCTCGAAAGGGTTGACTATCTACGTAGGTTGTTTGTGGCCAACTCTCTTGACATTCGGTCGCATGTTCCGGCCCACAACAAAAGTCTGTCTATCGGGCTGCAGTGCCCGACTGGCCATCAAGTCGCTAACCGTCGCCGTTGGCCTCGTTCTGGTCGAGGTCCTTGGACCTCATGAGCCACGACCCACGACCCCCCACCACCGACCACCTACCCCCGATGCCCGATCAGCGAGCAACGGACCTGCTGTGCAGGTATTCCTCACTGACGCAATTGCGACAAATTTAAATGCGGTTTCTTAGTGGTTCTGGCCTGGCAGGAATTATGAGGCGACCTCAACGAATTTGTCCTCGTCAACGGTCTCCGCTACGATATCCTGTACAGGTCTGTACCGGGGTCAGATCAGTCGGAGCGTGGTGCAATTACGACTCGGAACTGCAAGGGCACTAGCCAGAAGTAGCTGTGACATTTGAAACCCCTTTCGGCGCATTTTAGTACAATTATATCAAAAAAAAAAAAAAAAATGAAATTTTTCGAAAATTCTAATAAATATGGTATTTGATATTTTACATATAAGAGATTTTCACTTAATGTGGGAGAATTTGACTAAAATAAACAAAAAATGTTGTAAAATATAAGCTCTTTAAACTTTTAATAATTAATATATGTATTTTGATCAATTACAGACTTTCATAGGATTGTACAATTTCTAATGTGTCTACATTTACATTCTACTCTACACTCTCCACCTTCTACCTTTTCTACATATGAATCAAATTTAATGGATACCAGGAATTCGAATCACATACATATCTGGGTAACGATTTTGAGTGTATCCTTGTTGGCCTCGTTTTGTTATTTGCCGTTGGTTTGCAGCACGCCGCTGCAATCATCATTAAAACTTATTCAATGGCACACTCCTTCGTTGTGTCCTGGCTTGTCCTGGGTCGTCCTGTTGCGAGCCCCGCATTTCGTGCGCCGATGGGGTCCTTTGTTGGGGTCAGGCATTCCATGGGTAATTCCTGTCGCCTGTTTTGCTTTTGTGCACATAATGATTTTAATAAATTAAATTAAATTTGTACACGTCAAACATGTGTCGCCAACAATGCGACTTAAATTGAGAGCCACCGAGTAGTGGAGTTGCGAGAAAGAGACCAACTGAGGTCCTGCCAAGTCAATAAAAAATTGAGCCAGCCCCCGTTCCACCCCCTCCTCCGATCAACCGAAACTGAGCAGCGACAACAAAAGTGACCCAAATATTTTGCAAGGACAATGCACTGGAGCACAATGCAAACAAGGGGCGTGGGGGCAGGTTGGTGGTGGCGCGGAGATATGAAGCGAGTCCTGAACAGGACGAACAGAACGAACAGGGACCGCAAGCGGAAGGGCGGGACGGTGTCTCTGGTCAAGTAAATAAACAAAAGTAATTGCATAAATTTATATAAATTAATGGAAATGCATCATGGAATTTGGACTAACGCCAAATGAAATTTAAGTGCTAAAGTTCCCAACTTTCCGTTTCTCGAGAGAATAAATTCGGTACGATTGTGTTTAAGTGAATGTTTGCATGTCTGCATGTATGTCTCTATGGGCAGCTTTTAATTATAGTGATTTTAAATTGCCTCTCAGGTAATTATTGTATATAGCTGTAAATTTCTCAGTTGCATTCTAATCCACAGATTGGTGAGTCCTATGAGGTGCTGATAACAAAGTTGGGGACTCTCAGTCTTTAATAACTAATAAATCAAAATCAATAGATCAAAAAGAAATCAAAGAGTTTGTAGATCATATATCCACTATCCAAGTCCCCGGTCTGACTATCCACCAATGATGGCTGGGCAATCTGTTCCCAGTGGACGGTGCAACCAAGAAACCTTCCGATTGGCGCGCTCACTCACCTGCACAGGTAACAGGTAGATCGCGGCCCTGCCCTTGGAGGGAGAGCGAGAGAGCAGGCTACTGAGGGCGTGAATTGAGTGCATACTATGAATACACACAGATGCCCGATGACTGACCCTCGCGAGTGAGTTATAGGGAGGGATGATGCGCTGGGTTAATGACCCTGGTCTTTAGGGAACACTTAGGAGCAGTGATCTTTCAATCTAGTTAATATGTTGATACCAGGAGAAATTGAAGACAGTATTAAAGATCATCACCATCATCTTTTGATTCTGTGATTTTCGAGACATACGGGCAGTGCTGGGCTCGGCAATTAAGGAATTCAGTCGATGCTTCATTCCGTGATTCGTGAATATTTATTGAATCTATGGTTTGCTTGGCCAAATTGGGCTTTTTAATCATATTTATCCGTCTGTAAGATCGCTAAAATTTCGGAATTTAAAAGAGCTAGAATCAATGAACTATTTGATTAAGTGGGGTTTAAGTTTACAAAAAATCATTCACTGAAAGCACTGAAAGTTCTTCACTAAAGTCTATACATTTTTTTTGCCTTATTATCAACTAGTTAATATTTTTGTTTTGCCAAAACAACAGCAACATGTGTATATCTTGTCGAGGGCATTAACTTGTCTCCTTTCGCACCCTTTGACCAATGGACCATGGTCACGAGACTAATCCCGATACAGTGGTAAAAAAGGGGCTTTCAATCTACAATTTATCTGGGATCCCGGGGCCATCAACTGATTGATTGACAAGCCATTTACATTAACTTTGACGAGCGGGCGGTGGAAGCAATTAAAGCCAGCCATAAACTGTCAACGTTTTTCTACGAGTGTGTCAAAGGTCAGCGGACAACGAGAAGAACAAAAACAACAGTCAGTGGCAGGAGGGCAAAAACAACAATGCTGTCAGCTAATTAAAAATGCACATAAAATGTAAAACAAACAGCGAGGAAACTAATGACTGCAAAATCAATACATGAAAAAGTGCGGATAAGGTGAGACAAAAAATAAATACAAATAAATAACTGAAAATAATTAATAATTTAAGAGCTCAAGCGCTCGCTGTCGGAAAAAATGGAGTATGAAAAAGCTGACGTAAATAAATTAAGGCGAAATGAATTCAAAATTCAGCGCGTAAATAAATAATAAATATCATTACGCTTAGTTAATAAAAAACCCAATTAAGGCCTCGAAAGATGCGCCAAAAGAGAAGTCCGTTTTAAATCACATTTTTCGGGCAGCAAGAACGAAATCGGAAGAGCGAGCTTCCGACGATCCCATGAATGAATGAATGTCATGAAGTCAACTAGGAAAAAGCACATAACACTCATTTATTAATGTACCATTTCAGCAGCCACCCACTGGAGTCTTCCACCACCCACCTCCCACAACGAGAGAGTCGAATGGCGAGAGAGAGCGGGAAATTCGACAGAAAATGAGTTGCGAATGGGGCATGCAATGGTGTGGGTGTATAAACAAAGCAGAGCCTGCTCGAACTTTAAAATTTATTGCTTTGTTCATAGGAATTTTGAGTAGTTTTCAATCAAGCCCAAAAAAAAACATGAGGAAATGTATGTATAGAAAAATTCTCACAAACGGTTCCTCTTAGCGTTTCTCGCTTGACCATCATTGACCATAAATTCATTTAAAGTACATTTTTTCAGAGTGTAATTTTTAGTTTTTTTTACACGTAAACGTTTTGAACTCTGTAATAAATTCTTTCGCATGCCATGCGCATTTGGTTGAATTTTGCTCTCAGTAATAGTGACATTGAAATCTTGTCTGTCAACAGAGCATTTTCCTGAATGTTAATGACTGGAAGCTGTCGAAAGAGAAGAGATGCTATGCTCTCTTTCGCTGTTAGCCCCACTGTTACTGTTAGCCGGCTGAATTGAAACTGGTTTTCGCTAACAGAGTTGATAGGATTGTGCGGTTGACAGTTGAATTCACGCAGTTTTAGGGCTTCGCTCAGCCTAATCCGTTGCTAAGGTATGGAGTTACTCACCCAAACTAAATGATTGCCCACAGGTGCAGTGCATTACATATTGTTAACAACCCGTTTTTGAGGGGTCAACTCCAAAGGAATTGCGTCAATGCATTAAATCCTATACACAAAAATGTTCTAAAACACGAGTTTTTAAAAATTCTACAAATTCACGTATTCAATCATTAGATAAATATATTTTTACTTATAAAATATCAAAAATGGAGGCTATTGATAACGATTTCTGTGAGCAGACGCTTTTCAATCATTTAACAGTTTGCCTTTACAGTGCCTTTGTTTACATGTTAACCTAGGACAAGAAACACGTCGCACCACTCCAGTGACAACAGCGGCCGTTACAGTCATTATTTTAAATGTTAATGGACCGTTCAATGCGCGCTAACTTTCTGTTAACACACGAGCCCTTAGTTTATGGGCCTGTTAAACGGTTGAATGTGAGTGCCGACTATTAACATGATTGTTTGCTTGCGGAATAAGTTCCCGTTGGGCGATAACTAATTTTACGTGTTGCGAATGGGATTTCAGCACAGAATAAACCTCTTTTATACCTTGTCTTTCAGACACTTTATAATCCCGGAAAGTATTCTCTGATTAGGATTGCTCCAAACCTGAGTAGTAACATTCAAATCCATTTGTATTTCTCACATGCATATTTTTTAATTTGATTATGATTAAACGTCCCTTGTCGAATTCTACGGGTGGTCGGGTTGTTTTGTTTGATTGGAAAATAGGCCGCGTTACAGCTACGAAAGTTGGATTTCTCACGAATCCACGGACCCATCATCGATAACTTCATTAGCCATAAAGTTTTTAGTTTTTCCATTTCCTGAATGACTTTCATATGTGGCATGCTAAGCAGCAGACGAAAAGTATAATTAATAAAGCTCATCGCTGGCCACTCCCCCTTCCGGTGGCTGAAAACAAGTGCCTTTGTGTAATGTTCATTTGCATGGCGCGCGGCACAAAAATGTTGTGTACATTGCGGTAATTAGGCTACGTGCATGGCATTTGAACCCTTTCAATTGCCGTCTGGCATTTCAATTGCGCTTAACAGATGCACCTGCCGCTGTTGGGAAAGCCCTGTTAGCAACTGGAGTTATGTAAACGCTAACAGAAACGCTCTCTTTCTGCGCAGAGAGCGGCTCTCTCTTTGCTATTGACTCTCCGCCGAGGTGACGTATTTTATTTTACAGTCGAACGCGAACCAGTTACTTCCGAAGTTTCCCAGCGAGCGGTACACGGGCGGGCGATTTGTCCGAGAAGTGAAACAAGTCAGCATTTTTAGCACGTCACGACGAGGCAAGCAAAATCTTAAAAGAAAACACGAAAAGGCGAGACAGAACTGTGCGTGAAACATTGTGCATCGTTGCGAGTGCTTCTATTCAAAGCACCCAGCGAAAATATGTAAATAAAACGTTGTAAGCTACAGAATAAGCCCGGTTTCACAGTGCGCCCCATTCATATGCAAATCGGAATCGGTGCCGCAAACTAAGCAGCACATAATTTGCGAATTAAATCAAAACACACATCGCTCCGTCTCGCTCTTTTGAGCCGGCATCCTGGCAGCAACAACAATTGCAGGACATTAAACGGACGCCTGGCTGAACGTTACGCGACGCGAACCGTTAACCGTTACGCTTCCGCTTTACGGCTTACGTAGCTCGCGCACGGGCCTGTGTGTGTGTGATTTGCGGATTTAACAATTGGCAACGGGGCGGATGAGAAACGCGATGCCGCCCACGTAATGTGTGCCGAAATTTAAATTGCACTCTATGTATACGACTGTGTGTCGGCGTGAGTGTGTGTGTGTGTGTGTGGATAACGATTACCATAAACGTAAACAAAGGGATTAGACGTTACGTTGCCGGGATTACGCCAGCAGTAGCGACAGACTTTTTCCGATAGCTGCAGCTTCCATTCTCAGGTGAGTTTCGTAAATGATGTATTACCTGAGAGGCATGCGATGTGGGGTGAGGGCGGGGCGGGGATCCTGTGGCGGCACTTGTGGTTGCTGTGTGTGGCATGTTAAGTGCAATCCATTATACAGATATGTGCCTTGCACATGCAGGTTTGCTCTCCTCTAGCCTCCAGCCTCTCGCCTTCTTTGTTGCCCTGTCCCTTTCTCCGTTCTGTTCTATCCTGTTTTTGATTCTGTTTCTGGGCTTGCCTTGTGTGTGTTTTCGGTTACCACAAAACTTAGCCTGCGCAAGTGTGTGTGATCTCCGCACGGAGTGAAGTGGGGAGTGGCGGGGGAGCCCCTTAATGCATCCATCAACTTCATTGGAATGCCATTCAATCAGCATTCCCTTTTTTCCTTAGAGTTTTTGCCGTTTTGCATTCTGCAGTTGCGCCACAAAAGAAAATGGGAAAAGTGACACACTTAGAGCGGGAAAACTGCTGCAGGTGCACAACTCATAGGGCGCATCATTTCGGTCGTTCTTCTATAACTTTAAAGTATTTCGCAAAAACATTAAGGGATCTATGGAGAAAGATTGTGGTTGAATGATGCAATTTAAATAAACAAAATATTTTAACGTTTTTCTTATCTGACAAAAATGCATAGGAAATAAAAACAGTTCATAGAAAACATTTTCAAAGGTTTTAAGTGGTGATTTTGTTGTGATCAATTGGATCAGCTGAGTTAGTAAACTCGTGTGTTAATAATGGACATACAAAAGTATGGTTCAATTACGCTCTTAAATTTTCCAACCACTAGCCTATGTATAATTTAAAAGCCCAAGTTTTGGATGGCGACCCGTTTGTTCGAGTTTCAGAATAGAAGTTTCACTATGCTAGTTCGACTGTCGAGAAATGTTCAACTTATGGAATATGGAAATTATAAAGATAAAGTTTTTGTTGTGCTCGGCTGGCAGCAGGAACCAAATTGAACATATTCGTTAGCCCAGTTCCGTTGGCAAGACGGGTTGGAGCGCCACAAGTTTTGATTCGGGGAAAGTTTCCGAGACAAGAATATGATAGCTTAATTGGAATTGCCGAATGCAGGCGAGCGCCGAATGCAACCAGAGAGCAAAGAGCGAGAAAAGGAACGGAGAGAGGGTAATTAAAAGTTTTGTCGGGATACTGTGGCCAATGTCGAAGGTCCCCGACGGCACAGAATTGAATACAATAGTGTACGTGTATACTGTACGTATGTAGACCATTTATCGAAGGGCTTTCCGGCTTAGCCAATAGTTTCCCTTTCAATAACCATCCGTTGCCTAGGCGGCCACCCCTATGCGATCCCAATCTGATCTGGAATCGAAATGCCACAATTGATTGATTCGATGCCTAATGAACAGCAATAAAAATTCATTTGGGCTACTTACGACCGCCACTTCAGGGTTCAGCGCCACCCTCCTCCACGACCAGCTCGGGCCACTTTCAATTGGACTTTTTTAATTACCAGCCAAACATTAAGAATTTTATTCTCGCTATATTGAAATATCGTATGCCGGGTATTCCCCGGCGCTTGTCATAAATATTTTAGCAGGTTCCCGAGCTCCAAACAGAGCAACACAAATATTTTAACCATAAAAATTGGCAGCCCGGCGGGAACCGGCAAAAAATCCTTTTTCATTGCGCTCCATGTATGTATCTATGCGTGTGTGTGTAATGTGTGTGCACAGGACGAGCGAGGTGTATGAAAAGATACAACAGTGGCAGTAAAGAAAAACGCATTTTCCAAAATATTTACACAGCAAAAAGGAACAACGGCAGAGCCGGTGGAGAAAACTAGAAAAAGACCAGAAGAGGCGCTCAAATAAAACCCAAATAAAATATGAAACAGGGGACGTTCGGCGGGCGGTAGGAGCTATTTTATTTTTCGGCTACAGTTTTTGTCGCCCGGCGATGTCCTCTGTGGGGGTGACTATGGTGTATCTGTATCTGGGCGAGCTGCAGTAAATAAATATACGCGTATCTCTGATGGGGATTTATGGCAATGAGAGCCTCGGTCCCGGCGCAGCTCCTCTTGCTCCGCCGCTGGCCTAGGACTTAAATAAATGATAGATTGAAATTTATATAGCCTATGGGCCACGTTGCGCTACCCGCTCGTTTCCCAGTTCATATTGCACATTTTAGACACTGCTCGATGGGTTTTGATTTGCTCTCGGGTGGCATACTAAAATCGGCGGCACATAAATTGACTAGGTAACTAAATCTATGATGTATCTATTTTCGCACCCGAAATTTCAATGCAATTTCCATGCTGGTTAACATTTGCCACTGCGGGTCGGCTGAAAAGTGCTCGAATCGCGGCGGGGTAAGTGAAAAATGTACCATGCTATTTCAGGGATTTATTTGCCGGAATTCGGTTGCCAGTCAAGAGGAATTTGGCCCAGAGATATTGTAATTCTTATGAAAATATTTCAATTCCTGTTTCCCATGTTTGTAAACAGTTGCATTGATATGAAAATCACTTTCAAATCCCATTTAAATGGCTGGGTTGAGCACCTGAGTTGAGCATCTATGCCTCGATGATAGAATGCTTTGTTTGCCTTGCATTTTCATTGATACATATTTACACAATTTCCAACAATGTTTCATAATTAATTTTTGTGCTTTGCTTTTCTATGCCCAACCCGACCGCACATTCAAAATGCAATAACAAAAGTATAACAGGGAAGCGGCAATATGTTTGTTTTTCCAATATTAAAACTTTGCCAAAGGGGGGCTGCAAAAATGCGATGCAATTTATATGAGCCAATTGGCCAAAGCAGCAAAACTGCAGCAATTGCAACAACTGCCACTTCAATGGGATATTTCGGCTGTGGAATTGCAATTTAAATCTGTATGTTCGTTCAGGTAAAATTAATATTAATTTTAATGAAAAGCAGTTTTAAACTGTATCCCGGCCGAGTACAAAAAGGATTGTTAATATGTAATACCCAGAGGAAATCCAAGGCCAGAGATGCGATCAAATCACAACCGAACTGAGGGCAACGAGAATTTGAATTGTGAATGGCAAGGCCCAGAGCTAAAATAACTTTATTTGCAAAAATGGGAATACAAATGGGAATTGAAGTTTGAAGAAAAGGATGCGAGCAGATAAAATGGACTGGCGCCGAAGTATGCAACAGTTGAAAAGCTTCCTGGAAATTAAATTTTAGCCAGCAATTCACTCAGCCATTTATTACTTTTTAAGTGCGATTTAAAGTCAGTCTGTCTCCCAAGTGCCTTAGACTGTGGCTTATTTTCTGGCTTCTGCGAGCTTTTCCAATTTCCCTGCAATTTTCCAGAGGTAACCACAAGCACAAACGTCTCCCCCCTTTAAAATAAATTCTCCCTAAATGGTTTCTCTGCTCATTTTCCTCTCAAAGCTGCACATGAGCTCTGCCTGCTGACTGTAAAATTAATTTCATATGGCAAATGGATAAGAAAAATGTTTTGCCACACAATCTATGAGAATTTTAGCCCAGCATAGCAAAGCAAGCGATGGGGAAGCGGGAAATGCCAAAAATGCTAAATAAGATGGCTCACATATCTAAAACCCCAAAGAAGCTTCAATAAATAAATACGTGTGTGTGCCCTCCTAGTCGGACGCCCCTCATCTCGATTCTTGGGAAGTCTGGTTTAATTTTGGGAAAGCGCACTCAAATGTTAATTTCATTTCCCGTTCGCCTTTTGTCTGCATTTCTCTGGGCCTCCGACTCAGTCGCAGTGGCGTCCTTAGCCGCTTCTGTCTCACTCTCATATGTATGTATAAAAAAAGATGATATTCGTATTTAATTTCAATTTCAAAGGATTTTCCATGTATTTATTCAAGGACTTTATCTTAGGCATAAATTACGGGCCAACGAACGAACGAGCGAGCGAACGGGTGCGGGCTCTCCACTTGGCTTTCCGTCTGCCTCTGGCTTTCACCTACTTTCTAGCCGAGCCCGAAAGGTAGCCACCCCACCAAGCCCCACCCCACACACGCACACTCTATCGTCCTGGCTCTGCAGAAGCCGGGATCCCCTCTGGATCCCAGTACAAACATTGTCTGGCTCTGAGCTGAGGCTGGAGCTGGAGATGGAGATGAAGCTGGAGCTAAAGCGGCTCCTGCCGCCTGTGTTTGCCAAACTGTGGCTTCCAGGTTATCTGTCTCACTCTCCGTCTCGACCGTCCTTCTGTCGTTGTTGGCGACGTCGTGTGCATTTGGTTTTCATTTACATATGAAGCTCCTTAATAATCCTTTTGTGCACAGGACACAGGCGGTGAAGCGAGTGCCGAGAACCACGTGCACACAATTCGTGTTGCGTGCGCATAAGGAAATGTTTAAATATATGCAAATCTAGTTAAGTGTAATCATTTAGCACAAGAAAAAGTGGCCCTACTGCTACCAGTTTCCCAAGTAAAAAGCATCCTTTGTAAGAAGTTGGCTAAGGAATTTAGAATTTAAATGTATTTAACGCACAAAAAGGAAGATATCAACAATGGGCAGCCGATAATAAAGTAATAAATTTTACATTCCCATACCTTCATTTTTGTAAAAGAATGTCATTTAATACGAAAAGAATGAAGCAATTCTATGAGTAGCTCAGTTCGCAGGCTTTCAGGCTTATCTAAAGGCAGTTTAAAAACTTACAGAGCTGTTTTTATTTCCTTAAGTAAACAATTGTATATTATCGTTCACAGATAGTTTTGAGTTGAATTATTTGCCAACCCGTTCTTGTTAATTAATCCACGCATTAAATTGAGTGCCCCTGCTACGAGCGCATTTAGACAGAGACCTCAGCACGCATCGTACGCATCTCATTACAAAGAGTATATACTAATAAATTGCAAAAGAAATGCGAAAAAATCCATTAACGCTTTGTGGAATTGCATTTAAGCCGCCAGCCCCTTAAAGCCCGCCCGCATATCCATATAAGACCCCATCCGGAGCTCCGACTGAGACTAACGAGCGGCGTTAGTTTAATTTCTAGAGCAACATTCCAGCTCAGGAATACGGAAAAAATCATACATAATGAATGCAAATGCTTTTGCGCTCATAATTTCATCATCATCATCATCATCACCACCATCCACGGCGGGATGAGGAATCCTTGTGATCATCAGGGAGTCTGGCCTCTCTTTCGCTTTATTTCTGTCTCCCTCTGCGGTTTGGCAGCCGGGATGTTTCGTGTGTCTGCAGCGGATATGAGCCGGTGGCATCACAAACAGGCCACCAGGCGGGTCCGGGCCACCAAGTTGGTTGCCTATTTTCAAAAACACGGCATAAGGATAACAACCTCTTAACCCAGTTTGCGAGTGCGAATGCGACTGCAGGCAGCGAAGTTGGCCACAGATACAGATACAGATACAGACACGGCTACACGGATGCCCAGATACCCAGTTACTGGGATACTGAGATACACAGATACTTAGAAAGAAGACTGCCGAGGCAGCGGCAACTGACAGAGGCGTATCCTTGTGCATGTCCTGGGCTACCCATTTTAAATTGAACTGTGCGCATTTAAGCGTGAACTGACAGCTTGGAAAATCGAAAGCAAAAATAAATTGTTTAGTGAACTTGGTGGTCCACACAGCTGAGCTGATGGTAGCCTTTGGGCTTAGTGTCAGCCGGCGGGCGGCAGGAAATGGGCGGGCCAAAAGGACACTGGCAGGAAATGGCTCTCGGGCCATAGAGTGTGTGTCTGCGTGCGTCTGTCTCTGGCTATTAATTGAAATTCGTTGTGCTTAAAGCCTGTGCCTCGGCAAGCTAGAAAGTTTTAAAAGCTCGCCAGGACGTCGTAGGCCTTGAAGGACATTACCGGCAGCAGGGCAGGCTGCCGAGGATACTTGTCGCCTCAGAAAGGACACACTCCTACGGCACGAGCGACCCTCTCAAATGGCATTTGCATATATATCATCTCGTATATCCTTTTTGTCCGAGCCCGGGCTTTGCACGGTGTGTTAAAAACTTTGTCCCTTTCTGCCCGAGATTTGCATAGACCGTACAAAAGTTCTTTGCCTGTGTGCGAGTGCTCATATATCAGTCAGACCGTGGTAGGTTCGGCCCATCCGCTCCTCCTAGAAAAACTAACTCTGATAACCGGTTTCGGCTCCAGGGTTACGGCTACCCCTGTGCTCCTTGTTAGAGAGGTAAACAAATCTGAAACTAATCCTTCGCAGCCAACTGGCAATTGTAAACGAATTCGGATTGCCGGGCTTGTTTGGATTAAATGCAATCCATGACGGGTGGACTCGTTTTTAATTAAGAAATTTCGGGAACAAAGTTAATGAAGCATGAATCGAGTCTGCAAAAGGGTTCGGGCAACGATGTATATTACAATTAACGTATCTCAAAATAATAACAATACTCTCATGGAACCCCACCCTGACATGCATGCACATAAAACCTCAACATTATTATAATTATTTGTGCTTGTGATCGGAAACGACTCATAGGGTTCTCTATTACCTAGGCACATGTACGTACTTTTGGGTTTTAGCAGTCAACGCCAAATATAGAGTGTTACTTTTAATACATAAAACCGGAAAGGTCTTACAATTTCGAGTTGGGCATGCACGTATCTGGTGCCGTTGCAATTGCTATCACCCTGATGCATTCTCGGGCTGGAAACGCACTTGCCGTGTCAGCAATAAAATCGAAAAGTTGCCGATGCTCACCTGGTGCTGAAGTTGCTCACCCGCCTGCAGCTGGGACTGCAGAACTGAGGTTGGGAAGGGGTTTTTCCGGATAGTTTGGGTAACTTTTGCCTCCGCAGGGGATCCGCCAGGCAGCCCGGCTCCTCGTGGAGAAACTTTTCCACAATGCCTTTTTACATATTGAGTTCTCTCGGCTACCGCTCCCTTATGGTTTCTCTTTCTTTTGCATGCCCGCTACTTTTGCGTTTGCTACTTAAAGTTTGCTTTTTGTCTTTGAGTATGAAGATATATACACATTTCCTACCTCCTGCCCAATCCAAGCCCGCCCCTCTGGTACCCAGCTATACTTCGTCTGGGGCTCTTTTGCTATCCAAATTGTGAGCAAATTAATTGAACGCAAAGAAATTCAGAAGGTAAACAGAAGAGAGAAAGGAGCTGGAGCGCGATGACGCTGAAACTTCTTCGTTATGTACTCGTCGCTATCCCGACGGTGGATATCCCGACCAAATGCTGCTGGCTTGTTAAATTTAAAACGCTTACCAGTCTGCAATGCTCTGGCACCTGGGGAAAACCCTAAGTGAGGCAAATAGAAACGGCTCAGCTGACTTCAGGGAGCAAGAGGTTACGGCTAGGGAATGCTCTTGAACTTTAAAGTTTATAATTGGATAATATCACAGGTACTGGAGTATTCCATTTGGAATTCAGACAGGTATTGTCCGTTTTTCTAATCAGATCAATTGTTTATGCTGAATGAGATGGAATTTATTTATTTTGTACTACTTATATGAGAGCTCTCTTACTTTAAAAGCTAATATATTCAACATTAGGACGAACCAACACACCTACCGAGCGGTTATTTCTTTAACGCCTAACTCAAATACCCATTTGCTATCCCCTGAAATAGTCTGTGGCATGAAAAAAATGTTGGGAAAACGTTTCAAAGTTTTTGCCACTCATTTTTTACACGCAGTCCTTGGGCTTCTGGTGCGAATCCCCTGCGAACCCCTCTCGGTTTCTTCCCTTCTCCCTATCACTCTGTTTCTCTCTCTCTTTCAATCCCTATCTGCAGGTCTCTTTCTACGGCGGCTTGCTAATCCAGGACAATAAGTGTTTGTCGTTGGGATTTAGACAATTATTCACGTTAAGTTGACGTCTGAGACGGGGACCCAGGCAACTGACAGTTGCGATTCGCCGGTCTCCGCTTCCTTCGTTTCTTCCGCGTCCCTCTTCCTGTCCCTGTCCTCATGCTCGACCTCATCCACATCCTCATCTACATCCACTTCGGTTCGAGTCCAAGTCTGGCCTCCTCACGCGCTCCTGGAGCCCTCATCTTTAGAAATTTGTGACGGCGAGTCTGCACAGTTTTGTAATTTCTTCAACGTTTCAATTGGTACCGGTCTGGATTTTGGTTCCCTTTCTCGAGGATTTGGCTCCTCGGGGCACACGCAACATTTTGTATTATAAGCGCATTTGGGTTTTAAGGTGTCAGCAGCGAGCGAGTCGCGTTGATATGTCATCTGGAAATAATTTTTATTTATTCGTTCGTTGCCATCGCTAAGCCGTCTGGCAATTTTACGATGACATTTCTGCCTCTTCGAGGGATTTGCGTTTGCCAAATTTGCAATATACATTTTTCATACTTGTGCATGAAGGCGGAAGGCAGGAGGATTTTTTCTTCGTCCTCACCCACTCACAGCGCTTTATTTGATTTCGTCGCCACAATAAAAAACAAAGTCGAACTCGCATGGAGCTCGGTTCGGTGTCTCCGGGCAGCTTTTTACGCACTCTATGAACTGACCCGCGATCCGCACGCTCCTCACTCACATGCGTCCGGAGTCTGGAACTCCGGAACCCCCGTCCTGGTCACGTACGGAACATAAAAGTATTTACAAATAATATTTCCATATGGTAAGACGTGACAAAGACTCAAATTAGCGATGGAACGTTTATCTTCGACTGGTGGGTTGCTGGAAGGAGGGTCTCAGCCCTGCGGCAGCTGGCCACATAAAAGTCCGGCCATAAACAAACATCGGGAAAATATCGTCGTAAACATCCAATTTATATATGTATATAAATATCAGAGAGCTTAAAGAAATATTTCCCAACTTTGTACCATAATTTTAATGCCCCGAATCTGAACCTTTTTTTCTGCCAATCAATGCTGGGGGTGAGTGTTTAGGCCATTAATTTAATTTTATGTTTGATTTGGTGTGCACTTTTTACGCTTCCACCTCTTTTAATAGTGGATTGCTGTTGCCTTCGCTGGCTCGCCATTGGAAATGATTTTGTTTGGCAGTTTTAATGGCTGCATTTGGCGGCAAAGTTTTTTGTGTTCCTCGCAACTTTAATGACCCAAATTGATGCAGGATTTTGTTCAAGGCACTTTTAATGTCCGTACCGCACTCTGGGCTTGATATTTTGAAACGAAAAGTAAGTCTGCAATTTGTTCTTAACGCTAAGTGGGGAAGCCTTGGAATTTTGCGAATGGACTGACTGAAGGACGTTTAGGGTCTTAATGGATCGTGTTTAGCAGCCTCAGCCCTCGAACCTATTCATCAACCATCTGGCCCTCCAGATTGGAAGGAAACCGAACCACTCTCGTGCAGTCAAAGTGGCGGCATCATTAACCCGCATTTATGATCCTCACATCGTTAAGCCAACGCCAAAGCCCAGCTCGACCCACCTTCTACGCCACTTCAGTTTTATGCACCCATTAATGTCTACGACCAGCAGAAGTTTCGCTACGAAGCACCTCCTGTTCCTCTTAACCTCTGAAAACACTTTTAATTGCTTGAACTTATTAAACAGCTGCCACTGCAGCTTGCTACAAAACCCCTCTCCGCACCAACCCGTTGCACCCACAGCTGCAGTACTAACTTTCGGTATTTGCCTCATATCCTTAAAAAAATAAAAAAAAATATAAATGCAACTTTACTCCGGCTGCATAGACAAAGACAAAGACCTAAGACTTGGCTTAAGGTCAGCAACTTTTATTTCTTGGCCAACACTTGCACATCCCATGTCTGAAGTGACTGCTCCATCCCCATCCTCGAGCCACCAACTATCCTCATCCTCGGCAGCGCCCATCGCTCGTGGTCCGTATGCTTATCTTTTTGTTCCTCTTGTCTTCTTGATTTTTTCGACGACGCTGGTGTTGTGCCCATTTTATTGTTCTTGGCCTGGCCAACACCAGAGTCCTCGACACGGCTGCATTTTGGCATTTTGCAGCGGTCGTTTTATTTTCGTATCTTTTTTATTTTGAAGTTTAATGCCAGAGTCGTGCCTCATATTTCGACGATGGAATACAATAGACGGCGGAGCAACAACAGCGGCAGCAGGCGTGCCAAGGGGGCGGAGGTGTTTTCTGGTATTCGCTGTTACTGTTTTCCATACCCTGGCTTAAGGTACTTTGATTTGAGCCAAAGAAATCAGATGCAGAGTTAATGTGGAGGATGACTATATAATAATTACAAATGGTATTTTTATTTTCACTGCCTCCAAATAATTTTCTATTTTATATATTATATTATGAATCACCTAATTTATATTATGATTTCATCATAGTGTTTGCTTTTGTAAATAACTGCCTGTTTTATATTTTACAACTTATTTATAGACAAATTTTTCCTGATTAATAGCATTTCTCTTTGGTTATTCTTTTGTAAAATTTTATGTTTCCTCTTGCCAAGACTTTTACTTAGGGTATTTACCTATTTCGGTCTTGAGTGATTTCCTCTCCCTGCGTATTTTTTTGCAGTTGTTGTTTCTGTTTTTTGGCTGCTGCACAAGTAGTGGATGCTTTGGTGGTTGCTATAGCTTTTGCTTTTGCTGGTTTGGTAATCCGCCTCACTTTAGCACTTGAGCGGCATCTTCTCAGTCTGCCCTAAACCCCTCCGCCTCCCCCTTAACCACGCTCACCCCGCCGCCATGAGTGCCCACCCCCATTGTCCACTCGAAGCGCTGACTGCAGATTGAGCAAAAGTTGTTGTTTGCCAGCTTGCCAGCCTCTGGGAAGTGTGAACATTTTGGGCAACACTCCGCGTGCCGCCCCAGCCCCCCGTCGGCGGTCCGCTACCCTGTTTCCCAGGCCCGGCTCAAAAGGTGTTGGTAATGATGATTTTGAATTATTCATGATTCACGACGATTGAAATTATTTGCGCGCGTTCGTTCGTTCGCTGCCTTCTCGCTGCCTGGTTGTTGTTGTTGGTTGTTAAAGTTTTCTGGCCGCGTGTTGCAAGGAGTCGGAGAATCGCACTTATAAGGCTAAAGAAGCAACAATAGCATCGGCTGAGGGGTGTTCCTGTGTGTCTGCTCAGTTCTACCTTTTCGCTTTATGTTAAATCATTTAAATTGAACAAAAAAAAAAAAAGTAGAGAACAATGCCAGCAGCAGCTGAGGATCTGCCACAATGGCTAGGGGAGGGGTGAATCTCGCAAATGTTCTCAGGGGATGGATGCTAAGCTGGATGTAGATGCTTCAATGGAAGGCATTGCTTGGCTTGGGATCGGATGGGTTCGGGCTCGGATTTGCTACATATTCGGAGTGACAGAATTGCCGGTTTCAGAGCGGGTATTATGCCACTGACATGGGGTTTGACAAGGCCTATCACAGGATCTGCTGGGTCATTCCGTGAGCCGGCAAATCATCGGTTCGGTGAACAATCGAAATGTCATAAATGTAGATCGCCGACTGCTTGCTCTTTTCGATGTTTCAATTCCAGTGTTAATGGAATTTGGGATTAGCTCGAGCTCAAGATAATTGGAAAAGAGCAAGTTGGCAAATCACGATGGAACTGGTATGATTCGATCGCAAAAACTAAATGATTTTCCATTGTTTTGATTCTTGAGCAGAGTAAGGTGTAGGCAGCTGACATTTAGCTATTTAAAAAAATGTTTTTAGATGCACAAAATATCTTAATATCGCAAAATATAAAGCGAGATGCAACCCACTTTTCAGCAACCTCACTATTTCCCGCTTTGTGCCATTTTCACCGCTTCTGCAAAGCATTTCCCTGTGCCACTTTCCGCTCATTCAGCATTTCCCACCCACCCCGCGGCCCCCGGCCAGCTCGGCTTTTGTAACTTGCCAATTGGCACCGGGGATTTGGTCAAAGTCATTTTGCGCATTTTCAATTTGCCAAAACTTTCGTTTCGTTCGCCGCTCTCTCCCTTGACAACTTCGTTCTTCTGGCTGCTGATTTTGGCTGCTTTTGCTGGTTTTTGCCTGCTTTTGTAGTCTTAGTGCATTGAGGCTGCTAATTAGGCGGCATTAATATTGGACCCCGGGCCCCGAGTCGTTTCCCCTTCTCCTCTCCTTTCCGCCACCCCTGTAAGCGCATTAGATGGTTGGTTCAGTTGTGACGCTCACAAAGTCAAAACGAGAAATAAATGCCAATAATTTGGTTCGCTCAAAACCAATCACCCACACACTGACTCCGAAAGTCTTGTGCCCTTTTTTGAATGGCAATCGATTGGGGCGGTGGTGGGGGAGGGCACAATTTAGTTTTTCTTTTTTTTGGAAAGGCTAACGAACTATTTTCACAGAAACCAAGACGACCAAAGCGAAGACGAACGAAGTCGAATGCTGTTTGAGGGCACTTGAGGCGGTAAAAAAAAGTGCAAGCCAGGCCAAAAAGAAATAGAAAATCAAAGGCAAAAAGGTTTTCCTCCCTCTAAGCCCCAGGTTTTGTGGTTGTTTTTGTTGTTGTTGTGTTTGCTACGTGCACACAAACTTAATTTGAAGTTAAAATGTAGCGTACAGTGTAAGGCAAACAAGGATGAGCTGGGGATTGGGTGGAGAAGCTGAAGCTGGCCAAGGAAGTGGGTTCGAACGGGACTCATCTTGGCTTTTATGATCGAGTTAATTTGAATTTTCAACAAGCCAACTTCTGCGTGCATCTCGCCTTACTTTGTTTCTGTTTTTGATCAGCTGAGACAAAAAGATTTCTGGCATTTGCCATCGGATTCAACAGGAGCTCAGCCCGAACCCTTTCCCCGACTTTCCGACTTTGTTGATTCACTTTGAAAAGTATTTTCCCGCCGCATGTGTCTGGTATAACTTTGGGAGCTTCTGCGGTTGCTTTTCCCTTTCCCTTTTCCTTTTCACCGCTCCCCACCTTTTGGGGTCTTGGGGTTTTTTTTTTTTTTTTTGTTTTTTGGAGCCAGAATCGTTTTGTACGTGCCCGGGTTTATGTGCATAGGATTTTCAATGCCTCCGTTCCCTATTGATTTTTATACAATACATACATATTTTCTTCCGCTTTTCCTGCGCTGCTGTCCGTCTGATTGGTTGCTCCTGCGGCTGCATCAGCTCTTTGTCATCGTTTTTTTCATATGTAGAATGGCCCCACACACTAAACATCAGATTCGATTATGCGATTTAATCTGATTTCGCACAAACGAATGATTCAAATGCAAATAATACAAGCACACACATGCCACTAAAGGTGATGGAGGGGTGCTCCGTTGGCATAGAAATTCGAGCTGCTTCCTCCAGCGTTCCTCCAGTCATCCCTTTTTTTTTTTGGTTAATAGCCTTCGATTTATAACAAGCAGATGAAAGCGAAAAGATTTGCATCACAAAACAAACGACAGGTAGGCCGAAAAGGGAAAAGGGTTGGAATTGAAAACTCCTGGCAAAGTCAACCCAGGACATACAATTAGTGTGATGGGGTTCGCAGCAGGAAAGTTGATTGGGCTGCGGTTGTCTGCTTTCCAAGGCAACTGGTTCCACCCAAAAGGGGGTGGCGAAGCTGAGTTAAGCTCAATTATAATGGGATGCATGTGGGTTCATTCGTTTAAACACATTTTGACTGAATTCGAATTGGATTTGAACGAGCGAAGGGGAAAGCTTACAGAGAACATAAGCAGGTTGGGAAGGGTAGCCAAGAGAATATACAAGTATGTAACCAATTTATAAATAAAGCGAACGAATAAAAAGTGAAATGCTCTGGGGTTTCCATAAGAAGATAACGTAAGATACAATGTGCATAGCGACATTGTATAATAGTTATGCCCCTCAACAATACACTAATAATCTAATTAAGGCATTCCGCTACTCCCCATAATCCGATCCGATTCGATCCTCATATCTCTTAAGTCAATGCCCACTAATACTTTCCTCATTTCATAACTAGCAATCCGAGCAGCAATCAACTCATTTCCATTGAATTACACCACTATACATATGTTATTTCTTTGGCAATCATTTCATTATATAATTATAATTAGGCCGAACAAGGTGTTGATGCTCCCCATCTAGCCTCCTCTGCATCCAACGCAGGCGTTGAGTGAATCTCCGGCCTCTTTGGAAAGCTTCCCACAATTGGCCTAGTCCGATTGCAATTGGAGTCTGTCGGTGTTCTTCCCACAGATTATCACAAATTAGATGCAGTTCGCGTCGGTGTCTGGCACACATGGATCAATCGGAGCCCTGGCCACATGCCTGGCTCAAATTAGGTTTCCAGCTCGGCACCTGAGAGGAAGATAGATCCCCCGCATTCCTGCCCGCCTCCATGGCCATGCCAGCACATTCTCCATCGATGGCACATAATTTTCGCACACCACCGTGCGCATGAAGACGATGATGGCCCCAACTCGTGTATGTTATGGATGCACAATAGCCTTTTCCTCATAACCAACACGTACAAGCAATTCACGAGGCGAGGCCTTCACCAGAGGTGCTAATGCTGATCAGCAGTAACTGATACCACTCGGCTGCGGACCTGACCGGACCGGGCCGGGCCAGGAATAATGCAAAGAAGCCAGTCCACTTGAAGCCTGCAGCCAGAACAATGCAAAGCCAAGAAAACAACAGAATTAAGTCCAGCTCTGGATGCTGAACAATGCTCAGTGGTTTATGCTGTAAGCAGTAAGCTGGATAGTCGTTGGTGGATGCTGGATGCAACAGGGACCGGTCGGAACGCCCGCTGAACGTGTATCTGATAGGGCACATGGCCAGTGGAGAGTCCCGGCCAGTTCCGAGTTAGTTGAGAGCTGAGTCGAGTTCAGTTCGTAACACAAATCATCTTCCAGCGCTCACGAAATTGTTGCGCAAGCTTTCAAAGGAAAGAGAAACAAAACCCCACCAACGAAAAGCAAACCAAACAGAGCACAAGAAAACCAAAAGTTGAAGCTCGGTAGTCACCGATTAGAGCACCCTCACCAATGGCTAGTTCCTTAATGAATAGTTTTTAATAAGTTCTTAACCAGACCAGTCATAGACTATAAGTACCAGTCTTTGGAATATACAGATTTTATGGGCTTATGAACATGGGACATCCATTTGGCTGCCACTTCAAATTTAAATTTTGTACGACCTTACTTATTGAAAGCAAGCCAAGTCGTTGATCGAACTATAATACTCTCTGTTAAAGGGTAGCCAAAATCAGAGTAAAGCCGGCAACGCGTGAGGGGCTGGCCTGGAAGACAAAAGGAGGCGTTGGTGTTGGTGTTAGCTGATTGTTGTTGCTGTTACCTGTACGGCCCGATGCGGTGTCTGTGGATCTGCAGATCTTGCCACCAGAAGGAGTAGGAGGAGGAGGAGGACCAGTGGAGCCGGGCGGAGCGGTGTGGACTATGTGTGAACTCGCAAAACGTGACACATTTATATCACTTCGTTTGAATCGCAAAATAATAATAAATATAATAGCAACAACGTTGCTGGGGGAGTCTCTGGCCTGTCTGCAGTCCGAGTCCCTGGAATGGAATCTTTCGGGTCTCCGGCGGCCGGCAGACAGTCTCTTTTTGGCCAGGCCGTGCCCAGGTTTTGACCTGCCGACGCTTTGCTGGGAAGTTTTTATTTTTATTTCGCTGCTTCTCTTTCGTAGTTTGCCTTTTTGCTTGGTTTGGCCCAAAATATTTGCGCTGCTAAAGCTGGCGGCAATTGTTAAAAAATTTAAGCACCAGTGAGAGATAAATAGAATGTTAAAGCTTCGGGGGAATTGGCTAAGGTATGCGAATGCGGTGATACCCTGGCAACAGTTTGCGGGAAGGTCGCCCTACCGGCAGTCAGAAAACACCAGGGATGCCTTTGTGTGCAAGTATTTCTTTCAATGAGAATAATTGCAAAATGTAATGCTCTAATAACCTGTTGATACAAAACATCTGAAATACGCCCGATCGTATTAGTAAAATTGATTTACAAATGTAGGTGCTTAGTTGGATGACCTTCTAAAATGTTTTCAATGTCTCACCTTTCCTACAATCGTGGTTCGAAAAACATAAAATATCACTGGTTCCGTCGAAGCCTCTCAACCTTCCAGGTAGCCACATCCTGGGAGGGATTCCTCGGCCACTATCTTCCCAGCCCCGATGAACCTCCGCAGAGCTCGAAAACTTTGACCATTGGGTCCAGTCGAATGAGTTTTCGGTATTTTCGGGTTTCTCCTTCGCCCATTTGACAATATACGAAATATTGTACCCCTGGGCATGCGACGTTGCCCTCCATCCTGCCTAGAGTTGTCAGCGGACGGCGGCGGATGTATTTGTGGCGTATAATGTTACATCTGCTTAGCAGAGAGATAAATCAACGGAGCGGGCGAGCGTCGCTGGCATCAGCTACTAGTTACCAGTTGCCAGTTCCAGCATTCAGCTCCCAACCGAGCATCCACATCCCAGCAACCCAGCATCCGAACATCCCGACATCGGCATCAACAGCAGCGCCAAACGTCGCACTCAAGTTGACAATGATAAATAGTGAAAAAGCACCAGGCGAGCTGGAGACTTCGAGGAGAGTGGGAAAGTTGGGGATCCATGAGGTGACAGACACTCCACTCCCAGGTTGGCAAGTGGTGAAAGTTTTTCCCCATCCCGGGGAGAGAACGCTGACGGAAGTAAAACATTTCGATTAAAGTTTATGAAACGGCAAACTCAGCGGACCTCCTATGACAATGAGTGTCAGAAGGGATCCCCGTTTGGCTAGAAATTAGTAGCTGCGAGTGGATTGGGTACAAATGCCTGAGCCAACCAACTGTGAGTGCTCGGTGTAAGCTGAACTGCTCTTGATTAAAACTTTGTTCCAACTTAGCCGGAGTAAAGGGGCGAAGCCCTTTGAATATCGAGCAGGAAGTCTGACCGAAAACTTGGATGGACTGGGCCGGCCACAGAAGGAAGCTTGGTAGCCATTAGATGCTGCCTTCGACAATCAGTTTTGTCTCTTTTCTGTGCCGACAACAAGTTATCTCACCTGGCAGGACAATATTTCTTGCCCGCAGGCAAAAAAAAAAAAACTTTTCCGACCATGGAAAATAAGTTAAGCTAGAGGCGAAACTAAACACCCTTTGAGGTACAAATTTAAATATAAATAAAGTGTCAAACAAAGTACCCGTGCGAACGCTGCAGCGAAGCACTTGCAACAGCAGGACGCGAAGCGGGATTCTGGATTCTGGTGGAGGTGACTCCATAATAAATAAATAAAAATGCAACAAAATTACATTAAAGGCAAGTTCGGGGGAAAAAGTGATGGATGCAACAGCAGAGCGTCTTGGTGTATTCTTTCTGGGTGTCAAGGGGATGCTGCGGAGAGCAGGGTTCGGTTCTCAGCAGAAGGGCAGGGGCTGTGGGAGTGCTACCCCTGACTTAAGAACTCCGAGGTTTGCATACAAATAGTGTCGGTCATGGAGCGGCGGTCTCGCAGCTGGGGGTTAGGGCTAGAAAAACTAGGGTTTCCAACCCGAGCTCGAGCAAAGGTGTTGGCAGGAGCACCCAAGTGAAAATACCCAGCGAACTGGACGGAATTATGCTAGCGGAAAGTTCTGAACTTATAATTGGTTAGGCGGTTGGAGGTTTTTTACCGGCTAAGGGGATAGGTTCAGAGATCCCGCAGCGGTTCCAGCTGTGTGATCATCATCAGCCTTGGCTGAAGGATCCAAGGCAGCCTGGCAGTGAACTTCTGAAGGGACTCATGCTTGAAGCTTCAAGCCTCAAGAGTAAGGTCAACATAAATCGAAGCCAGACGCAGCAGGATAGTTTTGGAGTGCAGTCTGTGGTGCGGCGTGTGTGTACTTGCAGCAGACACTGTGTACTTTGGGGTGTCATAAAGCAAAGTATAGTTCGCCCAGTGTCCTGGAATATAAAATGCTCGTGCTCGCACCAACCCAGAGCATAAACAAAACACAAACACCCTACTCGCATGACCCGCATGGAGGTGTCCTCTCCTCAAACCCTAACCACTGTACATACATATATATATAGAAATATGTGTTTTTATTTGCACGGACCCTCCTGTATGTGCCCTCGGTTGACATGATAGCAAAGGCGGCGAAAAGAAAGCCGTTGACGAAGCAGCAGCAAAATTTTGAACTAGTTTAAGTGCCCCATCATGAAGTCCCAAGTTTCTCGTTTTCGCCAGGATTGTTTTACTTTATAAAGCACACTCACATGCACACCCGACCATTGGAGCTGCATGGTTATGCAAAGTAATTTGGTTGTGTTTGTGCAGGCGCGGGGATTTGAGGGGCTTTGCTAGGGTGGCAAGGAGCTGCCAAGGCAAGGACAACACATAAAGCATTGGGGATTCTTCTGCTCCGGCTGCCTGATCACAGTTTACAGTGCTCTGCCTGCCGGAGGGTGGACATGGAGGGAGCCTTTCCAGGGGCTGTGGGTTAGGTGTCCTGGCGGACTGTGTAAACAGCGGCGAGCTTCAGCAGGAGCCATCCTTGCTCCTCATTTTTTGTTCCTCTGGCCCCTGCAAATTGGCAGAGTGCGTGAACTGCTGCCATAAAGGGCCTGGGTTGGGGTTTCAAGGAGTTAAGGGGCACCAGCTGCACATGACCCCCTTTCAACAGCTGCACACAACAAGCTGCAGTGCCCCGCACCTCTATTCAAAGTGCAGATAATTTCATTTGAAGTATGGCAAAATACAATTTTTTCCAGCGTTAAAGTTTTCCTCTATGCCGTGCCCCATTTTCATTTCTCTTTTCCGCCGAGTAATTCGTTGCTGGAGTTTGTGCTGTGCTGTGGAGCTGTGGAGTCCTTGCTCCCCGTTTTTGAAGCTCAACACAGCGGCAGCAGCTCATTTCCTTTTGGCTAATGATGTGGGTCAATTATAGCAGCCAAAGGCATAGCGAACTCTTCTCCGACTCTCTCTATTTAGATTTTGTCTACTGGAATTAATGGCATTAGTTTTGTGCATTTAGTTTTGACTAGTGAAGGGAAAAATGGACAGAGGGAGGCGGCTTAGACATTTGCATGTTTGCAGCGAGCTCTGAATTCACCGAAATTCGGGTTGAGAAAAACAATTGTGCTAGTTTCATTTATCCGGCGTCTGGTATTGAAGGGATTTTTTCGATTTGAGGGGTTAGTTTGGGAGAATATAAAACTTTGGTCTGCCCAATTCGGTTTTTTGAGTCTTATGGCTGATTTCCTGGAGTGGAAATGGTTATGGCCTACGGAAGAAACGATGAGAATGGCTCTTCTGGGAAGGAAGAGGAAGTCATTAATGATTTCCCCCGTTAGCTCTTTTTTATGCTTGGAGTGAGCATATTCCTTAATTTTTTTGCTTTTAAAATTCCTCAGCTGGTTAGTTCGAGTAACAATCCTTGCCCATTTACCTACTCGGACCTTTTCCATAAATCTGCACCTACACCACATGCACGCTCCGCTTAACTAACCCACCTATCAGATACCCCAAACGTCTTTCGACGCCGGCGTATTCGTGCATGAAAATCAAATCTCTATGTTTGTTATTTACAACTCGCCAGCCTCAAAAAGTTGTTGTAATATTTTTAAAATGTCAACTTACTTTTTTCCTCCCTACAATGTTGCTTTTTTGCGCGGCCTTTTCATATTAATGCTGCTTCAATTGTACGCTGATTGGCAATCGAGAATGTGACTTGCATTCGGGAGGAGCGACCCATCATCCTTATCCGTTTCGGGCGGAACCGAAACAAAGCCGGGTACGGGTATTTGAATGCCGTGGGTGGATGCAGCACTTATTAAATTAAAAACAAACAGCCCCGCAACTACAGGGTATGCGCTGTACGTATGTGCACTGTACACAGCTGAAATACATACATATCTCTTTTTTTTTTGCTATTAAACGTGTGCATGCTTCGGCAATTTGATTGTGGCCGAGCAGGCGTATGAAAATCAATTTCACGCTGAAACGCACCAAAAACTTTAATAATATTTGAGTCGCGGCACTTAACAGACAGCAAGGAAGAGGAGGACGTCGAGGTGGAGGTGAAAATTGGCAGAAAGAAGGGACAGGATATCCACGCAAAGTGGGCGGTTGCAGAAAATGCGAGGGGGCACTGAGTGCATTCAATTAAGTGTTTCAATAAGAAGGGGAAATGCATTAAATGGAGTGGTCAATACCGATTAATTTCACTTACAGAATAAATTGAAATCTAATACATTTTCTTGTTTGGGGTCAAAGGGAACAGGCATTTTATTAATGTGAGCTGTGTATTTACACTCCTTATTATTAATGGAACTACAAAAGTTGATGAATCATATAAGTTTTAAGAACGTACAATTAAAGATCGTGCAAAGTGGCAGTTAAACCTCCGCAAGATCTGACCGTTCGGAAGGGAATTCTCAATACTCGTGGACCTTTAAAGCCATTCTGATGTCGTATCTCACTCCCATTTCCTGGGTAACCTGGTCTTGGAATTTATCACCTTGCTACGAGAGCCTCCGAATCCGCTCTAGAGGCCCAGAGTTTGCCGAAACCGAGTCTCGCAGACACTTGGCATAGTTTTGTGGCCACCGGGCGGAAGGTTCGGAGTGGAGTGGAGTGAAGTGGAGTGGAGTGAGTACGCCGAGGATCCTACACGTAGCCCTAACTTTTGCTTCGAACATAAAGTGCGCGCTAAGAATTTACCGCATAAATTTTGAACAAGTAGCAAAAAGAGGCAGAGGTAAAAGCCAGAAGTTGCAGGTAGTCCCGCCGAGGGGCGGAGTGCTGTGGTGTGGTGTGCTGTTGTGGGGTGGGCCGAACTTACAAACCGCACTTTGGCACAAAACTCACAAGACACTCATAACTTTTTATGTTGGTTCGTTGCACACATCCGAACAGCCCAAAAGGCCAAGACAGAAGTCCAGAACCCAGAACCGCTGCAGCCCGGACCCACTGACCAAGAGGGGCGCGGGAACCAATGTCGGAAAGGTGGTCCGGAGACCACCCTAAGATGCAGTCGAGTGGTGGCTGCCGGTGGCTCAAGCACTTGGCCAATTCCCCTGGCTTGGGCCAGGGCAAAAAATTTAAGTTTTTCCCCAGCCGCGTCGGGAGTTTTTATGGGTTTCGGTGTTCTGGTACATAATTACACAATGGAAAATTAAAGTATATTTAACTTAATAGTAAACAAATATAACTCTCTTACATTCCCTTTTACCGAACGAATCTGCACGAATGAATTTACCGACCCATTTTATTAGCACTAATTGAGGGAATTTCGCTTAGTCTTTCATTCTCAGTTGTTTGCAACATTTATAATATAAATAGTTTTCTCCACGTGTACTTCTGCCATCATCCCCTTGTCGTTGCTCATGTGTTTACAAAGTAATTACGTACCTAAAATTAAATTCATAAGAAGCTGACGAGGAAGAAGGCGGCGAGCATTTAAGAAGCATTTCAGTTTCTCCTGGCCAACGACTCCGGCTCACTTTGTTTTTCCATTTTTTCTCCATTTTGGCTGGCATAGCTGCTGTTGGGGGTCTGCTACAGTTAATGCACGCTAAAAGGTTTTCCCGCCACTCGCTGGGCGGTGGCCATGCAGATTAGCGGGGGATATTAAGGCAGGTATTTAAGCGCGGCTTAGGCAGCGAGCGCCGAACAAGATGAAGACCCACTTTGGACGGAAAGTTGTGAGCAAGCGGACTTAGCCGGTGCAGCAGTGCAAAGTTTAATTGAATCGCGGGGAGCGGGGAAGGGGAAGCTTACCATGCTGCAAAAGGATGGTCAGGGGGGAGGAATGTGTGCTCAGCGGAGAGCAGTTGGATAGGCGGTATAAGGTGGCATCAGTACTCGAGTTTTATGGAAATTTAAGAAGGGTTTAGCAGTGCGTCCAAGACAGACGTCCAGCGACTGAGAGAAACACGTAACCCGAGTGGATTGCTCAATCTCGGTAGCTTGAAAACTAATCTAAAAGAAATCCAATCGATTGGAAATTCATTGAGAAATAATAATAATGAAGGTAATCTTTATAAAAAGGTTGTAGGGTTTCTCGGAGATGATGAAGCCGAAAAAAGATTGAAGAGTAAGGCACGGTTGAAATATATAGATAAATATAGATTTTTTTAAAACTTGAGATAAAATGATTAATATGTAAGACTTATGTTAAGTTTTCGCCAGCAACAAATCAATTCAAAGTTAATATATAGCATGCATAAGGTCCAAGGAGCCCTCCAAATGTTTTCGGAACCATTTGGAACTCTGCGAATGTGGGAAGCTCTTGGGATTTCTTAGAAAACTAGAAACAATACAATAAAGCACAATGTCGGGCCTTCTGCCGAAGTAATTTTTTCAGCTCCTTTGGCTTGCGTACAACAAAATTCCTTCGCCTCTGTGCACGCTTGCCATTTTTCTGCGGGATCCTTAAAGTGGTTGGCTTTTTAACGCATATTTTAAACACGGAGCGGCACAGATTTCGGCTCCTTTTGTATCTTTCGCCTACATTGTGGTGCTCCGCAGTTGAAAAGCCGTCGAGGGAGCACGTGCTTCTATAACTGAGCTCGGTGGGTACAAATGTGTCTAGGATATGAATAAGGGAACGAATTAATTTTGAATATGTGGAAAATCTCGCACGCCAATGTACGGACCGCACATGGAAATGCCGGCAATAATGTCTGCCAAAAGGGGTGGCCGGGGGCGGCATTTCCAGGCAGCTCCAGGGAAAAGCGCCAACAATGAAGATGCCAGGCGATACGACAAGTACGTCAAGCTGAGGCGACGAGCAAGGACTTCAGTGTATGCGCCTCAGTCTCTGTATCTGTCAGTGTCTGTGTAGGCCTTTTATTGCTATTGTCAAACTATTGTGCCTGTGTGTGCGAGTGTGTGCGTGGTGCTCTCTTCCATCCTCCTCCTCAACCACACCCCTCCCGAAATCGCCTTGTAGGCCTCTTCATCGTCTGCTCGAGTTGCTTTTTATGAAACATCAAAATGTCAGTCAATGTCATTAAATGACTTTTATATTACACCTAATACGATGACAAGGCCTCCAGCATGTCTGCCAGTCCAGCCCTCCCCCGCTTGATATCTTTTTGAGTGTATCTTAAAGATTCTAAAATTAGACAATTGTGTGCGCTATGCCAGCCTGTTTATTTGTTGTTCTTCTGGTGCACGACCCAGAGATATTCCCCATTCGCCTCAGACTGACTGTGCACACATGTGATTGCTTTTTGTCTGCGGTGACAAATCGCAACTGGAAACTGGTTCTCGCTTCTCGGTTCTCAGTTCTCAGTACTTAGTTCTCCAACCACCTCTTATCCAAGTGGCATACACCTCCTCGAGAACTCCATGTCGCCTACGTCGTCTCGTTGACAAAGTCAAACAATTTGTTGAAATAAGTTGGAAATTGAATGAAATTGTCAAAAGCATTTCGCACATTTTATTATTTTTATATTCTTTTTCCAGCTCTTTTTCTGCCAGGCAAAGTTTTTTAGTCGGTTTTGCAGGGTGTTCAGTGGGTATACGAAGGAGATGAGCACTATAAAGGCGTAAAATTAAAATAATGGTATTAACTTAGCTAAAAATACTGTAGATGCATTGTTGCATTTAATATGTTAGATTCTCATTATGAGATATTATTTATTTTACAAATAAATTCAAATAAAACAATTGCCAGCAACACTATGCTATTCGAATAATCTAATATAACCATCTTCCTAGCCATTTATCTGTCACTGTGTTTATTTGTTACCTTATTCGGGAGTTTTGCATCCCGATTCGACATCTGCGGGGATTTTTGCTGACTTGGCTGTGGCAAAAGTGAAATTTTCCTTCTTGGCGCCATTTCCGCCCGCTCCACTCCCCCTGGCCCATTTTCGCTTTCTTATGTATGCATCATGTGTTCCAGGGGCTTTAATAAAGCACAAGCTAAAATTGGTGTCGATGTGTAATGAAAACCATAAAATATTTAATAAAAATATTTACTATGTGTTCCTACCAACATCGTTGGCGTCATAAATTAGTTGTTTTTAGTGGCTTGGCCAAAAGTTTGAGTTGTGCTCTCAGCCGGAGTTGGAGTGAGGAATCGGGAGTTCGGGGGAACTCTTTGCGGTTGCCTAGCGTCCATATACATTCATATACTATATATGAATTTCGGGGGCGTGAGCTTGATTTATGTTCGAAACTTGATATCACGTTCGTTCAAGCGGATTTTTTCCTCCTCATCTATATTAGTATCCATCCCCACATCTTATTTCGTTCCTCCATCTCGTTTTCCGACTCTATGTGTGGTTTATTTTTATGTAAAGCGCATAAAGAAAAGTTTTTTAGAGTCCGCACATAAACTGATTTTTATTTATGGCATTAGGAATGGGCACGGGACGGGAGTCCGGACTGGGAATGCGAATGAGATCGAGAACGGGGAAATCGAGACGTCGTGATATGATGAAATGGGAGCACCCTCTGGCCCATTAATCGTGGGGACTGGTAGCGATGAGTCCATCACGCCTTTTAATTATGCCAGCTCTTTAGTTAATAGTTTTAGTAACGCAGCTGGAGAAGGGGAGCAATATTTGTCGGTAATATGAGGGCCCTTAGTTCTCCATCTCTTGGTGTTCGGTTGGTAGTGGAAATCTGCATTTGAATGGGAGTCCACAAGGCATTGAAATCTGACTTTTATGTTGATCTATTAATAAGGCAAAGGGGATCGCCTCTAAGCCAAATGAAACCATAACAAAGAGCGGTTCCCGTACAAAGTGAAGTTTATGGGGAGCCTCAATGGAGAAGTCAAAACATTGTAGTCGGGGTAAGATTCGTTTTTTGTGAATCCATTCTGAGGGTACGTGAATGTGTTGCTCGGAAATGGGCCCATTTATCTTTTATTGAAACTATAGGTATCTCCAAGAAAGTTCTTCATTTGCTTTCTTCTGAATAGAATTCTAGTTTCATTTTCCAGATCTTATAGTAAATTCCTAACGAATTCCCGGTACTTATCATCCCAGAGATCTTGATGCAACTTTACCGGGCAGAAGGAGAGGTGGTTTTCATTTGCTTTCGTCCACTTTGCCGTACGGCTCCTTTATCCTTTCGTTCATTTTTATTTCGCCTTTGCAGTGACTCCTTGCTGGCCACAGCCATTTTTTATGGCCCTCGCTCTCCTTGTCGACTCTTTTAGCAGCATCTCTAGATTTCTTTTAATGAAAAATTTGTTACAGCGTTTTATATAACAAACAAAATGCAGGCAGAGCTGGGCAATAACAGCAACTTTGTATCCGGACCTCGCTATCCTGCTTCTCCCTCGCTCTCCAACTCTCCAACTCACTCGCTCCTCTTCATTACTGACTTTCATTTGCTTTTTGGCTTGGTAGGGGCTGATTATTTTTAACTGGCAAACAGCTAATTAAGTATGGAGTAGCATTGTTGTTGTTCCTGTGCCCGTGCCGTTCTTCATCTTCTTCAGCCAGCTTGTTCATTTTGTTAAAAACGTCTGGCAGAGGGCGCCTTTGTTGCAAGGGGAAGGTGCAACTAAGTGCGTTGAATGTAGACTGGGACTACCGACTGGCGAAGGCAATGGCAAACAAAGTTGCAATAAATGACGGAAAATGCACAAAGGTGGCCCCAGGCACTGCGAGAAAAATGGTTTCAAAAAAGTGATTCAGGGGGGGGGGGGTGTGTGTGGTGCAAGGGCTGGCCCATTTTCGCTCAGTGCAGCTGCTGTTGGTTAACTTGGTTTGACGTAGTTATGTCGTTTATAAAAAAAACGTCGTTGCGACTCAACGCGACTTTAATGGCTGTTTGGAAGCCTCCCCTTGGCCGCCCCCACCCTCGTCCTTCCATCACGATCCTGGGCATCCTTTGCCTGCATCTTTTCAAATCAAATGAGTGTGTGCAGGCAGCAACAGCGAGGCACAACAAAACAGGGAAAAGTCTGGCGCTGCTGATGCTGCTCATTGGAGTTTTCTCCTCCGCTTTCTATTTAGCCCGCTCGCTCTTTCATCCTGTGGTTTGGGCCACTCCAGCTGCGACTGCCTGCATGTAAGTGGCCCCAGGACTCTCTTTCTGCTGCTTCTGCACAGCAAGAAAACCTTGGTTCAAAGCAAGTTATATCAAAATTGCAATGCTAATAAAACAATGTTATTAATATACGACACATTCCGTTGATTTTTTAATGGATAACCGTTCGGTTGAATGTGGATTATAAAGTCAAGATAAGGTTTAGGCATTGTGCAAAACATAAGATTCAATTATCAGACTTATATTTTCCAGTGTATAGGTCTTCCTTTCTGCTGGTGCTGCAGTTGCCCCTGTTCGCTTGCTTGTGCTGCTGCTGTGTGTGTGGCATATAACTACATTTAGCATTATATCGACATCTGTTCGGCAGAAAGTCATCAAAAGTACTAAAAAGCAAAACAAAGTTGCCCTCGTCCTGCCAGCAGGCTAAGTCCAAAAAGAGCGAGGAAAAACTTTTGCCAACTTCAAGTTGGGAGCTGCTCTGAAGTGGAACGTCTCTCCTCTCCGTCGCCCTGTTATGTATTTTTATTCATCGAAGTACAAAAGTCAAGAGATTTACTAAATAATGATGTAGAATTTATTTGCAATTGCCAAATGTGAATAAGCATCGTGGGATTTACGCAGGCAAAGCATATTTCAAAGATTTTTCGATTGGGTGGGGTGAAGTTAGGTATGTATCGTTTCCGGCAGAATTCGCTGATTAGAGGCTGCACAGAAGTACAGTAATTCATTAGCAGATTCAATTGGATGAATAGCGCGGAAAGATACTGTGTGTGTTTGAAGTGCGCTGAACCAGTGACTCATATCGTCGTCGTGAATTTCGTTTGGTTTTTTGTCCGCTGCTGCTTACCTGCTCTTTTACTACCAAACAAAGGTTTTCGGATTGTGTGGAAATTCATTCGGATGGAAATTTCAATGCATTTTTCGGCAGCGTTTTCCATCAGTTCCCTTACCTGCTTGGTTCGCTGCCTAGTGGAAATTCGTTACATTTTGTGGCTGTTGTAGTGCAGTGGGAAATTGTGTGGAAAAAAGTTGTTGCATCTCCATCCCGTTGACATTTTCTTTGGCCCACTCTGCTGCACTATGAGCCAGTAATGAGACAGACAAGACCGACCAAATGCACTTTCCCGTTTCCCGCCTCTCTTGGCGAATTGAAACTTATTTATGCAACAAACAAAGCCAAATGCCTCATGGCGGAGATTGTTGATGGCTGTTGTTGGCCTCGTTGTTGCTGCTGCTGATGATTATGACAATATTTGCATTGCCGCTGCTTGTGCATACATATTTTTACAGCCGGAAGTTGACTTTATGCATTTTGCTACTGTTTACACACTATTCAAAAATTATTGCGCAACATTTTTTATGGACTATACTCCGGCGCTCCATGGCGCTATGTTTGCTTTCGGTTGTTGATTTAAGTTGCGGCCGGGCTTCTGCCTTTGACAAGTCTGTTTCATGGAAAAACCCATGTTAATCGATTGTATAATGCCTGCAAACACCACACAAACAAATAATAATATATTAAGATACACTTTTTTGGCCCAAACTAATTTATTTATTATCATTCTTTTCGTTGCAGGTTCGTAAGCCACCAAATGATATTGCTTTTAAATCGAGTGAGTTTTTCACTTAACGAATACTTTATTATGCGGACACACGATGTTGGGCGAGCTAATGCATCTCCATTTCGTCGATCGTCCTCTGAATTATGACAGTTTATCTGAGCCACCCTATCTTGGTCTTTAGGCCATTTACTAATTCCATTTGCTACCACTTTGGCCGTAAAACCGATGTGGCTTTTCATTAATATTCCATCAGGGGCCGATATGTAGATGGGAATTTCTTATCGGCTCAGCTACATTTGTACATGCATACATACATACATTCATGGATGTCGGTGACTCAGCCGAACGAAAGGGGCTTGAAATGCACTGGTTCGGAGGAGGGGCAGATAAAGGTCGGTCTTAACTTGGCTAATGTCTGCTCTTTAACCATTTTATTGTAGCACTTTCCTTATCGCCAGGCTCCTCAGAAGTTCGCTCTTTTCCGCGCTGTGTGTGGCTCACAACTTAACCCTTGCGCCGCCTGCATCCATAGAATGCCCCATTTGATAGTTGGTTACACGGGTGAAACCTGGTTTGAATCACTCGTCTATATTGTACGCCAATTTTATGCAGGGGCGGGCGGGTTTACATTGTCAAATAAAACTAGAGGCCTCTAAAATGGCTTTTAAAGTCATAAAATTCCACGACTCTCGAGTAGTACCGTAAAAATTAACGATGGGTGCGTGGGGGTCGGAAAATGGAAGGAACTAGCAAATGTCTGTTTTGCTTTTATTGTTCTGTTTGCTTTTCCCTGGTTGGGCCCTTTTTTAATAGAATTTCGCTTAATTTGAGTCCGGGGGGCGGGGTATAAAAACTTTTCCACTCTTTCCTTTTTTTAATTAAATGGTTATTGGCAAGAGGGTCTCTCTTGGGGGCGGGGGCAATGTCAATAGTCGGCGAAAGCGTAAAGCGTATTAATGATGAATATTTATGTGCGGCCGGAGCGGAAGCGCAGGAAAAGCGGCATAAATTAGGCGAAAGTGCGGTCAGAGAGTTGGTCGATTGATTCGAGCGGTTACCGACGGCGATAACTTATAGGGATAAAGGCACTCCGGGGTTAGATAGTTAGGGATAATTATGCGCCAGCGCGGAAGGGTTAAAGCCACGCCGATCGGGTAGATAGCGCGGCTGAAGTGTGTTCCCTTCCATTTGTTTTTGTTTTCCTGGGAAGGCTGCTCAGTCATCAATTGTTATCGCGAACATTGTTCTTCCCATTGACGCTGACTTATGACGGCTAGAATTCCATGACACTTTTTCTCACTAACGATGTAACCGCTACACAAACAAGTTCACACAGGGATCCCGTATCCAGAAATCCTTCGGATTTGGCTGGTGGCAAAACCTGCGTTAGTTCCGCTCGCCACACGTTGCACGTCAAGCAAATTGTCTCCTGCTTCTCCCCCGCTACCCCAGCTCCATCCAAAGACTTACTTCCGCTAGGAGAACGCCAGCGCCACCGCCACCGCCGCAATAATCCTGCAGCTCAGTCGAAATGTCGCTGGCAATCTAAGGAAAAGGAAAAATGCCAGCGACAGCGGTGGGGAGTGGGTAGGCGGTGGCGTGCCCCACCAGTCTGTTCAGCTGGTGGAGCAGCAGATGCTGCTGTCGCTCAACCACCCACTTCCACCTCCTCAACTCCTCCGCCGCACCACAATCTTCTGCCCCTTCAAGGCTTTGTCACATTCAAGATGCTGGGACTGCTGCGTGGAGGAGTAGCTGAGGAGAAGAAATTCAAGTAAATTGATTTTATCTATGCTCTTGGCTTTGACTACTGGGACTGTCAGTTGGAAATCGCTTCGTCGACGTTCCATCCCATCCCATGCCATCCCATTCCAGCATCAACTCCACCCTACTACCTATTCACTGCCCCTTAGTGGGGCCTTGCAATTTTTGCTTTTGGCGCGTAATCGACTTCATGCTTTTGCTTTTAATGGTATTTTTCCTGTGGTTCAAACTAATATCCATAATGCATAAATATTGAAACCCTGCGACCTAACCCAGCACCCTTCTGAACTTCCAATCATTGAGCTGCCTTGGCATTTTTTGCTTGATAAATATTCCTTTCCCCCTTCTGGTGATTCAACTCCAAGTCGTTGGAGGTCGTCGTCTTGGCCTTTCGCACACATATATATAATTTTTTCCTGTACATATATATTTGGTGCGTCGTTTCGCTTTTATCATCATCATCCGTCGGTGAGTTTTCTCGTTTTTATAAAATTTATGCGCAAAAATCCCTACTACGTCTGCAATTTATTGCATTTTCGTAAGTCGAGCGATTTGAAAAATGCCACCGGCATCAAAAGCGACCAAAAAATAAAAACATCGAAGGGAAACAAATAACATTTTTGCTGATTTTAATGTTTTGTCAATGTCCCAGCAGCCCTCACTTTGACCCTCCGCCCAGCCTGGGGCCCTGCCTTTGTTATTGCTGTTGATTTGTTAATAAACAATTTTTATGTCCTGCCGGCCATTGGCATATAAAAAGCTCACACGAACGACAACAATTTTTATGGCTGTGGGGTAGGCTTACAGATTGATACCCTCTGTTAAGGTTGTTTTGAGAGGCTTACTTTTTTTCAAAAGTCGTGAGAATTATTTAAGAAAATAAATAATTGATGTAAAAAACATGAGATGGATGGTTACTTTGCTTATTTATACCAATATTTACTAGAAGCTTGCCAGGTCGCTTTTGGCCGCCTTTAGATCATATCCATAGTCTAAGCCTTTTTGGGGCTCTCTTGTTTTTTCCACCTTATTATCTGGATAACTTTTGGCCCGACTTTTGCTGACTGCGAGCACAACAGATGTTGCATTTTCCACTTTCCTCCTGGTAGTTGCTCAAGTTGGAGGAGCTGGAGCATGTGGCACCTTGAGATGGAGGAATCGAGGCTGACTTTGAGGCTGAGCCCGAAGCTTTCTTGTTCGGCTGCTGGCTCTTAACTGACGGCCATATATCTTTTCACGCTCCCTGGTCCCGGCTTGGTTCTGTTTGGTTCGGTCTTAGACCATTTCTTATACTAGTCACAGTTCTATAATTTCTCGATTTATTCTCGCCAGCGACAGCCTGTGTTTTGTCCTTGTTGTCCTAGCTCTGTCGCTCGCTGTCGCTGTCTCTCTCAGCTGCCAGGGACAATCCAAACATTATTCAAAGTCAAACTTCATTCGCGCTTACACTCACACATGCGTGTAGGCAAATTTTTAACCACATTATTTATTTACTGTTTGCTCTGTCTAGGCACACTGCTCCCGCCCAAGCCCCCTATGTAAATATGCTGCACACTTCTGTGCTCGCAGTTGTTATTTTTCTGCCTTATTTTAGTATTTGTATCAGCCACAATTTATCAGGGACCATAACAAAAGGCGCCGAGTTGGCTGCCAAAAACCGAAATCAAAAACCAAAAACTGCACGCCGAACTACTCCCTCCGCCCCACCACGTCCTGCTGCTGCTTCTGGATTTATTATTATATCGCGACACATTTTCTAACTCGACAAATAATAATTTAACCGTGGCATACAGCAAATATAAATTTCATGCTCTGAATATTGTTGAAATGAAAAACCATAAAAAATTGCCTATCGTAGAGCAGTGATGGGGGAAAATATGATTTTCCATAAACAAAGAAAACTGAGAAATGAGGTCGCAAACAGGCTTGAGTCGTTGGAGGGATAATCCATCTAAAAAGACCACTAACCACGTAAGAAAAATGCAAACCTTTTAAGGACCAAAAATTGATTCCAATTAAAAAAAATGATGGGGGACGTTAAAGGTACCACATCCTTTTCCCAATTCGTACATTTTCTCTTAATTTTATACGTTTTAGAAAGTGCTTTTATAAAAAGTACTGAAATATATGGACAAATATTGAACAAAACAACGCCTAACTCTGGCTTATTGGCTCCAATTGTTGTTTTGGCATATTTTATGCGTGTTTATCATTTATACGCTTTTTTGAACCGACTTCCACTCACACAGCTACTATGACAATAAAAACAAGGAGGAAAAGTCTAAAAATTAAATAAATTGTAAAATATGACTGCAAGGGGTTGCCGGGTCAGCAGGAGGAGATTTGGTCTGGTCGGCTGGCGAGGGGCGGTGGAAAGAAGTCTGTTCGTTATTTTATTAAATTAAATACTTCACTGCAATAAAGATTATCAGTTAGCAAAGGCTGGAATGATAGAGCAAACAGACAAATAGACCGGGCGACGACTCACTGACTCCTCAAACAGAGACGGGGTGTCCTGGGTAGTAATGTTTGAAGGGGCGATTGGAGCACGGGGTACAGCATCACATACTCTTACATGAGCGTTAACATTGTAAGCAGACCATATAAATGTAAATGAACTTTCCTGATGCCGTTTCCGCTTTCTCTAGTCTGCATAGCATTTCCTGTCACACACACACAGTCGCACACTCACACTTACGCACACAGGCCCAGTTAGGCAGCCATTTTTTGGTGATGCATGATTCTCGTGCCACCCACTCCGCACACAGCCTCGCCACTTTGCATGTGACTCTTATTCAGTTCCGTTTTTATTTGCTCAAACAATATTCGACATAGTAATTTTATGCTTCGACTGCGGAACACATAAAATTATCTTTTGAATAAATAAAGATAAGAGGAAAACACACACACACACACTGACAATGTGGATATGTGGATGTTCATGCTGGTAGAAAGAGAGAACATTACGTACATTGACATAGACATAGAGTAGATGTTCACATTTTAATGTTTTATTCAAAAGGAAACATTCAGAGACGAAGATGCAAATTAAAATATCATTCAATGCTGGCAATTTAATATATTATTTTTGATAAATGAATACGGCACTGCCAGCAGCAGAGAAATGCTTTCCCATTAACATATGCATTAGAGTGTGTGTGTGTAGAGCGCATCTAACATAGAACGTGTATTCGCTCAGTAGCAGGCGGGCTAAATCGTTAGAGCCTGGTTAGAGACACCTACGCAGATAAATCTTCTGTCTTATGCTTGGCCAAATATATTTCTAGCTCTGCAGAATTCTTTGTTACATCTCATATTTAAATTTCGGACTTGTATTGTTTTTGCTTGCCGAAATATTTTTGCACTTTTCGAGCTTTGCTTGCGGATTAGGGCATGCTGGAAAATGAAAATGTTTTGTGGACCTGGCTAAATGGTTTTTCGGTCCTTTTGTTTGTGCTTTCCTGTTTTATTGGGCACAATAGCACGCACATGTTTATGGTTGGATTTTGGACAATGCAAATCGGCTTAATGATTGAAAGTTGATTTCGGACTGATTCCCACACGATGGCCCCATTATCAGTATGCAAAATGTAAGGGGTCTTTTTTTTGTTGTAAAACGCTGTCATTCCGCTCTCCTGGCTTCACCATGTCCTAAGTTGGAAATTTAAAGTTTTGTCAAGCATTAAAAGTTTCCCTGTAAATTCGTCAAAAGGTATCAATAAATCTGTTGGTCGCAGTAGGTTGAATCCCCACCCACAAGCCTAGTCATATTAATAAAACTTTTATTCAACCCCACTACAAAAATATATGCCACTTGGCTCTGTCTGGTCACGGAAAATGTCGGATGTCATGTGAATCGGCATTAGGCCTTTTAACCCAAGGCCACATATGCATGTATGTATCATGTGTACATACATACATATGGGGATGTACGTATATATCGGTGGACATTTTTGTATCTCTTCGTGGTCGGACAGTCAATTCGATTATTTTTCATTTTTCACCTTTCCCGTTTAAACTTTCACATGTCGCGTGTAGTTGTAGTTGGCCTCGCTTGTTGTTGTAAATTCCATGTAAATTAATTAAACTCGCTGGCCGTGCCACAAAAAAAGACAACAAATTGCCAGGAGCATCTGGGATGAGACCGACTCGCCTCGGTTTTGGTTTGAATGGAGAATGAATGAGGAGCAGATAGCGGAAAGCGGAGAGCCTCCATAGCGCAAAAATTATATATTGCATGTCAAAGGGCAGACAATGTGCCCGCAAGGGGTCAGGGGGCGGGTTGTGGCATGAGGGTGTCACTTAATATTTTTTCATATGCCACAATTCGACCGCACGACTATCGGAGGCAGCCGCTGGACTCCGCCGAAGGACACGAAGGATACGCACAGGTGCGCGACAACAATTAACGAAAATTTATTCAATTTACGCACCGCCCCCTTTGACGCACCGACCAGATATTTATGGAGTTATATCGAGTTTTTTAATAATAAATGGAATTTTAATATTAAGCTCTCGGCGCTCTTTCCCCGGACCCGCCCGCTATTAATACAAATAAATTAATCAGCGCAGTTTGCAAATTGCTCCAATGAGCGACCAAGTTCTCATTTCGATTTCAATTTTAATTAACAATTACCATTCGGTATGGCTCTCCATATAATTACCATTCCGCAAACGCCGTCATTTCTCTTTTTTAGCAATAAATTTTAAGCGGATTCCTATAAATTATTGTGTCCAGCCAGTTAGGGTCAGACAGGAGAATCTGTTGCAATTGTCTGTTGCAAATTGGGAATAGACTATATGATGACACCTAGCAGATAATCTGCGGTCGTTTCAAACAATCCACCAATATCCTTTGCCGAAAAGTTGGAATGCTTCCATCCGCTGCAATGGGGCCAAATTATCAGTCGGTCATAACTTATTGAAAATTATGATAATTGCTCAATTGCCTAATTGAATATGCATCAGGAAATATACCACTTGAGTGGGCGTCTTGGGGGCGGGGTCTTGAGGAAGGGCTGAATCGCTTTCAATCGCTCACCGCTGACCTCGTCCGCATTCCACTGCCGCATCCCGGAAGCCACCACCCAGTTGGCCATAACCAACTGACCAGGCCTAGACACGCCAAATGCTCATTCCTTTCCATCCTTCGTTCGCGTCGTACTCCTCTTTTATTATTGATTAAAAGTGTGCAAACGTTTTTGCAGCAATTTCGTTTTTAAAACCACTTTTCGATTTCGATTGGAGGTGGCGTCTGGCAAGGATTTTAAGTTTGTTTTTTGCATGGACATCACGTATTCAATCAATTGCAACGACGGCTATGATTGGAGGGGGCTCGTACAGCGGGTGGTGCAGTGCTCAACTGCGCTTATTTCGGTTGACCCATTTCGCCAATTGGCCAAAAATGTCTGCAACGTTCTCGAATGCATCTTTTGAGGCCATTTCCCGTCCCGTTCGTCAAAGCCGGCAGGGCACTGGCCAAAAATTAAGATACGAGCGGTTGCCAGGCCAGGCCAGGCCAGCCACCATCGAACAGAATGGAGCAGCAGCCGGGCAGAAGGATGGAATGGAGCAGGCCAAAAGCTGCAGCTGATTGCAGATTGGTTTAGACAGGAATCCGCACGAATACACACATGCACAAATGTAGGGGAAGCCTCTCTGTTCTCTGCTCTGTCTCCTCGGGTGTTGACATTTATGTCCAATGCAGATTTTTCCACAGACGGCCAATGCCACACCGCCCACCCTCTTGTCCTCGACCGCTTACCGATTTGGACCCAGCCGGGGCAACAATAAAATTTGCCACTGTGACGGGACACAAGCAGGACGCAGGATGGTCGAATCGGTCGGCCGTGCGGTCAGAAGGGCAGGAAATCGGGCAGCATGAACTCCTGTGTTAAACAGGCCATAGTCCCAGTCACTCCTGGTTGGCGGTGGAACAATGTAAACGCTCCGTGTTGTTACAAAACTTGTTATAATTTCATACTCGCAAGATCAAGGGTAGCTCCGTAGGCGGGTATATGAGGTAATTGATTATGAGGTAAAAAGGTTTCTTTACTGAGAGTAGTAGTTACAGCATCAAAGTCAATTGAATTTTTTTAAATCAAGCCTTCCGCGCCTGTAATACATTTGAATTGAGTCACTTTGAACACTTTAGGAAGATAAAATAATTGAATTTGTTCCCAAGAAAATAAAATAAGTAAAAAAGTTTAAACGTCGTATTCCAATAACTTAAACGCGAGAAAACTTCTGGCCCAGGTAAACCGTTAGTCGGACCCCTCCGGCCCTCATAATCCATCCCACTTATGGTAAGCAAGTTGTTTAGGCTGCCGCCCACTGCATTCCGCCCCAAGGATGCCCATCGAACGCCCACCCTTTGCACATGAGTAAAAATCATAGCATACTGCGGGGCGCCGGCTTTTGAGCGCTGCAGCGCTGTGCAGGAAAATTTATTGAGCAAAGTTGCTGAGCTGATGTATTGCCTGGTAGGCAGGCAGGCATCCGACGAGATGGGCGGTTCAGTGTGGGCGGCGTGGCAGACGGGAGCGGGCTGACAGTTGGCATACTTTATCATCGGCGGAGCAACGACGACGCTGAGGGATAGCCGAAGTATGTAGCAAGTAGGATGCAGGATCAAACCACAAAATCCAAACTGATGCACACAAATAAAAAGGAAAATAAAAAAGAAAAAAGTAGAGAAAGGAGCGAGAAGCGCAGCAGCGACTACACACACAGTTGAGCTCCCTTTCCATATGTGTGCATTACTGGGGATTGCATGGTTGTGGCCAGTGGGTGGCAAAGGAACGGAACTTGCCGCTTCGCTATGCGCTTGTATTGCTTTTGGAGCCATTGTGGCATTCCCCATCTCTTTCATCGCCGCCCCATCTCCCTTCCTCTGCCGTTCGCTGTGTTTAAAAAGTTTTATGCTCGTCACGAGAGAAATTTATTGCACTCCGGTGTTCAAAGCTTTTATCCTTTTCATACACCACGGATAGCCATATATGACAAGGGTATACGAGTACCATGAGCCGCGCCTTGTGTGTCAGAAGAGTATTGCAAACAAATCGGATGGATTCAACACAATTAAGTGCAGGAGATCAAGTGATCTGGTTACCAGAAATTACCAGACTCAGAGGTTACCGATGCTTGCAATAGCTTTGATATTCTAACTAGACAATCGTTCTTAAAAATCAAGTTTTTATTCGTGTTTGCATTACTTTCATTATTCAATATTATTCATGCAAAAAAATCATGTGTCTGAAATGATAGCACTTATACAAACCGCTAGTTATCCTTCGGTTAAAACCTTGACCCCGGGGACAAAACAACACGATCGACTTGTAACAGTTGCAAGATTGGAAGATTATGTGTTATAAGAACAACATGAAACAATAATAATCGTATGCTGGGTGCCTATTTCAACACTCCACTGAGAAAGGACACACTTTGTGGTATCCTGTAGTCCGTACCTTTTTATATACACCAATCCTTGTTGTTATCATTTTATTTTATTTATTCGGTGGAGTGCCGCCCCCTGTCCATCACTTGCATTTCGGACTCGGACCGTAGCTGAAAAACGGATGTGATTTATTTGGTAATGCTAATGATGTTTTTGCTGCAGACGCCGCCTCCTGTCGCTCAGTTGAGTCGCTCCTCGGCCCACAGTCCTTTGCCCAGTTTATTTGAGCAATTTTTATCGCATGTGTAGCAAGGCAGCAACAACTGAAAACAGCAGATGGGGGGAATAAAAAGAAAGGAAAAGAAGCGAAAACCTGCCGAAAGTTTTTCGACAGGCAACAACAAAAAACCTTTGCGGAAAATGCTTACATTTCGTTTTCAATGTGAAAGCGGGGCGCTGGGAAACTGTAAACATTTTGCCATTTATCTTGCGTAGCCAATAAATCGCTTTCGTGTCTCCGTTCCCCGTTTTTGCCGCTGGCAAGGTACTCGAAGTTAATTTTTTAAATGAGCCAAAGATTTCCTCCATTCCGGCTATATTTATGTGGCCGCTCAGCGCCTTCTTGTCTTCAGGAACCATGAACCATGTATTCAATGTCTTGTCACTGCCTTTGACAGCCCCCATTCGATGGCATTCGAAAGCGATCTAAGGGCTTTGTGCTTTAATTGTCTAGCTTAGGGTTTTGGTTTATTACACAGACTTAGTCGACATTGAGCTTTATTAATTGTTTGCCCAGCACTCTTCCCTCCCGACCACCATGTTTGTCATGACACCACGTCACCAGCAGTCAAGGCAGCTGGAATGGCCGACCCACAAGGTTGTGCTAGGGGACAAGGTCAAATCGGGGAAGGGGACGAAAAGTCCTGCCAAGTTTTGCAAATGTCGAGATGGCCATGTAGGTTAAACGCATATGATGACATAAGATCAGACAAGTTAATACGAGCGGTGGAAGTTCAATACGAAGAGGCTCAACAGAGGTGGGTTAGTGTGGATATATAGTGCTGAAATTATTACAACCAATGTAAGCAATTGGGATTCAGGGGAACATTCATTTTTATTCCGACAAAAAGCTTAGAAGCTCTAAAGACGACCCGGATTAAAGTTTAGCTCCCCTCCAATTATATTTTCCAGCAGCGTTGAAGCACCTCCCTAATTTAATCCAATGCCACAATTGTTTTTATTATTTGCCAACCCTTTCAACAAGTGACTTGCTTTTCCATCATCAAGCTAAACTCACCCAGGGGACCAACTCCCATCTCCCAGATGTTGTCATATTGGCTAAGCCAACTGAGCTGTTCTCCGACAAAAGCCACAGTTTTCAAGCTACATTTGCCCCATTCAGAGCCCTCTTCTCCTGAGCTGAGCATGACATTGAAGAAAACGCTAAGGGGCTTTGGAGGGATGGATAAGTGGGTGGGTGGGAGCTGGGTAGCTTGGCGAAGTGCCTGGGTGATGGCGTCTCAGCTTGTGGCAGGGACAATTAAAACGGTAGCCGAAGCTGTAATCGTACAGAATGTTTACACTCAAATGGCTGCTTTGTGCACATTCTCCCCTGGAATCCCGCACCCTGGGAACCTCAAGCCGTTTCAAAGGGAAATATCAGGCATTGTCATCCACTTGAGTGGCGCAGCTCTTGGAAAATTAATAATTTATTTGTTTTGTCATTACACATTGTAAATAATGCGAGAGATTTTCAATAATCTTCTTTGTTAATATTGAAATTAATTTGTTTACAGTTGTGCTACTTAATTAAACAAAACGGGAGCACGCACCACACGCACTTCCCGGCCCCCAATACCCAAACACCCCAATCCCCCCGAAACTCCATACACGATTGTTGGTTTACCGCAAGCTCATAAATAACAGCAGGAGGAAGCCCGAGCAGACGGGATAGTGTCGTGCGGGAAGGATACGAGGTATCATGGTGGAGCATAAGCCAAGAACAACAAATGCATTTTAAAGCCTTGAAGAGGATTTCGTCCTGTTCAATTATGCAATAAATTAATCAGCGATACAGGTGGCTCCCAACTGCGCTCCACTTCCTCTCTTAGTGTTCTGCACTGATTTTGTCTCGCCGCAACTGAAATATTTATGCCACTTGTCGAATTCCTCTTGATTCCGATGATTGCATTCGATTAATTAATACCCCAGACACATTTAAATAATCATAAAAAGATTTGTTTCTGCTGAGGCCCAATGGTAGGAAATTTGTAATGGCAGGAAAGCGCTCGCCGTAACAAATTAAGTGAGAAACATCAAATTGTGTTCCACTTCTGCCCACACGTCGTCACACGCTCCTCCCCGTGGATTTTTCTCTGAAACGCAGTTTCTTAGTATGTCCCAAACAGATTTATCTATTCATCTAGCTTACATATAGGCATGTATCGCACCCCGCACCCGCCCATCGCCCATTAGAGATCTCGTGGGGAACAAAAAATTAGAACAACTTAGCGACATGGGGAGAAAAAGAGCGGCGATAAAGCCGCCGTGCCGCCTGTCATCATTTATTTTGTCAGTCTAAAAACAATTTGAAAACTTATGGCTGCAAACAAGATACCGGCCCGAGATGTAGATACAAATGAGATGGAATCTGAGAAATACTCGGCCCAAATCGCATCGAACATGCAATACCCTTTGGCTGAGGAAATTCGATTGGAATTTAATTTTATAGACACAGATAAGGTTTTACTTGGTCCGGAATTCAATAGTATTTCGAAAAGAGTTTCAATTAAAAACTTTGTATTTAAAATTATTGAATGAAAATTTCGATAAAAGGTTTACAGATCATTGGTAGTATTTTTTTTATCTGAAAATTCAATTTATGATAAAATGCGAAGACCCAAGAATACAAAAGATCTAAGGAATATTGTTCAATAAACGAATCAGTTTGAATACATCTTTAGGAATGCATTTATATTCCCTACAACCTACGAAATTAAATTTCAGAGTCTATATTTCACTTGTCTTTCCTCCCATTTTGAGCTCTAAAAGAGCAATCAGATCTTGGACACAATGTTTCCTCGCCGTAATCCATTTCCTTGTGCCATAATTCCATTTTTCACGATGATAACCCGGACCAGACAAAAGTCTCCTCGCCCGGGCAAGGTGTGTTCACAGGCATCTATTGTCGAAAGACGGTCCTTTATGCCAGTGGGTCTATTCTTTCATTCTTCTCGGCCAGCAGGCCGAGCCTTTCAGCCCGGCTAACAAAGTCATCAGGCTGGTCGGAGAGGCCCTTTTGGCAGGGTATCAAAGAGATGTGGCTGGATATCTGAGGTAACGAAAGCCCAGGCAACGCCTCCCTGCTGTCTCTTAATGATGTGTGGCTGCTGCAGAGAGTCTTTCTTCTTTTTGCTGCTTTTCCTTTAGTCATCATTGTCGTCTGCACCTACACACACGCACACACAAGTCATTAAGTGTTAATTTAATGGCCAGGAGATCTTTGTCACAGATAACAAAATGCATGCAAGAGAGTTTAGTTCGGTTCGGTATGACCGGCTTGGGTTGTCTTCTTTGGATTCTGTATTCTGTTCGGCTAGGGAGTTCTCTCTTTTTGAGGCCCTATCAGCCAGTTGGCATCTCTTACAAGTTTTGTCGAAAAAACATTTTTGTGCGCAGCAGGTGATATATGTGTGTGTCTGCTTATGGAAACAACAAGCGGCCAATACCAATACCAAAATACCAATGCCTCCCAGCCCCCCTGGTCATATGATATTTGTGTTGTCGGTTTGTTAACGCTGACAGACAATTAAGTGTTTGCTTTATGTTTATTGGAATGGACTTTGGTGGGGACTTGGAGCTGCGAGCTCCGTTCCTCCTTAGCGAATTGATTGATGGCGCTGGCTGAAAGAGTTGTCTCGGGTTACCTGCCATTAAACATTTGTTATTTGCTACTTGGTGCAGTAAAAGAAAGGACAGCCTACAGCCAAAACTAACAGCCTACAAGATGCGGATTCCGGAATCTGGATCTGCTCGGGCCGGGCCAGATGACGTAACGGAACGGAAACTTTTTAATTAAAATTCGAAAAATTAATTAAATATTTTCTGTGACGTCGTCGAAAACAACAACAAGAAGGCCAAGTACAGGCAGTGCGACGGCGTTGACGATGACGACTTTGAGATTAAATTTCCTACCTTCATACCTACCGAAAATGCAAAAGGCAGTCCCAGACACAGGGGTCTATGATGCGAAGGGGTGATGGGAAAGAGGGAAAAGGGAGAGCGTTGTTGAAAAGTTTCACTCTGCCAAAATAAAAAAAAAAAAACAGAAAAAGCAGAAGAATTTCCCAGGCAGGAGGCAGCAAAAACAGCAACAATATCAAGTGCAAAATGAGAAAATTCACTTGCCTGGTTCAAAAACACACAACTACGAGAAGTGTGGGGAAGGGAGCATTGGGGGGGGGGGTAGTTGTAACGGGGTCCCGACTTATAGCAATAGACAGAAACAAAAGAAAGTTCCCGGCCTGGGAATAGAAAAGGAACGTTCGTTTAACTCAGAGTGCTGGAGAAAAGTGAACGGAGTTTCGCAATTGCAGAATGAGTAAGAGCCGAGAGAAAAGGCAAGTTTTATGATGCGCAGATGATAAGCCAAAAAGATGACACACAGCCAGCAGAAATCGCTGGAAGTAGCAGAGTGGTGGCTGGAAAGGCGGCTGGCAGCTTTCTCCAACTATTTGTGTATCCATTGCAAGCTAACAACACAAATAAACCCAGAGTAAGCCGAGTTGGATTCTACAGACAGACGGACTGCGAGATTTAAGTTGCAACTTGCTCAGCATAATCCTGCATACCAAATCGCTCGCCAAAGGTCATCCACCTAGCCGGATTGTCCATGTTATCCGTCCATACCATTCCAAGCCAATTCAATCAATCATCCGTAGAGGAGCGATATATGGAGATAGAACCCCTCTCTGCTGTATTAACGTATGCTCTGTGATAAGATGTATATCCCCCAGCTCAGATACTTTCGGATTCAGATACTCCGCTTTAAAGTTGGCTTTTGTTTGCCTTTCGTTAGAGCCAACTCAAAAGATAACCAGAGCTTGCCAACTTTTATCAGTGTGTGTGTGTGTTTTTATATATCCGTGCATTTAATCCAATTGCACCCAAGTATAACTTTTTATAACTATGCCGACAAGCCAATTATGCCAGAGTAAATAGCAATCTCCACCCAGCACCCAGTTGAAAATGTTAAAAACTTAAACAACGCTGACATATTTCCCCAGATGCCTTCAAACTTCCATGCCAAAGTGGTGAGAAGAACGAGGTCGGGAGCAGCTATACAAAAATGTTATGTCAACGCAGCTCTGAGGCCGACAGCCCCCCTTTTTCCCCCTTTCCCCTTTTCGCCGCTTTGATGGCAAGAAAACCTTTTTTCATTTCGTGTTTAATGAAAAATGTCAAATAAAAGTGCCCAAAACAGAGAACGTCAGCAAAGTGCAAAAAGCTTTGTGCAATAGTTTGCAGGTGAAACGAGGCAGGAGGTGCAGAATGCCAATAAAAAGCACACGGGGTGGCGGGGGATGGCCTGCGGGGAGGGGACTCAACTCTTTTCGGCACACTAATTACTATTTATTCGAAACGAAAATTGCTTACGAGCAAATCAACAGGCAGCAGGGCGCTGAACATGGCCATCCAGGCATCCAATAGAAGGAATTATTATTATGTTTTATGATTATTTAAATTACGCTGGAGCTGGAGCTGGACTTGGAGCTGGAGTAGCCCAGGCAGGAACTGCTGGAATGTCGGTGCAATTTATAAAAGGCAGCCACTTTGCAGCTCCATAGCTGCCTTCACTAATAGTTTTCATCAGTCGGCTGGACCACTTACAGTGGTCTAAGTCTCGGATGAATCCCGCCCAAAAGGCCTCTGCCCGAATAAGCCCCAATTCGACTAAACTTCTCATTTTCGAACCACTGTACATCCAGTGTAGCGGTGGTAGCAAGACAGAAGAAGCCTTCAGCAATTGGCTGCCAGCTTGTTTAATGATCATTAAATACGAAGACGACACACGATGGACACAGAAGCCTTGGGTCGCAGGCGCAGTTTTGATTCAAACCGCTCTTGACCAGGCCTTAATAAATGAGAACAGGTAGTTACTCATTCTCCTGCTCCTCCTCCTCCCTCCCGCCATGAGGAACCCCACTCAGCTCAACTCAACTCAAGCCCGGCCCAGACTTGTTTTTTTCCACCGCCTCTGTTGCCCGGGGCCAAGTGCTTTGGACTCACTCTAATTAGTCAATTTTTTTACTCAATTAAATCTGCAAGGCGGCGAGCAGAGGAAGCGGCTTCGATGGGTAGGAGGGTAGAGCCTGATGGGCTGATGGGCCTGGAAACGACGGCAGAAGAGCCACTCGAGTAAGCAAATGATGTGCAGTAATTAGTGGAGTACCAGCGCATCTGTATAAACGTACATACCCACATAATTCCCAGTTTGACTTGTCTCAGAAAACCTTGCTCCGTTGACGATAAATAATAATTTTTTCCCCACCGCACGGCCGGCACTGGCAATTTTCGCTGGCAGGCTGCAAGGATGACAGGTGCAGTGACAACCACACATGCACATGCATCCAGATACACGTTCACACAGGTACAGATACAGATGCACTCTCATGGATGCCCAGATACTCGGCTGGCTGCAAGTACAACAACTTACATGTCATACAAGTTGCCTCGTACATTTATAATCAAGCTGCGGCAACCGCAGAACTCTGGAATCGACAACAACCACGAGAACGCACGGCATCGCTGCTGTTGTTATTGATGTTGCAGTTGTTGTAGTTGTTGCAGTTGTTGCTGCCACATGATGGAGCATCTTGGACGATGACGAAGGCCCAGTAGCATCCCGTGTACATGCCGCTTGTATCTGCTAAATGAAAACATATACGCCAAGCCAACCAGCCCCTTTCTCCCGATCCCCGGGTTTCTGGGCCAGCGGCTAAGCAAAGAAATTGCCACAAACTGCACACTGGGATGCGATTAGAAAGTATCGAAATTTGCCAAAAAAAAAAAATGTACTAATTACTAATGGTTGTGAGAGAGCATTCCACTTGGTGAGAGATATTAAAATGTGAAAGCATTCGATTACTCATGAATGTGGAAGGTGAAAGGAACAGCAGTTCGCACAAATCATAACCCATCGTTATTAATGATGTGTGAAATGTATGAGGGCAGGAATGGCTTGTGATTGGGCCAATGAGTTGGCTAAATATTGTAATTAGAATGGAATCAATTAAGGGAAAGGAATACCTCAGAATGACGGAAGCAAGAAAGCAATTTGTATGGCATCGAATTTCCCAATGGGTATGGCCGTAATGGCCAACAAAACCATTTATTTTCCCGTAAGCATTGACAGCTTAGAACAATAGATTGGCACACTTGTCTTTTAGTTGGATGCTGAAATGGTATTTGCTGCAAGCTGTAAGTTTAAATTCTCCTAAGTGATCTGTGTAAATCAGACGCGATTCTGTTGAACTTAGAATCAAGCTTCAGTAGCATTAGTTAGCTTATTTTCCAACTCAGGGTTGAAATCAATATGAGTTTGGCCTATTGCAACCTCCTTCGGACCCCCTGAGACCTCTTCCGTGTAGACTTGCCCCACTGTGGCCATGGCAAAACATCCTCATCAATGTCGTTGTCCGTCTGCCGGCGAACAGAAGCAGCCACACACCAGATCTGGGGCCACAGCCTTCCCTCCTGTGGAACTACCCGCTCCATCTACAAATCGTGCAATGATGAAACCCATTGGACAAAGTCTTTGACTTGTATTCATTTTTTTCAGCTTTTCTTTCGCTCTTTCTCCCATTCTTTCTTTCCGCTTCTGTTGGCTCTTTTTTCTGTACCGCGCGGCGCTTGGGAAGGCTTTTATATGCCTCATTCAGTTGCATCTTTTTGCTCTCCCATCAGATGGAGATGGAGATGGAGCCACCCTGGGCTCGACGAAAGAGGGGGCTACAGGCAGCCGGCTCTATCCGCTTTGTCTAGGTTTTTGTGTAAAAGCGACTAATGTGTCTACGGAAGCCATTTCGTGCCTTTTAGAACCAGTTTCTGGAGCAATCTTCGAGTTTGTGTTTGTTTTGCTTTTGGCGTAGTTAATTTGCCAAGTAATAATATTATACGAGCGCCCGGGCGAAGTACTTGTGCTTATGAATGTCCGCTGGAGATGGTGGAATCTCCAGAACCTCCTGAAATGATCGATACTCGGGCCAGGAGGGGCTCACGATGCCATCGCTGGCTGTGTTGAGGACCACTTGTACTTATGAATGTCGTCTTGGTCTTGGGCAACATGCTGTGCACAGGCTGCAGCCTGACAGTAGGAGGAACCTGCCAGACCTGCCTCCCTCCAGGCTAAATTGGCTTGAATTTTACGGCAGCAGCAGCGACGGCCAGAGCAACAATCATGATGATGAGGACGATTGGTCTCGCCCGGGCTCGGCCTGTATTTAAGAGACATCATTCATCTGACCGCCCCATCAACGACAGTCGAAGTCTGCAGACTGCAAACTCTGCCTGGCAATGACGACCACGAGGATGATGATGATGATGACGACAGCAATAATAATAACAAACAGCAATAGCAACAGCAAGAACAGGGGAACCCTGTGCCCTGTGTTGTACAAAGTACAAGTCCGCATAATTATAATCAACGTCATTTAACGTTGCCGGCCGTCACTCAGCGCCATCGAAAACATGGAGCAAGAGGAGCCCGAGCCCCATCAAGCTCATTGTTGTGTATCTTTCGGATACATTTTTGATAACGGCGGTGTAGCGGAGGGGTGGCACAATAACTTTGTCGTTGGGAAGGAAGTGAAACATAAAAGTCACCTATAAATATACCATAGGAATCTGCTAGAATATTGGGGCCGTATCTTCGAGATACATTTGTCGAATGGCAGGAACTTCCTAAAATTACTTTTATTGGTCCACATTAGGAAGAGATTGTTATGGCGGGGTATATCTTGCTGAGATATATTCAATTTTCCCAAGGGCACATCGCATAAGATAATCAAAACGTTATTACTATCTGGGGTAGTGAGTAAGAGCATTCTTTATTCGCAATGGAGGAAAAGCATTCTAGTCTCTGAAATCATTCTCCGTTTGGGGCTTTACAATTCTGTTTGTTGGCCTGGCGTTTGTTGACCTTTGTCAACTTTGAACACGCGACTAAGCACTCGGAATTAACGCAAATACATTTTAGTATCCACGCAATACGCACTCACACAGCTGCGGCGGTGTCTATGAGTTGTGTCGAGCCAGCGGAAGTTGGCTATTTATAACAAATTACCAACCATTTGACATTTACCCAAAACGTCGACGTCAAATTAAAGATTTGTGTAAGACAGTGTTGGCTGAACAGGGGGCGGCTGGGCGAGCACTTTTGGCATGTAATCAAATGTAACCGCACACCAAATATGCGCAGACAGCTGCGATGGCAACTGAGAAGGAGGGCCTGAAGAGAGGACAACTGGTGGTATACGGATGGACTAGACGTCGGCAATGCGCTTGCGGTTCGCCTGGCTAAGTCGCGGCCATTTAATACAATAAATCCCATTCCTCGCCCTAGTCTGAATGAGGCATAGACGGAATGGACGGACAGAATTACGAACAAACGGACGGACAGACAGCCGGACAGACGGTCAGCTATTTGACTCGGGCTCAGTTCTGGGCGACCTTCTTCATTAAAATTATGACAAGCTGTAATTATCTTCGATTTGCTTTGACCAAGCCACCATGCACTAATTGCGTGCGATGTGGAAGACGCTTGACATCGGAGAGGGGAAAGCCATTCTAAGGGAATTAGTCATTCTAAGACACAAAAGATAATGGTGTGGTTAAGTGAAGACTGGAAATATTTTGATGTGAGTGAAAACTGATTTCCATGGCAGATGATTTCATTCTTAAATTTTATCGTTTTAAATAAGTAGATAAATGAGATATCATACTCTAAATTTGCCATCTTCCTCTTAGTGGGTTTCCAGTTCTCACATCTGAGGTTTGAGTTCTTATCCCCCCGCCGAATTTAATTTTCCCGCTCACTCGAGTACTCTGAGCAATTTCGATTTCCGACGTACATTGCTGTGAAAACTGCGTGACCAGGCTAATTAACGCTTCAAGGAAAATGTTGACGAACTCCCAACAACAACAATGGCAGCAAAAATTAACCGTCAACTCTGTTGTGATGTGTGGATAGATGAATGGATGGATGTATGAATGTCTGCGCGGCTTGAGTAGACAGACGAGTATCTGAGTAGCTGGGGATGTGTATCCCATAGATACCGGTTCATAATTTATGTAATTATATGCGTTTAAACATTGCAGCACGAAAGAAGACCGAGGGCAGGAATCGAGTTCTTTCAACTATTATAGCCGACAACAAATTGTAGCAATTATATAACATTTTTTCTCTTTCCTTCCAACTTTCAGGTTGCATCCGCCCGATCAGGCAGAGCTTAAGCTTTGTTCATCCGCGGCTTTGTTCGTGTGACAAGCGAAACTAATGAGCACAAGTCGGAAGCAGGAAGCAGCAAGCAGCAAGAAGAGTAAAACTGCTTAAGTAAATACTCGTAACTGTGATAAGACCAAAGAAAGCACAGCGGATCACAAGTTGCGTAATTACGAGCCATCGTCCAGTGATTTTGCGCGCAATAAATGTCAACGTGGCAACAAGGAAAGTAATCACAACTATTTGCTAAACCCAAGCACCCAGCAAACCAGCAAACCATCTCACAAAATGGCTCACCCACGGAAGGCAGTTGCGACACCAGCAACACTTCAACTTGGCCCACCAGCACAAACAGCACAAAGCCCGGCAGCAACATTGCGGCACAGCAGAACAGCCTCAAGTTCAAGGCGGCTATCGTTAATCAGATGTTTTATATCCTGCCACACGTTCAACTTGTTCCTGCTGCTTCTCCTGTTGGCCAGCGGAGTCCGTGCTGCCAGCAAGCTGGCCACTCGGAGCAACAAAACATCGGGCTCATCGACAGCATCGGGAGTCGGAGCCGGAACAGCGGCAACTTCGGCAGCGGCGGCGGCAGCGTCAGGAACACCCATTTGGGATCATGCCATCGATTTGAATGACGATTTTCGCATACTATGGCAAATCATTAATCAGGATATAACATTTGAAATACAGGCACGTACCCTGGGCTACGTCGGGTTCGGATTCTCGCCCGATGGCAATCTGGCTGGTGCCGATATGGCCATCGGCTGGGTGGACAAGGGTCAAACCTATTTTCAGGTAAGTGAAGCGCAAAATAAAAACCCAGCACAAAGAAAGTTTTTGAGGGTGGGGTTTGGGCTGAATACCCGTAGATGGGGGCTTCTGCGCTGAGCGCCTAACGATTTTTCATTCCCCGCAGAACGTTTTCATTTTTCCAATGCGTGTGGACGAAAATTAAGGGCAGTCCAGGCCGGCCGGCCAACTAAATGAAAAGTTGTCGCCCTAATATCATCCAATTTATTCTCACAATGTCTCGTTCCCAGGGCAAACATTTTGCGCTGCCTCTGTGTTGATAAATATGTTGTATGAAAAGTACACAAGAAAAACATTTTGCCACTCAACTTGGATTGTAATTAATTTGTGGCAAAAACAAACAGTCCCACAAAAAAGGTGCGCGAAATGTACATATACACGTAGACGGCTTCGCCGGCCCGGTCGCTTGAATAATGACAAACTCATTTGTGGCATTGGACAGAAAAGTTTTTGTTGGTGCTCCATCCGCGATTCCCTGGCTAGCTACTTGAATAGTTTTCAGTTTTGCGGTTGTTACTTGATTATATCACTTAATCTGGCCGCTCGGGAGTTATTGTCAGATATTTATTGCCGAGTTATGTCATTTCTCGGGGACGTGCTTAAGGATATCGAGGTCGCCAACATATTTGTCCTTTTCAATTACGGCATTATAGCAAAGGTATGACATACATAGTTACTTTTGGCTTTTCTAGGTCACATTTCACGTTAGTCCAGGTCACCTTCTGGTTTCGTTTGATGGTGTTCGATGCGACTATCGGATTGTAGAAATTAGTGGGACCGCTCAACCATTCCATTTCAGTTCGTGGGAACCGACCACCAACCGTCAACTTTTGACTCCGACAGCCAATAAAACGATAATTTTTCGTTTTTATGTGTAAGACTCGTTAGAGACGACGTCATTTAGCCAAGGTCCTGGGCCAAAAGAAAGTGGTAGCACCTTCACAGCCCCTATTGAAGTTGGTGACCCTCCAGGAAGAGTAATAGGAGTCGTCACTGCAAAGTGTCTAATGAAATGCGAGTATTGCGTGCTGTGGTTGCGTAGCTCTTAGTTTTCCTTTCTCTGTTTTATTTTTTTCACTCCTGGCCTGACAGGATATGCGTGGGACAGGAGTGGGCGGTGGGTGGTAGGCCAATTGTACGGCTGACACAATCAGAGAAAGCTTTTTTCTTCCTCGTTGTTGCTGTGTGATTTAATGATTTTCGAGGCAGCCAACGAAAATGTCACCCACACACATAGCCATTGTTATTGTTGTTGAATGTTAAATACCAGCCAGATACATTAATATGTCTGTCTACCGCCACCGACCTGCCCGCCCCTGCTCAAGCTGCTTGTGTGACGGTGTTAATTTCACATCTTGACGTGTCGTTGGTAATTGCGAGTTGCTTCAAACTGTACATACAATATCGTATAATGGGACTCGTGACTGTCACCTCACCAACCCCGGTTTTGTGGGGGTAGGTGGGGTGGAGCCTTGCTTTGCCTTTTTGTATGGGCGCCGATTTGTGGAGAGGTTAAAAGGTTAATTAGAGCTGAAATATATATGCCGATTTAATATATTAATTAAGAGCCACAGGTGCAGAAGTGAAGGTTCGTGAGAAAGGACACAGCGTCAAAGCCATGTGAAAGGACCAGGTCTAGTTTGCACTTGCCTCGGGCTCAGTGCTTTTGGCATGCATGATTTGCCACTTCCCTCGCCTCGACGCAGAGAAGTTTATCGCCTCTAAGTTTATAATTACAAGTGTCTGCTGGCCGGCCTGCTAATTGAAACAAATTATGCCATTATGCATATTTTCGATATGAAAATATTTATGACAATCAGAGCAGCCTCGTCTCCCACTAATTGTCCAATTTTCGGAATACTATTGTCGCCAGGAGGGGTATGAAATATGAATAGGCCAGTTCATTTTTATGTGGCTGGCATTTATGGAATTTCCATTTAAAATTCAACACACATCGAGAGAATGGGAGGGAGCAGAACATTGACGATAAAATACTTGCTTCTAGAATTTGTTCAATTGACTTTAAGCAGAGTCGGAGGAAATGGAATCCGGTGCCTAAAGCCTACGGGCGACTCGACATCGAGAGTCTCTCTCTGTCAAGAGTTTTTATCTTAAGTGTCAGCCCAAGGGCAAATATATAAGCATAAGCTTAAGTATTTTGGGCGGGAATGGCGCAGAAGGGGGATAAACGATGGAGCAGCCACTGACATAGTTCTCATTAGATTGAACAATGTGTGGGAATTTTCGCATTCAATTTGGGTTTCCTTTGGCTCGGCTTTTTGGCAACTGCCATGTGCCTTGGCCAGCCATACTTGAAATGGTTTTTGCTGGCATGGTTATAGCTTCAGCCATTATTATGATTATTTCGCGAGTCTGACGAAACCTCAAGAAGTTTATTTTGGTTTTTAAAAGGCTTGTGGTAAAACTTTAAAGCCAATTGTGTGAGCTCAAAATTCAATATTAAAAGCTGTTGATATTTACTAAATAAAATATTTTTAATTCACGACTTGTACATAAAACATCAAAACTGAGAAAGTTCCAGAATAAAGCAAACAATTTGAAAATGCTATACGAATTCAATCACATCAATATATTTTTAATTTCTGCTTGTAGCCAAACTGCCTTGAGAAATGTATTTAAAGTGTATCTTACAGATAAACAGGCATCTAACTGGCATTTTAAACATTCCTAAGTTTTACCAACCGCTTACACACAGCTTTATTGGGATATCACTCAAGTGGGACAAATATTTGATAAGTTTCCTCGGGTACCCCCTTATCTCTCTGTTTGGCTACCCAGGCTTTCCCAGCAGCCGGTTCTCGGATTTCACCCAAAACTATCATCATTTATTGGCCAGTTGACTAGCATCTGAAGTTGACACTCCCACAGCGCTGACGACGACAATAAGTGTAACTCTGTAAGTCCGTTCTCGGAGTTCCCCTGTGAGCAGAAACTTTGCCCACTTTCACCCGCAGAGTAGGAGACGTAGAAGTCGACCAAGTCACGCAAAGTCAAGTCGAGTCAACTCTACTGAATTGAAGACGGGGATAGGCACTAAATGGCCTCGGCGAATCCGCTTTAAAAGCTGACATAATCAACAAGCCAAGAAGTGGATCTGGAGATGGGGATGCGGATGCCGATGAGAATGGGGATGGTGATGGGGATGGGGTCCCGGCATATTAGTCGCCCATTATTTTGTAGATACTTTTGCGATAAGCCTTTTGCCGTTGCCGCTGCGCCGAAAAAGCGGCGATGATGATGATGATGCCACACCTAAAGAGAAATACTAATTTCGTGTAATTTATTTTCAACTTTTATTACACGAGCCCCGAGGAGCGGGAGTCTTATCAAAATTTTAATTAATACGCATCTGAGAAAAGTTTTGTGAAATGGCTGCTGCCGGCTGGCCAAGGCCGAAAGGGCCCGAAGCCAAAAGCTTCTTCTGACGTTAATTAGTGCCATCCGAAGTGGCTGGCGACTTTGTTGCACTCGCTGGCGGTAGTGAACTACAACAAACAAGCCACAACAAGCCATTAGCTGTTTAGAGCAGCCAACAAAAACCAAGAAGCGATTAGTATCTTAAAAGTACTTAAAAGGTCGTTACCCTGGCCCCATCTAAATACGCAGCGAAACAAAACAAAAAATGTGGAATACGGCGAACTTGGCCAGCGACTAATTATTTAATTTCGAGTTTTAAGCATGCCTCAAGACTGTCAGTCACTTTGAGTGTAGCTTACCCCTATGAGCAACCCCACCCCGATCCGCTCCACTCGTAGGTACCCAACCCATTAAGCGCAGAGATAACAGATCCATTATAGGAGAATTACGAGTGCGCAACATCAGCGGAGCGCCATCAACATCACAGTCGTCGTCGTCATCTTTTGCTAATGACCATCGATGCGATGTCGATGTTTTGTGCTTGTGGCCATCGCAGTACATCACTCAACCCAAAGGTTGCCCAAGAATTGACAGCGGCGGTGGCGGGAGGAGGGGGCTTGCTCTTGGTATCCAATGTATCTGGTCGGTGTCCATCTGTTTATCTTATTTTCAAGTGGTTACGCTGCACAAAAATAGGGCGAACCGGTGCCGAAGCTTCATTACAAACTCATTAAAGTTGCTCGAAATGAAACAACAGTTTTGGCAACCTTTTGAACCCCATGCGTGCGCACTTTTTCCCCAGAAATAAGTGTATCTCCGAGTTACATTCGACATTACCATCGACATTGGCATTAGCATTAGCGCGATGTTCTATTTGGTTGTACTGCGCTGTTAATTATCGACGGATGATTAATTATGGCACATCGGTCCAGTTCGAGCATCGCAAGATCTGCGGCTTGTTTGGGATCCGGTTCGGAAAACTCCCCAGCTCTCCCTTTTGATTGGCATATGAGTAATGAGCTTTTTGTTCTGCTTTTTTTCCCTTCCCACTTTTCGTATTTCATTTTTTTTTTGGTGCCCTTGACATGCGAACGTCTTGGAGTGTTTTGAGTAATTTTTCTGCTTGTACAATTTGTGTGTGAAATTGTTTTTCCCCCGGTCATACCACAAGTTCTATCTGCTGCCCACACACACTCGTCATCGGTTCGTAGATACATCTATCCAACAGCTTGCATGTCATCACTTCAGAGTACAGATACGGAGTTATGGGTTTCTTTCTCAGCTTTTGTTACTCGCTTTTTGTATTTGTTTGATTGGTCCGCTGGTGCTTTCATTACTTTCTCACAGTTGTGGCTTAGTGGCGTGCTCAGCGCTTAGAATTCAATTAGTTTTATAGACATTATCCAATTTGTTCCTCTTCCATTTGGATTCATACTTCTGGGAGTGTTGGGTGCGTGTTCCGCGGGAGTGTGGGCCCGGTATCCATAACTGAAGCGTTTCGCGTGCTGAGCTCAATGGCTATTCTGGATCACACTCTCTATTGTTCCGTAAAGCACTATTTGTAGTGGCGACACGCACACTCACAGAACGCCTACGCACACAGGCACTCCTTCATAAATCATAAATACATGCTGGCAAATTATATGGACGCGAAACCCCTCTGGTTCTGGTTTTGGTTCTCCTCCAGCAATTTCTCTGCTCTCGCATCGAAAACACCAAACCAAATAAATAATAGTTAAATTTTTTCTATTATATCTTTCCAGACGCATAAATATTTTGTTATTTAATTTTGTGATATTCACCCTCGACATTGCCTTGGGCACTTTTATGGATTGTGGGTAGCAAATTGCCCCAATTCTTATGGGGAGTTGAAAGGATTTGTGATATGTATGCAGGCTCTTCAATGGGATAAGAATTGACAGTTAGTCTAACGATGATAAACTATATTCTTCCATTGCAAATTGCAAATAGGGATCCTTGGCTTAAAACTATTTACTACTTTTGTAGCCCACTTCCATTTTGGTCAGCATTACAAAACGGAATTACAGTGATTATTGCCAGTACCATAACTCAAATCAGCAGCTCATCAACTAATGAAATTCCATAACTTATTGATGTATATCCCCAACTCCTGCACCAGCATTCCAGTCCCAATGGACCCAACACATTTCAATGGCCATAAACTATGCATGTGAAACTTTCTCGGGATGTGCCGCTAAAGTACTTACCCAATCGAAGCGAATCGAATCCAATCGAGCCCGACCGAGCTGAGCGATTCCAAGTGCATAGATTTATGGTAACTTTTGCCCACTCTCATACACATTCAAAAACCCACACACATTCACACGCAGGGCGAAGACACTGGCAAATCAATTATCTGCCAAATCAATTTACAATTTATGCATAAACTTTATAATCAATAGACTTAAGCGCACGATGACTCCGCCTCGATCTCAATCCCGATCCCCCTACCATCCTACAATCTTACCATCTTGTCAGTTTTAAAGCCAAAGCCGTAACAATTATGAAGGAGGGGACCAGACCGAGGTCGGGCAAATCCGTTAGGCCATAAAAGCCATAAATGCTCAATTACAGGAAGTAAATATGCACACTTGATTGCAGAATATTGCGTAGATGGCCAGGCCCTTGGTTCTGGCTTTTACTCAGTCTCTGGCTAAGACTCTGGCCTAAGCTAAGACTTGTCCTGGCCAAGTTGGTTGACTTTTAAAATTATCGCACATATCAAAACTGCACAAAGTGTCTGAGCTTGTGTGTGTATGGCAGGGAGAAATTTAATTTCATTACTTTCATGTGACATAAACCGTTGTCGGATGGCCTGGCTGGATTTGGCCTAGGCCCGGTCAAAAGCCTCTGGTCGTGTTGTTTCGTCTTCCCGGGCTTCATGGCTCCTCTAAGCATTTTGATAATCTATTGCACATAACGCAAACCTCAAAAACCGCAAAACAGCCAGCCCATACCCCAAGACACTCCTCATGACTGGATCCTGGGTACTGGGTACTGGTTACTGGATACTGGATACTGGAACCCCTTCACCATGCCCTCCCATCCGAGCTGAAGGCCCCATCTTCCGGGCTATTAGTGCGTCGTTGTCTTCGGCGGGACAATGCCATTTGCGCATATTTGCTTTAGCGGCCGCATCTTCGACAACGGTCGCTTCTTGGCCAAGACAACGGATAATTGCAGAAAGTACCGTTGGCCATATGCGAAAGATTCTTTTTCCCAACCCCAAACTCCCCCTCCTCAACCGATAAACCCAGCCCAACCAGACCTGGCCGCAATTTTCGTTGCGTTTGCAAAATATTTCCAAGTGTCTTGGCCGCTCAATTTATGAGCGTTGAAAAGGCTTAGAAAACGCGAAGGCGAGGTTTGCACAAAGAGGGGCCCCTTGATTATGTTGATAATGTCAGCAGGAGAAAGGGGTTAAGAGGGGCCAGCGCCAAACCAGTTCCAACCGGTTCCCAGGCAGCATCTTCTTCTGGCCAGTCATATTAGCCCGTCCCGTTGCCAATGTCGCTGTTTATACCTGTTGTTCGTGCTGCTGGCGTGCGTAAACCGCCGGAGTGCAGCCCAATATGGTCAACGCTCTTTTAACCATGTTTACACGTTAAGTGTGTTTGTATGTTAAGCATTTGCCTCTTTTTTGCGACTTCTCGCTTCCCAGGCCCGGCAGTTGTCGAGTGTCTTGCTAATCATTTTTTGATTAGGTACCAGAGGTACCAGAAATCACACTCGGCACAAAAGATGTAGATAGATTTGCTCTGCATCCTCAGGCGTCTGAATTTGTAAAAGACTATCTTGAACCGGGTAACCTTTCTAACCCGGGCTACTTGTATATTTGTTTTGGTTTGTTGTATTCACTGGCATTTGTATCTGATATCCACTTTACTTGGTAACGGGACTCCAGATGCCACCAAGCCAAAAGGAGTTGCGTGAAAGCATACATATTTATGTTAAGTGTGTGTGCTCTTTTTTTCGAAAGGCCCCTAGCTGCGAGTTAAGTGACATTGCAATTGGTGAATGGCAAGCGGAACGCAAAAATATAAATAAACTAAGCCAAATCCATATCGTGCATCTCCCTCCACCAAGCTGTCGCGCTCTCTTTCCTCTTTGCGGCGGCAATTTTTATATTCATCATTAATTAAGCGCTAAACAGACGCCCGCTGCGTGGAGTTTCTGGGGGATTTTTGATCGGGAAATGATGGGGCTACGAAAAGCGCCCAGCATGACATCATATTCAAGAATCGGTAAGGGAAGTCGTCCTACACACATGTATGCATATATGGAGTGGTGCGAGGGGCGAAATGTGAGTTCTGTAAACTGAGAAAAATCGTTGGAAAGTTAGGTAGTTCTAAAAATCTTTGTGAACTTAACTAGTCCACTTGGTCAAGGTGATTTTACTCACACCTATCAACATGTCAACACATCAATATCTTCTAAAAATTTAATATTCTACCTTAGCAATGAGAATCCTTCAAGAAAGTAACCTTTTTTCTTAGTGCGCATATTAAAAACTGCATGGAATTGATTTGAAAATAGAAGCAACCGCCGCAGCTCATCACGGGGATGGAGGGAACGATTATGATGGTGAAGCTGCCGGGTTGCGGGCGCTGCGTGGTGAGGACTTCTGCCCGGGCCGCGTGTTAATTAAAAGCCACTGGACGCTGGACCGGGCGCCTGGTGGGCATGCGGAGAGCAGGAGGGGCGATTAGAGACAACGTGGAGTGAGTGCAACAACCTTGGCACTTCCTGGGTACTTAGTCAACGCTTCGGCCTCTTGATTATGGCTGCAGTGCTGGTGTGGGGAACACACACACTCGGTCTATGCTATATATATAAATATGTACTCATGAATGCGAATGCGTAGGCAGCACCAATATATACGCTCCCCATAAATCCCCTTTCATGCCCAGTAGCTGGAGACAGGGCGATTTGAGAATGGGAACTGCGAACTGAAACTGGAACTGGGCATTAGCGTCCGCTGACTAATGATGAAATGCGTGGCATTCGCTGAGCTGGGTTGGGTTGGGTACGGGTACGGGTATGGGTCTCATTTATGTAGAAAAGGATTAAGGCCATAAACCAAATGGCTGACGTAGCAGCTTAGCATGAAAAATGATTGCCGGGCCAGTCATCAGTCGGTAGTTTTTTTTTTTAAGTCCCAGCCTTACCCTTTGAAGGTAGGTGTTAAAGTGCCACAGATTGTGGCCTCCGTTTCGGACTCCTCCGATCTCAGCCAGCGGAGACAAGTGCACTGGCGGAGACATAAGCCGGGATTGGAAGCGGGACTGGGATTGGGATTAGAAGCTGGGTGCGTTCTCGGGCGGCCAAAGCCTCTGAGTTATTTGCATAAGTATTTCTGATGTACGTTGATAATGGAATTTCAGTGACTCGATTAAGGCGGTGATAATGTGCCCAAGTATTCGGGTTATTCAGTATGGAAAATTAATTAGAAATCCTGGCTAGGGCGGGATTGCCAGCTCCAAGAGCGCCTCGATAATTCATGCCAGGCGATTGAAATCGTTTGGGCCAACATCTTTGGCTAATACTCGGACATTTGTCCACTTGCCTCGGCGAAATGCCCCGCAAAAGTTTTTATTTTTAAACTTTCTGTCAAAGTTTTGCGGCCCCCGGAACGAGCTCCAAGTCAAACAAAGCTTGACCACATCGAGCGAGACAATGGCACCCAAAGGCGCACTTAAGGCGGTCAAAATGCACACAAATCAAACTTGGCCCAGTCCGGTCGGAAGACGACCGTTGGTCTTTTATTAAAAAACCGTAACTAATGATGCCTAAATTCGCAATAAAAATGAAAAACCAAAGGCACAATATGGTCCATTAGAGGGCTTTGTTGCTGTTTTTGCCGAGCTATTAGAGGTCCGTCGCTCGCAATTTGAAACAATTTTTATAATACAAAATAATATTGCTCAGAGAAGGCAGAAGGGCAAACATCGTGGCTAAAAGAGCGGGCGTGCACCAGCTTATTGTGACAAATTTTAAGTAATTTCATTTTTATTTCACCAACAGCTTCAGCTTTTTATATTGTTCAAAGGCCCGAAGCAAAGGAAGTAGACGCAAAGCACAAAATCAGCCTACAAAAAAAACTGAAAACAAGGCATGACTCAAAGCAGCTTTTCACTTTATATAAATTTCCCTTTCGCAGAATCCCAGCCTGCTTCTGGCTCATTAAAGTCGCACTGGGGCAAAACAAAACTTTCGTAGTCTCCCGAATTTCCAGAATATTTATTTACACCTTCGCCGAAGGATAAACACTCCCCTCCTCGACACTTCCCGCTCTTGTTTGTTTTGCATGTGTCTAAAAGGCAGACAAAGCCAAAGCCAAAGTCAAAGCCAAAGCCAAATCCAAATCCAAATCCAAATCCGAAAGCCACATGGCCCAAGGCGTGCGAAAGCCGACAATACGAAAATACTTCAATCAATGTAAAAATTGGACGAAAAAGGTAGAACATATAGGCATGGTTGGTGCGACTGAAACGGCCTGCATTTGGGCAACTGGGCAACTGGGTGGCTGGGTGGCTGGGTGGTTGGCACCAGAAAGTGGAAAAATAATCAGAGAAGTTAAATCTGTGGGCGCCATATGCCCACCGCCAGGTCGACAGGCAAACCGACTGACGCACCGATGGCGAGGGAGTCAGACAGAGACACACCCAGGCACATAAACAATGAAATGGCTGCTTAAATATATCTTCCTGTTGTTTATGCATACCCTGTAGAGCAAAAAGGGTAATCCCCAGGGCATGACAAATGGAACCAAGATTTGGGGTATGAACCAAACGAATGTTACGATTGTTATTACGATTCTTCCGAAATTGCAATACTGTGCAGTTTGTCCCAAGTCATGCATCTAACATTCGTCTAATCGTAAACCATGAGATGCATTAACAATATTGTGTTATATAGTCTTTGCAATGCAATGAGTGTCTTTGCATCGGTTACTACCAGCATTCAAACAAAAATTCGACTCGGTTCGTTTGAAAGCCGAGAGCAGAAGTACTCGACAGACTGGGTAGGTTTGGACCGGGGTTTCACCGCCCTCATAGCAATTGTACTGAGCTTTTGAAGGCTCCTTGAAAACCTATTGGAGCTATAAATCCTTTGTGTTTTCAATTTTTATTTTATTGCTCTCCGCAGGCAAGTGTGTGTGTGTGTGCGTGCCTCGCCCAAAGTGTTGGTTCGTGTATGCGTGAATTTGAGTCCTTGTGGCAAGGTGAGCACCAAAACACCGAAGCGAACACTGCCATTTTCGGGGGAGTGACTCAGTGGCAAGAACATAGCCAAAAATTACAGTACGCTTTCAGGAACAAGGCGCAAATGCACAAAATAGTAGAATTTAAACAGATACAGCTCAAACTCGGCCCCTGGGGGTTGGCCACTTCCATTTCTTTGGGGTTAGTCCTGGGACGGGGGGTTGAACACTACACTTCAGCGTTTGAGGCAATTGAGTTAATCTGGCAATGAGTTGAGGCCTGATGGGGCAGGTAGAGCAATTGGGGATGTGTGAAATTGTTGCTGGGGTGCCGTCTCTGAAGTGGGCGTCTCTGGAGTGTGGTTGCAGCAGATAGCAGATGTGCCTAAATAATTGCTGATAAATAACAATAATTTCGGGGACGGGGCGAAGACAAAAAACGTAATTGGACGCCCGGATATTGAAAGTGAAGTCAGCCAAATAAAAATGGATTTGTTTGGGATATTATATTCGGACCTGAATAATTCCATTTAATGTGGGCAGATTGCTCCGTCATTTCCGAGCCTGATTCTTGAACACTCTTTTGATTAGAACCCGGGTTCTAAGGTCTTTACGTTTGCTGATGTTTCGACTGTACAGTAGTCATTTGTTTTGTTTTAAAGCTAGCGCCAAAGTTTCAGCACAATGGGTTCTTATACATATATACACTCTAAGGACTCGATTGCATTCATGCTCTCTCCATGTTCTATTCCCCAAGCAATTCATTCAGTGTAGCTCTTTATTTGCCCGCTGTTTTTGTGCCATTATTGTTAGAGTTGCTTTGTTGCTACTGCTCGCTTTTCACGCTCCCGCCATTTAAACGAAGAAATAAATGACTCCTTGGCTGGAAAGTTTATTTTAACCTCGAAGACCGAAAGTGCACGGAGCAATAATCGAATTTGAGTGAATTAAGATTGGGGAATTGGTCTCGAACAATGGAGTGAGTGGAAAGTCCTTTCACATGCGATCGTGTATGGGTGGAAAATTATCCCTAAAGTAAACACAATAAGAGGTAGAGAAGAGGCTTTCTCCGGCTGACCGTCCTCCGTCCACTCGAATGTATTTTTTTATTTGTTTGCCGATAACACTTGGCACTAAAAGGGGACCACGAGGATGGCAGCGGGCACATGCCCTGGTCGGCCTGGCCTGCAACAGCAATCAGGACTCTCTACAAATAGCAACAAGCCAGCTTCCCCTATCTCGCCTTATCTGCTCTCCGCTTGTGTTTGTGTTTTCATCAAATAAAATTGACACACACAAGTGTTAGCCGCTTAGGTTGACAGCCTTCCCTTTACTTCCATTTCCGCTTCCACATCTGCTCTAAGCTTTCCTTGGCTTTCCCTCCTCGAGGGACCGAGGATCCTACGGCTAAGGACCCGACTGAGGTCTCCCCATTCCCACTTTGACTTTGGCCGCCTGGTTAGCTCCCCATCTTGGTGCTTTTAGGGTGTTTGTGCTAGGCCTGAGCTTTTGATTTGACAGTTTAGTTAAATTAAATTGGGGTTTAGACAAAATAAATAGGAAGCCCTGAGCGAACAGAAAATCTATTCACTGACGTGAGTCTCCTGTACAAAAGGGATTTGGTTGCGTTGTCGGGAAATCTAAATTTGGCTTACGTTTTGTTTTTACTTTTGTGATGAATAATTAATATTCATCGACGTTAAGAATAGTCTTAGCAGAAAACGTATGAAATACAATAAAAACACATAAGTAAATAAGTAATACGAACTTCATTTTAATCAGTGAATTTAAACCCTTTGCATTTTAATGGGAAACTTTATTCAATATTCTACGAATCGCAAATTTGTCAATTACGTATACAATTAATTTGACTTTTGACATTAATTTTGTTTGTTTACATTCGTGGAGACGCACAATCGCACAGTCCAACAGCTACAAGGTAAATTTCAAATGTCTAAATTGCCATTTAACTTCATCAGAAAACTCTCCTGCAAGTGGAATCTAGTTATATCCTAATCGCCACTCAGACACACCCACATAAACACTTTATACCCCCTCCGAGCCCGGTTTAAAGTTCAAAAGCGTTTGAGGCAACGAAATGTTTGAGCGGCAGAGCGAATTCCGGAGGGTTGGGGTGTTGGGTTATCCTAGGGTTTTCCAGTGTTATCCAGGGTTCGAAGGGGCAGAGTTGGCTTTGGGCGCCCGGCGATGCCTGCGTCAATTGAAGTTTTAACATACAAATGTAATTAAAACGTTTTACGTATCCGCCGCCAGGCACAAGAACCAACAGCACAAAGTGTTTGGAGAAACCCTTGGCATCTCGGTGTGTGTGTGGGACACCGGGGAAAGCGTTTTCCATTCCTCACACAGCCACACACACATCCCTACAGTTCTGTATACACGCACACAAACCAGGCCGAGACACTCGAAATTGTTGCCGGCGGATGCAATAAGTTGGTGATAAGGTGTTCATTCCCTGGGGTCCGCAGGGGAAAACCTTTTGCAAACTTGTCAAAAATCAGAGAAACGGGGAGAGGATATAAAAAACGTGTTTTCCGAGTTGCTCCCCGGCAGTGAAAACAATGCCAATGTCGTTGTTAACCTTTTTTCAGCATTCGCCGCTTGGCTGCCGGGCACCCACCACCCATTACTGCCCCAACCCCCACCGGCGGAACAGCTCCCCTGGACTATGACGCAAACAATGATATTTACATTTTTTATCTTCGTTACCCCGACCTCGCCCGTTTCCCTCTCGAATTGGAAACAAGCCGAAGGGCTCCAGGCATCCCGGCACGTTTTTGAGGGCATTTGCTGTGGAGCGAAATAAAAACGGAGGGGACGAGGCTCATATCAAAGCGATCATGGATTTATGGCCTTAATAATAGACGAAACGGAAGGGACGGGCCGGCTAAACTGGACAGAAAAGGGAGAACGCAAGTGGACCAGTAATTAGAAAAAGGATTTTCCTGTACATTTTTTTCGGAAATGAGCCATTTTGTTTTCTCAAAAAAAGGAGGCCATAAAATACGTGAGCTGTTGGTCAAATGAAAATGGCGGGAATTTACGCGAGATTTCTATCTCAAATCTTAGTTGTTTTGAATTTAAAGGGCCACTCTTTCGTTCAATGTAAATTTATTAAAGTGAAATTCCCGTCGTCCCTATGGTATATATTCATCAAATTCGCCCTTTAAAATCGACCCTCAGGGTTGACAGCTTATCAAACCAAGTCACAAACAAAAAAGAATCCCAAAAAAGAAGCAGCTGCCACAAAGGGTGCACATGTGTGTGTGTGTGCTTGGAAAATATACGGGAGGCGAGACACCATTTGCTCATTAAAATAAAATTTTTGCACAAATATTAAATAGCCGAAAATGTTCCGAGGCGTATAATACGAATGTCGCCGGCAATCCCCAATATGCGACTGACATTGAGTGGTTAAGTGGTGAGCCGAAGGGCAGGGGCACTTTCATTGAGGGACGAGTGCAAGTTCATTTTTCTGAGATAACTCTCTGGTGGCACGGAAAGTGTCAAAAACGCTTAATAAACGTCAATGTCAGGCGATTCCAAGTCAGCGGCGAAATTCAAAATTTTTCAAACAAAACACACTTCTGTCAGTTGGGAAAGACGAAGCGAGGCTGGTGGGAATGAGGGGATGGATGCTGTCAGGGTTTCAGGATTGGAGATTGGTATTGGGGATTGGGGATTGTATTGCGAAGCGCAATTGAATTCGCAGAGTCAGGCGAACCGGGAAAGGAGCCGGAGCATCCTAGGACACCCAGGACACACATCTCGATGCCAATCCCTCAATTCCGGCTCTCGGTTTCACACACTTTCATTTCATTTCACTTCCACCCATTCCGTTTGGTTCGCTTCGTCTCATCCAGCCCAGCCGTCGTTCATTCGCTTGACAAATGGAGTGTCATAAATGCAGCCCTTAAGGGCAGACCTCCCCTAACCCCCCACCCAAATACCTCCCACCCCTTTATGCTAAACGACACGTAGACAGGCAGACCCATCCCACAGACAGCCACCCCATCCCTTCCACCACCCACGCAAAGCAGGCCGGAGAGCTAAAAATGCACTGGGGGATTGAAAATTTATTTGAATTTGCTTTTAGTTTTCGGGTTTGCCTGTGTGTGAGATACATTCAACAGATTTCGATGGCAGCCGTTACGGATCGCATTTAAAAATGGTTTCAATGTTCAAACTGGGCGACAGAGTTGTCATTTGCACTGGTTGCAGTGATGGACGAAAGATGTACCGAGTATGCATTATTTTAAATATTATCAATTGTGTGGGTTGAAGACTATAATTTTACCACGTTATTTTCAAAGAAATTTGCACATAACTGGAAGTCATTATTTACTTGCATGCATCCAAACCCGAGATATTTTGCAAGAGAACCCGCCCGGTAGATAACTTGAAAATTCGGATGCCGTGTGCACATCATCGACTATTAATGTAGTCTGTCCGAGCAGGAGCAACCACTCGACAACCAATTCCACGGTACCAAAGAACCAAAAGAACACCACCCACCGCAGCTGCAGAAGGGACACCCGCAACCACAGACGAAAAGTGACAGACGTCAGCTTAACAATATGACAAATACAATTTTTCGTCTTTATAATTTAATTTTGCTATAAAAACGCATTATTGTATAATGCGTTGGGCTATCTCTGACGTCCCCGCCCCCTTACCTACATCAAATGCAGAGTACCATCATCAGCGTCAGCATTCGCATCAGCATCCGCATCCGCATCCGCAGGCGAGTGGGCGTGGCCGGAGAGCCAACAGTGTTTGGGCGGCACACTCTCGGACAATTGAAAGCGATATATAAAAAATAGTCACTTACTCTGGCTCGCTCTATCTCGCTTCCTTTGTTTCTTCTCATAATTCCTTCCTTTTTATGAATTCTTTTTTGTTTTTCCATTTTTGCGGTATTTGTCAACAAGGACGGGATGGGCGGATGATAATGGAGTGGGGGGTGGGGCGAAGTATCTGGATGAACGCCCTAGAGTTAATTTTGAGTGACGTGCAAAGTTTGTTAATTGAATTTGCCTTTTTGATATGTATGTCACATTGATGTTGACGCCGCAGTACAGTGGGGACTAGCTAAGTGGGTTGTGTACATGACATTAATTGAGCGCACTAGTTAAAAGGGTTGTTTGTGCTCCCCCTCCCTTCCATTACGTCACCACCCCAAAAAATTCAACCGGTTATGGACAGCCATCAGGTTCAGTCGAGCTGAGTTGCCAGTTGCCAGTTGGGTTTCGAGAAATTGTTTAATGCAAATGGGCAAATGGGCAAATCAAGTTCCCCCTCGGGGCTAAGAGACTGAGATTGCGGATAGGAGAGTGCTAAAAAACAATGGAGAGTGAGGCGGTCCCAGAAGTGGAAAATTAAACAAGCGTTGGCTTTGGAAATTAAAGAATCCATTTGATGAGTGCTGTCCAATTAGGGGTTAGAACAACAATGAAATTATCTCTTCCTTTTGGCCATTAAATGCAATATTCTGATAACTCTATTAAGGCGCTATTTTAAAATTACTTCAAGTATGGAAATTGTTAGCAGAGAAAAGCGCTTGTTAAAGCATGATCTATAGTATTTGGAAAGAAAGAACTTTAGTATTTACTAATAGTTCGGAGCTGTCCTTCTTATAACTCACCTAATTGGTCCACTTGTCCGAATGTCCACTGTGCACTTTCATTAACATGGATGTTACTCTTTCTGTGCGCTGTGCTCCACTTTGATTTTGATTGTATGCAGCTGCATTTCATTCGGCCACGTTTTCACCCATCCTACCCCATTCCATACCACACCTCCTGCCCGTTTTTAATCATTTTAATATGCAACTTTTTGTCCGACTGTCCAACGCTGCTTAATGCATCAATGAGTTTAACAGTTATCAACAGACAAGTGCCGAGGCGGGAAAGTCGGGGTTGTTGGAAAAGTCGGGGAATGGGACTGACAAATGGCACGGACTAATTTATATGTGTCGAATGCCATCACATGCATTCATACAGCCTTAGTAGGCAATAATCACTGGACGATTTAATGTAATATGACCATTGAAGAACATTTAACTCGTTCAATTGCTGTCATTCCCGTTCCTGCTCGCCTGCTCCATTTTCCGCTGGGTTACAAATTGCCACACTGACTGAACAAGACAAAGTGATTGATATTTAATCTAAAATAAAAGCCGAAAGTCCGTTGGGCAATTTCAATTTTAATAAAATGCCTTTTATCTGCATGAATAGAGGGGCGGAATAGATTGAAATGCAGTGGGTCGGTGCGCTTCGGTTGGGATGATTGAAAGATGGAGAGGAAGATGAATGACGGATTCTCCCACTTGGATCTATACAATGTTTACAATCGGAGGGCGGGTACCAGCCAAGTTGCATTGCATTGCACAATTTGTTGCTGTTTGATTTCATAAAATATTAACTAGCAATCTGCAGTGTCTGCATATATATGCTGCTTATGTAGAAAGCCGGCCAAAGTCTAGGGTTAGGCAAGCACACGCAGCTCCCGAAGATGAGATTTCGACTGAATGATGGTCAGACGGACAGCCAAGCTGGCTTAAAATCAACTGAAAGCGATTTAATTTGCCAGAGTCCCAGATAGAGAGCACTCTGGCTGGGGGATACAAGCTCCAACGGTTTTTGGCTGAGGCTTCAAAACCATCCAAAGCACTCAACGTGCTCGAGCCCCCCTTGAACACACTTTAACTATATTAATTGATATACTTGCTCGCAGCGGTAATTTAAGCCAACTGAAGTCGCCTGCCAATGCCAATATAATCAGACCGCCCCGCCTTACGCCGCCAACTACTCATCAGCATCATCAGAGGAGACGGGAGAACGTATGCGGGAGATTTGGATGTGGAATTGCTTGGGTGTGGGCTAGAGCCTGATTCTGGGTGGAGATTTCCTTTCTTGATGACTTTGCCCAGAGGCGCGCTCTCTTTTTGCCGCTGACGTAGGGGAGAGTCTGTTCTGCCGAGAGATATACATTGTACACACAGAGCAGACTTTGTGCACTCCTGCAGGCAAATAAGCAGGCAACATGGCGGATACGTAATCAAATGTACATAAGGCATCAAACGACGACGACGGCGACGCCATCAATTCCTAAGCCAAAACAAGCGCGGGCGAGTGTATGAGCAGGAAAACTCACTTGGCTCTCCAAAGAAGCTCCTGTAGCACATAGTACATCAAGTGCAGGCTAGAAGGCTGGCCGACTGGCAGGCAAGGAAATGGCGCAGGAAAGGAAGGACAAGCAGTGCACAGGAAAACAATTTACAATGCCACCAACTTAACAGGATGAGCAGCGGAGCAGGCTTAAGAGGCGGGGAAGAGGGAGCTGCATACAATTTTGGCACTGGCAAATGGCAATAGATAGCTGAGACAGTTAGATAGTTGGCAGCAGGAAGGGGCGTTTCGCAGAGGTGGGCTCGACAAGTTCTCGGAAAATTACCAGATCAATAGTTTGGTCCCGCAGACCTCTACCTCCATTCATCACACTTTTTCCAAGCCGTTCGCCATTCTTACGTTTTCCCCGGAGGTCGCTCCATCTGAATCATAAAAACCTGTCGTAAGCTGCAAATCTTTCTCAAAGCCTGAAAACTCCGAAGAACTTTGATAGCAACTCTCCGAAGGCACATATTAGTTGGTCTGTGTGTGAACAGAAAGGAGAGCTAACATTTTGATATTCGTGTGATATGTGTAGTGGGATTGAGTGGGAGTCAGTGAGTCAGTGGGAGAGAGGAGGGGAGCCAGAACCAACCCTTTTGCTGTACGTCTGCTTCGGAGTAAATCTGTACACGATGCCGGGCATTAGTGGCGCTTCGAGTGGGGGTGAGCAATAAGTTTAATGTGTGCTGCGAGCATATTCCAAGGCCTTTGCTAGCCAGCTGTCAGTTCAGCTGAGTTCAGATGACTTGAGCGGAGTCGAGTTGAGTTTGCCGTGATGACGGTTCCCCTCTATGTACTTCCCTGAACTGTCCCAGCTGACGTTGAATTATCATAAATTGCCGAAGTTTGTTTTTGGCATAACAAAACTTGGGCGGAGGTCCTCCACGACCCACAATTCTGTGAATGGGAGTGTGAAAAGTTGCCATCAGGCGAAAATCACGACAATTAGGTTCATGTTGTGTGGCGGCGCAAAGGGTTTCCAGGATTGCAGTGGCGCAGAGTGGAAGGACTTTGCATAAGTCTCCTTTCTCCCCGTCGGCCCATCCTTGCCGCATAATCCTATTAAATTCACGTTGCGGCCTGGAAAAGCAAAGTAAAGCAACTAACTGGCAGGGGGAAAAGCGCAAAAGGTGCTTAATTTGTGCGCTGCTTTTATTGATTTCCCCCAGTCACCGCCCCTTCCCCTTCTCCATTCTGATTCCCGATTCCCCGACTCCGCCCTGCACACACACATTAGAAGAGGAGCTACGGCTAAAAGGCATTAAAGTCTTGACAAGGCTATTAAATGCTTAAGAGGCAGCGACGTTAATGACAACATCGCAAAAAGGCCAAACCAAGGCAAACCAGGGCAAACCAGGGCAAGGAGCTGTCTGCTCGAGCAGAAGTAGTCAGGCAGACGCGACGAGAGCCGCGCAAGGATTACAATTTACGAGTCCTGCGAACCATGAAGGTGTGATAAAATTTCAGCAATTAAAAAAACGTGTGCGTTGACAACGCCAACGAGAACGAGAACGGGATCCGGCTGGAAAAGAAGGTGAAAAGAAGTCGGTGGGTGGTGGTGGAAACGCAGCGTCGAGGACCTGCGACAAGTACAACAGGAGAGCCGAATCAACGTGGCATGCAACTTAAAAAGAAAGTGAGAAATTCAAATTTCAATAAAGGTCTTAAAGGAATACTCTTTCGAAGTAGTACTGTTTTTGAAAATTGAAGAAGACACTCCCATTAATTATTGAAATAATGGTGTTAACAGCTTTCCTTCCCTAATTAGAAAGTATTTGGTCGAATTTAACGAAAAACTGCTTAATGATTAGGTTTTTAATTAAATGCTAACTTTAAGGTGGCATTCTCTGCCTTTCTTTCGACTTCTTTTTGTGTTAATTATCAGGACTGAAATGTATAGCATACTTATGGGCACAATGTTATGATTTATCTCTAAATCTATCTCAAAACTCATGAACGCTGTCTTTAAGACCCTCTCAGTTTCCTTCAGTCGACATGGGCGACGTTTCTGCTTTTTCTCCGAGAGTCTTTGTGTGTGTCACCCACACACCTACAAATAAAGTTGCGAGCAGTTTAAACGTCGTTGGCATTTGAGAGCAGCTCCAAGAATATTGCAAATTTATGCGCCCTCCCTTTTTGCATAATTACCCCTCGACGACCCTGGGTAACCTTTCCCCATTCCTCCTCCTGCCCCCAGCCCACTTTCCCGGGCAGCGGGAAAGTCCACGCCCACGCACACGCAGATTTTGATAACGTCGCTTCATGTTGGGTGCTTGCAACATTGCAGCGCGTATTTTTAATTTCCGTCAGTTGCCGCTGTCTCTCTCTCTCTCTCTCTCTTTTCTATTGTAGATAAGCGGGAAACATGTCAAGGTATGACTATGTGTTTGGCTCTATTTGCGAGTGTGTGTGTGCCGGTTTGGTAGATAATGTAAAATTAAAAGGGAAGCTGTGCAAAACAGGCAAAACGGGAAGAGGAACTGCGCGCCTGCGATCTTGAATTATGCGTTCCCAGATTACCTCCCTTTCCACCAGCGAATAGTCAGAATGATGGGGTGGAGCGGGGTAGCGCGGCAGAGGGGCAGTTATCGCGCCATATATGGAAAATATTTCTACAATTTATGTTAAATGTTTCGCCGCAGCGGCGGCGAAACGGAAAAAGAAAAACTTTTAATTAGCTAACTAAAATGGCAAATGGCGCAGGGTCTGAGATATGATTAATTAAATGCCGGCATGTAATTCAGTCGGTAACAACACGCAGCACTGGATCCAGATGATATAAATTGGGGCAAATTAATTGCAACAGCCTCAGGTGTGTGTGTCTGTGTGTGTAAGTGTGTGCGTGGGTGAGTCAGCCTCTCCACTTGCGTGTGTGTTTGTGGGAAATTTTCGAGGTAATTAGATGATGGAAAACGCTCATTTCGCTATCAGATGTGATGGCGATGGGAGGGGATAAGTAGGAGGAGGGTGCTTTGTCGAGGACAAGACAGATGGATAACTTTTTTCTATGCGCTATAATCTGTCAGCCGAGATAAAACAGCTTGGGAAAGTGTACATCCTGTGATAAAAGATGCGGCATTAGCAGAAATAAATCAAATGCTCAGGTGGAGGCTGGACCAAGGCACTGACCACCAGCTGCGTGTTTCCTCGTAAATGATGGAGAATGCAATCTCCCAAATGAATTGAGCAAAATTATTAAATGGATAACGGAGAAATCGAAACCAAACCAGTTAAGCAATTCAAAAGTTAGCTCTTCTGGCCAGCCTTTTAAATTCAAACATTTAATAAGCAACAAATCGCCTTCGATTTCAATCGAATCCTGGCCAAGTGAAAGCCAAAACAAGCAGAGATGTTTTCCTGCCGATTGAAAGGTGAAGCGAATATTTGGGAAAGCCTCTCCATAGTTGCAAATGAAAACAAATAATTAAATCAATAAAATTTTGAAATATCCACTCTGAAGACATCTCCCCGAATTCCATCAGCTTCAATTACGGTCGAAGGGCGGAAAGAGTCCCCCAACCTCCATACACATACCCATCCCAATCCACTTTTGACTTTTCCAACATCATCAAAATTTTTGCCAAACAACAAAAAGATGGAGAGCAAAGAAATTGGGGAGATGGGGCTGACAAGGGAAGATGGCAAGCATAACGCCCATTTCCAGTCAACTGCCAATATGAAAAGCCGAATCCTTTCACCCGGCACCTAGCCACCCATTACCGACCACCCACCGCCCAGCACTCAGCCACAACAAGCTGAGAGAACATTTTCCAAATATTGAGCAGGCAGACAGGGGTTATGTTGTTATATGTATAAGAATTTACATACACCCACGTCTATCTGGCTTCTGTGTTCGACGAGGCCGGCCAACATGTGCAAAGATATCGGAGGAGAAAGAACGAATGGCGACGATGGGGAGGATGGGGACGACAGAGACGAGGCCCACGAACATTTTTGTATTTTTAAACCGAAAAAGGGTTTACCCATCTGCTTCTTTCCTTGGTCTTGGGCAAAACTACTTATAGAACTTTAACTTTGGCAACTCTGTCAAAACACTTGGAAGAGCCAAAAGTGCAGGGCCTTTCTGGGGAAGAGAAAATGCCTCGGGTGCTCCCGGACTCAGTGGAAAGTTTAGTTTACTTCACCAAAAAATATCATAAGAAATAAGCGAACCTACAATATGTGTAAAAAACACTAGAGCCAGCGCACTTGGAAAGTTCGGGGGTCAGAATTAAAAACACAGGACTTCTGCTTAATGATATGGAAAAATATCCGATATCTCGTTACGTTTCCGAAACGAAACCCAGAATCTTTACAGAGGTGCAAGAGCGCGGAGTAAATTAAGTATTATTCTCACATTCTTCCCGCGTTTTCCATTCATTAATCCCCGTTCGCTTTCGCTGCATTTAATTACAGGATCGACACGTCACACGGAATGGAGACCCCGAACCGGTGGTGGATCCCTCGCAGGATTATATGCTGATGCTGGGCTACGAGAACGCGACCCACACGGTCCTCCGCTTCCGACGCAAACTGGACACATGCGACCCCAGCCACGACATCGCCATCACGGTGAGTTCAGTCCATCCGGAGTAAACTCTTTAATAAATATACTGGTCAAACTTTCGGCAGCTGCAAGTGAAATTTATACCTTCTGCGGGGGAGGGGTATGAAGTCGGAGTCCAGCCTGACTCATAGTTTATGTTAATAAAAGTTTTCGAGTGCCGCCACCACAACTGCTATGATATAAGCGACTGCCATCAAAGTACTCAAGTGATTTTCACTTTTCTCGGGGGAAAAGCTCGTGGGCGCACACTAAGAAAAATTGTTTGGCTTGTGCTATTAACTGGTTATTGTGGATGGTCGTATATGAGGAAAACGTACTGAAGCGGGCGATATGAAATGGTTATGCACGTTCAATACATGATCAAGTAAACTTTTTCAAGATTCCCTTCCAAATTTAATGGATTTTTTTCTGTGTAGGGAATAGAGTGGTTCCCGTTTCGGCAATAACCTTAGCCAAATATAAACAGTGAAATTTGTGGCACGCTAAGCATACGGAATCAGCCCCGAGGCCGCTTCCTTTTTCCCAGACGCAAGCAGCGAGGGTCAAAGATTACGGACTGCGGATTGGGGGTTGCATCCGATCCGTTAAGCCCTGCTGCCGCTTATTAGCTGCACTCCTGGGCAATTCCAACAGGCCCATATTGGCTGTGCAATTAGCTGCCAAATCTCTCCATCGCCAACCAGCACTTGGCACTCCGTCAAGGCCGCAGATATCGGGAAAATCCGGGGAAGCGGGCGAACAAGTCATAGTGATAAAAGTTTTATCACGTATAACTTAAGCGTAAATCTTAAAGAAAACTTTCTGGTTAACTTGAGTAAACAAAGCGCGTGGCGCAAACACCCGAATACTTGCAGAAGAGGGAAGCGCAAAGGACACATATGCCAGACATGGCGACAAGGACCAAAGGCAACCGAACGCCCCAACCACAAAGAGTATACACATATTGAGATATAGTGTATCTCAAGTTTGACTAACCGAAAAGGGAGCGGGGTGTGCAAAAAAATGTTATGCAGAGTCGCGTGTGTTTGTTCGCAGACACATTTGGTTATTGCTCTATCTAAACGGTCCTAGTAAATACTCTTACCCTTCTTCCCTTCGCCTTCCACTGGCCTACGCCTCCAGGAACCTAGAACATTTTTGTGGGAGGGAGACGAGAATTTTATTTGTCTAGCATATTAATTGGATTTTGTCGCGTCATCAGTGAACTCGCATGGATAGGGCTGAGTGGAATCTCGGGGATTGGCTGAATGCATTCGAATGGTGGGACCCCACCTCACCCGGAAAAGTCTTTTGGCCAAATCGCCCTAGACAAATTAGTTTGCAATAAGCCAGTACTTAATGTTGTTGTAGCCTTGGCAAGCTTTGTTGTGGGGCAATTTTGGAGCACAATGCAAAGTTTTAATGAATTTCTGTTTTAGCTGACCCCGCTCTACGCAGTTCGCTTAAGTTTGCCGCTACAATTTACTCCGAATCAGGGAGTGGATAAACGGTGACGTTCGTGGTGGGGGGGGGCGGGAGGGGCATCACAGCTTGCCTATATTTGTACAATCCAAATACCCTAGAACCTTAGGGAGTATTTGCTTTTAGAATTGTTCTAACTTGTTACAAGTATTTTTGTATATAATATATAAAATATATATTGTATAATTTTAAAGAAAGTGTTTCAGTCATGGGAACATATTGCGTGAATAAAATTTTTATACTGTTCTTTCAACTAACTTAGCTCGGTGTTTTTACGTTATATTATATCCCCTGAATCACTATCCCCGTTTTCATCTTCTCAAAAGAAGTTTTCCCCGTTTTGGCTTTGCTTTTGTACTTTCCCCCAACTTCTTCACCATTTTCGGTAAGGTATTTTGCATCTTGTGCGCTCCCTCCCCCGCTGCAACTCCACCGCTGTCCCATGGATAAAAAGTAATCTACAACTTGCAGTTTTTTGCATTAAGTGCGGGGTGGGGTGTGGGTGGTGCAGGGCAGTGGGGTGGAGTGGGAAAGCAGAAGCAACCATTTGGCAAATTAAGCGCTGTTTGTTGTGCATCCGGAGGGGTGGCCGCGAGGGGTGGCGGGGGAGGTGGCTGATAGGGTGGGGAATATTAATAATGTATTGTGTGCAGAGCCATTTGCAAGGTTTGAGTTTGGTTTGTCCAGAACTTTGAGGTCAGCGTGCAGGGCATGATTTGCCATGCACTTAAAAATTTATTAATTGTTTGCGTTTCTGCGAGAAGTGCTCCCCCAAATGCTCCGAAATCACCCGCAAGCAGGCCAACTTCCTTTTCGCGTTTAACGAGCGGCAATTGTGCAAATTACAGCAAAAGCTCGCTCGCTGTTCCATTTTGTCTATCGTGTAAAAAACTCAGACCACTATTTCAAGCATATATAATTAGATTAGAACTCTAACCCTTTCAAGTACCTACTCATTGTTTAATATTTAAGCCGATTTCAATATTTGATCCCTTTCCCAACTTTTAAATCTAATCTCCTTCAGCCTTTACATACTATTTTCTCGACTTGAGCCACTTTAAAGCGCATCGAAGCCTGCCATATGAACATATCAATCTAAGCCGATCAAGTGGCATAATCATTTTAGCGCAGCCCGCCAGATCTGACCCATTTTCTCATAAGAATGCCCAAATTAACCCCGCCAGGAGATGAACTCGAGCGGAGCCTGCATTTTTGATATACCAAAATAAAAATTTCCAGCTGTCTACGCCCGTAACACAAAATCCTATTTTAAATAACTTTTAGCGATTTCAAGAATTTCCACAGACCGCCCACCAACCCTCGAGAGCAGCAATATTCCGGCGAAAGGTCATAAAAAATGGAATAAAAAGTGCTGCAGGCTGCTCGGGGCGGAGTCAATCAGCTGCTCAACCTTTCAAGTTGCCAGTGCTCAATTAAGCGTGTACAATAAATTCCCTGGCCGTAGAACAACCCCTATATCGATGTAGGGTACGGATATGCGGTACTCGAACGTAAAGCATATGTGCTGGCGAAGGGCATGATCTCGGGAAAAGTTCAAAGTTTGTCTCGACCGCTGTTCCTATAAATATAAATAAAAACGTTATTTATATAATTAATTGTATCAGTCGGAGGAAATTGGCCATGCGAGCAACCCTTTTCGCTGACCCCCGCTCCCTTTCGGGCGCATACATAAATAAAACTGCAGGGGTGGCGGAGAAGTTGCGGGCACGTTTTTCCCAATGAAAGCAAAGTGGGTGGCGGTGGGAGGCAGACAGCCGCAAAAACGACAACCGCAATACAAAAATTATAGCCACTAAAAACCGCCAACGACATTGGCGACGACGAAGTTGAAAAATATCAATCGATGTGGGTTCATTTATGTGTAATGAACATTAATGAAGCGCAAAGAGCGTGACTAATAACGAAATTACCAATTGGCCAAAAAGAGTCAGGACCGCAATGGACAGATGACGTCATTGGATTTTCCCTCTTTCTGGCCCTATACCACTGTCTTGATCCACTGCAAGTGAATAAAGGAATGCACTTTTGGGGCGTGGGTATCTATGAAAAGAAATCAAGCATTCCGTGTTTGGATTGCGATAGCAAGTGTTCGGTTGGGGGAAATGAGTGATATACTCCTATAGATATAGATAGTAAGGGGCTTCCAGAGGTGGAATAATAATACTGCGCATAAACCATAAAATGCCATTAAGTGCGTCATTTCAATTTGATTTCGAGGCTGTGATTTTTTATTTTTCCCGCTAAACTTTGCCTAATGCGAGGGATAAAATCGAAAATGGACACAAAAAGTTGAAATTGTAAAGTTCTTTCACTGCGTCGGTCAATTCCAGCTCATTGAAGTATTTTTAATGATTTCCTGCGTTATCCCCAAACTTTGGCACTTAAATCTAAACGACCGCTGGCAAATGCTAAATTATGGCTCAAAGTAATCACAAAAGGATTAGGAAGCGACTGTCAGATAAATTTGGCATGCGAAGATTGAGACACATTTATCACTCAATATTCCTGTCCTTCGTTCTGCCGTTTGCTTAATTATACCTCCTAATTTCCCCACCTCCTTTGCTTCATTTTCTGGATTGATAATGAATCGCTTTCAATTTCTTCGGGCCAACAATAGACGCTCGAAGTGTTTTTGTTGTGGCTTTAATTAAATTTTCTCAACTCGCTTAATTGCCCTACGCCCACTGCAAATCATTAAAATCTTTATTGGCCGACCATCGCCCTGCCAATAAAACCCTCAATTTGACGACGTACCCAGAATTGTCATCAAGTAGCCTCTATCCAACCTCCGCTACCAAATGGACTGCTCCTCCTTTTGGAGGCATTATATGTGCATATCAGCTCTTCAAAGCTTTTGTTGTGATTTATGCATAATAATTGAGTAATTACAATTTTTAATTTCCCATTGACTTTCATGTTGCATTATTATTATTATTGTTATTATTATTTGCTTAGGCCAGCAAACAAGCAACCGCGAGCGAGAACAAAAAGAAACTCATTTAAAATGCTAATTTTCTAAACTGGGCAAATTATAATTCAACAGAGACCGAAAGCAACATTCCGCGCCGAAAGTGACAATTAACACTAATTGTCATTATAATAATTTCATATTGTTTTTTGCTCTTAGTTGTTGTTGTTGTTACCACTAGTGCTGCCGTTAATGTTGTTTTTGTTCTGGTAATTGTTTAAGCTTGCCACGGCATTTTGCTGTCCCGACAATTTAAAATGCAAAAACCGGAGTGGAGAAAAAAGTCGTGGGACGTAAACTTTGCCGTGTGAAGTTCAGCCGAGTTCGAAGCCGGGTAAAAATATTGTTTTTAATATAATTTATGTGACCGGTGCAGAGCCCAAGTCAAAGTAGTTCTGTAATGGAATTATGCCCCTCTTCTGCACTCTCTGCCCGCCATCGAATCCGCACATGGCGCTACAATTTTTGCTATGTGTTTATTATTTTAACACGAAACTTGCAGTCGAGCTGAGGGGTGGCGACTGCTGAGAGCTTTCCCCACTTGTAAACAGTAATTTTTGCCCATTAATGGCGGGTCCTTGCATACTCACGTGCATATATGCTGTACATATTGTTGTTTCTTCGCAATAAGGACATAGGAACGAGCAGCAGGAAAAACAAAAAGGCAACAATTCAAGTCGACAGTAATTTTCAACACTTACCAGCGGGCTAAGGACCCAGGGTGCCCTGGGTGACCTGGGTGCCAAGAGCCCCCGAGCCCCAGATTCGCAGAACCCCAGGAGTTCGGGGTTCAGAACCCCAATGGCCATTGCAATTTTACATCAAAGCAGCGAATTCTTCGAAACGAATCCAACCTCAGTGGGGGAAATCCTGTGACGAAAGAGCACAAGAAAGTGGGCCCCAATGGAAAGCCGGCGATTCCGCTGAGAAAGCGTTTTGGGGAACAGACATTCGCAGACATTTCCCTTCCTGACGCTGACTTCTGTGCAAAATCGTGACATAAACACGACCTCCCAGCCCCAACATTCAAACGGTCCACATATGTGAGCAGTTTGTCACGGCATAAGCTAGCGCTTGAGGGCTTCAACTTGGGGGCTCCAAGTAGTGCAGCAGCTATGGATTCGCGTCACAGCAGAACGCAAAAACCAAAACCAAAGCACTGACTTTTATAATGAATTATTAGTGGAGTGGTCTGGGTGTTGGGGTTGGTTTGAATGTGTGGTGTTTGCGGGTCTTGCGGTTTCAGCGTGGCACTTACAAATTTAATATGGCTGCAACAGAAATAACCGCTCGGCGTGCAAGAACCCCAAACAGAACCACCCAAAAAGTATGCAACGAAATTTAAATTGATTTAATTTTTCAGGTTTTTTGTTAGCTCGGCCGGCCAGCCAACTGGAAATCCTTTGGCACTTTGTTAGTGCCAAAGTCACAAGAGCATAACCGAACATTTTAGCCTTTACCTCCCAAAAAAAAAAATGGCAACTAAAAGCCAAGTTAAGTGCTTAAGGTGGTCAGCAGGTCCATTTCTGCGCGCAAAAAAGGCCATTAATGCAGCGGCAAAGTTCAAGTGGTCGCCGAAAAATGATGAAATAAACCTGTGGCCAAAACGCTGAGGTAAATTAAAAAAAAAAAACCAAATGCCCAATGTGAATTGGACTAGATTTGTTCATTTGTGATTCCCGCTCATTACGCCTCGCAATTTTTTAGGGATTTTTTGAGAACCGTTTTATGTTGATTGCTTTGAAGCGCACAATGGTGGCGAAAAAAAAAGCGGCAAGCTGTGCCACTCTCAGCCCCTGCAACTCAAAACTCCTTCTACACTGAAAGCCTCTTTTGCAACACAAACACTCTCATCTAAGCCAGACCACTTTACACTGGCCGCGCAGCCAAACAAAAATTGCGCATAATTCCGGCTCGATGAAAGTTTCGAGTTCTGAGCTGGGCTCCGCTACTCCACCACTCCTCCACTTCGGCGGAGTTCTGCCCACGGAGTTCTAAACGTTGCCCAGCCCGGACGAAGGGTCTGAAACCCCGTCCTCGTATATTTGTCAAGCAAATGGAATAACCGTTGCAATTGCTACAACGTCAAAGCCAAACAAAAATGTTATTTGCCGCTTTGCCCAAAAATCAAGTACACAACCAGTTCGCAGTCCAAAAACACAGAGGGCTGCCAGCGGGCTGGGGGCTGCGATTGGAGGGAGTGAAATGTGGATTTTGATGTTGCCTGGTACCCGAAAGTGGTCTAGGCGGAGCAGGAGGTCGGTTGGTCCTGGAGTGCGGCGCTCGCCTAGTCGCTTTATTAAAGTTAAAGCCCAGCATTGTCCCTTTTTACACATGAGTTTGCGAGTTGACGAGCTTCGAATGAGCGAGCAAATCAACCAACGAATGCACATTCGGACGAGGAAGTGCCAAGAAGTGAGGGAACATATAAACTGTAAAGAGATTCTCGTATGCCCAGATTTCCAGCTGCACCCATCGCAGAAAACAATCCAAACGTGTCAGGGTAATCCCTGGTCAATCAGCCTTGGTTATTCGGAATGAATAAATCGAATGGGTATTGTTAATGATAAATCTGAATAGCTCTGTTGTTGAAAAAAACTAAACCATTAAACTAATCATTTGCGAAGAAGACTTTCAAAGATTGCCTATAAAGTATGCGCACCGCTTGTTTTCTGTCAAGCTAGTGTCCGCACGAGAGATTAGCTTCTAATAAAACTTATACTAATACAAATTGTATAAAATTCCTAACAAATCCCAAATCCGCTGTACTCCATCTATAGTAAGGGTACATTTCCAAAGGGTTCACGTTCCGACCCAGGCCCGAATTTCTCCCTTTTTTCGGACTGTGATTTCCACGAATCGCGCTCTGAAGTGGGTGCGGTGGTAGATTGGGTTTTTGCGTTCGGGTGATGGAGGCGGACGGTCTCCATTTTGATGGTGTTGTGGCACTAGAAGTGCATGTGAAACGTGCACACCAAAAACCCGAAAGCAAGCAGCGGGCAAACCCAACACAACGCAATGGGAAACGTTTGTTTTAATGCCCCAAAGCGACAAATATTGAAAGAGAGAGCGCAGAGAAGTCGAAGTATGGGTGCTGGGACTGCAATACTAAACTCCAGTAGGCGATTTAACAGCCAAAGTAATGCAATGACAAACAAAACAGTCGGCACGGCAAGGTTTTCCAGTTTTTCCATTTTCCAGAGGCTTAAGTGCAGAAGCTCGACCAGGGATCGCACGTTTTTGCCCATTTTGCCGTCCGAGTTTTGGCAAACGTTTTTCGAGGTGAGCGACGGCAGGGGCAGGGCCATAAATAACGAGCCCAGTTGAGTTGCTTTTCAGCGCAGCTGGCTATGGCCCGGACTGGAGAGGAGATGTCCTGTCAAATGCAACAGGGCCGGTACAAAAACAAAAACGGACCAAGCCAGGACGTTGCAAAAAACGCGAAAATCTCCGCATCCTTAGAGGTAAAGTAATTAAAGTGGCAAACGCTGACGGCCAGAGGGCGCCACCTAAATATCCGTCATATATAAAAAGCAAGGATATACACGTGCAAACGTACATGTATGGAAACCGCATGCGAGCCGCTTCCATGCTCCTCATCTGTTGAGCTGCGCAAAACCAATTTGTTTATAAAAATATTAGACCACATATGGTGATGGTCGGTGGTGTGTGGGGGGGGAGGTTTTGCAACACCAACATGTTGGTGGCTCTGTTCTGGATGCCATAAAGTATGCAATAGTTGCCTGACCTGTGTAGTTATTTTATTATATTATTTATGGTCAAATGGCGAAGTAAACTTGCATTTTTTCGCCCCGCTTTTTCCGCTTTTCATTCGGTAAACTCTCTAAACAAACTCGGTTAGTAAATTCATTTTAAGCCAAGGGGGACTGGCCATTCGCCCAGCGGAGTGAGTTTTTCCGCTCATACTCCGATGTAAGCCAAATACCGCGCTAGTGACCAAAGCAACCGCAAAGTCCGAGCAACTAAGACACATCCACACATGGACACATGGACGGGCGAAGAACACAGATACAGAAACACTGACACACACAAAGTAACCGCAAAAAAGTGGTCAGTTGGCCAAAAACTAAACGAAATGTAATAAAGCAACGGATATGCCCGTTTGGCTTGAACCCCACTTCATCACCACCTCATACCACCTCTGCTTACCATTTTATCGGAAAAGAGGTTCCAGGGATATGTTAAAAGCATGTGCAGCAGCAGCAGCAAGCACAATAAATGAATATGAATTAGGCAACAGGGAAGGCAAAAGAGTGCAGGAAAAATCGAAAAGAAACCCAATACAGATGTGCCAGTAATATGAATCGACTAGGTTGAATAGCTCTGCAAACAACCTGGATATGGGTGCAAGAGTTGGAAGGTCTTTATTGAACATTTTTGTCTCGACTTAAATTTAATTAATTGAATTACTCCGGTTAGCAAATCGAGTAATGACTAACGAGCGATTCCCTTTGCAATTGATTTAAAGAAGATTAGATTGATGCCTCGAATGGTAAATGATTGAAATATTATTAATAAAATACGATGACTCAAGCGCTTAGGTTGACTCAAACGTTATAAATTGCCATTTTCATTGCTTGTAGTTTATTTGTTTGACCAACTTATTCGTAATTTAGATTTAGTACAGAAATCACTCCTTTTTACGGCTATTTAGGCCTGCTTTCTGCCAACCATTTCTCGCCTTAATTTGAGCTATAACTTAAACTCTATTTGCTTGGCCAGGCACTTTCCTTTTGACCCATTTGAAGATGCCATATTGTTTACACTTTTGTCTTAATCTCCTTATGGGTGGCAATTTTAGTTTCATTTGCCAAATCGCATACATACTTATGTCTGTGTCCAAACGTATTTGGTGCAATAATTTACGCTGCATTCCTCTCGTGCATTCCGAACTCAAATACTACCGCTTTTGTTCACTCAGAAACATTAATTTTCCTTGCAGCTTAAACAACATTTTCATTTACACAAACAAGTGAATACGTGAATGGGTGGGTGAGTCGAGTGAGTAAGTGGAAGAGTGAATGAGCCGAGACAACACCTGCGGGCTCTCTGGGGAGAAACCATATTAGATTTGTTAATTTAAATGCAATTGCCAAAAGCAGTTGCACCTTGAGCCAAATGGCCTTTGCCTTCCTACCATAAATAAATCAAATTAATGTCAATTGCACTGAAAACAACAACAACAACCAGACTCAGCACAATTGTGTCGAGACATTCTGGCCAGATGAAGCTCAAACGACTCAATATAATAAAACAAAAATCATTAAGCCACTTTGCGGGATGGAGAGAGTGTCGAAAACCGATTACAGGCCTGAGACTATCTGAAATATTTGGGCTGCTTTGTCCATTGACTATTCCAGCTGGGCTGTCAGGATCGGACCAGGATCCCACCTGTCTGGGCCTCCAGCTGGGCCCCAAGATGTGTCACGATGCATGTGGGCTTGCCTCCGATCCAGACGGTTGTCAACAATGTGCAATGATTTCTCTCCGGTCGAAGGCAATCACAGATTCTGACACGGCAATTAGACTGCAACAAAAGGGTTCGGGGGGACTGACCACTTCTGCCTATTAGTTATTGAAATCAGCTGTCAGAAAGTTCCGAAAATTGCACAAGTCCCAACTGATGACTGGAATGGCATAAATGCCACAGCAACGAAAAGCATTGACACACACTGTGAGAAATCGAGGAAATGTCAAGGAAACTTGGTCACGTCTGAGTGGGACTCAAAGTTTCCGATGTAATTTCCCACATGCAAAATTGATATTCAATGTGCTTTGGCTAGTGTAGAATAGCTAAGAAGAGCAGATTCCCCGACAGCTACTCACAAAAATGGTCGACGTGACCATGGTAACCTGTTTGGCCATCACACTAGGGTAGGCCAAAAAGCAACAGGCACATTTTCTAAAGGTAGTTCCTACAGTCAGTTATGGATAGAGCTTAATGTAACCTTACAAACCATTGGTGATTTGGTGCAGACAACACTGCTTATGGATAATATTTATTCACATTCGATCATCTGGAAAAAGACATATAGCGAGAGGATAAAACCTTGTGGGGGTCACCCTAATGCAGGCACATGCACTCGTAGGGACAGACACACATATCCAAAGGACACGGGTTTCTGGGGAATGGTTGATTTGATTGCCGAGTGAGGAGAAGAAGAGAAGCAAGAATGGAAAGGACCGTGGGTTGTGAGCTCAGCTGCTGCAGAAAGTTTCCACAATGCCAGTTGCCCATTTCCCATTTTCCCGCTCAAGTGTGAATTCATGTAAATGTGTGTGCCAGTCCTGTGCCGCATTTGTTTGCTCTGTTTATAATTCAATTGTAAATGCATTTCAATTACGTGCACATTAAACAGGGCCAGCGCAGACAAAGTTTTCGGTGTCGGGCCAAGGACTCCGACTTGACCACTGGGCCAAGACCAGGACCAGGGCCATTAACACGGCCATTGCCGGACGGAGTCTGGGCCAGAACCGGAGTCAGAGCCAACTTAGCGAGCGGAACACGCTCCGCATTTAAGGACAATTGGCCCATTATGGCAGCGCGTTGAAACAGCAAAACGAAAGTGGGCAAAAAACAAAGAGTGCGAGGTGAAGGCATCCAGAATAACAATGCCATTAACAACTACTGCAAATGGCTCTTAAAGGTGCAATGTGTGAACGAATGCCGACGAATGGGCAGGCAAGCTGCCTGTTGGTTGCATACAGAGAAACAAGAAACAATTGCAATGATTTGCAACTGAACTTTTAGTCCCATCTAAGGCAATGTGGAAAGCAGTTTTTAAAAAGTTCGAAAATACGATAAGCAGCAATTGAGAACATTGTTTTGACGGACAGTTTGGCTGACTAGAATGAGCTTTCTATCACCAAGGAATATGTTGCACGATTTGTAGAACAGCATATTAGAACAATGAACTAAGCCAAATGTTTTAGGACAGATGAAAAGATAGTCGTAGAACAAAATCAGCATATTTAAATACTTATATCCATTAGGGCTAAACAAACATTTGAATTCGAAATGTCCGCATCTGCAACGTTGTTAACCAAGCTTAATTGAATGCGAACTGGGCCAAAAAGTCGCAACGGTTTCCGACCCCCCCTGAATAATCGACGAGGGTTGGAGTCACCCCCATTGCGTTGAGAGCAGTGAAACCTGCCTAGTCAGAGGTTAAATGACCTTTGGAGTGCACTTAACCAGGCAGCAAGGCTCAGCCGAGCTCTGCGTTCGAGGCTGTATCTGCATCGGTGTGTGTGTGGTTGGTTGTGCTTGTGTGTATTGCTGTGCAGTGCAACCCTCGCAAGTTTTTTGGGCCGTAACCAAAGCCACTCTAATGAGTCGTCCAAGTCCGAGCTACAGTCCCACCGCATTCACAATTAGCCTCGAGTCCTTCTGGTCCTGCAGCAGTCACTAAAGTGTAACCTGTATTCTTGACCACACTCCACTCCACTTCACTCCCCATTTCAGTTCAGCCCGTTCACCGTGCCCACAACATCGTCATCGTCATCGTCTTTGGCAATTAAGCCTTGGCCGACCGTTGACCACGCCAAATGACCGCAGCCAGTTTGCTTTCATTAATTTTTGGTTGTAATCCTTGCTGAAGCTTTTCATTTCATTTTAGTTTTCGCCTCGCAGTTGTTGTTCCACTGGCTACGGCCGGGCTCTTTCCGGACTCACCGGACTCGCTGGACTTGCCGGACTCTTCCTCGTCATCCTTGTCGTGCGTGTGCATAGTTCGGTGCACACTTTTTCACACTTGGCCATACCTACTGAGGATGCCCAGTACCAGCAGGGGTTGTATGGGTATAGGTGGTCCAAGAGCGAGGGGGTTTTGGAAATCTTCAAAGCCACTTTATTTAGCTATAACCTTTACGGTTAGCCTGGAGCTAGACAACGTTGAGATCCTTAATTTGATATCCCTAGATAGAAAAAACAGCCCAATTGGAAACTTAGAAATTCTGAATTTCGCCTTAAATAACTAAGCAATGTGAACTTGAATATTATAGATAAAAAAGATGCACTTTCAGATAGGAAAATAATTTTGCTTAGTTACGCTCTCCTACGGATTAGGATTATATATAGTGTAATCAGGAAATGTAGTGTATCTTTTAAATGTAGAGTAGACTCCTTTTGATCCTATGAATCATAAAATTGTTAAAATCAGGATATACCCATTCAATTGAAAGCCACAGATCCTTCCGAGATACAAAGCAATTACATTTTAAATTTCTCCCCATCAATGCTTTAGCTTTCAACCATTCAACCGAAGCGATGGTGACACTTTGATGAGCTCTCATCGGCTCTCAAAGCGGCGCCATTGTCTTGCCGGCTTTTGGAATCCAAATCCCTTTCAGGTCGCAAATTAAACAATTTACAGGTCACTCCCCAGTCTGGAGGCAGCACTGACCGGCGACGGCCGCTTTTTTCTTTGTGTTTCCGGGAACTGACCGTTGAGTTTTTTGCCACAGTGGTCATGTTTTTACATCTGGGCCATGTCCAGGCCCAGTCAGCTTCGGTAGCCTCGGCGTTAATGACTTTTGTGCTGCGCCCGCTCCTTGCCTGGTTCCCTTCAGTCAGTCGCCTGGCCAAATGTTTTAAAACTGGCCAGCAGTTTTTGCTGCTCTGCTGCTGCTGCTTCTGCTGCTCCTGCTGCTGCTGTTATTGTGGGTTGTTGTTACTGGCGATTGCCGGGCGGTTAGTGCGCCGCGTTTGCAACCGCCCGCAGTGTTTGCCAGGACAACCAGGACAACCGACTCATTTGTACAGGTTTTTTACACACTTCGCCTCGTTCGGCGACGGCAGTGGGCTGGTGGGAGTGGGGAGTGGGAAGAGGGAATTGTTAATTAAAGTATTGTCTCCTCGTTGCTGGCAAAATGAACAAGTAGAAACAAGGACCTGGCCCCACTAGTCGTACTCTGCTCTGCTCGTCCTGGGCCGTCAATTGTCGAACATGGTACTCTACAGTTCCACTTAACAGCTACAATGGGCACTTTGCCACAATGAATTCAAATGGATGCCCCCGACGTTCGTTCGTCCTTTTTTTCACTGCACCGCACTCACACACTGAGGACTGCATGTGTTGTTATTGTTGTTTCTGCTGTGTCGCTGCACACACACGTGGACATGACGTGCACACAATGACAGCTGACTGTTGGCTTCCAAAAGCCCCTAGGCCACGGCAGTCTACAAACGAGAGTTCGGATCATGAGGGGGGGTAAAAGGCCAGGGTCAGAGGTGAGGCAGGAGGTGCCGGGCGGGCTCGTAGAGCAGGCCGTGATTCTTTAATGACTGCTTTAATTTTCGGGTTTACCAATTAAAACTACGTGGCCAATGAAAAATACATGCAGTACGGCGCTTGCATAATACAAAGGCCGAAAGAGAGTTCTCCTGGGAGGAGGGAATCCCGGAGAACGGGAAACTTTCGTTGAGCTAGACAAATGCTTGGGGGCACCCACTTGAAGTGTAAATTGGTTGCCCAAAGATGCAATTGCTGAGAGGAAATGGACGAGAATTTAATTCAGCTAAATGCTCCGACCAGACATCTGAAGTACACAAGTACAGTCTGCCCCAGTGAAATTTGGCAACGCAGACTAGCCATGAGTGCACCAACGGTGCAGCGCCGAATTAATTTGTTAAATGGGAATTAAATGAATGAAATGCGGTCACTTGGAGAGCCAGAGGATCACGGAATAGTGGCGAACAATGAAGATGCCCCTTGTTTCATTCGTTCCGAGTGAAGTGCGGCAACGTTCTCGCGCACGCTGCAATTTGCACCATTAACCCGCCATCGACAATGCCCAACATCAGCTTCCGACTGCAGCTGACCAAACATCCCATCCACCTGCCCCCGTAGTCCACCTTGCCACCTTCGTCCTTCGTTGCCGGCTGGCCAGCTCTGCCCACAGGCAAACATCCTTGCTTCCTTCCTGTCCTGTTGTTACCGGCTGCCCAACTCGCAAGCGCGAGCTTCTGCTTTTTTTGCGAGTGTGTACTTCATTTAGCAGGCGAACCTTGTCCTGAATAAATGGGGGAGCGAGTGGAGGGCAGGAGGGCTTTCGGACCACGAGGGGCATTCCCAGCCAGACAGTGCATCCGTGTACACGTCAGCAACGACATTATTGCCGCTGTTGCTGGGTTGTTGCAACGCCATTATAACGCCATTTCGACGACCCCACCTTGACCACCTCTGGCAACTAATTTTTTACACATTTCTCATTTTTCAACCCTCCATTATCCGTTCTTCTTTGCAGAACGACACGATGCGCCTGCTGTACATGTACCACGCCCAGGATCCGCCGCACGGCTCGGTGCGTCCTGGCACCCTTCCGGATCCGGCCCGCGCCTTCCGCCCCTACCGCCCCATGGTCCTCATGCAGCGCGCCCAGCTGCCGATGCCCTCACCCACGCACGACGAGCGCGTGCGAGTCCTCGAGCTGCGCAACGAGGATGTGGAGCTGCCCGCCGGCGACCTACCGCTCTTCTGGTGCAAGATGTTCAAGCTGGAGGACATCAATCGCAAGCACCACCTGATCCGGGTAAGAATATTCGATTCAAGGCCCCGTCTTGATACTCTGTAATCGAGGGTCTAATTAATAAATTAATTAATAAAATTAATAAATATTAATATTAATTTTGAATATTTAATAGTCTAACTAGTACTAATAATCTGACTAGCAATTTCGCCATCGAACTACAGCCATAGAACGATATATTAAAGTCGCAACTCCTGCAGCTCCTTTAAGCATTTTTTGTCGAGTGCAGCAAGACTAAACGATATTAAATACAATGCATAATTAAGGCCAAGTGCAGTGACGCGTTCTGGCATTCCGCTTTTGTCTGGCAGTCACTGCTCCGGCTCTCCGCCGCGGCGGCTGTATTCCGCATTGTGAGTCGTCGTTGTCTCTTAGCCTCGGCATAACCAAATTGAAATATTAAAAATTTATCCCCAGCCTCGCGCGCCCTATCTTTCCCACAATGCACATCACATCACTAACCGTTGTCTCCCGTCCTCCGGTTCATTTTCTTTTCATGGCTGCAGTACGAGCCGATTTATGATTCATCGTCCAGCGTGCACTACTTGCAGCACATAACGCTGCACGAGTGCCAGGGTGCCCACGCGGAGCTGGAGGAGATGGCACGCGAGCAGGGCCGCCCGTGCCTCGGAGCCCGATCCATTCCGCTGGCGTGCAACGCCATCGTGGCCTCCTGGTCGCGCGGCAGCGAGGTAAGCATAAGCATCCGAGAACGGAATCAGAATCTCCCGCCCCGATACCCCCAGTGCAACTCATGCCCTCAAACCTAACGCCCCTAACCCCGATGCCCCGAGACCCAATACCCTCGACCATTTTCGTCATAACCATAACCATGCAATATTAATTCAACCTTCGCAAATGCCTCCTTTCAACACGAAAAAAGCGTCAGAGAAGCCATGGCAAATGAGCCCAGACGAACACTTTGTTACCCTAAGTTATCCGTACCATCCGTGCTTATCATAACATAAAAATAAGAATTTTCAAGTCTGACCTCTAGTTTTGACCTCTAGTTTTGAAATGCATACGCCACAAGGATAAGATCGCTATACAGCCAATAAAATCTGATTATACAATAGTAAAATCAAATTTACAACCAAGACAGATCCGTGAAACGTGATCCTTACACTTGCTCCTTCGGCGAGTGCATATTCCCCATGCTCGCAGAGTATATCGAAAAATGAATACCTTGGCCCTATTGGCCCCTGACCCCTCCGCCTGACTGGTGTTTTTGTTTTTTTGAGCAGCTCAGACGACGCAGGGCAGGGTTTTTATAATTTTATCAGAAGAGCGCCATAATGCAGTGGCATGTTTCGGCTGCTGTCCGCCAGGGGCGCTGTGCATTGCAATTGAATGGCAATGGACGAGATGGCAAGTCGCGGGGTGCGGATAGCTGGGGAGGTGGACGCCGGGCAAGGACTCCTCCGATGGCTGCATTTAAATTGCACATGGCCATGGCATCCACTTCCGTTCAGGGCAGCCCAGTCCAGTTCCTCCCTCAACTTACATATATACATATACACTCATGTGCGAGTATAACTACAAACACTCAACGTACTCGTATTCCCCCAAACCAACGCAACCCAACCCAATCCAATCTTACCCAACCCAGCCCATCCATTGTATCCCATTTTTCCGCTGTTTGCTGTCATTTTTGGGCTTTCTTTTCGCAGGGCTTTACTTATCCACATGAGGCCGGCTACCCGATCGAGTCGCGGCAGGCGAAATATTATTTAATGGAGACCCATTACAACAATTTGAAGCCCGACTTTGCCCAATTGCACGCCAGACAAATGGCGGATAATTCGGGTTTGAAAATCTACTTTACGCACGTCCTGCGACCTAACGATGCTGGCACACTGTCAATCGGTAAGTATCCCCATATCCCCACAGCCCTCTCTCTATCCATCACCAACCAAAGGGGTTGGCCATATGCATATATGTATGTGTGGATATATAAATTGCAGCTAGGCGGACCAGCGGGTGCGAGTGGGAGAGCAGCTGGTGCCCTTTGTATATTTTATGCGACAGGACTTTCTATATCTGTATAGTATGTGTATGTGTGTGAGCGCGTATGCAACTCATGTCATGCAATTTATGAGATTGCCGAGTGGACTGGAGCGCCACGATGGGTGTGGAATGGCAGGTCTAACCGCATTGGTGGGGCTAGTAAAACAAAAGCTTATGACTTTGCCCAGCTTGTCCAAATGCGGTTTAGTTGCGCTTGGGTGTTTGTGGGCGTTTGTATCTGTGTATGTGCACAGGCTGTCTGCAAAAACAGCCAGAACAACAAACAAAAGAGATAAATCCCGGGAAGGAGCAGCCAGACAGCAATTTAACTACCTTTTATCCACCATGAAAGTTTATATCGTCACAATTTTAATTCGACCCGGCCTGTCAGGCAACGGCAAGGCTCTTCATTTTTTCATTTGAGCTGCTCCAAATCGCTCACAAATAGATTTTCATTTTAAATTGGCCGTCCGTCTATTGGACACAGACATACACGCATCCAAATCAAACAACTCGAACGACTTGGCATGTGTCTGTAGTCGAAACAAAAGTGGCAAGCTGAAACTTCCTAGCCAAGCAACTAAATAATTCAAAAAACAAAAGGTTAGGTGCTGCCGGTAACAGTTCATTGTGGATAGTTGCAACGAGGGCTTCTTGTGTAGATACAAAGATAGTCCTAAAGCTTAATGGTCCATGTTGAACTCATAATTCGAATTAAGTGAAATTAATTCAAAAATAGATACAAATTATAATAAAAATGAATATGAAGACCACCAGCTAATTGATAAATGTATCACCTTTTGTTTCAAAGCTACTGAAAGTATTACATATTTACCTATTTCGTACCTAGTTATTAGCCAATTTCCCAGCCCCTCATTGATAACACATTTTCCTTGTAATTCCGTTGAGTTTCTCTCGAATTATCATGTTTTCTATACTTAATCCGTTATACTTATAACTCACAAAGCGTCTGTCGATTGAAAGAAAGCCACAAAACAGCAATTTACAAGTAATGTCGAGTTATCAGGACCTAGCGCCTGAGCGCTTTTTGAGTACTTCTCAATCACCCTCCGCTGCACCGCGCATCCAAATCTAAACGGCCCGAGCAATCCACCTGAAAATTCTTCAGGTACTCAATTTTTCTGTATACACGGCTTATTGTGTGGTTCGTGAGCAGGCAGAGGATAACTAAAATACTAATTTCACTTTAGAATTTATTTCTATTTTTTCGTTTTGCCCGTGCTGGGCTGTTTCTTCTGTTTGTTTTTGGCATTCTGGGTGGTTGCGGTGGGTGGAATCCGGAGTTGGGCACCTCCCAGTCCTTGCTGTTGTTGCTGCAATTGTTATTTCACTTTTGTTGAGAGTCACGCAAACCAATATAACTTTTCCCCAACCGCACAGAAAAGACATGGCCCAAGCGCTAAATAAAAGGAGGAGTGGGGGAAACGGGGCGCTTGGTTGGTAGAACTTCGACTACTTACATTTCATCCATTTTTTCGGTTTTTTTTTTTTTTTTTTTTTTTTTTGTTTTGAGTAGGTGTTGCCAAAACTTCCGCAGTAGAACGCCGAAGCACAGCGAAAAACAGAGAGAGAAGTGGATTAATACATCTTGATAGAAAAATACAATTTGGGAAAGCCGAAAACAGAGAAGCAGCAATTCAGTATAATCCAGGGAAAATTCCGTCGGGATGCCAAGATCCGATTCTGAGGACTTTAGGGGCTGCAGACTGCGGACGGCATTTGGCATTGAAATATTTAATTGGAATTTAACGCATACCACGCACACAAACACATTCGCAGCTGCCAGTCAATAAATAAATAATGAGGAAAGCCATAGCGAAAAATAAAATGTTGGCTACAATTTTCTCCTGGTTTGCTATAAATTGAATTACGGAGGGGAGCTAAAGCCAAAGCTATCGGGTCCCACACGCATAAGTAGCTACGAAATTGCTACGTTTCCGGTCTGTTTCCGTCCCTCTCCCCCAGTCGCCCGTCTCGCTCTCGCGGGCTGTGGTAAAATTTAATTTCAATTTAATTGGTTATTGATATAGCGCCCTGGAGTATGCAACGAATCTGTGATTAATGTTGCGGCTTGGCGAATTTTTATAGCACCTTGGAGATGGGAACTGGAAGGTGGAAGGTGGTGCGAAACAAATGAGATTGGGTATGTTAAGCCTGCTCGGGGATTGTAATCTGGAGCTCAAAGCTTATCAGGAAATGAGTGAACATCCATTGATCTCATAGGGAGGCGGGAAATGAAAGAAAATTTTCGATACGGTCGTCTTTACAAATTGACATATCTAGCAAAAGTTCATTACGCAAGCGAGTGCGATTCATTTCGTTTGATTCCTAAATCACTAATTTAATAAATAAAACTACATAATATACCCAAATGATTTAAAGAACTTGATGAACATGCAAGTGAACATTCTGGTATAGATATCTCTCAATCAAAACATACAAGTGCATTTAAGTACTCCGGAAAAATACACAGCATGGAATAAATTTTAGCTGCTGCCACAATGCTCACCTGGCCCAAAAATGTTTATTTCAAATTTGATTTCGTAGCCGAGTTTCAGTCAGCAATTTCGGCGTCAAAATATACAAATATATGGCCGGTATCAGTGTCTCCCATGGACGCTAATCAAATCGTTCCCTCTTTTTGGGACATAAAGTGAGTAAGCTGACGCTTTGACACAAATTGCCATTTAAAATAATTAGAAAAGTTGCAATCGGACATTTTTGCATTCTGCCATTGCCATTTGCCATTCACCGTGTGCTGGCTGTCAACATGCAACTGCCGAAAACCCCGCCAACTGCATTGGATGGCAGCGTTAAATATCGATTTGAAAAATATGTGTAGTTATGAATTGCGAGCGAGCTTGTCCCCGCCGCGCTTTTGGTCCAAATCAAATAGAAATAGAGCCAATCGCCCCTCCCCCCTCGCTTTTGGGCCATGCCGGCGAATTTCATCATGCTTCGCATGGCCAATATTGAATTTTGATTTAATGAATGGAAATTTGCAGAGTCGCATTGAGAGGAATAGAGACGGCAATGAAATCGAAATGAAACGAAATGAAATGAATCCAAACGAATTGGAAACTCCCATGGCCATGGCCAGCCATTTCACAGCGAGAGCTCTCCGCCGACTTTGATAATATTCAAATGGACTGATCGAATTGAAAGTTAATGGAAATCAATTAAAGGATGGCCGCAAAACTTTTGCCGACTTTCATGCTAGCGAGCTCCGAAAAGGAGCTCCCTCAAACTTCTTAAACGACAGCTCATCGCTCGCATGAATCGCAACTTTCAATTAAATTGATGATAGAGAATTTTAGTATCATAAAGTCCTGACACGCGCATTCCCCTCGCCCCTTGCTCACTCCACTAGTCGATTGATTGATTTCAGTCGCATGACACTTTGTTAAATGACCAAAAAATAGGAGCTAGGTTGGTCGAACTGGGTGAAAAGTTTTTAAAGCCATCGCGGCATAGTTAAACCATTTTTTCGGTAATTGAAAATTGATTCCCTTATTCGGTGGCGACTATGAAAATTAATAGAAATAATCTCGCCGGCAAATATGCAAAGCAAATTTACATATATTCATATTCCCATACATACTCGTAGAGCATGCATATAGTTATGGATATAGGTACATATATATGTACTATAGTCGGCATTCCCAACTGCGTAGCAACGGGCGTAAAATTCAATTCATTACGCCATATTCTGCCCGTTGAGGTTGTTAAATTGGAAAAAGGCGCACATATCGGCCAGCAAAATGGATATTTTATGCAAAGGGTTTTAAAGTTAATATTTTTACGTATGTTCGCTGAGATTAAAGCGGATGAGCCAGAGCGGGAAAAAGAGTGGAACGAAAGTAGGTCAGAGGCATGGGGAAGCAGCACCTGCGTCGAAGTGGTAATCACAAATGCAGGATGCAATGAAAAAATAATAAATGCAATTGGGAACTAATCGTAACGTAAATCGCCATATTCAATAACAAAATGGCTGTAGCTCCTTAATTAGTTTCCCATACAAGCGAAATTGGTGAAAGCCTGCCTGCCAAAAACAATAGGCGTCCGAGTCTCAGTGATCTCAGCCCTTTAAACACATTTAAAGTTCTAGACGTTTCGTTGTAATCGCTAAAGGATTTAAACAACATTTAAGCCCAGATTTACGAGGCCGACACAATATGAGAGCACCGCGAAACACAAAAATGGAAATCAATTGCCAGCTGAATTCAGAAATGGGCTCCTCCAGCAATGCCAAGTATTTCCCGCGAGTATTTTGATTGGCATACTACAATACAACCCCGCCTCCCACGCACAGCCATTGAAATGCCAAACAGTCGGCAGAAGGAGCGCAAATTTATATGTAGCACATGAATTTCAAATATTTTTTCTCCACGGCTGGCGACACGCGGCCCTAATTGAGTGTGGGGAGCATCGGAACTGGGATCTGGGATCGGGGAGTAGAAGAGGGGAGTGAGAATCGTGTGTATGAACAATATTCCACAACATTTAACTAATTGAGCCAACAACGTGGGGCCAGAAGCGAGCCCCCAAAATATGTAAAATTCAGAATTTGATTTGTGAAGAATCTCTTGGAAATAAAGAGCTGTCCCCTAATTGATATGTGGGTGGATGGGTGGGGGTTAGCTGACGGCAGCTGAGAGCTGCATTGACAAAGTTGTTAAAACATCAAAAGCAGCAATTAAAATGTAATTACACGTTCTGCGCCAAATCGAATTAAAAAATCAGCGTTCAAAGTTAAATAGAGTGTCGAGTGCAGGCGGATGGCTGTGGGCGATGGAGAGACACTGATGAGCGATGATAACAAGGTTGGGGTTTCCACATTCCGCTTTCACGGGCGGAACGGGATCCGTCGTTAACCACGGCAGCTTTTAGCGGCACCTCCTCACTCGAACCACGTGGAACCGTTAATTAAAAGCACTGAAACGTTTTGAAGCCAGCCCAACTCAACTGAACGCAACTCTCTTTGCAGGAATGGACCCCAATTGGCGACACATTATCCCGCCGGGCCAGAAGCGGGTCGTTTCCGAGGGTCAGTGTATCGAGGACTGCACCGGCTACGCCTTCCCCCAGCAGGGCATCAACATATTCGCGGTGATGATGCGCACCCACCAGATCGGCAAGGAGGTCAAATTACGCCAGGTGAGTGCCCTTGGATTTCTATATCCCTGACATACTGGGGTACCCGAAGCGCCATGCTAATGAGCTAACTTCTGCTCCTAACCCCGTTTTCAGATACGACAAACCGAGGAGCTGCCGCCAATTGCACACGACAGCAATATAGATGTTGCCTATCAGGACTTTCGACGTTTGCCACAATCGGTGCATTCCATGCCCGGGGATAGACTCATCGCCGAATGCATTTATGACAGTTCGTCACGAAAGGCAATTACCCTGGGTAAGTGCTCGGGGAGTATATACGAGTATACGTGTACTTGTGTGCACATACAGAGTAGCCCTGCACCGAAGAAAGCGTGCCCCGGCCCAAACAGCCATAAAGATTGCAAAAAAGGCAGGATTCAGTATTCAGTATACAGGAAATTGTAAAAGGCGAGGACGAAGTCCCAGCATTGTCGTGAGCGAAAATGTTCTATAAAAGTGCCGATGGCGCTGGAGTGTAAACAGTGTGGGCAGAGGGAGTTGTGTAAACAGGCAGTGGCAACGGTGAGCAATCGTCGTTATGACACATTTAAATCAGCCAAACGATATGCGACAGGCGGCGGTCTGGGGGGACGGATAGCAGGATAGCTGGATACCAGGGCGAACCGTTGCACACGAAGGCGCAAGACAAAGGCGCCGGCCACTCTCATCGAGAGGGGGAGTAGGTGGATCCTGCCGGCGAAGACAGAGCAGCCACGTCATTGTAAAATACATAAACCAAGACAGTGAAACATTTCACTTAGCCACGGTGTGAATTGGAATGGGATGGGATGGGATAGAATGGGATGGGTTGCCTTCCAGGTGTTGTAGTGGGAGTTGTCTTGGTCTTGCTCTGCTCCGCTCCTGGTGTGACAGCTGCTCAGGACTCAAACGAAATGGACAATGCGGTACAATGGCAAGCTGGGGTCTGGATCGAGGTTGTTATTAATGAGATTGGAATACTGGAAGATGGCAAAATGTGAAGCTGACACAACAGACAACGATAATGGAAAGAACTGATTTTTAAGGATAAAGAAGTGCATGGTGCAGCAACAGGGATTCAATTCAATGAGAAGCGCATAGGTAGGCGATAGAGTAAAAAATATCTGAGCAATTTATGTGGACAAGGGCAAGGGCTTTGTGGGGCTTCACAGGGATAGATAATATTAATGAAAACATTTAGCCTGTAACTAGATTTTTACAAGATGTCCTTATGATTTTGTTTATAAAAGTGTTTTCATACAGTAGTATGATATAAATAAAGTCCCGTCTTACAGAACTCCTGCCAGTGAGGCATATACCAGGCACTGCACTGCAGCTCCATTAATTTCTCCGTAGAGTTGAAAGAAATAACAGCACCTAACGTAAATTTGACTTTCTTGCTTGCTTGCACAAATTCAAACACAATCTATACGACTCGGGTGGCGGAAAGGAAGCAGAATGAGAAGCGGTGCCTGGAGAGTGGGGATTTGCTAGACGGGTGACAACTCTCAATAGAGAGTCTTAATAGACAACCGTAACGATGCAGCACCGAGCAGAATGAAACAGAACCAGATAGATCCGCCAGTGAGCACAGTGAGCAAGTCAGTGAGGCGTGCGCCCGGAAAAATAAAGCGTTGCCCATCTGAAGCGTTGCTCAAATAAAGCCAGGCAGCAAATGGGCGACTCTCCTGTTCTATTCTGTTGGGTTCAGTTTTGCCTCGTTCCAAGCCGTCAGCATCAAGGCTGTCTCCATTCTGCAATATTATTATGATGGCGCCTTGGCTGTTTCACTGTGCTGCCAACTGCAACGGCCGCTTAATTTCGTCCTTTGTTGCCAGCCAGCCAAGCCGGCTTGAGCCGAAGGGACTCGCAGAAACTCCAGAACTGTATGGGGCCAGCCAGCCAGCCAGGATATTGTCCCCCAGTCCAGTTGACACTTCCTGCATTCTACGGGAATTGGGTATGGGCATGGGCTCGGGGATACGCCGCTTTTGTTTTTTGTTTTTTCACAGCTGCATTTCTTATGCCGTTCGTCTGACTCCCATCTCTCGTTTCTCCTCTCCACTCCACCCGCACAGGTGGACTTACCATGAAGGAAGAAAGCTGCACGGTGCTGACACTCTACTATCCACGCCAGAAGAAACTGACAACGTGTCACTCACTGCCGAGTCTGCCCACAGTGTTGCACTCGCTTGGTATCGAGCAACTGGCAACGTAAGTAACATATTTTCCCTTATTTCCCTCTTCCTGCCCTATCAGAAGTGCATCGACAATGCTGGGTGGTCGAGTTCCGGGCTCGGATGCCGATCCTGGGCTAATGAATATTGACACATTCCGAATAAGAGTATGTTTCATGGAGGCCGTGAATATTTCAAAGAGAAATGGATTTAATTATGCCGGGGCTTACTGAGAACTTAATCGGAGGCACAGAGATGGAAACTTTTTAAGGGATATTAACCATAAATAAATACTATATATGTATATATATATATAACATATATATACATATATATTATATTATAATTGACCGCAAAGATGGAGTAGTTAGGGTCCTCTCCCAATCAATTTACCCGCTATTCACATTCAATTTGGATCCATTGTAGCTTTCCAAAACTCGTCCTTACCTCTTCGCCTATTCCTCGACCCGTTATCTTCATTCCACCCACTCGACGTTGTCGGGACCCGGCTTGTGTATAAGGAAATTCGGTTTATTCCTCTGTTGACTAAAGTAATTGGTGATTTAATGATGTTGTTGCATAACCAAATCACCTAACGAACGCAGAGAGTCAGGATAGGAAGTGCCAGTGGGAACAGGAGGTCGGAGCTCCTCGTCGCCGCACTCCGGTATTCTCAGTTCTGAAGTATTTGCCTAACAAACAATCGGAAAATGAACTGAGCACTGCACCCGGCTCTGCTCTAATTGAGAATTGTGAATGTGGAAAAATAAATTACGAGACAGCAGCAGCCCACGCCACGACATCGCTGCGGAGAAGGGACCTCGCTTTTATTTAGAAAATATTGATTTCTATTACCGTCAAGTGGTAAATAAACAGCGAACTGGAGTCTTGGCATCCGACCAGCCATCACACCCCCTCGTCACTCGGGGTCCATTCAGGGTCCTTTAACCCCCATCGTTCACCACCCACCACTTGACTCTTCAATGGTTGCGGCAGTGCAGCCACATCGGTCTGGGATAAATCAGTCCGGCACCATAAATATTGTATTAAAGCGTGCGCTGAAAATTAGTCGAAATTAAGCGAGGGTCGGGGCAAGGACTTGGCACGCCCTATTAATCACTTCGAATCGAATCGAATCGAATCAAGCCGAATCAAAGATAATTTTCTACGCTGTGCGGAGAGACGGAGAAGCACCGCAAATCAAAGTAAACGGCATAAATGGATTACGGTTGGTGCGGCCAAAAAGGTGAGGAGCGGAAGACATGGCCACGTAAATGAGTTACTCGGCTGGCCAAGATTACATTTGAATAAAAAACGACCGTTGCGACTTCATTGGTTTCGGACGAGATGGAAGCGAAGGGTTAGCAGCGGCTACATTCAATATACCACCAAAGACACTAGTGTCTTTGATACCACCTAGCCCCGGATCCTATCACATCCCATCATCACATTTCACGGCACTAAGCCCGCACAATCGAACCCACCATCCACCGGCTTTGTTTGCTTACAACTTTTTGTTGTAAGTGATTGCGGAGCGAAGGCCCATGGCGCATCCACTGGCTTTTTGTCCAGACAATGTCCACTTCATGGACCCAAACATCGCATCCCCCACCCGACCGCCCGACGACATCTGAACTGAACTGCGTGTACCCGAAATCGACATGAATTGATAAAGTCATTTGCAATTGTCTGTCGTTATGGGACTGCCACGGACGGCCGGATCAGGGAGTCGGGAGTCGGAAGTCGGGAGAAGTACGGGTTCAGGCCATCTCCGCCTGTGTTATTGTTGGCCTTGTTGTTTCACGCGCTTGTTGTTGTTTGTTTAATACAATGCCCCCTGCTCCCTGCTCCCTGCTCATCACATTGTTGCCATTGTTGTTCTTATTATTGTTGTTGGTCAGTTATTATGGCCACTGCAATTTTGTAGCGCTTCATGTCCGGCTACGGGCAGGAGTCCCTCCTCCGGTCCTGAATTCGAATCTGATCTGGGATCGGAGCTCGGGGTTCGGGGGTACGGGTCTGAAGCTCCTGCAGCCGAAAGTGCGAATGCGATATGCGGATTAAAATTCATAATGAAAGCTCGAACGACAACAAGCGAGTGAAATCGGTGGGCCTGGGAAAGGGGCACAAGGAGTGATGGCACTGCACCAGTCCCAACTTTAAATGGGTGGTGGAGTGGAAAGGTAGTGAGGACCGGCGAGAACTGCGGCTCCTATTTGTTCTATGTCTAAATATGCCCTCAGGTAGTGCATGTTGTACGCTTCAGGTTTAATTAAACAATGATAGAAAGCGAGCACATGCGAAACAATAACATCACTTTGCCATGGGAATGGGAACTGCGTACACTCGTATGTGGTTCGTTTAGAGGGCTGCCCTTGTGCACTATCAACTTGTTAATCCTTTTAAATTCCCGTACGCGGTAATTAAACAGGAGGTACGGAGGGGAGGATAACATTTAATTTCTCAAACAGTATGCCATTAAATTTGAATTGGAAATTCAGGAGATAATTGGACAGTTTAACAATTCGATTTGTTTAAAATACAGAAAACTAGACATTGGAAAAATCCTTGCTGCAAATTGATGCTTTTTATCTCCTCGTTCACACAACAGTGGTCATACACAGCCGGTGGCCCGTTGCTACTCGACATGCCACGCTGAATGATAAGCTAATGATGCACACAGGTCATAGCCAGCAGCATCGGGCGGCCAAATTGAGGCTCAATTGGTCTGCAACTAATGTAATTATAAGCCACTTGCAAATGCGAACCGGTATCCTCGCAATCAGAACCTTCTCCGACAGCCCCAATCCCCATACCCCATTCTCGAAATAGACTCTAAGCCGGTATACTTATTGTGGTTGAAATTCAATTTAATTTGATACACACTGATTTTCGGCGAGTGTATCAAAGGGGCTTCCAAAATTGTTTGCACTTCAACTGTGGCCGAATTGACCAACACACACACATACCATAGTCTCCGTCGGAGCGAGATGCGACACAATATAACCGGAGTGGTGATGATGAAGCTCTGCCCAGAGCGGCGGTGCGGGTGGAATTGAGTGGGTGCGGAAGGGTGGCGGAGTTATCAGAAGGCTGGACCACGTTGTCCTCGTTGTCGTCATCATCATGCAAAACTCATTGAAGTCGTTAGCGTGCGTCAGGGCCCAAGGACATAAAGCACACAATGCATCCGAGGAGGGGGCGGTGGCGGGTGGAAGGTGGTAGGTGATAGGTGGTAGGTGGTAGGTGGGTGGTGCTGTGGTGTTCAGTTCTTCTTGTGGGGCAACTGAGAGGAAGTGCAGTAGCTGGCAACAGGACATCAACTGGCTGGGGAATGCATCTGGCACAGCGAGAAACCAATCTGTTGGTTGGTAGTTGGATGGAAGTTTTCTGTCGGAGAGTTATATATAGTTCTTTTCTTTTTTTCGAAATTACAGTTTCAAACGAGACGTAGTCTGAAAGCATATTACAAAATATATTTAATTTTGATTATTCTCAGTCGAGTATAAGGTAGCACTTAAATTTTAAAGAAATATACACAATTCACCATTCACCGGTTCCTTACCGTGCATCTTCGAAATCGCGCAGCTCCATTGATCATGCGCCCAATGGGCTGCTTTCTGTCCTCTTCTCGTCACCACATACTCGCACACGGTTCATTCCCTTCCAGGAGTCCTTTGGCCAGAGCCTGATTCCTGAATCACTACGATGCGATGCCAGCCCGATTGCCCCGTTATTGGCTTAATTTTCGTTTTACGTTTTGGGGTTTTGCTGCCTGATTTTTCCGAGCTGCCCGATGACCATTTCGGGTGCGCCTTTTCGAAACGAATGGAACGCGTCGGGAAAAGCGAAAAAGGGAAAACCAGAAAAAATAATGTGATAGTGGTTTTTACAATTTACGCACTTGCCATGGCCACCGAAATTAATTTTAATTGTACGTGCGTTTGTGTCTGCTTTACCACTGGCCTGGATCTGGTGCCGGCATTAAAATCAAAGTAATTATTCAAGTTGTGTGCATTTCCATTTCCATTTCCACTGCCACTTTGCTCCCGCTTCGGCTCCCGTTCGCGGTTGTTTTCCCTGCCCACCGCGCCAGCCTTTGTTTATTGGCGTTTTCTGTTTGTTGAGCTACGCAAATTGGCTTCATTTTATAGTGCCTGACTCGCCGCTGGGTCGCAGCTTTCGTTAATTGTTTGGGGCTGAGTGATATAGATATCCTCTTTGTGCCCGGTATCCCATCCCAAATGGGAGCCTCATTAAGGCTCATGATATCCTTTATTGCTTTATGACTTTTCCTTCTTGGCCATGCCTTCATCTTTGCATATCGGATGACTGGCTGCACACACGGAGTTTTTCCGGCTTCCGGCCGCGTTCGTCTTTGTTATCGATACTCCTTGCGCGCCTCATCGCAATTATCCTGCGGGATACTCGGAATCCGAGTCTCTTGCTTCCCTTATCTTGTTAACTCGAACCATTGGGACGTGAGAAAAGTTACTGAGTTAATTAATATCACGGCGAACGAAATCTTGTTTATACTTAGAACGGAGTTTGTACCTTTATTACACTTTCTTTGGAGCTAAAATTAATCAGAGAGGTCGCGTTTGAATTAAAAATGCAATGTCTTGGACCCAAAAAACCATGTTTGTCAGGCTATTTCTAGGTAGCCAGATCCAGTTTTCTTCCAATTATTTTGAAATCCTTGTGAAAATGTTTGACATTTTATTAGTACGAGTATAACAAACAGCTAGTTGAAATGTCCAGAAACTGTTATATTCCGACTGTTCCCATTTGGCCAAATCACTTAGCTTTAATTTAAAGTTGCCTTGATATATGTATGTATGCATTCTTTGCCTTTTCTGACATTCTAATAGCTAGATTGATCATGTACCCATTTTCCAAAACCGCCTAACGCCGCCCACTTTAGTTTTCATTTGTCATCAAGAACGGTCATTTGGTCGTTATGCCAATTGCAATTGCATTCGACTTCAAAATTGAATTCTGCAATTCCGCCCCCATACGAACAGGAGGTCATAAACGCACACCAGCGCACACTTGCCACGCACACACACACCCCCCCTCCGCCGCCAACATTGTGTTGTATGGAATGCGCCGTCGTCATAACGCTACATAAATAAACCCAATGCAAAGCGCATTGCAGTTGCAGTTGCAGAGCCCCACTCCGGAGTTGCAATGGATGTGCATGCGGATTGGCACAAGAAGTACAGAAATGCAGCGGGACCTGGAGTGGATGGAGCTGGAGTCCATGGCCGTGGCCTAGAGCTGGTTCCGCTCGGAATGCGTTTCGGGGCTGGCATTGCGATGTGCCATTGGATTTTATAATCAACAATGCCAAACCATTGACTCCCCAAGCCCAAGCCCAAACCCACTGGGATCCCCGGAATCCCGGATCCTTTGTCCAGCCGAATGTTGCTGCCGGCTAGTTGGCTGCAATCCTGTTGCTGCTGGGCCATCATTTTAATTATACTGAGTGCCAATGAAGTCAATGGCGATAAGGCTAAAACGCCGTCGATTGATGCCGCACAACGGGGCGTTCGAGTGGCGAGTGCTGAGTGGTGGGCCGGGCATCATCCTCTCTAGGATGTTATCCCGTTTTTACATTACCGACATCTGTGTGCGTTTCCACTGCATTTATATTTATTATATGTATGTGGGAGGTCACGGCGGCTTCGGTTACGGTCATGAAGGCCGGATATATTAGCAGGCGAACCTTGGGCCCCGCCTCTAACATCCCTCCCACACCTCACCACCCCGCCACATCCATCCAATGAACCGCAAACACCAAATGTAAAAGGGAGATGCACTACAAATACACGGCTAGAAGTTTTCAGAACGCAGTCGTGCCTATTTATACATTTAAGAAGAGGAGGGATATTAGGACTGTTAGGACGTTGAGTTAAAATGGTACATGCTTGCATCTAAATTGCATTGTGCCATGCAGAGTACCCATTATCAAATCAGAAATGATAGTAAATTTCTGTAAATGTACTGCACTGCCGCAAAACAGATGCACGGAGTCGGCCCGTCCCATATATTATTTTATATTATTATTATGGCGGGACGCAGGACATGGATCCGGACCGCACAGACACGGACATGCGGGAGGACTCGCACAAGTGGCCAGCGCCATTAGAGGATGCTGGCGAGAGGGGAGGTTTTGCAATCAATCCGCAGACATTAATATTTTTCGTGTTTCCAACCGCAAATTGTTGCGGCTGTTGCAGCGGCATTACCGCCTTCTCCACCCCCAACCTCTCCACCTCGCAGAATTGCTCGCCACCCCCTGCCACTGCTGCCGCTGCGGCCCTTCCTGCCACCACGGGCACCTTTCTCCCATCGGAGAGGGCTTTCGCAGACGCAACCCTCGATGCGGATTGAGTGGAATCATAAATTAATTAAAAGAGATTTGTTTGCGGCTTCCAAAGGATTCTGCCAGCCGCCAAAAACAACTCGCAGGATAGCACAAAGAAAATGTGCGTTTCTCGCTCCTTCTCCCTCTCTCTCTCCCACCGTCTCGCTCACTCGCTATGTGTGTGGGCTCTATGAAATTAAAGCAACATTTTTCGCAATGCCCGGCAAAGAACAAAAATTAATTAATTAGCCTAATTGTAAGGGCGGACGGACATGTCGAGGGGGCAGACGGATCTGAGCCAACCAAACGAAACGAAACGAAGCGAAATGAATGAATGAATGGAGGGAATGAATGAGATGAGATGAATATATAGAAGGAATTTATATTGCACAACATTCGAGCCAGTGGTGTAGTGAACAAAAAGGGGTGCAACGGGTATAGATTATCTTCTAAAAGGGGGCAACACATTAAATCCATTAATCCACAACTCTAGCAGAGCGAATTATAATAAAAATTATCTTAAATAATAAGCCATGTAGGATTATCTTCTAATCGAGCAGAAGCTAAAGTGGAAGTATTTTTTTAAGTTTTCCCAGGTTTTAGACTCCACCACAATTTATCAATGTGTTCGATTTCGTTTTTGAACTTTCCAAATTTTTTCGCCATTTTTTTTGCAAATCTCAGCAATCTGACGGAAACTAATGACAATAAATCGGTGCGAGTCGGACTCTAAAAAAGCCTTTTGCCTTGCAGTCTTTGAAAAGTGATAAATGGACATGCCTAAGTAAAAACAGAAATCAAATTAAAAAGCCAAATTATACATATTTGTTATAGGAGAAAGGCCCCGAGCAGCGGGATTGACACAATTGAATAATCAGCAAACAAACAGAGCCACAGAAATGACTTCCATGAGCCAATCCATTAGTCATCTCCCTCGACTCTTCCGGTCGGGGTTTTCCGTTCTGCAACCCCGAACTACGCCACTGATTGCCTGGCGCTGAGGTTTTACACTTTTGGCCCATTTGTTAGGTTTTTCTTACCCTCGAGCTCCCTGCGTCTGTTCGTGTGCGGTTTTTATTTCGCTTTGGCAGACCGAAATTGTAACAACGTATTTGACGCGTCACAAATGAAAATCTAAAAGATTAATTAGCTCAAGTTTTTGTTGGGCGCGCGCCTCGCTGATGAAAATTCGAGCGTAAATCTGCCAGGAATTACCGAGCGCAGGGAATCCACCAGCCGGGGATCAGGCTTGCCCCACCCACGCCCCATCACATCACACCCTCTTGATTCTGGGGTAAAAGTTGAAAATCTGCTGGCAAAGCGCCTTTTCGTGGTGCGGCACTCACTTCGCCTTGTGAGTGCAATAAATTTTAAGTCCTAATCAAAGTTGACAATAATAATAAAGTTAATAATGTTATTTAGCGTCCTCGCCCTCTAACGCTCTGTATCTTATATTTTATGTTTTATCTTGCAGCGACTCGAACCCCGTGCTTATATCATCGCCGCCCGAATTGGCCGGAATGACACTGGAGGCACGTCTGATATCCTACGACTGGGAGAATCAATTTGGCGAATTCCAGGAGGCCACACGCAAGGGCAGCTTCAAGCCCATTTGCTGGGGGGCCAAGAATCATGTGGTGCCGGTAAGTTAAAGCCAGACTTTTCGATTAATGCCCGATGATATCGGCGATGGTCTGAAGATGGAGTGCTCTACTTTTCTACCAACGACTGCCAAGATGGGGATTGTCCCCGTCCGCTTTGTCACAGTTGAAATCGCATTAACCCTTTTTATCTATCTGGGCATCTCAATCTCGTCCTTCTTACTTCGCCATTCGCCCTAATCGCAGGGAGCATTTCGCTCGTCCTGCTGCTTTACATCCATCAGCTTAATCAGCTAAATTGCTAGACAATATCTGGGATAATTTTTCTTGCTGCCATTTGATGGCTCCACCCACTCCCACACCAACACACACACAGCAGCAGGACCCAGACAAGTGCTCATTTATTCATTGGGCGGGGTGAGCGGCGTGGTACAGCAGCAGAGTTAAAGCAGAAAAGACATTAGGGCCAACCCACGGCCCCACGCTCCCACATCCCCACATCCCCACATCCACCGGTTGGGGCAAAATGCGGGTAATGTCTACCGGAAACCGCACGTTATAAAGTGCAATCAATTGCATTGCGGCCATGGGCAGCGTTCGTTCGAGTTTGTTAGGCGCCACTTTACGGCTGTCTAGAGTATGTAGTATTGAGCATGGAGTATGGAGTGGATAGTGCATGGTGGAAGTGGAAGTGGATGGTGGGCTTCCCTTTTCGTAGACCAAGTCACATATATCAGGCCAACACACGTACCACTTCGACAACGATCATTCTAATGGGTCACACAGTGAGGCGAGCCGGAACAGGACCAAGCCGGCGGACGACTCCCAACCAGCTGGCCCTAATTCACGTCCAAAATGGTTTAGACCAACTGACTGAATGCTCCCATATGAGCATGATTCTCTCGCATTCTCTTTCTCCGCTTTGCTGGCTCGGCCTTTAATACTTTGCACTGTGGAAATTGTGGGAAATTGCTTAAGTTGGGAATTGTTGCCATTTTAATGCCACCGCCTTGGCCAGGCGTCCACTTTGTGTTTTCGCCTCCGGCTCCGACTCCGACTGAGGCTCTGGAGCAAAATTATCAACGCTTGAATTGCCATCGATTTTCCGTGCTATTGCGTTAAATATTGTTGGCCGTTTCAGCTCGGTTCAGCTAGGTCTCCGCCATTTTTTGCCGCTGTCCTTTAGTCAATAATTCATTGAAGAACTCAGCCGGAGGCATCTCCACTGACTTCCCACTTGACGGACAGGCCCATCGAATTTGTAAAAGCCCTCCAAGCGCCCAAATTAGCAGAGAAGCAAACAAAAAAAAACCAATAGTGTGTGCTTGGGCAAGAGGTGAACGGCAGTTTAATGTAGCGGAAAATATACAGCGGCAAAAAGGTGACAAAGGAGCAAAAGAAGACTGTGATTAGTTTTCACAAAGCTCCCAGATCCCCAGGGTTCGGTGAATCGGAAGGCCTAGTTCCCGCACACAAAAAGATCTCGAGGTGATGGGGCTCAGTGAGCAAGGGGATTCAGTCCGATAAATTCCGGAAGCTTAACCAACTGGGAAATGCCCTTAAAACTGGATGATTGATATTGCGTTATGACCGGAGCTGCTTGCTCTGCACACAGCGCAATCAAGACTTTTGCACCTACTCCTTAATACAAAGTCCTCTTTTTGGGTCGAGTTAATTAGCATAACATTAAATATGGTAGCGCACTTTTTTGGGCAGCTTTGGCTTTCAAAGCCGGCAAAGCGGAGCCCACAAAAAGGCCAAAGCCAAAGCAGGCCAACCTAATTAGCATGTCAATCTCTGCACACAGACACGGGAAAAGCTATGGCCTAGCTTTGGGGCAGTCAGGAATTGAGACCAGAGCGAGCTATTAAAGCCTCAAATTTATGCATAACACAAAATTGCACATTTTATGCTTTTCAACCTGAATGGCCATGGAAACAAACAAACACACATTCCTTTTCAATTAAAATTAAAATGTCTGTCGGTGGTGGCAACAAGGCGAACGCTTCTCCAACACACACCTCCACACCTACCCGCAGGTGGACTTTGATGTGGATGTGTCTGTCAAGCATTTGAATGCTCCCATGGAATCCCAACCCCACTCTGCTTCTTTTCGGTCCTCTTTTGAGCGTACCCAAAACGATTCACAAAATGCCTTTTCAAAAATTCAACAACCAACAACGAGCTCTGCCATCGTCGTCATCGTGGCCGTCGTCCGATTTGCATAATATTATTAGTAAACACTCGTTATGAAGTCAGCCACGCCCACCGACCACCGGCCACCGATGTCCGCCCCTCATACAAATGCAGACATTCGCTAGATTTAGATTTTCGACTGGGCATAAAATATATATATATTTGACCGCAGCGCAAGTCCCCAGGATCTCCCTGCAACCACCTATTTATAAACACAAATTTATTCAGCGTAATTAAAACACAAAATTTCGCAGTGAATTCACTGGGGACTCCAGGAGTAAGCACCGCGTGAGCGTGAGAATCGGGAGGAGTGGGTGTGGAACCTGCTCCAGAGCTTCATTGTTCCGCAATTGTCCCGGGGTTAAACTTGTGAGCTGTTTACCCTGTCTCCTTTGAATCTCTGTTTCGAAAATGTTTTTGCTTTGATTAGGATTTTTGATAATGTTATTTGGCTCTTGGAATGTTACTATTGACTCTTTTAAAAGTACATTATAATAAAACGGATAAATTACACTTAAGGTAAACATGGCTTTGAGAATTACCTATTTTAATTTTGTTAGTTTGGGATACAAATACGAGTTATTTGAGTAGAATTTCTGTAGCATGTGGGCTGAAATCAGTGACGGTACAACCCTATGTCAGTTGTCCTTGGTGTGGGTCCTTTACCTTTTTTGTTGCACTGTCAACGGCATAAATAAAATTTTCAATTTCCTCGCTGGCTCCTCCGTCTCGGAAGGACAACAGCCGAAAAAGCGTTGGAAAAGGAGAAAAATGTAATTAATGTCGTAATTTATTATATACAGATCTAGAGCCGCAGCCGCTAATGTTTGCCATTTCCTTCTCTTTATCACCCCACAGGGCTCCGAGTTTCTCGAGGGCTACAGCATAAATGTGACCAAAACGTACAAGAAGCACCGTCGGTGCAAACCCAAGCGGCCCCTGGCCCCGCCCACCGAGCGCACCGCCCCGCCACCCGCGTCCGACCTCAGCGAGCTCCCGGTGCTGCACGAGTTGGACAACAACAACATCATCGAGGGAGCGGCGCGGAGCAGTCGCAGCTCGGCGACCGACGTCCACAGCCTGAGCCGCGGGAGCGGTCGCCACTTCATCAGCTGCCTGCTCTGGCTGGGCGCCTCGTCCTGGTGGCTCCTGCTAATGCTAAGGACGTGAGGGGATTGAAAGGGATTCGGCGGCAGACGAAGCAACAGCAGCAGCACCACAGGCACCACCGTCTCAATACACTAAACTAACCGTACAGCTGAAGTGCAGTTGAAAATCAGTGAAAAGCGAAAATAGGGTACTGAAATAGCAAACGAAACTCAACTACAGCTCTCTCTCTCTCTCTTTAACTACAAATGACATCTCTTAATCCTACTACAGATACAGATACAAATAGAAGCAGAATGAAAATGCGCAAAAGAGGAAAACATGAAATATTCATAATAAGCTAACGTATAACAGCTTTTCCAGACCCCCAACCCCGTACACCTGCTAGTCCCTAACGCCCATTTATTTATGCTCCTCCCTCCACAGTTTTGTTGATTTTGTTCTAGAGTTTTAGTAAATTATTAATGATTTTTTTAAGTAGTCTAAGCTGCAAACAAAATAAAAACAAATGTCAAAAGCAAAAACTAAATCAAGAAAATGAAAAAAATGGAAAAATAAGGAAAACAATGTCGAGAAAAACCGAAAAGCAATAATTAGTTGTTGTTGTCGTTATAAAATATACAAAATGCGAAATTGTAAAAGATACAGATATTATAGATATACACCGTGGCTACATATATAGCAGTCATTCCTTCAAACATAATGGATATAAACCATACACCTATATTTATATATCTATGTATACATATAGGGACTGACTTATGTAAAGCTTGAGCGTCTGATGGGTTTTGTTGGGCATTGCAAGAAACAATCGTAGAAGGGAATGGCATCAAGTGGCAAGTAGAGGAGCGTGCATCAGGCCATTCATCCCTCCCCCGGTTAAGTTTAGTCCGATCTACTAGGTGGAACTAAGTTCGAGCGGAATTATACATACTCAAGCAAACACACAAACAAAGACATAAGCATGCATCATCTTTATACGTCCATTTAAGAGAAGCAAATCGAGAGAGATAGAAAGGATTTGGTTAAACGTAAATTTAAAAAAGACTTGGGTGAATTTACTCTGTTTTGCAAAAGACTAAGAAGGGAAATTAATTAACGGAAAGCGAGAGCTAACTCACACAATTCAATTTAGTAATTTAGGGTGATTTAAAGGCAAGTTCCAACAAGGACGCAAATAAACGGATACATTTTGACACCCGATTATTCGTTTTTGAAAACGCTGTCAACTGACAACTATCCATTTAATCTGACTACAATTTGCATGTATCTTATTCCTTTTCGTTAACCTATTCAAATGACACTACACTCGCGCTTTATGCTAAGTTTTATTCAGTTACCTAATGCAAATCTACCTGCTCTTTCAACTACAAAACGAAATTAAGGAAAAGAAGCATAAATATTCAGAGCACTCAAAGTGCTGCCTCCTCTCTTTCTTACTCGCTGTCGTTCTACTATAACTCTACGTTTAGCACGTTAGGCTAAAGATAACTTTCTAGACCTAAGTTGTAAATATATAGTACTCTAGCGGACAGAGAACGGGAAACTAATTGGATAAATGGAAAGGTGGGGAGAAGCATTATACAGGGTGTGTGATTAGGTACGGCTCTCGATCAACTCGATCAGCTCGATTAGCTCGATCGGCTCTAGCAGTTCTAGGCGTAGTATTGGATGCCCCTATAGGTTCTACCTTTAATTATATACGGATAGACAGTTAGGGGACACTTAGAAATGTTCCACGGCGCCGCCAAGATCTGCTCGAAGTAGTAAAAATATACCATATACATACGACATAAATATAAAGTACATTTATATATACACATACGATAACTATAACTATAAAGTCTATATATACAATACCATACATCTATAAGTAGTTACGTGGTTCGTAGTTGTAAATGTGAATGTGAGTATTTTATACAAAACAAAAGGAAATTAAATAAAAAAGCAAAGCATAAAGCGATAAAAAGAAGAACATTTTTATACCAAAAGAAAAGACGATGAAAAGCCCCCTTGAAGCGATCGCGAACAGTCGCTCGCTATATATACAAATCATATATATTTTAGGATAACTGATGTAACTAAGATTAGTGGCAAGTTGGCGTAAACAGAAAGCAAATGCAAAGTTGAAACAATCAAAATAACATTTAAACAACAAGCGGCAAAGAGTAAACACTTTTTTGCGCTTAACTATTAAAAGTTTGCCTCACACAGGCACACACACGCACACGCACACACTGACATCCCAGTTCGCGGAAAAAGTAAAACTTTGCTGCAGCCAGAAACGCGGCCTTTATATAGTATATGGGCCATCCTGTTTTTGAGGTTTTCCCACTTGTCGGGTAACTTTTTAATGGACCCTCTTGCCATGCCTTCCAGTTAAACGCCGGCGCCTTCAGCAGTGCCGGCAGCCCCAACTAGGTCTCATTAGGAGCGATGAGCAACAGACATCGTTCTCATAGTTTTGGCATTCGATTCGCCCGCTGTGTCCTTTGTCATAGCAACCTGGCCACTTTTTCCGTTGCCTCTTTTTACCTTTGTTTGGCACATTAATTAAACTTCTTGCCCGGAAAAGCAGAGAAGGAAACTGGGCAAAAACAAGGCGCACAATTACAAAGGCAGCGGAAGGAAACTAAAACGAAAACATTCCTTCTTTGGCTCGCCAATTGAAAATTAGTTTGGCCAACTGGCAAACAGACAGACACACAACACACTCAGTCACACACAAAAACGGAGGAAAATGTATTCATATAATTTAATGAAATGCAAACAACAAAAACGGTTTTGGAAAATGTACTTGCGATAGAAACGATAAAAAAGTCGGAAAATAGTTTCAAAAACTACTTATACAAAACGTAATAAAGGGGAACCAGATGAAAGCTAAAATAAAATAATCCAAATAAAGCAAAATACACAGAAACACAAATACAACGGAGAAGCACATTGGCAAAGCAAAAGATAGCCGGAAATGGAGACCAGGGGTCGGGGAAAGGTGTCTCAGGGACACAGGCTGATTAGGGGCTGCATCATCCTGACCAAAATTCTACGCAGATTAAACCAATGAATCGGGCTTCTTGGCCGAAATGGTCCTGGGACGATAGGAGCAGAATACTCGGAGCATTAGAGTCCATCTCTTCTGCCCGGTTTCGACCATTCACCAGGCTCTGGTGGCTCAATGCTTTGTCCGGCACGGCCACTTGGCTCTGTCTTCTAGCCGTCTATAAGCATTTAACATTTTTCCCCTCCGCTTTGACCCACTCTGACTATGGTCCTTTGTTCGCGCAAAAAAGAGCTGAAGCGGGGCACTCCATTCATGAAACTAATAAGTTTTTAAAACTGACCCAATTAGCTCGTTTAACTTGTTTCCCCATTCTGCTGGCGCCTCAAAGACACCTTTTGTTCATCTGCTCAAAGGCATTTTGAGAAACAGGCAAAGAATCGCCCGATTCACTTGGATTCATTTTGGAGGCTGTCAAGATGGCAAAGTAAGAAACACCCTCACACTGAGAAACCAAAATAGCATGTTAGTAGTATCAAGACTTGTGTATATGTTCTAAGGCCCTCTATTGAAAGTTTTTATTTTGCGAAAGCGAGAAGGCGAAGAAGTGAATAAATGTGAAAATGAGGAAAGACGGGAAACGAAAACAAAACACAACCTACCTAAAGCGATAAACAAAACCTAACTATTTTTAGTGTGTACCTTGATTTTTTCATAGCAAAAGAAGCCCCAAGCCAATATGGTATATGCAGCTGGAGATCCCAGGAAAACTAATCTTAATAGATATATATGAGAAATAACGTAAAAGTAAAAGCAATAATGAGCAAACGCATAGCTATCAATAGGAAGATCGAGAGGTAGGCTAAACAAATACTCTAACTCTAGGCAAACGATATAAGTAAGGCATAGTTGACGATCGACGGAAGAAACGTGTAGCATAGTTGTTTGGAAAGCCTATTGGCGAAAACGGAAACCTAAATGGTAATTAATCGATCTATTACAGGTCGGAATTGAATAAGGGAAAGCAAATGGGAACAGGTACGGGCCGATTAAAAGATATATGAAAAAGGCAGAAATTGAATTGCATATAATTAAAGCGTAATACAAAAACTATTTTAAAGTAGAGCAGTTTGCAAAAATATTTAAATGTGTCGTTAGAAAACCCCCAAAAAATGTAGTTGCATTGTCGTTAGCCATAGTAGAAAAGTTGCATATTGAATACGAGGACACAGGAGCTAAAAAGAAAATGATCGAAGAAGCATACATACCATACATCAATCAAAGAGAACTAACATAGCCGGCATCTTAGAAACATCATCAGTGTTTGTGTATAAGCCCTGCATGAAACGAAATACATACAAACAGGCCCACATAGATACATAAACATATGCATACCAACATTAATATATCGTAACGTACGGATAAATATAGCTAAGCCCAACCACTAGTAACCCAAAGCTGTCCCCCGATAAAACATATAGATCAATCCCCTGAAAGGAACTTTAAATACAGCCCGATAAAAGGATAACAATACTTGATCATAAGCAATAGACATCACAATCGAGCTCTGCGAGAACTGAGGCAACTGTACTTGATACTTGAGTGCTAGGACAGCGAAAAACCGAAGTTAGTACCTCTCAAATACCAGTAAATCACTAAATCTCCTAACGGGCTTTCCTTAAGCGCTCTTCAGTCGCCGCCAACTGGCCCGCAACACTTTTAGTTCGAATGACCTCAAGCTGAGCTCGACCTTACCTCAATCTGTCAAAGGTTAAAAGCAAGCGGTTGCCTCTACTTTCACAGCCAAATCAACACTCACGAACAGCCACACACCGACCGACCCAGTTAGAAACCACACATTTTTGATACCGAACCAAATGATAATGATTACTGAGAACCGGAAGCAGAGTGAAGAGAACAAAAGGACGTCTGACAACATCATTTACGAGTATCTATTGTGAACTACATTAATTGATTGTGAGCTAAGTTCCGACTACTACAACCACTACTCTCTATAAATGTTTTTAAGTTATTCACTAAAATAATTTTGTAATATACTAAACCGCAAGCTAAGCAACTTTTACTATAACAACAAATGATGAAAACCGAAAAAGCAAAAGCAAAACAAACAATAAAATAAAATATATATAAAATATATATATACATATATATATATAGAAATTAATCGTGTTTCATTGTCTCAGCAGACCGTCTTGGTAAAAATTAAATGAAAAAAACTTAAATGGATTAAAAAAAACAGAGTTACATTTTTAGCAACCACCTCCTAATTGAAATTGTGTTTTCATCCCGCCTACAAAAGTGCGCGTATTCGTACAAATATTTTAGTGCATAGGTAGATTATACCCTCTTAAATTCCTATGTATTTATTTATGCAAATTTAGTTAAATGCTAATTAATTACATAACTGCCTGTGAAGGCTGAAAACGTTGCCAAATGAAAATGTTTATAAAGTGCAACAACAAAAACAGCAGCTCGGCGACTTCGCACATGTACGCGCGTACTTTAATACAAACAAGCCGAACGGAAAAGCGGGTAAAAGCGAGGTAAGCCCCGAAGCAAAAATTATTTTTGCATCATTAATTTACATTTATATTCAATTAAAGCGCAAACACATTGCCGGGGGAAGCCAACCATGGGGGTTCTGCAGTTGTGCCACATGGACGGCGCGTGCCTTGCACGCCGCTGGCCGTGGCACTGGGCAAACAACCGGCAGACCAAAACGCAAAAGCAATGGTTCTCGAAAGGCGAAATCAGCCAGGAAAAATAATATTGAAATAAAGTCTGGTGAAAAATTGTCCCACATTTAACCAGTGCGAAATTCGAAATGGCTATAGGTGGGTGGAGCACGGGAAAGGGGCTCTTCGGGATCTTTGAAGGACTCTTTCTTATTAATCAGATGCCTATTCTTGTTGAGCTTGCCGAAGTCTCCAGCAAAATGGGTGTTTAATAATAAATACCATAGTTGCATATGTTGGCAATAAAATAAAAAAGGTAAATTATAATAATTATTTGAGTTTTAAGGGTAATCAATCGGGAAATCAGATTGCGCTATTCAGGCTCTTACGGCGGATATCCTTTAGCTATACATATATAACGCTTATCAATTTGCCTATCAGAGCTTGTTTCACTCCATCATTTGACGATGGTGCCGAAGGCAAAATCGCTTTTCAGCTCATAAACCATTTCTATTAATTAACCATTTAAAACCCGCATTTGCACATTTGCCATGGCCACTTAAACTGTGTCAACAAACAAAGGGGAAAAACGGCAGTGAGCCAGTGCGACGAAGAGTTTGTCAACTTTCTGATTAAGCCCTGAGAGTATTTAAACAATTATCGCCAAAGTGCATAAAAATTGTATGTATGTGCAGCGATATAAACAGCTCAAATTTCGAGTAGTGAGCAAGTTTGTTTATTTATTTATTCATTCAGCACTCCTTTCCAGCCGCGGCGATTCATCGATTGCGGCTGGTTTTGGCCCTGTGTGAAATCAGTTTAAGTCCTTTATGCTGGTTTTTGCTTTGGCTGGTCAGTTGCAGTTATTAAAATTACTCTGCAAAGTGATGCGAATTTATAATAATTTGCATATTAAATTATTTTCAATGGCAGGACAATGATTTTCCGATTCGGCCGCGGGGACGCCGACAAATAATAAAATAGCCTCAAAGACGCAAACAAACAACGGCAGAATAAAAATCGCACAAAATCGAATTAAAAAGCGTTTAATGTGCCAGGGATTTAAGCTCGGGGTGTCGGCGTTGGACGGGCGTGTCATTATTTCCGATATATAATCTGCAATCGTTTGCCATTTTATCCCCAACTTTTTATGATCATTAAGCAATGCTTTAATTTTTTACGAAAACAATATTCGATTGCATAAAATGGCTTTCAATGGAATTATGTGAACAAAACATCGAAATCCCACTGGGCAGAGAAAATAAGAGTTATGTGTCGGCTTGGCAAATTGCCAGCAGTGCGTATACTTAATGAGCTCAGGCCAATCGAATACGTTGTGGCGAGCATTAAATTAGAGGACTTTTAAAGCGATTCAGTTAAAACACCTTCAATCACACCCATCAATATCCTCACAATCCAATTTCTCCCAACCGGATCACCTCGCCAACACCCCGCAAACTATCAAATCTCATTTGCCTACCACTTTTCGATCCCTTGATGAAGTTGGCACGGCAACTTTGCAGCCACATAAGTTGGTAGCTCGTTGGTGGGAGGGTGTACGTTCATATGGGCATTGGGAAATTCGAACCCAACACTTGAAACTCACTCAAACACTTGGCATAATGCGAGCCTAAAAGCGTGCCACATTTGTAAGCCAACACTTAGCAGTGGGTGGAAAGGGGCGAAAATTGTGCAGCAGAAATAGAAATAAAATGTAAAATGCTGTCACATTCGATTCGAGTGGTAATACCAACAGGACGGGCCAGGAAACAACACCTAAAAGAATTTCAATAATTTCCCCAGCAATTCCTGCTGACAAGTCTCGTATTTCTATAGCCATTAACCCTTTTTATGGTAGGCCAGTAGCCACGACACACCCCATTACTTGGATACCTGGATACCTGGGCATTTACCTGCCGAAATTTTAGCATATTTCCACAGTTTATATGCCAAATAATGCCGAACTGTGCATTTCTAATAGACGAAAGCCAATTTCAGCACTCTCATCATCAGCATCCACCCATTCCACCCCGCACGAGTAATAAAAATCTAAATTTCAAAGCAGCCTGCCAAACATCATCGGGGAACGGAACGACTGGGTGGGGCAGGGCCTTCCGAGTGACAGAAGTCTTTGGTGAGGGGGCCTAAGGACGAAGAACGAAGAGGTATTTAGGTGCGGCCAGGACAGGTGCAGCAGGGACACCTCTGTGACAAGCCAAGGCATGCCAAGATCTCAGCCTTCCGAGTCCGATGACGAGACCTGCCCCCATCCACGCCTGGATGCACCCGGTCCTTTTATGTCTATCTGTGGTTTTTGATTCCGACATTGCATGCCAGCCACCTGCATGTAGGGTGCACTGCATATCCGTAATGCAGGACAGCAGCTGGTCGTAAAGTGCAATAATGCCCGAATTTATGCAAGTCGAGTGTAACAAAAATATGCATAATTCTGCAATAAATGATGTTAAGAAAAGCACACACCCAAAAGCCTCTACTTACTTTTCCACTTCCTCAAGTGCACCCAGACAACCAAATGTGTCGAAAACCCAGGTTCTTGGTTAATTTTAATTTAATCAGACATTCTTAAATATTAGAATACATAATTATATGAAATGTGAACTATAAGGTAAGTTATTAATATTTAAGTTGTGTATATTTAATTTTAGAGATCCCTCAAATATAGTGAGAAATAAGAAGTCCAGGTCGCACTCCACTTAGCCGTTCCATTGGAAACTTCACTGTGGTTACTTTGTCGGCTGGGTTTAATGTTCTTCATGGCCTGCTGCTATGTTGTTTGAGTGTTATGCGCTGCACCACCCCTCCGATCCTGATGCACTGACTCCCAGCGATACACTGATACCCAAAGAGGCTCATAAAGGATGAAATCTTCTGGATTACAACGACGCGGGCGAAACACAGGCGGGGTGATGGAGCAGGATAAAGCTTATTGCTCGGGCCATAACTGGCGCTGCTTTTGGTAAAACTTAAGCAGTTCGCAGGTGTTGCAACGAAATTGCAGTTTATCTAGGCAGCCATAGTTTCGCCCACCCATCCCATTTGCCACCCCAGCAAGTTAATAATCTTCGGCATATGTTGCGCGTCATGAGGAGGTGGTTTTCTGGGGGAGATGGCCTGGCCGGACTCGCCAGAATGGCGCAGGAAATTAAGTTTTTGTGCTGTTGTATTGCGTAAATGGATTTTTAGTTCCCACGGAAGTGAGTTGCATAAATTTTGCCCTAGTTCTCCTCGTCTTCTTTGGCCAAAAGCGCGTGTAAAAGCCATGAAATCGGAATCGCAAACGAAAACGAAACGAAACTAGCAATCGGAGATGATTGACGAAAAGCGGGAGGAGTAGGTGGCTCTATGGCTAATGGCGAATGGTAACTAGAGCAGGCATAAATCTTCATTCGAGTTTTCGCAGTCATGCTCTTCTCCCCTCCACCTCCTGCAGCTCTCATTTCATTTTTGGCTGTGCAACGAGACGTAAGCAGTTCCCACCTACTTTCCATTCCCTTCCCCACCCGCCCCCGAGGCGTAGAACAAAGGCCATTATGTACAGGTGCTGCTCGTCCAAAAGTGCCAAAACAAAGCAGACGCACTTGCTCACACGCACAACAACCGCCCCGTCCCCGCCTACGCAGCTCATACCCAAACACAAGGGCCACGGCGCAGACACATTGATTAATGAATTAATGAGCTAAACTTTGCACCTCAATGACAGAAAAGGCAGTGCTGCGGGTCGATCTCCTCTTGCTCCTGCCAAGTATTTCGGTTTTTAATGCCCGCGTCACGTCAAGTTACGTTTGCCATTACGTTACTTTACGTCGGAGCTGCCTCTGACCTCTGGATGCCTATCTATTGGTTACAGGGGTCACTTGGTGGCTGCCATGGTCTTCCTTTATGACAAAAATGTTTTGTTGTGCTCTTTTGTATATATTACTTTCATTGAAATTATTTGAAACGAAATTTTTCGAATGAATGCATGTCCCATTAATTAAAACAACTATTACTACTTTTACTGTTGATTATACACTCTTGAAGTTCAATGCATGTAAAATTAATTCCAACAACTATTACCACTTCTGCTTTTACGTAATTAAAGAGCTGCCAACTTGCAAGGTGTAATGATGCAAACTCGCACCCCGGAGCACAATGAACGAAAATGCCACATGATTTGTAAAAACCCGTTTGTCATCAAGCTGGGGAAAAATCGTGGCATTTCCCTCTGTGATTTACATGAGCTGGCTCATTCCTCACGTGTCCATTCCCATCTCCGTCTGGGTTAGGTGGCAGATCCTGCCAAGAGGCGTGCGGCAGACTACGAGCCAAGTCAACGTCAATGCTGCTGCTGACACGTGATAAAACGCTGCTCCGGCAGACACCCACCCACCCATCCACCCACCTGTCCCACTCCCTCGCCAGGAAAGCGGAACGTTGTATGTGAGCAGGGCACAAGGCATTAACATTTACAATTCACACGCACACCTGCCCACGCAGGAAGGCGGAGGAGGGGCATTGGTAGAAACAACAACCAAAACTTTGGCAATTCTTTTGTGTGAGGAACAGGGAACACCACACATGCAGCCCCTGCCCTCCATTAAATGTACTATCCATCCATACGCAAGGTGGTAATGTGCGGTCCAGCGGGGTGGGTGGGGCCGGAAGTGGGGCCACCGCCTTGAGGAAGCAACGGAAACTCCGTTACGGACACCCATGGATCCCTGCCTGGGGTCGGACGTTGCCATTAACGTTTCTATTGTGAGCTTTTGGCCTTAGCGAAATAAATAAAATTCGACAGTTGCGATGGACATCTTCAGACACATCCACAGGACGCCCCATCCCCTCGACCCAACGAAGTGAAAACTCAAGCACTGCAAGAAAGTTATAAACTCACTAAGATTCGAAAAGAAGAAGGCTCTCTAGCCAGTTGTGATTCAACTTTTTATAGCTTCAAAGTGTTTTGTTATTAGTGGTGGGATCTTGTTTTACTCCTGAAATAAAAGTTTATACGAAATTCGTTGAGGCAGAAGTTATCGTTTCCAACCTGCGAATTCTACGAATATCCTTGGTCAGAATGACTTGCCATCGTCCTAACCGTAATCGCTTTTTAGGCCCCACAAGCTGAATGTATATCCTGAAAAAATGCTTGGATTATCTATGTGCCAAAACTGTTCAAAGCTATTTTGATAATATAGAACTAGTCTATAGTACTTAAAGTAAAATTTACTTGTTTAAAACTGCAATGTTACTAGCATGGACTTTAGTAATTTGATTTAATTTAATTTAATATTATTATATGTACATACATAATATATAATATAAAATATTTTATACGATACATTTACTTTGGTTGGTGTACTATATATATATATATATATATATATATATATATATATACACTATATATTACTGAGGTAGAAAAGACTCTCCTGCCCAATTGCCGTGGTTTACATAAATAATTCTATCGGAAGAAACATATATGAACACGTGCTTAAATATTTTTCACAGTGGTCCAGAAAGTTTTGTGGTTTTCAAATTTCGCAGACGATCCGAGGCCCAGGATGAATTCAGAGAAAACAACAAAAGAAGCTGTCTTCGGATAGCCGAAGTTTATTTACTCTTAAAGCAATTATATATTTAAAAAAGGCTTATGTAATACATAATATGTATACTGATAAAGGACACTTCGAACAAAGACAAGGGAAATTTGAAATTAAAACCGTAAAAACTTTAAAGCGAATATATTAAGATTGAACACGTAATTATTATTATTATTTACTACTATTAAAAATCTTTGGGAAAGTTTCATGCAGATAGCTTTAAAACTAAGAGATTAGTTTGCGTAGAAGCGGACGGTCGAACGGATGGACGGATGAACGGGTATACTGAAAGATGGACAGACGATGCTAACTTCTTACTGGAATCAGTATACCCTCTGCTAAGAGTAAAAAAAGACGGGGGAGGCAAAACAAGACCGGGAGCCGACACCTTCCAGTTGGTGCTACTGCTCAGCATATTTATCTATTCATGCTCACAAAAAGCAATTCGAACGCCGGCTCCGGGAACGGAGCAGCCTCCGGGGGCCAAGGGATGGGCGAGCCGGGGCCAGGACGAACTTCAATGCAGCTAACGATGTAGGGACAACAACAGGAACAGAACTACAGATGGAGTTGCACGGGAGATGGAGACGGAGCTCCGACGCCCGCCATGGACTGCGGAGTAAGTTGATTCCGTGATTTTGGGGGGGAAAGTTGGCCAGCACTCCGCTTCTGGCACTCGTCCTTCTCCGGCTGCATTTTGAGCTTTTATTATGCTTTTTGGAAGGCTCTCCGAACGTGTTGGTTCAAAGTTGAAGCTGCGCCTGAGTTGACAACTGGGGAGCGAAAATCGAGGAGAAGTGCAGACTTTTTAGTGTTTTACACAAAAGCGCCGGCATGGACACGAGCGAAAGGTCGAGGATCGGGGGTCAGGCTGGGATCGGTTTCCTGGCCGAATGGTTAGCCGCTTGGCTGGCTACAAACAAACAGACAGCCAGACGGACGGATGGAGGAATCGAGTCCGGGAAGCTCTTGCAACATGCATTAGATTGGCAGTTGGGGATTTACTTGTAAAATGCAAATGCAATGAATGTACAATTTAGAAATTTTTACACCAAAAACTAGAGGACTCGATGGAACCGTCATTGCAGATGGCGGGGAAACTGGCACTTGCACTGCCAAGCTCTTTCCATTGAACTGCTCAGCGGAAGGCAGCCCAAATAGAGAGTATGAGGATGGGCCATGTATCCTGGGCGTCAGTCTGCTTTAAAGTTCATTTGAAATGCAAGCCATTGTTTTGTCTGAATGACTCGTAATCTATGCTAATGAAATTGTTTTCGTTTTCGGGTTTTTAAAACAAATTTCACCCCAGCCAACTCGCAAAAACTTTCCGCATAACAACAGAAATTACCGGAGGAGTAGCTACAAACAACAGCAGCGCAGGGTGCCAAGATAAATAAACAAAATGTGTGTTGGCCCAAATTGAAAAGCAAGTGAAATGTACTTGAAGATAACGCCGTTTCGTCCCTTGCATTCAGATGGCCTTGTGAATAAAGTTAGCCATTGCTGCATGTTGATTGCAAAGTAATGGGAGCGTTTAATATGTTCTATACTTGTAGTTCTCTTTGAGGAGTCCAAGCTTAAAATCATTACTCGTATTGGACCACACACTTTGACCGCATCCTAAATCAATTGGAAATGTCAATTTTTAAATTATTGAGTTGGGTAATTTGACCTAGAGTAACAAGTTGTCAAAGTAGTTTTCCTATAGGTGGGGATTCCAAGCATAACTAGTATATAATTAAGACCAACTTTCAATCCTCTCTTCTTAAGCAGAATTGCCCAATAAATTCCATGACCAGCCGATCATCGACAATCCATTGATTCGCTTACCAAAATGCCAGAACACATATCCTCGTGGAAGGCAGACTTTTATTGCAACCGCAACAAGCTTACATTCCATTCATCCCACAAAGCGATACTTGCCACAGTTGCAATAAACTCCGGCTGCTGTTGCAACTTGCAGTTGCAGCGACGAACTGAATTGCACATGCATACGAACATAACGGTACACATCCATGCATCTGTGAGTGTGTTTATTGAGGAATTCATCAAAATCGCCAAGGCAACTGCCACTTCCATCGGATATTTGGCAAAAGTTGTTACTACTACGCCCACAATAAACGAGGATGCATTGCTCCGGGCACTGCGAGAAAATCAGCTTTAGCTTAACAAAATGTACATATACATACATACAAATACACCTGCTTTTCTGTGAGCTGTTTCTTATATGGCATAAAAAATTTAACACACTTCCTATGCCACGCAGGGTGACAAAAGGTATAGTACGACCAAAGCAGCAAGAAAGTGTATTGGAATCGATAAGCAAACTCTTCTTAGTTTTTTTATTTTTTTTTTTTTTGTTTAATGTAAACCATTAACAGTATTTAGCCAAATAGTTTGAGGAATGCTGATGCAGTTATATACAAGTTAATCCGTTAAATAGACGCAGAAAGTTTCGATTTCTGAACACTCGGTTGTCCAAGTGCATCCTTAACCCTTGTCTGGCCGGGCAGCCACTTGACGCCCCTGCCACGCCCCGAATAGCTCCTGCAGGACGAGCGTCGCATGTGGCGTTGTTGATTACATTGTAGTGGCTGCCGTGGTTGTGCAGCTGGGTGCTGCGTTGTCTGCGGCATTATTACAGTTGTTATTGTCCGCAAAATAAGGAATTCGGAAAAGTTTCCCAAAAAACGTATGCGCACTTGACGGTGACGGCGACGACTTCCGCTGCAACTTGCAATGTGTCTGGTGTTGATGCTCTTATTTATGTGCTGCCGCTGCGCCCACCTCCCACCAAGTCAACGTAGGCCGGCGAGGCGTCGGTGGAGCGTCAATAGTTATATTTCAGCCAGCCAGGATGCGGAAGGATGCGCTGAACACGGATTCCTGCTTCCCAACTTAAATATTGCGCCCCGGGGGCCTCGACTTTTGAGAGGCACAGCTCGCAACTTCTGCGACTTCGCCTGCCGCGTCGCAACATTACAGTGATTACACCCAGCAAGACTTACGGTTTTATTGTAACCTGCCGTGTTTGCCATCCTCAGACTCGGATTTCCACACTCCACAAAAATCTAGGTGCTGTCTAGACTGTTTCTTGAGATAGTTCAAATTGTTTAGCATGATATATGGAATATACATGGTATGCAGATACGGGTATCATAAATTCAATCTATCTAATGAAATAGCAACCCATTCAACGAGTTCGAATGATTATCGAGAGCCGACAGTTGCTAGGGCCCTCTTCAGAATTATTTATTATTATTTTCCTGAGTGTATCTAGTAGAAGTGTGCATGTGAGTTTCGAGCGTTGTGAATTGGCAATCCGGTAACTTGGAGGAAAACTTCAAAAGCGCAGCACAACACGGACACAAACTCGACTGGGAGGGACAGCACTTCGGCGTTGGCACCATCCTAACTACCACCTGCATTACCAAATCAAGCAGGGCACGTAATGAATCAGTCACAGCGATTAACTTTTACAGCAGCAGCGGGCGAACAAATTACAACCGACGTTGTCGCAGAGTCAACCTGCCGCCAGGTCACAATAGTCGCAGAGGGTGAATGGCATGGCCTTTGATCCCTAGAAAATCAAGGAAACTTGAAAATACGAACTATTTCCGGTTTCCTGCACCAGCTGACAGATGCCAATGTAGATATTGAATGAATTAATGTTGGCCTATCACAAAGCCGTACGAAAGAATTTGGCAATTGATTTTCACTTCTTGTTCTCTTTCGAATAAAAACAATTTCCTTCTATTTTTTATTTTATTCGTAGTGGTTTTCAGGTTCATCGCAGTAAAATTAATCAGTTCGAATTGACACCTGAACGAGCTGCTTAAGAATACAAGGGTGGTAATTGTTAAATGGTTTCATTTATTAGTAAAAATATAATTGTATTTGATTTGTATATTTAAGTATATTGTTTGTATAATTTTAATTAACAAATATTGCAGCAAATTTCATCTACTAAATTATGGATTACGTTGCGTATGCTTCATACGGTTTTACGGTTTGTTTTGTTTAGCCGGCGACGCTTCGTTGTCTGCGTGTGAGTTTCCATCCGGTTGTTTCTCTAACCCTGTGTGAGTGTGTACGCCGGCTTACAATTAACAAAAAATTTTAACAACGAGCTACAGCAACAAAACGCTTCACCCCACGGACCTACAAAAAAAGTACGTATCTGCGTCTTTGCGCTGAGTATGTGGAGTACGGATTACGCCTCTCGCATTACGGATTACGGCTAACGGCTTACATGAGGCGACAGCCCTCCCGCTCGCGGCTGTTCTGCCGTGACAGTTGGCGCTGGGTGGGCGTTGAATGGGCAGAGGAACCGCTGGCCACCACTGCGTTCCCGTTAGACTCTAGACTGGCGTGCCGCGTGAGCCGCTGGTGATTCGGGTTAAGGTCCGCCACAGTCCATTGGTTTCCGTTAGCCTGCTGGGAATTTGGAACAAATTCGCCCACTTCGTTCTGCAGTCCCTGGAGTCCCGTGCTGACGTCCACGCCCTGCTCGGTACCCGGGCCGGCATCTTGGAGCTGCGAACAGGGAGCATCCCCCAGAGACTGTATGTACTGTTCTAGCAGGTAAACATGCGGTTGCAAGGTGAGGACGAACCCCCGGTACAAAGATCCGCTGTGTTCAAAGGTGCTCTGACTTAACTGTTTGAGTGCAGATTCCGTACGTCGACAGGTGTGAACCGATTCGCTTCGGATTATTCCGTTTACAATCCGCGAGATGGAAGCCGCGTCCTGGAGCAAAATGGAAAGAACCAGCGCGTAGTCCGTGCAGTTCGCCTCGATAAACAGCTGTAACAAGTAACGCAGCTTAATGGACAGCTTCTGAGGCAGAATATCCACGGCTAGGTCGTCCTCTGATGTCGGTAGCGAGTACAGCCGGCGGTAGCGAAAGTTATCGAACGACAGTTGCGATCCAGACCGCGTCTTAAGTATTGGTAGGGAGCTAGGCTGCTGCAGTTCTTCCTCCTCTTCCCTAATGCTTGGCTGCAGCTGTGGCGACTGTGTTGCGGCTCCATTGGGCGTGGCCAAGCTAAAATAGCCAGACTCTGACGTTTGCGAAGATCCACCGCCTCCTGTCTGTCGAAGACTGCCGCGTATCTGAGCAAAGTCGTCCTTTGCCGCAGTCGGAAATGGAATGGGGAGATCTAGTTCTTCGTGTAGCGCCTGCAGAGCGCCGGCGAAATCATCCAACTTGGCTGCCCGCTCTGATTCCTGCGAAAGCCAGCTGACAAGGTGAAAGTCCAGATAAGCACACATGTAGCCTAAATCCATTAGTTTGTGGTTCTGAAGTAGTTGTCGAGCATGGCGCTGCAGTATCAGATCGATGCAGAACGTCTCTCGCTGCTTAGTCGACCGCCGGCGCACCACCGAGGGTGCTCCTGCACTGCTGCTTTCGGTCACAGGTGCAACCCCAGGAGTCCCAGATGCCTGCTTATCTTTGGGCAGATTGCTAGTCACCGTGGTGGAGAAGCTTCTCTCTCTGGCAATGGGACCCAGAACCATGTTAAAGGCATCCGCATTCTGGTTCACTTGCTGCTGTGTATTCACCTGGGGAGGAGGAGCAATTTTCACATTCACCACCATCGACGACCGCGGTGAGTCGATCTCATTTGGATCTATAGCCTTTAAAAACCGGATCAAGTCCTTAGCCAGCTCCCACTTTCGCTGCTGTAGAGCAATGTCCAGCAGCATGGTGGCATATTGCTTGCTAACAACAGAGGGTTCTAGATTCTGCAGGATTATCAAGTAGCTCGCAGCCGTGTCCAGCTGCTCCGACTGCAGACACATCTGGAATAAATCCTTCGGTTTACCAGCCATCGAAAATAGGTACGGCCACAGGGCGATCTCTGTTTTGCGGGCACATTGAACAATTGTTTCCAAGTAGACGGGAAACTCTCTTATAAAGTCCAGAATACTGGGCAGCTGTGCATCCGGGATGGGCTGTTTGCTAGTAGCCTCTTCCTCGAGAACCTCGTGTAGAAGCAGTTCCAGAGCGTGCGGAAAATATGGTAGCGAGCAACACGACTGTGCCATTTCCCAGGCAGAGTAGCCCAAATTCCGCTTGATCAGTTGGCGAAGTACCTTGTGCAGATAGATCTGCGACTTGCGTTCCATAACGGCGAACGGCAGAGAGAAGTGGGAGACCTGCTCATTGGCGTAAAGCGTGCTTTCGTTCTCCACCCCCAGAACGATCACATTGTCAAAGAGCACGACGAGCGGATAAAGTTTCAGCGGAAAGCTCAGCATGATTCGCTTTGACATAAAACTGTGCAGACGTTGGGCGCCGCCCTGCTCGCCTTCGCGACGCTCCCTTCCCGGCGGCAGTATTGGAAGCCATACGCGCATTCCGTGGGCACCGGAGTAAAGCCAAAGGCAGTCACGCATCGCACAGCGTTCCAGGGAGTGTGACAGCCAGAAGACCTCAACGCAGCTAGCCAGGCAGGTGGCCAGCAAGGTGTTTGGGACCTATTTGGTAAACATAGATTTTGACTTTAGTTGCTATATGATATATCGTAATAATTGTCCGCGAAGTTGAAAAGATGCATACTCAAATTCCTTGTTATGGTTGGCTCGATAACCAAAGACATTTCCAAATAGAAGACATGCTGACGTTCGCTTTACTTTGAGATAACGGTAAATTCACATATGAAATGTATAAATGATTTGCATCTCTCCAACTTTAAGCATTTCGACAATTAATATTTTTCAAACATACCTGTTCGCCGGCATCGCGCTGTATCATCAATATGCGGCCGCATACATTCACGATGATAGTCTCTGCCTGATCTCCACCCAGCTGTCCCTGGGGCTTTAGCTCATTCTTGAGGTTAGTCACAGTCAGACTAACAATGCAGGCAGGATGGATGCAAATGCTCTTCACGTCCAATTCATAGGCGCATTCAATATCCAGGGCGTACGCTGAGTTTTTCGACATATTGAACAGGCTCACTATTCCATCGGCAGTGAGTACAATCAACTGGTGTCGGAATGAGTTCAGGCTAATAACTGGTGCTCGGACCTGCAGCTTGTGCCCGTATTGGTTGTCGAGTTTGCAATCTGCCGGATAGCAACGCAACTCATCCGTGCGGTCTAGAAGCGAATAGCAGCCCATGACTACAAAGCCATGCCACCACAGTAGGCCGCCAGAGACAACGAAGTCCTTCTCCTGCGACTCATTGCCAAAAAGCTTCCAGCGCCGGGTCACTAGGGAGTAGTGCGCCAGTCCAGTGCGACCAGCCACCGCCAAGTGGAGTCCATCGGGATCGATAGCAGCATATCGGATTGGCCAGTTTGTGGCCGCGTAGTTGAGCGGCAGCTGCAACACTGTCCAATACTTACTCTCCGTAAGAATGCTGCCTGTGTGCGGGCTTTGTTTTAACTCCAGACAGTCGCCATCACCGGAAATGTCTTCGTCAGAGCCCAGGCCGCTTGATGGAAACGTTCCATGGCTTCCGGCATACGTTAGCTCCAGATTATTGCCCTGGTTAAGGTACAGGCAGTCGTCACCCTGCAGCAGGATGTGCGGACTAGTCGTCATGCAGGGATTCATACTCAGAGCGCTCTTCACAAACTGCAGCTGAAGCACATTACTTTTGTCTTTTTCCGGATGCAGTTTTAGCATAAAAAGCTGATAACCCTCGGTTGACCATTCGAGCCGACGGATCTTGAGTGGATTTTGACAAACCAAATCTACGTTAAGGCCGAAATCCCAGCTCAGAGTAGACATTAACAATGCTCCGAATGTGCTCCATAGGGACAAGCCTCCATTTGTCCAACTCACAGCAAGGACGCAGCCGTCAGGGCTCCACTTTAGCTCGTTTACTGAACCCAGGCTGTCTGGGAGTATGTTTTCCGTGAGGATAAGTCGATGAGAAAACTCTAGTCCCCCGGTGGCATCATCAATTGCGTACACCTTCACCGCCGAGCTCTCTTGACCATATGCCAACAGTCGAAATTTGTGATTGACACTGCAGACACTCGCATCCTCAACATCCGGCACCCAGAAGCCGTGCATGTGATCGGTCTCAAATCTTAGATGGTTGGCAATCAGGAAGGCGGCTCGTCGGTCACTGAAGACGGCTGCACAGCCACCGATGAACGGCGAGTATTCCAGAGAAGCTACGTACGAGTCCCTGTTCAAGGGCGGCACATTGCGCGCGGACTGCTGAGGCTGCTGCTGGACGTAGAAGGGAATGTCGCGCAGCTTAATTGAAGATAGGGCTGGCAACTCTAGGTCGTTCTCTGCGTGCTCCAGTTCGGTCCACTGCAGACGCAGCAGTTCGCAGGACTGGGTGGCCAAGAGTAATTCGCTGAGGCTAATGCAGCACACAGTGGTGATGACGGAGCCCAAGGTGACGCTACACAGTTCGCGAAGGCTCAGCCGGGGTATGTTTTCCTTGATAAACAGCTCGGCGGAGTCGCGTTTGAGGCTCGCGGCGGGCGGATCTATCTGCTGCAGGATTCCCATGCCGTTGGCTTCGAAGTCCAGTTGGTACAACAACAGGGAGCCGGACGCGGTAAGCAGGGCAAGCTGCCGAGAGTCCGGCTTCCACACGATCAGCTGGTTGGCCCCGTACTGGCGAAGGGAGTCCTCCGTCCGCCGGAAATAAGCAATGGGAATGAGTGGATTCGCGTACCAGATGCCCAGAAAGTCGTCGCCCACGGCGGCCACAAGTATTTTCACCGCGTCGCAGCAGATGTGCCGGATGCTGGCGCTCTCGCCGGGCAGCGCCAGGCCCACCCGCTTGGGCCAGCCCACTGGATAGTACATCCTCCGTGTGAAAAGTTACTGCGCAAACGGAAAAGTTCATTAGCAAGAGCGGGAGTGCGGAAAAACGAATTCAACCTGCGGTCTGGTGCGGGTGCATTTAGCTTATGTGGGTTACGCCCAGTTTTACATGATCTGCCCCGATCAATTAGCACTTTTAGACAACATTCCACAGCACAACAAAAAATCTGAGCGATTTTACGCGTATACAAATATGAGTGTTGGCCAGCGTTCCAAAATCACAGCTGTTTGCCAATCGCCGTTTCGCACCACTGATTTTAAGAAGGCAACAGTGATGTCAGGCTAGCTTTTCTGCACCCATCAGCTGTTTCTTAAAAAATCGACAAGTGAATGCATTTTGGGTTACTTCTATTTTCGGCTATACGAGCCTTCTTATCGTTTTAAATTCATCTTTTAAACAATAATTAAATAAATACATTATGATTAGATCACGAACTAAATGTTCTACCCTTCATAGTTTTATCTCATAAAGTCAAGTAACATTGGCATTTATCCTATTCCAGTATAGTCAAGTAAAGTTACCAACAACTAATGAGTGTTGTTAAAAAGGAATTCCCGAAGATATTTTTTATGTTCAAACCCTTCATTCAAAATAAAGTTATTAAATACTTCAATTCATTGACCTGCGCAAGCTTACAACACTAAAAAGTTCCCGAATTTCGAGTCCGCGATCTAGTTCACCAACAACCACTGTCAATTCGAACTAATTCAACGCATCTCGAACTAAATAAATCAACCGGCTTTCGAGAGGCAGAACAAAAAGGAGATTTGTGAAGTATTCTCAAAATGACTGCATTCGAAGGTAAGTGAAAATTAATATTTAAGGTGTGCATTGCTTATTTGACTTGCCTCGCAGAGTTTGGCGTGCTTCCGGAGCTGGGAATGGCCACAGACGAATTGGACTGGACGTAAGAAAAAACAGTTCTGTCTGCCTATTGCCTTCACATTTATGAATTTTCAGCCTGCCCACCGATGTCCAGGCTGAGGCCATTCCTCTGATCCTGGGTGGCGGCGATGTACTGATGGCCGCCGAAACTGGTTCCGGAAAAACGGGTGCCTTCTGCCTCCCCATTCTGCAAATCGTGTGGGAGACCTTGCGTGATCTGGAGGAGGGGAAGGCTGGCAAGGGCGGTGCAATTGGAGGAGCTGTGACTCCGTGGACCATGTCCTTCTTCGACCGAGGAAACGCGCTTGCCGTCACTCCTGATGGTCTGCGTTGCCAGTCGCGGGAGTTCAAGGAGTGGCACGGGTGTCGGGCCACCACTGGCGTTCGCGGAAAGGGCAAGTTCTACTTTGAGGCCACGGTAACGGACGAGGGACTGTGTCGTGTGGGCTGGTCTACACAGCAGGCAAACCTCGATTTGGGCACCTGTCGCATGGGCTTTGGATTCGGCGGCACCGGCAAGAAGTCCAACAACCGCCAGTTTGATGACTACGGTGAGGCATTCGGCAAGGCAGATGTCATCGGCTGCCTGCTCGATTTGAAAAACCAGGAAGTGAGCTTCACCAAGAATGGCCAGAACCTGGGCGTAGCCTTCCGCCTGCCGGACAACCTTGCCAAGGAGACCTTTTACCCGGCGGTGGTGCTGAAGAACGCCGAAATGCAGTTTAACTTTGGAAAGACTGACTTCAAGTATGCCCCGGGTAACGGGTTCGTTGGCGCTTGCCAGGCTGGACCCGAGCATAGCAAGGCCAATCCGATAACCGGTCCCGCAGCTGGAGCACCGTCCGCCAAACCGGCGCCTAACGCCCCTCAGGCCATTATCATGGAGCCCAGCAGAGAATTGGCCGAGCAAACCTACAACCAGATCGAGAAGTTTAAATACCACCTGAGCAACCCAGAGGTTCGCTCCCTGCTGCTTATCGGTGGAGTGAGGTTGGAAGAGCAAAAGGCGCAGCTGATGCAGGGCACTCACATAGTGGTGGGCACGCCCGGGCGGCTGGAGGAGATGATCAACAGTGGACTGGTCCTGCTCACCCATTGCCGCTTTTTTGTTCTGGATGAGGCTGACGCACTTCTGAAGCAGGGTTACACCGAGCTGATTGACCGTCTACACAAACAAATTCCGAAGATCACATCGGATGGTCGCCGTCTGCAGATGGTCGTCTGCTCGGCCACGTTGCATGCATTTGAGGTGAAGAAAATGGCTGAGCGCCTGATGCACTTCCCCACCTGGGTGGATCTGAAGGGGGAGGATGCTGTCCCTGAGACGGTTCACCACGTCGTCTGTCTAGTCGACCCGCAGATGGACACCACCTGGCAGTCGCTGCGCCAACCCATTGGCACCGACGGCGTCCACGACCGTGACAACGTTCATCCAGGCAATCATTCGAAGGAGACGTTGTCGCAGGCAGTCAAGCTGCTCAAGGGCGAATACTGTGTGCACGCTATAGATAAACACAATATGGACCGAGCCATTATCTTCTGCCGCACCAAGCAAGACTGTGATAACTTAGAAAGATTTCTCCGCCAGCGAGGCGGAAAACATTACTCGTGCGTCTGCCTTCATGGTGACCGAAAGCCGCAGGAGCGTAAAGAAAACCTGGAAATGTTTAAGCGGCAACAAGTCAAGTTTCTGATTTGCACGGACGTGGCGGCTCGTGGTCTAGACATTACGGGGCTGCCGTTTAGTAAGTTCTCAAATTTTGAAACAATAACCGTCGTTAAACCATTTTCCAAATAATTTACTTCCTTATCCTCAGTGATAAATGTGACGCTGCCCGATGACAAGACCAATTACGTTCATCGCATCGGACGTGTGGGCAGGGCGGAACGCATGGGGTTGGCCATTAGTTTGGTGGCAACAGTGCCGGAGAAGGTTTGGTACCACGGCGAGTGGTGCAAGTCGCGCGGCCGTAGCTGCAACAACACAAACTTAACCGAAGTCCGAGGATGCTGCATCTGGTACAACGAACCAAACCTACTGGCCGAAGTTGAGGACCACTTGAACATCACCATCCAGCAGGTGGACAAGACCATGGATGTGCCAGTTAATGACTTCGACGGCAAGGTCGTGTACGGTCAAAAGAATTTAAGAACTGGCAGCGGCTACGAAGACCACGTCGAGCAGCTGGTGCCAACTGTACGCAAACTGACGGAGCTAGAGTTGCAATCACAATCTTTATTCTTGAAACGTCTTAAGGTCTAACGCGGATCTGGAGCGACATTTGTTTGCTATGCAAGGAAAGGATGTGGTGAATTGAGAAGTGCAAGACCAACTCACGCGGAAATACTTTTGCGGCACAAACACACAATTTTGTATATGTAGGAAGTCGGAGCTCAAGCTCTGCTATTAAAAATAAACATTTAATTAAACTAACATTAAAATCGTCTGTCTAAAGAGTAAACAGCCTCGTTTGAAAGCTGGAGTCCGGTTACCGTCACTTCTTCTCCTCCTCCTCCGCCTCCTCCTCCTCCTCCTCGTCCTCCTCGTTGAACTCGGTTCGCATCTGTTGCAGCGCTCTAAGCTGCTGGCACAGCTGGTTGCCGAACGACTCGACGTAGCGGGGGCTGATCTTGTCCAGCAGCGCGTACGGCGTTTCAAATATCTCCTCCTCCTCGTCGTCGCCTTGCTCTTGTCCGTTGCGAAGCAGTGCAGAGATCCGGCTGTCCTCGTCTATGGTGTCGTACTGGGAGGAGACGATCTTGAAGCCACGACTGCTCACCTGAACGCAGCAAGTGGCGCTCTCGATAGTCCGGATGTTCAGGTAAATTTGCGTGGCATCGCTTGCCAGTTTGGATGAGATGCAAATCTCAGCGACGTGAGCCTTAACATCGTTAATTATGGCGTTGGCTTCGTCCTCGCAGTTGAAGGCCTGCTCCTCCCCAGGGTCTGCGGTGGCTTTCGGTTCGCCCATCCTAACAGAATCGCTTCGGAGCTCTGCGGCTCGCCTTTTAATTGAATCCCAGTCGATCTGATTCCCTTTTACAGGCGCAACATGTCGTTCCACTCTACTCCATATGTGTCACAGCAGCTGTGTGGCGTGTGCCACGCGTTAGTACATTTTGACCGATGAAGCGGAGCAGGGCGTTCCGGCCAAACTGAATATAATCGTTATTAATGATTTTACATGCAATTTAGCTTAGTTTTTGGTTTAATAGAAGTTCGTAAGACGTACCGATATAAAACGGTTGCTGTCGTATCGAAAGTATAAATTACTCCTAAATAATTGAAATTGGAATGGAGGGGTGCATAGTATAGATTATGGATTAAGTCCAAAATTTGTATATAGCCTCTTTTTTACATTCTTTTTACAAAACTGTAAATAATTTTAATTTAATTAAATAATTTAAAAAAAAACGAAATAGACAATTTTTTTTATTTTATTATTAGTTCTTAATATATGCTTCCCTTATTTAACTTTGTAATTGTATAATTAAAAAACTTAATTTAATTTTTAAATAAAAAAATATTAATAAAAAAATATTCTGCGAAATGGGTTGCATCAAAAAAAAAAAAACACGTGCACGACCTTTTCCTTGGGTGTTCCCTTTCACCCTTCATTTCTTAGACAATCTCGCTTCCGCCCATACAAATTTTATGCATACAGAAAATGACCTGCGGCCGATCGTTGCTTGTGAGTCGCTCACCAGAAAAGGTTATTGCGCTCGTAATAAAAAACTGTCGGATATTTTTTATTCCCGCAAGTAGAGTGTCAAAAAACACCCGGCTGCCTAGATACAACAGTGTTTAGCGGGTGCACTTGGAGTGCCAGTGGCTTGCTGCAGTTCTCTGGTGCACACTTTCGATGCGATTTCTTACAGTGAGTCCCGTAACAGCAGCTATTAATGTTGCGATAGATGGCGTGTTAGTCCAGAGCTGGAAATCATTGATGTCGGCAGGTAAACCGATAAGATAGAACATCGGTTCAGTTCCATCTCTAATTTCGTTGCGAAAAAAATAAGAATCGAGGCATCGGTACGGACGTCAAAAACTGCAATTATAAGAGTACACGCACAGATTGTGGTTCTTGGCAGGCACAGACTTTCACTGCGTGTGACAGCGATCGCTAGTGCAAGTTACCCGTTCGCAGTCAAAGTGACACAGGCATCAGGATGAGCGCACCTGGCATGGACAAGAGAAAACTGTCGTAAGTATTTTGTAGTGCTCCTTCATTTTTCCTCCACGGCGCACACACACGCGCCGTCGGCAGAGTACACACACTCAGCCCGTGCGCGAGTGTGAGTAGCAGCTGCGCGCAGGCAGCGCGGTCGGCGCGAAATTGATTTTTCGCGGCAGAAGTTTTCTCGAGCCAGCAGGCACTTTCCTTTCCACGTCGGGATAAACAAGGAACCGGGTCAGGGGTAATAATGGGCTCCGGTAGTGGGAAGGGGAGGGCAGCTGCGGCTGGAGTTTGATTTCGGACAAGCGAATTCGTCCTGGGCAAGGCCAAGGACAAATTTGGCCATTTGACGGAATTCGATTTTTATTTGATTTCAATAATCGTTAGTTAAAATCTTAGTGGCATAGTTTCAACTTATGTTGCATTAGGCAGGAAAATGTAAAAGGTAGAAAAAAGGCTACGCACATCATCGATCAAGACTCGAGCCGATATCATTCAGATATGTGCTATGTAATACATACAGACCATTATTAGAATTACACATTATAACTACACAGTATGAGAATTTCCTCTTCCTTTCTCCTCTTCCTCTTGCATTCTTCTCGGTTGGCCACACCTCTTTTGCCCGCAAATCGCACGATTTCAATTGTTTAATAGAGAAAAAATGAGTCGAATACTTCATTTTATAAATATTGTTCTATTTAAATTGTTCAATGTTTGGGTCTTCGTGCAACACATACCGATTCCGGCATAAGTGCGCGATAACAACAGACCTACAGATCCAATAACACGACAACCAACTAACTAACCAGCCTGGCCGTTATCGGACAGAAAGTTTTACGGCCGCGTTAGCCGTCTCTATAATTGTACCCTATATGAGTAATGCCAGCACTAACCGCTTCAGTTTGGCCCAGGCGAATTCGAGTTGGCTTAGATTGTCATGATGCCTGCCAATGTCCTTGGCCCTGTGCAGTCGCCCACCGCCCAGTGTCCCTGGGGCACGCATCCGCTTGAGCCTGTAATCACCCTCATCATCGTGGTCCTCAACCACTTTGTCGAGCGCTCGCCGCCTTATCAGCTCGCAGATTCTCAGAGCGGGTTTAGGCATACACAGCGTTGCACCCCAACCCCCTTAACTTACCAAGTTTATAAATAGCACCCACCTGCTCAAGAAAATCCATACAGATTGCAATTTATGTTGCACGCGACCCTGCTGCAGAGCCAACAATGCCAGTTGCTTTCGAACTGGACGCCCTCAATGCCAACGCCTAGTCCGTGGGTGCAGGCAAGCCCTGAGGGCCAAGTGCTCGCCCGGATGAGCTCCCATCGCGTGCCACGGCTAACTGTTGCTGCGGTGAGTCATAGTCCAATACTACTTGCGATGGCTGGGCCTTATCGCCCTCTGTCAGAATGTAACATACGCAGCTGAAGGAATGTCGGAGGCACAGTGCAACTGCGCTAGGCAGGTCCACGCAGTGGTTCCTGAGGTCTTACCTGTGCGTGGTTATCAACCTTTAATTCCAAATGCGGAGACGTGGATAGTAATCCTACGCAATACAGAGACCATGTTCACTTGATTTTCATTTATTTAGGACATCTGGCGACTCGCTTTACGAGATCTTAGGACTTCCGAAGACAGCCACCGGAGATGATATTAAAAAGACTTACCGGAAACTCGCACTCAAATACCATCCCGATAAGAACCCGGACAATGTGGATGCGGCTGATAAGGTAAAATATTTCCGAGAAATGGGTCCATGCGTATTAATATATTAATATAATATATAATATAAATATATTAATATATTTGCAGTTCAAGGAAGTCAACCGGGCCCACTCGATATTGAGCGACCAGACGAAGCGCAACATATACGACAACTACGGCTCTTTGGGCTTGTACATAGCCGAGCAGTTTGGCGAGGAGAATGTCAACGCATACTTCGTGGTCACTTCACCGGCTGTAAAGGTCAGGAATCGCGGTATTTCGCATGCCTAGGCACATTAATTAATCTCTGATTCTCCTTGCAGGCGGTGGTTATCTGCTGTGCCGTGATCACTGGATGCTGTTGTTGCTGCTGCTGCTGCTGCTGTTGCAACTTCTGCTGCGGCAAGTTCAAGCCGCCGGTCAACGAGTCGCACGATCAGTATTCACATCTGAATGTGAGTGAAGTTACTTGGCTTAGCCAAGTCCAAATATAATACCCGCCCCAACACAGCCCGCCAATAACTGAAATCATTTTGATTTAGTTAAGAAAAGAGAAAACAAGAAAACCAATCCGGTGCAAAGCTAAAACATTAACTTTAACGCATGCTTCCCATCCACCCACACACTGTACTATTACGAACCTAACAAACCAACTTTGATGATTTTTGTGGGGAGATCTGTATCATTTTTCCTTCTGAGAAGCTAATGTTTAGTCAAAAACGAGCCCCTACATCTGACATCAACGCTTACTTAACAGCTGCCCGAACAATAAACGCCTAACCATTTTTTAGTATAATTTTCCTGGGTTATCAGCTATCTTGGCACACCATCTCCCTCGATTGGTTTTCCCTTACTCACACTACTCCGTACAAACACTACTCTGATTGCACTGCTTTGTAATTAGTTTATTTTGGGTAAGTATGAAGTTTGGTTTTGGTTTCCGATTATCAATTCTCCAGACACTGAAGTAATCAGAATACTGATTTTTGAGACCAGAGGTAAACACGACTAACCCTAAAACTTTTCCGATCCATCGAACAATTTTTGTATAATTTATTGTTAGTGTTTGTTTTGTATATATGTACTTCACGAAAATCATCAAATGCTTCCAACGTTTCTCTCTCCATAAAAAAAATAATAAATAACGTCAACACATACACGCTCGGATTTCTCGAGACAGACAGTGCAACGATTATTGTTTTTTCCACGATTGCTTTTCTTGTTTTTTAAGTGTCCCATTGCGCATACAAATTTATTTTGAAACCACCCAGATTAGAAGTCTTCTTCCTTTGCTAGTTTGCAAGCTAAGGAACAGAAGCTATAGACTTACGTTTCTATTTTTGGTTAACTTCTTTTTTTTTCTCAAAAATCTTTGCGATCGACTCATCATATCCACCACCTACTACCACCCACAACCACCACACATTCGCTCTCGACCTCGCCGTCAGCGCCCCGATGGCAATCGGGAGGGCAACGATATGCCAACGCATCTGGGACAGCCGCCACGCCTTGTAAGTATGCAAATCGAAAATAATACCAGCACGAGTACCGCATGAAAAAGGTGCAAGATCACCTGCGGCCTGCCTACCGCCTCCACCTGGCTCAAGGCACCCACCCACCCACCACCCAAATAACACAAAGCCAATAACCAAATCCGAACTCTACTTAAACGGTAACCAATCGAAATTTATATGTTCCAAGGGAACACGTCTTACTAAGCTAACATTCAGTCGCAAAACTAACTTGATCGAGAGAACAGAGGAAGAGATGACAAAATAAAAAAACGTCGTTTTTTTGAAAGTACTGCTGTAAATACTTGGTAAATGTTTTATGATTTTCTTTCAATGCTGTCATCTGGCTGATTTTAATTTTGTAGTATTTGGCTTGAAGGGTCCTTCTATCCATCAGCACAAGAGTAATGTAGTGGTCGTAACTAAACCGTAGAATAGTGTACATACATGGCTTGTAGGCAGCCCACCGAAAGTTTTTGACTAAACATTGGTTAAGGGACCTTCCCTCCAAGCTCTCAAAACTTGCTGCAGAAACTAAAATACCGGCAGAAATCCTAATCCCACTCTTTTGTGTCCCGCAGGAGGACGTTGACCTAGACGACGTTAACTTGGGTGCGGGCGGAGCCCCCGTTACCTCACAGCCGCGGGAACAGGCCGGAGGACAGCCTGTTTTCGCCATGCCGCCGCCCAGTGGAGCCGTGGGAGTAAACCCCTTCACCGGCGCCCCTGTAGCAGCTAACGAGAATACGTCGCTAAACACAACGGAGCAGACCACTTACACGCCAGGTATATAAGCAATTGGTCCAGAAGTCAACCACACAGCCAGCCTCCGCTAGTTTGGCAATCCGACAAAGCGTCTTTGACCATCGAACTTGTTATTGTGCATATATCGAACAAATATTGTTTCCTTCGGTCGCTGGATAGGTGGCGAAGGCATTCAGTCACCAGTCGACATACCCCGTCCAGCGATCAGATCAACACCCCCTTAGCAGTAAGCTCGTGTATCCGGCAAGGTATTTTTTAGTCACTTTCTGTACATGTCCACGCGAATATGGGATCCATTTACTTAGATCTGCATGCTGAATTACATTACCACACACTGCCCGAGCTGCAGGATGACCAATGAATAGATTGATTGACTCAGCCTTTCGTTCCTTAGGTCTGCGCCAGCCGTACTCAAGTCCCCCATTTTAAAGACCTCCTTTCAAGATTGTTTTCCAAGCTTTCGCAAATTAAATGAAATGAAAATTTTAATTTCCATCCAAGACATATTCAAAGAATGTAGCTTAAGTTTGACGGATTTTAGTTTTATCGTTTCTTATGCAACGCGTACATTTTGATTTCTTTTCACTTATCACTGTCTACTTCTCTCTCCCCCTCTCTTCACTCTAGATATGGTTAATCAAAAATATTAGTCAAGTGCTGCGAGCGAGTCAAGACCCGGGTGCTTGCGTACACCACACATTCAGATACAGACACAGAAAACACAAGCCCCTAAATCGTAACAGAAGAGAAAACCAGATTTATTTCATAATTATTAGTGTTGTTTTTAAAATGCGCGATATGTTGAAGCGAGTAAACATAGAAACCAATGTATTTATTTTAAGCCGTAGCACTTAGCTCTAATTTTAAACTATCGAACTTCGTGGCCGCCCTCCGGTCAGTCAGGTTGATTTTGGTCCACTTCGGGCAATCGATTCACCAATTCCATTGTTCAAGCCATGCATCTAGCCTTGCAGCTGTACCACTATACAACTCGAATCGATAGCCAAGCCGCGAAGCCACCATCTCCACCTATCCAGTCATGCTAATCACCAAAACACCATTCGGTGTTGATGAAATTGTATATCGGAAGTTTGTCTAGACATTTGCTTGGGGATCGGATCCCTTGCGGCTTAGCCCGTGAGTTGGGATTCAGTCGCGAAGAGAGGCACTGTAATTATATATATGTATATGATATGTGTATCTAGTTTGTGGCATTTGTGTCGTCGCTTAGTCTAGCTAATTTGTTCTCGAGATCTCCTCTTCACCGATTGTTTCTGTTATTTTGCACTAAATTGTTAAAGCCAGAACTACTTATGTAAAAAGGATGAATTGTCGAGCGACGCGCCCAGCAGATTGCTCCGATCCGATTCTAATGCAAATGTAAATACGAGTTAAACAATTAAGCATCACACAGTTAAACAGAGGAGGACGAAGAAGAGGACACTTTGAAGGGCGATCCAATTAACGCAAATATAAATTATATAACAGATATTAATAATCCCCTCTATATATAAAACAATTAAATACGAGTAATCAAAAGTTGAATTGTAACCCCCGAAAGTATTGCACATATTTATGTATTCCAAATTGTTTCAAAATTGAATTGAATCTAATTAATTTTTGTTTGATTGTTAACCCGCTTTTAAATGTAAATGAATGCGATTAGTCCAGCAGTAATTAACTTTTATATTGTAGTATCCCATTCTAAATCATTGACATCAATTATTGCCGATCAGCTCCGGGCCAGGATAAAAGTCCTTGGGCGCCTGGGTCTAGGGCCGGGATCCGAGAGTCGCCGGCTCATCTATAGTATAAACACGCATACATATATAAAATTCAATTATTAATAATTACATTTTACGGTCTTGCGTGTGTATTTATTGTTCGTACAAGTCAAAGCAAAAATACTAAGTAAACTAAATTTAAACTTAACAATTGTTTCCAAATTTCAATTGTATTCTGGTCTAACACGAAGAAGCCGAAATAAATTTATTATACAAACTCACCGCTTTGTTTTACAAAGGGTATTGCCTAGTCGGCTTTGCCCATGAAAAGCTCTGCCAGGATGGTAAACAAACTGATTTTCGGGGATGGAACTTTCGACGACGCCAGCTGCTTGCAGTTAGCTTTCACTCTCTCCGCTCGGGCTTTGTTTTGTTTTGGGACAGTAACGGGCCACAGCCGGCACATGCGCTTTGCCCGCTCCCCGGAATCGCTGAACTTCGCCGCAGAGTTTTCCGCTTCAGAACCCGGAGGGCAGACCGTCGGAGAGTTCGAGCCAAGTGCGGACAAAGAAGACTTTTCCGTGCTGCTGCTTCTGCCAAAAACACAAAGTGGAAAATGTGATGTGTTCGCTTTATTTGTCGAGGATAAATCAATTCCGCTATTAACTAGACTACGGGCACGTACCTGGCCAAAAGCATCGAAGAAAGGCGAAAGGGAATCCAATAGGCCCAATTGAGGGCAGACCGTGGAAAAACCCTCTTCTATCGCGAACCAGTTCGTGGCAGTGTGTGCGTGCGTGTGTGGATTTTCGCCTTACTTTTTTCATGCGCAATTTGGGTTACAAAGCGAGAAAAGCGCTGCTTAAAATGCATGTTTTAAGCGCGTCCCTTCATTGATTTTCCTACGCACAAGGAATGATATACGAAGTCCTCACCAGGAACAAAGGGCGCAGGCCAACGATGAGGACAAAGACGCGAGGAAGCTGCTTCTAGCTTCCCAGCATTCATTAGGACAGGGCGAGGACCAGCCCCGCGCAGATCAGGAAACTCATCCCGGGAGGCATCCTGGCTCCCGTACTGCCCAGTAGCGGCATGGCCGGCCTCATCGGTGCCGCAAATGGCAAACACCACCACCCACACCTCATCTCGCCCACCCACACGTCACTGCCGGCCGGCATATGTAGTAGTGACAGCGGCATCTCCACTTTGAGTGCCATCTCGCCGCCACTCTCCACCTCGACCACCACGGCCTCCGGTGCAGGCGGAGGAGTGGGCGGCAGCCCTCAGCTGCGCACCTCACCTGCGCTGAGTATGCTGGGTAGCGCCACGGCGACGGCCAGCGGCGTTACCGCCTCCTCAGGATGCGGTCTAACTGCCGGGATCCTGGGCCCGGCGGCCAGCATTGACCTGGGCAGCTCGCCGCTTTCTCACCGAAACTACAGCAACTCACTGAAGGGCTTTAGTTTCCGTCGCAGCTTCGACGACAAGATCATCAATACGCCGTACTTGTCGCGCGCTCCAGCCTACACCCACGGCATTCCCTATCCGCATTTTCACGGTACTCAGCCTGCGGCCACCACGCCGCACCACCTCCACCTACACCACCATGGGAACGGCACAGCTGCGGGATCAGGTTCCGGTGTGGGATCGGGACCGGGATCTGGCAGCGGTGCAGGAGGACTCTACCAGCAGCCTCTGTCGCTGGCCTCGATGACAGCGGCCCTGCCACTGGCTCCGCTCTATGGATCCCCGCTGTCCCTGCCGCTGACCTCCTCTCAGTCCACCACCAAGCTCTCCTACCGCGACGACTTTCTGCAGCAGATTGGCTATCTGCCAACTACGCGCATCTACAGCACCCCGACCAGCATCGTCGACGAGGACAAGGCCCAGCAGGACTTCCTCTCGCTGTCGCTGTCGCCGCCGCTCAACCGACGGCGGGATATGCCGGCACTGCGCGGCCCATTCGTCAGTCTGTAAGTACTTCATCGATATCGTTGTCCCTATTTGGTAAAACATTTTTATTGTGCTATAAAATTAATATAAGAATTTAGTATATATTTCTATTTTCGGCTACAAATACCATATTTGCCAATATTATAAGATAAACTTCCTTCGATCACTTCATGATCACTTGAACACTTCATCTTCAAAAAAAATGTTCTTGACATGAACTGACACTGAGACATGATCAGAAGATCAGGATCTTTTAACAAATAGAGCTGGGCGTGTCCGTCCGTCCGTAATTTTGTATAAAGTTCGACCACACGTTTATTTCAAGACGTGTTCATGACGGACTACTAGAAACGTTAACTAATACTGCTCATTGGAAAGCGACGTCTCTTTAACGCTTTTCTGTTAAGATATCTCAACTCAATCTCTCAACTGAGTAACGAAGTAACTCGACCAAATGCATTTAATTTGTATTGACAAAATGGTATTAGGTTCCATTTCTGAGTGACACAGTATAAGCCTGTAATGTAAATAAAAATATAAATTGACAATTAATGAAATAATATTAAAGGGCATACCAGCTTCGACTTAGTAAAGTAAGCTTTTTTCCAGTTTTCTTTCCCATCACTCTCATGCGGATAAAATATGAACATAAAGTATACGCCGCGTGTATTCCACGTGTCTCTCACAGGCAGGAAATAAATTTATCGAACCGTAACGAGCTGCTCCAATATGTGAGCCGTTCGGGGATGGCCTCACTATTCGCGTTCCCACTGTGCGGGCACAGTGGGCCTCATTGTTGACGCAACCCATTAGTTCGATACCCTTCGCCACACAGTGTGCTTATCCCGAATGGGATGTGATTCCACACACTACATACTTACTTATGTGGTCCAGTTTTTTCGACAGTGGTACCAAGCAAACTTTACCTCCTGCGTCCCATAATCCTACATCGATCCCCCCGCATGAGTTCTTCCATTCAGTCCGCTCGGTTTGTTTACGTTTTTAAATTGCCCTAACCGCAAGTAGGCACCACGTGACGCCAGTGGCTAACCAATGAGCACCCCCAACCCAATCACCAACCTCCAACCCCCAGCGCATCCCCGCAATAACACAAACTCACTGCAATCGAGCAAAACGATGACGTTTTACTGCCTCTGGCTGCTCTGTATTCGCACTGATTTTCTAGCCGACTTATTGTTTTCATTCGCTTCTTTCGGCGTCTATAAATAATAATTTTATTGTGTTGTGCGGGGGGGGGGGGGGTTTGGTGGTGGTGTTGTTATGTACGCCGAGTAGAGCGCGTTCGTGTGTCAGAAATAGGGTGACTCAAGATGTCAGCAAGCTTTTCCTTCTAAAGAAATCGCCATGGCTCCATAAGGATCAACGGCTGACTCAAGTTGGGAACGGGGCTGCAAAATCAATAAGGCCGGTTAGTCCCAATACGAACTCACACATTTGCATATTGTGCAGGCGGCGGACGGAACTGCAGTTGCATTGCGAGGAATTTTTCAATCGCACCTAATCGCTCGAAACTACCTTTCGAAGTGGTTTCGAAACCTTTTGGAATTCGAGGTATTCGAAATCCTGCCTGTCGAACACCCCTCTGCACGGGCGAGGGAAAATTTGGCAAGATGCCTAAGAAATCTCGAAGCACTCGATGATGACGATGATGTTGACGGGCATGGCCCCGCATGAGTGTGTGCTCATTTGGTGGACTCTTTCCTGGTGTAGTGCAGTCCATGACCGGCAAAGGCAGCGAACAACGAGCAGCGCCACGACATCGACTTGATGAAGTACATTGGATAATGACGCCAGCAAAATACACGGCGCATAAAATTATTCATTTACAAAATATCCAACTTTTTTGAATAAGTATTTCTCATCAGAATTGCCCACAAAGCAACCATTTCATACTCAGTAAAAAAATATTTATATACGAATACACCTGTCTTTCAGTTTTTATTTAGTTATTTACGAAGCCACTAAATTACGATCCTGTAAAGTAGAAGGTATCTGTTGGCCAAAGACTGCGACCTAACTGCTTTGTAAGGAAGTGTTCTCGCAGTGTATCACTCTAAGGAAAACTATCGGCGGGCATGGGTTCTAGGTGATCCACACACCTCACCCCCTGCCGGACTGTGAGCGGGCGAAGACTAAACTTAGTTGTGACAAAAAAAAAAAAAGAAACAAAAAAGCAGAACAGAAATACTCGCGAGTTGGAAACGGCTGCGCCTTGGCCGCTCAGGAAGAGGCGGCAAAAACAAAAGCGAAAAGCCATTCCGACATTCTCGCGGACGCAACTGAACGAATCGGACGAGCGAGGAAAGATACTCGCGCAGATACAGATACAGATACTTTTCATATTTCAGATTTTCCGCCGTGCGATATATTTTATTTATTTACCCCGCTCGGGCCACTGTTATGTAAGGAGAGTGTGTGCAGCGTGGTGTTTGTGTTCGACCAAACTCGTTCGGCGGTGTCCGTGATGCAAGTGGGGGTCTACGAAAGTCAAGGTCGCCACCCCCTACACGCACGCCCACAGCCATCCCCTGTTACTGCGCCCAGTTGCCATGAATTCGCGAAGGTCTAATCGGAAATCCAATTGTCGAATCGAGCAGTGAATCGAATCAGAAATGGATGACTTTGGCTCGACCGCATCCGACTTGGAAGAGGCCACCTGCCCCATGCAGGCCAATGCCACGTTCAGCATCGATTGGCGAGTGACCCTGCTGGACCACTGGTTGGATCTCTATCTTGGCTACATGAACCGCCTACACATGCTGCTATCACTAGCCGGCAGGCTGCATCTTCTAAGCCGGCACATCCTGGGTACTCTCGGCCAGGATCCGATTTTTATGGGTGTGCTGCAGGGCAGCCTGTTAATGCTCTTCCTCTTCCTGATGCACCTGCTGCGGCTGTGGAGCTGTGGATACGCAGTTGAGCGGCCGCTGAACCCCACTCCGGACGTGGCAAAAGAGCTGAGCTGCGACTTCAACTTCGTCTCCGAGCAAGAGAAGCGAGCTGCCCAAGAAGCCGCGACGGAGGCTCTGCTAGAGGTTGAGGAGAAGAAGCGCCGCAAGCGGTTTACAAAGAAGCGCAACTGCGTGTCCGCCGGGCCGATCCTTATTGCCTTGCGCCATCAGTCTAAGCGACCAAAGCACCATCGTCACGCTGCTCTACCCTTTGAGCCCGTTACCCCCGGGGAAATAATCCTGGATACCTACTTGCCGCCGCGGGAACTGCCGCTCACGATAAGACTGCCTCAGTTGGCGGAGCCGGTCAAGGAAGAGGAAGTCGAATATATCGAGCTTAAGTGGGTTGCAACGGGAATTCTCACAGAGTTTACATTTTAAAACATGTATTGTTCCTTGTCAACTAATGGCCAAACCTTTTTTTCTTTACAGATCGGAGCCCCGGGGGACCCTCAGTACGACCGACGAAATTTACCCGGATTCGTCCGACAGCAGTCTTTACGTTTCAGACGAGGAGCAGGAAGACGCCTCTCAGTATTGCCGCGGTGGATACCATCCAGTAGTCATCGGAGACATATTTGACAACCGGTTTCGAGTGGTCAGAAAACTGGGCTGGGGCCATTTTTCCACTGTCTGGCTATGCCGGGATCTCAAGTATGTGATGAAATGTCGAACTTACCATAAAACAAGCTCTTTCAAACTTCATGCTTTCCCCAGAGATGAGAAGTACGTGGCCCTCAAGGTTGTTAAGAGTGCTCCGCATTACATAGAGACGGCAGCGGACGAGATCCGGCTCCTGGAAGCTATCCGTGACGCAGACCCCATGGACGTTAAGCGGGAGAGGATCGTGCGGCTGATGAACCACTTCACTGTGCGCGGTGTGAATGGAATGCACACCTGCCTGGTTTTCGAGGCCCTGGGCTGCAGCTTGTATAAGCTGATAGTGAAGAACAACTACCAGGGTCTGGCCATCGCTCAGGTGCGTAACATAATCCGCCAGGTTTTGGAGGGACTGGACTACCTGCACAGCAAGTGTAGCATCATACACACGGACATTAAGCCGGAGAACATCCTGCTGGTGATCGATAATGCCGCCGCGATGAACCAGCAGATCGACGATGAGATCAACAGTCTGCGCGTGAAGGGTGTCGACTTCCCCGACTCGTACAGTGAGTATCAGTATCCAAGTTGAGTTGCCAATGGCTAATGCGTTCCACCCTTAGTCAGCTCCATCGAGAAGCAGACCAAGTCGCGGGCCAAGTGGCCACTGATCGAGCCAAATGGATCGACCAACACCAACACTAACACTAGCAATAGCACGGCGACCAATTCCAATTCGTCGACTCCGCTGGCCGCCGTGATCATGTCCACGCTGGACAAGGAGGACACCACGACAACCACCTCGTCCACGCTCAATTCCAACACCACATCATCGCTGGCCTCCAAGTACTCCAGTCTGTTGGGGGACAGCGAGTGCAACGGAGGCCTCGGCGGATCAGCGAACATAAACAACCGCTACCGAACGGAGAAGAAAATCACTGCCAAGGTAAGATTGCTTTCAAACAGGTCGCCCCTGCCCCACACTCGAAAGCACTGGCCAGGATTACATATACGTTGTGGTGTGCATGGAAAGCATTTGCACTCTCCACATTGTGAGCCCACCTGCAAACACACACTGCACACCAAAGGAACACGAAATTCTTACGTTTTACTTTTGTTTCATTTTATTTTCGCGTTATCTTTGCCTTTGGTTTGACACTCGTATCAGTCTTCTGGGGATTGCGACGAAGATGCCGAGTCCGACACGCTGGGCGAGCAGAGCACCTTGGCGAGCACCATGGATTCGCCCACCGATCTCGATCCCGAACCCGAACTCGATTCCAAGCCCAACACCGTACCCGAGCCAAGTGAAGGACCGATCCCAGAGGTAAAGTGGGTTGGATGCGGGATAGTTGTTAGTGATAGCCCGGTCATTAGAAAGAACCGCTGGATAATCTGTTCCACTTTGGATTATATGTGTTGTTATTTGGGGGCAAATCCGCCTCTCTGCTGTTTACTTAACGTTTTGGATTATCGCTTTTCGTTTGAATTTGTTGTCTCTCAGCCTCACACACACTTAACCCACATGCTTTTTCAAGGCAATTATTTCCTGGATCGAAACGCCAAATGCTTGATTGATTGTGGGCATGGCCATCTTTTTATGTGTCTGTAACGGGTTCTTGTCATGTGCTTAACGTTTGCATTGCTACCTGCTAATTGCATACACATCTTATTGGTGTTCTCATGGATCTGTGGCTACAGAAGTGAAAAAGTTCAAATGGTTCTAAAAATAATGATAGCTATTTGTAATTTTCGAGATAAGATAAAACGCCATTGAGTAATGTACAGTGAATTATGCATAAATTATAAATGTATATGTTAATAGATTCGCAATGCATCATACTTTAAATTTAAATTAACATTTTACCCTATTTGTTATTAGCTACTCACAATAGAAATGAATTCCATTGAACTTCTTTGGCCACACCTACATATATGATTGAAATGTGTTTAGGCTAAAATGTTTTTATTGTAACTTATTATTGTAGAGGCATTTCTATATTAAACCTCCAGTGGCATGTCCAACTCAGCATATCACTGGGAGAGTAATCCGTGGCAATCACCGCTAGGGTTTCGACACGCAATCCGAGCGTTGACTGCCACGTCGTTTGTGTTTCGTTAATTGCACCAACTAGATAAACCTTCAAAGAAGCAAACCAACATTGTGTATTCTTTTTCTTCCTTTCTTTGTGTGAACCAATTTACATGTATGCAACACACTGCTATACAAACACGATGCAGCAGCCCACCCCGAACTCCACCAATAGCTCCTGCCCCTCCCACAACACAGCCACGATAGCTAAGTCCAAGATCAACTCGAATATTCTGAGCACGTGCACGTCCTTGACATCGACCAACGAATACTGTTTCACCAACACGAACACCACAACAGCCTCCACACCAAGTGCCCCTCCAAGTGCCACTCCTTCCTCCGCCCCTGCCTTAGCCTCTGCCACGCCCCCCAGCACGTGCACGCCCTCGTTCACGCAAATAGCTCCTTCTGCAACAGCTCCGGCTACCAGTACAACCTGTACAACATCAGCCGAGTTCTATGATGGCGATCATAAAACAACAAGCACATCAACAACAACAACATCCAATGCGATATCCTCCGCAACAACAACAACCGCGACAACGACAACAGCAATCGCTAAACTAAATGTCCATGCTAATGCCATTCCTTCGCAGAACCAGAGTCAGAGTAGCCAGAACAACACCTACACGATCCAGTCGCTCATTGACAACAGCAACGTTCGGGTAAAGATCGCCGACTTGGGGAACGCCTGCTACGACGTGAGTATCCTTTTAGATGCTTAAAGCTTCAAATATATATATTTTCGCGTCAGATAAACACATCATCATGATTTCACTCGTAGATTATGACTCAGTATGACTCAATAAAGTATATATGTATGTATATTCATAATCAGGAATGCAAACTAGAAAATTTCAATATCCAAAATTGTTTTATTTGCGCGTGGCAGTTTTGATTATTGGCAACATCTGGAATCAGCCTAATCTCAACATTCGAGCTTTTATAGGTCCTGAGATCGAGTAGTTCATACGGACAGAAGAACAAACGAACATGGCTATATGGCATCCAAAATAACACTTCACTCTACCTGTTACATACTTTTCAATGATTCTAGTGAACCCTTTTACTTTACTTTAAAGGGGGTATGGAGTTATTTGTACTTTAGATTCTTCCGATTCGGTATAAACCAATTTTTTGCCATTATTCTATTACGGTTTTTATTTTATTAGAATGGGACCAATTGTCTATAGAAAATGCAAATCAGAAAATTTCAAGAAATCAGGTCTACCTAAATAGTGGACGTGGGAGGGATAATTTTCCGAATTGAGGGCGTGACAGTTTTTTGTGGTTTGTAGGCATTAGAGTGGGCAAAATGTTTTGGCATATCAATAGAAATTGCAAGGCAGAAGGACATGGCCAGATAAACTCTTCTAGTAATCCTGACCGAGAATATATACCTTTTAAGGTCGGAAACACGACCCCGCACATGGTTTTCAAAAGTAATAAGTCCGTTTTCGGCTTTCTATGAATTCTCAGTACCATCACTTTACTGAGGACATTCAGACTCGCCAGTATCGATCAATCGAGGTTCTTTTGGGAGCGCCGTACAATTATACCGCCGACATCTGGAGCACAGCCTGTTTGGCCTTCGAGCTGGCCACCGGCGACTACCTGTTCGACCCTCACGCCGGAGAGTCTTACAGTCGGGACGAGGACCACTTGGCGCATATTGTGGAGCTGCTGGGCTCCATACCGCAGTCGGTGATCTTCCGCGGTAAGCACGGGCTGAAGTACTTCACCAGCTATGGTAGGTATCAAATCGAATTTAGCTCAAGGAATGGTGTGTGATGTGTGACCCCTGTTGATTCCCATTTGCAGGTAGCCTGAGGAACATCACCAAGCTGAAGCCCTGGAGTCTAATGAACGTGCTGGTGGAGAAGTACGACTGGGACCCGGTGGAGGCCAAGAAGTTCTCCGACTTTCTGCTGCCCATGCTTGAGTACAATCCGGTTATACGGGCGTCGGCAGCGGAGTGCCTGCAGCATCCGTGGTTGGAGCAGGAGGAGTTCGTCTAAGAGGCTCATGGAGTGACTAGACAGCCAGAGAGACACAGGCATAGGCACAGTAAAATATTGCATACATAACATACGTATTTCGTACTCGTATTGTATTTCTAGGCTTAACTTTTATATGCAAACAATTTGCCATAAAGAGGAGGTAGCAGGAAAATGGGATGAGGAGCTAGCATTAAAGGACTCGATCGAAGCACACACATTTTACACTTACGAAATGCGGACGATGTGGGGGCGTTCCGCGTCGAATTTTTTAAGCTTTTTAATTTTTGTACTTGAGAGCTTTAAAATGTAATTACTAAAGAAGCGATTTTACTTTTAACGACAAAAGCAAACGAGAGAAGTAGCGCAAATGTTTTTCAAGTTTTATTTCGACGACGTGCATATAAGTATATACATACATATACACATATATTTTTTATTAACTGAGAAACAAAAACAAAAGACAATGACGACAATTTTTAGTCAACAGATGCCTAAACTGACTGACTGAAAAGGAATACATTTTCATGCGAAACCAAGTAAAACCAAATCAGTGAGAAATGCTAAATAGATTGTACGAACTAGCAAAATATTCAGCATCACATAAATAACAATACCTTCTATAATATTAATAAGCAAGTATGTGTATAATTAACGAAACCCCATTGTAGATATCGAGAATGTTCACAAATACAGATGTAAACTCAAATATTGACAGCTTTTTAGCAGAGTGTAGTGATTTTGGTACATTTAACCGAACCCATTTGTAGATGTTTAGGCCTATGTTGATTACGAGCAGATTTGAAAAGATGCCCTACTTACCCGATTTCGGTTTGCAAAACTTATCATTTAACCATCCGTGAAAAAGAACCTATCCCAGATCATGTAATTCAAAAAGAATTAAAAACAATAATAAATCATTGCATAAAAGTCTTTGTATCGGAATTGAAAACTCAAAATCGAAATTTAAATACTACCAATGATAACTACTGAGAAATCATATTACAAAATAACGAAAACATATTTTACTACTTGCCTACAAGTATTTGTACACAAGCCTACAAAGTAACATTGAACGTGACCAAATAATTTAATATTGCGGAAGATTTTTCCCCCAAACTCATATTTAATATACACACACGTGTGCGCATGTGTCCAAATGAAATTTAACAGAAATTGAAGCGGAGGAGCTGCACGTTCGCGGGAGTGGACACATATTTCAATAAGCCGAAATAAAGAATATACATACCGATCCGATCTAGAGACAGCTTATTAATGTGGGATACTTATTTGGGTTGTATAAGCACTTTATTCGAAGTCGTACGAGTATAAAAATGCAGAGTCTAGAATACATTTGGGTATGTTTAACAGTTTTAAAGTATGTTAGATTAGCATAGTGATCGATAGTCGATCGGCGGATAAACTACATAAGCATTATGTGGAATACACAGATCGGCTCCATTTAGAGTGCCAGCCCTAAGATCTGTTCCTGCTTGTATACGCCATGGTACGCGTTGCGTATAAGCACGTAGGGAAAGCAGGACTCAAGCAGATCCATTGTGAGGAAGGGCGATTGTTTGACGATTTCGTCCAGCAGCAAATAGATGGACTCTCGGTTCCGTGTCGCCTCTTTGTCGGACTCCTGGCCCAAGCGCAGTAGGGAAGAACTGGCCAGAGCAAGGAACTCTTTCATGCGGTCCTCCATGTCACTTTGACCGCAGATGGTAAACAGGGCTCCGAAGATGTTATTAATGGCCGCCGCCATGCAGTGCGTGTTATTTGAGTGGCCATCAATTGTGGCTCTGTAGAAGGAATTTTCGTTACGGGCCAGTTTTGGTATAGACACTGCCACAAAGACCATCAGTAGACAGGCAGTGAGGTGCTCACCCTCATCGAATTCTGGCTTTTTTGATTTCAGTGTAGTTGCTAATGTGGGGTCTACCTTGCATAGCAGACCCGCTGCTGAGGCCATCTCGGAAGCAACCCTAATTTGGTCGCCTCCGGGCAAATGTTCCTGAAAGTCCTTCACTGAGCTAAGCAGGAAGGGTATGCGCTTGTCCAGCACATCAACGAGGGCTTCATGCACCAGGTTGCGGAAACATATGATCACACCAATGATCGTCATGCGTTGCAGCACGCGGTCCACGTCCTGTAAGCGCTTAAATTGCTCCTTCATCACTTCAGGTTTGTCAAAACTGGTTCGCAGTGTAATGAGCACTTCCTTGTTGGTGCTCACCAGCGACTTCAACTCTTGCACCTGGTTTGCTATGTGCCACATAAGTGTTTCGTTCAATGTTTTGATACCGTAAGGTCCCACAAGTTCTGCAAGTGCTCGCAGCTCGTTGAGATCAGAGAATTCCTGCGGGTTAAATGGTACCCAGCCCTCGGGCGAAATGGGAACAAAAGCCTTTTGGTTAATGGAGAACACAATGTTGCCAGCGGAGACACGCCTTAGCAGAACCTCACTGTACCAGGTGTTGTACAAAGCGGCAATGGTTTTCTCGCCATGAGAGTCTAAAGCCTGTGTTTGCTGCAACAGGCAGTTGTTGAAAACTCGTGTTATGTCTATGTGCACGTAGTTCTCTACTGTCTGCAGCACGTTCATGTAGGCTCGAACGCTGGCCAGCAGCTCCGAGGGCTTGGCTATCTCCATTGTCTCCTGGTTGAACATCACCATGCCAACAAGATCCCGGGAAAAGCGGTGTTCCAGGTTCTGACAGAGATACTCGCGAGGGGCAAAAGCAAACTCCCAAACGTTGACCGTGGGGCAATAATTGATTGCAAAACAAAGCTCCGTCAGGGCCATGTGCAACTTGTCCATCGTCGTCAGATCCTCTCGTGTCTTTCGGTACGACTCGTCTCCCGGCTTTCGTATGTCGTCAAAATGCTTAGACTTCGATTTGTCCTTCTTCTTACGAGCAGATTGTACGGAAAGAATCTTAGCACAGTGTTTTGGCAATAGAGCGTCTGCCATTGTGCACTGCTCATCGCAAATTGTGGTTATAATGTTTTTAGCCTCCTTAGCCATTTCCTCAAGAAATATATTTACCACGCTGAGAGACCTTTCACGTATATGGTGTCGCTCCTCCGGGCACATTTCGTGCGTACAATTTTGGAAGTGGCTGCAGATTAAGGGAAACGCTATGATGTAGCGGTTCTGCGCGGGAAACTCCAAGCACATGTGGAATTGGTCGTCAAACATTTTGTTATAGAAACAGAAGATACTGAGATCCGAGGTTTCTACTAGTATTTCGTCCAAGTTATCTACCACCCTAGTGTGGAAAACCATTGAATCCAGTAGGCGGGCCAGCTCTGCATGCTCTGCGATCCTAAGTGCAGCCTTTCCCACACTCATGTACGTTTGGAGGCGGAACCAGTCCAGGCGGAATGGTCGGAAATAAAAGAGTTCGTTGTCTTCCACCTGCTTAACTGTCAGGGCTGCAGCCGTGTTGTAGAGCGAACTGAAGATTATGCTTTCGTCTTCTGGACACATTTGCAGACTTTGCATTCGAATATTAAGATCCGTGGCATCGAATCCGGACAAGTATTGCACGTAATATCGCTGCATTACCTGGCTGTATTTACGCACAAGAGCGCGGAGTTCCTCCATGTGGAATAAGAGCTCCGGCAGCTGTCGGTCTACAAGATCTTCATTGCTCTTTCCTATAAATTTAAAATAGTTAAGGTTCACAAATTTTAATTTAATCGTAAGAAAATCCTTAACTAACCTTTATTTTTGAGAAGAGGTGGGTTGTCATTATGCCTGAGGAGCCATAGAATCTCATCGCGCGCAAGACAAAGACCGATGAAAATGAATATTGCCTTAGGTCCCAGGAGGCCTGGTTGGTCGGTCATAATAAGAGCTAGCTCCTTCAAGGCTGTTCGAAGAAACTTGCGCCGCTCCCGATGCATTAAAGCAGCTTTTTGAACCGCCGTGTTGTAGGCTTCCTTTACTTCTCCGATCCGCTTGCTGTAACCTTTAATTCCGTCGAAAGTAGCCTGAATGTATTGATGAATTTGCAGGACCTCGTCGCGGAACAAGGCCACAACCCAGCTTGACTCCAGGGCGGAGAGCCAGATTTTGTTGACTTCCGGGTACTGTCCGAGCATTTGATGGTTCAGCAGCAAGCCAAAGATTATCCAGCGGTCCATTGCCTCCAGGGATATGTACTCGCAGGACATGGTGTCAGTGCGGACGGCCTTAAGAAGAATGGCCGGATTGCCTACCAGACTCAACTTTTGCATTTCCCTCCACTTGTCTGCTGGCAGGTTTCGCAGTGCATAGATGGAGGTCAGCGACCGCAACGCACTGGTTAGCAGGCGCTGGTGGGGAATGAATTCCTCGGCCAACTTTTTTAAGGGGACCTCGTAGTCCAGAATCATCTGCCCCAAGCGGGGGAAGCCCGTGTCCGCCTGATTGTTTTGCAGCTCGTAGGCGGCATTGTACAAGCCCAGAACTGCCTTGCGGTCCTCGACCCTAGACAAAACAATCATCAAGGACACGTAGGTCACAACCAAGTCCAGATAATATTTGGTCAGCTCGAAGTTCAATGTGATGTCCAGGTGAATCTGGCAGGCGTCCATCGTGGTGAGCAGTTCGCATACATTGTCCTTGAAATCAAGTAGGTCCACGAATGTGTGGTAATACAGGGACAGCGACTTAATAATCTCCGCTTTGATGTTTACAATAGCATTGAGCCCTTTGACGTCGATGTTGGGGAACCGCTTCACGATAAACTTGATGCTCGATTCCAACGACTTCTCGGAGAGGAAGCCTGGCTTCGACTTGGTGTCGCCGCATGCTTTCTTGATGTTGTATATCCGCGTAAGAATGCCCAGGCCGCGGTCATTCAAGATGATTAGTTTCTCAGCTATCTTCTGCTGGTTCGGAAAAATTGGGCGTGCCATATCCGATGACTGTTGGCGACGTCGAATGGCTGAAGGCGAGTTTCCGGTGGAGCCCAGAACACAGGTGTGCGCTGGCGAGACGTATTGGGAGGCGTGCAAGTGCTGATTTGCCCAGTACTTATACTTTTTCGTTTGTTAAATTGGCCGAAAAGGAGCGACACAAAAGTGTACACATTACTCTTCCTCTTGTTTTCGCGTTAGTGATGACCAATGGGCTGATAGCAAAGATATATTGCTATCGATAACGATAGCTACCATATATATGCTAAACTATTGATTGTTAAAAAGAAAATATACTGCTGAGAAAAAAAACATATGGCTTAATATAATTTAAGATAATTTTTTTATAATTATATATTACAGTAATTTGGTTATACTACAAATTAATAATAGCTGGTATTTGGGGTTTTAATTTATTAGAATTATTTGTCTAAGTCAGGAATAATTGCTTTCAAAACTATTGCATAGTTTATTCATTCAATTGCCAATGGCTTTCTTACTTAGTAACTTACAGTTCAGTTTTTTATTCTTATGGCTAACAAATTTATTAAAGTTGTTAATAGTAAATAAGCCTTTCTTTTTTTTTCAGTGCTGTCGTCAGCTGATTATCAAGGATGCCGCTCATCGGAACCTACTATCGATATCGCGAACCCATGAGCTAGAGAGCGATTAATGAACCACTAGTTCCGTACCTCGGGCACGTTGTGTGCCACGCAAAAACGCCGCAAGTCAGTTGAATTTCTGATATAAAAGGTGGGCGAATAAGCTCTGTTACTTGATAAATAATACAACAGTGAACTTTGACAGCCATGGGAAAAAAACTAGAGCGGAACGACGTGTGTCGGGTGCCAGAGAACATTAATTTCCCGGCCGAGGAGGAGAACGTACTGCAGAAATGGCGACACGAAAATATCTTTGAAAAGTGCAGCCAGCTGTCGAAGGGAAAGCCCAAGTAAGTGCCGCATACGATTGCATCAGCCGATCGCCAAATTTTGTGCTAATTTTCCACCTCCAAGATACACGTTCTACGATGGACCGCCCTTTGCAACCGGGCTGCCCCACTACGGACACATTCTTGCTGGCACCATCAAGGACATCGTCACACGGTACGCATACCAGCAGGGATACCATGTGGACCGTCGCTTCGGCTGGGATTGCCACGGACTGCCCGTGGAGTTCGAGATTGACAAGCTGCTGAATATCAAGGGTCCTGAGGACGTGGCCAAGATGGGAATCGCAGCCTACAATGCCGAGTGCCGGAAGATTGTCATGCGTTACGCAGATGAGTGGGAGAATGTGGTGACGCGCGTGGGTCGCTGGATTGACTTCAAGAACGATTACAAGACGTTGTACCCATGGTACATGGAGTCCATTTGGTGGATCTTCAAGCAACTGTTCGACAAGGGTCTGGTCTACCAGGGCGTTAAGGTGATGCCCTATTCCACCGCCTGCACAACGTCCCTTTCGAACTTCGAGGCCAACCAAAACTACAAGGAGGTTGTGGACCCTTGCGTAGTAGTTGCACTGGAGGCCGTTTCGTTGCCCAATACCTTCTTCCTAGTGTGGACCACCACGCCATGGACACTGCCCTCAAACTTCGCATGCTGTGTTCATCCGACGATGACCTATGTAAAAGTGCGCGACGTAAAGAGCGACCGACTTTTTGTTCTCGCAGAGTCTCGTCTCTCTTACGTGTACAAATCGGAGACGGAGTACGAAGTGAAGGAAAAGTTTGTTGGCAAAACCCTTAAGGACCTTCACTACAAGCCGCTTTTCCCTTACTTTGCGAAGCGAGGAGCTGAGGTGAAAGCTTATCGTGTCCTGGTCGACGAGTACGTGACTGAGGATTCCGGTACGGGTATTGTGCACAATGCTCCCTACTTCGGAGAAGACGATTATCGTGTGTGCCTCGCTGCGGGCCTCATCACAAAGTCCAGTGAGGTTCTCTGCCCAGTGGACGAGGCAGGACGGTTTACTAACGAGGCAAGCGATTTCGAGGGCCAATACGTCAAAGATTCTGATAAGCAAATAATGGCCGCGCTGAAGGCACGAGGAAACTTGGTTTCCAGTGGCCAGGTGAAGCATAGCTACCCATTCTGCTGGCGGTCAGACACGCCTCTTATCTATAAGGCGGTTCCTTCCTGGTTTGTGCGCGTCGAGCACATGTCTAAAAACCTGCTTGATTGCAGTTCCCAAACGTACTGGGTGCCGGACTTCGTCAAGGAGAAACGTTTTGGAAACTGGCTGAAAGAGGCCAGAGATTGGGCTGTAAGTTTTGTAAAGGAAACTTTTTTGTTATGTTTTTAAATCAAATTATATATCTAGATCTCCCGCAATCGCTACTGGGGCACGCCGATTCCTATCTGGAGGTCGCCTAGCGGTGATGAGACCGTCGTTATCGGCAGTATCAAGCAGTTAGCCGAGCTTTCCGGCGTTCAAGTCGAGGATCTTCATAGAGAAAGTATCGACCACATTGAAATACCATCGGCAGTTCCTGGAAATCCACCACTGCGTCGCATAGCTCCTGTTTTTGACTGTTGGTTTGAATCAGGTTCAATGCCGTTCGCACAACAGCATTTCCCTTTTGAAAACGAAAAGGACTTTATGAACAATTTCCCGGCTGACTTTATAGCAGAGGGTATCGATCAGACCCGAGGCTGGTTTTACACACTCCTTGTGATTTCGACGGCGCTATTTAATAAGGCACCATTTAAAAACCTCATTGCAAGTGGACTGGTCTTAGCTGCTGATGGTCAAAAAATGTCGAAGCGCAAGAAGAACTATCCCGATCCAATGGAGGTGGTCCATAAGTATGGAGCGGATGCTCTCCGACTGTACCTTATCAATTCGCCCGTCGTAAGGGCCGAGAGTCTGCGTTTTAAGGAAGAAGGTGTGCGCGACATAATCAAAGATGTGTTCCTACCGTGGTACAATGCATACCGATTCTTACTACAAAATATCGTTCGATATGAGAAGGAGGATTTGGCAGGAAATGGACAATATACTTATGATCGTGAACGCCACTTAAAGAATATGGACAAGGCCTCCGTTATAGATGTGTGGATTTTGTCTTTTAAGGAATCCTTACTCGAGTTCTTTGCCACTGAGATGAAAATGTATCGCCTGTACACTGTCGTACCCCGGCTGACAAAGTTCATTGATCAACTTACCAATTGGTATGTTCTATAAAATTTAATGATTTAAGCATGAGTTAGTTAACGCGTGAACAATTCTCTTACAGGTATGTTCGACTAAATCGACGTCGCATCAAGGGTGAATTGGGAGCTGATCAGTGCATTCAATCACTTGACACGCTTTACGATGTTCTATACACAATGGTTAAAATGATGGCTCCTTTCACGCCTTACCTTACGGAGTACATATTCCAGCGGCTGGTATTGTTCCAGCCAGCCGGAACCCTAGAGCATGCTGACTCAGTTCACTACCAGATGATGCCGGTCAGTCAGAAAAAATTTATTCGAAACGATATTGAGCGCTCGGTGGCTTTGATGCAATCAGTTGTCGAGCTGGGTCGTGTAATGCGGGATCGAAGAACCTTGCCTGTTAAGTATCCTGTTTCGGAGATCATAGCAATTCACAAGGACTCGCAAATCCTGGAGGCAATCAAGACCTTGCAGGACTTCATTCTTAGCGAACTCAATGTTCGAAAACTTACGCTAAGCTCTGATAAGGAGAAATATGGTGTAACATTGAGAGCAGAGCCTGACCACAAGGTTTGTTTATTATGAATTTCTTACCTATAAAGATAACAAAATGGATTACTTAATTTTACAGGCGCTAGGTCAGCGGCTTAAGGGCAATTTCAAAGCGGTTATGGCTGCTATCAAGGCTCTCAGGGATGATGAAATTCAGAAGCAAGTTTCGCAGGGTTACTTTGACATTCTGGATCAAAGAATTGAACTTGATGAAGTTCGCATCATTTACTGCACATCTGAGCAGGTTGGAGGAAACTTTGAGGCTCACAGCGATAATGAGGTTTTGGTACTGTTGGACATGACGCCTAACGAAGAATTGCTTGAAGAGGGCTTGGCTCGTGAGGTCATAAATAGAGTCCAGAAACTAAAAAAGAAGGCTCAACTTATACCGACCGATCCCGTTCTTATCTTCCATGAGCTAGCTGCCGATAACAAAGCTAAGCAGGAGGTCCTGGAGGCTCAGGCTCAGCTAGCCAAAGTTTTGTCCAACTATGCCAGCATAATCAAGACGGCCATTAAGTCGGAGTTTGCTCCCTATTCATCTGAGCAGGCGTCCAAGAAGCGTTTAATAGCTAGTGAGCTTGTCGATCTTAAAGGAGTTCCCTTAAAGTTGACTATTTGTTCGACTGAGGAATTACAGCTTCCTAATTTGCCTTGGTTAAATATATCCTTGGCAGAAGATCTGGTGCCACGATTTGGAAATAGCAGCAAAGCGTCTCTATTTCTGCAGCACAACGTTAGCAAGGAAATTATTTCACTGCCTACACTTCGCTCTGAGTTGGAGCACTTGTTTGGATTGTATGGAGTTAACTTTAATATTTACGTTGTTGATCACCAAAAAAGGACTACTGCACTAAAGTCTATCGATGAAAACCTAAGCGGAAAATTGCTTGTTCTAACTCGAAGCCAAGATGCACCGAAACTATCAGCAGGCTATGAACTATCCCCCGCTCCTTACTCCAAATTCATCAACCAGCATTCAGGAAAATCTATCTTCACGGAAAACCCCTTGGGACGCGCCTTATGTTAAGCTTACGGAGCTATTGGTATTTAATTGAAAACGAATCGAAACTGAAATAAATGTTGTCAACTTTTCAAAAAAGTTTTAAACCTTATGCAGCTTTGTTGATTTTGATTTTTTCCCGGGCTTTAGTATTTCTTTAATATGGTAGAATTACAAATTTAAAAGTATAGTAATGCATATTAGGTTCTAATATAGAGTTACAGTTATTCATGGGTTTGACTAGTTCAAAGCATTAAAATACTCTTCCCTCGCCAAACCCGTTACCTCACCTACTTTCTGTTAAAAATCCAAAATTAAATAACACGTTTATTTTTTTATATTTTCATTTTTATTGAAATCGCTTTTTACTCGTAATATTATTAGTTATTATATATATTTATATGGATGTTTTATCATGTATGTATATCGGCTTGCCATAATTATTTCTTTGTGTACAATTGTCTTTGTTGTCTGCATTCGATTTGTAATTTATAGCCTATACCCTCTGCACTTCTCTCGGTATCCATATATTTTAAAGACAATTTCGTACATTAAATACAATTATTGTTCGCAATTTATGTATGCTCAAACTGCCTTAACGGACTGGCCTTTTTCGTTAGTCAGTTAATATGCCTAATCATGATCTCAACTAATTAAGTAGGTTAAGCTTTTGCCCCATCCTGAAAATGTACAGATCAAAGTATTTTAAGAACAGAGGACCTGGGGTATGTACGAGATGAAGCACAGTCGAGCTCGACAACGGCATCCGCTTGGTATCTATATATTTTCCTTGTTTTCAGTCACAATTTTTCGCATTGCAGTTTTCTTTATGCTGATTTCAATTTGTTTGTTTTGTTATATGCTTTTTGGTTAATATAATGCTGCTTAATTTTATTACATACACATTCATATACGGATTTCCGATTTTTACAATTTTCGTTAGTTTGCAACATCTTATTCTGCGTAACGAGCTAAGTACTGAACGTTTTTAGCCCTTTACACAGTGAAAGATTTACAATTCGTATAAACGAACTCAGATAATGATGCATACCTTAATTTAAATTTGAAGTGTTTATCCATATTTCATTTATAATTTTATTTAATAAAATTACTAACACTTTAGCTAATTACTACGCAGTTATCTTCTGTAATATTCTGTTCTACCCTCACTGAAACAGAATCAATCGCTTACTTTCACTTTAGTTAGGTGCTTATCCTTTTTGTTTTTACGAGATTTGTCTTTAGTCTAATTCTTAAGCCTAAGTTTAGTTGTATGTATGGGTGTTTATAATACAAGGTGTGTTTTTATGGTTATAGGGGTATGTTTAAGTTCTGCGCAAGTCCTATATTTTATGCTAGGTAATATTTCAATAGTTAATAGTTTAGTTTCAATTATAAATAATTTAATAATAATTTTAAACACAAAATACCGACAAAATATCAGCCAAATTTAAGGGAGTACAGAAATTTTATCTTCCTTGCTTGAGTGTTTTTAAAAATGAGTAATTAAAAGAAACTAAACACTATGTGACATTCCCGGGTGGGATCATTACAAAAAACATTATTGTTTTTACAATTAACATGGCAAACGGTAAGAACTAAATATTGCAGCATAAAAACTAATCGTAAGAGACTATGTTTAAAAAAATGTGTAAAGTACATGCGTTGTTTGCTATTACTTTCGGTTCGATTTGAGTTAATTCGAGTTTTTCTTCGCTACACTTCAAGTTGTCAAATGAAATGTTTAGAAATATATATCACAATTTGTAAAAAGTTTTTAATGCGTTTTCCTTTGAATAAATTCAACAGCTAACATTATAAAATGAGTGAAAAGAGTCGTTAGAGTATTGTATTGCATTGAAAGGGGACTGATAAAAATTCCTTTTGATTCTTGGCTATCCAAATTAGGTAGACGCGTCTATTAAATTTAAATTCGAGCATTCGGCTTAGAGACCTATTTCGCTAAAATGAGTGTTAGGATAAAGGATACGCGCTTTTTCGTCAGTGGAGGCTTGAAAAGTATTCGTTCGTATATACACAGAGCAATTATGAAGAAGTAGGTTAAGCAGCGATCAACATTTCTGTTGCCATTTGAGAGTGGGCTGTGTTGGAAAGAGTCCAGGTTTGGACCAAAGACTAGGGAGCTACTATGCAGAACTTTAATCTTTTTACATTTATTCATTTCGTAGTTTAACATCTGTACTTATCGTATGCATAATTTGCTGTGTAATACTCATCGTTTGACATCGTAATGCAACTGGCTTGTTGGCCTGTGTTTGTCCTAACTCCAATTTCCGAAACAAGCGAGATCATTCCGTTCGTATTGGTTTGATCTATGCACTCTTGTCTCGACCAAAATCGGTTAATGGACCAATCTAAATAATACGCACCGTGGCGTAAAATGCCATTGCAAGCTGATTGCCCGTGGGGACACTGATTCTGATTTAAAAAATTACATTTAACATTACACACATGGACTAAACATACGCCTAAACTCAACATCAACATACATATTTCTGTTCCAGTGTACACATAAGAAGTTTCTTCGGTTATTCGAGGGTTGCGTTGTGGCTAATACTAAACTTTAAGCATGATTAAAGTTTATATTAATTAGTGTGTTCAATGCTTGCTTTTCCTTTGTTTTTGTTGTTGTCTTATTTTGTGTTGTGTCATCGAGAGTTGTGCTGTTGTTTTTCTTGTGGTCGCTGTTGCGCATTTCACCTAATTACAAAATCTGCTCGTCAAGTGCCTCACTGCTGTCCCTTGGCTCCATTTTGCCCACGGCAATTAGGTAGTCCTCCTGGTCACCGTATTCTTCGTCGGTCATGTCACTCTCCTCTGGCTTCGTCTCCGCCACCAGCTTCTCTCTATATGCCTCCACTCACGCACTCAGCTCGCCGAACTTGAGCTGGCGGCGGTTGGAGGCACTCCGATGGCTGCTGCCGGTCTTGCGTCGCTTACGCTTCGCGTCCCGCTGGAAAGCCACGTTACCGGGGTCGTCGGCCAGCTGCGGATACTTGTGTATGCTGTGGATATCGATTCCGTTCCAGCCGTCGACGTCACCGTGTTGGACGAGCTCCTCTTTCTCCTCCTCGGTCCAGTCGCCACGGCCTTGGAAGCCGGCAGCCACCAGCTGCTTCTCCAACTCCCAAGCCCGCTCCACTGCCCGCTTGTGGGCATGCTTTAGGATGCGGTGGCGCTCCTGCTCGGGATCAACGCCATATTTGATAATGACAACGGCGTCTGGGCCGTGAAGACGCAGCTCCTTAGCGGCGCTGCCTCCGTGGTCGCTGATTTCATGGGTTGATATGTTGAACATGCCGCCAAGGCGACGCAGCTCCTCGTTGTCGTCGCGCAGCTTCAGGACATTATCCTTTACGAAGTAAAATACGTCTTGGTCGTGAATGCTGAAGTGTAGGTCAAGGAAGTAAGAGTTGTTGAACACGCTGCTCACTACGTCCTGCACCACGCTGTTTGATCCGTCGACCACGCTAACTAACGCCCGTCCGCCGATTCTCGAGAGGAGTACACCTTCGCCGAACACACCGCGCCGGTAGCTGACACGCGGGAGCAAGTTGCGCATCTTTGGCTCCATTTTCAGCAGCGGTTTGGGCACAAAGTCAAAATCACTGAACTTCTCACTTGTTTTTTCCACGATGCACTCCAGGCCGGAGATCACGCCAAAGTCGGGGGCCAACGTGTTTGACTTGATGGAAGCCTGCGGCGTATACTGGGCCAGCTTGGTGTAGCGGCTGCTTTGCATGTTGTTCAAATCGTAGCCGAATAACTGGAGCCAGGAATCCAGATCGATCATATAGTTTTGGGGCTTGTTCGGGTTGATGGGGTCGTTGTTGTGGTAGCGGTATATAAAAACATCCGTCGGGTGTGACATCTCGGTGGCGAGCGTCTCCCACAACGGGGTCATCCATTGGCCAACGTGCGGGTCGTACTGCCGCTGCTCGGTGTACACCAGCTTTGTGTGTGGGTCGATCAGTCCGCCGTGGAAGTCGATGGGCACAAAGAACTCCGGCTTAGTGTCCTTAATGATTCGGCCGAAGGGCGTTCGCTTCATTTCCTTGACAATGCTGCCATTCTGATCAAAGAAGGCTAGTGGCGAGCCGTTCTGGTCGGTGGCCACGTAGTAGCGCTGGTCCTCATGCTCCAAAGCGATTAGCATGTCGCGGTCATCGTAGAACAGCTTCATGGTGCGGCTGATCTTCGGGAAGTGAACGTGGGTCACGAGATGAGGAGTGCGAGGATTGGCGTAGTAGTACTGCGTGGTGTTACCTTTGTTATCATGCCAGGCCACGAGGCGGCTGCGGTCGTCGTAGTAGTACCAGCTCTGGAAACGTTCCCTTTCGAACGAGTGAATCAGTTGTCCGCGGTTGTTGTAGCGGTACTTCTGCTCACCGCGCTTCACAACGAAGCCGCGGGCATCGTAGTTGTTGAACTCCACATCGCCTACCTTGATCACCCGGTCTCCGATGTCGTAGCCCAGGTTGAACTTCTCACCCTGGTCAACCACGCCAACAGTGTTGCCGTTCTCGTCGAACAGATACTTCCAGTTGTTGGTGCCCAGGACCTCAACAACATGTCCGTCGGCATTGTAGTTAATCTTATCAAAGGCTGTCGATCTACCGAAGGTCGTCTTTTGCGACTTGATGCGGTTGCGAAGATCGTAGTCCAACTCAAGGCGGAACACATCAATGTTCTTCACGTTCATTAGCACGCTCTTAACCCGTCCATGCTGGTCGTAGTCCACAATGGCGAAGAATTGTTTGGCAGAGTCCTGTATGACTGTTCGGTTAAAAGCGTTGCGCGTGATCTTCAGGTCCTGCACGACCTCCAGTTGTCCCAAGTTTTGGCTGTACTTGTACCGCGTGGTTGGTAATTCCTTATCGTCGATGGCCATCTCGATGCCGCTGAGACGGGCGTTTCCGTCGTAGGCGTACTTGTAGCGCGCCGAGGCCAGCGAGTTCTTGGAGCCGAAGCGCAACTTCTCGTCCTTTAGGATACCTGCATGGTATTTAAACTCTCGGCGCAACTCGAAGCCCGGCTCCTGCACCTCCACGGACTTTACCAGGCTAGTTGTATCCTGGTAGGTATAGTGGGTGCTGGACAATCCTGCGAGGATCGTCTCCAGTCGTCCGGCAGTATCATGTACGAATGCCACCTGCAAATATTAAGAAATTTTTATTTCTATTCGGCATAGATTCCGACAACGACATGCAGAACAATATTTTGTTCTTGACTATAAAAATCTTTTATTCTGATTTACTTACCTTGCCAGATTGGTGGGGGTGGATTTTGGCCAAGATCTGTCCTTCGTCGTTATATAGAATCTCGAAGGGGTGTCGGTTGATTGGTGAATAGTATTGGTACTTAAAGAAGCCAAGAGAAGTTTGCAGGGAGAATGCGTGAATGTGTCCACGAGGTGTCGTCAGGCTCTGGAGTGCACCTGCATCATCGTACTGCAGGAGATAATCAGAACGTCTAGGCGTAGTCACCTTCAGCGGTAACGAGCCAAACATGTCCTTGAATGCGTAGACCATTGTTGAGCCATCGCCGTACTTGATCTCGTTCAGACGGCCATTGCGGTCGAAAGAGTAGGCTTCTTGCAGGACACCCCACTTCCAACTGACCAGACGTCCGAACCGATCGTACTCCAAGTCCACGTCCGCGTAGTCGCCGGACTGCGGTCGGAAGCTGATGGGGCGGGAAGTGCGATCGTAGGTCACGTTAAGCAGCTCCTGCTTGTCGTCCACCATAACGACCACCGACTGGGTCTCGCGGTCGTACTCCAAAGTCAGCACGTTGTCTCCGTTCACACGCAGCTTACGTCCAACTTCGGTTACGGGACGTGGCGGTCCCTTGCTCTGTTTTCCCGCTTGCAGCGGCTGCTGCCGGCGCACAAAGTAGCGCCACTCAAACCTGTTGGCCAAGTCACCAGCAATCTCAGTGCGTTGCTTAGCCGGGACCGGGTAGCTCTCGCCAAGCAGTGGACTTTGTTCTGCCAGAATGGTATAAGGTGCCACTTCCATCTGCAGGTTGTGGCCCCATGGAGTGATGCTTGTGGTGGAGCCGTCCATGTCAACGGTGGTACGCGACTCGGCGGCTCCGTTGCGCACAATAACGGTGGCACCTTGGATCAGCAGTGACATTTCCTTCTGGGCGTTCTCCGAAACCTTTACCTGGGCTCCCTTCACGCTCAGGTCGAAGCTCAGCTCGATGACACGACCGGTGGGAGTCACTGCAGAAGTGAGGCGACCAAACTCATCGTAGTTGTAAACGTAGGATCGTCCGGTGGAGTCCAGCTTGGTTCGTAGCAGACCGGTGGGGCCGTGATATTCGTAGGTCACATTGTAGTTGTCTGGAGTGCTCAGCTCGTGCAGCATTTTCATCCTGGTCATGCGCAGGCGGCACTTTTGACCCTTCGTGTTCTCGATGGAATTTACCTGAGAAGTGTAATCTCGAAGCAGGAACACTTTGTTGCCAGCCGCGTCTGTTACGGTGCTCAGTTTTCCGTTGGAGGTGTTTACGTTGTAGGTAAACACATAGGTCGTCTCTCCGGTCAGGATGTTGCGTGTGGACACGTGCTGTCCGAATCGGTTGAAAATGTATATCTCCTGCATGTCAGGTGCGTAGATCTCGTACTCGCGCGACGGACTTGCCTCTGGGATGCTCGACATAACGGAGCGGATACGGTAGTTGGCCTGGTCCGCGATGTGTACATGGCTATCGGGTGTGACAGCAAGGGCGGCGATCGTGTTGAACTTGGCACTGGTGGCCAGATAGTGTTCCGCTTCGAAGCAGTCGCAACCGCGCTCCAGGCAATTGCACTTGGATTCGGCACCAGCAAACGGAGCGATCCTTCCGTCCGTGCCGATCACGCGCACCCGGTTTATTCGTTGAGAGTCGCTTTCCGCCACGTAAAGCTCACCGAGTGGACCGAACGCGATAGACTGCGGCATCACCAGGGTAGCGTGGGTAGCCAGATCCGTATCGTAGGCAGTGGAGGCTGTGGCGCAATGTAGGGGACGGCCGGAGATGACGCGCACACGACCGTCTGGTGTCATCCGCAGGATCATGTGGTCGTCGATTATGTGCAGCGTGTTGTCCATCGGGGAGACTGCTAGCTCAGTGGGCCAGCGAAGATGCATCTCCTCCAGCTTCAGGGTTCCCTCGCAGGGAATTGGCTTCCAGTGGGACTTGTGCATGTGGTTGCCGATCAGAGTGCTTACAATTCCATCCCGGTCCACCATACGGATATTAGTTCCGTCTGCAAAGTACAAGATGTTGTCGCTCGAAATCGCAATGCCTTTCGGATAAGCCAATTTGGCATCCTTTGCCAGTGCCCCATCGCCGCAGTGCGCTTCGTCACCAGGAAGACAGCGCTCCCCGGAGCCCACAACCGCTTCCCAGTTTAGTTCCGGTTGCGAGTAGTCGTTGGTGTCGCGTACCCGAATGATTTGGTGTGATTCTGGATCCGAAACATAAAGAGTTCCGTCGAGCGGGCTGAGGGCCATGTGGTAGCGGTACGAGACGCGAGTCGCGTTCAGCTTGACCACAGTGCGGATGCTGCCGTCGGTCATGATGCGGCGGATGTAATTAAAATCACCGACGAAAAGACTGCCGTCAGGAGCGGCGGCCAGTGCGACGGGTGCCAGAAGTCGCTGCTTTGTCGCCTGGCCGTCGCAATCGGGACACTCCAGAGGCCGCTGGTGGCCATCTCCCATTGTGGTCAGGATGATTCGCGGCTTATTGCGCAGATATATGTTTGAGCCGTCGCCCTTTTGCAGAATTCCCTCGTGGAAGTTGTAGCGGTGATGGATGTCCAGGTTCCACCCACCCACTTCTGAGATCGACATGTCGTGACCGCTTAGCTTAGTTGTTTGAATGTCCCACACAATGTCAGTGCAGTCGGTGTACTGGTAGCCAACCTTCACCACGGCCGTGGTTACACCGTAGACTCGTTGCCGGTAGATGTTGAGTCGGTTCCAGGCGTACGTGAACTTAATTCCCGGATCTGCTTCGAATATTCGTTCAAAGAGTATTCCCTCGATTGTTATGCGGAGATGGATAAGATGTAGCGATGTCGGAATCACATCCGGAGTTAACTGCAGCTTAATAGTGGAAAGGTAGCCGGCAGCACGCGATGAGTGGTAAACCAGGTTGAGGCCTGTACCCGGGATCTGCAACGACTCCTGAATCACTTGAGATTCAGCAAGAATGGCGCTGCGATCGGGACAGGCTCCCTGAAACCCGTGCTTCCACGAAGCCAGCACCACGGGCTTCATCAGGTCGTAGTCGTGTGCAAAGCATGTGTGTGTCGTAGTTACGGCCAATCCCTTTTCCTCGGACATACTCATGACGACCAAGTCAATAATCACGACCTCGTTCCATGGAACTTGCACGATGCGCGACTGCGGCCGGAAAGGTGCGCGTCCGAACTGCAGCGTTACGGCTCCACCACCGTTAACCATTAGGTCGAACCATCCATCATCTCGGGTCAGGGTGAAGCCCTCTAGGAGCGTGGTGGTGGACACTCGCACACCCACCAGTCCCATGCCCAGAGATGTAACAACGCGGCCTCTGATCACCGCTGATCGACTGTTAAAAGGACAGAGAACATGTATTAGTCGGGTCTAGCAGGGATTGGGGCTTCTAGTTTATGTCTAGATATAGATTAGCTAGGCTAGCAAGCAGTCAAACTGAGGATTTGTAACTACTTGAGCAATAAATAAGTACAAATAATAAGAATTCACACGCACAGAACATAATACTCGTTTGAACACATAAAGGTATTACAAGTTGAACAATATATAGTATGTTATTTATGGCTCGTGTTTGTGACCTAGCATTGACCTAAGTACGAGTGGGAGAATGAGTTTTCCATAGCTTAGAACTAAAAACCCAATGTGTTTTGGCCTGGTTGTCTGGATAATAAGTTTGGGCAATGAACTTAAAATAAACTACCAACTGAGCTTTAAAGAAACAAGGATAGCTACACTAATAACGAAATGATAATGGCAATGGTAACTGTAATTGTACCGGTAATGATAATGATAATGGTAAAGTTTTCGAAATAAATTGCGAATGGAGCCAAGTTAACGAGACTTAAAGTATACAAAAGTGTACCAAACAACCATTGAGAATTATTAGTAGTATAGTAGAGTAGTAGTTTTAGTAGTATTTTAGTACCGCTTTTCGCTTGCTTACCTTGCATTGAAATAATTCCAAAAAATGCTGTTAGTATATGATTTGTTTTCGTTATCGCGCAACAAAGAGTATGGGCAACAATATCGAGTACCGAGTAACAAGAGCGTTTAGCATTCGTTGTTAATGCAAAGCATTCGGAATTTTTGGACGCGTAGTTGGGTATTATGGTAGTGAGTATGTGCGTAGTTAGTAGTGAGTGGTAGTATCGAGTAGAACAGGAGTAATTTAGTAGTAGGTGGCATGTATTATTTAAAACACGGTTTAGGGAGCGCGTGTGGAGAAGAAAAGAGAGCAGAGAGAAAATAATTGAATTAGCATGGTTGTCTATGGTCTAGTTAGCTAGAATTTGTGTGTTGATATCGTTTGGGGACCCTAAATCTCAGTTCCATTTCGATCACACCGAAATCGCGACGTCTGGATAACTTAAGTGTAACTAATCTGAATACCTAGGGTGCTTAACATATTTCTTAAATCAAATGCACTTAGGAGCTAACTTAGATTGTTTCTGTCTAGGGTTCGATTTAACAAAGGACATATAGGGTTTTATTTACAAGATTTTAATGGGATATTTGGTATGTGGTGTGTATGGATATGTTTTTATTTGAGGGATTTTTTTAGACGAGGGCACGAAAATTAAAATGAAATATTTAAACATAGAAAATTATTAATTATGCAAACTATTTGATTATTATTTTTTCGGTAGTATATGTTTAGTTACAGTAGTATAACCAACTAGACTCTCAAAATTTTACAGTAGACGATTTAAGCTCGTCCGCCAATTTTGGAAAATATACACAGCCACAGCGGCCTCGATTTCGAATGGTAACTAAAAACTGTCCAGGGCAAACTGGCTACCACGAATAACCTACCTTTCGTTAAAGGTTTCCAGTTTGGCGTAGTTCTGCAGGCTGCTCTCGTCGATGAGGAACTTCATCCGCTCAAAGAAAGAGGCCGTAATAGCTGGCGGCTGTTTTCTGAGCAGCACATCAATGGGCTTCGGAGCTGAAACACATAGTTGGGAGGTCTTGCATACGTGGCTGGCACAGCACTCAGGATCCTCGCAATCAACCAAGCCATCTAGGATCGATAATCGGTATTAGAGAATTCGCTTATCAACGCTCCGAATCTGCTACTCACCCTTGTCGTTGTCCTTGCTGTCGCCACAGTTCAACTCCAGTGCAATCCCACAGTCCGGCCCGTCCCAGCCCTCGTAGCAGCGACACTCCCATTGACCCTCGCCACTTACACGGCACTGGCCATGCCCGGCGCAGCTATTGGGACAGCCCTCGATGGTGCAGTGCTTTCCGTTCCATCCAGTAACGCACAGACAAGTACCATTCTTGCACTGGCCATGCTCGTTACAGCGGACGTCGCACAACCGGGTGTTGCAATACTCGCCACCCCACTCCGGGTCGCATGCACAAGCGTCACCTTCACAACGTCCGTGCTGACCGCAGTCCAAGTCGCACAGCTCCTTGGAACAATCGTCCCCACTCCACTTTGCCTCGCAGGTACAGGTCTGTGTGTCCAGGTCGAAGGTGCCGTGGCCGGAACAGTCGGGGAGGCACTGCAGCGCATCCTGGTCCATGGTAGCGCAGTCAGGTCCCTTCCAGCCCTTCTTGCATATGCAAGTGCCATCGGCGCAGAATCCGTGGCCTGAGCAGTTCGGATGTGGGCAGTCAACTGGGAAAAAAAGCGAAAGAGTGTTAGAAAGTGTCAGGATGGGACAGAGCAAGCTGGATTTGGAAAAAGGATCCTATATCCTGGCGCTACCTTCTTCGCAGAATTTGCCTTTGTAGCCGCGCATGCATTGGCATTTTCCACTGACACAGTGGCCGTGCCCACTGCAGTCGGCCACCTCGCACTCGTCGTGGCGCAGAGAGCACTCCTTGCCCTTCCAGCCCGGGTTACAGATGCACTCTCCGTTGGTGTACTCGCCATGTTGGGAGCACAGTACGGGGCACACGCTCTCGCTGCAGTCGTCGCCCCCGAAGCCGGGGTTGCACTGGCAGTGACCCAGCAGGCACTGACCGTTGCCGGAGCAGCCGTTGGGACAGTTTTGGGTCATGTCCTCGGCTACGGCCGCGTAGAAGGTCAGCTCCTGCACGTCCCCGTCGTCGTTGTAAAGCGAGACGAACCAGTGCCCCGGCTCCATATAGCGTGTCACCTCCCGAGTTATCGACAGCTGTTCAAAATTAGGCCATGCGAGCGATCGGGCGAGTGATTGGTGCAGTGAGTGATGAATGAAACGTTGGTGCATGAAAAAATGACTTGAGTTAGTATCGATCAGGAAAGGGCCATTTGGATGCAGGCTACTTACGTGAGCGGCCCGGGCCGTTCGTGTGCTGGCACTAAATCCACTGAGCACTTCCTTAAAGTGGTACTGCGTGTGGGTGGGTAGGGCGTTGCGTCGGCCGTATACACCGATGGAGGCGCCCCTCGGAATCGTGTAGTCGAACTTAACGTAGGCAGGTTCCGACTGGTAAAACTGCATGTTCCAGTAGCTGTACGGCTGGATCTCCTTGGTCAGCTTCTGGCCGAGAGTAATCTGGCCAAAGGTAGTGCCGTCCGGTGGGAAACTGCGTGCAGGGAATGTTCGGGCTCCTGATTCGACAGCGGCGGCAAAGCGATGGCAATGTTTTTGAGAGTACAATGAGGGGATGATAGAGATACAAAGAGGATTAGATTCTGGTTAGTCATTGATGATGTATATTGTGATTCGCTAGTGCTACACGATTTTATACAGGACTTAGTCTATCATAGTCGCGAATCCCCCCAATGGAGTTTTCCCTGCTAGGTTAGTAAATGGAAACACGAATAATATACAGAATCAAGCCAGCCAGGCTGGTGCTGGATGCTGATGTGATGCCAATACAATATTTGATGCTTTGGGATATTTTGTACAAATGAGGACTTATGAGAAATTATCTGGTTTAGTTAGATAGACTAGGAGTTAACAGGCTGTACAGCGCTTAGTAAGGTTATTCAAACGCTGGTTAGAGAAGCGGAGGTTAACAACAAATGCATTGTGCACAATTCACCTTCCAGTATTAGTACTGGCATCACATCAGGGCATGCAAACGGCACACCACCAGCACCAACAGCGGGTTCAGTAAAGGCGGCAATGTGGTTATCGATCTCAGTGCTAGGGAGGTTAGTAGCCGTGCTTGAAGAAGGTGTTTGCTCCTCATCTCTAACCCCGTCTTCGTCATCCTCCTCCTCGCTATGGAAGGGGTTAATAGGTGCCGAGATCGTGCTCGTCGTAACAGTTTTGGCTGGTGGGGCAGAGTCGATGTCAACGGTGTCATCCAGATAGATGGGCGCTGGAGGCGGGAGGCAACTGCACGGGCAGTCAGGCATGCGCGGTGGTGGTTCCGGAACACAACTGTCTGCCTGGGCAGTCGGTTTCTCATGCGTCAGGACCTCCTTGATGAAGTGGGGTCCTCCGCCCGTGGGCACTTCGACGTGCAAGGTGTAAACGGAGTCACTGCCCTCGTCTGTGGCTATAGTCAGATTCAGGAATATGCGTTTGCCCGGCAGATCAACTCGCTCACTCACATACGGTTTAAGGGGCTCTAGTTGGGGTTGTTTTTCGTCACCCTGCTGATGGCCTTTCAGTACCTCGTTTTGACTTCTATCTATATGCTGAGATGGTTGATTTTTTGGTGCCATATTTTCCTTATCTGCCGTCTTGTAAATCTCCTCCTCGTGGGAGATCGTCAATCCATCTAGTTTTACTATATCGATATCCTCATAGTGCGAAGCATCATTCATCATCAGATCCGATTCAGATTGAAGTGATTGTAGTGACGCTTTTCCAGTTTGCTGACTCACCTTACCTTGATACCAAGAAGTGGATGAGTAATAGGCACAAATGGAATAGAATTGGGAATCAGGCTCAAGAAACATTATAATTATGCTTTCATTTAAACCTATGCGCAAATGGCAGACCATTTAAAATTATACATTCAAATAGAAATTTAATATATTAAGTCATTCTCAATAAAAGTCCGTAGGGCGAAAGCATTAATTGTACATTTCTTGAGCCTGAACTCAATCGCAATTCTATACCACTGGCGGGGCTCGACTTCCAGTCGATGTCGGCTTGATTTATACCTTGTGGGGGTGTGCCCGGCGAGGTCGGCTCCTTACTGTCTACCTCATAGTTGTCAGCTAAATCACGCTCATTATTGATATCATCAGTGGCAGGTTTCTCCGTCTGCAAGCCCCCAGCATCGGTCCCTTTGATTTGAAAATCATGTTCAATGGCAGGCTGGTGCGAGACGGCGGCGAAAGTCCTTTGAGCTGTCTGTGATGGGGGGGTGTTGATTTCAACAATGTCATCGGTGTCGCTCCTTACAGTCGTCTCCGGCGTTGGGCCTGAGCTGCTGTTGTCACTTTGATTATCGTCATCAATAACAGCAGGCAATGTGCTGGTCTCCGACTCCGTCGTCAGCTCCGTTGCCATCCCGATCGCTTCGTGGCGCTCCAGCTTCTGCTCATCCTCCTCCTCCTCCTCCTCATGCTTAATATGCTCCGCTTCCACCGTTCCGTGGTCATATTTCCTCCTCTTGTTGACCAGTGTTTTAGCAGCGCTGCGTAAATTGCTGTTTAATGATTTGCCAAATTGTTGCCCCGTCTTGGTTCTACGGATGAGCGAAGGGGTGGTCTCCGGCTCAACTTCGTCTTCATAGACATAGTCGTAGCTGGTGTCCGGGGTGTCTTCGCTCCTTTGGGTACCGTATACTCCATCCATTCGGGGTAAAGTTTTATTGCCACTGCCGTGAACATCAGTCGGGCTTTTTGCTAGGGTAGTTGCCAAATACTTTTCAGCCGCCTGCTGGTTGAGGCTTTCGTTTGTAATTAAGTCACTGAAAGTTCCATCTGTAGCCACATCATCTTCGCCCTGCTCCTCGTTTAGGCTTCGGCGATGTCGACGTCCTCTTTCTCCTGCCCCACGGACTGACAGCCGCGTTGACATCGCTCGTCCTACAGGTAACACAGTGAACGAATCGAATGGAATCGAAACTTGGTGGTTTAGGAAAGCCCTTGTGGTTTGAACGCTCCTTTGAAAGCCACCCCTAGTCACTTGGCTTTTTTAATTTAGCGTTAAATGTGTTTTTAATTTAATCCTAGCAGTCTAACTCTTAGTCGGTTAAAGAGGTCCTACGTTAAAGGCTGGAGAGCGCTTGAAAAAGAGAAAGCCGAACTTTGACACTAAAAACTTTCGACTGTCTATTTTAGCTGCTGCCTTCTCGGCTGCCTTGCTGTCAATTCAAAAATGTAATTAATGCAATTTTTTAGCCGACAAATCCCAAAGAACGCGCTCAAGTTGAACTTTAATTGAAAGAAATGGGAAGGCGTTTCGAGGAATAATGAAAACGGCATTCGCATAATCCCCATTCGGCGTAGGCGTCTGTCTGTCTGTCAGGAGCAAACTTCGGGCTAAAAAATCCTACAAAAGCAATAAACTTTTGTCTCCGCCGGAGGGCGCTAAGCGCTAAATACTCCGACATCTTGGCTTTCTCTCAATCGGTCTCTCTCAGCTTCCCCTCTTGGTAGCTGGCTGGCAAAACTTGCAAAAACTCATTTAAAAATAATTAAAAGTTGTGCATAATTACCTCCATTATTGGCATTCGCCAGGGACGAGGACAGCGAAGGCGTTAGAGAGGATTGGGAGGAAGACGTGGCCGCCGAGGACGTGGCCTCCGCGGAGGCCGACGTCGACTGCAGTCCTTGGGCGGTGCCGCTGTTCGAGGTGGCCGTCGTCACAGTGGCCGCGGAAGATCCACCGCCGGATCCCACTCCTGCTGCTCCGAGTCCCGATTGTCCCTGGGCCAGTCCGATTCCTTGTCCGTTCTTCGCGCGCACCGATGAATTGTGCAGCTTGGAGAGGTCCGTGTTCGTGCTCTTGGCAGCCGTGACCTCAGAGGCCTCGTTGCCGACTAGAACGGAGCAGGGTGGTGACTGATTCCATTTTATAACGCCGGTGGTGGTTAGCAGGATAAGCATGACCACGAAGGCGAAGAGCACCGAGATGGATCCTATACCGAACCACGGCGAGGAGCAGCGCGCGACCAGGTCCTTGCGGAAGTTCATCGGCGCCGAGTAGTGGTGTGCGGGCAGTCCGTTCATGACGCTGCGCTGCGGCAGCACAGGACCCATGCAGCCCTGCGTGCTCCGCTCGTAGCCCTTCAGCGTATCCTTCGTGGGTGTGGAGCAGGCCGAGCCGCTCTTGAAGTCGATGGGTGATCCCTTGTTGATGTCTGCAACGGAATGGGATTGGTGAAAAGAGTTAGTAATCAATTCGGTCATTTGAGCGTGCGATTTTCCATTTAAAGGAAAAGTGGGAAGTGGAGAAGGAGAGCTGGGTCTGTGCAGACCATCCGCACACTATTGTACTTTGCTTATCGCCATTTGGCGCAAATTTCATTTGTATAAAAGGATTTGCACAAGGATAACAAACTGACATTCAACATAACCTCAAACAAACGAGACGACAGACGAAACAAAGCTGAAAAAAGGACGAGGCGAAATAAAACGGACGAACAGCGAATGAATGGATGAAGTAAGCAGCGCAAATGACCAGCGACAATGACGTTGGCAAAACAGGAGCCAGCGGTAGAAATGGTAAAAAAGTGAGGAGAAAGGTTTTCCCGGCAGCCTGGTGATGTGGATCCAGAGGTGCCCAGGGCTTGGCTCTGGCGGAATGAATTGAAGTGAAAAAAGGCAACGCCGCAGGACGGCCAGTGCGGTGGTGACAGAGCCAGGACCAAAGGACAGCGTAAGTTGAAATCATTTGTTGATGCCATGATGATAATTCGATTAAGTGACATGGAGCAGTGGTAACACGGTAGTCGTTTTGAACGTGGTTGAATCCCCCCCCCCCCCCCCCCCTCTGTGACTGGGAAATGCCATTTTAGGGCGGAGAGCCTTTGTCCAAGTGAGACTCAGCCGGGCAAGAGTCGGTCATATTTTGGCCCGCTCACTTTCACGCAAGGCTTAGGCGGTCTTTTTTTTCATTGGCAGACTCCAAGCCACATTCGCACATTCACCGGCGACATGTGGCTTAAATGCGAGCGGGTGTCAAACGTTCGCTTTCACCAAAAATCGTAATTTTTGGCAAAACGAGCCACGGCAGTCGGGAATCCGCAAGCCCACAAGAGCATAGTTTGTACTAACCCACAACGATTTGCCCAGCCCAGCCCAGCCCGGTCTCGACTCGACTTGTGGCTAGTTTTGACCCTGTCCCTTCGTTTGTGCCCAATGATAGCGTGAATAATGTCTGCGTCATTTTTTTGCACATATAAACACATTTGTGGAAATGTGCGGATGAGTATTAAAGATGCCTACTAAGCGTATACGGAATGTTAGATTTATTTAATGTCAAGATACCGCCATATGTGAGCGGGAAAGTGGGGCGGTGGACGGCAGGGAGATGCATAAATTCCCAGGGAGGAGATCCCCAATCCAGTCGCAAAGGTTAAGCCGAGAGTTCTGGGCGAGCCCCAGAGTTGGCTGCCTCGTTAAGGGGGCGTGGCAGGGCGGGCAGTTTTTATGACCGAGACGTGTGGCGAAAGGGATGGCAGCAGTGGCACTAGTATTTGTGTGTGAATAATTAACGAACGCATAATAGCAGTTAGTAGTAGGAGCCGGGCCAATGACTGATATAAATTCACACAAGTTAATGGGCGCTGGATGCTTTTAAAAAAAGGAGGTGCTCCTGCTTCCCGGAAGCGTTTGGTGGGTGATGCGATGAAAGTACTGCGGGGTCATTAAACGTAATGGCAGACACGACAAAGTATGCCACGATAAATGGCATCCACCGCCCACACGGGGTCAATTTATCGGCCGAATAGATCACAAATATGTCTGCTTTGGCTCGTTTCTGCCCCGCAAACGACCCAATCACTTCTGCCAGATCTCTCACCCCAGTTCTTCGAACTTTCAGCCTGATTGCAGTATTCGAATAAGCTGAATGAGCTGTTTGTCGTGATTGGCTCTAACCCCTTGGAACTTCGAATTTTTCGGGCTTGAAAATTGCAACTCCTTCTCGGCCAGCTACACACTTTAATGGGCTGGGACATAAAATTTCGGTTTATTAATTTCATTCCATTTTATTGCATTGACATTTTATGCAAAATGGGGATTAAGCCTGCGGTCGTTTTATGAACCCAAGAGTAAATCGCTTAAATTAAAATAGCACAGCCGCCAGCGAGCGTGGTGGTGAGATTGGCGATATTTTAGCCGCCCAGTTACATCGAGGACAATAAAAATATAAATAGTGTGGCAAGCGCAGCTGGCAGTAATGGCGATGGTATAATGTGTTGTGTGTTTTGTTTCTGTTGGCGTCAACCCCTCCAGGCCACAAAAGTACGGCAACAAGCTGGCGCCACCACCCCCGGGAGTGCAACAGAAATGTGATTTATGCTGCGTGCAATTTAACATTTTTAATAATATTAAAATTACAAATTTATACACATCCCCATCGCACTTGTGTGCGCGCTCCAAGGTGTCGCATACCAATAAACTCCCTAAGTTGGCTGGGCGAAAGCAGGCCAAAAGTGAATGGGGCGAGTGGCTGGCTTGATTTCATTTTAATTGGCTTTCCAGGCGGCTGGTTTTCACCCTACTGGCCTCCAACTTCCCTCTCAGTGCGCCTGAAGATGGAAATGGGATGGATGGTTGTGGCGGAGTACTCGACCCTAAGATACCCTGACCCGTAATATGTTAAGGCAAGCGTAGTACAAAAACACCGAATATCCTTTGACCAATTCAGTTTATAGCACCACTAGGTGTTAACGGAAGAATATTGTCTTCAAACAGAAAGCAACTAACTTTTTAAGGTTCTACTCCTTTTACATACAGCTCGACGAATGTTTCCTTGTAATGGGGGAGGGGAGTTGTTGGGGAGGCTACATTTCCTTGAAGTGGAAAGTTTACATACGCTCTGCTTCTTCAAACTAAAATTTTCGCAGGGTTAACAGACCGGAGAATTGGGCGTATGGTGAACTTACGAAGCCTGCCCCAGGAGGGCCAAATCCAATTGAGATTCAATGCGCAGTCAGTGCTTTTTTGGGGATTTTGGCTGAGCTCCCATCCAATGGGCACACGCAACAATTGTGTGTTAAGTACTTTTTGAGTAATTGCCTTTTCGGGAGTCCGGCAAACTTGCACGGTCCTGGCTACAACAAATTTGCATAGCCGTTAATGAACATTTGCTAATATTTTGAGCACTAAAAAACATCGCCATTAAGTGGGGATGCCATGCCCCGGCTCCTGTTCTGGGCGCCAAAGCGTGCGACAATCAAATAAAAGTACATGAAAAACACATAAAGGCACATAAAGGGGTATCCAGCTAACGCTCTGTATTTTTTGTTGCGCCTCGCATTTTAATGGTAAAACTCGACGATTGCTTGAAACAAACAGGTGAGCGGCGAGGGAAGTGGAGCCCCGCCATGTTCGTAATGGAGTTTGCAAACAAACATGGCCGCCGGGGAAAAATCACATAATTTACACGTTTGCATTTAAGTATTAAGTGGGCTGGGGAAATCGGGAGATGGGGCGGCAAAGTGTTTCGTTTACTTTTACCGCGTCTGTTTGCGAGGCTCAGCAGTTGTTCCGCTAAGTGTGTGTGTATAGGTATTTTAGCTTGTTTCTGGCCCCGACTGAGTTTTATGTGCACAGGAAGCAATTTTTGGGTCGACTTTATTGCCCCTGTCGTCGTCATCGGTGTTGATGTTGATTTTAAAGCGTTTAATGGCCTCGCGTTTCACTGTGTCCTGGCCTAAATTGAAAAGAAACCCCGTACAGGTTCCGGACGAGCGAAAGTTGAAGGTTCAGCGGCAGAAAGGAGATCTGGGCTTATATGTTTGAACAAAGTGCTGGGATTTCCAGAGATTTGCGTTGGAATTTGATGGGGTTGCTGCCGCCGTTGTCTGCGAAGGGATGTGCGAAGGAGGTTATGATGGATTCACAATGAGGCGATGTGTGAAGGAGGTTGAGACGAACGCCCGGGAGCGTTGGGGTGGAAATGTAGGACACGAAACACGGCCCGCAACTCAACCCGTAAGTATAACTCAAACTTCCCATGCATCCAATCCCGCATTCATGGGCCGGTTATTATGCTAGGAATAATGCAGAAATGTTTTGATTGGCGCCCCGCTCAAGTCGCTACATTCGCAATTACGACCGTAAGTGGGCATAAATTGCGATACTACGAATAGCTTTTCTGACTGCCATCCTCTTCGCCGTGTCCTTTGTTCTTTGGCTGCTAATAATCAAAAATTCCATTTAAAACTTTAAACTCATTACTGAATGTTTAATGTGCGCTCGTTTCTCGCTTGCCCTGCTGTTGTTATTTTTATTGTTGCCGCCGCCGCCGCTCTTGTGCGATAAATCAACACAAAAAATTCTGCAATTTGTTAGGCGCGCAAAGACGGCAGGACAGCCAGGGAGTCAGGCAGACAAGGACAATAAAGGACTTGGGTCCGGGAGCGGTCTCTCTAACGATGCGGCAACCTGTCGACGTCCGTGAAGATACCCCAAAAGGGTCGTAGTCTTCGGTGCCATATTGTTTCAAGCAGGCGGCGCACAGCGGGCGACCCCAGCACCGCCTCAAGCTCTAATCAAGTGTGTGTCTGTGGGTGAGTGAGTCGTGGCGTTAAGACTGGATCCGGATTGGCATTCCGGGTTCCGGGTGCCGTGTTCCGGACTCTGGATTCCGTGCGCCGTAGTTCGTATGCCGGAATCCGGAGGCTTAATAGCACAGCCGAGATGAGTGTCACGCGGGTGGGGTACAAACTTTCGGCACGATTTGCATGTAAATTAATTGCCCTCGCCGTGTGCCCGTGGCCCGTAGCCATGCAGACGGATTTTTTGCTGCTTAAGCAACCCTCAGGGCGAGATAAGTCGTATAAATTATAGCAATTTAATAAGTTTTAAATATACGCATCCGGCTGGCTTCGCCGCCTCGGTCTTTCTTTGTCTGTCTCCCGAAAAGTTGGTAAAATCTTGCAGCAAAGTTTACGGCGCACTCCACACCAGACCCCAGGGTGGAGTACTCACAATCCCGAATCCAGAACCCAAAACCCAGAATCCAGAATCCAGACTCGTGACTACAGGTTGTCCTGACTCCCTTCTGCTCCTGGTGCTATAACTCAAGACAAAAACTGTTGCCGATTAAAATTGTCGGTTGGGCATTAATTTTATGTCACGATGCGCTCGCAGCCGACGTGCCGTGTGATAAGGTGGCGTCTCCCCCGCTCCCCCGATCCTTGGCGTGTCCTTGGCGTTCTGCGTAGCCTGGCTGTCTGGGTGGGCTGGGTGGCTCTTAACAGTTCAGTTTTGTTCTCGCTCTAAATGAGTTTATGCAAGTGTGAAAATAAGTCTCTTAATGGCCCGGGCGGGCAGTTAATGAGTTGAAAGTGGCGGGCCACGTGGATAATGCTCCTTTGTCCGCCCCACGGACTTTTCGCCCTGGCTCCTTTAATTTTTCTTTACCTTTTCGGGTTGCGGAAGGCGGGGGAAACAAAACTTAATTTGTTGTTGCAGGTGAGACGAATAAATTATTTGATAACAGTTTCAGTTTTCCCAGCATAAATAAGATTTCTCGAGCGTTCGCTCGCCTCGCCTTGTTTGCCGAACTGATGGGGATCGCGGTGGGGGGCTGGGGGCGCGGTGGGGCTGGTTTGTTTACCGTTAGTCGCTTAATGCCCGGCTTAATAGTGTAGGGTGGCTTAAGCGTTGTCTATTCCGCTTCTGCTTGTTTGGCCCGCTCAAATATTTGTTAATATTAAATTTTACGCGAGCGGAGCGAGTCCGGCTCGAACCCTTTTCTCGCCAATCAGCAGTCCCACATGTAATTGGACACGTAGGGATAACATTTAAGGGCCCGGGAGTCCTGGGTTTTTTGCCTGCGCCTGCGAACGCTGGCCTTCCACGACGACTGCCTGCATGCAATTACAAAGCAAAAGTTTCGCATATAATTTTTACAAAAACGCAAAACTTTTTCAATAACAAAAATTTGCACAAACAGAAAAGAGAAAAACGAGCGGCCAGAAAGAGAAATAGAGAACGACACAAATGGCAAAGCCAAAAGGCAACAGTGAAAAAGTTTGCAATAAAAACGCCAATGGCCAGAACGACGTCACACAAGTGCTCATTGAGGGGGCGTGGCAGGGCTGGTGGGCGATGGGCGGCGGTGGGTACGTGAGGTGCCTGAGCAATGCAAATGTTTAATAAACTTTTTCAAATAAAAATTTGTCTACAGTGACGTGCAATTTCTAGACCAATTAAACCGCCAGGCAGGGCACTTTGAGCTGACAGGACACGGCGATGTCCTTGCTACGTGCTACGCCCTCCGCTCAGGATCCTCTGATTCTCTACCGAAAGGGTCGAAATTCGCTTATAATTATTACGCGTGTAAATTAGTGCTTAATGGCACGAGGATGCGCGCCTTGTCGGCAGCCCGGCATTTCCGGTTTTAAATTTAATTAGCTCGATATGCTTGCATAATTTCGAGGAGGACAGGTGAGATGAGGCCCGCTTTTGGCAAACTAATAACAATAATTGCTATAAAGCCAGCATTAAATGCAGTGCAATAAAGGCGGGAAAAAAGTATATTTTAATTACGCATTTAAATTTGTTTGTTTGTTTGTTGTTATTGGGGCCGTGGCGAAGGTAAAAATAAATGCAGGGGCTGCCTTTTGTTTTCGATTTAATGAACTGTAAAGCGCAGCCATATTTATTGCGTACTTTTTTGCGTTATTCTTTATTTGCACGTTTATTTTTTTTGTTTTTGGCTTCGATGTTTTTTTGCCCCGCATTCACCTTTATCATTTAAATGCATTTAATTTAAATTACTGTAAGCGCTATTTTATCAACGTTTTTATTTGCATTATTTTGTTTTCTCCCCTTGATTTTCCGATCGCAGGTCGGTTTCCTATTTTATAGTCAATAAACATTGTCAGCCTTATCGCATTTAATTGAAAGTAGTTGCCCGTTGCAGCCAGAGACTTTGGAAAGTGGATTTTATCGACTGATCAGGTCTTTATTTACTGGCAAGGGAGCCGAAAACGTGGCGCTTGGGGTGCGGATTCGTCATATCCATGACTGGCATATAATCATTAAACGGCAGCTGCCTGTGCGGACATCAATTATATTCTCATAAAAAGTAATTTATATTAAAATCAAACCGCTTATAATTTCATTATGTTGATATATACAAGGGAGCGGAGCCAGTGGGGAGCAAAGCGATGGTTGAGGGGCGATGCGATGCGCGGCCATTAAAGTTTGCCGCGGCAGACATTTTGTAATAAAGTTTGTGTTAATTAACGCACACAGCTGCAAAAAGCATTGAGCGGGCGCATATCTCGGCAGCGGACGCCACCTCCATCACCCTGCCCACCCGTCCCACAACCCTCTTGGGCCACTGCAATGCACTGGTGCCAGGACATATACTTGCAATATTTAAATTCAATTGCATACTTTCGAGCGCACTCGTTTGTTTGGCCGGCCACATGGCGCATACTTAATGAACCATGGCCTGTTCCGCTGCATATTTTATTTGCTCTCTGGCTTGCGATTGAAATACCTGCATAAAAATAACAACGCACCGGGACCGGGAGCCGCGGTGCATTGCGCTTTTTCCATCCATAAACGGCGCTAATAAAAATCATAGCGAAAAAATTGGTTTGCCATTATATTTAATAAAGTTAAACCGACGGCGACAACGAGCCAGGTCCCCGTCGGGGGAGCTGTGAGGAAAAGCGAAAGGAAAAACGCTGCAAATCTCGGCGCGACTGAGTGAGTGTGTGAAATCGCCAATTGCCTGCCTAGTGGCTGGTGTGATGAGGTCAATTTCAGTTGGGTGAGTCCGTGGATGAGCACGGGATGAGCCAGCCCCTCGTCCGGCCAGGGATTAATTCTAATATCGACCATGGCGTGGAAATGGCCTCTTCCTGAGGGTCAGCTACGAATCAGGCGTTCTTGGGGCGGGTAAATAGATTAAGTGTGATTAAAATTGTCGTTAACATTTCCCTGGTCTTTGGCGTGTCAATTAATATTACTTTAATATTATTGCCAATAATTGTCATAATTTCTGTTTACTTTTGCGTTTTACACTAAAACTGCCATTATTTATGAGTGCCCGTTGTCGTTTCGCCATTTCTGCCTTTTCGCCATTTTTATGGCATTTAATTGTTTTAATTGTGTGCAACAATGGCCATTAAATATGCGCAACAAAAACGGCCATAAGAGCAGCCATAGCTGAAATGGATTTGACATTATGAAATTTATGAAATTAATAACTTTTCTATGCCGGACTCTAATTGTCAGGAGAATTAATTATATTACAATTTAAGTTTTTTAGGCGTTTACCGCTCTAACCCCAAAACCCCTTAAACTGTGGTCAGTAAAGTTGATGGCCGCTGGAATTGCCTTTGAGCCGGTGGCCACAGGGTTATGAGCTCTAATAAATTAACGTAAAATTATTAACCGACAAACGGCTAAATTATGGCAATTTATGCTGGCCCTTAAACTGGCGCATTTATTGGCCGATAACCAAGAGGCCATGACGCGAAGTGTTGGCATATATTAATATTATTATAGGCGACACTAATTCGGATTAGCAATTCTGACTTTAATGGACTTTAAATTGCCTACTGGATCTACTTGAAACTTTTTATTGTCACCTTCACGAACTTTTACCATACATACCAAAAAACCTTTACAGGTTCGGATGCATATATTTATAAATATATTTACTTTGGAGAAGGATACCCTGAGTGTAGGAGTTGATGATTTTATTATATATTTCAATTTGCATTTTTCTGCTCATGTTGCTTTCTCAAACACACTGTCACACACCCACACGATCCTATTGCATACGCAATCATTTTCAAAGTTAACAGCGTGACTGCTCGCTTTCCCATTTCCACTTTTCCACCACTGCTGTTTTCTTGTGAACTTATTTATTACGATCATGCGGTGCTCGTCCCGAGCTAAGCCCCTGCCCCTCTGCTGCACTTTAAAAGCCATTAAAACGGCAAACAGGCTCGCCGCGTCGTCCACGGAATCCATGAAATGTTTCCCTTCCAAAGTGCCCCCTCACGCCCCTCCGTTCTCCACAGCCTGCCGGCCCTGTTAATTTCATCAGAGCTACTGGTAATTGCGTGTATGGAGTTGCAGTTCCCGGCCAGGACAGAGGCAGGAGCAGCAGGCAGTAGCAGGAGCAGGAGCAGCATCAGTGCCCAGAAGTCAGGCGCAGACGCTCCCTGTTTTGGGTCCTGTTTTTCGGTCCAAAAAATATGCAATAACAGGGGCTTGGGATTGGGCACTGGGGTGCCACAAGGGTGGCTCTGGCCGGGAATGGGCCTTCTGCCCGTGGAATGCCATTGCCATGGCCCAACGACTGGCTACAATTTATTATATTAAGTATTAATGTTGGTTCCCACTTGGATCCCTGTGTGCGTCTGTCGAGCTGAGCTGTGTGTATGCGTTGTATGCATAATCCGAAAGCCAAAAGTAATTATATTAAGTAATTGATGAATTTGCCTTTTTCCGCGACGAGCCACGCCCACCGCACGCCCACCGCACGCCCACTCACTCAGTCTGCAGTCATCGGGGAGGGGAGCCCGAGGATTGCACGATGCGGGTGTAGCTTTATATGGCCATACCAGACGATTGGCAGACATAAGGATGTGGATAGAGGCAAGCATAGTTCGGCCCCAGGCGAATAAAATTTAATAAAGCGGCAAATAAAAATTTATTGTGTGTCATTTTAGGCGCACTGCGACATCGCCAAACGACATCCCCATCGAGATACAATGACCGGCAATTTTTTGATTTGGTCATCTGATAGGCGGCGATTTCCGGTCGACGGGGCAGCAGCTCTGAGCTAAGCTTTAAGCGCTTAATAGATACAATGGAGGCCATTTTTTGAACATGCTCTCGAAGATTTATTCGCACATTTAAAATTTGATTGTAATAAATGGCTCTGTTTATGGCGATATGCACTCGCAAGCGCGGATATACATAAACGCGTGTTGATGAGCATTTGGTGGTTGCACTACAATTTTGGGGGTTGCGTGTCCTCTTGATGGATTGCACCGAAATTGCCTTAAAGTTTGAAATGAAATAGGCGGATTTTGCGGACAGGGGTCCTTGACTGGGCACGATTCCCGCTTCTAGGCTCAATTTGGAACTTCAAGACTGTGGAAACTCATTAACAAATCGATGTGAGAGACTCTAAAGCGTATAGATTCAGATAATGACACTTTTTATGGTCACTTATCGGAGGCGTCGAAGACAATAAACTCCGGAATAACCGTTCGCCGTTGTGAATACCGTACGTTCGAGTGAATATAATGATTCCGGAACCCAACGTTGGCGCTCTTATCGCCAAGGAGAGTTACCAATGACCAGGAGCAGAAGCCATCGCCAAAAATAGAAACAGAAACAGAACAGCACCAGAAGCCGAAGCCGAAGGAGCGGCAAAGCAAAGTTGCGAAAATTTATTGGGGAAATTGGCCAAAGACGATGGAACTTTAACGAAACGATACCAAAGTTTATTACTCAATTACAAAACCATCAAACTGAAAACGAAATGAAACTGAAACTGCCGAGAGCAGAGCGAAATCCAAAGATAAATGAAATTGATAAGCGCGTAATTTATGTTTGGATTTCGTTTTATTCTGTCATTAACGCACAGTTGCCTCGCCCAGTCGAATTGACCCCATACCCCCAATTGTGTTTTGTATTTGGGTTGCTCTTGGTTGGGTTTCAACTTGGCACGCTCTTTCTTCATTTGCGGAAACTTGTCGGGGAAACTTGGTCAAGGCGAGGCGAGTTTTCCTCCGTTTCATCGACCCTTTTCGGATTGTGAATGCCACTGGTTTGGGCCCACATAATCGATCAAAATCGACCGATTGCAAACGGCGTTAAACGGCATAGACTATTGCATTCTATAAAACCGTTCGGAATTTTGCATTTTGCGGCTCGTTTTCGGCTGGTCTCTGTATGTGCATGTGTGTGCGGGGAAGAGCATTATGTTGCCACGCCCACCAGCATTATGCATAAATAATTTCGAAGCCACCGGACGGGCAGCAACAAAGGCTGCCGCTGCACATAATGAAAAATTGAAACATGAAAATTGTCAAAAACACCGACGCAGCAAAAGCGGCTGGCTGGTTTGGGTTGGGTTTTGGTTGGATTGGGGATGGCTTTGGGTGGTGTGGTGGTGTGGGGTAAGGGGGCACATTACCTGTCAGGCCTTCCAGGAAATGAAATTTTGCACTGATAGCAGGGGAAGGAGAAGAGTGGAGATGTGCAACCGGTTCAACCGCATACATCAATGAATGCATGGCGGAATCGAGAGAATCGAGGGGGCAGCCGGACGATTTTGACAATTTTCGTTATACAATAAAAATGATGTGCGGCGACAAAACTGTGCTACCCACTCACCGTTCATTGCTTATACAACCCGTTATACTGACACATTACCCAGAGCCCAGTGCATTTGTAATGCCCCGAGTCACGGACCTGCCACATGTAACACCCCACCTATTGCGACCACCCGGAAAAGCGCAAGGAAAAGCGCCATTCAATGGACATTTCATTAATGCTAAATGCGGGCGAACAAGCTTTATAAATCGGCTTGGAAACGGTCCTGCTCGAGCCGGAAGTTAATTGAAAATGATGATAACACATATGGAAATGTAATTGTTTGTGAACTGTAGCATGCAAGCCGCTGGAGGATTGAATTAGTCGGCGTTCGGGAGGGCTTTGGGTTTTAAATCCACCCCAAGTGGCGGCCCACATAAATACATGCTCCCAAGCAGGTACAGTGAAATTCACTAGCAGACGTGTCTGCTCTGTTAGCACCTGTCCGCCCGCCACGCACTCTGCGTGAAGAAGGCCGCCAAGGAGGCTGGAGGCTCACGAAATCCACTAAATCAATTCAATTCAATTACAAATCGTTTCGCTGTGCCCCCTCCTTCCCGATGGCAACCAATTAGCCAACTGCCTCAGAGTTGGATACGCGTTTGGGTAGCATACTTTTCTGCGTTTGCGGCAGAGGAGAAAAGAAAGGCCTTTTAATCAGCGCAACCGATGTCGGCTTAGCTGCTGATTGGATTGGATATGGAGATGGAGGTGGAAGTGGTCGAAAGACACTGCTTTTTGTTGCCTTTGTGTAATTAAAAAGGAGCCAGGGCAACCGTAGACCGAAAGCAGGCAAATCAAATCGACGACAGCGACGAAGGCAAGGACGACAAGGGCTGCAAGGAAACAAAGAACCCAAAAACGCTTGCCAAATTATCCGAGTGCTACAAAAAATCCGGCATTCTGCGGTAATAAATCTTCCCTCCACTTCAGTTTAATGAAATTCAATTTTATTTTCGAGTTCCGTTCGAGTTCGGCTGCCGCGACCACATACAAAAGTAATTAGGAGGCATTTTTTCACGTTCGGTTCGTTTCTTTCGACGAGCTTAATTAAAATGGATATTTTACCGGTGCCGCGTTATTTATTTATTTGCGCGTTTCCTTGTGATTTGAGTGTTGCGGTAATTAAAATGACATTATTCAAAGTTACTTCAGCGAAAAGGGTCGACCCCGGGAACTGGGCCCAAAGGTCGTCGTCGCGTCGCGGCTTGTTTGTCGCTCAGATAGCCGTTTATTGCTCAGCGCCAAAGAGGACTATCTATCTAGATGGCCCGTCCCTTGTACTCCTCTGAGGACTTCTTTTTACGAAGGTACGAAATCAGAAAGCGATTAGTCCAAGATTTGACTTTGATGGTGCCGAAGTTGAGTTGGGTTCCCTCTACTCCTTCCTCTCTTCATATGGAAAACCAAACCCCTCGAGGGGACGGGAATAATTCACCGCACAGACAAATTTAATCTGCGTCCATCGGCGTCTCAGTTCAATAAACTTTTGTCTAGTCCAGAAATCCATTAACGCACTGTAGTCGTGATCGATTTGAAGCACCGATGGGTCCGGCGAACAAGAGATTCACTGCCTCGCAAAAAACAAACACGCACCGAAGTGCGCCATGAAAAATTGCATGCCGGCTTACACTCCTCGGCTTTTCCAGCTCCCAAGCTCAACTACTATTTTTAATCACTTCAGCAGTTTCATTTTTTGCTGCTCCCGTTTGTTGCTCCTCTGCATTGTCTACTGCCTAAAGAGCAAGCACAATGACAACATTTAATAGATTGCCAAAGCCCACGCCGATGGGTTGATGGTGGGCGGTGGGCGTGTCTGTCTGGGGCTTGGCATAGAAAAATGCCTAGGAAAAGCAAACAGAGCGCATAGAAAAAGCTAGTGGTATAGACAAAAGGGCCGCTTCCTCCGCCGACCCCCTTGACTTATTTTTTTGATGGTCCACGAGTTAAACAAGGGGTTAACTGCGCCATGAGTCACTGCATGAATGACTTGTTGTGGAACAGCAGAGGTTTCAGGGTATTTATAAAGATATTTCTCTGCCGGCTGTTTACTGATTTCGTACGCCGATAAGCATGAAAGAGCCCGCGTCCCCTTTATTCCCATTTTCCGGGGAGTACATATCAATGAGGTGGTTATCTTAGATGGGATGGGGTGGTGGTGTGCCATTTTAAGGACGTTTAACGGCATTTTTACACTTGCATGCGTCATCGGAGTAACCTTTCCGTTTGTTCGTGCGTGGCTCCAAGTGTTACACATTTGCATTTGACGTGTTTCTATATCCGTACCGGTTTCCCCTTCTCCCTTTCAGCGGTGGGCAAAAAATAGTTTCGCTTTTAGTCATGAAAATTGCGGAGTTTTCCTTTTGGCAGTTGTTGCGTGGCTTTTCCAGACGCTGCTTATAATTGCTCCATTAAAATTTGTTTATGGCAAAAGTTTATGCCGTGAGTGAAGTTGCTGCCAGTAATTAGAATGTCGGAAAGTTGCCATAGTACACCATACTCGTAGTGTGACACTACTTTCGGCCCACTTAGCGCTGTCGCGTTATTCGCAACCGTGGTCTAAATATACATATGTGGTACTACCCCCATCAAGGTGACCGTTTCTTGGCTCATTGATGGATCGCTTGGTTGGGGCACGCATTCAGCATCCTTCGTTCGGCTCTCACTTTCGACCGTTTCCCCTTCGCTCCCCTGTGATTGGCATAGATTGAATGACCCAAAGCCGACCCGCCGCATCATTTGTTAGATGACTCATGCAAAAATGGGACCCAATTCGGCTGTTCCTTCTTGACCCATTCCAGACCATCTGCTCCATCAATTGGCAAAGGTCAGCAAAGGTTAGTGGGCTGTGGGTCGTTAGTGGTTGGGGCGGATGCAGGGCCGGGGCGGTTCTTAATGGAGTTTTATTTTTAAGCCGTGCCTAAAAGCATGCTTGAAAGCTCGGCCCGGTCCGTTGTTTGTTTGTGCGTTTTAGGAGGAAATTTAATATCATCGTCCTGCGTCCTGCGTCCTGAAATGCACACTAAAAGGTTCCACGACGCTTTTAATTACACTTTAAACAATAGCTGCACGCAGTCAGCTCCTGAACTTTGCCTCACCATGGGCAACCCATTTGATTTCCTTTCGTTTTCCCACTCTGGAAAATTGCTGGCGTTTGCGATTTGCGCTTGATTAAATTCTAATTATAAAGCGTGCGTATTTCGGTCGGATCCCCTTCTATTCCGCCTGTCCATTTTCCCCATTCCTGGTTTCGGTTTCCTTTTTGTGCTGGTTGTTTACCATTTTCCTTGATTTTTACGACTTTTTAATGATTTTCACTGCCAGTCACTCATTTCGCCACCATCGCGTGCTCTGCGCTCTCCTTTCGTTGGCTTCACTAATTTTCTTTGACTTCTGCGTTCTGCGTTTCGACAGTTCTACTCGCAGTGGATTGCTTTTTTTGGATCTTTTCAGTTCGCTTCGGTTCGGTATTTGCCAGCTTGTGCCCCTCGAAGAGATGCCCCTGCCCATGGAGTCCCTTTCTGTCCCTTCCTTTTCCCGCCCCAGACGCTCCCCATTTTGTTTACTGCTAATGCGACTTTTAACGCTGATTAATGTTTTCTTTTTACCAGTTCGCCCTGCCATTTTCCACTCCCAGTGGGTTGGGCTTTCCACCTGTCAGAGGGGTGGCCACTTCTCGCAGGGGGGAGGACAATCTCCCATCCCGTTGTTCGTTCATTAAATTCATTTAAAACGTCCACTGCGACCACAAATAACATTGGCAGTCAAACAATTTCGCCGGGAGGCAAACAAATTGTTTGTTTGGCTGTCACATGTCAATAAAATTAACACTTTAACGAGAGACAGAGTGCACACGAAACATACATATTTTACACAATTCACAATTCAGGCCCGAGAAGAATCTTGTTCTTTTTCGTTGTTGTTTAATTAAGGCAACAACATATCAAGGACTTAGTCTGGCAGACAATAATTTCCTTGACAGCTGCAAAATACAGAATTTCCCAAGCCAAATTGAAATTTATACAGGAGACACACTCAATCGGAGGGATTGATTGCAAATTTGCAAAATGCAAACACAAAAACATCGGAATGCAAATTGCATTAAGTGCTCTGTGTGATGACAGAAGAGGGAGACGGGCAGATTGATGGGTTAAGGATGGGGAGGGAGATATCGCTAGGTGAGGTCAAATCATTTGCTAGTAAATTCAAAGCTACAACAGCAAAAAGTCAATTTTTAATTGATTATAAACATTGAAATATTCATTCTGCCATGAATGGAAAAATTGGAAAAACGAACTGAAAAAGTTTAAATTCGATTTCAGTTCTTTGTGGGCAACCGACATTAATGGGGGAAAGTGCCTAAAAGTGTGCTTTGCAATTTTTCGCCTCATTTCCGTGCTGTTTTTATCGCGCTAATTTATTGAGCCGATTATAGGGCAGCCGCCACTGATTCAAAGCGCCGGGATGGCCGGAGCGGGGGAGTAATTATTATATTTTCCATAATTTTAATTAGTTGATAGTGCAAAAATAATCAAATTGCATTATCTGCGGCATCTTCGAGCCGGCACGGGTTTGTTAAAGCCAATGCCAATCGGCATTTTAAAGCCTTTTGTCCATGTGAAATGCCTCGAGGAAGCATAAAAGAGCCAGATAAACGCAGCTATATTCACACGCTCGTGTGTGTGCGTTCGTTCATAAATGATGTATGAATTGTGCATAGAAGTTAGGTAAGTAGATGCGCACAACCACATGCGAGCACTCGTGGCTTTAATTGATGGCTAGATTTCGATTTAATGCATTTTCCAAATTGATATTAATCAATTTTTGGATTATTTATTAGTTGTGCAATGAATAAGCCCTCAGCGACGACCCGGGATTGATTTTTAACCAGCTCCAACTTCGATAAAGACCGTGCATGCCCTGCACTGAAAATTGATTTGTGCGGAGTGTAAGAATGCCTGGGATGTGTTCTTTGGCATTTTGGCCAGGCACCTGGAAGTATGCAATCACATAATGCACATAATGCCAAAAGTCTATTGTCAACAAACACATACTCGGTTCTCCTTCCTTCCTCCTTCCTCTTCCAGCCCACATCCGAACCGAATCCTTTGGCCCGAGTCAATCCCCAAAGTATGTGCATGCAGCTCTCGAATGTTTGGCAAGAGTTTAGACTGTTCATGGAGAGACGGGAGGACATGAGCATCAGAAATGCCAGTGGAGCTGCTGGCCGAGGCAATAAAATATGAATTTATGGCCTATTTGCATGGCTTTTTGGACCAATATCAAGAGCGCCTGTTGACCGGACAACGCAACAATCCGAGCATTTTTACTTGATGGAGTCCAGACTCAGAGCAAAGCCTCAGCAAAAACCCAAGACTCGGAGCCTAATGAGCTTTACCCACTTTTGTGCCATACTAATAAATTGGCTGTTGTCTGTTCCTGCTATCAAAACATGTATGCTTAAAAATTCCACATGAGCCACCAACAAATCCCCCATATTTCTTTCTTTCAATATGTCTGTAAACATGTGTGCATGTGCATTCACAGCAACATTTCGGTTCTATCTCATTGGCAAGCGTTTGCGGTCTTAACTCGGTTATGGCCATGGGTATTTTCGGGACCATAGTGTATTATGCAGCACCATCTTCTCAGGGCCCGAATAGAAAATGCATTCCCAAAGATCTGGCTGGCTGTGAGACTGACTAGAAAGCAGACAAAGTTTATAGGATGCCTGAGGGCGCTTCACTGGCACATTGAATGCAGACGCACACTTTCTAATTGTCTAACACAATTTGGGGACCTACAAACTCTGCGTAAACAACCACCATCCGACCCAGTTCCGTTCAAAGTTTAGTGTCAAATGGGTAAATTTGATTACGATTCTTAGTTGGGTTATGGTAATCGAGTTGGAAATACTTCAAAGTTTCGATAATAACAATGATGGCCTTGACGCCTCCGCGCTGCCTGGCTACCAAGCAATTTGCCAGCCGCTCCATTAAAAGCCTTTCACTCGGAGTCGAAATAGTCGTCATAATAAATGAATGAATAACCAGCCTTGGAGCTCCACACTGAGGCTGTAGCTGCTTTCTAGCTACTAATAGCGCGCAAAAGTATGGCATGAAATATGCATAAAATCACTTGGAAATGCGCTAAGCGAGCGACGTGGCATGGCGGCTGGCTGAATCGTTTCAGTTTTGTTGCTATTCCTTTTGCCGTTGCAGCTGCATTTCGCAAACGAGCTGCCAAATCAAAAATGAGGTGTCAGTTGGTGGGAGAAAGCGGCGGAGAGCGGGAAGGCGGCCGGGAAAATTCACATTAGACAGCAGCCATGGAAGTCGACGTTTTTGGGGAAATTGCGTGGAAGGAGCCCGGAGTGGCGACTGGAGCAGCCTGCCTGCCTGAAGGTGGGCCCGAATGAATTCCCTGCCCGAGTCAGCCGGTTGCCGGTGGCAATAAAAATGGCTGCTCCGCAAATGAGAAATTCTTGTGGGTGTGCGTGCGCTCAGTTTAATTGGCCCGGAGCCTCAAATTATGCAATAGTTGCAGTCGAAATTGACCGCAAACAAGCCAGCAATAATTTTGAATTCATTTCTGAGCGCCATAATTTATGCAGAAATTCAATCTAAATTAAACATCAAACAAAGCGCGGACCACCGCCCCACCCATCGCTCTACCCATTGCGTGTTTGGTGGGGCGTGTAATGCAATGCTCATTGCGACACATTCACACCTGCAATTAGCTCAATGAACCTGCCAGCCCTCGCCATTCCGTTCCTGTCACTCACTGCAGGCGGCAGCTGTCCAAAATGTAATATTTAACGCCATTTAATGCAAATTGAAATTATGTTAATGGGCAGCCAACCGGCAATTGATGATGACGCCTGCCCAGCTGCAAAAACTGTGCTCCGTTCCAGCCTGATGATGATGACGAGTTCTCCTCTTCAGTAACCCAGCAATTCGTTGCACCGAATTACGCATTTTGCATTTTTGCCACTTCGTGGGCACCTTCATCTCGTCCTGACTCTGATTCTGATTCCGATTCCGACCCCGTTCGTTGTCTTCGCCCGTTAATAGCAATGCGAGTGCTTGACAAGTCTGCATGGCTCATTTGCATTTTAATAATAATAATCACAATAATGCACAATTGCAACAACGAGGATAACAATAAGCGCATGGAATCTCACATTCATCGGGAGGCGATGCGATAAGCTGTCGGAGTTGCAGTTCATCAAGTTCCCAGTGCCCTGAATTGGATCCCACACAGGCACGTTCCATCTCCTTCGGTGGCAGCAGCGTGTGCGGCATTTACATCTTTTCTCCTTTCCCCAACCACCCATCCCACTCATCTACCCGCCCAACGACTGCATTTCCCCACTGCCGAGCTCCTGTTTGTTGTCGTTAACGTTTTGTTTATATTTGCTTAAATGTGCGGCGCATACTCATAATTAGCATGCATGTGTGCGTCTGTGTCTGTGTCCGTGTTCGTGTCAGTAAGGCATTGCAATGCCGAGCTGTCTATGTGTGTGTGTGCTGGCATTGCAATTTGCTTTTGTTTGGTTTAAAAAGCGCGTTAAATTTGATCGTTGTTGCCGGCGGCTTTGTTTGCGCTCTCATTTGCCGCTGAAAGTGCGAACGAGTTAAAGCACCATCTAACGCACAACGGCCACCCTTCATTATCTCGTATCTCAGGCCCATAAAGCCCCAATATCAGCCCTGATTTTCAATACTAGCACTCACCCGAGGGGACAGAGTCATAAAATTGCGTATACGTACCTAAAAGGAGACAAGAAAAGGTTGTTAATTTAGTAAGCAAGTCGGCAGGATGAGACGGAAGCGAGATACGTTTGGGAAGACGTCCGGTATACTGCCAGTGACAACGCCTAAGTGGGGCTTAAAAATTCAATAAAAAATCACTTAACATTCCATAAGAAGCTTTCAACGTTACACACACAGCCGTACAACCATAGGGAGAAAGTGGCGGAGCAAACGGAAGGGAAAGTGGCCTCAAATGTGCTGTCAAATCCTGCACACTGCGAGAGTGGCAAAACTGCAGGAAACTAAAGCAATTCCAAATGGAAAACTGCTGCAAATTAATCAAATGCCTTTGCAGTACGGAATGGAAAGAGCGAGAGGAAAACGGTCAAAGGACAGGACTGGCAAGCAAACACGAGAACGTCAGTCAGTCAGTCAGCCAGTCACAAAGACACAGGCGAGCGATAAAAGCCAAAGCCAAAGGCAAGCAACCCTTTTTCCGAATCGAAACCAAACCAACCCAGCCCAACCCTTCAATCTGCACACACACTAGGGTTGTATATACTTATATATCGTAACGCATTAAATCGATAACACGATTTTTCAGCACGCACACAGCTCCCCGTCGAACCCGTACTGAAATCCAAAACAACTGGTTGACTGTGAGTTAAATTGTCAGTTTCATTACGTGGCAGCTTTCATAGCGTCTTTTGCTGTCTGCTTCCTGCCCCGGAACTCCGGAATGTTCCTTGCTTTTTTAAAGCCAAATCACTACGACTGCGCGTGAGCGTTCCCCGTCACTTCGCTTGCAGTGCGACAAGCGATTTTTCAAGTTGCCGCTTCATCGTTCTGCGGAGCTGCTTCTCCGTCTTTTTTGTTCGGTGCGGTTTCGGGGCTCTGCGTTCTGGGCGCCAACAAGTTCAATTTTCGGAAAAGGGCAGGAGCGCATCGAGAGCGGAGAAGCGAAGCCCCTGGGACTCCTCGAAACCGGCGAGTCGTGCGTTCTTGAGAACTTAAGGACCTCGACGCTGGTGAGTTCAACAAACATTTAACTGATTGCCTGGCGTGTCTTCGTGCCCAGCCCTGTCTGATTTTTTGATTTGCTATACACCTGGGAGCGGGACGGCCCTTGGCCACGAAAATGTTTAGCTTATTTGTTAGCGCTGCAAAATAAATTGTGTGTGCGTGCGGTAATTGTAAATTGCGTACGGGCAGACAGACAGTGGCGATTGTCAGTGGAGCAGCCGAGTTATTGGCACCTCTCCAACGTACGGGTATGCCATGAATTTTTGATCGAACAATGAGTGGATCGAGGGTTGCCACCTTTTGCCAATACGATGAGGTTGGCGAAGGCAGCAACAAACTAGGCTTTTGATTGCAAGTCCCCATCCCCATCCAATCCAATCTCGTTCCGTACGCCCCCAGCTAAGCCAATTCAATCAGGGGACCTGCCTGCAACCCTCTGAGTAATCCACTTTTGGCCTCCCGAAAGTGCGCAACAATTTCTTTTAAACTTCCTGCTGACACAAATCAGACCGAGGCCATAACTCAAACTATCTCCACCTCCGCTCGGCTGAATCAATAACCATAAACCGAAGCTCCTTATGCTCACGTGGAGGAGCCGCATAAAAAGTATGCCACATGCTCGGGGAAATCACTAAATTCAGCCTGAGGCAACGTGTACCTCATCATTTATGTGTGGCAGGGGCAAGAAACGGCGAGCCCGAAAACCAAGCAATGCCCACCTTCATAACTGAGAGTGCTTATCACGCCCACTTCCCCTTGATCCCCTCCTGCCGATACCGCCAACTACCGAGTACCGACTACCGTCTACATGTGACATTTGCATGCTTACTTAAACAGCAAAAAGCAGCATCTACGACAGCCACGTCGAGCTTGGCACGTCTGCGTCAACTATACTTTACATTTCGGCCAGACTGGTTTCGGTTTCGGTCTTGGTCTGAACCAGATGCTCAGTTGGAGTCTAGGACCCAGAAGGCCAAAAGAAGGAGAAGGCCCACTAGTGTTGTCAGTAGGCAGTCACAATCCTGTCGACGTCACATCAGCACACGTGTGTAGTAAAAATCAGACGTGTGGGCGCTGCTCGAGGAGCACACAGGCCTTGGCAATGTCGAGGCGCTCTAGTTGCCGCAGTCGATTCGAGTCGAGTCCTGCCTAGTCCTGCCTCCATGTACTTTGATTGCTTGCACGTTACCCGTACAATTTTCGGTATGATGGCGGCAACATTTCATGATTTCTTGTACGTGTTTCTGGCAGTAAGCACGCGTCCTTTCCTCTGCCGCGCACACCGTGTCCTGCGACCCTGGTCCTTCGCCCCACATCTATTCCGGCTCATGGGTTCCGGGGTAATGTATGCAAGCACTTTTTGTATATGACGCCGTTGCGCTTTGGGTCCTCGTCGTGTTTGTTTGCCTGGTGACTGATGATGGTTTGGCTGGTTTTGCTCAGCTCCCACTTTAGCTTCATTTTCCACCGCCACTTCTGTCGCTAGTTTTTCACCAGCAGCATCGATTCGAGCGTATGTCCTGCTAATAAATCAATGACGCCATTCCGGGGCTCCCAAGTAGGCGATGATTTATGTCTGGCTAAAGGGTTTTCACGAATACCGGGCCTAATTGAGTTGCCCTTGATGGATCAGTCATTTTTAGAGTGCTGCTTGTCCAGTACCAAGTAGAAGTCGCTTTAGAACAATCTAAAATTCGACGTTGCTGTTTTTTTTGGTTTAACATTCTCTATATACATTTTTTTAAAAATATGGATATAACGGTACCGCCGCCGGACTCGCACTGGTCGTTGAGGTTTGTGGACATCGTGAAGCCTTTTCCAAAACATACTTTGGCCAATGCCACTTATAAGATCATTCGCTTCTTTTACCCACCCTTTGCCCTGGAAACCGTCGATGTCACCCACGTGGTCAGCGATCCCGAGCTGAATAGTTTAAACGTGGGGCTGTTTGTGGTAGTTCCCTTAATTCTGGCCTGCATCGGCTATGGGGTGTACAAATATGTGCGGAGTATGGTAAGTTTTGTGCGTGGACCTATAGCCCCTGACCTCTGACCAAGTCTGACCTCGAGCAGCATACAGTGGCTAAACGGACACCATTAAAATTGTACGAGCTTGAACAGCGTATGAAAGACAAGTACGGTCCGGAATACAAGCAGGGAATCTGGAAGCGAAAGGACATTTCTGACCCCCTCCTATTAACCACTGATCCATCCGAACCAAAAGCAAAGAGATGTGAAAGCAGCAATGCCCACTGGCTGCGCAAAACCGATAGATCCGATGATTAATTAAATCAACACTCAGTTGGATCCCCACTCGGATATGACTGGGGATCTTAAAATCGAGAATCGAGGAAAGTACCTTCTCGAATCCAACCAGGCTTTGTACCCTTCTAAGCAACAAAATCGATATGATCCTTCAATTCCGTTTAATGATTGAGACCTTTTTTGCGACTGGAAAAGTGTCAGCTTTGGGCTTTCTCGTTTGGCGCAATAAAATGAAGTGATTGTTTGGTTTTTTATGTTGCAAAAACACACTGAACCCCGCAGAGCGAAGGGAAAGACATTGCACATAGGATTAGGTGGGGGTTTTGGGGCCAAGTCCTGGGTAATCATTTGGCAGCGCATGTGTCGGATTATTTTGTTGGTTTGCGTTTTATTTAAATTTGCTTCTTTCGGCTGCCTTTTTGCTCGTGCGGTGGTTGTTTGTCGCCCGAAAATCTGACAGCAGCTGAAAAGCATGCTAAGCTTCGTGCTTTCTTTTTGCTCTGGCTCAAAGCAAATTAATGATTTGCCATCAAGCAAATAAATCAAAAGCTTCAAAGCAGATCTCTGGCTTAGCGCGCTGCGCTGTGGTGCGGTGCGATGGGATCCTGGGGCTGGCTGCGATTTAAGTCCCTTTCATCTCGGCCTGCTCCACTTTAAAGCCAGTCCCGAATGCATAGTTTTATTTCGCAGCTATTTCCACTCAACTAAGCGCATGCATTGATGATATATCCCCTTCCGTGTGACACCCCTTCCCATTGACATGACATAAATAACCGTGTGAGGCTGTTATAATTTATAATCCTTGCTCTGGACCCCCAGCAACAATAATACCAACAACAACAACAACAACAACAACAACAACAACAGCAACAACAACAACAACAACAGCAGCAGCAGCAACAAGAACAAACACAGCAACAGGAGCAGGAGTAACAAGAGCAGAAATAATATGGGAATGCCAGTGCAAATATTTTTGCTTGCTCCTCTCGGTTTCTATGATCCGAGTTTCCTTTTACTTTTTTGTCCTATTTTATTTATTCGAAACCTGTGCCTCTCCCAGGTTGGCAGCACAAATATTTTGTTGGTTCCCTTCCGAGCCACCCAGCCACTATTTCACACCCGCTCGGCTGCATTTAGTTTATGTGTGTGTTACCTTTTTTCTCGGTAAAATGAGGTCAAAAGTTTATTGGCTAATAAATGTGTGCGCAAGTGGGTGGGGTGTTGTTTTCGCAGGCATTAATGTCAGGCGCAAACTGCAGAGGCTGCAAAGTTTTTGGCAGAGCTTTAATGCCGATAAACAAATTGCATGCACTTAGCTACAGGCCGCCCATCCAAGGGGAGATGGGCAAGATTAGGGCAGTCGAAATGGGCTTTAAATGATCCTGCAGCACACTCGATGGCACGATGGCCACAAAAGCGAATCAGCTGCCCTACCGACGGCTAATTACAAACTAATCAGCCAACAAATAAATTTCAAATAAATTATACAAGAACGGAATTGGCTAATGCATTGCAGTTGAACGACAGCCAGAGCGAAACAAAAAACTTCAAATCTATGTTGGGCCAACCAAACCGAACGAAAGCAAACCAAACCAAGCCAAAACTGCCAAACACACCAAAATTTTAAGCTATTCAATTATGGTTCGTTCAAAAAGAACAGCAAAACTATTTTAATTATTTACATTAAGCCCCTCAACATGTTTGGCCGACACACAAGCTCTTTTCTCCAATTAAACTGGGAATAGGATCTAGCTGGCAAGGGAAACCGGCATAGAATATCTCATTCGCATTCACATTCGACTGAACATCAACCGATGTGCTGTAATTCAGAACGGGCCGAAAGATTCGAGTTTCCTCTGATCAGCCCAAGGTGAACTTATAGGCCCCCACTCCCTAGAAGAACTAAGTTGTTCGCCGTAAAAGCATTTGGTTCAATGTTTAATGAGGGTGGGCTCAATAATACAGAAAGCCTACCTTTTATGCTTGCCTCTTCCCCCGCTGGGAAAACAACCCCTTCCAACGAATAATGATTATGACAGCTTCTTTGCCGATGAGCGACTCTGCTCCTGTCATTTCGCACTGGTTTCCACTGTACCTCTGCCAGATTTGCTGGCTGCTTGGGCTTTAATTAAACGGCAATTGTGGTCATCAGTTGTCAGGTTCTCTTGTGCCTAATCAGTTTGTGTGATGAAAGACTAAGCTGGGATTACGGAATGTCTGCCATGCGGGTGCGACATTTGAATAATGAATGTCAACTCGATGTTCGGCTTGCAGGGGAAAAATATAAGCCCGACCTAAGTCCCAAATGTCACTCAGCTGTCAATTGTAAGCAAATCTAAGGAGCAGAGATTCGGGCGGTTTCGCTAGCGGAGGAGGCCAACTAATTGGGGCGTGGCCGGTTTCGGCCAGCTGACAAACTAACTGACCAACTAACTGACGTAACTAGGCAAGGCAATTGGCCTGCCCGTTAGTCCGCCCCTCCATTTGTTCATTTGTCCATGTCAGTTAGCTTGGCCTTCTGTGTGCTTGCTGCTTGACCATAAACTAATGCACCTAATTGCTGTGATTATGTCGTTTGTGATTATCTAAGTGTGCCCCCGTGTCCTTGTCCCCGTTTCCGTCTTCTGGAGAGTTCTGTGCCTCTGATTTTGCCATTGCAATGCATTGACCGCCTGCATGCGCTGCATACAATTAGGCACAAAACCTAAATCTCATTTATCAATCACGAGTCCTCCGCCGTTCGGCGCGATAATATTTGATAATTGGCCAAAGCCATTACTGATAGTCCCAGCTGGATCAGAATTCCGTCGCTAATTGGCTTAACAAATAACCGTAGTTACCCCCATACCATCAGCATCGCTCCTATCTTCACTCAGCTTCCAAAACTTTGGCTACCCCTTTTCTGGCCTGATTATTATTCGGGCTGTTGGAAATTTTTCAGCTGAAAAGTGTGGCAAGTTTAAAGGCCCATAACTAAGGCAGCCAAACAGCCACCCCCAGTTCACCTTGTGTGAACGACTCCAAGTGCAAAACTCCCCGAACAAATGCTGTGGTTTCCTGCCACCAACCTAGGCCCATTACACATGTAGACGGTAAAGCAATAATAGTAAATTTAAAGCCACCCAACAGGGCGGAAATAAGAAATGGTGGCGGAGAGGGGGATGGAGATCGGGATGGAGCTGAAGATTGTGATGGAGGGGGAGAGACTTCACATGACTAGTTAAACTTTTTGCCATTGTAATAGTTATGCTTGGTTGGTTTCTCTTTCTTTCGAGACTGAAACTGAACCAAACCGAATCCCACAAACCAAAAGTTCCTTGGGGGTGGTTGCTTTACATGCTCATGGCTCTCTGTTTCTGGCTCGGGTTTCTCTGGTTATGCGCATAATTTATAGAGTGCGACAATATGCTGCCCTCTGTCTGGCTCCCAGGAAACTTTTCGAGTCTCGTTCAAGAAAGTAAGATTTCTCTGACCGATACAGCTGCCAAGTCGGAGTGTGTGCGGTCAACTTTTGGGGGTCATAGAGCAGGCAGAAGTCAAGGCTATTACCATAAGGGTATCTGGAAGACGTTCCGAGCTGGCTTCTCTCTGAGCTCTCTGCTCCAACTCGCCACCAGATTGCCAATTCTCATTGAAGTTGGCTCCCTGTGGAACTCGAGAAAATAAAACTCAGACACAGCAGTAGCCCCACATGAGTCGCACACTCCAACCTCTTTGCCTCCTTGATTTTCGACAAACGTTTAGGGCGATAAAAATGCAGAAACAAAAACATTTGGTTAGTTGCATAAATTTTGTTACATTTTTGTTGTTGCCGCCCGTTCGCTGATAAAACAGCATCAAAAAAGTGTCGTCGAGGGAGCAACTTGGGCCAAACTGCGCAGAGCCACGAGAGATGTAGCCAGATACGAAAGCGAGTTTGTTGCGTTGCCTGAACAAGCTGCGTGGCAGCAACAGCAGCCGCAGGAACGACAGACATGCGAAAATGTTTTAAATACACATTTACAAAGGACAAGGCGAAGTTGTTCCCATTTCGTCGGCATTAAAATTTAAATATTTGCGCCTTCTCTTACTTTGTTTTTTACTTTTTACTACCCGAAAATCTCTCTTTAATCAGGGAGCGCAGTTCAATGGCCTCCAAGACGTTGGGGTTCCTCGCATGCCTCTTAATCCTGCCGCAGATCCCACGCCTCAAAATTACACATACGTGCAAGCCCCGTTTGTATCTCTATTCACAAGTTATGTCATACGTAAAGGTAAATAAAGTTGCAACAAGCGCTGCTACAACTCGCTCGTTGCATGCCACCGAAGTGACGTGCACTCCCTCCTTTGCTCAAAGCGCGCTTGTGGTTTGCCGTACAAATCCCAAAACCATTTCACTAATTGAAATGAATTTTCATACAGCTGAAAGAGGAGCAACACTAGTAGCAGCGGCAGGCAGAAGCAGCAGGATGTGGCGCAACTTGGCTCCTGTATGCAGTTGTGGGTATGTCTGTGTGTGTGTGTGTGTGTGGCAGACACTTTCGTGTCGCAGCACAAAATTGCAATGACCTCGGGCACCAACAAAAGCGTTGCATATATGGGAAGTATACGGCAAAAGGCAGCTTGGATGCATGACACGTCACAAGATCCTTCGTCTTGCACAGTTGAATGACTTATCATCCGAGTGGAAGCGGAAGTTTCAAGAACCCAAATCCTCCCAGGCAAAGCTGTCGAATGAAATATGAATTTGGAATAGTCCGGTGTATTTATAAGTTCTCCTGTCAGCTGCTAACTCTCACTTGCGTTCTAAAAATATTCCAATTAAAAATTCATATGGAGCAATTCGGGCTGGCAGGGTTCCGATCCCCCAAAGGATTCAACCACTCGATGTGTCTCAAGATGCTGGCGGAGAAAGTAAATGGGCGGAGAAAACGCAACGTCTTTTTTTTGAATAATTATGCAATATCTCCATCCTGCGGAATTTTCAAGTTCATAATTATGCGATGGCTGGCTGCATTCGCCGCTCCTCCTCCAACCCTCATCTTTTGCCACTTCCATTTTTAATTTATTTTGAATAAGCAGAAAGGCACAAAAGACGTTGCCCAGACACTGTCGGCATTTCCCACAACGGAAGTCTTGTTTACATTCTGTGCAGCTGGCCGAGCACCGTTGCGTATACGTAATGCCGAGTAATGTGCGCACTCCTTGTGAACGGCGGCCTATTGAAAGGCGTTGAGCGTGGCATGTAAATGCAAGATGGCGACAAAGCGAGCCTGCAGGGAACCCATTCATTCTACTGCCCCCCACTTCTCCTATGTGTATGTGTGGGTAGCTAGTAGATACCCAAGCTACCCTAGCCAGCTATTCTAAGCCATTTGCTTGGCATTTTTGTTTTGTGCAGCCGGGTAGCATTATTTTAATTAACGTATTTATATGAGATAAGCAGCAACAAAAGCCAAGTCACTCTCCACCATACGGCTCGTGTGCGTTGCAATTTTAATTATACTCATACACATGTAGATGCCATAACGGCAAATATTGTGGAACGAGCAGTGCAAAATGCATTGTTGCCATCTAAAAATCATTAAAAATTGTTGGCGAAGGGCGAAATCATTAAAAACATATAAATTATGCAGACAAACCCCACCCCCCTCCCAAGCACATGGTCTTATAATTATGCCACCAGTAAGGACAGCTGCGAAGGATGCTGAAGAAGCTGGGGAACCTGAGGAAGCGGAGGACGAAGGCAAACATTGTTTTGTTAATGTTCTGCATGACTTCGCTGCATATTTTCGTGGGGAGGCCGGGCCAAGACGAAAGGGATTCAAAGGATATCTGGGCTGGGCCAAGTAATTTCGTGTGCGCACCTGAAAGTATGCTTTAAGAAATTCAGAAGCCCTGACTGGGAAAACTTATCCCTGCGCCTGCCTAATTAAGTTGCCAGAGGAGTGTATTGCGGGTAATTTCAGTTTTTAGTTTCGTCCCAAGTAGACGGGAATTTGAGGTATTTTGGCCAAAAAACAGATCTCTGGTTAGGCTCCACTTGGGTCGTTGGTTCAATCACACTCAATATCAATAAATCCCGCAACAATCTGCATTCAAAAATCAAAGGATACACACATCCACAGAACGGTGGGCGGCCAACAGCCCAGACAGGCGAACATAAAATGCCAATTTCTAGTTGCCAAATGGTTATTGCCTGGTCTATAAATGCAGCAATAGCAACAGCAACATCAACAGCCACATCCACAGCAACAACTGCGGCGGGAGCTGGACTTAAATTCACGTACGAGGACCGAAATGGCCACAGCTCTTACCTATGGCCAAAGTCAAGCCCAAAGGCAAAGCCATAGCTACAGCAATATGGCCGTGGCCAAATGCATGTGTGCTGATATATGCACACTCTCTCGCTGGCCACACATACGATATATACGATATATACACGTGCATATGTATGTATATGTCTGGCAAGTTAAGTGCAAAGCGGAACACGAAGGCAATTTGTTGCGTCACAAAAAATGGCAGACGAAACGTAGATCGAATGGATATGGGCCTGGTCTGCCTCCATTACCGCCACCTGCCTTCCCCCCGCTGCAGATAAAATTAAAATTGTGCGTGAAAAGTGCAGGATAAAGGATAGGGCACATATCCATTCAACGGGTGCCAAGGAAGGGCTCCGTACTTAGTCGGCATAAAATATAAATTACTATGCTGCGCCATAATAAATTTCAGTTTGCGTAAAAACGTTAAATGTATATACACTATACGGGACGAGGGGGCCACTGCCGCACTGAAACGGGCCAAAAACCCATTATGAATGAATTTAGTAGCAGCAGCAGCAGTAGCGGCAAAAACCAAAACGTGCCGGCTCTCGCTCTATCCATATCTCTTGGCACCTCCCTTACTACGCCATCCCCTTATATTTATACAAATTTAAACCACTTTCTAGGGATACCCACCGCCCAGACCAATGCGAAGAAGTCGGGGGCGGAGGTCAGTTGAGGTTTTGCAAAAATGCTCGCAAATTTACGAGTATTTCCATGGCTGGCAGCAGCGATAAACCAGAACCAGAACCAGTCGAAAGCAATAACGACCGGCCAATAGACAGTGAACTACAGTCTCAACTCTCGACTTCGGACTCCCGACTCTCGAGTCACGAGTCTCGACTGGGCAGAGCCAAGCCGGCTGAAGGGCACAGGCCACAGGGGCGGGCGGAGATAGGACCTCCCCTGCAGACGCCGGGATGGCCTTAGTCTAGGCGCTTGAACTAGCCGCTCGGCTCGGTTCACTTGGACTGGCCTTCTGGGAGTGTGGAAGCGAGCGGTCAATGACAGCGGAAAGTTTTTCTGCTAACTAACCTCGAGAGCTATGAAAAATTAAAGCAACATGAAGGAAGGAAGGAGGGGGGAAAGTGGCGAGCGGGAGTCGCAAGTGGGGGGCAGCACAGACTGCCGCATCAAAATGCCGCAATGGCCTGTTATTATAATGAAAACGTAGCAGGCATTGGTAGCAACAGTCTAGTGCGGCAAGATGTAGGACTGAAAAGTTTTTAAGGCCAGCGGAAGCCGTTTACATTTGCATGGCCAATGCTCAGTCGTCCTTTTCAAGTACAGGACATGGCGATTGTGCCGGTTCCGCTAACCCCCCCCCCCCCCCCCACAATTGTGTAAAGCACGGCCAAATCAGGACGTGAATTTCGGCAGCGTTTTATCAAAGCTTTAAGGTGCACACTGCGCAGCATGGGGACTGCGATTGGGATTGGGATCGGAATCAGAAGCAGCTGGTGGTTCTGTAAATCGCTGCAAAGGAATGCAATGCAGCCACCTCGCTCCAATATGCCGACTTTAGTTTTGAATGCTCCTTTTTGCACTCTGGCTGTGCCTTTTTATGCAATTCTTCTTATATATACATACTTATACATACATACATATGTATACATGTATTTTTAACTCCTGGCCAAACTTTTGTTTCGCTCGCCGACGGGATGCGTGTGTATCCAATCGTGCAGAATGCCCATTTTTATATATATTTGCATATGGTGCATAAGCATTTTTTCATTCCGCGCACAGAATCTCGCCCAGAAATTTAAGCTACATACATGGGAACGGGAACCAGCGTATTACGTACAGCATTTTCCCGAAAAATAACTCATGCTGTTGGCCCCAGTTTTCAGCCGGCCTGATTCATTCATTCATTTGCAAGTTCGGCTGCCTGCTCCTCTTCGTTTTTCGGGTGCCAGAAGTCAACAAATAATGTTTTCCATAAAAATGGGCACTGGTGGCACTTTGGGCACTTTGGGGGCGAGGCAGGATAAACTGAGTGGAGAGGACGCTGCCGAATGTCGTATGTTGGAGGTATGATTGTGTGTGCCTTTTACGTTTATTCATACACACGTAGCGATGAGTGTGTATGTGTGGGCAAACCTGAATCTCAATTTGATATAGAATTTAATCAATATTTGTGTTACGATGACAACGGAGCCCCCGCTGGGCATCCCCCTCTGCTGCATACTTTGCGGCTGGCAGGTTAGAATGTTTATCAATTTATGCATAAATGCAAATAGAATTTCATAAATAGTCATTTAATTGCACTTTGGGCCAGCAGGAGAGGGACACAAGGACGGCCTATAAACGATATGCAAAATGCAAATTGGCGGACAGAAAGAACACTTAGGCAGTGTCATATGCAAAATTCATCTGCCGCACCGATGTGCCACTGTAGCGCACTGCCACATTAAAGTGCTCCGAATGCCGGCCAAAACTTCACATTAAATCCAGGCCACAAATCGGCTAAAACACGAAACTTTCGAAAGTAAGCCAAACGCCCAGCTGCGCTCTCGCAGGACTAAAACAAATGTCTTGGATAAAAAATGAGTACAACTCACACACACACCAAATTATGTGGCACGCAGCAAAATCAAGACAAAGCTTGGCATATATACTATAACGTGGTGCGTGGGTATTTGTGATTGTGTGTGTGTGTGCGAGGATGTGTATTTGCACAATGCAAAAAGAAAACAAAAGGCTGTACAAAGCAAATACACATACATATACAGGCTGAAGCAGTGGCAGCAGCCCGAAAGTGTGCTACACAAATGTATTCGCATGATTCTGGTCGTCCGTGTGAAGTGGTGGTGGGCGGCGGAGAAACGGTGGGCGTGGCAGAAAGCAACAATGTGCCTTGCTTCGTTCTTTTCGTTACTTTCTTGCATTTGTTGATATCTTAGGCAGAGAGCTGTAGCTTACAGGAGAGTGAAATGCATCCAGTAGAAGGCGGCGTCTTCTAACGAAAGTCCGTCTATATGGCCCCACTCAATTAATAGACCCATAAATGCTCTACCCTTCGACCGTCATGTGTGAGACGCAGTTGTTTGTCAGTTTTTTCCAGGCTTCTATATAGGCCCCTGCGGTCGTTTGGCTTTTTTCGGTTTGTTGGGCCGCCGCGGCAGCGTTGCCATTGCTGTTGCCAACAATTTTCACTCCACTTTCGAATGTTTTTATCCCCAAAGCCTGCTTGCGGATATGCATAGAGCGAAAACACAAAGAAACCAACTCTAACCGAACCGAACAGAACTGAACCGAACAGAACTGAACTGAGAGCCCAGAGGAAAAAGGGCCAAGAACATTGTTGGAAAAACAATAAATGGCAAATGTGTGGCAGCATTTTAGGCGCATAGCGCTTGGGAAACAAGAGAGCTGAAAATTTGCAAAATACTGCGGCCTTTTCCTTTTCCGCCGATTCGATTTTTCTTTTTATGTTTTGCATTTTTATAGCAATATGGCAAATGGAATTTTTGTGCACGATGCGAGCGCTAAACATTTAAATGAGTCAAGTGGCTTTTTGATGGTCGCTGCAGAACGGGGAGGATTTTGTTTTTTTTTTTTTTTTTGGGTTCGCTGCGGGTTGGATTTGCATATGGCTGAAAAAATTGCTTTGCGGAAGCTTTTAGACAGCCAGAATGGCGGGCGAGCAAACGAGCGAGCGGTCGAGCGGCACACTTTCCAAATGGGATTTGTGTGCAGATGGTGGGTTGGGTTTGGCAACGGAGATAGCGATCTATTGGGCTTTACTCACTTAGATTTCCACTAGGAATGTAAACGTTGCCCGATGGCGTTCGCACCAAACAAGATGGCTCAAAGTCAGCGTCATTGGGATTGTTAACGGTTAAACGACCATTTTGCATGCGACTCATTGTCGGATTACGCGGCGGAACATCCGGTGGTGCCGTTGGCGTGACTCCTTCCAGGAGGAAGCCTGAAAATAGGTTGCAAAACAAAACCAAAATATGGTTAGCATTAGTCGGGCGTGACACAAATATTTAAACTGCAGTAAGCTACTTAAATCGAACATCTATTTCTAGCTTAATTGCATTGCTGAGCTGGTGTGGCGCTTCCTCAAAATAAGAAGAACCGATGATAAATCACATTTTTTGCAGCCCCCACCCTCTTTTCTCGTTTTGCATTCCCTGTGTGAATGGCGAAATCATTGCACATTTGACACTAAAAGTATTTCGTGCATTTTTAAACTACAAATGGATTTGCCGGAGCGGGAGAGAGCTGCAATCAGTTCGCATTGAAAGCCAGGCACAAAAATCAGGCGAAAGGAATAAATCGAAATGAAATTATTTAACAGCATAGAAAATTCAATTTATCTCCCTTTTGCAGCCCCTTCTTTTCGGGCATTGCTAAACAAACAAACAGGGAAAGCTCGAATGGAAATGCCATGTGGCGGTGGGACAGGGTGGCGCAAGAAATAGATACAAAACTCTAAAAACTGAAAATTACCGGGCAAAAGGCAATTTCCAAATCGAGTAACAAGATACAAATAAAAATAAGGGAAAAACATTCAAATGAAATTCAATTTGCCGCGCCCAAAAATTTCAATGCCGATGAGAAGGCAATGCCGAGAACGAGGACGACGAAATTCGAGTGCCACTGCCAACATGCCTTTGATTCTCACCCACACATAGCGCGACTCTGGTGGGTGTCGATGTGTGCGTGCGTGTGCTCGTGCGTTTGTGCGAGTGTGAGTGTGCCTCCCCATCCACTTCACTCCTTGCGCTGTAATAAATTTCAAAAGCATTCGCATTCACTCGCATAGAAAATTTTAAGCTCATTTGTAGGCTTAAAAAGCATTTCGATGGGTGGCACTGAAAGGAATCTGCGATTGGATGGGATGCCAAGGAGCACGGCAAGCAGGATGCTCAACAAAATCAAACGCCAAAAGCGAAAGAGGACAGAATAACGGGAAAAAATGGGCAATAAAAAGCGGCAGCAAGCGGAAGCGCCAACGGCCAAGGATCCAAATTTTAAATTTGTTGAGATTTGCCAGGCGCGAAAATCGTATCCGTCGTCCCACTCCGATAAGGTCGCGATGTTTATGTGTGCGTGTGGCTTAGTTAGTTGGTCCTGGGAGCTCCTTGCAGAGCCCTTGGCGTAATCGCATTGCGCTAGGCCGAGACAATTCCACATTTTCCTACTGCCTTTTCGCTAAGCTGGACCAGGGGGCCAGAAGAAGAATCTGAGCGCACAAGTGGCCACTGGCCTGGCTGTGGGAAATTTAAGCTGCGGAAAATATGACACCAACTTGTCTGCCTCGGACGAGATGCTCGGCCTGCTGCCCGGATTGCCGCAGGACCTGCGCATTATCGTTATAATGAAACGCGGCCCACACCGTCGGCGGCGGAAGCAACAACAAAGCGGGGAAAGGAGACGGCAGGATTTGGCACCGTTTGCCTGCCAGCAAAGATTATTTCACGCGGTTAAACACAGCAGCAAAAGCACCAGGAGCAGCAAAAGTTGCCCCAAAAATGTTCACTCAAAATTGGCAGCGGCAAAGTTGTTCTGTCGCTCGGTCATCTGTGATTAAAACTGGGCGGGGAATATTTGTGGACTTTTGTCTTTGCATTGCGTGTAATTAGATTTCGGATTTAAGGCGCTTATTGTGCGAGCACAAAGAATGGAAATTAAAAAAAGGCCGCGGTCGGGATTGAATGAGTAGAGTGCAACTAGCACTTGCATCTACCATCTACCCAACATTCAAGGGCTGAGCATTAGCCAAAGAACTTAACCTCCTTGACGCTGTATTGCCCACCAATTATATCGTCATAAAGCGCAAAAGTTAAGCTAAAGTAGCTAACCAAGCCCCATTTGCATGCACAAGCGATGGCGTCATTTGAATACACATAGCATCTGTGGAGGCGAAAAAGTGGAGGGAGTTTGTGGCGTACTGCGTGCTTTAGATTAATATTAAGCAAGAGTAGAGCGAAAATGTAAATTCTTCAGTATGGCACACACAGGTGGGTATATTGGCACTTTGGTTCGGTAAAATTTTGATTGCAGCTGGGAATATGGTTTTAGAACAGTCGAAAACTAAACCTTTATAAGGTATGCCGCATGAGGTACTGTACACCTGTGATTTGTGCCACATGCTGGGTATACTCTATTCGTTCTCCTTGCGCTGGCCAAGTCAAGGGCTTAGCCAAATGGCAAAAAAAAAGACGACAACGATGACAATGCCACGAAGGGGGCCAAACAAAGTGGCTAACAGAGAAGATTCTGCACTGGTCGTTGCTACTGTCGCCTGTTTGCCTGCCAGTTGGAGTCCGCATCCACATCCACATCCGCATGCACATCCGCACTCCCATCCTCGTCCGCATTTATATCCACATGCAGACAGGCGTAGAGGAGCTGCCATGAACTGGGAGCCAATGCGAATGCCAAGCGACCACTTAAAGCGCAGTCGGAGGCAAGAAGCAGGAGAAGATGTGGCAGGATGTGCCAGGATGGGATGAGATGGAATCGGTTGGAATGGGATGGGATGAGGCTGAAACTGAAGCATCCAGACCATGGAAGGAGCAGAGCACAGCCAGGCGAATGAACAACGGGCAACTACTGGGAATGGCGCTGATAAGCAGCTTATCTTCATTTCTACAACCCCCAGCGTTTATTTTTACCCACTGCTGTTTGTTTGTTTGTGTTGTTCCTGTTGTTGTTCCTCTCCCGCGCTTCTCTTGTCCTTGTCATTTTCAATGCGAATGCGCTGTAGTTGTAGTTGGAGCTGAAGCGTGGAGCCGTAGTTGTTGCCGCTGCTGTTTTAGGGTACGCAAAATGTGTAATGGCATTTCGTCAGGCGGAGCATGAAAAAGCGAGGCGAGCTTTAGTGATAACCAAGGGCGGTTTAGTGGGCGGCTAGTCGGCCGGAGGAGCAGGCTGCACATCCAAATGTTCCCCCTGTGTATGTGTGTGTGTGTTTATGTGACAAAGGGAATTCTCCTGCTGGGCTTGCTTTGGCTCCTTCTGCCTACCGACCTACATTCTTCCTCTCGTTTTTGGTTATGGTTTTTTGGCTTGCATTTTAATGCTTTTATAATGCACTCTGCAAAAAAGCGACCACAGCCCGAAATGGCATATCGGCGAAAATAGCAAAAAGTATTCGGCAAGTTTTCGGCTAAATTAAAGAGACGTGGAGTCCGGGGCAACTTCAATTAGGGATACCGCATTATCGGGGCTGGAATGCAAACATTCGAGCAGCACAAGCACGCGCTGCCGAGTGAAATATGTTAATTAAATTAAGGGCTGGGTGGTGAATCGAAAAGCGACACCAGCTGCTTGTGGCATGCCAACAATGGGCAGCGGGGGCATGCCAACACCTTCGGCAGCGGCAAATTCTTCCTCTACCCCCCTTCTTCGCACTTGACGAGAGAGAAATGTAAAACACTTTTGGTATGACAGCTGAAATGTCAGTTAAGCATGAATTGCTGCCAGCAGAGGGTGAAGGTGCAGGCTGGTAGCTGGAAGCTGCAGTAATGAGAATGAGAATGAGGCGACCTGAGCCGGATCCGGACTCCGGAGCAGGTCCTTGCTGCGTTCCCAGGTGGGCGGCGTAAACTGACAACTGCTGAAACGCCTTTTAACTACAGTTTTGTACTCTGATTGTCCTGTTTTCCTTCTGCCCGAGTTAAGTGAGTGAGAAACGAAAGATAAAGATGCCAAGCGGGAAATTGCATTGCAGTCGGGAGCAGGAAAAGGTGATGACAATCGCTCAATCGATTGGGAATTCTGTTTTCTAGCTCATTACGCTACAGCAAAATACCGGCACCATCAATAATAACAATAATCCAGAGAGACAGCACTGATGGCAGGTAGAAACAAGTAGTCCGCACTGAACGGCATAGAATAAATGCAAGTGCTCATGTGTGCTATGCTGCGTATACGCAGTGTAGTACAGGGAGTGCGATTTTTTGTTGTGACGAGCAGGGTGGGGAACTGGGGAAGCTGGGGATCCTGCTGCTGCCATTTTGTTGATAAGCAACAGCCACAGACAGCAGGGCAGATGCAAAGAGAAGTAAACAAAAGGCGCCTAAACTGACAATTGGACGCTTTGTTTATGGCGTGTCTGTGTATTAGGGCCCTGGGTGTGTGATTGCATCCAGTTACAGGCCGAGTTTGACCTGTCCCCGGCCCTTGACCCTCACCCAGGGAGCGCGGCCGGGCGGTAGCATAATGCGGGCCATCTGTATGCGTGTACAGTCTCTGTTTATATTTGCACCAACACAGCCACACTGCTTTGTATCTCGGTGCGTGTCCACACAGATGTGTTTGCACCGCCTGCGCTTGACATATAAATAGAGCCGGTACACACATACACACTAGCACAAAGTTGGCAAAGTTTACTGGGGAACTCCTTGTACCGGTACGGTCAAGTAATTCCTCGGCATAGGTAAATGTGTACGGTTTATTAAATTTGGGTCCCCGACCGAACTGGAGCTAAAGCCAAAGCTGCCCAACTATTTATGTCGCCTGTCATGTATGTACTTTCCTTAACCCAAAACCAACCCCCCCCCCCCCACGACTACGCACACACACACAACTACTAATACTAACACACATGGGCCATTGTGCGTCATTTGCAAAGCCATGCGCATCCACAATCTTTGTTTGTCAAAGTTTTGCACTCGTCTAGGAGATTTATTTAGTCGGGCTCACAAAACTTGGATTTACTTCGACACAATTGTCAGCTTAGTCACGTTTCATGTGTCGACGGATACAGATCCAGGCGACCAGGATATATATGGCCCAAGAGAAGCAGGGAGAAAGAAGCCGGGAGCAAGGAGCTACGCTAATGCTAAACACGACATAAAGGTAAAAAGCCAAAGGCACGCGATGCGAATATTTTAACGGGCCAAAAGGAGAAGAGAAGAAGAGGAGCCGACGAAGGAAAACAAGAAGTTGACGCTTTGTTTGCTTTAGTTTCAATTTTGTGTGCTAGTTAACGTCAGTCTTAGTGAGCGGCCAGGTTTCCGGCTGCTGGCGAGGATTAAACATTGATTCGAGCCTGTTTTCTGCGATGTTGTTCTTCCGCACAGCCCTTGGGACTGACGGGCAAATCCATCCTTCTGCATCTGCAGCGTGCTGTAGCGTACACTGCGGCTGTGTTAATCGAATTTCAGCACTGACCCGGTTTGTTCAGGAGGAGCCACCATCCGCATCGACCCAGAAACTAGCACTGACAGCTCTTGAGACTCCTTCCCACCGCCGGAGAGAAGAGTCGAGATGCGATGGCGCGCTGCCTAATTGATTTTGTGGCATGCAAAGTTCAGCAGACGACGGCCCCAAAAACCGCAAGCCAACCGATTTGAGTTCAGTTTTTTTTTTCGCCCGTCCCCACCCGAAACTCCCCTACTTAGTGGCCCCTCCCCGCCAATCCTATTAGATGATGTCTCAGCGCTTAGCTTCGAGCTCCCAGCTCTCAGCTCAGTGTGTCGCCTACTTTGCGGTTTCCACTTTGCCGTGTCATGCCTGCCGCCAATGTTTAGGTAGCGTCGCTCCGCCACCCCTTTCTGCCACCAAAAATTTGGAGAAGAAGTAATAGTCTTTAAGCCTTAAAGCGCCAACCCGATTGCGGGCCTGGCATAACTTCTGGTTCTTTGTCAAGCGGGAAAGTAATAAACGTCAAGTGACAGTTTCTGAAAATAGCTAGTTCTGAAGATTTATTTGCTCTGACTCTGCCCAGTAGTCAAAAGTTTTCGGGCAAATGAATGGTGGAAAAAGCGGTGAAACTGAAATCTAATTTAACGCTTTATTTGACACATTTTCCAATGCAAGTTGCCAGTGGAACTTGCTCCGAAAGTGGGTCGGCTCTTAGCCATTTCTTTTCCTTTTGCCATTTGATTCAGTAGAAATTACACCGAAATTATACACAAGCGTTGCACAGCACGGCTGTGAGTGTGTTAGTGGAAGGAAATGCAGCGAAAAGTTTGGGCCGGATGCCGACCGAAAGTAGGCTATAGATAACTGGCGTTTGCTTGCGGCTCATTAACATTTCAAAGTGGCAGCCAAGGGGCAAAACACACACTTTTCAGGCCATTTCGTTCTCATTCCGCTTCACCCAGCTTGCCATAATTCACGGCATTTCAGGCGTGCCTAACCTTCTTCGTCGTTCTACGTGTCGTAATGCCAGCCAAGGTACTTGACATTTTTCGCGAACGCCTTCAGTTATGCAACCCATTTCCCCAGATGGAGAGAGAGAGAGAGAGAGAGAAAGAGCTGGCGAATGGGGGCGCCATTGTCTGCGGCCCCTCCTCTCGCAACCCCTCAACACAAAGGCCTACAAACAAATTAAGCAGAAAATAAAAGCTTTATCTGCACGCCAGTGTATGTGTATTTGTGGGTGGGAAAACTTAAAAACAAGGGTAAAAGCGAAAGAGAAAAACCCGTAGTTTCCTTAGCCTCCTGCTCTCGCAGCCGCCGGAAAAGTGCAGGCAGTTAAGCACTTTTGTCTCAATGAGTGTCAACAAGCGACCCGAGGAGGCGACGCGACACAAGTCAAGTGTGACACACCCAGGCGAGTCAGCACAGTTGAGGTCGCGAAAATAGGAGCGATTCTCGCCAAAAAATGCCAGGCCTCAAGTTTGTACTGTGTTAACTTAAATTGATATTTGGCGTATGTTCATTTTCTGTTAATGACTTTAACTGTAGCTGATACGCGTTACATTTCCTCAATCTTTCATTATCTTATGAAGGTATTCCAAGTTGTAACAGTTGGTATAAGAGACCCCTAAATAGTATCACTGTAACTATACAGGTGTGTGGACAAAATAGAGAAAAAGTAATCGCTCTATTAATGAGCCCCGGGCCAAGTGCAACAAGCTGACAACATGACCTAGCCTAACCCAGCTATTTGGCACGGTTTCCCTGGCTGATGTGTGTGTGTGTGATTGGGGCACTCACTCGAGGGTTTAGTTTGCGGATAGATATGGTCCTCTATGGCTGCTTGGCCAGCTCTTTCCTTTGTTTCGCGTCAAACAATGACTGCTTAGAAGGGGGAAATGTGCGAAATGGGGGAGGTACTAGGCACAAGCTTTCAGTTCTAGGTGCCTTTACAATTCCCAACTGGTTGAAGCAATTATAACGATTTTAATGCTTTCGTGCTCGTATTTTTTCCGCTCCTTGTTCAAAGGAACTTTTCTATTTTGATTCAAATTCTAATTGGATTCCATCTTTGGCAGCAATCTCATTCAATTTGCCAGCTGACAAAAGTTGCTATGCAAACGCGAAACATGAACGACCTGGGCAACAAGAACAAATCATTATTGGGGTACAACAACAACATGACATCAGAGAGTGGAAAACTTCTCGTCACGTGGGGCGAGCCAGAAAATAATGCGAGTGTATAGAAAAGTTTTCGGGTGAGGCGGTGAAAAGTGGGCGTGGTAGGTGTACTTTATTTATTTTTTATTTTTTTTGATGGAATGTCTGCCATGTATACATTACAAGTTTCGCGTTACGAATGTGGGAAAATAACATAGTCGAAAGGTGGGGTGGGGGTCGGGATGGATCCGTTCCCTTATCTCCATCTCGGTCTCCATCTGAGCAACTTTAATTGGAGTGACTTGAAAGCAAAGTTTTCATTCTATTTCCATGTCGCCTTTCTACTCTCAATTGCTTCTGCCCTGGTCAAGTGGCTCTTTGTGTAGATTTTCAGCTTTGAGCTTTGTCGTTTTGTTTATTTATTACTCGCTCCGATTGCAAAAGTCCAGACGGACAGAGGGTCTGCTGGAAGACCCTTCATTTTTCCTAATATAATTTAAATTTCCTGCACTGCTCTTTCTCCGGATTCCATTCTCGCTGGCTTTTAGTGGGCTTTGGAGAGTCGTTAAATTTTTGAAGTTCCCTCCCAGCTTCAGTTTCGACTGGATATAGCCCTGGTGGAAGTGGAAATTGAAGTGCTCCCAAAATTGAAAAGTGGCCAAACTTTCGTTTTCTTTTTTCCTGCCTTCAAGGGGTGGAAACTTGCGGTTTTATTAATGTTCCTGCTTCTGTTTCTGAGCCCTGAACGTCTTAAGGAACTTTTGCTCCTGCGCAGAATTTTTCAAGTTTATTTCAGCCTGCCGCTGTTGTTTCCGCTGATCCTGTTTGTGGGGTGGCCAGGGGGAAAACAGGAGCCACTGCATGCGAAAAGTTTCCGCCTGGTAATTATGCTGCGTGGGGAGCAGCCAAGTTGGCTGTGAGGCATGTGAATAATGATGTTGGATGCTGGAAGAATATTTCTCTCTAATTTGCCAGCCCAATCGCAACACTCAATGACCAGCCTCAGCCGGCTTTGATTGCATTTTTTTTCAAATTAATTTAGCCATTTGGCTGTGCCGCACTTTTAGTGCCAGCACACATGGCTGCACAAACAATTAAAAATAATGAAAAACTGCAAAAGAGCAATATTAAAGAAGGCACCATTGACCAACCTCCCGCTTATGCATAGCCATGCTGGTGCTGCATTATGTAAAGCAATTAAAATGTTGCAGAGGCTCCACGAACCGCCACCAAATGTAGCATAACTTGAGGCGCGCACTGACACTCTCGCACACTAACTCGCTGGCAAACAAACAGTTGACTTTTAATGGCATGCAAGGGGGTATAGGGTAGTGGGTAGTGCGCGTACCAGCTGTGTTTCCTAGGCCAGCAGCCTGTGATTAAGGAAATTGTGGAAAATGTTAAACAAGCCAACGACCAAGCGCCCTGCTGCCCCCACTTGTCTGATCCGCTGACCTGGTAAAAAAAATCTATAAAAATGCAGCTAGCTAGTGCGCCATTAGGCAACATTTTGCAGTCAAGGCCTTCGCTGCATACATTTTTTAAATGCTCTTCTCTTCCGCTCCTGTCCACCGTGTGTTGCATGCCTCCGCCAGCCGCATGTGGCACAAACGGAAGCTGCTGTTTGGCTCGCATAAATAATAACAATGGCAGGAGACGGTGGGCGGTAGGTTAGTGAGCGTGGCCAGCCACCAGCACGTGTACCAAGCTTGTTGGCTCTGCTGCTCCTGCTGCCTCTGCTGCTGCCTTTATTGAAACTATTTTCACAGAGTTTAAGCGGGTGCGACTGCGGGTGTATGTGGCGTATCTTTGTGTATCTTTGTGTACACGTGTTCCCGGGTGTTTTCTATCTTGTTTAAAAATTGTTGGCCATTTGGGTGCTGCTGCTGGTACATGTGTTTACCCAGTTACTTTGGCTTATTGGCTTCAACTGGCAGCTTTAAAACGAAAGTGAGCTGGCCGACAAACAGTGAGGGGAATCAAAACTAGTGTGTTGTGTTGCTTCATCCATTAATTATTTCGAAACTTGCTGTGGTGGGGGGTAGATTGCCCAGTTGGCCATAGCTTAAACTCACGTTGGGGAAATTTATAGCCAGTGAGAAACTCATCGAGAAACATACCTGAAAATTGAAAAGAGAGGAGATATCAGAACGGTTAAGTCCCTTGATGAATGCTGAAAACTAATAAAGTCTGAGTCTGATATTATTGACGAACGGCTTGTTTCGCCGTGTCAAATTAAATTTGCTTATCTTAAAGTCGAAAAGTGCACTGGTGCTGATTGCTCGTGCAATAATTTAATTTGTAACGCACTGCGGCTAACCGCATTTGGTTTGTTTATTTTATTCAACTGCTGCATTTGTTTCTTTTTGGGGGTTTTGTGCCACTGTCAGTTGCAGCATTCGCTTTACATAATTTTATTGTAATGCATTGCAAACAATCGTTGTTTATTTGCGAGTGTGTCTGAACATTTATAAATATTTTTTGATGCCTTTCATTTAGCAGGCGAATTCTGTTTTTGCCAGCAAATGTTATGGCCAAGTGACACCAGGAATCACAGGCTAGAAAAATTAAATGTCAAGAGCGAAACAAAAAACAAAATTATTGAAAAATTTTGAAATCATCCAAGACTCGAACTTTTGTTTCATTGTCCATCGAATATGGCTCAAATTAATTTAATTTCCTAATGATTGCTTACAGCTTTCATAACTCTTCTGCCGCCATTGTGATGCTAATCATAGAAAATGGAAACCAGCCCGGATTACATAATGCGAGAAGTGAGAAGAAATTAGCTGCAGCCAACAAGATGCCCCATCGATACCAAAGATTCGTGAAACATGTCAACTGTCATGATGCCTGACACTTGCCGCACAACATTTGTCTCTATTTCCCTGGCTCCACTGGCCAATTATCGTTTATTTATACTGTAATCTGTGGGTCGCGCAGCGTGAAACTGTGAACTGGATTTCGAATTGATATGCAGATGCTATTGCTGGGGAGAAATTTGACTGAATTATTTGATAAAAATGCAGTTTCCCCCGATTGGGCTCACAGCAGGTGCCACGGCAGACTTATTAGCCTCTCGAATGTTGCATAAGGTGCACCTCAACCTGGTGGCCGCCCAGAAAAACCATCAAAAGCTGCTCCTCCCGAACATCTAAAGCAGGCCTCGTCAGAACAGAACAGAGAATCCCTTTTTCAGGCATCGGAAAAAATGCTCAAATGCTGGCTCAATTCTGTGTAGGAAGCACCTGAATATGCTCCTCTTTCCCAAGCCCACCTCCATTCCCATCCTCAGCCTGCTGTCGTGTACAGTAGCCGCAAGCACATGTCAGACAAGGAACTGGAAGCGGGCTACAAGGAACACGAGTTGAGGTCCCCGGCTAATGGCTTTCTGGCTTCGAAAGTCGCGAGTTTCAGTTGCCAGATGAGCTGGGAGTCCAACAATCGAGGCGTATTCACATTTTTTGCTTATGCAATGATAATAAAAACGCAGCATGCGAGGCGGACTGCGAAATATAAATGAAATAAATTACTGCGCAGGCGCAGCGGACGAATCGGAGCTTCAAACAATGACCATGCCGAGAGGAGCAGCAATTTGAATGAACGTGCCCCGTGTGGGCTCTCGTTACCGTTCCCCTTCCACCGCATCGCCATTACCATCCCCATTTCGATTCCCGAAAAAGATGCCGGCGTGCGGAGATCGTGATAGATAAGCCATTCGAGTTGAGCATTCTGGAGTAGCCCGATGCCGTGTCACGTGGTCAGCTCCGTTCTCATTTGAATGCGCAACAAGTTGCAGGAGGGGAAACGAGGAGAACGCCGTCATGCAACTCCTACGGCTTCATTTGCCATTATCTTGTTGCAGTTGCAGCTCCTCCGTGCTGCTGCGGTTAGTTAGTTCGCTTTAATTTATCGCTGCAAACAAATTGCGGACATCTTTCCTGCTGCAACCTGCAGCTCATTCTCCTTTAGCTGGTACCGCAGCTACACCTACAATGCCACGGGGCAAGTCAATTGTCCAGTTGCTCCGCGATCACAATGTGTAGCCCACTCCCACTACCACTCCCACTCCATTTCATCTTCAGAATGCATGCAAATTTGACGCGTTTCCCCTTCTACCGAGGCTACTTTATTTGCTTATTGAGTTTTATTGTGGTTGTCGTTATCTGCCGTTGTTGAGTTATCATTATGTTTACTGCAGTCATTGTTCGCTCAAATTGATCTTTATGAGGTGCGATCTCATTGACTTCGTCGAAAAACTACGGCTACTTTTTATAGAGAATGCAGCCGAGATTGGGATAACCTGCATTTCTTGTCCATACCTCTCTGTCTATTTGAGAGTTCATTTGTATCCAAAACAGTTCCGATGGGTCGACTCAGGACTGGAGCCAAGCGAAACTGACTAATACAAATGCTGTCCGGCTTATCTGCATATGCCAGGACTCCAGGAGCCAGAAAGGCTTGGCAGTGTTTACCACTTTCAGTGCACTTTTGTTGCCCGACTTCCGGTCTACGAACTAAACCGATTCCGAGCAGCTACGAGACTCAGGAGCCCGGGGGTCCAGGATTTATGCCTTATGCTTTGCTTGGGCTTGTTCAGAGCTTATAATCTTGCCACTCGAATCGCTAAGCAGCACCAGCTGGGGCAGGAGCAGGAGCCGGAGGCGGAGATCCTTCACTCGACCACTACACAGCTGCACTTAATTTAGCCTTAATTAATTGACCTGCAGTAGAGTCGAGTATTTCCTTCTTTCCGTTCCAACCCACTCAACCCAATCCTCCGCTCTTCGTGGCTCTGCACATTTTTTGCTTCTCGGTTTTGCGCAAATGTTCTGTGTGCATGCAAATCGTTCATTCGTTCATTCCCACATTCATTCATTCAGTCAGCCAGTCAGTCAGTCAGTCTGGTAGCCATTGAGTCGTTACGTGGTCAGCTCCATTCAGATCCAAGTGGCGGTGCCAACCACTCCAGTGGCCCACTTGAGCAGGACCTGGCCCAGGCTTATTTCTTTTGAATTTAAATTTTATTTTTATTTTTATACTCGTTAGACTCGTATACCCGTTCCGATTCACCGATTGTTGTTAGTCGGAGTCAAGATCGACGTTCTGATAAGTGCACGCACTACTCCGCGATTAATTCCTGCGGCTTAAGTGAATGGGTCGGAGATCGATAAACGAATTTGTTCAGCTAGGTCGAACGGACCGGGGCTCAAGCCCTTCGCTCTTGATAAATAACGAGTTTAATTAATAGAGCGGCTGAGGCAGCGCAGGATGGGAAGATGCGCCAAACTGGGTCAACGGTTTCGTGTGAATGCCGCATTATGGCCAGCCGGACAGCGACTAATTAAACCAAGGGCATCTCTGGATAAGAGCCAGCGGAACCAACAGATTCTGAAGCACTCCGCTCCACTTTGACTCCACCGATGCCCCCTTCTCTGTCCTCTGGCCAACGATGATGACAGCGCCGCTGTTGTTGAACTCATTCGCAGAACACTTAATGCTCACTAATGAAATGTCAGCTTAAGTCATAACTCAAATGCAGCACACAAAGAGGTCTGGATACTGCTAACCACATTCATTCCTTCCGCGGCAGAGTCTATGACATGGCTAGGGCGCCAGAAGCTTTCGGCCTGACCATTGGCTTTTTAAATATGACATGCATTTGAGGGATTTGTACGAGTGTGTCTTGGGTCTCGGCGTAATGTCCATTGTAATTGATAAGTTTTGTTTCCTGTCGGCCATTTTTGCTTACGCGGCTAAGGAAGATTGATGATACTTGAAGGGCTTTCCGGAGCACCCACCCTCTCCCCTTTTCCGGATGAACTTGAGCTTTTTCGGATAATTGTAGTCTACCCGAATGAAATGATGAAAAGTTTTCGCAAGTCCTTGCCACTGCCACCCATCTGTCGGCCTGTTGATTGATGAATTGATAAATATCTAGTTGAGAGCCGGCTGCGGGTGGCCAAGGCCCCACTGCCGCGGAGATGGCTACAGACAGCCAGATAGAGGCATCCTTATTATTATTGCGTTATTATTAAAGCGTTTTTAATGCTAAATGTCAAATCCAGGACAGATAAGCAGACCCGAGCTGTCAATGCGCAAGCATCCAGGATAAATGGTGCTACTGAAGCAGGAGAAAAACCTTGGACACTGGGCTACAGAGAAATCATTACTAAATGAGCATGTTCAGAAGGAGAAGAACCCCTGATAGAGTCCTCCCTCAGCTATCTTCACGACGTCGTCTTCGCCTGTCTCCGTCTGAGCTGCAAATCCCGCTTAAAATCCGCTCCGTTTACGAAAATCTAATGATGATTAATTACCGCCACAGAGCAGGGTCCGGCCTTCTCCATTGGCATGCTGATTCAAGTTGAGGTTTCCCCTTCGCCGGTTGGGGGAAGAGTACTACTAAGTACGCCGCGTATAGTTGCCAAGTGGGCGGGGCGGCCAGCGGTGGGCACGTGACGCGCCACGATTGGTCAGCTCCTTTCTGAGTCATCTTGTCCGTGTCCGGCCGTGGGTCATGGCCTTTCACTCCCGCTGGCCTGGTCATTATCGCAATGGAACAAGAAAGTAATTAATATGACAAACTTTCGATTGCTGTTAGTGTCAGTTGGGGAACTACTCTGCCCTCTCCTGCAGCTTAGCCAAGGCCATGTCAAAGTTAAATGTGAGACAGGTGGAGAGTTTTGCACAAATGCAACATTGGATAACAAATGCCATTATTGTAGATTATTGAGATGGCCACGGAACCTCGGCGGAACCTCATTGTCGAGGCCAATCAACTGCCCGCGGACTGTAACTAACCGGCTCTTTGGGGTCGATTATGTGTCAATTAAAAACCATTTTCATGCTAATGGCACTGCCAAACTCACAAAATTTATCAAATTTAGCTTTCCCATAATGTAATCGTTTCAACACGCAACCAAAACTTGCATTCCATATCAGATGTACGAGAGCTGGCGTATAAAATATTTTCAGCCAGCCTCCCCTGTTGGTCGAAACAAATGCTGCTGGGTGAGGAGTACAAAACGCTAATTTGTTTTTAATATGCGGCATGTACAAGAATTATCGATACATTATGGATAGTCCCGGTTGATTGGCTGCTCAAAAATTCATAGATCGCAAAGTGTTTCGTCGTTAACACTCTACGCGAAGCTGGAGATTCGGCCAAGTCGCAAGCGTGTTTGGTCTTAACAATGTTATTAAAATTAATATAAATGACTCGCCACAGGCAGGGGGTTCTCTGCCATCTTTACCATCACTTGGGTTCGGCTCACAGGTAGCGGCTGTCTTGGAAACCGTTCAATGCTCTCTCGCTCCTCAAGAAGTGGCTGTAACGCTTGGCCACAGTAATTAATTATGTGGAACTCTGTTCTCCTTCTCGACCCGTGTTCTACGAAGAATTCGTAAAAGGAAACGGCTTTTGACCGCCTCTCAGCCCACCTTGTTCTATTGTTTAAACAATTTTTGTCGAATGCTTATTCGTCTGGCCTATGTCTTTTAATGAGCGGGTTCTGGGTGCGAGGCATAGAAAATTCGCTTGTAACGAGTTTTATTAATTAAAATGTGGCCTGAGCGACGGAGGGAATAGCGCCATTTAAGCCGATTTGGGGTCAGATCAGAGTTGTTTGTTATGGTAACGAGTGTAAATTTCATGGCAAATTACCGGGAACTTTGATAGATTACAGGTGTAAAGCGCCTGCTAATCAATCGAAGCTCCCATGGAGAAAAATCGATAAAATAACCTTCGCTGAGCGGTATCACCAGCTCTCCTAGATTGTCATTTATTTTTCCAAAACATTTGCCAGCCATTGTCATCAGCCCTCAACCGGCATAGCCCATCATTCTCAACTTTAATTAGCCTTTGCTTGGCTCACATTTATTTACGTGATAATTGTCAATCTGAGAAGGGACCACAAGGATAATGACTGCCAAAAATGAGTAATATTTGAGCGAAAGGGACGATAAAAAGCATACGATATGCATAAGGCTGAACTATTAATAGCAATAAATTGAATGTGACTCAAGTGAGGCAGTGGCGTGGGTAAGTATCCTTGTATCTCAGCAGGCAATATTTGCCAGCTTAAATATTCATGTGCGATCAAATAATGCCAAGCCATCCAAGTCCGCATCGACAACCGAGCACGGACAGACACCCAGGACTCGCAGGGAAACTCCCTCAAGCAGGGCTCATGTATTCGGGGAGCGAAGGGAAACCACAAATTCTAACTTCTTATGCAAAGCCACTTAACAAAAAGCAATTTATTTGCACATAATTTGTCAGCACCGCCGCAGGATATGCGAAAAGATGAAGCAACAACAGGCAGCGGGGTCTGGCGCTCAGGATTCGAAGTCACTAAAATTACAAATTAATTTTACCGAGAATGTGCGCAAAAATTACGTTGAAAATATGCTGAAATGCGATTGCGATGAGGCAAATCCCCCTCATATTCGTACCTACCCATAAAATCCCAACCCAACCGATCCCAATCCAACCACCCTCTTGCCCATTTTCCTTTGACTGCATAAGATTTCGTGGAGTAAATGAAATGTATTGAATTGACATAAAAGTCGCTCAAGTTAATTCCTCGGATACGTAATTGGTAGGTTTTCCGAGCCCCATCCCCCCAGAAACCCCATACGGATCCCACTGCCGCCTCTCATATGATTACGGGGTTGTTGTTGGCTGCCATAAACGGAGCCCACAGAAATCCATAGAAACTTTTTCGTTCTTTCTTTGGGCCTTTGGACAATGTCAATTTGTTAGCATTTATTGAATTGTGAATTATTAAAGCGAACAAATTGAAATCGTAAGTGTATGGGTGTGGATCTCCCCTATGGAATGTGGTATGCATGTGTGTATGTGCCCACCATATATGTACATACATGTACATACATGTATGTACTTATCTGCGCTTACAGAACTCCATATTGTGTGCAGGGCACAAAGGCAAAGTCGATTTAGTTGGCCAAATAAGCAAAAGCAGAAAGAAAATTGAAGGCCAAAGGGAGAATCGGGAGTGGGAAAAGGAGAAAGCCGTAATCAGTGAGGTGCAGAGAAGGCAGAACGAGATTGCGTTAAGGCCAACAGCTGAGACTGGGGATGGCTTTAAGGAGAGACCGGAGGGGGAGAAAGTCCTTAAAGGATTTCGCAGAGGTTCTTTAATTTTAAGTTTCTCTTGCCAAGATGCTTTTCCATTTCGCCCGCTTCAAGGACCCCCTTGAGGACATTGCTTTAAGAATGGGAACGACAATGCCGCACCCCGCTGCCTTTGACAGAAACGCCCAGAGCACTTAACCCCCCCGCTGACTTTAGGCGAGGGGTGGCCAAAATAAATGCCAATGAAAGCGAGTAATAAATGCAAACACAAGCACACGATACACACACACGAATTGATTGAAAAGGAAATTCCCAAACAAATGTGTTAGTTATGAGTGGGCGCTTCTTTGGGGTGGTGGTTGCTGCCTGGTATAAATTCAACAAAATGTATTAAGTAAATATGAAGGCAACAAAAAGTTGCTAAATAAACCGCTATTCAGAGACTGGCTGGGAATCAGCTTCCCCAGCTCATCTGAAGATATTCCTTTCCCTCTTTGTGGCTGCAAAATCGATATCCGAAAGTGGTGGATGATGATGGTCCATCTATGGGTTTGGGTTCAGACTCCCATACATCCCTGCCCCGATATTAACAGCTCTTATTTTCTTGTGCAATTTCTCAAATATTTGTCTTCGAGTTTTTTCCCCGTTCCGCATTTCTTCTGGTTCCTGCCAACCAAAACAAATGGCAACCAATGGTGGATGGACGGGGGAGTCGCGCTCAAGGACCAGCCAGGAATTTGCCACGCTCCCTTCGCCACTCTGCCACCGAATCCCAGAGTAGAAGCTTCGTTTCCATTACCAAATCGTTGACATTTATGCCGCTGGCTGGCATCACTTGATTATGATGAGACATGCGACGTGCCTCGGACTGCAGCTTGAGGTCAGATCTGGACTCGGACGTGTTAAATTATCACCAGCTCCTTGCTGCCCTGAATGACCCGGGGCATTGTTTAGTTTATAATTTCGTCAGTTAGTTAGTGGACTTAGCTCATTGTCTGCCAACTAAAACCCTTTCCCAATCCTCATTCCCCTCTCCTCATTGTCTCAAGCTGTGTGTTTGTGGGCAGTCGTTGGAGCTTGAACCGGTCGATAGTTCTGCTGCAGGACCCTCGCTGGCGACTAGGTGACTAATTGCAAAAGCAGCTTAAGACAATTGAAATTATGAACCCAACGGCTACTGATGCCCCGCTAATGTGTATGTGCGTCCAGTCAAGAGGTCACATAGCGATAAGCCCCGGCATTCCGAGGTCGATTCACGGATGGCTTGATTCAGGGCTCACGATCCAGGACATTTGCCGCATTGAACGTACCTGCAATTAGAATAAGCAAACAGAATAATTTGGTTAGTCAAACGGTCGGTCGAATGGCTTCAAGAGGGGTTTATGTCCTCCTAAGTGGTGGGAATTGTTCGCCAGAGCAGCTCTGGCGTCTTGAACTGCTGCCAAATATGTCGAGGAAATGCGACAAAAGCAATTTTTAGAAATAATGTTTACGACTTTGCTGTCTGTTGTCTACCTCCCTTGGCTGCCCTTGCCGCACTTTAGGCGCAGCCATCGAAAACGGATTTGGCTGCAAAGTCCTTTTCAGAAAGCCAAAACAAACTGAAAATTGCATAAATTATCGCCAGCAGGAGGAGAGGGTTGCCACCGCCGCGTGGTTTTTCCACTGCATTTGCTGGGCAAGTAATAACAGGCCATAAAAATCACACTCCAAAGGGGGCGGGCCGAAATCATAGAAAAATTATGCAAATATTGGGTGAGAAGAAGTCACATACTCACTCGGCCGCATTCCCGTATTCTGCGAACAGTTCAGCGAACCCTCTCAAGGATTTCTCTGCAATTGATTGGAAGGCCAAAAGGACTACTATGGACTACTATTCGCCCAATGACAGGAGAAAAGCGATAGCACTTGGACCCTTCGTCTCTCTTGGACCATTGGACTTTGTCGTTATGACAAGTGAAGTAACCGAAAAAAACGAGGAGAAATGCCAAGAGAAATGACACAGGAATGAGCGGCAAAAACGGGCAAGATGAAGAAAAAACGGGAACTGCAATCGTCATTTTGTTGGCAGTGCTTCCTTACAGTTCAATTGCTGCGATTTGATGTCCTTGACGTTCTTTATTCGACAATTTCTTTCTGTAATTTCCAAGCTGGACAAAAAAGCTGGATACCATCGAAAGAAACAATTTTGTGTGCATGGGTGTCTGTCTGTCTAGAAATAGTTACGATTCCGATTTTTAATCAAGGAAAACCCGTATCGATTGCTCAATAAATACTTGTCATTTTGCCTCTTATTTATCGCTTGTGTTTTAGCTCTGTTCGAGTTGTTCCAGTTAGGTATTGCAAACAACAAATTGCAGCTAGTAAAATATAAATTTTATTATCTCAAATTTTTGCACTCATCAATTTCCAATGTACCGGCTCGGAAGGGGTGGTTTGCTGAGGGGTCCGGGGCATCCATCAATTTTTATGACACCCCAGCGAAAATAAAAACTAGAATCAGAAAACCAACATCCGAATTTTGAATGCACACGAATCCACACCAGTGCCTCGCTCCTCGTCCAGCTCCGCCTGCTCCTTTCGACTCTCTTATCAGTTACAAAACTGCAATATATTTTGCGGAATAGAATGGCTGGGCGCCACCGCGATGCTCTACATTGTTAGCACCAATTTTATGGCTTTTGCATTGTTATTGATGCTCCAGTTAATTTTTATTGTTCACTGTACATTGCAAAGGCAATAGCAGCATCGAAATGCAAGCCATTGTTATGGTTTTGGCCGGGATTTGGGACTCGGGCAGTCAACCCCGCGCGATCACCGTGCCAATCAGCCCCTCATTTGGCCAAGTTGTACCGTTTAGTGTAATGCAATTATTTAACTTGTGCAACTTTTCCTTGAAGATTTCAAGTGAATCGACTGGAGCTCAGCTGCCGTCGGAGGAAACTCAATTAAAACATCAAAGCTGCGATGCTGCAACATTCCCATCTCCGTGGCTATTTGCAACATAGAGCTGAGCGCAGATGCTAGCCGATAATTAACTTGAAAATCAACTTTTAGTTGCCCGGAGTCCGTTCAAAGCTCAATTCAGTAGCCAGCTGGGGGAATCTAGTTCAACGATATGCTTCGAGTGATTGAAGTGTATCTTAAAGATATTCTATCTTTATGCCATGTTCTTGGCTTTCATGCATACCGATTATTTGCGGTTCTGTCTCCAATCCGACATTCTCTCGCCCGGTGTCATCTCAAGCGCAAACAGTTCAAAACCTAATGAAGCGTCCAATTTTTTGTTGTGGCCTTTTTCTCTTTGCCTTTCTCACCAAATTCAATTTGCGTTTCGGGTTTTTGTAGTACGAGTAGGTCGCAGTCTGTCTTCCGCCTCGGCACGCCCAATTCTCAGTCAGAGTCCGACTGAAAGCCTCAGTTCTTTGGGGCTTTGGGTTTTTCTGTTTTTCTTTTTCCCGTGATGCTCCATCGCGCTTTATAACCCGTTTGTTTGTCTTTCAGTCAGTCGCTTCATTCGCTTCATGCGGTTCAACCTTCATTAGGGCAGCAATTAATTGTAATTTGTCAGTTTTTGTTAGACAATTCTGTTGCTCTCGGGGATTTGATGTGCACATATCATATATTATGAATGAGTTCTGACGTTTTCATTTTGAGAAGAAGACTCGACTGGTATTTGGCCAACATATGGGAAAGCAAAAGCTAAAAAGCACGGAGCGAGTGGAAAACTGGGGGAGAACAAGCGGGTTTTGCTGGCTCTGGCTCTGAAAATTGGATGCCAAAAATGTTCTGGCAGCAAATGAAATGAAAATCGAACTAATGTAAAATTTAGACCGCACGCACACAAACTCAGAAGCTTTGCGGTTAAAAGGGGTTGGAGGAGCCGCTGCACAGCTGCAAAAATGGTCGGGACTCTCGTTATTGTTGCCACTGCAACATCTGCTCCTGCTGCGTCTGCTGCATCCGAAAAATGTTGCATAAAACTCGGCGCCACCCAACGCCCATAGTTTTGTCGTGGAACCGCCCCGCCCAAATCCCGCCTCCAGTTCGGGCGCTTCTAAGTCCGTATCTGTATATGTGTATGTGCGTGTGCGTGTGCAGCTTTTGTTGGCATAAAATTTTGCGTATAATTAGAAAATTGTGCCAGGCTCCTCTGCCGCCGCCTCCTGGTCTTCTTGTTCCACTTCATAGACAGCTGCTGCAGCTTGCTCTTCTTCGGCTGCATGGGGCGGATAGAGAGCTACGCCTGGTACATCAATTAGTGCCGCACAAAGCCACAGTGGCATGTGGCAGAAGACCCCACACCCCATGCACCCCGACTGCCAAAAATTGTCCCTCTTTGCCTGTCATTTCGAGTGTAAACTGTGAGAGGTGTCATCTTCCCCTGCCGCAAAACACATCCCCATCTCACCTCAGGCCAAATTCGAATTCCCCCCTTTGCGCTACGCCGTTGGAGTCCCACAGCTTGTAATTGCTTGAGGTTTAATTAAAAAATATTTGTCTGTGTTTGTAGAAAAATTTCAAGCGCATTAAACGCTTCAGCAGTCCTTCTTAGCAGTTATCAAGAACCTAATCAAAATGTTATTCTATGTTTAATAAAAATTAACTATCTCTCGTTATTAAAATATACTTGACGACGTCCAAGGATAGATAATATACGGTTAGGTGACCCTCACCTCCACCCTTTAACTTCTTATATAGGATATAAAAATGCAGCATCGGTACGTCGAAAACTTCAAAGAACTTTCTCTGCTGGCCACGGTCCAATCCAACCCGAATTTCAATCCCCTAGCACAGACCCAATCTTGCTTACAAAAACTGCTGTGCAAATTTATGCAGTAAAACTTTAAATTGATTTTTATTCCTTTTTTTAGCAGAACAGGGACAGATATAGAAAATATGGCTGTGATGGTTGAAAGGGGGGGGGTGGGGGGGTCTAAGACAAACTGCGAAGGCAACAAAAAGAAGTCGAACAATTTAGTTTTTTAATCCAATGTGACTTTTGCGCTGCCCGGAATGAAACTCTGACCGACTGTGGGTGGACTCGGGGCTGACAACTTCGGATGCGATATGCAAATGAAGCACGGACAACTTTGGGCTATCGAAAGTCGAAGTCCGTTCGGAACCGAAATTCCTCCAATGGCAATCCAATTCCAAAAAAATGCAACGTGATTAATGTCCCAACTTTTTACCATGTGGACGATGCGGTGGCGGAGCGAGGTGCTGTGCTAATGGCCACCTAATCGGGAAAAGTTTTGTCTGATTTTAAGCTCCTCCGCACGTGAAAATCTGTTGGCAGACTGCAAAATTGAATATGCGAGGGGCCAACTTTTAAGCCATAGAGAGCAAATTAAGGGCATTAAAACAAAAGTTCCCTTCATACGTGATAAAGTCAAAATGTCGAATGCAACTGTGAAAACAATCGGAGCCCCCAACCCGGTACTCAAGCTGTTAAAACAGCATTTGATGGGGAACTTTTTGACGATCGATCCCTCGGGGATCAGGAAAAACAGAAATGTCACTTCATACATACGAGTATGTTGATCTTCGGTCCCTAAATCGAAATCGCTCTCTGAATTGTGTGCCTGTTAATGACATGCTTTCCCTGTTCTTTATGTATTCTTCTGCCTAAACAATTGTTTTCCCATTTCCCCTGTCTCTTGTCTAGTTTATGTCGTTGTCTTTGGAACAACATCGCCAAGAACAACATTGGGAGATGCTGCAGAGCCAAGCATTCAGTGTCATTAAATTGTTCAAATTCCCCGAAACTCCCAAAAGCTCTTTTTGGGACGGGAGAAAGCTGTATCAAAAAGAATGTGAGAATGTAATGGCGATTAAAAATGCATTACTTGGGAATATCCAGCGCAGCACAAAAGTCTAAACATATCCATTTCCACCCATAAAAAAGTCATTTGAAAGTCGCCAACCCACGACGACGACAACCCTTTCTCCTTCTGATTATAGTTCGCGTTACCAGTCCCGTTGTTGTCATTACCAATTAAATTGAATTAAACAGACACACGCAACAATTTGTTAACAATAAATGTCCCCTCCCTGGCCAGGGCAAGATATATATTTATACCCACGTACTTATTTGAGGCCCCGGGTCGGCGGCTAGGATAACGCTTTCCATTCATGTGGCGGGCAATCGAAGAGCATGAAAAATGCATGACAAGGAAACTCAAAACTCAAACACCGCTTCGCACGTGTGGAAGCGGGAAACCGCAGAGGAAGTTTTCTTGTGGACGTGATGAGGATGGGGACCGCTATCTGATTGACAGCTTGACCGATTTCCAGGAGCTGCGGGAGGGTTCAACGATGTGTGCAGCCAACACTGAGGACGCGACCGATGAAGCAAGCGAGGTATTCAATTACACTCCTTCCCAGAAAACGCACATGAGCGGGAGTGAGTATCTGGTGGGAAGGGGTGTGGTGTTGGCATGACATATCTACTGGCCAGTTATATTGCGGCTGCCATAACTACTGTGGCTAATTACACGCATATCCGGAACATTGTGCCCCGCCCACTGTTTACTGTCCACTGCCTACCGCCCACAACCCACCGCCCACCACCATCATCCACTGCCACGACAGCAGGCTTAGTTAGGCATAAATAATGCCGTCTCGCAGTCGACGACGTGTAGAGTCCCGATAGACATCGGCGGCCCTATCGTATTACTGGTTTATTAGTATCCCATTATGCAGTCGATTCATACGCCGTGTAGCCGTATTATATGGTTTATCGCATACCGTGAATCGCAGGATATTCCACATTGGTAATGGCGTGGACAATGCGTTACGGCATTCGCTGTGGTTACAGCTGTGTTTAGTCCCGTCGTTGCCCGGATTCAGTTGCTCATGGGGTATTACTTTCCTGACTATTTAGTCTGACCAAAAATATCCTCCAGAACCTAGGGTCAATCTTCGACCGGTCGTCTTGCTTCTAGTCAGACTACCCCTTTGTCCAAGTCACATCTCCCGTTGGCTGGAAAAACGCAAGTCGGTTAATCAGATCGCATCAGTTGCTCGCATGTCGCGTTTCATTAGCTGACAAAACGGAAGGGGTTGTCGAACCACTCTACGTAAGCTATTATCTCGGCAAAACATATCTATCCCGGTCAACACCCACAATAAACCCGCCGTCGATGGTTGCGTGTGATAAAAGTGGAGCAGTTTCCACAGACCCATGGATCCTACGCGGCTTTGCGGCTATATTTAAGCCTCCGACCACAAAAACTGGGCTAAGCTGCGTACTCAATGTGTAGACCATTGTTTGCCCAAGAGTGCCTTGGACGTAGTGTCGCGCTGCGCTAGGTTTCACTTAACACTTGACCCCACGCAACGTCAACGACAACGACAACAACGAAAACGAAAACGAGGAGCGTCTCGCACCTAAACCTCTTTTACTACTTTACGGCTAATAAAATAGTCAAAACCAACAATGCAGGGCAACACAAAGGAACCCAGCAAACTGAACAAACAAATAAATAAATAAATATCCAGGCGAGGGATAGTTGACGAACTGTCTGCCCCTACCCGCCTTCATCTCCGCCCTTACCGTATAGGGTTTTCCTGGAGGCGTCTTCAGTTGTGCTGGCTTTTTATGTAACCTATAATTTTCGTAAGTAACCGGAAAACGTTTTACGTTCCCCGGCTTCCGTTCACCGTCCTGGATTATCTGTTCGACCACGTCTTCCTCTTCGGAGCGTCACCCGAAATTCATTTTACAGCCCTTTTGGGTCATTTGTCCCCATTTGGTTCAATTATCACTGAGCTGCGACGGCGGCGCCTGCGCCATATGACCCGCTCAACCGTGAAATTGCCCGCGCTGGATACGGACCTGGACTTCAAATGCTTCTGATCGGACTTGGCCTGAAAGTCGCGTTCCCAGAAGACTGCCCTCGTCCCAGTTGGTTACCAACAAGTCCGCTTTCTTTGGTCCGCCTTGCAGTACAGTTTAGTGCTGGTAATGTCTCCACAGCGCCACATTTTAAAGGACTTAATTGTAGGTCTGGCATAACCAATTATTAGGGATAGACCGTCGCTCAAAGCCCGAGTTCCAAACTACTGTCTGCCGCTTCTGAGATTTTTATGCCGCGTCACGCTCTGGCATGCCGCCGTAATTTTTCATATGTATGAGCTGTTTCTTTTTGTCAGGCCTTCTCCCTGGCTTTCTGTGGCTATTTATTATTTAACATGGGGCCAGCTCAGTGCGAGTGAGTGAGTGAGTGCGTGTGTAAATCTTGTAAATCTCTTGCTTTCAACACGGCGGCCACTACACCTACATACATGTGGCTGCCCCGTTTCCCCAACTTTTCTGCCTGGTCATGGCTTTTAAGAGAATTCTTTAAGCGAATTTAAATGCGATTCATGACAGGGCATTGGTGCGCTGCGAGGTTCTTGCCTGTAAATTGCATGTTTTAGTTATCGTTTTGTTTGGTTTTCAGTTTTAGTTTAGTTGCCATTGCTAAGTGGCCCATCTTCGCGACCTCCTCCAAACAACCCTTGTCATCGTCCATAGTCGTCGGGGGCTAGTTTCTTGAAGCGTCATTAGAGGGAATGTGTTTTGCGCTAAGCTGTGCGCACATTTACTTGTATTATTAATTGAACGTCCAAATAATCTGAACAAATGCTTGGTTTCGAAAGAGCACAGATCGCTCCCTTACCCTGCGGAAGTTTTATTTATTGGTTGCTCGGAGTATTCGGGGTGTATGAACGTGAAATATGCATATGAAATAGAGAGTCGGCTACTGATTACATGCTCTCCATGGCCCAATTAGCTTGACATTGATCCGCTTGATCCCAGCAACTTATACTAACTATATTCGAGCTACGACGCCGAGCTTTGACTCTTAGATGTTGTTGCTCCCAATTCCGAGGGGGATTTAGTCGAACGCGAAAACTGATAACTGAGGCAGTAGTGTGGATTTTTGGTAGCTCGATTAGCTGTGCCACCCACACTCTAATCGCACGAAAACGGATACGGATGCCGAACGCAGCTGTTTGAAATCAGTCATCTCTGTGTGTGAGCTCCGTACAAAGAACGGATGTGAGTCAATCAACAACAATGGGAAACCGAAAACATTTTCAGTAATTCGGAAAAATAGAAATAATGTGAATATTTGCGATTCCACTAACTGTTTGTGCGCCGGCTTGTTTGTTGGCCAACTAACTAATTAAACCGCAGTTCAAATATGTTGGCCGGACAATTTAAAAAGCGTGTTTTGGGAAAATGTGCAAACATCTCTTTTCCCCAGTATACACGACCTCACGTATCCCACGTATCCGTGGCGGGATATGTATCATTGAGCGAAAATCAATTTTTGAGTGTGCACGGCTTCCTTTTCTCGTTGTACTCTTATTTTTTATATGCCACCCCAAAATGTACAGTTTTTCTGTTTGCAACTCTTGAGAGGGGAGGGGAATGCTAAATAAATTTGTTGCCACAAATATAAATCCCACACGTTACGTTTATTTCTGCTACACCTGGATCGCTTGGTGAAGGGTGCCTTCAACCTTTCCCCCCATTTCACACTCAGCCTCCTCCTTCAGGTGACCTTCACAGAGTTTCCATTTTGCTCCCAGCTTCGGTTTGTCTTTCTTTTTGGACGTGTTTGTTTTTCCCGGTGTGTTTTCAATGCATTTTATAGTTTGACTTTTACTTGGAAAACTCAGCTTAAAGTCTTGTAGCTTACTATTTCGCACAGTCAATTTAAAGTATTGTATATGGTTTATATGGTACGTACCTGAAAAGGAAAAGGAAATGTTCTCAGTATGACATCTACGAGAAGCTGAGTTAAATTTAAGGCACTACACTACCGCACTACAAGCAAGTTCCCCTGCTTTCTTTCATTGTGTAATCGATACTTGTTTGAGTTTTGAGCTTACGCATAGATATCAGTTACTTTTAACTTTTCGCTAAGTAGGTGAAGTACAAACGACAATACACTGTATCTAGCATTACAGGAAGTCAATGTTCTGTCCGATCCCCACAGCTTCCCCCGCACAAGCATCTGTGATCTTTGTAATTAAATATTTTTCACAAGGCAAACGCTTCACCGAGATTGTGACTTTCAAAAAATACATCCCATTCATCGGAGTGTTGACTGAACCCGCCTTATCTCTGGATGCACTCATTTGTGGGCTTCAGTTTCCGTTGGATAAACCCCTTGACTTTGCCTTCTATTTTTTACTTTAATTTGTATTCAAATTGCCACCACCCACGCCCCCCGCATTTCGCCTGCATATTTCGGTCTTTGCCCTTGCCCAGCGTCAAATTGGTTGCGAGTTCCTTTCAATTTCGATTTCAATTTATGCCGAAAGCGCTTGTATGTGGAGCTGGAACGCCAATTGTCATATTCTTGGGGTACTCTCATATCGCCTCCTCTGTTCCGCGCTGATGTAGATTACGCAGAACTTTGGCTGCTCATCCCTCCCCTCCGGCTCTACAACTTCTTCTGTCTGCCCGAGATTATTTCTGCATTTCTGATTCAATTCTCGGAAAATTATTCTGGCCCTGGCTAATAGTTCTCGATACTTGGACCCTGATATCGCGCTAACCATGGTCTTCCTATTTATAGACGAATGCTCCCACTCCTTACTCCACTTCGTACACCCTGCAGCCTGGCATCCCGGGGCTTTTAGCTATGGCACTTGAGTCATGTTAATGAGTCTAATATTGAAATTAATATAAATATCAATAGCCGCAAGAGAAACATGCAGTTAAGTAAACAAGAACAGCTGCTTGGGGGTGACCAGAGTATCTGGGTCAAGTTATACATAAGTGTTCATAAAGAAAGCGAGGAGGAGATAGGGATGATCCACTAATTGAGATTCTATGTAATTTTAAGATCTTCCCTTTCAGCATTTATAACAAAAAATGCTTTAATTCGAAATTGGTTCTATGCATAAGCTGGAATTTCAAAATTTTCATACTTTCAAATGGTGTATGCCGTGCTATGTTAACGATGATATTTCATAACTTTATTTTGGCCCCAAATGGTGTTCTAAAATATTTTTCACGTTTATTGTCACTTCATATTAGTGGGAAATGTAATTTAACATTGACAGAAGAACTTATTAATGTCAGCTCCCCCCTCTGTTTTACAATAAAAGCGCACACAGAGTGCGCCATTTTTTACGACACTTGGCTGCTCAAACTAATATCATTTTTATGTCTCTGCTGCTTCAAAGTGTCAATAAAAGTGCTGCGCCAAAAGTGGGACACATTCCGGCTGAGATTGACCCGAAGCCGGCACCGCATACACACACATTGGGCATCGCTGGGGTAAAAGGAGGGGAACTAGGAAGAGGGATTAATTAAGCGCATTACTTGAGCAAACTAATTCATCTAAACTGTCATCATCATTTCGAGCAACTGTCAGACATTAGACGTTGACGAAAAACTTAACACATTACCCAACTTCATTCTGGTCAGGCGGAGCAGGAGAACAGGGGAACTGGGAAGAGGTGGTTAGGAAAAAGTCAGTTTTAATTATGTCGGAGCTGAGCCGGCTAAATATTAATGAGCCAGCACGCGAGCGGGCAACCGGGCAACCTGGCAACCCTTATGAATATTGCATGGCCCTGGCAGCCCATGTGCTAATCAATCAATTTTTTCGACACTCGCAATTGGTCGGACAGTTCTCTGTGTGTTTGCAAAACCACCGACTAACTATGCCTCATGTATAGTCACCGTCATCACCGTCATCATCATCTTCATCATCATATTGGTTTAAAAAGTTATTCCTGGCAGAGCTCTGATTGAGTGGCATGACCTCTCGGCGACCTCCCCCCCTCGGTGATGTATGACAAAGATTTGACAGCTCTAATTCAAATCTTGTGTACGTTTTACATGCGAAATAAAGAAGACCGGCAAGCTCTCTGAGCGGATCACTAATGAACTACATATGTCGGCAGATGGAAAATTATAAAATCTTGTATCTTCAGCTTTTAAAGTGCAACATGGGGCAGCCACCCCCATTTCATACCATTCCATTCCATCCACTTGATGTCAACCGCAATGAATAAATAGACTCTGGAGCTGCGATTCTGGGGGATTGGGGGACTGGGGCACCAGTGCAGGTCTTCTTCAAGTTCCCAGCACGCGGAAATATCTTCATAGACAGCGTTTTGCCAGGAACGAGGGAACGTGGGAGGGTTCGCGGAATGCGGAAGTTGTGCATTGTTTGGGATATTTTTAAAAACAAAAAGCATGGCGAAACAAAACAAACCAAACTGCAACAAACGCATGTGGCACACATTTTAAGTTATTCGCAGACATGCGACTCATAGAAAATATGGCAACAAAAGGCTGTTTATTTTAAGGGGGTTCGGCAACGAACCCACCCATCCAAATTTTGAACAGTCAAAAGCTACGCCGTAAGCCCCCGAATTACGTAAATTATCTTTAATTGGGCTCGGCTGCCGTCGCGAAATAATTAATTTTGTCAGTTCAGTGTCAACGCGGCGATTTCAAATGCAAATTGTCCTCCATAAATAACGAAAATTGCCCAGCCGCGTGTGTCAATATTAATTGGACTGTTATCGCCCGGGGCGGCCGATTTGGTTTGCTGCTTGCTTAACCTCTGAGCCGCAAATCTATCTCCCGGACTCCGCGGACACTGCTGCTTCGGGAAGAAGGTGCCTTCGGCCGAGTGGAGTCAATGACCGCGTTGAACAGTAACCGCAAGCAGTGGCGGAAGGCGATGCCGACGGACAAAAGGCGAGGGCAGAAAAGAGCCCCCGGTGCATTCACCTACATTTCGCACGCCATTTTCCCCTAAAAATCCCCGCTCCACGACAATGGCCGCACAAAACAAAATGGCGTCAGTGGCGGACACAAAAGCAAGTCTGCGGAGAATGGCTACCGGCGGAATATGTAGGGACTGACTAGCTGGATGGAAAGTGCAAAAGACAACAAAAGTCAAAAGCTAAAACACTCCGGAGTCCCAAAAGTGTCCAGCAGTGGGTTATTCAAAGTTGAAAGGTGGCGCGCCAACTAGCGGGCGGAGGATCAGTTGCTGTTTACACTTACTTAGCACGTATAATAATTGCCACGTTTAAGCTACACTAATTCTTTAGTCGTTAAAAGCATGACACTGAAGAGGAGGATGCGACATGAAGAACGTACAATTTGTTTGTGATAACTCTTGATAACTATTTGGTGTGTATGGTATGCATACCATAAAGTGGTTATTTGTGCATTATTAATACTCAGTTAGTAATGCTAATGATTCTTGGTGATGAGTAGTGCTCTTCGCACATTCAGGAGGCGTTGGTAAGGAAGAGGAAGGGTCTATCGATGGGACCTCCGAGCAGCCATTTTCCGCATGCATTCGAATACATTTAATTTAAACTTTTCTCCGCACACAAAGGCCAAACTGAACTCACACAACTTTTCCAGACTCCACTCGTGCCCATATTTTCCCAGTGCTTTGCGGCTTTCCTTACCCCATACTTACTCACAGCTTTTTTGCATTCACTACTTTTTGCATTTACTATAATATCTCCGGCAAAGTGTGGGAGGGGTGCAGGGATGGGATAGGATGAGATGGGATAGCATGAGATGGGATGGGGCAACCAGCATCGGGCAACTGTTTAGCAATTTCGTAATTTAATTAAAAATATTTTTTCAAGTGGTTTGCGCTGTAAATACAACAAACTATCCACCGCCCTCCCTCCATGTCCTTGGCTCCGTTTTCCCCGCACTTTTCTGCACTTTTCCCACAGCCTGACTTTGTCTGTGTGCGTGTGTGTGGAAGAATTTTAAAACTTCATTTTGGGCTGCCGACGTCGTTTCGAAGTTTCGAGTGCTCAACGCTATCGTGAGTGAGTGTGCGTGCGTGTGTGTGTGGCCCAGAGACTGTGTGTAAATATTTTTTTGCAATTAATTTTGAGCGGCTTATAATTTACTAATTTAGTTTTTTGAGGCGAACAACTTGCTTGCACCACCGAAATGTCGGAAGAAGAGCTGTGGGGCGAGTTAAAAGCTCTTTGCGCGCCAGTAAAGTTTGCTATACGAGTATGTGCCAAGTTGCACTATGCGGCGAAATGACTTTCAGCCCCTAACCGTTCCAACCCGAAATCATAGGGAATCGCTCGAAAAATGGTCCTTTTGGTCTTTGAAAGGCGGGCCACAACCGAAATTAAATTAAATTAATCAAAATATATTTGCATATTATACCAGCAGCTGGCCCGAAATGTAAAGTCCCATGCCCCACAAACCTTTCCACGGCAGAACCGAAATTCTAATTTACCAAATGTGGGAAAAGAATTTCCAGACGAGTGGCGGGGAGGGGGGTAAGGCTTCAGTTTTGGGGAATGTAGGGGCATGGCTGCTGTGGCTGCCTTTTTGCCATCTATATGATGCATATGTATGCCACTCATTCTTTGGCTCATTCTTTTTTGGCTGCTCCGCACGAAACTAAAACTAATTTGCAAAAATCTACCACGCATGTGTTTGCTTTTGTGTGTGAGCCATCCAGCGTTTGCTCATTTTTAGCGCAGGAACCTTTTTGTGCCATTTTATTTACAGGCATGTAAACACAGGAGAGGTGCACATTCACCCAAATACTCTGAGGCACTTCAGCGGGTGTTTCATGCGTTGGTTTTGGTTTGCGAGCTTGACAGCATTTCAATAGAATTAACACAAGCACACACACTCAACCCCATCCCCCAACTAACCCAAACAGAATCATACACATGCATTTAGATGAAAGGACAGCGAGCGAGCGAAGGAAAATTAAATAAAATTATACGAGAAAAAACACACGAGGCAGAAGAGGCAGCTGGAGAAGAGAAAAGCTTGCTAACGAAAGGTTCCACATGAAAAATGCGCATAAATAGTGGAGGCTTCCAGGGGGCGTGAGCGGGGCGGCGGATTGGGGAGAGCCCCAAGTGGATCCGGTCCCTTTCTACACGAGTATTACATATTTCGCAGAGGGTGTGGTGTGTGTGCTGCTCGCCTGTTTGGTTAGGTTGCCACTTGACAAATTCTTACAGTTTTGTGAGCAACATTATTTCGTTCGCTTCCCCGACTTACAGCGAGAGCCTCTTCGCTTCCAGTTAGTGAACCTAATTAAGCTTCCCGAGATGTAAGTGCAACTCCCGCTCAGGACCTTTTTAAACCCTTCTCATCGTCCTCAGTATGATAAATCTATAAGGCAGTTTCAACAATAATCGTGGTTTGAAGTTCCACATTTATATGAAACTAATAGTATTTTAATAGACTTTTACGTTCACTAATTAAATAAATTATATTTCTATGTTACTTCTATGTAATTCAGAACTGAAGATCCCGAGTATCATTTATTTTTGTAATCTAATGGTCCCAGGGCTTTCCAATCGTAACACCTGAAAGACCCTTATATAAAAATAAAAAAGATGCCAATACAGACAAGATTCTATCGACTGGTAACCGGAGGATGGCCAATGACTGACTGACAATCACTTAAGTGGAAACCGATAAAAATCTTTAAGAAGTGAGCACAGCACAAAACAAGAAAACAAGAAGAACAGGCAGAAGACTGAGAGCAGCAGCAACGAATGGACAAAGCCAGCTCAAAAGAGCCAAAGTCATGACCAGGCCCAGTCCCGGTCGCAATCCAAGCCCCCAGACTCATACAAGTCCCCATTCCCAGCCCCTTCCCCTTAACCATTCTCATTCCCAGTCAAAGAAGGAACAACAGCAATGGCAACACATTCGACATTTATGGATATTGAAGCTTATAGACAGCCAGTCGACCCAAGAAGATCGGGGGATGGGGGTTGTTCTGGTAGACAGAAAACCGGATTTTGTATTCTTCGCCAGTTTTCCTCTTTTTCTTGGTCGGGGGGAATGCAAGAAAACACATTTTTCTTATGGAAAATTGCGGCCAGAGAGAGATGCGCCTTGGTCAAGAGGTCAGATGGCCAAAGCAATTTAAAATTTATTTATGACGGAATTCATTTGTTTAATTAAATATATTTATAATGGTGCAGCAAACCGGGCGGAAAATGCATCTACGATACTAGCTTGTGCCACTTTTTGTAGCCAGTTGCCAAGGGTAATATTTCTCAAATGGACCCAACAATATAAAGGACTACTATATGTAGTTGTAACATTTGCCCATATGTATGTGCTGTCCAAATGGCATGCGATTTTGCAGCAACAAAGTGGTAGCAATTGTTGCGGCAAAGTATGCAACGGAAAATATGGTACAGAAAAGTGCGCACTGCAAGAAAAATGGCTAGCTCGGTAGTGCGGGAGAGTGGCGGGAAAACTGTACGTATACCCATAAGCATACTTTCTGCACCACTTCACCCCCTCACCCTTATCAAAGGTACTTGAGGAATTTCTGTGCCTGGTTAACGCTATCCACCTCTCCTCCCACTTACCCTTCCTGCAAATGTGAAAAATTGTATTGCACGGTTACAGGAATGTGGGCGATGTACATATGGATGTGGCGGGGTTTTTTGGTGGGATTGGCCACTATATTTTCGGCTCTTAAATGGGAAATAATAAATAACTGTCCTTAACCCATTGCAGGATTTTATTTACTTATCAGAAACCGAATCATCAATGTTTTCATTTATACAGTCCAAGGGACTTTTTTCCCCAAAAATATAAAGCATGAAGGAGAGTATCAGATCCTATTCGATCGCAGGAGCAACGAACAAATTTCTCTAAAGTATCTGAAAAATGGATATCGAGAGCCTGCGGAAGTCCCTCGAGAATTGATGTCATTGCCAATGTAGAATTCCTGCTAGAACATGTGTCCAGCTCAGCGAACGTGCACCGCACACTCAATCGGCAGGGAGTTGAAGGCCAAGATGGAGCAAATAAATTATTGACATAATAATGCCGAGGGAAAAGCTGCCCAGTTATGAGAACCATTGCCCAGGTAATTGATTTTCAAAACAGCGAAATCCGGGCGCAAAACCAACTTTTGTCTCTTGTGTCAACTAGAGCAAATAAAACATAATTGTAATTGCAAAAGACAAAAGATCAAAGGAATAAGGCCTAGGACCTGGTCCCAGTCCCAAACCCAATCACAATCTGAGTCGCAGTCGAAGTCCAGTTCAGACACATGTCTGTATTCCCAGACTGGCAAAAGTTGCCCATCAAGTGGAGTGCTGCGACGGAATAATAGCCATGATAATCATAACGATGATGATGACGTTGGCTGGTCCTGTCCGTGCAGATACAATTGTACCTGTGTATCTTTGTATCTCTGTTGCCCGAATATCTATCGCATCTGTCGAGCAAAACACTCGTTAAATGTGCCAAAGTCAGAAATGTTTCTGCTCGTATTGATTTCAACCGCGGAGGGGGTAAAACCCGAGCGTTCCTCAGCGTCTTTTGTGTTTTATGTCGCTCGCCTGTCCCGCCATACACCTTGCGACTGTCAACGCCGCCGAGAGAAGGACTAGGCCCGGGATCGGGATTGGGATTTGGATTGCGCTCGGGACCGGGAAGGAGGCAGCCAACGTAGCAGATGCTGTTGTCAAGTATTTATGCTAAGAACTGTCAAACAAGTTGTAGTTACATTGATTACATGCCCCAACTGCTGGCATCTATATATGGCATCCATCCTTCTTAATACGATTGCATTACTTAGTTTGGCCAGCTGCGGATTTATTTGGAAATCGAGAAATTCTGCCCCCGAAAGCTCCAGCAACTTTAAAATCATATTTCCTCATCGTTGGGTCGTCGTTGAAGTTGGTTCAACTGATGTGGATACGGGGATGGGGCATTCATAAGTTTAACCCTTAACCAGTCATCCAATCTACTCCCGGCCATTACGCACACCCACTGGGGCGGGCAATTGCCCAATTTGGCGAGCCAATTATTTTGGCCAACAACCAGCTTTTGTGGCAATTTGCAGACAGCGCTACTTGCATTAAATTGCAAATCCACACAAACACATTAAAACACAATTAGAGCCCGAGTGGAGCCGACATTTCGAGTGGAGTTGCAGTCAACTTCATTACACGAGCTTCACCCACGCCTCAAAACACGGCTAGATAATGCCTTAAGATAGTGCGGCGCATAGAGCTAAAGCTACAGCGATGATAAAAGTAGTTCGCACAACCTGATTCGCATATGAGGACTGCTCCTGCAGGCAGGCACGCAACTCCACCATGCTCCACCGAGTTCTCTAATGAAGAAAGTTGGGGGCGGTGGTCCTAGAGCTTGGTACAGGCTGTCGCCAGAGCCGACATCGAACGCCTGCCATTGTATGGGTTTTCATTGTTGGGTTTCCTTCTCCTTTTTTTGTGGGTCTACAATGGGGTTTCCTTCATTCTCCTTTTGCGAGGGCGAGACAACACAATGCGGATATGTTGCTCTTGGCAGCGGCAATTTGGCTATCGACACACACGGCGGACCGCAAGAAATCCTTTGCTCGGAGGCACGCACATCGCCGTCCCCCATTTTCAATCCCAATACCAATTCCCATTCCGTCGTCCCGGGTTCATAGCAACTCCCACTCGCTTGCTTATTTAGAAGGCCATAAGACGAGAGTGGGGCCGGATTCCTTTGGCTCATCCGTCGGTCGGTTAAGTGGGGGAAGGCATTTTCAGGGCGGTATTCGGGAGCATTCAATAGATAGATAAAACCTTTGATTCTCGGAGACCTTGTTTCTAAGGTACATACCGCGATCACTCACTCAAGACCAATTAGGCCTAATGTGCGCTTGCAGAGGCAACGCCACGTAAGTGACTTGTCATTTGAATTGAAACCTCGGGTCATTTTATGGCCAATGTACACAGCGTGTTTAGGCCCATAAAAACCATGTCGGGACCAAAGACGCGTCGCAGTGAATGCGTAGATAAACACCATGCTCTCATCAGCGCAATCTTTCCGGGCACGTACCAAGCCAAGGGAAGCACAAAGCCAAAGTTGAACGACATTGGGACGCAGACGTTGGAAAAATTGAATTTGGCTATTCGGCATTTCTATCTCAGGAAAATGAAAATAAATGCACCGCAGTCGGGAGCAGTGATTTGTGCGCTGGAAACTATTAACGTCTCCTCGCAGGCGTCACGTGGGTGGACGAGGCGGGTGCCAAGAAAGAAAGGAACAAGTTATGACCGAGAATTATGAGACGACAGGCTAATGGGAAAATTGCCCGGCGAAGAAAACACTCGATGGCAAGGCTCGAGAGGAAGAAGTGAAAAGTATTTGCAAAATTGTGTAAACCGTTGGGATTTTCGTAGTTGCGGTCGTTGTTTATAATAAATTAAGTGAAATCTATTACAATTTCTGGCTAATATGTGAAGAGCGTGGGCCGCCATGGTCAAAGACTCTGCTAACGGCTTTCCTCTGGCAAGCAACCACAATAATGATGGCTACAATCGATTACAATCTGTTTGCTTGTTAAATTACGAGACCCAAGGAACTAACCCGTTTTCTCTAGATACAAACGGCGGGGTTCAGAGGCTAGGAAGGGGTATCTGAATTTTACCATTTTTGCCATTCTGCTATTCGACCGCCTCCGAAAGCGGCAAGCGGATGAAGGCCTCCATCTATGGACCCGGCCAATAAGCCAGTCAGCCTGCCTTTGAGGCATTCGACGTTTCACTGGCTCCAGCTCCGTTCGAAGTGGTGCTTTATTCTTCCCATTTTCTTTTTTGGGGAAAATTGCGTTCTTTCCCGTTTGCAGCTTCCTTGATTACGCTGCGTTGCGAACAAAAAGGGTCTTCCCTCCAAGCCCCAGTGTGCAAGTACATGAGCCACATGATTTGGGGATTTGGGAGATGCTGTGTGGGGAGCACATCGCCCGACTTGCATCGGAATGGAGCGATCTGCAAAAGGCCTTATGATTGTCTTGCCTTCATCTCTCACGCCATCGCTTTGACCCTCTCGATGGGTCGGTGGAAGCTCATTAAGCGTCGGCCGGATCGTTTCGTTTTTGTGTGGCGATAAAGCCCACGTAAGTGGTCGGATCCCACAGCCCGCCCCTCCTGTCGTGTTAATGAAGTGTTATTTCATTTCATTTTAGTTGATACTTTTCCTTCGCCTCTCATATGGATTGCTCAATTGCAGACACCACACCTCGAAAATTAAAATTGCAGACTGCAGAAAGAGGGAAAAGAAGAGGAAGATGCAGCATGCTGCAGCACATTGCTGTTGTAGGGTGCAGTGGCACACGCAAGCGCAAATGTGGATCCTACGAATCTGACGTCGCCGAAAGTCAACCTCAGAAACCTACGCAAGCCGAAAGTAAATTACCACAATCTCGGGAAACCCAAGCTCCGTCCGACCTCACTCTCTCTATGGATGTCGCAATTAAAGCAAACAAGCTGTGGTGGCATGTCAAAAGGAAACAGGGGGCTTTCCAAGGGACCGGTACAACTAGGGAAAGGCTAAACAAGCAATTTTCGCTCATCAGCGACAACGCCCACGCCAAAACGCGATGCTGACTGCAGAAAAAGTGGTCAACATGACATGGTTGACATGCGACATTAGCAAAGGCACAACACAAGGCTTCCTTGGGACCCCTAACCCTTCCCTCTTTGTGCGCCAACCCAAGAACCCAGCTACCCAGCCACCTCCTTTCTGAGCTCCTTGCGTGCTCCTCGCCTAAGAAAAATACCCACAGCACACGCAAAAAATCGCAGCGCATTCAAATCTCAGCATGTGCGTGAGCACACGAGCAAGAAAAGCAGTGCGGGCCGGTTGGCAAAACATGTTATCAAATGCTCCGACGCACCGCAAATTGCCAGCCGGACCACGACCACGACCCAGGCGAAGACCAAGAAGACGACCCTGTCCCTCTCCAGACGCGAAAGTTGCGACTGGCAATTTGAATAATTAATATCCGACAATTACGCGGCAAAGGAAGCGTCACAGCGAGCAGACGAGGCCACTGTGTCAAGTGCACTGTGAAACAGAGTTTTGGCCAAGATTTCTTATTATTTTTCCAATCACTCGGCGGTTCACCACCTGTTTTCTATCGCAATAAATTAACAAATTATCCCCGCGTCGTAGGAAACTTTGAAACTAAACCCATACAGATACCATTTTGCTACATCTACTGCTTTTAGAATTGGCCATGCACAGCATATCATTTTTCGCATTGCCTTGATTCGGAACGATTTCCACGGCCAAAGACTGAACTGAGATTTCAGGGAGGTTATTTGTAGGGAACCCAGGCGGGGCTGAAACGAGAAGACTTGTCAAGGCGAAGTTCACGTCGGGATCCGCGAACTTCATCACTGCAGGCATAACCTGACGTTGCCCGGATGGATTCTACCCTCAGGTCCTAGTCCCACCTTGGCTTATTTTAAATTCAATGCACGCTACAGTCGCCGTCGTTTTGTTTAGATCTTCTTCTTTCTTGGCTCCTCCTTTTCAATGGATTTTTTCTTTGGCCCAGTGGTTTGTCTCCTTTGTCTGGAGCAGTTTTCTTTTTGTTGCCCCAAAAACTATGCGAGCTGCACATCCAAGGCAGCGAAGTCATAGTTTTTTCCCTTTTCGCACTAATTATGCAGCTGCATAATCCGAGCGGCCCTATCCCAGTTGCCAACTCCGGAGCGTGGGTGGACTGACTTGGCCAGGGCTGCCGCCTCCGCCTCCTAGGCCGAGAGCCATAATTCATGCCGCGTCTGTTTTGAAATTGAAAGAAAATAATTACGAGGCAGCGGAAATTGAATTTCTTATTACAGCCAGTCGACTAAGGGCTGGAGCTAAAGTCGAGCTGCGCGGCAATGGAATTGCCTTGCGAACTAATTAAAATCCATAAACTATGGCCACCTCTCGGTTGTCTCTGCAAGATCCTCGGGGCTCTAGTCATAGGTCAAGGCCTCGTTCAATACGATTCGTTGTTCGCACTTAATATGCATTATATTTTGATTTATTTGGCTGTAAAGGAGGCGTGCCGTGCTTTTTGGACTGCCCATGCATAATTCATTAGGCAGCCAATGAATTCCTCCCCCGGCCCTGCGTCTTGAACAGTCTGCCAAGGGGCTTATCGATTCGATAAAGTGGTACAAGTCTTGGGTCCCTAATGGTTTTTTAAGTAATTTTGTTTCAGCTCCCTGACTGTCTATCTGATGCGTCGGTCTTTGGGCCCAACACTTCCCCAACAAATTTCCTGTTTCAACTTCTAAACAATCCCCAACGAAACTTTGTTTACAAGTGCATTCCAACCGGATTCTACGGCTCTCTCTTTGTATTCCTCCTATTTTTGAACAATTTTTTTATGACTTTAGCCCTGGTGAAATTTCTTTGTCTCGATGGGTTGGTTGCTGTTAATCATGGGACCCCAAAACCGAAGGCACATCAATCCATTCACGTCATGTTAGTGCCGCCACCTAATGGCCACATCTTGCTGGCCCTAGCTGTTCATGATGTTGTGCACTTAACGACTAACGCTAAACTCATTAGTATTTTCCATTTTTCAATTTTGCTACCGCAGCCCGGCAAAAAATAACACCGAACTCGAAATACCGAATCCTTAACACCTAGTCCGGATCTCCCACGGCCCCCAGCCCGAGAAACCCACTGCCTCTTGGCATCCGCAGCCACAAATTACAAATTGAAAGTAGTTTGTATCTGCTGTCTCTTCTGCTGCAGCAACTCCCGCCGGCAGTAAAAAATTTAAGTGCATAAGCAAAGTAGCTCCTCCTGGACTGAACCGGACCTTCCCCATGATCCTCCCCTGCCTGCGGAGAGGGTATGTTATGCACTTTTTCCTGCGGCTACCGAAAAATGTATACGAGGCGAAACAACACAGAGAGCGAAAAATAACTTCTAAGTGGACGGCCGAAAGGAACGAAAGCCAACTGGGCACTTGAAATGCGGATGAGCCGAGCAATGGCCAAATGCAAGGGGAAAAGGGCAACTTGGTCATTGTCTTTGGCCAGCCCGGTCTGGGCTATTGTTTCATTCATGAAGTACTGGGCCTTTGTTTTGGTTCTGGATCTGGAATTGGGCCTGGGCTTGGATGGCCCTCAAAGATTTTTCGTGTCTCTGCTTGGCTGTATGTATCTGTATGGCCCAGAGCGAGGAGCGCACTAAGTGGAGTGGTTGGGGCTGTCTAACCCATAATTTGTTTTACTTTCATGAAATGAGGAAGCAGCCGAGGCAAACATATGCGATGTCTGATTATTTGCCAGGCAGAAGGGAAGGCAAGCCGAGATAGAACGATCCGATGAGCCGAAAATATCGGCACCCCTTTTTACTTTAAGCAGAGCGAGTCACAATATTAATGCCACTACTTTGCTTAGCTAATCGCCGATAGTTTGTCTTGCCCAGCGACTTCCGTCCTCGAACATTATTTTTGGGTCATTTGTTTCCGCCCAACGCCGAGTCCCGGCAAGAGATACATTTGTATTTCGTGCTAATCCTTTCTGGTGGAAATAGAGATGTGGCTCGGCGAGCGGTCTCATCCATCAGGGCAACCTCAACGGGGGGATTAGTTTGGCCCCCGATAAACTTCTTCCCTGACTGACAACGGTAGAAGTTTGTGCCATCTAAGGATGCATTTGAAAATGATTATTAATTGCAATACTTATGCGCTGCCATCTTTTGTTAATTGCGAAGTGCAGCCGTAGTCTGCGGACCCCGCACACTCTCACTCATTGATCATAAATACGTGCTATAAATGACTAATTCACCACGGCCATTGTGATGGTCTCCCCTATTCCTCTAGTCATCTTTTGTCTATTTTTAGTGGCCGCCACTTTTGTCTCGTTTTGTGAATTCATTCGCTCGTTCCCTCAATCAATTGTCTGGCGATAACTATCTATGCTATACATGCCCTTGGAGGATATATTTAAGCCTGGAGGGGATTAGCCCAGGGTTGCGCTTCCACAGATACAGATATTTCGGAGCGTCTGAGTGTAAATATTTGGACAATTTATGGACACTCGGTTGTGGGAATGAGATATCAGAGGGGGAGCATTTTAATATTTAGCCTTGCTATACATACTTAAAAAGATTCCCCGATAAATACGAGAGGTACATCGTAACTCACTAGTGTATATGGCTGCTGGGTTTCAGTTTCGTTTACATACCTGAAAGCAGAAGAAGAGAAGATATAGATTAGCGTAGGTCGAAAATATAATTTATTAAAAAAGAATCCATTACTGTTACATCGCTGGAACCCAGCGAAGACGAAGTTACCTCAACAACTGTCATTTTGACAGCTCGCTCAGCTGTCAGCCCATTGAAATGGAATGGGTAGAGAATGGGTTTGAGGATGAGGAGCGAAAGAAACCGGCAACACAAAGAGCGAACCAGAGGAAGCTGGGCAATAAAGCCAATAACAAAATGCAGCAGCAACAACAATGAATGGCACAATGTTCACGGGGATGGAGACAGGAGCAGAAGTAACGACGTTTTTGTTAAATTAAAAGTTTATGAGGCATTAAATGGTCAACAACAAAGCAAAGTTGCCAAAAAAGAAGGAAGAGCATAAAGTCATACGGAAAACTGCGTGCGAGGGGAGTCAAAAAGTCATTAAGCCAGCGATGACGACAACAATATTAAATTGTCATGCCGAGCTTCAGCTGCTTCCTCAGCTTCTTGCTCAGCCACAGGTCATTAGACCCACGGGCATCTAAATTGCATTATCAACGCCAATAACGGGACTCGTACTAGCAACGTTCATAAAAACGACATTATTTGTCAACGCCAAAAGCATCATCGCATTGTCCTTAGAGGGTTGAAGTCCGAACATTCGGGGTGTGAACGTTGCAACCATATGGCATGCGATCGCACTCTGCTCACAAATCTTTTCGGTGCCAAAAAGTGCAATTAATTATTTTTTATTGAGTATTCGCCTTGATGAAGTCGCTTAGAGGGCTTAGGATCTGGTCTGCAGCTCAATACCGCCCGTAATCACCAAAATTTGTTGGGTATTATCACCAATGGCAACTGCATTTGTTTAATTATAAGGACATGTGGCGTCGACAGTTGTGGCTAATGACATTGGAAACCGACCAGAGAGGGCATCAAGCCGAACCGGCAGCAAACGGAAGCCCAACATAATACCCGGCATTTGCGGCCGAGCATTTAGAATTGGATTTCTTTTTGAATTTCCATAGTTTGCAACCCTTCCGACCGCACTTCTCCCCGGGGGCTGGGCTGCGGTTTTCCTCTGCATCCCGAAAAGAAACTATTCAAAAATATTCAGCAGGTGAGTGCAGGAATTAGCATTCCTGTGATTCCCAGTTCCTAGTGCACCCTGTTCTATTTGTGTGTGCTTGTAACCTCGTTTTGAACTTAAATAAATCGCTGACATTCCATAAATTAGTCCTCACAAGATGATATATGTACGCTGGCAGGCACGACACGAACTCCATTTATTTGGAGCCCCAAGTCCCGAGTAGTGTCGTGTCTTCTGTTTTAGCACATGACCCATTTACAAGGATATGACACCAGCTGTGCCTGCTATGGGTTCTCACATATTTGGTTATGGGTATGTCCAAAAATCGGTGTATATGGCGTGTGAAGGGGCTTCGAAAACGATTTTGATACCAGCGCAATTTAAGACAGACGTAGAACAGCTCTCCTCTCACAATCCGTGTTCCAAGAATGTCCAATGCAAGCCGTGTCCAATGCATTTGGAACCCTCCATTCAACTCCATTCTTCTCTCAAAGACTTCGCGTCAGAAACAGTAACAGGAACAGGAACATTGGAGAATCGGATTCCAAAATGAATATGAGTTTGACTGATTAACCAATGCGAATCGATTGTCTGCACTCGGTCTACGATTGCCACAAGGCAGCTCCGGATTATCCTTGTCCATCCCACGTGCTCTCATGCCACGTAAATTCCTCAAACCAAACAAAAAAGCAAGAAAGAATAATCACATATTTCCTCCGCTCCGTCTGCTTTTTTCGTGGCTGTCAGAACTGACAAACGCAAATGATTTATGTGTGTTTGCATGCGTGTAAATGTCATTAAGAGGGTGAGTCTGCCCCGCATGCGAGGGTGGGGCTTTAAGAGCGAGTAGTGAGTAGTGGTAGCATCGATTTGCTGTCTTTGACTTTCAAACTGTAGAACTGTTGACATTTAACGACGACTATTCTCTACCATTTTCCCCGTAGCTCTCCTCGCCATAACCTTCGCCCGGACTTGACATTAAATAATGAGTTATGCTGCTGACGCTTGAGAATTTGCAACATGTTGCGATTTTGTCTCCGCCTTTCGCGCCGATGGGTGGGGCATGTGGTGTCTTAGTTTTGGAAGCCGGATTAGTCATAGTAGAGGCTTTATCTCTCGATTAACGTATCGTTAGTATGCAGTACAGTGGGAACTCTACTCCACCACATCGCTGTGCCAATTCATCATCTGTCCTGACTTTGCATGTTCTGGCTGCTTTCTGCTTGGCTGATTTTTCCTGTTGACCGAAAACTTTACAGATTGCTGATCTATCTTACATTTACTAATCATTTTTTTTCCGTTGTTAATTCAAAGCATGTGTTTTCTCTGCCGTCTACTCATCAGCAACTGTCACTCACTTGTCCGTCCATCGGTTGGCCAAACATTTTGCACAATTCTTCAAATTAACATTTCCTCAGCTCACAAGTGTGGCGCCTGCGCGGTGGCAACTGAATGCCTAATTAAGTTTCCCCTAGTCTTCTCTGTCTGTCGGAGGTGTGCTGCCGTTGCTGCTGTGCAGGTGCTGCAGCGCAGTCGCATTTGCCCGGCCCTGCTCAGTATTTACCATCTATTATGCGCCTCTTGCTCGCCACATCAGCCGGTTCTGCGCCTGCAACTTCCCCTCATTCCGTGCGGAGCTAAAGAATGCTGATCTGCACATGCGTTTTTGCGATGACTGTTTGGCATTTATATACATTTGTTGCTGTTTGTGGGTGCAGGCTTGGAAGCTTACTTGATTTCTCCCAAATTAAAAAAGGCAAAACTGCTGAGTGTTTCGGGCTATTGTCGAAATCATACGGCACTGCATCTAATGCGAAAGAAGGCGAGGACAGATCCTATTTCCTAATTGGTCATGGGCAACATATGTGCAATTGTTCAATTCATCTGCCATATCATTTGCTCATTTACATGGACTTAACACCCAATTCCAGGTTTTCCCTATATCCCGCTCACTTTGGCGGACGTTCCCGCTCACTGACGACTGTTTTACCAGCCATTATGGGATAATTTACGGGACACACAGCCGCAGTGGGCGAAAGGGGGATATGAAATACATATTAGTATCCTCCGCAGTCGTTGCTGTTGTTGTTGTCAACTTAATGTCCCTTTCAGACCTGCGCGCCTTAATATCCTTTTTTCCTCAGCCTTAACACATTTAATTAACAAAGCAATTAAGCATGACAAGGCATAAGGCAAAAGCAATGAGAATGGAAATGAGAATGGAGAACGGAGAAAGCGACAAAAGCGAGTAAGAAAAGCATTTTAAATTTAATTTATATTTGCGTGGGTGTCCTTTGTATTTATCCCGGTTCGGTTCAGTTCGGTCTTCAGGATGTGTTCCGTTCCGTGCCGCACCACTCCGTTCCGTTATTATTATGAAATAATGCGTCGGAAATAGTGTTTGTGTATGTGAGTGGAAGGACGAAGGACTCTGCCATGATGACATTTTTATTGCTATCACTCCTCTCTCTCGCTGCTTGGCATAAGACAAAAGGAAAATTTATGCATAGCAAGGAATTTTTTAATTAAATTTCCGACCCAAACGCTGGCCAGAAACAGTGGATATGAAACGGAAAAGTTTCTTATATCTTTCTTTTGGCACTTGAGACACACATCAGCGATTCTTGAACACTTCATCAGGTTACGGTAACAGCCTATAAAGGTTTGTTTCCAGACTTCAGATTGGCTTTGAAACACAAAACGATCTGTCATATTCTGACAGCTTACCATGAGTTTCGACACAGTTGGCACGTAGAAGTGATGGGGATGCACTGGGATCGGGGTGATAATTAACTCTGCTTAAAAGGCATAAATCAAAATTATGCGACGCTTCTTTCACAATGCGCTGGTAATATTATGTGGGACGCTACTTTTTATTAAGCCAATCTCAAGCGAAGCGCAAAAGTGCAGCTCATGTCGTCTCCGTGAATCGGCAGAAAGTGCACGCTCACCCTGGTGCCATCATCGATCACGGACAGCTTCCAGGGAGGCCACCACACACATGTGCGTCAGTTCTGCGCCAATCCTCCCACTGCCGAGTAGCTACGCCCATGTGTTACAGTTTAACCCTTTCGGTTGGGCGGACTAACAGCTCTTCTGGCAACGATCAATCATACAAAAACATTCTACATATTTCATTTTCCGTCTGTTTGTTTGTTTGCTTTGGCGGGGGATGTACTCTTGATATTTTAAGTGCTGATGGCCAACAATAATGAAAATATTAAAATAATAATGATTCTTTTCTTTTGTGGGGGCCCCTTGACGGAAGTATTTACTCTGCACTAACCTCGGTTCAACGATTAATTATCATGAGTGATGAATAGTTCGCTGCAATACGATTCTATGGGTCCGTCCAGAAATTCCTCTTGTTTGTCATTTTCATTTGCAAATTCGATGACCGCTATTGGGAAACTATGTCAATCGCCAGACAGCACTTTCTCCCTCCGCCACGGATTGCGTTCGCACGCACGGAAAGCGCGAGAACGAGAAATCATCAATGAAAACATGGCCTTTCCCACATCATAGATGCACGCAAATCCTGCCGAACGCGATGCAGCCAGTGCAATTGCGGTCTCAGGCCGGCAATCAAGTGAAATATGAGTCGCGTAATTGCATGTGTGTGCGGTTGAAGCGTTCGCTGAGCGGCAGGACGGGAAATTATAAGCGAATTAAAGCTCGGCACCGAAGAAAGCCCACGTAACCCCACCTGAAAACTCACCTCGCAGGGGTTCAGTGAACAGTTATCTGCCCGACGCCGCCAGTTCAAGCTTTAAGGTCAATCAACGGCGGGTAAGGCCACAAGCGGATGAAGCCACGTTTAAAATTCTATTTGGTGCACAGCAGCAATTTACCAGGAGCAGGAGGTGCCGGGCACCAGCTTGGCATGCTGATGTACTGCCTGGCCGCCAGACCAGACTAACTGCTGGGTAATCGCATGCGGCGCAACTTAAGCATCGCCATGCAGCCTCAACCTCATCTCATCTCCCCGTCGTGTGCCATCAATGGACTCTGACTGACTTTGCATCTGACTGGGAGTGCGGAGTGCCAGCCAAAAGTTAAAGCCCGATGTACGGGACGAGATAAGACTGCCGGGCTCGCTTTTGGGTCTCATCTTCCCGCTGCCCTACACTGGGATGAAGTGGCTGCCCAGAAACTGGGTTCTATTTGGGACCCAGAGTGTAGAGAATCTGGCGATGCTGGAGACGGAACCGCCAAAAGACGGCACAGCACATGTGTCCCTGCATTGGCATTTTCTTTTGCTTTCTTTTCTCTCTGCCCCAACACTATTTGTTACTTTTTGCTCAACCTCTCTGGCAGCGCTTGGCATGCGTCGCATACATCACAACTTCCAACTACCGACTACCAGCCCCCTATCTACTTCATACTTCTCTTGGGGAGCTTGCGGTTTTCGTGAGCTGCATGGGGATATGGGATTGAGGATTAGGGATGGGGCGAAGGTGGAGATGGGGATGGAGATGGAAATGGGCGTCGGGATGGGTGGACAAGCCAAGGCAACGTTGACGATGATGATGCCTCTGATCCCCATGTGCAGTTTTTGTGTGTTAGCTGGCACAACATCAAGGTTAATGGCTAGGAAGAGAGCACTCGGGCAGCCTGCCACGGAGTTATGCCTCCTCTGTGCTCTCGGCCGGCTTTGGTTGGGAAATGTACACCGCTTTACCGTTTGGCTAAACATTTAAGCTGCTCATTTCCTAGGAAATCAACGAAATGGGCACAGCTTCGGGTTCGACCTTACCAGTTCCAGCTCTAGTCGGAGCTTTCCGTGTCCCATGTCCATCAACTGGGATGGCTATTTTTGGGCTAATGATGCTCTCTGGCCTGCATCGAGAAGCCAAGGCACCAAGGCATCAGCGGCATCGCTGGCCGAAGCCACTCGATGTCCATCATTCATTTGGCATCGATGTACGAGCCATGTTTATGTTTATTGACTGTTATGGACATGAGTCACAGTTAGACGACGACGATGGACAATGCGATTTTAACGGAAGTGTTACAATGAGACATTACGACTGTAGACAAACTGAGAGGTAGAGCTGAAGGTTGCAGGGTGTGCTGTGGAAGACTCCTCGACGAGGTCTGTGCGACGTCCAGTGGCCTATTACCATCTCATATCATCCCTTTCCATCCCATCCAATTCGATTCATGGGCCCTGTCAGTGTCAGTTGCCCTGAGTGGAGCTCAAGTGTGCCCCGCTCCTCCTCTGGTTATTTGCTTAAGTGCAAATATGAGCAACTATTTGCTAAATGACAGTTATTGCTGATTAGCTGTCAGACATTTTGACAGCATGAAGAATGATTCGCAATTTTCGTTCGGCTTGGACTGGCAGCCCGGTTAAGTTCATGTTCGGGCCTGGTCTTACAATTAATGATGTAGCATATGGTTAATTAGAACATTAGTCTTTCGCTCGACCAGCCGGCCAGTTGTAATAGCGAGTGAGTTTAAATCATTAACAGGGCCATGTTGGCTGTCCAAATCTCTGGCTGCCGATGGGGGAAGTTATGTCTGAATGGATAGGATAGATGAGATTGGGTCATCGGGTGATGTATGATCATTACTGCCGGTTAGGAGCTTCGGTTCTAGCTCCAGACATCATCCAGTGCAAATGGAAAAAATAAGTGTACAAGACTTTTTGACTTCGTACTCCTCCATTGGAAAGTGTAGAACAATTGGGACATCCAGACTTTTAAGCTCCGGACGACACATCCAAAGACCGAGCCGAAAGTTACGCATGCCTAAAGGACAATGCTGAAATTATCAGGCAACACAGAAAAGGAACGTGGAGCAATAAAAACCAATCGCCTTCTAGCCAAAAACGATGCTGTGCCCAACAGCGTTCAGAAGAGTCCAAGTCGAGATCGTTCGTACCTGTGTCGATCCCAGTCAAGAGTCGAGGGGGTCGAGAGTCTAAGGTGCAGTCGGAGGTGCTCGGCTAAAATTGATTATGGCCAAAAGCGGCTCACAAATAGCCAACAGGCGGGGAACGGCAGCGGATGGAGATGCATTTGCTCCTTCTTGGCTATTTCGCCTTATAAGGTCGCGCACATAAATAAGTACAGCCAAATGCATTGCGGCACAGTCTCAATCGTCAGAGTTTTGGTTTGAGCTAAAGACTGGGACCGGGCATCGGCATGCGGCATGCAGCATCTTCGCATCTCAGAGCAGCTGCTCTGGGCAACGGACAATCGTCGTGCTCCAGCAACGGCAACTTGAACACCGGCAACTTGCATCGAGTACCATCAACATTTTCAACAATCAACTGATGAGAAAAGGAAATGAAAAGTCAACATAGGGCACACAATATGCACAATACCCAAGAGGCTTGGGGATGACGCCAAAGCCAATCGCATCCGAAGCTGGAAAGGCATGCAGGATATAGTGGGGAGCTCATATTAGCTGACCGCAGCAACTGTGTTACTGCATTAGCCTAAGCCCAAGCCCTCAGCTCAATTGGGAGCTCATTGAGCGGTTGTGAAAATGAAAATTTCTTCTACTAGCGAGATAGAAAGCCGAGCTCTTGAAATTAAAGACCTCAAGTGCCGCAAGGAGAAAGAGAGTCAAAGAGTAAAGTAAGGTACAGAAATAATGGAGAATCGAAAAGTTTATATCTCCAAATTTTACCCAAAGATAGTCTTTTTAAATTGTTTCTTATTGATGATATAGTCAGACCCATTACTTTCGAAAATCTATCGATCTCGCTGCAGTGCTATTATATGGGATGCAATTGTCTGTAAAAGGCTGATTCTCTTTCCAAAGCCAAATCTCCTCTGATCAGATCTATGTTCCCTGCACTCTCTTCTACACTCTGTTGCATCTTTTTCCACTGCGTGCCTCGACGTCTTTGGGATCTTCTCGGGGAAGAAGATCTTCGAAGATCGTTCGATTTTGCGGCGCGCTATTAAATTGTAAATTGGTTGGGCAGCGCTGCTGCAGCGGCAAACGTGTCTGAATGCCACATCGTATTGAACCGGCTTCCCCTCGATCGTGAATCGTGTGTAATTTGCTGGCCCAACCCGGCGACTCCAGTTCGATGCTGGCCTGACCACTTTTGCTGATGCGCATTCGCGTGGTTCGCTTTGGTTTTTTGTGGTTTCGTTGATTGTCGTGGTTACTCAGTCGAGTCCCTCGATCTCCTCATCTGCTGGGGTTCCTGTCCCTGTCACGGGCTACTCCATTCTTCCATTTCATTGCTCTTGGTCTCTGTTGTGTCCGTTCCTCGCCACCTCCTCCTCTTTTGCGCTGCGGTTTATCAACGTTTTATTACACTGACGTTTTGTCAATTTGATTGCCATTGATTTGGCTCTTTTCCCGATCTTCTTCCTTCGTTTTCCCACTACGGAGACCTTGAACTGTCTCTTCACTGTCACTGACTGGGACTGTTTACTGAAGTAAATGGCTCGGACTTTTAATTGCTTCCCGGCAACGAGCTTCGAAACACCTCTAATGCCTCGATCTTTTGGCTTCAATTCAGACTATTCACTTTCGCAAAAGGCATTGTGGCCAGCACTTGATTTTTATGCAATCGACGATTGTTCTTTTCATTTTTTCGGGTTTTCCTTTTCATTTTTCTGGTGGCCAGATATCGAAAAATTGTTTCGTATGTTGAAAATTGATTTTGTTTGCCGCATTGTGGGTGTTGGTAACTGGAGATTGGAAACTGGAATTGGATTTGGATTTGAAAATGGAATTGCTGGTCCAGGGTGGATAGCTTCACATGCATCCCAATAAAGCCCGCCGGCGGGCTTTTCACACGCCCTGCTTAGAGGTTCTTCAACCTGACACGGCTTGCGTTGACGCCTCGCCTCTGATAACCCAAATGACAACTTCATTTCCAACCTATTCGATGTCCATTTCCAAGCCCATCTTGATCCCGTTCTCTGCTCACATTTCATGGCCCTCAGCATAGCTAACGTGGCGAGTAATAATCGAAGAAACCATCGAAAGCATGTCCAATCCCCTACCTACTCCAGTCGAAGAGTGTCAGCGAATTGACAACTTTATTGCCTCTAAATATGGTTAATGACCGCAGTCAACTCGGAGTCAGCCGAAATTCTTGTCAACATATCGAGGGCCATTGGCACGAATAATGTCAAATGTCTTTAATTGTTTCCAAGTGGTTTCCTTCTCGGATTCCCGCCCACTTGCCTCACTTCTGACCCCACTTCCAGCCTGCTCCATTCTCATCTGCGTGGGCTGAACAGACGCCTTCTCTGATTTATTTAAATTATAAACAAAAAGGCCACAAATCGGCGGGGCTTGGAGCTCGGGCTCTTTGAAATGCGCCGCCATCAAATTATTGCTCTTGGCATGGACAGCTGCCACATGTGTGTGCCCCATGCCCCTGCACACCCCACTGGCTGCTTCTCGCGCTGCTGATTAATATCTCACAAATTTTTGGCTTTTTGACGGATTATTTCCCAACTCATTCGCTCTCGCACATTTTGGTGCTGCGATTTGTTCCACAAAAGCCGACTAGAACAAACAAAAAATAAACACATTTTAGCACTATTTCCATAGATGGGTTTAGAAGTCTGGTGTTTATTTTGTTCTCGGTGTGTTTTATGGCTTGGTTAAGTGCTCGGCAGCAGATTGATTGAGTTATTTGCAGTTTGCCCGGCAAACAGGCGAGCGAACCCCAAATATAATTTGTGAATTCTGAATCTGATTCCGGCTGCTCAATCAATTCCAATTCGAGTGTTCCGATTTTGGGATCGGTTTGCAAACTGGCTGGAAGGCCCAATATGCACCGTTTGCGCGCTAATCAAGTTATCTATGGGTTGGCTCATTTTCATTAGATTCGATTAGAGGGTGTCTGGGTCGCGTTTATGAGGATTAATGACTCGAGTGGGCATAAATTTTCCCGGCTAAAGCCTGCTCTCCCAATTCGCATTTCCCAGAAACCATATGTAGAAGCCGGAGCAGTTGGCACAGCAATTTAATTTCCATTTAAAAGGAGAAGCTGCTATCATTCCAAGCCATGGGTTCCATGAGTAGTTTCTTGTTTGCCCCACCAAATGATTAATTAGTCCGTCCCCCCGAGCCATCTGTATGTATCTGTATGTGTGTCATGTGTGGTTGCGGATTCCATCTGATGGTTTAATAATAAGACAAAATTGTCTATTGTGCAAAGAGTTTGAGCTTGCTGATGACCCAAAAAAGATGAGTTCAAAAGCCAAACTAAATCATATTCGGTCGGACCAGATGGCAAACACACAGAAAGATGATGCGGGGCTGGAGGGGGGCAACAAAAATTGCTAATTGTTTGTCTTTTGTTAAGCTTTCGTCCATCCCGCTCCGACGATACTTTCTACAATTAAACGGAGATGTTTCCTCGCCTCCGCTTCACTAATCTGCGGCTTGACGAGGTGGAGCGTCTTTTGTAGAGTGATTACCTCAGCAGTTGGTATTAAGCAGGATGGGGATTTGAAAGTGAAAGCCGACTTGTTGGGCTGGTCTTATATTACCCGATATCATCTGGTGTGGGAGACGGGAATGCAACAATATATCATTAAAATAAGAAGGCTGAAGAGTTAGATGAGCTGAATGTGAAGATATCGATCACAGCCCCAGCCCAGTTTCCAGTATAGTAACCCACAGCCCGAAAGCCCGTAATTTTCCCCATGGCACCGCCCATTGCCGTGCCCCAATTAAGACCTCACGGCTTATTTAGGGTTGCCAATTTTATTTAATTTCCACTCCAGCTTGGCTCCTGTCCTCTCCTCTCCGGCAAGCCGACCGTCGTCAAACATTTGCACGTAAATTGTCAAGAAGAAAGAAGTAAAATAAATATTGACATTGCGTTGTAATAACGCAGCATTAACAGCAACAGCAGCACGAGGAAAACCCAAAATGGCGGCTAGCTACGGAAATGAAAAAGCAATTCTCGAAAAGAAACGGGAGCAAAACAGTAACGGAAACGGAGGGATGGCGGAGGAAGAGGGGCCCGGACCACTCAGCCAGGCCGAAAGCTTAATAATGTAAATTTCGCTCTAAGCTATTTCCAAAGACTAATGGCGCGTTTAGTGAGGGCCGAGCAACCCCTGAAAAAATCAAAACGGCACGGCGACTCAGAGGACCCACAGGAAAAAAATTTCCCTCACACGCTCACAAGGTGGAGCAAAGAAAATCGGCATTAGGCCGCCGCAAGATTGCGTGTGATGCCATCCTCCTTCTCCCTTACAAAGATTCCGGATTATCCAAAGAACAATATCCTTTAGGCGATAACAAAATATGATGCTGAAGCAAGGTGAATCAAGGTGAAACCGACAATGAGCCGGAATTTATACTATAACTTTCGACAACTAAAAAGTGGCTTTTGAGAAGTCCCAGAAACAAAATTTGTTTAATTTTTAAAAAAAAGTTGAAGTCATTGGATTAGGGCTTCTTCTTCATATATATGCTTTAAAACTTTTGTTTGAATAATTTTCAGGGAGTGTAATAACGATCTTGATGAGCCTCATGGCTTAGATGCATCCCCGTACGATGTTCTTTTATTAAAAAATTCCCCTGAGCCCTTTTATTAACGCCCCGTGCCTTCATCTTTATGTCCACCTATCGATTTTGCTACGCATCTTTATTTCGCACTTTCCGCATCTCGGGAATCCGCCCTCATCAGGATGCCACTTAAAACAACTTGCAACCCCAGTCTGCCGCTTCCTGGCTAAAATTGTTTGTTTCGGGATTTGCATGATTTTGCACAGGCCCCATGGCTCATGACCCCTTTATTCCTGGATATATGGGAAGTTAACGCATATTTATTGTCGGCTTTTTTGCACCTTTCGTCGTTTCTTTTCCGTCTTTCGACTTTGAATTTCTGGCTTTTTTTCATGCTCCAATGAAAATGTTAATAAACGCCTGTCCTGCCGCCCCCTTTTCACCCTACCGACCAACTGACTGTCTGCCTGTTTGTTTGTTTGTGTGTGTCTTTGTTTCCCGTTGCAGTGGGTGTGGGGAAAAGCCTTTAGCGCCTAAAATTAGACTTTCGTTTGAGAGTGGCGAGGGTGGATATGTGTGTTTGCCGGGGCCTCGACAACTCAATCAGCTTGATTAACATTTCACTGTGCAGCCTTGGCATTTGCCTTGCATTAGCCAGCGACGACTCAAGTGTTTGTTTTTGTTTCGCACCCTGCGAAGACGTTGGTCGTCCGCGGGGGGTGGTGTTCTGGGGTGGGGTGGTGCGATGAAGTGGCTTTCGAGAGAGCTGAGCCTGATTTCACTTTGGCCACAATGGATTTATTGTTTGCAGAGTGCTGAGGAGGCCAAAAGCCCTGCTAAAAGGCTCTTTAGCTGCGGCGCGTAGGAGGAGCGCTTGGCGAGGATTTCGTTGAGAGCTTAAATAATTTAAATGCCGAAAGAGACAAAAATGTGTACGTGACATGCCAAATAGCCACAGAGCAATCGCCGAATATTCCCTTTAAATGATCCCGACGAAGTGAAGGAATTCTAAACAAGGTCAAGATCGAACCATTGATATGACTCAGGCAAAGAGCAAAACAAAACATTATGTGCACAAAACAACAAGGCCATTATAAGCACTGCGAGAAAATAAACTAAAAACTACTTACCTATAGCTTTTCTAGGAATATTTCAGTTCTCCGGAGTGAACAAAATGGTTCTTCTCCAGCCACAGCTGTGCTCGAAACTTTATCAAAACGTTTACATAAACAAAAAGAAGTAATTTAAATATTCGAAATGCAAAGGCCAACAGCATATTTTATGCGAGCTCGACGAAAACGAAACCTCCTCGATCAGAAGACTTAAAGAGACTGATGTCCCAAAACCGATTGCCGAACTTTTTGTCCAAATGTGGACCTCAAGCTCGGCGATCTGTGGGACAGAATCCGCCAATCGATTTGCCGATGGACAAACTTCACAAGCAATTTACTTAATAATCAGCAAGGGCAGATTCCGAAAAGGAACCAGAATATACATGGATGGAGTTGTATTTAAATTTCATTTCAAACATTTCCATCCATTTCCAACCAGGGGAAGGAACTCGCTTACGTTTACCGTTAGCAACAGCAGAATCAACAGCCAAAAGCCCCAAAAGCAAGAGAAAAATAACAAGAACACACGCGTTCCTCCGGAGTCCCTCCGCCAGGAATCTTGCCCTGGAAACCCCTACCCCTCGCCATCGTGACTCCCTTCACGTGCGCTGAAATTTAAGTGAGTTTTTCTTTGGCGACGTTGCCGCCTTTTGGCTTTTAATGACGTCGACGACGACGACGACGGCGATGAAAATGGAGACGGAGGTGGGAATGTCGACGACTCTGGGGCATGCTTATGCACATTTCGAAGCACAAACACACCCGTGCACACGTGTATTTATACAGAAATTTAAATTTTAAAATAACAACCTTCTTCTGTTGTGCTTCCCCATCATCTTTTCTTTCGGCGGGTTCCTTCGCCAGTTGCTTCATTACCTGTGCACCAGAGGGCTTTCTCCGGCGAGGCGCGGTCCAAGTCAACTGTCGCGCAGAGCCAAGTGGGTGGGTCATGTCTGGGCCTGGTCCTGGTTCTGCTGTTGGCTCTGGTTCTGGCCCTGCGCTTGTCCCTGGGCTGGTAGCAAAATGTCATTTAGTCACGCAGCGGACGCAACTTCATCATTTGACCCCCTTTACCTCACCTGCACACAGTATCTGTCCTGATCATTATGTTTATTAAATTGCCACACGCAGGCAAACTCGAGGTGAAATGGTAAGAGGGATGGTCTGTGACAGATTTTCATTTTCATGCGAAGCGTAAAAAGTTGTGCTCCTCCGCCTGCGCATTTTAAGGCGGCATAACTAAGTTCCTCAGCTGCCCAAAGTTCTGCGTGTTCTACAAATGATTCCTGCTCCCCAGCCCAATTTGCATACTTTCATGAGTGTGCATGGCCTCAGGTGTACCGCGCACACACGCACACACAGTGCACACTATAGTAGTACGACTACTATAGCCGACAAGTCAATTAGTCTGGCAGTTCCTCACAGTTGTACGACCTTTCACCACCACACCGCCCACTATATCATTTACCACAAAGTAAAATAAGTAGCAATTCCCCGTAATGCGAAACATTCAGTTAAGCTGGTTATTAATCGTTTCTGCGGAACTGCTTTGATTAGGGATTAGTCCGAGTATGTCCTACTTATGGCTCACTTCGCTCCACTTTCCCAGATTAAAATATTTATAAATACCGATTCCGAGATGTTGACATTTCTGTTCACCCCAGTGACTCGTAAAGTATTTCCATTCATCTGCGTTATTTCACAAGTAATTAAAATTTTTCCCACATAAAATCTCGAGGGACCGAGTCCTCCTCCTCCCTCCCAGCTGCCCATCCATATCCACCTGCCTTGAATATCGGTTTCTCTGCGAGTCAATAAAGTTTTTATAGTCAAAATAAATAAATCTATTTTATTTTTATTTCCATTTCCAAATTCCCCAAGGGAAGGTGGAAGTGGAGACTGAGGGCGGATGACACCTCCAGAGCTCGTCATAATTTGCATGTGTCTCGTATTTTTATAACTCAAAGGCAAACACCTCCAGCTCCCCTCGCTTTGCCCAGTAAAAGGAAAGCAGATAGCAAGGAAAGCAAATAAAATTCGAGCAAAATTTGACAATATCTTTCGCTGTCACCCATTTTATGTTATGTATTTATGTGGCGCTGATTTTCACACAAGCCCCCACTCCTTACCGATGGGTTGTCTATGTTAATTTTTATTTATCTTATTTATGTATTGTCCTCAGCACATATGTGCAGCTCCAACAAGAGGAGCAAACAAACTTGGCGGACAGGGGAGGGCTAAGAATACATTTTCCTAGCCGATTTTCGCGTTTTTCGTTTTGTTCTGCCATCGCAGTTTATGTTGACATTTCCATTCTGGGCCCTGTGATTTGACAATGAAAATACTTGTTTATTGCGGCAAGGGGAGAAGATGGGATTCTCCTTTGGAGGATTGGTCCTGACAATCTACCATCGAGCTTAAAATATTCATTTCCCAGTAGTTATTGCTACCTAAAGATTCTTCAAATTCAAGCCAATCGGAATTGCCCTTACTGCGGTCGGCTTTGAGTTGGTTGGCATGTAATGCAGATGTTTCCAGCCAGATTGCATCTTTAAGATGCATTTTCTCACGCGGCTTTTCGGGTTAACCGCATGGCAGCCACGAAACTGAAACCCAATCAGCCACCATGCACTCTATATGCTCCATATGTGCATTATATCGGCGCTAACCGCAAATTTCAATTAGCATTAGAGTCCGGGCACGCGGGGAGCGGAAAGTTTGGTCGATTTTTTGACATATTAATTGATGTGTCAATATTTGCATAAATCAATACAGTGACGAAACAGAGTGGCGATGCAGATGGATAACCGACCACCACACAAATCGCTGACCGGCCTCCAAAGAATTCCCCTTAGTAATTGTCGTTCTGAACAGCGTTTTGCGCTCTCGATCAATTAACACTCGGAGAACCGAGGCACATTGCGCTTCCACTCAGAAGCCAAACCAGACGCTAATTACACGCCTCACACATCGTAAAAGGCGTGGTGTGATGGTTGAGGGGAGGGGAGCGGAGCGGAGGGCAGGAAGCGTTCAAACGAACCAAATTAAATGTTTCGCTTCATTCGTATAATTAAATGGAAGTTGTTGAACAAATTTGTACAGCCGTAGCTATAAATTTATCAGGCAGTCCGAATTCGAGACAAAGTTGCATGTCAGTCCTAATTGTTGGCCCAGGTCAGCTCCAGCTGGAAACGGGCAGGTGTCAGTCCACCCACACAGCGCTTTCCAACCCCAAGGGCATGCTCCAATCCCACCCAGGTTAACAGCGGGAATTGGAACTGGAACGGGAACGGGACACGTGTCGGTGGCGATGATTTATTAAGGTGGTCAGCGAAGTCGCGTGGCAAAGCGAATATTTATATTTACACAATGGAAATAATAATTATAAATCTGACAAGCCCGGAGGATTCAATTGAGTGAGTTTTCTTCGCCCTCCCTGGCTTTCCACTCATGTGGCAAACGGCAAAAAATCGAAATCGCCAACATTCCTCGCGAAATCGCATTTGGGCACAGCTTGTGGGCCATTTGAGCACGTGTCCTGCCCCAACTTGATGATGCTGGAGAAATTGTCGCAGGATCAGCTCTCCTCGATTTTCCCTGTCCCCTTTCACACTTCTCACACGTAATAAACGAAGCCGTAAAACGCTGTTGGACGATGACTTTGGCCCAGGGCCCAAGCATAAAAGTTTTCCTCGATTTTCGTGCCGCCCGCCATCATCTGCACCTACCTCTCCTGGTGGCCAGTACGCACGATTTGTAGTCGTTCGTGCTGCGCCAAAGTTTCCTTCTCTTCTTTTATTTCGCCTTTTTATTTGGCTCTTCTATTTTTCGTTCGCCATGAAATATAAATAACATTTTCAGCGTTGAAAAATTTATGAAACACGCCGCAGCTGCCCCTTTCCCTGCCCTGCCACGCCCTCTTAGCCTAGCCTCCGTATCGATTTTCAGGGCCAAAACTAAAACTTCATCTTGGAGCATTTTCACACTTTATTAAAGTTCCTCTTTGGCTAGCTAAATAAAAGTCGCAAGTTAGTTTGGCAGTTTGTGCAGTTTATACAGTTTATAGGAAAGGTTCAGGTTTAAGTTTGGTCCTGCACGACTCTATTCTAATGGATACAGATACTAAGAATCTGAATCCCCCATTGAGGTCACAACTCCTGATTAGATCTGGAATGGGGTTTATCTTATGATGATCTATGCTATGGTCATTAAAAGTTGTCCCAAGGACGTTGTGCTCCGTAGACTCCATTCCGAAACTTATATTCCCCTACTCCCTTTTTGCCACCCCATCCCCATCCAAACACGCTTTGTTCGGCCAAGAAATGCAATTGTTTTGCTGGCTGCGTTTCCTTCTGTTTTCGGTCTTTTGTTGTTCTATTTTTTTCTACTTTGTTGCCGCAAAATGAAATTGGGGAATTTACTTTAATTTGTTTTTCGTGCCGCCGCAGCAGTTGTGCCACTGGCCCACCGCCCCCTGCACACCCGCTCCAACCCTCCTGCCTTAGCTCGCTTTTTAAAATCAATTTCATCTACTTTTGGTTTTTCTCCCCTCTTGCGTTTTTTATTTTGTAGTTTCGGGCAAATTCAATTTGGCATAGAACTTCATTGCTGACATCGGGTGGGTGTTGGGTGGTTGGGTGGTTTTGAGGCGGCCTTCTTTGGCAGTGGCTTTTGTAAGCTCGCATGTTTCAATTGCAATTTTATTTTAGTTCTCTCAGCTTGTTTTTTTCCACTCAACCGCAAATTGTTGCATTTGTTTGTTTGTCAGAGAAGATTCTATTAAATTTCTCATCGGTTTGCATATGGTGACGACAAGACAGCAAGAATAACTCAAGAGGAGCGGGAAGAGGCTTGCCCTCAACCCCGGTTCCTTCTCTCTCATGTTTGGGCGGAGACATCGCTCTGAGGTGCGAAAACATGGCCAAGTCCTGTCCCGCAAAATCCACCAGCCGCCCAACGGAAGTGGCCTCCAACTACCGTCTATCTCTCCACACAGTGCACACAGTCCACCAATCCACCTGGTCGGTGCGTGCTTCGTTAGCACAAGCAAGGGCAACAAAAAATGGCTCTCCAGGTGCTATCCAGTTGAAAGGGAGGGGGGGGGGGGGCGGAGTGCCAGGTTTTGTTCTGCCGGCGTCGTCTGTCTCTCCACACGACCAAGTGTTTGGAATTTCATTAATATTTTATTACTTTTTTTCTCGCTCTCTTCCTGTGGAAGATGCGTTGTGTTCTTGAATTTATTAAAAGCGGGGCAGATTGCAGAAAAAAAGTTAGCCGTTCGAGGGACTTAAAGTGCCAGGGATGCCCTCAGATTCAGCAAAGGACATTCCCAAACACACATACATACACAAGTGGGGGATTCGACAACTGGCAGAACAAAAGTTATTATGTTCCCCACTTATTGATGGCCGAACCGAAAATGAAATGAAAACAATCAAATGACAACTGTCAGGGTACCAAGAAAATTCTTTCTCAGCGGGAAAAGTTTATCCCAAGCCACGGAAATTTCCAGAGGAGCCAAGTGCATGAAAATAGTTGTCGAAAAGTTTTCCCAACAGTCGCCAAGCGGAGGAAACGACGAAAGAGTTAGAGTAAATCATTGTGGGGAAAATCCAGCTGGCGGAAAAGAAGTTTTCCGAGCTTAGAGGCTGGGACATCTTTTGTGTGCCCGCCCACTTGATTCTCTTTTTGAGCCTCCTCCTCCTTCTCATTCTTCTTACTGTTGCACCTGACAAAGGAGGCATTGTCTGGATTCCAGCCTAACTCATATACCCAGCCTTGGCACACATCAAATGAGTTGTGTGCCCTGCAATAAGGCAATAAGGCAGAATGGCAGCCGCTCGGCACAATGAGGATTTTCACTTTTCTAGCTCACATTTACACAATTAAATGGATGGGGATATTTTTACTTTCAACCGAGGTAAGTCAAGCAAAGTAATGGCACTTACCACGAAAAATGTGTTTTATATCTTTAAATCATCAGTTACTCACCTGTAATAGAAGAAAAAAAAAATTTATTAGCAAACATTTTCAATAGTACGAAGACCCCACTTCACCTGCTCCCTAGGCAAATGACGAACAAATTGCCTAGAGCCCCTTACAAAATGAGAAATTCCGAGCTCTTACCCTCCGCCTCCACCGCTGAATAATCCCGAACATAATTTCCACGAAATTAAAAAATTTACGCTTACACAATTAATCTTGGCAGCCAAGCGATGATGATGGACGGGGATCAGGGAAGGCGGGCGGGCAGTGAAATCTCCATCAGGGTCAGCAGAGAGAAGAAGAAAAATTTCACAGGAAAATGCACAAGATGCTCGAAGAAAGGAGAATGTGGCACGTAGCGAACGCTAATCAAATAAAAACATTCAACAACATTTACACATTGATAGCTGTGCGGAGGGAAAGAGACAGAGTGCCGCTCTGTAAAACCTGTTTCGGCGTTTTCGGGCAACTATTATTATTTTACGACACCCGCATGCTGGTTTTGCCATTGTATTGGTACCAACGTACCGGTTTGCTATGGCCAATGGATGATGGTCCTTTTGACGGGCCCGAAGTCCTTTCATTAGGCTCGCTTCGAGGGTGGGCACAGGTCATACGATACGCACAGAAATGCCTCAAAAAACAGAACGAACAAGAGACCGCGCAGTCCTGTAACCTGAAGCGTTGTCCTGCCGCTCCCGTCTACCCCTGCTGGTGCGGCCATTGTAAGGCGATAGCCTGAAAATGTGCTAAAAATGTGCGGTCGTTGGCCGCCGCTCGTCGAAGTGCGTACAGAAATGTATCTGAATCCGAGTATCCGCGTCTGTATGCAGACGCCTATTGCATGACTTGGAAAAATACTTTGGGCTGCCTTGGCTTTTATTTCGGTTGCATAAAAATTGTCAACGCAACTATCATAAAATTTCCATTAGCGTGGAGTGTCTAAGAGATACTTTGCCGCGGGACGCTTATGTTGCCACGAAATACTCATTTCCCATCGAATAAACACAGAAACGCTGGATAGATATTGCCGGGGTACATCTTCTCAATTACGCTTAGTCCGTAGTCTTATCTAGCATTGAATCTCGTCTGTGTGATGAATCCACTTCCCTTGCCTTCCGCCATCCCGCACTTCACTCCCCGCCCCTGGCATTCCCACGTAAATTATTTTTCGCATCGAAACTACTTCAAGGGCCTGAAGGAGGAACAAAGAAGGAGAAGGCACTAAGACATCCTGCTCCGATCCTGCCGTCTCCTTCTTTAACCACGGTACAGCTGCGACATTTTCCCTACTTTGTTTCTTTCATTTCATCTCTGTATCTCTCCTATCCCGCTGCCTATTTGTTTTGGTCTCCAATGTATCTTAAATTTTATTTTATTGTTTTCCTTCCCTTTGCTGGGTTTTCCTCATTCGGTCGCGCCGCGGCATAAAATGAAAATCATTTTCCGAGATTTACTTCGCTCTCTCTGGCGTTGTTGTTTTGGTTTTCCCTCTTCATTCCGTGTGATAAGGCAAACGTTGTTTTGCTATTTTATCGCCTTCGCTCCTAATGATGAAATGTCCCGAAGACTTTGCTCTGCCCGCCAAAATTTTATTAGTGTTTTGGCAGATGTCTCCAGTCCTGGCCGAATTCTTATCTCTTATCCTGCTGCCTAATTTCTAGCCGTAAGCCGCATTAAGGTGCCAGATTTTGGGGCATTACAAGTTTTGTTTCCTTTTCGTTTTCGTTCCCATTTCTATCTATTTCGGTTTATTGCACGACCAACTGTGCGCGTATATACAGCTTAAACGGATGATGTGTATCGGTCAGAAGTTCCTATGTGGCTCGCCATTGAGCACTTCCTTTTCGCTGATAAATGAAATCTTTCAGCGACTGTTCTGAGTTCCGTTCAGAGTTGAGATGAGTTGCTTTCCATTCAAGTGGCACACATTATGGTCGCAGTATTTATAGTCTCAGATATTTTATTAGCGATAGCGACAGCTGCTGCCGAGTGCCGGAATGCCACGGAAGTGCTCTTTGGAGCGGTGGGCGTGGACAGGCGATGACTGAAATGGGGCGACAAGTGCATCTTGGTTATCGGTGGATCGTTGCTGGATCTCTCCCGATCCCCCATACCATCTTGCAAGCGCGACTCTGTCTCGTAAAAGGCCAGCCACAGAATTTGTCATTACGCTTAGTTTTTACAGCTTCTGAAAACCCAGAAGCATAATTTTTATGGCCCGTCTGGGGACCCTCGGGCAACCCTTTGTCCCACCCACCCCCTGCTTGCAGCACTGGTTGGTGCAATTAAGAAGCAGAAACAGAAACGGAACGCAGCGCAACTGAAAAAATATATAAAGTGCTCGTAAAGATTGGGGCGGGGTCCCTGAATTTGCATTCAGTTGTGAAACATTCTATAAAAAATAATAAATTTAATGTTCGACAATAAAAGCCAGCGAGAAGTACAAAAACTCAAACAGAATTCACATATTTTTTATGACTTTTGCGTGAATATTTCTCCGCTTCTAGTGGATAGAGGGACGCAGGACGGTAAGGACTCTTTTTTCCCTACATCAGCAATTGTGCAGCAATTACAGTAAACAACAATCATCAAGTCGGGCCAGGACGTGCCACCCGCTCGAATGCCGAGACAATGTGGGATTTCAGCAAATTTATAATGCTACAAAACAGTCATAAAACAAAGCCAAACTGCAGCTCCCTACAAAGTACGAATCGAAAACAGATATGGTGGTGCTCAGGTTATACATATGTATGTACATACATATCGCACTTCCCTCAGGACAAGTATTTCTCCATAAGATTGAGTCATCCGTATCTAAATATGCTTATGAGGAAATTAAAATAATTATTTTAAATATGTCCATGAAGGAAGGCAGGGTCATAAACTGGCTTTGAATACAACAAACGGGGAATCAAACAGATCCCATTTCCAGATTCCCCAAATACTAAGTCGTCAGCATTCATTTTTTTGGTCTCGGATCGAACTCTTTTCGCTTCCCAATAATCGGCTTTGGCAGGGGAGGAAAAACTAATTTTAATATGAAAGAGTTGGTTCATTTAGCTTCTTCCATTCCGAGGCCAAATGAGGCATGTCGAGCTGGGAAAGGGGAAATCGCCTCTGGCTGCCTGCGTTGCCTGTTGTTCCGCCGGCCTAATCCCACAATGACAAAACGCCAGCAGCTGATGCAGCCCGAGCACGTAGTGCAAGTGAGAGGGGCATACGAAGAGAGAGAGACACAGATGTAGGGCTGTAGGGATTAGCAGCCTGTTGAAGTTGGCTCGCAGCAGGTACTCCGCAGCGAGGCTTCTGGCAGGTCAGGTCATCCGAACCACCAAACACCTAACAAATTCCGAGCCTTATCTGCCTGCGTCTCCTGCTCATTTGCGGCTGTCTACGCGTTGCGGCATCATTATCGCCTACATCCCGCCGGTCCACTTCCCGCTCGAGTGTGTGGGCTTAAAGGCCTTTGTGCGACCCTTCCTTTGTGCTCTTTCTCGCAAAAAAATGAAGAACACGCTCGTACAGAGGAGGCGTTGTTGGCCTCCTGCTGTTTACGTGTAATTTTCCCAGCACAACACGCTCCTTCTGCCCCCGACATTTTGAATTTCCCGTCGCTGTCAATTTTTCTGTTCTACCTCTTCCATTCCTTTGCCAGTTTTCTTCCATTTTTTATTTATGCTTTTTCCCAGCTACAAATCGCGTTGATTTACATAATTCTGCGCACATTTCGACGCATAGTTTGCTGCTCGGGTGTTTGCATATTTTTTGACAGCTGTCAGGAAGTAATAAGTTGGAATTTCGCTCGGTGCCGGCGCCTAGTCTGCATCTCCTGATATTGACAGTTGTAAACGAGCGGCGGAGCACAGAAAAATCCTGGCCGACACTTTACAAATTTGGCTGGGACAACCTGCGTGGCACCCAGGAGCAGCCCAAACAGCTCAAACAGTCCAAACAACGAACCAAAATCAAATTTGAAATTGCACATTTCTCTATTCGATTCGCCCCAAAACAGGTTCTACAAATATGACAGCTGGGCTTTGTGGTGTTGTTAAGGGCCCAAAGCCGGCCCAGGGTCCTTTCTCAGGTTGATTTTGGGGATTAGCCGATAAGCGGCTTAGCTGCCAGCCAGGATTAGCGAGCGGAAGCGGCTTTCAGTCCGAGAATGGGATCGCCGATACTGATGGGATGCTTAGGCTGAGTATGTCAACAGGGATCTGGAGTGCCGTGGCGAAATTTCGGTTCAGATCTATGCAAATAGGAACGCTAGGGGTGGATTTTGTCCGTACAGAAACAGATATAACGATGTTCTTTTGTATTCAATTATAGTTAAAAATGATTCCCTTTATTTGTCAGTAAGCTGGTAAATATTTACGATAAATGGCCATTTCACATAGTTGTATACCAATCTGAGCAGGTTTGAGAGTGCTCTCAAATGCTGTCCAAGGTTCCTGCTGTTTCGATCGTTGTGCCCCGAAGTTCCCCCAGCTGTCTATGACGCACAGGAAGCCCAGGCAGCTATCCCAAAAACACTCTTCTCCGGCCATCCGTGGTATTGCCCCCTGGCAGATCCGAAAATAGCCGGTGCCGCGATCTTCGAGAGAACAAGTGGGAGTGCGGCGCAAGCACAAAATTATTGAAACATGCCCATGCCAAGAAACGGCAGTTTGGATCGAGTTGAATCACTTGGGGAAACGAGCGCACCCGTGTAATTACACCACGCCAACCAAAACAATTCGAATTGTTTTGGTTACGGGGGCCACAGAAGCAAGTGTTAGGCTGTTGGCCGTTCGAAGCAATTGTTCGAAAGGAGATTTCCATTTTGCAAAATTGTAGCCAAGACAAAAATAAACAAAGTGGCCCCATTAGAGTGGGCCATAAACTAATCGGGCGCGGCATAAACAAATATTAATCCATTCCGTTTTCCGTTCTGTTCTGCTGCTGGAAAACTCAGTGTGAGAAAATCGAAATGACTGTGCTTCTGATTCCCAATCTGAATCGGAGTACGAATGCGATTTGGATTCCGATTCAGGGGTGACCTTGCGGAGCTTCCATTTTCGAAATTAGTTGCGTGTTTCTCGTCTTTTTTGCCATCAACTTGTGCATTATGACGGCGGGGCTTGTGATTGGATTTGGAGGCCATCTGGAGTTGGACTCGAACCTGGCTGCGGTTGGCTTTTAATAATGCAAAGTGGCCGATTTTTTCGACCTAATTTGGCTAATTGGCAGGCCGACAAATAAAGCATTGAGACATTGAAATTTCGGTGCTTCAGCTTCGAGCGGATTTTCACACATCAACACAGCTTCAAAGTGGGGGAGGCAAAGAATTTTCCGCTGCTTCTCCGTCTTTCCTGTTTTGGCTTTTTGGCAATTTTATGACAGGCACTGGGGAGCAGGAAGGCGGGAAAAGCTGCTGCCTGGTGAAGTGTTGAAAATTTACGAGCTCCGCCCCGCCCCAATCGCACCCCCCTGGCCCACTTTATTCAATTTCATTTCTTGCGCCAAAGCTGAAAAGAAATTCTGCAAAAGTCTTCGGGTCTCAGGAATTTATTGTTTGCCAGTTACGAAATTTATTTGTTGCTGTAAATTTACAATTCTTTCGCCGCTGCCAGGTAGCCCAACCCAAACACCCACACGTTCGTGTGCTCCAGGTTCGATTTCCATTTGATTTTTATTTCGTTTCAAAGCTCCAATTGTTTGGCAATTGTTTTTATAACACCACAAAAACGCTGAAAGGCAGGAGAAGAGCAAGCGCGGCTGCGGTGGGATGGCTTCGATGAGGATGAAGAAGATGAGGAGCGGAAAATGGGCACCGGAGCTCAAAAGGGAAATGCCAGAAATAAAGTTATGTAAGTCCGCATTATGTGTAAGTTCAAATGCCAAGAAGCAGAGTCGGAAATAATAAAACTGAAGCATGTCGGAGCATGTATTTGTGTTTAGGTTGCTCGTGGTCGAGGTCCAGGGATCGAAAATATTGGATAGGTCTGGGAGTGGCCATGAAGACGCTACGAGGAGGCTGGCTGAAATCGATAATAGCAGCGAACTAACATAATCTAGAGTTAAATACGTGAACTATTGTCATCAAAACAATAGTTAAAAGTAAAGAATCTAAAATTCTGTTCTCATATTAAGAGGGTATCCAAGTAACTACGATTTTCATTCAAAATCTATATCAACATAACTTAGTGCCCTGATTTCTGTCAGTGTACAATCAGGCAGGCTACTGTAACCCAACTCCTCTCAGAAGTCTCGAGCATTTTCCAGCCGCAGGCATTTTTTCACAGAGCGGGGACATCGTCTGGGATTCCCCCTAATTCCTGTCGGCTGACAGAGAGTATCCTTTTCAACTGCGCTTTGTGCGCTGGCTATTGTGGCTCTCGCTTTATTAATCAGACAAATCGTGAAAAAACGCGCTCAGTCGGAAAAAGGGAAATTATGAAATGCGAAACAAGAGCGGGCTCAATGTCAGGCGAAGTCCAAATCCCACTCCCATTGGGACTGCCGCCTTAATTTGTTTAATTTAGGCAAAATGTTTGGCCGCATTCGCCGATAAGGGGCGTAATTTGTTCAAACTTGTCGCAACTTGCTGGAATTCGCAACCCGCACGATTTTGTCACCGAAAAAAGGAATAATTTCTGTAACTAGCAGATGACACGGTAGCTCACTTGAATTGCGTTTGAGAAACATTGGAATCCTTTTGCACATACATAATTTGCTTTTAACTTTTTGACTAATACTAAAAATACACAAATGCCAAGTAGCAATGAATGGTTTTAGAACCAGTCTATCCTCTCTCAACGTACGTAGCTAATAACCAAATGTTCTCCATTTTCTTAAAATATTGATATCAATTAGCTCATTTGATTTAGGCACGTCTGTCAAAGAATTCGGTGATGTATACGAAAGCGATGGAAAACGGATCTCAGTATGTTTAAGCAGCATGGTACTCTTATCAGAAACGCTTTTATATTTTTCACTGATTTCCAAACATAATTTAAGTTACAAATTCATTTAATCCAATTTATGCATTGTAAAGTATTTCCGCACATCCTAAACTTTTTTAAATCACTTCCAGACGCTCTATTTGGGCCACTAAATTCCGGAGTTGTAGCTTTCGGTTTGATTCCACTGACCACACTGCCCACTGGGGTCGGCATACTCACTCACCTTGTCTTCCGTGTGTCCGCTGCGCTGTGTTGTTGGCCGTGTCCGGCGGACGGTGGGCCAAGTGCTGGTACTCGTAGTCGTAGTGGGACGACTGGGCGGCGGCTTGGGCGGCCTGCAGGTTCTGTTGGTTTTGGTGCTGGAGCGTCTGGCTGCCGTGGACCGGACCGAGGTCCGTCGTCGGCCGCCCGTGGCCGCTCATGGGGAGCGTACGTCCTTGGGCGTGTGGGTGGGCGTGAGCCGGAGTGGGGCCGCCGCCCACGTCGCGGCAGTCTAGAGTCGACTCATACTCGTAGGGATTCATGGCGGTCGCCTCCAGCGGACATTCGTCGTCGTCCGTGTCCGTGCCGCCGTCGTAGATGTTGTCCGTGTGGCGGTACGCGTGATGGGCGTGCTGCTTTGAGAACTTAATCTTGGCGGCTTGGGGGCTTTTGGCCAGACAGCCGGACAGGAGAAGAAGAAGAGGAGGAGGACTCCGCACGGGAGCAGGAAGAAGAGACTTGGTATGCGTTTGGCTACTCGCGATTATTCATGCACTTGCTGATGCGGATGCGGCTGCGGATGGCACTGGACGCACTGCACTCAAAAACATTTCTACTGGGCCATTTCCAGACGGTTAATCTGCGGGCGGGCTGCTGGTCCCAGCTCAATCACAATCTGCCGCCGAGGCCGCAATAATATTTCTTGGGCCTTTTCAGTAGTCGTACACTGAAAACACGGGACACACACGATGGGGAGCACAGGAACGCGACGGGAAAAACGGTGTTTTTGAATTGACGCGGTGTGTTTGTTTGCGCGACGATCGTAAAACTATGTCAGAATTCGTTAGACGCAGGTATCATTCGCTGCCTGATTCCCGACGATTTTCTATATTTTTCGACTGAAGCAACGCGCTGTTTTCGCTACTTTTCGTATATCCACATTTTCCGCGACGACAATTCCGACCGTGCGAGGCGAATTTCAAAAGACGAATGAGCTCAAAACGAACGACGAACCGAGTCTGTGGGAGAGAGAGAGAGAGCTAGAGAGCGCAAGTCGCTGCAAATATGAGAGAAAAACAATATGCTTCATATTCTCTCTTTTTCAGTTAAAATGCGTCGCTCTCTCATTTATTCTGATACTGCGCATGATTTGTGAGAGAGAGAGCGGTCGCGCACCAGCGTTGTCCATTTAGCTAATTTGCTGATAGTCTGGCCTTAGCTGGAAATATAGCTATTTTGCTAGAATAATAGGTGCTACTTATGTAGTTTAGGTTAATTTAATTGCAAAAGAATCACTCCGAATCATATAGATTTCCAGTCTATGACAGCGTTATAGAAAAAGATATGCAAGGAAATATAATAATATACTTTTAATACTCTTGTGCTTCTGTTAAGTTACCATCAATATTTGTTCTCAATGGTATGTTTAGCCTTTTTATAACCAGAAGAGTATGCAGCACTCAAATGAGAGCACTCATCGAATCTCTGGTTTGAAGGTTAAAAAGTGCGTTTCGTTTGGCTAAGGGGAAATGGATGTACAGCGGATTCGAATCTATCGTGCTGCACGCCAGTTTCGTTAAGATTATCTGAGGCGGCCAACAGCGCTGTAATAACAGCTTCACCGGCGGCTAACACCGACACTGTTAATTTTATTACAAAACTGTTAACCGGTTTACATAAAAGTGCGTATACGTATACCATATACCATATACCATAAAATATCAATGTAAATGTGGAGGTATTTAAGTTATTAGGTACAAACTTTAAAAGATAGCTTAGTTTATTCTTTATTATATATATTATATATTATATAATATATATTATTTATTATTATATATATATTATATATTCTCTTTATATATTGCCCTAAAATATCTAGGTTTTCCAAAACCTCCGAAAACTTTTAACTTTCAGCTTGCATTGAATAAATTGCAGGTTACACAAAAATATTAAAAACTACATTTTTAAAAACAATGGAATTTGTATTTCAAGGTATCTGAACCTCCTGTGGCCTGGGAATTACACAAAACAGTTTTTCATTTACTAATTATGCTGTCAGATTCTGTGGAGCATTTTCACGCAGCCAAAAAATATCCTCAGACTTCATTAGCGCTAGAAAAGTTAGTCAGTGGCGGCGAGGGGAGGCGAAAAAGTTTCAAATCGCTGACAAGTGAAGTTGTCATTCAGCACCCAAGCCAGAACCGAGCGGACCTGGCCAAAAAGTGTCCGAAACAAACAATGGTGGCCAGCGTGGGGTGGGTAGGTGATGAGGGGGCCATGGCCGAGAAAAGAAGCAGAAAATTGCGTTATAAGCAAAGTAAAGGACATTTCGCTAATGGCTTAACTTTTGAACGCAGGTCTCATCCTGCCGCCTCCACCGACCGCCCCCTAGCCCGTCGTGCAGGCAATTCTCTGCCATGTAGCGGAAGTTGTTGCTGAAGCTTTTTTGACAGCTTTCCCAGCACGAGAAGGATACGGCGGGGAAGAAGAAGAGATGCCGGAGAAATTGTCATTTCTTTTCCGAGTCTCGCAATGTGGCAACGCCGCGTGACGCAAATTTTTTTGTAGTCTGAAAGTATTTGCATAGGATATGGAGTCTTGCTTTCCCGATTTTCTTTGCTGTCGATGAAAAATCAATTTCCTGTTGTATGCAAAAATGTTTGAGCATCATTCAAGAAAGGGAGAGAAGCGTTGCTCGCCTGCACTTGACACATTGAATATTATCAGGAGGATGTGGATTCCGAGGGGGAATGTGACTTCTGATTTGGCTAGTTGTCGTAGGTTTCGATCTGAGTCTTCGTACAGGAACAAACATTCTTGGCTTGTTGTGCATATATTTAATTAAGGGGCAATGGATTAAACCTTTGCAGTTTTTTGAAGTTGAACCATTTGGGTTAACATTCAAAAATAACTCAAAAATGGCTTAATTCATTGGCTGTGTCTACCTTTTTATACCTTTTTTTTAATTATACTAGCTTGTAACTATTATAAGCAGCATCTACGATTCCCCAAAGAACAGCGAATTTCAACAGTAGAATGTGATAGTTTTTTGGTGGCTTAAGCAGCGTTGAGGGACTTCACAAACCGGATAAAGTGTCAAATTTCTATTCCGGCCACTGTAACTTCCTCCGTTTGTTATGCTTGTACTAGTTGCTTTAATTTTAGCAATTACTTGTGCAGTCCCCACACCACCTCCCTTCGTCACCGGTCCACGGATCATTTGGAGTATCCTGTTTAAGGACAAGCAGCTGCACATTGTCTTGGAAGTGGAGCTTCAATCAAGAAATTTGATCGCCACTTAAAACCAGCAGCACCAAATAAAAAAGCCAGTAACATTACTGGCCATCGGTGGCAGCAGGAACAACAAGTGGCAAGCATCCGGCTCTTGACCTGAAAATCATCAACTTTGAACCGTCCAACGGCATTTCCTGCCTCAATTTACACTGCGTTGGAGCACTCTCCCTGCTGCCGGAATGCTGGCCCACATATCGTCTGAACATATATCCACACATAAAGCGCATTAATGGGATGTGTGCTGCATCGATCTGGGTTCACGCAAAAATGCTCAACTTAACTTTGTGCTGGCATAAAAATCGGACAGGACACGCGGACACAGGGCAGATACAATGACTGGCAGCACTTTGTGTCCTGCCCCACAATCAGCCACGCCTCCAGACGCCCACGCCCTTGGCCACCGCTTGTAAGTGGTGGGGGTGGGCGTTATATGAAATTACTCGAGATATTGAATTACGCGTTTTAAATTAAAAATATTTTCTCACGATTGCATTAAACGAAAGGCGAACTAATTAAAGGCGATTTTTCGTCCTTTTCGTCCTGTCTCTCTTTGTTCATTCTGTCTGCGCATTTCTCTTCGGCAATGCAATTTGCAGTCTGAAATGAAAGTTGGTAAGTAAGGATGCGAGATGGAAGCCAGTTAAGAGTCCTCAAGCCGGTGACTGGAGGGGATTTAAGGCTTTTACAATAAAGAATATATTATCTGCGGGCTCGAATTTAATGTATGGCCTATTCGCTTGAATTCAAGGCCCTGATCGCTGAGGTTTGACCAAATATGTGTCTAACCAAATATCAAAAATTAAACAGTGAATGAAATTTCACCTTTCACGATCAACTAAGAATTTGTCTTCAATAGGAAATCACAACAAGGGCTTAGTATTTATCTGCATCTGTCTGTTCCAAATGGAGGCGTCAGGAACATTTTACCCTAGTTCACAGCTGCAATCTTTGCCCAGCGAATTTCCCGGAGGAAACTCGTGTCGCCCGTCGAAGGGCAAATTCCGCATGATTGAAAGAGTTACGATCTGGGATAGAAGTACTTTGGCACTTGGCACTCCAACTTCCCCGCCCATCTGGTGGCCTCCGGTTCCCGTTCTCGCTCTCGCTCCCCTCTCCGATTTCGATTTCCAATCCCACTTCGAACTCCTTGTGGCAGACAATGCGGGCGGTCGTGGCAGGAGTCACAGAGTCATTCACAAGCCAAAACAAACAATGCATCAATCAATAAAGATTTCCGCACCTAATAAGCCGCAGACAAGCGGGGGAATCGAGTGGCGAGGCATGTGATGGTGGCGGGATGGTGGGGCGGCGGGACCATCATTGACGCCAATCACCAATTAAAAGCCAATAGTTGCCGTTGCCATCTCCTCGCCGCCCAAAAGGTGTTAATCGAATTACGACCCCGAGATCGCCTGCGACTGTGACTTGGTGCTCGACTTGCATTGCTGCACCCTCAATGGTGCATGCGTCCGGGAAGAGTAGGCCGGGAAGGAGGTGGCATGCAGCATCAGCTGCCTAACTTCATGCCCAATGTCGTTGCCGACATTTCCATATTTTCAAATTTGAATTTTCTATTCCGACAGAATGTCGACACTGCCTGTTGGTTGGTTGGTTGGAGCAGGACACTCTGAAGAGCAGACATCGTTTATCAGGCAACACTTTGGACCCCGCACCGCTTCCACTTCCCCCAGCTCGTAAAGAAAATTACACACATGTGTGGCTTTTCCTCGGGATTCGTCGAGGAGGCGGGGAAAATGAGAACCCAGTCGCTTCGTTTGGCTGCCTGCGTAAAATTTGAAAACACGTTAATGTCTGGCTGAATTTGAGCACTTTTGTGGTGCGTTCCGTTTTGCCAGGAGATCTCGTCGTGGCTGCGTCAGGATACGGCGCAAGGGTGAGGGACATGTTGGGAGTTCTTGGGAAATAAGCAATTAAGTTCTTACAAGACAAGCATTCAATGAGTGAATTGGGTTCATATCTAAGAAATAAAGCACTTAAATTAGCAAAATCGGAAAGTACCAAATAGTTTAATACACAATAATTTAGTTGTTCGCCGTAGTCGAAAAGTAATCAAATTATTTACATGGATCAATCAGACAGACGGCGGAATCTGTTATGTTCGTGCTCAAATACAGCGTAAAGAATTAGATATTCTACATATACATAAGGTAAGAAATATTTGCTTTATGCTTTTCATGTGAGTGATTTTTAAAATTAAGATAAATAGGTCTAAATAAATGTTAAGATAAATGTCTTAAGACAGTATCTTAGGAGTCCCTTGTCTTCGCAAGATATACGCCAGCTGCTCCCCAGATCGTCCTCCTCAGGACCTTTCACGGGACTGCTGTCAACACTGCAATTACGAAACAATTTCGACAGCCTGCCCCACCAATTGGACGCCTGAAAATGGAACAGAGCCTGGCTTCTGGCTGTCGAAAAAAGATGGTATGCAAAAAAGTGAAATATTTTGGGCATAGAATTATACATATGCAGATGCAGATGAAGGCAGCATTTCAATGGCAGAGCTGTGACTTTGCCGGAAAGGAGCCCCTGCTCCCGCTCTCGGGTTTTCAACACCTTTCGGGAACTCACGCTTCATTTGCATGTAACCATGACACAACAGCAGCGGCGGAGGCGGAGTAGGAGGCAGCGACACATGGAGCGGAGACCGCACAGACCACCAAAAGCGAAGAGTCCTCCCCGGCCGATTCGGATCCCCTCGTGCTCCGCTCCTGCGGGTGAGTGACAACCGCAGGGTAAGACCGCATATATCAGAAATAATAATAACCAGGAATGCAGAGTGTCGGGCGTTGGGCGCCAAACCCAAACTCAATTGGGTGCCTCCCGCTCCGCTTTCTCCTTTCTCTCTTCTCTCCTGCCCTGTCCTGTCGCCTTTCTCCGTTCCTTGGGTTCCGGGTGCGGTTGGCAGGGTGCTCGGGTTTCGGGTGGTGTCTACACAATCGAATCATGGCAAATATTTCCAAATGCGAGATGTGTGGAAAGTGCTAACGACGCAGCTGCATATTTTGTCAACTTTGAATGGGGCCAAAGGACGTGGCAGCCGGAGTCCTAACGAATGTGTTTGCTGCGATGGCTGTCATTGCCATAAAGGTGATAAGCAATTGGCGTGGCTTGGGGTGACTATCTAACCCCCCCCCCCCCATCGACCGCTCACTCATCCACCGTTCCACGTTCCCGGCAGAGCACTTGACTCCCGATAATTGCCGGTAAAAGCGGGGGCGGAGCGCAATCAGCATACAAACCAGAACTAATCAAGAGGACCTTGACTCAGGAGGATTCGTCAGGGCCCCCCATTGAATTTCCATATTCATTTTATCTGGCTTGGTTTTGGGCAGCTCCCTTGTTTTGGCTTCCTTTTTGTTTACTAATTATAATTTAATTTGTTTATTCCGCGCCAAGACAAAATTCAATTTTCACTTTCTCTTTGTGCCAGAGCTGTTTGTCATTCGACTGTTCTATTTGCATAAGTCGTGGAAAAGTTGACTTCTCGCTGGCTGGAAAAATGCGAGCAAATATTTATGCAAATCCAAGAAAGAACTTGAGTAGTTCCACCCTCCGGAGAACCCCCCCCCCCTTCCCCAACCTCCATCAACTTCGCTAGGCATGCATCAAAAGTATATCAGCGCATTTCCTGCTCTCCTTATTCCAAGACAAATGACCAGCCGCGATCATCAACAAGTTCATCATCGGGCGTCATAAACGTTTGTTGATTACCCTCAGCTTTGCCACACTTTTTTGTGCCACATCAGAAAGCGGAGCGGAGGGTAGGGTAGAGAAGAGGTTGGGGGATGGGGCATTGCTAGTTATTTGCATTCACTGGGGGATCCGTTACACTCCAAGGGCAACGCGCTTTTCACCGCTTTTCTTCTCTCCTTCGCTTTTCCGTTTATCGTCCGTTGGCTTGTGGCGAAAGATGAAAGTGTTTGGCAGCCGTCGCCGACGGCAAATGGAGGAGGCCACCACTGCCAACCTGCTCCTTGGCTAACTCGCATTAAGTCCACACCTGCCCTGGCATCATCATCATCTTCTCCTGCTGCCCCAAAGAAAAAATGGGAAAAGGGGATCAAAATGGAGCGCTCACAAAATGGAATAGAATTGCAGATTCATTTCACTCAGTGGGATATAGTTGGCCAGATTGGGGTGGGTACCATACCTTTTAGCTGGTTTATGTTTGCCTTAGCCAAAGGAAAAGGTCAAAGCCCAAATCAGTTTTCCAGCTCCCAATTCCCAGGGCGACCGCAGATTGGAAAGGAGCCGGCCGGAGGAAACCCATTCGAAAACCATCTAAGCAGCAGCTTATTAACCCCATTGAGCCCCAAGCGGGATTGGAAAATGCACTGCCCTTTTTTGACCTGCAGTCCTCCTAAATCAATTAAAATATCAAATTCGCAATTTTCACTTCTTAAACAACCAATAATAAGATATACAAACATAGGAACATAAATATGTAATTACAGCCTGCCTAATTACATATTTATGTTACAGCCTGCCTTATTACATATTTATGTTCCTGTCTTCGTATTTAAAGTTATCTATTTAGCAATAATTGTTGTGAAAAGTTCAAAGAACTTTTTGACAAGAACGATCTTGTCACTTTTCTTGAACAAATAATTGTTTTTTAGTCTTTTCTTAAACAGTATATCAAATATATAACAAAACTAAATTGGGTTACAAATTAATAATTTCCCAAAATAAATCGGTTTAATAATTATTTAAAGACATTGGTCTATCATATCCATGAGAGTATTCCATTCGATGTGCTACTTTTAAGCTTCAAAGCTTGTTTTTGCTTTTCGCACCAGGACAAATTCGATTTGTCTTTTCTCGAGATTTCTCTCAAGTGAACGTCCTCTTCTCCCAGGACTCTCCGCTGCCCCCGCCAAGCTACTTTATCAGCTCATTCTCCACATTTTCCCTCGCTTCGCTTATATTTTTTTCGCTTTGGCTGAATGTGTCTGCTGTCTTCTGTATCTTTGTCTTGACGCCTTGCCTAGCGGCAAAGTTTGTCGCGTCCTCGAGTTCCGCGTCCTTCGTCACCGTCCTGCGGGTGTCCTGGTGGCTCCTGGCTCACAATAAACCACTTTGCAGCTACTAGTTTTATTTGCTGCAGCTTCCTTTTTATTTTTCGCAAACGGAATTGAATTAAAATTTACATTTTTAATCATTTTTTCACGCTCTGACTTTAATTCAACCAATTCTGCCCGAGCGTTTGAAATGCAGTGCAATTCATTTGCGGCACAGTCCGTCTCTGTCTCATTCGCTTTTAATTAGTGTGAAAAGCGCAAATTATGCTCCACCGCCCCAAAGCCACGCCTATCGGCAATGCCCACCAAGTCGTAATTGGCTTACAACGACTGATGGTATCATTATATTATAGGCATTATATTTATAATTATTATCGCGCTGCTTATGCTCAACCCGATGGCTGATGGCTGCGATTGGAAATTCTGAAAATCAGAGCGCTTTTCCTCGCCTTATTTGCCTGATGCAATATTGTGGTTGCTTTTCAAGTGATTTAAGAATACATATTAGACGCATCCGATTTGCATTCAGTCTGCCCAACGCTGCGAACCCCGGCGTGTCTCTTCACTGAACAAAAGCGGCGGACATTCTGTAGAATTTGACAATCCGGTAAGTGGAGAAATTATAGACACAATCCCAATCCCACAAAGTGTTTGCCACAAAATGTGCAGAACTTAAGGATTATTCATTCTGCACAGTCGTGGCCAGGCCGCACACATTTGCTTAAATATGCAAGTGAGATTTCAATTACACTCGTTTCGTTAATTGATTACATCAGGCTGCCGATCCCCTTGGCTCGCGTTGGGTTCCATCATGTTTGCGACTAAAACCCTGCTATTTGGAGCGGAAAAGCTTTGGCAATTCTCTGGAGAATGTTTGCATTGTTTGTTGCCAATGCTGTGTCGCCTCCCCCACAGACAAATACCCTCGCACGCACACGCACACGGATATCCAAAGTTAGTTAATAAATTTAACGTTGATGAGCCAGGGAAGAGTACAAATTGGCCATCAATCGGGAACTCAGGCAAGCAGAGGGCCTTGTCAGGCCCAGCTCAGGAGCTGGGGCACTGAGAAACTGAGGAACCTCTGAACTGCGGAACTGCCGACTTGACAAGCTGGCGAACGGGCAAACTGACAGACGGAAGCCAGAAACTGGCCCATTATTGTTGTTAGTGGGGTAGGGCATCCCTCGTGAGCGCAAATTAAATGCAAATTCAATTAATTTGAAGCAAACAATTTGCTTAAATTAATTAATTGAATGTGAATCTAAAGTGCTTCCACTTTAACGCTGAAGAGCTCGGCTTCACCAGCGGGCCACTGAGGGGGCTATGTGGGGTTAAGGGGGCTTAGGGCTCCCTCTGCGTGTGTGAGCTCGGCATTTATTGAAATTATTGGAACAGGGGGCCCGGGAAGGGGCGTGGCACTGCACTAGGGCGCTGCGGCGAGCCGCAAACTTTGGCAACGTTGCGTATGCGTAATTCTGCATTTGCTTTGCGTTTCGGCCCGACATCGGGCATTAAGCAAACTGTTCACTTCAAAATCAACTCGAAAATAAACAGCAGTAGCCAAAATGCAAATAAAGCCCTGTGTATTAGTGTGTTTCCGTGGTGATTCGAGATGGCGGCGTGATCCATTTACTTTTGTAGGTGTTATCCTAAAACATATTAAATGGCCCGCAAGAAACGCTTTAATATATGAGATATTTAAACTATCTCTATTCGCTTATGTCTTATGGGACTCACGACTTTCGAAACCATGTCGCTAACACGATTGTTGTCAATTATTTAAATTAACTGATGGCATTCTATTCGTTTATACTAGAAAATTGTACATTTAAAACCTGTCAATCAATATTACTGAAATCAACGCATATATTTAAACTTGCCAGAATTGATTATGAAAGGCAAGATAATTAGTATTTCTGTTCCACTATTCCATTCTCTACCGTTTTCAAGTACATCGCCGCGGTGTTGCCCCATCACGCATGCATCTCCAATCGCAGCCGCAGAAATTTTCGGGACCACTCTCTCTACAAAATGGCTTTCATCGGTTAACCGGCAACAAGGCAACTACTATCGAATGTCGATGACTAACAGCCATTACTGCCATGCCACGCCTCCATTGGCAGTCCCATCTGAAGCCCCCTCCCCTCCTCACCCCTCTCAACAACTCATTGGCAGTTTGAATGTTGTTTGCATTTTATATTTGCCAAGTTTTTATCGCTCGTTATTCACGTGGCTCGAATTCGCTTTCTGGCCAAAAGGATGGGAGCTGCGGCAAAATTATGCGCTTGATTAATATGCGAGTTCAATGCGAATGTGCCACGCCCCCTATGGCAGCCCTCCCACCACTGGAGCGCATAACTGTTTATTTTGATAGTTTAATGTGTGTGCTAGTAGGCGGCTATTTATTTGCTTTTAGCCCGGCTGCTGTTGTTGTTATTATTTGGCCAGCAAATACACACCAAAATGGCAAATTTGCACATTGCCAAAGTCAACGAATTGTAAATGATTATAATGCTTTTCTTTTATGCGAGGTAATTTAACTACAGCAAAAGCAAAAGAGCAAATTGATCACAATCATATCGTTCGATTGCGAGGGTGCACAGATATCGGCTCCATTGGAAATTCGAAAGTCAGTTCGTAACTGAAATTACCTAAATCCTTTCGACGACAATTTCCACGATTAATCACCTCTTTGAGTGCAGCAGGCAAACTTGGCATTTGACAAAGTCGCAGCCATAACAAAAGATATTTTCACTTTCGTTGGTCAGAAAACTGGATCCAAGCACAATACGTAGTCAAACCTGGCCAAAGTCTGGTCAAACAAAAAGGCAGCCGGAGTGATAATAAATTTTAAATCATTTGTCATTTGACGCATTTCGGCTAACAAGCAACTTCGACTTTGCCGGAGACCCTTGAGACTAGCAAGCAAATTCGGAGACAAAGCAAAGACAATGACTCGCCGACCGATATCGGGAAATATCATTTGTTTGCCTGGGACCCAAAAGACCAAAAGACCAAACGACCAAACGACCAAAGACCAGGCCAACAGCATCTTGGGTCAGCTTTTTGGGTCGAGCCGCGGGTAGCTTGCCTCTTGGTTCCCGCAATCTATTGACAAATGCCCTGGCCCGAGCTTTAATTGCCGCAAGCTGCTCCCTGAACCCCTCTTTCTAATAGATTTTATCGGCTCAAATTCAATATACATAATTCTTGTGTGAGCTTCGAGGGAAACAACAAATTTGTAGCTGATTAAATGGAGGGAAGTGCAACTGGAGCCCCGGTTCTGAAGTTCCCCTTTCGAAAAGCAATGTAGATAGCAACTTCTCTGATAGTTCCTATACGATTTATTTTACAACCGCTCATTGTTTGCTATGCCTTGTTGCGCGATAATCACAGAAGTATAAACGAATTGAAAAAACACTAGAAAAGCAGAGGCTAAATTCCATAAGCAATCGTAAACAATTCGGTTGCTTTTGGGCTTATGTAAGTGCCTCGTAAAAAGTTCTCCTTCATGTAAACATAAATTAGCAGTTGAAACACCAATATTTTTGCTGGCCACAGGAAGCGCAGGTAATACGTATGCAAATCTTCTCGGCTAAGTTCTCAGGTTTTGTGTAGCGTCAAGCGAGACTCACCTGCAATGAGAGAATTTAGTGGGTTCGGTAAGTTAAAATTGAGTACTACTCCGTTGAATCTTATGTATAGCCGAAACCCAGATCATTCCTATGTCAATTTTTAGCCATCATCTAGACCCCATTACTGATATGTCTTCCTCCGGGGAACGGTGATGGGAAGATTTGGGCAAGACCGCTGGCCATAAACAGTTATTGCGACTGTCATGTTCGAGCCATATGCCAATTAATGTGTTCCTCACGCACCGTGGGGCAGGAAACCCGAGCCTCAGTTTGGCAACTAAATGCATCAGGCCCCGAATGCCACGAAGGCGACAAATATGGCCAAAATGCCAGCAGACTTCTGCTGCAGCTGCGACTGCGGCTAAGGCAATAAAGCCGCGTCTAAAGCAATAATGGCTCATTACGCCAGCCGCTGATGAGCGCCAAAACAGCGGATCCGGGTGGACCCCGACTGCCCATATCGCGGCAATGAAATCGTTGCTCCCCGCTTCCTGGCTTTTCAAACTCGCGCATGCGCAGCGGGGGAGGGACGCTACAAACGGCAAACTGCAGGCTGCCAACTTGCAACTGCAACTGCCCAGGCAACTGCATCCGAGATCGCTGGGAGATTGGGCCACGACGACGGCCAAGACGACCGCAAGTTGCTTGGCATTTGGCCAACTGCCTGGGCGCGCTGGCTCTAACTGCCCAATAATATTTATTTATTTGGGCCTCCATCAAAGCACTAAGCAACACGTTTTGCCCCAAAGTCGAATCATGTTAGTGGACTTTTTTAGGCGTAAAAGAATTCAATCTTCTCTTCAGTCTTATTTAATGGAATATTCAATTATCTACCATCATAAATCAATAAGCTGACTCAAGTTGTTATAGATTCTGTTTATAGTGTAATTTTGATGCTAGCGCATGGAAAGCAAGACATAATTTTTTGAACTGTTAATTATTATTATAATTATTTCATTTTAATTTGTTATTTTGTTGCATACTGTGATCGGGTGAATGCTTCACACTCGACTTGACCCTTGCGTGCCCCGCTGGTCGGTCTCTCAAGGCTTGCGGTTTTCAAGCCCCTCTCCGCACCCAAATAGTTGGGTACCTTCTAATGTTGCTAATTTCCTAACAGAGATTTGATCCGCAAGATTGGCACCGCCTTGGGTGGGTGGAGGCGGTGGTGGGGAAGGGGATGGGGATTCAGTGGGCAGCTGCGTGTGTTGGCGTTTCCTTCGAGTCAGCGGCTGGTTTTGGGTATCGTTGGGTAATTGGTATATCAATTATTCGCCTCCATTGTTCGGCGCGCGTATGGCGAAATTTACGAGTTTGTCCATTTGGCAATTGGCCTTATATGCGGCACAACGTACAGTTTCATTTGCATTGCAAGTTTTCCCTGGCCCGTGCTTCATACGCATATGTGCACATGGTTGATGTGGAATCTCTGCGTGTTTACAGCTGAGGATCGAGAACAAGAGCCCAGCCATAAATTTTGTAGGCAGGGAGAAGGGGTAGCTATAAAATTATAGTGGCTAAAGCCCACGGGGATTTACAGGTCACTAAACAGTTCGTTATGGCTAAAATAATATTTAAATGGATGTTATCATAAGTGGAAGGACCTCGTAAAATCCAATGCACTTTGTTCGCGTCATCGGTAACCTAACGATCACTTAAGAACCGGAGCGCACCGAAAAGATCGTAAAAATTAGGGAAAAGTGAGGAAAGAAGAAAAGCTTAGGCTTTATATATACTGCCCACACCAATAGACTTCCCAGTCGGCTCACAATCAGCGAACAGAGAACGCGATGCAAAGGTTATCTCTCAAACTAGCCATTAGGAGAGAAGTTGTCGCCAGGCGGGTCGCAGATCCCCCAGCTCACCCGAACCTTTCCAAACGGGATAGGTTATCAATTTCAGCGGCGGGTCAGCAAGACTGCAGTTTCTGTGTTTAAGAAACGGTTCCATTGTTCCAGCGGAATTATGACTAAGCTGATTGACCCCTACGCCACAAATAAAAACAATTGCCTGCCCCATGCATTTATTCCGAGTGTCTCGGCTCTGTTTTTGCGGGTTTACTCATTTTCATTTTCGAATTCATTGCACGTTCTACAAATTTGAATATGAACTCTTGTTGTTGCGGTTCTCGTTCTGTTTTTCCCTTTTTTTGTTTTTTTTCTTTTTTGTCTGTCTCTCAGTTTGTTGGACTTTTCTGGGCAGCTGCAGCGGCTGGGCAAGTCCAATGACTCAGTTGCCGGGCGTTGAAAGATTTAATCGAAGCAAGTTTCGTGGCTGCAACGGAGTGGGGTAGAAAGAGGAATGGCCTGCGAGGGGGACTCCGGGGGAGACCGCTGCTAGTCCAGTTTTCTTTGGCATTCCAGGCCTCTCCCAGTCGTACTTGTGTACAGCCACATTCAGTCATTTCACTGCCGTTTCTGGATACTAATTTATTTACAAAGAAAACCGTTTCCAAGTCGAAACATTCTAGATGTGGATCCTAAAATCGAAAGCACTTGAATAACTTGTTTGGTGAGCAATCGATTGACGCACATTTCATTCGCCGCTTTTGTTTACGTACAATTTGCGAACAGTATATGCCACTTGTGTGGATATTTGTTTACACTGGGCCAGAATAGCTAAGGATTTCTAAGTAATGAGGTCTAAATTAAGACCTTAACACCTTGGAATGGTGTGAGTTTCATTTCATTCCTGAACCACGATGGCTCATCTCCCACTGATGCCGCAGTATCCGTTTCGCTATCATAAACTAAGATAATCTCTAAGGTGGCTTCCCGCACACATCGCAAATTCATCTTCTAACAAAGTCACCCTAAGACAACAACAACAATCTCATCAGCGAAAGCTCCCGCCCGCCGAAGACTTCCCTGCAGCAAAAATGTGAAATATGAAAAGGGGAAAAACCAAATAATGAAAAGTGTTTTCAGCGTCGCCAAGAAAAATGAAAATATTATGTCAGGCAGCGGAATAAAGGAGCAGGAGGCTCCACGGAGGAGGGAACTCCTGCCCGGCAGGTGACATAAGCCTCGAACACACAAGAGCAAGCTCCGGGATGAAGTTAAAGTTCCCAGCCAGCAGCTAGTGAAGTGCGGCCGAGGATGCAGGCGCTCCGGGATCCGCGGAGAGTCCAAAGCCAAGCTGGCAAATGTCAACACAAACAAAGGCAACGGATGGTAGTTGCGGTGAAGAAGAAGAAGCCATCTGGGGAGGAACAGTGGGCCAACTTGCTAGTAGTGGTCGGACTGAAAGTCTTTCAGAGCTATACAATTTTACCTTTCCAATGATTTATGCAAACAAAAAAAGATTATTATTATTATTAAAGAAATTGTGTCACTGCGTTTAAGCTGCGTTTTAAAGCATTAGGGATTGGTAATTCGATATTCACATCAGCTGAGGGTTACCAATACTACAATTCACAAAGTATTTTTTTTGCAATCGTTGGAGAAAGAAAACCAGTTAAAGAAAAATGCATTGTCAAACCAAAGCTCCTTTGCAATTATCATGGAAAGTGATCGGAGAAATTCAAAAAAAAAAAAAATTCAAAAAAGAAAAACAAAAATCTTCCTCACTCAACATAAAAATTGTGGAACGAAAATAATGGTCACAAACAGCCGTCTTTGTTCCACTGTTCCTGGCCTCCAGCCGCCCATCTCTTGGGGCTGAAAGTGGGTGACAGTACGGCCGAGTGCAGAAGTGGAGCATGTTAACCCCTGTGCCCGCTGCTTAGTTAACCTTACCTATGTGACCGCCGGCAGATTGAGGCGGCATGAAAGGTCTGAGAGGGGCAGTGCGAGTGGTAGGGGCGCGATTGAAGGTGCATTGGGGCTTTCGCTATCAGTCGTCGCCACAAGGCTGTGGATATGTCCTGGGCACATCCTTTGTCGCCGCACAGAACGAACTGAACTGAACCAATCCGAGCCAAACTGAACTGAACTGAGCTGAGCTGTACCGCCGCCGTTGTCGTTGCCGCATGGAATTTTGCAATTTCTTTGGGATTTCGAAATTGCTTTTTCTACTTTTCGCAGCCCTGTGCAGGAGGCCACTTTTCAACCTCCGCCCCAGCTCGCTCAGCGGCCCACAGCCATTGCCAATCCCCCCGCGCAGAACCTCAGCTTTAGCGCCATTTCACCTTTGTGGGGATGTGGCAAGGACTCTGACCCGCTCCCCGTTCCCCGCTGCTCCGGCTGTTCTGTCATTGTTGGCCTCCGATTCTTTTGAGGGCAACCCCATGGGTTGCGGGCGAGCGAAAGAAAAAGCGCCGAAGAAAAAATCGATCAAGAAAAATGACTTTTGTGGGTTTTTGTAATTTTCATTGCACGCGTAATTGAAAATTTTCAAATTCCTGCTTGCATTTTTCGCCGCTCGCTCGCCATTTCTGCCCCTCCCCTTCGTCATCACTCTTTATCAGGCTGAAATGGAATTTATGTGATGATAAAGGAAAATATCGCCTCCCCTCCTTCCCACCATCACTCCTCACCACCTCGCCTCATGGCTTATTCGTCTATTTGATTCTGCTCACTTCCTTTACGGAAGCTTCCGGACCGCCGCTACTTTCATTACGCTTTCATTATTTGTCGAAATTGTGTTAATCTTTGAGCTCATAAGTTTCCCAGTCTCTGGTGGAAAATATTGCACTCAGCCAGCGAGCAGAGATGGCAAATTGATGGCAATTTGGTGGGGAATCGCCGAGCAGCTGAGGGTCTTTACGATTATTGAATTGGCCAGCATAGTTAGGAGCTGATGCTGCTGCAATGGGTAATCGCTGCCATCGAACTACGCTTTGTCGTGAAACTCTGAAGTTCTTACTTTGCTTCAGTCAAGTACTTTTCCTCATTGCAAGCCAGCTATCAGGAAACCGCCCACTCGAACACTGAGATGCACACCACCCACACACCGGCCACTAAAACTGGAGCATTGTAAATCCCAACTAATAATTTTGTAACCTTATCTGCTGCTCTTGTTGTCACAAGTCCACAAAGCGGGGAAAGGGGGCGTGCCGGGAAGAGAGGGCGGACTAGGCGGAGGTCGAAGGCTGGCCACAGAAAAGCGCATATCCCAGAACGATAATGAAAATGTCACACGAGCCTCGCATTTTCTCATCACCCAGCATCATGAGCACGACGACAACGACAACGACAACGGCAACGGCGCTGTCGTTGCTTCAGGAGGTACAACAAAGACGAGGCGGATAGTGGGCCGACTCCACCTTTATAAACGACCCACTACAGGGGGGAGGTCGTCGTGGGGGTGGCGAGGTCGTCCTGGCTCAGTCTCGAATGCAGCGCAGCAAAAGGAACCAGCAGAAGGACCAGGAGCAGAAGCAGGAGCAGCATCAGCGACAGCAGCAACAGCCACGCTGACAACAACGTAAAGGTAAATCCTAAATAATGCGTTGCGCTCACTTCACAGCATCTGAGAAGCGACGAGGATGTCGCCGCGGGAATAGCCCATGAAGGACTCGCCGTGAAGGTGGTGTCGTTGTGGTGGCGCTAGTTAGAGCCCCAGTTGCGAGGACAACAAGTCAGTCGAAGCAAACGAAGGTACCGAAGTGGATACTCTTTTAACGAAAAACATTTTTATGCATATGGATAAATAGAAATATAATTTTAAATCAATATATTTAAATGTATTGTTAAGATCTCTTGTTCGTTGTATGAACTGAACAGGGAAACAATTGCTAACATCCATTGTCATTATATTATTCTTAGCCCTTTCTAGTGAGATCGTCTGGCATGGTGCTAGGACACTACAGTCTGCAGTCTCGATTCCATCTGGACCGCCTTCCTGCTCACTGCCCACTTCCACTTCCACTTCCAATCCTTTTCCCAATCCCATCTGCACTCCCATTCCATCCGGCTCTATCCCCACTTGGCAGGACATTTTGCGGTTAGCTTAAAGTTCCTTACCCAGCCAAGTACAAGACGATTATAGTCCTGGCTCCTGCTCCTCTGCCGCTCTGCTCCTCCGGTCGCCGCTGCTGCTGCGGACAGTCTTAGTGGCTGTCGTAAGTTCTAATTTCTTATTATTAGGCGTGGCTGGCGTGGTGGCAAGGACCGCACAAGTTTTCTCTGCTGTGGCATGAAATTATGGCACAACTTGCTGCATACGAAAATGGCGGCCTGGTAAATAGTTCTGGCCAACTATTTCCTTGCTGCAGTGGCTGCTCCGCTCTTAAGCCCGGCAGATGATGTTGTTGCTGCTGCTTCTGCGGTTGGCTTTGTTATGGGTCGGTTTAGGGGCTCATGTCTTTGGGCCCTGCCCGCCTGGCCAACAATTGCTGGGCCTACTTTTTGGGGAAACTTTTACAGGAACGCTGGAATGGATTTAATTAAAACATTCCCAGTGGCGGCAGCATGGAAACCCGAGTGGCCAGGTCAGTGCGATTACCGGGTGCTGGCAAAGTAATTCGGTTCTCAAACGAGAAGGCAGCCGGATCCGGATCTGGGGCCACTAAGACTGGATTGGCAGGAGCAAAGCTGGCCGAATGAAGAGTGAAAAGTGCAAGACAATAATCGAAATCAAGAGGAAAGTGCACAAAGCGAATGGCGAGCGTCAGTGCGGTTCTCGCTCCAGATCAAGGGCTCTGCCGGATGAGCGCAGTGAAGCCCCAATCCGGTGGTAGTCAAAGCTGAAGCCACGGCCCCAGACCCAAACCCAGACCCACACCCAGCCTCAATCCCAGTTTCAGACCCAGAGCCAGAGACGGAGCCGGAGCCGGAGCAACCCAATCCTGGCCCGAGCCCATTATTGTTTCCATTTAACTTACAACATTTTGCACTTTGGCCAAAGAGCTCGAGATGGTGAGAGCCGGGGAGGCAATTCAGCACGAGAGAGACAAGAGATGGATAGTCCAAATAGATAAACGGCCAAGTCGAACAAAAAATGGCCAAGAAAATTGTGTGTGAAAATGAAACTGATTGCAGGCAAGGCCAACTTAAAAAGGAGGAAATTGATGCAGCCAAACAAACCATGAGAGCCAATCGAAGAGGAGGCTGCCAAGGAACAAAAGAACGTAGGGGGAAGCATTAAAACGGATTATCCTCAATAAATGGGGTTAACTAGTTTATTGGTAACCATTCAATACTATTGACCGAGATTCGCCGAGAAAGTTTATTTAACTTGATCGAGATTATAACTAACTTATTTTCAATTTAATTCTCAAGAGCTCTTTAGGTACTGATCTATTATAGATTCAAATATTTGGCGAAGGTAAAAAAGGACTTTAGCCAAAGCCATTTATTTCTCCAACTCACGTTACCTTTCAACGTGGAATCTCTTAAAGAATCGTAGTTGTGTTTGTGAATCTTCACATTCAACTGCCGCTCGTCAGTGCAACATGTGTCGCCAAAGAGCAGCAGGAACCAACGGAAAATGTGAAAACTAAACAAATAAAATTGTTTTGCGTAAAAATTGCAATCGAGCAATGAAGTGTAAAAGTTTGCACAACGTGCAACGTGCGACGCAAACGACAACGTTGGCGACGTTTGCCTCCAATAAACTTGCACTTGTTCGTGTGGCGGCTGCTGTGAGCAACGGCAAACAGTTGAATTCAACATGGTATTCAAGACTGTAGGCCCGAGACCAGCGCTTCAGGCCAGCGCGGCAGTAACAGTTGCAAAAAATGGCAGCGGAAACAGACGGCGTCATCATTGTCATGGAGGCGGTGCAACTTTTTATACCCCGCAATGGAGGCTAACAGGGTTATGTGGTCATTAGGAAAATGAGATTAGCGATTGTCTTTCCTCCTCGTGGTACGCTAAAAGTAGGTCTAGCAAAATGGTCGGCACTCTTCAGTTGCATTTATAAAATTCTTAATAATAATACTAACTTATATCATTATGATATATGCACTACAATTTAAAGGCCCATTTATTCACATAATACTAGAATGCTAAGATCAGGATCAATAGTTGAGGCAGCTTAGCCACGTCTTCTAGAATAGTTTGAAGAAAGATAACTGATTGATGGGTATCTTGCAGTGGGCTTCGCGGCGGCCACTGTGGGTACTTTTTCTGAAGAACCTATCGCCCAAGGGCGACGCATTGCAGGCACAGACAGCAGCGCTCCTGCTGATGATTATGAATAATGATGATGATGTTCATGGCGGCGGTAAAGTTGTGACACTCGGAGCGATAAGCGGAAACGGGGCCGGCTGAAGGGTTGAAGTGCTACCCCATTTGCGGAAAACCCCTTAAAGTTTAGATGCAATTGGAGAGTTTTACGAGGGAATCTACGTCGCTGTTGAATTAGTGCTGGCTCCGTTTTGATGAACTCGTTTGTAATTTTTCCTGCCTCGGGAAAATGTCTAGCTGCCACTCGCCCCTGATTGCTTATTCTTTCCTTCAATGAATTTTTAAGGCTTTACACTCTCGGTTTTCCTTTCATTTTCTTAGAAGGGGCATACGATTTTTCTCAATTTGCATTGTTTTCTTTTTTCACTTAGTCCTCGGAGTCCGCTCATTGCTTATTTAATTATCTTTTGTATTGTCAAGTGGTTGGAACGAAAGTTGGGGTCTGGTCAGAGGATTGAGCTCCATTGTTGCCAGGAATTTCCATAACCTCCTTTTTTCGCATCCTTTTGCTATGGCCCAGGCACGTGCATCTCAAGGGTTAAATTAGTGGGGGTGAGTAAAAGCCTTTGAGGCTTAATTGATAAATCGCTTAAGATTGCCCATGATTGAACCACCCTGAAATCTTCCCTCAGGCCAATCCAAACTATTTCGGCCAAGAAAACTACGCAAGCAGCAAAATAAAAGTAAACTGAACGGGGCAGAAGCAATTTAAAGCAGGAAAATTGAAGCAGGAACACAAATGAATAAGAATTCTCACTCGGAAAATCATTAAAATGTCTGAAGGACGCCGGCTCCGGACCGGGCCAGAAGAGGACCGGAAATGTGGCAACTATTGTATACAGCACATGGAAGCATCAACAACAGCACGGGCAGGTGAGGCAAATCCTGGCGAAAGGATGCAATTTAGAGCAAAAGAGCATTAAAATGAATGGCAAGTGGGGCCAGCACGAGTGGGTTGAGGAAATTAAAAAAGCCGACAGAGAGCGAAACTTCGGGCCAAGAGCCCCTGGAAATCTGGGTCAACGAGGCTGAAGTGCGAAATGTCAACACCTAGAGATGGAAGCTCGAAGGGATCGCTGGATTCATTTCGTCTTTAAACAGCTGATTTCCCTGCAGTTCTAATTCTAACTAAATTCATATATTTAAAAATGGTTATAAACTTAGCTTTCGAAATATCTTGGTGCTAACTAAGCCTGACGTGTTTTCTTATTATCGTGAGGTTATATAGGGTAATTACACATAATTTGATAAAGATGACAAACAAAATTCAATAAATATTGCCACATGCCTTTTGCAAGCCAGCAAAGGAAAGGTTAAAAAGCGTATAGAGCCATTTGGGACCTTCGTGTCACGATGTGATTTCTATGGAAAATGAGGTATCCTATCCCTATCCTTATCCAAACGTCCCAGCGAGGTGGGCGTCGAAATTAAATTTTAGTCATGCCAAGGGAAAACGTAGACGCAGGGCTGGGAGGGATTGCTTTGCCCTTTTACGCCTCAAAACTTTTTTAACAAACATATTCGATTAACTGGCCATGGAATGGGCAGAAAAGGGGCAAAAGGGCCGACCCTGCTGGAATTGCTTACCCTTTTTGTTTCTATTTATCGAAAACCACTTGATTATGCAGGCTTATCCTAAACCCGCTGCCGGGTCTTGTTTTGTTTTTTCTATAATATATTTTTTGTTTTTGCTTGACCGCTTGTGGAATGGAGAAGTTGAGCAAAGCTTGGCTTTAGTTTTCATTGGAGCGTGAAAATTTGTTTGAAAATCCTTTTCCTATTTCGATTTTCCCCCTCGTGCAATATTTATGATTTCTTTGGATATTCTCGTGGCTGCCTTTTCTCGCTGCCCGGTTGGGCTAATTTATAAATTGTGTTTTCTTTTGAAAACTTACATGTTTGCTTGAAAAATGCATTTTCTTTTCGACTTGAATTTTGTATGCTAATTTCATTGGGCCGTTGGCAGGCGAAGATTGTAGCCCTTTCTTCTATCGACTATGTAGATTACTCTGATTATGCCTAATGAATTCCTCGGAAAAGTTGATTGCGATTGCTGAGCGAAATCAGTTCAGAAATCTAGTCTGCTTCCAAAACTGAACACTGGACTTTTCCGTTCCCAATTATTATGTGCCCTTGCTGAGTACATGAAATAAAGTTGTTAAAATGCAAACAAAATGCAATAAATTGTGTGTTCTTTGTCAGTGGCTTGCACTATTTGCAGATGCTGTTGTTGTTTCTGCTGCTGGGCAAAGTCAATCCAATTCTGTAAATTAAATTAAATTTATTACACTTACCCCTGCTCCTCACCTTCTGCCCCCACCAACTTTGTTTGTCCCTGTGGGCTTTGTTTTTTGCAAGAGGATTGAAAAAGTGCATTAAAAAATTAATTTCCATGTAGTTTATGTAGTTGAGGCCAATTTACAATGTGCAAAAAGCTTTTGTAATGAAATTTACAAGCCTGGCCACCAGGTGAGTCCATAAATCGCCCGGATTATGATTCATTATTAGGCTGAGTGAGCAGGATTTTATCAACTTTTCGCGATCTATTAGTGCAGTGCTATTGATCCACCGCAGCTCGGCGGCGGAGAACAAATGGACATATTATACATACATACGTACATATTTCTGTCCATACAGCGCGTGACAAAGCCATAAAATACCGTTCTGAATTCAATAAGGAATTGTCAAAAAGTTGAGCCCAGCACAATTGACGAAGAATAAATTCAAATTTCAGCTGTGCCCCGGGAATGTTAAAAAGAAAATGAAAGAGTCGTTCAAATGACGGGATTGACAAGCGGAGCCACGAAATGCAATTAGACACGCCCTGCAATAACGCGGAGCCCCCTTCCAATGGTGGTTGGCTTCTTTATCGCCAAGCCTCTATCATCTTTGCCTCAATAAGTGAAATGCATTAGCCACAAAACCGTGCATTTGGGTTCAAAAACCTCCCTTGAGGGAATAACGCATAACGGGTAATGGTTTAATTACTTTCAGTTTCTTATCTCCCCGGAACTTTGGTCCCAGTATCTGTTTTAGTTCGTAGTGTCACGGCTCATTTCGAAAAGTGTTTCGTGTTCAATGATTTCGGGCTCCGCGGAGAACTCCGCAACTATCTCTTTGGCTGGTCCAATCCATCCGAATATGAATTGTTATGATGCTGGGGTTTGGAGTTAATGGGAGCCTCGGATTGGGCTGAAATAATTGTTTGAACCATTTCGAAGGACACGAATACACTCGAACTCTTCCATTTATTTCCCGATCACAGCTAATTTTTATTTTCTATGGATGTCAGGCCAGGGAAATCAATCAACAATTGAGACGAGAATGTGGGAGACCTTCTTCCATCCTTCCAACTCAAGTACCCGTGCATCAGGCAGACAGACAATAGACAGTCATATAAACCAAAAATATTCAGATAAATGTTAATGTACAAAACTGTTGAGCACGAGATGAAAGATCTGGGGACCGTCGCAGTTGTCAGCTCATTTTGGTGTGCCTCTTCCTCCTCATCGGAGGACGGCATCGTTAATCATAATTGAGTAGCCAGCTAAAGGGGTTAGCCGATCTCGGAATGTTGAGTGCCTTTGCTGGAAATTCAGTCACAAGAGTAAACAAAAGTGGGACACCATTTTTGAAGGGGGAAGACGATGCCAAGAAAATGTTCAATTGCACTGATAAGAGACTGGAGGTGGAGCGGTGCAGCTGGCAAATGGAATAACCCGTTTCTAAAAACTCCTAAGAAGCATTATGTGCTCCATTTGTGGGTGGGAGTTGAAAAACGGGGAAATCGATTAGTGCGGATTTAATTTCCTCTCCTGACGCCACTTGAAAAGTTAATTGCAATGGTAAGAGGACAACTATTGAACGGAGAATTCGATTTGGGGGACTGGTTGTGGCCTACTGAATTTCACACATGTAAATTAGTTTTTATTTTCCTGTCTCTTCGCACATTGCGTAGAACAAACAAATTAGTTTTGATTTGAAGCAGATCCGCAAGAACCTGGAAATATATAGGCAGAGTCTAAATGGAACAGGCCCAAATTGGGAGCGGTTTCAGGGGATGCTCGTGAGTGACATTTGCTTACAAGACCCGTATTTTGGGACAATTCAACATTGAAAAAATTTGGATCTGAATGGAAAATGAGGGGAATTAACAGGCGAACGTGTTGAGTGTTGAGGAGAAACAAGGAAATAATAACAAAACTATTTGTGACACATGCCAGCTCTTTACATACAGGACTATATTTTACAATATGTACCACTTAGGGGTACTATGATCTTTTTTAAAATTTAAACTAAGAAATAAACCACCGTGCATATTGAATTTAATGGAAAATACAGAAATATTTTCAAAATTATCTTATGATGAAATTTGCAAATACTGGTGAACTGGAAAGCTGGACCTCATTCTAAATTTCCTCCTTTTCATGTTCTATCAAAAGTGTAAGTATCAGCTTTAAGGTCCAAAATTTAGTTTACCTTCCACATTAATAATTTTGCACGTGATGGGTCCACTGTGCAAATGGTGAGCCGCAGGAGCACAGATCAAAAATTGCATGCGGGACTCAAGAAATGCACCACCTTGTTAAAAAGGCAGGCGCGGAGGACAAAAGGACAAAGGAGGCAGACTGCCGCTGTGTTTGCTGAGCGGATCAAGAGGAGGGTTTTTTATTATCATTTTTTACACACAACATGTGTGCAGGATGCAGGACGAAGGCGAAACCGGCCGGGATGCCTTGGAGAGTTTGTGCTCGTCGTCTGGCCTGCGTTTCAATTGCGGCCAGGATATGCATAAGTGTTCTCGAACATTTTCAGATTTTTTGTCCTCTGTGTTTCTCTTTTGTCAGTTTGGGGTTATGTTTATGTGGCGAACGAGCAATTTTAAGTACACATTTGGGAGCAGAGGCACAAGGGACGGATTGGCAGTCGGCAGTCCTGCGTCCTGACAACTATTTACACAACTGCAATAATATTTTTGTCGCCAGCTTCCCTCGAATTTTCCAGACGCAGATTCACTTTTCTCCGACTTCGTTTCCGGAGCCTCTTCTCACTCACTGCAATTGCTATTGAAATGTTTTCTATGGGCTGCCAACTTTTTTCTCTCCCTCTTTCTCTCTGTGTCGCTGGAGAAAGTGATTTATGCGAGTGAGGCGAGTTTGTCCCCATCAGGAGGCGACTTTTCCTCTGGCTACTTAGGCAGTCTTCCGAAACGCCAACCACCCCACCCCTTTTTCACTCAATCACCAGCTGTTGTTGTTTTTGCCAAAAGTGCAATAAATTAATGTTTTGATTTTGTGCATTGCCGAGGAGATTGCAAAAGAAGTTTGTCGCCGTCAGTTGCATGTGCGAAAAGTTTTATCGCCCCGTTCTAAGGAGTTTTCCCCTGGATTTTCCATTCATATACTTGGCTAAAGAGCTCGCTATTGAGGGAGAAAAAGTAAGTTCGCCGAGAACAAAGGCATTTCAGCTCAGTTAGATTAAGTCTGTGGCGGCATGCTGGGCCGCCTATTAGGTTCTGAGGACAGGCCGCATAAACACTTGAGAATTATGGTTTTCTTTTCACCGAGTTTCTTCCCTCGGTTATGCTTAATTTGAGACATTATCCTAACGTCACAGAAATCGCTTGACTTGGTAACCATAACTAGCGTGACAATCTCAGGATCACACACGCAGCTTGTTCGGGATGTTGGGGGTGTTCCCAGAACGCGACCAGGAACTTGGTGGTCTACACCAAATTTTTCTCATAGAGTTTGCTTTCCGTAAGTGGTTTGGCACATATTTTGTTTGGCATAATTTTTCAAGGCTGGTCTTATCTAACATGTTGTTTTAGTTTTAATGTACTTCACCCCAAATGTAATACTAATACTTAACAAATGTTGTACCCTCACGTATGTATGTATTGATAGCACTGTACCATTTTGTCTTAGATTAAGTCCGCCAAACTTACCTGCAAAGAGAATATTAGAATAATAGTTTAAGTTAGTACAGTGTGTCTTCAAGGGCAGGAGAAAATGCAAAATTTGATTAAGAGTTTCTCGTGTGCCATTCGCAAAAAGCGGATTGCCCAAACCACAAACTACTTTTACCCAAAGCTAGCTCAAAGTCAGCTCATCCTCGAGGCTGGAGCTGCGATTGTTATTCGGGTCATGCGGCAGTTGTCCCTGTTGCAAGAGCGGCTTCTTCAGCATAACGAATCGAGGAAAGCCAGAAAGTCCGCCTCGTGCGCCGATCACAATGGAGCCGATGATGAAGATGACGATGCGGCGGCGGATGGATGATGGTGACGAGGCAGAGTCACCATGCTCCTAGAGCTTTGTGGCACACACGACTGCGCATATTTAATTGCTCATTGCGCGTGATTCGCGGCGGGCTTAGGAGCGGGAGCGGGATCGGGATCGGGTTGGATATCGGAGGGGTTGACTACATTATACTGATAGTTGGCACAAATTGCCAGGCGAACTTTCCTTTACCCGATCATGGAACTCTGTTCTGCAGTCGCCTCCTACGCCTGTCGCATGCCTCATTTGCATTTTCCTGGCGTCATGCTGCTGCATTTCCCAGCTGCCTCTTGTCATAAGCTGTTGCGGCTGTCAATTGCTGCATCTCGCTACTGTATTCAGCGGATCTGAGAGTCCCAGTCATCAGAGAAATGAGCTGCCCTCGGGGTAGGAGAATGGATTTTCAGGGCGACAGCTTTCTCAAGCCGTGAGTTAAGACAAGAGTTGACCTCTCACCCCATTTCAAAAGATAGAAATCATAATTGTTGCGTAAATATTTGGTCAGTTATAATTGCTGCAACAAAAATACATATAATGCTGTCCAAGTCGTTGTAAAACAATAATTTACATAATGTTTCTTACAAATCACGCACACAATGCAGTGGCTTTCCCCTCATTACCTTTCCTCCACCGCGAGGTTATTGATTTATTATTCAAAACTTTGTGCCGCATCATGCTGCAACATTATACGAAATCATCGTCAAAGAACGTTTGTGAGGTGGTTTTGATGTGGTTTTACTGACTACTCTTCCTTGATGTTTATAACATAGAAGAGGCTGTAGGTTAATTGATTAAAGAATGTGCACAAATGAGAGCCTAACCATTTAATTAATTTTTTCTGCACTATGTGTTTTGGTATGTCTTTTAAAGTATTAAATTGTAGAATAAATTTGGATAACTCGAAAATAAATCGGCCCTTGAAGAAAAGCGAGCCAGAGTATCTAAACGGTGCGTTAGAGCCAGAAACATCTTCTGTTTTTCATATCATAGCCTGGAATCAGTGGAGAATGCCTCTAGAAAGGGATGAAGATGGAGATCTCCTCCGTTCCCGGGCAGCGTCATTAAAATGAACTTGAATGGTCAACCCACGGAGGAGCAGCGAGTTACGTATGCAAATTAGTGCACGGATCTGGGAGTGAAAGGGAGTAGGCACTCCAGATGTCAATGAGATATCTCTGGCTGAGTGGGTTATGCCTTGATGGCCATGTGCCCCGGGGACTGGAGCCGAAAGTACCTCCATATAAATAAGGCTCGAATAATCGCACGCAGATAGTTAAATACAAAGCTCATTGTCGTAAACGTTTTCACACCTTCCCCGAATGTCACCATTCCCCAGAATCCGCTGCACTCTCCGTGCTGACGGGGACTGCACTATCTAATATGGTATCCCAGCAGTCTCTACCCATTAACATAACTCCACCAAGAGCCATCCCGTATCCCCAGCTTCCATCTCCAATCGCACGGTACTCAACAAGTTCTAATAGGTTGGCCCGTCTCGAACGCCTACGCGGGTCTGTCGTCCACCCCTTGGAGCTCCCACGCACGTCCAAATTCTCCCCGGCTCGCGCCCCTTTATCCGCCTGTCTCCGATTCTCCGTCTGAGCGCGCATTTATGCAAAAGGTGGCTTGTTATTATTCTGAATCGCGAATCGAGTCCAGCTGCAGTCGGAGAAATGCATTTTAGCCAGAAGTTAGTTGGAGCCCGATGACAGTTCGGATCACCGCGCAATTTCTCCCAGTGTGAAATACTCCCACTGCCCACTGCCCAGTTGTCCACTTTACTCCCCGTATAGTGGAGCTTTTGCATATAATTTATATGCATTTGACAGTTTTGACTGATTTATCGATGCAGGAGCATGGCATACATAATGCGTGCGGAGCTGCCTGCTTTTCCCGGAAAATCGGGAATAGTCATGCATTCACACACACAGCCGCATTAATTTAGCATAATATGCATGTTCATACATATACATATATGCAGCTTTTTGTGTCTTTGATGGGGGCCACATAATAAACGTAAAGCTTTTGTTGTGAATGAGTTTTCATGGCAGAAGGCAACAAAACTATTATTGTTCTCGATATCTGGGTCTTGCTCTCGAGGTCTATATTGTATGGTCTGCCTCTGCCTGACGCGATAAATGACAGTCAGACAAGTGAAACGGGATAGTGAGTGACTCAGTTCATTGGCCAACATACGTCAGCCGAATAAGCAGAGTTTTATATGGAGATTGGCTAGCTAGCATAAGGTCTTCGATCATGGCCAAAAGAAGTTATGTTAGGAAGCCTAGCAAGGGAATGGCTCATGATGTTCTCTGTTCCCAAATCGCCTTCTCCTTACAATCTACAATCTAGGGTCTACCCTAGTCTGGAAGAAAGCGAGTTGTGGTCGTGGCGAAGGAGAGGGAATGGAGTCATGCCTCGGTCGCTGGTCATCGCGTCCCACACGATACGTTTGAATCCGTGTCTCAACGCGTCATTGTTTTCCCATTTGTTTTTGATTTCCCCCATTTTCATTCAGGAGAGTCGCTTTACCGCAGTAATAAACAATCAAAACAAATGCAAAGGCGACGTTATATTGGCCACGCTTGGTTAGACAGACGTTCATTGGCGCCCCCTCCGGCTGACCGCACTACACCCAGTATATCACGAACTCAATCTGAGTCCGGAGCCAAAACAGTCGAATACGTCCAGTTCGGTCTAGGACGATGACTGGGCAAGATGTGGGGGTGCGTGCTGGTTATATTTATGGCGTCTGCTGCAACTTTGCAGCCAAAAAGCCAAAACACACATTTCAAACTGTTTAATGGCATAATGCCAAAAAGTATTCAAAACAAGAGTGGTTTGAATAGGCTCCACCGAACTCCAGTTGCTCTTGGGAACTAAATTTGCGACATTTTTTATATCAAATATCTTTGGCTGAGATTCTTTGGCAAGAAATCTGCAACGCCTCAGCGTCGTCAGGGTAGGGAAGAAAATATATTAATAGAAGCTTCGCTTGCATTTTTTAGCGAATGTCGATAATGAGAAATGAAGGCCCTGGGCGTGGAGGGCCCTCCTTACTCGATACTTTAGCCGTTCGATCCATAACTCAGACGGCACCGGCATATTGGCAAAGTTGGCAAGTTCATTTTCGGTTGCGGGTGCGTAAAATGATTTACCTGACTTCGCTACCAGTGCTCCTACTTACTCTCCTGGCTTTTGCCTGTCGAAACTTTTCTGGGCTTGCCAAAAGTTCAAGTTTTAATCTCATTATACGCTGACTTTTGTTTTTGGACGTGGCCTCCTCCGACGAACAGAGACCGACGGACCCCCTGTCTGTCTGTCTCCAGAGCAGAGGTGTCGTTTGTTGGGGATTTTTCGCATTTCACATTTCGCATTTCGCATTGCGCAGTTGTCGCAGTCGCAAAGTTGAGACCATAAAGTTGAGCTGGCGGCCAGGACCGCAATCCAATTGCCAAATGGCCGGTCAGAGTGGGAGCTGGATGGATTTGGAGCTGCATGGGGATGGGGCATGGGCGTTGGGGGTTTGTAAAACTGTCTGCGGTGTTCATTAGCTGCAATGCGAAACAAACGTTATGGATTCGACCGGTGTTGCTGATGATGACGATGGTTGACATGGCCACACACTCAGGTGGGACTGCTGATGAGATTATGCCAAGGCATCTGGAGTGAAAAGACTGAGTCGAAGCCAGGCGACGTCAATGTTGTCAGGGCCGAGAATATAAAGAAAGCCCAGTTTTCACTCCTATTACTTGCCTGGATCTTCCCACCCCGACCTCAACCACCACTTTCATTTCCGAGTCCATTATTTTGTGCTTACGCAATGGAACCCAGCTCTTTGCATCCGCTAAGCCCTATCAGATTACACAACTTCTCGCCTCTCCTCAGTAGAGTTGCTTTTGATGCCTCCGTGGCGTATTGATTGATTTTCCCACTACACCCAGACCACTAGCCAGATTAGCTTACGGTCGGAAAAGTGTCAGTCCCCAGTTAGGACGGGCTTTGTCACTCCGGTAAATCCCCGATTGACGCTTCGAGTGTGAAGGTTCAGATGTTTACTATTGAATAAACAGCATAGATGATGTAAAGACTTCATTATGGGCTGCTCGATGGCAGTTCGAAGAGATTACTCATAACAGCCCATCCCCCCGCCGGTTTATGGGTTAAAATTAAAAAACCGTTTCGATTCAAATGGCCCAAGTTTTAACAAAAGCGGCTTTTGTCTGCCCCGGCATCTAATAACCCATTTAATGGTCGGCTATTGGAGTATTGGAAGACATATCTGAAGGTAAATATTTTGATTGTCGCCGGTAAGTTGCCGATTGTTGAGATTGTTCATTGGAAAAGTCGTAAAGCTGGCCACTGTCTCCACTGTGGTTAGTGAGTTACCCGACCTCGTCTCCATTCAGCGATCCAGTCCCAGTCGTTCACTCAATATTTTCGCAACCAGACTCGGCCATTTGCTGCTTCAACGCCCAGCGACTGTCCACTTGCATTTCCTTTAAAACTGTTGGTTTCCCTCATTCCATCCAAATTTGGCATACCCCTTTCCAATCCCAGTACTTCCCAGTCCACATGGAACATAATGTGGAGTGGAAACTGCGGCGGGCAGAGGTGACTGCCAGCTGTTTACTCGTTTCTGCTGCGGCTGCACTTCACTTTGATTTATCAATAAAAGCCAAAGTGTACTTATGAATTTCCGATTTCAATACTTTTACTACACCACCCATGTGGTTTGCCTTAAAGTTTTAGGAATTACTGCAAGTAGATGCATTTATACCCTTTGCTCTAAGTAAACTAATATTCTAATATTCATCTTCTATCAGCTGTAATGTATTAAATAAAAATGCATTTATAAAGTGTTGTTTATTTCGGAAATTAAACTTAAAACGTATTATTCCCCCATTTAAGCATTTTAAAAAACCTTGTCATTTTTAAGTCCAATTACTTGAGATTTATAAAAATCAAGCTATTCAATTTGTTGATTTTACCCATTATTGCGCAATTTCCAGGTCGAAGACACGACGAATGGGGCAAACAGGTTGCCCTGATCTTATCCTACTGCTATGCCCTCTGGCCGCCTTGGGAGGGAAGTGGGGCCATCTTCATTTTGCTTTCCACGACTTGTGCGGCGTTCCAATAATCATGATCAATAAATTTAAAACTGCAGCATCGTGATCGCTTTGACCGTCGCTTCTCAATGCTATGGGAATATCTTGATTTTTTCGGGCGTGATTTTGGCAGTTCTGTTGCGTTCGTGTTGGGACAACATTAGTTTTTCGTGTTTATATTGAAAGTGTCTGACTAAGCCGGGAATAAAGTTCATTATCATTTTGGGCATTTTCAATTAGCTCGACGGAAGGAAGGAAATCATTGCCAGTTCGTGTTCGTCGATTACCACGTCTATTATCAAATTCAATTTCAATAAACATTTAAGTGGGTCGTCAGTGACACAGTGCGCATAGGATACACCTCCTCAAAGGGTCTCATAACACCCAGCTCCGTTATGATCAACAGGAAATACTCTTAGCACATGCAGAGGAATTCCACTGGAGTGTTTGCAAGCCCAAATGCCGCCAGAGGCACTCGGCCATGATTGTCTTGCCCATTCACCTTCGGCGAAAAGTGCAAGATTGTGCTCCGAGGAGTGGAGCTAGTGGCTGTACCTCTAGACAGGGTTAAGCTATAAAGAATTCATTGTCTGCGGTTCAAAGATCGCAAATTGAAAAATGTATGCGTCCAGAGAGCGCTGAGATCGCAGAGCGATGGAGACCCAGCGAAACCGAGTGGGAAGTGCATGAGAATATTAATAAATTAAAGGCCGCAGATAAAGCCAAAAGGACAACACAAATAACCCGGCAAGGCGAAGCGCTGAGAAGAGTTCCAAACGCACGATGCATGTTGCGCTTGATGAGATCTTTATTGTTCGGCCAAGATGCACCTCCATCCTCCTCTATCCCCATGAAGATTCAGCAGTCATCAGCCATCTCTGGGACTCTGGCTGCACTTGCCAAAACCGCATCTTTGAGACCGACTGGCGAGTGTGGGCAGTGCTAGGAGTGAGTTCTTCTGGGGTCGCCGGTTGATTGCTTGGCTGCCCGACGGTACCCGGACCAAAACACGGACATGTGTTTGCCCCTAGGTAGCGATTAGATGGGCGAGCTGGAGAGCACCGTCCGCGGAAATGATGCATGGCTGAAGGCTGAGGCCGCGAGACTTAATGGAATGCATTGAACTTTCCTGGACTGGCGCTGATCGCAGCCACAGCCTCGAATTCCTCAAGGCTTGCTACTGCCAATGGCTTCGGCACTTCGATACGCGGAAACTTTCAATGGATCCCAGAAATGCGCGGAAAACAATAAAAATTACATTTTTGGCAAAGTCCTTGACTTGGATGCCAAAAGACTAGACTCTGCGTACAGACAATGCCAACAAAAAGCAAAGACAAAGGACATGTCACCCGCGAAAGGAAAGGCAGCGGAAAATGCACCTTGGGGACATGCAAAGCGGTCGCGAAGTCTGCGGATTCCGCAGCCAAATCAACGCGAATCGAACGATATGCCCCAATATGTTGGTGTGGTGGCGGGAGAAGGGGGAATCTCCTACCTTCGGGGCGTGCCAGTCGAAATGAACTCGTGTCGAAATAATTTATATGAAGCGGGCGGAAAGCGACGACAGAAATAAAAAATGAAACTGAAAGGTTTTGTCCTCGGGCTGGGGAACCCATGAAGCCCGGGTCACTGGAGCTCCGCCTCAGCGTTCCCCGCATTCTACACCGTACTGCGACTCGGACCGTCTCCAGCCATTGAATGTTTAAATGGATTTCTGCTGTATATGTTTTTGTTCGCTTGTCTACAAGTTCAAGTTTATGTTAACAACGACAGTCGATGGCTATTAAATGGCTGAAAGTATGTTCAACACCGATTCGATTTGACTGCGCTTAACTCTCGCTTTTGTGGGGCCTGGATTATCCAGCCCAGCTCCCCCTTTGGAAATCCAAAAATAACCAAGCGGACAAATGATAATGAGACATTTCATATTACACACAGGCAAGTTGTGGATGCGGTCTCCCCATTCTATGAGCAATGAAATGTCTCCATGGCCTTTAAATATAAAAACCAAAGCAGCGTGGTTGAAGTTTGGAATATAAATTTCATTATTTTTACGAGTTCAGTCGTTGTCGGAGAATGCCGAGATTGTGTGTTTTTTTATTAACTCCTTATGGATTCGCAAGTGATTCCTGGACCCCACAGTTCAAGAAGAAAACTGCGGATGGAGGTGTATGTGAGATGGAGACTGCGACGATTAAAGCGGCTTTACGACTTAATGAGCCACTCGCCGGCTCGTTTAGTTCGGTGGATAGGTGGAGCATGTGGGTGCCAGATTGCCCACGAGCTGCATCCCAGCTCCTTCCTCTTGAATCCGGACGACAATAAAACGATAATAATGATGATGTGACGCGGCCCGCTCATGGAGGCGACAAAATCGCTGTACTGACAACTCTCGACCAGCTCCAGTTGGCACTAAGGAGCTCGTATCCATTCAGCCTCCGGCCTGAAATTGGTAAAACTGGGGAAAGCACCAGATAAGCATCGACATCTCCGTACAGTAAAAATGTTTATGAGTGGCCAGACCATTAGAGATTTGACTAAAGTGGCTGGCGCTCCCTAATGACTGGGCCATTATAGGATCGAACTCCTTTCCTGTGGAGGATGGCATGTCCAGAAAGTTGTCAACAGGTGAAAGTGACTCACATTATTGTTGAGAACATTTTCATGTTCGATCCTTCGTGTTCGGTACACAAGTTGCCTCATGTAAGCCTATCCCTTGAATGACAAGCCTAAGCTTCTAAACCAATATATTGTTTTATTAATATTGACTTCATATTGAAACTAACTTCACATACTTCAGATTTACTAAGCATGTAAAAGCATGCCAAAAACCACTCCGTTTCTGTAATTTGTTTGTTCCTTGGAAGACAAAAATGGGAAACTCGACGGATTTATTGGACCTAAATCGCTTATTATCTCTCAATGAATAAACTACGGATGAATACAGAACTTTTCCAGGAAATATCTGGTATTGTAGAACAATAGACTCCTGCACAATAAGAAATCCCAGCCAGAAGTTGCAACTCCTTGAGCCAGAACAAAACTGCACGTACCGTCAAATAAGTCCGGAATGCTCCACTGCCCCGCCCGCTGGCTTGTTTCGTTGTTGGGCCATAGTTGGTTCCGCTTGGTGCAAGTTTAGTTGCTTCAATCAAATCAACGAAATTTTCGCAAACTCAATTTAAATCAAATGCTTTTGCGACGCAGACAGGCACACACGGATACCCGCACACACGTCCACATCGAGGAAAGATGCCGTGTTGGCTCTTTTCAGATGCTTTTCGGCTGTTGTTCGCCGCAGCAGTTTTCACTGTCTTTGAAGACTTTGATTGTCAATTTGCGATTGTCTCGAAATTGAAGCCAGCCATCCAGCCAGCCAGCCAAGAGCGATTCGAAAGCGTTGGTGGAGCAGGCGAGGGGAGCAGGCGGCTGCAGCATCATTCGACAATTTCTGGACCCATTCTCCCATGGGCTCCGCTTCGGCACATATGCCCTGTTCCCTTGTCTATTTTTAAGTCGTTTTTATTCTGCCATTGAACGAATGTTGTGTGGCTTGGTAATTGCTGCAAAGGGCGACCTGGGCCGGGAATGCCAACTTTAAAATTGGTAACGCACCGGGGGAGCGGGCGAAATTCCCTGCCACTTTCAGGACCAAAGGCGGAAACAAATTTCCGAGAGTTACGACTTGTGAAAAGAGAGATATAAAACGGGTTACACTCGGGCTGCAGCTGATTGACAGGCTCGATTGCGTGGATCACAGAGGGGGGAGCTGGCAATTGGCACTTATATTAACTTTGATTTGGCCAGATTCCTAGATCGAAGAATCGTATCCTGCAGCTACGATTTCTCAGCGAGCGTTCGCCGAGCCAATTAGTGGCGGGATTGACAAGATGATTTGCTTAAATTGTGGACGGGTACTCATTTAAAACTAGTGTTTTGGAAATTGCTTGGGAATTTCTCGTGCCGGAGATAAGTGGAGGTACTAAGTGTGTGGGAGGCAGCATCTTCACCGGCCTCCTTATTCCAACCCACTTACTGGGAACACATAACACATCCGTTTGCCATAAAATTTATGGCCCAAAACCGAACCGAAAATGCATCTCTAATACACTATTTCATCTGGGAAAACAAGCAGAAAAAGTACCGAGACAAAGTACAAGTTCAGGAGGGATGGAAGGCCATAAAAGCAGGGGCAAACTGCTCGAAACGAACCGCATTTAATCACACATTTTCCAATGAAACTGCAGCAAATTGTTTATTTAATTTTTAATGTGTGCCTCGCAGAGGGAAGTGGCAAGGGTATACTGCATGGAACGGCAGAGTTTTGTTTTTACGGCACACACGTTTTGAGTTCGCGTATCTCTTGGATGCGCGGTACTCACTTTGCTTTATGGCCATTAGCGTATGATTTGTCTGAACAATTAAGAGCGGGTCTAGTCCGCCAGTGGATCCGAGCAGGGCGGATGGATGGAGAGTGTTCCCTGTTCGCTTTTTATCTGTAACTTGTAGATCCACAGACGTACTGCACAAATATGCAGTGTGGTTGTGGCCAGCGGCTGCCACTTCAAAAGAAATGAAACGCAGCGAAAGATGTAAATGTGCATGTGCATCACGAATGCCGTAGCTACTTCTTCGCCCACAACTCCCCCATATGCCTATATGTTTTATTTCCACTTGGGCTCTGGTGTTTTATGAGTACAGCTAACTGATTGATGCGACTATTAGGCGAATCCCCATTCCCAGTGGCATCTATCAGAGCGAGGGCTTCGATAGCAGGTATGGAACATTATTTTGACGCTAATTGGATGGCAGTTCTGGTGTGGAGAGAGTGAACTTGAGTAGTTAACAGGTCGGGTTTTGAACATTTAATTAAGCAATTATTTCAGGACATCTTTCGGTCACCTCTGCAGATACCAGATACCAATGGGGAGGTAAATGCGAGAAAAGCCAGACCGCAAACAATTTCCTCCCTACTGCAACTCATGTTTTATTAAAGCATTTAATATTTTTGGCAAATAAAGGGCTCTCCAGCCCCGCCCGTGCTCTCCTCGAACAAATTTCATTAACAAAAGCAGCACACAGACTGTAGTTGCTGTGCCCTTTTTTCATTAAAACAAATTTCCATACAAAACCCAAATGACATCAAAGATTCATTTTTATCATGGCGAGGCCGAGGTCGACGACGAGAGTCGGTTGTCTGGCCAAGCTTGGCCCGGTGTGACTATAGCTATGCCTGTGGTTCTGGAATCGGGATTGGGACGGGGTCTAGGTCTGGGCCTGGTTCTACTAGTAGTACTCGTTTCTGTTTGCCCAACCAACGGATTGCAGACGGAGGCGGTACTAGCAGCTGTCCCGGCTCGTCTATCATAATACTTAAATATTTATAAATTTAAATTCACGTGAAAAACAAAGCGGCTTTCTATGCCGAAGGGCAATATGAGTGGCGACTGGATGCAGCAGCGACAGCGTGGAATTCAGCAGAAGTTGAGAAATGCCAAAAGGAAATGAAGTAATTTCGTTATTTGCACTCGAGCAAAAAGCGAATGAATTAATCTTGATGCTGCATGTGGGGTGGCGTGAGGCCGGAGAAAAGCCACATGCGACACATGTCGAAGGGGAGGAGCAAAACAACACACCCCCCCCCCCCTCCCCAATTGCTCTTGCAATTCCAGCCCCAACTCCAATCAAACTCCGTCCGGAGCCACATCATCGAGCCGGCTTTTGATTTACGTGAAAAATTGCTTTTGTGGAAATGTATTCGCATTAAATCGCAAAACGCTGGCAAAAAATAATGCGCGAATAACTGTCGCCGGATCCTGGGATGCTCAGTGCCCAGAGTGCTCCCCTGGCCTCCTGGACTCTGCCGGATTTGACTGCAAAATTTATTGAACGCATTTCACGGCCCTCCAACCGTCGCTTTGTTCTACGCACTTGCACTGGCAGCAAAACCAAAAGGCAAACTGGTAAGGGGAGAAAAAGTATACATTTCCTCTTTATTTTTATTGAAAATGAAAATTTATGGCGTCTTTAAGGCGCGACACATTCGCATTCGCATATGCATGTTAAATGGGGATTAGGCCTCGTGCTGAAAGCCTGGGGCAGAATCCACGGATGAAATGGGGCCCTGGACGGCAGGCAGCACTCTTGATGCCATGAAAAATTAGCTGTCGTATTCGGATTTACGCGCCAGATATCTTCTAATTTGTGAAGTGAAGGCACCTTACATATCTTCCCAACTTAAAAATTCTTGACCTATCTACTTGCTGTAAGAATGCACCTGCACCCGCTACTCACATTATTTTCCCATTCACATGTCATAAAAGCCGAAATCAAACTTATTTTTCAGCGTTCCCACTCGGATCGCGCACACTGGACTGCTGAGTCAGAGGTTCGGTCTCGAAAAATACGTATACCCACATCAGCCGCGCCCACTTTCATCTTTGCCTCGGTCCCCTGTCTTGGCGCAAAATTAATTGCTAATTCCGAGGCAAATAAAATAACAGAATTTTGCGGATGAATCGATCGGAGCGGCGGCGTCATAAACCAGGCTTAAAAGATCGTAAACAAAACCCCTGACAAATCCGCTGACCGACGCTGCGTGGGCTTAGGCGGTGTTTTTTTTATGATTTTTACGTTTCTGATATTAAAATTAAACTCGAAGAACCCGAAGCTACAGCCAAAATAATCCACATAAAAAAAGGCCACTGAAAGAAGCCGGGAAGTGCGTCTTGAGTATTCTCGGAATTTCTCGCAGTCCTAACCAAAAACTCTCGACTTTGACAGTTCGCAGCGGTCCAAAATTAATTGGCATTTAAAGGCATTTTTAGGATTGCTGGCTGGGGAACTGGCTCCAATCTGTGTAACGAGGATTCGCAGTCGGTTGTTTGGTGGACTTATGCGGGGAATTATGAGATGCATAAATGACGCAATAATATGCCAGGTACATAGAAGTCAAGGCGGGAATAGATCATAAACAACTCTTCCGTCTTACAGAGCACTTTCGCTACATATAAACATATAAATGGAGATCTACATATTTCTGATTTGACTGCTTTTACGTTCAAAATGAGTTATCCAATCTACTTGTGTTTTACTCAACCGTACTTTAGCTAAAATTCCATCTCCATCTCCACATCCAACTCCATTTTCAGTTCAATCTCCATCCCGCCCAGCTGTCAGAGCGGGGGGCAGATGGAGATCCAGAGACAGAGGGCTTAGCGGTCCCATTCGTCGTTCCTGTGCCCGCCTCTGGGCCTCTGTCAGTCAGCTGAGTGAGATCCAGCGAGCTCCAGCGAGCTCCAGTGACGGGACCCACCGAATACCAACCTAACAATGTCTAAAGTCTGCACCGCGTCGCGCAAATAACATGCAAAATCCACTTCTACGCTTTTGGTAATCCGCATTTTAATGACTTATTTTCTCGGCTTGCCTTTTGGCAACAAGATTCCACACATGTGCTCTAGCCGGCTCTTCAGCTCCCCAGCTCCACATCTACTCTGGCTGGCAGGCTGGCAGTGGATTTGGGGTGGTGTCCCCAGTTCCAAAAGTAGACAACACCTACTAAGGCGGCCTCGGGGAGAAGTCTTCTGGTAGGCGGCCCACTCCATAAAATTGTCATTTATTATATTTTTGAATTATATTTCAGTGCTTTCCAACGCTGAGGCTGCAATTTATTTTAGCCTAAACTTCATTTTACGTCTCTCAAAAGTCTTTTTAAATATCAGCTTTAAGCTGTGGATCCCCCAGCCTTTATTTTATTCACTGGTCCGGTGGTTCTAATACAGTATGCTGGTCATATTGACTCCTGTGTGGAAATTATGTTTAGAGGGGGCAAATACAAAATAAATTAACGATCTCACCCTGTCCTCGTGATGGGGTTGTTACTAAAATATTTTACGAAATTAACCCTTTCGCAGTCTTAATTTATGAGCTTGCTGCAATTGCGTACCTATCAATGCGCTCTCCAGAAAGTATGCAACTGCAACTCTGATTGGCCCTCTGTAGGTCTGTCTGCCTTTCTGGGCTTTTTCCGCCTTGGACTTGGTCGGAGTTAATGCAGCAGGAACAGGACCCGTGTTTGCCTGTTGGCTGATTAATTGCAAATTGCAGGGGTGTCTGCCTGGCAAACCACATTAAAAGGCACCCAAAGGTCACGAAAGGAGCCACGTCCATCGATCCTGCTGCGGCCCCATCTCATGCGTATTCCTTGTTTATTATTTTCACTTTCCCACCCTCAACTCACCAGTCGGCCCCCGTCATTTATGCAAAGTGGCGCACCATGAGCCTCACACTAACCACCGACCAACCACCCACTTGGCCACCACCAGCCCCCTCGAGTGCCAATCCAAAGCCCTGCAGCGCCGTTTGCACCTTTGATGTGCGCTCCACTTCGACGACAACATAAAGGGTGGTGGGCGTTGCGTGGAGGGCATGGGGTGTGCAGCACTTTCATCATTTTGGCTTTTGCCATTTGCGCCCGGACGCCACTTTTGACCACTTGATGGCGGCGAAGGGTTGCCACTTGGCCGGCTACCATGTACCGTGCGCCCTGTAGTTGTCCTTTGCCCACCTTTTTCCGCGCTTCAGGTCACTCAGTCAGCTCTGCTCGGGTGGCTTTGGAAGCCGTTCCTGCCAACTGATGTGTTGGTGCTGCTATCCGTCCATCAGCAAGCCCATATTGGGGCACTTCGCCTTGGACTAGCTGCCACACCCCACGAAGCGCCAACCCCACGCGGTAGCCACTCGCTTCTGTTTTCTGATTAACCTGATTCCTTTAAAAATTCGATAAAGCCGCTGGCCTGAGGAGGGTAAATTTGTCTAGCCTCGTTTTGGGGACCGGAAATGAGGACTCCAGCGGAAGTAGGCAAAGGATACATGCGCTCGATGCCCGATAAGAAGAAGTGTACATCGAAGCGCATAAAATCTAGTTAGGCTAGTTGGAATTATTTGTTAACAAATAAACTCCACCAAAGAAAGAAAATTAGTTTACACTTTACATAGGATTGCATAGGATTATGTTTAAACACGTTAAACGTAAATTGTTTCCATTGGTATACTATAATAGAGCTTTAAGAAGATCTAGTTTGACATAAAAATGAAAATTCTTACATATTTAAGAAATATGGATTGAAATGAATTAAACTCAAATGAGAAAGGAAATATCGATATATACCTCTTTTGGTTGTAAAAGTAATTGGTTCCGCATCTGTGACCATCAAGCCATTATTACCTGCCTTCTTTTTCAATCATCAACCCGAATCTTATCATTTATCATTCGTATAATTTTTTTGATCTTTTGAAAATAAAGTACTGTTTGAAAGTCTGTTTTTCTACTGTGTGGAAGTTCAATTGTCGTCTGGCTGCGGACTAAGAAGTGGTAGGCAAATGCATTCATTAATAAATTATCGGACCAAACGAAACCCCACACTAAAAGGATGGCACAAACGCCCTTGGGGGGGGGGGAGATGGAGACAGAGTGTACAAGCCACCGCAGCCACCATCGACAACAAGGAGCCCATGTCCTGGCATGCGAAAGGATGTGAAAGGACGAGGACGATATCATTACGTAAACGTAAAACTTCCGCCTTAGAAATTCAATTAAACTAATAAATTTTCCATTATCCTTATCGATGGCATCGAAGCGCACAGAGAGAGGAGGCTGCATTTGATTGTGTGTGCCGTAGTTGCACCCGGAGTACGAAGAGGGATCTTCTGATGGGGATGTGGCAGAAAATTTAAATTCGTCTAACGCAAACATTAACATACGAACTGAAGCGGGAGGAAGCTGAAATGGGGAAGGAAGGAGCTTTGGGAGAGGCGGGCAATGAACACATGTGTAAAAATAACAGCAACAAGGACAACAAATAGCAACAATTTGCATAAATTAAAACTTGCATCAGAGGGAATGGGAGCAGAAGTAAGGCATCAGGACAGTGGGCTTAAAGGCGGCACATTAAAGAAAAAGTCAGATAATGTGTTCATTAAGGTGCAGTAAAGTGTATTATGAAATAAATTTAAAAAAAGAGCTTTAACAGCTACTCCTAAAACAAATATATAAATAAAAACTTTGAGGTTTATTGCTTCACAGATCTGAAACAAAAGTAAAAATGTTTTTTTTTTTTTAAAGTTATATCTAAGAAATTTCTTTATTTTTTTTTTATTCTACCATCTTTAGATCGCCTTCACTTTGCCAACCTATGCAGATTAAAAAGTACAAGGCAGTACGACGCAGGACTCGAGTCCTTGGTAAGGCGACTCCTAGTGGGAGTGGCTGACCAGCTCGAAAGTTCTCTGGTAATTTTAAAGTACCCCGCATTTATATACGACATGGGCATACTTCGTAAAAGGCAGGGGCCTGGATTGTCCATTTAAATTCCCAGCATATTAAAGGACACAATATTTGCCTAGCCTGCTGGAAGGAGCGGTTGGAACGGAGTGCGGTCTGAGGGGCCTCCACTCCAAGCAAATGCGACGGCGACATGCCTCAGCTTCGGTTTTTTGCATGTGCAACACCACAGAAGCGGTGGCAACACCACCAGAAGCAGCAGCAGGAGCAGCTGATTTCTTTGTCAGGACGCACGCAGTGCAAAGGGGTCTGCGCTGTGAGGTCCTGGGTGGCTCTTTCCTCTGCGATGGCAGGACAAACACGTAAATTAATCTGACAAGTGATACTTCTGGCCTCGGGTCTAGCTCCCTGCTCCCTCCATGCCCCACGATCCCTGCTCTCAGCTTCACTCCCCTTGCCTTTAGGGGTCGTCAAAATGTCGCTACCCCGGACAGCAGCCATGTGGCAAGCATGGAAGTCCTTTGGTCGTCACAAGCACACACTCTCGCAGAACAATGCCTGACGGCCGTCTGCTGGCTGCTGACTGTTTCCGAGCTGACTTTTTACTCGGCTGCCAGTTGATGAGACGCTGACGTCGGCCAGACACCGCCAGGACGGCAGTCCAGGGAGCAGTCCGCAGTGGAGCACCCAAGACTGCGCGGACCCAGGATCCCCAGGATTCCGAGGTGAAGTGCCTGCGGTGTAGCCCCTCGGCTTGCCTCCTTTATTTACATGTATTGCAGTTATTTTATATGTAATTTATTTCCCAACGGCCCTTGGAGTCCTTGGGTGCGTTTTCTGGCCCTTCCTCCACATTTGTTTTGTTTATTGGTTTTCCAACTCGGGGCTCTGTGCTCCACCGACTGAATGGTGCCTTCCCCATTGCGAAAGTGTGTTGTCTGCCAGTCGCTTGCCGTTGTCGGCTCTGGCGGTCAAGTTTGAGTTTTGGTTTTATGGGGCCGCCGGGCTGGACAGTAAAGTGGAGTGACCACAGCCGAGCTTCTGGCGGGGACGATGGGAAAGGAGGGATATCGCATTACCCATGTAATAATTAGGTTTCCAAGATGAGGCGAAGCCTTCTTACAATCTTTACTTAAGCCAATTTTCTACTGTTTAAAATAGCAAAATATGATTGCAAATAAATTTAATCTAAATAGAAGAAATTTCTTGTACAATTCCTTATTGCAATGCGGGAAAACGTGCCATGTTTACACATTTTTTACTTTTTACATACCTTTATTTAGTATTATTATTATCTATAAACGTTTGCATGTTTATTTTCAGGTTAGCCTCTCAGTTTTAATTAAATGACATAGAGTATTTAGAAATAGTGTTTTTTAAAATATTATCGAAAATGCAGTATGAAAATACAGTTTCCTATCTGGTTAATTTGGTTTTACTGTTATGATTATTACTTCTTTTGTTGTATTAACACATATGATTGTGCATAAAAGCTTTGAAACTTAATTTAAGTGCGTTAAAAGTTGTTGGACATTCCTTTCTATGTAATGAAGTCGCTACTCAATAAAAGGGTTTAATTTTAAAATATTTAAATCCCGTATGTTCGATTGGCAGCCTAATAATTTTACTTTTAGTAAATGAACAGTGAGGAGCCTTTCATATTTGCGTGGAATCTGTAATGACAGCGGTAAAAACACAACGAGAAAGTGAGAGACGATTCCCCGGGACACTTCACTGCTCGTTAATCAATTAAAACATTTGCGAATTTGCATAAACATTTTCGTCGCCCGCCCTGCCATGATTTGTTCACTTGTAAGTCTCACTTTGTTTACATGGAAGCGTTCTGATCCCACCTTCCTCCTCCTTCACCCATCATCATCTGTCGATTTGTAAATGCGGCAGACAAAAATTGATTAAAACATCACGTAATCGCAATGTCGTCGTCGTCACCGGCTCCGAGCTGGGAGCTTGGGCCATGGGCGGCGCCAACGTCAAGTTGGGGATCTGAATTGGCATCTACATACCATATACCCATGCCATATATAGTCTGGGTAGAGATCTCCGGACTTCGGCGGAGCACCGCACGTACGCATGTGGTTTCGCTGGGCGGTCAGTCAATGCCGTTTGCATATGAATCCAAATAGTTTCAATTGAATTCTGCGAACTCGCAGTTGATTCATCTGACAGCCTTGGAGTGAATTCAAATCGAGCCAATTATCCATTGCGAATAGGCGATGTATTGAGTTTATTACGGACCTCGGGTATTAACGACAAATTGCGCTTCGATGAGGTGGATGTGGACCAAGTGACTCACTGTGGACAGAAGAACCTGACATCTTATCAACGCTCACATAAATAAGACACCGGGACTTGAACATGGACATGGACTTGGACATCTGGCATTCGTGGATTCCGTGCCCCAACAGTAACTCTTTCTTGCAGTCTTCATAAATTTAATTTTTACATGCGGCCCAATGTCAGTGCCCTTGGTTTTGGGCCTTCCCAAGCCGCGTCTGGGCCAACTGGACCAACCAAATATGCTTAATGACTTGTTTGTGTGCTGGATTTAATATAAATTATATTTTTGGCTGCCCGTGCGAGAAGTGAGTCTTCCCTGGAGAGCGCCAAAGTAACCAGTTCGGTTTGCGAAGTGATTAAAATTTTATTCCAATGAATTTTTGTGCGGCGAAGCTGGCGATGCAATTGCTGAAGGGCAATCCCCGGTGAATTATGAAGCAAGTTGGGGATTTTAAGCTGCCACTTCGCTTGCAGCCGGGACCTCATCCATCATGGGAAATTTAACTCATCTCCAGTCGGCCTGGCCTACCACCCACGCAACTCCCAATAGATTTTCATGCCGGAATACTCGTATCTGGGTCAGAGTGCTTGATTGATAGTAAATAAAGAGCGAATCGTTCGAATCAAGTCGAATCATATTTCTTCTGAGCGGTACTTGGACATTTTAATTAGTCGTCTCCTCTTCGGCGGCTTTGACACAAGGGGGCAAAATAATTGGCCCAATTCAGGGACTTTCGATTCGATCTGATTGCGATTGTGGGGTTACTGCTGAAGTAAATAAGCTCATGCAGCGCAGATGTCTGTGCATTATTTGGATCAATCAATCAGCGGATTTGGGTAAGCTCGAGTTCTGGCCCAGAAATATGCCACACATGAATCAACCCAGAAGCGGCGAAAAGGTTGCTCATAAAACATATGGCAAGGCCTGAATTAATTTGCAATGAAAATGTGCGAAAAGATGCAAATGGTCGGGATTTGCGTTAAAAAATTGACCAAAGCATAAGTTTAACGGCGCGGCTACGAAATATGTTGTCAAATAAATAAAATTTCCAACCGCACCGAATAAAAACCCGAAGTGGAGCCGTGCATGTGAGGGACTCTATCATCTGTATACTTTGATATAAATGTGGAGTAGTTAGTTCTGTTCAACCCCAGACGAAGGCAGGAAATGTAAGGAATTGCTTTGGGCTGCCGAGTGGGGGGCGGTGCTCTGAACCTGAAAGCTGTCAGTCGATCGATATTTCATGCAAAGTTCGAAAAAATCTCTCTCGAGCATGTTTATGAAAATGCAACCGGAAATCGATTGTCTGTCAGGCTACCATTTCTATAAACTACACTTGGGAGTCGAGAGGAGGACCAGGAATGGCTCTGGCTAGTAGCTTCCCCATTCCCCCGTAAATTATGCAAATAAGTCAACACTGGCGAGTGGATGTATATATATGCGTCTGCTGGAAAAGTTTCCCCGACGGACCACAAATGAATCATATGCCAAAAGGCATTTGAAGGCCTCAAGCCTTTGTAATGGGGCCTTTGGGTTCTTCTCCAGCCCACCTCCATCCTCCTCGACATGTCTGCGCCAACATGACGCTGGAAAGTGCATGTTGGAGCAGGGAAAGTTTTGTGCTCAAGTCTGAGCGCTGTCAATTTCAGTTTCCGTCTCCGTCCGGATGCGAGACGATTTTGCCAGATTTTCCCAAGAAGCAACATTTGTCTTTCCTGCATTTTGGGTGGCATCAAAGAACCGAGGCCTGCTTACCCTTCATAATACTTATAAGTTACATTCTGGGACCGCATGCCGAGACTCACCTGCAAGGACAGAGATAAAAGAATATTGGAGAGAGAAATAGAGAATAGGAGAGAAAAAGAGAGGCTACAGCTCTCTAATACATAATCTAATACCTAATCCCTGGCCACATCCCGACTTACATCAGGTTTAATTAACGAAGGAGGCGTGCTGGAAGGGCGGACTAAACTTAACCGGAACACAACTTAAGCGCATAAATTATAGCCTGAGCTCGGACTTAGGAATGCTAATGATGTCCTCCAGCTGTCCTTTCTCCACTCGCTTCGTGGCCCGGCTAATAATGCTTTTGCATATAATCAAGCAGCCCATGCATGACCTCTCCATGGCCACATCTCGGGCTCCCCGATCCGTCTCCTTGGGAGACTCACGGTGCTAATCCAACGACTTGACTGCCATTACCCAGGACACTGGAGTCGGGGTGGGGGAAAAAAACGTTCATTTGCTCAATCGTGCACTCGAAAATGTCAATTTACATTTGCGGACTGGTTGGTAACGCATTTTCCCCAGAGAGGCAATACGGCCCCAGCCAGCTTAAGTTGACTTTAACGCCTCAATGCATCCAACTAGAAGGCCCAGATGGAGGCGGTGGCCAAGGGAAATGCGAAGGCATTCCATATAGGAGAAAGTTTTTGTGTGTGCAACGGGGAAAAAGAAAACTTTTTATTAAAGTCAGCTGAAATGGGTGGAACTCGTTTCGGTTTCGAATTTCAATGCTCCCAGAAACTAGCCCTAGTCCTCCACGTTCCCTCAGCCATCCTCTTTCCACGTCCCCTACTCCTAATGTCCGGGTGTGTGTGTTTGACAATGTGGGCGTGGTTCTCGGCTCTGTCTGTTGCTTTGGTCAAGTTAATTTGTATGTGTGGCCGTAAAGTTTTGCCAGCTTAGACTTTCCAACGCACTGGCCAGTGGGCGGTGAGGATAGATGGATGAATGGATGGATGCTGCCGCCACGGAGATTTGGACAGTTGGGTGCGGGCCGGAGAGTTCCCCCAGTATCTCAAATGTCCAGTTCTGGGTTCCGACCAAAATGTGTGAATTTTGTTGGCTTATTGCTTTTCTATGTCGCATAATTGCTGACTTCTTTCACACATTCGCACACATCATTGAAGCGGGATGGACTGGGTTGTACCGGACTGGTCAGGAAGGGACCGATTTGGGTGGGACTAAGCATGTTTGTCCTTGGACAAGGCGCATAAATCAATGGGGGCCGCCGCAGAGCCCCGAAATTTATGCTTGGTTGCATTTTTGATGTCCGGGTCCTAGCACGAGGACGAGGATGGGGACTGTTTAAATGCTCGCCCAGTGGGCAGGGAAGATAAGAGTGGTTGGGTGCGCTGTAACCGTCAGAACAAATCAAGAGAAAAGCTTCCGGCAAAAGCGTATTTCAATTCTGAGCAGACGGATGCCTACACACAGCTATCTGTATTTTGGCACTGAACTCTACCTACAGAGCCAACAATGTGTTTTTTGGATAGTTTCGCACGTTATAGGTTGTTGCATGGTTACTTGGTGGCCTCCAAGGTTACCACCGCTTGCTACCCAAACAAATTGTCCCAGCAACGCGAATCGAATAAAGTTTCCAATCTTGGTATCACTCAATGAAGCTCAAATTCTGCTCCAGGATATACTTCCCAGTCCCGGTTTTTTAGGCCTTATTAACAAGCTTACTTTAAAAAGGATGCCCTGCTTTTCCGCCTCCAATGTGCGATTCGTCAGTGCAGAATCTCAGGTGCAGAAAAAGTGCAATGAGCTAAGAGCCAGGGCACGAGCCCAAACGGCAGCCTATCGCCCGCCTGCTTGTGGCTTCCACCCAACCGCCACATCTTTCGGGTCCTTCAGGAGACCACTTTGTGACCAGTCGGCGGCCTATGACCAGAAGCAACTAAAGCGCAATGAACGCGATCGAAAACGCAATCAGGGCACAAAACAAGTGGTGCTCCGAGCCGGGGAGCTTCGCCGTCTCAAGGATCAGGGAAAACTAGAAACCGTGAGCGAGAAGCTGCAGAGGATTGAGCAGCACGAAGAGGAGCACCGCAAGCAGCTGCAAATGGTTGAGGAGACGCGACAACGATTCAAGGCCATCGATGAAGCCAAGGGGGTTGGCGCTTCCGAAAGCAGAAGCACCCTGCTCAGCGAGATCCTCGAGGAAAAGGAGTCCGTGTTAAGTCGCGCCTTTCTTGCCCGTCAAGAGCAGGAACAGGAGGTGAAGCAGATCAACCGCATGATTCTCGACGCAAAATGCAAAGCTGTGCGGGAAGCGCAGATCCATGAGAAGCACCTCTTATCCAAGGCGCTGCGCGAGGACGATGAGCGACTGGCACGTATGGTCAACGAACGGGCCCAGAAAGCGCTGACCGAAGAGGATGAGCGCGAGCGACTGGAGGTGGAGAAGCGGAACCGCTATGCCCAGGAGATCCGGCAGCAGCTCTCAGAGCGCGAGAACGTGCGCTACTTGGAAGCCAAGCGGGTGGCCGACGAGGCCAAGGATATTCGTCGCGCCACCGAGCTCCTGCGCAGCCAGGAGGAGCAGCAGCGGGCCTTTGCCCAACTGCGCAAGCAAAGGCTCCGGGAGGAGCTCCAGCGCATCCGGGACATGTCCAACGTCTTCAAGACGATGTTCAGCGAACAGGAGCGATTGGCTGACCTGCGGGTAACCGCCTACATGCGCGATAAGCAGGAGAAGGAGCGCCAGCTTAAGGAAATGAAACGACTGGCCAAAAAGGAGTTCGAGCGCCGCCAGCAGCGCATCTTTACGGTAGCTGCCGAAGCCATGGAGACGCGCCAGACCAACGACGAGCTGAAGTATCTAAAGGAGCGAGACCGCGTGGAGCGCGAGTATCGCCAGCGGGAGAAGGAAGCAGCCATAGCGCGGCGGGAGGCAGAGCGGGACCTGCTCGAGGCACGGGCGCAGCAGGCCCAGGAGATGAAGCAGCGCCTTGCTCTGGAGATCGCCCACGCCGGGGAGGAGTTCGCCAAGGTCATGGATCGCATGCGCGAGGAGGAGGAGAAGCAGAAGGTCATGGATCGTCAGCGGGACGCTCAGCGGCAGGCTTACCGCCAGGACTTGCGCCAACAGATGACAGACAAACAGGCGGAGCGTCGCCGTCTGGCCGAGCTGGAAGCCGGAAGGGTGCAGAAGTGGCTCGACCATGAGAAGCAGCGGGACGTTAACATCCAGCAGGTGATTAACGCCAAGATCGCGGCTATGCGCGACAATTGCCTACCGGAGAAGTACTTGCGGGAAGTGGAAAAGCAGCTGAAGAACATCCAAAGTTCCCGCAACCGGATCCGCTGAGGATAGCCTAATCTCACAGGTCGTTGCCTAGTGTCGGGCGCTCTTGGAATGCCGCTAGGTGGGTCCATGTGGGGCCTTAGAGTAGGCTATTAGTTCTAGTACTGCAAGGCTTCAAAATAAAGTGCACTTGAAAGTAAAAGCGTGGTGTCATATGTGAGTGAGGAACTCGTTTCATGGCTGGGCATGTAGGTAGCTTATTTACTATACAGATCTAAGAAGTTCGAAGTTCGAACTTCGATGCCATTTCCCTGCCCAAAAGTATGCCATTAAATTGCCAGCCAAAAGTAACTGGCGAATCGAAATCAAAGAACCGCCATGATGACTAAGCGACATTGTTGCGCGTGCGGTAGAAGAGTCCGCCCACACATCTCGCTAATTTCCAACTATGTGGGCGTTTAGGCCACCTCCCCCCACAGGAACCCACTTTCTCCGCGGGTGGGTACACACAATTACGGGTGAGCGGGAATGGGGTGGGGAAAACTACTGCCCGGGTGCCATGGAAAAAGTGGTAGCCAACTTTTGGCTACAATAAAATTTTATTATGCCACACACATACGCTGAGCGTACACAAGCAAACAATGGAAAGACGACGACGAAGATGAAGATAGAGCTGGAGCTCCAGCTTGAGTGGAGATGCCACCGCTAGCGACAACGGCAACGACGAACTCTTGTGCATGGTTCAATTATCGTATTTCATGATTCGTTAAATTTTCGCATACGCAAAAAAAATACCCAAGATAAGCCCCCAGCACCCACCCACCCAGCAGGCTGCAGGCGAGGAAAAGCCAAGGAACAGGTTTCCCCTGACAACCATTGTGATTCCTACCTACGACATGTCGGGGACCCGCGGAGGGGCTATGGGCTTGAGCCTGAACCTGGGCCTGGGCCTGGGATTGCCTGCCACTCGCATCGCATATGGCAGTAATAATTCCAATGACAATAAACGTTGTCGTATTTACAAGTACCAACACACACGCTTACACACACACATGCACACCCTGACGTGAATTGATGAGAAAAGTTTTGAGGAAATGTCAATAGAGAAGCGGAGACAAACTATGCTCCGATGTGAGAGGGAGTCTGCACGAACCGTGGTACGAGAACTGGAAGTCCGGAGGAAACCCTCCATGTCGGCTACACTGGGGTAAAAATCATAAACGTCTTGTTGTTAGCAGTTTTGTATAATGTATTGCATGTATATTTTGACAAAGACTTATTGAGTTGGAAAGGGGAACTGTATTCCTCAATTGGCAATAGATTTTTTAGTAAGTTCAGAAGAGATTGCCCATAAGCTTTAACGCTTTTAGAAAAAAAATATAATTTGACTTAATCCGAACTCGATTCAAGACAAATCGTTTTGCCCACTGATTTGCCCCGATCCGAACTTATTCCTCTTAAATTCACTACCTTTGAGGATTTATAAGCCCCATCCCACGGTGCCTGTCGCGGCATCTTTGGCATTTATAAATATCGTGCTGGTAAAAAGGTAAAAGCCAAAATATCGATATTGTAATTGGAAAAAAGTACGACGCAGCTGCCTTAGTGTGCACTGCATTCCCCGGCGTTCTACGACATCGCTCCTCCGCCCTTTCACTCCCATCAAAATTTATCTGCAAGATTGCACACAATTGTTTTGTATTAGCCGAGTGATTCCATTCCTTAGTTCGCTCCAGTTCGGTTTTGCTTCCTTGGGCCCTCAATAGTTCGGTAGCGGAGAGCAGGGATGAGCTACCTCCGATATGTGTGCTTAAAAATAAATTGCTCAGCTTTAGTTTTGCGTTTTATTCCTATGGCTTTTCTTTTGTAGTTGCGGCTTGGTTTTTCCGCCATAGTCGCAGAAGCACTTTCCCTTCTCAATTCCCCTCTCATATACTCTTAGGTAGTTCAAAGCGGCGCAAGACAGATGAGCAAAGTGGTTTTGGTATCTGTGTCCGTATCTACATCTGCAGAAAGAGCTTCCTCCATATCTAGGTGACTGGGTAATGGGTCTCAATTGCGCCTCAACTTCAAGGCATCAATCGTGCGTCCGTTTGCATATCCATACGCGGTTTGGGCGGGAAGGCGAAATTGAAAATGGAGAATCAATATAAATGAGGAAGCCGCTTGATTGGACCGCTGCGGAGGTGTCGCTGCAAAATGGATTTGTGGAGGTCAACAGTTTCAGGCAGGTAACTGCGCATCGGACAGCAGACTGAGCGCAAAAATAGCGAATTATAAATAGACAAAATTCGGTTTAATTGGACATGGCAAATCAATGGAAATGAATGGGGAAAATGGTCTTAAATTGAACACCGCAATCAAGGAGTTTCGCTTGGGGGTATTGATTGATGGCCTGCCGATGCTATCTGCTCCATCTGGAGAACCTCTTCGCCCGTTAACCTTCTAATCCGACCGATAAGGTGGAGCGTGCACCTGCCAAAGGTGGCGCCCACTTGCCGCGACCCCGTCCAAAGACCATTCCATTAGTTGAGCCCTGCGAATCTAAGACTTTGTGACTATTTCTTCAGGTATGTGGGAGAACGACTGTGCGATTATGAAATACATGGGCCCGATTAGATACGCGACACGCTTGGGACAAGTACAATTAGTCGGGCCAAGAATGTTTATTTTCGTTTTGTTCGATGTGGAATGTGTTGTTCTAGTGGTATTATGACTACAATTACATATTTATTTATCATTCTACCTGATAGTCGGCCTTATCAAACCATTGCTTACGGACAATCTAGCCTTCTTGAGCAAAGGGGTTTCCTAGAAATGTGGTTCGCTGGAAACGCAACCGATTCAAAATGTCGAGAAGCCAAACTTAAAAAACTGCACCTCGTAAATCACTTGGGCAATAAACATTTATTCAGCCTGTAGAGCAAACACTTAGAGTAAGCCTTAAAATCTGTCGGTAGCCAAACATATTTAACATAAAACAAATAATAAAATTAAACTCGACTTAATTGATTTGTTCATAAATCCCCCTCTCATGCGAGTGTATTCCGTGTCTGTGCAGCCATAAGCGCGGCATTTATTATTATTTATTATTTTTATGCACTATCAGCCGCAAGGCGCAGCAGTCGGCGTCGCTGTCCAGAGATTGTCGCAGCTGATTGGGAGCTGGAGCTCCACGTTGGCGGGCTGGGCACTTCAAAAGCGGCAGCGGCGACTGCGACGTGACTGCGGTATTGTTTACAAACAAACAAGTAGCTAGCGCGGAGCCAGTAGCTCCGCCGAGATACTGCGGTTCGATCCGGCCTTGCAATATCAGCGGCAGATACTTTTGGCGAGATACTCACCCATAGCCGAAATTCTCGTAATCGCCATCGAGCAATAAGCCGTTGAAGGCCGAAACAATTTCCCGGATCGGCATAGAAGTTGCACAACCGATTGATCGCTTTGGATTTCGAAAATCGCCGGAGGAGTGTGGGGGTGGACATTGGCATATCAGGTAAAGAGTGCGCCGCGCACTTATCACATATTTCTGTTTGCTTCGATTTCTAAATGGAAAAATAGTGGAAATAGCAGCCGGCGGGCGATAAGTCTGATTATTCCTCTCCGCCATATTTCCAGCTTGGTGTCTCAGACGACGTGGGTCAGATCGGTGGGCGGAGTGACGGGACGCGACATTTGCGACTTGTATACCTCCTCGTTGTCGTCCTCATTCTCTGCGTGCGAGTCCTGAGAGTCGTGCGAGTCCTCGGAGTCTCTGCAGTCCCTGGAATCCTCCACATCGGAGTCCTGGATGTCGTCGAGCGGCGTCGTTGTGGTCATTGAAGCGGAAGCAGCTGCTGCCAGGAAGTGGACCTTAGCAGAGGCCGTCGAGTTATTGTTGTCCGCCATTAGCTGGTGGTGCAGGTGGTGGCTGTAGTTCAAGGAGGGCGGGATTCTGCCGGTGGAGCTGGTCTGCCGCCGCAATAGGTTACCCACGTAGGCAGCTGTGATGGCGGCATAGGTCACTCCAAGGAGGGCGCCGGCCAGGACGTCGGACCAGTGGTGCCAGTAGTCGGCTACGCGGCTCAGGGAAACGCAGAGGGCAGCCATAAGGAGCAGGAACTGCAGGACGTGCCGCAGGACTCGCACTCCCCCTCGTCCCCGCCACACCCCGTGTACGTAGAGGGCCAGCAGGACCATCGAATAGAAGCTCAAGCTGCTGTGGGCACTCGGGAAACTGACGTGCAACTCGCGGATCTGTCGCGTGGAGAGGTTGTTGTTAGTGCAGTGGAACTGCTCCACGTACAGCTCAGCGTTCTGGAGGTCCGAGCAGGAGCTGCCATCGTCGAGGCGCGGCTGGCAACCGTGGAAGAAGTGCGGCCTCAGCCGCCCGACGGCGTGCTTCGCCAGCTCGGTGGTGAGATAGGTGGCTATGAAGCCGAAGCTGAAGGTGGCCTCTGCGCGCCACAGATTGCGGAAGTAGAGCCTGGTGCGGAAGCGCTTGCAGATCCGCATGATCTCCACCACGGCCACGAAGAGCATCGGGAGCAGGAGCATCATGAGCAGTAGCATCGGCACCGTGATCGTGCAGTCCTTGTAGGGATACCGTATGCTCAGATCAGAGCAAAAGAAGCCCCTTTTGAAAGTGTGCATGGCTTCGGCTACTTGAATGTGAGTTATGTATTTCAGCCGCGTTCTTATCGCGTGGGTTCAAGCCAATCCATTGACACTTGGCACTGGTTTTTGTGACAGTACATTTGTTTCTGTGTTTCACGCCCAGTATCTGTGGCCATTCGTTTATTCGTTTCACTTTATTTTCGGTTGTCACACAAATTGCGCACTTACACGCCGGCCCGAGCGTTTTATATTGCGATTTTCGCTTTCGAAAAATGCGCGCACGACTTCTCCGACCGGGTTCAAAGGCGATTTTCTTCGCGGGAAATTAGCGAATTTCGGCTAACAGCCGTCAGTCAGTCAGCTGGCCGTCGCTCTGCACCGCCTTTTGCAGACCGTGAACCGAACCAATGGCAGCGGGCAGAGCAAACCACGAACTAGCGGCTTTGTCCGCACTCCGTTTCGATGTCTTTCGGGCTCTGGGCCGCTCTGACGCTTTGTTTGGGATCGTCGGCGAATGTACCTAGCTCGCTGCTAGTGACTACAACTGCGACTGCGACTGCAACTGCGACCGAGAAGGCGACGATCGCTGCCGAGCTGCCGGTAGCGACTGTCCCGCGACTGCGAAACAGCCGTTCGCCTCTGGCCCGCTGGAGTGTCAGCGCACCATGTTCCACGCTCTACGCTCTACGGTCTTCCGTTTGCGGTCTACCGTCTACGGTCTTCGGAACGGAGAACGCAAACACAAGCCCAAACAAAGTTGCTTCTGAGAGACGGCAGACCGCGGCGAAGGTTCCCAGCGCTGTGTGCGATTCGCATTGATATTGGATTTCAATGGTACTTGTACTGCTCCTTATCACGACCGTGCTGCTCTTAGCTAGCTCGTACACTGCTAAAAATGTAGTAAGATTTGATTTCATAGAAAACCCCGAGTAGGCCAGATAAGCGTATTAAAGAATATAATTTTTTTCGGAATTTAGATCAATAACTATATAATTATTTAATTTCTATATTATTAATCTTTTATACATAATAAAAAATAAATTTAATATTTCATGTGCCGTGGTATTTCGTCACTTCATAATTTTAAACAGACTGTTTGCAATAGTTCCAATATCTCTAAAGTTTTTTGATGATCAAAACAAAATGTAGATCAACAAATTTACAAAAAGATGCCTTAAAGCTATATACCATATTATATAAAATAGAAAGGACATACAACTACACAACCTTGGATAGGTACTCTTGCACTTAATTTACTTTAAGGTAAAATCGTAATGATTATATCCCATTCTTAAAACTTGACGTTCATGATTTTGGCAATTCTTATTAACAGTTTTTAATGATTTAAGCGGGTCGCATACAAGCATCTGAATTTGTATCTGTTTAGGACCAGTGTACGCCTCCTCAGACTTACCACTCCTGTCGCCTATTGGCTTTGGCACGAATGTTACTAATGAGGAAACTATTGAATTGTTTCAAGGTTTGCTCTGCTCAGTTTGCTTAGGCTTGTTTGCCTGCGACTTGCCGTTTGCGCATAATGAAAGAGTTGCATTTGAGTCGCTGGAAATGTGGACGCCGAGGCAGATGGATGCTGAGTGGTGTGGAGTGGCGGCGTGGAATATTTCCTTCTGCTGCCTGCGACGGTCAGAGGAGGAGGTCATTCCGATGAGACTTAAAACGGCTTGCTGCTCCGCTGCGTGCCTTTGAAGCATTTGTACTAATGTAGGTCGTTGCTCGGACCCCACTGAGTAAGCGGACCTGGGCGGAATGGACTTCGCAGTAATGGAGACGAGGGCCAACACTGGCAGACCCAGACTCCGAGTGCTGGAGCTGGAACTGCGGCTGGAGCCGCAGTACATAAACTGCAGCCAGTTTATGGCCACTTTGTATTTGCACTACGAATCGGACTTCTTTATGGCAATTTGCAACTGCTCAATTTACATCGAAATTGCTGTGCTTGCAACTATTTGCTGTTAATTTATGCTAATTTCTGAGTCCCACTGAAAGGAAATTACTCCAGGACTGTGCCGGACAATGGGGACTCTGACCACGGATATAAAAATATACGAACCGACTGTTTCTGGCTAAATTCACTCCAACTGATTGAATGAGATGGAGGCATTCAATAATGATGAATTTTAGCATATAAGTTGTTTAACAGACAAACAGTCGACATATACAATATATCTTTAGTATCCACATTTTGTTGCTTAAACCTTAAAAAAAAAAATGAGATATAATTGTGCACTCGCTTAAATTTTATAAATTGTAAAACGAATATTTTCAGGTTAGCGCAACCGAACCTCTGAGCGATGGCCAAAGGCCCTGAAATGTGGTTAGTTTATGTATGTTAGGTTGACATCGTTACGTAACGCAGAACTGTAACCACTCAGTCGAGCTTACTGTCAATTGATCTGTGCAGCAATCCACTACCAGATCCGCCCCTTTTCTCAATCATCGGAGTGCCAAGTCGTATCAATGAACGACCGCAGCACGCGCCAAAAACGGGTACCCATAATTATTATTGTTATTACACGTCTTCCCCGAGAAGCTGACGGTCTGATCATAAGGTTTCTGGTTTTATATGACAGAGATCTCATTTAGTGACACCTTCGACTGCGGCGACACTAAATCAAAATTTATTATTGGCATAATTCGCTAAATACGCAGATCCAGGGGGTAATCGTCGATTACACAACCCACGCGGATTTCTGGGAACAAGTAAATAGTAAACACGAAAATCTGACTCGGCACATGTACGGATAGGTTTCGGGTTTGGCGAACCAAAGAACCACTTCCTGTCCAACACAAAAAGGCAAACAGCTGAGACAGAATTTTTTAAAATCAGTGTTGTTGTTTCGCTACCGGTTGCAGTTCTCCAAGCCACCGTTACCGTCGCTGATAAGAAATGTGTTAGAATTGGCTCGTCGAGGTGTGAGCGTGAAATCGCGATGCCCAGCTGATAGTGAATCGGACGCAAATGGGCGGGCGAGCTGCGACGCAGTATGCAATGAGGAACTCATGCCAGTCCAACCCGATCCGATGCCATTCAATTCGATCCCATCCGATCCGATAAAGATTCCAACGCAATGCCCCTCCTGAGGGAAGCACTTGGCATTGACATTCCGCGATTAACATGGGGAAATCTGTTTGCGTTGCGACAATAGATTGCTGTTGACACTACGCCGACGCCAATGCCGAGATATATAATGGGTTTGCGGAAACTAGTTTTCTTTCTCAACGGGGAGCCGATACGCTCAAGTACAAGTGGGAACATCGAGGGAGCTTATGATTCGGACAGGAAGTGCGATTCATCAGACAGGTGACGAACTGCTTCGAACTGCTACCGATATGTGGGGGTGAATAACCAGACCTGACGTTTTATATCGATTCGATGAGGGACCAATCATAACTTGCCGCAAATCCCCCCAAGGTTGCGGACCAACGCTAAGTTCTCCGTGGATTGAGCAATTTAAACCGGACCGACTTGAATTGATTTTAATTCCATGCACGTGCTATGCACCCAAGCGATTGAGGTCCATAAACCCCTTTTGCAGAATTCTCGCACTGATTAACCAGTAATAACCAAACTACCAGTAATTACTCATGATTTGATACGAGGGATTTCGTTTTCGTTGAAACAGAAACTCTTAAAGATACTATAATATATGCTTTTACTGTTAGTTTAATTCAAACTTGCAATCCTAATGCAAATCATTGTTTAAAACAATTAAAATTTAGCTATTAACTTCAACTAACAAGGTATAACAAGAGGTCCTCGACTAGCAGATACCCGATACCAGATACTCATCGAAAATTGCAATATTTTTTCAAATTCATATATTCATATTTGTCATATTTTCAATTTTGAAAAGTAGGGGCGGTTTACTGGGCGTGACAGTCTTCTGAACCAAAGTTGCGCTGCATTTACATTAATTGTATATGCAAGCTAACCTTAACAATCTAGCTTTTTTTATCGACCACCATACGGACAGAAAAAAGGATTAGCAATTGGGGATGGCTAGATCGACTCCGCGCAAGTGGTCCTGAACACGAATATATACACACACTGCGCGTCACCAGGTTAGCGCAACTTCAGCAAACATTTTTGGTGTGAGGTATTTAGAAAACTGTTTAGGCGACAGCTTTGAAAATTTTTTTCCCCTAAAAGTTGAACAATTCTATTAATGAAAAGTTTATATGGGATGCAGTTTGTTTCTAGATTTTTATTTAAATAAAAAAGAAAAACAATCCATAAATGGGTAAGTCAAAATTGGGTCATCAGGATAGCGCCCCTAGTATAATTTAAGTTTTTTCGATTCATTTCGAAAAAAATTAGATGTTTAACACTTTTATATTTAAATTAGAATATTTTTAAAGGAAATTAATTATAAAATAGTTTTTTCTATAATTTTAATTGTTTTTAATGAAATTGGCTACAGTTTTGCAATGTCTGCTGTTTTTTTCTGCAAGTTCATGAAAAGACAGCCCGCATTCATAGAATGCTATGATTTCGGCTTTTTCCTGCAAGGAGAACAGCTTTCCTATTTTTTTCCGTTCCATTTTTTTTTCGCAAAATAAAAGCAAACTTTTCAATAAAAAATGTTGTTGTCCTACCTTTCAAATTATGGAAGATATTCAAACCTGCATTGGGGGGCGCTAATCTGATTATGCAATATACGTGTCCAATTTTTCACCGAAAGTAATACAAAGCAGAATTAAAAAGATAACGGTTCTTCTCAGGACCTCTTTATCCTTTATCCTCAAAGATAGAGGGAATATCAGTGAACAAAAAACAATAACATTGAAACATTTTCGTGCAATGGTAAAATACAGAACATAAGAAGAAACGGAGCCATGCAGGGGGCGCTAATCTGATGGCGCGCAGTGTATACTTAAAATCGCGTCCTTCTACCTACAACGAATCTTTTACTTTGGGAGTAACGGGCATAAGAAGCATTAAAATGCTGTGATCGGCCCCCCTTCTGTTAATCATACATAATTGTTTAAGCCATATTTATATAAGAATTATTAGAATCTGAAATCACAAAGTTAACTGTTTGTTTGCGTTCCAATCACATTATAATAATGACTAAATTACCACACAAATATTATAAACTTCTTTTTTATAAACGCCGAATTAGATATGTTCGAAGCTCGGTGTTAATTTGAAAAGCTAACGAGCCGCATCGCCACCCGCTTTTGGCCAACTCCAGCGCTGTCTGTTGGACGTTTCCATTAGCAATCCCATAAAGATCAGCACCGAACAGAATCTCAAAGCAAGCCGGTTTCCCCTCGTTAATCGCCGATCGAGCAGAAGCTTTAAGCTTTGAGCATACGTCACACCAGAGAAGCGCCAAAGCCACCCGAAGAATGCACCTCCGACTTGGCGACGTCACAGAACAGGTGCGGAATCACCTGCAACCACCGTGCCCCCTGCATCACATGCGGTGCGATCGAAGCCGCGGATTTGTGAGTCACTGGGCGAGAAATGCCTAAAAGTGAAAATTCCCAGCTCCAACTAAGCACAGCTCAGCGCCAATCGATGGGCGACTCATACTCGTTGGAGCAATTAACCAGCGGCAGGCCAAAATTACCACACTTGAGTGGTGCCCATCGTTTCTCGGCCTTTCTTGTGTCGGTTCCACTTGCTGCCCACTAGGAAATTATGCACACGCATCCAAAAGAGCTCGGTCTGCGGCGAAAGGCGAGAACCGACGACTGCCTCCGGAGAAACCAGTTTGCAGCTTACCATCTCTCTTCTGGCGCAGTCATATCTTTTCGCCAAGATTTTCTCCTGGCTCATGAGCAATAAGTGAAACCAGTTCCTCGATCTGGGTAAGCAATGAAGTGCGGAGTGGGTGTTGCACCCGAGATCTGTTTATTTTTCCGCCGATTATACTCGTAGATGAAATATGAGTGTGCAGACTGGCGTTTACCTTATGAAATATGAGTGCTAAAGGAGTTTGGATTTCTGGTGGCACTGCACCGCGAGAATTTTCGCAACCCACCTAGAACTTGATTGCCCTTTGTGTGCCAATTAGTCAAATGTTTTCCGTGCTGTCGGCGCAATGGAAAATTGACTCGCTTGCAATTAAAAAAAGCAAACAACCATCAAATGTTTATGGCATGTCAGCGGATGGGAAGCTCCGCCGTTGCCAGGCAACACCAACAACAAAAACACCAATAACAGCAATAACAGCAGCTGTTCAGAAAGACGCACGCACCAGCCAACGGACCGCAAATGGCTGCGAGAGGGAGCCCCCAGAAATCACGGCCAGGTTGGGCGACTCACCAGCCGCGCTCGGTTAGTTAAGCGCTGTTTGCCAGCCGGTCGAGTCGAGTCAATAGTCGGTCTGCTGTTCGTGCGATACGAGAATCCCAGTCATGTCCAAGTATTCGAAGCTGGCCCGCGGGTTCTGCGACCTGCTGATCTGGGTGGCCCTCAGCGTGGCCAGTGTGCTGCTCCACAAGATGGGGCGTCCCTTCCGGCGCGGCTTCTTCTGTGGCGACGAGACCCTCAGCTATCCAGCGCGCGACGGCACCATCAGCTCCAAGGTGATCATCGCCATCGTCCTCGGAGTGCCCAACGCCGTGATCGTAGTGGTGGAGTTGTTTAGGCAGCTGCCCGGTGGGCCGCTTAGAGAGGCGGGCGGTAAGCGGGATAGCTGCCGGATAGCCCACCGCCTCGGGGTCCTTTATCGCCAGGTTATCTTCTACCTGTACGGCCTCGCCATGGTCACGTTCACCACGATGCTGACGAAGCTGTGCCTCGGGCGTCTGCGACCGCACTTCCTCGCCGTGTGCCAGCCCATGCTGCCGGACGGAAGCAGCTGCCAGGACGCCCAGAACCTGGGACGCTACATAGACAGTTTTACGTGCAGCAACGCCAACATGACCGACTACCAGTTCAAGGAGCTCTACCAGTCCTTCCCAAGCGGCCACGCCAGCATGGCCATGTATGCTATGCTCTACCTGGCCATCTACCTGCAGGCGGCGCTCAGTACGCGCGTCTCCAAGCTGCTGAAGCATCTGCTGCAGTTCCTCTTCGTCATGTTCGGCTGGTACGTATCGCTGACTCGGATCATCGACTATTACCACCACTGGAGCGACGTCCTGGCGGGGGCGGCATTGGGCGTGGTGTTCGCTTGGCTGACGAGTGCCTATGTGGCCGACTTGTTTGCCGGCAAGCGGTGGCCGAAGACTGGCTACTCGGCCAACACGCTGCGCAAGCCGCAGGTCTCGCCGAAGAGCTCCACCAAGTCGCAGGCGGGAGGATCCACGTCGGGAGCGGGTCAGCCGCCCGCTCTGCCGGCCTATACCTTTGGAACGCTGCCCTACCTGGCGGCACATCCCGCACAGGCGCAGGCGCAGTACGCCCAGCCCTATCACAACTACGGCTACGTGCCGTGAGCTCAGTGGCGAATTCCATTAGCGAAACCTATCTTAGAAATGCCCACAAACGTACACACACTCACAAACTAAGAGACTTGCACGGAATTCCTGTTTTGTTGTCTTTATTCTAGCGAAATAAATATATTCAAGTACGATACGAACATCCAGCAGATCATTTAAGTCGGTGGAATGGCGCATCGAAAATTGGCTAATGGACTGTAGGAATAGAAAGTGCTTATCGATTGACAGATACAGATGATGGCTAACCTCACATACTTTCGAAACTTGTGGCTACAGATCCCAGGAGTATTTCTGTCTTCAAATTGATTGAGATTGAGGAGAACCAGAGTTTAGGCTTACCTGCAAAAGGAATAAGAACAGAGGGGCTTTGATTAATATTCACATTCCGATGATATTACAACAGATATAATCTGGGGACAATAACAATTCAATGGCAAATAGGTTGCTTAATTTACAGCTACTCACTCTACCTTTGTCTAGGAAGTCACACTAAGTCATGATCGTGGCGCTCCAAGAAATTAATATTTGCTCATTTTGGAAATACCACTTAAGAAAATTTGAATTATTTTAATTTTACCTAGTCGTGTAAATTTTTTGTTCTAAGTCTTAAGCTTAAGCTTGGTAGTAAAACATCTACAGAGGTCCCAAAAGGCACCCACCAATCTTAGTGGATTCCTGAAAACACCCAAAGATTTGGAATAGGGTTAACTTTTTCCGATTATAGAATAAATTATCAAAGTGTTTGCATACTTGACCATCCGATAACCGAATGAGACCCACCGCCCGATCGGAGGAAAAAGCAAAACAAAGGTTTGTGAAACAAGTTTACATGTTTAGTAATCTCCAACACCGCTGGACTGATAGAAATGCAAATGAGTTTGAACCGGGTCGAAAGAATCCGACGTCTTCGACCCGCTCAATCTTCAGTGTGAAAATGTGCGGCAATCCGAACACGCGTCTCCTCTCCCGGCTGGTCATTGACTTCCTGATTCTCCTAGGAATCTATGGAGCGGCCCTAGTGGTGCTGCCCCAGCAGTTGTCCACGGCCCAACGGGGATTCCACTGCAGTGATACCAGCCTGAAGTATCCCTATCGCCAGCCCTGGCTGACCAAGGTCCACCTTACGATCGCAGTGGTTGCTCTGCCCGCTGCATTTGTGCTCGTGGTGGAGATGCTCAGGGCTGCCGTGGTACCCAGCTCCACGGAGCTGACGCAGCGCTTCGTCTTCGTCGGGGTCCGCATCCCCAGATTCATCAGCGAATGCTACAAGGCCATTGGCGTTTACCTATTCGGTCTGGGGCTGACCTTGGCGGCGATTCGGCTGACTAAGCACTCGACGGGCCGACTGAGGCCCTACTTCTTCGATATCTGCCAGCCCACATGGGGAACAGAGGGCGGCGAGAGCTGCTCCGACGTGACCGCGCAGAACTCCACCCTCTACCTCGAGGACTTCAGTTGCACGGAGTTCGCCGCCTCGCAGGATCTGCTCGCCCTGGTGCGCCACTCCTTCCCCAGCGGATTCGTGTCCACCACTTGCTACGCCATGGGCTTTCTGATTTTTTATTCCCAGGCCAGATTGTTTGCTCCCTGGCTGCGATTAGTCCGAGCCTCCCTGCAACTGGCTTGTTGCTCTCTGGCCTTGGTGGTTTGCTGGGAGCGCATCTCTACCTACCAGAACCACTTAACAGATGTGGCAGCTGGAGCTGCCCTTGGTGGGTGGATGGCCTTCTTTGCAACAGTATTTGTGGCCCACCTCTTTGTGGAGGTGCGAGTAAAACGCCGTCCCATGCCAAGAAATGAACAGATCTACGGCTACGCGGGATACTACACCAGAGCCACCTACGGCTACTGACATTCGATGTGTTAACTTTTCTGAACTTACATAACACTGGTAATAAAAGTATTTTCATATTTGAATGCAACTCGTTTCTGTTTACTTAATAGGGGTAACGTTTTAGGTAAGTGTATATGAATAGAAATAAATAGGCTTATTCCGATACCAATTGTTTTATGTGGAAGCTGGGAAAACCAATGCTTACAAATAATTACAAATTACATGCTAACAATAGTAATGAACTAAAGCATCGTAGGAGTGTATGTTTACAATCTAAAATTTAACATGTCATATACTAGAATATTATTGAAATTGTTTCCGTTAACATTACATTTTATATTTTATTTATAATTTGAGATTTGGTAAGGAATTTTAAGGCAATTTTGGGAAAACCATATATTAATCCTCATATACCAAACCCATAGCACCAAAACATCTATTAATAACTAAGAGTCGCCAATATTACGTCAAATACTATGTACTGGTGCTCATAAACGTATTTTTGGAATACTAATTACGTAAAGGGGAGTTCGCTAATATTTCAACCAAGCGAATAAACGTATTTACCTATATGGCTTATTTAAACAATAATATCCGAATTCTAATGCTAGACTTATATGCTAAACATATTATCCAAACCTTTTAAGATGAATTCGGAAAATAGCTTTCAAGCCGTGCTCCGAACCCTTCGCCGCTTACGATCCACTCGGGAGTTGTTGTCGATCGCCACTTTCGTTACGTTACGTAACGAATCGTTACGTTCGACGGTGCAAGAGAAGCTCTATAGATTTGTTTACAAAGTCTGGTTTCATTCAGTCGCAATCGAGAAGCGGCGCCTAGATGTTTGCGGATCGGGTTCGAACGGGTTTCAAAAGTCGGTTGTCAGCGTCGTAAAACAATTAGATTGCCGTTAAGGTGAACAATTATTTAATGATACGGCGCAGAGCGTCGTAGTGGCAATAAAAACAGAAACGTGATGACATATAATCAATATGCCATCGTAAAGGATCCATTACAATTAGGTTGGTTAACTTGTGGAGCCTGGAGCCTTTAGAACTTCAAAGGGCACTTTAGCACCAGCATGCCGTACTAAAATACGTATCTCCGAGTAAGCGCCATGGATCCCTTGTCCGAGTGCGTATGCTCCAATAAGCGTACGGCTCAAATGAATCCGCTCAGTATGGGTAGTGGCAATTGTGGGAGGGGCAGAGATGCATACTCACCGAGGCAGGCCGCCTTAATTCAATCAAATGTCGCTTATTCATTCAATTAAAGGTCGCGCCATTTGACGTCCACTATGAATGCGTCTGTGAATACAAATATCAAAGCGAGTGAGTGCTCCCGAAGCTAAGACGGCGACTCTGGGGATGATTTGGTGCCCGCTTCGACTGTTTTCCATTTTTTAATGTAATTGACAGTTAAACTTTGTGCACATGTTCGGCAGACACTCCTCCTTCCCCTTTTTAACTCCCTTCAGGGATGTCATACAGATCACAGTCTCGAAAGCAAAAGGGGAGCCCACAATGGAGGCCATTCTTGGGCGGGAGATTAGCGACTGCTCGAGAACGGCGCTCCATCCAAGCGAAGCTGACAGTGTACGTTCCCGATAATGCAAATCTCGTAAAGAGACGCGCCTATTCGACGGCTGGCTGCCCTAGCACAATAGTATGCCATTTAATGAGTAACCTGTGAGTCACTCCATAGAACTGCTTGTTGACCCGGCCTTATCGATGCTCTGCAAGCTTACCATGGCGTAGAAAACCCTTCGCAGATATCGACAAGATACCGACAGAGATACTAAATAATCGCAAAAGACGCTGAATTGCAGTGATTTGGCACTAAAGAAGCTTTCACGACTATCATGCACACTCTAATTTATCTTATCAAACTGATCTTGAGCTTGTTTTAGCAATACACTCCACAGAATCGGGGTCAAGGGAGATGTCATTTACACATATAAAAAGCGATTTTATTACATTTCGTATGCGCAGTCATCCGCTTTTATTATTAATATTTTAATTTTATATATATATATATATATATATAGGTGGTGGTTAGGTAAATAGTTTTAATCGATCCGATTTTTTATTTCAGTGTTTCTGGCTCTTGTCTAATCTGGAAAAATGAAGAGCCGCAACAATAATTACATCCCCGCAAACGGCTAACTACCATAAAATAGGCCATAAACACTCTGCTCTGACTCAGAGAATTTAAAAATAAGAGAGCACTGGGGAGCCAAAAACAATGCCGAATGTCGGGAGAGTGCCGCCTATTAAATGAGCGTTAAATTAAAGAACGTTACCCAAACGACGCCAACTCAGTCAGCCACTGACAACGAACCCGACGAAACGATCGACGCGGCGGGAAAACAAGCAAACGAATCGAAAAGCTAATTACCAGCAGGCAGAAAGGCCATTTGGAATATTAACTAATTAAGCCAGTGAAATGCGCGACGCACCAGAAGATCAGTCCGTAACGGTTTCCATGCCGGCATCTGCATCCGGCTCTGCCGCCGGCTCCACGGGACCGTCATCGGATCGCCGGATGACGCAGCGCCTGCTCGTGGAGCTCCTGGTGGTGGTGGTGCTCGTCATTCCCATCTGCGTGTACGAGTTCGCGGTGGATCCCGTGCGACGCGGCTTTTTCTGCGACGACGAGAGCATCAGCTATCCATTCCAGGACAACACCATAACGCCGGTAATGCTCGGCCTGATCGTGGGCCTGCTTCCGGCCCTGGTCATGGTGGTGGTGGAGTACGTTAGCCACCTGCGCGCCGGAGACATCTCGGCCACGGTGGATCTGCTTGGCTGGAGGGTATCCACATGGTACGTGGAGCTGGGCCGGCAGTCCACCTACTTCTGCTTTGGCCTGCTGCTCACCTTTGACGCTACCGAGGTGGGCAAGTACACCATCGGACGCCTGAGACCGCACTTCCTGGCCGTTTGCCAGCCGCAGATTGCGGATGGGAGCATGTGCTCCGATCCGGTCAACCTGCACCGCTACATGGAGAACTACGACTGCGCCGGCGAGGGCTTCACCGTGGAGGACGTGCGACAGGCCCGCCTCAGCTTTCCCAGCGGTCACTCTAGTTTGGCCTTCTATGCCATGATCTACGTGGCACTCTACCTCCAGCGGAAGATCACCTGGCGGGGATCGAAGCTGAGCCGGCACTTTGTGCAGTTCGCAGTGGTGATGGTAGCCTGGTATACGGCCCTCAGCCGTGTAATGGACCATTGGCACCACTGGTCCGACGTCCTTTCCGGATCGCTACTTGGCGTGGCTGGCGCTCTAATCACCGCCCACTATATAGCAAGGATGTTCGACGACGGGGCAAGCAATATTCTAAGCGGTGGCCTGAGGAGGGAAAACACAGCGGCCACTCTGCAGGAAGAGGTCTGCCCCACCACTCCCCCGCCGTACTCCGTGAACAACAGCTTCAGCGAGGATCAGTACTGCTCTAAGGTTTAGTGAGACGGATAAGATGCTTTCGTAGCGATGTCAATTCAAAACATTCCAAAGGTAGCAATAAAGATTAGATAAACTATCAGCACTAATTGAATCTGTAGTACTTGTAGAGCATTAAGTTAGAGATCCCCCATCTGTATGTATGGCTCATGTGAGTCTGTTCCTGCAATCTCATCTAAGTATAAGTCATAGTATTATTAATTTTATGTATTTTAATTGGTACCACTAAAATAAATACGCATTACGAATGAATCGCACTGCGTTGTTTGAGCACTTTCCATTGTTTGCTTACTCGTTTATCGGTTCTAAGTACAATTTATTTGTTTCAATTTCTCATTTCAATGTGACATTTTCGACGATCACCTACAGTTGTGGCTACGGAAATAGTAAGTTATTTTTAGTTATTAGCTTACAAGATCGTTTCAGCTTTTGAACTTAAAAAATTGTAACGTTTCAACTTTACATGAAAATATTTTAAAATACTTATTGTATTTGTTCAGAAGCTAGACAATGTTTTCTAACATTTTAGGTGACTAATTTATATACTGTTTATTTTTAAACTATAATTTTATTTTCGATTGGAAACTTTTGTTACGTTACATATCTATATATACTTCCTTCCCTTATAACGTACATATTTTTCAGGACGATAATTATTGCCTACGTAATTTTGGAAATATTTATTAATACTTATAAACAATTTGCCAAGCATTTCTTGAAACCCAAATGCTTTTGTAGCTAATTATTGTAGTAAAGTGCACTATTTTTACAAACTCATCTGTATGTTTTCATTTTGGGTGTTGGTTTATTGGCTTGATTATCGCACAGTGTGTCATACCTGGCTGCCTTGGCTATTGGTAACGCTTGGAATGTGTGATGTCCATTACTCATCAACGGTTTTGATGATCCGATTTTGTGCTGCGTCAGAGGTTACTTGGGCGCAGCACAGTAACTTGGGAGGTTCAAGAGGTCAGCTTCTCCCGAAATCCTCTACAACGATCGTGAGAAGGTGCCGCGTCTCCTACATTTTTATTCAATGGGAGAAGCCAGCCCAAGAATCCGGCGATGCTAATCTGGCTTAAATGAACCCCTGACCCAGCAATTAATAAACTGGGAGGAGAACCGCAGAGAGGGCTTGAGCGAAGCTTTCCCAGAGCTTTTGGGAACTTTCTTTAACGGCGGCCTACGTAAGACTGAGATTTCGGATCCGCAGTAAACAGCAACTCGCGTGTTTTGCGCAAATTAATTCAGGGCCAGACTGGGACAAGGTAGTGGTTATAGCGCCAGCACGTGCGTGGCAACAGGCTGATAAGTCCGCAGAACAGCAAGATCGGCCGATGGCGCGTACTTTGTTTTTCGATCCGGCGTTCCTATACAACGGGAATTATTTGCGACGTCAGCTCAAGCCTCTTTCTGATTGGAGCCTAATAATAATACAATCAGCGACAAGCATATGAATGGTTAAATAATAATCCGAGGTGACTGCGCCCGAGTCTAGATTGCTGGGGGCTGTTGCCCAGCTTGAACTTAATTTACTAGTCAGTGACTACAGAGCCGTTGAATCGATCGCACGGATCGCGGGTCGAGCATTAAAAATGAGCTTTAATTTAAGTCTGCGGCCCCCCATCCGCCTCCTGGTGGACCTGGTCCTGCTGGGCCTACTTATTGTCCTGGTGGAGAACTTCCGTCGCTTGTGGGGGCCTCCGACGAAGCGTGGTTTCTTCTGTGATGACGAGTCCTTAATGTATCCCTACCACGAAAACACAGTGAGCCCCACGCTGCTCCACTGGCTGGGACTGTACCTTCCACTGATCAGTCTGGTCGTCCTTGAAAGCTTTCTCAGCCACCGGAAGGACATGGCCCCCTGGCCAACACTATGGCCGGTGTACAACACTGTGCGCTGGTTCCTTTACGGCTACGTATCCAACGACCTGCTCAAGGGAATCGGAAAGCAGGCACTTGGGCGACTGAGGCCCCACTTCTTTGCCGTGTGCAGTCCACATTTCCCGGACGGCTCCAGCTGCTTAGATGAGTCGCATCGAGGTGCTCTGAAATACCACACAGACTACGAGTGTCGGCCAAATCTTTCGCAAGCCACCGAGGAAATGATTCGTGACGTAAACGTGTCCTTTCCCAGCGGCCATTCCGCCATGGCTTTCTACGGCTTGGTGTTTGTGGCGCTGCACCTGCGCCGCCGCCGCTGGCCTCTCCGTGGATCCTTGCTTAGTCCTGTGCTGCAGCTAGCTTGCGTGGCTCTGGCCTGGTTCGTGGCCATCAGCCGGGTCATCGACTACAAACACCACTGGTCGGATGTTGCGGCCGGTTCGCTGTTGGGTGCCGGGAGCGCCCTTGCGGTTACTCGGGCTGCCGCGTCCGAGGAGCTACAATGGAGGTGCCAGGATTCACTGGCGAGTGCGAAGCAGGAGGCTGCAGTGGTCGATGTGGCCGACGTCAAAGGGGGCCAACAGATGCCGCATGATTTGTCTCTAGTTACGTGCCACATCTCTAATTAGTCGTAGTTTCGTTTTAAGGTCGACAATAAAGCTAGTGACAAGATAACTGCATCAAATGTTCTTGCGGTTGGAGGGGTAAAAACGGGAAGGAAATATTATTAAAGCCGGATCAATAAATGCCCATATCGTGCCGCTTCGGTGAAAACTAGAAACATCAAGATTAATCAAGCGGTTGATTGAACTAAAAACAGTGATTAGCTAAGCAACTGCACAAAAAATAAATATGTTTTTACATCAGTACAGCTTGTGGTTTCCCCAGTTTCTCAGTTCCATGTACAAACTTCTACACTACCTCACGGAAAATTTTATTTACTCGCTAAAATCGTAAGTACGTAAGAATTTTGTGGCTACCTTAAAAATGCTAAAGCTATGCCAATATTTGGACACAGTGACTGGCACAAAAAATGGCAGGTTTGTGTTTATGATCTTCCCGGGGATTTTTTATCGGCTTCTCTGGCAGGGTACGAAAATAGATTTCTTAGAAATACGTGCGTTGAAGGTCCCACAGTGTTTTTAACAACATCAAACCTATGTCACAGCAAGAAATTTAAAAGTTTAAGCTAAACAAACCTTTAGATATCATTGTTGTTGCGCTGACAACGTGCTACAAATTAGCGGCTCCTTCAGATTCATTACCAGTGAGCTTTCGATCGACTTAGCCGCAATCAACAAGTCCAACGACCGCCACCCCATCCGAATCCCAATCTCAATCATGGTGGAGCTGAAGGGAGGCATAAATAAATTTTTAGCAGCAGCGCGTAAATTGGGAAAAGCACCCTGAGCCATCTCCGGCGAGTCTTTGCCACTGATGATGATGCGCAACACCTGCAGCCAGACAAATCCGAGGTCGGATTTGCGACCTGGCCCACTCCGCCCCACCACACCCTCATCAGGTGGGCCAAAGGCGCCTGGGCCGCAGCTTAATTGGCTCATTTATTTTAACGGCAAAGAAAATGCTTGGAAATTGTGGTTTTTTTTCCTCGCCTCTCTGACTAATTCCCTGCTCCTCGTGGTCCTCCTCGCCCTGGCTTTTATTATGATTAATTATGGCTCGCATACACAGTAAAGCTGACCCAAAGCTCCACTTTCTTGCCAAGTTTTGCAACTGTGTCAAGTTGTTGTTGGCTCCAGATTCAAATGATAAATTTCTATGCAATTTATTTTAATCTGCAGCGACAGTTCCTGCCACACTAGCGCTTTCCCCACTTTCCATCTGCCCTTCACCGAAGTCAGCTAGTTTTCATGCGTTAATTAAACGTAAAATATTTGCATACCAACACTGAGCGTGCGGAAGTTCAGCTGCAATCCAAAACAATGACCCACATTTGGCATTAGCGCAAGTTTTGTTTTGTTTGGCTTACTTCACTGTGGTGCATGGAAGGGGCCGCCGACGAAACTTGGAACTCGTGTTCCTTGGGAGTTCATTAAGCAGCGGTAACCGGAGAAAGTTTTCCCTGCGACAGGCTAATTGCAAATGGTCAAGACATCTGGAGACCCCACTCCCCACTCTCCACTGAGCTGTCTCTCTTTAATCCCCCCCGACCTATGCCATCAATCAGAGCTCTTGATCAGCCCGGACTTCCTATCAATCGCTGCAGCACATGAAATTCAAGTGCTCCGCTGTCGTCGAGTCTCTAATCACCGTCAGGTGTGATAATGCGGCCAGTCGATGTCCGGTCCCGTCCGGTACGGCAGTTTGTCACTCCGCATTATCTGCCCCGTCGCCAGAACACTCGTCCATCAGATGTCCATCGTTCGAGACGGGGTTCCGTCGCTCCGTACCTTCGAAAACGAGAACGATGTTCTGCTGCATTTTTGCACGGTTGTTTGCTCAACAAAATATCCCAAAGCATTTTGGGGATTTCCCCCTCTTCCTGCTGCAACATGCGCTTCATATTTCTGCGGTTGTCGTCCTGGTCCTGGCCAGATTTTCCACTTGCTATTTGCCATCAGCAGTCATCAGTGCTTGCCTTCCGATCCCACCCCAGACCACATCAGACCAGACCGGCCCGGACCACACCAGTCCAGACCCAGACCTCCCCGCCACTCCGCTCAGCTCTGCTCGAATCGTTGGCTTCATGTGTGTAAAGACAATTTGATAATCGCAAAATGCAGCATAGTTTGAGTTAATGAAGCTTGTGTGCCAGTTGTGCCACCTTCGTATGGCATCCCCTGAAAAGTTCCAGCCAGAGGACTCTGTCGTTGTCGTTGTTTGTTGGACAACAACCGGAGCGTTTTGCTAGCCAATTAGTAATTTGCTTGCTGCCCGACTAGGGAACGGTTGGCCAAATCCAACCAGACACTACGGTCTGTACCTGACAACCTGAGGGAGTTTTAAAATACCCGTGGTGAGGTCTGAATTGACTCGATGGAAGGGGAATGACTAGCCTAATCTCGCTTAAATGCGCTACTTTAATCGAAAACATGCAATGAATATACCGAAGGGCATTCGAGGGAAGTTAGTCGCTTGTTACATCTTACATTTTTTCAATTCAACGGACTCACTCGGGTATCCCACTGCGAGCTATGAACTTCATCGTTTATCTTCCATCGAAAACTGATGCGACAGCACGACAACATTGCAGTTCGAATGGAAAACAGCGAGAGCCAAGTTGGGAAAAACAAACCGGTCGTGCCCAGCGTCACCTCCGTGCCCGGTTCGCTTCCCATTCGGTGTCCTTTCCTGATGCAGGAATCACACGCAGCTCCGACACGTGACATCAAAGGACAGACGGCGGCCATTTTGTCGCCGCCATCATTATTAATGGGGCCGACACAGAAGCTGGAGAAGCTGGAGGGGGACCAGGGAATTTTTCGCGGCCATTTCACGCCCGTGCTTTCTTTTCGATGTCTCTGACAATTTTGACTGTTGTGCAGCATGGAATCAGGGACGTACTGCTCCTACGCTCCGGACAGCACAGCAGTCGAGACAGGTGTGGCCGTCAACCGGCAATCAACTTTCATTTAGCAGCATCATTTGTCACGCTTGTTTATTGCCCGGTTACGTGTTGGTCGCACTTAATGGCTGTTATTGTCGCCAGGACCCAGCAGGGAAAACCGGATGCAAGACGGAGCAAGACGGAGCGCATTGGACAGGTCCGGGCAGCGCCATTAAAGATGTATCGATTTGAAATCAGAGCAGCTGTCAGTGGGAGAGTTATAGAAATCTCCGCTTTCATGGATGGGTTCACTCCATTAGCTTACTCCTCACAAATCACCCGCGCACTGCTCACGAGCTCATAACTAAAACATAACCCCAATTATGCCACAAGCTCCGTTGCTGATTCATTGATGAGCTCCGGCAAAAGCCAAAAGCGAAATAAAAACGCAGCCACAGCTAATGCCGCGTTGATTATGAATATTTCAGGGTCCCGAACAGCCGGTTCTATGATCATTTCCATGGCCATGATGATGGCGATGATTATGGGGCATGGGGCTCCCGCGTACGTGGGCAATAAATTTATATGCCTGCCCTGCCTGCCGGGCATATCAGAATTTACATTTTGGCAATTTCCAGCTGTCGAAGACCCACTCTGGCCACCAGCCGCAGGGCCGATAGGAAATCTTCGACGGGTCCGGTCCTGGAGCCGCATCCGTGCCGGAGTGCATCGCGTAAATTCCGTTACGTAGCTGCCGTCTCGTTTTGCCAGCAAATGCAATTTCCTAATTTCTCATTGGGGAAATGGTGCTAAGAACTTGAACGGGGTCTGCTGACCACTCGGGCCGGGTCGCTCCGACTGATTGAGCGGCTAAGCGGGAGAGGATCCCAGACCGGACGGAGGTGGTTCTGGAGGTGTTCGCTTGCAAATTAATGACCCAACGATACAGACGATGAGCAGCGACCACAAATGCAGGGAAGACAGGCGGAAAAAAGAAGAGGTGCGGCTGCAGACAAAGGCGCATAAATGCATAAAGTGAAGTCGGAAAATTGCTGCAATTGGAGAGTCTCTCTGGGGGAATCCCCCAAAATCCCCCCTCTCCCTGCCCGCTGCTTATGCAAAGCAAATTGGTTTATGCATGAGGCGGCGAACAGACGAAACCAAACCAAACCAAGCCAAACCATACCGAACCATACGAAACGTAGCAAGAGGATGTAAGGAGCTTCACACTAAAGCAGCCAAAGCCGGAGCTGATATGATGGAAACTTTGGCGGGAGCGGTGGATAGGAATAGGGGAAGGAGGATCCACTACCATCAGTTAGGTTCGGAGGTCGAGGCTAAGTAAATTGTTGGCTCAGCCCTTGATTAGCTTAGCCGAGTTCAGAAAGGGAGGTCAGCATGTGCGCGGTGGGTTGAACGACGGGGGGACTGATACAGAGAAGCATCAGGATGCCGTAATGCATTTTGAAAACCACACGAGCGGAATTTATGTATGTGCATCCGTTCCAAGAGGGCTCTCACAGATGGGCGTTGCATTAAAATTTCAATATGCAACTCCTCTTTTATGCCCCGTTAAAGCTAAGTGCTACGTTCTCCCAGAAGTGGATAATGCGGTCTCCTTTGAGGACGAAGGTCTGGGGCCTTATTGCTGTCTATAAATCGCAGCCCTAGGTAAACATAAATGCTTTTAAAATGCTTATTAAACGGTCATAATTCAAACCACGCTTCAATGGATAATGACAACCGCATTTAGTATCTTCCATTGCCCAATTCCAACTATCCTTCAGTTCAGGTACCAAAATCAATGAACGACCACATCGAACATGTCGAAGGCTTAGAAGTGAAATTGGATCCGAAAAGGATCGAGGGATTTGGGAACCAGCACCAATCCTGGCTCGGCAGCGAAATAAAAGTAAAAGCGCACATTGTTTTTGGGCACATCCAGTACAGATTAAGGTCTGCACGACCATCGATGATGATATAAAGAAGGAAAAGGCTGGCATGGCGCAAGAGCAAAGCCCGTTTGATTTTATAGAACGAAAGCGAAAGGGTGAACGCATAATCAACACTTTTAACGGCCGCCGGACGAACGAAAGAAGGTCCTGCGAGGGCTGTGCTGGTCCAAAAATCGCGCGTATGACTTTTCAAATGAATGGCAGCAATTAACGCAGTCAATGGTGGTCCTGCCATTGTTTGCTCTTGTCTCGTCCTGCATTCCTGCTACTGTTTGCCTTTTGCGCCTGTTTGGACGGCCATTAAAAGCCGCCGACGCTGTCAACAGGCTCTAACCCGATCCGCATACACGTTCTTGTTCACGTCCGCCATGCCGCCATGGTTATGACATATAAAAAGCAACTGGCCCAGACCACCGCACCGACTGGGTCCAGTCTGCTCCAGGACAACAAAGGCGCTTCCGTTATCAGCCAGCGGGCCCATGGATACCGGCCATTGGTTGCTGGTCAAAAGGCTCAGGGCTAAAAACAAACAAAATGCGAAGAGAAAGACCACTAAGTCGGTTATTTATATTATATCAGCGGCTATCGAGGGATGGGCAATGCGTTTGTCGAGCATATTTTAGACTTTTTATGGAGCTCTGGTAGTAAGGGAAGCTGGTGAAGCTGAGTTGGCCGATGCAATTGCCTGTGATTTCAGTAGAGCTCACTGATGCCTTTGAACGCTCTGCAAACTAATTTAATGGAAGCTGCCATGTAGATGGTGGAGCCATTCATTGCACAACCCTCTTTGACCACTTTGCCACTCATTTTCACACGCTCCCATTGCCGGAAACTCGCCTTTCGCCTGCCGCCGTTGATGCCTACATGTTGATCCCGTCACAAACCGAACGAGCTCCCAGCTCCAGTTGAGCACCACTTCCCTCATGCGGATCCGTTGCCCGGGGACTTTTGGCGTCTGTTGACCAAAACGCATAACCAATTTTGGCCAACGCCTGCAACGTTCGATGTGTTGCAGCTTGCTACTGTCGCTGGTTTGCTGTGCTGTTTGGCCGTCTGGATGCTGCTGTGTCCCGCGACCAATCTCCCTGCTGCAGCTAGTGCCGCACTTCATCATTACCCGGTCGTTATCGCTTTTTTGAATTTAAATAATGGTCACTGGGTGGGGCCAGCGCAGCTCCATGGAAGCCGTGGCAAGCTGATTTGAAATGTGCCCGACACTTACAGCGAATCGCAACCATGTCGATGGACCCACTGCCAGGTCCTCGTAGCTCTGGCCGCTCCGCCTGATTGTTAATGAGATGATTTTGTGGCCCAGAGAAGCGAGAGTTCAATTCGGGCTCCTGCTGCCGCTTGAAGCCTAACCACACTCGAAACGCCCTGGGGGTTTTTATCACACATTCGACCCGTGTGCATTCGCGGCCGTATGCATAATTTGCAACACCGCGGACCCTTCCCGTTCCCACACACCGAAGGCTGTCATGAAAATGATCATTAAAGCACGCGAAAATGTTGTAGGCAAAATGTGTTTTCGGTTTGCCTTTGAAATGTCAATTTCGGTTGCCGCCGGTTTCCACTTTATATTGATGTGTCACAAAGTGGGTGCGTGGCGCAACCAGGCGGTTGGGGGATAAATATCCATATTGTTGCGGCGAGCATCGATATTTTGACATTGTATGCGTGCATTTTGCAAAAGTTTCAGAGCAGTAGCCATAAATAAAGAGCTCGAATCACTTCATTATCGAATACATATGGAAGCATCCGGCCAAAATGCACGGTCTAATCACAGTTTAGACAGCTCCGGAATCCCACCCCAACCCCAAAATGAAGTAGCATGGCTGCAGTGTTTGTCTTCTCTATTGCCAACTGCAGCGGAGCAAGAAATTCGGCCAGTTCAAGATGCCAAACACGCTTTCCCCCGTTCCACTCTTCGATTTTGTGTGGACACTCAAAGCTGTTAGTGAAGTGCTCGTTGGCTGGACACCGAAAAAAATCAAAAAAAAAAAAAAAGGTATGGGAAAAATCGAAAATTGAGAATGGCGCAGAGGCGAAGAATTCGCTGACTTCCAATCAGTTCGTCAGGCGGCGCTTAAAACGGCCGAATGGAAAGTGGGCGACGTGAAAGGGAGCCAAGAAACGCCAAATGTCCATCATCTGCAACGGCAATAAAACTGGCCAAAGGCGGGCCTAGGAATCACTGGGCAATGCAACGCATATAAAATATTTGCCGCAGAGCGGCCAACAAAGGGTGGGATGTGGATGCGGACGCGGACGTGGATGTGGCTCTTTTGCAGATGGGTCAAAGATGAATGCCGACGACGGCGAAAATTATGCTGAGTGAAAAATTGACTCCCTTGGGCAAGGGAGGTGGAATTGGGATGGTTCAGTTCAGGTGCAGATAGAACCGAGCACGCGTGAGAGGAACAGATTATTGTTGCATACTTTCTGCGGCTGCGGTTTCGTCCTGTCCGAAACGAGCTTTCCCAGAATCCAGAGTACTTTTTGCCCGGCTGTGGTCCGCATATATCCTAGCTGTTTCCTGTCCTCCTCCCCACTTTGACTGCATATGAAAATCTCATAAAATCAAGCATACACGCGACCTTTCTTTTCAGTCCTTTTGGTCATACCCATCCTTCCCTCTGTTAATTGCGCAACGATTCTTTGGCATTTGCTTTGCTGCGCTTGCAGTTTGACTCTTTCGACTCCTTTGTGCTCCTTTTTTATGGCCACTTTGTTCCTCGGCTGCCTAAGCACCAGCTACCACCCATTTATGTGCCATTCTTTGAATGTAATTGTTTGAGGATTTCGGGTGGATTTATTGTTGCTCTCCGTCTGTGTTGTTTTAGCCCTTGAAAGATTTGTGTAAACGGGACATTTGATAGGAATTTGATTTGTCAGTTGTTTAATTTATGGATGCGTGGATTTGTCGAACGTAGTATTAACATTTCGCCTTTCCTTTCAATCTCACTTTATCAATAGTTCGCAGCTCACCAGATTCCTCCTCTGGCAGCTTTCCCAGGGCCAGGACTCGTAGCTGGTTAGTTTTATGCCTTGGCCAAATAAACTGTTAAAAATGCTGAGAACGCGCGATGTGCGCCAGCCGGAGAGGAAGTGGAAATGGATGGGCAAGTGAAAAAAGTGCAACAACTGACGCCAGAAACAATAAATGCCGCTGCCGCCGAGCACTACAACACAGCCACTACCAACCGCTAGAACTGGGCAAAAGGGACCAGGGTAGGGTACTGGGCACCGAGGAAATACAAAATAGCAGAAGTGCCAAATGGCCAGCGGAAAATGGAGGAAAACTCGCAAGTAGCCTGGCAAAACAACACAGACGAGCCACGAGAAGTAGCGGGAGAAGGGTGAACCAGTGTGTGTGCAGGGCGAGAAAAGCGCCGGAGGAGAAGGAAGGAAAGTCCTCCTTCCCCGAAAAAGTTCGGGCCACACATGGCAGAAGCACAGATATAGCACTCCAAAATCGACGAAAATCCTTTTGCATGTTGTTTTGCAAGTGGCCAGCCCTTGCAAACTCCTCCTTTGTTTGAGTTCCACTCTCTCCCAGATTCCATTTCGCTGATGCAGCATCCTCCGCTGTTGTGTTTCCTGACTCCTCGCTTTTATTTCGGTTGTATCTGTGGATATGTTTGCAACACTTCATAAACCATAAAGGCAACACGAGACGGAAAATTTAATTTCAAGATCATAACTTTTTTTCCTTAAGGAGGACCAGCTGCGGACTAGTTGGCATGTGTTTAGTTTCCCTCAAAAGATCTTTTGTATTCAATTTTAACTATTATAGAAAATATTCACAACTAAAATAATACACCTATATCAAAGAATATCTTTTGTTGCCTTATCCCGTCGGTTCCAAGGACTCTCGGACTCCTCCCAAACTGTTAGTGATTCTAATGAAGTCCTCTGGATTTTCTGCCATGCATCCTCCTCAACTTGCGAAGCCGTTCAGCAGTTGGGCTGTAATCCAATATTTTAAGAACTATCTGTGTGAAGTGTAAGCAACTTTAGCACCAGGCTCCAAAAATTGATATTATTATTTTGCCTGCAAAACTAATTAGATATTTTATGAGTCGATTCTGAATTAGGGCTTCTCTGGCTCAATTTGTTGTCAATGGCAGCAACCAGGTGGAATTTAATTAAGGCTAATCAAGGCGCAGCTTTCGGCCGGAAGCTGGAATGCGCTCTATTCAACGCCACTTCCGGTTGCTTCCTACTTCCCTCTTGCCGCTTGGACAAACGGATGCGCGAGTGACACGAGTGGCGAGCAAACATTTCATTAGAGCGACTTTCAAGCAGTCTTTTTCTTCTTTCTTGTCACTGAGCAGCTGCTAATGAGAATTTTTGGCTGGCCTGCGAATCCTTTCAAGGCAGGCACTGCGGAAATGGCGTGAAAATTAATTAAATTTAGCAAAAGCAACAAAACCAAAAGGAAGTCGAGAAGCTGCTCACCTGAGCTTTTTGGAGCAGGGCTGAGCAGAACCACATCTGAAATTGGCGAACAAATGCCCGCCTGATGGTTTCTGATTTTGTTTGGCGATGATTTTTGTCGCATGAATAACAGATGTTGGGGTTCTGGGGAAGTGGAGGAATAAAGCGGGTCGCCTGGCTGTCTAGCTATCTGTCTTCGGGTGGTTCTGACGCAGCGGATGTCTCCCAGTCAAATATTAAAAACTACATAAATCACAAACAGATGACGCCGCTTTGCATTCAATTTTTTGCGTTCTGAGTCGAAATGTTGTAGCTATTGCTACTTTGCGTATTATTTATTCATAATTTCTCTTTATTGTGTTTTATTGTCAGGGCTGCGCTCCGAACGGTTCGTTTATCACACGCACAACGAGGCGTATACGTCACGTGCAGGAGCCGAGACGAGGACGATTCGTTGTAGTCGTCCTGTTTTTTACGCCTGCCTAGCTCAGCGCAATCAGTTGACACTTCCTTTACCATGTCGTCATTTATCTCAAAATGGTCTGGTCTGGCCTGGCCCTCTGCTTATTTTGCAAATTTGTATTTCTTGTACAACTGTCACTGGAACAGCGGGGTGGGGGAGTCGGCATTCCGACTCCGAGTACGAGTACGACTGGGACTGGTACTGACAGTAAAAAGTAACATCCATGTCTCGTTTGGCCTTGGCTCCTGGTGCAGCTCGCCTCTTTGGTTCTGCGTTCAGCTCGGTCTGTCCATCTCCATTCGCAGTCATCACACATGATTCCTCCGATTGCGACTTCTCGCTTGGCTAACCTACCAACGCAGTTGTCATCCAAGTGAGAGGCGGCGTCTGGAGGCATGAGCAGAGGTGGAACTGGGATGAGGCAAGTTCGCCAGCTGCGCCATCATTGTCATTATCAAATACGTCATGATTTCTTTCGGTGACGTCAGTCAGTCAGCCAGTCAGCTCACAGACTGTGATGACATCTGCTTGGTCGCCATTAAGGTGCAGGGGTGTGGACTGGGACATGGATAATTTCCCGTTCAAGAAAACATGCTACAAATTGATGTCTTAGCTGCTCTTATGACTTGGGCCACTTGGGAAAATGGGATCTGCAGCTAATGCAAAACAAGTGATAGTTCCCATTGAATCTGATCCGCACAGAAACCGTGAAACCAGCCGGGGGCTGCGAATCGCACAACACTTCGGGATTAATTTTTCAACGCGCTGCGCGTGTGAAAGAGGTCCTTCAGGGGGCTGGGGCCTGCACGAAGGAGCGCATTTCACGGCAGTTAATCCATATGTCGCAGGCGACATCGCAGCCCTGGGAATGAATTATGTGTGACATGTACGAAAAATTACGCGCAGAAATTGCAATGATGAAAAATGAAATTTATTGTGAGCTTCTGCGAGGAGGGTTAAGCTCCTTGCGGCAGCGGGCTGGGATATGCACCCCTTTTAACACGCTTTTTAAATTTATAATGACGCCGGTCGCACGGGATGCAGGATACAGGGCAGAGGAGTCGGCATTCAGTTCTGCCGAGTCGAGCAGCCTAATTTTCAGGGGCTTGGGCTAAAGTTTGTGCGCATTTTAGCGTAGAAAATGCAATAAATTAAGCAAAATACTTGAGTCACCTCGAGCACCGAGTTGCTGATCCTTAAGCCCGCCCAGCGACTGCTGCTGCTGGGAGGGTTGGTGCTCGAGCGTCGTCCTTCGGGCGACAACACGGCAGCCGTTGTCAAAAGTTTATTTCTGCCCTTTTCCTTTCCCTCTTTTTGTTTGACTGAGCGCGTGATTAAATGTAAAATTGGATTTTTATTATTTGTTTGCAAAATATACTTTGCTCTTGTCCCAGCCAACGCCTTTTTGCAAGTTTTCAAATTGTGAGCGGTGAAGCTGCGAGGATGCGAGAAGGCGAATGCCTGTCGTAGCACGCATATTTTGCCCATTTCGAAGGGCCTTGCTGGGGCCAAACCCTTAAAATGCGATTTCGTAACCTTCAGCCCCTGTTCCAGCTGCCGAGCATGCTGCTAGCATATATTATGAGTGCACTTGACCAGGATGAAATCGGGTGAACTCGTATGTTAATTTTAGGCACAGATCATGGCATAGCTGGAATAACTAGGCGCATGTGTGCTCGGGGGCTGAAGATGTGCCGGGAATCAAAATGAAACCCAGTAAGCAGGAGCAGCTCCGCCTTGTGGCGTACTTACCATCGCGTAAACATTTGGCGCACTAACAAAAAGCCATGCTAATTGACACTAATTGCTACCAAACAGAAAGGCCGCCGATTATCGTCAGGATGCAGGCAGCAAATGAATGAATGGGTACTGTAATCATTCGGTGCAACAAATTCAACTGCGGCACAGTCAATATGGGCTCCATAGCAGCGGCAATCGAAACGCCCATTCATATTCAGACTGCCACCGCAGCTGGAAAAACTCTACTCGAAACTTCAAAATTATGACTCGGCATCCGCTGATTGGTAATTGGTTTTCAAACAGGTGTTCGCCAGCCGTTTGATGGCAAAATGTGATTAACCTAATTTGCCGATAATTTCGCAAATTCGCTTTCTGAGGAGTCATTGCCAAAGTCTTATGGGCGCCTTGCAATCAGCTTGATTTGCCCCAAACAACAGCGTAACCGAATTTCGCCACATTTAAAACACATTTGACACATTTTAAAATCAAATTTTATGGCCAAGAAGAAGACCTGCCATAAAGCGAAGCCACCTCGAGCTGCACGTGAGTCCTGTGGTCTCGGCCCCGGCCTTATAATGGGCAAACAATTTCGAAAATTTGCGTTGCAGGAGCGATGAAGGCAATCTCGGCTTTGTCAGACAGCCCGATTGGGCCCTAACATGCTTGGCTGGCGTTGTTGCTGTCGAATGTACTTAAATCCAATTGACAATTTGAAATTAAAGTGCCAAAAAGTACAACACACACGACCGCAACAACGAAAAGAGCTGGGGAGTAATGGCACAGGGCGATGCACTAGCAGATGCAATGGTGCTGGAAAGCGCGGGGTACAAATGAGATCCACATTAAATATGTATTCCCTTCGGATATCCTACTGCCAGAAAAATATTCAGAAACACTAAGTTGTGTGCCCCCAGCGCGAATCCAGGACGAGGCACACACTACTTTTTTGCCAGTGTATAATGAAATGCAACGCTGCGCTTTGCACACGCAGCACATCTGGGAGTGTGTTTATCTACGAGTGTGCGTGTTTGTCCCTGGCAGGAATAGAAATTGCAATGTCAGCAATTGGCAGCAGCAAAATCTAAATAAACATTGTCACAAAATGCAACCGAACCCCTCCAGTCGGCATCAGCATCAACTTCAGTATCAGCACCAGTGGAGCAGCGTGGCGAAAAGGGTTGCGTTGGATTCAAGTTGGTTTTGTGGGGTCGGGTTGGGTTGGGTGGAGTCCACCCATCCGATTGTTGGGTTGTCAATAAAATTGCCAACAGCTACAAGACTGGAGGGGCTGTCCTGGGCGGTTGTGTGTGTCCTGCCAATAGGTAACTAGTTAGACAGCACAACGCAAATGCATTTTTGCATTTGTGCCATGTACGCGATGCGATACCGGGGGAGATGGCTAGCGATACACTTGCCGATGGAGATGCGGATACAGATACGGATCTATACTGTTGCTCCTGCCTGCCCTGGCACTTGGGACTTTTGTCATTTGCTTTTTAAATAAATGCATTTTCATTTGATCGGAGGGGACGTGGCTGGAAACCACCCCAAGCTTGCTTGATTTGTCAGCTTGACGCCATTGATCCACTGCTCGACCAATCGAATGGTTCCTTCTGCTTGTGCATTTCCACTCTGTGGAGTATTTAATGCTCCCCGGCTCCATTGTCATCTCGGACATTAGTTTATTTCATTTGGTCCCGATGCCATGCAATCCGTTCACTACACGGTTCTCCTAACGAGCACGAGTGTCTGCAAATATCTGCAGGACATAATTTTAATAAACTTACATGCCATCAGCTGGCTGACTGGTTGAGGAGGATGTGCTGGCGAAAGTAAGATGAAGTGGAGGGCCTTGTATGTCCAGCAGGTTGATTAGAAAAGTTCTGTTATTACAGCAGTTTTCAATTGTTATAGTGCCGTACACGGGCGAGTTGGCTGCGGGTGGTGCTGGAATTGCGATGGTGCAAAGCCCCTGGTTGCTGGAGCGAAACAATCATTGCGAGGTTTCGACGGAAATGGGATTACGAGATGCAAACTTTAACTCGGAATAATACTGCGAATGGGGTAAGAGCGTTTGAATAACTCATTTCTAATCATTCACGACAGTCGCTGCATGTGCAAATTAAACCTCACCATTCGACGGTAGGTGAAACTTTTGCGAATGGCGTACTGTTACAAGTTTTACGCTTGAAAGAGCGCCACTTGAAGACGCGAGTGCCGAGCGCAATTTACCAGATTGTTAATTCAACTTTTTTCCCTATACGATGCTCCGTAGTGTGCAATAATTTCCACTATTAAAATAAAAAGCGAAAACAAAGCGCCAAATCGGGCCATGACAAAGCAGGTATGGCGGCAAGGGGCGGTTTGTGACGAAGGGGTAGCATTCGTTACCCCTTCGCCCGTTAACACGTGTTTGTTGTTGTTGCGACAAACCAGCAGCAATCACAACAGCAACATTGGCAACAACACCAACACAAAAGGCATAAAAAGTCACCTTTGGTGGAGGGACGTTTGCAGCTTCGTCCTCATCCTCATCCTCATCCACATCCTCACTCCCATCCCCACGTCCTGCCGTCGTTGTCCTTTTCCAATTGTCATTCGCTTTTGTTTTATGTGACTGCAGTTACCCACTCACTCAACGACGGTTATTGTTGTTTTCAAACTAATTGTACGCAACAAAGAGCAGGGAATGAACATTTTTGTGTGTAAAACATTTGAGAAATTCTTGCAAGGGGCAATTGCATTCGGAGAGTGTTTTTTGCCGCATTCAGGAAGATTGCTAGGATATGGAAATGAATTCGAAATGAGCCGGCAGTGCTGAAGCTGTAGAGGGGCTAGTTGTTGCTGTGTATGTTCTGCACGCTCTGCAAATTAAGCCACATAAATAAAAATATATTTTTTATTGTGTCCCCCTTCTCCACCGCGGAGATTCTAGTCCATTCGCAATGCTCCTGGCACACTACGAAATTTAAATTAGAATTTACAGGGGCGCGAGGGGTCGAGCGAGAAAATAAAACGCTATAAATTATCGCATCCTTTTCGGTGGTTGGTCCTGTATCCGGATCTACTTCTATTTCTGTTCCTGCTTCCCCCTGGCAGGTAAATTTAAATGCGATTTGTTACGGTTTTGGCTTTTGTCGAATTTCGTTGAAAGTCGCGTGCCCTTGCTGGGTTGGGAACTTGGTAATTTATTCCTTACAACAGAGAAATATTGCGACAGGTTTTCTTAATTCGAATCTTATGGGTGTTCGCACTACGGGCTGTTCCACTTTTAATTGGAAACGGAGACAACTTGCATCTAAAAGGGGTGTCAGCTTGTTAGCTTCCGGATAATCGTAAGTGGTTAATCCAAGGGTATGAAATTGTATGCTCGCCCTTCCCATATAGAAATCAATTCTACATGAAACTCAAAGTAACGACAAAACATAATATTTTATGTAAGCTCACTGACCCTCATGCTTTAATATTAAATCTTAATTTTCGTCATTTTTGAAAAAAAAGACATCGCTAACGACCCAATCCCGTATTCACGAGGTCGCCTCCTTTTCTCACTCTGATTCCCAGTGTCCATTTGGTTAATGAAGTCAGCGACTTAGAACATTGGAATACAAATTATGAATCGACAAACCGAAGTTTGGAATGCCCTCTAAGAGAATAAAAATTATTAAACTATTCTGACGTAAAGATTGTTAAAAGCACCACATCCCTTCGAAACTGTGATAGGGGTACTAATCATATTCAACGTGTTAATTTTTAAGCTCCCACCGAAATTAAAAATACCTTTTATGCCAGTGTTAAGCAAGCCGTGCTACTAAGCGCCATAAACGTGGGGCCTTCGCTTAAGAGCGCCGCAATTGGAATCAAAAGAAATAACAGTTGGCAAAAAAGTAATTTGTGTGGAACTTTCTTTCCGAATAGAATTAGAAGATACTAGTGTTGGCTTTTCGACCCGCCTTAAGTGTCAACAGTCAAGTTTTCTCCGCTTCAAACAAACACTGGAACGTTTTAATAGTGGGCAGTGAACAGAATATCTACCATTGTTTCCGTTGCATTCCGATAATATCAATGTTCAAACAATAGCTTATCGAATTCCCGTTAGTTAGAAAGTGGGAGTGCGATAAATTGGCAAGTCAAATAAGAAAATAAAAAAAATCTATACATTTTTAAAAGAGTGGGCATGGCAGTGTTGTGCAGTTTTTTAACAAATATATAGCGAGTAGAACTACTTACTTAGAAGAATTTTTGGTTGTAAGATGCACTTACCTGAAAAAGGAGATTTGTATTTTTAATTGAGGTTTATTGTTAGTATACGTCGAAACGAATTCATAGTTAACAAGTGAGAACGCTATAGCCGAGTTCCCCGACTGTCATTTGTGTACGCAAATTGACTTATTGATGTATATATATACTATGCACATTTATAGATGTTCAGTTACTCGCCCTATAATAAAGTTCTTTGCAAGAAAATGCAAATCTTTCCGTTGGCCGATATATTTTTGTAGGATGCCTGAAAACACATTTCACTAGCTACTCTTTTGCCGAGCAAAAATGCTAATTAAAGTCAGAACGCAATGTTGCGGAAAAATGTTTTCGTCCCAGAAGAGTGGAGGGTAAGGGTGAAGGCTGGAAACTTAAAGGTCGACTTGGTCATCTGCCTCTCACCTAGTTTGTTTTTGGGTGCACTGGTTTTGTTCTCGGCATCAAAATTTAAAGCAGAGTGTCACCCGAAAAAATTATACTCCATTTAATTTTCCAGTTCAGTTCTTGTCTGGTCCCGGAACGGTCGTTTCCCGGCCAGTCCTTCTGCTCAACATCTCCCTGCCTCCGGGTGTCTGTTCCCGGAGCCGGTGTTTGGTGTCAAGTTTGACTGGCCCAGGCTCGGCGCCACTACGGGTTTTAGGTTTTGAGCTCGGGTTCAGGTTTCTGAGTTGACGTTATGCATTGAAATTAATTAAATCGCAGCCAGCGCAGCGCCGCTGGTCCGTTCGCCTCCAATTGTACGAGAAAAGTGTCCTTCCTCTGGTCCTGCACTGTTATCAACCGAACACCGAGGCGACGGGAAAAGCGGAACTTAAGCCCTTTAATTAGTTGGCCCCGAATACGGAGCAGACCAGTCGGGTGGCCAGTAATTTGCAATCACTGACTTATGGGCCATGAATTGGCTGCTTAAAGAGCAATGCCTGGGAATTGATTTAGTGTGCTTAAACTAAAAACCGACAACCAGTTAGTAGACTTGTTCTGCCATTCCCTGAAACTCTCCTGGCCGACTGGAAATGCACACAAATTTGTGACATGGAAATCATTTAAAATGCAGAAAATATATTGAAAATTCAGTCAGGCACTCTGGAGTCTACACTAAACAAACTAAACAATGTCCTGTCCTGACAAAGGGTGTTCGGTGCCCTGGGGAAGGGGAAAGTTGTCGTATCTATAGAAATTATGCAGGCAAATTTATTATGGCACAGAATTTAAATGAGTTGAAATCGCTGTCATTGTTTTATTTATACAAAATGGGCACTTTGTTGTTGTCAGTCTCTGTCGTTGTTGTTGCAATAATGAAAGTTACTCAATCGGAATATTTCAACTTATGTGCTTAACAATCTCGTAACAGCCACACACCCACACGCAAGGACAATGAAAAGTGAGCATTTGACAATGCAGCCCTCTTCCCCGTCCGCCGACTGCAGTCCTGTAGCTGTAGCTGTGTACCCATGGGAATCGCCAATTTATTTGTCACTCTCACTCGACCCTGGGGCACTACATCCCCCCCCCCACCCCTCTATATATCCAATGTCCATGTCCTGGGTCTCCCAGTCCATTAGTCCAGAGTTGGCATCCTTTGTTGACTTCATTCAGTTTTGCGGTACATTTGATTTGTATTTCGCTCTGCTTCCCCCGTTTTGTTTCTTCATTGGCATTTTGTGCTTTCCTGATTTTCCCAGCAGACATGAAGAGACAAAATCGATTGCCGTCGTCCACCGATATCCTTTACTTTTCCCCTTCGAATTGTCATCATTATGTCATTGCTATGTGTGAAATACGTGCGAAAGGGGTAATGACGGCGAAGAATTTGGGCTAAGCCTTTGCGTCAATCAGATGACGGGGATGGGGTGGCTCTTTGCCAGAATTTCCGTATGATGCTGGTCAGATGCTGGCAGATGACAGGAAACTCGGGGAAATCCGAGGATGCTAATGCGTTAGAGAGTAATCTCTTCAGGCTTAATTTCCACACAAGTCTTACGCAAAGACAATCGAAAGTGTCGCCCGAGAACTCTATTAAAAATCTTTTAGAGCTGTTAAGTATGAAGAAGATGATTAAGGGAGGTGGCTGCCGGTAGACAGACAATGCCCCTGACTGGAGGACCTCCAGCGGGAGCACTTGGTGCACCGGCAGCAGCAGCATGGGTAACAACACGGAACACTGCTGTGGATGAAGATATTTATTTTAGGGATAAAAGGAATTCAGTAGGGCTTAAAAGTGCGGATGAGTGCCACTTCACGAGCAGCGCAAGAAGCACGCGGCGAGAGCAAAGGAGCGACTAAGGAGACAGGCAAGACGAACAGGACACACACGAGCGACAATGACAAGGACCGAGATGGCACAATGGGTCCGGGGAGCGGGAGGGGCCTACGGGGAAAGTGGGAACGTGGGAGAGGGCGTGCGAAAAGCGCTCGAGAAAACACCGAAGAGTTGAAAATGACGTTAAAGTAAACAAGATGAAAATTAAAAGCCCCGAGGACAACAGAGAGAAAAGCCGGAAAACAAAAGCGGGCAGTGGCAGAGACTCGCGGCCTGGTGTCGGGATTTGATTTAAAAATGGAGTGGCATTTAAATAAAAATCTTGTTGCATATTTACAGGCGCACAACCAATCACGAGCGCAGAGAGTGCCAGAGAGAGATAGAGCGAGAGAGGAAGACGGCCGAAAGCAATTTGAGTGCAGCTTAATTGTCACTACCAACGGTTGGACGGACCTCTTCGGCCCTGTCGGCTTTTGACCCCCTAGGGCGTCCTTTCTTTCATTTTTCAGTGCCCGTTTTGCTCGGCTTTTGTGTGCTCTCTTTGAATAATTTAAAAGTGCCAAAAAGTATGCAAATGTTTTTTCCGTTTCGCTCGCCACGCTGACCCACGCCCCTGGCAGTTGACCCGCTCCAGAATGCCCATCCGGCTCAGTTGATGCCCACGTCTCCGCACCTGTAACAAGCGAAAGTCGTAAGTTGTCCTTTTTCAGAGCTTCTTTGTCCAGAATGGTGTGCCAAACAGGTTGGTTCCTTAAACATAGTGCAGATTGCACTACTGTGCTGAACGTGGTCCCTGCATTGGACTGCAATCTGGACACGGAATCAGCCTACACCCAGATCCGGTCGCTAAAGCACAAGCTTCATATCAGCAATTTTCCGTAATGCCCTACATGCGACATGCCAAACTAGGATATTATTATAATTCCAGCTCTTTTTCAGGCCCTCCTGAGGCCGAGCGGCCTTCAATCAGACACGAAGAACCGCCGCCCGTTCCCCGGGCCGTTCGCCATGGCACATTTAAATGCAAATTTATGCACAACGTGTCAATGTGCTAACAACAAAAACCAACGGGTCCCGTTCTAACGTGTGACTAAAGCTGAAAAAGTGCAAGAAAATCATCACAGTATAATCCAAATTCACATCAGGGCCAACCGCCTGACTGACTGACTGACTGAATAAGTGACTGACTGGCTGACGTACGTGGCAAGTCAACAAGGGGCGAAGCTATTTGCCAGTTCCTGGGTCCTCGGCGATTCTTCTGCTCGTGCCTGATTGACGTGACCATCGCTCGCTGCGCTCTCTAATCCGTTAATAGAAACATTAACGAGGCATTTTCCGAAAATTATTTCGAGCACGCGATACGACCAGCCTTTCCATCGCAACACCATCCCATCCCATCCCCGCACATCCAGTTTAGCCCGGGAAGTCAAGTCAAGCCGCTCAAGTCAGTCAAGTTCAAAGTGCAGTGGCTGGTACAGTGCCTGCTGCTAGTCAGCCACCGCTCAGGTTGGATAATGGGAAGTCTTTTCGCTTCGCTTTAATTTTCCGTCGAACGTTAACCCTTCTGCCGTGGGTGGTTGTGAGGGGGTGTGAGGCAGTGTGGGGAGGTCTTCGTTTCAAGCTTGGGGTGGACTGCTACACGAGCTCCTTCACAACTGTGGCAATCAGTGCACGTCATGGACTGGTGGTTGCTTCCAGTTCAAGCAGCCCGAAATAATTGCATTGTAATGTGCAAAGTGTCTGCCACCCAGCAGTCAGCCCGCCCCCACCCATGCTGCAGTGTTTGCATGTCGGACTGTTGTAATTTTTGCACGTTCATCTATGCCAGTGTGTTGTGTTTGCTGGATGTGCGCACACTTCAAGCAGCCACTGTTCCTGGGGAGTGTGTGTGTGTGTGTGTGTGTGTATGGTCTATGTGTCGGTAATTTCCAATCTCACTTTGCAATCGCTTTAAAACATTTTGCTTTTATTTTATGCCAAAAGCGCTGCTAGCAACTTTTGATAGCCCCACCCCTTCTTTTATGGCTCCCCGCTCCGCTCTCGTTTTATTGCAGTTTACTATTTATGTGTCTGCTGCAATTATAACGGAAACTAGTTGAGTGCCACAGTGGGACCCTTCGCCCGGCAAAGCTCTGTTAACTATCTACCAGGGAACACGGCTCCAACCACGGTGCCCGTTTCGCTCTGGCCATCGCCTTCAACCGTAGCAGTGCAACTTACTGCTAATTAGTTTTAGATCGATGACCAACGACGTGTGGAATTTTTAGAGCCACGTTCGTGACCGAGGGCGGAGAGCTGAGCCCTTTAACTGGCCGGGAAGCAGGGATCTTAGGGGTAAATGCCACACTGTGGTGGAGTGGCGGACTGCAAGTGCTAATCCTAAGATCCCAAGACAATCAACTTATTTCTTCAAGTGTAAAATGGAAGCAAAAATAGTCTAGGAGAAAGGAACCTACGTACTGATCATATGATGTTGTGCTGCAAACTGTACTTATACAGGATTATTACTTTCGGAAATGCATATTCTGGGTAGTACTGGCAAGTTCTGGAACACACATGGATTTTTTAATTAATTTTAATTTTAGAACATACATGCTCTGCAGAGGGAGATCCTACATTTCAATATTGTAAATGCACGACGAACCAGTCGAAACGTCGCAGACTACTGACGAACAGACGAACAATCAATTTCTGGATCTCAGCGGGCTTTGTGCCTCTTTTATGGCCGTGTCGTGGTATTCGAGCTTGCCTTTTGTCCGACGCGCCGCACCACTAAAATGTAATAAAATAAAGTGTCGGGGATTTTCGCGTTTCCGCTTGGATTCCCTGATTGCAGGAGGATACAGGTATCCGTATCCCCTGCTTGGAAAGGGCGGCGCAGAAGCCGCAGGCCCGTCAATGGTGTGAAGTATGCAAAAAAAGGAAACCAGAGCGAAGCTAGCAAAAATCGATTGAACAAAAAATTCCCCCGAATCAGGATTGCATTGCGTGTGGTCCCGAAAGGCGGCGAAGACTGGGTGGGCAACCCCATCTGGTGATCTGGTGCGAGGCTGGTGTACAGTAACTGCTCGTCCATTCCCTTGAACGAGTCCTGCTCGCTGGTGTTTTATAGATTTGCTTTTATTGTGCGGTATTTATTGCGGTATTCGCCGGCCGGCTTTTTTTCCGAGCAATTCTTGTTGGCCAAAATCGCGGCAAACTTCAAGCCGAGTGGCGGGCAATGGGCCGTGGATTGCGAGTTGTTTTGGGGGGAGGAGACATAAGCCGCTTAAATTGGTTAGCCTTTTTCCGGCCAAAATTTTCTGTTTCGTTTTCATTTTTGTGCCGAGTTTTGGATTTTGTCGGCTGTAAAACTTCGGCATGCTCTGGTTATAAAAATTGTTAATTAAGTTAAGTTTGAAATGTTATTTTACGGCTGTGTTGCGCTCCTTTTTATAGGTGTGGTTGGGTGTGGCCGGGAATGAAGGCAATGAAACGGGTGTGGGGCTTAATTTAATTCTCGAATGGATTTGCTTCTAGAATTCCCAGACCATGTGAATTGTCAATCGAAATTGGGCTCTTTCAAACGGGCACGAATAAAACCCCTCCTTGAGTCGCCCGGATTTTTTCACCCAACCAGCACAAAGACGATCTCTTTGTTAGTTTTGGCAACATCATTAGGGACCACCCCGCACCCAGCTGAGCACCTGCCATGTGTGTTTACCTCAGCTCGCTCCCTCGTTTTGTTTGCTTGCTTGCCCGCCCATTGCAGGCGCAAATCCTGCAAATGGCGCATTGTGTTGCTTATCTTGCGGAGAAAGCAGAGAAAGCGGAGAAAGCAGGCATCGCACCGCGGAGAAGTGCTTACATTTGCGCAAATGCAGCACAACAAACACAAGCAAACAAGGACAAACACTGGGAGCCGAGGAAGACGTTAGCTCTGTTATTTAAATAAATCGTTGCCTACTTTGTGGCGCGCCTTGTGTGGGCGCTGAGTGGGGTGGTGTTTTGTTGGCTGGGTCATGGGTGGTAACGGAAACGGGGTGGCTCCGAAGTGGATACAGAGTGAAACTTTAAATCTCATTTGAATTATTATGGCGGAAAAAACCGCTCGACAGTTGCAATGTTCGCTCTTTGTCTGCATTCTGTTGCATACTTTATGGCGTTTTAAGTGCTGCGACGATTTGCAAATGCAGCAGAATGTGTAGTTGCTGCCACCATGCTGTCGCTTGTTGCCTGTCAGTCGTAAAGCGCCCGGTTTAATGCAACTATGCAACACTCACTCGGCATTACTTTCTGCTCCTGACCCAATTTCGCCTGCCGTGTGACAGTAATTACACAAGCGGCTGACAACGGCCAAAAGTCCGATCATTTCGAATATGAGAGAGGCATCGGGCTTACATTTCACCAGTTCAGCGGTAAGCCGAGCTCGAAAAATGCTAATTATCACTGGGAAGTGATGGTCGGAATTTCGAAGGGCTCCCTTGACACCGAACACCCTGCGAAAGGGCAATCAAAATGCTATGCTTGTGTCATTATTGAAAATATTCCCAATTCGCAAATAATCAAATATAAAGTAGCTTACTCGATTCCACTCTTACCATAACTTATAGAAATCCGGGTTGATTTCCATTACTTTTCACACGCCATTAGCTGCTCTTGCTATTTCGCGCTATTTCAGTGTGAACCTCAAGCGGTCTCGGGCAACTAACCGACAACTCTTAAGCTGCCAGCAACCACAGCAACCGCTATCCCCACCTCTTTCTGTCGGCAGGGTGCAAGTCAGGATGCCACTTGATCATTAACAGCGAACCACGGAGTGCGTAGGGGCAGGAGCGCGCGGGATGGCAAGCGCGGTAGCTGCACTGTTTAACAGCTTCGGGCAATTGCAAACGTAAATCAAATGCCACATTTCGCAGTGGCAGCAGCACACCTACAAAAGCCCCTCCACACTTATTTTATTTGTAATTTTTAACAACTCGAAACTTGTGTAGGTTGAACTTGCACAAAAAACATATGTAGCATATCGCATATCGCCTTTCCGCGAACTTAGAAGAATAATACTCTTAGCCCTAACTGTCATTGAAATATTTTTATACCAGATTTAATACAGAATTCTGATTGGATTCGAGTTTACATTGTGTTTTTTTTTTTTCGGTGTAGAGAAGTATGCGTGGCCAAGGACTCTGTCCCGCGTCACGCCCACACAACTGACTGTCGAAGAAAGGGTGCATGGAGTATCCTATGCCGGAGGTGGTAACTCCTGGCTGGAAGATGGAGCTTCTGTAGGGAGCTGCAGAAGTTGGCTGCCAACTGTTTGATGGTGCTGCTGCACAAGCTCGCACAATTTTGATTTATTATTTTGATTCCTGTTACTTTACTACCTGCCAGGATGCAGCAGGACCTGCCACAAGGCCCCCCCTTCCAGCACATCATTGTGCAGAGCGCGGTAGTCGTCGAAGCTTTTCTTTATTTTTATTCACACGGTTTCTGGTTTTATTGCTCCAATTACTTCATGTACTGTTCGTTGCATCCCCCAACCAACACCACCCACCATTACTTCACAATCAATGGGTGGCACTCGAGAAGATTTAATATTTTCCTTTCCGCTTTACTTTAAGTGTTTTAATTTATCGCGTTTGTAGAGATTTTGAAGACTTCTGCAGCAGCACAGTACAAATCAATACCGATCTGAAATGTGTTTCATTACTTTTATTTAAGAATCAGGGGATACATTAAACTGTCCTCTTCAAGCTCTGTAGTGGAATGAAGTCCCTTTAAAAAATGTAATTTTTCCTTGAAGAAGCACCATCCTTGACTCCCCTCTTATTCGTGTAACGAACATCTCGATGTATAACCATCCCACAACGACTTCATACCAATTAAACACTTACAATCATATGCTGAAAAGCTGCAGCTCCCCATTCTGTCGCTTTCCCCTGGGAAAGCTATTTTGTGCCGCCGTCCAGAGGGTCGACACCTGTTCCTGTTATTGCTTGTGCCTCAGAGATGGAGTATGCAAAACGCTTAACTGCACATAAAAAATACAAAACTAACTTAGTTCGCGCATATCGCAGGGAATAACTCATGGCCACGCCACACCACCCCACCGCACCTTGTTACCCAGCGAATCCTTTGCAGCGTGTGCCACTTGCCATTTGTAACAGACTGCACAAAAACAAAACTGAAGATAAAAAAAAGAGCGAGAGGAGCTCTGATTCCTAACAAGCTTCGCAGTGGTCGTTGCCAGAGTTGGTCCTGAAGCGGTGTCGGGCTTAAGCATTGACTTAACTGGAAAAAAAAATATCTTTAACTTAAATGAAGATATAATAATTATATACCATTCAGATCAAATCTAGATCCGGATCCGGATCCGGATCCTTATCCTGATCGGATTTGATCTCCAACGCCATTGCTGTGGACACAGCTTAGATACTCTAAGCATTACCATATCAAAGATATGTATTTTTAAATCCCCACTAGCAAACTCACTCCGCTAATGGCAACTGCTGAGTGGATGCAACAAAGCGAGTGCACTCTGCGCGGAGTGCAGGGGGAAAAGGGTGCCTACTCTGTGGTGGAATGGAGGGGTGGTGGGTGCTGGCGCCTGGGGTGGTGCAGCTGTGGCGGGTTATGTATAAATTCATAAAGAGACCCACAGCAGCGAGAGCGAGAAGGGAAAAGCGACGAGAACGACGACTGCGACTGCGGCAACATGTTGTAATTGCGTATTTTATAGATATGCGCGGTCCTTTCGAGAGAAGAAAGGAGTGGGCGGCTGTTGTATCTGCCATTCGCTCTGTTTGCTTTTGTTTGGTGCGGAAATGGCAGCCGGTGTGCAGCGAAATATGGCAGTAAGAGCAACAACATCACGCATACGCCATGTTGCGCCATTTGAAGTTGTTGGCGTATACGTAATTTTTATTTTACAAGCAAACAAAAACGAAAAAACGGGAATACAGAAAACATTCAGCGCTGAAAAATGCATTCAGAGCCCAGGCATCAACAAAAATGGCACACAGAGCAGAGAGAAATTTTAATTGCTCCAAAAGCGACGACATCGGACGACGGGCCAAAACAGATGCGCATGTGGGATGGTGGGGATCGGGGTCTGCCAAAAACTAAATTTGTGTCCGTTATGGGAAACGTTCCTTTTTATGACTTTTAATTCAATCAAAGTTGAATGGAATTACGAAAGGATAACATCAATTATTATTTTAGTATGCAGATTAGTGTTTGGATTAAAAAAAATTGAGTTAAACTCTACTCGGTAGTTGTCAGGTTCTGAACCATTGAAAGTATAAAATATTATCACTCTCATTCACTCATTGAGGTGCCCCATGTGCTATTCACTTTATTTTCTTGGCATACTTTTGCAAACGTTTATTATCACATTTTTTTTTGGGGCGCGAATTTGTGTACAGGTAGAGTGAAAGCCCGGTTCAAAAACTAAAGACATTCACAAAAAGTCACACGCAAATGCGCACCTACCTACCGTGCCCTTTTTATATCCTGTTTTGGGAATGCTTTGTTGTGTGCATTATCAGCCATGTGTGAAAATCAGGACATGCGCGTGAGAGGAACGGCTTTGTTTGGCGCCGTTAGAAACTAATGATGATATAAGAGACTCGGCCGAGGAAAGCTCTTCGTTTTATTTTCCCTTACTTTTAATGTGATATTCATCGCCGCCGTTTTAATGTGCAGTGGCATTTGAGTGTGAATGTTTGGATAAGCATTCTGAATTTTTTCCTTATCGGATTTCTCCTATACTGCTACGATTTAAACGCTAAGTCGACGTATTCACAGTTATCTTTCAAAGAAATTTCAAATGAAAAAGACAATAAAAATGATGCATGATGTAACATTTTCATTGTTTTTGCTTATCGTGATGGCTTTCCAACAATCTTTAACCGTGGCGGATGGTTCTATGCAACTATACTGCCCCCTGGTTACATACACCCATCTCGAGCTTCTTTGCGACGGAGTCTATAACGCTGACCTATATTTGAAATACAAAGACCGGCTAACTTCCGTAAATGCGCCCTACAAGATCTTCTACTATGACCAGGATGGATATTATTTCTTCCTCGTAAGCTTCAACGACTCTCCAGTGCAAAGTTGTAACGCCACGATCCAGCTGGACGATGAACTCGATTTCTTTTGCGGAGTCAGTAAATCACCTTTAATAGTGTCCGGCACGCAGTTTTTCTGCCACAAGGAACTAATGACCTACGTAGATGACTTGTTATACGAATGCACCAAGCCAATAGCTCTGCGCTTCTTCAATGTTGAGTGGAAGGGAGAGGCTACGATTCATTACGCTGCCAAAACAGAGTCAAAAAGTGGATCTTCTAGGGGAATCCCTGGTTTGGAAATCTGGCTGGCCTGCCTGGTGTGCGTCTTTCTTCAAAGATTGAAACTGCTGTCATCCAATATATTTGAAATTCAAGTGAACTACCAGTTTGCCAGCTTGAAGCAAAATGCGCTTGTGCTCGATGTTCGTGCTGCTCTACATAGTTCGTAAGCTGGAGAATGTCAAGAGCGGATGCAACAATACCGAAGTGCTGGGATTGGAAGGATCCTCAGCTCCATTGACCACGCAATCGTCTGTCTCCCAAGGACGCCAGAATAAGGAGCTGTTTCGCACACTGTTCAAAATTTGTCCCAAGTGAATTTATACCAATAAAATTTAAAAAGAGCTTTGCTCTGCTTGTTTCATTTGCGACACAGAGCCCTTTAAAACTATAAACTTAATGAATGCGCTTAAAGTCCTTTCCCAAACATCTACACGCAAGTGTTGAGCACCACAGACCAATATGGCGGCAGTCCATATAAGCACATAAATTACGCCAACGCCAATGACAATGACGACAATGAAATGTGATGCCCCCCCATCCTCCCATTTCCGACGAATCTCCGGCTGTGTGCGTAAAATGGCAGTTAGCTGAGCCTCTGTATGCGGCTGTCCATGCCTGCATCTGGCTGCCATTGTTGGGATGTCTAAAATTTCATGCCACAACAGCAACTACAGCACTACAGAAACTAAGGCCAACTACAATGGACTCTGCTGAACTGCTAGTCGGCGAGGACCCGCCTATTTTGTTTACCCGAGTAAAATAAGCAGCTTCGAGATAATGCATGCAATCACAGGGCAAACGAGGGGATTGATGTGGACGCGGATTAGGTGGCTGGATAGAAGCGCCGCAGATGAAGGATTGAGGTTGCCCTGCCCGGCATTAAGCGACAATATAACTATTCGGAACCATTTTATTGACATAGTAAAATACCAAAATATCGTGATACGAGAAGGGGAATTATGGGCACAAGAAGGGGGACAGCCGCAGGGCGTTTAACGCGAGGTACAGCCTCACTAGTCCTCCTGATATTGCTCTTCATGTAGGCGATCGCCACTGCGATGGGTGGCGATCCTTCCGAGCACGGCTTCTTGGCACACGCATTGTACAGGTGTAAGGTGTAGTGGAACGGATAGTTAAGGCAGTGCATCTGCTCGACCTCCGTGTTCGGCTCTATGAAGTTGCGCCCGTCGCAGTAAAACTTGCCGTTGTGCATAACCACTGTGTAGCAGGAGAAAAGCGGCGAGTCGTAGAAGGAAATGAGCAGGTAGGACGGGTCGTGGGTGTCGGGACGCTTCCAGATGGCGTACGGGGTCCCGATGGCCGGGATGCGGTCCTTGTGCTGCAGCCGAATCTCCTCTATGTAGCTGCTGTGACACACGTACTGCAGGATGTAGCCCTCGAGGAAGGTGCAGTTCTGGTCCTCGCATGCTGCCGACACTGGTCCGAGGATGAGCAGGAGCAGCAGGAAGGACACTGGCCGGAACAGCGGGCACGGCGGATGTGGTTTGAGCTTGGGCGGCGGTAAAGTCGTAGTCGAAGGCGGTGGGTTGCAGACCGGGCGCAGGGCGTGCCGAGGATGCTTGGGTTGCTTTGTATGCTGAGGAGGACGGAGCGACGAACGGTCGATCCACTTGTTATTCAGGCTTCGTGCGCTTGAGAGGCGCACTGGCATTGCTTATAGGCAAATGATTCTTTGATCATTTTCGAAAAATTTGATGGGAATTTCCAGGAGAATAAAAACGGTTCCGATCACTTCTCCCCCGCTTGACAGAAGATTCTCTAGTTGCCCCCGGCCCTGCGTTTAGCATCCGCTTAGCATCGACTTTCTTAGAGAAGCCTGAGTCCCAGGGTCCAAGGCCGAGTCCTGGCGGCCCCAGACGGAATATCACGATTGGGAACCCGCCGCGCATACAAAATGGCGACGCGATCGAACTTCGTGGCCGGCGACAGTCCACAGTGCTTCATCAGGTCCCGCACGTAGGAGAAGGAGAAGTCAAAACAGTGGATGCTCTCCGGTCGAATGTGTATGCCTAGCTCATCGGAGTCAGCACAATGAAGGCAGTTGAGGCTCAGGCTAACGTTCTCACACGGCGATATGGGCGACTCATAAAAGGAGATCAGCAGCTCCACACTGGGCAGTCGTCTCCACCAAAGCCAGTAGGGTACGTCGGCACTGAGCCAAATGTCTCGGTAGCTCAGCTTCAGGTCGGTGCTGTATTCGGCCTTACAAACCAGCGTAAATGGAATTTCGTTTTCTAGCATGAAGTAGCAGGAGTCGAAGGAGGCCTCGGAAGAGGACAGAAGAAATGCGATCGGGAGCAGCCACAGTTTCCATGTCATGGCTTTGTAGGTTGATGTCCATAGGGTATGGCATGTAGAAATGTAGACTAATAAATCATGGCTGACATTTGGAAAGCGACGCTTCTTCTAGCGCAACAATTTATTCATTCAATTTTGAACAATATCATTTTTACATTAAATTTAGATTTTTCGGGTACAAAACTTTCATTTTAGTAAGTGATCACCGCACACACGACAAGAAGCAGGTTTCTTTTCACACTTGTCGAAGTTGCATCACTCTTCGGCAAGTCGGGGGTTTTTATGCTAAGCGAGCCGTAGTGAATAATGGGCTTCTTGGTAAGGACACCTCCCTCACTTATGTCTTGGCCCAGACAGTGCCTTTTTAGCTCATTCGTATAGCGCAGACCGAAGGGGAAGCAGTGGAGGGTAGACGGTGTCACAAACAAAAGATCGTTGGTATTTCTTCCCTTGGTGGCTAGAAAGAATTGGCCAAGATCCATCTCGCCTTCCTGCAGATTGATGGTATCATAGTTTGGAAACATCGTGGTGTAAAACGATACCAGAAGAGCAGAGTCGTCCTCTTCGGTCTGCCAAACACTGTAGGGAGTGTCGGGAGGAGCTCGGTTGTCCCGAAACATTGTATACATATCCTTGGGGACATTTCCCTTGCACACGAACTTTAGAGTGACATTCTTTGCGAAGGTGCAATTCCCAGTGCTGTGTATGGCAAGAATTTGAAGCAAGGTCGCCAAAAAAACTATTGATATTCCAAAAAAGGTCAAGTATAAGCGCATTACAATAAATTTAAGGATGACTCATTACGGGTTTCCAAATTTCAACTCAACTGACAACAGGCTCACAGTTTTAAGGACCCAGATTGATTTTTTCTAAGCCATTTTAAGATTTCCCTTTGAATTATAATATTTATTTTTTATGTTAAGTTTTACTAAATGTTTAGTATTCAGGATTTAATTTACATAATACATTAATAAATCTTTTAAATTATTTTATAGTTACTAAAAACTATTTGTTCTCATAAAAACACATACGACTGGGTAAATATAACCTAGTAAAGAACAAGTTTTTACATCCGGTCACTTTTATTTCGATTTTTACGCGGTAGTCAGGCCAAGGAACTTGTGCACTACACATACCACTTTTACAAAAAGTTTCAACTAACTTTTGCAGCCAAAGATAAAAAGTTTTTTGAATTCAATCAAATTAATTAAACAATATCTTTGGTGATCCAGTCTATTTATGCACTATTCGATTCCAAGCAAAGGCTATGCTATTGGTACTCTTTTCAAATTTCATTAAATGCATTATTTTAAAAAACAAAACAACCAATATATGAAACATTCGGAATTTGTGCATTACATTAATGGGTTGAATCAGTTTTCCCTAACGAATACTGGATTTTAAAACCATTTGTGGATTGTGAATGCCAAGCCCAGAAATCTTCTCTATTTATAGAACTCATTGTTTTGATCCGGTCATTCCATCTCTTCCTCGATCTCAGTGCAGCTACTAGGTTTCAGACAAGTCGGAGGAGAAAAAATGCGTCAAATTGATTTACACGCAAGCTAAAGTTCGTTGAAAGGGCGGGCTGCAGCAATGTGAAGGAACAGAGTTGAAGAGACTGGAACGAATTTACTAGACAATTTCTGGGCTTTAACTACGTTTCCTGGGAGTTCTCGGCCCGGAACTGGACTTCCCTGCATTTCCTTCCTTTGCCTGCCTTTATTGAATTACATAGATATTACACAATGGGGGTGTGTATTTGGTCTGCCTGAGAATCTGAGCGACAGCTCAGGGTGTAGCGCAGGTGTATTGTGTGGCTGATATAAAGGGCAAAGAAAAGCATTGAATGAAGTCGGGAAAATGCCAAAACTGCCAGTGAATGACAATCTTAAGGCGAACCCTTCTGGCACACATATCCAACGTTGAAATTACAATTCCTTCCTTCCATCGCGCACAGATGTCCTTGCAAGGCCCAAAACCTTTGCATTATCCATTCTTCATTGTAATATTAATACATATCATATGATTCACAGCTGACGATGCCTTCGGCACTTCGTTCGTGGTGACATCTGTGGCTTTCCTTATTCAGTTGTGCTGTCGCTGACACATTGTCAATGCAAAAAAGATTCAAAAATGATGCCCGGAACTGTTTTGTGCTAATGGGACAATCAGCAGTTGCGGATTTCTCGGTCAAATTTATCGGTAGATAACCAAGAGAATTAGTAATGAATCGAAATACGGAAATATGACGACCTGCAGTAGAAACCCTGAAGTTGACGAGGATAAGTGGAGCGGGAAACAATTCCATTAGTGAAATAAATAAACTAAGCCCAACTAAATGATTGAGCAGGTACAGTCGCAATCTTCCGTCCTGTCATGCCCAGAATCAAACGGTGAGTCCAAAAACAACGTTCGTCGCGTGCATTATTCGAGTGCAAACATCCCAAAATACGGACAAAGACCTCTCCTTCACTCATTTCGGTAAAATCTCTAAGGATGTCACTCGACTGCGGCCGCCAGAATACATATTACATGAGTCGCCCAAGTGGAGCGCACACATATTGACCCATTTCGATGCTGCCAGGTCAGACAGGCCCCCACACCCAAACACACCCAGCCACCTAGGCCAAGGAGCCGCCGAGTAGTTTTGGTTAATAAAGTCAAATGCCACCAAAATCAAACGGAAAGCGCCACTTACGACTAATGGCATCACGGCATCGGTGGCAAGATGCCACATCCTGACACAGCTGCCTACCACCAGCAAACACACCAGCAACAACAGAAACAAAGGCCCTTGGATATCCGTCAGTAACGTTGGGGACCTGACGAGCTGAGGCGAAATTGGGTATTTTTAATTGTATTAACATCGCCTAGAAGTACAGTGGGCCAAATTGTAGGTCAGACTACGTATAATCTGGTTTTCTAATAAGAAATTTTGTATGTGCCTCTTAAACAAGTTTATATGTCTTATACCCGTTACTCGTTGAGAATCGTTACTAGAATCGTTAAAAACTATGCAACCGGCAGAGGTAAGCGTTTTCGGCCATTAACCGAGTCGATTTGGCCCAGCCCAAATTTTTGAAAATGTTTTGGTATTATTTTTCAACTCCCACTTAAATGCCCACAAACCACTTAAGCGTGTCACGCCCACACTTTGAAAAAATGTTTTTATATTTTTGTCCATTTATTCCCCAATATTGAAATATCCCTGTGCAGTGTAGCCCACTGTTAGTCATTTTAGGCCTACTCCCTGGACATCGCGATTGGCTCCGCTTTGTGTAGCACTTAAGTGCTTACCGAGGCCTCCAGATAGTATACATTAGGTTATTTGATTTGGCTCCCAGCCTGATTGTGGCTTTTAGTTTGATATGGCGAGAGGTAAGAGATATTCAAATAGTATGAGCAATGCGGGTCCAGATGCATTAGTAATTACAATATCAAAACGAGTTTCCATTAACTATTATAAATGTTACACGTACATTCAAGGGTATAGTGCCTTCCATGAAACATGTGTAAAAGTTTTTACCATTTTTCTGCCTAAAACCGCAGAATTTGGAAAAATTGGGAGTAAATGGTGTAAAATGGTATACTAGATTTGATGAAAAGTATGTAATAGGTAGAAGGAAGCGTTTCTTACCCTATAATGTATATATAAATATTATTAATAAGGATAGATAGCGGAGGCGATCTGTCAGTCTGTCCGAACGACGAGATCTCGAAAACTATAAATGCTTGAAAGTTGAGACATGCAGACTTTGCGATGCCAACGCTGTGTGTGAGTTATAGCTATTGTTTTAATTTCTATTGATATTGATTAAAAAGTCATGCATTTTCTTGTTCCCTATAAGTACCGAGTATCGATACCCGAATATAGCGATCTCTCTTGTTTTAAATTTTTGTATGAAAAAATTTTGGATGTAACGAGTGCTTGCTAAACAATGTAAGCATACTTCACCGTTCGATAAGTCTACTAGAAATGATGCTGCTCCCACTGCGGACTGCCAAGCAGGACCTTGAAAAGGTGTAAAAGGAGCGCAAGCGACCTCACGTGCTGCCAAAACGATGGAGTCAACAAAAGTCAGCTGAGGAAGTGGGGACCAGCACAAACGACAACGAATTACTCGCTGTCAGAACAGGACAACGGAGCAGCAGTCGCAGGACTCGTCTGTGCGTGTGGGAGAATCCGCAGGACAGTGCAGGGGATCGCGTGTCTGGCAAGTCGGCGACCGAAAATCAAAAGAAAATTGATATTAAGAAATTGCACGAAATGAGTAAATGAAGCGTGGACGCCTAATGGACTGGCGTCTGAGCTGAGGCGGGCCAAGAAGGGCGACTGATTGCCACCTTGGAGAAATATGTATTAAAAATTCCACGAAAACTAATCAATGTCAAATGTCCGTCGATTGTTCCTCACCGACGTCCCAGATAGATAAGTTCAGGGTCCTAGGCGATTCCACGCGTGGTTAGCTGAAATTAGAAAATAATTTGCTTTTGTCCTGAGTAATTTATTGGCTGCCATAAATTTGACGGGGCGTGTCGTGAGGAGTGTCATCCGAAGGGTGGTCCTCCAAAGACTGGCGATTTCCACCCGCTATCTGTTCATTTCAGTTTCCGCTTAACCATACTTGTATTCATCTTTAATTTAAACTGCTCTCACCCTTCTCGCTGCCTGAATCTGTGGTCTTGGGGACTTAAAACTTTAGTAATTGCACATTTTCCGCTCAATAAGTCAAAGTGAAGTGGCTGGCATCATAATTCCTGCAATAATAGATTAAGCTTTCAGCCCGGACATACGGAATGCTCTGGATCTGTGTACAGAAAATCAATATGCACAAAGCAAAGCTCGACTAATGAGCGACTTTGGTAAAGAATAGTAGGAATGTGCAAATCTGGGTTAATGGCTTATCCTTTAGACTTTTACCACATTTCTGATCACTTGAACCCTGTTCGAAGGCACATTGTACACACACATCGCCGTTCAATGCGCATCGCTGACATTGAGTTGGTTCCCCCGTCAACTCGAGCGCTCTTTTGGCCAGACGACAGCTGTCATATTGACATTTCTACTTAACGTCCTTGCTCGCTGCTCAATTTTTAATCGGGTTTTCAAGCCGCTTCCGCAGGAGCCGCTGCCAAAGAGGAAGCGGCAAACTCATTATTTTTATTAATATGATTTTCGCTGCACTTCACCTCGCTCCACGTCGCTGCAATTTGTGCATTTTGTAATTTTAATTTTCATATTTAAGGGCATTGCCGGGCTCCTGATGCTGATGCGATGAAGCTGACAGTATGCGCCAGTGTCAATGCATCTCATTGTTCCCTCCAATGAACATCATTTATTTGCAATTATTTGTTTTAAGCCTTGATGGCCGGGTGGTGGAAAGGGCGGTTGCATACTACTGGCTGTCTGCCAGGCTCCCTTGTGGGTATATTACTTTAAGCCCTTCGGGTGAGAGTTGAGCAGCTCAAGTGAGGAGACCTCTCTTCCGCGAGACCCGTGTTCCCCGATATCGTATTGCGATGGAAATGCGTTTTTAATTGCTGTCAGAAAGGGACGCGATGCCAACTGCGTGTTGAATTATGTCAAACATGTTGTCAACCGGACGCACATCGACCTCATTGGCACACTTTACGGATTTCGTTTAAATCGTTCTTTATTCTCTCGCCCGTGGTGTAATTGTAGGTTAATACTTCGGGGCGGCAATTTCTTTGCAAGAAGTGTGCAAGATCATGTCGTGGACCTGCAACAGTGCTTCCGGATTTTCCCATTTCTCGCATTCCCGTCTGCCACCTACACTGTGAAACAATTTCGGGGCGAGGTGAAAAAGTCACCCGGAGGCAATTGTCAGACACAACACTTGGGAGTCTGGAGACTGCGAGTGGCTGACCAGCAGTAGCCTTTCCTCGAAGTTGACAGGAGTTCCTGTTCCTGACCCAAACGCTTGGCACCTCAGCACCTGCTGAGCAGTGGCTAAATGCTGACTGCTAGCTGCTAACTGGTAACTGCTAACTGAATAACTGACAGGTTTCCAGGCCAAGGAGAGCTGCCAACAAAGATGTCAAACGCAGAATGAAATTCTAGTTTCACTGGACGGCATCAAGAAAACTCCTCTTAAAGAGAATCAATTTGACCATTGGCCAGGACGCCGCCTGGCTGCTCCGTAATTTATGTAAACTCCCACTGCAATGAATAATAATTTGCTTCGAGGACTCCCCAATTCCCAACGCAGAAGCTCCCAGGACTCTAATCCGGCGGGCTTGGATCCAGCTTATTGAGCTGCAATCGACGAACACCAGCAGAAATTGAATAAAAATCGAGGGCCAAAGGAACGAAAATATGACAGCAAAGGTCGGAGTCGCCGTCTGGTCTGATCCGACCAAAACAGGACTGAGGCTGAATGGTGGACAAGGAAACATGACAGCAAAAGTTTCGTGCTGTTCCTTGGCTATGTCATTGGCCTGTCTGCAAATCTTGCCGTTGTGGTTTGCAGTCAACGTAGAAAATTGACTTGATAAAAAGTTTACTATTTTACTAGATTCCTTTTGCTCCTCGGCTGCGTTTAGTTCGCCATCCCGGGTACGCTGGCTCCGTAAGTTGTCAGACGCTCTTTTGATTCCCATCTACACGCCTTATGAATTATAATAAAATGTGCAGTCCCTGGATCTCTCTTTCAGTGTCTAAGAGGCTCAGTGGCCGAGTAGGCAGCAAAGGGCAATCGAAGCCCAGCAAGGATAAACTCGCTAGTCTAGACTCCTTATTGCTAAACCACTTTAAACCGATATTAAGTTATGAAAATGTGCTTACAGGTTCCCTTTCTTAGGAGTAGAAGGTCCAACAAATGTGCGACAATTCACGGAAAGTCTCCCTTTAATAAAATATACAATACACATTTTTTAAGTAAAATACTTGAGTATATCTGGATAGTCTTAAGAATACGCGTATTTCTTCTCTTTTATGTGTATAAATAGAAGCTTTTACCGTATGTAATAGTAAGAAGCAATACATAAAATAATCCCCTGTAATAAGCTAAAGTGAACTGAAGATGACATATTCGATTCAAGCAAAACATAAAATTATCCTTCATACCCATTGAACAAAATATTAAAAAAAAAAAATAAAAAATTTTGCAAAGAAAAAAAAATTTTTTCCTTTTCCCCGAATCCTGCATTCGTAATTTTATAAAGGGCTCTTTTACAACACAGTGTTAATAGCTTAAATTTAAATTATTTAAAATTTGCATCTCCAAGCATGAAATAATGCCAAGTCTATTTCCTCGACCAACAGACGTTTAAGGCTTAAGAACGCTTTCACGCCCACTCTAACGCCCACAATCTCCCTAAAAACAGAAAAACTTTTTTCTACGCCCCTTCTATCTCCCAAAAAGTATCATTTATCTGGCAATCGATAAAATCTAATTAGGCGTTCTCTTATGTTATACCCGTAAAAGGGTATGGTAGATTCGTTGAAAGTATGTAACAAGCAGAAGGAAGCGTTTCCGCCCATATAAAGAATATATATTCTTGATCAGGATCAATAGCCGAGTCGATCTGGCCATGTCCGTCTGTCCGCCTACTCTAAAGTCCTAAAACCGATCAGAACTGCCACGCACACATTTTTAAAAAATAGTTGGAAGCTTTTTTTTATAATTTGATTAGTCTTGTAAATTTCTATTCATTTGAAAAAAAATTTTTGTCACGCCCACGCTTACACCCACAAACAGCCCTAAACTGCATCGCCCCCACTTTTGAACAATTTTTAAGCTTTTTTTTTAATATTATTCACCAATATATGTCGATATCCCACAAAAATTATGATATTTCGCGTTCGCATTCACACCAGCTGAGTAACGGGTATCTAATAGTCGGGGAATTCGACTATAGCATTCTCTCTTGTTTTATATTCTTTTCGTGCATGTAAGCTTTTATGTGTAAGAAATTCGGTTGTATTTTTGCTATACACACCCACTTGCATGAATTCACTGTTCCATTAGCAACGGTACTGGACTTAAAAATGGGGGAAAATAAATCATCTGGCTGAATCGCATATTAATAATGGATTTGATCCAAAATATGGCATTTTATGTTCCCTTTGCTTTACTTGCCGAACAGCCATACCCGATTTTCCATCTGAAAAAGGCGCCCACATCCAGTTATTTATGGGGCAGTGCTTTTCGGTTTTATTTGTTTTGAAGACCAGATTCAAATTAATATTTATTCCCGCGAACGAGGAAGAACGGAGGTCATCCTATGAAGGTTCAAAGGCAGTCACCTCAGCCGCCTTTAAAGCAAGTTAAGAAATGCCTGTAGCTGTGCAAAAGTGAATTGCGAGCCTAGGCTGTCTGTTTCCGAAATTTAGCTAATCTCATGTGTGCGGCGGCTAATTTTTCAAGCCATTACTAGAATAAGCGCCCTTAGTTATCTGTTTATTGTAGCGTATTCTTAGAGCTAGCTTTTCAAGGAACTTAGACCCAAGCCTCTTTTCTCTCGTGAAGTGTAATTCACAACTTGATGCATGGCTGTCGAATTTCAGGATAAGCTACCATGTGGTGATTAGTAATAACTGATTATCCTATTCTATTTAAGCACTTTTTTATTTAGAAGACTCTTTGTAGAACTTTGTAGAATTTAGGATACTGACGGTACATATGCAGCCTACAAAAATATAATATATAACGTAAGAAGATTTTTTGGGCCCCTCTTGTTAAAAATTAATCCAACAATAACAATGGGCTTTCTATGCAAGATTTACTTTTAACCATATAGCTTCATAGCTAGCAACTTTTCCCGATCATCTTTAAAATACTTTCCAATTATGTCAAACTTAAGGCGAATGCCATTAGTTACAATTGAAGACTAATTTAGTCTTTTAATTAGATCTTTAAAAGGTATTTAAACTTTGATCACCTTGTTCCCAATATCCGTTAAAGTTTTCATGCAGTTCCCCCGTTGTTAAGTTTCCCTTTCCACGGAGGTTTTGGGCCACGGACTGACGTTTTGAATTGCCTGCTAGGGCCGCCTGCTGTCAGGCTGAAGGGTTCCAGGACTCCGGCCGTAAAGGACTCCGGGACTCGACACTCGTTGCCGGCCCTACCTACGCTGCACTTCATTTTGCAACTTTCGAGTGTTGCATGCACGCTGCTTTGCTGGTGTGTGCGTGTTTACAAAATAGTTTTGTACTTACTTCTACTTGAACTTTTCAGTTGGCTTTCTTCTGCTCCGGTGTCCCCCGCAACTCCTTTTTTTGAGCCAGAGCGGCACAACAATTTTGCCGCAACTTTTTTGCCTGCATTGTTTTTGACTGCAACGCTCCGGCCGGCCACCCCATTTCGTCCGTATCCTCCAGCTCCCATAACGATACGCTGTGGGCTCTTGCTACTGATTTTACTTTGCGTAGTTGGTTCTCTGCAGCTGTCTCCCCTCGTTCCTCACACTTTCTCCGCCCAGCGCTTTCTCTGCCAGTGAAGCCTGTAATTTATTTCTTGTTTTGATTGAAATATTGCTTTACAAGCAAAAAGACACAAACCCGCACAGGCAGAATAAAGGACGCAGGGCGGAGGTCGAAGGAGGTTCAACTCGGGCTGAGCAGCCAAGCTTAGCATATACGCAACATAGGCTGGATCAGTGGGTTGGGATGGGGTGTCAGCTTGTCTGCCAAACGCATACACTTCATTAGACGTCGGAATACACTGGGAGAAGTGCGGCATGGCCGACGGCGGGCAGGAGTTAGCTGCAGGCCACTCTGATTTCTGACGGTGCACTTGGGCCAACTAAAAAGTTATTCGTTTCCCAACACAAGGACTTGTCTACTGTGTTTTCCCTGGATCAGCTTGTCTCTCCGTGTTTGTGTTTTCTTGGGTGTGTGGGCTTCGCAAACAGGCATATTTCAATCAAAATTACATATTGAATTCTCACAGCAACCAACCGAAAACTCCGACCAAGAGCAAGCTTCAGCCTCAGGAGCTGTTTTTGTTTTCTGCCTCGTTGTTGCTGTTTAATAGTTTGCAAGTTTAGAAAATGTGCAATTAACTACAGGAAATTAGTGTTTTCAGTTAAACTTTTTGCTGTTTTTTGTCGTTGCCAGGCTACTGGAAAAATAGTTTGGCTGTCGGTCTCTCCTTCGCAAATGGTACCTGTTCAAGAGTGCAAGGGCCATCTGCGAAAATGTTATCTCTTCGAGCTGATTTATGTGTTCCCCCGCTGGTTACCTCCAACAGCTCTCATCCAAATAGTCCCAGACATAAGCTGAAGCCTTCGCCCGACAATGCAAACTTAATTCCGAGTGCTTGTCATTTTAATACGTCTTCAAATCCCAACGATTTTCAACGGCTTTTGTGTAGCAGGTAATGTAGGCGATGGCAGAACGAACGATGCCAGCTATCCTTGCAGCAGAAGTCAAATTGAATCAACAATATTAGCAACAAAAGACCAAGCCAAGCTCAGCTCAATTCACCGTCCCGCCAGAACTTCGATGTCGATGAAACCCTTGCAAAGCTTCATCATCATTATCATGCTCAATATCTCGGAGGCGGCTGCCATTTTATATTATAAATTGCATTATAATTCAAATTCTGCAATAAATCTCAATTTCGAGCACAAAGGCTCTTCGAAGGACTTTCGGCGGGTGGAAAGGCAAAACTTTATAGCCCTCGACGCACCTTGAAAACGTAAAATGAAATCACCGCCGAGGCAAATCAATCGATTACGCGACTTAACTTTTCAATGGCCTAAACGACGGCGAACGAGAAATGGAAAATGGGTTGTGGCAAATGGGCGAGGTAGTCGGAACTCCTTTATATTTATGATAATAATGGAAGGTCCTGGACTTTGGCGATGGACTGTCAGGCTGGATTTATTTCATTTAAATGGATCTTCCTTGCACAAGGATGGATGGATGGATATTGCTGGTAGAAGCTCGGGCTGTCGATGCTGGTCTTTCCTTTGTGTCTGCAGCCGAGATAAGTTTATGATTGTGTTGCTAATAGCGGCTGCATTTGGCTTTGAGATGTCAGCAAACGGTGCCGGACTGCCTCGTTATGGCAAACTTTAATTGTTAAGAAGTTTAACTTAGCATACCGCCGAGAGTCTACCAGCACCTGTGAAATAGCCAAGGGAAGTGGAATGAAATCATCTGTTTTTGGGACTTAAGCTGCTGCCCATCTCCTACCGACACAAGTATGCTTTCTAATAAGCGATAAATCTGTGCCAAAGCTGGCAAAAGAAAATTGAATCAAGTACAACCTGACTTAGTGCCCGTGCTCTGATCCGTTCCATAGTCACCAGGCAAGTGCCAATGGCAACGATTTATATTAAATATTTAGAGCCACACAACACAACGCAACACGGCACAATGCTCATGTATGCCGTTGTCTCCGCCAGGGTTGCCATTGTTGTGTCTAAAGCAATAACTTTTCCATGAGCCCGGGACAGAAAGGGGTCACCGAACAAAGACAGGTTACCTCGCCCCAAATCGAGTTAAAGTGCAAAAGAAATGGAGAGCCCTTGGATTCGTTCTTTTCCTGCACAGTGAGAAAAAATCTAAAGGAGTTTGGATAGACATATATGTATATGTTAGAGCAATTACAATAAGAGCAGGTGAAGTGCGAACCACCTCACTTTAGATCTTACATACGTTTTAGATAGAGACTGGCATTTTAGGTAACTATTGTGTTAAATTTTTCGGTCAGTGCAGCTTTTAGGCTGCTCACATGGACACTTTGACCTGGTTGGCAATTTCTCAATCAATTTCGAGGACAACGGGCATAATGATGATGGGATGGTTCGGGGTTGGATGGTGGTAATATATGCATTAAAGTGGCGACCTGAAAGGCGGAGAAATCTTTCAATATTCACACCCACCCAAAACAAAATGGAAATGGTAAAGAGGGCGCGGCATTAACATAATTTAGCAATTTTCATAACCTCAAAAGCTTTCTTAACCCTTGTGCGCCAAGGTAATGGCCATTTGGCAATTTAATTTCCCTCACGCACAATCGACGAACTGGTCGCTTCAGTGCCCAGGCAATCCCCTCACCCCTTTCCACTACCATCACGCACACTAACCAAGAATGCTGGGGAAAATCTTCCTTTTCGCAATATTGCCAGCCATAAATCCTGCTTAAATTGTGCATGCAGAGGATTTTTGTTCCAGAACAGTAACTCCCCAGCTCTCCAGCTCGCCACCCCGAAGCCTCAATAACCCCCAGGACCCCTTCGTGCCACTTAGCCGGCTGCAAATTCCTCACTGGCTCATCTCTCCCCCTCGCTTTCTGCAACCCCATGCCTGACTCACTCTCCCTCCCGCTCTGACGCACGCTGGCTTGTCTTTTGGACCGTGCATATGTTAATAACCGTTGGCTTTGGCTCCTGGGCCACTCTCGCTTTTTCCCTTCTATTGCCCCTACCACAATCTCCCTCCAGTTTTTTATTTGATATTATTACGATAATTTATTTCGGCAATAAATTGCGCAAGGAAAAATGCATTTACATTTTCCTTTGTGCCATAATTTCAAACTCTTTTCTGGCGCGCTAAAGTTACGAGATTACGAGGGGCTAACCCACTCAAATCGATTCCGGACCAAACTATTTCCACCGTAACTCTCTATTAAAAGCTCATTTGAATCCATGACTCGACAATGACTCATGAAAAACTGGTAAACAGCAGAAACTGCGAAAAGCGCGATTGAAAATAAGTTTCGGCGATAAATTTTCAATGAGGTTTCCACACAATTGCAGTTGGATGCATTTTCCATGATAATCATCATCATCAATATAATTATTATAAGTATTATTATTATTAGCACAGCTATTCAATGGCTTTTATGCATGCTAAACCAAGAAAAACAACTGGGAAAATTGTTAAAATTAAAAAATAAGACGACGTTTGAAAAGAGATAGTTTCGAAAAAGCAATTTTAAGAGCAGGCTAAAGCTAATGAACCAGTATACAAATGAGAGCACAGCATTATAAGGATAAATATGTATTTATTGACCAATTATTGATGCAAGGGATGCAAGAACACACTGCAAATTAAAACGCAAGCTCATGCTAACATAAGGGAAACGGTAACTGGTACAATAAATAATAGCCGATACAGCAAAGATTGAATATTTTTATATTTCCAATTCATATAAAGTAAAAAGCTCTTAAAATCCATAAATCAAAGCGTTAATCACAGTCACTTTTGTTACCCACTTTGTGCCCGATAGGGAAGGCTCACTGTACACCACACAGAGCTCACTGTACACTTTGCACTACCAATTTATCAAATTTACAAACACTCGAAACACTTTTCGCCGGCATTTCTCGGTTTTTAAGCTGCATTGGTACTGTTGACACGCTAATTTAAGAGCGGGCAAACAAGGTAAATGGCTCGTAGTTAAAATGCCGTTAATAAATCATAAAACAAAACAGTTTCAGCAATATAAACGAAAAGAAACTCTGTATTTGTTTGCAGTGTCGTGTTCTATTTGATAAATTAAATGATCGCTTTTTCTTTTGAATCTTGGTGGTATATTGAGTTAAGTATATCGAATAGGATATTGAGTTCGTATTCGTTTTTGATTTTTATGCCCTGTTTCATTTGTTTACTTGTTGTGGTGAAATATTACAAAAAATAAATACGGTTGGCCTTCGTGACGAATCAAACAAATACCGAATTGCATAGCCAATAATACTACACAATATCCAAACCAAAGTCAAACAGTATCAAATCAAATGTGTTTTGTGTGGACTGCAAATAAAATTAATTGAAAAGGACGCGCTCGTTGGTATCGCTTTTTGGATAGATGCTCGCGCCTCACAGTTGGCCTCAGTTTTGGACGGTTTCAATCGGAATAGAACTCCCCAGCACACCAAAACACGTCGAAAACTAAGGTCTATTGTGGACAACACTACGGATATAATATATTCTTGGATGAACAATCGAAGTTCACTTTTCTTAGGCACTGGATTTGTTGAATTAGCTCTGACTTTGCAGGATCAAAAATAAAAGACAATCGTAAACGAAAACTTTAGCTGCATAAACAACCTACAACAAATAAGATAAAAATACTTTACCCGTTCTAGGAGTTATTGAACGAATATCTATCGGTAGAACTCACCTGCAACGGAAAGACAAAGAACAAATTCATTAGCGAGTCAGGCACATTATCCGCAATTAGTTAGGCCCCAGCAGACAAATCTGCAAAGCAAGCAAACAAACTGCGAACTGCTAAACCATAAAACCAGAAAAGTCGTCCAACTTTTCCAGCAAACGACCCAACAATAACCGCCCGAAAAAATAGCCCGCCCCTCCCCTGCACCGATTTCGACCCCAACAAGGATGCTATCCTGAAGCTGCATCCTCGCGTCGAGTATATCAAAACTTGTTCCTTGTTTGGCGCAGTTTTGCGCGCGCGGGGAGCGCGAGAAGTTTCCTGCTGCGGAAGTTGGGCGGGCTGCTATCGGAAATGCCGCGTTATGCGCCACCATGCATTTGTGTTTTCGATGGTCTGCAGTTGGACCGGCGGTGTAGGCAGTCCTGTCAACGGTGACCCGCCGAAATTGGTGCAGTTAGATTTGAACGCTAGGCCGTGGACTGTGGAAAGGAATGGCCTTGGAATGGCTTGGATTCTGGTAAGGTGATATTGGAACTGAAAGGTAATTAAATATTTAGCAGGTCAAAAAAGGTATAGTAGAGTTCCACGACTATCAGATACCCATTACTCAGTCAAAGAGTTAGATATACATAGATGTGCAAAGCGAGTGCTGTAGCAGGCAGAAATCGAATGGCTTTAGAAATAGCCAGTCAGATGACATTATTTGCTTATTTTTGGTCAATGAAATTTAAGTTAACTTTTCGAAACTTTAAAAGGGGCTTCCACTTGGCGGCCAGACCGCATCTAATACAGACACTCCAGCCGATTAATTAATCAATGCAAATTTCTCTCCGCATGGCACTCGTTGGGGAAAAGTTGTCCGGCGGAGGACTTAACTTCACCGGGGCTTCAAGTGCTATCGAGCCCCACCTAATGCGCCCACCCACTCTACTCGTTTGCCATTCACAGCACTCAAAAAGCCACACAACACTTCTGGCCAAACGAAACCCCAAGCCCATCCCTATCCCCAGCCTCCTTTCCCGTTTGCTGATTTCTGGGATCGGACTAAATTAAAACACGAATTGAATTATACAAATACATGAGTCCGGCACAACGAAATACGGAATGTGAGCTCTTACTGAAATGCACGTGGAAAAACCGCACAAGTGGCCACTCTCCTGTTAAGTTGACCGTATTTAATGGGCTTGGTTGGCAGACCTCTTCACTAATGCAGCCGTGTGGATGTGGCCATGTGATTGAATAGTGAGGTACGAGGATGTGGATGAGGATGTGTGTGCGTGGCGAGGTCATGGAGCTTGCTCATATTTTCAATAGCTTAAAATAATCACTCCTGCCGGAGGGGAGCAGGATGTATTGCACACACGCACAGCTCTAATTAAACAAACATTTTGTAATTTTCGTTTAGCAGCAAAACGACGACACGTGGTCCACCATCGAAGGAGGAATGGAAGGTGGTCGGGAGCAGGAGTGGATGGAGTGAAAGGAGCAGATATGCGACAGGGCGCAAACCACTTAAGTGCCAAAGCAATTTAAAGCCGAGGCCAAAATGCCAAAACGAATTTACTCCGCAGTCAGGGAAAGTCAGAGTCGGTGGGTGGGTTGAAGGTTCCAAAAACCGGAAGGTAACGCATGATGGCTCTATGCCCGAGTGGGTGTGTGTGGCTGGGCTTACATATGTATGTACTTTGTGTAAATATGTGCTCAACATATTTTGCAAAAATAAACATGGCCTCAAGCTGTAGACCGACTGTGTATAAACAACGCTACACTGACCTCCTTCCCAGGCACCTTTCACCTTCACATTGAGCAGTTGTTTTTTGTTTCCGCGCGTCGGGGAATTGCCGGGTCAAATATGCATTCGGCAACCCCGGCGAGGGAGACTGCTGTTTATGTATTTTAAATTTATTTGTTTATTTTTTAACTGCATTTTATTTACTTCCTTATTCGAGCCGCGGGCAGTGTGTTGATTTCCGATGTTGTTTCATCCTCCTGCCATGTTTTGCGGTTCTGAAGGTAAGAGCCCCTGCTTGGCAATCGGGTCAAAGTTCGACCTCTGTGCTGCGTTGATACTTATTTACACTACTTTTCTGTATCATCTCTACAATCGAAACTCCGCAATTATTATCCTTAAGTAATGTGTTACTTTATAGATTCTGATAAATGTTAAAATGAATGGAAAGAGTTATTTTTCGTTATATTTCGGACTGCTTTTTGAATGAAACCATTTAATTTTTTTGCGTTTTGAACAGCAGATCAGTTAGCTGTGGTCGATGCGGAAATGCAATTGCCTTGTCGGCATCTAGCCTATCAACATATAATGGTTCTTTTACCCCACTTTGCTTTCAATCAATCAAATTACGCGCTATTATTGCACGGCAACTTCGGCGCAAAATGCTGACAGCTGTCATTATAGCAAAAGGAGTCCCAGGCGCAGAAGGACGAGGAGCACGGAATGGCTAGCAAACAGCGGCGAAAGGACAATTAAAATAGGGCCGGAGGCATTGAAGTCCACTGTCTTTCCCCTGTGACGATGCAATATTTATACAAATAAGTGGAATACGCATAACAGCCATCACCAAGTTGGTCGAATGCGGGCACAACTTGCCCTGTCGGCGGCACAACTGAACCTAGTTGAACATAGGGCCAGGAATCGGAAGTCTTCTGCTCGCTGCAGTTGCTAATAACTTGAAAGTCATCAAGGAAATTAAAAATTATTAATAAGGCAGCCGCGCGGCCAAGGACTGGCTACCCATTTGATAGTTTATTGCACTTGCTCCACGCCGGCTAGCTGGAAACTTTGCTGGGCACTATCATTTTGCAGTTATAGCTTTTGAGTGCAACTATTTTTCGTGTAAAACTTTTAATGGAATTCGCTGGCAAAAAGCACCCCCAGAAGTTCGATAGTACGAGGAAGAAGCGCGTCAGAAAAATAGACACCAATTTGTAAGAGAGTGCGGGTAGTGGTGGAGAGAGGAAGTCATAGTAAAATGAGCGGAAATGAATGGTTTTAAATAACAGCAAATTATGAGTTAAGTTTGCCCAAGTAAAAGCAAAAAAGCCCAAAAGAAATTGGGCGAGTTGCTGGGGAAAAGTTTTCGGCTCCAGTTGGATGGCTTAATAATAATTTTTCGGGATGCTCGGGTACTTTGGCCACCGAAAGTTACACTAAAAATATATTCGGATGGGGATGATCGCCCCCCAGCTTTCTTTTGAATTGCGAAATTAATTATTACACGTGTCCTCTGTCAGAACCCAACAAATTGCAAAGCCCAGCCCCGACAGACAGACATCAAGATCTCGTCCGCCTGCAAAAACTTTGCCGAGCTGGCAGCAATAACTCAAAAAATAATTTAGATTTCCCCTACGAATTCCAGGATTCCCGAAGATGTCAAGCGGGTAGGGAAAAAGATTGTGGCAACTCTGCGTCGTCGTTGCACAATGCCAAAAATGTCATTTATCAAATGCAAACAGCTCTAAGAATAAACATCAACGGAAGTAATGCAGCCACAAAATACATAAAATAAGCTCCAGCAAGAACAAGACAGAAGACCCTCTGAAGAAACGCAGGAGCTGGAGCCCTTTCTGAGCAAAAGAAACATCAGACAGTGCAGCTAATTATCAGCAGCCAGAAGAACTCGACAACTCGTTGGCCAAGGCAAACAAGACCAACTGGGGGGCGGTGGGTGTGGGGTACTAAAAGCAAAACTACGAGTATTAATGAACGGAAAACGACTCTGACTCGGCCGAGAGCGTCCGCCCCGGAAAGCCAGCTCAGTTTTTGGTCGGACACTGAGTAATATACCCAAAAAGCTGACGATGAAGATAACGATGATGGGGTCTTTACCATCATCCCTACCATCACAGCGATGCCGATGCTGATAATGGAAATGCATTGAGCCTGCAGCCAGCGACATTGGCTATTAATCATCTTTAAACAAAGGGCAGGGCACTACAGCAACAACTCCGGCAACAGCGTCTAAAACATAAACATCAGGTTAACCCTTTCCGACGTCGCTGCATTATTGTTAACTTAAAACTAAGCTGAGCACAGTGGGTTGAAGTTGCAGGACAATACTTATGCACGAAGTACTGTGTTTTAAAAGTAAAAATAATAATTTTGGGGACTCATTTTGGAGCATCGTATGCAGCAATGTAACAATATATTGTATTATTGTGATTTATTATAAGCTTTCAAATACGGATGAAATCAAATGAAAGTATTGATCCTGATGTACGTCCTTTTACCATTTACGAAACAGCGTAATGTCACGACATAACCTGTTATTAACGATGCCTTCTATTAACTAGTTGATATGCTTTTAAAATCCTTTCGCGAAGGTACACGCTGTTGTTATCGCTGTTGGCCACACTGTATGTCGCCGCGGTGGCCGCCTGCCTGGGAGCACAACAAGTGCAGTCAACAATGACAGACGAGCAAATGGCCTGATGTACGATGGCCTGCCTTGCGCCTTCGCCTTCCTCGGACGGGATGCATCTCTGCCGTTGCGATCCGATGCAATGCTACTCTGCTGCTGGGGCTCTGCTCTGTTGATATATGTCGCTTGGCTTTCTTGTTTGTTTGCCTTCCCGGCGGGTTGATGGTGATGGAGGGTGGGCACTGGATATTGGATAGTGGATATTGAATGGAAGGGGAAGTGCATGTTACTTGTCCTTGTCGTCGTCGTCATCGTTTGTCGCATTGTCAAGAAGATGCATGTTGCTTGTCTTGCCAAAAGTGTAGGCCTCCCCAGTCACAATCCCCCAAAACTCCTCAGATTTCCACACATCCCCACCATCCCCTTTGCTCATCGGGCGCCGCATTAAATCAGCAATTGAAACAACATCACTCATGACACGTTTTGGTTGGGCTTGTCCCGAGTCGGGTGGCCCAGGAGGGAGACTAGGAGGTGGGCGTACATTTTGTGTGCGTTCGTCGTGCTTAATTTGCGTCCAACTGCCCCACACACACTCACTCGCTTCAGCGGCCCCCAAAGTGCATTTAGTTGCAAGCATTTATTGTTTGCGGTCAAATGTGCCGTCCATTGTCTTTGAGTCCTGTGGCCAGGACGAAGACCCCTTTGTTGTAATGCAGGGCCAATGTGTGCCTGTGTGAAGTGTGCGTGTGTGTGGGGGAACATATTGCAACGACATAAATCCATAATTAATTTCGGAGTTTCGGATCCTCTGTGCGAGTTTTCCCGACATCGATTCCCGTTTTGTGCTAGCTGAACGACGGTCGGGGTTCATGTGCACTATAGGCCAGCTATTAACTGGTAATGGTTGCCGACTGCGGGTGACAAAGAACAAAGATCGTCTAAAAGAAGCAATTCGATTGTACGTTCATAATCAGTGGCTCCCCTCCAATCACAGTCTGCCGCCAGGGCCAATTAAAATTTAAGCAGACTTCTCTTAGCCATAATGTCGCGGGATATAGCGAAATTTATAGAAATCACAGGCGGCAGAAGATGCTTTATGACTGCACACTGAGCTCATTAGTATCCATAATTTATGTCAAACTTCTTTATGCGAAGTGCCAAGGAGTCGGAGCCATTCCCACAAATAACTCCACGGAGCAGTCGTAGCAATCAGGGCAGCTCCATGAACCTCACATAATACTTCCACACTTGCTGAGCTGGGGCAAGTTGCAAGGGCGTTGCAAATAAATTTTCGTTATGACTCGGGATCGCGCTGTAATCGTTTCATTTAATGGGAAGCACGTGTGAACGGCAATTTCTCAGTCGGATAGAGGGAGCCGAGCAGACGTGGAGCTGCCAAACTAAAATTACCCTCAGCCAGAACGCAGCGGGAAAAACTGCAACAGCAGCTTATTAATGTCTCGTCGACATCTTGCTGCAATGGAGTGTGTGGAAGTGGCAAGACATTCAAAATCGGACGGTGGGTACAGGGCATTTGGATATCCGCTTAAAGACGCGCTCAGGCAACAGATTCGCCAATGATTTAGCTGCAGCCAGGCGTCGAGTAAATCATAAGCCAGGTAGAACCGAACCCCGCCCCTGGTGTCTGCATAATTTATGCACTCCGCTTTAAAGTGTCACAAGTCGAGGAAGCCCGCAACTGTTTTTCAATTAGGGCGGCACAAATGCAAATTTATGCAAATCCTTGGCCAAAAACTAAGCAACATCCGCATGGAACATGGACACAACTCTGTCGGAGCCGCATGCCCCTCTCTTATACGGTACAGTTGCCTCCATGGCACTAGAAAGCGGGCGACGCCATTTTGTGTCATTGTTTCTTGCATAATTTGCACCTCGAAGAAGCCGAAGCGGAAACGGAAGCAAAGGGAAGAAGAAGATGACTGGCTGCCGAACTACCGCTACATTTCGCAGGCACTACATGGCCACCGTTAAATTAATAAAACGTAAAATTTTGCATTTTAATATTTATGGGGATGTGCAATGTTCCCAACAACATTTCCACGCTAATAAAATCCGGGAAATGTTTAGCCCTAAGCAAAAAGACGTCTCGGAATCATTTAAGCTGTACTGAAGGTAGGCAAAAGAGCTAAGGAAAACTGTGCGATAGTTTTGATAGGTTTCGAAAACTGTTAGTTGACAGAGGTCTAATCCAACCGTAGATGACAATCTCAGTCTACCGAAAGAAGAGTGCATGTGCTAAAAAAAGGAGGGTAAAAAATAAGAACACATTCACCAGCCATCGGTTTGCATCTTTCTTCTTCCGTTCCGCAACGGCCATCCTCCGTTTGGCTTTCATTGTGGGATGGTCAAGTCTTTGGCCACCGAACGATTGAAAGCAAGCGTGCGAAAATAAAAAGTCATTCCCCAGTCGTTGCCGCTGGAAGTTGAAGCCGTTGTGTCCTACTCCTGCTGCAATTGCAAGGAATGCACGCAACCAGGATGAAATGGGAGTGGACGAGGGCTTCAATGCCCGATTCAGCTCGCTCTAGCTACATTGGCTCCCACTTTCCCCTGCACTATGTTTAATTGAATGCGATTTCATTACGCCGATGCCCCGCCCCTGGCTGAGCGGTCGAGCTGCACTCGAGGACTCGAGCACTCGCAGCCTCGGACCAGCGGAAATTGAGGCATTATTGTGATTCAGTGATTTTGCTCTTTCCCCAGCTCAGCTGAACGAGCGGGAGGTAGATGGGGGTACCAGAACGCAGAGCTACCTTGTTGATTTTGGCATTTCAATGGGTTTTTGTGTGTTGGCGATTCGATCAGGTTATTAAGTGCACACACGCATACAGAGCGATAGCGAAGAAAAGCCTGAACCTCCCTTCTGCCCACTGACCAGAAATCCGAACGGGAGCATTCAGTTTGCCATTCCCATTCAATTGCTTTGTCGTGTCGTTCTATGAGGTGCGAAACTAATTTGCGCTGAAATTAGTTTTCTTTCTCTCGTCGTGATTGCGCTGCAACCCCGGAAAATTGCAGAAAGCTCTGGGCAGCGGGCAGTTGTGCGACTGCTGGGCTCGCACATTTCTTCCGCCATAGCCATTTTAATGAGCCGCACATGTCCGGCGATCGCAGGAGCGCAGTTTGGTCGCTTGTGAAGCATTCGGTGGTGCAGGGCTGTGGTGCCACATTAACAAGGCGTGTGGCACATCGGACGCCAGTGATTAGAGGCATACGTCCGGGGATTTGCAGATGGATGTTTTGGAGTCACGGCGAAACCTGAAACTCGGAAGCCTCCAATTGTGATTCAATCAGTTGTCTGCTCCTGCCATCCATTGAATAATTTAAATTGTCATACTTATACACGCCGAGCAAGAGGCAGCGAAGCGAACCCCACATTAATGAAGACGTTCTAGATGTGGAAATCCATACTCCCGGGCTGAGAAGGAAACCAAAGAACGCTCAGTCCGAACTCAGACGGTGGGCTCAGAATCGGAATCATACCCAGACTGCGGGTCCTCCCCCATCTGGAGACAAAGGAAACGGAAGCAACTGAACACACTTAAGTGAAGCGCGTAATCCGAGCCACACAACAAATGCCGCAATAGTGGCTGGCGGAGTCGACGGAGACGACGGGGTGATGGGCGGAAAGTGGTTGGACTTAAGACAGCCCCAGCAGGAGCAAAAAAGGATCAACGGAAGCTTTGCACGTTGGCTGAAATCAAATACACACACACACAGATGAGAAGCATCTCCGATGGAGCTCCCTTCCCCATCGACTGACCAACCAGGCGAGGCATTCTTAAATGGAATTGCCGTTATGTGACTTCTCCAGCACGCATGTGACACCGTTAAACTGAAAATCATTGCACGGTCACGTGTCAATCTTTAATGGCCATTCCCCGTTCTCAGCCTGCTCCTCTTTCCTCGGACTCTTGTCAGAAATCATTTAACTTGGCGCTCTACCCCAAGTTCCTGCATACACTGGGCGCTCGCTGGCCAAACTATTGTGACTTGGTGAGAAGTCCAATGCAAGATAAGATGGGGTGATTACCTGGGGTTTTGAAGGAGCCTGGAAATAGCGCAGCTGTTATGTGAAAAGTTTACCGAGACCGGGAGCATTGGGAAACGTCCTTGGAACTTTGAAATTGAAGGCAATAGTCTAAGAAAATCAGATCTAAAACTTGGGAAAGGCCCTTATCCCGTTAATCCATTGAATATTTAACAGCCGAAATCTGCTTGGATGGCCTCATTAGCATTTTAAACAATGGGAGATCTAATTCTGCCTCATCCAAACTCCTTCCATGACGGTCCGCAACGAGGTAATAAATGCTCCGGGCAATTGTCTCCCAACTAATAAAGCCCTAAAGACCCCACAGCCAGAGTTGGCCAAAAAGGACGAACACTTAATTTCAATAGCTGCAATTAAGAGCAACCCACCCACATGACTGGCGAGCACCCATAAATATGCTTTAAAGAGTTGAGCCCAGGAACGGAAAAAGCCACCCCCACCTGCTGGCCCCACTCACGTGTCTAATTAAGTTGGCCGTCGGGGGGATGGGCCAGTCAAAGGTGGCACACATGTCACTGGCGAAGCTGCCCAGCCAACTTTTGCCGGATGACCTTTTTTCTAAATCACTACCCACAGAACCGTGGCTCTCAGGGCCACTGTCATGGCCACAAGGGCCAGACGGCGCTCCCAGTTAGTGGCAGACAGCATGTCACTCCACCCGCTCCTCCTTCGGCTTGCCCTTGGCTGGATGGCTGGATGGCTCGACTGCTCCTGCTGAGCGAATCATTCAACCCTTAAATTGGTACGCAATGTCAGCGATGAATTATCTGCAACCTGCTTAACTAGCGACGCAAAGAACCGGGCAGCCTTTGAGCCATTTACATAACGTTGCTCTGGGGGGAAGGCTAGTGGGCCAGGGCAGCAGTTCCAAGCCAGAGTAGTTCTCGCAGAGCTCTTGTCAAATGTCGGACGGTGTCAAAGCAGCTCGCGACGTGGCCATAAATCACCAGACGGCCGGGTCCGTTTTTGCTTGGCCACAGCAAGACGTTTAAAGTGAAGGGGTCGGACCGACTGCTTTAAGGTTCAGTGAACTCGAAAGTGGAAGCATTAAAGCCCCCGGAGATTCCTTACATATCGATCAAATTGCAATGCTTAGTAGCAGATATATAGGTTTTAATTTACTGATTTCTGCTTCGGCTTCACCTCTTCAAGAATTCAACTTTTGCCCCTAGCTGCCGGGCTGATTTTCCAAGGCCTGGAAGGGCGTCGGTCTCAACTCAAGTGTAAAATTAAAACTCGAGCAATAAAAAATCATCAACGTCAGCCCCATTCTCCCCACGTCCTCAGCAGGGCTGTTGTAAGGGAAATACAAAAAATACGTAAAAGTAGCAAAAATGTTTCTTAGCCAGCTGGGGGGGGGGGGGGAGCTGATGATAATGCGTACGGCGTGGGGCTGGAGTTTTTTTTAGGAAGGACAGGGACTTTCGGGACAAAATATGAGCTACAAAAACGCCAAACGATCAAAGGCATCCCACAAGCTGCGGGCAACTCACCCACGTCTCCTCATCCAGCCACGCCCCTTCGGACGCCTTGATGAATGACGGGGACATAGACGAATCGGGGAGACGGAGATACGATGACAATGTCAATGCCGACATCGAAACCGGAAAATTGCTTCGGGTCGTTCGCCAATTTTATCTACTCTCCGCACTTGCCGTCTCCCGCCCAGCGCTTCGATTTCCTATTTCCCAATTCGCATTTATTGATTATTTTTTAGAGGAGAGCGGAGAAATCCATGCCTAATTGGGACGATTAGAGATTCGACTTCGCAGGGAGCGTCGTGCCAGGTGACCTTTGGCACGAGAGCCGTAGATATAAAATAAATTGCGTCCTGGGGGGATCGTCCTGGGGGCGTGGAATCCAACGAGGGCCAGCAGACTTCAGTCTGTCAGTAACATATTGCACGTCATCACAGAAATATTAACTGTTCATTGACAGTTCCTTCCCTGGTTTATGCTTCCGGTGCTGCCGACCCGCAAAAAGTTGAAAAATTGCGCTAATAAAATTTAAGTCCTGTCTCCCGTCCTTCTGTTTTTTATTTACTTCATCCGACAGACAGCGACAAGAGAAATCGAATCTGTCTGGACAGGCGTTTAATGAGACGTTGAATTGCCGGAGTAGTCCGGTGATGAGCTAGATATGTGTCACGGTCCGATAAGTGACATGGTCTATGGGCACTTCTGTTCGGCAATAGCCTTACCGCACAGAATTCCTCGGTCAACTACTTGGAAACTCTGCAGACGGGCTCCAAGTGCAAAGTGCCAGTTCCTCCCGGCCACAACTTAATTAATCCGCCCACTTTTCGCCTCCTTTCCTTGGTTTCCAGACCCACTTTCCGTTGGTTTTTTCTTCATCCTTTTTAGAGGATCCAAAGAAAAATGTCAATAACAAAAAATCCTGGATTTGGGCCGAGGCAAACGGCAGAAAATATGCGAAAACTAAAGCGGCTCGGAAGACGCAAAGTTTCGCTGTCGTCTCCGTCGTCGCCGAGGATATTACAAAATCCATTAAAATTCTATTTCCTGCCATCAAACTGCCCAAAGTTAAATAAAACGCGGCCGGAACGCGGTGAGAAGACGCCGGAAGAGTCGGGCGTGGGGCGTTGGTGACAGCCGAAATAATAATAATAAACGACAAACAGCCAACCGGCAAACAAACAAGCTGCAAAGTTTTCCCTTTTTCCCGTTTTTGGCCGTGGACAAAATTACACCGGGCTTGGATGGGGTCCTTCCTTGAACTTCTTTAGCAGCGCTTGAGCCACTTGACGATGCAGTCGAAGAGATGCTGACTGCATTTTTAAGCAGGAGCTTTCGAGGCAATACGGACGAAACTAATAAGCCCATTGAGTGGTCCTTCCCGCCCCGGAGCATTATAAAGGTATAAGGCGCAGCTAATAAAGTTGCAAGTGGTCGCCGTCGTCTGAGTAGCAGTCTGCTAACCATGGCCGGATCTAGGAGGCTCCGGCTACGGATTTGCTGGGGCCCCCTTGACTTCGGTCCCGGAAATGCAGAATCGTCGCTTACTAATCCCGCGTGCAAATCCCTACCCCCGATCCTCTTCCCTCGAACTGTGGCCATAATGCCAAGCGAAGCATCAATAAATGCTCCACTACCAGGACAGAAGTAGCTACTCGGTGGCGGCGGAGAGGAGCGTGCTGAGCAAATAAAGCATAGTTTAGAATATAATGAATGCAGCTTAACTTGGCTAAATGAGCTGGTAAGCACAACCTCTTAACCCCCATCCGCCACATTTCGCTGTTGTTTGCAGTTCGCCCGCAATCCTCGCCAGATGCATGCGCTTGGCATAATTTCCATCGCCATTCGGTGCTCCGGAATTTCTTTTTTGCGATGGCTCATGGGATTTATGTTTTAATTTTCACGGATTTTAGCGCATAATTAAAAAATGCTGCTCGGCTGGAGCGGGCAGAGTTATTGCCAAGCATTCGAGAATTTATAGGATGCAATAAGCAGCTCATAATGAGGCAGCTAAATCGCTTTCCAACCCAATAATTCCACACTCCAAAAAGGTTTCCGGAAATTGCCGAACAAATTCAATTTGCAACAAATTCGCTGCGAATAATAGTGCTTTTTAAGTACATTTTGCATCAATTATTGACGAGGACAACAAGGTCCCTTCTGCGCAATGTTCGTTTCACGTTGGCGCGTAATTGTTGTGAAAATTGTTTTCAATCGTCGCTGTCACTGTCGCAGGCTTATTTACCCAATAATTTATTCAAAGGCAACTAAATGTTTCCAATTGATTGCATCCCTTGAGCTCCACGGACGAAAGGTTCCTGCAGGACGATATTGAAGCCACTTTTCTCCGACTGGATACGATCGATCCTCATCCATAGCCCCATCTCAAGCGATTCCAATTATGCAATTCTCAGCATTCATTCGCGTAAGCACACACATTACTCAATATGAATGCCCAGCTTATCCCCTTCTGCACTTATTGTTTTACTGCGAAAATAAGGAGCACAAAGGACTACAGGAGGCAGAGGCACCGACGGAGCCGAATGAATAACAAACAACAAAACTGAATCCTCCCGAGTAACTGTTGAAATGAATTAAAAACATGCGCCATCTGCAATTTGTTACGACAACGAAGGACAAGGATGGTTGTGGACTGAAGTGCAGTGGATTGGAGTAAAAGCAGTTGGCTGAAAGGAGGTTGTCCTGCATTCTCGATTCCCGCCGCTTGCCATATTTTTTGGGTTCAGTTGCGTTTTCCTGACCGAGCACAGACTGGAAAAACTGCAATAATGTTGGATTACGTGTGGAAATTACTTAAAAAGATTTTCAATTGTTCTTGTAGAAAAGAGGGGAACTGGGCAACGGCTGCTGTTTATTTTCGGCTGCCTGGAGGAAAACTTACTCCAGACTCCAGAACTCCAGAAATAATGAACTTTGTTGCGACAAACTATAAATTTATGGCCCGACCCAAAACCAGCTGCCCAGGGCCACACAATTCTTGAAGACAATTTATAGACCGAAATAGCCCATAAGCCCATTACCAAAGATGGGTCTAACCATCTAAGATGGGTGCTAACTTAAAATATTCACCTCAGATGCGTATGAACGAAAAGGAAAGGAACGAAAAGATTCCTTTCGACTTTAGAACCAATTCTGTAGTTATTTGTCTTTCGTAGTAATTGCGCAGGTAGCAAATTGCAAAATACAAATTTTTTCCTGGTACCTCTTAGTAATTTATACTCTGTATTGAATGAATTTGTCCACACAAATAATAAAATGGTAAAAACTTATATACCCCTGCAATAAGTGTGAACTAGGGTATACCGAATACGAAAACCTAATGATTAAACTCTGATTCCTTTTATAATATTTAAATTAATTTTCCAACGCAGCTATATAACATAGTCATTGTATAGTGTTCTTCAAAACCTCTATTTACAGTTTTTATATTTTTTAGAGGATGCCATAACAGTAAAACTGATTTTCTTTATATCAATATCTTAGCACAGATAAGAGGATCAAATTCCACTAAAATAACGTGAAGTAGCATTTTTGTGCTACTTCAATTTTATAATAATATAATAATATATAATAATATATATAATATATATATATATATATATATATATATATATAATAATATATAACGGCCGTAATAATAAGCCGTTACCACTCTTACTCCCTTTCCAGTTTAAAACTAATGTGTATATGGTGCCCACATGTTTAAAGTATTCTTATGTGTGTAAATTTCTTGCATTGTTATTTTACCGAAACCGGTATACATTGCAAAAATTAAGTCGGTCTAGTAAAATGAATAGTAAATAGTATCTAATAGTCAAGGCATGCAAAAATTGCATTCTCCTCTCCTATGTATTTTTTTTTTCAAGATTACAGATAATAGGATAAAGTCTATTATAGTCAGAACATAAAAATCTGTAAGGGACATGCAACTCATAGTTAGATCTACACTGATTTAAGATAAGGGGTATATAGTTTCTAGTAAATCTACTTGGAACCGAGAAGTTAAGCCGACTAATCAAGTCGGGACTCTCAACATCACCGCGAATAAGCTTACAAATAAAGACTGTTCCAAGCATAGTTCTACGGTTAGCTAGGGACGGTAAATTAATTAAAAGTTGTCTACTGGAATAAGGAGGTAATATACGGTTTGCATCCCAATTTTGGCGCCGCAAGGCAAAATGTAAGAAGTCTTTTTGGACCGATTTAATGCGGTCCGAGTGGACTGCGTATTGTGGACTCCAAACAGGTGATCCGTACTCGAGAATGGGACGGACTAACGAGTAAGGATCATCAAATTCCATAGACCACCTTTCTATAAAACCAAGCACACCCCTGGCCTTATTGACAATAGACGAAATATGGTCAGAAAATTTTAGTTTAGGGTCCAAAAGAACACTAAGATCATCAACTCGTGTTATTCTGTCCAAAGAGCACCCACTTAGGGTGTAAGTCGTGCGTATTGGGTTGGCACGACAAAAGGTCATAACCTTACACTGAGTGCGGTGAGTGATTTAAGTGCGGTATAAAACATATTAATCGCATCTACCATTATGTTGCAGGAGTAAAGATCGCACCAATTAAAGCCAACTATAAAATTGTTTAGCCTCCGAAAATTTGCCTTGCGAAATCGGTGAATTCGCTTTGTTGACTTCTCTGATTTTACTTTTAATACCGAACTCATGTCGATTGCCACCTCGAAAGTAGGATGATATGGATCTTCACGTTGAGTAAGAGGTGCTACCCTGGACAGAAACACACTTTCAGGACTTGTTACAAGACATAGATCCAACAGTCAACCAAGAGAGTTTCGAATATAATTAACTTGTGACAACGATAAGTGGAGCAAGCCGTCAATAAAGTCATGTTGTGCTAAAGGGAGAAGGATATTCGATTGTTTTTCTGGGGACCAAATCATCTAGCATCACCAATTGGTCCCTGTCAGACAGTTTATTCAAGATAGACTGGATAGCGGACAGATGATTCTGATATTCTGGGAATTCAGAAGATGGCGGAATATACGAGCACGTAATATAAACTGATCGTCCAAAAGTAACTTTTCCAACGCGAGGGTAGATCTACCCCCAATTAAGACTCCACCTCCCCGTCTGTAGGGACGGTCAAACCTATATATAGTGTACATACCTGGGAAGACTTCGGAGTTAAGTATCTCCGGCGTTAACCAAGTCTCTGTGAACACTATTATATGGGATGCAAATGAAAGACTATCACAATACAATTTGGTTAATGTGCTACGCAAGCCTCTAACATTTTGATAGGAGATAGTAAGAGTCGTTGTTAGTTTTTTGAAGAGGAAGAAGATGAAGGGGCGGATGGTGCAGTGGTCTGGCCACGTGAGGGAAGTTTAATTCCCACGGGCACCTTTTTCCTATGATCTTATTTTTGATTAAGGCAGTAGAAATTCTAATTATAATATATAGTTTGAAAAACTAGAAATTATTTATAAATTTTTTTGTACAAACAATAAATTACCCTTTTACCTTAAATAACCTTTAAACGCTTAACAGACCTTTTTAACGAGTGTATCAGATTTCCTCCTACATAACTTTACAGCATACCCTAATTCTTAAGAGCACGGGGTATTTTTGCGAAGAGTACTGCAGGTAGTTGCTGTCAGGCGGAGAAACGTTGCAGAACAATGAACCCATGAGACAGCCAAACGACACTTAATATTTTCGGAATAGTCGACACCCGGCGTACAACACCTGTTCCGCGACACCACCCCCTCGGGGGGAAGGACGCAGGTCCCAGGAGAACCTCCAGCCTTATGTTATCCTGCCGACCGGCGCAATTTGTCGCCCAAGTAATTAGTAAGATTTAAATTGCTTCTCGCTACTGCCAGGCCTCTCCCTTCGCACTCCATTGACGTGTATTCTCCGTTGGGGAAACTTGGAGCTGTGCTAAATGCATTAAGTGCTTGTCGCTCCTAAGACTTGTCTAAGCGTTTCAATTAATTTTCACAGTCGCAACTTTTCTCTTCATTCATTCATTTTTCCTATCCCTACCCCAACTCCAATTCCAGTTTTTTCTTTAGGCCCGTAATTAGTTGCAGTCATATGATTCTACCTATCCAAATAAACTCGCTTTCAGCAACAATATTTGTCGACGTTTGTTTCCTCGCAGGGGACGAGAGGCGGTTGGTGGGCGTGGCCGCCGCGTAATGCGGGACAAACGCGCCAAATTAGCACAAATTGGATTTTAATTATAAAAATGTAATTTCTTCCTCGAGCCAGACTAATGTGGCTCGTTCCATTCGAATCCGCAGGTGGAGTCATTCAATGTCTGTCCCAAAAGTGATCTCTGATTGCGTCACAAGATGTTTGGCCGACCCAAAGCCGTTTATTTTTGAGTGGAGTAGTCCTGCGAGTGTGCACAGGAGCACACGTGCTCCCAGCAGCTAAGCAAACATATTCAGGCCTTTAAGGACATCGAAGATTGTGTTTTTCCATGCCACGTGCGTCGCTGAGCAAATATTTCCCCAATCTCTGCCCTGCACTTGGTAACTATAAGGGTGATTAGCGAGGGACCTCATCAACTGCGTTCTTAATAATTGATACCGACAATACGGCCTTCTTTAAATTTCAGCCTTTGCGGTGCCGGCCTTCAATTAGGAATCCTGCTGGGACCTCTTGCCGTCCCTTTAATGAACGCGCGGACCCAGGAGAAGGTCTCTTGCCAATCAGTTTTAATTGAAAGCGCGTTTAATTAGTAAAACTTACTTTGCCCAATTTCATGTTTCGATGGAAAATTTGCGCTAATTTCGCAATTAATTTGTCAAATTGCACATTCGTTATCATGCATACGTGCAGAGTGTGGAAAGTCTGGGGCGAACGAAGGAATGTTTCGCTTGAAATGTTGATTTGGCCCGAAATCGGCGGCCTTGATGTCGGAGCTCTCGCAAATGTCGGTACTCCCATTACTTGTAAAAAATCCAATTAGGCAACGCGCTCAACATTTGCATCCGCAATTTAGGGATATCCTAATGATGCGTGGACAAGGAAATGTGTAATTGCGGCATATTTGCTATTTACGAGGTATAAATCATCGGTTAAATAAATTTACACACCGATGTAGTCATCGGAGGAGCTCCTAGCAAACCGCATCGTATTCACAGGCCCCTTTTTTATATTAACAAACAATTACGGAATTATGAATAGGGTTTTGGGAGGACCTATTTTCCAACACAGTTTTCCCCGACGGAAAAGCCGAAAGCATTGGCCAAAAGTGCCAGCTTTAAGAAAAGATACAAATTGCGCAATTGCCAGGCGCCACTGAAATATTTAACTGCGAGCGTGATGAAAACGGGGGAGGGGCAGGGATCTGGAATCGACGGAATGCCAGGACGTGCTAAATGGGCGAATAGAAAGTTGCAATCAAAGGCGAAAACTGCAAGATGTAAGGGAAGTCCGTGCCTCGTGTCGCCTGTCTATCATTTGGTCAATCAGTGGCAGGGCCATGCCTCCTTCACTTCTGTCCATGCCGTACCGCCCCTTTCGCCAACTCAGCGGAGCGACTAAATGATAAACGCAATTGCTTAAAACGTCTTGGCGGGATGGGCAATGGCAAGGGATCGGGTGCAACATTGGTCTGAGGATGATTTGGTGGCACGGCGCGTGTCCAACGAAATGCTGTCATTTGCCAAAAGCAGCTGGAAATCGCCTGGATCTGAGTCTCGCTCTGTGACTTCAGCTTCTTAGGTTTCTTTTGGCTCGGTTTCCCTTTTGGCCATAAACTTTGCTTACGTGACAATTTTAGTTTATTTCTCAGAGCGATACAGTGGCAGCAGAAGGACTTTGCGCAGGACGGGAGGACAATTGGGTTGTCGGGAGGACGCAGCTGTTTCCGGCCAAGCGGAAGCCAGCAATTTGCGCCAATGAGCCTGAGCCTGCCTATGCAGATCCTCCGGACTCCGACTTCGACATATTCTGGAAGCCCGACTTGACTGAGCCCGAAGCAAAGCCGAAAACCACTAAGCCGGGCGAGTGCTAAGCCTTGATGGAATCCGAATCCTGGGTTTGCCGGCGGGTTCAATGTCATATTTGCATGGCAGGGACGAGCTCCCTCCTGCCCTTTCCCATTCCCTGACAAGACCCATCTGCCAGTTCTCGAGAATGGGCAAACAAAACTGCTGCGAGTGCAGGAGAATCGTTTATATAACCTAGATTTGTTGTGACATAAAATTATTACGAAAAATGGTTATTACCCCGTTTACGTTTGAGTGAACGCATTTGTACGTGTTGACAATTTGTTAGCTTAGATAATGTTACAGGCAGCTAAGGAGAGGACCAAGTGGCTGGAGGGGATGCCTGGGTGGGGATGAGGATGTGAATGCCTGGAGGGAAAGTCATCATCTTGCTATGTGTGCCTTTAATGTTTGCGTTTGCTCTTCTTTTCATTCCACTCCACTCCGCTCCTTTCCGTTCCTATACTTTCCACCCCGTTAGTCCTGGCCATTTCACAAAATTTTACTTCTGTAAAGATTTTTGCAAGGGTTAGACACACACACACATGCTCAGCGGGTGTGACAGTTGGTCTGTGCGTGTCACCGGGCTGTCATTTTGCTGGCCACGCCTCCGCCTCCACCTCCGCCCACGACTCCTGGCAGTCTGACATGCTGGAATTTTAAAATTCTCCCGTCTGCGTGGCCATGGAAATTGTCAAAGTTTTAAAGCTGCCCCAGTTCTCCACCCTCTGCCGCCAGCTGTTGCCAGCATTTGACCCCCATCCCAGAGGCTATCCCCAAGCCAAGACCCGAATGGTAGCCGATCCCGATCTCAATTCGAATCCAAATCGGAACTCTGCTCCTGGGCGCCAATTTTATTGTCACGCTGATTGTCACAATCAGTGGTATTTGCCTTTGACCAGCGTCGAGCTTCATTGTTTGAAGGTCCCCTTCTTAAAATGGCTAGCACTTGTGCAGTATTTTTCCATCCATTCCTGGATTTGCTCTTCTTCAGATTCCAGTTTTTAAATAAATTTGGTTATGGCTATGCGGACTGTTGATGGTGGGGTTGGGTAAATAGGTACGGAACAGATCCCGAATCCGTTGTATAACGAATCTAGTTTAATTGGCGGTCAGGATGCCACCCCTTTTTGAATTTGACTTTTAGTTCACCCACTGCATTTTAATGAGAATGGTGTGTGTTTCCCATGGAAGTTTCGAGGTCTACTTCAGATTCAGATATACAGATGTACCATACATACCGACAGTTTGGTATATCTGTATATTTAAGTTCATGAAAAAAGCAGATAGATGGATCATTCGGGCAGACGGATGTGCCTCTGTCCCGCGGGCATCGAATTAATGTCAAATTATACTTCAAAATGCGTGCAAATTTTACGCGCGCTTACGAATGAAAATGATACCCGAGGAAAAAAAACCGACAGATGGAAACCGCAGAAGCCGCAGCAACAACAATGCTACAAATTATAAGCCCGCAGGGGGCTAAAAGTGGGGTTCCCTGCCCAACATCCCTCCCTACCCCTTCTCGTTTTTCACTAGCCTTGGGCCAACTTTAGCGCTCTACAACAGAAGTTTCTCCCGCCCAGCTGGCTATGAAAATCCGCCAGCAGCCATGGGCGGCAGCTTTGGTTGGGCGTGGCTGCAGCGAGCTGTCCACAGCGAGACGAGCTTGCAGTTTTTAAAGAACTGCTATTTTTGAAGTTGGTTTTACTTTTTGTGCAAAGCTTTGTCGGTTTTTTGTTTGGCTGCGTGTCTGGTGTTTTTGGGATCATTATTATCTCAGCTAGGGCCGATCCTGCACCAGCAACAGCCCCCCTTTCTTTCCCCTTCGCAAGAGCCCCATGGGCTTGTTGTCATTGGTAATGTGCACGCAAATTTGCCGCCATCCTCACCCTCACCGTGCGCTCTGTGATTCCCCGGTTCGCTACCCGTTTCATGTTGTTCAGTGTAGTGAAGTGTAAATCTGCGCGTCTCTCGTTTGCTTTCCAGCTGCGTTGGTGGGTGCGTCTATCTGCGAATTTCTGTGCGTGTTTCAGTGCCGTCTAGCACATGATTAAGCTGCAAGCAGCCCGACACTCCAGGGACGAAATGGGAACGACAGCCCTTGCTGGGCAGGATTAGTACTTGGTCTGGAGATCGACGCATGGCAGCACACTTTTAGCTGCACTTTTTTAGCTTTTTTAGCTGCACACTTTTAGATGCAAGCGGAAGTTTTGAGTTTGTCATTGCAACTAAATGTATGAGTTAAAAAAAATCTACACTTCTCAACTTTAAAATAGTTGAAACAATTAAAATAAATCAAACAGAAGAGCGTGGATGCGAAGATCGGAGCAAAAAGCTTACCCAAAATTGAATTTCCAATGAGGAGCAAGGAAAAGTCAGGAAAGCCAGCTTAGACGCCTCAATCCAGGCGAGATTCCTCGCTGGGTGGTGGACAGGGTTGAGTGACAGCGATGTCCCAAAACGAAGACATGCAAGGAGCAGAAAGGCAGCGTCCTGGAGGGTAATGCCCGACTTGGTTATGTGAATGTGAGCAGGGCCCCGTGTGTTCTTTTGTGTGAGTGCGCGGTTAGCAAAGCTGCAAATGCGCTTTCAGTTGATTAAATTAAATCGCTAAAGCAGCTGCAGGCTATGAAAAATGCAGCTGAAGAGATCTCGAGTACCACCCCCTGCTCCATCATCATCATCATTGTCATCATCGTCGTCCCTTTTGGGACAGAGTGGGCGTGGCCGGGGCCAGTGCACTCAGCGTAATGGCGACAAAAGGCGAAGGAGGAAGACCGCAAAGTATTTACCTATTTCTTTTCGACTTTCGAGCGCAGGGGAGACATCGACATCGACAGCAGCGCAGCAACCCGAGCAGCATCCACCTGCATTCCAATTGTCACACACACACCCAGACACATCGTCGCTACCGGCTGCACTTCCGTTTCCGCCGGGCTGTGCTGCCTTCTTCTGACGCTTCAGCTCCATTTCAAGTATGTTTCCTCCTGCGGCACTGGGACGACTCCCACTAAGTTACTAGGAATAAGTTACCGGAGTCTGGGCAATATCCTCGGGTTGCAGCTTCGGTACTGCGCTGCACGGGGATTAGAGATTTTTGTCAATGAAGGTAATTTGCCGAAGATTTTGTCTAGAATTTCAATTAGATTGACGTTTTCTTATGTCGTGCGGGCAGCTACACAGAAGGGGGTTTCCTTATGTACTTATAGTTATTCTTCCATCAGGAGTCTCAAAAGAAGATAGACGAAGCCCCAATCCCAAAATTGTTTATGGGATTTTCAGTTTCAGCGACTTTTGTTTGGGCACATTCATACAACCCGAAGAATGTGGTAATGAGAATGAGAAAATTGTGCTCCAGCAGGTCTCCTAAAACTGATCCACTTAAAGCAGCAATGCAAATGACTTTATTAACTTGGGCATAACGCAATCAACAACTGTGGGGACGTAACAGAACGCTAGCCAGCATCAGGATGGGTTAGCTTTGTCCACACCGGCGAGGCACTAAAAGGGGAAACTTAAAAGGAACCTGAAACTAGGAGTCCGACTGAGTGCCGGCCCCGGGGATTATCAGTTGGTTAAATTAATGCTAATTAGTTAAAAAATATATGAGAGTCGTTTGCCTCCCTCCGATGAGTAAGGGAAAAATGCCAACGTTTTGTTGCATTTCCGCTTGGTGCTAAGAAAAAAATTTGTATGAATGCATAAAATATGAAACAAATGCGGCGCAGACATGACAAACCAGAAGTCGACACAGTGGGGCACATTGCAAATTGAACAAGTATAAACCATTTTCGAACCGATGCGTAGAACATATTTTTGGAATGCCTTTTGTCGTAACTGAAGGTACGTGTAGAACTTTTTATCTAAGACTTTCAATATTTAAAAGTCTTCATGATTGAATGTGAACAACTTAAGAGAATTTGTTTACTCATTCTCACATTGTCACACTGTGTTGGAATACATAAATAAAATTAAAATATTTAAGAAGAACTATTTGTTACTTCCCATAGAACGTACTAAATTGATTGTTCATACACCTCTTTCATGATTTCCTGTTTTTAGATGCCCACCGTGCCAGTCGGGCGCTTCCTGGCTCATAATGAATAATCATAAAAATTGCATAAATTATGTGCCGACGCCGTCTTGCCCAACGCCTGTGGCGGCAGCGACGGACAACAGGGACGCAAACAGGAAGGCGAGATGGTGATAGGATGAGAAGGGAAAAGGGGCGTGGCAGTCGCATAGGATAGAGACACAACGGGCGCAAATGAAATGCAGAAATGTAAATCTAAAATAATTTACGCGCCTTTGTTGACTGCAGTTGCCGAGGCCGTAAGCCCCCCGTAAGCCGTCCACCTACAGGCTATGCTCCTTGTTGCCTTCTTTTCCAGCCGTGTAACTGTTGCTACACAAAATGGCGTCATCGTTGGTAACTTGTCTGAGTCCTGGCTCGACCACCTCCACCAGTCGGCGGCAGAGAGCTATGCGCCCTGGCCTGCATTTGCATTTATGGCACGGAATAATCCATTATCAGGCATTTTGCAGGTTGCCTTGGCAAGTAATGCAGCATTCTGAGCCGGCAGCAGTAAAAGAGAGGCGGAATAGGATTGGGTCCACCGACATATAGGGGTAGCTAAGCCTTCTAGCTTTAGTTTAAAAGTGGCCAGCACGCTGCAGATTAATTTGCCCTCAGACGCGCCCTGAACGGGGATTAAAACATTTTAAGTTAGCTGCAGTGAAGAAAGAATCAGTGGGCACGTGGTAGAGGTAACAAAACGAACAGTATCATACAAAAGACACTAGAATTATTCTAATTATTATTCTAATTATAATTATAATTATTCTAATTATAATTATTCTAGTGTCTTTGATCATACTGTCGTACTAAATTGCAGTAAAATAATGTGGTCGGAAATTTTAAGAAGGTCTTAAGATCACTATGGTTTTGTCAAATAAAATATTTAACATAATAATAATAATTTTGAGAATGGGTGTATAGTAGGAATCGCGATTGGTTTCATGGTTGAAACTTATGGGCACGCACTTTATTTAACTTGCTGTGAAGTAAAACAAGGCCTATAATAGACTTGCCTAATTAATTTAATTGTTTAATGTCATGCGGTCAGGTGTCTGGCTGTGCGTTCGTTGAATGGCGAAAAATCTGTGTTAAGGCTTCGTGGACACGCGATGGGAGGTCGGGATAAGTGCGATGGGGAGCAGTTTAGCCATGGCAGCAGCCACTACTACCATTTACAGAAATTTCGTTCTACTTGCTTTTGTTGATCGTAAATGATTTATGGGACGACCGGCGTTGCTCCCACCACAGCCCGAGTGGAGTTCCTCACTTCGCCCACCTTAGCACTTTGTCCTAAGTTGATACTTGGGGGTTCTTCCGAGCATGTGCATCAAGAATGGGGACATGGGGGAGCCCGCATAAATAGTTTCTTGACTAAAAACTTCCAGGCACAATAAAGCAAAAGCCTAATGAGTTGTCATTAGTTAGCCGCGTGGGGACTGCGAAAAAGGGGCCAAAGCATCAGATGAGAAAACCATCCAAAACACCTCAATAGCGGTGAATACTAAGCTTAAAGGAAGAACGCTAAACGCCGATGAAAATAGCAGTTCCATGCAGAGTCCTGCGCAATTAGCCCCCAATTGTAATGAGAAAATAGAAAAATACACAACTGATTTTTTTGGCATTTGGCAAGAGAAATTAATTATCTAAAACTCATTTGATGAAAAATGTAAACATTCTGTGGGAGCGAGTGGAAAAATTCAAAATAGTTTCACAACAATAAGGGGCGGGGGTTGCACATGCGTGGGCATGTCCTTGAATAGCTTTTGGTGCCATGAACGGCATGTCCTCGACATCGTATTCCTATTTCAGCTTTTTCTTTTCGTCCTCGCTCTCGTTTCAGGCTTTTGGGCTGTCAATCATGCAAAAACTGCAACCGCCGCATAACCGCTGGTTTATAATAGTTAGCCCATAGGAAAAAGGACGTGGCGGACCGGAGGCTGGCGGCAGTTCTGCGGAAGGGGATGCGTCCTGGTTGTTGCCTGGTTTCGGCAAAAGCTTTTCAAACTTTTTAATTATGCAGCAAACAGAAAACTTTGTGGTAATTTCGTTGCAACAGTTGGCTAGGACTGCAGGACGCCAGGACTCAACGGCAGGAACGTCAACGTCACCAGCAGCAGGCAGGTTGACTAATTGAGTTAGGCACGGGGCCGGATACATGTAAGTGGGGGTTGCGGGTCATCGTGCCTTTTGGCAATAATAATTTGCCAACAATTTTAAAGTGCATCAATCACAATTAGTGACCGGAATATCCTAGTGCAAGTGTGTGCGGAGAACAAAGTCCGGCAGAAGGACATTGCGAATTCATAGCAAATTGTGTCAATTTTGTAAGCGTTTAGTCGGTTACACATTTCAATTTCCAGTTGTTGGCATTTAAAACAAATTGAAAGCTACTCAGTTATCGTCTACATTAGATTATAGAAGCTTAAATTTTCCTCACCTTCGAAAGCAATTTGGGATCGAACGTAAATCAATATTTTTTAAGACTCATAAGGAATTTTCCCGTTTTTGCAGAAAACTCGCCATATATTGTAGATCTTCAAAGCGACTTCGCTACTTAATCACACAATCAAGCACAGTGAGAGAAACACAACAATTAAACACAAACTTCTTTATTAAAGTTTTTTATATCATAGAAAAATTTCTTTTTATATTGACCAGAAAATTAACTAAAAATATACCAAATGATTTAAAGATTAATAATTCAATTCACATTTTTTAAAATAATTTTTCAATGAGTTTTTTCGAAATTATGAAAATATCGATTAATTACACGTTTCCTAATTTCCGCAAGTGTAGTTTCACATATGTGCAACGATGATGTATATGTACAATAAGCCTAAGCCGATTTAATAAAAGGCATTAAAAAATATCTATTTTGCCGAATGAAAAATATGAAATCGGCACAAAGTCAGCATCAGCAGAAAATAGAACAAGGGTCCTTTCACCCCCCCTTTCTTGGCACACACACACAGGCACACGCACACTGGCATACACTCAAGTTGATTGGAAAAGTGCCCGCCTCTGGCTGGAAAAGGATGAAGAAGCCCATAAATGTTGTAGCCCCAAAATGAACACACATCCCTTGGAGATTAAGGAGCTCGGTGGATCGAAGGAGCTCGGTGGGGAAAACGAATCAAAGGCTAACTGACCGCCCACGCATGATTAAAAACTGGAGTTTTGGGACTTTCCTTGGGGGAGTGCCTGGGTGGCTGGCACCTTTCAAGATGAGTAAATGAGCATTGAAGCGTTCAAGATTATCAATATGCATGATTGCGGCGACCAAATTGTAGTTAAGTTCAAGTGGACACTCAAGCTGGGTTCCAAGAGGAAGAAAGAAGATGTAAGAAAATGTGATATGGGTGTTGCATGATTAAAGGGGGCTAAATGAAGCATTTATCCACTCACTTGAGCAAAACGTTAAGCGTCGAAAAGAATTCGATTGTGCATAAATTTTTTCTGCCTTCTGATATGCGAATCAGGCCATCGAGTGGCTTCAAGGACTACGAGAATTCGCGGCATGAGACCGTCCTTCGAGGTACGCGGAGCGGCTTGGATACGTGGGCTATGCGCAGTTTATTGTTTCACACCTGCCCATTATCCCACCGGCAGTTGTCTCCGGCACTTTCCCAGCACTTTTAGTACCAGCAGATTTGATAACCACAGAAACATGCAAAGAGCATTTCAACTTTTACCTACGAAGCACGGTAATCCAGCAAATATGTAAACAACTTACCAAAAACCCATATTATGTACATATAAATTATATATTCAACTACACCTCGCACTCTATGCCATTTACATGAAAAACTTTTGCTTGTCGAATCTTTACAACATCAAAACATTTTCTATTTTTGACGATGATGTCGATGCATACCAACGGCAATCATTAAAGAGCTCGGGCTCTAACAACAAGCCCAATTGGGTGAACAAAATCTAAATCATATTTCCTTGATAATTTCCACAGCCTGGGATTAATTTATTTATTGCAATTGACCTGCCCAGCCAAATCCGATTATGGGATTAGTTGAATTGTTGTCAGAAAAGAGGATACTTTAATGATTCGAATTAATTTTTTGTAGAAGCAAATAAAAGCATTAAATGTGTAATTAGAGCATCGCCTTTCATATTTTACGATCCCTAATTGCAAGCAGGCATAGAAAAATGAGACAATCGAGCTTAATCAAAAGATATTTCTGCATTAACCAACCCTAGCATCATTTATTTCACCACAGCTGCAATTATCGATTTATTGCAATTGGAGTTCATGTGTTTTATTGCTAATTGGGACTTCAAAATGCCGTTCGACCAACAGCCATTGCGGCATCCACTCTTTTAGTATATACTATTGTTCACAATATATAAATAAATGGAGAATCTAAATTCAGTTAACTGCTACTTTGAGATTACAAACATACCAATTTTATTAAATTATTCATTGATTCATTCAATGGTTTTTCTTACTATACTATTTACTCATATCCTCATACAAATGGTTAAAAATCTTTAAATTCATATTTTAATTTTATTTTTCTGTGATCCAATTCTTAAAAGTTTGTATATCTATGCAATTCAAAAACATACTTGAAGAGTGTGGGGTGACAGATTGCTGCGTAGTTGCCATTACAGACTTCGACGTTCATAAGCTCATATGTACGACATGGCTAGTGATCCTGGTCCTATACTCATATCTATAAATAATTGATTGCATAATCTATATTAAATGTTCGGAAACGGATTCTTCAACCTGTACATTAAAGTTACATACGTGATACGTGTTTGATGCTCGTTGTGTGTGTGGCCCTGAGATACATTTGGTGATGATAACCTAGTGATCTGTATCAACAAGGAGCCCATCTTTTCACTGCCCATGCGACAGTGGTTAGGTCAGCTACGATGAATTAACTTAGCACAATACTGGTCAACTGCAGTCAATTAGACTCATTTGTAGGAAATTCGAGATATATTTAGTTTAAAAGGTAATAACTCGATAGAAAGCTCTTTTCGAATCAACTACAAGTGTGAACACACAGCTCCACTTCCACCTTACTGGCGTCCAAAGTGTGAGAGTGTTTTTCGGTCGAGTGCTGTGCTCGTAAAAGAAAGCCGCACTGGAAGCCCAGCAGGAAGTGTTGTAACTCGCACTTTAACAGATTCACCAATGCCACACACACAAAAAGTGTGGCTATCATGTCGTACACTTGATTTTGAGAACGGCACTGCGGCGGGGTCCTGGAGGGTAATATCTACGCACAGCATTTTGCTGAGCTAGCTTCGGTTTTAATTGCGGCTGGTGTAGCTGTTTCTGGCCACATAACCGGAAAATATATGCAGGATACCAAGCGGTTTATGTGCCATTATGAAGATGATACCCCCCCACTAACAAACAATTTGTGTGTGGGCGTTGGCTTTTATGAGCCTAGGCGAGCTCTCGAATGCTAGTTATGTAATCTGTCCAAAATATCCGTCTGCAATTAAAAACATTTTCAAGTCGTTTATTCTATATTTGGCGAGGAGTCGAACATAGGGGAAGGAAACTCAACAAAAGGATCGTAAAAGCGACTTTATGAAAATGTCTAAACAATTTTGTGGATTTAGGTTTATGAATTTATCGGAATTTTTTATAGCCCACTTTTATTGCCTGAGAGCGTAAGGCAGCACAAAAATTTGTATTTGAATATCAATAACAGTTTTAGGCGAAAATAGGTATAGTTTATTCTGAGATTAGCTATGGATTTAAAATTCTAATTAATACATGTAAAAGACGAAAATCTATTTGGGCTTTCCCAAACAAGCAGTTTTCAGTGACCGTAGCGAAATCAATTAGAGAATCCCATTCCGCAAATGCTACCCCAACAAATGTACACTTAAAACACATTGCCTGTGCAAACTAATCCAAGGCCGAGCTAAAATCCTTCTGGCTGGGAAGCTAATTCCGGAATCCTCGTCAATAGAAACGGTTTCAAATTAATTAATAAAATTCTCGTTTCAAGTGGGCCAGCTAACAAACAAACAGGCAAACTAGAATGAAAAGACTTGCGTTGAAAACGAATGTTGGTGAAGAAGTTGCTTATGCCAAGGCACGTGTGTGTGGGGCTGCTGTTTCCAAAAATGCCCTCTAACAGTCAACCACCTCAGAAACTGTTTGTTGCCCAAACCAAAGAGCAAATACTTCAATAAACGAAATTAAATATTTGAGCATGGATTGAAACATTTTCCTCAGCTTTTAAGGCGGACACAACAGGGTAAATCGAAAAAGAATTGAACACATTATGCCTCGCATTGGCAACAAATTAAATAATTGCTGCAAAAAGTTTGCCATCCGCAAATATTTCGACAAATAAACGTAAATAAACCATGGGTTCTCTAGACGCTTTTTCGGTATTGTTAGAATTTTTGAACAAATGTTGCCTTTTGTTAACTCACTTAGACATCCTTCGCACCAGTTCTGGCTTTGGCCGTTCCCGTTTTGTCAAATATTTTGTTTGCCACATTGTTTAACTTTTGACCCGATTCGTCCGCCTTGCTCCATGGTTCCTCTGTAATTAGACTTTAATTGAGCAATTGTAACCATCTCAGGCGAGTGTAATTCATTGGCGTTTTTGCCAAAATTGAGCCTGAGTTCCAAAGCCAACACCTTTTTGATGTCTAACCCTGGGCAAAGGAGAAAAGGCAGCATTTTGGATCTGAATCAAACTAATTAGGCGCAAACTTAATTAATATTTGATGTTTTTTTTACCAGTTTGTCTTATTACCATGACGGCTCGGCCAAAATCGCTCCAGACCTTCTCAAACCTTAAGTGGCCCTCGTCATTTGCCTGGCGACAGACAGAAGAAGCATAATGATAACTTTAGATGATATTTCGGGATTGGGCTTAATTTGGCTGAGTTTGAAAACATTTGATAAACTTGTCGCTAGGCAGGTGCCATCGCAGAAAGGGATTCGCAATATGCCTACTGATTTTGTGGGCATGTAGAGCGATTCAAATCACAAAATGGTAAGGTCAGATGAGGCGCAAAAGTTTTTCTAATGTTTATTGGCGAACTTTTTCATTTTTTACAACTTTTGTAGAAGTTTACGTCGTACATTTCCAACCCCCCGATTGCATTCTGCCTTTTCTGTTGTTGCCTAGGATCGTCCCCGGTCATTTTAAAGTTTAAATTATACTAGGGGGGAGTCTGAGGTCTGAGTGGTCTGGAATCCAACGATTGTCAGCACATTAGGCCTACGAAGTTGTCGAAGAGGAGTGGTGGGCAGCCATACTTGGAATTAAACTTTTATCGCATCAATTCCGAGAGTTTTTCCGCGTTTCCATGGCAAAGTTTCATTGTTGGAGAATTTTCTGATATTAATTTCTTTATTTAAAATCTCCCTAGTCGCCGAGATAAGGCGAATAAACGGTACTCACCCTTCTGGGGATAGGTGCCACTTACCTGCAAGTGAAGAAAAATATATGAAAACAAGAGAGAATGCTATAGTCGAGTTCCCCGACTATCAGATACCCGTTAATCAGCTAGTGTGATTGCGAACGCAAAATTTTATAATTTTTCTGAGATATCGATAGATAATTGGGAAAAAAATGATAAAAAATTTAAAAATTGCTTAAAAGTGTGGGCGTGGCCGGCTTAGCGGCGTTTTTAGCAAATCGATAAAAATTTACAAGACTAAAACATTATGAAAAAATATCGAAAAAATTTTCTATAATTTGGGCGTGGCAGTTTTATGCGGTCTAAGTGTGTAAGAATGGGCGATAGAAATCGATATAAATTTACAAGACTAATAAAAATGTGAAAAGAGATCAACACATCTACTCTGCGAGTAACGGGTATAGTTACAATATTTGGAAGTTCTAGCTAGAGAAAACGATATTTTTTAGTCAGCAATATAGTAAAGTAGTAAGGGATCTACCCTTCAAAGTCTTATATAACTATTGTATATTTTTTACAGCCGCAACATGATTTTTATGCCTGCTCTAAACTTGCTTGTGTACAACGTACTTGTAGGTTACATAAGCATGGAAATCAATCGAATCATAAATGGTAAGTTCTTTGTAAGGACCATCTCCTAATCACTGAAGTCTTTTTAGTTTCTACAGCCCAGACAAGTCTTTGGCAGAATATTCCTATTATCGGCCAGATGTTCGCTCCGTTACAACCGGAAACCAATTATGGAGTGGAGTTCGGGGAAAGCATGTGGGACTTTAACCTATATGTAAACATCTTACTGCTTCTCCCCGCATTTTTTCAGGTAAAAGACCACATAACTCGGGGACCACATTAATGTACCGAATTCACAACCAGATCTATCACATCTCCTTGCTGGTGGCGATTGTTCTCATGTGGAACTGCTACCTTCACCAGTGTCTGGCTGCTTTCCACCTGAAGATGGTGTGGCACTTGTGGTGGAGCGACCTATGCTGGAGCTACTACGCTTCTCTTGTCCTTTTCGGATTCCTGTTGACCATGCTGCACTTTAGTCTGATTATAGCAACCGTTATGTATCAGATGCAGATCGACGGAGATCCCAAACCTCGGATCCAGTCCGAGGCTCTCCCAGAGCAGCAGCCACATCCCGCAGAGGAAATTCAGGAACGAATGGCAATGGCCCAGACCATTAAGATCTAAAAAATCAGACACTAAACGACGGAGCACAGGTTCAGCCGCCTTTAAGTGGGTCACCATCAGTCAGGGGCTTAACCTTGCCGCATCTACAAATACACTGGGTCGGTGGTTCAACTAATAAATATGCCAGAAAACACCAGACACACAGATACCCCGCACGCACACACCAGCACACTACCGCAGACCAGGACATGTACAAATGAATCGCAGCTGAGGGCCGGTCGAGCATCGGGAAATAAAACCATTAAATATTTGCGGTTAAACGCACCAAAAACAAACCGCAAAAGTAAATCATATCCAGAGCAGGCATTGGACATGGCCAAGCATCCGAGGCAAAGAATTTCTCTTGCCTCACCCGACCGTCGTCCGGCATTTGTAGGCAAAAATATTAGATTAGAAATTAGAAAGGCATGGACATGCCCCGGATTGGATTGAGATTGGGCAGGCAGCAGACCAGAGCGCCATTAAATTGGGGATGGGATGCAGGGCAGGAAACTGACTGCCAACGGCCTGCCAAAAATTCCAAATGGTCCATGGCCAAGAAGCATAAATCATTGAAACTGACATTTCACCATTTCACTGGATTTGTATGTATATGCCAAAGGTTTGGCCAATTCTTGGGGAAGAAAGTGTTTTTTGGTGGTCGAGGAATTTGCATAGATATCCGTCGTTTTTCCCAAGGAACTACTGGGACAATCGCCCTGGAGTCGAAAATATGGATCCCTGTGTGTCCTTTATAGGTTCCCCTTTTCCCTTGAACTAGTTCCCCCCCAGAGAGCGGAGCATATCAGAGCTCCGAAACGAAATATCGTCATCTCTATTTCATCTTAATCTATGCTAAAAGCCAGCTCCCTCCACTTGAAGGGAATATTGATTCCGTTTCATATTCGGAGGGATTTGGCAGGATGTGCCTAATACCGTAAATGGGGGTCAACTTAACCTCATAGCAAGAAATGTCAGCAAAATCACGATATCTGAGCCAAGGTATTTTTATTGTCTTAAACAGCCTGAAATATATATTATTAGGAGCAATTATTAACTTTAGGGAAACGGTAAGTGAGCGCATGGTTTTTGTGACATCCTGGCTTTTTGGGCTGTCTAATAATTTCACAAGTTGGCAGTGCCGAGTCCTAAAATTCCGGTTTACCTTCTTTTCGACCTGAAATTTGTTCCCGTCCAATTTATCAGTCCAATATGTCGACGATAAAGTTTCTGCGATCCTCCACACACAACGCACTTCGGTCCAGCCTCGGATGGTGCCGCCTTGCTGCCTCAAGACCACGCTATGATTACGACCTTGTGGTGCTCGGCGGGGGCTCGGCGGGATTGGCGTGTGCCAAGGAGGCTGCTGGCTGTGGAGCCCGCGTGCTCTGCTTCGACTACGTCAAGCCCACTCCAGTGGGCACCAAGTGGGGCATCGGCGGCACCTGCGTGAATGTGGGCTGCATCCCCAAGAAGCTAATGCACCAGGCCTCGCTGCTGGGCGAGGCTGTTCACGAGGCGGTGGCCTACGGCTGGAATGTAGACGACACGAACATACGGCCCGATTGGCGCAAGTTGGTGCGCTCCGTCCAGAACCACATCAAGTCCGTCAACTGGGTGACCCGCGTGGACCTGCGCGACAAAAAGGTGGAGTACGTAAATTCGATGGCCACCTTTCGCGACAGCCACACCATCGAGTATGTGGCGATGCCAGGTGCCGAGCACCGTCAAGTGACCTCAGAGTACGTGGTGGTAGCCGTCGGCGGGAGGCCACGCTACCCGGACATTCCCGGAGCCGTTGAACTGGGCATCACCAGCGACGATATATTCAGCTACGAGCGAGAGCCGGGTCGTACCCTTGTGGTGGGCGCCGGATACGTGGGTCTCGAGTGCGCCTGTTTCCTTAAGGGTCTCGGCTACGAGCCCACTGTCATGGTGCGCTCCATTGTGCTGCGCGGCTTCGATCGCCAGATGTCCGAGCTGCTGGCCGCCATGATGACTGAGCGCGGCATTCCCTTCCTGGGCACCACAATCCCCAAGGCCGTGGAGAGGCAGGCGGACGGACGGCTGCTAGTTCGGTACCGCAACACAACCACCCAAATGGACGGCAGCGACGTTTTCGACACCGTGCTGTGGGCCATTGGGCGCAAAGGTCTCATCGAGGACCTCAACCTGGACGCCGCCGGAGTGAAGACTCATGACGACAAGATTGTGGTAGACGCCGCGGAGGCCACCAGCGTGCCTCATATATTTGCAGTTGGGGACATCATATATGGTCGACCAGAGCTAACGCCGGTGGCCATCCTGTCGGGCCGCCTGCTTGCCAGGCGTCTGTTCGCCGGCTCCACGCAGCTGATGGACTATGCCGACGTGGCAACCACAGTTTTTACTCCGCTAGAATACAGTTGCGTCGGCATGTCGGAGGAAACGGCCATCGAACTGCGTGGTGCTGACAACATCGAGGTCTTCCACGGCTACTACAAGCCCACAGAGTTCTTTATTCCCCAGAAGAGCGTGCGTCACTGCTACCTCAAGGCCGTAGCCGAAGTGTCCGGGGACCAGAAGATCCTTGGCCTGCACTACATCGGCCCAGTCGCCGGCGAGGTCATCCAGGGCTTCGCCGCAGCCCTCAAGACCGGCTTGACCGTAAAGACGCTTCTGAACACGGTGGGAATCCACCCCACCACCGCCGAAGAGTTCACCCGGCTGTCAATCACCAAGCGATCTGGTCGGGATCCTACACCAGCCTCCTGTTGCAGTTAGTTCCGTGCCTTGGAGATAGGTATCTTGTGGTGAGAAACAAAGCATATTTCTTTCACTTCAAGTATGTTTCAGTCCGTATCTACTGTCGATTTTAGTACGTGAAAGGCTACACACCATTTTCATTCTAATTAAAAAAAATTGGTCACTTAATGTTGGTTGATTGGTGCAGAGAAAAATTTAATATTTGGCAAATAATTTGAAAACACTTTCATATTCTCACTCGTTGAAAAGCATATAGCAGGAACCCATTTCGATCGACTTGCCAAACAAATTTTAAAATTTGTACTTCCCAATCCCACTAGCTTACAGTCAAACTCGATTTAAAATAATGATTACGTGGAACTATTTTTGTAGACACATCGAAAGGTATCGGTTCCATTCAAACTTGCGTGTTGTTTGCACAAAACTCTCAAATCGGAAAATAATGGTTTATAAAACATAATGATGCTATTTTCTGCAAACCAAACCATTATTTTTATTTATTTCGTAATATACGGCAGGTATAAATATAGTTTCCCGATCCGGAGAGCTTTGACTTGTTTAATAGAAATAAGACTTTTGGGAATTTAAGCAGACAAATAACGTTGCGTAGAAATGGACAGACGGACCGACGGACATGATTATATCGACTAGTTTGATCAAGAATAAATATACTTTGTATGGCCCGAAATGTGGGCTTCACTGCGTGGCAGTGGCAGGTTATGATTGGAATCTGCAAGGGTAAAAATTGATACTTTTGCCCAATTTTTTTTTATTTATATAAAGTTTATACAGTCCGAACGCATCTACTCGTAAACATGTCCCAACCGGATCTGAATTGCACTTCTTTGACGAATAGCTCGTTGGGATGTGTGGCTCACGTTCTTTTGATTTGACACTTTATTATAAATGACAGAGCCACACTTAGTAAGTCGGGGAAGCACTGAAAACCCACAGAGTGATTGCTATTTTTGACATATGAAGTTTTAATTTATGAAGTTGGTGGTGAAAAACACTTTGTTCCCCTGGAGGTGACCTGCGTATCCATTTCCGAGTCCGGTGGCGTATCGGTGACCCGGAATCTTGCGAGTGGCGCCAGAATCTGGGACACACCCATCCACCCACACACACACACACACACACACACCATGGCTGCTCGTGGCACGAGCAACAACAAACAACAAGAATAAAAAATTTTGATTAATGTATACTTCCGATTTGCATAAATCTTACTTTAGCATTTTGGGCTTCGCACGCTCTCGTTCTTGTTCTCTCAGCATCTATTATAAATTATTTTTTTATTGCAACTGGCCGATTTTCGGCCCCGCTTGGAAGCCGTATGCTCCCAGTTAAATGTTTGCCCAGGCGTTATTTATACGTTTGTTTGTGCCGGTCATCAAAGGAGGACCTGTCCAGGTGGGCCGGGATCCAGGTCAAGGCGGTGCATCTGTCCGTGAGCTCCGCGCTCCCAAAGTCTCCGCCGTAACTTTTCGATTAGCTTTGCCAACTCATTTAACAAATGGTCTGGCTGACAGTAAGAAATATAACAAATTTAGCCCGGCCATCGCAAGGAGTCTCCGGTAGTTTTCATTGCAACACCTTAGAATCATAAATTGTGACCTGACCGCCCAGCTGCAGCTGCAGCGGGCGGCAAAAGTTTTGCTCATCCCGAAGTTTGGCTGTAAGTTAAAGCACCCGCGGGTAATTTGATAAAGCGTAAAATTTTGCACTTAAACTATTTTCATCTTCAGCACCCCCATCCGCAATCCGGGTCCCGAACCCGAAGTTGGCATTTGGCAATTGCATTGTTGCTCCCATTATTGTTCTCCGGTTTTCGGGCAATGGTATCTTGACCCGCTCCCAACCCCGGTGGGCAGGAAGGGAATGTCTTGAATTACAATACGGGAAAAGTGCGGAAAAGTTTCTCTGATTGCGTGTCCAAGTGGTCGAAACACTGCTCCTTTTCAGGCTCCTTCTTCAGATTGAGTGCTCTCGAATGCAAATCGGCGGCACAGGAATTGTTTTGGCTCCGCCGTTGAGACGGTGGAAAGTTTATCGAGAGCGAATCGGGTGAAATTATGCGTGTTGAAGTGGGTACGAATGGCGTGGCAGAGGCACAATACCCACCCACGGGCGACACCTCGATCACACAAGTCCGCACAACTTGTTTGCGAAATTGTGCAACCAGCGTTGGAACAAAGCTGCCTCAATAGACTAAAGTAAATTAAAAATCTCATTTAAATTAATCCTCGTCGAGGGTCCTTGTCCGCCACTCTATCTTCCTTCTGATGGAAGACGGACGGTTGGCGCTCTCATCAACGCATTACAAACAATTCCACTTGGGGCACGCAACCGCAGCAGCTTGTGGTTACTTGGTGGGCATGGCACACTGAGCACTTTCGATCGGAGGAGGGGAAGAGCCTAAGTCTTGTTTAGCAATTTGGAATTTTTAAATCCTATCAAATTGTGCAATCACAGTTTGATTTGTTTGCCCAGTTGAGACTGGTCTGGGGCACGAACAGGTGAGGGGATCGGAGTAACCGGAGCTCGGCACGTTCCACGGCAAGACCGAGTCAAAGGGCTTTCAATGATTCAATAGTTTAATTTCCAATTTCCATGCAAATAAACAAATATCCATTAGGATGAAGAACGAGTCGGAGTCGAATGGTAAGCAGGATGGCTTTCTATTTAGTTTAGTTATTAAATGTATCCATTTCCATTTACCAAATTACGCCGCAATTGTTGCTCGGACATATACGTATATCGGTTTGTCAGTCAGTCGTGTACATGTTTGCGATTCCCATTGTTGGGCTATGTTTGAGCTGCTCCGCATCTGCTAGGATCAAACTTTATCTGCATATGCATCGCCATCTGCATCTGGGTCTCCATCTGCCTTTGTATCCGGCTACAGGATCTGCATCTTCGCTGCGTGCTGAATGTGTAATTACGTAAAAGTTGATAATGTGTTGATTATTTGAGGTATTTAATTTATTTATGTAATTTTCGAGTTCCTTCTGCACTCTTGTTTCCCAAGCTTAATTGCAATTATTTAATTACATTTTAGCTTTAACTTCGGCATGTGTCTATTGTGTTTTGCGGTCAGTTTCCATCCTCAAACTCGCATTCGAGGAAAAAACAAACACATCTCAAAGGAACGCAAGCATTTGTGTATTTCTGTTGATTGCATTACAAAGAGGCCTCCTTTGTCCGAGCGGGCAGACACTTGACGATAATTTTATATTAAGTCTTTATCCAATTACTGCAGTAACTCAAATTAAAATTGATTATCGATTGCGACGGAAATTAATTGCTTACTTTTAGCCGTTTAGCGCTGGCTTCCTTTCGTCCCACATTCAGTTCAACGGCTTAAGGATGCACTGAATCCACAAGCGCTACCAGCTCCCTCAACACAAGCTTCTTTTCAACGATTCCGAGTGCTTAAATATGTGTGCCGTAATTTAATTTCATAAAATCAATTGTACCTCTGACCCCTCGGCTCGTCCCACGCCACACAGCCCTCGGCAAACTTTGCTCGCATTCACAGAATGACAAAATCATGTGACCAGGAGGAATGTGGCAAGGACTCAGCTAAAGGCGGGAGTTTGTAATAGAGGTGGCCGCGTGAGTGTCGACTGGGCGCTGATGAAAAACTACTTAAAATCGCCTTAAAATCACTACTGTTAAAAAATAATCAGTCGTCCAAAATTGAAACACATGGCCTTGAACTCAAAATGTATTTGCTACATCCATTTCATCACCTTTATGTAGAACTGTTTTTTCTTCTCTCAAAATAAACTCGAAATTAATCTTCAAAACCACTTCGAAGGTATTATTATGAATACCATTATTAAGCTCCTGACAATACTTAAGTGCACAATATTTACCTTTACCCTCTGTTAGAATTTGATGCCTCAGATAGAACAAGACTACCTATTCTTGAATGATCTGGGTATGGAGCTGACTGTGAAGACTGCTGTAGTATGTGCATATATCGAGGGTACACTGTACCTATAAGTACACAGCAACACTTAGTTGCATTGCATAAATAAATGTCTCAAGTGAGCGTGATATAAGATCACCCATTTATGCTTTAAGCTAAGTCAGCATCCCCACGCTGGCCGCTGGCCATATATGCGCATAAGCTCTCTCTCTCTCTCTCTTATACATATATATATACGCTGCTCTTCTGCCGCTGTCGACGGCGGCGCAGTCGCAGTATTTAGGTAAGATCAGACACTCTGTAGAGGTTAAGCGGGCAGAACCGTTTCTGCTACTCGAAGAGATAAGAAGAAATAAAAAGGTGGCCTGACGGCTGCACCCAACTGCAAGGAAAACACGTGTTCTCAATTGGTGGCATATATTGGTTTATTACATGGCGACCGTGAGGCAGGAGCCTGCGATCTGAGGACTACTGAGGAAATGCTGCTAATATTGCCGATTTGATTTGGGAATTCTAAACAGCGACAACAGGTGTGAGAGGCAGGCCGCCCCTTACACCAGTGCGGGAGACCTAGAGACGGGACACTGATGAAAAAAAAAAAGAAACAAAAATACTGAGTGAGTAGAGTGTGGTAATGGGCAAACGCGGATGTCAGGAAATCAAAAATAAAGGTATAGCACATATTAAGTGGCTATGATATACAAATAAAACACCGCCCCCATGGGCAACGGCACAGAAATTAACTGCCGAATTAGACTTTCTGAAAGAAAACCTCCAGCAAAGAAAGCCGAATACCACAACTCACTCAGCAAAAATAGAAATAATCAATGAAGAAATAACTGAAAATTCAACATCACCCAAGCCGAAAAGACCCGACGTCTGCATGAACGACTGCCCTCGACCATTGTAAGCCGCAACAGCAATTAGCACGGCATCCTGCGAGGGTAGGATTAGGATAAAGGATAAAGGATTCCACCGGCGCGCCGCACATGACAACAGCGAATGTCTACCAAGCAGACGTTCGAACACCCTGCTCCTGTCGAGCAAAGGGATCTGCCAAGTATCAAAGAGGTAATAGAGGTAGATCCGTCCGCGGGACCAAAGCCCTTGACCATACAAGAGTACAAGGCACGGACTGCAGCGAGGGAGCAGCCACCTAAAAAGAAGAGGGGTGGCCGCCGGATTAAGTTGCTCAGCGCCCGGAGGCTCAACATCGAACTACTGAAGACGGCAACTAATGAGGAAGACCAGCAGCGCTACAAAGAGCGCCTTGCAGCCATCAATCAACAACTTCGTGGTGCGAAGTAAAGCGGCGGGCTGCGTTATACGCCATAGCCTCAACCGCCCAAATATTATATTAATGTTGTCGATGCGGTTTCCGCTGCAACAAAATTACTAACTTATCAGGGACCCATTTCATAACTAACACATTATACTCAGTCCTAAACTTAAAATAAGTAATAATATTGTAAAATTGCAAATTGCAACCGATGTAAACTGAGTATAATGAATTCATCTATCAAGTAAAAATATGTTTAACAACAGTTTAGACCTATTAAAATTTCGAGCTATATTTATATCTGATCGAGATAACAATAATTGACCAATTCTCAAAGTTAAAATTCTATTTGTACTTTTGATATACAAATAAAGACTAATTTTCCCCATATCAAAATGGGACATAAGTCGTGGATACAACCCCACAGTTAAATTCAATGTACTTACTATTTCTGATTTTAGTTATCCTATCAGCCTTTTAACCTGGCCTTAAAACTTTATCAGTTTCACAAAAGATCGTTGAAAAGACTTACATGAGTCGAGCCAATGATTTAGACAAAATCTAATAGAAACTACACCAAAAAGGTACAAGTGCGATTACATCGCTAAAAGGTACATACATGGAATGGCTAAACTTAACCATATCCATAAACAATATTAGAGATGCTTTTGATAAATCCTATAAATGTATTAATAAAACCGCGCTGATCAAAACTCAGACGCTTATTTTTCACATAAAGGTATTGATAACACAATACAACACATTACAAAACCTAATAGTAACAAACAAAAGCAAACTCACTGAAGAACATAAAGTCCAATGCTTCAAAGTTCTCAGTTCATTTGGTAAAAGACTACATAATACCAGCGTTAGACACAGCATTATAATAGAAGTCCCAACAGAACTAACCAAAATAGCAGAATTCGACGAAAGCCAGTTAAGAGACTTGGACGAGTCGCAGCCGTTAGAAGATTTAGATATCGAAAGCGATATCGAATCAATAGAAGAATTAAAATTTAATACCGTACAACCAAATACAAGAAACATGGCCAACGCATTAGAAGCTCAGAGAGCATACGTTAAACAGGTATCTGCCACAGTACCTGAATTCGATGGTAAGAAACTCCATTTAAACAGGTTTGTGACAGCACTTAAGTTGACGGATCTAACTAAAGGAGATCAAGAAACTTTAGCAGTAGAGGTCATAAAGACCAAAATTATTGGCCCATTAAACTATAAAGTAGAACATGCGACAACGATACAGGCAATAATTACCATATTGCAGGCAAACGTAAAAGGCGAATCGCCTGACGTTATAAAGGCCAAATTAATAAATGCCCAACAAAGAGGCAAGACCGCGTCTCAGTATGTTACAGAAATAGACAGTATGCGTAAGCAGCTCGAGGCAGCTTACATAGACGGCGGATTAGACGCCGATAATGCTGACAAATTCGCGACTAAAGAGTCGATATCAGCAATGACCAAAAACTGTGCCAACGAGGCACTTAAAATGATCTTAACTGCAGGTACATTTAGTACATTCAACGACGCAATGGAAAAATACCTACATTGCAGTACAGAAATAACCGGCAATTCAAATACAGTCTTATTCTATAATGGGAATAATAGACGTGGTAATTATAATGCCTACTATCGTGGTAGAGGCAGAAATAATTATAACCATAATTATAACCAGAATTATAACCAAGGTTATAATAATAACAACAGAGGTCGCGGAGGCTACCGCGGCCACGGTAATAACAGAGACGGAGGTAACCGAAGGGGTAACCAAAGTCAGAATAATAATAACAACCGAAATGTGCGTAACGTACAATCGGAAAACAGCCAGACCCCCTAAAGCGATCAACAGTAAAAGTGTTTAAAGTAAACCTAAATCTGAGTATTTTCATTAAGACAAAAAACCATGAAACAAACACAGTTCTTACATTACTAATAGACACAGGTGCAGAAATTTCATTGCTAAAAGCCAAAGCAAAGGAATATAATAATATAAATTTCAGTAATATATCAAATATTACAGGTATTGGGCAAGGAACCATACAGTCTATAGGTACAGTAGATCTTGACATACGCATTCAGGATGTTCTAGTGCCACATGAATTTCATGTAGTACCTGAGAATTTTCCGATACCATGCGATGGCATAATCGGAATAGATTTTATCAAGAAATACAATTGCGTATTAGAGTTTCAAAATAACAAAGACTGGTTCACAATAAGACCCAATAACTTCAGTAGACAGATTAGTGTACCAATTACACATAACTTAGACTCCAACACACTCTTATTGCCAGCTAGATGCGAAGTAATCAGACAAGTCAAATTACTCACTAACGAAAAAACGGTGGTAGTACCAAATCAGGAGCTGCAACCAGGTATAATAGTAGCAAGCACCATTGCCGATAGCAAAAACGCATTGATTCGCATTATAAATACAAATAATAAAGACGCCATAATAGATAGCGCGAAGATCAAATGCGAATCAATGAAAGACTATGACATTTTTACAACACCAGTAGAAAAGGAAAATAGAACTGAAGAAATTTTAAAACAATTAAGATTCCCTAAACAATTCAATAATGAACTAACTAAGTTATGCACCGAGTTTAGCGATATTTTTGGTCTAGAAACAGAACCAATATCGGCTAACAATTTCTACAAACAAAAACTCAGATTAGGGGAAAAAACACCGGTCTATATAAAAAACTATCGCATGGCAGATAGCCAAAAACCAGAAATCGCCAGACAGGTAAAAAAATTAATAGATGATGGAATAGTTGAACCATCAATGTCTGAATATAATAGTCCATTACTTTTGGTTCCAAAGAAACCACTTCCGAATTCCACGGAAAAAAGATGGCGATTAGCAGTTGACTATCGTCAAATAAATAAGAAACTATTATCAGACAAATTTCCACTTCCAAGAATAGAAGATATTCTTGATCAATTAGGAAGAGCAAAGTATTTTTCATGTCTCGACCTAATGTCTGGATTCCACCAGATAGAACTAGAAAAAAGGTATAGAGATATAACGTCATTTTCAACAGCCAATGGCTCATATCGCTTCACGCGATTACCATACGGACTGAAAGTAGCACCAAACTCCTTCCAACGTATGATGACACTTGCATTTTCTGGTCTTGAACCATCGCAAGCATTTCTATATATGGATGACTTAGTAGTAATAGGTTGTTCAGAAAAACATATGCTCAAAAATTTGACTAACGTATTCGAGCTATGTAGACGACATAATTTGAAACTACATCCAGGGAAATGTTCTTTCTTTATGAAAGAAGTAACATATTTGGGTCACAAATGTACCGATAAAGGTATACTCCCAGATGACACCAAATATGAAGTTATAGAAAAATATCCTATACCAACAGATGCCGACAGTGCTAGGCGTTTCGTAGCCTTCTGTAATTATTACAGACGTTTCATTAAAAATTTTTCTGATCATTCACGCCACTTAACGAGGCTTTGTAAAAAGAATGTTCAATTCGAATGGACAGCAGAATGCAATGATGCATTCGAATACCTTAAAACAGAATTAATGAAACCAACATTACTACAGTACCCAGATTTCGGTAAAGAATTTTGCATAACAACCGATGCTAGTAAACAGGCATGCGGAGCGGTACTTACACAAGATCACAATGGTCAACAACTTCCAGTGGCATACGCTTCAAGAATGTTCACTCAAGGTGAAAGTAATAAGTCCACTACAGAACAAGAATTAACGGCCATTCATTGGGCCATAAATCATTTTCGACCATACATATATGGCAAGCATTTCATGGTAAAAAGCGATCATAGACCATTGTCATACCTATTCTCTATGAAAAATCCAAGTTCAAAACTCACTCGTATGAGGCTGGATTTAGAAGAGTATGACTTTACTGTAGAATATCTTAAGGGGAAAGATAACCATATTGCGGACGCCTTGTCTCGCATAACAATAAAAGATCTGAAAACAATCAACAGAGAAATATTAAAAGTTACCACCAGATCAAAAGCTAAACAGGAAAATTCCTGTAAGGACGAAGCAATAGTCAAAATACAAGAGGAAAAAGAGCAAACAATAGAAAAGCCCAAAGTCTATGAAGTTGTCAATAATAATGACACAAAGAAATATGTTTTAATCAAAATAGATAAACACAAGTGTTTATTAAAACGAGGAAAAACAATTGTTTCACGCTTTGATGTTGATGACTTGTATTCTAATGAAACATTTGATCTAAATCAATTCTTTCAAAGGCTTATTTCAAAAGCCGGAATGCATAAAATAACAAAAATGCGAATATCACCAAGCGAACAGATGTTCCAATTTGTATCACTAAATGAATTTAAAATAAAGGGCAACCGAGTACTCGAAAAAGTAGAACTAGCTATTCTACAAAAGGTGATAATTATAGACAAAAATGACGAAGCTCAGATTAAAGAAATTTTGACAAAATTCCATGATGATCCTATAGAAGGAGGCCACACTGGTATTTCGCGAACCCAGTCAAAAATCAAAAGATTTTATTATTGGCCCCAGATGACCAAGACAATCTCAAAGTATGTAAAGACTTGTTTGAAATGTCAACAAGCCAAAATTACAACACATACGAAAACTCCATTAACATTGATGCCAACGCCAGCAACAGCATTTGATACTGTTTTAATTGATACCATTGGTCCACTACCGAAATCGGAAGACGGAAATGAGTATGCAGTTACAATCATATGCGATCTAACCAAGTTTTTAGTAACTATTCCAACACCAAATAAAAGTGCTAAAACAGTTGCAAAGGCTATATTTGAATTATTTGTACTGAAGTACGGTCCAATGAAGACGTTCATTACAGATCAAGGTACGGAATACAAAAATTCACTTATGAATGAATTATGCAAATATATGCATATAGAAAATCTAACATCTAGCGCTCACCATCATCAAACTTTAGGAACAATAGAAAGAAGCCACCGAACTTTTAATGAATATATACGTTCATACATATCGGTTAACAAAAGTGATTGGGACATTTGGTTACCATATTTCACTTATTGCTTCAATACAACACCCTCAATAGTCCATGACTATTGCCCATACGAACTAGTATTTGGCAGACTACCCAGACAATTCAAAGATTTCAGTAAGATAAACAAAATAGACCCAATATACAACTTAGACGACTACTCTAAAGAGCTTAAATGCAGACTAGAATTGTCGTACAACAGAGCAAGAAGAATGTTAGAAAAAGCAAAAGCGGATAGAAAATTAAGATATGATAGGAATACAAATAATTTCGAATTAAAAATAGGAGATAAAGTATTACTTAGAAAAGAAACAGGTCATAAGTTAGATAAAAGATATGAAGGTCCTTATGACGTAGTAGATATAGGAATAAATGACAATATAACCATTAAAACAGGAAGTAAGAAACAACAAATAGTACATAAAGATAGGCTAAAAAAGCACAAATAGAATGAAAAAAAAAAAAGGGCAATCAATGCCAAACCTTTCATAATAAAACTTAAATAACGGCCTGATCAGCCAAAACAATATAACAAAGACATAGATATAATCGAATTTTTATTAATTCAAAATACATACATATTTTTTCTTTATTCATTTAAAAATTCTATATCATAAATAATGTTAATTCATTAAAAATAATATTTAAGTAATTTTTATTTTATAATGGTAATATAGTTGATAGAAAATAACTTCATTTCTTTACGTTATTTTAAAAAAGAGGGGAGGTGTAGTATGTGCATATATCGAGGGTACACTGTACCTATAAGTACACAGCAACACTTAGTTGCATTGCATAAATAAATGTCTCAAGTGAGCGTGATATAAGATCACCCATTTATGCTTTAAGCTAAGTCAGCATCCCCACGCTGGCCGCTGGCCATATATGCGCATAAGCTCTCTCTCTCTCTCTCTTATACATATATATATACGCTGCTCTTCTGCCGCTGTCGACGGCGGCGCAGTCGCAGTATTTAGGTAAGATCAGACACTCTGTAGAGGTTAAGCGGGCAGAACCGTTTCTGCTACTCGAAGAGATAAGAAGAAATAAAAAGGTGGCCTGACGGCTGCACCCAACTGCAAGGAAAACACGTGTTCTCAATTGGTGGCATATATTGGTTTATTACACTGCATCACGATCGCATCTCTTTGGCGGTCGAGCGTATTTGTTTTGTTGTTTAAAGCCAACAAGAGCCGCCGCTGCTGCCAACAGGCGGGGCAAACAGGATCTTGTTAAAGGGGGGTAGGGCAGGATCCTGCGGAAAGGAGACAGGAGACAGATGGGGAAGTATTTTCATTGTCTTGTTTGCCAACGTCGGGAGTCGCATATTTGACATTGGACTCCTGTGCGCTCTGATAGCGTGCCAGCCAAAACATCACAAATGGTTGGCAACTCTGGCAAACCGTCCGGCAAACACACACAGACACATAATTGCGAGTGTTTACTGTGTGCGTGTGAGAGTGCGTTGATTTGCTTTCGTTACTCTGCGGCTTTTGTGAAAGCCAACGCGGCGTATGTACAACGTGCGGTATATAAATGGAAACATTCACACAGAAGGAGAGACCTATCATTTATGCACAAACGGTGCCAACTTTCCAAGCACCAACTGCAGCAAAAGCGCGGCTTTCGACTGCCTTTTGCTCAGTTCTCCAGCGAACCCGGGTGAAGATATCCCTATCCTTCACCACCGACTCAGGATATAGTCCTGCACACATGGGCCTGCCACAATGTGACTTCACTCGCATAGAAAGGCAGAGGCAGAGACAAAAGAATGGCTCGTTTTAAACATTTTCAAATTAAATTAAAAACTGCACCAAGCAGTAGAAAGCCGTCGGAAAAAGCCACGAATAGAGGGGAGATTTGGTGGAGCAGGAAAAGCCACCGCCAACGAAAAAAAAATATTGAGATAAACGGGAGAATGGAAACGGAAGGCCGCCTTTGAAGTTTTTCTGATGCTCCAGCACTTTCAGCTGCTTTTGATTGCGTGAAGCAGCTTTCTCTTCAGCTTTCGGGCTTTGTTTTGTCGCCGGCTGAGTTTTTGGCCAGACGGAGCAGGGACTGAGAAGTTGCATTTCGAAGGGCCCGCCCGGGGCCTCAAATGAAATATGGATACAGCCATCAGTGCCGCTATTTGATTTTCTCTCGTAGAAATACAGTCGTTTATTAATATTTCAAACACCAGAAGATGTGAGTTCGCTTAAAATAGTGGAAAATCATAATCAAACGCGAACAACGATGGAGAACATCTAAGACCCATGTTCAGAACTGCAGCACAGGAAACCCCTTGGCAAATGGTAGGCACCTAATTCTTGTTAATTTTTGACTAAAATGATTATCTGATGTTCTAAGCTTTGGGGATTTTCTTTGAAGAAGTAAATTAAATAAGTTTCTATATTATTCTTGAAGTTGAGTCATATTTATATTCACGTCAATTGCTTATTGTAAAAGTTCAAGTACAGTATTTGTATTCTCGATCAATATCTAGGCTATATTCGTTTTGGCCATGTCCGTAAGTTCGTCTGTATGAGCATCGAAATTTCCACGCAGCGCACGCCAAATTTAAATCATTAAAATCTACCTTGTGGCTTAAATTAACAATACTCATCTACACGTGCCAAAAATGACTTAAGCAATTAATTTCTGCATTCATATCTCCATATCATCACACAGTATCCAATAGTCGCGGCCAGTGCAGTTAAAAATATTCATTTTAACTAAAATGTACCATCAGATCCCGTAATAAAAAAGGTTTGAGGACCAACATTAAAACACTGACCTAACCTAACAAGAATCGAAACCTAAATAAATTGCTGTTTACTCGATTGAATATTAAATATGATTTGCACTCAGTTATAATAAACAATTAAGGTTTCTTATTGGCGCAATATTGGTGCAATGTGTACTCTTTAGAAATAATCTAATTGCTGAGTTTGATTTTTTACTTTTCCTTTTGTTCGGTTGAATGTACTCCGCGTGTGCTGCTGGTTGCAGTTTTCGAAGCGGAAAATTTGTCATTGTTGCCATTGCGTTTATTAATTAATTTGGCCGACTGTCTGGCTGTGTGTGCGGGTAATAAAATATTTGCACATGACTGAAATTGAATAGTTTCTTGCTGTTTTGGCTGTATTTGTGCATAATTTGCAATTGCCATGGCATCGTTTACTGAATTATACATTGAGGGGTCGAGGTTTTTTAGGCCGGCTGAGCACGGCACTAAAGGGATGTGCATAATTTAATCAGAGCTGCAAGTCAACAGGACACTAATTGAAAGTCCTGCCTGCTCTTCCATCAGGCCTGTCTGCCAATCGAAAGTCAACAACCTATTAAGTCACATTGCTGCCAACTGTGGACAATGATCGCTGTTGTCATGTCATCAAAACGTGCACCGCACACATGCCAAAAATCTTCTTTCGTTCTCTCAGCATTTTTTTGCGAACGGAATGGAAGGGACCGCAAAGCAGAATAAAACTAGTATCCTTGGAGTCTAGAAGTTTTCCCCGGTCCGTTTCCAGCGCCCAGCCCCATTTCCCCCTTTTTCCCAACCGTGCGAATTGCAAACAAGCCTTTTGTTACACGAGAAGCCCCAGACACATGGTAAACATGTCAAATTGACGGCCTGCGAAGTGAAAGCGACGTCAGCCAGCCCCCGGTGGCAAAGGATCCGGTGGCCGTCCGTCGCAGGGCCCGCCTTCTGCCGGTCTGCTTTCCATTTTTTAACCCATTTTTTCCACTGCCACCGCTCGAGTGTCCCCTTTGTCTTTGGGTGTGAATTATTAAAAGCCACAGAGCACAACGTCTAAATTAGCAGGACGGGGCTGCTGCTCTCAGCTGTTTCACTTTCAGCGAACGCAATCATCGCCATCCACCCCGGCGTAATTATCGTCATCAGAGCCGTGATTATCATGGTCATAGGCTGCAGGGATCCGCGTCCTGGTATCCCCATGTCCTTTCGCCTGTCACTCATTCGCATAAACAGTTAATTATGCATAATATGCATTTTGCTGTCATGTTCTGCAATTTTCGCTCCCCACTGGGGTCCTCCCTGCACTTTTATTACTCGCCAGCTCCGTCGTCTTTGTTGTTGCAGTCGCCCAACGCGGTAATGTTTTTAAATGCGCTCATTTGTGTTGCTGTTGCTATTGCTGCGGGTGTTGTTGCTGATGCTGCTGCTGATGATGCAGTATCTGTGTGCGTCTGCTTATCTATGGCCGTGTTTGTGTGCTTTGGGTGCGATAGCTAATTGGCAGCCGGTAATTTAATGTGCGACCGAGCAGCAGGAGGAGCAGCACGATTATAGTTAAAGGAGTTGCCTGCTTAATTGGAGTGAGCAGCACACAAAAGAGCGAAGCACATGTGATTAGCATGAGCGATAATCAAACTGGGAGCAATCACGGATCCGAGGATCCTCCCAAAATCATTTCATACGCCAATACGCCGAAAATATCCAGCGAAAAATTCAATTTGCACTGCTATTTGCAGAAGGGGGGTGCAGATACAGACGCTCGTGTTAGCATAAAATTCACTTTGCCATTTCCGATGGTTGACAATTTTTTTGCGTGGGCTGCGTTTAACTTGCACCGCAAAACTGCTGCTGACAATTATTACATCCGCAGGACATTCGCCAGAAATGGGCGAAAAGACGTCGGAAGAGGTGTGTGGTGATACGCCCACACATGCATATGCACACAGCGAAAGTGGAGGAACGGAACGGAATGGCAAGAAAGAAGGTCCTGCTGACACGATATGACACTACCCCCGAAAAGCGGCATTGAAGTGGGACGAGCACATTAAATGGGAAAAGGAAGAGCATACAAAATGGAGACGATTGAATTTAAATGCCCGACCACTTGAGCCAGGATTCGGTTCCGTCCAGACTGTCCACATGCGGGTGAAGTCCATTTCCCATCCTGCCAATGCCCATTTAAGTAAGTCACGAGCTGCGACAGCCGGCGCCCAGACTTCCCTAGCTCCGGTCCGGTCATTTGGGCTGCCTGGCAATACCTAAGAATAGATTTTTAATATGCATGGCCTTATGCATTCTTTTAGGAGGAAATGGGGGATGGTGGATCACGTCGGAAGAGCGATTCCTCAAGGCACCATATTCCCTTTTCCTTCTGTTTCGGTGAGTACCTTACGAAAAAGCCAGTCCCAATTAGAACTATGTCAAAGCAAACATGTGCTCGCACTTCCACTTTCTACGCGCTGGGACCAATCAAGAACTGCACCGAATCAAGGTCCTTCTGCTGCTTCACCCTCTTTTGGGGCCTTTCATTTAGTGTCGGAAAGTTTTGCCTTTTGGTCATTTCTCGTTCAGCTCGTTCAGTTCCTTTCTGTTTCAGTATTTCAGTATTTCGGTGTTTTTCTTCTTCCATTTGCATACATCGAGGGAAGTTTAAGCTGCCTGAAAGCCAATGAAAGCCAAAGGAATGACGCTTGAATAGATCGCACATGGAACTCAGCTCAACCTTGGCCGGACAATGCCGGCCGTGTAAGTTGGTGTGGGAGGCCATTGTATGAATGACTGAAGAGACATTGAATTAAATTTATTTGAGAACGCCAAGCGAAGTCTCCGAAAACTAAAGTTTTGCCTCCACTTTGTTCGCCCCCGCCTGATTTTCCCTTTGGCCGGCAGCAAAAGTTGGACCATTGCTTCGACTTTTAGCCGGGATCCATACCCATACCCCATCATCCGCCCTTCGTGCTTACCAAGTGTGTGATGTTGTGTGCATGCCTGTCTCGGTATTTTACGGGTGCATTTTCTCGGCTTCATTGTTGCATATTTGATCTTTTTGTTGTTGCTTGCCTGCCGTCGCCCAAACAAAATTAACTTTGACCATTTTAATTAAATTTTTTTCGACATTTTGCTTAGTACCTACAAATCCAAGAAATATTAACCGGTCATGGCTAGCAGAAAAGACCATTTTGCGGCAGCTTAACTAGACCCCAGAAGGTGGATAGCCCACTTTAAGAATACTTCCCGGCATTCCTTTAGGGTCACCATTTCCTAGGTGGCCCAGATTCGATCGAAATGCTAGCCGACCGCGTCGGCAATCTAATTAACTCGTAGAAAGCCGTTGGAGATCATTAGGAGCTGCATAGAGGCTGGAAAAAGAAAGTCCCCACTCTCATTTCCATAATCAGCCCAAAGTTGAAGGGCTCCAGGCAGCTCTCGTCCCATATGTAATTTCATTACTTTGCCTATGAAGGAAGCCGATGCGACTAGCCATCAGGAATATGGGAAGGAACTGAAGGAGGGGCTGTGGAAAGGTCTCAGTAATGGAGAAATAAAAAATATGTTGCATAATTTTGAGCTTTGTTCCGACTTAGTACCTTTTCGCACACACACCCTTACGCTAGCTCTGGCCTGAAGGCAGATCCTGGAGATCCTTTTGCGTCAACTTAACAGCATTGAAATATCCAAGGCAACAATAAGAACAATAGTTCTCCTGGGAGCATTGAGTCCCAGAGTCCTGGTAAAAAGGCAAATGGAACTCACCCAGACACACTCGCCCACACAGATACACGCATGTAAATCCTTTTGCCTGCCAGCTGCGCTTCTTCTCCTGGCTTTTTATTTATTTCTCCTCTTTTTGTTTCTTAACATTTTTATTTTATTTTCACGACGCCTTTTGTAAGCGCCTTTTGGCCTCTACTCGTGGTACGCCTTAGCGCCATCTTTTCAATTTTTCATACCCAGCACACAGTGGGCCAAGCGTCATAAGATCCTTGTTAATTTAGTATTTTCCATGCCCAATAATAACAGCAACAGTTACTTTTATTAGCCGAATACACGTTACAATTCAAAATTGTGTTAACCCGCCAGACTCCAGAGGAAATAGAGTAAGACTTCAACCTAAATGCATTTTCAATGCAAAGGTGTACAAAATTGTGTAAGTCTATCGGGATAGACGCCCTTCTACCCACTGTGCGCTTCGCAAACGAATAACATTTTACATATTTGCCCTACCTTTAAAAAAAATTTTTCCAGCGTTTTCCCGTTCGCTTTACTCTGAACCCGCTAACTTGAAACGGAATTCGAATGTATATTTAAATGCGAGAGACGGGCTACAACACATGCGACGAGATGGGAAGCGGAAGTAAACTGCAAGGCAGACGACACAGCCCAGACAAAGAAAAGGCAAGTGGCAGAAGGAAGAGAAGACAATCTCTAAAGCAACATCTCATTCGTGGCTGCGGCCATCACCGCTACTCCAACAGGAGGAGCAGGACCCACTGCCTTCCAGGCCTGATGATTTCCTTACCCTATGCAAATCGCATGTGTGCTTCTGCCCAGGTTCTCCTTCCACCCGGGCAGCTTAGGCGTGCGTATGAATACGTCTTCATGTGGGTTTTGTACATTTAATATGCGAGCGAATAAAGCGAAATAAAATAGAAGAGTGCGAGCTGTAAAATTGAAAAATTCCGACCGGGCGCCGCCTTCAGTTACCATCCCCACGTTGAATTGGCATAGCCCTTCTAGTTGGAAAAAAGGTGTGGGAAATAGTTCTAAAGCTCCGGTTGACCAACTTAGTCTAGAACTAGATATAGGATATAGTACAATCGTTACTAGCCAAACTCAGTCAAGCGTCGGCTTTCTTTCGTTAAATTCATACTTGTCGGGACTCAGGCCGCATTTATGAGTAATGAGCAGCATGAGGCCTTTCAAAACAATAGAGGAAAAAATGCAAATGCCCACAAAATGAAAACCGAGAGGCAAAGGACCTCCTTCGCTATGCGGACGGGGCGTATGTGTAATATGATTATCATAACGTCTCTCCAGTCGTTTGCTGCATGGTTTCTTGAATTTATTGTACGACTATTTCCCCCATTCGACAACAAAGGAGCATCCCAGAGAATCCACTGCCAGGAAACCCATTGCCACCCGACCAGGACTGAGACCAGAGCCAAGTACCAGGCTTCCTATCCAGTTCCTGGTGTTTTCTCTCGTTCTCCAGCGCTTGTTTTCTTTTTGTTTTCAGCTGCATTATTGATAAAATATTTGCAAGTATTTTCTCGTATTTTCTTTTAATATATAATAGGACCAAAGGAATCCTGCAGCTGCAATCATTTTGCGTCCGGGCAGATGCGTTAAAAGCCTTCACATTCCGTTTGGCATTTGGATTCATATACGTTTTTTTCCGTATGCAACAAGTGAGCCAATATGTCGAGAATCCAAATGGTTTCTTTCAGAAATTTTTACAGTTATCCTTTTTTGAGGTGATATGAAAAGGAATAAGTATGATTAGCTCACTTACCTTTTGGACAGTCAATTTCATTGTGCATTTATTTTGCGACACTAAAGCAAGTGCAAATCGATAATTGGCGAGGACTGAAAACGCAATTGACTTTTACCTGGTTTTCGAATGAAAAGACTTTTGTTTGTGTTTAGATATTAGTGCTGTGAGAAACGTTATATCGCTTTTATTCACAATTAGCCATATATTTGTGCACTTGAATTGAGTCCGATTTGCGTGTTACGTGGGGTTATTATTATTTGCACTGCACTCACGTTAATTCACAGCCCTTCTTAGCATGAAAAGCCCTATTCAGTTTGTTTATTAATTCGAATTTCGGCAAATAATCGCGCTCTGCCGTCGGCTATTTTGGCACAATGTATGCGTTGTTTTAGTTTTCAAGTATTTCGGCCCACCGAGTAGTGCCAGAAATCGCGGTCTAACTGCTTATCCTCGCGGAGAAGAAGCCTGCGGCTTCCTGTTTTATAAGGGAGATGCGATTTACTCGCAGTTGGCCACGTGAGCTGATTTAATTTACACTTTGCGTAAAGCTATCTCCGGAGATACATTTGGTGAAGTGCTCTTGAATATATTAACTATTTAATATTATTTGAATTATTTAATTACATGCTGTGAAATTAGTTATGTGGCCAATGGGCTTAACGATGCTCTCTGTTGAAAACGTTTCGTATACGCAGTGTTGTAATCCAGTGACGTAAAGTCCGTGTATCAGATAATGAGACTCTTTCATTAGGCAGCCAATATACGGTTATTTAAAGAAATAATTAGGTAAGCGCACTGCGAATACACACTGAGTTTACATTTATTATAGCCCAGGGAGCTTTGCTATATATCGTTAATAAATTGCTGAATGCCAAAGTAGTAGGCTTACCAGCTGTGGCCGGAGGTATCAGAAAGCAGTTAGCAGTGCCAACTCTCCAGCGGACAGAGTTTTTCTAGCCACATGCTTGCCAAGTTGATACACAAGCTCGCTCACACACTCACACTTGCAGATGCGTGTCAAACTTTTTGGCGCCAAAATGTAATAATTTTGCCTTCCTTTTCACATTTGTTCATTGAACTGGACTATAATTGCTGCCGGTGGCACACTGGTTTTAAAATTGCGATTGCCAAAGCCCACAACTAAGCTGCAGTTGGGGTTCTGGGCCAGGGCAGCAAATAAAATTAATGCAAAATTGCATACACACGACACGACGAGCGACTGCGACTGCGATTGCGACTAGGACAATTTCGAAGGATACAGCGATGAGCAGCAGGAGCAACAGCGGCGGCAGAAGCAGCTCATTGTTTCGCTTGCCACATTGAATGCGTTGCGTTTTATGGCGGCGTTAGCCAGATGCGACGATGCGACTACCGGCCGCATTGCCAGCTCCAGCTTTCAGGACACGTCCGCAGGACGCAGATACACGCACACACACACACACTCTGGCGCGGTGCACGGACAATGGCGTCGTCGGGAGATGAGCAACAGTCGGCTACGAGCGAGTTCACTTCCGCGTTCTGCTCTCGTCGACTCCTCGCGCTCGGCTCGTCGGCGCTCTTCGCCCGAATTCGGCCAGCTGTGTTTGCAACAATAAAAGTTATGCAAAAGCCGAAATAGCAGCGCAGCGCCCAAAAGTGTGCAGTAAGAGTGTAAAAGCCATCGCTCATTGTGTAAGTCTTCGGTCGACTGCGGCGTCTGCATCGCAGCAGCCATTAATGAGATTCAGTCCGGAGTCCTGCGGAGCAGACCTCTGCAGGAGATTCCATCCTCCCTCCGAGGAGCTTTCGGTCAGCTTTGCTGTTGTGTCTCCCCTAAAGGACCTCTGCTGATAACAGGGAGCTTAAGGCTGTTGGTGAACTTGGGAAGCTTTTGGGACTAGGGGACTAGGCTCCGTTGGAATGGAAGAGAAGGGATGTAGATAGTGAAACTATTTTACTTCTGCCAGTAAAATCTATCTACATTTGACAATAGCCATTTATTTACACTTTATTTTTGAATAATTTTAAAATAACTTACATATTAGAAAACTTGCTTAAACGCTGTACAACTTTTTATTAGTTGAGGCTATAGTTGACTATCTTCTGTATTAAAAGGGTCTAGCATTTTTACATTTTATTTACAGAAAACCTCGTATACCATTCAAAAGGACTTATGCGCAATAAGTGCTCGCAGGGGTTGCAATGTTAACAGAAATTATCTAACTACCCCTGAGGAGGCAGGGGAAAAGAAAACTTGACGAAGTTTCTGCAAGAGCAAATAGGGGTAGCTTACAGACGCCCAGAGAGAGTGAACATTCGGAGAAGTTGAAAGAGCAGAGCTACAACCCCTTTTAGCAAGCGAACTACAGCAGATAATTCCGAACAACATTACCATTTCCAAACAGGCGGAGAAATAACAGGCTCTTCTCAATAAATAGACAATGGGCTTTTTGAATCCACAAAAATCAGAGATTCCGAGAAAATGAAATGGTAGTTAAATGCGCGCAGATAATTTACTAGGGCTAATTTGAACTTAAACGGGAGCACGCTTCCACTACTGCTGTTAACTGACATTCTGATTGGGATGCTTTCAGTCTCTTACGACTCAGCTTTTTCAACAACACCACCTAGAGGAGCGAAGCTTTGGCGAGCCCCAATTGCAACTATCGTAAAACGCTCGTTTTATAGCCGAAACTTGCACCACCATAAAGTGCACTATAACGGAAGCTGTACTGAACTATATTAGAATCCCCTTAGGGAGGAACGCCGCATGCTTGCCAAGGTCTTGGGAATCCTATCAAGGAATACCTGTGCACTTACTGGGTCAAACCTATCCTATCCTTGTTCCACGCTTTTCGCGCGCTAAGCACATTTCTTTCGACAGACCCTTATTTTCCTAGCATTCGCTCGACGCTTTTATGGTATTCATGACTCCTCGCGCTCCCTCGCTCATTGTGAGATGTCCTACATCCTCGCAGGTGGCCGTGCGAGCAGCTCACGTATAAATATTTTACGACGTCCTTCAGTCATTTACTTTTATTGCAATATTTGCTCACTCAACGTTTATGATGATCATTTTAAGCCATTTTTATGGCCAGCTGCTGCCGTCGCTGCTCTGCATGAATCACAGTCGAGTAGAAGAGATGAGCAGAGGGACGCGGGAGCCATGTGAGTGCCCCGAGTCCTTCCATTTGTGTGTCTGTCTGCGGAGAGAAAGTCCACCGACGTTGCTAAATATTTGTCTGCCCCCAGCCCAGCCTCACGACTGCCGACTACCGGCACTTGGCTACTTTGCTCCTTTTTATATAAATGGCAGCTCATTAAATTGCTGGCATCGTTTTCACCAGCAGAGGGGTCAAGAGCGCAAATTGGCCAGGTGTGTTGGGTGTCGAGGGACATGCGTGGGGTTTCGGACCTATCGGATCTTTTGTCTGCTCACTTAAAGTACATAGGGCGCAAGGATTCTAATTTGCACACAACACTGGTGGTAAGAAACTTCTCACCCCGTTTGGTCTGCTGGCCACGTAATGAGCTGCAACTTTCGCACTTGGACGTGCCTGGTCCACCGAAAACTATGTCAACGGCCGGTCCCGAATGGTAGCCTAACAAAGCTCATAATTGAAGTCGAAAAGTGTGTTAAAGTTTTCGGCACTTAACTTAACGCTGGATTGCTTTGCCCCGAGCACTTTTGTCCTTTATCTGGGTCTCGAGTGAAGGCAGTCCAGTCCAAAGTGAAGGATGGGATGGCACAAATTGCACTTCATTTGATTTAAATTGATACGTTGTCAGCTTGCATTTCATTTGCAAAATGGAAGGACTAAGAAGTGGATTGAAGCAGTCCCAGTTATAAGTTATAATGGCCTGACCACAACATCCCACTTGACGTCGACCAAAAGACCTGCTTAAGTGCTTGGCCAGCAGTTGAAAGCAAAATTTTGCCATCTCAATGGAGATTGAAAAGTCACTTTGTGCAGTTCCCGCCCCCTTTTCCAGCTTGGTCCTTTTGCCCTGAGTGTGTGTGGCGTGCTTGAGATTACCAAATTACAGTTGCACAATATTCGAGGCATACACTTAGGCGCTCTTAGGGCCACAAGCCACTTTCGGTTATCAATAACCATCTACATCTACGGAGAGCTTTTCCACTGTCGCCCATTTGGCGCGCACTCTGAGTCGGTCGAGCGCCTAAAAGGCGGCTGCACTTTTTGTCTATTACTTTCGGTGCATCAAACTGCCATTTTGTTTGTTTGCCAGCCGTGGGCGGTTGTGCTCCAGTAGACTTGTAGACCGATTCGACAAAAGCAAAAACGCTGGCGAAGTAACACACGATTGAAGATTGCCGTGGTTGGATGGAAAGCCAGAAAACTTGTGCGAAAGTTTGGTAGAGAGAAATAGGGCTTACTTTCTAATTCAATTTGTCAAGCAACTCTGTTGCCGTTATCGTTCTCTAAAGTTCATTCCTAACTGTCCTCAATAATCCGAAATTGACTAACCAAATAGAAATCTCACACACCAGAAAAGCCAATGAAGCGTTTATCCCATGTTATTCAATTGAACATTTGCGAAAAATTAAACACAGTCTGCTGTCTGGGCACAAACAAATGCAAAATGACCCCCTGCACGCCTGTAATCTCCCTACACCCCAAACCTTATTCACTCCCACCACAAACCGCCCACGACCAACCCTCCATGGGTTCAGTCAACAACAATTGCAATTGCAGGTCTCCCAAACAGAGAGCACTGTGCACCGGACCCGGGACAAAAGAACACGGAATGAAAAACACAGTCCATTGCACACACATCGACAATGACAAGTACATGGGCATAATAAAGTCTTGGAATTTATTTTTATGTGCATATAATAGAGGGCTGCACCCTTGTCCCTGTCTCTGGTCCATGGTCCCCCAGAGACGCATTTCATCTGGCAATGCGGAACGTTTTATGAGTCCAAAAAACACACTCTGCAAGGACTTCCCCTCGTGACCGATGCGTTTTGACGTGGGCCTAGCACGCATCGAATCTTCGAAATTTGTCAATATTTGCTTAGTCATTCAGAGATTATCCTAATTGAGAATCTCGGCGTTAAGCTTGGGGGATTGATGGCTGGCAAGGGTGATGCCCCATCGATAAGACTGGCCTCGTGAAGACGGACGGATGTGTCCTCCAAATAAGGCGGAACCATGAAATTGTCGCTATGACAAGTGCAGAGCAGTGGGAGAAATGCTTGTGTATCTTTCTGAACTAGAGCGGATTGATCTTGGGGTGACCTGTACTCCACCCCGGCCACTGGCAAATGAAACCCAAACAAAGTCACATCTTGACCACTTGCTCCCCCATCTGCCACTCTCCTGTCACAATTCATTACAAGTCTTCAATTCTGGGCAAAGCAAACATAAATAAACTTTTTGTTTTAGATTTCGTGACAAATGTACAGAAATAGCAATTTCTATCAAACCCCTCCAGTCCCGCAACGGAATTATCGCTGGAAAGAAAATATTTGCACAGGCGAAAGGTTCAAAGATTCTGGACGGCTGGACGGACAAGTGACTGGGCCCACGCAGGAAGCCGAATGTCGGAGCTAAAAAGGATTACTTATCGCATATTTTGACATAAGTTAAGTTCATCAGTGAAAAACGAGAGTCAATTGTTCGTTTCGACAGGCTGGAGTGAAAGGTGAAGGAAAGGGGGCCTTAAACCAATGTCCAGACAGACAGCAGGCCAAAGGCGTGTGATGGGTCAATTGTGATAAGCCGAGTGGCCGAGCCACCCCTGACTGCTCCTTTATTCTAGACCCACTTTGGCCGGCGTTTATTTGCATTTGCCTTTGTGTTTGCAGTGAAATCGAGGCAGGACGACTGTAAAATTGGTAAATATCTATCGAACAATTGACAGTTTAGGGGAGGATCCCGGCAAAAAGCCCTACAATTGACGGACAGCTTTCTGGACATATGCAATGTTCCAATCCCAGCATTGGTTATTTACGATGTGAGCGGAAAATAATGCCCAGATTTGACTGCAAAAAAGGGTTTAGCGTCGGCTTTACTTTTGGCTTCCTGCGTTCCTTTTGTGCCAATCAACCAAAAACTCAAAGAATTTCCTGGAATCTTTTGTTAAAGGCAAAATTGAAATGTGCTGAATACCCGTAAGTGTGGTGCTGATTATATTATATTAATTGGATGACATGCTCTTTAGGGCCAGCTCCAATTAGTTTTAAAATGGAAAACATAGCTTTCGGAATTCTCGCGAATGTCCTGTAGCCGAACTAGGCAGCCAAGGGCAGTCTCTCCCAAGTCAAAACAAAACACGCCAAGCAACAAAAGTCAAACACTCATCTGGGAATATACAAAGGATACAGCTTCGGAAACATCTTTGTCTGCTCATCCACAGCCGCGCCTGGTTGTAAAGATATAAAGTCAGACAACTGCAACAACGGAAAAGAGTCGGGCAGGAGGGGAAGCCACCGCACCAAGGAAGCCAAAGGACAGGCGTCCTGGTCCTCCGGGCTGTCAGCTGCAGCGGTGGCGATTTGTAGCGCCACAAGGATAATCACACTTTTAATCGTGATTTAAGTTTATGGCGCTGGGCGCTCGTTACTTGTTACTAGTTCCTCGTTACGAGGACGATGCATCTCGCAGCGCCTGCCATGATTTTTTCAATTCCTTTCTCACGGCTCTATCGACTCCGTCCTTCGTCGGTCAAGGGGGAGGGGTGGGGGGTCAGCTGTCTGCTTGTTAAGTTGGCTGCATTCATTTTTATATTTTTTAATGATTTTTATTGCTTAACTGGCGGCGTCTGTTCGACCTACGCCTCATTCCTGGCCTGCCAGGCAATTGCACTTTGCCACATTTTATGGCTCCCCTAAGGAGCGAAGCAAACAATAGCAGGGATACGATACTGGTTGTCGGAAGATGAGCAATCGTTAGGAGATCTGGCAGGAGTAGCTCCTGCTTTCAAGATGGCTTTAAGCGGAAGACACTGATACCTTCGATTGGAGTACACGTTTTAAGCTCGGTGATGATTCAATTCCCGAATATCATCATCATGGCGATGATCACGATTACCTCCGTCGCTAACTGCACCCACATAAATCTCAGGACCGCACACCTTTTCCAAGCGCTTCGTGCGTAATTTGTTGCTAAACAAACTCTCGTTTACCTCTTGCTCTGACGGGGTCCGCTCTCCGGTTCGTTTACTTTTACAAATTATAAGCACTCACATAAATTTCACTTGCTGCCGCCGGACTGGGCGCCAAGTTAGAGCCATGTTCCGGCTCCTGAAACTGAAGCTGCCTTGAGCTACGGCCACCGAGCACTTTTTGTGAGACGTAATTAGAAGGAGCCAACTTGGTGAGCACGGCATTCCACAGTCTTCGGGTGGAGACGTGTTTCTTTCAAGCTACGAATAGCAAGTTCTAAAAACTACAACAGTATAGTGAAAGTTAAACACAAAGTGTAAAGTGCAGTTTGCACAACTAACAATTATTGACTATAGTAATTATTTACTAAAATAAATAATTATTCCATATTGTTCTGGTAATTGTTATATGTGGACTTAGAACAATGAATCAAAACGACATACGTTCTCAGCGACAATGTGAACAAGACGAGCGCCGGCTCTCTTTACAACGCAACAATGCATACTTTTCTTTCGTCTCACCGCAAATCGGTGATCGAGCACCCTCACCTTCAACTAACTCGAAACTTTTGCCCTCAGCGAACGACAGACCGCGTTCTTGCTCTCCCTCTCTGCCTGCTTCGGCTCACAAGTCGTGGAGCGAAGAGACCGCCTCTCCTACCCCGCTCCTCTCGCAGCGCCAAACGACCGTCCCGGGTAACTGTAACACTGCAATAACGAGTGCAGTGACCTCACTGGCAACTGCCACAACATCAACTTCGTCAGCGGCCCAACTAATTATCGCTGTGCCAGCTGTAAATAATTCAGCAGCACTGACCGTTTGCAACAACAATAATGCACGTAAAGAAGAATCAAAACAAAAGCAGAAGTCGATTTCGACTGTGCAGACTGGCATGGATCGCTACATCCAAATCAAGAGAAAGCTCAGCCCTCAAAACAATAAGGCAGGTAATCAACCCAAAATCAATCGAACCAACAACGGCAATGAAAACTCTGCAGTAAATAATTCAAACCGATATGCTATCTTGGCTGATTCTGCGACCGAACAACCCAACGAAAAAACGGTAGGGGAATCAAAAAAGACCAGGCCTCCACCAATTTTCATACGAGAACAAAGTACAAATGCACTTGTAAATAAACTCGTTGCTTTGATTGGTGACAGCAAGTTCCACATTATCCCACTTAAAAAAGGAAATATTCATGAAATAAAACTACAGATCCAAACAGAAGCAGACCACCGTATAGTGACTAAATACCTAAATGATGCTGGTAAAAACTACTACACATACCAATTAAAAAGTTGCAAAGGGCTACAGGTAGTACTTAAGGGCATTGAAGCAACAGTGACACCAGCTGAGATAATTGAGGCTCTGAAGGCCAAAAACTTTTCTGCAAAGACAGCTATTAATATTTTAAACAAAGACAAAGTTCCGCAGCCACTATTCAAAATAGAACTCGAACCAGAGCTCCAGGCACTAAAGAAAAACGAAGTGCACCCAATATACAATTTACAGTACTTGCTACATCGGAGGATCACCGTGGAGGAGCCGCACAAACGTATCAATCCAGTTCAATGTACTAATTGCCAAGAATACGGCCACACCAAGGCATACTGCACCCTTAAGTCCGTATGTGTTGTCTGTAGCGAACCTCATACTACCGCAAACTGCCCCAAAAACAAGGACGATAAGTCTGTGAAGAAATGCAGTAACTGCGGGGAAAAACATACTGCAAACTACAGAGGCTGTGTGGTGTACAAAGAATTGAAGAGCCGCCTAAACAAACGTATTGCCACAGCACATACATACAACAAAGTCAATTTCTACTCTCCGCAACCGATTTTTCAACCACCCCTAACTGTCCCAAGCACTACTCCAACAATTTCTTTCGCTAGCGCCCTAAAATCCGGACTAGAAGTGCCCGCCCCACCGACAAGAACTGCTCATTCCGAACATACACCGACAAACATCCAACAAACACAACAAAGTGGCATCGAAGCTATGATGCTATCCCTACAGCAAAGCATGAAAGACTTCATGACGTTCATGCAAAATACTTTGCAAGAGCTCATGAAAAACCAAAATATCCTGATTCAACTTCTTGTATCTTCAAAATCCCCATAATGGCTTCCCTACGGATATCTCTGTGGAACGCAAATGGCGTTTCACGGCATACACAAGAGCTCACACAGTTCATTTACGAAAAAAACATCGACGTAATGCTACTATCAGAAACGCACCTCACAAATAAAAACAATTTTCATATACCAGGATACTTGTTCTATGGTACAAATCATCCAGATGGTAAAGCTCATGGAGGCACTGGAATACTCATCAGAAATCGCATAAAACACCACCACTTAAACAATTTTGACAAAAACTACTTACAATCTACGTCCATAGCCTTACAACTCAACAATGGTTCAACGACTCTAGCCGCAGTCTACTGCCCACCGCGCTTTCCAATCTCTGAGGATCAATTCATGGAATTCTTTAACACACTAGGTGACAGGTTCATCGCAGCGGGTGACTATAACGCCAAGCACACCCATTGGGGATCTCGACTTGTGTCGCCAAAGGGTAAGCAATTGTACAATGCGCTTACGAAGCCAGAAAACAAGCTAGACTATGTATCCCCGGGTAAGCCTACATACTGGCCAGCAGACCCAAGAAAAATCCCAGACCTGATCGATTTTGCAATTACTAAACATGTCCCCCGCAACATGGTCACCGCCGAAGCACTAGCAGATTTATCATCAGATCACTCACCTGTTTTTCTAAATATGCTAACTCGCCCCCACATCGTCGACCCACCGTATAGACTCACAAATTTTAGAACAAACTGGCCAAGGTATCAAAAGTATGTCTGTTCACACATAGAACTAACGACGGCATTATCTACAAAGGAGGATATAGACAAGTCAACGGAAACTCTTGAAAACATTTTAGTTTCGGCTGCAAAGGCTTCAACCCCGCCAGTGACGTATGCAAAACCAAACTACATCAAAACTAATCGCGAAATCGAGCGGCTGGTATTAGATAAACGACGCCTACGAAGGGATTGGCAGTCTAATAGATCACCAATTACTAAGCACATGCTTAAGATAGCCACACGCAGGCTTACCAATGCTCTCAAACAAGAGGAAAAAAACAGCCAACGTTCATATATCGAGCAACTCTCTCCCACCAGCACTAAGTACCCTCTTTGGAGAGCTCACAGAAACCTAAAGACTCCAATAGCGCCAATTATGCCACTACGAAGTCCCTCTGGCACCTGGTTTCGAAGTGATGAAGAAAGAGCCAGTGCTTTCGCTGACCATTTACAAAATGTATTCCGACCAAATCCCTCTACCAACACATTTATTCTCCCTCCTTTAATAGCAGCCAATCTAGATCCTCAAGAACCCTTTGAATTCCGACCATGTGAACTAGCAAAGGTTATCAAAGAGCAACTGAACCCAAGAAAATCGCCTGGCTACGACCTAATAACTCCAAGAATGCTCATTGAACTCCCAAAGTGTGCTATTCTTCACATCTGCCTGTTGTTCAACGCAATCGCCAAGCTTGGATACTTCCCTCAAAAATGGAAAAAGTCGACCATAGTAATGATTCCAAAGCCAGGAAAAGATAAAACGCAGCCATCATCATATAGACCGATAAGCTTACTAACATGTCTTTCAAAGCTGTTTGAAAAAATGCTACTCCTTCGGATTAGCCCTCATCTTAGAATAAACAACACACTTCCAACACATCAATTTGGCTTTAGAGAAAAACATGGAACCATCGAACAGGTCAACCGAATCACGTCAGAAATTCGTACTGCTTTTGAACATCGAGAATACTGCACAGCCATTTTTCTAGACGTCGCGCAGGCATTTGACAGAGTGTGGCTCGATGGACTTTTGTTTAAAATAATCAAGCTGTTGCCCCAAAACACACATAAGCTACTGAAGTCATACCTATATAACAGAGTGTTTGCAATAAGATGCGATACAAGCACTTCACGCGATTGTGCAATCGAAGCTGGAGTGCCGCAAGGCAGTGTACTGGGTCCAATCTTATACACCCTGTATACGGCGGATTTCCCCATAGACTACAATCTAACAACCTCCACGTTCGCTGATGATACCGCGATACTCAGTCGCTCGAAATGCCCAATAAAAGCCACGGCACTCCTAACCCGACACTTAACATCTGTAGAACGATGGCTTGCCGACTGGAGAATTTCAATAAATGTTCAAAAATGCAAGCAGGTTACCTTTACCTTAAACAAACAAACATGCCCACCACTGGTCTTGAATAACATATGCATTCCACAAGCCGACGAGGTAACATATCTGGGAGTTCATCTGGACAGGCGGCTCACTTGGCGCAAACATATAGAAGCCAAATCGAAACATCTTAAACTTAAAGCAAGGAACCTCCACTGGCTCATAAATGCTCGCTCTCCACTTAGTCTGGAGTTCAAAGCTCTTCTATACAACTCCGTCTTAAAACCTATCTGGACTTATGGCTCCGAGCTGTGGGGCAACGCATCCAGAAGTAACATAGACATTATTCAGCGAGCACAGTCAAGAATTCTGAGAATTATCACTGGAGCGCCGTGGTACCTTCGGAACGAAAACATACACAGAGACCTAAAAATCAAATTAGTAATCGAAGTAATAGCTGAGAAAAAAACGAAGTATAACGAAAAGCTGACCACCCATACAAATCCCCTCGCAAGAAAACTAATCCGAGTATGCAGTCAAAGCCGGCTGCACCGCAACGACCTCCCAGCCCAGCAATAAACTTATTAGGGCATTAATGAAAAAAAAAAACTATCACTAAGTGAAAGTTAATTAAGTTAGATTAAGATTTGAACACTTATTGTTAGTCTCTTAACACAAAGGGAAGATTCAATAAATAATAAAAATTAAAAAAAAAAAAAAAAAAAAAAAAAAACTTGGTGAGCAGGATGGGAGGGGAATTGGCCACTTGAAATGCAAATTGCGTGCAAATTATGGCAAGCTGGCATCCAGCCGGGCAGGTGAACAAGTTCCTCTGACCACTGCCCCTGATTCATTGCGAAGGTTCCGGAAAAGGAAATATTACTTGGCAGTTCCGGAAAGTTGTGTTTTTAATTGCACGAGTCCTAATTCAATTTGCAGCCCTGCACTTTATGCAACCATCCAACCAGACAGCTCTCAATTTCTCTATTTCCTCCAAGATCGTGAAAATAAACTTTTAACTTGCTGTTCTGCATAAAATTTTTATATAAAGTTATATATAAAGTTTATATAAAGTTTTTTCCAAATCATCGAGACTAATCCTATGTGACTATATTACATAAATAGCGTTTAAATTACATTGACTAAGTTATGTGCGTTTCGACGACAGCTTTTATTTCATTTGTAAACGGACAGCAGCGGAGATTTTCAATCTGCGTTGGTATTAGTTGAATATTTTCAATAGCTCTTAACTCTGCCCATATTCACCAATAATTAATAAACAATGAAACACAAGACGTACACCCAGTTTGAATCCATTGCCCATTAGAGACTCACCGTTATTATGAGTTAGGAAGGCGTTTTCAGCTTCCAACGAGGATGATCCCTGGTGCTCATTGTTGCCGTTGGAGGAGGACGATGAGTTGGAGAAGTCGTAGGGATGGGTCAGGCTGTTGGTGCCGCCAGCGGAGGCAGCTAGCGCCTTGAACAGGTGGGCGGTGCGCTGCTGCGTCTGCTGCTGCAGCTGTTGCTGCTGTTGCTGCTGTTGCTGCTGCTGCTGCTGCGGCGGAATATAGGGGTTGTTGTAGATGTTGCGACTGTCATTCGATGGCTGCAGGTTGTATTGGTTCTGCTGCTGCTGCTGGAACGTGTTATTGGCACTCAGAAGACCGTTGACCGTGAAATGCCGGGACTTGGCTGAAAGAAGAAAAGAGTATGAAAGGTAAAATGGGGCCCGATGGAAGGTTCTCGAAGGTCGGTAAGGAAAGTTTAACTTTTTTCCATGTCAAGGCAGGTGCTGCTTGCTAAACTCCACCCCCACCCACACCACTGCCTCCTTGCGCCTAATTGCATTCATTGAAATATGCAAATGAGCGCCGTTGTGTGTGAGTGACTGCGTGTATGTGTGTCCGTGAGGGTTTGCTTCAATTAAAGCACTTGCGCAGTTATCTCACAAAGGTTTGAGGTTTTCACTTTTCCTCCGCTCATTGTCGTCGCCTATTGTTACTTTTCTCATATGAATTATGCATGGCAATAACAAAAACAACAACTCTGATACACCGCACCGAACCCCAACCACCTAGTGTTGCTGTTTTGCGGAAATAATGTTGACGCAGAAGCTGTGATAATGAAGCAGGCAAAAGCAAAGTGTCGCCTCGGCCTAAGCCCCAACCCCTCCGATGTCCGCAAAAAAATTATGCTAACCCTTTCAATTTTCCACAAGCAATTCGCTCGGAAAAGTTGCTCCTTGCCGTCTACTCCTGCCATTGTGGTTGTTGTTGTAGTGGTTGTTGCCGCTCTTTGCATATTAATTATGCATGTTTTGGTTGGTGTGAAGGCATCAACACATTGTTTGAATTTTAAGCAACACAAGCGACAAAATTAGGGGTAAACTGTGCGTTGGAAGGGGTTTGCCTCCTTTCGGTCCTTTTCGTTTGGCTTTTACACTGATTTGTTCAGCTTTTGGGAGCCAACTGTGTAAATATAAAGTGCAAAAGATAACGAGCTAATAACTCTGTTCACTCTGTTCGGTGTTGATATGTGTGAGTTTGGTTGTTCTGAATGGTCGAATCCAAGACAGCACTAGTTGTGGTATATTTGACAGATTTCAAGCGATTTGATGAGCCACAAACTAAAACCTATTCCTACTCTACGCCCCCATAAAACGATTACATCCGAACAATTACCCATTCACTGAACATATCCCGCTTCAAAGGTCAGTTCCACTCGCTCGTCGGCAAGCCATCAATGTCAATTTCCTGGAGATACAAATTCAGGGGCAGCACGCGTCGCGGTTTAAAAAGCAATGTCAATAAATTTTCACTAGATCGAATTTATTGGTAAATCCCCACCGTAGGCGGCTTTATGACAGAAGCCAGGCCAACTGGAATCAACACGATGAGACCGGGCCAAATCTGCGACGCGTCTAAATGTCAATAAAAAACACATTCGGCCACCCAGCGACTTCAGATGCGAAGAGGCGAATTTGCCTCGTTTAGCGAGGGAATAATGACACAAATCGCATAATTCGACGAGGCAGAAAGGATTCAACTTTGGGTCGACACGACGATGGTCGGGGAGAACAACAAAGAAGCCAAATTGTCGGCCCAGTGAAAGGCAAGGAAGCTCTACCCAAATGGCTTGATTCAGTAGACGCTTGGGGCACCAACTCCACTGGGGCAACAATGTATGGGCAACAACAAAGGAATAAAGCATTTGCGTCTCCATGTGGCGAGGGAAAACTAGCGTCAACAAAAACAAAATAAATGTGTAAAAATTGTGTGGCAATAAAATTTGCGTAAATAGTCCAATTTGCATTGAATGTTGCCCTTATTTATGGGGCCATGGCGCAATCAGGCTGCCCTGTACGAGTAAGTGGGGCGGGAATCGGAATCGGAATTGGATGGCCGGCCATTGTGGATGTGCTGTTGTTGTTTGCTGCCGTGCCAGCGAAGTGTAAATTTGCCAAATTTTGTTAAAAGCAAAATAAATAAAAAACGTATAACCGGGCAATGGCTGGAAACGAGACTCGGAATGGGCCTGTTAGGGATCTGGAGACAGTGGCGAGTAGGGTTATATTTTCCAGGATTATCAACGGAACATTTTCGAGCAGAAATGGGGCATAACTCAAGGGACGCGAGTGGGGTGTGTGGGGGGAAAACTTCAAGCTAAGTTGGTTGCTGGGGATGATGAGATGCTGCCACGGGGGATTATGTAATCTTGCGCAATCCACGTAATTAATTCACCAACCAATCAATCCGCTGGCGAGGCTCCCTTTGTTTTGCCACAAACTTTCGCCAGACGAAAGCACTCGAAACTTTTCACTCACAATGCCCCAATCAGGTACCTCCCAACAACAACTGGAACAATTAACAATCGATGCAGCCAATTAACAATTAACAGCGAACTGGGAGCCCAAAATGGAAGCCAAAGAAAGTTGCTGTGGAAAAAACTTTCTATAAAAAAATAAAGCCCTGCGTGGGTACAACTTTTTAAACCGATTAACCCATGCTCAAAGAATTTAATATATAAATGACAAATCCTGCATAAATATTTGATGTCCTCCGAAATCAATATTCCAGGGACACTCGCATCAATTGATCCTCATCAACGATTCATGAATACCACTTGGTATTGACACGCACGACCCAATCGATACCAACTAATAATAGTCACACTTCCTAAATTGTTTTAAATTGGGCATTCAAATGGCAGCAATTATGGGAAATTAGGGGGAGGATGGGAGTAAATCACCGCATCACAGTTCTTTTAGTTCCGTGGCACTTAGACACGCTTTCAGAACTAAGCGCATTAAAATCGCTTGAGGATTGGGACTGCTCCTAAAACACTTGAACAGATGTCCTGGCATTTCAAATTCACAAAACTAAAAGCACTGGGGAAATGCGAATGCGAGTTTGAGTGCAAATGTGAATGCCGCTGACTCATCCTTTCCGTTTGGGAAATCGCAGCCGAGCTAGGGCCGCAAACACCTTGTTGTCCTGGCTGATAGCAGTGAAGCTGTCAGTGACAGTTGGCAGTTGGTTGTTGTCACCCCGTCGCATCCTCCGCCACCAGGAAATTCGCACAGCTGAGCGAAGACGGCGCAGAAGTTATCCGCCTGAATAATTCCGACCGGGATTAGAGGTGGAGGCGAAGGAGGTCCGCTGGCCTCTAATGCATGTTTGGCATTTACATAATTTCCACTGGAGCGTCAGGGGTGCAGGCACTTGACTCTTACCAGCCTGAGCCTGGAAGCCCAGCAAAGGCAAATATCAATTACATCCACGCAATCCGAACATCACTCGCAAAGGATCGGAAATGGCACAACAAGCGAATTAATTGAAATCAATGCAAATGCCCAGGCAGGACCTAGCAGGACTCGACTTAAGGGTTGCATCCCTTCGCCGACGGTTTGGGTTTTTCAATTTTCATAGGCAATCGTATTTGTCAGCGGCTTAAGGCGCACTCCCCCTCCCGCACTCGCCCTTCGTTCTCCATTGTTGTTAAACATGTCAAAGCAACTGCAAACATTTGGGCCCCCTTTCTTCATTTATTAGCGAGAGTTGAATCAGTTCTGTTTTTTCACCCGTCCGCTGATCTATGGATTCGATTTCGCGGTTTGCTGAGCACCGGCAGCGGGCAGATAACGCAGATAACGTAGAGTCCTGCTCTTTAGTTCGTCCTTGCCAGCGGCAACGGCCATTGTAACCCATTGGATAAGTAACCCACTTGGACGGCGGCCGCTCCCTTTGTTCCATATGTCAGCGTGTTTCCGATGGCCTTTGCGGTCATTCAGTGCCTCTGCGGGGCATATTGCATCGAAGGGGTCCTTAAACATATGTTGCAATTATGTGTGCCACTTTTATAAAGGAATATGCAAACTCCATTTAGTGTTTGTCTAGTGCAAGAAGTTTCTGAAAAAATTTCACTGTTACCAATTCCGTTTGTCACAACACATGCAAGGTAAAACTTCTTTAATTGGACACTTAATTAAGTTAATGAAGTTTCAAACAAGTCCGAGGATAGTACTTTTTAGCAACTTACTCGAGCATTGCTTTCTGTCACATAAACTGCGTTTTTAAAAGAATTTGGATTTTTGAGAATCGTACTGGCAAGATACATTAAACTGTTGTTATTTATAATTAACTGTGTTCATAATTAATATCGGGTAAAACTAAGCTTTTAAAATTTTTCTGACTATTTTTGAGCCAACAGATTTGGTTTTTCAACGGCAAGGCTACGAGGTATTCTGGTCTTGAGGGGTCAATCAATGCGTATGTTTAACATGAATTTGTTCATATTTTCTTGTGGGTGTTTTTACTCTCCACCAGTCCCATTTATTGGTTATTTTCTACAGTGCTCTTTTGTTAAACAAGTAGTACAAAATTATTTATTTATGATGCTATTCTGTACTATACTTAATTTAATATATATTTCATTAGGTTTCACTTTACTTTTTTTTTGTTAACCAAACTATTTTAAAACACCCAACGAAAAGCAAAGCGCAGCTTATAAATAAACCGCAAATATACTCGGATCAAGATAATAATGTTCTGTTCTTTGACATCATTTGTAACCTCTCCTCTAACCTCTCATCATTTGTAACCTCTCCCTCCACTGAAAGTTCGCTTTCTTCTTAATGTTTCATTTTTCGTATACCAAATATTGTGCGTAATTTCGAAATGCTAATGACCGCATTGCTGCCACTGCCAGCCGCACGGCATCCGTTGACATATTCAACTCATTAAACCAACATTCACCGATGCCCGAACACAATAGCAGCCATCTCGACAGGAACTAAAAAGGCTCGAAAAGGATCGCCGGCTGGCGTTTCGACTTCGGCGTGCGGTTGTATTTGCCAGGCTAATAATAAACACCCATCCAGAAAAGGTGATGCGGGAAAAAACCGAGCCACGCAAATGATGAATGCGGTGCGCGGTGCAGTGTGCGAACAATGGCCACAATGGGTAACAGGATCAAAAATCAGAAACCAGAGAGCCGCCACTACGAAGTTTGGGGTGAGCCTTCATTAAAACTGCGTCTCGCCTGGGACGCACACAGGGTGTGCGGCTTCTCGGTCCAGGATGAACTAGAACTACCCCGGAGCGGAGATCAAAGCGAGCTGCAACTGCCATCAACATGAGCATGAGAATGAGCATGTTCCTTCTTTTTACGGGCAGAGACTTATTACAGAAGTTGACATTGTGTCAAACACGGCGTAACGAGCGCGCCACACCTTTCGGCAATCCCAACTCAAATCGCCATCGGAGCTACGAAACCCGCCGAGCGTCGTGCGGTTCTCAGTCGCAATTATTGCGTTTGAATTGTCAACACCCCCGTGGAGAGATGGCAATGGGAATGGGAATGCTATTCGGAATCGGAATAGGAATAAAATGGAAGTTGCTACAGGAGGGGACGGCGGTCAAAACCGAAATACGCCACGGGTCATGTCGAACCACCGAACCAACGACCCCCGCAATCAACTCGGGTGTATATGTGTGCTTTTAACGCGATGGGTGTCGATTGTAACAATAACATTGCCCAAAGCGCAGATTTGCGCCTCTAACGACGATGGTGATGATGACATCGTCGACGGGTTGCTGGCATCCCTGATTCTGGTCCGGAGCTGACCCCAAGGAGGTGTGGGAAATGTGTCATTATCTCTAGCAATTTTACTTCGTCCGTGTGGCTCGTAGCACCTTCTGTAATTTATGACCACGCTTGGATGGCAACTGATGGAACTAGCTGATGATAATTGGCCGAAGCCAACCGGGTTCCTAATGGGGGTCAGGAGGCTATTGGCGAAACACCAACTAGGAGTATCTGTTGACTTATCCCCACATCGATATGCATTCGTGCATGATACCCCGCCGAAGTTGGTACCATTTATCAGCTTTTAATCCCACACTTTGCGTCAACTTCCTGGAATTGATAGAGCCGCACAGTAAACCTCCGATGCACACAGAGAAAAATCCGAGCTTAAAACGTAAATGAAGAGAGACAGTTATACGAGTACAAGCACGGTGGTTAGAGAAGGGCGGCCAATAAATCTGATTTATTGGTTTTCAAAACAGATTTTCGGAGCGCTCGGAACTGAAACCACAATGCGAGTAAAACGAAATGAATGCATCCGGCACTCGTCCCGATGTTCGCCATGACACTTGTGGCCATATGGCCATATGGCCAGAATGCCGGAGCCCGATGTCCGAGCGGCAACTACGGCTGAAAAATCCATCACAAGTGGAGGACAGAGAACTCGCGCCGATGGCACAAAGCGTGGAAGGATTAAACCGCCGCAGTGCCGGCGAGGGACAATGGAAGTTCATCATGGCCAGAGCATGATGACGACACTTGGTCCATGCTCGTCGGCAATTTGTCGCTCGTTTAGTTGAGTTGTGAGACAAAAATAGAATAAATGGCACAGATAATGGAAAAAATGGACAGCTGGATGGGAAGGGATGAGCATAAACCGCTGCCCAGGGCAGCAGCCACGTCCAGAGTCCTGCAGCTTCTGGTAATCCGACGATTAATTAAAAACGTTGTCCCTGGTAAAGGGCTTAAAAATTGAAATTGATTGCCGGCGCAGCTCGTTCGGCTTATGCAAAGTTTTTCCGCGACCACCTCCTATTTCGCTTTTCTTTTGCAATTTCAGGAATCTCCCACCGGTAAATAACATTAAATAGAAATACAATCGCAGTTATTACTGGCAAATACTCCAGGGAGCCGAAAGTCATCAGCAAGGAACAAGACGACATCATTTTCATTGTCATCACCACCTGAGCATGCGGAAAGTCGCTTAACAAGCTCCCGAGAAATCCCTGGAGCCAGTTGCCAAGCATGAAAGTAAGAAGAAAAGCAAAGCAAAATTAAGGAAATCCATTTAGAAAGAGAAAAGTTCACAAAACCTACAGGCAATTACCTCCACAAGTTTTTAATTCTTATCAAATTTCCCTTCTTTGGCTGGCGAATATGGTCATTGGCTAATGGGGAAAATTCACATGCAAATCATCCTGAATCGCGAACCACCCTTTGCAGAAAGCACATGCTTACGCACTCGTCCGGCATGATTTACATCGAGTCAACCCCCACGTGGAATAGAATCTGGGAACTATCAAGGACCAGGCACCAGACTTTTCTCATATCTATTAGTTACGAGCGAGTACACTTGATTCATTAGCGTGATAATTACGGGCAGACAAGCCTGTGCAGTCAAAAGAACTATGCTGATGAGAGTTCGACATGTTCCTAGCAAAGTTTCCCACGAAGGAGCCGAAAACAAAGCAAAGGCCAAGCCAAGCCAAACATATTATGTCACGATGAGTGGGTGAAAGCCGGAGAGGCGCAGATGGAAACGCGGATTCAGCGAACGACAAAAAATAATGTCAACCATTTTGAGCAGCGAAAGTCGAGGAATTAAAGCTTCAGATTGAAAGTGCAAGCAGTGACAAAGGAGAAAATAAGCAAAGGAAGCTGGGTTCCGGCAAGGGGAAAAGTGAAATGACAAAGTCAACAGCCGCGACAACAAATTGCCAAACGAGCAGAGCGTGAAACTCGACTCGGATCTTCAGGTGGGATGATGCCGCGAATCCGCTGGATGGCGGCTGGTCGAGCCACTGCGAAAGGAAATAATTCCTAAGCCAGAGACCAAGCCACCCGACAATGAAGTGAATCCTTTCGGCACAAACCCTTTTAATTGGAACACAAAGAGAAGGCTGAGAAATTCGTTCGCTTTAAAGCGCGCAATATTGCACAATGGGATTGCCGTGTCTGTTGCCAAGACAATTGATTTCAGCAGCCCCATAACTCATCGCCCTGATCAGTCATCCCCTTACCCGTTGACTATCCTGAAATTTCCGTATGTTTCGGAGTTTTGGTCGTTCGTTCCCGAATTCGTCACGCGATTTCCCTTTGATTTCTATTAAATTATACCTTACGCTCCGATCAAAACCCGCCCAAGCTCGATCCAACCCTGGTCGAATCTTTGCAAAATGGTCATATTTACCCCTGTGTAATTGCAGTTTGTTCAAACGATAAGGCTTTGAGTATTTGCTCAGCAGATTCTGTTGACTGGTTCCCGGAGCGTTGATGATGTGAAGTGATCCAAATTGAAATGTAATTTTGTGCCCAAGCAGGAAGCTGGATAATCCCTTTGACAAACAGCAAGGCCAAATGAATGAATTCGATTCCCATAGATGCGCCACCTTTGGCCCACATTGCGGCTAAGTTCTGGCGCAGATCGATAGAATCTCTATACCCAATTATCACATAACAATTTCCGCTGCAGCTCAAAGAGGGCTCATTTCCCCCCAGTCAATGTTTAATTTCCTTTCAATTTATGCTGGGAATCGAGGTCGCCTCGCGATAAAAGAGCCATCCAGCCAATTTGCCCAGCTCAGGAAAAGTCGCATGTGTACCTAGAGATGGCTCCCCGGCAGTGGAGTTATGTACGGGTGCTTATTAGATGAAGCCTGGCCTCGACGTCGCTCAGAGTCGAGTGCTCAGGACGCATATCAATGGGCCCTGAGATGCGGGTGCGGGCAGGGAGTTGGATGTGGAGCAGCATCAGCAAACAGCAAACAGCAGGAGAAAAAAACGCTTCAAGTGTCAATCAGTGACAACACAGACACCACACACGATGAAGCACGGGCTGATAGAAGCTAATCGATTTATGCTGTAATATTCAAAAAGTTTCCCATAAGGACCTGGCCCGGAGGACGACCTAATCCAGTGCGACTCCCTTGTGTGCCACCGCCGCCGTAATTTCCCAGTCACCGCCCCCATGTACATCCCAATTCGGGCCACGTGTTCCGAGGTGGAGGATGCGTCCTGATCGGGGCCAGGGGCTTCAGGCCATGTGTGTGCTCGAAGCTGTCGTCTGTTTATCTGCCTGCATTTGTCGCATTAAAATTGAATAAAAAATCAATCTCAATTCTAGCATAATTTGATTCTTGCCTTCGATTATCGGAGTGGGAATGCCGTGAACTGGGGGCCAAATGAAAAGCAGAATGCAGGAAAACAGAAAATAAATAAATAATAATCTGTAAAGGTCTTTGCCTGTTCGATGAAGATATTTATGTGGCAACTTTTTAAGGCCAAGAGGAGAAATGCTGCTTCTGAGGAGCAGCCATCCTCTTTTATATTTCCATCCCCCCGCTGATGCTTCTTCTTTGAGTGCATTAGCAATACACTTTTTACTGGCATCGAATCTCTTACTTGAGCTTAGCACCAAATTCACTTGGCTCAAAGTTTATCCCTCCACTGGCTCTACCACTGCCACATGTGAGGAAGGTCGCAGGACTTTTATCTGCCCCGATCCTTCGGCTCCTTCGAGGGCTGCGCTTATTCCAATGCATTTAATAAAGTGTTTATTTCGGTTGCAACAAATTTGCCAGCTCAGTGCGGCGAGCGGAAACAATGCCAACTGGAAACCTGTGCACGACACAAAGGAAAATTGCTTTTCCGCCGCGCAGACACAGCGGCAGCCACATCCGCACATGGGCAAAATACCTCTCACGCTTGATGGCAGCGAAAATATGTGGCCATTCCTATCCGTAAGGAAGACAAGGAGACACGCGCTCCAACCATCGAAGTTTTTCCCGATGACGTATGGCCCTGGCCCGCTCCTAGAGATGCGTCCGTGCCACGAGTCTTTCCCGGGGTTGTCCAACCGTAGTTATTGGTGCCTCACGACGCCGTCTCGGGAAAACTTTTCACTCCATCCGCCAGCATAGTTTTGTTTTCTTCCCTACTTCCCTTTTACTTTTCTTTGCTTTTCTATTTGTCTTTCGGTGGATTCAACTGCGATTCGTTGGTCTGTTGGGTGGGGCGGGCGATTCGGTTTGAGTGGCACATTATTTGATGATGCTTTTCGCGATTTTTTCGCACTTGAATGCCTGATTTTTATTAGTTGAATTCTTTACGGTTTTACTGCGTTCCGCCTGCCAGCGAAAAGTTTCAGTTTCTTTGCTTTTCCGCCACTGTCTGCGAGGGAAAAGTTTTACGTTCAGAGATTTGAAATATGGTCGGAGAATCGGCTGCCGCGAGTCGATAATCGAAAGTGCCTTTGTCTGCGCTCCTGGCCAGTTGATCACTTTTGCCCGCGATTGGCTGGCCAGTGTGAGTCGATGGACACAATCATCTCTCGGAGAAAAGCGCGACACTCGCCAAAAAGCGCAAAATCCTGATGTAGAATGCCAAAAGTAAAACAAACGAACCACCCGACGAACAAACGGAAATGAAAGTCAATTTGAATACATTACCAATTCTAATTACGATTTTCAAGTACAACGAACGATGGCGACGGACAGATGGTTGATCCGAGGGGAGAACGGCAAGTGCGATGACTTGAATAATATAATATTGGCTGCTGCGAAAGACGTCCTTAGCCAAAGCCCCCCACTAAGAGCCACGAAAACCACGAAGCATTCAAATTGGAAATTTAAAAAGCGAATGGACAGCAGGGCTACTGACGTCCAAGGGGATGAGGGGTGCTCGCTGACCAACAGATTAGCCGGGAAACCAGAAGGGAGGAAAAGCTGTGAAGTTTCACAGCCAGTGACAGGAAAATGGCGGCCACGAATCGTATTTGAATACATCAGCATTGCCGAGTGGCCGCGAGCCATGGAAAGGAATCCTGCATGGAGCAGGGTATCCGCCATTCACCACGGCGCCTTCTTGTCTAGGTCTGGCTAGGAGTGGAAGCCCTTGTTCGCTGAGATCCGCATTTCGTTATATTAAAAATTCAAATACTTTGCGTTATCGCTTTAGACGCAGCTTAAGCCACCTGCCAGAATCTACTCCCCGTCGCAGCCATCCAGCCACCCAGCCTCCCAGCCAATCAGTCCCCCAAACACTTGACTTTGGGCCACAAACAGAAAAGTTTGGCTGCGAGCCTCGCTTATTATGCAGGCTCTTTCCTATTCCTCCCCTGCCAATGCCAAGGTCTTGGTATCGGTCCTCTCCCCGTCCTGGGAAGCCATATCATATGCCACTTGGGGAAGGGAGAGTACCGAATTAGAAATGAAAATTAAGTAAATATTATAATATGTTGCCACCTGGCTGGGAGTGGAGGCCGCTCCTCCGCACCGGTTTCGGTTTGGCAAATAAATGATAAGCATTACATTTGATATTCATTATTTGATAACGTGTAGCGTAGAATAAAAATGAAAACGCCATCGGAAATGAAAATGTAGCCTCCGTGTTTGCTTTCAGGACGTGGTCTGTGTACAGGCGGAGTTCAGAGGGCCAGACAAGATGCCGGATTAAATGTTTGCCTAAGTGAAATATGTTAAATGCTATAATATGTGCGGTTGCCGTTGGCGATGCCCGACTCCTTCGATTTCATGATTTATGATATTAAAGATGGGTTTTTGTGCCTACGGAATGACTTGCAGGTCATCTCCACCCATGAGCTCTACGGATAATTATGAAGGGTTCAGTAGACTTCAGCCGCATCCATTTATCACATTAGCCGGCCAGACTAATTCTGTTAAAAGCATATAAGCTCTCCAAAAATGAATCCATTCAATGGCCACGAGCATGCAATGAGTTTCTTTTTTCATCTGTTTTTGACCCGTCGAAAGTCAAATCGCAACATTCATCAGAATGTAATAAAGACAACAGCCAAGTGGCGGGATTCGAGGTAGAAATTTTTTCTGATATATGTATCTAGTTGGCCAGAAGGAATCGATAGATTTCCCACATAAGACATTCGTTGATTCTCTTTTCAGTTTTGGCTGAGGCAAGCGAACCCCTATATATCGAATCACGAAGAATGGTCAAACAAATCAAAAGGGGGAGACTTCAATGGAGCTCTCAGCGACTCCGCACTCAACTTTATTGCATTTCAGCGATACCTCTGGCGTCTCCTTTGCAAAGTATGTGATTCCATCAGCACGAAAGCCCAGACAAGTTCCTGGGAAACTAAGGTGCCAGTCGCTCTGGTGAAAGCCAAGAGCAGGCCCAGGACCCAGAAGAAGGCGTGTGTGTTCGCTTAGCGTGAAATTATGAGCGCTTTTACAGCACAAACAGCAGCACGGACGAATGTCAACGACAAGCTTAAGCTGCTTAAAACAAGCCATTGCCTCAAGTGAAGAGGTGGGGCTGGGAAAGGTGGGTGCGCTGGGGATGGGAAACTGAAAGTGAAAGTGTCAAGGATGCGGCAAGCGTTTCATAGCCAAATTAAATTGCTCCCTGGAAGGAGTCAAGCGAGAAGGGGAAGCGGAGCACCAAAGTGAAAGGATAATGCGAGCATAAAAACATTTTTAATGAAATCGAGACGACGACTTCCAACGGAGAAGGCATCGTCTAAGACAGTAGCAAGTGTGTTTTAATTTAAACCTTGGATTTACCTTGCACAACCCGTTTGTCTTTACAGGCAAAGGAGAGAGGAGGCATTCCCCCTCGGCTGCGCATTAATTTCATCCCGCTTGAAAATTTTAATTAATTTTCAGCTTGATTGCGTTTTAAAGAGCCGCTTGGTTTATGTTTTGAGGGCCTTGCTTGTGTGTTGTGGCTGCCTTGGGCCTGGGAATTTATAGTTATTGCGGTGAGCAGCGGGGAGGGATAAAGTTTGCGGGTCGGACCTTTGATTCGGTCGCTTTGAGGGGCAGAAGAAATTTCGGTTTGTAACCATCACAGACTATTTACATCTCCAGTGGCTTCTTAATTCATTTTTGATCGGAGATTATTGCTAAACGGAAACTCACCTTTACTGGTGTGCCTGTCCAAGTTTGGATCCTTGAGACCTGCAAGAGTACATAGATAGGCAGTCTGTTCATTTCTAGTTACAAATCTGTAAATATAATCTACTGTGAAGATAAAATGCACTTATCTCAAAAAGAAAAATCCTCGAATTGGCAATACAGCGTAGTTAGTTGGAAAATTAAAGTACGGAAAACAAGAAACGAAGAAACGAAAAGGTCTGTGGTGTCGTTAGTTGTGGACTCCGTTTCGAATTCGTTTGACTATGGTTTTGGGTTCCAAAACCATTACTCATTAGTTATAATAAGCTTAAAAAGAAGGCAAAATTTATGTTATTTGGGCCTTTTTCTATGGGCAATCGTATCGTTTGGAGTACTTCGTAAGCAGTTTTTGGCATTTTCATTTTAATTTCATTAGCCGCGACATTTAATTAATTTCCAGCTATCACCGCCAAGGCAGTCGTCAGCTCTTTGTTCACTTAGAGTACTCATTCTGCCTCGATTTAGTAGATGTCTAGCCAATGTACAGAAAACCCACAAAATGTTACGCGCTCAGAATCGTCGAATCTTTTAATGCCCTCACAGTAGGGTAAATTTATAAAGAGACCAAAACATTTCTTTATTGTGCAATATAATTTTGTGAAAACTTTTTTATATTTTACTTATATTATTTATGAAAAAATATATATTGTTAAGTTATAAAATAAAATATGTTATGAATAGTTTTTAGTATTTATTAATTGCATATATATACCCCTTTATTTATCCACACCTTATGTCGTGTGAAAGTAAAGACCAAAAGCAAATATATTAACGTAGAACTCCAACGGAAGGGTATCTTAGCCAAATGCTGATGTGCTCCTTTAAATAATTCGCTGGACAAAATTGCAGTCTTATGGGAAAATTCCCCACATGCCGCAGACTTTGCGGTATTGGTCGACCGAAAGCGAAAAACTTGTAATGGGGCTGTTGGAAGACGAGGAGGCGGAGATAATGTGGTTAAGGTTTAATTGCAGTTGAGCTGCTGGGGTCAGACAGGTCTGGAAAAAGGAAATAAACGGGGGAAAGTGGCAAATAAAAAAAAATGAACGCTTAAAAAAGAGTGGAGACGGGCAAGGATTAGGCATCTGAGGAAAACAGCGAGATACATATCACAAAAATCAAGTTGAGTTAATATTCATCAGAAGTTGCTCAAGTTTTACGAGCCCTAACTCACTGCAAATCTCGATTAATTATGGCCTAGACATCATAAAATTTGATGTTTTTATCTTGTAATCTTGTAAACTGTCTCCGGAGCGTGTTGGCAATAGAGGGGCTGTTAAGTAAATTATCACGTCATGTGGCAAAAATGGGTGAGCGAGTGGAGGGCACCACTAGATCCATGTGAAAGTTTTATGTCAGCTACGTGCTCATAAATTTCGCAGCATTTTTCGCCCTGAAACATTTGTGGCCTGAATCGTTTTATTGGCGTCTGAAATTAGCAGCAACTGCGAATGAGAGGCGCACGCAACTCGGATGGAAATGGGGATGGAGTGGCTGTTGTTGCTGGGTTAATTAGAAAAGTTGCCAATGCTCGAGTTCCACTCCATTCGGGAGTTCATCGAACTGAGCAGAAGCTTTGCCAGGTTCGCTATTAGCTGCAAGTCCTTCAACAAACTTTAAATATGCATTGGCCTCGCCGGAGAAGCGAGCTGTGCTCATCGAGATTTTACAATCAGCTCATCTCAATTGCCATCACTTAATTCCTGGCGCCGTCCGCATCCTCCCGTGCCGCCGAATCCCACCCAAAACAAGGCAATGGGCACTGGACAAACATTTTTGAGAGAGCTCTCTCAATCCGCACACTTAAAATATTTACGCAATCAAAATTAATGCAACTGTCATGTTTTCCCTCCCGCAGGCGGAATACACCCTTTATTCTCTCTTCGCTCCCCTCTTTAACCCTGTCGGAATGCATTTAGCGTTGAATGCAAATACACTTTAGAACTGTAGGCGACCGCTGGCAAGCCCGATTCCTGCTCCTTCCTTCCGTTGAACTCGTTTAAATTTAAACAGTAAAACCAAACTCATTACCAACAACAAGCGCAGGATCAGCCACCAGTGGTGAAATAGGGTCGGCGCGGTTATAAGGCGCCAATTAGCATCACATTACTTACTAAATTATTTTGAATCCAACTTCTGTATAAAGTAGGTACAACTTGGTAGTTTGACCACTTCACCCCCTAGAACGCTATTTCTATTAACTACGATACACGCATTTGGGAATTTGGCTCGCGGTATTATAAAGTCCTTTAGCTGTGCAAACTACAATATATTCAACAGGCCTAAAACCTCGGGAGATTCGAGTCCGCTCCTGACTTGAGAGAATGACATCGTTGAAATTACCAAAATGTCCTTTTGCGAAATTTTGCGGACATTGAAAATCGCTTTGATTGAACCGCATGCTGGGCAGACAACAGATACAGTTGCACGTCGATGGGCGCTGGACATTTGCCACACATAAAACAAACACGAGCCCCTTAGTCCTGCCGATCCTGTCCACAAGCCACCGACCCCCACCCCACCGCAACGGGCCGTGGCTGCAGGAACCAGTCCGAAATCCACTCGGCAATTTCAGCTGCAAATGCGCTTCACTGCACTTACAATGCACATCGTGAGAGGGGAGTGGGCAGTAGGTGTGGAGTGGTGGAGGAGGGTCGGGATGCACAGTCCGTAAATTGTCCAGCGAATGCGGATTGAGAATTGGTTTTATGTCGCTTGCGCCTCAATGGAGATGCATTTTACACTGCCCTGCTAATCTCCGAGCGTGGCGAAAGCGAAAGCTGGCCTGCTCCTCCCACAGGACTCCCGTCCTCGTTGCTCCAACTCCACAGCTATCTCCACACCCTATCCATTCCGCCTCCGCCCTGGAGGACGTCAGTTGACTTTGAAAATCAATTAACAACATCAAACAGAAGCCGGATGCTGACGTGGACAGCTGTCGGCCAGCCCCAGAGCACCTCCTCCATCCCTAGCCGAGATCCTGGGTTTGGTTCTGTTTCTGGTTCTGGTCCCCCTGCTGCTGAAGTGCGTAAATTGCAACTGTAAATCAAATATGACAACGCGAACGGCGGCAAAATCTGCATGTGTGTCAGTCACATTAATTGTCCACGCCCCCTTTCCCGGCGCCGGTGGCGGATGGGCGTGGGCGAGGCGATTGTACTTTATTGTTGTGTTAATGAGTGTGCATAGGCAGCTCGGTGGATGTGCAGCGGATTGCAATGCGCTGATGTGACATAAAAATATGTTACAGTGGGCGAGCACGGTTGAACATTTAATTAATTGTATAGAAAAGTTGCACAAAATATCGAATATTAATTGGATATTAATAACGTAAATAATTAAGGGTCCCTTTCCGGTTGCTTTCCCGGCGATCGATGACGGTTTTCCCCTGCAACATATTTCAGCGTCAGTTCAAGCAGGACTCCGGTCTTCAACGAAGAAAAACTCCGGAGTCGAGACGCGACAACAAACAGAAAGCGAAAGACAAATAAGTGACGAGGAAAAAGCAGGGAAATGCTTTTAAATCGTGCAGCACGAGTACAGTAAAATATTCCTGCTTGTTAACTTTCGCCAGATATTGATGCAATGTCAACCGGGCGATCAATAATCGGTAAAAGCCCAAGCGGGGAAGAACTGCTCCTCTAATTTTCCATTTACCGACAAATGCAAATTTATGTCGCAATTGAGACTTAAAACCCGGTGGTGGAGCACAACCCACCCCCTGGTTTCTTTCCTAGAGTTTATATCAATATTTGGGCGAGCAGCTTGCGATTCATGTTTCCCTCTCGCTTATGTTTATGAAATATTTATTTTGCGACATTTATTGAACATTTATCCAGAGAAGACACTAAACTCCGAATTCGGGTTCAGCAGGATTTATGGACATTTGATGTTAAATTGATATAGGTTGACCTTGTTCTCCGGCATCCGCCCAATGATTTTACTGCTTCTCAATATGCCAAGTCATGTAGCGAACTCCACTGCGTATTCGTGATATGCATTGCTCGATATCTCCCTGGGCTCGGTCCGGTCTGCCCGCCTTCCTCGTGTTTTGCATATTGTTTACATCTTTCGAGTTGCCGTCTCCATTCCTGCTCCTGCTTGTGCTTATGCAATCAGCGCAGAAGGCGGATGATACCCGGTTGACCTCTGGACCCTTGTCTTCCGAGCAGTCCGATGTGCAATATCGAATTTATCTCACGGTTACAATATTTAATTTGCTCTTACACAAATTGTTGTCTTTTATGTTTTGTCCGATAGCAATCAAGTGGGTGAACTGCTATTGCTATGTCCCTTCACCGCGTTCAATTACGCATCCTGTACTCAAAGACATTTTACATTTGCATCTTAAGCAAATAAAATAAACGGAAATTGTTTCATAGCTCAAAAATAAAGTTTAATTTTCAAAAAATGGCTTCTGTACATATTCACACATGTGGACGGCCAATTTTCGAATTTTCATATCGACAAAATAGGAAAGACTAATAATATATAATATATGTTTTTAAATTATGTATGGGCCGTTTGATGTCTTTGGAATGGCCGTTGAAATATTCTTAAACAAAGTTGCGCAGCGTACGCGTCATTGGAATCCCATTTTTATAGCTTTTTAAATAGAAATTCAAAAGTACAGACGGACATTGTCAGATTGACTCGGCTAGTGATCCTGTACATGTACATTATTGGGTTGGAAACGCTGTCTTCTGTCATTGCATCCTGTAATACCCTTTTACCAATAGAGCTTTAGCATAACTTAATATCCAACGAGAAGCAATAGAGAAGCCGGAGACAGCGATCAATTTTCGGATTGTTGCCTGTGAACAGGAAGCAGCTCGGTGCGCGTAGAACTTTTCCCCCGGCACCCTGGGAACTTAGCAGGGATACGGAGGGGACCAGAGGACCCAACCAGGCACACAGCATATTGCGCAGGTGGAAAATTTATAATTTGTGAAATTGCCACACTCACATACGGGCCCACGCACGTTGGCAGCATGTTTAATGGGCATTCAGTGGTGTCTTTCACCCCGTCCTTCACTATTTTCTACCTCTTGCCACCCGGAAACAGGTCCTGCTGCCTTAAATTATGTTAACCTCAAACGAGACGATCCCGACCTCCGGCCCGGAACGACCCGTGTACAAAGTTCGATTTAAGGCCTCGTTTATTTTGCCATCCTGGCCGAGAACGAGGAGTGGTGGGGATCCAGCCAGTCGTCTGGTTGCATGTTGCAAAAGTTGTTGCTGTTGCACAACCGCATGCCACAACATGCAGCCCGACTGCACGACCTGGGGGACTCGGGTTACGGCCGGGTCTGGGTAGGGACTAGGGTTACGTCTGACATGCCCCACTTGGCAATTGCCAAAACTATTTGTTTACATATTTAGAGCAGGCTAAAGAAGAAAGCCGGCAGGGCATGTTGTCAAGGCATGTTAACTTTGAAATATGCGCATTTAAATGGCAGAAGGAGATCGGGAGCAGGAATGCCGAACGGAGGTAGGTGCTGCAGAGAATCATTTCTTAGCACCTACGCTTAGCACCCCCTAGGATATTGATATGATAAATTCCCTCCTAGATTCTCACCAATTTTTCAGTATAAACAGAAAAAATGCTTTTAAAAATAGGACATAAAAATTTAAGAATAATTTGTTGGGAAACCAAATCTACGCAGGCTACAATCAAAGCTCATTTCTTAAGACGTAATTAAGCCATTTGCTGCACGTTTTGCCAATTCAAAAATTGTGGCCCATTCCGTGCATCCATTCCGAGTCTTTTAACATCTAACTTCTTTGCCTTATCGGCGCCTGCCACCAAATGCAAAGCTGAAGAGGCTGAAGCCTCGTTTAAATCGCCGAATGGGGGCGTAATGCGAGTCGCGCTACAGCACTAGGCGGGATTCATCCCTCTGTGGGTGGAAATGGCTGCCCTCTGGGCATGGAATTCGAAGAAAAATCACGCGCGCTTATCAGACGCCGTAACCTTAACCAAACCCATGCAATTAACGCCCATTGGGCTGTCGGTATGAAAAATGAGCGATGGGAACACCCCCGGGGAATTGCCACGGAGGCAGTCTTGAGCAACTGCGAAATGATTTGCAAACGACGCGCGGCCGCCATCGAACTCGCATTCCGAATTCCAAGCCTCCACTCCACTCCACCAGTGGCTACAAATTTTAATTGCTTCAGCGATATCTGAATGAGTAGGCGCGCGAGGGAAGAGTAGTAGAGGGGCGGGGCGCCCCCGAGGAGCTTGGCTGTGTCATGGCAATAGGTCGCATTGATAAGAGAGTCACGTTCTGGTCCTGGCAAAGGAAAGACAATGTTGTTGCTGTCTTCATTATCAATGACAAGGGCGAACGGAAGTGGGCTGGCGCAGGAAACAATGGTTACTCTTTATTGCCACTGCCTATGCCCCTGAGTCAAATTGATAAGATGCCGAAAACGACTGGGAAAACAATAAACGTGGGCATGAAATTCGTAAGGAGGGTGCCCTTTCCGAGTGGATGGATACCAATGTGCGGAGGCACACAGTTCGCGGTGCATAAACAGTACGTTTGAGACGCCTTAATGAGGACAGGAGGCATTCTTCGATAGGTTCCTTGCACTCTGAGAATCTCTTACAGAATTGGCAACCACCTAAAGGTGAAAACTTTTGTGCCGAAAACACTTTCGAGCAGAGAGAAACTTTTTGTGAAGATAACTGGGTAAAGGTGGGGAGCTAGCCCTGGGCTGAAATATGAACCGCATCATCACTGCCACCTACCACTCACCGCAACATTGTTACGGCGCAGAGTTATCCCCAGCGTCATATCTTTAAGTTGACCCATTTGCTTAGTCAGCCACGGCCAAGAAGGTCCATCGAGTCTTCCCTGCAGAAACCGACTAATTTCACAGCTAAGTAAAGTAGCCAAGAACTTGACAGTCATTTAATAAAATTTTATTTCCACCCATCATTTTGGGATCCGCAAGTAAAAGCAACGCACAAGGAAAGTCGGAGACGCTGCAAGTCCCACAATTTTGATGCGCAACAAAATTTTATGAAATACTTGGAGAGCAAATTTTATGTGAGTTGGCGGCCATTAAATTTTAGCTCTAGCAAAAGTCACTGAAGAACTTCTAGCGGTTTCGCCGGACTCCCCCCCAGCTTTGCTTGTCTTTGGCTCCCTGGGCTCGCCTTTGGCTAATAATACCGGAGCATTTACACCTTTATGGGGCGTACTTAGAAACGCTTATTTATGCTAATGGCGAAAGTGGGCCAGGGATGAAGAGGGGCCAAGTCCTGTCACTAATTCCACCCCGAAGCACCGTAAAAACAAGGGATAGTGAGCTTAAGATTTGAGCAGGTAAAGTTGGCAGGATGTGCAGAGTGTTCAGAGTGTGCGTATATTTCATCACACCACCGCAAAGTTTGGGGCCCACCCTCACCTCTTGACCTTCCCGGCTCCCCTACCCGAAATCCATATCCTGTCCTAGCCCGACGGACAACGACTTTCGTGCTTCACATTCTTGTCTCGAATGTGTTTGTAATTTCCCTAGAGTGTGTTTGACTTTGACGACTTAAGTTGTAAAACTTTAACATTATCATTTTCACTACGACCAGGACCAGAACCAGCACCAGGCCGAAAGGACAGATCCTTGGAGCATGTGTGTGCTGCCGGACGAGTCTGCTACTTCAGATGCTTGTCCTGGGCCAGACAGACATTTTGTTGATGTTGACCTTCGCTGCTTTTACTTTCACCGCACAGCTTCGCTGCTCCGCATCTTTTAAAGTTTTCTGCGACCTCTGGATATTGTTGACATATCGTATTACAGCCATACAGACGGAGAAACGCCGATAAAGGCCATTAGAGAGCTGGAAAGTTCATGGAGCTTGCCACCTCTGGCCTAGCCCTAGCTCGAATTACGAAATCCCAAACCGATATTTGGTAAATTCTTCTCGCATTTGTCAATTAGTTCAATCAGAAGGCGAACACATATCAACCACATGCACCATCCCCAGACGATCCACCCCATAATTTCAGCCCGAATCGAATGTCACTTTAAAGGTTTCCATCTGGAGCATGTGTATGTTTCAAACTAAAAGTAACAAATAACCACGGAATAACCACGGTGGCAGAACATCCCTTAAACAAAACAATGTCATCAATATTGTTTTTCTAACTTCCATGGAATATAACGCTGATTGAATAATTTAGTATCGTTTATCCCTTTAGTAAATCCAGCTATCACTTATGTGATTTTAAAAATCCAGATTTTTATTTTTAAAATAAATTAAATAATGCAGTAATAGTAAACCAAAAATGGTATTTGTTTTGGATAAAAACTCTTTATAAAAAAATCAATGACTAAGGTTTTTTCTGTTATTATAACTGTTACTCATAGACTAAAAGGGTTTACTACTCGTGTTGAAAAGTTTGTAACAGGGAGACGGCCACTCTGAAATGAATGTTTGATGAATAATGTTTTTCATTTTATTATTTTATCATTTATCTATTGATATGCGATATTTAAGTAACAGGATAGTCAAGCAATTCGACTAAGCTTTTCTGTCTGTTTTCTCTGAAATTTATGATGAAGTCATCCAATTTAAATACAATAAGCTTAGATTACACACATACATATAATGTTTTAAAACTGATGTAAACACCTTATTATCAAAAATAAATGTTCCTATGGCAGCTTTCTGGTAGATTCGTTCAAATTATATAAATTTAAAATCGAAATTAAGGCTTTAAAAAATTGGTTTAAAAAAAATGTAAAAAAGACAAGACAAACAAACGAATCGTTTTTATTTATTCATATTATTTTTAAATAATTTTCCAACTATTCCATTGGCAGCTATATGATTTAAATTAAATTTTAATAAATTTTTAGTTAAATTTTGATAAATTTAAATTTAAATTAACTATTACATAAAATTTTTGTGTACAAAAAAAACTTTATTGATGAAAACAAGTAAGGTACATTTAATTGTGCATTATTTTTTTTTCCCGATTATTCCGATGACAGCTATACGAAACAGTGGTTCGGTCCGACTTATACACTTCCACATATAAATTACACATTTGGGAAAGTTTCAAGAAGATAGCTCCAACTACGAGCTAATTGGTATTGGGACACGACACAGATGCCAATTTCAATTTACAATCTCGGATACAAATATCTCGGAAAAGTCATCATCATCGATGCAACTTAAAGCGTATCCAAGAAATAAACAGTACTCTGTTTTCATGATTTAAAAAGATTACATTGTGGAATGGCAAACAATTTTATCTATATCACTGCTTTGCTGGATATTCTTAAACATTGTTTATGATTGATATCTTTTGTTCCTTTAAAACGTTTTCAAAAGGTTTGTCAACTGTTTTCAATAGAGATAACTGTATAACAAAAGAGTATAAAAAACGGAGAAAGGATCGTTTCCGAATAGATTGAATCAAATATGAAACAGATCATTCCGAAAAAGGATGATTTTAACTTTATTCATTGTGTACATAACACAAGGTAGTTCCTCTGCTTAAACATAATCCACGGCAGATCGATTTTAAATAAGCATTTTATTACTCTGAATTCATATTTTTTTACACATTCAATCAATTTCCCCGGATTTTTCCATCTCAGATAAATGTTAACCTGATATTTAGCTCACTCAGCTTATCGCGAGCGATTTCCGCGTGTGCCGTAAATTGTAATCAAATTGGGCGAGGAGTCAATCTGATTTATGCATTTCCCATAGCCAATGGCTCTGCTCTCTTATGGGCACAACTACCCCAACCCAGATTTTCCTCGAGAGCCAAAAGGTAAACACATCAGCAGCGTTCGAAAATTACCGGGCCACCCTTTTACACGCGTGCAAGGAGACTCTGCCTCGCAAGGACGTAATCAGCTCTATTTCGTAAATCTCGACAAGCTGCTTATCTGAAGCAGTGCGAGCGGAGTTTCAAGGATCCGTATCCTGATTAGCATCTCCAGCCCGTGTTCGCAGGCAGAAATCCGGCCTTGGGCTGCTGCGTATGTCAGCCTGACAGCCGGACGTGCTGTACCGCCCTAAGTACAGTAAAGCCCGACGCGTGCTTCTGTCACACTTACGTCAGTGGCGGCGCATGGGGAGGTGGACCAGGGATCTCCGCCTGATTGGCATCGGAAATTGAAGTGTTTTTATTAATGCTCATGTCGACTTTTTGCACTGCCTTCGATGACACTGCCAATGTTTTCATTTTTGGCCAAGCGGTGTTCCCCCTTATTTTAGCTGCTTTGTTTCTGTTCTGTGGGCTTAATTGAAATTCATCGTTGGCAGATTTCGATGCCGAGCTGACTGACAGCTGAGTGCGTGAAAAGATTGACGCTTATTGAATTGAGTCATCAGCTGCGGGGTGGTCCCACTCGGAGATTGACACAGCAACTGTTGCGTCAAGTCGTGTGGAAACAGCGGAAGGGATTGCCGTGCCTGAGCACTCCACAAAGCAGTTGACTTTGAAGTCAAATAGGCCTCGTGTCGAAATTCCAACTTCTCGGCCAGGCCACACTCAAGCCGGAGATGCCTCCGAAACCCAAGCATCGCGACGTAGCCGGCTTTCTCAGCCGGGTGCGCAACTTCCTGCTGGGCCGCACCCACAAGACGGCCCATCGCTTCGCGGACATGGTCTCTCCGCGCACTCAGCCGCCCCCAAACATCCCTAGTGGTCCTACCCAGAGTCTGTTCGCCAACTACTACTACACCAGGGATCCTCGGCGCTTGGTGAAGCCCTTCGTCGACGTGGTGCAGGAGCACAAGAAGATGCTCACCGCCAAGGTGAAGGAGGAGGAAGCAGCCAAAAAGGCTCAGGCCAAGTCTGGAGATGCGCCGAAAGATGGTAGCCCCATTCCACCTGTCGGGCCCAAGACTACTGATACAAATGAATGCGATGAAGGCAATTCCGGCGCGAAGAAGCTCCCGACTCCAGGAAAGGTGCATTCTTGGGAGGGGCCACATTAACCTGTTCAATACCCTCCTTATTCAGAAACTCTTTAGTGTTCATTGCTTATTCCATTTCGAATGCACTTTGCAGGCAGTCGTAAAAATGTAAATCTAATTAGACGTCAAGGGTGAAAATCATTATTGCACCTGCATGAAAATTTAATTAAGCACACACAATTATCGAAGTTACAAGCTGGAAAGGCGCAAATCGAGGTCCAACGGGTTTGTTACAGGCCACAACAATAAATTTGCATGCTTAATAACGTTTAATGCTATCAAAATTTATATTTACAATTTAAAACGAGGCAATTTGCCCGACGTTGAGTGGATTATGGGCCATTGTTAATGATGATTGCAGGTCGATTGTTAATTGTCTGGGCATCACAATTTATGCTGATGACTTTCGCCCATCGATTTATTGATTGAAGTTTGATTTTGGCGCACATCGCCCACTCCTCCCCAAAGGCGACTGCCATCATTCAAACAGAAGCGAAAATGTAATCAAGTTTTGTGTGTTATGCAAAAAAGTAATATTCTGTGCGCTAAGGGTGGCGCCCCTCGATTTATTGGAATTACCCTTATAAAGAGAAGACCCAGATTGACTGGAGGGTTGACTGTTCTACTGAAAAGGGTGTCAATTGCCAGTAAAACTTCAGGCTGTCAAGTCAACATGTTGCCGGGCTGCTCTTCATCCGCCAGCAGTTGGCGAAATATGAGATTTGATACGAAGAGTGGCAGTGGCGGCACACTGTAATGCCGCTTTCTTTTAGAGCTGGTTTTTATTGCCTCATATGAATGGCGAAACACGGCCTGATTTAACCGTCTAATTTATCCATAAGGTTGTTCTAGCAACGGCAGCAGCTTGGAGCCTGCGTTTCCGCAATCGGCCATCCGCACTGGGCTGGCAAAAATGAATTCTGCTGGACGCACTCAAATATACAAATATTAAAAAAAAACCCGATGCCCACAAAGCAAACACTTCCGCACCCTTTTAACCCGCATCCCCGAGATGTCAACCACTTGGGCTGGCCAAAAAATTGCCTTTCGGATGACGACAGCTGTGGCGCGGAGTCGCAGGACGTCGAGCTCCCGCGGCAAATGCTTCCCAATCAGAGACGCGTAATTAAAATATGTACAAACAGACCGAAGGGAAAACTCTCATGTAAGAAAACACTGAGCAGCGCCAACTTTGTTTGCTTTGCCTGTTTTTCTATAAAACCAAAAGCAAAACCAAAGCAACAAACACAACAGCGGCAGGGGGAAGCGCGGCCAAGCAATAATACCAAGAAAAACATTTGCATAAAGCAACAAACAGGGAAATGGATGGAGTGGGGCCCAGACGACCAGGACCTTCAAGCGAAAGTTAATGAGGGCTGGGCCTTAGAGCTGGCATCGTGACACGGGATCAAGAATAAGGGTTTTTAAATGCATACAATAACAAATTGTCGACCTCGACCTAATTCCTATTTTGATGTTTTGTATTAAGTGTGTTTATTTTAGAGCTAACTAAATAAAATTATGCTTTTGTCTCAAAATATAACTTAATATCCCATATTTATGAAAAATAAGCTGATGATGAAAAATGTTTACAATTAAATGATCAGATTGATCGTATTTCTTTCGGAGTTGGTTACTAAATAGCCGCTCACGGTCACATCCACTAGATAAGTATGAGAAAAACAAAAAAAAAAAAAACTAAAACTAAAATGCTCCCAGAGAAAATCACTTCATTAATGCGGCATTGGTAGACGGAGCCCGGCCAGAGTTCGGCTAGGACATCGCCATTTGCCATTCTCTATGTCCCATTCGACACACACCATTCGCCATGTGCAACATGGGCCCGCTGGCAATACGGAAGTTGTCTCCATGAAACTTTGCGCTGAACTTGCCATCGTGGAATTATTCGGGACTGGGGTGACAGTCATGCAAAAGTTGATTATTTTTTAGCAGGCGTTACGAGGAGAGTGAGTCCTTAGCTAGTACAGTGAATAATGACTTTTGCCACCGTTCGGCGAGTGAGATGCCTCCGGCCATTGTTTACGTGCTTTTTTTATCTGTCGCCCTCTTAAAATTGGGGGAAAGTCCTTAGCTTTTGGTTTCCTGGGTGCCAACACGCCACCACGCCTCCACACAGCTTTCTGCTGTTGTCGCAAAGTTATGCAGGCTCATTAAGTTGTTGTACAGTTTAGAGAAAGAAAATTGTCAGCTTGCTTAATTTGCCCAACTGACTAGGCTAAAGGGCGCGGGACGAAGGACGAAAGAACGGAACTCGAGTATAAACAAAAGACTTCCTTAGCGCAGCGCTCCTTTGTCCTCGGTCTGGTTGGCGGGAGCCGACGTAGCTCTTGGCGAGTGTTTAATGAAATGAATTTTAAGAGCGATTTTATTATATTTCCCTTAAGTGAAATGGAAAGCCCAGGAGCGGATGTAATTAGGGGGAACTCTCCATTCGATGGAGAGCACTGCCTGTGGAAAGGCCGCGACTCTTAGCACGTGTCACAATTTTTAAAGTTTGACCAAGAAATGTCAGGAAACTAGGTAAGCTGTTACTCTCGTTTTCATCAATCATCAAAATTACAAACTCAACTTTTTGCAAACCAAGAAACTATTAAAACTGTTTTAACTATGATTTGCCAATTTCAAAGGGACAACGTTTATGATGTTCTTAAGAAACTATAATAGAACTGAAGGCATATATTTTATGAAAATTAAAAATATTGATAATTTCTCTAAACAGATTCAGCACTTTATACAAGTAAGTGAACCAAATTACTAAGAAAATAAACAATTATTGTTTGTAAAATAAAGTAAATATTTTTAATTCCAAATTCAGTCCATTCACTCGACTATAAGATACCCGTTACTTCGATAGATGGAGTGCTAGAAAGAATTTCAAAATTTTTTTAGCATGTCGATAGAAATTGGCAAAACGGACAGACGCCACGACTCGGCAAGTAATCCTGACGAGTTATATTTTATTGGGTTGGAAAAACTTCCTTCTAGATAAAAAGATAAAATTTTTAAGGAAATCCAAAGAGTGATACAACTTATTACTCGCTCATGGCAATATTGCGGGGTCCCTATTTCTGTTACGTGTTCGTACAATTGTTAATCAAATGATTTCACATACTTACGATCTACCTAAATAATCCGCTCACATTCAACGTGAAGGGTATCATCTTTCACCAAAGTAACGTGGACTAAAATCCTATCTCGGAACATCTGAGCTGACCACATCAACTTTTGCTCTTCTGCTCTGACACAATTTCACCTTCAATTAAACTTGAGGTAATTGACAGCGATGCCGAGGAAAGAAATCCCCAATTGGTAACCGCAAGTCGGGGGAAAAGTAATACAAGCAACCCTCCCCTCCCCAGCAGGCAAGATAAATGGCGATGCCTTAAACTGATTGTGTGGATTAAATTGCCATATTGGCGAAATTGGCAAAGACACCGTCTTTCTTTTCGGCTCTCCTTTAGCTCTTCGAAGTATCGAAAACTTATTTTTGATAAGCGCAATTATAATTGGATTTGGAGAAGTTGCTTCAAAGACGAGTAGGTAATCGAAGTTGGAGCAGTTTCCCGATTCGGAGTGGGATGATTAATCTACCTGCGGAGTATTTAAAAGCCAGATTACAGTCGGCACCGAGTCAGCCCATAAGGAAAATTGGAAATGCGTTGTGCCGCTGCGATAAATACGTGTCTTAGGCCCACTCGCTCCCCTTTTGGTGTTTTCTTTTTGTAAATGTTTGCTGTCAAGATAAGCATAACACAGCGTGTGGTTTGCCCTGATTCGCTCCCCCCCACCGTCACCCAGACACCCAACACCCCACCTTTCGCCAGATAAGGAGTAAGGAGTCCGTGCGACGGGGGAAAAGGAGTTTGTCAGGACTCCAGACTGCTAAGCCAAGACGGGTCTTAACAGAGACAAATGAAGTTGTTAGCGGGTGGCCCGAGAGAGATGTTTTCGTGGTCGACCCGCTTGATCGGGGAGATGAGGATGGGAGGTCGATGCATTTCGGTGTAGCCTTTGATGTGCCCTCTCTGTGCCAGTTGATTGGTCATTTGGCCATTAATTGAGTTTAATTATTGGGGCGTTAATGAGGGGGCTTGGTTTGGCAACCAGCCGAGGGGGAGTGGAGTGCAGTCGGGCGGTGGACAGATGATGGATGGGCATGGGTGAAAGGAGTCAAGCCTCGTTAAAGCCAGATTAAACGATTCGCAAGCAAGTTCTGAAACTTATGGCTAAGCCTTGATTAGTTGCACGGCTCTACGAACTGTCAAGCGATGTTCGGGCTGCCAGGCCAAATACATCCCCACCTTCCAAGGACACCAGCAAACGCACCACCCACCAGTCTCGATAGCTCATTAAAACCCTGCACATAATTCAAGGCGAGGGGAGCCCTCTGGACCACCCAAACCAAAATGATAGACATTTATTTGCGTCTATAATTAAACGCAGGCAAAGCCAGCGAACAATGTTTGGGGCTGTGCCACGCCCCCCTTGTCAAATATTTCAGGGCTGCGTTGGCAACAATTTACAAAATGCAAATGGGCGTTGCTTCCGCCTCCGTCTTCGCCACCCCGAATCCTCTAATGAGCCCTCTGCGAAGCCGAGGCATAAATTTGGGAAATTCGGAATGCTGCCTTGGGCACATGTGACTCAAGTGGGTGAACCTTATTTTACTTCTTCTCCATTGTGCTCGTTTTAATTGTTGATTTTTCTAAATAGAAAAGCAACAGTAGAAGTTTGCCCAAATATTTCCCAATTGAACTCAATTAAAAATAGCTAAGAAACATCCCAGCCATATCCCCGTCTTTAGGCCATCCAACCCTTCAGGCTGACCGACCCTTTTTAGTGAACATTAAGGGACATTTCCAGTCAGCGCCTTTTGCTGTGCGAAAATTAATGATGGTAATGATTTCAACGAGGGTGTTTAAATTATGTTGCTCTTGAAATTCTGTTTATTCTAAGTTTTAATTGTACTTGTCAACCGTGAAACGGGAAGGGGCAGTTGAAATCGGGGATATTTTACATAATTTTTACTTAATTTAAAGAAGTAATTGAAATATTTTCTATAAGTGTCGTGTTCAATCTTTAATCCCCCGCTTCCCGAGCTCAGTAGAATCCATACTAAAATTTCCGACAGCAGAGCCAGCAAAGTTTTTCCCAGCCCACACCCATCAATCCCCATCAAGACAGACATTCACGTCAAACTTGCACACTGCGCTTTTATGCAGATAAATTGCCGGTTATTCCCACTCTGCCACCCATTTCGTTCGGTTGCCGCGTCAGTTGCTCCGGGCCGAGGCTCAGGCGGGATCTGGAGGATCTGGAATCCGGGCCCGGATCCGAGCGGACCCAAACCCAAGACCCCGCCCGACCGGAGAGAGTGCGACGGGACAGGGCTGCCTTTGCCTGATTGTTTCATAAAAGTTTCTGCTGCAAGCCCGGTCACTATTGTTGTGTGTTGTGTTCGCTGCTCCTGCTGTTGTTGTGATTTGTGCAAATTAATTTGCTTATAATTTTTACGCTTAGTTAAACACAATTTTGAGTGATTTTCACACAGAGCCCGATGCCTGGGTGCTAAAAAGTTTTCGCTTCTTGGGGATGGCGCACAGTGAACACATCGAGTGGAAGGCGGCTGCAAATGAAATGCCATCCCAGTTGGGGAATATGGAAATTTCCACTGGAATCCCTTTAAAGCCAGGCAGGCGCCAATCCTTATTTAAGCGGCAGAACCGAAGCCTCCAGTTGCATTCCCCGGGGTCTTCGTTAGGCGCAACTGGCGGCCATGCAAATGTGGGCGGATGTGGGGCTGGGGAATCAGCTACAAAAAGGCACATTTAAATGTTATTTCCGGGGTGGCCCCGCAATGCCGCAGCATTTTCCACCCGTTCGAGCGTTTTTCATATTTTTATAAATTGCTATAAATTGAGATATTAATGCGATACGCGACAAAAGTCGTGGGATCCACTGGTCCAGGCCCGACTCAAATGGCGCTGCTGTTGTTTGGCGCTTGGTTCGCTGATTTCGCTGCAAAAACGCGGTAAAAAACGGCGAAGCAGCATAAAAAAAAGTGCGCAAATGTGGCTCAAACAAAATGTTCAGTTATTTGTATAAACTGCGATGCGACAACTTTTTCGGTGGCACCATTTGGCTGCAGGAGTTGGCCCTGCGATAATGACAAAGCTTCGCCGTACTGGCTTAAAGCCTTCATTTAAACGGGACTCCAACTGCGTCTGCAGTAAGTGCGCCGTCGGCCTTTGTTGCAGCTTAGATATTCCAGTCACACACTCGCCACACATTTCGTCAGCCGCTTCAATTGGACTGATTTAATTGAATCAGTTTGGTCGTCTACTACTTGTACCTCCCTTCCTCTCGTTCCCACACCTATTGGTCTACCAATTCCGTGTCTTCGGTCTTTCAATTTACTGCCCCTGTCATTGTTGTTTCCCTGTAGTTTCGGGTCTACGTTTGACTATTCACTCCACTCCAATCCACAGGGCTCCTTTTTTTGCACACGTTTGCGTGCCATGCACGGCATAAAAATTTTGACACAAAAGCCGTTGCATACAATTGGGCGCAGAGCAGCACAGCAGCGCGCTGCAGCGGCGCACACCGACAGCCCATCTGCCTGTGTTTGTGTCTTTTCTGTATCTTCGTCTGTGTATGTGTCTAAATCTGTGTGGAAAGTTCAGGAAGGTAGCCTCGGCATTGGGCCCTGCGAACGTGTTAAGGTCCTTGAGACGCTCTGATTTTGTATGCAGCAGCCAAAAAAAATCTTTCGGGAGAATCATTTTTCACCAATCTTGTAAAATATTATTGCCTAACAACCGATTATTAAATTTAATAGTTTACGTGCTGGAATACCACAATAATCATGGGATATTAAAACAAAAAGCTTGTCTATATACATTTCAAATCTAACACTATTTCCTACATTCATAAATATATTTCATGTACAAGGCTAAACTATAACTAAGGACTACAGACCCCACAGTAAGAAATAGGAAAACTTTCTCCCCATTTATACCACCCCTCGTTCGGCTAAAATCCATATAAATAATGCTAAATAAATTACCCCGCATAGAAAAACAATCATTACACTTGTGAACCATGGCCAATTTCGATTAGAGGGAAAGACTCGGCCAGAAACAAAAGTGAAACTAACTTTTGGTTCATTCATAAAGCAGATGAGCTCGTGGGCAAGGGGGCTAGATTAAACTGTATCTCATGAGAGGCCTACGCACGTATGAGATTTCTTATTTACGATAGGGAGACACAGCAGAAATTGCGAAATAGCAAGGACAAAGTAAGGAGCCAGCCCAAAACACCCACCATTTACTCGCTCCTTGAACCCACTCCTGCAGCTATTCAGGCAGAAAAAGGGCAGACGACGCAGAGACAAAACACAAGCCAGTAAAAAGGCCAAATATTGAATCGTGCGTAATTTACGATAAAAAGGGGAAAATTGGAAAAGTTTTCCCCCATTACCGCCCCAGATTTAGTAGTAAGTAGGACTGGGGTCTCGTCGTTCGCTTTCGCTTATTTATGTAGTTCGATTCCAGGGAGAAAGGCACGTGTTTCTCCGGAGAAAAGAAAGGCCTCGCTCAGCCATGTAAATAAAAATTGTGATTGCCTGAATTCAACCATGTGGGTCTCCAGGGCCAATTGAACGTATTTGCTAAATATTACGAGTAGCTAAATAAATTAGGCGAAGGACTGGATTGACTGGAACGGTGGCTAGTACTCCTGCTGAGAGCTATGATTCCCGATAATAACTCTTTCCCCTCTCAACCCAACGGCATTGGCTCGTAGGCGTTATAATGTTAATGTATGCCTTAATTGCAAAGTACTTTTTGTTGTGGACACATTGAGCTGCAGCTGTTCCAGCGGACGCCATTAAATCGCATTTGGTCAGCCGATTGCTGGCGCTGGGCACTTTGCATCGCGATAGGCTTTCCGTCTCTCTCCCCCCCGGCCCCCCCCCACCCATCCTCCTCACCACACCATCAGGCTTTTCCCATAAAAACATTTATGTAATTGCTGTTATCGACAGCGGCTGGCTCTGCAAAATGGTCTCGTGGTCGCATCCCGGATCGGCTAGGGAACGGCGATGTCGATGGCGATGACGATGGCCCCGTAAACGGGCCTTTAATACACTTTTGATTGGATTGTCGCACAAGTTAATTGAACGGCGCAGCATAGGATATTGCCGACATTGTCGGCCTCCGACCGCCTAAGCCACTGAGCCATCGCGATTTTAGCCCGGCCGGGCCAGGCCAGCACAAAACTGGCGGCAATTAATTTCAAAACTAGCTGGAAGGGCGTTCCATCCCACAGCCAACTTCCGCGGCTCCCCGAACGCCAACCGATTCATGTCGATTCATGGAAGCTCATTAGTTGGCAGACTGGACAGGACCAACCCCCGAAAGTATGCAGCACTCTCCTTTGTTCGATTGTATCGCTGCCACCCGCCCAGCATCCACTGCAAGTATGCTCTTTGCGACTCGGTTCCTTTTTAATGCTCGAACGCATCCTTATCTTTTGTTGTGCTCGTCGTCGAGCAAATTGTTTGGGAATGACCCGCGTAATTTTGCTTTTAGCTGATTTACTGTAAATTGTATTGTGTCGGAGATTTGGCCAGTCCCATAAAAAATCGTACGCATCGTGGCCCTTAAAAAACGTATTCGACATGCTTACAAATTGATTGACCTGTAGATGAGGTCCCCAAATGCCGTTCCGACCAACGTTCCCGATCCGAGTCTGCTCTAATGGATGGTCAGCAATTTGGGATGTGTCACGGCCAGGAAGGTAATGAATGTATCTTGCGATGGGCGACTTACCTTTCTGATAACTCATCATTGCAAATTAGTTGCGCATAGATGAGAGAAATGATGCCAGGTTCAATACGGCAAAGCCAGCGTGGAGAACTGAAAGACGAAGGAATGAAATGATCAGATTTATGGATGACTTAAGAGTTTCTAGGATACTACTATGCAACCCGGATGCAATCACCATAATGGGGCAAAAAACTCCAAGCCAAGCCCTCCCTCGGTAAACATCGCCTTCTGCCACTTTAGCACATTTTTACTTCTGAGACTGCTGGAGGCAGTTAAAAACCTTTTGCATTCGTTTGTTTGACTTCTCCACCCAGGAAAAAGATGGCAGCATTCTCGATGTGTACTTAAAACTGAGCCCGCATCCCAGTAGCAGCCTCTGAGCTTCTGGAGACCCAAAGACGTTGTAGTGGCTCAAGGAGCAGGACCAGGAGAAGCGAGCAAACAATCTCAAGTTTTGTTGGCGTTAGTTTTGTAAATTGCAGGTTGCAACATTTTCATTAAATTAAGTCAAATAGCAAACAAGTGGATAGGAGCTTGGCACGGCTCAGGGAAACAATCAGGACTTCTGGCTCCTGACGAGAGTCCTGTAAACAATACAGTTAACTGCCAGCCGGGTAAGCAGCATGGCATTACCGAAATTAAGACCCGAAGAGGTGGGTCGCTCCTCTATGTGGGACTTTGGGGCATGAAGATGTCATAAGCCTGGAGGATTCCGCCAAAGGATTGCGGCGTTGCCGCATAAATAAAATTATATTTCCCTCCCAGGAGCAGAGTCCTGATTAATCTGCGGACTTTCCACTCACGAGAGCTGCAGACTCGCTTGCCGAAACACCAAACGTCAGCTGAAACTGACAGCGTGTCCTGGTTGCACATTTTTGCCTGGCTCGACAAAAGTCAAGAGCTCGCAGCCGAGCGGGGCGGTAGTCTCCTCGCCGACATAGCATTAATTAAGTTTGTAACGACAAATGCCAACACGACACGAGACGTAAACACTCGCACAGACACATAGACCCATGCCCTCCCATAAATCAGACTAGCCCCACACAAATGCAAAGCGACAGCAGCAACAGCGGGCTCAAAGGATATTCCGAATGTCCTGGGCGGAGGGCCGAGTGCAGTGCCGGCGTCTGCTTGGATGTCATGACGATGTTAATTTTATAAACTCTTCAGTTTTTATCCCCCTCCAACCACACCCCACACGCCGAACCCTTCAGCAGCTTAAACTATTTCCACTTTGTTGTTGTTCCTGCCGTTGGTCCTGCGTGTTTGTGTCCACGCTAGTTAGCGCCTGCGGTGGGTTTGTGTCTATGCTGTGCGCTGCAACGGATGTGTGTTGCACGAGTGTGAGTGTGTGCGTGGCAATGTTTGTTCTGGTGTGTTTATGTCTCCTGCTGTCTCGTTAACAGGATTAGAGGGTCGCTTAAGCGTCGCCTCTGTTGCGGTTGCTTTCATTCATTGGCTAACTAAGATAATTTCGAATAAATTCTGGCTTAACGCTGGGCGAACTTGTCTTTACAAATCTGCCGTTTCAATGGCAACCTGTAATAAACCAATATATGCCACCAATTGAGAACACGTGTTTTCCTTGCAGTTGGGTGCAGCCGTCAGGCCACCTTTTTATTTCTTCTTATCTCTTCGAGTAGCAGAAACGGTTCTGCCCGCTTAACCTCTACAGAGTGTCTAATCTTACCTAAATACTGCGACTGCGCCGCCGTCGACAGCGGCAGAAGAGCAGCGTATATATATATATGTATAAGAGAGAGAGAGAGAGAGCTTATGCGCATATATGGCCAGCGGCCAGCGTGGGGATGCTGACTTAGCTTAAAGCATAAATGGGTGATCTTATATCACGCTCACTTGAGACATTTATTTATGCAATGCAACTAAGTGTTGCTGTGTACTTATAGGTACAGTGTACCCTCGATATATGCACATACTACACCTCCCCTCTTTTTTAAAATAACGTAAAGAAATGAAGTTATTTTCTATCAACTATATTACCATTATAAAATAAAAATTACTTAAATATTATTTTTAATGAATTAACATTATTTATGATATAGAATTTTTAAATGAATAAAGAAAAAATATGTATGTATTTTGAATTAATAAAAATTCGATTATATCTATGTCTTTGTTATATTGTTTTGGCTGATCAGGCCGTTATTTAAGTTTTATTATGAAAGGTTTGGCATTGATTGCCCTTTTTTTTTCATTCTATTTGTGCTTTTTTAGCCTATCTTTATGTACTATTTGTTGTTTCTTACTTCCTGTTTTAATGGTTATATTGTCATTTATTCCTATATCTACTACGTCATAAGGACCTTCATATCTTTTATCTAACTTATGACCTGTTTCTTTTCTAAGTAATACTTTATCTCCTATTTTTAATTCGAAATTATTTGTATTCCTATCATATCTTAATTTTCTATCCGCTTTTGCTTTTTCTAACATTCTTCTTGCTCTGTTGTACGACAATTCTAGTCTGCATTTAAGCTCTTTAGAGTAGTCGTCTAAGTTGTATATTGGGTCTATTTTGTTTATCTTACTGAAATCTTTGAATTGTCTGGGTAGTCTGCCAAATACTAGTTCGTATGGGCAATAGTCATGGACTATTGAGGGTGTTGTATTGAAGCAATAAGTGAAATATGGTAACCAAATGTCCCAATCACTTTTGTTAACCGATATGTATGAACGTATATATTCATTAAAAGTTCGGTGGCTTCTTTCTATTGTTCCTAAAGTTTGATGATGGTGAGCGCTAGATGTTAGATTTTCTATATGCATATATTTGCATAATTCATTCATAAGTGAATTTTTGTATTCCGTACCTTGATCTGTAATGAACGTCTTCATTGGACCGTACTTCAGTACAAATAATTCAAATATAGCCTTTGCAACTGTTTTAGCACTTTTATTTGGTGTTGGAATAGTTACTAAAAACTTGGTTAGATCGCATATGATTGTAACTGCATACTCATTTCCGTCTTCCGATTTCGGTAGTGGACCAATGGTATCAATTAAAACAGTATCAAATGCTGTTGCTGGCGTTGGCATCAATGTTAATGGAGTTTTCGTATGTGTTGTAATTTTGGCTTGTTGACATTTCAAACAAGTCTTTACATACTTTGAGATTGTCTTGGTCATCTGGGGCCAATAATAAAATCTTTTGATTTTTGACTGGGTTCGCGAAATACCAGTGTGGCCTCCTTCTATAGGATCATCATGGAATTTTGTCAAAATTTCTTTAATCTGAGCTTCGTCATTTTTGTCTATAATTATCACCTTTTGTAGAATAGCTAGTTCTACTTTTTCGAGTACTCGGTTGCCCTTTATTTTAAATTCATTTAGTGATACAAATTGGAACATCTGTTCGCTTGGTGATATTCGCATTTTTGTTATTTTATGCATTCCGGCTTTTGAAATAAGCCTTTGAAAGAATTGATTTAGATCAAATGTTTCATTAGAATACAAGTCATCAACATCAAAGCGTGAAACAATTGTTTTTCCTCGTTTTAATAAACACTTGTGTTTATCTATTTTGATTAAAACATATTTCTTTGTGTCATTATTATTGACAACTTCATAGACTTTGGGCTTTTCTATTGTTTGCTCTTTTTCCTCTTGTATTTTGACTATTGCTTCGTCCTTACAGGAATTTTCCTGTTTAGCTTTTGATCTGGTGGTAACTTTTAATATTTCTCTGTTGATTGTTTTCAGATCTTTTATTGTTATGCGAGACAAGGCGTCCGCAATATGGTTATCTTTCCCCTTAAGATATTCTACAGTAAAGTCATACTCTTCTAAATCCAGCCTCATACGAGTGAGTTTTGAACTTGGATTTTTCATAGAGAATAGGTATGACAATGGTCTATGATCGCTTTTTACCATGAAATGCTTGCCATATATGTATGGTCGAAAATGATTTATGGCCCAATGAATGGCCGTTAATTCTTGTTCTGTAGTGGACTTATTACTTTCACCTTGAGTGAACATTCTTGAAGCGTATGCCACTGGAAGTTGTTGACCATTGTGATCTTGTGTAAGTACCGCTCCGCATGCCTGTTTACTAGCATCGGTTGTTATGCAAAATTCTTTACCGAAATCTGGGTACTGTAGTAATGTTGGTTTCATTAATTCTGTTTTAAGGTATTCGAATGCATCATTGCATTCTGCTGTCCATTCGAATTGAACATTCTTTTTACAAAGCCTCGTTAAGTGGCGTGAATGATCAGAAAAATTTTTAATGAAACGTCTGTAATAATTACAGAAGGCTACGAAACGCCTAGCACTGTCGGCATCTGTTGGTATAGGATATTTTTCTATAACTTCATATTTGGTGTCATCTGGGAGTATACCTTTATCGGTACATTTGTGACCCAAATATGTTACTTCTTTCATAAAGAAAGAACATTTCCCTGGATGTAGTTTCAAATTATGTCGTCTACATAGCTCGAATACGTTAGTCAAATTTTTGAGCATATGTTTTTCTGAACAACCTATTACTACTAAGTCATCCATATATAGAAATGCTTGCGATGGTTCAAGACCAGAAAATGCAAGTGTCATCATACGTTGGAAGGAGTTTGGTGCTACTTTCAGTCCGTATGGTAATCGCGTGAAGCGATATGAGCCATTGGCTGTTGAAAATGACGTTATATCTCTATACCTTTTTTCTAGTTCTATCTGGTGGAATCCAGACATTAGGTCGAGACATGAAAAATACTTTGCTCTTCCTAATTGATCAAGAATATCTTCTATTCTTGGAAGTGGAAATTTGTCTGATAATAGTTTCTTATTTATTTGACGATAGTCAACTGCTAATCGCCATCTTTTTTCCGTGGAATTCGGAAGTGGTTTCTTTGGAACCAAAAGTAATGGACTATTATATTCAGACATTGATGGTTCAACTATTCCATCATCTATTAATTTTTTTACCTGTCTGGCGATTTCTGGTTTTTGGCTATCTGCCATGCGATAGTTTTTTATATAGACCGGTGTTTTTTCCCCTAATCTGAGTTTTTGTTTGTAGAAATTGTTAGCCGATATTGGTTCTGTTTCTAGACCAAAAATATCGCTAAACTCGGTGCATAACTTAGTTAGTTCATTATTGAATTGTTTAGGGAATCTTAATTGTTTTAAAATTTCTTCAGTTCTATTTTCCTTTTCTACTGGTGTTGTAAAAATGTCATAGTCTTTCATTGATTCGCATTTGATCTTCGCGCTATCTATTATGGCGTCTTTATTATTTGTATTTATAATGCGAATCAATGCGTTTTTGCTATCGGCAATGGTGCTTGCTACTATTATACCTGGTTGCAGCTCCTGATTTGGTACTACCACCGTTTTTTCGTTAGTGAGTAATTTGACTTGTCTGATTACTTCGCATCTAGCTGGCAATAAGAGTGTGTTGGAGTCTAAGTTATGTGTAATTGGTACACTAATCTGTCTACTGAAGTTATTGGGTCTTATTGTGAACCAGTCTTTGTTATTTTGAAACTCTAATACGCAATTGTATTTCTTGATAAAATCTATTCCGATTATGCCATCGCATGGTATCGGAAAATTCTCAGGTACTACATGAAATTCATGTGGCACTAGAACATCCTGAATGCGTATGTCAAGATCTACTGTACCTATAGACTGTATGGTTCCTTGCCCAATACCTGTAATATTTGATATATTACTGAAATTTATATTATTATATTCCTTTGCTTTGGCTTTTAGCAATGAAATTTCTGCACCTGTGTCTATTAGTAATGTAAGAACTGTGTTTGTTTCATGGTTTTTTGTCTTAATGAAAATACTCAGATTTAGGTTTACTTTAAACACTTTTACTGTTGATCGCTTAAGGGGGTCTGGCTGTTTTCCGATTGTACGTTACGCACATTTCGGTTGTTATTATTATTCTGACTTTGGTTACCCCTTCGGTTACCTCCGTCTCTGTTATTACCGTGGCCGCGGTAGCCTCCGCGACCTCTGTTGTTATTATTATAACCTTGGTTATAATTCTGGTTATAATTATGGTTATAATTATTTCTGCCTCTACCACGATAGTAGGCATTATAATTACCACGTCTATTATTCCCATTATAGAATAAGACTGTATTTGAATTGCCGGTTATTTCTGTACTGCAATGTAGGTATTTTTCCATTGCGTCGTTGAATGTACTAAATGTACCTGCAGTTAAGATCATTTTAAGTGCCTCGTTGGCACAGTTTTTGGTCATTGCTGATATCGACTCTTTAGTCGCGAATTTGTCAGCATTATCGGCGTCTAATCCGCCGTCTATGTAAGCTGCCTCGAGCTGCTTACGCATACTGTCTATTTCTGTAACATACTGAGACGCGGTCTTGCCTCTTTGTTGGGCATTTATTAATTTGGCCTTTATAACGTCAGGCGATTCGCCTTTTACGTTTGCCTGCAATATGGTAATTATTGCCTGTATCGTTGTCGCATGTTCTACTTTATAGTTTAATGGGCCAATAATTTTGGTCTTTATGACCTCTACTGCTAAAGTTTCTTGATCTCCTTTAGTTAGATCCGTCAACTTAAGTGCTGTCACAAACCTGTTTAAATGGAGTTTCTTACCATCGAATTCAGGTACTGTGGCAGATACCTGTTTAACGTATGCTCTCTGAGCTTCTAATGCGTTGGCCATGTTTCTTGTATTTGGTTGTACGGTATTAAATTTTAATTCTTCTATTGATTCGATATCGATTTCGATATCTAAATCTTCTAACGGCTGCGACTCGTCCAAGTCTCTTAACTGGCTTTCGTCGAATTCTGCTATTTTGGTTAGTTCTGTTGGGACTTCTATTATAATACTGTGTCTAACGCTGGTATTATGTAGTCTTTTACCAAATGAACTGAGAACTTTGAAGCATTGGACTTTATGTTCTTCAGTGAGTTTGCTTTTGTTTGTTACTATTAGGTTTTGTAATGTGTTGTATTGTGTTATCAATACCTTTATGTGAAAAATAAGCGTCTGAGTTTTGATCAGCGCGGTTTTATTAATACATTTATAGGATTTATCAAAAGCATCTCTAATATTGTTTATGGATATGGTTAAGTTTAGCCATTCCATGTATGTACCTTTTAGCGATGTAATCGCACTTGTACCTTTTTGGTGTAGTTTCTATTAGATTTTGTCTAAATCATTGGCTCGACTCATGTAAGTCTTTTCAACGATCTTTTGTGAAACTGATAAAGTTTTAAGGCCAGGTTAAAAGGCTGATAGGATAACTAAAATCAAAAATAGTAAGTACATTGAATTTAACTGTGGGGTTGTATCCACGACTTATGTCCCATTTTGATATGGGGAAAATTAGTCTTTATTTGTATATCAAAAGTACAAATAGAATTTTAACTTTGAGAATTGGTCAATTATTGTTATCTCGATCAGATATAAATATAGCTCGAAATTTTAATAGGTCTAAACTGTTGTTAAACATATTTTTACTTGATAGATGAATTCATTATACTCAGTTTACATCGGTTGCAATTTGCAATTTTACAATATTATTACTTATTTTAAGTTTAGGACTGAGTATAATGTGTTAGTTATGAAATGGGTCCCTGATAAGTTAGTAATTTTGTTGCAGCGGAAACCGCATCGACAACATTAATATAATATTTGGGCGGTTGAGGCTATGGCGTATAACGCAGCCCGCCGCTTTACTTCGCACCACGAAGTTGTTGATTGATGGCTGCAAGGCGCTCTTTGTAGCGCTGCCGGTCTTCCTCATTAGTTGCCGTCTTCAGTAGTTCGATGTTGAGCCTCCGGGCGCTGAGCAACTTAATCCGGCGGCCACCCCTCTTCTTTTTAGGTGGCTGCTCCCTCGCTGCAGTCCGTGCCTTGTACTCTTGTATGGTCAAGGGCTTTGGTCCCGCGGACGGATCTACCTCTATTACCTCTTTGATACTTGGCAGATCCCTTTGCTCGACAGGAGCAGGGTGTTCGAACGTCTGCTTGGTAGACATTCGCTGTTGTCATGTGCGGCGCGCCGGTGGAATCCTTTATCCTTTATCCTAATCCTACCCTCGCAGGATGCCGTGCTAATTGCTGTTGCGGCTTACAATGGTCGAGGGCAGTCTTTCATGCAGACGTCGGGTCTTTTCGGCTTGGGTGATGTTGAATTTTCAGTTATTTCTTCATTGATTATTTCTATTTTTGCTGAGTGAGTTGTGGTATTCGGCTTTCTTTGCTGGAGGTTTTCTTTCAGAAAGTCTAATTCGGCAGTTAATTTCTGTGCCGTTGCCCATGGGGGCGGTGTTTTATTTGTATATCATAGCCACTTAATATGTGCTATACCTTTATTTTTGATTTCCTGACATCCGCGTTTGCTCATTACCACACTCTACTCACTCAGTATTTTTGTTTCTTTTTTTTTTCATCAGTGTCCCGTCTCTAGGTCTCCCGCACTGGTGTAAGGGGCGGCCTGCCTCTCACACCTGTTGTCGCTGTTTAGAATTCCCAAATCAAATCGGCAATATTAGCAGCATTTCCTCAGTAGTCCTGTCACGGTCGCCATGTAATAAACCAATATATGCCACCAATTGAGAACACGTGTTTTCCTTGCAGTTGGGTGCAGCCGTCAGGCCACCTTTTTATTTCTTCTTATCTCTTCGAGTAGCAGAAACGGTTCTGCCCGCTTAACCTCTACAGAGTGTCTAATCTTACCTAAATACTGCGACTGCGCCGCCGTCGACAGCGGCAGAAGAGCAGCGTATATATATATATGTATAAGAGAGAGAGAGAGAGAGCTTATGCGCATATATGGCCAGCGGCCAGCGTGGGGATGCTGACTTAGCTTAAAGCATAAATGGGTGATCTTATATCACGCTCACTTGAGACATTTATTTATGCAATGCAACTAAGTGTTGCTGTGTACTTATAGGTACAGTGTACCCTCGATATATGCACATACTACAAACCATTTACAATATGTCTATTAATTGGCTTCATACATATATAGTGCTGCCAAAGCAACTGACACGACTATTGGACTTATCAATCGTTTTACAATTTGTTAAGCCTCTGTTCTAAATACTTATTTAAGTCGGTCACATATCATTTCGAATTTTTTTCTTTTTTGAAATTTTTGTACAATCTATGGTGGCCAAATCTGTCGAGTTTGATTTTTCCAGACGACTTTCCATTTAAAGGCAACATTTTCATTTGACTTGCAGTCCTTGCCCGAAATATGTACAATGCTTACAATGTTTTTCATACATGAGGTCTCAGTATGCCTTAAAGCCCGTCAGTGTTCTCCAGCGCCGGCTCTGATTTATTTTAATTTCCCGGCCACGTGCAACATTTTTCTATTTGTTTGACGCGCCGCATTTTGCAGGTCGCATTTTCCAGCCAGGCGCTCCTCGCATGGAGCCAGCGAAACGTAGCCGAGCAATTGAGCCTTGACAGAAGGTGGAGCGGAGGGCGGTAGGAAACGCCGACTTTGCTTTGTGCAACAGCGCGTGAATCAGTATAGGAGGTAAAAATGCAATGTCTAGGCAAACACAGAGACACGGAGTCGAGGTGGGGCAAGTATGTATATACGCTTTTCGTATATGGATGGGTGGCTGTGGAAAAGAATTTTATTTGTTTACGGCACAGGAGGCGGCCAACAAAAAGTGCAACGCAGCTGCCGCTTAAAAGGGTGGGGAGCGGGCGGAGGACTTTTAGAACCCACCAGGTGCAACAGACTCACTCACACACACTCATACCCAAGCCCATTGTCAATATAGGGCGTCTATTGTCTGTCTGTCCCATATGGGTGCCTGTGTGCATTACGGGACTCTGCTATAGTTTTGTTTTTCATAAGTTGGCCGAAAAGTAAAACGCTCTTTCAGGAAAATGCAGGGTGTGGTAAATTCTAAATAATAAGTGTGCACTTCTTAGCCAACATCAGAAGCTTTAGTAAGAAAAATTCACTTACTATGGCTTTAAACCACATTCGTGGAAAAATTGATGGCACTTTTAAGAAAAAATCGTCATTCAAACGCTTATAATATCTGACTGGGATAAATTGATATTCTTAGTATAGCATAAATCCACCATTGCTAATTGCCTTAGCACTCTTGGTGCGCAGTACTAACTACTGCGTATTCAGAATTAATGATGAAATGTTGATAAAAACTGCGGTACTTCTGTTTGACCAGAAAGAAAGAAAGTACTGATGACCTGGCTACACATATATTGCATAAATTTCAATCGTATTTGCTGAACTATTTGTAAACATTTTCCATTGTAAGCCCTTTGCAGTCATCGCATCGATTCCGCTCTTAAAGTGCAGCATCCGAGAACGGAGTACATAATTTAAATGGCAACTTTAAAATGTTTACCGAACGCTTCATCGTAGATGTAATGTGAATTTACGGGCCAGCAAAATCCAAACAAACGCGCTGCACCACCGCAGCGCCCCATCGCCGCCTACTCGCCCCTTACCCACACACCCACACACCCATACACACAGCCATTCAGCAGTGTCTGCTGCTATTTGCGCTTAACCCACGAAAGGAGGGCCCTGAATAGCAAGCTACCTTTTTTCCTTTCGACTCGACAGGCGCGAAAAGATATGCGAGCGGAGGGGGGACTGCGATGGTGGATGCTAGCAAGTTCACCATTCGACACTCAGTCAGTCGGATGGACGGACTTTCGTGCTCATTACTGTGGCAAATTTTTTGTTCACGTCCCCGCTGGATTTTAATTAAAATTAATTACATTAAGTGCACCGAGCAAACAACAAACATCAGCATAGAAATCCGCAATCGCCGCCCGAGAAACAGAAAAACTACCAAAACAGGAGAAAATCCAGTAGTCGAATTGGGGATACCTGTTTCGAGGAGCAATACTCGCACTGCAAAGTATACTTAAGTAACCCAGTCATCTCGGATTCGTATACTTCATTTGAGCAAGATCACCGGCACGGGAAGCTAAGAGTAGTACCACTTCCCTTCTGGGCTGCAATCCTTTCCAGAAACATATATACCCATTTTGGACGCGTCTGAAGCTTTTCAAGAACTGTAAACTGTAAAGAACGTACTCGGCAGTTAAAGCCTTAATGCGCTTTAATCGGCTCTGAGCTTTGATGGCTAACATAAAAATGTTAATTTTTTCTACAGATATTTGGCACACATTCGTTGGGTCAAATGGTAATTTTTTTCACACAGCATTCTGAACTCGAATGTTAATGCAGCAGCACGCAAAGATGTTTCCTCGAGCTCTCTAAATGAGCCTTTAAATGTGGTTGTCCATGATTTTGCATTGCAAATGTTGCATTTTAAAGTGAAGCATACTGACACGAATGTTTTCGGCTCAATTTATTTAAGGCTTCTAATTAACGATATAGTTACAAAACAGAGTTACCCCTTACTAATAATGTCTGAAACCGTATTAAATGATCGGAAACCCTCATGGGAAAAATTAAACGGGATGCCCAGCGAGGTAAGCTGACTGAAAACATCCCACTCCCAGTCGCAAAACTCTCCGATGGAAAGTATAAAAACTTTTTAACTAGACTTCAGCTGACAACAAAATCCAAAATACAACAAATTGCTCGAGTGCTCGTCTGAAATCTCGCCTCTGTTGGAAACTTTTGGGCAACATCATAAAATACAACAATTGACAACATTTTTATTATTTCGACTTCATCGTTTTTGATTTTTTGGAAAATATTTTTCTGAGCAATTAAATGTTGCCACTTGGCAGCTAAAGTTGTGCACAGCAAAGTTGCCCATCCGAAAGTTCCAGCGAAAAAACTCGTCAAGCGAGAGGGGAAAAGTAAAAGCAAAAATCGAATTCAGCCTCCCCCGGAGCACACAGATCCAAAACCGACAATAAATGACAATAAAAATAAGCCAAAGGGAAACATTTCGTAATACCAGCGAGGAAAATCATAAATAAAACGCATGTAATCCACGATTGAGTGCTTAACTTGATGCCATCGAAGTCGGCGGTCTATCGGAAGCGAAGGAGTGGAGGCTGAGACTGGCGGTCCTGCGATAAGGACGAGGGGCAAGTATTTACATTTGTGGCTGATGCGGTTGCCATATTGAAAAGTCATCAATCATTTGGCTTCGCGCAGCCAGTGAAGCAAGAAATTTGTCAGTTTGGCAAAAAATTCATAGCCACCCGGCCTGTTTTGCCCACTGGATGCAATGACTCAATCTGCCGCAGCTTTAAGAAACTTTAAGTGGGTCGTCCTGGGGTGTAGAGGTTTGTATGTAGATGTGGCAGAAAGTAGCTACAAAACATTTGAAAGCGGCAAATGAATGGCTGAACAGATAGAAGTGAGTGTGGCAGCGCAGGGAAGAGTGGCCATAGAGCAAAAGTTTACATAACATTAAACAAAGCGCACAATGGCACGAAAGCAGACTTAAGGACCCTGCTGATGAGTGCGAACGGACAGGCGACCGGTGGCAGGGCGACTGCGGCCAAGAAAAGAAAATTTGTTTAGAGCTCCTGCCCCGGCCAAGTCAAACAAAAACGAGTTGCGCATAATGAAGCCCAAATGCACAATGGACTCCAAGGACTTGAGGCCGGACGCGGGATACAATTTATAAATGTAGCCAGCTCTCGAGTTGCTCTTTTTGCGCTCAAGGAGCCGGGAAACTGTAAGGAACCCCGGGGAGGGGGGAAATCTATGCCAAATTATCGGCAAGGCAACCGCAAAACTTAAACGCTGCGTTTCACTTTCCCGGCCTGCTGCCCGGCGAAACTTTGCCAGCCGTTATAAGAAATTATTTCATTAACAACATCAATTGGCAGTCGTTAGTGGCAACTTTCCCTCCGCTCCAGCCAAAGTTTTCGGAGAAGTTTGCGAGTTTTATTTGCAGCAAATGTTATAATCGTGTTAGTAGCCTAACTTGCGGATAACTGTTTACCAATGGCTGAGCTGCACCGCTTCAATTGCGAACGAAGTTTGCCAATCCAAGGACCTACAATGGGTCTGGCTGGCAACAGATCTCGCAGGTCTTGGAGCAAAGCCCCGATTTGCATTGTCGGCGAAGTCGGCAAAAAGTGTGCTGCGTCGCGCCCTACTAATTCCTCTTTATGGCCGACTGAGCCATAAACCGTGCGCACTTAATATAAAACATGCTTAAACGCCGCTGCTCCCTCCGGCGGCCATAAATAAATTATGAAAAACGCCTAACTACTTTCGACAGCTTATAAACGCCTACAAAACGGGACGCCCCCACAACTACCCGGGTGTTGATTTACAGTTGCATATTCCCTGAATTGGCCAAGCCGCTCGTCCTTTCCAGGTCGTCCTTTTCGTCGTTTGGGACTGCGGTTGTTCGTAAAGCAATTCATTTCCCTTATGCATTTTGTACCAGTATGTGTGTGCCAAGGGGCCAGGTATCCTTGTTGCCGCCCTCCTCGTATCCTTGTGCCGTGCTCCCGACCCTCGAGTGCTACGAAACGTCTGGAAATGGCGCAACGGAAGCGCTTTTCAATGAAATTTATGACGCATGGAAACATTAGACGATCGTTGACGTTTACAAGTCCGCGGAGGTAGGCCACCTCGTGGTACGATGTGCTCTGCAATGGCATGTCGCTGGATGGCTAATGCGCTGACACCCGAGCGATTTATGAGTTCAGCAAAGTTGGCCGCTGTCTGTCTTGGCGATGTTCGCTAATTTCGAGGTGCCCCCAACGAAAGAATTTCAATTAAATATAATTTATGTGGTCCCGAAAAGTTGTCAACTTGATGTTAGTAGCAAAGTAGAAGCGCCACCTTTAAGAATTCAAGCTCAAGAAAACGGCAAAACCGAACCTATTACACATTTTTTGCTATCTCACTTGGTGTGCAGCCGAGGGATGGAGCTTTTGGCATTGTTTTTGCTGCCGTTTACCAAATGGCCCGCCCATTTTCCAAAGGGAAAATAAGGAAAAGGGGTCTGAGCACCGTGCGCTGGTCGTGTAAGCAGCCAAGCAGCGGAAATGATTCGTCGTAATTTTCCTTTGTGTAATCAACTCCTTTGTAGGGAATATTTTGTATGTTCATATGCCCTGCCGACGCCGTTGCTCTTGAATCCTGAATCCCGACTGCCGACTCCCAACTCCGGACTCCAAGGAGTCGGAAAAGTTGCCGCCAGGCCGACTCACACGCGAATCCGCCTCCTCCGACGCCCTGTGAAGTGCGCTTTTAGGCGTGCTCCCTTATAGTTTTATTTTCTCTTCCACTGAGAACTTTTCTGCCTCTAGATTTACGCTCTTTTGACTTCTCCGCAATTTAGTGGATCAGGTCCAGTGCGGGGCTTAGGAGCAATTTAATGAGATTCCCTCTGGCAAGGGGAGTTAATAATTATGCAAATATTTCAATTATTGAATGCCAGTCGTCCTCCAATTCGCCTTCAATTCCCCGGCCAGAGAATTTTCAACGCCTGCCAACCCACGTCAAGTTGGGCAGGTGGTTTTTCGTGTCCCGAAAAAGAGAGAGGCAAACTTATTTACGCACAGTCTATCTGATTTTGATTATGAAGAAGTCTGTCTGTCAGTGGGTCCACGAAACCCACTTAGTTTCTGAGATCCTGCTGAGGACCCACCCTGACGCCATTAATTTGTCATTACTCTCTTTTCGATGTGATTGTTGCTCGTATAAGTCGATTGTGTTTAATGAAGGCGTCTGTTTAAATCGGCGAAAGATTGAAAAATCAGGTCATTATAATTCAATTGGCTTTCGGAAAAAGCTAAGAATTTCTCATTTAGTATAGGCTTATTTAAGAAGTAGCATTAACTCCCCACCAAATACGAATGAATTATTATTCATTTGCGTTAGTTATTGTAAAATATTGCTCTCGAAAGCTCTCGGAGCAGAATAACTCAGTTAATATTTTGGATTCAACATTTTTAGTTATAACACTATAAAATCTTGCAACCTTTCAAATAGTTTGTTCAAAAATGCACTGCAGACATTATGAATCCCCGATTGTAACATAAGTTAGAGAGCACTTGCCACCTGGCTAGTAAAAAAAAAAGGAAATGGCCAACAACCCGAGATAGCAGAAAAAATGTTTAAAACGGAAAGCAAAACGGCTGGTGGAAAGCAGCATATAAACATCAAAGCGTCGTACAAACATTTAAAGATCAAAAAGCCAAAAGCCCATTTAACCCGGTCCAAAGCGACACCCACACAGGCGAAGTGCCATGCATACATGTGCTCCACCATCCACCAGCCAAACAGCTGCCGACCGTGTTGATATAGACCTAAAGGACGTTCTGGAGGGATGGAGCGGGCGGCGGCTGGACTGACCGCTCACTTCTTGCTGCCCGGTTGCATTAATAAAAATTGTTCACCATATTGGTAAATCCATTATGAATATTACGGGCAAGCAGAAGGCCGACGACGGCCTACCTCGATTGGGCCCCCGGAAAGGAGACTCTGGAGAGGAGTGGGGTTGGCCTGTAGGTTTCGGTTCGGCATAGATGCGGGGAGGTGCGATGTGTTTATGCAGGAGAGCAGCATGAAAAGATTGAAATTGAAATTTGTGTTCCTGCATTGGAGCCTCGGCGACCCCTATGCGTTTTTACCCGCGCGTCCTGCGGTGGCTCTGGGTCCCTTCCGCCACGCCACCATTTGATCCCCTCCTGCCGTCGTAATTGTGTGCGAAAAGCAAAGCAAATGTTTACGTAATAAATTTACGTGATTGAAATATGTCGAGTTGGCAACAAAAGTGGCCAACACTGACCCGCTCCCCCTATTTATCCCCTATCTGTGCCGTCTGGTCTGGCTAACGAATCCGGAATCCGTTCTTTCCCGGCTGCGGCGTCAATTTTTACACATGTATGGAGTTGGGAGTTTGGTCCGATTGCCAGGGGGTCGGGATGGGCAAAAGAGTTGGTCATTTTTATTAGTTGCCAAAGCGTTTGGCTGTTGTAGCTACTGGCTGTTAGCCGTTCTCAATTCGCTGTTCGTTGCCTGAAAAACCGCAATTTGTGCAAAAATTATGAAACGAGACTTTGGGCAAACACAATCAGCGCTTGGGTGAGTTTTTATGCATTCAAATTAGTGTGTTACTTGCAGGGCCTCAGAAAGGCAGGCAGAATGTGCCGAAGGATAGAAAGTCGCTTTGGATTTTAGGATTTGGTGGAATCCAAAAAATAGGCGTAATTATGTTGCTAGCTTCTGGAGGAGGGTTTTCGATTGGGAAATGGAGCTGGAATATCCCCGTCTCAGTTGCATTTTCCTGTAATCGAGTCACGAGTTTCCCGAGTTGACAACTCCTTCCACCCACCCGTCAAATCCACACCATTTGCACCTTGTCAGCTGCTCGTTTCTTCCAATCACCAGTTCTTCATCCACTATGAGTACACACGGCAAACTAAAATGGATAAGAGCGAGCTTCGAAAGAAAACCTAACCACGCGCAATTTGTCGTGTGTGGATGTGGAAATTGATCCAAGTGATTCCCCAACACACACACCCTCCCCTCTATCGTCGTCTGAAAAGTATTTACTGCGTCGTCAGTCATTCAATTTATCGCATTTCTTTGGCTCGAGTCAAGCCCAAGCAAACTAAACCAACAGAGGAATCTGTCAGGACGCTCCCGCCACCTCTCCTCCGACTTTTAGATTTGATCCTGGCTGCGACTTCGACTTCGACTCCGTCTTTCTTCGCCGGCAATGGCGACAAGTTCATACGTCTTATGACTTCCCGTTGACGGAAGTGAGCTCCGGGTTCGGGTGTGCCCGTAAGTGTGGCCTGGAGTCTGGGGCTGCGTCTTCTTTTAGGTCTCGGGTGCAGCTTACATCGAAATCACTTTTATAATTGGCACGCAGCCAGCCAAAAGAAAAACTCGGGAAGGAATATCCGTGTGGGGGCCAACAGAATGGGGGGGGGGCAGACGGGCTTAAACTGTCTGCAAGGTTTTTTCGTAGATCTCAGGATGCGATGTCTGCACAGACCATTTGTCAGATATGACATTATATTAATTGAAATTACTTTCGGGCTTCAAAAGTGACCCCGGGAGGAGAGGCTTCAAAGTCAATTCAATTCGTCTATGAAATAATAAACGACAAAACAGGGCGATGCACAAAAACGGTCACCCTAATTGAATTGGTAAATATTTAAATAAATATAACCGCAGATAATTAAAACAACAAAAGCCAAGCGACAGCGATGGATGGACACGTCTAAATTAAGAGCTCGACAGCAGGAACGAAAAAAGTGAAAAGGGAGGGCGGCAGTTGGAGGACGAAGGTGAGCCAGGACACACAGGTGAACGGGCGCTCATGTCACATTCCGACCGCAAAAGCAATTAAATTTCCAATTAAATTGCATTCACTTTTCTACATTTTGGTCCGCTGAAAATGCGACGCGATTTATTTAAATTGTTAATTAGGAAAGGCAACTCCAATGACAAATTGATCAGGTTACGCCTGGGCTGAATTGCTGGCAGGAGATTCTTCTCAAAAGTCCCAGACTGTTCGTTGGGAATTACACTTCCCACCATATCCAACAAATGTGTTTAAAGTATCCACTTCATGGAATATTTCGCTGCCCTTACTGCGTCCAATTTGCGAAGAGTCTTCACATCCCGGATATATTTAACAAAGACTCCGGCAATTACACAAACTCCGAGAGGAGAAAGGAACCAGGGAGAGAAACCCGCCAAAAAAGACATAATTTTTCGCAAACGTTTTTATAGTGTTGTCATGTACGATTAATTGCGGCTCATTAAACTTTATACGGCTGCAGACGCCACAACGATTTCCGTGCCCACTCCAGCCTTCCGTTTTGGGGGCTTTTTGGGGGTTTGGGCGAGGAGGTCCCGGGTCACGATTCAGACAACCGAAACGGACCCTTGTTTTGGGCTTTGACCACACCCGAAGGATTTGCCGAATTTATTTACTGTGACTATGACTTAATTTCTTATATATTCCAAGAGTCAATTAAGCAGTAAAAATTGAGGTAAGAAAATTGTAAATTTTGGTTTTAAATCGCATTTAAATTGCAATGTCCATATCTGTGACAGAGGCGGTATTACACTATTACTTAATCCGGTATACACCGCTCTTTCCCAATCGAACAGAAGTCTCTGTAGTGTATGAATCGATTTAAAGCCGAAGCTTACATAGTATGTAATACATACTCTCAACTAGAGTACGAAATGGCTGCGAAATATTCATTGAACATTAGTGTTTATTATGCATTAGGCTTGGGATCAATAAGAAATATTATTTCCCGTATACTCACAAAAATAATTGTTGATTTTTTTGCTGACCAATTATTTCTACATAATAACCCATTTATCAACAGCGTATTTTATACAACTAATTTCGACTTTGAATACAACTATGTTTGAAACTTAAGGAACAAAGAGTGGGTCTTGGACCTGGGGTTCAACATTCCGGCTCTTTTAGAATCTTGATTAAAATAACCAATGACAAAGTATTCCGGAGAAATCACGACTTCAAATGAATATTAAAACAACGATAATAATTATAAAAACGGCAATAATTAAATTAAATTGTTTATTACTTAAGCATTTTTTACAACATACTGCCCAATTTATGAGTACGTCATTCTGAACTGATCCTAAAAGTATGCACCACCTTATTGGAACATTTAAAATGTACCTAGATGTACCTAGACATAATTTGCGACGTAAAGCGCCATCTATGATACAATTTGAAGAGCTAGGTTCGTAATTTTTGTCATAACATCTGTGAATTTCCCTTAGTTAACTCAACATAATCCCAAACCTGAATCTTCAAAAAAAAGAGTTTGCTCAAAAACAACTAAGAACAACAATTATATTTTGGCGAGTGAGTAAAAATATATAATTTGTATACAATATTGGCAGTTGTTGTATTATGTTACAAATGTGACGTTTTTATTTCAATCACTATTTTTCAGCCATACTTCTTTCAAATCGTTTAAGCATTTAATTAAGATACTGCAATTCCAAATTAATCTATTAAATGATATTTTTAACGACATTTTTAAGTTCATCACATAATGAAAGATGTTGGTACCTTTAATTTCCATTTTAAGCCAAGTTAAAAAAAATGTTATATATATGGAATATAACAATACAGGAATATTCCACAAGTAATACTAATAATAATTATATATATATAATAGAATATGTTTATAAATACCCCAAGATTAAAGCTGATCTTTTTCACTTAACCTCGATCAAAATATCAAATATTAACCAATTTATTGTTTAATATTCTTTATTAAATATCGAGTTTTCCTATACGTAAAATTCTTGCAATCATGTCAACTTTATTTTTTTTTTTTTTTTTTTTTTTTTTGGAAGTTTGGATTGCAATAAATGACTGTAAGGGGAATTGCCAACCCTGTACAATTTCAGTGATTCGATAACGAATGTTAGCGTTCTTTCAGTAAAAAGAGAACAGATATTAGATCGTCGTTCTTAAATTTTACCATAATAATTGGGTCTGACGCGGCCTTATGCACTTTTTCTGCTAAGTCTAAAGTCTCTCATCGGCTTTGAAATGAAATATTGCCTTCCAATTAAAACATCAAGTGACAAGCGTCAGGAAGAAACAACCAAAAAGGAATATAAGTATCGAGATGTCTGCATCGCATTTTAATTGTTGTGCCAATGGCTGCCATTTATTTATTTGTAGCGATCCTTACGGACAAATGCGGCTGCTGGCGACGACGAGCATTCAAAATGGAGGGGAAGCTGCATTTGGGCAGCGTTTTCGGAATGTTTTCAAATCAAATATCGGTAGTTGTCAATGGGGACGAGGGTCTGGCTAGCTGACGTTGATTGCCTTTGACTGCGTATTTATTTGTATGGGCCGTCTGTCAGTGGGTCTTTCAGTCCGCTGGTCAGTCGGTTTGGTTACATTTTTTCCGAGTTTGTTGCAGGCAGCTTTGTTTTGTTTCTGCTCTTTGCATGTTGCGTCATTTTCATTTTGTACACTATGGAGTTGTGTGTTTTACGCTTTTTGTCAACATTTTGTTTTCAGATACTTTTGTGGACTTTTTCACAGCATTCGCTGCTGCCTTTAATGAAATGTTTTGACTTCAATACCGCCCGACCAGCGTACGTACTTCAACACAATGTGTAAAAATCACTTGGGGATCTTCGAAATGAATTTTAAAGTTCAGTTAAAGTATTTCAATCGACGGTAGGCAGTTTTGTTAGATGTTTAGCAGACTAATCAAATGAACCTTTCGGGAGGACTTCAACTCGCAAGCACTGCAACTCCAATCTGGCTTTCCACTCACGGCACTCTAAACGTAATAAAGACGTTGCCCCTAATCACCTATGCATAGCTACCATCTCATCTACCAGGTTCGTCAATTGGTTTAATGACGCAGCGAAGTATGCAACAAAATAATGCAAGCAGGCTGACGAAGGACCAGGATCCGCAGCCCAACCCAGACAACATCTCATTCAGAGCCTTTCACTCGAAATGACTTGAACAGCTTGCACATTTATGCAACTCACTTCACACAATCGGATTGGGATTTGGTCTCGGATCACTGCAAAAATCACTTCCTGCAATGCATGCCGCCCACCTCCTCCTTCCACTGCCCATTGCAATGCAGTCAACTCTGAAATTGCTTGGATTGGCGTTTGTTTAGCCATTGTCGCAAGCCTCTCAGTTTTGCACCCTCTTTCCCACCGACTCTGGAAATCTGCCGATGTTGCACTTGACCAACTGGCAAAGAGCAATTTTAGTTCAAAAATTTTAATTGAATCTGAAGTGTCGAATAGGCGGCAAGAAAATCAATAGTAGTATAATCCGAGCGAGCACAGCGAACAACGAGTCTGATAGGCAATTGCTGAAAATATCACGGTAGCGCTGAGAAAAATCTAAATGGTCTACCATCAAACGATCACATTTTTATAAGCCTTTAACTTTTTCGTGATAATTTATTTGATTTCTGCATACAAACAACACATACTTTATAAAATTTAAAAGGGAATTGAATGTAAAGAAATCTGATGTCTTGTAAAGTACGACAAAATCACCATCCTGAAACCCTTTTAAAAAAACGAATTATTTACGAAAAAACATATCTCATTTATTCTTAAAGCTTGGGCACTTGCGTAGGTTTTTTTCCTTCGCCTATTCCTCAAACTTTTTTCTTTGGAACCTTGAATACCGATCCGATTTTTCCTTTGTCTCGGAGGTAATAAAATATACAAAAATTAGTAGAAAAAAAAACTAAAGAGACTTGTCGATTGAATTCGTCCCAATGATCCAATTTTAAATTGGTTGATAATCCTGCCGTTTGATGGTTTTATTCACAAATTGTAAAGTTTACATTTATGTTATGGCTAGCAACAGTTACAAAAAACTTTTATTTATAAATATGTTTAGTTGTACCTAAAAGATTCTTAAAAGTGTATTTAGTGTGAAGAAGAATGTTCCAACTTAAGGAAAAGTTTATTCCCATTTATTCTCCACTCTTCTCATCTAGATAGACTCTTATTATAGCTCATTTAAGAATTTCAACATAATAGCCTAGAATTTGAATATGGATATGCTTACCATTTAAACAGTTTCTTAACTCTATACTCGCACGTTATCAATGCTGATTTAAATTTCTTCACATTTTCCGCACCGCACTTTCTTAATTTTTCACTGCTCACTGTTAATATTTCATTTCTGGCCAGACAACTACAGTCTTGATTGCACCATTTAATTTGTTGACGTAATGCCTAACTTAACTAAGAAATTTTTGGAGAAAGCACCGGTAGTAATGGTATAGTCAACTACGATTTCTTATTTAACGTCCTAAACAAACACTGTACATTTCACAACCATTTATAGTTTAAGCGAGCGATGTTGGGAATTATGCATGATTAATTTGCCTTTAGCTTTTGCCCAATTGTTGCAGGAATCTAAATACAATATGCAATTCTAATTCTAACGAAAAGTTTAGCGAAGACTACGACTAACAAATTTATTTATTTTTCGGACCTCCTAACTAACGATATTTGGATCCATTCCGTTGAAAATGACTGGGTTACTTATTAAATATTAATATTGTCCAAGACCTAAAATGCTTTTCTGGGGATTTACTTAGGTCAGTTACGTCCGCGAATTCCCTGGCCTAGGTCAGTTTGTGTAGACGATATGTTTACATAGCCTGTTCAAGCGCTCAAGTACAAAATCGCGAACCGTACACACACGCACAGATAGGAAGACTGGGAAGTATTACTGGGAAAATGTTTGTTCGGATGCCGGCTCTTCGACGTTAGCAACCTTTCATGACCGTAATTCGCGCAAAACTGATCCTTAACGCATTCCGAAAAATTGTAAGCTCGCCATCGCTGGCGAATTGTGCAACGAGCACGAACCTATCCAACTGCACGAGTCCTTGGGGCAGCCGACGACGAGGCGAAGCCAGGACGACGACTTCGCCCGAGGACCTCTACGAACCGTTAGCCGGCAAATAAGGAGACAACTGTGCTGCGAAGTAGTAACAAAAGCAGCAACAGAAACATCGAAAATCTCAACAAATAAACGAAAAAAAAAGTCCTGCCACACTTAGATGCAAGTACAATAAATTATAAATTGATGAGGGATATGTGCAATTTAAAGCGAGATAAAGTTAACATGCTCCTATATTTCTAATTGAATTTGCATGGTATGCAATAGCATTTCCAGTTTACATGTACCAGCATCAGCTTCAAACATGTTGCCTTTTCGAATTCGCCTCAAACAAAATCCCTGGCAACAAGGACTCGAAAGTCTACACTCTCCGTAGTAATTTGAAGCTCATACATAAGCATTAACTGGGAGCTTTTTCAGGGCTCATCGAGAACAACCGTTTAATTTGCCGTTACTAAAATCAATGGAGATAATAGAAATAACTGGATACATTTAGAAAGATGAAGCCTATTATCCGTATTCGAATGTTGCATTTAACAGAACCATTAACTTCAAGAAAATATTATTTTTCTTTGTCCATTTCCTGTACTTTTGTGCTCACTCTTAAGCAATTCTGTAATAAATTAATTTTATCCCCTTCTCGTTATTAATATTTTGTTCAAGTGAAGTTCAACGAGTTGTAGGAATGTCAAATTAAATAAAGTTGCACTTTTAACCGGATATTAACTTCTTTGACATAACAAAGGCGGTGGATTTTGGTGGTTTCGTGTTGGTGAACTTCAATTTAAAATTTGAATTGCAGTTAGGGAAAATGTTTCTTTGTGTTTGAAAACAAATAACATCTTCTCTACAAAGAAAATAGGGCTAAAGATATATACACATAGTGTTTACCTTGCAATGATATGGATATATTCAACAGATATTTCAACAGAAAACAGAAGAGAATGCTATAGTTCCCCGACTATCAGATACTCAGCCAGTAGTTACCAGTTACTCAGCTAGTACAAAAGCGAACGCGAAATTTTATATTATTTCTGGCATATCGATAGATTTATTATACCAGTTACTCGTAGAGTAAAAGGGAGTACTAGATTCTTTGAAAAGGATGCAACATTCTTGATCAGGATCAATAGCCGAGTCGTCAGTCCGTCTGTCCGTATGAACATTCAGCATACAGATTCAAGTTTGTTGATCCATTTTTCCACGCCCACTCTTAAGCCCATTTAATTAGTGTTGTAAATTTCTATCGATTTGCCAAAAAACGTTATGCCAAGCCCACTCTAATGCCATAAAATCGCCAAGCCGGTCACGCACACACTTTTGAACAATTTTAAACCTTTTCTCATTTTATTCTCCAATATCTATCGACATCCCAGAAAAATTATAAAATTTTGCGTTCGCATACACACTATCTGAGTAACAGGTATCTGATAGTCAGGGAACTCGACTATAGCATTCTCTCTTGTATTTTATTTTATTTTTTATAAAGAGCTAACAATAAATTTTAATTAAGAGCTAGCGAAGTAATCCTGTTAAGATTGATTGGTGAAATTTTAAGGACATTTAATATGTTTGATGGTGTAGGATTTGAAAGGAGCTCTATTGGTTTGGTAATGTTAAAAATGTTCTATGGTTCCTAAGATGGATACAGGTGGACAAAAGCTGTTCCAGTGATAGGTTGTCTGTTGGGTTTGGTCGAGGTAGTGCTTGTGTGTTATTTGTGTGTTCCCGTGCGTGAGCCGTGTGATTTTTATTTGCCCTCTTCATAAGATCGAAAAATTTTATAAATTGAAAAAAGGTACCTGTTAAGATAATTTTGGTTGGATGTTTGCTACCAAGTTGAGGTTTTTGTGATATTGGTTAGGTATTTCTTGTAGTGTTCGTTTTTTATATATGTAAGTATGTCCTGCGTGTTAAGGTTTTCAAAAGTTGTAAGTGTTTGGTTGGTGGTCTTTGCTTGTTTGTTTTATTTTTGTGAGTTTCTTGGGCCTCTATAATGGCTAGAAGCTCTGCTGTGAAGACTGATGAAAAGTGGGATAGGATGTGCCGTTTGATAGGTTCAGTTTCGTAGGTGATAGCGAAGCTGGTAACGGGTTTAACAAGAGAGAATTCTATAGTCGTTACTTAACTAGTAAAAAAGCGAAATTTCATCACTTTTTTGGCACATCGAAAGATATTAGGAAATAAATGAGAAAAAAATTAAAGAATTATTCAAAAGCGTGAGCGTTGTCGTGGCCAAAGTGTATTTGTTCAATTAAAATTGGCAAGACAAACAATAAAACTAGGAAAAATCAAAACACTATATTCGAGTTCAGCGTCTCTCAGTTACCCGTTACTCAGATAGTCCAAGTTGGACCGAAAGTTTTCAAAATTTTTTATATATGTTTTGATATTTTTATTAGTTTTGTAAATTTCTATCGATGTGCCATTAAACGTATTGCCACTCTCACTCGTACGCCTAAAATCCGCCCAAAACTGCCACGCCCACACTTTTGCAAAATGTTTTATTACTCTTGTAAATTTCCATCGACTTACCGAAAAACTTTTCGTCACAAACCGCCCAAAACTTTTAAGCCCTATTCAACAATTTTGCAATCTTTTCTCATTTTATTCATTTATATTCATTTTATTCATTTCCACTAGCTGGGTAACGGGTATCTGATAGTCGGGGGAGTCGACTATCGCATTCCCTTTTGTTTTGCCCCTTGTGCAGGGTCCTGGGTGAACTTTGCCCTAGAAGCTATGGAAAAGAAAGTCTATTTTTGAACTTTATTGACATACAAAGACATTTGAGAGAGTCTGGCACCCTGGACTCCTATACAAAGCGAAGGGGTTGTTTCCGGCGCAGCCGGAACATTTCTCATCTCTGCTGATGCGTAATTTTAGTTTATACATATATACAAGTACGTATTGGACCCCAGCCAATACCTGCAGGTATATATATGACATTGCTGCAAACAGTCACCTAAATAAGATCAGGGTTCTGCAGGCGAAGGCCCCAAGAAGCATTTTTGGTGCTTGTTTCATGAGGACCATGAACATTGAACGCGATCTCCAGGTGCACGAACTCGGATAAGAACTCCCGGAATCGACTCAGTGTTCAAAATGCTGACCTTCGGACTAAAGACTCAAGCGAATTTGTTGTAAGTCCCCACATAGTTATGGGATCCTGAAATCTTTTCTATATATATATTTTTTCTCTCATTTTATTTACAATCTGTCTTAAAAAAGTATGACAATAAGTGAATTTTATAATTAATCTTAAATTAACAGAGGCAGTAGTTATCCATTAATCCCTACTACATACTCTATGCATAACATGTTTTAATACTTAATACCTATCCGGGAGATCTAGCACGTAAAATCTTTTAAGTCTTTTGACATTGTTATTATTATTTGCCAAACTTAAGGCTAAGTTATTTTCATGTGTTCTTAGGTTGCCTATATATTTTTTACTATGTTTTGCTATTTCTTCTTTAACATAAGGGATTCCTAAGTCTTTATGGATACTTGCATTTGAAATATAAAATTGAGCATTAACAATTTGTCTTAATATTTTTGATTGGTAGCGTTGTAGAATCTCAATATTTGAGTTGCTGGCAGTACCCCAGAGCTATATGCCATAAGTCCACACGGGCTTTAGTATAGCTTTGTATAAACGGACTTTATTTTCCAGAGTGTTTGCAGATTTTCGGCCAAGCAACCAGGTCATCTTCAAACTTTTTAAATTTAGTTGCTGGCGCTTTGCTTTTATGTGGTTTTTCCACGTTAGTCTGCGATCGAGGTGCAAGCCAAGGTACTTTAAGCAATTACTTTTCTATATGAGAGTACTATCTTTTTTTCTGGTAAGTTCCCCATCCCCATCCCGTTATAAAAATAATTTCAATTATTGGTATAATAAAGATATATTCTTAAGGAAGCCTTTAAGGAGTTAAGGCTTAATATAGATCGTCCTTATACTTATTAATAAGGGAGATTTCTTTACAATGTATGAAAGCTTTTGTCTCACCTAAATGAAGGCGAATTCGACTTCACTTTGTGTAGACTTTACGCGATAGAGAAAGAGTGAATCGGAAAAGTGGCAGTCGCAGAGAGAGATGGCTATCGAAGTCTCCACAAAAGCTTTGCCCAAGGGTATTACTTAGGGTTGAAACATAAAAATGAAGGCGATGCCGTAAAAATTGAATTTAAGTGTCGTATGGTATAAACAGAAGCAACAGGAGCATGCAGATCGTCAAATACACCACACAAATTAATATCAAATTTAAAAGACCATTGTTTCATTAAAAAAAACCAATGTTGAGCTTACACTTCTGAAGTCAAATAATTCAGACTGCCCCAATGATACAAATTGCAAATGCAATCAATGTCAAACACTCGAAGCCCGAATGCAAACACAGACACCCAGATATAATAACAACAAAAACATTCCAATGCAATTAGTTCACACGCACACACGCGTGCAAGTGAACGAGTGTAAAAACTACCACCACTCGAGAGTGATTCCCCGACCATTTTCACCACGCACGGAGCTTTAATCGTCCTGCCACACACACACACACACAACCCTCTAGCTAGCGAGCATACAAATAAAAAACCATTGCTTACTGTGGGGCGCTCCTTCTATTTGCTGAGCACGTCTGTTTGACTCTCTCTCGCCGGCCATGCGCACTGCTAGCTGCCCTTAACAGCGTCCTCGGACCAATCCGAAGCGTTGCTGAAAACTTTATGAGCTCGACCTGGACCTGCCAATCAGGACATTGCACATTTCCAGGCAGGCGCTGCACTCGTGCCCCTGCACTTGCACGCCGGTAGGCGCAATCGCGGTGCAGTGAACTTGAAGGGGGTTCGGAGTCCTGTTTGCCGCGCCCAAGTGTCGATTACTGGCATACTCGTTGGTTGCATATCTGTAGGCTCAATTACACGGGAATCCACACTCACACTCAGCCGATGCATGCGGAATCGGATTCGGAGGTGTTTGCTCTGCTAGGTGACAAATTTTCATGCCAACGCCTGTAAATATGCATGGATTTTTCCTGCTTTTCACTCCTTTTCCCATACACACTGCAAAACGAGGGTAATTGGGGTCGTTCTTCGTTTTCGTCGTTGTGCTGTGTTTATTTTTCGCATTGCATACTTCCAGGCGCCTCTGATTGCTGCTCCTTCCGTCTTCAGGGTCCTTCCTGGCCATTTATGATGACGTTTTGCTTCGGCTGACTCGCATTTCGCACGAGTGCCACTGCACTGCCATCTTGTTTGCTCTGAGGGTCAGGTCAGCATATTTGCCAAGCAAAATATATTTCTTTCATGCCAAGTGTGAAAATTGTCTTCCTCCGTTGCACTTTTGATTGCCGTTTTCCATTGGAGTGGCAGCAAGGGGCCTGGTAAGAAAGCCGGGCCAAATCAGAGCGAAGTGGTTAAAATCGTTGACAAGACATTTTCTATTCCTTCTGCGAGTCGAATGGAGATCTGAAGGCAATCAGGCTCACGAAAAGCAGCCCTGACTAGCAAGGACAATAGGGTTTGGAGAACGAACTCTACCTTAATTGGGGACTGAAAACATTAAGACGCCCTTAGAACGCCTATTCATATTGAATGCAAAGGTGGATCATACAATGTTCGAGTATGTATAGATTTAAATGATTTCACTTCCTTCAAAGCCAAGACACATCACAAGAAATAGTAATGAGCAGCCAGTGAAAGTATCGCATTGCAGTAAATGTACCGAATAAAGTATAGGCATTAAAGAACGAGCTTCTCTTGAGGCAGCTCACATAATTCGCAGAACTCAAGAAACCAAAGTCACACATAAGGGCAGTGGCGATGGTCACAGGCCAGAGTCTGCATCCTGGCGACCTACACAATGGGCAAGTGTCCTATTTGCCCAGCCCGCAGGAGGCAGAGCACGTAACTGCATCCGTAAATACATAGGGCAGTACACAGTCACAATCACAGCCGCACAAACACTCGTACCTGGCCCATGACAGCTGCAAGAACTAAAGCCCCGAGACGGAATTGAGTTAGAAGAGCCAAAGAGCTTAAAATCAAAAGTCAGACCGGCCTATGTAAATAAATGCAGTATGCAGTATGCAGGCGGAGACGGGACAGAGGCCGAGGACGAGGCAGCCGGAAATGGGGAAAGGCATTCAGTCACGGAGTGAAAGCAGAACGAGGAACAAACAGAAAACAAAAGGAGCCTAGAAGAGCACAGGACCCGGAGGAGCGAAGGCAAGACATTTATTTGGCCAACACCAGGACCCAGGAAGTAGGCACAGACCTCGTCGAACAAAGCTGGATGGCGCCTTAGTTTCGACAGACCCGATTCTGATTAAGCGCATAGGTCGTCGTCTGACTCGCAGTCCGAACCCAAGCCCATCCGTATCCATCTGTCGGTCTGTCACTTCGTCCGGCCATCGACTGTCGCAACCGCAGGAGGAAAATGGGGGAAAAATGCAGAAAAACTGAAAACGCCAACAAATGGCTAGGCAGTTGGTTTTTGTCTGCTTTTTTCTCCGTGCATTGTTGCAATGTAACGGCGTAAGCAGAATTACGTGCAATTGTTTTCTGCAGTGGTTCGTGCACATAAATGCGGCATTCGGGACTCGGGACTTGGAGCTGGGCTCTGCGCTGGGTAAACATAGACACGTTGACTGCATCTCGGATGAGCCCCACGAATGACTGACTGCCTTGTTGAATGCTCGCAGCAGAACAAGACTGTGGATTCCCTGCCTGGGCAACCAGGAGATTAAAGGCTTTAAGGCCAAATATGGAGTGCGAGTGTGTTAAGCAAGGAACTACGGATAAGTTAAACAACTAAATCCATTTGCCATTTAAGTGCCTATTTTTGGAATTCAATAAAGTATTGCTTCTCTCTTTATTCATAAATTCAATAATGCTTTTTCAATAATAATTCTCGAAAGTCAATTTAGCGTTCATATAACTGAACACCAGATAGGATCCTAAATTGCGGAATATTACTCTATGATGGCATATATGGCATATCCCAGTGACTAAACGACTAGGATTCTGCGAGTATTTCCGTAAAAACAATACTTCACCCATAAATTCAACAACGACACTAAAATCCATTCAGTTCGAAAACTAATTTTGAATCGCTTGTAGCTCGGAACTAATTACAAGTTTAGTTCGGCTGAACAATTAATGCTCAGAACGAGTAGCTCAATTTTGTAAATGTGCAGATTGTTTACTCGATCCATTCAAATATTTAAAGTAACATGCACTGATGAGCAGCTGCAATTAACATGATCATATCAGGTATCTTTTTGGGCCAAATATGCAAAGGTTTTAGAAAATGTATATTATTTTTTAATTCAATGCTGGTCTTTAAAGGTCTTTAAAATAATGACACTTATCAATATTGTTATTGATAACACTTAAAATTTGGCTTTTAAAATACGAAAGCAGTGTTAGGTGCAAAATAAAAAAAATCCGCTCTTGATAGCTCTTAAAAATGTTTTGCTCTGATCATAAATGTCGATTTTTACACAAAGCCGACACTTATATGCTAAAGCTTTTGACACACACCTTAGTAAAAGTCAACACTCCAGCAGACTCCGTTTTTAAAAATGGCAAAGGTAGTTCTTAGTATTTCGATGTCATTAATATGTCTTATAATCGTGCCAATACCTGTGGTAAGTAGTACTCACTAAGTACTCCGGGATCTGAACTGCACTTAGTAAATCACACTTTGAAATGTTTTAGACGAATAAAATCCTATTGCTGGAGAGTCAGTGTGGCAACTTTAATCGCAGCTATTTTTCCAATTTTACGATGTTTGTAAAAAACTCTCAGATGAATATGGAATTTTTCTTGTTACGAGTTTTGGTTCCGGGTGTCACAATGGATATTGAATTCTTTATTAGCATGCAAAACTCCTATGGGTTTCAGAAAATTTTCCAATATACCCTGGATATGTGCAGCCTTCTGGCACAGAGAAGGAACAACATGTTCAAAAAATGGTTTGCTACATTCTTCGATTCCGGTAACTTTAAAAAATACTGCCCGGTCGAACCCAACTTTTACTACCTGAAGAACTACAACTATAACACACTGTTTATTCCGAAGTTCTTGTATGCAGGCAAGTATAGAGTAAAGTTCGACATGAACCAGTTAAGGAAAATAGATGGTGTCCGGTACTTTCTGGTGGGGTGTGCCTTTGAAGTTGAAATAAAGTAAGCAATGACTAATTCCCTTAATTTTACATGTGGCCATCAATTAAAATTAGTTTAGTCTGGTTTCCGTCTGGATGGAAATGTATTTTAGGCATCATTATTCGCTCGACATCAGCATTGAAATGTTGAAAGTTTGCACTCTTGTCTCCATCATATTTGTCCACAAACTGGCTATCACAGGGGCAGTGAGTATTTATTAATTAATCGTTATAGATCATGCTTAAGTAATGTTTATAATCTTCGTGGGACAAAGTCATCCCTCATCTTCCAGGCGGGAAAGTCCAATTTCAGTCCGACGTATTTTGAAAACTTCACCTTAGAAATTCAAAACAACACATTGTTTATGGATATGACCACCTCCAAGCCGATTCACCGCGGTCTCAAGGTCCTCCTCAACACTCAGATCAGCCTTGACAAAGGCAGGAGCTATCAACGCCTTTTCGCCCATATCTTGGACACCTGTGGTGTGGTTTCCTCGGTGAGGGGAAACCTCTTTAAGAGCTGGTTCGATAGTATGCTGAAGCACGGGAACTTCATGGTCAACTGCCCTGTTCCCGCTGGTCACTACTTTTTGAGAGATTGGAAGCTGGACTCCCACTTGGTTCCTCACTATATGCTTCCAGGAGATTATTGTATCACTGCTCACTTTTTCTTTGGTAAGCACAAGTCAAAGCAAGAGGAATTTTTTCTCGACTTGGAGGTCTATGCCCTTTTAAAAGCATCCTAGTTATTTTATTGTATATAATTCAGCCAATTAATTCGGGATCATAAATAAACGAAAAGGAGTACCAAGTTCTAAAAATAGGCATTGAAAATGCGCCATTTTGAAGTAATTAAAATCCAATTAGCGAATCAACTTGTGCAATCGAATAACATGGCACCGTTCGGAAAACATTGTCGCTGCACTCAGACCTCACATCGGAAGTACCAATGTTGAAAATTGTGTGTGTCCTAATGGTAATATTCGTATCGCAGGCAGTGGTAAGCACATTTCAGCAAGAAAGCCGATCCTGAACGTAATTTACGACGCCTCCTACAGTCCAGCTCGGTGACCCTGAACCGCGTACAGTGCGAGAAAAACGCAAAATTCTTCGCCACCCTAAACGTGACGTCTGTAAATAGTACGATCTACGCGGATATAGAGCTACTCCAAGCACTCAAGGCGGGCTTCCGAGGACACGTCGATGTACAACTCCGTCTCAGCAATGCCAAAAAGTTCCAGAGTCTGGTCCAAGCGGACACCGACTACTGCGAGCTCCTCTCGACCCTCAAGGACTCGCTCTTCCGGCGCTGGATCAAGAGCGTATCCAAAAACAGCAATTTCATGGAGAACTGCCCTGTTCCGGCGGGGCACTACTACCTAAAGGGGTGGCACGTCGAGATGGGCCTGGTGCCCTCCTATCTACTGAGTGGCGACTACCTATTAAGTGCCCTGGTTTACTACGGGAAGTATCGGTCCAAGAAGCAGATGTTCCTTGTTCGGTGCATGGTGGAGGCAACTATGCATAACAAATAGAAACGAGTTCAATGTTTGGCTTGTGAGTGTGTAATTATATGATTCAACAGCTTGGCCAAATAATCAATCTATCACGCAATTCAAACAGAACAACAATCCGATCAAATGGCTTTAATTGCAATAACTAAAAATCAGTTGTGTTGGTGTGTGGCAATGATCAAGTTGACATTACCACGCAATGTGTGCAGGGAAACTCGTACCCTTTGTTCTGGGATGTGTTGTTGTAACTGTTGTCATAAAGCAGAGCGTGGTGAGTCAATGAGTTTTTCTGCAAGGTCCATTCAAGAACATGCTAATTAGGGCCCCAGAATGACCTTCAGGGCCGGTGACTGCACATACAACAGATCGACTTTCTCCAACTTCAGTATCCAAATAATCAAGACAAAAGTAATCATGGATATGATTTTGGTCACCACTCTACGACAGGGCCTGAAGGCGCACTTGAGCTTCGAGTTCCGCCTGACCAAGGCCAAACCCTACCAAAGTGTCTACCAACACGATATGAACTACTGTGCTTTGATCAAGGGCTCTCAGGAGTCGATATATCGACGGTGGTTTACGTCCATGCTGAAGGTGGGAAACTTCGCTACGAGCTGTCCCATAAGAGAAGGATACTATTACTTGCATGGCTGGACCCTAGATGCGAACAATGTGCCATCCTTTCTCTACCTCGGTGACTACCGAATCAGCGGATCCTTCTACTACGGCAGGTTCAAGAAACACTTATACAATCCCCTACTGGAGTGCAGTGTTGAAGCGGTGTTAAACTAAAAGTTACTTTAGTTACTAAACCATTGGAATGAACGATCGCGTATTGGATAAATGGATAGTCAGGCTCCGATACGCTGGATAATTAAAATATATGGATCAGACAAAAGTATTTATTGAAGCACTTCTCTTCACTTCTCTTCTTGTTTATTGCGATGGCTCGGCCTATATGGATCTCGCAATTAGCCAGGCTGGAGATACCGTTGTGCCTGGCCATTGCTCTTTTCTCGATCAGGGCGGTGAGTACTTTATACTGTGTGGTACTCAAATTCTTAAGACCAGGGTTGCTTTTCCTAGGAAGGTAGCGTCAAATTCATAGCCGGCGAGAGCCGGTTCAACAGAAAGTACTTTGAAAACTTTACGTTCACTATTCGCAATGATAAAATCTTCCTGGACATGTACCTGCGAAAGCCTCTGGTTAGGGGCTGGAGAGCCAGACTGGACTTCAGGACTCGCGTAGGCAACTCGAAAAGTTTCCAGAGTCTCTTTTCCACCAGCATCGACGTGTGCAACATCGTGAACGCCGCCAAGATCAACCTGTTTAAGAAGTGGTACAAGAATCTTTTGAAGTACGGGAACTTCCTCCGCCAGTGTCCTCTAAATGCGAGCCACTACTACTTGAGGGACTGGCAGTTCGGGGAGGGCTTGGTGCCTCCTTTCATAACCAGTGGATCGTACCGATTGGAGACGTATAACTTTTTTGGAAAGTACAAGGGCAAAGACGAGGACTTCATAATGAGTTGTACGGCCGATGCTATCATATATATCTGATGCACTGATTCCGATGGCTAATGGCTTGGAAATAAAAATGCCATGCTCGTGACCGTCATTTGTAATTGATTTGAGAGCTTTCATTTGGGTTTCATCGAGGGCATAAAAATGTGGAAATTGCTTACGCTCTTTCTTCTTGTACAATTGGTATTCAAAACCGAAATTGTCGTCGGGGTAAGTCAACTCGTGAACCTTATACAAAATTCCTCAGAAAATTTTAATTTAAGGAGCGCAGTGTAGAGTTTGTTACCGGCAACAGCAGCTACAATCCGAAGTATTTTAAAAACTTCACGATAACCATAGCTAACAACACAATGAATATGGACATGCACCTGAACCGACCCATTCAGAGGGGTTTTAAGGCCCATGTCGACATTCTGCTACGTCTGGCCAACGCCAAGAACTTTCAGTCCATGTTCAGCCAGAAGAGCGACGTGTGCGCCGTAACATCCAGTGTCAAAAACAGCCTGTTCAAGAGCTGGTTCAAGGACATGAGCAAGAACAGTAACTTCATGTACAATTGTCCGGTGGAGGTGGGCCACTACTACATGCACGACTGGCGCATGGGGTCCTCGATGACCCACAAGTTTCTTATTCCTGGCGAGTATCGCGGCAAACTCACATTCTTTTACGGCAAGTACGGAACCAAGTTATTCGAAGAAGCACTGAGCCTGACGATCGACGCCATCCTGTCCAACTAGTCCACTGACACCTGGCGTTACGCGTAGAATCAGACTACTGCTCCCAGATCTTTGAACATCGTAAATCAATTACTAAACGCGTATACCAACAATGGCCTTTTTTTATTTGTGTTGACCAATATGTAGTATGAAATATATTTGCGTTTGCGACTATGAATTGTTAAATGGAGTTAAGGGAAATCGTTAGCAGGGGCATATGGACATATAATCAAAGCTTTCATATATCCACTTTGTGGTATTGATATGATCTATTAAAATAGGTTTCTATCATTTTTAAATATTTTCTCTAAAAACTAATAAGATACGAGATCTGATGACTTAAATGCCAACACTTTATTCCTAAATAAAATATTTATTAAACTAGCAGCAGCGGATAGTTGTGTTTTGTGCAGGATGTCTACTCGATGCAAGGATGATGCTAACAACTTCCGCTCTCACTCAGCGATAATCTTCAAATCATTTTCAGAATGTCTGCACAAATATTAGCTGCAATTTTATGGCGAGAAATAATAATATCCTGAACAAGACGGCAACATGTTGCACGGCGTTCGCTTGTGTTGATTATCGATGCAGCGGAAAAAGAAGACATTGAGCATTCAATTTGGCTCTAATGTCCTTGCTGTCACACTGGGAGCGCAGATGTCGCATACAGCAAAGAAGTTGTAAAGAGAATGGTGAAAAAAGAAATTGGTAACTTTAGAATCGTTTCCCTACGTTCTGCTTAACGTGTGACTTGCCCTTGGAGCGTTTATCTTTATTGCTTCCTAATTGCTGGCCGAGGCACATCCAAAATGATTCGCCCCAGGCCTCATGCTCGCCAATTTGTTCGGATTCCCGCTGGTATAATTATACGATGTGTGGTGTGTGGTGATGATTGCTCCCTCTAAAACGCATCCCCCGATTTATCCGCCCTCACTCGAATTCTGGCCCTGACAACCCCGCAGGCATGTCTGATGACTAATGAGTGTGGACCAGAGGACGAGTGAGAGCCAGGTGAGCTCTGGCCTAATTAGTTCAACCGCCCATCCAGCCATGTAATTGGGGGCCTTTGAATACAGGAGAAGAATGGCTTGCAGATGATTTAATTTGTAGAAAACCCATCCTGCTTTGTTTAAATCTCATAAGTCCCACCGAGTGGCTTTTGGGCGGCCAATGCGATGCCCCTTTGTAAATCAATTTCATGGCAAACAAACATTAAACGTTATTTAAGACAAAGCTCAGCAACTGCGACAAGTATAATGATGGCAATTTCCTTGAGTACACGACTTCACTTCTTCAGTTTTCCTCACCGTGCCCCCAGCTCGCCCGGATTGCCCCTGCATTTGTTTTAAATCAGCTCCGACTGCACTGGTCTCAAGCTCGTTCTTCGCCGGGCTCCTGCAAATATAAGAAAATGCTCCCTGCTCCCACTCCATTCCGGAAGTGCAATTGATGGGAAATACGACGAAAAAGTACCCGTGGCATCCTTGGGAGCGCGTGCGAACGTGTCGAGAGGACCTGGACAAAGGACGCGTCGGGCGGTCGAGGGCAAACTTGTCGATGGAAAAATACTATGTTCCCAAACTATTATTGACAGTGTTGAAATTATTTTGCGCTTAGACGGCGCCCTCGTATAAATCGCAGCTTGCAGCGCGGCCAGCCACGTTCCGGGCAGAAATCCGTGTCCGTGTCGGTGGCTATATCCGTGTCCTTGTTGGAGGACTCATTAATTTATTTATGCGAAATGCACGTGCAACGGTTTACTCGATTGGAAGTGAGAAATTGTGTTAGCCAGTGGAGATTTGAGCTTTTTAATGATTCATTGCCTTTTAATGTGGCCACTTGATATCGGCGCAGCCTTCCTGAAAAAGCGAATCCCGGGTCCACTTACTTCATTTTTATGTCGACGTAGAAGATTGTTTCTGTCAAATTGACGCTGTTCCAGTCCCTAACATAAACACTAGAGTCTATGCGAAAGCTGCCAGAGCGAATGAACCGTGGAATAGTCTCCTTTTCCGATCGAATGTTGCGCATATAGTAGTTGCCCTGGAAAGTGGCAGTTAAGCTACTCGTAATTCATTCATTACAACGATGAGATACAGTACCTCCCTGAGTGGACAGTTCCGGGGCATATTGGACTGCCTGAGGATGTTGTTCATCCAGAAGTTGATCAGGCTGATGCCCTTTCCCCTGCCCATCACCTGGCATAGATTCACGTTGTAGGTGAAGACGTCCCGGTACGATTCTCCGCTTTTAGACACACGCTGTCCTATTGTAGCCTTAAGCCATACATCCGCCGTGATGTTCCGCGCAAGGTTCAGGGTAATGTTGATCGTGGTGTGGTCCTGACTGATCGCAGCCTCGTATAAGGATATGTACTTGCTGTTGTGGTTGGCGACAATTTTCCGAAAAAGCAAAAAGTTTAAGGTCTGAGGGAAAGTAGTAAGCGAAGAGTAAGAAGCTCTAATGTGGCGAGATCCTACCTTTTGGCCTTCAAGAAATCTGCTCACCAAACAAAGTATTATCCCAAATAAAAGTACTCTGCGGATGAGCAACATTGTTTGATATGGAACACCAATATTGCGCTGACTAAATTTGATTTAAACTCACGCTCCTCAGAGCTTTGTTAGTGATAAAGCCATTAAAACCCCATCAGTTTTCCATTTGCGGAACCGCTCATTTTTTGATCTACCCATGTCGGAATTCGATATCGGAAAAAAGTCCGTGCGTCGCTAATCAAACCGTAGATCCACACAGGTGGCTCTCGAGCCAGGATTCTCGGCGTAATTAAATTGCAGGATTGTTTAAAAGTTTACCCAACCCACTCAGCTCCACCCAACGCCCTTTGCATCCCGTGCTGCCCATATAATTCGCTAGGAAACGACGCTAAAAATATGATAAATTACCGCTTAACGGGCAGCTGCAGTTGCCTGCCCGACAAGGCAGCATAAATTCAAAAAGGGCCGCTATTTGCTGCTAACCAAATCTTAATTATAAATCTAAAGGAAGCACTTGCAGCCGAAAAAAGTAGGATGAAATTACCGCAAGCGCAGTGCGCCCTAGGATGTCCGAGGAGCTGAGGGAGGAGCAAAATGATGATTTAATAGAATGGTCTGCGGGCACCGCCAGCTGGCTGCCGTGTCCTGTCGGCTGAGCCGAATGAATGGGCACCCGAAAGCACTGGGAGGTGCGGGCGGAAATGACTCCATAAGCTGCTGCAACCATAAACCGGAAGTTAACAGACTTTCGCTGATGTGGCACTTTCATGGCACTGCTGCAGAACACCAAGACCCGGACACCAGGACACGAGGACACAAGGACACACGGGCTCGGAGCCGGCTGGACTGAGCCGACACGCTCGGCGGGCAGTCTGCGAAATTGTGACGGCGCATGGCCGCAGGATAATCAAATAATTTTTTTTTCCGCTTCCTCCTATCTTTTGCTGGAAGACCTCGGTTTTTTCCGAGTTTTCTCTGTAACAGCTTAAATTATTGTTGCAACATGCCACAAAATGCTAATTGCCGCATACGATACGATCGAGGGGACTTGGTGTTCCGTCTGGCTCGGTCTTGGAACCGGCAAACTTTTTCGAACTGCAACTGTCATTGATTTTGCCTCATATTGGCAGTTCCCATTTTCTCAGATGCTTTTTTGCTGCTCTTGGTCGGCGCTTATCGCCATCTGTCAAAGGCTGGCAAATTGGCCTGCACATTAATAAATCACCCGCAAAATGTCGGACAAAAGTTTGATATCGAACCAAAGGTGCACATGCCTTCATGAACAATAGAGCCGTTAAAGTTACAGTGAATAAATGATAGGCTATCCGTTTGGCCAGTGATTTCAACGCCATTAAAACCATTTTCTCGATTTCGTAACACAACAATGGTATGCTCAATTTCCCTTGCAAATGTTTACGCGCAAAGAAATTTGAACAACATGGATAATTGCAAATGAATCGGAAGAGCTACACGTATTACACAGTATTTCGTTTTCCAAATTAGGGTCATTTGGGGAGTTAAGCACGCATTGTGCACTGGCCTGATCCACATGGGATCATGACAATGACTTTAACCGACTCACAGGGAGTCAATAATGAATCAAGAGAGGACTCTGAATAATTGCCACCAGCCCGAGTCGCAATCCCCGCTGACTTCCACTTTGGAGCGTTACCATACACGTAGAAAAAGTCGTGGCAAAGAGCAGCCGGCGCTCGGAATAAAGACAAGAATCATCGTTGATTTGAATTGTGATTAAAATGCAGCGTATAATTTCCACCCCTGTTCCTGTACCCGGACGGCGGTTCCTGTTCACTGGGTGTCTGAGGCGCTGACTCCGAGTTGGCAGCATGTGCGCCCAAGGAGCGGGAGCTTCTTCTCCAGAAGAAGTTTTGTGCCTCGCTTCACACTTTGTCTGACTGTGCACAAATTCCTTGGAGGGAATGCGGCGAAGAAAAATTGCAAAAACCGCAACTCGTGTCGACTTGATGTTAGAATAATGAAGAGGCAAAACTTTTGCGCAAGGCATGTAATTTTTCGCAGTGACAGCCGGCAGTAGACCCGCCCTTCTACTTCATACAAATAGCACCCGCGTTTCCCCCACCGGAACCAGAAGTTGTCATTCGTTTTGTGCATTTGTTAAAAAGTTACAGCTGAAAAAATGAAAAAGAAGCGGGAAGAAAACCACAGCAGAGCGAAACAAAAACTGCATGGAAACTGCTGTTGCAGTCTCGCTTTTCTTAACTTTCCGCATGCTAGGCCTATGCCTTGGCTGGACCCTGGCCTGTTCCGGACCGCCCCAAACTCCCACATAAATCACGGCGGGCCGAGACCCAGACAGACCCCAAGTCCGTGTCGGAATCAGAACCAGAATCGGAATCGTTGTGAGGGTCACAGTCGGAGTCCGAAACAGTCGGAGGCCGCGTAATAAATGCGAACAATGACACAATTGATTGGCCAATTACGTGCGCTTCGGGGTGATTATGACGTTACGTACCGTTAGCCGACGCACATCAAGCCCCACTCGGACTGCACAGACATCGAACGGTGGGCGATGGGTGGTGGGCAGTCGAGGAGTCCTGGAGGGGGGGGGGAGTCCTAGGGGTTGAGCCTGCCATGCCTGACTAAATTTACACAATTAAATGCGTGAAATTCGTTTGAATAATTGAGCAATTTTTCGGACACTGCGTTGCAATGGTGAAGCAATGTAGCATAAGAGGGCTTTAAGAGTTCATAGCTTTAAGGACGTGCGAGGTTACCCGCTAAGCAATTATTAATTAAAGTCTCCAACGATAAAATTGCCTTGAATTCAAGTCAACAGAGGATGCGACTCTGCGGATGCACAAAAAATCGCCGAGAATGAACACTTTATGGCCAGTGGTCGAGATGCGAAAGAAAGCCGCAGCTAATTTATTTGCACGCTGGGCCATTTATGCGACACAGCAACGCGGCCATGGCCAGAAAAGCATCCGCAGCAGCCAGGAACAGCCAGAGGAGTAGGAGCAGCAGAAGGGCAAAGCACGCCATTGTGCAGTGGCTCGTTTAAAACGCTGATTCAGTTTCATCATTAACCAAATTAATATGGCAACGCGTCGCCTCAGACAGCCATCGGAATTGAGGACCCGATTCCGCGACCCCGAACTTTTAACCCCTTCTCGATGACAATCGATGCGCATGCAAATGCGGATGTGGATGTGGATGCGGCGGACCATGTTCTAGTCATTGTCCGTCCAAACGATGGCCATGTGGTCGTCCATTGCAGGGCACTTGAAGTTTATCGCTATGCAGAGCCGTGCCACGCGGCGTATGCGCAATATTCGAGGACATCAATTTTTATGCGCCTCCAGTGTGTGCACATGGATCGCTTGCAAGCGGGGAGGGGATTTTGGCTAATTTGTCCGTCACATTACGCTGGTTAATTGTGCATGGAAATGGGATATAGCTGGCTTAAGCCAACGTGCCCAGTGGCTGCCATAATGGCTCAATTTGGGACTTTATCGATGGCACAGCTTATCGAATACATGATGATTTACCCAGGTCATGCTCTTTGATGCCACTTTGCCAGGTTATGAATACCGCCCAGCTCCCATAACCCATTCCCATCACATCCCGCACTGATTGCAATTGCAGGATATTTCCTGCTGCTTACTTTTCGGCTGCGACCCAAGCCAACAGTTTATTTAGTGTCTCTGGCAGCAGCCGCGTGGAATTGTGATAATATTTGCGAGGAAAAGTATTTACATTTGCCTCAAAGTTGGGCGCTGAAGCAGTTTCGTTTGTTTGGAGGGGCGTGCCGGGCCAGAATAGCATCTCAGTGCCAAACGAGCAGGAGGAGTTAGCCCTGCTTTCTTGCTGGCTTGACTGCCACGCAATCACAGCTTTCGACATTTTACGAAATTGTATCGGCGTCGAAGTTTTCTTTGCCGCTTATTTGTTTGTTGTTGCGCACTCGTTTTCTTTCCTGGATAGAAAGAAAGAGCCCTGCGCGAAATAAGAAAAGTTTTCCTTTATTTAAACAAATTTTTGGCGTAGACATACGTGGCAACTCCTCTAAAGTTTTCGAGCTAAAAATTCTTTTGATAGCGGTCAAATGAATTGCTTCCGCAGGAGCAGATCATTGCCGAGCAAATTGGCATTCCCCCAGAGCTCAAAAGTATTCCCATCGCCGCAACTCGACTCAAGTGGTCTAATGTGCCAGGAAGCGACGGCTAGTCGTTAGCCTGGAAAAATATTGTCTAATAAGGAGCCGGGAAGCTGGGCGACCAATTAAATTTCACCCGCATCAATAATCATGAAAGCAAAAATTGCCAAAAGCCTCGACATGCCTATAAAAAATATCCTCTTCCCCCGTATTACGCGAGTACATCCAGCAGAAATGCCACATAAAACGAAAGCGCGGAATTAAACGGCGACAAGGGGAGGAGCAGATGGAGGCCACCGGTCCCAGGCAGACTTGAAGTCGACAAGCGTGTAAATGATATAAATTCAATTTAATAAAATTGTTAAAATCGCAGCGACGAACGGAACGAGCTGTGGAAATACTTTGCGCGCAGGTGAGCTGAAAATTGCTGTGAAATTTTAGTGCCCTGGCTAGGAAGTCGATGCCAGGACTCTAAGGTCTGCCTGCCTGCCTTCATCCTGGCGGAAGGCAAAGGCGGAAATACGCGTGAAAATTCCTAGCAATTATTTCACACAAAGTATTGAAGTGAGAGTCCCAGTAGGAGTAGGAGTGCGATGGCAGTATTGTGTCCTGTCGCCTCTCCGTCTGGCTCGACGACTTTTCCGTCGTCATCGAGCATTGTGTTGTCAGTTCAGAAGGATAGCGGCACAGCTGGAGGAGGAGGAGGGCTGTGGAAGAGCAACACGAGGAGCTCGACCCAGACAGAAGCCCTCGACCAATACGGCTTTGATAGCATTTTAAGCGGCTTGCGTGGGTCTTATTCTCTCGCCTTAATGTCGCGATAATCGCATAATTTCAGCCCCTGGACACTTTCTACAACTGCGAGAGGATTGGCCGCCCCGAAAGAGTTTCGTTATTCATTCATTTCGTTCATTCAGCCTAATAAGATAACTGACAGACACTTTGCCCTTTCGCACCTATACATATTTCTTTCGGTCTCAATACATTGTTTTTGAATGGTGCACGTGACTGCGGCTTTAATTTCCAAGCAGTTGGGTGGCGATCACAAATGCTTTAGAAGGTTTGGTTGGGCTTTCTCCATAGCAGTTTAATTTAATAAACGATTGCATTGATAGCCGTGCCAACAACAGCGCAAATATGTACATATCAGGACAGGAGATGAAAAGTGCCAGTCTGACCACTGGCTTGTAATCGTTTAATTTCTTTCAAATTATGCTCATATAATACATTTCACATAAGACTGTACATGCCATGAAATTTTAAGCTTATCAAATAGAAGGGCGCTTTTCCCATATAGAAACTATTCACATATTTTAAGTTGCATCCACAGAGCTCAGTAAGTTGGCCAGCCCTCCACTTATCCCTTGAAGCCAAGTGTTCCAACTCGAAATGCCCACCCATGATTTTCGTAGACGACACTTGCGGCTCCTTCGCCCCTTTAACTGCGGTTGTCTTCATGTCTAATTTAGCGACATTTTATTGTACTTTTCACCACAATCGTTTTCCATTGTTGTAATACAATTTTCTTGTCGCATTTCGGCCAAGTTATTCTATGCCACTCTATTTTAGTTCATTTCATTTCGGTTCATTGTTGTTGCCACATCACCATCCTGCTGCCCACTTCTGTTGGGCTTAATGTTGGCCGCAAAATGTTGTTTTTCTTTGCTAGGAGCCTCTGGCTGTGCCGCCTAAAAGCGTGCTACATATTCCTAAATGTTGTGTGTCGCTTGCACATTTTGAGCGCCCACCAGAGTGCTATGGCCACGTCTGTGGGCGTGGCAGTGCGCCCTCCGAACGGGCCCGCCCATAACTCAACCGCAATAGCGAACTGTGACTGCGGCTTTGTCTGTACTTTTCCAGCAAGCGATGAGGTCGGTCCCTCGTCCCTCGAACCTCACCATCACCCTCGCCCTCGTCCTCGTCCTTCGTCCCTTCTCAAGATAGTGCGAGAGTTATTGGCAAGCGACAGGCAGCACAGCTCTGGAGTCCTTTGCCGCTGGAGAGTCTGGAAGAAGGGGGCACGGCACCGCATATGTTTTATTAAAATGCGCTCACATTTCGCTTTCATTTTGAAGACAATTTTCGACTGCTTTTGCATGCAGGCCCGGTGTTTGGGCGCTGACATAGTTTTATTGTTCTTTTTTGGAATGTTTTGCGGCCCACACAATCATTAAAAATGCTTAAGCCAGAAAAGCAAAGTTTTGGTTTGCGCCCAAGTAGTTGTTTCAACTAAGTTCGGGCCAAGGAAATCTAAAAACTTGAATTGGCATAGCAGCGCAGCAGGAAAACATATTTCAAGCGGTAATTACAACTTTTTGCAGCAATTAACGCAGCCAATCTCGTTACATCCCAAAATTCTCGGACTGCCGGAGCCCGATTCAAAAACTATGCCAATAAATTGCACGCCGCCTCTTTTTCAAGCGGAGTTCATTAATATTTATAACAGCATCCAAATGCGCACAAAGGACTGCACAGTGTGTGTGGGCTGGAACAAAGAACAAAGCAGTCGAATTAATTTAGCACCACCGACGCCACAACTGAAAAAATTGAAGAAAGGCCAAATCGAAAGCCTGCTCAGCGAAGGAAATCAACTGTGGCCAGAGATAAAAAGAACCAAAATGAAGTTTCCTTTTTCCTCACTCAATTTCAACAGATTCGGATGATAGACCGACATAAGGACGAGCCGGGGTGGTAATTCCCATCTGCAGTCTGAGGATAGTGTGCGCCCTGCCACACTTGATTGATTTCATTCTATATACGAAACGTTTTTCCAATTACAAAAGCGCTAAAATCAGCACAAAATCAAAGGGCACACGCCGTGGAACTCGCATAAAATGCGCTTTTCTGCGCGTACCAGCTGATGACAGGATGTACCACCTACATGATACAATTTTCATAACGTATAATACGGACAGCGTTTTACATAAGCCACTAGTTATTAAAAACTTTGAAGTATTTAGCATCAAATAATGTAGAATTTTAGGGAAACATATTGTTTCGAATATGTCACGCTTCACTTTATCTAAATATTTTTAATTAGAATTTCCATAACATATTTAATGGAAAATCATAACATTTCTGTTCTTTACTCCCAAAGAAAGAAAACCACTGTACCCACCGTTGTCGACCACCGATGATGGCGTATTAAATAAACCGCGCGAGGGAAAGGCACAAGGAATTGATGTGGAGGGCGAGGGCAAGCCTAATTGCGAAAGCAATGCGCCAGGGAATTACTTTCTGTATCCTACGCGGCGTATACGTACTACGATGATTTTAACTTTTACTTCTAAGGATAGTCCGAGTGGCCTTTAGCTCCCGGCTGTAAAGCGGCTTTGAAATGGCAATTAGCATCAATGCCTCGCTAAGACAGTGGGTGGCTTGTGTTGGGGCTGAATTAATGAATTAACATGGGCAAATGACTTTGGACAACATTACAAATGGAATTCTTTGCAGCCCCAGTTCAAAACCAAGTTGCTTTATGACCAAAGTTCGGCTTGAGCAAAGTTTCGCAATAAAAATTCAGAAGATCTCCACGTGTTCAGCATGGAGAGCGCAGGCAATTAGCCAACGAGAAGGGGTAGCGCCGCCACTTCTGGTTCTTGATTCTCTGTTTCGAATGCATCCACGCAATTTGGAGAATCAAATGCCGTTAAATTGTACCATAGCGCACAACAAATTGGTTTTTTAGCCGGCAGCATGTGCCTGAGACTTCATCCTTCATCCCGCCTCCGCGACAAGCCACAGAATTCTGTTCGGAAAATTGTCAAGCCAGCCGCGACAAAAGCCACCATTTGCCGTCGCCTCCTTGTTTTGTTTGCTTGGGGAGCAGCCTTAATGTTGCTATCGTGTCTGCTTGATATATTGTTATCATTCCAGCTATGGAAATTATTTCATTACATTGTTTTAGTGGCGCATCATTGTGTTAGACATCTCCGCACCGACACTTGGAGCAATAGTTCTTCAGGTGGAGTCCCAGCCACCTTAAGTTCCCACTTCCTTTTATCCAATCGTATGCCATTCGTCGCCTATTAAAAACGTTCACTGACTAAACAAAATGAAAAGGCCGATTCGCAAAAATAATAAATCTGCTGAGCTCCCTTTGAAGTTTTTATTTTGCAACTGCTCTAAAAAATAATCGGCAGGGAGACTTAATCTATCAGATACTCCTCAGCTCGCTGCGAATTCTTGTTCATTTCATTTGCATTTAAAATGAAAAGAAAATCAGACCAGCATGAAAATATACCCAAGCTGAGCCGATATATTTGGACATCATTAAAAGCGTTACATTCGAATGGAGACAAGTTGAAGATGACAAGCAGTAGGACAGAGACGATGACGCTACCAAAGTCGTCCTTTCGTCCTTTTGCTTGATATGCATAAATGTCAAAGTGATTACAATGCAGAGCCCGCAATGTGTTTATCGTTTTGTCGCATGCTTCACTGCCCGAGTCCCTTCCCCAGCTCCCAGCCATGCCCCCTCGCAGCATTGAAGGGAGCGAAAAAAGGACAGGGCTCTGAGTGTTACAACGCCCTGTCCTGAATGGGTATTCAGTCATTCATTCGCTCACTCGCTGCTTACACGCCCATCGAGCACGAGGACGACGATGCACAGTGGTCCTCAGACCGCAATTGAGCATCTGACCCCCCCCCCCCCTCCCTGCTGAAGTCCTTGGGCCCGGGAACAGGACCTGTCCTCTTAGGACGGCATCGGAGATACGTCTTGATGTACGCAGGTGCGCTTATTGACGCTCGACTGCTCTTCGTTTGAGTACAAGCCGAAAATCTCAGCCAGATCAAAGCCAACGTACTCCTTGTTTTCCGCCCTGGTGGCAAGCTGTGTTCGCCCCCATGCAGAGCTGAATTTGGCTGCTTCTTAATATATTTGGGAATTTCAAAAATCCTTTCCGGCCACAGTTGTCACAGATGCTAAAAGCCTTCCTGGTTGTGCTACTCGATGACGTGCAGTTTTTACGGTGAACTGAGGCGATAACTGTAAGCGAAATGGGAGAGGACTCTAATTCAATGACCACATTCGTTTAAAAGAGCGGTCGATGATCCACCGAGCAGGCTAACCATACACTACATTAAAAGAAGAGCTTCAAAACAAATCCGGTTGGCGGACCCAGTCCCCAGTTCCAACCCCCAAACATACACCGTCTGCAAAACACTTTGAACTTTTTAAATTTTTAATGAATCAAAAATGTTTTCACACATTTTCGCACTTCCCGGCCATGTGAGCTTGCATCCTGTCTGCTGCTGGGCTCGAAAAGTGTTTCACATGGTGGAGTCGACTTCCATTTTCAGCTGCGGAGAATCGGCAAAAAACTGTGACAGTGTCTCATCGACTGGTTTAGCCCTTTCAACCTTCAGAGGTCTCCTTCCATCGTCGGATTTATAATTGAACTTAATTCGATTTGGAGCGAGACAAGTTTTTTGACAGCTGCTCAAGTTCCCAAAGCTCCCAGGGGAGAATGCACTTCCTTTGTCTCTCATTAAAGCCTCACGAATGCTCTTTAAGCGGATCCAAGTGAACCGAAGGATTCCCAATTCCTGCCAGCAATTACATGGCCATCTCCGAAGCCCTCTTCCGATCCAATCCAATCCAATCACTCAGCTCAGCTTATTTAGTTTATGACTCCGCTTCGCCGGCTGCTGGACTACACCTTTTCCGGAGCGACCGCCCGGTCAAGGAGGTCCTGGTTTTCCTGTAGAAGAGTCCACTGGAGGTGGTCAATTTTTTCGCATATGTTGCCATGAAGGAGCACTCAAGTGCGGCAGCTTGAGCTCCGCACAACACTGGCAACAACAACGGCCTTAACAATGCCAAGCACAAACAACAATTTTACATTTGGCCAGAAAGGACGAGCTCTTGCAATATAAAAATCGAGAAGTGGAATAAAATCATCCAAACTGCACCCCGAGGCGACTTGGCTGGCTGCGTCCTAACAAGTTCATTTTTCTGCCAGTCAGCCACACAATTGCCCGCAGAGGAGTGGAGTGGTATAAATACTTTCCGTGCAATATATGAGATATGATTTGATTTTACAATTACAGAAATGTGATTTCATCTCGGAGTAGTTAGAAAAGATTAGGGGGGAGATGCAGCGGAGGTTACCTTCATTTTAATTGTTAACAATGAAAGTCTTCGGATCTCCGGTCTGCAATGGACCGAACCTGCAGCTGCAGCCTTTCATCGACGGAAACTACGATACCACCCACAGTAGTCATAAATCGAGGGTTGCACTTAAGTTGAATTTATTTAAATACCTAAAGACTTTTGTCTGCAGACATCTGCCATTTCGGTGCGGTGTCCCTACAGCTCCAACCCGTGCAATCTAAATACGAGACCGAGAGCAGTATTTTTGCATTTGGCAATATTTTCAAGATCGTTGTTAATTTCATGCCCGAATAGTCAGTGTCTTCAAGGAGTAGCTCTTCAAACTCCTTGCGGATTAATGGGAAAAATGGAGGATTCACGGAGCGAATTGGGAGTCGGAGGATAAGGCGGCGAACGATGTGAAAATTGCGCATAATTTTGCATTACTAATCTGTAATTCCCCTGCAACTTTTTTAATATTATCCTCACCTCTGCCTAGCAAGCGCCTTGTGGGGTGTAGATAATAAGCTTCGCCTAAATTAAAAACTTTTCGGTGCGTCCAGCCGATGTATTTTTACTTTCGTTGTTTTGGCCAGAGCACTAATTGTAATAAATTTTCGTTTATAAACTGAAACTGAATTCGAAATCTTGGCAAAAGGCCAGAGGCAATGGCCGAATGAAGCATATAGCAGCAAGGACTATGGAGTGTTGTCTAAATACCAATTGTGGTCGTAATTAATAATTTATATAAAGCATTTTAAGACCGCTTCGAGGTATAAGTAAGTCTCAGAAATAAGCCACACTTTTAATGAGATATGATAATGCTGCAGACTTTTAATTGTTACAATTGAATGAGCCAATCTATTTTTGAATGCCTAGAAACCATTAACTTTCAGGCACGATAAAAGCTTGATAGTTATAACTACTGGGCCACTGGCGTCGATTAGTTGACTCTTACGCCGATGCTTTCAGAGTGATTATATCGCACAATGGACGTTCCCAAGATGACCGGCGAGGACTCAGGCCGGATGACTGGGGTCTGGGTGCTGTACGGGTGCTGTCTGCGGACGGTGAGCGCCTTCCGGCCAAAGTAAAACCACACAATGCCTCACATTTGCATACCACTCTGAACTATTCAACCGGGTAGCGCAAGTGGGTGCAGTGGAGGATGGGGAGTGTTAACCCGTTGGATCGACAATTTTGCGAAATGAACCTCAAACTCGACAACGGCCTTAGGTCACGTTGCAGCGTCCACGTAAGTCACTTGGGTCCGTCGTGCCCCGCCTTCTGGACTGCCATACTGCCGGACTGCCGGACGGACTGACTTTCGGACTCTCGGCTGCGTCATTGGCATAAATGGAAAGAGCAGACGTCGGGTGAAGTGAGGAATGTAGCCTCGTCAGCTAACTAATGGTGCCCAAATTGAATCTAATCATCATTAACAATTACACAACGTAGCTGACTCTGGTGATTAGTCGGACCATGCGGGTCCGAGGGCCGAGTCCCACCCCCATCAAGTCTAATCATATGCAAATAATTAAGCGCAGTGTGACAAGAGACCGGTTCACTAGGAGGGGGCCAGGATTGCAGGACACTGCCCGGCTCAGTTGGTGAAATATTTTCCACAGGTCCCTAACGTGAAGCTCTTGCCTATACTTTCTGCGATTTCCCATTCTGGCGAGCCCGGTTCAGTATCTGCGAACTGCGTGCTCGTCGAGATAGGGAAAAGGACAGTCTGCGGTCTGGGAAGTGCCTGCTGATAATGCACACACTCGGTTCATAGGTGGCTAATAAATTTGAATATTAATTGTCAGAGTCTGCTGCCGCCTCTGTGGTGATGCCCATCCTGTCGGGATTAACACGAGCCCGCGAAGGGGAAGGGCATTCAAGATTGGTAATTACAATCGAAATGTTAAGGTGAACTGATTGGATTGCTGGTCGACCACGTGCAAAATGATGATTGCAACAAGCAACAATGGTTTTGAATTGCCATGGGTTTTATGAGTTTTATGAATTATCTTTCATTTTTTAGAAATTATGTTTTCGAAAATTGGGCAAAACAGCAAAATCAGGTTATATTATTCTCGGTCCGAAAGTAAATAAATATACACTCAAAGATGCAACAATTTCCGTAATTGCCATTGCAGCTTCATTAATAAGCTGTTAATTTTTGCAAAGTTGAAAAATCATCCCAAAAGAAACATTTTCGCTTGCCCAGTAAAGATTTATGCGAGCCCACGTTAATATTTTAAATTTTGATTCGACCCAAAGGACCCAAAAACGAGAATAAGGACGAAAGATAAAAGTGCAGAAACTGCAGAAAAACCAATAAGCAGGACACGTTGGAACACAGCGTCGAGGTGGCTCGCAAAAAAAAAAAAGCCGAGTCGCTCAACCCATCAAAACGCCCAATTCCCTGAATGCCCACAGAAGTGGGCTGCTGCCACGATTAATTTTACGCTCCACTGTGCCAAGCTGTTGTTGCTGCCACAGCAAGCCACAGTCCTACACTGAAAGTCAACTAGTGCTAGTTTGAATACTCCGGGGAGACGAATAATATTATTTATGTGTAGATACTTCATATATTTGAAAACATAACAATTAAAAACAGATACATGTCCCAGATCTGTGTAAATGGAATTTCGAGACGGTAACTTTCCAGCACTGATGACATTTTTCGCAGTGTACGAGCAGAGTACTGCCATTAGCAGGCAGCTGTTTCGGAATTGCGGATTTCGGGATGCAGTTCAAAGTGGTGGGCGCTCGAGGGGTAACCAATAGAACATTTTCCGTTTCCGTTGCGTTTGCAAAAGTAGTCCCCCAAAAACTCGTTTCCTCCGCACGTGCGAAAAACCGGGCTTGGAGCCCCAGGGCGGGCTTTCGAATGTGGTGACCCCGAACCCCAGGTCGTCCCTCTGTGCACCGTTCCACGAGCTTCAATAAAAATTCGATTTAATAGCCAAATTACGCATACGATTTGAGGGCTGTGTGTTTGGGCCTTTCTGCTGCGTTAGGCAACATTTTGGTGCCTCCTGCCCCCTGCTGCACATCGACCTCAGAAGTTTGCAGCTTTCGGCTGATGGTATTGTTGCACCACCCACACTCGATTGTTAAGGGCTAGCCAAGGTGGGGAGAGATGGTGTCAGGATCCTGCACAGGCAGCATAATTTCCAGCTCGGACCGGCCCTGCAGTCCGCTTAATTTTTTAATTGCATTAAATAAAAGCCAAATAATAATTGCATAATTGAATGAGCTGGCTTGTTTGTTTTTACCCGTTTTGGAACTTCCAAACGGTGTTAAATAAACGAGGCTGAATTTGGTTAAGTAATCAAAATGCGGAGAACACTGTAATAAACATAAGGTTGTAGCAGTTAAAATAACGAAATTTTATTTCATTTTTTATTTAGAGCACCATTTGTGTGCCTCCCCGTTGTACCCAAAAGCCACGTATGCAGCTGCATATTGTAGTACGAAAATACACAAAGTAAGAAATAAAATAATTATCTAGTAAAAAAATCATGAAGAGAATAATATTCTTCACTTAAGTGGCGCCCAATTGATTGAGTCATTCACGAATCACTCCTTGCCCCTTGCCCAGGAATTTATGATTGCATCGTCCTGGCCTGACTTAGTTCATGATCTCACTTCTTCGAAACTTTTCCCATCCATGTTTCATTATCTGGTCCCGTCTCGTCCATTCCGCCCACTAAATTGCGTTCGCTACAAGCCACCGTTATCGCTGCTCTGCATTTTTTCACGCTGCCCCTGCTGTAACCGAAAACTGTTCCAGAACAGAACAGAACAGAACAGAAAAAGTCTTCGGGACGAAAAACAATCTGCAAAAACACTTATAAAAGTTGACAGGCGTGCAGCGGACAAGTTTTTCGGTGGGCCCCACTCGTTGGGGGCATCGCATATTTTCAACGGGGGCCGTTCCACAGCTGCCACATCACCATGAACCACGGAACGTTGCTCTCCCACACGGACGGCAAACATTTACAATTTATTGCACATTTGCCTACAAAATATCACCCAATTCCGGACCAAAAGGGAGCGAGTTTAATGGAGTTAGCGGCTGGGGAAGTCCCCTCAGATCCGGAGCGGGTGGCACGGATGAATTGGGCCGTGGGCGTGACATTACAGCATGTTTCATTGCACATTTGATGAATTTATTGCAGTTTAGAATTTTTTGCACACTCTGCAGCCGTTGCAATATCGTCCTCCACTCACCCCAACTTCCAAAAACGGGCACAAGAAGGGCAAAAAAACTTTGACTCTGGTGCGACGTCGAACCGGAGGCGGGACTGTACTTTCACGGTGTGGTAGGATGGCTGCACATTGCAGATGAAGCTGTCAAAACGAATGTTTAGAAGCATATTTATAGTTTGCCGCGTGATAAGCGTCCCATGAAATTAAGTTTGGTCTCTTAGCACGAGTTCCGTTGGGTGGTGGTTACTTTTACGGTAGCACTTCGGCTCTGGAAGCAAGCGCTGTGCAAGAACAGTCATTAAATCAGGCTGCACAAATTAAGCAATTCTTAGGTGTCCTGCTCACTTTCCGCTCCTCCGCTTAATTACCCACTGATTACAGGTAGGAGCCAGAGCGGCCACTTGCTTTATATCCCGGCTAAGTGGTATTTACGTTTTAATTTAGCGCTTCTGATTCAGCTCAGCTTCTCTCATCCTGGGCCCCAATACGCTTTCGGTTTCAGGAAGTGCATCGGACAAAGGGTCGCATAAAAGCAAAGGCCGAAAGGAGCCATGCCAAGGCGAACCGGAAGCCGGATCTGAAAGACTTTAAGCCGAAATCGGAGATCCAAAGGGCACGAACGAGCAGCACAGGGCAGGGCTGTGGGACATTAACGTCTGTAATTGCTGCGGCTGGCCAGACTTCCCCTAACGACAGGACACGACGGGACGGGACAGGACACCAGGGGAGCGACTTCTGACGCCTGCTTCCGCCTTCGTGAATGCCCCCTTCAAGTGGTTTTTGAAGACAAAATGAAAGGTAATTTCAGCGAGATTTCGCTCTACAGTGTCCAAGACAAATGACAAGTTATGCCAGCGGCAGGACCCGCAATAAGGATGCCCAGACGGGCGGCTTGAGTAGGCCTTTGTCTCGCCTGGCGCCTGTGCACACTCAAATTGGCCTCGCCAAGCATTTCCCATTTGAAATGAGCAAATTCTTGCGAAAATGTTTTTCGGCCAACAGGAAATTGTGGCCGCATTAGGGATAAGTGGATGTGGATGGCCTGCTAGATGTGGAGGAGGTGGCACTAGAGAGGGCAACCCAAGAAATCGTTACTAAGCCTGTCATTTCCCTCTGTATACTTTTAAGTAATTACTGCGTTCGTGTGTATTCCATATTGGAGGATACCAGTTCCATACACTTGCCAGGATTGCCGTATTCCACTAAACAGGACACCCTGCAATGCAATCCCTGACTTTAATCAGCGAGCCTGCGGCCAAGCGGAGGGCTCCCATTAAAAGCGAAACAAAACGGAGGCCACTGGTAGGGGGCTGGAGTTGAAGCACTCGCATCTATATCTCCAACTGTCTAACTGGGCTGGGCTGGGCTGTATGTGGGGCTCTATGGCGGTAAATCTTTATAAGCGCGAATAATTGGTTTCCTCATTTAATGCGAATGGCTGGCGCTAGCAGGGTAAAAGGGCAGAGAGCAGGCATTGCAATCGCCATAGAAAATGCCTCACAATAAACATTTCTTTTGCCGCTTTTCCCGCCATCCCGGCTCAGCCGTCTGTCGGAACAAACAGCAGGAGTCATAATATTGCAACAGCATCGGATGGGTGAAAATGGGCCGGGTTGAGTGGGGTCCAACGAGCACAGACGTGGCGTCAGCTTTGAGAATCGGGGATTGGGGCTGAAAAAGAAATTGCTGGAAAAAATTAATTGCATTTTCATTATGTTGACTGACAAAGTCAAAAGGGAGCGAGCTGGAGCGACTGAAGCAGACAGACGAATGACATGGATATAGGCGCTTATTTTTTATCCATCCCAGAGAATATGGCTTTATAGTGGAGGTATAAACTGTCGTTAGCTTCAACTTAATGCTTAGGGCATTAGGTAAACGAAAGTGGACTTGGGGTATCTGGATATCGGAACAATGGATAGCTATTAAGAAAATAGATTCTCGAATTCTTTCAATTTTGCACAAGCCAACGTCAATCAAAAGCGTAAAAAACCATTAAATATAGAGCGGGAAGAGTCCCGATTTCTTATCTCCAAAAGTAGCTCAAGTTGATTTCACCAGCACAGGTTTCTGTGATAAGCGAACGAACCGTCACATGGTCTCCAAAGGGGTTATGTGCGGCAATGAGATCAGCGCGGAAATGGTTTCGCAGCCCAAGTTCCCAATTCACCGGTATTCACCCGCCCAGTTTGGGAAATTATGATTCAGCAGAGTGGCTAGACTGATAGGCAGAAAAAAGGAAATACTACCGCAGAACAGATAACAAACTTACGATATGAGCTACGATATAACTTAGATGGTATAACTCCGCTGCCCTTTATTTTACTTTCTGTCTGTTACCTTGAAATTACACTGGCAGTCGGGTCGGGTGTGATGTTAACGGGTGTTGTCGAAAGTAGAATAGAAGAATCTCACAGCAGATTGAATTAAACATGTGATAAGCCTGCTATTCTACTTGCCATAGACACGCCGATCGTGGAAAATCCTCGAGGATAACTCAGAACACTTTAATCCACCAAATATATCAACCATGCACTACACTTCGGAATCAACAGGAGCCACACAACACAACTACCACTCGAGCGCACTGCGCACTTTGGAGTTCAATAACGAAATAATGACATATATTCATAGATATTGCTTTTTATACGATACTCCTTATCTGGCGAGCGATTTTTATTTGCTTTACCTTTAGGTGCAAAAGTGTGAGTGTGGCCAGATAACTGGATTTGGATTGGGACTCTTATCGATATCATGGCGGGTAAGTGAGTGAGCACTGGGAACCATCCATCGACTGCTCTTTAGGGCAGATATGACGAACTAATGACGAATATTTGCTGGATAAACAGGTCTAATACTACCGGTAGATAGGGCAAACAGGTTGAGTTTCGCTGGCTGTGTTTCGGATAAATGGAAAGTGTTAGGGCCAGAACTAGGGAGGACAGAGCCCCTCAACGTCCGTATCGTGTCGGGAACCCCGCCCGATAAGCGGGGTCCGAAAACCGCGCTCAGTTGCTCTCTCCATCTTGATAGACCCGAGCGGTCGGAAGCGGTCGAGCAAACATAGGAACCGGAGAGTGACAGCTTGGAGGCAATAGAAATTGTGTAAAAAGGTCGTCGGTAAGGAAACCCAAAACCGTATGTTTGAGATGTGTTGCCGATCACCGATGTACATGCTTCCACTGAGGCACCTACGGGGCATATTTCGAGATAAGATAAAGACGGGCACTTTCGATACATGCCGATCGCATGAGTGCTACCCGAGAACGAGATGGCTGCGTTCGCATTTGGGAATTTAGAATTCGATTTCATGGGATAATCAAATATTGTAAATTTTCAATGTTTCTAAATGTCTATATGGTGCCAGTGGAGGAGATCCTAATCACCGACAGTTTTCAAAGTAAGATAAGTGCAGTTGATTGCAAGAGTTCCATCGATCGTAAGAGCTTAGCTCTGCTCCGTTGCTATTAACCCACATTTCTTGTCTTATCATTTGGTTGGTACCCAGTTATTTCCGTCTTAGACTGTAACTAAGTATGTCGTTATATAAACCAACTGCGGCCACATGGCAATCATATACTAATTCTAGGTAAGCAGGCGACGAATTTCTTATTTTACGATTTCGGTGCGCCCTGCTTTCGGGCGTACTAGAAGTATGTGACCATATCTTATCTCGGTTCAAAGTAAAAATATATACCCTCATCGGTATGACCCCTTTGGCTCCCCGACGAAGTTTCTCCGCGCCGATAAGCCATGAGTAAACTTCTTGACATGGAACCTGTCCCGGGTCACAAGTTTTAGAAACAGTGGTTTCTTTCTGCACGAAAGATATTTGCACCGAACTATATTTATAGGGTTCGTAATGCATTTCACTAGCGTGTACAGTGCATCTGACTCTGTTGACATGCCCGTCATAGTTTTGCAACCTTATAAGTATTTCGCCATTGATAGCACACCGATAGCTCGAGTATTGTGCTTGCACAGGTTACAAAACGGGGAGGCAGAAGCTCGAGTGCAGCTTACGAAAGATCTGTATTCTTGACTAACATTTCATGAATGACCACGTCAAATTAGCGACCGACAAGAATTTAATGAAATTTTCCATTTTCAATTCCATTCTGGGGTATTCCCACATAAAGTTGATTAAAATCTACGTGCCCCGATTGCCGAACGTATTCAAAAACTGCAATCTCTGGAAAGCCGAACAATGGCACATTCAAAATGGAGGTGAGAACTTTACAGAATTGGAAGGGTAAGGAAAACTCGTCAATAAAAAAATAATAATTTCCGCTCCAGGTGAGTTGATTTTCAATTTCCGGGCAAGTGGAGAGAAGCACAAAAATGTTTCACCTCCCGCAACACAAATGCGATTCAAGAGATTAAAGGGCCAAAGGTCGTGGACCGCTAAAAAGTCACACACAGCCAGAGCACATTTCACCTGCGGCAGCTTGCAATGAAAAATCGTTTAATGACACCATTCACACAGTCGGTTCAGTTCGGATCCGGTTTTCCCCGGGGGCTGCGACTCCCATCATCCTCGTCTTTTTGACTAGGCTGCCTTGGCGCAGTCATTTCAACAGAGCCAGTCTGGCGTTCTGCCAGTTTGTCACTCTGTCAGTTTGTCAGTCTGCCAGCCCGGCGAGAAAAAGGCCATAGGCAACAATTGCAGCGTGAAAATGGGGGCGCCATCGTGGGCCCATCCAAAGGGGCAGGGGCAGGACATTCCCTGGCAGGCAGCATCATTTTTCAGGCTCCTGGCACGGCAATTAGAACTGTCGCGCGTCTATTTCTAATCCTACTGCAGTTTCAATCAAGTTGCAGGCGGCAGTCGCTGAAGACACTGTCCGCCGCTCAATCATACTCTATACCAAAACTAATCCCCATCAATCATCTGAGAGGCCTCTGAACTCCAACTATAAGCCATTATTCAATGCTAATGTGGATTATCACATCGAATCCTACCCAATCCCAACTAACTAACCCAAGGCGACACCTGTCGGCCAAATAATACCTCAGCGACTGTAGTGACTGTACTCTCGTTTCGCTGACTTGTTTATATACCATTTCAAATTATATTATATGCGATCGCCAGAAGGCTGTTTTAATTTAGAGCCGTCCATAGGCCCCGATAAGATATATACCTGCGTACAATGTTGTTGCCGCGTTCCACTTTTAAAGAAAGATTTCGATTTATGATTAGGCATTTAGACATAGGCAAACAAGCTATGCACCCAGCACAGAGATAACGTCGCAACTCAAATTGAGCTAGGGGCGCTGATAGACGGCCAGGGCAAAGTTCGGAAGGTGTAAATACTCCTCATTCTGTCATTCTAACAAGCCCTGCTCCCTCTGTATCACAGACTCGCCCTATCCATACGTTTGCTAATTGTCCATGCATCTCATGTGTCAATTTCGCATTTGGCCAGCAATTTTAATCAATACACAAAAACCACACGAAAGTCAACCAATGTCCTCACCGAAGCTAATAGGCGTGGTCCAGCCCACCACCCGAAGCCCACGCACCTTAGGACCGGTGTCCCCAATGTGCTGGGTGACCTCGGGATGGGAGTGTCCGTGGCGGAGGGCGGTGACGGTAGAAGAGGCAGGCACTTTTGAATGCCGCAGCACGTAGAGCTCGTTAGACATTTTCTTAAGCTAATATTTTCACAGCGCACAGCGAACACGGATGTCGACGGGATCGAGGATTAGAGCAGGAGGCGGAGCTGCAGCCTGCGGAGGATGACGGCCAGCCAGGAGGAGATTATTCAAATGATTGGAAATTATCATGTGCTTGCATCCATTTTCGGGGCTGCCAGTTACCGGGCTCTATGCTCGATGCTTCCTGGCCCAGGTTCGGTGTGCAAACAACAAATTGCATTTGTCATCTGCTGCATAAATAACGAGATAATACCGTAACATAATAACTGTCAATGGGAGCCCTTCCACCAGCGATGCAGTCGTGAATGGTGAGTTAGGAAGCCATGTTGACTGAACTCGAGGTACTACCTCTCTCATCGTGGTTAATATATATGTATATATGTGAATTTCCTAATTTTGGGGTTACAAGCCAGTACCTGCGTGTCACGCGCTCATCTCTTCGAAGGGCGAGGCACAGGAGTCCATCACCCGGTGTTCTTTGTCCTTTATCAAGGTAATCTACTCACTCGCACGTGAGCGGCTCTCACTCTGTCAGTGGGCGACAAATGAGAATTTGTATCGTCGATTTGCATATTTAATCAAAATTAACATGACCGATAAAATCAATTACACTCACAGACACAGGCGACTGCTTACACGGCTGCATCTGCATGTGCATGTGCACGCACACAGGAGCTACAATTGCATTAGGACATTTCGTCCTGCGCCGCTCATCTCGCCTCGTATCGTGTACGCCTTTCGGTTCGTTTGGCTCCCCAAATCCTTTTTGCAGGCAAATCTACGACCATGTCTCGCTGGCAAACTGTGTGTAAACTGCAGTGCCCGCACGCCCCTGCACCTACCTCCGACCAACGCCATCTGCAGTGCTGCATTGTCACAGACACCTTGCCCCCAAAAGGGGCGCTCTCAGAAGGCTTATCCTGTCCAACATGCTTAAATTGTTTCTTCCTGTCACACTGATTTTACTCGATTTATTTCATTTCGACTTGGCTGCTGCTGCTCTGTCTGCTGCTCTGCTGCTCCGCTCTGAATTTATTTTTATGCCCTGCACTTACGGGCTTTAAAATCTGAATAAATATGCCAAGTGTGCTCGAGGTGAGCTGAGATGGCATTTAAATTTATTTAATTGCATTTCACATGCAACCCCAAACTATGATATTCTATTCGAAATCCTTTAACACGCAAAAATATTCATTGGGCTACCGGGCTACCAATCGCCCCCGCAGCCGATAAACCCAATGGCGGCCCAAAGCGAATTCCGTGCATTTAATTAAGTTTTCAGTGTCCTTATCCTTGCCCTTCTCTAAACAGGTCGCACTTCCATTGGATCCGAGAGGATCCGAGAGGTAAAGTTGATTTTTCTGTTCGATATTTTCTCGACAGACAAATTAACGCCAATTGCCGGGGAGCCTTTGGACCGGCTTGAATCGGATGCCTGCCGGTGGTGAGTCGGATTGTGGGAGGACTTTGTGGGAGTTGGTGGGTGGCTTGGTCTGTGAGCTTTCATAAATTCGCATTGATTGCGTTCAATTAAAATTCAGTTATGCTCCGACGGCGCTTGGCAGTTACAAGGGAATATTTTAATTAATTTTCACGCGCTCAGCATAAAATTTCGGGGCCAAACCAGATGCCAATGGTGTGCGCATTACGAAGTTGCAGTCTCAGTCTCTATTGGGCTCACCAAATAGGTTTCTGACAATTATTTATTTGTGCTTTTCCATTATATTGTCTTACGTCAAATTTTCCAACCAGTTATTTCAATTAAATTTTCCTAGATGGATGTGAAAAGCAATTAATAAGATCGCACGCAAGAAGTGTTAAAACGTTATTTCTCTTGCACCTGATTTACAGGCATTCGATAAAAATCTCACCAATGATTTAAAGCTAAAACTTGTCGTTGATTCAACTCTTGAAACGATACTCCCCCCCTTCCTCGGCAGGGAGCTACCCCATTAATATCCATTTATCTATCTGCGGCATTCATCGACATCATCACCGGGCCCGACAAGCCTTATATAGATACTATACTTTGTCTAGCATTTCAATTGGCAAACACACTTGAGCCCTAGCAGCTACACGAGCTCGGAGTCGAATGGCAGCGAAAAAGATACCCGCACCCGCCGCTAAAGTAAACAGCAACCCCGATTCGCGGTGAGGTCTATGTCCTGACAGAGCCCAAAAGCCTTTCATCTACTTCACATGAGTAGCAACAACAGCTCGATACGCAAACAAGCACAGGCCAACAAGGCGGAGAAGTGCGATTTTCGAAAATGGCAAAAGTGTGTTTTCCAAATCGGACTTTTCAAGGCCAACGCATTCAACAACAATCGCGCTGGGAATCCTGGATATGGGTGGCGTAAATGCATCGCAAACTTTGTCGCAAGTCTTCTACGGACGCAAATTGTCGCCATGCGACGCGACGTCTGAATGCCACATGTTGATTTTTCAAATTATTTTCCCGGGCTGTACGAAAATGATGATGCCCTAAAATGGCGGTGAAGACTTCGGCAAGACAGTTGCCGCAAACTGCTTACATAAAAGAAGCACACATTCATCTGCTTATGGGAGCACAGATATGCGGACGGTTGGCCGGTCTACAATTCGAGATGTTGTGGGGGTGTTTATTCTAAACTTTGCTTGGCTCAGTCCGTCATCTACTCCATCTTGCTCCAGGGGGAAATATATAGTTCAGTTTCTATGTTCGGCCCGATGGTTTCAAATGGCACACAACTAATAGGTTTTCCTTCGGCGTAGACTTAGCCAAACTCTTCTGTTTGGCCTGGACAAACTTGCTTGTCTTTCTTGTCGTTCTTCTGCTCGGTGAAAAGTCGTATAGGCTGGTTGTTTGTTTATAAATAGTTTGAATATACATCGCGGCATGCGTAAATGCAAACTTTTCAGACTTTAGAAGGCAATACACTTTGAGGTTTCTGAAAACTTGAAATGCCCTCAGTTTCGTATGACCCTCTCAAATGAAAAGCAAACAAATTACCACGAAAATTCTGGGATCGCATGAGAACGTAAAAAGCCATAGTGATTAATTAAGCGCTCGGAAAAAGTTGTCCCCGCTGCTCGCTAATTAAATAATTCACCAAAAGTCAAGCGTGGCGCAATGCCACAGGGCACTTTTTCCTTTCAACGCTATCCTGCTTTTTATATTCGTTTGCAGCTAATCTATGCAAAGTTGGCAGCGCTCACAAAAACTATTATGGAATTTCATTGAAAGTTGCAGTCGAAAAGTCGCGCATAAAAAATCCTAACGAAGGACAACAAGAGATCCAAAAGTTTTCCCGGTCATAACGAGTCAAAGTTGCAGTTCAGTTGATGAACTCGCCGGGCGGCGTCCGGCGTCCAGCGCGGTCACACATGCTGTCGATGGGGAAACAGGACCCTTCCCAGGATTCGCCAGGACCCCCTTGCAGAAACCTGTCAATTTAAGCCGCTTAGACGGGCCTTTCTGGGGAAATCTGCATTTGCCAACAGTGCGTATGCGTTATATTTATGTATATTATTTTCCATTTCTGTTTACTGCTCGCGTAATCACAAATTTACATATTTGGGCCACCAAAATTAATTATCATGCCACCACAATCTCAGACACAAAAAAGGGATAGCGGAGAATAAGGACGTCGAGAAATGGGAGATATATTATTATCAGGGCTGCGAAATATAATTTTCCGGCCGGATATCTGGTTCATATAATTATAAATATTCAATATGTGTATCAAATATAATGTTTTTGTTGAACATTCCGATGTGGGTCATCTAAATTATAAAATTTTTGTGGACTATTTGATGTCTAACCTAACCTAACGGCTTAAATAGCCGGCTAGGGTTAAAACAATCGATTCATCGATTTTTGATATATTATTATTAGTGAAATATTGAGAAACTGTCTTTATTGTTGTAAAAAAGTTTTTAAAAAACTTTCTGAACGATACGTTAGGCTTTTAAAATTTAGGATACATTTTTAACGGTAACAAATTTTGAAAACATTTTCCGGTTCTACAAGGACACGCAAAAAGTTTTCGGTAACCCTGGCACTTATGTATGTTTGCAGATTGCGGGGGAAAGGAGAGAAAGTCATGAATACAAAATGTGCGGCAGCTTTTGGTTTTGCGGCTCAGTTGGCCGTTCTTCTACCCATTCCATGGGGCAACAAGCCCTGCCCCCGTCCTGGCATCACACATGGCAAAACTCATTTCATGGGTCACGAGCTACAATCATGTCAGCGATTCGGAGGGAAAAGAGGCAAGTGGCCGACAGAAACGGCCCAAAAATTGATTATGGCAGCCACACTGCAATGCCAGAAGAAGGACTATGGCAGGGAAAAAAAGAGGAAGCACAATCGAGCAACTATCATCAAAATCCTATTAGTTGGATCTCTGGCCACGGCCGACCCTTTTGGATTGTCCTTGTCCAGTTGCCTGCATTTTGTCAGCGTTTATTTGGCAAATTAATTCCCCAAAAGGTAAGCCAAACTTGCGATTTGAAACAATCAGCGAACCCCTTCCCCGTCCGCCACTTCACGCAACTCCAAAGTCCTTTTTGTCCTTTTGGGTCCTGCTGCAGCTGTTGTTTGCCCCACCACTGAGAAATCCAGACCGTTGGAGAAACAGCAGGAGCACCAGCCCAACCTGCCAAACAAGGGGTGCATGGATAGCTCAACGTTAATGGAGCCCTTCGAAAGGGACAATGGCTACGCCAGTGGGAAAAAGAAAAGCCCGGACACACAATTTGTGACAATTCCTTTTTGCGGATTAATATTTGCTCTTCCCCACCGGGGAACTCTCTCACCGGTTGCGCCTTTATTTGTCTCGCTGCCCTTTTCCTGTTTGCCACTCCACTTCATGCAAATTAACTTGCCAGAAATTTTGCTGGATTTTGCTGCCTCGGAAGCCTGACTTCCAATTGGAATTAAAGCCAGACATTCGGACGGGCTATGAGTTTTAAAGGACAGCCAAAGGCAACCCTTTATGGACCTTTTGGGAAGCAGCTCTGATTACCACCCGAGATTTTTGGTTTCATTGTGTTAGGACTTAATTATAACGTAGCTCTTTCCACTCCCCACTGGTGATTATATTCGGATAAGCCAAATATTTAATCTACTTTTGAAGTACTCAAAGCCAAATGGGATGAGGATTTTATAGGTATTTTCACTTTCTTGATTAGACCTGCGGTTACATTAAGATCGTCAATATATTGGCAATGGAAGCTCAAGTCTTATGAGATAGCTGTCAAGAACGGTTTATAAATGGCATCAATAAATTGTTTTGATTCTTCACATCTTAGCTGATTGCCTTTCAAATCGAGACAACGAAAAACTGTTGGCTTGCCCGGGAAGCTGTTTTTCCAACTTTTTTGAAAGGCTTTTAAGTGGACTAGACGGTTGCTGACAACTATCCTGATATATGGACTTCAGCTTGGCCACGTCCGAGCAAGTCTTGGTTTTCTCGGACCCTTGACCTAAGACCCCTGTTGACGGACAGTAATTCCCTGAACTTGCTAGCCTTCTTCGCCTCAGCCTTTTCCGTAGCCTCTACTTGAGGAGAAAAGTTAAGGTTAGTTTGCAGACCGTCAATAGAACTGTTTGTGCACCTGGTTTCGCAACTTTTCGCCCATTCGGCAGTCGTAGTCGCAGTCAGTAGTCAAGTGTAGACATCGGCACAACTCCACACTTGCGTGATTTGTTTTCATTGAAGACTTTTCCCCGTCTTTCCCGCCACAGCCATCCGAACTGATCCGCGTCGCTGCGAAGCTGGAGATCGATGACGAAATGGAACTGGCCATTCGACTGCGAGAGCTCAGCTGGTGGACTACTGTTCTCTTAGCTGCCCCACAATTGGCCAACTAACCAACCGTGCGCGATAACGATGACGATGGGATTGCGAAATATTCAAGCAAGCAAGCCACTCAAATCAAGTTTTTTCCGCCAAACGAATGCCGCGCAGAAAATATGAAAATGCAAGTGGTATCATTCAGTTTTCATTTGCTGCTCGCTGACGCTGGTCGCTTGGCCATTCCACGAATATCGACCACTAATTTGGTTTCGGATTAATTTGGCGATGGCCCGTTTGGAACTGATTGTGCTGCTGGTGACATTTACCACTTGCCTAGTTCGAGCTGAAGATGGTTTTTTGAAAGAGCCGCGTAAGTGCTGCCTGATTACTAGATCGGTCAATTAAAATGGTGTTACTTCTGTTAATGAAGTCTGCTTATTCTTAGACCCAAGTCCTGAAACAGTTTTAACACCCCCCGTTTTTGGCTAACACAAATGTGACTAACCCGCTTAGCAGCTGGAACTCGCTGTTCAAATAGCGCCAAAAATATTGCACCACTAAACCGGATTTGTTTTTCTGAATTCTCTGTGGGTATATTGTTTGCCTCACTCGCACTCGCACCCGCGCTCGATCCGAAACCAAATCCGAATTCGAATCCAAATCCAATATGAACTGAACTGAACAAAATTCTAACCGAACCGCAGCAGATTACATCAAAGAGTGTAGGATAGCCGACAAGGACTTTGTCAACTGCTCGACCCACAGCATCCAGCAGCTTTTCGATAAACTCAACGATGGTGGGTAGAGTCCTGCGTTGAGGGTTCTGTGTGATTACTATCTGGTACCGATTCATAGGCATTCCCGGGCTCACTAGCATAAGGAGCTTCGATCCCTTCTATCTCAACCGCATCCGGATTACGCAGGGCAATAGCAACGCGATCAATCTCAAGGTGGAGCTGGCCAACGTCAAGATCATTGGGTTCGGGCACACGAACGTCCTGGACAGTCAGTGAGTGCGAGCTTACTGAGTCGTACTGAGTCGTATTCTGTAAGGCAGCCATCTTTTTCAGGGTATTTAAGAAGGACTACAGCTGGAAGACCACCTTTACACTGCCCGAGATGAAGCTCCAGGCGGACTACAGTCTTTTCGGTCGGATCCTGCTCATCCCGCTCAACGGAAAGGGCCAGGTGTTCCTGGACGCGGAGAACATGACGGTCACCATGCACACGAAGACTCGGCTCTACTCCAAGGGTGGGTTCACTTTCTACAACGTGACCAACCTGCACGTGGATTTTAAAATGGACGGGCTCAAGTCGTACTTCTCCAATCTGTTTAATGGCAATAAGCAGCTGGGTAAGTAGCTGCAATCTTCAGAACCCAACCTCTGACCACTCTTGGAACTCCTTCGGCCGCAGAGGACAGCACCAACAAGTTCTTCAACGACAACTGGCGGATGCTGGCCGATGCCCTGTACACGGTCATCACCCAGACCATCGAGGACATTCTGCTGGATGTGCTGAAGAAGATATTTCACTTCATTCCAGCCAACTTCTTTGTGAGCGACATCCCGACGCCGGAACAGCTTTATGGAAGAGCCAAGCCGAAACCGAAATGAGGAAATTGTCCGTAGAATTTGGGAGTGGGAATTCTGTGAAAAGTAGCCAATAAAGTTTGTGTAAAAACTTGAAGAGACCCCTTCTAAGAGCATCACCCATAGATTGCAGCTCGTTGCAATTGTGAAATGGTTTCCTGCCTGCTCTCAAAGGCATTAGTGTCGGTCAACTGTTGCCTTAGTCCTGGAACTGCCGTCTGGTAGGGTAGAGTGAAAATCTAATGGCGGCACCTTAATCAGACATTGTTCGGCCGTGTCCTGGAAAATATATCAGGATTGCCGTCACTGCACAGATAGTCGGCAAACGATGGCTAGGATCGACTCCACTGGGTAAAAAGTACACAAACCTGTATTACACAATTGCACTCGGCAAATAAAGCCGTAAACCGGCAGCAGGAGGCGGGAATTCTCGCCGAGTTTAACCGCACATATGGCAAAGTCAAAACCATAACCAGAACCAGAAACACAGAAAAAGGCGGAGCCGCGTGTTCAAATTAATTGCCGCAAAAATAGTCCCAGACCCCAAATTAATTTAAATTTTTTGAGCCTGCCTCTGTTTTTTTTTCCGGCCAATGTGTTTGTAGCCTGCCAATAATTTGCTGCAACTGCTGATGCTGCGGCCGCAATTAAATCGTTTGGCGCAGCGGTAGCCATTACAAATGCCGAACAATTAGTTTAAATTTAATGCGCAATGCATTTCGGCATTTTAGTTGCGCAATTCTGCGGTTTCAGGCGCCCTTCCGACTCCGTGGTATCTCATTTTTTGCCAACTGCAAGACAGGCCAAAGCCAAAGCGACAAATCCCGTGCGTGATTGCAATAAATTCGGTGGCCCCTGGACCGAAGGCAGCCCAAAATGCAGTTTGCCCACAAGGTAAACAAGCAGCAGCACGATCCGCTCCCCGAAGAATGGAGGGGCTACCTCCCCTCCACCAAGCCAAAAGGACCACCAGTTGACAATGGAGGGCAGAAAAAACACAGAAGACAAACACGGAAGGAAAACTATACCGGAATGGGGTATTGGGGCCCCAAGTGCGGAAACGGTCGCCGTCACCAAAAGTATTTCAATATTCCCAGCCAATGTTGTTCAATATTTGCTGTGACTGTGCCTCATCCCCTTTTCCATGCCACTGCAATCCACATCGGCGATCTCTTGTATTCAGCCTAAAAGTATGTGGCAAGTGCTTAAAGGGTCCACACTAATAGTATCTAAAATGTTAGTTCACTTGTACCTTCACATTCACTATGTTCTTTCCTAATGTTTTTTATCTTAAAGAACGCTACATTTACATTCGGAACAATTTGCTGGCATTCGACTTTTTTTTATTGGATAATGTAGAACAATTTTATAAATTTACATTTAGACTTACATATCAGGCAAGTAAAGTAGAAATACTTTTAAAATTTTTTCCCAATCTCCATTTTTTACTTCCCATCTAAAAAGGGCCTATATAATTAATAATTGAAATCACTTAAGTTACAAACACAGTTTCAGATTGTTTCCATAACGTTTTTATTGTAAAAATTAGTCTGTTTGCCAACTGGTACTTCAAATACATATAAATCCAGTTCGTCTTCCTTAGCTACCCGATGTCATGCAGATACTCGCTTGACTAACGGCCCCATTAGAAACCATAAATTAAACATTTAATTATAACGTCGACTGCAATGGGCAAATTAATTAATACATAATTTCAAATTAAATGCTGTCATTTCAGCAGGGTTAATTCTCCGGCAGTGCTGCAACATGCCAAACAATAACGCGGTAAAAATGTGCCACACAGGAGTGCATGAACTTTAAAGCCGGAATAATACGAATTTATGGCCAAATAATTGCAATCTCATTAGGACACTCGGCCGGCAAACCGAAACACGGACATGACACCAGCTCCAACCGGGCCAATTTGCCATGTTAAAATAAATATTCGCATTTTGCGAATATTTAACAATAATTGAGCGTAAAATAATCGCCCAGCTCCAGCCCCGCCCCTTCGACGGAGATAAAGCCGTGGAAGAACTCAGACACGGTCAGCTCCGATACTGCGCTCCCAGCCAGCAACATTCTGCATCCTGCATCCTGCGACCAGCAGGCAGCTCCCAAAGGCCGAGTGCGTTAATTGCAGTTGCCGTTGCACAGGACACGGATTGCGGCGACAGCGACAATTGTAATTAAATAGACACCGCACAGGACCCCTCCCCACTCACAGTGCTCCCCGCCCCACCTCTTTGTCCGTGGTGAAGTGCAACGGGATGATGGGATCGGAGGACAATCGCTTGTGCGGAATGGAAGTGCCAGGATAAGGATTCACTGGCGATTTCAGAGCATATGCCAACATTTGAGGATAATAATTGGGGGCGTAAAGCACATTCTGTTTAATAATTTTAAGCTTTTGATGATAATTTTTTAGGAGTTCTATTTATCAATTTAAGCATCAATGAAAATGTATTTTTAATGACAAGTTGGTTCTCTATTCCGTTGATCAATAAGCCCCACTGTGCAGCCGAGTTGGTCGTTTATTGGTAGTTATTGAGTTGTCCGCATTAATTTTGCATATGCACGTAAGTGGAAAATAGAACGCCGACTATTTTGGAGCCCGTTTAACTAGACCCACCGCTTTAATGCTAATCTCGTATAAATAAACAACATTTCGGCCCAATCGATGGCCAGGCCATTAGACCAATTGCTGGTCATTGTCATTTGGATCGCAACGGATTTGAATGAACAGGGCGAAGGGGCGAACCCCCCGCTAGCTCCATCACCATTCCGCCGAGTGTTTGGCTTATTTGCGAAAATTTGTTGACACTCAGACCTCCCCAATCGCAAACGGAACAAGCAATCAAGGAGCGGCAGCAGCTTAGCAGACTTCCGCCAAGGATAACAGGAGACGCCAAAGGATGCCGGCGGCAGTCGCATCGCTTTACAAGATTTTATTTACACCTTCTGCGAAAATGTTTACACTTCAACAGGCAGCGGCAATAAGAAGAGGAAGCCGACTGCCCTGCCACACCCACCGCTCCCCGGCGAAATGCTGAAATGAGCAATATGTAAACCTCCAGGACGCCAACGGCAGATCCCCAAACAATTGAAAGTGGAAATCCACCTGGCAAAAAATTACTCAAACAGAAAGCTAAAAAAAAACTCATAAAAACAGGGAGAATACTAACGGCCCTTGAATAATTCCAGGGTGTAAGAGCGATGCGAACTAGGACACGGAAGAGGAGCCATAAGGAACGTTGTCATGGCGTAAATTTATGTAAAAATTTGTAGCAATTGCAATAAGTTCGTCCACGCCAACCCCATCCCCATTCCTCATCACCATTGCTGGCGGCTCTTAGGAGCATAAAATTTGCGTGCAAGACCAAATAAATTCTTTCGATTTCAGGCAGTTTTTATGCGCATTTCAAGTGTGGACCGAGGAGTCGTGGTGCCTCAAGGGACTCGCCGCGGGGACTCGCAGCTGAGTTTGTAAGCCCAGAGATATCACTTTATTTTAAATGCATTAAGAACTTTGGCAAAAACTGATTACGAAATTCGCTCAGCCTTTGTTTGCCGAGCCCTTCATGATGTCTGAACCAGAGCCAGAGATGCCAGGACTGTGGAAATTAACTCTCAGCTGGCAAATGCCTCGGAGTGCAAATATTGAGCAACGCCAAAGGTTTTTGACTGGCACTACCCCAAGGATTCGCAAAGAAGCGGAGGATTGTATATGATTCACTTGGGACACTGTTGCCCACTGTAGTCGCCTGTTATTTTTGGCAATCTGTTTGTTTGTCGATTGTCTGTCAGTTATGCTACTTATGCCTCATCCTTTATTCTATTCCCAGCAAAAGTCCCTCGGCTCGGCCTGATTTAATAAGAATCCTTTTCGCCCCGTTCCTCAGAATTAACATAATTTTATGAGTGGATTTTCATAGTTGAACAATCTTCAGCCCGCGGCATTTGCGAAAACTTTAAATTTCAATTCACTTAAGCTCTTGTGGGGGGGAGAAACTTTCGCCAGGCCATTGAACTCAGGACGGTCCCAATTTTCGCCATAGGTCTCTGAATATACAAATATACAATTCAAAGACCCTGAGAGACTTCAAATATAGTTTAACACCATTTCCCCTTTCTTTTTGCCGACAGTGATTACCGCCCGAGGGCGTCATTAGCATTCCATTCGAGTGCGGTGCAAAAGTTGTGATTTCGATTGCAGATCCACCGACCAGCGAATCCGAACAGACAGGGCTAACCCACAGAACTGAGACCGGATTCACTCAATTTCGTGGTTAAGGTCTTGGGTATTGACCATATTACGATGTATGAGGCGTCGCTGCACGAAAGAGTTATGATCTAATCGAGATAGGAGACCCGCTGTAAATCAGCAGGCTATCAGCAGGTCATCGATCCCACCTAATCATAACTGGGTTCTGTCTTTCATAATAGCCAAGAATCGATAATTGCGCCAGCGAAGTATTCGCCACTCACGTGCAAATCATCAATATTCCCTCCTTCTTGCGATCGATTTGCATATCCAACCCACTTTTCCAGTCCCCAATTCGCGTTCCTTTCTGGTACAATATATGCGCCGGTTATTCCAGAAGAACTCTATTTAAATGCAATTTGGAAACGGATTTCAAACGCCAATGGCAATAGAATCGGCTTTTATTTTGGAACCTGATTGGAATTTGAGATTTGGGACTACTAAAGCTCCACCCAGCGCGCTCTTTAAGCCCCAGTCCCCGAGAACCCAAGTCAATATGCGACAATGTGACAATAATAATTGATAACCTTAAAGCCGAAAAAGCACGAACTCGCTTCCAATTCATTTGGTGAACAAGCGTCGAAGGTGAAGCGAACCAAATAAATTCAATAAAAGTCACTCAAATGTCGATAATTGAAATGCGTACACAAGACCAGCCACAGCAAATGCAGAAAATAAGCACCTCAACTGAGCAGGACAGCAAAAAATTAACATTTTTATATAACAAATTTAATTTGGACAATTTGACCGAATCGAAAATTGCATAAATTTCATTTGCAGTCATCCGTTGGCGGAAGGTCGCCAGGTGGGAAGTGGGGTAAGAGGTGGAAATGGAATGGAAAGTGGGAAATGGAAGATTTCGACGGCAAACGGTGCTTGCCAACTCGATTCGCTTTTATGGACCCTAAAGCGAGGCGAACGGCCCAATGAAGATCCATACCAACCTGCGAGTTGTTGGACTTAGTGCCGAAAGTATCCATTATTCAAAGTAACGCTCTGACGTGTACTGGTCGCGCAATTAAGTTCGCGCCCCGAAATTATGTACTGAACGGGAAGCTCAAAGGAGCCGCTCTCTTCTAAGTTATTGCACTTTCCTACTGAAGATTTATAGCTCGATGCGAGCTCGCTTAGATATATGGTGTGGGTAGAAATTTTTGCTTATTTCCCTCTCATCGAGTGACTCACGGGACTCAACGCGACTTTAGCTGCTGTCAACGACTCTCGTCGCGAGCGATGTGCAGTGCATCCTTAATTACAGATTCGGCGCGAAGGGATGGGATGGGATGCGGGATGCCAGGAGATGCCCCTTCTAGGACTGTGCTTCGCGAAAAATGTTAAACATTCGCAAGTTTTTATTATCGCGCTCAAACTTGTGGGAAAGTTCCTTCCCCTGCAGTCGTACGCCTTCTTACGTGGCCTGTTTGGGTAATTCGAGATAGTTAAACAAGGGCCAACAATGCGGCTGTGCCGCATTCAGGGGAAAATACCTAAATGAGGAACAGAACACTTGATTCAGACTGACTTTCAACTCAAAATTTAGTTTTACCTAACGTTAAAACGGTATCACAGCAATTGAGGAAATCCACTTTACAAACGTAAGCCATAAATAAGATTCAATTATATTAAATGCATTAGCAAGTTAAATTAAAATTAATAGTATATGTGTAAAGATTTATGTAATTATCACGTTTCCATTTTAAGTGAATATTCATGATTTTAATATTATCCCAATTTTATTAGACCAGTCTAGTCTAGTGCTGGAAGATAAAGACCCGTATTTCTTTCTCTGTGTGAATGTGAATACCTTATCTACGACTATCGCCCCTACTGGTATCAGCCCAATCATCTCGTCGGAATATGCATTTGCATGGAGCTTCTCTGCGCTCCACACACACCCTAAATCATTGTCGTCTGTTGCTCATCAGCAGCCCCTCCGACGCCATTATCGTCGTCATCAATTGCGCTGCTGGTGGCTGCCTGCAGACAGCTTGTCACCGTCGGGTAAACATGCGAATTTCGCAGTCGAGCAGGCAAACACGTGACAAGCGGCTAAGGAGGATTGCTGGGGCGGTTAGATGGGAGGACAAGACGAGGCGACAATGACGACGTCAATGGTGCGACAAAAGGCAGTTTGAATACTAAAACGAGGCAGTGTTGGACGCGCATCAAAACTTTATTGGATCTCCTGCGGGCAGGAGATACCATGAGGAACATGCGAGGTATATGTATCTTAGCCGAGACTGAACCGCTTCAGGTTGTCGAAGCCTTTGGACTTGTCGATGCGGCCGAAGATGGTCGACCGTACGATCATGCCGCCCTTGTCCGTCGAAATTTTCATGCCGAAGCGGAACTTAGCCTCCGGCAGGAAGCTGGGCAGCATCTCCTCGTCCACATTGTAGTTGGTTAGGCTGTAGGTGCCGCTCCGGATTGGGCACTCCTTGAAGAGGGTGCCGTGCTTGAGAAGGTCCTCGTAGATCGCGCGCACCAGCGGATCCGAGTTGCGCTGCTTCATCAGCTTGCAGAAGTTGAGCGTACGGTTTATCAGGGTAGAGTAGTTGCCCTTGTCCGTCTCCAAACCAAAGTCTACCACCAGCTGAACGTCCTCTATGTCCTGGTGCGTCTTTATATCGATGCTCAGATTTGACTCGCCCGAATCGTTTTGCAGATCGACCTTAAGGTCCAGGAACTTGTCGTTGGCCTCAAAGTCAATGCTCGTGAGGATGACCTTGAAAGAGCGCTGGCGAAGGCAATAAATCAGAACTGTGCCCATGTCCCGCACCAGCCCGATCCACCCCAACTTACCCACGCTCCAGTCAAGGGCATGAGAGCCACCAAAATGAAGGCCACGGCACAGCAGCTTCGGATGACCTCCTTACGCATCTTGCTCCAACTATCCATTGAGGCTGGCTCTTATTCAATTAGTCAGTTTTTATATGTATGCAATTAGAATTAGTCAGGCCCCACTGGGCGACAAAGCGCTCCGAACATTAGGCCCAGCCACGTTGTCGTGGTGAATTAAGTCAACTAAGTGGGTGGACTTTGGAAAAGCATTCAGCTGTTTCGAAACGTAGTCAATTTCCGATAAGATCGAACTGAAAATCGCTCAGCCCATTTGCATATAAATAGTGCCGTCGCCGGACAAAACCAGACAGTGAAGACAGCTTACTGCAGTCGTTCCATAATGTTGCTGTATACCGCGGTCCTGGTTCCCGTCCTGATGGCCATGTGCCATGGCTCCCTGGCCGAGGTGAGAGTTCGCAGAGTAGCGCCTTGCCACTGAACTAATCCCTCAGCTGGCTTCTATTCCAGAAAATGATGAGACCCAAGTTCAAGGACATCAAGTTCTGGAGCGACGAGAAGTTCGTCAGCCACAAGGTGGTCTACGACAACAGCGACCCGCATCTGAACTTCTCCATGGAGGTGCACCAGGAGCTGCACGACGTAGACATCCACGTCGAGGTGCGCATCACCAACAAGCAGGACCCGTACTACAACACTAATCTAAACACCACGCTGAATGTCTGCCGCATCCTGGGCTTCGCCAACAAGTCACCGGTGGGGCGCTTCGTGCACGGATTCATCCGCGAGTTCGGCAACATCGTCGAAACCTGCCCAATCGCCAAGGTGAGTGGAGCACTCTTGTCAGGGTTCCAGCTGACCCTCCCCCACTCTCGGTCACGTTCTAGGGCCGATACCATTGGCACCGCATTCATTTAAAACGCAAATTACAGGGCTCCTACTTCATCAACAAGTTCTGGTGGCCAGAGGACCCAACCACCGCCATGCTGCCCGAGCTGGAGTTCGAGATCATCTGGCAGGCCATGCACGTGGACGCCAGCAAGAAGCGCACGCTGATAATGAACGACCATTTCGGTGGGGACTTCGTCGTCCAGGACGTCAATAATCTGAAGCCCGGCATCTTCGCAATGCTGCCCAAAATCGCCTAGAAGCCCCGCTAGGCTCGGCCCTGCCCCGGAATGAGCTACCCATCTGAGTCGCGTGTCCCAATGGTATTTACTTAATGTTTGTCAGTGTCACTTCGTGTTATCCAGATAGCAAGCAAATAAAGCTGCCGCAGAAAGAGCAAACCAATGATTTTGTTTAAAGGGTCGCATGATTTTTTAATTACCGAATTGTTAAATTCGGGAAGAAAGAGCGATAACTACATAACTTGAAATTAAAAAGTTTCCAACGTCTATAGTTTTCATGTCGTATCCAAATTGCAACATTCCCTTTTTATCTACTTCGTTTTAAAAGAATACTGTTGATAACTATTAAACGACTTTAAAGTTATACTAAGAATATTTATTATCTTGCACTATATTACATTGTAATTATTTAATTGAAAGAAGACATTTTTGTTTATAACTTCTTTTCAATACTGAAAGAAGCGTTTAAAGTGCTTATGAAGCTCATAGAATTTGCCCATTGTCAGTTTCCTGCAAAACCATCATCAATGACAATAAATTTTTTTATATTATTCACGTGCTGCTCTCGAATTTCGACACTCGGCGGGATTCGTGTTTTTGAACCATTCCCAAATTGAATTAAAATGGTACGGATTCGAGAGAAACAGGAGGCCCACAACATCAAATTATTATTCAATATAGTCGCAACGAAATGTTTGTGACTTGTGCCCTGCCCATTGTGATCCGACAATGACAGTTTGCGAATTTTAAACCGCTTTTAGCTATTTTTTGCCCAAATGAAGGTGCCACTTGGTATGATTTATGCGAGTTTGAGTTTGCCGAGCTTTGGATTTGGTTATTTGGTCATTTGTTGATTGGCATATTGATGCAGTGTGGCTGTTATCGAGGAAGCCATAAAACGACAGTAACAATGAGGAATGCAAAAAAGTTCTCGGCGCCTCTGCCTCGTTAACCGACTCGATGATTCCCCTCAATAAAATGTTCAATTTCAATTACCGGGTATAATAGGCCCGGAATGATAATACAAATCTCTGGACAAATCTGCCCCAAACAACTTTTATCAATTACCAGACCAGAAGCCACCAAAAAGAGGTGTAAAAGGTAAATGTCTTTGTGCTAAGCTCCCTACCCTGGACCATCCTCGACCTAATCCGCACAATGCATTTGTTTTCACTTTGTTGAACTCGTGAAACTTTATTCCTGCCAAGAAAAAGTTCAGGGGTCAAGCCAGCGGCCATTTAAGCTCCATTAGACAGCCACACAAAGCGACATAACGCCCCAGAGCCCAAGGGGGACCCCGGTGTAAGGAAATTCATTGTCGAAGTCGCCCAGCTGTGCCTCCATCCTCCGCTACGAGGACCCTAAAGGGTTCGTCCTTATCTGATTACAGTCCAGTAAATCTTGAAAAATTGTCATTCAATGCTAACGTTTTGAAAACATTCATCAATGGTTCGGCTGCTACTCAGCCCAAACAATGCGAATTTCTCTAACGCGACTTTGAGGTTGCTGCACTGTTAAACAATCATTTTTTCAGCTGTGTGGCATGGAGCCCTAAAAGCCGATTTCACAAATTTTTTTCTCAGTGAACGACAGAGCCGCACATATGCCAGCGTGGCCAACAGACCAGCCGAGAAGCACTTCAGCCAGCCAGTCAAATCTTCCCATTTGGCTAATAAATCCTTGAGCGGCTTATGGAGCAACGTCTGCGCATAAATATTATGGCTGGCAACTGGTCAAGAGGGGGGACGATGTCGAAGTTCGAGGAATGGCACCAAGGATCCGCCTGCACTCACTTCTCACTCGAATACGTCTCGCCTGCGCCCCACATCCCACCATTTCAAAGTAACTTCCCTATGACAATTGAGCTGGGCATTCCGGACTCGCCTCGAACGTGTTAAAGAATACCCTGTCGAGGCGGGAATATCCGTTCACAGAGTATCACGACCACTTGTCTTTGTCTTTGCCAACGAAAATACCGCAAAGGCACATTAAGTACCAATTAATAGGACTCCAATAAATTAAAGAACAGTTATCGTTGATAATTGAAATAAAATACAAGTGTGTAGAGCCATATGAAAGTAATGCTTGTTACTTAGTAGAGGTGTCTATCTTATCTTTTAAGGGGGTCTGATAATATAGCGAGCAGTGTATTGAAACCTCGCCTTGTTTTTACAAGTACTCCCTGTGATCCCAACCGGAATTCTTGAGCTGGCATTGGATTTCGGTTGACTGTCGTGTTGGTATGCCTGCTGTGGATTTCTCGGCCCTCTGCTATGGTTGTTGCTGATTTCTTAAGTATACTCGCTGCCCTAAAAGGATATGCAAATTGTTTGAATAGTAAAGGACATGCTAAACAATTTCAGAGCCTCGAGTCTCTAGTTGAACAAACAAAAAAGGAAACTAAGCTAAACAAAACATTTCTCTTTCCCAGCTGGCCGAATATTTTTTTAGCTTCGTTGCCGTTTGGTGGAGTTTTCAATTGGTCACAACATCGCAGCTTGTTGTTGCGCATTAAGTTGTTGCTACAGGAACAGAGGACCTTCACATAGCTTGCAGCTGAGGAAATGTTTTAGCATTTCACACTGGCCTGGTATAAATCACAGATCCCGATGTTATTAGGCATCCAATTCCCGTTTCCAATGTCCACGACATGAAACTGTTGCCTCTGCTGTAGGTTTATTGAATTCGTTGATAATGCCAAGGGCAGTGTGGTGGTACACTGCGGAGGGAGAGCTTTCCTTTTCGGGACAATAAATCTCCTGTTTCCAGAGCTTAGTTCAAACAATTTCTAGCGCATTTAAATCTTGTACAAAGCCAATGCCCTGTTGCGGTGGAAGCGGGTTCTCTAACTATGTTTCAATGTTCTCGGCAGTACAGTGCCAGATTATTTGATTTACTCACCTGAAACCACAATTAGTGCAAAAACAAGTTCCTTTTCTTGTTCAGGTTTAGTTACTCAAAATGTCTGAAGGATTTGTTTAAATGGGCATTAATCTACGACTCCTTTAAGATTTCGCATGCCACAGCAATTTAAAAAAGGGGTTCGGATCTGAAGGAAATAATCTGATGGAAAGAACACATTTTTCTCCGTTTTGTGCTTAGAATCGGCATTGATGGCAGAATGGCAATCTGGAAAATGACAACAATAAGGGTTGGCCCAGCCTAACGTACTTTACCTTTTGGCTGGCGGCATTTTGCTTATTTTCGTTTCCCTCAATTGCTGCCCAGTCTGCGGACGAAGTTCCCTGAAATGCAATTTTGTAGCGAGAAAATCCGATAAAAAATTTCTTCAGCCTTCAGAGATGGCGGCATTCTCTATGCGTCTGATCTGAGCAATTAATGGGCACAAAGAAGCAAATGTGGATTCGAATATTGTTAACAGAATATAACCCCAATCTTGAACTGCTTTCAAGCAGTTATGCAAAAAAAAAAAAGACCAAAAAACATCGATTCCCCCTGTCAGTCTCTATGTTATCCTTGGCTTTTTGAAACGTCTAAGAATATGATGACGTGCCGTCACCAAACCGCACTCTTTATATATGCACACATTCAGCGTAATTTTTATTCACATCCAATAGATTTAAGTATCCAGGGCTTGGGTGGCTCCATCACTTCGTGAACAGCAGCACATTTATGCACAGTTCAAAGACCAAAATGAATATTTTATTTGATTTGATTCCAGGCGGGCTGACTGCTGAGCTTGGCTGCAAGAAAAGCATTTTCGAGCGCTCAAGCTCTGGTATAATAAACTCCAGGGATAGGGCCAATTGTCTGCCGCCTTGGAATTGCGCGGATTCGCCGCTTGTCGGATAGAATATGTAGATGTGCGTGGGAATGCCTGTGGAAACGTCTTAAATGCTCTAATGCCCACAACGAAACCTTGCTCAACGCTGCAGGCATGCCTTCTCAAAAATACCTCCAAAGAAAGAGATCAATCTAATAATCTGATTAGTTGGTGCAGCGCTTATATTTCTATTGAACGGCCGAAGATTCTATCTTAAGGGACCAAGCCCCCACTTATCCCTGAAGCTGATTGATCAGGCGACGCTGCCTCACCAGCAGCTGCTCCATCCTGCGCCTCCTCTTTTCCTGGCGCTGTCTCCGCTCCTGGCGACGACGGCGCTCACGAGCCAGGCGACGACGGCGAGCACGTCTGCGCCTCCTGGCCTCCGCCGAGGAGGAGGAAGAGGAGGCAGTGGTCGTGGTGGATGCGGAGGAGGCAGTGGTGGTAGTGGTGGTGGCGGATGAAGCCGTGGTAGTGGTGGCAGAGGAGTCGGTGGATGTGGTCGCCGTCGAGGATGTAGATGTGCTGCTACTGCCCTCCTGAGCCAGGAGCAGACACAGGAGCACGCTGAGAAGTAGAGCGAATAGGAAGCGCATTTTGTTGTGTCTAATCTAATCTAATCAGACGGCCTTTTATACTCAATACGGGGTAACAATTAAACAAATATCATGTATCGGAAATCGGAAATGTGTGCACAGCCTATCCAGCTCGTCAATGTCTTGGGCTTGTAAGGTCAACAGAGTAAAAGAGTCGATCGATATATTATTGATAGTGAGCCGGGTTTAACTCGTTGAAAACGAGATAAAAAGGTAATATTATAACGCTTCTTACGCCTAATTATGTATGGCGACCACGTCACGTCTGAAGGAAATATTTGGTATAACCTATTTATGTACATTCACATCTTATCTGAGTAAAAATCGCAGCACTTGACGAGTTAAAGGTGTTTTATTTGTTCTTCATTTGAGCTTTGCGTACCCAATTAACAGTTTTGTGCTGTTGCATTTTGGCTTATATCCATTTAAGTTCTCCGAAATTAGAGATTTATTTTCCAAAAAAACAAATACGTGGTTTACATTATTTTTAAACCAAACACAACAAAGATGTGTATAATTATATTAATTTTATACCAGTTACCGATTTCAAAATTCGTCTCGATTTGAAACAGGCTACTCCTGGAATGAGACTAAACTAGATTTGTTGAAAAGTATGTAACAGGCGTTTCCGACCCTATTAATTATACATATGTATATGCTTGATCACTATTACTCCGTCTGTCCGAACGAATGTCTCGACCTCAGCAACTCTAAAAGCTAGAGAGTTGAGAACGTTGAACTCCCTCAAGCCGCTTAAATATGCCACTCCCACACGTTTTTGTGCTCCAATAAAGTAGAATTATCAGAATGTACAATCAAATGTTTTATTATCTTGGCGAACTTGAACAATGAAAGAATTTAGCTTTCACATATTTACAACAGCTTTTCCTAAATTGTCATAAGCCGAGTCTTTCCGAAGACCTTCATCCGCTCAGCTGGTTGATCTGTCGACGTTGATTCTCCAGTTGCTGGCGCAGCCTCTGAGTCCTGCGCTGCCTTCTGCGCTCCCTTCGTTGCCTCTCACGCGCCAGACGACGGCGACGGGCGCGCCTGCGCCTCCTGGCCTCCGCAGAGGAAGAGGATGAGGAGGAGGCAGTGGTCGTGGTGGATGCGGAAGAGGCAGTGGTGGTAGTGGTGGCGGACGAAGCCGTGGTAGTGGTGGCAGAGGAGTCGGTGGTTGTGGTCGTCGTCGAGGATGTAGATGTGCTGCTACTGCCCTCCTGGCTAAGCAGGAGGCATCCTAGGACGGAAAGAACAATTACGATCGAGAAGCGCATGCTGAATGTCTTTGACGCATTTGAGACGTTACGCATGTTTTTATAGCAAATTTGAATAATGGTGGTTTACCAAAAGCGTGTAAGCTAATAGGTCTGCTGGATTGTTAGCTTTAACTAAGGTAAATTTTGGTAATGTTTATTCAGATTGAGAAATTATGTGTGCCGCCATATAGTTTAAACGTTGCTCTTGAGTCTTAACACACATAATAATGTAATAGATTTACGGTAATGAGCGCGTTTCTCAACCAAGTTTCCGGGTTCAACATCATATAAATAGGCTATTCTCCAAATCATAAGATATAACTGCTTAGAATGCGATTCATATTTGTTCTGCTCTTGGCCCTTCTCGGCTGCCTCCTGTTTGCCCAGCAGGGCTGCGAAGCTACGGGAACGAGCACTGAAAGCTCCTCGGATAGTACCAGCGCCTCGGACACCTCCACTACCGCGTCCTCTTCCTCCGACACAACTGAAGCCTCAACGTCTTCCGACACCACCACAGTGGCCTCGTCTGCCACGACTACCACCACTTCTTCGTCCTCGTCCTCGTCGTCGTCCTCCAGCGCGGCCGCCCGTCGTCGCAGGGCCGCCGCCCGTCGTCGTCGCTTGGCCCGCCAACGGCGCAGGCGCCAACAGCGCCAAAGGCGCCAACAGCGCCAAAGGCGCCGCCGCCAACAGCAGCGCAGAAGACGCCAGCAAAGGCAGCGCAGTGGATAGACGATTGCTACAGTCGAAGAGGAGGCTGCTGCAGCTAGAAACCTGTCGAGTCAGACAGCTAATACAAGCCAAAGATTGATGTTTTAACTAAATTGCAGTTGCGTTGCTGTGGGATATTCCGTTTTTTAAAAATAAAGAAAATTTTAAAAAATAAATTATTTATATTTACAACTTAGAGGGGGTCTCTTACCTCAATGGGAATTTCTGAAATGGAGTTGTTTGTTTTTTCAGTCTGTTCAAGCTTTCTGTTCTGGCAAAACTAAGTAAAGTATGTCTGCTTTCTCAATTGATGATTGTGTCGTGTCTAATTATTAACTCAAATGCACTATAATCTTAGAGACCATGTTACGTTTTTCAAATTATTATTATTTGCCAAAGATAATACGGACTTAAAATCACGAAAACGTGCTAAGATGGCAAAGCACGAAATTGTAAACTAAATTGTCGCTATCAAATAAGTTGACTATCCACAAAAGGATTATAGATCCTTGGGGCTTGGCTTGTGAAAACCAACTCAATAGGATCCAGGTTATCCAGAATAGGGCTGCGAAATTGGTCACTGGTTGTGTATATGTGTATTTCATTAAATAAACCAGCACTCGAGTCTCTACTATGAAAGGCTAAGGCACCACAGGAATAGTCTGGCAAATACCCTGTATAGTACACGCCCACCAATGAGGCTTAATAGAAGGCAACCGAAAGACCTCATTCTTCGATCTCCTTCAAGGAGGGCCAGTAGACCCTGTCCTTTATACAACTGTTATTGTCCCTTTTTGTTTTTTAGATTTTAGATACAGATAACTTTAGTAAGCTAAATTAATAGCTTCCATGGTTCCAAAGGGGGAGGTGGAAACCAAATAATAAAATGAAAATGCAAAAATTGTTCAAAAGTGTGGGCGCGACAGGTTTGGGCGGTTTGTGGACGTTAGAGTGCGAGTGGCAAAAAGTTTTATGACATATCGAAAGTAATTTACGAAACTAACACAAAAATCACAAAATACAATACAAAAACATTTTTCAAAAGTGTAGGCGTGGCATTTTTGGGCGGCTTGTGGGATATAGAGTGGGCGCGTCCGTCTATGTCTCTAGAATCTGTGTTCCTAATCTCAACCTATTACGCCGTGTGTTATTATTTTAGCATGTTAATAAATTATTTGAAATGTATTTTTTAAGAACGTTTAATTTTACTTACGGCTTCCCTTTTTCCAAAGTACGTCATGGAAACACCAATTTGAAAACACCATTTTAAATTGTAATCTTTATTTATAATTTTAGCTGAAGGGCTATTTTTTTTTGTAGAATACCAATTAATCAAATAATATCATAGAAAATATTTCGCCAAGGAAAAAACAAAAGAATACAAATCGAAAAGCTGAGCAAACATATCTGAATGTCAAGTGTAAGAACAAAATAATTACAATCTAGTATAAAAGCGCCCACTTTTTTCCATCTTACACACATTCAGCATGCGCTTCTCGATCGTAATTGTTCTTTCCGTCCTAGGATGCCTCCTGCTTAGCCAGGAGGGCAGTAGCAGCACATCTACATCCTCGACGACGACCACAACCACCGACTCCTCTGCCACCACTACCACGGCTTCGTCCGCCACCACTACCACCACTGCCTCTTCCGCATCCACCACGACCACTGCCTCCTCCTCATCCTCTTCCTCTGCGGAGGCCAGGAGGCGCAGGCGCGCCCGTCGCCGTCGTCTGGCGCGTGAGAGGCAACGAAGGGAGCGCAGAAGGCAGCGCAGGACTCAGAGGCTGCGCCAGCAACTGGAGAATCAACGTCGACAGATCAACCAGCTGAGCGGATGAAGGTCTTCGGAAAGACTCGGCTTATGACAATTTAGGAAAAGCTGTTGTAAATATGTGAAAGCTAAATTCTTTCATTGTTCAAGTTCGCCAAGATAATAAAACATTTGATTGTACATTCTGATAATTCTACTTTATTGGAGCACAAAAACGTGTGGGAGTGGCATATTTAAGCGGCTTGAGGGAGTTCAACGTTCTCAACTCTCTAGCTTTTAGAGTTGCTGAGGTCGAGACATTCGTTCGGACAGACGGAGTAATAGTGATCAAGCATATACATATGTATAATTAATAGGGTCGGAAACGCCTGTTACATACTTTTCAACAAATCTAGTTTAGTCTCATTCCAGGAGTAGCCTGTTTCAAATCGAGACGAATTTTGAAATCGGTAACAGGTATAAAATTAATATAATTATACACATCTTTGTTGTGTTTGGTTTAAAAATAATGTAAACCACGTATTTGTTTTTTTGGAAAATAAATCTCTAATTTCGGAGAACTTAAATGGATATAAGCCAAAATGCAACAGCACAAAACTGTTAATTGGGTACGCAAAGCTCAAATGAAGAACAAATAAAACACCTTTAACTCGTCAAGTGCTGCGATTTTTACTCAGATAAGATGTGAATGTACATAAATAGGTTATACCAAATATTTCCTTCAGACGTGACGTGGTCGCCATACATAATTAGGCGTAAGAAGCGTTATAATATTACCTTTTTATCTCGTTTTCAACGAGTTAAACCCGGCTCACTATCAATAATATATCGATCGACTCTTTTACTCTGTTGACCTTACAAGCCCAAGACATTGACGAGCTGGATAGGCTGTGCACACATTTCCGATTTCCGATACATGATATTTGTTTAATTGTTACCCCGTATTGAGTATAAAAGGCCGTCTGATTAGATTAGATTAGACACAACAAAATGCGCTTCCTATTCGCTCTACTTCTCAGCGTGCTCCTGTGTCTGCTCCTGGCTCAGGAGGGCAGTAGCAGCACATCTACATCCTCGACGGCGACCACATCCACCGACTCCTCTGCCACCACTACCACGGCTTCATCCGCCACCACCACTACCACCACTGCCTCCTCCGCATCCACCACGACCACTGCCTCCTCTTCCTCCTCCTCGGCGGAGGCCAGGAGGCGCAGACGTGCTCGCCGTCGTCGCCTGGCTCGTGAGCGCCGTCGTCGCCAGGAGCGGAGACAGCGCCAGGAAAAGAGGAGGCGCAGGATGGAGCAGCTGCTGGTGAGGCAGCGTCGCCTGATCAATCAACTTCAGGGATAGATAGGGCTGATTACCAATGTTACTAGCAATATAAAAATAAAGCCATAAGTGCTAATTAATGTGCTAATTACATATGCGTTGCTTAATGGCCTGGTAAAAACCTACAAAGTGTAAGTTTTAGTCCTTTTAAATGCTAAATGTGCAAGTCATTTACTGAAAAGTTACTATTGCAATATTATGCTTAGTAATCTTTATATACATATTGTAGTTTTACAGTAACAATAGACTTCTTTCGTCGGTAGGTATCATTACTCTAAAAGCAATGTGAAGAAGGAATCTTACATGCATGCCATGCAATAATCATATATTTAACGAGAGAGAATGACATAGTAGAGCTCCCCAATGTGTGGGATATCGATAGACATTGAATAAAATGAGACAAAATTTAAAAATTGTTCATAAGTGTGTGCGTCACAGTCTGGCGGGTTAGTGTCGTTAGTGTGGGCGTGGCAAACAATTTCTTGGCAAATCAATGAAAAAATATTCAACAATTTTTAAAAAACGTGGTCGTGGCAGTTTTGGGCGGCTTTAGGGCCTTCTTTTGGCTTCAGGCCAAATTGGTCAAAAAACTCGTTCTGCGTCTATTTCCCTACAATCTGTATGCTGAATCTCAACCTTTTAGCTATAGTTCCTGAGATCACGACGTTCATACGGACAGACGGACATTGATCCTGATCAAGAATATATACACTGCCTGTTACATACTTTTCAACGAATCTAGTATAACCTTTTATTTATCAACTCGGCAGTTGATACATCATCATTACTGCGTTTCAGGCTACTCACTTAGATTAGTATACCCTCTGCAAGGGTATGAAACAGATAGGTACGCTGCAATGGCTTTATTTGAATGTAAGTCTTGCAATTATTCTCCTATCTGAGAAAGTTATATTGTTAAGCCATTTTTCGATCTGCACATAGTAAGAATGGAGCCAAATTAAAATGTTGCGCATTGTCGCCCGATATCCTTCGCTTGGCCCCATTTACGTACAAATCCTTCAAAGCGGCGCCCGCTCGAAGGCCTAACCAAGCTGTGGTGCATTTCACACGCTTCGCCGGAGTTCTGCAACACGAATTGGCCCAAAGGATGTCGAAGCAGCCAGGACGAGGGCTTGGGCAAAACAGGAAGCCTCGAGCCCACACCGACCGAGGCGAAAGTTTCGTGTTGCTGAGCTGGCAAAAAAGTTTTGCCGTCGTCGCTGAGGCTGCATTAAATCTGTGGCCAAATATGATTTCTAGCTTTAAGCGGAGAAACGGTTTTAAGAAACTGTGAACTGATTTTATCTCAGAAGCTTATGTCACGGATCTCGTCGTTTCACAACTGCCGCCTAAATGCGCCTAAATGCAATTTTTGTTACTTTCCGAAACTTTGGGCTGCTTTACCTTTTTGGCAAAAGTTTGTTTCGAGTTTTCCTGAGCCCAGGCAATAGCAAAGGCGGTGGGAGTGGCTCGGTCTGAACTTTTGTAATTATTTGATTTATCAAATAGCAGAGTTCCAGCCGAGCAATAAAGGCCGCCGCCTTTTCTTTTGGCTTCAGTATAATTTCATTTAAAAGTTGCAAAGAGGCCAGTTTGCTTTTGTCGGATGTGAAATCTCATTCCTTGACACAGCCGCCTGGCACATGTAATCAAAAACTAAATGGGATTGCGACGTTGGAAGGTCAAGGCCAGGACTTAGGTAACTTAGGCACCCAAAGAACAGCAAACATCGAACCAAATCATAAAACACCTGTGAGGTATGCAAACAAAAAACGGAACAGCTGCTCCCTATCTGTTTCGACGATAACGCCGCGCACCAACAAAACCAAGAGCGTTCTGCAGTTGATCACAGACTGCTGACCGCCTGAAACGTTCGAGGCGGGGAATGTCTTCGGTCTGGATCATTCTGCTCGGTCTCCTGATCTGTGAGAGAAGCACATTCGGAGCCCTGCCCTCCGCCGAATCCACACACTATCGTCTACGTAGCACCAACCTTCCGGAGCTTAAAACAACGCCCGTTGCTCGTCAGACATCACGACGGATTGTGCCCATTTCTATTTCACAAAAGATTGCCCTAAGAACAGGAAAATATCGGAGTGGTGAAGCATTTAACAACTCTATTTCGACTTCTGATACGGCAGACTACAACATATGGCAAGCACTAAAAACCGATGGAAAAGCCAACTTCTATATACTCTTTTTCACCATATATATTAGCTACCTAGTTTATGTGCTATTCTAAGTCGGGACTTTATGCAATAAATATCATCATCATAGGAGTTTCCTTCACCTATATTTGTATTATTGTTTTTGTATATCCGGGATGTTTAACCGCTTTTTAAATACCCCTATGCGATTTTTGATGCAACTTTCATGGCCTACACGTTTAAAACCAAATTAAAGCAGTAAATTGGTTTTTACGGACTTTTGGATACCCATGATTGATAGTGATAGTATCTAACAATGGCGTTCTCTCTTGTTTTTAAAATTAAAAATATGGTGCAAATTATAGAAATAAATTTAGTTTACTTTTCCACTTTCCAATTATCTGCTTCAAACAGTTGAAGCACATTTACACATAATCGTAGCACTTAAGCATAATTAGTTATATGAGCGTTTTGAAAAAATCTTGCTCGGCTAGAGATTCTAAGAAAATATATGTTCTTTGCAGGCTCGAAGATTTAGTTTACGAGTAAAGCAACGGGTCTAAAGAAATAACGAAATACTAATGCTGGGCACTTAAAAAATTGAGTTTTTATATTCCGATTCAGACGTAGTTAGGATTGATCCCTACGCAAAAGAATTGATTGCAAGCATAAGAAACTCATAAAACAGTTATAAACCATGATGTACTGCCAATGATGTAATGGGGCTTGCTAGATAAATAAATAAATAATAAATTAATAAATTGTTTTTTACTTTATAGATTTGCATTCGCACGTGGGAGGTACTAGTTTTGATTACGTTTGTGGACTGGGCCAATCTGGCGCTATGGCGCTTTGTTATTATGAATCCTCGAAAGGACACAGACAGACATGCTTAGCTCTCATGCTCGGAACCTATTAAATACTTGTCCACGGTGCAAGAATACCCTTATAACTGAAATACAAAGTTGTACAGCTAGAGTGTGGCTTTGTCTTCCTTATCAAATTAAATAAAGGTTGTTTCACTCAGGTCAAGAGTGCGCTTCTGCCAAACATGTTTAAAGCTTTCGGGATCCTCGGCCGTTTCAGCAGTGCATCAAGTCCTTGGCATGTGTTTCTCGCACGGGCATACTCGTACACATGCAGTATGCTAAGTGACCCCGCAACCTCAACGCCTGTCCAAAGGCATTCCGTTCGCAGACGGGAGCTTCGCTGTTGCTTTCGTCAACTGCGACATAATTTATGACGCTTTCATTAAATGCGACAAGCGAGACAAACGCCCACACAATCACGGCTGGGTAACGAATGGCCAAAGGAGTTGCCCGGTTCATGTTCCCAGTGTGGGTGTGTATTTTAAATTTGTTTCGCTGCAGACCCAGAAGACAAGCTTGCTCGCAGGGAACTCGGCTACGTGTGCCAGACAGTTGTCACAGGCAAAAACATCGGTCAGGATTGGGGTTGCCACAAGGAGAAGGAAGAGGAGGAGGAGGAGGGCCAGCCCTGGCAGACATTTCACCCCAAACGGTGTCAATTTTTTAATGTCAAGCGTTTAACTGGCGTACCGTTGCACTCGGTTCCTGGTCGGAGGCTTCCGTCGCACTTTGACATAATTAAAGGCCATTAATCACGTGTGCTGATTCAACAACGCCCACTTTACAAGCAGGTGGGAGTGGGTGGTAGTGGCTTGGAGCGGGTGTGGGCGGGGGTGGTAATGGGCCGACAGGGACCCCGGTGACCTCTCGAGGGTTAATACAGCTACTTGAGCCTCCTGGTGGGATGGCTCAGGTCGGATCTATTCGGCCCTGCTTGGTTGGGGGCCAATCGATTCGTAGGAATATTTAAATTCACCAAGCCCCGTAAAGACACAGGGCTGCTGTCCTGCCACAAATTGTGCCCGACTGAACAATTTCCTTTTTTTTTCAGTTGCTCCGCTTCGCTGGCGATTTGCCCCTTTTCAGATTCGCTCGCCGTTTTGTTTTTTGTGCCGGAGCATTTTGGCGTCAATTAACGTTCTTTGTTGTGGTGTTACATTGGACACATTTTCGAGGGCTAGAGTCATGGCCACGGTCACATCGCTGGACATGGTCAGAGCCATATAGATGCCGCGTAGATTGGAAATGTCGCATGTATGTTGCGCTTCATTGCGCTTCAGCTTGTGGTGATTCCCATGCAGAATTACGGAAAAAATGTACAATGTAAAAAATGTGAAAGGGTCAATGCGAATGTCTGATACCCTCCACGCATGTGTACGTAACTAGTAAGAATTCTGCATAGAAACTTTCTCTGGTTTTATTAAGAACTCTCTATTTCTATATTTGATTATCTATTGCATTAAAATATTATTTTGTTCTTCCGCCCCATTGCATCTTGAATCTGTATATTGTAAGCTGCAGTGTACACACTGCAATAAGGACGAGAGGTGCACGATATGACAAAACAAATTCCCATATATTCACAACAGCTCCCGGATACACACATACTGAAATCCCAGCAGAGACACAATGTACATAGATACCAAGAGATATCCCCAGCATGACGGCATCCTCGGCGCTTATGTAGACTTATAGTCGCGCATATTGACCACGAGGGTGGTGGTGGTACACCTTTGCTGAACCCCACCTCGTCCTCCGACTCCCACCGGGGATTGATTTTTAACGAGCATGAACTCTGTACGCTATCAATTCGTGTTTTTTACCGCCCCTATACGCGCTTTAATTCGGGCTCAACAAAATTATGGAAAAGCAATTTTTAATAGACCCAAATGGCTGGGCAATCGGGCAGCATGTGTGCTGGATAAAATGGTTAAACGACATACATACATTTCGAAAATTACTGCTGATCAACCAAAGTGTGTGTCAATTAAAATTGACTTGTGAAAAGGGTAATCTATGCTATCAAACGGGCTTAGATCTCTAGATCTTAAAGTAAAATTGTAGAACATATTCTTAAAAACTATAGAATCTGTTTATATGGTCAAAACGCTGCCTTTATATACCTTATACTACGAACTACTGGAATCTATATTTAACTGATCTTTACTCCGCGATGTCCACACCAATCCAACCTCAGAGTAAGCAAAAAGAAGTAGCTGATCATTAATTGTGAGCTGACACAGGACACTAACTAGTGGGTCAAAAGTCAACATAGCTTTCAGCCATATTCCCTGAGCTGGCCAATCAAATCTTAAGCACTCAAAAGAGCCGTGTTGCGAAGCTAAGCCATCGCAAACATTTAAAATCCTACAGAGCGAAGCCGCTTGCGGCTTTAAGGAACAACAATGGCTCTAAGTAGCAAAGTAAACATAGATGGCTAGATGTCGCACTCGGCCCAAAGGACCAAAAGACGTCGAGGAGGAGAGTGCTGGCCGAAATGCAGAAAGAAGGACCGCCCAATGAGAACTTTATGCATATATTGCCTCCCGGGCAATCTACATACATATATACATATGTACATATACATATACATATGAACTTAGTCCGCCCGCCTTGCACCCTGTCTACGTGTTAATTTGTTTCGACGTAATTGTAACTTGACATGCATGCGAGGACAGCGGTGGGGCTTGCGAGGTAATGGGGTGAATGGTGGGGAACCAAAGGCTGCCAAAAGTGTTTTAATTGAATTATTTTCATTGTCGCCCCAGCTCTAGTTTGCCCGCTGGCATTATTAACTTTTCTTGTTGCTGCAATTTATGCAAACTTTCTCGAAAAAACACTCTCGCCCACACACATTGCCTGAAACCCAAGCACAAAAAGTTAAATGAGTTAAACGAGCAATTTCACGAGCGTGACAAAAGTTTCGCAAATGTTCCTGGAATGCGAAGAGCTAAAAACTGCGTAGCGTTCGATTGCTTCGGTTGTTTAAAAGCTAAAAGTTTCCCAATGCTTAGCCCGCGGTCATTTAATTTCATTCGCATTGGATCGTGAATCGTGAAGATTCATCAGTACATTTTGGATATTAACCAGTTAAATAAAATAAAATACAAACAATAAATTTCACCTACTTTTGATCCGGAACAAAGAAACATTAAAGTGATGGCATCGTTTGTCACGTCCGCGTTTTTTATATTAATGTCATTATTTAAAAAATATCCTAATGTACAATATAATATCATATCAGACAATCGACTTCTTGTTGTTTTTTTTTTTTTTTTTTTTGGTTCCGAAGATTAGATATTTTGGTTGTGCTAACTACATTAAGATACTCACCCAGTTCGTCATATCCGGAGTTTCGATGTGTTGGTCAACCTGTTTGTCAAGCTGAACAGTATGCTAGTAAAAGAATCAATAGTTAAATGCGATTTAAGTGTTGCATTAGATGCATTGCCTTGTTAATCTTTAGATTTGGGTTGAAATTCTAAAGGGTTACTTTATCAAGGGATCGAGTCAGACGTTTCCATACAGCCGAATTGGTCTAAGTGTAAATATTCCTGGGTAGCTCAGTTAAAGTTATCAAAGTATAGGGACTAATACTAAACTATTCATCCAACTTAAAACATTTGATTTGAAATATGTCAAAAAAAATAATGGTCAAAAAGAACGTTAGTCGGAAGGCAAGTTGGAGAGGGATATCCTCTGTAAACGCATTCTAACATGAATGAAAGTATTAACTAATTTAACAATTTAACAATCTGCGTTTTGTTTTCAAAAATGTTTACCTGTTAAGATATTCCGAGCTCATCAATATTGCTACTATTGTGCGCTTTCTTATCGCAACAGTCGAAAAACATTTTCAATTTCAATGGCCTAACGAGTTGTTGCTATTTCGGCGTGGTTCGCTTTGCTTTTTTTTTTGCCGGGACCATGGCGTATAAAAATGTTGGTCCAAAAAGGCCAAATGCAAATTCCGAAAACCAGCCAAAAAGGCAACAAGAAATAAGCCATTCACACTCTGCTGATATGGAATATCAGCAAAGGCGAGTGGCAGGGAAGGCAGAAGGACGTGTGTGTGGGCTCTAATTCAAAGGCCAAACAGCAGCCCAATAGCAAAACGATGGAGCCAGGGGGAGGAGACAAAGAAGAGCCAGCACGATGTGCAAAATGTTCTTAATTCTCAATTCATATGCAAATTTATTTTATCGCCAGCTCTGGCTGCCGGCTGGATGCCCGACTGGGTGGATAGCTGCCTGCAACAACAGTGAAAGGAGTTCGGGCGGAAAGGGTCCTCTAGCCCTTCGGAACCCACAAAGCCATTTCAATCATCCGACACTCGATTGGAAGTCGTGAACAGTTGTGGCATGGAAGGAGGTTTCGTCACGTTATTGCCTGTAATTGTGCTTTTCACTGCCTGCTTTTGGCCAGCACTTGATAATTGATCGCTGGCATCAGCAGTCTTCTATGAGATAATTACCAACTAATTTCACTTTCTAGTGGCAGTGCAAGGTATAAATTTCAAAATGAATCGCCATAGCAGATAACTAAATAAAAAAAAACTTTTTGCAAAAAAGTGGGCGTGCCAGATTTGGTTAAAAAATAGTAAAATCAAAAAGAAATCGCAACTTTTAGTGCGGTTTATGGGCATTTTGGCAACAAGATTTTGACAATAATTAAAAATATTAACAAGCTGGCACAACGTAGGCTATAATTATTCTTTATATTATTATAAGCAAAAAAATGTAATGGAAATCTGAAAAAATTTTAAAATTACTTTACAAAACAAAAAAAAAAGTGAATGTATTCTGTTATTGTTTTCTATAGGATTATAAGATCAAAACAGACTTTTGCTAGACAAAAATGTTAGATTTCATTTCGCTTGTCCAAACTGACCACGTGAGGGTCGGACCGCTCGAATTATCGCCATTCTCTCGTAGTATGGAACCGGAACCAACCGGAAGACATGTTGTGCTGCAATGGATGCCGCCACCGTTCTCAGACAATTTTTTCAAGCCAAAATCATTGGCACTGGGGCTTAGGCAACCGGCACTCCGAACTGGTCAGAGTCCTTTAGGTCTACGCCATTTCAAAGCAATTGCTACGTTTACGATGGCGCTCACAAAAGTGAAGCAAAGTAAAGCGGAAGTGTTTTCCTGGCTTTCTTTGCCCAACTTTGACGGCCTTTTTGTAGTGAAAGTCTTTCTAATTGAAGTGGCTCGGACAAACACCGAGCTGGTATTTTAAATTCAATGATGCGGCAGGCGGTAAACGCCTTTGACTGTCTGCACGAAGTTGGCTCCTTCGAAAGGACGCCAACTCGGCCAGCTGGTGAAAAAAACCGGCGAGACCGTGCGGAAGCAACTGTGCCGTGTATGTCATTAAAATTTACTACAATCTATTTTGCTTGCTAATTGGCACTTGGCCATGTCCTGCTCAGTCTCTTTGTGCCTACCCCAAGATCCAGCTCGACTTCTTCATGGCCATAATCGTAACTTGCACCGGGCAATTAGTGCCGGCCATAGGCCAATAATGGCATGTGCAACACAATCCCGTCCAATGCTCCGTGCGCGTTTAATTACGGAACTTAGCACTTGCAGGCCGTACAGGAAGAAGACATTAGCCTAGCATAGCCCAGAAGTAAATTTCGCATCACACTTTAAGGGCAGCATCCGCATTTCACAACTCGAGTCAAAAGCGCGGCTAACGCGAACACTATAAGTCCATTTAAAATGCCCATTTGCATATGTCGAGTGCGAGCTGGGTTTACGCCTCATCTTGGCGACTTCCCGTTGGTTGGTTGGTTGGCTGGATGGTTCACAGTGAATTCCACCCAAGTACTCTCACTGGATTCCATTACACTGCATCGCTAAATTGCTAATTACGTAGCTGCAACTTTCGCGACACCAGAAGCTGCGCCCAATGACTGCAGCATAATGAAATCGCGAACGGACCGTAATGTGAGTGCGAAACTTATTAGAAAATATTTACGGAGCTCTTCAAAAACACTGACTCCATTACACTAGGCAAATGGCTAATGGCACACTAAAGTGCAATATCTGGGATGATGAGGGGCACGTTTTAAAAAGGAACACAGGGTCATGGGTCAGAAGTGTGACGTGTCAGCCCCCATCCATCTTTTCTTCTCTCGCAATTTCCAAACACACACATGCCAACTCTCCAGCTCCAAAAGATTTCTAAATCGTGGCACATTCATATGATCACACAAGAGTGTTCCAAACCGAATACTATGCATACACAATGAAAATACACAAGACTTGGATAAAAAAAACTGTTTTAGTTCAATAAATTAGCGATGAGGTTGGTCGGATGGGATTTACATATTCTACTTCTAAAATACATGTCAAATAATACCTTTCAAAGTAAAATACTTACTTAATGGGACTTCAGGATACAACCAAAGACACTAGAATTATTCTAGTGTCTTTGATACAACTATATGATATCAAGCTATATATAATATATCTTTAAAGTTGTGATGTTCCATATTCCTGTCAAAATGTAACTTATGGCCCAAAAAATAACTAAGTTTCATTCAAATTTTATACGCCTTACTAAATACATATACCGTTTTATTTTTTTTTAGAACTAGAAAGTTTAAAAGAGTTTTCTAACAATCGATTTATTCGTTTTGTTGCTTTGATCTTTACCGAACCCAAAAATGGCATTCGTAGGAAAATAAATTTGACCTAGGAAAAAGGCTAGCTGCGCCAATCCGAAGCTTATATACTCTGGCAGTCAATAAAAAGCTGACAAGAGATAATTCTTTAGCCGAATGCGTCGACTGATAAATTGGAAAACACTTAAATGAAAAAAATCAAAACATTTTTTAAAAAGAATCACGAAGGAAAAACAATAAAAAGTTTTTAGTTTCTAAAGCTATAATTATAATTATTATAATAACTATAAATACATTTAGTGAGTCTATTTGCGTTGCAGGTTTCCTTTTTCCTGAAAGATATTTGCATGCCACCTAGGAGACACTTTGACAATGCAATTCCGAAAACCTGACAAGTCAGACCACCGCCCACATGTGGAAAACATTGGCGGTCACTGGTTCCCCCCGATGTGCCTTGAACTGTGGGCATTTGCGGCTTTTTTTAGGTAAGTTATTTGCCCTGCGGCGCAAACGCCATCCGTCCGTGGTCTCTATCGCTGGTCCGGTAACATGGTCTTCCCGAGGGGCGGGACGTGCCACAGCCAGCAGCAGTTGGATAGGACACTTGCCACAAAACCGATTGCGAGAGTCCCATTGTTTGTCACACTGCAGTTGTTTTGTTTTTGTATGCGGCCGTCTCTCAGCCGGATTACTCTGCTCCTCCTGCTCCTTCTGGCCACGCGGCCTCTTTTCCGGAACCACCTCGATTTATATATCAGGTTCACTTTCTTGGGCCTCCCACTCTTGCTGGGGGAAAAACTTTCGTAATGAGCTTCGTACGGATTTGCGGTTTCTTCCACCCATCAGGAGTTGGGAATGGAAATCGGTGTTAAAAACCAGAACAATGGGGCAGTGTGATTGGCTTTGAAAAAGGTGCCACATCCTGCTTGTAGATGCATATCTTGGTCCGCACTCGAAATAATTCCAGCACTGGACCCATTGTTGGTACCCAAATTATTTACACATTATCTATGTAATCCAGACCCAGGCAAAGGACGAGCAGCGGAGCCCCAGAGGACTTCTCACTCTACACGGAGCAACTCTAGCGCTGGAGTCAGTCGTTGTTATTCTAATAGTTTAAGTAACCATAATATGTTGAGGACTTTTTAATAAACTTGAAACATGAGCGAGCGTGAGCCACAAGGACACCAGAGACCTGCAGGATGTGGACTAGGACCGGCTGCAGTCGGGCAAAGATTTATGCAAACCAAAATGTTGCCAAAAATTACAGTTTAATGGAGTAGACTCGAGGAGTGTGCGTGGTCCCGGTCATAATGAGCAGCGAGAACTTGCAACAAAGCCAAGTTCGCTCTAGACAAAGACCCAGGAGCCAGGGGCCAAGCAGAGTCCCGGTTCCAGGACCAACTCCAAATGTAAGCAGAAGCAACTTCTCTAATTTCGCAGGAAATATGAAGCCATTAAAGTGCAGCAGACAAGGCTAAACATGGCAACATCTTGGCTTCTGCGCTACTCACATACTTAGAGGAGGCGCCTGCGAATGGAGGAGGTCCCGGTCCACAAAAGCAGCAGGCGGACGAGGGAGCCGTGATTCAGGATGGACTTAACACGAAGGGGCCATGTGGCCCGGCAAAAGTTGTCCTCGAGAGTGTGAAAATAAATTCTGAAAAAGTCGTAGAAGTGAAAATGGCAACCGGTTTGCATGCGACAGCCGCCCCACCCTGGATTGCTGATCCTGGGCCAGCGCTAAACAGCTGTTGCACGTTTTTTCCTATTTCTACAATTTATATTCACAGAAAATACAGAGAATTTGTCCTCAGCGCCCATACACCGATATATGTGCATATCTTTAATTGCCAACTCGGCCACTAGCTGCGAGAAAAATGAGACCTGGCAAGCTAAGCGCGGCTTTCTGGGCCAGCTGGTGTCCCATGTCCGGTGTCCGTCGCTAGTTGTACTTAATCACTGCCCAGTCCAGCTGACATCTGGTGGTGCCCAGTCCTGGGAAAACGAGTGTACATGCAAGGATATACGTATACGGTTAGGTGTTGAGCTTAAAATGTGCTTGATTATTTTATATTCCCGTTTCAGCCTTCGCGTTCCTTAAGAGAGGTTATAACCGCAGCAGAGAGGTTGGTCCAGGCCTTCAAAAATGAAATTGATTTTGCGTTCTTACCGGCTACCACTTTATTATCCAAATACCTGGAAAGTCTGAAGTAATGTGATTTACATACTGGCGGTCATCATCGAAGTATATTTCATGTATCTAATCACCTCCTTAAAGAACAATGGCTTGTGTTGCACCATTCTGAAATGTACACAAAGTGTAGAGCAGCAGCGATGATCGTCAAACGAAAAGCTTCCACAACCACGCGACATGAAACCCAGTATGTGAGGCAGGACCCGATGACCGCGATGTCGAGCTGCCTGAAATACGGTTCATTTTAATTTGCGTTGATTAATTGCATTGTCAAGGGTGAAACCTTCTACCAACACGTCTGAAACAACAGGAGGCCTGCTGAAACCGCATGCCAAGTGTTAAGTGTCGGAGCCACGCTTTTAATACAATTTGCGGGCAGATTGGCGGAAAGTCGAGCGGAAAAGTCATGTATTGAGTGGTGCACGGTGCGGAAGCGGGACCGTAGGAGGTATAATAAGCCGCGCTCTCGATGAATATAAAAGTAGGTACCCCACCGAGATTCGGCATCCGCCCAGCCGCCCATTCGCCCACGACACCAAATTGCTTTTAATCAGCGCGCATTGAAATTCTGATCGCACATCTACAATAATGTCGAACATTAGGCGGTTGGTTTTTTTGTGACCACTCTTCGCGTTTTTCTGTATTGAGCTATTGTATCTCACTATCTTGTGGTGCGGACATTCGGTTTAATGGTCGTTGGTGCTCCAAATTCTGAAATTAAATAGAACGTAAAAACAGCACACCGAGGATGATCCCTCAATTTGCATAAAGAGCCAAAGATGGTATGTTATAAACAGGTGTCGAACAGGATATAAAATTAAAGTGGTCTTATTTTGTTTCTATTTGTTTTGCCTTTCCTGGGTCCATTTTCCGTTTTTGGGTATTTTAAAATATTCATTGGAGACATTAGCAACTACAGTGCTTGTGACTCGTTGTTCTACAATATATGCACCTTTTCTCTTCTTAAGAAAATAATTTTCGAAAAGTCATTTTTATTACCGTTACTCAAAATGTGAAAGGGTGTACTAGATACGATGAAAAGTATGTAATAGTTTGAATCAAATGAAATCAAATGAACAGTTTGTTGGTAGGAATTTCATAAGCATTAACAAAAACGCTCAAATTTGTATGGGAAAGTTTTTAAAAAACAATCTGCAGTCCTCAGAAAAATGTTTTTACCTTTAATCCTGATTAATCACCCTCTGTTTGTGAGTTTATTGGATTCAATTTGTGGCTAAAACTCAACAAACATTTGCATTTAGAATTTTACTTGGTGAAATCTTAAAAATCAGTAAGCCATTTGTAAGGGCATCCATACTTCGAAATAATGTTGCCCCTTTTTTTGTTTTGCTCCAGTCGAAGTAAAGTATTGCGTATAAGTAACTCAATATAGGCCATTGCCATGCGAAGCACGCAAAATCATGAGTTTGCGTTCTAGAAAATAGGTAGAATTTTAATTGCTGTTTTTGAGTCTCTCATATGGGTGGTCCTGCTTTGGATTATTTCTTTAAGATTTCAAATAATTCATTCCATTAATCTTGTTGATTCAATTATGCGATTTACGTATTAAACTATAAGGATGCAATAAATATTTCAGGCTGCTGAGCTATTCAATCTTTTTAGCAAGCAAAAGCGAGACATATTGAGTGCAGCGGATTAATATGCACATAATCCACTTAATCTGCGATTACTGAGCAGATGTCGCCACCTTTGAAGTGCCGAATATCAGAAACAGAAACTCGAAAATCGCTTTCGATGAGTAATTCGAATATGCGATCCATAATATACTGTGTAGTTACTTAGTTACAGACAATATTGCGCCACTCAATATATTGTGTATTCCTTTCTGAAACTATTATAAATGAAAAATATAATTTTAATAGCAATTTAATTTCGTTTACATACCGATTTATTGCGTCTGATAGAGTTAACACACACTTCTTTGAGTGTAAGCCGATTATCATCTTTAAATACTCAAATACCAATAATTATTCTTAAGATGTCATATTATTTCATTTTGAAAGCCAAAATACCAGGTATTCTAGCGAATTAAAAAAACATTTTCGACCTTCTGTGCCGCAGTGCGTATGATTAATGGTGCCATCGGAGCCATCGCTTCTTCCCGTGAATTGGAGCGGGGGAATGTGCAGTAATTGACATTTAATATGCAGCTTCTGGCGCCTCTTCCAAGCTTTCGTTGACGTCATTGATGCGGTGAGTCACTGCCGGTATCCTTTTCCTTCAGATTGATTATGCACCGCATGCCTTAGCTGTCTACTTCAATTTTCTAGGCGGCGCTCTTATATCTGGGCGATAAGGCGCACACGCACCCATAAACCTCAATTCCACCCGCCTCTGGAGTCTTCGAATGACCATAAAACTAAATTGCCAATTGCGTTTTTATGGCCCACATGTGTCCCACGGCGGCGTGGATCATTTATCCGACCCAGGTCCGATCCCTTGGCCCAGTGCCACCCCCGAAGAGATCCACAGACCGTCCGACACTTGGATGGTGCGGACTCCGCGTCATCATCCAGCGTTCGGAGTTGTCAGGCGGATGGTTCGCACGTTCCCGCGAAGATCCCCGCTGCATACTAAGCAGGGATCAGTCGCGTCTATGGGTATATCCGATTTTTTTTGAGCCTCTCATTATGCTCGATGTGCTGGCCTTGTTGCCTGGCTCGTCGCGTATATAAATCTAACGCGCTGCCCCGATCAGACATCACTTCTTTGGTGGAAACTTCAGTGACAAGTTTAGCTCCTGCTGTGATCAGTGCGCCATTTCGTATCCCACAATCGAGACCCTCGCCCCCGCTATAAGGATTTAAATCACTAGTTCTGCCCCCTCCAAAACTAAGTTCAGTCCGACATGAAGTTCTGTGCTGCCGTGGCTCTGCTACTGATCGCCGGCATTGTGGCCAGCGGCGATGCCCTGCCCGCCAGGAAAAGTGAGTTCGCCGCCCAGAGGATTACACATTCCGCTAGCACAATCACCATCTAATCACTTCACCTACCACCCTCCATCCCTTCGCCACCATACTGAACACCGGCAATACCTCGTTCCAGGAATGGTCTACCTCCAGCAGCCCGCAGCAGCAGAGTGGTACGGATCCGCACCCCATCAGCGCTTCATGTATATGCAGTATGTCCAGCCCGGCCGCACCCACGCCCGTTCCACCCAGGCAGCCAGTGCCCTCGTGGCCGGAGAGACCGTAGCCACCGGAACCTACCTGAAGGGTACGTACTCCTCCCGTCCGCTTCCCAATCCCCGCCAGCACTAACCACGCCCTTCCTAACCAAAGATTGCAATCACGCAGAGTCTGATACTAGCGCCGAGGGAGTCCCAGCTGACGATGTCCTCGCAGCCGCCGGAGCCCACGGCGCAACCTCCGTGGCCGAGGCTTATCCCGACCAAGCGCCAGTTGTACAGGTGGCCACCAATTCCGACGTAGCACCCCAAGCCGAGTCAGAGGCTGAACCCGAGCCCGAGGCCGCAGACGACGCCGCTAAGGTTCCACGAGACTTCAACTTCGCCGCCGAGGAAGCCTCCGTCGGCTCTGCTGCTGAGGAGGAATCAGTTCCCCTGCCCGTTGCCGAGGCCGAGCTTCCAGCCCCCGCTCCCATTGCTCCAGTGGCCGCCGTGGTGCCAGCGAACCGCTACCTGCCCGCCAAGAAGAAGGTGATCGTCGAGCTGGATCAGGAGGAGGAGGAGCCCCAGGCCGCCGCCATTGAAGACGAGGAGGAAGTAGAGAACGCTGTGGCCGACGACGTTGAGGAGGACGAGGAGGAGCTGTCCGTGCCCGTAAAACCCATTAACCCTGTGCGCGTGCCCAACGCCCGTCGTCCCGCAGACAAGAAGCCTGTGAAGGCTGCTTCTCCTGCCGGCAAGCCCTCCAAGAAGCCCGCCGCCCCTCTGCCCGCTGGCACCTTTTTCCCAATCGATTTCGGAGGCACCAACGGCGGCGCCATTGCCATTGCCAACTCTTTCAGCACCGGCGAGGGCGGATCTGCTACCAGCCACGCCATCGCATACGGCTCTCCGGAGTCCGCCGTCCGCCGAGCCCGCCCCAATCCCAGCAAGTTCCGCCACTAATCCTTGAACCACACCTTGATGGCGCCAGCAACTGCGAGGGCACCCGAATCAAATCAGTCTAAAACGATTCTCCTGTAATTATTAGCAAATTTGTCAATCTTTGAGCGCAATAAAATAAAGTTTTATGTTTTTAAATTTCGGAAGAATATCATAGAATATCATGGATTGACTGACTAGTCATCACATCTAATTGAAACAGCTTATAGTAAATTGTAAGTTATAAGTGAACTATCTCCTTTGCAGCGATAACGCCACCTAGCGGTGGTTTCATTCATTAATTACCAATTCATGGTAATATACAATCTTAATTTTCTAGCACCGTGTAAAGTTATAGACTGATTTTGACAGTCCTTAACATACAAGAATATATAATTAGCCCATTGAAAGAATATTATCAATTTCAATCAACTTATTCGAATGATCTGCTGCAAGTTGAGGAAAAGGAATAAATATTTAGTTTTTGGCAAAGGTAAACGCTTTTTTTTAAATGTTACTTTGTAAAATTTTTTTGTTTATCTAATATTAATGTTTTATAATATCCGCGATGTTTTTTTCTTGGCAAAAAGGCATTTTATAAACACTTCTGTTACAAGCGGTATATAAAATTCTTTTGTTTCTAAAACTTTGTATGGGCGAAAAGAGAGCGCTTCAATAAGTCATAATTTTCAAATAGATGGAGTAGTTGAAAGCGTACGCCTATAACATCTAAGAATGCTGTCATATGTGGACAAAACCCAGTGAAAATCAGGTCACAATTACCAAAATTACTTTTAAACGGTTTTATATGCTCTAAATAGTTGTATTTATATATTCATAACTTTTTCAATCCAGTTAAATGCCGACGTTATAACGTTCAAGTTAAATTTAAAATGATATTTTCTATACTCCTCAACACAGGAATGTTTGCTATGCAGTTAGTTTATTTATGTCACACTCTTTGCTTAAGTTGATGATAAACGGAAAAAATTAAAAGCTGCCCAGCCGAAATGCAAATTGTAATTTCAAAACATAGGTGCACATATAGTCTGCAATGGATAAAAACAAAGTAAAACAATCGAACTTAGAAAAAAGTGCACAGACTTAATGCACATGGTTACATTCTTAATCTGAATGGTGTATTTATGTATATTTAAAAGACACTACGCGTATTGTACAGCTGGCTCTACCGCTTCAATTTTGTTTTAGATTCTTCTGTTTCTGCTATTTGTGTATACAAGAACGATATGAGGCATGTGAAGTGGTTGCTCCTCTGTAACAAGACTACGTGGCTATCGGCTTGGAGTCCTTGAAAACTTTCTGCATAATCGCGACAGCTAATATATAAAAACGTTATTACTAGACTGCTCTCTGATGACGCTGCTGCTGCTTCTCATGCCAGCGCTGCTTTGCGGGTCACCATGGGTGTTTCGCTGATATCAGTAACCGTACTTGTCTTGCCACGAGGTCATCACATCATTGGCCAGGTTGCTCAGACGGCCGGCCACTTTGTGTACACCCTGGCGTACGCTTTCTTTTACGCTTTCCACATCCAGGTCCGGTGCACTGAAGTTGACCGAAGATGCTGTAACATAATAATAAATAAATCCCACTGAAGGGGTCTAGTCTAGAGCGCCTTCTTTCACTCACCCCTATTGCCCCCAGTGCCACCAGGGGAGCCGTCCCCAAAATAGTCCGACGAAGATATGGCTCGCGATCCCTGGAAGCGGTTCAAGCTTGCGCTTACATCGGCCGAAGACTGTTCGCTGGCGAAGTACTGGTCGGAGCCGAAACCCTTGGAGTTGCCGAACTTTTGCTGGGCGATCACGGGATCTGTGCTCGTTCCTCCTTTGGTGTGGGTTTGCGATGAACCACTATTCTTCTTAACGGGCGCCGACGTTTTGGGTTTGTCATAGTCATTGCTGCGAGAAAACATGGACGTGATATTGCTGTGGCTACCCCCAATAGGCTCAATTGTCTCGTAGCCCAGCGCATCAAGTTCAAACTTATCAAGCTTGCTTGTTCCGCCAACTGAGCTCTCCCGCTTTTCGCTAGATCCTCCTCCTCCTCCACCGCTGCTACTATTTCCGTATAGGGAAAAGTCAGTGAAAAAATTCTCGCTTTCCAATAAGGAGAGTTTTGCTTTAGGGGCGGCCGACTGCTGAATAGTCTCCATATCGCCGAGAGCGGAGTGGGCCATGTCGGAGCCTCGCAGGTTGAAGCCCATGCCCAGCCGCTCCATCTGTTTAGCCTTAGCAGGGTCCATGGTCTTAAGCTTGGCCTCCTCGCGGGTCTTCTGCATGGAGAGTTCTTGGTATGCCAATCGCATGCTGGCCACCGTCTCTAGTTCGTCCTCGGCCGTCTGTGGCTTGACCACAGGTGCTGCTGCAGCTGATGTCTTCATCTCGTTAGCCGCGTTGGCACGGGCCTCGATGTCTGCGAAGTTAGTCTTAACTTTCGTGGCTCCAAGACCGCCCACTTTGCGAGCACCCAGCTGAAAGATAGGAAAGTCGATTAGCCAGTGCTTCACACTGCTGGCGTTGACACCTACTCCACCCTTCTTCGGCTGCACCTTTCGCGCGCCTATGGACGACGGCACTGCTGCCGGCACCACGGAATTAAGCAGATTCACGCTGGGGGCGCCACCTTGTTGCGTTTCAACGCTGATGACCGGAGCAACGGTGGGTGGGTTTGGATCCTGCTGAAACAATATAAGTGTGAGGGATCAGTGAACGTCTACAAACGAAAAATCGAAAGATGGTGCGGGTCCCCTGCGTGTAAGTGGCGCCATACCTTACTGACATTGTTGTTCTGGACATTGAAGTCCACCTCATTGTCACACTGGGCAAAGAAGTCCTCCTCCCTAGCGGCTTCGTTGCCCTCGCTCTTGTCCGTCTGTTCCAAATGCAGCTGGTGGGTGCAAAGTATACAACATGGAGGAGGAACAGAGTCATGGGAAGGAAAGGAGCAGGCGGAGCAGTGAAGCAAAGCAATCGTCAGTTAGTTGGTTTTAGTGTAAGAGAAAAGTACATGCGCATGAACAAAACGTTTGATTTGAACTCACCTTTGTGCCGTGCGTCTTCATGGCCTGCTGGGCCTGGGCACACAGCTTGTCCCTATAAAGCTGGGCCGCCCGCGAGTTGTACTTGACCTGGGCGTCGGTGGTGCTGCAGTTGTGGGCGCGGAAGAATTGCGCGGCGTTCGCGTTGCCGCCCAGTTGCATCTGGCGGAGCTGGAGCCAGGTCCAGTTGGTGTCCAGGTTGGTGCTGCGCACGAAGGTCAGATGCACGCCCAAGTTGCGGTGCACGGCAGAACAGTCGATGCAAATGAAGATGCCATAGGTAACGGAGGACCAGGTGGGAGCCTTGGCAGCGCAGTCGAAGCAGGACTGCGAATGAGGAAAGGAGAGCAGGGAGCCCCATTAGTCAGAACCCCAAGGGCGAACTGGCGAAAGTAGGCCACTCACTTTGTTAGCTGGCTGGGCGCGCAGGCGACTGAAGACCGACTCGATCTCCTGCTTGGAGGGTCCTGCTGCTGGACTGGCCATGTCGGATGGTTCGAACTGAAATATCTCAACTGAAACACGAGTAATGGTCGACGTTGGTAGACGGCCTTCGAGGCGCTTTCTGGCGCTCTCCGCGACTTCGATTTCCGCTGGCCGAGGGAAGCCCTAGATACCAAACACAAACCTTGCCAAATTGCTCGACTTTTCAGAACGTACGTGGACGTGTTTTCCTTTCGTCGTACTCGACGGAACGAACCACTGCGTGCTGTTAGTTCGCTCAGTGCTGTTATGCGCACTAGTGCTGGACAGCGCACAGGTTCTCGGAGATGCCACGTTTTACCTTGGATTAAATAGCTACATTTCATTAGGGGAATTCGATTATAATCGGCGAATGTTATCCGATTAATTTTCGCATTTTACAGAAACGTTTTTACAACTAAATTAAGAAATAAAAATAAAAAATTAATAGTTGGTTGCTTACAATTCTGTCTGTTTGTTAATAACGAACAGAAAAAGTGAAGACAAAAAATTTGTATTTGCTAGTTCGCAAGGACTAATATTATTGTTTCTTAAATCTTAATACAACAAAAATTGCACAGGTAACTCATTCAGGTGACCATTCTTATTTGGGTAAGAATGCCGTTTAAAATGATTTTTAAAAAATCCGACAACGTATATCAACTAGCTTCAATGGTTTAGCAATTTTGAGAGCAAGCTATCGAGTGTCTTCAGTTATCGAATATATTAACACCAATTAATAAATACAATTAATTCAAACGTATGGCAAACGTATGAGGACGCTAAGTGCAGAAACAGTAATTTTGTATTGGTATCAACTCTGACTCCGGCCTCACAAGTGAAAAAAAGCATTGTCGCAAGGTGTGTATTTCAACCGGCGTCGGCCTGTTGCGTCTCTGAAGAAAAGTCACCAGTTGCCTAAACGAAATATGATTCCTCATGTATAGCCCATGAGCCACAAGGGCAGCACGCACATAGCCCACAGACGGGATATCGGAGACACCACGAAAGCACATGTGCAGGATGGAGAAGTACTTAGCTCGGAAACCAATGAACACGATGGATTTCCACAGGAAGCTTATATTAAGACCGAGCCCTTATGCGAAGATCTGTCGGAAGTCCTGGACGAGCTGGGGGAAATACTGGACGAGGAGCTGGCCGATATGTTGGATATGAGGCAGAGCAACATTATATATAGGGACCAGGGCGAGATTATGGATAAGGAGGAGGCCGAGGTGGATGAGGAAGAAGCGGGCACGCCACCGGCGCCCTCCATCTCACTTACCGACGACGCCTCTTTATTCACCAGGAGATCAAGACCATATGCTGACGATTCTCCCCTAAGCTTTAGTGGATCTTTATACGAGCCGGGAGGCTCAAGTGGGGAAGACCAGAAAGAACCAGTTCGTGGCAATAATTTACATGAAATTGCCTTAGTGCGGTTCCGAAACTGTCCAGAACAGAGCTTAAAACGCTGCAGTATCGACGCTTTCGTCGAACGAAAGTTCCCCTCGGAGAATAAGATAAATCGAAGAAGCACCCGCAGCACATCCAATGAAAAGAGTGCCACACAAAGACGATCGGTTAGTCGCAGTCACATCCCAAGGTGCAGAGGCAGAAGAAGGAGCCAGTCCAGGAGCCCAACAGAGCCAAAGCAAAGATCGAGTCCGCCCACCCACAAAAGGCGATCAAGTCCATCTAGAGAACACATTAGGTCTCGGAAGCGATGCTACTCTAGGGACCGAAGAGAGCGGCGTAGCAGACTACCATCTAGGCGCAAACTTATCTCGAGGTCCCGGAGCCCAGATCACAGAAGTCGTTCGCGATATCGTTCTCTAGGCAAAGGGTCAAGACATGCGTCGCCCTGTGCTGGGAACCGTCACAGATCCCTCAGATCTCCAAGCGTTGAACGGAGGCTTGGGTCGCGGAATTCGCCAGTACGCCGTTCTCGGTATCGGTCAAGGAGCAACTCTAGGCTTATCAAACATGGGGTAGCACATCGCATAGAAAGTAGGGCTTACAGGGGGGATCGTTCGAGGAGCAGGTGCCGGTCAGCAAGAAAACCCCTCCGAAAGTGTTCTAGAAGCAAATCCAAATCTGTAAGAATCACACAGCAGGAGCTTTCAAGACGCGCATCCAAGGCGCGATCAAAGAGTAAACACAGGCCACTAAAGACCGTGGCTTGCCGACGTTCCAGAAGCCGATCCAACAGCCCCCATACTCGCCTTCGCAGAGTTTCAAAGAGTAGCTCCCAGCCCGCACACACCCAACAGCGGAATACCACCTCGCCACCTTTGGCCGCAATATCGCCACGCCCCATTTCTCCGATAGTTACACTTCACGATAATCGAACTAGTCATCCAAAGGAGATGATCCAGTACCTGCTTCCTACCCCAACTGTTCCTCAAATTTTCTACAGGCAGACGAACTACACCCATACGGAGTACAGTGCGCATGCCGGCAACGTTACCGGATTCTTCGGGCAGCCTTTTCCGGTGCTGGAGCCGTACGACGTGCGCCACCGCTTGTCCACCACGCGTTCACTCTATTACGTAGGGCCCAACGATCTGCGGCACCATATCCAGGGAATATACTCGCACCAACCCGCCTTTAATGCCTACACCGAGTGGCCCACGGGGTTAACTGAGGATAACCATCCTAGTGGTTACTACTGAAAGGCTCCCTATGGTTAAGAATAAACATCATTACTTGCAATACATTTACATCATAGTTGGGTGTTCATACTAAAGTCGGTCCAACGGCTCCTTCTTGTTTTCTCTCCTACCAAAATTCAAAACGAAGCGGTCGACTTGTAAGAACAGTGGATGAGCACGCTCTTGATCTTCCTGACAAGCTAATAGTACCTCAGCACTGTGCTGTGCACTGTTTGAAATATTTAAATAAAACATATTGCTGAATTTCATATTGAACGTGCGCCCAATGAATGTACCAAGTTTAGCGTGGTGCTATTTTTTGTAGTTAAGATAAAAACAAAAAAGAATGCTATAGTCGAGTTCCTCTGTCGAGGATTCGCTCAGCTAGTGTGAATTTTCAATAATCATTTTTCTGGGATATCGATAGATACTGGGGAATAAAATGAGAAAAAATTTGAAAATTGTTCCAAAGTGACGACGGCCTGACCGGTTTAGGTCGTGAGAGTGGGCGCGGCAAAAAGTTATTTGGCAAATCGATAGAAATTTACAAGACTTTTAAAATTATGAACAAATTTTCAAAAATGTAGACGAGGCCGTTGGGAGTTAGAGCGTGGCAACATGGGTCAACAAACTTGCGCTGCGTCTTTCTAGAATCTGTATGCTGAATTTCAACCATCCAGCTTTAATATGTAGTTCCTGAGATCTCGACGGGCAGACGAACGTGGCCAGATCGACTCGGCTATTGATCCAGATCAAGAATAAATATACTTTATATGTTCGGAAACGCTTCCTTCTGCCTGTTACATACTATTCAACGAATCCAGTATACCCTATTACCAAAGACACTAGAATAACAAGATGCGTAACGGCCATACATTGGTTTGGCACTATGCAGCCACTTTTTTGGTGACGGCCAAAATTGCTCTCTTTCTGCTCGCTCACGCTGAGAACATAAGAAATCTAAAAATAGAATTTGCTTGCTTGTGTGAGTAAAAACAAGAGACGAGAACGCGTATATGTGTGCGTGTTGTGCTAGAAGACGATTTTCGGGCCGAAATCAATTCTGATCAAAGAAATGAATTTACATTGTACATATTAGGGTAGTTTTTTGCCAATTTCGTAGCAATATGATGAAATAAAATAATTTTTAAAAATTCGCGCCCTTCTTATTATAATTTTAAAGCTGTTTAAATTTGTTTGTTAAAATCATACGTGCATACGAGCATACGTGTGCACACATAAAGTTGTCTGCTATCACTGTATGCGTAGAAAAGAGCGGTTCGCTGTAGCGCTCTTCGCTCTCTCGCTCTCTAACAAAAATTCGAGAGAGCCTGGAGCCACCTCTAGAGCCACGGCCAAAAAATTGTGTGCCAAAAAATCGTATGGCGTTACGCATCTTGTTATTCTAGTGTCTTTGCTATTACTCTACGAGTAAAGGGGATAACAAACCTTTAGTTCGTAACGATGGACATACAGCCAGCAATGAAACTGTTAGACAACACTAAGCTTAAGTGTTGAGCAGCAAATAACAACAATTTGGTTATATTTGGTCGTTACAAATAATGTCACTTTATTTCTAAATCAGAATCCTGGATTTGCTGAAGCACCGGCACCAGAGAGGCGAGTTCCGTGAGCAACAAAGGGTCCCGCACAAGCCCGTCGTCAATGCCGCGGACAAGCTGCTCCATTTCAAACAGAAAGCGCCAGTCTTCCGCCTGCAGGTACCTGGATTTACCGTGGGTCTCCTGACTAGACTTTCTGAAGATGAGACGGTCAGACTGAAAGCTTCGCTCGGTTCGTACACAACAGCGATGGGTGTCAACATATTCCTTGTTGCATTGCAGACACACCGTGTCCCTTATATCCTTCTGGTCCTCCGTCGGAGTATTTGGTGTTCCATGCTGGCAGCAGGTGAGGCGCCGTTGTAGGGCGCCCAGATGCGTGTAGCCTTTTTTGCACACATGCCTCCCCAAAGTGATGGCGGACTGACTATCCCTGATGGCTGGATGCCTCAGCCGACATCTGTGGGCCACCAGCGCTGACTTCAGTTGAAACTGCTTCTGGCAGTACTCGCACGTAAGGTGTCCTGTCATGTGCTTCTCCTGGTAGTGGCGGCGGAGCCTTCCAATTTGCCGAAAATTCTGTACTCCGGGTCCATGCTTGTGGAATCTGCAATCGCTGCGTGGACAGTGGAAGCAGTTGACCAACTGGTGATCCGGAACAGGTAACTTGTGGGTGCATACAATGTGGTTGTGGTAGCGGACAAGACTCTTGTACACCTTGCCACACCACTCGCAACAGAAGCCAAGCTCATCCACAAGGTCACCCACGGCAACGACGGTGCACCTCCTGTTCTCCATTTCCACGCTCTCCTATTTCCATAGTAAAACTTATCTGATATGGCGCCGAGCTATCGACAGTGTTGGGTAAATTTGTGCAAGGCCCTTATGGTAAATTGAAATATCTTAGGTATAGCCATTTGATTGGTAATGCCTCAATATTCTAAATTTTAGAGTGCATAATTGATCAATTTTTTAATTAAGCTATTCCTAATGACGTAGGACCAAATACATTAGAATAAAAAGATGCGTGACGGCCATACATTGACCATACAAACGAGAAATTGTATATGTGTGCGTACTTGTGCTAGAAGACGATTTTCGGCCCGAAATAAATTTTCATTCAAGAAAATTTACATACATATTCTACATATTTGGAGTTTTTGGCAATTTTTTTGCAAAATTTCAACAGGGCACTGTGAGCAATACTTTTTAAAGCATTAACATTAATTTCATCAATATTTCAACTTATAAATAAAGTTGCTATCTAGAACTATAATTATTAGTTTTGTAATTTAAAACATAAATTTAACAAAATGAGAAAATACATATTTAAAAATATATTTTGTAAAAATAATACAAACATACATAGTTAAAAGTTAATATTTATAAAATAAATAAAAATATGCGACCTTTCTATTGTAAAATGTGCACAGATGCACTTGTCGGTTGTCACTGGATGCGTAAAAACAGCTGATGGCTGTAGAGTTCTCCGCCCTCTTGCTCCTAAACAAAAATTAAGAGCAGAATACTTTATATCCACCTTCTACTTCCTGAATTCTAGACATTTCTTACTGAGAGACAGGCGGCCCAAGAGATCTTAATCTTAATTGCTTGTACCTTTTGAAAGAATCTAGTATAACTTTTACTGGACGAATTCTAGACTATTAAAAATGTGATGATATATCAACACATTTATTAAAAGTGCGATCGTGACAGTTTTATGCGGCTTGTGAGCGCTAGAGTGGGCTTGGCAAAATGGGTTAACAAACTTGCGCTGCATCTTTGTCTCTAAAATCTGTATGCTTAATCTTAACCTTCTACCTTTAATAGTTCCTGAGATCTCGGCGTTCATACGGACAGAAGGACACAGCCAGATCGACTCGGCTATTGATGCTGATCATGAATATATACATATAGTGACGTATTCGGGTGGTCCAAACCGGCCACTTCAATTAAAACAGTATTGCACTTAATTGATTTTCCATAATGTATCCCAGCTGCGCAGCATCCGTTTCTAATAAAGAATTCTTTGGCAGCGGCACTCAGCCGTTCTTGTAAACATCCTAAAACCTGACATAAGCCGATTTGACTGCTCTCTTTGAACCTTCTCCTTATCTTAAGAACCCAAGAGCGAGGCTCTCCCGAGATACAAATATTGTTCAAATAATGAGGGTTCTCTCAATTCAATTTGCATTTGATTTTTACTCTTAAAAAAACTAAAACGTTAAAACTATTTCTCCGATCATTTTTTATTTCTTAGCGTTGTCCTTAGTCAACTGACGGGGCATTTATTCGACTCAAATAAAAAATATAACAACTAATTTTACTATATATATGTATATATTTTACTGTATATCGGAAACGCTTCCTTCTGTCTTTTACATATGTACATTTCAACGAATCTAGTATACCCTTTTACTCTACGGTTAACGGGTATAATAAGTTCTTTCTAAATGATTATGCTTATCATTTTAACAACAACATTTTAACCAAAAACGGTGTGATGACCAAACCATTTTCATATTCAGCATGAATTTACCGATTCAGACAAATCGTTCATACATACAAACAATATTATTACTTTACCATTAAACAAACCATTTCCAAGAAAGAATTTTTCATAGACCTAAAGCACATCGACTTTGTGGGTGGATATACATACATATGTACAATTTTTCGACTCAACTGTTTACACTGTAGTTTTACGAAAGAGAATTTCGATTTAAAAAATTTTTAGTTTTCGATGGTCGACCATTTGATTTATAAATAAGCAGTATTATCTTTAATTAGGCTGCTTTTAACTGCAAGTGCAGTTTATTCATACGATTACAAAGCATGACGATAGATGATTATGCTATTAGGTTTGATTAAACCATTTTTATGAAATATAAATTATTATATTATAAATATAAATTAATTATAAATTTACAAACTCTTATTCCATTCCAGAATCGATAGTTCTGGAATGATACTAGTGCTCAGCAACGCCAAAACAGTCAATAATAGATATTTGAAGTGTCAGCGGAATCGACGTCTGACAAAACAACTGCTTCACTTCATTAGAATTGTGTGATATATTCCACAGACCAGATCATTGGAAGAGAAGTCAATCGTGCGTGAGAGAAGCCAGAAGAGAAGCCACCCGCGACATTCCGAAGTAACCATTTCTGTAGGGTCAGACGTACATACAAACAACATTCATATAAATTGCTCGTGCTGTTCATTGGTTACCGCCTTTAGTCGCTACCTCGCTCGCACACGCGCTCAACACCTACCCTTACCCGTCAAAAATACCGACCTTCTTCTTGCCACGCCCGTAAAGATGGCTCCTAAGAAGCATAGTGGGTTTATGATGTTCGTAAACGAGTGGAGAAACCGGAACGCCGAGGGCCGACGCATGACGCTGGCGCAGGCTGTTTCCCACTGCGGCACCATATGGGAGGTAAGTTTTGGTCGATGCTGCGGATCTACCCTGTAATAAATGAAGCCTTTTCAGAAAATGAACACCCAGCAGCGTGGTCCGTACAACTCAGGCGGCAAGGACGCAAATGTGGCGCAACGCGCCAAAAGGGAAAGTTCCAACGGCCACGGCCAGGTGGACAAGGCCCAAAGGGAGGCCACCGAGAGCTTGATGGACATGAAACGTACCATCGAGCGCCTCGTGCTAAACGCCAAGATGTCCCATGGTAAGTCACACATTTCGAAGACATTTGGATTCGACTAACTCCAATCGCTGCCGCAGATCTGGAGAATGCCAAGTTTGTCTTCGTTGCCTTCAACTACTTCACTAAAGCCTTGACCACCGACGTCTATGTGCCCGCCGAGTTTGCGGCATGCGAATATTCGTTGAAGGAGGGAATCCGATCCATCTACAGCACCATGATTGACCCCGGTCAGATCATTTTTGGGCAAGGTAGCGATGCCCTGCTTCACTCTTCAACCACTCACGACCTGCCGCTGCCGCCCAACGCGCTGGGGGAGAAGAACATGACCAAGCTGTACCGCAACATTGTTGACTACTTATCCAAATGCCAGGGAAAAGGCAAGACCCTAGTAGTCTTTACACCCGCCGAAAATATTACCATGGTGAAGTCATGCTTCCGCTATTTGGAGTGCGATGATGACTTCAGGGACGGGGGCGAAAAAATCCAGGTGTTTGATATCCAGTACTTGCTATTCATATTGAAGAAGGAGGTCATGAATGTCGCTGATTTGAATGACGAGAAAATCAACAAATTCGCGACGGATGCTTTTTTTAAGAAAGACTTTTTCGAGTTTACCGCAGGGATTGCGTGTCAGGTAAGATTCTGTTCCCAATTCTGATAACCCCTAGTTGACTTCCTTCCTGATTACTTTTGCAGTACCACGAGGATAATGATCGAACCAAGTACTGTACCCAGAGTATGGTGACTAGATGGGCGTATACCTTCACTGATTTTATGTGCGGAGACCTGGCCATAACCGTCCAACCCGGAAAGCACATACCTGCCCAAACAAAACCCAACTACCTTATCATAAGCTCGTACGCCTCCTCACTCGACCACGAGTCCTCCTTCGACTCTTTTTATTCGCTTCCCGGATCTGGGGTCAAGAAGGAAAGCCAACCCGAAGCTTGTTCGCTTTCTAGCAGTCGACTTTCCGTCGCATCAAGCTCCTACAAGCCCATAGACCACACTTCCTTTGCCGCAAATTTAAACGAAGTTTCTGAATTCCCCAGCCTCGGCATGCGTAATTCTAGTAAGCATCACGGTATCGCCGCTAGTGCTCAGCGGGAATGGAACGCTAGGAACTTACCGACGCACTCGCGTTTAATTCGGAAGGTTTCAGACAACGACTTCTCCGTAAACGGCGCTGATGGGAAACTTAAAAAATAAGCCACTTTGGTCTATCAATTGGACTAAGAAACAATGATTCCTTATAGATAATTTTCTTATCGCATTAAACTGTACAAATACTATTACTTGTATTTAAAAATAAATTCGTTCAAACGGACAGGGCCAGCATCAAGTATTTATTTATTTTAGTTCTGCTAAATAAATATTTTTAAGACCTAATATGTGGGCAGTAATGAAAGAAAGACATGATATTTTTGATGGCGACAAATTCTAATTAGCTAAGTGGGGCCAAGCTCAAAATAATCTATGTTTATGGTATTCCATGGAAATGCAGTTGTGCCATTAGAAACTGCTCCTATTAAAACCCCTGTTAAATATTGTGCATAAAATTGTTCAACGGGTCATTATAATACAAAGTGCAAAGGCCAAAAAGAGTCGAGTTCATATTCTTACACTTGTAGCTTTTTAAGTGGCTCGACTTGGAGAGGAGTTTTTAGAGTTGCGAGATACAGATGCAATGCTTTGCGGATCTTGCTGAAGCACGAGACGAGTAAAGGCTAAGCTGAGGAGAAGTGCCTGGCCTAGAAGCTCGCGCTGGTAGCGCTCTTGTTGTGAGAATTCGAGGCGTAGGTCAGCGGGAAAGTCGATCTGTTTGTGCAGCTTCAACGGGGGCTCTGTTTCGGGGATCTGATGTTCCACGTTGTAATGGGTTCGCATCATGGCCAATATCGTATCCTCGGACGACACGCGCTCAGTACCCACCATGTGATTAAATAGTCGGGCTGAGAGAAAACGTCGCATGTAGTAGACGTTGTTCGTCTTGTTCTCGTCGCCATCTGATCGGGCCATCAAGGAGAAGCTCATGATTGCGGAAACCTGGGCCTTCTGGATGTTCACGTTCTGTTGATCGATGCTCCCTGGGTTGCTGCTGGCCTGGGCCATTTGTGGACTCTCCATGACGTAGCAATCGGCCACGGGTATCTGGTGAGATACATAGAGGCATCGGCGGGAAAGTTCTGACAAATGCAGCTTCTTGTCGTTCAGCTCATGGTGCTGCCAGTGCGTGAGCAGACAGGGAGCTTCGTTGCTTCCGATCTTTAATCGCGCCCAGCTTACACTGGTCACTCCGATGCGCACCCCTACAGCAGATACAATACGTGAACGCTGTCCCTCGTCCATGGCCGGTGTTATAAAGGGCGCGACTCGTGCAGTCTTTGGTCTATTTTCCCCTACTTGTGCGCTCCCACTGCTCGGCGGCGCAAGCAGACTCTTAAAGAACTTGGTGGTCACCTTCAGTCCGAATCCCTCCACATACAGGATGTCGCTGAGTTCCTGCAGCGGTCCGTGACGGTTCTTCCAGTTTTGCAGCTTGGTTGCCCTTGCCTTGGTTATGTCGTAGCTGGGCGGGATAATCAGTATTTGTGCAAGGCAAAGTGCAGGAGTGGCTACCTACTTGGCTATCTGATTCATGCTGCTTTCATTAATCGTCTTCAAGATCTTCAAACGATCTGCATCCGAGTAGGCGGGCAAGAGGCCGATGGCTTGGTCACATTCCGGCTGACCCGATCTGTGTTGCTGCGTGGACGAAAGTCTTAGGCATTTTGTCGTTACGCCCAACAATGATCGCCGGCACAACATATTTTCCAGTATATGATTTATATTTGTTGTTACTTAATTTGATATCGTCTATACAGCTGTTCGGTTAGTGGGACCAAGCTCATTTTTTCAGTTTTTCTAATTAATCGATATACAATGCTACACCATCGACGGCTACAAACAATTTATAGCAACTAATTGTTAAGTGAAAAAGATGAGAGAAAAGGCATGTATTTCACACAGCAATCATTATACATTTTAGGTAAAACTACAAAGGAAATAATTTATAAATATAATATAAATCACATTATTAATTAATTTTTAAAGAAGAAGAAACTGGAGCAGTCCGTATAGTATGGCTAAAGAAAAATGCTAAAATCGCAGCACTGCACGCTCTCTGTCCTCTCACATTCTCTTTCACTCTCGCTGCGGGAACTCGAAGTTCCAGTCGGAACGTCAACGTCGAGTGGGCAGTCGTACGTCGATTGTTGAGCGGCTGTGGCACATATATAAACAATAAATACAATTCGTAATTTTAATTGAATTAAGACAATAACAACAACGGTTTCTGGGACTCGGTTGCCTTGCCATATGTGACACAAAGCACACACATGCGACCGTAAACTCAGAACTCTGTATTTGCGCGAATGTGGGTGCATAAAAGTGAAATTTCACAGCGACAAGTGGAAAAGAAAACGGAGAAAGGCAGAGCTGTGGCCAAAAGAAAATCCTGGTCATGTCATGCAACAATAACAACAACTATAAAAACAAAACCACGTACGGCTATTCGAACAACAATGATACCAACTGCATCATGCAGAAGCCAGTGCCCGCCTCCACCGCACCCGCCTTCCCTCAGCTGATCCAGGCCAGCTGTTCCAACGCCGTGGAGGTGGATCCACCAGACAGCATTGTGGGGGCTGCCGGCAACTCCGAAGCTCTCTTCGCCGCCCAGCGCACACCGGACACGTCGGAGGACAGCGAATGTGACCCGTTTCTAGCCAGTCGGAGAGCTACCCGCTCCTCCGCCACCACCTCTGTGCTACACAACCGGAAGCGCAACTCGTGTTGGGGACGAGCCCACAGCTTTCTCACCCGCAACTGGTACCTGGGCTGCTTAGTGCCCGCCACCATTCTAGGCGCCCTCGTCTTCATCGGATGGGCGACGCGGGACTATGCTCGCCAATTGCTCTTTTGGATCGAAATGCAGAACGCCTGGATAACATTTGCCGTCTACATGGGGCTCTTCGCTCTTGTCAGCTTCCCCGTGGTGGTGGGCTACTTCGTTCTGCTCATCACCGCCGGTTACCTGTTCGGCTGCCTGCGCGGTTGGGTCACCGTGATCCTGGGCGCCAATATCGGCATAGCCGTGGCCCATGCCACCATTCGCAGCTGCCGGCACCGCATTCCCGTCCAAAGGTGAGTTGCGCGTCTGGTGACACTTCATCGACTTCTTAAAATCATATATTTATGCGTCTTTAGTTTAAAACTGCTTCGATATTCCAGAAACTAATTTGTGCACTTTTACACGTCATAAGCGGCATAAAGCGTAAAATTTAAAAAGCTAAAAATCGAAGCTCCGTTGAAAATACAGAGTTTATTTATCTGTTCGTTGAGTAGTGTTAAATACTACGCATACAAATCCCCAACTGTTGAAAATTAGGTGTACTATCTTCTAAAGTCATGCGCTTTGCTCTTGTAGGTACACTCCGTTGAAAATAATTAATTGTGTCTATGTATCCTTGATAAAGATCTCCAACCGATTCCATTTGTCCGTTTGTCTGTTGTGATTTAACAAACTAATCCGCGCAATTTGGTTTTAAGTCATTGCCGCGATCACAAACGCAGTAACCTGTTCTACACTTCTTAAAAAATATTTCAGTTTTTAAATAATAAATTCATCTCTCCAATAATCAAGAAACAGTGGTCACGCACAAAACGTTAATATTTTTAATACTTTTAAGCGGAAAACTGATCTTTGTATTGACAAGTGCTACAGAGTCCATATGCCCATTTTACGAGTAGTACATATTTAAATTTATTGCGATCAGGGAACCCTATCTTCCATAAGTCTCGCTTTCTTGTATCTAGCCCTTATATTACCCATTGCTCTGTGTGCTTTTTGTATTCTCCAATGCTGCGGTTTCTTCGAAATTTTAAGTATTATGCCTGGCAAGAGGTGCGTCGCGGTTGTTCCGTAGTGGCCCCACCGGATAGGAGTGATGTGCTTCTGGTGCTGCCAACGGTCTGGCCCTCCGAGCTTACCAAGAGGATCCGCCCGCTCTCAGTGCCCGACCTGATCGAGAAGTTCTCCTGCGATGCCCCTGGCGGACAGTTCGCCACAATGTCCGAGTACCTGCGCAGCGATCCACGGCCCGACGGAGTTCTCCTGCCGGATGAAATTGATCTGCACCGAAAAATGTCCCTGGACGACCTTAATTCTTATATGCACGCGAAGGACGCATTCAAAGAGCCGCACAGGAAAAACCGCATATTTTCGCACGTTCTTGTGGTGGCCGGAGCTGACTCAGCTCGGAGTTACCCCTTTCGGCAGAGGCCTGACTTCCTCTATCTTTGCGACTGCTTGAGACCAGGGGCAGCATTGGTTCTCACCCGCAGCCGAAAGCGAAATACTGGCGCGTTGCTCTTTCTTTCCCAGGATGTGGACTCCCAGCTGTCCACCATTTTTAGCCATATGCACTACGTGGACGACGTTCTGCCCCTCGCAATGCTTAAGAAAAGTTTACTCTGGCTGTTAAGGGATCACTCGCCCGAGCTATGGCACTTCTACGACCCATCGAGTCCTGTCAGTTGTATAGTGCAAGAGGTGGCTAATGAAGCCAAGATTCCTATGGGCAATCCCCGATACATCCTCCAGTACACACGCACCGTCAAGACCTCGCGGGAGCTGAGAGCCCTGCGTCGGGCTAACGCCACCGCTGCGGACTCCATGGCGGAGGTAATCGCACAGCATCATCAGATTCCTCAGGAGCTGGCCGCTTCATTTGACTACAAGTGCCGTTTGCGCCACGCTCGTCCCGACGTGACAAAAACTTCGTGCGGATTGGATGGCAATGGGCTGTGGCAGATGGACGCTGGATGTCAGTACGGAGGCTACGAGGGGGGACTGGCCAGATGCTGGCCCAGCTCGGGGCGATTCACGCCGCCCCAGAAAATGATTTATGGTGCGCTGTTGGACATGCGTCGGGATCTGTGCTCGTTGATACAGTACGCAGGATGTGAGGGTGCCGTCCGCACACCTCTGGAACTGCACGCCGCCTATTTAATCCTTCTGGCTCGGCACCTAAGGGAGCTCCGCGTGTTGCCTAAGGGTGTCAGCAGTGCAGCCGAGACAGTGGAGTTGGCTCGCAAGTACAACTGCTCCCCAGTCGTGGTCTCGCACGTGGGTCTGGGAAAGCGAGACACCAGTCGCAGACTCCTTGACTATCCCTTCGCTCCCGGAAACGTGATGTCGCTGCGGCTGTCAATCTCTATTCCCGATGACTGCTGCCAGGCCTACCCCGAGTTCCGGGGCATTCTTTGTCAGCTTGGCGACACCCTGCACGTCCGGGATGATTACTCCGTGGATCTACTTACCGCCGCCTGCCCCAGCGAGCCCCAGGACATAGAAGTCTGTCTACCTGCAAGCCGAACCAGATCGCATAGATTGCGGAATGACGGTGATCAAAGTGGATCTTGTGACACACGACAATTGCAAAGCCACGGTGACGGCGACTGAGCAAATACATTTGCCCAAGGAATATCTGATAAGGGCAGTTATTCCGCAAAATCGATATCGCGTATCCACATCGCCGGTACATATAAATGTGTTGTATGTTTTGTATATAGGTACTAAACGCTCATTTGTCATTAAACCCGTTTGCAATTAAAACCCGCCTCATTGGGTAAATCCCCCTTTAACGCTCAGTCGGTTTTGATCTCCTTATCAGACATTTGTCGCGCCTGATAGCAGCAAGCTTTTAATTTCCGACAATTACTAAACTAGGTTCCAATACCCAGCGGACATAATTAATCAATTACAGAGGCTTATGAATTTTCTTTAAAAATAACACATTTATTTAACATCACATTTACCAAATAGGCACACCTAATTAAAGGTTATTTGTGTGATAGCATGAAATCAATGCCTACCAATTTTTATGAGGGAGCGTAAACTGTTTCATCGACGAACGGTGGAACTGGCTGATAGCCCCAATAATCATTTCCTGATTGTTGGATAAACTCAATTAGAGTCAGTAGTTGGGTGTAATTATGTATATATGTACATATGTATACTTAATAAATTAAGTGATGAGACCCGTTCGATTGCATCTATTTGCAGGCTGATCAAGAATGATACGGGACGAGCCATTCTTCGCGTCATTTCTGGCCCAAAGGCATTTCGAGTCGTTCTCTTTACCCGACTTACCCCCATTCCCTTCGGAGTGCAGAATGTGATATTCGGAGTAAGTGACTAGATTTTGTCAGATCTATTGTTATTCTTGAACTTGTTGTTCAGAAAAGGGCGAGTTCGAAATATCTAGATATTCTCTTATTGTTTGCCAATTTGTCACTTCAAGAATTTTATTTATTAACTTTAAGAATTCGAACGTAAAATTAAATGGAACAAATTGAAAATGGACCAAATATTCGTCACACTGACATGTAAATAAAATTTTGCAAAGCTTTGTGAATCTATATGAATAATTATTTATACTGCAATATTTAAATAGCTAATTATACGAATAATACAGAGACGGTTACGTTGTATACCTAATATATGTGCATATTCGTCAAGTTTCTATGCAGTTAAACTGAACAAAAACCAGTTTTCCTTAAAAATTAGGTGCTAAATCATGGCACGCTTAAACCATTTAGTTTCTATATCACACTATTATTTTCACAGATCAGTTCCATCAACACAAGAGACTACCATGTGGCCACGCTGATTGGTTTGCTGCCAGCCCAAACCATCAATGTTTACTTGGGTTCCACGCTAAGGTCCATGCATGAAGTGCTCAGTGATAACGATACCAAACTGACGGGGTATATCAGCTTCCTGTTTGAGGTATGTTCGCTTTGGATCGCAATTGACCTCTTCTTAGATCATATGCCTAATAGTTTTTGAGTTTGTACATTTGAATTGCTTCATTATTGCTGTTTAATAAGTCCACAAGCTCTTTGTTTAATTATCTTGTTTTATCTTAAGTTATTTAATCCACAATGTGTCTTTTGTGTCTTTAAGGTAATTTGCGGCGTGGCCTTGATGTTCTGGGTATTGCAGAAGGCCAGAAAGGAGCTGTCTGAGACGTTGCTGAGCGCTGATTACAATAACGAGGGCAAGCATCCCGACGTACAAGTTTAACAGGAGCCACTTGGGGAACGGAGTCCTACAGGACCCCCAGCCAAAGAGAATCTCCTGGACTTTAACAGAAGACTGCGTTTTTGCATTACCTAGTTCAAACTAAGGCGGTTTTCGAGTTGTTTTATTTATTTATGCTCAAGGCAATGCCATTGAAACCAAACATTAAGCTAGCCTTAGCAGATACGGATTCAAATCACACTCGTTCCCTAAAACTGTATGAGGGTGTGTCATGCTTCACATCACACATTACTTCTAAGAATTCCTGAGATGTACATTTATAAATAAGTCAAAGCCTCGCTCAAAGACCGCTAGCTCGAAGACTCGATTGTTGGTCATAATGCTGCTCTATAATGTTGTTCAATTATTAGTTTGTAAGCGAATAAGCAAATAAATGAGCTCTAAAGTACAACTTTTCTACATCATCATTGTGCTGTTTCTCCAACTGCGAGGGCTCTTGCTCATATGAAATTTAAACGCTTCCTCCAGTGTCTCCAGGGCAAATTCCACGTCTTCGGCACAAAGACACAGTGGCGGTCTCATGCTCAGCACCTGAAGAGAAGAGGAAACTTCAAATAATGCGAAAATTATTATTATATTAATGACCCTCCGTCCTACAGTGTAGCATCAAAAAATGTAATCTGGAAATTTTACATTTCATGGGATCTTTTTACTGGTCAAGGCCAGGTACTAAATTTAAAACTGAAACAACAATTGTTGTTCTAAAAGATTGTGCTTTAGGAATAACTTGTAAGGTAATTGTCAAATAATGTTCGTGCGCTTAAACTTTTGAAAATCTACATTGGTACCCAATTTTTACACGTTTAATACGTGCTATATATGTAGTGCATACTTTCAGTCATTTTGTATTTAATGCTTATGTTGTGTCAAAATTTTATATGTATATCCTGCTACCAATAATTTATCCTTTTCGAACCGTCCAAGATGCTAGAATTTGCATTTTCAAAAAGATAGAGCTTGGGAATGTCTTCTGATTTCTATATAAATAAATGGTTATACCGATTTTTAAGATAAGTGGGTGAGTACATTTAGAATGGTGCGTATGCTGATCGTAGATTATAGCCATATTCCGAGCTTAGGGTTGCCAAGTAAATTACAATTTGGAATCGAAGTGCTGAGGATTATTTTTTTTTTTCATGTGCAAATATCAACTTGAATCATAAAAGTGTACACGTGTGCAATCGAGGTTTTAGAGAATCCAAGAGTGAGTTATGTGTAAGTTTGACAAGAGCGTTTGAGGGATCAATATGGAACTACTTCACTCCCACAGATGGTAATGGCAAAGATGCAAGGTAATCTGGCTAGCAGTAGACTGTGGATTTTCTGGGGTGATTTGCCCCGCCCATTTGGGAAACGCAGTAACATATACTAGTCTTGTGGGATCTTCAACAATTTAATGTATAAAAACCAATTCTTTTAAATATTGAACAGTTGACGATTTAGAGGTCCATAAGTCTTTGTTAGGAGTAACTACTTAGAGATCTGCTTAGATAGCTTAGATAGTTAATAAATGCAGCTGAGACCATCCTACAAACGCTCTCCCGTGTATGTGTACTCGTCTTCTCCAATCTTCATTAGTTATTCTCGGGTAGAGTCTCCGTGATGGCCAGGGCCAGCACATCCACGGCGAACTTGGCATCAGCCAGCGTGATGCACATGGGAGGCTTAATGCGCAGAACCTGTGGAAATGGAAGGGAAATGATGCACACGTAGAAACAGGAGAAGATGATCAAAGAGTCGTTCTCGGTGGAGACTCTTCAACGAACACGAATTTTTGTTAGTCGGACGTGCAGTACGAAGACAAACGAGCCCAAATGAGGATGAACTTATCCCTCAAGAAGGCTCACTTACGTTTCCATGAAGACCGCCGCGTCCAAGGAGCACTCCTTGGTCCTTGCACTTCTCCCAGATGTCCAGGACGTGGGGCGTAGCCAGAGGGGTACGCTTTTCACGATTGCCCACCAGCTCGACGCCGATCATCAGGCCTTTTCCCCGCACGTCGCCAATAATCTCGAAGCGCTGCTGCAATTCAGCCAGACCTTTGAGGAAGTACGTGCCCACTTCAAGGGAGTTGCGCTGCAGTTGCTCCTCCTCGATCACGTCCAGCACGGCAATGCCCACGGCACTGGCCATCGGGTTCCCCCCGTAAGTGTTAAAATGCAGGGCCTGGCTCAGGGATGCCGCGATCTCTGGCGTGGTGACAACGGCTGCCAGTGGGAAGCCGTTCCCAATGCCCTTGGCCATGGTGACTATGTCGGGGACATAGTCGTGGCTCTCGAAGCCCCAGAAGTGCTCACCGGTTCGCCCGAAGCCAGTCTGAACCTCGTCGGCCACAAAGAGTCCTCCATTAGCTCTGACCAGAGCTGCTGCCCGCTTGAGGTACCCTTTTGGGAACTGAACCGTTCCGCCGACCCCCTGGATTGACTCTGCAAACATAGCAGCCACCTTGCCGCGCGGCAGGGAATACTTGAAGGTCTCCTCCAGCTCATTATAGTAGGCGTCACCGGCCTGGCAGCCTACGGTGCACTGGCATTTGCGGGTGGTCTGCACAGGGGAGTCCCGGCAGTTTGAGCCGCCCCAAATGCCCTGGTACGGATCGGGGTTCATCACGTGCACAAGTCCGCTGTTCACCCCGGGCAGTGGAAAGCGCCAGGTGGAGTGTGCCGTGAGGCCCATGGTGTAGGGGGACATTCCGTGGTAGCAGTTGCGCAAGGAAAGGATATCCTGGTTGCCTGTGTAAAGGCGCGCCATTAACATAGCAAGATCGTTGGCCTCCGAACCGGAGTTCACAAAGCACACGCTCTTGAGGTCTCCTGGGAACTTGGCCACCAATCGCTCGGCATACTCGTGGATCTTGGGGTGCATGTAGATGTTTGTCGTGTGCCACAGTTTGGCAGTCTGCTCGCTGAGCGCCTGGTTAACCTTTCTAGAAATGAACAAAATATGCCATTACATTCTTAGAGAAAAGGAGCAATAAAAAAACCATTACAATGTGCGGTAGTTTAAAAAATGCTTCACTAAAGTTAACTTAATTTTTGAAGATAACCTAACGAGACTTAGTCCATGTATATTTATTTTTATTTTACAACAGAGCATCTATGTTTTAATGGCCCCATAAAAAGAGGTAAGTAATTAAATAATATTAAATTGCACAAAAGTTGGCATTATCAGTTTTGCCCTCCATTGTAATGTCCTATTTCTTGAATCGAAAATAAAACGACAATTCGGTATTTGCTTAAACCGAATTAAATCACACTTAAATCTCATTTTTAAAACATTTTAAAAATCCTCTTTTTCTTATCAAATAATAAATATGTATTTATCATTTAAATTCATATCATTTCCTTATTTGCGTAAAGCCTAATAATTTTCCCTCCTGCTTACGGGTGACAATGTCCAACGGACACAGTAACGATTCCACCAAACATGTCCAGGTAGCGCCGGCCCTCATGATCGTACAGCCACTGCATGTGGCCAGCGTGGATCACAAGTGGCTTTTTGAAGTGGGCCAGCAGATTCGGTGTCAGGTGGTTGCGTCGGGTCTTGAGAATCTGCTCGTAGGTGGAGCCCTCGTAGGCCGCCGGGCGGTGGTTGCAGTCGGGCATCTCGCCCTGCATCTGTGCTATCATGGCGGGGGCTGCCTTTGAGTGCACCGATGAGCTGGAGCTCCTACGGACCGAGGACCTGGGAAGGAGCTGCCGGGTCTGAGCTGTTAGGCAAAAGGAGAAAAATGTTCAAAAATGAATACCGTTTTTATTGAAAGCTGGCTCATTAGCCTTTTACTGGTATTGTTTAGATCAATATTAATCCATACCAAATACCAGATAGTAATGTTTTCTTTCGCTTTACCAACTGAGAAAGGAGTATCTAACATTCGAGGAAATCGTTTGCTTTGCTTGTACTTTTGACTGTTAATTAAGCACTTGGTGTTCGATCAATGTTTGATACGATTCGAAAGCTAAGATACTCCTAAAAAACACATTTGTCGCAAGCAAAAGAAACAAGACTTTTAACCGTTCTCATTTGAATGTTGTGCTCAGAGCAACGATCTATGCCCTTGAGCTTAAATTTTCATGCAAGAAAATCATTTACTACCTATTTAATATTTATTACGAAGGAGAACTCAATCCAAAGGGAACGAATTAAAAAGCACACAACACTTTTTCAGCATCGACTTTTCAAAAAATATAACATTCGTGTCTAATATATGAAGTTTCCAAACTTGGGTTAGACACTAAACTTTCAGATAACAACGTAAAAAAAATTACTTATCTGAGAAATGCAACCCTTCCGAAACCACCAGTTCCGTTTTTATACCCTTTACACGTAAAGTAACGTTAAACAATTTTTTCTCATTGTACTCCCCAATTTCTATCGGTATCGCAGAGAAACGGGTATCTGATAGTCGGGGACCTCGAAAATAGCATTCTCTCTTGTATAATACTCAAATCCTGAAACTCCTGCATCTGTTACCAAAGTTAAGAAAGAAACACCACATATCTTAAACACATAATTTAATTTAGTTAAGGTAGGATTGAAAATTTTTTTTATCTGAAACATCACAAAAGTAGTTAGTAAATTTCAAGATTAAAGATCAGTCGTATGTATACAACATGTCTATTTTCACAACTGTTGATATTGGCATAAATTGAACTAGAACGCAATTTCCTAGTAAACTTGTGTTTGCCCGGCGTATTTATTTAATCAGAAAAGTGTGCTGCTCTTGCCCACGTGAGGTTCGAGTTCTGAACTATGCACAATTCGTAAAAAGGTCATTGGCCGTGGGAAGTGTTCTCCAATTGCCTGTATTCAAATGCTTCTGATGCGCAATTGGGACCACAACTGGATTGTTTATTAAGACTGAGCAGATCTACACAATTCAACTGATAAGAACTGGCCCCCTGCCAACAGCCTAGGCCACTTTAAAACCTAGTGAGATTGGGACTAGCTTTGGACTGCCAGCAACCTGTCAAAGTAAAAACTCTTATCACCCTTATCTGAACAAACACTAAATTTGACCGAACGTGGCGTTTAAATTACTTTTACACTGCGTATGCTATGTCCACAGATTCTTAAATAGTGGCAAGTAACTATATAAGATTCTAGTTTCCATCAGAGTCAGGCGATTTTTCTTTTCAGCTGTAATGTAAATGAATTACAACAAAAGAGGCCAAAATGGGGAAAACTTACCTAACACTCGCTTGGATATCATTTTTGGTTTCGGATTCTTTTCTACGCTCCTATCACTTTCTATGTAAACTTTTCTGGTTTGGATGCACTTTTTGAACTCGAATCAACTGTGTGGCACGTGTTTTTCGCGAGGACAGTCGTCCACTAGTAACGGCGGAGGTGAAGCAACTGATAGGCGGGCACGATTGCGATTCCAGTGACGGCGGAGAAAGCTCGATCAACGGAGAGCTTTGGTCTCTGTTGTCAGATTGGAGAGCAAAGTCAAGGCCGCGGATAAGCACTCTCGTTCTCCCAAGTGGGAACTGTTTTGGTAACGCTTGGAGGTGTTTGGGACAGTAGGTAAACCAGTTTGTTGTCTCATAATAATTTATTTCAATTCTTGCTTGCTACGTACTGAAGCACAAACTACTGAAGTGCTTAGGTAATCCTTTGTTCTTAACAAAAAATATATCGCATTTGCTCTTCTTTTCAATCGCTGTGCGGGACGTCCTGTCCCGGATCAGATTCGCCGTTTTTCTGGAGTGGCTGGCATTTAACATTGCAGTGTAATTTCCACTAGCCGTCGATAGTTAGGTCCTTCAATATGCTATATCGATTTATCAAGTATGAATTATATATTTTGCTTTATCAACCAACATCACGAGTTTGCGCTTTGATTCTCACATTGCCCATCCCTCCCTTAATTTTCCCACCAAATATAACCCAATGCAACAGATAATACGGAAACATAAAATGTTTGCGGGGTCATCTAAAAACAAGCTCAATGCGAAGTCGTGGGATACAGTGTTTACACAGAAAACAATAACCTATCTTCGTATATAACGTCCACTTTAAAGCCTCCATCCCGGGGAGATCAGTTAAAGTCAGTGTACAGATCGGGACTTCTGGGCGCTGCTGTTGGCTGGGCCGGTTGCTCTAGGCTAGCTGCCATCTGTCGCAGATTTTCGACGCCAGTTAGCAATTGCCTGCAAGGAATGAATAAAAGTAAGCATGTTCGTTACTCATTACTCTTCGTTACTCTTACCTCAGATTCTGTTCAGCGGTGTCGGCGGCGCGCAGCAAATCCCTAGACAAATGCTGTGTTCTGGACGGTCGTTCTGCGCTAATCCCGCTGCTGGTGGAGGCTTCACTGTCTCTACCAGGTGTCGCCACTGGAACTCCTCCTGTTGCGCAATCAGAACTTCCAGAACTTCCTCTTAGAGAGCGAAGTTCCGCCTAAAAAGTACGAATTTTCAATTTGACATTATTGCTTGAATATTTCCCGAAATTTGCGGGTTTAAATAAAATATTTTAACAAAACGCAGCATGATGATAATTCTTCCAGAATGTTACAATGCCATTTGCCATAGTAATATGAGATCAAGGCATTTCAACTTTCGGGCATTACCCTACCGATCGTGACACCCACCTCTAGTTGAGCCAGCTGTCGCCTTAGGTGTTGCGTGGTTTGCGTATTGGTCGTCGTGGCTAGGGCCTCCCGGCGCCGCGACGTCTCTGACAGTTGCAGAAGCTGCTGCTCAAACTCGCTGGCCCGTCTGGTCTGGAGATTAAGTTCCGCACGAGCTTCCTGCAGCTCCCGCTGTAGACGTTCGTTCTCCTGTCTCAGTGTCGACAGTTGCAACGTACCTTCCGCCTCCTGGGGAGGCGAGTCAATAGGGTTGGAGGGCAGCCCGATAGCTACGTCAGCTAGTCGCTGAGACGAGTGAATTATGGAACCGTCGGACAGAAAGTCGGGCAGCATTTTGACGGTAGAGCCGGCGGTTGGTTCGCCAGTTGGACCGGGGAGGGCGGCAGCACTGGAACATCTGGGTGCGAGAGAGGACGGCAGAAGCCCTACTGCTCCGCTCGACGCTTCAGCTCCAACCAGAGGGGAGTTTGGCGGAGAGCTCAGAGCATCCTGACCGGCGCACCAAGCATCCGGCAAGTGATCCTGCACGAAGTCTGGCAGGGCTGATGCTGCAGCAGCACTACCACCGGCTCCGCCGCCAGCTACATTGCATGTATCCAGGGGCAGGTCAAGCTTCATCTTGGGGCCGGCAGACAGCACAAGTCTGGTGGGGCGTTGGTCGCGGTTTCCAGTCGGCCGACGACGGGGCGATGACGAAGGGCCTGGCAAATGGGGAGGCATATCGTAGTTGGAGTACGAGCGTGGCACGTAGCGCGAGCCAACGGCAGGTTGCTGGTTGGAAGCGGATGGAAAAATATCTGCCCATGAAGGCGGAGAGTGAATGGGAGTTAAAGGCACAAGTTGGAATCGTATTTCAAACTTACCGTCGTCTATTCTTTCATCGTAATGCCTGTTTGTGTTGCGCACCTGAGCCAGAGCCACATGGTCGTCATCATCGTTATCCAGAGCGTCCTGAACAGCATCGTGACCCAGCCGATGATCCGGCCTCAAGCGGTGCTGAGATTGCGACCCGCCGCTGCTACTGGATGTGCCTCCCCCACATGATGCGTACTCCGCCAGACTCGCCTGCGAGTCAAAACTACTGAAGCGCGGGGATCGCTTCATTCTAGAGGATGCACTGCTGCCGTTCACATCAGGCGGCTGCATATGGGAGACAGAGGCTGACTGAGGTACCTTAGGTCGGGCACCCGTTGACGTTTGCACGGCAGCCGAGGTCACCGTGCTAGTCGGGGCAGTCACCGTTCCGGTACTGCTTAGAAAATGTTTAAAGGAGAACGATGACGAGGAAGCTGCTGCTGGTCCCGCTCCTCCCGTGGACGTTGTGGTCCGTATGCTGGGGAAGTCCGCTCCGCGGCCGTTCATACACACGTCCGCCACGAGATCGTTTACCCCCAAAGCGGCCGGCGCGCAATCTTTTGAGCCCATTGTCGTCTCGGTAAGAAGCGCTTGCTGTGCGGCTTGTGGAATCCTCTGCTGCGGATTGGCCGTGGCCGCCGCTTCGGTCGCACTTCCATTTGCCATTTAATTGTAAACGCGGACAGAGAGCGGTTGGCCCTTCTTGTTGCCGGTTGCCTTTATACGTGTCGGCCAAGCTGGGCGGTTTGTTTGTCCTACTGTCTGTAGCCCGTGCTGTTTCACTGCCTCTTGTGGTCGCGTTCTCTCCTGACTCTCAGTTATTTTTGCATCCCATTTTTCCCAGCGACTTTTCACTTGGGGCTATATCTGCAGTGCTCGTAAGTCGTGGGCAGCTGTGCAGAGGCTTGCAACACTGGCTGAGGGATGCAGCACAAGTTATCGATTGCAGCAGAGGAAACTACATATATTTAAAGCGGGGGAAGCCCGGAAAAACCATATTATAATAATTTATATCATTTAATGCCCTTTAATGAACAGTTATTTTGTAATTAATAATTAATAAACAGTGCACTACCGTTTTAATTTAGCCTAGCTTCCAATCGGAACTGATACTGATACGAAGAACAGCTGGTGCAATTCTCCAGATCTGAAATGAACGAACTATCGAGTTATTACATTATCGATAGAGAGTTCGGCTCAGTGAGAAAACCATTGAGCACCCCTATCAATTCGCAATGGCATATCCAGTATTGTTAATAGCCCCGCGGCCAGTGCTTGTAAACGCGGTCAGTCCAGCCATAGTAAACAAAACGCGACGTTCGGCTCGCTGCGCATTTTTAATGCAATAAAAGCGAAAGGATTGCAGAAATCACGCAACTGGCGTTGCATTTCCATATTTAACATTAAATGTGGGATACACTGTTTTCTAACGAGGTCAGGCTCCACGTTATTCGAGGGTGTTCTTGTCCCGCAGTTGTGAAAAGAAAACTCTGCGTAGCAAACAAACCGGTCGGTGCTCTTGTACATACATTGTATACACCATACACACAGACAAGTTCAGACGCGTACATGGCCGAGAAAAAAGCGTCGCAGTGCATTTTGTGTGGCAAATTAATTGCGCCGAGGCTCTCGAAAAACGGTGATTGTCTGCCGAGTTCTTAATTTTTGGTGTCCATATGCAACCGCTCTGCCGCTCCTCTGCCGTGGGGGTGAGGGTGCGTCCATGTGAGCCTGCATCTGCGTGCGTCATAGTGTGAGTGTCAGTGCGAAGGTGGTGCGCTGAAACTTGGCGTATTGTGAATTGCCGTGCAAGCACACACACAAACAAAACCGCCCGCCCATCGGAACACCCCTCCCGCTCCAGCAAAAACAACAACGGCGTGTGTTCCACTTTCGACTGTCCTGATTTCGCTGCAGCGCTGCCGGGAGAGCAGCTTATTTGGGGGCGTGTTCCTCGTCCTGCCCCAAATCCTGGGAGCGAAGCCACCGATCGAAAGACTCCTGTCAGGTGCCATTGCAGCAGGCCTGGGGGCTGCTACAGGTAAGTGCCTTGGAGTCCGTTCTAATTAGACATTCTTCCAAATCCGATTGGAAAAAACAGCTATTCTTTGGCCACGGCCCCATTTATCGACTCTCTCGTCCTCTCTCCGTTTTACCCCGGTTGACTTCTTTGCTGGCCTCTTGGCTTTTCCCCTGCATTTCCACACGCGTCGGCCGTTGAGTTTCTTTTACCTTGCACAGTAGAACTTAAAATAAAAAGGTGATCAAAATTCGAGAATCGATTCTCAGTCGAGTAAGCGTTCCTTTTATTCCAACTATTTTTATTTATACAAACTACAACGCCTCATGTTAGTTTATAAATCTCTCGTATCATATTATGGTCCAAATAAAATGCCTTCCTGGATACCATTTTGCAATAAAATAGTAATAGTTTTCCTTTAAAGTTTAAAAAGAGAGAATGCTAGAGTCTAGTTTCTAGACAACCAAATATCCTTCACTTCAGCTATTGCTTTGCACCATTTATATTTCCTAAGGTCTCGACATTAATACGGACGGACAGACGAAAATGATCAAAAATTTATTTACAATATAGGTAGGTCGGAAACACGGTTACAAACTTTTCCAAACGAATCAAGTATACCCTTTGAACATTTGGATAAATTCGATGAAAATAAGTATAACATCAAAGTAGGAAGCCCCTCTAGGAAAAATCAACGTTCATGTTTTTTTAAGCAAAAATAAGATTAAAGATGTCATAAAACTGAATACCAATATTTTAGAGTTTGCACTCCACTGTGCGCCAGGCCTTAGCGTTTCTCGTCTGTCATTGCTGCCTCTGCTTTTTCTTCTTCTTGCTCCGTTTTGTATACAAATTATTGTGAGCTGTTGTTGTTCTTATTGCTTTTGCAGTTGTTGTTGCTTTAAGCTTTTATGGGCAGTGCATTTCACTTGTTTGTTGTTGTTGCTGCTGTTTTGTTGGCCATGTACATATACTCTAAAACGTTATAAATATAGACGTTAATTTGCCTTTTGGCTGAGTTAGTTGTAGCTGGTGATTATAGCTCAAAGAAGCTGGAAAAATCGAATTTTTGAAATTTGAAAGCTGGAATCGTTTGCCCATTTTTTGCCCATGTTTGCCCACCAATTAGTTTTTTTTGCCCACGTCCAGTTTCTGAGATATGAATTTTCGAAAAAGTTCGAAAATTTTCGAAAATCAAAAATTTCGCTTTTTTCAAAATTTTTTTTTTTAAATCGCAATAACATCGTTTGCCCACGTTTGCCCACCCTTTAGAATTTTGAAAAAATTTATACTTTAGAAAATATAAGGCTTTTAAGTTTACCTCGGTCTAATCAGAGAGTAAATCGTTTGCCCATCTCTTAAAACCAAATATTATCAACAAAAAACGTTTGCCCAACCATTATTATTAGTTTTTATCGTTTGCCCACCCTTTAAAAAACCTTTAACAAAAATTTTTTTTCGATTGCCCACATTTAAAATACACCCAATTTCGTTAGCCCACCTCTTTAAAATAAAAATTTCCAAAAAAAAACGTTTGCCCACCATTTAAAACTAAATAATTTCGTTTGCCCATCCTTCAAAATTCATTTTTAACGTTTGCCCACCCTTTAAAAATAAATTATTTCGTTTGCCCACCCATTAAAATTTGTTTTTTTCGTTTGCCCACTCTTAAAACTAAATAATTTCGATTGCCCACCTTTTAAAACTAAATAATTTCGTTTGCCCATCCTTTAAAATTCATTTTTAACGTTTGCCCACCCTTTAAAAATAAATTATTTCGTTTGCCCACCCTTTAAAATTTGTTTTTTTCGTTTGCCCACTCTTAAAACTAAATAATTTCGATTGCCCACCTTTTAAAACTAAATAATTTCGTTTGCCCATCCTTTAAAATTCATTTTTAACGTTTGCCCACCCTTTAAAAATAAATTATTTCGTTTGCCCACCCTTTAAAATTTGTTTTTTTCGTTTGCCCACTCTTAAAACTAAATAATTTCGATTGCCCACCTTTTAAAACTAAATAATTTCGTTTGCCCATCCTTTAAAATTCATTTTTAACGTTTGCCCACCCTTTAAAAATAAATTATTTCGTTTGCCCACCCTTTAAAATTTGTTTTTTTCGTTTGCCCACTGGTTTGCCCAGCTTCTTTGAGCTAATGACGAGACCAAAAACTCAAACCAAATTCACCCGAAGAAGGAAATTTTTTAGCACAATGCGCATTCCTTCGTTAAAATTAGAACTATCGTAATAAATAAACGTAGCTTTTTTAACAAAACTGTATACAAGCATTAGTTTTAGTTTAACATTTTTTATATTCAATTCTAAATTTATATTAAATATACAAATTATAAATATTTTTATTGGCACTGGAAAGGGTTTTTGCGCATCTGCAAGCTTAATGTAAAGATTCAAGTTTTTATTGTTCCCGAGATTACAAGGTTCATACGCACATTCAACACGGCCAATGAATCTGATCTCACTTTATTCCTTCATTTTAATATTTTTATGGAAAAATTCACCAAATGTTAAAACCGATACCATACAAAAGATGTTTTATTTATACTTGATGGACATTGTATTTCTCTATTTATCGTTTCCGTTTATTATATTTACTAGAATTTTAATTTTAAATAATAATTCCACCTATTAAAGATTTTTTTCTCCTTTTCTAGCATACTTTTCAAAAATCGATTATCTTTTTTGAAATCGTTACAAATGCTCTTAATGTGGGGTCTTTAGCAATTATTGCACATTTTTCTTTCTGTGATAGAAAGCAAACTAATCAAATAGTCCAAACATATAACCTCTGCATTTCCTCGAACAATACTAATTTTTTCTTTCTGGTATTTTATTGCAGTAGATCTCCGCTCGAATGTTCTCCAAGTACCGGGCATTGATCACAGGCCTGCAGGCTTAGATACGCTAGCCTTGGATTGGACAGCGTCCTGATGTCGTCAAGTAACGGTGGACTTAGCAGTGCCACCAATGGCCGCAGCGGCAGCACCGGCAGCGCCACCATTAACCTTAATCTGAAGGGGCATGAGAGGACCATAGTGGGGGTTCCTGGGACTGGGGCATCAAGTGCCACGACTACGTCAATTACTCACAAAACACTGCCAGACCTGAAGACCCAGAGGAGCAATAGCGCCTGCCACGCCCACGAGTCGTTGTCCGCCCTTCGCCGTATCGCGTTGTTGGAAAAACCTCCGGAAAAGTTGCTCAGCTATGGGGCGGCACAAAGCCGGATCCTGGGCCAGGAGGCTAGGGAAGATTTCCTTGTCTACAGCGAAGGACGATTGCACTCAGGCCCGCTGCAATCGCTTATTGCCCACATGGTCCCCACCCACGAATATTATCCAGATGAAGGATTTATTTTCGCTTTTCTTCTAAGCGCCAGGCTCTTTGTGCGCCCCCACGAGCTATTGGCGCAGATCTCACAGACCTGGGAGCATCAGCAGCAGGATGTGGGCACCGGCGGAGATGTAGTGGACGATGCAGGTCAGGGGCCCGGTCGCACAATGATGGTCAGCATCAACTCAGCTTCACCGCTAACACAGCGGAAAGGAAGTGCGGCGGCCGCCTCACACAGTTCGGAGCTAGAACCACGTCTTCAACAGCGGACGAACACTCAGCGCTCTGCCCAACACTGCATCAGACTCCTGTCAGAATGGATAGAGATCTTCCCTTACGACTTTAGAGATGAACGGCTTATGCAGCAAGTTCGCATCCTGGCAAGGAAGTGCGTCTACATTGATAATTCGCTGGGAAAGCAAGTATCGCGAATCTTGCAGCTGCTAGTGTCTCGCCTTACGACGCTAGAGCAGTATGAGGAGTTTTTGCAGACTATCAGCTCGGAGGAGGCACAGAGTCAGCAACAGCAGCACCACCACCACCACGGGCACCACAATCACTTGCACAATGCCTTTCAGACCTTTTTGGGTAGCTCTTCACATGCTAACGGAGCTAGTGGCGGCGGTGGATCTGCCAGCGGCACCTCTAATTCATCATCTAGTGGTCACACCTCATCTGCCTCCACATCTAACTCGATCTCCACAACACCCCAGCCGGACGATGTGTTTGGCATCATGGACATGTGTCCGAGCTGTGCACATTTGGCCCACCAGCTTACGGCCATCGAGCTGGAGCGCTTGTCGCACATTGGCCCAGAGGAATTTGTCCAGGCCTTTGCAAAGGATTATCAACAGCAGGCCAAGGATGGAAGTAGGGAGGCCAACAACAGCAAGTGTAGTGGAGGTGGAGGTGGTTCGTTGAACGACATGAAAAAGACTCGTAACCTGGAATCGTATGTGCAGTGGTTCAATCGGCTCAGTTACTTGACGGCAAGCGAGATAGTCAAGGTGGGTAAACAGTAGAATTTTCATCAACGGATCATAAAAATATATTAAATTCAATGTGTCCTTTTGCAGTACCCTAAAAAAAAGCAGCGTGTTCGCATCATAGAATATTGGATAGAAACAGCCCGCGAGTGCTTCAATATTGGCAACTTTAATAGTCTGATGGCCATAATAGCAGGTCTAAATCTGGCACCCATAGGCAGACTGAAGAAGACGGTGAGTTGGGTGGAATGTTAAATTTATAACGGATTTGATTAATTGTGATTTTAATACTTAGTGGGCCAAAGTGCAATCGGCAAAGTTCTCTGTGCTGGAACATCAAATGGATCCAACATCGAACTTCAACAGCTATCGCTCTACGCTCAAAGCTGCGATGTGGCGCTCAGAGGGCGCTACTGAGGAACGCGAACGCATAATCATTCCATTCTTTAGTTTATTTGTTAAGGATTTGTATTTTCTGAACGAGGGATGTTCCAACCGGTAAGTGGGTCTAGTAATGCTCTTTTTGAGTTATTTGCTTATCGACATATTGCCGATATTTTAAACAGGCTGCCGAACAATCATATCAACTTCGAAAAATGCTCCCAGCTGGCCAAACAAGTAATGGAGTTTAATGAATGGAAGAAAGTAAACTGTCCGTTTGAGAGGCTTCCCAACGTCATAGCCTATCTTCAAAACAGCGCAGTACTCAATGAGAACACTCTTTCCATGGCATCCTTCGAGTGTGAGCCACCGGAGAACACGGAGGAGAAGGACCGCTACAGGACCGTAAAGGCGGAGACGAAGCAACAACTGCTACAGCAGCTGCAAGATCAGCATCAACAGTCGCAGTAACCCCAATACAGGGTGTAGATTAAGCTACGCTTAAGCGCTTGCCATGATTATTTTTTCTACTAAGCCGTAAGACCGGGGATATTTTAGCCTAAGTTTAATGAACCAAGGAGTTCACCGGGGTATCAAGCCTCAAGCCCTCCTTAACCCCTTACTCCGAAAGAAGAGCTTCTGAAGCTGGGGTCGCCAAGTAATAATTTGTCAATCATTTTTGTTTTCAATTATTTCCGTTATCTTTGTGTTCCTGTTCCAAATTTGTATTGACGGGCGGCTTCAAGTCTTTTTGCTGCGAGACGTTGCCAGTAATTTTATTTATTTAATTAGACCATTGGGAGGATGGGAATAATGAAAGAATGTACTTAAGGCCGTACACGGCTAACAGCTAATGCAACTAATTTAGTTATTAGCGCAAAATATTTGGTTTATCATAATTCATTTTAATATAATTATGATGAAAACCAATCTGACAAAGCTACATGAGTACGCGATATCCGTACGTGACCAGTATTTATATTTATGTATACAATTTTATAGCTAAATGAAATCTTTTTGATATTCCGTAATTACATCCGGGTACATTCTAACGGATTTCATTCTGATTCTGTCTCGAGGCTTTTTGCATCAGCAACATATATGGGCCTACTATCAGTCGCAGGCCATTAATACTTTCGTTTAAGGAAACCAACAGAACAAGTAAGAAAAAACAGAAGGAGAAGTACACCTTGTGCTTGAAAAATGCTTTTTCTTAATAAGAATTTGATTTTTAACAATGTAGTTGCAAGATTTTGCAATATTGTGGATGAATTCATTATTGATATTAATTATAACGGGACTAAACACACCTTTAATGATAAAAACAGCTTTCGAATAAACGATATGAACAGAACCAGTTCCCAAAACAAATCTCGATACCTTTCTTTTTTTTTAGGGATTATTCAAGAGAAGGTAAGAAGTAAGTTATTTAAAGGCCATGCATTTTGTTATAATATAGTTATCATAAATGGTGCACTGTACGTGTCTAACGTACATTTTTACTATACGTAAAACGAATGTAATAAAATCACTTTTCGGATAACCAAATCTGGTTTTTGGACAACAACAGCTACAACAACAATGCGATGCTCCGTTTAAATATTTTGAAATTAGCACCGATTCGCAGTTTACAGTTTACAAAATATTTGAAAAAGAAACACTTTGTTTCAGAGGAATCTATTATTTGTCCGTATAAACCTCGGATTTCTGTTGATATGCTATATATGTACATATTGGCAACGTGTGATCACGGCCACTGTAATGCTCACAAATCGAAAAGTTGACAAATTCTCAATTTGAAAAAAAAAAATGTTTTGATTTTATTATTTGTGATGCCAATTTGCCAAACAAAATTCGGAAATTTTGATAGTAAAGGAACTCAAATAGACCATTGCCTTAGTTTGTTTTTTAATATATTACATAATTTTGAGAAATAAAAATAATCTTCACTCCCAGCAGTCAAGTTTTTCAACACGCAGCTTGGAAGGCACATTGCAAAGTAATGTAAAGTAAAAGTAAGGAAACGGTGCAATGGACTCGTCCTTCTACAGTAAAATACTCCTTTCCGCCAGTGACCAAACAGAGTGGTATTTTTAAGGATACCCGCTTAGTACATTCCAGCCGGGTGGTATATTGCCTCGGCCCAATCGTGGCCACACTAAAGCTGCCTGCGAACGTGTTGGATGCGACCGAGCACGCACTTCCATTCGAAAGCCTGACGATGTGCCATCTTCCGGGCCGTTGTTGACGCGGTGAATCGAGGCGGAAAAATCGATTGTGCTCGTGTGATTATTTTTGTTTTGATTTGCGGCCTCCCGCTCTCGTAATCCTCGCGCGGCCGCGGCCACATGACTCATGCCAGGCAGGAACAATGAAAAATCACAATAAGTACGTCAAATTGCCCCAAGACCTCGATCTGAGTTTCCACAGTGATTTGGACCTGCTGCCGGATACGGCAGCCGACATCGACGTAGAACTAGACCCGGCTGCGGACACGGATGTGGCCGCGCTCAGTGTGAACGTGCCCGCGTCTCTGGGCCTGGACGAGGACGACGACGACGAGGTCATTATCGCCCCCGGCGGCGGAGGCCTTCGACTAGCTCCCACGGCGGCGGAGGCAGTGGCGGCACACAGGCAGCATCATCAGCAGCACCAGCAGTGCAAGCAGCTAAAGAACCAGCTGGAGCAGAAGCAGATTCTGCCCAAGAGCAAGATCTGCGGACTAGGCAGCGACAGCATCGTCGAGGTAAGTTATGATCAGCAGCAACAATGGAAGGAGGAGAACGACTACATCAAATTATTGTTGGGGATTCGGGATTTGGGATTCGGGCTTCTTCGGCGCCTGCAACTTGTGGCTGGCGGAGATTCCTAGGCGCAAGAAAAATGTTGCGGATTGCGCGGCGTAGCAAAACAAAACAAAGAGCGGAAAAATCGATAAGCAACAAAGGGAATATTCTGGCGCTTGTGACAACCCCGAGTGCCGCTGGCAAAGGTTTTCCCGTAAATCCCTGTTGACTTTTAATCGGCGAGTGGGCACGGCACTTGAAAAGGGCCTTGCCGATGGGTACGACGGACAAGGGGGATATCTTCGGCGGAAATTTGCTTTAATGCTAATGAGCTCTGATATTAATGGAATTTGTGTTGACACACTCCGAGAACTGTTTTGGCTTGGCAAGCCATCAAGTAGACCACGTAGGTCGGCGTCCTAGAAAGACTTGAAAAATCAATTGAAAAATCCATAGTTCGCCCCCGTTTACCTTGTTAATATTTAACGTGGCACGGGGCCGACTGTACTACCCACGCATTTGCAATCAGTAATGCGTCAGACCCGTGTCAATCATAACCCTGTCCTGTCCCCTTTGTCGACGATAAAAAGCATAGTTAATTGTGTCGAGAAGTGCTGACTTGGTGGCGTTGTATATTATAAATATACATATATTATATATTAGTAAGCTAAATTTAATTAGTTCGCCTGGGACTCGGCAAATTCCTAAGAAAACCGTGTTTAAAGCCCTTTTCGGACATTAACACCCGATTTCGAAATCGTTTTTATTTTCGGGGCTCGTTTCTATACATACTACTCTTGGAATTACCAACCATACTAGACTCCTTGAAAAGTATGTAAAAGGTAGAAGGTAGAGTTCCCGAACACTTAAAGTATATATTCTTGACCAGGATGAATAGCCAAGTCGATATGACTATGTCCCATTATGCCCGTCCGTATGAACGGCGAGATTTCATGAACTTTTAAAGCTAGAAAGTTGAGATTGAATCAATCATGCAGAATCAATTTTTATCTGATATTCGAGGAGCTCGACTACAGTCTTCTCTCTTGTTTTTTTGAGCGCATTTTGATAGAATATTAAAATGAGAATAATTGTGTTTTAATTTGGTTCTGTTCGAGAAAGTTGCAGAAAATGCATGCAATAGTAGACACTTTTGCTCCGCTAGATTATATTAGGATGGGCTTAATAAAGGATGGATTATAAAGGATGGGCAAACGTTTTTTACTGAACATTTTTATTTTAAAGAGGTGGGCTAACGAAATTGGTTGTATTTTAATTGTGGGCAATCGAAAAAAAAAATGTTTGTTAAAGGTTTTTTTAAGGGTGGGCAAACGATAAAAACTAATAATAATGGTTGGGAAAACGTTTTTTGTTGATAATATTTGGTTTTAAGAGATGGGCAAACGATTTACTCTCTGATTAGACCGAGGTAAACTTAAAAGCCTTATATTTTCTAAAGTATAAATTTTTTCAAAATTCTAAAGGGTGGGCAAACGTTGGCAAACGATGTTATTGCGATTAAAAAAAAATGAAAAAAGCGAAATTTTTGATTTTCGAACATTTTCGAACTTTTTCGAAAATTCATATCTCAAAAACTGGAACTGGGCAAAAAAACTAATTGGTGGGCAATCATGGACAAAGGATTCCAGCTTTTAAATTTCAAAAATTGGATTTTTCCGAACCGGGCTTCTTTGAGCTGGAATTTATATTTTTTGTCATTGCTAATTAAGCACGCGTTTATCTCAATGTAACTCTTCTATTATACAGCTGCTAATCACTAAGATATGTCTATATATATTCTGCTTACCATTACCCAAATATTTGATCATTTATCTATGTAAGTCTGACTACATCGTGCCATCTAGTTTTTCTTTCCCAATTAGCAGTACCTCAAGTCGAGGTAAAATGGGCGTGAAAACGTAATTAAACACGTATTGTAAGCAAAAATTAAAATTGCGTCAAATTATTTTTGATAAAATTCGTTTGGGTCGGCTTGCGAAAAATCCCTTGCAGCTAAGCACAGGCGTTCCCTAGGAGAATTACTGACTGACTATTATTCCGGCTGCTTTTGCGACATGCAAATTTATGATAAAGTGCTGTGGTACAAATGAATTTATAGCACGGACAAGGAAATTTATCATCCTGCCGCTTACAATGCGAGTTCCGCTTTTCCTTTTATCCCAGACTTCCAGCTAAAATGGAAGCTGGCAAAATGATGGGCAGCGTTTAAGAGCATTTATTATAATCATAAAACACAAATGCATTATTATGCATTGTCGTTGCCCCGAGCGGGCTTTGCTGAAAGGAAAGGCGGAGGCGACGCGGAGCTAGAAAGTAGGCGAGTCTACAGAGTTTTCACAGAAATTTAAGGACCACATGGACAAATAAAGCGTTAGATTACAACTATTGTATTCCAACTACGCAAGAATCGAGGCATGAAACAAGCACCCCTTGGAATGGAATGGAAAACATTGAACAAGTGATCTATATAGTTGTATTAAATCTGCAACGAAATTGTGAGGATTCTTATCATGATTTGGATTTTGACTCCCATAACTTGTAGAGTAAATTGGTGTGACCAAAAACATCCATATTGCTTGGAAAATTATTATTTTATTGATCTACAAACCAAAAGCCTAATAGTCGCGGCCTGGACTAAAGCGTTTTCTCTGGTTAAACCTGTTTACGTTACAACTGGATTTTAGCTGTATTCCGGATTCGCTTTCGTAAATATAATTGCACTTTTAATTGCTGCGCATAGAGAGGAATGCAAGGAAGCTCCGTCGCATCCTGCGGCGACGATTCAAAGTTTCCTTTAACATATTGGGCTGTCTATGTGGTGCAATTGTTGCCGTAAATGCAGGCGCTAATTTGCGTTGATTTATAATTAAGCAACAACATTTCTTAAAAACAAATAATGATCGCAACTTGAACACACAAAACGCTTTCATGTAAAAGTCGCGAGTAAAACATATTTTCGAACTAAGCTTTATTTAAAGATTTTAACTTTAAAAAGCTCAGATACAAAATAAATTATTTCAAAACCCTAAAATCATCAAAAAAAAAAAAAAACAAAAAAAGAACATTTTAAATTTTAAAAATATCCCAAAATCGTCTTTTCAACGGCTCATCAACTGCTATCTACAGTGTTAATGCAGTTTAAAACAGGTGGCATATAGCAAAACATATGTACACATGCAGGTTTGTATGATCTGCGATTTATGGCAAAGCAATCAAATTGTCTGCATTTACATCTCAATGGGCGTTTGGTAATTGTATTCGCTACAAATCAGCATCTCTTTCCAAATTCTAAGTAGCCAAAACCTGAATCATTCAAGGCTTTTTTATTTACCCACAAAAATGTTGTAGAACCCAAAAAAGTTTACAAATTGAATTAATTGCGTGCAAAAATTCCAGAAAGCACAAAGCCACTAACTGTTGGTTGGCTTCCTTTCCTACCCAGAGTCGCTCCATGTTTTTCCCCCTTCGGTTGTCGTCGCTTCTTTGAAAATTCGTAGAAAATAGCTAAGAGGGTCCTTGCTTGGAGCGGCATCCGGTTAAAAGGCGTTTTCAGGGAAATTATATTGGATGAAGGCCACCTAGCGGTGCACTGAGATGAAAGGCCATGGAACGCCCGAAGAAGCATTGACTTCGACGAGAACGCATTAGCATAACAACATAAGCGGAAAGGGCTCCAATTCAAGATTGATCAGACTAGTCGACTATCAGATACCCGTTACTTACCCGCTGCATAGCATATCGGAAGAGATGACAAGAAAATATAAAAAAAATTCAATAATATATTAAAATTATGGCTGTAACAGCGGTTTGTAATCAAAAAAATATTCTCAACTTTTTAGCTTTTATAGCTCCCCAGATTTCAGCCAATGAATCTGATCAAGAACTTTTATACCTTGTAGGGCCGGGAACGCATCCTTTTACCTGTTCAATGCTTTTCAATGAAACCAGTATACCCTTTTTCTATTCGAGTAACGGGGTACAGCTAGACCGAAAGCAAAGTCGGATTTAAAAATATTATAAATCATTTACACGCTCCCTAAAATAAGGAAGATTTAGTTGAGTTGACTTGCTCCACATCATATGACATACAGACTCTGCATAAGCTAAGCAACTGAAAGCTCTAGGTGCATCTGGTTTTTATACCCGTTACTCGTGATAGTCAAGTACTTATCTATAGCGATATCACTTCCCTTTTACTTGTCGCATCCACTCTGCTCCTGGCTTTCCCTTTGGCTGGTAAACATGTAATATTGTCAATTTAAGGACCACACAGAAGTCAAAATATGATGATAAGGGAGGGAAATTGCCGTAGGCAATTAAAAAATCAACGCCTAATTACTGTAGGTTGGTCATTTATAATCAACATTGAATTCGACAAAAGTATATATAAAAAACGATTTAACAAGCGAACGATTTAAAAGAACCACTTAACTATTCGAAAAAAATACATTTGTCTGTATCAATGTTTAGACATTTAAATATCTATCTATGCCCGTATTTATCAATTCCTCAATTTATATTTGTGTATGTATACACAAAATAAACACATTTTAGAACCCTGTTCTTCTTTACTCAAATAGGCTAATGAAAAAGCCCTAAACCATTTTGAATGGTTGATTGTTTCACTGCTATGCATTTCATTTTTTATGGCAGTTTCTTTAAGTTATAAGTATCCAGATATTACGGTTTTTTTGATCCGGACAGCTCCTCAGAAGCTACAGGCAGCAAATGACAGCTGAACTTTTTTTGGGGAGGGCGCTAGACCGGGCGTGGCTGCAAGTACCATTTGGAAGGCAACATTGTCAGTACACATTTTACTATTGACAGCTTTATAATTTTCAAGATGCGTCGTAGTAGACAAAAGAAAGTATTCCATTTCTCTCAGCCTTCCTAAAACTGTGTGAATCACCTTGTTAAAACAAGCAGAAAAAAGCATTACTGAAAGAGCTCATCAAGAGCTAATAGAATATATTTAATCACTTATTAAAGGCGGTCTGAAGGCAGATCACCAGGGATTCATATTTCATCTATATTTACAGATAAATTTGATTGTGATAAACGATTAAAAATATTACGATATAAACATACTTATATTGCCATATTTAAATTCGTCGTATCCAAAGCTAAATAGTATTGAGGGGACTTTTGCCATCAAAACTGTTCATGAACTCGGAATACGAGTATCTCCGGTAAAAAATCGTTCTGAGATAGGTGACAGCTGTCACTTTGGATACATCTCATAGTAACAAGTTGAGCATTGACGGGCCCTGCTGCTTTCGATAGTGCCTTTCACACACTAGTAAGTGACGCACATGAAAAGCATTCATTCAGGGTGTTACATTCACAGTTCCCATCTAAGGACAACTTTCAGCGTTTGTGCAAATGGACTCCTGCCTGAGGATTTAAAAGGTCAAAATCGATTTAAACAGGCTCCAGTTTTCTTAAATTCAATATTTCTATTTATACTGCAACACATTATTGCCTATTTCTTGCATTTAATTTTCTTGAAAGTTAAATATTCTATTAACCTTGAAAAATTCTCAGTGTGATAGAAGGAGTCAGAAGTGCCCCAAAGGAGGGGAAGAAAAGGTTGTTCTCATATTTTCGTCTTATTTTCTTGTTTTATGAATTGAAGTATTCAAGCATTCCTTTATTCTACCCACACAAATGACTTACGCAAATCCTTTCCCTTCTTTATATGTCTGTACTTTTCGAAGTTCCTGACAACCTTTGTTGGTCATCCCACTTCATGTCTTGACAAAGGCTTAAGCACATACCCAGCGCCAAAATATGGATTTCGTATATCGATTACTTCTTATAGCCCCTTTCCCCAAGCTTTCTCGTCCATTGCCTAGGGAACCATTTGTGTCCAGTTCTCTAATAGCACACAAATTACTTCTGCCGTCTATGAAAGACATGTGATGTCCACTTTTTTATAAGTTTTATTTGAGCAATCGCTGCCTTCATAGTTATTAAAAAAAACTGAAACCCGGTTTTGTGGGCATGATCTATGTGGTTTTGGCAATATAAATTTATTCCAATTCCAATTTAGTGCAAGTGCCAAGAAGATAAGCAAGACAAAACATCCCGTCCACACCTTAGAGCATTAAAATTAATTTTTGTTCCCCAATTTCTACAGATATTCATTAAAAATGTTGAAAATATCTGATAGTCGGGGAACTCGACTAAAGCATTTTCTCTTGTTTTTTAGATGTTATAACGATAAAAACTCAGTCAGGGAAATCATTCAAGTACCTCTTCTTTTGAAATATTGTGCGTTGTCATCTGGCAGGCAAAAAGTATTGGAAAACAAAGCAGAAAGCGAGAAACGGAATGGAAGAGCCACAGTCGCAAACCAGGCCTATAGAGCACTAAGCTTCAATACGCTTGCACGGTTTTGGCCAGCATTGTTCGTTGACACTTATACTGGGTTAGTCACCCATCCTTGCCAAATCCCTTTGTCGGATTCCTCCAACATCCCGCTCAGCTCCATATGCAAAACAAGCACGCACGAAAGTCAAACATTCTGCACTTCCGCTGATAATTTTTTGGGTGGTTGACAACGACAGTTTTTTGCCGATGAGAGGGAGCTAAATCGAACATTTCCTACCGATGATTGTCATTCTGATGATGACAGTTTAAAATTTCGTTCAGTTTGCTTTCGAACATTTTCATTAGCTATCCATTTTAATTACCCCAAATGCATTATGGGCAAGTCTGTGCTGGCCAGCGCCATTTGGTGGTGTTGGTGCGACTACTTTAATCTTCGCATTACAAACTCTGCCCCTTGATTGCAAACTTTTTCGGTCCTTGACGGCTAATCCCAAGTGCCGAGAGTGTACCTTCCCTCTCCCGATTTTATAGAGCGGATGTAAGAAGGATTCGAGATAATGGAGACGAATGTTGCACAAACAGAGCCCGAAACACATGTATGAAACGTGTAGAACGCCCTGGAATTTACGAGTATGATGAGGCGGCAGGACGCGGCCCAGCTAAATGGGATCGCTTGACGATGACTGCCGCTTGTGCAATGTAAAGTTTCGTCCACCACTAGCGACACAAAAGACACTAGAATAACTAGTGTAGAATATTCTAGAGTCTTTGACCGACACCCCTAGCAGTCACAGGAGAACAGGAACCCGAAAACGCTTTTTATTGGAAACGCTTGGGAACAAAAAATGATTATGCACTCAGACTAAAGAAGCCGTACATTCCTTATGAAACGTTGTATGTGAGTCCTTAGCTGAGAAGATAGTGAAACTAGTTTTTGGATTGACCAAAAAAAAAAAAAAGGAAACCTATATACATTTTGAGCTTGGATTGTTATACTCACTTCTCGTACATGAATGGTTAGGAGTATTTTTTAGCATTTAATATTATGTTTAGTTATTAGACCAACTTTTGCAAAATGTATTGTAAAGTGCAGAAAAGTTGAAATTGAAAAACATCAGGGCGGGGTGCAGCCTGTAAAAACAATTAAAGCGACATGAGAACATATTTACTGAAAGCGCTGTCCCTGCATCCAGTCTACAATATATCATTTTTGGCTGACGCAGCAGCTTCCCAGGCTTCTCTGTCGGATTGTTGATACGAGTATGTGTCGTCTGGATCTGGTGTCTGCGTCAAAAGCAAAAGCCTCGTGTGGCGGAGGTGGAAATCGATCCACCTAACAGGTAATGTTTGACAAGCCTTTCAGGAGCTCCCGAGCGCTCTAGCCTCATAGATTACATGAGCAATTTAATTGTGAAGCCATTTAATTCTGACGCGCACTTTTATGAAGATGCTTGGCAACATGCGGCAGATATCGAGGGATATTATATTTCATGTGTACCAATATGTACGTCCAAATACTGCAGCTACTTGTTACATACCTCACATTCTTTTCGGGTGGGGGATAAACCATACAATATACACGGATTTTGTCCACGAGCGACTGGAAATTCACCTTAAAGTAGTGGCTGCACTCTTCAGTGTTGGAAATTCGTGTGTGGTAAACGTTAACCATTGGACTGGCTAAATCTACATTGTCTGCCCCGGGTCCACAGCCAGATAAACGGACATCGGGAGAGGCGAAAGCGAGAAGTTTATAAAAATAACTGTAGCTCGTATCTGCCAGATACAGATACAGATATACACAGTGCACCTACCCCTTCCCCATCTCCGGCGGTCCTTCTGCCAGAAGTTTTCGCAATTTTCAGATGCATTAGACGCAGGGGGAGATAGTGGAGCGGAGCTGGGTGCCGGAGGTATGTATAAGCTGTGCTAATGTCTGTCAGCGGGTAACCGCACTCAGTGCCCCAACAGATACAAATTCGGTAGGTCCTGTGTGGAAGGGGTGCTGGCTGGCCACGATCAGAATATCTAGCTAGGAGTTTTGTGTTAGAGAGACTGCCATGAAGACGGGCATTGCTCTTGGTGTATCAGGCAGCGGCTGCTTTAAAACGCAACAGCGAAAATTATATGCACTGCAATTCCGCTGAAATGTTTTGGATCCTCGAGCACGGGAAGCACTTTTCCTTCGAGGCGCAGAGGACTGGGCGCTACATCTCCCGCTTCACTTTTATTTAAACACGCCAGGCAACTTTGTGCGGCAATTACCTACGTTATGTTGGTTTATAAATCTAAATTGAAAAACTTTTTATTTGGCACTTCGTGAAAGGAGAGATGCCTGTTTATGATTTCGCTTTGTCTTTCACCTCCAAATTCGAATTTAAAACTTTTCCTGGAAACCAACTCCCTGCTAGTTGTGAATAGATTTTTATGGGAAACTCCCAGTTCAGGTGCTTAACCCCTGACCATTTTAGGACACATATATTGGTCAAGAACAAAGTCGGCTCGGTCGCGGAATTATTTTTTGAAAATGCTTCGTATAAAGGCAAGAAGGGAAGCTAACTTTGGCAAGCCGATGCTTATATACCCTTGCAGTTACCTAATATTTTAAACCACTCACACCTTAGAGCATTCAAATAATAATTTTTTCCCCCAATTTATACCGATATTCCTGAAAATGTTGATAATTCTCGGTCCCACTTGGACTAGCTGAGTAACGGGTATCTGATAGTCGGGGAATTCGTTATAGCATTCTCTCTTTTTTTAAAACAGAGACTGGAAATTACTAGAACAATTTATTTCGTACGTTTATGGTTATGGTGTGTTATTTATTTCATACTAGTACATAATTATAAGCTTTAAGATGCCTGATTCTTAATTTAAAACACTATAAATCAACACTACTCTCACATATGAATTTCTCATGTGTGGTAACCCCTAAATCAAGTCCATTATTGCTTGTCACTTACAAACGGGAAACTTAATGGTCATACCTCTGGTTGTCTTAAGCCCCAACGCCCTGCGGCTTTGCAGCCAACGACCGCATATCTCTGACTGGCCATTGCGCCCAACTATTATCCACCCAATCCACCCTCCGCGACTCTCAAGGCTCAATAAATAACTTATCCTGCGCATATTAGATTGTTGTACTGAGGACTTTGTGACCACCCTCCAGTTACGTAAATCGAGTCAATTGACAGGTGTTTTTTAAATTGAATTTTTTACCATACGTAAAGAGCGCTTGTTCGTTGCAGTTTCCATTTGATTTTGATTCGGTTTGTCGAAAATAAACGATTTAAAATCTGGCTCTGGGAATAGTTTAGCTCCAGAGTGGTTTGCTGCCCAGTACTTACTGTTCAAACTTTACGCAGAATGAAGAGAAGAAGGTGTTTTCCATATGGCGACACTTTAAGGTTCCCACCCCGGTGGGCCGATAATTAGATTACTTATGTCCCGAGATGGGTAACTCTATGGACCTTATCAAGAGAAGGACACGCGTAGGGTATTAACGTAAATGGAAGGGCAGTTCATTGCTCTTTACGAGGCGGCGCCCTCTGCTTCATTGAGTCTTACTTCAGTACAAATTCGCCCGAATGTCCAAAACTCCAAAGCCCTTGACGTCCAAGCGTAGGACCTCGCCGGCAAGTCCTGGCTCCACGGTCCTGATTGAAAGCCCAACAACCTCGAGTGGCGTACGCAATCGCCGTTCCAAGATCAAGGGCGTCGACAGTAAGCCTAACCCACAGAGGACCATCAGCCACGTCAAGGACTCAAGGGCTGTTCCGCAAAATGTGAAGCCGGGCAAAGTAGCAGACATGAAGGATTGCAAAGAGCCGGATGAGGACAATGTGGATCAGGTGAGAGGTGATGAAAAATATGTTTTGACTATAGTGATGAGATATGACGGGGTTACTTTGCTATGTACGCGTATTTGTTCAGGGAATTCAAGTTCCTCGACCAATTCTCCCCATTCTCACTGGGACGTGTCTCCGCATAACTTGGGCATAACAATTTTAATACTTATTATTATTATGACGAAATTCATAATGCAAGGGGCAGAAACTCTTGTTCTTCTAAAGTATATATGTTTTGGAATCGCTTTAATTAATAAATAATTTGGGTGGGATTTGTGTACGATGTTTAAAAGGTTATATTGAACAAAATGTGAAAAAAGATTACATTATGTGGCTGATGTCTGCAATGCTACCTTTTTTAGGTGACTAATTCCTAATACAACTACTTTTTATAATAATTATTATTAAAGTAAAAAGACCTTCTCATAAGGCCATTTGTTATAATTTATCTATCACCTTTTCCGTCTTTTACCTTTTCAGGTATGTATGTAAAACTTGAGTTTCCTCTTAATTCTAAGCATCACACTTTTCACGTGTATACAACAACAAAGCAAAATGGAAACATTATTCAGGCTCTCAGGCTTAACTGTCGTAATTAAAATTCACACAAAAACTAATTAACACCACACAGATGAAAATCAAGAGAAGTTGCTAAATTCGAGTTCCCCGACTATCAGATACCCGTTACTCAACTAGTGGAAATGCGAACACGAAATTTCATCATATTTCTGAAGTATCGATAGATATTGGAGAATAAAAGAAAAAATTTAAAAATTGTTTAAAAGTGTGGGCGTGACCGTTTTGGGCGTTTTGTAGGTGTGAGAAGGGGCGTGGCCAAAGTGTTTTTGGTATACCGGTAGAACTTGGCAAGACTGTGGGCGTTGCAATATGGATCAACAAACTTAAATCTGTATGCCTAATCTAAACCATCCTGGTAAGATGAACATGGCCAGTTTGACTCAGCTATTGATCAGGAATATATATATACTATATATAGTCGAAAACGCTTCCTTCTGCTTGTTACATACTTTTCAACGAAGCTAGTATACCCTTTTACTTTACGAGTAACGGGTATAATCTTAAGGATCCAAGGATGCATAGCCAAAATTAAATAGTTAGAAAAATGTCGACAGTACTTCTACGATTACCAAGTCCATAAGTCTTTACACCAAAATAATGTAGCTAAAGTACTGGTGTATATTTGCAACGTCACCGACTATCTCTCTTCGAGTGCGGACGTCTGTGTCTTTCCAATTGTGTGAGCTTTGCTTATCGCGTAATTACCATCGCCGTTACATTGATATTTATCATCTTATCTTCTTGATCTTCTTATCAACGCGTACGTGCAAATCAAAAACATTCAATATCCATAAATTTATTAACCATGGCCCCCGGGCCACTCAATTTGGGGGATAATCGCTTTGCCAGTCTCAGCGTTAGCCCCAAAGCTAAGAAAAAAAGACCCTATCAAAAATTACAAGTTGATTTCCCAGACCTCCCTGAAACGCAGTGCAAAAATCCGAGATATTTAGTGGTCTCATCAAAAAACTCTCCGAAAACCATATCCGACTACAACTGCTTTGCTGTCCATAGAGCCCTTAAGTATATCAGCAAAGACATTACATCCATCTCTAATCTTCGGGATGGTAACCTTCTCTTGCTGGTTAACTCCAGGGAAATTAGTGACAAATTTATCAAAGTGACTTCTTTACCTGGCTTATGCGATATCGAGTGCAAGCTCCACAACACTCTTAACTTTGTCAAAGGCACCATTTACGCTCCCTGTCTTATTAACATTCCAGAAAACGAAATTGTTGAGGAACTAAAATCACAAAATGTACACAGCGTATTTAAATTTACCAAAATGATCGACGGCACCCCCAAACCTTTTGGAAAAGTTCTCGTAACGTTCGACCGTTTCACTCTTCCCAGTAAACTAACGGTTTCCTGGCACACAGTTAAGGTGTCAGAATATATACCCAACCCGATGAGATGTAAGTCTTGTCAATTATTAGGACACACATCAAAGCACTGCAAAAACCCACCTGCCTGTGTATCATGCAATCTCGCTCCCCACCTTCCCGTGCCATGCACTCGCATTTTCTGTGCAAACTGCACCGGCCAACATCCAGCCTCCTCACCCGAATGCCCACAATACCAAACACAAAAACAACTGCTCCACATCAAAACAAGCAAAAAATGCAGTTTCCATGAAGCTCGCACTATACTAAAACAACAACAAAACACAACAAATAACCCCACGCTTACCTACTCGACCGTCGCAAACCAAAGCACATCATCCGTGATGCTTGTCAAAAAATCCCGAAACCCTAACACGATTACAAACACCGACTTGCCCACCAGCTCGACAAAAGTACCAGCTCCGCTCTCACCAACGTATCCCACTTCTCGGACGAACTCTTTGAATCTCGAAGAGAATCTTACTTCCTCCCCAAGCACCTCTGACAAAACTGATTTCTCTTACCTAAAAAAAACATGCATCGAACGATCTCGCTCCCTTAGGGCGGAAGCAAACGCTCTATTAGGACAAACCTACAACGACGACAACAATACGTTAATGACCTCAAGATCCAACTCAAACGAATCAATTGCTTCACAAACCTCAAATCTACAAACAAAAATCAACACAACAGACTCAGACACTATGGACGATCCCGATTCCTAGTCCTGATCCTCTCACCCTTACCTTCATATACACACACCACAAATTAATAACAGTCCAACAAAAAACAATAAATAAAAAAAAAAAAATTTTTAATCATGACAATTACTATATTACAATGGAACATCCACGGCATTTTTAATAATTACAACGAACTGACACTACTCATAAAAGACCATGCACCCGATATTGTATTTTTGCAGGAAACCAACCTTCCATGTAATTCTACAAATTTTATTTGCCCCAAAGAATATAGTGGTTACTTCCACAATTTTTCTTATAACACCTCAGCCAAACAAGGCATTGGTGTTCTTATTAAAAGGAATGTCCCACATACATACCGTAACATTAACTCCAGCATACTCTGCTCCGCACTGCAGCTTAATTTTGAACAGGTCATTAATATTGTTAATGCGTACATCCCACCAAGTCAAATTTTTTCATCTTCTGACATATCAGAAATTCTTCAAAATCTTAACGGATCCACAATACTCCTGGGTGATCTTAACTCATGGAGTCCTTTATGGGGTTCACCTCGCACAAATACAAGGGGTAAAAAAATTGAAACCGTAATTCTTGAAAACAGCCTAATTGTTCTTAACGACGGTTCCCCGACTCACCTTTCAACTCACAATACGTTCACCCACATTGATATCTCACTGATATCTCCACAGATAGCCCATATGTGCAGCTGGTCTATATCAGATAATCTCCATGGAAGTGACCACTTTCCCATAACCATCCACATAAACACACCTACCCGTCCCGATAACACTTTACCCCTGCCTAAATACAAGACAGACCAAGCGAACTGGAAACGCTTTAACGAAAGTTGCGAAAAATCAGCAGCATATTGGACGGTCGGTTGCCTAAATCAGCAAGTCGCACAAATGACGAAAGTCATACGTTCAGCTGCAAACTATAGCATTCCCCAAACGAAAAGGGTGATCCACAAAGCCAAGGTGCCATGGTGGAACGCTAACCTTCAACAGCTTAGGGACCAAAAGCAACGCTTGTTCTCGTCCTACAAAGCCAATACGAATGATACAAACCTTATCCGATACAAAAAAGCAAACGCGCTTTTCAAAAAAGCTGTACTTTCGGCCAAGCGTAACTCCCTTGAAAAATTTACTTCCAAAATCTCCCCAGTATCCTCCACAAAAAAGGTCTGGTCAGATATAAAACGCCTAGCCGGCATCCCTCCCACTCCGTTCAAATATATCAAATCCAACTCGGGTACCCTAACTGGATCATTTGATATCGCCGAAGAGTTTGCCTTATCTTGGTCTAAATACTCTTCTGACCAAAATTTTTCAGCAGAATATATACGAGTAAAAAATCGGTATCTTTCAGAGCCCTATGCCATCGACTCACTTTCCCCATCGGCTACATCCTTAGATTCCAATTTCACATTGCTCGAAATAGAAAATTCAGTAGCAAAAGCAAAAGGGAAAAGCCCTGGGGCTGACAGAGTATCATACCCTATGCTCAAAAACCTATCTCCCCACCTAAAAACAAAACTTTTAGACATTTTTAATCAAATATTAACCACTGGAAAATACCCACATACATGGAGATCGGCTATCATTATCCCTATATCAAAACCTAACAAACCCCCTTCCGATATTAACAGCTACCGTCCAATCTCTCTGTTATCCTGTCTGGGAAAAACACTAGAAAAAATAATAGCACAAAGACTTACCTGGTTCATTAAACGCCACAACCTAATTTCCCATAATCAAGTTGCCTTTAAAAGTAATCATAGCACGATGGACGCGTTATTGCGTATCCAACACTTCGCGTCGAACGCTCTTTCGACCAAAAATCACGTCTCTATCTTGGCGACGGATTTTGAAAGAGCCTTCGATCGCGTGGGGATTCACGCCGTACTTTGCAGACTCGAGCGCTGGGGCATTGGTCCTAGGCTTTATAACCTTATTAAAGCCTTCATGACCAATCGGTCCTTCAGGGTTCGAATAAACAATGTCACATCGAACTCCCACATTTTACACAATGGAATCCCGCAGGGTTCGCCACTTTCGGTGGTTTTATTTATGATAGCTATTGAAGACATAAATGACATTGTAACTCGGCATAAAGATATTTACATCTCACTATACGCAGACGACGCAATAATCTTTACTAAAATAAAAAATATTAACACAGTTAGAGAAAAATTCTTAGAAATATTGCAAGAAATTAACTCGTGGGGAGCAACCTCTGGGGCCTCTCTTGCCATTGAAAAATGCCAAACTTTACATATCTGTCGGAAACAACGTTGCAACCTTTCCGACATTGTCTTTAACAGCCGCACAATAAAAGATGTAAATTTTTTAAAAATCTTGGGGATAACCTTCGACTCCAAACTACTTTTTAAACAGCACTGTCAGACTCTAAGAAAACAACTGGAAACTAGATTTAACATTATTAAATTTCTATCATCTAAATATTCTTACATACATATTAAGACTCTCATAGATATTACGCGCGCTTTAATGCTATCTAAAATTGACTACGGACTGCCAATCTTCGGTTGGTGTGCTAAATCACACTTAAAAAAGCTACAAGTCCCATATCACGGAGCGGTCCGTCGCGCCATTCACGCATTTCCCACATCTCCAGTAGCGTGCACATTGGCAGAATCGGGTCTCCCGAGTATCCAATCACGCGTAGAAGAAACTACATTGATGCTTATCCCGAAGCTGTACACCACGTCAAACTGCCTGCTAACCAAAGACTTCGGAGCCATATTTAAACAAAAACGGAAATTCAAGTGCATATCCACCCTAAGACGTTGCGCCAACTACATCAAGCTACTTGACCTTCCCCTGCCTAAGCCCAGGAGGCCCTTCAAATCGCCAGCACTTTGGGGTTCCAAACAGCCTAACATAAACCTTCAAATATACAATGCTGCCAAAAAGGATACAGGTCGCCTAGAATACCAAAAACGTTTTATGAGCGCACAAGAAGATCTTGGTGTGAAAAACTGGATCTACACCGATGGTTCTAAAGTCACCGGCGCAACTACTTTTGCGGTCGTTGACTCTAACCGTAAAATAATTGCAGGAGGTAGGCTTCCGTCCTACAACTCCATATTTACAGCCGAAGCTTTCGCCATTCTCAAAGCATGCCAATTCGCTTCCAAAAACGCTGGAAAATCTGTTATCTGCACAGACAGCCTCTCCTCTCTTTCCGCTATACGCAACTGGAACCATAATGACCCCACAACACAAGAAGTTAGGCACATTCTAAGTTCTCACCCAAAAAAAATCACCTTACTCTGGGTTCCCAGTCATCAAGGTATTCATGGGAATGAACTTGCTGACAAAGCCGCCCAAGAGATGAGGCTTACACCATCAATCCTGTTCACTCCGTTTAACTCCAAGGACCTAAAAAGTCGAATCAAGTTATACCTCAAAGAAAGGAAACTCTCCGAATGGGCACTCTTCATGCACAGGTACCAGTCTATCAATCCGAATTGCATCATGTTCAAGCCACCAACGAACGTACATAAACGGGAATGCGCGACCTTTATCCGTCTACGCATCGGGCACACCCAATCCACACATCAACACTTACTGACGAGATCGGCGCGACCAACATGCCAACTATGCGGGGACGAGCTCACCGTTGACCATATTCTCAACGCCTGCAGTCAATTGCACTCAATTAGATCTCACTTATTTGGTACACATAGTCTCTCGAATTGTTTAAGTATCCCATCCTGTGAAAATATCTCAAAAATTTACAAATTTGTCCAAAAAGCTAAGTTTATTATATAAAGCAATTAACCCATAAGTCTCGAGTCGAAGGCCCCCGTAGCTAGTACTCATTAAATTTAATTAGGTTTAGTATTGTATACTATATTTAATTTTGTTAAATAAAATAAATAAAAATATTTGCAATTGACCAGCACTTATAAGGGTACCCCAAAGCGTTCAATTGTCAGAATTCAGAGCATTTGACGATGTAAAAAATGTCAGAGGTTGTGACGAAATGCTTTTACTTTTAAATAGCGATTGGCAAGACATTGACTTTTTTGACTAGTTTGCTAATTGTTTCAATGTACATTGGGTATCTGTACAGGATTCTCCTACTCTGGAATGGAACCCCAGATTTCATCAGTCGTGCTAATGAGGCATGTGAATGCAGATACACTATCTTAGAAATAGAAGGAAAATTCACCATGGTGGCTGCCGAATCAGCAGCTCTAAAGTAACTTAGTTACGTTCGTTACTTGATATGTACCTACCTGGTTTCCCCCCTTAACTAGAGTACCTCCCACCTCAGATTGCCTCAATCGAACGAACATCAATATTGATTTCGGTTCAGCCGGGCGGGGCTTTTGTTTAAATACGCCTGTTAGGAGCTTTGCCTTAAATCAACACTTTTCCCAACGCGATGCGAAACTCCTCGCCCGTGATCCCTCCCCCTTCTGGCATATTACTTTTTGCGGCTTTTCCGCCTTTCTCCCCTAATGGTGGTCTTGGCGACTGCTTGGAACCAGTAAGATTCTGGGAGGCACTTAACGGCTTTCGTTGGTTTGGATGAATGGCGTTGTCGAGACGTGGGAACGAACTTTATGGAGTTGCAAACTTGTTCCAGATGATGTAAGTGGCTCGAAATTACAGTTTACAGGGGCCGTTCTTCCGCTTACCTCATTCAGAACGGAGAAAAATTAATTTTTCAACTTCGTTTCTAGGTGCACTTCGTTGACCTGGATCTTCAATTTAGTACTTGCTCTTATATTATGCCACTCATTGAGCAGCGTGATTATCTATAGAATTTATTTAGTCCGCCTCGACTTGGATTTATTTAATTACGATTGTGTGCTCTCTCCTAGTTCATTTTAAGTCCAAAGCGAACTATTGAAACTGTCGAAAGATAATTATTCTGATTGCACTTTTTATCAAAAGATATTTTTTCCAACTAATTAGACAGACTCCGGTCGATAAATTTGGTATACGTGGACTTTTGCAATTACATTTAAGTTAATTTAGTTTTTTCCGTCGCGGATTATTTATTGACCATCAGCCACGTTGTGTGCACTAAGCGTGTCCGCTCGTGGCGCTTGACGCAATTAAAAGTAAATAAGTATTTGTGTTCTGCAATTGCACACGTAATTAATATTTAATAAAAGATCTGGCTGAACTATACAACAAAAAAATACAAACATCTAGATTTCACTCTTTAGTTAGAAATTAGCTCGTGTATCCGAAAGTCGGCAGACTACAAAAGTATTAAACACTTATTATTATTATTATTATTATTATTATTATATTATCTATAGCCACAAAACCAAACCTATCAAATAGTTGTGGTGGTTTTTAGTGTGTGTTAGCTCTGAATAGGATTAAATATAGTGTGCACAAAATCATTTGTTTCATGTTTTTTTGTTGTTGATTTTACTAATTGTAAAATGAAACTCAATGGACCATCCAAGTCCCGCCTGCAAAAGTGCACAATTGATTGAAACGACGGAAATGAAATTATTTGCGAAAAAAAACAACATAAGAGACCACTACATTCGATTCCCACGACTATAAGACCTTTCCGAAGTCTATGTAGGTTTTTTCAAACTTATGGACGAAGACAGAACGTTATGTCGAGTTCCTTATCTAGGGAACAATTTCAAAATCCCAAATTCAAAAGAATATTTTTCTGTAGTTGCAATGGTCCTCTTCAACTAAGCTAGCATAGAACAAAGGTAGGCACCCGTCGTTTTGAAGATTGTGGCCTTTTAAAGTGCATATATTATCATTTAGTACGTGGTCACAAAAGGGATGTCCGATTCGCATCCCATATGCATGTAGAACGAATGTTGCAAAAACGGCAGTTCGCCGGCCTTATAGCCACTCAATTTTATGTAAATTATCAGCGCATGCTTTGCATAAATTTAACTTGCGAATGTCAGTTAAAAGGCGGAAGAAAATTTACAATTTCATCATATTTGCTATATCCGATTTTTACAATATTAAATGTTTGCATTTTATGCAGTATTTCGCTGTTATTAAACACTGAGTTCGCTCAGCTTGGAGCTCCTCTAGTGAAAAGTTGCAGTTTATTGCAAAAACGGGGCGTATACTTTACGTAAAGTGAGATGCAACCAAGTTATTGTTTACCCAAACATGTTTAAAAACTAAAAGTTTTCTCGAACTTTTCGGAACGTTCTATTGTCTGTGGATGAACTTGAATGTAGTTTAATTAATTAGATTTTCTGTTTGAGTATTTACTACTGGCAGTTTTCGTCGATACTTGTCAGTTCCGTTTTTAGGGAAAGTTCCTTGCACCATTGCCTCATTAAGGCCCTAGTATTGGAAAAAGTGCAATTACTCATTTGATGGCTTTGCGCTGATTATCACGCAGGACGACAAGGAGCTGCTGGCTTTCCTGCGGCGCAGATGTGTCACCAGATGCTATACATTCTGGGATAGAGCAAACTACTCCACCTAGAAGAAAATTAATTTCAGGGCGACCACTCCCGAGGCAGTTCGTGTTGCTTGAAAGCGTGGAACCAATGAAGCCAACAACAGACAACACCGAGTGCACACGCACCGAGAGATTGCAACTATATCTCCGTTCGCATCTCCATTTTTTCCCCGTCTTGCTTTGTTTTCAGCGCTGTGATAGTCCTGTGAAATGTCCTTCCCCGGAGACGCATTCTGAAAAAGTTGAAGAAAAAGGGTTGAGAATCGTCGTGGCTACCTTGCAAGTACAATCAGTTGTTTCCAATGATAGCTATGACCATTTTAAGTGGTATGCGCATAGTCGCATATCTAACCTGCAAAGAAATTGTTTAATTGGGGGAATACATAGTTTTTACTTAATGCGTACGGTACGGTATATGGTATACACATATAACATATATGTAGCTACGATGCCTGATTTTCTGGAGAGCTAGGAAAACAGTTTTTGCAGTGTTTTTGATTGCATTATTTTAACGCATGGGCGGGGCGAAACTCTCGAAGTTGTGTGTTTCGGTTGGTGGAGTGGGTGTCACCTCCTATTTGCATGCGACGCCTGCCCTTGTCACTGTGAACCGTCGTCTGTGCACTCCGAGAATGCGACTCCGGGACAAGATGGGGGATCCCCCTTTTCGTAGTTCCTGCTAACTGCTAACTCATCCTGCTCGTCTGCCTTTTTTATCTCGTTCCGGCTCTCAATTGTCAAAGTGGGGAGTTCTCCCCAAGCTGTCATTCTGCTGCAGGCGTGGCAAACTACTGTAATGGTCCTGCCACCCCATTCGCCTCCGCGAAGGAGCTTCTGTAGGATTTTTTTGTTGTTCTGTTGTTACTTTCGGTGAAACGCAGATATTCGAGAGAGGAAAACCATGCGTGTTGCAAATATTTGTGTCATTCAAGATTTATTCTTTCCCATAACGTATAAACGTATCCCAATTTGCATTAGCTGCAACGCGCTGCTGAAATACATGCAAATTCTAAGATAAGATCCAGTTCAATCTATTTCTGCTGCCACTGTATGTCGCAATGTATTGAACCTTGTGGTCGCATCAAATTCTAGGGCACTTTCTGCCCAAAGTAATGTAACCCAATGAGACGAGAAGGAGTGCTTCGAGTTATAACAAATGAATGGGGCTTCTTAAGCTCACTGTGCAACCTAAAAGGTGCAGATGCAGAAGAAGAACAGCCCTCTTACTTTGGAGTCCCAACTTTATGCCTTCCCTACCACTTGCCTTCCTTCCTTCGCTTTTAATAGGATTTCTGTTTCGGGGCCAAAAGTGACAGCCTGCATATTTTTAAGGGTTCCATTAAGGAGATTCCATGCTCGCTACGAATAAGCCATCCGCATGGGTGGCAGCGATGTTGGCAGCGTCGTTACCTAGATTGGATTGCAAATCAAATTCTCCGCATTTGTTTGTCTTGGCTCGAATCGGCTCGGCTCGCCGGACTGAGACTGAGATTGATTCGACTGAGCCAAGTTTAAGTTTGCCGACATTAACCGCTGGGCTGCACCAAATGATGCATAAAATGTTGGGGCGCCGCCGCAGGACCTTCGACGTAAACAATGTTCCCGGTCGAAGCCATTAGGCTAAGCCGCTTACAAGCCATAAACCATGTGGCCGAGACGGCAGTAGTAGGCCACTCCACACTAAGGTCGTGCGGTCGGTTCACTGTATGCATTAGAGCGGCCCTCAACTTGCTCCAACTTTTAATGGCCTGTGCCGGAGTCACATGTGATAAATTCGCGAGTGGAATCGATTCGATGCGTTACTTCAAGTCATTAAACGAAACTCAACCTCTCATCGTGCGTTCGATCAAGTTTTCATATCTTTGGCACTATCTTTATGGCACTTCGCATTTGCATTTGCACTGGCATCTTTAACGAGACTATTTGCTCATCATTAGCGGCCAAGGTGGCGCCTCCCATCCGAATATTGAATGGCGAATAAAATTTCAGTACTCGAACTTTTGATCATCTCCCCATAGAAACTCCCTTCTTCCCGCCACTTAGCTTGACATTTCTGGGCACTCCGCATTTTTCCGTTCGCATCCACATCCGGCGAGCTCGTTAGAATCCTCGTCCTCTGCGGGAGCTCGTTTTTCCATGAGGCATTTGCTATGCAAACTAACCAGTGACCCAAGACCTCCAGCACGGAGGGCAAGAATAATGGTCGCACTTGCTACCCATTTTTTACGTACGGGGAGTCCTACTCCCGACCGTTAAGTAACGCACAGCTTGGGACCTCCGCTTCGCGTTACGTGGCTTGGCAACGCCCCCAACTGCATCCACTGCTTCTCATCGTCGTCGTAGTCGTCTGGCCAGCTGAGCTATTGGATTGCGATGATGAATGCGTCTCGTCTAGTGGTCAGTTTTTGAGTCAATCTGTAAAACTTATAACTGAAAGTATTGTGTATCTGCGTAGCCACGTCTGGGAATGGGACGACCCATTTGATATCTGACAACAATTTATTGAGGAATAATTGCCTGCAAAGTTCTGTGAAATAGCTATATGTCATGCCACGGACTTGAAGAGAATAGTATTGCCTCAAAGCACAGAGTTAAAGTTTGGAGCGCTTGATTGAAATAGTATGCGTGCCAATTTTCTATAAATGAGGAATGTTCTCAACACAGAGTCTCCAGGAAATGAAATCCTTGATGGCCCTTTAAATACACTTTTTTAATGGATTTTTCTTTAGCCCAAAACTTCCCTTGGTCGTGAATCTCAATACAGTGCGACGCCAATAGCTAGCTGTACTGAGGAAGTCCACAAAATTCTAGTGCCGCGAATGCGGGTATCGATTAGAATTGTAATGTATGGTATTTAACCGTAACTAACAGGTAATTGGTTCTAGGAAGTTGGTGCAATCATCGAGTGAGCTTCAAACCTCTCAAAAAGCTATGTCCCTTCCCTGGTGAGCAGCTTGTGTCCTTCCAGGCAGGCAACGTAAATTAATAGCGACTGCCAACTGGCCCAGAAAACGCAGTAATACTCTAGAGGTTTCTTGTCGACGGCCCTGTGGTCGGCTGTCATCGCACCATCATTAGTCAACCGTTGCTTTCGCCCATAGCGGCGAAAAAAGGTCATCAAGTTATCTGAAAAACTCGCTGCCTCTGCTGCAGCAAGCAAAAGAGCTACATAAAAATATTCGAACTTGTACGATACGATATAAGTTTGAAAAAATGACAGCATACTTGGATGTAAGAGATTAAACGAAATGTACGCATTCCAGGCATTCCAGGCATTATCCCAATTTTTAAAGAGATGTGAGTAATGAACGTCTTAACTTTATATTTCCAAAAATACTCATTTAAATATTGAAAATGGCTTGCATAATCAGAATCATTGCTGGAATCACCTAATCGTCCTCGCCTATAACTGCTTATGCAATGCCGAGTAAGTCAAGCGTAGCGGAGGCCTCTGGAAATGCGACGCGAATGTTCGTTGTACATTATACATTGCACATTGTAAGGGTGCTAATGGGCGAGCGATCAGGAAATTTCACATGCTGCCGCGTAGACATTTGCATATGAAAATAGTCGGCGTGGCGGCGACACAATGACCAGACTTTCCCAAAAAAAGCGATCGCTGCAGATAGCGCATCCATGTAATTGAGTAATTAGCAGTGGCGAAACAATTGTAAGCGAAACCGCCAATAAGTGCAGGTCACCCGAGTGAGATCATCCCATTAATCCCACTAGCATCATATTTGAAGTGCATTCTTATATTATCAATTTGATCAATTATATTGCAATAGGTGCGGAACGCAAAGAGGAAAATATTTATTTCCGTATCGTTATCTGCATTAACAGCCGTCCATGTCCTTTTAGTTTTTATTCAAATAATATTATTTTAAAATAATGAAGCAGAGCAGTTCTGTAAAATAACATTCAAAAATAGAAACATTAAGAGATGTGATAATCATGTTAGAATGTTTCTCATTTGGTAGTGTTTTCGTTCAAATCGCAGACTCCAATCTAAACTTGACCCACACCCACACACAGCATAGGTGAATCCAGCAATAACAATAACAGGGAATGGATTCTAATTGGAGATCAGCTGCATCGAGGCTGCTCTCGCGACTTTGGGCTTGCGTCGCAACAGCACACACAGTGCTGTTAGTGGCGCCCTCCCGCTCTCGCATTCGCACGCTTCTCAGTCTGTACACGTCGCTCGATCGCATTCGTCATTTTTGCTGCGTTGCGCGTGTCTACCGACAAGAAAACGGGGAGCATATAAGTGAAATAAGGCGATATCTTTTTTTGTGAATCAAAACAGTCTGTGCTCCATGTGACACATTTAATTAAGCCTTCCGCGCCCCCCTGCAAGCTGTCGCGTGAGTCGAAAGAAACGGTGCTGCATGCGCCCACTGTTAGTAGTGTTGCGTCCCTCTCCCGCACTCTCGGGAACTGTTTGTGCCGCTGTTGTTGTTGTAACGTGATTGTCGCCTGTTTTTCCTATTCTGCTGCCGTCTCTCACCTGTCCACATCTCCGTTGTTGTCATTGTTGCCGTTGTCGCTCCCACCCACTCAATTCCACCGCACCCCGATCCTCCCATCTCCCGGTTCGCAATTCAATCAATTCATTTTGCTAACAACCTGCCCCGATAACTGCTTGTTTAGTCGTGTTTCGAACTTCCGACGCAGCAATCAGAAGTTACTCCGTGCGATCCCACATCTCGTTCCCGTGTTCCGGAGAAAGTGTCTAGCGCAATAGCATTTCTGTAGTGCAATAGCATCTCTTCTTGGCCGGTGGCAGTCAGTCACATGTGTACATACATACGTATGCAGCGCATAGTCTGGACCACGTTATCGATTTTCTAACGGGCTGAAGAAACTAGCCCGCAACTCTTCAGAATTCTTCGTCAGGCGGCGTCGGACATTCCAAGAGTCTCTCCGGCAGTTCTGCTGAATGAATTCCCGTCTTCTTTCAATGCCACTTGCAGTGAAAACTGGTTAAGACGTAGTTTAACAAGAAGAACGCTATTAATGGTCGGTGTTTCAGAAATCTTAGTGAACGAATGGTATTTTTTAATCTCAAATTAATTAGTTAACATCTACATGTGCATATTAGTTATTTGACATTTATTTTCTTAACCTTCTCTTTGCAACGAAAATTTATGTATTGAGACCATTTTACTCTTTACGAGTATCCACTGTGTAATTATTATTCGCCTGGAGCTGAGTTGGCTCCATAGCAAAACTTACATACATACATATGTATGCGTTTGTATGCTCAGCCTTTTGACGTCTTTTAGAGTTCTTTCCAAAAATCAAATAAAGCGAAGAGGGCCACCGAGTGCTGTCAATGACCCACGTCGCTTGACTGCGATTTTCGATTTAATATTTCCTTATCAGATTCGCCGACCGAACGCTTTTCAGCCGCTTGAGAGTACTAAAAACAGGCAGCGATTGCTGACAATGAGAACTGCCACTAGGTGTCGCGGAACTGGGCGATCTCCACGGCTGTAGTCCCGGAACCATTCGTTTCACAAAGCTCCACCGACGATCTAAGCTCACGTATCATGTGCGGAGGGGTATTTGTGGCAGGCAAACTTTAGTATTCATGATTCCACCTCGTTCGTGACCGAGCAGGTAGAACACGCTCCCACCTGGCCCAGAATCGATTGGCGTGCATCCCGAATGCGGAGTGGCGAGAGGGTCGGAAGGTATCTACTCCCGCGCTAATAATAAGAATTCGTCCCATCGCCGCCGCTTTCTCTGTTCCACCAAAATGATAGTCATCAATGCCTCTGACGTAAGTGGTCCCCACTAACTTGTATATGTACCTATTTCCATTTGTGAGCACATATGTTTGGGTTGGAGGTGGCGGTTTTTTTTAGGTATATGTTCATCGGTCCTTTGGCGTATGTCTGTACTGTCTAGTATCTGTCTAATGTCTAGTACTTATGACTTCGAGATCCTCTTCTTCCAGAAGCCGTGAAAGATGCTTAGAGCTAGGCGCACTATAAGTATTTTCATTGAGGAACAGGTACAGAGGCTTTTAAGTATTATAAGTCTCCCATTTAAAAGTGTAAAGGCTGCTGCAGCTTGAAACGGGGAATTCAAACAGTCGTAGTTGAAGTTCTGTTTAAAACTTTGCATTGCTAATCTAACCCGATTTGTTTAAGTTTATAGCCCGAGCCCTGGGTGCAAATTAGCTAAGTGTGGCTTTTGTAATGCTTATCCCCCTTCCACCACGTGAGGTCTATCCGGTTTCCTGGGCAGGTACTGCTAGTACTAAGCGATTAACTGGCTTAGATATACGGCTAACGCGGGAGCTACTAACTATTGACTTTTGACGGTATTCAACCATTTCCCATTAGATTTTTGGGCACCAAATGTTTGATCGCGAAAGCTTCTCATCTAATATGCCAATCACGTTTCGCAACTATTTTTCATAGTTTTTTTTTTTTAAACCAGTGCTGCTTTTAAGTTCCACTTCACAAATTTAACTTTCAAAAAGCATGAAGTCTTAGCGAGGTGTGGTATTCCGTATCCGAATACACATCCAAAATAAAAAACTGGAGGGACAATGAAAAGGAAAGAAGATAGTTTCGGAAAACGTGTATATAGCCTTGCAGAATTTATATACTAAAGAAACGGTTTGCATGCAGGAGAGGATTCTGATCAAAATGAACTTCTTTTCTATTATTTATAATAATTTTTCCGGCTGTTCTATGTTGTATCTGAATGCAAAGCTTTAATTAATGAAATACTAGTTTGCTTCTACGCCCTGACGGACAAACAGATGGACAGGACTAAAACGACTATGATGTTGACACTGATCAAGCATATAGATACTTTAGATGGTCGCAAATATCTCCTTTACTGTGTTGCAAAATAAATATACCATTTTCTAGAATATAGTAAGAAATGGCAGGGAAAATTAAAAGATTTATGGATAATGTTCATACGGATGGATAGACATACGGAAATAGCCAGATCAACTATTGATCCTGATCAAGAATTTATGTGCCTTATATGGTCAGAAACGCTGTTTTATACATTGCTAAGGGGAAAATTATCAGTTTTTTATTTAAATGATGCACAAGCTGTGTAAAAATAGCAAAACACATTCTATTTTGGATGTAGCTTATATAGGTCAACACAAAAACGCTACTTCTACCACTTCTTAAACCTCTTTTGCGGGAAAAAAGCTATAAGTAGATTTATTTGGTTAAGGGGTTATTATGCATTGCATGCATTACTATGAATTATTTTTTAAAGTTATCAAGGAACAAAAGCAGTTTCTATTACTCGGACTAACTATTCTTAAACTATCTTAATTATCTATGTTAACGCTATTTTGAAAAAGTTCCATATGAGTGAACTTTAGATGGTGTATTTATAATCGCATTAAAAAAAATTTCGTCACAGAACTTGATATCAAATTTTAGTATGTTGAAGATGCGATTGCCTCTAGTTTTTTCCTCGTTGGGCGGTGCTTTTTTATGGAAGTTTGATGGATGGTTTAATAATGTTTCAAAATTGATATTAAGATTTAAAAAAATTCTGATGTCAAACGAACTTACATGTATAGTTGTGATAACAGCATGTTGTTGGCTACTGATTTTCATGACAAAAATAAATAGAAATTGCTATAATTCGCTGCCCAAAATTGGTGGTCGAAAGTGGGTCCTTTCACGTTGGGAGTTTCTTTTAAATTAAGCAATTACATTTTAAATATTTTTTTGTTAAGTATTTAATAGTCCTATTTTCTTTCCGCAGACGGGCCTTACCCTCACACCTGAAATGCTGTTGTCCACCTCGGAATCATCGACCCACAGTGCCTCCGAGGTCGCCGGACGACTGCAGGTCGACGTGCGTACCGGCCTCAAATGGACAGAGGCCAAGTATCGTGCCAAGATCATCGGGCATAACGAGCTGCTGCTCGTGGCGGAGGATCCGACATGGAAAAAGTACATTGAGCAGTTTAGGAACCCGCTAATTCTGCTGCTTCTTGGTTCTGCTCTGGTGTCCGTAATCATGAAGCAGTTTGACGACGCCGTGAGCATAACCATTGCCATCCTAATTGTGGTCACGGTGGCCTTTATCCAGGAGTACCGCTCCGAGAAGAGTCTGGAGGAGCTTAAGAAGCTGGTGCCCCCTGAATGCCACTGCCTGCGGGAAGGTCGTCTAGACACATTCCTGGCACGCGAACTGGTTCCCGGGGACATAGTGCACCTCAACGTGGGCGACCGGGTGCCGGCCGACGTGCGTCTTTTCGAAGCTGTGGACCTATCTATCGACGAGAGCAGTTTTACCGGCGAAACAGAGCCGGCGCGCAAAATTACTGATGTTTTGCTTAACAATACGAACGTAAAGGACCACAGCAACATGAAGAACATTGCCTTCATGGGCACTCTGGTGCGATGTGGCAACGGGAAGGGCATAGTTGTCAGCACTGGGGAGCGCAGTGAGTTCGGTGAGGTCTTCAAAATGATGCAGGCAGAGGAGGCTCCGAAGACGCCACTGCAGAAGTCGATGGACATTCTAGGCGCTCAGTTGAGCTTCTACTCCTTCCTGATTATCGGTGTCATCATGCTGCTGGGCTGGCTACAAGGTAAGCCGCTTTCGGAAATGTTCAATATCAGCGTTTCACTGGCCGTTGCGGCCATCCCCGAGGGCCTTCCTATCGTGGTAACTGTGACTCTAGCGCTTGGCGTAATGCGGATGGCTAAACGAAATTCAATCGTTAAAAAGCTGCCTACTGTTGAGACTTTGGGCTGCGTTAACGTTATCTGCTCTGATAAGACCGGAACTTTGACCAAGAACGAGATGACGGCCACGATCATCATCACTTCCGACGGATACATGGCGGACGTTACCGGTGCCGGTTACAATGATCAGGGTGAAATCCACATACGGCATTGCAACAACGTGGAGATGGCTAAGACCAATATTACAAACCTCCTTGAAATCGGGGCGGTCTGCAATAACGCTTACATACAAAATGGCACCCTCCTAGGACAACCCACTGAAGGAGCCCTTGTGGCGGTAGCCATGAAGAACGGAATGTACGCCACAGCTGAGAACTACGTTCGCATCCAGGAGTATCCCTTCAGCTCGGAGCAGAAGATGATGGCTGTAAAGTGCATCCACAAGTACAACAACAACAAGGAAGAGATTTTCTTCGCCAAGGGGGCTCTAGAGACCCTGTTACCGCAGTGCACCAAGTATCAGTTTGGTACCCAGACGGTACCACTTACCAAGCAGAACGAGGCAGAGTTCCTAGCCGAGGCGTACGAGATCGGGCGCAAGGGCCTTCGCGTGTTGGCCCTGGCAAAGGGCCGGTCCATGCAAGATCTGATCTACTGCGGCCTAGTCGGCATCACTGACCCACCAAGGCCCCTTGTTCGAGAGTCTATTGAAATGTTGATGCAGAGCGGAGTGCGTGTTAAAATGGTGACTGGAGATGCCCAGGAAACGGCCTTGGCCATTGGTAAGTAATTAAGATCTTTCGTTAGATAGGTTTTTTAAATTTGTGCTCTCATTTAGTCGCATTTAATAAATTTGTATGCGGGATAAATTATATAAGTTCAAGTCAAAAGCAGATTTTTGCTCGCAAAAATTCTTGTTTATATCTATTGTCTTGAGCTAGGCGAAACTTTATTTTGTAAACAAACATGTCCTAGGCTCTCAACATTCCCCTAACAAACCAATTTTGTATTTGATGAGAATTCGCACATAATCGAGGATACGGGAGTGTATGAGGACCTCTGCTCAAGGGAGTGTGGTCTACTTCATTGTAAACTGAATTAATTGAATATGAGCCGGTGGCTAGACACGCCAGCTTTTTGCCTGAAGAAGTTTTTTTTTGGGATATTTTCCTTAAATCATTTACATAAGTGTGAGTTAATTTCTGAAGGTATGCACCCAAAGCTCTAGTTGAAACATCGTAAGTCATCTCGTAAGGTATTGGGTAATTTACAAAATATTTTTCCTGCCCGAAAAGCTCACAAATACACAGCTAGTTTGCCAAATTGCAAAAGCTAGCGCGTACAGAGCACAAAAGAAACCGTCAAAATGGAAAAGCTAAAAAGAAAACCAACCCTAGGTAGCTGTTCTATTGGGGTTCCTTGGCAAAAAGGGGCGTTCCATATCAAATAGCTTGCAAAACAGAAAATAATAGGAGAGAGCATCGACGTCGTCGTCAGCAGTCAGAAATAATTAACTGTGGACCTCATCTCCGCATTCCCCTGAACTTATCACAGACCCAGCATCGTCTGCATCCTAGCCATCATATGCGCATCTGCGGCGGGCAGGACTTTGTCCCTGTCTCTTACATTTTTGTTTTTGATATATTGAAGCTTGATTGAAGCTTCAATATTGAATCACTTCCATTGCTTTGCCATTTACTTTTCTTGTCTGTTTCTGTCCCCTGTCATCGTGCAAGCTGTGTTGTTTAGTAACTAAATGGAACATGTTTTTTTACTTTTCACAATCTATTCAGATATAGCTCAGAAACGGTTTTAGTCTGACTTTATATATGACTTTTAAAAAGGACTGTGGTTTTTAAGAAATCCTTGGAGCTGGAATATTATCCACACCATTGTCCAATTAGAGCCTTCAGAAACCAATAATCACGTATAAATATATTGTATAATATACAATATAATGTATGTACGTATAAATCTATTTTAAAATCAAACAAAGCCAAATTATGTTTGGTACCCTTCATATACATCGATTTGCTCGCTAACCGTTACTCGTAGATTAAGAGGTATACTAGATTGGTTGAAAAGTATGTAACAGGTAGAAGAAAGCGTTTCCGACCATATAAAGTATATATATTCTTGATTACGATTAAAAGCCGAGTCGATCTGGCTATGACCGTTTGTCCGTATGAACGTCGAGATCTCAGGAAAAATAAGAGCTAGAAGATGAAGCATACAGATTTAAGAGATAAAGATGCAGCGCAAATTTGTTAACCCATGCTACCACGCCCACTCTAATGTTCTAAAACCGCCCAAAACTGCCACGCCCACATTTTTAACCATTTTTCGATATTTTTTCATAATTTTATTAGTCTTGTAAATTTCTATCAATTAGCCAAACAAATTTTTGCCACGTCCACTCTAACCGCCCAAAACTACCACGCCCACACTTTTGCAAAATGTTTTCATATTATTAATTTTTTCTCATTTTATTCCCCAATATCTATCGATATCCCAGAAAAATGATGAAATTTCGCGTTCGCATTCACACTAGCTGGGTAACGGGTATCTAATAGTCGAGGAACTCAACTATAGCATTATGCATTGCATTATACATTTTCATGAATGCAGACCATTCATTTCATTTATTCATTTTGAATCTTATTTTCCTTTAAAACAAGGTAAAACATATTTGTAATCGTGTGTATGCTCGCATTAATCAGTCTAAATTTCCATAGCATTGCAAACTTCCTCGCAATTAGCGAAGTGCGTTTGAAAGTGCAGTATGGACTCAGGGAAATAACCCTGCATGTTGATTGCGTGTTTTTTTCACCCAGTACTTATAATGGCCATTTTCATGGAAACACAGTCTGCAAGCAGCCGAATGAAGTCGTCACGTATAAAAACTCGCTGAACAATTTGGAGTGATTTGGAGAATTTGCTCCTCCAGCTTCCAAAAACTATACATATGTGGAAGTAAAAATGCAAACGACTCTGACAAAGAAAACTTCGTACTGTTTCGTGAGCCATACGATGGCTTAAGCTACCAAATATGGGCTAGTGTATTTACTCGGGAGTGCATGCTTGTTTTATCAAAATATTGGACACAATTTCGCTTTGATTTTGGCTCCAACTCTACTCCGAACCCCTTTTCATCCCAATGCCGTGAGAAGTTTTCTTGTGGATGGCTGTTAAAGGGTGAACAAAAAGCTTGTTGCACAATTTTATGCGCTTGAAATTTTCATAAACTTTGCAGCAACTTTTGCATCCGGTTGCACCCACGATTCTGTCAATCGCGGTTGCGGTTATGCTGCGCTTTTTGTATCAACATTCTTAATGCTTGCACTCTCTATCTATAGTTAGTATTTTATGCTATTCACAACCTCACTTTTACTTAAAACACCTATGTAAAGGTAGACTCCAGAAAAGAACCCGAAATGGGGCTCTATTTGCTTTCACAAAGCATACTATATCCTATTAATAATCTCATTTAACATTATCTCATTAGTCATTGTCTATAGCTTATCCAAGTCGGTTTCAATGTCGGCAGGTATTGTTCAGTCAAGGTTCGAGTACAGAGTCCGGCGCTATAATTATGCATTGTTTTATTATTTATTCATATTAGTCTGAGTTCTGCTACTTTCCGAGGTTGAAGTTACTTATAAATGCTTCCGAGTGGCGTAGTCACCGAGTTAATAATATAAATTAGATATTGTATAGGGATCACAGTTTGCCTTGACGTATTCGTCAGGTAAACATGGAAAGGTACATTGATGCAGTTCTACATCAATGTACCTGAATTGATATATTTTATAATGCATTGTTATTTATGGCCCGTATTTTGTTATTCTGTTGTCCTTGTCCGATCTGAGCGAGTAATAGAAACTAAAGGGATTTATGCAAGGCATTGAAATGATTGCAAGGGTACAAGAAAAAATTTTAAAACAGATGCTGAAGTTATGGAAAATGTTATGTACCTTTATAACTGTTTTAGCCCACCGAGAGGTGATTTATTTTGATTTTACAAAACCTGTAAGAACGAAAATCCACATGATCGTATTTGTTTAAAATGTATCTACTTACGTTTCATATGGCATTAACGTAAATCAAAGGCAATGTGTGTGAATGCACTGTAAGGCAATGTAAGACCAAACCTTGTCATATCTATTGCTCCTATAAACTGGCAAAATTTTCGATGCTTAATGCAGACGGATATGGCTGAGAGACTAGTATAAAGAATAACAATTGCGTTGCTATACTTATTTTACCAGTCCAGTGAAACACAATATGGAGAAGATAAGGACGCACTTTGAAAGGCACCAAGGCGCGGTCTGCATGCTACCGACTCCTTTACGGCTCGGGCATTAGGGCAAAAGGATGTAAAGAGACCAGGAGACAAACTGCTCCTGCAAGTTTTAAACAGTCCTGCGGAGAATTGAAAAAGGGGAAAATGGTGAGAAGACGGCTACCTCCTGGCCACCTCAGGACGGCGGCGGTCTGCTTTTAATTGTTGGGAGACGGGCGAATGGGATTCAAGTCGCTGAATGCGTTTTAATTACGCATCCCTTTGCTCATTTTACCGCGCATCTTTGCGTTGGGCACACCCTGTTGCTTTTGTTACAGATTGTTATTATTTACTTCAGTGCACTCTGGATAAAATTTTGCACAAACACGACAAGCACTGGGATGGGAAAGGCAAGGAGCTCGGTTCTGGGCAGGACAAATACGCCGGCGCCATAATGAAAAATGGCGGTGCGACTTTTCGCAGAAGTTCTGCTGATGCTATTGTTGTTCCTGTCTCCTACAGCTGCCACCCATTGAGCGCACTTCATATATGCGCTCGAGTGCAAAAGGAATGGAGGCGGGAAATGGTATTGGCATAAAGGGTGTGGGGAAGTAGGTCGTTCCTTCTTAAGTTTTTCAACTTTATTGCTTGGGCTTCAATTGAATTTTCGAGGAGCAAACAACTCGCTGCCTGCATACCCAACAAATTAACAATTGTTTTTGAACTCTTCTGGGATTAAGATCCAAGTCGACGGCTTCAAGCTGTGCCGACACACGCGATTCCTGCCTGGCCAACGGCAGGAGGGGTACCACTTTGCAGCGCTTCAGCCTGTTGCTCGACAAATTGCTTGGAAAATGCAATGAAAGAGATTTACTTGACTGCCTTGGCACAACAGGGCCTGCCTTTAGTGACAGGTAAGAAGTGGTGCCAGTCATTAGAACTGGGTTCAAGGACAAAGGGAAGTGTTTCGTAATTTGTGAGTCATGTTCGCTCACCTCTACAGTCTGCCCTAACACAGTTTTGTTTTGTTTATGCACTCCGTATTAACTCTGCATTAGTCTGCGCTTTTAACAAGATTTCTTTTTAACTCCTCAGCGAATCTCATCGGTATCGATACAATCCATCACCAGACGCTTTCCGGTCAGGAAATGGATCAAATGAACGAGCACCAACTGGACAAGGTAGCCAACAACGTGAGCGTATTCTACCGCGTATCGCCACGCCACAAACTGGAGATAGTCAAGTCCTTGCAGCGCAGTGGCAACATAGTCGGCATGACGGGCGACGGGGTGAACGACGGAGTGGCCCTGAAGAAGGCGGACATCGGCATAGCCATGGGAAAGAACGGGACAGATGTGTGTAAGGAGGCGGCTGATATGATCCTGGTCAATGATGATTTCCACACCATAATGTAAGCGGATTACTTAATCAGTTGAGTTTTGCCTAACTTTCTTTTCATGCAGCGCCGCCATCGAGGAGGGCAAGGGCATATTCTACAACATTCGAAACTTCGTGCGCTTTCAGCTTAGCACATCAATAGCTGCCCTGGCCCTGATTGCCCTGGCCACTCTGATGGACATTGCTAACCCGCTAAATGCCATGCAGATTTTGTGGATCAACATCATAATGGACGGTCCGCCCGCACAGTCTCTGGGCGTGGAGCCCGTCGACCACGATGTGCTCAAACAGAAACCACGGAACGTGAAACAGCCAATGATCACAAAGTCAGTGGTGGTGAACGTTCTGCTTAGTGCCAGTATAATTGTACTGGGCACGCTGTGGGTGTTCCAGCGCGAAATGGCCGACGGGACGCTGGGAAAGACCAAACGGGACACAACGATGACCTTTACTTGTTTCGTGTTTTTCGACATGTTTAACGCCCTGTCTTGCCGCTCGCAGACAAAGAGTGTCTTTACCATCGGACTCACTACCAATCGAATGTTCTTGCTGGCCGTCGCTTTTTCGATCATTGGTCAAATGCTCGTTGTCTACTTTCCGCCGCTGCAAATGGTTTTCCAGACGGAAGCTCTTACGCCGTATGACATATTCTTCCTGGTCTCCCTAACCTCATCTGTGCTGGTTGTTTCAGAGATAAAGAAATGGTTCGAGCGTACCATGGAGCGCAAGATGTACAGCACCCGCTCCGAGCTGGATTTTGTATGACAAAACGCAAGCGCTAGAGAAGATTTGCACCCCAAAACCGAGTAAATTAAATAACTAACAAAAAAATCCATTAAAAAAGTAAAACTATGCCAAAACAAGCGAGGAGCGCGGAGAAGTGCAGTTCGAAAGAAAAGCCGAAAATAAGAGCGACGGACCAAGGATGTGTGTGTTTAATTTTACATTTGACTTGACCAATTAAGAATGATTTAATTGTTATTGTGGGTTTTCAACCAGATTGCACAGCAGGGATTTTCATAGATTTGAAGTAAGCTTCCAGGTTTGTTCTGTGCGCTTTAATTTTTGCATTGTTTTATAAATGGCAAAGAGTTTGGTTTTATTTTAATGTGTTTATTATCTAAATACCCTGTGTAGTACTATTATTTTTTGTGATCCATTTATTCAAACATGCTCACATATATAAACGAAATCGTTAAGCGCATACAATTTATTTGTTCTACAATGGGCTGCAAAGCTTTTTTTATTTAACTTTTATTTTCATTTTATCTCTAAGTGCTTCTCTAGTTTCTAATGCTCACCGCGCAATTTGAGTCAATATGAAGTGTTTAATAATCTACAATGTCGGCAAAAACTGTTTAATGTGATATTATTTTAAGCACATAAACCAGATCATACCACTAGTGTGCAGAATGCAAATTTTTAATTTATGTTTATTTGCATCTCAACTTGTGGAACAAATTATTTCAATTTTGAAAAATAAAACTTAAACTGTAAAGAAATTGTAACAATTAATTTATGATTTTGATTTTCATAGATCCTACTCGTTCTTCCCCACAGAGAAGCAACCGGATTATAAACAAGTGACCACTTACTATAATCCGAGTATGTTCACCGGGAAAGTGCATTACCACTGGGTCACAGTCAACATACATAAAAATAAAACGGATGCGAGACAAAAAAGGCATGAAATGGACAAAGCTAAGCGAGGCGTAGTAACGTAAAACATGGCTTTTTTTTGGTATTATTGATAAATAATTTATTCGGTATTTGAAAGCAAGCATTCAATTTGTGTAAAATTGAGGCAAATCAAAACTCTAGCGTGCTATCAAAATAAAACAATTTTTGACGAACTCATCCCAAATCAACTTTAAAAGGAGAGTTCAGATCAACAAAAGATTTTTGTATGTAATCAAAAATGCTATAATTTCAGCATACTTTGTGGGCGTTGATGTGATGCTTTGATAATTAAGTTCATGATTAATGGGCTTACCAAAACGAAGTAATGCACGAAGCAAATGAGAAATACGAAGCAATCAGCACCGCGTTTACTCGAATGTAAAGAAATTTTCGCTCATATACTTAAATAAAAAATAAATTCATAGGAAAGCATGGTTCTTTGTACTATTCTGTTGTTTGTTGTTTAAATTGAACTTTGATGCAATAGATTACTAAACGGCAAAAGAAATTTACAACTAAAGCTTATCCAGATTGTAGTCAAAAGTATACATCTCAATAAAAAATTAATGAATTTTGAAAAAATAAACAAATTCTATAGATTACCAATACTTGGGTACCCCTTATAAATTAACTTAAATATCATTGACATAAAATTCATATCATACCAACTCAGAGTTCACTGTTGCACTGGAAGCATATCACAATTTGTCCATGTTTTTATACCCGTTATTAAAAAAGTAAAAGGCAATTCTGTATTCGTAGAAATGTAAACCCTATCAAAGAATATATATTGTTGCTCACTCTGTCCGTCCGTATGTCTATCCGTATAAATGTAGAAATCTTGGCAGCTATAAAAGCTAGAGGTTAGGCATGTAATTTTCCAGACCACCACAAGCGCGGCCCATAACTGCCACGGCTTCATTTTCTAGAAATGATTTTATATTTTTAAGTTATAAGTCTTGTCAATTCCCAATGATATATCCAAGTTTTTTTTTTTAATTTTGATATTTTTTTTTATAAATTTTATCGATAATTAAAAACAATTTTGAAATACTTCCCTGGCACTCCCACTAGTCGAGTAACGGGTATTTATAGTCGAGATATTGGACTTTAGCGTTTTCATTTTTTTATTTGAATGAGCTTGTATTCAACATTTTTCACAAAATTTCAACTTGGTTATAGCAATTTATGCGCACCCTGCAGATCGCATTTAAAGGACCAATCGTTAAATACTTCATTTGATCACACACATTAAGATCAGCTTACGCTCAACAAAAACGCACTCATATCATGGCAAAAAAAAAAAAATGAAAAAACTTAAAAATACAAAAAAAAAAGAAGAAAAACATGGAAAAGTAATTGATGAGAGCTCGTTCAACAGATCAAGCAATTGAAGGTTCATAATGATATCAGCGCATAAAAGCTCACTAAAAGTACATAAGCAGAAAACCAGAGACACACAGGCCCACACACGTTCAGTCACGTCTCATCCACAATGGTAACAATAATTAGAAAAATAAGGGTATCAATATAGAATAAAAAATATGAATGTCTGGAGGATTAAATAAAATGCACCAAATTAAATAAATATGTTAGCCAAAGCAGGTATACATTATGGAATTTAAACTGAACTCTACTCAATGTTATGTGTAAGCAAAGTCCGAAATTCGACTTATAATGAATGATGGTACTAAACGAATTCTTAACCACAGAAATATTATTGATCGTCTATTAATATATATGTAAGTTTAAATGTCTAACTAGACCGCCTAGTTTAAGAGCTCCGAAAAATATGTTGCCTAAATTCACCATTTACTAAAATAGTTTAGTTTGGTGCAAAGAAATGTACAATTGATGACAATGGTACGAGTTCTTAAAATCCATTTTTAAAAACGCTTAACCTATAAAAATTAACTATAACTATCTGTGCTATTAAACTTAAGCTATAAAATATAGATAAATACCAAGAGTAATTCAAAATACATTCATAAATACTTCGAGAATAATAAGAACCATGAGAAATGGCATAAAGTAAATTGAACCATCATCGTTTTGTTTTACTAAATCTATCCTCTACAAGTGTATATCATTTTATAAGTTTAACAATATTGGGACAAGATCTTAGGCATAAAATGAATTTTCCAATGGCAACCATACATTTAATATTAATCTGCGGAATATCGTGAAACAAGTATGTATTTACCGAATATAATAAACTTTATGTAGTACAGTATTTTGGAGGTCATTGTCTTTAATATTTTTTTTAAAATGGTGTTGAGGGCCTTTTCAATAAAAAATAAAACTGGTGGTGGTTTCGGTAAATGTGTCAGTTTTGGCATTATTTGTAATGTCAAAAGCGCATTTGTTAAAATTTGCGGGGGCAAGCATGCCATCCCATCGCTGCTGTAGCTGAAGAAACGTACTTTAAATTTTGCAAAGGTATTAAGAAATTTAAAATTAAACTTTTTAGTCGGAAGTTCTGCGACCATATAAAGTACCAAGTCGAGTAGCCTGCCCATATAGCGCAAAGCCATCAGTTTTAAAGCAGTTTTAATTTAATCAAAATCGGACAACCAAAATATTAATTAAAAATAATATTTATGAAATCCTAGTTTAGTTTTTTTTTCACAATTTGTAGACCTGTTACTCGTAAAGTAAAGTGTGTAACAGGTAGCTGAGTAACGGGTATGTGATAGTTGCGAAGAGTTGATAAGAAGAGAAGAGAAGAGAAAAGAAGAGAAGAGAAGAGAAAAGAAAAAAAGAGAAAAGAAGAGAAGTAGATAAGTAGAAACAGTAGAAGGAAGTGCTTTCGACTCCATAATGTACATATGTATATATTGCCCAACTGAGCAATCTCGAAAAGAGTCTTCTGTTGTTTATTTTTGGGATATCTTCATATCATCACTAGTTGAGTAACGCATAACTAATAATAACTAATAATGTTTTTTTTCTATCTTCCTCTCTCTTTAATTTTGATTGGGTTAGATTTGTCTTTCCAAAGTACCAAATCCAAAATTAGTGGTAAGCTAAGAAGGCCAAGACTTTTAATGTAGTTTTAATTTTTGAACTAATCGACCGTGTACATTTAGTAGTAACATTTTTTTCATATTGGCTAAGGATGAACAAAAGCCAAAAGTCCCTGGCGGACGACATGGCCTCGACGCCTTTCGGCAAGGAGGTGCTGATTGGCAACTGGGCGGAGCGCCGCTACGCAGTCGAGGAGCAGAGCAATGCCATCCTGCCAGGACTCCGTGTGAGTGGTTGCGAGCTCCATAGGTCGCTCTGCCACGACACCTACACTACTGCACCCTTCGTTGGCGCCGAGGCAGTACCCTTGTTTGTGGATCATCGCAAATTGGCTTACAAGAACTTTATAAGGAATAGGCGATCTAGCTTGAACCTGGTGGACGATGAGCTACTCAAGAGGAACTTCACTACCACCAATACCCTGGAGTTCCAGGAAATTCCTCGACTGCGTCTTATACACGCGAGTGGCGAAAAGGACAAAAACGGTCCTCCGAAGCAGCCGCTGGACGTGGACAGACTGCAAGCCTTCGGAAATCTTACGAAGACACACAATTACCTCTTTCGGTTCAAGTGCGAGAAAATGCTGGACGAGATCAGTAACATGCAGACCACCTACTCCGCGAGCTTTAACCGACCGTGGGAAAAAAAGCCAATCTTTGAATTTGGTCCAGACTACGACGGAGTCGTTAAGTTTGACTTGACGTGCTAGCAGCCAGAACTATATTTTCTCCTTAGATTGTGTATAAGAATCTACAAATTTCCTTACCAAAAAAATTGCAACCGTCTTCCCAAAGAAACTAGTTCCTCTATATTACAAGACTCAATTTATTTCAAATCATTTTCTTGTATAATAATATGGGTTCGTATTTTAGTAGTTCTATATTTTGGATGCCAGAAATTCTTTGATTTTTTTTTTGTTGCACTCGCCGTAGCATTGGTTTTTCCATTTTCATATTTGGTGAGCTATTGAAAAATTGGTTTCTTCTTTCTTTTCGAAATTAGTAATTCAATAGATGTTTACAATACTTTTGCGTTTACCATTTCTTTTGCTTGGTACAGAATATATATTTAAATGTTAATTAATTGTTACAAAAAGTAAAATTTTACGACATTAAACTAGACGACGCAAGATTTTGCATAAGTTTACTTGCTTAAATATTAATTTTTGACGCGGTAATATTTGCTTGCCTTAAAATCTTATTTATTCTTTTGTGAGTTCGATTAATTTTGGACTGCCATGATAGGATTCTTTTTGTATTTTTCTGTTTTTTTTTTTTTTTTTGGCTGACGATTAAGTTTAAAATGATGCTTAAAATCTAAACCAATGGAAGTTGTGTGGGTCTGAGTGTGTGTGTGGTGGAGAATGTTGGTGTGTGATTTGGTGGTAGTTGCGTGTCCCATGGTGTTTCTTTTTGGTATGCGTAATCTAAGGGATTACTTATAGTTTGGCTGGTGTAATGAATTGTCTGGATATATAGTGTGTTTTTATTTGCTTATAACAATTATAATTTTGAATTTGACCTTTTTTTTGGATTTAGTAGTTTTTATTTTCATGACGGTGAATTTTGTTTATTCACTATTCGCTTTTCATCTAACCTTTTACGTTTCGTTCATACTCAAAGTTGCTTATCGCTTTTTGGATGTCCTCTTTTCTTTCATTTAATTTTTGCTTATTTTTAAGTCCTAGAGTATTTACTTGTAGTATTACCTAATTTTTATGTAAAAAATGATGCTTATACATTGGCTTAAATTTAATTTTTGTTTTTGGTTGCTCCGAAAAATGGAATTAAACGTGAATTTTTTTTTAAATAGTTGCCAAGACTTGAGTATACATTGTTTTATGCAATCAATTTTGCAATGACCGAGATTAGTGTTGTTCCGAGAATTTTATTTGGAATATCGCCGAGAAGGTATACATCAATGCATTTATAATTTGCGCAAGACATGTTTCTTGTATTTTTTATTCAATGCCAGTGGTTAAGTCACCATTTCTTTTTCAGATTTTGATATCTAAAGACATCGGTTGTCGCTTGAAAGCAAGTTTTTGTCCCAAAACTTTTCTTCGTAAGGTTTGCAATAATTTCGTTTTATTTTTCTCTCTAGATTGTTATGTAGAATATGTTTTCTGAATAGTTTAGAGAAACATTTATTATTATGCAAATTAATAAGTGGTATGTTACGAACCTCATTTTTGATTCAGCCGAAATGAAGATGATTTTAATATTCGAAATAGTTGCCAGGGGTGTTCTTTCCTATGTAAAATCCTATTCGTTTTTGTTTCCCGGTTATTGTAGTTGTAAGTGTAAAACTAAATCAACAATTGAACTATCAAACTAGGATTGGTTTAGATTAAAAAATTAACACTGAAGATTATACAAAACGCGAACAAAGTGTATACATCGTGTGTTGTTATTGATATCGGTAAGCCAGTTTTATTGTTTTGGTGCAATCTGTTTTTATTATTTTTGTACCAATTAATTCAATTTTTACCAGGAAAGTGAGATTTTTGTTCTTCTAGTTTGTTTCTTGTAATATAAAAATGTTTTTCATTCGTTTGTTTTGATTTTCACTGCGTTGGTTTTTATTTATATATGTATAACTTGGTTTTTACATTTAATCGATTCAAAATGATACAAATTCAAATATGAAATTGCTTAACAACTTTTAGCTATTGTTACTTCTGCTCTCGGTTTTTGCATTTGCCTCTTTAAAAAATATATGTATATAGGTAGTTAGCTTGCTTGTTCTTGCCTTATGCTTGTTGTATACTTAAAATCGCCTCTGTCGCTATTTTTGATTCGGTTCAATCTGCTTTGTATCTTGCTATCTATCCATCTCATCATCACCTCTATCCTCAACCTCATGAGGATCATCCCGCTGCTGCTTTGCTATTAGAATGCTCAATTGGGTTTTTTGCTCCTGTCGGTTGTATAAAAGTCGGTCGGTAAGAAAAAAGTGTTTTTATTGTACTATGGTTGCTGCTGCGGTATCCGTTGCATTTGTTGTATATCTTGTAAATGAAAAGATTTGTTCGGTTTATTGTTATTTACTTGTATCAGGCTATTGGCTATTGGCTGGCCCAGGGCAGGTACTCGTCCTGATCCTGGTAGTATAATATCACTATTGCTTTGTTTGATTCTATTTTGGTTTTGATTCGGCTGATGGCTTTGATTTTCGATTAAAACGTTTGCTGTTAGTCCGCAATGAAATTCTCACTTTCTGATAAAAACAAATTAAAGTTTGTTTTGGATGTGTCACAAAAACGTAATCGGCTATGGTAGCAGTGGTCAGTAGTTCTGCATGGGATATGTTTTTTTCAGCTGATTAAACTCATAGCGTAAATTCATGAAACTCGATCGTACCTATCTCATTCAGCTGAACGGCTCAGCGTTCCTTTGGTGATCGGGCATATCTGTTCTTCGTTTTCTTGGTGCATTAGCTATATGTTAGCGAAATTAGTGAAATAATTGATTTACTTACGTTGGTACTATTGCATTTGCAGTTGCAGTTTGTGGTTGCTTATGTACAGTTTCAGTTGAGTTACAATTAATAATAAGTGCTTTCCTGCTCGCTTTCGAGGCGGACATTGTTATATGCATAAATAAAATTTGTTTCTATTGACACTGCTCAGTTATTATTTCTATGGTAGTTATTAAATTGTAGTCCCTGTCAATCGTTCATAGTAATTACAAACGTATATATAAAAGTAATTCCAACATAACAAATTGTGTTCGGTTCGTTCTTCAGATCAGAATCTGATCTGATCTAATCTGATCTAATCTAATCTGATCTGATCCATCCATCGGGTTATTGAACTTATCGTAAATCATCGCTTGTGATGATTGGATATCTTTGCTTCGCTCACAGGCAAGCGCACGTTTTAAAATGAGTTTTTCATTTGAATACTTTACTTAACACTTAATGGAATATACTTTAATGTCTGTAAGTAAATGTTACTATATGTTCTCCTTTTAGTTTGTTTTTTCGGCGTTTTCGTCGACTTTTACTATTTTTTTTTTGCTGTTTTTTTTCAGTTGTAAGCTGTCTGATTGGTTTATTTTAGTACCTCTATGCTTGTGTTTGCTGATATTGTGATTTTCTATTTATTTAAGAGCTGTATTTACTTGTTGGTTTGTCGGTTTCTTGTAAAAATTCTGTAAAATATTTTCGGTACTATTTCTTTCGGCTTGTGGTTCGTTCCTGTTGCAAAAACAACTTCGTATATAATATAAATAAATTATTTGATTTCTGTCTGCAATAAATTACTTGTTCTATGGGCACATGGTGTCTATTGCAAAAAATGAACGTACTCATAGGCATAGAATGAGTTTGGGCCATTGACTAAAAAATTGAAGGCGATTAATTATAATTTGGTTCCGCAGAGATTCAAACTGAACTTCGCTCGAATTGTAAGCTCAGAAGTCTTCCCTATAGGATTAGATTGTGTCTTCTTCTCTTGATTCTTACAGCTTGAATGGTAGAAAAGGTAATTTTGTCACCACTTTTAGGACACTCTGATATACACTGGACCCAGTACAGTTTCTATGCCTTGATCGATCAGATATTTGCAATAATTTCAATATAGAGTTTTTATCAATAACGCCATAGGCGGAATTAACAACTAACGAGGCTATTGTTGTTTTGTTTTGGATTTCATTTCGTCATTTCAATTCACTTTTGGGGTGCTTATAAGCCAAAAACAAGATGTGTTTGAATTTCTGTGATCTTGTATTAGTTTTTAACTGGCGTTCAATTCAATAAAAGTCTGTAGTTCCTCCTATATACGCAGCTAGCTGCTGTCACAAACTTTAAGGGGTTACGTTAAATATAAGTAGATATATCGTATATATATATAGAGAGTATGCCTTAAATAGTTTAAAAAATATAATACACCATACATATAATTTAAGAGTTTAGGGTTTTACATATGCTATACTCTATTTTCTTCGTTTTTTGAAACTATTTTTGCTTTTGCTTTGAATTTGTTTTATTTTATTCATTAGTTTGAGTGACATCAATCCATTTCTTTATTCGGTAATCGCTTCCCTTTCGAATTTTTGGTAATTGAACTAAAAATATTTCTGTAACTGGAATTCAATCCGTAAGCTGGGTGTTTACAATCTTTACAATCTCAAATCAAATCAAACAGATGTTGAATGGGTTTTTGTGTGCTATCAAATATTATCATTTCAAATTGTTATCATTCAGAATCATCGTCATTATAATGACTCAGTTTTTATTTTAATTCTTACCGTTGCTATTTCAATGTGTATTTATCTATTTTTTAATAATCTCTTCTGTTAGCTGATCTCTTGATTTATATTTTGTTTGTTGGTTGCTTTTATGCTTGGTGGTTGACTTAAAAACTATTATCACTATTGCAGAAAGCGGCTGTACTCAATTATAATGCATTCGCTTCTGGAAATCTTAGGGCGAAGGGCTGAGTTTTCCTTAGATTACACTGCCCTTTATCCCTAATATTTTCTGTTTCGAGTTTGCTTCATTGATGTTTGTATGTTGGTTGTGGGCATTTTCTATTAATATTGCTTGTCTCTGGTATTGAGCTATGTATATTCTGAGTCGGAAATGTAAGCCGGAAATGTAATCACTTCTGAAATATTCTCAAATATTATTTTGACATTTTCATATATTATTCATCGGTATTATAATTTGTTTTCAATTTTAAGAAGAAAGGATTTTTCTTATGTTCTTCACTTTAGTTTTTTGTTTTGGATTTTCGGGGTGTCATGATTTCGTATCGAAACGCAGATTCTAGATAATTTTACTTTTGTCAAGTCTGATTTTTCTTTGTCGATTTTGATGTGCCAAGTTTAATATGTATTTTTTCATGCCTCTGTTACCTTGTGTGATTGTGTTTCTTGGGTTTGCAATATGGTTACTCGTTACTTATGTATACTTATTATGGCTCTTTGAAACTGCAATTAAAATTTCTGCTATAAAAATTACTTGTATTTGTACTCTTGGTTATTTAAATTGGGCTATTGTTTTTTGTTAGGTATGCGTGTAACTTTGATTGGTTTTCCTATTTCTTTATCAGTAATTATCTGCAGCATTTATATCCTCCGATGGTTTGTCCGGGTTTTACATTATTATGGTTCTGTTTCGGTCTGGTCTATCCGGTTAGTCACGTCGTAGCCCCTTTGTCACTCTAGGCTTGAGTCATCCCAAATGTTTCCCCATCTCAACTGTTACGTTCTCATAAATGCACATTTGTACATATGTACCTTAGAATGCAGTTTCTATGTTTTCAATGTCACGGCCGGTGTGATCTACGGTCTTGTCTTCACTTACTGATGCTTCTTAGAAGACTTCTAAGAGCAAAATTCCACTGAAGCAGCTGGTGTACTACATTGTGCAGCTTTCTTATAACTCATGTTTGCTATTCAGTTTGGTTAGCAACTATCAAATTAAATAAACAATACTTAATCAAACTAGTAATGTAAACAAAATTCAAAGTATATTAAATAATAGGTAATTGGAAAACTATAAGTGTTTGCAGAACATGGTAGGACAATTTGTATTTCCCAGTATGTTCTGCAAAATGATTTTGGAGCATTTAAAATTTTGTTCTTAGTCTCTGTCTTTATGCTAGATTTTGTTGCGCCTAAATTTATGATTTTTTTTGATTAGGAGTATGCTTTTAATTTTGTGTTAATGCCTAAAATGTACAAAAGTTTTACGTTTAGGTTTGTTTTTAATTTGCATTTATCACAGCGACATTCAGTCTAAATTTTGCTTTTATTGGAATTATAGCATAATTTGCCATAATTTTCTTTGATATAAACGTTCTCATAAACATTTTCATTTGTTTTTTTTTTAACTAAAACTAAACATAATTTTGATTTAAAGCCAAAGGGTTCATGTGTGTTTTCGTCGTATGTTATTATCGATTTTACATTTTCGATTTTTTAAAGCCGAAAGGATTAATAAAATTTTGTCTAAAAGGCCTAAAGGTTTGCTAGAGCTTAATGATAAACTTTGTGTTTTTATAGCAAATCATGCTGATCAGATCATTCTGATCAAGTCCCTTTTGTCTAATTCCAATAAAAGCCACCATATTGGGTACCATATCAATTTTTGGATGTTGGTTGCCTGTGACGGAGCATGCAATATTTTTGGATTATTCGTCGTGATCCGCTCTCAATTTTGATTTAGATGTGCAATTTTAATGTGCCTAAAAAGTGATTTTAAAATTTTGACTAAATTTACCGTAACCGTAGGCGTAATTTAATATTTTACAATGTCAAACAATTCATTCAAACTTTTAATAAAACTTTTGCTTGTAGAGTTACATTTAATTTTTGCCAAAACATTCTATGTACAATTTTGAATAAACCATTGTTGCCGAAACTTTTGCAGCGACACTCGTATCACAAAAACCAGACGCCTGCCCAAGCCGAAAATTCGTAGTGTTGTATAATGCCAGAATTGTCTGAGTTGCCCCATTTGGAGAGGGGAATCATAAGAAACAGACTTTGGTAAGGATAAAATCAAAGGATACTTGAAAACATAATGCAAAATAAAATCTGATAAATCATATAATTGTTTTATTGAAAAAATTTAAATAAAATATCCAAACATAATTCATAAACTTTAAATTTAAAACAGTGAAAACAAACCGTATTCGGAGCACTTACTTTGATTGCATTAGAAACTTAATTGACTAATTATTAAATTTATGAAATAATGAGTAGATACTTGATAAAGTGAAACGACTAACTGAATATAATTTCTTATCTTCCACGGTGTTTTCTACATATACATAAAATATGTATACTTTTTAGGAAACATATTCTAAAATATCAATAACAGTTATAAATGCTTTGACGGTACATTGGAAAATTTGTTAAGAAACTAAATTTGTCGATTATATCCACACAGTTGGCAGGGGAAGAACTTAGATGGTGGGGATCGGGTGGTCATCATTACGGTAGATTATACTGAGTATAAGTTGGAGGATTGATACGCGATTATCCATAATCTTTTGACTATTGTTTATGTTTGTGTATGGCACCTGAAGAGTCACATTCGAATTTGCCTGCTTGATAAACAAGATGTTCCAGCTGATTTCTTTTGTCTGCCTTGTGTGTGCAAAAGTGTGGACATATTTGGGTTAAACGTATGCGTGCCTAATAACTAAATAAAAACTCAACATAAATTACACATAATTAGTTGGGGAAGACAACAAATGAATCCTAAGTCAATGTACTTAAGGTTTCATAACTTATACTTGATTTATCGTATCATTAAATTGCATTCCAGTATTCATTTATACACTTTAAAAATCACATATCAATTGAAATGAAAAAGAAATTTCTAATAAGAGTTTGGTGGCCCATTGGCTAATCCCCTTGGCTGAGCCAAGCGTAAATCGATCAACCATGCGCATTAAACAAAAACTCCAATACATCAACATATCTGAAGTATATATAACTCAAATTTTGATGCTGCTTCAAAAATCAAATTACTCAGCGCCAACGTCTGCGTTCCCCATCCTATTCTTTGCCATCAACCTTTTGCTCTGCCCCTTCTGCCTTCGCCACAAATAGCTGCCCTATCTATCACGTCACATGTTCATACTCATTGTATCGGAGCTATCCTAGTATTACGCCTAAGTGGTATATCCTCGATTAATTGTATCCAAAATTAAGGGTTACGAAATTTGCCTGTACTAAAGTGTCCGTGTGTTTTTGTGTGTATAAATATTTGATGTATTTTTAGTCTTAAAAGTTGTTGGGGTGCTAAAACAAATAGAAATCGTATAACGTTGTGTTTTGGCTCTCGTTTCTCTCCTTCATTCTGCTCATTACTTCTCTTACACATTGACCATTTGCATTTTATGTTCATGGTTTATATTAAAGAAGTTTAGAGTCCTTTTCAAAAAGACTAGTACTCGTCCTGTTTGCGTTCTGTTCAGCTCCTCTCGGTTCGTTCGTTTGCCATTACCAAACTGTGTTTTGTGATTTTAAGATTAGTTTTAAAAACTAGGAGAATTTGTTTTGCGTCTAATACTAAAGAACTAATCGAACCTATGAAGTATGGTGAATAGTTTGTGTTTATTAACTTTGAATTCCTGCCTCCGGCTCCTGTCTCTCCTACTGATGACATCATAGAGATCCGAATATCGAGTGTATGTGTGGATGAATGGGAATCGCGTGTGATAGAGTTGGTGGCGGAGGCGCTGCCCCGTTAGCCACGCCCGGATGACCCGGATGACCCGGGTGACCCGGATGGACCGTATGGGAGGCCGGTGGCGGCGGCAGCGTGATCGAGAGCGTCACAGTCTGTGGCGCCGCAACTGGTGAGGCGTGGGCGGATGAGGGCGTGACCGCGGTGACAGCGGCGGCCGCTGATGCAATGTGATGCGCGGTCGACGTGGGCGGAGGTGGCGGCGGATGGTGCTGCTGCTGCGGCGCCGATGGCTGCTGTTGTTGTGCCCCAGTTGCTGCAGTGGTGGGATGTCACTGGGCTACCACAGAGGCAGAAGCATTCTGCTGAACCACCACGCCGGATGCCACAGAGTTGGCCACCGTTACGGTTACGGGTGGAGTGGGTCCTCCGTTTGCGTGGGCCACGCTGGGCTGTTGGGCCTGCTGCTGCTGTGCCTGAAAGGGATGCTGGAAGGGTGGTCCGTAGCACTGCGGAAAATAGAGCTCGTTCTTTACTACGGACTGCTGGACAACAGCGGCTGCCGCAGCGTTGGATGCTATACTGCGCACCGGAAGGATGTTGGCCTTGTTGTCCACTGCCGAGGGATTGTTGTTGTTGAGGAACTGTTGGGCCGCCAGGCTCTTGGCGTCGTTCATCAGGTGATTGGCCACCTGGGCGACAGCGTTGTTATTCTGCTGCTGTTGCTGCTGCTGCTGCTGCTGCTGTTGCTGTTGCTGTTGTTGGTGCTGCTGCTGTTGCTGTCGGCGCACCTTAGTGGTGTTGGGGTTCATGTGGTTGTCGATGTGCTTGGTAACCTCATTCTCCGTAGCAAAGCGCCGACGACAGTTGGGCATAGGACAACAGAATGGACGATCGCCCTGCTTGGTGAAAATAAATTGATAGATTAGAGCTCAGACTAGGGTAGATAGTTCAGGAACGATTTCTCAATTTCATGATAAGATCAATCAAGAGCACTGTGAAATTTCAGTACGATCTCAGAAGTGGCTAGCTAATAAATTTATTAAATAATTTATAAAATAATCTGCGAATAAGATTTGACATATGTACATGTCTATAAGCATTAGGACTTTCTAACAATGGTTACCGAGGCCTACTGCTTTGACATTAGAAATTAAAGTTCACAATTTAAATTGATTTTGAGAAATAGAGCCTACGCGGGCTGAGGCCAGGCTACAACTACCTGGTGGGTGCGCGTGTGCTGGTCCAGGATGGCCTTCTGACGGAAGTCCTTGCCGCACTGACCACACTTGTACGGCTTCTCGCCGGTGTGGATACGCAAGTGCTGATTGAGGATGGTCCGCTGGCGGAAGAATCGCGGACAGTACATGCAGCCAAAGGGCTTCTCGTTAGTGTGAATGCGCAGGTGCTGCGTAAGATGCGACTGCTGCCGGAAACGTTTTCCGCACTCCGGGCAGGGGTACGGCCGCGACTCGATGTGGATGCAGCCGTGTTGCAACAGCGTCGTCTTCTGCTTAAACTCCTTGTCGCAGATGGGGCACCGCACGTAGAGCGGCATGTTTGCCGGTCTCACGCCGATATGCTGCAGCACCTCGGGCAGTATCTTTTGGCCTGTACGAGGATCTGATTAGAAGGTAGCCGCCTCCAAACACGCCTCACAGAAGTACTCACCCTTGCCGTCCTTGAAGTAAGAGGGGTAGTGCATGCCACCGCTGCCATCCGGCGTTCCCTGGGAGTCCTCGTCGTGGTAGCCGCCGCCCGTGCCGGCGATATCGCCCTTAGTGTCGTTGTCCTCGCCAGGGAAGGGTACATCCGAGGGCCACAGGGTCGGGTGCGGCCCGTTTTTGAAAATAAGGTGTGGCGAGACGTCTGTTTATGGGACGTGTTGATCCGCAGTGTCACATGGAAGTAATCAAGCGAAAGAGGCTACTGTTAGCAGCGCTTAAACTTGGCGCGCAGCCGAGATACAAATTTTCGAAAGAACTGCCTAGCTTTCAACTTAATAACGGAATTTTTTTTGGCTGCCGATTGGCTGAGGCGATGGAAATGTTGCATCCTCGATCGCCTTACTTAAATTATTAAGCAAGTTGCCTCCGTCTTTCCGTCTTTGCGCTCAGCCAGTCCGCGAGCCAAATAGGTATTTTAATAGGGACAATTTCGATATTCGACCAAAAGTTCGCTCCATGGCAGAGAGAACAGAATTTTGCAGGGAAATCGGTTGCCAAAAGGGATGAGATAAGCCAAGCTTGTGGACCAGCTGGCTAACCGGGGTCTGATCTAGCACTATTCCTATCTGATAAACTATTCGAATCTGTATCTGCATCTGCATCGGTATGTAAGTTATCTGTATCTGTCGCTCGCCTTGGTGGGTGCGCACATGCTGATTGAGGATGGCTTTCTGGCGAAAGTGCTTGCCGCACTCGGGGCAGGCGAAGGGCTTCTCACCCGAATGGATGCGTATGTGCTGGTTGAGAATGGCGCGCTGCCGAAAACTGCGCGAGCAGTATGGGCAGGTGAAGGGCTTTTCGTTGGCGTGGATGCGCAAATGCTGTGTAAGGTGCGACTGCTGGCGAAAGCGTTTGCCGCACTCGGAGCACGGGAAGGGTCGTGCGTCCGTGTGGATGCGGTCGTGCTGCAGCAACGTGCTCTTCTGCTTGAAGTCCTTGCCGCAGGTGAGGCACTTGAAGAGCCGCAGGTCGCTGTGTGGCTTGTTCTTGTGCGGGCGTCCTGGTCCGTTGCCCGTCCTTCCGCCGCTCGTCACGCCCACCGATCCCACTCCCACGCTCGCTCCCGTCGCACCGCCTACACCTCCGCTCCCGTTGGCTCCCGCACCGCCTTCGTTGGCATTGGTGTTCGCTGGACCGGCGTTCTGCTGACCGTTTTGCTGAGCCGGCAGCATTTCGGGAAGCGCGTAGGCTTCTCCACCCCCGGCCCCGCCGCCACCGCCAGACTGTTCCATTGGCAAAACGCCCTTGTTAAGATAGTGAAGCGGTGGGAAGCCAGGCGGTGCCAGCATCCCCCCTTGCGGTGCCGCGTGGCGGGGGTCATAATAGTCCGGTGTTCGAAAACTGTTGCCGGGGTCATTTTGCGGTCCGCCGTTCTGCTGGACATGCGGGTTGCCTGATTCGCCCGCGTTGGAGCCCGAATGCTGGGGGTCATTGCTGCTTTGGTTTTGATTGGGAGCGGGGTTCTGCTGGTTGGCGAGCTGTAAGAAGTTGAAAGGACTTAGTCGGTGCGCTCCTCAAAACTGGAACTCGAAGAAAAGCTCACCTGGTGGTTCATGGGGTCCTCGTCGCCTGCCCCGTTTGCCCTCTGCTGCTGCTGGACCGAAGGGTACGGACTCGAGGAGGGCGACACCTGCTGCTGGCGGCCATCACCGCTGCCGTTGTCGCGGGCCTCCTGTCCGCCCCCCGGCGGACTTTGCGGCTGTCCCGCTGCCGCTGCCACAGCTGCCGCCTGGGCCGCTGCTTGCGCCGCGTTCTGCTGCTGCTGCTGTTGCTGCTGCTGGGCAGTTAGGTGCTGCTGGGCCTGTTGCTGGATGTTGGGGTACATCTCGCTGCCCCACTGGGCGGGAGTGGCACCTATGGCACCGGGGTTCCGTTCAGCGTCCTGCGAGTCCTTATAGAGCACGTATGGCTGGCCCGTGTCCTGAGTGATGCAGTACATTATCTGGCGCGGCACCTTTAGCCCGGCTGCTATGCAAGCCGCAAAGGAAGCCGAAAAGTTGATGGCCATTGCTGCTGGTTCCCTGTTCAATTGGTAAGTGTTCAAGGAAGGGCTCCTTCTGCTCTCTCGGGCTTTTATTTGTTATGGCCTTTGACTCTTATGACGTTTTAAGCAATTTCAAAGTGTCCTTTTATTGACTTTTGATGCACATTATAAATGGGCTTCTTGGCTCTCTTAGCTGTGCTGGGCTTATCGCCACTGTGGTCTCTGCTGGTTATTTGTTTCTTTTCATGTTGATTAAATTTTAAATTCCTTTCTTCTTATTTGTTTCATTTATTTATTTACGTTTATAAACTTCTTCGTGTAGTTGGCTCTTTCGCTCACCGAAAACCGTTACGTTTGCTTTTTTCTTTTAAATAAAATGTCACCCTCTCCTTTGTTGGCTTACAATTGGTTTTAAAGATGCTTTAATTGATGCGATTTTCCTTTGGTTCAACTGAAAGATAAGAGGTTATTATTCAAGGATGTATCGAGTTGGTTGGTTCAATAGTTCAACAGTCCCCATTAAAAGCCAATAGAAAACTCAACTAATCGTATCTCGCTATGAGGACGGTCGGCATGCAAAACACATCCATCCAAATCCCAACTTTGCTTCAAACCCACAAAAAGTGAAAAGTCCGACGACATTAGCAAAAATGTCTGGCAAATTAAAAACAATGAAGATCATCAACGGATGATTGGGAGGAGTGGCGCATAAATGGACACCGCATGAGAGCCAGGCGAGTTCCTCCCGCCATTAAAATTCCCCCAGTACCGCCTGGCGACCCACAAAGCGACTGTCCACATGTTTTCTTCTTTGTTGTCGTGCCTTGCCGGTCTGTCTTGACTCACTTGTCTCCTTGGCTCTGCTGCCTTTCGTTTTTGGTTTCGGTTCGGTTTTATCTTTGTGCCGCGTTATTTTTGTTGTTTAACGACGATGACGACGACGTGCCAACTTTTTAATGCGGGATCAAGGTCTTGTAGAGCGTGCGCCTCGCACAACACAGGCAATTCGGAGACGCGGTTAGGGCACAGACATACACACATACCCCCAAGGCCCGGATGGTGCCTGTTCACTGATCCACATCCACCATGCCCCATTTGGGACATTCCATATGAGTGTTTGTTTGAATGTTCTATAGCCAAATAAACTTATTTCCTTAATATTAGGTCGCTAGAGGAAATCCAGTACCAACTGGGGACTAACATGGGTAAAACCAAAAACGATTTATGCATCGTTAGGGAAAGACTTCAAAACTCAATCAATGATTTCAAAAATTTTCTACTAAGCCAGTCTCCTTTAGTTTTATTGAAATCTGCATGAAACTTTATTTCTATTGCAGGTAGCATAGGTCGAAACTACTACTTAAGCTTAGAAAAAAAGTGGATATGCAAAAACATTTCTTATTTAATGATACTATTAATATAATATTTAAATGATTATAAATATTTAACCAAATTGTGTTTTTCTAACATTTTATTCAAGCTAGTCGAATTTCAATTACGTTAAGACCTGGAGGATATGGTGGCCAGGTCATGATATTAACGTTTTCACTTGAAATAAAAGACTTTTCTAATCGAGAACTATGAATGGGAGCATTGTCTTGTTAAAAAATCCAAGGAATTGGTCCAAAGAGATATTTTAATTTTGGAAATACGGACTCCAACATTGTTTTGAAGCGATCGTCGTTCATCTTTTGATCGATAAAAATCAAGACAATTGTCCCATAAAATGTGATAGCACCCCACACCATTATTCCCCCTTCTTGTCTATGGTGGCGACTTAAATATAGCTCATCTTTCCGCAAATCGTGATCGGCGAATTCCTTGATCTTAGCAGCAGATTTAGTAGAATTCGAAGCAATTCTAACAATATGGCGTTCTGCTTGCTTTGATAGTGTTTTTTTTTTTCTTTTAAAGTTATTCCCATATGCCTCTGAATCCTTCAAATATCTGTCAACAGTTCTGGAGCTGCGATTTATCTGTTTGGCAATGTTTCGATGGGACAATCCTTGCGAGTGTAGGAAGTCTACTTTTTGACGTTCCAATAAGCTCATAACAGCAGCTTTACCCATTTTTTCTCCCTTTTTTTAATATTTCGTCAATACCAAAAGTTTACACTTGTCTACACAATACAAAGAAATTTAAGCTGCGTCTAATTGTCAAATTGCCAAAGAATTTCTAGAATCTTTGAATGTTAGCATGAGAATTTTTTTCGAACATGATTCGAACTTTGATAAGAAAAGCATTTTGGACAATTAGAACAAGCATGGAAATGAATAATTGATTTTGTTTTAAAAAAAAGGATGGTGCCTCTAACCTAAGACCAGCAGTGCATTACAAAGCAGCTTTATGGGAACAATCAAACAACAACAAAGGGAGCTAGATTGTGGGCCTTACGTCTTAACGTCTTCATTCGTCTTCATATATACATATATATACATATATATACATATATATACATATATATACATATATATACAAGTTAAGAACCCTCTTCTTGCGCTCTTCGTCAGGACTCACCAGCGCTCGGCTCTCGTGTTTTCGGGCCCCGTCAGCAGGCGACTCGGGGCCTGTCTAGTAACATGTTCGTGTAAGTTAAGAACCCTCTTCTTGCGCTCTTCGTCAGGACTCACCAGCGCTCGGCTCTCGTGTTTTCGGGCCCCGTCAGCAGGCGACTCGGGGCCTGTCTAGGAACATGTTTGTGTATGTGTGCATTCGGAACAAGTGCCGTTGGTCGCACTCAGGGTGAGGGGTCAACGGGGGAAGCGGATATAAAAGCAGCGGGGCGGGAGAAGAGGCCCCAGTGTCGAACGGACACATAACGGAACCGCTAGCAGATCGCGAACTGAATCTTAAAATAAAGCTAATCGTAAACTCGAACCCTCTTAACTATCTTGACTATTATTTGGAGAACCACAGCATGTTGGTTGTCATATCAAGGTGAGGTATGCGGCAGCGAGTGCCGAGAACCCTGATGCAAGTGGAACTTGCGTTAACTGGCGCCCGAACAGGGACCGGCAATGTCCGGCCGATAAAAGTGATACGAAAAAATTGTGGAAATTTGTGCGTAAAAATAGTGGTGGTGTGCATAAGTCAGATTAAGATCTGAAATCCATAAATGAAAAAGAAGTGCTGCGTGAGCTGTGTATAAAATGATAAAATAGCAATTACCCGCTGCCGGGGGGAACTACGCCCATCCCGGGGCGCAACAAATATTGCATAATTCAATAAAAGGTGTAAAATTTCTAAAATAAAAATGTAAACCTATGTTGCGCCAAGACCTAATTTAAATTAATAAAACAACGACCCGCTACCGGAGGACGCCACGTCGCCCATGCCGAGCGCAAAAGTTGTACGATACCTATAACATAATTAAAACACGATCAACCCACTGCGGCGGTACGGCTTGTGGGAAAATTTTTTTTTTCTCTCCTTGCCAATTCGCGAGTGCAAAAGATTGTGTATAATAAACCAATAATTAACCATTGCAGCAGTTTACCTGCGGCAGTACGAGTAATATGAGCGCCCAGAGTGATAAGGTGGTGTGTGGCAGCTTGTTGGATACGTTAAGTGGTGTGGAATGCACCCAAAAAAAACCGCCCAACAAGTTGTGTGGCGGCCGTACCTTAGTAGGCAACCAGCCAAAAGGGATACTACGGAACCACCGTGCCCAGTGCCGAAATAAATTAGAGGTCATCAATAAAAAACTGTAACAGCACGCACGCAAGGAAAAAATATTGCAAAATGGAATAGCGCACAAAAATTGTATAAACACATGCACAACACCACAATTCAAAGGAAAACAAGTATAGTACAATTTCCCCAATTTCCCGAAACGAAATGAATAAAAATTCTCTACAATACACTAATTCACCTTTTTTTACTTATCCCAATAGAATATTCATGCTGTAGGGGTACAACCTAAACGACGAAAACTAATAAAGAGCATACAAGGGTGAGTGAAATATTTCATTAAACTTTATTGCCATATTTGCTAAATCTAGAGAAATAAAGAAAAAGCAAAGAAGAACAGATATTCTTTTTTATCGGGTTAAAACCGTTGTCTCACATTTCCGTAAAGTAATAACGAATTCTGTTGCCTTGAAAGCTTCCTGCATCTTTCCAACGCAAACTAAAAATCAAAATGGAAGAGACCCTGCGTGCTCTTAGCGAGTCCCTCAATGCCCTGACCAACGTGGTGACAGGCATTAAGGAAGATATTAAGAAAAATAATGATAGGTTGGCTATTTTAGAACAGGAGCGCGGGAACGCTGACCCTACGGTCGACCAACCGCAACCCCTGGTGCGCGCACGCACCGAGTATGAGCTGAGAGAGATATCGGTCCTCCCTGACTGCGTCAAAGAACTGCAGGCGTTCGAAGGACGGCAGGAGGCTTACCTGTCTTGGATAAACAGGGCACAGTCAATACTGACCGAATATGACTTGATTAAAACCAGACCCCTGTATAGGGCAATTGTCTTGCATATTAGACAGAAAATAAGGGGACACGCCGACATGGCCTTGGCGGCCTATGGCGTCCAAGACGACGATTGGGACGACATAAAACGAGTCTTGGCGCTGCATTACGCAGACAAACGAGACTTACGTACGCTTGAGCATGAGCTTGGCGCTATGTGCCAAGGTTCTAGACCACTAGATAGGTTCTATATGGACGTTAATGGCCATCTCTCGTTGATCTTAAATAACTTGAAGGCCAGAAACCACCCTCGTGAAGTAGTCAACGCTTTGATAGAAACCTATAGAGACAAGGCTTTGGATGTTTTTATCCGAGGAGTGGGGAGAGATTGTTCCAAATACTTACTTGTCCGCAGCCCGAAGAATCTACCAGAGGCTTACTCTTTTTGTATGGGATTGCAGAATGTAATGTCAAGAAATTTCACAGCTCAGAACTATCAACCGTCAGGTGCCCCAAGATTCGCAGGCCCATATCAACATCAGGCCAGGCCACCGTTCCGAACCCCTTTTTCTCCTGGTTCAGGCAGATTTTCGCAAAACTCCTACAGAACTCAGGGTCCTAGACAGGCCATAAAAATGGAATCCAATCGGTCGGGTCAATCTTACCAATCAGGATACAGTGGTCGCCAGGAAGAAGGCTCCGGTATTAAGAGAATGTCCGAAGGAAACAACCCATTCCAAAAGGCACAAAGATTGTACCACATGGAATTGGCACCACCCCCGCTAGCCCCGGCGGCTAGTGGAGATAACCAAGGACGTTCACACGAGGGTTACTATGATGACGAGTCTCAAGCTGTCGAGAGAAGCAACAATTATCCTCCGCAGAAAAACGTGGAAGGAGTTACAGATGCTCCACATAACCTTGAGACTGAGGGAGGGGCAAATTTTATGACCAACGCCTCTCCAGTGTACCGTACTTAGAGTATGCTACGGAGAGGGGAGAAAGGCTGAAGTTTTTGATCGACACGGGGGCGAACAAAAACTTTATTAGCCGAAGACTTGCAGCCGGGTGTACCACAGTCCGTAAACCCTTCTCCGTACTGTCCGCTGCGGGTAACATCATGATAACGCACCGCCTAGTTGGTAAATTCTTCAAACCACTAGGGAACGACTCGGATATTACCTTTTTCGTACTACCGAATTTACATTCCTTTGATGGTATCATTGGCGACGATACTCTCAAAGACTTAAAAGCCATAGTGGATAGGAAAAACAATTGTTTGATAATAACCCCAGGAATTAAAATCCCTCTTTTGGCGAGAGCTTCAATAAACGTTAACCCGCTACTCGCCGCCGAACACCCAGATGGTACACAAGAAATTTTGAATTCCCTTCTCGGGGAATTTCCCCGCATCTTCGAGCCCCCCTTATCTGGAATGTCCGTGGAGACGGCCGTCAAGGCTGAAATCCGGACAAACACACAAGACCCGATCTATGCTAAAAGTTATCCTTACCCAGTCAACATGCGCGGAGAAGTCGAACGTCAAATCGATGAACTGCTGCAGGACGGTATAATTCGACCCTCTAATAGCCCTTACAATTCCCCTATCTGGATAGTCCCGAAGAAACCTAAACCAAACGGAGAAAAACAATATCGCATGGTAGTCGATTTCAAGCGGTTAAATACCGTCACCATACCCGACACTTACCCCATCCCAGATATAAACGCTACGCTAGCCAGCCTTGGCAATGCCAAATACTTTACCACCCTAGATTTGACTTCTGGATTCCATCAAATCCACATGAAGGAAAGCGACATTCCAAAGACAGCTTTCTCTACTCTAAATGGAAAGTACGAGTTCCTCCGTCTACCATTCGGTTTGAAGAATGCACCTGCAATCTTCCAAAGAATGATCGATGATATTTTGCGCGAGCATGTTGGCAAGGTCTGCTACGTTTATATTGACGATATCATCGTCTTCAGTGAAGATTATGACACACACTGGAAAAATCTCCGATTGGTATTAGCGAGTTTATCAAAAGCTAACCTCCAAGTGAACCTTGAGAAGTCGCATTTTTTAGACACGCAGGTAGAATTTTTAGGATATATCGTCACGGCCGATGGCATTAAGGCAGATCCGAAAAAGGTCAGAGCGATTAGCGAAATGCCTCCTCCGACCTCTGTTAAGGAGTTAAAAAGATTTCTAGGCATGACCTCGTACTACAGGAAGTTCATTCGGGACTATGCGAAGGTAGCAAAGCCCCTTACAAACTTGACGCGTGGATTGTACGCTAATATAAAGTCTTCACAATCAAGCAAAGTGCCAATTACATTAGACGAGACGGCCCTACAGTCTTTTAATGATTTAAAATCAATTCTCTGTTCTTCTGAAATACTGGCGTTCCCATGTTTCACTAAACCTTTCCATCTAACCACGGACGCTTCTAACTGGGCCATCGGAGCTGTCCTCTCACAGGACGACCAGGGTAGAGATAGGCCGATAGCGTACATTTCCCGTTCATTAAATAAGACGGAGGAAAACTACGCTACTATCGAAAAGGAAATGCTCGCGATAATTTGGTCATTGGACAATCTTCGGGCTTACTTATATGGCGCTGGTACTATTAAAGTATATACTGACCATCAACCTCTAACGTTTGCCCTAGGCAACAGAAATTTCAATGCGAAGCTAAAACGCTGGAAGGCTCGTATAGAGGAATACAACTGCGAACTCATCTACAAGCCTGGGAAATCTAATGTGGTGGCTGACGCGCTTTCACGCATTCCGCCTCAGCTTAACCAGTTGAGCACCGATTTAGATGCTAATCCCGAGGATGACATGCAGTCTTTGGCTACTGCCCATAGCGCTTTACATGACAGTTCACGATTGATTCCCCACGTTGAATCTCCAATCAACGTTTTCAAGAATCAACTCATTTTTGACACAACCAGGTCAAAATACTTATGCGAGCACCCGTTCCCAGGTTATACTCGCCATCTGATTCCTCTCAAAGACGGATCACTTGCCGATTTAACCAACTCGTTACAATCGTGTCTACGACCTGTAATAATTAACGGCGTCAAAATCCCGGAAGCACATTTGCAACGCTTTCAGTCCATCTGCTTAGCGAATTTTCTTTTATACAAAATTCGGATAACGCAGCGCCTAGTGGCGGACGTGTCTGGCGCAGAGGAAATTTGTGAAATAATTGAAAAAGAACACCGTAGAGCACATAGGGGCCCTACGGAGATTCGTCTCCAACTTTTAGAAAAATATTATTTCCCGCGAATGTCCAGTACGATCCGTCTGCAAACTTCCTCATGTCAGTGTTGCAAACTCTACAAGTACGAGAGACACCCTAACAAACCAAACCTACAACCTACGCCAATTCCTAACTACCCATGTGAAATACTTCACATCGACATTTTTGCGCTCGAAAAAAGGTTATACCTAAGTTGTATTGACAAATTTAGCAAGTTTGCCAAACTTTTCCATCTGCAGTCAAAAGCATCTGTGCATTTGCGAGAAACTTTGGTGGAGGCCCTACATTACTTCACCGCCCCTAAGGTCTTGGTTTCGGATAACGAGCGAGGGTTGTTATGCCCCACAGTGCTCAACTATCTTCGGTCTCTAGATATCGATCTGTATTATGCTCCAACCCAGAAGAGCGAAGTAAATGGTCAAGTCGAGAGATTCCACTCTACGTTCCTAGAAATTTATCGTTGCCTTAAAGATGAGCTCCCTACCTTCAAACCCGTTGAGCTGGTACACATAGCAGTGGACCGCTACAACACTTCCGTTCACTCGGTAACGAATCGAAAACCAGCAGACGTTTTTTTCGACCGCTCGTCAAGGGTAAACTATCAGGGTCTGACAGATTTCCGGCGGCAGACTTTAGAGGACATCAAGGGCTTAATTGAGTATAAGCAAATTAGAGGTAATATGGCTCGGAATAAAAATAGGGACGAGCCAAAGTCTTATGGGCCGGGAGATGAAGTTTTTGTTGCAAATAAGCAAATAAAAACAAAGGAAAAAGCGAGGTTCAGATGCGAAAAGGTACAGGAAGACAACAAGGTAACAGTTAAAACCAGATCAGGAAAAATTTTCCACAAATCTGATCTAAGAAATTGAGACGTGGCTTTCACATTTAAAAAAGAAACGCGAAAAAGAATAACGAAAGTAATAAAAGTACGTTGTGGCAGCTAATGAAATATTCCACCCATGCATACCCTATATAAAAAAAACATTAATAAAAAAAAAAAAAAAAAAAAAAAAAAAAAAAAAAAAAAAAAAAAAATGAGTTAAGAAATACAAAAAAAAACTATAAAAAAAATAATATAAAAAAATACAGATTATAAGAAATAAGAAATAAGAAATATAAAAAAATAAAAATATAAGTACACAAAATGTACCGTACCCCCACACACTACGTAGTCTTAGAACAACTTAGACGACCAGATATTTACGAATTGTCTTTTTGTAAGCGCGATTTCTGCATGCGGCGCAAATCCCGCTCACTGGACTGGCTGGGGTCGGCTTGGAAATGGGTAGCTGGATCTCCAGATGCTGCTGATTGGAACGCCGTCTTGGCCGCGCAAGCGACGGCTTCGAGGAACTGCAAAAACTGGAGGAGGCTAGCTGTATCCCTCGGCTACTGAGGTAACCAACGAGTGGTTAAGCAAGTCGACGATGGAATGCTCCTCCTGACCAACTTCAACGGAACTCTAAGAACGGCTGCAGAGAACTACGACCTGATCGGCTCCTTTATCATCCAATTCGACAATGAGACGATAATGGTCAACGGTCAAAACTATTCCAGTTACTCGGTCAGTCATCTAATGGCGATGCCGGCCGTGTTGAGCCACATAACGGCCAGCAACTTTCAACTTTCTCTGGAATACGTCCACGACGTGAGCATGAAGAATTTGGAAAAGATGTCCAACATGGCGAGTGAGCTACTAGCCTCTCTTCTCACCGAGGCGGCACTCGCAATCTGCATATTCCTAGGCTTTTATTTCCTATGGAAGAAGCTGATGTCCACCAAAGGCATGCCCGATGTCCGCGAGATTGCCGCAAACTTAGAAGCATTGGGCCAAACCGAGCTGAACAAGGCTCACTAATCTGCGGGACGCAGATCTTGAGGGGGGAGGAGTTAAGAACCCTCTTCTTGCGCTCTTCGTCAGGACTCACCAGCGCTCGGCTCTCGTGTTTTCGGGCCCCGTCAGCAGGCGACTCGGGGCCTGTCTAGTAACATGTTCGTGTAAGTTAAGAACCCTCTTCTTGCGCTCTTCGTCAGGACTCACCAGCGCTCGGCTCTCGTGTTTTCGGGCCCCGTCAGCAGGCGACTCGGGGCCTGTCTAGGAACATGTTTGTGTATGTGTGCATTCGGAACAAGTGCCGTTGGTCGCACTCAGGGTGAGGGGTCAACGGGGGAAGCGGATATAAAAGCAGCGGGGCGGGAGAAGAGGCCCCAGTGTCGAACGGACACATAACGGAACCGCTAGCAGATCGCGAACTGAATCTTAAAATAAAGCTAATCGTAAACTCGAACCCTCTTAACTATCTTGACTATTATTTGGAGAACCACAGCATGTTGGTTGTCATATCAAGGTGAGGTATGCGGCAGCGAGTGCCGAGAACCCTGATGCAAGTGGAACTTGCGTTAACTTACATATATATACATATATATACATATATATACATATATATACATATATATACATATATATACATATATATACATATATATACATATATATACATATATATACATATATATACATATATATACATATATATACATATATATACATATATATACATATATATACATATATATACATATATATACATATATATACATATATATACATATATATACATATATATACATATATATACATATATATACATATATATACATATATATACATATATATACATATATATACATATATATACATATATATACATATATATACATATATATACATATATATACATATATATACATATATATACATATATATACATATATATACATATATATACATATATATACATATATATACATATATATACATATATATACATATATATACATATATATACATATATATACATATATATACATATATATACATATATATACATATATATACATATATATACATATATATACATATATATACATATATATACATATATATATTTCTGGCATTGAGCGGTTTCCTAAAACCGTTAATGAAAAATTAAGAATAATAACAACCGAAAATGGGCCTAAAAACCAATTCACAAAATTTGAAAAAATACTTAACATTTGCAATCACAAAACAAAACACAACACAACTGGTCGAACCCCAGCAGGCATTTTTTGCGGGAACCCCTTCCTATAACACTCAACAAAATAAAGTAATCAAAATTGACAAACTTAATGAAAATAGACACGACTTTAAAGACACACAAACTTCAAAGAATCCCCTCTAGTTAGATCAAAAACGACTAACCCATTCAAAAAGACAGGAAATATATATATATAGACATATATAGATAGATATATATATAGTAGCATATGTGCCATAGTATAAGACCACATATACTTACACACACACATACATAACCACATAGGAACAGCCATACACAAAATCATAGAATGCCTTAGGATATAAGTCATAAAATCATGTATCCAATAAGAACCCAAATTCTGGTGACAATAACAAATCCAGCCTACCCTAATGTAAACATTAACATCCGCTGCCGAATCAGTTATTCCCACCAAAGGGTCAAAACCGCTTACGCAGCTCAAGTTCTCGGCTGATCAGTACCCATGAGTGATCCACTCAAGAAGGCACCCAATCCAACAGACATAAACATCCGCAGCCGCATTCGCGACTCCCACCAGAGGGTCAAAACTGCTAACACAGCTTTAAGGGTCAAAACTTTCCACGTAGCTCAAACTCGGCTGATCTATATCCATGCGCAATCCACTCAAGAGAGCGCCTAATTAACGTAAACATAAATGAGAGCCTATGTACGCTCAATATGAAGAAGTAAATAAGCTCAGCCAAAGGTTTGCTAAGCGTTCGCTTTGCAAATTAGATTTAGATTTTATTCATACTTCAATTGTGTAAGACGTGAATTTGTCTCCGACATTCGCTTAAGTTTTTGATCAATAAAAATACTTTTTTTTATAAACCAACAAACCGCGAAGTTGTAATTGGCGCAGTCGGTAGGATCCGCGTGTGAACATAATCTCTTAGAGCTAATAGATTAGTTCGAGATTAATAAAGCGCAACTCGTGACGAACAAAGTTTCGCTTGTGCTTCAGTTCATACAAAGCAGATCCGCAAAAGAACTTATGTGACAAAATATTTGTGAACAGTTATCTAACTCTCGATGTTGGATACTATTAATACAAATATAAATTAAAAAACTGCAAGTGACCATTAAAGTGTGACCCACCAAAATAAATAAAAGGTGTGACTGTTACCAGGTCAGTGTTGTGTAGCCCATCTAGCATTGATTGGACTGCTACAAAGGTGTGCGAATTTTAAATAAATAAAATAAAACCCCGGTATCAATCTACCAAGTGATTCAAAGAAAAATCAACTATAGCCAACAACATGGCACAACCCAGCGAACAAATTATGATTCTATCTGAATTACATTTGAATCAGGCTTTGGGCCAGATTCGTCACATCTCAACATTTGACGGTTCCACAAGAGAACTGGCATCATTTGTGAGACGTGTGGACTTCGTGATGTCCCTATACCCGACAACAGACAAGAGGCAACATAGTGTACTCTACAGTGCCATCGAGAGGCAGCTGTCCCAACATGCACAAGAAGTATCCCAGCTACAACAGTGCAACACTTGGGCTGAACTACGATCAGTCCTCATTGATGAATTTAAAACCCAAATCCCATACGAAGAGTTGCTAAGAAGACTTTACAACACCTACTGGAGTGGTAGTATTCGTAAGTTTGTAGAAGAACTAGAAAATAAGATGTTCGAAATTTCAAGTAAATTATCATTAGAAAATAATTACACAAATACAACTCTTTATACCGCCGCAATGGCTAATACTATTAAAGATGTAATTTATAAAAGAATTCCAGACAGAATGTTCATGACATTAGCAAGATATGATATTACAACAACAACATTATTAAGACAAGTAGCACAAAGGGAAGGCCTTTACGATACAATTGTATTAAATACAGAAAAAGCTAAAGCCAAATTAAACAGTCCATCTACACTACAAAGCAGTAGTAAAAATAATGGTTCTCAGAAGAATAAAGGAAATAATAATGACCAAGGTATAAAACCTTATTATATTCAAGCACAGCAAAGTCAAAATCGAAATAATTATGCAAGTAATAATTCAAAAAAAGTTGAAAGCAACCAAGCGACATACAATGAGTTCAAACAAAAGTTAGAACAAGGTAGAGCGCAAAACGCTCTAAATTTTCAAAAACCCACATCTTATTCTACTACTAACCAGCCCCAAAAAAGGCAGCGTGAAAGTTCCAGTGGTCAGTCTAAAATGGATACCAGTGAAAATTTTCATCAACTTGCCTCGGGATCGGAATCAGAAGTAGAAGAAGAACATACCCCTTCATACAAATAACTATGAACGATATCAAACTCAAATGTTTGATTGACACAGGTTCATCAATAAATTTGATGAGCAAAAATTTTTTCAATTGTCCGATCAACTCAAAAGCTCCATTAGATGTACATACAATAAACGGTCAAATTATTTTAAAATCCAAAATTACATTAAAACCTAGTAAATTATGTCCGACAAAGCAAACATTTTATTTACATAAATTCTCAGAAAAATACGACATTTTGTTAGGCAGGGAATATTTGGAAGATTCCAAAGCAACTATATGCTATACATCCAATACAGTCACTTTAAATAAATACACATTTAAATTGCGACTTGAAGATATTAACGAAGAAGAGGAAACACCTAAAGAGAGTTTAAAAGAAAACTTATTAGATTCCCCAAATATTGAGTATGTCAATTATGTAATTGACAACGAACTCAATGAAACAAATGAATTTCGACTTGATCATCTAAACGATGAAGAGAGGAAAGCCCTCAGCAGTGTCCTATACGAGTTTAGTGACATACAGTACAAAGAAGGTGAAAATTTGACCTTCACAAGTACAACTAAACATGTCATAACAACTAAACACGAAGACCCAATTTACAGACGTCCATATAAATACCCACAAAGCTTCGACGAAGAAGTCGAAAACCAAATGAAAGACATGATTCGACAAGGAATCATAAGAAAATCGAATTCTCCATATTGCTCTCCTGTTTGGGTAGTACCCAAAAAGCCAGATGCATCGGGAAAATCGAAATTTCGCATAGTCATTGACTATCGCAACCTCAACGAAATAACCGTTGATGACAAATACCCAATACCAGTAATGGATGAAATATTGGATAAGCTTGGAAATTGCCAATACTTTACAACCATTGACCTCGCAAAAGGTTTTCATCAAATACAAATGGATGAAAATTCTATAGCGAAGACAGCTTTTTCAACCAAAAATGGTCATTTTGAATATACTCGAATGCCATTTGGTTTAAAAAATGCACCCGCAACTTTTCAACGTTGCATGAATAATCTCTTAGCAGATTTAATATACAAAAACTGTCTCGTATATATGGATGACATAATTGTGTATTCCACTTCATTGGAAGAACACATAATGTCTTTGCGAAAGGTATTCTTAAAGCTCAGAGAAGCAAATTTAAAATTACAGCTAGATAAATGCGAATTCCTAAAAAAGGAAACTGAATTCCTAGGGCACATAATTACAACAGATGGTATTAAACCAAATCCCGCAAAAATTAAAGCCGTAGTGAATTTCCCTATACCAAAGTCCACTAAGGAAATAAAATCATTTCTTGGTCTTTGCGGTTTTTACCGCAAATTTATTCCAAACTTCGCTAAAATAGCAAAACCAATGACATTACGACTAAAAAAGGGCTCAATTATAAATATCAAAGATTCAGACTATTACTTAGCTTTTGAAAAATTAAAAGTGTTAATAACGTCCGATCCCATATTAATACACCCAGATTTTAAAAAGTCTTTTTCACTAACTACTGATGCTAGCAATTTTGCTATAGGCGCGGTATTATCGCAAGAGCATAAACCTATATGCTATGCTAGCAGAACTCTGAACGAACATGAAGTTAATTATTCCGCAATAGAAAAGGAACTCCTTGCTATTGTTTGGGCCACTAAATACTTCAGGTCCTATTTATTTGGTAGAAAATTCGAGATCCATAGTGATCACAGGCCATTAGTTTGGCTTGATTCAATTAAAGAGCCAAACATGAAACTTCAGAGATGGAAAATCAAATTAAATGAATTTGACTATCATATCAAATATCTCCCTGGTAAAGAAAACCATGTAGCAGATGCTCTATCGAGAGTAAAAATTGAAGAAAACTTCCTAGGAGAAACCTCCAGTAACATTTCGTTACCAACACAAGCTACTATTCACAGTGCTCAAGAAGATAACCAATCTTATATTTCCTTAACGGAAAGACCAATTAATTACTACAACAGGCAGATAGAATTTATAAAAGACGATAATAATAACGTAGAAACTAAAAGATACTTTCATAAAACAAAAATTAAAATTCATTACATAGAAATGACAAATGTCCATGCCAAGGAATTAATTAAAGAATACTTATGTACCAAAAGAAGCGTAATTTTCTTTCATAACGAAATAGATTTCCTTACATTTCAAAACGCTTACATAGAAATTGTCAGTCCGAATAACATAACTAAAGTTATGAAATCAAACATCAAATTAAAAGACATTGAAACATATTCCGAATTTAAAGAAATAATTATAAAAAGTCACAGAGAACTTTTACACCCAGGAATAGAGAAACAAACTAACCTTTTTAAAGAAAAATATTATTACCCAGACTACCAAAAGTTAATACAGAACATTATTAATGAATGCGAAGTATGTAACATATCCAAAACAGAACATAGAGATACTAAACTAAGATATGAGTTAACACCAGAAACTTTTAATCCCAGAGAAAAATATGTTATAGATTTTTATTTAATCAATAATAAAACGTTCCTGTCATGCATTGACATTTATTCAAAATATGCCGCTTTGATTGAAGTCAGTAGTAGAGACTGGCTGGAAGCAAAAAGAGCTCTTCTTAAAATTTTCAATGAAATGGGAAAACCGTCCGAAATAAAGGCCGATAAAGATTCAGCTTTTATATGTTCCGCGTTACATTTATGGCTTAGGTCCGAGAATGTGAATATAAATATCACAACAAGTAAAAATGGAATTTCTGACATTGAAAGATTCCATAAAACAGTCAATGAAAAGTTAAGAATCATTAATAGTGAGTCCGACCCAGAAAATAAGATAACACAATTTGAAACTATTCTCTATGTATATAACCACAAAACTAAACACAATACAACTGGGAGAACACCAGCTGATATTTTCCTTTACGCAGGAACACCTGCATATGACACCCAAAAAGAGAAACAATCAAAAATAGATAAGTTGAATAAAGATAGACATAGCTATGAAGTAGATACTAGATATAAACAAGCACCATTGGTAAAAAGTAAAACAACTAACCCATTTAAGAAAACAGGACACGTAGAACAAATAGATGAGAAACATTACGAAGAAACAAATAGAGGAAGAAAAGTTGAACATTATAAATCTAAATTTAAAAAACAAAAAAGAATTAATAAAAGTAAATACAATTCCAGCTCAACTCCCGAAAATCAAGTGGGGTCCGATTAAACAGTTATTCATAATAACACTTATAATATGTTTCATCCGTGCCGTCCGTGGTCAAAGCCTAGAGGTGAACCCGATACAAGCTAAAAATGGATATCTTATATTTAAAACAGGATCAATTAATATACCTATAAACTATGAATATCACTATTTGTCCGTAAACTTAACAAAGACCGAACAAACTTTTGCAAATTTAATTAAACAAGCTGAAGAATATGGTACTATAGCCCAAATCCAATATTTAACTGAAAAATTAGACAGAGAAATGAATGGAATAAGAATAATAAAACGCAATAAACGTGGTTTAATAAATATTATAGGTACCGCATATAAATACCTTTTTGGCACTTTAGATCAAAATGACAAAGAAGAATTAGAACAAAAAATATACGATCTTTCTCAACATAGTATTCAAATTAATGAATTGAATGAAGTTATAGAAGTAGTCAATAGAGGCATTGAAGTAATCAACCATTTAAGCGCAATAAGTGAAGGTGACAGAAGACTAGAACTTTTAGTATTTAACTTACAACAGTTTACCGAATACATTGAAGATATAGAACTTGGTATGCAATTAACAAGACTTGGTATTTTTAATCCCAAATTATTAAGACATGATCCATTATCACATGTAAATTCCGAAAAATTGCTAAATATAAAAACTTCTACTTGGTTAAAATCAGATGCAAATGAAATACTTATTATTTCCCATATTCCTAGAGACATTATAAAAACTGCACTTTTTAACATCGTACCATATCCAGACAAAGATAATAATATACTTATAGAAAATGTAAATGATAAATATTATATTCAAGATAATCAAGTTTACAAACAAAACTCAGGAAAACCAATAATAAACAAATGTATTACAGGAATATTAAATCAAATACCAACAGAATGCAGATATTCAAAAACACATAACAATATTGGAATAACTTATGTAGAACCAAACATAATTTTAACTTGGAAATTATCAAAAATTGTATTAAATCAAAACTGTATAATTAATAGAGAAATTATAATAGAAGGAGACAATATAATAAAAGCTTTTAATTGTTCTGTTCAAATAGAAAACATATTAATTACAAGCACAACTCTAGACTACACACAAACGGTCTATATCAATAACAATGTAACAAAATTAGAACCATTATCATATCTAAATGCTAAAGAAATAATTAAAGAACACACTAATACATACAACACATTACAAATTATTACATTAACTATACTTGCTATTATAATACTTACACTTATACTATATTTTATTTATAAATATAAAGGCATTCCTAAAAAACTAATTGTTAAATATAAAAAAGAGAATCCACAACAAATAGAACAACAAAATAACACAACAACAGAAAATATAAATACAGTATTTGATACTAATCCTGTATTGTATCCTAGAATATCCGCCTGAGGACAGGCTAAATTTAAAGGATGGGGAAGTAGCATATGTGCCATAGTATAAGACCACATATACTTACACACACACATACATAACCACATAGGAACAGCCATACACAAAATCATAGAATGCCTTAGGATATAAGTCATAAAATCATGTATCCAATAAGAACCCAAATTCTGGTGACAATAACAAATCCAGCCTACCCTAATGTAAACATTAACATCCGCTGCCGAATCAGTTATTCCCACCAAAGGGTCAAAACCGCTTACGCAGCTCAAGTTCTCGGCTGATCAGTACCCATGAGTGATCCACTCAAGAAGGCACCCAATCCAACAGACATAAACATCCGCAGCCGCATTCGCGACTCCCACCAGAGGGTCAAAACTGCTAACACAGCTTTAAGGGTCAAAACTTTCCACGTAGCTCAAACTCGGCTGATCTATATCCATGCGCAATCCACTCAAGAGAGCGCCTAATTAACGTAAACATAAATGAGAGCCTATGTACGCTCAATATGAAGAAGTAAATAAGCTCAGCCAAAGGTTTGCTAAGCGTTCGCTTTGCAAATTAGATTTAGATTTTATTCATACTTCAATTGTGTAAGACGTGAATTTGTCTCCGACATTCGCTTAAGTTTTTGATCAATAAAAATACTTTTTTTTATAAACCAACAAACCGCGAAGTTGTAATTATATATATATATATTATATATATTTTTTGTTGTATATGTATTATATTGTGATTGTAAATAGACATAGACGCAGCTCAAGTTTTTTGACTCATGTTGCCAAGCCAACGAACTGACCAAAACTGCCACGCAAAACCTTTGAAAAATGTTTTGATATTTTTTCATATTTTTAGTAATGTCGTAAATTTATCTCTATTTGCCAAAAAACTTTTAGCCACGCCCACAACGCGTTTTAATGTTTGTCTGGCAAATTTTTACCGGTACTTCTAACGCCTATAAGCCGTCCAAAACTTTTAACCAATTTTTTAATTTCTTCTCATTTTATTCCCGAAAATCTATCGATATGCCAAAAAAAAAAATTATGAAATTTCACGTTCCCAGTTGAGTAACGATAATTTGATAATAGGGGAACTCGACTACAGCATTCTCTGTTGTTTTGAATATTTTATTTTGCGTATTTACTCTTCCGAAAGACAATTAAAAGCTACTGAAGAATGCAATGCATCGATTGAACACGCACCTCTTAACCCCAACTTCATGTGGAGGAGTCCCAACCGGGAATCGGAAAACCGACCATTGCAAATCGGCTATCGAGTGGAGGCGACGCAAACAGAACCATGGCTACCTTGAACTCGCGATGATCGTACGTACACTCAGGGACTAAAAGGCAGTCGGACTGCGTTCTCCAGCGATTGCAGTTCGCGTCAAATGCATGTGATGCACAAGTATGTGCACACATATTCGCATTTACCGCCGCGCCGCTGCTATTTGTGAATTGTTGCGCTCCATTGGCGGAGCAACAGCATCTGCAATTTATGCGTTCGTTGTCGTCCCAGGTCGCCTTTCATTTCGATTCCGCGTCACACTATCTGTAACTCGCACTGTTTGTTTTGTTGGCGGAATTCTCTTTCACCCACTTCCCCTTCCTTACAAGCGGCTCTCTACTGATAAAAAAGGTCTTGAAGATAGCGTTGCTTTTTCTGGATCTGTAATTTATCAAGGACTTTTGCCTGAATAAGTTACATGGATAAAGCTCAAATGTATGGTATGGTGCCTGTATAGCGCTCAGGGTTTGAGATGCAACTTTAATGTAATGTTTAAGGTAATGTTTTAATTATATTACCACTTGAGCCGCCCATTCTAATGAACATGTTTTTGTCTAATATCTTCATAATATGAATAACTCGTACTGCTCAACTGGTTAATGAAGTTCAGGCGCAAATTTGAATAGATCAACATATGTCACGTTCGACATGTCACGTACCGACACTGCGTGATGGACTAAGACATTGTATCTTAGTTTTACAATATAAGCATACAGCGTACAATAAATAAATGAGAAATGTTACATATAGTAATAGAATACAGCCATTAGTATCCCTTTTTAAAGAGTTGATGACAAATTCCTAGAAAATGTGGCATGATAGTATGATATCTCTGAAATTGAAATGACTACTACTGACGCTGACCTTTTTGTGATCTAAAAAATGTTTTTACTTACACAACCCGAAATCCCATGTGCATAACATTTAAGTAGATTTGTTTAAAGTATTCTGATTATAATTAGCTATTCAGAACCAATGAAAATACTTCATGACCTCCAATTCAAGTCCTTACATATTCGTTTTAGATGTATTTTAACTTTGTAAACCAAATAAATCTAGTTTGACTTGTGCATCTTTATATCAGGAAAGTTCGATGGTGTTGATGATCGACAGTAAGTACTTGTGTTCTCCATTTTTCGACACCTTTTCGCCAGCGAAATTTCTGGCTCAGGCTACGCTGTAAGTGAAAGTTGTTAAAGAGACCGTCTCCAGCTGCAGCAGCTGCCCCACCCACAAGTCGTGGCCCGCTTAAAGGGGAGAATGATATTTCAGTTTCTATTTATATTTCAATGGCGTCCAACAGCGAGGCAGCCAATGGCGCCGCAGATAATTGCCAATGGAGAAGCTTGCAGTGTTGCGCTCGTGTCTCCGTCATGTGCATTGCACTATTGTGCAGGGTGAATATCCGGTGTCGTGTAACTTAGCGTTTGCTGCAGCGTGTGTCTTGAGCTTAGGCCGTCAGGTGTGAAGAAGGTGGAGTTTGGCCGCAATCGCCCGCCCAGTTTTGCTCCCATTACGCGCTGAGACTGCATCTCGTTTGGCTTGGCTACACACTTATTATACGCATATATAGAAATTGGACAGGCATTGACAGATCGACTAGACTAGTGACCTATAGGGTCCGTTTACCTGTTACATACTTTTTAACAATTCTAGTATATTAGGGTTATGAGTATTTGACTAAATAAACAAGTTCATATTATTAATAAGCCGACGAATCAAAAGACTAAATTTGTCTGCTCTTAGTAAGGAAACTTTGGGATCCGGAAACGCTAGATTCACCGGACGATGCAAAAATTAGATGAAAGCAAGTGGGTTAGTAAAAATGACTTTAATTAAATAGTTACAATTAAATAAAAAACTGTGAAAAAAATTGTAGTTAGAAAGACGCTTTAGTACTTCACTCTGCAATCGTGATTTCATCATTAATTAGAACTGGAAATATTTGTGAAGTGAAAAGCTTTAAACTTTATAGATTTTCCTTCACAAATTTATGAAATGATATGTTTTGTTTCCCCTTTTTTCTAATCTTTACGGTATGAAAATCTATATTCGCTTTAAAATTCTCATATTTAATTAAAGCGTTCCCAATAGGCGTTTGCGTATGTATATACATGCATGTATGTATTTACAATAGAAAACCTTTGTTCCAAATCCCAAAATTGAAACTACTTCAAGGTTAAGGCAATGAACAGAATTAAGTAGAGTACACAAATTGTCAAAAGTTTAACGCTTGTTGCTGCACCAACAGCCACCAAAAATGAGCGGCAAAGCATTTTAGCGTAATTTGTGCAGCTATCTAATTCAATGTACAAAAGCTCTGCCGCTTTGCCAGCGATACCTTCACACACACACAGAAATGACGAAGAGAGAGATCCACATCGGCGATGTGTTGGTGCGGGAAATGCGGGGGAGAGAGCAAATTGAGAGCGGGAGCACGTAACTACAGCGACAGGTATACAGATGCGAGAGTAAATAAAGACAAAAAGAAAAATAAAGCAAAAAGTGACTCACGAAAACAGCAGAATGGGCATTTTTGTCTTTTTTTTTGTTTTGGAGAGCGTTGTGCAAAAAAAACTTAGCAGCTTTAGGTTATCTGCGTAGCTTTGTTTTTTTTTGCACACCAAAATAATTGAACATAGCAATTCAGATAAGCGCTCCAAATGCTATGGGAGTTTTCCAATGTGGATTAATATCCCGTGTTAGCTTACAGCCCTCAAAAGGGTAAGTGGAGATCCGCAATGCAATACCTCCACTGGGGCAAATACTCATGCATTTAATTGGCGCCCAACAGAGCAGCTCTGTTGTGTGACAACCGACATTCAACCGGCAACGAAATCATCGCAGATCTGAGTTTCACAGCACGCCACACATGCATTAGGAGTTGGAGATGTACACATCTGTTAGATACACAAGCCGAAAAACGAAAAGACTACAAAAAAACTACAACCAAGACAGACACACACGAACATACAATTAAGTGATTTTGCTTGTTTTATTGCTAAACATTTTGTGGATTTTAGTTTTTGTGCGAAAACCGTTTTTGCTTATAATTCATCATATTCTTTTATGGCCTGACATTCGCACACACTCGCGGAAACACACACACACAAATGTGCTACTCTTTTGGACCGCCCCCAATACCCCCCACCAACACTGCTCACACACTGGCGCAACCCAGGCACCAAAAATATAAATGAATTCAGCCCCAGGGAGAATTTCGCAAAAAATCGGAGAGCAAAAAAGCAAATAAAAATTGCAAATGATTTGTGGCAATTTTTGTTGTTGCTCTTGCCTTTAGTTTTGCGCTTCTGCTTTGGGCTTCTCTGCTCATTAGTGCCGTTTTGTGTTTGGTGTGTGCCCCCTTCATTCCTACACCCGGCGAATTTCCTTTGCATTCGTCAACATGATTTACGCGCAAACATTTCTAGTTGTGCATCTTTAAACTTTTAGTAAGTTTTCATTCAATTTTCGCAAGCTCTGCTTTTTTGTTTTCTTTTTTTGTGGTTCGGCTACCGAAATCAGGTTGTGAAACTGCTTGTCCCATCTGGACAATGATAATTGCTTGGCGTCTCCAATATTAATAATTTAATAGAGCGGGCCAGGATCTTCGGAGTTCCGTCGCCTCTCACATGAAGAGTCAGTTTTCAAGTTCCGCTCACTGCATCTAAGCTCGTGCCCTTGGCTAAGAGCACCCAAAATTCATCCAGTTCCTCTGGGGGTTTGACATACTGTGACGGTGAGTGTATTTGTGACCCAACGACTGTATTAGTATGTATACAGGGTATAAAGACACTAACCTCAAAATGCTGATTGCGGCAGGCAATGGCACGACTTGTCGAAGCTCGGAACGAGGGAGCCAGAGGAGTTAGAGGCGAAAAATTGCAAATTGCAACGGGCCGCGAACACAGGCGCAGGTCGCAGCGCACACAGACGCACGTGCTCACACAGACACCCCCGAAACGAGCCGAAATTCGCATAGATACATCTACTAGTGCAGCAGTGTGGCAGATACACACAGATACGCAGCTGCAGTTGCAGTTTCAGTTGCTATGTTGCAAATAGCAAACTGCAGACGATCGCGAAATTGATTGCGAATATGCTCAGTGGCTTTTGTTGCAATTCCAAATGGCCTGTACACTTCTAATTTGGCGGTTCTTCATCACACTTCTGTTTGCGCCTTGGACCGTCAGCTTTCTGCTTCCTCTTTTCATTTCCCCCTCTGAGGGCGACGTTGCGTATACGCAGTGTTGTACTGCACGTAAATTAAGTGATGTTTATTCAACACTTGCCCTCCTGGCGATTGTTTTCGGTGCACTTTTGCGTTTTATTTCGGTTTATGTCGCTGGCCGACGACATTTTTAGTTATTTTTGATGGCTGCTTCACAAGTTCTCGACGGGAGAGACCTCCGCACATGCACGTACTCTGTGTACAGCTTTTTTATTAGATGTCGGCACGAAAAATCGAACAAAATGCCAAAAAATAACAAACCGAACGCGAAGCCAACGCGACTCTGAGTCCGAACCCGAAACGAGACTCAACGCGACTCAACTTGACTCGCCTCTCAGCGATGCCTCGTCGTCTGAACGACTTCTCGTCTGCTGGCGTTGTGTGTCGGTGTCTTTCCTCTTACTCTTTCTCTTTTACTGCCTCTGTGCCTATTCATGTGCCTGTTTGAGTGTGCGGGAGCAGAGCGCGTATTTAGAATGGGAGTCGCCAACCGTGAGAGGACAGGGGCCCATCTCGGAGAGCCTCTCTAAGCTTTTTTAGCCAAAACATTCGCGAATTTTTTCAACTTTTTGCCGGCGAGTGAGCCTGCGTGAGTGTGGGTTCCGCGCGTCTTACACAACCGCCTTGGTGTTAGTGCAGTCTCTCGAAAAGCTCGCTCTTCAGCTCTATTGTCATATTCCAAGTGTTGGAGCAGCGAAGCCGCAGTCGCAGCCGGCGTCGCAGTCCTTCTATGCCGCCACAATTTCTAAAAATTTCGAACTTGATGCACTAAAGACTCACTCTAACCAACAGCATATATATGTTCTTATTAGGTGGGGCTGCAATTAACGCAAGTGTTACACATTTTACTCAGTTACAAAAAATTATTCAGGATCAGCTTTGCTTTCTAAGCTTGAAATGTGCTTGGACTTGATCTACATATCTATGTATGTACTATGCATGGAATCTTTAATAATTTTTGTTCCCACTATAGATTCTTGTGCCCACAAATTGAATTTCACCTATACGAAAATATACCTATAGAATATACATATTACTCTACCCTAGGAATCGGTGGCCCTGATATACCACGACACTAAGGACTGCAGTCAACGTAGTAACGAAGCGCGCTAGGAAAGATCATATACATAAATATATCATAAATCATATACATATACCGAACGTAATAGCACAAAAAATAAAAAATTGCATAACAAATCTCAAAAAACCTATATGGTTTAAAAGAAAAAGCATACTAATTGGAAAAGTACAATCTAAAAATTGTGCTGATATCTTCCCATTACTAAATTTTGATGGAATTTCCAGTAAAATGTGTCGCTCCAGCTTGTAGTTAGTTGGTCATCCTAATTTCGAAACTAAAATATCCTATTTTCCCGACCCCTTCCGAAATCACGTTTTACTACAAATGAACTTTTGGCAGTGGATGGCGTAAGATTAAAATATTTGTCATGCTTATACTAATAACCTATTTCCTATGAAGAAGTCAATTGATATATAATCATTAGAATATAATATCCGGATATAATGTCCGGATATTAAGGTAACTTACATAAACAAAAAAAATTTCCAAATATGCATACGTATCTAAAGGATTACGCTTTAAGTTACTTATTTTAACCCATTCGACCGGATGATGCCCTCGCAAAACCGGATAAACCTTAGGACCTGCTGACCAATTGGCACTTCCAATTTCGAACTTAACCAACGATCCTCCAGATTCAGATTGCAGGCACATATCGTTCCAGAAATTGCAATACTCATTGGATTTCGCAGCTTTCCTGGTTAAAAGCGGCTTCCCACCGACTGCGACTGACAGGTGTGGCGTTGAGGGGGAGGGAGCGAAGAAGGGGCGTGTTCACATAAAAAGTAAAGCATTGTATGATGTGTATGCATTATTGTATAAATAAACAGCGCTCTTTTTGTTTTCTCTATAAACAACAGAAAAAAATCGAGCACCCCTTCCTGCGATACATTTATAAGTACATACGTATTCGGTGCTGACATCGTGTATTTTGTATTTTTTGTTGGTTATTTACTTTCGATTGCTTTTTGCTCTATTTTAAGGTTTTTGCATCGCTGCAGAAATCGAAAAACACGAAATATTACAAGTTATTTTTTATGCTGCTCGAAAAAATGCATTCAAAATGTCATTACGAGAGAAAACGAAAAATGCCCAAAGCCCAAGATGGCAACTTTCCTTGAGATGGCCAAGAATAAACGACAGATATAATTGTATCTCTCAGATGCGCTTTTCTTGCTCTTTTCTCTCTGTTTGTGCATCTGGTGTGCAGTGTGTAGTTTAAATTTAGCAGTTTTTATTGCATTGTTGCCAAGATTCCTGCTACACTTCATCTCTTCGTTTGCCAGTGCATTCAGTTGTTTTGCTTTGCGAATCTTTTCGCCGTGCCTTTTGGTTCAGTAACCTATCGATTTGATTTTGTTTACCTTTCCGACTTGATAAACAGAAGCGTCGGAAGGAGCGCTGCGGAATTCGCAACCATTTTGAAGTAAATCAAATTGAGTCTGTAAAAGGACTGGAGTGAAGGAGAACCCACAGTTCTGTTATTATTGATTATAATGCCATTTTCAACCATTAGTTAAAGGGCTCTCAAGGGCGAGTATAGCTTTTGCTTGAAGTTTGTGAGGCAGCTTAAAATATTCTTATTATATTTGCACGCATAAAAAATGAAAATCAAGATAAAAACCTAAATGTACGTTGAAGGTGTACGCATTTGGGATTCATACACATAATTATTTTAACTTGTTTATTTTGCAATTGAGTTCCCACTACAGTTTATCACAGCTTGGCTTTGGTTTCGTATTTCAATAAAATTCAGTTGTCTTTATACACCCCCTCATTTATTTGCCATGAGGTCTGGAATAGCTCATATTTTTCCATGGGTGTTTCCCCTCCCACTACCACTGTGCCTCACGCCGCTTTGGACCCAAAGCAACATGTCAAACGAGTCTAATGCAATTACCTTAAATGACTGCGAAAATGCAATTTAGCGAAATATGTTCAAATCTAGGAAAGCAGCGAATGGCCAATAGCTTAGGTGCCGCAAGAAGTCAAGAAAAGGGTCGCCTCAACAGCCACAAGTACATTTGGCAGGTGCCAATAAATGCAGCACTCCGCCCAGGTTACTTTGTCGTAAGTTGGTCCGCCAATCAGTCCATGCGTAAAGTGTGAAAATCCGCACGCACCCAACGAAAGCCTCTCAACGCACAAAACGGTAGCTACTAGCTACCCTTTAGTCCCCGGCTCCTACTCTACCGCACTTCAACAGACCGACTCATGGGTCTTACCGTTTAATGGCTTTTTTGTAAGTAATAGGATTAGTTGAGACCAGGGGTCGCACACTTTTTATGCCGACTCTCGCTATCTGGTTTCACTGGAATTTCAAAATACTAATGCACCTTTCTTCCCAGTGTTTAAGACATTTCCATGAACTCAGTTTCCCTTCCGCTGCCACTTCTACACCCAAAGCGGAAACACTTTCGGATGTTGTGCCAAAAATATCGTTGAGGACAAGTAAGTTTTGACATAGTTCTCTTCGCTCTAGTGGCTGTATATAGTGAAGCTGTGTAAACGGGGCGTATGCGCATTTTTACGTCTGGCAACTTTTAAGGGCCGTTTCGGGGAGTGTGTCAAATTCAAAGTCAACTAGGCATGTTGAGTATTTGTTTGAGCCTGCAATATATGCATATACATATTCTTGTTTTGTGTATTTCTCCTACACAGGCACTGCTTTTGAAAACTCGCCTTTATTAATAAACTTTATCGTATTTTCTGCCTTGTTAGATTTCCTTAAAAGTAAAAACTGCGGGATACGGATTGAGTCTTCCATTCGTTAAATTTTGCCCTGCTCCGAGAACCAAGTTTTTTACGGGCGGAAAAGTTTTTTCAGACCGAAACCAGACAAAAGATAGTTTAAATGGAAAACATGCAAACAAGATCCAGACATCGGAAGAGGCTAGAAATGTGAAATTATGCCACATTCTGGTCTCAAGTACATCAATTAGCTGATCTAAATTATAGCCAAATTTGCGGTCCCATCGAAGACCGCAATGCAACCCACTTCCGACCGTAAATAACAAACAAAGTCTCCTCTGCATTTAAAGCTGCCTTTCCTGCGCACCCGCAACACCCCTTTGATCGGCAGTCTGCTTGTTAACGTTTGCAGTTGGTTAGAGTCTGTCTGCATTGTCCTCGGAGCAATGCTCCATGCCCCGAGCTCTTTTGCACTGTTTTCATTTTTACGTAGACGGGAAGAATAACAGTGTTCCTGTGCGAGCACTCGAAATTTCAGAGCACAGTGAAAAACACAAAAGTGTGACGAATCAGTATGAATTTGAAGGAATATGAATACATGAAGGGAATGGCGTTTTATTTTTGACAGCACATAATTGAAAGAATTCCCTTGCCTACACCGTGTTAGGTGATAACTAAATAATCAAACTCCATTTCATATCTGGATTCAACTCGCTTGGCTCCCTAATACAAAGAGCGTTGTGGCTTCGACCTGATATTAGTAGCTTAAAAGCCTCATTTATTCTCTTCTCTTTTAAGCCATTGCAACTATCCGAACTACGCTCCAAGCCTGCTCCCCCGAACCTCTGTACGATGGCGAAATGTTTATTGCATGGCAACTAACGACAACAACGCCGTGTGAATAATGGCAGCACCCATCCCACCCCCACTTCCATATTGGCCCACCCTGCCAGGAAACGCCAATTCCAATCCCAATCCCAGCCCCGTTCCCGTCCCCGTCCCCGTCCCCAGCCACCCGTTCGGAGAAAGACGACCGGGCGATCTCAGTACGGGCGTATGAAAATATTACGCATACGCCCCGTGCTGCCTCGCGATAGGCTGTTGACATGCATTGGCCAACCCTCGACCCCGCCATATTTTGTGTCGTTTATTTTAAATAAAATAAGGCAAACAAGAAATAAGTTTTTCCATCTTCTGTTGTTTAACCTGAGAGTGTGCTCGTCGGCGTGGACGTGGTTTATGGTGGGAGGGGAGAGTGAAGGGTTTCTCTGCCTGGTTTTTATCAACGCGGAGCCTCTTTATAAATCCTTCTCGGTAAATACGGACTCAGTCAATAAACAGCTTGTGAGGAACTCCTTGAATACTCCAAAAGCTTTTTGGAAACCAAACTTCCGTCCCAGTTGCTCTAAGTGAATGCATGCATACATTCATCTTTTCATCCAGCCATCCATGTATCTAAGTATCTTTGTAACTAAGCACCCACTCTGCCACCCAGCCAAGGCCGGCGAAGGCCCTCCATCCCAATTAGGTGGAGAGGCACCGGACCATCCCGCCTCCGCTCATGGGAGCTCTAATCTGCTGTCCTCCTCTTGGAATTTGGCACCAATATAGCCGTTCTAGTTGCTGCCTTTCACGACTTTCGCTTGCGTGGCAGCTGAGGCTGATTCGCATGGATTTGGATGTGTCAAGCGGAATGTTTGTTTTGAATATTCATAGAGCGCTCTTGAACAAGTTGAGGGGATAATTAGAGCTGGCTGAAATGGAGCGAACGTTTTTGCCAATGCACGTGAAGGACTCACGTGTGACAGGATTATACATAAGTATATGAATCAGGTCCAACCAAGACGAGACTCATGATCACCTCGGCTTAGGCGGCAGAAGAAACCTTCGGCGGTGCAAAAGAACACCGCCGACTTACAATTAATTCTGATGTTATAAACAAAAACCCGAGCTGCCATCGCCCCCGCCCCCGCCCCCCCCTTAATGACATGTCACGTTTGCTCTAGACTATAGAAACTACATTCAATGACATGGCAAAAAACGCGCAGAGACAGAAAAATATACGCAGCAGCTGCAATAAAATTAAGTGAAATGGCATGGAAAAGAATGCAACCGAAAAATGCAATTTGCGCTCGGTTCAGCGGGTTTGGTGGGCGGTGGGTTGCTTGGCTGGTTCGCTTCGTTTGTGGTATTCTGGGCGGGCGGCTCCACCGTGGCCAACTGCAAGCGCAGCACCAGTTTGCAACAGCGAAAAAAGAAGAAGAAAAAAGAAGCGAAAAAAAGAAGCGAATGTAAATTAAACTTGTCATTAATGACACACGTACGCAGCTGTACATATGTACAGCAACAAATACAAAATCACTGGGATAGAGAGCGGAAATATAATTGCGCTCTTTTGGGCGACGCATCGTCAGCTTCAGCACATTAAAAAGTGCAGCTACTTGCTGGTGGGAAAAGGAAGGGGCGTAGGTGGGGCCCCCCCCCCCACCTGGCGGTATGGCGAATGGCAGACGCAGACACTCACCGTCCCTTTTGCACATCCTCGTGCGGAAGGTCGCTCGGCAACTGACCGTTCGGCCGGTCAACCCCTTTCGGGGCTCCCCATCAACACCCCAGCCCCACCCCCCCTTACACACACTGCCCACGCCTCTGCCGCGGTCGCTGCGAAGGGTGCTTGCCTGCTATTTTCAGTTAAAAATGTGTGGAGTCAACTGTACTTCAACGGCCACATGCACACACTTACGACCGTTTTTGTACACGAATTTTATTTCAATTCATTTAAAATACGTGTAATGGTTGCTTTTTTGCTGTTGCTGCTGCTGCTGCTAGCGCTCATCCTTTCGACCTTTGTATTTCGATTGCCGATGGACCACCCAACACCAAAACCAACACACACAGCTTTGAATGGACTGGGGGGTGGGCGGAAATGGAGCTGTATCTCGGTCTCGTGGTCCTCGGGTGCCCGTCGCGCATTTTTTAATAATTAATTTTTTGCGCGTAAGTGAAATTTGCATGTAGATGAGCACGGAAAGCTGCACATAGACCTCATATAGATACATGTGTAAATATGTATACATACATACATACATACATGCATATGTAGTGGACACCTACACAATTGAGCATGTGGGATTTGTCCCAGAGGATCTCTTATATTAATTATTGTCGTTTTGAGTTATATATTGAATATTTTCTTAACGTATATCTAGAACTATTGCTTGTGTAACTCGCACGATAAGATATTGTTAAGTTCGCAGTAAAATTGCATAAAGAAACCAAGAAACCAGAATATCTTAATGTGACCAACTTAAGAGTAATACGTATGTACAAAAAACAGTAGATTATGAATACTGAATATATTTGTTAAGCACATGTAAAATAGATTCAAAATCGACACAGGCTTTTTGATAGTTGACCGTTTTTATGTTCATTAAAGCGACTATGTGTATTAAAAAAGCGTATTACAGTTTCTCAAAGTTCATATTTTATAGATAAATAGAAAATATTGATCCCACATATCCTATAAAATCCGTAAAATCCTACTCAACTCATTTCAACTCAAGCTTATATATTTTGTGAAATTTCCTAATCCAGTTCTGGCTGCAATTTGTAGTTATTTATGTTTGTTATGTTTATCCGAGTAATTTTTGCGGAAACTTAAGCGTAACAGGATGGAATTCAAAATGTACTCACCAAATTGACAGGCAAAACTGATTCCCTTCGAAAGGTTTCTTTTGCTACGATGCCTATGGGATGGGTGTGTGGGGATTGTTGGCTTTTACCGGAATTACTCTTCCTCTATACTGTTAAGATCGTCAAAAACTTGTGTTTTATTGTTATAGTTATATAATTTGATGTTTAGCCTAGATCGTTCCTCCTATCTGAATGGAATTTTATTTGGTTTTTGTTTATCATTTTCTCACTACTAGTGTTATATTAATTTCTTGTAAGTACGAAATGCTTTCGAAAACGGATTTTACATGCCTTTATATCATACTTGGCTTTTGCCACGATATGAACAATTTTAGATAATTTGTATATGGATATATATTGATATTGTATAGAGATGTTCTTCGATCCGATTTATGTATCTTCTCCTGGGTACAACGTGAGCTCCTAGCACTGACGCGTTCCACACACACACATACACAAATTTACACTTGTGATTGCGCAACTTTGGCACAAAACTGTTTCTACAGTTTGCTGCTCTCCTCCACTCGCGAAATGGGTTTCGCCGCTTTCTTCTTTATTTCGTTTGCTTCACCTCTCAAAGTTTATAAAGTGTTTGTTATTCAGCTCGATTTATTCAAGACTTTTTCAGAACATTTTCTCGACCGCTTTTTTGACGAACGCAAAGTTTAAGGACTAAGGCGAATATGTAAATAAGGTAACGCAAGAGTTCAATTTGTTTAACGACAAATGTTTTTGGCTTTTTTTTATTACCGTTATGTTTTAGTTGCTGTTTTGCTTTTTCCCGTTAAAAAACACACAAAATAAATTTAACAAATTTTGGCTATTTCCGTTTTTGTATTATTTTTTTTGTTGGCTTTTGGTTTTGAATTTCAGTTGTCACTTTTGCTGTTGCATTTTCTTTTCCTGTTTCTGTTTCGTTGCTCTATTTTCTATTTGTTATTCTGTTATCGGATTTAGTTATCGGTTATATCTTTTGAATTCTGCTGTTGTGTTGGCTTGGAGGCGGGTTTAAGGCTATTTCTGGTTGTGATTCTGATTCTGTTTCGATTGGTTTTGAGTGGCTTCGATTGCTATTTTCGTTTGTTTCGGCTGCTTGTTCTCCTGCTGTTGCTATTTCTTGTTAGGTTTTGTTGGGTTTTTTTTTGGCTATTTCGTGTGTCTATTTTCGTTTGTTTGCTTTGATTTGTTTGCCTGGTTGTTTCCTTTTGGTTGTGTTATTCGTTATTTGTTGGGCTTTGATTATTTTTCGGTTTATTTCGTTCAATTAGGCTCTTTATTATGGTTACAGTTTTCGTTATTATTAACTTTGCTCGTATTATTTTTTCTTTTTATTTTCTTGATTTTGAAGTTGTTCTCGGTTGGTTGGTTGTTGCAGTGGTTGTAATTGTTGCTGTTATTGTTGTTGTTGTTGTTGTTGTTGCGGTGTTTGTAGTTGTTGTATTCCAAATTTTGTTGTGAATTTTGTTTGTTAAATTTTGAGAAACTAACTAAAAATCACTTTTTGTTTTTTCATACAACTGAAAGATAACTTTATTTTGTTGTACTATTTTCTTTTGTTGTTGTTGCTATAATTTATGTCGTAAAATTGATGGCGTAAATTATATTCAAATCATTTAGTTATTTTTTAATAAGAATGTTTGAAATAAAAAGTTAACTGATGGCAAATAATTTTTTATCGTTGTCGCTTTTTATTTTATAACATTTGTATTATAATATGCTCTGATCTTCGTTCCGTTCGTTTTGTATTATACTGACATTATTATAGTGGTTATATTATTATTTGTTAAACAAAACAATATTTCGGTAAGTATCAACAACGTTTTAACGTAATGTTTAAAAATGTTCCAAACAGTCAAAAAGCACCTGCAAATAGAAAGTACGTTCGATTAGTGACCATGTCTGAAAGTGGTATCCAGAAACTGTCAGCGGCGTATAAAAACTACAAATATAGTAAACTATTTTGCAGTGCAGCCAAAGAAAACTAAGTTAATCGTGCCACCAGGTTCTTGGCTCTGGGATGCTACCTCTGGATGTTGCCCAAACACAATCAACACATGGCACAGATAAAAACAAATCTATTGGCACGCACAAACACCCGTGCAACCACCCACCTAGTGCTCCCCTATTTCTAACTCTAGGTAACAGTGCTTTGTATGGGGGCACGCATTGTCTAAACATCGGAGAGGACCTCAAAGAGAGCCACGCGAAGAGAACCGGAGAGAGGGCGCAAGGACAACACCGGAAAGCTGAAAATACGGGAAAACTAAGGGAACAACAAAACTTTCAAGTTCAAAACGCCGCCAGACGATGAAATCGGGTGCGGAAAACAAAGCAAACTCCATCAAACTAAGCAAAACAGGCGACAGCGATACGATCTTATGCAGACAACAAAACAGCCGAGAAAGCTGCGGCAACGCCAGGTACACAGGCCAGCGAATTAAAATTGGGCGACGGCAACTGCACTGTGTGCGGGGAAGATTAATGGGTAGCGATACAGCCCACACAAGTACACAGAGTTCGCTTTTTGCCATGAAGAACTGTGGGTAAGTGGTTCGACCGCCGGCACCGCCAATTCCACCCGCCAAACACTGAAACACAAAGTTCCAAATAGGTGGACAGGAATTGTTGAATCGCATCGGGGAGAGACAATATCCGCAGATGCGTCAGATAGCGAAAGTATGGAAGGGTGTTGCTGTGCATTTGGCAGATTACTGCAACTTTCCAGAAGCAAACACAATGGTTAGAGCAACAACTCCAACTGACAATGTTGCTTGCTTAAGCACTATTCACTTCACTTCAGATGAGAATGGTCCTACGCCAAGCTTTACGGGCACTTTAGATCTCACAGAACCACACGCAGCTTGGGATTCGCAATCTTTGTGAGCCACGAAAAGCGTGTACAGTCAAACTTTCGTAGCTCGAACCACTAAATGTCACGACAGAAGTTCATGTTATAGAGCCTTCGAGTTGTGTTCTCCGTTCTCCAGACTGAAGAAAGTAAGGAATGTTCAAGTTATAGATGCCTCTATATGCCGAATTATATCCGAATTCTAAGTCGAAGAATTTAGAAACGGCCATCCCCCGGACGCTGGGTTTCACCCAGATCGCAAAAGATTCGGTCAGAGTCCCAGAGCCAGAACAGAAGCACGGGAAATACAATTTCTTTGGGCGCGCAAAAATGCTGAAAATTCGCGCGAACACTCCAAGAGCCGCAGAGCTCCGCGAAACGCACCGAAAACGGCCAAAAAGATGAATATGTGCAAAAATCTTTTGCATACGCTCAAGAACCCATGAAAGCGGCGATGGCCAAGCCGCAGTCGCAGTCGCGGTCGCAGCTGGCGTCGCCGTCGGCAGCATCAGGAGCCGCGAGAGCTGAGAGAGTCAAAAAGAAACTGAATAAATTTTCTTCAGCGGGTAGGGGACTGACGGCGGTGGCAGTGCGAGGAAGTGGCGGTTGCCGCACAAAGCTTTTTACGGACTCTCGCTCGGACAACAACAGCGTAGCGAAAATCGAACGAAGCGAACGCAAAGAGACGACGAGAACGAGAACTGCGCCCCATCCCATAACCATAAGCCACCACCCGCCCAAACCCCAGCCCCCCAGAGAGCCGAACTGTGAGAGAAACAAGTGCTGCGAGAGCGCTACTCAAGACTCTGCCCGTGTATGTGTGAGAGACAGACATAGCGAATGACGAGAGGAGGGGGGCAGAGCAAACAACAAAAAGCATCCACAGCGACGGAAAAAGTTCACAAAAAGCAACTTAACGGGGAGGCATGTGTGGATCTGGATATAGATGTGGTGTATCTACATCTGAGCCCACAGGCACTCGTGTCTCGCGACTCACATGAGTCCCGCGGTCGACGCGCGCGTCGCTGCGACTGCGGCCTTGCGTCGCGTGCCTTTGCAGCTGAGGCTTTGTTGCCCCTTTCTGAGTTTCTGCAAGGGGTATGCCCGGCCATGGGTGGGCAAGGGGCGCGTCTGGCCCCCAGGGGGGCTTGGCCTAACCCTCCCCTGCTCGAATCCCTCGGCTGGCCGTCTGGCGATGTGGTTGCTTTTGGCGGCAGCGCGTGAAAGTGTTACGATTTGGAAACTGGCCGAGCTTAGAAGTGGGTAAATCAGTCGCAGCCACCAGCGTCGGTGGAGGAAGCAGGGCTTTGACGCGCCAAATTTAAGTCTCGAACTTAAAGCCTTAACAGCGAACGCGGGTTACTCAGGACCCCTAAACTAGGCACTTATCACTGCCTTGAAACGTAGCGCCTGGCAATGGGTTTGGCTCTCATTCAGACACATTTAAGAGGGTTTCATAATCCTAATACATTTTCGCTTCAATATACGATCGCTTAAATTATTTTAGAATTCTTATTATGACAATTGGAGCAGTGTCCAAAGCTAGCTACAAAATATCGAAGGATAATAAGCATTTTCCTGCTTGGGTTTTTGTGAAAAGCTTGTATTCAATGGTTGGTAGAGTTAGGAAACATATGCCAAAGGCTATATACATATAGACTTATCTCTATCGGCTGCGCTGGCTTAATCAGCCGACGTTGTTTTTGCGCTTCTGCAATGGGGGCTCCGTTCTAGCCGGTGCTATCAGTAGACAAACAAAAGTGTTCACTTATAAATATTTATAAAAACAAAATGATAATGCCAATTAAAACGCAGTAAAACAACAAATGTTGCGGGTACACAAATGCATTAGCTGGAATGGATGGATGTATGAAGCTTGGATTGCGACAGTCACTCTGATCAATTTAAGCTTAACTGGGAATTTTCGACAAAGCCCACACCACTTGGTGGCTACCTTGTTATCTTATCCTTCGAACCAGCGATGTTCCTGTACACACCATCCACCAGATTAATTATATTCAGTTGGTGCTTTATAATGTCTTGAACATCTTGCCGGAGTGCAACGTCGTACGGCTGTCTGATGTCGGTCGTATTAATTTCCGTAAGGTCTGGGGACATCTTTCCTCGGCACACGACATAGCTTGGCTTTCCGCAAAGCCTTAGGTTAGCTACTTGAGCGGCTTTCTCCTTGCAACTACTGTCCGAGGAGCGAAACATCTCAGATTTGGATTTACTCATCGTGTTTCTCTACTGATTTACTACACTGTATTTAAGTGAGACGTTTATTTGACAACTCAGGGAGCTAGAACTTTGAATTATACAGAAAAACACGAAACACTGTTCCAGTCAACTAGTCCGGCTATGAGAGCCTCTTTTCTGATCAGTCGCAAGCAGCCATGGATGGGGCAGCTGCTGCTCATGGCGAGAAACAAAGCCCTTACGCTCCTGCTGAAGCTGTATAGGCGGACTCCCATCTTCAGACCGCGACACCTGCCAGGAAGGAATCGGACTCAGAGCGTTGGACTTGCCCGGGATAATACGATCATGACCTCTGCCAAAAATACGAACCCTTCCTGTCGTATTTCCCATCTCACCATGTTTGGCGGACTCGTGCATCTGGATGTGCTAAGTGAGGACGACTACGTCTATGAGGTCAGTGACATGGAAATCGGAGCGGACGGAGAAATTCTTCTGGACATGGACAGTCGGCGGAGACAGGGTAACTTCGAGCTGGCTCTAATGGCGGGCGGCCAACTGGACGTGGACTCCGAGGAAGACGAAGAATTCCACGAATGCGACTGCGAAGGATATGTGCGGTGCGTGGAGTACGGGGAGTGTGAGGGGGGGAGCGATCTAGTGCGGACGGGTGGACGAATGGAGTCTTTGAAAAAATCTCAGCTGCCTTCCGCGCCACCAGGTTCTTTCACAAAGCGAGGCAACCTCCCCATCTAAGCCGTGAAGTATGGCAACGCCGCAATGCCGACAATTGGTACTCTCGTTTGGCGCCAATACTAACGACAACAATGTAAAACACTAGAGCACTCTGGCGAGAGGGCACGTCAAGTGCAGAGAGAGTCCGAACCCGAGTCGGAAAGGGGCGGGGGAGCCAGGGCGGTCGGAGAGTGTGCACAAAAACATTTGCCGGCTGCTTAGTTTTTTTGCCGGCGCAAAAAGTCGAATGCGAGCGAACGCTGAAAGCTTCCACTCTCCCTCCGCGATTTAGATTTAGATTCAGATTCAAATTTACATTCACATTCACGTTCGCACTCAGATTCCGATTTCGAGTTCGACCTCCCCCTCTGGCACTACGGTACCTCATCAGCGTCATCACCATCGCAAAGTCACACACGGCGTATACATAATCCAAATAAAAGCAAACATCAAATAGTTGTTGCTCCGGCAACTGGCCATTGTTGTTTTAGGTATCTGTACATCTCGCAGGGTCCCACGTCGGGACAATGGAAGAGCACGCGGCAAATGCCCCGTGTTTTTGTTGCCTCCTTGTGGAACTGGCTAAGATATTGCCACGGCGACAGCTCTGTGCTTTTGTGGCCTATCTGGCGATAAGGTGCCCTTTCCGCCCCACCCCCTTATGATATGGTCTAATCTTATCGCGAGCGAATAGTGAACTCACTTCACCAGTGCGAATTCTGTTCGCCTTTTGGCAAAGTAGTTAGCTCGAATATTAGGTCACACAAAAAGCCGGTTTCTGTTGTATTCGGCTGTTTTTGTTGTTGGCTCTGTTATCTTGTGTGGGGACTGCATATGTGGGTGAGTTTTGTTCGTGTGTGAGCTGGCAAGCCGGTTTCGTTCGCTGTTGTTTTTTGTGACTTTGTCGACTTTGGCTATGTAAATTTGTGCCGGCCCGCTCCCTGCGAAGCATATGCCCCCAGCGCCAACAGAAAGAGCAACAAGAGAAATAGAACCCAATAAAAATGAAATTGGCAGGCAGAGCAGACCGTGGGGCTACCCTCATGGCCTTCTAAATTAACATTAGCAAGTATTGTGCATCTTTGGGGCAGCCACATCTCCTATTTTGTATTCGGAATTACTATAGATGGCTTACTTGATCGGACCATGCATACTTTCTCAATTATACAAAGTTGTGCAAGTACAGCTGTTAAGCATGTATCTAAAAGATACTTACTTTGTCAAACCATTTAATCTATTGCTTAAGAATAAAAATTATACGAGACACGTCAGGTGACATTTTATTCTGCGGCCCTAAGCAGATTTCCTGACAAAATTCGACGACTAGCAGGGACAGGAATTTAATAAGAGCCAGATGGGGATGTGGGCACATAGACGCCCAATTACCATTTTTGTAATTTGCAGTGAAAAGACTTAATTTGATGGGAAATCATAAAGGAGTTGGACCCAAAAAGCTTCGTTCGGACGTAGGCTGCCCAGGGATAAAAGCTGGTGCCACTCAATGCCACCCAGCGCCACCCAATACCACCCAATGCCACCCAATCCCAACCAGCAACACCCACGGCAGTGGCTGGCTCTCGACAGGATATGCAGATAACTGTAAATAACCGATTATATGCACATATATTGCCTCACCTATGTACCGCACACATTTTTATGTATGCAAGTATATCACGGCACATATGTACAGGGCAGAGTTTAAGCCCGTTGTCGCTGTCGTTGTTGTTGCTTAATTTACAGCCTTATGTCACTTTTTGGTGCATTACACTTTTTCATTATCGCGCAGCAGCACCCAAAAACAGAGAGAGCAATAGGGAGCGACGACCACTCGATCCCTCTCGCTTTCTCTGCCTCGGCTGGCTATGACCATCTCGCTCGGCCAGAGTCCGAGGAAAAGTGAATGAGGAGCGGAGCACACATCAAAGGGAAATGAGTTTTCATTTAGTCCCACACAAAAGCGGAAATGAATCGAAATAAATAAATAAATTGCACCTGGAAGCAACAGCCACCACACCCCCGCATCCCCTGCATTACATACGACCCCCGCCTGGCCATTCCCCCCTCTCCGCATCAACGGATTGGGAACTTTGCGCATGCGCAAGGAGAGAGAGAGAGATTGAAAGGAAGGGAAAGAGCGGCAATGTCGCGAGAATGCAACGTCAATCGGCCGTCTCACTCTGGCGTGGCGTGCATTCAACCCGGTAAGGCACCTGAGCAATACCCCCCACCACCCACTGCCACCCAGTTCCGCCCACTGCCGTCCGTCCCCTCGAGTTGCTCTCCTTCTCGTGCTCCATTCCTCTTCGCCTTGTAGTCCTTTTGGTCTTCTTGGGACGGAAAGCCGAACGGATCGCGCGTCTTGTTTGTTTTTCCCGGCGACAGGCCCCCGTTTTTGCCCACAAGCCCTCCGTTTTGTTTTGCTTTAGCCTTATCAAAGTTTGGCGCTCTCCGGCGCGCTTTTTAGCTGTCAGTTCCCTGCGACCCCTCCGACCCACGCGCCTTTCGCTTCGTGTGTCGTTTTGTATTTTGTTTAGGTTTTTGTTGTTTTGCCGTTTGGCCGTTTTTACTTTGACTTTCATTCAAGAACAGTCTTCGTCGCGTCGGGAGTCGCCTCTTCTTCTCGCGACACAGAAACGATGCCCGATGCCGCAGCTAGAAAATAGATCACAAAAGGGTTAACAAAACTCTTCGAGGTCGGGAACACAGGCGAGCAAGCACACAGTCCTAATGAAAATTCAGGCGAACTTTCAAGGACTTTCAAAGGATGCAGAAACTTCCTTTTCGCCAGCCGCGATTTAAAGATACATTGCAGTTTATCTACTTGAAACTATTAACAGGCCTCAGGATAAAACACTCTTCATAGTAAATTCCAAGGTAGCTTCCAATACGAGAAGTTCACTAATGGAGTTACACATTGTTTTTTTGCACTAAGTCAAATCTAAATACATTTTAATCGTATATATACCATGGCTTAAATACTTTGTTTTGCACTCCCAGCAATCCGAATCCGAATAAGAGCGGACGGCAAACACTTCTGTTTATGTCATTCCGACACTAAGAATAACTCGCAATCATTTTATTTTTTGTCGAAAAAGCGAACAATATTTGTTTGTTTCGAACGCGAGAGCGGAGTTTTCTAAACTAATTTTGTTAATCAGATGCGTCGGCCAGCGCAGCTAACTAGCGGCAAAAACAAAACCGCAAGCACCAGCCGCAACGACAACGACAACAACAGCGACAACGCCGACGCCAGCGTAATAGAGCAATAGGCAGGCAGGTGGTGGGCGGTGGAGGGGCACCCTGTGCGGTTTAGGGCTGAAACACGGGTAGTATTTGCATAATCTACATCAAAACACAACACGCATCCCCCACTCGGTGGGGCGGATGCTGCTCACTGGGCTTTTGGGGGCTGCGCTTAGACTTAGACTGGACACCCACTGGCGCGCAGACACACACGCACACACATACACACTCACTCATGTTGAGGGGACTTTCCCTTTTGGCAGGAAATCAGGAGAATCAAGTGGCGAGCCAAAGTTGTAAAGTGCTACTAACTCAGGCAAAATAAAACTTATGCGACTAAACCGAAAATTTTGAATGTGTGTTGCTGTTGACAAAGCATTTTCGAAACTGATTTTGCCCAGACTCGACGCACAGCCGCATTTGTCGCAGCCCCAGCAACAAAAATGCAGCCAGAAAAAACTCATTATGAGAGTCGTCGACACACTGGGCGCCAAGCCACAAAAGTGGGCCGGAATGGTGGATGGGGTTCTGAGAAGGGGTTTGGGGCTTGGCGCTTGGTGAACAGAAATCAGGGAATCCGGGAACGGGGCTCGGGCCGCAAACGTCAATAATTAGCAACCCCATTAATGCGAATTGCGACCACCCCAGCTTATTTGCCACCGCCCACTGGGTGTCGATTCGATTTTGTGTGCTTCCCTTTTCGGGCGTTTTAATTTATTCGATTATTTTGATGTTTGCGCATCGTCATCAACATAATCAGCCACTGCAGCCTGCGTGGACTGCGACAGCAGCAGCAGCAGTGCATTAATGCATTCCACACCCAGTCCCTTTTCCTAGCCACACCCTGTCCCCAGCCACTGTGAACCCAACCATTGTCCGGTGGATTCCGCGATGTCGATCTCCTACCACGTCTCCGCCTGCCATTTCATTCGCTGCTCTGTTTTTAACTCTTTTTTAGGTGCGTTTGAACACCAAAAAGTGTATTCATTACTTTTTCACTCGGCTCCAATCATTTACAGTTTGATCTGGACCTGGAGTTAGCTCATCGATGGATGTCCTACAGGATGATCCAAGCCTCGCTGAGCATCGATCTCCGATGAATATATATTAGTTATCATAAGAAAACTATCTGAGGGTACAGATTAATTTATACACAGATTCATCTAGATAATGATAATGATGAATATGAATATACATATATGATAATGATAATAAATCGTGTTTTGTTCGAACGTTAATAAATATTATTGTACCTATATTATTGTACCGGAACAGATAATACTTAATTTTAGCGTGCTGATTTCTCCCTATAAATGATATTCGTAAAGGACTTGTCACTGCAACCCGTCCAGTCCGCCATAAAAAAGAAATTATAATACAATTTATTATTAATTTTTGCCCGTTTTTTCAGCTGCAGTCACGCAGACCCGCCGACCAACCAAAATGCAACCCCAGAAGGGGCGGGCCATCTGCAACCGCCCATCGGCAGCAACGCATTATATTCGCGCTCGTTGTTTTCTGCCGTGTACAGCACTTTTATTTCGAATTTTTTGCCATTTTATGCTATTTATTGTCATGTTGCGTATCCCAAACCAGTACCGCCCACTCCACAGCCTCGCGGAAGTGCGACTCACATACGAGTTGGTAATATACGGCTGGTAAATGAGATGTGTCTGTATAAGTGCGTGTGCTATGTAAACGATTAAAAAATGGGATATTAGTAAAAAGCTCATCCGAGGATCCTAGCCCTCGATGCACGACAATTCACACTGAGTTCGCAATCTGGTAGTACATAAACCGGAAGTACCTATGTACATATATATTGCGATACATGTCTACACAATAATAAAATGTGGCTGGGCTGATTAATCGGAGGTGGGGTGAATTATAATAAGTGGTTGGTATTTTGCCACATTGTGTTGCAATATATGATTGTCCAATCATGACAGCTACAATAATTGAGTAAATACCCACAATGTAGGGTCCTCGTAGTACCGCATTTAGGGCTAACATATTCCGCTAACTGGCTAATTGCAAATACGCAACTTGCTGTTTGGCTGCATTTGAGCATCTTTCATCGGTTCTGTATAGAATCTCTTCCGTATTTAATAGCATAATGCAAAGATGGGACCTTTTTCTTTTCGAAAATGAACTTTGAGGCAAGTATGTGAGTAATTCATCAATGTAAAAATATATATATAATGGAATTTATTTTTCGTTTTTCCCTGCGACCACTTTAATTTTTCCCCAAAAAGGGGAGTAATCGAGCTGTCCATAACGGTCACTGGGATGTCAACATTCAGGTGTCAGGATGGCCGAGTGGTCTAAGGCGCTGCGTTCAGGTCGCAGTCTACTCTGTAGGCGTGGGTTCGAATCCCACTTCTGACAAAAATTTTTTTTTGGCTTTGCGTGGTTTTATTTTGTCTTGGTTAATGTATTTTTCAACGCATATCGTCGCTGCTCCGGTCGAAATAATGCAACAAAAAAAAAAACTTTTTACATGGAAATACAACACAAACTCGCCGCTTTTTGCTGCCTTTTATATACACGCATTGTTGCCACCACAGCAAAAAAGAGCCCACAGACCGAATTGATTTTTATACAGCTTTTCCAAATGTTTTTATTAAACAAACCACTTTCAACCCTTAAAAACCCCTGGCAAGTTTCACATATGCGATTTTCGAGCCTTCGTTTTTTTAATGATGCGAATTCGTTGTACGAAATTTTCATTAATACTCCGTCCCACCTCCTCTTGCTGAGCGGCAGTGCAGGGGAAGTGCCTGGGAAGAGGCTGGGCCTGCGAGAGCGACAGAGACAGCCACTGGGGCGGTGGACCAGGGGCGGAATGGGTCCAGGCTGTAGGCCTAAAGTGCGTCATGTACAGGTCAGGGCAGCGCACGAGTGGGAGGGATAGCCGCGGACATGGTGGAGCATATGCAGGGCCTTATACATAAAATGGTACGTGCACCCAGCTATGTAGTACATATGTACATATGTAGACTACAGTGTTTATGCAATGCAGTTTACGGCCACCAGCGGACCCACACCCTCATCCTCATCACACCCGCATCCTCAGCAGGACCGAACCAGACCTTTTTTTGGCGATTCAATGCTTTTTAAAAAATAATTGAATGTTATATTCAATTAATTGTTCGTTAGTCGCCAACATCTATTGCCAATCCCAGCACTGCAGCTGCAGCCTGGCAGCGAAACCAATTGGCTGCAATCGCACTGCACCTCGATGAGCAGTGCCTGATAGCTAATGGATAATATGACCCCGTAATTGGATTATCGACGAGTGAGTAACCCGCCAAATTTACTGTCCTTCTGTCTGGATAAATTTCAGTTAAGATACATAATGAACTTAACAAGGATGTACTCTGTCCAGAAATCTAAGATAATATTTGGAATTCTCTGAAACAATTGAAGAAAAACAATTGCTGCTTTAGAACTTGAGGGGCAATTCGTTTTCTTGTCCAGACACATATTATCACTGTTCCATTTTTTTTACTCAACGTTATACCAAATTTTCTTATACATAGTTTGTACACCTCGCTGCTTTTTTCTTTGTCCACAAAATTTAAAAAAAAAAACATAAGCAAATACTCACCACAAAAATTATTTACCAATTTCCTCAAATTCTATCGTCTTTAAAAGGTTTATTTTCCAATGCAAAAATGTACTTGTATTCCATAACGTGTTATTTAATTATACCCCTTAGTTGTAGAGTAAAAGTTCTTGATTCTTGACTTTATTTATTATATTTATAACGGTCTATACCTTCGTAGGGTAAAAGTGTATAATAGATTAGTTGAAAAATATATTTTTGAACAGGATCAACAGCCGAGTCGATCTGGCCATGTCCGTATGAACGTCGAGATCTCAGGAACTATAAAAGGTAGAAGGTTGAGATCAAGCATACAGATTCTAGAGACAAAGACGCATTGTGGACGCATGTTGCCACCCCCACTCTAACGCCTACAAAACACACATACATAACTGTCACGATCAAACTTTTGAAAAATGTTTTTCATATTTTTATTACTAGTGTAAAATTCTATCGATTTGCCAAAAAACTTTTCCACACCCACTCTAACGCCCTAAAGCCGCCAAACCGGTTTTAACTTTATTCTCATTTTCAATATCTATCGATATCCCAGAAAAATTATGAAATTTCGCGTTCGCATTCACACTAGCTGAGTTACGGGTATCACGGAAAACTCGAGTCGGGGAACTCGACTATAGCATTCTCTCTTATTTTTGTCTTGTAAATTTGTATCGCCACGTCCACCAAAACTGAACCAACCTCATCCCATTTAAGACCCACAAAGTCCATAAAAGCTTTCACGCCACCACTCACAAAAAATTGGATATTATACTGTCGTCTTCCCAGTTTCTATAGATATGCGAAATAAAAAAATGTTCCTAATTTTTTTTTGCGAATTGCTATCGCTATTCCAACCAAATTATATATCTTCCTATAAGTACCATTACCTGTGTAACGGGTATAAAATAGTCGATAGACTAGACAAGTAGAAAGAAACGTTTCCAACCATATAAACTATACAATTCCTTGATCTAGACAGCTATCGCAGCCAATCTTTAATATCCTTCATATATATCTTGGTAACTATTAAATCTAGAAGATGGCGGCTTAACTAGTAGAGTTACATAAGTAATATGACATATTAAATTAATATTACATATTATAATATAATAGTGTATTATAATACACTCAAAAGGCATTTACACTTAACATTTTCGTAGTTATGTCTGATTGAAACAAGACATTATTTTAGAGCCCTGAATTAAGTAAATTCCGTGTTAAACACCTTGAATTAAGAAATATATATATATATATACATATATACATATATATATATATATATATATATATATATATATATGAATTAAGTAAATTCCGTGTTAAACACCTTGAAATAAGAAATATATATATATACATATATATATATATATATATATATATTCAAAAGGCATTTACACTTAACATTTTCGTAGTTATGTCTGATTGAAACAAGACATATATGAAGTAATGAAATGTTTCAAAAGTCGAACCGGAAATGACCTGCAGGGAATATGTTGACGAGCATCAGATACTCGTATGGAAGACTAAGGATACATATGTGCTGCCCACTTAACTTCCCTTTCCGTTTTGAATTAGAGCACTTTTAAATGCAAGTGCTTGGCTGCGTCCGTTATCTCATCCGAGATACCCCTTCGAGGGCGATAAAGGACTCTACTCCGCGTGCATGCATTCAAACTTGGCTTGCGTATTGCAGCAGGATTCGGCAGGATGAGCAAACAAAACAAAGGAAACAGTTGAGTGCATTTTAAATTTCGTTGCTATCGATTTTCGTTGCGAAAAAGAGGCGGCATGTGTGCAGAGTTCCAAGTGCGAAAGAGAAGATAGCAGGCATCCCCATGTTGCGGTGCACATACATACGTATATATGTATATATGTATATGTACGACCACCTCCCCACTTCAGCATGCATACATATGTATATGGAGTAAACATAAAAAATGCAAATGTGCACGGACATAATACCCACCCCTTCGGCCCACTCCCTAGCCGTGTGCATTGTGGATGCAACAGACCGAGGCCTGATCCACGGCCAGAGCCTCATCCTTGAATGCACCCAAAAGGGTTCGGCCGACAAGCGCTTCTCCTGATGCCGGGCATATGCTCCCCGGAGGAGACGCCTTTCCCCGGACCGCTCGGAAAAACGTCTAATGAAGTTGGAAGCCGGTTGTCAGCTGCATCCAACCTGGGTGGTTGGCGGATGTGGAGACTTCGGAGTGGAGGGTGGATGGTGCATGGTGCATGTTGGATGGACCTTGTTCGATGTGTTGTCAGCAATTCAACCGCACACAGGCGATTGCCAATTTGGGATGCACGTCCCCTGGACATGCATGCAGCATGAACACATCCTGCGTGCACAGTCAGGTGCAATATCCGCAACAAGAGAATTGTGCATTTTTAAATAATATTGCAATGCCTTGTTCGCGGCCACGCCCCCCTCGATTAAAATTGCAAATGAATGGCCATTTCTGTGCTGAAGTTTGCGGTCTGTCCTCAAAGGGTGTTCCTTGGGAGTGCCGAGGCCTAATGGGGAAATACACGTGGCTGCGTCTATATGGCATCCGAAAACTTTTCTCCAGGCTCATAGTTTACATACACTGATTAATCAATGCACGTGGAGCGCACTTCGGGGAGGGAGAGCTGTGCTGCATCTAAAGCAATCAATGGACGCGGCAGAGTCCGTCAACTTGCCCACTCTTCAACTTCTGGCCATATCATTGCGCTTCCCATTGCCGATGGCCATCGAGAGTTGGCGATGAAGCTCATTCGGGAAATCATTCATCAGATGACAGAAACCGGCAGAAGCTCCGAGCCAGGCAGCCCGCCCGACTTTCGGACGGACCAAACGACAAGCAGCAGATGAATATGGATATGGAATATGGATATAGACGAAATGGACATTGATGCATGTATCACACATGAATCAAGATAATGGCAGGCAGTGGACGAAATGGTCCGAAAGCTTAATTACATAGCTGAAATGCTGAATGCTCCCACCACTGAGATGGTATTCTGGGCATACTCTTGAAGCAAAGACACTAGAATAATTATTATTATTCTTATTATTATTATTATATTTATAATTATTCTAGTGCCTTTGCTTGAAGTCTTTGCAAAACAAAAAAATTTGGTGGCCATCAGCTGCAAAAAATCATTTCACACTTCCCATACCGGGAATTGAACCCGGGCCTCCCGGGTGAGAGCCGGGTATCCTAACCACTAGACAATATGGGAGTTGAAATATATGTGTATAAACTAGCAACATGAGCCACACTCAGCCGTGCTATAAATAGAAATTCAACTACAGGGTGACTCGTGCGCGCGAGATTAGATTCGGACGCCGTTTAACAAGGTTATTAAGAATACCGTCTTGAAACCCTGCCGCGATTGGACTTTTAACCGAGGGACTTCTTATTTCAGCACATACGGATGCACATACTTAAACGTCGCAATCTTTTTGTGCTCATAAAGTATGTATGAAAATGTAGCCCGTGGACTTGAACGCTACAACAATAAAGACCGAGCGCCACATGCAAAGCAAATTGCAACGAAACACAAGAAAGGATGGCTGCCGAAAAGGGAGGGGAAGTGGGTAGTGACGTGGGGGTAGGATTTAGCTACAGATCGCAGAGGGGTTGAACCTGTTTGGCGCTGGCTGTGTGCCCCACTCGACATATTGAAGTATATTAATTAAAAACATTTTCATTTATTAAAAGAGCAGCACGGTGCTCATGGAAAGGTCGTCAGGTGTGGGGGCGCACGATGGTGAAAAGCTGCAGCCGTTTCCACTGTAAGGGCTAACGAGGATTACATCATCGATGCAATTGTAACATAAAATATCTTCACATTTTTCGGTCTTGATTCGTTAAAGATTTTTGGACTATTAAACCCCTAAAACCTTTTCAAAAATATTTAGACTTTTCTTTCCTTTATTGTTTGCCTTGCCAATTTTTATCGATATGCCAAAAACACTCTGGCCACATCCCTCCTTTAAATAATTTTAAAATTTTTTCCCCCAGAAAACTGATGAAATTTTGCGATCGCCTTTCCTTGGTAGGGGAAGTCGACTATAGCATTCTCTCTTGTTTTAATTTAAAAACAGTGCAAATAGCATATGAAAACGAAGTATACGATTTTAAAGAATGATATGCTAGTTTTAAGATTTATAAAAAATATGATAGCTTGTTAAATTTTTGAATTATTCATTTTTTAAATTTTATTTCGCTTAATTTATAATAAATAAACCTCAAATGGTCCGTGTTTCATGAGCTCTATCGTAGAGAAACCTTTAGTGCTCGCATGTGGTATGTGTGTAGGACCAGACCATAAATTTGAATGATACCAGCGAAAACACACATTGCCAGTTACTTTGTTGCTAATTGGGGTATAGGACGACTCTACTCTAATTGAAATACAACACACAACTTGACTCACCAACTCGCAGGCCCGCAGAATTATCAGACTTTCCCGCAGAAGGCCGAGTACTGGAGACGGCTTTTGGGCTGTCTTCAGGCAAGTGAACTTGTTTCTCTTTTGGCGCTGCGCTAACCAGACACCATTTATCATTACGGGACCGAACTGGGAAAACTAGATTTCTCTGCCGCCAACTGACCGAGTAGAGACCACGGCCACAACATCCATAGCCAACTCGCTAAAAAGTCATTGATCGTGGCTGGCTGGCGCTGCTCACTTTTCGATGATGCCTGAGATATTTGCAAAAATTAATTTTAATTACCCTGCAATGTTGTCGCTAAAAACCCCTCCGGTCGCTGTCTTGTCAATTCTTCGTAGACAGCTGATCAATAACATTTTCTTCGGGCATATCCGCTTCTAATTAAGATCCAAGATGTTGGCAGTCGGTTATATAGTATGTAATAACGCTTTTTGAAATGATTCGTTTTACATTCTGATATGTTAGTTCCTATCATAATTTACTTGTATATAAAATTCATGTCATATTCATATTATGTCATATTCATGATGACATAATATTTCACTAATAGAAAAGATACAAAATTTTATTCTGCGCTCTGTCCCTACTTTAATTCTTTAAAAAGGTCTCCTTTAATAATTACACGATCACTGTGAAACAAATTCTACATAACAATTTTGCCACTCCCACTCTAACGCCTACAAACCTTTTGTGAAAATGTTTTGATTTTTCTTCGTTTTATTGTATGTCTTGACAATTTCTATCGGTATATCAAAAGCACTTTGGCCCCTCCTAACACCTACAAAAAGCCCAAAACGGTCACGCCCACGCTTTACAACAATTATTAATTTTTTCTATCAATATGCCAGAAAATAAGTGAAATATTCCGATCGCGGTATATGAAACTGTGGGAACTTATAACATTCTCCATTGTTTTTTCTTTGTCTTCAAATGTAACCTAATACTAGCTTTCCACAATTCAATAGAAGTTTATGGTAGTGTTTAGGTAGTGATCTACATTATTAGCAGCGTACTTTTTAAATATTTGTAAGCCCCAGTAAGTCCCGACATATTTGACATTTCATTAATACAGGCAAAAACAAAAATGAATCCGCAAGAAACAGAGCGTAGTGTTTCCGGTTTGAAAAGAACAGGAGTCAGCATTGAGGCGACATTACATAACCTTACAATAGTTAGGAAGCGCCTCAATGCTATCGCTGAGCATTTCCAGGAACTGGACACCGCACTGTTTAGACACGGCATTACGACCATCTGGGAACACACCCGTATCAAGGCCGCCAGGGAACAGCTTGAGGCCACGCGTCATCAGAAGCAAATATCTAATCTTCCGAGGGAATGCGAGATCTAACAAAAGCAAGCAAGTATATCGATATAGTTTAGATGTATACGAAAATTAAAAGTACAGAAAAAACATTTCAAAAATCATCAATCATAGTGTATGCTTAATTCATTAGGAAGTATGTGAACGTTGCCACACCCACACACCACACACTCTAACGCCCACAAACCGCTCAAAACTGCCATGCAGACGCATTATTTTGTAATTTCTATCGATTTGCCAACAAATTTTAAAATATTTTTCTTGTAAAAGGGGAAAAGATATGCATCCTCTTATTTCTTTAGTATTTAAAAAAGATTCTTGAAAAATTTGTATTCACAATCTTAATCAATCTCAATCAATAATGTATGCAACACTATCTGTTTATTGAGAAATGAAATGTAAATTTAGCAAGCTATTCTAAAATGTACCCTATAGGCGCCGATTCTTTAATATTCTTGTTATTGAATAAATATGTGCCAAATATACCTTTAAGCCCCAAATCTCTGTCACATTTCCTCTTGCTTGCATTATAGCATCTATATCTTTGGCTCTCTAAATTAATAAAAATCTCTCCAAATCCTTGTTCAAAATCCTCCTGTAATTTTTAAGAAGTTTCTTGCTGAACCTTTTTCTGACGGTTTCAATTATCAAATATAAATTATTGTCAATTCTGGTCTCCTCCTCCCACTCCCCCACTTCACTGCAATGCCCGCAACAGTTAGCAATGGTTTTTTGTGATGCAATGACCTCGAACTTTGGTCGCTTGACATTTGCATGCAGTTTGAAGTTATGACTTTGGCTTTCTTACATTTCAGTTTCGATATGGAATTGTTTGCCCCGGGCTATAATTCCAAATAGGAATATGATGTGTGATTAGTACGTTTTCAATAAAAACTTCTTGGTATCAATATGTAAAGGCATCCACGATTGCTCACACTAAATCGCATGCGATTTTTTGCCAGCCTGAAAAGCAACGAAAATCGATAATACTCTCCCAAGCCCACACTCTCCTGCTCTCACCAACACTTCTGCAGGGCGCATACCTGCAGGAGAGAGCTCCCCAAATTGCGCTCTTCGCTGCCCACTGCCCACTGCGCTGCGGCTGCGACGCCTGCATCGCTGGTGGCTGCTCTCGAAATCTAAATTTCAAGTTCGTCTCCCGGGCAATCCATCCTGGCAGGAGGTTTTTGCCTTGCCTAGCTACTACCACTCCCACTCCCACTGCCACTCCCGCTCCCTTGCATTTTCTGCATCTGCGGAAAGCAAAACGAAGCAATAAATACATACATAGTAAAGGCTACACAACAAAGGGACGTCCCCGGACCCGAACCCGATCCCGACCTCTCACCACCCATTCCCTCTTCCGAACCGCTCCGTTCTGCGCTGGTTGAAAACGAAACCGGATTTCGTTTTGGTCGATTTTCGCTCACTTTGCTACTCAACTTGGTTGAGCTGCCCTTTTTTAGAAGTTCTGAGTTGTCTCGTGCTGCGCGCCGCCTCACTGGCGTTTTTGCATTTGACTGAGTTTTCGGAATGCAGTTTTGTTTTATTTGGCCTCACAGTTCGTGCCATTCCTGCTTTATTTGCTCGTTTGCGTTTATTTTCGCTCTCGTACTTCTCAGCCTGATTCAGTTTCCGTGCAATGTTTTGCATATTTGCGTAGTGGACAGGTTTTACTTTTATTTATTATTTGTGTTTTATTTTTAACTTTCCGCGACTGGCAAAAAGAGAACGAGAAACTCCTTTGTTTTGGTTTTGAAACGGAACTGGTTTTCTGAGTCAGTTGGCTGCTTGGGCACACAGTGGGGCGTGGAGAAATCTCTAGAGTTGCAGGAGATTCCCTTCGAAACCTTATTCCGTAAGTTCGCGGTTAATACAAGATGAGCAGGGCTTAATTAAATCGATTGAAATAAAACTAACAACCTAAGAAATTGTTTAAGGGGTACCTCTTATTTGTCGCACAGAATTCGTATACTGCTTCCTGGCGAACTTTCGATCAAATTATATTGTCAGCATGGCTATAATAAAATCAAAATGGGTCAGATAACTAAGGCTTATCATTTTTCGCCTTCAGATTCGCAACTGCATTTTCGGGCATCACCGGGCAATCGGGCCACGTCCACGTTATAAAGCCGGAACTCGACATTTCGGCGCCGCACATTGAGCGTGACCACCACGCAGTAGAGTAGCATCTGCAAATGCTTGGCCAGCATCACGTAGAAGGCGCCCATGTCGTCCGGGAATAGGGCTTCGGCCCACGCGGAACAGTCGAACAGGAAGTAGCCACCATCGCGGCTGGAGCTGTGCCCGAAGGAGAAGCGACGCTCCTGGCACTCCAGCAGGCCAAACTGAAAGCGCGTGAAGAAGTAGTTGAGGCCCTCTAGCGAACTCATTTCTCTACTGGCTGGGGAGCCCGAAGGCCACCAGCTCAAGTTGCACCTGGCATCGTCCACACCCGAATGAAGGTCCCAACGCTCGCTCTGCTCCACGCTGGCGCGGAAGTAGCGGTTTCCATTAACCACGATGGCGTCCAGCAGCTTTCCGCTCCACTCGCCAAGGTGGCGGAATGTACTGGCCACACAACAGGCCACCACGCAGCATCCGAGCGTTTGATGCCCACGCACCTTCCGGTCGAACCAAGGAGCCCTCGGATGCAGTCCGCCCGACAGCGACCAGAGTCGTCCCGTCAGCTCCACGTCGAAGTTCTGGCTCCGAGCAGCGACGCAGTTGCGGCCCAGCCGCTGGCTCCAGATCGGCAGACAGTTGGACGGCGTCAGCCAGGTCATTGACTCGCTCCGCGCTGACAGCAAAGCAGTCTGCCCCAGCCGCCTTAATATGCCGCCGGTACTGGCACACTCCTCGCTGCAAATTTTCCACAGTTTCCACATTTTCCAGGTGCCACCTGTTTCCATCGGGCAAGATGTAAAACCTCGGCGTTAGCGTCGGAGGACCCTCCGAAACTAGGATGTCTCGCACAAAGTTGTGGGTGCGCATGCGCCGCATTATGGACGATAAATGCAAGGCGACTGTGAACTATAAGGGCATAAAGGGCAGCGAAATAAGCAGGACATTTCGGAAGGACTCCCCAGTACCCTCCTTATGTCACGAAAAAATGTAAGGTGTTGGAAGTGCTTAACGGACGAAAATTTTGAACTGAACTTAAAGACAGAGCCTACCGTAGCAACTAACGATTAAAGAAATTGACTTCTAAGGAACATTTGTTAGAAATACCTACAAAAAGTAGATTTGAGTTATGCGGCTATCATATACTGGTTAATCAGCTTAATGGAGTGGAGTGTTAGGGAAATGGAGACATGCGAGTAGGAACGCGGCTCTTCCCTGGATTTTATACGAACGCCACCTTGCCGCAGTTTCACACAACTTTTTGGGTTTCTTAAGATGACTAAATAAATTTGTACTGTCAAGAATATCTCAAGAATGCCTCTTCAGATTTAGAGTGGGCGTGCATTCGCAGTATACTGCTGTGACTATCAGATACCAATCAAATAGTGCGATAGAGAAATAATATGCAAGCAGCAAATCCATTGTCTAGCAATCAGAATGGCGACATTTCTAGCTCATTACTAATCATATTACAAATAGTCCGAATTGATTAGACGCTTATTAGAAGGATTTTCAAATATTCCTTTTTTTGGTACTCAAAACAAAATGTATTCATAGCAATGGTAATGTTATGTACATTACTTATTGAGCGTTGTTCGGTCACTTTGCGAACAATATTTTTACAAAACTCTCTTTTAATACTAAATTTAATATAAATATGCCTATCTACTAATTTTAATAATTAATTAATTTTAAAATTAAATTTTCATTTTCAAAAGCTGGTCAACAAACAAAACAAGAAAGAAAGCCATAGTCGAGTTCCCCGACTATCAGATACCTGTTACTCAACTAGTGTGAATGCGAACGCGAAATTTCATCAGAAAAAGGTTTAAAAAATTTCCAAAGTGTGGGCGTGACCGATTCGGCGGCATTAGGGCGTTAGAGTAGGCGTAGCAAAAAGTTTTTTTTTGGCAAATCAATAGAAATTTACAATACTAATAAAATTATGGCCGGTTTTAGAGTGTCTTATTATTCAAACAAATGTTGAAATTGTACTCCCTCTAGCTAAATAACAAGTTAAAAAAATTGAATTGAAAAGTTGCTTGTTTTTTAATAAACTTAATAAAAGTCAAAACTTAAATTGAATGAATTTATTAATATTAAAAAAAAGTTGTCGGCATATACAATTTGCTGCTATTTTATATTTTCTTATACAAGGAATGCTTATAATTTGTATGATATCGGCCTATTAAAAACTAATTAATTTCACATACCAAATGCTTATTGGGTCGGAAAAGTTATGTATTTAAATAACAATTATTATTATTACTATAATTATTATTATTACAATAATTATCATTATTACTCCGAAAAGTTGTTAGCCCTATCTAATAATCTATAGCTAACTCTCATAAAAACCATATTAATCAAGCTCCACAATCAGGATTATTCTTTGAATAAGCGATATAGCTTTGGTTTTTTGGGTTCCTGCCCCGATCAAATAAATCCTCCTTGGCCCTGCGAAATTCCACTTCCATCTGATTTAGGCGTCGTCCGATTTTATCGCGCACCAGTGCAATCGACACCATTTCCCGCTCCACATGCTCTTTAGTGACCAGACTACGATGGAACTTGTCGCTAAAGATATCAACGGAGTGGTCCAGGGTAAGCATTTTGCATTCGAGACCCCGGAGATTTTTACGGAGGTACTGGGCCCGACTGCTGAGGTCTTCCTTCGGTCCGCTGATGTCTGATGGTTCTAAAACGCTGACAGCGCCGATTTGGCTGTTTGGTCGTTCTTGGCCTTTTCCTTCCGGCTCATTGACGCTCACATAGTACTTATGTATTTTCAGCAGGTTGGCCCGGAACCGAGCCCAGTCCGCAGTGTCCGGATCTTGCTCCATGCCAGAAGTAAACTGATTGATTTCATTGATGAGCAGGGCGAGTTCACCATTTCGTCTGACGTCGCCTTCTCCTAGAGGTTTTCCCGCTTTGTTCTTACGATCTGGAATCTGAGAATCGTCTTTGGTCTTTGCTTTATTCTCAGAGTCATTCTTCTGCATAGCAGGATTTTCGTCCTTTGGCTCCATTAAGCCTTTCTGAAAGCGTAGCATTGAGGAATATGAAATGGTGCTAGAAACTCTTACCTTAATCAGGATTTCTTTGAAGCTCTTAGCCTTAGAGGTCAGCTTGTCCATGAATTCGTTTCGCATTTCTTTGACTATCTCAGCAATTCCACTACGATCCGCCGACCTGGACAAAAGACCCGGATAGTCCGGATAGTCTGTAAGGTCCTCGTTCGAGGGCTTGTCCAATGAGTTAATGTCAATTAAACCCTTCTGCGGGGTCAGACTTTTGTTAACTACCGAGCGTCCGTGGTGGCCATACTAACCTCTACTAGAAGACCCAGGTGAATGTCGTAGGAGCTAAGCTCGGATGGATCAGCTAACTCATACCCAAATGGTCTTATCGTCTCCTGGCTCTCACTCTGCTTCAGGGTAAGCTGGCTATCTGACGATCTCACATCACCCCATGGTTCGGACACATCCAACTCCACGGAGGCGTCGTCGGTGGGCAGTTCGCGTTCCAGTTCCATTTAACCGAAAATTTCCAAATTACCAATGCTTGGATAAGTAGAAACCTATCACGGCAAATTTTAAATATGTTAATTCCTGCTAAATTACTTGACTCGAAATCTTTTGCTCTGACAGTCGACACAGAGTCTCCTTCCTTTAATTCATTTCATTGAAGTAGAAAGGGGTGCAACCGCGGCTGCGATCGTGATAACCAGTCCTGGAGAACAGAGAGCGGAAATTAACTTTGCGTTTCTGTAACGCATTAGTGCAACCAATAATTTGAGGCATCGTAAACACGTCGTAAATTTTGCACACGCAAATTTAGGTCTTAATATTCTACAGCGCTCAGCAGACAAGCAACCACAGCTCCCTGTTCAACTGCCAGTCGTAATTACAGTCCATTAAGTTCGCTGCGTTTGCGCTGCCCTACCGTTTCTTCTTTATAAATGATAAGTGCCGCTTGCCGGCAACCTCCCATGTGATGGTTTGCTTTGACGAAAACGTCTCTTATGTGGCATGCAACAGTCTTTGCTGAGGTGCAACAGTCTTTGCTGAGGTGTAACCTATATTCTACAAATGAACAAGAAGAAAAACTATTCTGGATCGCTTCGACTTTTAGTTACGTTACTCGTGGACTGAGAGGAAACTATCTAGCAGGTCAAAACCACATCTAAATCTCTCGACCAATACTTCCATTTATTGGCCGAATCTTACAAAAAGGGTATTTACACAGCGAGGTTTGTTTTCGGAAGCATAAAACATTGTTATTAGTTACAAATCTCCCGAGTTCTGCGAGCCATCATATATCCAATTACACGGATTGAAGAGTCCAACTCAACCCAACTCTGTTCCAGAATCTATCTCCCGCTCTTTCGGGAAAGGATACACGTAATCGTCGGCTTTAGAGATAAGTTCCCTTTACAAGAGTTGGCATTCCTTCCTGTTGGAATACAAATTTAAACTCAAATCATAAATATTTGAGTAAATAAATATGTATTCTGCAGAGTGCAAACGTTAAGTTTCGCCGCCTTCTTATAGACTTAGCTCGTTTGATTGCCAGAATGTGGACGATAGTCACAGACTAGGTGGCTTGGCTATTCAACAAGGCGTTTCTTTTTATTTGGCGTCCTTTTTCTTCACTCGGTTTCGTTTCGAACGCCAATTGGCCAACCGAACTTGAAATTTGATATCGGGCACAGCGGCAACCTGTTGCCGTTGCACCAGCTTGGCCAAAACCCGATGTTGTCTCGCTGTCGCCAAATGTTGCTGTGTTGCCCACGTGGTGTCATGAACCTGCCAATCTGATGCAGTAAGGAGAAATTATTTTGTGGAAAGTTCGAGCGTACATTTCTCATGCAACTAAATTTAATGGAAACCCCGAACACTTGGCCTGGGGCAAAGAATCTTGGTTGGTCGAAGCTTATAGACTAATGTCGAGTTGAGTTCAGTAAACTAAAAAAAACCTTCTTTCATAGTGTTCCATATTGCGAAACGCATTGCCTAATCAAAAGGATTTAAAGCATAGAACGCATAGCTCTTATCAATTATAACGTGTAACATGTATACGGTATATTTTAGGGTATATAAAAGGGTATACAAGATTCGTTGATATGTACATAACAGGTAGCAGGAAGTACTCTCCTGATTGGGATCACTTAACCCTTAAGCATGCAGATTCTAGTGACGCCTTCGCCACTTGAGGATTTGTCTCTGCTGCATATAAAATGGAACTTGGCGACATGGACTGAAAAGAGCAACTGCAACCAACACCAAACAGATCCACGCGCTGTTAAGTAACCACTACAGCCAAATGCAAATGATGTGGCACCAACCGGAAAAAAGGGTCGAATGCCGCCCAAATCCTGCCTTGGGTTTCAGAATACAAAACGTCGGGATGGTGGCACACTCCAGTTAACACACCACCGACGACGGACACGTGGCCAATGACAAAGCTTCATTGATCTTCTGGCAAGTGGCTAATTAGGACTGGCCCAACCCAGTGGGTCCTCCCAGAAAGGCACGGCAGTTGCGCACCACTGAATGGCAGCTGATTTGCCAGCTGATTTGGAGCTAATCCAATGTGGGGCTTTGTCGTGTGGGGAATGCAGTTATTAAGCCACTTACATGTATTTACCTTAGAATTCCGAGCCACCACCAACTGTTGCATGTTGGCTAATTGAAAAGATGCGTGTTCCAAGATTGTTTCCGAAGACGGGTCCCTATTAGTGATCGGCTTAGGAATCGGAGCTTGGACTTGTGTGGTCTTCTCCACTGATAGTTGTGTCGGTGGTGATGACTGACACCTTACACCGTGCCATTTACCTGTGTTTTAGACCCTGGCACTGTGACTCTATTCCCCACCGCTCTTCTGGCGCTATTTGATAACGATCTTGAATGGTTGCAGTATGGGCCAATGCAATTACCCTAGAACAGCGCTTCCGCGTTGACCAGCGCCGTTGGCAACCATGACGGGCAAAAATCCCTGCACCTAACCCAAATAGCAACGCATTGTCCGGCTAATGAGCGGGCTGCATTCCTGCAACTCACGGAGAAGTGTGCGCAACTTTAATTTCCAGCGCCATAAATCAAACCGCGACCCGGCCGACTGCAGCGCGAAGGCATTCGCTTCTACAATAAATGAAGTAGTTACCAGTGACCATCGCGATGGATCGAACACCGGACAGGTGGCAATCCTCGAGCAGACCATTCATCTCCATCGGCCTCGTCGCGGCCGTCATGCAGGGAATTCAATTCACGCCCGCCAGGAATGCTTTTCAGAGTCCCCCCGTCCCAGTCCAAGACCCAGTCCCAGTCCCGATCCCCTGTTCATCGCATGAGGCGATAATTAGTGCGCAATTGTCGTTAACGCCGCCTTTGTCTATTTCTGCCACTTGTCCACTTGTCCACTTGCCTACTTGGCCACTGGCAGGGAGATGGCGATCCTGAGTCAGCAGATCGTCGTTCGCCAGGAACGTGACGGGCAGCCCAAGTGCAGGCAGCCGATAGGATGACCGCCGTGAGCTCAGTGCCGCACAGTGCAGGGCCACAATACTACACCCCGAGTGCTCCGCTCGAATGCTGGCTGCATAAATCATAAAATAAAAGACACTAAAAAGGAAAATAAATCAAGTGATAGCGCCTGAAAACCGGGCGGGCATTAGAGAAATCTCTGGCCCGGCTACCAGCTACCAGCTCCAAACTCCCAGCTGCCATCTCCTCGGCCAGGCCGAATATTAATTGTGAGTGCACCGGGCGCATCAATTCAGAGCTGCAGTATCCACACAAATGGGAATGGGAATGTAGATGGAGATGGGAATGTAGATGGAGATGGAGATGAGATGAGGATGGGTATGAGCTTGGGCAGAAGACTGAATCTGAAGCTGGGACACAGGCGCATGCGTGACGCTGAAGTGGCCTCCGATTGCCTTGAAATATGACGACCAGTTTTTGCATGGATGTGAAATCTGCTGGATTTCCAAGAAAAGCTTTTCAAACATTTTTCTTATTGACTGAAATATATTAGATCAATGTAAAAGTTTTTGACCAAATATATAATAGCATTCCATGCTGCTACACGCAGTCCTGTGAATTATGTAAATCGTATTCGACGGCGTTCCCATTCAGCATATGATCCCGGATGTATGCGGCTGGGACCACCATCCCAGGCACGCGAGCCAGGTTGGAATTTACCACAAATTCGCACCCATCGATGGCCATCGTCGCTGGGATGACGCATAGAAATGCTCTGGAAAAGCAATTTCGGGTTGCGAGTTTCGCCAATTAACAATGGCACAACGTTAATCGAAACGAAGTACAGTTTACACGGCTTCGCCAGAAGCCTCCCGACCGCAGATGGCCAGCACATGCTAATAGCGCCACATCTCTCGTTTGCTCACACCAAACGTAGTTTCTCTGGCCCATAAACTGACTGCCAACTACCAACTTCTGTCCATTTGTGGATGCCTCCCGTTGAGTCGGGACGTGGACGGTGACGGGATGGGCACGGAGATCGAGAAAACCGGCAGGCAACCATTCAGGCAGCAGGCGGCGGCAAAAAGTGGCAAATGTAATTTAATAAATTAATTACATCAATTAGCTGCTGCATTTTTATTGAAATTGCTGTAAATATTGGGCTAGACAACTCGAGCAGCCAGCAGTAGGCATTTTGCGCGAATTTATGGGACATTTTTCATCGCCGTTCGTCGGAGGAGAGTCTAACTTATGGCGAATTTATGCGACATGGTCCGGAGGAGTGTACTCCTGGCACGGGACCAAATGAAGGCGCTTTGTATTGATTAGCGTTCGCTGATCCAGACAAGTGGCCCACTGTCTTGCGGGCCGGACCATGTGATCTAAAACAATTTTCCAGCGGCAGACCGCACGGAGCGATATGTGCACTAAGTCAAGTTCCCCATCCCATCCGCACGCCGGAGCAGATGGCTTAATTTACGGTGTCGCGCGCGGACGTGACTGAACTGCTACCACCTCCATCTGCATAATCACCTGGTTACTGACCACTGGACACTGGACACTGGCTACTGGCCACTGGCCACTGACCACCGGTCACTGGAAATGACCGAAACAATTGGCGACCGCATTCGGTCGAGCATTTGAACAGTGGCTGCATATTGATGGAGCGCCAAATGCACTGCTGGAAAGGTGCATTAGGTGATTGATTTGAGCTTCGGCCTTTGCTTTGCTTTTCGGGTCAATGTCAACAATTTTTTTTTTTGGGTGGGACGCACTGTCCGAATCTTAAGCAGTTTGTATAAAATCGGGCCCCGCCGCCCCAACGCCACATATTCATCGCAATGGCGCTCAGCTCGACTGTTGTCTGTCTTCTCGCCGGTTTGCTTCTCCTCAGTCTCGCGCGGGCAGATGTGGGCGTGGCCACGCAGCGTCTTCGCCCAGCGGATCAGCAGAAATCGGCCCTGTATCCAGCAGCCGGCTTTAAGCCCTCTAGACAGTTTGGCCTTCCGGCAACCGACCAGCAACCGAAATCCGCTCGCCTTGTGGCCAACAGTGAAGCGCAGGAGGATCTCGACGACGCCGCCGAGGAGGTGGAGGTGACGCAACCAAAGACAGTTTCTGTGCCACGCCTAGTTCCTGCTCCAGGGCCAGCATTACCGGTAACTCCCACCATCGCATACTATCCGGCCGAAGCCGTGGGATTCGTCCAGCCATCAACTTTCGCCAAGTTCATCGGTGGCCCACAGCAGGCTGCACCATATGTAGCTGCGTCGCAGTACTACCAAGCCTATTTTGGATAGACACGAACAGATACAGATACAGATAAAGATACAGAATACATTAAAAAAGGATTTATAACGTCTTAGTTAACTTATATAACTTTAATTGTTAAACCTGACCTGTTCCACACAGACAGTAATCCCATACATATGTCCAAACATACATATGTCCATCTGTCCGTATGAACGTCGACATATCTGAAATTATAAGAGCGATAAGATTCAGGTTGTTTCAGAGTAATAACAATAAATATACAATATACAATATACAATATACAATACAAGTGTTTCAATTTTTCTTTAATTGGTACATTTATCTTATCTCCCGTTGATATGTGTTTCTGTTGTATAACATAATTTACCATCCTGATCAAGAATGTTTTCGATCTAGTTTTTGTTATTCGCTCTAAAAAACTCCATTTGGGCCCAAATAAAATAGCTAACTGCTTACGAAAGAATCTGAATGCCCCTTATTGATGTTTTTCCCATTTCGTTACTTATATTTTGGTGTTCAAAATACAAGAATTACACAGTGATTAGTGATTACCTAGTGTTGGCAAATTCGAGAAATAAATGATCAATGATCAATGTCTAGTTCGAAATTCACATCAAATATATTGTGGTTTATTGAAGAAAACTTTCAACATATGAGTGGCTTAGAATGAGTACATTTGTTATTTGCGTAGCATGACAACCCTCGGCTATTTGTTAACAAATCCTACTCGTATCCTGAACATAGGCCAGATGGTTAGAAGTGCATTGCGTATTACATTTTAACTTCGATCCTAGCTTGTTTGTAAATTAAGAAGTGCTACCACTAAAATTACTTCTAAGTTGCCTGTGGTACTTGCGTTTAATTGTTCGTTTGATCATTCGAATAGTGCGATCGGAGGCCATTCGACGAAGCCATGCTCCATCAAAACGCCAAATCCTCCGAAGACAGCAATTCTGGCTGCTTGCCGTTTAGATAGAGGTGGCTCGGGGGGGGGGGGGGGGGCAGCTCTGACAATGAGTGAGCAACGATAATCTATTATGACCGTAACAAGAAATAAATCCCAACTCGGTAATCCATCATTTTACGAGTTGGCAATCAAAACAAGGGGTTTAGCTAAGAGTTGGTCTCCCGGCCCCAAGGACGGACAGGTGGACCGGGCTGACGGACGGCGGCCTGGCCAATCAGCGGACTGGCCATCACACATAGCTGGCCAGCGAGCTAACGAACAGGCCGTGTATGATGGTCGTGTAAGCGCTGGCCAGAACCAGGAAACTAAGATTGGACCTGGACGGGAACACGACTTTCGGACAGCCGCGTGCGCATTGAGGCCAATCTGTATGTAACGTGAGGACTCGCCCGGGCTGGCAGGTCTAGGCCTTTAGGGGCCGGCTAAATAGTTGCCAATAATCCGTGTCCAAACTGATCGGGTTGCCGTTTATGGTAATGGGCAAAATTAGATGCCGAAATGTGCGTTGGCTCGCCAGGCTTCATTACCAATGCACAAACTTGGCAGTGCGTCCCGACTGATTGGCCACTCGGCCACGGTTGCCGGCCAGCGGTCTGCATTGTTATTGCTTCATCAAGTGTGCAGCGGCCAGCTTATCCAGCACGTCCGGTGTCCACAATATCCATAGTGTCCAGCACTCGCGGCAGAAGCCCAAGCAGTGACTGCGTGGCATAGACCCGACCCCTGGGAGTATTGCGAACTGCTCAAACATTTTCGAAATCGCATTCAGAGGTGAAGGTGCAACAGTTGCTGGCGTATCTTGTTTCGACGGCCTCGGGTGCAGTTAAAGGGCTTAAAGGGGCGGCAGGCCAGTTAAAGAAAAATATGGGTTAGATTCTTCCGCAGCGCCATGCCAGCGGTCAATACAAAGCAAAATTGAAACGCGGTTCTCTCCGCCTCCGTTTAGTACCGCCTGAGGAAGAACAGAAGCTGTGCAGCATTGACAAAAACCAACCCAAAACCAATAGCTATAATAATGTATAAATATCATTTTTGAATAATAGAAAACTTTCAATTACTAGTAAAAGGTACTCTTTCGAATTTTCGATGCTTGGTATAAAAAAATACCTCTGAAGCAGATAGAAAAACATTCAAATATTTTGACTACGATTTACTTTTAATCTGACTAAATTCGAGTGAGATTTTATTCGTTGCAAGAATTTTGTAATATTTATTGTAATGTATCGTTGTTTCGTTATCTTTGGACAACGTCTATACTCACATATATGCATATACGTTTTTGACTTTCGCCTGCAGTCAAAAATTTATTCAGTCGGCTTTATTTTCTTTTAAACTATATTTATTTTATATTTTGTTTGGGTAAATAAAGTATTCACTATTGACTGGCAAGTGAATTTTGTACAACTTGCTACGACATTTTTATGTTCAGATGGAGGCAAATACAGCCCCAGGTTAATTGATGGCTTTCTAACTTATGAAATGCGTTATTTAATTATAAAGACTTTTTTAAACGCGCGCTTCCGTCCCAGAGACATTGTTCAACACTAGTCGGCCGGACGTGTCATCAGAGTAACCCGACCAGAAACTGCATGAAATAAGCAGCACTGTCGACAGTCAAAAGCTGCCTGCTTTTAGCCAGCCCAGTCGAACGTTTCTTCTTCTTCTTTGGCCCAGAAACAACTTGTTGAACGAAAGAAGGCCAGCTCTCTGTTTTGTTGCTCCACGCACACACATTCCGACGAGTGTTACACGTCACCAGATTAAAGGAACTATCGCAAAAACTATCAGTGATAAAGATGCGCCAGCTGAAGGGAAAGGTGAAGGAGACGCGCAAACAGAAGAAGGAGCGCAAGCTGGACAACCTGGAGACCCAGGCGAAGATCCGCACCGTGGTGCTGCCGGCGCTCGGCGTTTTGGCGGTCTTTCTGGTGCTGTTCGTCTACTTGAAGACCCGCCCCGCGGTCTTGGCCTAATGTAGTCATAAAATGTAGTTTATAGTCGTGGTCAGTGCAATTGAATCGTTGTAAAGACATATAGCCTTAATAGTACAATTAAATCACAGTTCGTCCATCCAAAAAGCATGTTTTACATAAAGTGGATTTTCCATGACACGAACAACACCCTGCTGTTCAAGTGCAGTTCCTGGGAATTTGAGATTTGGGGACAAAATGTATCCGAATTACGGTCGTTGGTGGTAGTGTTGAAAACCGTCTAGCGCTTTGGCGGTTGATTAAAAAAGGGCACTAGGAAACGGTAAAAACCGTAGCAGAGGCACTTCAATATGTAAATATGTGCATATGTATATTAGAGAAGGCGGCATCCACCAACATGTTTTATTTTTGGCCGTTTTGCGTTCAGTTTTTAATTGCGATTGCCCTTGTTTCAGTTTCACTTACGCCCGTCCACCGAGGAGCTCGTCGTCGGTGACCGCAAACTAATAATTGTTAATACATATGCATATGCATGTACATAAATTGAAGTAAAAGTTCAGTGCTCGAAAGGCAGTAACTTAACTCCATAGTTATCAGAGTCAGCCAAATACGATTACCTAACCATACAAACACAAATCGCAGTGGGCCAGTCAGCTGTTTTCAGATTCCGAGCAGCTGCAGACGAAGCGCCGAAGCAGCGTCGTTTGACGTTTCTTTTTCACATTCTCTCACTTTTGCTAAGACTCTCACGCTGGCGGCTGCGGGTGACAAAGGCTCCTTTAACTATTCCACTATGCTCAAGTTTCTGGTAAGTTTTCCGGTTTCCTGATGTTTTTAAGTTTATGATTCACACCTGAAATCATATCAGATACGAGATACAACTTTTCTGTGGTTTTTGTGGTTGTGTTGCTTTTCGCGGCGATGACGCGCCCCTGCACAGTGGTGAAATGTGTTGTCTAGGGGTTCAAAATCAAAACCAATTATTTGATTAAATATTAATGATTAATATAAATGACAAAATGTAATACATTTGAAAATACCTTCCCAATATCTAACTTCAACAAATAAAAAAATAGTATTAAAAGTTTAAGCAAAATTCAAAATATTCTTGCTCGGATAAAACAAGAGTGGATTGGTAAAACGGTAGAAAGTGCGCCAAAACACCAGTTAAATAGATTCCAAAATTGGTTCAATTTGAGTTTACTTCCCAGTGTGCGCTGTTTGAATACATACATAAGTGACTTTTGGTTCAACGTTATATAAGGCCTCACAAATTCAAATATCCACAAAAATAAAATAATCACCTAGTCGTTGGAAATTATGTCGACCATGACCGCTCAAGCCATGAGTAAACAGATTCGGACTCTTTGAAAAACAACACAGGCCTCACCAAATTGATCGTTTATATAGACTGGAAGTTAAAATGAAACTGCTTGGACTTGGGGCGCAGGTTTTGAGGCTCAAAACTGGCGGGCAGAGTCGCTCTGCGAAAACTTGCCCACCGGAAGTTCGCCAGCCATTGCCGTGCTGTCCCAAAAAACGCTTTTGGACTTTCAAGCGAGTAATATGTTTCTCGACGGTCAGCATGCGAAATAGACATCTTCAGGAAGATTTTCACAACCCACTCTAATAATCCTCCTTTCTCCATTCCAGTTAACTTTTGGCGCCGGGGTGTATACGGGAATCTATGTCTCACAGAACTATGAGGTAAGCCACCTAACCCACATTTGTTCTTGCTCCTAATACAGTGGCTTTTTTAGGTCCCCCGAGTGGATGATCCCCAGAAGTTGATGCAGCGTTTCAACGAGAAACTCAAAGAACTAATGGATCAAACCAAGAACAAGTAACAGCCTTGGTAGTTTCGTACAAGGATAACGTTACCTTCACTAAATTCAAAAAAGTCATAGAGCGACCTTTGTAATTTTTTTTTTTTTTTTTTTTATAATTTTTTTTATTATTTATTGAATCTTCCCTTTGTGTTAAGAGACTAACAATAAGTGTTCAAATCTTAATCTAACTTAATTAACTTTCACTTAGTGATAGTTTTTTTTTTTTTCATTAATGCCCTAATAAGTTTATTGCTGGGCTGGGAGGTCGTTGCGGTGCAGCCGGCTTTGACTGCATACTCGGATTAGTTTTCTTGCGAGGGGATTTGTATGGGTGGTCAGCTTTTCGTTATACTTCGTTTTTTTCTCAGCTATTACTTCGATTACTAATTTGATTTTTAGGTCTCTGTGTATGTTTTCGTTTCGAAGGTACCACGGCGCTCCAGTGATAATTCTCAGAATTCTTGACTGTGCTCGCTGAATAATGTCTATGTTACTTCTGGATGCGTTGCCCCACAGCTCGGAGCCATAAGTCCAGATAGGTTTTAAGACGGAGTTGTATAGAAGAGCTTTGAACTCCAGACTAAGTGGAGAGCGAGCATTTATGAGCCAGTGGAGGTTCCTTGCTTTAAGTTTAAGATGTTTCGATTTGGCTTCTATATGTTTGCGCCAAGTGAGCCGCCTGTCCAGATGAACTCCCAGATATGTTACCTCGTCGGCTTGTGGAATGCATATGTTATTCAAGACCAGTGGTGGGCATGTTTGTTTGTTTAAGGTAAAGGTAACCTGCTTGCATTTTTGAACATTTATTGAAATTCTCCAGTCGGCAAGCCATCGTTCTACAGATGTTAAGTGTCGGGATAGGAGTGCCGTGGCTTTTATTGGGCATTTCGAGCGACTGAGTATCGCGGTATCATCAGCGAACGTGGAGGTTGTTAGATTGTAGTCTATGGGGAAATCCGCCGTATACAGGGTGTATAAGATTGGACCCAGTACACTGCCTTGCGGCACTCCAGCTTCGATTGCGCAATCGCGTGAAGTGCTTGTATCGCATCTTATTGCAAACACTCTGTTATATAGGTATGACTTCAGTAGCTTATGTGTGTTTTGGGGCAACAGCTTGATTATTTTAAACAAAAGTCCATCGAGCCACACTCTGTCAAATGCCTTTGTAATTAAAATTGTAAAAATTTTATAAGTCGAACTTGTCAACTAAACCTGGATTTTTTTTCGATATCTTATATTAAGCTTTCCACGCGCTTGTTTTACAAATTCTGAAAATAGGACAAAGTGCTGAAAAAATGCGTGCGAAGTCGTGATGATATCTTTCTACTGTGGTGAATGATGGCTTTTCCGAATAAAAATTTGTTGCCAGGTGCAACCATGACGAAATCAATGCTAAATAAGATCATATTATCATTCTGTATCTTAATTATTTTACTATTTTCTTTAACAGATCGCCCGGCGAGAAACTAGTGGATGACATCAAAAAGGAGGCCAAGAAGATACTAGACGACTGACTGGCGGAATAAGACCACAATTTTAGTTTAAACCAATTTATCTATGATCAAATAAAGAGAATCTATATGTGTAAAACTAGACAAACGAAATTCCTCCGCCGTAATATTCCAGGCGTGTCTGAGGCTGGACAAATGCCAACCAATCGGAGGCGTGGGTGGGGAGGAGCCCCATGCTCTGGCACTTGTAGAGGGCCAAAGCCACGTTTGCTAGGTTGCCCAGGAAGTAGACGATGCGCTGGCCAGTTCCCTGGGCCCCCTCCGCCATTTTGGAAGTCACCTGGGTGGTGAAGATGGCCTTGATAGGCCGGATCAGCATCATGCCGACCATCATGATGGGAAAAATGGAAATCGAGTTTCCTGACATGTACATGATGAATAGATTCATGGGAATCTGAGGGAATCCAAAGGTTAAGCACGGGTCTTTCCAAAGGGCTGCTACTCACGTTCTTAAGAGGTCCCAGGGCAAGGTCCCACGACTTCTTGATGACCAGGCGCTGGTCGCGCACCACTTCACTCTGGTTCACCAAAGCAGATGGATTGTAGCCCAGCGGCGAAGGAATATCAGCATTTTTGCTGCAGGAAAAAGCAAAAGTGGTAAGAACTTGAGTCACCGCGCAGGCTAGCAATCCTTACCTCCCGTTAAAGTCCAGCGCCCACTTTAACTTTTTTGGGTTTTGCTTGGCGGACATGCTGTGCTTTCTTTTATTTAATCTTTTGCCAATTTATAAAACAAAATGACGATTTTTTCTGACAATTGGTCGCTGAGTGTTGTTCAACGTTAAATTCCGAAATTATTGTAGTGTAGACAATTCGATAGGCAACTGATGTGTATGGCACCAGGGTATCGATAGGCAGTTACGATTTTGCGCGGACTTTTTGAAACGCATGTGCAAAAATCGAACAGCGCAGTAGTTTTCATTAATATTTAAATTTTATTTCAAATTACCTTTTAAGTAGTACTTTCCTTTTTAATATGGTCTTATATATATGCGTGATTTTTAATGGATTTTGCGTGACCAAGCGACAACAAGAAACAGAAGGGTTAAAAATTAAAATGGTATTTGTTGTATTTTTAAAGAGCAATTACAATTACAGTTTTTTCTCATTAATATTACTTTAATATTATAAAATTAAAAAGAAATATATATTTTGATGAGGGGTAGGGAGAGGACAAAAATAACTTAAAAAAGACATTTTTATACCATATACTATAGTTTCCTTTCTTGTGTGATTGGTTGGGCTTTTCTTTTACTCGATTTGCTTTTAAACATCCAATAATTATGTATACGAATTTAAATTATATTATAGCGTTCTTTATATGCTGCTTGAAAGGTTATGTTTTTGCAATTCAATAAACAATTTCAGTTTCTTGTTTGGAAATACGGACATGCGGAGCCCTTTAAGTTATGCGAAGATCTGCTGCTCTTGTTGTTGGTGTTGGTGCCGCTGCTGCTGTTTTGTGAAAATTCCTTCTGATGTCGATTTCCACCGTTTACCGCTGGATGTTGGATGTCCTTCAGCCGCTCTTTCTATGGTTCTGGTTGCTGGTTAACTGCTTCGGCTCGCTTGAAATCAGAGTTAGTTGTATTCATATTGTTGCTTTAATTTTAGTGTTTAATTAGCGATTAGCGTTCTTCAATTGGTTGGACAGCCAGTCGAGTCCCTCGTACAGCCCATCACCGCTAGTTGCACACGTCGCCTGGATGTACCAGTTGCGGTTTCTGAGTGAGTGCAAGCCGAGCTTGTCGGTGATTTCGGCCGCGTTCATTGCATTTGGCAGATCCTAAAATGATCCCAGAAAAGAGCGAGGTGCAATATTAGTATGACAATATAAGGACCGAGCAACTGGCTACTGATAACGACAACCTTTGCTTGGACCTACCTGTTTGTTTGCGAAGATTAGTAAGACTGCATCCCTCAGCTCGTCCTCTGCCAGCATGCGCATCAACTCCTCTCTCGCCTCACCGATACGCTCTCGGTCATTGCTGTCCACGACGAAGATAAGACCCTGTAACGATTCAAATGAAAACTTTATTCCAATTGTCCTGGCTTGAATCGTAGGAGATAGATCTCTAAGATAATATAGTCAGTCCCGTCTTGAAACAAAATAAACTTGAATAATCACAATGCATAATCATTACAAGCTGTTAACATCATATAGAATTTTCTGGAATCTGTGGAAAAGCTGAAATCACACTTACTTGTGTATTCTGGAAGTAGTGCCTCCACAGGGGACGAATTTTGTCTTGGCCACCCACATCCCACACTGTAAAGCTAATATTCTTGTATTCTACAGTCTCCACATTGAAACCTAGGGGGACAACCATTAGATATTAGATTTGGACAAGATACATTAAAGGTGCTAATAAGATACTTACCAATGGTAGGTATCGTTGTAACAATTTCGCCTAATTTGAGTTTGTACAGAATTGTGGTTTTACCAGCGGCATCCAAACCGACCATCAATATCCTCATTTCCTTTTTGCCGAATAGGCCTTTGAATAAGTTCGCGAATACGTTTCCCATGGCTGCTGTTTGTCTTTCGGATGCTCGGTAGTCGTAGGAAGTTGGATCTCTGGTTGGCCTGCTCGCTGTCTGCTGGCTGGAATTATGACAAGTTCAAATCCGAGTTGCTATACCGATCAGAATATGCAAACTGCACACTTGTGTGCATGGAGTGGGAGAATCTGTGAAGAGTCCAAAAATAGACAGTTGTAGGCGAGAATTTTTCGTGGTAGGAAGAGCTATCACAAAGGACGGATGCGCCGAAGCTCCTCTGGTGTTTGTTTCACTTATGATCGCGCTTACGTGTTGAATGGCGCTTACCCACTCTGAGTCATACAAAAACCGGAAGAGCGGAAAAACCGGAAAAAGAAACGAAATTCGTTTTTGTTTATTGTAATAAGGACGTCTTCAATGCGTCAGCATGAGAAAAACAGAAAATTTGTTTATGTAATTAATTCCACACTTAAATACAACGCGAAATGGAGGATGTATGAAACACGAGTCGCTTGCTTTTAGTGTTTGCCCCGCTAGCGGCTGCTGATAAGATATCGATTTTTAGTATAGAACCATGACGGCTGTCGGCGCTCAGCGCCTCCCTTCCAACGTCCTCCACCCACTTTACACAGAGTACGCAAGAAACGTGCGGGCTGAGAAGTGCGTGAATGATAAGGCCAGGTAACTTGCAGTTTTCGGCGAACTTGCTGGGCGGAGGGGAAGCTCCCAAACTCTACAGTGAGTCACCGCTGCCGCCTTTTGAGCCCTGCAACCGAGCAGGCTGCAACCGATGGCTAAGCAATTCATGTTAAAATGGAGGAACGCAATGAGCAAGCCCGTTTCGCACGAACACAAAAAGAAAAAAGGTTGCCAGCGAAACATACGGAAACCTTTCGTTTGACAGCAATCGGATATCCAAAAACCTAAGTTTGTTACAGGGAACTAACACCCCAGAGACTTCTTCTCCGGACCGGTAGTGCGCAAAGATAGGTGCTCCACGTTACTGAGAAGATGCTGATGCCAGCTGACGATAGTTGGCTTGGAAGCAGCCGAAATCGAAAACTACACGTAGCAGCTTTTAATTTAGCGCTGAGGGAAGCGAGGCAGCCCACCACCGCACACTCACGCATACACCCGCAGGCGCCAGGGTTGCCAACTGCGTTGAGCCGCCCTGCCTTTGCTGCCTTTAATGCGTTTAAATAGAAGCTCCAGGCGGAGGGCGTCACTGCTCGAAGATGAACGCTTCGCCAGCCCACGCCCCATGTTCAGACATTTCGCAACTAAGCCCACTTTCGGATCGGGATCAGACAACTTTGAACTTTATACGTGGTTGCCTGCGTCTGTGTGAGTGACGTACGCTGTTTTTCTTATGGGTTGGTGAAATGCGGCTGCCGCCGTCCCTTGTTTTTACAAGAATACAGAGACCGGTCCGAAGTTACTTGGACTTCTTTTAACTGAGATCCTTTTAGCTCAGTGACACTTTACACGTCCATTTACCGATTATTCTGCCTTTTTTCGTGGACTTTTCTTTGATTGAATTTTCTATGCTGCCAAACACACCACACACCGAATTGCGAATAGAAAGATAATGGAGAGAAATGTATCGATAGCATCCGCTACCGATAGTCGATGAGCACAAGTCACTATTGTCTGCCGAACAGAGATTGTAAAATGTTCCCAATTATATAATTTAGCTATCACTTTTGTAATTAAAGGAGAGCTTGTCCTTGTCTCCTGTTACGATAATGCTATAAACAAAGCACCGACGATTAATTCGTGCGGCTTCCAATACTAATACTTCCACTATTCACCACAGCCGCGTACGTTGCGCGAGTGTTCGTGGATAGCCCACACTAAACACTCACACGAACATCTACATTACTGCGGAACTTCTTAAAATCAAGAAAAGTATCTCTGCCTTGACATACCACCCCCTTTTTCGACTGAAAACGCATACGCACCAACTAATTGAATCAAATGCACACGGCTAGGAGCGGAAATTTTAAAAACTTCTGCTTGGAAATGTCTAAAATCACAGAGCAAAATAAAACTTGACCGAGAATACACTTGCTGTTGAAAAAACTGCAAACTCACCAACATAAACGTTGCCGATAGAGATGGGCGCAGCGCATGAGCTAGAGCGGGATGCCGATGTTGTGTAGTCCCGTGGTGAAAACTCGGGAAATGCTGCCACGTCTCTTCTCCGCCACCTCGGCTAGAGTTGCCAACGATTTGGATTAATCGATTCATCATTGTCGCACAATGCTCACTCGATAAAGTTCACTATCCAGGTGATTTGAACTAAGTTAAATGTTAATATGTTTTACCCAAAAACACCATTTTTGGTGAACCCGTTGCTGGAAGCCGATATCCTTAAAGTGAATGTATGTACTTTCAATGTGCACAAATACGTATTTACAACAAAAACTGGCTTGCAAATTTTATTAACTGTTAATTCCTGGTTTTGTCAAGTCTGCTGCACTTGCTCCGCTGTTGGAATGGCTGTGCCTTACTCCCAAAGTCACCACTTACAGGGTGAACACTCTTAGGTGTTCCGTTGACGACTTTCGGAAAAAGTTAGAAGAAAAACTCGCCATTCGCTACGGTGTAAAATCTCCAAGGATTTACTGCTTGCCAAACCTACCCGAGATGTTGTGCATTGATCCGCTGGACTCACAGCTCACCAAAGCTGTGGCCGACTCCGAGCTCAAGGAGGTAGTGGTTGACACTAACTGCGGAGCTGCACTACTGCGAGGCGCCCACATATACGCCCCCGGTGTTTTAGCTATGGAGTCAAACACTGAGCGGGAGGAACTCGTCAATGTCTACGCAGATCTGGATGGAAAATGCAAGCGCGGGACGGTCAAGCGGTACGAAAGCCCAAATAAGGTTTTCCTGGGTACAGGCAAGGTGTTAATGCAGCGGTATCAGCTGTTCAACAACGCGGAGAAGCCCGCCTCTGGAGTGGCCGTGGAAATGCAGTCCAACGTCAGCGGAGTGCCCACGCTGGGGGATCTAAGCAGCGAAGACGGCCTGTTGCAAAACCTGCCTTCTATTGTTTGCGTCCGTGTCCTGGATCCGCAGCCCGGCGAGCGCATACTGGACATGTGTGCCGCTCCGGGTAACAAAACAAGCCACATAGCCGAGTTGATGGGCGATCGGGGATCTGTGGTGGCCCTAGACAATTCGGCCAGTCGCGTCCGCAGCATGCTGCCCAAATTGGGACACTACAAAAGCATAACGGCGCATGTTTTTAACTCCACCGAGGCAGTGGCAGCGGACGCTCCATCTGCACCCGTGGGAGAATTCACTGGGCCTCCGTTTCCATGTGAAAGCTTTGACCGAATCTTGCTCGATGCACCCTGCAGTGGGCTGGGCAACCGGCCACAGTTGTCCTGCAGCATTAAACAGGTTAAGGTCTTGTCCTCATATCCCCATATTCAGCGCCGGCTATTTGAACAGGCAGTGCAGCTCGTTCGTCCTGGCGGCATCCTTGTATATAGCACGTGCACCGTCACCGAGGATGAGTGCGAATGTCTTGTGGCCTGGGCACTAAGAAAATTTGTCGAGCTGCGGCTAACAGATGCCACTCCCCGGTGGGGCGGTCCCGGACTTCCGCTTCCCGGTTTCGAGGCATGTAAATCTCGTCTGTTGCAGCGCTTCGGTCCAAGCGGAGCAAATGCGGACACTGTGGGCTTTTTTATTGCGAAGTTTCAGAAAATATAAATAAATTCAACTTCACTGAAATTTTTTGTTTATTGGGCTCGATAATTTAAACATTCGTTTTGATTTGCAAAAGTAAGCCGGCTTATGAGTGATATAAGTGAGACCTACGCTAGTGGTATTTGATCAAGAAAATTTCAACCCTACGCTTAGAAAAGCATTTGAAAAATGCAGTCTGATAACATTTAGGCTTTGCTCTCCCATAGCTGCTTGTGCTATCTTAATGGAGATACATAATGTTATCTTTTTGTTTTCGAGTTAAAAAGAACTTAAATAATTTACAATTCATAACTAATGTAATTTTACTTAAATCTAAGTCCGTCATTGTTATTTAACGATTCTTGTTAAAAGCAAAATTATGCATTTCGGGAACTTTAAAACTTTCTACGACAAAGATTTACTTAATGATTTTACGAGTTGTAAGTTAAAAGGAAGTCAAAAATATTACCAATCATTGATGGGACCCCGATAAATGCATGTTTTGTTTGTGCTTGAGGAAATTACTAAATATGATGAGAACATCGATGAAGGCTTTTAACGCTGGCGGAATCTCTCACCTTGACTGCAGTGATAATTATCGTAAAACTGCTTGACTCCCACGATAAAATAATGTTTTAAATAAGGTATTCGCATAATTTATTTCATCGTTCGATGCCTTTTGTTTCCCCGGCGCAGCATTATTGTTTCGCTAGACGTTTAGCGTTCTGGTTCCCGGTATGCTTTCGCCAGAATAATATTCACTACTCGCCAAACACGGCTCTCAGTCAGTGCTGGTGCATACTTATGGCCAAGAGAATGGATTGGCTAGGACCAAACAAAAGTGGAAATGGGAAGAACCCACCAACGTCAGGTTCTTTCAATATAATAGTCTTAAGAACTAAGCCTAATTATATGTACGGATACTATTAACATGATTTTACGTTGGGATGTTGAGCGTCTTAAACTGATCTTCGTGCATCTCAGTCATCATGAAGGTTCCATCCTGAAGCAACAAAACAACGCGACGTGTACCTCCTGAAAAAAAACAGAAAATGAACAAGTAGTTAGTTTTTGAAGAATAATCCCCTAAATATTGCTATAATTTTCTATGCAATTCCGATTTATAAAAAAGCTACCCAATGTATAGTTCTGCAAGAAGAAAAGCAAGAAAATGCTATCGACTATCATCTGATAGTATCTACCCCTCGAGAAACAAACGCACTTGCGCTGCGAATATATATCCCTGCTTAATCATTCAGTTCTCTACGTTCATACAGACAGACAACGCTAGATCTGCTCGCTTATTGATCCTGATTATAAATAGAAAATATATACTTTATATCTTCAAAAAGCTTCCTTCTACCTGTTATGAACTTTTATTATTACTCTACGAGTAACGGATATAAAAGCCAACACAAGAAGCTGGCCTTGTCAAATTTTTATGAAAAACACGACTTACCCGGTGAAGGCAAATCTGCCTGTACCACCTCCGCTGGTATCTGGGATTCCGTGCCATCGCTGTCTGACGTCGTGATATGGATCTGAGCTGTGGGTGGCGTTCCCGTTCCAGCGGCAGAAGCCTCCGCTTGTTGAAGCACCTGGTGTTGCGCCAACTCCTCTTCTGTCATGGACACGAGAATCTGTTCACCGTCCGCCGTAGCTGCTCCGACGCCGTGAGACTCGACCTGTTCACCGGCTTGAACGGCTTCGGCCACTGCGTGGTCCAGAGAAAGAACATCCTGGTCTTCTCCCTCTGCGGCTGCCACGTACGCAAATTGCTGTTCTCCATCCGGGCCCTGCGTAACGAGAATAGTTTGTCCCTCCGCATTTTTTCCCGCTACCTGGTAAACAGTGCCGTCCTCTCCTCGCACCAGCAAGGCCGAGCCGTCCTCGTTGGTAAGAACTTGTTGATCGCTGCCCAGAAGGGCCTGTGCCGCGGCTTCTAGCTGCTCTCGTTGTTGCTCCTGCTGTTGCTCCTGCTCCATTTGCAGTTGGGTCTCCTCCTGACCAATAAGCTTGCCGGTGATTGGACACAACTGAGCTTGGTGCTGATGAATCTCCTCCTCCAATTCCATTTGCAGGGGCGTTGGCTGGATTGTTGACTTGGAAACTATTCTTTGCCGGGCAGGAGTCGCTTTCTGTTGTTGACTGGACTGCTGCTGAGACAGAGCCTGTCGCTGGCGTGCCTGGGCAGAGCGCTGAGCCAACAACTCTTCCCGGGTCACTACTTTACGCGTAACTTTCAAGTCCCCTGACTTTGACAGCTGTAAAATCTTTTGCTCTGGCGTAACTGCCTTGGCACCCTGAGGAGTTTGTACTTGTTGGCGATGTTGCGGAGTTCCGACACCGGCTCGTGCAAGGACTCGACCACCCGGGTGAGCCCGGCCGGGCGCCTGCTGCAAGTTTTGACGCACATGGGATGCACCACCCACTCCAGGACGGCGATGAAGTGCTGCTGTTACAGGGCCGTGGCCGGGAGTTCGAAGCGCGTGTTGTCGCTGGCCCACAGTGATGGGCGAGTTAGCGCCCGAATGCGCAGGACGAGCCATTGGCAAACGCTTGGCTATGCCTGCGGCGGGCGGCGCAGCGATCACTTTTTGCGGAACGGGTGCAGGCGAAACGGGTGCCGGTGCCTCGGAATTTTCAACCCGAAAAACGCCTCTTGTGCTGCTGCCCACCTCGGAGCGCGAAAGATACCGCACGGGACACTCTGGTTTCTCCTTTTTCTGCAACGAATTAAGATCATTGTTATTAATTGGCTGCTGCGTAGAAATAGCATTATTTCGTAATACCAAATTTATTGTGTTTGGCATCTCGGGCTTGCGAAACATGCCGGAGCTCGTGCTATCCTCAGTATAGATGATTTCACCCATTTTTTGTTCCGTTAGGGGCGATACCACGGTGGAATTGCCGTTAATTTTAGTCTGCTGCTTTTCCGTGGACTGAATCCGTGGCTTGTTCAACTGCACGGAGCTTCCTCCGTTTTTTAGACGCTTCACGGTATGGGACGGAAGATCCTCTTCAAGGTCCTCTAGGTCCATCGAGTCGTTTAACCCGCTCCCCTCTAAACTTGAGTCTGTATTGTTCAGCTTTCGCTTGATCGCTCCAGAAGATGGTGGCCATTCCTGTTCCGTGGAGGATTCATCTTCGTTTGCCGAGGAAGGCGAGGAGGATCCATCTCCGGCAACGGTTTCATTGACCCACTGCTTAAAGGCATCCATAGCCTTGGTCTTGGAAGTTCGAGATGGCCGAGAAGACGGCGATACCTGCGACGACGCCGGAAGTGGGCTGTGTGGGGCGGCAGTATCTGACTTTGCGTTTGTCCCTGATGACTGCATGCGCTTCAGAGCATCCAGACCCTTCTCCCTAGTAAGTTTTTGGCGTGCCAATTGCTTTTCGAACATCTGCAAAAAGTATGGCACACGCTCGAGATTGGCCATCACCTCCCAGGTGTTTTCATGATGCGAGCGATCAACCCACTTAACCAAATACTCGTGGGTCTTACGGCGCGGATTGAAGCGCTTAGCGACAATCTTTTCCACTGGCTCTTCGGTGCGCTGATCTGTCTTGGAATCGATCCTAATGGCTATGCGGTTGTTCGGCTTCACGGCTCCGGCAGAGGGAACTGAGGAAGGCGTTGGTGTACTCGGCTTGGACTTGGGTCTTTCGTTTTCTGTATCCTTTAGTTGATTGGCTAACGTAGGCAGCTTACCGGTTGGTGATTCTGTTGATTTAAATATAGTTTAATAACAAGTGTGACTTTTATTTAGAATGTTTTGTATTACTTCTGGTAGGGGAGACGCTCGTGTTGTTGTTGTTGCTATTTGATGTGTTGTTATTGTTTGGATTGACCACAGTCTTTGTTATTCGCACAGGCATGTCCTGGAGTTGTCCGTGTGCAATTTTGCCGAATGACTGTATGGTCTTCCCAGCCACAATCCACGGCTCGCGGACGCTATCGTCTAGTTTTACCCAATGCTGGTACAAGGCCCACGAGCTGCCGGACGCGTCCTTGCGCGAGTGCAGCTGAGTAGCTTTCCATAGCGTAAAAGCCCAGATGGTGGGCTTGGGATCGAGCGATTCCTTCAAATTTGCATTTTCCTTTTCGCAGGCGTCCTCTTTGTGGGCCTGAAACTCTTCCACGAAGTTGTAGGCCCGGAGACATCGTCCACATACAAGAACGTCCATGTTTGCCAATTCCTCCTGTGCAGCTGCAGGGCAGAACACAAAATTAACAATAAAAATTATTTACCAATGTTTTTAGTCACTCACCTCTTATAATGTTTGCGTGTTTGCCGATTTCCGTAGGTGAAATCTCCTGTGCCAACATTATTCACGACTCCAGCGCCCAAGCCTTTGAAGAGAGCATTTAAAGTGTGACTTAAAAATAGTGCTGAATGGAGTCTTATTATTTGTTATTGCTTGGTTTTGAAATATTGGTAAACGGCGAAGAAAAAGTACAGTGCCGTGGTGTGTTTGTGCTAACTTGAACCAGGTGGCAACGCGAACGGTCGCTGTCTGCGGTGTGTGTCCGATATGGTGAGTTCAAGCATATGTACATCTGCAATGGGCAAAATGCAGCGGCGCTTAGGCAGCCGAAAAAAAACACTAAGTACATTATGAAAAGAACGAGCCTGCCGCACTGTTGTAGATATATAATATAATAAAACACAGAAAAGCACGAACTATGCGTAATGCGACTTTATTAGTTACTTAAACTTATCTGTTACAAATGCATTTGAACTTCAACACAGCTAAAAATTAAAATAAATAAAACCCTATGGTTCGATCCTATTTGTTTTCATTTAAAAAAAAGGATTACATATAGTTTAAATAATATCAAAGTTCACAATTTCATTTTGCCCGCTAAACCTTGCAGGCACTAGATATAGGCCAGGTATGATTGCAAATAAGCCTATTCCACATATCATTAAATTAAAAGATTTCTCTAGAACACTTTGGTACACACCTTCATAAACAATTTTGGATAAATATCAAACTGAATGTTGTTTCAAACGGTTATTTTAATTTAACTGACTCCCGATTTTTCAACACGAGCAGCTCCACTGCTGCTCACAGTTGTACGCGCGAACTCTGAATGCCAAAAGCGAAATTCGGCTGCACGGAAATTGTCCAGAGATGATTTGGTTCCGGCTGTGCGGACCTTAGAATGCTCTTCTGTGCTAAGCTATTTAAATCCTAATATTACTGGGAGTGTATTGCCTGTCGATAGCTTTAAACTAACTGCAGTCCAGTAAATTTTAAGATTTCGAAGGTTTTTTCGAATATAGTATATGATATAAAACGCGGGTTTCAATGCTTGCACGGTTTTAAGTGCCCAAACTTAGGGTGTAGCGCCCTTTTCAGTTCGCCCGTGTGGCGGTGCACTTAGTTAGCCAATTACGCGTCGTGGTGGGTATATTTATTGATGTGGCAACTTTGGGCGCAATAATAATAATATTGTACTTTTTTTGTTCATATTAGGTAAGAAATTCGAAATTATTTTTTATTATTTCATTTTATTATGTCATTCTTTTGTAGATATTTATTGATATAAATACTTACCCAGGGTTGCCACCCAGTGTATTGTATTTAACGTAGGCCCTGTGTGTACACACTGTTACATTAGCCGGCGCATTTTATTTAGCGTTAATTGCTTTTCTTTCTTGATTTGACTTGGTAGTGCATCAGGACTGCAAGTATGGCCGACGATGAGCAAGAGGACCAGAAGGAGTACCGCTGGGAAACGGGCTATGAAAAGACATGGTGCGATGGTGTGCGTGACAATGTAAGCCCGCACTTACTTTTAATCCTATTAGGGAGGCCATCAAGGACGACGAGGATGGGATGCTGGATGGAGCCATTGCAGAGATCATTCAGAAGGCCAAACGCCAGAGGCAGGCTCAAAAGTCCAAGCAGAACCGCCTGGGCATGATGCGCCACATGTTCGTTGTGCTCGATTGCTCTGAGTCCATGAGCGTGCCTGATTTGAAACCCACACGACTGCGGTGCACCGTCAAGCTGCTGGAGCTGTTTATCGAGGAGTTCTTCGATCAGAACCCCATCAGCCAATTAGGACTCATAGCGCTAAAAGCTAAGCGAGCGGAGAAGGTGACCGAACTTACCGGCACTTCGCGCGTGCACCTCAAAGCGCTAGAGAGGTAAGAACCGAATCAAACCAGCGTTCTCCATTTATATCCCCTTTTTGTTTAGCTTGGCTAACGTGTCCTTGACCAGCGAGCCTTCGCTGCAAAATGGCCTAGATCTGGCCCTAAAATCGCTTAAGGTGGTGCCGTCGCACGCCTCCCGAGAGATCGTCATTATCATGGGCTCGCTCACCACATGTGATCCTGTCGATATTAACCTCACCATCGACGAGTTAAAAAAGGAGGGCATACGCTGCTCGGTTATTTCCCTGTCCGCTGAGATTCACGTGGCCCGCTACCTCACTCAGCAAACAATGGGCACCTTCGGGGCTGTTTTGGATGATGCACATTTTCGGGATCAACTCATGTCTCAGGTAGATCCACCGCCCGCCGCTAAGACTCAGCACAACTCGCTTATTCGCATGGGCTTCCCGCACACAAAGAATGAAGTTGAGGGCAAGGACGCGCCATTGTCCATGTGCATGTGCCACATAGAGAACTTGGAGGAGCCCAGTGAACTGACCACTACTGGCCACCACTGCCCGCAATGCAACAGCAAGTACTGCGAGCTGCCCGTGGAGTGCCAGTCTTGCGGCCTCACCCTGGTCTCCGCGCCGCACTTGGCGCGTTCCTACCACCACCTTTTCCCGGTGCCAAATTTTGAGGAACTGCCGTTTGAGGCGATGCCTGCTTCGTCATCCGACCTCACCAGCGATGTCAGGGAATGTTACGGCTGCGCCAAAGCTCTTGGGCAAGGCGTTGACAAGGTCGCCGATAAAGTCGTCTTCAGATGCGGTTTCTGCAAGCAGTTCTTCTGCGTTGACTGCGACATCTTCATTCACGACACATTGCACGCCTGCGTGGGATGCAACACCATTCCCGGCGTAGACGGTCTGGTTTACCAGCAAAGTTCCAAGTCTGACCAGGTTGATGCACACCCAGGGCCCTCAAAGCAGCGCGGCCAGTGTGGGATGTAACTGACTTTCTATAGATAGATATTTCGAACTTCCACATAACTACGCATTTGGGGCAAACAAAATACAGTTCGTTTCGAAACGGTGGTTATGAGTTGTATCAATTAAAATCTGGTTTTATGCTTAATAATTGTGAAGGCGAGCGTAGCATTATTATGGCCGTTGTGTGAGACCCTCTCAATTGTATTGCTAATTACTTGGTCATAGGCTCTCTGTGCCGCTTCATGCGAACTTGGCGCACTTTTGTCTAGAGCTCGCTTGAGTTCATCATCAGCGTTTGCCGCATTCGGTCGGGTTTAGTTGCGATTCAATCCAAAAGCTCTCGGCACCCACAGGTGTTCTCGTTGGAACTTTAGCTTTATAGATGTTAACCCGCGTTGGTGTTGTGAATTTTGAAGAGCCAGAACTTTTGTTCAGTGGGAGACCGATGTGACGTGGATATACTGCTCTGTGACACCATAAACAATTTATGAAGATCAATGACGCTGCTTTAAACTAGTATTAAACCAGTTAGAGGCCAGCTAAACCGCCACAACTGTCTATTACCTTATAAAGTTCAACATTTAATTGAAGATTCATAAGCATTCCGAAGGTCTACCATAAAAATCAAAAATGTATGTACATATATTGTGTTATTGTTATTAATAATTGGTTGTTTTTAAAGTTTCTAAATTTTTTTAAAAAGATAACTATTAGACTTATGCTTTTTGATTTTAGAGTTACAATACAAATTCTTTATGCGGTTTCTAAAAGATGCGAGCAAATGGCATCAATAATAGATAATAAAACATAAATAAAAGCTTTTAATTTGTATATATAAATTGGTCTAAATGTAGCTTGTAAATAATAGGTTCAAATGGTATGTAACTTGCGGCAAAATGCAATAGGATAAAAAATCAACAAAGCGAGCCGTGCGGGCTTTAAGATATGTACGGCTATGTATGGCTAGATCGGTAATCAAGAATGTAAATACTTTATATACTGTTATACATTGTAACTTTATAATTCCCAGCGGAACAAGACGTACTCGTAGTAATTTTATATAACTCCATATATCTCTTGAATAGCGAACAAGCAATGGCGATGAAATAAAAGATATTTTATAAACTGTCCGAATTGGATCCACATATTATTAGCGCTTGAGTCTAACATTCGCGATCATTTATAAGCCCATATGTGTTTTAAGGTATACAATTTCTATTTCTTTGTTACTATTGGTTCTAAAGTCTGTCATAGAATTCGTTAACTAAGAACTTGACCTTCAGAGACCATCTGGGCAACAGCAGTCAGAATAATATCCGTCAATTAAAGTTGTTTTAGACGCAAATAGCACGACTAGTCTCTCTCGTTAATTACTGACTAGCCCAGCGACTAACCCATGCCAGCTTTCATTAATTTACCCGTATGCATTTGAGCAATATAAAGACGCTTCCGCATCGCACCCCGCACAAAAGCGCGAAATCACAATCACAAATCTGGTGATAATTATATGTGAAAGTGGAATGAATCAGATAATAAATGTCGCTCTTAATTGTATTTTCATTTGTGTGTACATATATATGTACATATGTACATATAGTACATATGTATGTAGTTGAAGGAGTAAAGAGTTCGCGTCCTGGTCCAGTCCAGCCAATGCAGGCAAAATTGCTTCGCTAATTTATTCAACGCTGCCCGAGAATGACTAACTGAAATTTGAGGGACTAGGTCGCCTTTGATACGAAAAAGTTCTGTGCGGCTAATCACTTTCTAATCAGTAAGTTATTTCTCGTGCAGGCAACGCAACTCATTGATTGGTAGAGTTATTTGCATTGTTCAGAAGTCGGTTGAAATTGCTTTGAATGGCTTGTAATTTGCCATCGCTGTTTAAAATTTGATGTTTCCGAGTCGACTTTGAGCGCAATAAAAGTGAAGTGATAAATCCAAATCAAGCCGCCCAGACGGAAGCGCAAATCGGAGGACGGGAAGCTCCACATTGGCATTGTGTTTATTTCGTTGGGAGGCACCTCCTTCGAGCTTCTGGGGTCGAGCCCATATCGTGCTGGTTTAAATTTAATTGTTGCTAAATGAATGACACGAGTGTCGAAAATGAAGGGGAGCGTTTATTATCAGATTTAAATAACTATATCGCTTCATAATTAAATTAGAGCGCAGTCGGTGGGAGAATTTTTATTTGCTTGCGGATGCATTAACTTTACAAACAAATAGAAATTATCCATTCTATTTGTTTTTCAGCTGCTTTGAAAATAAACCTCAACAAGAACTCCTCCTTCAGCAACATCAACTACATCAACAAATGACTTCCGGGCAATTAAAATGAAAATGATAATCCTATTTCCCCACCCCCTTTCGCCACCCAAACCCACATGGATATTAATTAATTGTATAAAAACAAGGATTTAACAAAAACCCACCGATTAATGTCGGTAAACTCGGTTTTTTTCACCCACACACCTCCGAACGCAATTATGCAATAAATGCCTCAAAATGTTTGCACAACTTTTAATTATAAATGTTGAATTGCTAATTTGAAATATGGCGAATGCAAATCGCTGGGCGTTGGACGGCGTGAAAGACTAGCCTCGCCACGCCCCTCGAGGGGCTTGCATGCCCTTGCAGAGGGTATACTGACTTCTGTTAAAAGTCAGTAGAGCAGCGATATAAATATATACATACATATATATTATTGATCAGTATCAACAGTCGAGTCGATATGCCCATCTTCGTCTGTAAGTCAATCAGTCCCTGGTTTTGGAAGCTACATGAAACATCTTCTTTTTTTCTATAAATCGGAAATGGAACTGGTCCGGGACTACTATATCACATAGCTGGTAAAGGATCTAACAAAAAATAAATTTAAAAAAAAAATGTAACTTCGTTGTTATTTCTCAGAGACTTTTTTGATTCTTTATACGAACTGTTGTTGTCTGATAACACCTAATTTATTTTTGAAATTTAGTATACCCTTATAGCTGTCATAGGATATTTAATTTATATTTAATTTAATTATATTAATTATATTTAATTTAATATACCAGATTCGTCGCCTTAAGTATTTCATCTGTTTAGGGTATATAAACTCCAGCAAGGGTATATAAGCATCGGCTTGACAAAGCTTTTTTTTACCTGAATTCAGCTCAATCAAAGTGTGAGCAGTAGACTTGTCCGCTTGCAGTATGCAGCGGCACGTAACAGCCTTAACCTGCTTTTCACGGAGCGTGGGGAAAACGAAATACTCGGGAAAACCTCCTATTTAAAAGATGCGTCTCGTAGACGTACATACATAAGTTATTGCTATGCCAATTGAATAAAGGAATAAATTGTCAGAATTTACTTACATTTTTACACCCTTGTTTTGCATAAAGTGGCTTGTGTTAGCGCCTATTAGCACATTAAAACAAATATAAAATCAATTCGCAGAATTAAAATATTTTGTACAAACGTACATAAATACATACATATGTATTTTTCATGTTCTTGCTGTCTATATCCGATAATCAAGATGTTAAGAAGTAATATTAAATATTAATATTAATATAAAGTTATTTTACCCCTTACTCTTAGAGTAAAAGGGTAGTACAAAATCGCACAGCTGGTAAATGAACTATTGAAAAATAAATTTTAAAAAAAAATGTACCTTCGTTGTCTTTGATCAGAAATTGTTTTGATTCTGAACTCAACCGTTCTGTAACAACACGTAATTTATTCTTGAATTTTAGTGTATTCTTATAGGTGCCATAGGAAACGTTCAAAAGACCAATGCAGAAGCCGTAATTGTTGTTTATAACAACAACACAACAATATGTACATATATGTATGTATATATGTAATCTTGATCAGGATCAATAGCCGAGTCGAACTGGCCCTTTCCGTCCGCCTGTACTTCCGTCCGTCCGTATGAACGTCAAGATCTCAGAACTACACTAGCTAGAAAGTTGGGATTTAGCATAAAGATTTTAGAGAAACACTAGGGGGCGTAAGAGTGGGCGTGGCAATATTGTCAAAAATCTTGCGCTGCGTCTTTGTCTCAAGAATCTGTATGCTCAATCTCAACCTTCTAGCTTTTATATTTCCTGAGATGTCGACGTTCATACGAACACGGTCAGGTTGATTCGGCTATTGATCCTGATCAAGTATATATATACATACTTTAAATAGTCGGAAACGCTTCCTTCTGCCAGTTACATACTTTGCAACAAATCGAGTATACCCTTTCACTCGACAAGTAACGGGTATTACAAGATGGAAATGGGCTGTTCGATTCTTCAGCGGGAAATCTAATATTACAGACTGAGTTGTCCCGTTAGTTTCTGCGCGGATCGTCAGACCTCCTCTTTATCGGATTCCTCTTTGCGCTGCTCGCTAAAACCAAGTGCGGCTCAGGTAATTTGACTGCAGTTTGCTTCGTCTCAGATTGGGCTTAATACATTTCGCGAAGAGCGCGTGAATGAGAGTTCAGTTAATTTCTGTTTTTGTGGCTTGTCGCGATCGCAGGCGTGTATGCAAAATAAAGCGCGAATGATTTACGGAAAGCGCTATTAATAAAGTCTCGTTTGACTGTCGATTGCTGTAATTTCAATCCGCACTACCACATCTCACGCAAAAGTTATAACCTATCGAACCTGAAACCCAGAAACTTTTACTTAAACTACGGTAATTCCGGTTTTGGAGAGCAGTAGACTGCTTTTTTCGGCATTCTGAATTTTTATTACCTCTGGAACTTTCTTTTTGTTTTTGTATTCCGCAAAGCGTTGGCCCACATGACATCATTGTTGTACCCTTGAAGTGGCTTACATATACAAGTACATATGTATGTGTGCAATATACAGTAATTGCGACACCGAAAATGCAAAGATTTGTTAATATTTGTGCATATTTTTAACTATTGCAGTCTACAGCCCCATTAAAATAAATAAGAATTATGTAGGAAATAAGGGTTTTAAAATTACGTTAACTTTTATACCCGTTACTTGAAGAGTACATTAAATTAGGATTGAATAAGCTTGTTTAGATTTTGGAATCACAGAGCAAAAGTATTTAATTTTTATGTGGGTAAAAGGTCGTCATCACTGGGTACATCGAAGGCTATCAGCGATGACTTCACTAGCGCAGCTCTGGCCATGATGATCCGTACTTTAAGTAGCCCAACACCGGGTTGAAGGGCTATTTTCCCGTGATCTGATAATTTACGACTCCGCATCGGTCGTATCGATTATCAGCGATAATTAAGACGGTAAACGGCACTTGGCAACCGTAGCTGATAAAATAATCTGTTCAGGCACAGGAGTGATTTGTTGTTGCCCCCGAAATCAGATTTTAATCGTTAATTTCAACAGGCAATCTTAGCTGACTTACTATAAATTTTTCTGTATCATTTTAAAGGACTTAAAGTACGCCACAAGCAGGTATATGAAAAGAAAGAGATTACGTTGTAATCGGGGATTCGCAGAGATAAAAAAAATAGGCTTTGGTCCGGACTTAGATGGCTGTGACTCACCCCTTTTGAATTTGTACGCGAATGTGCATGTTCTTTCCCCTATGCATTCCATATGACTTGCTTTTCAGCTCACCATTTTGCAGTTCCAACTGGCTCCGCGAATGTCAAGTTAAGAAAACTCCTCCCGCTCGACGAAAAAGGCAGCGTCAAAGTCACAAACAATTTGCAAGCAACACTGAGCACTCAACAAGGCGTATTGAAACAAACCCCATTGGTATAGGCAGGTTAACTCCCAACATACCGAGCGCCCACGTAGGCTAATGAAAAATAGTTAAGATATGGAGTATGCAAGATGCGAAATGCTGTTTAAAACTTTCTGAAACAAGCGAAAATGCATAAAGTTCGGTGACTGTAACGTAATTAGACGCCTTGGGATCTTGGGTGGTAAATGCTTTCTCGGCGCAAAGAGATAAACATCCATCGCGGCCTAGACGGCACTTGCCCGGTAATAACGTCTAAAGGTATTGACACATAAATCGCACAAACAGCCAATCGATCAAATTCAAGCTCATTTTCTACCTTTTGTTCATTCACAAGTGTCAATGCAGCCTGTGAGCTTGAAAACTGTTGATAATGGAAAACAAATTCTGACAAAGTATTTGCCCTAATCTTTTTTTACGCAAGACAGTCATGTAGACACTTCGTATGAAGCACGATTGACAGGAATATCAGACCAAGGGATGGGCTCATACATTGTCTATTCTTATTTCCTTGGAGCTGTGAGGGTGGCCTCAGGGATTGATAAAGGCCGTGTCAGATAGTGTTGCAGATAGTATGCCGAGGAGTGGGCACAACTCTCTCCCTTTCTGTTATCTCTTATCGGGCGAACTCACGAGTCGCGGCCAAGTGGCCAAATACAATATGGGAATTGCTTGCTCCAGTGCAGTTATCTCTTATCGCGAGTCTTGCCAAATGGATGAGGGCCTACTTTAATTGCATCAGATATTAGGCGAATGAAATTATATAGCACCGCCGACACGACAGAGGCCGACTTTGCACTAAGCCAACGCATGGGCGCCTCTTCTCGCCCCACGGATTTTCGCAGGCCAAAAATTCTCGAGCGATTAATCTGCCAACGTTGGTCCGCTGGGAAAGATAACGTACATATGCTTGTGTGCTCCAGAACCCGCGGGATTATACAATTTGACTAATTTTTATTGACCGTCTGGGAAACGTTATAAAAATGCTCTGATCCCATCTAATGAAAAGGTGAGATGAAATAAAATTGAGAAGATATTTACAATCCTTTAACCAATTGAGGACCATAAAGGCAAGAAGTGTCAAAGGAAGTGTTTATGGAGTTTTCATTGAAACGAGCCAGTCGAGTGCTCTGAAAAGTTGGCTGGTGGAGGGCAATCGAGCCGGAATCGTAAATGCTAGGCCGCAGTTGGGGTCTCATAAATTAGAAGGCAAATATATTGTGCGGATCATAAACCGATTTGGCATGCCACAATCCCGCCGATATCGCCACCCGACTGCTCCGTTTTGGCCACGTAGTGGTGACGTTGGCTGGAGCCACCACCAAGTACCCTACACACGGGCCACGGCGTCTGGCGAAGGTGTGAAAATGCTTAACTATGGTCAATGAATTGATCAAATATTTGCAGGCGAACGAATCAAATTAGTGATCAATTACCCCATCTCCGGGCTGTCATTTATTGTGCACACCAGTGACGTCACAACACAACCATCTGACGTCAAAATGTCTCGACGAGCACTGAGAGAAGAGTGGTACTGCCACGAGATGGCCGTTAATGACACATCAAATAGAGACGTTGGGACTTCACTGTTCATTTATTCGCCGCCACCGCACAGGTGCACTGGCGCAGATGTAATCGCGGCTTGGCGGTTGGAGTCCATGTCCATGTCTCACTGCGATTCACGTTGCAAAGAAGTAGGTCTACATCTGGACTATGGACTGACTAACGAGATTTTAAGGTGTTGGGGGCTTCGTAATTTGTTTTTCGAGTTTGACTGGCCCCTGCCACCCCCTCTGCCACTTGGAGAGCCGGTCTCGTCTCAGTTTGGGCCAGGCTTCGCGGGCGAGAAGTATTTTGACAAGTCATTGGTCATGGGTCTGTAGCCGCCGCTTGAAATTTGAAATCGGAGAACCAGCGGCAGTGGCAGCTCGCTTGGTGAATTTGTTGTGATTGGCGATTGGGAGAGCTCAGAAGAGCCGTCTCGTCCAAGTCCAAGTCAAGGTGTGGAAAATAACTGAGCTGCGTGATGAGTGAAAAGTTTTCGTAAGCCAAATGTGTTTCCCTATCGAGCAGAGCAGCTGGCAGGTGTTTTTAGAACATTTAGTGCATTTCGATGTTCGGGCTCGGAATTGCAGGTCAAGATAACGGCGCCCAACGGGGTCAAGGTCGGATGGCAGGCGTTCGCCAACATTCATTGGTATGCGTTTAATGCGACTTGGCTGTATAGTGTTTACGCCGCGCCTACGTCAAAAATTTCATGGCTAACGGGGGCGAAGCTCGCTTTACTCGCATTTTTCGGCGTACCAACGTGCCGATAGACACTCGATAGACCCTCGGGGGAGGTGGGGCGGTGCGGTGAGACTGTTCACACTAGCCGTCCTGCAAGCCACACAAATATGTGGCCGACAATGGTCGCTCGAAACTGGCTTATCAATGGCACGAGCGACGGTGGAAAACAGCTTATCGCGGTGACGTCAGGCCGGCAAAGCAGGTGGAGCTGCTAACACCCGCATTAAGGCGACATATACATATTAAATATTTATGTAATTGGGAGTTGTTGTCCCAATACAACATGTCTGTACGGCTGAGCCCGAGCCTCGGTCAGTCCTACCGGCCCGAAAATAAATGTTATATTGCCCTCGGTCACGAATCGGATTGAACCGGAAATCCAGGGCGACACGGCTTTCGTTTCGCTGGGAAAAAGTTGTTAGCAATCAGGCGACGCGTCGGCCAAATGCGAAACCAAAGCTTTAACCGATCCGCCAGCAGCGCACGACGATCAGAAGCATTTTGGAGAGCGTCGCGCGCGGTTACTTGATCGGCAGTTATTTTGTTGGCCTTCTGAGAAGTTAAACGTGACTGAAGTGAAACGGGGACTTTCGACTCGAGCCGGCGGACGAATAAAAAGTAAAAAGTATGTGTATTTCAGGACCAAACTTATCCACTAGGGTATTGGCCAGGACTATGCTACCTGAAGAGTGAAAGAACTCGGTGTCTCGATAGCTGGCGGCTGTTCGTTCCAAGATTTGTTATCATTCGGCCTAATCCCCAATCCGTCTGAAAGCAAAGAGAATGATCGTAAACTTAATGGCGAGCCAATAAAATTGTGTAATTTATAATTGCCATCCAAAACAACGTGAGCTTTTGGATCAAGGCAATCCTCAAAATAATGAGCAAGAATTGTAAAAACAGAGAAAGACTACAAAAAATCAACACCAACGCTAAAAATTCCGTGTTTGAAGATTGCCTTCTGGTTGTAGACAACTCTTAATTTGGTATAGATACGATTCAATTTTATTGTCTAGGTTGCCTCGGCACTCCAAGCGCTGTTCTATCGACCACCAGATTTTTATCCATTAGAATGTTGAGAGTTTCATACAGTGCAATACATTCAGGGATTCACTTTTGTTTTAACAGCCCAGTTCAGCTAGTAGATAACTCAGTGAAAACAGGTTATCGATATCAGTGCGAGCATTGGCTACAAACTTGTAACCACTCCGATCTGACGGTTTGTGAGTACTCGCACTTTGAAACGGCACCAGCGAAAGCTTATCGATCCTCGGAAGAATCAAGGCCGACTTTCGCTTGGCACCCTCGAAATCCAAGCGATCCAATCTGCCGTCTCTTGAGCTCCTCGACATTGGTCCTCGCTTTTACAGCGATTTCGCCAGCTAATCTGAGATTCCTACATTGAACTCTGCCCGATAAGATAAAGCCTGGCGCGTGCTTCACTGGCCCCTAAGCGGCTTATCGGCCGGTGGGGTTGGGCTAAGCCAAATAATGTCAAATTACTTATAGCGCGGGCAGATTATTAGACCGAATACTGCAATTATGTTGTAAATAATATGATTATTACTGGGATTCCCGAATACAAGTCATGAGCTGACAGAAGGCAAACACAAGAACTAACTGCTCTTGCAAACATTAGTTACTGGCGCATCTGATGTATTCGAGATAAAGACATTTTTGTTTTAGCAAATTCAACAACAAATCCATTTTTAAATACAGATGGCGTTCTATGACTCATAGACTATACATTTAAACGGCAATAATGGCAAAAGATTTATCGACCCTAAAATGTACTCGAGTGTCGATCAACTTTACTTTTTATACCCCTTACTCGTAGAGTAAAAGGGTATACTAGATTCGTTGAAAAGTATGTAACAGGCACAAGAAAGCGTTTCCGACTATATAAAGTCTATATATTCTGGATCAAGATCAATAACTGAGTCGATCTAGCCCTTTCCGTCTGTCCGTCTGAACGTCGAGATATGTACGAACCACAGGAACTACAATATAAAAGCCAGGAGGCTGAGATTCAGCATACAGATTCTAATATTCATTATGAAAATTAAAATTAATCAATGATTTGATGACTGCTAAGCTTTGAGAGTTTCAAGTGAATGCTAGATTCCGCTTTCATACATATTTCTTATTATTTTCTTACGGTAATTTTGGAATTCTGCCAATATTTGTTTACTGTATACTAATACTGGTTTTGCAATCAAATAATTCATCAAATATCCACATTTCAATGGCAATCGCAACAAGCATTCATAAACCAAAATCACCAGTCATCGTACATTGCCGGACCAGTTTAGACTGATGAATAACTCAATCCAATCCGGACATAGCCAAACAAAAACAAATGATAACCAACAGCAAGCTTGAATAAGAAATTAAATTTGGTTTCCTGTCTGTTCTATTGATCAGCTTACGCAACTGTTTTCTTATCGAGTGGACTGATATAATAATTGTTCTGATTAATTTAGGACCTTAGTATGACGACCAATAACATAAGTATGTTATTATGATTAGATTTAATTATCTAACACGGTTAGATGTTAAACAAATATGTCATTAACCGATCTTATTCTTCCCAGCCATGACCAATCTCTGGAAGGCATTGACGCGTCGCAAGACGGAGGACGTGAACGAAGGCGAGTCCCAGTTGGCGCGAGTGCTGAACCTTTTCGATCTGACGGCTTTGGGAGTGGGCAGTACTTTGGGACTGGGAGTCTATGTGCTGGCTGGTCAGGTGGCCTTCAATATTGCCGGGCCAGCGGTGACCATTTCCTTCCTGATTGCGGCCATCGCGTCTGCCTTCGCGGGGATCTGCTATGCGGAGTTCGCCGCGCGAGTGCCCAAGGCGGGAAGCGCCTACGTATACAGCTACGTGACCATTGGAGAGTTCGTCGCCTTCACCATAGGATGGAATCTCATTCTGGAGTATGTGATTGGCACAGCCTCAGTTGCGCGCGGCCTGAGCGGATATTTCGACTCTCTGATCAACAACAACATGTCGAAGGCATTGAATGAGTCGATGCACATCGACGTCGACTTTCTGGGTGACTACCCCGATTTTTTGTCCTTCGGCATGGTGCTGCTCCTGGCGGCCATCCTCGCCTTTGGCGCCAAAGAGTCAAGCTTCCTGAACAACATCTTCACCACAGTCAATCTGGTTACGATCGCTATCGTCCTGGTGGCTGGCGCCATGAACGCCAACGTCGACAATTGGCGCATCCCGAAGAAAGATGTTCCCGAGGGCTTTGGCACGGGAGGCTTCATGCCGTTCGGCATTGCTGGAGTGATGGCCGGAGCTGCCAAATGCTTCTACGGCTTCGTGGGGTTCGACTGCATCGCCACCACGGGCGAGGAGGCCATCAACCCAAAGCGCAACATTCCGCTCTCTATCGTGGTGTCGCTGATCATAATCTTCCTATCCTACTTTGGAGTGTCCACGGTGCTGACTATGATGCTGCCCTACTACAAACAGGACAAGGATGCACCTTTTCCTCACGCTTTCGATTCCGTCGAGTGGTACACCATCAAGTGGATTGTGACCATAGGTGCTGTGTTTGCGCTCTGCACTAGTTTGTTGGGCGCCATGTTCCCACTGCCTCGCATCCTCTACGCCATGGGCAAGGACGGCATATTGTTCAAGAGGCTGTCCACAGTGAACAGCTACACGAAGACCCCGCTCCTGGCCACCATTGTGTCTGGAATCTTTGCGTGTAAGTACGCTGTCAGAAAGTGTCCTCTGTCCCCTTATTTATGACTCTACGTCCATCCCTTTCTCAGCCATAATGGCCATGCTCTTTAACCTGGACCAGCTTGTGGACATGATGTCCATCGGAACCCTGTTAGCATACACCATCGTGGCAATTTGCGTGCTAGTGCTGCGCTACCAGGACGAGGAGATGACCAAGCTGGTGTCTGTCAAGGCACCGAATGTTTTCCGGCAATTCTTCAACGGCAACTCCTTCCGGGAGCCCAATTCTATGACCTCGTCCATCACCAAAGTCGGCATTGTGGTGTTCGCCATCTTTTGCCTGGTCTGGTGCTCCCTCCAGAAAGTCTTCGACCTGGACAGCACCGGCGGAATTGTGGCGCTCAGCTTGGTGGGCGCTGTGCTAATCCTCATCTGCGTTGTGATCGGCATGCAGCCGGTGTCGACCATTGAGCTCACGTTCAAGGTGCCGCTAGTGCCGTTCGTGCCGTGCCTCAGCGTCTTTGCGAATTTGTACCTGATGTTTCAGCTGGACCTGAACACATGGATCCGCTTCCTCATCTGGATCGTGATCGGCTACGTGATTTACTTCTGTTACGGCATGCGGAACTCCACGCAGATAAGTAGGAGCCGCAGTCACGCCGAGGTGGCGGCAAGCGCTCTGCAGAACCAGGGACAGCACGTGAATCCCGGCTTCGAGCCGGACTACAAGGTCGAAAATGGGGGTCGACCCTACGAGTTCTCCGAGAAGCTGTAAGGGCCAGCTCTTCTAGCCGCGTACTGTAAACCTTTTCTACAGCTTAAACTTCGTTCACCTTTGCATCTTCTTCTGAATAGTAACAAGACTCCTCTGCCTTCTTAGCTAGCACGTTTATGTGAGAGAGATGAATAGATTGCGCATGGAAATTAAATGGATCTGCCATGGGTCGGCTTTGTTGTTCCGGCCCTGGGGATCTGTTATTTCTGTGCGCCTCAGGACTTCTAGAGGGAGCTCAGAGCAAACTCTATTTTACCATTTTAATGTTTTATCCCCATTTCAACAATCCAATTTTAATCAGCCCAAACGATTCCGCCGCAATGCCCCGTTTGTTGTGATATTTGTAAATATACCTATATATAGATTAATATTGGTCGCATATTTGTATGTTTGTCACAATTACTATCGTTATGTAAATGGAATTGTATCATATTATGTGTGTCATCGCCCCGCGTAGCCGCATTTAGTGTTTAAGCTCTTTAGCTGCTAAGCCTCCCGCCCACATTTGTTATTATTAGCCAAAAGAGAAACGAATTTTGTCCCTTCTTGATTATTAAAAATGCAATAATGTTCAACATAACGTGTTTGGTATATTTAATTGAGATGTGAACCCAGCCACCACAGACAAATCCTTGCGACCCGAAACCGGAATGAGATATGGGGTTCATAAATATTTATCCACGGACTAGAGCTCCATTCTTTGCAACTTTGCAGGCCTCAGCGACAGAACTAAAACTTCTCCATGGGCTTGAGCAGCCCCTTCCGAACGTATTTATTTGTTCTTTTTGGCAACTAGGACTGGGTGTGGCGTAGAGTCCCGAACCAAGTCCAGGACCCACTCTGTTTGCTAACCGGCTTAGTTAAATGGCAAAGAATCTGGCCTCCGACGCTCTTCTCCTCCTCCGCTTTCTCCACTCCTCACAAATATCTAAGCCCTGGGAAACTTCAAGAGTAAATAGTCGGGGCGGGTCGAAAAAATCGCAGCGCAGAGCCAAAAAGCCAGATAAAAGTTGCTTGGATATTGCAAACAAACACACACACACACACACACACACACACACACACACACACACACACACACACACACACACACACACACATCGTAGCACATATGAATGAATGGGACGGGTCCTGAATATGCCAAATGGAGGATTGCCATCGCCGGATGGTCCACAAAGGCGTCCACTGAGAAAATACAATTGTTTTGTCCGGACTTCGCCTTAGCCCCTTCTATTTCAATCTCGCCCTAGCACTAATTTATGCACTTTAAAAGCATATCAAATGCTTACGTGGCGGCAGGGAATGGCAGGCGGACGGCAAAAAAAGGATATTGCGGAGAGGAGTGTAATTTGACTTTTGTGTCTTTGCTGCGCACATATGCGGAAAAATGCAGTTTTTCACACGCTGCTATGTGAGCATTGGTGAGCATAAGCCCTCGGCGCATTTCTTTCCCACTTTCAATGAAGCCGCCAGAAACTGCCTTAAAGTATGCTTAAAGCCCAGTCAGATACGATCAGATCGTTCCAGCGACCCACCCATTAGGCATGGAACGTGGAACGTTCTTCGCCCCAAAGCCTCAACAAGAGTGTAAACATTGTGTATCTATCCGAGATTGGCACATTTTACATGGCAGATTCGTATCTGACGGGTGTAAATGCTGCGAGTGGATAGCGGTATTAAATGGCCACATTCTGCCGGCCTTGCGGATGCAATTTTCATTTTATCGATTCACATTCGCCGCAGCCCCTCCCAGTATGCAACGCAATTTGCTCTGCGATGGGGCTCAAATAAAATGTCGGCCTAAAAGTATCCGTTGCGATGCAGCGCTAGGTAGATAAATAAACAATAAATGCCTCAGATGGCCACTGGCCATAGTTCGATGGGTGAGGGAGGGGAGGAGCTCCAGCCATTTTAGGCGCTTATTGCGCGCACTCTACGTTTGTGGTTTCATTTGTGAGTTTTAATTAAATACGTTTAAATATTTGTTATGTCCGAACGACCAGAGACAGCAACAGCAACAGCAAAAGCGACAGCACAACAAACAACGAGCATGAATGGGGAGGGAGGCGGGGCTGAGGGATGGAGCCTCGGCATCAGTGCACCTGGTAAATATTAGCGAAAAATTAGCTAAGTATTTTAAGCGCAACATGTTCGTCCTGCGGCTTTCAGCACCAACATCCCCAGCATCCTGGCGAACGGCCCCATGGGCTCCGGGGCAGCGAGCCGGGGGAGTGGACTTCTGCACATCATTGGCAAAGCTTTCGGTGCGTGAGCATTTTATTTATTTATAAATAATGCATAATTCATTTAAAATGCGTGCGTAAAATTACTGCTAAGTGCTTAATCCTGTAAAATGTAGCAGGAAGCGAGGCGGGCCGCTGGAGTCGACCGGATATTGAGTTGCATGTATTCTTCATGAACCTATAGCACAATAGAGCGATTTAGGAGCATCGGAGCACCAAAGCCCTGCCATTATTAATTTCTTTTCAATTACAGAAGGCCCTCAGATTGCCATTTATGCTGGGGCTCATTTGCTTTTTACTCATTGTAAATGGGCCTATTCCATGTTATATGTTCTATGTTCTATGTTCTATGTTCTATCCGGCACTCCGCAGACCAATTAATACAAATTTTCAATTTGCAAAATAGAATAAAAACCGAAATTGCTAATGATTCTGGTTACTTCATTCGCCGCCCAACGCCGCCCAGCCGCCCCTCCCTTCTGGCCAATGCAATTTGAATGCGCAATTTTGTCAAAGTCAAATAGTTCAAAATGTACATGCGGTCGGCAAAATCAAATTAACTTTTAGCGCGAATAAATTTTCCACAGCCACAGTGCGGTGCACTTTTTAAATTTGAATTTCGCATTCATTGGCAGTTCGCTGGCAGCTGGGGCTTGTGCACATAATAGGCGATCGACATCAATTAAGAAAATAATCCGCGCATTATGCGAATGCGAAGAGCGAAAGCGGCTAGTATATAAATATTGTTTGACATCAACCGCGACAGGAAGGCCAAAAACGCCTGTCGGGTGGGCGGAGTGGTTGGCCAACTGGCGATTTTGTGAATTAAGCGGACGTATTCAGCATACGCTAAGCGGGCGAAAAAAGGTCGTAATGATGACACTCCGGATAAGGGTGGAACCGACCACGATGACAGGTGCTGCCCGCAAGGACATGGAATTTATGGACTCGAGTGCTCGAAACTCGCGCACCCGCACACTGGAAATAATAGGAGGATAATGATAATCCGAGCGGACTGATTGCAAGGCGTACATATATTTTCAATTAACATTTTCCAGATGCTCAAACTAATTGCATTTTACGTGTGTCATCGGAAAAGAGCCCATCCACTAAATAAACGCACCATGTAAACGCACCTATGTATTTATTTATGCACAGTAGGAGCACGCACACACACGCACACGTGAGATACGGTTAAAGTGCATTTCACTTCCGGCCCAAATCGTTGTCGCAGCGAGCCGTTTAAACAAATTCATAATACGCACTGTTGCACGGCTCGCACCTCTTGATTATTTCAGATACGTGGACAGCCCACATGGCCGTGAAATCGCATTCGGCCTTTGTGCAAATCAAATCATCGGAATGGGGCGTGGCCAATGGGGCAGGTGGTTGGGTGGCGCAGGAGCTGGTGTGTTTGTGTTTTTGATGGCCGTAATGAAAAGATCAAAAGCCCATTAAATGGCCTTTGGACAAAGACAAAAATACCAACGACACGAATAAAACGGCGAGCATAAAAACAATGCGCGCCGCTTAGGGCCACAAAGTATGCATAAAATTTGGATTGCACATACCGTGGTCCAAAGGAAAGGTGGAGAGATTGCGCTTGCAAAACGAAAAATAACGGCGCTATTAAAGGGGTTATACATGTTATACATACATATGTATGTACATACAAACATGCATGTGCATGCATGTTTAAATGGGCTGTAAAGCAGATTTAGCCAAATATCGAGATAGCTGTGCTCCCCAGATGCCTGTGGACGGACGGATGGCGCCTAATGCAAATCAAATTTCGCATCTTCGGCCCTCAATCACAATTCACACAATGTTGCCAATGTTGCCTGCGACTGTCCCAAATCCACTCAGCTGTCCAAATTAGTCCGATGCAGGGGTAGGGGGGGATAGGTGGTGCGTCACAGTGAGAAAACTCAATTTGCTCCGGAAATAGATCGCTCTGCAGCTCGGCCTCGTCCCCGTTCGTCAATTGCCATCAATTTGACTAACGGTATTGCAGCCAATTAACAAATTAATTGCCTACTTTGCTGGCTGAATGTGAAGGAGGCGCACAAACAGGCTCGCAAACCAGCGGCCAATTCCCAATGGCATCTTAGTTTTATGAGCAAGCACAGCACAGCCACAAAGTATAAGCGCTAATGAAATTTTCAGCACAGACGGTTCTTTGGTGGGTTCAGTGTTGGGCGGTGATGTGCGATAAGGGGGCGTGGCTAGGCGGAGAACCAGAGGTTGCGCAGCCCGTGGACGGTAGGGGGCGTGTTTGCAAAGCTTTTAATATAATGACACATTATCATGGCAACGTTGGCGATGTCAAAGGCACGGCGAGTGCACACTAGTGTCCTTTAAGCCCTTTCACTCCAGCAGATTGCCGAAACGGTAAACAAGTCGACGCACGGCAAGGTAATGCGACGGGCAGATATCGACGCTTCCGGCCAACTTCGATTGAGGGAAGGTGCACACATCCTTAAGATGCTAGGGAATCTGATTCTTTTCTATTCTGTTAGGTGATGTTCAGGCAAATCGTAAAAACGAGTTTTTAACACGAACAAAATGAATAAAAAAAAAAGTAAAAAAGTCGAGAGGCCACCGCCACATTCTCGATTCCTATTAAAAATGCAGTTGCTGCGGCAATTGTTCCAACAATGATAGTATCCACAGGGCCAATAACACAGCAGCATCCATTTAATTTAATTTTAATGCAAAACACATCCCTCAACGGTGTCATGCGTCCTGCTGGCCCATTGGCAAATGACCCCTACCACTTTGGCAGTCGTTTCATAAAGCAATCCTATAATTGGGATGCGGCTGACGACGGGACAATGCATAAATTCTGGCGCAGTTGCTTATTATTATTACTGCCGATTGTCGCTGTCATCGACTTTATTTGCCTTTTGTCTGTGTTTGTCGAGTGCCATTCGGAATCATATGGCCCATCGCTTGGTGTTCGATAGATGCAACCATCCATTTCGCAGGTGCCGCAGGTGCCGCAGGAGCTACATAATCGTGTTGATAGTTGAACAGTGGCCAAAAGCGCCGAGTGGGGAGCACAAAAATAGAAACGGTGCACTTTTACGAAGATTCTGTCGCTATTTGGTGCTATAATGAGCAGCACGATTCTTTGATCGAGCGAAACATTGATGATTTGTACCTGAAGATCGTGAAGCGAATCTGCAAATCGTTTTCAAGGTCAGCTTTCAAGAGCTTTGTCGATATTTTCTTTTAAACTGGAGTAGAACTTTTGGAGTGGCTGGCGTGTGGAGTGGTCGGCTGGTGGGGCACCCTGCGATATCATGCTAAAAACTCATACATAACCAGATCTTGGCTATCGCAAGGCTCTTCCACATTAGCTCCATCAAGCACTTACACGAAGCATCGCCGACGCACGGCACGAATGGACGATACACTTCACTTCGCAGACCAGTTCCAAAAATAATTGTGCTCAAGTGCGTGGTCGAATGCGGATCGACAAATCCGGCAAGCAAAGACCAGAGTCGCTGTCATCGACCAAGTGGTTAATAAGTTCGTTGTTGGGTTTGATGAGCACTCGACTCGGCGGGTATGATTTCATCTCGGCTGAGTTCCGCCTACCATCTAGATTGGTAATGGAAACTGTAGTCCAGCAGGCCTGCCAAAGGCCGGCTATAAAGACGCGGACGATATGGAACAAGACATCATTGGGTTCAATACTAGCGACACAGCAACACCTTCAGTTAGCTCGAATAGTTCGTTAATCAACTGCAGAACAGAACTATAGCTTCAAAATGGTATGTTTCAGCTCGCCCGTCCTCCAATCCAATAATAATTTCTAAAGAAAATTTAAAGGCAATGCTCATATTGCAATTTAGCAATTTAGCAAATCAGTTTTCCCAAATTTACATTTGTCGTTAACATTTTTATTGCGCAGAAACTCTTCACCGCCGTCCTTGCCATCTGCCTAGTGGCCTTTGCGGCAGCCCAATCTGCTGATCCCGCTGCTGCACTGGAGCCTTCCTCCGAGTACCTGCCTCCCGTCGGCGAGGCGGAGGCCGCCCAGCTTTCGGAGAACGGATATAAGTACAGGACCGTGCGCCGGCTGAAGCTGCGCCACCGCCGCGAGGTGCCTAACCAGGAATACCTTCCTCCCGTGGAAAACGCACCTAGCCAGGAATATCTGCCGCCAGTAGATGCCGCCGCCATTGGTGACACCAAGGTTGCCGACGACGGCTACCGGTACAAAACGGTGCGCAAGCTTAAGTTCCGTGCTCGCCACCGCCGCGACGTCTCCGAAATCGCTGAGCCCAGCGGCGAGTACCTCCCACCCGTGCAGGTTGAGCTTGCTCCCGAGCTAAAAACCATTCTTGGTGATGATGGCTACAAGTACAAGACAGTGCGCCGTCTCAAGTTCCGCCGCCACCGCCGCGAGGCTGTCGCCGAAGAGGCTGCTGCCGAGTCCGCACCCAACGGAGAGTACCTGCCCCCCGCTGAGGCTGCCGCTGCCGCCCCCGCTGCCGCCGAGGCCGAGCCAAAGTCCGCTGAGGAGGGCACTGAGTTGGCCAAGGACGGCTACCGCTACAAGACTGTGCGCCGTCTGCGTTACCGCTACCGCCACTAGGCCTCCGATCCGAACCTGGGCACATTGAACCAAATTGATCCTGAAAGTACACTCAAGAAGTAAAGTCGAACGGGCCTCGTCCAATCGACTGACTTCTTCTTTTGGCCCTTCCTAATACTTATTCACTCAGTTGTCACAGCATATGGAATAATAAAATTTATTCACAAAAAATCAGTGAAGTTCTCTAACATATTTCCAGCTTAGAGCCACAAGAATGGTATCAACATTAGCATACTCCCCAAATTGCACATTAAATAATAATATTCAAATGTAAAAAACGGCTCGGCTAGGAGCTCAAGCCAATGGGCGAAATGGAATCGCAATCAATGGCCAAGTAAGTAAAGGGCAAAATGCAAGCGGAAAAACGGTTGGCCCTCCTCGCCAAGAGGGCAAAATTCTATTTTTAAATTAAGTGCGCCTTTTTGGAAGCACAAGGAGCAGCCGGAGCGGCAGGAGTAGGCACTTTGAGTTCGCCGACATCTCGTCTCCTGCTCGACTGGGCCTGGGACTGGGCATCTTTTTACGGTCAACTTTTCGTAATATTATTTTGCATTTATTTGCACAAAGTTGATTTTTCCCTGATTTCTTTGTTTTCTTTGCTTGGCTTTGCGGGCTGCCAGCCAAATTACAATATTGTAGCGGCCTTGCTCCTGGAACGATGTGCTGGGTTCTTGGCTGGTGGTCCACTGAGCTAGGGGAGGACCGAAAGCAGCTGCAAAAGAGTAAATAAAACATTTTTTGCTCTCCAAACACAAAGTTTCGTAATTGAGCGCCTGACTTTTGCTAGCTGGCTCAGGCCAAAAAGGTTATCAACGGGTTCAGATCCAGTAAGATATCAAAATGAGCTTCCGTCCCAGCGGATTGTTGAAGGGGAGCATTCGGACACGGTGCTATCAAAACCTCTGTGACCTATGTCACAGAAAAAGTTGTTCAAATCAAGCACCCGGTTTAAAGCCAATTAAAGATTTCATGATACCGACACATTATTTGCTTGTTTTTCTACCAATCGTCTTTAAGGCCATAGGTGTTTTTTGTGACACCCTGATTTTAATATCCGTTATTAATACGAATAAAATATTCGTTGTGAAGTGCATGTGAAGGGAAGAGTATGCGACGCACAAAGCTGTCTGGAGCGCACATGGTTAAATGGTTTTTATTTATTAAATATGTCATTAGTTATATATATTATTTATATTTTAGTATAAAAATATCTAATGGGCAATACCATTTCAAATGTAAGAAATGTAACTGACCATAATTCGTAATCTATGATATTAACACAAACATTAACATATGTTACATTTTGAATAGTAACGTAGCTTGAGCGGTTCAAAATTGTACTACTCATCCGCACTGTTGCCGATCAGATATATTACACTGGACAACAAAAACAAATTAAAAAAAGAAAAGTGCTTAGCTTATAGACTTATTCAGAAATTACATGTTTCTGAAAACTCTTTCCGATCAAAAACAACGAAACTATGTGTTGCATTATCTTCATTTATTTATACAGATAGCTTTAAAATTGCCAGAATACTTTCTGTCGAAACGACATTTGATACCGATCAAAAAAATAATTAACATGGTAATTAAAATGAAATGACGCCAATCCATCCAGATGATTTGGATGTATTACATCAGGTATTAAAATACTCTTTGATACAAGTATTTTTTATCGGCATGATGACTCTCATGTTTTTGCGTTAAAATTTATATAAGTAAATTTACATACTTTTAACCTATAAAACCGATCCACTCACTAATGCATCAGAGGCTTACTGTAGCCGACGACTGAAATGGCGAACAAACTCTTATCGATAAATTATCGAATCTCAGCTGATTTCGGACTTTTCAAGAACTTAAAAAGTGCATTTATATTTTCTGTAATATCCCATTGCTAAGAAAAATGATAAAAATTAGCGATGAAAAGACCTGGCAGAGCAGCAGAGACTCAGTCTACGAAGTTGGCGACTCGTATAGCGGCCAGAATGCCAATCGACCTCTGGTGGCCACGAACTGCTCCGAATATGCGGTGGCCCATGCAAACTGCCAGTTGCGTCCGGTTCGTCGATTTGCGGAGGTTTCTCTTCTGCCGGACATCCTGGAAACCATGAGAAACTTGGGCCTAAACCGGTTGCTCCGACTGCAAAGCTACACATGGCCACACTTGGCCGGAGGATCTGGGCACGGGGCGATGATTGTGGGGTCTCCGGCCAGTGGTCGCACTTTTGCTTATATACCACCTGTTTGCCATGCTGTTTCCAGAGCTCTAATGGATTTCACAGGTCAGTGCGAGGATGTGGAGCACGATATCTCTCAACCGGATCGCTATGGCCCCATAGCATTGATCCTCGTACCGGATCTGCGACGCGTTCACCAGGTCAGCGCGATGTGTCTAGCCCTGCTGCGCAAGGCGCATAAGAATGACTCCGTTACATTGGCACTCAATGTTTCCTCCACGAAAAGTTCACAGTTCTTCCTCAAGCTTTTGAACGGAGTTGGTTGCCTGGTGGCCACTCCTGCTCAGCTGGTATGGTTTTGGCAAGAAGCTCCTGGCCTAATGCGATTTCCGTGCCTGCAGTTCCTAGTGTACGACGACGTGGACCTGATGTCCAGGGAGCAGCTACAGGACGTTCAGCAGGTGCTGCAGGAGATCCTCCCCCTGTCACACTCTCCCCAAGTGGTAATGGTTTCGAAGTCATATTGTCACACGCTGATGTCCAAATTAAGAGCTGTCAACGATAAACCGGCTCTTGTATTCGGCGATATACTGGAGGCTGCCCTTTACGGCGGAACACGTATACGAATCTCCATAATGCGCTCAGAAGCTAAGGCCAACGCAGTGGTCCAAATGCTGCAGCAGTGTTCCCCCGAGGAGTTCCGAACGGTTATTTTCTGCAGCGATGACGGGGACATGCAATGCCTCGTGGCAGCTTTGGAAGTTCAACACTACAGTTGCCTACCTTACTACCAGACTGCAGACCTGGAGGTTAGGCAGCAGGTCCATAGCTGGCAGGCAAGAAGCAACGGTGTTATTTTGCTGTGCACAGACAATTGTCCGGAGCTGGACATTCGAGATGCGCACACCATAATTCATCACAGTATGAGTCACTCGTGGAGCAAGTTTAAGTTAAGGCACCTCAAAATATCCGACAATCTTTGCAATATGGTGAAACCTACAGCGAGCATTGTGAAGAAGCCACTGTATTCTCTGGTGCTCCTTGACGATAACAATCACCGTCAATTGCCGCGTCTCGTAGACTTTCTTCAGCTGCACCAAAAAGTGGACCACCGCTTAGTTGAGGTGGCCAAACGAATACGGCAGGAGTTGGGAAAAGCCAGAAACGACCAGCATCAGTTGTGCGATCAAATCCTAGTGCTGGGCAAGTGCTACGATCCTGTTTGCGAGAGTCGTCATCGCCTGTCCCATATCGACAGGAGGCCTGATTACTTGCCCGCGTCTGGAGATGTCAAGGTTCAGCTAGTCAAGGTTTACTCGCCGACACATTTTTGCGTTCGCCTACTTGAACATCTACCGCCCAAAGGCACGTGGCGGATGATGGAATATTCGGCTGTACAGGAGTTCCGCATGCAGTTGACGCAGATCAAGGAGCCCCGACGCTACTGGCCACCTGTTGCCGGAGCAATTTGTATGTACCACACCACATTTACCAAGGAGCGTGTTCGCGTCCTGAAGGTGGCGGCTATAAAAAACACGAACATAGTTCAATCCGATTTGACAGTGAAACTCCAGGCCCTAGACGTTGACACGCGGATCTTCTCTACGAACTGTGGAAAACTGTTTGAGTGTCCGGAGGCGTTGCAGCAGGAGGCTCCGTTGGCCTGCGATCTGCGCCTTCCAGGCTGGGTGCCTTATTTCGGCGAGCGCAGCTGGACTGAAGAAAATATTCGCAATGTAAATTTAATTCTGACCCAACTTCCAAAAGATCACTTCCTGCAGGCCAAAATACTTTTCGTCGCCGCAGGAACTTTGTTTGTCCAGGATCTGGTAGCCATAATGTATGCGGACCAATTTAAGGCGCATGTGCGGCACCTAAGCCTAGCAAGGCGTCTTGTTGAAGCAACCTTAGTCAAAAGAAGTGAGAATGCTGCCGAAATGATCCGGGAATTTTTTGCGGAGGTGATAATAGAAGACGATATAGATGAGAACGTTCAGGATTCCAAGGAAAAAGCAAATAGCAAACCACATGAAAAAATGAAAGGTAAGATGACAGATCAACCGGCCAAGCTGCAGAGTCAGCCGCCTTTAAGCGGTAGGTGTCTGCGACTAGCCAATATGGCTCACGAGTCGGTCAAGGAGAATCAGCTGCATCAGGAACTGCAAGAAAGACGATATGAAACCCCGGAAATACCACACCAATCCAACGAATCTGACATCCCTCAATCCAATGAAGACAGATTTTCCCAACTGTATGAGTGTATCATGAATTGCGCCTCTTTACAGCTGGAAGATGAAAGTAAACCGGCAAAGCATCCTGACCATGTGCTCAGCGAGTCAGTTGAATTCCATAAAATTATGACAAACGAGGATGCTACACCTGACCATACTCAGGAGAAGACTGCATTACTACTACTTCCTAACAATGTAGCGAGACCGTCCGTGACCTACTATCAGACCATGACTACCTTAGAGTTTCAGGTGTTTCTGCCAGAAGATGACCATGACTACAAGGCGCTACTGCTCGGAGCACAGTTGTTCTTTAGGGCAATCTCCAAATCCTCAGATTTAATTCTGCAGTTTATTATGACCCTCAGATTTCCATACAGCTCAATGAGTCATAACATCCGCGGACGGACTGTGTACATAAGTGTCAAAAAGCTGCTGGCCCTTATCGATCCATTGGCATTCAGAGAGTATCGATTTCTAAAGCCCAATCACGATTTGTTCGATAAGGTTGATAAACAACTACAGGAGACACAGAATCGATTGGTTCGTTTCCTGGAGGATATGAATTATGTGAAACGAAATTTCGAGGGACAGGAAAAGCGCGAGACCAGTGAGGACGAAGAAGTGAATGTGGAAGGGATTGAGCGTCCAGACTGCCATAAAATATGGGACTTATAATCAGAAACTAAAAAGAAAAGCCATTTATACATTTACAACTATTGTTCTTTTCATGGGGCCACGAAGAAATATAAGGTTGAGACTGTTCAAAACAATCACACAAATATATATTTCCTAAAATGGTCTTTTGACTCAGGTAAACTATATATAAGGAAAAGGTAAATAGCATGAAAGGAATAATAAACTAGAAAAAATCGTGTGCTCTTGAGTATTAAAACCTGTAAAATGTTTTGGCAACGCTTCAGAAAAAATCTTGAAATAAAAAACTGGTTTCAAACGTTTAATTTAATCAAAACTGTCTTTTTTTAACCCGTAACTCGTAGAGTAACAGGGTTCACTAGATTCGTTGAAAAGTATGTAATAGGTAGAAGGAAACGTTTCCGAACATCTATGATATATATATTCCTGATCAGGAACAACAGCCGAGTCGATCCGGTCCTGTCCGTCCGTATGAACGTCAAGATCTTAGCTAGAAAACTAGAAGTTTGATTCTAGAGCCATAAGACATAAGCCAGTGCTATCTTGCTGCCCCATGTTGCCACGCCCACAAATTGCGACAACTTTTTGCCACGCCCAATCTTAAGCGCACAAACCGCCCTAAGCTTCCACGCCCACACCTTTGAACACTTTTTAAATTTTTTCTTATTTTATTCACCTGTATTCCAGAAAACATGAAATTTCGTGACCTTTGACTAACCCGCAAGGGTATATACAATATAGTTTTCAAAGATCTTTATCGATATAGTTAGTATTAGCACAAAGAAAGGTAGATTTTTTCAGGATTTTCGATCTGCAAATGAGGAGTGATAACATTATCAAAAAGATAGGGCTGGCTGACAATTTAAAGATTCCTTGTTTGGAATGATTGAAAAAACTTGGCAAGCAAATCGACTATTTCCTGATTCGATTTTACCGCTTTTGCGTTTAGTGCTAACGAAAATAAAAAACTTTTCAGATTTTGTGCGAACTGAAACTTACAATGGTTTAAATAATTCCTGTAGCACTGAGCATTAAGCACGGTAAAATTTAAGCGAGCACTTATATATTTAGAAAGAATAGACTGAGAACCGGTGCTTTGAAGTTTTGTATAAAGTCTAGACATTACATTTCTTAGGTGTGTCAACTCTTTATTAAACCAAGGAGGTTTGTTAGAGATTGTCGGATAGTCCTTCGGAACACAAGAGTTAAACAAATTATGTTGCAGGACGAATTAAAGACAGCTATAATGTGGAAGTTAAGATAGTTTCATCCGAATACCAAGTGATACTGATAACTTGCTGCGACCAATACCTCCTGAAAAACAGTTTTTCTTTGATGTTTGCTCAATATTTTAGTGGACGGCAAGCTCCAGAAATTTATTTCATTATCCCAGCTCTTTTGGCAGGTCCAATTAGCAGCGATTGGATAAAAAACAGCAGCTCCTGGAGCACTTAGGCGCAGCCAAAGTCAAACACGCAGAAACCCAGATGTAGAAACTTTTTCCCAAGCGGAAACTTTTCAAGCGCAAGCTTATGAAAAATTTAAAATTATGGCTGCACCTGAACTGGGCACAACCGACCAGCAGCTTGACCCAGGTCGGGGCTCTGCTTAAATTTAGCATATAGCATTTGCCATTTGCGTTTGCGACAAGGCAATTCAAAGCCGAGACAGGCAAATTGAGGTGAAGTACTTAAGGCAAAAGCGGCTTGAGTCCGTCCGCCTCGTAAGCCGATACGTTAAAAAAAGAGCATTCCAGGGGCGCCGGGTGCTTGGAGAACAGATGGAGGTCGCATATCGGTAGTAGGGGCTCACAGTTTGTTGGTTATCTGCTTTGTCTGAGATTTTCTCGCCGACTTTCCCATTTTCTGCTCCCACCGCTATCAATTTGCCTTTTGGTTCCATTAAAAATCCATTTAAAGAAATATCTTCATCGTCTTGCGCTGGCTAATCTACACTGGACTGGTGAGACATACCATTGACGCTTAGCCAAATGAATCGGAAAACACAGGAGCCCGTTTGCAATAATGCTCTTTATGCTGGTTTATATACCCCGTACTCGTGGTGTATACTTGGTTCGTTGAAAAAAATGTAACAGTTATGTATAATTAGGAATGCAAATTTTCTTGACGCCTATGTGGTGTAAGCTTCTTTCCAACTGGTATAACAGATACCTTTCTTTCTTTTCTCTCTTGTTATTTTTTAAGGTTCGTATAAATAAATAAAAAATAAATACTCCATCGCTCTACCTCATAAACATAAATTCTCCAACCCACCCCGGGGTTTTCGACATTCAGTTAATAGACACCTAATAATGCAGACTAAAAATAAAGAAAACACAAACAAGGAAACCCTACAATAAACCATTTTTAAAAATCAAGAATCAACTTAAGAACAACAACTATACTCTACTATGAATAGATGGGTCTCGAAACAAGGAAATAGTAGAATTTGCAATAACTACAAAAGGCGAGACACTGAAACAAGCTGTCCTCCCAAGATACTCCTTATTATTCTCATCGGAAGTCATCGCCATCTTAGAAGCAATAAAAATAACGTTAAAAAAAGAATAGAGGGAAAAGATGCATATGCTCCCACTCCATGTTCACAATAGAAGCAATTAATAAGATAAACAATACACCATTCTATAACGATCAGCATTAAACATGTTCCTAAATTCAAAATTCTATGGATGTCCAGTCATATCGGCATCAAAGACAATGCAACAACCCTATTAACCGTCAGAAATTATAATGGCACCGATATAAATATTTATAAAAAAAAGGCCAACATGACAAAACCAATTAGATTAGGAATTCATCTCCCTGATACCTACCAATCTATAACCCCAAATTATCGAAAACATTACCGATGATACCAAACACTGTAAAAACTATTATGTACCCAGAAGAGAAGAGAAGAAAAGAGATATCACAAAAATCGTGAGGCTACGTAGGACACACCAGACTGACCCATGAGCATCGATTCTCCCAGCCAATCAACCGTCAATGCAATACGTACCGAAATCAATTTCCCACATCCTAGACGATTGCATCGCCCTCCAAACACATGGATCCAGAAAACCAGAATTCAAACCAAAATGCTGTGGCACAAAGATCAAACATAATACTACCAAAATTGCTTCACTTGGGTGAAAAGTGAATCCTCGAACATATCTGGGATATCGATAGATATTGGGGAATAAAAGGAGGACAATTTAAAAATTGTGACCGTTTTGGTCGATTTGTAGGTTTTAGGGCGTTAGAGTGGGCGTGGCAAAAGGTTTTTTAGCAAATCAATAGAAATTTTCAAGACTAATAAAATTATATAGGCATGGCTGTTTTGTACGTTAGGGTTTTAGAGTGGGCGTGGCAAAAATCGATACTCGAAAATATACTTTATATGGTTGGAAACGCTTCATTCTGCCTATTACATACTTTTCAACGAATCTAGTATACCCTTTTACTCTACGAGTAACGAGTATAATTATCTTAATATATCTTAATATCTCCTTTATAAAGGTGTTAATTTTGTGCACAAAAAGTGGGTAAATTTCCCATAGTGCAATGGAAACACCATTAAAGCGTCGTGTAAAAAAGTTGGTCAATTTTTTCTAATGGTTTGTACTGTTCCGGGATGGCACAACAACTTGGAATCACATTTATAAGTTTTTTTTGTGAATTGAAAAACTAAACTTAAATCGCAAATACATATATCAATAGAACAATATGAATGTTCTTACTACGTAAAATAATAGGCAATTTTCCCTGGCCCCTAACGGAACCGAAGTCGCCCTACTCAGCTGATTTTATCCCAATCTGACACGCCCGTGACATGCTGTTGCCTATCCGAAAATATTTGTGTACCACGGATTACATTGCAGTAATGGATTTAATTTAAGCTGTGGACCGCGTTCGACTCAACTGCAGATTCATCAGCGCCGAGAACGCATACTGATAAGTCGAATCAGAATCAGACAAAGCGGTATGCTGCGTTCTGCTGAAAAAGGAAAGGGAGAGCGAAAACACGGATGGCTGTGTTGGTGCGATTGATAAATACGAGTTCATTCTTAAAGCTTATTTTTTAGATGACCAAGCGGGAGACAACAACGAGTAAACAAGAGCAACAGCAACAGCGGGCAATAAAGTTGATTGCAGCAGTGGCAAATTGAATATTTGCCAGCGCGCGTGTGTGTGTGCGCAGCCTTTTTGTTTGTGCTTGTTCGCATTGTTAAATATCCGCACCAGCAGTGCAGCCAAATGGGATGATAGATGCCGAATGCCGAATGGCGCGCGAGCAGAGCGAGTGGCTACCATTGTTAATCCGCAGTTCGTCCTCTGTGCCCCTTGCCTCCTCCCTCGCTCATTCCTGTGCCACAGCTCAGCTTGCTACCAAAACTCGACCTCGACTTCATCCCTTGCTCTCTCGGAACTCTCATGCTCAAGCTGTTGCTTCAGCTACAGCTCAGCGTACAATTGTTGCTTTGCGGAGACTGCGCTCATTGCCGGGTGCTGCCAATCCTGGGTGCAATCCGTTCATTATTTATCCGGCTGGTGGTAAGCAAATAGCGCTCACAAGCCACTTAGTGCTATCACTCTTGGATTAATCACTGGGCACGGCTCGGCGATAACGTGTCACTGCCACAAACGGAACCGCAACGGCGATAAATATTTTTCACAGCGAAAATAACACTGCCTAACAAAGTTTGAAACACTGTGACTAGAACATTTCCAAACTTCAGCTATTTCTTCAGCTATCAGTTATATATTTTAGAATAGATAAACAGAATATATATAATGCCATTTATGTAATGATTTCGATGAATAGATAGATGGCTAATATTTTACCGGTACTCCACCAAGGTGTTTTAAAGAAGACGGCTTTAAAGGTTTCCTATAATATACATTTTTTTATTAAATTTCATTTTATTTATTTTAAAATGCGTCCCGTTTGAGTGGAGGATATGTCTAATATAGTCCTAAATAGATACCAAGTAAATATCTTTTCGTATCACTCCACACACACACAAAAAGTTGAGTTTATAATTACATTATTCACGCAGCCCTCTAGGCTCCCTCACTATGCCAATTTCTTTTGTTGTGTAGTGTAATAGCATAGGATTGGCAGCCTCCGATTGTTTACACCAGCGTAGGCGGCACTGCAACAACAACAATAGCATCCTCTGCTCTCATTCTCTCTCCCGTGCTTTGCGCTCTGGAGCGGAGCAGAAAAGAAAAGCGCCATTCGCTCACTTTCTCTCCGGCTCTCTTTGTGCTGCTGCGCCAATTTGCAAGAAAACTAAGTTGGTTTGCTGTGCAGTTGTGACAATCGTCGAGGAGAGCAGCGGCGCACTCTCTAAAAGGAAGCTGCCAAGCCAACGAACGGCCAAGCGAGAGGTGACAAGTGAAAAGTGGCAAGTGGATGTACCAAATAGTGACAGGTTCACTAGTAGTAATCGCAAGTTAGCTGCCCGTTTGGCTGCAGATTTTCGTCAAAGTTCGCTATTCGTGTTGTTTTTTGATGTTTTCGTCTCTCTCGGCTGTCCGCATAGGCAATGTGTGTATACATATACGCGATTTCACACTGACAACAGGGCCGGGCGCGTGTATGAGTGTGGTTATTTTGCCGTGTTGCCGAACATCTGTATCTGTATCTGAATCTGTGGCAGCCAATAGTTGTGGCAAGGCCCTCGAGCAACTCGCAACACAACACATAACAACAGCATCCCCAATAAGTGGCAGCAACTACGCCGCATGGCAAAGCACCAACGGCCGCATTTGTTGTTAATTGAAATAAATTGAAATAAATTCCCCGACTTTGCTGCTCATATTGTTAATAAAGAGAAGCCGGAGCGACGCAACAGCGAATCAGCAGCAGTAAACAAAACTGTGAGCAAAAGGTTTTAGTTCCATTCCAGGCGTCAGACGACTTTGAGTACAAGCGACAAACAACCAGAACATCTAAGGAATTCCGAGCGAACAATGTGAATAATGTTGGTATCACAAGCAATTGGTGGCAATAACCAAAAAGAGCACATGCGTTTATTTATAGACCCCAGTGTGTTCCCATTAGTGAGTGTGTGGCGTGCTGTGCACTGCAAATGAGTTCAAGCTGCAGCCAAAGAGAAGGAGGCGTCCTACCAATACCAATCCTTGTGTAGTCTTGTTCCCTCCACAATCAGATCGGTCGCAGACCAACAGTAGCAGCTGAAATTCCTCGATCGGCACACGAAATCGTATGTAAATACTTTCCTGCCGAGTCAGCCTCTCAGAATGCCAATGTTTACAGTATTCGATTATTGTTTAACTAACAGCCTCTTATGGGAAAGTGGAATACATACATTAATTGATGGGGGAGGTGGGGGTTGGGGTTTGTAGGGTCTGCTATAAGCAGATTTCCCGTATTTGATTTGTCCCCTCTGTTGTCTCAGTTTCAGTGGGACCCATACTCCCGAAAATCAATTGTATTTAACTGTGCGTATGCGATTTCGAAAACAAAAACACCCCTCCTGCTGGGGTCATTGCACCCAAGGTGCGTGGGTGCGTGTGTCAACACTTTTGAACCCCTAAGCACCCACCCGAGAAATACGCCGAAAAGTATGCAACGAACATGGCGACCATCAGCACAAGCAACTTTAACGATTTTCTCACCTCATTTCTATACTTACTTTGCAGCGCAGCATCCGGCGACACAGGACATGCGCAGTGGCCTTTTTGGTAGTTGCATTTCGGCCAACAGCGACTGAAAGAGCAGAGAGCGGAGGAGCATGGCCTTTTCCCGCCACAACATCGAGAAGCGCCGACTCATCGAGCTCGTGCGACTCAACCCAATCCTCTGGGACTGCCGCCTGCCACACTACAAGCGTTCGGACAAGCGAAAAGCCATCAAATGGAACGAGTTGGGGCGGCTCTTCAACGTTAATGGCGAGCGGGTGCAGCGCACGTTTACTTCGCTCCGCGAGATCTTCCGCCGCGAGCTGAACCACGAAAAGATGCTGGGCACCACGCGCTTCAAGTCCAAGTGGGAATACTACGATGCCATGGCCTTCCTCAAGGAGGTCATTCGGGAACGCAAGTAAGACGACGTTTGACCTGCCCTAAAATACTACCTTATGATATATGTAGATCCCGTTTAAGGGATTTTGGACATTCCAGTTATTTGTTCTAGTGTCTTTGGAAAAAGGGTTTACTAAATTCGTTGAAAAGTGTGTAACAGGTAAAAGGAAGCGTTTTCGACCATATAAGGTACATATATATATTTCTGAACAGGATCAATAGCCAAGCCTCGAGCTCAGGAACTATAAAATACCACACTTTTGAAAAATGTTTTCATTTTTCTTGGTTTCATTTTTTTTATCTTACCGATATACCAAAAACACTTTGGCTACGCCTCTTCTGAAAAATTCAAACCGCTCACAACAATTTTAATTCCCCAATATCTATCGACAAGCAAGGAAAATTATAGAATTTCGCGTTCGCACTAGCTGAGTAACGGGTATGTGATAGTCGGGTTTTCGACTACAGCAATTGTGTTCCGATTATAATCACTGAAAAAGTTGTTTGAGCAAATTCGGAGAGAGGTGACCGCGAAATAATCACCGTCACTTAAAAGCCTAAACATATTTACATATTCAACATTTAGATTTTGATTTTACGCGATTTTTAAGTTTTTATTGTTATAAGAAGAATGATTAGTGTAAGGGATTGGGAATATAAATGTCGAGATAGTTCTCAAAATAATACGCAAGTCACCTTCCTCGGTTACAATAAATTTACATTGATTTTACTGAAATCAAATCAAATAAAAACTAGTTAAAGAAAATAACTGTTGTCTACCGAATAAGAACAATGACGCAGATAAGAATATAAATGTCTAGATAATTCACAAGGATTGTGTGCAAGTCAAATCTAAATTTAAGCATTTAGGAAGGGTATACATAGAAATTCTATTAAAACTTTGAATTTGTTTCATGTGGTCGGTCCAGAACTGACCAACAGGCAAGAATGAAATGCATGCCTGCGGATCTGCATCATAGCACCTATCTGCTAACCTTGAGGCAAGCACCCGCTTTCCAAAAAAGCTAATTACAACTTTTGCTTTTTAGATCTCGCGAGCGCATCAAGCACGGCTCTTTGGATTCAGCACCAGTAGCCACAGGCAGCAGCAACAATAACAACAACTGCGTAAGCCGCAATAGCAGCAACAACAACAGCAGCAGTGCGGCCCTAGACGAATATCAGTACTTTGCTCCTAGCGACCCCAACAACCCGAACAATCAGCCCCAGCTGCAGCCCGAACCAAAGAGTAGTCTGCCAGTGACTATTCCCAGTCTAAGTCTCACCCTCAGCCAGTTGCCGGTGGCTCTGCAGCAGCAGGCCCAGCATCTCCAAGCCTTACAGTTGCAACCGGACGTGACGCTGACTTCCCTGCAGAAACAATCTTTACCCACTTCCCTTACCAATGCCACACCCGCGCCCTTAGCACAAACCTCGCCCGCCCAGGTGCTGTCCAGCTCGCGCTCATGCAGCTCTTCGCCCTCCATCTATATAAAGGACGAGCCGTGTTCTCCGGCAGGGGGTTGTCCGGAAGAAGTGATGACCGGAAATGGACCAGAGGCGACAAGGAAGAAGCTGGCCACAATTCGTCCGCAGACCAAACAGCAACTTAAAGCGCGTCTGCAGCTGCCCACGCCCAAAAACTCATCATCGTACGCTACGTCGCCGCCCCATTTGATCATCAATGCCAACAACGAGCTTATTGACACCGACGCCGGGGACCTGGAGGAGGATCTGGACGACTTCGACGAGGACGACGACGTGACCGGACGCTGCTCACCAATCGTCGGCCAGTCGGAGACGATGGGTGCCGACGGCAGACTTTCGGTCGGAAGCATTTATATCGGTGACGGTGGCGACTGCGGAAGGGGTATGGGTAGAGCCCACACTCAGGCGCGACACGTGCCTACCTCCAGAGAACTGCTCTACATGAAATTCGGTGACTTTCTGGCCGCCAGATTGAACACTTTGCATGAGACTGTAGCTAATGAGCTGATGAACAAGATGCTTCTGCTAATTGCAGAGAAGTGAGAAAAGCGGGGACCGATGTCGCCTCTAAAATTATTGAATTTAGAGTTGCGTAAGGTAAGTGCATTCAAATATGGAAATGCCATCTTACACAATCAGCTATCAAATAAAAGCGTGTAAGTAAGATTGCCTCGGCAAGCTGATGCTTTACAAATTACGGATGACTACCGAATAAGAAAAGAACACTTTGATTTCTTTTCTATGATTTGCAAATAATTTTTTGACTTCGCCTACTGCAGCTATATTATAAAGTCGTCCGATTTCGATCAAGTTATACCAATATATTGTTAAAAATATGGATCATACCGAAAACTAAGGGAAGTACAGTTGTGTATTTCAAAAGCTCATATTGTGGCTATGTAATATAGTTGTCCAATCCCGTTCCAACTGAAATACAAACTGGCAATAGAAGGACTTACATCTGGTTTTAAAGTTTAATATAACAAACTCATTACGATGTTTATAAAAATTAATTTTAAAAACAGCCTTTTCTTTAATAAATAAAGTAAAAATATGAACTTCGGCGTTATCAGTTAACTGTTAACCTTAAAGCTATCTGCATAAATATTCCCATTAGTTTCCAATTTGTTTCTCCAATATCTACCGATATTCCTTTTTAATATGAAAATTGACCTACTATGTCCTTCTTACACATTACATTGTTAATTTTGTTATCACTTTTTGGTGGACTTATCGATTTATCTTTTCATATACAACACATTGACTATTGAATATTTCTGCCATAGAAAATGTTTCAAAATATTGGAAATGAAATCATATTGTCCATTTGTTACCATATTTGTACGAGTGTTTGCATACTTCAATGGCTTGACGAAGCTAGCTTACGTTCTTGTTTTTAAATTGAAAATGAAATTTACTAGTTCTCCAGATTGCCAACCTATTCATACAAAATATAAAACGTAGTGTTACTTTCTTGTAATTTCCACTAGCTGAGTAATGATCTATGATTACTTTAATATTTTAAGGTAACAAACTTTATAAAATTATAAATAAGTTTGTTACCGCATTTAACATTGTTAAGCTTGTTTCCTCTTGGGAAAAGAGTGTTCTTATTAATTGCAATATGTTGTGTGTTTGGTGCTTGCGCCGGAAATTCTTGAACATCGTGGCTCGCTGTACAAATTTATTGCTCTGACCAATTTATTCAGCAACACACACATACTTAAATTTTGAGTTTAATTTACACAGCAAATACCAGGACCATAAAAAAGTTTTAATTTCCGGACGCTGAAGTGGGCCCCAGACATTCACACTGACTCACAGACACACGGACTGCTGCCCAGAATGGCACAGAACGATGCAAGTTTGGAGATTTGAGAGCATTTTACGCATAAATAAAATGCCTAGGACCATGGTAAATGGCAATCCCCATCCATCAATTTCCCAGAGGCCGAGGAGCGGACACACTGCGTACAATGAGCCAAAAATCAGAATTAAAACAAAAAGGGTCCAGTTTTTTCGCATACAGCTCCAAGCGTTGCCTTTGGACTTATATTTGGACTTGGGTACGGTCACATTTACCCGTTCACGAGTCTTGGTTATACCCGTTACACGAAGAGTAAAAGGGTATACATTCTAGTTGAAAAGTATGTAACAGGTAGAAGGAAGGTTATAAAGAATATATATTCTTGATAAGGATCAATAGCCGAGTCGATCTGGCCCTGTCCGTATGAAAGTAGAGATCTCAGGAACTATAAAAGCCAGAAGGTTGACTTTTGAAAAATATTTTAATATTTTGATATTTGTATTACTCTTGTAAATTTCTGACAATTTATCAACAAACTTATTGCCCCTATTCTAACGCCCACATACCGCCCAAAACTGCCACGCCTACACTTTTGCCATTTTTTTTATATTTTCTTCACTTTTTAATTTTCTTATTGAATTGCAAAATAACTTTTTCCACGCCCCTCCTTTCACCTACAAAACGCAGATAACGGTCACGCCCCAAAAATATTGTAAAAATTCGCGTTCTCATTTTCACTAGCTGAGTAACGGGTATCTGATAGTCGGGAAAGTGGACTATAGCATTCTTTATTATTTATTATGGGGCAGTGAAACACTCTGGGTGCACATTAGAGGATTGCTAAACCAAAGTTTTGATAAGCATTGATTTTTATTGAGTATCTCAATAAGCAATGCATTTCACGTGATTTTCAGAGTAAATAAATAGCCAGCCATTACATGTTATAGGCCTTTACATTCCTAAATGGGTTTTGCAAGGAAAGCGTTGTTGCTAATTCAGACTGCAGGATCAACGCATCTGCCCTCAACTGTATCTGCATCCGTATCTGTATCTAGTAACTCCAACTGTGTGAATGGTTTAGCACTCGGCACTTCAAAGCGTCGCAGTCATGGGGCCTGTGTATTTACGATTTTGTAGTATTTATGGTGCGACGCCTTTGGTGTGTGCCCTTTGGATGGCATTGCGGCTTCAGACCACTTTTCCCTACCCCAGGACAGTACGCGCGAGCACCCTTCTGCATTCAAAGCCCGTTTTCCCACTCTTATCTACGATTTGGCCAAGTCTCTTTACGAGCAAGGGGGGCTTTGGTTGGGAGCGGTGCAGACATTTGCTGTCACTGTGGGTGGCATGTCCGACCTTTTATGGATAGTTACAGCAAGTTTGTTGGCACTTACAACATTATAAATTTGCCATAAATTATAGTTTTATGGATACAGCTGATGGCACGACAGGCTAAAAAGATACTTTTGATCCAAAATGAGCGTTAAACGGGCTGCTGTAGCAGTATCGCCACCAGCTGCCGAAGCTCCCATTTTGGAAGTATTTTTTAGGGGATCGATAAATTTAACAAAACTGACATCCCAACCAGATTGCCCCCACATGCAACTCGTCCCTGCCATTCCACGCACGTTTATCACAGCCCTGCGAATTTCGCAGTAAATACCCGTACAATTTCCTTGACTAGATACCAAGAAGCGACTCCTAAATGGATCTTTGTCTGCGTCCAGGCTGGCAGGCTGAGTTCTGGCATTCAAGTGCCAGCCTGCCAAATTTCCCAAGCACTGCTCTCACTTCCACCGTCCCCTTTGAATTTCCGCTCAAAAATCAATTCTCTGTTGGTTACAATGTCTGAGGAAGCTGATATACGAATCCATGCCTCCTACAGCTTCTCAAGCTCCTCCAGCTCCTCCGAACCCATCCACTGAGCCATAGAGTAGCGCGGCGACCTAGTCAATGTGGCAAGTTTTAAACGGCAGCGCTAAAAAGTATTGCATACCCTGCGGCGCGCGTTCCCCTTTACACATAAAATGCATATGCAAGTTAATGTTTACAATAGTCGTAAAAGTTTAATGGATTTTCCAGCCACTGGGCGGGGCAGGGGTGCAAACGGCGGCTTAGGATCGTAACTTTCGAAATCAGTTTTTTTCGAAGGGGCATGCCACGCAGTGCGAAGTGATGGGCGTAAAAGCCCAAGCGCATGTGTGTGTGTGTGGAGGGAGGTTGGAGGATGTGAACAAAATCCTACGCCCATTCCCCCCTTCGAGCGGAGCCCAAAGTTTGCCACTGTTTGTATAATCAAAATGCATTTATTTGGTTAATATGCAGGCATCTTTCTCCCGCTTTACGCTTTTCCGAAACATAAAGAGCAAGTTTTGTTGGTTTTATTTTAGGGATTTGCCCGTGTTTTCATATTGACTTTAACACTTCCCCCCTTCTGTTTACCTGCTGGTGTCGGGGATGTGAATTTTCGGTTGTACAATGATTTTGGTGTACTAATGTTTTGTGGCTTGCTATGGATAAACACTGAGGTGAGCTCGCCACTGCTGGTCCTTTCGAGATACACGTTTCCGATGAAGTGGCAAAACTAATTCATTAAGATGGAAGAGTAAACTCCAATTGACAAATTATGGAATCCGAAACCGAACCAAACATGGCAAGACTTACATGTGTAATACGAATATAATACGTACGTATATGTTGCAAGCCCATCAAACGAATTTCTGCAGTGATTGAATGCATTTCATTCCGGTCGAGTCGCTTCCATCATCTAATAAAATACATACGCCAATCAACATTATTATATCTTTGAATCTCTTGCACGGCCACGCCCAAATTGAAAAGGCGACAAAAACGGGACAATCAGGCCAAGCCGCAGAGCCAATAGCAATAGCATTAGCAATGGCGGCCGAAACTACAGTTTCCAGATGTAGTCATCACGAGCATATGCACAAGAACAAGCACGAAGCAAATCCGACATATATATAGCAACAGAAGCAGCGGCGTTCAGGAAGTTCGTAATAGTGATCGAATGTCAGATACCCCATATTTATTCGTACGTTCATGCATACCCAATATTTCACTCATTGTTCTCCCAGGTCCATCACCATCGAATTTACATACATAATTTATTGGCTGGCAACTTCCTCTGTGTGTCAGACGCCCGGACCGGTCCGGAATACCCGTTGGTCCTGGGAAATTGGGAAATCCAAGTACTCAGTGTACAACAATGCTGGTATGTAGGGAACGTGGCCAGAAGGTTGCCGAGCCGGTGACAATGCCTGCGCCAGAGCACATGTCGATGGCTATAACTATGAGCAGTATCGATATTGACAGCCATTAATATGGCATTTTATGCAATAAGCTGATACATTGATAGAAGGCTGGAAGTGGGAGGCTTGGGGACAGTCTGGGACTGGCTCCGTCTCTTGCCAGTGCTGTATTTTTAATGAGCACCAGTGCAGGAGGCGCCGTGCCCAAGCTTCCGCTGCTGCCTGGTGCTTGGTGCCTGCTGGCTGCTGACTGCGAACTGGTTTCGTCTGCGATTGGAAATTTGCCAGCCGGCAGGAGAGAGCAGTTAATTTGAGAGGTAGCGGAAGAGCAAGCGGAAACGCCAAGTCACTCACGACCCGTCTTGGACACCGATGCCCCGAGGCTCCTTGGTATTAATGGTCGCAGGACATGTCAAAGGAACAGGAACTGACTCCAGCTCGACGTGCGCTGACTGAAATCATAAAACTCTGCAGTGGCCCTATCTGTGTCACATCTCCATCTAGTTATTGTCCGGCCCGCGTTCCACCCCGTTTCGGCCCACTTCAGATACTGCAGGACGCATTAGATTCCCCAGGATTATCTTGCATATCAATCGGGCATAAAATCGACGCCAGCTGGCGCCAGATTGCACAAAGGGCGAAGCCAAAATAATCGCTGGGATTTACCTTTCGCATTTGCCTAGCCAAGCGGCAACGTAATACTTTAAATTAATAATTTTGATTGCCTCATGGATTTGCAGCGAAGTTTACCCGCCTCTGTTGCTTAAGTTTTTCTCAAAATATTATCATTAGGGCTTAAACTTGTCTCCTTGACGGTGCTTTGACAATCAAGGGGCTGCGCAGGTCTTACTTTGCCGCGCTGGCTGCAAAGTTTCGAGTGCAAAGCATGTGCTAATAAGCTAAAAAATAAAACTAAAGATTGAAACTTAGTTAAATGCCCAGAGACTAAATGGAAATGTGCATACCTGCCGATTTTAATTAGACCTACAGTTACTAATGAAGGCACACATTTTGCTTCTCTTTTAAGCGTTTCAATATATGGCTGCCTTTGGAACAACGGAAAATTTAATTTAAAAGGAAAGGCAACAACAAATATTTCTTCATATTTGTTATAATTCTAGGAAATCTTTATTGATTTTACTTGTCTAGTTATGCCAGCGAAGAATGGATCATTTTCCAAAAATGAAAAACAATTTTCCAAAATTGTTGTTCTGTTCTTGTTTCCTGGGATAATGACACCTTTTATTTTGATGGTAATATTTTGACTGTCGAACTTGCTATCTTTACATATACGTATAAATATTATTAGGGCTCGTATATATTTAGAGCTTTACTATAATTTCTCTCTGAAAATACCCACATCTTTAGATCGATAGAAATGATTTTACTATATATACTTTCTTCTCACACCTACAGATTAAACTTTTTACTTTAATCGTCACCCAAGTGTACTGCGCCTCAAATGGGAGCGACGGCAATCCTAACTGTCATTGACTTGGAAGATGGCTTATTCGGAGTTTCGCAACTATTTACCACTAACTAGTAGGAACTGCGAGGGGAAAATAGACTAATTACATTAGCTGCCAGAACAATTTGTCTCTCTACTTAATCAAAATGTTCAACAATAACGCAGACTTCGACTGTTAAACTCTTCAGCTCTAAAGCTCGGCAATCTGGCCCACAAATCACCACGAAACATGTTGACAGCACACGGAGCAGGCTGTGCCTACAGGTTTGCACCGACTCTTAAGAATCGAGCAACAGGGAGCGAAAGGAGCATGTTGTGGGAGGGCCACTGGTTCACTGCTTATGTGCCGAGCGCTCGAGCTATCCTTTCTGCGATAGGCAATGCAAATTTGAAAAGAGCTCTTGTCGGAAATACTTGTTTTTGCCGTGGTGGGTGAGTGGTAATTAAATATTAGTTTTCTCCTGCAGCTATTTGCTTTGATTAATAGCTAACAGAAAAAAATTGGGCAGCTTAGTAGACGGGTTTTATACCCGTTGCTCGTAGAGTAAAGGGTCTTGCTATCAGTATAATCAGTATAAGCATCTTTAACTAACCAAAACTAATTTTGATTAGAAGAGATAAGAAGAGCTTTCCGGGAGGGAAATATTTTAGCCGTGTTACTGAAGACTTCGTTCGGGAGCGTTTCATCCAGCTGGACACATTCCCTGATCATGGGTCAGGGCGCCGCTAAAACCTCAAATCGGTGGTGTTCTTATTTTCCCACGCTGGAATGGCAACCGCAGATTCACTTTGTATATTCACACGTCTCTTGGTCAGCACAAGAAATTTATTATTATTTTCCAGAGCAGGTCTCAGGTCGGCAAACCGGAAGCCCAGCCAGAAGGCGCTGAGTTGCCAACGGTCAGTGGGACACATTACCACATCATTACGATACCGCCGGGAACAACTTGACCTCCAAAAGGGCCAACAGCTGCAGTTCCGGTTTAGGAAATTCTGGACAAAAAGCTATCGGAATACAAATGCATGAAAACAAAGAGCAAACAAAATGGCACCATAACAGTGGATACTGGGGTCGGTTGAAGGATTTGAGATGCACCAGAGCGTCATTAAGTGCATCTGTGAGAGCCAAGGCAACAATTTAATGTCCAGCCAGGGATTAACGCTGACACACGTCGACGGACTCGCAAAGGTCCCCGAAATGGACATACCAATTATCCAAAAATACCAACAAACAAAAAGAGTGCAGGGGTCTGAGGATGTGGTCGCTGCTGTTGCTGGCCAAAATGGATTGTGCTTTTGCGGTTGTGTTAAGTTGATTTCCGGCACGTCTGCTCCACGCCCTGACCTCATGCCCCCTCCTTGCATTTTCACATAACTCTGTCCAAGATGTCCAACACCAATTATGCGTTCAGCTCCACTGTATCCCCTTTCCGTTCCTGCCAACGTTGTATTCATAAACAGACGCTCCCAGCTGTCAATGCCGTAGTCACCCCCACCCGTTTCACTTATCATCCTCATCGCCTCCATTGTCATGACGGTGATCACCATTTTCAGCCTCCTGGCAGAAGGTGTGGGTCACGCCCCCCGCCTGGATGGCCCATATACCAGCCAAATGCCCTTCCCCCTGAGGTGTGATGTAAATTATACGCTTTTGCGTTTAGCCTCCAACCTCGAAGTCTGGTCCAGCTCCAGTGAATCCCTTTCTCCAACCCTGCAGTTTGATGTTTTGCGGTTGTGTTCACGTAGTCCTCGCTTCAGAAATGAGCAGCCTAGCGAAGAAGTGGCCTCCCAGGTGCTTAGCTTTATTATTTAAAGTACGCTTTAAGCCTGGAGCTTGTCCATTATGCCTCTGACATGTTATGGTCCTGCGCTTTGCGGTTTCCAGCCAATTAATGAGACTTTTGCAATGAGAGCATCAAACGATGGACAAGGTTGGGAAGACAAATGGCTTTTCATTGACAACAAGGGCCCTCTAAAGGATGGATGAGCAAAATTTTCGTGCTGGCTGGTCTGCGAAAAGTCTAAGTTAGGCTCTTCCTATTTACCCTCTATTTACTTTAAATATCTATGGCCATTTGGAAGGTACTTTTCGAAGGTTGTTTTATGGTTTCCAAGAGGGCAAAATCCAAATATTTTGCCAACTAAAAAACCTTTTACACTCGCTCTCCTCACAAGCTAAAGTCACACCTTTAATTTTCATTAGTTGCAATTTCTTACTCCTCAAAGCGCTGGCAACCCGATCGTTTCTCACCGCAAAGTGGTTGTTGTTGGTGCGGCTGGGGAAGCCACTTTGTCATTTGTTATGTTATTGGCTTCGACATTTTGCAAATAGCTTATTTAGCAATGCGTAAAATCCACACTGTCCTTTACCAGCCCATCCTGTTCCCTGCTCCCAAGCTGCAGGTCTCTTTTTGCCGAGTACACATACACGTCAAGGAGCAGGATATTCTGTTATTCCGTCCCCCTGGCTCCGCTTGTCTTTGCACATTTTTTGCCATCCTGCATTGTTGTAGACTCAAAGTTAACAACGTGTCAAGCGGTTAGGACCCCACTTCGCTCCACTTCATTAGACGTTTGGCCTTATCTTCGCCGGGCGGGATGAGCGGGGTCAAAAGGGTCTTGATGCCGAAACAGGTGCGTTTCAATGTCTCCCATTCCGCTACCCCCACAAGTTTGAAGCCCCCCAAATTCAATGCAATTTCGCCATTTGCACCTACCCTTAATCTTTGCCAGTTTTCATGCTCATTCTTTTTCTACTCTCATCTGTCCCCAGAATAATATTTGCTTTTCATTCTGTGTCATTTCCTCCTAGTCCTCGTTTTTATACGGCGCCTAATTGCCTGCTACATTCTGCAGCATTTTTGACAGAGGGACTGGAGCTTTCCGAGTGTGGTCATAAACTTTTACTGCTAATATTTTCGGAGGCTTTTTAATTAGGCGAAATGGTCGTAAAAATTGATTTATTGCCCATAATGGGAATTGTTAATTGGGGTCTTTGCGATGGGTAAAGGGCTATAACACGGAGTAACTTTGTGAGCCATTCAACTCCATTCTGAACTACCTAAATAATGTCCGGTTTAATAGTTTAATATATCACGTTCTTGTCTCTTTGCAGCTCCCATCACCAAGGCGACATCGTGTTAGATAGCATACTAAGGTGCACAAATCAAGTCTGTTCAATTTGCCATTTAAGCATCTCTCTAAGGCGTATGATAGTCTATGGATAAGTCTTTAAATCAAACAAGTTACAAAAATGCGACCAATAAAATTGTATCATTCCGAACTCAAGTCTTACATTTACTAATTTAATATCCATTCTCCCGTTCTGGATTCTCAGCCAGAGTAGGCTGGCAGTCCGCCAGCTTTTATGGTTTTAAGTGAGTGGAAGGTCGGGAAAGTTCGACTCACCTGGCCACTAAACGGTTGAACTTTATGCAAATTAAGCTGCTCCCTAGAGTCTTCAACCAAAAAGCGATTAAACGTCATTAGCATTATAGTACCATTCTACTTTCGCGCCTTGACCGGCTCTCCCTTGAACACACCTCTCTGTTCGTCCTGATCCGTGCCCGCTGGCCGTTCTTCTGGCCAGTCCCGTCTGTCTGCTGAAGTGTCTGGATGGATGGGTAGCTATTCATCTTAATGGCGAAAACAATAACAACAATATGGCGAAATGATTGCAGTCTCGTTTTAATTGTTATTAAAGCGATTATTACGGCGGTGTACTGCCTCTTTCTTGCTTTTATGCTCCGGCTCCCAATTTTCCTTCTGCCGTCTTCGGCTTGCTGCTTAATCTTAGGTTCCTGGGACCGTGTCAGCTTATTTTCAATCTTTAAAACCCACCAACTTTTTCCATTTGCCCGCGCGACTTTTGCTATCGGGCCTAAGGGCTTTTGGTGCAACTGGGGCGAGCTCAAAACTGTTACGTGTGGCATAGAAAAGTTTTTCTCACTTGTTTTGCGGATGTACCTCGTCGGAAAGGTCGTTCTGTGGCTGATGAGCAACTGGCCCCCATAGTTTCCACATGCACCATGTTCTCAGCGTACTGAGGACGGCAAATTGCCGACATATCTTCCAATGGATTCGAATTGATTCGGCATCTCCGATGTGTTACGTGAGACTAATAATTTGCTATCCTTGAATGCCAGGAGAAGGTAACTTCATTTTGCGCAAAAGTCGGCATGCCTAATACAGCATTTTTAGTGTGCACTTAAGGCTTCGGCTTGGATCCATTTGGAAATCCGGACTGAAGGACTGCTGCAACTTTAGCTGTACAGCAGTGCAACCCAAACAGCCCTTGGTTGGTCTAATTTGTATAACGATATTTCCCAGCAGAGTTAAGTAGCAAAACTCACTCCGCATAATTACGGAATAGTGTCGGGGTGGGAAAGGCTGTTGAAAAAGTGTAATTAGTGGTGTAAAATTAGTATTATCCTGAAGAGAAGACGAAAAGCGGCACGAACAGATCGGAGTGCAGAGCAGCTCGTAAGTGAAATGAAACACACACCCTGATAGTTTTTAAATGCGAGCTCGTATCTGTGGATGTATGAATGCCACTCGCAGATGCCCCGCCACCTGCAAAAAATACTTCATCAGTAGCACAGCACGACCCGCTCCATGTTGAAACTTGCCACCCGAAGCAAAGGTCGATGCCTCGCTACAGCGTCGGGGCAGATGGGGATCTATTGAGCCTTTGGAACTAACATAGATATATATGTGTGAAGCTGCCGCTTTCTTTTACTATTTCACTAATTCACAAAAAGTTGGTGGGTTTTAAAGATTCGTGCTAATCCACTGCAAATGGGTGTGCCCATCCCCCCATCCACCGACGACTGCCACAAGCTTTGGCAATGCCATAACGCTACCTTCAATAGGTTTTTGGGTCAACAGCGGCGTCTACACTTCGTGTACATGTGAGCGGCTTTTTTATGAACTTTTAAAATTCCAATTAGTGCTGATTGTTTTGATTTAACAGAAAGCGAACATTGCGTGTGCGCTTTGGTAGACTTTAAGAGGTCGTGCTTTAATATCCCTTCGTTCCAATTGGTTCGAAACAGTCAAATTAAAGGGAAGGACGAGCAGCGGTCCAGCTCCACAGTCAAGTATTATTTAAATAAATAATTGATGCACTTGACTGCAGCCGGTGAACGAGCTGGATTGCCGGCTGGTGGATGTGGCGGTCGTCTTGCTCTACCCGGAACCACCAAATCCAAGGGTATAATAGACTTCGAATGCAGAAAAAAGGCCGTCATTAGGAAGATAAAACTGAATCAAAGTAAATTTAAATGATCCAGTAGTTGAGGTCTGCTTCCTTCATTTATTTTTAATTAATATACAATTTGAAAATGATTATTTTTTATATTGCAAACAAAACAAATTACCGCCATGGAGATATGCGTTGTTATTGGCATTCATGGAATGGTCTTATCATGCCCTAAAATATTTTTGGAGTAATATATTGTTTTTTTTTTTGGGGTATCTGCGACGCGACACATTTGCGCATCCTTTCCTGTTTTTAGCCCCGCTTTTGATATTATTTCTGTTGTTGCATGTGTCAACGCCCATGTCCAACGCATAAGTTTCGTCTGGGGAAGCCTTTTGACGGCACTGGCATTTTTACGACTCTAGCGTGCACATACACTTACAGCCGCCTGCCAGCCGGAACCCAGTCCGGGGTCCAGCAGCCATTCCCCGCTTTACCATGCTCGACATCCAGGCACCGCGTATCCCGATATTCTCTCGACGCGAGATATCGAATGGCTCTCGATGCAAGCGTGCCTGTGGCTGGCTCCTCCAACGTTTCGCCCAACATATGAATGCCTGTTAAATATTTATGAGTATTGAAACGTTGCCTCGATGCATATTATAACAAATGAAACGTCAATTTCATGCGGAAAATGCAAACAGAACTGACATCGCAAGGATGGCTGCTGTAGGCCTGTCCCACCAACCGGAAAAGGAGCTCGACCTGGAGCTGGACCTGGGCTGCCCGGAACTCCTTCCGAACCCGAATGCATGCACTTCCTAGGCGGAATAAGCGGCAGTTGGGCCATTGGCAGACTGCTGGCACGTGACAGAGCTATGACCGAAGGGCAAGTGGGTGTCCATCTCGTTCGGATTCTGCGACTCCTTTTTGCGTCGTCGTTCGGCTTCTACACAATTTCATTATGGATGTTCATGTACGGCCCCGAGGACTGCAGCACATTCAATTTGGAAATTCAAATAAAACATACATACATTTCATGGGCCTTTGGAGTAGATAATGGGATAGGACGGACATTGCCCCACGATGAGCGCTATTCCTTAGCTGAGAGTTCTGCTGAAATAATATTATTTGCTGGAGTTTCAGCCTCAATCAAGCGAAGCCCATTAGGAAAAAATTCCAGGAACCGCAGAAGAACTGAAAAAGAAAACTGTTGCAATGGCAAAGTATAGACCACGCCCAAAAGCAGTCGACTAATTTGCGATGGGGCAATAAAAATTGTTTATTGAAACGAAAAAAGTGTTCGCCAGGAAAAACTGGAAGTTCACTTCCCGCCTCCTGCGCGCATCCATTTATTTGTGCAGCTGGAGCAGTCTAAATTTAATTAAAAATGCGAGCACATCTATCTGCCCGCCTTTCACCAGCTGCAGAGTAGCTGGGCACAGTGCACTCCAACTGTCAAGGCAGAGCAGGCGCAATAATTTCCCTGTTAGATGCCAAAAGCGTGCAAAATGTTTTCCAACTATCAGACAAAAGGTTGGGCACAATGGAGGGGCGGCACGGGCGGCAGCTGGGGCGGGAAGTTGGCCCTTTGGCGGCGGTAACTTTGCTCAAAGAACAAAGGAGGCATGCCCCCGCTGCTAGGTGTTCTCTGTCTTGCGAGAGAGGTGAAATCAACAGTTTATAAATAATCATTTTCCTCGCCTTCTCACAGGCCCCTCTGGAGCCAATACATGGAGCCCAATCCCCCTGCCTAGCAGGTTATGGGGGGTTATGGGGCGGATGAGGTTGGGCACCAAGGCCACATTTTCCTCGCCCTCAAAAATAACAATAAGCAGAGCAGCACAACAACAACCAAGTGAGCAAAGGAGAAAGTCGGGGAGATGCTTGAGAAATGCCACCGGCAGTTGATGAAGTGCCGACAGCCAGCCGTTGCCAGATAATAAAGTTGGCGCGTCCTCACACGACTTACCACTCGCCACCCACAAAAAACCACCCACCACCCACCGCCCAGCAACCAGGTGTCTACCTCTTTAAGGTTGGTCACACCTGTCTTTTTGGGATCTTAACCGTTTGTCTGCCCACTTATTGTTGTTTTAATTGTGCGCCAGCTTTGCCCCGCCCCTCAACGCCTTTTACTTGGGAAATTTACGACACCAATTCTACCGTTGTTCCTGTTTTTGTTTAGCTCCCTAGGTCTTGGCTCCTCAATCTAAGGGGCAGTTAATTCAATTAGGCATATTTATTAGGCCGAGTCTCCTGAGAGTTTGTGTTACGATCTGATTTGGCCTCGTTATTAATGGCAGTTAATTCATTCAGTTAATTCATACATAGTACCTAGCGGCTTCACTAGCTAACCCCATGACCAGGCGAAGACTGAAGAGGTGTCATCCAGGAGACCTTTCGACAAGAGGGACTAGAGAACTAGTTACTAGTATTGTAAATCATCATTGCTGTTATTTTTCCATGTTATGTTCGTAATAGGATATTAAAAAAAACATGTACCTTACCCTTAAATTAACTCATCAGTACACTGGGGCAGTAATCCCTGGCTAACGAAGACGAGGATTGCAAAACCCAGCACGGAGCACCGAGGGCACAGTTCGCATGAAGTTGAAAAAAATCGCGTACTGTTTGCAGCCGCAGCACGGGCAAAGGCTGTGTGCCGCTGCCATGGACCAGCTATTGTCAACAGGATGCGGCAAATATGCCACTTTTACGGCACGCTTCCGTATCCGGTTCCCGCCAGCGGAGGTGGCTCCTTGCTAGCAGCGCTGCATCCATTGTAATTCGGCCGGGTATTGGTGCAGGTAGCAGGTAGAGGCAACATGCGGCAGGCAGCAGGGCGGATATAGTTGGTAAATTACGATGGCAGCCTGTGCAAGTGCTCCATGCAAAATCGCAAAACGCAAAGCGCAAAAACGCAAGTGCCGTCGCTCAGGCTGCACTCGGGCCACTTGTGCCAACCAGCCAAGGTGGAAAATGAACTGCGAGCGAACAAACAAGGCAGCGCGAATGCCCTTTGCAACGCGATTCACTGCCAATTTCCAGCTCGCAGCTCGCAGCTCGCCTGGTCTGAGTGGGTCGCTAGTGGAGCTGCTTCGATAAGTTTCGAAATTTGGCTTGGAAATCTCAAGGAGCCACCTGGCATCGCAAATGGCCCGATAAGGCTGAAAAGCCCCATCGTGTAGAGTGTGCGATGGGAGTGCCCTAGGACGTCGCCTTCGATGGCAACTGGTATCGATAGCAACAGTTGCAGTTGGTGCAGCATGGCGTGCGGGAGCAGGCAAGTTGCTTGCAGCTGATGGTGCGGCATTCTTAAGTTTTACGTGTAGCACGTGCACCAAACAGAGGCAGTCAAGGATGCAGGAATTCAAAGATGCCTAGCTAGGCAGCTGAATCTGAGAATGAAACTGCGACGTGCGTCCTGGGTGCGTTGTTTTCCTCTTTTCCCATGACTTTCAACAGCGCGTAAAACTGAAGGAAAAAGTGTCAGTCCTTAAAATCGGAGAGGGTGTGGCAGATGGTTAGTCGTCCAGGTGGCGGGGTACTTTAAGATGCGGCGTCCAAGCGGCGCTCACATCTGCGATTGATTGCGATGGTGGGCCAATACGGCACTTATAGTGGCAGAGTGCAGGATATGCATGCTCCACTCTTGGAGGACCAGTCAAATCACAGGCACATTATGATCGCACGCGATCCGGCGCCTTCACGCTGTAACATCTTCCCGTCACCACTCACTTATGCACGTAATATCCTGCCGCTGGGCACGTTTTGGGGACTCAATTCCAGCACTTAAGCCCCGAGTTGCAGGTCAAGTGCCCAGGACATTACAAAGCGATTGACCGGAAGAGGACACGGCACGCACGCAACACACTTGCGGCGGCCTGAGATGGCAAAGTTTGTCGATGAGCAGCAGGCTTCTAGTTGCACCCGTCCAAGAGGAGGAAAGTCCTTCGCCAGATGGGTCTTCGAAGCGTCGACCATACAAGTGGCAAGTTGAGTTGCCAAATGCCGGGTCCGAGGAGTCGTTACGAGATGCGACAGCACGGGCCTTAAAGCGTAAGATGCCCCTCTTGAGTTCGGGCAAACTTCGTACGCCTCTTTGTGCTGCAGTGAATGCGCTTAAATTATGCGACATTCATAATGCAACAGAGTCGAGGATGCACCATCCTTCTTGACATATTCCCTTCAGAAACTGTTGCTAAAACTTGCCAACAAGCCGGGGCAGGGTTCTTAAATTTGATGCACTTTCACACACACACACATCGCATACACACTCGAATCTGGATGACTGCGCCTGGTACCCGCTTAAGCCAAGTTAATGCCAAGGCTTCTGGCCCATTATTTCACCAAATTTTCCGCTGCACACTGGAGTGCTAGTTGCTGCCGCTTACATCTCCGGCTTTTCGGGCACCTCAGCTAGCATCTCAGCTAACAGCGCTTTTTTTTGCCTTTTCATATTCTATATTATTTAAGAACTTTTCCAAGGCAATGGCAAAGTCAAAAAAATATATTTAAAGTTCAAAGTTTTCCCCTTTTATTTTATTTCACTGCTCTTTGGTGTTCTTGCTCCGGTTGGATATTAAAGCTCGCCCAAACGACCTATACCATAAAAAACGTGGTGGAGCCATTAGGGGGATCAAAATTGTTGCTGCCCAAGAGTTCAATGATGCTGCATACTTGTTTTATAATAAACATTGTTTGATCACAAATAAGTGCACTATTCTTGCTCGGCTGCAGCAAGTGGAAACAAAGTCCGTGGTTCATGTGTCCTTGTATCACCATGGATATGCATATGCATTGTTGCAATGAAAACCTAATCTATTTTTGATGAATCGCAATTGTAAATTTCAACAATGGCTGTGAAACCATCGCTTCAAAGAGCTTCCACGAATTATTGTGCCCAAAATATACATGACCATGTGAACGAACGATGTCCCATGCACTGCAATTTGTGCAAAGCTGCATTTGCTTTCAGATGGCCGCCTGAAGCCTCGCTGATTTGGCCTGGTCCTGGCTAAAAAGAGTATCCCTTCCGGTGGCTGCCAGTAAGTTGACTTGTTGTCCTTCCCCAAGCTAAAAATGGTTTTTGTGGGTTGTTCACCGAATTTGGCTTCATAATGCAATTGAAATGCTTGGCCATATGTGCGCGGTCCGCCATTGTTGTCAGTTGTTGGGATACTTTTGGTTCTGTATTGATGAGAGTGATGCTGATGCAGATGTCGAACTGATTTTGTATGCACAAAAACGGTCGAGTGGCAGATAGAAATTGTCATCAATAAAACAAATTGTTGTATTATTTTCGCCGGGTTTTTTCGATGTTTTGCCAATTCACATCCACAGTGGAGCCACTTAATGACGACTGATAATAGGGTTTAAACGATCATTGCTTTAAAGCCTGAAAGCCTGTCCATGAATCTTGTCACAATTCTTCTTGAAGATAGTAATGTCTTTCTGCTCGAGTGCTTTATAGCCTCCTTCATATCTCCACCTTTTATAACACAACATTTTTATGTTTTACGATTACAGCATGTGCATGTAAATTAACAGAAAATAAAAGTGCTGCCTACATATTTTTCCCAGTATCGATATCGTTGGGAGTGCACTGCATAAATCATGAAGTTAGTACGTGTATCATGTGGGTTGCGAAATGGAGGAGGGGAAGAGTTCTACGAGCTAAGCCAATTGTGTGGAAATTATGAATGCCTCTGAAAAGTGCAACCCATAGGTCGGATGTACGCGAAACAAATAAATTTGGCGTAGGGAGCTCATTTAGATGCTCGAACTACTCCTTTTTTTTAAAACATTTTTGTAAAAAGGACCTTCTAGAATCGTTTATATTTACGCTTTTATATGCTGTACAACGGACATTGTCGACGACCTCGTCTGCAGCATCCTATCTACGATAGGCGGGAAAATATTAATTCATCGGAGAAATCAGATTTTGTTGGCTTAAATTGTCAATTTTTAAAGATAGAATAAATATATTGAACAAATAAAGTAATATTAAAGTAAACATTTTTCTTCAAATTTCTCAAAATATCTAAATAATTCAATGTAAATTGAATAAACTTTCTAAAATTTAAGTTTTATTATAAGTCTATCATATTATCGATTGTGGTCCCCTCAATGACCTACTACAACCAAATATGCGGCACTGCTTCAGACTCGAATGTCATAAAAGTGCAAAGAGTTCAAATTGATTGCTGGAGCAGTAATTGGTTTTAATCAATCTGTCCCGTTATGTATTCACATAATCTTTTTCCATAGTCGGGGTTAAAGTTACATTGATATATAGTGGTTATTTTGTCGCATTACGTTGAAGATTAGTACTTACTATTAACTTGTTGAAAAGATAAGTGAAACACGAGAGTATTCTCTTCTGCGGTAATTAAGTCCGTCTTAGAACGCTTAGTCTAAGTAATGTCTCTGAACTTTTGTTACTTGGGCTAGAGCACTGAGGCCACTTTGCAACCCCTAACAGCTGACAAATAATTTCGCTGCAAAGCGGCAAGAGGAGAACTTAGGAAGATTCCGCGAATTTTGAATTGTAAATTATCAAGTGTCTCCGAAAAAAGGGGTGCCCAACGACAGAGCGGATGGAAGCATAGTCGGATAGATGAATGATGCCTGCTGGTGGGACTGTCAAATGTAGCAAACAACTTTCGGAGCTCCATCACCATATACTCGTATGGCGACACAATGGCGCCACCTGGCACAACACGGTCGCCCCTATCTTCTATGAAGCTTCCTAGAGATCGCAATGGAGGCCACACTCTTCTTTCATTTTTGCAATAAAAATGCAAAATCTCTCAAAATTTCCGTCGCTGCTGCAACTGCAATGCAATTTACACTTGAATATGAAATGTTGCGTGTGTAGTCCCGTCTATAAAAAAAGGAAACGAAAACATAAACCTGAACCGGAAACATATCTATCGGGCATGCTTGGAGCTTTATCGTGGGGCGAGTTTCGGGGCTTGCCGAGCAACAAATTTCTATGCGAAAAATGCAAACACTCTGGTGGCGGCAGCACTTGCACCCCTGCTCTATCGCAACTGCGCGCATATTAATTGAAAATTTCTCCCGCAAAACAGATTCAGAAGTAAATTGGTACACTTCTAGCTAGAAAAAATTTACAAATTGTTCCAAAGTGTGGGCGTCACCGGTTCGGCGGCTTTAGGGCGTTAGGAAAACATTTTTGTGGCAAGACGATAGAAATTTACAGGACTAATAAAATTATGAAAAAATATCGAAAAATGGTTCAAAAGTGTGGGCGTGGCAGTTTTGTGCGGTTTGTGGGCGTTAGAGTGTTTTCGCTTTTACTCTACGAGTAACGGGTTTAAAAATTGTTTAAAAGCGTGGGCGTCACTGTTTTGGCCGGTTTTGTGGTGTAAGAAGGGAGTGTTCTTGGTATACCAATAGAAATTAGAAGACAAACAATAAAACGAAGAAAAATCAAAACATTCTACATAAGTGTGGGCGTGGCAGCTTTGGGCTGTTAGTGGCCATTAGAGTGGGCGTAGCAAAACGTTTTTTGGAAAGTCGATGGAAATTTACAGGACCAATAAATAAATATCAAATCCATTTTCAAAGTTGTGGGCATGGTAGGCTTGGGCATTTTGTGGGAGTTAGAGTGGGCGTGAAAAAGTTTTTTGGCAAATCGATAGAAATTTACAAGACCAATAAAAATATGGACAAATATGAAAACATTTTTAAAACGTTTTAGCTTTTATAGTTATTAAATTAAGAAGTTCATACGGACAGGCCCCGATTGTTTCGCCTATTGGTCCTAATTAGGAAAATATATAATTTATATGCTTGGAATGGTATGCTCTAGCTGTTACCTCTTTTTTAACGAATGTAATATACCCTTTTCTTAACGAGTAATAGGAATAATAATAATAATAATTATTATTATATTAATAATAATAATATAATAATAATAATAATAAAAAAAATAGTAATAATAATAATTATAATAATAATAATAATAATAATAATTATAATAATAATAATTATAATTATTATATTAATTATAATAATAATAATTATAATAATAATAATTATAATAATAATAATTATAATAATAATAATTATAATAATAATAATTATAATAATAATAATTATAATAATAATAATTATAATAATAATAATTATAATAATAATAATAATGTTAGTAATTGGTTTTACCTCTGCGGCCTTGTTGTTGTTGATGTCTTAAATGTATCTGTATATCTGACTTCAAAATAAGAGCTTGGAAAAAGACGTATGCGTATGCTACTAAATCTTCGATCGCGGCCTAAAGTCCATTCTTTCTCTACAAATTTAATTTTTTATGCAATACTCGTACAGTAAAAGTTTAAAGTTAAAGGGCAAAGCTAAACTAATTATATATGTAGCTTTTTGTTTTAGTTTCACCTGAGTGCATCGTTTCCTAATTACTTTTCGCCCACAAAAATCCCATTCATTAAAAGGGCTAACCCCCCACCGCGTTCTCGCTGTTTTCCTCACTTTTGGGCAAAACTTTTAAATGTTCACACGCAGAGGAGCTGCACCTAACAGGAGCAACACCTCCGTTTCACTGCGTCCTGCACATGTTCACACTGCACTGCCAGGGCCGCCGGCACATCAACACTTGTGCACCCTCTAATCATTTTAACAGTTGCCAATCATCATTAGTGCCGACGTTTATCTAAATGTGCCTTCGCGCCAAGACTGTCGTTTTTTTGATTGGATTGGGAATGGCGGCTGGAATCTATTCCCCATCGTCGGTCGGTGACCTGTGATTGGGCCACCCGAACTTACAAAGGCATTGCAAGCTGCAAATACAAAACCACCAATTAGCAATGCGATGCCAATACAGTAAGCAAGGGAGCACCATACTCGCATCCCGTCAAACGGCACCCACCATTCCGGTTCTGCCGTTAGATTTCAAGGGAGCTGGTAGTTGCGTTCGGTGGGTTCTTAACATCGCTTCGCAGGCAGGCAATTCTGCATTTCGCTCTTTGCAAGTGTTAACCACGCGTTTTAAGCCAATTCACCAGACTAATCAGTATAAACCACGTCAAAGCATTTGCCGTCTCGTGGGCTACAAATTTCCTTTTTTTTGCGATGCGATTTGCTCGAATTCATCCGTGTCTGGCCGAGCGCTTCCTAACCCCGTCCAGTCGTAGAATCCGTCGATTTAAAAGCAGCATTTGAAGATACTCCTTTCCGCGCGATAAAACCAATCAAAGGAGAGAATCATCCAAGTCCGCTATTTCCAATGATCACAGAAACGGACTGAAATGATGCGGTTCCCATTCAGAGGAAGCAGTCAAGCGGTCGCAGCTGGAAACCCTGCGTTCTGGTAACAGGCACTTGCTGTGATAAGTAATCCCCAACTAACGTGCTAAGATGTGTAATTTAATTTAAAGCACGAATCTCATTTCTCCGAACATTTGCCGCTCGTGTTGGCTTTAAAGTTTACGCTGAGGGACATTGGAGCAGCAGAGATTGGCATTTACCCGGCCGGAGAGTTGATCAAAGTGTTCTTCTGACCACTACCATAAGCAAAGCAGGCAAGAAGCAAGCGGAAAAAATCAGCATTGACAACTGGAAGGCGGCAAGTTTCGAAAGTTTTGAGGGCCCAGCTCAACTTTGGTGGCCATATGTCAATTTGCTGTTGCAACTCGAACAGTTGGACGCCGACCAGCAAAAGCGTAGGGTTGAAAGTTTGCCAGCTTGTGGCTGCCTCACTCAATTTTAAAGATGCCTCTGATTTTCAGGTTCTGGCGTCAACAGCGTGATAACTTTCTAAAGAACTTATTCCTCGCCCGGCCAGACTACGAAGATTTCTAATATATTTCATGTAGGTGCTGAATGGCAGGAGTATGGTTTTCGATTGTAAGTTCCAAACTGCCCTGACCATTGACCCGAGGGAGGAGGATCTTGCTGGATACGCAAGTGTTTTTATTCCGTTAACAGAACAGGTCTCGGACAGAGTATAGACCACTTGTATAGAAAGCCAATATAATGTTGACAGCTCAATGACTGGCGGCGAGCAAATTAAGCCGTGTTTTCCAGTGCGCTTGGTCGTTTTTTTTTTTTTTTTGTTTGGGGGGAATTGAGGAAGCCACTTTGGGCACATTAAATTTACAATTTATGGCTGCCAAAGCAAAAAAGTTTCGGGTGTGAAGTTTCCGACAGAAAAGACCGGACTGAGGAAAGCTGGATTTAATTCGTCGTTGTTGATTGCAAGGCCAAAACTGAGTAGTAAATCCTACGCAGGCAGGGCGGATTGCTCGGCCTTGCCATTCATGATTATTTCTATAATTTATAGCAAAGAGATGCAGCCACTACAAACTTTTGCGGTGGCCATATATCTTGTTCCACCAAAGCTTTAGTTTATTTGGTGGCTATCATCCGATTACAACGCGTAAACTGCTTAAAGATTTCAATAGTTGTAATGCACCAACCATAAAGGTCCTGGCCCTGGTCCTGGCAACTAAAGAAAGAATATTTTTGAACAAAGCTGGTCAGGAAACCCACAGAGGCATTTCACACATATATGGCATTACCATGATGGCAATACTGCGAACTTCATCGACCAAAATGCTGATAAAAATGGCAATTAAAAGCAGACTCAATCGCCCACACTTGCATACGCAGACATGGCGTATGCGTAATTTATCATATTTTTACACGCATTTTTATTTGCTTTTTCCACCATGGCAAGCACTTTTTTCCTACTTAAAATTCGATTTATAACAATTTGCGGTAAATAAACATGCTGTATAAATTGCATGCGTTTCGATGGGCGTGGCGTGATAGGGGCAAGAAGATACATATAGTAGCTTGCGTTAAGCAAGAGGAAAACCATTTAGCCAATTTAAAGGTTGTTCGAACAAGCCGCAACAGAAACAGAAACAAACGCATCGATATATAGTAGACAAACCGAGTTACCAACAAGATCGGGATAAAAGCCAAGACAAGAATGGAAAAGTTACAATCTAGAAGCAAAGCAAATCTCTTGCGGCGACCCGAGTCGCATCCAAGCAACATACATACTAAGCTCGGAGTCTGGCAAAAACTGAGATCGGGGTAAATTTAGTTCATCGTTCCGTCCCATCGTCCAACCACCACACTTCACTTAATTAGATTGCACTCCGGGCGTTTACTTTGGCGGGTTGTAACAAAAAATCATGAGAAAGACCGAGCGACCGTGAAAAAAGTGAGGCAACAGGACGCCCAGCAAAAGGAAAGCAGAACAGGGAGAAAACTTATAAAGCACATGGAGAGCCAAAGCAATCGTTGGTAAGAGTGTGTGTTCCATTGCAGTTCAAGGTCTTTGGCTCCGAATTCGTTTACCTTTTCCATAGCCACAACAATAACGCGACCAAATGGATTCCCCGAGGTAAGCTTCTTGTCCTCGTGGCTGGCAACTTTCTCAAGGGAGTGACAACGCGGAATTACTTTGGATTGATGCTGCGTGGCAGGGATATATGGGCAACAGCTCATGTGCAGGTGAAGTCCACCCCGAGGGCATTGGAAATGAACTTTAGCTCTGACTAGGAAACTAGTTCGCTGAGACAGCGGAACAGGCTGCTTTTTCTCTAAGAAGCTTCCCCCAATTTAAAAGTACGAAAGCAGCAGTCGACACATGCTGCCACCCAGTTCCTGTTCAACATGCTCGGCCTTCCTTCTGTTTTTGCCGCTGCAGTTCGTCCCCGCGGGCAATTTGCCTTGATTATGACAGTCGGGTTTAGATGTCAGGAACCACAACAGCAGCCGCAACAACATCTCGGCCAGAAGGAGTGAGCTCTTGTTTTTGTGAGTTGGTCACTGGCATAAATTCCGCTATATATGACGTAACACATGTATATACATATATGTATCTTAGGATGGAAGCAGTCCTCGCATGCTAACCCAACGGAGGCCAAGAAATTTTGATTTCTCCTCGCTGCTTCAGCTAACAATTCCGCATACAAGCGGCGATGGTAACCGCAATAGACCTGTTCCGCCCTGGCCTAGGCTCCCATTTCGTCCCAATTCCTATCACATGAGAGGGCGCCTTCTTGGCATGTTCTCTTGTAATTACTTGCCAGTTTCCTCAGTTGGCTAGGGGTGGTCCTTCATGCTCTTCGGCCTGCCTCCGATTGTTGAGTGATAAGTTGTTGTTGCAGTCCGTTGTCTGTTGTCTGTTGCCTGCTCAGAACATGACAGCTTTTCCTCGAGCGGAGGGTCCTTCACTTGCATCTAACAACGCGCCCATTCCCTTCCGCTTCCTTGCTGCTGGCTAACACCACTTCACCATACCACCCAGTTTGACTTTTGCGTCGTCATCAGCACCGCGGTGGCGGTGGCGTTGGCTTTCAGTCTTTGTTTTGGTAGTCCGAGTGTAGCTTTAAATTGTTAATTAAATTGTTGCATTCTTATTCTCTAAAGGACGGCATAAGGGTACGAAATTATGCTGCACCTAATACTTATTGTAGTGTACGTTGAAACGTTTTCTTTACATACATACATTCTTACATAAAATACTATAGAATAGGAAAGAGACTTACAAATTAAGTAATTATGAATTTTAAATTTATTCAATTATCTATGATATTAAAAATATGGCAAGAAGAACAGAGTTGTTTTCATTCTATGTTCCTAGCTATGTTAACCCGACTGTCATAATCCAGGCAAGTTGACCGAAGGGACGAACTGCAGCGACAAAAACAGAAGGACGGGCGAGAAGGGTGGCCAGAAACTGAGTGGCTACATGAGCTGTCTTCTTTTTTCGTATTTTTATTTTAAGATAATCTTCTAGGAAAAAATAAGCATGTTCCGCTGCCACCGCGGACTATCATACTAATATAGTTCCAGTTGTGTTTAGATTCTGAACTTTAGAAGCCCTCGGGGTCGACTTCACTTGCACATAAGCAAGTGAATAATAAATTCTAAATAAGTCTAAAATAAATTACAAAAGAGAGAATGCTATAGTCGAGTTCCCCGACTAACAGATGCCCGTTACTCAGCTAGTGGGAATGCACACGCGAAATTTCATTATTTATCTGGGGTATCGATAGATATTGAGAATAAAATGAGTAAATATTTAAAAATTGCTTAACAGTGAAAGAAGAGACGGGGCAAACAAGCAGTATAAACAAACACTATAACGAAGAAAGTGTGGGGGCGTGACAGTTTCGCACGGCTTAAGACGTTTTAGGGCGTTACAGTCGGCAAAAAGTTTTTTATTTTGAAAATCGATAGAAACTTATAAGACTAATAAAATTATAAAAATATATCCAAAAATCCTTCATAAATGTATGTGTGTGTGTTTTGTACGGTTTATGGGCGTAAGAGTGGCCGTGGCGACATGGGTTAACAACTTTGCTCTGCGTCTATGTCTCTAAAATCTGCATTCTTAATATCAACTTTTAGCTTTTATAGTTCCTCAGATCCAAACGTTCATACGGACAGATGGACAGACGGACAGAGGGACAGACGAACACACCTCCCGCACAACCGACCGAGGAACGACTCGATTCGCGAGAAGATAGACGCGATACAGAAAAGAAAACAGAAGCGAGGAAATGAATATAATGTAAAAACTCTAATAAATATTATTGTTAGTAGGATCTAATTATGGATTAAAAAAAGTTAAAATCTCTTGCTTTAAGAGCGGCAGAGAGTCAAGATTACAGATAATAGGATAAAGTCTATAATAGTCAGAACATAATACTCTGTAAGGGTCATGCAACTCATAGTTAGATCTACAATGATTTAAGATAAGGGGTATATAGTTTCTAGTGAATCTACTTGGAACCGAGAAGTTAAGCCGGCTAATCAAGTCGAGACTGTCAACTTCTCCACGAATAAGTTGTTCCAACAGTTGTACAGACTGTTACAAGCATCGTTTTACGGTTAGCTAGGAAGGGTAAATTATTTAAAAGTAGGCTACTGGAATATGGAGGTAATATACGGTTTGCATCCCAATTTATGCGCCGCAAGGCAAAAAGTAAGAAGTTTTTTTTTGACCGATTCAATGCGCTCCGAGTGGACTGCGTATTGTGGACTCCGAACAGGTGATCCATGCTCAAGAATCGGACAGACTAGAGAAATAAATAAGGTTTTAGTCAAAGAAGGATCATCAAATTCCTTAGACCACATTTTTACAAAGCCAAGCACACCCCTGGCCATATTGACAATAGCCGAAATATGGTCAGAAAATTTTAGTTTAGGGTCCAGAAGAACACCAAGAAAATCAACCCGTGTTATTCTGTCCAAAGGGCATCCACTTAGAGTGTAAGTCGTGTGTATTGGGTTGACACGACAAAAGGTCATAACTTTACACTTGGAGCCATTTAAGTTTAGTACGTTATCACGGTACCTCTTTTGAATACTATCCAGATCGGATTAACTGCTATTTTACGTTTGTAACGAGTATCCCATTTTTGGGAAGCAAATTAATCCCTAATCCCCCAAATTAGTCCCTATATTGTCGAATCTGTACAACCACCATAAAGAAATTCATATATGGAAATCATTTAGGAGGCAAGGAGGCGAAGGTGTTAATTATAATATTTCAACTGTTAAACCCGGTATGTATGTACGAGTATGTCCCACTCTAACGCCCATATTTAATGTCTTTCTTACTAATATCCATCGATATGCCAAAAAGAATGTTGAACTTTCTTATTTGCACTCCCACTAGCTGAGTCCAGGACTCTCGACTATAGAACTCTCCCTTGTTTTATATAGTAAAAGTCGTTTCAGCAACAAACAAAGATGGTATATAAGAACAACAAAACAACAAACAAAGGTCGTTAAAGTCTAGTTTGTTTTAAAACATATTGAAAGAATTCGCGAAACACACTTCCGTTGTTTCTCTATTATTTTAATAAATAGAAACTGTCTTTCGCAGTGATAAATACATATTTGTGTAAATTTTTATGTAGAATATCACATGACGCCATCTATATCTTAAGGCATTATTCTTCATTGTTTCAAACAATGAAGATCATGACGCAAAATCCATCTGGCGCCCATATTATGTATGTCCTAAGTATTTGTAGCTTAAGTATTTCACGCATAAATGTGTAAACGGTTCTTTGTTTAATATAGCCATTTATGTAGGTGCCAAAATCTTAAAATTGGATTGACATGATATTAGCATCTAATGTCACCGCGTGTTGCTTTCTTTGGCACATTTTTGCAGCGCGTATTGTATTTTTATTATTTACCAATTCGTATTGGTAGTTTCTATTGATATGGCAAAAATATTTGATCGCCCATTCTAACGCCCACAGAATTAGTATTTTAAGACCTACCACGTTAAATGATCGCAAGCAATAAATGAATTAGCCGTAGCCCTTGTGTAAAACAGCTGATTTGTTATTTGCTAGCCTTTATATAGCGAGCGATCTTAAGAACAGTAACGGGTATCAAATAGTTGAGGAATTAGACTTGCTTTAAAATTGAGTAAGTGAGTAACGAACTGACTGGTAGCAAGTGCACGCGATTATAGTGTCCCTCCTTGCACTGCCGACACTGCCTCGTCGTTGATCAAGACTTCATTGGTTGTTCAAAGATATGCGATTGTATTGACCCCAAGAGACTGTTAAAAGGAAGCAGTCAAAAAAAGAATGAAATTCAGCGCTCGACCAGACTGAAACTGAAAGGCGCACACAGCTGAATATTACGACACACATTGGAATGGGGTTGGGTCAAAATTTAAATATTCTGCCGAGCGGGCTGCAATAACAACAAAGTATTTTACGGCAACTGACTTTTCGCCCGAGTCCGATCAGCTTCAATTCAGATATCGATTCAGTCTCGACTTGAATTCAGATTTGGTATTGGCTTTGGGCTCGTTTTGCTTGAATTGTCAGGGGTCCAAGCCGAATGTGTATTCCTGCCCCCTTGGGAATTTCGGTATCTATGCCGCTGTTATTTGCGGCGTCTCAGTCTATTGGTTCATTAGAAAAATTTGGTTAAAATTGATCTCAAAATGGTCTGGATTGCTTCACATGCTGTTGACACTTCACGATCCCCCATCAGAAAACTCAAGCGCTTGATAGCGTTTATTAATTTTATGGCCGGTTTGAGTCGATTTGGGTGAGGCTCGTTTCTGAAATACGCCCGATTTGGGGTTTGATTTCGGTCTTATCGAATGGTTACTAAGACGAAGATAATACAGTTACCATCGTTCATTTTATTACGTATTAATGCTCATACCTTGAAAAATTCTCTCTCTTCTGACATTTTGACCTGAGTCAATATTTATCAGCTTTCTACTTACAGCCAATACATTATTTGCATTAAATATCGATTACACATTCTGATAAGTGACCCGAGGCGAAAGATAGGCCGTTAACCACAATATGTACAATATCAACAAATACTTTAAAAAGTAAGTGCAGGCAAACTTTTTTTACAGTTGAGTAGCGTATTGTCCTATAAAACTTAATATAGGTTAAATTTTAAGATAAAATTAAAAACTATAATCTTGCCATATTCGTCCCTCCGTACATCTGAGGGTTTGTTCTTGTGTGCCAAAAAGATTTTCGCCACAAGGTGCAAAAAGTTACCATGGAAACCCTTTTTAACAAGAGAGAAAGCTATAGTCGAGTTCCTCGACTATCATATGCCCTTTACTCAGCTAGAGAGTAATTTAAACATTTATTTGACATATCGATAGAAATTGGGAAAAAATATAATAAAACGAAACAAATCGAAACATGTTTCAAAAGTGTAGGCGTGCTCTGCATGCCTAGTTGAAGTTCTCTAGCTTTCATAGTTCCTGAGATCGATGCCTTCATACGGACAAGACTAGATCCTCTGTATTTTCAACAAAAAGCTCAATGAATAACATTTTCGAAACTATTTTAACTACTGAGGCCACAATCTAATCTAATCTTGCAGACCTTGGTGTCGACTCGAATCTTATATCTTTAGCAGTTTTGAATCGGCTAACCGAGCTTAAGTTCCTCAGAAGACGATCGTTGGACATCTTTTTTTTCCGTCCCAGGCTTTTGTTTTGAGTGTCAGTTTTTCAATGTTCGTTGAGAAATCCCCGATAGAAAATGTACTTAAGCCAATGTAGTATTCATATCACGAAGGCTTAAGATGCACTTATTTTCAACATAATCCAATTTAAAATCTAATTTTTTACCTAATAAGCTTAAAAATAACTAGTTGTTTTAGAATTCTCAATTTTTATGTAAGAAATTTTCGAAATAGATCTAAATTCTATATGTAAACATAGTCTCTTCGGGGGTCCATAAATTGAATGCAAGCTAGTCTGTAAAATCAAAGTTAAGACCTATGAGAGACAGCAAGTAGAGTAAATAGGTATACAAGATTCGTTGAAAAGTATGTAACATGCAGAATTAATTGTTTCCGACCATATACGGTGTATAAATATTCTTGATCAGGATCAATAGCCGAGTTTATCTGGCCTGTCCGTTCGTCTGTCCGTCCGTATGAACGTCGAGATCTCAGGTACTATAAAAGTTGGAAGTTGGTTGAGATTAAGCTTAGAGATTCCAGAGATATAGACGCAGCGCAAGTTTGTTGACTCATGTTTCCACGACCACTATAACGCCCGAATCTGAGAATTATGTTATATTTCTTTCGTCTATTCCTTTCGTCTATTTCGATTTGATGGAATCCAGATATCAGGTCTATGTCAAGTTTGTGTGTATGTAAGTAAATTGTGGATAAACTAACCTTGTATACCCTTGCGCTCTGTGAACAAACGGTCCAATAGCTCAGGCAATCTTCAGATCTGGCCAGATACATATGCATGTAGCTGTGGATAAGAGAAGACAGCAGCGGAAGCAAGCTATTGCCTTGGTAAGGAGGGTGGGGAATCTGATATAGGGCGGAGATCGCAGAGTTTTGCCAGAAAAATGATCGTGACAACGTTTGTGCGGGCACGTTGTGCTGCTTGTTGTTGTCCCAAAACAGAATACATTAATTGACACTTGGCCGGAAATAGTTCATTAGGCATAAATTACGTACAGACAAAGCGTTTTCATTTTTCTCTGGCTCTCTGTTCGCCATTTGCTTCCCTACCGACGCGGTTGTCGATTGCAGTTACTGGATTTCAGCGGCTTAAATGATCGGGGGACAAAATAGACAACCTCGGACGGTCTTATCTGTGCTGCCACTCACACACACGCATTCGCTCAAACGCATTCTCACTCTAACACTCTCGGTGCCTCCCTGTCACTCCTTGGCAAGACCAACATGTGTGATCCAAATGTTCATTTGTAAATTCTATAAACGGGGAAATACGATAATGAACTGAACTTCGACTCTACAACTGCAGCGAACGAAGCCAGCCACGGGCGGAGTCCACAAAAACACACTGTGGTAGAACACTAACCCACCCTTCTTCAACTATTCATTGCTTAAGCTATGGCCAGGCCCCCTGGAAAAAAATTATAAATCTTTAAGTCAAGCAGCCAGCCATTGATGGAATCAGATCGTCCGATGAGTATATTTAGCCCTCTTTACATTTAACAACAAATTTGTGCTCTTATATCGTAAATTCTACACAAAATTATTTATCTTCCAGTAATTATACTCGTTACTCGTAGTATAAAAGAGTATATTAGATTCGTTAAAAAGTATTTAACAGATAGAAAGTATTCATATTATTGATCAGGATCAATAGCCTGTCCGTCCGTTGAACGTCGAAATCTCAGGAGCTATAAGAACTAGAAGGTCAAGATTATGCATACAGATTCTAGAAACATAGACACAGAGCCAGTTTGCTTCCACGCCCACAAGTCGGGCAAAACTGTCACGCCCACACTTTTGAAAACTGTTTTGATATTCTTTCATAGTTTTATTAGTCTTGCAAATGTGTATGGTTTTGCAAAAAAACTTTTAAAAAAGTTTTGATATTTTTTCATCTTTTTTAATTATAAATTTTTATCGATTATGCCACACCCACTATCGACCGTAAGCCGCAGAAACCTGTCACGGACACACATTTGAAAAATATGTTATATCTTTTTTTCACATTTTTATTAGTATTGTAAAATTCTATCGATTTGCTACAAAAACTTTATGCCACGCCCACTCTAACGACCACAAACCTCCCATTTCTTCTTGTCCAATATCTATCGATGGTCCTAAAAAATTATGAAATTTCGCGTTCTCACTTCCACTAGCTGAGTAAAAGGTATTTGATATTCGGGGAACTCGTGCGTTCTCTCTTCTTATTTATTTAAAACAAGAGAGAACAATAGTCGATTACTTTCGACTATCAGATACCCGTTACTCAGCGAATTTTGAGATTTTTTTTGTCATTTCGATGGAAATTTACATTTATATAACAAAATGAAATGAAAATCAAATCCCTTTTCACAACTGAGAGCAGGATACCTGGCCAATAAACGGTTTCATGGCGTCTGGATAGGCTTGCGAACGCACTAACTTGCATGCGAACGGACAGGCGGACAGATCAAGATTATATGTATGTGTGTACTCCAGTAAACTTATAATTATTATGTTAGTCTAAAACCTTAATGCGTTGGAGATTTACAATAAATGTATGTACATATGTACATAGTCATGAATTCTTTAAATTCCTCGAAATTGTTCCGATACGGGAATCGACCCCCCTATATTAATTGAAGCTGATATGGCCGAAGTGCAGCGTATTCTGCCAAGAAACGCTATCCAAGTATTTTGGTACGTATGTATGTATGTACATACATGTGTATATGGTACATTCATGTAGTACATACATACATATGTATGCAAGTACGTACGAACGCTCGACAATTCCTCTGCTAAAACCAAATGCGAACGCGTCAACGGATTTTTGTATTACACACATTTTCTGTTGTTTCGTTCTGCGCGTTCTCCCTGTTGTGTGTGTGTGTGTGTGCGACGCCGCTTTTCGCTTGCTTTTACTTTCTGTGGCTTGTGATTGCGATTAAACGGGGTTTCCATCCGGCGAGTCGCGCTCTAGGCAGCGCCCGGAGAGCGCTTTAGACCTATATGTCTGGATCAGATAACGGGAACGGTGGCAGCGAGCCACGGCCGGAGAGAGACAGAGAGCGCAAAGAGCTATAGCTGGCTCTCATGTCGATGTCGAATGCGCGTGATTTTTTGGCTCTGAATGCGGGCTTGCTGCCAACTGCGCTGCCGGCTCGGCGTCGACGACGGCTGAGCGCAGCCCGCTTGCCGCGGTGGTTGTTATTTTCTGGTCTTGGTTTTTAGTTGCCGTTTAAACTTGGTCGTGAGAGGGTAGCAGCCCCGTTATCAGCCGACCGCGATCGCGTCCGAACTAAAGAGTACTGTGGAGCCCTGGCCAGTTCAAGCCTTCAAATCCTCCAGAACATTCTGATGGCGCCCGTGAGCGGCTGTTTGCCCACCGCCACCCACTCGCTGCAGGACATGAGTGCTGCCGCCGCGGCAATCGCTCTTGACATGAAGCCCAAGTTGGAGCCCCACCCCCTGGCCGCCGCAACTGCCATGCCCTCTCAGAAGATAAAGAAATGTGCGTACACAGATTTATTCCCCACATTCATGCAAACATACGTACATACATATGTATATATGTACAATTTTTATGCAAAATGCAGTCGAAAGTCGATACGTCGAACAAGCAGTAGAATTTATTTTATCTCTTCATTGCCTATTCAAATAGTTCGGTTCACCCTATGTGCAATGTACATACATATACGTACATACGTATGTATGTACATTTGGGTTAAAAAAGTTCGACTTATAGAAGTTTTGAGGTGCCTGTACCGTGCTTTCTTAAAATATTCGACTGTCGAGACTCGAGGACTTATATTATTTGCATTCATTTTTGTGTCCCAACAGTGGTTCGGCGCAACGCCTCCGACAAGCTGAAGCTCATCCAAATGGTGCACGACAATCCAATTCTCTGGGACTCCCGTCTCCCGAATTTCAAGGGCGCCGAAGAAGAAAAGAACCGAGCCTGGGAGCACATAGGCCGCGAGTTCAACGCTCCCGGGCGTCGCGTTGCACGGGCCTTCAAGTCCTTGAGGGAATCCTACCGCCGTGAACTCGCCCACGTCAAGCTAATGGGCAATGGCTTCAAGCCCAAGTGGAGTCTCTATGAGGCCATGGATTTCCTGCGCGATGTCATCAGAGAACGAAAGTAAGTATAAGGAATAGTATTTTAGTGAACTGGTGACCAGGTGATTCTCTTAAATTTAAAACCGTCAAGGAAGTTTCATGCCAATATCGACTCCTGGGGTTGACCAGTAATATAGAGCCCGTTATGAATTTTGCATTCTCTGCTTGACCCATTATTGCCACACCACAAATCATGTCACTAAAAATGATCTTCATCCAAATGGCTTTACAAAAGCAAAAGCAATAATAGAACACGAGAGAAGAGCGCTTAAATTTAAAATTTGACAGAAATACGAGTCATTCTTATAATCGAATAGTAAAGTACATGAAATTCTATATCAACGAATAATTATTACAGAACGTATTGCACTTATTTCCAAGTTTTCTTTTAATCTTTCTAGGCAATATTTACCTTTCCCAAAATGATCTTAATTAACGTACTTATTCTTATCCTCTGCTTTTTGGAGATCGATACCAAAACAAATCTAAAAGTGGAACCGTTATTTCTCAAAAGTAATGCTCCCTTACGACTACAGTTCTTCAATAATATCGTCTTACACTCTGAACATTATTTGTGTCAGGAGTACATTTGGCTACTTATATTACAATGAGTTTGATAAGCCGTCACTAACCATACAACCATCGAACAACGGTCAAAGTTTGGCTTGAGTCGTGAATAACAGTTTTCGGTTTAGATTGGTCTTCTGTTTTGGTCATACACGGATTGATTCATGCGAAACAAATACATGCATCAGTTTGAAGACTAGCTAACTTATACACAATAATAATGTGACTCACCTTTCCAACGATCATTTACATTGGTCGAAGGTATTGTATGCTTTCCAGTCCTGTGTCTGAAAGAGGTTTTTCCGAATCTGCCCCCCTAAAAATATGTGTGCTTGTCAGTAGTCAGTCAAGCGAACAATGTTGTTTAGCTTGGCTCAATCAAAAATAATTATTGCAGGAAATTCCAAGAATCTTATCATTTTATGCGAGTAGCCACTTCAGCTTATGTACACTGAGAAGTGTATGAGTTTGTGAGTCATGGCTTAGATCTAATGTTGGACAAAATATGTCAATAAATTTATTTCAAAAATCATAGAATCACGGACTTCGTAAAGATCTGACAATTTAAATAAATTGAGAATTCGGAAATATGTTCAGATCGAATAGACAATACATACAATTGTCACATAAAAAACATGTGATAAGTTTAGCATAAAGTTATTCGAACCGTAACTACGAAATTCCACTTCCATTCGAGCCTTCGTACAAAACTCATCCCTTAGCCCAGTCGATTTGCATAAACGCCCAACAATTCGAGCAAATCTCAGCACCGTGTCTGAGAAAACATCTGCCCAGCGAAAAAGAATAGCAAAAACAAGGCAAGGGGGCATATGGACACTAAGGAGCGGTAATGTGGAAAAAACCAATCCGAACAAAGGAATGACCGGGCCAGAGACCCGCAAATGGTCTCAGTCGAGAGTCTGCCCCGTCCAATGTTCTGGCTCATATGGAGCCGTGCTCGAGCTGCGGGTGTGTGTGTGTGTGTGAGTGTGTGTACTTTATGTACATATTTATATGAAATAAGGCCATTTCCTTTCAATTGACTGTACCCACATGGGCAACAAGCAGTCGACGGCCCCGACACATGCCCGCGCACACTCACCCATGGTGTGTGTATATATTTAAATTTTTATTATTGTGAGCTGATAACAGACAGCTCAACGGGCCCGGCCAGTCGGGCAGCGCTTGAGCCGGAGCTATAGCCGCAGCTATAGCCACAGCCATAGCCATAACACAGATCTCGCCAAGCGGCGAATATTATACAACGTCGCAGCATCGTCGCTGCTTGAACCAAAAACGAAATTGAGGGAAGCTGCAAACGCAAGACCAAGTCCATCGAATAGTGCTTGCGAGAGGGGTGGGGACTATGGGAAGGCGCCGAGAGAGCGATAAATTAATGAGAGCACTACGAAAATGACAATCAGCACCGAAGAATACGGATTGCGAGTGGACCAAGTTGGGAAAGACTGGTAGCTCGTGAGCGAGAAAGGGGCTGGTAAGGGAAAATGAGCGAGGTTCTGCCTGTGTGTGTATGACATGAGCACCGAACACTCGTAAAGATCGCTGTATGGGTGAGCTGAGTAATTGAACGAATAGCTTGGTCTGACTTCGGCCAGGGTTAAAAATATGCCCACGACCATTAGCCAGCCGCATCGGCCGCGTCCCGGCCAAGGGGTTGCTGAGACCCAGAGTCGGGGTCTGGACGCCTCTTTCAGGCTGCCCTGGCCCACATGCTTTCGTCGTTCAGTCCTCTCTTAATGGGGGGCTCTCGTACCCTCACCCTCACACACACGAGGCCACTTGGGTGTGAAAGTTCTGCTGGGCTCTGTCTGTGTCACGCTTATGATTTAATAAGCAAATGTGCTGCGAAATTGCTGAAATTGTTTGGCTGTCCGTCATCCCCACAATCCGAATCTCGCCCCACGCCCTGAAATCACTGTCCGCCGTATTTCGCATTGAAATGCTTTAGCCAATGCGTCACGGAAGAAGAAAAGTGGGCGGTAGTCCGTGCTTGCCTTTTGATTCTCGTACCTTTAAATGCCTTTGCATGGAGCTAGTTCTTGCCTAATAAATCATAATAAAAAGTTCTAGGTCTGCAAAAATCTAAAATCTCATTCGGACCATTGGAATATTTAATTATGTTATTATTATATTAATATTCATAGATTTGTTTCCAAGTGCAGGTGATAGAGATTTTAGAAAACGAATTCAAACCACAAAAACCCATAAACAATCTCGGAAAACGGCTTGGGACCTAAGCAAGAGCGGAAGCAAATAATGATAAGCTGAGCGATTCAAACCCCGAAAAGAAACCAAGTCAAAATAATGAAGTAAATAAAGCCATTCCCGATTGTGGAACATGTGAAAATGTATTTCGACTCGATTAGTCCTGCGAGTTTTTTGGTCTTGGCTGGCGAGCGAGTATCAGTTTTCAAATTTTACAATTGTCAACTACCTGCAGCCGATTGCGGTGATAAGGCTGTCTTCTAGGTCGCCCATGCCCGTGCCTACCACTAGGCCAGGTCTTTGCATTCGGCAAATAACTATAGGTATGGGGGAGGCCCAAAATAGCCACGTTCAGATGTTCTTTGAGCACCCGGCCCAGGCAGCTGCATTGCCTGTGAAAATGCTCTTGAAACTTGAGACGCGTAAGGAGAGAGACAGGAAGCGATACTACACTGAAAGACATTTATGTTTATGCATTTCTTGTGTTATTGCCTTAAACAGACAAGATTTCAAAATGGGGATATGAATCGTTGAGTCACAGGAAACATATGAACTCTATAAGGCTAATACAATTATATTTTTGTGTGTTTTCGAACTCACAATTAATACGAACATGCTTTCCTTATCAGGGTCACTATCCGATCGCAATGTCCGTCGGCATAAAACAAAGCTAATTAGTTGATGACAACCTAGCAAAGTTTTACGAACTTATTGATTTGTCTTTCAGACTATTCTATTTCTAATTTTTTGCCCAACGTTTTGCAAATGATTATTGCCAGCATTATTTAATATTTTTTTATTTATTGTAATTAATATAATTTAAGATAAGAGAAAGAAAATCTGTTATACTATAAATGATGTGTGAGAGACAAAGAAAAGTATTCTTTCTACTTTTAATTTAAGAACGTAGGCGGTTCTTAAAGTGTATTAAAAACAATGTACATAACCACTAGTCACGGTTATATGTTATTGTATTTAATAAATTTATTAATCTTTTTGTATGCCCTTTTAAACAACCTCCTTCATCAAATTTTTATTAGTATTCAACTTAACATCAATACAAAATAAAAAAATACCGCAGACTTGCTGCGAATATGAATATTGAATATGACGCAAAAGTAAAACCCAACCTTAAACCCGTTAAAATGTGAAATAATTTAGTCTTCTAACATATGTTCTTTCTATTATAGGGGCGCTTCGCATGCAACCGATCTAAGCCTGACAACCTATGGCCATATTAACAATAACAACAACAACAACAACAACAGTAACAGCTTGGCTGCAGGGGGAAAGGCAATGACCCTGAAGCTGTCCAATTCCTTTAACGAGTCCGCCTCAGTGTTAAATCTCTCAAAGTGCTCCTCGCTCAATGTAAGCGACGATCACTACTATTGCGACTACTATGTGAAGCCGGAGCTGGATCTCTCGGTGGGCGGTGGGGCCGGAAGTAGCACAAGTGGGAGTAGCTCCGGCGGCGGGCCACTTCCTCTGCCCGCTCACCAGGCTCACAACGACAGTCGGGTGAGCTCAACGAGAAACGAGCAAAGGGCACAGCATCACAGCTATGAAGACATGGACGACAGCTCGATACGCAGCGGGGACGAAGATATCGCCCACGCATCCGACGTAGTGGAGGAGTTGGATGCCATCGATGCAGATTTCCCTTATCCTCTGATTCTGGATTCCAACTCACGCGGTAGCCCCAATGTTGGTGTGGACGATGTGGTCATGTCCCGCAAGCTTCGCCGTAACGTCGATCAAGATGTTTTGGAGGAAGGAAACGGTCACGGCGATGCGGTTATCGATGGTGACGACTACGAAGAACAAATGCTGCAACAGCACCGCCATCTCCGGCAGCAACAGGGCGTCGCAAGCGGAGGGTTGGATCTGCCGCCCCCACAAACTGTACGTGAGGTTTTGAACTCCAAGTTCTGCGGCTTTATTTCAGCCAAGCTAAACAGCATGGAGGACTCGGACGCGGACAATTTAATGAATCGCATTCTTCTCTTACTGGTTCAAGTGCAGCAGTGCGAAGGGTCCACGAAATAGACAGCGGAGGAGAAGAGCGCTAAGTGTACGGGTGTAATTATAGTAGCCAAAAAAAAGTACATAATGGAATGATGTTGCTGCTCAGAGCACTTATAACTGAATTTTCTTGCCATTATATATTACTTTCCTAAAGAAATACAAATTTACTTGCCAATGCCAAATCTGTGCCATACCAAAAGGATCAATCAAATATGAATGATTTTCTAAAACATTCTCTAATTTTTTCGCTCCTATTAACAAAAATGAACCAAACTCAACGAAAAGACAACACAAAGACGTAAACCAAGAAATAGCAAAATAAGAAACATAGATTAATTAAGCTTTAAATGTTAATTTCGTTTTAAGTCGATCAACTGTAGTTCATACTCATGCCAACGTCTCATCACATGAAACAATTCTTTATATAACCTTTTATTTTACCCAGATTATATCGCCTATATATAATATAACTTCTTGTTAAGTTGAAAACGTAGAAATTAGAAAAGAAAAGTTTTTAACTTAAAAAAGCGAGCATATTACTCATAGTTTCATATACAGCGATATGAATATTAACAATATCTGAACACTAAATGAGAACAGCTTTAACAATTTGTCGTTTTTGAATAAAACACCATCTTTGGCAGTAATGCTTTGCTATCGATGTACGCAGACAATGTTTTGGCCATTCAGCCCAATTTAAATCAAAAATTTTGAAAAAGTTTTCCGTTTTTCGGTGGATATTGAGTAATAAAGTACCTTTAAATATAAAAAAATCAAACGTGTCTACCGAACATGAACATAATCAGCCGATTTTTATTAATTTAAATCCGAAATTATTTATAGTCAGGAATAAATATTTTATATCGATACCAAATCAGGAAACTTTGTTATCCATTTTATTCTTGCGATTATTGCTATGGCATTCACGACTGACTAGCTTTATAGACTAGGCAGTTCACATTGATGGAGCATTTATAACTTTTACGGTTGCAAATGCCCCCTTTACTGTGTGGCAAATATCTGACTAAAATCAATGTACCTTCTGCAAAGGTATACAAATTATTAATAATGCGAAAGGGGATTTTTTTCCTCTTGTTGGTTTCGGTGTAAATCTACATACTTAAAGCTCCTAAACTAAACAAAATTTGAATATGATACTCAAATAGCAACAACAGCCCTACGACAATGGAAAGCACTCACATTGGGCCTGTAACACATCCATATAGCATCCTGCCAATTCTGCTCAAGTAAGACTGCAGGAATTCCAATTCATTAATACAGAGGACGTATAGGCGAAGAACAAAGGAACAAAAGACTACAACAACGTATAAATACCATGGCAGGCAGATGTGGGTAAGCCTAGCCAAAAAAAACGGCGAATCGAGCCTGGGTATCGCTGCATATGACCGAAAAATTTATTAAGATAAATACATAGCCACATCGAAACCTACGGTAAGCAACCCCTATCAAGAGATTCGGCCTGGCCAAGGTATCTAGCTACCTCAAACCCTTAAACCCAAAAAGAGCGTTGCGCATGCGCAGAAGATGCCAAAACTCAGCCCTAGCCTCGACGCAGCCCAAAACTGGTTTTTCAACGCAATAATAGCTGAATGAATTCATTGAAGGCCGTAATGCAGTGCCCCTAAGGGATGCTGCCTGCGTTAGCACCTCTGTTGCTAAAAGAAGCGGGTTCAATGACCGTGGCCGGCTGTTTACAATTTTAAAGAGCCAACATTTTCGTTAAACTGGAACTTAAAATTGGACCGAGTATGTCAACTATATATCAGCAATATAGTTCTCGGATCCGGCCCGTTGCAACTTACATACATATATACTGCCTGAAATAGAAAATACTTTTATAAAAGTTGTTTGTAGAAAGCTTTAAAGCCAAGACCAGTTTCTGCAGCAGACTGGCAGATACTTTTTGATACTTATTACGAATATAACATATGTACATATATACTACTATCTTTCACTGCAAACTTCTGACATGGTATACCCAGTGGAAGTTATGAAATGGCTTAGAACCATATCGGTGAATAACAATACTCAGGACACGTTAATATATTTTCAAAAACCACACAAATTACAATTACTAAATCGCCTCTTCTATGAAACGTTTACTTCTATTTAACAATTTTGACATATGTTTTATCAACATTTGACATCTATAGCAAATTGCTATAATAAAGAAATTTAGAAAATAGAAAAACTGGTGCTAGGCTTCATCAACATCAGCATAGTACATAATCGTCGGGTTGCAGAAGTATCGTGTGATATACTTTGTTATTTGCATTATTATTCTCTTTTTGTAAAAATAAACATAAACTTCTTTAAGGTCTACCCTATAAATTACACGAATGGTACCGTCTTACAAATTTCCAATTAAACTTTTTTATTACAGTTAATAACCGATGCCACCGACGTGTCGTAAGAAAATTGTATGCGTTACTCTTGGAGTAAAAGGATATACTAGACACTTCGAAAAGTAAGTAACTGGCAGAAGGAAGCGTTTCTAACTATATAATGAATATATATTCTTGGTCAGGATCAATAGACGATTCGAACTGGCCATGTCGGTCTGTATGATCGTTGCGATCTCATAAATCTATTGAGTTTAGATTAGACATGCTGTTTTCAGAGACAGCGCAAGCTTATTTCCAAATTTTGCAATGGCCACTCGAACGGCCACAAGCCGGCAAAAACTGTAATGCCCCTTTTACATGTCACTTTTTGAAAATGTTTTGAAGTTTTTTTATTTATGTTAATAATTTTTGATTTGCCAATAAACTTTTTGCCATGTCCACTCTTACGCGTACAAACCTTTCAAAACTTCCACGCCCACACTTTATAAATTGCTTTAATTTTTTTTTCGGCTTTTTGTTTGTCTTGCCATTTTCTATTGGTACACTTGGGCCACGCCCCTTCTAACACACACAAAATGGCCACAATTTTGAATCGGGAATCTCGACTATACCATACTCCTTTTTGTTTCTATTTGGCTTACAGTGTAAAAAAAGTGTAAAATCTTAATAATAAAACGCAATAATTACGTATTAAGCATTTTTTATTTGGTAATAAATATAAATTTAACTTTTCAGTTTTTAAAATCGCTGTCTTCTCATGTGTGAATATTACACGCTGTTATTGATCTTTTTTAAATTAAATTCGACTTTAACAGCTCCAAATAATTATTGTTTGTACGAGTTTTTCCATCTTCCGTTGTTTTACTATTACCGCGAATCTTCGAATAAGTGGCTGACTTGGTATGGTAAAGGTGTATCTTGCTTTCCGTACTTAAATCACCACAGGTGCGTTTCATGTATCCAGTGGCAGGTTTGCTTTCTTCCTTTGCATGACCAATGCATCTTCGGCTTATACCACAATCCTGGCCGACGCCTTTGCTGCGGGGAGTCTTATTGGAAGCACCTGTATAAATCTTAAGAGATCTGTTTGTGGCCGGGTAATGATTTGCGTGAAAGCCAACTCCAGTTGCACCGACCAAGTCTCCGAGACTTCCACGCAGTTGGCAAAGAATCTTGTCTTGCTTCACGCGAAGTTTGGCTGGCATGGAGAATTTTTCGCCCCGTATGGGACCAGTCGCATCTAGTCCTTTTGCTATTAATCGCTCCAAATCTTTTAACAGATTTTCCCTCTCGGAACCTGAAGCCAAGGATATTTGCCGCAGTCCGAACTGAACTTTGGCATAATGGGACGAGATTTTGAAAAGCGCCTCTTGCAACTGCTCCACTTCGCCTTCGAGCTGACACTCATATGGCGTCATAGTCCTGCTTATCATCCGACCTTCCGAGTCAAGTTCGGTGTAAAGTCGCTCCTCTTCAATTAATTCCGGTGAATTGGATTTTGTCCATCCGGATACAGCGACATTTTGCTCTTCACTATTAATACTACCCATGATCTGTGCAGACTCCTGAAAATTGACACTTTATATTTTCGAATAAAGCTAAGGAAATATATAAGCAATTTTATTTTGACAGTGAATGAATGAGTAGAATACTTACTGAACGTATTCCGTATATCAATTTTATAATAGTATTATGATGTAGCATGTTACTAGTGTCTCTAACAGCATTGACAACAGTACGCATTTAGTATTTATTTATTTAATATTTTTAGAGTAGAGCTCAGAATGGAAATGACAATCTTCAGAAAGAAATTTGGGCTGTGTCTTCGTCTGTTAAATATGCATGCTTAGTCCTAACTTTCAAGCTTTTAAAGTTCCGAGATCACATCGCTTATACGGTCGACAAACAGCCGTGCTCAAAAACATGACGGTCCATGGTAAAGATGTACTAAAAAAGAGGGAATGCTATAGACGACTTCCCCGACTAGAAGATACCCGTTACGCAGCGAGTGGAAATATGAACGAGAAATTTCATAATTTTTTGGGAACATTGGAGTTTGACGTGGCGATTTTGGTCGGTTTGTGGACGTAAGAATGGTCGTGGTAAAAAGTAGAAAAATCGGTAGAAACTTACAAGACTAATAAATTTATGAAAAACAACCCAAACATTTTTAAAAAGCGTGGCAGTTTTGGGCGGTTTTAGGGCGTTAGAGTGGGCGTGGCAACAAACTTGCTTTGCGTCTATGTCTCTCTCATATAGTTCCTGAGATCTCGACGTTCATACGGACGGACAGACAGACGGACAGATCCTGATCAAGAATATATATACATTATATTTATTCGGAAACGCTTCCTTCTACCTGTTACATATTTTTAACGAATCTACTGTACCCTTTTACTCTAGGAGTAACGGGTATTAAAATTGTATTACATAAAAAAATTTTGTATATAATAATTAATAACTAAAGAAAGGAATAACTAGCTACTGTGGCCATCGACTCGACTTACTATTAAATCGGTGGTTGTGTTAAATTTGGTGTATAACCTAACATTTGTTTAAGAAAGATAATATTTGGTTAAGATTATTTGATGTTAGGCTAACTAATATATTTGAGGGCGGGGTGGGACCGAAAAGATATGTTCTTAGGTTATGATGGTGTCTGCATTTATCTAGTATATAATATAATATATATAATATCTAATATATAGCTTGGTCGCCTTTCGACGTTGATATATTATTAAATTATATAATATAATATATATAATATCTAATATATAGCTTGGTCGCCTTTCGCCGTTGAGAATGTCCTTCCGTGTAAAGTGTGTGGGTCCGGTTTTTAGACGAGTAAGAATGGCAAATTCCCATCTGTTGCACGATTCTGTTGCTGAATTGTTTATATCAGTTTTCCAATTCGATGTCGGGCAATATCTTTTTGATGTTTTTTCCAGCTGTCCTGTTGCACTCCAGGTATAATTGTAGGGCACGGCGCGACCGGCTAGCTTTGCGGCTTTGTCGACTAACTCGTTTCCATTGATTCCTATACCGTGGGGCCCGTAATAGCTTAATTTTGCTAATATTTTTTGTGCACAGGTGACTAAATTCACATTAAAGTTTGTTGTTGTAGTAGAGGTTTTAGATTTCTTGCAGGGTGGACAGACTGTCACTGCAGATGATATGTCTTTCTTAAGTTCAAGAGTCAATTTAATCGATTGGCTACTGCTTCGGCGGTGAAAAGAGAGAAGTAGTGGGGAGTAGTCTACTACTACAAAGGTAGTTGATGTGTCGGACTTTGAGACGTTCGTGTAAAACCATTTCCGATCGGCGTATTTATGGGTAGCTAAACATTGTTGAAGTAGGCGTTCTTGATTTTAAAAATCGTCTAGTGTAGTGTCGATGGTCGAGGAACGTAATTTCCAAGATTAGAGTTCGAATTTACATCGGTGTTCAGGGCAATTTGGAAGTCCTTCTGAAGGATCGTTGAGTTCGTTGAGAAAATGAGCTGAGTTCAGGCAGGAAGCTTTTGGTTGGGGTCGTTGGAAATGCACCAATTCTGTGCTAGGGGGGTATGATTCAATTTTGGATAGCATCTTGTAATAAGTGTTGTGGTGAGGATGAGTGAAGCTTAGATATTAAGAATTTAAAAATTTTTAGTCTGCTATTGAGATTTATGCGAAGTTCATTACAATGTCGTTTAAATGTGTGTCGCTTATCGAATATCATGCCGAGGATCTTAAGGAAAGAATCGCGTTAAATATATACTTTTGTAGATAATGATAGGTTGCACAGGAAGTGTTGCCCCAGATTTGCATTTCGTTAAGCATTTTCTTGAACTTATTATAATATTTAGTGCATGCCAAATTAAACAAGTCGACTTCCCCGACGTTATTTAGATAGTGGAAATGCGAACGCGAAATTTCTTAATTTTTCTGTTATATCGATAGATATTGTGGAATAAAATAATAAAAATTGTAAAGATTATTTAAAAGTGTGGGTGTGGCCGTTTTGTAGGTATATGGAGAGCGTGGCCAAAGTGTTTTGGGTTTACCGATAGAAATTGGAAAGGCAAACAATAAAACGAAGAAAAATCGGAACATTTTTCAAAAGTGTCGTCGTTGAAGTTTTGGGCGGTTTGTTGGAGAAAGAAAGGGCCTGGCAAAAAGTTTAAAAAACTAAGAAAAATATAAAAAAAATATCAACAAATTCTTCAAATTTTGGGCTGTTTGTGGGCGTGGCAACATGGGTCATCAAACTTGCGCTGCAAGTCTCTAGAATCTAGAACTGTGTTAATAGAAGCATAGATAGATATATACATATGCGATAGACAAACAGTGAAGGCTAAGAATCTGGGATTTAGGCTGAGTTCTAAACTGAAACTGGGGTGATCCACGAGTCTGAATGCTAGTACACGTTCTTTGTTCCCCTATAACGTCGATACCTGAATCATGCAGATGGCTCAAAGAATCGTCGGTGTCTTTATTCGATTCCGGCAATAGTGCTATTGGCATGTCGAATTTGTCTACGGATTTACTATTACTGTTTATGATTGGGTCCGTGAGAAAAGAAAGGATAAGTTAAGTTAATTTTTACTACATACGAGACATGGAAAAGATCGAAGACCCGAATTAATATCCAAAACTAGGTGGCTTTTTGACTGGAGGCGCCACCGTAGGTTATCGGTATTCGCCATCTATTTCTAAAGGTTTATTAATTTCAAAGTGATATGTAAAGTGTATGTAAATATTCAATTTATATTTGTAAATTTTAAGACATTAAACTTTTAAACTTTTAAAAGGTTTAAACTTTAGAAACTCCTAAACACCAAACACCTATTTTGGTATATAGTATGTACATATATGTGGTTGGACGGCTGGAGATAAATATCAAATGATACATATCGACATAAAAATTGGTAAATGTAGTCCTTTTTAAAGATGTACATACTTATCACGGTTACGCAACGAAGAACATAAATATGAGCAGTATTCGTTAATATGCGTAAGTTACTTGCGATTGTAAGGTTATCGAAGTGCTGGAGCTGACGTTATATCCAACTTAACCGGATGCTCCGGACACTAATAGAAAATCTATATTGTTTCTGGACTGTGCCAGCCAGATTGTGGCATGCAACATTCGTACACAAACTGAGCGACAAGAGGAAAAATTGTCTGTTGTAATCAATACCTAGTGCCTCATAACCCAACCGTTTTTTCCGAAGCCCTTACGTTTATTTTCATGTTTGCACATCGAAGTAGCCCCCCAGGGCGCCATAGTAAAACATACTAACCAAATTCATGTATCCAAAAGATTTTGCATTGTTGCGAGCAATTGATTTGCTGTTTCCGGACTCCATCCGCGGTTCTGAGCAGCAAATGTCGCGTTGCATTAGTTGTAAGCGGATGAACAGGAATACTACATATGTATTGTATATGAGATTTGTGTGAAAGAAGGGGCCTTCTGTTGTGCGCTAGTCTTGTTCTTCGATGGGCTTATTTGATTTTTGTACGCTCTATTTCACTGGTGACATGTAGCGCACAAGGCGAATAATTCTAAGTCACCTGTAAACGTCCGGTCACATCGACTGATACATCACTCAAAAGGTATTATAAAACTAAAACTGTAAGCCACTTTAAAAAAATTAACATATAGCCATACAATTTTTAATGTGAAACAGTTCTAATACTGTTAAGACAAGAGTTTTACAAAATTTTCAAATGAAATTTCAAATGAAAATTGTATTGGGCTTTTATAAATTTTAAATCCTTAAATAATTTTTTTCTTAAAGAACAAGAAATAAACTTGAGTTTAACTAAAAAATTATATATTATACATGGAATATAAGAAAAGCTGTTTTCAAATGCAATCTTGGCTTACTATCATTTTTTTGTTAATATACCTTCAATGGAAAGGAAATGTTCGTTTTTTCACCTTTTTGGTTGGAACTGCTCTAAAGTTTTATTTTTATTTTTAAATTTAACTATAGATATTTAATATATACTGATACTATGCTGATACTACGCTTATGCGAACTACCTCTGGTCATATAATTGAAGTTATTCAAACAAACGGTGGGAAATGTATAACAAATTACTTTGCATCGACTTTATTAAATATATACATATGTTTGCACCCCGACATATCAGTTAAATGCCGAATGAGAACATTTAAAAACTTAACCGGAAATTTATATTTCAACACAAAAGTTGTTATCAGTTTTATATTCTTTGTTCATTTACATTGTAATACATAGGTAAACGGAATTAAACGTACATTCGTACGATAAAATATCAGAATATACAAATACATACAATTAAATTATAAATCAAAACTTAACATAGCATTTATTGGCAAAACTCTAACATGAAGTACTGGATTTTAGTGTTTCTGGCCTTTAAAATTACGTCCAATAGAATTGTGATCGTTTCCGCCTAGCTTTAAACCAACAAAGGTTTTTAAAATCAGATATTAGCATTACTGAAGCAGTCTCTGGATGCTGCTCTGGACTGGAGCTCCAACTAGCCATCCGCTGCGTCCGCGATAACTGCGGCCATAAATCGCGTTGCGCGGCCTGCCGAAGGAATAACGTCAGCTGTCAGCAGTTTGTGGCTTCGAAATGTGGAGCACATATCTAGGAGCGACACAGTAAGGAAGGAAAGCGGCTGCCAAACCAAACTCTCAGATAAAAGCTTTATAGCGGACTCTTTAACTGGAAGTTGGCTCGCTTAGTTTATAGCGTTCTATTCAAGAGTGCACTAAGAGCGCTCAGCACTCTGCTCTTTGTTTAGAGTGTATTGCGTGCCCACGGCTTTCCAAATTTTCCAGTCGGCTCGCGTGTACAGAAGAGCGGAAAGAGAGCGGAGCAGGCTTTAGTACTCTCCTAAAGCGCACTTTTCGGTGCATTCCATTTTTGCCGGAACCTTCCCACGTTCACGTTTTTGGGACAATTTCTAATGGTTTATGCAATCCAAATATGTAGAGAGGAAGGTAAAACTAAGAAATAGTCTGCCGATTCGTTCAGATAAGTGGACCCGGTAGCTATTCCTCCTGTTTCTCCACCTTTGTCAGTATACTTCGGTCAGTCGGATTCCATTGGAAGACTACTGCGATGACTTTTGCCCGATTTCGACGGAGGACTCGAATCTGATTCCCGACGGCCGCTGTTAAAGAGCTGTGCAGTTTTCGTCCGCCGTTGCGTTCAGTTGCAAACGGACCTTTCAGACGCTGAGTTCGCTCGTGGTAAAAGCGGAAACTGCAGTCCAGAAATAGTGGAAAACGTAAATATACGGACCAGAGTCCTTCGCACGCGCTAAAACCCGGCTCGGAGTGCGGACCGACCATGTAGCCGAATCTGTACGCGTGCCCGCATCCGGTTTTCGTTTCGGTTTCGCTCGGTGCTTGCCAATTGCCATTTGTGCAGCGTGTTTCGCGTCCACTTCCTAAATAAATGCAAATGTACCCAACAAGACAGAAAGTTAAAATTTTTAGGAAATGTATTAGGGCTTGATGGCCGTAGGGAGGCTGTAGAGCTTTGCAAGCTTCGCATCGGGAGGATTACTCGGAATCTTTAAGGGATAGGAAAAGAAAATGTTTTCCAAATTTTTTTGTAAACCAGAGTAAAAACATTACTTGGGCAAGTAAGACTCGCAGTAAGATTTCTTTTTAAGTTGAAAAGTTGTGCACGTGCCTGAACTTTGGGCGGAAGCCCATCAGATTCTGTTGGATAATAATAGTTCTGAGTGATGGTAATGGGTTTATAATCGTAGGAAGGGTGTGAATTATTAAGCCTTGATATTTCTCGAAGTGAATTCTAGTAAAATCCACTCTGGAAATTATTATTGTAAACACCGATATGGGTCTCAGTATTAAAACATTAAACAGAAGCTGATGGCCTCAGAGCAGCTGCAAACTTGAGAAACCAGAAAAAGACGATTAATTCAAGACAGGTAAGTGCCAATCTTAAAAATTATTTTGTTTACTTATTAATGGAAATTTTAATAATGTGAGTAATGTAAGCGGAGTATTAACCAATGGTCTGGCCATTATGATGTAAGCATTCAAAGCAATAATGGTCAATAAAAATTATAAACTTCCGATTTCTAGTACGGCGTATAAAGATGATGGAAATCCATATCATTTTACAGTGCAATTCAAAGACAGTTGCAAAAAAGTTTAGCAACTTATTTCGGCCGCCAGTCGAATGCCAATCAGCAAGCAAAAAACAGTACAAATTCTTGAAAATATACGATTACGAATGCACAATGTGCGGAACAATACAAATGGAATTTTAATTAAACACAAATAAGAAACAGGCTCTGTCGGAAGAGTAGGCGAGAGAAGAACTCGAATTAAGATTGGCGGAGCCTTTTTTAATTGTCGAGGCTTCCGAAATTCATGTTTTGTGTAAGCCATCGATTGTCTTTTGGACCCTTGGAGCTGGAGAAGGGCGCCTCCTCTTCAGGTGAAGTGCGAATTGAGGTGCCGTATAAGTGCCACCAAAGAATAGCTTCTTGCTGAAGTGGAAAAGCGCCCGGCAGAAAGGAAAAGCGATGGGAAAGATTCCAGCCCCTAGTACAAGCAGAAGCGACAAGAGGGAAACAAAGGCGGAGGCAACAAACTGCAGATGCTTTGTATGTCCTAAAAGAAGAAAATTGAAGAACGAAAAACTAGCGTGACTGAAAGTAAGGATCAGGAAAGGATGAGTATTGCCGCTTTGGTTTAAAAGGAAAAAAGGAAAAATGTCGATGAATTCATCTGGTTTACCTTAAATTTTGTTTTAATAATTTTTACAGACCCAAACGGCATCTTTATTAACAATGTTTAAAAGGTATTCGTTTCTGTATTGTTTGAAGCGTTTTAACAAAGCAAATATACGAGAAAAAAATTCACTTGGATATGTTCTTCATAAATTCATCATTCCCAATCCTCTGGCAGCAAAGGGTATAGTCGGTTCAGTCGTGTAAAAGATTTCGGAAACTATAGAGAACTACAGTGTTACAATGAAACACGTAGATCAATAGCCAAATCAATTTAGCCGTGCACATAAAAATATTAGTTTCAAAATTTGTTAGTTAGTGCAGATGTACATATATAAATTGAACTACTTTTTAAACGATATTAAAAAAAATAAACTACAGATAAAAACTCCAGCTTTCATGCTGCTTATTCCTGAGACAAGGTCACGACGAATGAAATAACACAAAAAAACAAGAGAGAATGCTATGGTTTGGTGGCTTTATTGCGTTAGAGTGGGCGTGGCAAAACAATCTTTGGCAAATCGATAGAAATTTAAGAGATTAATAGAATTATGAATATCCAACAATTTCTGACGTTCATCTCGACGTTCATACAGACAGACGGACAGGGCCAAATCGAATCGGCTATTTATCCTGATCGAAAATATATATATATATATACTTTATATAGCCGGAAACGCTTCTGCCTGCTACATACTTTTCAACGAATATAGTATACCCTTTTACTCTACGAGTAAAATATACAATATATATTATTTTGGTTATTGATTTTGAAATTTAAAATGCCTCCTGTTTGGAATTGTAAGTGGGTAATGTAATTTGAAACAGACCGCAGTATGAATACAGACATATTTCCATGTTGCCCGTCTATAAAGCGTACCTTAACGTTTGCATGACGTCGGCATCGTGACAGGACACCAGACTGACGCGGTCCGTTTTTAAGAACACTCCCCGCATGGCGTTGGTAGTGGATACACACAAAAAAATGAGTTACAAATTTAAATAAGGACCACAATTAATTAAATTATGACCAGGAGTAGAATTACGAATCCATAACTTAAACTTAAGGACATTTAAGACATTTAAGTACATTTGCAATGTTTTATTAAAGTAGCTCATTATCAGGCGACTAAGGGCCGCATGCCTTTTTTATATGTTTTCTTGTCGATTAGTGTATCAAATGAATTTAAAAAATTATGTTCTCGTTCCAAAAAGTGAGAAAATAGTCTTTAAATGTACAACTCTCTGGACGCTTTGTTTCCATATCCAAACGAATAGATCAGATCCTAGATCTCCGTCGCACTGCGCACTGCCTTGCTTGGTAGCTGATCCCGCATCGCAGATACAAAAGGGTTCGGAAACAAAAGCGCGTAAGCGTATTATTAATGGCCTGGTCTGGGAGGGCGTAGGTCTCCAATGGGATGCGGTTGCATTGTGCCACAATATACGACTACCAGCGCAGTATTTACAGTATTTACAGCTCGTTCCGATTTTTCCCAGCATTATGGCCAACTTGATGGCCAGCGGAAGCTCTCTAGCCGAATTCTGCACTCATCATCTATCAGTTTTTGCTTGCCTGGGTTTCCGCAGCCTGTAATAAAAATAACCATTGTGGCATCTTCAGGCCTCTACGCTCCCTTTATCATTTTTCCTGTTGGTTGGGTGAGCCCGGTTGTCTGGTATATGTACAGTTTCATGCTAAAAATGAAAATGAAACCCGTCATCTTCCCGCACCCGAAATAGCTAGGAACTCATTTTTTACTTTTGAGTATTCGCCAAATAATTTAAAACATTTTGGAAAAATTCACAAATTTTTATTGCCCAATTCTATAAGCGTAAAAATTTTTTTCTTTCTACACAATTTCTCCCAGCGAACATCCACCATTTTTCTCTATATGAATGATCATGGAGCTTTTTAAAATTTACTGCAGTTCTTACTGTGTCAATAATGGAACAGAATTATCTGTAATTGTAAATACGGAAAATTCGCGAATAACTAATTTTAATTACATGACAGATATTCATTTGGTTAAGGCGAGTGAGAAATCATCAAAGGATTTCTTCCGAAGGACTCACATAATTAATTTATTAAGCAGATACGTTGATACGATGCTCAATAGCATTAATAATTAACAGTATTCATACATTCATACAGGATGTTTCTTTGTTGTGTCGAATTGACAATTATTAATTTATGGCGTTGGCTTAACCCGGAGAAGTGCGAAAAAGGAAATTCGATTGAGGGCAGACAGTGTAATTGTTTTCTACATCCTTCCCTTCGCTGCTTAGTCACCTAGTACATATTACATATCCTGCATGAACAGCGAATAACGCTTTCTATGCTACTAACGTGCCACTCACCCTCCTGAGTAAGCCGCAAATAGCGAAAATATTTCCGCTTTTCCCCGAAAGCCTACGGTAAAAAGAAAATACAGCAGATTCCCCAAACAAAAGTACATTGAACATTTCCTCAAGGAAGGCTTTCTGTAAAAAAAAGAATATCAGATATCAACACAAGTGAATAGAATTGAAACAAATTTACAACTTTTTTAAGACCAATCGGACGGTATTTGGACCTTTGTTTATCTGCGTGTTGCTTATATTGGCCATAGCGACAGTAATTCTTCGAAAACCAGGGTATGCGAAGTTCGTCTGGCCGGAGATAACACGAATTCCTGCTATTCCTAGTTTGCGCTGGCTCGTTCGGCGCGGAACCGGAAAGAGGAGTTGGTGGGTGGACACAGTGTAAATGCGGGATGGGATGACATGCGGGAATTATACGCAAATACAATGGATAAGCTTACGAGACCGGCGTATTTCTACGGGGATGCATACAGATAAAGATTTCTAGTTTTTCTCGGACTTCCTGGAAACGTTTCTAAGACAAGGCGTATGGAGAATGCAACTGCACTTAAATATGCATATGTCGGAGTGCCGATGTGTCTTGGTCCGGATGCAGTGTCGGTGAAAATAAAAACATTTCTTACGGCCTTTTGATGAACATTTAAACGACAATGGCAATTGCAGCACGCCTCCAAGAACCGCATTCTCCGCCCACCTCACCCACCGTTTTGCTAGTGTCGTATATTTTATTCATGAGCCTGGCTCCTTCCGGTTGTCATATATGTACGTAGGGCTTATTCCTACGAATGTACGTTAAAATGATTATTCTATCTGTACGCTCTTTATTTTTTCGTTTTGAAGCTTAGGCTTGGTTGGGAGACGTTGCTATTCTTTTGCCCATATACATTTGTATTTGAAACTTTGTTAGCTTGGCTGTGCTGGCACGGACTTTATTATATCCGTTACTCGTAGAATAATTGGGTATACTAGATTCGTTGAAAAGTATGTAACAGGTAGAAGGAAGCGTTTCTGACCATATAAGGTATATAGAAACTATAAAATCTAGAAGGTTGAGATTAAGAATTTATGCTCTAGAGACATAGACGCAGTGCAAGTCTGTCAACTCTGACGCCCACAAACCTGACATAACTGCCACGCCCAAACATATGTTTTGTTATTTGTTTGTATATTTTTATTAGTCATGCTAAAATTGCCACGCCCACAATTTTGCAAAATATTATATTTTTTCATATTTTTATTAGTCTTGTTAATTGCTATCCTCTTACCAAGATCTAACGCCCACAAACCGCCCAATTTTTCACATTATATTCTCCAATATCTTTCGATATGCCAGAGACATTCTGAGATTTCGCTTTCTGACTTCCACTAGCTGAGTAACGGGTATCTGATAGTCGGGGATCTCGCTTATGGCATTCTATGTTGCTTTTAACAACCAACTTTAAAGTAGCTCAATCGATTTTCTGTTTCACGCAATAAATTACAAGTGCGCGGCGCTGCGCTGTTGATGCTTCTGTCCTACCCGCAGACTCAAAGCATTTTAAAATTCACTGCTATTTCACGGTATAAATTTCGTGGGCGTTTGCTCTTCAATTAACCCCTGGCCAAACGGGCCAGAAACAACAGTCAGTCGGGCAACAACGACATCGACAGCAACAAGAGATACATTAGCACGAAACCAAACTCGAGGAAAAAACTTGGTAAAACAGCTTAAACTTTTGGCATGTCAGACATCGCTTTGAGTGGTAAAAGGTAGTGGTTGCGGGCGTGGCACCGGATCAGACTAACAGGAGGACCTACGTTACATGCAATTCTGGCTCCCCACCAAAGCTAGCACAAACTCGTTCGCCACAATTAAGGCCACCCCTACGGTCTGCAATTTGTATAGAAAATACGCTATTAGACACTTTTTGGCTCGAGTGAAGACGCCAGGCGGTAGGCTGTTGGTAAAATATGCGCCTAAGTAAATTGCAAGTTCTTCCGAGCTGGAAAATTATAAGGAGCTCGCACACTTTACCATTCGAAAGCAATAGGCGATTGATTGACAGGCGAATAGCTCTAAACATGATTCCAGTAATATACATAGGAATCGTAGGTTTGCTAATGTGCGATTTTCATTGATATTCGAAGCTTATGCCTTTGATGTGCACTTCTTAGATTTGGCAGACTTACGCACACTGTCACCAGACCATTTTTTGCTTTTCAACATTCATTATTACTTCTGAAATTTTAAGGGTACCTGCGTGAGCATTGACATTCGCATATATGAGTATATATTAAGTAGTCTTATAAAAACATATTTCTGTCATAGCAGATATTAGTTACAAATCCATTCGGAAAATAACCGTTCGAGTTAGACTGAAAGAAAGAAAACTGTGAAAGGTTCCTTGTTCTTCCGAACCACACTTTACAAATCTAATGAAAGTTTACACATCAATTGTTCTAAGCCAACATTCAGATCCCATTGAATTTTTCGATTTGGCCACTAAACAAATGTGGCAGCCTTACTGAAGTTAACCTAGCAAAGGCAGGGAGCTGCGATAGCATGATTGAGCAATAAGTAAAAGGCTTTCCTTGTGTCTTTGGCTATGGCTAACAGCCAAAAAGGTATGAAAGTGGAAAATTGTGAAATCTGTCAACGAAAAATATTTGAGTATCGACGGGACAGGCTGAGACAGGAAAGCATGGAGGATGCTGTCCTTTCACCGCCGACGATGACGTGACTCTGTCAAAGACCCATTCTCGGAAGTCCCAGCCCATAGACATGTGAGTGGGTGAATGTTCAATGAGCAGCAATTGAAGGGCGGAGTCACGGCTAGGTTGGACGAATTGTGCGGACTTCTCCTGCCACCCTCTGTTTATTTGTGGTTTCGATTTTGTTTGTTTTATCTGCTTTCAGTCATTTTCTCCACCCAAAAAAAAACAATAGTAAAACTTCAATACCCGCTGTCTTAAGATATACTTCACTACACTACACAGAGCTCTAAGCTCTACTTACTAAACTCAATAACATCAAATTTTTGGCAGCAAAATTGTAACACTAAGGTGACCATATCAAGACACAATTATAATATTAAAAAAAATGTTATTATACCCCTTACTAGTATAGTAAAAAGGTATACTAAAGGCCCTAACGCCCTAACGCCGCCCAAACGGTGACACCCACACCTTTGAACAATTTTTAAATTTTTTCTCATTGTATTCCCCAATATCTATTGATATCCCAGAAAAAATTATGAAATTTCACGTTCGCATTCACACTAGCTGAGTAACGGGATCTGATAGTCGGGGAACTCGACTATAGCATCCTCTCTAGTTTTTATTATAAACTCGTTAATATACTTAAGTAGATAAAAAGCTGAAGAAAACATTATATGAAATTAAGCCAAAAGTTTTAAACATAGTATTAAAAAGGTACGTTAGGCCAGTAATATCAAGGATAATGTATACAAAATAGCTAAGTATAATAAAAAAGTATATAACTAATTTAAATAGAGCATCCTTAGCTGTTTAAGACCTTCATGACTCATCCTGCTATTTTGAGGCATGCTCCGTTAATCGTAATTTTTTTTTTCAATTTCGATGTGGGCAGAATCGTTCGATTTCGTCCTTAGGTGCTCTGGTTTTCGCAAAATATATGCTATCGTTTTGCCATCGGAATTCTTCATTTCTTGCTGCTCAAAAACGGAAATTTTTTTTGTCAAAATCAAACAACGTGAAAAAAAAACATTTTTTATTTGCAATTGCTTGTTTTGAAGCCAGGAAAAGCCATTTCACAGTTTTAGTTCTGATTTTCGCAATTTCTTTTTCACTGCACTTTGACCATTTAAGTTATTAAATTAAATAGCCTTATTTACGAAAAACACTTTTGGACCTCCTCCGTTTTTGGTCTCTAGAATCTGTATGCTGAATCCCAACCTGCTAGCTTTTATAGTTCCTAAAATCTCGATGTTCATACAGGCAGACGGAAAGGGCCAAATCGAATCGCCTATGGATATTGATCAAGAATATGTATACTTTATATAGTCGACAACGCTTCCTTCTGCCTCTTACATACTTTTCAACGAATCTAGTATACCCCATAACTCAGCGAGTAACGGGTATAAAAAATAACGATTACCGGCGATTAGGAATATGTTGATGCTTTTATTGCTGAAGATGACATTATTATAAATACCAATTGGCTTACTTCAATATTCTTAGACTTTTTCTATTTGTCGTGCACATTTCTATCGATATGCCAAAAACACTTTTTGATTTTGGTATTCTTCTTTCCAGTTCCTCTCACTATGCCCACAAAAATTTGAAAGGTCTTCCAACACTTCCACTGTCTTAGGTAATTAAAATTTTTATTGTTGTAAGTTTAATATGCATCTTAGGAAGAAGATTTAATACCAGGTTACTTTCAAATGTTATAAAATATGTCAAAAATATGTTTATTAGCCATTAAAGCAGAAAACTTGCTTCTTAGCGCGACAAAATAACGACTAGTATTGAGAACTGCGCAAAGAACAGTACGGAAACGGGACTAAGCGAAACTCTCAGCAAATGTGTGGGTTGTAAAATGCCAAATTTTTACTAGTCACAACTGTGTTTTTTGCGACTGCTTTTTTGTTCTTCTATTCAGGCTGGTTCTCGAGCGAGGTTGAATGTGAAAGTAATAAAAACAACGAAGGCAAGTGACCAAAAATGATTAAACGTAAAAATGCTGCACATATCAAAATGGAAGCTCGCACACACAAAGCTCATTAAGGTGTTGACGACGGAACTGCTTAAGGGATTGTGTGAAAAAGTGGAAGGAAGAAAAGGCCATAAATGCTGAATGTCGAAACACGCTAGGCAATTACTCATTTTACGATGATCACACTAATGGTCGAAGGGAGGCATGAGTACGCCTCCGAAGGTGGCTATAAAACATGGTCACGTGAATCTTGCAAATCGCTTAAATTAGAACATAAACCATTTTTCTTCAAATTGGCTTTGCCTTGCGCCAGAGAGGAATACAATTCAGATAATAATTCAAATAATATCCTTTATGTAAGAGGCAAGCTACTTCCTGTAAAAACGTTCAAGAACTTTTAGTTCCTCCCTGAGTGACGAAAAGTGAATCCTTTAATTACCTACAAATACTATAAAAACGGAACGAAATTCGCAGTGTTCCCACCATCAGATACCCCTTACTCGGCTATTGCACATACATACTTAAGTTTATTAAACACTTGCGAGACTGTTTTGATTTCATTTTCAAGGCAGTCAAGGAGACCTATATAATCGGGCATGCTCAGGTAATCTAATTCGTAAGAATTTATCATATAAACTAAATAGATGGGAGAGTGTGAGAAATTATCGTCAAGGGGTGATGAAAAGTGTGGCAATCGAGATAATAAAACGAATACAAAAGCAAATCAAGCTTTTTTATTTTGATTTAACTTAAATAAAAAACTTGGAGTGCTAGGAAGATAACGATATGTTGGCATTGGCATAGTGATATAAATCGGCACCGAGATTTGCGGTTTGGTGCTGTTAGAGCGTGGTCAAAATATTTTTGGCATATCGATAGAATTCGGGAAAACCGAAGTGAGGGCGAGATACCTTTGGACGGTTTGGGCGTGGCAACCTTGTGAATCAAACTGGCAATACAAATTTGGTAAGCACGACAGGGTTAAAAACGCCGAGAGCCGTTTAAAAACTTTGTGAGCCTGGAAGTATTACCTAAAAAATGTTATCCCAAATTTAAATCTTATGACAGATGTCATAAAAATATTCCCAACTCATATAAATTTGTTATACTTCATTTTAGAATGTTATGTAACGACGCTATGCCAACTAATACATTTATGCATATATGCAAATATTTTTTTCAAAATGTACACTTTGACTGGCACAACTTTTATTTAAAAAAAAAATTTTTTTATTTTTAATAAAATAATTTAAATTATTCTAAAAATGCCGAAATGCAATGAAGGTCTAGTCTCTGTCTCATTTATTATATATATTTTAAAGGTCCGTAATGAATCTCTAATTATGTGCTACTATCACATGTCCATGCAGTCAATCAGATTTTCATCTTAAATTCTCCTGGCTGCCAACCGAATATATTGCATATGTCGGCAATAAAAATCCATGTCTTGCCAGCCACCACTAAAAAGTGAATTATAATGTTTCTTTTTTAATCAGGGGAAAATGTGCAGAGTTTAAGGTGGAAAGTTCTGGCTTGGTTACAATCCATAAACAACAAGTAAGCTGCCCAAAAATCAATTTTGTGTGTGGGCACGGCTACTTCCGTTCATCGGTCCTTCAGATTTCGTCGTGGGCCTTTAAAGTTATTTTTCTGGCGTAAATCGCTGTTTTTAAACCAGCACATGCATTTTATACATTTTTCTTAGATAAATGCAGAATGTTAGAATTTTCAGTTTCGAATGGGCTAAACTAAACGAATTCGTACTAGTGATATGGGTCCCAGTAACACAGGTTTATTGGAAAGGGTATTAATAGTTTGTATTGCTAAAGGTGTCATAGTATTATATTCGATATTCGTAGAATAAAAGAGTATACCCTTTTATTCGTTGAAAAGTATGTAACACGTATCAGGAAATGGTTTCGATCATATAAAGCATATATGTATGTATATTCTTGAAAGTTGCTATATAAGCATACCTGGGCGTCACCGGTAGGCATCGCAAAACTGTAGCCAATTTTATTAAATACAAGTAAACTTATGGAAAAAACTATAAACTATAACTATATGGAAAAACTATGTATACGTCCAATCGCCGAATACCTTGCAATTCCCCCGACTCGTCTGACAAAATTCGAGAAAAAACCCGAGTAAATCATTGATTCAAAGGGTGATTAAGAAAGCTAAATATTATAACACTAAAAGCTGAAAAAAACACTTCTGAGTTGTGTTTTCGGGAGAGAAGAAAATTATCTGGAGTAACCAGACGGCTGTAGTCATTACTATCCTGATTTGCGTAAAGAGGAGCACATTTTGGATCGCTTTCACAGTCTGGTTCAGTATCCTATCGTGGCCCCTGTGAATTGCAGTTTTTAACACCAAAAATTAACGCAATAGATTAAAACTATGTATTAAAAACTGAATTTTTTCGAAATGAATCGTTATCCTGAAGACCCAATTTTGAAATTGATTTTGAATTTGGATTGTTTTTCTTTTTTTTTTTTAAATAAAAATCTATAGACACAAAACTTCATCCAAAATAAACTTTTCATTTAAAGACTTATTCAACGTTTGAATGAAACAAATTTCTAAATATCTCACATCAATGATTTTTACTCAACGGGCGCTAACCTGATAATGCGAAGAGTACATTTTTTATCACTTTTACATTTTATTTTTGTTTTCCCCATTTTTATCGAATGCCAAAAATTGTTACAATTTTCGTTTGCACCTCCAATAACTGAGTATTGGATTTTTGATAGTCGTGGATCTCGTTTTATCATCTGACAATTCTAATTTCTATAGATGACATTTGCTGCATGTTCAATCGCAACTCTCTAGGTTTTGTAGTTGATGAGGGTTCCGTTTAATAATTGTTTTGTTGTATTTATATTATTATATTATTATAATTGTTTATTATATTATTTATATTAAGCGAAACATGTTAGTGTGATTATTAACTTTAATGAGCACCGAATACTCGTCATATTGTACTTTATACGGTCACAAACGCATCCTTCTTCCTGTTACATACTTTTCAACGATTCTAGTATAGCCTCTTACCTTACGAGTAACGGGTACACAAATTTTGCTTGACTTTGGTTCGTTTTATGATTTTTCTTGCCTATTTTAATCGATATTTCACTAACGAAGTAACGGATATACATATGATAGACAAGGAACTCGACTACAGGGTTCTCTCTTGGTTTTTTTTTTCAAGTTGTTGGAAACTTTAAATTTGTCGTTACCACATCCACTAGCTGAATAGCGGGTATCCTGTAGTCGGGGAGCTCTATTGCCAATAAAACTTAGACCTTCAGATCGTTGCCCTGTTCTGGTTTGTGGGTACTTTTTTTTTGGTGGTTCAATAATCGTTTACCTTAGGGTCAGTTACATGCTGGTCATGTTCGATGAAGCCAGTTAGAGTATGTCTAATAGTGTCGTCCGGTACTACAGGTTATGAAGACAGGTTTCAAAGGAAGCCTTGATATACGCGGCTGGTACTTGCATTTGCTGTCAGCGTGAATGCACCCCACAAAACGCCAGGCGATGTCATTTGATTACGTTGGTGCTTGGAGATGTTGTGGGACATTGGGGGATGTCCGTCGCCAGCTGTGAGTTCCCAACATAGTTCGCCGGGCCGCCCAGAGGTGAGCAATTATCGGCACTTAACCGTGGCGCCCTTGAACAGAACGGAAGTGCTGGTGGGTGCCAGGTGGGCTGAGCAGGAGGTCGAGGATTCAAGGAGGCTTGAGCAGGCATATTTTAAAGCGCGTCTATAGTTATTTATTTGTGTCTGCTTTGGAGATTGTGTTCTGTGCTGTTTGTATATAAGCGTACTCGTATGGTGGACCAAGAGTTGTACTAAGCGGTCTCCCTTGCCTACCGTTTTACTCCACGAGTACAACACACCTAAAACGGTCATGCCCACACTTTTGAACTATTTTTAATTTTTTTTAATTTATCCCAGAAAAATGTTGAAGTTCGTAGTTCCACTACATCAGTAATGGGTATGTGAACTCGACTATAGGACTCTCTCCTGTTTTTATTTCAGTACTTTTGAGTTACGGTTATCTAAGATATTTTGAATTATTCTTATACGTTACTCGTAGACAAAATAAAGGGGTATACTACATTCGTTGAAAAGCATATAACAAGTTGAAGGAGCGTTTTCGTCCATATAAAGTATATAAATTCTTGATCAGGGTCAATAGGCGAGTCGATCTGACCATGACCATATGAACGCCTCGAGTTCCCCGACTCGCCTCTGTTATTCAGCTGGAGGTGTGAACGGAAAATGTAATTATTTATATATAATAATATATTAATATTTTTTGGAATATCCGTAGAAATGGGGGAATAATGAAAAAAATTTAAAAATTTTTGGCGGTTTGTGGGCTTTTGATTGGGCATGGAAACATTTAGAAAGAAACTTACGCTGCGTCTATGCCTCTGGAATCTTCATGTTTAATCTCAACTCTCTAGCTTTAATAGATTCTCTTATCGAATCGTTCATACGGACAGACGGAAATGGCCAGTCGATCTGGCTTATTGATCCTGATCAAGAAAATATCAATGGGAAGAAGACGTGCCACAAATGAAAAGAGATGTTACATACATCAACAAAGGGATCCGAAGACATCGGAAAAGGGTGCAAGTAGCTGCTTCAACGCATTCATCTCATCCTTGCTGGCACACAAATTTCGTTTTGGCTTTTTATTTCCAAGCAGCACCTTTCGGCAATAAGTGGAAAAGACATTTCTTTGCGATTACAATTCTGGGCAGTTTACTTAGTATCGAAGTATGTGTGTGCCTGGACAAAGTTTTCTTCATTTGCGACGCCTTAAGGAAAAGTTCCGCATGGAAGAAACTCCCCACTTTTATCTGGATACCCGTACAAGAGACACCGTGCTGACCCGGGACAATAGGTGAGAGCGCGCTGCATCAATATCCTGTTGCCATTTTGAGCTATTTACAAAATTAAATACGCCGCAAGTTTTCGGAACGGAAACTAAAACGGAACCAGAAACAAGAACCACAGTAACCACAAAAATTAAACTTCTGTCTAGCTTGTGTTTACTTTGATGGAAGCACAGTCCTGAGAGTGGAAAAGTTTAAAAGAAAAGACAATACTACGAGAAAAAGAAAAAATGGCTTTAAAAATACCCCGCAAAGGACTAGGTCGATAAAACAAACTTTTAAATGATCAATGATTTAATGTATCTGCCAGCTGGGCAAAAGAATAATTAAATATGTATACAAGTTTTAAAAAATAGTCGCCTGTATGTTCGAAATCTTAGAAATGCAATCAGCACACCGAGTCTGTTCTCAAAAAACATTTCAGAGGTCTGCACCAAAGTATCACCGGCAATTGGATTGCCGATGCAAGGAAAGGAAAGGACTCAGCTGCCGGCATACTATCTCCCCTTTCGACTCGTATGATAATGTTCAAATTGATTTTGGTGCATAAAATTGACTCACGACAGACAATCAATCAATTAAAACAAATGCTTAAGTATATACAGAAATCACTCGTTCAAAGAAGCTCTGCAGCTTATTTCTTAAGATAATACACATAAATAAATAAAACGGAAGACGGGAATGGTTACATGTTAAATGCAATGCGACTACATATCGAAGGAGAACACACGAGGCAGTACTTATTACTATGAACATTAAATTGCGATTGACAATCATTTTTTTAGATTTTGCCCCAGACGAATTCCATCCCTGCGTTGGCAACTAAGAACCCAACTAAGAACTTAGCATTTTGATAATGTTCGCCGTCGCTTCGAGTGTTTTGAGGTAGTCTTCCGGCATCTATATAATTTCTGATCGCTTTGTACGCACGTAGTGTGAAATTTTACTTACATATGTATGTATGTTGTATATGTGTATGTTGAATACATCAGCCCTTGCCTTCCTCCCACTTGTTTATTTATATTCAGGACTCCCCAATTCTCGGAATAAGGAAAATGTGTGCCGGAATTCAGGGGACGTGCAATTTTTGTTGCACGGCTTGGCGTTTAAAAATTATGTGGCATTGCTTTAACGGATTTGCACGAAATAAGATTATGGTAGGGGCTTTTAAACGGATGGGTACGAACTTAGGCTGTAGGAAATAAGGCAGAAAGCAGCAGTCACATCATACCAACTCTGGGTCGTCAACCTTGATTTCTTCCTTTCGGAATTTATCTAATTTTCAGATCCTTAAACATACGTGCAATCTAAGCTTATCAAACCTCGACTGCTGAATTTTAATAATTGATTCCACCGTAAATCACGGACTTAATTTTTCCTTATCCCTTATTTCTTTGCTTTTATAATTTATAATCTACCAGTGTACATCGCTGCCTTTGATGCAATCTTGTGGAAGTTATTAAAGTGCTGTTCCATAGACATACATACACATGTTGCCAGTGAGAAATACAAAATTTTTAAGGGGTTGAACACCAATTGAAATTATTTACGTAAGATTATTAAATTTAAATTTCCACAAAACACGCAGGTGAGAAAGCAAGCAATAGGGGGTCAAATTGAATTGAACGAATCCACTGGATGAACTGGGAATGGAAAATGTGTTTGGCAATGCATGGAATGGCTGAAGAGAGGGCGTGGCAAAAAGTTTTTTGGCAAATCGATAGAAATTTACAAGACTAATAAAAATATGAAAAGAAATAAACAAATTTTTTTAAGTGTGTGCGTGGCAGTTTTTTGTGAACGCCAGAGTGGATATGGCGACATTGGCTGACAAGCTGTTAAAGTACGCTTCTGAAATTAAAAAAAGAAACTTAGAAAACAGCAGATTTGTCTCCTTTAGTGAACGAACTTTAATATACGAGCTAGATGCGGGCTCGCAAGCATCTACCCATGTCCTTTATTTCTCCCCACCCACTCTCTGCTTGAAATTAATTTTTAATGTTGCCCTTCGGTCGACAGATTGCGAAGGGGAATACCTGATCATAAAGCTCACCTGTTCACAGGTGCACAGGAGGCTGTGCACCTCGCCCAATAAGTATGCTACAATATGATTACCAGGCTAGCCATGGACGCCGTCGAAATGCTTTACTTGATCAAAATCGAATGATTTTTTTTTTTTAAATTATAATTAAATTTATTTTTTAAGGCATACGGGGAAATCTTGGAGCCCCTTTGTGTCCTTCGTTTCTATTATTTCTGCCCATTTGGGAGCGATGGCTAACTATAGTTAGCTTTTTTTAGTTTACAATAATAATACAGTACAGAACAAACACATAAATCAAATAGGTTTCAGCTTCTGCTGACCCTCGCCAAAGGAGATCGGGAAATGAGATCCCTCGGTTGCCTTCTGTTGAGCCTCCTTGGTGGGCGTGGTCTGTTAATAGCGCTGGCCAGCCGATTTCTGTGGCGCTCCAGCCTGTCATGGTACCTGCTCGAGTGCAGTAAAATGCCGGAAAAGTGAAATTCCAGCCTCTGCTACTACCGGTATTTCAAACACCTACTGCAGTTCGACCTTCACACTGACCTCCTCTCGTCTGCGTACATCTTCACCTCTCCCTTGAGCGGCAACATATGCTCTACAATTCACAAAAGTGCATCTGTCAGCTCAATCGCGAAGCCACAATGAATGACTAATTAATCCTACATTTGAAAAAAAAATTGATTTGTCTGTCTGTCAGGAACTATAAAAGCCAGAAGGTTGAGTTTAAGTTTAAGCATTCAGATTCGAGAGACATAGACGTAGCGAAAGTTTATTGACCTATGTTGCCACGCCCACTTTTACTGTTACGATCAGACTTTCGAAAAATGTTTGGGTATATTTTCATGTTTTTATTAGATTTTAAATTTCTATTGATTTGACAAAAAAATGTTTGACACGGCCACTCTAATGCCCAAAAACCGCCCAGATTTTCTTGGGCCACACTTTTGAAATTTTTCAGACTTTTGAATATTTATAATAATAATTTGAATAATTTGTCAGTTTCGGTCGGTTTACCAAAAACACTGCCCACTACCCTCCTTATACCTAAAAAATGACCAAAACCGTAACGCCCACGCTTTAAGACAGTTTCATCAGTTTTCAAAATTTCCTACTCGTGTACTTATGTAAGCAATGCCGCACAGTGTAATTAACTGGATTCCTTCAGGGAGCTCAACTTGCCTGCTGTTTTAAATATGATTTAGGGATTACGCTTGCGGTACAAGCCATCGCGTGTCTAGAGCGCAACTTGTCGACCTTTTATCCTTAGCCCTGGCCTACGCCCTTTTCGTCACGAACCTATTGGCGAACTAGTAATTTGACAACTTTTTTGGCCTAAAAAGAAAATTAAAGCTATGCAGTACTGTCTCTTCTACATTAAGAAAAAGTTATATTTTTTATTTGATGCATATGCAAGGTTGCAGTTATTTAAATTTCGCACACCTTTTGGGTATATTAAATAATATTAAATATAATATAAATAATTGTAATCGAATTAAAGAAATTTTCTTACAAGTAAGATCGATTATAGTACAATGTAATCAAATTAGTCGCGTGTAAGTGCAATAATGTAATGAAATAGACCCAGAAAGAATATAGTTTAATATTTATGTTATCAATCAAAATGAAACAAAATTATGTATTTTGATGGTATGCTGGTAATAAAGATCAAATTAAAAAGTAGACAAACTATATTTATAAATATTGTTACTTAGCAGACTTGATTGCGAGTTGCCCAGTAACACTAGTCAAATTTCTATAAAAATCTTGAAAATATGAGCATTATTTTGTTATGTAAATATGTATTTATTAATTAATTGAGTAAGAAATCCCACTCGCTTATTACGTGTATTGCTCAATACTGTAGAAAATCGAAGAGATCTGCCATATTTTTCCCTGGGTGAATCATTTTCAAGTTTCGAAAAATCAATCAACGGGAGCGGCAGTATAGACAACATTTTGATTTTCGTGTTCGCGGGAGGACTTTGCCGATTTTGTATAACAAGCACTTGCTAATTTGGTCTTAATCAGCTTAACATACATATTTAATGATGCGGCCTACTTTGCAGCTGACAAAACTTGCAAAGTTGTCTGTTGCTTTTTAAAGGTTGCACGATGCTTATATATGTAAGCTTACAGCTGGCTATGTCTTTCTGGGAAATCTGGAATAGTTGCACAGCAAAGAAGTAAGAAATGTGTCAGGCCGAGGAACGATTCAAATGTTCATATATATTTGTACATAATCGTAAATTTGCTGAAAATGCAATCTTGGCAATTGGGATTTATTGAGACATTAAATGGATCCCTCTATTGACAAAAGAGTTGATAGTGGTCTGTATTGTCAAATAACATCGGTTTGAGTTAAACTAAGTGATAGGTGGATCTAATTTAAAACTACCAATTGTTGCCCACCACTAAGTACGTTTTCCAAATTCAAATCCAGGGTCAAAACTTGTCTTATTTCGCTTATCAGAAGGGGCGTCATTGTTCCCTTTTTGTCTGTTTCCATAAAAATGTTAGCCGAATAGAAAAACTGCCAATAACACTCAAATGCTTTTGGCCCTCCTTTTTGTATTTTGGTGTCGAAATGTGTGAGCATGTCAACGTCAAACACTTCTTGTTAGCAAGTTCCATACATGTTGACGCTGCTTTTCAATTGCGTCTATTATGTAATACCTCCCTTGTTTTCTGCCGCATTGGCATTTCAGCGATATTTTGTTTCCGTTTTGATTCCTCTGCCATTTTCGACGCCATTTAATACCCGTAGTAATAAGCAGTGGTTTTAGCTGGTCTCTTTGACCATTGGTGCCAAGAAGTGTTCCTTGAACTTACGACAGCAATCTTTGTCACTTTCGTGGTCGTTGTCCGCACACGTTTTCCGCATGACAGAGAAAAGTAGTCGAGGACAGACCGCACAATAAAGGTCCATTGTAAGGATACATCTTTTCAGCGTAGTGCTGAGGAGAAGTGGAGCGCCTTCTAATCCGTCTATTAAAACAAACACTGCCTGCTAAAATTACTTCGGGCTTAACTGTTTTAGTTGCAAGGTGCCAGGTAAGTGAGGCTTTTACTGAAAAACAGTTATCTATTCGAATTTTGTTATCGTCTTTCTGCTAACGCATCGGTTATTAGTTTACCGTCTTAAATGTATTAGTGAAAAGCTCTATTGCGTCTAAACGGTCAGCAGAGTGACCATAGCCTTCCTAATTCCATTAGGCCAAATAAATTCACTTATGCTGCACCCAAATGACTCCAATTATGCCGTCAGCATAAGTGTGTTCACAGCCCATGAGGTCAGGAAACCGGCTCCAACCCGATTTCCTTCACAACCCAAGAGCTCAGTAGGAAACGCGGCTTAGGACTTAATTTCCTGTTTCCACTCACAACAGGCGGTTTCCCATCGGAATCTCTAGTACATAGCTAGTCTCCTCGGCCTAGTTAAACAAGCAAATAGGGAAAGAACGGAAGATGTACCGTAATTAAATGTGCCCATACGCAATGATGTTTGGGTGGTGAACAGCTTTCTCCGAGCCGTATTTGCCTGGGAGGGGTTTATTTGCAAATCCTTTGAGTGACTTTAAGCCATCGTCACCCCATGCAAATACACTTGGCTAAACAAGCCAAAAAGAGAACACCTGGAGATCCCGCTACAGCAGCTCTATTTCTTGCTACGGCAGCTGCTGTACAAAATCCCTAATTAAATGCAAATTACAAAATGTTTCAATGCAGTGCTGAACGGGACGGGAGTAAATGACAAGTGGTGTTGTCATCGCAAGTTGAAAATTGTAATTTTTCTGCTTATTACAATAATTATGCCGGCTAAGCAGCTGCAGCCAAAGACGTGTCCTTGTCTGGTGTCCTGGTATTCACGTTTAGTCGCTTTTTTTTTACTCCTTTTTTACGTGGCTGAATTGTTTTCTTATCATTAGTGCTGATGAAATGTAAGCCAAGGAGAATGCCAAAGTTTTTGTCCTTGCAGCTTAATGACAGTTATTTCCGCTTCCCTCAGACAGCCCTAAAGTCAAAGCCGGGCAGCCAGTTCACGACTAACGGCTACCGGGTACCGACGCTCCCAGCTCCCGGATTAAGCTTACTTTTAGCTGCCCCACTGGTAGATGAAAATTCTTTCCAGTTCAATGCTTTAGTGACACTTCCTCATTGAAAAATTTTATTTCCAAGAGTTCTGCGATTTATCCTTTGCTTATATCAATACAACCGGTAGGACCGTGAGTCGAGTCAAAAACAAAAGAGAATGCTATAGTCGAGTTCCCCGAGGGTCGGAAACGACAGTTACATACTAAGAATGTAGTATATCCTTTTACTAAACGAGTAACCGAGTAATGGTTGCATGCGAAAAGGATTGTTTCTGTTTTGCTTAATTGTACTTATTCGTCATCAGATGAATTGATTATTCGGATTATTGATATTGTAATATATATAAATGATATTGTTTTATTTTGACGTCTGCTACACCGATCTTTTGCCGTGTTAAATTGAAATTCGATTCCTTCTGCTTCAAGCTATCGCTTTATAGTTAAGCTGGGGAAAGCATCGTCTCTGTCTGCCTTTAATAATTTGGGTTTATCTAATTGATTGCATTAATGCGTTTCTGCATTCTATCTAGTACTTTGTTTTAATTTTCTCAAATGCAGTGAATTTACAATAAATTTAAATGAAACTGATGTAATGTTCTCCTCAAATGAATGAAATATGAATGAATATAAATATGATTCGACCAATATCTACCACAAATTTGTTAGGTGTGATTTTAAAAGGCCTTTTGGTTTTTCTATGTTCTGTTTTAGCCAAATTGCATAATAATTTCTCTGCGTGCACTTTAAATAATTTTAAAATCTTTGCCGCTCTCAATATAAATGGTAAATTTTCTATTTAAAATTTTGTTTAATAAATTTTAATTTTAATTCTCGATAATGCATCGGAAGCTGAATTCTCTCTTTAATATTAATTAATTAATATAATATATTATATATTAATATAATCGATTTTAAAGTGGCATTCGTTTAATTTGGCTCTCCATCTTTGCAATTTAGCATCCGGTTTCTTTAAAGTATGCAGCCATATGGTTGATGGTCACTTAATTCTGTGATATCATGATGAGCCAAAATAGTAAATAATTGTATTGGTAGTTTTCTAATAAGTATTTTAATGAAGTTCTCCAGGAGCTTGTAGTTCGGTGTTTGAGTTTTGAATTCTGCGAGTAGTTTTAATTTTTATGGTTTAAGTAAATATCTTTTTAAAGTGTTCTTTTATTTGTATTTTGATGTTGTGAATATTTATTTCTAACTAAAGTGCCAACCACTAGAGGGTATGTGTTGTGCTTGTGCTGTAGCCCAAACATTTTCTAATACCGAAAATGGCTGGTGGAAGCCAGTAATTTAATTTGTACAAAAATCCAGCCCAGTGATAGCCAAGATGTCTAAGAAAGGATAGGAAAAGAAGCTCCTCAAGACCAAGTAGCAGCAAGATCGCAGCCAGCGCCACCATTAATGCCGTCCTTTGAATTGACTGAAGTACCCTCACTGTAATGCCCTCCAATAATGTTAATAATAATTTTTCACAGAAGAGGCTAAATTAATTTTACATTTAGGGCCACAAATTCAAAATCGTGTTTAAAACAATTTAAATTAGTATGTTTATATTTATGCACGTGTTCAGAACAAATTTTACATTTACATTTTACATTTTATGTTTAAAATTAAAATGTATAATGCTTTATACATCTGAGTAAATTTCTCTAGGGGATCCATGAGTCGTCAGAGGGTCTACGTTGTGCAAAGTGTAGCATACTTGTAGGGATCACATTTTCTGTTAACTGATCTTTGGTAGGAATTGTATGTTGGGTGGGGGGTCATTGTTTGTCCTTGTTGTTCTGTCGTCCGTTAGTCCCATAGTCGGTTTTTTTTGTGGAGATCCTATCAATCCTATCACGGAAATTAAATTAAAGTGCTAATATGCTAATACATACATTATTATATGCTGATACATTTTCCATATTCCATTTTATTTTTGTTGCTAATCGATAAAAATTTACAAGACTAATAAAAATAAGAAAAAATATCAACACCTTTTTTAAAAGTGTGGGAGTGGCAGTTTTGTGAGCTTTGAGGGTGTTAGAGTGAGCGTGGCCACTTGGATCAACAAACTTACGCGTCTATGTCTCTAGAATTTTAATCTCAACCTTCTAGTTATTATAGTTCCTGAGATCTCGACGGTCATACGGACAAACGGACATGGCTAATTTGACTCGTCTATTGTTCCTGATCAAGAATATATATACTTTATATAGTCAGAAACGCTTCCTTCTACCTGTTACATACTTTTCAAAGAATCTAGGTACTCTACGAGTAACGGATATAAAAATAGCTAAGCTTATTAGCTCAACAACTAAATGAATTCACAAATGAATTTCACTTTCTTAGGTTGGTGGTAATAAAAGTGCGTTTGCCTGAGCTTGTACTTAGTACAAGTTCTTAGTTCGAAATTTAATTTAGGCTGCAGAAATGGGACAAATTGAATTGTTTCTGGCCCTACTCTCAATGTTTGTGTAGTAGTAAGTAAGGTAATCAAGTACACGCTCTGTCCCTCCGTATGAACGTGGAGATCTCAGGAGCTATATGAACTAGAATACATATATAAAACTTCCGAAACGGTCACGACCTTTGAAAATTTTATGTTACTTGTTGAGTAAAAGGGTATATTCGACTCTTTAAAACGTATGTAACAGTCGTTTCCAACCCTATAAATTATATATATTCAGGATTAATAGCCAAGTCTATCTGGCCATGTCCGTCTGTCCGTATGAACGTCTAGAACTATAAAAGCTAGAAGGTTGAGATTCTGCATACAGATTCTAGAGACACAGACGCAGCGCAAGTTGCCACTCCCACTCTAACACCTACAAGGCGCCTTATATTGCTACGGCAATTTAATTTAATTTAATTTTATTCACCAAGATCTATTGATATACCAGAAAAATTATGAAATTTCGCGTTTGCATTCAAACTTTCTGAGTAATGGGCATCTGATAGTCGGGGAAGTCGATTAAAGCATTCTCTTTTATTTTATTTTTCCAAAAGCATTTAAAAATGTATCGTCGCAATATCGTTAATACTAGTATTGTTTAAGACGAGAACAGCTTCAAAGAAGCTGTTTTTCCATCTATTGATATTTAAACATGTGTTTTGGTGTAATTCGTAGAATTGGACATTATGAAGTTAGTTATAGAAGGAAGCTATTGCTGGTATACAGAAGACGGCGGCTAAAACTAGTATATTAAATAGATTTTAATCAGTCATCGAACAGCTTTAAGCACTCAATGCAGGCCATCACAGTGTTTGTTATCATTATCCTAGGCGCTTATAGCAGTCATATGATAACCAGAACAGCAACCAAGGGAGAGGTAACCCCAAAAGTCTTGGCAGTCCCTACGATTCAGCCGTTGACGTCAGCCCCTTTATCTCTGCCCGGCAATAATAACACTTTGCTATCTTCTGGGCTCAAGAAACCGGAAGAATTTTCATCCACATCGATGCTGAATCCTCTACACCTTCAGCGCTTACCAAATCGATTGATATACCCAAAAGGCATTACGGAGATAAACATAAAAAAGCAAGGAACTTATACTAACACATTGAAGACATGTAGTATCGACAGATTTTGACGTATAGTAAACGAATAATAATATTAAGCATTAATATCAACGTTCTAGCCTTTATAGTTTCCGAGATCACGACCAGCGGACGGACATGTCCGGATCGACTCGGCAAGTTATACAGATCAAGATAGTGTACACTTTTTTTTGTTGGAACCGCTCTTTCTACCCTTTAGATAATTTTCAACGAACCTTGCATACCCTTGTATTCTACGACAAATGGGTAAAAAACGACATTGCTCTGTTGGATGCCGTTGTCGATAAAAATGTAGATCCTTCTGTTTAAATCTTGTTATTGCTGTTCGACAAAGGCTGACTTCTCTTGAAACAGTAAATTAAAACTATGTCTCATATATGTATTTATACAACCCAACCCTGAACAGCACTCTGAGGCCAATCGGTTGGATAGCCTCTTTTATTTTTTCGCAAATCATGTATTTCAAACAGTCGTAGGAAAAATCGACACCTAAGAATATAAGTTATAAAGACCCCAGGTGAAAAGCAATTTCTAGGTTTTATATTTCTTTCATTTTATATCATAAATAAACTGTAAATCTATAATACAAACCAGTAGGCACAAAAGTTGTTTTACGCTAGTTATATAAGTGGCCATGAACTGTTCATATACATACATGCGTATACATACATATATGACATAGACTTATAATTCTCTTCTTTAATACATTTATATTGTCTTTAAAATTGAGTAGTGAGTCCCAGTCTTTTGCATTTTTCTTATTTTCCTTGCCCCGTGTTATTCTTGTTCCTCTTTAAACAAATTATTTAATTGGAACGCATCGAAGCAACATCGATAGAATCCCGATAACTTTGAGATGATTTTGCTCACATTTTTATTTCTCTAATCTTTTAGTCCTCCCCTCACGACCATCTTGAACAAACTAAAATACGAGTCTGAAATTGTCGAAATCAAAAAGGTTTCTTCTAATGAGAATGATTAGTTCCTAAGAGTAGGCTGAGCACAAGCGACCGTGTTTTGTTTCGCTCTCAATTATTCTGGTTGTGCCTACAGTACTTATTCTGATGGATGTCTAGTACTTCTTTATTTTATTCAAAGAATATTTTCTGATATGATGTCTGATTCTCTTGTTTTTCCTGTTTTAGTAAGAACCAAAAGGATCCTGTTCCTTCATCAATGCCTTCATGAATCCATTCCTAGGATTCATAACGTTAGACTGAAGTGGAAAGTGATCAAAATATTTGTTTACAACTGCTAAACTCAAATCAAAGACTTTTACGACTTTCAAAAGTTACCCACCTTATCAACTAATTGGGACAATTGCAATTACCACTTCTATCGGATATTCGATATCCGATTTAAGATCTTAGAAGATCACAGTTTATGTAAACAGGAAGACAAAAAGTCACAAAAAGCAATATTAAATTGGCCAACCCTTCTCCCATAGATTTTCTTTTTGTTAAATAGGAAAGAAAATTTTGCTAAAAAAAGCAATGCCAACATGACACACACATTTGTATTCTAAGTGTCCTTGATAATACACAAAATAATTTTGGGTGTAGTTCACCCAAGGCCATTTCCAGTGGGGATTACAATTTCAATTAAATTTTTCGTCTTCTTTCTTGCTATGCACACTTAAAATGCAAACTGGCAAGTGGGGGTAGTACTGCCTGCATGTGTTTTGTTTACTCTGGTCTTAAGGTTTAAATGGATTTGTTTGAGTGGCAGCAAGCCGACTTGAGCACGACTACGAACAAGACGTGCTTCCATTGGCTCTTGCGCCTGCCACCCAAACATTTCAAACACATGTCGTCCGCGCTCATCGCTATTTAACCAATTTAATAACTCTCTCAAACTTTGTGCGCAATGCTTTCTTTTCACGATTTCCAACTACTTAAACTCTTCCGTGTGTTTCCTAATTTTTCGGCTTTTTCGTTCAGCCTTTTTTGCTCGACTATGCCCCAATTAGCTTTTCTAAATCAAAACCATCTACAGAATCGATCTTAATGTCTATATTCCTACTGCTCTTTTCGATATTATTTGGACCAATTTAAACCATATGATCAAATATTATTATAAATATATAATATTATTATAAATATATTAATTAATATACAACTTACTTAAAATTCTACGGTATAGGAACAGAAGTAGTGGGAAATAAAGTTTTTGTTATTAATGAATAAATTAATATGTATTCTTGATCTGGATCAATATCCGAGTACAACTCGTATGAATGTCGAACTCTCGCTAACTATAAAAGCTAAAAGGTTGAGATTAAGCAAAATGTATACATACAGTTTGTCAAGAAACTGTTTACACACTGTGAAATATGTAAGTTGAATTTTTGACTTTAAAGTTAAAAATCAAGGGTTCTTTGCTTAATTAAACGCAATTTTTTTATAAAATATAATTAAACAAAACTTATTTTACTTATAAATCAAAAAACAAATTAAAAATATTAATTATACAAGAAAATAAACAACAAATTCCAAGTGTACACACTTTTGAGGCATATATATATATATATATATCCCAAAAATGTTTAAATATATTTACAACGTCTACACTTTGGAAATGGTTTAATATTTTTTCATAGCTTTCTTAGTCTTGCCAATTTGGCCACGCCTCTTGTAACGCCTTTAAAATGCCAAAAACTGACATGCCCACACTTTTGAACAATTTTCACTTCCAAATGAGATGAGTAAATGGAATCTGATGGTCGGGGAACTCGACTATCATTTTCTGTAAACTATACACAACTACAACTCTACTCTCCGTACAAGAATCTGCGACCTACCGAGTACCGAGTAGTTTTGGCACTTTAAATGGCGATCTGACTATAAGTAACCATATATTCCACGGAGAAAGTCAGCAAAGTTCCAATCCCACACTTCTTTGGATACAGAATATGACTCACAATGGGCTAGTGAGACAGTTGTTATCTTTATGGTCGGATACAAAGTATCAAGTTTATTATAGGATTGACAAATAATCACAAAACATCAACATACCGTGCATTTCCTGATGGCAGAATCGATCGAGTCATGTCTGCCTCACTGCCCATGCGAACGTCAAGATACTGATCCTAAAAAGGTTATTAAAGTTTATCTAGTTATTGTAGTTGTAGTATTGTAGTTGACTTGAGAAAATCTATAAAACGGATTGCGTTCTTAACCTCGTCGGTTATATATTGTATTACACTTTACGAAGGAATAGTTGAGTTTCTGTAATGTAGATGAAGATAAGATTATTAAATACATAAAATTACTGAGGGCCTATGCTTTAAATGTACCGAGTTTTTAAGTCGAGTTCTTCGTACTTATAAACCTATGATTAAAAGCTTTAAGCTATGTTTAATCTGATATTGAATTGTGGCCTGAATCGAAAAAAACAGATGCTCTGAATGCTTATAACAGCTGACGCAATCATTGATTCATCATTTCAACAGAGGCTAGTGTGTATAAAAGATTTCATTTTAGCCATTGCTACCAGTACTGATTTATTCACCAAACACTAAGTATACACTCGTTTGTGATGCGTCGCACTTGGGTCCTGTTTTACTTATTCCTAATTGGGTTGGCATTGGTAAAGACCACACCGAAAGAACTTCACTCAGAATCGATTTTTGAAGATGACGTCGCTCTAAGGTCCAAGTCAAGTAAAGCTGATGCTCTGCTTACAAAAACTACAACAAAAGCGTCAGCATCAAATTTATTCTTTAAAGTCATTACAACAACCCGACCACCTGTGACAATCAGGCGCGTTGTAGCCAAGTCAAAGGGTAAGGATCCAGAAAGAACTGACCTCCACCGCAAGCACCTCACACATCACAAACATCACTCAAAAAACAAAAAAAAGAATCCACATAATCGTGCCGAAGCGAATCGAAACAAGGATCATAGTCCCCATGATCCCCACAAAAACCTGAAAAGAAAGGCAGAGGCACTCCCTAAGTCAAATCAGAATATAAATGGCACTACTTCTCTGGAAGCCAAGAGTACGTCTTTAAAAGATGTACATAAGTGAACGTCAATTTCTTTGCGTCAATACCTACTACGTATCCCTGACCATATAAATGTAATGATGTAATGTATTGCCAACAAATAATAAATTAAACTAACTAAAAACAATATACTCGCATTGGCATAATATACTCTATTAATTTAGCTCACGAGATGAACAGCAGGAGCGAATATTGCACCACCTAACGATTGTAAATATTACTGTCTGTGTTGATGATATTTTTATTAATAAATAATTGTCCGCCATTATTTGGTACATTTTCCATCTATAAGTGCATATTAGCTCCGGGCCTATTTTATGATATCCAAGTGTACGGTATTGCTGCCATAATCCACCTTAATCCGGTGCTCCGTGGTATATAAGGAACTCACAAAAATAGGAGACAAATTCCAGGAGGTGACCAAAAAATACCAAGAGACTGGATTTAGACCCTAATAGCCTAGCAAGGCGGATGGGCAACTCGAAGAAGTTAAACGTCACCACCTTCAAGATCTCTGAGTACGGGTTTTGACTTACCATGTACAATATAAACAAAGTTCCCATTTTCTCACACAATTTAGATCTATAAAAACAGGCAGCCAAACAAACCCTGAAGAGGGTTGCAGAGACGGTAGGACAGGATTTTTACTAAAATTTGTGTCAGTATGGAAAATTTCAAATTCGTTTTTTCCAGCCACCGCAACAAGTTAAAACAATATAATGCTCAGTCGAGACAGTTTTTGGGGATCTACAAGCAAACAAAAGCAAAAGTTTAGTTTCTTCTGCAGACCGTTGTCAAATCTGGGTTTATTTGCATTTCTTTGGGAAATAAACTTAATAATAACAATAAATATGTAATAAAAAATGCATACAAATAATAAAATTAGCAGTTTTTATTTTGGAGAGAATTAAAAAAATTCTTGCAATTTCAGACTAATTACCCTTAGCGTAGAAAGATGTATTCTTAAACTTTTTGAAAATGGGTTTTAGAATTAGAAAAGCCATGGCTTATACGATCCCATTATCATGGAAAATTTTTCTAAACTCAAATAAAGCTCAGCCTAGAGTAAGCAATACTTTTTGTAGCCTTTCTTAGGGTTATTCAGGCTAAAATTGAAGAAATGGCGATGATGGTTTTTTTATGGTAGCTATAGCTATAGCTTTTTTATGGTTATCAGATCCAGTCTGTTTAGTTTGTATTTGTATTTTGTTTATTTTGTTTTGTACAATGTAAAAAATAGCAATAAAGAATGCCCAAGTGTAACACCACCATTTTCGGGTAATATTATCACATTGACATTACTAATGAACCGACTTGGAGTAAAATTTATGTTACTGATGTTCATTCACTAACTTCTTTCAACCAAAAAAAAACTTCTTTACCTATAAATATATGGTAAACCCAAATCACAAAAACAGAATAAGTAACCTCCCTAACTATTGGACGCTTCAGAGGCAGGTGCAACTAACTTCTGAGCGAGGGTCACTAGGTGGGACACCTGCTCATTTCTCCACAGCAGGAACATCCCCATGCCTTACTAATGATAAAGCAAAGGTCGTTTTGCCGCCTATCTCGTATGCCAAAGAACAGCTGACGCTCCTCGAGCTATTGGAATCCCTCTATATTCACAATGTCTTTCCGTGGTACGTCGACATATTTCTTTTGGCCGCTGGCCAGCTGTTGATGTGGTCGTGTTCGAACAGTTCCAAAAATAAACAGCCATCTAATAGAAAAATCGCCACATATCTCAATGTGTTGTCCAAAACTACATACATATATAGTGACGTATTTGGGTGGTCCAAACCAGCCACTTCCATTATTTCAAAGAAATCAGTAATGCACTCTAGTAATTTTCCATAACGTATCCCAGCTGCGCAGCATTCGTTTATCTTTGGCAGCGCAGCCGTTCTTGTAAACATCCTAAAGCCTGACCTAAGCAGATTTGACTGCCCTCTTTCAACGCTACCTAATCTTAAGAACCCAAGAGCGAGGCTCTCCCGAAATACAAATATTGTTCAAATACTGAGGCTTCTCCTCAATCCAATTTGCATTTGATTTTTAGTCTTAAGCTGAGATCCAAAGAATAAAGTCGTGAAACTATTTCTCCTAAAAACTATTTTTTATTTCTTGGCGTTGTCCTTAGTCAACTGACGGGACATTAGTTCGACTCATAAATAAAACAACAATTTTACTGGCGCAGTCGGTAGGATACAAAAGTATCCGAAAAAAAAGAACCTTCGAGTGGAAAATAAGTTAAATTTTATAGTCCAGTGCTCGAAACATCTCCCAAAATAAATTCGTGAAAACTCTTCAACTTGGATTATAATTCCAATTCGGTTATCCAATAATAAGTGGAAGTGAAATACGAAACAAAAATATTAAGTCCAAAGGCAACTAAGTTTTAAAACCAACATATAAAAATAAAAAATTAAAACAATATAGAATTTTAATAATACAACACAAAAATTTACAAAACAAAAAAAACAAACAAGTGAAACTAGAAAGCTTAAAAATAATAATAACATTGAATCCGAAACAAAACAAAAAAATAAAACACAAAAGTTAAAAATTTTACAATAAAAATGTCACAACCAATTATTGCGCTGAGCGACATAAACCTTGCCGAAGCCCGTCGGCAGCTTAAAGACATTATGCCATTCAAGGGTGATCCAGAAACCCTTCACACCTTTATCAGCAGAGTGGATTACGTAATTTCGCTCTACCAAACAAATGATGTCCGACAACAGAGGATTCTACTGGGAGCCATCGAAAGGAACTTGGACGGACAAATTACACGATCTTTGGGACTTCCGAACATCGAAGATTGGCCTACCCTTAAAGCAAGACTCATCGCGGAATTTAAAATTCAAACACCAAATTACAAACTTCTGGAGAACTTCAGGGAGACACCATACAGAGGAAGCCTAAGAGCATTCTGCGAAGAAGCGGAGAGACGACGTCAATTACTAATTTCGAAACTACACCTGGAAGGTAACCAATCGGATTTTCTTATTTATATTCAGGGTATTAAAGAATCTATTAAGATACTGATAAGGAAACTACCAATACAATTATTCACTATTTTAGCCCATCACGATATTACAGACTTAAGATCCTTAATTACCATTGCACAAAATGAGGGAATTTATGAAGAACACATTAATTTTGAATTTTATGAAAAACCAGAATATCGTAATAAAAATTCAAATTCTAACCGGAATTCGAAAACACAAAAATTCAATACAAATGTTCAAACTCAAAATCGACCAAGTTACTCACAATATTCCCAACCCTTCCAACCTAATTTTAATCAATACATTCAACCATTTAGACCTAGCTATACACAGCAGATAACTAACAACCCACCCATGTGGCACGCACCTAATTATTTCAGACCCAACCAATACATAAACCCACAACCCATTATTCAAAAAAATCATTTCCAACAATATCCCAACAAAGCCCAATTTCCCCAAACAACGCATTTTAGAGGAAACACATACCCTCGACTACAACAACCCTCTACATATAAAAATACTAACTTCCCGATTACTAAACGACTAAGACCATCGGACAGTGAACAAACTAAAATGTCTATTGACGAAATTAGATTCCAAGACGCGCATGAATTCGAACAAGTCCAACCTAATTATTACGAGCAACAGTATTTTAACCAAAATCAATACAATCCGTATCAAAATCATAGCTTCATTAATGAAGGGCAACAACAAGTCCAATCTGTACAAATTAATAACAAACAAAACCAAAATAATTCTGAACTAAACGAAAATTTTCGGTTAACAGCCCCGGAAAATACGAATACATAAAAATAGTATACAAAGGGCGCTCATACAAATGCCTTCTAGACACAGGATCAACAATTAATATGATCAATGAAAATATATTTTGTCTTCCCATTCAAAATAGTAGATGTGAAGTTTTAACATCAAATGGCCCTATTACCTTGAACGACTTGATTATGTTACCCAGAAATAGTATTTTCAAAAAAACCGAACCATTTTATGTGCACAGATTTTCTAATAATTACGATATGCTAATTGGCAGAAAATTGTTGAAAAATGCTCAATCAGTTATTAATTACAAAAATGATACAGTTACCCTTTTTGATCAAACATACAAATTAATTACTTCAGAATCCGAAAGAAACCAAAATTTGTATATCCAAAGGACACCAGAATCAATTGCAAGCTCAGATCAGGAATCAATAAAAAAATTAGATTTTTCACAGTTTCGATTAGATCACCTAAATCAGGAGGAAACTTTTAAGTTAAAAGGCTTGTTAAATAAATTTAGAAATCTTGAATATAAGGAGGGAGAGAAATTAACATTTACAAATACAATTAAACACGTACTAAATACAACACATAACTCCCCAATTTATTCGAAACAATACCCACTTGCGCAAACACACGAAATCGAAGTAGAAAACCAAGTACAGGAAATGCTGAATCAGGGATTAATTAGGGAAAGTAATTCTCCATACAATAGTCCTACTTGGGTCGTACCAAAGAAACCGGATGCTTCTGGCGTAAATAAGTACAGAGTAGTAATTGATTATAGAAAGCTAAATGAAATAACCATACCTGACAGATATCCAATTCCAAATATGGACGAAATTCTTGGCAAACTGGGTAAATGCCAATATTTTACAACGATCGATCTGGCAAAGGGATTTCATCAAATAGAAATGGACGAAGAATCAATTTCTAAAACTGCATTCTCCACAAAAAGCGGTCATTACGAATACCTTCGAATGCCATTTGGCCTTAGGAATGCACCCGCTACTTTTCAAAGGTGCATGAATAATATCCTTCGACCGTTGCTTAACAAACACTGTTTGGTGTATCTGGATGATATTATAATTTTTTCAACATCCCTTACAGAACATTTAAATTCAATACAATTAGTTTTTACAAAGCTTGCAGATGCAAATTTAAAATTGCAACTAGACAAATGTGAGTTCTTAAAAAAGGAAGCTAACTTTCTTGGTCACATAGTTACCCCTGATGGTATTAAACCAAATCCTATTAAAGTTAAAGCCATAGTTTCATACCCAATTCCGACAAAAGTAAAAGAGATAAGAGCTTTCCTTGGATTAACAGGTTATTATCGCAAATTTATTCCAAATTACGCAGACATAGCAAAACCCATGACCAGCTACTTAAAAAAAGGAGCAAAGATAGATACACAAAAACTTGAGTACATAGAGGCATTCGAAAAACTTAAGGCTTTGATAATTCGTGACCCAATTTTACAATTACCTGATTTTGAAAAGAAATTTGTTTTAACCACAGATGCAAGTAACTTGGCCCTCGGGGCTGTCCTTTCTCAAAACGGTCATCCTATATCTTTTATTAGTAGAACACTTAACGATCACGAATTAAATTACAGTGCTATCGAAAAAGAATTACTTGCCATAGTTTGGGCCACAAAAACTTTTCGACATTATTTACTAGGACGACAATTTCTCATTGCCAGTGACCATCAACCTCTTAGATGGCTTCATAACTTAAAGGAACCGAATGCTAAGTTAGAAAGATGGAGAGTTAGATTAAGCGAATACCAATTTAAAATAGATTATATTAAAGGGAAAGAAAATTCAGTTGCCGATGCATTATCAAGAATTAAAATTGAAGAAAATCATCATAGTGAAGCTACTCAACATAGTGCAGAAGAGGACAATAGCAACCTTATTCATTTAACAGAAAAACCAATAAATTATTTCAAAAAACAAATAATCTTTATTAAATCCGATAAAAATAAAGTAGAGCATTCAAAAATATTCGGTAACTCCATTACCACAATTCAATATGATGTAATGACACTTGAAAAGGCCAAACAAATTTTACTCGATCACTTTATCCATAGAAACATTACCATTTATATTGAGAGCGATGTAGATTTTGAAATTATTCAAAGAGCACACATAGAAATTGTTAATACCACCTACACAAAAGTAATTCGCAGTCTTTTCCTATTAAAGAACGTTGGTTCATACGCCGAATTCAAAGAAATCATACTTCAATCACATGAAAAACTTTTACACCCTGGTATACAGAAAATGACAAAATTATTTAAAGAAAATCACTTCTTTCCAAATAGCCAACTATTAATTCAGAATATAATAAACGAATGCAACATATGCAATTTGGCCAAAACAGAACATAGAAACACCAAAATGCCTTTAAAAATCACACCCAACCCGGAACATTGCCGAGAAAAATTTGTAGTAGATATTTATTCATCTGAGGGAAAACATTACATCAGTTGCATTGATATTTATTCTAAATTCGCTACACTTGAGCAAATTAAAACTAAGGATTGGATAGAATGCAGAAACGCATTAATGCGCATTTTTAATCAACTAGGTAAACCCAAATTATTAAAGGCAGACAGAGACGGAGCTTTCTCCAGTTTAGCTTTAAAGCGATGGCTTGAAGAAGAAGAAGTCGAATTACAGCTCAATACAGCAAAAAACGGGGTAGCAGACGTCGAAAGATTACACAAAACAATAAATGAAAAAATTCGTATAATCAATTCATCTGATGATGAAGAAGTAAAATTAAGCAAGATAGAAACAATCCTCTACACATACAACCATAAAATTAAACATGACACTACTGGACAGACACCTGCTCAAATTTTCTTATACGCTGGGCATCCCATATTAGACACTCAAAAAATTAAAGAGAAGAAAATAGACAAAATAAATGAAGACAGACAGGAATTTAATATTGACACTAATTACAGAAAAGGTCCACTACAGAAAGGCAAATTAGAAAACCCATTTAAACCAACCAAAAATGTAGAACAGACAGACCCTGACCATTACAAAATCACTAATAGAAATAGAGTTACGCACTACTACAAAACACAATTCAAAAAACAAAAGAAAAATAATAAACTCTCAATTTCACAGGCACCTGGTACCCGATAACACCAACCACGGATATCTCCTTTTTCTGATAAGCCAGTACAGATACCATCCTCCTTTGAACATCACTCCTTAAAAATCAATTTAACTGAAATAGACATCGTGGTTGACTATTTTGAGCAAAGACTACGAACCGATTACCATGCACCCCAGATCAATTTTTTATACAATAAAATAAAAAGAGAACTAGCCGGAATAACCCTGAAACATAGAAACAAACGGGGTCTTATTAACATTGTGGGTTCAGGTTTTAAATACCTATTTGGAACACTAGATGAAAATGATCGAGTCGAAATACAGAAAAAACTTGAAATCAACGTCCATAACTCAGTAAAATTACATGAACTCAACGACGCCATACGATTGGTAAATGACGGAATGCAAAAATAACCACACCATCATTGACAGTCTTTTGTTCGAACTAATGCAGTTTACGGAATACATAGAAGATTTGGAAATGGCTATGCAGCTTTCCAGACTTGGACTGTTTAACCCCAAATTACTAAACTACGACAAACTTGAAAATGTGAACAGCCAAAACATTTTGAACATTAAAACATCCACTTGGATTAACTACAATGATAACCAAGTATTAATCATATCCCACATACCCATTTACCTTTCACTAATAAGCACAATTAAAATAATTCCTTACCCAGACTCCAACGGCTATCAGCTAGATTACACAGACACACAATCATATTTTGAAAAAGAAAATAAAGTTTATAATACCGAAAATAAAGAAGTAAAAAATGAATGTGTCACCAATATTATTAAACACTTAAATCCAATTTGTAATTTTAAGCCAGTACACACGAACGAAATAATAAAATACATAGAACCAAACACAATTGTAACCTGGAACTTAACCCAAACAATTCTTAACCAAAATTGCCAAAATTCAATTAATAAAATAAAAATAGAAGGAAACAAAATGATAAGAGTAACGCAATGCAAAATAGAAATCAATAATATAATTTTAAGTGAAAATCTGTTAGAACCAGAAATAGATTTGACACCACTATACACACCACTTAATATAACAAAAATAAAAATTGTAAAACACAACGACATTGTTGAGATGATTTCAGAGAACAATATTACACTTTACATACAAATGATCATTGTAATAATCGCACTAATTTTGTTGTACTCATATTTAAGATATGTATCATTTAAACCATTTATGATGCTGTATGCAAAACTTAAAATAAGAAAAAATCAAAATCAAAACACACCACAACAAACAGAAATAGAAGAAACTCCATTTCCCACACTATATCCATCAATCCCAGCCCAAGTATAGGCTTCTCTTTAAGGGAAGGGGAGTGACGTATTTGGGTGGTCCAAACCAGCCACTTCCATTATTTCAAAGAAATCAGTAATGCACTCTAGTAATTTTCCATAACGTATCCCAGCTGCGCAGCATTCGTTTATCTTTGGCAGCGCAGCCGTTCTTGTAAACATCCTAAAGCCTGACCTAAGCAGATTTGACTGCCCTCTTTCAACGCTACCTAATCTTAAGAACCCAAGAGCGAGGCTCTCCCGAAATACAAATATTGTTCAAATACTGAGGCTTCTCCTCAATCCAATTTGCATTTGATTTTTAGTCTTAAGCTGAGATCCAAAGAATAAAGTCGTGAAACTATTTCTCCTAAAAACTATTTTTTATTTCTTGGCGTTGTCCTTAGTCAACTGACGGGACATTAGTTCGACTCATAAATAAAACAACAATTTTACTATATGTATGTAAAAGTTTAGACTGTCGTACCAAGGCATAAATTAAAAACAGGAAAGGTAGCTGGTCACCAGTATTTATTATTAAAAAAAACACGTACACATGCATGTGTACTAATTGTACTTAATGATCAAACCCAACGAAACAAAAATTTCTTTTCTTGTACTCTCAATTAATTTGTTCGAGTCTTCTTATCGTAATAAAGCAGAATATAAATGTTGTACAAATCGTTATCCAAAACTCAACCAAAAAGATGCTTTAATACTTTAAAATTTACTTATTTGTAGCAGCTTTCCGCATAGTTTAAAAAAAAAGTGTTAAACTCTGGTTACTTATGTTAAGCTACTTTGCATATCTTCTCTGCATTATCTTCTCTTCTCCAAAAGGTTGATTTAAAACTCAAATTCATTTGCGTAAATGAAAAAAAATGAAATGAAAAGACGGGCATGGTTCGATGGTTGAACCGACCAAGAATATATATTCTTTGTTTGCTTGCAAATGTCTCATTAAATATGTAGACATATTTTAAAGACTTTTATAGTGCACCACAATTACGGAAATCATAGCTATAATCAAATTTAGTAAATTAAATACAAAAAAAGAAATGTTTCATTATTGTTATTCATAAAAAGGTTTATGCGCATGTTTTTTGGTTGGACTCATATTAGGCGTGGTCAAAGCTTGAAACAAAATTGCACTCTAAATTAGATTTTTTATTATAGGCTTGTTAAATTCAGCCTGGATAGGCTGAATTGTTCAAAAGTGTGGGAGTGATCGTTTTGCCATGCCCACTCTAACCGCCCAAAACTGCCACGCCCAAATTTTGTAAAATTTTTCGAAATTTTTACATAATCTTGTTAGTCTTGTAAGTTTCCATCGGTTTGCCAAAAAACTAACTTTAGCCACACCCACTCTAACGCCCCAAAGCTACCATTTTTTTCTCATTTTATTTCCCAATATCGATATCCCAGAAAAATGATGAAATTTCTGCTTTGCATTCTATCTATCTGAGTAACGGGTACCTGAAAGTCGGGGAACTCGATTATAGCATTCTCTCTTATTTTTGTTTAAAATTTGCGTGTCCCTTGTTCATTGAGAAAGATGTACATATGTACATACTTGTGTCCTCTTCAATTTGCAGTAATTTTCTATGCTCATCCTTCAACAGTAATTGAAAAGCTTTATCTCAGCGATCTTCTATAAAAACATACGAACTCCAATAGAAAATGCTTTTTAGTCTCACTCACCTCACGCAATTCACATAGTAATCTTAACTTAATACATACATATATATTACTGTACAGTCGTGGGAATTGGCAACTTCATAATTAGCGTCGAATTCACAGCCGTGAAGACGTCTGTCAAAACCGGCTAGCATGCGGCTGACGCATTTGTCCCAAACACTTGTTTAAAACACCAGCAGCTGCAAGGAAGCCGACGCCAATTTAGGGGTTGTTTCCCTACGTCGTAGTCAGTTGGTTCTCTTAGCCATTTGTCTCTTTGCCGTTGGCTGACGACTTGCCGCCTTCAAGTTTGTTTCAGTTTCAATTTGACCGTCGAATGCAGAGAACGTCGGTACACCGCTCTTGCTATTGCTATCGGCCAGCTAAAACAAAAACGACCTGAAGCCATAAAAACGCGTGTGAATGAGAGGCCAACGAAATATCCATAGCATAAGTGAACAGTGAGCCAGTGAGCGCTTTAAATAGAAAACGCGAAATAGTCAACTCGATGGAACGCAAGTGTAGGAAATAAATCGCCGTCTAGATTATTATAGCAAAATTGCCAAAATAACCACTTGTGAGCCAAAGTGACACAATGTGAAGAGCAAACGAAAATATAAAAATAAATTAAAAAACAAATAAATAAATGCAATAGGGTTAACTTAAACATCACAGGGGAAGGATTATCAAAGGCCCTGATCCAAAATAAAACGGTATAACCTAAATATCATAATCATGCATACCATAATACAAACTACTAGGTTATGTGCTTGCAACAAGTAGTAAGCGCCCAAAAAAAATGTAATAATTTGTCCGAGAAATAATATTGGAAAGCACTTTTAAATGAGCAAGCGCTCAAATATTGGTTGCAAAAATATATAAAATCTTTTATACCTATATGTATATTTATATATAAGAGTGGATATACGCGAACTTTTGTGCACACATATAGAAATTTTCGTACATTGAGTGTACGCGCACAAATACATACATATTTACACATGTGTGTGTGCATACATACATCTATACAGCAGTGCCGGCAGAAAAGAGTCGGGCTAAAAGAAATTATATCACTGCCCGAATCCGTTTTTAGAAATAGTTTGCAATGAATTTTCGTTGCTTTATATTGTCGATGTATAAATGCACATATATCTTTACGTATATATTAAACAACATACATATGTACATATGGAAGAAGCCAGCTAATATAAAAGCGCACACATGGCGTTTAAGTAAAAGAGACTAAAACTATATTTTTAAAACTCATGGGCTAATAAGGTTAGCAGTGTTTCTTAAACCTTAACAAGGACATTGATTTTTTACTTATTATCAAGCCGAGCAACGATTTTAATACTTTGAAGCCTATTAGATTAAAATTTAATATTTAAACGAAACAATTATTTAAAAACAAAATTTAAAACAATCGGTTACCTAACAGAATACAAATTTTTTAAGGATAGGCTTAATGTGTCAATAAATTCTTACTGTTATCCGAATGAACAGAGGGAAATTCAATACAAACTTTTGGTGAAATACGAAAGTACGTTGTGCTTTTAGGACGGCCTATTTACCAAAACATATGACTTGCCATTGGTTAAAGTCACATTCTTCCCTTAAATGGCTTATCTATCACTTCAATACTACATTTGTTAAACCGGTTAATCGTAGAGTAAAAGATTCTACTAGATTCGTTGAGATGCATGTAACAAGCAGATGGAAGTCTTTTCGACCCTCCAAATGATATATATTCTTGATCAGTATCACTAACCAAATGGACCTAGTTAAGTCAGTACCTAGAAGATAAGAACTGATATAAAGCATGCAGATTCTAGAGACGGATGAAATTGTTTGTTTGGGAGGCTTGCGACGCTGCGCAAGTTTCCGTCTAATTGTTACCACGCCCACTCTAACGACCAAAGCCGACCAAAACTGTAACGCCCAAACTTTTGATAATGTTTTAATATTTTTCCATTTTTGTATACGTTTTATAAATTTCCAACGATATGCCAACAAAATTTTGCCAGGCCCACTCTAACGCCTACAAACCACCCAAAACTGCCACGCCCACACTTTTGAACAATTTTTATTTCATTATTTTTTTTCACATTTTCTATCACTATTGCAAACAAACTTTAAATTTTTCGTTCAAGCTGCGAGTTGAATTACGGGTATCTGTTAGTTGGGTCTATTGTCTTTGTCAAATTTGATCGATATTGCACATATCCTGTTCCACCCATAATAATGGCGTTCTCTTTTTGAATTATTCGTATAGCAGCTAAATGAGATAGTGTTTCGATCCGACCCTTTTCGATTTATATACTATCTGCCAAAGAAAAAAAGGTTTATGGATATCGATACTATTTATCATAGCAAATATACGTGACCAAAATGTTGTGGCTAATCAATAGCAAGACAAAAAGAAAACACAACAACAACTTTTTAAAATCTTTCGACGTGGCAGTGGTGGGCGTTAGAGCTTTCTAGCTTTTATAATTCCTGAAATCTCGACGTTCATACGGACGGACAGGCAGGTGGACGCACAGACGGATGGACATTGTCAGAACCACTCGGCTAATGGACCTTGATTTAGAATAATTGTACTAAATATAAGCCGAAATTTTTCCGTTTGCCTGTTATATACATATACTTTTCAACCTCCTCTAGGGTAGTGTATAGCTGAAACGCCATAATCAAGTCTCTCGACTATTAGATGCCTTCCCTTAGCAAAAGAGAATGCGAAATAGATTGATATATTCTAGTTGGAAAGGAACTGTCCTAGACTGGACAGGTGCACAGCAGCGGTTGCATTTATTGCTTTCGACTTTAAATACAAACTTCTGAAGTAAGGGGTTATTCGGACAATTTGAGTATATGATGATTTAAACAGCTCAAAGAAAGCTGGGTTCGGAAAAATCGAATTTTTGAAATTTAAAAGCTGGAATCGTTTGCCCATGTTTGCCCACCAATTAGTTTTTTTTGCCCACGTCCAGTTTTTGAGATATGAATTTTCGAAAAAACTGTTCTTTGTAAGAAACTTTGCTTTTGGCGCCACAACTTATAGTTATTACATACATATACAACTTTAGTTTTAATAGGTGAAAAATCGAAAAAACCATTATTAAGGGGTGGGCAATCAAAATTATTTATTTTTAAGGGTGGGTAAACGAAAAAAAAACAAATTTTAAAGGGTGGGTAAACGAAATAATTTATTTTTAAAGGGTGGGTAAACGTTAAAAACTGATTTTAAAGGATGGGCAATCGAAATTATTTAGTCTTAAGAGTGGGCAAACGTTAAAAACAAATTTTAAATGGTGGGCAAGCGAAATAATTTATTTTTAAAGTGTGGACAAACGTTTTTATTGCAAATTTTTATTTTAAAGAGGTGGGCTAACGAAATTGGTTATATTTTAAGTGTTGGCAATCGAAAAAAATTTAAAAATTAAAAAAAAATTTTTGAAAAAAGTGAAATTTTTGATTTTCGAATATTTTTGCACTTTTGGAAAATTCATATTTCAAAAACTGGACGTGGGCAAAAAATACTAATTGGTGGGCAAACATGGGCAGAAAATGGACAAACGATTCCAGCTTTTAAATTTCAAAAATTCGATTTTTCCGAACCCAGCTTCTTTGAGCTGATTTAAACATGTTTACTTCCATGTCTCTATAGGGGTTTGTATTTTGTGGCGTCACATACAATAGATCGAATAATTATCAAAAGTATGAGAGTTGCAATCCTCTCAGTAAATCTTGCGCTTTGTAATTGTCACTAAAATCTGTTCGCTTAGTCTAAACTTTATAGTTCATATAAAGTTCCCGATATCTCGAAGTTCCTACGGACACACAATAACATTTATGCTATCTTGTTTACTTACTACAATATTTATGTATCTATCTAACCAGTCGTGGTACTCTACTATATCGATATTTTTTTTCTTATATAAGCAAATGTAACGTACCAAAAACTACTACTAACACTATTTCTTCTTCCTTTTTTTTCAGAATTAAAAAAAAAACGATTGTTTATTATTTATGGTAAAATAATACACCGTAGTAATTTTTCAAGAACAGTCAAATTTGGAAAGAATGAAATATATAAAGAAATTATGACTGACAACGGTTTTGAATTAAAGTGAAAAGTGATATTGATGCACTAAAGCAGCACTCGGAAAACATCAACGAGGCAACATACAAAATTAAAGTTTTAAAAATTCTTAAAAGAAAATTTTGCGGTAAAGTGACTTAACAATTAACGGTATGGGAAACATGGCGCTGAGGCAATCAGCAAAGGATGTTGCCAAGTCGAATTGCGTCGCAGTGAGAAGTTCAATATCCCTATCGCTGGTACTGGTGCTTTGCTTAGCGCTAGTTGATAGCTCCACTGCACAAGTTGGTAAGTCTTTAAAAGTATTAATACCGAAACACCAATCATATGATCCTAGGAAAAAATTTAAAAACTTTTCAAAAGTATGGGGGTCACCTATTTGGTCCTTTTGTAGTTGTTAGGACGGCGTGGCCAAATTGTTTTTGGTTTACCGATAGAAATTGGCAAGGCAAATAATAAAGCGAAGAGAAGTTTAAACATTTTTCAAATGTGTGAGCGGTTTTTTGTTTGACAAATGATATCAAAACATTTTTCAAAATTGTGGGCGTGGCAGATTTAGGCGCTTTGTGGGCGTTGCTCTGCGCTAATGTCTCTAGAACCTGTATGCTTAATCTTTCTAGCTTCAATAGTTTCTGAGAACTCTGCGCTCATACGAACGGGCATGGTCAGTTTGACTCGGCTATTGATCTTGATCAAGAATATATATAATTTATATAGTCGGTAACGCTTCTGTCTGTTACATGCTTTTCAACGAATCTGGTATACCCTTTTACTTTACGAGTAACGGGTATAAAAATACCACCTCCATTACATTACATTATTTTCAGTTTCTCTTCACTGCTTTCCTTCGCATTCATGGGAAGCGCATCTGCGGAATGCTTACAACATTTGAATATAAAATTTTCCCACATTTGAGAAGACGCTCACTCTAGAACACCATGGTTGGTTGCATGAGAAAAGGAATTTTTCGAAAGTCGCAACTTAACTATGGGAAGTATTTTTCCACGCGATATGCAATCGTTTAGGAACCTTAAAAAAGGCAAAAGAAGAAATCTTGATGCGATTGTTAAAACGGAAAAAACGGATCGAATGTTATTACTACAACGAAAAATTAGGATTTTGGGGCGCTGTTCATAAAAAAAATTTTTTGTTCATTTGTTTGCTTAAAAAGCACCGGGGTAATTTTTGTCGTGGCAGCTTAAATAGAGGTATTCTGATATTATTAACCGCGACTTAAGGTCGCGTGCTATATTCTATCTTTTTTTGAGCAGTCGATTGAGTCATGTCAATCTATCCAATCAATCTGTTAACGTCGATGAATAAAATAAAACAAGAAAGCAAGCTAGAGTCGACAAAAACTTACATATGCACCTTTGCAATTATAACATTTAGTCAAAATAGGTAAATATATTGGAATTAATTTGCCCACTGTTCCTATGAGATCATATCATAGCATCAAATACATAGTATTTTCTCAAATTTAAAACAACATTTTTGAACTTTATTAGCCAGTTTCGAAATTCCAAAAAAATGTGGAAGATTCTCCCTCTTACTCTCACTAGCTGAGGTATCTAACTGTCCGATAATCGAAGAACTCGACTAGGGCGTTCTCTTTTGCTAGTTTTCTAGATAAAAGGTGTTTTGGTTTGAAATATAATCCATGTGGATTTTAAAATTTTAATTTCCGTTTAATCCCGGTAACATTATAGGAAATGGCGGGAAAACCACTGGATTTAGATTACATTTAAGGTTGGGATTACATCTTCGCTGGGGATGAATATTTTTTGTTAACTATTATTCGCCAGGTAACATCCACGCTCGGCTAGATGCGTTGGCCTGTAAAATAATGTTTGCATTTTATGTTGGCCCTATTAATTTGGTCCTCGACATTTTAAAATGATTAGGATCACCAGTTACGCACACATTCTTGAAAAATGTGTTTATATTTTTTCACATTTAAATCTTTTCTACAACTCTTGAAAAATTGTATCTATTATCTATCTATCTTTTTCTATAAACAATTTTTGCCACGTCCATTCTAACGCCCGTAAGCCGCCAAACCGGTCACGCCCACACTTTTGAACAATTTTTAATATTCACACTAGCTGAGTAACGGGTATCTGATAGTCGGGAAGCTAGACTATAGCATTCTCTCTTGTTTTTCGGTGGTTTGTTGGCGTTACACTGGTCGTAGCAGAAAGTTTTTTGGAAAATCGATAAAAATTTATGAGAATAATATAAAAGTGAAAAAATATCAAAACATTTTGAAAACGTGTGGGCGTGGCAGTTTCCTGGCCCTTAGAGTGAATCAACAAACTTGCGCTGGGCGGACGGACGGACGGAAAGACGGACATGGATCGTCTCCGCAGTTGATCCTGATCAAGAATATATGCTCTTTATATAGTCGGAAACGCTTTATTCTAGTATATTCTTTTTATTCCACGAATAACGAGTATAGAAAGTAACAAAAGAACAGAATCGCATAGGGTCAATATTTTCATAAATATTATACTCTTTATTTAAGTAACTTATACCTTTTGAACATTTTTTCATATTTTATTCCCCAATATCTATCGATATACAGGAAGAAATTTTAAATTTTGCGTTCGCATTCACACTAGCTGAGTAACGCGTATCTGATAGTCGGGGAACTAGAATATAGCATTCTATCTTGTTTTGGATTTACGTTTTGCGTGCTGATCTAATGTCGATGGCGTTCTATGGTTTTTTTTCAAATTTCCACTGCGCTGCCAATATTAATATAATTGTTGGTGGTAGTTGTGCTCATGGCCAAGCGTGGCCTGTACCAACTCCGGAATTCTGCCAAGAGGTTGGGCGCCGGAACAGTTTTCGCCTTGAAATTCTCTTTGATGGTGCTTAAAATGACCGATTTCTTTCGAGGTGCCCTCAGTGGCCTTGCCAATATGGCGCTTTTCACCTTTCGCACTCCAAGGCCCTCTGCTATCAAGAAAATCTGATCAGCCTAACCGAGCCTAAAGCCCTCCCAACCAACAACATACCCCCTGCGCGATATTCAAAACCACCAACTTGACACTCAATTTTCTAGACACTGCCTTTAAATTTCTTTATATCTATGTGTCTGCCTGTAGCCAGGGTACCACCTTATAATCCTTTGGTGGACGCCAGGGATTCCACTACTCCGCCATTCTGGTCAACAGGGGCGCGAACTATGGCCACTCAATCCAATCTCTCTCCCGACACCGCCGCCGATTTTTCTGCCCGCAGCATGTTGCTGAAACATATGTTGCGGACTTATGTCCCGGACTTATCGCTACGTTACAATCCGTGTTGCTAGCAATTAATTTCCAAATACTTTGATGGTACTAACGCCCTTACAAATCTCCCCTACCGAAATCAGCGTGGGGAACGCGAGAGAACCAGGACTGATACCGCGATTAGCCAGTTATTTCCGTATGACCTTGGCGTGGCATTTGCCCAGAAATTTGCCCTAAGTCGTAGTAGGCGAGCCATCAAAAATCTGGGACCAAACTTGGCACTGTAGGCTTCTGCAAACTTACTTTGCTTGAAATTTCTGCGAAATACTCTTTGGCCTTCAACAAAGCTTGCCACTGTAGTACGAAGAATATATTTTCGCTCGTTTTTCTCATACTGTTGCTACATGACTACCTGGGCTCGACTGCGCACTATTTCAGCGAGTCCTTTTGGTCTAGGTTCATTGAATAATCTTCTATAAGATCCTCTTTCCGCAGCAGGGAGTATGTAGCTCCAGAGGTTATCATATGCTGAACAAAGGCCATATAATATATATAACATATATGCGACAGGTATTTGTCCGCGAGCTCAAATCGGTCTGAGACATTAACCATTTGAACGAAGCGTGGTCCGTGGTCCGTCCATGACCCTCAACGTATGCCATGAATTTTTCAAGAACACAATAGCTGTTAAACATTCTTGCTCACTTACTGAGTAATTTTGTTGTGCCTTAATGAGGTTTTTTTTTTTTTGACCAAAAGGCGATAGGACATATATGTCCTTGCTCAGGCAACTGAACTATGACCCCTCTAACACCAGTTTTGCTGGCATCAAAGTGTATGATAAAATGTTTCGAAAAATCTCCACTTTTGAGAACAGGAGCTTTGCTTAATTATACCCTTTACTCGTAAAATAAAAGGGTATACTAAATTCGTTGAAAACCATGTAACAGGCAGAAGCGTTTCTGACTAGAAATCGAACTAGCCATGACCGTCTGCCCGTATGAACATCTCGATTTTAGGACCTATAAAAGTTATAAGGTTGAGACTAAGCATACAGATTCTAGAGACATAGACATGACCCATGTTGCCACGCCCAATCTTACGCCCTAAAACCGCACAATACTGCCTCTTTTGAACAATTTGTGAATGTTTTTTCATGATTTTATTAGTTTTGTAAATTTCTATCGATTTGCAAAAAAAAACTTTTGAATTTTTCTTCGTTTTATTGTTTGTCTTGCAAAATTTTGTCGGTTTACCAAAAACACTGTGGCGCAGCTCCATTGACCTACAAAACGCCCAAAACGGTCACGCCCAAACTTTTTAAAAATCTTCAAATATTTTCTCATATTATTTCCCAATACCGATATCCCAGAAAAATGATAAAATTTCGCGTTCGCATTTACACTAGCTTAGTAACGGGTATCTGATAGTCGGAAAACTCGACTATAGCAATCTCCCTTGACTTGTCTTCTATTTTTAAAACCGCTTCGACACCGTTTATAAATGTAAACAAATCAATAGGCAGACAAAATGAATGTCCGTACCTTATGGCTTTAATTTATTTAATGAGACTCCCTTACAGCATTTTCATTATCTGGGGATCTAATAAGCATGAGCTCGAAATAGATCCTTTCAAATATCGTAATCTTATAATAATATAATATATAATATAATAAAATAAACTACATATATCTTGTTAAATAAATATAAACCATAAATGGGACTCAAATAATATGGAGATTAAAGTGAACCCTAATCATATTTACCTTCTGATATTGTAAAACCAATTACATAGACTGCTGCTTTAGAGATGCGTATTATTTTGTAAATTTGTTATTTTGTCGCTCATCTTGTGTGGTGTTTTATGTAAAAACAAGTGTTTCTTATGAACGCATGTCTATGTCAAAGATATAATATTGTTGTTGTATTTTTTTAGATACCACCATTAGTCAGCAAGAAAGTCAATCAGTTGTTCTACCCTGCCCCGTCGATGCAGAAAAGTGCGGAAAACTCCACTCACTAAATTGGTTTAAGGGCGATGATCGCATTGCTGCAATGCTTCTTGGAGATAGTAATGTCACAAGTGTTAATAAAGAGTTCGACGAAAGGTATGTAAACGTATTAAAAACAACGGTAGATCTATGTTAATCTTTTTTTATCTCTTTAGGGTAACTGTGGAGCAAAACCCATACAGACTAGTAATTAAGGACTTAAAAATAGCTGATGAAGATATTTATCTTTGTGATACTACATTTTTTATACCAGAAGAAACTTGTGATAACTTTAATGGATATCGAATAGAATTGAGAGTCTTAGGTAAACAAATCAAATAAACTATATATGTATTACGTTTGTTATCATTATAACCAAACTGCATGGCAAATGAGCTTTATGATAATTTTAATTTTGTGTGTACATGTATATATTGATTGAGATACTTTGCAGTACTACCTTACGACATTGAATCGAATTATTTCAGCCGAAAGAATCTTCAATGTTGCTTAACCACATGTGATGCTTAAATAAATAGACATGTCCTACGAATCATCTCATCCCATTTTCAAACAGAGAGAGATCGTTTCAGAGAGTGATAGTCGGTGAGAGCAGTATGCTCTGCCCGCGTAGAGGACCAATGCACAATGAAGAACTTGACCTTCTTGGCATAAATCAATATCGCATAAACTAAAATGTAATCTACATATTTAAACGTTAAAACGAAGTCATTTCCATATACCTTTTCACAATCAGGATCATCTGACAAATTAGTGACTTCAAGAATGCGCCTGCTTAAATTCAGAGATGAAAATAATGGGTTCAGAAGTTTCCAATCCAACAATCACATCTGTAATGTGGAAATTCGATATAGTTATGTCTTATGTCTGGATTCTGCACCCTCTTTTTTTGGAGTGAATCAGAATCTTATAAATGGTCGCTGTCATTGGAAGCCAGGGAAGCTTGTCGCTAATTAGTTGCCCGGTTTTATGGCACAGCTTGATACTTATCCAGGTCTATTGGCATGTTTATAGGATTTGGATATCAACGCCAGTCATAAAGACGTGGAAGTTGTTGAACGCTTCGCAAGCAGTATTTCCAAAATTTGTGCCACCGAATCCTTCTTGTTTTGACTTGTCAACCCTAAGCGAAAGCTCTTTGTGATAATAATTACTGAATGACCTTTTACACCCGTTGCTCGTAGATTAAAAAGGTATACGATATTCGTTGAAACTCATGTAGCCGGCAGAAAGAAGCGTTTCCGACCATGGAAGTTACATATTCTTGATCAGGATCAATAACCGAGTTGATCTGGCCCTGTCCGTCTGTCCATCCGTATAAACGTCGAGATCTCATGAACTATAAAAGCTTGAAGGTTGAGATTAAGAACTCAGATGCTAGAAACATGGACGCAGCGCCTATGCCAATTTTCCACGCCCACTCTAACGCCCACTAAGATCCCAAAAGTGATACGACCTCACTTTTGAAAAATGTTCGATTTCGGGAAATTCGACTATAGCATTCTCTCTTGTTTCTCTCTGTAACCGCGGTGTTATAGACGGGACTCCCCATTTTTTCACCGATTTGATATCCAGCATGTAGTAAAAATGTACAAAATTATATCCAGCAATGTAGTGGACTTACACAATCTTTCGAAGTAAATTCAAACTAAATTGCCTTCCGTCCATGTCGGGTATTTTGTTGAAAACATATCCAGCTTTCTGTTGCATGTTTTCTATTTATGCAACATATTGACATGAAATGAATTGGAAAATTTCATTCAGTTTTTCACGAGAAATTGCGGGCGCCACATTTCTACCTAAAAATTGAATAATAGCGAAAAGTTGATAAAAAGTCGTTCCGAATAGGTAATTAACCACTACAACAATATGGACTAATACACAGATGTCAACAAATTTTAAAAACTCTATTTAAAATTGAAATATGATTTTGAAAGTTGGACGAGGACATCCCTAGCTAAGTTCACAAATTGTTAAATTGTTTTGGCCTTTTGGTGGAACAGATATGCATTTAAGTAGGCACTTTGCAGTTGTTTTTTAACATTTGAATGTTTATTTAACATTTCAGTTACATAACATTAAGCTTTGGCTTATTAAAACCACATCATAGCCCAAAGAAAACAAAACAGGTCGGATTCCCCACAGTGTAATGCGAGACAATTTCTAGGAGTCAAAACCTGTGAAACTGCGAAGTAGCTTAAGTTTAGTTAGTTTTCTGTCTGTTAACTTACTTTACTTGCTTAATACTCACCTGCATGTAAAAATAGTTTAATTTTCTGGGAGTTCGGATTATGAAACATTCTTTACTGAAAAGAAATCTAACAACGAAAAAACTATCGAATTATACTTGAAAGTTTTGTTTTTTACTTCGCGTAATATTCTTTAAGTTGCTTGTCCTATAAAGTGTAATGTGCATATAAAACTAGACTGGTTCTTGTTTTAAATATATCCTAGTCTGAGAAGTGACCAAATTCCACACAGCTGATGCAATTATCAAAGAATAGAATATATTCACTTTAAAGCTTATTTTTCCCACATTTCCTTTAGCTGTGTAAGGGGTTGCTTTTAAAGCATATGTATAGAGGTAGAAACAGCACCTTTAAGTACTCAGGTGCTATTCTTAGCAGTATACGCTTTTCCATTTACCTTTGATTGCTAGAAGAAGATATGTCTTGGCACTTATATTGAGTAAACTTTTTTTCTTTTGTGATTTCTGCTTAAACAAAAACTGGATTTCTTTCTTTTCGGCTAGTAGTTGAAAATCTACCTTTACATTTCTATATTTTAACCATTCTCTTTCTCTTTCTCTCATTAAAAACAACACATGCGACCAATTTCATAATCATTTAATATATACACACTTCTTTTAACAAACGAAAACTATAAAAAAAAACCCACCGTCGACATGGAAAATTATAATAAAAATAACCCTCTACTGCAATAATAAAAAACATGTTTCCTTGCCCGGCGTTATAATTGATTAAATACTATTTTATTTGCAAAATCCCCTAATCCTTAATTCCGCCTAAATATGTTGTATTTATTAATATTTTATTAATATATCTGCGTGATAAAAATATAGAAAACATTGGTAAAAATAATAATTAAATACTTAAATATATATAATGTGTTTTAGCTACTGTAGCTAAGACGGAAAAGCTCCCATTAAAAGTTCGTTAGAATTAATATATATTTTTGGTTCGGTTTTTAGAATTTTTTATGTTTTTTGTTTTTAAAAATAAATATTCAGAAGTGAAACGAATAATTTTGAATCACAGTTTGCATTTATTTATATTTAAGTTAAAGGATAGTTTTATTTTATACACGATTTATTTAAAATCACATTTAAACATGTTTATCCATTTAAAATTTTACCGTACTCACACACAAACATCACAAAAACGGCACCAATTTTAATATGTTGGATAATAAACTCACGCATTCAGTGCCACCCACTGAGGTTGTTATCCTGGATGCAAAAGGAGATCGAATCAAGAACGGCAGTGTAGTGGGGCCCATGCAGGAACGCCAGTCCCTCAAAGCTACATGTACTGTAAGGAACACCCGACCTCAACCTGAAGTGAGCTGGTTTCGCGGAACAAAGCGTTTGACAACTTGTAAGTATTATATTAATGTACCATAATGAAAATTAGTAGAGAAGTTTACAATACAAATATGACTACGATACAAGGCAAGAGGCAAGGATTCCTTTCTGTCCGAATTGAAAACTAAAATGGTTGGAAACATAAAAAAGGTGTGTGAATCCATGAAACAAAAATTGTCAAAAAATTGAGCTATTCGATAAAGTTAAATGCTACGTTAAATGGAATTTATATGTTTGGAAAGGTTGAAATTAACAGTAATTGCTCATCCCCTCTGGGGGGATGTTCTTGTTTCTTCTGAAACAGGATCGCTAGCCTAGGTAATTAAGAAATATTCGTCTAACAATTACTGTCGACTGCCGAAGTAGGCAAGCTATTTTACACTTCATAAACTTAAAACTATCTTGTTATGCTTCTTTTTGATTTATTTAGACTCCCCCACTCATGACTTAGTCGATGGTCTTTATACGTCAACACTGGAGTTGGATTGGACATTGTCTCGCGAAGATCTTGCTCAGGATATTGAGTGTCGTGTGAAATCTGCAGCAATACAAAATGTTACTGTAACTAAGTTTAGCGTGGATCTACAAGGTACTTTAATAATGCCTACAAATTCCACCCGAGTCCAACGATTACTGTTGTATGCCTAAGTAATATGCGGATTCTTGGAATACGGAATAAGAATCAAATTTTGTTTATATTGTAAACATAATTTGTTTTTTATTTATTCAACAGTTCGCCCAACTAGCATTGACATTAATGGCGTAAAACATCACACAGTACAAGGCAGCAAAGTGGTTTTAACATGTGACGTAAGTTTTGAAAAGTAATGAGAACGTATAAAGGGTATTATAAAGGCAAAAATGATCAGAGGAATGGATCAAAATTCTGTAAAAAAAATTCAGAACAATCGAATGGTGGTTTGGCAGTGCCGTCATTCACCTTAGTCTATTCAAAATTAAGCTCATAATAAAAATACGCTCTTTAGTTATAATACCGATACATTAAAATAAAATGTATTCAAATGCCTCGTGAAAGCTCTTATAGATTCGTAAAACTAGATCTTAATACAGACGGATCAATGAAAGGAAAGCAAACAGAAATGCTGTTTTCCATAACAACAGGCATATTTTCAAATTTCTATCAATTTCTCTCGAAAGTTTTGAGCAATAAAAGGAACCTCACCTAGACGGACGTCCTCTATCTCTGACTTGCTCTGATCTAATTCACACTCACATTAGCCGAGCACTAGGTATTGCAAAGTCCAAAATAAACTATTCACTTAGTTTTTTTTATCACCAATAAACAAATAAGTCCTGCGGTAGTTTTTATGAATTTGGTGTTACCTGTAAACGACTTTAAAGCACAGATCAATGAGGCACGAGTAATTGAAATTAAAGGGTTTACAGGATTCGTTGAAAAGAATTTAACCGCAACGATTCCAACTGTATATCTCTATTTGGTCATGTCCTTCTGTTCGTATGAAAGCCTTAATATCAGGAACTATATATTCTAACAATTTCAAATAAACCTTTGAAACGCCTCTTCTAACGCCCACAAATCACCCTATTGAATAATTTTTGCTAATTTTTTTTCCCATATTTCTACCGAAATGGGTATCTCGACTACAGCGTTCTTTTCTTTTTATCTATGTTTTATTTAAAGAACATCAAGAGTAATTTTGTAAATAACGTAAAACACTTTTAACTTTTTATAGATTCACGGCGCTCGACCGGCAGTAAATCTTACTTGGTATAATACAACCACCATAATAAGCTCTGGCGAAAATGAAATAACTGAAGTTCGGTCTAAATCGGTAAAAATTATGTTGTAAAATCGACATAGATAGTTTATTAGCAATGTTTTTTTCATAGCTCGAAAAAAGCGATGGCACCTTTCACACTCAATCCGAACTAATTTTTAATGCCACTCGGTTTGAAAATGATCGCGTATTTCGCTGTGAAGCTGAAAATATTGTTCTGCAAATTAATCGCGAAAAACCAATTTCATCAGCGCTCACGTTGGAAGTCCTATGTAAGTATACAACATTAAAATGTATAATTAATATGCTATTTATAAGATATATGTGTAAATATGTATTTATTGAAACTATCACGCCTATACTGGATCCTTGGATTAATTTGTACATTATTTGAACTTAACATAATATTCTTTTCTTCTACAACAGATCCCCCCGTAGTCAAAGTCAGTCCATCTGCTATAACTGCCAATACAAGTGAAATAGTTCTTCTTAATTGTGAATACTTTGCGAACCCAGCTTCTCTGACTCAAGTTGAATGGTAAGTAAGCTCCGTCTGTATAAGCGGAGAGATCATGAATTCCAAGAGAGCTAGCAGATTGTAACTTAGTACCTAAGGTTCATAGTAAACTCATTTACAATGTAATTTTAAAAGTTCATTGTCATCGGCAATCATTTCAACTTGAATATCACCTATCTATATCTTAAGTCGTTTTAAAGCCTTGCAGAGGGTAGAATTTATATATACTATATACACTATATATAATTGCGGTTTTAAATGATGTTAAATTAATCAGAATATTCCGAATATTCATTTTAAATATGTTCTTGATCATAAAGTGTTATTAATACTGAAAGGGTATATATACTTTAACTTGCCGAACCAAGCTTACTTTCTTATTTTATTTAATATATTTCAAGCTGCTTTTTACTTTCTTTTTACTTGACATGTAATTTAATCCAAAAAAAAAAAAAAAAATACAAATAATCTTTTTAAACTTCAGGTATCGCAATGATATTTTAGTGAATGTCAATGACACGACTCATTATAAAGGTGGTAATTCGGAGAATGTGGCTCTTGTTATAAAATCTACTGAAAAAGAGGACATTGGAAATTATTCATGTCAATTGTCAAATAATATTGGCAAAGGAACTTCTGATCAAAAAATAAATCTTGACGTGCAGTGTAAGATAATCTACAAATGTGCCCAAATATTTTATAAGATTTTAACATGCTTAAAATCTTTATTTCAGATGCTCCAACTGTTGAAATTCTAATGATACCAGAGGGACCGGTAAAGGAAAGCGATGAATCAAATGTTACTCTTTTTTGCAACGTGTTGGATGCAAATCCGTCTGTTCTTACCAAAGTGAGGTGGTACGCCAACTCTACGCTCCTTAAGGAACTTCCAGACTGCGAAGAAACAAGAGTACGTATATAGGTTACGTGTTTGTACTGTTAAGTCCATTACAATAATTTCATCCAAATCGGATCACTATTGAGGTACAAATTCTTGTAGTCGGATACCATGTACCATAGTTACAATATCAATAATCATATTATATTTAATTTGTTTTTAAATTATGTATTCTGGTATGATTACAATTCATTTGATTTATATTACTTTAAAAGTAATATTATTTGGATTATTATTTGTAATTTTAGGAGGACCTGTGTCACATAGACCCCAGTAAACTCTTGTTGGAGAGCATTGGTCGTGGCTTCTTCTACAATTATTCCTGTGAGGGATTCAATGCTGCAGGCTGGGGTCCACGAAGCGAAGATAAAGAGCTGTTGGTTGGTTAAGCCCCTTTTAGCAAAGGCATTACAAATTAACGTGTTTCCTTTTAATTTTCGTTTCTTATAGGTACATTACGAGCCAGGTCCTGCGGCACTATCTCATTTCCCGTTAGTCGCCGTTAAGAAAAAGAGTGTGACATTCTCCTGTTCCGTAGATGATCCCGGATTTCCAGAATCAAATAGGTTTGTAGCGCAAAAGGCCAACCAGAATCACAAAATGAAAAATCCCCAACACGCTCCGCTTATGGATTTTCATACCGTCCAAGCAATGCAACCGCAGGAGGTCGACATTGCTTTTGAAGCAATGCTGCTGCATAAACACCAAAATCCTCTACCGTTCATTGATTCGATTCAAACATCAACAAGAACACCACAAGAAAGCGCATCTCATCCAGCACATAAAATCAAAGAGACTCATGCTTTAATTGATTTACATTTAAACCATTCCCTCTGTACATTGATCACGCTCACCACATACATGCCACAATCGCCAATATTAACTCTTTACACGGGGGTACAACAAAAAAAAGATGCCTCCGCTACATCCTACGCCCTTTATCGAAAAATGGGCAAATTTTCGTTTGTTGCTCAAATAGTTTCGAAACCCAACAGATTTCGTTGGCTACGCGGCGGTCGGGGTCCTCTGCAGGACATTGTGACGAAGGACTGGACGGTGGAGCCAGTGGGTCTCGATAGCCGGACAAATTATTCTTGCTACGCATACAATGAGGGAGGCAAAGGTGTGATGGCCACGGTAAACTTAGAGGTACACGCACCCCCGTTCTTCATCAAGAACTTGCCACCGTACACGGGCATTTTGCATTCTTCACCAAATGCAACTTTGACTTGTCGCATCGAATGCGTCCCGCGATGCGACATATCTTGGCAAAAGGATGGTGTGCCAATAGAAAGGAACGATAGCCGATATTTTATTAAAGAAAAATACATGGATGCCTCCCCCGCAACGGGAGATTTTGAAAGCATGCTATCAGTGTTGGTGAGTATGTTTTATATGTTAAACTTTGTTCTAGCGCTAAATAAATACGATATAAATATAAATTTCTCGACTAACATTTCAAATTTCCTTTAAATAATAACATAAATTTCAAAACGAGAAAGATCAAGTATATTAGCTAGCTCTAACGAGTCGATGCCTTTGAACCATTACAGTGACTATACATTTAAACAGAAGCTTATGTATATGACGGAGACTTATCCTTGTTGTATACTATTATTTTGTCTTTTGATTTGTGTAGTGAGTCTCCTTTTTCTTGCTTGCCTAGCGCGTGACAATCATGTTCCTCTTTACGCACCCGTCGCGACCTTCTGGCAACTCTACTCGGCCTTACAATCAAATACAACCCTGGCTCTCTTATCGATAAGTCTAAGTTATCCGTCGATAATGCGCCATTTTCAAAACAACTTCTCCTACCCGACATATGCAAAATTCCTATGGATGTTAGTAACAATATTTAATTAATGAGCTGGGACAACTGATTTTATTATTTTGATCAAATTAACACGGAAATTCTATTTGTAGGAATTTATTAAAAAACGCATACAATGTTTTATTAGGATAAGTTTAAACATAAAATGTATTGTGTGGTTTTTGCAAAGTTCTTTTATTTACTGTTATCTTCGCTTATTCATCATTCGGTTTTCCCCACACAATTACTCTTCTCTCACAAAAATCGGCTACCTATCAAGTATCGAGTACCTTGCTTGGCATTTTAAATGGTGAAGAAAGCCCGCATAGTTTAAATCCCACAACCTGAAAGCGGCATTATATACTCAGCAACGGTAGATGTTCTAAATGAACCCCTTACTTTTACGTATGCGTTCTATTTCGTACCGTCCATGATCCGTAACAGCAATTATCTTATAAGGTTCTAAGAACTTTCCCTTAAGTTTTAGTCCGAATTATTTAGTTGCTTTCTTTTTGAATCAATCTCGTTCTCATTTTAGCCCTGGATCCCTTTAATGTTCTGTCTGGCTATTTACCGCTCTTTATCAAGTCCTTCAATTTATTGCAATCGGTCATTCGCATATAATCTCCTAGAAATAAATTTAATATAATAAATATATATATTAAATATTACATTCGCAATAAATAATTATCAGAGTCAAGAATACAGATAATGGGATAATGTCAATTATATTCAGAACATAATACTCTGTAGGAGTTATAAAACTCATAGTTGGAACTACAATGATTTAAGATTAGGGGTAGTAGTTTCTAGTGAATCTGCTGGGAACAGAGAAGTTTAGCCGAGTTTAACCAAGTCGGGGCTATCAACATTACCACGAATAAGCTTACAAATAAAAACTGTTCCAAGCATCGTTCTACGGTTACCTAGGGAAGGTGAATTATTTAAAAGTTGTCTAAGTAAGTAGGTAATATAAGTTTTGCATCCCAAGTTAGGCGCTGCAAGTCAAACAGTAACAAGCCCAAAACTGCCAAGCCCAAACTTTTGGACAATATTTTGAATATTTGTCATATTTTTATAGCCACGTATTACTCCCGCAAACCGCCCAAAAGTGCTACGCCCACACTTTTTAATAATTTTAAAATTTTTTTTTATCACCCAGAAAAAAATATGAAATTTCTCGTTCCCATATCAATCGAGGAGGCTTGTTAGAGATCGACAAAGAGATAATCGGAACACAAGACTTAAAAAATGACTTAAGTGTGGTATAAAATATATTTATAGCACCGCCACTATGTTTCAGGAGTAAAGATCGAAACAATTAAAGCCAGATATAAAATTATTTAGCCTCAGAAAGTTGCCTTGTTTAGTTGGCTTCACTGATTTCTCTTTTATTACTTCGTCGATTGTCACCCCTAAAGTATGATCACATGGATCTTTAGGACATCAGATGTTGTTTGATCAGGGAGAGCCGAAAAAGGAAAATTTGTTTCTTTAATGGAAACTCCGTTAGTTTTGACCGGTAGTCCGGACTCAATATTCAATATTCACTGTGGTGGTAAACTAATCGGGACAGGTGGAATCACTGGCTGAGAAACAACGGATTGATCGGATTGCTCGGAATCTTTTTCAGCTGCCGATCTTAGCAACATTTAAGGATTTGTTGCGATTGACAGCTGATCAGCTTGTTGATCATTTGCCAGTGGTTGCGGGGCGTTATCCTTAGCTTCAGGCTATTAAATTGCAAATCTAGCGGGGAATGGAGATCATCCGCCCGACGAAAACTATCTCTAGCTCTACGAAAACTGTTGGTCAGTCCTTTCAAGTCACCTTTATTTTGGCGCATAAGCGATTTCATCGCGTTCGCAATAGTAGTTTATTCTGGTCCCTTAGCTGGGATATCACTTCTTTGGCCGCTAAAACCAGCGCACTTATAAGCTCCGTTTTATCACATAGCCAAGAAGTCTATTTGGGCAGGTCAGATTTTATAACCAGGCGGGATTTATTTTGACAGGCAAATAACATTAGTGTCCATATTTTTATACCCGTTAGATTCGTTTAAAACTATGTAACAGTCAGAAGGAAGCGTTTACGGATATATTTAGTATATATATTCTTGATCAGGATCAATAGCCGAGTCGACCTTGCCATGCCCGTCTCTCAGTCTGTCGTATTGTCCGTCAGTCCGACGTCCGTCTGTCCGTATGAACGTCGAGACCCATGTAGCCACTCCCACAAACCGCACAAAACTGCCACGCCCACACTTTTGAGAAATCTTTTCATATTTTTTCACATTATTATTAGTCTTGTGGGTCACGCCCACTCTAATGCCCTAATGCCGGCAAACCGGTCACGCCCACACTTTTGAACAATTTTTTAACTATGCTACTGCAAGGTAAAGTGGGCCTTTTGAGTATCCATCCTACCACATCTCTACCTTCTTTGGTTACCTTTATGTCTGCTGCATCTAGAATGGCTCTACTCAAAATAGCATCGAAACTCATGTATTCATCTGGAACTACGAGAAACTCCACCATCATGTGTATGTGAAATCGCAATTTAGCATTCTATTTGTTCGTTATGTCAATTCAAATTGCGCCCCGAAATTGGAGGAATTTATTTATAATCGCGGTCTATCAAGTATCGAGTACTCTGCTTGGCATTTTAAATGGCGACCTGACTAAGTGTTGCCATATAGCATAAATCACTTAGAGTTTGCCGCAAAGAATCCCACATCCCAAAAATGTCTACACCGCTGCTGAAAATGTTTAAGAGTTTTTATGCTTTTTGCTACTTTGGTAATAAAAAATTGAAATAAGTTTAGTTGAACTTAAAATGTAAAGCAAGCTTCTTAATGAACTGTTCGACATAGACAAATAATTCCAATATGCCAAAAGGGATTTCGCCATGGACATTATTTAAAACTTTTATTTGGTTAAGTGAAACCTCATTGACAATACATGCTGTAATTTCAGCACTTCAATATGCCAAATTGGCCTGATTCGAAATTCAACATCGAGGCTGATAATGCAAACTACTCATGCGTATCAACGGGTAATATCGTCGGCGGAAGCATAAGAAGTCGCACCTATTTTGGCATTGAGTGTGAGTACTAATAATTATTTTAACTACAAAAACTTGAAACCTTTCCTTTCCTAATAGACGCACCCGAAAATACGACGGTTTCGGAGAACATTGTTTATGTGCAGGAAGACACAATACCAGGACGAGTTATTTGCAAATCTCGAGCTAATCCAGGTTTGTTTTTTAACCATTTAACTTTTTCACATTATTAGCCTAAATCTTATTACTACAGAGCCTTCATACAAGTGGATTTTCAAAAACGAAACTATTGCCAATGGCAATGCGTTAATTATTAATACTGCTATGAACAGAAACGACGATGGAACATATACGTGTTTAGCTTATAACAAGCACGGCAGCAGCATTGCGAAAACCGTAATTAAAGTACAATGTAAGTGTGAAATATGAAAATATGATCGACCTTATCTTGTCCTCATATTACATATTTTAAAGTTAAGCCACGTTGCGAAATCGAGAGACAGGAAATCGATGACCAGGACACGCTCATTTGTACTGCATACGGAAATCCTATAGAGGTAAGTGTTGTTAAGTGTTAACTAATGTTAATTAGTCAGAACCATAGGTACAGTCAGAACACAGGTATCTCTGCTCAGCTAGCATATATTCAACACCTTTGAATATATCTTTAATTGCTCTAGTAGTGATCGCCAGACAGTAGTCCAGGACAGAGATGGTGATTATTATTATAAGTTGCTGTGAAGATAATATGGATGGCAGAGAGATGCCAGAGATATCAAAGATGTTGACTTCGGAAATCATATTCTCACAGATAGAAAAGTGAACATTAGAGTTGGTCTAACCTATGAATTTTCTCCGTAGACCTCTCACACACTTCTGGCTGAAATTTGAATTTATTCCCCTCTTTCTGCGCCCACTGAAAGTAAAAGTTTTTAATTTTCAGCTGGCTTAGCAAGTTTAGCTTACCAAAAAGGACAGTGAAGCCCTAAAAAATAAGAAACACGAATAATTTTAAAAAAGGACAGAAACAGTTTCTTTTTTTTCATTTTGTGTACAACCATTTATAAGAGATGTCGAGTTGGAATGCGTTGATTTGATTTCTTCCGCTGAGTACATGCAAGCTTTACCAGTTTTTTGAAAAAATGGGATCAACTTCATTTGCTTGAACTTAAAAAAATCGAATACATCGTTGAATTCATTATCCCAAGGAAGAATGTTACCCGACAATATAAGTCTTAATTCCACTTCCTGTTGAAACCGTGCTTCTCAGTATCCCTTGGTGTCCTTTGCTTCTAAACTTCTCGATTCAATACCGCCGCATTTCCCCGGTTGAATACTTGGGATTTACACTTGATGTCCATTCCGCACTTTAACCAAATTGTAGATCTTCTTCAGCGCAAATTGCCAAATATTGCCAAATCGCCAAGTCTTCTTTTCAAAGAGAAACGCTGTCAATTCCACTGTTGCATGTAATAACTTGTTTTGTACGAGCATTTACAAATAAGGAAAATATTATAGAAATCGCATCTTACAGACCGTCAAAATGTTCTATCCCCAATTTGATCCTAACATAAATTAATTACTTTTCATGTTCTTGCAGGCAGATTTTTCTTGGTCAATTAAAACTGAAAATGAAACAGACGAAAACTTGGGCAGCGGAAAAAAGGAAAATTCGGTAGAAAAGAGTTTTTACATATTGCAGACGGACTATGCAATATCCAGGACTTACAGATGTGTGGCGAATAATACAGTTGGTTATGGCCCATTTTGTGAAATTGAAGTAGCTGGTACGTATAAAATAAACATTAATTTAAGATCAATTTTAAATGGTTAGCACGTAAAATAAGTTTGCCGATTTATATGTGAGGTACCTTTACATATTAATTGTTATGCTCCTTTTACCCGTTATTCGCTAAGTAGGGGTGTAAGACTTAATAAAAAGTACGTTCATTTGACCCAGAAAATATATATATTATTGATCAGGACCACAAGGAGAATCGATTAACCCATGCCCATCCGTTCGTATAGTTTCGAGATTCTGCTACGTTCTTCTACGATCGCTAGAATGCGACTACAAACATAAAAATGTGACTAGAAATTTGCACATAGAACGTCGTCCCAAATCATTAGCTATACTCCAACCACCACGTGGGCACAACGTGCAAATGGATCTAATATATGTGTTGATTCACTTCCGTTTCCTGGGAATGTTTTCTTCCCTTTCTTGGGAATGTTTACAGATCTGATTGTACAGGATGTGACCAGTATGAGTCGGAAATTCGTCAATTGGCTTCTTGCTCCGCACGATTAGTTGAAAAAACTAATGTTGATGTGCATCCATGATGCGATGAATTCATTCATCGGCAGCAATAAGCTGCACCGCCCACAATTTCTTTATTTTATTTATTCTAGCTAATCGATATCCTATCGATATATTAAAATTAATATTCTACCCCGCACTAAAACTAGTTGAGTAACGGGTATCTAATAGTCGACGAGCTCGACTATAGTATTCTCTCATGTTCAGACAATTTACCAAAGCATGGCACTGCCTACGGAATATTCTCTTTTTCATTAAGAGTAAAATTTTTATTTAAGCTACATTTATTTCTTATTTTAACAGCTGCTTCATCACTTTTAGTTTGGTGGCAAGGTAAATGCCAAAAAAGACCCATACCGAACTCATTACTTTTAAATTATAATATAGGTCTAGATAAAGTACCATGTATTTTATATTTTCATATAACTGCAACCTATTGTACTAATAGGCTTCTTTATGTTTTGCTTTGTTTTTAAACATTTCAATTTCATTCCATGCATAAATAACTTAATTAATAATACTATATAAAGTGCGCCCAAAAAGTAAGTAAATCTAAATATAATATAATAATATCATTTTATATAGATGTGTCACATCACTAAATAAATTTTTCTAAAGATTTTTATATCACATTATGAAATTAAATCCTTTTCCGTGCTATATTTGTTTGCAGAAGTATTACAATTTTTTAATTATTTATTTTTTTAATAATTTTCGTAATACCTTATTAGAAAGAACCAATCGCAATTCAAAAAATAACAAAAAACTAAGTATAAATACTTAAATACTCATTTTTCTCAAAAAGTTTAATGTTTTTGTAAGGTTTTTAATGTTTTGTAAGAATGTTTTACAAGATTTTTCGTTTCGTTGCTTTAGTCTAATTAACATCACAAAACCTAGACGTACCACGAAAGTGAAACGAAAAAATTAAGCCCGCATGAGGCTTAAAGGCTTGAAATTTACGCTTTTAATTTTATGACTTGAATTTGAATTTTCTTAGTTTTATTGTTTGACATGCCAACTTATATAGGTATACCAAAAACAAGTTGGCCACCCCCTCCCCACAGCCAAACACACATGCAAAACGACCAAAACGGTTGCGACCACACTTTTGAAGAATTATTATATTTTTTCATATTTTATTTCCCAATATCTATCGATTTCACAGAAAGACAAGAGAGAATGCTATAGTCAAGTTCCCCGACTATCAGATACCCGTTACTCGGCTAGTGTGAATGCGAACGTGAAAATTCATAATATTTCTGGGATATCGATAGGTATTGGGAAATAAATTGAGAAACAATTTAAAAACTGTTCCAAAGTGTGGGCGTGACCGGTTCGGTGTCTTTGGAGCGCTAGAGTGGGCGTGGCAAGTTTTTTGTCAAATCGATAAAAATTTACAAGGCTAATAAAATGATGAAAAATATCGAAAAATTGTTCACAAATGTGGGAGTGGCAGTTTTGGGCGGTTGTAGGGTGTTATTAGTGGGCGTGGCAAAAAGTTTTTTTTAGAAATGGATAGAAATTAACAAGACTAATAAGAATGTGAATAAATGTGAATATTTTTTAAACGTGTGGGCGTGGAAATTTTCTGCGGTTAGTGGGCGTTAGAGTGGTTGTGGCCACATTGGTGAACAAACTTGCGATGCGTCGTTGTCTTTAGAATCTGTATGATAGAACCTTCTAGCTTTTATAGTTCCTGAGATCTCGACGTCCATACGAACGGACTAACAGACGGACAAATCGAGTCGGCTATTGATTCTGGTCAAGAATATATATACATTATATAGTCCGAAACGCTTTCTTCTGCCTGTTATATACTTTTCAACGAATCTAGTATACCCTTTTACTCTTCGAGTAACCGGTATAATGATGAAATTTCGCGTTCGAATTTTCACTAGTTGAGTAACGGGTAGCTGATAGTCGGGAAACTCGGCTATACCATTCTCTCTTGTTAATAATTGGATTGCGGCGTGCTTTGAAAACGTTTTCAACTAGTCTGATCTTATTACAACAATTTTTTTATGGCTTATAACAAGAAAAACTTTAAAAGCGAAACTATAAAAGTTTTTCGTGTGTTAATGTATTATTATCAATAGTAAAAATATTTAATAGAAAACCAAACCAGCCAGATATTTTTTTAATTTTGTAAATTTCTATCGGGATGCCAAATAACTTTCTGCTCCGCCCACACTAACGCCGCCTAACACTTTTGAAAAATGATTTGATATTTTTTGATTTTTGTATTAGTCTTCTATATTTCTATCGAAACAGATGTTTGGCGTTGAAATGTTAACATTTTTTTAATTTTATTTACATCTATAAGCCAGAAAAATGACGAAATTTCGCGTTAGCATTTTCAGCTGAGTAACGGGTATCTGATAGTCGGGGAACTTAACTATAGCATTCTTTCTTATTTTTAAGTTACCCACACATGTACATATGTACATATATATGATCTAACAGACAATTTATTTTACCGTTTCGTTTTAAATAGAGTTGTATGAAACTGAAAACAAACGTTCAAATTTTTATATTTTCACAACCCTTAAGTGTCTAATGTGTCCCTGAGTAACATTAGTTTCATTTCATAAAAGCACCTTCGTTACAGCAACGAAAAATCGAATAACACTCTGTTTCTTTTGAAATTTAGAGCAACTGGCATGGTGGCAACTCTGGGAAAAGAACACTCTTATCATACTGGTTGCTGCTATCTTGGGATTATTGCTGACCGTAATTGTAATATGTTGCATAATTATATGTATTTGCCGTCGCCGTCGGCGCCAGGATAAATGTGAGTATGATAAATTATTAATAGCAATACGACTTCTTACAAACAATCTCAGTAATACAAATTCTAAGCAAAAATTAAAGCGAACAACAAAAAAGCTTGCACAATTTGTTTACCATAAGTCACGAAAATGGTTCTTAAAAAAAAAGGATTTTGTTGTTTGATTGTTTTACCATAAACTCCTGTTGTATAGCGTTAAAAAAAAGCATGGGCAAGGCCTTTTTAAAAGCTTTTGCATGATATTTTGTACTTAAGTCTGCAAAAATTAATAAAAAATCAAGTCAGAAGACAAATTTATACCCTTTAACTTCGTCGAGTACAATCTAAAACTTTGTAAGTAAGGGACATGATTCAATTTTTGGTACAGTGTCGAGGCAAATTCGGAATTTGTTTGGAATGTGGTCAATATAACTACGATTATTGTCCACGTTTTGCGAATCACCCAAATCTCATGTATTTGTTGGGTCTCATCTGACACGGCCTCATAATTGGTTTACAAGCTTTCTTAACTTTGCTCATGTCCATTAAACAATCGGAGGTGCTTATTCACAAGAGGCCCCAAAGTGAAACAATACATTTGAAGTCAAAATTAATTAAAAAAAAGGCAAGGCTTATGTGCCGACGCTCGAAAGGAGTTCGTTTAAGGTCAGATAGGGCCCTTCCGCTGGGCTTCTCGTTGGTCCGACTGATGTGGGTGGGGGTGCTGCCCACAAGATAATTATTATAATCATACATTTTTATATTAAAATATGTGTGTTTGCTTGACTTCTTTATTTATTTATAAAACATGTTCGACTTGCATTACATTTGCGACTGTGCGACATCAATGCACGCTGTATTAAACGCAACTAACTCGCATGTGCTTCGACAACAATTCCATGCATATATGACACACACACAACTACACCTATATGTACAGATCTCACGGAAGTGCCAATAAATTCTATCCAAAGGTATGTAATAATTGTAAATTACAAATTAAATTAAATAAAAGCTTTTTAGCTACATGTGTTAGTGCACAAACTTTAGCTAACTATATAGAGATTTCCCTTTAAAATGTTAAAAACTTCAGAAATTGGAAATTACCTTTTTATCATCAGTTTTTAACTAATGATTTATTTTTTAGTACATTTTGTAATTATTTGCAACTAAAACTTTCATAACATTCCAAAATAAGTTCATTATGAATTTTTCCCAATTTATTGGCCATAAAAAGTATTTATAAATATCTCACCATTGTAATAAAAATAAGTCTACATGACGACATAAGCTTTGCATTTACCCTAGAAGATCTTAATGTTTTACTAATTTGATTCCATTTTTTTACCTGAAATACTGCACCTTCATACATGTCCCATTCCCACACACCATCATTAGTGCATTGTCTGATCAGTTAGATATGTCACGAGCGGGTAGGAATTTATCAACACAGGATAAATGTACAGCCATTTTGCCAAATCCATCTTCGTCCCGGTTTATTGGTAGCGCACCAAAATCGCCACCCCGCTGGCCAATTCGACCTGGAGTAATGCTTCATGTGAGCAGTAACACCAAGGAAAATTTGACTGTAAATCGAATGACAGTAAAACCGAACGTATCTGGTAATCGTGGCGACATGAGTCAGTTGTCGGCTCAATTGAGTGCTGCATTAAACGGAAGCCGGGATAATTCTGATGGCACCATCCTAACCGAGATTTCTGCCGTGTCTGGGGAAAATGAAGCATCAAATCTTTCCATACTAGAAGTAACAAACCGGAAGAAAGCAACTGTACCATCAACAATAAGAAATGTATCTACAGCCGAAGGGGAAATCATATCTTCCAAAACTCACAGTGCTGGCCACATCGCATTGGATCATGTCTGGTCATTGATATTTAAAAAATCAGACGATCGCACTCGGGATAGTCAACGGAGCCATGTTGGCCTTTTACAGACCTTTTGGCGCGGGCTGGGTGCTAAGGAAAGCACCTCCGGATTTGAGAGTCAGCATCGTTTGAAAGGAATACGTTGCAGCGGAAGTGGTAGAGTATATTAAGAACATTTTTATTTTAGACCTGACAAATTTTTCTGTTTTATGTTCTCCTTTTTTTTTTTTTTTTGTTTTTGCCTTATTTTCAATCGAACAAATATCAATCCTGTAGTAACCTACAAAAAGGCAAAAGAGACTGTACACTCAACGTCAGACGCAGCATCAAATGGCGAATCATCCTTAACAAAAAGGCCCAACAACTGCCAGCCGTCCGTGTCAATTCAATTGCAATCAAACATGGAGGAGAAAACATCTAAATTTGTATTAAAAGATGAAAGGAATAATTCATCCACGGAAGTAGAAAACATACCGTGTAATATGGTGCCTTCTATAACACGGGGAAGCTCCATTGAGTCTCCGCAGAGACCTGCCCCCTCATCATTGCCCTTAAAGAATTTTCTTAATGTAACCAGCTGGGGATGTTCTGGTAATTCAACGATGGTCCCATCCCATATACTCGCTAACGAGCAAAGTAAGAATATGTATAAAATTTTTTTTCGATTTTACTAAGTATACGAAAACAATTACAAAATACAATGAAAAATTTCAATAGCAGATTGAAAACTACAAAATAGTTTGTGTTGAATATTTAAACATCTGCAATTTTCAAACCTTCTATGTGTAAACTAAAATATTGTAATCGATTTCTTCGACAGTCATATAGCCGTTTTTAGCTAGACAGAGATATTACAAATTTTTTCAAAACATATTGAAAAGAAAACAAGAGAGGATCCTTATTTGTTACGATTTTAGTAAGAAATCATAAAATGTTTGATAGTTTATACAGCTTTTTGATAACCTAAGCGTCCCCTGTAGATTTGTAGATAATAAAAACTTTGAAAATCCTTCGACCAATGCAAAAATTTATTTGTAAAATTTTGCCGTAGAATCTATTGGGTGTAGGTGATCCAGATGCAGCTTTAGATAAAGGCTTTCTACTTTCTACATATTAAGGTAATGCTAGACGATGATACCAAATTAAATTTCAGCCCTATTAAGGAATTGGTAATAATTTATTACAGAATAACAAGCTTAAAACACAAATGGCTTGACCACCATCATACCGCTTGCTCCATTTTTTTTTACCGTGCCAACTAAGTTTTCTTTTTTGAATGCTTCTCGATTTTTCCTGCGTACAAAAACTTTTTTCCTTTAATTCGGAAAATAATCATCGGAAATGTTGATTTCCGAAGTTTTTTGCTTTTAGATTTTCCTATCACTTTAATTATGTTTATACCAGTGCAAAGTGTACACCGTTTGCAACGCACTAAAGAAGACATTATCGACCATTTGCGACTCCGATTAAAAGCTAATACGAGTATTCACGAAACTTTTCCGAAGGTTCTATTTTTAATGCATGCTGCATGTAAATCGAAAAGGGCAGGATGTGAGTACCTAAAATAAATAAAATAAATAAAATAAATAAAAAACAAGGAAGGATACCCGTTACTTACGCTACTAATCAAATTTTGAAAAGTTTAGGAGTGGCAGTTTTTGGCAGTTTGTGGACGTGGCTATGACTCTGGAATCTGCATGTCTATATCTCTATTTTGTTAATTTTGTTCTCCATTCGCTTCGCGAGTATCTATTTCAATTTGTGCACTATAAAATAAAGGTGACTTGAAAGGACTGACCAACAGTTTTGGTAGAGCTAGAGATAGATTTCGTTGGGCGGATGATCTCCATTCCGCGCTAGATTTGCAATTTAATAGCCTGAAGCTAAGGATAACGCCCCGCAACCACTGGCAAATGATCAACAAGCTGATCAGCTGTCAATCGCAACAAATCCTTAAATGTTGCTAAGATCGGCAGCTGAAAAAGATTCCGAGCAATCCGATCAATCCGTTGTTTCTCAGTCAGTGATTCCACCTGTCCCGATTAGTTTACCACCACAGTGAATATTGAATATTGAGTCCGGACTACCGGTCGAAACCCCTCACGGTGTTTCCACTCAAGAAACGAATTTTCGGCTTTTTCGGCTTTACCTGATACAACAGCATCTGATGCATTGTCCTATATACAAGACAAAGCAAAAGCCGATAATATAAAAGTGGAAAAATTAAACTTTTCCGTGGCTAGGGACATTTCATCTTACAAGGTAACTATCCCTACTGACCGTATGTTCTGGTGATTTTTGTACGGATAGTACAGTGGTAAAAGCGTTCGAAGCTAAGATAAAAAATAAGAAAAAGGGGCCCGTGGGAATTAAACTTTCCTAACGTGACCAGACCACAGCCCCATCCTCTTCTTCTACTTCTTCCTCTTCTTCAAAAACTTACATATAGGCCTACTATCTTCTATCAAAAAGAAAGAGACCTGCGTAGCAAGGAATTGTGCTTACATAGACTTGATTGAAACCGGAGATACTTAACTCTGAAGTTTTCCCAGATGTGAAAGTAATATATAGGCACGATCGTCCCACCTGACGGGTAGGTGGAGTCTTCATTGCGGTTAGGTCTACCCCCACGTCATAGGAGGTACTTTTTGTCGAGTCCCGTACGTAAGCTGTCATTTTCCGATAGATCTTTTCCGCAGTCTTCTTAATTCCCAGAATATCTAAATCATTTGTCCGCATAAGAAATAAGAGATAAAAGGGAACTCAGAGAAGTCAACCCAGCGAATTCATTGTTTTCGCAAGGCACACTTTCTGCGGCTAAATAATTATACCCGTTACTCGTAGAGTAATATGGTATACTAGATTCGTTGCAAAACTGCCACGTCCACACCTTTGAACAATTTTTTATTTTATTCTCATTTTATTCCCCAATATCTATCGATATACCAGAAAAATATTAAAATTTCGCGTTCGCATTCACACTAGCTGAGTAACGCGTATCTGATAGTCGGGTAACTGGACTAAAGCATTCTCTCTTGTCAACTCTTGTCTTCCGATCCGTCAATCTCTAACAAACCTCTTTAATGAAGGGTTGACACACCTAAGAAATGTAAAGCCGAGACTTTATATAAAATTTTAAAATACCGGTTCTCAGTCTATTATAATGTTCTGCCTATAATATACCGTGGGACTCGCGTGTAAACGCATTACATTACTTGGTCGGACATTTTATTCTATTCCATTTTATTCTACTAGTAACAGGTATAGAAATTTTCTTTCGTTTTTTATCATTGGAGTTTTATTTACACCATAGAAAACCATTATTTAACAAATTTATCATTTCGACCTTAATTTGATGAAAATCGGATGATTGTATTATTTAGCTGCGATAGGAAGAATCGGGAAAAATTATTAAAAATAAGTTATAATTTTGCTGATTTTGATCATAAATTGCTCTTGTTTGTAATTCAACACAATCTTATAGGTCGCACCACCAATTCAATCGTAAGTAGTATAAATACAAAATATGTATTCATAATGTTCCATTTATAGGCTTAAAGTTACCAGTGGCTGTAATTTGCACGTGCCTTCAATGTTGCATATTAAGCACTACTCTTATCTAATGAAAATTAACTGAGAATATACTTTGAAACCTCGTTTTGAATCTCTTAAGTTTATTTCTCAAATATTTTTTTTATAATTATTTAATTTTCTTTTCTTCTCGTTTGCTTTTCATATAACAAATACAAATTCGTGGGAAAATATTTAAAATACAACCAATCCGTACCATATATGCCTCATATAGTACACGACAAGTCGTCTTCACTAAGGGAACCGTTGACGGAACCTGGCGAGTATGAGAATCTACCATTTCATGGTCTGCAAACGGCACCTAACAAGGTACAAAAAAACATATTTATAATCTTTCTTAGACTTCATGTCTACTTTTACGATCATATGACTTATTTTAATAACCCAATGCATTTTAATTATATTGACCAAAATTATCGTGTACATAAAACGTTTATTATCTAACAGCTATTATTGCTTCATCACATACTTGCCTATTTACTTTGTATTCGCTTAAAGTGATTACAATGCACGAACTCCGAATCTGTTCAAAAAAAAAAATCCATTCTGTGGCTCATAACAAATAAATATGCAATATATTGTAAATTCAAAATATGAAGTGTAACGCACTTCCTTTAAACTCAATTCTTAGCAAATCACTACTTTCTATACCATTCTCGTAAACGTGTTCGGAATCGGTGCACTGTTGTCAATCAATTTATTGGGTGAGATCTATGCAATTTTTTCGTTACACAGTTCCTAACACATTGCTAAAAAGATACACATTATAAGAGCACCCGCCAAAGAATGTTATTTATAGTTTACTTTTAAAAATAATTTGTATAAATTTAAGGAGAAATTTAAACCAGTTTTAATTGTTGTATAATTTTGTACACCCCTTTTTCCTTTTGAACTACAATATAAATAGCTAAGTAAGTTTTTTAAATTGATTGCATAGGTAAAGACAACACTGAAACGATTTTAATGTATCTTCTAGTCTTGATCGTTGTTTCTATTATTTAAGTGTTTATATCTTTATTGTTGTTCGCTAGCAAACACTTGTAAACCGACAAGAATAACAAAAAATTTATAAAATGCATATAAAATTTCATTTAGCTAATATTTTTACCTAAAACTAAACTGATATTTTTCTGTTACATTTCCTTCTGTGTGCTCCTTGCTAACAACTGATGCTTACGCATGGATTTGCTAACCAGTTCTCTACTACCCCTACAAATTTTAATAACAACACAAATGCGGTGCGCGTTGCTCAAAGACCCAAGGAACTGATTGGAAATATCAATCAGCCATCTGTCGGCCTCTACCAAGATTGCCAGGCCACTCATGATCCACTATTGTACCATCAAAAATATTTTTGCGATCAGGACGCACTTAATGATCAGAGATCGCAGTACACCACAATGCACCGCCCACCAAACAATGTACAGTATAACCAAAGCTTATTTAAACCAGATTCTAATCTTCAAGATCAACACAACCTCAGCAATTGCATTTCTAAAAGTTACACTGAGTATTACCAGCAGCATCAACGTTCGGAAAAATTGCAAATGATATTTCCACAAGGAGCGTCTAAAGAATTAAACAGCAACTCGCTGTGTAATACTGATCATACTCCACACTCGGCACTGGTTAATATTAACTTAAGGAAATACGATAGAACGGAAGAAGAATTACTTGGCAATATGCCACGTGCGAGGCACAGAAAAGGCACTTTGAACGTTGAGAACAAATTTTATTCGCTAAAGCATCTAGGCGGAATCGAGGTAAGAAATCAGGACCTGGATAAAGACTATCCCATAGGTGGTACCACATCATCAACACCCTCCGCTACTGACGATAGCTCCCTTTCCAAATGCAAGATACACAATTCCCTTGGTTGCAATAGGCTTTGTAATGTTGGCACGAACGTTCAACCGATGCGCGTATATGATCCTCCTGGATATCAGAACATGGTTTTGGAGCGCGCAGATGATCAAATTACATTATCTAAAAAAGACGAGTGCAACCTGGCTACTGTACAAACGCACACCCATCCAGGCAAAGATAAAATAAAAAATCATCATCATTGGATTCACCAGCACCGGGAAAAAAAAGATGAAGGCCTAGGTTCTGATTTTCATCAATTGGAGCCTGAACGCATCAGCATATATCGGAGCGACTCTGGAATTTCCAACAGCTCTTACGAGTCACAATTTTCAAAACCAAAAATGGCAACCCTAAACTCATCCTCTGGTCCATTAGTTCGAAAATATGCACACAGAAACATTAAAGTCCATAACAATGTTTTCAATACAAGTAATGTTACTGAAAGCGAGGCACAATTAGATGACAGTTCCACATTGCATCAGTCCTGCACAGTGCAAAGTTTTGCCCCTTCGCACTGCAACCGTCCTCAACCAAGAAATCGGTACAGCGAGGAGACTACTAAAAATGAATGCGAGCAGCATCAGCTGGGTCACCAGAGCTTGAGGCCGGCTTCTACTCCTTCAGAATGCATTAGTTTAGATACATCCAGCAGAAGCGAATATATCATGTCGACAGTGCCAGCCCAGAGTGATTCTGTTGAGACACCGAACGAGGTAGGTATATGCAGATAAATATACAACCTTTTAAAAGAAGAGAAGTAGATAGTAGTTCCTACTTTTTGATATACACTTTCTATTTTTTTCCTTGCATTCTCGTCGTACGGGTGTGCGTCAGAGACAATGCTCATTTGTTCTAGAATCGCTGTATTTTTAGACGGTTTGAAGTACTTGCCGTGCCACACAGGTGTATCCCGTAGTTTTTGGTTTTGCCTTAGCTTTGGCCGTCTTCCGATAAGCCTGAGTAGTTGTCTCAGGCGCAGATCTGCCTGGTTGAGCCAAGTGAGTCTGCGATCCAGGGTCGGCCCTAAGTACTTGAGTGTAGGTACATTAGAGATACATTCTCCTCTGCGCAGAGCGAAAGTGGAACGGTAGTATTTTTCCGCGTTCACTACTCTGTGCCAGCATTGCTGCCCATGTCCTAAAGCATCAATTGTTTGGGTGTTCCGTTGCACTCTACGCAAGAATACCCTTTCGAGTATTTTGGAGAGAATTGCCAGACAGCTGATTAGACTTTCTATGACACCTAGATCTATCCGGGTATACCTCCGTTTGCTAGATTAGTTTAGTTTTTAGTCCGTTATCGCCTGCCTGTCCGAATGAATGTCTCGGGAATCAAAGCAATGCATTCTCAGTAAATTATCTGGCACATGGGGACAATATACCAAAACGTATTTAAGTAATATCAGTGCGACAAAGCATCCACTGGAATGTAAAAACAACACAAGACAAGTTTAGTCATAATCTTTTATTCTCGTCACATTTTTTTTTAGTTTGTGGTCATTTTTTGAGTTGCAGTACAAAAAGCTTTGTAGTGTACATAAAGTACAGCTCGGAAAAAAGGAAACATTGTCAGGTACATATGCAGTAGAAAAAACAACAAAACTGCTCTAAAACAAAACGTTAAACAGGGATTTTTCTTCAATAGCCTAATAATTTTTAACCTTATGCGCAGAAAACATGATCCAGTGAATTTTGAAGTGTTATTCCTAGCCAAATTATAGTGAATTTTGGCATAACCAATGTTCAACCATTACACACAAATATCCTTGACAAAAATATCATAGTAAGTAGTGCAATAGCACGCATTGTTGTTCTTGCATATCCTTATTCTCTTTTCAATTATTAAACCGTTCTGATTTTTATTTAAGATCATGTTTTAAACTTTATATACTTTCATGATTTTTATACACGTGGAATAAATACGGCGACAACATTACTACAACGCATTTTTAACATAACCCGTATAATGCATGATTTTTACAACCTAATATTAATACTAACGGCAGAAAATCCAAATGCTCGCTATTAATCCACTTCTAGTTAAAAATTGGAACAATGAATCATACACCGGTAACAAAATTAACAAGAAACAGCGGCGGCAAACCATTAACAACCCATACGAACATATCCAAAGCCACCCATATGCAAGACCTGGCGACGTTTGTGAAGTCTCCAGAAAAGCCCAGAGCAACAGCTCAGAAGCATTTAAAACTTACAATTATGGCTCCAAATCTAACTCGAGTGCTCCACAAACAGCAGCGCCAGAGCATTCGAAAGTCAAGAACGCCACAAAAATCTGCAAAAAAAACGGGATTGGCGCCAATAGAGAACATTATGAAGGAATGCTAGCTTCAAAACACATACAGGGGTCAAGACTAGGTTCTCTAGCCGACATCGATGATTTTCCGTCCCAGGGCCCCTTGAACGCATTAGTAGGTAATCCCGCCGATTGCCTAGTGGCGAGACGTCCTATACGATTGCCGTTGCGTAAACATCACACCTTCCATTTCCAAAGCACTCAGACAGCCAACGGCAAGCTACAACAACTGAGGGAGCGACTGCAACTTCAGCTACACGAAAGTCGGAAGGTTGATCAAGAAAAATTTCCACTGGTGTTTGATGCACTGGAATTAAGTGAAAAGCATGCATTCAAGCCAATTTCACCCATACCATCACTGAACAATTCGGCAGTGCAGAGTACAGGGGAACAGAAGCAAGTCGATTTTCCGAAACATGGTTCTGTACGCCATTTGAAAGGGGCAGAAGATGATGAAGACCTTGGATACAGTTTCTGTGAAGAAGAATGCGTTGTAGAAAACGATATAAATCCCACCTCGGACAATCTTAAAACTGCCCCGACCAACAGCTCCTGTTCATCGACGGCTGTTGAAAGCGCGAATGTAGGTGCTGTTAAATATTTTATGTCGCAAAGTAGTTGTGAAGTACATATATAGATATTAAAATAATCAAGACAATTAAAGCCTAAGTGACGCAAACAAGGTATTTTATATTAAGTATATTTATAATTATAACACAAAAAATCAATTAATACCCTTAAGTCAAGCAACATTTTTAATATTGTCCATGAAACCAAACTAATAAAACTAAAACACTTCATTACGTGTGATAGCTTCGGAATGTACATTTAATGTCCGTTACTAGAAGAATAAAATGGTACCTAGATTCAATGAAGAGTGGTGTGACAGATTAACGCACACGTTTCCAACACTATAAAGGCGATCTATCCATTTAGTCTATCACTCCATCCATCGGGAACTATGAAAGCTAAAAAGCTGCTACTAAGAGTAGTGATTTTGTTTAGTTTACTGTTTTTTTTTGTTTTTTTTTTTTTGTTGAAAGTAAACGGTCCCGTCATGACATGGGTTTTATTATGACGGTTAAAATTGTTTTCTAAAAAGTGTGATACTTTTGGTGGACAAAAAAGTTATATGCGCCTTTGTAATACATTTTATGGCATCGACATATTTTATTACCTATGGTAGCAGTAACCATCTTAAAATGTATCAAACCTGTTACAAAATTTGTGGGCTGATAAGTTGAATATGTTACACATGTAAAATTATTTTATGTACCGATATTTTTAAACGTTTAAAACGTAAATAATAAGCTTACAAATCAAAAATAATTTGTTTATAAAAATTCGGTTCTTTTGGACGTCAATCTCATTCGTGACATAAGAATAGTGTGTATGAAATAGCAATTTCTATTCATGTAAATATTAATTACATTAGATATTCCAAACGAGTAGTTAATCGCGAACATAAAGCGTTCTAGATATTTTCGGGGTTTAAATTTGTAGAAATAGGACGACTATTATTAAGCGGAACTACAAACATACGACCCATCAATGTCTCTAGAATCTGTATGCTTAATCTTAACCCTCTAGCTTTTATAGTTTCTGAGATCTCGACGTTCATACGGACGGACAGTGCCAGATCGACTGGACTATTGATCCTGATCAAGAATATATATACTTTATATGGTCGCAAACGCTTCCTTCTATCTGTTACATAGTTTTCATCGAATCTTATATACCCTTTTACTCTACGAGTAACGGATATAAAAATCGAAAGCCGTTTTGTAAATTTCAATTTTGTTAATTTTGAATTTCACGAAAAAGAAAGCATTAAATTTTAAGTAAACTTTAAGTTATTTAGTTCATTATATTCTGGTTACCGGCAAAACCCTAGTTTTTTAACATTAAGTGAAAATTCCCTACAATTGATACATAATATAAAAAGGAAATGATAAATATGGGCCTTAATCGTAATTATGTAATCGGGTTTTTGGGATTAAATAATAATAAACTATCAGATAAACTATCAATTGTCATGCATTACAAGGTTTGTCAACTAAATCCAATGTATTGAAAGATTTGCATTAATAATTCATTTCAATTAGCTTAAAGTTCATTTAAAATTTCTATTATGTCTTAAGCCTTACAGATGTGAAAAAAACTTGCCCAATCAAGGTTTGAATAAGTCGCCTACCTACATTTCAGAGCCTAAAAGGAACTGGAATGCCTTTGTATACCCGTCACTCGTAGAGTAAAACGGTATACTAGATTCGTTGAAAAGTATATAACAGGCAGAAGGATCTGCATCAATAGTCGAGTCGATCTGGAAATGTCCGCCTCTCCGTCTGTCAGTCTGTCCACCTGTAAACATCGAACGTCAAGATCTCAGGAAGTATATTTGGTATATGGTTGAGACTAAGCAAACATATTCTATAGGCATAGACCCAGCGCAAGTTTATTGACCCATGTTGCCCAAAAATTATTTAATATTATTTTATAATATTATTAGGCATGTAAATTTTTATCGATTTGGCAAAAAACTTTTTGGCACGCCCACTCTAACGCTCTAAAGCCACCAAATCGGTCACGCCCACACTTTTTCAAATTTTTCCTCATTTTATTCCTGAGATTTCGACGTCCATACGGACAGACAGACGGACAGGGTCAGATCGACTCGGCTATTTATTCTGATTAAGAATATATATACTTTATATGGTCGATAACTATTACTTCTGCCTGTCACACTTCTCAACGAATCTAGTATACCCTTTTTCTCTACGAGTAACGGGTATAATTAGAAATGGTAAATTCTACATTTTTCATCATATAAGGGAAATTCCCCAAATTTATGAGAAAAATATTTCGTAATAATGGTAGCGCAACCTTAATTTATTTGATCAAGAATAAAATAGGCTAATATGGTACCTTTATTTTTTTCGCAACTGTAAGTATATCATTAAAGTAACAAGTAAATATCAAAAACTTTCCTCTCCTAGTTGGAGTACCCTTGTACCCTTGCAGATATTCAGAATACAAAAATTATTTTTAATATACAAAATTAAAAAACCAATATTTTTTTTTTAATCTGGTTATTAAACATCAATTATGGTAACAATCTATAAAACAATCGATGGTTTTGGATTGAATAACGTTCATGGAATAATGGTTCAAACTTTAAGGCATGAGTCCAAAAACTATAATACCACCTGCAAGGGTATAAAAAGAAGTGTTTATTCCTAATCCTATAGTATTATGCAACCTATTTCATTGACAAAGCAATAAAATATGTCAAGGCTTAAATAGGAAGCAAAAATATAATGTCAAAACACACTCCCCTAAATCGTGTACAAGTTACAATCTTGGTCACACGTGTTTTCAGACGCTCAAATCTTATTTTAATGGTAGTTTGATATGCTTTCATTTATAGTTACTTCTTTAAGTTTTTAACCACTTTGTTCATTAATGCAATCGGAAACTCACAAATAGTCAGTACTCAAGTATTGTGTCTAAAAATTTGTATATATCTATTTATATGTATTTATCTTAAGAATGTATACAAAACTGCGACTGTATTAATTAGTTATAAATGCCCAACATCCAAATATAGACTGTTAAAATATTAGGATGTAAAAAAAATCCCTAACCAAAGATTTATGAAATATTTTTATATAGAAGAGGCCTTCTTATCTATGTAAAATTCTGTTGGCGGCACGCTCATAACAATTGGAAACTTTAAAAGACAAACAATTTAACCATCGTTTATAACACTTATCAATAATTTCACAACAGTTTTCATCAATTCTCTTAAAAGAAATCAAATTGTAATTTTTTAGCATCTTTCCGACTTTGAGGATCCTTACAAAAGCAGCAATACATATATATTCTAAGTTTTAATTTGAATACATTTCCATAACAAAGAGATAATGTTCATTGTCCGAGTAGAAAGAAGGTAAATTTAATTTTTGTTTAATTGAAATTCAATTATTTGTAATATTATATTTCGCTAAAATGTAATACATGGCTTTAACACAGACTAATTGTTTCTGACAGCCACACCACAATTTTATTGCAGTTTATTATTCATAACTAGGAGCTATTCATTATTCATTTGCATGAAAACTGCTTATTTTATGAATATTATTCATACATAACCCCTTAAAAATTTGACAGCCTTTCACTTATATTATTTTCCTTATCCATACAACAGCCCATAAATGCCCAAATTTTTGATGATGAATTCATTTATGCTGATCTCGAGAGTCAACATTACGGACCTATCAATTACAAGGCGGCTTCCCTATACTCACAAGTAAAGAAAAATAAGGAGTCAGGCGCTCTTGATGATCTTAAATAATCTTCTCTTTTGTTTTGACAATGCATTTTAAATAATAAATTGTGGATTTTAGCTTAGAAAATTTTTGAAGTGTTTAGAATGTTTAATATGGAGTATACTGAATAAAAACATTAACATACAAAAAAATCTTCTGAAAGTTCTCTCGATTGTGATTGATCGATCGATATGTGATTGATAAGTAGAATTCGAGAGAACTTTATTTAAAATTTTTTTATTTTTAAATTTTTTTTAATGGCGGTAGTCACTGAATGTTTTAGATTAAGTACCATATATATTACATTAATTTTAAACCCATCATTTTTATTTCGAGTGAAAATCGAATTTATTTATCTGTGCACGTGCGCCTTGAAGCTTAGTTTGAAGAATAGAAATAGTTTTAAAAATGCGTCAAGAAATTTCGAAGTAAACTGCTTACATTCATGCAAATTTTATATTTAAAAACTCGGCAAAAAAATTAAAAAAAAACATAACAAAAAATTGTGCAACTGTTCTTGCAACATTAAAGATTAGGGATTTACCAACAAATATTTCCACCATTACTGTTTATGTAAGGTAAGATGTAAAGGGAACCCGGGAATACTCGTATTTAACTTGCAATTCTCTGTTTGAGAGTAATCCTTGTAGATATGACCATAGTGTGATTAAAAGATTTTTTCTAAAATAAAGTTAATAAAGTAATGGTGAATTAGAATATGAAAAGAGCATGTTCATTTTTTTGCACTTAATTTTTCAGTATCAAGAATTAGGTTGACAAAGAGCTATATCCATGAACGGCAGAGAAGCCTGCATTTTGCCAAAAGTACTTAGTTGGTATTGGACCATCGATCCGAAATGAAGTTGTTGGCCATATCACCGCGACGTGGGACAGCAAGAGTATTTTCTGTAGCTAGGACGTCTTCATCGAGATTCCTTTCAGTGTACGAACGTGTTCTGGGTGTGCTTCGTCAAACTGCCAGGATTCATTTGTTGACGTAGTCAGTCAAAATTTGCAGCATACTTGACGCCACGGTATACAATAAGCTACCCCGATCTGTCCTCGCAGTTGAACAACTTGGCGCCCAAGTTTAATAAAAGCCATATTAGGTCCAACACTGACCTGCGCCATCGAAGTGTGGGAGTTCCCCACAGGCAGTTCGCCTCTAAGACTCAGCTCAATAGGCTTAGAGCAATACAATCGCGAGCGGAACGACATGCATCTGGGCTACCCTGGTATGTGAGCAAGCGAGTTATCGAAAGGGACTTAAAAGTTGTCCCACTGGGAGACCAAATAAACTTCCACAGCTGCCGATATGCCGACAGACAGCGCCCACCCGAACACGTTGGCGAATGATCTTGTCGACCCTATTTTAAAGAGAATACATGTCTAAAGAGAATACATCCCCATGAACTCCTTACACGTAAGATAGCATAATCTCTCCACGGTACATTTGTATACATCATAATTAAGGAACAGTATCCATAATATTATCTTTTAAGCTACACATTATGTTAAGTTCAGAAGGAACTGAACGATTCCTAGTGAATAATAATTATTTTACAAAAAAAAAAAGACAGAGATTTCAACGCCAAGCACACACGATAAGGACTGTTAATCCCAAATAATTCTCAAATGTATAAGGAATATGGTTTGCAGTGTTCACTCAAGTGGAGAACGCACATACTGGCCTACTGACTTCACAGGGATCCCTGATCTCTCGGACTTCGCGGTAAGCAAAGCTACTGACCCTACCAAAAAATGTCCACCTCTGCCCGCTACAACCTGTGTTCGGATCATAGCATGATCAAGATCCTCTTAAAAAGTCGTACCTCATCTGCAGTGAAGCTTATAAGGCGCAACACAAATATCAGCAGTTACAAGAGCTGGCTGGAAGAACACATAGATCCTCAGCCCGGATTCTAAACTCCGAACGAAATTGATGATGTGGTAGATAGTCTCACTTTGCAGCGAACATTGCAACACCAACAGTTGAAGTCCCTAGAGCCGCAAATCATAATCAACAGATTTAGCTACCATGGTAAGAGAGAGGAAAGTACTGAAGAGGGTCCGGCAGATCAGCAGACGCCGGAGTGACAAGACTGCGTACAATCGAGCATGTAAAGACCTCAAGAAAATGCTTATTGACCTCAAAAGTAAATCTCTGGATGCATATCTGGTCGATCTTGAGTCTAAAAACGCTAAACATAATCCTTGGAACGCCACCAAATGTTTTAAGAGGCCAGTGAAGAGGGTAGCCACAGTTACAACATCTGCAGGTATATGGTGTCGCTATAGTCAAGAAAAAGCAAACGCGTTTGCTGAACACTTAAGATGCAGCTTCCAGCCGTTTGACCTGAGTGATCCGGAAGACCTAAGCGACATGAAGCGTGTAAAAGTAATTATGAATATTAGACAAACAATAAAACGAGGAGCATTTTTTAATAGTGTAGTCGTGGCAGTTTTGTGCTGTGTCTGCGTGGGCGTGCCAAAACGTTTTTTGGCAAATCGATAAAAATGTACAAAAAAATTTTTCCAAATCGATAGAAAATTACAAAAGTGTGGCATTGGCAGTTTTGTCCGGTTTTAGGCCATAAGAGTGGGCGTGGCAATATGGGTCAACAAACTAGCTCTGTGTGAATGAATCTCAACCTTCTAGCTTTTATAGTTACATATTCAAAAGAGTACATCTGAATTTCAACAAAGATGCATGTGAGAGTTTGAAATTGCATGAGGACCTCGAATTCCAAACAGCAGTGCCGCATTCACTTTATGCTACTTCCTCCTACTTTAAGGAATGCATTAAAAAATCGTACTTAAAACTAACTTCAGAATAATTATCATCATAATCTATAGTACAAGATCAATAAAAATATGAAAAAATATCAAAACAGATTTTAAATGTGTGGGTGTGGCAGTATTGTGCGGTTTTTGGACGTTAAAGTGGGCTCTGAGTCTATGTCTCTGGAAGATGCATATTCATACGGACAGACCCTCCGTCTGGGACTGAGAGGGACAGATCGACTTGGCTATTGATCCTGATATATTGTATATACTTCTTAAGGTCGGAAACGCTTCAAATCATATAAAATTATTAAAAATATTTTATAAAATTCATGTGGACGCGGCAAAATGTTTTTTGATAAATCTATAGAAATTCACAATACTAATACAAATATGAAAAAATATCGAATCATTTGGAAACGTGTGGGCTTGACTTATCAACGAATATAATATACCCTTTTAAATTATATTCGCGAATACAAATATCCAAATATCTGTGTCCCAATAACTATAAATTACTTAATTCTTCCTTTAAAATCTTAAAACGTAAAATCGTTGGAACACAGCAGGGCCATTCTTCAATCCAAAAGACAACCTCAAATACTCGTATTGTCTTTGAGGGATAACAAATGGCACGGATTTTTCTTTGACCTCTTTTATTTGATAAAATCAATAACAGAAGAACAACATATCCCTTTCAAATACTCCAGGCAATCTTCGATAAGGGGCAAAGGAAAATTATCTTTGAAGATATGCTTTTTTAAACCAAGGCACATTCGAATGTCACCAGATTTTTTCTTCACAAGGGCTATAGGGTAAGGCGCTGGCCCGTATTACGTTGTTTTAAGCAAATGATTAATGATTTTTGATACTTTTCTCCTCTCAAGGTAATACAAACTTCTCGGAGAACAGTAAAACATATCATATATCGGATTATACCTTCTGGTTGCAGCTTCAATATCGCACCAAAGACATTAGAATAAATAAGGTTAATAATAATAAAATTTTTCTAGTGTCGTCAGAAAGTTTCTTCTTGTCACCCAGTTGCTTGAACACATCGAATGCAGTAATCTTAAAGTCGAAAAAGACTTTCAGCTCTGCTCGTAGTCTCGGCCAATTCAAAACTGACGTTTCATTCATGAATGCTCTTGTCGATTCAATCATTATAAATATATTATATTCGAATTGTGGTCAATCTAATGAAGCACAGGGACTCGCGAAAACGGTTGAACTAGGACATTCAAGTACCCAATATCGATATTGTGCTTTTGAGCTGATTTATTCTGGCCCAACGCAGTTTCTAAATCAACCACACACGCTTACGCGCAGCGTACAACTTCTAAACTTGCTGCAAATGTTGTACAAGTTAACACGGGCCAACGAGCTAGACCAGTTGGCTCAGTGCACGAAATTTAATACCATTACGTTAAAGTGCTGACCCCAGCATCGGGCCGGAAACCCGTGCGCAGCCGGCAAACACAGCATATTTGCGTGACCGCTGCGAGTCTTTTGTTAGCTGTAAGATTCATTTTTTATATTCAGTTTATGTTTGACTTTAATAAAGAGCGGTTGCTCGTCTACATTATCACTCCGACTGTTCGTCGCAAAACATACTTTTATTAATTACTCTACCAGACCACAAGGCTGGTAGTTAAAAGAGGAAAGTTCCTCTCAACCTAATATATTGGACAGCAGCGAGGGATCCCCCTGCCACCCCCAATTTGAATATCTGGCGCCCAACCAGTGGTAGAAATCACCAACACCACCCACACAGCTACTAAATTTGCGGCAAAGCAAAAGACAGCGGCGCGGGAAAAGTGAAGGGAATTAGTGACAAAATAACACACACACCAAAAACAAAAAATTATGTGAGTGGGAACCGATGCTAAACGCATTTTAAGTCTGTGAATATTAAAAAAAAAAATATATAATAATAAAAGAAATATTAATCCAGCAGATACGCTAAAATATGGTCTCGCATCAATGTTAACAAAAACAAAAATCGTATAATTGTCTTTTATAACGGCGCATACGTTCGCTTTTCATTTATTGTTGTTGTTTTGTGTTTCCATTCAGTTCAAGCGCGACATTCGACGCTGCAGCCTTTGTCTTTAGTTGTTGTTTGTTTGGCTTTGGTCAACTGCTGCCCACACAGGCAGCTTTTGCATACCTAAGCGAATTGGACTGCTCATGCAGCCCAGTTTCTCACAGTATAGGAATAGTACACCATACTCCACGGAAAAAATCAGCCTTCCCCTCTAAGACGTGCAACCGCGAATTCCCCTACAATGGCGATAGACCCAGAACAACTCAAAGCTGTAATACAGGCAGTGGTAGCCAATACTTTAGCGGACGAGGCTGCCAGAAACGAGCTCGCACAAAATGAAATGCGTCAAAAAATTGAGGATCTGGCCAGCCAGTTGGCAGCAACACGGGTCGCGCCCACCGCAGCAGTGGCCCCCGCAATCAAGGCTTACCTACCCGTAGACATAACTAGTAGCGTACCATGTGACAGGACTTTAGACGCCGTTAAATATTTGCCGGAATTCTCGGGGTCACAGGAATCATATGTTTCGTGGCGACAAGCGGCGGTTGCTGCGTATCGCATATTTAGAGATTACGACGGCACCTCTCGCCATTACGAGGCAGTGACAATTATTAGGAACAAAATTAGGGGCGCGGCCAATAGCGTTTTATCCTCGTTTGGCACCGTACTGAATTTCGATGCCATTATAAATCGGCTCGATTTCACGTACAGTGACAAACGCCCAATGCATGTCATTGAGCAGGACATGAGCACTTTAAGACAGGCAAACAACATGACCCTGTTGGAGTATTATGATGAGGTTGAGAAAAAACTCACCTTACTCACAAATAAAGCCCATATGTCTCACGAGCCATCGGCGGCTAAGATATTGTGCGAAAAATTCCGAGAGGACGCCTTGCGTATTTTCATCTCGGGACTTAAACGCAACCTCACTGACGTGCTTTTCGCGGCAAAGCCGAAAGACATGCCGTCAGCCTTGGCCTTAGCGCAAGAAGTGGAATCTAACCACGAGAGGTACGTTTTCGCAGCTAGTTTCGCAAGAAGTCAAGAAGACAAAGATCGCAAACCTGCTGCAAAAGCGCAGGGTCGTCAACTCGACAAGTACGACCGCCATGACCCACAACCTAGTAATACCAAAAACCCGTATTTTAATAGGCAGCATAGGGCACAGGTCCACGCCGACCCGCAAGGTACCAAAAATTACAAAGACGACGGCCCACCGGAGCCTATGGAGGTCGATCCCTCACTTTCTAAGTTGATGCAGCCGACCCAGGCAAATACCTACCGGAACAGACGACCAGCCACCTCCGAGCGCACAGGCGCCGTGAGGAAACAACAAAAAGTTAACTTCATTACGCAGAATGCGGAAGAAAAGACAGGAGCATATGCCGCCGCCGCCGCCAAAGCGGAATCGAAAATAGACGACGATGCCATTACCGAGTATGACTCTGACTACCTCAATTTTTTAGGGGTAAATCCCTGTTACCCGTCATCAGACGAAGAGTAGCAGGGGTACCAATGAAATTCCTCTTAGACACCGGCGCATCAAAAAATTTCATCCGGCCTCGCAAAGAGCTAAAGGGTGTCTGCCCGGTGGACTCCCCTTTCGAAATTCATTCAATTCACGGCACCACCATCGTTACAAAAAAATGCTTCGTCTCGATTTTTAATTTGAAAGCGACTTTTTTCATTCTACCAGATCTTACAACATTCGACGGTATAATCGGGGCCGACCTGTTAACACAGGCCGGTGCATCACTTTGCCTCGCCTCCGCCCAACTCAAATGGGGTCAGGAAGTTGAGAAGATTTCATTCCATAAATGCACTGACGTCAACTTCACTAACGTGGAGTGCGCAGATGCACCACCTTTGGTGAAGAAGGCATTTCTAGGGATGATAAGGAGCCGAAAAAACGCCTTCGCAGATCCCAACGAGGCCCTGCCATATAACACATCGGTAGTGGCCACGATTAGGACTACTAGCGAAGAACCCATTTACGCTAAATTATATCCATACCCCATGGGGGCAGCAGATTTCGTCAACAACGAAATCCAAAACCTGCTTAAAAATGGTATAATTCAAAAGTCGGTGTCTCCGTATAACAACCCAATATGGGTGGTTGATAAAAAAGGAACCGACGAGGCCGGCAATCAAAATAGACGATTAGTCATAGACTTTCGTAAGCTAAACGAAAGAACTATCCCAGACAAATACCCTATGCCAGATATCTCCATGATACTGAGCAACTTGGGCAAGGCCAAATTCTTCACGACATTGGACCTCAAGTCAGGGTATCACCAGATCATCTTAGCGGAAAATGACCGCGAAAAAACTTCCTTCTCCGTAAGCGGGGGGAAGTACGAATTCAAGAGGCTTCCCTTTGGCTTGAGAAATGCTGCCAGCATCTTCCAGAGAGCCATTGATGACATTCTCAGAGAGCAAATCGGCAAGACTTGCTATGTCTATGTCGACGATGTAATAATCTTCTCAGAAAACGAGAATGCTCATGTCAAGCACGTGGATTGGGTTTTAAAAACCATAAGCGATGCAAATATGAGAGTCTCAGTGAAAAAGTCAAGTTTTTTTAAAAAAAGCGTAAACTTTCTTGGCTTTATAGTCACCAGTGATGGCACTACCACTGACCCAGAAAAGGTCAGGGCCATTAAAGAGTTCCCTGAACCAAAAACGGTGTTTGAGGTTAGATCATTTCTAGGACTCGCGAGCTACTACAGATGCTTCATTAAGGACTTCGCAGCCATAGCAAGGCCTATTTCGGACATCTTAAAGGGCGAAAACGGAAGTGTAAGCAGACACAGATCGCGACACATCCAAGTACAATTCAATGAGGCGCAAAAAAATTCTTTCGAAAAACTGCGCAACATTTTAGCATCCGAAGATGTTATGCTCCGATACCCGGATTACAAGAAGCCATTCCATCTAACGACGGATGCTTCAGCCTACGGTATTGGAGCAGTGCTTTCACAGGAAACCCGTCCTATTACAATGATCTCGAGGACATTAAAGGACAGGGAAATGAACTACGCCACAAACGAAAGGGAATTATTGGCCATCGTTTGGGCTTTGGCCAAACTGAGGCACTATTTATATGCGGTGAAAGATATAACTATCTTCACCGACCATCAACCATTGTCATTCTCGGTATCAGACTCTAACCCTAACGCAAAAATTAAAAGATGGAAGGGTCGCATCGAGGAAACGGGTGCGAAGGTGGTCTATAAACCGGGAAAAGAAAATTTGGTTGCTGATGCCCTGTCTAGGCAGCAAATCAATGCCATAGAAGAACAGGACGCAGAATCATGTGGTGCGACCATTCACAGTGAGATTTCCCTCACTCACACCATAGAAACTACGGATAAGCCCCTAAATTGCTTCCAGAACCAACTAATTCTGGAAGAGGCCCGCTTTCCGCTAAAACGCTCTTTCGTCCTCTTTCGAAATAAGAAACGACATACAATCAACTTCACTGACAAGGAATCATTACTCAATGACCTTGCGGACGCAATAGTCCCCAAGGGCGTAAACGCCCTCCATTGCGATTTGCACACGCTAGCAACGGTGCAGGACGACTTAGTCCGGAGATTCCCGACTACAAAATTCTGGCACTGCAAAAACCGTGTTACAGATATTTTTGGGGTCGAGGAGAAAAGGGAAATCATACTGGCAGAACACAATAGGGCCCACCGATCGGCCCAAGAAAATGTGAAGCAGGTTCTCACAGAATACTACTTCCCAAAAATGGCCAAACTGGCCAATGAAATTGTGCAAAACTGCAAAACATGCGCTAAAGCAAGAGATTGGCGAGTCCCCGATTCCCTCTCATGTAGGAGAAATGCTACACATAGACATTTTCTCAACAGACAAAAAATATTTCCTCACTTGCATCGACAAGTTTTCGAAATTCGCCGTCGTACAGCATGTACCGTCAAGAACAATTGAGGACTTGAAACCGGCCTTGTTACAGGTCATGAATTTTTTCCCAAAGGCCAAAGTGATTTACTGCGATAACGAGCCATCGTTAAAATCGCACACGATCACGGCCATGCTTGACAACCATTTTGGCGTCAGCATCACGAATGCGCCGCCACTTCACAGTGTGTCAAACGGGCAAGTGGAACGTTTTCACAGCACCCTACTAGAGCTCGCCAGGTGCCTAAAAATTGACAAGGGCATGAGCGACACCGTGGAGATAATTCTGTTAGCCACAACCAAATATAACAAATCAATCCATTCGGTCATCGATAAGAGGCCAGTCGACGCAGTACAAGAGTGCACGGACGACACACGAGAACGGATTGTTGACAAAATTAAGAGTGCCCAAGACGCGCTAAGGTCTAGAGAGAATGTTTCTCGGCAAAATAGAGTCTTCGAAGTGGGCGAAAAAGTTTTGGTCAAAACTAACAGAAGACTTGGCAATAAACTCACTCCCTTGTGTGAGGAAAAAGCCATACAAGCAGACCTGGGGACCACGGTCCTCATTGAAGGGAGGGTGGTCCACAAGGACAATTTAAAATGACTCTCTCCCTTAATTTTTAATTTTTTATTATCACTACCTAACACAGTCAAACAATAGGCAGATCAAAATTAACACTAGGGTACAAAATCGGATTAACCAATTAACAACAACAGTAAATCAAATCCTGCAAACACACAAAAATATCCAAATTGACACCGGCCATTTATACGAGACACTGCTGGCTAGGAATAGAATGCTAATGATGGAGTTACAGAACTTAATGTTGGCTGTAACACTGGCAAAAAACAATATTGTCAGCCCAAATATCCTAGATCATGCAGACTTAAAATCAGTTTGGCTGAAAGAACCCACCGATACCCCCATAGGGGATCTTATGTCCGCATCGTCTGTAAAAATACTGCAATCCCCTAACATGATACACTTTATTATCAAATTTCCCAGAATAAAATTATCTTGCAAAAAGGTCACTATTTTCCCAGTCACTAGCAAAGGAGTTATGCTGCGGATAACCGACAACATGGTAGCAAAGTGTGGTGAAGTAGTCCACACAATCAAAAATTGCATCCCAACATCGGGGGCTACCTTTTGCCAACTATCAACGGAAAGCTCATGCGCCAGGGAACTACATGCGGGCGTCCTAGCACATTGCGAGTCACAACCAAGTGACCTACACCCGCTCACCCGCGTGGACGAGGGTATCATCATCATCAATGACCGGCCAGCCAGGGTCACGGTAGATAACGAAACGGAAGTCTACCTACGCGGCACACATCTCATCACCTTCAACGATCGCGTCGTGATAAATGACACCACTTTTGTAAATCATGACAAGGCCCAAACAAGAGCTCCAGGGGTAGCGAGTTCCCCATCATTGAATATCACCGCCAACAGAGATATTCTGAGCCTCCCCTACCTTCACCAGCTAAGTGAACGTAACTTGGAGTTCATCAAAGAGTTCGGGAGAGAAATTGATACTAATCATCATCATCGCATAATATTTATCGCAGCAGCGATTTGTTGTGCATTGGTTTGCATCGGCATCACCTGTCTACGGTACATCGGAGCGCGGAGATCTGCAATCCAGTTAAACGGGATGATCGCTGAATTAGGACCAACCGAGGACGGCCGCAATCTTGAAGGGGGGATAGTTAACACGGGCCAACGAGCTAGACCAGTTGGCTCAGTGCACGAAATTTAATACCATTACGTTAAAGTGCTGACCCCAGCATCGGGCCGGAAACCCGTGCGCAGCCGGCAAACACAGCATATTTGCGTGGCCGCTGCGAGTCTTTTGTTAGCTGTAAGATTCATTTTTTATATTCAGTTTATGTTTGACTTTAATAAAGAGCGGTTGCTCGTCTACATTATCACTCCGACTGTTCGTCGCAAAACTTGTATTACTTGTATTAATTACTCTACCAGACCACAAGGCTGGTAGTTAAAAGAGGAAAGTTCCTCTCAACCTAATATATTGGACAGCAGCGAGGGATCCCCCTGCCACCCCCAATTTGAATATCTTACATATTTCGGCCTCGGCGTTCGCCAGCAGACTATCACCGTCTTCTTCTTTCACATGTTCAGTTTCGCCAATAAGACCAATGTTTCTGCTACTTCGGGCGAAGTTTTATCCAGGTTTAACTCCTCCAGGAGTCATGCAACTCTTAGTTAGATCTACAATTATTTTAAATTAGGTACGTAATTTCTAGTGCATCTGATTGGAACAGAGAAGTTTAGCCGACTAGCCAAGTCGGGACTATCAACTGCAAAACGAATAAAATAGCAAAATTACAAGTCGAGTTCCCCGACTATCAGATACCAGTTACTCAGCCAGTGTAAAAGCGAACGCGAAATTTCACCATTTTCATGGGATATCGATAGATATTGGCGGCATTAGTGCGTTAGAGTGGGTTTGGCAAAAAGTTTTTTGGCAAATCGATACACGACTAATAATATTATGAAAAATTATCCAACAATGTTTCAAAAATGTAAGCGTGGCAGTTTTGGGCAGTTTTAGGGCGTTAGAGTGGGCGTGGAAAATTTTTTTGGCAAATCGATAGAAACTTACAATAATTTCCAAAACATTTTCAAAAATTTGGGCGTGATAATTTTTTCCGGTTTTAGGGCTTTAGAGTGGGCGTGGCAACATGGGTCAACAAATTTGCGTTGCGTCTTTGTCTCTACAATATGTATGCTGAATCGCAACCTTCTAGCTTTTATAGTTCCTGAGGTTTCATACGCACAGACGGAGAGATCGACACTGCTATTGATCCTGATCATGAGTATACATATTTTATAGTCGGAAACGCTTCCTTCTGCCTGTTACATACTTTTCAATGAATCTATTATACCCTTTTACTCTACGAGTAACGGGTATGATAAACACTATACCAAGCATCTTTCTACGGTTAGCTAGAGAAGGTAAATTAATAAGTTTACTGGAATAAAGAAACAAATTTTCGTTTCTCGGCTTTCCCCTGATCAAACATCGTCTGATGTATTGTCTTATGTACATGTGGGAAATGAACCAGATCAGGGAACTAAAATGAACGATGAAAAGGAGAGCCAGAGAGTAACGCGCAGTGGCAACGCTTATTAACGAAAAAACCAAAAGAGGGACTTGGAGTAGAATGGTGAACGAGAGCAGTCGCAAGTTTTTCAATCGCGCTATATACTTATGCAGCTAGAGCTAAACAATTGTCATTAAACAATTAAATAATAATAAGCAAGAACTATTGTCATTAAACAATATAAAGTGTACTATAAACTATTGTCATTAAACAATTGTCATTAAAAAATTAAATAATAATAAGCAAGAACTATTGTCATTAAACAATATAAAGTGTACTATAAACTATTGTCATTAAACAATAAAGTAACACTATAAAATAAACTTACTACATACAAGACAAAACAAAAGCCGATAATATAAAAGTGGAAAAATTTAACTTCTCTTACGCTAGGGACATATCATCTTTAAAGATAAATGTCCCAAACGAGCTTTTTTCGACCGGGTGATTTTTGGCCGATAGTATGGTGGTAAAAGAGTTCGAAGCTAAGATCAAAAATAGGAAAAAGAGGCCTTGCGTAGTAAATTAAGCAAATTGTATTGTGATAGTCTTTCATTTTCATCCCATATAATAGTGCTCACAGAGACTTGGTTAAAGCCGGAGATACTTAACTCCGAAGTCACCCAGGTATGTACACTATATATATGTTTGACCGTCGGGGAGGTGGAGTCTTAATTGCGGTTAGATCTACCCTCGCGTCGGAGGAGTTACATTTGGAAGAATCCCGTAACATGGAATTCTTATGTGTAAAGCTGTATTTTTCCGACAGATCAGTTTATATTACGTGCTCTTATATTCCGCCATCTTCTGAATTCCCAGAATATCAGAATCATCTGTCCGCTGTCCAGTCCATCTTGAATAAACTGTCTGTCAGGGACTAATTGGTAGTTCTAGGTGATTTTAATATACCTAGCACAATGTGGTCCCCAGAAAAACAATCGAATATCCTTCTCCCTTTAGCACAACATGATTTTATTGACGGCTTGCTCGACTTATCGTTGTCGCAAGTTAATTATATTCCAAACTCTCTTGGTCGACTGTTGGATCTATGTTGTGTAACAAGTCCTGAAAGTGTGTTTCTGTCCAGGGTAGCACCTCTTACTCAACCTGAAGATCCATATCATCCTACTTTTGAGGTGGCATTCGACATAGGTACGGTATTAAAAGTGACTTCAGAGAAGTCAACAAAGCGAATTCCCTGTTTTCGCAAAGCAAATTTTCGGAGGCTAAACAATTTTATAGCTGGCTTTAATTGGTGCGATCTTTACTCCTGCAACATAATGGCAGATTCGATTAATATGTTTTATACCGCAATTAAATCATTTTTTGACTCTTGTGTTCCGATGTACTATCCGTCAATCTCTAAACCCCCTTGGTTTAATAAAGAGTTGACACACCTAAGAAATGTAAAGTCCAGACTCTATATAACATTTTAAAATACCGGTTCTCAGTCCATCCTTTATAAATATTTAAGCGCTTTGTTGAACTTTACCGTGCTTAATGCTCAGTGCTACAAAAATTATTTAAACCGTTGTAAGTTCCAGTTTGCACAGGATCCGAAACAGTTTTATAATTTTGTTAGCACTAAGCGAAAAACAAGTTCTTACCCTTCCTCGCTGTTTTTTGAAAACACTACGGTAACATCGGATCAGTCAATAGCCGATCTATTCGCCAAGTTTTTTCAAACAACATATTCACCTTTACCTCATTCCGAACAGCCATACTCTTATGCGGTATCTAAGTCGAATCTAATATTTTGCCCCACTATAAACGAAAGCTCACTGCTTAACGATCTTCAGCGTGTTAAACCGGTCTATTCGCCAGGTCCCGATGGAATCCCTGGCAGTGTGCTCAGATTCTGTGCGGAAGCCTTGTGCAAGCCTCTACTGAAACTGTTTACCTTATCTATGGAATCTTCGCAATTCCCTCATATATGGAAGGAGTCCTTTGTGATTCCTCTTCATAAAAAAGGTAGCAAACTAGATGCAAGCAATTACAGAGGAATCTCTAATTTGTCGGCTATCCCAAAACTTTTTGAAAATTTTATCACTCCTCATTTGCAGCACCTTTGTAGATCAATCATATGTCAACACGGTTTTATGAAACGCAGATCAACAACCACTAACCTCTTGGAGCTAACTTCTTTCGTAATACAGGATTTCAAAATAATCTTCAGTGTCATCTACACTGATATTAGTAAAGCATTTGATTCTGTTAATCATTACCTTCTAATAAGAAAACTTGAGCATTTAGGTTTCCTTGTTGATCTTCTAAATTGGATTTCAAGCTATCTGAATGGAAGGACACAACAAGTCCTCTTTAAAAATTCTTCAAATGAAGGAAAAAATGAATTCTTCATTCATCAACGATAATGAAGATAATAAAACATTCGCGTGTACTTATGTACGCAGACGATGTTAAATTATGCCTCCAGTACAAGGACACTTCGTGCCATTCGACTTAAAATCCGATCTAGTGCCGTGATAACGTATTAGACTTAAATGGCTCCAAGTGTAAAGTCATGACCAACCCAATACTCACGACTTACACTCTAAGTGGGTGCTCTTTGGACAGAATAACACGGGTTGATGATCTTGGTGTTCTTCTAGACCCTAAACTAAAATTTTCTGACCATATTTCGTCTATTGTCAATAAGGCCAGGGGTGTGCTTGGTTTTATAAAAAGGTCTTCTAAGGAATTTGATGATCCTTACTTGACTAAAACCTTATTTATTTCGTTAGTCCGCTAACCGTAGAACTATGCTTGGAACAGTCTTTATTTGTAAGCTTATTCGTGGCGCAGTTGAGAGTCCCGACTTGAGACTAGAAACTAGAAACTATATACCCCTTATCTTAAATCATTGTAGATCTAAATATGAGTTGCATGACCCTTACAGAGTATTATGTTCTGATTTTAATAGACTTAACTCTCTGCCGCTCTTAAAGCAATCGATTTTAACTTTTTTATTACATAATTAGATCCTACTAACAGTAATATTTAATATAGTTATTTTACATTATATTCATTTCCTCGTTCCTGTTCTCTTTTTTATATCGCGTCTATATCTTCTCGCGAATCGAGCCGTACGATACACGGCAGCGCCCCTCGGTCGGTTGGGCGGGAGGTGTGGCCGTAGGACCCGTGCGAACAAAAAAAAAAAAAATCGAATTCTTTTAGCCTTCTCAAACGCTTTATCTTTTTTATTTTTATCTTGACACACGACAGCGCCCCTCGGTTGGGCGGGAGGTGTGGCCGTGGGACACGTGCGAAAAAAAAAGGAATATAAGGAGTCGTAAGGTAAACAGTAAGAAGTTTTTTAGATCCGATTCATTGCGGTCCGAGACAGGAAAACACTAAGATATTAACTCGGGTTGTTTTTCCAAAGAGCACCCCCTTAGAGTGTAAGTATTGGGTTGAGACGACAAAAGGTCATAACTTTACACTTGGAGCTATTTAAGTTTAGTACGTTATCACGGTACCATATTTGAATACTATACAGATCGAATTGTAAGTCCAAATGGCACGAAATGTCCTTATACTGGAGGTATAATTTAACATCGTCGTTAAAAAAGAAGGAGCAGACCAAGATTCGGAGAATCTGAGAATACGAGAAAGGGAATATTTAAAGAGGACCCGTTGCGTCCGGGAACAGGGAAACCTAAAAAATCAAGATTTCTTACTAGAAGAGAATGATTAACAATGTCAAATGCTTTACCAAAGTCAGTGTAGATGACCGTGCTGACATGGTGATATAATTGACCTATGAAGGGGCCGCAAATGAGGAGTGATAATATTTTCTAAAACCTTTGGTACAGCCTAAAATGTAGAGATTTCTCTGTAAATGCTTGCATCCAGTTTGTTCCCTTTTTTATGGAGAGGAATCAGAAAGGACTCCCTTCCATATATGCGGGAACTATGAAAATTCCAGAGATAAGGTAAGGCTCCGCACAGAATCTGAGCACACAGCCAGGGATTTCGTCGGGACCTGGCAAATAGACAGTCTGAAGATCGTGTTTCGCTTTCGTTTAGAGTGGGACAAATTATTAAATTCGACTTTGATACCACGTAAGAGTATGGCTCTTCGGAATGAGGTAATGTGGAATATGTTGTTAGAAAAAACTTGGAAAATATATCGGCTATTGTCTGATCCGATGTTACCGTAGTATTTTCATAAAATAGTGAGGACGTGCGTAAATATTTCGAAAGGATAGACGAGAATTTGCAATCGTACTGGGATCACGGTATCCAACGGCTGCGTCTTCCAGGCTATCGTCAGTCGAAACTACAACGCTTTAGACCTACAACTTCTCCGTTCTTAGGCACGTTCCGAGCGACCGCCTGGTGTACGTAGAGTGAACACAAAAACAGTGTATGACTTTCGAGTCCCTCCGAACTCGTTCCACATTGACGGCATCCACGACATCCTATACACCCAGCGTCCCGGCCGAGGGCACAGAAACCCGAGTTTTGCGCAACCAGCATCGTAACTCAAACATCGAACAAGAAGGTTCTACCCGTGATATAGGTACCAACCACAATCACCACGATACTTCCCCCGGGTGCTTACCATAATGAGCCGTCTTGGCTAGCTGATCAACCCGTGGTAGCGAAATAAGATGCTCTGTCGTTCTCCTCCCTTTGCTCCGAGCACGCTTATCGCCTCTTAGGACAAGCAACACCGGACTGTGGTAGTATTCTCGCCCGCTAACCAAACGGCTATCTGCAGTCTAGGAGCTTATCCTGCTGAATACATCCTCTGCAAATGCTAAATGCTATAAGCCGTCGAGTTCCGTCCTCATCCTTCAAGGTCCTGTCCATGATGCAGCGTTCGCCAATACGCAGCACTCCGAATCCATCAAGGTCGCGCATATCAGTGTAGAAGGGCAAACACAAAGAACGTGCTGCCAGTCTTTTAGTGGACTGCCCACATTTTTGAAAAATGTTTTGATATTTTTATGTCTTGTACATTTTTATCGTTATGACAAAACTGACACGCCCACGCGTTTGACATTTTTTTTTTTTATTTTTTTCATAATTTTATCAATTAGGTAAGTTTCTATTGATTTTCCAAAAAAATTTTGCCACACCGACTCTTACGCTCAAAAACCGGCCGAAACTGCCGCGCTCCCACTTTTGAAAAATGTTTAGATTATTCTTCGTTTTATTGTTTGACTTGCCAATTTTTTCTGTATACCAAAAACACTGTGACTACGTCCCTCCCTTTATCATCAAAACGCCTTAAACCATATCTAAATTTTATCTCATTTTATTCCCCAATATCTATCGATATCCCAGAAAAATTACGAAATTTCGCGTTCGCATTCCCATTAACTAAGTAACGGGTATCTGTTAGTCGGGGAACTCGACTGTAGAATTTTTTCTTGTTTTTTTTTTTTTTTTGTATACTGTCGGTATAATCACCTTTTGATCACCTAATTTAACAAACGGATTTTTGTGGCCACTAAACGTGATTGCCTGGTTACCAGTTACCCTTAGCAGTTCTTATTTCCTTAATATTTATTGTTCGCTCGCTTTACACTTAAATTCGATCTCCAGTGGTGGGTCTCTCCTCCTTCAAGATACTGTCGCGCACACGCGTGATTGGTGGCGAGGAGGTTTGCTGTGAGCTTAGGGAAGCGTCACCGTTCCCAGACTAGGTTTAACAGGTGCTGCGCTCTTGCTCCTGGCGATGCACCTAGTGAAAGGCGAACTGGTGCGGCGGGCCTGGACGGGTCTCCGCTACGACAACGTTTCAAGCGCGAGTGCTGCTTGTGTGGCTGGAACAAATCGACGAGCTTCGAGAAGCCTGCAAGACCATTCACAACGAGCTAGAGGAACTGGAGTTTGACGAAGAGTTTGGCAGAGAGTTAAGTAGCGTACGAGCGGAAATAGCCAAGCGTAATGCCAATTTTGATCCGCATTCCACGTTCACCGAATGTGTCACCCCGAATAGCTGCATTGCATAAAGTCAAATTATAAAGCTAAAGAGCTGCATTTTAGTAGAATTGGTGCACTTGACATTTAATATACGTACGTGAAATTTCAGTAAATCAGTAAATCGGTCCCCGCCCACCCATATTAGGATATAAAGTTAAGGAGTACATTTGGCATGATTATTAATATTAATATAATTAATATAATAAACTTAATATATATATATATATATATATATAAATAACTTTTTCTTATGTATCTATTTAATATACATATAATTAAACTATTCTATTAATCAAAATTGTCTACGTCCAAATGCATAGAAAATTGATCATCGTGACCAGAATCCGAGTCGCTATCAACGCTTCCCAAAAAATGTTCATTATTAATATAGTCTACATTTGGTGCACCTAAAAGATTTATTACTTCTTTCGGCAAAGCGGTTTTTCTATTTTGAGACGATCTTTTTTTATATCTAGGCTTGAAAGTAAAGGATCCGATGAATCCATGGATCGGGGAAATACGTCCGTTAAATTGTTAACACTAGAACTCCAAATTCGACTTTGCCGCCAAAATAATTTCCTTGGTTTCTCTAGCGAATTCAATTTTAAGGGGTCTGCAAAATCTTACTGATTGGGGGCTTTTATTTATCCATAACGGTGTCTCAAAATCATCTGTTAATTTTAATGGAATGAGGCTGGTAACTAAAATTGAGTCCTCTTGCATAAGAATAATTCGTATGATTCAGCAAATTTTGGAGAGAAACTTAGGTAAAGGTCTTTGTCACATGAACTCCCGCAGGTCTACACGCTAATTTAGCTTCTCTGACTTTATTATACGATGGATAAATGTTGCTAAATTGTTGAAGTTGAAGTTGAAATGGTTTGCTTTAATACAAAAGCAGTATCGTCCGTTTTCTTTTCTTTTTGGCTAAAATTGATGCTGCATGGACAAGAAGACTTGTATTATTTTCTTCAATATTAGACAGTCTGAAGCGACTTGGTTGTTGTTTTGGTCCACGACAACCATCATCGTGGATGCAAGCCACTGGAATTTTTCTTTAAATGCTTCATTTGTACGGTTACATTTAGGCAGATTTTTCATTATGCAATATATAGGCGAAAGCTTCTGATTTGCTTAGCTACTTAAGCTGTCTCGTGAATAATAACATAATTTAATTTAAATTCTCCAACAACCCAGTCTACTAAGGATTTGTCATTTTGATCTCCTTTGATCCATTCATCCAACAGAACCAATCGGCTTATCTCAAACTTGTCTTAAACGGCAACATATAAAGAGCATAAGGCAAAAGGCATTACTAACATCAAATTAATTAAACACATCAGTTATTAGTTTTTGGCACAAGTTGGCAAAATCATTTCTCACTCCACAATAGACGAACACTTTTGTTAGATTTTGCCTAAACTAAGACGTAAACAAAGACAACAACAATTACAACATGGAAATACGGCGACCGTCCTGATAATTGGCTGCTCTTGCTAACCGTTCCTCTTTGAGCTTCCTCGGCGAACGCTTCTCTTTGCACCAGCCGGACCAATGCGTGCTCCGCGTCAGCACGTTCGACAGAGGTAAGCCCGTGCTCTTCTCGCTCGTAGCGTTGCCCGCGACAGCGTCGAATAAATCTTAGGATCCATGCTGTCGTTCTTACCTGTCGGTTGAAACTCGAGAACCTCTGCCAAAATAGAAGCGGCGCGTTTGCCATGGCCAATACAAACTCACCTGACATCTCTTCTTCCTCAGCGGCCTGTGGAGCGCGTCCATCGGTTACAGAAAATTTGGGCCAACTTTCTTCAGGTCCCATTAGGAATGGTGGTCCGCTTAACCACCCCGAACCTTGGCTGAAGTCCACGCGGCGTTGCGACCTGGTTGCGTCGTCTGCCGCGTTTTCGGCAGATGGTAGCCATCTCCATTGGGAAACCTCTGTGGATTCTAAGATTTCGGCCACCCGATTTCCAACAACTTGCTTATATCTCCGGTGAGTGCTGGTGATCCAGTACAGCACGGTCTTAGAGTCGGTCCATAGTGTGCAGCTGCTGATCGCTACACCGTGTTCCTGTTAAACGATGTCCATCAGTCTAGTTCCTAATACAGCTGCTTGAAGTTCCAGTCGTGGGATCGACATCGTCCTCATGGGAGCACATTTCGTTTTGGAACACACAAAATGTGCCTGCACATCGTCGTTTGCGTATGTGGCCCGCCAATAAGCCGCCGCGGCGAACGCAGATTGGCTGGAGTCCACGAAGACCAGCAGCTGCAGTGTCCGTACACGTCCAGCGCCGAAGTAGTAGCGTGGACATCGGAATTCTTCATTTCTTGCCGCCAGCACTCAAATGCTGCGGCCAATTCGTCTGGGAGCGGCTCATCCCACTTGACTCTCCTCCGCCAAATCTCTCGCATCAACAGTTTGGCGGTTATCATGTAGCAGCTCAAGAACCCGATCGGATCGAATGTGGACATAACAAGGCTTAGAAACTCCCTCTTGGTAGGGACGCGTTTCCCGTCCATCACACTGCTGGGTACCCGATGGTATTTGATGCTGAACTTGAAGTTATCCGTAGCCGACTGCCAGTACATTCCGAACACTTTTTCCTCCTCGCTCCATTTAACTTTCGTGTTGGATCCTTGTGGGTTCAGAGCTTTGACCACATCTGCCGAACTGGAGGAAAACCGACACAAATCAAATCCTGCGTTTGCGTGTATTTCTCTCACCCGTGACGAAACGGCGGCAGCTTCGTCCTTGCTCATGAAACTGTCCACATAGTCGTCCACGTAGTGGTACTCCTTTATCGCCAGAACCGCTCGAAGATCCGTACTACTATATTGCGAAGCGTTGACGATCTTTAGTCCGCTGCACAAGGAGAGCAGGTTGCTCCGAATGTCATGACCTGCATCTCGTAGGTATCCGGGTTCCGACGATCCTCTTCATTTCTCCGCAAGAATCGCTGGGCACATCTGTCCTGTGGCTGTATCAGCATTTGGTGAAACATCTTGATGTCTGCACATACTCCAACTGCTCCTTCCCGGAAGTGGAAGAGCACTGCTGGTAGGGATTTGTAGCGCTAAGGGCCTTTAATAAGCGCCGAGTTCAGTGATATATCGTTCACTTTGGCTACGGCATCAAAGACTAGACGGATTTTTACCGGCTTGTTTGGGTTCTCGACCCCAAAATGCGGAAGGTACCATACCTTGCCGCCGTTGGTGTGGGTTATATCCTGCGGCTCTAGTCGTCGGGTTTATCCCTTCTTGATGTAATCATCCATAATTCTATTGTATGCCCGCGCGAAGACCTCGTTGCGCTTCATTTTCCGTTCAATGTTGACGAGTCTCTTGAGTGCCATGTTGTAGCTGTCTGGCAGTCTCACCTCGTCGTCTTTCCATAGCAGACCAGTCTGGTATCGTCGGCCTGCACGTTTAGTCGTGTCCTCCGAAAGGCTCGCACATCGTCACCAGCTGCGACCGGCGGGGCGGTCTTTACTCCAAAATTCTCGGTGGACAAAATACCGGTGGACTTGCACTTCCTTTTACCGGTCCGTACACCACCCATCCAAGTTTGGTGGTGGCTGCAAATGGTCCTCCTGCTCCAAAGATTCTGGTCCTCAGTGGAATACCCAAATGTGCGTGATCTAAGCCGATCAAGATCCTTGGCGTTGCATCGAAGTATGGTTTAACGGGTAGGCGTGCATTTTCCTTTCTTGCCTTAACATCCTCCCGACGCAAGCTTTGCATCGGAAGATTGGATTTGCCCGTGCCACTTATCTGCAGGCTCTTGTGTGCTCTCTGGCGGATTTGCCCCCAAACCACTGTACGTTGAGCTGTCGACTCTCTCCCTTTAGGTTCTGGCTCTGGATGATATCGTCGTCAATAAGCGTTACGGCCGATCCCTCATCGGGCAGCGCGTATGTGTCCACTTGCGTATTCCTCCCGTACAACGTCACGGGCAAAATCTTGAAAGCAGGTGACCTCCATCCGGGTCGACGGAGCTAAGGTTTCGGTGTGGGGATTCCTGGCCATCCTCGGCTTGTCCTGCTTCTAGCGTTGCAGTCGTTGACGTAAAGAGATTACATCGGCGATGGCTGGTGTCCCTTTGCAGCTCCTGATCTCGAGTGCTCCTATGCTCCCTGAAGCGTCCACCGTTTGTGGTAGCCTGGAATTCCCGATTCTATCGTGCAGCAGGTAGTGATGCCTTCTTTGGCACCCGTTGACACTGCATTTGGTGCCCTTCTTGCAGAACCGGGCCATGTGTCCCCTCTCCAAGCACGCGAAGCAGATCCTATGCTTTCTTGCTAACTCGATTCTCGCTGCCGGAAGTACATGATTTAATTCTTCGCAGTCCTTGATCCCATGCTGCCCCTCACATATTGGACAACATTTCAATCCAGATGACTTGTGCTTGTGTGCAATAGCCATCGCTTCGGATCTTTACTTGCAGCATCTGTGACAATGCATATAAATTTAGCGAGCTCGTGTAGCCATTCGCGAAGATGCACCACTGTTGAAAATCGTTCTATCGTAGCCGCATGCTTCGCCCAGTCCAACCTCTTGCTTATAGGCAACTTAGCTATCAGCTCCTCCATTAGGGTAGGATTTCCTAAATGCTGAATGCCGTTCTTCGTTGACTTCAAAAACGCAGAAAGGTTGCTCACCCTTGTGGCAAACAGCACAATCCTGGCTATGTTCTGTTTTGATATGGGCAGCACAACACTCTCCAGTTGACTTCGAAATCGAAGCTGCTCCATAACTTCTTGCACATTGTTCGGGTGGATGAGCAGCGCCTTTACTGCCGCTCGTGCCTCACCCTTCAAAGCCTTCACTAGCCTTTAATTGTTCTCCAAAGCTGTACACTGATATGCCTCCGTCGTCTCCATAAACGCTGGCCTTCGAACTCTGGAAGATCCGGCAATCTACGTGGCGTCCATAAATTTGGTATACTCGCCGATGCCGGTCCCGTAGGACCCAGGCGCAGTAACTACTGAGCTGCGTTGTGGCTCCCGTAGTGTATTAACATACCCTAGTTCTGGCTGCACCGTGGTCGTAACGTAGCAAGGCGGAGATAGGCTCACTGTTGTACAGTTATTATTCCGTGTGACTTGTTGCCCACTAGTTCCGATCCATTGTGGCTGCAAATGTGCACTCAATTGTGCGGGCAACGGTTCATTAAAAGATGGCGTCACAAATTGTTCCCGTTGCACATTTTCACTCGACATCTGCGTCGTCGCTTCACTCAGAGCTGACGACGTTTCACTCATACTTAGCGGTGTATTCGCCGCACCGTTACCGCTCAACCCGATTCCAACGGGATTCCTTGCGGTCTCTACTTGCCCTTCATTTGCCTTTGCCTTGGATAGTTCCCTTTCTAAGGTTGCGATTCTTTCCAGTAGGTTCGCCACCTCTACAGTTGAGGAATTTGTAGTAAGCCCTGCATTGTCAGGCTGCGGAGTACCAATCGGATTCTGACCGAGTAATCCACTTTCCTTAGAACTTTGAGGCTGCTGTACACCACTAGCCCCTTGGACTGATCTAGTCTGGGACTTCGCCTCAGCGCCGGCATGTTGCAAATCACAGGGTGCGAATAAAAGAAATGTCGAGCCACCGACCAAAGACAATAGAATAACAAGATGCGTAACGCCATACGATTTTTTGGCACACGATTTTTTCGCCGTGGCTATAGAGGTGGCTCCAGACTCTCTCGAATTTTTGTTAGAGAGCGAGAGAGCGGAGAGCGCTACAGCGAACAGCTCTTTTCAACGCATAAAGTGATAGCAGACAACTGTATGTGTACACACGTATGCTCATGCATTGTAAATTTGACAAAATATGCCCTTCACTTTAGAAGTTCTTTGGCTTTAAATCTATATTATTTTTGATCAATTGGCACCATGCGAAAAATTCTTGTTTTGCATTGCCTTAACGTTATTATTATTTGAAAATAGATTAGAAATAGTCAAATCTATGTACATATTATCACAAAAATAAATTTCAAAAATGACTTTATATAAGAATATTTGTCATTAGAGTATTCATCTTGCGGCGTGTGAAAAATTAATAAGGCAATTGTTGAGTGCTTGTGTCCGCACTTCGTGCCTCAAGATATGAACAAAGCAAAGACACTAGAATAATTCTATTGTCTTTGATATTACTTTTGCAATTTAATTTAATTGCATATTTAATTATTTAGTATATTTATTAAATCATTTGACTTAATATGATGTAACATTAACATTAAAAGTGTTTCAAAAAAAATATTTCGCTTTTAAAAAATTGTCAGATGAGAGACAAATTAGAATTAAACATAAATATAAATGTGTAAACGGTAGCTAATTCGAGCGGCGATTTTAACAAACAAATTTAAAAAGCTTTAAAATTATAATATTCAGGGCGCGAATTTTTAAAAATTTTTTTATTTTATCATATTGCTAGGAAATTGGCAAAAACTACCCTAATATGTACCATGTAAATTCGTTTCTTCGATCAGAATTGATTTCGGCCCGAAAATCGTCTTCTAGCACAACACGCACACTTATACGCGTTCTCGTCTCTTGTTTTTACTCACACAAGCAAGCAAATTATATTTTTAGATTTCTTACGCTCTCAGCGGGAGTGAGCGGAAAGAGAGTAATTTTGGCCGTCACTAAAAAAGTGGCTGCATAGTGTCAAACCAATGTATGGCCGTTACGCATCTTGTTATTCTAGTGTCTTTGCACCGACAATATCCAGGGAATGCCTTAAACGCTCATTGGCTTACACAAATGAAGATGGTTTTATTCTGTAGGGAAATAATACAGTTTTGCAAGGCATTACACATTTTGACCTTATATCTGTTCTGAATTTTACGTACCGCAGTTTCTCTTCCCTCACTCTTGGATATCGTCAGACGAACTGATCTGACGCGCCACGTAAAGCTTAATTCTTAGTTAAATCGAAGTGACCAATTACAATAACGATAAAAACGCATACAAATTACTTTACTTCTTATCGATAGCCAACTTATCCGTTCCACGACAATATAGTTAAATTCAAAATACAATTTACAAAATTAGGAAATCTGGCCCAGTGTGCATTGCCGGCTTTGCCCCTTCTAACATTCAGCGGAGCTATGCGAACAAGACAGACTTTTACTCAATGTTTATGATTATTACCAGTTATTACCATAATTATCATTATCATTATCACTGTCATTATCATTATTATTACCAGCATTGAGAACGGCAACTTTGATACTGTGTTTGTTTTCCCGGAGTTTCCGGGTTTAAAAGCTGTAATTTTTTGTGTGGACTCAAACCATTTACTGCGAAATATTTTAAAAACGAATTAAAAACATATTACTACAAATAAAGCATGCATAAATATGGGACATAAATAAACAATTTAAACTGGCATCATTAGTGGCTTGTCATAAGTGCAACCAATGCTTCGAAATTATTGAGTTTGATTCTCATAACGCAAAGTGCTGAATATTGAGTTAAATTCTAAAATTAAATGTGACTTATGCTCTAATCTAGTAAAAAATATGAATTTGTTGATCGAAAACATTTTAATGAATAGAGGAAAACTGGAAGATCTACAAATCATCAAGAAGAAGCTAAGTCTAAAAAAGGATTGAGGATGGAAGAGGATAAGGAAATATCTAATATCTTTGCCAAAAAAAATCAAATTTGCTTAAGAAATGAAGCCTTATGTCCTACTTCCGGTAAAAGTATCAGGCATCCAGAGAAAGTCAACATATGTTAACCGATATTCATAATAATGCGTCGGTCAGAGAAGTTAAAAACATTGCCAATATCATCAGCTTATATCAGCTTACATCTGAGGCGACATTTCCAGTGCAATCATATCGAATTGATTGTCCATTTAAAAATGTTATGTAATGATTTAAAATAGTTTTATAAGCATTAAAAAAAATGTAGTTGAAATTATAAAGCATTGTATGATTTTTCAGACATTGATTTTATAAGTATAAGAAAAATTACTTGTGAAATTGGTAAAATAAAATAAAAACTGTTAACAGTAAGTGTAAAGTGCCGACACTTCCCAAATCTGTGAGAGGCTAAAATAGAGTATATGCGAAAATAAAAACGCGTGAGTGAAAATATTAATGAAAAATATTCCATCTAATTTCTAATTTAATTTCTAAAAACCACGCCACTGCGTTACACTGGCAAAAATTAGTGAAAAACAATAAACATTTACAGGTAAAAAAAAAATATTATTAAAAAATCGGAATTATTATCATACACCGTTTTGTGGGTAATACACTAGAATTTTTTTTCCGTAATCGTTTTTCTAGTAACCAGTCGAATTTTCTTACAATAACCCACAACAGACCATTTCTACCTTGCTACACAGGGAAGAGAATGACAATATTCTAAATTATTTTTTCACAAAATATACAGAAAATGTTATACAAGTTTTTCACAAGCGAAGAAATTTCTTTCTTCTGCACATTAACTCATGCTCAGAGACGAAAATAGCGACTCGTCAGGGGAGGACATAATTCAGGAGTATAAAAGTCTACTAGCAACAACGGTAAAGAAACCCGAAGCGGACTTAGAAGAGAGAGCAACAACAAGCAGGGCCATACACAGTAAGCCATTAAGGAAAAGCGCGTTAGATTTTGCAATCGCAGGAAGCACTCAACAAAAACAAAAATGGAACACGAGCAAATCGATAGTATGGAGGCAGCCATCAGCGCCGCCTTAGAACGACAAAAAATGCAGTTTGACGAAAAGTTGGAAACAATCAGGGGGGAGTTGAAATTATTAAAAAAAAACCTCGCCACAAGTGGAAGCATTCAAAGAATTAACCATCCTACCAGGACTTGACTGTTGTGAACCCCTAGATATAATAAAATCTGTCCCGGAATTTGAAGAGAAACAGGAAACTTACGTTTTTTGGAGACAGGCTGCAAAGGCAGCCTATAAAGTATTCGAGCCTTATAATGGCAGCAGCCGACATTATCAGGCTGTCGCAATTCTCAGAAATAAAGTAAGAGGGCCAGCGGCAGCTGTATTAGCCTCGTCTCTGGGGTCTCTGAGTCTCACCTGAAAAGATGAAAGCCATAAAGGAGTTCCCCGTGCCAAAAACTCTTTTTGACCTCAGATCTTTTCTGGGCTTAGCAAGTTACTACAGGTGTTTTATCAAAAAATTCGTGTCAATCGCAGGCCCTCTAACGGGAATCCTTAAAAGCGAAAACGGGAAAACAAGCAAGTATCAGTGAAAAAAAATTTATATAAATATTACTGAAGAACAAAAAACAACATTTAAAAGGCTAAGAGAGATACTGGCATCAGAAGACGTTCGTCTTTCATACCCAGACTTTACAAAACCATTCGACTTAACAACGGATGCATCTGGGTTCGCACTATGTGTCGCCAAAGACACTAGAATAACAAGATGCGTAACGGCCATACATTGGTTTGGCACTATGCAGCCACTTTTTTGGTGACGGCCAAAATTACTCTCTTTCGGCTCACTCCCGCTGAGAGCGTAAGAAATCTAAAAATATAATTTGCTTGCTTGTGTGAGTAAAAACAAGAGACGAGAACGCGTATAAGTGTGCGTGTTGTGCTAGAAGACGATTTTCGGGCCGAAATCAATTCTGATCGAAGAAACGAATTTACATGGTACATATTAGGGTAGTTTTTGCCAATTTCCTAGCAATATGATAAAATAAAAAAATTTTTAAAAATTCGCGCCCTGAATATTATAATTTTAAAGCTTTTTAAATTTGTTTGTTAAAATCGCCGCTCGAATTAGCTACCGTTTACACATTTATATTTATGTTTAATTCTAATTTGTCTCTCATCTGACAATTTTTTAAAAGCGAAATATTTTTTTTGAAACACTTTTAATGTTAATGTTACATCATATTAAGTCAAATGATTTAATAAATATACTAAATAATTAAATATGCAATTAAATTAAATTGCAAAAGTAATATCAAAGACAATAGAATTATTCTAGTGTCTTTGCTTTGTTCATATCTTGAGGCACGAAGTGCGGACACACGCCGCAAGATGAATACTCTAATGACAAATATTCTTATATAAAGTCATTTTTGAAATTTATTTTTGTGATAATATGTACATAGATTTGACTATTTCTAATCTATTTTCAAATAATAATAACGTTAAGGCAATGCAAAACAAGAATTTTTCGCATGGTGCCAATTGATCAAAAATAATATAGATTTAAAGCCAAAGAACTTCTAAAGTGAAGGGCATATTTTGTCAAATTTACAATGCATGAGCATACGTGTGTACACATACAGTTGTCTGCTATCACTTTATGCGTTGAAAAGAGCTGTTCGCTGTAGCGCTCTCCGCTCTCTCGCTCTCTAACAAAAATTCGAGAGAGCCTGGAGCCACCTCTAGAGCCACGGCCAAAAAATCGTGTGCCAAAAAATCGTATGGCGTTACGCATCTTGTTATTCTAGGGTCTTTGGTGTCGCATTATCTCAAGATAACCGCCCAATTACAGTGATATCGCACACGCTGCGTGATAACGAAAAAATGGTTCAACCAACGAGCGAGAGCTTCTCGCCATAGTTTGGGCGCTTAAAAACCTTCGTAATTACATATACGGTACCCACCACCAACCACTCACTTTCGCCATCTCGGACAAAAATCCAAGCCGAAAATAATTGTATCAGGAATCAGATCGTTATAGATGAGGGTAAAAATTCTTCAGTGAATAACCGTATTCTCTTTAAAAACAAAATGAGGCACGTAATAAGATTTTACAACCGAGAAAACCTTATAAACACCATTAAAGATGTGGTGAATGCGGGGGTCGTCAACGCAAAACATTGCACACTTCCAATCCATTCATTTATTCAACACTCACTAATAAAAGCATTCCGAAATTCCCAAAAGAGATATTTAAAACATGTGGTGTAAGATTTTACAGACACAACGGAACAAAGGGAAATCGCCACAGCCGATCACAATGGGGCCCATCGCGCAGGCCAAGAAAATATAAAACAGATCTTGCGAGACTACTTCTTCCCAAAAATGCTTCGCCTAACAACGAAAACGGCATCTAACTGCAAGATCTGTTCTATGGCCAAGTATAGTCGACACATAAAATCGCACAGACGCCAATTCCCTCTTATGCTGGAGAAATACTCCACATCGATATATTCTTAACAGATTGGACCTTTTTCCTTACGTGTGTCGATAAATTTTCAAAATTCGTTATGTACAGGCAATCGCATCAAGGGCAATCGTGGACGTAAAGTCATCAATATTAAATGTAGCCAACTTCTTTCCAAACGTAAAAACCATCTATTGTTACAACGAAAGGTCCCTAAATTCGGAAACTATACAATCAGTCCTCCTCAATTTTTTTAAGAGGTAGGTAGAAAGGTTTCACAGCACACTCACAGAAATAGCCCGGTGCCTGAAAATAGAAAAAGTGATAAACGACACCACAGAGGTAAATCCTTTAGCAACTGCCAGCTATAATAGAACCATACATTCGGTAACCGACAAAAAACCTATAGATACATTCAACACCAATAGAATTCAAGAAAGAAATCAGCGAAACAAACAACAATTACAGAATAGGAGCTTGGAAAAATTCAATAAAGTTAGGACGGAAAAAGATTACCAAGTAGGCGATAAAGTTTTCTTAAAGTCAAACAAACGCTTTGGAAACAAACTCTCGCCGCTCTGCTCTGAACAAACCATTGAAGCAGACATGGGGACCACGGTTCTCATAAAGGAGATGGTAGTCCATTAAGACAATTTTCGTTAATCACCCCTTACTTATTTTTATATTACGTTTAGGTTAGGAGCATATTTTCTACCTCTAGTAATAGCGGCTGTGACGACGGACGCGGTAACATAAATCGGTAACTACGCGAACTAGGACTACATCCCTATAACGGACGGAGACGTAGTAATATGGGACAGCTACGGATACTTTCAACACTCAACGAACATGACGTCATACGAAGACTACGCAGACCACACGGAGAAGCTTACGGTGGGCTTTAAAGATGACCATAGGACACCAATGGTAAAGGCGGACCTTCAGCATATTCGCAATTTAGCTGCTACCCTTAAAATACACCATAGAGGAACGACGAGCATTAATATACTGGGAAAAACGTTAAAGGTTATTGCAGGAACTCCCGACTTTGATGACTGGGAGCAAATAAAATTTAAGCAGGAGCAATTAAGTAGAACGGAAGAAAGTCAAAAGGAGTTAAATATAAAATTTCAAGATAGACTAAACGAGCTAACCAACACGTTAAATAGAAACCAGAAATCAGATCAGAGCTTGGAAAAATTCAATATTTAATATTTAAAATGTATTTAAAATAAATTAGAGGGGTGCTTAAGTCCCATACCTTGAAATAAAGAACACTAGCACTTACGCAGAAAATTAAAATCAATGCTACCAGCGGATATAAAATAAGATACATAGATACGTAGGTCCTTCAGTCAGATTCTTAAATTCAAGTTTAGATAAGCTATCAAGCTATATATACAAAATTTCAGTGAAAAAAATTTAAGCAAATGAGGAGGAAGGTGGTGTTTCCGTACGGCTATTTAGATAGTTTTGAAAACTTTAATGCTACCCAGCTTCCAAGCAGCATTGATAGTTTTTATAATTTTTTAGTGAAGAAAATTGTAGTTTATATGACTATAATTTCGCAGAGGATGTATGGGAGACATTTAACTGTCGAAAGACGTTTTAATTTTAGCAGATGTTTTAGAAAATTTTACGAAAACGTGCAACAAAGTTTAATGGTTAGATCCCATTTATTATATTACTGAGCCATCAATATCATGGGATGCTATGCTCAAGTTCACTATTGTAAATTTATAACAAATAAGTTATAGTGATTTTTATAATTTTTTAAAAAGAGCAGTTCGGGGAGGGTTGTTTTCGATGTACTCAGCACATTTCTATCGCAAATAATAAATATTTAAATAACTTCTATCCAAGAAAACCAAACAATTTTTTAATTGTACGAAAATAATGTATAGGGATACAGATTCATTTATATTATCTTCAGAAGAAGATTCTTATCAAAATATAAGGCACAACCCACAACGCTTTGATACTTCTAACTATGCAAGAAAATCAATTTAATATAATACAGGCTACAAATAAAAAACCATGAAAAATGAAAGATGAACATGCCGGTAAGGTTATGACTTCTTTTGCAGGACTTAAGGCTTAGACATACTCTTGTCTAGTTGGTGAAGAAGGAAATGATCCGAATAAATAAAAAAAATTGAAGGTGTATAAAGTATAAAAAAAAATTTGTTTGCATATATTGTAAAAATAATGTAATTACATTAATCAAAATCAAATTTAGTTTGATTTAAAACGCATTCTTATCTTTTACATTTTGAAGTTCCTCTTCCATCACTTTTGAAATTAATAAAAGTCATACATATGTGTGAGAAAGCAAGCATGCTTCATTCGAATTTGTCGCATTCAACAACTTCCAAGTCTTCTCCGATATAACTTGCGTTGACATCCAAATTATTTTAAACATGAGGTCAATTTTAATATGGTTGTGATGTCAATTGCCAATAGACCTGGATAAGTACATATGAACAACTCTGCAACAGGGCCTTCCCTATCCTCCAATGACAGCGACCGTTCACAAGATTCTGGTTTACTCGAAAGAGAGTTTTGAAAACACAGTTCATCCAGTCGGTTATTTTGGGGAAGAGGCTGCAGAATCCATAAATAAAATTTACAAATTCAACAGTCAGGACTTGTCAGCTGGAGATATTCCGTATACATGTACAGCTGTGTTCATAAAAATAGCAGGTCTTGGACGTGCAAGTTAAAAAATCCAAGATGTACAGTTTTAATGAGCAAATTTTTTGTATAGGTATTTCATTTCAAACAATTCAACAAATGTTTCACTTTTATTTCTTCAATAGTTTCGAAAATATAGATTAAAACAACATAATAGGCAGAAACTGTGACCATGCATCGTGCGCAACTTGCCAAAGCTGAGCGTTAGACGTCGTGGAGTTGTTCGCCACATATCGTTTAATGTCCATCCACAGGTTTTCAATTGGGCTTAAATCGGAAGATGGTGCTGGCCACGGCAATATCTATTCTATTCTACAATATTTTGGGTGAACCAATTCTTAGGCGATTTGCTTGTGTGTTTTGGATCATTATCCTGTTGGAATGACTTTATGTCCTTAGAGGATGTAAAAGGATAGATGTTGCTGTAATGAACTCTATCGATCCTCTATATCTGTGGTTTTACGAATGGTACGGTTATTGGGTTTCCATTCATATTTAATGGCATTGCATACCATTTTGGCAGATTATTCAAGGGTTTTTCGAATGTCCTTAAATGTTTTTCCTCCCTTTCTTAGTTTAAAAATTGATATTCTTTTCTCCTTGGAGCAGTGCTGTCCTCTACACACTAAAATATATATTTTTTTTTTACTTTTTTTAATTTATTGCCCTTTTAAATATACGAATTAACTTAACCAAACACACTTTTTAGATAATATCGATATTTCGGGACATTGGACAAAACCAGACACTGATATTCTGCCTAAAAGTTGTGAATTTGCTCAGGAATGTAAATAAAAAAGGATAACATGAAAAGCTAACTGGATTTTCTTTTTTCCTATCTACACATTGGAAAAATACCTTTGTATTTCTTAGTTCCCTCGCATTGCTATTTTATTGAATACAGCTGTACATGAAAAAAGTTTAACTCAACTACCCATTTTTTTTTAGCAATTGTAGAATACAGAAGAAAGAACTTCCACTTCGCTGTTCACTAAATAATTTGTTTACGTTATTTGTATTCTTAGAAAACTCGAATTATGAAATACACATTAATCTTGATACATATTAAATGTTTAAAGTTAATTAAAAATTAATTTGCAAACCATTTAGGTCAATTACAATACTATGGATTCCTTAAAAAAGACTGGTAATAATCCCGGTCAAAAAGGATACCCTCGACTTATATTCAGGATGCGGCAGCATAACTTCCTCTTTTAAAATGCGCTCCATTCAGTTAGTTGATGTCATAGCGGAGCGCTAGTGGTCCTGTTCAAGAGGGCCTACTGCAAAGTTTTGTCCCTACACGGTTCAGTTGCCACCATGCGTTGGAATAGTGAGGAGCGTGCCTTTGCCTTTAAGGCCTACTTTTCAAGCGGATGTTCGGTTATTGAAACACAGCATGCATTTTGGAATCGCTTTCATTTAGCCCAGTTGGCTCCCATCCCAGACCGCAAATCAATTGTTACATGGGTTATAACATTCAGGCAAACTGCAAGTGCGACAAAACGAAGAACTGGAGTCCCTCGGTCCGTTAGATCACCTGAGAACATTGAAGCAGTGAAAGCGTCAATATTGCGATCTCCACGGCGTTATGCGCGAAAACCCGCATCTGCCCTTGGACTATCCGATCGTTCTGTGAGAAGAATTCTTCATGATGATCTTCAATTTCATCCGTATAAGATGGCGATAGTGGAGAAACTTTCAGAACGTGACTTCAATTCTCGGATGAACGCGTGTGAGCTTCTTATTGATGTCAGTCCCGAGGGTGCTATTGTTTTTTTTTTTTATAGTGATGAAGCCCATTTTCTATGGGGTTTTTTGAAATCCCGTGTTTATGTGATCCGTCCAAGAACCCTAAAAGATTTGAAAATTGCCAACATAACATCTGCTATGCCAATAAGAGTCACGACAAACGACAGAAATCGGTTTACGCAATGTATGGAGAATGGGGGACGTCACCTATAAGATTTCATCTTCATTTATAAAAATAAATAAATATTTTCCGATGCCTACAATATTGAGTTCATTGAGTTCTGAAAAAACGAAATTATGCTGACGCACCCTGTATTAGGAATAACCTCCTTCATAACAAGTAAAACAATTATTGGCAACTAACGTTTATTCATTAATTAAATTTCTAATTCATATTCACAGCTTCATGCAATGGTCAATCGCGAACCATGCTTACCATCATTAACAAAATAACCAAAAAACAGTAGTTCTATCATTACTCTTTAAATCAAATGATTCTTCAATACAAAATTAAAAAATTCCAGTACCAAACATTATTTTTAAATTCTTAACGAAAACTATTTCAACGATCTCTAACACTCCGTTATGTATATATACACAATTATTAAATCATTTCAATATGCTCAAGATAGAAAAATTATATTGTATAAAGAGTAAATAGTCGACTTACGAAGTGCTGGGTTGGAGGGCCCATAGAAGACGCTATGCTAGGATGCTTTGCAAAGGTATTTTGACTTTAATTCCTGACATAGTATACATATATAATTGCAAATAAATGGTTGCAATAAATAGTTTTGAGTCTATTAAATGGACCGTTCCGAATATGAACTAAGACCAACGCTGAAAATTAAGTTTTGCCAAAATAAAACGAATCAAAATTTCGGGATCGAAATTGATTAACGTTCAGCTTAAGACTAAAAATCAAATGAAAGTGAAAATGAGGAGAAGCCTCTGTGCTTAAAGAATATGTTGGTGTTTTTGGGAGAGCATTGCTCTTAGATGCTTAAGTATTTTGAGAGAGCATTGCTCTTGGATTCTTAAGTGGAGGAGAAGCCTCAGAGAGAGCAGGCAGACTTTAAGATTTGTTTACAAGAATGGCTAAGTGCCGCTGTCAAAGAATTTGTTTATTAGAATGCATACTGCGCAGATGGCATACAGTATGGGGGTGTCAATATAATTAAACCAAAATGCAGAGTGGATATTTTTGTTATTTGATCCACATTAGCATGGTGGTCACTTATTGTTTACGTTATGATCTGGATGCGGCTTTTCAATATGTTTACTCTACGTTATGTGGTTTTGTATGTAAATATGTCACTCCCCTTCCCTTAAAGAGAAGCCTATACTTGGGCTGGGATTGATGGATATAGTAGGGGTAATGGAACGTCTTCCATTTCTATTTGTTGTGCTGTGTTTTGATTTTGATTTTTTCTTAATTTTAGTTTTGCATACAGCATCATAAATATAAGTACAATAAAATAAGTATAATGATGACAGTAGTCATAAATATGTAAAGTGTAATATTGTTTTGTGAAATCATTTCATTAATGTCGTTGTGTTTAACAGTTTTTATTTTTGTTATGTTAAGTGGTGTGTATAATGGTGTCAAATCTATTTCTGGTTTAAAGAGATTTTCACTTAAAATTATGCTATTGATTTGTTTAATGTTTAATAATGTTGGTGACACACTCATTGTTTATTTCTTTATTTTCGTTATTGTAAACTTTATTTTCTCTTTCAAAATATGATTGTGTGTCTGTGTATTCTAGCTGATAGCCGTTCGAGTCTGGGTAAGGGATTATTTTTACTGTATTTATTTATGAAAAGTTAATAGGTATGTGAGATATGATTAATAATTGGTTATCATTGTAATTAATCCAAGTGGATGTTTTTATGTTTAAAATATTTTGGCTGTTTACATTCTCAAGTTTATCGTAGTTTAGTAGTTTGGGATTAAATAGACCGAGTCTGGAAAGCTGCATTCCCATTTCCACATCTTCTATGTATTCTGTAAACTGCATGAGTTCATATAAAAGACTGTTAATGATGTTGCTGTCGTTTTCATAATTCTGTATCTTTTGCATTCCGTCATTTATTAATTGAATAGCGTCATTGAGTTCATGTAAATTTACCGAGTTATGGGCGTTTGTTTCAAGTTTCCTCTGTATATCCACTCGATCATTTTCGTCAATTGTGCCAAATAGGTATTTAAAAACTGAACCCACAATGTTAATAAGTCCCCGTTTATTTCTATGTCGCAAGGCTATTCCAGCTAGTTCTCTTCTCATTTTGTTGTATAAAAATTTGACCTGGGGTGCATGGTAGTCGGTACGTAGTCTTTGCTCAAAATAATCAGCTATGGTGTCTATTTCAGTTAAATTGATTCTCAAGCAATGATGTTCAAAGGATGATGGTATCTGGACTGGTTTATCAGAAAAAATGAGATATCCGTGGTTTGTGTCAATATTATTAATTTCAATTTGTTGTCCATGAACTGTTGTGATCAGCATCAGCAACAATGTTATCAAGTGCCAGGTGCCTGTGAAATTGAGAGCTGATTATTTTTCTTTCGTTTTTTGAATTGTGTTTTGTAGTAGTGAGTAATTCTATTTCTATTAGTAATTTTATAATGATCAGAGTCAGTCTGCTCCACATTTTTTGTTGGCTTAAAAGGATTTTCTAATTTGCCTTTCTGTAGTGGATCTTTTCTGTATCTTGTGTCGACTTCGTACTCCACTCTGTCATTATTTATTTTGTTTATTTTGTTTTCTTTGTTTTGTTGGGTATCTAATATTGGTTGTCCAGCGTAGAGAAATATGTGTGCAGGGGTCTGTCCAGTGGTGTCGTGTTTGGTTTTATGATTGTATATGTTAAGTACTGTTTCCATTTTGCTCAATTTGGTTTCTTCGTCATCGGATGTTTTGATTATGCGAATCTTTTCATTAATTGTTTTATGTAGTCTTTCTATGCCCGCCACACCAGTTTTTGTTGTGTTAAGCTGCAATTCGACTTCCTCACTCTCCAGCCATCTATTGAGGGCTAAACTGGAAAATGCGCCGTCTCTGTCCGCCTTTAGTTACTTTGGCTTGCCAAGCTGGTTGAATATGCGCATAAGCGCGTTTTTGCATTCTATCCAGTCTTTTGTTTTTATTTCTTCTAATGTGGCAAATTTCGAATAAATGTCTATGCAACTAACGTAATGTTTGCCTTCGGATGAGTAAATGTCTATCATGAATTTTTCGCGGCAATGTTCTGGTTTGGGTGTGGTTTTCATTGGCATGTCTGTATTTCGGTGCTCTGTTTTTGCCAGATTGCAAATACTGCACTCATTTATTATATTCTGAATAAGTAGCTGGCTATTAGGGAAATAGTAAGTTTCTCCGAAAAGTTTAGTAGTTTTCTGTATGCCTGTGTGTAGAAGTTTTTCATGAGCAGTCAAGATCAATTCCTTAAATTCCGCATAAGTGGTTGTATATTTGGTGTTTATGGCTAATTTATGTGCGGCCTGAATGACTTCGAAATCAGCGTCACTCTCAATATACAACGCACTTTTCTTACCACAAAAATGGTCTATCAAATATTGTTCGGCTTTTTCCCTGGTCATAATGTCGTAAAATATTTGGGTGATGTGTTTTTTGAAATATTTCGTAACTTTAATGTCTGGTGGTCCTTTTGAAAATATAACTTGTCTGTTAAATGTATTTAGAGGTCTTTCTGTAATAAAAATTAAATCACTATTGTCCTCTTCTGCACTATGTTGGGTTTGTTCGCTCAAATATGTCTCCTCAAGTTTTATTCTGGACAGAGCATCCGCCACGCAATTTTCTTTTCTTTTTATATATTTTATATCAAAATCGAATTCGGATAATTTTACTCTCCATCGGGTCAGTTTTGAATTTGGGTCTTTCATACGGTACAACCAGCTCAATGGTTGATGGTCACTGGATATTTCAAAGTGTCTTCCAAGTAGGTAGTGTCGAAAAGTCTTTGTCGCCCATACAATTGCTAAGAGTTCTTTTTCAATTGTGCTGTAATTTATTTCGTGTTCATTAAGTGTTCGGCTAATGTAGCTAAGTGGGTGTCCATCTTGTGACAGTACTGCCCCCAAAGCGACATCACTTGCGTCTGTGGTTAAAGTGAATTTCTTTGTAAAGTCGGGTACTTTAAGAATTGGGTCTTCTGATATTAGATATTTTAATTTTTTAAATGCAGAGTCATATGGGTTGGTAGTGTCAATTTTCATGTTCTTTTTTAAACACTTAGTCATGGGTTTGGCTATGTCTGCAAAGTTTGGAATAAATTTACCATAATATCCTGTCAGTCCAAGAAAAGCTTTTATTTCTTTTGGTTTAGTGGGAATCGGATATTTTTGAATGGCTTCAATTTTTTCAGGGTTTGGTTTTATTCCATCTGGTGTTAGAACATGTCCTAAAAATGTGGTTTCTTGCTTGAGAAACTCACATTTGTCAAGCTGTAATTTAAGGTTGGCTTTTGCTAATTTTTTTGAAAACTAGTCCGAGCGATTGCAGGTGTTCATCAAGGGATGTCGAGAATACAATTATGTCGTCCAAATACACAAGACAGTGTTTGTTTAAGAGTGGTCTTAAAATATCATTCATGCACCGTTGAAAGGTGGCTGGCGCGTTTTTTAATCCGAATGGCATGCGCAAATATTCATAATGACCGTGCTTGGTAGAAAAGGCTGTCTTTGAAACTGATTCTGGATCCATTTCGATCTGGTGGAAACCCTTTGCCAAGTCTATAGTTGTGAAGTAATTACATCTGCCCAATTTTCCCAAGATTTCGTCCATGTTTGGGATTGGGTGTCTGTCTCCTACTGTTATTTCATTTAATTTTCGGTAGTCTATTACAATTCTAAATTTCTGTTTGCCTGATCCATCTTGTTTCTTTGGAACCACCCAGATGGGGCTATTGTAAGGTGAATTACTGGTACGTATAATACCTTGATTTAGCATATCTTGTATTTGGCTTTCGACCTCCTGTTCATAAGCCTGTGGGTAACTGTATTTAGAGTAAAGTGGTAGATTGTGCCCTTTATTGATAGTATGTTTGGTTTGATTAGTAAATGTCAACTTATCACCTTCATGGTACTGTATGTCATGGTATTGCTGCAGGAGTGCGCACAATCTTTGTTTTTCTTCGTTATTTAAATGTTCCAATCTGTATAGGTCTGATTCTAAAATGGGTGAAATTTTATTTGGCTGTCTGAGCATGGTGTCAGGTATCATATTTACATTTTGAAAATGACTCTGTTCATGTGTTGCTATTCCTTCTATTAATTTGTATTTGTTGTTGTAAAGAGTTACCTCTTGATCGCGGTAACTTATTGTTGCTTTTGCTTCTGCTAAAAGTTTTCTTCCTAATAAAAGATCGTAATTCTCAGAGAAAGGGTGCAATAAAAATTCATTTATTGTTGGGAACAAAATCTTTGAAGGTATGGTTATACTTTTGTTGACAATGAGCGGTCCATTGCTGGTATGAATAAGAGTATTAGTATTCTGGATTGGTAAGTCAAATATATTTTTAGATGTCATGTTAACTGTTGATCCGGTATCAATAAGGCATTTCAAATTATTTTCTTTGTATTTAATTGTTATATATTGGGGTTTTCCAAGGCTTGTGGCTGAAAATTTTCGGCCTGTTCAACATTGGGTTCTTGGTTGTCATTGTTTGTCTCGTCTGTATTAATCTGCTGTAACTGTTGTGTTCTTTGTAAATTTTGGTTGTTTTCGTCAATTTGATATTGATTCTCTGGATAATAGTCTGAATGGTCGTAAGTTGGATAATAAAAATAGTCATATGGAACACACTGCTGATAAAAAGCGTCCTCTTGATATAATGTTTCGCCAACACTCATCCCAGTCTGTCCACTATTAGCTGGTCTTAATCGTTTTATTGGTCGATTGGGTACATATGAACTTGAATTTTGTGTTGATTGTTGATTTTGATATTGGGGTTGTTGTCCGAACCTATTCTGATCGAATGCATTGTTTCGATTGGTGTTAAAAATTGGTCGAGGTGTAAAGTTTGTACGTTGATTTGGTTGAAAAGCATTGTTTTGTTGGCTTGGTTGAAAAACATTGTTTTGTTGGCTTGGTTGAAAAACATTGTTTGGATTAGGGTGGTAGGGTATTGGATGACGATAAAGTGGGTTATTAGTTGGTGGTGTTTGATAAATTTGTGGAGCTTGATATGGTATTGGTGAATTATAATGTAGGAAAGGTGTTGGATATTTTCTGATATTGTTAGACTGATTAGTATTTTGATTAAAGGACTTTTGTGGCTTATCAGAGAAATTTCGTTTTTGGACATGTGTACTTGTATGATTTATTTGTTCGTACATGCCCTTCTCTTGTAAAAGGTTTATAAGTGATCGCAAATCTGGTATGTTGTGGTTATTTATTCTTAAATAAATGTGTGTAGGTAATTTTTCAATTAGTGATTCTATACTGGATCTTATTAATTTCAAATAAAAAGTCTTTTCTTCAAGATCTTGCTCTAATTCAAGCTTACTAGTAAGTGTTTGTCTGCGGCTTTCTGCTTCTTCCAGGAATGCTCGTACATTGCCTCGAAATGGGGTCTTTCGAAACTCTTCTAAAAGAACGTGGTTAGGGGTCTGGGGTTTATAGTTGAGTACCAATTGTCTTCTAAGCTGCTGCCAGGTGTACATGTCATAGGCTCCAATGCAGCGCATAACTTCTCCGCTGATGCTGCGTTCAATATGCCCAAATATGATCTGCTGTTGGCGTTCATCTCCGGTAGCATAAAGAGCCAGTATGTAATCAATTCGACTCACAAAGGTGTATAGTGAGCCTGGATCACCGTTGAATTTCTCCACATTGCCAATCTGGTAGGCAACCTGGGTCATGTTGCTGTCTGATAGTGGTGGCACAATTGCTGGTTCTTGAGCCATTTTTGATTTTTGGATTATTTATTTATTTTTATAATATATTATTTTTTTTTTTTTTTTTTATTATTATTATTTAGTTATTATATTATTATTATCGTGTATTTTTTTTTTTTTTAAATATTGTTTAATTTAAAATGTTGTCTTTTTATTTATTATTCTTATTTTTAATTTTTATCAAATAGAATTTTCACTTATTTACTTATTATTCTTATTTTTAATACGTTTTAATTTTCGCTTATTAATTTATTATTCTTATTTTTAAATTTTTTTTTTTTTAAGATAGGTTTTGATTTTCACAAGGGTTGCACTATAGCTTTTTCGTGGGTCTTTGAGGTAACCAATTGGATTTACAGCCTCTCACAAATTCAATAGCGTCTTCCTGATAATAAATTCAGGTTTGTTTAGGCAAATTGTGATTTTTCGGTTTCACTTTATTGTCGAGGTTTAATTAAAAACTTAAAGCGATATTAACCGTCACGTGGGTGCCCGTTAGCCTGGTACTTTTGTCAGTGAACAAAAAGAACACAGGAATTGGCAAATCTGGTTACCGCATCAAGGAACTTTAACACTGATCACATCGACTGCGCCAATTGCAAATAAATGGTTGCAATAAATAGTTTTGAGTCTATTAAATGGACCGTTCCGAATATGAACTAAGACCAACGCTGAAAATTAAGTTTTGCCAAAATAAAACGAATCAAAATTTCGGGATCGATTGTGTTGTTTATTGATTAACGTTCAGCTTAAGACTAAAAATCAAATGAAAGTGAAAATGAGGAGAAGCCTCTGTGCTTAAAGAATATGTTAGTGTTTTTGGGAGAGCATTGCTCTTAGATGCTTAAGTATTTTGAGAGAGCATTGCTCTTGGATTCTTAAGTGGAGGAGAAGCCTCAGAGAGAGCAGGCAGACTTTAAGATTTGTTTACAAGAATGGCTAAGTGCCGCTGTCAAAGAATTTGTTTATTAGAATGCATACTGCGCAGATGGCATACAGTATGGGGGTGTCAATATAATTAAACCAAAATGCAGAGTGGATATTTTTGGTATTTGATCCACATTAGCATGGTGGTCACTTATTGTTTACGTTATGATCTGGATGCGGCTTTTCAATATGTTTACTCTACGTTATGTGGTTTTGTATGTGAATATGTCACTATATGTATATATATTGTGTGGCATACACGGTTCGTTATGATCAAAAATTAAAGAGAAAAGAATCAACTATATAAATTTAACAGCAATCGATCTCCAAATCTCTGTGTTCGTCTGCTTCTCTTGATGCTTCTTTTATACAGTAGACGCTGACTAATGTTACATCAAAGATCTTTTGACCGTAGTCCCAATGTCGGGTTGGTAATGTTAAATACGATCACCATCCATGTGGTGGGGTGGAGTGGTTATACAAAGTCGTGTTTCATGTTACACGCAGGTTGCTTGACCAAGGTCGCTTGCAGTGGTCTGTATTTTTCCGTTCTTATTTTTTGATCATAAGCAGCTTTCCGTGTGTTCTCTTACGAATATTAAAATTAACGACAAAATGGTCGCGTTTACTTGGTTGTTCCTTGCGGTGTACCCACACACCACCTAACGGGATCCTACTAGGTTTGTTTCCACTCTCTGCCTTTAAAAGCTTACTGTTTGAAGCTCTCTGTGATTCGCTACCCAGAGCTCAACGGCACATCATGCATTGGCTAGCCTTTATGAAAAACGAATGAATATATACCAACATTTATTGCAGCATTTTTCCAATCTCCGTTCCAAGCCACAATACAAGCACCCTCATTACACCAGCGTCCACTTCAAACATTCCAATCCCAATGCTTTCAATTCCGCGGTTTAAATTGGGCGTCTTTCTAGGAAAGTTTTTTGCCGCTCAACAAAAAAATATTCTCTATCCAACATTTAAAAATTTCACTTGCTGAAACAAGCATTGCCTGAAAGACGAACAGGATCTGGGTCACCTGATTTTGACTATGAATAAAGCAGCCACTTCCGCACATTTAGCGTCTAGTACTTGGGGTCATTGTCCTGGTAAAATTTAAAATCACTTCTATCGTTCTTATAAAAACCGAATTTTTTGGCGATGTCAGATTGCATTTCAAAATGTTTAAATATTGTTCTGCATTCATTCTCTGAATGCCAAATCTCAAACTCCTCGACTAGATATGCATCCCCAAATCATAACCGACAGTTTGCCAAATTTGACTGTCGGTATGATCAAAGACACTAGAATAACAAGATGCGTAACGGACAAACATTCAATGTATTGGTTTGGCACTATGAAGCCACTTTTTTGGTGACGGCCAAAAATGCCCTCTGTCCGCTCGCTTACGGTGAGAGAAATCTAAAAATAGAAGAAACGAATTTACATATTTGGGGAGTTATGGACAATTTCGTAGCAATATGATGAAATTGCGTGCTGTTTAAAAATGCATTTTAAATAATAAAATTGGATCATTACATACATCACATTAAGTCAAATGACTTAATAAATATACTTAATAATTAAAGCAAATACAAAGGAAATTATTATAACTACTGTAATTTAAAACATACATTTTCCAAAAAAGAACACATTACATTGACAAATAAATATTTAATAAAAATAATACGTAGTAGAAAATAAAAATTTATAAAATAAATAAAAATATGAAAACTGTTTGATGAAAAAGTCATATCTTGAGGCACGAAGTGCGGACACGAACAATCATTGCCTTATTAATTTTTACACGTCGCAAGCTGAATATTCTAATAATAAATATTCTTATATAAAGTCATTTTTGAAATTTTTTGTGATATTATGATATTATTAATAGTATTATATAATTATTGATATTATTTTTTTACATATTGATAAAAAAAAACATATAAACAAATAAAATCCATAAAGGTAAACAAAAAGCCCTTAATTTTGCATTGAAAGGCAGAAAATAGAATTTATTTTCTATGTGCAAACAATTTCTTGACAAACTGTATGTGATGAAGGAACACAATAGAGTCAACAGAGGAATAGAATAGAATGGAATAGAATAGAATAATTGAGAATATAATGGAATAGAATAGAATAAAATTGAATAGAATGGAATAGAATAGAATTAAAGTGAATAGAATGGAAAAGAATAGAAAAGAAGCGAATAGAATAGTAGAGTAAACAGCAAGAAGCAGTGAAACATTAAATGTGCGGTTATATTATTATTATTATTAAAAATTGGTAACCCGTTAATTTGTTTCAGCTTAACCACTGATCTATAGAAGCGCTTTCATCAATGGATTTAACAAGGTGAGCCGAGAATAACCAATATATTCTTGATCAGGAATATCAGGATATTGAGATCTCAGGAACTATAAAAGCTAAAAGGTTGAGATTCAGCATACCGGTTCTAGAGACAAAGGCGCAGCGCAAGCTTGTTGACCCATGTCGGCACGCCCACTTTAACGCCCACAAACCGCACAAAACTCACTTGTTTATTAGTCTTGTACATTTCTATTGATTTGTAAAAAAAATAGAATTTCCTATTGAATTTCCGTTGAATTTCCTAATTTTTCTTATTTAGTAAATAATAAAAAAAAAGTAATCGTATTGAAGACGATTATTATTATTATTATTGCACGATTGTTAATAGAGTTAGAACAGTTATGTAAACTAGGTGTAGAATTAAAAAAAATGCGAATAGTTTATCTTAGAATTATTGTTATTATATACACTTATTGAATAAAATCCATTTATAATTTTTGAGTAGAAACTCCAATTTTTAACTCCATGCTGACCCGAGAACTTCCGTAGACCAATTGTATAAAAGGGGACAATGCAGAATAAATTTGGAATCGCGTTGGCCATGGCAGAGTGGGCAATTATCACCTCCACTGACATCATAAGGTGTGCACTGAGAGAAACTCCCTGCCTATCCTATATCCTTTTTGCATAACTAACACTAGAGTCGAGTGAACACGCATAAAGTTATACTTTTTATAGATATGAATGAGCACCCATAGGCTGCAACCTCAGAAGAACACTACGACACTCGCTGACGAGAGAGAGCCGTAATAAAATGCGTGCGGGTTTAGCGGCAGGGAATACCACCAGCTCAACGTTGTTTGTTACAAATTCTTTGGAAAAATACTAATAATTTAGAAAGAGTAAGATTATTTATATAGTGTGAAGAAATATAAATCAGTGTAGTAAGAAAACATATTTTTTATAGCGCCCGGTACCCAAATTTCTCAGAGTATTAGTCAAAAAAGGGGAGCTGCCATTTTAGTTCAGTTTTTTTATACAACGTACCCGAAGACTGAATCCCGGACGAAGACCTTTCTTTTTGGTGAGAACGGCTCCTATTAAAACTGGAAAGAGCTTTCCGGGGTAGCAGTACTCGTTTGGTGACAATTTGACCACCAGCCACAATTTCCAGAACACTGCTAGCAGCACCTTGCCAACGGCTTCCCGTTCTTATTGACTGAGCGAGTCCGCCGAAGAGAATTTATACAACGAGTGTTTTGAGAAAGACAGCTTGGTTAAAAGGAGGAGGAGATTTCGGAAAACGAGGGATTGTAAAAAAGAAGGCGAGAGGCTGAGATCAATGAGCAAGACTGCTACGTCATGACGTTCGGCATGAAGCAAGTCACCGAATTGAGACACAGGACGCTTAAGATCCTTGACGGGATAACGCGGTATGAATCAGAGGCCTTGCTACAAAATATGTCGAGATCCGACCCTGAAGTTGAGTCCGATACTAATTAAACAGGCGAACCCAATCTCAGCAAGAAAAAAGGGCGTGGAAGGTTTGCGTGAAAAGCGAACCCGTTAGCTACCTTTAGTCCATCTAACACAGCAACTACTTGCTCATGTGCCCAGCACCCAACAGGACACTGGAGTGCGGTAGCTACGCCAAGCAGATTAAGAGACAGAATGTTGCGGCTCGCACGTAGGATGGCTGAGAGCATACGTTCATCTGTTAGTCTTCGTAATCTGCTTATGAATCTTACTATCAAACAAAAACCGCTCTTTACGATTAAAAAACACTTGGCGATCATAACTTATCACACTAATATTCATATATATACATATATATATCAATATCAATATATTCTATATCAATTCTATATATATAATATGTAATATATATATAATAGTGTGAATGCGAACCCGAAATTTTTCTGGGATATCGACAGATATTGGGGATATTGGGATATAAAATGAGAAAAAAATTTTAACAAAAATTAAAAGCGGAGAGCGCTACAGCGAACAGGTCTTTTCTAAGCATACAGTGATAGCAGACAACTGTATGTGTGCACACGTATGCTCATGCATTGTAAATTTGACAAAATATGCCCCTCACCTTAGAAGTTCTTTGACTTTAAATCTATATTATTTTTGATCAATTGGCACCATGCGAAAAATTCTTGTTTTGCATTGCGCTAACGTTATTATTATTTGAAAATAGATTAGAAATAGCCAAATCTATGTACATATCACAAAATAAATTTCAAAAATGACTTTATATAAGAATATTTGTCATTAGAGTATTCATCTTGCGGCGTGTGCTTGTGTCCGCACTTCGTGCCTCAAGATATGAACAAAGCAAAGACACTAGAATAATTCTAGTGTCTTTGATATGACTTTTGCAATAAACGTTTATCATATTTTTGTGAAATTTATGAAATTACAGTAGTTATAATAATTTCTATTGTACTTTCTTTAATTATTTAGTATATTTATTAAGTCATTTAACAATAAAAGTATTTCAAAAAAAATATTTCGCATTTAAAAAATTGTCAGATGAGAGACAAATTAGAATTGAACATAAATATAAATGTGTAAACGGTAGCTAATTCGAGCGGCGATTTTAACAAACAAATTTAAAAGGCTTTAAAATTATAATAATCAGGGCGCGAATTTTTAAAAATTATTTTATTTTATCATATTGCTACGATATTGGCAAAAACTACCCTAATATGTATAATTTAAATTCGTTTCTTCGATCAGAATTGATTTCGGCCCGAAAATCGTCTTCTAGCACAACACGCACACATATACGCGTTCTCGTCTCTTGTTTTTACTCACACAAGCAAGCAAATTCTATTTTTAGATTTCTTACGCTCTCAGCGGGAGCGAGCGGAAAGAGAGCAATTTTGGCCGTCACTAAAAAAGTGGCTGCACAGTGCCAAACCAATGTATGGCCGTTACGCATCTTGTTATTCTAGTGCCTTTAGTCAGCTCAACTCGGCTATTGATCCTGATCAAGAATATATATACTTTATACATTCGGAAACGCTTCCTTCTGCCTGTTACATACCTTTCAACGAATCTAGAATACTTGACTTTCGTTTATATCTAATTACTAAAAACTTACCCATTCGACAGGCTCTATCAAGGTAGTTCAGTCGCAGAGATGTTATTCGGTTACAGCTCACCGCAATGCCTAATATCAGGTCAGGTATCGGAAAACACTTCCTAGAAAGAATATTTGCTATACCTAATAATACCATTAACTACAAAGACAAGCTTAACTTATTGCATACAACATTTATATTTACATAGTACAAAAATAATGATGAACTTAATTTTAATGCTGTATAAGATACTGTGATAGTCCATTTTAGGAATCATTAATTATAAACATGGAAGTTGTGTTAGCTTTAGAGTGGGCGTGGCCAAATGAGTCAATAAATTTCTTCTGTATCTTTGTCTATAGAATCTGTATTCTTAATCTCAACCTTCTAGCTTTTATAGTACTTGAGATCTCGACGTTCATACAGACGGATTCCATCTATGTGTCTTCTGATGTTCTTATTCTCGCCATTTTAATTAAAGTCGCCGAAGATAATTGTTTTTCCACGTGTTCTTTTGACTTCGATGTGCCCACGCCAGGTGAGCCTTCGGTCGAGGTGCACTCCAAGATAAGTAACTTCATTTGCTTTCGGGAGTACGTTGTTGTTCAAAGTGATCGAAGGGTAGTCTTGCCGGTTAAGTGTGAATGTTACTTGCTTACATTTTTGTTCGTTTATTTAGATTCGCCAATCAGATAGCCACCTCTCCACAGCCACTAAGTGACGAGAGACTGAGATGTTGCTTGTAGAGGACATTTGGATCGACTTAAAATCGCTGTGTTGTCGGCAAATGTAGAAGTCGTTAGCAGTCTGCTTGTGGGTATATCTGCTCTATAAAGGACGTATAGCGTAGGTCCAAGTTCGCTGCCTTGGAGAACTCCAGCGTTTATAGCGTGGTCATTGGACATATCATAGTTACACCTCAGCAAAGGCTCTGTTGTAGAGATACGACTTCAAGAGTTTGTGGGTGTTTTGGGGAAGCATTGCTTTGATGTTAAACATTAAACCGTCTAGCCAGACCTTGTCAAATGCCTGGGAGACATCCAGAAATATTCCTGTGCAATATTCGCGTTTTTCGAAAGCAGTTCGTATTTCTGATGTTATTCGATTGACTTGTTCAATGGTTCCATGTTTCTTTCGAAAGCCGAACTGATGCGCTGGAATAAGGTTACGTGTTATCAGGTAGGGGGTGATCCGGGTCATCAGACATTTTTCGAAGAGTTTCGAAAGACAAGACAATAGGCTTATTGGCCTGTATGATGAGGAAACTGAAGGGTCCTTTCCTGCCTTCGGTATCATTACTATGATCGACTTTTTCCATCTCTCTCTCCGGGGCCCATCCGCCTGCGATGGTTCTTAAAGATGAAATAGTTTCTGTCGGGGTAGTTAAACTGGGATGGGCTTTCCATATTGAGTTTTTACTGCTGGATGTTGATAGTTTTTCTATATAGCGACGTTGGGCGTTTTTCTCTTCTTGCCAGAGTGCATTGGAGAGTTTACGTGAAGCATTTATTAGTCTTTGCTTTGCGAATTGCGATCTATGCCACTCCCGTCGCATACGTCGTTTTTGAAGATCGAGCCCTAGGATGACAAACCTTGCCATCGAGCGGCTACGAGGTGCACTCTCAATTTTTGGTGTAGAGATGCCGGCAGCTGCAGCTAAGACACTCTCGAGAGTATTTGTTGCGGATTCAATATCGGCGTCAGAGTTAAGCCTTGGATTCAGCGTGATATGTGAGCTTATATAGTTTTTGTACTTGATCCAGTTTCATCTCTTTGCGGTTGAGAAAAATACGTCTGTGTTTACTTCTTTACTTACATCCCTGGGCTGCGAGGTGCACTCTCAATTTTTGGTGTAGAGATGCGGGCAGCTGCAGCTAAGACACTCTCGAGAGTATTTGTTGCGGATTCAATATCGCCGTCAGAGTTAATTTGATTGTCATGATGAAATTGAGTTATTTAAAGTTTAAGCCGTGAAACGCCGTTGGCGTTCTCTCTTCTCTCTCTTCTCTTTACTTGGACCTTAGTTTCGTGGATGCTGTCCTTTTTTTGGGGTATTATGCGGAAGTTGTATTTTCGAACAAGTTCAATTATTTTGTTTACAAAAGTATTCGAGCTTTTCTCTGTATCATCAGTGCTGGGGGGTAGATCCTCATCGTTATCTACCAGTATTCCAAATCTATTGGTATACTCTTGGGTCTCAAATCGCTGACGTAGATTGTTCCGATTCATCTTTGTTTTGTTTCCCGACGCAGAATTTTGTGGACTCAATTTTCTTTTTATTTGGATGTCGCGATCTATTCCAGTCTGCAGGGTCGACCCAACTTTCTTGCTTACATTTTGCTTAAGTGTTGTCGCAGCGGTAGCGTTTTGTTCTAGTGTTTTTGTTTTGATCGCTGGCTTTGGCACACATAAGTCGGCAATTGTGGCTGCTAATTTTGCTTGCAATGCAAATGCAAGTGTGGTCGTTGACACAACGGTTGTCGCTGAAGACACGTTTACGGTTGTTGTTGTTGCCGATGCGATTGCCTTTGTAAGAGAGGCAACAGTGCTGGTGGTTACAGCAGCTAAGCTTGAAATGGTAGGTTTGGTAGCCGTGACTAGTGGGGTGTATGTGGTTGCTGTTGTTGTTAGCTGTGGCATTGGAGAAGCGCACTCTTCGCTCCAAGATTTTGGAACTGTGCTTGGCAATGCCGGAGAGCAAGAGCGCGCTCTCGGGTCTTGGGGGGACTAAGCGTTTCCGTAGAGACGAACGAAAAATACGCGTTCTTTCGAATTGATGAGAGCCGGCGCTCGTCTTCACGTATTTCGTTTTGTGTGTACACATTTTAATAAGTAAAAAATTAATTTATTTTAGATGACAGTTTAGTTAAATTTTAACCAACTAATCAAAAACACAAGCGTGTTTGATATTTGATTAAATCACGGTAACTATGAATGCTAGAAATATGGACAAGGTTGTAAGAGTGTTAAAATTCCGAACATACGCAGATGCCAAATGCGGTAGGAGGGCCTGCATTTAGCCAGTTACGCAACAAATCAGAAAGAAAATGTAGAGAGCGAGAGTGATACGTCGTAAGCTTGAGCAGAACAGCAGTAGACAGTGTCTGCATTGACTTTGGATCGAGAGACGGGAGACACCAAGGAATAACAGTTGAAGAAGGCTTTTATAAGCAGGCCGAACGGTTGGAGAACAAGAATATGAGAGAACAACCCGAAGCGACGTAAGCAGCAAGGGAGCTACAACCGCAAATCGCTACGTCGAGAGGTTCGGAACAAAGTAAGTCACCGGATTGAGGAACAAGTAGCTCAGGTCCAATAAGAAAAACACTTCTTAGCTACACCACCAATCGAGACCAGACCCTGGTAGTGATTGAACAGGCGGGCCCAATCCTAGCAAGGACCCGCGTCCGTGGCGGGATTGTGGTTAAATCCCGGTCAACTAATTCGAGTCGTACCGGGGCTGCCGGTCAGAGCAAACGGGGTTGACATGTTCCCCCAGCGGTTGCCTGGAAGACGATAGCAACTCCTATCCCAGTAGTCAGCCCGGCACCCAGCTGCGTAGACCGCGCCATCTAATTTGCTAGTTTTGTATTTCCAATAGATTGGATTAAATCAAATATTTATATTTATGTTTTATTTTATATTGTTGTATATAGGAAGCCTTTTTTTAATAGCGACACTGTAAAATACAACATTATACCTGCTTGAGAATCACAAATACTAAATATTTCAACAACATTAAATGAAATCGGCGTAACTATGGACTTATCACTTAGATACGGTTAGCCTCTCACAGTCGAGTTTCAATAGACTTTATACATCTCAATAACGTTACCTTATCTATACAAATTAAGTTTTCCGGCAAATCGATAGAAATTTAAAGACTTATATGAAAAATATATTTCAAAAATGTGGACGTGGCAATACTAGGCGGTTTTAAGCGTTAGAATGGACGTGGTAAAATTTTTTTGCCAAATCGAAAAAAAATTTACAAGACTAAAAAAGACCCTGAAAACATATCAACAAAAATTTTTAAAAAGCGTGGACGTGGCAATTTTTTTTCGGTTTGTGGGCGTAGGAGTGGGCTTGGCAGCATGGGTCAACTTACAACTAATCATAGGAGAAACTCTTCGGAACCATCAGATTCCATATTCTGAAGAGTGTAAGTGTAGTTTTTGCTTCATAACGCTTTTTGATAAATTAATTAATCGATTGCGTTATAGGATGGCTTGCATTTGAATAATTTTAAAAATAAACAGACGTTTTGGTTAAAGCGTAATACATTTTGGGCCGCATGGCCTCTGAACAGAACGTTGCGTGTCGATGCCGATCGAAATCTTATTCTCCAGTCTACACAGTTCTTATTTAATAATACGAACCGTATTCATCGTTGGGGACTTATCGATATGGTCTAACATAAGTAATAAATATCTTGTGGGACTTATCGTTATGATTTAACATAAGAAGTATTTTTCGTTTTACAGTTGGCCCTTCCTAATTGAAATTTAGGAGTCCCTGCTGGGGTCGTGTGGAAGGTTTGAGCAAAGATACTAGAATAACAAGATGCGTAACGGCCATACATTGGTTTGGCACTATGCAGCCACTTTTTTAGTGACGGCCAAAATTGCTCTCTTTCCGCTCGCTCACGCTGAGAGTGTAAGAAATCTAAAAATATAATTTGCTTGCTTGTGTGAGTAAAAACAAGAGACGAGAACGCGTATATATGTGTGCGTGTTGTGCTAGAAGACGATTTTCGGGCCGAAATCAATTCTGATCAAAGAAACGAATTTACATTGTACATATTAGGGTAGTTTTTGCCGATTTCCTAGCAATATGATAAAATAAAAGAATTTTTAAAAATTCGCGCCCTGACTATTATAATTTTAAAGATTTTTAAATTCGTTTGTTAAAATCGCCGCTCGAATTAGCTACCGTTTACACATTTATATTTATGTTCAATTCTAATTTGTCTTTTATCTGACAATTTTTTAAAAGAGAAATATTTTTTTTAAACACTTTTAATGTTAATGTTACATCACATTAAGTCAAATGTCTTAATAAATATACTAAAGGAAGTACAATAGAAATTATTATAACTACTGTAATTTCATAAATTTTCCAAAAAGAAGAAATATATATATCATAAAATTAATACGAAGTAGAAAATAAAAATTTATAAAATAAATAAAAATATGATAACTCTTTATTGCAAAAGTCATATCAAAGACACTAGAATTATTCTATTGGTCATATCTTGAGGCACGAAGTGCGGACACAAGCACTCAACAATCATTGCCTTATTAATTTTTCACACACCGCAAGATGAATACTCTAATGACAAATATTCTTATATAAAGTCATTTTTGAAATTTATTTTGTGATATGTACATAGATTTGGCTATTTCCAATCTATTTTCAAATAATAATAACGTTAACGCAATGCAAAACAAGAATTTTTCGCATGGTGCCAATTGATCAAAAATAATATAGATTTAAAGTCAAAGAACTTCTAAGGTGAAGGGCATATTTTGTCAAATTTACAATCCATAAGCATACGTGTGCACACATCCAGTTGTCTGCTATCACTGTATGCTTAGAAAAGACCTGTTCGCTGTAGCGCTCTCCGCTCTCTCGCTCTCTTACAAAAATTCGAGAGAGCCTGGAGCCACCTCTAGAGCCACGGCAAAAAAATCGTGTGCCAAAAAATCGTATGGCGTTACGCATCTTGTTATTCTAGTGTCTTTGGTTTGAGCTTATCGGATGAGTAGATCGTCTTTTGAATCATGACCATACAGAAACCATATAATCCACATGAATCGTTCCAAATAGTATAGGCGGCTTAATTTCTAGGTAGTTATAGTCTCCTTCGCGTCTACCTTCAGGTTGTTTGTTGAATGTTTTTATGTAGCCGTTTCGGAAATTTGCGCACTTAAGAAAACTAGAAAGGTTAGTGAAGCGACCAATCATTTTGTCCGTACCCATGAGTCGGGCTTTATCATGACATTCGTTAGGGATGTGAAATCTGAGTTGTTTCGGTACAACCCACAAAAGCTTATCGTTGTATTTGCTATATAAGCATCCCCCTTCTATTTTACATAGTCATCGATTTCTATCTTTCTTGCGGACTGTAATTTTTCCACAATACAAGGTATTTTCTTTTCATAGCCTCATCGATTATTGTCATGGATATTTTTAAGTCAGCGATGTTCATCTCGTACTCTGGTTCATGTGTAGCTCGGCTCATCGCGTCCACATGTTTAATGCGAGTGCCAGGATGCCTAGCCCATACCGGGCTAATCTTGTGATGAGTTCGCATTTTTCCATCGTTGTACGTAATGCGCTGCAATCAAATATAATATTTAAATCATTTCAACGGCTCTACAACGGCAAGAGCTTCTATTTAATATTTTTCTATTTTTGCTTTCGAAATACGCTGTTGACCAACTAGGGGAGTATGCGATTGGTAGCAACTGGTCATTATCCAGCTGTAGCATGACAATGCGTCTTACTTGCTGCTCCTATCCGAACTTTACATATTTGCGGAGTAGCTTTTATAGCAGTTCGGCGGTGAGCCAATAGAAAATTACAGCTAGGGCCTAGGAATTTGCGGACTTCGGTGATGATCTTTGGTTTCGGAAATTTTACTATGGCATTTGTCTTTATTTCTCATGGCCTAACACAACTGGCGTGTAACTGATGTCTTAGAAAACTGATGGTGTCATTAAAAAGTTTGCATTTATCGATGCTTAACATTAAGCCACATTCGCTTAATGCGCCTAACACCCGTGACCATTTGGGAGTAATCTCATGGAAAGAGTTGATGCCAACGAGGACGTCGTCCATGTAATGCCTTTTGCGCCTATTTTTGTATTTCATCTGGGGCAATTAAAGTCCGAACGGCATTCTCATCGTTACGAATACGGCGAAGATTCTGCTTTCCGGATCGATTGCCATTTGATAATACCCGCTGTTTAGATCGAGCGAACTTAAATATCGAATTTTATTGCCTTTTGGAGTCGTTCTTCGATATTTTTTGTCAGCAAATTTAAAGGCGTTATATGACGTTTATGGTATTATGGTAGTTTTCAAGAACAAAAGCCATAGTTTAATGCTCCACTTTGAAGTAGGGACGCTTCCGGCTTACTGTTGTTTTCGGTGTGTGGATGAACTTTATTGCATGTCGTACATCTGTAGCGTTTTTGCGTCATTAGGCACTCACTCAATTATATGTCCCAACTCCTGGTAGTTGTAGCATTTAATTCTCTTTTTGCACGTTGTACCCGTCTTTGTTTCATTATCCGTTGTTGCTTCTTGATCCGCACGTTTTAAAACCGAATCGTCAGTGACGTTACCTCGATGCATAGAGTACGCAATTGCTTCATCGTCGCTCCTTTGGACGAAGTCTAGTAGCCTCCGGCTTAACTAGAGGTCGAACCTAATTCAAATGCTGCGGATAACTGTTTGCTTAGCCTGGTGCATTTGTTTCATTTCGAGTTGTAATTACAAACGTTACAAACGTTTCCTAGATGTAGCAGGGTGTGGTGCTTAGATTCGCATGAACGGCAATTGCTGGAGTTGCACTGCCTCATTTGCCCAGTCTGAAGGCAATCTACTCTGAGTCGATTAACTGGGGTCAGGTTTTAAAAGCTCTGGCAAATATATATTTAACGTCCGGAATCATTTCAAGAAGGGCGGGGACCTACGCAAATCAGATTTTTTGTTACTTGCCACCTGATTGCCTGGCGCATAGCTTGCCATGGCGAGCTCCACATTCTGGATCGCTGCTCCAGAATGATGCCATGGATTCCCATGCTTGGAATTGAATTCTTAAAGATGCTTCTCCCATCTAGCATTGGATGAAGTACAGCAATTTTATATTGCCACAACGGTCATTTTAGGGACAGGACAAATCTATAAATAAATATCTTTGCGCGAGACTAAACTTTCAAACTCAGCTGCCATTTCTGATCTGATTTGCATTTCATGCTCACCGCCATATTACCAATCCTCTCCGCCTTGGGTCATTCGACATAATTTTGGCCATTTGATAATTCCGGAGCGAAACGGTACTACATTAACGGCCAGATCGCCTAACTGGATTCCCAAAGGTCGGCGGCTTCCTTATGATGCTACCATCGATAAGGCCAGAATGGCTATCTATTATCGTCGTGAACATAGAATAAAAGTCCAGCCAGTTAGCTTTGCCTTCAGCGAACAGTGAAAGAAATGGCGTCAGCGAAGCTTGAGTGCGGATGCAGCTTTTGCTAGGCACGCTTTAATATCTCCGCCCGAATTTAATACAGAGCTTGATACGAGCCCACACACGTTCCACTATATTACAATGTTTGTGCTTGTTTGAAGAGGCATGAAATCAAATAGGAATTTATATTGCAACATTATGTGGGTATTCTTCAAATACAATTTAAGTTGGATACTTTTAGAGCGCCCGTTTTGAAATGTAGATCACGCTCGTATATTTTGAAACTGTCTTTGGTTAATTGGTTTCCAAAGAAATTAGAGACTCAAAAAATAAATTCCAAATTACTGGGTAATAAAATGTTTCCGAATCGACAGAGAATACCTACAATCGTGTTGTTGCTTGAGATTGTAAAAAGATGTATAAAATTGTATATAATTATGTATATAGAAACGCAATAAAAACGAGAAAAGGAGTACCCATTCTAGTCGGACCCGTATTACCTTCAATTTGCTTTTAATCTAATTAACCTTTTCTACACGCTTAAAACAATCTTTCTTTTTTTCTTTCTACGAAAGCAAATCTGCTGCTGCGAAATAATAAAGTTAAAACAATACAAAGGGCATTCTGAGCTTCCTACCAAAAAGCAACGCATATATATATGTGCTCAGGAAATGGTAATTTTGTATATTGTTTCTGAGTTACGAAACTTTAAGTGACATTTTATTTCAATGTGTTATTAAGCATAAACATCACGCTGAGCTTTTTCCCATGCGGCAATCGGGCCATGCTCTGGGCGGTATTTCACATTGCAACCATCAGGCTCAAGGCGGTTGTCATCGCGAAGTTCTTCATAACGCTCACGTTCGTATTTGGTGAATCCCCACTTCTTTGAAACATAGATCTAAAAATATATTTAAGAAAAACATTGTTTTACAAAATCTGTTTTCTTAGTTTTTCGTAATTTCTGTAAACCATCTTAAGTTCGTGCGCACCGAAGCTTAAAAATTTAAACAAATGTACCTAATGGACCAAAATACGATTTTCCAAAACCGTCTTCAAAATTCTTTACCTGCACGAACCATAGTCGTAGTCTTACCAAATGACCGCTAACGGACTAAAGAATAAACATCCTTTAATGCTTTTTTTATACCTACTAGGAGAGTTTAGCGGAAACGGAAATAATTAAGTTAAGAAAAATAGTAGGAAGTATCGAGTGGTTATCAGCTTGCAACAAAGACCTAAGCGTATGCTCGACAAGCGCGGAAGATTCCACATTTCTCCTTTTTATCCCTAGCGAAATGCATTAAATTTTTGTCGAGGGTCTTGCGGGTTACACTAGCAATCATAAAATCTTTGCCTTAGTTAACGCCGATTTCGACGTGTTACCCAAAATCTTGTCACCAATTTGAACGAAAATAAGAAGTTTAAGATTCAACACTTTTTTCTTTTAAATGAGGTATATAGTTATAAATAATTTATAATACTATTTTAAAGTTCTTTAGATATTGATTTAGGTTCGCTAGTAATATTATTTTTAGCTCATTCCCAACAAATTAACTGTGGCGATATTAGAATAGCCTCGCCCATGACATGAAATAAAAGCGATTACTAATTTTCCATGTGGTTTGTTCAGACTTCGATGTTTGAAAAAATGGGTTAATATACTATTGGGTTAAATACTATTGTAAGTGACTCGCTATACTTGCCTTTTGACGTCCAGGGAACTTAAACTTAGCACGCCGCAAAGCTTCAATAACTTGAGCCTTGTAACGATCGCTAGAGCGGACAGACATAATGGGTTGACCAATACGAACTCGAGCAACCGTGCCCTGCGGTTTTCCAAACGCTCCTCGCATTCCAGTTTGAAGCCTAGTGCAAAAGAGGTCATAAGAATACAGTAGTTAACACAGATATGAAATATTATTTACCTATCAGCTCCAGCGCACGACAACATTTTGTTGATGCGAATGACGTGGAATGGATGCAGGCGCATTCTGATGTGGAACTGGTCCTTACCGCAGTACTTCACCAAGTACTTGTTGCAACAAATGCGTCCAGCTTCCAAAGCTTCACTACTCAGCTGTTCGTATTCATCAGAAACCAAATGAACACACAGGGGAAAATCCTCAACTGTAGCTTTTTTTCTTCCCAAATCAAATATACGAATTTTTGGATCAGGGACACCACGGCAAAACCGAGATTTAGGGTACGGCTTATTTTTGCAATAGCGGTAGCTGGAGGATGAAATAAGAGTTTTACTAAACGGACAGTTCATACAAAATTACTGATTTGCTTACCATCTAGCTGGTCGTCGGCCCATTTCGACTCCTGAAAAATAAAACAAATAAATAAAATATATGCTAACATCACAGCACAAAACAGAAACTTGGTAAGATAATATAAACTTCTATAAACATGAAACATATTAGATTTCCAAAGATCATTTACCGCTCACTAACCTCTTCCAACGAAGCACACGAGAAAAGGAAGACACGAACACCGGAAGCACAAAAGGTTTCGTCGCAAACCGATAATCATGTACTTGAGATAAGTGTTTTCCTTTGTTTTGAAACAATTTGAAATCAAAACTGAATTGCTTTATATGTTGTTCTCACTAAAATCTACATACTGTAAAATATGTATGTGTTCGTGTTCTTCGATACATTTTTATTGGAATAAAAAATATTTTTGGCGATTAAACGTCAAAGCTAAAAAACTACAACTAAATAAGTAAATTAGAATCTTACCTCAACCATAAGCACACCTTATGTTTTTCAACCCAGATTTGTGCTTATCATAACTAAGTCATTGGTATTCGGGCAGATAAATATAACAGTAACATTTACAAAAATTCACATTATATATATTACACTTCATGGTTTTGTATTTTAGCCATTTTCAGCAGTCATTTCGAACGGACCGCTAAGAGTTGTTACTATCCTAGAATAAAGTTACAAAGATTTATATGTTATAAGCAGCAGAAACATTGAGCTTACAATTGTATTGCTTCATTTATTATAGACCCAAACTCAGATAATCCGAATCAGACTAGGTGGCCAATCTCGTTTTGGATATCCAAAGTAGGAATGAGAGTATTTTCTGAGGCACACCAGATATTTTACGTAGTAACATAATCGGCAAAAGGCTGGAATGGTCTAGTCTTTTAACTGAACATTTCGAAGGCAGCTTACAGAATTGGATATCAAAGATTTTTTATTAATTTTTCTGTAATTTACAGACAGACAGAAAACAGACAGTAATAGTAGTCTCTTCCAATTGGCCTATCGACTAATTCACTTTGTGAATTTGAAATCAGGTCTATTGTTCTTATAAAAACCAAATGGCGCTGGATGTCAGATTGCATTTCAAATGTTTAAATAATGCTCTGCTTTCATTGTGATCAATATGAATGCCAAATCTCGAACTCCTCGACTAGATGCATACCCAAATCATAACCGACATTTTGCTAAACTTGACGGTTGCGGTTCTCCAGCGCAGTTAGCGCCTTACGCCACATTCTGTTGGGTCCATCGTCGTATAACACATCATCTTGGTTTCGTCGCAGAAAATTACGTTATTCCAGTAATCTTCTGGCTGATGTTGCATTTCGATAGCGAAAGTAAGCCGCTTTTCGATGTTAATTGTCGGCAGCATCGGTTTTTTTCTTGCTACCCGTGAGTGGTACTTATGACGGAGTATGGCTTGGCGCACTGTTTCGTGTCACACATCCAGATCGCAGCCCTCCTTAAGCTAATTAGCAACAGTTCTTAAAGATATTTGCGGATTTTCATAAATTTTTCGCATAGTAACTCGGTTTGAACGGTTGGAAATTTTATTTTTACGTCCTGTTCCACATTTTGATTCCAATCTGCCCTCGTTTTTGTGCGATTAATTACGTTATAAATTGTTCCCCGCGATGCAGAAAACATTTCTGACAATTCCGTGACAGATTTTCCCAAATGGTGATTATAAACTCAATCTTCTGCCAGGCATTTCTAAATTTCTCAAAACTAACTGGAGCAAAGATCACTTCACTTTCTCAACCAAATGCAACGAGTATAAAGAAATATGTAAATGACGATTCTGTACCGTTTAGTTATCGAAATTTCTCGGAATAGGAGCAAAATTGAAAACAAAAGAATTCCTTGACAGTGTCAAATCTATGCAAACTTGGTTTCAGTTGTTTTTCTTGTTCATTGTCAATAGTTTTGTTATTTTTTTTTCACATATTGATAAAAAACATATAAATAAATAGTTATCAATAAAAATAAATTCATGCCTTTTAATAAAAGGCCTTTATATTTTTGCATTGAAAGTCAAATATACAATTTATTTTCATTGTGCAAACAATTTCTTGACAAACTGTATGTACATTTTCTTTCACTGAAGTAATATTTTTGATCGCCATAGTAAAAAGGACACGAAGAATTTAAACTAACCGTACTCACAATAAGAAAATGACGAAAACAATAGAAGCAGACAGAGAAGGGCGAAAAGGTGTGGTTTATTTATTACGTTTCTGTCCAGTTGCATTTCCAATTCTTAATCGTCAAGATCGTAATTTTTTGTTGTTGTTATGCAGAAAAAGAAGCACTTAGTAATACTTATTTCCTTTGATACCTTCCGTACTTCCGACTGGGATTTTCAAGCTTACCGTTATCTGAACAGAAGAACAACGGAAAAACTATCTTGGTATAATCTGCAAAGTAAAACAAAATGCAGAACAAAATAAGTTTAAAATTACTGCAGATCAGTCAAAGTTCAGCAACGATGGCACGTGGTAAGCATATTTGCACCGAAATCAGAGTATTGATATATATAATATAATATAATATAATATAATAATTCTATAATATATATAGAATATATATACAGTTTGTCAAAAAACTGTTTACACACTGTGAACTCTTTACACAAAACACATTTAGTGTTTTGTTTAATTTATTTAGTTTAATCCTAAATTTTTAAATTATTTTATTAAAATTTTAAAAGTTTTGGTATGTAGTATGTTCCCCATTGGCTTTAGCTACAAGTTGAAGCCTTTTTTTCATGGATTGGACAAGTTTTTGCAGGTCATATTCAAACGGGATCTTTTCACAATCTTCGACTATTACAGTCATACGCTGTTGTTGTGTTTTAGGTCCCTTTTTGCCACCTTCTTCGTTAAGTAGGTCCACAAATTTTCAATGGGGTTCAGATCAGGACTCTGAGGGGGCGTATCGATCACTTTACCACAGTTATAAGGGCGCCAGGTGCGTACATTGCACTCTTTATGTTTCTGATCATGTCCTCTTAAAATATAAAATTTGGCTTGTTGTTGCTAACTAGACCAAATTTTTCTGCACTGGCCTTCAAATTTGTTTTTTAAAATTCCTAGATATTGCACGGCATTTATTGTGCTCTCAATTAAGGCTAGTTTTCCCACTCCACGGCTGGTGATACAGCCCCAAACCATTAGTGACATTTTTCCAAATTTTATCGTTAGAATGGTATTTTGTTTTTCTAGCGCACTCAACGGTTTGCGCCATACTCTGCTTGGCCCGTCGTTATAAAAGAGCATCATATTTGTTTCGTCACAAAATATGACGTCATCCCAGTACTCTTCCGCATGATCCATCATGCTCACAGCGAATGATCGACGCTTTTCAATATTGGCATCTGATAGCAAAGGGTTTTTCCTTGCAACTCTTGAAGAGTACCTATGGCGTAGGATGACTTGGCGCACAGTTTCGTGTGACACAGTTAGGTGACATTCTTGCCTGATATCCAGAGCAAGTGCTCTGACCGAGATTCGGGGGTTCGCAATCACTATTCGCATAATAAAGCGGTCTACACGCTTTTTAATATTAATTTTCCGCCCACCACCACTCTTAGGTTCAAGCCTGCCCTCTTTTTCCGAGCCTTTTAAAACATTGTAGACGGTCTTACGGGATACAGGAAACATTTATACTAATTCTGGAAAAGATTTTCCCAACTGGTGGTTATAGTTTATTAATTGGGTAACTTCAAAAGTTAATCTCTTTCCAGGCATTTTATTAAATTTAATAATTCGCTTTAAGCACGTTTGATCAGCAAAATTTAACAAGCAAAGTCAACAAATTTCAATAGAAGCGTTGTAAAAAGCAATGCAAAGCCAAAAATAACGGAAAAATCGAGTTCGTTCTAAGAAAAAGAACAAAACAAAGTAGGAAAACAAAATGTGTAAAGAGTTTCTTGACAGTCTCAAAAGTGTGTAAACTTGGAATTTGTTGTTTATTTTCTTGTATATTTAATATTTTTAATTTGTTTTTTGATTTATAAGTAAAATAAATATTGTTTAATTATATTTTATAAAAAAAAATGCGTTTAATTAAGAAAAAAAACCCTTAATTTTTAGCTTTAAAGTCAAAAATTCAACTTATTTTACAGTGTGTAAACAGTTTCTTGACAAACTGTATATATTCTATAATTCTAACCACAGATTTCAATAATCGTATGTTATTGTTTTTATAAACAAATGTAATCTATCAGTGTTTCCCCGACAGAAATAAAATAATAATAGACCCTAAATAAATTCCTAACTAATTTTATAAAATAGCTGGATCAGTTTCACTTCCATCGTTTCTGACATAAGGATGATTTTTTGATCTATCTTGACTACCTACTGTTTTGTTATGCAGTAAAATAGACGGCGGTTAAGCTAACCTTCTTAAAATATGAAAAATTTTCTCCGTAACCACGTACACTGGTTTTTTTTTTACTAAGACGTGAGTATTATTACTCTTGTCATTAAATGGCATTAAATTAACATGTATATGCGGATTTTGCGTTACAGCGTATTTTCTCAAGAGCATGAAATCAGTGAAATATATCAATAATTGTATATATGTTGTGGAAAGTCTTTGAAATTTTTTATGCATGTACATAAATAGGTACATATGGGGCCATTCTGAATCATGCCGTCATGAAGCCGGTGAACTCGTCTAAAGTTTTTTCTGAATTTTAGAGTGGTTGTCATTATGATATTCGTGTGTATTTTTAACATTGGCGTATGTACTCGTTTTTACTAATAATTTGTTCAGTAGCGAATGTATTCATTGAAATATAACATTGCATACACATGGATTTATGTATGCACATATATTTTATATACACTTTTGTATATACCAAGGGTTTATTTATGTAAATGATTTCGCATAATATATGTATTAATAAATATCTAAGTATTTATATAAAAGCAAATTTAAAATTTATTTTCATTAGTATACCTGCTTATTATATAAATTAGTGCAAAACTGTGAGGAACATACCCGGCATACACTGTGGATATCATACGAGACGGAGAAATCTTTTAAAATACTTTGGCAAGCCAGCTTATAACAATCAATCTTCAAAAATTGGGTACGTTTTTATCCATATTTATACTTAGGCACGTGCATTGATTGAATTCCACTGAATTCCAACAGTATTTGCGTGGAAAATATGTATGTCTGCAAGAACCGCCTTTTTGCAAGCGCGGCGCAAACCATCGATTAAACTCTTTTGGTTGCTCTATAACTTAATAAATTCATGCTGAAAAATATTAATTAAGTGCACACGATTAAGAAACCCACATGTTTGTACTTCTTACATTATTTGTTTTGCAGCTTTTTAATATAATACATTCTTCCTAAATTATTTTAATTAAAACATTTATAATAATCGTAAGACAGACTTTTAGCTGATTATAGAATTAGGGTAAAAGTCTTTCAAACAAAAACACCACGTATCGAGGTAAAGAGCCATCAACGCTCGCAACTGCAACATACAAGGTGTTTAATTTCAACTTTTGTCAAGAATAATAAATTACTTTCCAATAAATTATTATTATTCTTTAATTGACTTATGGGCACGATATATCAAAATAATAATTGCCATAATAGCCCTAGAGTCTTGCCAAATAAGTGAATTTTGTAGTCAAATGTAAAATACGTTTTCGTGCCAAAGTTTAAAATCAGGAACATATGAAAAATCGTTCGTAATACGATCGTAAAAAATTTTTTTTAACTCGATGTATTTTAGTTTGATATTATCAATTGCAAAAGGACACTTAATTCCTCTGCAGTCGGGACTTTAAAACAAGACAACAAGTGAAAAAAGGTAGTACAATTTTTGGTGATCATCTAAAGTTATAATATTTATCGAAATAGCTTTTCCACTAAACACAACTTAAGTCTTCATGAATCCGAAAGTGGGTGTTTTTGTTGCTAAAAAACCTTCAAACATTTATTTATTTGACTCGTGTTACACTTTGATTACAATCACCGTTGTGTGATTCTTCTCAACTCGGTGAATGCGTGAACGATATCTGCATATATTCGGAATTTTAACAACTCATAAAACCTTGTTCATCTTAACGTTCTAGCATCCATAGTTACCGAGAACTAGGCGTTCTTAAGTACGTAGGAATAAGGAATAATCCTGATCGAAAATATCAGGGGTTCCACAAAAACTATAGGTGAAGTTGGACAGGTTTTGGAATGGATTAAAAAATTATAAACCGTGACACAGAACTCCGAGTGTTATTTATTTTTTTGCACTTCACGCTAACGGTTGTATCCATTTGAAAAATAAAGACGACTCGGTTTTGCTAGGCTACTTTTTGAGACAAATTTATAAATATTAGTAATATATTGATTATTTTTCTTCTTGCTTCTTTGGTACGCATCTGATCCAGCATATCATATATATATCATTTATCTAAATTATTAATTTAAACAAAGTTTTAGATACAATTATCGCGTTTGAAGGTGGAAAGTCTCATTATCTTTAGATCAACATTTCGAGCGAAAGAACTTTGTTTTGTTTTCGTTTGGAGAGTTGCAGAGCTGCTAGATGACGGAAGTACAATAACCTACAAATGATTTTGCAAATGAAATTGCATATGCAGAAAGAAATTTGTAACATTTGTAAAACTTCATTTACCTCGAATAATGTTAGTGGTTACAGTTGATTTTGTTTATTATTACTCAATTTTCTTTCTATGTTAAGACGATTAAAATTTGGCATTTTGCGTTACTGATATAACGATATTTAAGCTGTTTCGGAAATGTGTTATGCTATGAAGAGGTGTAGACATGTGTTTCCGATTGCTTCTGATTAAATACGTTTTCGTTTTACTTTCAGATTGTTGTACAATAATAATATTGTTAGGACCACCAACCGACTGAGAACGGAATCAGCTCACATAAACTTACTGCTACAACCCGAAAAAAATTTTAACAAGGAGGCAGAAAGGAACGTTTTGTTGAGAAAAATGACACTTCCTAGTGCGGCTCGCGTGTACACAGATGTCAATGCGCACAAACCGGATGAATATTGGGACTATGAAAATTATGTGGTTGATTGGGGCAATCAAGACGATTATCAGTTGGTCCGTAAATTAGGCCGTGGAAAGTATTCTGAGGTCTTCGAGGCCATTAATATTACGACCACGGAAAAGTGCGTTGTTAAAATTCTGAAACCTGTTAAAAAAAAGAAGATAAAGCGTGAAATCAAAATTTTGGAGAACTTGCGTGGAGGAACTAATATAATAACACTTTTAGCCGTTGTCAAGGACCCAGTTTCTCGAACACCAGCGTTGATTTTTGAGCACGTCAACAACACAGATTTCAAGCAACTTTACCAAACATTAACTGATTATGAGATTCGTTACTACTTGTTTGAGCTTCTTAAGGCACTTGACTACTGCCACAGCATGGGAATAATGCATCGTGATGTAAAGCCCCACAATGTTATGATAGATCACGAAAATCGAAAATTGCGCCTTATAGATTGGGGACTTGCCGAATTTTACCATCCTGGTCAAGAATATAATGTTCGTGTGGCTTCGAGATACTTTAAAGGTCCCGAATTACTGGTAGATTACCAGATGTATGATTACTCACTGGATATGTGGTCACTAGGTTGTATGTTGGCGTCGATGATATTCCGAAAAGAGCCATTTTTCCACGGACATGATAACTATGATCAATTGGTACGCATTGCCAAGGTGCTGGGCACCGAAGAACTCTACGCATATTTGGATAAATACAATATTGACCTCGATCCAAGATTTCACGACATTCTACAGCGTCACTCACGAAAGCGATGGGAAAGATTTGTCCATTCTGACAACCAACATCTAGTTTCTCCTGAAGCACTAGACTTTCTTGATAAACTTTTACGCTATGATCACGTTGATCGACTCACAGCTCGCGAAGCAATGGCCCATCCATATTTCTTACCTATTGTCAATGGTCAAATGAATCCCAATAATCAGCAATAAGAAGTTTTTTCATTTTGATGAATACTGTAATTCGAGTTTGGGATAGAAGCCATTTAACAATATGATAATTATGCAAAAAAAAAATATAAAATCCGAAGAAAAATAAAATAACTTAAGCTACTGTCTTAAAAATGACTTCAACTGTTCGTTAAGGGATTAAACAGAGAAATCGAATAAATTCCTCACAGTATAACATCTAATTGACTATAATTTTTTAAGTGGGAATGATAATACAATATTTTTGTATAATACTCGCAAACTTTATTTATAAAAAAAAAAAATATACAAAAATATAGATACATGCGAAATAAAAGAAAATTGAACCATGAATAAGTGAACAGCAAGTTCTAATTCATTTGGTGTACCCGTTACTCGTAGAGTAAAAGCAAAGACACTAGGATAACAAGATGCGTAGCGGCATATGATTTTTTTGTGCTGGCTTCAGGGTCTCTGGAATTTTTGTGCAAGAGCCAGAGAGCGACGAGCTCTACAGCCAGCCGCTCTCTCCGCATACAGGGACATCCGACCACTGTACGTGTGCACATGTATGCTCATGCATTGTAAATCTTTCAAAATGAAGTAAAGAGCAACTTTACATCTTCTTGGGCATTAAATCTATATTATTTTTTATTAATTGGCACCATGTTTCTTGTTTTGCATTGTCTTAACGTGATTATTAATAATACATAATAAATTACAAAAATGACTGTATTGGATTAATTGGATATTAGAATATGTTAGCTTGTGACGTGTGAAAATTATAATTGAATTAATCTTAGGTTCCTATTTCCGCACGTCGTGCCTCAAAAAATTAATTTTGAAATAAACATGTTGAACCTTATAATTTATTTAAAAAAGTATTTTTTAAAATGTACTTTCTTTTTTTTTGGACAATTTATGTTTATGTAAATTACAAAAGTTATAATAGTAATTCCAGATGTAAACTTTATTTAAATACTTGAAATAATGATAAAATTAATTTTATTAATGTCCCCTGTTGACATTTGTCGTCAGTGCCATAGTATATATTAATAATTATAAACATAAATGTGAACATGTAAACGGTAGATTTTTAATTAAAAACATTTACAAAAGTAATGGTCAATGCAATAATTTTTAAATAATATTTTAGTAGACCATATGGCAACGAAATTGAAAAACTAAATATTTAACTTCCTTTCTCAGATCAAAATTGATTTCGGCCTGAAAATCGTCTTCTTGCACAAGTACGCAAACATACACACTTACTCGCTTATTGTTTTAACACAGAAAAGCAAAAGTATTCTATTTTTTAAAAAAGTGACAGTAAATTGCAAAACCAATATATTGCCGTTACGCATCTTGCTATTCCAAAGTCTTTGGTAAAAGCAAAAAAAAAAATTTTCATTGTATGATTATTGTAATTTTATTTGTATGAACTCGGCCCATGTCTCCCATTACTTGTTGGAAATGAACCACTTCAAGGCCATGCCCGTTACTAGTTCCGGCATCGCTCTTGGGATCTGGTTGATGTCGAGTCGATAAGTCATTGCTTACCTCTTAACCTGTTCCAGGAACTCCAACGGCTTCTCGTTCCCGTCGTAACGAAAACTCCATTCTCGCACCTGTTTTGCCTCCTTTGCGTAGTCCTGCTGTGCTGGTCTTGCGGTATCGCGCCTATCACGGCTTGCTTCCCGCCGCTTCCATCTTCCGCGGCTGCCGGCGTTCCTGTCCGATTTCCTGCCTTTCGGACCTGCTTCCGCTGGCCTCCGCTTTGCTAGCGAAGTCGAGACTCCTCACCAGGCCTTCTACGCCGAAGTCTCACTTCTGCAGCCGGTCTCCTTTCGAATTCCTTTTCTAGAGCTTCCAGAATTGCGACTGATTGTGTCTCATCTGTGGTCTGGTCGATGAACTTGGACAATGTCTTCCGTATCTCTTCGACCAAACCTTCCAGCTTAATCCCGAGTGCACTTGGTATGGCGGGAAAGTCATCCTTCTTTAAGCTGTACGACCAAGACTTCCCCATCTTCCTCAATTTTCCTTTTGACCGAACAATCACGTTTGGGCGCCAGATGTAACGAACTGATTTTCTATTTCTGCTCGCGTTTTGATTCGTGTGCGTTATGCGTTATGATTCGTGTGATTGCCCGACAAAGGCAAAGCAGATGGTTCTTATTATAGTCGATTTATTCTACAATCTTATGGCTGACTCCTCCGGTGTTCTCGCTGCTACTGCGGCGTTTCTCCTGCAACGCCTTGCCTTCGTTGTTCTGTATATTCCTTGACATCGGACGACGTGTCGGCCCGGCCGGGATTGGGATGTTATGGGGCAAAGTATATCGTCCACAGGCGAGGCAATGCTCGGATTGGGACCACCTTTGCTGACCACTGACTCCACTGACCCTTTCAGACACGCCAGGTCCTTCTCCTCCACTCCCAGAATAACCCTTCACGTCTCGTCACGTGCGTCCTCTTTCGAGTCTAAGGTCCAGAGCGGTACCGTTAGTTCACGGTGCGTCTTCTTTGTGCATGCACCGTTACCGGTCGACCTCTTCGCCCTTGGACAGTCCAAGGTTCAGCACGGTACCGTTAGTTCACGGTCTGTCCGTTTACGATATTTGTGGGGAGTTTTAAGACCCCTCACAGCACGCTAAACGCGATCGCCTTGTTTACGTTACGCGAACGCAGAAAACTGTCGACCGGGTCTTCACCACAATCCCGACAAATTCCTTACTACTTTGTAGAGGTTTTCGTGAGTAGGTATGTAGTAGTAGTATAAGGTCCACGTTCTCCTCTCTTTATTTAATGATTTTGCTTACATTTTTAAGGGCTATCGAGCAAGCCGAGTAGCCACCAGAGCTTGTGTCAATGTACATATATTTTTTTCTCTCTTTTTATTTACAATCTGTCTTAAAAAAGTATGACAATAAGTAGATTTTATAATTAATCTTAAATTAACAGAGGCAGTAGTTATTCATTAATCCCTACTACAAACACTGTCGGGGAGATCTAGCACATGAAATCTTCTGACGTTGTTATTATTATTTACCAAACTTAAGGCTTAGTTATTTTCATGTGTTCTTAGTCTGTCTATATATTTTTTAATATGTTTTGCTATTTCTTCTTTAACATAGGGGATTCCTAAGTTTTTATGGATACTTGCCTTTGAAATATAAAATGGAGCATTAACAATTTGTCTTAATATTTTTGATTGGTAGCGTTGTAGAATCTTAATATTTTAGTTGCTGGCAGTACCATAAAGCTGTATGCTTTGTATAAACGGACTTTATTTTCCAGAGTGGTTGCAGATTTTCGGCCTAGCAACCAGGTCATCTTCAAACTTTTTTGATTTAGGTGCTGGCGCTTTGCTTTTATGTGTTTTTTCCACGTTAGTCTGCGATCGAGGTGCACGCCAAGGGATTGCTGATCCATTAAATGACACTTCTGGCAGTCACCTCTTCTTAATGCAAAAGTTATTTTCCAAAGAAGAAACCTGCTTTCTTTCAATGAGGCGTAGCTCTGCTTGCAGAAGTTGTGAGGCTTCCTCTTTAGATGAGCTGGTAGCTAATATAGCTGTATCATCCGCGTATGTTGCCACAGTGCAGGTATTTGTTACCGGCATATCTGCCGTGTACAGGGTGTATAAGACAGGTCCTAAGACGCTTCCTTGTGGGACTCTAGCTTTTATAAAGTGCAAGGGCGAGTATTCATTTTTTTTGTTTCACATAAAATTGTCTATTGGTTAAGTATGACTTTAATAATAAAAAATATGGTGCAGGTAACCACTTTTTGATTTTATATAATAAGCCATCATGTCAGACTCGATCAAACGCTTGTTGAACGTCGAGAAATGTTGCAGTGCAGTTCATTTAAATACATTCTCTTTAAAATTATTTTTTCAAAAACTTTAGAATATATTGACAACAAACTAATAGGACGGTACGATGTCATTTCATTTTCTGCCTTGTTTGGTTTAAGGATCATTATAATTTCTGCACATCAACTCTTAACATCGCATTAAATATAAACGTTAGAAATCGTACACACTTTGGTGGTAGATTTTTCAATGTTATGCCATTTATTGTGTCCCAACCTGGAGCCTTTTTACTATTCAGCCATTTAATTTCTGATGAAACTTCATTAATACTTATTTTACGAATGGGTAAGCAGGGTGACTCGAGAAAGTTATCTACTTCTCTTTCTGTTTGCGGGTTATCAATATCATTTGGCTGAAATACAGAGTGCAGGTGTTGAGAAAATGCTTTGGCTTGTTCATCATCAGATCTACACCATTCGCCATTACAGTTTCGGACTACTGTGTTTCTTTTTGCAGGTCGCTTGAGATATTTGGTTGCTCTCCATAAATTATGTTCGTGGTTACAAGAATGTGGGTCTAGATTTCTGAGATATTCAGCGAGAGATTCATTTCTTAAAGTTGACAGTAGTTTTTTGAGATCAGATGCAGCTTTGTTATACGATCTTTTGTCGGCAGGGTAGAGAGTTTCTTGCCATCTTTTACGCAAATTTCTCTTGAGTTGTATTTGTTGTCGGATTTCAGCTGAGAGATAGAGCTTATTTGATTGTGAGTTTCTGGCTGGTAGCTTCTTACATATATAGCTTGCTTTATGGATCTTGTTTGTGAGTAACTCCACAGCATGGTCTATCTCCTCTCCTGATTTTAGCGAGATGTCCAGACTGATAGCTGTTTCCAGATAACTTTTAAATGCATTGATATCTGTATTTGCAGAAATTACTACATATGTACAACTTATATTCCCTCATATATGGAAGGAGTCCTTTGTGATTCCTCTTCATAAAAAAGGTAGCAAACTGGATGCAAGCAATTACAGAGGAATCTCTAAATTGTTGGCTATCCCAAAACTTTTTGAAAATGTTATCAGTCCTCATTTGCAACACCTTTGTAGATCAATCATATGTCAACACGGTTTTATGAAACGCAGATCAACAACCACTAACCTCTTGGAGCTAACTTCTTTCGTAATACAGGGTTTCAAAAATAATCTTCAAACAGATGTCATCTACACTGATATTAGTAAAGCATTTGATTCTGTTAATCATTACCTTCTAATAAGAAAACTTGAGCATTTAGGTTTCCCTGTTGATCTTCTAAATTGGATTTCAAGCTATCTGAATTGTAGGACACAACAAGTCCTCTTTCAAAATTCTTCAAAATAAGAAAAAAATGAATTCTTCATTCATCAACGACCTCCCCTTAATAATAAAACATTCGCGTGTACTTATGTACTCAGACGATGTTAAATTATGCCTCCAGTACAAGGACACTTCGTGCCATTCGACTTAAAATCCGATCTAGTGCCGTGATAACGTATTAGACTTAAATGGCTCCAAGTGTAAAGTCATGACCAACCCAATACTCACGACTTACACTCTAAGTGGGTGCTCTTTGGACAGAATAACACGGGTTGATGATCTTGGTGTTCTTCTGGACCCTAAACTAAAATTTTCTGACCATATTTCGTCTATTGTCAATAAGGCCAGGGGTGTGCTTGGTTTTATAAAAAGGTCTTCTAAGGAATTTGATGATCCTTACTTGACTAAAACCTTATTTATTTCGTTAGTCCGTCCGATTCTCGAGTACGGATCACCTGTTTGGAGTCCACAATACGCAGTCCACTCGGACCGCATTGAATCGGTCCAAAAAAACTTCTTACTTTTTGCCTTGCGGCACCTAAATTGGGATGGAAACCGTATATTACCTCCTTATTCCAGTAGACTACTTTTAATTAATTTACCGTCCCTGGCTAACCGTAGAACTATGCTTGGAACAGTCTTTATTTGTAAGCTTATTCGTGGGGATGTTGAGAGTCCTGATTTGATTAGTCGGCTTAACTTCTCGGTTCCAAGTAGATTCACTAGAAACCATATACCCCTTATCTTAAATCATTGTAGATCTAATTATGATTTGCATGACCCTCACAGAGTTTTATGTGACTATAATAGATTTTATCCTATTATCTGTAATCTTGACTCTCTGCCGCTCTTAAAGCAATCGATTTTAACTTTTTTATTACATAATTAGATCCTACTAACACAAAGATTTAATAGAGTTATTTTACATTATATTCATTTCCTCGTTTTTGTTCCCTTTTCTATATCGCGTCTATCTTCTCGCGAATCGAGCCGTACGATACACGGCAGCGCCCCTCGGTCGGTTGGGCGGGAGGTGTGGCCGTGGGACCCGTGCGAAAAAATATATATAGAAAGCGAGAGTCATACATAAACGAAGCCTGGTCGCATGTCCTGAATGCTGACGCAGCATTTGTTACAGTGCCGTCGCTTGGACGGCGGATCGGCATTCTTGCCTGTTCGTATTTCGGTTATCATAAGCATTGCAACAAAATGTGCACCGTTTGAAAAAACCCTTTGACTGGGATTATAATTCTAATTCAGTTGTCTAACTTAAAAAGTGGAAGTGGAACTAGAAAACTAAAAACAAATACAAAACATTAACTCTAAAGGCAACTAGTAATTAAAACCAACATATAAAATTCTACGTAAGTTAAGTTAATAAGTGAAATAAAAAAAAAAAAAAAAAAAACAACACAAACATACAACAGAGAAAGAAATCTACAATAACAATGGCACAACCATAATGCCAATTGAGCGTGATCCAGAAACCGTCTACACCTTCATAAGCAGATTGGAATATGTGATTTCACGTTCATCCAAAATGGTATTGAAATAATAAGGGACTCCGGGAGACAGGATGATATTATAAGTAGCCCTCGACATGGCGAGCCGTATTAGGCCCAGAGCCTAGGCTCACCAAGGACTGGAACACGAGGATCGCGAAGGAAAAACCCGACAAACCCGAGAGACAGGAAAAGCCAAGAGAGCAGCTGCTCGCACACCCCATTTCCCAACACAGCAAACATTGTACTGCTACAGAGCCTCCTCAGTCAGACACCGCATCAACCTGCGTGACTTAGTCCGAGCGAGACATCCCTGAATCCCCCCTCCGCAACTCGATGAGAAGCCCCCGAAAATCAAGCAATTTGGTGCCCGACGGAGGCTTCCTCAAGATGGAGTCGAAACCGTCCTGGCCCCTTGCCACCAGAGTCGCCTTCCAAAGAGAGCGCCGAGCTGCAAAATCGAGTTTGCAGCAACACCGAAAATTTAACTTCTTTTAAACGGAGGTGGGACCTGGGCCAAATAGTTAGCCGCAATGGCTTAATGGTGTGCCCGCAAAAGATTCGGATGGTTTTCAACTGGCAACCAATGTCGCATATGTACCAAAGCGGAACAAACTGAGTGTCATGTTCTTACAAGTCCAGCCAGTCGATATTGCCCCTATGCATGAGAAGGATCCTGCTCTAGCGGTGATCCTGCAGTGAATAAAAGCAAGAGAGCGACCGACAAGATCCCAGACATGGAGTGAAAGTCCCGAAACTGAAGCGTATTGGCATTTGCTTGAGCGGCTCTACTTGGACTAGGGTCTTCTAATGATTAAGACCAAACGGCGGATGCCCCTCAGTGATACTGCGAATAAGAACAAGAACATCAAGAACACAGTCTAAGACACGCTATTTTTAGATTGGACAAATCGCTGATGTGATCCTCTGGCGCGCACGCTGCACCGTATGCAATCCCAGAAGAGGACCTACTACAGTTCATCGTTTTAGGTGCGAAGGACTTGCGATTGACATTTTTTTGTTTTTCGCACGGGTCCCACGGCCACACCTCCCGCCCAACCGACCGAGGGGCGCTGCCGTGTATCGTACGGCTCGATTCGCGAGAAGATAGACGCTTATATCGCGTCTAAAAGATCGCGTCTTAAAAGAGAACAGAAACGAGAAATTAAATATAATATAAGATAACTATACTTGGTCCTTTGCCTACTACTGCGCACGGGAACCGCTATATTGCGGTGGTCATGTGCTACGTCACCAAATGCCCAGAGTGCTTAGCTATGCCCAACCAGGCATCGAAAACGGTAGCCCGAGCGCTCGTAAATAAAGCTTTATGTCGCTACGGAGCTCCCTTCCTCCTCCACTCGGATCGATGACGTAACTTTGAGTCAGAGATAATTCAAGCTTGCCTCCGCTTGCTCAACGTGAAAAACACACTCACGACGCCGCTACACGCTCAATTGTACGAAATGATTGAGAGGTTTAACCGGACCCTTCTGGACTACTTGACCACGCGACTGGAACCAACCGTGTTTTTACCATCGCTTTTGATGGTGGGACAAGATCTCCGGTTCCCAAACGAGTTTCTGTACGGTCGACCATCCCCAGGTCTGGAAAGCTACCCGGCTTTAGTGGAGCAATTGCAGACCACCGACTGACGCCAGAAGTCGGACGCCAAAACCTAATGGCAGCCCACCCAGTAAAATTCTTTTATTTTAACGGAAACCACCTAGGCTAGCCCCCCCTTCCAGTGGGCTAACCCGGTGGCACCCCTATAAGTGACGGGGAAAACAAAGAACTCAGACTGCACGGACGCCTGGTCCCTCTGGACTCTCTTATAACTGTTTTTCTACTCTTCCCCCTTCTCATTCGCCACTTGTTGCCGAGAATAAAGTTTAACTCCTGGCAAGTGGCAGTGACGGGAACGTGAACAGCACACCGGTTGGGTTTTCCGTAGCGCAGTCGGTACTCCCTAGGCCGACGAAACGTTAGACTCACCAAGGACAGAAACATGAGAATCGAGAAGGATTAACCCGAGATCCCCAGCAGGTTGCCAACATGAAACTTAGATGCATAATTCGCCCGTTCTCCAGCCCGTGTGCATCTCTGGTCGTCCTGGTAAGGAAGAAGGACGGCTCCGTCCGGTTCTGTGTGGATAACCGATGTCAAACGACGTCACCGTAAAGGACTATTACCCCCTGCCAAGTATTGAAGACTAGAAATCAAATGAGAAGTGCGATCCTTCATAGGACTCTGTTCGTATTACCGCAACTTCATTTCGGACTTCGCCACCATAGCTCGGCCACTGCATGAGCTAACGGAAGCAAAACGCACCTTCGCATGGTAACCAACGGTTCACGATGACTTCGATACGCCTAAAATCAAACTCACGACGCCAGCTCAGGTTCCCCGTCCCGGAGGACCGCCAAGAGCGTGTACTGGAATATTACAGCAAATCGTTTAGTGCGGCGAAACGCAACTACTGTGTACTGGGTAACGTGGCACCGATCACTGAACGCCTCCAGGAGCGACACGGACACGACGAAGCCCTTTCTCGCCGCTTAGATCTGCCTAACCAAACAGCGGAAACTGTAGTCCAAAACACGGATATACTCTCCGATTTGTAGGGTGGGACGATGTCCCAGTCCCTATGTCAGTGACGCGCATGAATGGATTAACGACGGACGTGTTTTCGTTGCGCTCGTGGACATAGTGCGAAGAACTTTGTTTTCCGTATTTGGAAGTATACGAATAATTAATTTAGTGTTCCGTGGAAGTGGTGCGCAAATTTTCGCGAATTAAAAACAAGCGGTTTGGAAGTAATTGACAATAAATTATTGGAAATTTTCCACTCCGCACGTGTTGAGCGGCGAGCTTGCGGGTGAGCTTTTCGAACAGCTGAGAGAAGCTTATTGGTGGTAGTCACCGCCAATGTGTCTTGGGACAGCTTAGTGCACTCTACCAATAGGTGGAGCTATCACCATAGCAACTAGCCCGTGTCAGCGAGCATACGATTGCTGGACTCGTCAAAAGGAGGAGCCACCATCGGAGCAACGCCGATGGAGAGCGACAGCAGTGTGAGTGCCTTGAGCGGAAGCAGTGCCTCAAAGGTGTCAAGACGAGGCAGGCGTAGAGGCCATCTGGCCTCCAAGAGCTCGGCGCCAACGCAGGCGAAGCTGGTTGCCCTGGCCTCGAATGGAGTGCCAGAACCCGTTGGTGTGCTGGAGGAGGCGTTTTCATCGCTGGAGGATGCCCGGGCGGCTACGTCAAGCGCTGCCAACGATGCTGCCCCCCCCCCGCTGCTGCCACCGCTGTTGATCACACTGTTGCCCCTGATGTTTCCACTGCTGCTAAAATCGCTGCCACCACTGCCACCGCTGCCACCGCTGCCGCCCGTGCTGGGCAAGCAGCCATGATGGCAGAGCTGTCGGCCACCCAGCGCATGGTGCGAAACAGTTTCCGCAGCCTAGGAGGCGTAGACACGGAAGAGCTCTCGTGTGCCATCAGCCGCTATGATGAGCTGGTGATGGCATTAATGCTCCGGTGTGGAGAACTGGAGACGCGGCTCGCTATGCCACCACCGCCGCCGCCGCCGCCGCCGTCCAATGCGAACACTACTGCCGCCAATGCTCCCCAGATGCCTCAGGTTGCACCCATCGCTGCCCCGCGGACCACCAAGGTTCGTGAGACGTGGTCAGCGGTGGTGAAGTGCGACGACCCTGCGCTATCGGGGAAAGCCATAGCCGAAAAGGTGCGGACGATGGTTGCACCCTCCCTCGGAGTCAGAGTACACGAGGTACGTGAGCTCCGTCGAGGTGGTGGTGCGATCATTCGTACTCCTTCGGTTGGAGAGCTGCAGAAGGTGATGGCATCGAAAAGATTCGCAGAACTTGGACTGAATGTGGCACGGAACGCGGCCGAGAAGCCGAAGGTCATAGTCTATGACGTCGACACAGCCATCGGCCCAGAAGAGTTCATGCAGGAGCTTCACGAGAACAACTTCGACAGTGAAATGACTCTGGCCCAGTTCAAAAAGTCGGTGCACCTGGTGACCAAGGCGTGGTCGGCTACTGACGGTGCCACCGTAAACGTGACGCTAGAGGTAGACGACCGGGCGATGGCGAAACTTGATGTAGGACGTGTCTACATTAAGTGGTTTTCGTTCCGATGCCGATCGCAAGTCCGCACCTATGCCTGCCACAGATGTGTGGGTTTCGACCACAAGGTTAGTGAATGCAGGCAGAAGGAGAGTGTTTGCCGCCAGTGCGGGCAACAAGGCCACACCGCGGCAAAGTGCCAAAACCCGGTGGACTGCCGGAACCGCCGTCACAGAGGGCAACCTTCGGGGCATTATATGCTCTCGAATGCTTGCCCGATATACGGAGCGTTGTTAGCGAGGGTGCAAGCTAGACACTAATGTTTAGCTTCATCCAAGCGAACTGTGGCCGAGGCAGAGCTGCGACCATCGAGCTCGGAGTCCGACTAAGGAGATCGGAGTCAATGTTTGCTCTGGTGCAGGAGCCGTATCTTGGCGGGGATGAAATGGATGTGCTGCCTGAAGGAATGAGGGTTTTCACCGACCGGCGAGGGAAGGCAGCCATCCTAGTGGATCATCAGGAAGCCATCTGCATGCCAGTGGAAACTCTCACCACAGATTATGGCGTATGTCTGGTCGTTAAAGGGAGTTTTGGCTCAATCTTCCTTTGCGCCGCATACTGCCAGTTCGATGCACCTCTGGAACCATACCTCCGGTACATGGATGCGGTCCTGCTGCAGGCCAGCAGAACCCCCGCAATCCTGGGCCTCGACGCGAATGCAGTGTCCCCCATGTGGCTTAGCAAACTCTCTCGTCATGCCGAGGGGCAAGCTAACTACAGACGGGGTGAGCTGCTGTCTGAGTGGATGCTGGAGGCAAGAGTCGCCGCCCTAAACCAGTCAACAGAGGTGTACACGTTCGATAATCACAGAGCGACTAGTGATATCGACGTGACAATCGTCAATGAAGCAGCATCTATGTGGGCCACATATGAGTGGAGAGTGGACGAGTGGGAATTGAGTGACCACAACATCATTACTGTTGTGGCCGAACCAACTACCGCGCGCGCAGTTGAGAGCATAGCTCCTGTGCCGTCCTGGAACTTCTCCAATGCACGTTGGCGATTGTTCAAGGAGGAAATGGTGAGTAGAATAGCCGAACTTCCGGAAAACTTTTCAGAGTCGCCGTTGGACCAGCAAGTTTCGACCCTGCGCAGTATAGTACATAGTGTATGTGATATTGCGCTGGGAAGGAAGTTGACTCGATCGCCCAGCAGGAGAGCACGTTGGTGGACTGCCGACCTCTGCGCTGCAAGGCGCGAAGTCCGAAGACTTCGTCGCCTGCTTCAAGATGGAAGGCGTCGAGATGACGATGCCGCTGTAGAGCTTGTAGTGGTCGAGCTGAGGCGTGCCTCAGCCTACTACAAAAAGCTCATTGAAAGGGCGAAGATGGATGACTGGAAACGCTTCGTGGGAGATCATTCCGACGACCCATGGGGGCGCGTCTACAAGATTTGCCGAGGTCGCAGGAAGTGCACGGAGATTGGGTGCCTCCGCGTGAATGGCGAGCTGATCACTGATTGGGGTGACTGCGCACGAGTGCTCCTCCGCAATTTTTTCCCAGTTGCGGAGTCCGAAGCACCGATTGCCATCGCGGAGGAAGTCCCACCGGCCCTCGAAGTATTCGAGGTTGATACATGTGTTGCCCGGCTGAAGAGCAGGCGCTCTCCCGGGTTGGACGGCATCAATGGCACTATCTGCAAGGCAGTCTGGCGCGCCATACCCGAGCACCTAGCATCATTGTTTTCCCGATGCATCCGATTGGGATACTTTCCAGCCGAGTGGAAGTGCCCACGAGTTGTCTCGTTGCTCAAAGGGCCAGATAAGGACAAGTGTGAGCCCTCCTCATACAGAGGAATATGCTTGCTACCAGTCTTTGGAAAGGTGCTCGAGGCCATCATGGTGAATCGTGTGAGAGAAGTTCTTCCGGAAGGCTGCAGATGGCAATTTGGATTTCGCCAAGGACGATGTGTGGAGGATGCTTGGAGGCACGTGAAGAGCAGTGTTGGCGCCAGCCCGGCGCAATACGTGCTCGGCACATTCGTGGACTTCAAAGGAGCATTCGACAACGTCGAATGGAGTGCTGCACTCAGCCGACTAGCCGACTTGGGATGCCGGGAAATGGGCTTGTGGCAGAGCTTTTTCTCCGGCCGAAGAGCAGTGATCCGAAGCAGTTCCGGTACTGTGGAGGTACCGGTAACTAGAGGCTGCCCGCAGGGATCAATCAGCGGCCCATTTATCTGGGACATACTGATGGATGTACTGCTTCAGCGTCTCCAGCCGTATTGCCAGCTGAGTGCATACGTGGATGACTTGCTGCTTCTCGTCGAGGGAAATTCCCGAGCTGTGCTAGAGGAAAAAGGAGCGCAACTAATGTCCATCGTAGAAACGTGGGGAGCGGAAGTTGGCGTTGCCGTCTCGACCAGCAAGACGGTAATCATGCTGCTGAAAGGTGCCTTGAGACGTGCGCCTACGGTGAGGTTTGCTGGAGCGAACCTTCCGTATGTGCGTAGCTGTCGGTACCTTGGCATCACGGTCAGTGAAGGAATGAAATTCCTCACGCACATAGCTTCGCTTCGCCAGCGGATGACAGGAGTCGTTGGAGCATTGGCGCGTGTGCTTCGAGCCGACTGGGGCTTCAGTCCTCGAGCCAGGCGGACCATATATGACGGACTCATGGCACCTTGTGTGCTGTTTGGTGCCCCGGTATGGTATGACACCGCGGAACAAGTAGCTGCCCAGAGGCGACTAGCCTCCTGCCAGAGGCTAATCCTGCTTGGATGCCTTTCGGTATGCCGAACAGTGTCCACAGTGGCACTGCAGGTACTTGGTGGAGCTCCCCCGCTTGATCTGGCTGCTAAGTTATTAGCGATTAAATACAAGCTAAAACGTGGATTCCCGCTGGAGGAGAACGACTGGCTTTACGGCGAGGACATTGCGTGTCTTAGCTGGGAGCAGAGGAAGACTCGCCTAGAGGAGTGTTTAATTCAGAGTTGGCAGAACAGATGGGACGATGACAGCGAACCAGGACGGGTGATGCATAGGTTTATCCCATACGTCACTCTTGCCTATCGGGATCCAAGTTTTGGATTCTCGATGAGGACGTCTTTCCTGCTTACAGGGCACGGGTCGTTCAATGCATTTTTGCACGGGAGAGCCCTCAGCGATACCACTGCTTGCGCATGTGGAGATCCATATGAGGACTGGATGCATATCTTGTGCGCTTGCCCCCTATATGCAGATCTGCGGGACCTAGATGGACTTGGAGTGCAGCGCCTTGGCGAAAACTGGATCTTCGACGGAATCCTGGATGATCAAGAGAAGACTCAACGGCTGGCAATGTTTGCGGAAGAAGTGTTCCTGAGGAGGAGGGGCGTTTAGCTCAGCATCTCTGCCGTGTGGTTAGCGGGCGAGAATACTACCACAGTCCGCTGTTGCTTGTCGTAAGGGACGACTAATACAGCGATAGGATTCCTCTAACCCTGCTTGTCGGAGCAAAAGGGGGAGGCCCACCGAGCCTCTTTTCGGTACCACGGGTTGAGCAGCTATCCAAGACTGCTCATTGAGGTAGGCCCCCTGGTGGGAGTATCGTGGTGGCTGTGGTTGGTACCCATATCGCGGGTAGAGCCTTCATGCTCGACGTTTGAGTTACGGTGCTGGTTGCGCAAAACTCGGGTGCTGAGACCCAGAGATCAGTAGAGATCGCTCCTCAGCAAGGGGGAGTGCTTGCCCGGCAAGCAAGTACTCGAATTGCTACCGGGGTGGTCGCTATGTACATAGCTATAGCTTCTAGTCCGGGACGCTTGTCTGGCGTATCCAGACACATGCACCATATGCTCACTTGTGGGTGTATAGGGTGCCGTGGTTGTAATCCCTCCCTTGTGTGTGAAAACAATAAAAAATAAAAATGGAATGAATAATAAAATGGAAAATGGAATGTAAAATAAAAAATGGAATGAATTACATATTTTCAGCGAGATAATTGAAGTTTTTATAACCGATTGAGATATATATTTTTCCACATGAAAAACGGTCTTCGCTACTTGTCCGTCTGTCTGCACGTCGATATCTCAGGAACTATTAATGCTATTCGTCGAGATTCAGGAATTATAAATGACACTCCCACAAGTATTGCCACGCCCAAACTTTTAAAATTGGTTTGATTTTTTTCTTGCCAATCCATATGCCGAAAAGAATGTTGAATGAGTAAGGAGTATCTGATAGTTTTTATTTGTACCTTTTCTTTTTATATTGAATGAGTTTACTATTGTAAGTCAATTAAATAATAATAAATAAAATAAAAATCTCAAGCACATATTTTTCTGCAACTTATAAACTGACAGCCCATAACTGTACACTGTAAACTGTATTAATGTATATGAATTAATAAACAAACTACAAACTACTCAAAAATGGTAACCTTTTTGAAACGAGAAATTTGAAGAATTTGTTGTCATACCCAATAAAAGTCCAACAAGAACGCATCAGATCTGGGGTTGGACAAATTTTGTGTTCCATTACTGACACGCTTTGTTATAATACGAAGTGGCAATTAAGTATTGACACACCTGCTGATTTAAATTTAATCTTAAATTCGAAACAACTTAATTATTTATTAACGTAAGAAAAAAAATGTTGGCGTGTTGTTACAGTAAAAGGGTATACATGATTTGCTGAAAAGCATGTAACAGGTAGAAGGAAGCGTTTCCTAACATATAAAGTATTTGTATTCTTGTTTAGGATCAAAAGAAAGTCGATCTGGCCCTGTCCGTCCGTCATTCAGTCTATTTGAACGTCGAGATCTTCTGCACCATAATAGCTAAAAGATGGAGATTAAGCAGACAGATTCTAGAGACATTGTCACAGCGCAAGTTTGTGACCCATGACCCATATTTATGAAAAATGTTTTGATTTTTTTTGATTTTTGAAATTGTCTTGAAAATTGGTCTATTAGCTTTCAAAGCGAACGGTCGTGTTTTTTTTTTGAGCCCCGATTTTTATTTTGTGTTTGTCAAACCAGCCGTGGTTTTGAATAATCTTCTTTAATTATCACATATTTTAAACATAATTATTAAAGATCCGTTCGCTTCGCGAGTGCTTCTTTTGTGATTTGTGCAGTAGTTTAAACAAATATACAAAGTATTTTGCATTTTTCGTCATTGTCTTTTTTTTAATCTTCCTTTTGTGCGTTGTTCGCAGTGCTGTTTGATGTTGTTTTTTGCATGCACATAAACTGCACTTTTCGCTCTAACTCTCTCGCTCTTTCGCTCTCCCACACAAAATCTAAAGTGATGACCTAGCAAAGGGTAAAAATCTAAATTACTTTTGTGATGCTTGCCTTGTGGTTGCGAACGAGATGAAATCGTTTATGCGCCAAACTAAAAGTCGCTTGAAAGAACTGATCAACAATTTTGGCGTAGCTAGAGATAGTTTTCGTCGAGCAGATGATCTTCTTTCCGCGCTTAATTCACAGTTTAATGGCCTTAAGCTAATAGAGGAATCTCCGAAGCGCAAAGAAGCCGCTGGTGGTAGGCTGCTTAAGGCCCCGCAACCACGGGCAAAAGATCAACAGGACTCCACAACTGATCAGCTGTCAATCGCAGCACAGCCGCATATGTTTCTTAGATCGGCAGCTAAAAAAGATTCGGAACAATCCGATCAATCCGCTGTTGAGGGACCCCACCCTGTGATTGCTAAAGATTCCGAATTTTCTGCACTGGTTTCTCAACCAGTGATTCCACCTGTCTTGATTAGTTTACCACCACAAGGGAACATTGAGTCCGGACTACCGGCACAAGTTGGCACTTCAGAAATACAATCTGCAGGGCCAAAACCCCTCGCGGTGGTTCCACTAAAGAAACAAATTTTCGTTTCTCGGCTTTCCCCTGATCAAACATCGTCTGATGCATTGTCTTATATACAAGACAAAACAAAAGCCGATAATATAAAAGTGGAAAAATTTAACTTCTCTTACGCTAGGGACATATCATCTTTCAAGATAACTGTCCCAAACGAGCTTTTTTCGACCATATGTTCGGGTGATTTTGGCCGGATAGTATCGTGGTAAAAGAGTTCGAAGCTAAGATCAAAAATACGAAAAAGGGACTCGTGGGAATTAAACTTCCCTTACGTGGCCAGACCACTGCACCATCTGCCTCTTCATCTTCTTCCTCTTCAAAAAACTAACAACGAATCTTACTATCTCCTATCAAAATGTTAGAGGCTTGCGTACCAAATTAAGCAAATTGTATTGTGATAGTTTTTCATTTGCATCCCATATAATAGTGCTCACAGAGACTTGGTTAAAGCCGGAGATACTTCCGAAGTCTTCCCAGGTATGTACACTATATATAGGTTTGACCGTCCCTCCAGACGGGGAGGTGGAGTCTTAATTGCGGTTAGATCTACCCTCGCGTCGGAGGAGTTACATTTGGAAGAATCCCGTAACATGGAATTCTTATGTGTAAAGCTGTATTTTTCCGACAGATCAGTTTATATTACGTGCTCTTATATTCCGCCATCTTCTGAATTCCCAGAATATCAGAATCATCTGTCCGCTGTCCAGTCCATCTTGAATAAACTGTCTGTCATGGACCAATTGGTAGTTCTAGGTGATTTTAATATACCTAGCATAATGTGGTCCCCAGAAAAACAATCGAATATCCTTCTCCCTTTAGCACAACATGATTTTATTGACGGCTTGCTCGACTTATCGTTGTCGCAAGTTAATTATATTCCAAACTCTCTTGGTCGACTGTTGGATCTATGTTGTGTAACAAGTCCTGACAGTGTGTTTCTGTCCAGGGTAGCACCTCTTACTCAACCTGAAGATCCATATCATCCTACTTTCGAGGTGACAATCGACATAGGTACTGTATTAAAAGTAAATTCATAGAAGTCAACAAAGCGAATTCCCTGTTTTCGCAAGGCAAATTTTTGAAGGCTAAACAATTTTATAGCTGGCTTATAATTGGTCCAATCCTTACTCCTGCAACATAATGGCGGATGCGATTAATATGTTTTATACCGCAATTAAATCATTTTTTGACTCTTGTGTTCCGATGTACTATCCGTCAATCTCTAAACCCCATTGGTTTAATAAAGAGTTGACACACCTAAGAAATGTAAAGTCCAGACTCTATATAAAATTTAAAAATACCGGTTCACAGTCCATCCTTTGTAAATATTTAAGCGCTCTGTTAAACTTTACCGTGCTTAACGCTCAGTGCTACAAAAATTATTTAAACCGTTGTAAGTTCCAGTTTGCACAGGATCCGAAACAGTTTTATAATTTTGTTAGCACTAAGCGAAAAACAAGTTCTTACCCTTCCTCGCTGTTTTTTGAAAACACTACGGTAACATCGGATCAGTCAATAGCCGATCTATTCGTCAAGTTTTTTCAAACAACATATTCACCTTTACCTCATTCCGAACAGCCATACTCTTATGCGGCATCTAAGTCGAATCTAATATTTTGCCCCACTATAAACGAAAGATCACTGCTTAACGATCTTCAGCGTGTTAAACCGGTTTATTCGCCAGGTCCCGATGGAATCCCTGGCAGTGTGCTCAGATTCTGTGCGGAAGCCTTGTGCAAGCCTCTACTGAAACTGTTTACCTTATCTCTGGAATCTTCACAATTCCCTCATATATGGAAGGAGTCCTTTTTGATTCCTCTTCATAAAAAAGGTAGCAAACTAGATGCAAGCAATTACAGAGGAATCTCTAAATTGTCGGCTATCCCAAAACTTTTTGAAAATGTTATCACTCCTCATTTGCAGCACCTTTGTAGATCAATCATATGTCAACACGGTTTTATGAAACGCAGATCAACAACCACTAACCTCTTGGAGCTAACTTCTATCGTAATACAGGGTTTCAAAAATAATCTTCAAACAGATGTCATCTACACTGATATTAGTAAAGCATTTGATTCTGTTAATCATTACCTTCTAATAAGAAAACTTGAGCATTTAGGTTTCCCTGTTGATCTTCTAAATTGGATTTCAAGCTATCTGAATTGTAGGACACAACAAGTCCTCTTTCAAAATTCTTCAAAATAAGAAAAAAATGAATTCTTCATTCATCAACGACCTCCCCTTAATAATAAAACATTCGCGTGTACTTATGTACTCAGACGATGTTAAATTATGCCTCCAGTACAAGGACATTTCGTGCCATTCGACTTAAAATCCGATCTAGTGCCGTGATAACGTATTAGACTTAAATGGCTCCAAGTGTAAAGTCATGACCAACCCAATACTCACGACTTACACTCTAAGTGGGTGCTCTTTGGACAGAATAACACGGGTTGATGATCTTGGTGTTCTTCTGGACCCTAAACTAAAATTTTCTGACCATATTTCGTCTATTGTCAATAAGGCCAGGGGTGTGCTTGGTTTTATAAAAAGGTCTTCTAAGGAATTTGATGATCCTTACTTATGGTGAGGGAGGTGTGGCCGCGTAAAAAAAAATTTCTATCGATTTGTCAAAAAACTTTTTGTCGTGCTAACTTTAACGCCCACGAACCGCCCAAGCCTGTCACGCACACACTTTTGCAAAATATTCTGATCTTATTTCATGTATATAAATAAAAATCCCACTTCGACCAGCTGAGTAACGGGTATCTAATAGTCGGGGGACTAGAGTATATCACTCTTTCTTGTTTTTTAATTAAGTTACAACATTTGCTAGCTAGTATTACAAAACTTCCTTTCTTTTATGTAAGCAAATAGTAACATTAATTTGTGTTCACACTTTAAACTTGGGCGTACACTTAATGAGTTCACTTCGGGTGTTTGAATCAAACTGACTAGCTACTGCGAGGGCTTCGGCTTTTATTCATTCTTACATAGGTTCTTATCATCTAATTATAAATATAATGCAGCGCTTGTAAGACGTCGCAGTCTGCGTTTGTAAATGCAGCTGAGTTTTATTCTTAAATTTATGTTTGAAAAATTTTAGAATGTAAGTCTTGGTGCTTGTTTAAAACCAAAAATATATTGGACCTTTTAAAAATTGCACTTTTGAAAGATTTACACGGAATTACACGAATTTTAGTCTTTTATTCCCCTGTTCCGAAAACTCCTTTCACCAAACATTCAGCTTTATTTTTCGAAAGTAGTAGTAGTAGTGATATCACATTACTTGATGTTAAATGTTAATTATCGCGACATTCCATTTCAAATTATGATCATATTTGATTTGCAAATACATTTTTTAAGATGTCATCGCAGAATACAGTCCCTTCACAAATTTCGGAAATATGCCAAACCTGTTCCAAATTTCTCTTGGATTGGTGCGAAATAATCAAGGGTTGTTTATTAAAAATAAGGAAATACTTACTTATAGATTACTTAAAAAGTATATAATAGGTATATTGAATCGTTTCAGACCCTATGAACTATATATATTCTTGATCAGGATCATTAAGATAATTTCAGATAAAAATTCAGATTTTCTTGTTTGTTTTGACACAAAAAATAAAACAAAGATATCAAATCATTTTTTTGAAGATTGTACGCGGCAGATTTGGGCGATAGTGTGGGCGTCAATATAAATATATATATGTATATATATAGCTCTCAACTTTCTGGCTTTTACAGTTCTCGTCGTTAAAACGGACGGGCAAACCAGAATATATTGCAACGAACTGTTTAATCTTGGTTCTGCTCGCTACAAGTTGCTGCGGCAACTTAAGTCAACTCTCGGACTGGAACCAGAGAACTGCAAGGGTGGCATTTTTTTTCCAATCGACTCACACTCAACACTCACCCACCACTCACATCGCGGGTACTTACAAACACCCAGTCAAAATCTACATGTGCAGGCATGCATCCGGGTGTGCGCGCACCCGAATCAATACGGCGCGCTGCGTCGCGGGAGCCGACCACACTCCCCACTCATAACAGAGCACATAGAAGACACTTAATCAGAAATAGGCATGTGCCTAAAAAAGGATGAGTTGCAAAACCCTCATGGGTTTCTCGTAAAGCACTTGGGTGTTTAGTAGACACTCGAGTGTCTCGATGGAAAAATAATGAAATAATTGTAATTATGCTATTTAATAAATTAATTTTTAAAAAAATTAAAAAAAAACGCTAAATAGACATTCCTTTTTTATATATATATAATATTTGGTTCCCGTATTTAACGGTGCACGGTGCATCCTCTTTGTGAACGCACCGTTACCGGTCGACCTCTGTGCCCTTGGCCAACTCGAGTCCAAGGTCCAGTGAGGTATTGTTAGTTAACGGTGCGTCTTCTTTGTGCCTTTGCGACGTCCGCACTGTTACCGTTTGACCCCTGTGCACTTGGCCCGTTCGTGGCCAAGGTCTAACGCGGTACCGTTAATTCACGGTCTCTCCGCTTTGCCGGGTTCCAAGGTCCATAAATCAACGTTTGCCTTGACCGCCCTTGACTCTTCCTGCATCGCGGCTGTCTTCGCTGTTGGTAGGCCGCTCCCTTGCATCCAGATTTATGGGGAGTTTCAGACTCCCCACAACAGTCCGAAGTTTTTATTGCCGCAAGTAGAGTGTCTAAGAACACCCGGGTGGCTAGACCCCCAGTGTATAGCGGGTTCACTTAGAGTGCCAGTGTCTTGCTGCAGTTCTCTACCTGGGACCACCTTTGCCAACCACTGACTCCACTGACCCGTTCAACCACGCCAGGTCCTTGTTTCTTCACTCCAAGGATCGATTACGAGCCGAAATTTGTTTTTATTATCAGATCAGATTTGGAAAGCTTGAAAAAAGTTTCACCATTCACCATTCGTGATTAAAAAAGTCATAGACTTCACATGCGGAAGGGAAGTGGTTTTTTGCTACAAAAAAAACATAATCTGTAACATTATTAGAGTTGAGATAAAAAAATCCATGATGTACAGTTAATGGCCAATTTTTTTTTGTACATAGGTCAAAAATAATTAGGTTTTTATTTTAAATTAAATTTAAATAAAAATTCAACAAATGTTTCACCTTTATTTATTCAATAGTTTCGAAAATATATATTAAAACAACATAACAGGCAGAAATTCTGGTGTTCACTAAAATACCAGTGCTTTGAAAAAAATAGTAACAAAATTCAACTTGACTTAGAACGAACTTAGTTTTTCTTTTTAATGTGTTAATAAGTGTCTAATACTTGGTTGGATTGCCTTTGTTAGCTATCACAGCCTTACACCTACGCGGCATGGAGTCCTCTAGGTCCTGGTAACGTTTGGGGTTTTATTGCCCTGTTATAGGAAATAACCTAACCAAACACACTTTTTAGAAAATATTGATGATTTCGGGAATCTACGTTGGACAAAATGAGACACTGTTATTCTTATGAACAATCTAAAAGTTGTTCAAGAATGTAAATAAAAAGGATAACATGAAGAACGAAGGGAATTTTATTTATATTCATATCTACACATTACATTTACAAAAATAGGTGGAATCATGGAAATATACGGCTGTTTTTCTTAGTTTCTCTTGTACTGCTATTTTATGAACACAGCTTTTAATCGCTATTTCATCGCCTTAAATTTTTTAAGAAACAGATCGCAAGCGCGAGAATTGGTGAGAGCGTGATGTTTTTCAGAAGCGATGAATTGTGGAACTACAGGGTGGACATTAATTGAAACTTTATCTTGAAAAGTAACAACAGGTATTTTTGTGTAATTTTTTCCATGAGCCTGTTACATATTTGGATTAACTTGACTATTTATTGTTTTACTTAGTCGTATAAAATAAAACACAATCTTTATAGCAGCTATATATTGCTGACAAATTGCCATAATAATGATTCAAAAACAAGCGTTAGATGCCTGCATTATTTCTTACAATGAAATCAAAATGCAAAATATATTGATATATTGCACATATCATTTGTATATGACTTAATTGGTTGCATGGTCTCATACGGACCGTGACGTATATGGAGATAGATGAGTTTCTGTGGAAATCATATATTATTAGAGAAAAAGCTGGTTTCTTTACATTATTATCAGTAAAGATAAGTTAAATAACTAAGGGGTGGGCACACTAATTTGATAACAGCGTCAACCACATGTCGGCTTTATTTATAATGTTGGAATCGAAATAAGTTAGGAAAGTGTGATTCAGTTTGGTATGTCTTTCCATAACTCTCCAAAATTAAATCTTAGCAATTTCTAATAAGTACTGTATGATTTCATTTATTGAACAATAGATATCAGTATGGATCAATTCATAACTTCGACTTTGAAAAACCGTAGACGACGTTCTCTTGGATTGCGACTCTTAATATGTTACCTTAAAAAAAGTGACATTAAATTAGAGGAAAATGTTAATACATGGACATATTTATTAGTTCAATCATGCAAATTACCTGAGTTGTGTTCATATGGTGATTTAATATTTTCCGCTATGGGTAAGTTTTTAATTAATAAATTTTAATTAATAGTTTTAAAAAAATGGTAGTAACCAAATCTAAAAAAAAAAATATTTCAAATTGGTTAAAGGCTTTTACCATAGGCTTTTTTTTTACAATAAATTGGTTTACTTTCTATAACAAAGCAAAACACAGTATTAATTCATTCTGCTACCGCTAATATTCCTCTCGTGGACTCTGCCGTCCACAGTAATACATTTTTTAGTGCTTAAATTTTTTTGTACTTTCTTGTTTTAAAGCTCTCAATGAATTATATCTAATCGTTTATGAAATATAAATATTTTTCACTTTTCAGCACTCCTTCTGGACAAAATCCAGAGTGACGGTAATGTGTCAAAAGTATTCGCATCTGCTCATTTATCTAAAGTACTGGAATGCTTATCTCACAACGAAATATATAAGCACAATCGCTCAACTATTGCTGCCTTACACACAATCAAGAAATGCCTAAAATATTACCCAAAAGGAATAAAAACTAAATCATCAAGTATCAAAAATATATTAGTACTATTAATTGACAGCCAAAACGATGAAGTTGTTTATCAATCTGGTGAATGTTGGTTTTTGTTACACAAAATTCATGGCATTTCCGATAAAGAACATATGGATAATAAAACTGAATGGAAGGATTTTCAATTATCTTTACTGAGTAATATCCAATATATTATAAATAGAACAATAGTTATGCCTGACGAATCCGTTAACAGCCCTTTTATGCCAAATCATTTTGGAGCTTTCACTTTTGTAGCTGTAAAAGATCCTTTTGAAAGAGCTTCAAAAGCTTTTCGACGGATTTTTAATCTTATTGAATATATCAAAATTGCTTTAAGGTAAGAAAAAGGTTTGTTACTTTCTGGAACTACAATTAAATTAGAGACAATATATTTTTAGCAAACAATTTGTTTTCAAAAAGAATATTTGCGTACATCAAATCTTGTCTTTAATACAAAATGGACTAAATGCACACGTAAACCAACAAAATGTACGAATTAATCATGCATATCTTGAGACATTTTTTCCGCAAATGCACATAAAATTATTGGAGCTTTTGGAAATTGTCATTAAAACGTAAGTAACTGCAATAAAATAAATACCAGATATAATTTCGTAAAATAAATATAATATATATATATAATTACATCGTCAACTTCCTCGACTAACTGCAACTATCAGATACCCGAAACTGACTTACAAAAATAGTGAAACAAAAAATAAGAAAATTGTCAGAAGCGAAGGTGTAACAATTTTGAGCTCTTTGTAGACTTGATTTCCAAGACAAATAGTAAATGAAACTATCAGATACCCATTAGTCAGCTATTTTGTTATCATAGCGATAAAAATTGGCAAGACAAATAAAATAAAATGAAAATTTCAAGTGTGTGTCCGTCTCAACGTTCTGAACCAAATTTGCACAGTTTATGCGCCAAACTTGCACAGCTTATGCGTCAAGAAAATATGCATTTTCAATCTGAAATTATCATAATGATCCTGATCTAGAATATCAATAGTTCATAGGGTCTGAAACGCTTCAATAAACGCTTTTTTAAGTAATCCTTAAGTAAGGCCTGTTAAAAACAAACAGCGTATTCACTTTTTTCGATTATTTCACACCAAGAGAAATTGGGAACAGGTTTGGCGTAATTTCAAAATTTGTGAAGGTTGAAATAAATTGTATTCTGCGATGACTTGTTAAAAAATTTATTAACATATCAAATATGATGATTATTTGAAATCGGATGTTGCGATAATTTAACATAATTAACATCAAGTAATGTCATAACAGTACCATTTACATTTTAATAATTTTCTTTTATGTTAATTTTCTTTTTGATTTATAGATGTCATACACACCTAAGGATGGACTTTCGGCTTGTTCTAAATATTTTAATGGAAGCCCTTGAAAAAACAAACAAATCAATGTTACTAGAATCAAATTTAAAGGAAGTTTTGTAAGTATTAGCTCGTAAATGTTGTAAATTAATTTAAGAACAAGAGGGAGTGATTTTGTCGAGTTCTCCGACTGTTGGATACCCGTTTCTCAGCTAGTCGAAGTGTAGTCAGAATATTTTTCATAAGTGTGGTCGTGACAGGTATGGGCGGCTTGTGGGCGTTAGAGTTAGCGTGACAAAAAGTTTTTTGGCAAATCGATAGAAATTTAGAAAACTATTTCGAAAATAAAAAAATATCAAAACATTTTTCATAAAAATCGGTTAACATGGGTTAACAAACTTGTGCTGTGTCAATGTCTCTAGAATCGGTATGCTTAATCTCAATTTTTTAGCTTTTATAGTGCCCAAGATCTCGACGTTCAAACGGACTGAATGACGGACGGACGGGGAAACGCTTCCTTCTACCTGTTACATACTTTTCATAGAATCTAGTATATCCTTTTACTCCACGAGTAACTGGTATAACAACGGGTATATTATATCTCGAAACGCGGAGTACCACCCAAAACACAAACTCAAGACTTTCAGTCATGGTGGACCTAAAATCCTGGAATGGGCTTTTTTTTACAATGGTATGAGTCCAAAACATATGCTTTATGGTATTAGAGACCAAAACGCATATGTAAATATACCTAGTGATGTCTTACTGTCATATGCTAGGTGGAATATGCCCTTAAAATTGACATTCCAACAGGATAATGATCCGAAACACAAAAGCAAATCGGCTAAGAATTTTTTCAACCAAAATAAAATTGAGATAATGACATGGCCGGTACCATCTTCCGATTAAAACTCGATTGAAAACCTGTGGGGAACATTAAACGATATGTGTCGGAGAACTCCCCGACGTCTAACGCTCAGCTTAGGCAATTGTGCAGGATGCATGGTCAAAAGTTGCCCCCAAACGTTGTCAGGACCTGGTGGACTCCATGCCGCGTAGGTGTAAGGCTGTGCTGGCTAACAAAGTCTATCCAACCAAGTATTAGACCCTAATTAACACATTAAAAAGAAAAACTAAGTTCGTTCTAAGTCAAGTTGAATTTGTTACTATTTTTCATAGAATTTCTGCATGTTAGATTTCTGTTGAATTGTTTGAAATTAAGTACCTAATGATATTATATAAAAAATTTGCCCATTAAAATTATAAATCATAGGATTTTTTATATAAATTACACAGGTTCCAAGCATTGCTATTTTTATGAACACAGCTGTAACTATATATATTATTGATCAGGATCAACAGCCGACTCGATCTAGCCAAGTCCGTCTGTCCGTATGAACGTCGAGGTCTCAGAAACTATAAAAGCTATTGTAGAAGGTTGAGATGCAGCATACAGATTCTAGAGACATAGACGCAGCGCAAGTTTATTGACCCATGATGCCACGCGCAAAGCAAAGACGAAACTAGAATATTCTTTTGCAATAAACAGTTTATATATTTTTTTTATTTTATAAATTTTTATTTTCTACTTCGTATTATTTTTATGAAATATTTATTTCTCAATGTAATGTCTTCTTTTTGGAAAATTTATGTTTTACAGATACAGTAGTTATAACAATGTTCTTTGTATTTGTTTTAATTATTAAGTATATTTATTAAGTCATTTGACTTAATGTGATGTATGTAAATGATTCAATTTTATTATTTAAAATGCACATTAGATTCAGTTGTTTTTCATATTCATTCTTTTTATATTCCAATTTGATATTTTTAAACAGCGCACAATTTCATGCTACGAAATTGGCAAAACTCCCCAAATATGTAAATTCGTTTCTTCGATCAGAATTGATTTTGACCCGAAAATCGTCTTCTAGCACAACACGCACACATATACGCGTTCTCGTCTCTTGTTTCTACTCACACAAGGAAGCAAATTCTATTTTTAGGTTTCTTACGCTCTCAGTGTAAGCGAGCGGAAAGAGATCAATTTTGGTCGTCTCCAAAAAAAGTGGCTGCATCGTGCCAAACCAATGTATGGCCGTTACGCATATTGTCTTTGGTAACGGGTATCTGATAGTCGAAGAACTCGACTTTTTTTACTCCTGCAATTAATATCCCCAAAGAGATTCCCATAGACAAGCTAATTTTGTTTTTAAGGGAGCAACAAATACAAATGTTACTAATATTGATATTTTAAGGAATATGCGCCTAGTTGTGTACAGAGTAATATCTTTATGGTGCTCTACTCTACAAGAAGGAAGCCATTGCGAAATTATTGCGGATACTCTTATCAAAGAAGTGTTTGATGATATATTAACGCGAAGCCCAACTACTAAAAAAAGTGTAAATATAGTTTTAAAACTGAAATACGGCTATGACAACACGTTGCGGAGTTCATTTTTTTTGTTTTTTATATAGTACATTGTTTTGAAAATAAGAACCCTGTATTACTATACTCTGTACTCGGGGTATAAAGTGATGTCAGTCATACGAATATGTATACCAATTTTCCTTTCTTCCTTAATTAGAGTCAGTCGCAAATAAATTCTGCCAATCAATACATTGTACAACCAACAATCCTGGCTCGAGTGACTGGAGTAATAGATACCCTGATTATTTTTTTTGTATATGTATTTATCTTTTGAGAAGGCTTCATCGACATTAAACTACTGAAATTTCAATTTCGCTTATTTTATTATCTATAACTGAAATAAGGCCTAAATTCGTATCTTTTAGTGCTCATTAAATTTCTTCTTTGCTTATATTAACATTATTTATATACATAAATAATATATAAATGAGCTTTGCAATGTGTATCGACGTAACAGTATAACGAATTCACAATATATTTTAACACATTTTTTAAATTCAATGCAGGTAAACGCACCATACATGAAACTTTCACCTGAAACTCTATTTTCGATGTTGAAATGTTCATTAAGTAATGAAGACTATCGTATGCTTAGTCAACAAGCACACTCTTGCCTACAACAGTTTTTGTTATCTTCTGGTCATTTGATAAAGCATCAACTTTTAAAGGAAAGTATAATTTGCAAGAGGTAATAAGGTATCTAGTCTATAACTTTATTATTACAGGCGGTGCACCACACCTTATTGGGAATTTGTGTTCAAATGCATTCTCAGTCTAGCAAAGAACCAGACTTGTGGGATATTTGGGACGGGCGCTTGGAAGTTTATAAGTCTTTCACAGTTCTATTGAAATTACGAAACTATGGATGTCCTACGCCTTCTGAAATAATTTGGAATCTTTTGCACGAATCCCGATTATTTAATAATAACATTGCACTTAAGCAAAGTCATAGTTCTAACTTGGAAACGATGCTTCATCCTCAAAAGGCGGATATTAACTTTAAAAGTGTTGACAATTTAAAGAAAACAATCGCCTTTTCAACAAATAAAACGGAAAATAGACACGATTTGTTACAAACTATCAAGAGTCCCGAAGACCAATTATGTAATAATGAAAGTCCACTGATATCGGCCATTGAAACCATTGCAAATAATAAGGATAATCAAAAAAACCCTGGCTACGACAATAATTCGTTGAATAAAAAGAAACCTTTTGAAGTAGTTTGTAAAAATGACTCAAAAGATTTAATTGCTGAAGATACACCAAAAAATATTAATGAGATACCAGATGGCCCTTTGCTCTCATCAAAAATCAACAGTTCAGAGAGTTTACAAGGACAACCCCTAGAAATTTTGAATGGCAATAATGTGAACTCTAATTTAATATCATCCTGTTGCAGTGCTGAAGAATCTGTAAAAATGTTTCCTTCGAACTTGGAAAAATTAGATGATGCTAAAATGATAGCCGACTTGGAAGCAACATTCGTTGGTGAACTTAAATAAAAATAAAAACTAGTTTGGTGTGCTTAATTGTTTTGTTTTGTTTTTTTTTATTCGCTGAACAATACTTCAAAATAGAAAATTACTCATTTTACTGACTCCGTATGTCGAGTTCTTAGCTACCTGGATTCAGCTTTGACAGCCAAAAAAATTAAATTTTTCGACGGCATATTTTCCCCAATGAAGAAGTCATAGAAAGCTGCACAGCTTCCGACACGGTTCAGTTGCCACCATGCGTTGGAATAGTGAGGAGGAATAGTGCGGAGCGGATGTTCGGTTATTAAAACACAGCGTGCATTTTGGAATCGCTTTTATTTAGCCCAGTTGGCTCCCATCCCAGACCGCAAATCAATTGTTACATGGGTTACTACATTCAGGCAAACTGCAAGTGCGACAAAACGAAGAACTGAAGTCCCTCGACCCGTTAGATCACCTGAGAACATTGAAGCAGTGAAAGCGATCTCCACGGCCTTCTGTGCGAAAACACGCATCTGCCCTTGGAGTATCCGATCGTTCTGTGAGCAGAATTCTTCATGATGATCTTCAATTTCATTCGTATAAGATGGCGATAGTGCAGGAACTTTCAGAACGTTACTTCAATTCTCGGATGAACGCGTGTGAGCTTCTTCTTGATGTCATTCCCAAAGGGTGCTATTGTTTTTTTTTTAGTGATGAAGACCATTTTCATTTATGTGGGTCGGTTAACAAACGAAACATGCGCTACTTGGCTGACACAAACCCACAAAAGTTGCATGAAAGGCCTTTGCATTTCCCAAAGGTCACAGTGTGTTGTGCAATTTCCTCAGATGGAATTATTGGTCCCTGGTTTTTTGAGGATAGTGAATTTGGACCGGTATGTAAACATGCTACAAATTTTTTTATTCCCACGGCTAGAAGAGTTGGTTGTGGGCACACACTTTCTAGAGCAACTTTTTAGAGCAGGAACACTTTCCAGAGCGCTTCATCTTAACTAGAGGCGATTTGGAATGGCCGGCACGCTCTCCCGATCTCTCCCTTGTGATTTTTTTCGATGGGGTTTTTTAAAAACCCGTGTTTATATGAGCCGTCCAAGAAACCTACAGGATTTGAAAACCAACATTCAAGAAGAAATACATAACAACAAACGCAAGAAATCTTATTGCGCACTGTATGGAGAATGCTGGACGTCACCTATCAGATTTCATCTTCAAAAAAATATAAATAAAAACTTTAGACATGTACCTGCAATATAAAAAAATGAATTAATTAATATTTACCCACAATAGTTTTCATTGCATTCTGAAAAAAGGAAATTATGCTGCCGCACCCTTTATCATATATTATTAAATCATATATATTATGATTGTGAAACGCACGAACTGATTTATTTGGTGTGCTCGCTAATAAGTACGTGCGGATAGCTCAGATTTCGTATGTTCGTCCTACCAAATTGATATCAGACGTGATCACCCGGTAACTCGGTATCAGTATCAACACATTCCACCCTAGACTTTCCTCAAACTGGTGCGGGATGTGGGTTGCTTGCAACTTCGTTTGCGCTGTCCTGGATGGACCGCCTGGCGAAATTCCAACACGAACGATTCGGGCAACCGCCCGAAAGAGTCGACTATATCCGTCGCTGTTTCTCCCGTTTCGTTGTGGTTACTGTTGCCATGGCTGCTAGAAATTCTGGATACGTTGCCTGCCGGTGATGCAAACAGAGTGACTTTTATAAAGCGCAAGGCGGATGCAATATAACTTAATAAGTCCTATAGTCCGGTGGTCCTCTTTTACAGATGGCTCCGTGGTATAGGGTTGATGTGCGTCGTCTCCTTGGGCTGGGTGTTATCCAGGCGCAACGTCGACTCTCCTGAGTCCTCAGTAAGTCCGGCTATAATGCCAGAGGTGAAGACGTCTTAGGAAGATTAGGATGGAGGGCGTGACTTTGCCCCCGTGGTCTTTCGATGGCCTTTTGGCTCAACGAGAATGTTCAATTAAAACAATTGGTATTTTACGGCCAAGTGCCGGAGTAGCTGATCTTTATTGTTAAAGTGCAAGCTTAGAACTGAATACAAAAGAATATGAAAAGTGTGGATCTACCCTGGCTCCAATGTATCACGCCATAAACCCATGGTCGGCAAGCCGACTCAGCATTTATGCAACATAGCTTGGTACCCCGGATAAGGGGTGTCCAATTGCTGTTGCTGACCGTTCGTAGCGCAGAGCGCTGAACTCCGTTGGGGCGCGTCAGCATTGCTTATATGTGGTAACTTAGTGTTTATGTATTGTTGACATGAATGTCTGTGCTCTTAGTTGTTAACTTATATAATAGAGTGAATCGATAGCGAATTCTTCGTGAAGTTCTGCGTTAACTTCGTTTGACGATACCGTTCTTCATGTGAGGTTGGAGCTAATTGATGAACTACAATACAACAAACAATAAGGAAAATTCTCAACGAGCTCGAAGATCTTACATTTTGAGAAAATCGAAAGTGATTTGAGTGTGAAATTTTATGACAGCCTTAGGACTCTAAAAACCTTGGCTTGGGGGGATTTCAAAATTTAACGCTCGTATTCGCGATATAAACCTAATGGGCTCAACAAAACAAATCGCATTATCGCCCAAGTACCAAAAGCTGGATACGTCTAGTCAGGCGAAATGAGAGGAGCATTTGGAGGATTCAATTGCAACGTGGGAATCCATGGCGAAGACTTCTGTAAAAATTCTGGGCACTCAAGATATTGTTGCCAGAGCTATAAAATCCTGACCCCAGTTTATCGATTCAGAGTACTAAAAAGCCTCGCACTTTGCATAGATTGGGCATCAAGTGAGGCAGTGCAACTCCACCAATGGCCGTGCATGCGGATAGAGGCACCACACCCTTTTTCATCAAGGAAACTTGGCGTGGTTTGTAACTGTGGTGCAATTACAACTGGAAATCAAGCCAATTTAACGCAGCATTTAAATTTGTTTCGACCTCCGATCAAGCCGGAGGCCACTAGGCTCCGTTCAATGGAGTTAATCAAGGATAATTGTTTTCGCATTTCTGAGCTCGGAACTTGATGTATTGTAATTTAAGCTACTTTGAGGCATCGCGGAATTTAAACAAGCATTGCTGCAATTCTTTTCCGACCATGAAGCAATTGCGCTCTGCCATGGGAAGCTACTCTATGCATTGACAAAGACCCTAGAATAACAAGATGCGTAACGCCATACGATTTTTTGGCACACGATTTTTTGGCCGTGGCTCTAGAGGTGGCTCCAGGCTCTCTCGAATTTTTGTTAGAGAGCGAGAGAGCGAAGAGCGCTACAGCGAACAGCTCTTTTCAACGCACAAAGTGATAGCAGACATCTGTATGTGTGCACACGTATTCACATGCATTGTAAATTTGACAAAATATGCCCTTCACCTTAGAAGTTCTTTGGCTTTAAATCTATATTATTTTTGATCAATTGGCACCATGCGAAAAATTCTTGTTTTGCATTGCCTTAACGTTATTATTATTTGAAAATAGATTAGAAATACTCAAATCTATGTACATAATATCACAAAAATAAATTTCAAAAATGACTTTATATAAGAATATTTGTCATTAGAGTATTCAGCTTGCGGCGTGTAAGAAATCAACAAGGCAATAATTGTTGCGCGCATGTGTCCGCACTTCGTGCCTCAAGATATGACTAAAGCAAAGGCACTATAATAATTCTAGTGTCTTTGATATGACTTTTGCAATAAACAGTTTATATATTTTTTTTATTTTATAAATTTTTATTTTCTACTTCGTATTATTTTTATGAAATATTTATTTCTCAATGTAATGTCTTCTTTTTGGAAAATTTATGTTTTACAGATACAGTAGTTATAACAATGTTCTTTGTATTTGTTTTAATTATTAAGTATATTTATTAAGTCATTTGACTTAATGTGATGTATGTAAATGATTCAATTTTATTATTTAAAATGCACATTAGATTCAGTTGTTTTTCATATTCATTCTTTTTATATTCCAATTTGATATTTTTAAACAGCGCACAATTTCATGCTACGAAATTGGCAAAACTCCCCAAATATGTAAATTCGTTTCTTCGATCAGAATTGATTTTGACCCGAAAATCGTCTTCTAGCACAACACGCACACATATACGCGTTCTCGTCTCTTGTTTCTACTCACACAAGGAAGCAAATTCTATTTTTAGGTTTCTTACGCTCTCAGTGTAAGCGAGCGGAAAGAGATCAATTTTGGTCGTCTCCAAAAAAAGTGGCTGCATCGTGCCAAACCAATGTATGGCCGTTACGCATATTGTCTTTGGTAACGGGTATCTGATAGTCGAAGAACTCGACTTTTTTTACTCCTGCAATTAATATCCCCAAAGAGATTCCCATAGACAAGCTAATTTTGTTTTTAAGGGAGCAACAAATACAAATGTTACTAATATTGATATTTTAAGGAATATGCGCCTAGTTGTGTACAGAGTAATATCTTTATGGTGCTCTACTCTACAAGAAGGAAGCCATTGCGAAATTATTGCGGATACTCTTATCAAAGAAGTGTTTGATGATATATTAACGCGAAGCCCAACTACTAAAAAAAGTGTAAATATAGTTTTAAAACTGAAATACGGCTATGACAACACGTTGCGGAGTTCATTTTTTTTGTTTTTTATATAGTACATTGTTTTGAAAATAAGAACCCTGTATTACTATACTCTGTACTCGGGGTATAAAGTGATGTCAGTCATACGAATATGTATACCAATTTTCCTTTCTTCCTTAATTAGAGTCAGTCGCAAATAAATTCTGCCAATCAATACATTGTACAACCAACAATCCTGGCTCGAGTGACTGGAGTAATAGATACCCTGATTATTTTTTTTGTATATGTATTTATCTTTTGAGAAGGCTTCATCGACATTAAACTACTGAAATTTCAATTTCGCTTATTTTATTATCTATAACTGAAATAAGGCCTAAATTCGTATCTTTTAGTGCTCATTAAATTTCTTCTTTGCTTATATTAACATTATTTATATACATAAATAATATATAAATGAGCTTTGCAATGTGTATCGACGTAACAGTATAACGAATTCACAATATATTTTAACACATTTTTTAAATTCAATGCAGGTAAACGCACCATACATGAAACTTTCACCTGAAACTCTATTTTCGATGTTGAAATGTTCATTAAGTAATGAAGACTATCGTATGCTTAGTCAACAAGCACACTCTTGCCTACAACAGTTTTTGTTATCTTCTGGTCATTTGATAAAGCATCAACTTTTAAAGGAAAGTATAATTTGCAAGAGGTAATAAGGTATCTAGTCTATAACTTTATTATTACAGGCGGTGCACCACACCTTATTGGGAATTTGTGTTCAAATGCATTCTCAGTCTAGCAAAGAACCAGACTTGTGGGATATTTGGGACGGGCGCTTGGAAGTTTATAAGTCTTTCACAGTTCTATTGAAATTACGAAACTATGGATGTCCTACGCCTTCTGAAATAATTTGGAATCTTTTGCACGAATCCCGATTATTTAATAATAACATTGCACTTAAGCAAAGTCATAGTTCTAACTTGGAAACGATGCTTCATCCTCAAAAGGCGGATATTAACTTTAAAAGTGTTGACAATTTAAAGAAAACAATCGCCTTTTCAACAAATAAAACGGAAAATAGACACGATTTGTTACAAACTATCAAGAGTCCCGAAGACCAATTATGTAATAATGAAAGTCCACTGATATCGGCCATTGAAACCATTGCAAATAATAAGGATAATCAAAAAAACCCTGGCTACGACAATAATTCGTTGAATAAAAAGAAACCTTTTGAAGTAGTTTGTAAAAATGACTCAAAAGATTTAATTGCTGAAGATACACCAAAAAATATTAATGAGATACCAGATGGCCCTTTGCTCTCATCAAAAATCAACAGTTCAGAGAGTTTACAAGGACAACCCCTAGAAATTTTGAATGGCAATAATGTGAACTCTAATTTAATATCATCCTGTTGCAGTGCTGAAGAATCTGTAAAAATGTTTCCTTCGAACTTGGAAAAATTAGATGATGCTAAAATGATAGCCGACTTGGAAGCAACATTCGTTGGTGAACTTAAATAAAAATAAAAACTAGTTTGGTGTGCTTAATTGTTTTGTTTTGTTTTTTTTTATTCGCTGAACAATACTTCAAAATAGAAAATTACTCATTTTACTGACTCCGTATGTCGAGTTCTTAGCTACCTGGATTCAGCTTTGACAGCCAAAAAAATTAAATTTTTCGACGGCATATTTTCCCCAATGAAGAAGTCATAGAAAGCTGCACAGCTTCCGACACGGTTCAGTTGCCACCATGCGTTGGAATAGTGAGGAGGAATAGTGCGGAGCGGATGTTCGGTTATTAAAACACAGCGTGCATTTTGGAATCGCTTTTATTTAGCCCAGTTGGCTCCCATCCCAGACCGCAAATCAATTGTTACATGGGTTACTACATTCAGGCAAACTGCAAGTGCGACAAAACGAAGAACTGAAGTCCCTCGACCCGTTAGATCACCTGAGAACATTGAAGCAGTGAAAGCGATCTCCACGGCCTTCTGTGCGAAAACACGCATCTGCCCTTGGAGTATCCGATCGTTCTGTGAGCAGAATTCTTCATGATGATCTTCAATTTCATTCGTATAAGATGGCGATAGTGCAGGAACTTTCAGAACGTTACTTCAATTCTCGGATGAACGCGTGTGAGCTTCTTCTTGATGTCATTCCCAAAGGGTGCTATTGTTTTTTTTTTAGTGATGAAGACCATTTTCATTTATGTGGGTCGGTTAACAAACGAAACATGCGCTACTTGGCTGACACAAACCCACAAAAGTTGCATGAAAGGCCTTTGCATTTCCCAAAGGTCACAGTGTGTTGTGCAATTTCCTCAGATGGAATTATTGGTCCCTGGTTTTTTGAGGATAGTGAATTTGGACCGGTATGTAAACATGCTACAAATTTTTTTATTCCCACGGCTAGAAGAGTTGGTTGTGGGCACACACTTTCTAGAGCAACTTTTTAGAGCAGGAACACTTTCCAGAGCGCTTCATCTTAACTAGAGGCGATTTGGAATGGCCGGCACGCTCTCCCGATCTCTCCCTTGTGATTTTTTTCGATGGGGTTTTTTAAAAACCCGTGTTTATATGAGCCGTCCAAGAAACCTACAGGATTTGAAAACCAACATTCAAGAAGAAATACATAACAACAAACGCAAGAAATCTTATTGCGCACTGTATGGAGAATGCTGGACGTCACCTATCAGATTTCATCTTCAAAAAAATATAAATAAAAACTTTAGACATGTACCTGCAATATAAAAAAATGAATTAATTAATATTTACCCACAATAGTTTTCATTGCATTCTGAAAAAAGGAAATTATGCTGCCGCACCCTTTATCATATATTATTAAATCATATATATTATGATTGTGAAACGCACGAACTGATTTATTTGGTGTGCTCGCTAATAAGTACGTGCGGATAGCTCAGATTTCGTATGTTCGTCCTACCAAATTGATATCAGACGTGATCACCCGGTAACTCGGTATCAGTATCAACACATTCCACCCTAGACTTTCCTCAAACTGGTGCGGGATGTGGGTTGCTTGCAACTTCGTTTGCGCTGTCCTGGATGGACCGCCTGGCGAAATTCCAACACGAACGATTCGGGCAACCGCCCGAAAGAGTCGACTATATCCGTCGCTGTTTCTCCCGTTTCGTTGTGGTTACTGTTGCCATGGCTGCTAGAAATTCTGGATACGTTGCCTGCCGGTGATGCAAACAGAGTGACTTTTATAAAGCGCAAGGCGGATGCAATATAACTTAATAAGTCCTATAGTCCGGTGGTCCTCTTTTACAGATGGCTCCGTGGTATAGGGTTGATGTGCGTCGTCTCCTTGGGCTGGGTGTTATCCAGGCGCAACGTCGACTCTCCTGAGTCCTCAGTAAGTCCGGCTATAATGCCAGAGGTGAAGACGTCTTAGGAAGATTAGGATGGAGGGCGTGACTTTGCCCCCGTGGTCTTTCGATGGCCTTTTGGCTCAACGAGAATGTTCAATTAAAACAATTGGTATTTTACGGCCAAGTGCCGGAGTAGCTGATCTTTATTGTTAAAGTGCAAGCTTAGAACTGAATACAAAAGAATATGAAAAGTGTGGATCTACCCTGGCTCCAATGTATCACGCCATAAACCCATGGTCGGCAAGCCGACTCAGCATTTATGCAACATAGCTTGGTACCCCGGATAAGGGGTGTCCAATTGCTGTTGCTGACCGTTCGTAGCGCAGAGCGCTGAACTCCGTTGGGGCGCGTCAGCATTGCTTATATGTGGTAACTTAGTGTTTATGTATTGTTGACATGAATGTCTGTGCTCTTAGTTGTTAACTTATATAATAGAGTGAATCGATAGCGAATTCTTCGTGAAGTTCTGCGTTAACTTCGTTTGACGATACCGTTCTTCATGTGAGGTTGGAGCTAATTGATGAACTACAATACAACAAACAATAAGGAAAATTCTCAACGAGCTCGAAGATCTTACATTTTGAGAAAATCGAAAGTGATTTGAGTGTGAAATTTTATGACAGCCTTAGGACTCTAAAAACCTTGGCTTGGGGGGATTTCAAAATTTAACGCTCGTATTCGCGATATAAACCTAATGGGCTCAACAAAACAAATCGCATTATCGCCCAAGTACCAAAAGCTGGATACGTCTAGTCAGGCGAAATGAGAGGAGCATTTGGAGGATTCAATTGCAACGTGGGAATCCATGGCGAAGACTTCTGTAAAAATTCTGGGCACTCAAGATATTGTTGCCAGAGCTATAAAATCCTGACCCCAGTTTATCGATTCAGAGTACTAAAAAGCCTCGCACTTTGCATAGATTGGGCATCAAGTGAGGCAGTGCAACTCCACCAATGGCCGTGCATGCGGATAGAGGCACCACACCCTTTTTCATCAAGGAAACTTGGCGTGGTTTGTAACTGTGGTGCAATTACAACTGGAAATCAAGCCAATTTAACGCAGCATTTAAATTTGTTTCGACCTCCGATCAAGCCGGAGGCCACTAGGCTCCGTTCAATGGAGTTAATCAAGGATAATTGTTTTCGCATTTCTGAGCTCGGAACTTGATGTATTGTAATTTAAGCTACTTTGAGGCATCGCGGAATTTAAACAAGCATTGCTGCAATTCTTTTCCGACCATGAAGCAATTGCGCTCTGCCATGGGAAGCTACTCTATGCATTGACAAAGACCCTAGAATAACAAGATGCGTAACGCCATACGATTTTTTGGCACACGATTTTTTGGCCGTGGCTCTAGAGGTGGCTCCAGGCTCTCTCGAATTTTTGTTAGAGAGCGAGAGAGCGAAGAGCGCTACAGCGAACAGCTCTTTTCAACGCACAAAGTGATAGCAGACATCTGTATGTGTGCACACGTATTCACATGCATTGTAAATTTGACAAAATATGCCCTTCACCTTAGAAGTTCTTTGGCTTTAAATCTATATTATTTTTGATCAATTGGCACCATGCGAAAAATTCTTGTTTTGCATTGCCTTAACGTTATTATTATTTGAAAATAGATTAGAAATACTCAAATCTATGTACATAATATCACAAAAATAAATTTCAAAAATGACTTTATATAAGAATATTTGTCATTAGAGTATTCATCTTGCGGCGTGTGAAAAATTAATAAGGCAATAATTGTTGAGTGCTTGTGTCCGCACTTCGTGCCTCAAGATATGAACAAAGCAAAGACACTAGAATAATTCTAGTGTCTTTGATATTACTTTTGCAATAAACAGTTATCATATTTAATTATTTAGTATATTTATTAAATCATTTGACTTAATATGATGTAACATTAACATTAAAAGTGTTTCAAAAAAAATATTTCGCTTTTAAAAAATTGTCAGATGAGAGACAAATTAGAATTAAACATAAATATAAATGTGTAAACGGTAGCTAATTCGAGCGGCGATTTTAACAAACAAATTTAAAAAAGCTTTAAAATTATAATAGTCAGGGCGCGAATTTTAAAAAATTTTTTTATTTTATCATATTGCTAGGAAATTGGCAAAAACTACCCTAATATGTACCATGTAAATTCGTTTCTTCGATCAGAATTGATTTCGGCCCGAAAATCGTCTTCTAGCACAACACGCACACTTATACGCGTTCTCGTCTCTTGTTTTTACTCACACAAGCAAGCAAATTATATTTTTAGATTTCTTACGCTCTCAGCGGGAGTGAGCCGAAAGAGAGTAATTTTGGCCGTCACCAAAAAAGTGGCTGCATAGTGCCAAACCAATGTATGGCCGTTACGCATCTTGTTATTCTAGTGTCTTTGGCATTGAGGTAACGTCACCGACGATTCGGTTCTAAAACGTGGGGGTCAGGAAGCTAAAACGAATAATGAAACAGACGAGTTAAACGACCAAAAAGAGTTTAAATGCTACAACTGGCATGAGTTGGAGCATATATTGAGTCAGTGCCTAATGCCGCAAAAACTATCATAATACGAGACAAGTCATACAACGCCTTTCTGAGCACGGGTAGTCAATGAAGCCTTGTCTGTAAATCAGTTTCTAATCGGTTGAGCACAAAAAAAAAGAATATCTCGGAGGAAAACGTACGCTATACTAAGTTCTTGCAATATTCCGCTATGGATATTGATATATACATATGTCGCAGATCATTTAAATGTAACGACATTTTTAGTAATTGTGCGTTTCTGCTTGGCACGCGCCACCCAGGCGCCTTTTCTATTCTTTTGATGCGCGGCAGAGAACCGCTAGAGTTTCTCCCGAACGTAGTCTGGTCGCGGGTAGGAGCGGGGGGAAGTAGATGTCTGCAGGAATAACGGAAACGTACAGAAAAATGCGGTGTGCATTAGTATTGATGTGTGTGGACTGGAGTGGGTCTCCAAAATGTGTTGGCAATGCGTGTAGAGTTAAGAACTACGCGTAATTCGGATTTTGTGAAGAGAGATTGGGTCAGTTAGTGATCGGTCGTTGAGCAGAACAGACATGCCTCGCTCACGTGCCAGAGAACGTTATACAGACAACGAAAATAGTGAAGAGGAAGAAGAGCGTCCTGATGACTCTTCGACATATACATATACATCTTAATATATACACTGCGCGTCACCAGGTTAGCGCCCCTTAAGCAAAAATCATTGATGTGAGATATTTTGCGAGAGATGTTTAAGCGAGAGCTTTGGAAATTTGTTTCCCTTAAAAGTTGAACAATTCTGTAAATGAAAAGTTTATATGGGATGCAGTTTGTTGTTAATAGATTTTAAATAAAAAAGAAGCACAATCCATAAAAGGATAAAACAAAATTGAGTCATCAGGATAGGGTCTCCTACGTTAATTTAAGTTTATTTAATTCATTTCGAAAAAAATGAGATGATTAACACTTAAATATTTAAATTAAAATAATTTTAGACGAAATTAATAATGAGTTGATTCTCCTTTGTTTTCAAGGACTTGACACATTCGTCTGGGAAGTGAATCATATATTTTTTGTAGGTAATCCAAAGTAATTGTACACCAACCGAATTTTATTTCGGTGATCGAATCCTCTTGAGTGACATATTGTTCCACCCTCGTATACCTTCCCATCCCACCATCCCCACACGTTTTCTATTGTATTAAGGTCCTGGGAGTATGGTGGCCATTCCAGAACTTTTTTATTTTCGCTTTGAATCCATGTTTTTACCGAACGTGCAGTGTTAATTAGGGCATTGTCATGCTGAAAATGATTTCCCTACTTAATAACATTTTTATTAATACACAATTATAATCTTTTGCGTTCATTGTTAGTGTCAAAAACTGCGATTCACAGAGACCATAATAGAATACGGAGCCCCCTCCAACCCTACTGCGAAAGAGATCAAAAATGTGTTCCTCTTTACGCAAATCATGATGGTAATGACTATAGCCGTTTGGTTCGTCCAGATTAACTTTCTTCTCGTCCGAAAATACGACACAATGCCTTAGACCAGGTCACATGAACTCGAGCAAAACTCAGGCACGCTCGAAGATTTGCTCGGGTTTTTCACAAATTTTGGAGGAGGAGTCGTCGGAATTGAAAGGTATTTGACTTATGGATTTGCGATCTGCCGCGCGAAATGGAAGGGGGCAGATAATGTCAAATAATACGGCCTTAAACCTAACAAAAAGAGTGACGCGGGACCGGAGTGGTAATCTTGCCGCGTGCAAGCGCTGTCCGCTCACACTGCCGGTCAGAACTTCGCGCCTTTCCGGTGTGAACTTTATTCACCCCAAAAGATAGGACCTTTCAATGTTTCCGTTCAATATACATGAACAAACAGTACAGCTCTCAGGATACGGATCCCTAAACTGCAATATATTTCGCCTAACAAACCCAAACATTGCATACGTCTTCGGAAGAATTTAATTCAAATTGGCAGAATGGGAAGCGGAATTTTCTATCTTAAACAACTCCCAGGTCCAAAATTTCATTTAAAAGGACAAAAGTTCATTATTTTTTAGGGAGTAAGAACCCTGTCCTTCTAGAGGTGGCGATTGACCATTTTTGATCTATTTACCTACCCGACTACTCCCTACATGTGTACTTTCCGTAGTGACCCTAAGGTAAGAGAGCGGCGAATTGTTTCATTTTGAACTTCGATTCTAAAAGTATTATAATTACTAAATAAATTTGTACAGTGAAAGGTGAAATTATATTTAGCTGACCAAAAGGTCTATTTGGAGTCAGTGGCCGACTCTCTTAGTTAGCCGTTGCAATTCGTAGTGAGCAGAAATAGGAAAAACAGTTCGTTACAGATTATTCTTCTGGGACCACGTAGTACCAGGTATATTAAAATCAGGTATATATTTCTACCAATTGGTCCCTACCGGACAGTCTATTCAAGACGGATCGGAATTCAGAAGGCGGCTGAATGTAAGACCACGTATATATGAAATAAGCTATAGGAAAATGACAGCTTACCGCATATGAATTTTACGTTACGGGACTCGTCAATTAAGATACCACCTCCCCTTCTGGAGGGACAATCATACCTGTATATTGTGTATTGTATATTGTAATATTTCGGCCTTAACCAATTCTCTGCAAACCCACATATATGGGATCCAAAAAATGATTCCAAAATACAATTTAGTTAGCATTTTGATAGGAAATAGTAAGACTAGATGTTAGTTTTTTGAATAAGAGGAAAATGAGGATGGGGCAGTGGCCTGGCCGCGTGGGGGAGTTCAATTCCCAGGAGCCCTTTTTTCATATTTTAATCTTATCTTATCCATACTATCCGTCCAAAATCACTAGAACATGTGGTCGAATATCTTGAAAGATGAAAAGTAAAATTTTTTCATTTTTATATTATGGGCTCGGAGACGCGCCAGGCGACTCACCACCGCGCAACAATACACTTTCCTTACCATCTTGTAACTAGTGTATAATTAAACCACAAATTAATATTAAAGCTTAGCAAACTCTGGAGACGACTGTAATGGGAGCAGTATAAATAGCATTATTGAAAGCCTTTTAGAGTTACCCATAGTAATAGAATGTCAATTGATTTTGTTATATTGGAAGAAACCCTTCGACGAAGAGGATGAGAATTGTGGAATAAATTGTGAAAGATCTGCAAGGAATTACATGAACGGTAGTATTAGGGTCTAAGCAGATGATAAATTGGAGTTTGGTGAGGACGCTTCTGTAAATCTATACCGTGGTTGGGGTTACAGGTGGAACACCTAATATAGTTCATTTAGGAGAGAAACTTAAGGGAGGAAACGTGTTTAACTTTGAGTTAAGGGCTGGACTAGTATGTCGAAAGAACGTCGGGGACGAATCTTATTTTTTGTGTGCACCAGCAGATAAGTGCGTTATGAATTTGAGACCCTTATCAAAATGTGTCTTTCTGCCATTTTGCGGAGTTCTATTAATAATAGAATGGTTCATATTCCTTGTATCCCGTTTCATACACTCCATATAGACCACGTAGGTCCCTTATCGTTTATAATTTCAAAGAAAAAGCATTTCCTGGTTCATCTTGGTGCTTACGCTTTCCAAATTACTCAAACGCTTTTCTGTTAATACCACAAGTACAAAAATAGAAAGATGAGTTAAAAAATACCAAGTATGATTATATCGGATCGCGGTACTTGCTTACCGTCACTTGAAATCACCACCACATCTCAGGCAAATGTCCAGGTGGAGCGTATAAACCGGGTGTTAACGCCAATGCGTTAGTCGGTCAGTCCGACTGGTACAAATTACTTAAGCTAGAATTAAGCCCTGGTTCAAAAAGAATGTGGTCGATCTGTAGTCAGGTTGGCAGAATCAAAGACACTACACTTTTCGCCGTGGCTCTAGAGGTGGCTCCAGGCTCTCTCGAATTTTTGTTAGAGAGCGAGAGAGCGAAGAGCGCTACAGCTAACAACTGTATGTGTGCACACGTATGCTCATGCATTGTAAATGTGACAAAATATGCCCTTCACCCTAGAAGTTCTTTGACTTTAAATCTATATTATTTTTGATCAATTGGCACCATGCGAAAAATTCTTGTTTTGCATTGCCTTAACGTTATTATTATTTAAATATAGCTTAGAAATAGTAATAGCCGAATCATAATAACACAAAATAAATTTCAAAAATGACTTAATATTAGAATATTTGTCATTAGAGTATTCAGCTTGCGGCGTGTAAGAAATCAACAAGGCAATAATTGTTGCGCGCATGTGTCCGCACTTCGTGCCTCAAGATATGACTAAAGCAAAGGCACTATAATAATTCTAGTGTCTTTGATATGACTTTTGCAATAAACAGTTTTCATATTTTTTTTTTGTTTTATAAATTTATATTTTCTACTTCGTATTATTTTTATGAAATATTTATTTCTCAATGTAATGTCTTCTTTTTGGAAAATTTACGTTTTAAATTACAGTAGTTATAATAATTTCCGTTGTATTTGCTTTAATTGTTTAGTATATTTATAAAGTCATTTGACTTAATATGATGTATGTAAACAATCTAATTTTATTATTTAAAATGCACATTAGGATCAGTTGTTTTTCATATTCAGTTTTTTTATATTCCAATTTGATATTTTTTAACAGCGCTCAATTTCATCATTTGCTACGAAATTGGCAAAAACTCCCCAAATATGTAAATTCGTTTCTTCGATCAGAATTGATTTCGGCCCAAAAATCGTCTAGCACAGCACGCACACAGATACGCGTTCTCGTCTCTTGTTTTTACTCACACAAGCAAGCAAATTATATTTTTAGATTTCTTACGCTCTCAGCGTAAGCGAGCGGACAGAGGCCAATTTCGGCCGTCACGAAAAAAGTGGCTGCATAGTGCCAAACCAAATTATGGCCGTTTCGCATCTAACAGTGGTAACAGTGGGATATCAAAGAAAATACATTTCTTGGACAGGTAAAAAACTGGATTTGCCAAAATGCTTGCCAGAAAATTTATTATTTTTGTTTTTAGTTTTGCTATTACATTGTTTTTTTTTTTAATTTCTAAGAAAGACCTCACATTTAAAATAGAAAATTGGTGGCTTGGCAGTGCCATATAATGTATCGATTTATGTACATTTATTTATTTTAACGAATAATACATTGAAAATTAAAGAAAATAATTTCAGATATAGCTTTTTTATATAAATATAAAATTTATAATATAATATTTATATTTTAATTAAAAGGGTTACAAGTAACGCCATCGCTTTTTTGCCGTCCTCTTATCATAAGTTTAGTTTCTAACTTATTTCCTATAGAAACTATTTTTGCAAGTACTGCAATAGTATCTGAAGAATCACAGGAAAAATTGGAAGAATGTTTTGGACTTAACAAATTTCTTGTTTTACATATAATACATAAAAACTTTTCTTGGCGTTTGGTCGATTTGTAATTGAGGCATTCTTCATGAAAGGAATGTTGACAAAGAAAATAAATGGACTGCATACTTAACATTTCACGACAGATGTCACATTTATCATTACGAAACTCGATTGGATTGTTTGTATAGAGAGACAGCATGGATCTCGACCTCTTAATCTTTTCGTTGAAATTCTCAACTAACTTTAATTCATTTGCAGAATCAACTATACTTCGCAATAATCGATCCTTAAATATTGGTTTTATCTTTATTGCTTTTATTTCTTCAGTAGAGCAAGAACTTTTTAACATCATGAGAAATGATCTTTTACTTAAATTTTCATTTAAAGCCACATCGGGATTATTTTTTATTAGGTTTTCAATGCACTTGTCTATTGTTTCGTTATGCAATGTGCCTGTATTTTTTTGATGGCCGTGTATTCTTTGTGTAACATTAAAAAATGTATAAAGCCTACTTACAATGATAGTTTTGTCCATCCGCAAGCTATGTGTCTTTATAAAATCTGAGACAAAACTTGAAGTTACTTTATCTAATCTCCAGAGTTTGAAATAAAAGACCAGCAAATAAAACAATAGTTTTTCGTCACAGACTGGAAAAGCTTCTATGATTTTAGCTAACATTTTAGCGCAATAATCGTTATGATCTGCTAAAATGGAACAAAACGAAAGAATATTTTTTGATTCTTTTACATTTTCAAATGTTATATTATTTAAATAAGTAGTGAGATCAACTGCTAGAGATGCAGGTCCATATTCTAGCAATTGATGTAATAAATGCTCTTCTTCAACTGGGACCTGATTGGACGGGGTACATGCGAAATACATTTTTGATAGGGTTGCAAGATGTTTTATTTTCGCAGGGCTTTTATAGTGCTTGAAATCATCTTGCTGCATTTCATGTTCAATTTGATCACGCTTAATACAGCATTCAATAAGTCTTGTATGACAGCTTGAACTCTCATTCTTTTTTTTCCATTCAGTCAAGTAATTTAGTAAATAAGTATTGTATCTGGAATATAAAAGCTTCGAAATGACAGCATACGGTTTAATAAAACCGATGGTTTTAATAAATTCTTGAGTAGCTCTACTGAAGTCGCCTTTTTGAAGTAAGTGATTTCCGTACTGAAATCGTACCAATGCAGTTTCTGGCGATGAAGTATAGCCTTCTCGATGCAACAATCTCAATGCAATGTTATACATATGTTTTTCAACTAAGAGACGTATATTAACATCTATGCTGTTTTTTTCTAACATTAACATGTTGCAAGCATCCGTGTCGCCAGAATTCGTAACAATATAACAAAAATTGTTTTCACTGATTACATAAAACAATTCCTGAAATTGCCTTTGAAAAACTATTATTTTGTTTTCCGTATCTAAAACAATTAGTGTCGTTGCATTCTGCTTTAAGTTTGAATTTTTGACGCCGACGATTAGGTAATGGCCTACCCAAGCCAGGCATTCCTTTGCTCCTTCGATAGCAAAACAAGGACCCCTTCCCTCAGGAGTGTAGCAATAAACAGCGTCTGCCCGTCCCACAACCAACATTGAATCATTTATTTCGCCACCTCCAGCCTTGCACATTATACTGCGGTAATTAAGATTACCTTTATCATTATCAAGTACAAATTTTGTATCCATTATGCATTTCTCTTTTAACATAAAACAATAAACTCCTTGAACACATGTCACAAACATTATTTGAGTTGTATCTAAAGGTTGTGTTTTGAAATCAAAATGTATTCCATTGACTGCGTTTCCAGAAACAGTATGTTGGCGAATATTTGCAGAAAAATTTTTTGTGATTTTTCCATAATGCAAAAGAATATCACCATTTCCCAATCCTATCGCCAACGCAAACAATTTATCGTCAATGACGTCTGCGTTGAGGCATAAGGGCGTACTTGAAGGCTGAGTATATGCAGATGCAATTATTGGAGCTGCTTGCTTTTTTGTTAATCTATTAAGGTCAAATATATCAATGTGAATACCATTATTGATATCCGGTGTGACAGTCGCAAGGCTGTTATTGCTGGTAAGGGAACAAAGAGCAATAGCTTTCCGCGTGGATGGAGATTTGAAGGTAATACACTCCCAATTTGAAAGGTAAATAAGAATATTTCTGTTCTTATCACAAATTACTAATTTTATATTTCTTTCCTCAGTGCTTGATTTTGATTCGGGAAAGCAGTAGCACGATATTTCTGCCGTGTTCGGAATTTTTACAAATGGTACGACGATTATATTGAAAAGATCCACTTTCTTCCATTCAAAGACACTTATATCCATTCTGTCAATAGTTTCATATAATTATGCGATGATACTATTATTAATGTGTATATTTATTCTTATAGTGGAACATGTGTGACGTTACGGGTTGGCCAACAAAATGAAACAGTGCAATATGAAAATATAAAGTAGTTTTTATAAGCAAATTACACTAAGCACATCCAATTGTTATGATTTTAATCTTAGATGTGGATATATAATATAATTATTAAAATAAGCTATGTAGTAATTAATCTTTAAGAAATTATTGAAAAAAACGAAGCTCGGATTTCTGACACTGTAAAAATTGGTGTAAACCGAATAAAACAACACATTATGACGCAAAAAAAAAAAACAAACACGTATCTACATGGCATTTATCGGCCCGTTCCAGCAATAGAAATCACATGTTTGGGATATTTTCATGGAGATGGCTTTAAAACTAAGGCCTTGCTTACATAGAAACGGTCGACCGAACATACCGGCGTGTCTTTATCGACTCGGCTGTTGATACTGATAAAGAATATATAAATTATATAAAGATTGATCGCACCGTCTTGCGATACTGTCGTCGTCAGGATTCCTCCAGAGGTGAAGGGCTTCCGTCGATGGCTACTCCGGGGAGCAGAAGATTATTATTTACGTTGAGAGGAACTTTCCTCTTTTAACTGCCAGCCTTGTGGTCTGGCAGAGTAAGTAATAAAAATATGTTTTAGAACGCTTAGTCGGAGTTGACGAGCTGTCGCTCTTTAATATGGTAAATGCAAATTCAAACTGAAACTTAAAAATGATTCTTATAGCTAACAAAGACTCGAAGCGGCCACGCAAATATGATGTGCTTGCCGGCTGCGCACGGGTTTCCGGCCCAATGCTGGGTCAGCACTTTGATATTATGTTTAATACACTAAACCAACTGTTCTAGTTGGTTGGCTTGTGTTAACGACTCCCCCTTTAAGATTACGGCCGTCCTCGGCTGGTCCTAATTCGGCGATCATCCCGTTTAATTGGATTGTAGATCTCCGCGCTCCGATGAACCGTAAACAAACCGCTGCTGCGATAAATATTATGCGAATATTATAATATATAAATATTATTATGAATGATTAGTATCAATTTCTCTCCCGAACTCTTTGATGAACTCCAAGTTACGTTCACTCAGCTGGTGAAGACAGGGGAGACTCAGAATATCTTTGTTGGCGGTGATATTCAATGATGCGGAACTAGCTACCCCTGGAGCTCGTATTTGGGCCTTGTCGTGATTTATAAAGGTGGTGTCATTTATCACGACGCGATCGTTGAAGGTAATGGGATGTGTGCCACGTAGATAGACATCTGTTCCATTGCCTGTCTGTGGCTGGCTGGCCGGTCATTGATGATGATGATTTCCTCATCCACGCGGGTAAGCGGGTGTAGGTCGCTTGGTTGTGACTCGCAATGCCCTAGAACGCCTGCGTGTAGTTCCCTGGCGCATGATCTTTCCGTTGATAGTTGGCAAAAGGTAGCTCCCGGTGTTGGGGTGGAGGTTTAGATTGTATGGACTTCTTCTCTACGCTTTGCTAACATGTTGTCGGTTGTTCGCAGCATAACCCCTTTGCAAGAGACTGGGACAAGATAGTGACCTTCTTTCAAGATAATTTTATTTTGGGGAATTTTATAGTATTATAGTATTAATTTAGATTTGCCTATTGTTTGACTGTGTCAACTGCCACTATGTGAATCTAACTCTTTCTAGATCGTCGGTATGGCCATTTTTGGGAAGTAGTTTCACATTTTCTTGGGCTGACCGGTGGGCCCTATGGGCCCAGTGGGCCCAAAAATGTCTGTAACCCGGTTTTTGCAGTGCCAGAATTTTGTAGTCGGGAATCTCCGCACTCAGTCGTCCTGCACCGTTGCTAAAGTGTAAAATCGCAATGGAGGGCGTTTACGCCCTTGGGGACTATTGCATCCGCAAGGTTATGGAGTAATGACTCCTTGTCGGTGAAATTGATTGCGTGTCGTTTCTTATTTTTAAAGAGAACGAAAGAGCGGAAAGCGGGCCTCTTCTAGAATTAGTTGGTTCTGGAAGGAGTTTAGGGGCTTATCCGTTGATTCTATGGTGTGGGTGAGAGAAATCTCATTGTGAATGGTCGCAACACATGATTCTGCGTGGCGTAGTTCATTTCCCTATTCTTTAATGTCCTCGAGATCATTGTAATAAGACGGTTCTCTTGTGAAAGCACTGCTCCAATACCGTAGGCTGAATCATCCGTCGTTAGATGGAATGGCTTCTTGTAATCCGGGTATCTGAGCATAACATCTTCGGATGCCAAAATGTTGCGCAGTTTCTCGAAAGAATTTTTTGCGCCTAGAAAGAAAGTTAACGCTTTTTTTGAAAAAACTTTATTTTTTTTTACTGAGACTCTCATATATGCATCGCTTATGGTTTTAAAACCCAATTCACCTGCTTGATATGAGCATTCTCATTTTCTAAGGAGATTATTACATCATCAACGTAGACATAGCAAGTCTTGTTGAGTCTTGCAAGTCTTGAGAATGTCATCAATGGCTCTCTGGAAGATGCTGGCAGCATTTCTCAAGCCAAAGGGAAGCCTCTTGAATTCATACTTCTCTCTGATTACGGAGAAGTACGTTTTTTCGAGGTTATTTTCCGCTAAGACGATCTGGTGATACCCGGACTTGAGGTCCAGTGTCGTAAAGAATTTGGCCTTGTCCAACTTGCCCAGTATCATGGAGATATCTGGCATCGGGTATTTGTCCGGGATAGTCATTTCGTTTAGCTTACGAAAGTCTATGACTAATCGTCTATTTTGATTGCCGTTGTTGTTATAAGGAGACACCGACTTCTGAATTATACCATTTTTAAGCAGGTCTTGGATCTCGTTGTTGACGAAATCTGCTGCCCCCATGAGGTATGGATATAATTTGGCGTAAACGGTCTCTTCGCTAGTCGTTCTAATCGTGGCCACTACCGCTGTGTTATATGGCAGGGCCTCGTTGGGATCTGCGAAGCCGTTTTTTCGGCTTTTGATCATCCCCAGAAATGCCTTTTTCACCAAAGGTGGTGCATCTGCGCACTCCACGTTAGTGAAGTTGACGTCAGTGCATTTATGGAATGAAATCTTCTCAACCTCTTTAACCCATTTTAGTTGGGCGGAAGCGAGGCAAAGTGATGCGCCGGCCTGTGTTAACAGATCGTCCCCGATTATCCCGTCGAATATTGTAAAATCTGGTAGATAGAAAAAAGTCGATTTCAAATTAAAAATCGAAACTAAGCATTTTTTTGTAACAGTGGTGGCGCCATAACTTGAGTGAATTTCGAAAGGAGAGTCCACCGGGCGGATACCCTTTAGCTCTTTGCGAGGTCGGATGAAATTTTTTGACGCGCCGGTGTCTAGAAGGAAATTCATTGGTACCCCGGCTACTCTTCGTCTGATGACGGGTAACAGGGATTTTCCCCTAAAAAATTGACGAAGTCAGAATCATCCTGTCTTTTCTTCCGCATTCTGCGTAATGAAGTTAATTTTTTGCTGTTTCCTCACCGCGCTCAGAGGTGGCTGGTCTTCTATTCTGGTAGCCATTTGCATGGGTCGGCTGCAGCAATTTAGAAAATGAGGGATCGACCTCCATAGGCTCTGGTGTGCCGTTGTTTTTGTAATTTTTGTCATTTTGCGGGTCGGCGTGAGCCTGTGCCTTATGCTGCGTATTTATTATACGTATACGTATTATTAGGTTGAGGGTCATTGTGATCATACTTGTCAAGTTGACGACCCTGCTCTTTTGCAGTAGGTTTGCGATTTTTGTCTTTCTGACTTTTTGCAAAACTTTCCATTTCTTGCGCTAAAGCCAGAGCTGACGGCATGTCTTTCGGCTTAGCCGCGAAAAGCACTTCAGTAAGGTTGCGTTGAAGTTCCGAGATGAAAATACGCAAGGCGTCCTCTCTAAATTTTTCGCACAATATTTTTGCCGTCCTTCGCTTGTGAGACATATGAGCTTTATTTGTGATTAAGGTGAGTTTTTTTTCGACCTCATCATAATATTGTAACAGGGTCATATTGTGTTCCTGTCTTTAAGTGCTCATGTCTTTTTCAATGACATGCATGTACGCTTGTCACTGCAAGTGAAATCGAGCCGATTTATAATGGCATCAAAATTCAGTACAGTGCCAAACGGGGATCGGCCGCGCCCCTAACTTTGTTTATATAATTGTCACTGCCTTGTAATGGCGAGAGGTGCCGTTGAAATTTTGAAATATGCGATATGGGGCTATCGCCGCTTGTCGCCACGAAACATATGATTCCTGTGACCCCGAGAATTCATTTTTTGTTTAAAATAATTTTTTTCACTGTAACATTGGCGTTGATTAACAATGTATTTTTTTAACTTCTGTTTAGCGGTTTGTGGTACATAAGATATTAACAGACTTAAAATGCGTTTAGCATAGGTATTCACTCACATAATTTTTTTCGGTGTGTGTGTTATTTCGTCACTTATTCCCTTCACTTTTCCCGCGCCGCTGTCTTCTGCTTTGCCGCAAATTTATAAGCTGTGTGGGCTGTGTTGGTGGTGGTGGCTGGTTGTTTTTACCACTAGTTGAGCGCCAATTATATAAAGATTGATGATCGCACCGTCTTGCGATACTGTCGTCGTCAGGATTCCTCCAGAGGTGAAGGGCTTCCTTGCTGGCTGCTTCGGGGAGTCCGGGGAGCAAAAGATTATTATTTACGTTGAGAGGAACTTTCCCAGCCTTTTGGTCTGGCAGAGTAAGTAATAGAAATATGTTTTACAACGCTTAGTCGGAGTTGACAAGCTGCCGCTTCTTAATATGGTTAATGCAAATTCAAACTGAAACTTAAAAATGATTCTTATAGCTAACAAAGACTCGAAGCGGCCACGCAAATATGATGTGCTTGCTGGCTGCGCACGGGTTTCCCAATGCTGGTTCAGCACTTTGATATTATGTTTCATACACTGAGCCAACTGTTCTAGTTGCCAAAACGATCGTGCCTCGTTAGCGGGTCAGAAATGCAAAGTCAACTTCCCTGGGTGATGCTGAGTCAGCTCGAGTCGGCGACAACAGTTATGGTCTCGTCTGCAATTCGACGGTTACTACAAATGTATGTCATAAGAAATCATATTTGAATTACAGAAGTGAATCAAAAAATAGTGTGTGTATACTGGAAAACTATAGGCACTAGTAGCATAGAAAAATTCTTATAAAGTCAAAAATATAAAAATATAAATAAAAAAAGGAACAAGAGGATCTACCATATAAATCCTAAAATGAAGAGCTATCAACGTGCCAATGAGTAATGAACAATTAAAAGCTACAGTAGAGGACGTATGTATGTTCTATAAGAAAAATTTGATACAGTATTACTTTAAAGACTTCGGATGAAAATATAGATCCCTTACAATATTGGAATTTAACTATACCTATTTGCACTAACCATAAGACGGGGTGCCCAAGGTGATGATAACGGACAACGGTGTGCAGTTCACAAGCAGGGCGTTCATGAGGTATCTGGGGGAGCTGGGGGTGCGCCACCAGATCAAGGCTTTACATACCCCGCAACAGAACCTCACGGGCAGGGCCAACGGGACCGTCAAAACAATGATCGCGCAGTTCACAGGTGCCGATTAGAGGACATGGGACGAGAACTAGCCGGAGTTGTCGATGAACTCAAGTGTTTCGGAGACCACCAGAGACTCGCTGGCATTCATAACTCAGGGAAGAGAGCCGAGGCTGCCGAACGCAGTATTCGACGAGCAGACACTATAATCTATACTCTAGTGTCTCCGCAGACGGCCGCGGAAACCCAGGGTGGGGGACACAGTATGGGCCAAAAAGCACCACCTGTCGAAGGCAGCTGAAGGCCGTTCACAATTAAGAAATTTCACATCACCGGTTATCTGCATCCTAGAGCACAACGCAACCAGCAGAGTGAAGACGGCACACATCGGGACAGAAAGGGCAAGCAGCCAAGAACCGTTAACGGTTAACACACACTCATAGCTGCGAATTCCGTGGGAGGCGAGTACGCGGTCAGGAAAAGCCCCGTTACCGGTACGGGCCCACGGAATACCGGCACAAGGAACAGAAAGCACGCATCTTTAACGTCGACGAGGTTCGAGAGACCGTCGTCGGGGAATAGCCCAGAGCGATATGGAGCAGAGACTCCGATTCCAATCTCCAGCTCCTGGCGTCACCCCTGGTATCGCGATCACTATCCCCGGGGAATGTCGAGGACCCAGAGGAGATTCCGGATGTCAAAGAACCGGTAATGGAGACCGAAGGCGTGGTCGAGGTTGTCACACTCTCTTCGTAGAGTGAGGAGGACGACGGGGGTGAGACGGTCACCCCGGAGGTGTCTTCGGACGAGGACGAGGCCGTGCGGGTGACCAAAGCCCGGATGGTGTGCCGCAGGGTGTGGTGGGCGACCCAGGGACAGGGGAGTCTTGTAGCCGACCGAGGACCCGGAGGATGCGAGGAGGTTCATGCAGGCATAAGTCGCCACTCTGCGGCGGTTCTAGCAGATAGTGGATAGTGACCAGAATTCTTATTTCTCCCTTGCTAAAAACTATGTGACAAACTGAAACATGTCAATTTAATCTTAACTTCTCACGCTGTAAATAATTATACCCGTTACTCGTAGAGTAAAAGGGTATACTAGATTCGTTAAAAAGTATGCAAAAGGCAGAAGGACCATATAAAGTAAAAAATCCTTTTTGCCACGCCCAGCCTAACGCCCTTAAGCCGACGAACCGGTCACACCCACACTTTGGAACAATTTTTAAATTTTCTCTTATTTTATTATCCCCAATATATATATAATTACAACTTCGCGGTTTGTTGGTTTATAAAAAAAAGTATTTTTATTGATCAAAAACTTAAGCGAATGTCGGAGACAAATTCACGTCTTACACAATTGAAGTATGAATAAAATCTAAATCTAATTTGCAAAGCGAACGCTTAGCAAACCCTTGGCTGAGCTTATTTACTTCTTCATATTGAGCGTACATAGGCTCTCATTTATGTTTACGTTAATTAGGCGCTCTCTTGAGTGGATTGCGCATGGATATAGATCAGCCGAGTTTGAGCTACGTGGAAAGTTTTGACCCTTAAAGCTGTGTTAGCAGTTTTGACCCTCTGGTGGGAGTCGCGAATGCGGCTGCGGATGTTTATGTCTGTTGGATTGGGTGCCTTCTTGAGTGGATCACTCATGGGTACTGATCAGCCGAGAACTTGAGCTGCGTAAGCGGTTTTGACCCTTTGGTGGGAATAACTGATTCGGCAGCGGATGTTAATGTTTACATTAGGGTAGGCTGGATTTGTTATTGTCACCAGAATTTGGGTTCTTATTGGATACATGATTTTATGACTTATATCCTAAGGCATTCTATGATTTTGTGTATGGCTGTTCCTATGTGGTTATGTATGTGTGTGTGTGTGTAAGTATATGTGGTCTTATACTATGGCACATATGCTACTTCCCCATCCTTTAAATTTAGCCTGTCCTCAGGCGGATATTCTAGGATACAATACAGGATTAGTATCAAATACTGTATTTATATTTTCTGTTGTTGTGTTATTTTGTTGTTCTATTTGTTGTGGATTCTCTTTTTTATATTTAACAATTAGTTTTTTGGGAATGCCTTTATATTTATAAATAAAATATAGTATAAGTGTAAGTATTATAATAGCAAGTATAGTTAATGTAATAATTTGTAATGTGTTGTATGTATTAGTGTGTTCTTTAATTATTTCTTTAGCATTTAGATATGATAATGGTTCTAATTTTGTTACATTGTTATTGATATAGACCGTTTGTGTGTAGTCTAGTGTTGTGCTTGTAATTAATATGTTTTCTATTTGAACAGAACAATTAAAAGCTTTTATTATATTGTCTCCTTCTATTATAATTTCTCTATTAATTATACAGTTTTGATTTAATACAATTTTTGATAATTTCCAAGTTAAAATTATGTTTGGTTCTACATAAGTTATTCCAATATTGTTATGTGTTTTTGAATATCTGCATTCTGTTGGTATTTGATTTAATATTCCTGTAATACATTTGTTTATTATTGGTTTTCCTGAGTTTTGTTTGTAAACTTGATTATCTTGAATATAATATTTATCATTTACATTTTCTATAAGTATATTATTATCTTTGTCTGGATATGGTACGATGTTAAAAAGTGCAGTTTTTATAATGTCTCTAGGAATATGGGAAATAATAAGTATTTCATTTGCATCTGATTTTAACCAAGTAGAAGTTTTTATATTTAGCAATTTTTCGGAATTTACATGTGATAATGGATCATGTCTTAATAATTTGGGATTAAAAATACCAAGTCTTGTTAATTGCATACCAAGTTCTATATCTTCAATGTATTCGGTAAACTGTTGTAAGTTAAATACTAAAAGTTCTAGTCTTCTGTCACCTTCACTTATTGCGCTTAAATGGTTGATTACTTCAATGCCTCTATTGACTACTTCTATAACTTCATTCAATTCATTAATTTGAATACTATGTTGAGAAAGATCGTATATTTTTTGTTCTAATTCTTCTTTGTCATTTTGATCTAAAGTGCCAAAAAGGTATTTATATGCGGTACCTATAATATTTATTAAACCACGTTTATTGCGTTTTATTATTCTTATTCCATTCATTTCTCTGTCTAATTTTTCAGTTAAATATTGGATTTGGGCTATAGTACCATATTCTTCAGCTTGTTTAATTAAATTTGCAAAAGTTTGTTCGGTCTTTGTTAAGTTTACGGACAAATAGTGATATTCATAGTTTATAGGTATATTAATTGATCCTGTTTTAAATATAAGATATCCATTTTTAGCTTGTATCGGGTTCACCTCTAGGCTTTGACCACGGACGGCACGGATGAAACATATTATAAGTGTTATTATGAATAACTGTTTAATCGGACCCCACTTGATTTTCGGGAGTTGAGCTGGAATTGTATTTACTTTTATTAATTCTTTTTTGTTTTTTAAATTTAGATTTATAATGTTCAACTTTTCTTCCTCTATTTGTTTCTTCGTAATGTTTCTCATCTATTTGTTCTACGTGTCCTGTTTTCTTAAATGGGTTAGTTGTTTTACTTTTTACCAATGGTGCTTGTTTATATCTAGTATCTACTTCATAGCTATGTCTATCTTTATTCAACTTATCTATTTTTGATTGTTTCTCTTTTTGGGTGTCATATGCAGGTGTTCCTGCGTAAAGGAAAATATCAGCTGGTGTTCTCCCAGTTGTATTGTGTTTAGTTTTGTGGTTATATACATAGAGAATAGTTTCGAATTGTGTTATCTTATTTTCTGGGTCGGACTCACTATTAATGATTCTTAACTTTTCATTGACTGTTTTATGGAATCTTTCAATGTCAGAAATTCCATTTTTACTTGTTGTGATATTTATATTCACATTCTCGGACCTAAGCCATAAATGTAACGCGGAACATATAAAAGCTGAATCTTTATCGGCCTTTATTTCGGACGGTTTTCCCATTTCATTGAAAATTTTAAGAAGAGCTCTTTTTGCTTCCAGCCAGTCTCTACTACTGACTTCAATCAAAGCGGCATATTTTGAATAAATGTCAATGCATGACAGGAACGTTTTATTATTGATTAAATAAAAATCTATAACATATTTTTCTCTGGGATTAAAAGTTTCTGGTGTTAACTCATATCTTAGTTTAGTATCTCTATGTTCTGTTTTGGATATGTTACATACTTCGCATTCATTAATAATGTTCTGTATTAACTTTTGGTAGTCTGGGTAATAATATTTTTCTTTAAAAAGGTTAGTTTGTTTCTCTATTCCTGGGTGTAAAAGTTCTCTGTGACTTTTTATAATTATTTCTTTAAATTCGGAATATGTTTCAATGTCTTTTAATTTGATGTTTGATTTCATAACTTTAGTTATGTTATTCGGACTGACAATTTCTATGTAAGCGTTTTGAAATGTAAGGAAATCTATTTCGTTATGAAAGAAAATTACGCTTCTTTTGGTACATAAGTATTCTTTAATTAATTCCTTGGCATGGACATTTGTCATTTCTATGTAATGAATTTTAATTTTTGTTTTATGAAAGTATCTTTTAGTTTCTACGTTATTATTATCGTCTTTTATAAATTCTATCTGCCTGTTGTAGTAATTAATTGGTCTTTCCGTTAAGGAAATATAAGATTGGTTATCTTCTTGAGCACTGTGAATAGTAGCTTGTGTTGGTAACGAAATGTTACTGGAGGTTTCTCCTAGGAAGTTTTCTTCAATTTTTACTCTCGATAGAGCATCTGCTACATGGTTTTCTTTACCAGGGAGATATTTGATATGATAGTCAAATTCATTTAATTTGATTTTCCATCTCTGAAGTTTCATGTTTGGCTCTTTAATTGAATCAAGCCAAACTAATGGCCTGTGATCACTATGGATCTCGAATTTTCTACCAAATAAATAGGACCTGAAGTATTTAGTGGCCCAAACAATAGCAAGGAGTTCCTTTTCTATTGCGGAATAATTAACTTCATGTTCGTTCAGAGTTCTGCTAGCATAGCATATAGGTTTATGCTCTTGCGATAATACCGCGCCTATAGCAAAATTGCTAGCATCAGTAGTTAGTGAAAAAGACTTTTTAAAATCTGGGTGTATTAATATGGGATCGGACGTTATTAACACTTTTAATTTTTCAAAAGCTAAGTAATAGTCTGAATCTTTGATATTTATAATTGAGCCCTTTTTTAGTCGTAATGTCATTGGTTTTGCTATTTTAGCGAAGTTTGGAATAAATTTGCGGTAAAAACCGCAAAGACCAAGAAATGATTTTATTTCCTTAGTGGACTTTGGTATAGGGAAATTCACTACGGCTTTAATTTTTGCGGGATTTGGTTTAATACCATCTGTTGTAATTATGTGCCCTAGGAATTCAGTTTCCTTTTTTAGGAATTCGCATTTATCTAGCTGTAATTTTAAATTTGCTTCTCTGAGCTTTAAGAATACCTTTCGCAAAGACATTATGTGTTCTTCCAATGAAGTGGAATACACAATTATGTCATCCATATATACGAGACAGTTTTTGTATATTAAATCTGCTAAGAGATTATTCATGCAACGTTGAAAAGTTGCGGGTGCATTTTTTAAACCAAATGGCATTCGAGTATATTCAAAATGACCATTTTTGGTTGAAAAAGCTGTCTTCGCTATAGAATTTTCATCCATTTGTATTTGATGAAAACCTTTTGCGAGGTCAATGGTTGTAAAGTATTGGCAATTTCCAAGCTTATCCAATATTTCATCCATTACTGGTATTGGGTATTTGTCATCAACGGTTATTTCGTTGAGGTTGCGATAGTCAATGACTATGCGAAATTTCGATTTTCCCGATGCATCTGGCTTTTTGGGTACTACCCAAACAGGAGAGCAATATGGAGAATTCGATTTTCTTATGATTCCTTGTCGAATCATGTCTTTCATTTGGTTTTCGACTTCTTCGTCGAAGCTTTGTGGGTATTTATATGGACGTCTGTAAATTGGGTCTTCGTGTTTAGTTGTTATGACATGTTTAGTTGTACTTGTGAAGGTCAAATTTTCACCTTCTTTGTACTGTATGTCACTAAACTCGTATAAGACACTGGTGAGGGCTTTCCTCTCTTCATCGTTTAGATGATCAAGCCGAAATTCATTTGTTTCATTGAGTTCATTGTCAATTACATAATTGACATACTCAGTATTTGGGGAATCTAATAAGTTTTCTTTTAAACTCTCTTTAGGTGTTTCCTCTTCTTCGTTAATATCTTCAAGTCGCAATTTAAATGTGTATTTATTTAAAGTGACTGTATTGGATGTATAGCATATAGTTGCTTTGGAATCTTCCAAATATTCCCTGCCTAACAAAATGTCGTATTTTTCTGAGAATTTATGTAAATAAAATGTTTGCTTTGTCGGACATAATTTACTAGGTTTTAATGTAATTTTTGATTTTAAAATAATTTGACCGTTTATTGTGTGTACATCTAATGGAGCTTTTGAGTTGATCGGACAATTGAAAAAATTTTTGCTCATCAAATTTATTGATGAACCTGTGTCAATCAAACATTTAAGTTTGATATCGTTCATAGTTATTTGTATGAAGGGGTATGTTCTTCTTCTACTTCTGATTCCGATCCCGAGGCAAGTTGATGAAAATTTTCACTGGTATCCATTTTAGACTGACCACTGGAACTTTCACGCTGCCTTTTTTGGGGCTGGTTAGTAGTAGAATAAGATGTGGGTTTTTGAAAATTTAGAGCGTTTTGCGCTCTACCTTGTTCTAACTTTTGTTTGAACTCATTGTATGTCGCTTGGTTGCTTTCAACTTTTTTTGAATTATTACTTGCATAATTATTTCGATTTTGACTTTGCTGTGCTTGAATATAATAAGGTTTTATACCTTGGTCATTATTATTTCCTTTATTCTTCTGAGAACCATTATTTTTACTACTGCTTTGTAGTGTAGATGGACTGTTTAATTTGGCTTTAGCTTTTTCTGTATTTAATACAATTGTATCGTAAAGGCCTTCCCTTTGTGCTACTTGTCTTAATAATGTTGTTGTTGTAATATCATATCTTGCTAATGTCATGAACATTCTGTCTGGAATTCTTTTATAAATTACATCTTTAATAGTATTAGCCATTGCGGCGGTATAAAGAGTTGTATTTGTGTAATTATTTTCTAATGATAATTTACTTGAAATTTCGAACATCTTATTTTCTAGTTCTTCTACAAACTTACGAATACTACCACTCCAGTAGGTGTTGTAAAGTCTTCTTAGCAACTCTTCGTATGGGATTTGGGTTTTAAATTCATCAATGAGGACTGATCGTAGTTCAGCCCAAGTGTTGCACTGTTGTAGCTGGGATACTTCTTGTGCATGTTGGGACAGCTGCCTCTCGATGGCACTGTAGAGTACACTATGTTGCCTCTTGTCTGTTGTCGGGTATAGGGACATCACGAAGTCCACACGTCTCACAAATGATGCCAGTTCTCTTGTGGAACCGTCAAATGTTGAGATGTGACGAATCTGGCCCAAAGCCTGATTCAAATGTAATTCAGATAGAATCATAATTTGTTCGCTGGGTTGTGCCATGTTGTTGGCTATAGTTGATTTTTCTTTGAATCACTTGGTAGATTGATACCGGGGTTTTATTTTATTTATTTTTTTTTTTTTATTTAAAATTCGCACACCTTTGTAGCAGTCCAATCAATGCTAGATGGGCTACACAACACTGACCTGGTAACAGTCACACCTTTTATTTTGGTGGGTCACACTTTAATGGTCACTTGCAGTTTTTTAATTTATATTTGTATTAATAGTATCCAACATCGAGAGTTAGATAACTGTTCACAAATATTTTGTCACATAAGTTCTTTTGCGGATCTGCTTTGTATGAACTGAAGCACAAGCGAAACTTTGTTCGTCACGAGTTGCGCTTTATTAATCTCGAACTAATCTATTAGCTCTAAGAGATTATGTTCACACGCGGATCCTACCGACTGCGCCAATTACAACTTCGCGGTTTGTTGGTTTATAAAAAAAAGTATTTTTATTGATCAAAAACTTAAGCGAATGTCGGAGACAAATTCACGTCTTACACAATTGAAGTATGAATAAAATCTAAATCTAATTTGCAAAGCGAACGCTTAGCAAACCCTTGGCTGAGCTTATTTACTTCTTCATATTGAGCGTACATAGGCTCTCATTTATGTTTACGTTAATTAGGCGCTCTCTTGAGTGGATTGCGCATGGATATAGATCAGCCGAGTTTGAGCTACGTGGAAAGTTTTGACCCTTAAAGCTGTGTTAGCAGTTTTGACCCTCTGGTGGGAGTCGCGAATGCGGCTGCGGATGTTTATGTCTGTTGGATTGGGTGCCTTCTTGAGTGGATCACTCATGGGTACTGATCAGCCGAGAACTTGAGCTGCGTAAGCGGTTTTGACCCTTTGGTGGGAATAACTGATTCGGCAGCGGATGTTAATGTTTACATTAGGGTAGGCTGGATTTGTTATTGTCACCAGAATTTGGGTTCTTATTGGATACATGGTTTTATGACTTATATCCTAAGGCATTCTATGATTTTGTGTATGGCTGTTCCTATGTGGTTATGTATGTGTGTGTGTGTGTAAGTATATGTGGTCTTATACTATGGCACATATGCTACTATATATATATCCCAGAAGAAATTATGGAACTTTGCCTTAACATTCACACTAGCTGAGTAACGGGTATCTGATAGTCGGAGAACTCGACTATAACATTCTCTCTTTTTTTATTACACATACAATACTATACATACCAGAGAACTGCAAGGGTGGCATTTTATGCCACTGGACTCACACTCAACAATTTTGAGTGGAGTTGCCACTCACCACTCACATTGCGGGTACTTACAAACACCCAGTAAAAAACATGCATGTGCAGGCAAGCACCCGGTTGTGCGCGCATCCGAATCAATACGGCACTCTGCGTCGCGGGTGCCGATCATACTCACCACTCTGCGTCGCCGGTGCCGATCACACTCGGCACCCATAACGGAGGATAGAGAAGACAAAGAATCACAAAAAGGCATGTGCCTAAAAAGGGATGAGTGGCAAAACACTCATTGGTTTCCCGTTAAACACATGAGTGCTGCAAAAAATACTTGGGTGTCTCGTAGACAGTCGTGTCAAAGTCAAGAAGCGTAACGCCAATCTTTTTTTTGTTATTGTTGAGTGCTTGTGTCTGTGGTCGAGTGTCTCGGCTGTTAATTGCGTCTTCTTTGATTTTTACTAAACAACTCGCAACAGACTTTCCTTCTTATAAATGTTATATTATTAGTTCTTAAAATTTGCTTCCTTTTTTTTTTTTTTTTTTTTTTTATAAATGTATAATTTTTATTTTTAAAATAATAAAAAAAGCAAGCAAAAAAACGATTAAATAATTAAGTATAAGTATAAAAATAAATATAGTATAAAATATAAGATTGTTATTTGTTAAGACATTAGATGCAAAGGTTGCAAAATCCTAATAATGTGAGAAAAATGAATTTCCTTTTTAATGCGTTTTAGAATATTTGATATATACTTTTTAAGCCCACTTTGTTTTTATTAAAAAATCATCAAATGCCGTATTTAATTTCAAATACTTTTTGTGTTCGAAATGGGTGGCACCAATTGAGTACATCAAAAAGCAAAAACTTGTGCATGACCTTTTTTTGCGTGTTCCCTTTCACCATTCAAATTTTATGAGTACAAAAAATTACCTGCGGCCGATCGTTGCTTGTGCGTCACCCACCCAAAAACGTTATTGCACAGCAGGCACCGTGTGGGTATTTTACTCATACCAATAACACCACGTTCGCAAAACACTCGGATATTTTAGGATATAGTAGCAAAAAACACATGGGTGCCTAGGGTGCCAGTGTTTAGCGGGTGTACTTAGAGTGCCAGTGGCGTGGTGCAGTTCTTTTCTTCACGAAACTTATCCAGCATGTTGGTTGTTCTCTGGTTAATGGTGGTATTGATGGCAAACTCGACTATTATTCCTGATCAAGAATATATATATAATTACAACTTCGCGGTTTGTTGGTTTATAAAAAAAAGTATTTTTATTGATCAAAAACTTAAGCGAATGTCGGAGACAAATTCACGTCTTACACAATTGAAGTATGAATAAAATCTAAATCTAATTTGCAAAGCGAACGCTTAGCAAACCCTTGGCTGAGCTTATTTACTTCTTCATATTGAGCGTACATAGGCTCTCATTTATGTTTACGTTAATTAGGCGCTCTCTTGAGTGGATTGCGCATGGATATAGATCAGCCGAGTTTGAGCTACGTGGAAAGTTTTGACCCTTAAAGCTGTGTTAGCAGTTTTGACCCTCTGGTGGGAGTCGCGAATGCGGCTGCGGATGTTTATGTCTGTTGGATTGGGTGCCTTCTTGAGTGGATCACTCATGGGTACTGATCAGCCGAGAACTTGAGCTGCGTAAGCGGTTTTGACCCTTTGGTGGGAATAACTGATTCGGCAGCGGATGTTAATGTTTACATTAGGGTAGGCTGGATTTGTTATTGTCACCAGAATTTGGGTTCTTATTGGATACATGATTTTATGACTTATATCCTAAGGCATTCTATGATTTTGTGTATGGCTGTTCCTATGTGGTTATGTATGTGTGTGTGTGTGTAAGTATATGTGGTCTTATACTATGGCACATATGCTACTTCCCCATCCTTTAAATTTAGCCTGTCCTCAGGCGGATATTCTAGGATACAATACAGGATTAGTATCAAATACTGTATTTATATTTTCTGTTGTTGTGTTATTTTGTTGTTCTATTTGTTGTGGATTCTCTTTTTTATATTTAACAATTAGTTTTTTGGGAATGCCTTTATATTTATAAATAAAATATAGTATAAGTGTAAGTATTATAATAGCAAGTATAGTTAATGTAATAATTTGTAATGTGTTGTATGTATTAGTGTGTTCTTTAATTATTTCTTTAGCATTTAGATATGATAATGGTTCTAATTTTGTTACATTGTTATTGATATAGACCGTTTGTGTGTAGTCTAGTGTTGTGCTTGTAATTAATATGTTTTCTATTTGAACAGAACAATTAAAAGCTTTTATTATATTGTCTCCTTCTATTATAATTTCTCTATTAATTATACAGTTTTGATTTAATACAATTTTTGATAATTTCCAAGTTAAAATTATGTTTGGTTCTACATAAGTTATTCCAATATTGTTATGTGTTTTTGAATATCTGCATTCTGTTGGTATTTGATTTAATATTCCTGTAATACATTTGTTTATTATTGGTTTTCCTGAGTTTTGTTTGTAAACTTGATTATCTTGAATATAATATTTATCATTTACATTTTCTATAAGTATATTATTATCTTTGTCTGGATATGGTACGATGTTAAAAAGTGCAGTTTTTATAATGTCTCTAGGAATATGGGAAATAATAAGTATTTCATTTGCATCTGATTTTAACCAAGTAGAAGTTTTTATATTTAGCAATTTTTCGGAATTTACATGTGATAATGGATCATGTCTTAATAATTTGGGATTAAAAATACCAAGTCTTGTTAATTGCATACCAAGTTCTATATCTTCAATGTATTCGGTAAACTGTTGTAAGTTAAATACTAAAAGTTCTAGTCTTCTGTCACCTTCACTTATTGCGCTTAAATGGTTGATTACTTCAATGCCTCTATTGACTACTTCTATAACTTCATTCAATTCATTAATTTGAATACTATGTTGAGAAAGATCGTATATTTTTTGTTCTAATTCTTCTTTGTCATTTTGATCTAAAGTGCCAAAAAGGTATTTATATGCGGTACCTATAATATTTATTAAACCACGTTTATTGCGTTTTATTATTCTTATTCCATTCATTTCTCTGTCTAATTTTTCAGTTAAATATTGGATTTGGGCTATAGTACCATATTCTTCAGCTTGTTTAATTAAATTTGCAAAAGTTTGTTCGGTCTTTGTTAAGTTTACGGACAAATAGTGATATTCATAGTTTATAGGTATATTAATTGATCCTGTTTTAAATATAAGATATCCATTTTTAGCTTGTATCGGGTTCACCTCTAGGCTTTGACCACGGACGGCACGGATGAAACATATTATAAGTGTTATTATGAATAACTGTTTAATCGGACCCCACTTGATTTTCGGGAGTTGAGCTGGAATTGTATTTACTTTTATTAATTCTTTTTTGTTTTTTAAATTTAGATTTATAATGTTCAACTTTTCTTCCTCTATTTGTTTCTTCGTAATGTTTCTCATCTATTTGTTCTACGTGTCCTGTTTTCTTAAATGGGTTAGTTGTTTTACTTTTTACCAATGGTGCTTGTTTATATCTAGTATCTACTTCATAGCTATGTCTATCTTTATTCAACTTATCTATTTTTGATTGTTTCTCTTTTTGGGTGTCATATGCAGGTGTTCCTGCGTAAAGGAAAATATCAGCTGGTGTTCTCCCAGTTGTATTGTGTTTAGTTTTGTGGTTATATACATAGAGAATAGTTTCGAATTGTGTTATCTTATTTTCTGGGTCGGACTCACTATTAATGATTCTTAACTTTTCATTGACTGTTTTATGGAATCTTTCAATGTCAGAAATTCCATTTTTACTTGTTGTGATATTTATATTCACATTCTCGGACCTAAGCCATAAATGTAACGCGGAACATATAAAAGCTGAATCTTTATCGGCCTTTATTTCGGACGGTTTTCCCATTTCATTGAAAATTTTAAGAAGAGCTCTTTTTGCTTCCAGCCAGTCTCTACTACTGACTTCAATCAAAGCGGCATATTTTGAATAAATGTCAATGCATGACAGGAACGTTTTATTATTGATTAAATAAAAATCTATAACATATTTTTCTCTGGGATTAAAAGTTTCTGGTGTTAACTCATATCTTAGTTTAGTATCTCTATGTTCTGTTTTGGATATGTTACATACTTCGCATTCATTAATAATGTTCTGTATTAACTTTTGGTAGTCTGGGTAATAATATTTTTCTTTAAAAAGGTTAGTTTGTTTCTCTATTCCTGGGTGTAAAAGTTCTCTGTGACTTTTTATAATTATTTCTTTAAATTCGGAATATGTTTCAATGTCTTTTAATTTGATGTTTGATTTCATAACTTTAGTTATGTTATTCGGACTGACAATTTCTATGTAAGCGTTTTGAAATGTAAGGAAATCTATTTCGTTATGAAAGAAAATTACGCTTCTTTTGGTACATAAGTATTCTTTAATTAATTCCTTGGCATGGACATTTGTCATTTCTATGTAATGAATTTTAATTTTTGTTTTATGAAAGTATCTTTTAGTTTCTACGTTATTATTATCGTCTTTTATAAATTCTATCTGCCTGTTGTAGTAATTAATTGGTCTTTCCGTTAAGGAAATATAAGATTGGTTATCTTCTTGAGCACTGTGAATAGTAGCTTGTGTTGGTAACGAAATGTTACTGGAGGTTTCTCCTAGGAAGTTTTCTTCAATTTTTACTCTCGATAGAGCATCTGCTACATGGTTTTCTTTACCAGGGAGATATTTGATATGATAGTCAAATTCATTTAATTTGATTTTCCATCTCTGAAGTTTCATGTTTGGCTCTTTAATTGAATCAAGCCAAACTAATGGCCTGTGATCACTATGGATCTCGAATTTTCTACCAAATAAATAGGACCTGAAGTATTTAGTGGCCCAAACAATAGCAAGGAGTTCCTTTTCTATTGCGGAATAATTAACTTCATGTTCGTTCAGAGTTCTGCTAGCATAGCATATAGGTTTATGCTCTTGCGATAATACCGCGCCTATAGCAAAATTGCTAGCATCAGTAGTTAGTGAAAAAGACTTTTTAAAATCTGGGTGTATTAATATGGGATCGGACGTTATTAACACTTTTAATTTTTCAAAAGCTAAGTAATAGTCTGAATCTTTGATATTTATAATTGAGCCCTTTTTTAGTCGTAATGTCATTGGTTTTGCTATTTTAGCGAAGTTTGGAATAAATTTGCGGTAAAAACCGCAAAGACCAAGAAATGATTTTATTTCCTTAGTGGACTTTGGTATAGGGAAATTCACTACGGCTTTAATTTTTGCGGGATTTGGTTTAATACCATCTGTTGTAATTATGTGCCCTAGGAATTCAGTTTCCTTTTTTAGGAATTCGCATTTATCTAGCTGTAATTTTAAATTTGCTTCTCTGAGCTTTAAGAATACCTTTCGCAAAGACATTATGTGTTCTTCCAATGAAGTGGAATACACAATTATGTCATCCATATATACGAGACAGTTTTTGTATATTAAATCTGCTAAGAGATTATTCATGCAACGTTGAAAAGTTGCGGGTGCATTTTTTAAACCAAATGGCATTCGAGTATATTCAAAATGACCATTTTTGGTTGAAAAAGCTGTCTTCGCTATAGAATTTTCATCCATTTGTATTTGATGAAAACCTTTTGCGAGGTCAATGGTTGTAAAGTATTGGCAATTTCCAAGCTTATCCAATATTTCATCCATTACTGGTATTGGGTATTTGTCATCAACGGTTATTTCGTTGAGGTTGCGATAGTCAATGACTATGCGAAATTTCGATTTTCCCGATGCATCTGGCTTTTTGGGTACTACCCAAACAGGAGAGCAATATGGAGAATTCGATTTTCTTATGATTCCTTGTCGAATCATGTCTTTCATTTGGTTTTCGACTTCTTCGTCGAAGCTTTGTGGGTATTTATATGGACGTCTGTAAATTGGGTCTTCGTGTTTAGTTGTTATGACATGTTTAGTTGTACTTGTGAAGGTCAAATTTTCACCTTCTTTGTACTGTATGTCACTAAACTCGTATAAGACACTGGTGAGGGCTTTCCTCTCTTCATCGTTTAGATGATCAAGCCGAAATTCATTTGTTTCATTGAGTTCATTGTCAATTACATAATTGACATACTCAGTATTTGGGGAATCTAATAAGTTTTCTTTTAAACTCTCTTTAGGTGTTTCCTCTTCTTCGTTAATATCTTCAAGTCGCAATTTAAATGTGTATTTATTTAAAGTGACTGTATTGGATGTATAGCATATAGTTGCTTTGGAATCTTCCAAATATTCCCTGCCTAACAAAATGTCGTATTTTTCTGAGAATTTATGTAAATAAAATGTTTGCTTTGTCGGACATAATTTACTAGGTTTTAATGTAATTTTTGATTTTAAAATAATTTGACCGTTTATTGTGTGTACATCTAATGGAGCTTTTGAGTTGATCGGACAATTGAAAAAATTTTTGCTCATCAAATTTATTGATGAACCTGTGTCAATCAAACATTTAAGTTTGATATCGTTCATAGTTATTTGTATGAAGGGGTATGTTCTTCTTCTACTTCTGATTCCGATCCCGAGGCAAGTTGATGAAAATTTTCACTGGTATCCATTTTAGACTGACCACTGGAACTTTCACGCTGCCTTTTTTGGGGCTGGTTAGTAGTAGAATAAGATGTGGGTTTTTGAAAATTTAGAGCGTTTTGCGCTCTACCTTGTTCTAACTTTTGTTTGAACTCATTGTATGTCGCTTGGTTGCTTTCAACTTTTTTTGAATTATTACTTGCATAATTATTTCGATTTTGACTTTGCTGTGCTTGAATATAATAAGGTTTTATACCTTGGTCATTATTATTTCCTTTATTCTTCTGAGAACCATTATTTTTACTACTGCTTTGTAGTGTAGATGGACTGTTTAATTTGGCTTTAGCTTTTTCTGTATTTAATACAATTGTATCGTAAAGGCCTTCCCTTTGTGCTACTTGTCTTAATAATGTTGTTGTTGTAATATCATATCTTGCTAATGTCATGAACATTCTGTCTGGAATTCTTTTATAAATTACATCTTTAATAGTATTAGCCATTGCGGCGGTATAAAGAGTTGTATTTGTGTAATTATTTTCTAATGATAATTTACTTGAAATTTCGAACATCTTATTTTCTAGTTCTTCTACAAACTTACGAATACTACCACTCCAGTAGGTGTTGTAAAGTCTTCTTAGCAACTCTTCGTATGGGATTTGGGTTTTAAATTCATCAATGAGGACTGATCGTAGTTCAGCCCAAGTGTTGCACTGTTGTAGCTGGGATACTTCTTGTGCATGTTGGGACAGCTGCCTCTCGATGGCACTGTAGAGTACACTATGTTGCCTCTTGTCTGTTGTCGGGTATAGGGACATCACGAAGTCCACACGTCTCACAAATGATGCCAGTTCTCTTGTGGAACCGTCAAATGTTGAGATGTGACGAATCTGGCCCAAAGCCTGATTCAAATGTAATTCAGATAGAATCATAATTTGTTCGCTGGGTTGTGCCATGTTGTTGGCTATAGTTGATTTTTCTTTGAATCACTTGGTAGATTGATACCGGGGTTTTATTTTATTTATTTTTTTTTTTTTATTTAAAATTCGCACACCTTTGTAGCAGTCCAATCAATGCTAGATGGGCTACACAACACTGACCTGGTAACAGTCACACCTTTTATTTTGGTGGGTCACACTTTAATGGTCACTTGCAGTTTTTTAATTTATATTTGTATTAATAGTATCCAACATCGAGAGTTAGATAACTGTTCACAAATATTTTGTCACATAAGTTCTTTTGCGGATCTGCTTTGTATGAACTGAAGCACAAGCGAAACTTTGTTCGTCACGAGTTGCGCTTTATTAATCTCGAACTAATCTATTAGCTCTAAGAGATTATGTTCACACGCGGATCCTACCGACTGCGCCAATTACAACTTCGCGGTTTGTTGGTTTATAAAAAAAAGTATTTTTATTGATCAAAAACTTAAGCGAATGTCGGAGACAAATTCACGTCTTACACAATTGAAGTATGAATAAAATCTAAATCTAATTTGCAAAGCGAACGCTTAGCAAACCCTTGGCTGAGCTTATTTACTTCTTCATATTGAGCGTACATAGGCTCTCATTTATGTTTACGTTAATTAGGCGCTCTCTTGAGTGGATTGCGCATGGATATAGATCAGCCGAGTTTGAGCTACGTGGAAAGTTTTGACCCTTAAAGCTGTGTTAGCAGTTTTGACCCTCTGGTGGGAGTCGCGAATGCGGCTGCGGATGTTTATGTCTGTTGGATTGGGTGCCTTCTTGAGTGGATCACTCATGGGTACTGATCAGCCGAGAACTTGAGCTGCGTAAGCGGTTTTGACCCTTTGGTGGGAATAACTGATTCGGCAGCGGATGTTAATGTTTACATTAGGGTAGGCTGGATTTGTTATTGTCACCAGAATTTGGGTTCTTATTGGATACATGATTTTATGACTTATATCCTAAGGCATTCTATGATTTTGTGTATGGCTGTTCCTATGTGGTTATGTATGTGTGTGTGTGTGTAAGTATATGTGGTCTTATACTATGGCACATATGCTACTATATATATATATTATTATATAGTCGGAAAAGGTTCTTTCTAAATATTGAAAACCTACTTGTTCTAATGTAATGAGTATAAAAATATTGTCATAAAAAATGTACTTTTTACAATCAAAACAATTTTCAAGAGTGTGGGCAGTATTAGGTTGCTTTGGGCGTTGCAGAAGGTTTTTGGAGAAGCAAATCGAAATTCACTAAACTAACAAAAAATAAAAATATAAAAAATATTTGTAAAATATGTGGGCGTGGCAGTTTTGGGTTTCTTACGAATAAATCTAAATACAAGCCAACCTCTAACGGATTCCCCTTTTTAATTAAACAACAAGAGTTTACAAATATTTATAACTTATATGGTCGGAAACGCTTCCTTCTGCCTATTACGTACATTTCAACGAATCTAGTATACCCGTTCACTCTACGAATAGCGGCTATAAAAAATGACTGAGAAACAACTAGTCAACTAAGAAAATAAAATATCCTTAATTTACTTATCCGGTACATATTAAGGATATCCGGTTAAACGGGCAAGTAATTATTTTGATAAAGCATGCCATCAGTTATGGAATGCGACGAAATTCGTTGACTCCCCAGATCTTATTTTGTTTGTCCTCAGCGTATTTTGTTTAATTTTTTATTGGATATGACAACAAGTTTCTAAAATTTCTCGTTTGCACTCCAACTAGCTGAGTAACGGGTAACGGGATAGTCGAAGAACTCGACTATAGCGATCTCTCCTGTTTGTTTTGTAATAGTTTCAACGCCAGTTGTAGTAAGCAATTGTAATTGAAAAAGATGTGTCTTTCCTAGATCATATTTCTCCCTTATTAGAAATTAGGTGATAAATTAACACATTTTAAATTGGATTTATACTTTGTGTGTTTATGTGCATATATTGACACTATACATACTTCAAGATACTAAGCAAGCATATTGATTGGTTGTTGACTGGCCAATCTTGATGGTAATTCTCATTAGTACATTTCAGGAATGAAATAACGATGTGTGAATTCTGGGCGGGGCACGAGCTTTAAACAGCTTAATTGTATATGTAGGAGCATTTGTATTTTTACAGTCAACATTTTAAACTCCAGTTGTAGTCACACGGAAGATAAAGATGAATCCGCATCTCGAACAAGATAAGTCGCGATTAAATTCGTGTATTGAAAAAAGTATACAAACAAAAAAAAAGGGAAAATTAGGAGCGTTTAGCATTGACAGTATTTTGAGCACTTCAGAGGCTCACTCATCTCAAAATAGTCTACCCAAAGACAATACAAATGTTACATCAAGTAAGAAAACGAAGTTGACAATAGAAACATTATAGTGAAGTATATTGTGCCATTTATTGTTTCAAGCTAAATATTTTTTTATTTGTGTGAGTACAAAAATACAAATAACTCACAAAAACGTGTCTAACATAAAAAATTTAAGCCATCCAAATTCTTATATAAGTAAATCATAGATATAAATATTTTTTTTATTTTTAACACATTGATGTACAGTGAAAAGGAAATTTTTAGCCTCATAATCTTCATTAACGGCTCAGACGATTCAGTCATATCCCTCTATACAGCTGTTCGTCCGCTTGACCCCTTAAAACTCTTATTATTGGTTACAGGTCGTATATGTCAACATACGACCTTTTTATACCAGTTACTCGAAGAATAAATGGGTTTTCGTCCATATAAAGTATATATATACTTGATCAGGATCAAAACGAGAGTCGATCTGGCCATGTCCGTCTGGTCGTAAGAACATCTCAGGAACTGTAAAATCTAGAAGGTTGATATTAAGCAAACAGATTTTAGAAACATAGACGCAGCGCAAGTTTGTTGACCCATGTTGCCACGCCCACAACCCGCACAAAACTGCCACGCCCACACTTTTGAAAAATGTGCTGATATTTTATCATACCTTTATTGGTCGTGTATATTTATATAGATGTGCAAAAAACTTTTTGGCACGCCCATTCTGACGCCCTAAAACCGCCAAAACTTAAAAATAAGATTTAAAATATCTTAATCATATATTCAAACTAGCTGAGTAACGATTTCGTGAAGTATGTATAGCATATAGTATGTGTACAAACAGATAATAAAATAAGAGAGAATGTTACAGTCGAGTTACCCGACTATCAGATACCCGTTTCTCAATTAGTGTGAATGCGAAGGCAAAATTCCATAATTTTTCCTGGCATATCGATAGATATTGGGGATAATAAAATGAGAAATAATACGGACAGACGGACGGACGGACTTGGCCAGGTTGACTTGGATATTGATCCTGATCAAGAATATTTATACTTTATATAGTCCTTCTGACTGTTCATACTTTTCAACGAATCTAGTATACCCTTTTACCAAAGACACTAGAATAAGGGTCTAGGGTCTTTGGTATATAGTAGTTTCTTGCCCCTCTGATAAGACCATCAAAATTAAATGTCTAATGTTTGTTATGGGAGTTTATTTTCTTCCCGTTTTCTTTGCTTTTCTTTCTTCGAGATTATCAAGTGCATTTGGTGTTTGTTCATATAACAAATATAATCTGATGAGTGCTCTAAAATTGGTGCAGGTTAGGGTCTATGAAAAATTAGAAAGATAGGTAGAGTTATGAAAGAAAGTGGGTTGGAGAAGGAGACTTGGCAATGACTTATGAGCCCTTTCGCATTAGAATAGTTCATTTGAATAGTTTATTCTAGGGTCTTTGCTTTTACTCTACGAGTAACGGGTATAATTATTTACAGCGAGAGAAGATAAGATTAAATTGACATGTTTTAGTTTGTCACATAGTTTTTAGCAAGGGAGAAATAAGAATTCTGGTCACTTGTTTCTGGGCGGCAGACCACACAACAATTATTAATTAGGAGAATTAATTAATAATTATAGGAGAATTTTGAATCCGCTATAGTCGGAAAAGCTTCCTTCTGCCTTTTACATATTTTTCAACATAAACATCTTGAATACAAATTTTTTATTTTTAACACACTTCCTTATACCTGTTCCTCCTAGCACTTAAACTCTACTCTACGAGTAACGGGTATAATAAATAATGCAAGATACCCGGTACCCGGCAAACGCGAAATTTCATCTTTTTTCTGGGATATCGATAGATACAAAAAAAAAATTAAAAATGGTTCTAAAGTGTGGGTGTGACCGGTTCGTCGGCTTTAGGGCGTTAGAGTGGGAGCGGCAAAATTTTTATTTTTTTAAATTTATAAGACTAATAAAAATATGAAAAATGTCAACTCACTTTTCAACAAAGTTTTTTTTTTGGCTCGGGTCCCACGGCCTCACCTCCCGCCCAACCAACCGAGGGGCGCTGCCGTGTATCGTACGGCTCGATTCGCGAGAAGATATAGACGCAATATAAAAAAGAGAACAGGAACGAAGAAATGAATATAATGTAAAATAACTATATTAAATAAAAAAGTTAAAATCGATTGCTTTAAGAGCTGCAGAGAGTCAAGATTACAGATAATAGGATAAAGTCTATTATAGTCAGAACATAAAACTCTGTAAGGGTCATGCAAATCATAGTTAGATCTACAATGATTTAAGAGAAGGGGTATATAGTTTCTAGTGAATCTACTTGGAACCGAGAAGTTAAGCCGACTAATCAAGTCGGGACTCTCAACTGCACCACGAATAAGCTTAAAAATAAAGACTGTTCCAAGCACAGTTCTACGGTTAGCTAGGGACGGTAAATTAATTACAAGTAGTCTACTGGAATAAGGAGGTTATATACGGTTTGCATCCCAATTCCGAGTGGACTACTTATTGTGGATTCCAAACAGGTGATCCGTACTCGAGAATCGGACGGACTAACGAAATAAATAAGGTTTTAGTCAAGTAAGGATCATCAAATTCCTTAGACCACCTTTTTATAAAAAAAAGCACACCCCTGGCCTTATTGACAATGACGGAATATGGTCAGAAAATTTTAGTTTAGGGTCCAGAAGAACACCAAGATCATCAACCCGTGTTATTCTGTCCAAAGAGAGTCAACAGAGTCAAATGCTTTATTAAAATCAGTGTAGATGACATCTGTTTAAAGATTATTTTTGAAACACTGTAGTACGAAAGAAGTTAGCTCCAAGAGGTTAGTGGTTGTTGATCTGCGTTTCATAAAACCCTGCTGACACGGTGATTGATCTACAAAGGTGCTGCAAATGAGGAGTTATAACATTTTCAAAAAGTTTTGGGATAGCCGACAATTTAGAGATTCCTCTGTAATTGATTGCATCCAGTTTGCTACCTTTTTTATTATGTGTGTTAACTCTTTATTAAACCAAGGAGGTTTAGAGATTGACGGATAGTACATTGGAACACAAGAGTCAAAAATGATTTAATTGCGGTATAAAACATATTAATTGCATCCGCCATTATGTTGCAGGAGTAAGGATCGGACCAATTAAAGCCAGCTATAAAGTTGTTTAGCCTTCGAAAATTTGCCTTGCGAAAACAGGGAATTCGCTTTGTTGACTTCTCTGAATTTACTTTTAATACAGTACCTATGTCGATTGCCACCTCGAAAGTAGGATGATATGGATCTTCAGGTTGAGTAAGAGGTGCTACCCTGGACAGAAACACACTTTCAGGACTTGTTACAAAACATAGATCCAACAGTCGACCAAGAGAGTTTCGAGTATAATTAACTTGCGACAACGATAAGTCGAGCAAACCGTCAATAAAGTCATGTTGTGCTAAAGGGAGAAGGATATTCGATTGTTCTTCTGGGGACCACGTTGTGCCAGGTATATTTAAATCACCTAGAACTACCAATTGGTCCCTGCAAATTGTGGCTTGGCCCTGCAGATTGTATTTCTGAAGTGCCAACTTGTGCCGGTAGTTCAATGTTCCCTTGCGGTGGTAAACTAATCGGGGCAGATGGAATCACTGGTTGAGAAACCAGTGCAGACAATTCGGAATTTTTAGCAATCACAGCGTGGGGTCCCTCCACAGCGGATTGATCGGATTGCTCCGAATCTTTTTTAGCTGCCGATCTAAGAAACATATGCGGCTGTGCTGCGATTGACAGCTGATCAGTTGTGGAGTCCTGTTGATCTTTACAGCCTACCACCAGCGGTTTTTTTGCGCCAAAACTGTTGATCAGTTCTTTCACGCCACCTTTAGTTTGGCGCATAAACGATTTCATCTCGTTCGCAACCACAAGCCAAGCATCACAAAAGTAATTTGGATTTTTACCCTTTTTGGCTGCTCAGGTTTTATAACCTGGCAACAATTTTTATAAAAGCAGACAACATAAACGGTTTCCATGTTTATCTGACATCAGACCACTGTGCACGAAAACACAAGATCAAAACTTTCAAGCGAGCTGTTAAAAGAACCGCACGAGAGCAGTCTGCACAAAAAGGAGAGTAAACAAAACACAAAGACGAAAAATGCAAAATTCTTTGTAGATTTGTTTAAACTACTGCACAAATCACAACAGAACCACTCGCGAAGCGAACGGATCTTTAATAATTATGTTTAAAATATATGATAATTAAAGAAGATTATTAAAAACCACGGCTGGTTTGACAAACACAAAATAAAAATCGGGGCGCAGAAAAAAACACAACCGTTCGCTTTAAAAGCTAATAGACGAAGTTGCGCTGCTTCTTTGTCTCTATAATCTGTATGCTAAATATTCTCCTTCTAGCTTTTATAATTCCTGAGATCTCGACGTTCATACGGACGACGGACAGACGGACATGGGTAGATCGACTCGGCTATTGATTCCTATGTTTATGTTATGTATGTATATGTTATTGCGGTGGGTTGAATCAAAGACCCTAGAATAACAAGATACGATTTTTTGGCACACGATTTTTTGGCCGTGGCTCTAGAGGTGGCTCCAGGCCACTATGGGGCATTTGGCCTGTTTTTTTTACAATAATGTGTTTTTCACAAGTATGCAAATTTGAAGTATTTTAGTAGTAATACATTGGAAATACGTTAAACTGTTATGATATAGCCCGCATAAGTTAATTTAACAATGCATAACAATGCAATAATAACAGCTGTTAAAGTCGGCTGTTGCGAGCATATACCACGTGGCTGCTTTGCGCGCAAAATTTAGCTTAACTTTCAAAGTGTTAAAATTTAAAAAGAAGAAGAAGGAGAGTATAATTTAAAATGGATAATCAATCTTTAGGTTCTTATTATGTGTTGTTATTAATATATTGTTTATTGTGTGCGCCTATTTCTAACAATTTGTACATTTAGCAAGTGGTGTCAACATGTAGTTGTTTGAAAAAATTTTCAACTTTGAATAGAGCTACAACAATTTGTTCAAATTTGTTCAGTATGTGTTTATATCCATGTTGTAGTGTGTTCAATTCCTAACTCATATCAGGTAGTCTCTATGTGCGTTTTTTGCGGTTTTTTGAGAATTTTCATTTTTTAGGGAGTAATATCTCGATTTCCAATGCTGCCCTGCTGGAAGTGTGGCGCACGCAAAAGGGTGTTCGTCAAAAGGAAAATTCTATTTGCACTTTTATCAGTGGGCATTTTTCTGATAGCAAGCTAGACTTTAATAAACGATTAACTAATAATAATAATAACGAATGATTTCAGTCAATCTTTTGCGAAATTGGAGAAAATGCAATCGAAAAATAAATGAATTTTTAAAATTTTTTTCAAATTGGTTAGAAGAACACCTAGTCCTGAAGGTAAAGGAGAAAAATAAATAGGAAAGGAAATTAGTTGGACTCCCGAAAACGTCATATTATTAAAAAAATTTGAGTGGCCGAAGACAGCAAGCAGATGAAGTCGTAAGGGCGCAGAATCACAACGAACGTCTTTTGGTTCAAGCTGCACGGAAGTGCTGCCTGCGGGATCTTGCAGCCATACTTAAAATTCTTTTGTTGAACCCAGCCACGGCAAAAAATATTAGTAGCTTCGCAGATGTCTTTTACAGAGCAATGGATACTTCGGATCCCATAATATCATCAATAAATTTAAAGAGGCGAAAACATAAGCGACTATCTCTTCCACCAGAAGTCATTGAAATGTTAGCTTGCGAATTTGAACTTGATAAAAATTCTTCAGACTCTACTGATTGTGAAGAGGAAGACGGTTATGAATTATACAATATTGAAATCAAAAATAAACCTTAAAAATATATTATTAAAAAGAAAAAAAAAAAATTTGGGGCGGAGTTGGGGCACGCCCACTTTTCCAAAATATTCCTGGTGTAACGCATAAAAAAAAATTCATCCAAATATCTCCAATAGTTTAGGAGGTATTAATTTTTGTAAAAAAAAAACAGGCCAAATGCCCCATAGTGCAGGCTCTCTCGAATTTTTGTTAGAGAGCGAGAGAGCGAAGTGCGCTACAGAGAACAGCTCTTTTTAACGCACAAAGTGATAGCAGACAACTGGAGTATGTGTGCACACGTATGCTCATGCATTGTAAATTTGACAAAATATGCCCTTCACCTCAGAAGTTCTTAGACTTTCAATCTATATAATTTTTGATCAATTGGCACCATGCGAAAAATTCTTGTTTTGCATTGCCTTAACGTTATTATTATTTGAAAATAGATTAGAAATAGCCAAATCTATGTACATATTATCACAAAAATAAATTTCAAAAATGACTTTATATAAGAATATTTGTCATTAGAGTATTCATCTTGCGGCGTGTGAAAAATTAATAAGGCAATGATTGTTGAGTGCTTGTGTCCGCACTTCGTGCCTCAAGATATGAACAAAACAAAGACACTAGAATAATTCTAGTGTCTTTGATATTACTTTTGCAATAAACAGTTATCATATTTAATTATTAAGTATATTTATTAAGTCATTTGACTTAATATGATGTAACATTAACATTAAAAGTGTTTCAAAAAAAATATTTCGCTTTTAAAAAAATGTCAGATGAGAGACAAATTAGAATTAAACATAAATATAAATGTGTAAACGGTAGCTAATTCGAGCGGCGATTTTAACAAACAAATTTAAAAAGCTTTAAAATTATAATAGTCAGGGCGTGAATTTTTAATAATTATTTTATTTTATCACATTGCTACGAAATTGGCAAAAACTACCCTAATATGTATCATGTAAATTCGTTTCTTCGATCAGAATTGATTTCGGCCCGAAAATCGTCTTCTAGCACAACACGCACACTTATACGCGTTCTCGTCTATTGTTTTTACTCACACAAGCAAGCAAATTATATTTTTAGATTTCTTACGCTCTCAGCGGGAGTGAGCCGAAAGGGAGTAATTTTGGCCGTCACCAAAAAAGTGGCTGCATAGTGCCAAACCAATGTATGGCCGTTACGCATCTTGTTATTCTAGTGTCTTTGGTTGAATCTTGTCGAAATATGTTTTTAGTTCTCGATTTAGCAGTAATAAGTAGTAGTATATAAGAAGTATCTGGCTAAGTTCAGGTTGATGTCTGCACTACGGTCAAACTTCTTTAGAAAGGCTTGCCTGTTTGTAGACGGGTTTGTTATTTATAAACAATTCGAATGCTTCCGATGTAAACGCTGTGCCATTATCGGAAAGAAGTTCGTCGGGTAAGCCGTGGCAAATAGTTGACGAAGAAACTTAATTGCGCCGTGCGCAGATGTTGAGGGGACTCCGCAACTTCGAGTCATTTAGAGTATGTGTCAACGACCAAAAAGAAAGTTCTACCCTGAAACGGTATAGCAGAGTCAAACGCGTACAAGGGCACCTTGACGATTCCCAATGATGTATTGCCTGTGGTGGTTGATTCATGATTTCCTGGCATGATATACAATTCTTGTAGTTTACTCGATTATAGCATCGGGCCACCAAACATAGCTGCGTGCTGTATCCTTGATTTTTACAAATTCCGGAATGTAACGCTACTAAAATGGATGTCCTCGCTCTTGGAGGTATAACTGCTCTGTTACCTCAGACTAAGGCTCCTCTGGTGTAGAGGTGTGGATATTTGATCTTTTGATCGTCATGTCAGGCCACCCCCTTAAAACTTTGAAGTTTGTGATGCGATGAGTTGAGCACTGATAATAGACTTGGCTGCTAATTCAATCATTAGGACTGCTATTGGGCAGCGGCTCAGGAAGTAAGCATTTCTCGGTTTTGTTCCCTTCAGGTAAACAGTATCGACGTTATATGCAGTAATGAATATGGAACGACGTCGCATAGTTTGGTACTGGTTTTGCCGTTGTAAATATGCGCAACAGCGGGCTATGATCGGTGACGAGCGTGAAAAATCGTCCATACACATAGTTAAGAAATTTTTGTGGAACCGGCAGCTAGCGCGACTGCTTCTCTGTAGAATTGAGCATAGTTTCGCTCTGCTTTTGAAAGCGTTCGTGAATAAAAGGCAATTGGTTTTTCAGATCCGTCTTGAAGTCTGTGGCTAAGAACTGCTCCCAGGCCCTATGGTGATGCGTCACATGCTAGTATAACCGGAAACTGGCAATCATAGTGGACTAACAGATGGTCGGAAGTAATTAGATCATTCAGGGCTCTTACTGATGTCGGCGGTTTCAGGTCCAATTACGGGTCTAATTATTCCGTCTACATGTAACGAAACTGGTGGTCTAGTAAGTTTTCTTAATTCTGAGCTAAAAAGTTCTTTGAACTGGCTGAATGTCTGTATTGCTCGTTATGGAGAATATTCCCTTGATTCGAATACCGAGTTCCTTAAGCCAGTTACATCTGAGCCCCCACCTGAGACAATAACCACTGGCATGTTTCCGGTATGTTGTTGATTGTAGCAAATAGAAACCGTGCCAATGTGCGCAGTGCTGCCATAGTAAAATGCGGTAATTTCGTAGGTGCGTGGGGTGAAATGATCTGCCAGCAATTTTTGAATTGCGCTTAACTTCAGCTCACTCACTATACTTGGTGACGCCAATGATGTTAATAAGTCGTATATCGGCGCGCCAGCTAGCGTTAAGAAAGCCGCCTTCGTCCTCAACCTACCTATTTTTTATCAGTAACAAGTTTAATCGCTCTAAGTACGATGTCCATTTGTCTGGATACGCCAAGTCAAAAATTTCTAAACTTTCAAGTCCATGTAAGTTTTTGATTTCTGCTTACTTTTTTCCTATGTGATAATTGCTCAGAATTGCGAGTGTCTTTAATCGCTTCCGACGCAGTATACTTGTGCTCTTCCTTTCTCGATCCACACGAAACGTTATCGCTGTCCTTATCTTCCATGTGATGGGATCTTTGTCAATTTCATTAATTTTTAATGAACCCATCCGCGTCGCCAATATTAACTCTACCACGCTTTAATATTAATCGGTGGTTTATTATATGCACTAGTTACAAGATGGGAAGGTAATTATACTCCGCTGCTTGTTGCGCGGTGATTAGTCGCTTGGAGCGCTGAGTACTCGGCTGCCGATCTTCCATCGGTGATCAGATGTCGATACTGAGTGGGCGCGCTACTTTGTACATAAACAACATAAACAACAACGCTCATTGGCTTAGACAAATGAAGATCGTTTTATTCTATAGGGAAATAATACAGTTTGAAAGGCATTACAAATTTGACCTTATATCTATTCTGAATTTTACGTACCGCAGTTTCTCTTCCCTCACTCTTGGTATCGTCAGACGAAGTAGCTTAATTCTTAGTTAAATCGATGTGACCAATTACCATAGCGATAAAAATGCATACATTTAGTATTTAATGTGCCCGAGTGCCCTCAATCGGTGACAAATTACTTAACTACTTATCGATAGCCAACGTATCCGTTCCGCGACAGCGTACATACCGATCATTAATATAAAATCTTTTCTTTCTATTTCAAGTGCAACGCGATGTTATATTAACAGGGTATATATACTAAAATATTACATTGTAGGACCACCTCTTCTTGCTTCTGTTTTCAAAGCAGGACGTCATATACACTCCCATGCAAATTAGAGGCATTTTCAAACTTGTGGGCGTGGTAGTTTTGCGACGCTAGTATTTTATTTGAAATCTTTATAAACAGACCAACATGGTGTCTCAAGAATTTACACATTTAGTATCAATATTTTGGCTTTCATATTTACCGAAATCACTGCTCTCATACGGACACGACGGACACGGACTTATCCAGATCGACTCGAGTTTTATCAATAGTAAGACCAGTTTTTGTGTGTATTTCTCGTTTATAAATTGTATTTTTCTGTATTTTTTATGTCTTCTTTGCAAAATTACTGCTGAGAGAAATCATGCAGCTAAATCGTGCAACGCAAGTTTATTTCCAAATGTTGCCACGCGCACTCGAACGCCGACTTTTGCAAACACATTTAATTTTTTTTCTAAATTTTATGAGTCTTGTAAATTTGTATCGATTTCCTAAAAACCTTTTTGGATTGTAAGGTGTACTAAAGTTTGGATACGGACAAGAGTTAAGAGAAAGCGGGAAGAATAAGCTGTGAGAGACCGGATGGACCGCTTGAGGTAGAGTGAGATGGTAAGAGCAGTGAGAGCGTATCGTGCCGGTTGAAAGAAAATAATGGAAGAGTTTTGATAAGACAATCATAAAACATATGGATCTTAGATCTTTACCTTATTACGCACCCATAATTGGTTGAATTAATAAATATTCTATGGGAGTAAGAGATGTTGAAGTTTTCCTGTCTGCCCGTCAAGGTATTAAACAAATGGCATATCATCCATTAACAGGTCAAGAGTTGTAATTAAGCGGTCTCTTTCTGTCAATAACATCTTTCTTGTCACCGAATCGGACAACTCAATACTTTCGAAGATAATTAGGCGGTGAAATTAATACAAAAATGCTTAATAAGTAATAAAAATACTAACGAATTTGTATATTTCAGGCGATATTTCAAAACTGTATGCATTTAGCTTTACTCAGGAAGGAAATAATAAAACCCCACTTACAAATTTTGATTTATGTCAAGGACACCCCCGCCGGTTACCCATCACATTTGATGGCAGCACAGTTTCACGCTTTGTATGGCGAACAGAAAGTATTCTTCCCTCTTATATAACCAACTCGACAAACTTACAAGGTAATTTTTTTCAATTTAAATAATTAAAATCCTAAAATTAAATATTGAAACTAACGTTTTTGTTTTCAAGAAAAACAACTGAGAAAGAGATTTACTGACAGAAAACCTCGTCAGGCCTATAGTGCCTCACAGCTGGAACGTCTTGAAAATGAGTTTAATTTAGACAAATATCTTAGCGTTAGCAAGCGTGTTGAACTGTCAAAATCATTATCTCTGACGGAAGTTCAGGTAAAAACATGGTTTCAAAATCGTCGCACGAAATGGAAGAAACAGTTGACTTCGCGGTTGAAAATAGCGCACAGACATGGACTATGGATACCTACCCTTCCCATAACAACTATTATTCCAAATACAAAATAAGATACTACTGAATAACACATTAAGAAATTATTAAATCATTAATAAAACAAGTTAAGCATATAGTTATCTACTTTTTATAGTGGTATCAAACTGTTTTTCTTGGTTCTGCTCGCTATGCGTTGCAACGGCTAGCTCAGAGAGGTTTATTAGTTCGTCCCACCAAATTTGTTTGATTCGTGTGATTGCCCGACAGGGTTTCAAGTTAAAGTCAGCTTTGTTGTTAGAATACTCGCTCTGGACTCCCACGGTCATCCCCGTCTGCAGCGCGCCGTCGTTTCGTTGTCGTCCTTCGTTCAACGCGAGGTCCTTGTCACTTGCAGTGATCAACCACATACTACCGTTTCCCGCTCACTGGCACCTTATCTATCCGGGCTCCCTTTGTGCTCGTTCAAAGTTCGCACTATTACCGTTCGACCCCTGTGCCGGCTCGAGTCCAAGGTCCACCGCGGTACTTTTAGTTCACGGTCTCTCCGCTTTGCACGGGTTTAATGTCCATTATTTCCTATTTGACCTGGCTGCCCCGACTCCTCTCGTTGACGCCTGTTACGCTCGGGTCAAAGGTCCACAAACGTTCACGGTGCGCCCTCACAGTTGTAATAACATCAATATACAAACTTGTGCAGTGTTCCTCAGATCTCAACGTTCACACGGTTTGACATGGCCAGATCGACTAAGCTATTGATCCTGTTGATCGGAAAAGCATCCATTTATCTGTTACATCCTTTTCAACAAAACTAGTATAGCTTTATTCTTTACGAGTAATAACCAGGGCTTAAAAATGGAATTTTATTGGCAAAAAGTTTTTTGGCAAATCGATACAGAGACCAATAAAATTAGACTGATAAGACTAATAAAATTATGAAGAATATCCCAACATTTTTCTAAAATGTGGCGCGGCAGTTTTTAACGGTTTTAGGGCAAATCGGTAGAAATTTACAAGACTTTTAAAATTATGAAAAATATCCAACAATTTTTCAAAAATGAGGTCGTGTTAGTTTTGGGCGGTTTGTTTGATATGGCCAGATCGATTTGGCTTTTGATCCTGATCAAGAATATTTATACTTTATATGGTCGGAAACGCTTCCTTCTGCCTGTTACATACTTTTTATCAAATCTGGTAAACCCTTTACTCTAAGAGTAATTGGTATGAAAAGGAATGGACAGGTCACAAAAAATAATATAAGAACGAACCGAATAAATATTCTTGATATATTTATATTGCAGTATACACAGTATAAGGACGAGTTCACTAAAACACCATCAAAACAAATAACAAAATATGATTTTATTTGTCCGAATTAGTTCGTTCGCATCAAAAGTCAAAAAGGAATACGCAAAACGAAAGAATATATAGATTATGTTTACTAGTTCTAATCAATATATTATTCCATAAAACTTTAGACCCCTCTTACTTCTACAACTATGCTTCATTTTGTAGAATAAACTCTTTTCATTTAATTCGATTCGTATGCATTTATACTACAGTACGTTGTAAGTGAAGCTGTGCAGATGTTTTAGTGTACACTCTCAAAGGACTTCGATGATATCTGTGATAAGACAACATATTTACACCTGCACATTATTTACAGGAACATAAATTAATTATAACGTTGTTTAGTTGAAATAGAATAATTGCATTGCGAACAGCAGAACGCTAAGCCAAAGGGGTAGGATAGAGGATACAAGAGAGAGCTCGCGAGAGGGAAGATCTTAGATACTCAAGCAGCTGATCTGCATACATAAAGAAAGCTAAGGTGCCGCATCCTTGTGTCTTCCATATTGGCCATAATTGAAGACATAAGTTTAAGGTGCTGCTGGAGTCTGCGAGACCGACATACTTCTCCCGTGGGAAGCGTGGCCTTAAACAGCATCCTTAAGCAGACACAGCTTATTCACCGCCCGCTTCGTTAGTCCTTTTGTTTCCTCAGTCCAAAAACTCAGGTGACTCCATCTCTTCTAGGCAGCAGCTCAGTGACTCTCGCTAACGGCCACTTCAAGAGCGGCAAGTTTTCATCCTTACCGAGGACCACAACTAACCTAGGCTTGGGAGTGCGCCACTTCATTAGCTGCTGCAGTTAGATTAAATACTATTTCTTCCATAGGACCGGGAAATCTGCGCCAGGTAGGCGATGCGCCAGGTAGGCGATGCGCCGGCAGCTATCGATTTGCGAATGAAGTGTAAGTTTGTCACATCTGGCTCGATAAATTATAAAGCCGGGCCACTAATTAAAAAATGTTCTCAAGTTAGAAAATTGAGATCGGCAGGCTTTCTGCTGAAGTACTTTGAACAAAGTAAGTGGCTGCTGTGCGATTGCCACTTAAAAACGACATATACACAGGCTTCATAAGCTTTAATGCTGGCATGGCAAAAACCATCAGATCCAAATTTGAGCAAAACTACAGGATATCTTGCCATTCTTTATTTTTCGGTAAAGGAAGGCTGAAAAAAATTGGACTTTGTGATTACTGGGCCAACAAAACCAAGAGGATCATGGAACCGTGGGATTGCGGATAAAACTAAACGCCTGCAAGTCCTTGATGTTGACTGAAGGGTTGAAATTGAGAAAAACACTGATCAGATACCGGATTTCAGGCGAGACCTTTTTGTAAAACCGCCTTCATCGTCAAACTTCAAAAATCATCTTCCGAAAATCCTACCAAATCGGCTGGTACATTTGAACGAAATTTAGTGGTGATTTTTCTATCGGAACTTCTGACATATGTACCGTCTGCACGTACTCCTTAATGAAAGCCTTGTATTAAACCCTGACTGCTGGACGATTCCCTAATTTTTTCTTTCAAGAGATAAGAATGCTCGCAGAGCATACTGTTAGGACTCGGGGAAACCCCCACCCCACAACACCGACAAAGCAGCACATCAAGACGATTTAGTTGGGTTTTCTCATTAAAGCCTTGGCATTGGAGCGACCGCAGCCTCCGGAAACAACCCAGCCTATGCGAGTCTTTTTAAATTAGAGACCATCCCGGCCGAAGCTTGACTTGAGCAACACACCACCCTGGCATCCTGGACTGCCCTTAGCAGTAGAATCTCAGTGACAAAAAAAATCGATCTAATCTAATCTATCTAATCTATCTATCTATTAGCGTCGGAAACATGGAATTAAAGTCCATCTAGTTAGCATAGCCTAAAACGAATTTGATGGTCACAATCACACGGAGAAATGCCTTCAACAAAACTTGAATTGGAATTCATTTGCGAGGCGCGCTTTGAAATCTCCACACGAACTGAGGATTTAAAATTTCTCACTCAAATTTATTTAAATTTAAATTTCATTTATGTATTTATGTCATTATGTATAACCAATGCATCTTATGTCTGCAATACTAAAGCAAATCGACTCGTCTTTTAATCGTGATCAAGGGTATTTATACTTTATAGAGGCGGGGTTGCGTAAATCAACTACAGTGTTCACGATGATCAGAAATACAATTACGTTATGAGGTCGAAGCTATCGCATTTACTGCGTTTAAGTCTTCTAACAAAATTTAACATTACCTTCGCAAAGTGTATAAATACTTTTTAACGGTTATGAACTGTGACTTAAGTTTTACCCCCTAGCAAGCAAGGGCAATGCAATGATTCTTGAAGTAAAAAAAGTTGTTGATTAAAGACAATTAATTAAATTTGTGTAAAATAAACAGTTTTCCTTTCGAAATAAATTAAAGGGGTTTAATAGTATTTGCAAAAAAAAAATTGTTTTTTTTAGATACATACATGGTTTTGCCAAGGAAAGTTTTAAAAATTATAAAATACATTTTTTATTTATTGAATCACTATTTTGACTATTTTTATTTAATGCGTTAATCTTTATTTGGTTTTTTTTTTTTTGAAAATTTTGAGTCTTATATAAATACCTTCACAAACTTACGATTTGTTAATATTGAACATTTATATGACGATTTGAATATTTAGTTAAATACCCTCAATAGTAAGACCAGTATTTATGTGTATTTTTTGTATGTCTTCTTTGCAGCACCACTCACCATGACTGGCCCTGTCCGTCCGTCTGTCCGTCTATAAAAGCTAGAATGTTGAGATAAAGCATGCAGCTAGAGACATTGACGCAGCGCAAGTATTTTTCTAAATGTTGCCACGCCCACTCTAACGCCCACGAACCGGACGAAACTGCCAAGCAAATACTATTAAAAAATGTTTTGATATTTTTTAAAATTTATATCTGGTCTTGTAAATTTTTACCGTTTACCGTTACCGAAGGAGAAGAGGGAGTCTGTGCATATGGAATATTTTCCTGGCATCTTGATACAGAATTTTGTATCTTGTTTTTAAATGAATATCTTCATTAACTTCATCTTAACACCATACAAAAATAAAGAGGCTTCATTAATTAATAATATTCTTAGTATCTAAGTAGTTTTTTTTTTTTGTTTGGTAATAGTGCCGTAAAAAGTATAGTATAAAAGAAGGAAAAACTGTTTTAATAGGGTGATGAATGCGAATTAAAATAAAATGGACATCTAAGTATATTTAAAATGAGAAGGGTGTTTTGTATACTGGATTTTTATGGACAGTTTTTATTTGTATGTATTTTCCATTAATACTTTTCTTCCTAATACAATATCATAAAATGGTGAAAACGAAGGAGTATAGAATTTCTGCGTATGTTGAAATATCCCATTAGCTGGAAGATTTAGCTGGAAAAATGAAAAAGTTTGAGTTCATAATTTTTCGGTATTTGTGATGGTGGTTTACCAGGCTGGTATTGGAAAATTTTCAGCATGGTGAACCTGCTTATTTGTATACGTCTAGTTTTGTTTATAATGTAATTCTCGATGTCTTGGTCAGCTATGTTATTGTAATCTTAATGGTGACTTTCTTCTGCATACGTGTTTGTCCGCTGTCTTCTTTAAAACGCTTAGTCGGCACTCTTGGTTGCTGAGGGGTTTGATAATAGTTTCGGGTGTCGTTTTGTCGGTTGCGCTTTAAGCCTGTTCTGAATTCATTATACAAATATAATCTGTTTTGATTGAATTTCTGTTGTCTGGACGGAAATATTTGTTTATAAGGGTTGCTTATATTTGACCCTTGAATCTGCATGGGACTTATGAAAGGATTAAAGGGGTTACGAATTTATGATTGGGTAAGAGTTTTGTTTTTATTTGTATTAGTATATGAGTTTAGTGAGTTCGTATATAGCTTTGGAATATCTGATTTTTTGGAAATTGGGTCTTTATAAACCCCTTCTGCTGGGCAATTTGTCTTAATTTTTGAACAGTTGAAAAGTTATGCCTTGCTAAGGTCATGAAAAATCTATCAGGGAGTTGGTTATGTAACGGTCACTCTTGTATTTGTTTAAGCAGGTTACTGTTATTGTTTATGTAGAGTCGTATGTTTTAGGTAAACTACACTGTGCACTTTGATATTTTATCGTACACCTAAGTCGCGGTCTCACTTTGCGAAGCGGGATTTTAATTAAGGTATTTAATATTATAAGGACGCACAGGTTCTTGGGCGGATACCGATTGAGTCACTTTTAATTGTAAACACTACGAATTACTTTGTTGTTCCAAATTCCCGTGCACAATCTAAAGGATAACGAAATTTTAGGTATCTAATATCTTAAAAATATATATAATTATACCCGTTAATCGAAGGGTATAAGGGTATACTAGATTCTTTGAAAAGTATGTAACAGGCAGAAAGACTATTCCGACTATACGAAGTAAATATATTCTTGATCAGGATCAAGAGCCGAGTCGATCTATCCATGTCCGTCTGTCCGTTTATCTGTCTGTCCGTATGAACATCAAGATCTCAAGAACTATAAAAGCTGAAGGGTTGAGATTCAGCATGCAGATTCTAGAGACATAGACGCAGCTCAAGTTTGTTGACCCACTTTAACGCCCTAAAACCGCCAACATTTTTGAAAAACTATTAGATATTTTTTCACAGCTTCATTAGTCTTGTAAATTATTGCCACGATCTCTCTAACGCCCTACAACGTCCCAAAACTGCCACACCAACACTTTTGAAAAATTTTTGAATATTTTTCATACTTTTATTAGTCGCTTATATTTCTATTGATTTGCCGAAAAACTTTTTGCCACGCCCACTCTTACGCCTAAAGCCGCCAAGCCCACACTATAAAATACTCTTTAAATTTTTTGCGTAGAGGACGAATTTTCAATTTTTTTTATTTCTGCCTTTGTGGATTTGTCGCACCTTCCCTATAGGCCACTGGCCTCCTCTTTACATTTAACCCAAAAATTTTGTTGCATCTTTTGGATTAGTTTCCACCTATCTAAATTTCCTATTTTAATACCCGTTATTCGTAGAGTAAATGGATTTTTAGTAAGACTTGGTCTCCTATTTTTAGTTCTATCATATAATTCCTTATTTTTTACTTTATTATCTTCTATCATTATCCTAGCTCTTTTATAAGCTAGTTCTAACCTGTACTTTGAATTCTCAGTGTAGTCATCCACATGGTAAGGGATTCTATTATATATATACTCAATGCTTTACCGAATACTAGCTATAGAGGGCGTACTTGTGAAACAGTATGTGAAATATGGAATCAAGTGTCCCAGTCGGTTTTGTCTATTGAAATACAGGACTTTCTACAGTTCTAAGGTCTGGTGATGGTGTGCAGTAGATGTTGTGTTTATTGTATATTCAAGTTTTTATATAAATCTTCAAAGATTGAATTTTTGTGTTCTGTTCCCATATCCGTGATGAACGTCTTCGTTGAACCGTACTAGTAGTAGTACGGGCCGTGCGCAAAAGAGGAAATTACGGGATCTCAGCTATAAAATACTACAATAAAGCGACTTTGTTCTGAAACTCTGTCTTCTTCTTGGAGACGACAAGGACATGGCATGCTTAAAAGGGACAGTGGAGTCAGTAGTTGGCAAAGGGGTCCTCGGCCAAGCGTTGCCTTAACACGTGGCCACCCTGCCCTCATAACATCCTAGTCCCATTCGAGCAAGTGGTCCGTTGTCAAGGACACACACGACAAAGAAGTCAAGGCGTCGCAGGAGCAACGCCGCGCAGCAGAAGGCGATCACCGGAGGAGTCAGCTATAAAATACTACAATAAAGCGACTTCAACCAAAACCTCTGTCTTCTCCTTGGTCAGGCAATCATACAAATCATAAATTTTGTGGGACGAACACACAAACTCTCTGAGCTAGGCGTTGCAACTTGAAAATAGTTCGTTACTATGTAAAGAGTATTGCTTCTTTACCCTTTTTATTATTTAATAAGGGGACTGGCTTGAGAAATATGTTATGGTGTCAAAAATCTTTTCACTCGATGCCAATTTGAGCTTGCTGATATACTAATACTCATATACTGGCATATTTTTCATGCCTTTGAAAGAAGTGACCTAAGTCGAGAATTCTTGCTATAATTTTTTTTTACATTTTCTTGTAGACATTTCTCGTACTTCGTCATTTACAATTACTACGTATACGTTGGGCTGAGAAGCGTTATTTTGAGTTTTCTTAGGAAAATCTACTTGATCTTTTCTTGTAGTAACTTTCATAATTGATTTGTTAGTGTTGATGTTTTTTTTTTGTTGATGTTTTCTGCTACATGATCATTCCTCGTAAGATATTCCACTGTAAAATCGTATTCCTCTTGGTGAAAGATCTTGATGCATATTTGTGTTCCATTATGATATTGTGTTAGAAGTGCTTCACATGCTTGTTTACTTACATCTGATTTTATTGTATACAAAATTGCTTCACAAAATCGGGATACTGTAATAACGTTGGTTTCATTAACTGATCTTTCCATTCGTATTTTACATTCCTTTTACATAATCTTGCTATGTGGCGTGAATAATAGGAAAATTTTATTATGAATCTTCGGTAATGCAAAATGCAATTCTAGCGCTGTCTGTGTCTGTTGGGACTGGGTATTTTTCTATGACATCATACTTCTTATTGTTTGGTAAAATATCTTTATCAGTACACTTGTGTCCCAGAAAGGTAACTTCGTGTCTGAAGAATGAGCACTATTCTGGGTGCAACTTAAGATTGTTCTTTCTACATAAGTCAAAAACATTTGTAGGGTTTTGGATCATGTGTTTTTCTGAACATCCAATGACAATTAGGTCATCCATATACAAGAATGCCTGGGAAGGTTCGATACCTGAAAATGCAGTTGTCATCATTCTTTGAAAAGGACTTGGCGCTATTTTTAAACCGTATGGAAACGCGTGAAGTGTTAAAAGCCATGGCTGGTTGAAAAAGACGTTGTTTCTGGAATTTTCTTCGAGTTCTATTTGACGAAACCCTGACATTAAATCTAAACAAGAGAAGTTTTAGCTCTTCCTAATTAGTCAAGAATAATGAAAATATATCGGAAAAGATATTATTATTGATTTGACGATAGTCAATTACTAACCGCCATCTTTTATCAGTACAATTTGATAAATATATTCAGAGACGGATTGTTATATTTTTTTGTCTATTATCAATTTGCTTACTAGTTGTGTACTTCTTCTTTTTGACTATGTGGGATTCGGTTGTTTTTTATATATTACATTATCCTTTTATTCATATTTTGTGTTCGGTTTCAATTCCGAATATATCTAAGTTAAGTGAATTAACCGGACCGATCGTCCGCCCAGAAGCTCCGGTCAAATTGCTGACCAAGCATTTGGCCGGAAGCCCTCGCATAGCCGGCAAAAGCTCTGCACATTTGCAGAGGCCGGTATAAAGCTTTTTATATGTTAGCTTTAAGTCAGTTTAAAGACAGCACTTCATGAATAAAGATCACTGCTACGGCACTTGCCGTTAAATATATTTGTTTAACTTAACAATCTCGCTGAGCCTCAGGCCAGCGATCGACAAAGGCTAAGTCACGCCCTCCACCATAACCTTCAATTGGATATACCACCCTCTGCCTCTGTGCGCGGAATAACACCGGGCATTCCTAGTGATTCGTCCACCAGCCAACCGGCTAATTTACCAGTGACTGCAGCGAGGAACCCCCTGCAGCCCACACCTTTTAATTAATTTCTACGTACTTTGTGTATATTTCGTTCACAATTCCTTCGAATTGTGTTGAAAAATTCTTGTTTAGTTTATTTCAAATTTCCATATGACTTACTTGTTTTTTAGTTTTAATTATTTCGTAATCTTCTAACGGTTTAAATTTTTATCTAATTTAAGTCGATGAATACTTTTTTATTTCTTGTGTTAAGAATTCGGACGAAAGTATTTTTGGAATGTACATTACATTAGGCTTCACCCCGGTTGTTTTCTCTGAAATTTCCATGAACTCCATTGTAGTTATTGTTCTGGTTATTACTTCTGTAGTATCTACTTTTTTGTGAGTAGCCGTTGTTTTAGTAGTTACTACCATTGTTTCCTCTGTCACGATAATTACTTCGATAGTTCTTACCGCGATAGGGCTGACCTCTCCTGGTATAAAGTATTTACTAGGCATTTCTTGTCATTTCATTTCTACGTTGTATACATATATTATGAGACAGCTCATAATTGTTCACAATTTTTAATCATGTGTCAACGTTAATGTCTTCCTTTGTACTGATTTTGTCAGAACGATGCTTTAAGTCGCTATCTTAAGTTTTCTATCTCAGACTGAAGTTTCTCTGCTGATTTTCCTTTTTGAGTTTTTTTTGCTAATTTTTCTTTTATCACGTCTGATGTCTCTACAACGACGACAATTGACCAGTCCTAGTGCAGTAACATTTTGATAATTATTGATTTGATGATATATTTTAAATTAAAACAGCTGGTTTTTTATGGTTATTTAAATCCTATTCCTCTATTTCAGAATTTTCAGTATCAGATCCATTTTCCAGATCAGATCCATGTTATCAAATTTGATTAAAGTCGGATAAAAAGGTTGATACCTTAGACCAATGGGCTTTTCCTTAATTATCTCGCTGCTCATATATACATATGTGTTCTTGCGTTGTTGAAACTGTCTACTAATATTCGGGAATGCTTATTTATGGTGCTCTGTTGAATCTTTCTATTCTGGCTGAGACATTTAAACGACTTGTAAAATGTCGTTTTAGTCTCCTTAAGCTCTTTTATAACGCTCCAATAAGGGCCAATAGGATTGTTGTTTCTCCGAGATAAATATTATCCTCAGTGATTTCTATATTAGTCACGTCAGGTAATATGGACAAGTATATATAGCTTTATTCCGGTTTCGGAAAATGGAGTAGAGGGCTTCTCAGGGTATCGAACTTGTCGAAACATGCTCCTTAAAATTCTTTCACGCTTATAGACGTACAAAACTGGGTGAGTACTTGTATTGCTCTCTCTATCTAACGTTTCCTCAATTATCTTTGACATCATATGAGAGTTAAATTCGGTATCATAAATTTGATTTATAACCCTCATTATTCCCATTACTCGTATAGTGAAAGGGTGTATACATACTCGTTGAAAAGTATGTAACAGGCAAAAGGTAGAGTCCGACCATATAAAGTATATATATTCTTGATCAGAATTAATAGCCGAGTCGATCTATCCATGTCTGTCTTCCCGTCTAACCGTCTGTCCGTATGAACGTCGAGATCTCAGGAACGCCCTAAAATCGCCCAAAACTACCACACCCACATTTTTGAACCATTTTTCGATATTTTTTATTATTTTATTAGTCTTGTAAATTTCTATCGTTTAAAACAATTTTTAAATTTTATCTCATTTTATTCCCTAATATCTGTCGATATCCCAGAAAAATGATGGAATTTCTGGTTTATATTCACACTAGCTGAGTAGCGGGTATCTGCTAATCGGGGAACTCGACTATAGCGTTCTCTCTTGGTTTTAATTCCATCTGCTTCTGTTGAAGAAGCTGCAACTGATTTCTGTTTCATAGTACTTCAACATATCAAGCAAGATTCGAATATTTTAAAAAGAAAACCCGTAGTACTTTTTCTGTCTGTCTCACATCCAGTAACAATATTTTCATAATTCATGTTTTTGACAAAACTCAACTTTAAATTAATAGTACTTCTTAAATACCTTAGACCTCTTTAAAGGCATTGCCATAGTTCTTTATTATTATTCGTTCACTTCTTCTAATTTCTTTATTCTCTATTTCTGAATTTTGTAGTTTGTCTTATGACCATTCCGGCGGTGTGTATTCAAGACAAGAATACACTTAATCGATTTCTCATGGAATTTGCGTTTCCTCACTTTATTCCGTACATAGTCTGTTGATCCGAATATCTTTAGATATTTCAAAACTGGATTCTTGTCATGCTACATTTCATACGACATTTTCTTTATATTTTGCAATGCTCTCCACTTGGGCATCTGTTTATCAAATAAGTTGCTGTTAAAACAGCTTCACCCAAAGAACTTTTATTCAATTTTGCCCCTGTAAGCATTTTACAAGCTTTCTCAGTTGTCGTTCTAATCATACGCTCAGAAACGCTATTCAATTGTGTGGTGTGAGGAACAGTTAAATGATAGCTGATGTCCTTAGCTGCATTTCATTTGATAAATATTCCCTACCATTATCTATGTAAAGATAAAGATATGAGCTTTGCCTTTGGCAACGAAATCTAAATACGTTACACAGTAATTACACAGTTTTCAGTCAATGGAAACAACATAGTAATTTTTATCATCAATTGTTTATGGTTTAATTTGACCACAGATATCTGAATGTACTCCAAATAATGGTATTTTAATAAAGTCTTTAATTTAATTGAAATTTAATAATTCAATCCACCATCGTGGAAACACCTGTAAAGATTTCAGTTGTCAAGCGTAATGAATGACCTGCTACAGGAGTAGTACATTTCAGCAGCTCTGGAAATCAAATTACATTAAAGGATGTGCTCTTCAGCAAGGACATACCTCACAATCTCTTGTCAATGATCAATGATTTTAATTCAGGAGGTGTCACCAAAAATGGTCGTTTGGTATTTGACGGTCAAATAACTGAGTCAACATATGAAAAATATTTTCCTTCTAGTTTCGTACCGCTTGGTAAATAGCCTCATAATTAACATTAACATTAATAACATTAACATAACATTATAGCATTATAACATTAATCTACTGATCTAATCTGATCTACACTACTCGCCAATTTTTCAACTTCGGTTTGGTCAGCATATGCTGGTCTATACGCGATCTTATATTGTATTATCAAGAACATAATTTGTTCGTAATGATCCTTTTTAAAGTAGTCATGATCGACTACTCTAATCTTCATTAAATTCGTATCATCAAATTGTTTCATAAACTAATGTGTTAAGCACGAAAGTTCTTCCAATGCCTTACTCGTTGTTTTTATATTTACCGCCCCTTTTATTAGGGCGATATTTTTATTAGACATTTTGATTTATATATGTCGAAGAGTCATCAGGATGCCCTTCTTCCTCTTCACTACTCTCGTTATGGTTCGCGCGACGTTTTCTGGCGCTTGAGCGAGGCATGTCTGTTATGCGTAACGATCGAAAACTGACTGACTGATCTCTTCTTCACAAAATCACGTTCACGTTCACAAAAATACGTTCGGCAGAAACTCTAACGGCTGTCTGCCGCGCATCAGAAAAATAAAAAGAGGCGTCTGCATGGCGCGTGCCAAGCAGAAACACGAAATTTCGTTTCATTTAAATGATCTGCGACATATACAATATACATATATAAGAACTAATTTATCTAAAATTTTAACTTATATGATGACCCAGATGAAGTAGCGTTTGGACCCTCTTAAATTTGATAGATAGATTGGTTTACAGTTGTTGTTCTTGCTAGCTGCACTCGATTTTTAACATTTTATTTTTAAGAGCCATCGTTGTATTTTTTAGAACTTTTCTTTATTTTTTTCAATGGTCACAATATGTATTTTGTTTTCACTTTTTCGATGTTAAGGCCTCGTATACGCACAATTTTTATTTTGTTTTTCATTAGAGTACTCCTTTTTTTGATTTTCTTAACATAAACATTTTTTTTTGTTGATTACACAATTTAAATTTCACAATATTATTTATTTTGGATCACTGAAATGTTTAATTTTTTAAACAAAAAAGATTCTTTTGTATCTTTATGCTAAAAAATTATAATCTGATCCTTACCTTTGGTAGGGGAAAAAAAGAATTTCTTGTTTTGCAGCCTGTAAATTTTTAGAAACGAGAGAGAATGGGCGTTTTTATAGGTGAAAGAAATTGACGATACAATCAATAAAAGAAAGAAAAATCAAAACATCTTTCAGAAGTGCGGGTGTAGCAGTTTTGGGCGGGCCTGGCAAAAAGTGTTTTTGCAAATCGATAGAAATTTACCAGACCCATAAATATCAAAACATTTTCTGGGAGGTTTGTGGTCGTTTCGTTAGTGTGGGCATGTCAAAATGCGCTGCAGTCGCGATCGAACACTCGACGAGTGCAGACGTGCCTGCGGATCGACAGCAAATTGTTCACAGTTTTAAGTCCCGTTACTTGTGCCCAGCCACTTCGCGTCGCGTGATCTTGTCGCGCGTTTTGATTGGCCCAGCCAACGTACCTAACGGTAGTTCGCACTAACACCATCGCACACCCGAGTGTGCGTGTTATCAGCGCAAAAAACCCAGTGCTCGAAGCAGCGGTAAATTTGCAAAGCAGCAGCCACGTGCTGCCTGGCTCACCGGCTTACGGTGCCCAGCTTCCCCCCCCTCCTCACTCCTTATCAACTTTGGAGAAGATGGACTGGCAGACCCCCCCGCGCACCCACAAGCTTGGAACAACACCACGCAAAAAGGCCCTGAGAACACGCAAGAGCAGCTCCAGCAGCGAGGAAAGCACCTCGCATACAGAGCCGAGCGAGATAAAGCGAAAACCGGCAAAGAAAGCACAGGGAGAGGAGCTGGAAGAGAAGCCAAGCACTAGCGCAGCTCTGCGCAAGAAGCTCGCCAACAACGCCTTCGCTTTACTCTCGAGCGAAGAAGACGAGGACGACCAAGAGAGCTCTGATGACGAACCCGGACCTAAAGACGATTCCAAGCCCAAGACCCCCGAGAAACCAAAGCCCACCCCGAAGACCATCAAGCCACCTCCGATTTTTATCCCCGATGTGACCAACATCTCGGCACTCGTCAAGATGATCACGACTCTTGTAGGCCCGAAGAACAATTTTACCTACAAGACCGTGAATGGCAACAACGTACGTGTCATGATGCCGGACAAAGAGTCCTATACAGCTCTGCGTCTCCAACTTGTGGCCCAAAACAAGAGGCATCGGACTTTCCAGCCGAAAGATGAACGTGCATACAAGGTTGTCATCAAAGGACTCCACCACTCCACCGATCGTGAGGAAATCATTGAAGACCTTCGCAGACAAGGGCACGCTGTTAGAGATCTGCACAATCCCATTGGCAGAAGAACTAAAGAACCGCTGGGAATATTCTTCGCCAACCTGGAGCCTTCCAGCAACAACAAAGACGTCTACCAAGTCAAGCGGATCTGCAGGTCGGTAGTAACCATTGAACCGCCGCAGAAGTTCAACGACGTGCCTCAATGCTTCAGGTGCCAAGGATTCGGTCATACACAGCGTTACTGCTTCCTGGAATACCGATGTGTAAAGTGTGGAGGCCCTCACGAATCGAGGGCATGTGAGAAGAGGGAGGACGACAAAGCGTGCTGCTTCCACTGCCAGGCGGACCATCCTGCGTCTTTCAAGGGATGCCCTGCATACAAAAGGGCCAAAGCACTCGCTGCTCCGAAAACAAGGCCCGTCGCTAATGCTAACAAGGCGCCGCCCGTGGCATCACCAAACGTCACCTCTGGCAGGAGCTACCGAGACGCCCTCAACGGAGTGCACGCAGCACCGCAGAATCCCACAACCCCAGTCCAAACCCAAACTGAAACCCCACACTCCGGTCAGATAGAAGCGATGTTCGCTCGCATGGAAGGAATGATGGAAAGGATGATGGAGCGCATGTTCACCCAGATGACACAGCTGGTGGCCACCATTCTCAACAGCAAGTCATGCAATTAAAGCTCCACCTAGTCGTCTGGAATGCGAACGGAGACACCCTCTCGATCTTCCACAACAATAGACAACACATATAAAACCCGCCACAAATACATGTACAATAGTATCCCTTAAGCTAATGTTCCCCCGCAAAACCATTTAATTATTGTCCACTAGGACAGATTTTAAATAAATAAACGCACGCAAAAAAAAAAAAAAAAAAAAAAAAAATGCGCTGCGTCTGTGTCTCTTAAATCTGCCTTATCTCAACCTTCTACTTTTTATAGTTCCTGAAATATCGACGGTCATATCTTTTTAAATGGTCAAAGCGAACGGTCGTGTTTTTATTTTGTGTTTGTCTTCTTTAATTATCATATATTGTAAACATAATTTTTAAAGATCCGTTCGCTTCGCGAGCGATTCTTTTGTGATTTGTGCAGTAGTTTAAACAAATATACAAAGTATTTTGCATTTTTCGTCTTTGTGTTTTGTTTACTCTCCCTTTTGTGCGTTGTTTGCAGGGCTGTTTGGTGTTGTTTTTTGCGTGCACATAAACTGCATTTTTCGCTCTCAACTTTTTGTTTCTTTCGCTCTCCCACACAAAATCTAAATTTCTCAGCGTGCAGACTGCTCTCGTGCGGTTCTTTTAACAGCTCGCTTGAAAGTTTTGATCTTGTGTTTTCGTGCACAGTGGTCTGATGTCAGATAAACATGGAAACCGTTTATGTTGTCTGCTTTTATAAAAATTGTTGCCAGGTTATAAAACCTGAGCAGCCAAAAATGACTTGTTGGCTATGTGATAAAATGGTGCGTACTAAGTGCGCTGGTTTTAATGGCCGAACAAGTGATGACCTAGCAAAGGGTAAAAATCTAAATTACTTTTGTGATGCTTGCCTTGTGGTTGCGAACGAGATGAAATCGTTTATGCGCCAAACTAAAGGTCGCTTGAAAGAACTGATCAACAATTTTGGCGTAGCTAGAGATAGTTTTCGTCGAGCAGATGATCTTCTTTCCGCGCTTAATTCACAGTTTAATGGCCTTAAGCTATTAGATCAATCTCCAAAGCGCAAATAAGCCGCTGGTGGTAGGCTGTAAAGGCCCCGCAACCACGGGCAAAAGATCAACAGGACTCCCAAAAGGATCAGCTGTCAATCGCAGCACAGCCGTATATGTTTCTTAGATCGGCAGCTAAAAAAGATTCGGAGCAATCCGACCAATCCGCTGTGGAGGGACCCCACCCTGTGATTGCTAAAAATTCCGAATTTTCTGCACTGGTTTCTCAACCAGTGATTCCACCTGTCTTGATTAGTTTACCACCACAAGGGAACATTGAGTCCGGACTACCGGCACAAGTTGGCACTTCAGAAATACAATCTGCAGGGCCAAAACCCCTCGCGGTGGTTCCACTAAAGAAACAAATTTTCGTTTCTCGGCTTTCCCCTGATCAAACATCGTCTGATGCATTGTCTTATATACAAGACAAAACAAAAGCCGATAATATAAAAGTGGAAAAATTTTACTTCTCTTACGCTAGGGACATATCATCTTTCAAGATACCTGTCCCTTATGAGCTTTTTTCGACCATATGTTCGGGTGATTTTTGGCCGGATATGGTGGTAAAAGAGTTGGACGCTAAGATCAAAAATAGGAAAAGGGGGCCCGTGGGAATTAAACTTCCCTCACGTGGCCAGACCACTGCGCCATCTGCCTCTTCATCTTATTCCTCTTCAAAAAACTTACAACGAATCTTACTATCTCCTATCAAAATGTTAGAGGCTTGCGTACCAAATTAAGCAAATTGTATTGTGATAGTTTTTCATTTGCATCCCATATAATAGTGCTCACAGAGACTTGGTTAAAGCCGGAGATACTTCCGAAGTCTTCCCAGGTATGTACACTATATATAGGTTTGACCGTCCCTCCAGACGGGGAGGTGGAGTCTTAATTGCGGTTAGATCTACCCTCGCGTCGGAGGAGTTACATTTGGAAGAATCCCGTAACATGGAATTCTTATGTGTAAAGCTGTATTTTTCCGACAGATCAGTTTATATTACGTGCTCTTATATTCCGCCATCTTCTGAATTCCCAGAATATCAGAATCATCTGTCCGCTGTCCAGTCCATCTTGCTCGACTTATCGTTGTCGCAAGTTAATTATATTCGAAACTCTCTTGGTCGACTGTTGGATCTATGTTTTGTAACAAGTCCAGAAAGTGTGTTTCTGTCCAGGGTAGCACCTCTTACTCAACCTGAAGATCCATATCATCCTACTTTCGAGGTGGCAATCGACATAGGTACTGTATTAAAAGTAAATTCAGAGAAGTCAACAAAGCGAATTCCCTGTTTTCGCAAGGCAAATTTTCGAAGGCTAAACAATTTTATAGCTGGCTATAATTGGTCCGATCCTTACTCCTGCAACATAATGGCGGATGCGATTAATATGTTTTATACCGTAATTAAATCATTTTTTGACTCTTGTGTTCCGATGTACTATCCGTCAATCTCTAAACCCCCTTGGTTTAATAAAGAGTTGACACACCTTAGAAATGTAAAGTCCAGACTCTATATAAAATTCAAAAATACCGGTTCTCAGTCCATCCTTTGTAAATATTTAAGCGCTCGGTTAAACTTTACCGTGCTTAACGCTCAGTGCTACAAAAATTATTTAAACTGTTGTAAGTTCCAGTTTGCACAGGATCCGAAACAGTTTTAATTTCGTTGGCACTAAGCGAAAAACAAGTTCTTACCCTTCCTCGCTGTTTTTTTGAAAACACTACGGTAACATGGGATCAGGCAATAGCCGATCTATTCGCCAAGTTTTTTCAAACAACATATTTACCTTTACCTCATTCCGAACAGCCATACTCTTATGCGGCATCTAAGTCGAATCTAATATTTTGCCCCACTATAAACGAAAGCTCACTGCTTAACGATCTTCAGCGTGTTAAACCGGTCTATTCGCCAGGTCCCGATGGAATCCCTGGCTGTGTGCTCAGATTCTGTGCGGAAGCCTTGTGCAAGCATCTACTGAAACTGCTCACCTTATCTCTGGAATCTTCACAATTCCCTCATATATGGAAGGATTCCTTTGTGATTCCTCTTCATAAAAAAGGTAGCAAACTGGATGCAAGCAATTACAGAGGAATCTCTAAATTGTCGGCTATCCCAAAACCTTTTTGAAAATGTTATCAGTCCTCATTTGCAGCACCTTTGTAGATCAATCATATCACCGTGTCAACACGGTTTTATGAAACGCAGATCAACAACCACTAACCTCTTGGAGCTAACTTCTTTCGTAATACAGGGTTTCAAAAATAATCTTCAAACAGATGTCATCTACACTGATTTTAATAAAGCATTTGACTCTGTCAATCATTACCTACTAATAAGACAACTTCATCTTTTAGGTTTCCCTGTTAATCTTCTAAATTTCAAGCTGTCTGAATGGCAGGACACAACAAGTCCTCTTTAAAAATTCTTTATCTCGTATTCTCCGAGTCACATCCGGTGTCCCACAAGGTAGCCATCTTGGTCCGCTTCGTTTTACCTTATTCAATAACGACCTCCCCTTAATAATAAAACATTCACGTGTACTTATGTACGCAGACGATGTTAAATTATGCCGCCCAGCACAAGGACATATCTCGCCATTTGGGTGTTACAATTCTTGTCCGACTTAAAGTGGGCGTTAAAGACGGGTGGCAACATGGGTCACTTGCAATATGCGCTGCGTCGTTGTCCCTAGAATCTGTATAATGAATCTGAACATTCTAGCGTTTAAAGTTCCTGAGATCCCGACGTTCATACCGACAGGCGAACTTTGCCAGAACTTGTACTCTAGAAGTAATGGGAGTAATTAACAAACATGTGCTTACATCTATTTATTTAATAATCATTAACAACACATGAACATTTAATTGTTGCACTACGTTCCAATGTTCATGTGTACTGGGAGCATCGACTTGGATTCCTCCAACATAATGGTATAATCAGCGCTGGTCAAGTGCTGACTATTAACACTCCTCCTCGTATCTCTATGCGATTTCTATTGTCCGGCTCGATGTGCTTTCAAGAGTTCGTAGTTGAGTGAGCCAAAAAAAGAATGTGGCTGAAGTCACTGTGTTTAGTTGGAGTTAAAATTGTTAAAAAAAAACTGAGATATACGTAGACAGGTGAAAGACGCCATATTTCACTCCGATGCAAGTGACCGCAAATGAGGGGCCGACCGCGACATGTGGGACACTTATCATATTTCATGATGGATACGGTTGTGCCAGTATCCTGACGTACGTCAGGACTAGTTTGTACGAATGTGCTAGCTAGTAGTAGTTACTAGAACCTGCATACTAGATCATGACTATAAGTCAAACCAGATGGTTATGACCAGATCGACTCGCCTAGTGATCACGATCAAGATAATACTTTATATGTTACATACATACCTAATATTGTATATAGTACCTTATAATATGCGAGGTATGTTGAGCTAATAACCCTTTTTATTAGCTGTTTTAGCTTTATTGGTTTAACAAACAGGAATTAAATCTATCCGATATGTGCAATGATACGAAAGTGAATGGTAATAAGCGACTGAATTTCAGAGAGAGAGAGTACAAGAGAAAGAGCGAGAGAACAGATGTTCACGCAGCTGATCTGCATAGATAACGATGATAGCTGAGTGCAGTAAAGTTGAACTGAGTCTCCAAAGTTAGCATGTAAGCAAATAACAATATAAGCAATTTCTGGAGTCTGCGTGAGCTGACAAGGTATAACTAATTTAATTTTGGTTTTAATTGATCAAACCAACTACAGTTTTTTGCCAGCATATAATAATACGAGTTACTCGGTAAGGGTAACAGGCAGAAGGAAGCATTTCGGAACATATAAAGTGTACATATATTATCCATCCTCTCGCCACTTACCCTTCACGCCACTCTATAAAGCGCTGACCACGGACTTTACATACCCCGTCCCCTGGCTTGTCGATCGCACACCGTCAGCGAACGACAGCCCCGCGCTCTGCAAATGCCACGACAGCCGGACGTTGCGCAAGCGACGAACTAGAGTTGCCTACTCGGCGCAATGGGCAAAACAGCAGATATCGTATTTTATAGATTCTTTATCAGGGAAGGAAGCGTTTTCGCCCATATAAAGTAAATATATCCTTGATCAGGATCAATAGTCGAGTCGAGCTGGCCCTGTCCGACTGTCCGTCCGAATGAACGTCAAAAATCAAATATGAATTAATGTGCATTCATTTAATGGCTGATGTGTTGTGAATGAAACAATAATATACATACATATGTAAATTTACCTTCCCCACCCGCAGCTTAGAAAAAAGTGTGTGAGTGCTTTTGAAATGGAATAAAACCGCCGAACTTCCAGTTTATGTTTTCCCAACGATAAAAAGCCGAATAGAATTTTTTAAATAACAGAACTGCGATATAAAGACCCTTTCAATGGGTTTTTTGTTGCCGCTTAAATTAGATGTTTAAATATGTTAATTAATTAAATAATAATAAAATAAATTAAATAAAATACAAGATGCATTTGACGTTCTTATAACATATGCTTCGCGCATGCGATTAGATTTAATGGGAATTCTCAATTTATATATATAATGAATGCAGAAACTCAGAACTTTTAATTTTTTATAAGTCATATATAAGCTCTTTAGAATTATATTTATTGCCTAATTCTAAAAACAATCCATGTATTTTTTATATATATGTATGTATGTATGTTGCCTAACAGTAAGTTGAAAGACGGCAATTCACTACTGAGAGAAACGCACTCATCTGGCATGCCTTAGATGAATTTATTCAAGTGCAAACCATTTTTTTTGTTGCAATGTTTGTAATTGTTTTGGCATGCCTTCCTAATAGTGAAATATAACAACACAAATAAATCAATAACTTATGTGCTATACACAAAATACTTTTGTATTTACAAAATATTTGGTGGAGGAAATAAAGTTCCAGAGAGAAGAGAGCGAAAATCTTCCATGGGGCTGGAACGGAATGGGGAGGATTCCAAGTGTTCCTTTATCTAGTTTCAACCGACAATTCAATGGTTTGATAATCAATTCGCGACTCCATGACAAAATTCTATATTTAATGATGTAACAATTACACGTTTCTGTGTATAAATAATTAAATTGTATGTTGCTTATCCTGAGTATTGTGCAATGCGGACGGTACATTTAATAATTCGCTTACGTGATAAATAAGTGGCATGAAAAATATTTGCAAGCAATAATACATTGCCATTTTAGGCTTAGTCCGCTACCTAACTGAAAGTGTTATTGACCAAAATAAGAATAGGAATACATAGTTCTAAAAAGGCACTTCGTATATTAAAAATTATACATTCTTCACAAACTATTGGTCGCTAAAGGTCTGTATGCTACAAAAGTAATGGAATATTTTTAAATGCAAAGAACATATGTATATGTATTAGAGGGTATTGTTGTTTTTTATTTGCAGCGTTAATCGGACTAATAATATACCGTTAAAAGTGTTCAGTGCTCTTGATTAGTGATACCTATTTAGTATACATAAAAAGAAACGCTAAAGGCATGTGAACTCTTACTAAATAAACTAGGTATAGATGGCGCTATTTTTAATGTAATGCACCTCTATTGCCTAACTATTAGATTTTGAAACAACCATCCAACTGTAAGACTTTTCGGCATACCTACAGGTATTAAAAAAAATGTAATGACGGTTTGTTTCCAAAGTCGAGTCGATCTGACCCTGTCCGTCTGTATGAACGTCGAGAGCACAAGAACTATAAAATCGACAAGGTTGAGATTACGCCCTAAAGCCGCACAATACTGCCACCCCCACATTTTCCAATTTTTTTACGATATTATTTCATATTTTTATTAGTTTTGTAAGTTTCTATCGATTTACCAAAAAACTTTTTCCCACGCTCTCTCAAAACTGCCACGTCCACACTTTTGAAAAATTTTTAAATTATTATCGAGTTCGCATTTACACCAGCTGAGTAACGGGTAACTATTGTAATAATCGGGGAAATTGACTGTAGCATTCTCTCTTGGTTTTACTATTAATGCTCTTCGCTACAAACAAAATTTTCAATAAAAGTTTATATTATGTAATGTTGCCCAACCAAGAAGACAGGGTTTCAGATTAAATTAGCTTTATTATGAGACCACTCTAGAATGGACTCCTACAGTCCCCGACGTCTGCTGCGAGGACTTGCTCCTTCATAGTCCATCCTTTGTTGCCCCGCATCGTCCTTGACAGCGGACCCTGTGCCGGCTAGAATGGCACTTAGGATGTTATGGTGGCGGAGCCGCAAGGTGTATCGTCCGTTAGATTAAGCCAAAGCCTTTCCCAGAACCACCTTTGTCGACCAAAGGCCTTGTCGTTGAAAAATTTTAAAATGTTCGCTTTATTGTTTGTATTGTATTGTAATTTTTAAAGGTATACCAAAAACACTGTGCCACGTACCACCCTGATGATCTTAGTGATCTAATAGACCCAAAACTACTACCAAATTTTCAGGTCAGGCGTGTAGGTAGTCTGTCCGATTCCTGAGTATGGATCACATCTGTTTGGAGTCCTCAATACGTAGTAGGTTTAATACGCAGAAGATCGCTAAGCAGTGAGCTTTCGTTTATAGTGTGGCCAAATATTAGATTCGACTTAAATACAGCATAAGAGTATGGGTATTCGGAATGAGGTAAAGTAGAATATGTTGCTTGAACAAAATTGGCTATAGATCGGCTATGGCCTGATCCGATGTTACCGTAGTATTTTCAAAAAAGCGAGGAAGGGTAAGAAATTGTTTTTCGCTTAGTGTTAACGAAATTACAAAACTGTTTCGGATCCTGTGCGAACTGAAACTTACAAAGGTTTAAATAATTCCTGAAGCACTGAGCATTAAGCACGGTAAAGTTTAACCGAGCGCTTAAATATTTAGTAAGGATGGACTGAGAACCAGTATTTTTAAATTTTGTATAAAGTCTGGACTTTATATTTGTTAGGTTTGTCAACTCTTTATTAGAGATTGACGGATAGTACATCGAAACACAAGAGGCGGATGGTACAGTGGTCTGGCCACGTGAGGGAAGTTTAATTCCTATTTTAAATCTTTGCTTCGAACTTTTTACCACCATATTATCCGGCCAAAAATCACCCGAACATATGGTCGAAAAAAGCTCATTAGGGACAGGTATCTTGAAAGGTTATATGTCCCTTGAGAAACCAGTGCAGACAATTTGGAATTTTAAGCAATCCCAGGGTGGGCTCCCTCCACAGGGGATTGATCGGATTGCCCCGAATCTTTTTTAGCTGCCGATCTTCGCAACATTTGCGGATTTGCTGCGATTTACACCTGATCAGTTGTGGAGTCCTGTTGATCACTTACCCGTGGTTGCGGGGCGTACGCCTTAGGCAGCCAACCACCATCGGCAAGCATCACAAAAGTAATTTAGATTTTTACCCTTTGCTAGGTCATCACTTGTTCGGCCACTAAAACCAGCGTACTTTGTATGCACCATTCTATCAAAGAATATTCTAGGGCCTTTGGTGATAGCGTGTACATCAACATAGCTAATTATTCAATCAGTGATTGCAATTACTAGTGCCTAGACTCTGGAACAACGTTACACATGTGCTCACAGCAGAATATGTTCGAGATCCTGGAGCCTGCAGAAGTTTTGAGCGGTTTGAGAGCTTAATCGTGATGATGGAAAAAAGCATTTTGATAGAAATGCTATACAAATTAACAAGAGTAATACAAATATGATAAGATATCAAAACATATTGAAAAAGTGTGAGCGTGGCAGTTGCGGGCGGTTTGTGGTCGCAAGAGTTGGCGGGCAAAAAGTTTTTGACAGATCGATAGAAATTTGCAAGCTTAATAAAAATATGTAAAAATATCACAATATTTTGCAAAAGTGTTGGCGTGGTAGTTTAGAGCGGTTTAGAGGCCTGAGAGTGCTTTGCAAGAATCGATAGAAATTTTAAATACCAAAAAAAAAATATAAAAAAATACCATGTGCGTTTTTTCATAGCGATGATATTTACAAGACTATTAATAATTCCGGAAAATATAAAAATACTTTTCAAAAGTTTTGGGTGGTTTGTGGGCGTTAGAGTGGGTGTGGCAAGATGGGACAACAAACTTGCGCTGGTCTATATCTCTAGATTCTGTATGCTTAATTTCAACCTTCGACTCAGATCCACTCAACGATTGATCCTGATCAAGAATATATATATTTTATATGGTCGGAAACGCTTCATTCTGCCTGTTACATACTTCTCAACTAATCTAGTCTACCTTTTTATTCTATTAGGTTGCCCAAAAAATAATTGCGGATTTTTTAAAGGAAAGTTAATGCATTTTTAATAAAACAGAATCAAATCGAATTAGGATTGAATTCATTGCGTTTCAGGTTGATTCGGTGTGTTAAATGAATTTCTTTCAATACATGTGGTACCCAAATATCAAGCTTTTTCACCAGTTCAAGACTTTTTATCTGATAATGAACGGTTGATTTTGGTATATTTAACTTCTCTCCTATCTCACGCTCAGTTACATGACGATCCAATTCGATCAATGCTTTGATTTGGTCATCATCAACTTCATTTGGCCGACCTGAACGTGGCTCATCTTTAAGTGAAAAATTTCCAAAACGGAATTTGCGAAACCAATTTTGACACTGTCTTCCTTTTAAGGCTTCATCACCATACACATCTCGTAACTTTTTAGCAACCCGCTCCGCGTTTTTTCCTTTACGGAAATAATAAAGTAAAATATGACGAAAATGCTCCTTTGTGGGCTCAATATTAAAATTGACGCCAAACAAACAAATGTTACCAAAGCATGCTAAAAGTAACAGCTGATAACTGACAGAAAAAAGAATGCAATTACAATGTCACAAGCAGTTAAAAAAATTTGTTAACGCCGACTATATGAAAAATCCGCAATTTCTTTTTGGGCAACCCAATAGTAACGGGTATAAAAATGGCCACATCCACTTAAAAGCTTGAATATTACAATTACAATTACAACAATTGTAACCAACACAAGGTTGCGCTATTGAAAATGTCTTTCACACTAGCTGAGAAACGGGAATCTAGTTTTTCAAAATATATTGTTTGATATAATAAAATAAATTAACGTTAATTAAGATTTCGATTTTCTACAATAAAACTGGTTATTAAATTAATATTTGGCTTATTTCTGTTTTTAGGACATCCTAAATAAGACGATAAACTATACGTATTTTAAGCAAGGAATTAAAGTTGGAGACCACAGCACAATGAAGTTTTTATTTGAAATATTAAGACTTTTTATTAAAAAGCCGTCTTCGGGCGGAACCCTCAGAGCTTGGATACTTTCCGCACTCATGGTACATGGAGCAGTGGCTGGAAACCCGGACGCAAAACGGTTATATGATGATCTTTTAAGCAACTACAACAAATTAGTTAGACCTGTTGTTAATACGACAGATGTTCTAAAAGTTTGCATTAAATTAAAACTTTCACAGCTTATAGATGTGGTAAGTAAAAATATTAGCACGAACCTTAAAAGTAAAGACTATTAAATGATTTTTTTAAATTATTATTTAATAATTGAAGAATCCGTACATCATAATATTGTATCTTAACATCACAGGGTGGAGAAATATTCTTAGGAATTACCAAACACTATATTGAAATAAGTGAAGTAGGAACATGAGTGAAGAGTTTTTACTGTTGCCCAATTGTCTTGGCGAAGCCTTGCCGTTTGAATCGTCTCAGAGGTCGAGCGGGGATAAGACGTCTTGCAAGAAGACTGATATGGCTAAGTAATCTGTCACTATATCGACTTGTATGTCTCCCAATTTGTGTCTCAACTGTGTGTATATTGAGGTCTTTATGGAGTGTGGAGTTACGTACATATCAGGGACAGTTGGTTATTTGTCGTAGTGCGCGATTTTGCATCACCTGGATAAGTTTATAATTAGATTTGGCTGCAATTCCCCAAATCTGGATCCCGTATAACCACATCGGTACGATACAGTGCGCATACACAGCTCTTTTGCACCTCAGCGAAAGAGTGCTCCTTCTCTCATGAGCCATCTCAACTGTTGTGATCTGTGACCACATTTCTTTACTGTGTTTTTGAGATGCGGCCCAAAAGTGAGCCGTTTATCCAGGGTGATACCTAGATATGTTGCTTGCAGCGGCTGATTCATCCTTCTAGCCGTATTTGAGGGGTGTTCAGGAGAAGCATTTTTAATGTGAAGCATGGATTTGTTGTTTTCAGTGGGTTTATTTTTAGGTTTCACCGTTTACACCAGGCTGCCAGAGCATTAATATATTCTTGTAGTCCGTTTGCTGCCTCTCCGCTGTCCCTAGAGTTATATACAACTGCGATGTCATCTGCATAGGTTGCAATAAGAGTCCTGTTCGGTGCTTCCATGTGTTCGAAACTCGGGCAAGGGATATCAGTGTGTACAAGGAATAAGTAGCGGTCCGAGAACACTGCCCTGTGGGACTCCAGCTCTCATTGGGTACATAGAGGAGTAGCTATTTCTCACCGTGATTTTAAATTGTCGTTCTTTCAGATATGACTTTAAAATACAGAAGTAGGGTGCAGGTAGAAGGGTTTTTATCTTGCATAATAATCCAACATGCCATACTTTGTCGAAGGCTTGCATATCTATAAAGACAGCGTTGGAGTACTCGCAGTCGTCAAAAGCCTGTAATATGTGTTTCACCAGTCTGTGGACCTGTTCAATAGTTTCGTGTCCCTTTCGAAATCCAAATTGATGATCCGGCACGATATTGCCTTGTCTTATAATGTCGTTGATCAGATTGGCAAAAAGTCTCTTCCATAATTTAGAAAGGGAGGGTAAGAGGCTTATAGGCCGATACGACTCAGGATCATCTTCTGGTTTTCCAGGCTTGTGGATCATCAAAATAACAGCCATTTTCCACTGTCTTGGGAACACTTGGATCCTTAAAATAGCATTAAAGATTAGTGCTATATAGATTATCGCTTAATCCAATTATTTCAGATCTAAATCATTTCAGACATTTCTTCTATCCTTATTGGCTTAATAGGACAAGACATCTGTGGTCGAATTCCTGACATCGTATGCATTGAGCAATTTCCGATGATTTACGCATTCTTTCTATTCGCACTTTCTGTCGGCATAGTATGTTAATATCGTATATGTCATTAATTTAATTTATCATGTGTGTCATTTTAATTAATTGCACATGTCTTTATATTAATGAAGAATATATTAAGTTTTTCTTCTCTTCTGTTAAATTTTCTAGGCTAGTGACCTCCGTAATAAGCTCAAAGAGATCATTAAGGTTGGTAAGGCTCAGTACTATTTGCGGTGGTTTTAATTGTTTATCTGTATACTGTCATCACACAGTCATCATTAGGAATATTCGGAGCGGCCGATGCACACAAGGTGGCAGCGGCATCATTACAAACTTGTGGAGTTTCTATACCATCACTGGTTTCGTCCAATTCCATGTCTAGCATGGCAAACCTATTGTTTGACTTTGCCTTACTATTTGTTGCTGAATATGGCTCCAGCTTCTCGTTTCTGACAGCTCGTTTAGACCTATGGTTGAGTATGAATTCTGTCTTCCTCTTCCTCTCTTTCGTCAGAAGTATTTGCGCATCAGACAATCTAGCAGCAGATTTTTCTCTAGAGCTCGGCCTACTGATTGCTGCAGTTGTTGTAGATGTAGTATTGCAAGTAGTACTTGTAAATGTTATCGTCGTATTTATTGTGCTTAGGTTAACAGATTCAGTGCATAAAAGGCGTTGATTCAATAACTGCATCCTGATATACAGTGGAGATTTACCAGCTACTTGCCGCATTTCTTCATAATCAATCGACTTGTTTCTAAGCTGAGAGTTAGAAGTTTCGCTGTTCGTATCCATTTTACAATTACTAATCCGGTCTTTTTTCTTATTCGGAAAAGCCTGTTGCTTGTTGCCTCCCTTGTGCGGCTGCCACGTAGTGAGGGGCCCAATAGGCACAGAATGCAAGCTTATCGATCCTTATCCACTGTTGTTTGTTGTTGTCCATGTGCCGACTCTGCAAGGCAGAGTCCAAAGTTTAGAATGCGTGCTGTTTTGCACAGCAACGAATGCGGGTTTGCGAAGTAAAATTCACGGACAAATACTATAAACAACCGCGCAGTGTGACGAGCTCTCGTTTTTTTTTTTTTTTTTATGTAAGAACAGTTTTAATTAGAGCGGGACTCCTGAATTAAAATATAATAAATTTTCAAATGTTTTGAAAATAAATTTTTAGCCTTTTTACATTAAGAGTTTATTTTATAAGCTGCCAAATATCAAAATGACAATTGATCAGCTGGAGAAAATTGAATCCCAACTTTAATCCAAATTTTATTTCTCCATTCCCACTAGCTGAGTAACGGGGAACTCGACTATAGCATTCTCGCTTGTTTTGCTTTATTGATAATGTTTTTTGGAGCTGAGTGAGTGGTGGTATTGGTATTTATTTATTTGATTTGTAAGATTTATAAGATAGTCGAGCTCAGTTTGCAATTTTTGGACGGTCGACCATGCTAGCGCTGGAGTTTTAGTGAGTGTTCTCTTTTTTGCTTTATTCCTTACTCGTCATCGTTTTTTGCCCTTGCAGACACTCTACTCACTCAGTTATTGTTGCCTTATTTTTCGGAAGTTATCGTTGCATTATGTTTCGATGTGACGATCGCCATATAGTGGTAAACGTCGCTTTTGTGTTGTCGGGAGGATTGGACGTCAGTCCACGTCATCTATTCTATGTTCAATGAAAATAGCTTACATTTCTAAGGGTTATCAAGCTATGCGGAGTAGCCGCCAGAGCTTAAATAAATGTACATACATGCATAAATCGCTTGAACGGCGGATCGGCATTCTTGCCTGATCGTATTTCGTTTCCCATAAGCGTTGCAACAAAGTGTTAAAAGTGTTTAAAAAAAAAGGTTCAGTGAATCTTCTCTAGTAGTTCAAAATGCAACGAATCGTTTAGCTTCGTAATCTGGTCATCTGGTAGTACACCTCTATCAGTACATTTGTGACCTAAATTAGTAACGTCTTTCAGATAGAATCTACAGTAGTTTAGTGCTGTCTACAATTATGTATATTTCTTTCTCATTTTGTCCAATTCCATTTGATGGAATCCAGACATCTGCTAGGACAAATATTTTGCTCATCCTAATGGATCAACAATATCTTCTATTCTTGGAAGAGGGATTTTACCTGCTAGCAGTTTCTTGTTGATTTGGCAATAGTCAACTACTATTATTTCTTATTATTTATATAATTTCTTGCTTTGGACTTGCAGTTCTCCCTGTGGATCTTAATGAATGCATGCAGGTGACCTTCATCCTTGTTCACTGATATCCATCTAGCTTTTGTTCGATCTAAAATATGGCCTGGGAGGCTAATGACCTCGGGAACCATTATCGGCATGGATGTCGTATGCTTTTCCGTCATGAATCGTTGGAGTCGTTACATGTTTTTTACATTGCAGAAGACAGCGGCGAGTACAATGTTCTAAGGCGCTTATAAATGTGTGCCACTGGTATTTTTGAGAGCTCCAAACTCGCTTTTTCGAGCTCGACTTCTGCTATGTTGTTTTGGTCAAGAAGTTTCCTGCAATTTGAGGCGGTACCAGCTGGTCTTCCGTTTCATTGCGGGTGGGAATCTACAGTTTGACTTGACTTGTGCGGCTGAACCATGCGTTAAATTGTCTACCCCAATAGTATTGTTGCACGGAGTATGCTCGCCAGAAGGGCAATCTCAACCCTTTACATTTTTATCGCTATCCACATGTACACATCCAAAGTGGTACCAAGTCTTACATGTATCACATTGTACCCAAATAATGTCTGTATCGGTGCGATCTTATTGTAGTCTCGGGAAAACATCTTTGTTTCATATATATTTTGTCGATTTTATTGTTATAAATTGGCTGCGTTTTTTGTAGCAACGCGCTAACTAATACTCGGATGAGTTTTCAGAATAACTGTTTCATTGTTATGGTATGTCTGATTATGTTGGATGGCTTGACTTCGCGTAGCAATGTAGTGTATTTAAGAACAAGGTTTTTTTTACGGCTGTGTGCCGGAGTGAGCTGTGGTTTATTGAGCAGCTTTGTAAGAACTAAAAGTACAGACAATATTCTTTGCTTAGTTTACCCTACGCGACAATGCATCGCGCCACCAACACATCGCGCCACCGGCTCAGCATTCCTTGTGGCGCAGCGCAACACTCCATATATATATTTTTTTTTTATAACGAATCGACTATATGATTTTACTAAACGCCTAACGAGTATCATTGCCTTGAAAACTAACATCAGCATTTTTGATTCATATATATATATTAAGTTATAATTTCTGTACATTAATGCTTACCTTTCTTAAATTTTTTTTAGAACCTAAAAAATCAAATTATGACCACCAATCTTTGGGTCGAGCAGGTACGTAATTACACATTGTAAAATGTTTAACAAATAATAATGGCATAATTTATTGATAGACATAAGTAGAAATTGTACTAAGGCAAAGATGTCTGCTTAAATAAAATGAATAAAAACTAAAAAATTGTTCAAAAGTGTGCGCGTGACCGGGTTGGGCGTTTTGTAGATGAAAGGAGTGGCATGCCCTCAGTGTTTCTGGTATACAGAAAAAGCTAAAAATTTTTCAAAGGTTTGGACTTGGCAGCTTGGGATGTTTTGTGAGCGTGGCAAAAAGTTTTTGAGAAATTTAGAGGACTAATACAAATAAGGAAAAATATCAATACATTTTGCAAAAATGTGGGCGTGGCAATATGGGTCAGCAAACTTGCACTGCGCCTATGTCTATAGAATCTGCAGGCTTAGTCTTAACCGCTTTTAAAGTTCCTGAGATCTCGACGTTCAGACGCACAGGGTCATGTGACTCGGCTACTGATCCTGATCAAGATTATAAATTAAGCTTAAAGCTTGGTAGTAAGAGCGGCATCGAATGAGTTGATGATTGGAAAGCCTCGGTTCTTCCTTCTAATTATCGATTGGGCTTGGTATACAATATCAACGATTTTACTTTAAGACCCGTTACTCAGCTAGTAAAAATGTAAAATTTCATAATTTACAAGGTGTGTGGGCGTGAGAGTGGGCGTGGCAAGAGTTTTTTGCCAGAACATTTTAAAAAGGTCTGGGCGTGGCAGTTTTGGGCTGTTTGTGTTCGTTAGAATGGGCGTGGCTACGTGAATCAATAAACTTGTGCTGCGTCTATGTCTACTACCCGACGTCGGCTGAGGCTCAAGATGCTGGCCACAAGATGCTAATGCTCACGTGCGCTTGTTTGCAAGCAACGCAATCGCTTTTAAATTAATAAAAAAGGGAACAAAGAAAAGTTTTTATTAAACTGTTATTGAGTGTTGTAAATAGCGCTTTTAGGTGTATTAGCTAAAACAAAAACTTATGTTTCATTGCAATGATAATGACTAGACATTAAAAGGTAGTCCATCAATATAATGTACCTCATGTTGTAGCTTATTTAATTATTGTTTAAATATTTATACTTACAAAATGCAATTTTTGCGATTTTGGGAGAAATTTTAGTTTTTTGGACCTAACCTTTTCAACCATTTAGAGTATTTTCAGCTAAAAGTGAAACAAACAAGGCTGTTGCTAAATTGTTTTATTAATTTTTTATTACTTTTGTGGTTATTATTTGTAAAATAATTTCATTTGCAATCACTATCACGAAATCAGTTGTTTCTTGCTTGGACTAGAAAAAATTTGGGGAAATCCCTATATGATAATTAGTTAATTAAAAAATATAATGTTGTTAAAGATATGTTCTAGTGTTTATCAATGCATAAAAAGAAAATTCTTTTCTCCGTTTTCAATTTAAAAACTAAAAAAAATTTAAGGGGAGATGCCACTCCCACAATTTCTGGTATTATAAAAGATAAGGGCCCAATACAAAAAACACTAACTAAGTATCTCTCTTCGTTGTGAAGCTATTAATTTGGCCACAAAAAAGTATCTTGCAGCCTCACTCTTGTAGCCAGGGGTATTTGGTCGGTGTTAACTTATATATATTTACTCTATATGTTTGGAAACGCTTCCTTCTACCTTTTAAATAGTTTTCAACGATAATATATAGTTAATATTAATATTTGTAGTCTTGCGGCTTTCTAATTAAAGCATAAGTTTTCATTGCTGGAAATCACTAACCCATGATTGATTTTTGAGTATGAATCGAATCTGGCATCCTAATTACGGGTTCCTATTGGGCTGCGCACGGCAGAGGTAATGTTGCTATGAACAGAGAACATTAATTGTGAATGAATTTTGAATGAATTTTCAATTTCGGACTCAGACTCTCCTAGTTTCAATTTTATCTTTATATACTAGTAGAGTGTCTAACTGTTTTTAGACCGATTGCCTGCTAGGAGTCCACGACCGAGGGTGGTTCAGAGCACAAACGCTCAATAAGTTGTGAGCTAGCATAATCGAATTCGATGGCCTCTCGTTAGTTTATGGCGCGTTTTTTGTGGTCAACCGAACATTAACCGTCTTTTCGGGGTTAGGACAAAAAGGTCGAAGCATCATTCTCCGTAAGCTCTGAGTGAACCGCCAGACTCGCACTGAGAAACTGACAGCGCCCGTCCTTTTGATTTATCTTTCGCTAGGGCAATTCAAGCTCTCCGTCGTTGCTTTTGTTCATATTCTTGCTCTCTTTTTCCTGTATTCGGGTACCGAATAGAGGCGTTAGAGACGTAGACGCGGCGCAAGTTTGTTGACCCATTTTGTCACGCTCAAACGCCCACAAGCCGCACAAAACTGTCAAAAAATTTTAAAATTGTTATGATCTTGTTATGGTTGGGGAGTTAGCGTTGATTAGGACTTTTGTATAGATTCTTCCAGAGAATCTACATGTGCTTCCTGTAGGTATTTTCGGCTGGAGTTGTTCTGAAAGCACCAAAAGCGATCCTGATCATTAATTTTAGCTTTCTTAGTGTTGATTTTACCGAAAAACCATAGATGATAACCGCCGTTGCTTTTGCGATGATAACGATAACGAGTGTGGAGGTATTGCTATTAAATTTTGGGCTAGGAAGGCATTTTATTATGGTAATTATTTTTTTCAGCACATGCTTATCATGTTGTCACGCCCACTCTAACGTTAAAACTGCCACGCCCACACTTTGGAAAAATGTTTAGATTTTACTTCGTTTTATTGTTTGTTTTTATCGATATAAAGCACTGTGTCCACGCTCCTCCTTTCACCTAGAAAACGCTAAGAACGGTAACACCAACACTTATAAGCAATTTTTCTTATTTTATTTCCCAATACTATCGATATCCTAGAAAGATGATGAAATTTCACAATTCCCACTAGCTGAGTATCGGGTATCTGATAGTCGGGAACTAGAGTATAGCATTCTCTCTTGCTTTACTCTCAATTTGCCATTCCAACTAATGAGAGGAAAAATTAATAGCTGATGCCATGTATTAAGGGCATTAAGACTTTTGCTCCACCGCACAGGTTATTTTTTAGTGTCTATTCAAGTAACTCTTTTTGATTAGTGGGGTAGGTTTTAGTGAGAAAACGTTCTGAAGCAGAACGAAATGGATCTGTCATCATGCCATATTATTGAGGCTTATTTTTACGTTTCGTCAGAATCCCGCGTAGGCCCCTCTGTGCTAACACTTCATATTTTTCAGAGGTGGAATCATTTGTAAGGTTTGCGAAAATCGATGAACATCATATATTTTTATTGACATTCTTCCTTTTTATTGGCATTGAGGTATTCTTATAATTAGCATTGTGCAAAGACATAAGAATGTGCAGAGTGGCAAAAACCACACAATCCACATCAACTCATTGTATACAATCAATATTTCTAGAGAGCGATCTCGCTCCCGAAATTATATAAACGAATGGGCGCAATAAGTGACATATTCACTTATTCAGCACGTTCGGAAGAATTACAGAGTGGCAAATTTCACGCAATGCATACAATCCACATCCGCTAGCTGTAACATTTGTCACTAACATTTAGTCTTCAGCATAGATCAAAAAAATAAAGACGTGAAAGCTATTTCTCCAATCATTTTTATTCTTAGCGTTGTTCTTAGTCAACTGACGGGACATTAGTTCGACTCAATAAAATACAAAGAATTTACCATATATGTGAAGAAGCTGGGCACACTGGAACAGCGCTGTTGAGCTGTTGAGCTTAAAGCTCCAACTATCCCAAGGTTCTAGTCAGGACCCTGGTGATTTGATGCATACTTCCAGGCTTAATCTAAAATCGAAAGATAGAGACAGTTTTTTTTTTTTAATTAATTTATTTATTAAGACATACGGGGAAATCTTGGAGCCCCTTTGTGTCCTTCGTTTCTATTATTTCTGCCCCTTTGGGTGCGCCGGCTAACTATAGTTAGCTTTTTCTAGTTTACAATAATAATACAGTACATAACAAACACATATAACAAATAGGTTTTTTGATAAGCGTCAGCTTCTGCTGACCCTTGTCAAAGGAGATCGGGAAATGAGATCCCTCGGTTGCCTTCTGTTGAGCCTCCTTGGTGGGCGAGATCTGTTAGGATTGGCGAGGCGCTTAGAAAAGCCGTCAATCAACCTGTGGCGATGAACGGCGCAGCCGAGACTACCGCGACTGCGACTCCGTCTACTGGCCCATTTTCGAACGCCAATGGATCCAGAGCTGGGCTTCACACCCGCAACCTAAGCTCTGCTTCAGGCGAAGCAGTAGTGCAGCTCTTCCAGACTGTAAAGCGCAAGATAATACCAGGCGCTTCTCCAAATCTTGAGAGGAAGAAACTAAACCCTGGCAAGAAGGATGATATCTCCCAAGCTAGCTACAATGGCCGATCTAATCCTTTTGGGCTCCTCGCGGACACGCCAGCTAACATGGAATCTGTACTTGGAAGTGACGAGCAGCCCAGCACTAGCCGCCAAGCTGCTATAGCTGCGCAGGAGAGGGCGGCTACTGGCAAAACACAACCAAAGCCACCACCAATTGTGCTTGAAGGCGTCAACAACGACAACTTGCTGATGTTGGGAATAAAAAGAGAGGCTGATATTAGCAAGGTCGAAGCTAGAGTATCACTGGGTGGTGTCATGCGACTTTACGCTGCTGATGCAAGCACGTTTCAAAGAATCGGCAGCTGGCTTGAGGACTAGCAATAGAGTTTCATTGCTACCAGCTGAAGGAAGACAGACCGTATAGAGTCTGCGTAAAAGGTCTGCACCACAGCATGCTGTCCAGCCAGATCAAGGAGGAGATTGAAAAAGCTGGTCACAAGGTACTTGATGTACATACGCCCCTAAAGCGAAGCGAGCCTGGCACTCCCACATCAAAGCCAGTCAATATATTCTTTATCAATATTGCCGCTGCGGCCAATAACAATAACAAGTCGCAAGCGCACTGCTGTCGTGCAATGTCACCGATGCCAGCAGTTTGGTCAGACGGCCAAATACTGCCGCAAAGCTCACATATGTGTGAAGTGCGGTGGAGAGCATCCTGCCAATGAGTGCACTCGACCACGTAATGAGGAATGTACTCGCTACAGCACCCAGCCAACTATTCGGGCTTCACTAAGTACCAGGAGTATCTGCAACGCTCGATGCCGAAGAGTGGACTTGGAAGCAAAACCGAAGGTACGGGTAGAAGTTTGCCACGCTACACCACCGGAAGTAGGGCAACTGCTACCCTTCAAGGCGGAGCCCCATAATGATCCTAGTGTGGAACGTCGACGGCGTATCCACGAAGTTGCCCGAAGTGGAGTGCTTCGTGCGACGTCACGAAATCGATGTGTTACTGCTCAGTGAAACACACTGCAAGGGGACAGAGACGCCTAAGCTATTCGACTTTGTAGCTTACACTGCTAATGATCCGAGTGGTGGCAACGCCAAAGGCGGGCAGCTATATTGATCAAATCTAGCCTTGCCCACTACCCGCTAACACCAATAGCCACTGACAAGGTGCAACTTGCGCCGGCGGCTATTGAAACGGCACTTGGTCCTATAAGTTTTGGAGCGGTATACTGCCCACCGAGATTTGCATGGACTACGGATGAGTTTAAGGACATTTTGGAAGAGTTCCAGACGAAATTCATCGTTGCGGGCGATTGGAACGCGTCCCACTGGCTCTGGGGTGCGGGAAGGAGCAACCAAAGAGGTATTGCACTAGCAATCGTCCTAAACTCGGAGGTGGACTCGCTAGCAACAGGAGGACCAACAAGATACCCGTACGGCAGTAGAGGCTCACCAGGGTACATTGATTTTGCACTGACAAAGGGTGTGCTGGGCATCCACGCTAACATAAGTGCGGTTGTTGAGCTTAGCTCCGACCACCTGCCTCTGGTAATTACGCTGGATGCGGGGGCAATATGCTACCCTAAGATGGAGCGGCTGATCACTAGGCGTACTAACTTGGAGGTATTTCAATCGCAACTGGAGTCCACACTGCCCATCAACACTGCCTTAAACTCTGGGCAGGACGTTGATGATGCTATTAAACTGCTCACCAACAATATCAAGTCAGCAGCTAGATTGGCAATTCGCAGCATATCTCGGCAGCCCGCGGCTGATCGAATCCCAATAACCAGGGAGATCCTGCTGCTTATAGCTGAGAAGAGGCGCTTACGTACTAGGTGGATGAGATCTCGTCACCCGCTGGACAAGACGGAATGGAATCGAGCGCTGAGTAGGCTCCGATGCGCGTTGGTGCTGCACAAATCCGCATGGTTCGAAGAAAGGCTTGCCAATACTAGAGTCGAAAGCGAAGCGACGCATTCGCTGTGGAGGGCCACGCGCGCAATCAAAAGGCGTTGCACGAGGAAGGCGCCCTTAGTCGATAGCAACGGGACATGGTGTCGGACCGACTTGGGACAAGCGGAGGTTTTCGCTGTGCACCTCGCCGAGCGATTTCAACCATTCAAGCTTGCCAGCCTGCAACAGGTTGAAGAAACTCAGGACCAGTTGAACCAAGCGCTTCAAATGGATCTACCAATCACGCCGTTTGAACCCTGCGAGGTAGCCGAAGTCATTGTGCGACAGAGTAGCAACAAAGCACCAGGACATGACGTCATCTGCAACGCCACATTGAAGGCCCTGCCCAGTCAAGCGATCCTCTACATAACGTTGGTTTTCAACGCTATTGTGGGGTTGCAATACTTCCCTTATCAGTGGAAGCTCGGGATAATCTCCATGATGCACAAACCTGGCAAGCCGGAAAGGGAGCCCGCCTCCTACCGGCCGATCAGTCTCCTCCCTTCAATTTCGAAGGTGTTTGAGAGACTGATTCCTGTCCGGATTGTAAGGATTATGGAAGCCCAGGGGATTACCCCTGAGCACCAGTTCGGTTTTCGTGCTGGCCACTGTACTGTCGAGCAGCTCCATCGGGTCGTCGAGCAAATTCTGACTGCCTACGACAATAAGGAATATTGTAACAGCCTCTTCTTGGACATTCGAGAAGCGTTTGATCGAGTGTGGCACATTGGACTTCATGTAAAAATCAAGCAGACGCTGCCTGCTCCATATTTTGGGTTGCTAAAATCGTACCTGGAAGGAAGGAGGTTCGCTGTGCGCTTTCATTCAGCAATTTCCACTGAGCACAATGTGGCAGCTGGTGTTCCACAAGGTAGTGTCCTCGGCCCCCTGCTCTACTGCCTGTATAGCCACGACATGCCGCAGCCGGATGTAAGCCTTTACGAGAAATCAATGCTGGCCACATTTGCCGATGACGTGTGCGTCACCTACAGTTCTCGATGCGAGCATGACGCAGCCGATGGTATCCAGGACTTTGCAGATCGGTTCTCGGAATGGGCAAGACGTTGGAATATTGGCATCAATAGCAGTAAATCCAACAACGTCTGCTATACTTTAAAGCGGAGAACGCCACCGCCCGTCTACATCGAGGAAGCCCCCGTACCACAGCCGAACGCAGCAAAGTACCTTCTGGATCGCAGACTCACATTTGCCAAGCATGTGACTGACATCAGAAGCACGCCTACGTGCTAAGGTGGCGAAGCACTACTGGCTACTTTGTTCGCGCAGTAAATTGTCGCTATCCAACAAGCTGACAATTTACAAACAGATATAAGCACCAAACTGGAAGTATGGGTGCCAAATCAGGGACTTGGCATGCGACAGCCAAATAAAAAGGATCCAGGCTATTCAAAATAAGGTAGCAAGACTCATCACCGGCTGCGAGTGGTTTGTGCGAAACACCACCCTGCACAAAGACCTAAAACTCGCAACGGTATTTGACGAGATAAACCAGCACTCGAGCAGGTACCATGACAGGCTGGAGCGCCACAGAAATCGGCTGGCCAGCGCTCTTAACAGATCTCGCCCACCAAGGAGGCTCAACAGAAGGCAACCGAGGGATCTCATTTCCCGATCTCCTTTGACAAGGGTCAGCAGAAGCTGACGCTTATCAAAAAACCTATTTGTTATATGTGTTTGTTATGTACTGTATTATTATTGTAAACTAGAAAAAGCTAACTATAGTTAGCCGGCGCGCCCAAATGGGCAGTAATAATAGAAAAGAAGGACACAAAGGGGCTCCAAGATTTCCCCGTATGCCTTAATAAATAAATAAATAAAAAAAATAAATAAAAAAAAAACTATATATGTATGTATGATCTGACTAAGTGAAAGCTTGGTTCAAAATATAAGCCAATAGGATTGTTGGCTTGATAGCATTGGTCTTCAGTTTCAAATATACCCCAGTTCATAAAAGGTGTGGTTTTGCTGCGATCGGACGAGGTGGAGAAAATCGTCGTGGATGGCGGTTTTTAATGGATATTTGTGGCTCCATCTGTGCCACTAATTCCAAGAGCTGCATTACGCTTGATTACAAAAGTTGGGTTGATTAAACATTTTTCGTGGAGGATAAAGCGGTTAGATGGTATTTTGAAAAAAATACCACAGGTCTAGAAACATATCACTGAAAATTTCGTACTCTGACTTACCCTTACTCTGTGTCTTTGGTAGGAGTTTATAAGGCAAAGGTACGACTAAATGTTTTGATAAAAATCTTATACACTAGTTTTGGTTCAGTTGAGGATAATCTCTCTCCTTATCGAACGATTTTGATTTGAGATTTTTCGATCCCGAAATATACCCAAGATAGAATTGGCTCAGATCGAACCATTCTCAGGTTGCAAATGATTATCGATATTTTGATGGATTTTGAGAACCCGTTATTGAGAGGACCGGATCTCAGTTAAGAAAAGATCCGAGCTCAGTATTAAGAAAAACCAATCTCGCTGTTAAGGAGAACCGAGCTTTTATTGGTCTGCTCAATACGAGATATGTGCGGCTAGCTCAGAAGATTTCGTGTATTGGTACCACCAAATTTATATAATTTAAACTTTAGTTCGATTCTCTGTCCCGCCAGCGGACCCGCCAGCGTCAATTCAGTTCCTACAGACGCATGACGCCTAAAGAAAGACGGACGTTCCACCCTAACCCTTTTCTCAAGCTGGTGCGGACTAACCTGAACGAACTTGCTGTCCTGCCGCTCTCGTTATCCTGTACAATGCGTGGTACGCTGCTGGGTGTTAGATAATTGGGCTGGAAATCGCTTTCGTACGCGGACTCACGATAGCCAACGACTGCTCTTCCAAGCTATCGCCAGGCGAAACGACAACGCGTCAACCCCACGCCTGCTCAGTTCTTTAGCACGCCCCAAGCGACCGCCTGGTTTACGTTGCGCGATCACGGAAACAGTCAAACGGGTCTTCACCACAATTCCGCCACGCACGCGGGTCTTTGCTAGGATTGCGACCGCCTGCCCAAGCACCAACGGACTCGCCTGGCCAACGCCAGGGTCTTGTCTGGATTTGTGGTGCAGCAAGGCGACTCAACCTAGCCGTGCTTGTTCCTTGTCCCAAACGTTTCGATGTAGCGATATTGCTTCCTGTAGTTTCCTTGCTGTTTCGTAGCTTTGCGTTGTTGACTCGTATTTTCGTTCTCCTTGACTCTCGGCCTGCTTATATAGTCCTCCCTAAACCGTTATTTGATATATCAGTCTCCAGAACCAAAGTCCACGGTTTTACCATTAGTCTAGTCGAAAGTCCATAAAACTTAATCGTTTAAAATCAATTCATATAAATCCACTTTTAATTTCTAATAGATAATACATATAACCAAGAGAGAATGCTATAACCGAGTTCACGACTATCAGATACCCGTTACTCAGCTAATGTGAATGCAAACTCGAAATTTCATCATTATTCTGGGATTTCGTTAGATATTGAAGAATAAAATGAAACAAATTTAAAAATGTGTGGGCGTGACCGTTTTGGCGGCTTTGAGGCCTTAGAGTGGAGTGTGCGTGGCAGAAAGCTTTTTGGCAAATATAGAAATTTACGTGGCGTGGCAGTTTTTGGCGGCTTTAGGGCGTTACAGTGGGCGTGGCAAAAAATTTATCTTCTAAATCTATAGAAATTAACAAGACAAGAGATTCTGAAAATATCGAAAAATGGTTCAAAAATGTGCTCGTGGCAGTTTTCGGCGGTTTTGGACGCCAGAGTAAGCGTGGCAAAAAATGAATGGTCAATAGAAATTTACAAGGCTAATAAAAATGTATAAGATATCAATGCATTTCTAAAGTGTGGCCGCGGCAGTTTTGTGCGGTTTGTAGGCGATAGAGTGGACGTGGCTACATGGGTCAACAAGCTTGCGCTACGTCTATGCTTCTGGAATCTGTATGCTGAATCTCAACCTTCTAGCTTTTACCGTTAATAAGATCTCGACGTTCATACGGACAGTCGGACATGGCTGTATCGACTCGGCTATTGATCCTAATTAAGAATATACATACTTTATATGGTTGGAAACGCTTCCTTCTGCCTGTTGCATACTTTTCAACGAATAAAGTATACCCTTTTACTTCACGAAGAACGGGTATAAAACGCTTATTAGCTTAATAAATGTTTTATATAATTTTTATTGTTTAATACATCTAACTAACATTTAACTAATACTGAATACTCTGTACGAAAAAAGCTTTGCTCTCATTTGTCTCTCTCTCTCGATATCGATCCATATTGGGGAATAATCTGAGGAAAAATGTATAAATTGCTTAAAAGTGTGGGCAAGACAGTTTTTTCGGCGTTTTGTTGTTGAACGAACAAAAGGGCGTGTCAGTTTTATGCGGTTTTAGCGTTAGAGGTCTTAGAGTGGGCGTGGCAAAAAGTTGCATGCAAGTCGATAGAAATTTACAAGACTAATCATATTATGATAACAAACAAGCATTTTTCTAAAATGTGGCAGTTTTGTGCAGTATTAAGCGTCAGAGTGGGCGAGGCAAAAAATTGTTTGGCAAATCAATAGAAATTTACAAAACTAATAAAAATATGAAAAAATATCAAAAAATGTGCCATCTTGGATGGGGTTGGTGGGCGTGGCAACATGGGTCAACAAACTTGCGCTGCGTCTGTGTCTCTGGAAACAGTATACTTAATCTTAACTCTCTAGCTTCTTTAGTCTCGGAGACCTCGACATCCATTCGCACGGACGGACGAACATGGCCAGATCGTTTTAGATACTTTATATAATCCTTCTGCCTGTTACATACCTTTCAACGTACATAGTATACCCTTTTACTTTACGAGTAATGAGTATAATTAGACATAGAGATAGTGTTTGTCTCGAAATCAATAAGGTTTCGTCTCATTGGAATGATTCATGTCACTGAGCTTGTTTTACAAAAACCTATTTTCCCCGCTACATAATCTAGAAATAATTTGCGTGCTTTGTAATTTCTTTTTGACAGTCGTGGTATGATTACAAACTTCGTTGGGAACCTAAAGAATATGGTGGAGTTCATATGCTGCATGTTCCTTCAGATCATATATGGAGACCGGATATTGTCCTTTATAATAAGTGAGTAACTGAATACCTTTTTAAAATTAAAATATTTTGAATAAGTCTCATTACGTCTCAAAATGATCAGAGTTGTAAGTCAGGTTAATAATTTATAATAGCTTATTACTAGTCTTAAACTGAATACAAATAGATCTTAAGATTGGTTATTATAACAATACATGAACATCTTTTGTTAAATTCTTAAAATGTATTTAAGAGTAACACTGAAATTCCTAAATTAAAACTAGTTTTTTTTTGTGTTAAAGAAAAAATTGGAGGATTGAGGCTTAAAAATGTTTGAGCAAACATCACGTTCTTGTATATGTAGTAGTATAAAATTGTTTTCAAGCCAATATCCAAAATAAAGCGCCAAGCAATCGCACACGATAGTAGAAAGCAAATAGTCATTTCCGCCAGGAGCAGAGCATAAAGTAAATTGCGATCATTACATTTTACAAAATATAACTCAGCCTCGTCAATCTATAAACATTTTAGAATAAGATTCCAAAAAAAATTTCCTGTATTTCAATTCATTTAATGTTTTATTTTGTAGAGAAGGGGGGTATCTCAGACAAATCCATGAAAAAAATATGACTCTTACTGATATTACGGGCTATTGGCCTAACTTTACATTCACGTTACCTCAACCTCATGCAATCTCAAAACTTTGAACTAGTATTTTTCTTCCGCCAACTGCACGAAAAGGTATTAAAAGTGCACTGATTAACCGCTTTCCATTTTGCATGAACAAACCAAGTTTCAAGCTGGGTCTTGTACATATTACTAACATCATACCTATATTTATCTAGCAAAACAGAGGTATTGATGATACCCGTTGCTCGAAGTCTGAAAGGGTATACTAGATACGCCTGAAGTATAAGTGTACAGAGTTTTATATTCTTGATCAGAATCATTATCCGAAAAGACTGATCATGTCCGTTTACCCGTATACTTGGGAGCTACAATAATTATAAAATGAAGATTAGGATATAGCACACTTAAACTTCCGATTTTTCGAGTAAACCTATACCATGAGTTCAAACAGGTCAGCAACGCTATTCATACCCAAAAATGTTTAATATCCAGCTGAAATCAGCAGTCTCAAACAATAACTTGACTTGTATAAATACAATGATTGCTACATAAAATTCGTTCGCACAGCCGTTGGTAGACATTATTACTAAGGGAAGATATAATATGACGGTCGAAGTGAAATGTTTGGTAAATATGTAATACTTCAAATAAGACAGTCTTAAAGCAAACTAACTGCTCCAAGCCTTGAATAAAAGGTTCAAAGTAGTGTCCAAAGAAACAGAAAAACTCGTTGTTAAGCCCATAAGCGAGAGTACAAGAGAAGGAGCTCGCGAGAGAGGGAATGAAAGATAATGTCAGCTGTGCCATTATCTTTCCTTTCCTCGCTCGCGGTGCCTCTCAATTGTGACTCCAATGTTAGCATGTCAACAAATAACAATACTAGGAATTGCTGGTGGCTGCGCGGCCCAACATACTCCCTCGTTGGAATCGTGGGTTTCTACAGAAGGCCGACACACAGCAGTTCGTAAAAGATACTGGCGCCAATCAGTAAATCAATGCGTTGAGAAAGATAATGTTCCAGCTGCAAATGCTAATATTCAAGGACGTATGACTTTTAATTATATTGGAGACCCTAACAGCAGTGATGTTGGTCGAGAATTAAGTCGTTCGAGATCGCATTGAAATGTTTACTGACAAAACAACTGTCTCAAAATTAGAATCTCCTATTCCGGTGCCACAAGCTGCCGATTTCGTCCTTTTAGGTTGAAGCTTATTTGCGAATCGGGATGTTATGAGGTGCAGTTGAGATCCAGATTCGAGCAGAGCACGGCAAGGAACGAAGATTCCTGAACGGTTCCTCACTAATACGCTTTGAAGTCTCCACAAAAACTGAGGATTTAAGCGCTACGAGAACATCATCAAACTTCTCCCTCAAATGGCTTCCAATTTCATCCAAATCGTGCTCTCTCAGGATTTTCCGAAATGGTTTTTGCAGCTTATCGATTGGCTCCAACCTCACTGAAGAACGGAATCCCCAAATGATGTTAACGCAGAACTTGATAAAGAATCTGCTAATCGTTCCACTTAAATATATATTGTAGCCGCCTTGCTCCTCAAAAATGTCAACCGGTTTGCATCAGCGGTAACGTTTCCAGAATTTTCAGGAGCCATGAAAACAGCAACAAAAGGCAGAAACAGCGACTCGAAGTTCAGTTCAAGCGGGAAGATAAGCGCAAAGAAGAATTAACGGCAGATTCTGTTATTTCGCTATGTACGCGCAGAAATAACTAAGTTTATGCAATCATGGGATCCCAACGGAGTTACAACGCACTTAGCAACAATAGCGAATTAATTGATTGTGTTAAAGCTTTAAAAAGCTTTGCAAGATTTGCGCTATTTATGGTTTATGTACTAATCAAGTCGGGGTCACCAAATGTTGGGCTTATAAGCTTTTTTATTAGCTGTTGTCGAATAATATGTTTTTATTGATTGTAGCGAACAATATTTTGCATCGATGCGATATGTATATTTAACGAAAAGCGTATAGTTTTGAGCGACTTAATTACAGGTCGATTAGCAGAACGCTAAACCTTAAGTGGAGGTGCGAGGGTACAAGAGAAAGACTCCCGAAAGAGGGTTCTTTAGATAAGAATATATAATGGCACAGCGGAGGGGCCAGTAAATTGTTTCTCTAAGGTTAGCATGTAAAAAATCAACAAAACTAGGAATTGCTGGCACTGAGTGTCCCAACACTCTTATTAGCAATAATGTGAGTATTTTTCTATATCTAACATAGGAAAAAGTAAAGAAATAAAAAAAACTAGATAAGTATTCCCCAATGTTCAAATTATCCCAACTGCTTATACAATTAATAAGAAATTTGTCTTGACACTAGCGACGGTAACGAATATACCTCCTCTGCCAAGCACATTAGGTAATTGGTATTCTTTGCATAACGCAAATGGGGTAAAGTAAAGGTTAGGTATAAAAGGATGTTTGTTGTTTGCTTAAGTTGCCTTCTACTCGTCCCTAAATGTTTCCGGGACTTTTAAGGTCGCTGCTCGAATTCCGAATCAGAAAGTCTACAACAATCAATAGTCCTGATCCCTTCGCAAAACACATTCTGCGACCGGCGACGGAGTTAATTGGGTTGTAAGAAATAGTCCAAGAACTCTCGACAAGATACTGACCAAGTGGTTACCTGAAGTTGGCTGAAACTCGGCACACATCCCCTCATGACTGGTATCGACTTCGCATCATGTCTCCTTAATAGATGTTCAGGGAAGCGCATGGGTTAGGTAAATGTTTAAGTGATATTTCTCTAAATCTTAGGTAAGTCATAGAAAATAGCTACCCAAAACAGCTTTAGTCATTTTTTAGTGTGAAATGTTTGCCAAAAAATGTTGTTGAAAGGGTTTTTTGCCTGGATAGCTGCAAATTCTTGTTCTGTTGTGTTTCTATCCCTTTTTCTCTTGGTGGATGACCTTGATACAACTGCTACTGGTAGTTGCGCACCGTTGTGTTCTTAAGGTAATAATGCACCAAACCCAACTTTACTTGCGTACGAAGTTGCGCAAAATTCTTTGCTAAAATATTGCCAAGAATAGAATGTAAGAATAGAAATTGGCAAGAGGAACAATAAATAAAGAAAAATCAATACATTTTGCATTTGGAGAGGTTTGTGGGCGTAAGAGTGGGCGTGGCAACACGAATTTACAAACGTGCGATGCGTCTGTGTCTCCGGAAACTGTATGCTTAAGCTCTCTCAAGCTTCTATAGCTCCTGAGACCTCAACATGCATACGGACGGACAGGCGGACAGACAGACGGACGTGGCGAGATCGACTAGGCTATTGATCCTGATCAAGAATATATATATTTTATATGGTCGGAAACTAATCCTTCTGCCTGTTACATACTTTTCAACGTACTCGTGAAGGGTATAAAATTGTTTATGTTTGCTCTGGACGGTAAAGGCGTGTGAAATGTTTACAACTAGGGTGCCGTCGATCGCGAGAGAGATGTAGGTCGCTTAAGGAGCTTATGTCGTATTCATTTGAATAACTGCACAGTAGTTAACGTACTTATGTTGTTGACAAATAGCATAAAGGGTATTTCGGAATATACAGGTAGTTGAGTATTTGCGTTTACTTCACTCGCACCTCCTTTAGAAGATTCAACATCCTCGTTGTATTTGACATAAATGTCAGTTTTGTTTGCTTTGCGCCTTTAGGTGAATATGATGTGAGTGGCAATGCTCAAAATTATAACGATAAATAAAATGAACTAATAAATTGAATCTTGTTTTTAGTAATGGGCAATAGATTTGTTTAGTTTTAAGAATCGTATTGGTTACATCGTATAAAGTTACATTCGTGCTGGACAATATAATTTTATATTTTGTAATGCAAGTTTTATATTTTTTATTTATAATTTATAATTTATAATTATTATTTATAATGTCCATTGCTTTAATTTTATTAAATTGTTGCCGTGTATCGATCTGTGAAATATTTCACAATATTGTTAAATTTGGGTTAAATTATATGTGACATTAATATTACGCTCAATGTATTTAATGTATTTATTTTCCGATACAAATGTTTATTGGCAATTCGCTAATTTGATTAGTAAGTATTTGACAGATGCATACATTTGCTAATGAATTTGGTGAATTTTCCAAATAAAATACTATCTTTTCAATATTTATAAAATATTAATAATCATCGGACTATATATTGGACTCCCTATGTTATTCATTATCATTGTGCTTCTTTAAATTAAGTGGGTATATGCGTATATGTGGGTATGTCTGCTTAACCAAGCTGAAGTTTTGATTGATAATACATTTTCTTCATTTATATTTTCTAATTTTTCATGTTCTAATATTTTGGGATTATTGTAAACTCATTTACGAATCTTCAATATATTCAAGAAATAAGCTTAATGAATATCTCAAAAAGTTTAAAGCTTCTTTTCCCATTTAATTAGTCTTTTTCTATCTTTGGACTTTTCGTTTAATATTTTAATTATTTCATTAAGTTCCGTTGACTTAATGTTTTATTTGAAGTAGTGCTAAAGCAATTTTCATGTTTTATTAAAGCTTGGTGAGTTTTATATATTTTTGTTTGATTTATTATTGTCATATTATGTTCATAGTTTAGAGCTATTGTTATATTCCCTGTGTCCAGAAGTAAATAGCTGTTATTCAAAAATATGGGCGTAAAACTAATTTTTTGTGCTGTTGTCAATGGTATTTTCGTCCATGTCAGAATAAGAGTCTAACGAAAGATTTTTAATTTAAGCTCTTTTTAATTTGCTTGTGTGTTTTATTAGTTTATGCCTTTTTTGTTTTTTGTCGTCTTTTTGTTCTAAAGCTCTTTAAATGGACATACAAGTTTAGCTTTATGTTTCATTTTTTAACCTTAGTATATTAAAGATCTATTTCATGATATGTAATTGTGGTTTTTCTTTATATGATCTCTCTTATGTTATTTTTGTATTTTGTATTGCTGGAGTTTTACCTGTGACATCATGGCTTATTTCATAATTATAAACGTATACGGAATTGTATTAATAATTATCTATTTTCCGTTAATTTTTTTATGGACCCTTTCTATATCAGCTCTTCCATTTTTGGTGGTGGTAACTTTAATATTAACACTCTCTTTTTGTAACCAATTTTGTAATGATTTAGATACTATCTTTTACATTTTATTACCATACGTTAATAGGTCGTTAGATAATTTGTATAAAATATCAATTATATTCCTGTGCACTGTGCACCGTTTCTGCTTTTGTATCTATATCCTCTTCATTTTGGAATACTTCCTCAATATTATCGTCTTTAGATATTTTTGTAATTTTTGACAACGCGTCCTTTCATGTACCTTTTATTTTTTAACGGTGGTATTTCATATTGTATATTGAAATATTGAATATTTCATATTCATATGTTATGTAGCAAACAAGGTTTATGGTCGGTCAAATCATAATTTGAGACTTCTTCCAAAGAGATAAGGGCGGATATATGTATTTAGTCAGCTGGTTTTACAAATTACAAATTCGGAGCGCAGAAGAAAAAGGCATTAGTTATCAAAATCCCTTTTAAGGCAAGTCAAAGCCATTGCATAATAGCTCTCGGTAACTGGATTAGTTAAGCCAACATAAAGCCAAAGGGAACTATAAATTAGGATAATCATTTTTTGGATAAGTGGAATTTTAAATCAAGTAAGTCCAAAATAATATTGATGAATATTTTAACAAACAACTTATATTATATTTATATTATATACAGTTTGTCAAGAAATTTTTTATAGGGTTCTTATAAAAACCGACTTTTTTGGCGCTAGATGTCAGATTGCATTTCAAAATGTTTAAATATTGTTCTGCATTCATTGTATTCCCTATGAATGCCAAATCTCCAGCTCCTCGACTAGATATGCATTCCCAAATCATAACCGACAGTTTGCCAAATTTGACTGGCGGTATGATGTTGCGGTTCCCCAGCGCAGTTAGCGCCTTGCGCCACACTCTGTTGGGTCCATCGTTGTAATACATCATCTTGGTTTCGTCGCAGAAAATTACGTTATTCCATTTATCTTCTGGCTGATGTTGCATTTTGATAGCGAAAGTAAGCCGTTTTTCGATGCTAATTGGCGACAGCATCGGTTTCTTTCTTGCCGGAGTAGTATGGCTTGGCGCACTGTTTCGTATGACACATCCAGATCGCACTCCTCCTTAAGCTCTTTAGCAACAGTTCTTAAGGATATTTGCGGATTTTCATAAATTATTTATAATAAATTTCATGTTTGCGTCCTGCTCAACATTTTAAATCCAATCTGCCCTCGTTTTTTGCGCGATTAATAACATTATAGATTGTTCTCCGCGATGCAGAAAACATTTCTGACAATTCCAGATTTTTCCAAATGGTGATTATAAAAAATCAGTTGAACTACTTCAAACTCAATATTTTGCCAGGCATTTTTAAATTTTACAAAACTAACTGGAACAATGATCACTTTGGCAAATTTCACAATCAAATGCATATAAATCGGCCACCCACACAACGCATAAAGCGTAAATGACGACTATGTACCGTTTGATTATCGAAATTCCCCAGAATAGGAGCGAAATAAAAAACAAAAGAGAAGTGTGCAAACAATTTCTTGACAGTGTCAAATCTGTGAAAGCTTGAAGTTTTTTTTTCTCTTTCATTGTTAATAGTTTTGTTATTATTTTTTTACACATTGATAAAAACATATAAACAAATAGATGTAATTAAAAAAATACATAGAGGTAAACAAAAAGGCCTTAATTTTCCATTGAAAGGCAGAAAATACAATTTATTTTCATTGTGCAAACCATTTCTTGACAAACTGAGTGATTATCTCTTATCCTAAACACGCAGTTGAATTTTATACTGATAGTGGGGCAATTTTCTGGCAATTTAATTTCGTATTGAGTACTATTGAGCTAATATGCCTTTTTATTAGCATGTTCTCCAAAATAGAAGAAGATTTTTATGATGGCGATTTCAAGCGATTTATTTTATTTTCTTTCGAGAAATTTGGAAGCGATGCGCATGTTTGGGATACGAAAGGAGAGTGTGTATATTCTTGGCAGTGCGCCACTTCGATCGCTGCTGCAATAAGGTTAAATACTCTTCTTTCCATCGGGACCAGAAAATCTGGTGTAGGTAGGCGACGCGCTGCCAGCTATACAAGCGATTAAAGTTAAAGTTTGTCACAACTGGCTCGATGAACGATAAAGGCGGGCCACCATTCAAAAAATGTGCTGGAGTTAAAACATCAAGATTGGCAAAGTTTTCTGAAATTGATACTAAAGTTCGATAATAATATACCGCAGATATGTGGCAAAGAAGGGTTCTCAACTCATCGAAGTTCAAAAAGGAAGAGCCCACAACACGGTAAAAGTGATGCTTTGATGTCTTCACTGCAGCTTACCAAAGACAATCTTTCAGCTCCGCAAAGCTCAAGTTTTGGCGCGGTTAGAGTTTTTAATGGAGCCGCTCGAGACCTTGAGCACAGTAAGTGGCCCCCTAGGAACGACATATAAGTAAATAATTACAGTTTATTGATTTTTATTTTGTAGATCGCAAGCGACCGTTTATTGTAATTGTTCATTTGAAACTAAAGCTAAGATACAAAATATTTCCCTAAGTCCCTAGCAATCAAGTGTGGGCGTCGGCAGCGTCGCAGCAGGCGTCGGCAACGAATCAGTGGTCGTCAGCGGCTACGCGGCGGAGAAGTTCAGATGATCGCACTTTTAGCTGGTCGTTGACAGCAGAAAGAATGCAGACCTTTGGTCAGCATTTTGGGCACTTGTATTTACCCAGAAATGAGGTTGAAATATAAGATGTGGGACAATAACTTATAGGGCAATAACTTATACACAGGCTCCATGAGATTCAATGCTGGCATCGCAAAACCTATTAATCTCTAATACAGAGCTTGGAGACAGGGTCAATCGTGGGACTGAGGCATGCCAAATTTGCGCAAAACTACAGAATATATCTTGCCATACCGAATCTTGTGCCAATCTTGTGCTTCAACTTTTCCTTGCAGCTGAAGAAAAATTTTGGACTTCGTGATTACTGGGCCAATTAAACCAAGAAGATCGTACAACCGAGAGATTGCGGATAAAATAGAACTCCGGCAACGCCTTGATGTTTATCGAAGGGTTGAAAATGAGAAAAACGGAAGATCAAACACCGGATCCCAGGCGAGTCCTAGTGTTTTTGTAAAAGCGCCTCCATAGTCAAATTTCAAGAAGGATTCCCTTTCATCTTCCGAAACTCCTTACAAAACAGCCGGTACATTCGAACACCACTTCCTTAGTTTAAAAATGCCTCTGGACAAGAGCGCGGGCGTCTGCTGAATTATGTTGATGGCTTCTTCTTTCGCGCCAGATATCAAATCATTGAAGTAAAATAACGCCGAAGAATCTCACCAACCGCTGGAAATGCCACATTCACATCCCTAGACAACTGCTTTGTGTCATTCGTTACAGTTTCCAGCTTAAACAAGCACAGCTCATCTTTATGAGCATCTCCCCACACAATGCACTAGAAGGCATCAGGCATAACCGTGGCATACCGGTACATTTTACAGATGTCTCCTGTGATTGCTGATGCGATTAAAGAAGAATCTGGTATAGTTTCGGCTGAATCACTGGAAAAGACATCACAACATCGTTTATGGAGTATCCTGAAAAGTTGACGCCGATCCATCAAAAACAACGCGAAGCTCGGTGGTGGTGCTGTCTTCTTTCATGACACAGTTATGAGGTAAAAATACCGACATTAATTAGATTATTTTGCCAAAACTTCTGACATATGTCCCATCTGCAAGTACTCCTTAATGAAAGCCTTGTATAGTTTTCTTTCAAGAGATAAGAAACTTTGCAGAGCTTGCTGGTAGGACTCCCCCAACAGATCTAAAATAAACTAGGCTGGCAATCGAACAAAATAATCCCCAGGCGACAAGCGAGGAAAGTGTTTAACGAACTGCACTTCACAGTCAAGCTCTTCCTTCGTAGCTCGGCGCAGCTCTCCACCTATCAAAAACGCCAAAGCGCAACCTCAAGACGATCCAGTTGGGTTTCCTCATTGGGCGGAACAACCGCGCATGAGAAAATTAAAGCATTGCCATTGGGGCGACTACAGGCTCTGGAAACAACCCAGCCCAAACGAGTCTTTTGAATTAGAGGCAATCCTTACAAAATCCTGACTTGGCCAAAGCAAAACAGGTTGTAAATTAGACTGGCGTCTATCAACAAATTAACGCGCTGGGGGCGATTGACCTATCGATCCGCGAGCTTCAGGATTTGGGGTGTGTTCTAATTACAAATGCTGATGTTTGGTTATATTGGAAGCATTGACAGTAATGATGGAAGTCAAGTACTCGGAGGCTTGAGACTGCATTGTTAAGCTAACTGACAAACCATTGTCTCAATCTAGAGTCAGCTTCTTCGGTTACACTAGCAGACGACTTTGTTTTTCTAAGCTGAGTACATCACAGAATGGTTTTTTACCTACACATTGGCATTGGCTAGGAGTACCTCATCTTTGCCTAAGTCGTGCGCCATAGGAGCTGAAGATGAGCCAGGTACTGCAGATCGTTCTGTAGCATGATTAACTGCTTCTAAGGACACCGTTTCAGTAAGCTAAGATCTTTCGTGTAACGAAGACGAGGCTAAGGCTCCCAGGTCGGAGTTGCATTGTTTCAATTGATGGCTACTCTTAGGGCACTTTATACAAAGAGTCAGTCTTTTTGCTTCTCGAAATCGACTTGATGGATTCAGGTTCTTAAAGCTCAGCCAATACTGAATTGAGTTCACCGAAGCATTACAGAAAGCACATGTCAATGCACCTCTATTTTGCCTGACTCGCTGGATCCAGCTTTTAGACAAGCACTTGATGCTCACATTGAAACGGAACCGCTCTGCACTGCCCTTAGCCCCATGATCTCAGTGACATGCGCCTGAAAGTGCAATGATTGCACTATATATTGTTTATGCACAAATCACTCAGCAGTAACAGCGAATAGTTGAATCCTTAAATAGCTTTGTATAATTTGCACTATGTATTGTTTTTGCATATATCATCGGGTCACCAAAATGTTGAGCTAATAAGCCTTTTTATTAGCCTTTTGCAAAATAAGAGACGATTCTTATGACAGCGAATTCAATCGATTTACTTCATTCTCTTTCGAGAAATTTGGCAGAGCATGTGTATATTGTAGAGCGAACAGCAGAACGCAGCGACAAAAGTGCAGGCGAGAGTACAAGAGTGCGCGAGAGAGCGGAGCTTAGGTGCTCACGCAGCTGACCTGAATAGATAAAGCTGAGGTGCCGTGGACTGATAGCAATTCGTATAACTTAGGAGCTACTGACGGCTGCGAGATCCGACAAGTACAGAAAGGGGGAGCAAATATCTCATGCAACAAGATATTTAAAAACTTTCATATCGATATATATTTACATATACAGGACACATATTTAAAAAAAATATATGCAAACAAAATTGTGAAATATACGCTTCATATAAAATACGGAATTTAAATAAAACTCCTGATAAAATGTAGTTAACTTTGAATTATGTGTATTATTTGTATGTATTACTGCTATCCAAGCTATTATTTCAAATACTTAGACATATATTCTTAAGAAATTTCCAATTTTTAACAATATTAAATCTTTCCAAGTATTAAAAGTAATTATAATTTGTACCGATACTGAAAATATCATGTAGTGCTGATGGTAACTTCGAAGTGACTCTTGCAACTAAAGCCACAATTTACTCAGAAGGATTAGTTGAATGGAAGCCACCAGCAATATACAAATCATCCTGTGAAATAGATGTAGAATATTTCCCATTTGATGAACAGACCTGTGTTCTAAAATTTGGCAGTTGGACTTATGATGGGTTTAAGGTAGGTCATTAAAAATCTTTGCTAATTGTTGTATAAATCTAACACACAAATTCCTTTCGAAAGTTTCAAATATCATTTTTATTTTGTTCGATATGTTTAATTCATTTTACCATAGAGTCACAAAAAAAAAAAAACAAATTTCATTTAAATTTATTTTATAATTTTTTTAATAAGTGATAGTAGTTAATTACTTTTGAATTTGTAATAAGCCATCGTGATTAATTTACATTTTTATTGTAAATATATACACTGATAATGCATTTATATAACAGAAAAGTACATTTTTTTAAAATTATGGATAACATTCAGCACAGTCAAAATTGTACCCAGTGAAGTAAAAATTATTTATTCATAAAAATGCTATGAGTAAATTTTAGGACTTGCATGTTTATGTTTCCTATCACTCTTCCCTGTGGAACAGCTTTTGTGAGATTTTACCTACACCTTATATTGTTGCATACTGCAAATATGCCAGGTTCATCAAATAACTCAGAAGATGCATTATTATTCTTTTAATGATAACGTAATACCCAATGTCTGTCCTTATAAATATTTCAGAGAATAAAGTTGTTTATATGTTTAGCATAACAGGGCCTTAAAATATATTTTAATAGATTTACATATGTATTATGTAATTTATTAAAGAAAAAATAATTTTCACCTATATAAAGTATTAACTTTTACAGCTTAAATGCTGGGATTCCATCGACGCCAAGTCAAATTCTCACACCCAGATTCTTGAAAAATATTTAGATTAATAAATTAAGATTTTTAAACGACCTTTACAATAAGATTAAAAAAATTATATAATTAATTTAAGGAATCGAGAAATTTATTTAAAAGCAAAAAAAGGGGGTGATTGAGATGTGTAAGAAAAGTGCTGCATCGAAATCGAACGGGATTAGCATTCAGAGAGGACGGCTCTTTTAATTTAAGTGTGAACTATTTCTGGTATGATAGACCCTACGAAATATTTTTTCTCATTTACGAATATCATATGTACGCGCGGACATACTCTATCAAAAAATTATAATTATATTATTATATAAATTAAGCCTATATTTGAAGCTCGTGGGGAATGCATTACAACTCACGGGTATTTGATAGTTAAGCTACCATTCAATGCCGTTTCTTTTATTGAGTTGCCTGTTGAGTTACTAAGTAATGACAGTATCGGTTAGAGTGTAGATCTCTTTGTTATTAGGTAAAGGATCTAATTTATTCTTCCTAAAGATATAAAGCGTTCGTCTAGGAAACGAACATTAACATCAGCTTTGATGAATAACTGTCAAAGTTTGTAAAATTAAATAGAAAAACTTATCTCTGTTGGCTTGATTAAAAAAGCGGGTTTCGAATCAATGCATCGCTTTCTTTAGCCCAAGCTCGGGTATTTGGAGTTGGTAAAAGCTCCCCAGTTAATTTGTGAAGATATCGACACCAATAAGATCCTTTCAGAAAAATCGATTTTATCTTAAACGGCAGATAAGAGTTGCCACGTTGTCCGCACTATTGCAGGTTCCGTTGATAATGACAACCCACAACCTAATACAGTTTAACGAACTTAAGTGGTTCCTATACAGATGGGGTGCCGTTACATCTGTTCCACAGTTCTTGAGTTATAATAGACAGTAGTTTCAGGCTCATTGTATTTATTGTAGGTTTAGGAATATATAAAATATAAATATAAACCAGTAGGTACTTCTTAGTACTTCTATGGCACCTATATGATATTGCTCCGATCCGGTTGTTTCGACCTGCTAAAGAAAGAAGACTTTGGAAAAGTTTTATTTAGAAATATGTATATTAGACCAATAGGGAAGTTGATGTCGATTCGGCTGTTGAACTAATCGTAAATGTATTCTTTACTGCATTGCATAGTATTAAAGTCAGGGATTAGTAAATTACGTATTCAGATCCATATTTCATAGTTATATTACCTAGCATTTATAAATATATGAGCAATTACACAAATACAAGGCACATAAGACTTCCTTTTGTGTGCGTAAGTGTTGTAATACGGAATGCGCATGCCAAAGCTACCAGATCTTTTACAGTGGTCAGGTTACAGTGCATCAGCTTTATAAAATCACAATGTTCTGACTGCCCCAAATTTGTCGGAAGCCAAAGATGAGCTTTAATTCTACTCTGGAGACTTGCTACTGCGTTATCAAGATAGAATCGATATGAATCTAACTTAAACGAAAACAATTGTATTTAATATATGTAAAAATGAAAGAAGTCCAGCTTGATGTGTTTTTTTTTTCCACTCGAGCCGGCAGGTGATCGATTATCATCGATAAGACAATCGTAAAAGTGAACTATCGCCTATATATGCCGCCGCAATTATGGGTCCAGTATTAAGCCATCCTTGCTGATGGTGCCTGAATAGAAGGAAGTGTTTGCGATAATCGTGCGTGTGCCCTACTTTTTTTTTAACAACTTCAGTATGTTTGGGACATACCAGTCTGAATGGTAGCTACCAGAACCGTGGCAGAAGCCTGGTGCATCTCAGTGATGCGTCCTAGTCTCTCTGAAAATCTTCCCAAAGTCCTATGAATTTCGGACTGTGGTGAGGATTGTGAAGTACCCCTGAATCTGCCACTTCGTGAGTTCTGGAATCATCAAGTCATTGACTTCTTGACGGAAATCAGTACCGCAGTCGCTGCACACGTGTTGAACCAGATTATAGGAAGAAAATGACTATAAACGAATTGGAAGGGGACAAGTGCCCAATTTGAGCATTGCAGTTAATTGTTTTTCTACCACATTTGTCCTGGGGCCACTGGTCGTCGGATTAGTTTAGCCAATTTGGCCGGTTTCACCACAGCTTGTGCTGCGACTGCTGTGCTGGGGTTAAGCCACGTGTTTCACAATCGGAATGATTATCCTGGGTAGGAACAAAGACACTAGAATAACAAGATGCGTAACGCCATACGATTTTTTGGCACACGATTTTTTCGCCGTGGCTCTAGAGGTGGCTCCAGGCTCTCTCGAATTTTTGTTAGAGAGCGGAGAGCGCTACAGCGAACAGCTCTTTTCAACGCACAAAGTGATAGCAGACAACTGTATGTGTGCACACGTATGCTCATGCATTGTAAATTTGACAAAATATGACCTTCAGAAGTTCTTAGACTTTAAATCTATATTATTTTTGATCAATTGGCACCATGCGAAAAATTCTTGTTTTGCATTGCCTTAACGTTATTATTATTTGAAAATAGATTAGAAATAGCCAAATCTATGTACATATTATCACAAAAATAAATTTCAAAAATGACTTTATATAAGAATATTTGTCATTAGAGTATTCAGCTTGCGGCGTGTGAAAAATTAATAAGGCAATGATTGTTGAGTGCTTGTGTCCGCACTTCGTGCCTCAAGATATGACCAAAGAATGACCAATAGAATAATTCTAGTGTCTTTCATACGACTTTTGCAATAAACAGTTATCATATTTTTTGAAATTTATGAAATTACAGTAGTTATAATAATTTCTATTGTACTTCCTTTAATTATTTAGTATATTTATTAAGTCATTTAACATTAAAAGTGTTTCACAAAAATATTTCGCTTTTAACAAATTTTCAGATGAGAGACAAATTAGAATTAAACATAAATATAAATGTGTAAACGGTAGCTAATTCGAGCGGCGATTTTAACAAACAAATTTTAAAAGCTTTAAAATTATAATAGTCAGGGCGTGAATTTTTAAAAATTATTTTATTTTATCATATTGCTACGATATTGGCAAAAACTACCCTAATATGTATAATTTAAATTCGTTTCTTCGATCAGAATTGATTTCGGCCCGAAAATCGTCTTCTAGCACAACACGCACACATTTACGCGTTCTCGTCTCTTGTTTTCACTCACACAAGCAAGCAAATTCTATTTTTAGATTTCTTACGCTCTCAGCGTGAGCGAGCGGAAAGAGAGCAATTTTGGCCGTCACTAAAAAAGTAGCTGCATAGTGCAAAACCAATGTACGGCCGTTACGCATCTTGTTATTCTAGTGTCTTTGGTAGGAACATGTCGACACTGTGGGACTAACTTCGTGAAATGTGCATCTGGGCTGCCAGTATATGCCAAGTGTGTTGACTGTGTCCTTGTTGTGCATTTCGAAGATCAATGTGTTGCAGGAATGTGACTTAGAACCGCTGGGTGGTTTTCTCTCTATATCCTTCATGCCAGCTGACTTGAGGGCACCTATGTCATTGTTTCGTATTTTAAGCGCCTCGCTCATGTCCACTTTGGACATCATCTATGTAAATCTCCCGTGTTTTGATGGAGAATAATTAATTTGTTTCACGTCCACTTTGGACATCATTAAAGTAAATCTTCCGCTGTAAGGCGTGTTTTGCAAGAGGATAATTAATTTGTTCGCTATCGCTATATAGTGGATCACGCAGATGGCAGTATACGGAGCTGATGGGATTCCGAACGCCACTTTAGTGAAACAAAACTCTTAGGTTGCAAACTTGATCGCACCACTAAATCCGCTTATATTGAGAGTCGTTAGGGCGCATCTGAACATCCTTTGGATGTCCGCTAACAAAAACAACCTATAAAGCGCCAATTTAGAATGACTCCGCCCAGATCATTCTGTGTTGCTGGGCCAGTGTACAAAATGGCGCTTAATGATCTTCCATTCGAACGTTTGCAGGAGGTGTCATAAACTACACGTTTGAGTCAATCTGTATGTGGAAGTGATTTGTCTAGTCTACAGCGCACTGCGATTGTGTGGGCCCTCGATCTCGTAAAATCTCGTGATCTGGATCTTTCTATGTGCCTCTTCTAGAAGCAGCAGGTGTGTAATAAGATCCAAAACCAAAAGGACGTCAAAACGTCCTTATCCTGTAAAGCTGGCATCGGCTAATTGCAATCATTGGAGGTGCTGATGTGTGGAATATTCAATGTCAAGTATGCGTAATTGGATACAGAGCAGGAACTGATCATAAAAATCTGTGCTGTGGCGACACTTGTGTTGAGAGAAGCCGCCGATACCTGTTATTTCTCATAATATAGGCCGACGAGACATAGATTTTGTACCAGTCTTTCCGTGACAAGAGTGCCTTTGGAACCATAATCAATTTATGCCCTCGCTAAACATGATTGCCCGGTGTTGAGGTTGGTAATTCGGACTACTGCTGTGAAAGAACTTTGTGTGGCAACTGCGCTGAGAAGTCTCAGGAGAAACAAATGATCTGTAAGCTGCACTATGTTGGTTGCGCGCTATGGCAGCTCTCTGACGTGATTCTGTAATGTCCGAAACAATTGCGAGAACTCGTGCAATGGCTAAGCCCGTGGGCCGCGCTGAGACACTTAAGACATGTCTTGATCGTCTTGCGAGCAAGGCAGTCCTTTGCAAGACAGTCAGGACCGACGAAGAATATGGTTATCTTCACAGAATTAACACCATGATGTGCTAGTTTCGGTGATGGTAGCGAAACCTACTTAAGGTTCCTAAAAGAGGATATGCTATATTTTCGGAACACTATGTTGATATATTATTCATAAAGATTATAAATTCGTTATCGTACATCCTTTTTAAACTAGCCAGTGCCTTTTCGTAATTGCTCTCGGTGACTCGGTAAACTTTAAATGTTCCTTAAGCCTTAGAAAACTTTTTTGTTATCAATTATTTTGCAACGAAAACTTGAAATTCTACATAAGAAATCAGTATATATATCCATGGCGAGCTTAGCGAAAATTGAATGCTATATCATATAGCTGCTATAGGAATAATCAGTCGAAAATCGTGATTTTGTTTTTTTTTTTTTGTAAAATTGCAAAAGGGCACTTGTCGGCGCTTGAATTAAACGTTTTCTTAATTTAAAATGTTAATAGACAATGCACAAAAAGAATTATTAAGTTTAGTGGAAATGTACATAACGAAAACTCCAACGAAAGATAGCAAACATAAACAAAGAACTTCTGCAACGATATACTAAGCACAACACTAATTTATGCAAAAGACAGAACGTCGTACATATAAGTCTTGTTTTAAAAATATACTAAATACCATTATTTATTATACGGAATGCCTTCCATTGCAAGGTAATGTCGATTTATAAGGTTTTTTATTGACTTAACGGACAGCTTCACTTGCAAGTTGCTCACGCTGCAATAATCGATTGATATCATGCTGTCTCTTTCGATGCTTTTCTTGAAGCGGACAGTTAGAGCAAAACAAAAACATGAATAAATTTGAATAGCTAGACCAATATGAAAATGTAATGATACATTTAATGTCAAAATTTGGACCTTGATTTTTTTATTTTTGGCCTTATTTTGGGAACCACTGTGCACTGCTTATATATTAGAATTGACTATTGTTCAAGATGCTAAAGTATAAAATCGAATTAGAAGTGCCAGCATATAATGAAATACAATCGACCTCTGCACTTTTTCATCCGAACGGAGCGAACGGTGGCATCACATGATCGAAGAAACGCTAACCTGTCTGTATATGTACTCTCCGGAAAGTTTCAAAAAGATTAAAAAATTGGGTCTATGAAGGGTCTTACCCTGAGCTCAGTTTACAATTAATGTAAAGACCGACACGCCTCATAATGAATTAGATATAACCCACATCTTTCAACAAACCACAGTCCAATTACAATACTCAGTAAATAATTTGCTAACGCTCTGCGCGTATAGTACCAGAAACAAACGGATATCCAACGATTCCCTATCACTTTTCGAACACAACCCAATAAGAAATCGAAATCACCTGATTCAACTCCATAAAAAATGTCTTTATAAAGAATTTTCCATTTGAAATTTAATCAGAATTCCTTTAAGCACAGTTTCGCAGTCTCTACATAAGATGAAAATTGACGTTATAATAGCTTAAGAAATTTTTCTACAAAGCAAGAAACATTTTTACATTGACGACTATTATTTGTATGACTCTATTAATGCGAGGATATGCCAACACAATCGGACGCTTTAATCGATTTTCCTTGAATATCCTAACTCAGCTAAAGAGAGTGCGAATTATGTAAGAATATACCGAGAAAATTTCTGCCACTTTATCCAAAGGTTTTTTGTAATTTGTGATTGAGAGTTTTGCCATGACAGTTTTGGGCGGATTGTGATCGTAAGAGGAGGGGACTCATTTGTAACAAGCTTTCAGAATGTTTCAGAATGTAGGCGTCTAAGATATGTATGCTTAAAATAAACTTTCAAGCTCGTATAGTTCCCGATAGCTTGATCTTGATCAATAATACTTATGGTGGGGAATGCTTCTATTTATCTTCTGTGACATACTTTTTAGCGAATCTTATAAACCTTTTCACTCTACACGTAAAGATAAAAATTATATAACAATAAAATTGGGAAAGAAAATACAAATAAATTTTAGGTTACCAATAAGTTGCATTTTTTTTTTCAAAATAAAATTCTACCCTAATTTTTACCGATGTGTATTATCTCTTCATAACGGAGTACGGACTTCGAAGAGGGTAAGCCACAGCGAACGATATGGAGATATCTGCCCCTGCCCCCTGAAGGGGCTTGAAATGTATCACAATTTTGTGGAGTAGCTTAGCTTATTCCTTTCAACAAGGAACGATCATAGTAAACAACCCTAAAAATAAATTTGATGGCATAATGCTTTTGATCAAATTAAAAATTTTTGAATTTAATCACCTATCCGAAAAAATTTGTTTCACAGTGTTTATCAATCCAGAGGAGAGGTTATGAACCCTTTGTAAGTGAGAGATACTTAACATTTTCATATGATGTGCAATGTAAGTACGCACTCATATCTGTTTAACTATAAATTTTAAACAAATAAGAAAATATTTTAAATACTTAAATATTTTTCAAAGTAGATTAGATGCAATAAGCTTCTAAATAAGTTATTATTAAAACAATATTATTGTCATGTACTTAAATGTCATTATTCCTTAAATACTGTGCCCAAAAATTTATTGGCTTGTCAAATATGGTAATAGGAGTTATGTTAAAATGTATATTTTTCAGTGCTGATGGTCATTATGAAGTGACACTTATGACAAAAGCAATAGTCTATAATAATGGATTGGTCATATGGCAACCTCCTGCCGTCTATAAATCCTCTTGTTCAATCGATGTTGAATATTTTCCGTATGACGTACAAACCTGCATCTTAAAATTAGGAAGTTGGACCTATGATGGTTTTAAGGTGCTACTCAAACTGTATTTCACTTTAAGACGTTTGGACCTATATTGTTTTACATTTTTTAGTCGACTTAGAAAATAGATCGCATGCTGAAAAAAAAAGTAATTGTTTTATGCTTGCGTATTTCGGTCCAATTTATTGATGTTCCTAAAAAGTTTACATTCAATTAATTGCCTGACCATTTTTGTATTGTTCGACAAAAATACCAATGATAATAATCTTTTTTTAGGAAAATATTTTTTATCGAATTAAAATATTCTATTTTAAATAGAGCATGATTTTTATACCGTTAAAATAACACTAGTATCTTACATAAAGAGAACATGATATGGGCACGAATATTGTTGAATATTGTTTATATATTTAAATTTTGTTTTTCATTTTCTTTGCTTAATACCTGTTAAAACGACAGCTATCGAAAATTGCATCTTTAGTGAGTACAAGAATGGTGAATGGTGAACATGAATTTTTCCATACAGACAAATTAATATACGAATGTTTTTTTTATGAATTCCAGCGATTTATTTGTACAGTCGCATGAAAACTTTTGATATTTTAATGCTATGAATACACTAAACAATTTTAATAACATTTGTAATTTTGTATGAATTAAAACGGAAACTAACACTGAATTCGCTTATTAAGCATCTAGTTATTTTCTACAGACAAGAAAAACGATTTAAGCATGTGAATTTTATTCCAATTATTTACGATGAAAAAGTTACCAAAAATATATGTATATATACCAATAAATATTTGCGAAAAAATGTCTTGCCTATATTTTTGAAATGTTCTAATTATTTTGTTATATCCGTAACTCGTTAAGTAAAGGGAAAAATTACATTCGTGGAAAGGAAGCCTGAGATTCAGCATAAAGATTATAGAGATATAGACGCAGCGCAAGCTTGTTTTTTCATGCTGCCACGCCCACTCTAACACTCACAAGCCGGTCAAAACTTTCACACCCACATTTCTGCAAAATGTTTTGTTTTTTTTTTTATATTTTTATTAGTCTTGTAAATTGCCATCGATCTGCCAAAAAACTCTTGCCACGCCCACAAAGCGCCCAATTATTCTCATTATATTCTTACTTGCACTAGCTAAGTTACGGGTATCTAAAAGTCGGGTTCCCCGACTATAGCATTCTCTCGTGTCTTGTCTTTCGAAATGTAAACTAAAAACATTTAAAATCATAAGCACGATAATATAATTAAAATATATTAGCTATGAATGTTGCTTGTTACCTGTCGCTTACATTATATGCTACGATTAAATTATTAGATTTGTTAAAGTACAGATATTAGATAAATAAATCAGCCGTCAACTTTAGGTAGTTTGTTATGATGTATAATGAATATGTTATTTATCTAAAAACATTCTGTTAAGTTCAATTTAATAAGTCATATAATTGTGCTTGTTAACATCACAAAATAATAATCCCCATATCGTAGAACTTGTGAATCGTTGCTTATATGCGAGAGCGCGAAACACGACCGCGGATGTTAAATCCATTAATTTTGTTTTCCCAAAAAACGACGAACTGAATACATTTTAAAGGACCTCGTTGAAGATTCCATGTATAACTGAGGAGTGGATTCCTGAAATATAATTTCGGGAGTCGGTACCTCATTCGAATCGTATTAGGGTAGGGTACAGGTTAAATATTATATTTTTTCAACTACTTAAATAAGGAATTCACCGTGCACTACTTTACAAGCAAACGCATTCGAATAACAAGATGCATAACGGCCATACATTGCTTTTGTACTATGCAGCTACTTTTGAACATACATTTTAAGAAATATATTTCATTAAAAATACTACGAACATACATAGTTAAAAAACCCTACTCTACTGAATACTCTAATGACAATTAATCCAATACAAAGTTATTTATAAAATACATCATGTGATATTATGTACATAGATTCGGCTTATAATGTATGCTATATTAAAATACATAATTATCACATTAAGGCAATGCAAAACAAGAATTTTGTACATCCTAATCGGTAATTCGGAAGGTGTCGCGGTAAAGTGGAAGTACTCTTGGAAGGCCTGTCGGAATTAGTATGTATGTATGTATGTATTTGTCGAGTTGAAGTGCTGCCACAAGAAGGAAAGTTACCAAACATTTTTGCCGGGCGTGAGACTCTTCGTCATAATACCCCGAAATGCTTCTGCGTTTGTTCCCTAAAATGCTTCTGGGTTCATTCCCTAAAATGTCTATGTAAGAATTCCCTGAAAGGCTTCTGCATGTAATATATATGTACATATGTACATATGTATGTATGTAAATGTAATGTAAAATTTATATCTAAAGTGGAGAAAGTGTTCCTAAAAAATATACATATGTATGTAACAAAGTCTCGGTTTTAGTAATATTTCATTTTTTATTTATAATAAATTAAATTATTTTATTTTATTTATTTTTAAATCCTGGTAGAAGCAATCAATCATCTGCAAGACAATACTGTATTGGGAATAATTACTAATAATAACAACATAATGATATAATAATTAAATACAATGATGCAAATATTTATATACATACATACATACCCGTCAATGCTGTTAAAATTAAATAAGGGAGAAAAGGATAAATAATGGAAAAGACACGACACAAATTAAATTCAAATGAAATATTTATAAACATTATTAGTTATGTGCAACTTACTTGCATAATACAAACCTGAAAGCCGTCACTAAATTTCTAAGAAAACACATACGATCTTGACGATTTAAAATTGAAGGAGAAACTAAACAGAAACGCAAATAGAACAATTGAAATACTTTGCACTTCTATGTCGTGATATGCTTTTCGTAAATACCGTTGTTTAAATTCTGCTTGCCCTTCTTTTGTTCGTACATATGTATGTATATTGAAAAATTTTTATGTATGTATTTTAAAAAATGTGTATTTTCATATTCATAATTTTAAAATGAGATTGTTGTAAAATAAAAATAATACTGAAAATATGCTAGTAATTCTGCAGAGACTGTGTGTTGACAAAACAGGGTTCGGCTTGCACCCGAATGTGCACGATCTTAAAAATATAAGCAATCGGAGAACTACGGATTCTTATTTTTCTTAACATATTAAAAAGAGTACATCAAAATGCTTTAAAGTGGCGCACTCTAGGAAACCTTCCATGGAATGCTTCTGCCAAGCTTCTCCAACGGAAATGGAAACAATAAATTTTTCGTTGTTCTGCGGAAAAAGAAGCGCATTATAATAATTCTTTCCCTCGACACTTTTGACTGGGATTGCTATAGAGGTCTTCGAGAGAGCCGTGTGCAAAATATCGAAGGGCGTTACCCATCTTGTTATTCGAATGGTACAAGTCAGTGCATGTACAGATACCAATATACTAAAAATATATGTATGTACATATACATAAACTACTTTTATGCACGTGTGATAATAACATTAATTTTCTTGCAATAGAACTGATTCATATTATTATAACTGGGTGCTGACGGTGCACGGATACGTGAACCAAATATAAGCATCCTTCTGACGCCTGCCTAATGCATAGACGGATGAACTTCGTGGTAGTAATTTCGGTGTACGTAGCCGACAATATCTAGGAGTTTAACAAAGAATTTATCGATTAATCGAAGTTAATGGAAGTAGTGGAGATTGTCTGACAAATATTATGATTGATTGCGAGGGAATACGACCTCTAGGCTGACGAAAAATGATATCCAAAATTTTTAAATTCTTATTTTTAACCAATGTTTTGAATTTAAATGGTGCATATAATAACCCGGAACTTGTACACACACATTTTATTCAACCTATAAGTAAGCAGTACCTTTGATAAAATGGATATAGTTGATTGTATATATGTAAAAAGAATGTATATATTTTAGATTAGGAGATTTAGGCAAGTCGATCGAACGTCTACAAGATGACCAAATCTGTCACGCCAAGACTTAAAAAAAAATATTAAATTTTTTTTATTACTTCTTATGCCTCTTTCTATTGATTTGTCAAATGAATTTTCAGATAAAGCGTAGTTAGGCGACTAGAAACAATATCAACAATATATGGGAAAAATCGAATATGTTCTGGCTTTTGAGATGGTGGGACTGTTGTTTCAAGATTTTTGGCCGGCGCCGCCATCGTTGTCGTCGTCTTAATCAATTGTTCATTGTTATGTACCTTATCAATCGATCGCTGCTCGCCCATTGAGTTTTCTTAAACCACGTGGTTTTGTCGAAGGTTTCCAAGAAGGTAAAATTCATATTTTCCGTTCTTACAGATCCGCCATGTTTGTTTTTTGGCTGACCCTGCTTCTCCATGGATCACTTTGCTGTAAACTATCGTGGACTTTAAGTCATTTGTGAAAACCACTACACCAAAACTTCTTGCATCGCAGCAGTCCAAAAGTAAGAGGACTTTTTTAAGAATATTTTTGGGGAATGCCATCGGTTCTTCACGGCATAAACTTCGATTCTTGAAAATCACATCGAGGTCATTTTCTTGGCAGAACACCAACAAATATTAATTTCAAATACAGAACCGATCAGCCAGGTGGTAAAGTCCACGACAGAAAAGATATTTTTATTAGAATCAAACACCGCTTTCACCAAAGGCTTGCAACAAATCATCTGCAAACCACATTGCTTGGCAATCACCGAACAACTTTGAAAACGCTTTGTAGGAGCGGGGGATTACAACGCCGGGTAAACGTACTGGGGATCCCACCGTTATAACGGGCGCCTGAAATAGTTCAAAAACCTACCGCAACAGCAATCCTAACAATAGAAGCTGGTCTAAGACTCGCCAAAGCTTTAAGCTATAATGAAGACAAATAACAATGCAAGTACGCAAAAGCCCAATCCTATAAAAATGTGAATATTACAAAATTACCGATTTTAGTTTATTAGTTATAGTGCTTTTATGATTTTGTTACGATATTAATTAAGGTTTGCAAAATACTAACATGGTCAGACCTACTCCACCTATCGACCTTGATCAAGAATATTTATACTTTATATTGTCCGAAACACTTTGTTCCATCTGTTAAATACTATGCAAACTAATACACCAGGAGCATGGGATAGAAAAATATATTCCAGTTGGATACAGAAACTCTATCGATTCAATTTCAATGCATTTCCAGAGCACCGAGCTCTAGACTGACTTCAAAAAAAAACTTCAATGTTGCAAAACTTACTTTTATGTAAAGATGCTGTGAACCCCATTCAGTTAAGTAATAGTATATCCAATACACAAATTGAACTTTTTGCACTTATAACATATCAATCTGTATGCAGGTATTGAGAGCTTAAAGCTGAAAGTTTATGGCAGAATTTTTACGAAAAAGGAAAATTCTCAAAAAATAATGTTATAAATTTTTATTCCGCTGTTCTTTTTTTTACATATAGAATGTAAGCGAAAATTTTGAGTCGGTTGGCTATATTTCGCTTTTTATACCCATTATTCGTAGAGTAAAAGGGTATACTAGATTCGTTGAAAAGTATGTAACAATCACAAGGAAGCGTTTTCGTCCATATAAAATATATATTTTTGTTCAGAATCAATATCCGAGTCGAACTGGCAATGACTGTCTTTCCGTCCGTATGAACGTCGATATCTTAGGAACTATAGAAGCTAGAGCGGTCAGATTAAGCATACAGTTTCTACAGACACAGACGTGTCGCAAGTTTGTTGATTTACTCTAACGGTCACCAATCGCACAAAAGTGTCACGGTCACTCTTTTGAAAAATGATTTGATATTTTTATTAGTCTTGTAAATTTCTATCGATTTGCAAAGAACCTGATTGTTGCTTGTATAGCTGAAAGCTTAATGGACATGCCTGGAACGTTTTTTGGGTCGCAGTTGCAGAAGCAGCTGATGTTGATGGCAGTTCCGTATTATGACAGTTTGTTTATGCGAAATCAGATAATCAGGTTATTTGCGCTAGCTACAAAATATAAATATTTATGCGAAGGGATTCCTAAGTTTTTAGTTCTTTTTAGGCATTACTTGTAGCTTAACGGCTGCGTCAATTAGGTTATTTGGATAAAATACAAGAGCGATTTTTATTTTAGTTTACAGTTTAGTTTTTATTGGTTACGTTTTTTATAGTAAGTCCCCAATGTTAAACTGATTTTACAAAATACATTATTCTTATGACCAAGCTTTTTAGCGGAGACACGTCACAAACAGAAGAAGTGGAATTATTCTGGAAATTATTCCTTTACAATTCGTTTTCGAGTGGAGGTGGTTCCACTCGTAGGAAAGTTATTGTTCTCTTTTGCCAATCGAGGGACTTTCTTTCATAATTCCCCTGTAACGCATCTGTAAGCTACTGAATGCATTCCATGAAATGCTGTAAGAAGTGCCTTAAAGACTTGTGCATGTATTCTCAGGCAAGTATACGAGTATATTTACATTGCATTCCATTGCTTCTGTAAGCATTCCCTAAATATATTTCGATACAAGAATTTGAAAATATTGTAACGCTTCGTCGGTCTAGGGAGTATGCGACATTCACTACAAGAGAAAGGGTGTCGACGGCCCCACTCTGCTTGCTTGGTGCTGGATGTCGATGTCGTACTGCTGGAGTGGTTCAATTCATCTAATTCTAATTGGCCTTCCGGTTCTCGAAATTTAAACGTCAATCGTAGTGAATCGAGTAATCGGTGCGCAGCATGAATTTTCTTACGAAATAGGTAGTGATGAATATGTTTCGATGATAGGACCACTTCTAGCAGTTCTTGCCGAGATACTCAGCAGTTGCGCACTAAATGATTTTCTGTAATATTACCCATGCCCGCTCTTGGCCGAGTTTATTCAGCACTGCGCCTGCACCATAATTGGACGTGTCTATGTCAAGGAAGAATAACCCCTCCGAGGAGTGGAGAGTTAGGCTGTTGGCAGAGTGCGAAGAAGCGAAGCGATAATATTTAAGTGCAGTCGCTCGAAAGATGTCAGAGTGAGAGCGAAGCGAGTTGGGAGCTCAAGCGGTAAAGCGAGAGAACAGTTTGCAACTTGCTTTATTGCTTCAATTCTAATTTCTTCTACTTTTTCAAAAAAAATATAATCAAAAGTCGAAATAGACATCCACGCATAGTTAAAGAACCTTTCTGCGTGGTTTGGTAAGTCCGTTGGTGACCATAGCTTCCGTTACCTCATGCAGTGGACGCGCTATAGTGGCGAAGTCCAAATGCAATTGCGGTAATACGAACAGAGTCCTACGAAGGATCACACTTCTCTTTTGTTTTGTGGAGCGGGTGGCGAGTCGACAACTTTGTTGCTAACTAAATGACCCAGGTAACTAACCTCCGTTCGAAAAAAGTTACATGTTCGGGGACTCAGCTTCAGTCCGACGTTTTGCAATCTACGAAAGACGCTCCCCAGATGATCCAGATGGTCTTCGAGAGTGCACTATGATGTCGTGAAGCCAATTATTGTGTTGGCCAGGAACGGCCCTACAGGTGTACGTAGCTTTGGCGGGCAGAGGCTGCTTTCCGCTATCGTCATCCTCCACGGCGTTTCCAATTGTCTCCACCGTTGCATCTCGGATGAAACCTGCTGGAACTGGGACGGACGGCGTTTCGTAGGCGGGATCTGTATCCTGTATGATTTATCCTTGTTGCTGCAAACTCGGTTTGAGGCTGCTTGGAGTTCTCTTTGGAAGGCGACTCTGTAGGCAAGGGGCCAGGAGGACTTCGGTTGTCTATACAACTTCCTGCACTTCTTCCTTTCGGACCACTGACATGGCCAGGGACATGTTCAATCGTAGGTCGAAAGCAATTCTGCATCCGACACTTCCAGGATCCCCCAATGTAAGGAAAGGTCACCACTCGTACGTTGGAAGCTCGTTGGTTTCTTTCACTAGACGTTGCGTGCTAGCGGAATGTTCATCACATTTCGCTTGGTTTGCGCCCTGATCGTCGCGGGGCTACCTCCGATAGCCCCCGCACGGTCGCCCAGAAAAGTCCGTCCGAAATTCGACCACATTCGCTCGAACTTCTGTTTAAATTTTAGGTTAGGCACCTGATCCAAAGCAACCATTTTTTGTTCGATTATTCGGAACGCATCTGTCGACTCAGACGGTGTCTTACGGCAAAGACGGGCTGAATTCCCGAGAATTTATGTTTTCGTCGACCTAGGAAGTACCGACTGCGGTACGGAAAGCCGAGCGGTGTTGTTCACATTCCCGTCAATACCCTACCCCTCGACAGCACTTAAAGCCGACACACGCGCTAAAATAGTTAGTTATTTTACAATATTTATATTGAAATAATTTCGTAAACATTACTCAGGATTGTTTCGGGATACTTTCCAAGTTATATTATTATTTGGGAATAATTATGATAATTGTATGGGAATAATTAATAATAATAGAAATTCAAAGAAGCGTAATGCAATTAAACTAAAAAAATAGGAGGAAAAGAAAAAATAGTGGAAAAGAAATGAAAAGAAAAACGCATAAATAAATTTAAATAAAATATTTATAAATATTTTTATTTATGTGCTACTTTGTGAGTTGTGATAAATATCTAAGAAAACACTGAAGATCCCAATCCCTACTTTTTTTATATATTTTTTATTCCACATAATTGTACGATGCATGTATGTTAGAAAAAAAGAAAGAAGCAATGTATATTAAAAAAATTCAAGGAAACTGTTTCTCTGTTCTGTGGCAAATGAAGCACTCTTTAATACCTCTTTTTCTCGACGCGTTCCCAAACTTTTGAAATTTTGTTTGTTTAATGCATGCTGGTGTTTATAATAGTCTATTAATACGTACACTGCACGGACATTTTTGAACACGAACACTACAACTACAATCTATATTTTATTCTTTTTATATGAATAATATTAATGCTGATTATTAAAAAAAAAAATTACAAAATCACAAAATGAATTTTTATAATTGTGTTACATTCAAAGGCTATACCAGATCTTAATTCGGATCAATCTTCAGTTTGTACCTCGCCCACACAAAACCTCAACAAATAAAAAAAAAACCCTAGCCAAGATCTTGGTGCCATGTCAAGATATCTATCAATTTATCTATCTACCTACCTATCGTTCTATGACTCAAAAAAAAAACTTCTAATAAATACATCTTTGATGGAAGGAAGTATGTAGAGTAAATTACCGTTGCCACTACAAAAGTAATGTTACTTTTGCTTCAATCTGAGACTATCGCTTTTCCCTAAGTAATGGAAGCGTGTTCTGGTCGTCATGATACCCAAAGTCGGCTAACCTCTAACATAGATAGACTTATACCGCCCAATAAGTTTGCTTTCAACCTTATCAAAGATTTTTGAACAAACGTATAAATGCCCAATAAAGAACGGAAATCAGAAAATGCGTACTCAATACAACAACGATCCATAGTATTACAGATTCAAACTTTCACTTGTTACTGGCACGCTGCTGACCACGTCTGAACAGATAACGCCTTTATGACAGGTATTTTTTATGTTATTTAAGAATTGGCACTAATGGCATTGCAGGACGTCATTCTTTTTGTGTGGAAGTTCGACGTGAATCTTCGAGCTTCGTTTTGTCGGCTTCTGGGTCTATTAATATTCCCCACTGTGTCGCGAACTGAAGCCAGGATCGACAAGACTGTTCACCCAGCAAAACAATACTCGTACATATATATCTAATATGGCCAGAATCGCTTACATCTACTTGTTGCATACTTTTCAACGAACCAGTGTACTTTTTATTTTACGAGTAACGGTTATAAACTTAGCTGCTCTACGAGTTCGACGAACCTTGTGTACCTTTTACTTTATGAGTACCGGGTATAAAAGTCGAGTTCCCCGACGGTCACTTACCGATGGAAAAAGTTATAGAAAACAAACGTGAATGTTTTTTTAATGGTGTTGTCAACTAAAAAAATGAATATAGAAATTCTTGTTAAAATACGCATCGTGTGATATATCACTGCTAAAAATGAATTTTATTTAAAAAGCCCTTGTAGTCTTTAAATGTTGACTTCGAAAATTGAGATCACGTCGGGGTCACCTAATATTTATGCCTAATAACCTAATAATATGCCACATACATATTACATATTGGCATAAATATTAGGTGACCCCGACGTGATCTCAATTTTCGAGTTAAAATTAAAATTTAAAAAATTTGAGTTAATTTTAGTTAAAATGTATAAGAACGCACAAATAGCTTATATTATTGTAAATGTATGTTCTGTTTTATTCGGAGATATAGACCCGACTGAGCGAAAGCTTGTTCTCAAAACATTAACCTATAGATATATGCTTACAAAACTTTGCAAGGTTGAAATTTGAAAATTATAAATCTACAAACATAGTCCGATTTGTATGAGCGTTTCCAATCGCAATTTAGGGGTCTTGAGAAAATGAAATCATGTAAAGTAGCTCGATCTTAAAGAATTTAAGAACATAAGTTCTTTTGAAAAGCCCTCAATATTAAACGTGCATTTTATACTGAACTGAACCGAAGTTTGATATTTGTACAACTTGTCATTAGAATGGTATTTTCTAATGATTTGGGGTACTTGTGTGACTACGTGCAGTTGTCCGGCTCCCGAAAAAAGTTTAAGTTTGACTTGTCCGATAGCTACGGTCAACGGCTGTCTTTCTACTCCATACTATTTACTTTCGTTTAGATGTATATAGGCTTAATACAATACTTAATTTTGATTACAGCTGTTTAACTAGGCCGCGGTTTCTACTCCAAGCGGCTTGAGATTTTTTACCAGCGCCTAACGCTATCAAATTCTTTATTTTGGTAAACATTTTCTTCTTCAACGGTTTCGCCTGATATCTGTTTCGTCTATTATCTAATAAATAAAGCTTATATTTGCTGCGTAGAGATTTTTGTGAACATGATCAGGCAGACAATTCGGATCGTACTCTTATTATCTCTTCTACTATAATAGAAGATACTGCAAGAATCGAGGTGTATTCGTTTAAAAAGTCTACAATTTTATTGCGTTGTCCCCGATGCAAGGCAGTTTAATATTATACTGGAAACTGGAAACACTCCTTAACTGAATTACATTCAAAAGTTCTTTAGGAAATAATCCGGGCAGGGAGATCAGTGGGTGCGTCCTCTGTAGACGTCAATGCGTTTGGGTGTGTTGCCAGCCTGCCTGCGTACCGGATGCTGTGAATGTTGATCTGATCACCAATCAGAGTTATCCGGAGCTCCCTTAGGATAGCGTAATTGATGACGTACCAAGGAAGTCCGCATGCATGCCGAGGAGCACGTGTGTGAACAGTTCTCAGCCTCTTCAGTTGGTGTTTGGAGGCCGCTCCCCATACTAGGATTTATTATAGCTTTGAAGAGGGGGACTTTCGTTGAAAGGTAAAGTTTGCTTGACAGCAGGAGCCTGTCCAGCTTTTGTAGCTTCTTAAGGCCCTATGCCTTTACAGCTGTGATATGGGCCCTCCAAAAGTTTTCGATCCAGGTGGACTCCCAGGAAACTTTAAATTTCATTCCACCATTGTAAGTTAGTGCGAATGTCACACAAGCGGACTTAGCAGTTTATAGCTGTATCCCACTTGGCTGCCCAGATTTTAATGTCGTTCAGACATTCCTGTACTGCGTTCGTGGCTGTTTGCAGCGACTTGTGGGATGGAAGCATAGCTTTGACTTCAGCGTATGTAGCCAAAAGTACCTTGGCCGAGGGAGCACTGGGGACGGAACCGGCATATCTACTGTGTAGAGGATGTACAGGAAAGTGTGCAATGGGGTGCTGAAAGAATAGCCTTAATTTTGTACAAAAACCCCTCGTGAAATACCTTGTTTTTTAAAGTCCAGAAAGACTCCCACCATTTTGGAACTTGGACCGAAAGCTGTGTATTACGTGATTAACAAGGCTGTGAAATTGTTCCAGCAGCCATGTAATGTCTAATGTCTAATATGGGGTATGTCGAAAGGTTTGCGACTTTCGCTCGGTGGCAGTCTTCCGTCAGTTGGAAGGGGGTGAAGGTGGAGAACAAATGCTCAGCAAATGGGTACGTTTTGTCACCATCTGTTTTCGGGCATATGCTGTATGTGTTCCTGTACGGGCGATTGGCAGAGCGACTGCCCCTTTATTCCTCTCGTTAACTAACAGACCGAAAAGTCGCTGCTGTTGTCAGGGCCACCTTCTTTTACAAGGGTGTCGAGGTTTTCCTGTGGTTTTTGGCAAGCATCCGACGAAGTCTGTTTGTGACACTGAGAGGGACTGCTTAGTTGCAGGATCCCCTTTCGCTATGAACTGACTCCTGAGGCTCCTTTTGAGGTTCAAAAGAGCTCTTGCCTCAGGATTTAGTATGGGTCTTCTAATAGTTTTTGGACCTTCTTGGCGCGGTGGTTGCGTAGCCGGCAGTTCACCGAACGACGGCAGCCTCGGCGTGTGTTTAAAAAATAGCATCATTTGCATGCAAATGCAGCACAAATTCACTGAAGGGATATGGTTAGACGAAAGCTCAGTCAGATCTCTTACTTATATCTGTTGGTGTCTGAAGCCCTTTGAGAGGCAAAAACCAATGGCGCTGGGAGTGGCACTCTTACAGAAGGGGTAGCAGGTAGCTTCGCCAGTAGCTACAATTTCGATGCCCTTGTCCGCTAGAAAAAAAGACAAATCATACCTCTGCCACACATTTTGTGGTTGTCCCACCATCTATGCTTGGCGTATTTTCTGCCGAAGTAACAAAATGTTTGCCTCCGCTAACCTGTAGGCTGGAAGGAGACTGCTCATTCGAGAGAGTTGATGGGAGTATATTGTAGACCTTATAAGGGTTTGCCCATTTCCGTAATTCTACAAATGTATTGCGAACAGCTGAGGAAAAGCAATATCTCGTCGACTTTCCAGGAGGCGCCGTTCGCATTCCAGGCAGCAATTGTGTGAGAAGGTGAGGGGAAGGTGCGTCAGATGGATCGCTTGCATGAGCGACTCTATAATCAACATCATCCTGTCGAGTCTCGTGAAGAGCTGTTCCCACTAAGCATCCAGAGTTGTTCTGCTTTGATCGTCCGTGTTATTAGCTCTGGCAAAAGTTTGCTTGCTAAAGGTAGGTGTAATACTTGAAGGAGGCATTGGAATAATCTTCTGTTGCTGCCTATTTTTCTTGTTGAATTGAATATATTTTCTGCAACCTTGAAAATTGGCTTCTTGAGAGTTGCCTTAGTGATAGCAGCATTTAGAAACGTCCGGTCCGAAATTACAGTCCGAGGTTGGGTGATTCTAACCGCGTGCCTAAGTAAGCCTTAGTGCCCATATTGACTGATTGCTTGGCTTTGCCCAGATAGCTTTATGTCTGCAGACAACAGAGATGTTTTTTATAAGCTTGTTTCTTTCATTCAGTTTTAAATCGACGAATCTCATGTTAAGTTGGAGTTGCGTTAATTTGTTTGGTGAGGTGTATATGCAAGACCGTTGTGCCCTTCTTTCTGCAGGCATTCGACGCATTACAATGCGGAAGGTCGTGAAAGTGTGTATCTCTTCGCGGAAGTAGGACCACAGTTCTGTAGTCGCCGGAGGATGTAGTCACCCGATGTTCGAATTCGAGTTTTGGAAAGCAATATCAACTTGTATCCAATATAAAAAGAAGAGAGAATGCTATTGTATATTCGAGTTCCCCGACTATCAGATACTCGTTACTCATAAAAATTTGCAAGACAAACAATGAGACGACAAAAAATCTAAACATTTTTAAAAAATGTGGGCGTGGAAGTTTTGCGCGGTTGTAGGGCGTTGGAGTGGTCGTGGCAAATAGTGCTTGGTAATTTGATAGAAATTTACAAGACTAATAAAATTATTTAAAACAAATTTACAAAATTTATTGTTTAAATGTGGGCGTGGCAGTTTTGGGCGGTCTTGGAGCATTATAGTGGGCGTGGCAAAAAGTTTTTTTCCAAATCGATAGAAATTTACAAAAGTTATAAAAATATAAAAAAATATCAACAGATTTGTAATTGCATAACAGTTACAGCTCACACATGAACATGACTTAAATACAAGATAATATATTTTGCCTCACACCGTAAGATTAAAAATAACAATTTTAATATGTAACACCAAAATATCTATACCTTTGAAAATAGAAACGGAGTACCGGATATATTAGAATATAATAGTTTTAAGCCGTTTGCTTCACTGGGTTGAACAGGTCAAATATTCAATATGTAAATTTTCGCGCATTCCCTTCTATTTCTCCGGATTTTCTGCAATAAAAAACAACAGATTTTCCCGACTATCAGATACCCGTTACTCAGGAAGTGTTAATGCGAACGCGAAATTTCATAATTTTTCTGGGATATCAATTGCGGAATAAAATGAAAAACAATACAGAAATTGTTTAAAAGTGTGGGCATGACGGTTTTGTCCTTCCGGTTTTGTCCGGATGGGCGTGGCCACAGTGTTTTTGGTATACAGAGCGGTTTGTGGGCGTTAGAGTGAATGAGTCAACAAACTTGCGCTGCGTTTGTGTCTCTGAAAACTGTATACCTACCTAATCCTAACTCTAGCTTCTATAGTCCCTGAGATCTTGACGTTCATACGGATGGATGAACGGACGGACGGACATGGCCAGATCGACCGGCTCAGATCCTCATCACGAATAAATATACTTTATATTGTCGGAAACGCTTTCTTCTGCCTGTTACGTTTTTTCAAAGAATTTCTTATCAACGTTTAGTGGGTGTGTAAATCTGCCAGAGCAAATTTGCGCTGCGTCTACATCTCTAAAACTGGTATGCCTTTGTAGACGTTATGGTTCCCGAGATCACAGCGTTCATTAAGACATTCATGACAAGATCGATATGCTACAAATAAATTGGGGCCACTCTTTTCGGTATTCTAACAAAATGTTGAAATTCCGTACTAGCACACCTCCAAGCGACGTAGTGGGAGAGAAAATCGACTATTGCGCCTTCTCTCGTTTTCGTTTAATATTTCCTTAATTGATGGTTGAAGTGCTATATCAAACGCAAATAAGATATACATATAATATTTACACTAGATCAACTAGGCTTATTATATTATTAGGTCATGCAGCTGTTTGTTGTAGCATTTTTTGAATATAAGGAGCATTGGTAACAATTGCCAGCCATTTGATATTTTAAAATACGCAAAACTCCACCATTTTCAAACCACATTTCTACTTAAACTCGACTTATTTCACGATACTCAACTAAACTATGTTTCTGTTTCGCTTTTATTACGTTTTATGTCAGCTACGTTTACTAAGTGCAATTTAAACAATTGAATAAATTATTAACTTAACCGTAATTTTTATGTTAATATAAACACTTAATTTTAACAAAAACGAGCAATATAAGCAATACAAATTCTTACAACTTCCCTGAATAAGGTTTTGTTGCATGTGTTGTAAATTAACGTATAACGTAAATGAACGTATATATATTTTTTTTAGATATTTTTACATTAAAAATATACACTAATAAATATAAAATTTTTATTTTATTACTGAGCATAGAAATACATTTGTAAAATAAATGCATATACATACATTAATATTAAAAATTATGCTATAACTTATTGCAGGTTGATCTGAGGCACATGGATGAACAACAGGGCAGCAACGTTGTTGCTGTGGGTGTGGACCTATCTGAATTTTATATGTCTGTGGAATGGGACATTCTCGAAGTTCCAGCTGTTAGGTAAATAATTTTATTAACTTATTATGTTGCCCGTTAACCAAACCAATATTTTATTTGTGCATTTGATCATATTACGCATTCCAAATCTTTAATAATCCCATATTTAATCTAGATAGTCCCCCAACAACTATACTTCTATACTACTACTAGAACAAGAAAAAATCGTTTAAAGAATAAATTCTCGCTGTTGGACCATCTTTGAGCGCCTTTTAGCATGGGTTGAGGAAGAGGATCTCAGTGAAGATTCGTAAATTCGTAAAAATTTTACGCTTTCGATTTGAAATCGAACAATCGGAGCTCCGGTTTTCGTATTCTTAAAATTTTTCGATTTGTAAAACGGTCACTTTTGTCTGGCCGAAATTCCTTTTTTATATCAAATATCGAGAAATATCAAATATCAAATTGTCGAGACCCGACAATATGTCTTACCGACAAACTAGACTTTTCTTTGTTCTATTGTAGGCGTTTATTGGTCATATACAGTATACATTTGTAGATGTCACATATCTGAATGCCAATGGAAAATTCAAAAATAAATGGAAAACAAGAGGATGCTATAGTCGACTTCACCGACTTTTAGATTCCCGTTAAAGTGGGTGTAGCAAAAAGCTTTTGGGCAAGTCGATAGAAATTTACATGACTTATTAAATTATAAAAATATATCCAAAAATTGTTCAAAAATGTGGGCTTGGCAGTTTTGAACGGTTTTAGAGCGTAACAGTGGGCGTGTGCAAAAAGTATTTTTGCAAATCAATAGAAATCAAAACTAAAAAAAAATTTCAACACATTTTTCAAAACTGTGGGTGTGGCAGTTTTGTGCGGCTTGCGGGCGTGGCAACATGGGTAAACAATTATGCCCTGCGTCTTTGTCTATATCAATAGCTATTAATAAAATGTTAAATTTTAGAAAAGAAACCATAGCTAAAAATAAACAAGAAGAACATAATTAGTAAAATACAAAATAACATTTTGCAGGAATGAAAAGTTTTATACTTGTTGCGACGAACCATACTTGGACATCACATTTAATATAACAATGAGAAGGAAGACGCTTTTTTATACTGTTAATATAATAATACCGTGCATGGGAATATCATTTTTAACTGTATTAACATTTTACCTTCCATCGGATAGTGGAGAAAAGGTAATTTAAAATGTATTCACATATAACTTTTTAAAATTAAAATACATATATAAATTGTCGTTACAGGTCACACTATCTATCTCCATTCTTATTAGTCTTCACGTGTTCTTTCTTTTGGTGGTTGAAATTATACCACCAACGTCATTGGTTGTTCCTTTGCTGGGAAAATACCTAATATTTGCCATGATACTTGTGTCTATCAGGTAATATTGAATTATATTATAAATAAAATTAAACATAACATTTTTTATAGTATCTGCGTGACGGTTGTTGTTTTGAACGTTCATTTTCGTTCACCTCAAACTCATAAAATGGCACCCTGGGTTAAGCGCGTCTTTATTGACTTTTTGCCAGCGTTTTTATTCATTAAAAGGCCGACGTACAACTTTGAAACGAGGTAAGAAATTTTATAAATATATTATATTTAAAATATTGTCAGTGAATATACAACTTTGTTCATTCGTTTTTTTTTTTTAATTAAATGCATTCTTATTTTCTAACTGAATCCTTTTGGCTGATGGTCAATACTACTCTTTCTTCATCCAGCTGTTTTACTGCAAGCTTGTTTATCAATTCGTTGCAGACGGTAATTAGCATATCATTTCATGTTGAAAGCTTAAACGGCGTGATCTCGTGCTTCTTGGTTCAGTATTATTATTGATTTGCTGAATTCTTCTAACGTATTTATACCAAACAATAGGGCTGTCATAGCTCAACTTCGGGAGCCTTGGTACGACGATCTTGTGAACTTGTTCGACTAGTACGACAAAGATGTAAAAGCAGTGCATCTATTAGGTACTGTACGGCGAAGATTCCCGAAATTAACTGCTTGCTTCTCGAAGCAGGTTAACACTTCATCGACACCTGTGCTACGAGTTGGGTAGAGCCAAAAACCATCACCTTCGACAAGGCGCTTGGAAATCGTCTCCATGGAACCGACGTGATCCATGTTGTACATAACCTAACCCATCTTATTCGCCTAAGCATTAACAATAATGATTCTCCACGATTCGCTCTGTTTAGTCTTTTACCTTGGGAATGAAGTATGATCCTTGTTCTTCCGGGTATAGAAATGTCTTAGAAAGTGTGTGGCGTAAATGTATCGCTTATATATCGATAAATATTGAAAGACAAATAATAAAGTCAAAACCCATTTTTAAAAGTGTGGGTAGTTTTGTCCGGTTTGTAGGCGTAACAAAATTTTTTTTTTTGCAAATCGATAGAAATGCACAAGACAATAAAAAAAAATTAAGAAAATCGAAACATTAAAACTTCAAAGCGGGTTGTCTCGCAACTTTTTAGTTCTCATATATATAGAAAGACATGTCCAGTTTGACTCGCATCAGGATCCGATCAAAAATATATATGTATGTTAGGATTTTGCGTTGAGTATTAGTTTTATTTAAGAATTAAGGTGATTTTGGTTTTACACATTATGAAGGAAGGTACAGAACTTCTATATTACACTTATGCGAAAATAATGAACCCGATATATATCGGGGTTAACGATATGTGTCGTAAAGATCAACGTGCTGTCATTGTGCTTAGAATACTTTCCCTCAATTGGTGTGTTGATCGACTGGACGTATACCCAAGTCAATATGACTGCTGGCATCTTGGTGTAGTGGTGGATGAAATAAGATAGCGAGCAAGTTGACCAGCTCCTCGGTTGTCGTTCTGGATGACAGTCGTCTTCGGTTTCCCCAAAAATTCTTCTTGAATGCTTCTTAGATGAACCGCTTCACTGAGGAGTCAGACAGAGCCATGCATTTGCTTTCGACTCTCCCAAAATATAAAACCTGTGAAAAATCTGCGATCTGCGTCAATTTTTGGGACCAAGTCAGAATCTGCGTAGCCTACTAGGTCTTCACCACTTTGGTTATAAAGCAATCAATGGATTTGAGTGGATTTAAAATAGCGTAGTTCTTTTTTTGCCAATCTAATTTTGTAATAATTATAATTTTGGGTTGAGTTTGAAATAATTTGGTGCGTGCCACAAATGCTGGTTGTTAGGCATCTGCAGTGTATAGGTGGGTCTAAATGATTGCATGTATTGATTGGGTTGGGAGGATTGAGAATATTGTGGAAAACCTGGTCGATATTGAATTTGGGTATCTGTATTGAATTTGTTTAATTTTGAATTCAGGTAAGGATTTGAGTTTTTTATACGGATTTCCGAAATTTTATTCAATTCAAAATTAGTATGTTCTTTATAAATACGCTCACTTTATGCAACAGTAATTAACGATCTTAAGTCTGTAATATCATGATGACCCACAATAGTAGGTAATTGTATTGGTAGTTTTCTAATCAGTATTTTAATGGAATCTTTGATTGCTTGAATACAAATAAGAAATTCAGTTTGGTTATCTTCCAGGTGAAATTTCGAAATCAAGATTTGACGTCGCCTTTTCGCGGAATGCTCTCAGATTTCCTTTATAATGTGTCTCCCTGAAGGTCTGCAGTAGCTTGCAGTTTAGTGCTTGAAGCTTGAATTTTGCAATTAGTTTCTCTTCAATGGTAGACCAATCTTCGACATTCCGAAGTCCCAAGGATTGCGTTACGTGTCCGTCCAAGTTCACTTTAATAGCTCCAAGTAGAATCCTCTGTTGTCGCACATCGTTAGTTTGGTAGAGTAAAATCACGTAGTCCTCTCTGCTTATGAAGATGTAAAGGGTTTCTGGATCATCCCCAATTTATGTTCTTCATGTCTTACGGGCAACGGACAGGTTGTTATAGTTCAGAGCCACGATTTGAAGTGCGGCAATAGTTGGTTCTGCAGTTGTAATTGTAGATTTTTAATTTTTAGTGTTAGAAAATATCTTTTTTTAAATGTTGTTTTTTTTTTTTTTTTTGATTTTGATTTGATTTCACTTAAAAGTGTGCTTTACTTAACTTTCGTAGGATTTTATATGTTGGTTTGGACTTTATGTTTTATGTTTGTTTTTAGTTTTCTAGTTCTACTTCCACTTTTTGAGTTAGACATCTAAATTGGAATTGTAGTCCAATTCAAAGAGTTTTTCCGTATTTGTGTTAAGAATTGAATCGGTCTAAAAAAACTTCTTACTTTTTGCCTTTCGGCGCCTAAATCGGGATGCAAACCGTATATTACCCCATTATTCCAGTAGACTACTTTTAATTAATTTACCGTCCCTAGCTAGCCGTAGAAGTATGCTTGGAACAGTCTTTATTTTTAAGCTTATTCGTGGTGCAGTTGAGAGTCCCGACTTGATTAGTCGGCTTAACTTCTCGGTTCCAAGTAGTTTCATTAGAAACTATATACCCCTTATCTATAATCATTGTCTGACTATAATAGACTTTATCCTATTATCTGTAATCTTAACTCTCTGCCGCTCTTAAAGCAATCGATTTTAACTTTTTTATTACATAATTAGATCCTACTAACAGTAATATTTAATATAGGTTTTTTACATTATATTCATTTTCTCGTTCCTGTTCTCTTTTTTATATCACGTCTATATCTTCTCGCGAATCGAGCCGTACGATACCCGGCAGCGCCCCTCGGTCGGTTGAGCGGGAGGTGTAGCCGTGGGACCCGTGCGATTCATTAAAAAAAAAATATTTAAGAGAACTAGTTTAAAATATTCCACTTTCACTTTTTGTGTTGGAAAAACGAATTGGAATTATAATCCAAGTTGAAGGGTGTTCGCGTCTTTGCGTTCAGGAATTTTCCAAAAAACTGGAACTGATTATAAAATTTAATTTATTTTCTACTTAAGTTTATTTTTTCGGATAATTTTTATGTTCTACCGACTGCGCCAGTCAAATGTTTGCATTTTATTGTTGACTAAGGACAACGCTAAGAAATAAGTTTTCACGTTTTTATTCATTTGATCTCAGCTTAAGACTTAAGACTCTGTAATTCTTCCGAAAGTGTTGATTATGTGAATATACCACCGAGATCGCCCGCTTGGGATATTGATTGAATACAATGAGTCAATGTGATTTGTGTGGTTTTTGCGACTCTTTTGACAGTGCTAATCACGCGAATACTGTGGGAATATTAGTTAAAAACTAAATGTTATATCGCCCGCTTGGGATATTGATTGTAGTGGATGTGGATTGTGAATAACAAATTTTCGCTTAAAATAACATTTCCAATCTTAACTTTATATTTTTTTATTCTTATTATTTTGCTTCAATTTATTTTTATATCGCCATTTAGTTCCTGACAATTTTAAGAGATTGAAGTTCCAGTTAGATTCCAAGTAAATATTATATTTGTTTTGGATTCTTACGCATAATTATATTTTTAACTCATTCATTGTTAACATCTTTTTTGTCGTGATTATAAATTATATTCAAAATATAATTGTTGATCTGAATAGTCCAACTGATACCCATCATGTTCAGGATAGCGAATTATTTTAATGGTGTTATCTTATTATCTTGTTATCTTGTTAATAGGGATATGTAAAATGAGTAAAAATTCGTTATATTTGTTGTCAATCCAAGTTGATGATTTGATGAAAAGTATATTTTGGTTGTTAATGCTTTCTAACTTGTAATTGAGTAAATTCGGATTAAAAGCCCAGGATGTGAAAGTTGCATGCCCATTTCTATGTCTTTAATAAATTGCATAAGTTGTACACAAGGTTCCTGTGGAAGCTTAACGGTATTAGTTATCTTTTGTTTCTTAAATTGTGTTTTGTAGTATTTAGTGTTTATTTTTTAATCTAAAATTGGATGCCCAGCGTATAAGAATAATTTGGGTTTACCTATCTGAACAAAAATGCACATTATTGTGTTCCTGCATTATATTTAGTCCTTGTTTTAATTTGCTCAAGTGTACCGAATTTGGAATAACTGTCAATGCAACTGATGAATAAATATCTACCACAAACTTGTATCGGCAATGTTCAGGATTAGGAGTGCTTTTATAAGGCATTTTGGTGTTTCTATATTCTATCGATAGAAATCAATAGAAATTTACAAAAGTTATAAAAAAAAAAAAATATATCAACAGATTTGTAATTGCATAACAGTTACAGCTCACACATGAACATGACTTAAATACAAGATAATATATTTTGCCTCACACCGTAAGATTAAAAATAACAATTTTAATATGTAACACCAAAATATCTATACTTTTGAAAATAGAAACGGAGTACCGGATATATTAGAATATAATAGTTTTAAGCCGTTTGCTTCACTGGGTTGAACAGGTCATTTTTTAAATGTATGGGGGTGGCAGTTTTGGCGGGTTTTAGGGCGTTAGATTGGGCATGGCCCACTCGACGTTCATACGGACAGACGGACAAGGCTAGATCGACTCGGCTATTGATCCCGATCAAGAATATATATAATTTATAGTATCGGAAACGCTTCCTTCTGCCTGTTACATACTTTTTACTCTACGACTAACGGGTATAATAATGTCAAATTCTACAATAATTAAATTTTTTTTTTCAGTAAATTACTTTTAAAGGACACACATGCTTGCTTTTATCCTTATTATTCTGCAACAAATATCGATCGACTCGTGTCTTCAGGATACAACAATAGTCTGCCAAAAGAAGATTTATCGCAAAGGAAAGTATTACTTATTTGCTATTTTTATTACAGTTTCGCTATTAATAACTTGTGGCATATGAAACGACATGTGTTGGGGGAGGTGGGTACATTATATAAATTGATTTTAGTTTTCCAAGCCCTAAAATGACTTTCGAAAGAACATATTAATGTTCGATGTTCATATCGATCAATGACCGGCAGAAACCTCTCTTTAAATTTTCTTAACCCTTTATTACATCTCTCTGCACTTCGTAATATAGCAAATATGTTCCTCTACTTCTTCTATTGGTTGGCCATGTCTTGCCACCCTGTGCCTTGAGCAATATAAACTGTAAAACTGACGCCTCAGGCTACAATTCTAAAGCTTGCTTGCTTATGTAGGTGGACCTTAGAACTTGTCCAAACATGTCTGCAACTCCGAATTCGAGAAACACTTCACTTTATGAAGCTCCTCAACTTTTCCAGCGTTATCTTAAAATAGTTACGACCCCTAGTATTAGGTCAATAAGCCGCGAATGTTTTGATAACAATGCAGTCAGAGAGAATTAGTTTGCCTTAATGTATGAGATGTAAATCTTAATGTAACCTCGTGTGCAGCTACGAAGTAAGTTTTCAAAAGACATTCGTTATCTCGCATTTTCGTGACATACGTAATACCGGTAATGTTTGCGGCCAAGAAATCTGCATTTTATCTTTGTGGAAGCTCCACACTGACAGCTAATCCTAAACCCGCATCATCGATCTGTGAATGCTAGAACTTTTGCTAATCTCAGTATTCCTTAAACAAATATGAAGTGATCGCCGCACAGTCTTATAGGATCCGAAATGGACTTCCAAAAAAAGAAAACGCGAATACATACATACATACAATGCGCGTCATCAGATTAGCGACCCCAGCTGTATGCCTCCGTTTCATCTTATGTTCTCTATTTTTCCATTGCACGTAAATCTATCAATGTTATTATTTTTTGTTCACTGATATTCCCTCTCTCTTTGAGGAAAAAATAAGGTCCTGAGAAGAACTGTTATCTTTTTAATTCTGCTTTGTTTTACTTTCGGCGAAAAATTGGACAAGTATTGCATCATCAGATTAGCGCCCCCGAATGCAGTTTTAAATATCTTCCATAATTTGAATGGTAGGACAACAAAATTTGTTATGCTGTTCAATTGAAAAGTTTGCTTTAATTTTGCGAAAAAAAATTGGAAGAGGAACGCTTTTATCCTTGCAGGAAAAATCCGATATCATAGCTTTCTATGAATGCGGGCTGTCTTTTTATAAAATTGCAGAAAAAACGGCAGACATCGCAAAACTATAGCCAATTTTATTAAAAACAAGTAAACTTCTTGCAATACCTTGCAATTCCCACGACCCCTCCGCCAAAATTCGAGAAAAAAGTGGTGAAAACCCGAGCAAATCGTTGATTCAAAGTTGATTAAGAAAGCTAAACATTTAAATATATATATATATATATATATATATATATAAGGTATATATATATAAGGTATATATACCTTATACGGTTACATACTTTACAAAGAATCTGGTACCAATATTATTTTACTCTACGAGTATAACAAATAAAAAGAATTTGACTTGAATTGGAGTTAAAGTAAGAACAACGCCTTTATTGATTTAAATCCAATTAGCAACAAAACTACCTAAATGTTGGTTGAACTGATCCAGTCTTCTTAGAATCACAAGTGCTGGGTAGAAGTGGAAGCGATTGGCAAACGGATTAGAATAGTTCTGCTGGGCAGCTCTGCGCGTGCAGCAAAGCTTAGCTTGCATATTGGCATATTGTGTATTTGGGGCTTATTCAAAATGTTAATATTATTGTTGTTAACACTTTTCCCTCTACTTTTTGCTTGTCGTCAAGCGGTCACTAGAAGTAGGGAATCTTGTTGAACTGAGGTAGCTGATGTAGTCATTTAATAAAAGATTGCTCGGAAGTTCATGATGCCATGTGTATACAGCCTGCAATGGCAATTGCGTTGCCACTTGGCGCTATTTAAAATTTACCCACTTTTTCTGGCCAAAACCCATTTTCTGAAAGTAGGTCGAATAATATAATATTAAATGCATGCATTCGTAATTGACCCATATTTAGTGTAAATATAAAATATAAATAAATAATAAATAAATAATAAAATATAAAATAAATTTAGATGGCACCACACTTAGAAATCAGCTGTTCTGCGCACAAAAAAGTTGTAGTATCTTTGTAACCAAAGCGTTAATTCACATTCTATAAATGTGTAGTAGGCTAGAGGTACACATACATAAGTTCAGTTCATAATAGCAACATAGTATATAAACATTAAGTACTTGTTCGCTTTCGGGTGGCATTCTCTCTGTTTCGCAACATCGGCCCTGTAGCAACAAGCATAGAGGCAGATCGCAAACGGAGAGGGAGTCAGTCGAATGCTAAAGCTGAACACGGAAAGTAACAAATAAATCAAAGAGTCCAACTCCTGCCTTTGTGTGTTTTAGTTAATTAAGAGGATATATAATACCCCTACAATATCAGAAGTGGGCCGATCACGAGCCAAAGAGAAAAAAAAAATGAATATAAGCAATGCATCGACGGCGCAATTGAAAGGATGGTTGGGTGAAGTAAAAGAACCAACCACGGGAACAAAAAGAGAATTGATTTTGCGTTTGAATAATTTAACAAACGAAAAGCGAAATCAATTGAAATTATTATTAAAAAACGAGGAAGAAGATTTCGACGGAAGAAGCAATAATAATGTTCAAAAAGGAAAAAGAAATAACGGAAAAGACGACGAAAGTGACAGCGAAGCTGGAGATAGCAACGAAGACGGCGATGAGAAGAGCACTGTGCGCAACGACAAAAGTAACGGCGAATATGACGACAAAAGCGGGATACGCAGTTACAAGAACAACAGTGCAGACGGCGCCCGCAACAACAACAGCGGCGACGGGAATAGCGACGAAAACGAAGTTTGCGACAGCGAAGACGGCGGCGGTGAGAAAATGAACAAAGAATGTGGCAAGAATAAACGAAATACAGTGGGACAAGCTGTGCAAAATATGGATTTATTATTGCGTATGGCAACCGAGGCAGTAAATGAATTTTCGGGAGATACATGTACGCGCAAATGGATCTTACAGGTGAAAAACATAGCCAGCGTTTATGGAATAAAGGAACCGTATATAAAGATGTTGATTGTAAGATAAAAGGAAAAGCATGCATGTGGTTGCATGCAGATCCAGAACGTGTATTGCTACCAACGGAGCAGTTGGCGGCTGAGCTAATATCAATGTTTGGTGAGAGGAAGTCGAAGTTAGAAACAAGGCGAAAATTTGAGGAACGAAAGTGGACAGCGAGCGAAAGCTTTGTTGCTTATGCAGACGATAAGGTGATGCTTGCACATGGAATAAACATGGATAAGGAAGAATTGGTGGCGCTCCTCATTGAAGGTATTCCGAATCAAATGCTACGTAACCAAGCCCGTATCCAATGCTTTGAAGATATCCAGCACATAAAGAAGGCATTTGCGGAAGTGAAACTACCGAAAGTGGATGAAGCAGACAAGAAGGTGGCATCGGTGAACAATAATAGCAGCACACTCTTGCGTTGTTTCAATTGTAATTCGAAGGGACACTGGGCCAAAGAGTGCAGGAAGCCAAAGCGCGAAAAAGGGTCATGCTATGCCTGTGGTGAGATGGGGCACTTTGCAGCAAAGTGCCTAAAAAACAAGAATGGGGATGAAAACAATTACGTAAGATATTTTGAAATTAATTTTATGAACAATGCTAAATCAAAATTTATTACAGCATGCCTCATAGACACGGGAAGCCCCATTTCGTTCATAAAAATTAGTAAAGTACCCAAAGATGTTATTGGAGTACCAGTTTTAAGTTCATTTTACGGATTAAACAAAAGTAAACAAAAGTTGAATAAAATACACTTTAATTTAATAATGGTGGCAAACGAGTCTATGAATCATGATGTAGTATTGGGAAGAGATTTTATGGAAGCATGTAATTTAATCTTGAATCTGGACACCTTGAAAATTATTACAGTGGATAAAATTGAAAGTCGATGTAACAAGAAAAGCGATAAAATGTTAAAGGAAGAAAATATGTACAACAATAATAAAACAGTTAGCGATAGTGTTAGTCAAGGTAGTAGTAAAAGTCAAATGAGTAGTGACACGGTTAAAAATAAATTAGAGAAAGCTGTCAATGCTGAAATAAGCAAAGTGGAGAGGGAAATGTTTGAAATTAATGTAATAGACGACTCAATTGATTACAAAATAGGTGATCAGGTGGATTATGGTATAAAATGTCAATTTATTGACTTTGTAGAAAACTGTTATGTTAATAAAGAAAGACCGAATGAACCGGAGATTCGGTGCGAAATACAATTAAGATTAAATGACCTAAAACCGTTTAGTTGTTCTCCTAGAAGATTAGCATATACTGAAAAAGAAAAGCTGCAGATTATCTTAGATGAGTATCTAAAAAACGGAATTATTAAACCGAGTGATTCAGAGTATGCATCTCCGATAGTGTTAGTGAAAAAGAAAACAGGAGACCTAAGGATATGTGTTGATTACAGAAAACTTAACAAAACAATGGTCAAAAATAATTATCCTTTACCATTGATTGATGATCTGTTGGATAGATTAGTAAATAAAACGATATTCTCGAACTTAGATCTTAAACATGGCTACTTTCATGTTTTTGTAAATAAGGAATCAATGAAATATACATCTTTTATGACGCCTTTAGGACAGTTTGAATTTTTAAGGATGCCAATGGGGCTGAAAAATGCACCGGCGGTCTTTCAGAGATTTATTAATAGAATTTTCGAGGATATGATAAGGCAGGATAAAGTTAATATATATATGGATGACATTATGATAGCTAGCAAAGGAATTAAGGAACATATGGAAGTACTTAGGGAAGTTTTTGACAGGTTGACGAGGAACAAATTAGAGCTGAGAATGGATAAATGTGAGTTTCTGCAATCGAGTGTACAATATTTAGGATTTTTAATAACAAGTAAGGGAATACAGGCCAATGACAAGGGAATAGAAGCAATTAGAGATTTTCTAGTACCAGATAAGGAGCATGGTGTCAGAAGCTTTTTAGGATTGTGTTCATATTTTAGAAGATTTATTAAGGGTTTTTCAACGATTGCAAAACCTTTATATGACTTATTAAAGAAAGACAAAGAATTTTCGTTTGAAGAAAAAGAGTTAGAATGTTTTGAGACACTTAAGAAAAAGTTAGTGGAAGCTCCAGTGTTAGGGTTATATTGTTATAAGGATGAAATAGAGTTACATACAGATGCAAGTGCACAAGGTTTTGGTGCAGTGTTATTGCAAAAGAAATAGGATATGAAATGGCACCCTATATTTTATTACTCGAAAGCCACAACAAAGGATGAGGCCAAATATCATAGTTTTGAACTTGAAACATTGGCCATCGTGTATGCATTAAGAAGATTTAGAATCTATGTACAGGGAAAGAGATTTAAAATTGTTACGGATTGCAACGCATTAAGTCTAGCGTTAAATAAAGTAGAATTAAACCCTAGGATTGCGAGGTGGGCATTAGAACTATTAGAGTACGATTTCGAGGTAGTTCATAAAGCAGGAAAGCATATGCAACATGTGGATGCATTGAGCAGAAATATGAACATATTAGTGATAGAAACTAATACTTTTGAAGATAATTTAATTATTTGTCAAGCAAGAGATGAAAAGTTGAAAGATATTAGGAAAAAGTTAGAGAAAACGGAAGATAAAATTTTTGAAATGAGAAATGGTGTACTTTATAGGAAGGCAAACGGTGGAAGATTGTTGTTTTGTGTACCAGAAGAAATGGTAGAAAAAATTTTATATAAATATCACAATGAATTAGGTCACTTAGGGAGAGATAAGGTTATAGATGCTATTGGTAAGATTTATTGGTTTTCGAATATGAAAGAAAAAGTTGTTAGGCATATAGGAAATTGTTTGAGATGTGTGGCATTTTCACCGAAGTCGGGAAAAGAAGAAGGAAAGCTGCATAGCATCCCAAAAAGAAATGTGCCGTTTGAGATAATACACATCGATCATTACGGACCAGTAGATAACGGTAGAATAAAGAAACATCTGTTTGTAATAATAGATGGATTCACTAAATATGTTAGGTTATACGCAACAAAAACAACGAACACAAAGGAAGTGATTCTAGCGTTAAAGGATTATTTTAGATCATATAGCAGGCCGAAATTTATAGTATCAGATAGGGGGACCTGCTTTACATCCGAAGATTTTGCAAAATTTATGGGAGAGTATAATATTAAACACATACAGATAGCGACAGGTTCACCCCAGGCCAATGAACAGGTGGAAAGAGTCAATAGAATAGTAGGTCCTATGATAGCTAAATTAACAGACATTGAAAAGGGATTGCATTGGGATGCAGTTATTGAAGACGTAGAATTTTCTCTGAATAATACCAAACAAAGAAGTGTAGCGCAATCTCCCAGCAAGATGTTGTTTGGAATTGAACAAAAGAGAAAAGTTGTTGATGAATTAAGACAAAAATTAGAAGAGTTAGATAATGTTAGTGAAATTAGAGACTTGAAAGAAATTAGAAGAAAAGGATCGGAATCGCAATTAAAAGCACAGAGGGATAATGAAAAAAGATATAATAATAAGAAAAAAGAAAGTACGCAGTACAAAGTAGGAGATTACATTATGGTTAAGAATTTCGATAGTACAGGAGGAGTTGCTAGAAAGCTAATACCTAAACATAAGGGTCCATATGAAATAGAGAAGGTATTGAAAAATGATAGGTTTTTAATTAAAGATGTTGAAGGTTTTCAATTGGCGCGAAATCCATATCAAGGTGTCTGGAGTAGTCAAAATATTAAACATTGGATAGGGAGTAGAAAGTAAATTTGTATAATTAAAGATAAGAAAAGTAAAAAAATGTAACAAATAGCGGCTAAGAACAATGTAATAGTTATAAGTTGGAAATTTCGACAAGATCAGGTGATCTTAAATGTCAGGATGGTCGAATTGTAGTAGGCTAGAGGTACACATACATAAGTTCAGTTCATAATAGCAACATAGTATATAAACATTAAGTACTTGTTCGCTTTCGGGTGGCATTCTCTCTGTTTCGCAACATCGGCCCTGTAGCAACAAGCATAGAGGCAGATCGCAAACGGAGAGGGAGTCAGTCGAATGCTAAAGCTGAACACGGAAAGTAACAAATAAATCAAAGAGTCCAACTCCTGCCTTTGTGTGTTTTAGTTAATTAAGAGGATATATAATACCCCTACAAATGGTACTTTAATCAGTGGGGCTTTTATTAAAGCAAAAAAAAAACCGTGTTGTACCAAAAATTTACTAGAAAAATGAGTTGCATTAGAAAAATAATTTTTGATAATGACTAAACTTTCATACGGAATTTAAAGTCTAGACCGTCAATTAAATGTACCTCATGTTGTAGCTTATTTAATTCTTGCTTAGATAATTGTAATTTCAAATGAATTTTAGCTTTTAGGACCTAACCCTACCATTTCATATTCAGAGTAATCTTATGCTAAAAGGCGGTTGCTATATTTTTTTTATTATTTTTATTATTATTTTGTTGTTATTATTTGAAAATATATATTATTATATATATTATTATCAATATACAATAACTAAATGATTTTTTTACTTAATATAATAGAATATTGGAATAGAAGAAGCATGCGAAATTATAGAATTCTCTATACGAAAATTACTTAATTAAATATAATGGGCGCCCTCAGTTTTTGGGATTTTCATAGATATGGTCTAGTGTAAGTAAACTAAATATCTTTCTGCGCTCTGGAGTTACCAACTAAAAAATATATAACGATCGGTGCCACGCCCACAATTTTTAGTATCATAAAAGGTATGGTCTAGTGTAACCCAATGAACTTCGTTCTGCAGTTATTAATTTAGACCAGAAAAAGTGGGTCAATTTCCTATAGTCACGTGCCAGTTCCGGCTCTATCTGTGGTCGGTAGATGAAATTATTAAGCTTTATTTAGGTGTAGTGTTTAAATTTTCGTATCATACAATTTAATTAACTTCAATTCGTATAATCATGACTACTGTTAATATTAATAATAACAATGGTAAATATGTGGTGAAAAATATATTTATAATTTTAATGGGTATATTTTATATTTTGTTTTTCTAAGTGAGTCCATTTAAATATTCTAAGAAACTTTTACTTACTATCGCATATTTTATTGATTTCATTTGTACAATTTCTTGTCTTGTTAGCTCATTTATTTAATATTAGATTATTATTATTATTAGAGTATTCGAGAATTAAATGATTTTCTGTCTGTCCGTCCGTATGAATGTCGAGGTCTCAGAAACTTTAAAAGATAGAGCAAACAATTCTAGAGACATAGACGCAGACGCAACTGCCACGCCCACACTTTTCAAAAATGTTTTGAAATTTGTTCATTTTTGTGGTACATAAGAAATTTTGAATTTCTCGTATTTCTTTTGAATTTCTTTTCAACCATTTTGTGGTTTACACACTTGCTTATTGTTGGAGATGGCTGAGTTTTAATTCCTCAAAATAAAAAAACTAGAAAATTATTTTATTTGGCAAAAATCAATATGTCTATTAATTAATTAAATTTACTTACAGTTCGTATTTTGTATAATGTTATCAAAATATCTTTTACTTTAGCATTACGGCGAATGGACCATTTGGAGGAAGTTGTCAGGTTCATGGCCCAGTGCCGCCACTCACCCATTGTAGTTCAGACGAAATAGCCGCCGTCCCCGATATGGATATCGGACCCTTAGGGATGAAAAGTCCCATTTTAAATAATCCAGCATTTTCCCACTCTAAATGCCTTCCTAAAATTCACAAAAGCTGTTTTTGTGTGCGCTTTATTGCAGAGCATACAAAAATGCAAGAGGACTCAACTAAAGTAAGTTAAACGGTATTATTTGATAAAATGCTTATCAGAAATAAGTAAGTTTTAACTTGTATTTTCCTAGATATGTAAATCCTTACAGAGAGCATACATAAAATAGGCCATTATGGCCATATAAAGTATATACATCAATAGCCTAGTGGTTAAAACCACGTCCATGTGTACTCCATCGGTTTCTTCTCTGAAACCCTATTTTCGATGTTCTAGCTAGGTATACTTACGTTTTTTGACAATATTTAACTTCTTATTTACCTTGATCAGAAGTGGTCCACGATTTCATAAAGCTGTTATAGGAATTTTCAACGAAAAACTAGCACATTAATTTAAAAGAAATTAGATATTGGTGCTGAGGCAGAAAACACTTTTGCTTTTATTTCGATTCGAAAGCGTTAAATTGGGCGTGACCGACAAGTTTTTGGATTATTGATAGAATTGTAGGTGATATAGTGGTAGTGGAAATCTTCTAAAACAAACTCTTTTAGTTCCGGAGACAGACGGAAATACATCAGCACGAACATGGCCGCATGGACTCGGATGTTCATACTGATTATTTATAAGATTATACATAGATATATGTATATATTTTATTGCTTTGCTAATTTCTTCTGCTACCCAACGTTATTATAATAAATAAGGGAGAATGCTATAGTGGAGTTCCCCGACTCTTAAATACCCGATATCCAGATTGTGGACATGCGAACGCGAAATTTCATCATTTTTCTGGGATATCGATAGATATCGGGGAATAATAAGAGACATTTTAAAATTTCATTAAAGTGTGAGCGTGACCGTTTCAGGCGTTTTGTTGGTGTAAGGCCACGACCACACTTTAGAAAAATATTTTCATATTTCTACACCCGTTAGCCGTAGTGTTTTTGGAAAACCAGCATAGTTGTTTTAATAATTACTTTTCTAATTATTTTTTTTTAACCATAATTATTAAAACTTTGCGAGTGTAGACTGCTCTCTTGCGGTACTTTAAACAGCTCGTTGGCAAGTTTTAGTATCCCTTTCGTGCGTTGTTCACAGTGCTGTTTGGTGTTGTTTTTGTTTGCACATAAACTGCACTATGCACACACTCTCTTGCAGACTGCTCTTTTGCGGTACTTTTAACAGCTCGTTGGCAAGTTTTGATTTTGTGTTGTGAGGAGTCTTAAAACTCTCCACAAATCCGAGTGCAGGGTGCAACAGCGAAGACGGCTGGAATGCAAGAAAAGTCAAGGACGGTCAGGTCGAACGGTAATTAATGGACCTTGGACACCGGCAAAACGGATAGACCGTGAACAAACGGTACCGCGCTGGACCTTGTATTTGAGCCGTTCAAGGGCACGTAGGTCGAACGGTAGCGGTGCGGACTTTGGACACGCACAAAGAGGACGCACCGTGAACTAACGGGAAATTAGTTGGACGTTGTATCCGAGCTGGCCGTGCGCAATAGGGGAAACAACGGATTCCCCGCGGCCTATAAAGGGACGGCGCAAGTGCAGCATGTGAAGACAAAGACGTTCAGTGGGTTAGAATGCACGGAGAAGGCCACGAGGAGAGCAAGGAGGGACGAGCAATACAAGGACCCGGCTTGGTTGAAAGGGTCAGTGGCAAAGTTGGTCCCAAACCGAGCGTTGCCTTAACCCGTGGTCGATACACCCTGCCCCATAACAACCTATACCCATTCGAGCCGGCACTTGGTCCGTTTTCAAGGACACACAGGAAAGAAAAAGAAGGCTAGGAGGCGCAGGAGCAACAGCGTTCAGCGGACGGCGATCATCGGAGGAATTTGCTGTAAAATACTCCAATAAAGCTACTTTAATCTGAAACTTTGTCTTCTCCTTGGTTAGCTAGCCGCTGCAACTCGTAGCGAGCAGGACCAAGAAAAACAGTTCGTTGCAGTGTACAGTGGTTCGAATTCAAAAAAAAAGAGAATGTTTTAGTCGAGTTCCTCGACTATCAGCTAGTATGAATGGGAACGCAAAATTTCATTATTTTCCTGGGATATCGATAAGTGGTGGGGAATTAAGTGAGAAAATATTAAAAAAATTAAAGTGAGCGTGGCAAAAATTATTTGGTAAATCAATTTAAGCAAATTATAAAATTATCAAAAAATATCCTAAAATTTTTTAAAAACTTGGGTCTGGCAGTTATCGGCGGTTTTATGGCGTCAGAGTGGTCGTGGCAAAAAGTTTTTTGCAAATCGATAAAAATTTACAAGACTATTAAAAATGTGAAAAAATAGCAATACCTTTTTGAAAAGTGCGGCAGTTTTGTGGGCGTGCCAAAAAACTTGTGCTGCTTCTTTGTCTCTAAAATCGTTAATTGGTCCGATCTTTACTTCTGCAACATAATGGCGTAAGCCATAAGTATTTATATACCGCAATCAAATCATTTTTTAACTAATGTGTTCCGATGACTATCAGGCAATCGCTAACAAACCTCCTTGGTTTAATAAAGAGTTCTCACACTTAAGAAATGTTAAGTCCAGACTTTATACAAATTTTGAAGCACAGGTTTTCAGTCTACCCTTTTAAATATTTAAGTGCTCGATTAATTTTTACCGTGTTTAATGTTCAGTGTTACAAGAGCTGCAATATTTAAAACGATTAAAGTTCCAGTTCGAACAGGAATTGAAACAGTTTTATAATTTCGCTAACAGTAAGCGCAAAACAACTTCTTTACCTTTCTCGCTATTTTTTGAAAATACTGCAGTAACATCGGATCTATTTTTCAAACTACGTATTCTATGTTACCTCATTCCAAATCTAATATTTTGTCCCACTCTAAATGGGAGCTCACTGCTTTACAATCTTCAGCCTGCCTATGTCGCCATGTCCCGACGGAATCCCTGGTTGTGTAATCAGATTCCGTGCGGGAGCCTTATTCCTAATGAAACGTTAACCTTATCTCTGGAAACTTTCATATATGGATGATGTCCTTTGTGATTCCTCTTCATAAAGAAGCTAGCGAATAGGATGCAAGCAATTACACAGGAATCTCTGAATTGTCGGCTTTTCCTAAGCTTTTTGAAAATGTAGTCTCTAATTTCACTAAATTGTCGGGTTTTCCTAAGCTTTTTGAAAATGTAATCACTCATTGAGCTTTGTAGGTCAACTATATCACCATGTCAGCACGGTTTTATGAGACGCAGATCAACAACCACTCACGTTTTGGAGCTAACTTCCTTCGCAATGCAGGGTTTCAAAAATGATTTTCAAGCAGATGTCAGCTACACTGACTCTAGTAAAGCATTTGAGTCTGTCAGTCATTCTCTTCTAGTAAGGAAACTTGATTTTTAGGTTTCCCTGTTGATCTTCCTAATTGGATTTTAAGTTATCTAAATGGCAGCACGGTACGGGTTCTCATTAAATATTCTCTTTCTTGTATTCTTGAAGTTACATTCGGTGTCCCACAAGGGAGCCTCTTCGGTCCGCTCCCTTTTAACTTATTTATTAACGATCTCCGCTAGTAGTAAAACATTTGCGTGCACGCAAAAAATGTTTAATTATGTATCCAGAAGATGGAAATTTCCTGCCATTTGGACTTACAATCCAATCTTAATAGCTTTCAAATATGGTGCCGTGATAGCGTACTAAACTTAACCCTTTCGCGCCCAACGTTGCATTTGAGCAATTTAAATAAACTGTTATGAGGTCAAACTTAGTTAATAGTAAACAACAAGTAAATAATTTTCTAAGTTGTTTGTGAGCAACCGTGGGTATTCGTGGTAATAAACTTGATTGCATTTAGACATGATACCAAAAGTGAACGGTTTGTCAAGCGAACAAATTAAACGGGCTTTTAACTTCTATTGAATATTTCTAATGACGAAGGATGTGGTGATGAGATGGAAAACATTTCTACGGTACTGGCCTTCTGGAAAATACAGTGATTGAAGTATGAGCCCTGACTCTTGCGTTGTTGTTGACAATTGCCTTGAGAAAATTAAAATTAGCCATAATGGTGTGTATGTAAAATGGTTTGACAATAAGCCTGTTCAACTAATATCACCCTGTTGGAATGTGGAAACGTTTGAGCCCAAAAGATAAAGCATATACATATGTACATTGATATTTCAGGGCCAGCTATTGTTGCTTTATACAATAAAGGTATGTGTGGAGTAGATTTGGCAGATATGATGATGGAGCTCTACAAAATTAACAACCGATCAACATTTTTTATTGTTGCTTGGGAATATTCCCTACAAAAGCTTCGCTACCGTATAGGAAACAATTCAAGTTGATAACCCCAAAACAAAAACATATTCTCCTTATCAAATTTCAATCGGAAATTGCCCATGAACTTTTACATTCCACTGGCACTACTCCATTTGAAAAAAGAGACGTCGAAAAACAAATAAAGAACGAGAAAGCTCAGTAGTATAATTGGAATCCCCAAGCAGTGTTTATTCGCATCAATCAAAGAAGTACAAATTTTCGATAAATCCTACGGTGTCACAACGTTATGATAAAGGTGAACGTTGCAGACTGTGCAAAACTGCAACACAACTGCGATGACCAAATGCCTTAAATGCTAAATCTATCTGTGCTGCAATAAAGATAAAAACTGTTTTTTGTCTTACCACACCTAAATTGTCATTATAAAGAAAAATGTTTCATATACTGTGAATTAAAAAAATTACAATCCTTACTACTGTCCAACGTTGCTCACAGGCCACTTTCGGTACCACCCAAACTAATGGACGTGGCATAATAAAATTTCTAAATTTTTTTAAAAATTAAATGAAAACATTAATGATTAAAATCTTTTATTTCACGGTGTAAAAATTGGGGTAGAAAGGGCTTATTGGCTTTAATGGTTACACGACCAAAACCTTATTCATTTCGCAAGTCCGTCCGATTCTAGAGTATGGATCACCTGTTTGGAGTCCTCAATACGAAGTTCACTCGGACCGCATTGAATCGGTCCAAAAAACTTCTTGAAGTTTGAAGTTCTTGAACTTCTTTGCCTTGAAGCGCCTAAATTGGAAAGCAAACCTTACATTACCTCCATATACCAGTAGACTACTTTTAATTAATTTACCTTAGACATAACTATGAGTTGCACGACCCTTACAAACTTTTATGTTCGGACTATAATAGACTTTATCCTATTATCTGTTATTTGTCAAAGATTCAATTTCAGCGTTGGTCTTTGTCTATTAAATGGCACAAAAATAAAAAAAGTAACTATATATAAATTACATTTATTGTAAAATCTTAAATATGTCATTAAATACTTTACTAAATAATTGTTTTGTATTTTAATTTAAAAAGGTTAAAGAGGATTGGAAATACGTTGCTATGGTATTGGATAGACTTTTTTTGTGGATATTCACGTTGGCAGTTGTGGTTGGGACCGCCGGAATAATTTTACAAGCTCCTACGTTATATGACGACCGCATCCCGATTATTGAGCAAAAGGATTTGGACTTTTCAGGAACATCAGCCGGTCGCTGTAGACCTCCACAATAACATTATTATATTAAAAGAATTTAATTTTAAACTGAGGTGTATCAGATTATTATTACAAAATGAACTTTAACTAATATTTTCTGCAGGAAAAAATGTTAAAAATTACATATGTGTGTATTGAAGGCTTTAAGTAACAAATTACCTATTTTTTATTTTTGACCACATTTAGATATTCCAAAGTAATTTGGTATTCTTAGGCACTTCAAACCACGACATTTTTTTTATTTATCCTTGTCAACGAACTTAAAGAATAAAATTTTAACATTTTAATCTTAAACCAGAAATGCAGAAATGTTGATTACGATCTTACATATTCGAAAGAGCACACAAAACAACAAATCCATAAAGTGTTCAGCTTTTCAAATATACATTTACAAGAAAAACGGTTTAGTGTGAAAATAGCTTCGAAGAAGTGCAATCATCCGTTACTCGTAGAAAAAAAGGGTACACTAGATTCGATGAAGGAAAAGGCTTAATCGCATAAGGAGTATTAATTCGATGCAATGTCCGTCGGTTAGTCTGTATAAATGTCAAGATGTCTCAGCTTAAGTTTGTTTAAGATTGTTGCCATGCCCGCATTAACGAATAAAACCCGCTCAAAACTGTCACCCAAATAATTTTCAGCTCTACGACGCATATTAAAAAAAGATGTCTTGTACATTTTTTTTAGAGCAAAGGCTATTGAGGCATTCACCAGTCGCATGTCGACTACCCCATGCAAATAAATGAAACTGTAAACTTGTTGTGCAGATTCTACCGTACTTTTTTTTCAGTCGGAGAATACCGACTGGCTACGCTTCATGAGGATACAAATTTTTATGAGATGATTAGTATTTATTTCATATTTAATTAGTAATAGCATCATTTAAAAATTAATATCTTTGTGAGTTCGATGTAGTTGAGTTTCCCAACTATTAGATACCTGTTACTCAACTAGTAGAAGTGCGAACAAGAAATTTTAAAAACTTTATTGCATATGGATAAAAATTGGGAAAAAATAAAATGAAGAAAACAAATTTTTTAATTTTTCAAAAGAATGGGCGATATAGTTCTGGACGGTTTGTTTGTCTTCGAAAAGGCGTGGCCAAAATGTTATAAAACAAAAAATTGGCAGGACAAATAATAAACGAAAAAACACCAAAACATTTGTCAGAATGTTGGGCGAGGCAGTCTTACCTGGATCGTGGGCGTATAAAGATCAACTTAAAAATTAACTTTCTAGCTATCATGGCCACATCGAGTCGGATATTGAGAAAAATACTTAACAGGGTCTGAGACGATTCCAACTACTTGATACCTACTTTATATCGAATCTAGTACACTCCTTTATTCAAAGGGTATTAAAATTCCGAAATAGGCAAATTATTTCAATATGTCAATAGACAGTTTACAAAAACTCTTATATATAATATACAATGTATGGTATTGTTTTCAACTTGCATTTTCAATCACTTATTCGTACACTTAAGTTCACTTATGTGCGTACAATTTTTTTCCAGGACAATATTAATTGACATAGCATAACATTTTGGAGGCGTTACACATGTCGTGAGCATTAAGTATTTCCGGCGGTTCTATTTATTTTGTTTATGACAATATTCAATTTTAATTTTAAACACGAATGGATATATATTTTCTAGCCATATCCGTTTGCTCGAAAGCTTGTCTGCTGCTCTTTTTTCCGCCCGAAAGAATCTTGAGAGGTTACGAACTTTACATTTCGGCAAGACGATTATTATATATCCTTGAATGGGTGTGCCGAAAATAAACAGTTTTTATGTTGAATATCTTCAAATAATTATTCGACGGTTCATATGACAGCTACATAAGTATTCGAAATAGTTTTGAGATTATAATTGAAATAAACCCGAAATGTTCAAATAGCTGGTATATACCGAACTGAAGCCTATCATGATCAGAAACAACGAAGCTTAGATTTCATTCCCATTATTTATTTTATATAGTGGTCGTCTTTAACCCATATTGAAGCAAAAATAATTAATGACAAAACGCAGAACAAAACAAATTATGATCAAAACAAAGGAAGAACCTTTTATTTTCTTACGATTATTCTTATTCCAGCTATTTTATGAGTGGTCCGATCCAGCCCCTTCCGACTTTTTTATAATAAAAAGAGACTTGTTCACAAATTGTATGCAGATAATTTGCGTAGAAAATGACAGACAGACGGATCTACGGTCATAGCTATATCGACTCGGCTGTTAACTCTTGATACTGATGACCGAAATCAATATGCAACGGTATAAAAATAACATTATTACATTTACATTAACATTTACATTATAAGAAATATGAGATCACATCTCAGACAAATAGTCTAACCCTACGAGGCACGTAAACTTTCCGTCGTACTGAAGTCTTAAACTCTGCAAAGTCCTGTCACCCTACCCTTGTACGGGTGGTTGTAAATCAATCGTATAACTTTGTTTCTTCTCCCGCCCACTTAGCGAACCGAAACCGCCAACAACGCTCAGTGCAGTCGCCCACACTTCTTTTATGTTTGACGCACACGAACCGCCCAAAACTCCAACGCCCACACTTATAAACATTTCATTTATTTTTGTCATTTTAATCCACAATATCTATCGATATGACAGAAAAACTATGAAATTTCGCGTTGGCAATTCCGCTAGCTGAGTAACGGGTATCTGCAAGTCAAGCATTAGCATTAGTCGTTCTCTCTTGCAAACAATCTAATTTTCCTTTTCCATGCCCCAAGGAATTACAATAAATGAAACCCCTCGAATTGCCAATCTCGAAAAAATTAGTTTTTTCTGCCGTTTTTGAATATCTGCACTTCCTTCGTAATCCCACTGGGTATCTCGCATATGATGGTCAAAGAAATTTACTGTTTTTTTGATTTGTTTTAGAAATACTATTTTAAATTTGTCTCCCTGCCTTTGTTGTTTTAAATAAATGGATGGAGAAGGCAAAAGAGCCGACGAGCCATGGTATTTATACATTTTAAATTGATCCAAAAAGTAAAATAAAAGTAGTTTGCTATATCTAGATGGCGTTGAATATTACTGTCCAACTAACCAAAGTTCACTTGTCTCAGATTTTAACTTAATTTGGAGCTTTATACAGTATACAGAAGATTTTATTTCACCACCTATCATAATTCAAATTAAAATTGTTTTTGAAATAGTAAAGCGGTAAATTAAAAACTATATGTCTATGAAAATCTGTCTATAAAAATATGTATAATTTGATTAAATTAATTTTTCATTTGTAAGAATTACTATAATTATTTAAAATTTAAAAACTCTTGTACGGCTTTTTGACTCAAAATCTTTGCTTACAAAAAAGATTTGTCCCCGCATAAGTCAACACGGTGTTGACATGGTGTTCTCATGGTACTCAAAAATAATTAAGTATGTATCAAAGTATTAGTGCGAAAAAATGTGAAATAGAAAGTTAACATTTTAGCATATAGGAATACAACTATTAAAATGAATTTAAATGTATGAATTTGTTACAAAATAAAGTTAATTTATAAACAGCAAATGATCTTTTAATTTTGGTGTTGTTAGGAATTGTGATTATATTCTATTATTATTATATTATATTTATTCTATCAGCTGGGTAAGTAAAACAAATGTGGATATTGGTCAGCTCGAATGAGGCTTTTTGTGTTGTCGAATGAACATGTGCATTGATAGCGTTTTGGACTTCATCAACGAAGATATACATTAAATTAAGTAAATTCAATTGTACATGTATGTACAATTCAGTTGTATTGTCTGCAGAAAGTTTACTAATGATGGACAGGAGAACTCGCTTAACTCGCTCTATCTGGTATGCTTCATGTACCCCTGAGGTGAAAGTCACGAACCTAGCAGGAAATCCAAAAATGTTTGACAATTCCTCCAGATATTTGATACCTTCATCGGCCCCTATAGATCTTGTAAAGAAAAACGACACAAACTTCAAAAATCCATTCACCATTGCCAAAATATATTTTTAATGTTTTGCCTTAGAATCCACTGGGACTAGGTGATCCAAATGTAGCTTCTGTAACTGTTGAACTCCTGTGTCGATACAATTCAGGTAACCCTCCTGCTTAACAATCTTCTTATGGGTCATTATGTATTTTTTGCATGTGGCAATAATCAGTGACACCTTTCGTTCAATGTCCATCTGCTTGGGCTTGGGTACAATGAGAAGATAACGACAGTCAACATGTTTGTAAAACACATCTCCCTTTAGCTTGTATCATGCGATCAGCGCTATGCTTCACTGCAAACGAATAATCCTGCACAGACAATATCCGATGCGCAACCTCGCGAGGAACACCCATCTTTACAATCCAGGTAATAAAAGATGCGCGGTCAGTTACTAATATAAAGTTTATGTCCAGCAAGTAGTTTCTAAGCTTACGAATCCCAAGTGTACAATGCAAGGATGGCTGTCTTCTCGAGTGGTGGAGTGTTTTTATGAAACTAAACTAAATGAACAATAGTTTTCACCAACTTCGCGTGCGCTTCTTTTCACGTGCCTTTTCAAACTCTTCTCTTCTGTATCGATCATCATACTGCTTAGGTATCGATTACAAACTATTGGTTTCTGCTTAAATTATTCCTGGACAACAAACCGTGGCAACATGGGTTAACAAACTTGCACTGCGTCCAAGTCTCTAGAACCTGTATGCCTAATCTCAACTTCCTAGCTTTTATGGATTCTAAGATCTCGACGTTCATACTAGTGAACAGGTGGACTTGGCCAATTCGATATATACTTTATAAAAGTTGTGGGCGTTGCAACTTGGAAGCTGCACGCTTAATCTCAACATTCTGGCTTTTATGACTAACCGCTTTATTATTTTACAATTAAATATAAATGGTATTTTCAAAATTATTAACGAAACCACTCTCACCTAACAATTTCAAGGAGTTTACATACATACATGCCTCCCTCCCAAGGCTTTAATGCAAATTAACGAGATTCTCAACTAGATAATATAATATATAATAGGGGACTTCAACTCATGGAGCCCTCTTGGAACGCGCCATCGCGCAAAGGAAGGAAGGAAGTTTGGTACTACTCAACAATGCTTCAGAAACCCACCTTGAATTCTGGCTCCATTGCTATTCCCATAACCAAGCCTAACAAAGTGGTGCCTAATGAAATAAATGGTCTCCATCCGATTTTTCTTCCGTATTGTTTAAGTGAAACAATAGAAACAAGAGAGAATGCTACAGTCGAGTTCCCCCGACTATGAAAGCGAACGCGATAGATATGTGAGGAAAATATGAGAACAAAATTAAAAATTGTTTAAAAGTGTGGCCGTGACCGGTTTGGCGTCTTTAGGGCGTTAGAGTGGACGTGGCAAAAAATATTTTGGCAAATAGATAGAAATTGAAGCGAGTAATAAAATGAAATGAATATGACAAATTTTCCAACAATTTTTCAAAAATGACTAATAAAACTATGCAAAAATATCGAAAAGTTTTTCAAAAATGTGGGCGTGGCAGTTTTGGCGGTTTAAGGGCGTTAGATTGACGGACATGGCTAGAACGACTCGGTTATTAATCCTGATCAAGAATATACACACTTTATATAGTCGGAAACGCTTCCTTCTTCTTTTTCGTCAATAAATCACATTTCCAACATGCAGTGGAGTGCCATGCAGTGCTTTCTAGACTCAAGCTCTAAGCTTCATCAGGGTTCTAAACAACAACATCACCAAATCCAAATCCTAACACTACCATTAATGCGTTGCCCACCTCTCCCACTCGATGCTGGGAGATGCTTCCCAGCGTATCTGATCGCACCATGCATCTTCTTCCAAAACTATTTACCACACCTCACACTCGTCTGAAAAATGATTTCAGCGGCATATTTAAGCAGAAACGCAAATACAAATGCCTCTCTACGCCCAGGCGCAATGCCAGCTACTGCACTCAGCTCGGCCTGCAGCCTCTTAGACCACATCAGGCTATAGCTTCGCCGCCTTACTGGTCCTCAAACAAACAAATGTAGCGAATTCTACAAAGAACAAAACTACAAGTGCCGAGTTTCTCAGCCGTTTTCTGTTTGAAAAAGAAACGATCGACAACAGTATCTGGCTGTACACTGATGGGCGAAGCACATTATTATTGCTGGAGGGCACCAATCCTTATATAACTCAGTCTTCACCTGACAAGCCTGTCAGTTCTCAGCTTCAAATAGAGTTCATACTGGCAATCAAGAACTATTGCCTCTGCAAATCAGAAGAAAATAACTATTTTCTGGGTCCCCAGCCACCAAGGGATTCCTGGTAACGAAGATGCTGAAAAAGGTCTGCCCCAACGACCTATCTATGTCATAAATGCCAAGGACATCAATAATTTATTTCACGCCTTTTGCTCTGTTCCGACTATATGGCCGCGCGTCCGGGATAAGATCGTATTATGTAGACATCCAGCGACACATCGAGCGACCACTCCAGAGTTTTGCCTATTCAGCACTTTCTCCCCGACAATTGCAATAGAGTCGGCATGTGGCAGATGTGATAAAAATCTAACTCAGCATTTTTGGGCAACAGCAGCGGTCTTCTTCAGAATAAGTTAGCTAAGTGAGTTCAGCTTAAGTACAATAGTCCTTGGACCATCACGCCAACTCACCGCACTCACAATCGCACCAGCTGCTGAGGTTCGTGTCTAACAATACGCACCTGACAAAGTGGATTAAGTGAAATTAGTTTTCGCGGTAATAAACTTATGGACAAGACCAGAATACTGGCACACATAGCAAATAGTGACCCCCCAAGTCACTAACAGTGAAATAATAGTGAAACGAAAACATTTTCATTCAAAAATACAAAGTTAAGTTTCTCGAACTGGGGCTCCGCTGCCCAGCTGCCACGCGATCGCACAAACAGCTGTTTGCGAGCTTAAAGCTTTCTATCCCAGGGTTCAAGTTTTGGCTAGAACCCTGGTGATTTGGTGCACACTTCAATATGAACACTTCAAATGAAACCGCTGCGGCTGATGAATCGTTGGATACTGCGTTTCTCTCGAGCCCCCAATGTGCTGCCCCGCAGCGCTTTCAAAAAATAAAGCGAAAGTCTCGTGCTTCTCCGGAGACTGAAAGGAAAAAACCCAAATCAACCATCGGCAAACAAGGGGAAAACCCTTCGGCTACAGAACCTAGATATGGCGGCAATTCAAACCGATTTGGTTTACTTGCGCATCTCACAGCTGACAAACAAGTAGGCAATGAAATTGGCGATCTGTATGACCAGCCCAGTACCAGTCATCAAGCTGCAATTGCTGCCGCTAAGCGGGATGCAGCCTCCGCTGGTACCACTAGCTCAGCCAAAAAGGCGCAGTCCAAACCACCTCCTATAGTAATGGAGGGAGTGGACGACGTATACCTGATGATGCAGAGCATCGAAAATATAGTGGACCTAGAAAAGATTGAGGCTAGGGCGTCAATGAGCGGTGTCCTAAGGCTTTACGCGGCTGACGCTAATACATTTCGCACCATAGTGAACTGGCTCGAGATCGAAGAGTATGAGTTCCACTGCTACCAGCTTAAAGAGGACAGGCCTTACAGGGTATGCGTGAAAGGCCTGCACCACAGTACGCTACATCACCAAATCAAGGATGAGCTGGAAAAGATCGGGCACAAGGTTCTCGATATTCACACACCGCTTAGGCGAAACGAACCGGGTACCTCAAAAGCGTCGCCAGTCAATATGTTCTTCCTAAATATTGCTGCTGCGGCAAACAATAAGGAGATCCTGGCGGTAAAGGCACTATGCCATATGAGAGTAGTTATTGAGCCTCTCCGCAAGCGTAACGCTATTGTCCAGTGCCATCGTTGTCAGCAGTTTGGCCACACAGCCAAATACTGCCGTAAGGCCCACATTTGTGTGAAATGTGCCGGCGAACACCCAGCCAAGGACTGTACCAGGCCACGCATCGAGCTGTGCACTTGCTACAACTGTGGCGGCCAGCATCCTGCAAACTATAAAGGTTGCAGCAAGCTACAAGCGTTCCTGCAGCGATCCAGACCCAGAAGTGGAGTGGCTGGAAGAACAGAAGTAAGCGAGCGACCAACTCCACGGGGCTTAGCTGGAGGTAAGGAGATCCCCTCTTCTCGAGGCGGAATATCTTATGCAGATGTGGCTAGAGGGTCCATTCACCGCAAGCAACCAATGAGCCTGACGCACCAGCAACAGAAGCAACAGCAACAGCCCTATGATGGAAGCCCCAGTCGTCAAAGGAGCCGCAGCCGGACAAGGGCGTCTAGGGGTACACTCCAGCGCTCGACGGATGCTAGCAGCAGCATTGAAGCCATCCTGCAGACGCTAAATGAGAACATTAATTCTTTGCGCTCGATTCAAGAGAAGCAAATGGAATTAATGATGATGATGATGAAGCAACAGCAACAACAGTCACATCAGCAGGGGCAGATTATCAATCTGCTCACTGCTCTCCAAGCGCGTCAAGCGCCATAATGATGCCGCTGCGCATCCTAGTGTGGAACGCCGACGGCGTATCCACGAAGTTGCCTGAAGTAGAGTGCTTCGTGCGACGTCACGAAATCGATGTATTACTGCTCAGCGAGACACACTGCAAGGGGGCAGAGACGCCTAAGCTATTCGGATTTGTAGCCTACACTGCCAATGATCCGAGTGGTGGCAACGCCAAAGGCGGAGCAGCTATCTTAATCAAAAATAGCCTTGCCCACTTTCCGCTAACACCAATAGCCACTGCCAAGGTGCAACTTGCGCCGGCGGTTATTGAAACGGCACTTGGTCCTATAAGCTTTGGAGCGGTCTACTGCCCACCGAGATTTGCATGGACTACGGACGAGTTTAAGGACATTTTGGAAGAGTTCCAGACGAAGTTCATTGTTGCAGGCGATTGGAACGCGTCCCACTGGCTCTGGGGTGCGGGAAGGAGCAACCAAAGAGGCATTGCATTAGCGAATCTCGTCCTAAATTCGGAGGTGGACTCGCTAGCAACAGGAGGACCAACAAGATACCCGTACGGCTGTAGAGGCTCACCAGGGTACATCGATTTTGCACTGACAAAGGGTGTGCTGGGCATTCACGCTAACATAAGTGCGGTTGTTGAGCTTAGCTCCGACCACCTGCCTCTGGTAATTACGCTGGATGCGGGGGCAATATCCTACCCTAAGATGGAGCGGCTTATCACTAGGCGTACTAACCTGGAGGTATTCCAATCGCAACTGGAGTCCACACTGCCCCTCAACACTGCCATAAACTCTGGACAGGACGTTGATGATGCTATCGAACTGCTCACCAACAATATCAAGTCAGCAGCTAGATTGGCAACTCGCAGCATATCTCGGCAGCCCGCGGCAGATCGAATCCCAATACCCAGGGAGATCCTGCTGCTTATAGCTGAGAAGAGGCGCTTACGCACTAGGTGGATGAGGTCTCGGCACCCGTCGGACAAAACGGAATGGAACCGAGCTCTGAGTAGGCTCCGATGCGCGTTGGTGCTGCACAAAGCCGCATGGTTCGACGAAAGGCTTGCCAATACCGGAGTCGAAAGCGAAGCGACGCATTCGCTGTGGAAGGCCACGCGCGCAATCAAAAGGCGTTGCACGAGGAAGGCGCCTCTAGTCGATAGCAACGGGACATGGTGTCGGACCGACTTGGGACAAGCGGAGGTATTCGCTGCGCACCTCGCCGAGCGATTTCAACCATTCAAGCTTGCCAGCCTGCAACAGGTTGAAGAAACTCAGGACCAGCTGAACCAAGCGCTTCAAATGGATATGCCAATCACGCCGTTTGAACCCTGCGAGGTAGCCGAAGTCATTGTGCGCCAGAGTAACAACAAAGCACCTGGACATGACGTCATCTGCAACGCCACATTGAAGGCCCTGCCCAGACAAGCGATCCTCTACATAACGTTGGTTTTCAACGCTATTGTGAGGTTGCAATACTTCCCTTATCAGTGGAAGCTCGGGATAATCTCCATGATCCACAAACCTGGCAAGCCGGAAAGGGAGCCCGCCTCCTACCGGCCGATCAGTCTCCTCCCTTCAATTTCGAAGGTGTTTGAGAGACTGATTGCTGTCCGGATTGTAAGGATTATGGAAGCCCAGGGGATTACCCCTGAGCACCAGTTCGGTTTTCGTGCTGGCCACTGTACTGTCGAGCAGCTCCATCGGGTCGTCGAGCAAATTCTGACTGCCTACGACAGTAAGGAATATTGTAACAGCCTCTTCTTGGACATTCGAGAAGCGTTTGATCGAGTGTGGCACATTGGACTCCAACTGAAAATCAAGCAGACGCTGCCTGCTCCATATTTTGGGTTGCTGAAATCGTACCTGGAAGGAAGGAGGTTCGCTGTGCGCTTTCATTCAGCAATTTCCACCGAGCACAACGTGGCAGCTGGTGTTCCACAAGGTAGTGTCCTCGGCCCCCTGCTCTAGTGCCTGTATAGCCACGACATGCCGCAGCCAGATGTAAGCCTTTACGGGAAATCTATGTTGGCCACATTTGCCGATGACGTGTGCGTCACCTACAGGTCCCGATGCGAGCACGACGCAGCCGATGGTATCCAGGACTTTGCATACCGGTTCTCGGAATGGGCAAGACGATGGAATATTGGCATCAATAGCAGTAAATCCAACAACGTCTGCTTCACTTTAAAGCGGAGAACGCCACCGCCCGTCTACATCGAGGAAGTCCCCGTACCACAGCCGAACGCAGCAAAGTACCTTGGAGTGCTTCTGGATCGCAGACTCACATTTTCCAAGCATGTGACCGACATCAGAACGCGCCTACGTGCTAAGGTGGCGAAGCACTACTGGCTACTTTCTTCGCGCAGTAAATTGTCGCTATCCAACAAGCTGACAATTTACAAACAGATCCTAGCACCAAACTGGAAGTATGGGTGCCAAATCTGGGGCTTAGCCTGCGACAGCCACATCAAAAGGATCCAGGCTATTCAAAATAAGGTAGCAAGACTCATCACCGGCTGCGAGTGGTTTGTTCGAAACACCACCCTGCACAGAGACCTGAAACTCGCAACGGTATTTGACGAAATAAACAAGCACTCGAGCAGATACCATGACAGGCTGGAGCGCCACAGAAATCGGCTGGCCAGCGCTTTAAACAGATCTCGCCCACCAAGGAGGCTCAATAGAAGGCAACCGAGGGATCTCATTACCCGATCTCCTTTGACAAGGGTCCGCAGAAGCTGACGCTTATCTTAAATCCTATTTGTTATATGTGATTGTTATGTAATTGTAGTTAAATTACTGTAAATTTGAAAAAGCTAACTATAGTTAGCCGGCGAGCCCAAATGGGCTGAATTAATAGATAAGAAGGACACAAAGGGGCTTCAAGACTTCCCCGTATGCCTTAATAAATAAATTATAAAAAAAAAAAGTCCTTGGACCAAGAACGTTTCGCTCAACATTAAATATACACTTACAGCATTAAAAATAGTCGTTGTAAGAAATATCTCTGGAATAACAGTTACAACTATTAACTGGCGTAGTCGTCTACGAACCAAAATGCTCCTTTCGCCTTTTCTGTGAGTGGAGTCTATAGAGTGCGCCAATAAGTAATTTTTCCCAAATGAATGTAAAGATGGAAAATTTTTTGTTTGGTTAAACACCTTAATACATTTTTTTTCTAACACCGTCGGTCTTTATCATGAGTCCAGCACGTTGGAATAAGCCAATTTCGATCAAGTTGATAGTCCGTGTGTTGTTAAGTTGTTTAGTTTCATGGCGACCAAAACCTTAAAACGTGGAAGTGTCCCTAAGGCAAGCATGTTAAGTGTCCGATTATCTTCGAACTGTCGTGTACCGCAACTTATCGAGTGTGAGTTTGTTTCAAACACGTTCGAGTCCGGAAGGTTGTTATACATGTGTGGAAGAAGATCGTTTAAAAAAATTATTCCACCCCACTCACACTTTTGAGTTACACAGCAACAGGATTACATTCCGAAGAACAAAATTTTTACATAGAATATATCTTTTAAGAAATCTCTATATTATTGTCATAAGAGAAGTTCAGTTGAAAAACATTGTCAATCTTGAAATTAAGATTACAACATTATTTAACATAAGTTAACCAATCCACTAATGTCCAAATTGCACAGTTCAATAATTTTTTTTCTTTGTTTATTTATACTTTTCGAAGGCATACGGGGTAGCTGAAAACACCTTTGTCACCTTGGTCTCTATTAATTCAGCCCTTGCAGGCGCACCGGCTAACAAGAGTTAGCTGTACAAAACAATAATACAAATATAACAATTAACATTATAACAATTATGAGATCATCATCATTCCCTGGTTCTCATGAAGGGGCACCGTATGATGAGGTTGTTCGGCTGTCTCTTGTGGAGCCTTCTTGGTGGGCAAGCTCTGGACAGTGCCTTGGCTAGACGATTTCTGTAGCGCTCTAGCCTGTCGTGGTACCGGCTGGAGTGCATGTTTATTGCCTCAAAGACAGTGGCTAGCTTGAGGTCTTTGTGCAGGGTTGTGTTCCTTACTTACCATTCGCCTGGCGGTAATCGTCCTGGCGATTTTGATTTGGGCAGCGTGAATGCGGCAAATTTGGCTGTCGCAAGCCAAGCCCCAAATCTGACAACCATACCTCCATATTGGCGCTATAATTTGCTTCTAAATTGTCACCTTGTTGGAGAGTGACACTTTACTTCGCGAATTAATTAGCCAGAAGTGCTTTGAGGCTGCTGCACGTATACGCACTCTTATCGCACTCTTTTGCTTCGAGAAGTTTAGTCTCCGATCCAATATTACATCAAGATATTTGGCTGAACTGGACTGTGGGATAGGGGAGCCATCGATGAGTAAAGCTGGTGATGTTTTCCTTTTCAGCGTGTAGCACACATTCGCAGATTTGTCACCATTGATGCCAATGTTCCAGCGTTTTGCCCATTCCGCAAATGTTAATGAGAAGTCCTGGACGTCAGCAGCATCCTGTTCGCAGCAGGACCTGTAGGTGACACACAAGCCACACAAATGTGGCCAACATTAACGTCGCGGGTAGGCTAACGTCTGACCTCCATATTGGCGCTATAATTTGCTTCTAAATTGTCACCTTGTTGGAGAGTGACACTTTACTTCGCGAATTAATTAGCCAGAAGTGCTTTGAGGCTGCTGCACGTATACGCACTCTTATCGCACTATTTTGCTTCGAGAAGTTTAGTCTCCGATCCAATATTACACCAAGATATTTGGCTGAACTGGACTGTGGGATAAGGGAGCCATCGATGAGTAAAGCCGGTGATGTTTTCCTTTTCAGCGTGTAGCACACATTCGCAGATTTGTCACCATTGATGCCAATGTTCCAGCGTTTTGCCCATTCCGCAAATGTTAATGAGAAGTCCTGGACGTCAGTAGCATGCTGTTCGCAGCAGGACCTGTAGGTGACACACAAGCCACACAAATGTGGCCAACATTGACGTCGCGGGTAGGCCTACGTCTGGCCGAGGCATGTCGTAGCTGTACAGGCAGTAAAGCAGCGGGCCAAGTTCACTTACCTGTGGTACTCCGGCTGCCACATTATGCTCATTTGACAGGGCCGGATGGAATCGTACCGCAAATCTTCTCTTTTCGAGATACGACCTCAGGAGGCCGAAATATGGTGCAGGCAACGTATTCTTACGTACAGGCAACGTATTCTTCGAGATCGAAGAGAAGAGGCCACTAGGGCCCAGGGTTCTTTTCAGGCTTTCCAGGTTTGTGAATCATGGAAATAATACCGAGCTTCCACTGTGGAAGGAAGTATTGCAGTCTCACAATAGCCTTGAATAACAACGTAATGTAGAGGATCACACATCTCGGTAGTGTCTTTACGGTGGAGTTGCAGATAGTATAATGACCTGGAGCTTTTTTGGGGTTTTGTTTGGCGATGACGTCAGCAATCTCGCTGGGAGTGATCGGTTGCATCGGCAAGACCATTTGGAGCGCTTGGGACAGCTGGTCGTGAGTCGCGTCAACATCCTGGGGACTGGCGAGGTTCAAAGGCTGGAATAAAAGCTGGATAAAATGGCTAGGTTTCGCTTGAGCGGGAAAGGTACTGCCTCGAGAATGATCTGGTTTCTGAAGCAGCTTAAAGGTTTATCTGTGGTTTCGTGTTGGTCAGGGAGAGCTCGCTGTGCATAGTCGCAGCGTCTGACTGAGGTTCGTTTTGTAAGGCATTACGATTTTGCCTTAAGAGGGCATCTGCCACGAAATTTTCCTCGCCAGGTTTGTAGACAACCTTCGCATTGTGTTGGTTTCCATCCATAGGATTTCCACCTCTTTATTTTAGCGTTCGTGGTCCTGTCGGCAACAGCGAAAGTGAGAGGCTGGTGGTCGGCGAATATATTGATATTCCTACAGCCGTACAGAAAGTTCTGTAGTTTACCTAGGGCCCATACAATGGCCAGCAATTCCCTTCCATTTGTGGCACAATTTTGCTCAGCCTGTTTCAGGATACGGTCCAATCACCATGATGCCTACCCTCTTGTGATAGAACTGAGATCAAAGGGATACTTTAGTATGACATACTCTGATGCAAGAATGTTACGAAGTCTTTGAAATGCGCTGCGTTGAGCTTTATTAAACTCAACACCAATCTTCTTAGACATATGCCTACTCAACGAACCATTTTCCCCTTTCAGTATGTCTGTTATCGGACGAGCTATAGCTGCGAAGTCTTTGATGAAGACTCTGTAGTAGTTGGCTAAACCAAGGAAATATCTAGACACTGTAGACGCTTTTGTGTTCAGGGTTTCATTCCTGAATGACCTTTACCTTTTCTGGATCGGACTTAGTTCCATCCTTGCTTACTATGAAGCCGAGGATGTTCTTTCTTTGAAGAACATAGATTTTTCCTGGCTCACCCTCATTTTCGCCTCGATTAGTCATTTCAGCACAGTATCGATATGGTCGGTTGACTTCATCTACATAGACGTAACATATTTTCCCGATTTGCTATCTCAGCACATCGTCTGAAAAATGCTGCTTGCATTTCTTAAGACGGCATTCACTGCCTGCACTGTGCACCTATTCTCCCGCTCTCACTTTTTCGCTGTCCCACACAAAATCTAAAGTTTCTGAGCGTGCAGACTGCTCTCTTGCGGTTCTTTTAACAGCTCGCTTGAAAGTTTTGATCTTGTGTTTTTTGCAAAAATGGAAATAATAAATGTTGTCTGGTTTTTTTAAAAATTGCTGCCAGGTTATAAAAATTGCTGCCTGGTTATAAAACCTGAGCAGCCAAAAATTATTTGTTGGCTATGAGTCAAATGGTACTAATACTAAGTGCGTTGGTTTTAATGGCCAAACAAGTGATATCTTAGCAAAGGGTCAAAATCTAAATTACTGTTGTGATGCTTGCCGCTGGTGATAGGCTGCCTAAGGCGAACGCCCCGCAACCACGGGTAAATGATCAACAGGACTCCACAACTAATCAGCTGTCAATCGCAGCAAATCCGCAAATGTTGCTAAGATCGGCAGCTAAAAAGGATTTGGAGCAATCCGATCAATCCACTGTGGAGAGAGCTCACCCTGGGATTGCTAAAGATTCCGAATTATCTGCACTGGTTTCTCAACCTGTCCCGATTAGTTTACCACCACAAAGGAACATTGAGTCCGGACTACCGGCACTTTCCGATTAGTTTACCACCACAAGGGAACATTGAGTCCGGACTACCGGCACAAGTTGGCACTTCAGAAGTACAATCTGCAGGGCCAAAACCCCTAGCGGTGGTTCCACTAAAGAAAAAAATTTTCGTTTCTCGGCTTTCCCTTGATCAAACATCATCTGATGTATCTTGTATATAAGAACAAGACAAAACAAAAGCCGATAATATAAAAGTGGAAAAATTTAACTTCTCTTACGCTAGGGACATATCATCTTTCAAGATAACTGTCCCTAACGAGCTTTTTTCGGCCATATGTTCGGGTGATTTTTGGCCGGATATGGTGGTAAAAGAGTTCGACTCTAAGATCAAAAATAGAAAAAAGGGGCCGTGGGAATTAAACTTCCCTCACGTGGCCAAACCACTGCGCCACCTGCCTCTTCATCTTCTTCCTCTTCAAAAAACTAACAACGAATCTTACTATCTCCTATCAAAATGTTAGAGGCTTGCGTACCAAATTAAGCAAATTGTATTGTGATAGTTTTTCATTTGCATCCCATATAATAGTGCTCACAGAGACTTGGTTAAAGCCGGAGATACTTAACTCCGAAGTCTTCCCAGGTATGTAGACTATATATAGGCGAGGCAACGCTCGGCCTGGGACCACCTTTGCTGGCCACTGACTCCACTGACCATTTCTGACACGCCACATCCTTCTCCTCCACTCCCAGGATCTCTACTCGCTTGTGGTGATCGTCCTTCCGTGTCCTTCGGTCTTCTTGCCGCCCGATGCTTCCGCTGTTTCTTTCCTTCTGACTTGACCGCGCGTTCTCACTCCCGAATTCCTTCTGTTAACGCTCCGATGCACTATCCTCAATCTTCTTTCCAGCTCCGCCTTCTTATGTATCTCCCTTCATGCTCCGGGGTGGCTGTCCCTGGCCCCGAGCGCCCCGGAGGCCCGCTTGCATCTGCAACGGCCCTCCCCTGCGTCCCGCGCCTGCAGCAGCCCCGCGTGGATGCCGGATAACACCCGCAACCATTTTTTTGCCCGTTTATTAAAAAACCCGGACATACCTTGTTTCCTGCCGTCCGCTGTTTTTTATTCTGATATTGCGACTTTTACTTCTCCGCCCCTCCGCACATTGAGGCGGTAGCGCTGCCCGCCAAACTCGAACAACTTGGCCTAGTGCACCTGGAGAGGCCAGCCTTCCACCGGCACTTCCTTCTATCGCTGATTGTCCAGCGACGCCTGGCATTGGCATGGCCGCGGCGGCGGTTGACGCGCTTCCGGAGACGACGTTTGCCGCGGCAGCTTTGGTGGTAGCGGCGACTCACCCGCGCGGACCAGCCCCACTCCCTCTTATCCCGGTTCGCTTCTCCCTTGCTCTCCTCCCTCGGGTTCGCCTCCTTCGCGGTCTCCTCCTCCGGCCTATTACCTTTTGGTCGGTCGCGTCACTCATGGCCCGCCGTCCTCCAGTCGAACGCTTCCGCCTCCTCCCAAACACGGCGGCGGCGTCATGTGCAACTGCGGCTGTGTTGGCGCCGGCTGCTCCGTTGTTGGTGCCCACAATGCTTCCTCTTCCTCCTGCAGCCGAGCCAACCGCTCCTGCCATGCGGTCTTGGCGTCGGCGACCTTTCGCGCATCCACCATCTGCTGGAACCACCGCAGGGTTTCGACTCGCGCCTCCATGAATCTCCTCATGTCCACCGGATCCTCGGTCGGCGGCGCGACTCTGAGGCCTATCCGCCCCTGGTCCTGCGTAGCCCGCCGCACGCTTCTGTAAGCCATCCGCGCCTTGGCCATCCGCGCGGTCTCATCCTCGGCCGATGACACCTCCGGAGTAACCGTCTCGCCTTCGTCATCGTCGTCCTCACTCTCTGAAGAGAGGGTGATGACCTCGACCGCACCCTCCGTATCCGCTATCGGTTGCTCGTAATCCAGTTCAATATCCGGAATCTCCTCCGGGTCCTCCTGGGATGGAGATCGCGACACCAGGGGTGATGCCAGGAGCTGGAGATAGGAATCGGAATCCCTACTCCATATCGCCCCGGGCTGTTCCCCGACGCCGGTCTCTCGTACCCCCCGTGCGTGAATAATGTGTGCTGCCATGACGATCTGGAATTTAAGAAGACGGACTCGGTTTTTTTTCTGCTCCCTGTGCCGTTATTCCGTGGGCCCGTACCGGTAACGGAGCTTTTTCCGTCCGCATACTCGCCTCCCACGGAATTCACAGCTGTGTGTCAACCGTTAACGGTTGTTGGCTGCGTACCCTCCCTGTCCCACTCTCGCGCTCCAACGGGTTTTTTTTTTTTTTTATTATTTATTTTATTATTATTATTTTTTTTTTTGACTTACGGTAGGAAAATTAAAATCTTCTAAAGATACCACCTACCGTCCGTAGGTGGCATGCACGATTCATATGCCCTATTGGAATTATGCCTACGTACTAAAACAAAAACCTCCGCGTGCTCTTCAGTCCTTGCTCGCTCACCGGGACTGCCAATCAAGGTATGACTTCGATGAGCAAGATGTGAGGCAAGGTCGCACTCCCTCCCTTCAGTGTAGTCCATGGGGGCTCCTCCTTCCACCCTTTATACGCCTTTTACGACGAGCCGGGAACGCTGAGGAAGAATTCTTAAACCGCCACCACACGGGACGACTGTTTGTGCTTGGCCACCCACTTTGTTGGCCATCTCGTTTGATTGGACTCGCTTCATCATCTTAATGATAAGGCTGTGACCCAGCTCCCATGCCTCGCTGTTCGCCAGCATAGCCACAAGCCACTAAGGCTGAACGGGGTACCTGACAGCGTCTTTAGCTGCTCTCTCTCCGCCGTGAACCTGGAGCAGTGCATTAGCACATGTTCTGCTGTTTCTTCAGCGTCGACGCAGAACAAGCATTGGGCTGACTCTACGTGACGGAACCGGAGTAGATAGGCCCGGAAGCAGCCATGGTCCGTGAGGAACTTGGTTACGTGGTAGTCCAAGCATTTGTGTTGGCACTCTGCCCAAACCGTCATCTCTGGGATGAGCTGATAGGTCCACCTCCCCCGTCGCGACGTTGCCATCTGCTCTGCCATTCACCTAATAGCCACTCGTGTGCCTCTTGCCTGGAAGCGCCACTCCGCATAAGGCTGAGAGCCTTGATCTCCAGATCAATCGGCGGCAGGCCTGCCAGCGCTAGCGCCGCGTCTTCGGATATTTTCCTGAATCCTCTAATGAGCCTGAGGGCCATTGACCGTAGCACCGAACGAGCTCCTTTCAGGTATGAGACCCTGTAAGTGGCGTTGCTCCAGACTGGTGTAGCGTATAGCATCGAAGCCTTTGCTACTGACACCAGCAGTTTCCTGGCCGGGTGTCTTGGGCCTCCGACGTTGGGCATAAGCCTCGCCAACGAAGAGGATGTGACTACTGCCTTCTTGCTGGCGTAGCTCGCGTGGTCCTTGAACGATAGTCTGCGATCTATCATTACCCCCTGGTACTTTAGTGACTCTTGAGAGGTCACCTGAGTACCCTGTGCGCACAAAGGCCAAGTCATTGAGCGCCGCTTCCAGATCGCTCTTAAACTTGGGAACGCTTTCCGAAGCTTTCCCCTCTACCTCAAGCAACAGCTCACCTTTCTGCGTTCTCCGGATTTTTCGCACGTGACTGCCCAGTTCGCTAAGGCTCGGGTCCGATCTTAGCTTCCGAAGCATCTCTGCGTACGAAGCCTCTCCTGTCTTTTTTTAGGCTTCACCTTGGTCCACTCTGCACCCGTGCTAGCATTCTTGGCGACAGATGCGTAGCTGCCTGGCTTGGACTCATTAGGTATGGATGTCGCCTTTTCTTCACCGTTGCCACCCAACGTATGGTTGCTCGGCTGGGTCGCCTGGACTTTTGGCACTTGCACCTTGGGTACCTGCGCATTTTGTGGAGCCTTTTTGGTAGGCTTTTGTGTCTCCGTCTGAGTAGCGCTGCTCTTCAAGCGGTGCTCGCTAGTAGTACCTTCGTACAGCTCTATCGCCCTGTTGTTAAGGGCTGAGAGTTCGGAAGCTATGCCCTTTGTCTCTCGTGTCACGTGCCGTTGGGCCTCGAATGCAGATAGCAGGGTGCTGATCTTGCCATTCATAAGTATGCCCCTCAGGTCGTCGTTCTGGAGAGCAGTGGTCAAGTCCGAAGACCGATGAGGGGAACCAGCTGGGGACTTCCCTCCCGTCTTTTGCGATGGCACGGCGATGTGGTCCATCGTCTTCTGACTTGTCGCGGTCGAAGATGCTGTAGGAGCCAATTTCTCCACCTCTACAGCATCGCTGCAGTCGCTAGTCAACGGCTGCGGGGGGCCTGCGTGCTCACCCCTTGCCACCGACGGGACCGAGATTCCGTCACCATGGGTCGGGTTACCGACTCCTCTTGTGGGGGATCTCGAAAGTCGGGAGCTCTTCCTTAACGGGTCGTTGCGATCAGAGGGACTGCCCCCCACTGCGCTGTCCATCAACTGAAGGATGGCCTAAGGTTACCTAGGCGAAGCACCAGCCTTAGAAAGGGGCTCCCACGTAGGCCACGGATTTCCCCCTGGCTTTTACGGATGGAGGTTTGTACCGCCTCGACTCGGACACCAGAGCCTCTGCTTAGGCACCAGCACGGTGAGAGGATGATATTTGGTCTGTCCGCGACCTTTGTGCCTTTTCCCCTTTCTTAAAGACTTGTGCCAGTAACCAGAATCAAAATTAAATTAAATTAAATTTAAACGGTTTAATTTTAAATTTAATTTTGAATTTAGCGCCCTACTGTCGCAACACAACACTGATCACACGGCTGATCTGGCAACGCCTCCCTCTCCAGATCGCCCGCTGCGCCAAGTTGGCAGCGCTATCAGCTGTTTTATCCGCTGCAACAATCGCAAGATAATAAATTACCTATTTACCTGAAACAGGCGCACAATTAACTCGCGTGATTGCAGCGCAAAACTATGGCGCGACTACACCGTGTGGTTTTGCCAGTTTGCCGCACACACCGGCCGACACAACTTCTATGGTTTCGAGTATTTTGCGCAGTTAATTTAAGACGTCCGTCTTCACGGCGATGTAGACTTGGTCTCCAACGGGTCTGTGTGTGTGTGTTGGCAACTTCTGTTTCGTATCGATACCCTGTATCGTCTTCCCCCCTTCCTCACCAACGTATTGTTATTTTTTTTTCGTTTATTCCTCGAAGTCTCCTGGCCCGCCGGCGCCCGCACTTCCCGGCTTCAGATCGCTGATGTGTGTCGTCTTTTCTTTCCTGGTTGCGTTGTGTTCTAGGACGTATATTACTAGGGCCGATTTTGCCGCAAAACCTTCGGCTGCCTTTGACAGGTGGGGCTTTTTGACCCATACTGTGTCCCCGACCTTGGGTTTCCACGGCCGTCTTCGGAGTAATAGTGGCGCTCCTAAACCTGCACCGCCCTCTCCATATTTCTCCGCACCAGCTCGAAGATTTTCTTCAATTTCTCCGCGTTTTCCGCCGGTGTCTGCGTGCACTTGCCAGTCTCGGTCGTCTTTTCGTCGAACAACGCGTTGGGCAGCCTCGTCTCTCTTCCCTGCGTTATGAATGCCGGCGAGTATCCTGTGGTCTCCTCCACACTTGTGTTAACCGAAAGCTGCAGCTCCGGCCAGTGCTCGTCCCATGTCCTCTGATCGGCACCTGTGAAATGAGCGATCATTGTTTTGACGGTCCTGTTTGCCCTTTCCGTAGGGTTCTCTTGCGGCGTATATAGAACCGTGAGCTGGTGTCGCACGCCCAGCTGCTCCAGAAACCTCCTGAACGCCCTACTTGTGATCCGCACCCCGTTGTCTGTGAACCAACATCATCGAATTTCCGTTTTTGGACCGCGGTCAGGGGCACACGAAATCTGCGCACACGGTTGCCCATGGTTCTTCCGGCACCTGTGTTAACATTTTTCCGGGCGCCGGTAGCTGGCTGGGATTGTACTTCATACAGCTCTCGCAGTTTAGCACGTACTTTCTTATGTCTCGATGCATTCCCGGCCTACGATAATGAACTGCAATCCTGGCAATCGTCTTGCGACTTCCCAAGTGTCCCGCAGTTGGCATGTCGTGGTTTTCGATCATGACGCGCTGCCTCTGCCGGATCGGTACACACATCTTCCACGATGCCACATCCTCGTTGCCCGCCCGATGCGGAAAGTGTCGTAACAGCTTGCCGTCCTCTTTCAAATAGTCCCAAAATTTCTGCGGCTGCTGTTTTACTTCTTCGCATCTCCTCCATCTACCTGCATCCCTGCTGCTCTCTCGATTGTTCGTCGTCCTCCACTCTCACTCTTCGGCTCGCCTCCTGCAGAGGTTGTCTTGAAAGCGCGTCCGCGACGATGTTCAACTGGCCCTATTGCTTTTACGTTGCAGAAAAGTTCCTCTCCGCTGCGTTCACCGTTCTACTGGAGTAGGAGATTACTCGCTCGCCTCGATCGGAATGCTGTGTATTCAGAGCCATACGGTCCGTGATGACCTTGAAGTGGTAGCCCTCCAGCCCTCTATACTATTGCTAAATATTGCTTTTCCGTTGCAGAAAAGTTTCTCTCCGCTGCGTTCAGCGCTCTACTGGAGTAGGAGATTACTCGTTCGCCTCGATCGGAATGCTGTGTAAGGATTGCGCCCAGCCCATAAACGCTGGCATCCGTCTGGAACACAGGCGTCATCGTAAAGTTGGGGCAAGCCAGAATCGGGTCGGCGACCAGCCTGGCTTTGACGGCCTCGAATGCGACTTGATGGGCGTCTTCCCATTCCCATTTTGCCTGCTTCTTTAAGAGGGCTGTACCAGCGTCGCAAAATCGGCCATGAAGCGTCTGAACCGCGACGCAACTCCCAAGTATTGCCTCAGCTCCTTCACGTTTCCTGGCGGCTTCAGCTGCGCTACCTTCTCAGGATCCGTTCCAATACCTTGATTCGTCACGCGGTGACCCAAGTATTATAGCTTCTTCCTAATGAACTTGCACTTATCCGCATTTACTTTCAGGTTCGCCGCCCGTATCCTCATGTGTTCCTGCTGAGTCCGTCCGATCACTATAATATAATCCTGCTATGCGAAAGCGTGCGGCATCATTTCGGGCCCTATTACTTGGTCCAATGCCCGTTGAAACGTTGCCGAGGCTCAGTGCAGTTCGAATGGCAACTTTCCATTGGAACAGGGCCTTTCCTGGCGCCGTAAACGCCGTATACTGCCGGCTCCCTTCTTCCAACGGAATTTGCCAGTATCCGTCCCTTAAGTCTAGACTGCTTATATACTTCGCCTCCCCCTACTGGTCCAGGATGTAATTTATCATCGGCATAGGGTACGCGCCCTTCACGGACCTTGCGTTTATCTGCCGGAAATCCACGCATAACCTCCATTGCCCTGTTTTCTTTCTCACTATCACTATCGGTGAGCTGTACGGGCTTCTAGACGGCTCGATACATCGTTTTTCTAATAGCTCGTCGACCTTGGCATTGATCTCCACCTGCATCTGAGGGTTTTTCGGGTAGTACCGCTGCTTGGCTGGTTGATCGTCCTTCATTGTTATTCGGTGCACTGCTACGGTTAACGTTCCTTGTATGTTTTCTAAACTGGTCAACTCCGACCTCAGGAATTCGTCCACATCCTCCTCCGAGAAGTCCGCAGCCCTCTCCAGGATTGCCACTAAAAGCTTCTCCCTTGGCCTGCTTTGTCTCGCTGAGCAAACTGGCATTGTTACGCTCAGTCCGGCGCATTCCATACGTGCTCCCACTCTCGTTAGGAAATCCCGACCCAATACCAGTGCGTCGACTATGTTGTGTAAGATCAGCAGTTGCATCCGGACGGTCCTCTCGTCGAGTCTTATGTTGACTTCGATCAGCGATGTGACTTCTTCGTACCGTCCATCTGCCATTCTTACTTCTCTCCTCGTAGGTAAGACCACTCCTGCCGCCTGCAACCTGTCCGTCAGCTCCTCGCTAATAAAGCTGGCCGTGGCTCCAGTGTCCACCGTGGCCTATCTCTACTCCGTCTATGAGCACTGTGGCGGTGCTTCTATTTTGAGGGGCTGGAGCTTGGGAACCCTGGTTGCCCCTCTGAGGCTGGGGTCGGAAGGTGTTTCCCGATCTGTGGCAGCATTCCGCATTCCTTGAACCGCAGGTCCAGCAAAAATTGATTTCTCTGGCCACCGCATCTGTGGCAGGCTTGTGCTGGGTTCGGCACAAAAACGCGCCGCATAGGGTCCGGTTCTCTTCTGTTGTTGTTGTTCCTCGACGGGCTTGCGGTGCCATCCTGGCACCTCCTGCGGTAATTCTCGCTGGTGGCGGGCCCTATGATTCCGCTCTAGATAAAACCGTTCCCTTTGGGTGTCCAGCTCTTCGAACTCGTCGGCTAGGGCCATCAGGGCAACCAAGTTTTTTTTTTTTAATTATATACGGCAGGAAAATGAAATCTTCTAAAGATACCATCTAACCTCCTTGGATGGCATGCACGATTCATAACCCTCAGCTGAAGGCTTATGCCTACGTACTAAACAAAAACCTCCGCTCTCTCTCCTGTCCTTGTCAAGCTCACCGGGACTGCCAGTGAAAGTATTTCATCGGTGAGCAGGATGTGATGCCAAGTTGCACAACATCTTCTTTTGCGATGCACAGCAGCGCCTTTTTACGACCAACTGAGCGTACAGTCGTAGAGTTCTTGCCCCGCCAACATACAGGAGTACTCCTTATCTATAGTACCGATTGGCCAACTCGTCCTTACGGACACGCTTCATCATGGTGACGATGATCACGTGAGCCCCGTCCCAAACGATTTTTTCCGCCATCATAGCGGCAACCAGGCCTCTCGGGCTGAAAGATGACCCAGCGAGCGCCACGAGTTGCGCCCTCTCCTCGACGAACCTGGAGCAGTGCAGTATGATGTGCTCTGCGGTTTCCACTGCGTCTGTGCAGTAACGCAGCTCTGTGGTGGTAACGCAGCTCCAGATAGGGGCAGAGTAAAGCAGCGTTGCCTTTGAAACCGCCACTAACAGTCTCCTAGCCGGCAATCTGGGTACTCCCACTTTGGGCATGATTCTCGCCAATGCTGCTGTAGTCAGTGCCGCTTTTTTGCTGGCATACCTTGCGTGAGCCTTGAACGAGAGCCTTCGGTCTATTAGAACACCAAGGTATTTCAGCGTTTCTGCTGAGGCAATTTCAACTCCATTGACTTCCACACACATGCACTCAACGGACTTTCTGCTGCTCGGCAGGACTACTTCGGTCTTATGCGCAGCTATTCTACGTCCGACTTTCTCGAGCCATTTTATGACTGCCCTGATTGCCACGTTACTTTTGTCGTGGAGCTCCGGTATTGTCTTGGCAACAGCTGTTACCGGTATTTAGTGATTAGCTCAATGCGCGCGTACAGTATGCGCTCAAAGAGCCTGCCAACAATGTCCAACAGATACCACGGTCGGTAACTGCGAGGTGCATTTGCGGGCTCCTTGCCTTTCGGCAAAAGGACCAGCTTCATCTTTTTCCAGCGCTTGGGGAAGACTCCGTCCAGCAGACACTGTTGGAATGTATCCCTAGAGACCTCTGGTTTTGCGGTGGCGGTTGCTTTGATGATCACGCCCGGGATACCATCAATGCCCGGAGCTTTGTTCGATCTGATCCTCTTTGCTGCTTCGACGACTTCGCATGTCGTGATGCATGGGAAGTCAGAGGCAGGGGGTCAAACGCGGGTTGCCATAACGTGTGTTGGCTTGGAAATAGTTCCGACACGATGTTAGCCAGGGCGGCTGGGTCCTGCGGAGATCCTGCACCAGCGGAATTCAGTTTTTTCCTTACGACTTTGTAGGCGAGACCCCAGAGGTTGTCGTCTACGCTAGCAATCAGGTCCTGAAATGCATTCGCTTTTGCTGCTGATATGCCATTCTGAAGCTTAGTTCGCTTCGCTTTATATAACTCAATGCACTGGGCGTGGTGCGGTTGCCTTCTATATCTCTGCGCTTGCCTCCTCGCCTTGAGGCATTCCGTCCGAAGCTGGTGCAATGAGTCACTCCACCAGTAGACAGGGGGCTTTCGTTTCGTGTTCATGTTCATTTTCTTCGGCATCACCGCATCACACGTTGCTCTGAGCCTATCCATGAGCGCTGACACCATGGTCTCCGCGTGTCCAATTATGGACTCCATGCCCTCGATCTGGTATGCCAGCATGTCTTCATCCAGTTTCCTAATGTCCCATACCGGTCCTAGCGCACATCTTCGCTGTTTGGGTATCGGCCTCATTGTTTGGGCACCGAACTTGATCAGGTTATTGTCGCTCAGCGTTATGTCCTCATGGACCATAGATTCCAAGTAGCCACTAGAACTCTGCTAACAAAGGTGACATCAATGAAAGACGTACCTCTGTCATTATTAAACGTCGGTTTGAGTCCGTCGTGTAGCAATACGAGATCTAGCAGGTTCCCATGAACATCGATCACTGCTCGTCCTCTTGTGTTAGAAATTCGACTGCCCCATTCTGTAGCCCAGTCATTGAGGTCACCTCCGATGACTGTTGGTCTGCGCCCACTTGCATGGTTAACCAGCTTTTCGAACATTTCCTTGTTCCGGACTGTCGCTAGGTGGAGCATAGCAGCTGTAGAAGTGAATTCCTCTAATGTTGGCGTATGCTATGCCGCGCATTGGTACGGTTTCCCACTCCTCTACCAATAAACTGGATGTACATTTAATGGCCGCCTTGCCTGTCTCATCGAGTAGCACTCCTGAGTTACCCACACCAGGAAGGTATGGTTCACTTAGAAGCACTACGTCCGCATTGCGCTCCTTCGCTGTTTGAGTCAGAAGGTTCTGTGCAGCTGCGCAATGGCTAACGTTGAGGTTAATGATGTTAATTTGTTCTAGCATCATTATGACGGCTATTAGCTCATTTGGTGTTAGCTTTGTAGGTGGGGCATGCACCCGTCGCATGGTTCTTGTCCACGTCGCTGCTGCAAATCAGGCATCTTGATGGGGCTACGCAGCCCTTTGCCTTATGCCCATGCTCACCACACCGTAGGCAGCAGTCAGAGCGATCGAATAACTTGCAGTTGGGTTATGCGGCAACGTGACCATCCCACGGTTACAACGCCCCGGTTGATGACCTGCGGAGGCCTCTTACATCCTCTGGTTCTAGGCGGATGCCCTGAAATTGGGAGACCAGGGAATTATGAAGATCCTGAGCCGTCGTAGCCTCGTCTAGTCCCGTTTTTTTTTCAGGATTAGCGCCTCAGGTTTTTTGTGCAGGCGCTTGGGCTTCACTTTAGCCCATTCTTCGTCCTTGTTAGCGTCCTTGGCGACAGACGCATACCTTTCCGGCTTGGAGACAGCCTTCGTGGGTACCGCCTTACCGGTGGATTTCGAGGCAGATGTCTGGTTGTCCGTTTTGGGGACCTGCACATTCGGTAATGCCTGTCTGGGTGGCGCCACCTGGCTGCGCTTAGTTTTTCCTGCCACAGTCTGTGTGGCAGTACTCCTTGGCGGGGGCTTCTTGTTGATACCCTCCTTGCTTGCTTGCTTGCTCACCTCCCGCTCCCTGGATTGGGGTTCCGACTCCTCTTATAGGGGACCTCGATAGCCTACCACTCCTCCTGAACGGGTCGTTGGGGTCGGGGGCACTGCCACCCCTGTTCTGTTTATCTGATATAATAGGGTGACTACGGCTTGTTGGTCACCAGCGCTCCGTGGGAATCAGAACTAGTTGCAGTTGATTTAGATTTCAAATTTTAGTTCAAATTAATTAATTCAAACCTAAATTTGAATTCGAATTTCGCGCCCAAATGATGATCGCACCGCTGATCTGGCAACGAAAGACTTACCAGCTCGTCCACTGCGAAAGGTTGGCAATGCTATCAGCTGTCTTATCTGATGCAGCTGATCTGATTAATTGCCAATTTACTGGATCACTCGTGAATTCCGAAACGACGATGTGACGCTCAGAACCGCGACACAAACCCCAGTGTGGATTTGCAGGTTTTGTAGCAGTTTAAGGCTGACCGGACTCGTATATGTCGAAATTCCCGCAGCGCAGCAAAAAGACGTGCGTATTACGCGGGAACTCGAACGCTTCTCCAGGGCATCCAGGGGTCGGCACTCATACGGGCGTATAAACATGCGTAAGGATGGCGTGCTGTTTTCCCTTATTCTTGCCCGCGTCTCGTTCTGCGACATTCCTAAGGGCCGCATCAGGGTCTGCATGGCCGCCATGTAGTCCTTAAAGTTCTCGCCGTGTCGCAGGAAAAATTACTGGAAGCTTTTCATGAACTCGGCCCTTGCCTCCCAGAACTTGTTGTTGGCAATGAACCACTTCAAGGCCCTGCCCGTTAGTAATTCCCGCATCGCTCTTGGGATCTGGTTGATGTCGAGTCCATATATCATTGCTGACCATTCCACCTGTTCCAGGAACTCTAGTAGCTTCTCGTTCCCGTCGTAACGAAAACTCCACTCTCGCACCTGTTTCACCACCATTACGTAGTTCTGCGCTGCTGCCCTTCCCGCCGCTCCCTTCCTTCGCGGCTGCAATCTCGGCGTTCCTGTCCGATTTCTTTCCTTTCGGACCTGCGTCCGCTGGCCTCCGCCATGCTAGCGAAGTCGAGGCTCCTCACCAGGCCTTCTACGCCGGTGACTTTCACTTCTACGACCGGTCTCCTTCCATATTCCTTTTCCAGCGCTTCTAGAATTGCGACAGATTCCGGCTCATCTGTGGTCTGGTCGATGAACTCGGACAATATCTTCCGCATCTCCTCGACCCAACCTTCCAGCTTGATCCCGAATGCACTTGCTATGGCTGGAAAGTCATCTTTCTGTAAGCTGTACAGCCACAACTTCCCCATCTTGCTCTATTTTCCTTTTGCCGGGACAATCACGCTTGCGCGACAGATCTAACGTACTGATTTTCTTATTTTCGCTACGGTACGGATTGCAGCGGCTAGCTCAGAGAGTTTGTGCGTTTGTCCCACCAAATTTATGATTTGTGTGATTGCTCGACCAAGGAAAAGCAAAGGGTTCTTAATACAGTCGTTTATTCTACAGTCTTATGGATAACTCCTCCAGCGATCTCGCTGCTCCTGCGGCGTTTCTCCTGCAACGCCCTGCCTCCGTTGTACTGTTTGCTCCTAGACACGGACGACAAGTCGGCCCGGCCGGGATTAGGATGTTATGGTGCAGGGTGTATCGTCAACGGGCGAGGCAACGCTCGTCCTGGGACCACCTTTGCTGGCCACTGACTCCACTGACCATTTCTGACACGCCACATCCTTCTCCTCCACTCCCAGGATCTCTACTCGCTTGTGGTGATCGTCATTCCGTGTCCTTCGGGCCTCTTGCCGCCCGATGCTTCCACTGTTTCTTTCCTTCTGACTTGACCGCCCGTTCGACCTCTTCGCCCTTGACCCGCTGGAGTCCAAGGTCCAGAGCGGTACGGTTAGTTCACGGTGCGTTTTCTTTGTGCACGCACCGTTGCCGTTCGACCTGTTCGCCCTTGACCAGCTGGAGTCCAAGGTCCAGTGCGGTACCGTTAATTTACAGTTAATTTACTGTTGCTAGGCCACTCCCCTACACGAGATTTGAGGGGAGTTTTAAGACTCCTCACACATCTAATCCATCTCAAATAAACTGTCTGACAGGGACAAATTGGTAGTTCTAGGTGATTTTAATATACACAACATGGTCCCCAGAAGAAAAATCGAATATCCTTCCGATTTACTATCCGTTAATCTCTAAACCTCATTGGCTTAATAATGAGTTGACAAACCTAAGAAATGTAAAGTCCAGACTTTATACAAAATTTAAAAATACTGGTTCTCAGTCCATCCTTACTAAATATTTAAGCGCTCGGTTAAACTTTACCGTGCTTAATGCTCAGTGATTCAGGAATTATTTAAACCTTCGTAAGTTCCACAGTTCGCACAGGATCCGAAACAGTTTTATAATTTCGTTAGCACTAAGCGAAAAACAAGTTCTTACCCTTCCTCTCTATTTTTTTAAAACACTACGGTAACATCGGATCAGACAATAGCCGATCTATCGCCAAGCTTTTTCAAACAACATATTCTACTTTACCTCATTCCGAACACCCATACTCTTATGCTGTATTTAAGTCGAATCTAATATTTTGACCCTCTATAAACGAAAGCCCACTATAATCGAAAGCGTGTTAAACCTGTCTATTCGTGTAGCTGTGTGCTCAGATTATGCAAGCCTGTACTGAATCTGTTTACCTTAACTCTGGGACCTTCACAGTTCCCTAACATATGGAAGGAGTCCTTTGTGATTCCTCTTCATAAAAAAGGTAGCAAACTGGATGCAAGCAATTACAGAGGAATCTATATTGTCGGCTATCCCAAAACTTTTTGAAAATGTTATCACTCCTCATTTGCAGCACCTTTGTAGATCAATTATATCACCATGTCAGCACGGTTTTATGAAACGCAGATCAAAAACCACTTACCTCTTGGAGCTAACTTCTTTCGTAATACAGAGCTTCAAAAATAATCTGCCAACAGATGTCATTCACACTGACTTTAGTAAAGCATTTGACTCTATTAACCATTACCTTCTAGTAAGGCAACTTGATCAATTAGGTTTCCATGTTGATCTTCTAAGTTAGATTTCAAGCTATCTGAATGGCAGGACGCAACAAGTCCTCTTTAAAAATTCTCTATGTTGTATTCTCTGAGTCAAATCCGGTGTCCCACAAGGGAGCCATCTTGGTCCGCTTCTTTTTAGCTTATTCATAACCGACCTCCCTTTAATAATAAAACATTCGCGTGAACAAGGACATTTCGCGCCATTTGGACTTACAATCCGATCGAGACAGCTTTCAAATATGGTGCCGTGATAATTTAATAGACTTAAATGGCTCCAAACGTAAAGTTATGACCTTTTGTCGTGTCAACCCAATACGCACAACGTTGATGATCTTGGTGTTCTTCTGGACCCTTAACTAAACTTTTCTGACCATATTTCGACTATTGTCAATAAGGACAGGGGTGTGCTGGGTTTTATAAAAAGGTGGTCTAAGGAATTTGATGATCCTTACATGACTATAACCTTATTTATTTCGTTAGTACGTCCGATTCTTGAGTATGGATCACTTGTTTGGAGTCCACAATACGTAGTCCACTCGGACTGCATTGAATCGGTCAAAAAAACTTCTTACTTTTTGCCTTGCGGCGCCTAAATTGGGATGCAAACCGTATATTACCTCCTTATTCCAGTAGACTACTTTTAATTAATTTACCGTCCCTAGCTAACCGTAGAACTAAGCTTGGAACAGTCTTTATTTTTAAGCTTATTCGTGGTGCAGTTGAGAGTCCCGACTTGATTAGTCGTCTTAACTTCTCGGTTCCAAGTAGATTCACTGGAAACTATATACCCCTTATCCTAAATCATTGTAGACCTAACTATGAGGTGCATTACAGAGTATTATCTTCTGACCATAATAGACTTTATCCTATTATCTGTAATCTTGACTCTCTGCCGCTCTTAAAGCAATCAATTTTGACTTTTTAGTTAGATCCTACTAACACAAATATTTATTAGAGTTATTTTTATAACATTATATTCATTTTGTCGTTCTCTTTTCTATATCGCGTCCATCTTCTCGCAAATCGAGCCGTACGTCAGCGCCACTCGGTCGGTTGAGTGGGAGGTGTGGCCGCGGGACCCATGCGAAAAAAAATTAAAATAACCTAAACTTAGCATGGCATTAAATATTTTCACAACGCAAGCACTCCTTTGCGTGGTAGAAATTTTGCAGTTCGGTTGTCTATGCCATCGTAACCAGTTTAATTTTTTTGGTTGCAAAGCCCTTAGTTGCATCAGTGCTTCCTTTTACTCTACGAGTAACGGGTATAAAAAATATTTAATTAAAATCAAACGGAGTTTCTGTTTCTTTAAAACAACTTTCGGCTTTTCTATACTCTTGCAGCTGTCTCTGCTGAATTTTACTCACGGAAGTCCCCCATGTCTGTTTTTTCTTACAGCTGGTGGAAGTATAAGATGCTCTGGCGCTCCCGATCGGTGAGACCCTTGATGGCACTTTGAGCTTGAAGCAGTTTCTCCAGTCTCTCCGTGAGAGTTCTGGTCATCGTTCACGAAGCTTTCGAACTTGGAACTCGAGCCTTCTCCACATTGGTTTGCAGCAGGTTCTCGGTCTTTATGATGCAATGCTGTTCGCGGCACACCTTCTGAAATTTGTCCCGCAGCAGCACAGTCTTGTTGAGATTCCGCTGGACCTGCTCCTTCTCCGTCTGCTGTCAGCCAACTGGCATTCTTCTTTCTGTCCACATCGCGTTGCAGCAGTAGTTTCACCGTCTCCTCAAGAATCGCAAATCTACTTGGGGATCGATGAAATGGAATGATTTCATCATCCGGGACGCAGCTTGACTGGTACTTCTTCTATTTAATCATCTGTATAAATTATGTTATATATATTCATCTGGTTTGGTACCTCAAAAGCTTTCTCCCACAGTGGAGAAGAAAACTTATAGCCGTCGGCCGAAAGCGAAAAGTCAATCTTTGAAACGAAATCAAATGAGAGCTGCTACAAGGAACTTTTGAGGCGTCATCTCCAAATAAACTGAAACCTTAAGGAAGAAAAGGCAACGGGGTACGTCATCTTTCCGCTAATGGTATGTTCTTATTATGCTCACTTATATATATACTGTGAGCGCGTCAGAAGCTTTATGGCCCGGTTTTAATGTTCACGTAAATTGACTGTAACGAAATGTTTCAGTGTTAGTGTGTATTTGCCACCGCAATACATGCGTATTACACTAATACGAGTTCCAATCAATCCCATTTGGTTTCCGTTTAAGTTTAAGTTAGTGCAAAAACTAAAGTTATTGTGCGACTCCACTGGCCAGAGAAAAAAGCCGTTTTTTTTCACGTATTAAAAGACACCGGTTCAAATAGAAATTATATCCAGCCCAAGCTCATCCCAAATCCAATACAAAATATAAATCCATTTCAAGCTGCCTCTGTGGCTGGCAATATTAAAACAATTACAACATGGCAAACTTATTCAACGACCCAAATACTATAGTTAAGTTTTTCCTACTCCCTACACTCAAAACGTTTAACCAAAGACACTAAAATAACAAGATTCGTAACGGCCATACATTGGTTTAGCACTATGCAGCCACTTTTTTAGTGACGGCCAAAATTGCCCTCGTCGGCTCGCTTACGCTGAGAGCGTAAGAAATCTAAAAAAAAGATTTTGCTTGCTTGTGTGAGTAAAAAAAGAGATGAGAACGCGTATATTGTGTGCGTGTTGTGCTAGAAGCCGATTTTCGGGCCGAAATCAATTCTGATCGAAGAAACGAATTTACATATTTGGGGAGTTTTGGCCAATTTCGTAGCAAGATGATGAAATTGCGAACTGTTTAAAAATATCAAATTGGAATATAAAAAAAACTGAATATGAAAAACAACTGAAACTAATGTGCATTTTAAATAATAAAATTGGATCATTTACATACATCGTATTAAGTCAAATGACTTAATAAATATACTAAATAATTATAGCAAATACAAAGGAAATTGTTATAACTACTGTAATTTAGAACAAAAATTTTCTAAAAGGAAGACATTACATTGAGAAATAAATATTTCATAAAAATAATACGTAGTAGAAAATAAAAATTTATAAATTAAATAAAAATATGAAAACTGTTTATTGCAAAAGTCATATCTTGAGGCACGAAGTGCGGACACACGCACTCAACAATCATTGCCTTCATTGTATGCGTAGAAAAGAGCTGTTCGCTGTAGCGCTCTCCGCTCTCTCGCTCTCGAACAAAAATTAGAGAGAGCCTAGAGCAACCTCGAAAAAATCGTATGTCATTACGAATCTTGTTATTCTAGAGTCTTTGGTTAACCCAACCATGCTTTGTCTTACTGGACCTCAGCTACCTGTGTCGATTCGGATCTTGCTCCTTGTTAACTTTCACGCAGATTCCTTGCTGCTTTCTTTGCTTTGCGTTGTTGACTTGTAATCTCGTTCTCCTTAACTGTCCTTTCTCAGTGCTCTGATTAAGCCCGCGCCCTGACTGCGCGACTCGCGGAAGTACTCTTGTTAACTATACTCGTGCACATATGGATCCTTGCGTGTTCGAACTGTTCACGAACTGCGCTTGCGCCGTCTTTTTGCTTGTCCAGGGTTCACAACGTTACCATTTCACCTCTGTGCGCTTTGCCGACTCGAGTCAAGGTCCAGGGCGGTACCGTTAATTCAGGACTCCATTATTTTCCGTTCGACCTGGCAGCCCTTGACCCATCCCGCTTTCCAGCCTTCTTCGCTGTTGCTAACCAGCTCTAGTGCACATGGATTTATAGGGTGTATTGAGACTTCTTGTATTAGTCATCTAAAGATTTTCAATTCTCTTTCAGTTGCTCTGGATCCAAGGAAGGGTACTAAGTTTAAGCCCACAGCATGTAGTACATCATGGTTAACACGGAACGCAGCGTGCTTGGTCCAGTAGGAGGAACCTTATATAGACCGCTTCAAGGTAATTGTACCGGAATGGGAATTAACTGGAAACTTTTTCGCCGTTTTGTAAACTATAGCACTGCCGCGGATCTACAATTACAACTTTAAACCAAATGGATGTATGCACCGCGAACCTTAACAGATCGAAGTGAGACCATTTACAAAAGAAACACGGAAGAATATTTAATTTTAGATTCCAGACCAGGTATTGTTATTGTTGCTTAAGAAAGCAATTTACGGTTTAACGCAGTCAGCTAGGGCCTGCAATGAGAACCTGAATAATGCTCTGGAGGATTTGAGATTTGTTGCCTGTGATAACGAACCATGTTTATACAAACGATGATGACGACGTAAACGATGTTTATGTTGACGATAAAGTCAACATATCCTCTTAGTCTGCCAAACGCAAGAGGACTTAGTTAATGCAGTGCGAGGAGGCGATCTTGTAGCGATTTCGCTAGGTCATTCCCGCAGTCTGGAGAAAGTCTGCCATAAGAGTTTATTAAGAATCTATATTCTTTATAGCCTATCCTTACAATTTAGTGTATCGGGTTGCCTTGGCTTTTCATTTTTAAATTGGGTTTTCACTTAAGCGATCGGTCTTCCCGTAAATGTTGAGAAATGTCCGCCCTTTAAAGAGGAAATTTGTCAAAAACGATTTATATGTGTATTTTTGATTATATTATATGGGGTCGATTAGAGTTATATAAGAATGTAATTGTCGATAAAACTGAATAGATTACAGCATTAAGATTGCTTTTAATAACCAGAGATAAACGCAATGATTTTGATACTACTCCGTGTATGGTAATTAATTGATACTGATAGAAAATCAATTTTTAAACAGCGTCAGCAGGACTCTGGAATTCAGATAATGCATGTATAGGGTTTTGAACCTTTTTTTGAGATCCCTTGCGAACTTTGGCCCGTACTTCTTCTGGTTTTTCAGGCCTGACCAATGGTTTTTTTTCTGGTGCTTTCATCTTCCATACAACAATTGGAGACTATAAAAAATTTAAATTGTTTAGTATCGTACAATTTTTTGTACTAAAAAACACTTACAGACACTGTTCCTTGCCTGGTATATTTTGTTGATGCCACATATGAGTACTTTACCGTTAATACAACGGCATTCATTAAATTTTTAGCAGCTTGAATTAACGATGTAGCGCTGTCCAGCTATAAAAAACACATTTTTAAATATCAGTTTTCATCATCTTTAATAATATACGTACCCCAGAAACTATAAGTTCGCCGCTTATATTTTGAACGTCTGCTTTTACTTTTGAAGTTATTTGGATTTGATGACAATACAGGGCAATGCGTTGCAAATACGCTAAAAGGTCCTTTTTCGTGCTGCTTTCTGGGCATTGCTCTGCTATTTCCCTGGTTAGTTTATCCAGCTTTGTACCAGCTTCCGAAATTTTTTTAGCTGCGTTAATAACATCCATAGTAGTTTTTAAAGGTCCTCGTCCTCTGAAAAAAAAAAATTGGACAGTTGTTGGGCACCACACATTTGTCTTGACAAATTTGATCGATATGGAAAAAACAATTTAAAAAAAAAACATGATTATTATATTATCGCAGCGCCAGCAGCACCTAAATTTATATCTTCAGTTATTGCCAAAATTGGAGACACAATTAGTCGCACCTCAGCTTTCGTTAACTATGCAGATCAGCTGGGTGAACATCTGTTCAGAAACATCTGCTTAGGCTCTCCCATATCACATTTTTTCTCATTCTTGCTTTCTCGCACCTACACCTTTGGCTTAACGTTCTGCTGTTCGGTCTGCAATTATGAGCTCATTGTCATTCACTTTTGTTTCTTATGCATATACCAATACACATCTTCGTTCGAAATCGATACATAAAACTCGTCTTTTAATTTCTCTGAAAAACAGCTAATTAAAAGGTTTAAAAGCACAACATTTGGTGTCCCCGACGTGATTTGTGCATAAACAATATATAGTGCACATCATACTAAGATATTTAAGCTTTAACTTTAATAAATTCGCTGTCGCTGAGTGCGTTCTTGGGCAACAATTTGTGTGTGCTATATTAAGTCAAAATTAATGGTAGTGAACATTAAATGCAACTCCGTTGTTTAAATAAATAGTTATATTTGCGCGCGTACATAAATAATAAAGGAAGCTGCCACTAATTCTTTTTTGCGCTCATCTTCCCGCTTGATTTCGAGTGGATGTTTCTGATATTTCGTTGTTGTTGGTGTTGCTGTTGCCATGGCTGCTGAAAATTTATCAAGCTCTGCAATAATTTAGTTTGATAAGTCCGTTCTTCATGTGCGTTTGGAGCTGATCGATGAGCTTCAGCAAACATTCAGAAAAATTCTCAACGAGCTCGAAGAACTTGATTTTGACGGAATTGAAAGTGAGTTGACATTCTCGTAACGCTTTAATACTTTTGTTCGGAGGGAGATTTCATAGGGCGCCTCGCAAATGTATTCGCACTCAACGTTTGCTGATTGCATACTCCATGTGATTGTCGCCATCGGCAACGTCCACTCTACCACCGTCGCTTTTCAGCACACAAAATTCGTCGAAAAAAAAAAACTTATGAACCCCTCCAACACTTTGTAAAAGTTGAAGTAAATCAAGAGAGAATACTATAGTTCCCTGACTATCAGATACCCGTTTCTCAGCTAGTGTGAATGCGAACGCGCAATTTCATCATTTTCCTGGGATATCGATAGATGTTGGGGAATATAATAAAAAAAAAAATTATAAAAATTGTTTAAAAGTGTGGGCGTAACCGATTTGGCGGCTTAAAGGCGATAGATTGGGAGTGACAAAAAGTTTTTTGGCAAATCGATGGCAATTTAAGCGATTAATAAAATTATGAACAAATATCCAACAACTTTTAATAAATGCTGGAGTGCCGTTTTTGGACGATTTTAGGACGTTGGAGTGGGCGTGGCAAACAAGATTTTTGGCAAAGAAATTTACACAACTGATAAAATTATGGAAAAATATTCAACATTTTTTCAAAAATATGAGCGTGGCAGTATTGAGCGGTTTTAGGGCATTGAGTTCATATCGATAAAGAATATATATATACATTATATAGTCGGATACGCTTCCTTCTGCCTGTTACATACTTTTTAACGAATGATAAAAAAAGGTGTTGATGAATTCGGGCATAAAAAGAAAAAAAAATGGTCCTAGATTTCAAGAAAATTAATAAAATAAAAAACGTGAGTGATGAATACCCAATACCTCATTATTTCTTTAATATTGGCAAACATGGGTGAGGCTCCAAATTATACAGCACTGGACCTTAAAGTTAGGCTTCCACCAAATATATCTGGCGGAAAGGGATAGACATAAAACCACTGTTTCTGTAAACTTTATAAGTATTGCAATCTTCCGTTCGGTTTAAAAAATGCAACGAGCATATTTCAGAGGGTTATTGTTGATGTCCTCCGTAAGGAGGTCAGAAAAACCTGCCATGTTTATGTTGACGACGTGATCATCTTTTCTAAAAACAAGAATGGCCACGTAAAGCGTATTAACTGGGTTTTAAAAACCTTGAAGAAGCTAACATGATCTGTGATCGGAGCACTCTTCTCCAGACACTAACAGTCGTAGTAAATTCAATTCAATTCAGTCGTCAATGGAGTCCATCGCGAACTACCGATCCATTGTTTTTATAAAACACACACTAATCGAACTTTTCCCACCATTTCGATATTGGTAATTGGCATCCTAGTTATATCGGAACAAAGGGAAATATTAACGACAGAACATAGCCGCCCCCACCGAGCGGTACAGGAAAATGTTAAGCAAATTATGCGTAACTATTTTTTTCTTAACATATCCGTATTAAGACCAGAAATCGTTGCAAATTGTTAAGTCTGCTCAAGGGCTAAGTATGAGTTACATCAAAAAAAAAAAAAAAATAATAATAATCAAATGAAAGGAATTGCTCGATGTGTGAAACTTGACAAAAAGATAAGCGACACTCTAGATCTGATTCTACTTTCAACAATCGAATTTAATAAAACAAATCATTCGGTAACCAATATAAAATCAGTTGAACTCATTCGTTCAAACAATGTGGAAACAGGGCTGCAGGTAACAAATATACTTTTGAAGGACCACAGTCTTAAAAATCAAACAGGAAAAATAAACAAAAAAAAAAAAAAAACGGGAAAAATAAGAGCTATCAAGTAGGAGATAAGTCAAACAAACGCATGGGTAATAAATTGACCCCACTATGCGTTGAGGGCATAGTGGAAACACAATTAGGATCAACAGTTCTTATAAAAGGAGGGGTTGTCCATAAAAACAAAATAAAAAAAGAAATTACTAATTCTAGTAAATAAGAATAGAATTGGAACTACACTTTTAACTTCTTTTATCTTAGACTAACATCAATACTGATAGCGCTTTAAATGACGATGTTTACGACTACAACAGTTAAACTGACAAATAGCACTTTCGGACAACATACCTGTAAGTGCCATTTGGGAAGAGTACGGTTACCTTACAATGAACGTGACATCGTATGAGACGAACACGTACGAAACAGACAGACACAAAACTTATTTAAACAGGACTACATACGGAACTTACTCCTCACTGACCTTGGGCACATCAACACACTCTAATTACGACACTTAAGGTCAACCACGTCAGCACGTAGTATAAACATGCTGGGACAGTTCTGAAAGTTGTAGCAGGGACTCGTGATCTCGATGACTGGGAACAGATCAAATTAGGAAAACACAACTTATTGATTCAGAAAACCGACAAAGAGTATTAAACACAAAATTTCAGACAAGACTCAACGAACTAACTTAAATAGTTAACTTAACTAGCAAAACAGATGAAATTGAATCAGATAACCTGCATAAAACAATTCCAGCAAAAAATAGAAAGATTACCTTAGACATACAAAACTTAATTCTTTGCGTAACACATTCAAAAACAAACTTGAGCAGACCATTAATGTTAAACAACGTTGATGTTAAGGAGTATTATACTATTATGGGATACTTATTAAGTATCCCATACCTAAGTTAGTATGTCAAAAAATAAATATATTTTCCATACAACATTCTGGCAAAATTCTGGACTTCGAAAACACAAACATCGCCGCAATGCATCACTCGCCCTGACCATCTGGATAGGGTGGTTGTAATAGACGTTTGTGCGATCATTATCAACGATTACAGCACATTGGTGAACTACAATCCATGTTGACCCACAGACCCATATGGACCACATTGACAGTCATCATGATTTGCCTGGTACTGGTGCGAAAAACTTACGTGCGAAACTTCGGAACGAATCGAGATCATTAAGAACCTACAAGCAAACGCTAGGAAAACCACGGACGCTCTTCACTTAGCTGAGGGAGGAGTTAACACAAGCTAAGCTGAATCGGGCCAACAGGATGGGAGTGCAACAAAGTTGCGACACCCAAAGGTGGAATAACTTGATCCGCACACATAGCAACCGGCAAAGTGGCCTGCCGCGACGCTATTGATCATAATATTGTCTAAATAACTGAAAAACTACTTTGTTAATTTGCATACATAACATGCCTTAACATATCCCAAAGAACATATAGATAAGTAACATATAACGCAGCCACTCTGCTGTTTTTCTCAGCAGCAGAGCAGCCCTTCGCTTTAAGCTTTCTTTAAGCAAAATATGTGACAAACATTGATTCAATAAAAACACAGAGCAGCGACTAGTACAGTCGTTCAAATTCAAGCAGATCTTTGTTTTAATATGGCTACCAAAACAACACACAATCCCCTTATCCAAATAAATACCACATGCCCATCTGAAAAAGATAATATAAGCAAAACCGTATCCATTAACAAATGCATTGCATAAGTCCTAAATTGTTTTTATAACTATCGCCAAACGTTTATAGTTTTATTTTAACCACCAAACTATTACTATCTAGCAACAAGATCTATATCTCTATATGTTTTTTTTTATCTATATCTATATCTATATCTATATCTATATCTATATCTATATCTATATCTATATCTATATCTATATCTATATCTATATCTATATCTATATCTATATCTATATCTATATCTATATCTATATCTTTATCTTTATCTATATCTATATCTATATCTATATCTATATCTCTTTTTATATTATTTCAGTCTTTGCTTAAATCCAATAATTATTTAACGTTTCTAAATTTATGAAAATTAGAAAATTCGCAGTCAACACAGTAACAAATTTATCAAACATCTTTCCGTTAAAAACGGCCAACCGAAAGGCTCATCCAGCAAGTTTAATATTAATATTAGGACCGCATAAAATACATGTCTAAAGCTCAATCTTCCATTTTCACAACTTAAAACCAATCTAATAAAATAGAACTCTGAAACTAGCGAAACACTGCCCTAATCTCGTTCGTAACCATTTCCCCTATCACATTGGCATATTAGGCAACAAAAAAGTAAAATCTATACATAATTTATCCTTAAATCTGGGCTGCAAATTGGAAAAATTCCGTTTTATAGTTTAAGATCTATTACAAATACCTTGGTGTCATTTTAGATAGAAGATTAACCTTCGGTAGACGTGTCACCTCGGTTCTTCAAGTATTCAAGTCCAAGTCCTTTTATAATTCCTGAGATCTCAACGTTCATACGAACAGACGGGCATGGCTAGATCGACTCGGCTATTGATCCTGATCAAGAATATATGTGTCGCGACTTTTCATTCACTTCAGCGTCCATATTGTCCAGCACAGCAAGTCGCCTGCGTGTTGTGCCTTCTATTGTTCTCACCAGACTAATTTACTCAAGCGTCGCCCTCTCGATGCTTTTTTTCTATTCCTCAATTTCACTCAATTATTTCATCCTTACTTCGTACGAAACTCTAGCACAACAACAACACACGCCAGCTCATTTTAATTCACACACAAATGATTCTCACTCAATAACGGAACGCTTTCCGTGAATTTTAATACTCGCTGCTCATTCTTAACATAACGGATCAATAACATAACTTTGGTTACATTCAAATAATAATTGAAATAATACTCAATCTCAATCCACTCAATCTCCGACATATGTATATACTTTATATAGTCGAAACGCTTCCTTCTGTCTGTTACATACTTTTCAACGAATCTAGTATACCCTTTTAGTCTACGAGTTACGGGTATAAAAAATATTTAAAACTACTTATAAAAACTTCATAAAACGACACCAACAACAGGAAAATCAAAATCCTTATAGCACACAACTTCACTAATACCTCCTTAACACAAGGCCATTTGCAACAATTTCCGGATTGACATTAAAAATATAATAAACTACCATTCCCATGTGATATATGTATTATATATAAGCCTTTAAATCGTACAGCTCAATTAGTGTAATTTCTTACCCAACAAACAAATATAATCCTAAAGACCTAGTTCTTAGTTAGCTTAGATTGCCTAATTTGCTTATAGTTTCACAATATCCCTAAAAAGGTTTTCAGACCGAGGATAACTTTGGTGTCTTAAAAGAACGTAACACCAGTTTTGTTTCGGCATTATACGAAATTTGGTATTAATCAAATTCTTTCATTTGAGCGTAAAGATTTTGTTAGTCAAAAAAAGGTAAAATAAATATTTTATCTAAGGGAACTAACCTGGTAAAATCCGTCATTTCCATCATAATCATGCACATATGTTTGGCCAGAAAAATAATGTCATTTCCAGTGTCATCCCATTTAGCAACTTCTGAATCAAAAGTTAGTTTTTCCCTACGGAATAACTCCACTTGCTGAGCAATTTTTTGTTTGTCTTCTTCCGTCATTTTTCGCATTGCTTCCTGAAATATATTGTTGTATCCATATTTATCGGGTTTAATGATATTAATGGCAAGCAATGACTTACTCGAGCTGTACATATGCCACTTATATCGGGATATTCGTCAACGGTTTGATCGCCGGTATGAGCACTTGCTAAATAATAGGAAACAAAAAAATATGCTAGTGAATTGGCATACACACTTTTGAAATTTTTAATTTAAATTTTTATGATTATTACTAATTTGAAAATACCCATTTTCAAAAAACGAATAGCACAGAGCTCACTCAGAGCCCATAATAAAGAAACAAGAACGCTAAAGTCGAGTTTCCCGACTATCCCCGACCCGTTACTCAGCTAGTGTGAATGCGAACGCCAAATTTCATCACTTTTCTTGGATATCGATAGATACTGGGAAATAAAATGAGAAAAAATTTAAAAATTGTCCAAAAGTGTGGGCGTGACCGGTTTGGCGGCTTTAGGGCGTTATATTGAGCGTGGCAAATTAACAAATCTATAGCAACTATAGAAATTATGAAAAAATATCCAAAAATTTTTTGAAAATGTGGGCGTAGAACTTTTGGGCGGTTTTATGGCGTTAGAGTGGGCGCGGCAAAGTTTTTCTTTTCCAACTCAAGAATATATATACTTTATATGGTCGGAAACGCTTCCTTCTGCCTGTTACATACTTCTCAACAAATCTATGTATACCCTTTTACTCTACGAGTAACGGATATAATTATTTAATCTCCGAAAGTATTACGATATAATAATATTAATAAACTAAATTTCTCTCCGTTTTTGGAGTTATAATTATAAGGTCAGAAAAAGTGGTTAAATTTCACACCTTCATCCAATTTTTTCGGAATATGCAGATTCTACTCACATCGACTTCGAGTTTCCAAGGTTAAGTCTTCAACTGGCTCAAATTCAGTATCTGTATCAAGGTCTTCCGAGCTCTGAAAATAAAAAGATATTATTAGCAATTTGGATGTTGTTTTTAGGAACCAATGCCTAATTATATAGTAAGTCAATAATTTGTACTCTATTCTATTATCATCTGTGCGTTTAAAATGGTTGAGGTGTTGAATTTTGAGATAACTGGTTATTTTGAGATCCTATTATGTACAGTTGTAACTCGTTGGTGCTTTTCTTCTTCTCTTCGAATCTGTCGTTCTTGTTTAGAAACCTTATTCTAAGTTGCCTTTATTTAGCCGTCGCTTTCATATATGTGACTGTGTATACCGTAATGCATGATAAGACCAAAGAGAGTAATAGTTATCAGTGTTTCTTAGTAACTAGGGAGTGTAAAAACAGATGGACAATTTGCATTAAGAATTGTTTTGAAAGTATCGCAACTAAACTAGTCCAGTGATAAGAAGTAACGTTTCGGAGTTAGTCGTTATTTTATAGGTAAAAGAAACCGGTTCAGACTCTATAACATGCATATATTCTTCATTAGGATTATTAGCCGTTTTCGTTTGTTCCCATAACCGAATTCTCTTAGGATATTGACACCGGCTCTATAAAAAAAATATATTATTAAAGAGTCAATATACATTTTCAATCACATGCAGTAAAATGCAGTAATGCTTCGAATATTCTTTTATAATATTTATGTGAGTGTTGCTTTTGTCTAACGGTAGAAGCCAAATCATAAATCTAAGAATATGGGCATCTTATACTACTTACTCGATTCATTAAAACAGCTCTTCGAATTTCACGAACTCCGTCGTAAACCAAACGAGAAGCATCAATGAAGTCATTTTCGTCAACATCCTTATTGGAGTTATTTGAAAGGGCTCCAACGGCTGCTCCTACACGTTGGTCAAATTTCATCATAACTAAAAACAAAAGATTAATTTAACGGCTTCGCGTACCAAGATTTTACGTATATAAAAAGCCGGTGTGAAATTGGTATGCACACCCGGCAGTGATAAAGATTAAAAAGGACTATGCATGATAATAATAGTTATTTATCTTATATTAAATTATATTATCAGACATGCTCCGGTAGTCAAATTCGTAAGAACCTTAGGATTTTGGTGCTCCTGTTTTCGAAATCGTAAAATTTGTTTCATTTTTAAACTGAAGAGTAAAGCCTTTTTTTTATCAAATCAGATTTTATTTATTTATTTAGGAAAAAAGCATACTCAGTGGTCTATTGAAGTTTATTCCACATCACCACAAGATCATTCTGCCACTTAGTTATATACTTATAAAATTTAAAATAGTCAACTTAATTAGTTACTTAAATGGTCAAATAAAATTAAAACTCAGAAAAAGGTGGCAGCTTTATTGCCTGTTTACTGTTTACAAAACATTCCGATAGCAAAAATTTTGCAAAAACCAGAGCACCTAAAAACGAAATCGAAAGATTTTGTCCAAATCGCAATAAAATTACGATTACCGGAGCATGCCTATATATTTTATTCTATATTCATTCTTAATAAATGGCAAAGACCATAGTATTATTGATAGTTGTATTAAGTATTAGTATTAATATGTTTAATTTGTCTGTAGATATAATAATATAACACAAATTAGTCGGCACTAAAATTTAGACAGCACAACAATTCAATTTTTTTTTATAGCTTACTAAAATATTGGCATAAAAGAAAAGAACATTTTCATTTCGCTTTATTCGAAGTTTATTTTTTATAATCTTTTTTTATAACCAAATAATGAAAATTTTGTTTCCCAAAAACAAAAGTTTATTTAATATTCAATTAAGAAATTTGAGAACTCTGTATAGGAACATGGTATTCTTGTCTATATGTACTTATGGCCAAAACGATTCAAGTACCACTTAAATATTTTTTACTATATTACGTAACGAAAAAATGAGAATTTAATAGGAACAAATATTTATAAGTAACGTATATTTAGTTACATTGAAAATTAACACATACCTTGATCTCGTAGAACTTTGACTGCTTCTAAGACTCGTTTGGTGTAAATACATGGTTCATAATTATCCATTTCAGCTTCAACAACATTACAAACTCGTGATGATCGACCTTGAATAGCACCAGCAGTTGCACGCAAATCCCTGGCATCACCAACTTGTAAAGCCATTACACATTTGTTTACATCTTCAAGAATGTGATTCTCAGATACTGCTAAAAAGTCGTCAATTGTTGTAATATCATCCACTGCCTCGGTTAAAATACGAACTTGCACCTCCCAGGCTTGTCGATAAGTAGTCATATTTTCTTGAGCTACTTTTGAATTCGGTCTAACAGTCAATATCGATGCTGCATTTATTACTTGCGGACAAAGACTTTCAATTTGAGCAGCAGCATATCGAACCATTTTAACACCATCTTCATTGTTTGACATGCTACATACTAAATTTGCTACTTCAACTAGTTTTTCAGCGTGCTTGGTGAATATTTCGGACTTTTCCCGAACTTTTTTTTCATTACCCGATTTTGCAGCTTCAATTAAATCTAGCAAAGGAGTTGTAGTCTCCAAAAAAGAGTCCGAAACATGATCCACAACAGCCTTTCGCAATTGCCTTCTTAGGTCGCGAGTCTTTCGACACATTTGATCAATCGCTCGAGAGAGTCCTGGGCTGTTATCTTTTTGACTCATCTAAACGTAAAATATGATTAAAAGAAGAGAGAACGCTATAGTCGCGTTACCCGACTATCAGATACCCATTAATCAGCTTGTGCAAGTGGGACCAAGAATATTCAACTTATTTCAGGAATATCTGTAGAAATTTGGAAAAAATTAATTTTATTGATCTTAGTTGTGGGCGTGCCAGTTTTGGACGGTTTGTGGGCGTTAGAAAAAATGTAAAAATGTTTATCGTATACAAATAGAAACTGGCCAGACAAATAATAAAACAATAAAATATCAAAACAATTTTCAAAATTGTGGGCATGGCAGTTTTGGCCGGATTGTGGACGTGGTAACTAGCGATGTGTACATGTTCCTGAAGATCAAGGCGTTCAAACGGACAGACCAGATCGAAGCGCTTTTTTCTATATGTTACATACTTTTCAACGAATCCAGTAAGCCGTTTTACTCAACGAGTAACGGGTATAAAAATAATAATTATAAGTATGTTACTCACGTTTGACATATATTCAGATAACAAATCCTGTAAAGCCTGTCGCACAGCATTGCATTCGGCCACAATTCTCTCTCGTCTCTCGTCTCGAGTACAATCTGCATCCGCCATCAATGCAGCTGCACTAATAATACTTTCCAGACGCTCTTCGAGCAATTGACGTGAACGCTTTTCGCTGTAGGTCATGGGATCCATAACAATTCCTTCCTGCAGTGTAGAAGTCCAATAATAATCGGAGAATAAATTGCATTATAATAAAAAACAAGAGAGAGAGAATTCCCTGACTATCCGATGCACGGTACTAAGCTAGTGGAAGCGAAAACGCGAAAAGTGTGGGCGTGGCAGGTTTGGGCGTTTTGTGGGTGAAAGAGTGGGCGTGGCAACAAACTTGCGCTGCTTCTATGTATCTGCTTCCTTCTACCGTTACGTGTATGCCACTGCACAGAGGGTTATCAAATTTCAGTCAGAAGCTTCCGACGCAGTAAATAAAGTATTTGGCAACAAATAAATATCTTTACCATCAGTATCAACAGCCCAGTCAAAAAAGTAATTTATCAGTTTTAATACTGCATTAAACCCTTCCAAACGGCTGTTATATCGGACCGCTACATTATAAAGCTATAATTGGGTTATCAAGAAATAACAAGGCCTCAGCCTCAAAGAAATTATTAGTTAGAGAAAGACCCAAGTGTATAAAGATTTTTTCTTCCTTTGGGTGTAATGTTAATGCTACAATCTGCAACTTAAAGCACCGTAGACAGGAAAACCATAACGATACTGATAGAATTTTAATGTAAAAGATTAGTTTATCTTACGTCAAAGTCGTCTAATGCTGCAGCCAGCTCTCCCGCTCCACTGTATATATCTGTCGGTTGGGATGACTTTCCTTGGGCAACATCGCTAATAGTATTTACAGCATCGCAAACTTGTTTTAGAATGAAATCGCGATTTACTTTTGCTAGATCTAGTTCCGGATGACGAACGTATACTTTTGATGCAGTTAACAGCATAGTTGAATGTTTTTTAAGCATCGCCCGAGCAGCTGCTAAATCGTCCCTTAATTGGGGATCCTTAAGTTCTTGCTGACGTTTGGCTGCCTGTTTTATAAGTTCTCCTGCATTGCGTCCGAATTGCTATAAAAAATAAAATGTTAGAACATTTTTGTGATCTTTATTTTTTTCATAGTTTTAAGATTATAGATTATTATAGATTAATTATAAAATTGATAAAATTAAAGGGTTTGATTGGCGTTTAAGTCGCAATCACTACATATTGAAGCATGTCCCTCTTCCTTTTTATTTAAGGGTTGAATTATTCCTTAATACGCACTAATGACACCCCATCATTTCTTAATTTCACTTATTTTACCTATTTACCTAAATTACCCATATATATATAAATATTTTTTACTGCCATATAGAATGGTGAGTATGGTGTTTTTGAGATGATATGGGGCAAGTTTATTGGTTTAATATGTTTTAATAATTTGTTATAAGCTAGTTGATATACGCAAATATCTCCGTCTCGATAATAATAAATAATAAAATCGAAAAAAAGTATCACTGTACAAAAGTATGGGCGGGGCAGTTTTCGTCGAATTTTTTGTGTTTTGACAGAAAGAATCTAAAACAAGAGGCAATGCTATAGTTCCACGACTAGCAGATACCCGTTATTCATCTAGTGTGAATGCGAAATTTCATAATTTTTCTGGGATATCGATAAATTTTGGTAAATAAAATGAGGAAATATTTAAAAATTGTTTTAAAGTGTGGGCGTGACCGTTTTCTTTCGCACGGGTCCTACGGCCACTTCTCCCTCCCACCAAACCGACAGAGGGGCGCCGCCTTGTATCGTACAGCTCGATTCGCGAGAAGATATAGACGCGATATAAAAAAGAGAACAGGAACGAGGATATGAATATAATGTAAAATAACTATATTAAATATTAGTAGTAGGATCTAATTATGTAATAAAAAAAAAGTTAAAATCGATTGCTTTAAGAGCGGCAGAGAGTCAAGATTACAGATAATAGGATAAAGTATATTATAGTCAGAACATAATACCCTGTAAGGGTCATGCAACTCATAGTTAGATCTATTTAAAATAAAATAAGATTTAAAATAAGGAGTATATAGTTTCTAGTGAATCTACTTGGAACCGAGAAGTTAAGTTGACTAATCAATTCGGGACTCTCAACATCCCCACGAATAAGCTTACAAATAAAGACTGTTCCAAGCATACTTCTACGGCTAGCTAGGGACGGTAAATTAATTAAAAGTAGTCTACTGGAATAATGGGCTAATATACGGTTTGCATCCCGATTTAGGCGCCGAAAGGCAAAAAGTAAGAAGTTTTTTTGACCGATTCAATGCAGTCCGAGTGGACTACGTATTGTGGTACGTACTAACGAAATAAATAAGGTTATAGTCATGTAAGGATCATCAAATTCATTAGACCACCTTTTTATAAAACCCAGCACACCCCTGTCCTTATTGACAATAGTCGAAATATGGTCAGAAAATTTTAGTTTAGGGTCCAGAAGAACACCAAGATCATCAACGTTGTGCGTATTGGGTTGACACGACAAAAGGTCATAACTTTACGTTTGGAGCCATTTAAGTCTAATAAATTATCACGGCACCATATTTGAAATCTGTCTCGATCGGATTGTAAGTCCAAATGGCGCGAAGTGTCCTTGTGCTGGAGCATTATTTAACATCGTCTGCGTACATAAGTACACGCGAATGTTTTATTACTAATAATAATAAATAATAATCGTTAATAAATAAGGTAAAAAGAAGCGGACCAAGTTGGCACCCTTGTGGGACACCGGATGTGTCTCGGAGAATACAAGATTTAAAATTTTTTAAGAGGACTTGTTGCGTCCTGCTATTCAGATAGCTTGAAATCTAATTTAGGAGATCAACAGGGAAACCTAAAAGATTAAGTTTCCTTACTAGAAGGTAATGATTAACAAGTCAAATGCTTTACTAAAATCAGTGTATATGACATCTGTTTGATTATTGAAAACCGTGCTGACACGGGGATATGATTGATCTACAAAGGTGCTGCAAATGAGGAGTGATAACATTTTCAAAAAGTTTAGCTTTCGTTTACAGTGGGGCAAAATATTAGATTCGACTTAGATACCGCATAAGAGTATGGCTATTCGGAAAGAGGTAAAGTTGAATATGTTGTTTGAAAAAACTTGGCGAATAGATCGGCTATTGCCTGATCCGATGTTACCGTTGTGTTTTTAAAAAACAGCGAGGAAGGGTAAGAAATTGTATTTCGCTTAGTGCTAACGAAATTATAAAACTGTTTCGGATCCTGTGCAAACTGGAACTTACAACGGTTTAAATAATTTTTTTTAGCACTGAGCATTAATCACGGTAAAGATTAACCGATCGCTTTAATATTTACAAAGGATGGACTGAGAACCGGTATTTTTAAATTTTATATAGAGTCTGGACTTTACATTTCTTAGGTGTGTAAACTCTTTATTAAACCAACGAGTTTTAGAGATTGACGGATAGTACATCAGAACACAAGAGTCAAAAAATGATTTAATTGCAGTATAAAACATATTAATCGCATCCGCCATTATGTTGCAGGAGTAAAGATCGGACCAATTAAAGCCAGCTATAAAATTGTTTAGCCTCCGAAAATTTGCCTTGCGAAAACAGGGAATTCGCTTTGTTGACTTCTCTGAATTTACTTTTAATACCGTAACTATCTCGATTGCCACCTCGAAAGTAGGATGATATGGATCTTCAGGTTGAGTAAGAGGTGCTACCCTGGACAGAAACACACTTTCAGGATTTGTTACAAAACATAGATCCAACAGTCGACCAAGAGAGTTTGAAATACAATTAACTTTAAGTCGATAAGTCGAGCAAGCCTTCAATAAAGTCATTTATAGGTAAAAAGAGGAGCGTGGTATACAGATAAAAATTCGCGTAGCAGTTTAAGGCGGCTTTAGGGCGTTAGTGTTGGCGTGGCATAGTTTTTTTGCAAATGAAGAGCAATTTACAAGACTAATAGAAAAATGAAAATATATCAAAAATATTTAAAAAATGTGGTCATGACAGTTTTGGCCTGTTTGTGAGCGTTAGAGTGGGTATGACAGCATGGGTCAACAAACTTGCGCTGCGTCTGTGTCTAAGATCTGTATGCTTAATCTCAACCTTCTAGCTTTTATAGTTCCTGAGATCGAGACGTTGATACGGACATACGGACGCTCTCTTCTACCTGTTACACACATTTCAACGAATCTAATATAAACTTTTACTCTACGAGTAACGGGTATAATACAAATTGTAGTCTGCGTCACTGAATTCTGCATGCTTAATATTAATCATAGCATATAAATTTGTGTTGGTTACAAATAAAACTCATTTATCGAAGACTATAGGAGGGCAAAACATAGAATTGCTCTCATATACGATAATAATATTTCTTTATTTTATTCCGACACATACCCTCATATTATCCATAAGCTCGTCCTGACTCGAAGCGTTTTTGAGTTTGTTTAGATCATCTTCGACAATGTGGAGTGATTTTAAGAGCAAATGTACATCAACCATATCAGCTAAAATCAGCAAGCGGGTTACAGCTGACAACAGATTCCTAGCTGCGCGCACCATATTTCCTCTCTTCAGGGAACTGCACGGATCTTCAGAAAATTCTCTGGCTGCAATGCTCATAGCATCTCCAGTTTTTTTTACTTCATCCACAGCTGTTAACATTTCTTGTGTAATGTCTGGGTTCTCGTAAGCGATCTGTTCACCTTTTTGAATAAAATTTTCTGTAGCTTTTTCAACAGCTGCAACTAATGCGCTGGCCCGCTTTGATTTTCCTGCAAATACAAAATACAAATTAGAAACTATTAAAATTGAGAAGATTATTCGACAATGTTTATACGTTTTTTGATATTTTTAAACCACTTAAATATATATATATGTAAAAGTTGATTATTTCCTCTCGATCACCAAAGAAATTTACAAATGAGTCAACTTACCTAAATGAAGCTGCCAAACAGCTTAAAGTTTAAGATGGAAAACGCCGAGTCTACGAGCCTTAAATACTATTAATTCGAACGGCATCTGTTTTTTTGCAGAATGCAATATTCAACACACATTTTCAATACTATAATTGATTTAAACTTATTTGATTCCAAGGCCAAGGAAATTGTTTACGCTTCGTCAAAAAAAATCGTTTGCAATGGGGCTAGCGAAAATAGATTTTTATAAGAAAACAAAACGGCATTAAGTAATGATCAAATGATCACATTAATAAAATCGATTTTCGGGTCTTGCATCAGCCAGCAATGCCTAAATTTCTTATTTGTAAACATGCCAACTTTGGAGACACAACATTAAGCTCTACGGCATCTCAGATAGGCGATTATCTTTCGTTGTCTAAGCTACTCTCTCTCGCCCTCTATCTATCTTGTACTCTCGCACTTGCGAAAAAAAGTGTTTGGTCAATCGATAAAAATTTACAAGACTAAAAAAATTATAAAAAATTAGGGCGTAAGAGTGGGCGTGGCAAAAAATTTTAGGCACATAGAAAAATGGTTCAAAAATGTAGGCGTGTCAGTTTTGGGCGGTTTTAGGGCGGCTTTACCTTCTAGCTAATGTGTCGACGTTCATACGGACATGGCTAGATCGACTCGGCTATTGATCCTGATCAAGAATATATATACTTTATATAGTCGGAATTTAACGAATCTGGTATACTCTTTTACCATACAGTTTTGGCAAGTCTATAGAAATTTCCACGACTAATAAAAATATGAAAAAACTTCACATTTTTCCAAAGGTCAGGCGTAGCAGCTCTGGGCGGTAGAATAGGTGTGCCAACATGGGTCAACAAACTTGAGCTGCGTAAATGTCTTAATCTCAACCTTTTATAGTTCCTGAGAACTCGAGGTTCATACGAACGGACAGACAGAAGGGCGGACAGGGTCAGATCAAAGACACTAGAATAACAAGATGCGTAAGGGCCATACATTGGTTTTTCACTAAGCAGCTACTTGTTTGGTGACGGCCAAGATTGTGCTCTTTTCTCTCGAATAATATTGAGAGCGTAAAATAATAGACTTTGGTTGCTTGTGTGAGTAACGTTTAAACGTGAAAGTGTATATGTGTGCGTACTTGTGCTAGAAGACGATTTTCGGGCCGAAATCAATTTTGATCTAAGAAACGAATTAACATGTTTGGAGTTTTCAACAGGGGACTGGGAGAAGTTTTTTTTTACAGCATTAATATTAGGTTCATCAATATTTAAACTTATAAATGAAAAAAAGTTGCGATATGGAATAGTTATTATTACTTTTGTAGTTTAACACATACAGTTTAATACATTTAAAAAAATATATTTCATAAAAATAATACGAATAGGAAAAAATTATTTTTAAAATAATGCCAATTGACCAAAAATAATATAGATTTAAATTCCAAAAACTTCTGAAGTGTAGGGCATATTTTGTCAAATTTACAATGCATGAGTATTCGTGTACACACAAAAAGTTTTCGGCTGTCACTGTATGCGTAAAATGAAGTTGCTGGCTGAAGAGCTCTCCGAAATCTGGCTCTTGAACAAAAATTCAAGAGAGCTGGAGCCAGCCCAAAAAATATTTACTTTTAATGGTCGGGAACGCTTCCTTCTGCCTTTTACTCTACGAGTAACGGGTATAAAAACAGTAATTAAATAATATGAAGTAACAATTTATTGTATTTTAAGGGCCTGACAGCTGTTTACATCCTGTGATAGTTCTGTATATAGTTCTCCTGACCAAAATGGTTTTGCAAAAAGAATTGACATGACTTAAAACAAAAACTGGAATGGATGCTATAACCGAGTCCCCGACTATCAGATACCCCGTTACTCAACTAGAAGTGTGAAAGATTTCAATTTTTTTGGAAAATCGGTAAAAATTGAAAAAGAAATAATTATATTTAAACAAGAAATATATTTTTCAAAAAGTTTGGGCGGTTTGTGGGCCTGACAATAGGTATTTTGGCATATCAATAGATTTACAAGATCAATAAAATAGTATGAAAAATACCAAAACATTTTTGTGTGAAAACCAATTTTTGGGCGTTAGAGTGGGCGTTGCAAAACGTTTTTTGATAAATCGATTCTCTCCACGGTACATTTGTATACACTTTAATTAAGGAACGGAATCCATATCTCTTAAGCTACACATTAGGTTAAGTTCAGAAGGAACTGAACGATTCCTATTGACGTATGACTAATAATAAATGATAAACTCTAATAAAAAAAAAAGGTAAATCGATAGAAATTTAAAAGACTAATGAAAATATGAATTCATATGAAAACGCTTTGTCATACGGACAGAAAGTCGGACATGGCCAGATCAACTCGGCTATTGATCCTGATCTAGAATATATATTTTTTTTTTGGAACCGCTTTCTTCTACCTCATACTTAGTTTTCAACGAATCTAGTACCCCATTTTACTTTACGAGTAACAAATATATATTACAGCGAACCCCATAGTAAATTTCCTTGACTATCAGATACCTGTTACTCAGCTAGTGGCCAAGCGAACTATAAATTTGAACATTTTTATTGCATATCGATAGAAATTGGAAAGATATACATATAACAAAATGAAACACAATCAAAATATATGTAAATCACTAATAGGCTATTTTTTTATATTTTCGCAATTTTGCGTTTAAAGAGGTAAAAGATGCTTTCACATTCCTTTTCAGTTTTAAGCTTGTTACATGAATTCAAATGCTTTCTATCCTACAAAATTTAAGATGTCACAATATGTATGTATAGTATACACAGCCGTTTTAGAACATTTTCTATCATTTCTCGTATGTACACAATACTTATAATTAATAAAATTAAAATGAGTATACGCACAGTTATTCACGACTCGCAAAAAGTTTCTTTAAAATTGAAAGTTCTAATATTTAGGTTTTCTAGGCACTATAAGCTATAAACATTTTACCTTTTTTCTTTTTGCTTGGGCCCTTGGTATTTACAAGAGTAGTTACTTGTAATACAAGGGGTTCAAGTGTTTTTTCAACTGACATTGTGCGAATTTCCAAATTTTTGGGATCCCATTTCAAAGCTATCTGTCCGAAATCGGTTAACGTGCCCATTTTATCAGGTTTTAACATAAATTCTTTAACCGACGACGCCTTTTTCGATAATATGTAGTCCACTGATTATTAATAGTACCAGGATTGTAACTTTGCAGTGCTGTAAAGAATGCGGGCTTTAAATATATCATAGTCCCACTGAGCCACATGACCTACGTAACGTAACCAATATATAATGAATAAGTTAAATAGTTTTGTAGTTTTGAGTCCTGTGAGTCATTCTTTAGTAATGACTTTAAGAAAATAATTAAAATTGATTTTTGATGATTGAACTCTCGTGAAAAATATGTGATATTCAAGTATTGAAGACGATTGAGAAAAGTTTAATAATATTTTTAATTTTTACCAACAAAAATATTTCATTTAATGAATTAACATATTCCACACATATCAGGATTGTTGTTTTCTATGTTTATTATTATACCGGTTACTTGTAGAGTAATAGGGTATACCAGAATCGTTTAAAAGTTCCTAATAGGCTGATGGAAGCATTGGAACAATTGATCGGGATCAGTAGTCGACACGATCTGGTCGTGTCCGTCTGTCCGTCCGTATGAACGTCGAGATCTCAGGAACAATATAAGCTATAAAGCTTAGATTAACCATATGATATTAACCTAACGCCTAACGCTGCCACGCCCACACTTTTGAAAATTGTGTTGATATATATTTTCATATATTTATTAGTTTTGTAAATTTCTATTGATTTGTCATAAAACTTTTTGCCACGCCCACTCTAACGATACAAACCGACCAAAAAACGACCACGCCCACATTTTTGAACAATTTTAAATATTTTCTCATTGCATTCACCAATTTCTATCCGTGTCCCAGAAAAATTATGATATTTCGCGATCATATTGCCTCTAGCTGAGTAACGGATATTTAATAGTCGGGAAAGTCTACATAGCATTTTTTCTTGTTATTATTGAAAAAAAATCCTTTCGACATATAAACAAAATGTAACAAAAATGCATGACTACTTCAGAAGATTATATCGTTCCCGGCGGCTTGAAATTATTATGACAGCCTAACATAAAACCTGTGCGACAAGCATGCATAAAAATTACGTATATAAAATAATATATTCCTTAGATGTAAAAAAAAATATTTATGTGCATGATTTTTGAGTTCCCATTCTATACCAGCATCGCTTAATACTGGCATGTCACATATAAAATAATATGACATCTGCCTGTTATGAATACATATATTTTTATGTTTGAGTCAACATCGAGTTGCCGATGTTTGGAAAACATCGATGACATCGCTGTTGGCATCGAAATATGTCCATATCTAATATATAGTTCCATTCTGTTTTATTGGATTGAGTAAAGTTAGGTAATTTTTTATAAATGTGTTTCTTTCTTACATATTAAATACATTTTAATTATAACGTAGACAAAATGCAAGGTCTTGGTCTGCAAAGTCTTAAAAAAAATCCAGCTGTAAGTTTTATGATTATATTAAGTTATCTGTTGATTGCATAACAAAAATTTGTTCAGTTAATTCCACTTTATGTGTGCGTTGGAGCGGGAGCTATTGGAGCCGTCTACTATATGGCTCGACTTGCTACTCGTAATCCCGATGTCACTTGGAATCGCACATCAAATCCCGAACCATGGCAAGAGTACAAAGAAAAGCAATACAAGGTTAGATTTGCTCCTTAATATTCATATTCTATTTTCATATTTTAATGGGCCAAGAAAAGCCCTCGACCGTGGTTTTGTTAATAACCAAATTTGCTTATAGATATATGTATTTTTGCAATTTTTTACTTTTTTGGCGATTTAACCGACATGCCATAACCATTACACATATATATTTCACGAATATATACTATGTTGTAGTTGTAGTTATACCCGTTACTCGTAGAGTAAGATGTTATACTAGATTCATTGAAAAGTATGTAATAGGTAGAAGGCAGAGTTTTCACCATATGAAGCCTATATATTCTCGATCAGGATCAATATCCGAGTCGATCTGACGCTGTCCGTCCGTCTGTATGAATGTCGAGATCTCAGGAACTATACAATCTAGAAGGTTGAGATTAAGCATACAGATTCTAGAGAAATACCCGCAGCGCAAGTTTGTTGGCCTATGTTGCCACGCCCACAAATCTTCAAAAACTGCCACATTTTTTCACATTTTTATTAGTTTTTTAAATTTTGATTGATTTCCCAAAAATTTTATTCACCAATATCTATCGATATCCCAGACAAATCATGAAATTTCGCTATGGCATTTTAACTAGCTGAATAACGGGTATCTGATAGTCGAGGAAGTCGACTATTTTGTACAGTGATACTTTTTTTCACTTTTATTATTTGTCTCGCAAAACAATTCCCAATAACCGTAAACACCGCCTGTTAACAATCTCTAAACGGAGATATTTGCGTATATCAACTAGCTAATAACAAATTATTAAAACACCATACTCACCATTCTTTATGGCAGAAAAAATGTATATATATATATATATATGGGTAATTTAGGTAAATAGGTAAAATAAGTGAAATTAAGAAATGATGGGGTGTCATTAGTGCGTATTAAGGAATAATTCAACCCTTAAATAAAAAGGAAGAGGGATATGCTTCAATATGTAGTGATTGCGACTTAAACGCCAATCAAACCCTTTAATTTTATCAATTTTATAATAATCTAGTTATTTAAAACTATGAAAAAAAAATAAAGATCACAAAAATGTTCTAACATTTAATATTTTATAGCAATTCGGACGCAATGCGGGAGAACTTATCATTTATTTTGTCGACAGTGACTAACCAGAAATGTAGGGATCGCCAGAGATTTACACAGGGTCTAAAACGTTCGCTTCAGATAAATTTCTATCAAATTCTATCACTTCACTAGAATAGTAGATTCTTTAAAATGCATGCAACCAGTTAATGGATGCCTTCCTGACCTTAAAAATTATACATATTCTTGAACCGAGATGAACCTCGTAAACCTCCAGGGAACTATTGAAGCTAGAAAGTTGAGACTAAGCATGTGTATTTAAGGGTCAACTACGCAGTGAAGGTACATAAGTTCCATTATATTACCCACAAGCCCCGCAAACACTCACTGTTACTTAATAATGTTTTAATTTTTTTTTGTTTTTGCCTTTCAAATTTCTTTTGCTAGGTAAACAATTGTTTGCGTAAGTAATGTAAAACTGATTGCGATCGTTCAGTGTCAGTTTACTAAAATCTAAAAATATTTAAATCTCTTAATTGCTGGTGGACTTATAGGTTTACTGTAATTCGTGTTTTTTAGATGAAATATATAATATTATAATATAATATAATAATATAATATAATAATATAATATAATATAATAATATAATATAATATAATATAATATAATAATATAATATAATATAATATAATATAATATATAATATATTGAATCTTGCATTTTTTTTCAGTTTTATTCGCCTGTGAGGGATTATTCCAAAACTAAGAGTGCTGCCCCAAACTTTGATGAATAAATTACGTTTCCCTAGCAGCTGCAATTTAAAAATGTAAAATGAAATAACTTCAAATTATAAATAAACATAGTGGATTTGAAAGCGTATGTTCTTATAGATCTTTATATTTATATAAGATAAAATAATTTAGAAATGTAGTGCCCTTTTTTCATAATACACTGCGCGTCACCAGGCTAGCACCCCTTGAGCAAAAATTTTTGATGTGATATATTTAGAAAACTGTTTAGACCTTTGGAAATTTGTTTCCCTTTTTTTCCCTTAAAAGTTGTACAATTAATTCTATAAATAAAAAGTTAATATGGGATGCAGTTTGTTTATAGATTTTGATTTAAATAAAAAAGAAGCACAATCCATAAATGGGTAAACCAAATTGCGTCATCAGGATAGTTAGTTATAATTAAATTAGAATATTCTTAAAGGAATGTTTATTTTTCTTAATCACCCTTTGAATCAGCGATTTGCTCGGGTTTTCACCACTTTTTTCTCGAATTTGGCCGTAAGAGTAGTGGGAGTTGCAAGGTCTTTGACGTATGGACCAGGGATCTGCCGCGTTAAAGACAATGTTATTGCCGCCTTTATAGTTTTTTCCTTAAGTTTAGTTGTTTTTAATCAAATTTGTTACAGTTTTGCGATGTCTGCGGTTTTTCTGCAATTTTATGAAAAGACAGCCCGCGTTCATAGAAAGCTATGATATCGGATTTTTCCGGCAAGGATAACAGCGTTCCTCTTCCAATTTTTTTCGCAAAATTAAACCAAACTTTTCAATTGAACAGCATAAAAAATTTTGTTGTCCCACCTTTCAAGTTATGGAAGATATTCAAAACTGCAGTTGGGGCGATGCAATATAGGTGCCCAATTTTTCGCCGAAAGTAAAACAGAGCAGAATTAAAAAGATAACGGTTCTTCTCAGGACCTCTTTTTTATCCTCAAAGAGAGAGGGAATATCAGTGAACAAAAAACAATAACATTGATAGATTTTCGTGCAATGGCCAAATACAGAACATAAGGAGAAACGGAGCCATGTTAATCTAATAACGAGCTAATCTGATAACGAGCAGTGAATTTAAGGCACCTGTATATATTAGGAAAGGCATAGATTATGAGACGAAACTATGATTATGCCGGACTCTAGGCGATGCCTACCCCGGCAGAGCCAACTCGCATGCATGCACAGGGAGGTGATCCTGTTACTTAGCTTGTGAAAATGCGAAGGAGATATTTCATAATTTTTCTGGCATGTCGATAGATATTGGAGAATTTAAAAACAAGGGAGAATGCTATATTCGAGTTTCCGTCTATCACCTGTTAATCAGCTAGTGGAAATGCTAACATGATATTTTATTTTATCGATTGATATTGGGGAACAAAATAAGAAAAAATTTAAAAATAGGTTAATAGTGTCTGCTTGACTGTTTTGGGCGTTTTGTATGTGAAAGGAAGAAGGGGCGTGGCCGATGTGTTGTTGGTATACCTATAGAAATTGGCAAGGCAAATAATAAACAGAAAACAAATCCAAACACACAAAAAACAAATTCGAAAACTTTTCAAAAGTGTGGGCGTGGCAGTTTTGGGAAGCTTGTGGGCGTTAGAGTGGGCACGGAAAAAAGTTTTTTGGCAATCTATAGACATTTACAAAACAAATAAAAATAAGACAAAATATAAAATGTGGGTGGTGGTGAATTGATCACGATAGGTAACTTGTAATTAATTTTTACTGGTCGAAATGTTCTGTTTTACAAAAACGAGAGACCAGCCTTCGAACGCTCACATATACCGTCCGAACAGGTGATAAGAAAGAAATACTAAATACGAATGATGCTTCCGGATGAAGTGCCGGGGGGTGTATTCGAATACATGATGGTGGCCATATCTCCAGGGGCAATGTTTTTGTTTGCCGCGTTCCATTTATGCAAATTGGTGGGTCCAAATGGCTGCCAGTGTAGATGTCTGTAGAAAAATACTGAGTTCTCAAAGGAGTTCAGGGGAGAATAGTTTTTCTTTATTTCAGCTAATATTCATGTATACCAATAAAGTAAAAAAAGAAGTCATGTAGTTAAGTACGGTTGTGTGGCCAACGGTTCCTAAATGAAAGAAATGAAACTCCCGTTGGAAAAGGGAGCGGGTGGATTCCTTCTTTCTTTTAGGAACGCCAGGAACTGGCACACGAAATGGGCGTAAATATCACGCTCGCCTTGTAATGTCCTAGATTGCAAAGGGATTCGAGCAGCGGCAGTGGTTATAGGCGCCGGAAAGCATCCATCATAGCACTGCGCTCTGTGCTACATGGCACCCGTTTTGGCTTGGCATGACACCTGGTTGGATCAATTCTGGGGACACATCCGGACATAGCACAACTTGGCAATATGATATTGGTGAACACCGTACTAGAGGAGTCAGCAGTCAGGCAGCTCTCGATCCGCATCCAAAGCTGCTCCTCGACGCGAAACACCACCTCTATCCGTGGGGTCTCCGTATGAATCGGGGTGAGAGTCTCCTTTGCATACCCTCTCATCGCCAACTCCCAGGATATGGAGACCCATGGCATCGTCTAATAATCCGTCTTCGGAGCACCCAACAACCAAAGACACTAGAATAACATGATGCGTAACGCCATACGATTTTTTGGCACACGATTTTTTCGCCATGGCTCTAGAGGTGGCTTCAGGCTCTCTCGAATTTTGTTCGAGAGCGCGAGAGCGGAGAGCGCTACAACGATCAGCTCTTTTCTACCCATACAGTGATAGCAGACAACTGTATGTGTGCACACATATGTTCATGCATTGTAAATTTGACAAAATATGCCCTTCACCTTAGAAGTTCTTGGACTTTAAATCTATATTATTTTTGAGAAATTGGCACCATGCGAAAAATTCTTGTTTTGAATTAAACAGTTTTCATATTTTTATTTATTTTATAAATTTTTATTTTCTAGTACGTATTATTTTTATGAAATATTTATTTCTCAATTTATTGTCTTCTTTTTGGAAAATTCATTTTAAAAATGATCCAAATTTGTTATTTAAAATGCACATTAGATTCAGTTGTTTTTCATATTCATTTTTTTTTTTTTATATTCCAATTTGATATTTTTAAACAGCCCGCAATTTCATCATATTGCTCCGAAATTGGCCAAAACTCCCCAAATATGTAAATTCGTTTCTTCGATCAGAATCACAACATGCACACATACGCGTTCTCGTCTCTCTCACACAAGCAAGCAAATTCTATTTTTAGACTTCTTACACTCTCAGCGTAAGCAAGCGGGCAGAGGGCCATTAGCCCCGATGTCGAACCATATGTTGACGGTGGGCAAGATATCCGTCGCTGTGTGAGAGAGCACTGCCGAAAGTCGACGCTGGTACTCGGCTCTGGTGTCTCTTGGTTTCCGTTCGCGCTAGTGGACTGACGTCGCCCCTTCCGACGATGGAGATGCAGCATGGTGTGATGTGCGTCCCCTCATACTCGGCAGCGACACCCACTTCGGCACGACCCGTCGGAGTGTTGGTGTACCAAACAATTTACTTATTATTAATGAGTACCGCCCGGAGCCGCCGTTCGTCATCAAACCGGGGGAAACGCGAATAAGTCCGAAGGAGAGAGTGGAGGATAGAACAGAGCAAAAACAAGAGAGAATGCTATAGTGGAGTTCCCCGGCTGTCAGATACCCGTTACTCAGTTAGTGTGAATGCGAATGCGAAATTTTATCATGTTTCTGGGGTATGGATAGATATTGGGGAATAAAATTTTAAAATGGTTCAAAAGTTAGGACGTTGTAGTGGGCGTGGCAAAAAGTTTTTTGGCAAATCGATAGAAATTTAAGCGACTAATTAAATTATGAAAAAATATCCAATAATTTTTTTTGGAATGTGGGCGTGGTTGTTTTGGGTGGTTTTAGGGCGTTAAAATGGGCGTGTCAAAAAGTTTTTTGGCAATCGATAGAAATTTACAAGTTAATTAATTTATGATTAAATATCGAACAATTTTTAAAAAATGTGGGCCTAGCAGTTTTGTGCGGTTTATGGGCGTAAGAGCGGGCGTGGCAACATTGGTCAATAAATTTGCTCTGCGTCTATGTCTCTGAATCTGTATGCCGAATCTCAACCTTCTAGCTTTAATAGTTCCTGAGATCTCGAAGTTCATACGGACAGATGGACTTGGCCAGATCGACTCGGTTATTGATCCTGATCAAGAATATATACTCTTTATATGTACGGAAACGCTTTCTTCTGCCTGTTACATACTTTTCAACGATTCTAATATACCCTTTTACTCACGAGTAACGAGTATAACAATGAATACTGAACACGTTTTCTTTTTTTACAGTTGTGGAAGCTACAGAAAGGAAGACTAATTTGGAATTCGCTGTCATTAAAAATGAATATTTTTTATTCATTTTATGTCAAAAACACTTATACCTAAAAATAATAAGAAATAATAAAGAGTTTACAACTAAATTGAACTATGTGAACTATATTGAACTATAAAGACCGACCTAGATCGTTCGTTCAGTTTGGTGAATAGTTCTAGTTTTAGTTCGTTCGTTCACGAACGACACAACACTACTCAACCCGTACGATGGCACTGTGTCTTCGCTGAAGAAGTCGCTGCCACCGGTTCTGGATAGAACTGGCTTCTCCGGTGATGGGAGGTTCGTCAGGGACGGCTATCAGAAAATTCCCCAAAGTGAGAGCGAGGTTATCAGATGGATCCTCTGGCATCTCGGATATTGGTCTGTAGTTGAGACATGCCTTAATACGAAACAGTAGAGTAGATAACTCTTCAAGTGTATATTTAAAATTACCCGTGGTCTTGTAGAAGTGAATCTTGAAACTTTTAACCCCTGCTTCCCACAGGCATCCCATGTGGGGGCGCCTGTAGGGCTGAAATGACAGGATAGGCTTTGATGGCTCGACGAGGTAACTTGTGCCTTCCTGTAGCGAAGAAATCTCCCGTGAGGGCTTTTTCCGCGCCCACATAGGCCTTTCCGTTGTCGGCACATAGAATGAGAGGACACCCATTTCTGGCCGCCAACATTGAAAAGGCTCGGAAAAATATCTCTATGGTCAAGTTAGAGGTGGCCTCTAAATGAATGGCCTTCGTACAGAACCACATGAAGACGCAAGCTATCTAACCCGTAAATATAGCACTCTGCCCCAGTTAATAAACAAATTTCAAACTCCGATCTCAGCAGCATTTCAATTATCCAACCCGTAAATATAGCACTCTGCCCCAGTTGATAAACAAATTTCAAACTTCAACTTGTCGCCTAATACTCAATTATAAAATATTATCATATATGAACAATATTTGAAATAAAACATCTATTTTATAGAATAGAAGTTTTAGAATCCGACTTATTAATTGGGTACAATCTATTAAGGAAAATTGGAGTTAAAGTAGATGCAGGGTATTATGGAATATAATGGAAAAAAGAAAAACTAGAATATTTTGACAATGAGGAAAAAACTATTTGTGTTTAATTGGGGAAAAAATTCTCTTCCATTAAAAAAATATATGCTAAAATGAATACTTTGATGTACAAAAAGTATTTAAAACCGAAACGGTGATGGGTGATGGAAGTTTATATAGCTTGGGATCAAAGAATCCCGCCGACGTTGAATTATCGGTCAAAAGAAAAAATTCATAGTCTAAAAATAATTTCAAATCAAATAAAAGATTTCCAAAATAAGATTAAGAATAAAATTGAAAAAGAGCATTCTAAAATAAATATTCAACTTCCTTTTCGAACAGATATTCGAGGAGAAATAAATACTGACAATGATAGGGCAATTTATAGCAAACACGTCCAGTGTAGCATCTCTTACCCAACCTGAGATCCATATCATCCTACTTTCGAGGTGGCAATCGACATAAGTACGGTGTTAAAAGTAAATTCAGAGAAGTCAACAAAGCGAATTAACTGTTTTCGCAAGGCACATTTTCGGAGGCTAATCAATTTTATAGCTGGCTTTAATTGGTCCGATCTCCTGCAACATAATGGCGGATGCCATTTATATGTTTTATACCGCAATTAAATCATTTTTTGACTCTTGTGTTCCGATGTACTATCCGTCAATCTTTAAACCTCCTTGGTTTAATAAAGAGTTGACACACCTATGACATGGAAGTCGTTCCTTTCTAAGTTGTCGGCTCTCTTAGCCGCCAGCAGCACCTAAACCTTGGAGACACAATTAGTCTGCGGCACATCCGCTTTCTTTACATATGTAGATCAGTTGCGTGAGTATTTAAGCTCTCCTCTCTCGCAAGCTCTCTCTGGTACTTTCTTGCACCTACACATTTGGCTTTGCGTTTGCAATGCAACTATTCTATTCTCGGTTTCGTCTCCTGTGCACCCGCATCGCGGCCAAAATTCACATGAAAAATAAACAAAATCTTTTCAATTGGCTACAAAACAAAAATGGTCTGCAAAACCAGCTAACAAAAAGGCTTGTTAGCTCAAGATTTTGGTGACCCCGACAAGATTCTATGTATAAACAACTATAGGTAAATAATACGAATCTGTTTAAGCTTTGGATGGATGGATGGATACTCAAAAGGCCCACTGTACCATGCAGTACCATAGTTTACGATAGATATAAGAATTATATTGTCATCTCGGTCCTACTTATAAGCTAGCATTAAGTAATAAGAATGTATTAATAATAATAAGTAATAAGAAATGTAAAGTCCAGACTTTATTCAAAATTTAAAAGTACCGGTTCTCAGTCCATCCTTTGTAAATATTTAAGCGCTCGGTTAATCTTTACCGTGATTAATGCTCAGTGCTAAAAAAATTATTTAAACCGTTGCAAGTTCCAGTTTGCACAGGATCCGAAACAGTTTTATAATTTCGTTAGCACTAAGCGAAAAACAAGTTCTTACCCTTCCTCTCTATTTTTTGAAAGCACTACGGTAACATCGGATAAGGCAATAGCCGATCTATTCGCCAAGTTTTTTCAAACAACATATTCAACTTTACCTCATTCCGAACAACAATACTCTTATGCGGTATCTAAGTCGAATCTAATATTTTGCCCCACTATAAACGAAATCTCACTGCTTAACGATCTTCAGCGTGTTAAACCGGTCTATTCGTCAGGTCCCGATGCAATCCCTGGCTGTGTGCTCAGATTCTGTGCGGAAGCCTTGTGCAAGCCTCTACTGAAACTGTTTACCTTATCTCTGGAATCTTCACAGTTCCCTTATATATGGAAGGAGTCCTTTGTGATTCCTCTTCATAAAAAAGGTAGCAAACTGGATGCAAGCAATTACAGAGGAATCTCTAAATTGTCGGCTATCCCAAAACTTTTTGAAAATGTTATCACTTCTCATTTGCAGCACCTTTGTAGATCAATCATATCACCGTGTCAGCACGATCAACAACCACTAACCTCTTGGAACTTACTACTTTCGTAATACAGAGTTTCAAAAATAATCTTCAAACAGACGTCATCTACACCGACTTTAGTAAAGCATATGACTCTGTTAATCATTACCTTCTATTAAGAAAACTAGAACTAGAAATGGCAGGAAGCAACAAGTCCTCTTTAAAAATTTTCTATCTTGTATTCTCCGAGTCACATCCAGTGTCCCACAAGGGAGCCACCTTGGTCCGCTTCTTTTTACCTTATTTACTAACGACCTCCCCTTAGTAATAAAACATTCGCATGTACTTATGTACGCAGACGATGTTTTTATTGGATGGGCTCCGTTCTTCGGCACCACTTCTCGCGGCGCACAAGCGTAGGCAGGTACTCGGTGTCGCAGCATGCGAGCAACCCTCCACTGCTTTCTTGTAGAGCTATCCATGGACAGCTCCGCATCCAATCCAGGCGTATCCGGCAGATTGGCTACTCCTTTGAGTAAGTCATTCGGCGTCAATGGCGCCTCCTGTTCGTCATCCACAGGCACATGGGTAAGCGGACGCGACTTCACAATACTCTCCGCCTCGATCAAGAGACTCTCCAAATCATGGTCCTTCGGCGCAACTTCCTTCGGGGTAAGACGCAGTCTCTCAGGCTCTCTTGACGCACTGCACCATGCTTTACCATACTCCGCCCTCAGACGGGTTTACTGGGCAATTGAAAACCCATTCGCTGCTTCTGCTTGACAACTCACTCTGAATCTTCTCCATCTCGAACACGTCACCAAAGCGTATGGCTTCCCTGTCAGCTCCCACGAAGTTCTTGCCGTTGTCGCTGCATATTCTATGTAATGGCCCTCTACGGCAGAAGAAGTTCCTGATCGCAATTATGCAGGAATCCGTCGACAGGTCATGCGCCAGCTCCAGATGAATCGCCCTTGTCGACAAGCACGTGAACAAGGGGACTGCACCATGCTTTACCATACTCCGCCCTCAGACGGGTTTACTGGGCAATTGAAAACCCATTCGATGCTTCTGCTTGACAACTCACTCTGAATCTTCTCCATCTCGAACACGTCACCAAAGCGTATGGCTTCCCTGTCAGCTCCCACAAAGTTCTTGCCGTTGTCGCTGCGTATTCTATGTAATGGCCCTCTACGGCAGAAGAAGTTCCTGATCGCAATTATGCAGGAATCCGTCGACAGGTCATGCGCCAGCTCCAGATGAATCGCCCTTGTCGACAAGCACGTGAACAAGGGGACCCAACGCTTCTCCTTGTGACGCGACAGTCACCAACAGTGGTCGGCCGCAATCGCTGCAACTTGCACTCGTTGCTCAAATATTCCGTATTCGTAGGGGCTCGATCTCCACGTTGAATCTGAAGTCATCTGTTGCTACCTGCCAACGCATTCCGTGGATCTTTTGCTCACCCTCACCCCATCCGCCGCTTTTGACGCGTTCAGGTCCTAAAGCCGTCTCCACGGTGGATGAGCTGGATGAAAACTGGCATAACTCGAATCCAGCATCCGCATGTATCGCCTTCACTCGGGTAGATACGATGAAAATCTCGTCCTCTGTAGCGAAACTGTCCACATTGTCATCAGAATCCAGAAACTTCAGAGCATTCACGGTCTTCACATAATGTGCAGCGCTCGGGAAGAATGCTGCTCCAAAGGTCATTACGTTCATCTTATAGACATCCGGACCTCTCTCGTCGTCGCCATCTCTCCAAAGGAATCGTTGGGAACATCTGTCCTCAGGTAGGATCAGCACTTAGTCGAACATCTCCTTGATGTCAGACTCCGACTGCTCCCTCTCTGAAATGAAAGAGCACAGATGGCAAAGGCTTAAAGTGCTAAGGCCCTTTGTCCAGCTTCAAATTTAGAGAGATTCCTCTAACCTTGGCTGCATCATCAAACACAAGCCGCACATTGCCGGGCTTGTTGGGGCTTTCGACACCAAATATGGCAAATACCATAACCATCCGGCTGTAGCCTCCTTGCGTATTCTTTAGACACGTAATCCTTTATAATCCGATCATATTTCTGCGCCAACGGCTACGGCAGCACAACGTGGTCGTCCTTTCAAAGTAATCCCGTCCTCCACCATCTGTTCAATCGCGTGCAAGTAGGCAGGACCTCGATAATGGTGTAGTCGATTGCCTACTTACAGGCCCAGCCCAGCTCGGTTGCGGCCGCGTACGGTCAATCTCTAGCGAACCGCCTCGTTCTAAGTGGCAATCCGAGATGTCCGTGATCCAGGCCGATGAGCAGCTTCGGAACCGCGTTGCTGTAGATGCTGTCTGCATCGGCAGACTCAGACTCATTGAGCTTTCCGCTTATCTTTAAACTCACCACGTTGGTAGGCTCTCTAGTTGTTCTACCTCAAAACCATTGGATATTTAGCTGACGACGCTCTCCTTGCACTCCAAGATATCTTCGCAGCTCGTCATCGATCATCGTGACGGAGGATCCATCATATAAGAGCGCATACGTATCAAATTTCCCAGCTCCGTACAGCGTAACTGGGCAATAATACGGAACAGTAGGCGGCTTCTTCGGTGTCGAGACAGCTCAAATTCCTCTGCATGGGCGCTCACGCTTCCCGCGGAGCTTCTCTCTCCAGGCAGTTTCTGGGAAGGGCTGGCTGCTGGTTTCTCTCTTGGTCCCTGTGACCATCTCGTATCGAAGGCATCCTGGACGGGCTGCGTTCGGGAACTGTTGGTTGCTGGTTCCCTCTGTGGCGTTTGAAACCACCTCGCTGCTGCGGTCTTCGGTCCTCGTCCGCGCCATATAGCAGACGGTAATGCATCTTTCGGAGTCCATTGATCTGGCACTCACCCTGCATATAGCAGGATCTAGCGACGTGCCCGCCTTGTAGGCATGTGCAGCAGAGTCGGTGTCTCTTCACAATCCTCCACCTTCCCGTTGGCAAAGCTTGAACGAATTCTCTGCAACTCGTGATTCCATGTTGTCCTCCACAGATGCCGATCATCCTATTGATCGCATTCGTTATGGTCGATGCTCGCATGCAGAACTCGATGCCTCGACTCTTTTCCCTCGACGTCCAAAACCGTGAACACCACGTTTGCGTACTCCTGTGGCCACGCGCTGAAGTGGACAACAGTGGGAAAGGGCAAAATCGTTGCAGCATGCCTGACCCAGTCAACTCGCTTGCTCGTAGGAAGCTTGGCCACAAGCTCCTCCATGAGGGTTTGGTTCTCCAGGTACTGCTCCGCCTTCGCTGACTGCAAAAAGGCCGCAAGGTTACTCACTCGGGTAGCGAATAGAATGATCTTCGCCAAGTTTTGCTCCGAAATTGGCTGCACCTCTCGCACGCTGATCAGCTGGCTCCGCTCCATCACGGCGTTGACATTACCTGTAATCTTTGGTTGTTTTCCAGATCTGTGCAATTGTAAGCTCGGATCGTCTCCACGGACGCACAGCTGAAGATCGGCCATCGGCAATGGGGACAGCCATCCAGCGGGATCAAACATCTTTGCGGTTTGCGATAGTACTTCGCGTTTGGAGTAATTCGCACTTATAGTGAGCTCAGTTAAGACAAAATTGAATTCATATTCCTTAGAGTTCCACGGTATTCCCACAGTTTTGGTGGTGCTCAACTCTTCAATGTCGAGGAAGTCAGGAGTGTTCGCTCATTCGCTGTCCACTTGCAAAAAAGGAAATCCAGCTGAGCTCAGAGCTGTTCTTAAGTCCTGAATAGCTCCGGATGTTATGTGCGCTCCGGTTAGCACATCATATTATTTAATTTGAAATTATTTCAGACGCACGTTGACATCATCGGACAACTGCTGCAAGGTTCTTAAGGCCAGAAAAGGGACACAATTTACTCTAAATGTAACCGTATGAAATGTCTCCACGGTTCTTTCGAAAGAGTATTCTCTGAAACGGAGTGTGTTTGGCGTTTAGTCTGATTTGCCTGTATATCTCGGTGATAACGGCATCAAATAAAAATTTGAATATTCGCCTCTTGTGCATCTCGCCATTTAGTACCGGCCCTATTAAATTTGTAGTTGTACTTTCGGGTTTGAAAACCGCATTGTGTGTCTTTGCCTCATATGTGCTAAGAATCCTTGAAGGGTAGGGATAATACATTTTTCCCGTCAAGAGATCTGTTGGTCGTTCGAACGAAGTTTTCTTCGCACAAGTTGTCAGACTCCTTCCATGGAAGATCCCCTACCTCCCAAATTTTTGTGACAAGTGTTTCCATGGTGTGTTCCGATTGAATGGATATCTATGTAGTGGCCGTAGATACTGGACCGGTAAAAATTAACCCGAAAATGATCTCTTTGCCCTAGCTTTGACCCTCATAAGTTTGGCTTCAAGCCTGATAGGAGGACAGAAGGAAGAATACCCGCACCTATCAAAAGGCCATTCTGGGAAGGCTGTCCCGAGAATGCTGCGATCGATTGTATTATTCGGCAATTCCACGCCAGATTGGACAGCACCAAAGCAGTCGTGTGAATTGCCTTCGCGGGGTGCCCATCTGAAAGTGGGACATTCTTTTCGAGACACCTGAATTGGCTTGGTTAAGCCCCGTTATTGTAGCTCTTACGGCTTGAAATGGAAGCTTAATTCGAGTCGCAAGCTTTTCGGAGATGAAGGTGCCTTCGGTGCCTTCGATATCTTAGAGAATATCAGGGATATATCCATGTAGCGATTTCGGACATATTGCTCAAAGACTGCTCCCATAATGAGAAAGTAATATTCGAAAACTTCAAATCAAAAGGGAATACCAATTTTCTTTGGAGGATTAAAAGTGTTCCAGGGCAATCAATCACCCTTGAATCGTGGTCTGAAGACTTTTTAAGACCGTCCCTGATTCGGTTACTATGGTCGGGAGATTGAAAACGATTTTCAATTGGCTATTTACTAAGAGTCACTTGTTTTCCATGCGGATTGGAACATTCTTTCTTCGTGAACGGCTAATCTGGAAACTGTTCCGTATTGCCGCTTAAATTTTTTCCGTGATGACCGGATTTGATCTAGGTGGATCTTTAATGTGAAAGAATCGATGTCATAAAAAATTGGCTTTTAAATTTAGTGAGACGGTCGCTGGTTGCTATAAATTCAAGCATCGCAGCGGGCCTTTACTCTTGGATCTTAAATTCCCTGAGGGTCCGGTTTCGTGTCCTTTGGGCTAGGCTCCCGGGGCTATCCTTCTTTCGGAAGCGCTAACTGAACAGTTTTTTTTCTCACTCGCATATCTCGTAGTTGACTGCTGTCCTCCTGCGCCTTCAGACATAATTATGTTCGTATAGTAGAATGCGCGCAGCGAACACAAACAGAGGAAACGCAGAATGAAAGCATGGAAAATATTACGTTTTACACTTTTTATTTTATTAATTTATTATTTTATTTATAATTATTTATTGTTATTATTATTATTTATTAATTTTATTTTATTAATTATTATTGTTTGTGTACAAAGTGCAAGGATAAACTGTAAATTGGAGAATGTATCGATCTTAGTGCTCAAATCTGTAAATCGCTCTTACTCAATTAGAGTTGGAATGTAGAAAGGTACCGTCAACCAACCAAAAATACAATAGTATGGAAAACAATATTAATTCACTGAATTTAGGAACCTAAATAGAAAAATTTTATGTTTGTTATGTATGCTATGTGTGAACAGACCTGCACAGATCGATGATAGATCTGCAAAATTGGAATTTAGAAACAAAAAAAAAATTCTATGGAAGTTATGTGTGCACAGGTCGCATGGTAGATGATAGATCTGCACAATTGGAATTTAGAAACCAAAAGCAATAATTGTATGTTTGTATGTTATTTACAAGTTAACCAAAGCTAACGTCGCTCCCACGGGCGTATGAAATACGACAACATCGGCATACTGCAACGTAAGCATTATGCCGGATGTCGATACGTAGCCGGCAGACACTGCAGATTTGCGTGGCCGCTACGAATATGAGATCGCAACAATGTGTTTCGTTTTCATGCTAGCTCCTAAGTTTGAATTCTTGTATTTTATATTCAGTTCTGATTTTGTCTCCGACGCTACAGCTCCGCTTAGCTCGGTATAATAAAACATTAAAAGTAACTCCTAATCTTTTATTGTCACGGCTCCGCCTGACACTTGGTTAGTAAAAGCCGCGCGCGTTAATCGCCGGCCAACCCTTTTTCTAATTTTTTTTTTTTTTTTTTTTTTTTTTTATTTTACTTTGCTTTTATTTATTGAATCTTCTTGTATAAGAACTAACAATAAGTTTAAAAATCTTAACTATAACAAGTATTTTTTGAACAGTTGTATTATTTTTCCAACTGTTCTATGTTTAAACGGCCCTAATAATTTATTCGCTGGGTTGGTAGGTCCTTTCGCCGGAGACGGGAACGGCTGCTGAGCTGGATTAGACCTCGCGCTAGGTGGTTGGGGTGCGTGTGAAGCTTGCTATGGTATTTTTCCTTAAGTTCCGTGATTGCGTTGGTAACTGATGGGATATTTAAGTCTCTTTGGATGTTTTCACTCCGAACGTACCACGGTGCCCCAGTGATGGTTCTCAGAATCTTTGATTGTGCTCGCTGAATGATGTCAATATTGCTGTTGCTGGCATTGCCCCATAACTGTGAGCCATAGGTCCAGATTGGTTTCAATATAGAATTGTAGAGCAAGACCTTGTGATCTAGGCTGAGCGGAGAACCAGAGTTGATGAGCCAGTGTAAGTTGTTGGCTTTGAGTTTAAGTTGGGTTTTTTTGGCTTCAATGTGCCTGCGCCATGTGAGTCTTCTGTCTAGGTGTACTCCTAGGTACGTTACCTCGTCTGCTTTCGGGAGTGGTATGCTGTTCAACAAGAGCGGAGGACAGTCTTGTCTGTTTAGCGTAAACGTCACGTGCTTGCATTTTTGCTCGTTTACTTTTATTCGCCAGTCAGAGAGCCACTTCTCAATGTCGATGAGGTACAGTGCCAACTGTGCTGTAGCTTGGATAGGGGACCTTGAACGGCTAAGGATAGCTGTATCGTCGGCAAATGTGGATACCGTTAAGCGACTATTTGTAGGGATGTCGGCTGTATAGATGAGGTATAAGGTTGGCCCAAGAACGCTGCCTTGGGGGACTCCAGCCTCAATTGTATGAACAGTGGAAGTGGCAGTGTTGCACCGCACTGCAAACTTTCTGTCATAGAGGTAAGACTTTAGAAGTTTGTGTGTGCTTTCGGGTAGGGATGTTTTAATTTTAAACATTAGGCCGTCGAGCCAGACTTTGTCGAATGCTTGGGATACGTCTAAAAATACTGCTGTACAGTATTCGCGATATTCAAATGCAGTTCTTATTTCCGTTGTAATACGATTCACCTGTTCAATGGTTCCGTGGCTTTCGCGAAATCCAAATTGGTGGGCTGGGATTATATTGTGGTATATCAGATGTTGATTAAGTCGGATCAGCAGGCATTTTTCGAATAGTTTCGAAATGCATGAGAGTAGACTTATTGGTCTGTAAGATGAAGCGACTGTGTGGTTCTTACCAGGCTTTGGAATCATTATGATCTTCATCATCTTCCATCGTTGTGGAAAGTAACCAAGTTTGGTGATGGCATTAAAGAGCTTGGTTATGTAGCGAACTGCAGAATGTGGCAGCTGGATGATCATTTCCGGTGTTATAAGGTCGTAGCCGGGGGATTTTTTCGGGTTAAGATTGTCTTTGATTATTTTAGTTATTTCTTTAGGACGAAACACAATTGGGGTGTGTTGCTGATGGCGGTTTACGGGATAGGACGGTAGCGCGAATGTGCTAGTAGCCTGGTTTGGCGTGAACACATTTTGTAGGTGAGCGGCAAATGTGTTGGCTCTGTCTTCATCACTACGGGCCCAGCCACCTGATGAATTCCTTATCGGCAAAACGGTTTCAGTCGGTGGGCGAAGAGTTGTGTGGGCTCGCCACAGTGACTTTTGTTTTGTGCCTGTTGGTGTGAGTTGCTCTATGTATCGGCGCTGATCGTCGTCCTCTTCTTGTTTCAGAGCGTTGGCCAGTTTCCGTGTGGCTACTTTTAGCTTTTGTTTTGCAGTTGGGGATCTGGAAGATTGCCATTCTCTGCGTAAGCGACGTTTTACGTGGACGAGTTGCTCGATTTGTACGTTGGTCTTTTTTGAATTAATTGTATTATTTGTTATTTTGGGTGTTGCAGTAAGAGCTGCTGCAGTAAGGATGGATTGCAATGCACACGTGCAGCTCTCTATATCAGATTCAGTATTGAGTTTTGGGCTTAGCTCAATGTGTGAACTTATATATTTTTTATACCTGAGCCAGTTTGTTTTGCTAGAGGTCAATCTGGTTGGTGGTTTCACGTTTTCTGCGTATCGGCGGAGGTGAATTAGTACAGGCGAGTGATCAGATGAGAGATCCGGCAGACATTCAGCTTTAACCAAACTGCGGGAAATATTTTTCGTAACTGCGAAGTCGATCAGGTCTGGCAGCTTATTGAGGTCTGATGGCCAGTATGTAGGACTCCCGGGGGAAACATGGTCAAGTTTATTAGTGGCTTTTATTATCGTCTTATAAAGCTGTTTTCCTTTTGGGTTCACAAGTCGCGATCCCCAGTGAGTATGTTTAGCGTTGTAGTCGCCTGCTGCAATGAAGTGTGGCCCTAGTGCTTGGAAGAAATCCAGGAATTGAGCTTCTAATACTGTGAAACGGGGGGGGCAGTATACGGCCGCTAGTGTAAGGAGAGTGTTGTCATCCAGCTGAATGTTGATAGATGTGGCCTGAAGATGATTTTCCGCAAATTCTTTGTAAAAGTGGTGCTTCATACGGTTCCTTATGAGTATGGCGGTGCCACCGTGTGCTTTTCCGTCGGGATGATTTGTACCGTAGAAATGGTAGTCTCTTATTTGAAAATTGTATTTGCTTGTGAGATGAGTTTCCGAAAGAAGCATTACGTCGATATGCTTCTCATGTAGGAATTGAGCTAGCTCAAGTTTGCGCTGTGAAACGCCATTGGCGTTCCACGTAGCTATGCGTAAGGTAGCCATTATTTATTTGATTGTTGGGCTACAAGCATTTGTATCAAAAGGTTTTGATTACGCATCATGTCTTGAATGGTGGTCTTCATAAATGTCATAAATTCCATCATGCTCTGTTGTAAGGCTTGCATCATAGCTTCAGTTTTTGTTTCCTGCTGCGCAGCTGGGTGATAGTTTTGTTGTGTGTCTAATTTTGTGTGCACTTCATGTGGAGTTCGGGAGTTTTGGGTTGGAGGCGTCATACCTGATTTTAAAACGTTAGCAAATGTTGTCTTGTTAGTGTTGAATGTAGGCCAGGGAGCGAAACTAGCTGCTTTCGAGAAAATTACTTCAGGATTTGTCTCTGATGGTATCAGGGTAGCTGATCCTTGGTGTGCCCGCGCCGTGTTCATTCTTTTGTGAAGACGGATTTTCAGCTCTTTGTAGATTGGACAGCCTCTGTAGTTTGCTGTGTGATTGCCCCCACAGTTATTGCATTTTTTCTCGCATGCATTTTCTTTGTTAATTTGACACTGTTTGGAGTCGTGGAGATCTCCACAGACTACGCACACCGGGCGAAGTGTACAATATGACCTCGTGTGGCCATACTCTTGGCAGTTTGTACATTGTACAGGAGCGTTGCGTTTGTGCGGCTCTTCTACCGTGATCCTACGGTGCAAAAGGAGCTGGAGTTTGTAAATTGGGTGAACCTCGTTTTTTCTAGGAGGCTTGTTTTCTGGTTCAAGCTCAATCTTGAAGAGTGGTTGGGGCTGCCTGTTTCTGTTTTTGATATTGAACACGTTTTTGGCGTAAAATCCCTTTTCCTTTAGCGCCTCAGTTATCTCTTCGGGCGTAACATCAGACTCAATGCCCTTCAGGCATTCAACATGACTCAACATCAGACTCAATGCCCTTTTTCTAATTGGCGCCCAACCAGTGGTATTTGACAGTGCGTTAGTCATTACCCACGAACAAAAAAAAAGAAATGCAAAACAAACTTAAAAAAAAAAAAAAAAAATCTAACTACAAGTGCAAAACAAACAAAAAAAAAAACCTAACTACAAGTTAATTAGACTCAGCCGCATTAACAGGGCTGTAGCAACAAAACAAGTGCGTGTGACCACTGTTGTTTGTAACAGAACTATTTAACAAGTGGCTGCTGCTGACCTACGTCAACACAGGAAGCACAGACACGTCATTAACCTCGCCTCTTGAGTGCAGTTGGCTGAGGTGCGCTATAGCGCAAACTTAATTTCACGTCACACCGAAGCCGCGGGTGCTCTTCGGGCAGCGACTTATCGCCAGATTAACGCGCAAGCTATCTGGACAGCGGAGACGGCAGCGCGGGAGGCAGAGACAAGCAGTGTACAAAAAAACAAGAAACCAACTCCAGTGTAGAACACAACACAACACCAAATAAAAATGTAAAATGTAAATGTAAAAAAAATGTTAAAAACTGCTCTTAAACCTGCGAAATAAAAATAAGCATATAAACACATATTTGCAAGTGTCTTCTTAAATGAAATTAAATAATAAATAGTTTTAACATACATGAAACTAGTAATGGATTAGGTTGACGGAAAACTATTGGCAGCAAAAATATATATGTAAACATTTGTTGAATAATTACTAAAAGCGGCGCATCAAATGCATGCACGCACAATTTTTTTTTTCCGTCTGCCTTCATCTTGTTCGTTTTGTTTGGTCGTTCAACGTAATACGATCCATGGAATTTTGCAACTTTGTTGCCTCCGTCCTCAAGCGTTGTGTTCGAGTTTTCGTTGTTTACATTAGAGGCATATGACTTCACCCTTCCTTTTCTATAGAAACACTCGCCGAAAGTGTAGTGATTCTGACTCTGATTGCGACGACCATCCCATTCGCTGTTCAGTGCCAAGACGCACACCCTCACCCCCACCCACACCACGTCCTGCAGACAGCGTCATGGACCCAGACCAGTTGAAATTCGTATTACAGGCAGCCGTCACCGCTGCCTTAGCTGAGCAAGCCGCCGCAAATAAGGTCTTACTTGACAAAGTCAAATCAATGTCCCAGCAGCTGGCCGCAGCGCATATTACGCCACCAGAGGTGCAAGCCTATGCACCCATAGAGATAAGAAATGACATCCGCTGCGACGAGCCACTAGATGCCGTCAAATGCTTGCCCGAGTTTGCAGGCGCACATGAATCGTATGTTTCATGGAGACAGGCGGCTCTCGCAGCTTATCGTATTTTTAGACCGTACGACGACAGTTCACGCCATTATCAGGCGGTCATAATTATAAGAAACAAAATCAGGGGGGCCGCGGACGTTGTTCTAGCCTCTTTCGGCACAGTTCTTAACTTTGACGCGATTATAAGTCGCCTCGACTTCACGTACAGCGACAAACGTGCAGTTCACGTAATCGAGCAAGAGCTGGCCACGCTGAGACAAGGCAACATGTCTCTGCTGCAATACTATGATGAAGTCGGCAAAAAGCTTACATTGTTGACTAATAAAGTCAACATGTCATAAGAGCCGGTCCTAGCAAAGGGCCTCTGCGAAAAGTTCCGCGAAGATGCACTACGTGTGTTTGTTTCGGGACTTAAGCGTAGTCTCACAGATGTGCTGTTCTCAGCAAAGCCAAGGGACTTGCCGTCAGCTCTGGCGCTCGCGCAAGAGGTGGAATCGAACCATGAAAGATATGCGTTCGCTGCCAACTTCGCGAGAAGCATTGAGGAAAAAGAGTACAAGGCAAGTACCCAACAGCGGGTCAAGCCACCCCAACAAGAAGCACAGGCAAGCGGGTCAAAGAACCCACATTTTAGTAGGCAGAACAAGCAGCAAGGCCAACCCTCCTGCGAAATGCCGAGCAGCAAACTTGCGCCAGTGCTTCAGAACCAATGGATGTAGACCCCTCGCTGTCAAAATTTAGACAGCCCATCCAAGCCTCCGCTGGCGTCAGCAAGCGGTCGGCCATGTCCGATCGCTCTAACGGAAAGGGCAAGCAACAAAGGGTGAATCATGTAACACAAGATGCTGGGCAGGGGCAGACCTCGTACGCCGAAGCCGCCAACGGCGCTGTGGCGCAGATGATGCCGAAAGTGATTCTGACGCCCTCAATTTTTTTTGGGGGAAAATCCCTGCTACCCGTCATTAGACGAAGAGTAGCAGGGCAGGATATGAGCTTCCTTATTGACACCGGCACGTGCACATCAGACCACACAAGGGGTTGCGTGGCGTCCGTCCGGTTAACTCGCAATTCACCTTACATTCCATCCATGGCTCAACCACCGTCACACAAAAATGCTTTGTTGCGTTGTTCAACGTGAAAGCAACATTTTTCATTTTACCAGACTTGTCAACCTTCGATGGGATAATCGGTCTCGATTTGTTAGCTCAGGCTGGGGCGTCACTCTGTTTGGCCTCCGGTCAGCTCAAATGGGGTACGGAAGTTGAGAAAATCTCCTTCCACAAATGCACTGATGTCAATTTCACCGATGTGGATTGCTCAGATGCACCCGCTTCAGTGCGGCAGACTTTTCGGAAATTATTAAAGGCCAGAAAAAAGGCCTTTGCAGACCCAAACGAGGCTCTACCGTACAATACTTCGGTGGTTGCCACCATCAGAACGGTGAGCGAAGAGCCCATCTATGCCAAGCTGTACCCATATCCCATGGGCGTAGCTGACTTCGTTAATAAGGAAATCCAGGATCTCCTAAGAAACGATATAATTCAGAAATCGGCATCCCCCTACAACAACCCCATATGGGTGGTAGATAAAAAGGGCACCGATGATGCGGGAAACCGCAAAAAGCGCTTGGTGATAGACTTTCGCAAGCTTAACGAGCAAACCATTCCCGATAAATACCCCATGCCAAATATATCAATGATATTAGGCAATTTGGGCAAAGCACGCTATTTTTCGACACTGGATCTTAAATCAGGATACCATCAAGTCGTACTAGCGGAGCGCGATCGCGAAAAAACTTCTTTCTCGGTAAACGGAGGAAAGTATGAGTATAAGAGATTGCCATTCGGCCTCAGGAACGGCGCCGGCATCTTCCAAAGAACGATCGATGACATCCTACGGGAACAAATAGGCAAATTTTGCTATGTTTATGTTGACGATGTGATCATCTTCTCGCAAGACGAGGAGGCTCACAGATTGGGTGTTAAAGAGCTTACAAGAAGCTAACATGAGGGTATCGATCGAGAAATCGCGTTTTTTTAAGAAAAGCGTGAGCTTTCTCGGGTTCATTGTCACCAGTAACGGTGCCATAAAAGAATTTCCAGAGCCTAAGACGGTATTCGAAGTCAGATCGTTTCTGGGCCTCGCAAGCTACTATAGGTGTTTCATCAGAGACTTCGCTGCTATAGCAAGGCCCATTTCAAACATATTAAAGGGCGAAAATGGAACAGTTAGTAGGCATAGATCGAGGAACATTCAGGTGCATTTCTCTGAGTCCCAGCGAGAGGCGTTCCAAAAGCTGCGCAATATATTGCATGGCATGTCATGCTCAGCTACCCGGATTATAAGAAGCCATTTGATCTAACGACAGATGCTTCAGCCTATGGTATAGGTGCGGTGTTGTCTCAAGAGGGCCGCCCTATAACAATGATTTCAAGAACTCTTAAAGACAGTGAAGCCAACTACGCGACTAACGAGCGTGAGTTATTGGCCATCGTTTGGGCCCTGGCTAAACTGCGGCATTACTTGTATGGAGTGAAAGATATAAATATCTTCACTGACCATCAGCCGTTAACATTTTCTGTGTCGGAATCAAACCCGAACGCAAAAATTAGGAGGTGGAAGGCCCGCATAGACGAGTTCAATGCTCGTCTATTTTACAAGCCCGGTAAAGAGAACCTGGTAGCGGACGCCTCTCACTCTGTCTCTCACCCACACAATCGAGTCAACGGAGAAGCCATTGAACTGCTTCCAGAACCAGATAATACTGGAAGAAGCACGTTTCCCGTCTAAAAATACCTTGATTTTTTTCGGGAATAAAAGGCGCCACACGGTTAACTTCGTCTGCAGGGGATCTTTATTAGACGAACTGGCAGACATAATCGTCCCAAGGGCCGTAAACGCCTTCCATTGCGATTTGCACGCGCTCGCAATGATACAAGATGAGATAGTCCGGAGGTTCCCAGCCACAAAGTTTTGGCATTGCAGGAACCGTGTCGTAGACGTACTCAGAATCGAAGAAAGAAGGGAAATCTTAACTGCTGAACATAATAGGGCGCACAGAGCAGCACAAGAAAATGTAAAGCAGGTATTGTCGGAATACTATTTCCCCAAAATGGCCAAGCTGGCCAACGAGATCGTGCAGAATTGCAGGACTTGTGCAAGGGCAAAGTATGACAGGCACCCGAAAAAACAAGAACTCGGTGAAACGCCAATACCGTCACATACAGGGGAAATGTTGCACATCGACATTTTCTCTACCGACAAAAAGTTTTTCCTCACTTGCGTCGACAAGTTTTCTAAATTTGCCGTCGTACAACCAATCGCTTCGAGAACTATTGAAGACCTGAAGCCAGCGCTGCTTCAGCTCATGAACTTTTTCCCAAGGGCAAAGACCATTTATTGCGACAACGAACCGTCGTTGAAGTCGCACACGATCGTGTCCATGCTGTGTAACAACTTTGGTGTAAGCGTTACAAACGCACCACCACTGCACAGCACCTCCAACGGGCAGGTGGAGCGTTTCCATAGCACGTTGCTGGAGCTAGCCAGATGCATAAAGATAGACAAGGGCTTGAGTGATACGGTCGAAATAATAATGTTGGCCACTACCCAGTATAATAAGTCAATTCACTCGGTCATCGACAGGAGACCGGCTGACATCGTCCTAACACACCCCGAGGAGCCACAGCTAGAGATCCACAATAGGATCCAGAAGGCTCAGACCGCACTGAGGGCCAGAGAAAACGACTCGCGGCAGAATAGGACATTCGATGTTGGCGAGAAAGTGTTGGTAAAATCCAACCGAAGACTCGGCAACAAGCTCACGCCGTTGTGCGAAGAAAAAGCTGTAGAAGCGGACATGGGGACCACGGTCCTTATTGAGGGGAGGGTGGTCCACAAGGACAATTTAAAATGACGCGCTCAGCAGCGAGGTCAGTGTTTCGCTTAATTTTAAATTTTTTCTAGCCACTTGGCGTAATTTTTAATAGATCTAAGCGTAGCGCCATCCGCGCACATTATATTCTTAAGCATTTTTATTATTATTGGTGTTGGGTTCCCCTTGTCGACAAAATAAAAAAATCAACCATTTAAACTTTCAATCACAGGACCAATCTTATCCCTCTCGTGTCTCTATCATTGGCATCGGCTCACATCACCGATTATTCGCGCGCCAAATACATTCCCATAGTCGATGGCCAGATCTTGGTGTGGGAGAATTTCGCCTACGTGAGGCACTCCGCGAATCTTTCGGAGTACGCACGGGTAGTAGAGGAGACGGTCGGTCTGCTTAGCCACTTCCCGCAGTCACACATGAGAAATTTGCTGAATGTAGATTCAGCACACCTCCGGGACTTGCTGGATGCTCTGGGCGCGCACCATCGAGTGGCCAGAAGCTTGGACTTCCTGGGCTCCATACTAAAGGTTGTAGCCGGTACACCTGATGCCAGCGATTTGCAAAACAGTAGGGTCATAGAGGCGCGATTGATAGACGCGAACAATAGGCAGATAGAAATCAATACAAAAATCCAGAGTCAAATTAATAAATTAACTGCCACCGTCAACTTAATCCTCAAAACAGCAAAAGCGTCGCAAATTGACTCCGGTCATTTGTATGAAACGTTGCTCGCGAGAAATAGAATGCTCATGATGGAGCTTCATAATTTAATGTTGGCAGTGACACTTGCAAAAATGAACATTGTTAGCCCAAATATTCTTGATCACGCAGATTTGAGTTCAGTTTGGCTAGAGGAGCCCACCAACACCCCCATAGGGGACCTCATGTCCGTATCGTCCGTAAAGGTTCTGCAGTCCAATAACGCATTACACTTTATCATCAAATTTCCGATAATTAAGTTCGCCTGTAAGAAAATTACTATTTTCCCCGTCAGTCACGAAGGAGCCATGCTACGTTTAGATGATGGCATTATCGCAGAATGCGACAACGAGATCCACACCGTCAAAGCTTGCACCGCATCAACTAGCGCCACCTTCTGCCAGCTATCATCAGGCAGCTCTTGTGCGAAAGAACTCCATGCAGGCGGCGAGGCACACTGCGAAATACAACCCAGCAGCCTGGACCCCATCACCTATGTAGATGAGGGGATCGTCATCATCAACGACAGGGCCGCCAAGGTACAAGTGGACAACGGCTCTGAAATCTGGGTGCATGGTACGCATCTTGTTACCTTCGCCCGACGTGCCGTCATTAACGGAACCCTGTACGTCAACCAGAACGGGATCCAGAACAGAGTACCAGGGGTACCAAAATTCCCTCTGCTGAACATCACCTCCCACCAAAGCGTGCTCAGTCTCCCGTACCTTCGTCGTCTAAATGAAGGTAACTTAGAGACAATCCGGAGGTTCAGAGAAGAATTCGACGCCGAAAGACCCCAGCGAGTGGCACTGACCGTAGCAGCATCATGTTGCCTCCTATTATGTGTTGCCATTGTGGGCTGGCGCGCATGGAAGGCCAAGAGGTCCGCAAGACAACTGAACGTGGCGATTGCGGAGTTAAGGTCGGCCGAGGGCGGCCTCCGTCTTGAGGGGGGGGTAGTTAACCAAAGCTAACGTCGCTCCCACGGGCGTATGAAATACGACAACATCGGCATACTGCAACGTAAGCATTATGCCGGATGTCGATACGTAGCCGGCAGACACTGCAGATTTGCGTGGCCGCTACGAATATGAGATCGCAACAATGTGTTTCGTTTTCATGCTAGCTCCTAAGTTTGAATTCTTGTATTTTATATTCAGTTCTGATTTTGTCTCCGACGTACAGCTCCGCTTAGCTCGGTATAATAAAACATTAAAAGTAACTCCTAATCTTTTATTGTCACGGCTCCGCCTGACACTTGGTTAGTAAAAGCCGCGCGCGTTAATCGCCGGCCAACCCTTTTTCTAATTTACATATAAAAAGAATAAATTTGCGGGAATGCAGAATATGAACCAATTAGATTTACATGTATGTAGAGGTATGAGTACGTTTTAAGGAATTTTATAAGACTTATGTACATATATGGGAGTTCGGAATATGTACATACATACATAACTATACGTATGTACATACATCACGGTAGAAGAGCCGCACAAACGCAACGCTCCTGTACAATGTACAAACTGCCAAGAGTATGGCCACACGAGGTCATATTGTACACTTCGCCCGGTGTGCGTAGTCTGTGGAGATCTCCACGACTCCAAACAGTGTCAAATTAACAAAGAAAATGCATGCGGAAAAAAATGCAATAACTGTGGGGGCAATCACACAGCAAACTACAGAGGCTGTCCAATCTACAAAGAGCTGAAAATCCGTCTTCACAAAAGAATGAACACGGCGCGGGCACACCAAGGAACAGCTACCCTGATACCATCAGAGACAAATCCTGAAGTAATTTTCTCGAAAGCAGCAAGTTTCGCTCCCTGGCCTACATCCAACACTAACAAGACAACATTTGCTAACGTTTTAAAATCAGGTATGACGCCTCCAACCCAAAACTCCCGAACTCCACATGAAGTGCACACAAAATTAGACACACAACAAAACTATCACCCAGCTGCGCAGCAGGAAACAAAAACTGAAGCTATGATGCAAGCCTTACAACAGAGCATGATGGAATTTATGACATTTATGAAGACCACCATTCAAGACATGATGCGTAATCAAAACCTTTTGATACAAATGCTTGTAGCCCAACAATCAAATAAATAATGGCTACCTTACGCATAGCTACGTGGAACGCCAATGGCGTTTCACAGCGCAAACTTGAGCTAGCTCAATTCCTACATGAGAAGCATATCGTCGTAATGCTTCTTTCGGAAACTCATCTCACAAGCAAATACAATTTTCAAATAAGAGACTACCATTTCTACGGTACAAATCATCCCGACGGAAAAGCACACGGTGGCACCGCCATACTCATAAGGAACCGTATGAAGCACCACTTTTACAAAGAATTTGCGGAAAATCATCTTCAGGCCACATCTATCAACATTCAGCTGGATGACAACACTCTCCTTACACTAGCGGCCGTATACTGCCCCCCCCGTTTCACAGTATTAGAAGCTCAATTCCTGGATTTCTTCCAAGCACTAGGGCCACACTTCATTGCAGCAGGCGACTACAACGCCAAACATACTCACTGGGGATCGCGACTTGTGAACCCAAAAGGAAAACAGCTTTATAAGACGATAATAAAAGCCACTAATAAACTTGACCATGTTTCCCCCGGGAGTCCTACATACTGGCCATCAGACCTCAATAAGCTGCCAGACCTGATCGACTTCGCAGTTACGAAAAATATTTCCCGCAGTTTGGTTAAAGCTGAATGTCTGCCGGATCTGTCATCTGATCACTCGCCTGTACTAATTCACCTCCGCCGATACGCAGAAAACGTGAAACCACCAATCAGATTGACCTCTAGCAAAACAAACTGGCTCAGGTATAAAAAATATATAAGTTCACATATTGAGCTAAGCCCAAAACTCAATACTGAATCTGATATAGAGAGCTGCACGTGTGCATTGCAATCCATCCTTACTGCAGCAGCTCTTACTGCAACACCCAAAATAACAAATAATGCAATTAATTCAAAGAAGACCAACGTACAAATCGAGCAACTCGTCCACGTAAAACGTCGCTTACGCAGAGAATGGCAATCTTCCAGATCCCCAACTGCAAAACAAAAGCTAAAAGTAGCCACACGGAAACTGGCCAACGCTCTGAAACAAGAAGAGGACGACGATCAGCGACGATACATAGAGCAACTCACACCAACAGGCACAAAACAAAAGTCACTGTGGCGAGCCCACTCAACTTTTCGCCCACCGACTGAAACCGTTTTGCCGATAAGGAATTCCTCAGGTGGCTGGGCCCGTAGTGATGAAGACAGAGCCAACACATTTGCCGCTCACCTACAAAATGTGTTCACGCCAAACCAGGCTACTAGCACATTCGCGCTACCGTCCTATCCCGTAAACCGCCATCAGCAACTCACCCCAATTGTGTTTCGTCCTAAAGAAATAACTAAAATAATCAAAGACAATCTCAGCCCGAAAAAATCCCCCGGCTGCGACCTTATAACACCGGAAATGATCATCCAGCTGCCACATTCTGCAGTTCGCTACATAACCAAGCTCTTTAATGCCATCACCAAACTTGGTTACTTTCCACAACGATGGAAGATGATGAAGATCATAATGATTCCAAAGCCTGGTAAGAACCACACAGTCGCTTCATCTTACAGACCAATAAGTCTACTCTCATGCATTTCGAAACTATTCGAAAAATGCCTGCTGATCCGACTTAATCAACATCTGATATACCACAATATAATCCCAGCCCACCAATTTGGATTTCGCGAAAGCCATGGAACCATTGAACAGGTGAATCGTATTACAACGGAAATAAGAACTGCATTTGAATATCGCGAATACTGTACAGCAGTATTTTTAGACGTATCCCAAGCATTCGACAAAGTCTGGCTCGACGGCCTAATGTTTAAAATTAAAACATCCCTACCCGAAAGCACACACAAACTTCTAAAGTCTTAACTCTATGACAGAAAGTTTGCAGTGCGGTGCAACACTGCCACTTCCACTGTTCATACAATTGAGGCTGGAGTCCCCCAAGGCAGCGTTCTTGGGCCAACCTTATACCTCATCTATACAGCCGACATCCCTACAAATAGTCGCTTAACGGTATCCACATTTGCCGACGATACAGCTATCCTTAGCCGTTCAAGGTCCCCTATCCAAGCTACAGCACAGTTGGCACTGTACCTCATCGACATTGAGAAGTGGCTCTCTGACTGGCGAATAAAAGTAAACGAGCAAAAATGCAAGCACGTGACGTTTACGCTAAACAGACAAGACTGTCCTCCGCTCTTGTTGAACAGCATACCACTCCCGAAAGCAGATGAGGTAGCGTACCTAGGAGTACACCTTGACAGAAGACTCACATGGCGCAGGCACATTGAAGCCAAAAAAACCCAACTTAAACTCAAAGCCAACAACTTACACTGGCTCATCAACTCTGGTTCTCCGCTCAGCCTAGATCACAAGGTCTTGCTCTACAATTCTATATTGAAACCAATCTGGACCTATGGCTCACAGTTATGGGGCAATGCCAGCAACAGCAATATTGACATCATTCAGCGAGCACAATCAAAGATTCTGAGAACCATCACTGGGGCACCGTGATACGTTCGGAGTGAAAACATCCAAAGAGACTTAAATATCCCATCAGTTACCAACGCAATCACGGAACTTAAGGAAAAATACCATAGCAAGCTTCACACGCACCCCAACCACCTAGCGCGAGGTCTAATCCAGCTCAGCAGCCGTTCCCGTCTCCGGCGAAAGGACCTACCAACCCAGCGAATAAATTATTAGGGCCGTCTAATCATAGAACAGTTGGAAAAATAATACAACTGTTCAAAAAATACTTGTTATAGTTAAGATTTTTAAACTTATTGTTAGTTCTTATACAAGAAGATTCAATAAATAAAAGCAAAGTAAAATAAAAAAAAAAAAAAAAAAAAAAATGTACATACAGCCGTGTTCAGAAAAATAGCAGTGCGAAGGAAACTAAGTAATACATAGGTATTTTTCCATGTCCCTTTTCGGAATAACTTTTTTTCCACTTATTTTTGTTTAATGGAATGTATAGATAGTCCAAAGCACTGCTATTTTTCTGAACACAGCTGTATGTACGTGAAGAACAAAATATGTATGCAAACCTTCTGCCAGCCAAATGAAATGAGAACGGATATGGTGGTCGGCAAACGGCTTACACAAGGAAAACGTCATATACAATTTGTCAAGAAACTGTTTACACACTGTGAAATAAGTTGAATTTTCGACTTTAAAGCTAAAAATTAAGGGTTTTTTGCTTAATTAAACGCAATTTTTTTATAAAATATAATTAAACAATATTTATTTTACTTATAAATCAAAAAAAAATTAAAAATATTAAATATACAAGAAAATAAACAACAAATTCAAAGTTTACACACTTTTGAGACTGTCAGGAAACTCTTTACACAAAACACTAAATCGAAGTTTAATCCTAAATTTTTAAATTATTTTATTAAAATTTTAAAAGTTTTGGTATGTAGTATGTTCCTCATTGGCTTTAGCTACAAGTTAAAGCCTTTTTTTCATGGAATGGACAAGTTTTTGCAGGTCATATTCAAACGGGATCTTTTCCCACTCTTCGACTATTACAGTCATAAGCTGTTGTCGTGTTTTAGGTCCCTTTATGCCACCTTCTTCTTTAAGTAGGTCCACAAATTTTCAATGGGGTTCAAATCAGGACTCTGAGGGGGCGTATCGATCACTTTACCACAGTTACAAAGGCGCCAGGTGCGTGCATTGCACTCTTTATGTTTCTGATCATGTCCTGGTAAAACTTAAAATTTGGCTTGTTGTTGCTAACTAGACCAAATTTTTCTGCACTGGCCTTCAAATTTGTTTTTTAAAATTCCTAGATATTGCACGGCATTTATTGTGCTCTCAATTAAGGCTAGTTTTCCCACTCCACGGCTGGTGATACAGCCCCAAACCATCAGTGACTTTTTTCCAAATTTTATCGTTGGAATGATATTGTGTTTTTCTAGCGCACTCAACGGTTTGCGCCATACTCTGCTTGGCCCATCGTTATAAAAGAGCATAATTTTAGTTTCGACACAAAATATGACGTCATCCCAGTACTCTTCCGGATGATCCACCTTGTTCACAGCGAATTAATGACGCTTTTCCATATTGGCATCTGATAGCAAAGGGTTTTTCCTTGCAAATCTTGAAGAGTACCTAAGGCGTAGGATGACTTGGCGCACAGTTTCGTGTGACACAGTTAGGTGACATTCTTGCCTGAAATCCAGAGCAAGTGATCTGACCGAGATTCGGGGGTTCGCAATCACTATTCGCATAATAAAGCGGTCTACACGCTTTTTAATTTTAATTTTCCGCCCACCACCACTCTTAGGTTCAAGCCTGCCCTCTTTTTCCGATCCTTTTAAAACATTGTAGACGGTCTTACGGGATACAGAAAACATTTCTACTAATTCTAGAATAGATTTTCCCAACTGGTGCTTATAGTTTATTAATTGGGTAACTTCAAAAGTTAATCTCTTTCCAGGCATTTTATTAAATTTAATAATTCGCTTTAAGCACGTGTGATCAGCAAAATTTCACAAGCAAAGTCAACAAATTTCAATAGAAGCGTTGTGAAAAGCAATGCAAAGCCAAAAATAACGGAAAAATCGAGTTCGTTCTAAGAAAAAGAACAAAACAAAGTAGGAAAACAAAATGTGTAAAGAGTTTCTTGACAGTCTCAAAAGTGTGTAAACTTGGAATTTGTTGTTTATTTTCTTGTATATTTAATATTTTTAATTTGTTTTTTGATTTATAAGTAAAATAAATATTGTTTAATTATATTTTATAAAAAATTGCGTTTAATTAAGCAAAAAACCCTTAATTTTTAGCTTTAAAGTCAAAAATTCAACTTATTTCACAGTGTGTAAACAGTTTCTTGACAAACATTGCCTTAACATTTGGTGACCCCGACGTGATATGTAACATTTCTTTATCGTGACCTCAAAAACAGTTTAATTAATTTCGGTGCATTTTTCTGTGTAAAATATTTAAGGATTGATCGCACCATCTTGCGATCGTCGTCGGGAATCCTCCAGAGGTGAAAGCCTTCCTTGTTGGCTGCTTCGGGAAGTCCGGGGAGCAGAAGATTATTATTTATGTTGAGAGGAACTTTCCCAGCCTTTTGGTCTGCTTAGTCCGACAACGTTTAGTCGGAGTTGACGAGCTACCGCTTCTTAATATGGTTAATGCAAATTCAAACTGAAACTTAAAAATGATTCTTATAGCTAACAAAGACTCGAAGCGGCCACGCAAATATGATGTGCTTGCCGGCTGTGCACGGGTTTCCGGCCCAATGCTGGGTCAGCACTTTGATATTATGTTTAATACACTAAACCAACTGTTCTAGTTGGTTGGCTTGTGTTAACGACTCCCCCTTTAAGATTACGGCCGTCCTCGGCTGGTCCTAATTCGGCGATCATCCCGTTTAATTGGATTGTAGATCTCCGCGCTCCGATGAACCGTAAACAAACCGCTGCTGCGATAAATATTATGCGAATATTATAATATATAAATATTATTATGAAAGTTAAGAACCCTCTTCTTGCGCTCTTCGTCAGGACTCACCAGCGCTCGGCTCTCGTGTTTTCGGGCCCCGTCAGCAGGCGACTCGGGGCCTGTCTAGTAACATGTTCGTGTAAGTTAAGAACCCTCTTCTTGCGCTCTTCGTCAGGACTCACCAGCGCTCGGCTCTCGTGTTTTCGGGCCCCGTCAGCAGGCGACTCGGGGCCTGTCTAGGAACATGTTTGTGTATGTGTGCATTCGGAACAAGTGCCGTTGGTCGCACTCAGGGTGAGGGGTCAACGGGGGAAGCGGATATAAAAGCAGCGGGGCGGGAGAAGAGGCCCCAGTGTCGAACGGACACATAACGGAACCGCTAGCAGATCGCGAACTGAATCTTAAAATAAAGCTAATCGTAAACTCGAACCCTCTTAACTATCTTGACTATTATTTGGAGAACCACAGCATGTTGGTTGTCATATCAAGGTGAGGTATGCGGCAGCGAGTGCCGAGAACCCTGATGCAAGTGGAACTTGCGTTAACTGGCGCCCGAACAGGGACCGGCAATGTCCGGCCGATAAAAGTGATACGAAAAAATTGTGGAAATTTGTGCGTAAAAATAGTGGTGGTGTGCATAAGTCAGATTAAGATCTGAAATCCATAAATGAAAAAGAAGTGCTGCGTGAGCTGTGTATAAAATGATAAAATAGCAATTACCCGCTGCCGGGGGGAACTACGCCCATCCCGGGGCGCAACAAATATTGCATAATTCAATAAAAGGTGTAAAATTTCTAAAATAAAAATGTAAACCTATGTTGCGCCAAGACCTAATTTAAATTAATAAAACAACGACCCGCTACCGGAGGACGCCACGTCGCCCATGCCGAGCGCAAAAGTTGTACGATACCTATAACATAATTAAAACACGATCAACCCACTGCGGCGGTACGGCTTGTGGGAAAATTTTTTTTTTTCTCTCCTTGCCAATTCGCGAGTGCAAAAGATTGTGTATAATAAACCAATAATTAACCATTGCAGCAGTTTACCTGCGGCAGTACGAGTAATATGAGCGCCCAGAGTGATAAGGTGGTGTGTGGCAGCTTGTTGGATACGTTAAGTGGTGTGGAATGCACCCAAAAAAAACCGCCCAACAAGTTGTGTGGCGGCCGTACCTTAGTAGGCAACCAGCCAAAAGGGATACTACGGAACCACCGTGCCCAGTGCCGAAATAAATTAGAGGTCATCAATAAAAAACTGTAACAGCACGCACGCAAGGAAAAAATATTGCAAAATGGAATAGCGCACAAAAATTGTATAAACACATGCACAACACCACAATTCAAAGGAAAACAAGTATAGTACAATTTCCCCAATTTCCCGAAACGAAATGAATAAAAATTCTCTACAATACACTAATTCACCTTTTTTTACTTATCCCAATAGAATATTCATGCTGTAGGGGTACAACCTAAACGACGAAAACTAATAAAGAGCATACAAGGGTGAGTGAAATATTTCATTAAACTTTATTGCCATATTTGCTAAATCTAGAGAAATAAAGAAAAAGCAAAGAAGAACAGATATTCTTTTTTATCGGGTTAAAACCGTTGTCTCACATTTCCGTAAAGTAATAACGAATTCTGTTGCCTTGAAAGCTTCCTGCATCTTTCCAACGCAAACTAAAAATCAAAATGGAAGAGACCCTGCGTGCTCTTAGCGAGTCCCTCAATGCCCTGACCAACGTGGTGACAGGCATTAAGGAAGATATTAAGAAAAATAATGATAGGTTGGCTATTTTAGAACAGGAGCGCGGGAACGCTGACCCTACGGTCGACCAACCGCAACCCCTGGTGCGCGCACGCACCGAGTATGAGCTGAGAGAGATATCGGTCCTCCCTGACTGCGTCAAAGAACTGCAGGCGTTCGAAGGACGGCAGGAGGCTTACCTGTCTTGGATAAACAGGGCACAGTCAATACTGACCGAATATGACTTGATTAAAACCAGACCCCTGTATAGGGCAATTGTCTTGCATATTAGACAGAAAATAAGGGGACACGCCGACATGGCCTTGGCGGCCTATGGCGTCCAAGACGACGATTGGGACGACATAAAACGAGTCTTGGCGCTGCATTACGCAGACAAACGAGACTTACGTACGCTTGAGCATGAGCTTGGCGCTATGTGCCAAGGTTCTAGACCACTAGATAGGTTCTATATGGACGTTAATGGCCATCTCTCGTTGATCTTAAATAACTTGAAGGCCAGAAACCACCCTCGTGAAGTAGTCAACGCTTTGATAGAAACCTATAGAGACAAGGCTTTGGATGTTTTTATCCGAGGAGTGGGGAGAGATTGTTCCAAATACTTACTTGTCCGCAGCCCGAAGAATCTACCAGAGGCTTACTCTTTTTGTATGGGATTGCAGAATGTAATGTCAAGAAATTTCACAGCTCAGAACTATCAACCGTCAGGTGCCCCAAGATTCGCAGGCCCATATCAACATCAGGCCAGGCCACCGTTCCGAACCCCTTTTTCTCCTGGTTCAGGCAGATTTTCGCAAAACTCCTACAGAACTCAGGGTCCTAGACAGGCCATAAAAATGGAATCCAATCGGTCGGGTCAATCTTACCAATCAGGATACAGTGGTCGCCAGGAAGAAGGCTCCGGTATTAAGAGAATGTCCGAAGGAAACAACCCATTCCAAAAGGCACAAAGATTGTACCACATGGAATTGGCACCACCCCCGCTAGCCCCGGCGGCTAGTGGAGATAACCAAGGACGTTCACACGAGGGTTACTATGATGACGAGTCTCAAGCTGTCGAGAGAAGCAACAATTATCCTCCGCAGAAAAACGTGGAAGGAGTTACAGATGCTCCACATAACCTTGAGACTGAGGGAGGGGCAAATTTTATGACCAACGCCTCTCCAGTGTACCGTACTTAGAGTATGCTACGGAGAGGGGAGAAAGGCTGAAGTTTTTGATCGACACGGGGGCGAACAAAAACTTTATTAGCCGAAGACTTGCAGCCGGGTGTACCACAGTCCGTAAACCCTTCTCCGTACTGTCCGCTGCGGGTAACATCATGATAACGCACCGCCTAGTTGGTAAATTCTTCAAACCACTAGGGAACGACTCGGATATTACCTTTTTCGTACTACCGAATTTACATTCCTTTGATGGTATCATTGGCGACGATACTCTCAAAGACTTAAAAGCCATAGTGGATAGGAAAAACAATTGTTTGATAATAACCCCAGGAATTAAAATCCCTCTTTTGGCGAGAGCTTCAATAAACGTTAACCCGCTACTCGCCGCCGAACACCCAGATGGTACACAAGAAATTTTGAATTCCCTTCTCGGGGAATTTCCCCGCATCTTCGAGCCCCCCTTATCTGGAATGTCCGTGGAGACGGCCGTCAAGGCTGAAATCCGGACAAACACACAAGACCCGATCTATGCTAAAAGTTATCCTTACCCAGTCAACATGCGCGGAGAAGTCGAACGTCAAATCGATGAACTGCTGCAGGACGGTATAATTCGACCCTCTAATAGCCCTTACAATTCCCCTATCTGGATAGTCCCGAAGAAACCTAAACCAAACGGAGAAAAACAATATCGCATGGTAGTCGATTTCAAGCGGTTAAATACCGTCACCATACCCGACACTTACCCCATCCCAGATATAAACGCTACGCTAGCCAGCCTTGGCAATGCCAAATACTTTACCACCCTAGATTTGACTTCTGGATTCCATCAAATCCACATGAAGGAAAGCGACATTCCAAAGACAGCTTTCTCTACTCTAAATGGAAAGTACGAGTTCCTCCGTCTACCATTCGGTTTGAAGAATGCACCTGCAATCTTCCAAAGAATGATCGATGATATTTTGCGCGAGCATATTGGCAAGGTCTGCTACGTTTATATTGACGATATCATCGTCTTCAGTGAAGATTATGACACACACTGGAAAAATCTCCGATTGGTATTAGCGAGTTTATCAAAAGCTAACCTCCAAGTGAACCTTGAGAAGTCGCATTTTTTAGACACGCAGGTAGAATTTTTAGGATATATCGTCACGGCCGATGGCATTAAGGCAGATCCGAAAAAGGTCAGAGCGATTAGCGAAATGCCTCCTCCGACCTCTGTTAAGGAGTTAAAAAGATTTCTAGGCATGACCTCGTACTACAGGAAGTTCATTCGGGACTATGCGAAGGTAGCAAAGCCCCTTACAAACTTGACGCGTGGATTGTACGCTAATATAAAGTCTTCACAATCAAGCAAAGTGCCAATTACATTAGACGAGACGGCCCTACAGTCTTTTAATGATTTAAAATCAATTCTCTGTTCTTCTGAAATACTGGCGTTCCCATGTTTCACTAAACCTTTCCATCTAACCACGGACGCTTCTAACTGGGCCATCGGAGCTGTCCTCTCACAGGACGACCAGGGTAGAGATAGGCCGATAGCGTACATTTCCCGTTCATTAAATAAGACGGAGGAAAACTACGCTACTATCGAAAAGGAAATGCTCGCGATAATTTGGTCATTGGACAATCTTCGGGCTTACTTATATGGCGCTGGTACTATTAAAGTATATACTGACCATCAACCTCTAACGTTTGCCCTAGGCAACAGAAATTTCAATGCGAAGCTAAAACGCTGGAAGGCTCGTATAGAGGAATACAACTGCGAACTCATCTACAAGCCTGGGAAATCTAATGTGGTGGCTGACGCGCTTTCACGCATTCCGCCTCAGCTTAACCAGTTGAGCACCGATTTAGATGCTAATCCCGAGGATGACATGCAGTCTTTGGCTACTGCCCATAGCGCTTTACATGACAGTTCACGATTGATTCCCCACGTTGAATCTCCAATCAACGTTTTCAAGAATCAACTCATTTTTGACACAACCAGGTCAAAATACTTATGCGAGCACCCGTTCCCAGGTTATACTCGCCATCTGATTCCTCTCAAAGACGGATCACTTGCCGATTTAACCAACTCGTTACAATCGTGTCTACGACCTGTAATAATTAACGGCGTCAAAATCCCGGAAGCACATTTGCAACGCTTTCAGTCCATCTGCTTAGCGAATTTTCTTTTATACAAAATTCGGATAACGCAGCGCCTAGTGGCGGACGTGTCTGGCGCAGAGGAAATTTGTGAAATAATTGAAAAAGAACACCGTAGAGCACATAGGGGCCCTACGGAGATTCGTCTCCAACTTTTAGAAAAATATTATTTCCCGCGAATGTCCAGTACGATCCGTCTGCAAACTTCCTCATGTCAGTGTTGCAAACTCTACAAGTACGAGAGACACCCTAACAAACCAAACCTACAACCTACGCCAATTCCTAACTACCCATGTGAAATACTTCACATCGACATTTTTGCGCTCGAAAAAAGGTTATACCTAAGTTGTATTGACAAATTTAGCAAGTTTGCCAAACTTTTCCATCTGCAGTCAAAAGCATCTGTGCATTTGCGAGAAACTTTGGTGGAGGCCCTACATTACTTCACCGCCCCTAAGGTCTTGGTTTCGGATAACGAGCGAGGGTTGTTATGCCCCACAGTGCTCAACTATCTTCGGTCTCTAGATATCGATCTGTATTATGCTCCAACCCAGAAGAGCGAAGTAAATGGTCAAGTCGAGAGATTCCACTCTACGTTCCTAGAAATTTATCGTTGCCTTAAAGATGAGCTCCCTACCTTCAAACCCGTTGAGCTGGTACACATAGCAGTGGACCGCTACAACACTTCCGTTCACTCGGTAACGAATCGAAAACCAGCAGACGTTTTTTTCGACCGCTCGTCAAGGGTAAACTATCAGGGTCTGACAGATTTCCGGCGGCAGACTTTAGAGGACATCAAGGGCTTAATTGAGTATAAGCAAATTAGAGGTAATATGGCTCGGAATAAAAATAGGGACGAGCCAAAGTCTTATGGGCCGGGAGATGAAGTTTTTGTTGCAAATAAGCAAATAAAAACAAAGGAAAAAGCGAGGTTCAGATGCGAAAAGGTACAGGAAGACAACAAGGTAACAGTTAAAACCAGATCAGGAAAAATTTTCCACAAATCTGATCTAAGAAATTGAGACGTGGCTTTCACATTTAAAAAAGAAACGCGAAAAAGAATAACGAAAGTAATAAAAGTACGTTGTGGCAGCTAATGAAATATTCCACCCATGCATACCCTATATAAAAAAAACATTAATAAAAAAAAAAAAAAAAAAAAAAAAAAAAAAAAAAAAAAAAAAAAAATGAGTTAAGAAATACAAAAAGAAATACAAAAAAAAACTATAAAAAAAATAATATAAAAAAATACAGATTATAAGAAATAAGAAATAAGAAATATAAAAAAATAAAAATATAAGTACACAAAATGTACCGTACCCCCACACACTACGTAGTCTTAGAACAACTTAGACGACCAGATATTTACGAATTGTCTTTTTGTAAGCGCGATTTCTGCATGCGGCGCAAATCCCGCTCACTGGACTGGCTGGGGTCGGCTTGGAAATGGGTAGCTGGATCTCCAGATGCTGCTGATTGGAACGCCGTCTTGGCCGCGCAAGCGACGGCTTCGAGGAACTGCAAAAACTGGAGGAGGCTAGCTGTATCCCTCGGCTACTGAAGTAACCAACGAGTGGTTAAGCAAGTCGACGATGGAATGCTCCTCCTGACCAACTTCAACGGAACTCTAAGAACGGCTGCAGAGAACTACGACCTGATCGGCTCCTTTATCATCCAATTCGACAATGAGACGATAATGGTCAACGGTCAAAACTATTCCAGTTACTCGGTCAGTCATCTAATGGCGATGCCGGCCGTGTTGAGCCACATAACGGCCAGCAACTTTCAACTTTCTCTGGAATACGTCCACGACGTGAGCATGAAGAATTTGGAAAAGATGTCCAACATGGCGAGTGAGCTACTAGCCTCTCTTCTCACCGAGGCGGCACTCGCAATCTGCATATTCCTAGGCTTTTATTTCCTATGGAAGAAGCTGATGTCCACCAAAGGCATGCCCGATGTCCGCGAGATTGCCGCAAACTTAGAAGCATTGGGCCAAACCGAGCTGAACAAGGCTCACTAATCTGCGGGACGCAGATCTTGAGGGGGGAGGAGTTAAGAACCCTCTTCTTGCGCTCTTCGTCAGGACTCACCAGCGCTCGGCTCTCGTGTTTTCGGGCCCCGTCAGCAGGCGACTCGGGGCCTGTCTAGGAACATGTTTGTGTATGTGTGCATTCGGAACAAGTGCCGTTGGTCGCACTCAGGGTGAGGGGTCAACGGGGGAAGCGGATATAAAAGCAGCGGGGCGGGAGAAGAGGCCCCAGTGTCGAACGGACACATAACGGAACCGCTAGCAGATCGCGAACTGAATCTTAAAATAAAGCTAATCGTAAACTCGAACCCTCTTAACTATCTTGACTATTATTTGGAGAACCACAGCATGTTGGTTGTCATATCAAGGTGAGGTATGCGGCAGCGAGTGCCGAGAACCCTGATGCAAGTGGAACTTGCGTTAACTTGAATGATTAGTATCAATTTCTCTCCCGAACTCTTTGATGAACTCCAAGTTACGTTCACTCAGCTGGTGAAGACAGGGGAGACTCAGAATATCTTTGTTGGCGGTGATATTCAATGATGCGGAACTAGCTACCCCTGGAGCTCGTATTTGGGCCTTGTCGTGATTTATAAAGGTGGTGTCATTTATCACGACGCGATCGTTGAAGGTAATGGGATGTGTGCCACGTAGATAGACATCTGTTCCATTGCCTGTCTGTGGCTGGCTGGCCGGTCATTGATGATGATGATTTCCTCATCCACGCGGGTAAGCGGGTGTAGGTCGCTTGGTTGTGACTCGCAATGCGCTAGAACGCCTGCGTGTAGTTCCCTGGCGCATGATCTTTCCGTTGATAGTTGGCAAAAGGTAGCTCCCGGTGTTGGGGTGGAGGTTCAGATTGTATGGACTTCTTCTCCACGCTTTGCTAACATGTTGTCGGTTGTTCGCAGCATAACCCCTTTGCAAGAGACTGGGACAAGATAGTGACCTTCTTTCAATATAATTTTATTTTGGGGAATTTGATAGTATTATAGTATTAATTTAGATTTACCTATTGTTTGACTGTGTCAACTGCCACTATGTGAATCTAACTCTTTCTAGATCGCCGGTATGGCCATTTTTGGGAAGTAGTTTCACATTTTCTTGGGCTGACCGGTGGGCCCTATGGGCCCAGTGGGCCCAAAAATGTCTGTAACCCGGTTTTTGCAGTGCCAGAATTTTGTAGTCGGGAATCTCCGCACTCAGTCGTCCTGCACCGTTGCTAAAGTGTAAAATCGCAATGGAGGGCGTTTACGCCCTTGGGGACTATTGCATCCGCAAGGTTATGGAGTAATGACTCCTTGTCGGTGAAATTGATTGCGTGTCGTTTCTTATTTTTAAAGAGAACGAAAGAGCGGAAAGCGGGCCTCTTCTAGAATTAGTTGGTTCTGGAAGGAGTTTAGGGGCTTATCCGTTGATTCTATGGTGTGGGTGAGAGAAATCTCATTGTGAATGGTCGCAACACATGATTCTGCGTGGCGTAGTTCATTTCCCTATTCTTTAATGTCCTCGAGATCATTGTAATAAGACGGTTCTCTTGTGAAAGCACTGCTCCAATACCGTAGGCTGAATCATCCGTCGTTAGATGGAATGGCTTCTTGTAATCCGGGTATCTGAGCATAACATCTTCGGATGCCAAAATGTTGCGCAGTTTCTCGAAAGAATTTTTTGCGCCTAGAAAGAAAGTTAACGCTTTTTTTGAAAAAACTTTATTTTTTTTTACTGAGACTCTCATATATGCATCGCTTATGGTTTTAAAACCCAATTCACCTGCTTGATATGAGCATTCTCATTTTCTAAGGAGATTATTACATCATCAACGTAGACATAGCAAGTCTTGTTGAGTCTTGCAAGTCTTGAGAATGTCATCAATGGCTCTCTGGAAGATGCTGGCAGCATTTCTCAAGCCAAAGGGAAGCCTCTTGAATTCATACTTCTCTCTGATTACGGAGAAGTACGTTTTTTCGAGGTTATTTTCCGCTAAGACGATCTGGTGATACCCGGACTTGAGGTCCAGTGTCGTAAAGAATTTGGCCTTGTCCAACTTGCCCAGTATCATGGAGATATCTGGCATCGGGTATTTGTCCGGGATAGTCATTTCGTTTAGCTTACGAAAGTCTATGACTAATCGTCTATTTTGATTGCCGTTGTTGTTATAAGGAGACACCGACTTCTGAATTATACCATTTTTAAGCAGGTCTTGGATCTCGTTGTTGACGAAATCTGCTGCCCCCATGAGGTATGGATATAATTTGGCGTAAACGGTCTCTTCGCTAGTCGTTCTAATCGTGGCCACTACCGCTGTGTTATATGGCAGGGCCTCGTTGGGATCTGCGAAGCCGTTTTTTCGGCTTTTGATCATCCCCAGAAATGCCTTTTTCACCAAAGGTGGTGCATCTGCGCACTCCACGTTAGTGAAGTTGACGTCAGTGCATTTATGGAATGAAATCTTCTCAACCTCTTTAACCCATTTTAGTTGGGCGGAAGCGAGGCAAAGTGATGCGCCGGCCTGTGTTAACAGATCGTCCCCGATTATCCCGTCGAATATTGTAAAATATGGTAGAATGAAAAAAGTCGATTTCAAATTAAAAATCGAGACTAAGCATTTTTTTGTAACAGTGGTGGCGCCATGATTTCAGTGAATTTCGAAAGAAGAGTCCACCCTTTAGCTCTTTGAGAGGTCGGATGAAATTTTTTGACGCGCCGGTGTCTAGAAGGAAATTCCCCTGCTACTCTTCGTCTGATGACGGGTAACAGGGATTTTCCCCTAAAAATTGATTGTATGTAATTCGACGAAGCGCATGTTTCCGAACTGAGATCTGTGGCCAGCTCCAAATGAATTGCGGAAGTTACCTTGTAGTCGAATAGACAGATGTATCCATATTCACTTCGTGAATTCCTACCCTTGTGCACTGTTGGGCGAAGCGGTCCGGCGTAGTCGCAGCCTGTAATCTCAAATGGGTACGCTTGACGTACCCACACATGCCATGCCTTGATCAGCTGTTGCGTAGCGATGACGAAAACATGTGTAGCATGCAAATTAAATTTTTACCGTTTAATTATTTAAAAAAATTTAATAATTTAATAATTTATTTGTTGATAGACTTTTACTTATACTATTACAAGACACTGTTTTTATTGCTTATCTTTAATTTGAAACTGTTCACGATCTCGTCCCGATTAAGACTGATCTTTTAAGTCTTAATCCTAATCCACTCAACCTCGGCCAAAAGCTTTTCTTTAGTTTTTTTTTGAACTTTCAAATATGTTTTATCCTAAGCTTTATACTAAAATTATTTCACAGCATTGTGAAATTAAAATTTGCTTACTTTGTGTTTACATTAAATTTGTTTATTTATCGGGTGGCTGATCGAAGAAACGAATTGACATACTTGGGGAGTTTGCTGCTACTGCACCTTTAGCAACAATAACTGCAATAACAAATGCAACAGCATCAACACAAACTCTATGTTCAAAACCAACAGCGGTGTACAATTCCGCTGTACCAACAACAACGAAAGCGAGAGCACTCACACCGACTCTTGAAAGCGGAAGCGGACAAGAACCAAAACAAAACAAAAAACTTTGTCAAACAGGGCTGGATCGCTACATCCAAATAAAGCGAAAGCTAAGCCCACAACACAAGCAGGCTGGTAATCAACCGAAAATAAATCGAGCCAACGCCTCCAATGACTCAAGACATACAAGAAACGAATGTGCAGAGTCTAGCCACCGATCAGTGACAAAGAGCCGCAGCCACTCTTTAAAGTCGAACTGGAGCCATCGAGTCAGAAAAACAACAAAAATGAAGTACATCCTATATATAAGCACAGTATTTACTGCACCGAAGAATAACCTTAGAAGAGCCACACAACCGCAGGCAACCTGTGCAGTGCACCAACTCCAAGAATATGGCCACACCAAAGCGTACTGCACCCTAAAATCCATCTTCGTCGTTTGCAGCGATGCCCACAGTACTGTAAACTGTCCTAAGGATAAAAACGACAATTCAATTAAGTTATGCAGCAACTGTGGCGAAAAACGCACAGCCAACTGGCGAGGATGCATTGTTTACAAGGAACTCAAGAGTCGCCTAAACAAACGAGTGGATTCAACTCGAGATCGTATCACACCGCTCACACAGCTCACAAAGTAATGGAACCGACTACAACTAACATCCCTTCGTCTGCCAGCTACCGAACAATGCCAAATTCTTCTTTTGCCAGTGTACTAAAATCAGGGATCCAAGAACAGACAGCAGTCACCTCCAGCGTCCAGCATAAAATTCACCAAATAAACACAAATAAACACACAGAACATGCAACAGCAGCCTATTGGCGTTGAAGCGATTATGCTCTCGATGCAGCAAACCATGAAAGACTTCATGACCTTAATGCAAGAAACTATGCAAGAGCTTATGAGGAACCAAAACACCCTTATTCAAATGCTCGTTTCTGCGGCACAAGCGAGAACTTGCTCAGTTCTTAGCCGACAGAAACATTGACGTTATGCTACTCTCAGAGACTCACCTTACCGAAAAGTACAACTTCCAAATACCAGGATATAAATTTTACTTTACGAATCACCCGGATGGCAAGGCCCACGGAGGCCCTGGGATACCTATACGATTGCGAATTAAGCACCAATTTCTTGGTAATTGGCAAGAAGACTGCTTACAATGTACCTCTATAGACCTCCAATGCCATAACGGTGCTCTCACTCTGGCTGCTGTCTATTGCCCACGAGTGGAACTCGTGTTTTGCCTGCGATAAGAACCACTGAACATGTGCCGTCATCATGGCCAAAACGGTGTACACAAAAGCTGCATACGCTTTTATAGACGCGTCTGAGAACGCATGTAGTTCGATTCTCCTTGAATCGTTGGTAACCTATCGTGGTATCTTGATGTTGATCATGTTAATGTCATTTCGGCAGGCTTGCCACCACCTTGCCAGCTTTGGTGGCAGTTTCGAGTCCCAGTATAAATCAAGAAGCCAAAGTTCCTGAAATAGGATCTTGAACTGGACTACAATAGGCGCCAGAATTCATAAGGGATCAAAGATTTGTGAAACGTCAGACAATACTTGCCGTTTGGTAATGTCCGCTTGTGCAGAAAGCGATGGTTCGTTTTGTGGGAAGCATTAAATTCCAAAACGCATTCCTAAGTGGATGCTTATCTTGATAAGCGTGACTCGGCTGTAATGAGTGAATGAGTTAATAGCATCGATTAATCAATTCATCTTCTGTATCGCCGCCAGTGAGAACATCGTCAACGTAGAAGCCCTCCACCAAAACTTTGGAGGCGATCGGAAATTTTTCTTGGCGGTCTCTTGCCAGCTGCTCCAATACTCTGACGCGATTTGACGACACATCTTGACTATGTCCGCCGAAAACCCAAGCATATGCATCCGGAATGTCAGGCAAACATGAAAAAAATTGCGTTGAATGCTGAATACAATGTGTTAGGCGTCATTAAGGGCTTGGCCGTTGACGTCTTTGTTAAAAGCATACGTGTGAACACATACAGATGTCTGCTATCACTGTATGCATAGAAAAGGGCTGTTCGCTGTAGCGTTCTCCGCTCTCTCGCTCACTAACAAAAATTCGAGCCACCTCTAGAGCCACGGCGAATAAATCGTGTGCCAAAAAATCGTATGGCGTTAGGCATCTTGTTATTCTAGTGTCTTTGGACACACTGTGGTGAGTTTTACCGGACTCTATCCGTCCCATTCATGCTCATACCAGACTGCGTTGACAGGAACTATTTCTGTCTCCCTTTATGAATACAAAAGAAACAGACAAAAAAGAAAAAACAATATGCCCAGCTTCTAGCAAATATAAAATGTACGTTACAATTGGAAATTAAAAAGGAATACACGACATATAAGTTAACGCAAGTTCCACTTGCATCAGGGTTCTCGGCACTCGCTGCCGCATACCTCACCTTGATATGACAACCAACATGCTGTGGTTCTCCAAATAATAGTCAAGATAGTTAAGAGGGTTCGAGTTTACGATTAGCTTTATTTTAAGATTCAGTTCGCGATCTGCTAGCGGTTCCGTTATGTGTCCGTTCGACACTGGGGCCTCTTCTCCCGCCCCGCTGCTTTTATATCCGCTTCCCCCGTTGACCCCTCACCCTGAGTGCGACCAACGGCACTTGTTCCGAATGCACACATACACAAACATGTTCCTAGACAGGCCCCGAGTCGCCTGCTGACGGGGCCCGAAAACACGAGAGCCGAGCGCTGGTGAGTCCTGACGAAGAGCGCAAGAAGAGGGTTCTTAACTTACACGAACATGTTACTAGACAGGCCCCGAGTCGCCTGCTGACGGGGCCCGAAAACACGAGAGCCGAGCGCTGGTGAGTCCTGACGAAGAGCGCAAGAAGAGGGTTCTTAACTCCTCCCCCCTCAAGATCTGCGTCCCGCAGATTAGTGAGCCTTGTTCAGCTCGGTTTGGCCCAATGCTTCTAAGTTTGCGGCAATCTCGCGGACATCGGGCATGCCTTTGGTGGACATCAGCTTCTTCCATAGGAAATAAAAGCCTAGGAATATGCAGATTGCGAGTGCCGCCTCGGTGAGAAGAGAGGCTAGTAGCTCACTCGCCATGTTGGACATCTTTTCCAAATTCTTCATGCTCACGTCGTGGACGTATTCCAGAGAAAGTTGAAAGTTGCTGGCCGTTATGTGGCTCAACACGGCCGGCATCGCCATTAGATGACTGACCGAGTAACTGGAATAGTTTTGACCGTTGACCATTATCGTCTCATTGTCGAATTGGATGATAAAGGAGCCGATCAGGTCGTAGTTCTCTGCAGCCGTTCTTAGAGTTCCGTTGAAGTTGGTCAGGAGGAGCATTCCATCGTCGACTTGCTTAACCACTCGTTGGTTACCTCAGTAGCCGAGGGATACAGCTAGCCTCCTCCAGTTTTTGCAGTTCCTCGAAGCCGTCGCTTGCGCGGCCAAGACGGCGTTCCAATCAGCAGCATCTGGAGATCCAGCTACCCATTTCCAAGCCGACCCCAGCCAGTCCAGTGAGCGGGATTTGCGCCGCATGCAGAAATCGCGCTTACAAAAAGACAATTCGTAAATATCTGGTCGTCTAAGTTGTTCTAAGACTACGTAGTGTGTGGGGGTACGGTACATTTTGTGTACTTATATTTTTATTTTTTTATATTTCTTATTTCTTATTTCTTATAATCTGTATTTTTTTATATTATTTTTTTTATAGTTTTTTTTTGTATTTCTTTTTGTATTTCTTAACTCATTTTTTTTTTTTTTTTTTTTTTTTTTTTTTTTTTTTTTTTTTTTATTAATGTTTTTTTTATATAGGGTATGCATGGGTGGAATATTTCATTAGCTGCCACAACGTACTTTTATTACTTTCGTTATTCTTTTTCGCGTTTCTTTTTTAAATGTGAAAGCCACGTCTCAATTTCTTAGATCAGATTTGTGGAAAATTTTTCCTGATCTGGTTTTAACTGTTACCTTGTTGTCTTCCTGTACCTTTTCGCATCTGAACCTCGCTTTTTCCTTTGTTTTTATTTGCTTATTTGCAACAAAAACTTCATCTCCCGGCCCATAAGACTTTGGCTCGTCCCTATTTTTATTCCGAGCCATATTACCTCTAATTTGCTTATACTCAATTAAGCCCTTGATGTCCTCTAAAGTCTGCCGCCGGAAATCTGTCAGACCCTGATAGTTTACCCTTGACGAGCGGTCGAAAAAAACGTCTGCTGGTTTTCGATTCGTTACCGAGTGAACGGAAGTGTTGTAGCGGTCCACTGCTATGTGTACCAGCTCAACGGGTTTGAAGGTAGGGAGCTCATCTTTAAGGCAACGATAAATTTCTAGGAACGTAGAGTGGAATCTCTCGACTTGACCATTTACTTCGCTCTTCTGGGTTGGAGCATAATACAGATCGATATCTAGAGACCGAAGATAGTTGAGCACTGTGGGGCATAACAACCCTCGCTCGTTATCCGAAACCAAGACCTTAGGGGCGGTGAAGTAATGTAGGGCCTCCACCAAAGTTTCTCGCAAATGCACAGATGCTTTTGACTGCAGATGGAAAAGTTTGGCAAACTTGCTAAATTTGTCAATACAACTTAGGTATAACCTTTTTTCGAGCGCAAAAATGTCGATGTGAAGTATTTCACATGGGTAGTTAGGAATTGGCGTAGGTTGTAGGTTTGGTTTGTTAGGGTGTCTCTCGTACTTGTAGAGTTTGCAACACTGACATGAGGAAGTTTGCAGACGGATCGTACTGGACATTCGCGGGAAATAATATTTTTCTAAAAGTTGGAGACGAATCTCCGTAGGGCCCCTATGTGCTCTACGGTGTTCTTTTTCAATTATTTCACAAATTTCCTCTGCGCCAGACACGTCCGCCACTAGGCGCTGCGTTATCCGAATTTTGTATAAAAGAAAATTCGCTAAGCAGATGGACTGAAAGCGTTGCAAATGTGCTTCCGGGATTTTGACGCCGTTAATTATTACAGGTCGTAGACACGATTGTAACGAGTTGGTTAAATCGGCAAGTGATCCGTCTTTGAGAGGAATCAGATGGCGAGTATAACCTGGGAACGGGTGCTCGCATAAGTATTTTGACCTGGTTGTGTCAAAAATGAGTTGATTCTTGAAAACGTTGATTGGAGATTCAACGTGGGGAATCAATCGTGAACTGTCATGTAAAGCGCTATGGGCAGTAGCCAAAGACTGCATGTCATCCTCGGGATTAGCATCTAAATCGGTGCTCAACTGGTTAAGCTGAGGCGGAATGCGTGAAAGCGCGTCAGCCACCACATTAGATTTCCCAGGCTTGTAGATGAGTTCGCAGTTGTATTCCTCTATACGAGCCTTCCAGCGTTTTAGCTTCGCATTGAAATTTCTGTTGCCTAGGGCAAACGTTAGAGGTTGATGGTCAGTATATACTTTAATAGTACCAGCGCCATATAAGTAAGCCCGAAGATTGTCCAATGACCAAATTATCGCGAGCATTTCCTTTTCGATAGTAGCGTAGTTTTCCTCCGTCTTATTTAATGAACGGGAAATGTACGCTATCGGCCTATCTCTACCCTGGTCGTCCTGTGAGAGGACAGCTCCGATGGCCCAGTTAGAAGCGTCCGTGGTTAGATGGAAAGGTTTAGTGAAACATGGGAACGCCAGTATTTCAGAAGAACAGAGAATTGATTTTAAATCATTAAAAGACTGTAGGGCCGTCTCGTCTAATGTAATTGGCACTTTGCTTGATTGTGAAGACTTTATATTAGCGTACAATCCACGCGTCAAGTTTGTAAGGGGCTTTGCTACCTTCGCATAGTCCCGAATGAACTTCCTGTAGTACGAGGTCATGCCTAGAAATCTTTTTAACTCCTTAACAGAGGTCGGAGGAGGCATTTCGCTAATCGCTCTGACCTTTTTCGGATCTGCCTTAATGCCATCGGCCGTGACGATATATCCTAAAAATTCTACCTGCGTGTCTAAAAAATGCGACTTCTCAAGGTTCACTTGGAGGTTAGCTTTTGATAAACTCGCTAATACCAATCGGAGATTTTTCCAGTGTGTGTCATAATCTTCACTGAAGACGATGATATCGTCAATATAAACGTAGCAGACCTTGCCAATATGCTCGCGCAAAATATCATCGATCATTCTTTGGAAGATTGCAGGTGCATTCTTCAAACCGAATGGTAGACGGAGGAACTCGTACTTTCCATTTAGAGTAGAGAAAGCTGTCTTTGGAATGTCGCTTTCCTTCATGTGGATTTGATGGAATCCAGAAGTCAAATCTAGGGTGGTAAAGTATTTGGCATTGCCAAGGCTGGCTAGCGTAGCGTTTATATCTGGGATGGGGTAAGTGTCGGGTATGGTGACGGTATTTAACCGCTTGAAATCGACTACCATGCGATATTGTTTTTCTCCGTTTGGTTTAGGTTTCTTCGGGACTATCCAGATAGGGGAATTGTAAGGGCTATTAGAGGGTCGAATTATACCGTCCTGCAGCAGTTCATCGATTTGACGTTCGACTTCTCCGCGCATGTTGACTGGGTAAGGATAACTTTTAGCATAGATCGGGTCTTGTGTGTTTGTCCGGATTTCAGCCTTGACGGCCGTCTCCACGGACATTCCAGATAAGGGGGGCTCGAAGATGCGGGGAAATTCCCCGAGAAGGGAATTCAAAATTTCTTGTGTACCATCTGGGTGTTCGGCGGCGAGTAGCGGGTTAACGTTTATTGAAGCTCTCGCCAAAAGAGGGATTTTAATTCCTGGGGTTATTATCAAACAATTGTTTTTCCTATCCACTATGGCTTTTAAGTCTTTGAGAGTATCGTCGCCAATGATACCATCAAAGGAATGTAAATTCGGTAGTACGAAAAAGGTAATATCCGAGTCGTTCCCTAGTGGTTTGAAGAATTTACCAACTAGGCGGTGCGTTATCATGATGTTACCCGCAGCGGACAGTACGGAGAAGGGTTTACGGACTGTGGTACACCCGGCTGCAAGTCTTCGGCTAATAAAGTTTTTGTTCGCCCCCGTGTCGATCAAAAACTTCAGCCTTTCTCCCCTCTCCGTAGCATACTCTAAGTACGGTACACTGGAGAGGCGTTGGTCATAAAATTTGCCCCTCCCTCAGTCTCAAGGTTATGTGGAGCATCTGTAACTCCTTCCACGTTTTTCTGCGGAGGATAATTGTTGCTTCTCTCGACAGCTTGAGACTCGTCATCATAGTAACCCTCGTGTGAACGTCCTTGGTTATCTCCACTAGCCGCCGGGGCTAGCGGGGGTGGTGCCAATTCCATGTGGTACAATCTTTGTGCCTTTTGGAATGGGTTGTTTCCTTCGGACATTCTCTTAATACCGGAGCCTTCTTCCTGGCGACCACTGTATCCTGATTGGTAAGATTGACCCGACCGATTGGATTCCATTTTTATGGCCTGTCTAGGACCCTGAGTTCTGTAGGAGTTTTGCGAAAATCTGCCTGAACCAGGAGAAAAAGGGGTTCGGAACGGTGGCCTGGCCTGATGTTGATATGGGCCTGCGAATCTTGGGGCACCTGACGGTTGATAGTTCTGAGCTGTGAAATTTCTTGACATTACATTCTGCAATCCCATACAAAAAGAGTAAGCCTCTGGTAGATTCTTCGGGCTGCGGACAAGTAAGTATTTGGAACAATCTCTCCCCACTCCTCGGATAAAAACATCCAAAGCCTTGTCTCTATAGGTTTCTATCAAAGCGTTGACTACTTCACGAGGGTGGTTTCTGGCCTTCAAGTTATTTAAGATCAACGAGAGATGGCCATTAACGTCCATATAGAACCTATCTAGTGGTCTAGAACCTTGGCACATAGCGCCAAGCTCATGCTCAAGCGTACGTAAGTCTCGTTTGTCTGCGTAATGCAGCGCCAAGACTCGTTTTATGTCGTCCCAATCGTCGTCTTGGACGCCATAGGCCGCCAAGGCCATGTCGGCGTGTCCCCTTATTTTCTGTCTAATATGCAAGACAATTGCCCTATACAGGGGTCTGGTTTTAATCAAGTCATATTCGGTCAGTATTGACTGTGCCCTGTTTATCCAAGACAGGTAAGCCTCCTGCCGTCCTTCGAACGCCTGCAGTTCTTTGACGCAGTCAGGGAGGACCGATATCTCTCTCAGCTCATACTCGGTGCGTGCGCGCACCAGGGGTTGCGGTTGGTCGACCGTAGGGTCAGCGTTCCCGCGCTCCTGTTCTAAAATAGCCAACCTATCATTATTTTTCTTAATATCTTCCTTAATGCCTGTCACCACGTTGGTCAGGGCATTGAGGGACTCGCTAAGAGCACGCAGGGTCTCTTCCATTTTGATTTTTAGTTTGCGTTGGAAAGATGCAGGAAGCTTTCAAGGCAACAGAATTCGTTATTACTTTACGGAAATGTGAGACAACGGTTTTAACCCGATAAAAAAGAATATCTGTTCTTCTTTGCTTTTTCTTTATTTCTCTAGATTTAGCAAATATGGCAATAAAGTTTAATGAAATATTTCACTCACCCTTGTATGCTCTTTATTAGTTTTCGTCGTTTAGGTTGTACCCCTACAGCATGAATATTCTATTGGGATAAGTAAAAAAAGGTGAATTAGTGTATTGTAGAGAATTTTTATTCATTTCGTTTCGGGAAATTGGGGAAATTGTACTATACTTGTTTTCCTTTGAATTGTGGTGTTGTGCATGTGTTTATACAATTTTTGTGCGCTATTCCATTTTGCAATATTTTTTCCTTGCGTGCGTGCTGTTACAGTTTTTTATTGATGACCTCTAATTTATTTCGGCACTGGGCACGGTGGTTCCGTAGTATCCCTTTTGGCTGGTTGCCTACTAAGGTACGGCCGCCACACAACTTGTTGGGCGGTTTTTTTTGGGTGCATTCCACACCACTTAACGTATCCAACAAGCTGCCACACACCACCTTATCACTCTGGGCGCTCATATTACTCGTACTGCCGCAGGTAAACTGCTGCAATGGTTAATTATTGGTTTATTATACACAATCTTTTGCACTCGCGAATTGGCAAGGAGAGAAAAAAAAAAATTTTCCCACAAGCCGTACCGCCGCAGTGGGTTGATCGTGTTTTAATTATGTTATAGGTATCGTACAACTTTTGCGCTCGGCATGGGCGACGTGGCGTCCTCCGGTAGCGGGTCGTTGTTTTATTAATTTAAATTAGGTCTTGGCGCAACATAGGTTTACATTTTTATTTTAGAAATTTTACACCTTTTATTGAATTATGCAATATTTGTTGCGCCCCGGGATGGGCGTAGTTCCCCCCGGCAGCGGGTAATTGCTATTTTATCATTTTATACACAGCTCACGCAGCACTTCTTTTTCATTTATGGATTTCAGATCTTAATCTGACTTATGCACACCACCACTATTTTTACGCACAAATTTCCACAATTTTTTCGTATCACTTTTATCGGCCGGACATTGCCGGTCCCTGTTCGGGCGCCAGTTAACGCAAGTTCCACTTGCATCAGGGTTCTCGGCACTCGCTGCCGCATACCTCACCTTGATATGACAACCAACATGCTGTGGTTCTCCAAATAATAGTCAAGATAGTTAAGAGGGTTCGAGTTTACGATTAGCTTTATTTTAAGATTCAGTTCGCGATCTGCTAGCGGTTCCGTTATGTGTCCGTTCGACACTGGGGCCTCTTCTCCCGCCCCGCTGCTTTTATATCCGCTTCCCCCGTTGACCCCTCACCCTGAGTGCGACCAACGGCACTTGTTCCGAATGCACACATACACAAACATGTTCCTAGACAGGCCCCGAGTCGCCTGCTGACGGGGCCCGAAAACACGAGAGCCGAGCGCTGGTGAGTCCTGACGAAGAGCGCAAGAAGAGGGTTCTTAACTTACACGAACATGTTACTAGACAGGCCCCGAGTCGCCTGCTGACGGGGCCCGAAAACACGAGAGCCGAGCGCTGGTGAGTCCTGACGAAGAGCGCAAGAAGAGGGTTCTTAACTTATATATATTATTATTATTATATTAAATTATAATATAATATTATAAAAATATATATTTTATAATAATTGTAAGTGTTAGAACTATGTGGCGTGCCTCACATTTGCGAAAAGTTACGCGCTACAGTACAGTGACAGCAGTACCATAGCAGTCATTATTAATTATTAATCATTAGCTGTACATAATAAGATGCGATACAGTTCCAAGCATTCTTTTTATATAAAATAGTTATAATTTTAAAAGCAGGATTTAAATATATTAAATATATTTTTTAAGAGCAAGACGTAGTTTCCAGCAATTGCAGATGAAGTTCCAGTTGATCCAAGTCTGAAAAAATAAAAGCTTTTAATAACATGTCGTATATAAAATAATATTTTGGTTAATAATTTTGTAATATTATACATAAGTTATTTTCGCTTATTTTGTAATTAAAAAAAAATAATATAAAATTTTTGGATGTTACAAACAACAAGTAGTAATTATATAATCTGAGATGAACAAAATGCAATTTGTAAGGATACAATAACTGTTACTGTACACTCGATTAAATTAGTAAACATGACATCTATAGTTAAGGAAACGAGTGTTTTCTTTCATTTAAGTCAAAATGAACGGAATTTCGCTGTTTTGTGTTTTAGCGCGGCACGGCTATCCAAAATTATACAAGGGAAACATAAAAATTTCAGGGCAAAGTCCTTCAGAAGCTCCACTTCAGAGACCAATAAAAACGCAATTAATCTGATCACTAAAGTTAAAAATTTAAAGTTAAATTAGGACAAGGGTCATATATTTGAAATATGAACAGTTTAATTTTATCTATTTGCAAGCCCGATAATCTGTTTGACTGTTATTTTCCAATAATTTCCATTAAATGTTCGGGACCTCCTCATATCTTTCTGGTAAATGTATGTAATATTAGTGTAATATTTATTTATTATTTCAAAGTTAAGTTTAAGAGTATTGGCAAATATGAAATATTCGAACAAAAAAAAATTTTCACGCAACACGGCTTCTGTTTTCTACGACTGTCTGACTTGACCAATCGTTTCTGAAAAACCAAACGACTTATCCGCTTTTCCACAATTCTCTTTTTCAACTTCTTCTACTTGACTTCTTGGCGACGACTCCCCTCTATCTTCACGATCTGCAACTTCTTCTTCGATCATTCCAGCCAACTACTCTCCTGATCCTATCGATAGTGTCCTGCAGTGCTGCCACCTGTGCTATCGCGCTGCTATCACTATCATTGTTTACATGTATGAGAAAGTGGAGGAGAACTGAAATCTCACCCCTACCCTAAACTTATTCCTCATGACAACATGTGCGCCGAGGTGAACACCCTATCCTCACGTCCACGCCTAAGATTGCATGTGTTTTGTTAATACAATTTTACCCGTTATACCCGTTACTAGTAGGGTATACTACATACATATACTATGTAATAGGTAGAAGAAAGCGTTTCCAACCATATAAAGTATATAAGTTCTTGATCAGAATCACGAGCTCAGTCGATCTGGTCTATCATTTGTCTATCCGTCCGTATGAACGTCGAGATCTCAGGAACATTAAAATACAGATTCTAGAGACGCCCACTCTAACGCCCACAAAACGCCTTATACTGGCACTCCCACACCTTTGCAAAATGTTTTATTATTTATTCACATATAATTACATTGGCCTACACCTATGAAAGATTACAGGCTTTACCCCATAACACCCGACTCCGATTCGCAAATAAGATTTATCATTATGAATGACGGGTACCTGATAGTCGGGAAACTCGACTATAGCATTTTCTCTTGTTTTTTATAGGGCTTCTTTCGGTTTTATGCAAACTTACAACTATTTCCACTCTTATGCTTACTGCCACGGCCACACTTTTATACAATTTTAAAAATTTTTTCTCATTTTATTCACCAATATTCTCCTTCGCATTTCTACTAGCTGAGTAACGTGTATATGATAGTTGGGGAAGTCGCCTATAGCATTGTCTCTTGTTTTTATTTCTTTATCGGATATATAACAAATTCTAAAACTCTACTTTTTTTTTAAATACGCATTTGTCTAGATTGCTTTTTATATTAGCAGTATGGAAAGTTTCAAACATTAGGTCAAGATTTCTACAGTGTGTTTCTTTGTCTTGACTAAAAACTATTATTCTCTAATAATATCTTCGAGGACGCGTTGTAATATCGAGATTACATTTTTTAGTCGGAAAGGTAGTCTGGTAAATTTATGTTTTCCGGTTTTTATTGAAAAAGCTGTTTTCTTCATGCCGCTTTCTTTTAGTTGTATTTGGTGAAATCCACTCTTGAGGTCAGGGAGGGAATACAATTTATTCTTACCAGTTGGGCTGGTACTGTGTTGATTGTAGAGCTATTAACTTTTCGATAGTGAAATTATTCGTGCCTAGCCCACACTTTTGAAAAATGTTTAGATTTGTCTTCGTTTTATTGTTTGTCTTGCCAATTTTTATCTGTATACCAAAAACACTGTGGAAACGTCCGTCATTTTAATAACAAAACGCCCAAAACGGTCATGAACATTTAATCAATTTTTAAATTTGCTATCATTTATGAATGAAATTTCGCGTTTCCATTCCCACTAGCTGAGTAACGGGTTGCTGATAGTCGGGAACCTTCTTGTATCATTCTATTCAAGCTTTATAGATAAGGCACGTCACTTACATGTCCCATGCTTACCTTTGCAACGAGCTGCCAAGGGCCCGGAAAAGTGTCTTGTGCTTTTCTCCTATACATAGCTGTCAGTGTAGTATGCTCACTTTTTTGCGAGACATCTAAATTTTCTCTTTTATTTAAAAATATATACAACTGTTGGTAAATAGTTAAGATTAAGATTAAGCCTTTCGGTAATTACATATATTACGTTATATTTTGGTGAGCCTCGCTTGGCCTTAGCAGCGTTTTTTTTCATTATGATTATTTCATTTTGCTTGCCAACAAATCTTTAAATGTTAATTGAATTGAGAGAATGAGAGTTATGAATTTCGCTTAAAAAACTCCCAAGGTTCGCTTCTAGGACTAATTTTAGTTTTTCTTCAATATCCTTTATGTCATTACTTGGGTGTTAATTGGCGGATTAGCAGTTGATGAAAGTCCTTCGAGATTTGCAAGTCGGTTCGCTAGACCTAGCTTAATAATTGAGCTACAATTTGAATGGCAAAGTCTTGACTTTGATTAAAAAAAAAAAAAAATAAAAACGCGGTGTGATGTTACGTGATTATTTGCATCTTCTTCTATCTGTGTAAGTTATATTTTTTATTTAAACTGTGCGGTTATTTCTTTTATATTTACTTATAATAGAGAACTATTCAAAAGATTAAAAATTTTAATACGGGTTTATTTTGTCAACAGTTTATTTTAAACTGTGCTTTGATAAGACGTCCCTAAAAAGTTTGTTCGCTGGGCACGCAGGTCATTGCGTCGGAGACGGGATCGACTGTTGAGATACGTTTGACTTCTCGGTAGGTGGTTGGGGTGCTATTGCATTTTTGATTCGATTATTGTATTCGTTTCGAACAAACCACGGTGCCGCAGTGATAGTTGTGAGGATCTTTGATTGAGCTCGTCGGACGTTTTCCATATTGTTATTGCAGGTATTTCTCTATAGCTGAGAGCCATAGGTCCAAATTGGTTTCAGTACAGAATTGTAGAGTCTTACCTTGTGGTCCAGACATAGCGGGGAGTCTTGATCAGCCAGTGCAGAGTGTTGGATTTGAGTTTGAAGTGGCCTATTTTTGTCTTCAATGTGCTTGCGTCAGGTGAGACGTCTTTCGAGGTGTACTTCGAAGATATGTTACACCTTGTGCTTTCGGTATCACTGTGTTGTTTATCGAACATGATGGGCAATCCTGCTTGTTTAAAGTAAAGGTGACGCGCTTCCTAGTTGTTAATTTATTCTCCAAGAAGAGCTAGTTGCGTTGATGCTTGAATCGGGCCTCTGGAACGGCTAAGAATGGAGGTGTCGTTGGTGAAGGTTTAGAAGATTAGAAATCATTATAATGATTGATTTTTTCCATCTGTCTGGGAAGTACCCAACTCAAGCTATGGCGTTGAATAGCTTGGTTATGTAGCAAATGGCGCAATAAGGCAGTTAAATTATCGTTTCAGGAGTTATGAGGTCGCAGTAGGAAGATTTCATTGGTTTAATGTGCTCACCTATGAGTTTAAACCTATTTCTTGGATGATGCGTAAGATGCGTGGTATTGTATGTGAGCGGCAAATGTACTGGCCCTGTCTCTATCCCTGCGAGCCCAGCCGCCTCTGGAATTTCTTATTGGCGACACGGTGAAGGTCGGTGAAGGCTTGTGTTTGAAAGGGCGAATGTGGGCATTCCTTGTGAAGTGGTTCGTAGCTGGAGGCGACACTTCAGCTTCTTGTAAATTGGGCAGCCTCTGTAGTTTGCTGTGTGACCACAGTTTCCGCACCTTTTCTCACTGGGTATGTTCTTGTTTGCTGGACAATGTGCAGAGGAGTCAGTGTGGGGATCTCCACAAACTATAGCGCCCAGTGTGCAGTAAGATCGGGTGTGGCCATATTCTTGACATTTCGTATATTGTATAGGAATCTTGCGCTTATGCGGTTCTTCTAATGTGATGCTACGATGCAGAAAAAACTGTATGTAGCTTGCAGATTGGGTGAATTGGGTGATTGGGTTTCATGTTCGAGCTCAACCTTAAAATGTGGTTGCAGCTTCCTGTCTTTGTTCAGAATGTTAAAATCTGATTTGGCGGAAAATCCATTTTCCTGTAGCGCCTCCGTAATTTCTTCAGTCGTCAGCCCGGGATCAATGCCCTTCAAAACAACTTGTAGACCCTGGCTATAAAAGCAGCCGGGCTGCTAGGTAAAATAATTTTTATTTTTGACGTTTAGATACTTCGCGATCTCTCTGTAGCTGTCTTTCCTATTTGTTTGGACTTTAATTTCGTGGATTACTAGTGGAGTAAAATGAAAATTCTTCCAATGAGGTCAACCAGTTGATTTACTAGACTGCTTGATCTCATCTCACGGATCAAAATTGGTGGAGGCTTTGGGGTCTGTTCACGCCAGAAGGGCGCGAAGTTCTAACCGGCATTTTGCGAGCGAGCTTTCGCGCTGCTCTGTTCGCCTCCTCGCTCTCCGTCCTTTCAGCCGGCATTACAATACAATAAATGATTGGGTATAACTTAGCGTCAATACATTGTGACACTTTTTCATAATAAATATAAATATACAAATACCCAAAAAGACCACCAAAAACTACGTAAGCACTCCAGCGCCCCAGTAATACGATCTAACGCTAATACATATGCCGATCGCGGAGAGCGGGAATGCTGTGCATGCACTTTGAAGCTCAAGTGGTCAATGCCTTCTGCATACATATGTGTATGTATAAATGTAAGTAAGAATACATAGATATAAGCAATGTATGTGCGGGTTAGCTGATAACGAACCTCGAACAGAGCAGAAGCTTTTTATTCTTATAAAAACTAAACACAAATTACTTCAAATAAATTAATATTGTACACTATCATTACACCCAGGTACTTTAGGGACTCTTGGGAGGACACCTGTGTCCCATTGACAGAGACTATCATATTCTCCACCTTCTTTCTGCCTAGTAGTAGGACTGCTCCAGTCTTGTTAGCCGCTATTGTTAGCCAGGCTTTCTCGAGCCAGTGGATGGCAGCTCCAATCGTAGTGCTACATTTATCTTGCAACCGTGCAATTGTTTTGGCGACTGCTTTAATTGGCCATCGTCTGCAAAATAGTGCAGCTCTACTCCCACGGGCCTGTTGATGCCCAAGAACCCATCGTACACGATGTTCCACAGGATTGGTTCCTATACCGATCCTTGGGGGACACCTGCCGAAACTCGTTATCTTTTTGTGCCGGCTTCCGTATCGTACGATAGGACACGGTCCCTGAAGTAGCTGCCAACGACTATCCTCACGTACTTCGGGATTCCCATACAGTTACTGGCCATCTGGCGGTGTTGAATTCGTTTCTTACGTCCAGAGTATTTGCGCAGTATTCCTTCCTGCCTCCTATCTATCACCAGAAAGAGTGGTCTTTGCGATGTTACATCGTACATGTACTCATTCCTTTCCGGAAGCCATATTGCTGACTTCCTAGGCCGTTGATGCTCTCTGTAATTGCCTCTATTCAAGTATACAGGATACGTATGAACAATTTTCCAACTACATCCAGTAGGCATAGAGGGCGGTAGCTCTTTACAGCATGTGCTGGTCCCTTTTCCACCTTGTTGGGAAAATTCCGTCCAGAAGACATTGCTGGAAGGTGGCCTCGAAGATGTCAGGTCTACCTAACAGCCCCACGAAAACGATCTAGTCCAGGGGCATTGTTGGGTTTGGTGCGCTTGGCTGCCACTCGTGGGCCTCTAGCCGGGAAGCGCCACTCCGCATCAGGCTGATGGCCCGGACGACTTCAAGTTCTGAAACGCATGGGAAATCAGGCGCATGGGCTACATTTGTTGGCCACCATAGTTTGGGAATCAGCATGTCCTCATCGATCTTCCTGGGGTCCCATGCTTGCCCTGCTGTTCTTGTCTGCCGTCTCCAAGGCATGCCCTCCGGAGAGAGACTAAAGGAAATCAGAGCGTGGTCGCTCAGCGTTACGACGTCGTGGACCATCCAGTTATTATAAGCCACTATCCGTGGCTAACCTGCTAATAAAGGAAACTTCAATAAATGACGTACTCCTTTCGTTGTTAAACGTCGGCTTCCCTCCGTCATTCAGAAGTATCAGGTCGAGCATACCCATACGTCTATCACTGCTAGGCTGGATACACTGCCCAAGCATCAAAATCACTGGCAATGATCTTCGGGCTTCAGTGCCTCAGGTTTTTTTACGCAGGCGCATAGGCTTTACCTTGGTCCATTCTGCACCCGTGCTAGCATTCTAGGCGACAGATGCGATTCTGCCTGCCTTGGACTCGTTTGCTCTGGATGCCGTTGCCACCAGTCGTGTGGTTGCTCGGTTTGGGCGTCTGAACTTTGGGCACTGGCCCCTTGGGCACCTTCGCATTGTGAGGAGCCTTTTTGGTAGGCTTTTGTTCCTCAGTCTGGGTAGCACTTAGAGCCTTCGTGTTCGACGGTGCTGGTTGCGCAAAACTCGATTGCCGTGACCCAGAGATCAGAAGAGATTTTAGATAGATCTCGCTCCTCAGCAAGGGGGAGTGCTTGCTCGGAAAGCAAGCACTGGAATTGCTACCGGGGTAGTCGCTATGCACATAACTATAGCTTCTAGGCCGGGACGCTTGTCTGGCGTATCCAGACACATGCATCATATGCTCACTTGTGGGTTTAAAGGGTGTCGTGGTTGTTATCCCTTCAATGTGGAACACGCCGAAAGGCAGACTGTACTTGTCACTGTCGGTAAGCGAAGTGCACTTTCGGGAATGTATAGCGAAGTTGTTGTAGTAGCTTTAAGTTTCTGTGATTGGTTACTCATGGTAAAGAGGGAGAGAAAGAGCGCGTGCATCTGGCGGGGTTCAGGTTCGATGACCGCTCGCTTACTGCATTTGTTATAATTGATATAAATGAGAAGTAATCGTTATTCTGTTGAAGAGATTTCCGACGTTTGTCTCGCTGGCACTTTCTCTCGCTGGCTCATAGTTATTTTAGGTGTTTTTTGTTTATTATTTGAGAATAATTAGGAAACACAAACTATATTAGTTATCGTCTTATTTGGAGACTCGTATATATTGCTCTGTTTATTAAACTTTGACTTGCTTTTTGTGGAGCTCGAATAAACAAACGTCTGTAAGTTATATTTATTGTTTTTTTTATTCCATATTCCCTTAACCATTAATGTTAACAATTATACCCGTTACTTGTAAATTTCTATCGATTTGGAACAACACTTTTTTGCGACGCCCACAACCGCCCAAAAACGCCTAAACCGGTCGCGCACACTATTATTATTATTATATTATTTTATATATATATATATATACTTTATATGGTCAGAAACGCTTCCTTTTGCCTGTTACATACTTTTCAACGAAAAAATGCGAGTAACGGGTAAAAATACCTTTAACGCAAAAATTCTTTTTTGCTTCTTAACTATTGATAGTTAGTGGATGAATCTTTATAATTTTTTTTTATATATTTTTAAGTGGTTTGTAAACTTACATAATTAATGATATCCAAGCCTTCTGTTGGAACGATAGTTTAATTGCAGTAGAAATATTGCAAGGTAAGTTCCTTCCATTGAAAATTGCAGTTTGTCCAGTTGAAGCTACATTTTCTACTGACATGAGCATAAGCCTCGACATGTCGATAATCTGAAAATATTTATTCATTAAATGTTGAAGCTTGTACCAGGTAAAAAATGAAGCCTATAAATAATTTATATTCTGTTACGTACGCCCTCTGTTGAGATACTAAGACGTAGAAGATTCCCACATGAAACAGCCAGAATCTAAAGCAGAGGAGGGGTACAATTGACAACTGACAATTGTTGAGTCAGACTGAATGCAACAAAAAATTTGCAGTTAGACAATAATCGAGTGTCAGATGACCAATCCAGCAAAATTCTATTCCAGTAGCAGAGTTCATCAGTAGGGTATTGACTCCGAAAATAAGGGAAATAGTCAAAAACTAGTCCTTGACTCATGGAACCGATAACCGAAGTAAACCAGAGAAAGCTCTATGCCGATGGCGACGTTCTCGACATCGTAATGGTGTCATTTCCTGGAGGAGAAAATCTAAATGTAAAAAGATCTGAAAATTTCTGTACAAAATTAAAGGTCGCGATTTCGTGATCCAGAGAGTCCAGAGAGAACATCTTCGCTTCGGATTTAAAGAGTCCTGGACTGAAATGTTACGGGGCAGGCAAAACGACACCTCGTGAAGGAATATCTACTTTTCTACAAATATGAAGTCAAGAGGGCGCCTTGTGAAGGAAGACCTGATTTTCAAAGCAATCGACAAGAACTTCCAAGATGGGCGGCAAAAAGTACACGGCCTCCGACAAAACAGCCAATGTGATCAACACCGTGGAAAAAACCTTTAATTTCATCGCGGTGTTTCTGTTTCTGGTTATTGAGATAAGTTAATATTGATTAGGTCAGTGCAGCGGTCGTTACCATTACCATAAATTGGAAAGGATTGTATCCAGCATGCCGCAACTTCAATAAATTACATTGTGATAGGCGAATTCCACTTAGCATATATAAACAGTGCAGTGACAATGATATTCAGCAAATTAAATTTACATAATATAGGCCGAGCATAAAACAGCCGGCAAAAGATGCAATTGAAAATATTCTTTGCAAATAATTCCAACCTTCGCCGTCAGTCATCCCCTGAATACCAGAATGGATCTGCCACGAGGGTTGGCGTAGACCGGGCAATTAAACCATTGTTCCGAATGATCGAACAAAAAGGGTTGGACTTCAAATTTGAGCAGAAGACGCAAGCAAAGCCGGAAATGATAGATAATCCGCCAGCACGCCACGCCTTGCCTTTCCTCACATTGGGGGATTCTGGAAGTGACGGATGCGGCTGTTTTATGTAAATTAAATTGTGCTTATATATGCTACAATATATATGCTTATGCTTAAGTGGAATCCGCATGTCACAATGTAAAAGCACGTATTAGTAGCAATCACCCGCGATCACTCTCGAACGCCCTCGACATGGCGAGCAGCATTGATCCCCGATCATCTCCTAGGCACACCAATGATAGGAACACGACAGACCTGAGATCCCCACTAAATTCTGTATCACCTACCGCAAACTAACGCCGAAAGCCCCAGCGAGCAGCTGCTCGCACACCCCATTGTACTTGTACCCCTTTAGGAAAAGCAAACGCGGAAGATCGTAAAATAGTGATCATTCGATTAGAGTGGGACAAAATAATATATTGGACTTTGGTACCCGGTAAGAGAATGTCTGTTCTGAATGAAATAACGTAAAATAAGTTGTTTGAAGACACTTGGCGAATAGATCGACTATTGCCTGATCGGATGTTTCCGTAGTATTTTCAAAAAATAGCGAGGAAGGGTAAGAAAACGCTTAGTGTTAACAAAATTATAAGACTGTTTCGGATTCTAATTGAATCGGAACTTACAACGGTTTAATTAGCTCTTGTAGCACTGATCATTGGGTACGGTAAAATTTAGACAAGCACTTAAATATTTAGAAAGGATAGATTGAGAACCGGTATTTTAAATTAATTTTTAAAAAGTCAACTCTTTATTCAACAAAGGAGGTTTGTTAGATAGTGACGGAGCATCGGAAACAAATGATTTGAATGCAGTATAAAAACTATTTATGGTGTAAAAGGTACATTTTTAATAGAATAGAAGAGCTGTTCGAGGTTCTTTATTTGAATAATCAAAGTGTGCTGAAGTCGGGTTCAGCTAACCTTGCTTATATCTAGGTATTTTTTGTTTTTTTTTTTTTTGTTGCACGGGTCCCACGGCCACACTTCTCGCCCAACCGACCGAGGGGCGCTGCCGTGTATCGTACGGCTCGATTCGCGAGAAAATATAGACGCGATATAAAAAAGAGAACAGGAACGAGGAAATTAATACAATGTAAAATAACTATATTAAATATTAGTAGTAGGATTTAATTATGTAATAAAAAAAGTTAAAATCGATTGCTTTAAGAGCGGCAGAGAGTCAAGATTACAGATAATAGGATAAAGTATATTATAGTCAGAACATGAAACTCTGTAAGGGTCATGCAACTCATAGTTAGATCTATTTAAAATAAAATAAGATTTAAAATAACGGATATATAGTTTCTAGTGAATCTACTTGAAACCGAGAAGTTAAGCCGACTAATCAATTCGGGACTCTCAACATCCCCACGAATAAGCTTAAAAATAAAGACTGTTCCAAGCATAGTTCTACGATTAGCTAGGGAAGGTAAATTAATTAAAAGTAGTCTACTGAAATACGGAGGTCATATACGGTTTGCATCCCAATTTAGGCGCCGCAAGGCAAAAAGTAAGAAGTTTTTTTGGACCCATTCAATGTCCGGTCCGAGTGAACTACGTATTGTGGACTCCAAACAGGTGATCCATACTCAAGAATCAGACGGACTAACGAAATAAATAAGGTTAGAGTCATGTAAGGATCATCAAATTCCTCAGACCACCTTTTTGTAAAACCAAGCACACCCCTGGCCTTATTGACAATAGTCGAAATATGGTCAGAAAATTTTAGTTTACGGTCCAGAGGAACACCAAGATCATCAACCCGCGTTATTGTGTCCAAAGGGCACCCACTTAGAGTGTAAGTCGTGCGTATTTTGTTGACACGACAAAAGGTCATAACTTTACATTTGGAGCCATTTAAGTCTAATACGTTATCACGGCACCATATTTGAAATCGGTCTAGATCTGATTGTAAGTCCAAATGGCACGAAGTGTCCTTGTACTGGAGGCATAATTTAACATCGTCTGCGTAAATATGTACACGCGAATGTTTTATTATTAAGGGGAGGTCGTTAATGAATAAGGTAAGATGGCTCCCTTGTGGAACACCGGATGTGACTCAGAGAATACAAGATAAAGAATTTTTAAAGAGGACTTGTTGTGTCCTGCCATTCAGATAGCTTGAAATTTAGAAGATTAACAGGGAAACCTAAAAGATGAAGTTGTCTTATTAGAAGCTAATGATTGACAGAGTCAAATGCTTTATTAAAATCAGTGTAGATGACATCTGTTTGAAGATTATTTTTGAAACCCTGTATTACAAAAGAAGTTAGAAGTTATTCTAACATACATTTATACATATACGTATGTATATATGTATGCAGAAGGCATTGACCACTTGAGCTGCAAAGTGCATGCTCAGCATTCCCACTCTCCGCGATCGGCATATGTATTAGCGTTAGATCGTATTACTGGGGCGCTGGAGTGCTTACGTAGTTCTTTATGGTCTTTTTGGGTATTTGTATATTTATATTTATTATTACAAAGTGTCACAATGTATTGACGCTAAGTTATACCCAATCATTTATTGTATTGGTAGGGTAGATTAGTCCTCCTTTTATTTCTTTTAAAAGATTTCTTTCTTTTTAAAGAAGACGTGAATTTGTCTCCGACGTTCGTTTAAGTTTTTGATTAATAAAAATATTTATTTTTATTAACCAACAAACGGCGCAGTCGGTAGGATCCGCGTGTAAACATAATCTCTTAGAGCTAATAGATTAGTTCGAGATTAATAAAGCGCAACTCGTGGCGAACAAAGTTTCGTTTGGGCTTCAGTTTATACAAAGCAGATCCGCAAAAGAATCTATGTGACAAAATATTTGTGAATAGTTATCTAACTCTCGATGTTGGATACTATTAATACAAATTAAAAAACTGCAAGTGACCATTAAAGTGTGACCCACCAAAATAAATAAAAGGTGTGACTGTTACCAGGTCAGTGTTGTGTAGCCCATCTAGCATTGATTGGACCGCTACGAAAGTGTGCTAATTTTAGAAATAAAACCCCTTTATCAATACCAAGTGATTCAAAGAGAAATTAACAAACAAAGATAATTAACAATTAGCAAACAACATGACGCAACCCAGCGAACAAATTATGATTCTATCTGAGTTACATTTGAATCAGGCTTTTGGGCCAGATTCGCCACATCCCAACATTTGACGGTTCCACAAGAGAACTGGCATCATTTGTGAGACGTGTGGACTTGGTGATGTCCCTATACCCAACAACAGACAAGAGCCAACATAGTGTACTCTACAGTGCCATCGAGATGCAGCTTTCCAGACACGCACAATACGTGTCCCAGCTACAACAGTGCAACACTTGGGCTGAACTACGATCAGTCCTCATTGATGAATTCAAACCCCAAATCACATACGAAGAGTTGCTAAGACGACTTTACAACACGTACTGGAGTGGTAGTATTCGTAAGTTTGTAGAAGAACTAGAAAATAAGATGATTGAAATTTCAAGTAAATTATCACTAGAAAATAATTATACAGATACAACTCTTTATACCGCCGCAATGGCTAATACTTAAAAAGATGTAATTTATAAAAGAATTCCAGATAGAATGTTCATGACATTAGCAAGACATTACAACAACAACATTATTAAGACAAGTAGCGCAAAGGGAAGGCCTTTACGATACAATTGTATTAAATACAATTGTATTAAATAACAAAGCGACATACGATACGATACGAGTTCAAACGAAAGTTAGACCCAGGTAGAGCGCAAAATGCTTTAAATTATCAAAAACCCACATTTTATTCTACTACTAACCAGCCCCATTGCCATTTGGTTTAAAAAATGCACCCGAATTTTTTCAACGTTGCATGAATAATCTCTTAGCAGATTTAATATACAAAACCTGTCTCGTATATATGGATGACATAATTGTGTATTCCACTTCATTGGAAGAGCACATAATGTCTTTGCGAAAGGTATTCTTAACCAAATCCCACAAAAATTAAAGCCGTTTACCGCAAATTTATTCCAAACTTCGCTAAAATAGCAAAATCAGTGACATTACGACTAAAAAAGGCTCAATAATAAATATCAAAGACTCAGACTATTACTTAGCTTTTGAAAAATTAAAAGTGTTAATAACGTCCGATCCCATATTAATACACCCAGATTTTAAAAAGCCTTTTTCATTAACTACTGATGCTAGCAATTTTGCTATAGGCGCGGTATTATCGCAAGAGCATAAACCTATATGCTATGCTAGCAGAACTCTGAACGAACATGAAGTTAATTATTCCGCAATAGAAAAGGAACTCCTTGCTATTGTTTGGGCCACTAAATATTTCAGGTCCTATTTATTTGGTAGAAAATTCGAGATCCATAGTGATCACAGGCCATTGGTTTGGCTTGATTCAATTAAAGAGCCAAGCATGAAACTTCAGAGATGGAAAATCAAATTAAATTAATTTGACTATCATATCAAATATCTCCCTGGTAAAGAGAACCATGTAGCAGATGCTCTATCGAGAGTAAAAATTGAAGAAAACTTCCTAGGAGAAACCTCCAGTAACATTTCGTTACCAACACAAGCTACTATTCACAGTGCTCAAGAAGATAACCAATCTTACATTTCCTTAACGGAAAGACCAATTAATTACTACAACAGGCAGATAGAATTTATAAAAGACGATAATACTACCGTAGAAACCAAAAGATAATTCATAAAAAAAAAAATTAAAATACATTACATAGAAATAACAAATGTCTATGCCAAAAGAATTAATTTAAGAATATTTAAGAAATTTAAGAAATTTAAGAAATAGATTTCCTTACATTTCAAAGCGCTTTTATAGAAATTGTCAGTCCGAATAACATAACTAAAGTAATGAAATCAAACATCAAATTAAAACATATTCAGAATTTAAAGAAATAATTATAAAAAGCCACAGAGAACTTTTACACCCAGGAATAGAGAAACAAACTAACATTTTCAAAGAAAAGTATTATTACCCAGACTACAAAAAGTATGTAACATATCCAAAACAGAACATAGAGATACTAAACTAAACTGTGAGTTAACACCAGAAACTTTTAATCCCAGGGAAAAATATGTTATAGATTTTTATTTAATCAATAATAGAATATTCCTGTCATGTATTGACATATATTCCAAATATGCCGCCTTGATTGAAGTCAGCAGTAGAGACTGGCTGGAAGCAAAAAGAGCTCTCCAACGGCGCTCATTCCTTGTTATTTTTGTTATCTACCTACGTTAAGCTTGGGCGCTGCATTTTCGGCTGTCTGTCCCGCCAATTGCCACTTCTTCGTTTGTCGGAAGAGACTAAACTTGTGCATTCGATATAGCTCTTTGTCGGCCCTAGCTGCTGTAAACAATTCGCCAAATAAACAGTATCGTAAAATAAACAAACTTTCTTCGGCTATTCATTATTCGCAACAGCTATTGAAAAAGCTCAATAGCTAAACATTGGTGACCCCGACGTGATAGTGTTAATTTGCACGCATTAATTAATGCACTTATCCCGTTTACATATAAATATAAATACATTAAATCGCAATCGGTTGGACAAGTGAGTGGTGATTTCGGTGATAGTGGCTGTGTTTAAGCGAGCTAGCATTACATATATACATACATACATTGCTACATATATCGTTACGTGCATTGACTCCGCTTGCATTTTCGGCAATTCTTTTGTGCTCATCTTCCCGCTGAACCGAATTAAAGGCGATTTGTTGCTATGCCCGCTGAAGGTGACAAAAACAGGGTGACCTTTTTAAAGCGCAAAGCCAATGCGCTGTTCAGCAGGTTGCAGAGGCTACAAAAGTCGCTGTCTAATGAGACGCTAAGCGGATACGACGAACCCACTCTTACGGTGAGGCTGGAGCAGATTGATGAGCTGCAAAGTGCCTTCAATGTTCTGCATACAGAACTAGAGGAATTGGATTTCGACGAAATTGGCAGTGAAATGGGCGAGAGTTTCGATGAATTCATCGTTGAATTCAAGGCTAGTGTGCGCTCGGAAATAGCCAAACGCAATGTGCATTTCGCGCCGCACTCAACGCACTCCTCAAACGCAGCCGCGGCCGAGGCCGATGCCGTTGCCGCCTGTGCAGCTGCCAACGTTTGGCGGAGGCTACGCAAACTGGTCGGATTTTTACTCCGTGTTCACGAGCATAATCGACAGCCATCCGGACCTCTCCAACATTGAAAATTTTCAACATCTGCGGTCATGTTTGAGGGATTCAGCGCTGGAAACTATCCGATCATTGGAGATTTCAAACAGCAATTACGAAGCGGCTTTAGAGTTGCTTCAAAAAAGGTTTGATAATCGGCGTCTCGTTTTTCAGGCGCACATCACCGAGATTCTGGGTTTAAAGGTAGTACGGAATAGTTCAGTGGCATCGCTCACATTCGTGCGTTGAAGGGTTTGGGCACCATTGAGCAAATCGCTGCATCATAGTGCAAGTGCTGCTGCAAAAGCTGGATGCGGCGAGCCAAGCTAAGTGGGAGAAGCGCTTGGAGGATCCGGTCTTTGCCAACCTTATTCCGTCGTGGGAATCGAAGGCTGCATTCCTGGAGCAGCGATGTAGGACTTTGGAGGCCGTGGATTGCGCCATGGCAACCTATGCGTCAGGCGTTCAGGTGGGCAGAAATCGTTCGACGCTAGTTGCTACCACCCAAAATTCTCTTGGTTGCATGCTTTGCCATAGTGCAGAGCATGCCATAACTGCATAACAGCAGTTATCGCTCCCAATATCGCGGATCGCCAGCCAAGTTTTAATGTGAACATTGGGGACTGGATGATTCCAGAAAACCTGCAGCTAGCTGACCCGGAATTTCATAAAGCTCAGCGTGTTGACCTGTTAATAGGAGCTAGCCTGTTTTATGAGCTCCTGTGCGTAGGTCAGATAAACTTGTTGCCAGGACTGCCCCTGCTTCAAAAAACTCGTCTGGGCTGGGTTGTGTCTTGCGGTAGCGCCTTAATAGCTTCACGCGTTCCTTCTTCAGCCAGCAAGGAAAACAGCATTGATGTTGAACTTGATTCACTTCTGCAGTGCTCTTGGGAGGTAGAAAATTGTCCCGGCCCAATAGTTCAAGCCACTAAGGAGGAGTTAGATTGCGAGGCCCACTTTGTTAAAAATTACACCCGACTGCCAGCTGGCGATTACTCGGTACGGTTGCCGCTAAAACTCCATTTCGACTCTTTACGAGATTCCTATCCTCAAGCTTTGCGGAGATTCTTGTCGCTGGAAAGAAAGCTTACAAAGCACCCTGGCTTGAGGGTTAAATATGCGGCGTTCATGAATGAATATCGTGATCCGGGACATATGTCGCCTGTGCCTGCCTCCGAGGTCAGCTCGTGCCGATATTTTTTACAACATCACTGCGTCATGAAGAAGGATAGCACTACCACCAAGCTTCGCGTTGTCTTTGACGGATCAGCTGCCACTTCCACTGGTTACTCGCTTAACGGTGTGTTAATGGCTGGCCCGGTCATCCAGCCCACGCTATTTCACATCCTAATTCGATTTCGCTCACACCCAGTTGCCATTCAGGAGCTAGATGTCACGGCTTGGCGTTATGTTCCAACAGCGTTAAATCCGGCTGACATCTTATCCAGAGGATCCCTGCCGTCTGAGCTTAGCGAATCGTCCCTCTGGGCGCATGGACCCGCCTATCTTACGGAGCCTGAAAGAGATTGGCCAATAGCTGTTTGTCCTGACAAACCGCGGCTGATAGAGCACATAATGGAGGACCTTCCCAAGGAGCGCTTGGAAGGATCTCACGCTTTTGAGGTTGCTGGTATAGACTTCTGTGGACCCTTCTTTCACAAGTCGGATACTCGGAACAAGCCCGCGGTTAAATGCTACGTCTGCGTATTTATATGATTTGCCACCAAGGCAGTGCACCTGGAGCTGATCAAGGATCTCTCGACAGTTGCGTTTCTGTGCGGACTCAAGAGGTTCATATGCGCCCGACGGAAGCCGAAGCAAATTTGGTCAGAGAACGCCACCAACTTTGTCGGCGCCAAAAATGAACTTCTGGAACTTCGAAGGTTATTTCTCAGCAGCGAGCATCAAGGCTCCGTTCAGAATTTTTGCCTTTCGGAGACGATTAACTGGCGGTTCATCCCTCCACGGTCGCCCCATTTCGGTGGACTTTGGGAAGCAGCGGTTAAAACGGTCAAACATCATGTGGGTACGGCCAAAGTCACTAGAATAACAAGATGCGTAATGCCATACGATTTTTGGGCACACGATTTTTTCGCCGTGGCTCTAGAGGTGGCTCCAGGCTCTCTCGAATTTTTGTTAGAGAGCGAGAGAGCGGAGAGCGCTACAGCGAACAGGTCTTTTCTACGCATACAGTGATAGCAGACAACTGTATGTGTGCACACGTATGCTCATGCATTGTAAATTTGACAAAATATGCCCTTCACCTTAGAAGTTCTTTGACTTTAAATCTATATTATTTTTGATCAATTGGCACCATGCGAAAAATTCTTGTTTTGCATTGCCGTTATTTGCTAATAACGTTATTATTATTTGAAAATAGATTAGAAATAGCCAAAACTATGTACATATTATCACAAAATAAATTTCAAAAATGACTTTATATAAGAATATTTGTCATTAGAGTATTCATCTTGCGGCGTGAGAAAAACGCCGCGAAAAAAAAATTAATTAAAAGGCAATGATTGTTGAGTGCTTGTGTCCGTACTTCGTGCCTCAAGATATGAACAAAGCAAAGACACTAGAATAATTCTAGTGTTTTTCATACGACTTTTGCATTAAACAGTTATCATATTTTTATTTATTTTATAAATTTATATTTTCTACTTCGTATTATTTTTATGAAATATTTATTTCTCAACGTAATGTCTTCTTTTTTTTTGTACTTCCTTTAAATATTTAGTATATTTATTAAGTCTTTTGACTTAATATGATTAACATTAAAAGTGTTCCAAAACTAATATTTCGCTTTTAAAAAAATTGTCAGATGAGAGACAACTTAGAATTGAACATAAATATAAATGTGTAAACGGTAGCTAATTCGAGCGGCGATTTTAACAAACAAATTTAAAAAGCTTTAAAATTATAATAGTCAGGGCGGGAATTTTTAAAAATTATTTTATTTTATCATATTGCTACGAAATTGGCAAAAACTACCCTAACATGTACAATGTAAATTCGTTTCTTCGATCAGAATTGATTTCGGCCCGAAAATCGTCTTCTAGCACAACACGCACCCATATTCGCGTTCTCGTCTCTTGTTTTTACTCACACAAGCAAGCAAATTCTATTTTTAGATTTTTTACGCTCTCAGCGTGAGCGAGCGGAAAGAGAGCAATTTTGGCCGTCACTAAAAAAGTGGCTGCATAGTGCCAAACCAATTTATGGCCGTTACGCATCTTGTTATTCTAGTGTCTTTGGTACGGCGGTTCTGACCTTCGACGAGCTGAGGACGCTGGTGTGCCACATCTCCGCAGTTATTAACTCCAGACCCTTAGTTCCCATTTCAGAGAACCCTGCCGGTCTGGACGTCCTCACTCCGGCGCATTTTCTCAATGGCGGCCCGCCTTCGTCGTTTGACGAGCCAGATATAACGGGCCTAAACTATAATTGGCTTGACTCTTGGCAGCGCATCTCCTTTCTTCAGCAAATATTTTGGTCACGATGGAAGGAAGAGTACTTGACGTTGCTCCAGCCGCGCTCCAAGTGGCGCACCCCAAAGCCTGGCGTAGCCGTGGACAAGGTCGTTCTTGTTAAAGACGAGAATCTACCCCCAATGAGATGGCCTTTGGCGAGAGTCATGCAGTTGATTCCTGGCAGAGACGGCGTCGCTCGAGTTGCAGAATTGAGGACCGCGTCTGGAGTAATAATGCGGGCAGTGAACAAGCTGTGTCTGCTTCCCCTTGAGGACTCTGTTGGAAGCCAAGCTTCCATCGGGGGGAGGATGTTGGCTCATGCAGCCGCCAAAACTGTGCAGTAGACTAATCTCATACTCTTTAATATTGTAAGCCGAAGTAGTCAGTGGTAGCAGTTGCGATGCCCATAGTGCAAACCGCTGTTCTCGCACGCATTTATCTGTACGGCGCTCATTCCTTGTTCTTTTTGTTATCTACCTACGTTAAGCTTGGGCGCTGCATTTTCGGCTGTCTGTCCCGCCAATTGCCACTTCTTCGTTTGTCGGAAGAGACTAAACTTGTGCATCCGATATAGCTCTTTGTCGGCCCTAGCTGCTGTAAACAATTCGCCAAATAAACAGTATCGTAAAATAAACAAACTTTCTTTGGCTATTCATTATTCGCAACAGCTATTGAAAAAGCTCAATAGCTAAACATTGGTGACCCCGACGTGATAGTGTTAATTTGCACGCATTAATTATTGCACTTATCCCGTTTACATATAACTATAAATACATTAAATCGCAATCGGTTGGACAAGTGAGTGGTGATTTCGGTGATAGTGGCTGTGTTTAAGCGAGCTAGCATTACATATATACATACATACATTGCTACATATATCGTTACGTGCATTGACTCCGCTTGCATTTTCGGCAATTCTTTTGTGCTCATCTTCCCGCTGAACCGAATTAAAGGCGATTTGTTGCTATGCCCGCTGAAGGTGACAAAAACAGGGTGACCTTTTTAAAGCGCAAAGCCAATGCGCTGTTCAGCAGGTTGCAGAGGCTACAAAAGTCGCTGTCTAATGAGACGCTAAGAGGATACGACGAACCCACTCTTACGGTGAGGCTGGAGCAGATTTATGAGCTGCAAAGTGCCTTCAATGTTCTGCATACAGAACTGGAGGAATTGGATTTCGACGAAATTGGCAGTGAAATGGGCGAGAGTTTCGATGAATTCATCGTTGAATTCAAGGCTAGTGTGCGCTCGGAAATAGCCAAACGCAATGTGCATTTCGCGCCGCACTCAACGCACTCCTCAAACGCAGCCGCGGCCGAGGCCGATGCCGTTGCCGCCTGTGCAGCTGCCAACGTTTGGCGGAGGCTACGCAAACTGGTCGGATTTTTACTCCGTGTTCACGAGCATAATCGACAGCCATCCGGACCTCTCCAACATTGAGAATTTTCAACATCTGCGGTCATGTTTGAGGGATTCAGCACTGGAAACTATCCGATCATTGAAGATTTCAAACAGCAATTACGAAGCGGCTTAAGAGTTGCTTCAAAAAAGGTTTGATAATCGGCGTCTCGTTTTTCAGGCGCACATCACCGAGATTCTGGGTTTAAAGGTAGTACGGAATGGTTCAGTGGCATCGCTCACATTCGTGCGTTGAAGGGTTTGGGCACCACTGAGCAAATCGCTGCATCATAGTGCATAGTGCTCCATCTAGGTGGTCCGCCTTCCTCGCAGCCATATGTTCCGGTGTCTTCAAGCTCCCACACTGAGCCTTCTTCGACTTCTTCTACTCTAATTGCCCAGGATCTCGGTAGTGACCTTGTGCTGCTAGCCACTGCAACCGTTCTAGTGCAGAATCGGTCGGAACTGTTCCTTTCCTGCAGGGCCTTGTTAGATTCTGGCTCTCAACTGCCCTTGGTCACCTCTCGGTTTGCAAATCAACTGCAACTTAAGAGGTCGAGGTCGTCCGGCTCCGTCACTGGAATCGGGGATTCCAATTTCGCGACTGATGGATTCTCGGTAGGAATTGCGATTCGGTCTGTCACTTCGGATTTCTCAACGAGCATAACAGCAGTTATCGCTCCCAATATCGCGGATCGCCAGCCAAGTTTTAATGTGAACATTGGGGACTGGATGATTCCAGAAAACCTGCAGCTAGCTGACCCGGAATTTCATAAAGCTCAGCGTGTTGACCTGTTAATAGGAGCTAGCCTGTTTTATGAGCTCCTGTGCGTAGGTCAGATAAACTTGTTGCCAGGACTGCCCCTGCTTCAAAAAACTCGTCTGGGCTGGGTTGTGTCTTGCGGTAGCGCCTTAATAGCTTCACGCGTTCCTCCTTCAGCCAGCAAGGAAAACAGCATTGATGTTGAACTTGATTCACTTCTGCAGTGCTCTTGGGAGGTAGAAAATTGTCCCGGCCCAATAGTTCAAGCCACTAAGGAGGAGTTAGATTGCGAGGCCCACTTTGTTAAAAATTACACCCGACTGCCAGCTGGCGATTACTCGGTACGGTTGCCGCTAAAGCTCCATTTCGACTCTTTAGGAGATTCCTATCCTCAAGCTTTGCGGAGATTCTTGTCGCTGGAAAGAAAGCTTACAAAGCACCCTGGCTTGAGGGTTAAATATGCGGCGTTCATGAATGAATATCGTGATCCGGGACATATGTCGCCTGTGCCTGCCTCCGAGGTCAGCTCGTGCCGATATTTTTTACAACATCACTGCGTCATGAAGGAGGATAGCACTACCATCAAGCTTCGCGTTGTCTTTGACGGATCAGCTGCCACTTCCACTGGTTACTCGCTTAACGGTGTGTTAATGGCTGGCCCGGTCATCCAGCCCAAGCTATTTCACATCCTAATTCGATTTCGCTCACACCCAGTTGCCATTCAGGAGCTAGATGTCACGGCTTGGCGTTATGTTCCAACAGCGTTAAATCCGGCTGACATCTTATCCAGAGGATCCCTGCCGTCTGAGCTTAGCGAATCGTCCCTCTGGGCGCATGGACCCGCCTATCTTACGGAGCCTGAAAGAGATTGGCCAACAGCTGTTTGTCCTGACAAACCGGTGCTTGAGCTTCGTCGAAGTGTGTTCATCGTAAAGTCGCCGTACGTGGATGTAATTGCTAGCTCCAAATTTGCAAATTTTTACCCCTCACTGCAACGAGTGTTTGCATACATTTACAAATTTTGTAATGGAATTCGTCATCCTGGGCTCACCGTCGCACACATTCAAGAGGGTACTCATATGATGCTGCGGTTGGTGCAGCGCGCTCAGTTATGGGAGGACCTGCAGTCCCTAAAAACGCTGGGAAGAGTTTCCTCGTCTAGTCCCATATTCTCGGTCTCGCCGTTCCTGGATCAATTTGGACTTCTTAGAGTAGGCGGTCGCCTCCGGAATTCGTCATTGGACTTTGATGGACGCCACCCGAAAATCCTTCCAAGGTCCCATCCGGTGACTCTGGCAATTATTTCGCATTACCATGGAAGCAATCTTCATGCCAGACCTCGAGCTCTTCTGGGTGCAATTCGATCCCAATATCGGCCTATTGGGGGGAGGAAGACGGTTACCAAGGCCGTGAACAGGTGCATCAGATGTTTTCGGATTAAGCCGCGGCTGTTAGAGCACATAATGGCGGACCTTCCCAAGGACCGCTTAGAAGGATCTCACGCTTTTGAGGTTGCTGGTATAGACTTCTGTGGACCCTTCTTTCACAAGTCGGATACTCGGAACAAGCCCGCGGTTAAATGCTACGTCTGCGTATTTATATGATTTGCAACCAAGGCAGTGCACCTGGAGCGGACTCAAGAGGTTCATATGCACCCGGCGGAAGCCGAAGCAAATTTGGTCAGACAACGCCACCAACTTGGTCGGCGCCAAAAATGAACTTCTGGAACTTCGAAGGTTATTTCTCAGCAGCGAGCATCAAGGCTCCGTTCAGAATTTTTGCCTTTCGGAGACGATTAACTGGCGGTTCATCCCTCCACGGTCGCCCCATTTCGGTGGACTTTGGGAAGCAGCGGTTAAAACGGTCAAACATCATGTGGGTACGGCCAAAGTCACTAGAATAACAAGATGCGTAATGCCATACGATTTTTGGGCACACGATTTTTTCGCCGTGGCTCTAGAGGTGGCTCCAGGCTCTCTCGAATTTTTGTTAGAGAGCGAGAGAGCGGAGAGCGCTACAGCGAACAGGTCTTTTCTACGCATACAGTGATAGCAGACAACTGTATGTGTGCACACGTATGCTCATGCATTGTAAATTTGACAAAATATGCCCTTCACCTTAGAAGTTCTTTAAATCTATATTATTTTTGATCAATTGGCACCATGCGAAAAATTCTTGTTTTGCATTGCCTTAACGTTATTATTATTTGAAAATAGATTAGAAATAGCCAAAACTATGTACATATTATCACAAAATTAATTTCAAAAATGACTTTATATAAGAATATTTGTCATTAGAGTATTCATCTTGCGGCCTGTGAAAAATTAATAAGGCAAGGATTGTTGAGTGCTTGTGTCCGCACTTCGTGCCTCAAGATATGAACAAAGCAAAGACACTAGAAAAAATATAAAAACTTCTACGTGGTTTAAATCAGATGCAAATGAAATACTTATTATTTCCCATATTCCTAGAGACATTATAAAAACGGCACTTTTTAACATCGCACCATATCCAGACAAAGATAATAATATACTTATAGAAAATGTAAATGATAAATATTATACTCAAGATAATCAAGATTATAAACAAAACTCAAGAAAACCAATAATAAACAAATGCATTACAGGAATATTAAATCAAATACCAACAGAATGTAGATATTCAAAAACACATAACATTATTGGAATAACTTATGTAGAACCAAACATAATTTTAACTTGGAAATTATCAAAAATTGTATTAAATTAAAACTGTATGTACGGATTATGAGCGGAGTCACCCGGTGCTACAGCTGTCACAACAGCGGATTAACATTCTATGTGTCGATGCTAATTGAACTCAACTGTATTCTTTCTAAAGGGAACTTGTAATTTTGCGGTCATAGCGATAAGAAGTAGATTTCATGTGTACAAAAAAAAATGAATTTAACTGGAGAAATAAACTGAAGATAAATCGTGCATATATGATTTGTATTTGCGAACCCCATTACTATGATGCCAAAGCAGTGAGGCATCACAACTATTCACTGTATAACTAGTAGAGAAATTATAATAGAAGGAGACAATAAAAGCTTTTAATTGTTCTGTTCAAATAGAAAACATATTAAAACGGTCTATATCAATAACAATGTAACAAAATTATAACAATTATCATATCTACATGCTAAAAAAATAATTAAAGAACACACTAATACATTCAACACAGTACAAATTATTACATTAACTATACTTTCTATTATAATACTTGCACTATATTTTATTTATAAATATAAAGGCATTCCCAATAAATTAATTGTTAAATATTAAAAAAAGAATTCACAACATATAGGACAACAAAATAATATAACAACAGAAATATAAATACAGTACTTGATACTAATCCTGTATTGTATCCTAGAATATCCGCCTGAGGACAGGCTAAATTTTAAGGGTGGGGTGGTGACATATGTCATGCTCAACCACATAACATATATCTACAACATATACCAGCCATTTTATATATTCTTTTACTTAGCAACAATAGAACATAGAACCAAGAATGCCTTAGCACATAAGATAAACAATTATTAGAACCCCAATTTCTTGGTGACAATAACAAATTCGGCCGATGTAAACAATTTAACATAAACATCCGCACTCTTATTCGTTATTCCCACTAGAAGGGTGAAAACTGCTTACACAGCTTTAAGGGTGAAAACTAGCTCAAACTCGGCTTATCTGTATCCATGCGCAATCCGCTCAAGAGAGCGCCTAATTAACGTAAACATAAATAAGAGCCTATGTACGCTTTATATGAAGAAGTAAATAAGCTCATCCAAGGGTTTGCTAAGCGTTCGCTTAGATTTATTCATAGATTTAGATTTTATTCATACTTCAATTGTGTAAGACGTGAATTTGTCTCCGGCGTTCGATTAAGTTTTTGATTAATAAAAATATTTTTTTTTTCTAAACCAACAAACCGCGAAGTTATAACTATATATATGTCGGAGCACAATTATTATTTTCCATTTCGCGCAGAGAGTTTCGAACGCACCGAAGATTTAAACACAATTAATTTGTGTCACTCACTTCTTCTCCGTGCTATCCTTCGAACCACACTCGGCGACAGCGAGATGCCAAAGCTACAAAAATACAGCCGACCAATAGCAACGCAGTATGCAATAATGTAATATGATAAAATACCAATGATTTCCCCGAACTGATGGAATTATTATTCTTGTGAAATATTCTAGCACATCCACCAGCTTACAAAAGTATGCGCCGACATATATATGTCGCAGATCATTTAAATGTAACGACATTTCTAGTAATTGCGCGTTTCTGCTTGGCACACGCCATGCAGGCGCCTTTTCTTTTTTTGATGCGCGGCAGAGAACCGTTAGATTTTCTCCCGAACGTAGTCATGTCGCGGGTAGGAGCGGGGGCTATGCGTGTAGAGTTAAGAACTACGCGTAATTCGGATTTTGTGAAGAGAGATTGGGTCAGTTAGTGATCGATCGTTGAGCAGAACAGACATGCCTCGCTCACGCGTCAGAGAACGTTATACAGACAACGAGAATAGTGAAGAGGAAGAAGAGCGTCCTGATGACTCTTCGACATCAGAAGTGGGATCGGGTCCTATACCTTCAACAGTAGATGGACCATGGCGTACTATTATGGAAATGCAAAATACAAATTTAATTGAACTTGTGCGGGCCATACAAACAACGGCATCTGACGGGAGCAAAACATTCAACCGAGAAAAGCGAGTGGATCAGTGCAGTGTTGCATTACCTAAGGGATTCATAAATCATAGAGGCCAAATTTTCGAAATCACGTTTGATTCTGGAGCTGAATGCTCGCTGCTGAAAGAAAAGCTAAGTACTAAATTTTCTGGTAAAAGATTTAATAATGTTGTTATGTTAAAAGGCATAGGCAATAATGGAATATGTAGTACAGGTTTTAAGTAACGTAAAAATTGACGATTATTGCATTGAAATTTTGTTTTATCTAATAGGCGATGATCATATGCAAAACGATATTGTTATTGTTCGCGAAATATTAAATCAGGGTTTTGATATTGTCATTTCGTCAGACCGATTTAAAATTTCGATAACCAAAAAAATTAATTTGTGTACCAGCAGTGATTCAGCCGATATTGATACTGAACTTTGATGAACAAGATAAAATAAAACTACATTCATTGTTGGCAGGGTAATCAAATTCTCTTATAAAGGGTATCCCATGTACTAAGGTTAAAGTTGGCGAAATAAAAATACGATTAATTGATCCAAAAAAGACAGTTCAAATAAGGCCATATCAATTAAGCCCATGCGAGCGAGATTTAGTTCGAGAAAAAATTGACGAATTGCTGAAATGCAATTGTTGCATTGACTGTTCACCTTATGCAAGCCCTATATTGCTGGTAAAGAAATAAAATGTTCCGGATAGGCTTTGTGTTGACTATAGGGAGTTAAATTCAAACTTCAAATTCAAAATTCACAGTCGCTGATAAATACCCTCTGCCACTTATACAGGAACAAATAAGTAGACTTGGAGGAGCTTATTATTTTACATGTTTAGATATGGCTAGTGGTTATTACCAAATTCCGTTAAATGCGGATTCAATTGAGTATACAGTATAAGCCCTTTCGGGCTTAAAAATGCGCCGTCTTAAGTTATCGTCTAGTTATCGTTAGAAAGATTACAAATTGTTCTAGATGTTCTACAACGTTAGTGCTGGCGAAATTCGCCCAAAACCTCAGAAAATTGTTGCGTTGACTGCTCTTCCGCCTCCAAAGTCAGTCACATCGCTTAGGCAATTTATTGGATTAGCAACTTATTTCAAACAGTTTATTAAGGGATTTTCACAGTTGATGAAGCCGTTATATTTTTTAACGTCAGACAAAAATAAATTTATTTGGAAAGCGGAACATGAACAGATACGGAAAAAGGTTATTTCTACTCTAACTGATAAACCAGTCCTTGTTATTTTTGACCCAAAATATCCAATTGAGTTGCATACGGATGCAAGGTGCAGTTGGCAATCAATTGTACAACTAACCGTGTAACGAAGGCAAGTCCTCTTGAAATGTTATTGGGAAAGGTAGCACGCCCATTAGGATTACTTCCACCTGGTGAAATAGAAAATGATGTTGATCTGTCAAATGTAAGAGCACAAGCTGAAAAGAATGTTTTTGCCACGGCAGTTTATGACAAAGAACGATTTGATAAAAATAAGGCAAAAGTTCTTAGACACAAAGTAGGAGATTTTGTGCTACTTAAAAGCGAAGAGAGGCATCAAACCAAGTTGAGTCCAAAATTCAAGGGGCCTTTTGAAATAATACAGGTGCTGGAGGGTGACAGGTACACTTTAAAGTCCTTAACCAATAAAAGAAATTATAAATGTGCACATGAAGATTTGAGAAAAATGCCAGAGGGGCAAGTGCCCGAGGAGTTGAATGTGTGTGAAGAGAGCGAAAACGAAAATGTTGAAGCCACTGAAGAAAGTGAAGCACACCAATAAAGGTGATAAAAGATTTACTGCTGGCCAAAGAAAATGGCAGAGAAACAGGACCAGACAAATAATGCAAGCACAAGTGCAAAACAAACTGATGTTTGTTTTGATCATGGCGTGTGGGTCATCAAATTTGTAATGATGAATGAAGAAGAATAATTGATTTTGTTAAAAATTACATTATAGTAAGAATTTTGTAAAGATATTGGTTAAGAAGGCTTGATACTGTTTTGTGAAATTAACTTGATAAGTTTATACGAGTTGAAATGAAAATCTTGAATCTTTTGTTTGTGAAAGGAAAGTTAATAAATAATAATAAAATTATAAAAAGACAATTGAATGAAACACGAGGTCGTGTTAGAAGATTACGCATGAACTCGAATTATTGCATCATATTATGTTTTGCTTCTTTGCATTGTGGTTGTCCGTCGTTTTTCTGAAAGTACCGTTGGAGCGGCGCAACAACGACGCGTCGCCTGTTTAGTTGCACGACGATGCGTCGCGACGTTGCCGCCAAGTGTGGTTCGCCATTTTGTTGCGGTTAAGCTTAAATTTGGTAACGGTTGGTGGTTTGAGTTAACTGGCCGGATTATAGACTGCGTCATCTGGGTGCCACGTATGTTGGCCGGATTGTCGAGTTGTAAGCTGTGAGCTAGGCTAACAAAAGATGGACTGGCCGGTTTGAAAAACTGTGCGCTAGAAAAATTTATTGGAAATCCAGACCTTTAACGATTTATGTGTGAAGAAGATAAAATTATGATTGATTGCTTGAGAGTTTTTTGTAAATCGGATATCATGGCTTGAATGTAATAGGTGAAATGTTTTTAATATTTGTATTGGTTTGCTTTGAAGTCATATAGAATAAAGAATAACTTAATGAATTAATAACGATGATCGGTATTAAGGGATTACTAGCACAGGAGGACGTGTGATAGGGCAGGATGGCCGTGTCGCAGATCATTTAAATAACGTATGTAAAAATGTAAATGTAATTTCTAGAAATTGCGCGTTTCTGCTTGGCACGCGACATGCAGGCGCCTTTTTTATTCTTTTGATGCGCGGCAGAGAACCGTTAGAGTTTCTGCCGAACGTAGTCTGGTCGCGGGTAGGAGCGGGGGGAAGGAGATGTCTGCAGAAATAACGGTGTGCATTAGTATTGATGTGTGTGGACTGGAGTGGGTCTCCAAAATGTGTTGGCAATGCGTGTAGAGTTAAGAACTACGCGTAATTCGGATTTTGTGAAGAGAGATTGAGTCAGTCAGTGATCGATCGTTGAGCAGAACAGACATGCCTCGCTCACGCGCCAGAAAACATTATGCAGACAACGAGAATAGTGAAGAGGAAAAAGAGCGTCCTGATGACTCTTCGACATATATTTTTTTGGATTTTCTTTTTTTTATTTTTATTTTTTTGGTTGATTTTAACTTATGTACTTCTTGCTTCTTTTGTTTTTTATACTTAATTATAATGTTATATCTGTCTTCTATGGTTTCTACCGTATAAGGACCTAAATATACTGGATCTAACTTATGGCCTGCTTCGTTTCTTAGTGTAACTTTATCTCCTATTTTTAATTTGAAATCTGAAGTGTTTTTATCGTAATTTTGTTTCCTATAGGCCTTAGCTTTTTCTAACATAAGTCTAGCTCTGTTATATGCTATTTCTAATCTACATTTAATTTCCTTAGATTAATCTTCTACATTATATAGTGGTGCTACTCTATCCATTTAATTAAAATCTGTCTTGGTAATCTACCAAAGATTAGTTCGTATGGACAGTATTCATTCATGACTGATGGTGTTGTGTTGAAACAATAGGTAAAATATTGTATCCAAACGTCCCAATCAGTTTTGTCTGCAAAAATGTATGAACGAATGTATTCATTGAATGTTCTATGACTTCGATCGATTGTCCCTAAAGTCTGGTGGTGATATGGGGCGGATGTAAGATTTTCAATCTTTATATATTTACACATATCTTCAATTACCTTGTTTTTATATTCGATGCCCATGTCCGAAATGAACGTCTTCATTGAACCTTACTTTAGTATAGAATTTTCGAATATAGCTTTTGCGACAGTATTTGCGCTCTTATTCGCAACAGGTATGGTTACTAGATACTTCGTCAAATCACATATTAGTGTGACGATGTATTCGTTGCCATATTCTGATTTCGGTAGTGGACCAACTGTGTCCACTATCACTATATCGAAAGCATTTGTTGGGGTTACTGTGTTAGTCATTGGGGTCTTCGTGTGTGTCGTTGTTTTTGACATTTGGCATTTATGACATCTACGTTTATATGACGAGTCATATTTTTCCAATAATAGTGTCTTTTTATTTTCGCTAGCGTTCTTGTAATGCCTGTATGACCTCCTTGAATTGGATCGTCATGATATGTAGACAGTATCGATTGTATCTCTTTTTCAGTTTTTATAATGGTCTCCGGCTGGAGTAGCTCTACTCTTAATGATTTCAATTTTATATTGCCCATATTTTTGAAATTATCTATTGAAATGGTTTCAAAGATTTTTTCACTCGGTGCCAATTTGAGTTGGCTGATTTTTAGTATACCGGCTTGCATTTCAAGCCTTTGCAAGAACTGACCTAAATCAAAAATTCCATTGGTATATAAATCGTCAACATCAATTCTTGCAATAACTTTATTTCCTCGTTTTAGTAAACAAATAGATTCAGTTATTCGCAAGGTCACTACTTTTCGTACTTCATCATTTGTTATGACTTCGTGTACGTTGGGCTTAGATACATTTTGGATACTTTGGATACTATACCTAGGTAATAATTCCTTATTTGTTACTTTACAGTTTTCTTGTCTACTTTGTTGCCTGGTAGTGACTTTCAGGACTTTATTTTGCATGTCTTTTAGTTCTTTTATATTTATACGTGATAGTGCGTCTGCTACGAAATTATCTTTTCCCTTTAGGTATTCTACTGTGAAGTCGTATTCTTCAAGCTCTAGCCGCATGCGAGTTAATTTAGAACTGGGATTAGTCATAGAAAATAGATACGTTAATGGTCTGTGGTCCGTTTTAATGGTGAAATGTTTGCCATAAATGTATGGTCTAAAATGGGTAATTGCCCAATGAATTGCCGCTAGTTCTTGTTCCGTTGTACTCTTTTTGCTTTCTCCTTTTGTAAATGAACGTGATGCATAAGCTATTGGGAGCTGAATCCCGTTACGGTTCTGAGTTAGAACCGCTCCGCAAGCTTGTTTACTAGCATCCGTTATAATGCAAAATTCTTTGCGAAAATCAGGATATTGTAATAGTGTGGGGTGCATAAGATTTTCTTTTAGGTATTCGAATGCGTTCTGGCATTCGCTTGACCATTCAAAAGGGACATTCTTTTTACATAATCTAGTTATGTGCCGTAAATAGTCGGCGAAGTTCCTTATAAATCGACGATAATAGTTGCAGAATGCTACAAATCGTCTTGCACTGTCCGCATCATGAGGGACAGGATAATTTTTGATGACGTCATATTTCTTGTCATCTGGCAATACTCCTTTGTCTGTGCATTTGTGACCTAGGAATGCCACTTCGTGCATGAAAAATGAACATTTTTCTGGATGCAACTTTAGGTTATATTTCCTACATACATTAAAAACGTCAGTTAAGTTTTTAATCATGTGTTTTTCGGAACATCCTATCACCATTAAGTCATCCATGTAAAGGAATGCCTGAGAGGGTTCTAATCCCGAGAATGATATAGTCATCATCCTCTGAAATGAATTTGGTGCGATTTTAAGACCAAATGGTAATCGCGTGAAGCGATGTGAGCCATTGCTCGTTGAAAAGGATGTTATATTCCTAGAGTTTTCCTCAAGTTCTATTTGGTGGAAACCTGACATCAAGTCAAGGCATGAAAAGTATTTAGCTCGACCTAGTTGATCTAAAATGTCATCAATTCTAGGGAGTGGAAATTTGTCAGAAAGAAGTTTTTTGTTTATTTGACGATAGTCAATTACTAATCGCCATTTTTTCTCTTGTGAATTTGGTAATGATTTTTTGGGAACTAGCAAGAGTGGGCTGTTATACTCAGATACAGACGGTTCGACGATTTTGTCGCTTATTAATATTCCTACTTGTTTTTGAATTTCCTCAATATGGCTATGCGGGCTTCTATAGTTTTTATATAAATGGGTTCATCATCTTTAAGTCTTAATGTTTGTTTATAGAAATTATTTGTTGATATTGGTTCGGTTTCCAGTCCGAACACATCACTCTACTGTGTGCATAATTCTGTTAATTGATTTTTAAATTGGTCTGGAAAATTTTTCTTTAGTTTTGAAAGTATTTGTTCGCTTCTATTTCCAGTGTCGGTATTATGAATGTCATAATCTTTTAGATTTTCATATTGTATTTTATTTACTTTGACCACTTGGTCGAAATTAGTTGTATTTAGAAGTCGATCGTATACATGTTTGGATGCTGCTATTGTATTTGCAACATAAATTCCATTATGTATTTCCTGATTAGGAACAAATATGTAATCATTTACGGTAATAATGTCTATTTTCCGAATAACTTGTGATCTGGCTGGCAGAAGAACTGTATTGTTGCCAGCGCTATATGTGATCGGAACATATATTGGATAATTTAAATTTTGGGGTCTTCACTTGGTTTGAAATCTAGTTGACAATTGAATTTCTTTATAAAATCAATGCCTATTATTCCATCACATGGTATTGCAAAATTTGGGTTTACCAAATGAAATTCATGTGGGATAATATATTTTGTTGATTGGAGTTCTATTAAGGTTGTTCCTTGAGACTTTATCACACCTTGGCCTATGTCTTCGATGTTTATTATTTTTTCATTTTGAATTATGAAGTTATCAGAATTTACTTTCAAAAGTGAGATATCTGCACCAGTATCTATGAGAAATGTTAGTTTATTTTCAGTTGAATGATTATAGAAGGTTACGAATATATTAAGACTATAATTGATGGAATGAACTTTTACATTTATTGGTTGTTTCCTAAAGGGTTTTGTTAGTTTTCCGACGTATTTTGCGCGATTCTCACACTGCTATTATTATTATTACCATGGTTGTAGTTTCCGCGGCCTCTCCCTTGGTTTTGGCCTCGCCTACCTCCACGGTTATTATAGTTATTATTATTGTTGTTATTGCTGCCTCGGTTGTAATTGTTGTGGTAGTTATTTCTTCCTCGATTATAACCCCGGGCGCCTCTATTATAATTATTTGCACCTCGTCGGTAATAGAGTACAGTGTTACTTTGACCTGTTATATCTGTGCAACTGTTTACAAATTTGAATGAATCTTTATTCTGTGGTGTCGAGGGGTATCGATGTTTGTAGCGACTCAGAATTTCAAGTGCCGTTCGATACCAAATACTTGTGGATATCATCTAAATCTCCGATTGTCAAGAGGGGCCTCGGCGGTGCCCGCCATGCCATTCTGCCGACAGCGACCCATGGGGAAGTGCCTACAAGGTGGTGGTCAAGAAGGCTTACACAAGGACTCCCAAGCTAATGGACCCAGCAATGCTCCGCAGTGTAGCGGAACATCTGTTCCCTCTGATGGATGGGTTACAGTGAACGACTTCTGGTAGCTCTCTAAACGACTTATCTCTTGCACAGCAAACAATTTTCATACACTTTCGGGACAAAAATTATTCTAAGAAATTTCTTTGCGGATGATTCTGGAGGGGACTCAGTTGGGGAGGTGATAGGAATTCGTCGTCAGGTGAATGAACTACTGTCGCGTGGCCACTTTCCACCAAGGGAATCATTGTTTATTATCATGGCAAGCATTTGAATGCAGGACCGCAAGCGTTGCTCATCACATTACGGCAAAGATTCTGGCCGATTGCAGGCCGCAAGTTGACACTACGCATTAATAAATGCGTCCGATGTTTTAAAATGAAGCCTGTGACTTGGGAACACGTCTTGGGTAGCCGATTGAAGGCCGCAAGTTCGTAATGTCATCCACAAATGCATCCGATGTTTTAAAATTAAGCTTGGGAACACGTCTGTCTGAAAATCGAGTGCAGCCTAATCCAGCATTTTACACTCCGGATCCACTACTGTATGGGTCATTCTATCATAAGGCAGAGACCAGAAAGAGGGCACCCCATAAGTCGCCGTCTTCGTTTGCTTTTTCACGGAGGCATATCATTTGAAAGTTGTCCAGGATCTTACAGCGGATTCTTTCATCGCGGCGCTGCGAAAATTCATCTGCTTAGCTGATGGGATGAATTGGAAATATATCCCTTCGCGTACCCCGTTCTGTGGTTTATGGGAGGTTGCTTGGTCGGTTTAAAATTACTTCTACACTTCTATGCCATCGAAGAATTAAGAACTCTTGCGTATGAGATTTCTGTCATTCTTAACTTCCGTTCACTCTGTACAATTTCAGAAAATGCTGAATGTCTGGAGGTGCTAACCCCGGCGCATTTCCTAAAGGCTTCTAGCTACAAAAAATAGCCAATGAAAAAGCTTGTTAGTTCAACATTTGGTGACCCCGACGTGATTTGTGCATAGACAATACATAGCGCAAGTCATACAAAGCTGTTTTAAAGCTTTAACTTTAGTTAATTCGCTGTTGTAGCTGAGTCCGTTGTTGTGTCTGCAATAATCAGGCAAAGTTAAGGGCAGTGAACATTAAGAGTTAATCAGTTCCTTATGCAAGATTGAATACACAAGCTAGCACGCAGCACTTGCTTCCCCCTCCCAACCCCGTCGCTGCCACCACTGCAGCTGCGGTCATTGTTCTGCAAGCGGGGCTGTTCCTACCCCACTTCCATCGCAGCGTCAGCACCGGACGACTGGCCAACGACTCTGGAGCTCTGCAGCGTACCGCTGACGAAGTAGCATACGGTGCTCGTGTGACTTCAGCGGAATGCCCTGAGACCGTGGGACTTGGATAAGCGTTGGGCCGCTGAGCCTTCGAGCGCCCGGCAAAACGCTGCCTAGACAGTCGAATTACGTCAGCGGAGCGGAGCTACCATTTAAATCTAAACTTTGTATTTAATTAAAGGAAATACAACTAACTGAGAATCTGAGAAAGTCAAAGCTTTAATTATTGATACAACCGAATCTAAAGAATGCAGGGAGTTATTCCAAAGTAGTTATGTTAACTGCCTTAACTGGCGCCCGGAACAGTACTCTCATCACGGAAGTAGACCCGCGTTTAAGTTACATCTATGCCTTTTTAAATCAAAAATGTGTAAAACACCAACTTAAACATCTACGTAAATCGATACATGACACGCATCGGTGACAAATCGTAAAGCTAGTTCACGGCCAAACATCTAAATATTTAAAAAAATCCAAAAATTAAATACAAGATGTACAAGATGATGGTCGTTAATTTGTTGCCACCGGACTAGTATCGAAAGTCTACTGAAACAGGTTGCTCAAATGTTGCAGAATTAGAACAAGTCTGAAACCTTACAAATGCATAAAGTGAGAAAGAAAATAGAGACCGTTGAAATTTATTTTATATTTGCGTACATGTCATCTTCGGAGACACAGTTAAACTTTACAGAACTTCAGCTGTACAGAAATATCTCCGTTATCTAAGCTCCCCTCTTTCGCGCTCTCTCACTTGTACTCTGGCACTAACACCTTTGGCTTAGCGTTCTGCTTTCGCTATGCAATTATCATTCTCTTTCGTTAACTTGTACACATCGCATCGATGCCAAATCTCGTTCGCTAAACCGAAGAAAAACATATCGTTCCAAATCGCTAAATAAACCTCGTCAAATCCTCGTCCTTCTGCCACGGCGGAAAAAATCATCCTCTTATCCAATATATTCCGCCCTTCCCAAATCTAAATCCTGCCCAGCAGGGACCATGGGCCTGCCTGTCTCACATGGAAAATAAATATTTATGTAGAGGATCCTGGCCTGGCTGAGTTTATATTCTGGCCCGTTATTAGCACTCTTACAAGTCTATTTGCCTTTTCGTTTTTTAATAAGGTCGATTACTTCTAGAGGTTGGGACGAATAAATATGAAGGCAGTATGCCATATTTAAAGAGTTTGTGTCCTTTGGAAAGCGAATGTTGTTATGCAGTTAATTTTTCAGTGAATATGAAATTATTATACCCCTCGTTGAAAAGTATATAACAGCCAAAAGGAAGCGTGTCCGACCATATAGGGTATACATATTCTTGATCAGAATCAATAGCAGAGTCGATCTAGCCATGTCCGTCTAGCTGAGTAACGGGTATCTGATAGTCGTTGTACTCGACTATAGCATTCTCTCTTGTTTTGTAAGTTGTTTCTTTATTTATGTGCTTGGAACTCGTCTGAAAAGTTTCAGTGAAGCCGAAGTGAACAGAAAAGTATTGTCTGATTCCTTTCTGAGTTTGAGATGTAATGAATTTGCTTTACTAGGTTAGACCCGCAGACATTTGTTATATATATATACTAACCTCTTTAAATGTTTTATTTTTATTCAATGATCGTTTTCGTCTTCTTATTTCCTCAGTCCCATCAATTGTTTCAGAGGGCTCAGTTACTTCCATTGGAAGCATCATTATACTTTGTTCATCTTCTTTACTCTGAAATAAAATAAACGGTAACTTAAAATTAACTTAAACTTTTTAAGAACTTAAAAAATGCTTTTTCTAAATATGGGTATGTCGGCAATAAAGGAGTCTCATTAATTTCGTTTATTCACTTTGTAATTTGGTGCGGCAGCGCAGGAAGCTCCGATCAACTCTACCAGTCAAACATCACTGAAGGGATCTTCTTACATTTCCCTTTTTCATCAAATTCTCTAATGTCCTACACACACTGGCGTTCACAACATTGTCATCTCTCTCTAACACACTATTTATGACAACCCGATCGAACCTGACAGCTGCAGAGGCTGTCCGTGCCTCTGCCGCTGCGCTCGACTGATTTTTACCGCAATATTATTACGCTCCGACAGGTATATATAGTAGCATATGTGCCATAGTATAACACTTGACTACATACACACACACACACACACATACATTACTACATAATTTATTACTCCAGGTGGCAGCCACACATGTGGAAATCCACCCTCGGCTAATCCCGAATGGCACCGGTTCTGGAGGCCCTAACCAACAATACCCCCACACCCGCGCCGACGGCGGCACACTTGGCCGTCGGACTAAGCAATGCAACAAGTGCACCCAACAACGACGAAGAAAGCTTGGTGTTTGGGAAAAGGTCAAAGGTAGTTAGGACCCCACCCCAGAACCCAAGCGATGGCCCCCCCCAAGAGACCATTGGAAGCGACATCCCCCCCTACCAGAGCTCAACTAGCAAAGCGGGCAAAGACCCCCCAGCTAGAAATCGAGGAGATGGGATTAATCCTGGACGACCTTCTGACGAAGGTCAACCATAACGGGGTGAGGAGCATTAATCAGGCAATGACAAACTCATTCGCCAGATTGAAGGAGCTCCAACTAAAGCTGCGCACAAGGCTGCCGGAGGCGGAGAATTCGCAGGTCGGTCGCACGGCATGAGCGGATGCTAGCCAACAGACCACCCCTAAGCGCCCAACCAGCCACGACGAACCGAGTAAGGGCTTACCCTTACCCTTAATAGCCCCAAACCAAAGGATCGCACGACGCTGTCCTCGAAGAAAGCCCAGCGATCCGACCACCAGAAGGCAGCGGGACCCCAGCGCCCAGGGCTCCGTCCAAGCCACTGCAGCGGGTAGCAAGCCACAACCCAGATTGTAGCATCCGTCCGGACCGCACAGGAAGAGACCGCCGAGGGAGAGGCCAGATGCGCTGGTCACCCCATCAGCTGGCTTACCGTACAGCGAAGTGCTGTAGCTGGTCACAAGACGGCAGGACGACAGGCTCAGGGCCATCAAAGGCGAACTCCTCCTCGAGCTACGTGCCTCTGCCCAAGACTTGACGCAGAAGCCCAAGATGGACATGGGAGCGGTGCTGGGAGACCGCGCCAGCCTTTGATTCGCGACCTCGACGAGCTCACTACGGAAGACGAGTTGAAGAGGGCCCTGGAGGCCCAGGCAGAGATCACTGCAGCAGTGGTGGCTATCAAGAGCCTCCGGCAAACGCAGTATGGAGGCAAGACTGCTGTAATTGCAGTCCCAGCCAACCTGGCGGACCCGTTTATCAAGCGTGGCAAGTTGAGGGTAGGATGGTCCCAATTCCAGATCAAGGAGCTAGAGCCACGCCAAAGATGCTTCAGGCGCGCCGGACTGGGCTCTGTGGTGGACCTTACCAACAATAGCGGCTCGTCGTTCAGGCTAACGAGGTGGAGACTCAGCGAGGATTACACTGGCAGTGAACACTTGGCCATCATTTGCGACCTGGTATGCCATCCCTCGTCCCAAGCCCAGATATCAGCCAAAGCCAGGTTAAAATACAAGACGGACACTCTGGACACGCAGGTATTCCGAGAGCAGTTCCTACCCACGGCGAGCAGACAAGGAGCCAAGCTGACGGCAGCGGTGCTGATGAGGCAACTGAAGGCCGCGTGCGACGCCAGCATGCAAACGATCAGGACGCATAGCCGACAAAGAGCCCCTGTCTACTGGTGGAACCAGGAGACGGCTCGTCGAGATTGCCTCTCCGCTAGACGTTGCTATCAACGCGCTAGAGGTGCGGAGTCGTTTGCCTAACGCCAATCCAAGTACAGAGCCCGTAGAAAAGCACTCAAGATAGCCATACGGGAGAAATGCTTCCTCGACCTATGCCATTCTGCCGACAGCGACCCATGGGGAAGTGCCTACAAGGTGGTGGTCAAGAAGGCTTACACAAGGACTCCCAAGCTAATGGACCCAGCAATGCTCCGCAGTGTAGCGGAACATCTGTTCCCTCTGATGGATGGGTTACAGTGAAGAGATCCTGGAGCTGGCAAAAATGGTGAAGGATGGCAAGGAGATCCTAGAAGTACTAATTGGCTTTAGCGTCCCAGCTACCTAGTCAGGATCATCCACAGCTACTTTTCAGATCGGGTCCTACTGTGCGAGTCGTCGGAAGGAGTCTTTTGGCGCCAGGTCACCGGTGGAGTCCCGCAAGGCTCGGTTCTCGGCCCGCGTCTGTGGAACACTGGATCTGCTGCGCCTTCAGAACAGTGTCCAATGCGGCGGCATTGGTGATCCCAGGAATACCGCCTCTAGACCGGTTAGCGCAGGAAAACAAAGTGGTCTTCAACCAAACACCCGGTAGAAGCCTCTCCTCCTGCGTCAAGAGGGCAATATGGATTATTGCTCATGGTGCGGAAGTGGACGGTCAGATGGACAGAGCACGTTATCTTCTCGTGCGATAAATATGCAAGGGAACGGAGCTCTCTGGAAACCGCACTTGGCAGCAGACTGAATGCGGATATCCTAGTCCCATTCATGCTGCAGAGGGAGGCGGGATGGCAAGCGGTCAACAGCTTCGCCGCAGCGATAACCACCGAGCTCAGGAGAGCGGAGAGAGCCAGGAGGGTCCACGAGTGAGCAAATCCTGATCGTCCTCGCGAAGCGCGCGGGGGGTCCTGGATTTGCCCTCCTTAATCCTCCCAGTAGCTTGGGAGTCCTTGTTTAATCCATCTTGACCACCACCTTGTAGGCACTTCCCCATGGTTCGCTGTCGGCAAAATGGCATAGGTCGAGGAAACGGATTTAATTGACTTCTGCATTACAAGAAATATAACATGCGAGAACCTAACAATAAAATCATGCCTAGGCCTAAAAATGATCACATTAAAGAAAACTTCCGCTTTTATTAGAGATAGAATCAGGCAAAAGCGTAAACTTAGTAAAATATGGCAAAGGACTAGGCATCCAGAAGATAAAACAAACTTAATAGAGCAACAGACGAGCTCAAGAGAATTCTACCGCTTCCCTGTAGAAAGCGACCAAAAAATTGACCAGCTCAAACTATACATAAGCCACCTATAAAAATAAACAACAACACAAATCACCAACTTAAATTATGCAATTAAAACTATAACAAAGGCAGAATTAAATCTCCGATAAAACAAATTAAAAACATGAAAGCCCCCGGATATGATTTAATCGGAGGAAAAATTCTTAAAGAACTACCGGACGCTATAATCACCTATATTAAAAACTTGTTTAACGGTATCCTTCGATTGCAGTACTTTCCCATAACTTGGAAGGTAGGCCAAATTAAAGCAATTCCAAAACCAAACAAAAACGCCAATACTGTAAGCTCGTACAGACCAATCAGCTTATTATCTGCCCCCTCAAAAGTATTTGAAAAAGTCCTATTTAATAGAATCGAGCCAATCCTAAAACAAAAAAATATAATACCTCCTCACCAATTCGGCTTTCTGAAGCAGCACTCGACTATCCAACAGGTCAATCGAGTAACGATTTCGACAAAAAGAAGTTTTGCTATGCTGTGTACTTGGACATTGCTAAAGCAGTTAACAAAGTATGGCACAAAGGACTGCCGCATAAGATAAGAAATATACTACCATATAACCTATATACCTTCAAAGCTATATAACGGGCAGATATTTCTATAGTAAATACCACAATAATTGCTCAGATATTATGCCAGTGTCAGCGGGTGTTCCCCAAGGTAGTGTACGTGGGCCCATATTATACCTGACTTACACCTCCGATATTCCAGCGCCAACTACACCTGGATCAATGATTGCGACGTTCGCAGACGAACTGTGTTAATGTCGTCAAGCGCGTGCGAAGGAACAGCTGCAAGTACACACTACAGTACAGTAAATTATGAAAATTATGGTTTGAGAGATGGGGTATCGAGATAAATAAAGACAAAACTCAACAAGTAATATACACAAAACGGCAACCCAAAACTTTGGCAATTAAAATCAATGACAATCAAATATTATTACACCCATAAGCCAAGTACCTTGGACTAACTAATTCAAAACTAAAATGGAAACAGCACATTCTAAATAAACGAAATGAAATAAAAAACAAATTTCGACAACTTAACTGGCTAATAAAATAGCAAAATACAAGGCGTTAATAAAACTAATATGGACGTATGGAATATAACTCTAGGGAACTGCCAGTAAATCCCAGTTACAGCTAGTTCAGCGAACGCAATCGAAAATACTCAGAATAATCACAAAAGCCGAATGGTACATTATAAACGAAGATATACATAATGACTTAAACATAGAAACAGTCAACGAAACTATTAAAAAAAGCAGCAAAAAACACACAAATCATCTACTTAGCCACCAAAACTCAAACTTAAGACAAATACCGATGACAGAGTTGGAACCAAGAAGATTAAAACGCAGAGCAGATTGTTACTTAGAGAAAAAAATAAATAAATAAAAAAAATTATACTTCTGCTGATAGAAGCTAAGTATTGTCCAGAGAATTGATTGATGTGTGATTACCGGTCAAATGCATCTATTTCCTTCTTTCAAGCACACCAATTTCCATGATTTTGGTCATTTTCATCGGATGGACTTAAAATCGGTTGGTGTATTGTAGTTGACCAATCTTGTGAAACAGACTCGTAGTTTTTTCTTCGAGCGTTTTACAACATTTTGATATGCAGTCGGCACGTGCAATATAACAAATTTTATAAACTTTATTTTATCATAATGTCTTAAATTTATTACCTTCATATAACAGGATTTTGATAGGACTTTGATTATGTTTATGAGCAATATACATTAATACTGCGCATGCTGTGTGACTTTCACTATGTATTGCTTGTGCACAAATCACGCGGTGGTCACCAAATGTGGATCTAATAATCTTTTTTATTAGTTTTTTTCGAGAAACGAAACAACAATTTATCCGTGTAGCGATTTCAAATAATTTTGTTCTATTTGTTCGAGAGAGGGGAGCTTAGAGCTTAATTATGTCTCTAAAGTTGGCAGCAATTAAAAAAACGAATTTATGAACTGCTGGCAGCTTCGAGACCCTACACTAAGTGTGGTAAAAAGTCATTTGCAATCCACCAGTATGACGCTTCAAGTAATACCACGCTCTGCTTAAATTCTGAACTTCAACTGTGGCTAAAAAATAGCTTTTCAGAACCATCGCCCATTCTATGCGACCCTCAAAATCGGAAGCACATCGAGAATTTTACGGTAAAAGTTCTAACAAAGCTACATTTAAGGAGAGAAATTTCTTTGGTAATTGTGTCGGTGTTTTCCTAACTCAACTTCCAGCTCCATCGTCGTACAACGCAGGGACGAGTTAGCATGAATTCTGATGAACTATGTTCTGCACATAGTGTTGACGTGTGTGTCATCTACAGGTCCTGCTGCGAACACGATGCTGCAGACGACATCCAGGACTTCTCATCAACATTTGCGGAATGGGCAAGACGTTGGAACATGGGCATCAATGGTGACAAATTAGCGAATGTGTGCTACACACTGAAAAGGAGAACACCACCGGCTGTGCTCATCGATGGCACCCCTGTCCCCCAGTCCAATTCAGCCAAATATCTTGGTGTAATCTTGGATCGGAGACTAAACTTCTCGAAATGAGTTCGATGAGAGTGCGTATACGTGCAGCAGCGTCAAAGCTCTTAATTAATTCGCCAAGTAAATTGTTACTCTCCAACTAGTTGACAATTTACAAGCAAATTACAGCGCCAATATGGAGGTATGGTTGTCAGATTCGGGGCTTGGCTTGCGACAGTTAAATTCGTCGCATTCAGGCTGCCCAAAACAAAATCCCCAGGATGATTACCGGCTGCGAATGGTACGTAAGGAACACAACGCTGCTCAAAGACCTCAAGCTAGCCACTGTCTTCGAGGCAATAATCATGCACTCCAGCCGGTACCATGGAACAGAAGCGACACGAGCGCCACGGTTCATACGGTCTTGACGAGAGCCAGGCGTTGAAGATGATTTCAAATGGATATATTGTTAATTGTAATATTTGTTTTATTGTTTGTATCAGCTAACTTTTGTTAGCCGGCGCCCCTGAAAGGGCTGAATTGATAGCGACCAAGGTGACAAAGGGGTGTCAAAGAGGTATGTCTATAAAAAAAAAAAACAAAAAAAATGATTAAATAAATTGTTGCCGTTAAATTTTCTCATCTCTGCCGACTTCGGGCCTTCTGCTTAGGTTTCTTAGGGCATATTTAACTTAGCATAAGCAGTCTACAATAATTATACCCATTATTCGTAGAGTAAAAGCAGCAGGTAGAAGGAAGATTATCCAACCATATAAAGCATATATGTTCTTGGTCAGCAATAATAGCCGAGTTGATCAGACCCTGTACGTCCGTCTGTATGAACGTTGAGATATCAGGAACTATAAAAGCTATAGACGCAGCGCAAGTTTGTTGACCCAAGTTGCCACGCCCACTTTAACGCCAACAAAACTCCCAAAAATGCCGCGCACACACTTTTGAAAAATGTGTATATATTTTTTCTTAATATTATTAGTCCTGTAAATTTTTATCGATTTGCACAAAAAATTTCCCCATGCCGCCAAAAGCTGCTACGCCCACACTTTCGAAAAATTTTGTAATGTTTTCTTATTTCATTCTCCAATATCTATCCACCGGTACTCACCGATATCCCAGAAAAATTATGAAATTTCGCGCAAGAATTTCCACAGTCTGGGAAGTCGACTATATCATTGTCTCTTGTTATTTTTAACGTCTTACGACGAGTGCGGGGGCACAATCATACTTTTTTTGTGCAACGAAAAGCTACTTTCTTTGAAAAATATTAATTTAGTTTGATTAAATATAAGTAAATTTTTAGGATAACTGCATGAATTTTTTTGCAATTCTGATCGTTTTCTCTTCCAAATGCATAAGTGAAGTGAGCCACCCTTTGCTCGACTTTGCCAAAGCGCCATAATTTTTCGTTGTTATTATAGATTGTCACTCTTTGCTAGTAAAGTGAAAAGGTCGCCATCGATTATAGTGTTCGATTTGTTATTAGATTTGTGTTTTTTTTCGTTGGCTGGAAGCGTTGTAACCTGGTGAGTCACGTATAACTTGTGAACAGAGTGAAGAGAGGTCACGCGAGCGAGTTACGTCCGGGGGAGCTTCGCGGGGTATTCAAATGCAGAAAAGAGAGGAGCTGATCCAGAAGGTAGCCATAGTGACCTCCGGAGAGCTTCGTGGGATATTCAGATGCAGAGAAGAGAGGAGCCGATCTTGAAAGTAGCTACTGCTGTCAGGGAATTCGATCGGATTGAATATTGGATACGTCTACAAGTGTTTGTTGCTAGATCTCGACTGCCAGTCGTCTTTATTTTTTGGTCTTAAATAAGCTAACAGTGAATATGTATATGTGTATTACAATGTTGGAGTTCTTGGAAATAAAGTATCTGACGCAGCGGAAAGTATGTTAACAAGTATGTATGTATATGGAATTGTATGCGCTGCATCCCTTCCCTGTGCGATCTGTGCGATGTGATCTTTCAACAATAAACCGCATCATACATAAGGAGAGTGACATACAACAATCGGCCACAACAGCGGGACTTAAATGCAAGCGCAAGCACTCAGGAAAGCACGCTTTGGTAGAGAACGCAGTGTACTTCTATACTTGTAACAACATAGTGCTGGTAATGCAGTACTGGATTGTCCCTTATTGCTAGGGAAAGCAAAAGAGTTCTTTGATAAATTCAAAATAGATTACAGTCCAGATGGTAACTGGTTGTTGACGAAATTAGAGCGAATGATTTTCTTGTGATATTCTACCAGGATTACTTAAGGATTATGATTTGGAAAATATTTTCAACATTGACGAAAGATTGCTTTTTTATAAGACTATTTTTTTTCTGTGTTCCAAAGTGAACTGAACTTACTTTACTTATCGAACAAAAGCTTAAGCTACACATATTTAAAACAATGCTTATGTTCTATTGAGAGTCGTTAAGCCGTTAACATTGACCGTGCAATTGTTAAATGTTAGCATCACTGACCCACTGATTGAGAAGGGTCTCTGGCAAGTGTCGTTGGTTCTCACGGTGTTAAATATTAAATATTCCACTTCCTTGATGATTCCTTGCAGCCCGATGTCTTTAATGTCGCATGTTTGACCGTGGTGTATTCTTTTGATGCAGTGGATGTCGATTAGGTTGGTTTGTGCTCGAGCACTTTCACATATAAGTTATTGCCCTATAAGTTATTGTCCCACATCTTATATTTCAACATCATTTCTGGGTAAACACAAGTGCCCAAAATGCTGACCAAAGGTCTGCATTCTTTCCGCTGTCAACGACCAGCTAAAAGTGCGATCATCTGCACTTCTCCGCCGCGTAGCCGCTGACGACCACTGATTCGCTGCCGACGCCTGCTGCGACGCTGCCGACGCCCACACTTGATTGCTAGGGACTTAGGGAAATATTTTGTATCTTAGCTTTAGTTTCAAATGAACAATTACAATAAACGGTCGCTTGCGATCTACAAAATAAAAATCAATAAACTGTAATTATTTACTGGCGCCCGAACAGGGACCAGCGAATAACGCGTACGACAGACAAAATTCTAAGTCGCGAAGCAAAATAAAATTTTGTAAAAAAAAATTCGTTGGTTAAATTAGTGCCGCAGAAACTCCCGTGAGTTAATAAAAAATTCGCGGTCGGCATTTATAAAAAAAAAAAACTTTTGTTTTCCGGAAGAGGAAAATATTCAACGGCAGAATATTGCCCATCGGTGGATCACATCTTTTGTCAGGCCAGCCCGCAGAAGAACTTCTTTGGAGTGCTGACGTGGATCCCCAGTAGCACAAGGCAAAAAGGATGAACTTCACCCAGCCAGGAGGTGTGACCACAGCAATTTTATTGTGAGACAAGAAAGAAATATTTTTTTATAGAATTTATTTTAAGATTTAAAAATTTAATACACTTGTACTTTAACATTTCATCGACCCCAGATCAGTTTCGACAGTACATTCAATTTTTTAATTTCCCTTTTAATTTACTTACGGTTTTGGAAAATATAATTCAAGCTCGAATAGTTCGAATGATTTAAATTGCCAAGATCATAACACTCGTGCCTTTTTGTTTTGTTTAAGATCGTTTTGTGTAAGTGTTGTCCGAGTTAAAAGCCAACATGGCAACCCCAATAATCTAATAAGACCACCGGTTCTCAGTTCTAATGAGAGACCGGTACCCGTAGAAAGACCCGACCTGCCTGAACGGCAGCGCGTAGATATGAATGTTGAACAGTTGACAGGGGTAATTGGCCAAACGGTAGCCCAAATTTTACCTGGACTGATAAAACAAATGAACAATGACACACTTGACTTTACTGACGTGAGAGATCAGGTCGTCGAGCCTGAATACAGAAACAATTTAGGGGATTTTGACAGGGTACCTGATATCGTAAAATCGATCAGGGAATTCTCTGGGGACCCAGCAGAATTCGGCTCTTGGAAAAAGAGCGTTGATAGAATCATGGAAATTTATACCCCATTTGTGGGTACTCCAAAATATTATGGTATACTTCATACCATAAGAAATAAAATTGTCGGAAGTGCCGACGTGGCACTCGAGTCATACAGCATTCCGCTGGATTGGAATGCCATGTCAAGATGTCTCACTCTGCATTACGCAGACAAACGAGACATAACTACACTACAATACCAAATGTCAATTTTGGTCCAAGGTCGCCAACAGTCGGTGGAAGACTTCCACCAAGACGTTTATAAAAATCTCACTTATTTTAAATAAGCTTAGCTGCATGCAAATGACCAGAGAATCCGAGCATTTCATTACAAAAATGTACAGAGATAAAGCTCTGGACACTTTTATTAGAGGCCTTCGAGGAGACTTACCTCGCCTCTTGGCTATAAAGGAGCCAGCCGATCTCCCTTCAGCTTTGCATTATTGCTTAAAACTTGAAAACCAAACATACAGATCAAACCATGCGACAAATAAAGGGCAACAGTCGAGCTTCAGGGTAAACGAAAAACCCATACCGGCACCCCGCAATTTTCAGCCATCGAACGCCTTTGGCCATCGACAGCCTCCACCGGTCCCTCCACGAAACTTCATGAGGGGACCACCACAACACTTAGGTCAGCCATTCGCTGCGCCAAGACAACACATGCTCAATTTCGGTAATGCACCGTTCGCCGCACCCCGACAAAATTATCAACAATTGCAACAATATAATGCCCCACCCCGTCCTTTCGCGACCAAACCGCAACCAAGACCAGAACCAATGGACGTGGACCGCAGTATACAGACGAGAAGTGTCAATTATATGAACCGACCACATTTTGACGCCGGCAAACGACCGAGTGGACAGACTACAGACATAAACAAAAGACAAAGAAATTATAATATCCAAACTAGGGGCGTGGGACATCCAAATGTCAAAATAGCTGGGCCCAGTTCAAGCATGACAGACTATCAACGGTCGATGCAAGAATATGAAACCCAGAACGACATAAATGGCACCATGGACGAATATTGCAACGAACTGACGGACTACTTAAATGACGATGAGCAACAACAACAGATGCATTTTTTAGATTAGAAGACTCCTCACTGCCATACTTCGAATGTAGAGTGAGGAGTGGAAAGGTTCTAAAGGTGTTGATCGACACGGGCTCCAACAAAAATTATATTCAGCTAAAACTGGTGTCGAATGCAATACCAAATTACAAGCCTTTCATACCTGCCACTCCGGGTGGCGATATAAAAATAACACACTACAAAAGAGCAGACCTTTTTGACTGGGAAATAAAATTTTTCCTATTACCATCTCTTACGACATTCGACGCAATTCTCGGCAAAGACACCCTGAAAGAAATAGGAGCACAGATAGATTTAGGAAATTTGACCATGACACTAGGAAATGGGAAGAGGATTGCTATCAAGGAACGAAGGTTCGAGGCTGTTAATACAATCAGCCCCAGAATAGATCACTTGGGACAAAAACAAAAAGAAAAACTGAATCGGGTAATTAATAATTATCCAGGTTTCTTCGCAGACCCAAACCAAAAACTGACCTTCACAACAAATGTAAAGGCAGCAATTCGAACCACATCGGATACACCTGTGTATTCGAAGTTTTATCAGTACCCGATGTCCCTAAAAGATGAAGTCAATAAACAAATAGCGGAGCTTTTGCGCGACGGAATAATTCGACCATCAAGGTCACCCTACAATTCACCAGTGTGGATTGTGCCAAAAAAACTCGACTCCTCTGGTAAAAAGAAATACAGAGTCGTGATTGATTACCGAAAACTCAATATGGTAACAGTAGCAGATAGGTACCCAATCCCCGATATTAACGAGGTTTTAGCCCAACTTGGTGACAACAAAGTTTTCTCGGTGCTCGATCTTAAAAGTGGGTTTCACCAGATCCCACTAAAAGACTCAGATATCGAAAAGACCGCCTTCTCCATAAATCATGGAAAATACGAGTTCACTCGACTCCCATTCGGTCTGAAAAATGCACCATCAATATTCCAACGCGCACTCGACGATATCCTTCATGAGCATATTGGCAAAATATGTTTCATCTATATCGACGATATCATTATCTTTAGCAAAGATGATGAAACCCATTACAAAAACCTGGACATAATTTTCAAGACCTTGCAACAAGCCAACATGAAATGTCAGTTGGACAAATGCGAGTTTATGAAGAGGAAGGTAGAATTCTTGGGATTCGTCGTGTCCGACAAGGGCACAGAAACCAATCCAATCAAAGTACAGGCAATTTCAGACTTCCCAATTCCAAAAACACTCAAAGAACTGAGATCATTCTTGGGATTATCTGGATATTACAGGAGATTTATACCCAACTACGCTAAGTTGGCAAAACCACTTAGCTCGCTTTTGAGAGGGGAGGATGGACGAATTTCCAAGACATTATCGTCAAAAAAATCCGTCTCCCTTAATAACGAAGCAATGGAAGCCTTCAAGAAATTGAAGAGCAGTTTGATTTCCCCAGACGTGATACTCCACTACCCAGATTTTAAAAAAGAATTTCACCTAACAACGGACGCTTCCAATTTCGCAGTGGGTGCTGTTCTTTCACAAGAAAACAGACCCATTTCATTCTTATCGAGAACACTCTCGAAGGCAGAGGAAAACTACGCCACAAATGAGAAAGAAATGCTAGCCATTATATGGGCTCTAAAAAAGCTCAAAATTTACCTTTACGGTAAAGCAAAGTTGAAAATCTTTACCGACCATCAGCCTCTGACCCATTCCCTCAGCAGCTGGAATGAATATGCGAGAATCAAAAGATGGAAATCATACCTCGAGGAATACGACTATGAAATTCTCTATAAACCAGGCAAAGAAAACGCTGTGGCCGACGCTCTGTCCAGAGGACCAACAGCCGCGCAAATTAACTCGGTAACCTCAACAATGCACAGCTCTGACAGTTCGAGCCATGGGTTGATACCTAGCGTTGAAGCCCCAATAAATGCATTTAAAAATCAAATTTTCTTCCGGAAATCAGAGTCGGAGAATTACTCAGTTAGCATCCCATTCCCGACATTCCATAGGCATTTCGTGGACCGTAAATTGTTCACACCTGATAGCCTCTTGTCAGATTTAAAGAAATATCTTAACCCATCCGTGATAAACGGAATTTTCACATCCAAGGATGTAATGGGGAAAATACAAATCCTCTACCCCATCCACTTTAAGGGTTTCAAGATTAGATTCACTCAGACTGAGGTCAAAGACCTTGTTACCGAAGCCGAACAGGAGGAAGAAATACTTAGGACACACAACAGAGCACACAGAAACGCTTTGGAAAATAAAGCTCAGCTGTCTGAAAGAGTGTATTTTCCTAAAATGAGGAAAAAAGTTTCAGCTATTGTGAGTCAGTGTTTGGTGTGTAAGACCTCTAAATATGACAGACACCCCACACATCCGGAAATCAGAGAAACTCCCTTGCCGGAATACCCCGGACAAATTATTCATGTCGACATCTACTCGACAGAACGATATCTGGTGCTCACAGCAATCGACAAATTCTCCAAGCTGGCTCTGGGAAGAGTCATTAAATCGAAAGCTATAGAGGACATTAGAAAACCCTTAAGAGATATCGTATTCTATTATGGAGTGCCCAAACTAATAGTAATGGACAACGAAAAGTCCCTCAACTCAGCTTCTATCAAATTCATGTTGGCAGACCAGCTAAGCATTGAGCTCTATAAAGCACCTCCGTACAAGAGTACGGTAAACGGACAGATAGAAAGATTTTACTCCACACTCTCTGAAATAATGAGATGTTTGAAAGGAGATGGAACACATAGAAGCTTCGAAGAACTTCTTGATAGAGCTATCTATGAATACAACTTCACTGCCCATTCGGTCACAAAGAAACGACCCCTAGAGGTGTTCTTCGGTAGGGTAACTACCGCGTCACCAGAACAGTATGAACAAGCTAGACTGGACAATGTAGACCGTCTTAGAAAGAAACAGGAAACTGACATTAAAAATTACAACCGGACAAGAAAGCCCATAAAGACCTACATCAAGGGCCAAGAAATTTTCGTTAGGGTTAATACAAGATTAGGATCTAAGCTATCAAACAGATTTGGAAAAGAAATAGTTAAGCAAGATAGGAATACTACAATACTAACAGAGTCAGGAAAAATAGTGCACAAAAGTAACATCAGATCATGATTACTTTCAGGATACTCACTGTGGTCGCATTGACAAATGGACCCATTGAAATAACTAACTACACCGACGCACAGACTGTGACGATTTACAACGGGATAGGACAGATACAGATAGGAATAACGAGAATTGTCCATATCATTGACTTGGACCACGTACAACTGACCATGGGAAAACTAACAGACTACATCGATCAGGACTTCAACGACGACAAGTCATATCACTTACTGAACTACGAACTGACACAGACGAAGAACTTGCTCGACACTGTGATCCTGGCAAAGACAAGGAAAACTAGATCGATAAATCTTATAGGGACGGCCTGGAAGTATGACCTTGTAGCTCTGACCGACGGGATAAACGATTTGACGGATAACAACAATAGACAGGTAATAATCAATAGACAGCTGGAAAATAGAATGAACCTACTAACTGACGTGACCACGAAAATACAAAACTCAATCAGAAAAGATTCTACCTTAAAGGATGAGCTGGCCATAAGGCTACAGAACCAGATTAGGCTCGTAAAAGAAGAGATAGTCAACATTAAATTTGCCATTCAATGGGCAAGGCTGGGTGTTCCTGCTAAACGAGTTCGAGTTGAAAGAGATCGACAGCCTACTCAAAATCAATAATATGCCGACTTCTGCCTTAACGGTCGAAGAAATGTTAAAACTCTCAGACGTTTACGTTTTACATAACGGAACTACAATTTTGTATGTTATCAAAATCCCAATTTTAAAACCAACTAATTTCCTAAATTATCAAATAAGGCCGGTAAAGAAAAACAATAATATCATTAATTTACCAGCTAAAGAAATTTTTAAATTTAAAGACGAAATGTACGGAATTAATGCCTTTTGCAAAAGTTCAAACAGTTTAAAAATATGTAAAGATAAATTCATTAGTAATTTAAGTAATAACCTTTGTCTACCCGAACTTTTAAATGGAAAGCAATAAAGGTGTGAGTTCGCCAATGCAGAACACATCCCTGCAATAGAAGAAATAGACGACTGGCTAATATTACTCAACGACTTCAATGGCACGGTGAACTGGAGGGACATCGAGAGACGATTGAGCGGCACTTACTTGATAACGTTCCTGAACGAGACCCTGAAAATCAACGGCCGAGAGTTCAGTAACAATGAAGTGGCTTCAACAAAACCTGCGCCACCACTGATACAGCTGACTCCATACGAGGTGGGACGCCTTCGAATTCTCTCACTAGAAGCACTCGAGCAACTTCATCTGAATAACACATCTGAGTTGCGCAAACTTCGAACGCACTCAACAATAAACAGAGTGTTCGGCGCAACAATACTAATGATGATTGCTGTCCTGATCTTCGTGACAAATCGGTGCTGCCGGAGAGAAAAAAGGTGGTCCTTCAAATCGACGCACCTGGCATTCAAACCATTGACGCGGTGCCCAAACCACCACAGATCACCCCACCAACAATGCGTTTCAACAATATCCCGTTTTTTTGATGACCGCTTGAGGACAAGCGTCGATTAAGAGGGGAGGAGTTATTGCCCTTTAAGTTATTGTCCCACATCTTATATTTCAACATCATTTCTGGGTAAACACAAGTGCCCAAAATGCTGACCAAAGGTCTGCATTCTTTCCGCTGTCAACGACCAGCTAAAAGTGCGATCATCTGCACTTCTCCGCCGCGTAGCCGCTGACGACCACTGATTCGCTGCCGACGCCCACACTTGATTGCTAGGGACTTAGGGAAATATTTTGTATCTCAGCTTTAGTTTCAAATGAACAATTACAATAAACGGTCGCTTGCGATCTACAAAATAAAAATCAATAAACTGTAATTATTTACTTATATAAGTCGTATGAACTTTCGGAAACTTCTCTTGAAAGTACGTAACTTGGTCGTTTTGATTATATAAGGTATCTATATAAATGTTCTTCGGATTCTATTCTTATGTTCTGATTGGATATAAATTTGTTTATGGATTCAATTTCTGTTTCTGATAATATAAATTTAGGTATTATATTGAGCTTAGTTAGCAAAATACTTTTCGCTATGTTATTAATATGGTTTTGTAAAATATCTATATTGAAATTAATTCTAGTAATGTATTGGACTAAGTTTATTTCGTTGGGTTTGTCATTGCTTGTTTTATATATATTGTTATTGTAGTTTTTTAATGAATATGTTAGTACTTGTTTGTTCTTGGCTTATGTCTTGTGTAATATTTTCAAATCTTAAAGTAATATCTTTTAATTTGATTTTTATTTTCCTTAAGAAAGTTAAACTTATCATTTATTTGTTGGGCGTCTTTAGCGTCCATATTTCCTGTCACAAATTTTATTTACTTCCTTTTTCTTATTCTCTTGGAAATAAATGTCCCTTTCCTTGAGAGCCCATTCGAAGGCTTCTTGGAGGTTGGTAGGTCTCATGGACCTTACCGCTAGTCCGAGTGGGCCTTTGATACTCCTTATGAACGTATTTAGACAGGTGTCCGTGAAAAATTTCTTATTTGTTTTAATAAATATTGATTCGTATTCTTTGGTGTCGGTTAGTTTAAAAAAGGTCGTTCTAATTTCGCAAATTTTTTCGAATAAGGTTTGACTTGGAAGTTTAGAATCATCGAGGTTATGTAGTTCCGATAAGATGCCAAGTTCAACTTTTTATCAAAGTGCGGACAAGCCCAAAGGATTCAAGGCTCAAAAAGTACGAATAACTGTAGTCTTCATAACAATTGGCAAGTTTCAAAAAACAGGTTGCATCAAAAATAAGACCTTGTGCCTATCCTATATTTCGCTAACAAAAATCTTTAATGACAGGAGAGCTTTGGCGAAAATTATTAATGACACTTAATGAGGACATCATTTTAAAGAATATAAAAGCTTTGTTATTTTCCCACATCGCTTCCTGCCACGAAAATCTGGAAATATTGAAACATATAAAACTTATTTTCATGCCGCCAAATACAACAGCAGTCTTGCAGACATTAGACCAAGCAATTATACAGTGTCTCAAAGTTGAATACCGACGTAAGCAGTTGTCAGCAATAGAGAGAGACAAGAACATGAAGCAGATCCTGAAGAGATGGCATTACTAGATGTGCTTCATTTTTTACATCAAGCTTGGGATTCGGTGAAAAATAAAACCATTTGCAATTGCTTTCAAAAGGTAAGCACATTTCAGTTACAAAAACAAATTGTTAAATTGATATTTATACAGGCAGGATTTATTTCGACATCGCTGGAGCTTGGTGATGGTGATCTTCAGGAAGAATGTGCCTTCGCTAGAAAAATAAAGTCAACATGCAACTGGGACGAATATGTGGTAATCGATGAGAGCCTGGATTGTTTCGGTACCTTGACAACAAAAGAGATAACAAGTGCTCTTCTGAATGAGCAGACTGAAGAGTATACTTAAGTAATGGGAACAATAAATTCCATTAATAAAAGTACACTAAAAATGTGAATTATAACCAAATTGCGGTTAAATGCTGCTGGCTGTTATTGGGTCGCGTAGTGCCCTCCAATCTTATGTTCAAGCGCCTTAGAGCTAGGCTCTGGTGACGCCTTTGAATCCATTTAAATTGGTCTAATTTTAAATATTTATGCTTTATTCTTATTGTCTATATTCGATAATAATCAATTCTATGATAATTCTCAGAATAGGAAGATATCCAATAGTTAGAAGAAGAAGATATTTTCTTCCAGTTTAGTTCTCATTAACTTATTGTATTATAAAAAAAAAAAATTTTTTTTACAGAAATTGCTACTTTATATGAATATTATATATATATATATATAAAATTACATATTCCCTTGTACCTTTGCTTATACCTTTCCGATTAATTAAAATATTGGCTTTCAGGATTAGCATCATAGAGACCTAGCTTCATTGTAGCTTGTTTTAATTTGGAAACAGTATGAATGTCTTTACGCGCTAATGCTACCAGCATATGATCTTTCCCCCAGTTGTCTCACCAGGGTTACGTATGGTCTATGGTTTTTATTTCCATCCATGTTGTTGCTCTTTCTTTACGACTTCGAACGCTAAGCCTATGATCAGACGTTTCACTGCTCCGTATATTACATGTGCTGGCCGGGCATCTTGGGTGGGGTGAAGGTTAGGCAGCTGTTCGACCTGGTTGACGAATCCTGATAATTTGCCACGTGTACCGTCATAGTCATTTAGTTCTGTAATCTGGCCTAATAATTGATTAAAATGGATCTCAGAAAGTTGTGGTACTGCCTTGTTGTAGGTTTTGGTATGCTTATAGATATACACAGTTTTTGAAGTTATTTTGTTTTATAAAAGTTCACGGAATTAAAAATTTTCATAAAATTATATTTGCGAACGCACGTAGTTTTGTTTGCGAATCAATATTTATTAGAAATCACTGTTTTTAATTCGCTGGTCAGGATTGGTAGTTTTATAGCATATCGTATAATTGGTAAGCACCCTACTTAAAAGTCTTCTTGTTGATCCTACCGACTGCGCCAATACATGTTCGCAATATTCAAAGGTAAAAAATATAGCTTTATTTAACTGAATAATTACAAATCTTTATTTTGAAGAACATCGGTCAATTTAATTTAGGTCTCAAACTCCAAGGCTCGATTTCGAGCTCATTAAATATGGACTTCGGACTTTAGAGTTTTAATGAGCTTTTGGAGTTGGTTTTCTTGCGCTCTTAGATTTTTTAGATTTAATTTATTGAAATTCAAAACTTTTGTTTTCGTGCTTGTGAGTCTGACGTGACAATTTGACAATTATGTTTAAATTAAGCATTGGATTTTTGATCTACTGGTGTGTGATTTTTTGGGGTTTTCAGTGACATCCTGTAGACGAATTTGGGTTTATTCCACTCGGCCTTGCTTTGGGTTTATTCCATTGTATGACAGTTGCTGTGTGTTAATGAGTGTAGGCATGCTTAAGACTAAGTGGCTTATGGATATGTCACTCCCCCAACCATTGGCAACATATTCAACATATATCCAACATATTCATTAAACCCTAAACCAACAAGTACGCAACCATTTATTTTGTCATTGAAATGTACATTTTAGATATGTACAAATGTATATAAACATATACAATGGGGTAGCAGGCTAGGCCAAAAGAAGGGGTCAAGTCGTTTTCCAACTTAATCGATCAAACTCTCACAATGTTTGCTTAACTAGTAACTTGTTTGATTACATCGAATACCTTACCATTACTATGCACATAAGCACTTGGAGTGTAAACATTCCAAACGATAAAAATGCTAATGTCGTTAGTGCAATGTCCGATATGTCCTTAAAATTTATTTCTTTCTTATTGTTTGAGAAATCGGTAACAGAATTCAGGCGCTCCGAATGTTCTTCATAATCGGATGTGTATTCCTTTTGAGGATGATCATATCCTTAAAGAAGTTTTAACATAAGATATATAGATAAACGATATTTATATCTTGAGATATACCATTTTTATTGTTTTTCTTCGAAATTAAGGCAATATTATCCTTGAAGTTAAATTTGTTGTTGGATTCGCCAGGAGACTGTAAGATAAGATAAATATGTAAGATAATTCATCCGCGAAGGAATCAGTGTTAACTTACAATGAAATAAGTTCTGGGGGCCAATGAAGGGGCATCCGTATAAGCATAGCCAGTAATGTCTCCGTAATCATATTCTTCGGTTGCTGCGGAACTCGGCTGATTTAAATCGGACGACCTTCGATATCGATTCCCACTTCCATAGGAATAGTGACTAATTTCCTTTACATTTGTATCGCGGTTATACATAGCCATTAAGCTGTACAAATTTCCAAAAATATATATAATTAAAAACATGTTTTACAAACCACCTTAAATTGTCATGCCCTTTGGAAAGTGGTTAAAATTGTGTACCCGTTTATTGTAGATTAAAATGGGATATAATACTATACTAGATTCGTTGAAAAGTATGTAACAGGTAGAAGAAAGCGTTTTCAACCATATAAAGTATATAAATTCCTGATCAGGATCGATCAGGCCCTATCCGCCACTCCATCCGTCCGTATGAACGTCGAGATATTTTGAACAATATATGCTAGAGACGCCCATTCTAACGCCCACTAGCCGCCTTAAACTGCCACGTCCACACTTTCGCAAAATGCTGTGACCTTTTGTCATTTTTTTGTTTATTAATTTTGTAAGTTTCTATCGATTTGATAGACACCAGCGAGGGCAGACGTGATTTTCGTGGAACTGGGATGCGAGTAGCAAACCACATGTTCCACAGTGTACCGACAGCGGTCGCGTGAATCGGACTACACCGACAAAGAGGCAATCAAGTAAGCGTTAGATTTCCCCAGAGAAGCAGCCAGGGAAACACATTATCTTTTAATAAAGAAATCGTGTGAACATTATCTACCGCATTTTTCATTCCTCACTGCACTGCAAGACCTTACTTCGTCAGAGGTTTCACATTCCCGCAAAAGGCGGCTGAGAAGATCCACCAGGTTAAGGACAAGTACAAGGACCCAGGAGTCAGCACCTCAAACAGATTTGCCACACTGCCTATTGAGAGCGGCAAAGAGAAAATGGATGAATCTGAAGAATAAAAGAATGCACCCATGCCTTCCCCAATTGTAATTCCATGTCCGTGATTATGTCTGTCAAATAGTCGCAGCTGACAGCTTCTCATACAAGGCCACTGGAGGAGAGTGTGTCCGACCTACCGCATAATTGTGGATCGAGAACATGGACAAGCATCGAATGGCCTTCCGCACGGTCCAGCTTAAGGAGAATCGGGCCTTCCTTCTCAACGGCAGCTTGGTTCATAACGGAGGAATTAAAAGTTCTCGGACACACTGTCTGAGACTTAAAGAATGCGATATATAGAACCACCAAGTCCAACGGCAATGTTTTTTGTTAACCTGGAACCAGCCGCCAATAAGAAGAAGGTTTTTGAAGCCAATAAGAAGAAGGTTTGTGAAGTAACCAGACTATGCCTCGCTGTGGTGACTGTAGAAAAGCCCAGGAAGTTTGTCAGGGCTTCGGGAATTACCAGAAATATTCCAAACTGCATTACACTTGTGTCAAGTGCGGTCAAGAGCATGCCTCTGTGGAGTGTAAAACATCAAAAGGCGTTCGTGCTACTTGTGGCAACTGTGGAGAGGTGCACACAGCGTTATACCAAGGCTTTTGAGTATAGATTGAAGTCAAAAGGAGGGCTGGCCCAAAGCCAGCCAAATGAGGCCAATGATCCCACTGGTTTCAAAGTGCCAGTATTCATTTGTTGACGGAGCCAGACAAAATTAGTATAGCAGCAGCATACTTGACGCCACAATAAGCTATCCCGATTTGTCCTCGCAGTTGAACAACCCATGTTTATTTTGGGCGGAGATTTCAACGCCAACCACACATTTTGGGGCTCAGGGACTGTAAGTCCCAAATACTTTTCAAATGTATTAGGAATAGTTGCAGTGTCCACTCACCGAGGGAACCTACTTACTGGCCTACTGACCCCACAATGTTTCCTGATCTCTTGAACTAAGCAGTAAGCAGTACCAAAACTTTTTTGTGTTCGGATCATAGCATGGTCAAGATCCTCTTAAAAAGTTGGTACATACGGTCCTCATCTCCATTGAAGCTTATGAGGCGCTACATAAATATCAGCATATGCTGGATCGTAGATCCTCAGCCGGGAATCCAAACTCCGGAGGAAATTGATGATGCGGTAGAGAGTGTCACCAGAATAATCCACTTGGGAACCAACCTTGCAACACAGGCAGTTAATGAAGCGCGGCGAATCATATAGCACGCAGAGATACCTTTCTCTGGTCAACAGATTAGTTACCATGGTGAAAAAGAGGAGAAAACTGGGTCTGGCAGATCAGCATACGCCGGAATGACACGACAGCATACAATCGAGCATGTAAAGAATTCAACGAAATGCTTATAGACCTTAAAATTAATGCTCTAAGAGCTTATCTGGTCTATCGTTAGGCTCAAGACATAATCTTTGGAACGCCACCATATACCTCAGATGGCCAGTGAAGAGGGTTGCGCCAGTTAAAACATCTGCAGATATATGGTGTCACTCTAGTCAAGAAAAAACGCTTCTGCTGAACACTTAAGAGGCAGCTTCCAGCCGTTTGACTTGTGTGCCCCGCAAGACCTAGACGACACCATACAGTTCTTGAATTTCTTAAATTCTTAAATTCTTGGTGATGAAATTTAACAAGAAATCAACAGTTTGAAGATATCTTAATTAATTAATTAATTAATGAAGTAGAATTAAAATTAATTATCCTTAAAATCTTAAGGATACCACCGCATAGACACTGCAGTTATAAAGCAGCTCTCACCGGACTTTATTAAAAATCAAAAGGTTATTATGATTCAAAGTCTTGGACTTGTTCATTTTCCATCACAGTGGATAAGTGCACAGGTCATTGTTATCCCAAGACCGGGCAAGCCCGATGCGGAACTGTCGTCCAATCAGTCTCCTAACCATCCTGTCTAAGATCTCGACTTTAGCTTTAGAAGGGGACATGGTGCTGTTCAGCAAGATTTTAAATGCTTTTGAAAACTAAGTGAAATGCACTGGTTGCTTTAAAAACATTCCATCAAAAACAAGCGCCTCCTGTACAAGGCGACAATTAAACCAGCGTTTAATCCGTACGGCATACAGACAGCTTCATTCACAAAAATCAAAAGATCGGAAAGAGCCGACAACAAATTATTAAGGCAGATAACAAATGCGCCTCTCTATGAGATTTTAACAAGATCCACGAACATGTGAACCCATTAGCTATCATCATGCTGATTTATGGATTTCAATAAATCAAAATCGACTGCTAAAGAGATGGCACCCTCTTAAAATATCATTCAAAGTTCAACATCCCCACTTCATCATAATACATCATCCCTAGACCACACCCCAACTCACACCTAAATTCACAATACGTGCTGTATTGTGAATCAAAAAATTTCAGATCAACAAACTTACTCAATAGCCAATGTTATCAAACGATTAAATTAATTACTCCCTGGGCAGATGTAAATAAAGAACTATAAATAAATAAAACCTTAATAGATAGTGTAACGCCCGAGGGCATGTCAACCAACCGAAAATAAATCGAACGAAGTGCCGCGACCACAATCTCAAAAACCCACCGCGTCCGGAACCAAGCCTGCGTGCTTAACCGCGATACCGTACAGTCTATGTGAGCGAGTGCCAGTGAGACTAATAGACAAATAGACACCCTCGAGAAGTGGACACCAGTGCGAACAGTTCGAAGAACTTAATCCGAAACCAGAAAGTTCCCAGTGAGTTCTCTCCATGTAGAGTGCGGGGATCTCCACGCTGTTAATTTATGCCCGATTAAAGATCGAATTCCTGCCGACAGCAACACCGATGGGGAACTTCGCAACCCTAGTGTATGATTCGGAGCAAACCAAAAAAGAATGAGCCCGACTCGCTGACCTGGAAAGGCGGTACACGGTCCGTCCCCAGCGGCCACCTCGCCGGTTTAAGTTCTGAAATAGATATCGAAACCCGTCTGGCATCCTTGTCTCTGCTTCTCCTCTATCAAACACGAGGCACCGGAAAAAATCGGCAAATGGGGTCTCCAATTCGTTGGGTATTCCGACCCACTAGGTTTTGTCGCGCAAGTAGAAAACCGCGCATTATCCTATGGCATAGACCTAGGACTCTTCCCGGGCCAAGGCATAACTGCTGATGAGCAGAGACGCTAATGCAGGAATTGCGGACGCCGAGGAGGCCGTACAGTCGAATGCTGCCAGCGACCACAGCACGGAAACGAGAGGTGTCCCCGCAATCAAAGGAAGCCAAGTTTCATAAGTCACGACATCGACAAGGTAGTCGGGCAACCTCAACTGTTCCAAGAAATCTGCCCGCAGATCAATCTGGCCGACACGTCGCGGGTGCAAGTCACCAAGCTACTAATGGCAGACGTAACGCTTGCACGAAAAAGAATTCTGTTCATGCTATGCTGAAGTTCTTGATCCTCCGGATTGAATTTTTGGCCAGCAAAGGTACCACCCTACGATGTGGAACGGCAAGCCTCACCCTGTCTCGACGAAGACCTGGAGATAGCGACCAGGATAGACATGATAACACGGAACAGATCACCCAAGCAGAACTACAGCCGCGACCACGAAGGACACCTCGCCCGATAGATAGCGCAAGGGCATCACTCACACCTTGGAACCACGGCTAGGCAACATCGAACACGACACAGGACCACGAAACGACCACGATACTCAGAGGACAACAGAGGACAAGACCAGATGAACAGGATGACCTTGGGCTACGGAACGGTGGAGGAGTACCAGAGCAGAACCACGTAGAGACCAACGACAGGACAAACAACGGAGGATACAATACAGAACATCAGGAAACGCCGGAGGAGAATAACATACGAACCCGACTCATCCTCTTCCGATCCCAGGGGAAACATACGGTTCATACTATAAACTTGTGCATACACTTAATGAGTTCAATTCGGGTTTTTGAATCTAACTGACTCGCTGCTGCGAGGGCCTCGCATTTTATTCATTCTTACATAGGTTCTTATCATCTAATTATATAATGCAGCGATTGTAAGACGCCGCAGTCTGCGTTGGTAAATGCAGCTGAGTTTTATTCTTAAATCTATGTTTGAGGCCTATAACCGCGCTAATCACCTCCCGCGTGGTCAAATCTCTTGACACTTCGGCAATAAGCCGCTGCAATCGTGCTTATCTGTAGTTGCCACTTATGCTGTCCAGTGACATGTTTATTGCAGCCCATAATTAGAACATATATAGTTTGCCTACTTATCATGTCTAAACACATATTTAGACACATACTTCAGAGGAGGAGACGCAGAGACAGCTAGTACCAAGCCCAAGCACCGAATAGCCGTGAGACCTACCGATCAAACAGCACTACTTCAGGAATAACCCGGCCATGCATCGAATCATAGACGAACAGGTGGACGCGTTACTAAAAGAGGGATGCATAGAGCCTTCAAACAGCCCCATAGTACCCTCTTAGTCCTGGACGGAAGAAGACCGGCCAATGACGCACGTGTGTGGACTATCGACAGCTGAAGTCAGTTGCGGACGCGTACCCACTACCTAGTATCAACAACATCCTAGAGAGAATGATAAACGCGAAGTTCATTTCCAAGCCAGATCTACGCTGAAAGACGAGCATGCCCCGCTTTTACACTATCCGGACGCGGCCTATTCCAATGGCTGTTTATACCCCTCGTGATTCACTCAGCAACTGCACCTGTCGACCAGCACGCGTTTTCATAACTCGAAATCATCGTCATAGAAGCCAGCCTAGAGAACCTGTGCAAGGTTCTCTAACGTTTAAAGAGAGCACACCTGCGGATCAACAATGGGAAGTGTTCTCTCTTCAAGCGAAAGCTGACCTACCAAGGAGACGTGATCAGCGACAAAAGTATCCACACCGATCTAGACAAGGAGCTGCCATACGGAACCTGAACCCACCCTCCAACGAGCCTGCGAGAGCTGAAAAAGAACCAGCGGTGGAAATGGGAACAGGGCCAAAAGCGTGCTTTCGACCTCCTCTAGAGCCTATTGGCAGACGCTCCCGTGTTGGCACTTCTCTGTGCCATCAATTATGGACTCGGAGGGGTACGGACTGGGAAATTGATGACCCCGAAAGAGTCATTGCTACGTAAGGTAAAAACTCTATGCCGAAGCACTGAACTACCCGCCTATAGGAAATGCCATCGAATGAAGTATTCGGAAGCTCTGTTGTTACCTCGAGGGCTGTAGGTTCGACGTGATTACTGATCACCTGGCCCTTCAGTGGCTAAATCAGATCGAGAATCCAACGGGTAGGATTGCGAGATGGGCTTTGAAGCTCCTGCAATATCAATATGACGTGCACTACCGACGCGGGAAGGACAACATGTTGGCAAGTAGTAATAATGGAAGTTACAGAAGGTCCGCAAAGAGCCACAGAACTTACCAGACTTGACCATCGAAAACGGAAAACTCTATAGGCACCTCGGGCATCGCCCCGACGCCCAAGTTTATATCCCCTGGAAGCTGTGGGTAGCAACCGAGCATTCTTTAGGAGTGACACGACGCTCCCACGGGAATCTTAGCCTAGACTTAGAACTAATTAATTCCTTCTCCACGATTACTTCGCAGGACTTGGCAAATCCCTCCCGTTCTCGGATTGAAACCGCTGACACCGTGTCCGGTCGTCCACACCGATAGCAAAACAGCCACCTCTTTACCTCTGTGCAACCACGGAATCAATGCTCCATGCTCCCACAGTTCCTGCTCTCGATGCACCTCACTCACCCGCATTCTGCCTTGTTCCCCATACGAATCACGTCCTCGTCAACCGAAACTCTGTTCTACCTCAACGCACTCCTCACGAAGCTCATCAACGGTAATCACCTCCACCGCGTATACGTATCGCGCTATTCGGTCTCTCAAGCCTTTATTAGCCACCCTTACCAAATGCCGTTCCGGCATTGGCTTTTTCAGGCGTGAGGCAATTTGCTGCATGGAATGGATATATTTGTCAGCGCTTTCCCCCGGCTGTTGTTCGCGTTGAAGCAGCTCGAGAATCCGTTCGTCGTCCGTCTTGTGACTCCATCATCGCCTTGCGCTACTCGGGCCAGGTGAATTGAATTGAATAAATATGAAAATATAAAGGATAACACAAACTAAACGAAAAGCAAAAAATAAGATGAATGATATACAACAGAACACTGAACAAAATTTCCTCACGGACTACCAATTTAAATTGTTCCTTTTAAGATTTAACCTAGGGAGATGAAGCTGATCATCGCCGGTGGCCGTATTCGTCCTGCGCAATTTTCCCAAAACTTAAACTTTCAGTCCTTCACTAACCGTATGTGTACTGGAGTAGCTATGTACATATGAAAAATTTTTGAGTGCTCGAGTTACCATAACAGCGACAACCTTGTCTTTCATCACGAACTCATCTCTACTCTGTGCATATCAACGATCGGGAACATAAGCACCGAAGAATATTAATAGTGACATACATAAAAATCTAAGAAAAAGCTTTCGTCTCTACTTTGTGAGCATCGACTAACGGGATACAAAGCTCTAAAGTGTAACCATAGAAGCATACATAATTGTTTTTCAATGAAGCTTTATCATTGTGAGTTATACCATCTACTTGATCGTTTAAATTATCCGCATAAATAAATCATCTATACAATTAAATATAAGAAGGATTCAGATGTACATACACAAGTGTATGGACGCACATCGTAGCCTCCCACCGTGTCGACCTAAGGCAATTTGGTAACTCGAGCCCCGTGAATCTACTGGAGTCAAGGGAGGTTGCCCTTGAAGACTCCTGATACGAGGAACGCGGCCCTCCCTGCGCCCAGCTATTCGAAGCTGATTTGCTGGAGGACATCGGATTCGCCTCGGGGCAGATTCCTGGTGTAGTGGACAAGTACGTTTCCAAAATATATCTGTATATAGCAGACTGGCTCCACGGAATATTTATTTCCCGACTGGCAATGTAATATTACACGGAGCCCTTTATGTCGGCAACCTGGTTATTCTAGTGAAAATAGAAAAAAAAAAAATACCTTTACGTGAATCTAAACTTATGAACTCACTATTTTTAACAATTTCACACACAGATACTTAATTCCAAATTACCTTGGCGGTGACCTGCAGTCACGTCGGTATGCTGCGATTAAGCTATGATTTGCTATAAATCATGGTCCCCGCCATATACCTAATCCTCTCCCGACTTGGGTCATCAGACATAATCCGGCCCATTAAGAGTAATCCCGGAGCGAACCGGGATAATTCGAAACGCCAGATCGCCCAACAGGATTCCCCAAAGCGGGCCGCCCAGACTAAGGCCCTATCGTCGACTCCAACTGTAACAAACGAATATTAAAAAACTTCTCTTTAACTATAATAGTGACCGCATCAATATTTATATTATTAATTATTATTTTATTTAGTCATATTGCAACAAAATTGGCCAAAACTCCAAATATGAAAATTTGTTTCTTAGATTAAAATTGATTTTTGCCCGTAAATCGTCTAGCACAAGAATATACACGTTTTCGTTTATTGTTTTTACTCAATTCTATTTTTTATATTTTTTACGCTGTCAATTTTACGGAAGGGGAAAGTGGTTAATTTTGACCGTCACCAAAAAAGTGCCTGCATAGTGCAAAGCCAATGTGTGGCCGTTTCGCATCTTGTTATTTTATTGTCCTGGTTTCTACGGCATGATGTTAGTGAGAAGCAATCGTCCAGGCTGTGATCTTTCACATTTACTAAGACTGGTGGCAAGAATGGCTACGCAAATCAGATGTTCTGTTACTTTCCACCTGATTGCTGTAGTGTACGTAGTTCGAAAGTTTCTAAGTAAACGGAATTTTAATATTAGGTGGTAATAACTACTTAAAAGGATCGTGTACTTCCATCGCTACGGATTAGCACTCTTGCTATGCTCGGGTTTAGCCAACACGTGTGAAGATAATCTACAGATTCAGATAGTTATTGGGAATTTTGGATGTTAATAATTCCCTAAGTCTTTACCCTCCCTACGATGTCAGCAAGGGTTGAGTCCGAATTTTCGAGGCGCGCTTTGAAATCTCCCCCGAACCGAGGACTTAGTCCCCAGAATATCATCAAATTTCTCACTCAAATTACTTTAATTTCCCTCAAAATCTAGTTCTTCGAGCTTGTTAAGAATTCTTCTGATTTTTTCTTGCGCCTCATAAATGCAACCCTTATTCATCAGAGGTAACGTTTCCAGAATTCTTAGTAGCCATGATAACAGCAACAACAACAGATGTATGTTGTTGTTATGTAACCAACGGAGTTACGTTTGTTGTTCATTGCCTTAAATTGTATCTGAATATTGCATGCGCAAATTGTTGTTAAACAACACAATTATCAGCACTATTTATTGTTTATGCACAAATCATGTCGGGGTCACAAAATATTGCGCTAATAAGCTTCTTTATTAGCAATTTTAAAGCAATGAAAAGATTATGTTTACGTAGCCATTTCGAAGGATAAGATTTTATTTGGCTTAGCGAACGAGATTATGCATCACAGACAATCCTCAAATGTTGCTAAGATCGGCAGCTAAAAGGATTCGGAGCAATCCGATCAATCGGATGAGGAGGGAGTCCAGCTTGAGATATATCTGCACTGATTTCACAACATGTGATTCCAACTGTCTTGATTAGTTTACCACTACAAAGAAATATTGAGTCCAGACTACCGGCGAAATTTGGCCCTTCAGATACAGAATCTTCAGTGCCAAGCCACCTGTGGGTGGTTCCACCTTATATGTATACAATTGCAAAGAAAAGCCAATAACATACAAGTGAAACAATTTAAATTTTCTTACTCTTTTTTCCCGCATAAGCTCAAAAATAGGACAAAAAAGCTTCGGGGAAATAACAGTTCCCTAATGTGGCCACACTACAGCACCATCCTTCTCTTCTACTTATACGTTCTCCTGTTCTGCTTCCAAAAACTAACATTTAAGCCCACTATCCCCTACTAAATTGCAAGAGGCTTGCGTAGCAAGAGAGAGACAGAGAGATTCTGCTAAAGCCGGAGATACATAACTCTGTCCCAGGTATATACAATATACAGGCATAATCGTCCCTCCAGACATTGAGGTGGAGTCTTAATTGCGGTTAGGTCTACTCTTACGTAAAGGGAGGTAGTTTTCAGTGAATCCTTTTACGTAGAATTCATATGCGCAAAGAACTATTTTTCCGATATCAGCTTTTGATCCCGTTTCTGTTTTTATTACATGCTCTTGCATTTAGTCGTCTTTTCAGAATATCGCCAGACATCTATGAAATTTAAAGTCCAGACTTTGTACAAAATGTAAAGATACTGATTTTCAGTCTTTCTTTTCTTAATGTTTGTAACGAATTGATTTTATTATTCACCATCACTTTTGGTAAACTGTACGGGCTTCTAGACAGCTCGATACATCCTTTTTGTAATAGCTCGTCGACCTTGGTGTTGATCTCCACCTGCATTTTAGGGTTCTTCGGGCAGTACCGCTGCTTGACTGGCTGATGTTCCTTGTACTCTTCCTAAACTGGTCAACTCCGACCTCAGGAATTCATCCGAGAAGTCCGTAGCTGACACTTTCTCCCGTGGACTGCTTTGCCCCGCTGAGTCAACTGGTATTGTTACGCTCATTCCAGCGCATTCCATTCGTGCTTCCACTGTCGTTAGGAAATCCCAACCCAATACCAGAGCGTCGATTATATTGTGTAAGATCAGCAGTTGCATCCGAACGGTCCTCTCTCCGAGTCCTATGTTGACTTCGACCAGCGATGTGACTTCTTCATACTTCTCTCCCATTCTTACTTCTCTCCTCATAGGTAAGTCCTCCCATGCCGTCTGCAACCTGTCCGCCAGCTCCTCGCTAATAAAGCTAGCCGTGGCTCCAGTGTCCACCATGACCTTAATCTGCACTCCATCTATGAACACTGTGGCGGACAGTTAGACCGATTCTCCCGCAGGTCCAGCAAAAATTTATCGGCCGGACACTGCACTCCTGAGACCAATGGCCCTGGCCACGGCATCTGTGGCAGGCTTGTGCCTGCTTGTGTCTCGCCTGTCGTTGTTGTTCCTCGACGGGCCTGCGGTGTCGTCCTGGCACCTCCTGCACACCGCGTTCTGTTCTCCCCTTGGGAAGTCCCGCTGGTGGCGGGCCCTGTGAGTCCGGTCTAGATCAAATCGTTACTCCATTCTCGCACCTGCTTTGCCACCTTTGCGTAGTCCTGCGGCGCTGCCCTTGCGGTCTCCCGCCTATCACGGCTGGCTTCCCGCCGCTCCCTTCTTTCACGGCTGCCGTTTCGGCGTTCCTGTCCGATTTCCTGCCTTTCGGACCTGCTTCCGCTGGCCTCCGCCATGCTAGCGAAGTCGAGGCTCCTCACCAGGGCTTCTCCACCGGTGACTTTGACTTCTACGGCCGGTCTCCTTCCGTAATCCTTTTCTAGAGCTTTCAGAATTCCGACTGATTCTGGCTCATCTGTGGTCTGGTCGATGAACTCGGACAAAGTCTTCCGCATCTCCTCGACCAAACCTTCCATCTTGATTCTGAGTGCACTTGCTATGGCGGGAAAGTCATTTCGCTGCTCCTGCGGCGTTTTTCCAGCAACGCCTTGCCTTCGTTGTCCCGTGCTTCCTTGACAACGGACCACGTGCTGGCTCGAGCGGGATTAGGATGTTATGGGGCAGGTTTTATCGTCCACGGTTTGAGGCAAACCTCGGCCTGGGACCAAATTTGGCGACCACTGACTCCGCTGTCCCTTTCGAGCACGCCAGGTCCTTCTCCTCCATTCCCAGGATCACTCTTCACTTGCAGTACTCGTCCTTCCGTGTCCTGCGGGCCTCTTGCTGCCCGACGCTTTCACTTTTTATTCTTTTCCGACTTATCCGCGCGTTCTCACTCCCGAACTCCTTTCTTCAACGCTCCGTCTTACTTTGTGCATAGCAGCAACCAAGCCTCTCGGGCTGAGAGGTGACCCAGCGAGCGCCACTAGTTGCGCCCTCTCCTCGGCGAACCTGGAGCAGTGCAGTAGGATGTGCTCTGCGGTTTCCACTGCGTCTGTGCAATAAAGGCACTGGGCTGTATCCTCGTGGCGGAACCTAAATAGGTACCCTCGAAAACAGCCATGGTCCGTGAGGAACTGGGTCATGTGGTAGTCCACCGTTTTGTGCTCGCAATAAGCCCACTCCGTTAGTTCCGGGATGAGTTTGTAAGTCCAGAGTCCCCGTTGTGACTCTTGCCACCTGGTCTGCCATACTCCTCGAATCCACTCTCTGATCTCTAACTGAGTATATCCCTCACTCGCAAGGTATTTGCCCTTTATGTCCAGGTCAATGGGTGTAATGCCTGACAGAGCGTGCGCTGCGTCGTCCGATATGGTTCTAAAGCCTCTGATTAGCCTGAGATCCATTGTCCGTGATACTGCGCGGGCACTATCTAGATAGGTTTTTTTGGTGGAAACGCAGCTCCAGATAGGCGCAGCGTAAAGCAGCGTTGCCTTTGAAACCGCCACTAAAAGTCTCCTAGCCGGCAGTCTGGGTCCTCCCACGTTGGGCATGTTTCTCGCCAAGGCTGCTGCTGTCATTGCCGCTTTTTTGCTGGTATACCTTGCGTGAGCCTTGAACGAGAGCCTTCGGTCTATTAGAACACCAAGGTATTTCAACGTTTCTGCTGAGGCGATTTCAACTCCTTTGACTTCCACACGCATGCACTCAACGGACTTTCTGCTGCTCAGCAGGACTACTTCGGTCTTATGCGCAGCTATATTAAGTCCGACTTTCCTGAGCCATTCTATGACCGCCGTGATTGCCACGTTACTTTTGTCCTGGAGCTCCGGTATTGTCTTGGCGACCGCTGTTACCGCAACGTCGTCGGCGAAGCAGTGCAGCTCCACACCTCTGGGCTTGCTAATGCTCAGTATTCCATCATACATAGTGTTCCACAAGATCGGTCCTAGTACCGACCCTTGGGGAACACCTGCGGAGACTTGGTGGCTTCTTGGACCATCTTCTGTTACGTACCATAACACACGGTCCCTGAAGTAGTTGCCAATTACGCCTCTTATGTAGTCGGGAATGCCCAAGTTGCGCATTGCGCCGAGGATATTGGGCCATCTCGCTGTATTGAATGCGTTCTTGACGTCTAGCGTGAGGATGGCACAGTACTTCTTACTGCCGCCTAACCATCGGTTACCGTCGAGTGCTTTCCTGGCAGCGTCTGTTACGGCTTTGAGAGCGTCGAGCGTACTTTTCCGCTTTCGGAAGCCATACTGTTGGCCCTGAAGGCCTGTAGGACTTTCAGTGATTAGCTCAATCTCGCGTACAGTATGCGCTCACAGAGCTTGCCAACAATGTCCAACAGACACAACGGTCGGTAACTGCGTGGAGCATTTGCGGGCCCCTTGCCTTTCGGCAGAAGGACCAGCTTCATCTTTTTCCAGCGCTTGGGGAAAACTCCGTCCAGCAGACACTGTTGGAATGTATCCCTGAAGACCTCCGGTCTTGCGGTGGCGGCTGCTTTGACGATCACGCCCGGGATACCATCAATGCCCGGAGCTTTGTTCGGTCTGATCCTCTTTGCTGCTTCGACGACTTCGCATGTCGTGATGCACGGGAAGTCAGAGGCGGGGGGGGTCAACAGCGGGTTGCCATAACGTGTGTTGGCTTAGAAATAGTTCCGACACGATGTTAGCCAGGGCGGCTGGGTCCTGAGGAGATTTTGCACCAGCGGAATTGAGTTTTTTCCTTACGACTTTGTTGGCGAGACCCTAGGGGTCGTCATCTACGCTATCAATCAGGTCCTTAAATGCATTCGCCTTTGCTGCTGATATGCCGTTCTTTAGCTCAGTTCGCTACGCTTTATATAACTCAATGCACTGGGAGTGGTGCGGTTGCCCTCTAGATCGCTGCGCTTGCCTCCTCGCCTTGATGCATTCCGTCTGAAGCTGGGGCTTTCGTTTCGTGTTCCTTTTTCTCGGCATCACCGCATCACACATTGCTCTGAGCCTATCCATGAGCGCTGTCACCATGGTCTCCGCGTGTCCAATTATGGACTCCATGCCCTCGATCTGGTATGCCAGCATGTCTTCATCCAGTTTCCTAATGTCCCATACCGGTCCTAGCGCACATCTTCGCTGTTTGGGTGACGGCCTCATTGTTCGGGCACCGAACGTGATTAGGTTATGGTCGCTCAGCGTTATGTCCTCATGGACTATCCAGTTCGAGCTAGCCACTAGAACTCTGCTAACAAAGGTGACATCAATGAAAGATGTACCTCTGTCATTATTGAACGTCGGTTTGAGCCCGTCGTTTAGCAATACGAGATCTAGCAGGTTCATGGCATCGATCACTGCTCGTCCTCTTGTGTTAGAGATTCGACTGCCCCATTCTGTAGCCCAGGCATTGAGGTCACCTCCGATGACTGTTGGTCTGCGCCCACTTGCATGGTTAACTCCTCGAATTGTTCGGGACTGTCGCTAGGTGGAGCATAGCACCTGTAGAAGTGGATTCCTCTAATGTTGGCGTATGCTATGCCGCGCACTGGTACGGTATCCCACTCCTCTACCAATAGACTGGATGTACATTTAATGGCCGCCTTGCCTGTCTCATCGAGTAGCACTCCTGAGTTACCCACACCAGGTAGGTATGGTTCACTCAAAAGCACTACGTCCGCATGGCGCTCCTTCGCTGAGTCAGGAGGTTCTGTGCTGCTGCGCAATGGTTAACGTTGAGCTGGATGATGTTAATTTCTTCTGGCATTATTTTGACGGCTATTAGCTCCTTTGGTATTAGCTTTGTAGGTGGGGCATGCAAAACCACCCGTCGCGTGGTTCTTGTCCACGTCACTGCTGCAGATCAGGCATCTTGGTTGGACTACGCAGCCCTTTGCCTTATGCCCATGCTCGCCGCACCGTAGGCAGCAGTCAGAGCGATCGACTGACTTGCAGTTAGGAGCTCGGTGGCCGAATTCGAGGCATCTGAAGCATCTTATTGGGCGGACGTCTTGGGCTATGCGGCAACGCGACCATCCCACGGTTACAACGCCCCGGTTGATGACCGCAATGGCATCGTTCGCGCACATTAGCACAGAGGTTATCTGGGTCCCGTCACGCATCCTGCGGAGGCCTCTTACATCCTCTGGTTCCAGGCGGATGCCCTGAAATTGGGAGACCAGGGAATTATGAAGGTCCTAAGCCGTCGTAGCCTAGTCCGCTGCAGATTAGCGCAGTCCTATGCGCGCCCGTGCGAACCGAAGCAATCTCTTTGAGCGTCGATTCTAGCTCATTTTTAAAGTTGGGGATGACCTCCGCTTTACCTTCTAATTCAAGAAGTAGTTCTCCCTGTTGCGTCCTCCTTATTTTACGCACGTGCTTGCCGAATTCGCTCAGACTCGGTTCTGCTTTCATCTTCCGAAGCATATCCGCGTACGTAACCTCACCTTTTTTTTTCAGGATTAGCGCCTCAGGTTTTTTGCGCAGGCGCTTGGGCTTCACCTTAGCCCATTCTTCGTCCTTGTTAGCGTCCTTGGCGACAGACGCATAACTTTCCGGTTTGGAGTCAGCCGTCGTGGGTACCGCCTTACCGGTGGATTTCGCGGCAGATCGATGATTGTCCGTTTTGGGGACCTGCACATTCGGTAATGCCTGTCTGGATGGCGCCACCTGGCTGCGCTTCGTTTTTTCTGCCTCAGTCTGTGTGGCAGTACTCCTTGGCGGGGGCTTCTTGTTGATGCCCTCCTGTAACTCAATTGCTCTGTTATTGAGCGCCGATAGGTCCAATAGCACGCCCCTATCCTCGCTGGTTACGTGACGCCTAGTCTCGAACGAGGATAGCATGGCGGTGATCTTGGCTTTCATCATGTCCAGGATGCCCTGCAGGTCCTCATTCTGGAGCGTCGTGGTCAGTTCTGGCGAGCGATGCGGCGATCCTGATGGGGACTTCGCTCCCGCCCTTTGGGCCGGCACGCTGATGAAATCCATTGTCTTCTGGCTTGTGGCTGTCGTGGAGGCTGTAGTGGCCAGAGTCTCCACATCCACAGCTGCACTGCATTCGCTAGTTTTCGGCGGCGGGGGGCCTGCTCGCTCACCTCCCGCTCCCTGGATTGGGGTTCCGACTCCTCTTATAGGGGACCTCGATAGCCTACCACTCCTCCTGAACGGGTCGTTGTGTGTTGTGTTTTTTTTTTTTATTATTATTTTTTTTTTATTATATACGGCAGGAAAATGAAATCTTCTAAAGATACCATCTAACGTAATTGGATGGCATGCACGATTCATAACCCTCAGCTGAGGGCTTATGCCTACGTACTAAAAAAAAACCTCCGCTCTCTCTCCTGTCCTTGTCAAGCTCACCGGGACTGCCAGTCAAGGTATTTCATCGGTGAGCAGGATGTGATGCCAAGTTGCACACCATCTTCTTTTGCGGTGCACAGCAGCGCCTTTTTACGACCAACTGAGCGTACAGTCGTAGAGTTCTTGCCCCGCCAACATACGGGAGTACTCCTTATCTATAGTTCCGATTGGCCATCTCGTCCTTATGGACACGCTTCATCATGGTGACGATGATCACGTGAGCCCCATCCCAAAGGATTTCGTCCGCCATCATAGCAGCAACCAAGCCTCTCGGGCTGAGAGGTGACCCAGCGAGCGCCACGAGTTGCGCCCTCTCCTCGGCGAACCTGGAGCAGTGCAGTAGGATGTGCTCTGCGGTTTCCACTGCGTCTGTGCTATAAAGGCACTGGGCTGTATCCTCGTGGCGGAACCTAAATAGGTACCCTCGAAAACAGCCATGGTCCGTGAGGAACTGGGTCATGTGGTAGTCCACCGTTTTGTGCTCGCAATCAGCCCACTCCGTTAGTTCCGGGATGAGTTTGTAAGTCCAGCGTCCCCGTTGTGACTCTTGCCACCTGTTGTGCTGTGTTGTGTTGTGTTCACGGATGAACGCGTTGATCTTGCCCGGCACGATCTCCCTATCTGTCCCATCGTGATTTTATTCTATGGGGATTTTGGAGATCCCGTTCTTATGTGAACTGTCCAAGAACCGTACAAGATTTGAAAACCAAAAACCAAAATCCAAATGGAACTTGCCAACCTAACACCTGCTATTTTAACAAGAGTCACGACAAAGGCCAGAAATCGGTTTACGAAATGTTTGGTGAATGGGGGACGTCACCTATCAGATTTCATCTTTAAAAAAATATATAAATAAAAACTTCAGACATGTACCTAAATTATAAAAATAAATAAATATTTTCCTATGTCTACAATAGTTTTAATTGAGTTCTGAAAAAAAAATAAATTATGCTGCCTCATTCTGTAGTAGCTAGAGGAATCAATGCTCTTGTTAAGGGCCCGTTCCAAGGTGTTCGGATCGCTTACACGTGGTACGCATATTGGTGGAGACGTGGTGAATTTTTGGGGATCGTCTGTCACCATTTTGGGTGCCACATTCTTCAATATCAGGATCAGTATCCATTATTCTCTGCTTCAGTGGACAAAAGTGCAAACCGATTGTTTTTTTAAGGCGAATGGGTAAAGTAATGAGGGCTGCGACACGGCTTTTCGTTTCCTATTGATAATGCGATTATATTTTTACAATGTGCATTTCGCTTTAAGTGACTTATTGGGCAGTGATGTCAGTTCTGTTGGCAGGTCATTGACATAAGGCGCGGTTGAGCAGCCGGTATATAGTCCAGGTAACAGTGGAATTGATGTTTCTGCTGATTGATACCATCGAGCTGGGGACTGCATATTTGATTGGCATTCCGCCCATGGTAGAGGATATATCTGCACGGCTAGTGCGAAGATGGGAGCGTATTTCTCGTGGGTCGGTCCCAGCTACTTTACTCATTCTTTGCTAAATCGCGAATGAAAAAATGAATTCTCCAATGCATGAAAATATACTTCTTTAGTATAAAGCAATTGATTGATGCTTACGATCAAAAGTCTGAAAAGTAACTTGTAACAGCCTACCGCTTGCGCAGGGCGCAGAGCGAAGGGTAAAAGCAACACAACTTAGTACTTGCTTTGCCGATAATCCGTCACCGCAGAGCAGTGACCAATAATTTTTTTTACACTGACTTTTGGAAAACTTTTGACTCTTATATAAAATTTTTTTCTTGTATTCTCCGAATCACATGCGGTGTCCCACAAGACAGCCACCTTGGTCCGCTTATTTTTGTCTTACTTATTAACGACCTTCCTTTAGTAATAAAACATTCGGGTGTACTTACGTTACGCAGGCGATGTCAAATTATAACATATATTGCCATTTGGACTTAAAATCCGATCTTGATAGCTTTTAAATATGGTGCCGTGATAACGTACTAAACTTCAAGTGTAAAGTTATGAGCTTGTATCGTGTCAACCTAATATACAAGTCTTACACATAAAGGGACGCTCTTTAGGCAGAATATCACGGGCTTATGATCTTGGTGTTCTTCTGGACCCTAAACTAAAATTTTCAGACCATATATCGACTATTGTCAATAAGGCCAGGGGTGTGCTTAGCTTTTCTAAAAGGTGGCAAAGGAATTCTTATTCATTTCGATTGTCCGATTCTTGAGTATGGATCACCTGTTTGGAGTCCTTAATACGTAGTTTACTCAGAGAGCATTGAAATGGCAAAAAAAAAAAACTTCATTTTGTTTGCCTTTCGACGCCTAAATTGAGATGCAAACCTTATTTTAATAAATTTACGTTCCCTAGCTAACCGTGGAACGATGCTTGGAACAGTCTTTATTTGTAAGCTTATTCGTGGTGAAGTTGATAGGGACTATCGGTCGTACCTCCGTTACATAGCACTTAGCTTCCTACTGGCGAACGATATCACGTGCTCTCCGTCGTTCCCGTCCTGACTGCCTGCTGCTTCGGATTTCTCTCTATCTCTCATCTGACCACTCACCCGTACTCTTCAACATTTTTCGGCAGCCAGAAATTAAGGAATGGCCGCATCATGTTACAACATCAGACACAAACTGGTTAAAGTATAAAAAATATGTCAGCACACACTTAGAACTCAATCCTATGCTAGACACAAATTAAGATATTGTAAGTTCTGTAAAAACATTTGAGTCGATAATAACAAAAGTCGCTAGTGCTGCAACACGCCAAATTACTTCTAAGCAACACTTAAGATATGGGACTACGAACAGGCAAATCGAGAACTTAGTGCTAAAAAACGACGTCTCCGACAAGAGTGGAAAACCCATAGATCACCAGCCACAAAGCACCGGCTAAAGACGGCAACACGCGCCCTAACGAAAGCTCTTGAGAATGAGGAGGATAAAGAACATCGCTGGTATATTGAGAAACTATCGCTGACAAACACAAGGCAGCTGCAGCTCATCATAAATTTGAGTTATTTTATTTATCGCTCTTATACATTGCTGTGTGCAGCAATAGATTTTGCATTCCCTTTATGATATGTTCATTTCTCTCAATAGAGAGCGAGCACAGCTGTTTTAATCTTTATTCTGTAAAACTTGCTCAGTTGCCTTTGCATAGCAAGTTCAGTTACCAATCATGTGTTGATCGCATTGTTATTGCTGTGATACACTTTAACTATTTATCGGTTCGGTACGGGCACTGGTGCCTTTGTTATACCCTACAGCCCTGTGTGGCAAAATGTATATTGAAATAAACTGAAATATTAATTTAAAGATTAACTCTACCGTGCGTATAAATTGTCACACCATTTTTCAAAGTCAATGAAGAAGCTCATGCCTAAACATTTGGTGACCCAATTCGTGTCGTTTCGGTTGTGCAAAAAGAATTGACTTTGTGCAGAAACACACTCACACACATCAATGCTATTGTGTGTGCAGTTTGGTCGCAGGTGCAAATACAGTGCATGTAAAACTGTTCACAATTGTGCGTGCATTTTTAAATGACCGGGTTAAAATTCAGTGTAATTAAATAAATTAAAATGTCAAACAACGACACAGTCAGTTTGCCAACTGAGGGGATTACATTTTTAAAACGCAAGGAAAACTCCATATATGTCGACGCTACAAAAATTGCTGCAGGATTACCCACCGAATCGGTCACCTGTCTGAATGATGATGGCCTGCATTTAAAGCTGGATTTAATAAACCAGACAGAGGCCTAGTTTAACTTGGCTCACGATTCCCTAGAGGAACTGGATCTCAGACAAATGGGAAGCGAATTGCGTGACCAGTTCAGTTCATGCGGTGTATGATAAATACGGAACTCAGTAGACGCAAAGTGCGAGAGACTGATTGTTCAACTATGCGTCAAGATCCAGGAACTGAGTGATCTTCTTGTTCCCTATTTCGACGACCGAATGTGCCTGACCTGAAGCTACCAACCTTTAGTGGAATTTATACAAAATACACAGATTTTATGTCGATGTTTTCCGCTGTCATCGGTAAAAACCCAGTACTAGCTGACATGGAGAAGCTTCAACACCTCAAGTCTTGCCTAAGAGCTCCCGCTTTGGATGCCGTTGGTGCTTTAGAGGTTATTGATGCCAATTACCCGTCTGCCCTAGAGTTGTTGGATAAGCGCTACAACAATAAGCGGCTTATTTTTGAGTCTCACATTTCGGCGATCATAAACCTACCAATGGTAAAATGTCATTTTATGTAAAGCTGCGTGAAATGTCCGACCAAACACTTCACAACTTGGGCACCCCTGTGAAAATATCCCGAGTGTATTCTCATTTATTGTCTTCTCCAAAAATCGACCGTGAAACCCAGCTATTATGGGAGGCAGCATCCTCACTGAAAGGCTTCCAAAATGTAATAAATTTGTTAAGTTCTTAGAGACAAGGTGCGAGAAGGTTGGAAACATTGAACGTGCCAATGTTGCACTTGGAATCATGCCACAGGTTGTAAAACCTAGGAAAGCCATCCACAATTCTAGAAATTCATTTGTCGACACTACCCCTGTCGCTTGCTGCCCTGTCTGCAATGCTGTAGACCACACAATTTTCGATTGCCCACAATTCAGAAAACTGTCGCCTCAAGATCGCTTACAGGAGGCAAAAATGTTGGCTTTATGCCAAAACTGCCTTAAAGGTGGACATCACATGCGACATTGCAATGCCGATCGCTGTCGTATTTGTGGAACGAAGCACAACATATTGCTACATTTTGGCTCAAGGCCTTCGCCATCTCGCTTCCAGCCTGCTCAACCTCAGCTAGCTTCTGATGCTCATTCCAACGCATTGCAAGTAGTTGCGCAGGAATCATGCCTTGGACAATCTTCTTCCATAGTGGCTAAAAATCTCGGAGCAGAATTTGTGTTGTTGGCCACTGCCGTGATCAGTATTTAAAATAAATCAGGATCTTGGGTTCCTTGTCGCGCTTTGCTTGACTCCGGCTCGCAACTACACATAATAACCTCTCGTCTGGCACACACTTTAGAATTGCCCAAGTACATGTCTGCAGCTACAGTTTCTGGAATTGGTAAAGCCAGATTTAGAGCAGATGAATGTATGGTAAATATTAATCTCAAATCCCAAACTTAAGAGTTCGTTGCCAACATCGCAGCTTTGGTAGCTCCTACTATCACGGACAACTAGCCCAACTAATTGTAAACTCTAAAGACTGGAAAATACCAGCTAATCTTCACTTGGCCTATACCCAATTCTTCAGGGTCAAAAAAATTGACTTGCTGATAGGCGCTAGCCTTTTCTCTGATCTGCTGTGTGTAGGCCAAATAAAATTGGCCGATGGACTTCCCATTCTCCAAAAAACTCGAGTTACCTCCTCAGCATACGCCCTCGGCAGCCCTCCGCCGAAACCCCCTCGTCAGCCAGAGACTTAAGTGTCGCCTCAGCAATTACCCTCGGCGGGCACCGCCGAGGCCCCTCTTGACAATCGGAGATTTAGATGATATCCACAAGTATTTGGTATCGAACGGCACTTGAAATTCTGAGTCGCTACAAACATCGATACCCCTCGACACCACAGAATAAAGATTCATTCTGAAAATCGAAGGCAAAACGAACAGACGTTTAATTTCTCTTAATAAAATCCAAATTAAATACCAAGCTCGACGACACTCCGCAACTCCCCGCAACCTCTATCAACCCACAAGAACCTACTTATCATAACTGGCGCAGTCGGTAGTCCTAAAGACCACAAACCAAATTTGGTGAAGATAGGTCTTCATTTCGAAATTCTGCAAAAAAAAAACACATAAAAAACCACTGTGCAGTGGAGGGTTTTGCCAAAGACACTAGAATAACAAGATGAGTAACGGCCATATATTGGTTTGGCACTATGCAGCCACTTTTTTAGTGACGGCCAAAATTGCACTCTTTCCGCTCGCTCCCGCTGAGAGCATAAGAAATCTAAAAATAGAATTTGCTTGCTTGTGTGGGTAAAAACAAGAGGCGAGAACGCGTACATGTGTGCGTGTTGTGCTGCCATTTCCAAATTTGTAAACAGTTGCCGGAGATAACAGGTCAAGGTAACACAGTACTGTATTATCGACGAAGTCCAAATAACAATAATAGAGGAGGCCAAGGTTATAATCGTGGCAGAAGTAGCAACCACAACAATTACAACCGAGGCAGCAATTACAATAGTAACAATAATAATAACTATAATAACCGTAGAGGAAGACGAAGTCAAAACCATGGAAGAGGCAAAGGTAACTCCAACCAGGGCAACAATAACAACTATGTGAGAATGACGCAAGATACGTCGGAAAACTCACAAAACCCTTTAGGAAACAATTAATATATGTAAAAGTTCATTACATCAATTATAGTCTTAATATCGTAATATATTCGTAACATTCTATTGTATTGTATAATCACTCAACTGAAAATAAACTAACATTCCTCATAGATAAAGTAAATTCTGATGACTTCAAAATTCGGGATGAAATAATAAACATCCAAGGCATAGGTCAACGTGTAATAAAGTCTCAAGGAACAACCTCAATAGAACTTCAATCAACAAAATATATTATTCCACATGAATTTTATTTGGTAGACTCAAATTATTCATTACCATGTGATGGAATAATAGGCATTGATTTCATAAAAAAAATCAATTGTCAACTAGATTTCAAACAAAAACAAAATTATTATAATTGGCACCCAACTAGCGGCTTACCAACTCGCATTATTACATCTAAACACTCCAAACTGCTTTTTCAAAGAGCGTTAAATATTTAAAGAAAGCGCGATCACATTAACCTTCACTAACCTGCAGTTCCATAACCATTAAATTAAATTATTAAACATATTATATTATTATAGTATTATCTTATTAAATTAAATTTATGTTATAATTATGAAATTTGAATATTGAATTTTAAATTTTGATTGACCGTGCGGGTCATATTTGTCCACCCTAATGTGCTTCTTACACACTGTCGCAAAGATTGATTGAATTGCAATTTATGTTCTGTAATGTGCATTTCGTTCCACTTTTGTGCATATTTGTGCACTGTCGTTTCATTGAAACTTGGATTCGCTGCTTTGACAACACAGCCCTTTCGAGCTTGTTGTTGTTGACCCACTGCACTTTGCTACCCGATTCCAGCGCATGCATTGCTGTGGCAATTTTGTGCCTTTTATATATCTCTTTGTATTTGCTGTAGCAGTTTTTGTCTTTGTATATTTGTTTGCATTAGTGGAAACCCGCTCCCCGCAGGCCCTTCGCCTTATTGTTGCTTAGCTGAGCAGCGGATCTGCTCACCGAGTCTTCATACAGTCCCTTTAAAGCGGCTACTCAGCCCCCGCGACCCCCTCGCCGTACTGTTTGGCCCCATGGGCACAACGGCTTGAGTATTCTCATACACAACCCCCCATGAGCGAGTCATTTTGACAGTATAGGAATTCTAAAAAATACTCCAGCGACTCAGAGTCCAAAAGCGACGACACGACAGAAAGCTCTGTACGTAAAAGCATCCCAGCTAACGCATTTAGTTCAAATAAAATGTCTCTCGAAACAGAACAGATTATAGCTCTCATAAGGGCGTTGCAAGAACTAGCCTTAGAAAGCCAACGCAAACAATTGCGTAAAACAATTCAGGATCTTGCCGGCCAGGTCGCGGCTGTACAGATTGCCCCCGTGCAAAAAGAAACTCTCCCAATTAAAGTTTTCAAACCAGTAGATGTCACCGGATCGGTCCGTTGTTATGAAACTTGGATGCTGTTAAATGTCTTCCAGATTTTTTGGGGACAAAAGCGGCAAATGCCGCTTACCATATGTTCAGAAAATATGAAAATAGTTAGCGACACTATCAGGCCGTAGTTATCATCAGGAGCAAAGTTAAAGGCCCTGCTGATGAAGTTTTGTCGTCCTTTGGGACCATACTGAATTTCGATGCGATCATAAGTCGTCTCGATTTTACATACAGCGACAAACGCCCGATACACTCCTCTCCACGTAGCGATTTCATCCGACCATTTAAGGGGTTGAAAGGAGTCCGCCCGGTGGAGTCCCCATTTGCAACCCATTCGATTCATGGTGTGACTACAATTAAAAAAAAAATGTTTTGTGTCTATTTTTAACCTTAAAGATACCTTTTTTTACTACCAGATTTGACCTCCTTCGACGCGATCGTCGGTCTAGACCTGTTAGAACAGGCCGGCGCGTCGTTTTGCCTAGCTTCCGGCCAGCTCAAATGGGGCTCCGAAGCGGAGCAAATTGACTTTCACACTTGCCCCGATGTCAACTTTACCAGATTATAGCTCTCATATAGGTGCTCAGACGCTCCGCCCTTTATTAAGGGTGCATTTTTGAAAATGCTCAGGAATAGGAAAAAAGCTTTTGCTGATCCTAACGAGGTTCTCCCTTACAATACGTCGGTGGCAGCAACCATCCGGACGATTGACGAGGAGCCCATTTATGCCAAGTTATACCCATATCCCATGGGAGCAGCTGACTTTGGCAACGACGAAATTCAGGAATTGCTGAAAAATTACATAATCCAAAAGTCAAAGTCCCCCTACAATAACCTAATATGGGTCGTAGACAAAAAGGGCACAGACGAGGCGGGCAACAAAAAAAAATTCGTTTGATACTGGACTTCCGCAAACTAAACGAAAGAACAGTACCAGATAGATACCCCATGCCAATATCTCAATGATATTGGGGAATCTTGGCAAGGCCAAGTACTTCACGACACTCGATCTGAAGTCTGGCTATCACCAAATCACGCTCGCCGAACGCGACCGTGAGAAAACGTCATTCTTAGTGAACGGAGGGAAGTATGGACTCAGGGATGCTGCAAGCATCTTCCATTCCATTCCATTCTGCGAGAGCAGATCGGCAAGTTCTGCTACGTTTACGTCGACGACGTCATCATCTTTTCAGAAGATGAAAATGCCCATGTCAAGCACGTAGATTGGGTTCTGAAGAGCTCGTATAGGCTGACATGAGAATATCGGCAGAAAAGTCACGTTTTTTTAAGAAAAGCGTGAGCTTCCTGGGGTTCATCGTCACCAACAATGGCACGGCGACTGACCCAGAAAAGGTTAGACCATAAAGGAATTTCCGGAACCCAAAAACGTATTTGAGGCAAGGTCAATAGCGAGGCCCATTTCAGACATACTGAAGGGCGAAAACGGGAGTGTTAGCCGACACAGGTCCAGGAGTATCAAAGTAGAATTTTCCGAAGCGCAGCTACGTGCTTTTGAAGAACTACGCAATATTTTTGCGTCTTACCCCGACTACCAAAAGGCGTTTTATCTAACGACAGACGCTTCGACCTACGGCATTGGCTCAGTGCTGTCCCAAGAGGGATAGTGCCTCCTGCGGCACTATCTTTATGCAGGCAAAGACATAAACATCTTCACCGCCACCAACCCTTGACGTTTGCAGTATCGGAATCTAAACGCCAAAACTAGAGGTGGTAAGCGCGCATCGATGAGTCCGGCGCACGAATGTTTTACAAGCCCGAACTATCGCTCACACACACTATAGAGTCAACGGACAATCCCGTGAATTGCTTTCAGAAGCAGATAATATTAGAAGAGGCGCGCTCCCCTTGGAAACGCACTTTTATTTTTTTTTTAATTTCTCGTGCAAACAAGCTTTGCTGGAGGAACTTGCTAACATCATTATCCCTAACGGTGTAAACGCCTTCCACTGTAATCTTCACACGTTGGCGCTTATCCAGGACGATGTGGTGCGACAATTCCCTGCCACTAGATTCTGGCATTGTAAAAACAGGGTCACCAGGAGAGAAAAGAAATCCTCACCGTCGAGCACAACAGAGGTCACAGGTCGGCCCAAGAAAACGTGAAGCAGGTGCTCTTCGAGTACTACTTCCCGAAAATGCCCAAACTGGCGTGCGAAATAGCAGCCAATTGCAAAACTTGCGGAAAAGCGAAGTATGACAGGCATCCAAAGAAACAAGAGCTCGGGGAAACTCCAATCCCGAGCCATGTACGATAAATTTTACACATCGATATTTTCTCCACGGACACGAAATACTTCCTCACCTGCATGGACAAGTTTTCAAAATTCGCCATGGTTCAGCCGATCCCATGGTCCATAGAGGATCTAGAGCCACCCCTGCTACAGTTAATGAATGTTTTCCCCAAAGTCAAAGCCATCTACTGCGACAATGAACCATCGTTGAAATCGCAAACAATAGTGGCTATGCTGGGAAATTATTTCGACGTCAGCATCTCGAATGCACCGCCCCTACATAGCGCCTCAAACGCACAGTTGGAGCGATTCCACAGCACGCTAATTGAGCTCGCTAGATGCTTGAAAATTGACAAAGGCATAAGTGTCACGAAGGGATTAATCTTGCTGGCCACGGCCAGATACATCAAGTCCATCCACTCTGTCATCAACAAGAATTTAACAAGAAACCGAGAAAACGCTTATCGGCGGAGTAGAGTGTTCCAGGTCGGTGACAAAGTCCTAGTAAAGTCAAACTGACGACTAGGCAACAAACTCACTCCTCTATGCGAGGAGAAGACCATCGAGGCAGACTTGGGGACCACAGTCCTAATTAAAGGGAAGGTGGTCCACAAGGACAACCTCAGCTAATCCCTCTGAGTATAGGCGAGTAGTTAATGAAACCGAAAGCATGCTCGATATGTCCTACATGAGAAAGCTTCTGAGCATTGATATCGCTCATCTCCGTGATATGCTTAACTCATTGAGCGTCCATCACAGAGTTGCCAGGAGCTTCGACTTCTTGGGAACTGCGTTAAAGGTTGTCGCTGGGACACCTGACGCCAAAGATTTGGAAAAGATAAAGTTAACAGAAGCACGACTAATTGATGCGCACAATAGTCAGATTGAAATTAATACTAGGACACAAGTTCGCATTAACGAACTCACAACCACCGTCAATCAAATCTTAAAATTTTCTAAAAACGCGCAAATTGATTCAGGCCACCTATTCGAGATGGTTTTAACTTGTTATGGAACTACAGAATTTGATGCTAACTATCGCACTCGCCAAAATTAACATAGCCAGTCCAAGCATCTTGGACCATGCAGATCTGGAGCAAGTTTGGGTTGAGAAGCCCACCGACACCCCCTAAAGGGAAATTTGGTCCTTTGCGTCTGTTAAAGTTTTACAATCCCCTAACATTTTGCATTTCATAATTAAGTTCCCCAAGATTAAAATGGCCTGCCGGTGGCACACCATGAAACGGTGTTAATGTTAGAGGATAATGTAGTGTCGGAATGTAGCGGAGAAATTATGCCGGTGGCACACCATGATACGGTGTTAATGTTAGAGGATAATGTGGTGTCGAATGTAACGGAGAAATGCGCACCGTCAAGAATTGCTCCATGCCACCCGGGGCAACATTCTGTCAGTTATCTTCGGTGAGCTCATGCGCCCAAGAACTCCACGCGGCAGTGGTGGCCCATTGCGATACCGAAAACAGAATATGGCAATGAATATCTGGTAGCCATACTTGTCGCGAACAAGAGCGCAAATACTGTCGCAAAAGCTATATTCGAACATTTTATTCTAAAGTACGGTCCAATGAAGACGTTAATTTCGGACATGGGTACCGAGTATAAAAACTAGGTAATTGAAGATATGTGTAAATATATAAAGATTAAAAATCTTACATCCACCGCATATCACCACCAGACTTTAGGGACAATCGATCGAAGTCATAGAACATTCAATGAATACATTCGTTCATACATTTCTGCAGACAAAACTGATTGGGACGTTTGGATACAATATTTTACCAATTGTTTCAACACAACACCATCAGTCAGGAATGAATACTGTCCATACGAACAAGTCTTTGGTAGATTACCAAGACAGTTCGTAGATTTTTAAAAATGGATACAGTAAACCACCATATAATGTAGAAGATTACTTTAAGGAAATTAAATTTAGATTAGAAATACCATATAACAGAGCTAGACTTATGTTAGAAAAAGCTAAGGCCTATGAAACAAAATTACGATAAGAAAATTTAGGAGATACATTTACACTAAGAAACGAAGTAGGTCATAAGTTAGATCCAGTATATTTAGGTCCATATATGGTAGAAAACATAGAAGACAGAGATAACATTATAATTAGAGATAAAAAACAAAAAAAAAAACAAAAAGTACATAAGGATAGGTGAAAAATATACAATCAATGAAACGTTTCATTTAAGAAAAGGTCTGAACAACCCAAAAAAAAAAAAAAAAAAAACCAACAAAAATTTTTTTTATATTTTTATATATATATTCTTCTAAGAAAGTTAAACATAAAACAAAACATAACGTAATTCAAACAGAAACAAATAAAAATAACAAAAAAAAAAAGCCATTGCTAATCCGAATATCATCCTCTCTCCGTCGTGGTGCCTTAGCAGGGGCTCGTGTCCGAGTCGTGGCGGATCAAACCTCCAACTGTAAAAGCCAGGGGGAAATCCGTGTCCCACGTGGGAACCCCTTCCTATAGCTGGGGCCTCACCTAGGTAAGTGTAGGCCGTCCCCCTGATCGCAACGACCAGTTCAGGGGGAGCTCCAGACTCTCGAGATCCCCCACTAGATGAGCCGGTAACCCGACTCAGGGTGACGGAATCTCGGTTCAAGCAGTGGCAAGGGGTGAGCAAGCAGGCCCCCAGCCACTATTGACTAGCGACTGCAATGCTGCCGTAGAGGTGAAGAACTTGGCTCTTACAGCAGCTACCACCGAAACAAGTCAGAAAACGATGGACCACATTGCCGTGCCATCGCAGAAGGCGGGAGCGAAGTCCCCTGCTGGATCACCGCATCGGTCTTCGGACCTGACCACGGCTCTCCAGAATGAGGACCTGAAAGTCCTGACCAGCTGCATGGTCGCCCAATTCCAGGGCATACAGTTGAACCCAGAGGATTTCAGGGGCCTTCGCAGAATGCGAAACGGGACGCAGATAGCTTCAGTGCTGCTGAACGCTACCGACGCGATAGCAGTCCTAAAGCAGGGCATCTTAACCGTTGGATGGTCAAGGTGCCGCATTACCGAGGACTTCCGACCCACGGTTTCGGCTACGGTCATCGAGCAGTAACCTGCAAGGAGACTGACAGGGCAGACTGTTGTCTTAGATGCACCACCATAATGCACGCCCATATTAGCGTAATCCAGCTCAATGTTAATCATTGCGCAGCAGCTCAGAGTCTCCTGGCTCAGACTGCGGCGGAGCGCAATGTAGACATCATGCTGCCAAGCGAACGGGACCATCCTCCATGATCCTAGACGAGTCAGGCAGAGTAGCTATCAAGTGTTGCAGCTCCCTCCAAGTCCAGGAACTGGCTGCATCGCATATGCAAAGATAAAACACGTGCATATGTACAGCTATGCTCCGCCTAGCGACACTCCAGACCAGTTCGAGGAGTTCCTGGAGGCGCTTGTGGACCATGCGAGAGGTCGAAGCCCGAAGATCATTGCAGGTGATTTTATTGGACAGTGGAATGGGGCAGCAGAGTATCCAACCCCAGAGGGCGAGCAGTGATAGACGTCATGGGAATGCTGGACCTAGTACTGCTGAACGACGGTCAAAAGCCGATAGGGGTACATCATTTATTTACGTTACCTTTTTCAGTAGAGGGCTTGTTGATAAAAACAACTGGATGGTTCATGATGTTAAAGGAGACCACACTTTAGAGGCCAACAGAGACAGCCCCTGCCCCAGATTTCCCGTGCGTCACAGAACTTGAAGTCGTCGAGGCGGCCATGCGCATCACACCCAACAAAGCCCCTGGACTAGATGGTATTCCTGGAGCTGTTATTAAAGCAGTGGCGCTGGGTAGACCTGACATCTTCAGGGCCACCTTCCAGCAATGTCTTCTGTACGGAGTCTTCCCAACAAGGTTGAAAATCCAAAAGCTAGTCCTGTTGCCGAAAGGCAAGGGACCAGCACACGCTGCAAACAGCTACCGCCCCCTATGCTTACTGGATATAGTTGGAAAACTGTTCGAACGTATCCTGTATATACGAATAGAGGCAATCGCCGAGAGCATCAACGGCCTAGGAAGTCAGCAATATGGCTTCGGGAAAGGAAAGAGCACATTGGACGCTCTTTTGGCCGTTAGTAACATCGCCAAGACCGCTCTTTTTGGTGATAGATGGTTAGGGGGCAGGAAGGAATACTGCGCAATAGTGACTCTGGACGTAAAGAACGCTTTTAACACCACCAGATGGCCCGTAATCCTCTCAGCCATGAACCGCATGGGGTTCCGGAGTACCTGAGGATAGTCGTTGGCAGCTACTTTAGGGACCGGGTCCTATGGTACGATAGATGGCCCAAAAAGATACCGAGTTTCGGCAGGTGTTCCCCAAGGATCGGTACTTGGACCAATCCTGTGGAACATCATGTACGATGGGATCTTGGGCATCATCAGGCCCGTAGGAGTAGAGCTGCACTGTTTTGCTGACGATGTGGCAATCACAGCAGTCTCAAAAACAATCGCAGGGATGGATTACGTCCAGAGTCACTATTGCGCAGTATTCCTTCCTGCCCCCTAACCATCTATCACCAGAAAGAGCGGTCTTGGCGATGTTACTAACGGCCAAAAGAGCGTCCAATGTGCTCTTTCCTTTCCCGAAGCCAATGTAACTCTACGATCAGTGCTGCCATCCTCTGCCTCGAGAAAGCCGGGCTAGCAAGAGCGGCCCACAAGACCGAGGCAGCCCTGCTAAGCAGCAGGATGAAGGTGGAGAATATGCTTGTCTCCGTCAATGGCACACAGGTGACCTCCCAAGAGTCCCTAATGTATACACGCTACACCAATCTGGAGCAGGAGTTCGTACCTGAAAGGAGCGCGCTCGGTGCTACGGTCCATGGCCCTCAGGCTCATCAGAGGTTTCAGGACCATATCCGAAGACGCGGCTCTAGCACTGTCAGGATTTCCACCAATTGATCTGGAGATCAAGGCTCTGAGCCTAATGCGGGGTGGCGCCTCCAGGCTAGAGGCACACGAGTGGATGCTGGGTGAGTGGCAGAACAGATGGCAAACGTCGCGGCGGGCGAGGTGGTCACACCAGCTCATCCCTGAGTTGACGGTCTGGGCAGATTGTCAACACAAATGCCTGGACTACCATCTCACCCAGTTCCTCACGGACCATGCCTGCTTTCGGGCCTATTTACTCATGTTCCGCCACATAGAGTCAGCCCAATGTATGTTCACGTCGATCGTAAAGAAACAGCTGAACATGTGTTGCTCCAGGTGTACGGAGGAGAGGGAGCAACTAAAGTCTCTGGCAGGTACCCCGTTCCCGTACCCCGCGGCTATGTTGGCGAACAGCGAGGCATGGGAGCTGGGTCACAGCCTTATCATTAAGATGATGAAGCGAGTCCAATCAAACGAGATGGCCAACAGAGTGGGTGGCCAAGCACAAACAGTCGTCCCGTGTGGTGGCGGGCGAAGAATACTACCTCAGCGTTCCCGGCTTGTCGTTAAAGTCGACTAAAGGGTGGAAGGAGGAGCCCTCATGGACTCACCAAAGTCATACCTTGACTGGCAGTCCCGGTGAGCAAGCAAGGACTGAAGGCATAATCGGTAGGTGGTATCTTTATAAGATATTAATTTTCCTACCGTAAGTCGAATAATAAAAAAAATTGCTAATAATTAAGTATATAATAAGACACAAATCAACATTTAAAAAATATATAATTTGTAACACAATATATTAACACTAAAATCAAATGACTACGTGTATTACGTAATTTTTTTAAAAAGGGAGGTGTAGCATATTGGACTAATCTACTAATCTACTAATCTAAAATTAAGCACAAATTACTTCAAATAAATTAACACATATGGTCGGACAACGCCACCAATTTTGTCGGTGCTCGGAATGAGCTGGAGGATCTTAAGCGTTTGTTCCTGAACACATCACATCAAACTGCACTACATGAATTTTGCTTGACTGATAGCACTGATCGCCTCTGGGAGGCGGCTGTCAAAACAGCAAAGCATAATTTTTACCAAGCTGTTGGCACTGCCGTTTTCCCCGCTGATGACCTGCGCACGCTCATTTGCCACATTGCTTCAATAATTAATTCAAGACCTTTTTTTTCCTCTTTCAAAGCACCCTGACGACCTTGAAGTACACACACAGTACACACTTCTGAGGCACGGCCCCCCTTGTTTGCTGAGCCTGATCTAACCAAATTAAATCTCAACCGATTGGATCGCTGGTAGCGAATCACCTACTACAAGCAAATATTCTGGAGCCGGTGGAACCGTGAATATCTAACGCTTCTTCAGCAACGTTCCAAATGGCGAGCAGAGAAGACAGACGTTCAAATCAATGATATCGTTTTAGTAAAAGACGAAAACCTGCCACCCCTCAAATGGCAACTAGCTCGGATAATCAATCTGATCCCTGGACCCGATAGCGTCGCATGAGTTGTTGTTCTCAAAACTGCCACTGGAATCTTCAATAGAGCCGTCGCTAAACTTTGCGTTCTACCCAAACAGGATGATGTTGTCAGCCCGCGTCCTCCAACAAGGGAGGATGTTTGGTTATGCAGCCCGAAGCCAGCTGCAGCTCATCATAAATTTGAGTTATTTTATTTATCGCTCTTATACATTGCTCTGTGCAGCAATAGATTTTACATTCCTATTATGATATGTTCCCCGCTCTCAATAGAGAGCGAGCACAGCTGTTTTAATCTTTATTCTGTAAAACTTGCTCATTTGCCTTCTGCATAGCAAGTTCAGTTACCAATCAAGTGTTGATCGCACCGGTATTACTGTGATACACTTCATCTCTTTATCGGATCGGTACGGGCACTGCCGCCTTTGTTTGTGTGGCAAAATATATATTGAAATAAACTGAAATATTAATTTAAACATTAACTCTACCGTGTTTATAAAGTGTCACACCATTTCTCAAAGTCAATAAAAAAGCTCATTTCCTAAACACAGTCATTGTAGAAGGCAAATCTTTGCCTAAGTATGCCTATGGAAGCAGATATGCTTATTCGGGATAACACATGGAAATGGGCCTGTAGTGATAAAGAAACAGCAAATGTATTCGCTGCTCATCTACAAAAGGTGTTTCAGCCGAACCCACCAACAAATCGCTATACGCTCCCGTACGTCTCCGTTGGACAACCTACTGATCCACTGAATTTTCCTCTGAACGAAATTGAAAAAGTTATCAAAGAACAACTGAATCTAAAAAAAAAAGCACCTGGTCATGACTTAATATCTCCAAAAATGATTATGGTGCTACCAAACTGTGCACATTGTTGAATTTTTTTTTTAACGCACGGGTCCCACGGCCACACCTTCTGCCCAACCGACCGAGGGGCGCTGCCGTGTATCGTACGGCTCAATTCGCGAGAAGATAGACGCGATATAGAAAAGAGAATAATAAATAATAAATATATATTTTTGTTAGCAGAATCTAGTTATGTACTAAAAAAGTTAAAATTGATTGCTTTAAGAGCGGCAGAGGGTGAAGATTACAAATAATAGGATAAAGTCTATTGTAGACGGAACCTAATACTCTGTAAGGGTCATGCAACTCATACTTAGATCTACATAGATTTAAGATAAGGGGTATATAGTTTTTAGTGAATCTACTTGGAATAGAGAAGTTAAGCAGACTAATCAAGTCGGGACTCTCAACTTCACCACAAATAAGCTTACAAATAAGGACTGTTCCAAGCATAGTTCTAAGGTTAGCTAGGGAAGGTAAATTAATTAAAAGCAGTCTACTGGAATAAGGAGGTAATATACGGTTTGCATCCCAATGTAGGCGCCGCAAGGCAAAAAGTAAGACGTTTTTTTGGACCGATTCAATGCGGTCCGATTGGACTACGTATTGTGGACTCCAAACAGGTGATCCGTACTCAAGAATCGGACGGACTAACGAAATAAATAAGGTTTTAGTCAAGTAAGGATCATCGAATTCCTTACACCACCTTTTAATAAAACCAAGCACACCCCTGACCTTATTGACAATAGTCGAAATATGGTCAGAAAATTTTAGTTTATGGTCCAGAAGAACACCAAGATCATCAACCCGTGTTATTCTGTCCAAAGGGCACCGACTAAGGGTGTAAGTTGTGCGTATTGGATTGACACGAGAAAATGTCATAACTTTACACTTGGAGCCATTTAAGTTTAATACGTTATCACGGCATCATATTTAAAAGCTGTCTAGATCGGATTGTAATTCCAAATGGCGCGAAATGTCCTTGTGCTGGAGGAATAATTTATCATCATCTGCGTACATAAGTACACGCAAATGTTTTATTACTAAGCGGAGGTCGTTAATGAACAAGGTAAAAAGAAGCCGACCAAGGTGGCTCCCTTGTGGGACACCGGATGTGACTTGGAGAATACAAGATAGATAATTTTTAAAGAGGACCTGATGCGTCCTGCCATTCAGATAGCTTGAAATCCAATTTAAAAGATCAACAGGGAAACCTAAAAGGTAAAGTTTTCTTACTAGAAGGTAATGATTAACAGAGTCAAATGCTTTACTAAAGTCAGTGTAGATGACATCTGTTTGAAGATTTTTTTTGAAACCCTGTATTACGAAAGAAGTTAGCTCCCAGAGGTTAGTGGTTGTTGATCTGCGTTTCCTAAAACCGTGCTGACACGATGATTTGATTGATCTACAAAGGTGCTTCAAATGAGGAGTTTAGAGATTCCTCTGTCATTGCTTTCATCCAGTTTGCTAACTTTTTCATAAAGAGGAATCACAAAGGACTCCTTCCATATATGAGGAAATTGTGAAGTTTCAAGAAATAAGCTAAACAGTTTCAGTAGATGCTTGCAGAAGGCTTCCGCACAGAATCTGAGCACACAGCCAGGGATTCCATCGGGACCTGGCGAATAGACCGCTTTAACACGCTGATCGTTAAGCAGTGAGCTTTCGTTTATAGTGGGGCAAAATATTAGATTCGACTTAGATACCGCATAAGAGTATAGCTGTTCGGAATGAGGTAAAGTTGAATATGTTGTGTGAAAAAACTTGGCGAATAGATCGGCTATTGCCTGATCCGATGTTACCGTAGTGTTTTCAAAAAATAGCGAGGAAGGGTAAGAACTTGTTTTTCGCTTAGTGCTAACGAAATTGTAAAACTGTTTCGGATCCTGTGCAAACTGGAACTTATAACGGTTTAAATAATTCTTGTAGCACTGAGCATTAAGCACGGTAAAGTTTAACCGAGCGCTTAAATATTTATAGAGGATGGACTGAGAACCGGTATTTTTAAACTTTGTATAAAGTCTCGACTTTACATTTCTTAGGTGTGACAACTCTAGCCAGCTATGAAATTGTTTAGCCTCCGAAAATTTGCGTTGCAAAAACAGTGAATTCGGTAGATCTAACCGCAATTAAGACTCCACCTTCCCGTCTGGAGGGACGGTCAAACCTATATATAGTGTATATACCTGGGAAGACTTCGGAAGTATCTCCGGCTTTAACCAAGTCTCTGTGAGCACTATTATATGGGATGCAAATGAAAGACTATCACAATACACTTTGCTTAATTTACTACGCAAGCCTCTAACATTTTGATAGGAGATAGTAAGATTCGTTGTTAGTTTTTTAAAGAGGAAGAAGATGAATAGGGGGATGGTGCAGTGGTCTGGCCACGTGAGGAAAGTTTAATTCCCACGGGCCCCTTTTTCGTATTTTTGATCTTAGCTTCGAACTCTTTTACCACCATACTATCCGGACAAAAATCACCCGAACATATGGTCGAAAAAAGCTCGTTTGGAACAGTTATCTTGTCCTATATTTATATGGCCTTCGAGTTTATTTTTCACTACTTATCGTAATTACTACTTGCGCTTATAATTTCGTACTTTACTATTGTAACAAAACGACAAAATACAAAGGAAATTACTATAACTACTGTAATTTAAAACACAAATTTCGCAGACATTACATTGAGAAAAAAATATTTCATAAAAATAATTCGTTGTAGAAAATACAAATTTTTAAAATAAATAAAAATATGAAAACTGTTTATTGGAAAAGTCATATCTTGGGGCGCGAAGTGCGGACAGAAGCACTCAGCAATCATTGCCTTATTAATTTTTCACACGTCGCAAACTGATTACTCTAATGACAAATATACTAATATAAAGTCATTTTTGAAATTTATTTTCTGATATGTACATAGATGCAGCTATTTCTAATCTATATTTAAATAATAATACCGTTAAGGAAATGCAAAACAATAATTTTTTACATGGTGCCAATTGATCAGAAATAATATAGATTTAAAGTCGAAGAACTTTTAACATAAAGGGAATATTTTGTCAAATTTACAATGCATTAGCATACGAGTGCACACATACAGTAGTCGGCTGTCACTGTATGCGTAGAAAATAGCTGTTCGATGTAGAGCTCTCCGCTCTCTCGCGCATAAACAAAAATTCGAGAAAGCCTGGAGCCACCTCTATATCCACGCCGCAAAAATCGTATGGCGTTACGCATCTTGTTACTCTAGAGTCTTTGGTCAAACCCTCAGACGCCTGCAGAGGAAACATCCCCTAGATCGCCGCCACGAATAACTTATAATTAATGAACACTTCGACCCATCTAAATCTATGTAATCTCTTAAGTTAAGCTGATTTTTCCGGCTTATCATTGTTTTTGAAGGTGTTCTTCGTATTATTTTGTGATTCAGTGCAATTATCTATAAGCATCGCTAACTTTAGTGCTGCTCAGTGCAACTGTTAATGTCGTCGGCCCTCTGCAAATTTCTGTCTGTGACGTCTAGCACGTTCATGCCTGGTGGCCTCCTCGATCTCGGTATTAAGTGTACCGACTTACTTTTCTCGATATCGTCCCAGATCTCGTAATATGGCTCTTTCCGCATCCAAATTGGACAGGTTTCCCAAGCCTAATTTCAAGCATGTGCTTGAACTTCTTCTGATGTTGTAAAGGACTGAAACAGAGTCTTGCTTTATTATTTTTCTTTTTATTTAAACTCTGCTATTCGAGAGCACGCCACCGATTGACGGCTCGAAACTCTTCTCTTCTTCCTCTTTGCGAACGATACATAACCGCTTCGATTCTACACGCCGAATTTATTTGACAGAAAGGAATGGTAATGGTGGGCTTAATTCTAACAGGGATTTGTGCGTATTAATTATTTGCTTCTTATTCTATTTTACGGTGGGTCTCATATTAATCTTAATCTTAAAATTTATGTTAATCATTTCATAACATAGTTTTTTCTTTTGCTGGAATCGTTCTACGCCTTTCAAAACGGTTCTATCATTTTGCAATACTTTTTATATCACATATGGACCTTTGTTTTTAGTTCTTTTGAAACGCCGCCCGTTCTATTAAAATTCATTACTACTACATAATCTCGTTTTTTGTACACTGAGGGCTTTTTTGATGTCTTATCATAGGATCTTTTGTTGTATGCTTCAGCTTTTTGTGCTGCTGACGATCTAACTTTTTTTATTTCCTTTCTTCTTACGCGGATATTGCTTAATATTGCGGGGTCGTGCTCTTTTTTAACTTATTGTTGTATGAGTGGTATAGACATAGGGAACTTAAGGAAGTTCTCATGCCTTTTCTGCTCTTCTAGAACTATCTTCTTCCGAATATATTAATTTGCTTCCTCCGAAGCTGATTTGTATACTACCTCCTATATTCTTTGTCGCAAGCACGCTGTACAAGCAAGACCAAGACACCCAACGCCATCGAGCTAGAGCCGGATTCTAAAGATTGCACCCGGCAGTACAGGTTTCCTTGCCTTTCATCAATTTATTTCGTTACACGTTACATGTCAAATAATTTATGTTAATTTTAATCTAACAATTTTTTATTCTTTGGCTTGACAATTTTATTTATTTTCTTCAAATATACTGATTTCCACTACTAAAATGTTTGCACATCTGCTATGAGCATGTACGCGCTGCATTTTTTTATCCTCTCTATGTACCAGGTTATAATCATAATTTTGATGATATTTTTTGATTTTTGTATAAGTCTTGCAAAAGTCCATATACCAAAAAACTTTTTGTCACGCATACTCTTACATCCACAAGACGTCCAAAACTGCCACGCACACACTTTTGCGTAATGTTTAAATATTTTGTAGTAGTCTTGTTAATTTCTATCGAGTCTAACGCCCTTAAACCACTCAAAACTGTCACGGCCACATTTTTGAAAATGTTTTGGATATATTACCATAATGTTATGTGTTTCAAACTTGTACCGATTAAAAAAAAAATTTGCCACGCCCACTCTAAAGCCGCACAAAACTGAAACGCCCACACTTTTGAAAAATCTTAAAATTTTTCTTATTGTTTGTCTTGCCCATTTATTTCTGTATTCCAAAACCACTGTGCCCACCCCCATCCTTTTACCTAAAAAACGAGCAAAAGAATTTTTTTTGCAGATCGATAGAAATTTAAGCAACTAATAAAACTTTGAAAAATATCCAACAATCTTTTAGGGCGTTAGAGTGGCGCGGCAACATGGGTCATAAACCTTGCGCTGCGTCTTTGTCTCTAGAATCTGTATACTGAATATCAACCTTCTAGCTTTTATAATTCCTGAGATCTCGACGTTCATACGGACAGACGGACATGGCTAGATCGACTCGGCTATTGATCCTGATCAAGTATATTCATACTTTATATAGTCGGAAACGCTTTCTTCGGCCTGTTACATACTTTTCAACGAATCTAGTATATTTTCCATCGAGTTGCCCGGTGAACCAATTTAAAAAGCAAAAAGTTTATTGTTTATAAGTGAGGCGCCAGTTGGTCTGTATGTATAATATTTATTTGTTCGATCATCCAGCAGTGGGACTTTGATGATGGCTTCAATGTCCGTCTTTAAAATGGAGTGTTCTTAAACGTGCTTAACGCTTTTGGTCTAATTAAAAGTCGCGAGTGTAACATTATTGACTGTACTCCGGCTTCCCACAGACCCCCAAAATGTAAAGCGAAAGGGGAAATGAAGTGCCAAGCGAACCCTTCGTTGGCAAAGAAATAAACTGTTTTCTTGTCCTTGATCTGATTGATGACCAACTGTCTAATGTCGCCCAAAATCCTTTTGCTGCCATGAAATGCACTCCCGATGAGTCGATGTCGTGCAGTCAGCAACTGTTCCGAGGTAAGGAATAATTAACTGCCACTTTTAAGAAAACGAACAGTGTTAATAAGCCGATAACAATACGTCAATAAACGCGTCACGTAAACATGCCAACACTGGAGACAAAGTTAAACCAAAGACACTAGAATAACAAGATGCGTAACGCCATACGATTTTTTGGCACACGATTTTTTGGCCGTGGCTCTAGAGGTGGCTCCAGGCTCTCTCGAATTTTTGTTAGAGAGCGAGAGAGCGAAGAGCGCTACAGCGAACAGCTCTTTTCAACGCATACAGTGATAGCAGACAACTTTATGTGTGCACACGAATGCTCATGCATTGTAAATTTGACAAAATATGCCCTTCACCCTAGAAGTTCTTAGACTTTAAATCTGTATTATTTTTGATCAATTGGCACCATGCGAAAAATTCTTGTTTGCATTGCCTTAACGTTATTATTATTTAAAAATATAAGAGAAATAGCCAAAACTATGTACATATTATCACAAAAATAAATTTCAAAAATGACTTTATATAAGAATATTTGTCATTAGAGTATTCATCTTGCGGCGTGTGAAAAATTAATAAGGCAATGATTGTTGAGTGCTTGTGTCCGCACTTCGTGCCTCAAGATATGAACAAAGCAAAGACACTGGAATAATTCTAGTTATCATATTTTTATGAAATTTATGAAATTACAGTAGTTATAATAATTTCTATTGTACTTCCTTTAATTAATTAGTATATTTATTAAGTCATTTGACTTAAAATGATGTAACATTAACATTAAAAGTGTTTAAAAAAAATATTTCGCTTTTAAAAAATTGTCAGATGTCAGATTGTCAGACAAATTAGAATTAAACATAACAAATTTTAACAAACAAATTTAAAAAACTTTCAAGTTATAATAGTCAGGGCGCGAATTTTTAAAAATTTTTTTATTTTATCATATTGCTAGGAAATTGGCAAAAACTACCCTAATATGTCCATGTAAATTCGTTTCTTCGATCAGAATTGATTTCGGCCCGAAAATCGTCTTCTAGCAGAACACGCACTCATATACGCGTTCTCGTCTCTTGTTTTTACTCACACAAGCAAGCAAATTATATTTTTAGATTTCTTACGCTCTCAGCGGGAGTGAGCCGAAAGAGAGTAATTTTGGCCGTCACCAAAAAAGTGGCTGCATAGTGCCAAACCAATGTATGGCCGTTACGCATCTTGTTATTCTAGTGTCTTTGGTTAAACTGTACGCCACCTCAGCTGCATAGCATTATTTTTGTTATTTGTGCATAGAAGCTGGGTGAGCATCTAAGCTCGCTGCTCACTCGTTCTATATCTAGTACTCTCTCGCCTGCAATTTTGCTTTAGCGTTTTGCTGTTCGGTCTAGAAATAAGTCGCTCATTTACATACGCTTTCGTATTAAGTAGGTACATGCCGCGCATCTATGCAAAATTTCCCTGACACTAATAAAAAGTAATCGTACCAAATCCATACATATAAATTGGATTTTCATTTCTCGAAAAAAGCAAATAATCAAGAGAGAATGCTATATATATATAGAGCTCACCATATTAAGTATACGGAAACGCTTCCTTCTGCCTGTTACACAGTTTTCAACGAAATTAGTATACCCTTTTACTCTACGAGTAACTGGTATAATAATTAAAAAACCTCTACCATATTACGTTATTTTTCCAAAGAAGGGAAATGTAGTGTATGCGGTTACTTATATTTATGACCACTGTACTCCAGTACGGTTATAAACAAGAGAGAATGCTATAATCGAGTTCACCGACTATCTGATACCCGTCACTCAACTAGTTTGCATGCGAACGCGAAATTTCATATTTTTTCTGGGCTATCGATAGATATTGGGGAATAAAATGTCAAAAAATTTCATTTAGGGCTTTAGAGTGGGAGTGGCAAGAATTTTTTTGACAAATCTATAGAAATTTAAGTGTCTAATAACATTAAGAAACAATATCCAATAATCTTTCAAAAATGTGGGCCTGGTAGTTTAATGCAGTTTTAGGGCGTTAGAAATTTAAAAGACTAACTATATTATGAAAAAATATCCTTTGTCTCTAGAATCTGTATGCTGAGTCTTGAGATCTCGACGTTCATACGGACAGACGAACATGGCTAGATCGACTTGGCTATTGACCCTGATCAAGAATATATATACTTTATACAGCCGGAAACGCTTCCTTATGCCTGTTACATACTTTTCAACGAATCTAGTATACCCTTTTACTCTACGAGTAACGCGTTTAAAAATATCAGCAAAACATTGTAACACTTTGTTGAAAGTGTGAATATGAATTATATGAATATCGTATAAATTCAAAAAACATTTTCAATATTCACAGAAAGGTTTATGATGCCTTCCAAATCGCGGCACATTTAGTCTTAAAATTCTTGTTGATTTAACCAGGATAATAAGACAATTTTTTAAACAATGAAAACACAAAAACATTTCTTGCTATTTCTTTCTGAATAAGGGGTCTTGCAAAATAATTGAAAATACTATAAGGTATATTAAACATTTGTCCACATGCTGATTTTAAGGATTTTTAAATATGATGTTTTATTCAAAAATTTCAATACCTGTTTAACCATGTTTTGTATTGTAAAGATCCGCTGGCCACTAACATTTTATTAAAGAAACCAGAAGATTTTGAGTTCGACTGATTTCCTTTAAAATGTATATCTCTTTTAATTCCACTTTTGATGAGTTCATTTTCTTTAATATTTATTGAATTTAAAATTTCGTTTGAAAGATAATTAGATGTCATGTAGTTGTTGATCATTTTTCTGAAAACATATCAAACACATCTAGCATCATATATAAGTATTTAAAGACCATTTACCTGTGATATGTCATTAAATGTAGAACGGCAGTAAATTCATACGAAATTTTGTTCCTAAGCCGACATTTTGCACATAATGTAAAGAGATCCATTGGCATCAAATGGCTTTCCAGTATTTCGTGAATATTTGTTCCAGTATTTATTTCGCAAACATAACTATGCCATAAAGCAATTAATTGCATACTAAAAATTATAATATTAAAATGCTGCGCCATACTTTGCACACACTCATGACACTTTTTGATATAATATGGTATCTGAGAATCAAAACTGTTTTTGTTGGTTCCACCTTGTGCGCTTGTTAATTCAACATGCTCTACCAAGCATGCTAAACGTGGCTAACATAGAAAACATATTTGGGAGATAAATGCAAACTTAAGCACTTTTGTGTTTGTTAATATCTCCTTATATAAAAGAAACCTTAAGCATATTAAAACTAGAGAGAACGAATCAGATAAGTTCCTCAAAAGCAAATACATGTTAGTTACTCAGCTAGTATATTAAAAATTGAAATAAAATCAAACGTGTGGGCGTGGCAGTTTTTGGAGGCTTAAGAGCGTTAAGTTTGAATATGGTTTAAACATATCGGTAGATTGGAATAACAAATAACAAACTATGGTCCAGTTCGTGTAAAATTATTGACTAGTCTCAGCTTAAATGGCTTGCAAAGGCCTGTGATGCTGTGGCTAACAAAAAATACAATAAAATCCTCTTTCTTAGCAAAGCAAACGACGGACAGAGTGATGCCATTAGAATTACAAGAGGCACTTATTTGGTGGTAGCACAAGCTACTCTCTAACCTCGCGTAAAGTTGAGAGCGTAAAAATATATATTAAGCACTTGCTTCATTTATTTAGAGATATTAGCAATTTCGTTATAAACAAAACTGGGCCGATAAATTGAATTGAATCATACTTTTAAACGAATCTAGTATACCCCTTTGCTCTACGAGTAACGGTATATATATATATTATTTATATATTATTTATATTATATATATATTATTATATATTATTTAAACTTATAAATTATTATTTGAAGTGAATTGATCAATGATAAAAAAATCTAACGTAATGTACTGTATTTTGTATGCATACTCTTATCTCTAAACCTTTGAGAGTAGGCTTTTAATTGAGCTGTATGTGTAGCTCTTGGCTTTTTGTCGCGAGCAAACGCTCACATGCCGCCAAAACTGCCCCGCTCACACTTTTGACAAATGTTTTGATATTTAAAAAAAAAATTATAAGTCTTTATTCTATAGATTTGACAAAAAAACTTTTGGCCACGTCCACTCCAACGCCAAAATTTTTTTTTTATTGTTGGATATTTTTTCAAATTTTTATTAGACTTTTAAATTTCTATAGATTTGCCAAAAATCTTTTAGCTACGACCACTCTAACGCCCAAAACTGCCATGCCCACATTTTTGAATAATTTGTTATTTTTTCATAACTTATTAGTCTTGTAAATATCTATCGATTTGTCATACAACTTTTTGAAACCCATTTTAACGCACTAAAGACGCCCAAAACTGCCACTCCCTCACATTATGTTTAGATTTTTCTTCGTTTTACGGCAAACAAGTCGTGCCAATTTTTAGCGGTATGTCAACGACACTGAGGCCGCGCCCCTCTTTTCACCAACAAAACGCCCAAAACGATCAAGCCCACACTTTTAAACTATATTTCAATTTTTGTCATTTTATTCGCCATCTATCCATATCCCAGAAAAGTTCCACTAGCTGAGTAACGAGTCGGAGAACTCGACTATAGCATTATATCATGTTTTTATTTATTTTTATACCCGTTATTCGTAGAATAAAAGGTTATACTAGGTTCGTTAAAAAGTCCGAGTACCAGGCAGAACGAAGCGTTTCCGACCATGAAAAGAATATATATTCTTGAACAGGTCCAAAGACACCAGAATAATAATAATTATATAAATAATGAACGTCTCGATCTCAGGAACTATCGAATCTAAAAGGTTGATATTATGCATATAAGCTGTTATGTTAGATTACTCTGAAAGCTCCTAATAGATAAAATTTAGGAAGCCGTGGGATTATAATTTAGGGTCGTATTAAATGCAGTATTATGCATCGGGAATATACTAGACGAGATGCAACTCTTAATCAGCTGCACCCGGAAAGTTTTGGGATAATTTGGTTATCGAAAATAGAGTGACTTTTACATGATCGTGATTTCCGCTGATGGACCCCAGTTTCCGTTCTATTTCTTTTCTAATCAAATCGTAGTGGATTCAAGTCGTGAAAAAATCGTTTTGTTGTAAAATTATAGCCTGCGGGCGTGTAATTTTTTTAACTACAGAAATATATCATTAGAGTGAGTTTTGCTCGCCACAAAACGGCGCGTGGTCTAAGTTTTTCCGTATGATGAATACATTTTCAGAGAGTGCGCGTTTAAATTTGTGGCTTAAATTTGAAGAGAAAAAATTTATTTAAATTTATTTTGATTCAAAATTCGAGTGAAAGTACATGTGTGTTCGTAGATTTTCAAAGTGTTCGTGGAAAATGTTACGCTTTTATTTCAGCTCATATGCGCCGGGAGATCGATCTTTCGCCAAGGAGTAAAAATTTAAGTGAGTTTTATTTGCTTTATTTTTAAAAAAAAAATTTTTTAATTTCCAAAAAAAAAATTTCTTATATTTCTTTAACTTTTTTCTACTCTACCCAGGACAAATCAAATTAATTTTGTGCTGATGTTTACCGGACATAGGGCACCTAAGGGGCCATTGGAGCCATGCTCTTAAGAAAAGTGGTAATAGGTAGGGTAGGGCAATCTGCGAACACAATTACACCGGAGTTACAAATTTTTCATGCTTTCTTCTCCTCTTCTAGAATTGTCTTCTGCCGAATATATTAATTTGCGTCCTCCGATTTTGTATACTAGCTCCTATATTCTTTTTTCGCAAGCACTCTCAATTTCGATGTTATTCATTAATGTCTGTAACGAAAAGGTATCTGTACAAGTAAGACCACCACACCCAACGCCAACGATCTAGAGCCGGATTCTAAAGCGTGTACCCTCCAGTACAGGTTCCCTTTCCTTCCATCAATTTATTTATTTACACTTTACCCGCCAGTACAGGTTCCCTTGCCTTCCATCAATCTATTTCTTTACACTTTACAGACATAGACGCAGCAACTTGACCGATTTCGCCACGCCCAATCTAACTCCCACACGTAACTGCCACGCCCACATTTTAGAAAAATGTTTGGATATTTTTCATAATTTAATTAGTCTTGTAAATATCTATCAATTTATCAAAAAACTTCTCGTCTCGCCCTAAAGCCGCAAAACCGGTCACGCCCAGACTTTTGAACAATTTTTAATTTTTTTATTATTTTATTCCCCAGTATCTATTGATATCCAAGAAAAATTGTTAAATCTCGCGTTAGCATTCAGACCAGCTGACTAACAAAAGGGTCAGTGTTTTAAAGTAACGTTACTTACGAAAAGCAAATCACGCAAAGTTGTTTTATTGCATTTCTGTTCAGTTGCTCTTTTACTTTTGAATCGTCAAGACAGAGAGTGTGTTTTTAGAAAATTAGCGACGGCTTTCAGGTTTGTATTATGCTAGAAAGTAGCACATAGTTAATAATTTTAATTCAAATATGCATTTTTTTCGTGTCGTTTCTTTTCGAATATATTTTTCTGCATTATTTTAGTTTAACAGCATTTAATATATGTGTATCCTTGTATTTTAATTATTACATTTATACCCGTTACTCACCCGTAAAAGGGTATATTAGATTCGTTGCAAAGCGTGTAACAGTCAGAAGGAAGCGTATTTTCTGGATCAGATTCAATAGCAGAGTCAGTCTGGCCAAAGACACTAGAATAACAAGATGCGTAACGGCCATACATTGGTTTGGCACTATGCAGCCACTTTTTTGGTGACGGCCAAAATTGCTCTCTTTCCGGTCTCGCACGCTGAGAGCGTAAGAAATCTAAAAATAGAATTTGCTTGCTTCTGTGAGTAAAAACAAGAGACGAGAACGCGTATATGTGTGCGTGTTGTGCTAGAAGACGATTTTCGGGCCGAAATCAATTCTGATCGAAGAAACGAATTTACATTGTACATATTAGGGTAGTTTTGGCCAATTTCCTAGCAATATGATAAAATAAAATAATTTTTAAAAATTCGCGGCCTGACTATTATAATTTTAAAGCTTTTTAAATTCGTTTGTTAAAATCGCCGCTCGCATTAGCTACCGTTTACACATTTATATTTATGTTCAATTCTAATTTGTCTCTCATCTAGCAATTTTTTAAATGCGAAATATTTTTTTTGAAACACTTTTAATGTTAATGTTACATCATATTAAGTCACTTAAGTGACTTAATAAATATACTAAATAATTAAATATGATAACTGTTTATTGCAAAAGTAATATCAAAGACACTAGAATTATTCTAGTGTCTTTGTTTTGTTCATATCTTGAGGCACGAAGTGCGGACACAAGCACTCAACAATCCTTGCCTTATTAATTTTTCACAGGCCGCAAGATGAATACTCTAATGACAAATATTCTTATATAAAGTCATTTTTGAAATTAATTTTGTGATAATATGTACATAGTTTTGGCTATTTCTAATCTATTTTCAAATAATAATAACGTTAAGGCAATGCAAAACAAGAATTTTTCGCATGGTGCCAATTGATCAAAAATAATATAGATTTAAAGAACTTCTAAGGTGAAGGGCATATTTTGTCAAATTTACAATGCATGAGCATACGTGTGCACACATACAGTTGTCTGCTATCACTTTATGCGTTGAAAAGAGCTGTTCGCTGTAGCGCTCTCCGCTCTCTCGCTCTCTAACAAAAATTCGAGAGAGCCTGGGGCCACCTCTAGAGCCACGGCAAAAAAATCGTATGGCGTTACGCATCTTGTTATTTTAGTGTCTCTTAGCCACTCTAACGAGCACACTTTTAAAACATTTGTTGATTTTTTTCATATTTTTATTAAAACCGCAAAAAACTTTTTGAAAAATTGTTTGATATTTTTTCATAATTTTATTAGTCTTGTAAATTTCTATACATTTCGCAAAAAACTTTGTTTCGCCCACTCTTACGCCCTAAAATCGCCCAAACCTGACACGCCCACATTTTTGAAAAATTGTTGGATATGTTGTCATAATAATTTTAAATTGTTTCTCATTTTATTCCCCAATATCTATCGATGTCCGATCGCATTAAATAGTCGAAGAACTCGAAAATAGCATTTTCTCTTTTTGTATATGCTAAGGAAAGCATGTTATGGCGTGTCTATGCTTATGCCACTTATATACATTATCCCCACAAATCCACATTCACTTATATCGTCCCTTTTTTTTTTTTTTTTTTTCAAAATAATATACCACAATTCAATACACAAATCATATTATACATCTTACAAAAACAAAGGTACAAAAAAGGAACATCAAATTGAGAAAAGAAAAACCCTTCGTTATAAAAACACAAATATAAAATAGTTTTCACGCACTTATACATTTAAACTTTTTTCCGCTCCTCTACATACATATGTATATTTGCAAGTTTCCAGTTCGATGCCCAACTTAATGCACTTCTCAAATGCAATTAGCGAAGAATAAAAAAATCCCATATAAAACCACCTGGGTGGTTGGGTGGAAGAGTTGGGAGTTGCATCTGGAGTTGCCTCCTGCCTTTAATTGATAGTCAATAACAGTCTCGTTCGGCGGTGTTGTCATTGTAGCATATTGGACTAATCTACCCTAAAAATACAATAAATGATTGGGTATAACATAGCGTCAATACATTGTGACACTTTGTCATAATAAATATAAATATACAAATATACAAAAACACCACCAAAAACTACGTAAGCACTCCAGCGCCCCAGTAATACGATCTAACGCTTATACATAAGCCGATCGCGGAGCGTGGGAATGCTGAGCATGCACTTTGCAGCTCAAGTGGTCAATGCCTTCTGCATACATATGTATATGTATAAATGTAAGTAAGAATACATAGATATAAGCAATGTATGTGCGGGTTAGCTGAACCCAACTTCAGCACACTTTGATTATTCGAATAAACCGCTTCAAGCAGAGCAGAAGCTCTGAGCTCCAAGCCAAGTCTATTTCATCAACTACCAAAATACCGTACTACTTGTTGAACCTATCACATGGCGACCGTGACAGGACCATTGCAGGACGCACACGAAGTGTTTAAAGTATTGTGCTAATAATTAAAGTCGACTGATCTTAGTTCGACTATAAATTAAATAAATTAATAAATTCAAATAACATTATAAAACATAATAATTGATGGCGGAAGAGCCACAATTCTCAAACGCACAGCCCACGACACAAAGGGACTTGCCAACGTTGGAAGAAGCTCTGCAGCAAAATACTGCAGATGGACCACGCCCACTCACAATAGCTGAGTACCGGGCAAGGCAGAGAAGGAAGGAACCAAAGAAGCACAAACGCTCCGGAAAAAGGGTAAAGCTACTTAAACAACGCCGACTGGTTAAGGAAATGACCCAGTTGGCCAGAGACGAGGCATCCCGACAACGCTACAAAGAGCGTCTTGAGGACATCGAAAGCAAGATTTCGCAAGGTGCGAAATGCCAATGCCCCAATTTGCCTTAATTTTAATTTCTAAACCCAAGCCGATGCGGGAAACCGCTGCTTGAAAAACACTAATATCTGTTAGGCTTTTTACTAACAATGCGGTTGGACAATTTTTTTTTATATTGTAAACAAATATGTGAGCCAACCACATTTATTAACAACTAATATTTCCACGTCTCCGCAACTGAGTATATATATATATTCAGCTGCAAAAAAATTTTTTTTTTAATGACAGAATATAACAATTCTTATCTTCATTAGACGTAAACATTTTTTTTATTTTTGATTTTCTAGAAGAATAAATTAATATCATAATAATGAGAAAAAACTCATAAAAAGAAAAAAAAAACGTTTCATTGAAAATAAACAAAATAAAAATGGGATGGTTTAGCGATTCTAGTGAGGCAAAGGACAATACTGCCAACGTAGTTAATAACGTAAAAATTATAGATCACACAGACGATATAAATGCGTTGTGGATCTTATTGCTGATCATTACAATAGTACTACTTCTACAATTTCTGCTTACAATTTATGTTAAGCATAACAAGATCATCAAAAGACGTTAAAAAAAAAAAATAATAATATGGATTAGAAGAAAGCTTAATAAAAACTTTTTTTTTACGACAAGAATGGAATGGAGCGAAATAGCGATACGAATAGACGAATTTCGCTTCAGGTTCGATAAGTCTTATAAATGTATCAATAGATACGCAGTAATAAAATCCGAAACTTTGAAAAATCATATAGAGATATTAGTAGGAGAATATAATAATATAGTTACATTAGTAAATAAATATGCAAATAGGCTCACATCTGAACATAATAACAAATGTTTGAGGGTTATAAAATCCCTAAACACAAGATTAAATAACATCAGAAAAAGAAGGCATATTCTGATAGATGTACCAGAAAGTCTAAGTCAATTGGTTGAATTCAACACAGACCAGTTCAAAGAACTAGACGAATCTGTTCAATCAAGCGGCGCTGAGTCCGATAGTGACATTGAAACGCTAGAAGGAAGCGACCGAATTGAATTTAAATCTGAACCAATAACAATTTCTGAAATGGCACAGACATTGATAGAATTTATCAGGCTAGCCACATCTCTGATACCAGAGTTTGATGGTAAACCAGAAAATCTACAAAGTTTTTTGGATGCTCTAGGTCTACTAGATAGCTTAAAGAGCACACATGAAACGACAGCAATAAGCCTAATAAAAACTAAACTTAAAGGCCATGTAAGAAACCTTATAAGTAATGAGCAGACGATTGCTGCAATCATTACCCAACTGTCAAGTGCAGTAAAAGGAGAATCGGTAGAAGTGATATCTGCCAAGCTTCTGAATCTACAACAGAGAAATAAAACGGCTAACCAATACACCCAAGAGGTAGAGAAACTGACAAAGGCCCTTGAAGGTGCCTATATCAGTGAAGGTCTCAGCCAATCCTTAGCAAATAAATACAGCACTACAACAGCTGTAAAAGCAATGACACAGAATTGCTCCATTGATAAGGTAAAACTTATCATGCACGCAGGCACATTCACAAACATGAATGCACATTCCTTTAGGAAACAACCAATAAATGTAAAAGTTCATTCCATCAATTATAGTCTTAATATATTCGTAACCTTCTATAATCATTCAACTGAAAATAAACTAACATTTCTCATAGATACTGGTGCAGATATCTCACTTTTGAAAGTAAATTCTGATAACTTCATAATTCAAAATGAAAAAATAATAAACATCGAAGGCAAAGGCCAAGGTGTGATAAAGTCTCAAGGAACAACCTTAATAGAACTGCAATCAACAAAATATATTATCCCACATGAATTTCATTTGGTAAACCCAAATTTTGCAATACCATGTGATGGAATAATAGGCATTGATTTTATAAAGAAATTCAATTGTCAACTAGATTTCAAACCAAGTGAAGACTGGTTTATAATTAGACCCCAAAATTTAAATTATCCAATATATGTTCCGATAACATATAGCGCTGGCAACAATACAGTTCTTCTGCCAGCCAGATCACAAGTTATTCGGAAAAAAAACATTAATGTTGTAAATGATTTCATATTTGTTCCTAATCAAGAAATACACAATGGGATTTATGTTGCAAATACAATAGCAGCATCCAAACATGTATACGTTCGACTTCTAAATACAACTAATTTCGACCAAGTGGTCAAAGTAAATAAAATACAATATGAAAATCTAAAAGATTATGACATTCATAATACCGACACTGGAAATAGAAGCGAACAAATACTTTCAAAACTAAAGAAAAATTTTCCAGACCAATTTAAAAATCAATTAACAGAATTATGCATACAGTATAGTGATGTGTTCGGACTGGAAACCGAACCAATATCAACAAATAAGTTCTATAAACAAACATTAAGACTTAAAGATGATGAACCCATTTATATAAAAACTATAGAAGCCCGCATAGCCATATTGAGGAAATTCAAAAACAAGTAGGGAAATTAATAAGCGACAAAATCGTCGAACCGTCTGTATCTGAGTATAACAGCCCACTCTTGCTAGTTCCCAAAAAATCATTACCAAAATCACAAGAGAAAAAATGGCGATTAGTAATTGACTATCGTCAAATAAACAAAAAACTTCTTTCTGACAAATTTCCACTCCCTAGAATTGATGACATTTTAGATCAACACTAGGTAGAGCTAAATACTTTTCATGCCTTGACTTGATGTCAGGTTTCCATCAAATAGAACTTGAGGAAAACTCTAGGAATATAACATCCTTTTCAACGAGCAATGGCTCATATCGCTTCACGCGATTACCATTTGGTCTTAAAATAGCACCAAATTCATTTCAGAGGATGATGACTATATCATTCTCGGGATTAGAACCCTCTCAGGCATTCCTTTACATGGATGACTTAATGGTGATAGGATGTTCCGAAAAACACATGATTAAAAACTTAACTGACGTTTTTAATGTATGTAGGAAATATAACCTAAAGTTGCATCCAGAAAAATGTTTATTTTTCATGCACGAAGTGACATTCCTAGGTCACAAATGCACAGACAAAGGAGTATTGCCAGATGACAAGAAATATGACGTCATCAAAAATTATCCTGTCCCTCATGATGCGGACAGTGCAAGACGATTTGTAGCATTCTGCAACTATTATCGTCGATTTATGAGGAACTTCGCCGACTATTCACGGCACATAACTAGATTATGTAAAAAGAATGTCCCTTTTGAATGGTCAAGCGAATGCCAGAACGCATTCGAATACCTAAAAGAAAATCTTATGCAAAGAATTTTGCATTATAACGGATGCTAGTAAACAAGCTTGCGGAGCGGTTCTAACTCAGAACCGTAACGGGATTCAGCTCCCAATAGCTTATGCATCACGTTCATTTACAAAAGGAGAAAGCAAAAAGAGTACAACGGAACAAGAACTAGCGGCAATTCATTGGGCAATTACCCATTTTAGACCATACATTTATGGCAAACATTTCACCATTAAAACGGACCACAGACCATTAACGTATCTATTTTCTATGACTAATCCCAGTTCTAAATTAACTCGCATGCGGCTAGAGCTTGAAGAATACGACTTCACAGTAGAATACCTAAAGGGAAAAGATAATTTCGTAGCAGACGCACTATCACGTATAAATATAAAATAACTAAAAGACATGCAAAATAAAGTCCTGAAAGTCACTACCAGGCAACAAAGTAGACAAGAAAACTGTAAAGTAACAAATAAGGAACTATTGCCTAGGCAAAGTATCCAAAATGTAGCAAAGCCCAACGTACACGAAGTCATAACAAATGATGAAGTACGAAAAGTAGTGACCTTGCGAATAACTGAATCTATTTGTTTACTAAAACGAGGAAATAAAGTTATTGCAAGAATTGATGTTGACGATTTATATACCAATGGAATTTTTGATTTAGGTCTGTTCTTGCAAAGGCTTGAAATGCAAGCCGGTATACTAAAAATCAGCCAACTCAAATTGGCACCGAGTGAAAAAATCTTTGAAACCACTTCAATAGATAATTTCAAAAATATGGGCAATATAAAATTGAAATCATTAAGAGTAGCGCTACTCCAGCCGGTGACCATTATAAAAACTGAAAAAGAGATACAATCGATACTGTCTACATATCATGACGATCCAATTCAAGGAGGTCATACAGGCATTACAAGAACGCTAGCGAAAATAAAAAGACACTATTATTGGAAAAATATGACTCGTCATATAAAAGAGTACATACGTAGATGTCATAAATGCCAAATGTCTAAAAACAACGACACATACAAAGACCCCAATGACTCACACAGAAACCCCAACAAATGCTTTCGATATAGTGATAGTGGACACAGTTGGTCCACTACCGAAATCAGAATATGGCAACGAATACATCGTCACACTAATATGTGATTTGACGAAGTATCTAGTAACCATACCAACCATAATAAGAGCGCAAATACTGTCGCAAAAGCTATATTCGAAAATGTTATACTAACGTACGGTCCAATGAAGACGTTCATTTCGGACATGGGTACCGAGTATAAAAACAATGTAATTCAAGATATGTGTAAATATATGAAGATTGAAAATCTTACATCCACTGCATATCACCACCAGACTTTAGGGACAATCGAACGAAGTCATAGAACATTCAATGAATACATTCGTTCATACATCTCTGCAGATAAAACTGATTGGGACGTTTGGATACAATACTTTACATATTGTTTCAACACAACACCATCAGTCATGCATAATTACTGTCCATATGAACTAGTCTTTGGAAGATTACCAAGGCAGTTCGCAAATTTTAATAAAACAGATAGAATAGAACCACTGTATAATATAGAAGATTACTCAAAGGAAATAAAATTTAGATTAAAAATAGCATATAAAAGAGCTAGACTTTTGTTAGAAAAAGATAAGTCTTATAGAAAACAACTTTATGATAAGAAAACTTAAGATTTTCAATTAAAAATAGGAGATAAAGTTACACTAAGGAACAAATCGGGTCATAAGTTAGATCCAGTATATATAGGCCCTTATACTGTAGAAACCATAAAAGACAGAGATAACATAGTAATTACAGATACAAAACAAAAGAAGCAAAAAGTACATAAGGATAGACTAAAAATATATAATCAATGAAACGTTTCATTTCACTTAAGAAAATGTCTGATCAACCTCAAAACAAAAAAAAAAAAAAAACCATAAAAAAAAAAATTATTATTTTTCCTTCTAAGAAAGTTAAACATAAATCCAAAAACATCGTAATTCAACATACATTTTTTGTATTATTCTGTCATTATACAAAAATGCTTTGAGACAAAACATTGCTAATAATTAATAAGAAAAATCAATATCAAAAAATTGTTCCTTTCTAAACACAATATTAATATTGAGAACTCAATGACTACATATATTACGTCATTTCTTTAAAAAGGGAGGTGTAGCATGTTGGACTAATCTACCCTAACAATACAATAAATGACACTTTGACACTTTGTCATAATAAATATAAATATACAAATATACAAAAAGACCACCAAAAATACGTAAGCACTCCAGCGCCCCAGTAATACGATCTAACGCTTATACATAAGCCGATCGCGGAGCGTGGGAATGCTGACTTTGCACTTTGCAGCTCAAGTGGTCAATGCCTTCTGCATACATATGTATATGTATAAATGTAAGTAAGAATACATAGATATAAGCAATGTATGTGCGGGTTAGCTGAACCCAACTTCAGCACACTTTGATTATTCGAATAAACCGTTTCAAGCAGAGCAGAAGCTCTGAGCTCCAGAGCCAAGTCTATTTCATCAACTACCAAAATACCGTACTACTTGTTGAACCTATCACATCATCGTCATCACGATTCCCAACACCCAGATTCACTGCAGTTGAAGTGAGAAAATTACAAGTCGTAAATTAATGGCTGCCTTCCCGGCAATGGCTTGAGGAGTGTATCCCGCGCACGTTGCCAGGATATCCGACGTCGTCGTCGCCGTCTTCGCTGCAATTGCAATTGCTTTGTCAGCTTAAAAACTTAACCTCAGACTTTCGCGGGGTCCTGTCTCTTTGGTCACACGTCTGTGCCATTGTTTGCTAGCAGAATGCTTTCAACATCTTTGGCCTAATTTAAATTTCAAACATTTGCCGGAGCAGAATGAAGATCGAGGACTCCTTGCCGGTCCTACGCCTTCTTCGAATATAATTAGTAACGCGTGCTTTCCGTGGGTGTCCTTTTTTTTGGCTTCGCCAAGCCAGCGGAAGACGCGTGAAAAGCTCGAAACGGGAAATTGCTTTGGCATTCGTAGAACCTCTGACCACTCGAACCACAAAGTTTTCATTTTTTTTTTACATTTCATACATTAAATTAATTATATTATTATTTTTCTTTACTGAACTTATTTGTTAATTTAGGCATACAAAATGGTTGTTCCGTTGTGTAGAACGGAAACGTCTGAAAATTTTAAAATTTATTCGACCGCCAAGGCAGAAGTCGGTATATTATTGTTTTCAAGTAGGCTACTGATCTCATTCAATTCAAACTCGCTCAGCAGAAACGCATTCACAACGCTATCTTTTCATTCACGAGACCAATCTAATTCTGCAAACCTATGGCCAACTCATCTCTCAAGGTTGAATCATTTCTAATTTAATTCTTTATTCTCGTGGTCACGTTAGTCAATATGTTCATTCTGTCTATTGATGTAGATCGGTGTAGTTAGTTACCACGATAAGTCTGAAAGTAATCATGATCTGATGTTACTTTTAAGTACTAATTTTCCTGATTCTGTTAATATTGTAGTACTTCAGTCTTCCTTAACTATTTACTTCCTAGATCTACTTGATAGCTTAGAACCTAATCTTGCATTAACCTTAACGAAAATTTCTTGCCCTCTGTCGGTCTATAAGTCGGTCGGTATTAAGTCGGTCTATACTGAATGTTGATGTATATTCATAGATGGCTCTATCGAGAAGTTCGTCCATCTCCTTTGTCATTATTTTAGAGAGTGTGGAGTGAAATCTTTCTTTTTTTTTACCGTACCATTTACCGTACTCTTATACGGTGGTGCTTTATAGAGCTCAATGCCCAAATGGTCTGTCAACATGAATTTTATAGAGACTGAGTTGAGGGTCTTTTCATTGTCCATTACTATTAATTTAGGCACTCCATAATAAAACACGATATCTCTTAAGGCTTTCTTAATATCTTCTACAGCTTTGGATTTGATAACTGTTCCAATAGCCAGTTTGGAAAATTTATCTATTGCTGTAAGCACCAGATGTCGTCTGTCGACGACATATCAATATGTCGAGTATATCAATATGGATAATTTGCCCGGGGTATTCTGGCAAGGGATTCGCTTTTAGAATTTATCTTAAATAATAATTTAGAAATCCTAAATGTCGGCAATGTTCCGACATTTGTTACTAGGATAAGATCTGAGGTTCTGGACATTACACTTTCCAGCATATCAGTGGCTTCGAATATAAGCGACTGGCACGTATCTCCTAAGGAGTCAATTTCAGATCACAGAATTATATGTTTTAACATAGGGCTAAATCTAGAATGTAGCGAGTGTAGGCGCAATCCCAGGAATACGAACTGGGAAGGGTTCAATGCCTCCTTACTGCGAAATCCAGTTACTACGGTAACCGGGAACTCCGTACCACTCTAGAACTGGAGGTCGCCGTAGAAGATATTAACTCGTGTCTTCTTAACGAAAACTGCTCCCTTGGCCGTGCCAAGAGGGATAAAGATGCTCCACGGTGGAACGACCAATAGGAGAAGTTGCGGAAATCGACCAGACGTCTCTTTAACAAAGCAAAAAGAGAAGGGAACTGGGATGCCTACCGGAATAAACTGACCATGTATAACCATGAGATCGGGAAAGCCAAACGAAGGAATTATAGAACCTCCTGTGAGGCAACACATGTGAAGGCGCTAGACTTCACAGAGCAATCTCCAAAGGACTGCCAGAATCAAATCGGGAACGAAAGGAGGATAACTCATTTACTATAGGAAGTAAGGAGAAACTTGAGCTACTACTGGCAACTCACTTTCCGGGAAGCACGCTTCAAACGGATGAGAATACCCCAGTAACGGCACAAAGTAAACCGCGTGCTTCTGATTGGGCCAAAACAAAATCAATAGTAACAACGGAGAGATTAAGATGGGCAATTGGTACATTCCAGCCCTACAAATCTCCAGTTCCAGATGGCAATCTTGCTTCAACAAGCGCTAAGTCAGTTCGCAGCACCGATCAGGAAAATACTGATCAGCATCCTAGCTTTAGGACACATACCTACTGCCTGGAGTATAGCAAAAGTGGTCTTCATTCCAAAAGCTAGAAAGAAAGACGTCACTGATCGGATGTCGTTTTTGCTAAAAAGATAGTGGATGTCAGCATTAAAAGCACTCTGCTTATAGAGCATCCGCTCCAACAGACGCAGCTCGCCTACAGGGCGGGCAGATCAACTGATACTGCCCTATATCCTCTGAAAAGCCTTATTGAGGATTCACTTACTCATAAGGAAGTATCGTTATGTGCCTTATATGCCTAGACATACAGGGTGCATTCGACAATACCTCCCATGAGGCTGTCAACGCATCCCTGGCAAAAAGAGGACTAGATGCAACAACCAGCAGATGGATCAAATCACTACTGGCATCTAGGCGAGCCATGGCCACTATAGGACGGCAGTCGTCCACAATATCTACCACAAGGGGTTGCCCGCAAGGGGGTGTCCTCTCGCCTCTCTTGTGGAGCTCGCTGGTAGACGAGTTGCTGGAAAGACTGACCCGCAGGGGTATACTTTGCCAAGGCTATGCTGACGATATTGTCATTATAGCTAGAGGTAAATATCAGGAAACTCTGCGATATTATTCAACTGGTCCTGAATATGACCAGCGAATGGTGCAAGGAAATAGGCCTGAGCCTAAATCCTAGAAAAACTGTTATTGTTCCTTTCACAAATAGGTGCAAGCTACAGAGAATGAAGGCAATACCCCTGTCAGAATGTCGCATAGAGGCCAGCAATGAAAATAAGTATCTGGGGATAACCCTTGACTCCAAACTTAGCTTCAAAACTCATGTCGGTAACACAATTGATAAGTGCACCAGAGCACTTTTCACGTGTAGAAACATTGCTGGTACGCATAATAAGATGGCTGTACCTCATGGTAGTCAGACCCATACTAACCTATGGGGCAATAGCCTGGGGTGATAGAGCACGCCTTAGCACCACTATGGCGAAACTCCATGAGCTGCAGAGAATGGCCTTCGTATGCATGACAGGAGCAATGTGTACCTCTCCAACTGCAGCCCTAGAAGTACTAATGGAAGTGACGCCGCTTCATATCGTCATTGAAAGGAAACAGAAAGCACACCCCATGAAACCACAAACCATAAAGTGGTATACAGACGGATCCCTCACCGACGAGGGTAGTGGGCTGGGGGTTGTAGGTACCAGGTTAAAATTCCACGAATGAATGGGCAGATACACCAGCATTTTTCAAGCTGAAGTCTGTGCTATTGGACGCTGTGCGGAGTTTAATCTGCAAAGGAACATTGCTATACTGTCTGATAGTCAAGCAGCAAAGCTAAGATAACATCTAAGCTAGTAAATGAAGTGAGGACAGACCTAGACAAACTAGGAACTGTCAACAGACTCACAATAAGGTGGGTCCCGAGACACAACAACATCCCGGGAAATGAGCTAGCGGACAACCTAACTAGGAAAGGGGCAGAGAACCCACTATTTGGGCCCGGACCCTTCTGTGGTGTTGGTACTGAAGTCACTAGTGGAAGAAAAACGTCTGTCCTTCTGGGAACACCTATCAGGACCAGGACTTCAAGACCTTAATGACACACGGGAAAAGCACTGTGCGCATTTTGACTGCCCTTCTTACGGGGCATTGCCGACTTCACAGCCATTTGCACAAGATTGGCATTGCAGACAGTGAACTATGTCGCTTCTGGTACATGGAGGAGGAGAGCTCTGCACATATTATATATGACTGCATGGCCCTTTCCATCAGGAGGAACAGACTCCTGGGCATGTATGTAGTCCCACGGGAAACAATTGCAGCCCTGAACATCAATAAAATTCTGGCATTTATACAGTGCATTGGACTTCAGGGGGATCTTTGAGTCATGAAGGGGTAGAACAATAGATCCGACTGGGTCGCAGTACACATACAAACCCAATTAATAATAATAATAATAAAATTCTGGCAAGGGAGTTTCTTTGATTTCTGGATATGTGGGATGTCTGTCATATTTGCAGGTCTGACACACCAAGCATTGACTCACGATAGCCGAAACCTTTTTCCTCATTTTAGGAAAATATAGTCTTTCGAACAACTGAGCTTTATTTTCCACAGCATTTCTGTGTGCTCTGTTGTGTGTCCTAAGTATTTCTTCCTTCTTCGTTGACAAGGTCTGTAATTTCAGTTTCCAAGAATCTTATCTTGAAACTCTGAGACTGGATGGGGTAGAGAATTTGTATTTTCCCCATAGCATCCTCAGATGTGAAAATTCCGGTAATCACGGATGGGTTAAGATATTTCATCAAATCTGACAAGAGGCTAACAGGTGTGAACAATTTACGATCTACTAAATGCCTATGGAATGTCGGGAACGGAATGTTGAATGAGTAATTCTCTGACTCGGACTTCCTGAAGAAAATTTAATTTTTGAATGCATTTATCGGGGTCCATGGCTCGAATTGTCGGAGCTGTGCATTGTTGAGGCTACTGTGTTTATGTGTTGGACTATCGGTCCTTTGGACAGAGCGTTGGATACAGTATTTTCTCTGCCTGGTTTAAAAAAAATCTCATAGTCATCCATCTTTTAATCCTCGCATTTCCATTCCAACTACTGAGAGAATGGGTCAGAGGCTGATGGTCAGTAAAGATTTTCACCCTTGCTTCACCGTAAAGGTAAATTTTGAGCTTTTTTAGAGCCCAAATAATGGCTAACATTTCTTTCTAATTTTTGGCATAATTTTTTTCCGCCTTCGTTAGTGTTCTCGATAAAAATGAAATGGATCGGTTCTCTTGTGAAAGAACAGCGCCTACTGCGAAATTGGAAGCATCCGTTGATAGGTGAAATTCTTTTTAAAGTCTGAATGTTTTTTGACGATAATGTCTTGGAAATTCGACTGTCCTCCCCTCTCAAAAGCCAAGTGGTTTTGCTAATTTAGCGTAGTTAGGAATAAATCCCCTATAGTATCCGGATAATCCCAAGAATGATCTCAGTTCTTTAAGTGTTGGAATTGGTTGGACTGGTTTCAATGCCCTTGTCGGACACAACGAAACCTAGGAACTCCACTTCTCTCTTTATTATGATGTCGTCAATAAAACATATCTTACCGATATGTTCGTGAAGGACATCGTCTAGTACTCCCTGGAAAATTGACTGTGCATTTTTCAGACCGAATGGGAGTCGTGTAAGCTCGTATTTTCCATTATCGATGGAGAAGGCGGTCTTTTTAATATCAGATTCCTTTAAAAGAATCTGATGAAACCCACTATTCGAATGGAGCACTGAGAAAATCTTATTGTCCCCCAATTGGGCCAATACTTCATTAATATCAGGGATCCGCTACAGTTACCATACGCGCGGGTGATTTGTATGGTGACCTTGAGGGTCGAATGATGCCATCGTGTAAGAGCAATGTTATTTGATTCTGTACCTCGGCTTTAAGAGACATAGGGTACAAAAGTACACCGATGTGGTTCGGATTGCTGCCCTTAGACTTGTTGTGTAGGTTAGTTCCTGATTGGGGTCTGAGAAGAGACCTGGATGAGAATCAATTGTTTAATTTAATTTCCTTCTCTGTTCTACTCCTGGAACTAAGTGTGCTAACAGCCTCGAACTGTTTTTCTTTGAGGACGACTCTTTTCCCAGTTTCCAGTGTCATTGTTAGGTTCTTTAAGTCAATTTGCGCTCCATTCCCTTCATTGTATCTTCAAACGTCAAAAGTCTTCAGCGATGGTATTTCTTATTTATTTTAATTTTATTTCAAAATAGAAAAGATTTGCTCTTTTGTTATGCGATTTTCAGATCGCCGCCTGGAGTGTCAGCTATGTACACCAAATTGGGCTGGATGTAATTTTTGTTAGAGCCCGTGTCAATAAGGTTACCACTCCCCACTCTACATTCGAAGTATGGCATTATATTGTTTGGCGGCGAACGGTGCATTATTGCAATTAGACCCATATTGTCTTGGCGCAGTGAATGGCTGGTCTCCTCATGGATTTCGTGGAGGGAACGGAGGAGGCTGTCGATGGCCAAAGGCCTTCGTCGGCTGAAAAGTGCGGAGTGCCGGAATGGGTTTTTCGTTTCCTCTGAAGCTCATGGTTTGATCTGTAAGTTGGGTTTTCAAGTTTTAGGCAATAATGTAAAGCTGAGGTGAGATCAGCTGGCTCTTTTATTGCCAAAAGGCGAGGTAATTCTACTCGAAGGCCTCTAATGAAAGTATCCAGAGCTTTTTCTCTGTAAATTTTTATTACAAAGTGCTCAGATTCTTGGCTCATTTGTATACAGAGAAAGATTTTTGTAGACGTCCAAAGTTGAAATTTGGTATTCCAAAGTAGTTATGTCTCGTTTATCTGCGTAATGTAGAGTGAGACATCTCGATATGGCCTTCCAGTCCGTAGGAATATTGTATGACTCGAGTGTCACGTCAGCACTTCGGACAATTTTGTTTCTTATGGTATACTCCAAATAATATTTTGGAGTACCCACTAATGGGGTGTAAGTTTCCATGATTCTATCAACGCTCTTTTTCGAAGAGCCGAATTCTCCTGGATTTTCAGAGAATTCCCTGATAGATTTTACGATATCAGGCACTCTTTCAAAATCCACTAAATTGTTTCTGAATACGCCTGAATCCGCTCGACGACCTGACCCTTCACGTCAGTTAAGTCAAGGGTGTCATTATTCATTTGTTTTATCAGTCCAGGTAAAACTTGGGCCACCGTTTGGCCAATTAAGAATGTCAACTGTTCGACACTTATATCAACGCGGTGCTGTTATTAAATTATTAGGGTTTGCCATGTTGGCTTTTAATTCGGACAACACATACACAAAACGTACCTAAGCCTAAACCAATTCGAACTTAACAAAAGTTGTGGGCAGAAAAATGCGGAATGCGTGTGTATGTGTTTCGGTTTCTTTTTTTTCCATTTTGCACGCAATACAAATTTAGCTCGCCGCGGCTACTTCACCTCGAGAACAGAGAACGAGGAAAAATGAACAGTAAATAGGGAATCGCTTTTTTCCAGAAGAACTTTAGGAACCGGGTCGAAAACATTTGGCCTTTATCACTTACTACTTATTACTTACTTATTAGACATTATTTATTGTTATACTTATACTTTATTGTGCGTGGATATGTGGAAGCCTGAATTTTATATTGCTGATGTTGTTGTTGATGATGATGATGATGTTGCTGTTTTTGTTGTTGCTATTGTTCTTTGCTATTTCGGAGTTTGGGTTTTCTCGCCTCTCCTTTGTCGCTAGTTCTACCGACTTCGAGCGTATTAAAATATTATACTTTTTTTGCGTACTTTGACTTGCAAGCTCCCCTTCGGAAAGGCTTACGCAGCCGTTACTTTTCAGATTTTACTTGAAAAACTTTTTATCAGCGTGTGTGTGTCGCCACTTCTTCGTTTTACCGTTCTTGGATTGCACTGTTAACTGTTAGTTCTCTGCGTTCTAGTTTTACTTTTTTACTGCGCCATTTGGGCGAAATTGCTATTCTTCGTTTTGCTACCCCGAGATGGCGATGCTGATAGTTGAAATAAAATTGTTGTGGTCACTCCTCCTGGCTGGGTGAATGTCATCCTTTTTGCCTGTGCTACTTGGGAATCCACGTCAGCACTCCACGTCAGCTTTCCAGAGAGTGGAATCTGCGGGCTGGCCTGACAGAAAATGTGATCCACCGATGGGCAATGCTTTCGCCGATGAAAAAAGTTCTTAAAATCTGCTTCTTTGAGAGCAAATCTTGGGGGAAGATAAATTGCTGTTACAGATACGTCCGCATGCATACATTTGATCTTGACCGTGGCAACCTGCATAGCATTTTCTCTAATGCTGTCCATAATTTGAAATTTTAGGCCGTGTCTAATTAAAATAGCTGGCACATTTTGCTGGTTGTTCTGTATTTTTCGGGCAGACAACGAACGATTTCATTGTTTTTGCGGGGAGGCTCAATATTGACAATAGCGTTACCTATGTGTTTTACATTGTCTCGGTTTTTGTTGTTAGGCTCAATATCTACATAGAACATGTTCAGTGGCGTTTTGGTCGCACGGCTACTAAGTGTTTTGACTAATTTTCTGAATTCTTTCTGAATTTTAACCATTACTCTTACATGTCCATTACGTTGAGTCTTATAATCATTAAGTTCTCTTTTAATTTTAGAATTAAGATACGCTAGCATTTCACTTATATCATTGACGTCAGGCAGAATGATAGGTGGGGGCTTAGAATCAGTTGCGCTGTCTTCATTTACCATTTCCAGATCTTCGTTTTTGTTATATTTGTTTCCTGTTTTGTCGGCAAAGTTATTTTTTAATTGTAATTGAATATGATAAAGATCTTCTAAAGTGCAATGAATTCCTACCGTTATGTTTGGTTTAGGATACTCCCTTAATATTTTCTGGCGTATCATCTTCAATTATATGTCGTGTCTTATCAAAAACATTCAATGACTCATGTATTGTATACCTCCCCTTTGTTAATAACAGTTGTTGTTGAAACTGACTTAACGGTTAACGGGTCTCATGTATTACATTTTTAAAACTACTTTCGGCAGAATGCTGTGTATTTTGATCTGAGTTTGATTGTTCTAAATCGCTGTTAGTAATATTATTTCTTTTTATTCGAGATAATGCGTAAGCTACGACATTAGTTGTTCCGGGTTAATATATTATTTTCGGTGTGAAACTTTCTATGAAGGAGTACCATCTTTTCAGAGATTGTGAAAGATAAAGAATGATGGTCTGTTTGTATTTCTATACCAATTACAACATATAATTAATTCCTGAGATTTTTAAGAGCCCAAACTATTGCCAACAATTCTTTTTTATTTGTGGCATAAAGTTGTTCGGTTTTATTTAACGTCTTGGATATGAAAGTAATTGGTTTATTGCCCTGTGATAAAACTGCTCCGATAGCTATATCTGATGCGTCTGTCGTTAAAGTGAATTTTTTGTTATAATCAGGTTGAACTAACTCCACTTGAGCTATTAAATTATCTTTAAGTTCGATAAAAACTTTAACAGCTGGGTCATCTAACTGTATTGTAATTTTTGTAGACATTCTTTTAGAAATTTTTCAATTATCTCCTCCTAAGCATTTGGTTAGAGGTTTGGCAAATTTTTGCATAATTCCGGACAAATTTACGGTAATAGCCGGTGAGGCTTAGAAAACTTCGAAACTCTCTTATGTTTTGTGGAATCGGATACTTAATAATTGTGGAAATTTTCTCAGGATCTGTTTTAATTACATTGTGAGAAACAATATAACCAAGAAATGCTGTTTCTAATTTAAAGAATTCAGATTTTCTTTTCAAGTTTTCATATTTGCTTTTTGTAATATATTAATTATTTGAATTTAATTAGTGTAATGTTGTTCAATTGTATCAGAAAAGATTATTATATCATTAATATAAACATGACAAGTTTTTCCGACTTGTTCTCTAAATATTCCATCCATTGCTCTTTGAAATATTATAGGGGCGTTTGTTAACCCAAATGGCATACGTAAGAATTCAAATTTTCCGTTATTTATAGAGGAAGCAGTTTTTTCAATATCTGAATTTTTCATTAAAATTTGGTAGAATCCTGATTCCAGATCAATTGTTGATAAATATTCGGACTTCCCTAAGTTAGATAATATTACAGACGGGTCTTGCATCGGGTATCTGTCAGGTATTGTGCTTTCGTTTAATTTTTTATAGTCAATAACTAGTCGATGTCCTTTTTTGGACACTACTAAGACTGGTGAATTGTAAGGGCTTCTATTTGGTCTTATAATTTGTTCTTTTAGCATTCTGTCAATTTCATTATTACGGAATCTGAGACCGACATAGCATAAGGATATTATTTGCTATAAATTGCACTGTCGTTGTTAGTATTTATTTCTCCTCGAATATCGGTACGAAAAGGAATTTGATATTTATTTTAGAATGCTCCTTTTCAATTTTATTCATAACTATATTTTCCAAATCTTTTATTTGATTTGAAATTATGTTTAGGTTATGAATTTTTTCTTTGTCTGAATACTCAACGACGGCGTGCTCAGAATTTGTGGATCCTAAACTATTCGATTTAAAAATGACGGAATTAACATCGTCGGCTTGTTGAGGATTTTTCGATCCCAAACTGATATATTGTTTATTGGCGGATAAATCTATGCTGGCGTGCTCAGGATTTTCAGATCCCGAACTATTAGTTTTATTAATAACGGATAATTCATAATTTAAAGACATAGTGGTTTTTTATCTGCTCACGATACTTTCCGTGGGAGTTCTTCCTTCAGTGTAGTTGTCCTGATTATCTTCTGTTGGGGTCTTTCTTCAATAGGTTTGTCTTAATTATTTTTTTTTTTTGAGTCTTCCTTTAATTGGGTCGTCTTGCTTATTATTTATTGGGGTCTTCCTTCAATTTTGTATATAGCTGTGGCGGGGGATTGCCCTCAGCTCTTCCTTCCTTCTTGGTGTTGATTTTTTTACTTTTTTAAAATTTGTTTGGTTTTATTTGGGTTTTTAGTTGATTTCTAATTTTTTAATATTATTGTGTTCTCGTAATTTGTGTTAAGTATTCAGTCCACCTTTTTTATATTAAATTCTTAATTGGATTATTGCATTAATTGATTTCCAATTAAGTTTTTCCACGATCACTGTCACAGTAGTTAAATGTCTTTGGAGTTTCGTTTTAAACTTTTAAGTAGACCGCCCCACGTTGGGCGCCAATTAAATTTGTTGCGGTATAAATTATTAAAAAAAATTTTTTTTATTTTTTAAATTTTAATCTTTATTGGTGTTAAACTTTTTAACTTATGACTTTATTACAAGACACTTATTCTTATCTAGTGGTTCATTTGTAAACCGTTATTTAAATCCACCCGAATCAGACTGATCTTAAAACTCTAAGTCCTAATCAAATCAACCTCGACCAGAAGCTTTTCTTTGGAAACTTTCTGAACTTTTGATAAAAGCTTTATGCTGAAATTATTCCACTGCATTGTGAAATTCAATTATGCTGATCGATGCAGCTTTTGATTGAAGCGCAATAAGTTGGCCTCCAAGCGGAAGCTGTGTTTACGTTAAGTTTGGGTTGTTTATATTAGCGGGTAGCTAAGAGCTGGCAAAACCAATGACAAAAACAAAGACAAAGGAAATGCCGACGAGATTGAGAATTGAAATTTGTATATAAACTGTGGAAGGGTGCTGTGTTTATGGGTTGAATAATTTGCACATCGAAAAGATATAAAATAAAAAAAAACTTATAATGTGATCAGAAGCGCCAGTTTCACACAAGTTATTGTTGCTTGATCGTTCAATCTGGATATTATTATTAGTTTCAATAGGTTATGGACCCAGACACAAAGCAATCAAATAATTAGAGCTTGTGGGGATTCATACATATGTGAATAAAAAATATGTGCACCCCTCTAACTTGCTCGTGTTAACTCCTCCTTGTCTTAAGATGTGTTGGGGTGATGGGGGGTGCTGGTCCTGGAAAATTCCTAGTTTGCTGAAAAAAAGACCACTCGAAAAAACACTCGAAGACTTGTGGAATTAGCGCGGGCGCGACCGGCGTATGCTTTATTGTTCGAGGTAGTTTTACACACTAAAGCTTATTCTAATGCGTTGGGTTCTCCCAAGCGCAGCGGAGACTCCTCGGAGACTCTGTGGTGAAGAGCGGGAGAGCGTAAGAGGGAGTGGAGAACGTAAGAGGGAGCGGAGAACGGGTGACAATCCAAACCCCGTAACTCGAACATTCCGCCCCCCTTGCAATCACTGGGGTTGCAACATAGCCATCCTACGGCAAGCTGCAGGCACCGGACGCGATCCACCCAAACACGGTCTTTTGAGCGACCGGCATTCCCTCGTCGAAGGTCAGGAATCCGGATTGGATAACGCTTTTAGGAACCTCGCGCACTTCCGAAGAGGATGGATACCGCGGCAGACTCGGCATCGGTAGGATTGAATACCTCGGGTACGTCTGCTCTCCACGGCACGAGCACTGCGTGCGTTTTGTTGACGAGGAGCCATGCTGCGGGTAGTCGAATGTCGAAAGGAGATCGAAAACGAAATGAAAAATAACGGATGATTAGTGATAGTGAACTACAACTAAGGACGAGAGGAGCGCCTAATATTGTGGAGATTTGGAAGACTCCGTCGGCAAAAGCACCACTTTTGCCACTGGACGTTTAATAACTCCACGTGCAGTACGGATGTTTACTACACGGACGTTGCCGTCAGCTCCTGGGAAAACAGACTCAATTCTGCCGAGCCGCCACTCATTAGAGGGCAAGTTGTCGTCCTTGATGACGACCATGTCATCGATGCGTAGATTTTTGGACGGGGCCTGCCATTTAGAACGCTTGTGGAGTTCTTTGAGGTACTCTTCTTTCCATCGCACACGGAACTGCTGATGGAGAGCCTTCAAATGCTGCCACCGGTTAAGAAGGGATTTCGTTTCCCCCTTTACTTCGGGTTCCACCGTGGACATAAGGGGTCCCCCGACAAGGAAATGCCCTGGCGTCAGAGCCAGCAAGTCTGTCGGATCTTCAGACATAGGAGAGAGCGGCCTGGAGTTAAGGCACGCTTCTATTTTTGCCAAGAGCGTGGAGAGCTCTTCGAACGTGTATTTTCGTGTGGCAGTGCATTTGTAAAATAGCGTCTTGAAGCTTTTTACGCCTGCTTCCCAAAGGCCTCCCATATGGGGTGCTCCCGGAGGAATAAATTGCCATTGCATCTCTTGATGAATATAGGCATTCGTCACCGACTCTTTTACGGCTTGAAGGAAATCGCGGGAAAGCAGGGTGGCAGCACCAACAAAGGTTTTGCCATTGTCTGACTGGACTTGACGTGGACACCCTCTTCTGGATACAAAACGAGAGAAAGCGGCAAGAAACTTCTCGGTCGTTAAGTCAGATGTAGGCTCTAAGTGGATGGCCTTGGTGGAGAAACAAACAAAAACTAACACATACCCCTTTGTAATAAGACATGCTCTTCCCGTATAGTTCTTTATATCGAACGGACCGGCGTAATCCATGCCAGTATACGTGAATGGTCGGGAGAACGATGCTCTTTCTTTGGGCAGGACACCCATCAGTTGGCTTTGCAACCGCTTTTTGTGGATCACACATACTTTGCACGAATTTACCACTGCTTTCATCAGGTTCTTGATTCTCGGAATCCAGTATTTCGACCGGATGAGGCGCACCATTAACTGGTTACCACCATGGAGAGTTATGCGATGCGTGAAATTCGCAAGGAGGCGAGAAAGCAAGCAGTTATACGGAAGAATCACTGGATGGCGTTCATTGTATTGAAGGCTTTCGGAAGCCGCCACACGGCCGCATGCCCTGATCAGTCCTTGCGGATCTAGAAACGGGTTCATGCTTAGGATGGCACTTGAACTTGGCACTGGACGCTTTTCACTTAGGCAGTGATATTCCACAGGGAATTCTCTGCGCTGAGTGTTCGAAATTAGGAACCGCTCGGCGGCGGCGATTTCAGTGGCCAGTAGATGCACATCAGCTGGAGATGTCTGCTTCCTGCACCGCTGAATGAAGCGATAAACATAGGCAAGGACTCGTAGAGCTTTCTCTAGCTTGGAGAAACGTGCCAACAACTCTTCAGAAGGAGCTTTCGCGAGATGGACCTTTAGAGCACGCTTCTCCAGGTCGGTCACCGGAGCGTTGACCTGAGTTGGCCATTGGTTGCGTGGATTTTGCAACCAAGTCGGTCCGTGCCACCATAACTGGCTATCGGCTAGATCTTGGAGGGAAACTCCTCTACTTGCCAGGTCTGCTGGATTATGCTCAGATTGAACATGAGACCAATTCTCTGTTTTTGTGGCCTGGGCGATCTTCGTCACCCTATTGGCTACAAATGTGGTCCACTGGAATGCTGGCTTGCTTAACCATGCAAGCACTATCGTGGAGTCCGTCCCACAGTAAAGTTCGGAGTTAGTCGTAGGCATCTGCGGAATGATGGCTGCAGCCATTTCGGAAAGCAATAACGCTCCGCACAGCTTCAATCTTGGGAGCGAAACCGTTTTGACTGGTGCTACCCGGGTTTTCGCGGTCAGGAGTTGCACCATAATGGTGCTGCCCACTTCTACGCGGACATATATGGCCGCCCCGTAAGCCTTTTGCGACGCATCGCAAAAGCCATGATGCTCGACCTTGAAATCTGGACGAAACGATAGCCAGCGTGGAATGCGTATCTGCTCTAACACTGAATAACTTTGAAGAAAATTCAGCCATCGCTGAAAAAGCTCATTTGGAATGTTTTCGTCCCACCCAAGTTCCTGCAGCCAAATCTCCTGCATGAAAATTTTGGCTCGAACGATAAACGGTGCTAACCAGCCGGCAGGGTCGAACAATTTGGCAATTTGGGACAGGACTTGGCGTTTTGTAAAGGACGTTTCGATAGCCAACTCTGGCGGGACGAAGAAGAATTCGTCGGAGGTTGCTTTCCAGCGAATACCGAGGGTTTTGGCAGTACTTTCTGCATCGATCTCGAGAAAATCAGTATTTAAAAGATGGTTGCTCTGAATGGCCGCTAAAACTTCCTTTTGGTTGGAGGTCCATTTCCTCAATGGAAATCCGGCAGAATTCAGCGCGTCTCGGAGCTCTTGCACCATGAGCTGAGCTTCTTCCGTGGAGTCCGCTCCAGCTAAAACATCATCCACATACATGAAATTTCGAATGACATTGCTAGCTTTTGGATGGCTGAGTTCTACGTCAGCTGCTAGCTGCTGCAGTACTCGGATCGCCAGGAAAGGCGCGCAATTGACTCCAAAGGTTACTGTTTTCAGTTCGAAATCTCTGATTTCCCCTCTATTGTTACGGAAAAGTATTCGCTGGAATGGAGTGTGTCTCGGATCTACCCAGATCTGCCGATACATTTTCTCGATATCGGCGTTGAACACGTATCGGAAATAGCGCCACTTCAGAATTTGAATGGTCAAGTCGGACTGTAAGACAGGGCCAGCATGAAGGATATCATTTAAACTGGTACCATTCGATGATGGGCTGGAGGCATTGAATACTACACGGAGTTTAGTAGTTACGCTCTCCGGTTTTAAGACGGCGTGATGTGGCATATAATAGGCGTTGCAATCATGCGTAGGAAGAACTTGTCGCATGTGCTTTAAGTCGAGATATTCCTGGATCACCGAATCGTATCTCGCTTTCAAGGCCTCATCTCTTTTTAGACGCTGCTCATTTCTTAAGAACTGAGCCAACGCGAAAGACCTAGAATGCCCTAGCCCGGAACCGATATGTTCGGGGTCGCGAAAAGGCAGAGTAACGACATATTTGCCGCACTCGCTTCTCGTGGTCGTTTGAAGGAAATTCTTCTCGCACATGGAATCGGATTCTTTTACCAACTTTGTTGGTATATCCTCCACCTCCCAAAATTTTGTGAGGAGTTTGTCCAGTGAATTATCGTGCGCTTGGGAGATCTGTGTCGAAAAAGAGGAAATTCTGCTTTGGGCTGAGGCTGACACTGGCCCAGTTAGTACCCAGCCGAAAATGGTCTCTTGCCCCAAGAGAGAGCCACAGATGTTGGTTTTTGCTCCACTCAGAAGCACCGAAGGCAGGATGTCGGCTCCGATAAGTACATCTATTTGTGCGCTCTCATAGAATTTTGGATCCGCCAGTGGAAAATCGGGAAGATCCCGAAGGAAATTTTGCGGAATTGGGTAGGAAGGCAGATTTCCGGCTAGTTGAGGGAGGACATAGGCCGTCGTCTCCAACTGCAACGCGGGCCTAGTCGGAGATCGGATGGTGAAACTGCAGAGCTTCTTGGACTGAGCAGCTACTGTTTGGTTTAAGCCCGAGACTTGGGCTTGAACCACCTGGAATGGCAATCTAATTAGATTGAACAGTCGCTCGGTTATGAATGTCGCTTCTGATCCGGAGTCGATCAGGGCGCGTGCCTTAAAGTTAGTGCCAAGATGGGAGATATTGATTATGGCAGTGCCAAGAAGGATAGCTCTTGAGCCCGTGGCGAAATAATTTTGAACACCGGCTTGTTCATTTGGAACGAAATTGGCCTGATTAGCGGAAATTGGCCTTGCAGGATTTGAAGGGCTTGAATTGCTGGAACAGAGGTTGTTTCGGTGCAACAACGTGTGATGCCGGCCACGGCAAGTAAAACAATTGTGAGTGCTTTTGCACTCACGAAGCTGATGTCCCGTTGCGAAGCAGTTTAAGCATAACTGCTTCCGTTTAATGTAGGCTGACCGGTCGTCAACCGACATTTGGAGAAACCGCGGACATACACGGACAGGATGTTTCTCCTTGTTGCACAAGTCGCAACTTTTCAATTTTGGAGCCACTTTCGCCTCGTAGGAATTTAATTTTCTAGAGGGCCCACTTGAGTTTATCACTTTGGAATGCGACTGACTCGGTACGGAAGGTCTCACATCATCAATTGCTTCTAGGGTTCGATGACGTTCTGTGAGGAAGGTGTTCAGCTCTCCCCATGTCGGGATGTCGGCTTTCTTATGTAGCGACTGCTCCCATAAGGAGAGAGTTATCTTCGGGAGCTTGGATGAGCACAGATATACCAGCAGGCAGTCCCAGTTCTCCGTGTTGATGCCTGACAGTTCTAAGGCAGTCAAGCAACCTTGAACAGTACTTTGCAGTACCTTCAAGGCCGCCCCAGATTCCTGTGGTATCGACTGCACATTAAACAGTATTTTCAATTGACTGTTTACCAATAATCGTTTATTTTCGAAACGCTCTATCAGGTTTTCCCACGCAGAGCGGAAACCCTCGTTGGTGAGAGGCGAAATCGAAACTATGGCATGCGCGTCGCCACTTGTTTTGGCATTTAAGTGGAATAGCTTTTCAACTGGAGTCAGCCGTGGATTATTAATATAAATGGCTGTGAAAAGATCCCGGAAAGTCGGCCAGCGAAGATAGTCGCCTGCGAAAACTTCTGTATCGCATGGAGGCAACCGACAGCCAGAGGAAATGTAGGCCTGGGGCGCAGCGTTCGCGGTTGGGATGGACTGAGAAGTGCCCTGCTCGATTTTATCAACGAGCTGGGCAACACACCTTTCATAGACTGAATAGCAATAGCTGTATTTAGCCCTGAGAATAGGCATGTTGCTTGCTGCCGCTTCGCCTGCTGACACAAGGCACTCTGAGCAGAGATCGTATTCCTTCTCAACCTTGTCCCATAGGGTTCGAACTTGGTCGCGACGGACGCCAAGCATCGTGACGGTTGGAGCTGCGGATTCCGGAGTGTTGATCTGAGCCTCAAATTCGCTTAAGCGGTCAGAAACCGAAATGAATTTGGCTAGCGCTAGATCTGAAGCAGCCATATTTTTAGCTGTGCGCTGTACTGTGGCTTTGGATGGGGTAGCACAGTCGTCGGAAATCTGCGCAGGCGTTCTCACCGAAATGCTTGGGATTCTTGGACTCTTGGGCCCTTGTGGTGAAAAAATAGACCTGGGCTTGTCAGCGGACAATTTCTTCTTATCGTCCCCGATGGGCATAATCAAAGAAATGCGAAATGGAAGGGAAGCCTGTCAAACTTTTGAAAAAGTAGACAGATTCCTCAGACTGCACTTAATAATTTAAGTGGTGTAAAACTTACGAAGTGGAACCGCCGTAGTTTAGGCTAATCGGACAGGTGACTCGGAGTGAACAGCGAATTGTATAAATGACCTGTGATCTATGGTAATTGGGTCCACCTTATTTACGGTTAAAACCCTTGGAATGTGGAACACGGTGATATAAGATGTTTATTAGAACGAAGAAAATTTTATTCTTTTATTTACAACTGGAAACGGAGAACATGGAATGACTGGAATTGAAGTCTTTTCTCCGCGTTGTAAATACTTCTAAAAACACCCCCAAACTAATATCCAAGCAATACGAAAATGAAATATTTGTCGGGTGAACGACTTGTATGTGGCGATCGTATTATTTATTTATCGATAATTATTTTTTTTTTTGAAAACTTTCAAATTAAAAAATAATTTAATAAATATTGAAAATGTTTAATTTAATTTAGAATTTATTTATTGTTCGGAAATTAATTTGGAAATTTACCGAAAAACATTGATGGAAAATAAAACGCCTTTTCCGCGTCGGCACTTGGAATAAATTTTATTAGTGATTTGGATTTGCCGACGGGAAACAATCTAAACTTAAGTAAACTTTGGTTATACGCCTTTTCTGCCTCGGCACTTGAGACACAGGCGATTTAAACTTTGGTAAACTTTGGTTAAAGGGAATGCAGATAATCTGCGCAATGTATGTCGGTACGATATGTAATGTATATGGAAATGTATATGTATATGTATGTATATGGAGATGTAATGTATATGTATGTATATGGAGATGTAATGTATATGTATGTATATGGAGATGTAATGCATGCAATGTATATGTATATGTATGTATATGGAGATGTAATGCATGCAATGTATATGGGTAAATGGCGGGAAAATATTTAATTAATATTTTCCTTGGAATGGCCAGCGGGTATGTGTTGTTTGTTGTTTGTATGTATAGCAGAGCAAATTGTATTGAGCGGACTGCGGAGTTAAAGCAAAACAAATGTGTTGAAAAGAATTTGGCTTGCGTTGGACACAGTGAAACGAAAACGGAATGTTTGCCACTTTTGGCAGAGCTTTGGACTTTAGAAATTTTCACTGAACTTGGCACAAATTAATTTCACTTTTCCACATTTGGAATTTTGCACTGTTCGGATGAATATTTAAATATATTCGGAAAATGGAACTTAGAATTTAGAACGGTGGTTAATATGGCGGCGCCCGTGAAAATGGATAATAGATAGTAATTTCCTTTAATTGCCTTTTGTCGGAGAAATCCGTTAGATCTGACAATAAATCTGACAGCAAATTGAACGAAATTGGATGTTCGACCCTTTGCTGCAGACCGGCAATTAAAAGGTATGGAGATTTCGTACTTATCTTATAAGTTGGTCGCTGAAGGACAAACTTGAAAAATCCAGGAGATCCGGCTCGAAGGACCAAAATGTTGGGGTGATGGGGGGTGCTGGTCCTGGAAAATTCCTAGTTTGCTGAAAAAAAGACCACTCGAAAAAACACTCGAAGACTTGTGGAATTAGCGCGGGCGCGACCGGCGTATGCTTTATTGTTCGAGGTAGTTTTACACACTAAAGCTTATTCTAATGCGTTGGGTTCTCCCAAGCGCAGCGGAGACTCCTCGGAGACTCTGTGGTGAAGAGCGGGAGAGCGTAAGAGGGAGTGGAGAACGTAAGAGGGAGCGGAGAACGGGTGACAATCCAAACCCCGTAACTCGAACAAGATGAATTCGTCCCCGGATTTAATAGTCTTAGATGGTTGTTGACGTTTGGCTTTCAAACGGTAGATAAGAAAGATGATGACCAGGGTTATTGGGGCTGTGGAGGAGACGGAGCGAAAGATCCAGGTGTTGCCTGATGGCAGTCGGGATTGAAGCTGGTTGATGTGCTGCAGATTTTTAACACTCATTCCGTGAATTGATCACAGACTAAGGCGCTCTAGATGTCTCAGAACGTTTACTTGGGCCATGGCTGAAACTGTGGCTTTCTTCTTTGATGTTTCGATATTGTTGACGTAAAGGGTGCCGTTTATTTTAATTTTTTCAGTATATGATATTATCCGGTTTATTCTCTTTTCGTCGGTGATATTTATCGTTACATAGTTGGTGGTGAGCATTCCGTCGTCGATCATGGTGACTGGGTCCAAATGTCCAGGCTGGGTGTTGCAATGGGCAACCATGCCAGAGATGAGTTGTTATGCGCAGGTTGGCGCTTTCGATCTCCTGCAGAAGGTGGTGCCCACTGATACATTGCAGTCCTTGACGGCGAAGGTTTCCGTCCCGCAATCCCCAACCGTGCTACCGTCCTCGAAATCTAAGATTCTATTTTCTTGCTGTACCGGGAATATTCTTATTTTTCTACAAGTTAACATAGGCTTTGGAAATTTTATTAGAAAGCACTATAGGTCTCGATTTTGAAAAGTTTTTATGCTGGCTACCTCTTAAATATCTGACACGCTAATGTTTGTGGGATGTTTACTTTTAATCGTTTTAATCGTTTAATTTGGAAATTAAATTTTCAAGTTCTTAAATTACAACACGGTCTTTTGCCAAAATCGTCTCGTAATGTGCTGGGTCTAAATTGTCCGATTTTAAAATAGAATAGAATGTGAGTATTCGCTTAGTTGTATGGTCCAGGAGTGAGTTGTCATTAGGACTAACGGGAGTAGCAAGTTTCCTAACCTAAGTGCGAAAAATATAAAATATAGAGAGTAACAAACGTCACCAAAGTACAAAAAGGTGATCATTTAAAAAAATGTATACAAAATATAAAATTAAATTGGGCACCCTCTCACCGAAGATTGTCTTAACGGACCACCCTCCCTTTAATAAGCACTGTCGTGCCCAGATTAGCCTCGATGACCTCTTCTGAGCAGAGTGTCGTTAATTTGGTACCTTTTTCGCCTACTGGTACTGCTTATTGCCTTTGTGTGCATTTGAGTACCTAAGTTTTTTCTCTTGATCTTCTTTGATTTTGTATCTTATTGTGTCCGCAAGATCCGGTGGAACAGCGTGAAATATTTCATGAGGCTTTTTATTTGTAGCCGAGTGGACAGTTCTGTTATATTCTATTGTTGCGAATAGAATAACGTCGGTCGCTTCGGTTATGTTTTGATCTATCTTGATGCAACGTGCGATTTCCGATAGGGTGCTATAAAATCTCTAAACTTGACATCTAAGGCTGTGCAACGGGGGCGCATTTGAGACCTGTATACCATACCTATTTTCTCGGATGGTTCGTAGGGTTTGTGAGTTATAGACCTCTCATTGTCGCAGTAAACTGTTTTTATTTTGGGGAACAGATTTAATAGTTGTAGTATCGGAGTTTTGATATCTACGATTGCTCTTGAATCAATTGGTTGGACTATAGCGAATTTCGAAAACTTATCAATACAAGTAAGAAAATGCTTTTGATCAGTTGAAAATATACCTATGTGGATAATTTCCCCAGTATAACCGGGAATTTGTGTTTCCGCTATGGTCTGTTGCACTGGGCGACTTTGGAACACGTTCTGCAATTTGCTGCGATTTCTGCCGCTAGCTGGCCCATTTTTGGAAAAAAGTAGTCACGAAGGACCTGTTTTACATTTTCCTGTCCTGCTCATGGGCTCTATTGTATTCCGTGGTCATAATTTCCCTTTGTTCGGTACTGTTTGTTATATCAATGACCAAGCTCGTCGAGGGAAAGGCGACGATTAAATCGTGCTGAATGAAGGCGAGTATAGGTAGCTCGCAGTGGATTGCATTGACGACATCTATTTTTACTTAATCTTTTAGTGAGCGAAGCAATGTTGTGCGGTCTGTAAATCGCACAATATGACGTGTTTTTGATTTAAAAAGGGGGATTGACTTTACAGACGTGAAATCCGCCTGTTCAATCACTTTGCGGCTCCTGAAACAGTTTACAGGTTTTTCTGTTGACTCTACAGTGTAGGTCAACGACTCCTCGCTCTGGATAGCAGCACTGTCGAAGTGTGCATCGTTATCTAAAGCGTTTACGTTTTGCCGCGACAAGCCGTTCGCTACGTGATTTTCTTTCCCCGGCTTGCAGAACACTTGTGCGTTATGTTCATCAACAAACCCTTTCCAATTTTGAGCCTGGGATTCGGATTTTTATCCGACATTGAACCGGTCAGTGGTTGATGGTCTGTGAAGATGTTTAACTTCTTTACGCCATATAGATAGTTTCTGAGATTTTGAAGTGCCCACACTATTGCTAGTAGTTCTCGTTCATTTGTTGCCATTGAAATCTCGGTTCCGCGTAAAGTGCGAGAAGTCATGATTCAACCGTTGACGACTACGAGCTGTCTGTTCGCCCCTGAATTTAGAACGTGATGTGGGATCGCCGTCCATTGGTTCAGGACCTAGGTTTTGCGTATAGCCTTTTTTTCGAGGATTATTTGATTCATTGTTCTGATGCGTTTGGCCTTTATATCTTTGGTTTTTAGAAAATTGAGAGCCATTAGCTAGATTACTAGTGCCCGGTGCATTATTGTTTCGGTTTCTCTGAAAAGCACCCTGGCAGTTGTTGTAGTTATTACCTTGTGCGGTGTTATGAAAACGGTTACCCTGGCGACGGTTTTCTGAATTGTAAGATTTTTCTTCTAAATTTTTATTAAAGCTTGCAACAAACCAGGCTCGTTCATTGCTAGACTCTGCCCGTTGAGCCACGACCAATACTGATGGCAAATCTTTATTCGCAGCTGAGAGAACAACATGTCGGACTGATTTTTTTAAAACCGGTCACAAAAGCGTTCAAAGCGTCCTGCCGTGATCGATTATTTAAGATAGCGGCAATATTTGTGTCATAAGACAACAAAGTCTCACTAATAATAAGTCATTAAAAAAAAAGTCATTATAAAAAGTCATTAAAGGAAGTTCTCCCTGACGCATAGTAACCATTTGCTGCTGCGTTAGCTCGATTGAAGTTTGCTCTGCATATGCGCAATCCATTCTAGCTATTATAGCATCAAAATTTAGTACTGTATTATGTGACGTAAGCATTACTTCCACGGGGACTATTACCAAAGACACTAGAATAACAAGATGCGTAACGGCCATACATTGGTTTGGCACTATGCAGCCAATTTTTTAGTGACGGCCAAAATTGCTCTCTTTCCGCTCGCTCCCGCTGAGAGCATAAGAAATCTAAAAATAGAATTTGCTTGCTTGTGTGAGTAAAAGCAAGAGACGAGAACGCGTATATGTGTGCGTGTTGTGCTAGAAGACGATTTTCGGGACGAAATCAATTCTGATCGAAGAAACGAATTTACATTGTACATATTAGGGTAGTTTTTGCCAATTTCGTAGCAATATGATAAAATAAAATAATTTTCAAAAATTCGCTCCCTGACTATTATAATTTTAAAGCTTTTTAAATTTGTTTGTTAAAGTCGCCGCTCGAATTAGCTACCGTTTACACATTCATATTTATGTTTAATTCTAATTTGTCTCTCATCTGACAATTTTTTAAAAGCGAAATATTTTTTTTTTTGAAACACTTTTAATTTTAATGTTACATCATATTAAGTCAGATGACTTAATATACTAATATACTAAATAATTAAATGTGATAACTGTTTATTGCAAAAGTCATATCAAAGACGCTAGAATTATTCTAGTGTCTTTGCTTTGTTCATATCTTGAGGCACGAAGTACGGACACAAGCACTCAACAATCATTGCCTTATTAATTTTTCACACGCCGCAAGATGAATACTCTAATGACAAATATTCTTATATAAAGTCATTTTTGAAATTTATTTTGTGATAATATGTACATAGATTTGGCTATTTCTAATCTATTTTCAAATAATAATAACGTTAAGGCAATGCAAAACAAGAATTTTTCGCATTGTGCCAATTGATCAAAAATAATATAGATTTAAAGTCAAAGAACTTCTAAGGTGAAGGGCATATTTTGTCAAATTTACAATGCATGAGCATACGTGTGCACACATACAGTTGTCTGCTATCACTTTGTGCGTTGAAAAGAGCTGTTCGCTGTAGCGCTCTCCGCTCTCTCGCTCTCTAACAAAAATTCGAGAGAGCCTGGAGCCACCTCTAGAGCCACGGCGAAAAAATCGTGTGCCAAAAAACGTATGGCGTTACGCATCTTGTTATTCTAGGGTCTTTGCTATTACCTTGTTACGTATGATTCATACGGCCTGGTAGGTTCCAGAGCTACCCAAATATGGTTTGTAGATTTCGTAGGCGTTAACTGCTGCGGTTCGCCATCCCACATATTCATCTTGTTTTCCGTCAAAACTTGGTATGGACTTTACCAAGTCTAGTGGTTCATTACAAGGAATAGCAGCGTTATGTGGTATTTGCTCGTATACCACTAAGGGTCCACCCTCATTTATTCTCTGCCTATTCTCAAATTCTTTAAGCTTATCTGAGAATATTTTTTGCTGATGCTCTAGTGCGCCACTTACGGCCACTTCCATGAGTCAAATTACATCTTTACAACTAATGGTACCTGAGGTTTTCGCTTGTTCCTGATGTTGATTTTGAAATTCTTGATCGTTAACCATTATTACTTTGTCTCTAAAGCCGTCTGTTAAGTTTTTTAATTCTATATCTTCGTCGGTCTCAATACCGTCAATGTAACCCCCTTGACGGTTATTATTTCTTATGTCTATATATCTCTGTATTAAGCCCTCGTCACTGTCGTTGTTTTCGTGACTGTTTCTATACATCGGACAATGATACGTTTGTGATTTTTTATTTTATAATTTGTATGAGAAAGAATTACTTTTTAAGGAAGACTTTAATTTTCCTTCTTCATTTTTTTAAACAATTTGTAAATGAAAATCGCTATACTTGAACTTTTAGTTGTAATCACTATTTTTTATTTGTTTTATTTCGATATTTATCATGTGTATTTTAAAAAAAAATGGCACACATGTCTGGTTGACGTTTGAAAGAGGTAAATTGAAAATAAAGATCTCACTTACATGTTATATTGGTATATTAAAATGCAGCGAAGGCGGTAGCTGGTTGATCCGTTTATCCTCTGGCTGTCGTTGATGTAGCTGTTTACTGTTGATATGCAGCGGTTTTCACTGTTGCTTGTGCAGCGTTGTTTTGTTTTTGTGTTGCTGTTCACTGTTGTAGTGCAGCGCGCGAGTCCGAAGTGTTTTCAAAGAAAACCCGATTGCAAGACCTTGATTTCTAGATCTTTTTATTACGGATTTTACGTTATTACGACACTTAAGCGCGTTGGACGCTAATTAAACCAAATACGTTTGTATTATTAAATGGTTCTTTTATTAGAGCCAACTGCCCTGAATTCTGGTCTGTTACGAGATAACTACAAATAAAATTTATTAAGGCCGCGAAGTCTTCGGTTGGAGGCAGCGGACTCAGCAGAGCGCTTAGTCGGTGCCTCGTGCCGTCTGGATCACGCTGACCCTTGTCTATCGCTTTCGCTAAAGCGAAATGCTGACTCAGCGTCGTCGATGTTGTTGTTGGCACATCCGGTCTTGGATGGCACTTCGGCGGGTCGTTGCACCCCTCTGACTTGCTCGTGTTAACATTTATAAGTGAAATATGGAAAATACAAAGCGTAATATAAAGCCTTTTAACGGGGATATGTATTCATTCTGTACATTTCGAATTAGAGCCCTGCTAATAGAGAATGGTTTGTTAGATGTTATTGACAAAGAAAAAGAACAAACAGATCAGTGGGAAAAGAAAGATAGCAGTGCAAAAGGGATAATAATATGAAATAATTCGTTTCTAAATTTTGCGAATTCTGAGGATGGTGCAAAGCAGATTTTCGGGAACTTAGATGCAATTTATGAGCGTAAGAGCTTGGCGTCACAACGTGGGGTTGCATTTATGATAAGGCAAAAGATTAATATGAAAAAAAGGCGATGTTGTGTTTATCTTAGACCTTAGACTCTGGCGTCGAACTATGTGACGAACGAACCTGAACATACCCGTCGAAATTTCGGTTGCTTAGCGTATTGAATGCATTTACGCAACTGCCAAAGGCGTTGTGCAACTCAGCAGCTCTGGAAATAAAAAACTTGAGGGAGGAGTGTTGTACAACAAGAAAATTCCTCACAATCTGTTGTCGGTAAGAAAGATGCATGATGCAGACATGACTATGGAATTTAGTTCAGGAGGTGTGAAAGTCAAAAAGAATGGCTGTTTGGTATTTGGCGATAACTATGAGTATAATGTTCCAATTATTAAATTGCAATTAAATCACAAATCATATATGTCTAAAATATGTAATAATGCAAGAAATAAAGCGCAACCAAATGTTTGATGATATTAGTCTACTAAATAATATAAATCAGAACGACGAATTTTGTGAAGCTTGTGTAAATGGCAAGCAATCAAGACTTAAATAAAAAAAAAATTAAAGAGCATGTTAAAAATAAGATTAAAGAGATTAAAAATAGGAAAAAGGGGCCCGTGGGAACTAAAACTCCCTCACGTGGACAGACCACTGTACCATCCGCCACTTCATCTTCTTCCTCTTCTTTAAAAAAACAAAAAATCTTACTATCTTCTATCAAAATGCTAGAGGCTCGCGTAGCAAACTTACCAAATTGTATTTTGATAGTCTTTACCTTGCATCACATATAATAGTGTTCACAGAGACTTGGTTAAAGCCGGAGAGATACTTAACTCCGAAGTCTTCCCAGGTATGTACACTATATATAGGTTTGACCGTATCTCCAGACGGGGAGGTGGAGTTTTAATTGCGGTTCGATCTACCCTCGCGTCGGAGGAGTTACTTTTCGACAAGTCCCGTAACTCAGAATATCTGAATTATCTGTATGCTATCCAATCCATCTTAAATAAACTGTCTGACTGGGACCTTGGTAGTTCTAGGTTATTTTAATATACCTGGCACAATGTGGTCCCCAGAAAAACAATCGAATATCCTTCTCCCTTTAGCACAACATGACTTTATTGACGGCTTGCTCGACTTATCGTTGTCGCCAGTTAATTATATTCCAAACTCTCTTGGTCGACTGTTGGATCTATGTTTTGTAACAAGTGAAAGTGTATTTCTGTCCAGGGTAGCACCTCTTAGTCAACATGAAGATCCATATCTTCCTACTTTCGAGGTGGCAATCGACATAGGTACGGTATTAAAAGTAAATTCAGAGAAGTCAACAAAGCGAATTCCCTGTTTTCGCAAGGCAAATTTTCGGAGGCTAAACAATTTTATAGCTGGCTTTAATTGGTCCGATCTTTACTCCTGCAACATAATGGCGGATACGATTAATATGTTTTATACCGCAATTAAATCATTTTTTGACTGTTGTGTTCCGATGTACAATACTATCCGCCAATCTCTAAACCTCCTTGGTTTAATAAAGAGTTGACACACCTAAGGTCCAGACTTTATATAAAATTTAAAAATACCGGTTCTCAGTCCATCCTTTGTAAATATTTAAGCGCTCGGTTAAACTATACCGTGCTTAACGCTCAGGACTACAAAAATTATTTAAGCCGTAGTAAGTTACAGTTTGCACAGGATCCGAAACAGTTTTATAATTTCGTTAGCACTAAGCGAAAAACAAGTTCTTACCCTTCCTCGCTTTTTTGAAAATACTACGGTAACATCGGAACAGACAAGAGCCGATCTATTCGCCAAGTTTTTTCAAACAACGTATTCAACTCTTATGCGGTATCTAATTCGAATCTAATATTTTGCCCCACTATAAACGAAAGCTCACTGCTTAACGATCTTCAGCGTGTTAAACCGGTCTATTCGCCAGGTCCCGATGGAATCCCTGGCAGTGTGCTCAGATTCTGTGCGGAAGCCTTGTGCAAGCCTCTACTGAAACTGTTTACCTTGTCTCTGGAATCTTCACAATTCCCTCATATATGGAAGGAGTCCTTTGTGATTCCTCTTCATAAAAAAGGTAGCAAACTGGATGCAATTACAGAGGAACCTCTAAATTGTCGGCTATCCCAAAACTTTTTAAAAATGTTATCACTCCTCATTTGCAGCACCTTTGTAGATCAATCATATCACCATGCCAGAACGGTTTTATGAAACGCAGATCAAAAGCCACTAACCTCTTGAAGCTAACTTCTTTCATGATACAGGGCTTGAAAAGTATTCTTCAAACAGACCTCTGGTCAGCATTTTGGGCACTTGTGTTTACCCAGAAACAATGTTGAAACACAAGATGTAAGACAATCACTTGTAGGGCAATAACTTATACGTAGATATATATTTTTGAAAGCTTCACGCTATTCTGCGCGGAGCGGAGGACTCCAGCTTCCTACATACATATATGTATATGTATATGTTCACTGGCTAGCCCCGCTTTTCTGCGGAGAGCGCCAATTCCATACACATACATTACATAGGCTTTCTTAAGTACAAGTTCTCTCCTCTCCTTTTGTACAGGCAAAAGGTGAACGCATATCGGCACACATCTGTACATACACACTGCATTGATAAATAAAGGAGGGGGCACGGTGCCGTCGAGACGATACCCTTCAATCAAAACAATAAAATAAAACAATCCCGAAAACAAAAAAGATAAAACCTATCCAAATAAGTATTTAGTAATTACCTCCAAATTTGTTAAAGTCTTTCAAGCTATTCTGTGGCTACTTTCTGGCAATTTTGGCGGTTTTTCCACGAATTGTTTTTACATTTTTGTCGATTTTTTTGTTAATATAATGTTAATAAAAGAAGATAAAATCCAATTAGGATTAAATAGTTTCCGACAGTTACATATTTAATATTTCCATTTGGAGTTATCAGCTGTTATAGCTAGTTTTTAAAAGCTAGATTCAGTTACTTTATACAGCTATTCACTTATAGTTTTTTTTATAGCGATATGTTTCAAATTTTCCAATTTCGATTTTTACTTGTCTTTCGATTGGCTTAATTTTTACTCAATTAATTAATAATTTCGAACAATATTAATAATCAGTTTTTTTATTCAGCTATTCACTTGTAATTATATTTTAAAGCGATTTGATTAAAAAAATAGACGCTTTCGTCAATGGTCGATTAATAATCAGTTATTTTATCCAGCTATTCACTTGTAACTATTTTTTAAAAATTTGCTGATTCCGATGTTTACTTGATTGACTTAACGATTACTTAATTGGCTAATAATTTCGAACATTATCAATAGCTAGACTCAGATATTTTTTCCAGCAATTTACTTTTAGCTATTTTTAAAGCGATTTGTTTCAAATGTTCCAATTCCGATTTCTACACGAATTCTGACGGGTCTTTTGTCAATCCAGAGCCGGGTTGTGTGGTCTTTCTTTTTCTCTTCCACTTTTTTGCAGACTGCAGGCCTCCATGCCTTCCTTTTTCCTCCCTTTATGACTAAGTATGCCCATAAAGGGAGACATCTTCGCCAGTAAAAGAACCCAAACTAGACCTACACTCTCCGCTACCCGCTCGCACTAACCCAAGGCCGCTAGTCCAAAAGTCAGTGCCGCTAGGGACCTTCCATCTCGACCATTGACGAAAGCGTCTAGCGAGTCCTCACAAGCAAAGGGTAACCCGATTTAACAGCAAAAAATGGAATCCCCACAACAGGCATCGGCCGCAACCGCAGCGTTGCACAAATTCATTGCTGTCAGCGATTGCATAAGCCTCGTCGAAGCCAAGGAAAAGCTTCTTCGTCCCCAAATAGGTGCCCTATGGAAAGAAGTGGAAAGAGGGTACGAAACATGCCTTAACCTCATTGCCCTAGAAGGATGTGGAAGTCTTCGATGGCGACTACCTCCGATGGCCCACTTTCAGGGACCTATGTAAGCCAGTTTATATTAACAACCCCAGGCTAACGACGGTCGAGCAGATGTTTCATCTCCTCACGAAAACAAGCGGCGAGGCAAAAGCCATCTTATCCAAATCCGCCTTACGGATAAGGGGCTCGCATCGGCGCGAGAAGAGTTTCAAATCGGTTCCAAAACAAAAGATTTTAAGTCAACAGCCAACTCAAGCTCATTTTCCACTTGAATTCGATATCCCAAGATTCTGGTCATGCTCTAAAGGAGCTGCAGTTCACTATTTAGGGCCCTAGCGCATTCTCACATACCCACTGACAAATGGTATTGTCCATTGGTTTTCCTCTGCGTCAGCAAACTGCCAAAGCTGACTCTCTCCTCATAAGAAGACTTCAAATGGCCCATAGGAACTGTCCTAACGTCCGAATTCCAAGTCCCAGCTTGGGAAAAACTAAACACCTTTCTGAGCGAAAGCTACCGGGCATTGGAGGCCATCAGGGATATGAAACCGACTCAGGCAGTTCAAAAAACACTTCAATCCTTCGAGACAAAGGTCAGTACTAAACAAAACGGATGTGACTTATGCTCCAAGGTGAACCATCCGATAAGGTTTTGCCCGCGGTTTCTTCAAAGGTCAGATGACAAAAAAACAGCTATGTATAAATTGTTTCGCGAGATGACATCACCTACGAGCAAAGGGGCTGACATTTTACGGTCCATAATGATGGTCGGTACCCGACAAAATATTTGCGAGTGGGTGCTAAAGGGGCCGATTTCCAATGGTGCACGAAATAGGCGACCTTGATTCGCTCGACACGCTTATAAGCAAGCTCTGAATTCATAAAGGTAACCCGATCAAACAGCAAAAAATAGAATCCCCACAACAGGCATCGGCCGCAACCGCGTTGGTAGAGGATCTACCAGTCATGATGGTAAAAAATCAGATTCCAAACTACGTATGTAAGAATTTCAAAAAAAACTTTTCTATAACAAGGAAGTAGATATACGAGACTTCAAATGACCACCTTCGTGGTCAACTGCGCCCCGTTCCTCGCCATTCAACTAATGCAACAGCTGGCAGAGGACGTCCAAGTGTCCTGCCAGGAGCCAGCCAGTCATTTAGCTGCACATGTACGTTGGTTGCATATTTTGGTTCCCACCGAAATGAGTCAGAGGTGGCATTTGTTCTTAGATGAGTATTCCGACCTCAACCAGATCCGCGTTCCGAGATGGGTCTGGTATCAGCCTTAGGTAACCATAGAGCATCACGTATTCGGTGACGCGTCTCAGAAATCCTATGGAGCGGCTATCTACAACCGCGTGAAGATGTGGCAAAAGATCTTGAATCGTCTGCTTACAGCCGAAACACGAGTGGCTCCGGTGAAAAGCGTATCCCTTTCCCGGCTAGAGGTCAGAGGTGTCGTGCTGTTAACCGAAATTGTGACAGCAATTCTTCCGCCAGTTCAGATATCCGCTGCTAGACAGATTTCACCAATGTTCTTGACTGGTTACGAAAGCCTGCTTACAACTGGTCCACGTTTGTGGCCAACAGAGTTGCCAAGATCACGCGGCGACACCAGTCAACTGTTGGGCACACGTTCCATCTAAACAAAACTCCGCCGATCTAGCCAGTCGAGGCGTCTACCTATATGAAATGGCAGGGTTTAATCTCTGGTGGCACGAACCAGAGTGGCTGCAAGGGCCACAAGATCTATGGCGAGCGAAACTCATCCAGTGCCAGACCTAGAGCAGAGCGACTTACATTTCTGTGGCCGAGGGAGGGAAGCTTTCAAAAAACAACTGAGCAGTTTGGGGTATGAAATGAGAATGCCCCTTTATTACAAAAGTTGAATGTTTCCCCCAAATGTCTTCGTCCGAGTTCGTATTGGCGATCTTCAATGAATATTTGCTCAGCTTTCGGTTTTTCGTTGCTGGGTCGGTGTTGTTTCCCTGGGGCCAGAGAGAGAGGGTATGTAAACTCGCGCGATCAAAGTGCATTTTGTCAATATCGACTTCTGGAACGTTTTTTCAAAATGGTCAAGGAACTTCGAGTTCTGGTATATGTTCCACGTTTCCTTAAGCGCTTCACGGCCGACTAATGAAGAAATTCAAAAGGCAGAAAGAACTCTGAACTCCATTGCGCAGGAACGAGCAATAGCATCTGGTAGATTAAAGGCCCATTCCAATGTCCAGTTACTGAATATGTTTCCATTCATTGACTAACAAGGCCTCTTAAGGTCATGCGGCCGCCTCACAGAACTCAGAAAAGTTTAAGTGACCGATTGATCAAATATTCCGCCTTTATATGTCGCTGGTGGCGGGCCCTGTGAGTCCGCCCTGGATAGAATCGTTCTATTTGGGTATCCAGTCTGCGAATTCGTCAACCAGGGCCATTAGGGCATTTAGGTGTCGGCGCGCTGTTTTCCTTTATCGTCGCCAACGTCTCCTTCTGTGACATCCCTAAGGGTCGTATTAGGGTCTGCCTGGTCCACCAGCTTTGTCATGAAGCCTCTGGGCAGAAAGAATTCCTGGAAGATCTGTATAAACTCGTCCCACGTCTCCCAGAACCTGTTGATGGCAATAAACCACTTTAAGGCCCAGCTCTTTAGAAGTTCCGGCATCGCTCTTGACATCTGGTTAATGTGCAGTCCATACGTCATTGCTGACCATTCCACCTGTTCCGAACTTGTGCCTTTCGGACCTGCCCTCAAGCTTGATCCCTAGGGCGCTTGCTATAGCGGGAAAGTCATTCCTCTAGAAGCTGTATAGCCGCGACTTTCCCATATTACTCTGTGTTCCGTTGGCCAGGAAAATCACGGTTGGGCGCCAGATGTATCCAACTGTTTGCTTGTTTCTGCTCGCTACGAGCTGCAGCGGCTAGCTCATAGAGTTTGTGTGTTCGCCCCACCAAATTAATTATTTGTGTGATTGCGCGACCAAGGAGAAGACAATGGATAAGGGTATCCACGCGACGTTGCTCTTCCGTCCTCTTTCCTTCGTTGTCCTCCGTAGTCAACGGACCACGTGCCGGCTTGAATGCGCTTAGGATGCTATGGGGGCAGCGTGTATCGTCCACTAAGTTAAGGAAATGCTTTTCTTGCGACCATCTTTGCCGACCACTGACTCCACTGTTCCTTCTAACCACTCCAGGCTATTGTCGTCTCTGCCGACGGACCACCTGCCAGTTAGATTGGGGCTTAGGATGTTATGGGGCAGGGTCGATTTTCCGTTAGGTTAAGCTAACTGACTCCACTGTCCCATCTAACCACGCCAGCTCCTTGTGTTCGAGGATTGCTGCATTGCTCCATTCTTCACTTGCAGTGATTGCCCTTGTGTGTCCGTCTCGACACTCACTGGCTGATTCTTTCTATGTGCTGTGCGTTCTCACTGACCGACATCGCTCTCTAGCTTATTGTCTCGCCCTCTGACTCTATTCCGACTGTCTGACTGCGCGACCGCGCCCAGACCACGTGACTTGCGCCCTTACTCTCCGCGACTATCCTTGCGTACTTATGGCTCCTCGAGTGCTGTAACTGACTGCCTCGAGCTGCCGTGTTGGTGTTAAGAAATATCTCTAACGCATCATTAACATTCGAAGAGCTCCTGAAGGTGTTCCTTGATGTCAAAGCCATTCTCAACCCAAAACCGATAGCTTTAGGCCATTTACTAAGTGGAACTGAGTTAACCTCAGCGCCAGAGGCGTTGCTCTACAATAATTCAGACCCTCCAGGAAAGGAAATGCGGTATCTGGATAGATGGCAGAGAGTGACCTATCTTAAAAGCACTGGCATAGGAATTGCGCTCACAATCTTCAAAATCGCGGTAAGTGGATCAAAAAGGAACGCAATCTGGCGTTGAGAAATTAGTCACGTTCATAAGGATTACCTGCGGTTGCAGCATGGGAGCTTAGCAAAAGTTATATCCGTGACTTGTAAACGATGCTTAAGTACGAGCTTCTGAAGTAACGACGATAAAAGGAATTTACGAAAGACCAATTCATAAGCCTGCCCCTCTTCCTCAAAAATTGTTTAAAAAACAGATCTTTTAACGTGGGGAAATGTTGTAGAAGAAGTCAGAGGTCAATCTATTTTGTCTTTCATTTGATTTACAAGAAAACATTGTTTAATGTTTATGGTTATAGGAAAATGTAAGATTTATATCGATGTATCGAGTTGCTATCGGTAGGCAAGCGATCTGGCAACTCCATATTCGCTGCATTCATTTATCTTCGCTTCGTTCTAAAACGAAGTTTTAAGAGCAATTTTTATTTAGCAAAACCCATCCAAGTGCGATGGACGCAAATAAGGAAAAGCTGCATTACCAAAAAACAGCTGACAGACCGTGAATCGCTCAGACCTCCAGAAAGAATCAATTTATAAGGCCCTGAAAGCGGCAAACAGCCTGGTTATAAGCCTGATCAGCCAAAAAAAACTCGTTGTCTTTGTGATAAAATGGTGAACAAGTGATGACTTAGCTAAGGGCCCAAATCTGAAGTACTGTTGTGATGCTTGCCGAGAGATTGCGAACGAGATGAAATAGTTTATGCGCCTAACTAAAGGTGGCTTAAAAGGACTGATTTATAGTTTTGGCGTAGCGAGACATAGTTTCCGTCAAGCCGATCTATGTATATTGATTCAAAACTACAAACACAAGTTGGCCCTTCTGAAATACTTTATACAGTGCCAAAATCCCTAATTTTCCAAAAAATACAAGACAAAAAAAGCCCATAATATAAAAGTACAACATTTTTTTTTAGCTTTTAATTTTCAGCCTTAATTTGGGAAACATTATAAATTTTATTTCTTGTAAATTCACACTTAGAATAGCGGCGACGACAACAATGGTATTGTCTGGAAAACAGTTCGCCGAGAACTATGCTTAGCGATCAAGAAACGAAGGTGAGTACATAAAAACGACCACCGCTGCCGGCTGATATGCATTGCATAGAAAAAACCGAGAAAGAGCTTTTACTGCTGCGGCTGCGACCGTACATTAAAATAGGCATAGAAATAACATTGATTAAAATTAATTATTTACGGAATTCGATTTTGCTGTTATGAAACCATTAGGAGTTGGCTGCTATCGACATTTACGCTACTGACATTTTATCTCTCAAGATAAGTGTCCCTAATGAGCTATTTTCGACTATATGTTCTGCTCATTTTTGGTCAGATAGTATGGTTTTAAAAATGTTCTAAGCTTATATTAAAGTACAAAAATTGTCCCGTGGAAATTAAACTTCACTCACGTAATCTTTAGTCCGGCAACATAATAGCGTATGCCATAATTATATTTTATACTGCAATCAAAACATTTTTCAACGCCTGTGTTCTGATGTACTACTAACCGTTAATCTCTAATGTAAATGATGTAATCATGTAATGTAATGTAAAGTGCAGACTTGATACAAAATTTAAAAATACATGTTTTCAGTCTATCCTTTCTAAATGTTTAAGTGCTCGGATAAATTTTACCGTGCCTAATGCTCAGTGTTTCAAAAACTATTTAAATCGTTGTAAGTTCACGTTCGAACAGGATCCGAAACAGTTTTTTAATTTCGTTAACACTAAGCGCAGAACAATTTTTTACCCTTCTTCGCAATTTTTTGAAAACACTACGGTAACATCTGAACAGGAAATAACCGATCTATTTGCCAAATTTTTTCAAACAACGTATTCTACGTTACCTCAGCCACAGTCTTACGCGTTATCAAAATCGAATCAATTTTATCCCACTCTACCAGTTCCGCCAGTTTGTAGTCAACAATACTTACTTCACTCACAGGAATGGACAGGTCACAAAAAATAATATAAGAACGAACCGAATAAATATTCTTGATATATTTATATTGCAGTATACACAGTATAAGGACGAGTTCACTAAAACACCATCAAAACAAATAACAAAATATGATTTTATTTGTCCGAATTCGTTCGTTCGCATCAAAAGTCAAAAAGGAATACGCAAAACGAAAGAATATATAGATTATGTTTACTAGTTCTAATCAATATATTATTCCATAAAACTTTAGACCCCTCTTACTTCTACAACTATGCTTCATTTTGCAGAATAAACTCTTTTAATTTAATTCGATTCGTATGCATTTATACTACAGTACGTTGTAAGTGAAGCTGTGCAGATGTTTTAGTGTACACTCTCAAAGGACTTCGATGATATCTGTGATAAGACAACATATTTACACCTGCACATTATTTACAGGAACATAAATTAATTATAACGTTGTTTAGTTGAAATAGAATAATTGCATTGCGAACAGCAGAACGCTAAGCCAAAGGGGTAGGATAGAGGATACAAGAGAGAGCTCGCGAGAGGGAAGATCTTAGATACTCAAGCAGCTGATCTGCATACATAAAGAAAGCTAAGGTGCCGCATCCTTGTGTCTTCCATATTGGCCATAATTGAAGACATAAGTTTAAGGTGCTGCTGGAGTCTGCGAGACCGACATACTTCTCCCGTGGGAAGCGTGGCCTTAAACAGCATCCTTAAGCAGACACAGCTTATTCACCGCCCGCTTCGTTAGTCCTTTTGTTTCCTCAGTCCAGAAACTCAGGTGACTCCATCTCTTCTAGGCAGCAGCTCAGTGACTCTCGCTAACGGCCACTTCAAGAGCGGCAAGTTTTCATCCTTACCGAGGACCACAACTAACCTAGGCTTGGGAGTGCGCCACTTCATTAGCTGCTGCAGTTAGATTAAATACTATTTCTTCCATAGGACCGGGAAATCTGCGCCAGGTAGGCGATGCGCCAGGTAGGCGATGCGCCGGCAGCTATCGATTTGCGAATGAAGTGTAAGTTTGTCACATCTGGCTCGATAAATTATAAAGCCGGGCCACTAATTAAAAAATGTTCTCAAGTTAGAAAATTGAGATCGGCAGGCTTTCTGCTGAAGTACTTTGAACAAAGTAAGTGGCTGCTGTGCGATTGCCACTTAAAAACGACATATACACAGGCTTCATAAGCTTTAATGCTGGCATGGCAAAAACCATCAGATCCAAATTTGAGCAAAACTACAGGATATCTTGCCATTCTTTATTTTTCGGTAAAGGAAGGCTGAAAAAAATTGGACTTTGTGATTACTGGGCCAACAAAACCAAGAGGATCATGGAACCGTGGGATTGCGGATAAAACTAAACGCCTGCAAGTCCTTGATGTTGACTGAAGGGTTGAAATTGAGAAAAACACTGATCAGATACCGGATTTCAGGCGAGACCTTTTTGTAAAACCGCCTTCATCGTCAAACTTCAAAAATCATCTTCCGAAACTCCTACCAAATCGGCTGGTACATTTGAACGAAATTTAGTGGTGATTTTTCTATCGGAACTTCTGACATATGTACCGTCTGCACGTACTCCTTAATGAAAGCCTTGTATTAAACCCTGACTGCTGGACGATTCCCTAAATTTTTCTTTCAAGAGATAAGAATGCTCGCAGAGCATACTGTTAGGACTCGGGGAAACCCCCACCCCACAACACCGACAAAGCAGCACATCAAGACGATTTAGTTGGGTTTTCTCATTAAAGCCTTGGCATTGGAGCGACCGCAGCCTCCGGAAACAACCCAGCCTATGCGAGTCTTTTTAAATTAGAGACCATCCCGGCCGAAGCTTGACTTGAGCAACACACCACCCTGGCATCCTGGACTGCCCTTAGCAGTAGAATCTCAGTGACAAAAAAAATCGATCTAATCTAATCTATCTAATCTATCTATCTATTAGCGTCGGAAACATGGAATTAAAGTCCATCTAGTTAGCATAGCCTAAAACGAATTTGATGGTCACAATCACACGGAGAAATGCCTTCAACAAAACTTGAATTGGAATTCATTTGCGAGGCGCGCTTTGAAATCTCCACCCGAACTGAGGATTTAAAATTTCTCACTCAAATTTATTTAAATTTAAATTTCATTTATGTATTTATGTCATTATGTATAACCAATGCATCTTATGTCTGCAATACTAAAGCAAATCGACTCGTCTTTTAATCGTGATCAAGGGCATTTATACTTTATAGAGGCGGGGTTGCGTAAATCAACTACAGTGTTCACGATGATCAGAAATACAATTACGTTATGAGGTCGAAGCTATCGCATTTACTGCGTTTAAGTCTTCTAACAAAATTTAACATTACCTTCGCAAAGTGTATAAATACTTTTTAACGGTTATGAACTGTGACTTAAGTTTTACCCCCTAGCAAGCAAGGGCAATGCAATGATTCTTGAAGTAAAAAAAGTTGTTGATTAAAGACAATTAATTAAATTTGTGTAAAATAAACAGTTTTCCTTTCGAAATAAATTAAAGGGGTTTAATAGTATTTGCAAAAAAAAAAATTGTTTTTTTTAGATACATACATGGTTTTGCCAAGGAAAGTTTTAAAAATTATAAAATACATTTTTTATTTATTGAATCACTATTTTGACTATTTTTATTTAATGCGTTAATCTTTATTTGGTTTTTTTTTTTTTGAAAATTTTGAGTCTTATATAAATACCTTCACAAACTTACGATTTGTTAATATTGAACATTTATATGACGATTTGAATATTTAGTTAAATACCCTCAATAGTAAGACCAGTATTTATGTGTATTTTTTGTATGTCTTCTTTGCAGCACCACTCACCATGACTGGCCCTGTCCGTCCGTCTGTCCGTCTATAAAAGCTAGAATGTTGAGATAAAGCATGCAGCTAGAGACATTGACGCAGCGCAAGTATTTTTCTAAATGTTGCCACGCCCACTCTAACGCCCACGAACCGGACGAAACTGCCAAGCAAATACTATTAAAAAATGTTTTGATATTTTTTAAAATTTATATCTGGTCTTGTAAATTTTTACCGTTTACCGTTACCGAAGGAGAAGAGGGAGTCTGTGCATATGGAATATTTTCCTGGCATCTTGATACAGAATTTTGTATCTTGTTTTTAAATGAATATCTTCATTAACTTCATCTTAACACCATACAAAAATAAAGAGGCTTCATTAATTAATAATATTCTTAGTATCTAAGTAGTTTTTTTTTTGTTTGGTAATAGTGCCGTAAAAAGTATAGTATAAAAGAAGGAAAAACTGTTTTAATAGGGTGATGAATGCGAATTAAAATAAAATGGACAATAAAATGGAAAAATATACTTAGATAAGTATATTTAAAATGAGAAGGGTGTTTTGTATACTGGATTTTTATGGACAGTTTTTATTTGTATGTATTTTCCATTAATACTTTTCTTCCTAATACAATATCATAAAATGGTGAAAACGAAGGAGTATAGAATTTCTGCGTATGTTGAAATATCCCATTAGCTGGAAGATTTAGCTGGAAAAATGAAAAAGTTTGAGTTCATAATTTTTCGGTATTTGTGATGGTGGTTTACCAGGCTGGTATTGGAAAATTTTCAGCATGGTGAACCTGCTTATTTGTATACGTCTAGTTTTGTTTATAATGTAATTCTCGATGTCTTGGTCAGCTATGTTATTGTAATCTTAATGGTGACTTTCTTCTGCATACGTGTTTGTCCGCTGTCTTCTTTAAAACGCTTAGTCGGCACTCTTGGTTGCTGAGGGGTTTGATAATAGTTTCGGGTGTCGTTTTGTCGGTTGCGCTTTAAGCCTGTTCTGAATTCATTATACAAATATAATCTGTTTTGATTGAATTTCTGTTGTCTGGACGGAAATATTTGTTTATAAGGGTTGCTTATATTTGATCCTTGAATCTGCATGGGACTTATGAAAGGATTAAAGGGGGTTACGAATTTATGATTGGGTAAGAGTTTTGTTTTTATTTGTATTAGTATATGAGTTTAGTGAGTTCGTATATAGCTTTGGAATATCTGATTTTTTGGAAATTGGGTCTTTATAAACCCCTTCTGCTGGGCAATTTGTCTTAATTTTTGAACAGTTGAAAAGTTATGCCTTGCTAAGGTCATGAAAAATCTATCAGGGAGTTGGTTATGTAACGGTCACTCTTGTATTTGTTTAAGCAGGTTACTGTTATTGTTTATGTAGAGTCGTATGTTTTAGGTAAACTACACTGTGCACTTTGATATTTTATCGTACACCTAAGTCGCGGTCTCACTTTGCGAAGCGGGCTTTTAATTAAGGTATTTAATATTATAAGGACGCACAGGTTCTTGGGCGGATACCGATTGAGTCACTTTTAATTGTAAACACTACGAATTACTTTGTTGTTCCAAATTCTCGTGCACAATCTAAAGGATAACGAAATTTTAGGTATCTAATATCTTAAAAATATATATAATTATACCCGTTAATCGAAGGGTATAAGGGTATACTAGATTCTTTGAAAAGTATGTAACAGGCAGAAAGACTATTCCGACTATACGAAGTAAATATATTCTTGATCAGGATCAAGAGCCGAGTCGATCTATCCATGTCCGTCTGTCCGTTTATCTGTCTGTCCGTATGAACATCAAGATCTCAAGAACTATAAAAGCTGAAGGGTTGAGATTCAGCATGCAGATTCTAGAGACATAGACGCAGCTCAAGTTTGTTGACCCACTTTAACGCCCTAAAACCGCCAACATTTTTGAAAAACTATTAGATATTTTTTCACAGCTTCATTAGTCTTGTAAATTATTGCCACGATCTCTCTAACGCCCTACAACGTCCCAAAACTGCCACACCAACACTTTTGAAAAATTTTTGAATATTTTTCATACTTTTATTAGTCGCTTATATTTCTATTGATTTGCCGAAAAACTTTTTGCCACGCCCACTCTTACGCCTAAAGCCGCCACTATAAAATACTCTTTAAATTTTTTGCGTAGAGGACGAATTTTCAATTTTTTTTATTTCTGCCTTTGTGGATTTGTCGCACCTTCCCTATAGGCCACTGGCCTCCTCTTTACATTTAACCCAAAAATTTTGTTGCATCTTTTGGATTAGTTTCCACCTATCTAAATTTCCTATTTTAATACCCGTTATTCGTAGAGTAAATGGATTTTTAGTAAGACTTGGTCTCCTATTTTTAGTTCTATCATATAATTCCTTATTTTTTACTTTATTATCTTCTATCATTATCCTAGCTCTTTTATAAGCTAGTTCTAACCTGTACTTTGAATTCTCAGTGTAGTCATCCACATGGTAAGGGATTCTATTATATATATACTCAATGCTTTACCGAATACTAGCTATAGAGGGCGTACTTGTGAAACAGTATGTGAAATATGGAATCAAGTGTCCCAGTCGGTTTTGTCTATTGAAATACAGGACTTTCTACAGTTCTAAGGTCTGGTGATGGTGTGCAGTAGATGTTGTGTTTATTGTATATTCAAGTTTTTATATAAATCTTCAAAGATTGAATTTTTGTGTTCTGTTCCCATATCCGTGATGAACGTCTTCGTTGAACCGTACTAGTAGTAGTACGGGCCGTGCGCAAAAGAGGAAATTACGGGATCTCAGCTATAAAATACTACAATAAAGCGACTTTGTTCTGAAACTCTGTCTTCTTCTTGGAGACGACAAGGACATGGCATGCTTAAAAGGGACAGTGGAGTCAGTAGTTGGCAAAGGGGTCCTCGGCCAAGCGTTGCCTTAACACGTGGCCACCCTGCCCTCATAACATCCTAGTCCCATTCGAGCAAGTGGTCCGTTGTCAAGGACACACACGACAAAGAAGTCAAGGCGTCGCAGGAGCAACGCCGCGCAGCAGAAGGCGATCACCGGAGGAGTCAGCAAAATACTACAATAAAGCGACTTCAACCAAAACCTCTGTCTTCTCCTTGGTCAGGCAATCATACAAATCATAAATTTTGTGGGACGAACACACAAACTCTCTGAGCTAGGCGTTGCAACTTGAAAATAGTTCGTTACTATGTAAAGAGTATTGCTTCTTTACCCTTTTTATTATTTAATAAGGGGACTGGCTTGAGAAATATGTTATGGTGTCAAAAATCTTTTCACTCGATGCCAATTTGAGCTTGCTGATATACTAATACTCATATACTGGCATATTTTTCATGCCTTTGAAAGAAGTGACCTAAGTCGAGAATTCTTGCTATAATTTTTTTTACATTTTCTTGTAGACATTTCTCGTACTTCGTCATTTACAATTACTACGTATACGTTGGGCTGAGAAGCGTTATTTTGAGTTTTCTTAGGAAAATCTACTTGATCTTTTCTTGTAGTAACTTTCATAATTGATTTGTTAGTGTTGATGTTTTTTTTTGTTGATGTTTTCTGCTACATGATCATTCCTCGTAAGATATTCCACTGTAAAATCGTATTCCTCTTGGTGAAAGATCTTGATGCATATTTGTGTTCCATTATGATATTGTGTTAGAAGTGCTTCACATGCTTGTTTACTTACATCTGATTTTATTGTATACAAAATTGCTTCACAAAATCGGGATACTGTAATAACGTTGGTTTCATTAACTGATCTTTCCATTCGTATTTTACATTCCTTTTACATAATCTTGCTATGTGGCGTGAATAATAGGAAAATTTTATTATGAATCTTCGGTAATGCAAAATGCAATTCTAGCGCTGTCTGTGTCTTTTGGGACTGGGTATTTTTCTATGACATCATACTTCTTATTGTTTGGTAAAATATCTTTATCAGTACACTTGTGTCCCAGAAAGGTAACTTCGTGTCTGAAGAATGAGAACTATTCTGGGTGCAACTTAAGATTGTTCTTTCTACATAAGTCAAAAACATTTGTAGGGTTTTGGATCATGTGTTTTTCTGAACATCCAATGACAATTAGGTCATCCATATACAAGAATGCCTGGGAAGGTTCGATACCTGAAAATGCAGTTGTCATCATTCTTTGAAAAGGACTTGGCGCTATTTTTAAACCGTATGGAAACGCGTGAAGTGTTAAAAGCCATGGCTGGTTGAAAAAGACGTTGTTTCTGGAATTTTCTTCGAGTTCTATTTGACGAAACCCTGACATTAAATCTAAACAAGAGAAGTTTTAGCTCTTCCTAATTAGTCAAGAATAATGAAAATATATCGGAAAAGATATTATTATTGATTTGACGATAGTCAATTACTAACCGCCATCTTTTATCAGTACAATTTGATAAATATATTCAGAGACGGATTGTTATATTTTTTTGTCTATTATCAATTTGCTTACTAGTTGTGTACTTCTTCTTTTTGACTATGTGGGATTCGGTTGTTTTTTATATATTACATTATCCTTTATTCATATTTTGTGTTCGGTTTCAATTCCGAATATATCTAAGTTAAGTGAATTAACCGGACCGATCGTCCGCCCAGAAGCTCCGGTCAAATTGCTGACCAAGCATTTGGCCGGAAGCCCTCGCATAGCCGGCAAAAGCTCTGCACATTTGCAGAGGCCGGTATAAAGCTTTTTATATGTTAGCTTTAAGTCAGTTTAAAGACAGCACTTCATGAATAAAGATCACTGCTACGGCACTTGCCGTTAAATATATTTGTTTAACTTAACAATCTCGCTGAGCCTCAGGCCAGCGATCGACAAAGGCTAAGTCACGCCCTCCACCATAACCTTCAATTGGATATACCACCCTCTGCCTCTGTGCGCGGAATAACACCGGGCATTCCTAGTGATTCGTCCACCAGCCAACCGGCTAATTTACCAGTGACTGCAGCGAGGAACCCCCTGCAGCCCACACCTTTTAATTAATTTCTACGTACTTTGTGTATATTTCGTTCACAATTCCTTCGAATTGTGTTGAAAAATTCTTGTTTAGTTTATTTCAAATTTCCATATGACTTACTTGTTTTTTAGTTTTAATTATTTCGTAATCTTCTAACGGTTTAAATTTTTATCTAATTTAAGTCGATGAATACTTTTTTATTTCTTGTGTTAAGAATTCGGACGAAAGTATTTTTGGAATGTACATTACATTAGGCTTCACCCCGGTTGTTTTCTCTGAAATTTCCATGAACTCCATTGTAGTTATTGTTCTGGTTATTACTTCTGTAGTATCTACTTTTTTGTGAGTAGCCGTTGTTTTAGTAGTTACTACCATTGTTTCCTCTGTCACGATAATTACTTCGATAGTTCTTACCGCGATAGGGCTGACCTCTCCTGGTATAAAGTATTTACTAGACATTTCTTGTCATTTCATTTCTACGTTGTATACATATATTATGAGACAGCTCACAATTGTTCACAATTTTTAATCATGTGTCAACGTTAATGTCTTCCTTTGTACTGATTTTGTCAGAACGATGCTTTAAGTCGCTATCTTAAGTTTTCTATCTCAGACTGAAGTTTCTCTGCTGATTTTCCTTTTTGAGTTTTTTTTTGCTAATTTTTCTTTTATCACGTCTGATGTCTCTACAACGACGACAATTGACCAGTCCTAGTGCAGTAACATTTTGATAATTATTGATTTGATGATATATTTTAAATTAAAACAGCTGGTTTTTTATGGTTATTTAAATCCTATTCCTCTATTTCAGAATTTTCAGTATCAGATCCATTTTCCAGATCAGATCCATGTTATCAAATTTGATCAAAGTCGGATAAAAAGGTTGATACCTTAGACCAATGGGCTTTTTCTTAATTATCTCGCTGCTCATATATACATACGTGTTCTTGCGTTGTTGAAACTGTCTACTAATATTCGGGAATGCTTATTTATGGTGCTCTGTTGAATCTTTCTATTCTGGCTGAGACATTTAAACGACTTGTAAAATGTCGTTTTAGTCTCCGTAAGCTCTTTTATAACGCTCCAATAAGGGCCAATAGGATTGTTGTTTCTCCGAGATAAATATTATCCTCAGTGATTTCTTTATTAGTCACGTAAGGTAATATGGACAAGTATATATAGCTTTATTCCGGTTTCGGAAAATGGAGTAGAGGGCTTCTCAGGGTATCGAACTTGTCGACACATGCTCCTTAAAATTCTTTCACGCTTATAGACGTACAAAACTGGGTGAGTACTTGTATTGCTCTCTCTATCTAACGTTTTCTCAATTATCTTTGACATCATATGAGAGTTAAATTCGGTATCATAAATTTGATTTATAACCCTCATTATTCCCGTTACTCGTATAGTGAAAGGGTGTATACATACTCGTTGAAAAGTATGTAACAAGCAAAAGGTAGAGTCCGACCATATAAAGTATATATATTCTTGATCAGAATTAATAGCCGAGTCGATCTATCCATGTCTGTCTTCCCGTCTAACCGTCTGTCCGTATGAACGTCGAGATCTCAGGAACGCCCTAAAATCGCCCAAAACTACCACACCCACATTTTTGAACCATTTTTCGATATTTTTTATTATTTTATTAGTCTTGTAAATTTCTATCGATTCAAACAATTTTTAAATTTTATCTCATTTTATTCCCTAATATCTGTCGATATCCCAGAAAAATGATGGAATTTCTGGTTTATATTCACACTAGCTGAGTAGCGGGTATCTGCTAATCGGGGAACTCGACTATAGCGTTCTCTCTTGGTTTTAATTCCATTCATTAATAATTTCAACCATATTGATTCACGTACACTTTCAAACATTGCGATATAATCTGCTTCTGTTGATGAAGCTGCAACTGATTTCTGTTTCATAGTACTTCAACATATCAAGCAAGATTCGAATATTTTAAAAAGAAAACCCGTAGTACTTTTTCTGTCTGTCTCACATCCAGTAACATTATTTTCATAATTCATGTTTTTGACAAAACTCAACTTTAAATTAATAGTACTTCTTAAATACCTTAGACCTCTTTAAAGGCATTGCCATAGTTCTTTATTATTATTCGTTCACTTCTTCTAATTTCTTTATTCTCTATTTCTGAATTTTGTAGTTTGTCTTATGACCATTCCGGCGGTGTGTATTCAAGACAAGAATACACTTAATCGATTTCTCATGGAATTTGCGTTTCCTCACTTTATTCCGTACATAGTCTGTTGATCCGAATATCTTTAGATATTTCAAAACTGGATTCTTGTCATGCTACATTTCATACGACATTTTCTTTATATTTTGCAATGCTCTCCACTTGGGCATCTGTTTATCAAATAAGTTGCTGTTAAAACAGCTTCACCCAAAGAACTTTTATTCAATTTTGCCCCTGTAAGCATTTTACAAGCTTTCTCAGTTGTCGTTCTAATCATACGCTCAGAAACGCTATTCAATTGTGTGGTGTGAGGAACAGTTAAATGATAGCTGATGTCCTTAGCTGCATTTCATTTGATAAATATTCCCTACCATTATCTATGTAAAGATAAAGATATGAGCTTTGCCTTTGGCAACGAAATCTAAATACGTTACACAGTAATTACACAGTTTTCAGTCAATGGAAACAACATAGTAATTTTTATCATCAATTGTTCATGGTTTAATTTGACCACAGATATCTGAATGTACTCCAAATAATGGTATTTTAATAAAGTCTTTAATTTAATTGAAATTTAATAATTCAATCCACCATCGTGGAAACACCTGTAAAGATTTCAGTTGTCAAGCGTAATGAATGACCTGCTACAGGAGTAGTACATTTCAGCAGCTCTGGAAATCAAATTACATTAAAGGATGTGCTCTTCAGCAAGGACATACCTCACAATCTCTTGTCAATGATCAATGATTTTAATTCAGGAGGTGTCACCAAAAATGGTCGTTTGGTATTTGACGGTCAAATAACTGAGTCAACATATGAAAAATATTTTCCTTCTAGTTTCGTACCGCTTGGTAAATAGCCTCATAATTAACATTAACATTAATAACATTAACATAACATTATAACATTATAACATTAATCTACTGATCTAATCTGATCTACACTACTCGCCAATTTTTCAACTTCGGTTTGGTCAGCATATGCTGGTCTATACGCGATCTTATATTGTATTATCAAGAACATAATTTGTTCGTAATGATCCTTTTTAAAGTAGTCATGATCGACTACTCTAATCTTCATTAAATTCGTATCATCAAATTGTTTCATAAACTAATGTGTTAAGCACGAAAGTTCTTCCAATGCCTTACTCGTTGTTTTTATATTTACCGCCCCTTTTATTAGGGCGATATTTTTATTAGACATTTTGATTTATATATGTCGAAGAGTCATCAGGATGCCCTTCTTCCTCTTCACTAGGCATGTCTGTTATGCGTAACGATCGAAAACTGACTGACTGATCTCTTCTTCACAAAATCAGAATTATGCGTAGTTCTTGACTTTACATGCAATACCAACACAATTATGACAGGTGTTCTAGTCCGCATACACCAATACACCGCATTTTTCTGTATGCTTCTCGTTTTCGTACAGACATCTACTTCCCCCCCCCCCCCCGCTCCTACCAGCGACCAGACTACGTTCGGCAGAAACTCTAACGGTTGTCTGCCGCGCATCAGAAGAATAAAAAGAGGCGTCTGCATGGCGCGTGGCAAGCAGAAACACGAAATTTCGTTTCATTTAAATGATCTGCGACACGGCCTTCCTGACCTATCACACGTCCTCGTGTGCTAACAGTCTCTCAATAATTAAACAGAATCTTTCAAAGGCTTATTTTTTTTTTCAAAATATAAAGTTATTCTTCATTCTTTATTACTGTAAATCAAACCAATACAAATATTTAAAACATTTCATTTATTACATTTAAGCCATGAGAACCGGACTACCATCAGCTTTCAATCAAACAATCATAATTTTGTCTTCTTCAAACATAAATCTACTAGCGCACAGTTTTTCAAACCGGCCAGTCCATCTTTTGTTAGCCTAGCTCACAGCTTACAACTCGACAATCCGGCCAACATACGTGGCACCCAGATGACGCAGTCTATAAGCCGGCCAATTAACTCACACCACCAACCGTTACCAAATTTAAGCTTAACTGCAAGAAAATGGCGAGCCACTTAACTCGGGCACCCATGAGGTAGAGAAAGTCGCATTTGGAATAGGTCCGGAGGTTTACAAATTTTTAGTCATTCTCAAGATCACAGCCCTCACTGGCTTGATCACTGGCATCTTCTGTGCCTTCATCTTCAAATACTGTGGTAATCCTCTTCTCAGGCATACATCGCAAAGATTCATGAGAATATTTATAAGTTCGGTTATTATTTAATGCTTTGAGTTTATATCGATCTCCTGGGATTTGGCCGAATCTTACCTGACTTAACCTCCAAACCCAAATATTCAACACAAGACTTGAGAAAGGAACATTTTGTAATATTAAAAGAAAATCCAGCATGCGTAAGTGCTTGCAGTACAACTCGCAATCTATCAAAAGCTTCTTCTTTTGTACGTCCAATTATCATTACGTCATCCATATAAACAATGGCATACAAATGGGTAAGATCACCTAAGGCACGATTAATAGCTCTTTGGAATACAGAAGGTGCATTCTTAAGCCCGAATGGCATAGTCAAGTATTCGTACTGGCCTTCTGGGGTAACAAATGCCGTTCGCTCGACTGAATTTGGGTGAATGGGGATCTGGTGAAATCCGCTTGCCATGTCTATACAGCTGAAAAACCTAGCACCACTCAGCCTGGCTATTTGTTCAGAAATTAGCGGCAAAGGGTACCTGTCTGAAACGGTATTTGCATTTAGCTCTCTATAATCCACGCAGAGGCGGTCAGTAACATTTTTTTTCGGACAAGTAACATTGGGCTCGCAAAGGGGGAGGAACTGTAATAATGTTTGATTCTAACAACTGTTGAATTAAATGCCGAACTTTTTCCTTCTCCTCTACACTCAACCTATATGCGCGCCTTTGAACCGTCTTATTCTGATCAATCAAGCGAATTTCTAACTGGCCCGTAGTCACACGGCTTAGTGGAATTCCATTTATGAATGACCCTGAATATTCTTGTAGTATTGACAACAATTGGTCTCTATCAGGTCCACGCAAATCGGTGTCAACATTAGCCAAATCGGGATTCTTTTCGGAAACTTCAACAGACAATATAGATTTTTCGTTAAACATAGTAAGAGATTTTGATGTTATTGTCACACCGACTCCCTGGCTCAAAATATCTCGGCCAATCAGAGCGTCATACTTAATATAATTGTCTAACACTACATGAAACAATATTTCATATGCGCGTTCACTTATCAAAACATTAGCCAATATCTGCAAAGTGCTACAAATAGTATTGCTACCAAGACCCCTTAAAATAACTACGTTGCCCATTCTGGATCCAGATAGTCTCTGCGATGAGTGAACACTCGGCTCCAGAATCAAAACAAAATTGGAACGACTCACCAGATTGCGAAAACGTCCCTACGGGCTCAAAAACGGTACAGATGTTGACATCTTTAACAATGTTATTTTTGCTAAACGATGAACGCTCCTGACGATCAGGACATACGATAGAGATGTGTCCAGCTTTTCCGCAGTTAAAACAAGTCTAAGTAGACCGGTCTTTCCCTGATGGTTGCCTGTCGGGTTGCTGAACGTGCACTGCCACTGTTTTTGATCGACAATCCGCCTTTTTATGACCAGGCTTTCCGCAGTTGTGACACTTGAAGTAGGGCTTAGCTCGTTTTCCTGGCGGCTCTGATGTACCATCGTTTGGAAGGTGGCTAACGGTCTAGCGTCGAATGAATAGGCCTTTAGTTCTTGGTGCAGCTCGTTCCGAGTGTTGATGTCGGAAGTGAAAACTAAACGCCGCAAACGCCTGTCAATTCCAGCTGCATGCGCCAGTGTAATGGAGACTGCGATTTGCTCCACGCTCAGCGTCTTCCATTTGGCCATAAGCGAAGTAACCATTCGGCTTCCGTATAACGACAGGCACTCGCCTTCCGCAGGGCGTCCATTTAGCAGATTCATAACTGCTGCCGCTAATGTTTCTGTTCCCGCAAAATGTTGCAAAAACAATTCTCGGAACTGTGGCCATGATATACCAGGAAAGCAAGTCTGTGAAAGCCAATGAGACGCGCTTCCTTCCAGTGATTTGCTAAGGGTCATCACAAGAGCGCTGCCTTCCAGTTGGTTTTCGGAAAAGATGTAGTCCACCGTTGAACACCAAAATTGCGCATCTGATCCCGCACGTTCAGGATTAAACCTGGGCAATACCACAAACGATTCTCTTGACTCTCTTTGTGAGTGTTGCACTTGTTTCAAAAGTTCGGAAAAATGGCGATTTTGCGACTCCAAAATTGTCAGCAAACTATTTTCATTGTTCAAAGTAGGTATAGGCGATCCCACTTCTGATGTCGAAGAGTCATCAGGATGCCCTTCTTCCTCTTCACTACTCTCGTTATGGTTCGCGCGACGTTTTCTGGCGCTTGAGCGAGGCATGTCTGTTATGCGTATCGATCGAAAACTGACTGACTGATCGCTTCTTCACAAAATCAGAATTATGCGTAGTTCTTGACTTTACATGCAATACCAACACAATTATGACAGTTGTTCTAGTCCGCATACACCAATACTTATGCACACCGCATTTTTCTGTATGCTTCTCGTTTTCGTACAGACATCTACTTCCCCCCCTCTCCTACCCACGACCAGACTACGTTTGGCAGAAACTCTAACGGTTGTCTGCCGCGCATCAGAAGAATAAAAAGAGGCGTCTGCATGGCGCGTGCCAAGCAGAAACACAAAATTTCGTTTCATTTAAATGATCTGCGACACATACATACATATGTGATAAGTTTAACTATAACCTCACAAGATAGAAAAGTTTCAATATCTACGATCGTGTCTGAGGCCACTGCGTTAAAAACCATTCGTTGCTTCCATAATTAACATCTATTTTCATTGAAATTTCCGTACTTACAACCTGCGTTTCATTTGAAATTTTCTTTATAAGGTATTAGGTACTTATGTTCAATGCTTTTTCAATCATTTTTATTTGTTTATCAGTTTTAAAAATAGGGATTGAAACAACAATAAGTCATAAATTCTGATATTCACTTAAATAGCAGTTTTATGAAAAAATAGTAACAAAATTCATTATAACTTTAAATTTACTTATACTTATTATTATACTTACTTACTTATACTCATTCTTATTATATATTAATTGGAGTCTAATACTTTATTGCATAGCCTAAGCTATCACAGCCTTACAACCCAACACTCCATCGCAGAAGTCTTCGTAAATTCCATTTTAAAATAAAAATTTAAAACACAAATGGTTTGGTCAGTTATGCATATAATAAACCCATTTTTTAGACCTAACTTTAATTTTTTTTCTTATTGTACTTTTCTTAAAATAAATTAAAAACATTTATTTTAAATTTTAAACTTAAGACTACGAAAAAGTGTACACTGTACAGCGTACATATCTTTTATTGCAAAATGGAACCAACAAGATCTTGAATTCGTAACAGTACGAAAAATTTAGACTTTACTGATTTGTTTTACTTCTGTATCGGTGGAAACACGAGTTTACGTTGATCAAAGTATTGTGATCGATAGCAATAAAATTTTGATTTTGCAAATGTGTCTGCACCAGATATAGATTTATTAGTTTTCTGTTTTTGTGGTAAATAAGATTTAAATAAATTGAAAAGTCGAATTATTTTGTAAGTACCAAACCACATATATTATTACGTTTTTCAAAATGACTTGCGGTCGGTCGTGAGAAAGATTTATGTTACCTAAAAAGTTTAAATGTTTATGTCGTATTGATTGGAGTGGGCTCTGGACTTAACTTGTTGTCAAACGGAATAATGGGTACCTCGGTATATACAAGTATACAGGTAGTTTGTGTCTAGGGTATTTGCGTAAGCGTCACTAACATATGTGAATAACCTTAACCATAACTAAAATAAACCACATTAAAAAATCGTTACGATTAAAATCGACGAATTGTTTGGAATTGAGAACAATCTCAAAGAACTGGATTTTAATTAAATTGAAAGTATTCCGAGTTAAAAATGTGATGAAATTGTATCTTTAAATCCCCTCACTCGGGCGAGATTTTAAAGCGCGGCTCTTAAATGCATCTACATTCACCAGTTATGGGGTTTACCCGTTGCGCCATCAGCTGCGTTGACTTCCGCATAGGCCTTTTTTGCTGCCCTTTCCTGAACTTGGTTAGATTTGTATTCTACGTTAACTAAGTTCATCAAAAGCTATACCGATCTCACCAATATAGCAACGATGCAATACCTACGATCATGTCTGAGGGCCACTACGTTAAAAACTATTCGTTGTTTTTCTTCAAATTGCAGTATTATGAAAAAATATTAAACAAAATTCATCATAACCGAGAACTTACTTAATCATTCTTATTATATATTAATTGGGGTCTAATATTTTATTGCATAGCCTTTGGTAGCTATCACAGCCTTACACCTACACTCAATCGCAGAAGTCTTCGTACATTCCATTTAAAAAAAATATTTAAAACACAAATGGTTTGGTCAGTTATGCACATAATAAACTTTTTTTTTTTTAAACCTGTCTTTAATATATTGTCTTACTTCATTTTTCTTTAAATTAATTAAAACCATTTATTTTAAATTTTAAACTTAAGACTACTAAAAAGTTTACACTAAAATGTCAGCGTACAGCTCTTTTAAGTTGCATGAAATGTAAATGTGCAATTATCGTTAGGTTTTTTTGCATTGATTTTCTTTAGATCATCTATCCTGTTAGTATTGCGCGGTTGAAATTTAAAATGGCCACCAAGTTCAGGAGTGTTTCAAAAAAGAAACAAAAAGGATCTTGAATTCGTAACAGTACGAAAAATTTAGACTTTACTGATTTGTTTCACTTCTGTATCGGTGGAAACACGTGTTTACGTTGATCAAAGTATTGTGATCGATAGCAATAGAAATGTAGATTTTGCAAATGGGTCCTGCACCAGATATAAATTTATTAGTTTTCTGTTTTTGTGGTAAATAAGATTTAAATAAATTGAAAAGTTGAAATATTTTGTAAGTAACAAACCATATAGTATACATATATATTACGTTTTTCAAAATGACTTGCGCTGGTACTTTTAAATGTGTTCTGCTGTTCTGCTGCTCTCTGCAATTCAGTCTTCTCGTCGTTATCGCTATTCATGCAATCACTATTTATGCATACAAGTTTTGTTTTCGCTTCGGAAATAAGAAATAAAAGCAATATTTCTTTATTTAAATGTATTTCAGCGGAGCTTTATTGGTAAGGTTCCTTTAGAAAAACCATTCAGGGTAGTGATCAAAGGAATCCATGATAATGTTCTAAGTTCACAGATAAAACAAGCATTCAATGATCACAATGATCCTTGAAAGCCAGACTGGAAAAACATTCAGGTTAACGACGATGATACCGAAGCAACTAAAAATTTAAAAACTATACAAAATTTATTTTTTATCAATTTATACGAAGAAAAGAATTACTACAATGCCCCAAATGCCAAATCTGTGGACACTAATAACTATTGCGCCCCATTTGTGTCAAATGTAGTGGTCGCCATTTAACAGGATCTAGTTTTTTTCCAAGCGATAGATACATGCGTATCAATTGTGGGCGATCATGTCTCGACAAACAACATCTGCCTTTGTCAGAGCAGAGAAAGCTAAAAAAAAAAATATAGGCAAGGGCTAGGCTACCGTCGATTAGCAACTCCGCAATACACACTCAACGTTCCCCAAGCAGTTTTATTCTAGCTGAGGCATTAAGAACAAACACCTCATACGCTAATATAGTTCGACGTAACACGAGTCAATCTAGGGCTTATGCAACTGTGCAGACTGGAGATATATCAACGTCTAACAATTGCCTTAGCAATAAATTCATGGCTATAGACATCTTCATTCGGGCCATCGATGGACGAACTTTTTAAGCTTAAACTTAAAAATGTAGAGGCCAATGAAGCTTTCAGATAACTGGCCCAGGTTCTTGGTACACATATTCCGAAATGACCCATCCAACCTTAAAAATCGGATTATAGATCGCTCGTGGATTACGTAGGGGCTCTAAGGAGCTTCGGTTATTCCTTAGCGATAGACTTGTCACTGAAATACATATGCGATACGGCTACCTTCCAGGATATCTTATATCTTATGCATCATGCACACCATCACAGTGGTAACAGTAGAGGTGTGTCTGCAGTTATCATTAAATCTAGACTGTCATAGCTCTGCCACCTGCCTCTAGTAATGACAGGCAGATAGCGAGCGTGAGTGGCCTCGCACTTGGGTTTTGCTGTGGGTGTGAAATGTTCATTGATTTTCAGGCCCTTGGATCCTCGAACTTAGAAGTCTGATCTTCGGTTGTTCCCGGATTGAACTGAACTGCACTTTATTTATCAAACCTAAGCTAAGCTAAAAATATGTATAAAGTTTGTTTGAAGAATTCTACACTAGTTTGCATAACTATTAGCTTCCAACTGCCGGGCTATGCTTTTCATAGTACAGTCAAATAAATAAGTAAACTATTGATAATAAAACAAAGAGTGCAATTACAGTTACACGCGAGAGGTATGTTTTGCCGTTTACCTTTTCAATTATCCTTCTGCTTATAACAAAGCTAGGCAGACAACGATTTGGGCGTTGGCAAAAGTATTTAGACATCACATTTGATTAGTTCGCATTGATCTGTTGTTCAAAGAATATCAAACTTTTGACTTTTTGTTTAGATAAATTGAACATTTGTTCTTGATAACGTGTTACTACCTACTTTTATTTCATTCATAAATTTGTTAAACATGGGGAAAACAAAGGAACTGAGCGAATTTATTAAAAAATTAAATAATAATGAAGTATAACTCTGGTATTTCGGTACAAAATATCATTGATTTATACAGAATTCCACGAGCAACTGTGTATTACCAAATAAATAAATATAAAAAAACACACACAACCAAAAACGTTGCGCGTAATGGCAGACCACGTAAAACAACTCAAAAGGACGATGGTTATATTTTACGGAAGTTTAAGCAGAATATTCTACAAACTCCCCGATCGGTTGCCAAAAAAACGAAAAGAAGGAGCAGAAATCGATATCAGTGAAAGAACGGTTCGCAGACGTCTTATACAACTATACCACTTATACCACTAATAACTCTACGAAATAAGTTAAAAGTCGAGGGACTTTACCAAAAAATATGTTGGTCAGGCTGCGTCATTCTGGAACAATGTTTTGCGGAGCGATGAAAGCTCTTTTGAGTTTCACTGCTGAAAAAAAAAGTTTTTTTTTAATTACCGAAACAATCAGGAATCATTCAGGAGGGTCTGTTATGTTTTGGGGATGCGTAACCTTCACTGGCTTGGGAGATTTGCTTCTTGTTGATGGAACCATGAAGCAAAGAAAATATTTAGATGTCCTTAATAATTATGCATTTCCCTCTGGTGATAAATTGATTGGAGAGTCCTTCATACTCCAGCAGGATAATGCTCCCTGTCATAAGGCCAAACTGATTACGCAGATTACTCAGGTCACAGTCCAGACCTCAACATAATAGAATACCTCTGGTCATATATAAAACAAAAAAAGGCGTGCAAACTTATCTAGAAGTCGCGAAGAAACGATTTTGGAAATTCAAACCTTATGGAAGGATATGTCAATAGATTATATCCACAGCTTGGTATAGTGTGTACCAAAACGTCTTCAATTGGTGATAGACGCTAAGAGAGGGTATATTTATTATTAATTTGTTATAATTTTTTAGTTGACTTTTTTTTCTTTTCAATTTATAACATTTAAATAATTTGTCCAAATACTTATGCCACTGCTAATTTGTAAACAAGTAATTTTTGTTAAATCAACAATGAAGTTATCCATTTGTTTATGTTACCTAATTTAACTACGATAGCCTACCTATTTACTAAAATTATTAAACAATTTTGCTTTAAGTAAACAATGAGTTACAAAATATATTGAATATATTTCTTGTCCAAATACCTATGCCCACTAGTGTATGGAGAGCTTTTTGTGGCTGTCTGTCGTACTTGAGTGTTTGACAGACGACGTAATCATTACGAAGATAGCACAAGTTTTGTTGGGTTTTAGGATTTGTTTTAAAATATTATTCACTTTCTCTTCATCATTATGTGTTTCTAATATAGTTCTTATTTTATTCTTGAAGGGCTTTGGAGTTGATCTTTCGGCTTGTATTGGTTTAGTCGAAATAGTAACTGCGTTAGAGTAGTCTTTGTCCGTGCAAGACATGGCGCAGTTAATGGTAACGTCGCCAGTAGTACGAGCAAGAGCGTCCGCTACTACGTTTTGAGAACCCTTTTGTAGACAACCTCAGTTAAATTGTTGCAATTGTAACTTCCAACGGACCAGTTTCGAGTTTGGTTCTTTAAAGTTCATTACGCAAGTCAGTGGTCTATGGTCTGTGACGATTTTGAATGTTTGTCCGTACAAGTAGGGACTAAAATGTTTAGTAGTCCAAATTATGGCTAGCATTTCTTTCTCTACTGTAAAGTAATATCTCTGCGTTCTGCTAGCGAAAGACACTGCCCCAATAGCGAAATTACTAGCGTCCGTGGTAAGTATTCCTCATCCAATTTGACTGTGACTTTGCCTTTCAATTGTTGTGTCAGTGGTTTGGTAATGACAGCGAAATCATTTAAGAACTTTCTATAGTAACCAGCAGTCCTAAGAAAGACTTAATTTGTTTTCCGGTTTTTGGCAGGGGGAATGCTTTGATGGCAATTGATTTTTATGGATTAGGTTTTATGACCCAGATATTCGATTTGCTTCCTGAAAAATTCGGATGGTTGGAGTTTTAGATTTGCTCTGTTTAGTTTATCGAAAAAATAATTTTAAGTCGTTGATTTGTTTTTGAAGTGAGGCTGAGAATACTATGAGATCGTCCAGATAGATTAAACAGCACTTGCCGTCAAGGTCTGCTAGGATATTATCCATTACTCTTTGGAAAGTCTCTGGTGCGTTGGTGAGCCCGAATGGCATCCTTTCCTTTACCAGAAAAACTGTGTCTACTTGTCTTTTTTTCAAAAGTTTTGCGAGTTGTCTTTGAATTTCTTGTCTCCCTAAAGAACTGTATCGGAATTGTTTAGAATATGTCCGTGGTTCTGATTTTATGCTTCACAATGTTGGCGAAGGTAATTTAGCCCCCGTTTACAGAAGTTAATATTCGAATACTATTACAATTGTCTCTTTTATTTCGATCTGTACTCTAGCTTGGTTCAACAGCGACTGACTGCCGCGCTCTCTGCAGAGTGGCGAGACGATCAGTCGATAAGTTTCTCGATAATATTTGTATGTTAAGGATGGGTGTATGAGTGTGTAAGCTTATGACTAGATTGGCTATGTATAATTAGGTATGTATGACTAGGAATGTATGACTAAGAGTAAAGGAAGAGGGTAGAAGGAGCAGCCTACTACAGTAAGGTTAGCTCCCTCTGATGAAAGAGTTCCTAGAATTTCTTAGTGCTGTAAACTCTTCCGTGTTTAGATGATCTGTCCGCAGTTAGTTCAAAATGTCAATTTTGTCTTCTGGAACTTTTTGTAATTTTGAGTCAAGACACAATTTTTGCTAAATTGATTACTTCCATGAAGCTGGTCTTATTTTTTCTTGATATAATCCTCCTGATATGACGATGTCTTTCGAAATTTGCTTTGTGTCGGGCCAAAATGTGCCGTTATCAAGGTTAACGGAAAGCTTAACTACATTTTTAGAGGTTTCGTCAAGAAGATGAAGTTCGGATGTTGTATTATTCTCTGTGTAGATTTTAATATTGAAACGTTGAGTTTTTAGTACTTATTCTAAAATATCGACTACTGCTCTTAGTTCCTGAAGAATGTCCATTCCGATTTGTCCATCGAAAAATGGGTGGAATTTGAATATAATTAGTAGATAACGAGTGCTATCCGAAAATTCTTTGAAAACAGGTAATATTGTTTTTTGAAAAACCTTATGCACGTTAAGTGCAGTTTTAATTAAAATTGGGTCTCTTAGGTTAATTTGGTCTGAATGGGAGAGCCGGACTCTTTTTTAACTAAGTATCCTGTTTGTTTCTCGAGGCACTTTGTGAAAAATTTGAGTCCTCGTCTGTATTATGCAATTGAGCATTTTGTCCGAATTTGGTTGAATTATGTTCCACATTGTGAAATGAGCTTTTAGCCTTATTGGGGTTTGAATTTTTGGGTCTTCCTTGTTCATAATGGCGGTTAGTCTGATAGTCTTTTGGCATTATAGCCGGTACGTTATTCCTTCCTTGTTGAAAGTTATCCTTTTCGTTCGGGGCATATTGTCGATAGTCCGAAGTTCCGATTGCCCTGATATCCTCTTTGATATCCACTACGTGGATGAGTTTTCCCTCTAAACTCTAGCTGTCTGGTACTTGTGTCCTTTTACTTTAATGGAAGTAAATATCTCTTTCTTTTATGGCTCATTCAAAGGCTTCCTGGGGGTTGGTAGGTCTCATGGACCTTATTGCCCGTTAAAAATGTACTCAAGCAAGTGTTAACAAATAATTCCTTTTTCGTCTTTATAAGTATTGGTTCTTGTTCCTTAGTATCTGTCAATTTGAAGAGGGTCGTTCTCATTTCGCAAATTTTTTTGAATTGGCAGTTGGGAGTAAGCGATATTGTGTAGTTCGAACATAAGGGTTTGTTCGTCTCGCTTGTAAGAACAATGCAAAATTAATGCATCTTAAATTTTAAGGGACGAATCTAAGTCAACCTGGTTCGCCGGAATGGCGGCTTGAGTAGGTGGATGTTGCTAGTTGCATTGATGGTAAGTGGCGAAGTCACGAGGCGCAACGTTGACAGAAATAACGGCAGGAGGGTTTTTTTTTACTTTATGAAGGCATACGGGGTAGCTAAAAAATACTTTGTCATTTTGGTCTCTATTAATTCAGCCCTTACAGGCGCGCCGGCTAACATGAGTTAGGTGTACAAAACAATAATACAAATATAACAGTTATCATTATTTTCACAAGACGTTCAATTCAATTATCGACTGTCTCCTGTGGAGCCTTCTTGGTTGGCAAGCTCTGGACAGTGCCTTGGCTAGGCGATTTCTGTGGTGCTCTAGCCTGTCGTGGTACCGGCTGGATTGCATGTTTATTGCCTCAAAGACAGTGGCTAACTTGAGGTATTTGTGCAGGGTTGTGTTTCTTACGTACCATTCGTAGCCGGTAATCGTCCTGGCGATTTTGTTTTGGGCAGCCTTAATGCGGCGAATTTGGCTGTCGCAAGCCAGGCCCCAAATCTGACAACCATACCTCCATATTGGCACTATAATTCGCTTGTATATTGTCACCTTATTGGAAAGTGATAATTTACTTCGCGAATTAATTAGCCAGAAGTGCTTTGTGGCTGCTGCACGTATACGCACTCTTTTGCTTTGAGAAGTTTAGTCTCCGATCCAATATTACACCAAGATATTTGGCTGAATTGGACTGGGGGACAGGGGTGCCATCAATGAGCACAGCCGGTGGTGTTCTCATTTTCAGTGTGTAGCACACATTTGCTGATTTGTCACCATTGATGACATTGTTCCAACGTCTTGCCCATTGCGCAAATGTTGATGCGAAGTCGGCGAAGGACCTGTAGGTGACACACACGTCGACAGCAAATGTGACCAACATTGACGTCCCGGGTAGACTAACGTCCGGCCGTGGCATGTCGTAGCTGTACAGGCAGTGAAGCAGCGGACCAAGTACACTTCCTTGTGGTACTCCGGCTGCCGCATTATGCTCGTTTGACAGAGCCGAGTGGAATCGTACCGCAAATCTTCTCTTTTCGAGATACGACCTCAGGAGTCCGAAGTATGGTGCAGGACGCGTATTCTTAATTTGGAGCAGGAGACCGGAGTGCCACACCCGTTCGAACGCCTTAAGTACATCTAAGAAGATTGCATTGCAGTACTCATTGTTTTCGAAAGCCGATAGGATTTGCTCGACCACTCGAGTGATGCTCGGGCAGGATACCCTTCGCTTCCATAATCCGGACCATCCGAGCAGCAATCAGTCTCTCAAACACCTTCGTGATCGAAGGGAGGAGACTGATTGGTTTGTGAATCATGGAAATAATACCGAGCTTCCAACGGTAGGAATGCCGCTATAAATATCTGAATGTGAAATTGTACTTTAGTTTTAAACAAAACTCAAAAATTATCAGTCGTATTCTGATGCACTTAATAAAGAATAATGATTATTATTTGTCTTAACTTAATAATTGTTTAATTTATATATTTTTTGTTCTTTGATTGCTAAATAGGAATGTTTCGGCTGGTGTACAAATTTTAAAAACGAAGTTAAATTAAAATTTTCAATACCAGAAGGGTACGATGTGTATGTTTCTATTTACTCATTTATTTCTTTTTGAAAAGAAAATTATTTAATTACTTCAGGGTGGCTCTGAACTTCCGTTGAATTACGCTTCAGTGACCCATTCGAATCAATTCGTGTTGCGTCCAGCGTGTCAACTCTAGGTTGACTTGCTTCAGTGACCGAACACCGAACACGTTGTGAGGCCAGAAGACCGCATCGAACCTGTTGCTCGTTTGTAACGAACTTCCGCGATGTGTGGGCGTATGGCCTGGCGTTGGTATTTGAAGCATTTTGTAAAAATTTGCACTTGCTTCTTTGTTTCGTGTAGTAAATTATATATATTCACCATTTGATATATACTTTGATACCCGGCCTTGGCTTAGCACTTGGGTTTTTCTGTGGAGAAGGGTGTGTGAAATGTTCCTCGATGTTAGCTTCCAGGGCCTTGGATTCTCAAAATGAAAGACGTCTGATCTTCGGTTGTTCCCGGATTGAACTGAACTGCACTTTATTTTTTGTATAAAGATTCTCGCAGATTCGACATGTATCTGCGAAAGTGCTGGCGCGGCAGTTCTGGTTTCTTTTGCGGGAACTGTCGCAATTTACATCCCGTCTAAATGCGGTGTCAGCATTGCGACAAAGTAGCACCGAGTTAGACTCGTGTAAGCAATAAACTTCTTGGCGGCTTGGCGGGGGGTACCGAATTGTATATATCCTGTATGGTGGATTCGGTAACTCATGCACATACAAACAAACGTTGGGACTGTCACTATAGTTGCTATATACCAACCTCCAACAGAAAGATGGACAGTCGCTAACTTTGAATCCATGTTTGCTGCGTTAGGCAAACAAATTCATTGCTGGTGGTGATCACAATGCCAGGCATGCATGGTGGGGGAACTCGAGATCCTGCACTAGAGGTAAAATGATGCAAGAAGTCATTGCACAGTATCAAATACTATCTACGGGCGAGCCTACTTTTTTCTTCTACAACCCTTTGATAACACTATCAGCCCCTGATTTCTTTGTAACCAGGTGGTTGTGGAACTCTCGTCAGACCATCTGCCTCTCCGAGCTGTTTGGGATACACCTTTAAAAAACCACAACGTCCACGTCAGGTTTTCGTCAGGTTGAAGAGTTTATGGAATCGCCCTTTCAAATGAGCCTACTAGCTAGTGCTGTAACACTGGAAGAAGTGAAGACACTTATTGCAAAACTATCACTAAAAGGTTGAGATTCAGCATACAGATTCTAGAGACAAAGACGCAGTCCAAGTTTGTTGACCCTAAAACTGCCACGCCCATACTTTTACAAAATGGTTTGATATTTATTCATAATTTTATTAGTTGTGTAAATTTCTATCGATCTGCAAAAAAACTTTTTGCCACGCCCACTCTAACGCCATAAACCTGCAATCCGGTCACGTTCACACTTTGGAACAATTTTTATATATTTTTTTTTGTTTTATTATTTCCCAATATCTATCGATATCTTAGAAAACTGATGAAATTTTGCGTTCGCATTTACACTAGCTGAGTAACGGGTATCTGGAATTGTTGGCCAGTGCTAGGGTAATAAAAGATTAGACGGCTAGTATACAAAAGCTTTACAAGTTGACAACGATTGGTTTAGCGGAGAGAATTCACCACCAGGCAATGGTGCGCACGTAAACAAAAGTGGTTGGCTATTTACGACTACAAACGTCGCCTTGAGGGCACTGGTCTTTGTGCATCAAAAACAAGTACAACAAAAACACGCTGGACGCCGCTGAAAAGTTATCTTTATTTTTATTATTAATGCAGATCATACAAAACGTATTACACATAAAAAAGTACACATCATAATTATACGTGTAAGCTGAGATATACATTATTCAGTATTATTCGTATACAGTATTGATATTATAGTTAACAATAAAAATTACACAGTTATTACAGTGTTTCGGCTGTACTACACTCTTTTCTGTTCTCTCTGGGCGCTCTGCTTTTCATTCTGCTGTCGCTTCTCATCCTGCTTTTTCGCTTTTCCTGCTGCTCTTTTCTGACGCTTCTCCTGCTGTTCTGCTTTTTTTCTGCTGATCAACACGACTCCACTGCACTGACCACTTCAAACTACCAAACTACCAAACTGCCAACTACCAACAACCACCAAATGAAATTAAAGGTATGTTGCATGTCTAGGATCTCGTCCTTGTGGTCGATTACTCCACGGTGCTGATAACATTGGGCGTATTGTCAGAGGTCTTAGCCTCTTTGCCGCCTATCTTGTAATTGCTTGTATCTTGGTCTGAAAGGCAGGGTGTGGCCTTTTGCCTGCCCCGTATTTTTCCAGTCTAGTCTCTTGATCAAGAGATCGCGATTTTTTTTTTAAGTCGGAGTCTCTATCTCTTAGGACGGTCTCCTCAGCGGAATAGCTCCTTTAGGATATCGAGATCGTCGCCTCCTGTGAATTGTCTCTCCTTAAAGAGGCCCTGTCATTTCGTTAGACAGGGGTCCCGCTCCGAAACCTCTCGACACTGTATATTTTTCTAAGAGGGTCGCCTCCTGATGATGTCTTCTCGAGACTGCCCCTCCCAAGAGTGTCCCCTCTTGATATTCTCTTCTCCTAATGGGCTGAGGTCTTTTTATACTGGCTTAGAGCTTTCTCTGGTTCATTCCCATAATGGCTTCTATGGGCCAAGTGTTCCCACCTAGGAGTAATTTCACTTTTTCCCCTGTTTTGGGAGTTAATGAACTACTGATGAACTACTTCATGTGAGCTATTGGGGCTGCTAGACTGGTCATCTAACACTAGAATATTCTCAAACTGAAGTGTCTTTTTTGTATCCAGGAAGGAAGTTTCCCTCTGCTTCAGATTCTGTATGTTTCATGGGGATGAGCTGAGGAAGGAAGCCTAGTTCAAGCCTGTACAGAAACTGTTTACCTTATCTCTGGAATCTTCACAGTTCCCCCATATATGATCCCTCCCCATTAAAAAGGTAACAAATTGGATTTAAAAACTACTGAGGAATCTCCAAATTGTCGGATATACCTATGTTTTTTATACCCGTTACTCGTAGAATAGCAGAGTATTCTAGATTCGTTGAAAATTCTGTAACAGATAGATATATCAGGATCACTAGGCGAGTCAATCTGTCATGTCCGACTGTCAGTCCGTAAGTTGAGATTAAGCATGTAGTAGACGCGGCGTAAGTTTCGGCCTTGTCAAGTTTATATATTCCAGTCGTCTTTGCATACTTCTATACTATACTGCATACTTCGTTACTATATTGTCAGTCGACATTGACCCATTGACAAATCGATATAAAAGTTTATATAAGTACTGTGTGTTGGAGTTGAAGAATATTTATAAGTTCCTTTGATTAAATAAGTATTAAGGTAACGCCTTTACTATGGAAGATTGCTTAACATTAAGGTACTCGTACCGTTCTGTGATACCCACAAATCGTGGAAAACTAACACCTAACATTAATTTTTAATTGTGTGTTTCAGAGCATGTCTGGAAGAGGAAATTTGTTGAGCTTATTTAATAAAAATGCTGGCAATATGGGAAAATCAATTTCAAGTAAAGATCATGAAATCGACAGTGGCTTGGATTTTAACAACTCTGAATCAAGTGGAGAACGTTTACTGTCAAGCCATAATATTGAAACTGATCTTATAACCACTCTTCAACATGTAAACATCTCGGTCGGCCGAGGACGTGCTAGGCTTATAGACACATTAAAAACAGATGACCATACATCAAATCAATTTATAACATCTGAATCAAAGGAAAACATTACCAAAAAGACAAAGGGCCCCGAATCGGAAGCAATTGCTTCAGAAAATGGATTATTTTTTCCCGATTTAATTTACGGATCTAAAGGTACAATCCAAAAAAGATAACGCTTATATATTTATTTTCCAGGTAGAAGCTCTGTGTCATTTTTAAATTAAGATAAATTAAGTTTGATATAACTTTAAACTGCATTTGAATAATAACTTTTCATTTATATCTCCTGATTTTTTACAAAAATCACCGTTATTATCCAGTTCTATGACTATCAGACCTATCTCGACCTGCTAGTGGAAGTGTAATTGAGATGTAGATATTCCAGAAAGAGTATTCTGGAAGCCTTTGAGAAAGCACACTGACGCATCCTAGTTGCGTTTACATTTTTGGTTATGTAATTTGTAAAATTATGCATGTTGTATAATTAAGCATATGGAGTGAAATTAAATAAAATCTAACATGTTCTAAAGATGCGGGAGTGATTATTTGATTCAACAACTTTTGCAGCATCTTTTTGTATATCTAAAGAAAGTAGGAAAGACAAGCAAAAAATGAAAGGAGGTAGTATTGTGCGGTTTGTTGTGGTCTTTACGTTTTTGGAATTTCCTTTAAAGTTTTTATAGTTCCTTAGATAAAATGACCTTACATTGTTTATAACGAATCTAGTTTTCTTTTTTACTATACGAGTAACAGGTAAATTTATTAGATCTCTTTTTGTTATCGACTTTCCAATTTCGCTCCCACATTTTTAAAAATTGTTTTAATTTTTTTTATATTTTTTATTTACAAATTGCAAACAGCTAGATTCGTTGAAAAGTACTTATGTAACACGTAGAAGGAAGTGTACATATTCTTGATCAAGATAAATAGCCGAGTCGATCTGGATATGTCTCAGGAATTAATAAAACTAGAGCGCTGAGATTAGATATGCAGATTCTAGAGACATAAACGCAGCACAAGTTTGTTTTAAAATGTTCTCACGCAAACCCTTTGAAAAATGTTTTAATAATTTTTAATTTCTTTATATATATATTTATATCTACTAGCCACAATATATTTTTTTTTTTTTGCCTTGCTAATTTATACTATGTACCAATAACACTTTGGCCACACCTTTTCAAACGCCTTTAAACTTTTGAACCCTTTTATTTATTTATGAAATTTAGAGTTTGCAGTTACACTTCCTGAGTAACGGTTATCTGATAGTTGGGGAACTTGACTATAGCATTTGCTTTTTTTTATTAATTCGTCTAGAAATTTAAAAAGCATTTCGGATATATATTTATTGAACTTGCACTCGATTATTTTTATGGTTTCGACATTATTTTATTTTATAAACTCTAAAGCAGTAGATAAAGTCTTTTCTTCTGTTATTTTCTTTTTGTTTCTATTCATTATATGTGTAAAACGAATTTATAATTTCAGGTTCATCTGTTAATATATATTGTAATTACTTAAAGCTAACGACGGATGAATCCAAGGGAGTTTTTAATTACGAAGTGCGTTTTTTTCCTCCCATTGACTCTGTTCATTTAAGAATAAAATATTTAAATGATCATAAGGATAAACTCGGTGGAACCAAGACATTTGACGGAAATACTTTATATTTACCTATTTTGTTACCAAATAAGATGACCGTCTTTATTTCAAAGGCGGAAGATGTTGAGTTGCAGATTCGCATTTTATACAAAAAAAAAGAGGAAATGAGGAACTGCACGCAATTATATAATATTTTATTCGATAGAGTTATGAAAGTATTGAATTACGTAAAATTTGATCGCAAGCAGTTTGATCCTTCGCGTCCAAAAATAATACCACTGGCAAAGTTAGAAGTTTGGCCTGGCTATGTTACAGCCGTTGACGAATACAAAGGTGGTTTAATGCTATGCTGCGACGTTTCGCATCGTATACTTTGCCAAAAAACTGTTCTAGAAATGCTGGTTGATCTTTATCAGCAAAATGTAGAGCATTACCAAGAATCAGCAAGAAAAATGTTGGTTGGAAATATTGTCTTAACTAGGTATAACAATCGTACATATAAAATAAATGACATTTGTTTTGATCAAAATCCAACATGTCAGTTTGAAATTAAAACTGGCTGCACAAGTTACGTGGAGTATTACAAACAATATCACAATATAAACATAAAGGACGTTAATCAACCATTGATTTACAGTATAAAGAAATCAAGAGGAATTCCAGCAGAAAGGGAAAATTTACAGTTTTGTTTAATTCCAGAATTGTGTTATCTTACTGGGCTGCGAGACGAAGTACGGTCAGATAACAAGCTTATGCGCGAGATTGCTACATTTACAAGAGTTTCGCCAAATCAACGACAGATGGCGTTAAATAAATTTTACGAAAATGTTTCAAATACACCCGCCGCACAAGAAATTCTAAATAGCTGGGGTCTTTCATTAACGAATAATTCCAACAAGATAAGTGGGCGTCAAATGGACATAGAGCAAATATATTTTTCAAAAATTAGTGTATCGGCCGGAAGGTCCGCAGAGTTCTCCAAACATGCTGTGACCAATGAAATGTTGAAAGTAGTCCACCTGAGTAAATGGATCATTATACATTTAAGAAATTATAGACAAGCTGCAACTAGCTTGCTCGATAACATGAAACAGGCTTGTGAGTCACTTGGTATGAACATTTCTAACCCAACAATGATTTCGTTAGATCATGACCGAATCGATGCCTACATTCAAGCACTGCGGCGAAATATAACTATGAATACGCAAATGGTCGTATGTATTTGTCATAACAGAAGAGATGATCGTTATGCTGCAATAAAAAAAATATGTTGCTCGGAAATACCTATACCATCACAGGTAAATAATTTTAATTTTTATAATAATTTGAGTTATGTGTAGCATAAATAAGGTGTACCTAATTTAAAGACGATGTTTACAGTATTAAAATTTGTTATGAGTAAAATGTATTTGATGATAAAAATGTAATTCAAATTCGGCAAACCAATGGTATTTCACAAAATTATGATAAAAATGCGTGAATAGAATCTAGAATAGTTCTTCTTGAAGTCCCTAAATAGATCATAAAATCAAAATTTCTTTTATGGAGTTATTTTGTATAATTAAATTGGATCCATGGTCCTAAAACGCGCATATATATGCTCTTGCAAAATTCATTGTTAAAAAAAGCTTTTCTCAATTGCAAAAATTTCTGTTATTGCTGCTCATTACTTTCAAACCTGAATTGTTACTAAAATATGGTGTTAACTAAAAAGCATTTTTTTTTAGCGATTTCGAAAAATATGTTTTTTTGGTGTAGCGAATGAGAATTGCATCGATGCGATATGTACAATGATACGAAAGCGAAAGACAATTGAAGAACGATCAACAGAACGCAAAGCCAAAAGTGTAGGTCCGAGAGTACAAGATTCGGATGAGTAATTTTTTGCATCAAGCGCAACTACAGGGTGAGGCATAATTTTCTTTTTTTTTTCAGAACTCAATGAAAATTATTTTAGGCATCGGAAATTATTTATTTATTTTTATAATGTTAGGTACATGTCTAAAGTTTTTATTTATATTTTATAAAGATGAAATCTGATAGGTGACGTCTCCCATTCTCCATACATTGCGTAAAACGATTTCTGGCGTATGTCGTGACTGTTGTTAGCATAGCAGGTGTTATGTTGGCAATTTCCTCTTGGATGTTGGTTTTCTTGTAGGGTTCTTGGACGGTGCACATAAGCGCGGGATTTCAAAAAACCCCATAGAAAAAAACACAAGGGGACAGATCGGGAGAGCGTGCCGGCCATTCCAAATCGCCTCTAATTGAGATAAGGCGCTCTGGAAAGTGTTCCATCAAAACAGCCATCGATGCTCTTGAAGTGTGTGCTGTTGCACCATTTGTTGAAAACAAGTGTCCCCCAAATCCAACTCTTCTAGACGTGGGAAAAAAAGTTCTGCATCATGTTTACATACCGGTCCGAATTCACTGTCACTGTAACCCCATTTTCCTTTAAAAAAAAAACCAGGGACCAATAATTCCACCTGAGGAAATTGCACACCACATTGGTGAAAGTCTTTTCATGCAATTCTCGAGGGTTGGTGTCAGAATGTAGTGACCCATGTAACAATTGATTTGCGGCAAAGGCACGTTCCTCACTATTCCAACGCATGATGGCGACTGAACCGTGTCGGGACAAAACTATGCAGTAGCCCCTCTTGAACGGGACCACTAGCGCTTCTCTATGACATCAACTAACTGAATGTGGCGCGTCTTTTAAAAAAGGAAGTTATGCTGCCGCACCATGTATTACCTTTCTGTTAAAAAATAACTTGTGTCCACCCCCTTAACTGCAATAGAAATGAAAAAGGCGTAACCACCCAGAAAGGTTCTTTGACTATGCCCGGATGTCTATTTCGACTTTTGAATATATTTGAAATAAAATTCTTTTGACAAAGAATTGGCAAAAAAAAAAAAAAAAAAACAGGTGTGTTTTTAAAATAAACACTGCCTTAGATGCTCACGCAGCCGATCTGCATAGATAATGTGAAAGGTGCTATTTTGACCGATTAAAATGTTAAACTTAGGCAATTTACTGTTTTTGCTTACCAGTTGAACAGAATCTCTAGAAGGTGTCTTCTGTTCGCCTGGTACTTGAAATCGAAAAATCACCCATTTTGACCGCTTAAAATGACATAACTTAGTCAATTTATTGTTTTTGTGTACTAGGTTTAAATAATCTGTAGAAGGTATCTTCTGTTTGTCTGGTACTTGAAATCGAAAAATCACCCATTTTGACCGCTTAAAATGTAAAACTTAGGCAATTTACTGTTTTTGCTTACCAGTTGAACAGAATCTCTAGAAGGTGTCTTCTGTTCGCCTGGTACTTGAAATCGAAAAATCACTCATTTGACCGCTAAAATGACATAACTTAGTCAATTTATTGTTTTTGTGTACCAGGTTTAAATAATCTGTAGAAGGTATCTTCTGTTTGTCTGGTACTTGAAATCGGAAAATCACTCATTTTGACCGCTTAAAATGTAAAACTTAGGCAATTTACTGTTTTTCCTTACCAGTTGAACAGAATCTCTAGAAGGTGTCTTCTGTTCGCCTGGTACTTGAAATCGAAAAATCACCCATTTTGACCGCTTAAAATGACATAACTTAGTCAATTTAGTCAACTTAGTCAATTTATTTATATTAGTCAATTTATAGTTATAGTCTTCTGTTTGTCTGGTACTTGAAATCGGAAAATCACCCATTTTGACCGCTTAAAATGTAAAACTTAGGCAATTTACTGTTTTTCCTTACCAGTTGAACAGAATCTCTAGAAGGTGTCTTCTTTTCGCCTGGTACTTGAAATCGAAAAATCACCCATTTTGACCGCTTAAAATGACATAACTTAGTCAATTTATAGTTGTTGTGTACCAGGTTTAAATAATCTGTAGAATGTATCTTCTGTTTGTCTGGTACTTGAAATCGGAAAATTACCCATTTTGACCGCTTAAAATGTAAAACTTAGGCAATTTACTGTTTTTGCGTACCAGTTGAACAGAATCTCCAGAAGGTGTCTTCTGTTCGCCTGGTACTTGAAATCGAAAAATCACCCATTTTGACCGCTTAAAATGACATAACTTAGTCAATTTATAGTTGTTGTGTACCAGGTTTAAATAATCTGTAGAATGTATCTTCTGTTTGTCTGGTACTTGAAATCGGAAAATTACCCATTTTGACCGCTTAAAATGTAAAACTTAGGCAATTTACTGTTTTTGCGTACCAGTTGATCAGAATCTCCAGAAGGTGTCTTCTGTTCGCCTGGTACTTGAAATCGAAAAATCACCCAAATTGACCGCTTAAAATGACATAACTTATATATAGTAGTTATACATACCATATACATACACCAGTACCAGTATAGTTATACATAACTATATCGAAAGCATTTGTTGGGGTTACTGTGTTAGTCATTGGGGTCTTCGTGTGTGTCGTTGTTTTTGACATTTGGCATTTATGACATCTACGTATGTACTCTATTATATGACGAGTCATATTTTTCCAATAATAGTGTCTTTTTATTTTCGCTAGCGTTCTTGTAATGCCTGTATGACCTCCTTGAATTGGATCGTCATGATATGTAGACAGTATCGATTGTATCTCTTTTTCAGTTTTTATAATGGTCTCCGGCTGGAGTAGCTCTACTCTTAATGATTTCAATTTTATATTGCCCATATTTTTGAAATTATCTATTGAAATGGTTTCAAAGATTTTTTCACTCGGTGCCAATTTGAGTTGGCTGATTTTTAGTATACCGGCTTGCATTTCAAGCCTTTGCAAGAACAGACCTAAATCAAAAATTCCATTGGTATATAAATCGTCAACATCAATTCTTGCAATAACTTTATTTCCTCGTTTTAGTAAACAAATAGATTCAGTTATTCGCAAGGTCACTACTTTTCGTACTTCATCATTTGTTATGACTTCGTGTACGTTGGGCTTAGATACATTTTGGATACTTTGGATACTATACCTAGGTAATAATTCCTTATTTGTTACTTTACAGTTTTCTTGTCTACTTTGTTGCCTGGTAGTGACTTTCAGGACTTTATTTTGCATGTCTTTTAGTTCTTTTATATTTATACGTGATAGTGCGTCTGCTACGAAATTATCTTTTCCCTTTAGGTATTCTACTGTGAAGTCGTATTCTTCAAGCTCTAGCCGCATGCGAGTTAATTTAGAACTGGGATTAGTCATAGAAAATAGATACGTTAATGGTCTGTGGTCCGTTTTAATGGTGAAATGTTTGCCATAAATGTATGGTCTAAAATGGGTAATTGCCCAATGAATTGCCGCTAGTTCTTGTTCCGTTGTACTCTTTTTGCTTTCTCCTTTTGTAAATGAACGTGATGCATAAGCTATTGGGAGCTGAATCCCGTTACGGTTCTGAGTTAGAACCGCTCCGCAAGCTTGTTTACTAGCATCCGTTATAATGCAAAATTCTTTGCGAAAATCAGGATATTGTAATAGTGTGGGGTGCATAAGATTTTCTTTTAGGTATTCGAATGCGTTCTGGCATTCGCTTGACCATTCAAAAGGGACATTCTTTTTACATAATCTAGTTATGTGCCGTAAATAGTCGGCGAAGTTCCTTATAAATCGACGATAATAGTTGCAGAATGCTACAAATCGTCTTGCACTGTCCGCATCATGAGGGACAGGATAATTTTTGATGACGTCATATTTCTTGTCATCTGGCAATACTCCTTTGTCTGTGCATTTGTGACCTAGGAATGCCACTTCGTGCATGAAAAATGAACATTTTTCTGGATGCAACTTTAGGTTATATTTCCTACATACATTAAAAACGTCAGTTAAGTTTTTAATCATGTGTTTTTCGGAACATCCTATCACCATTAAGTCATCCATGTAAAGGAATGCCTGAGAGGGTTCTAATCCCGAGAATGATATAGTCATCATCCTCTGAAATGAATTTGGTGCGATTTTAAGACCAAATGGTAATCGCGTGAAGCGATATGAGCCATTGCTCGTTGAAAAGGATGTTATATTCCTAGAGTTTTCCTCAAGTTCTATTTGGTGGAAACCTGACATCAAGTCAAGGCATGAAAAGTATTTAGCTCGACCTAGTTGATCTAAAATGTCATCAATTCTAGGGAGTGGAAATTTGTCAGAAAGAAGTTTTTTGTTTATTTGACGATAGTCAATTACTAATCGCCATTTTTTCTCTTGTGATTTTGGTAATGATTTTTTGGGAACTAGCAAGAGTGGGCTGTTATACTCAGATACAGACGGTTCGACGATTTTGTCGCTTATTAATTTCCCTACTTGTTTTTGAATTTCCTCAATATGGCTATGCGGGCTTCTATAGTTTTTATATAAATGGGTTCATCATCTTTAAGTCTTAATGTTTGTTTATAGAACTTATTTGTTGATATTGGTTCGGTTTCCAGTCCGAACACATCACTATACTGTGTGCATAATTCTGTTAATTGATTTTTAAATTGGTCTGGAAAATTTTTCTTTAGTTTTGAAAGTATTTGTTCGCTTCTATTTCCAGTGTCGGTATTATGAATGTCATAATCTTTTAGATTTTCATATTGTATTTTATTTACTTTGACCACTTGGTCGAAATTAGTTGTATTTAGAAGTCGAACGTATACATGTTTGGATGCTGCTATTGTATTTGCAACATAAATCCCATTGTGTATTTCTTGATTAGGAACAAATATGAAATCATTTACAACATTAATGTTTTTTTTTTCGAATAACTTGTGATCTGGCTGGCAGAAGAACTGTATTGTTGCCAGCGCTATATGTTATCGGAACATATATTGGATAATTTAAATTTTGGGGTCTAATTATAAACCAGTCTTCACTTGGTTTGAAATCTAGTTGACAATTGAATTTCTTTATAAAATCAATGCCTATTATTCCATCACATGGTATTGCAAATTTTGGGTTTACCAAATGAAATTCATGTGGGATAATATATTTTGTTGATTGCAGTTCTATTAAGGTTGTTCCTTGAGACTTTATCACACCTTGGCCTATGCCTTCGATGTTTATTATTTTTTCATTTTGAATTATGAAGTTATCAGAATTTACTTTCAAAAGTGAGATATCTGCACCAGTATCTATGAGAAATGTTAGTTTATTTTCAGTTGAATGATTATAGAAGGTTACGAATATATTAAGACTATAATTGATGGAATGAACTTTTACATTTATTGGTTGTTTCCTAAAGGGTTCTGTTAGTTTTCCGACGTATTTTGCGCGATTCTCACACTGCTATTATTATTATTACCATGGTTGTAGTTTCCGCGGCCTCTCCCTTGGTTTTGGCCTCGCCTACCTCCACGGTTATTATAGTTATTATTATTGTTGTTATTGCTGCCTCGGTTGTAATTGTTGTGGTAGTTATTTCTTCCACGATTATAACCCCGGGCGCCTCTATTATAATTATTTGCACCTCGTCGGTAATAGAGTACAGTGTTACTTTGACCTGTTATCTCTGTGCAACTGTTTACAAATTTGGAGATGGCATCATTCATGTTTGTGAATGTGCCTGCTTGCATGATAAGTTTTACCTTATCAATGGAGCAATTCTGTGTCATTGCTTTTACAGCTGTTGTAGTGCTGTATTTATTTGCTAAGGACTGGCTGAGACCTTCACTGATATAGGCACCTTCAAGGGCCTTTGTCAGTTTCTCCACCTCTTGGGTGTATTGGTTAGCCGTTTTATTTCTCTGTTGTAGATTCAGAAGCTTGGCAGATATCACTTCTACCGATTCTCCTTTTACTGCACTTGACAGTTGGGTAATGATTGCAGCAATCGTCTGCTCATTACTTATAAGGTTTCTTACATGGCCTTTAAGTTTAGTTTTTATTAGGCTTATTGCTGTCGTTTCATGTGTGCTCTTTAAGCTATCTAGTAGACCTAGAGCATCCAAAAAACTTTGTAGATTTTCTGGTTTACCATCAAACTCTGGTATGTCTGTGCCATTTCAGAAATTGTTATTGGTTCAGATTTAAATTCAATTCGGTCGCTTCCTTCTAGCGTTTCAATGTCACTATCGGACTCAGCGCCGCTTGATTGAACAGATTCGTCTAGTTCTTTGAACTGGTCTGTGTTGAATTCAACCAATTGACTTAGACTTTCTGGTACATCTATCAGAATATGTCTTCTTTTTCTGATGTTATTTAATCTTGTGTTTAGGGATTTTATAACCCTCAAACATTTGTTATTATGTTCAGATGTGAGCCTATTTGCATATTTATTTACTAATGTAACTATATTATTATATTCTCCTACTAATATCTCTATATGATTTTTCAAAGTTTCGGATTTTATTACTGCGTCTCTATTGATACATTTATAAGACTTATCGAACGTGAAGCGAAATTCGTCTATTCGTATCGCTATTTCGCTCCATTCCATTCTTGTCGTAAAAAAAAGTTTTTATTAAGCTTTCTTCTAATCCATATTATTTTTTTTTTAAATCTGGTCTAAACGATTTGGCCTATTTATATAACGTCTTTTATTGATCTTGTTATGCTTTACATAAATTGTAAGCAGAAATTGTAGAAGTAGTACTATTGTAATGATCAGCAATAAGATCCACAACGCATTTATATCGTCTGTGTGATCTATAATTTTTACGTTATTAACTACGTTGGCAGTATTGTCCTTTGCCTCACTAGAATCGCTAAACCATCCCATTTTTATTTTGTTTATTTTCAATGAAACGTTTTTTTTTTCTTTTTATGAGTTTTTTCTCATTATTATGATATTAATTTATTCTTCTAGAAAATCAAAAATAAAAAAAATGTTTACGTCTAATGAAGATAAGAATTGTTATATTCTGTCATTAAAAAAAAAATTTTTTTGCAGCTGAATATATATATATACTCAGTTGCGGAGACGTGGAAATATTAGTTGTTAATAAATGTGGTTGGCTCACATATTTGTTTACAATATAAAAAAAAATTGTCCAACCGCATTGTTAGTAAAAAGCCTAACAGATATTAGTGTTTTTCAAGCAGCGGTTTCCCGCATCGGCTTGGGTTTAGAAATTAAAATTAAGGCAAATTGGGGCATTGGCATTTATTTATGCAGCCCGTTTGCGTTGTTTCGCACCTTGCGAAATCTTGCTTTCGATGTCCTCAAGACGTTCTTTGTAGCGTTGTCGGGATGCCTCGTCTCTGGCCAACTGGGTCATTTCCTTAACCAGTCGGCGTTGTTTAAGTAGCTTTACCCTTTTTCCGGAGCGTTTGTGCTTCTTTGGTTCCTTCCTTTTCTGCCTTGCCCGGTACTCAGCTATTGTGAGTGGGCGTGGTCCATCTACAGGATTTTGCTGCAGAGCTTCTTCCAACGTTGGCAAGTCCCTTTGTGTCGTGGGCTGTGCGTTTGAGAATTGTGGCTCTTCCGCCATCAATTATTATGTTTTATAATGTTATTTGAATTTATAAATTTATTTAATTTATAGTCGAACTAAGATCAGTCGACTTTAATTATTAGCACAATACTTTAAACACTTCGTGTGCGTCCTGCAATGGTCCTGCATGCTCAGCATTCCCACGCTCCGCGATCGGCTTATGTATAAGCGTTAGATCGTATTACTAGGGCGCTGGAGTGCTTACGTAGTTTTTGGTGGTCTTTTTTGTATATTTGTATATTTATATTTATTATGACAAAGTGTCACAATGTATTGACGCCATGTTATACCCAATCATTTATGGTATTTTTAGGGTAGATTAGTCCAATATGCTACAATAACGATGATTTTGCTGCACAGCTGAGGTGCAATTAAGTTTAACTGTGTCTCTAAGGTTACCATGTATACAAATAACAATATTAGGTATTGCTGGCGGTTGCGTGACCCCACATATGGTTACCTTATTTCTATATTTGTCAAGAGTTTTGATTTTAGAAGTGAAGCTGTAAACGTTTGTTGCCAAATAATTTAAGAACACCGTTCATGTTTTTCATTTTCATTTTAAAAAGGTTACTTAACAATTATTCTGGAATTGTCGTCTTGACAATCAATTCACGTTTCTGACCCTATAAAATACATAAATTTATAATATATATATATATATAGTCACATATCCATAAGTCCCTAAGACTTAAGCATATGCCTACATACTAATACACTTACAACATATACACCCCAATACCACATACACTACTCCGGATGTACCCAACAGATTCCAGATAAGAAAAAGATTGTTATATGATCCTCGAGAATGGAAAAAACCCCAATCCTTGATAAGTCACCCACTGGTAGACTAAACATCCGTCCCCTAATTTAAACAATTCCTTGCTTAAGCCTCACCCCATCGTCACGTTCCCACGTTCAAAGCTCGGAGCCGCAATCCCGAAAAACAAAAGTATCGATTTCAATAAACAAATTATAGGAATCTAAGAGCGCTTGTATCCAAGAGCAAATGCAATTGAATCCAAGAGAAACGCAAAGATTTTTCTCTTCACGATCAGAATCCTAAAGTCTAAAGTTCATATTAGAAAAGCTCAATACCGAGGCTTGAACGTCAATAAAATCAGAATAATTATCAAAGTTCAGTTTGAGACCTTATTGTAGAAGGTCGGTGTTCTTCTGAAAAAAAGTTTTGTAATCATTTAGTGAAATAAAAATTATATTTTTTCCACTTATAAATATTGCAAGAAATTAATTATATGTATTATATATATGTATGTATATATTATAATATATAATAAATATATATATATATCACCGCCCATTTTTTTAAATTATACAATTTAATTTAAGCATACAAATGAAATGAATCCATTGCTATAATTACCTGGATTAATACATTAAATTCTAAAATTCATATCTTCTCCCTTTTTTTATCTCTTCTAACCTTTCTTTTAAACTATCTATAACTCTGCTTCTTGAGATACTACAAACAGAACTTGGGTGTTATTTAATTGATTGATAATGTATTATTCAGCAAAGGACCTATTGACGTAATCCGTTGGATCTGTTGGACTGTACAATGCTAAGATAGGGGCTTCTATCTTTTCGTACCAGATCGTATAGGGTGCTTGCTTTGCTCTGTTATGATGCCAGCTCCTGATATTACGTATCTTAATTACTTTATTTTGCTTTGAATAAATTCGCATTTGTCTATTCTTAATTGTTATCTTCTAATCGCTTAAACACTTCTAATAATGTTTCTAAACGACGTTTAGTATCCTATGTTGCTATCAAAATTAGCCGAGTCGATCTAGCCATGTCCGTCTGTCCGTATGAACGTGGAGATCTCGGAAACTATTAAAGGTAGAAGGTTGTGATTCTAACGTCCACAATTAGCACAAAACTGCCACGCCCACACCTTTGAACCATTTTCCGATATTTTTGTATAATTATATTAGTCATGTAAATTTCTATCGATTTGCCAAAAATCTTTGCCACGCTCACTCTAACACCCTAAAGCCGCCGAACCGGTCACGCCCACACCTTGGAACAATTTTTAATTTTTGTCTCATTTTCCCAATATCTATCGATATCCCAGAAAAATTATTAAATTCACACTAGCTGAGTAACGGGTAACTAATAGTCGGAAACTCGACTATATCATGCTCTCTTGTTTTAATGTGTTCTATATGTACTATGCTTTCAGGAAGTCTGGAATCGCTTTAGCGATGTTGTTGTTGTCCATCCGAATCTGTGTAGCGGGCACATTATTTTTTTTTTAAGTATATGGAAAAATCTTCTGACGGTTTCCATTTGCTGTCTTGAAACTTTCGTCGAGGTATTATTTTGCTCTCCTTACTGTGAAAAGCTTCTCCCAGGTGGAATAGAATAATCTGAACCTGCAAAATCAGCAAACGTTCGGAAGAGTTTCTATTAAATTTGAGCATGCTCCTTTAACTTGGAAATCAACAGAATGCGAATTACATCGTCAATTAGCTTAAAAATCTTTGTGACCGCGTCGAGCGTGCCATCCATGTGGTGACATTAAGTTTGTTGTTAGAATCACCGTGTAATATGGGAAGCATTTCCTTGGCCATTGCTATCAACGTTTGCTTATTTGCAGCTGCTTCTTCCGATCTGGCATTTTTACTAGCGATATATAGATCTTGTGTGGCACCATTGTATTGATTTTGTTTGGCAGCACTGTTGCGATCTAATGATGCAGCATTGTCTCGATCCGATGTGGCAGCATCGCTTCGATATCGAGCTCATTCCAATTTCAAAATGTCGTTTTCCAATGGGAGCAACTTAAATTGACGTTGCTAACTGCGTAGAAACTTCACATACACACTGTGAAATAAGTTGAATTTTTGACTTTAAAGCTAAAAATTAAAGGTTTTTTGCTTAATTAAACGCATTTTTTTTTTATAAAATTTAATTAAACAATATTTATTTTACTTATAAATCAAAAAACAAATTAAAAATATTAAATATACAAGAAAATAAACAACAAATTCCAAGTTTACACACTTTTGAGACTGTCAAGAAACTCATTACACAAAACACTAAATCAAAGTTTAATCCTAATTTTTTAAATTATTTTATTACAATTTTAAACGTTTTAGTATGTAGTATGGTCCCACCGCACCATTGGCTTTGGCTACAAGTTGAAGCCTTTTTTCATGGAATGGATAAGTTTTGGTAGGTCATATTCAAGCGGGATCTTTTCACACTCTTCGACTATTGCAGTCATAAGCTGTTGTCGTGTTTTAGGTCCCTTTTTGCCACCTTCTTCTTTAAGTAGGTCCACAAATTTTCAATGGGGTTCAGATCAGGACTCTGAGGGGGCGTATAGATCACTTTACCACAGTTACAAAGGCGCCAGGTGCGTGCACTGCACTCTTTATGTTTCTGATCATGTCCTGGTAAAACTTAAAATTTGGCTTGTTGTTGCTAACTAGACCAAATTTTTCTGCATTGACCTACAAATTTGTTTTTTAAAATTCCTAGATATTGCACGGCATTTATTGTGTTCTCAATTAAGGCTAGTTTTCCCACTCCACGGCTGGTGATACAGCCCCAAACCATCAGTGACATTTTTCCAAATTTTTTCGTTGGAATGATATTTTGTTTTTGTAGAGCACTCAACGGTTTGCGCCATACTCAGCTTGGCCCATTGTTATAAAAGAGCACAATTTTAGTTTCGTCACAAAATATGACGTCATCCCAGTACTCTTCCGTATGATCCACCTTGCTCACATTGAAAGAATGACGCTTTTCAATATTGGCATCTGATAGCAAAGCCTTTTTCCTTGCAACTCTTGAAGAGTACCTATGGCCAATGACACTAGAATAACAAGATGCGTAACGGCCATACATTGGTTTGGCACTATGCAGCCACTTTTTTGGTGACTGCCAAAATTACTCTTTTTCCGCTCACTCCCGCTGAGAGCGTAAGAAATCTAAAAATATAATTTGCTTGCTTGTGTGAGTAAAAACAAGAGACGAGAACGCGTATAAGTGTGCGTGTTTTGCTATAAGACGATTTTCGGGCCGAAATCCATTTTGATCGAAGAAACGAATTTACATGGTACATATTAGGGTAGTTTTTGCCAATTTCCTGCAATATGATAAAATAAAAAAAATTTTAAAAATTCGCGCCCTGACTATTATAATTTTAAAGCTTTTTAAATTTGTTTGTTAAAATCGCCGCTCGAATTAGCTACCGTTTACACATTTATATTTATGTTTAATTCTAATTTGTCTCTCTGACAATTTTTTAAAAGCGAAATATTTTTTTGAAACACTTTTAATGTTAATGTTACATCATATTAAGTCAAATGATTTAATAAATATACTAAATAATTAAATATGATAACTGTTTATGGCAAAAGTCATATCAAAGACACTAGAATTATTCTAGTGTCTTTGCTTTGTTCATATCTTGAGGCACGAAGTACGGACACAAGCACTCAACAATCATTGCCTTATTAATTTTTCACACGCCGCAAGATGAATACTCTAATGACAAATATTCTTATATAAAGTCATTTTTGAAATTTATTTTGTGATAATATGTACATAGATTTGGCTATTTCTAATCTATTTTCAAATAATAATAACGTTAAGGCAATGCAAAACAAGAATTTTTCGCATGGTGCCAATTGATCAAAAATAATATAGATTTAAAGTCAAAGAACTTCTAAGGTGAAGGGCATATTTTGTCAAATTTACAATGCATGAGCATACGTGTGTGTGCACACATACAGTTGTCTGCTATCACTTTGTGCGTTGAAAAGAGCTGTTCGCTGTAGCGCTCTTCGCTCTCTCGCTCTGTAACAAAAATTCGAGAGAGCCTGGAGCCACCTCTAGAGCCACGGCCAAAAAATCGTATGGCGTTACGTATCTTGTTATTCTAGGGTCTTTGCTATGGCGTAGGATGACTTGGTGCACAGTTTCGTGTGACACAATTAGGTGACATTCTTCCCTGATATCCTGAGCAAGTGCTCTGACTACTACTTTTAGATGGAATTTGTTGTTTATTTTCTTGTATAATTAATATTTTTAATAAGTATAATAAGTATGTATTTACTGTATTTTTTAAAACTCCTAAATTTATTTTCAGGTTATAAATGCTAAAACTTTACAAAATGATCTTAAAATTCGATCCGTTGTTCAAAAAATTGTTCTACAAATGAACTGTAAACTCGGAGGCTCATTATGGACGGTAAAAATTCCATTTAAAAATGTAATGATTTGCGGAATAGACTCATATCATGACCCATCTAATCGGGGGAATTCTGTTGCTGGTAAGGATATTTAATCTTTCAATATCAATGTAGCATATCTTAATAGAATTATTTATTGATTGCTATGTATCACGCGAAAACCCGATCCGATAAAATTAAATTGTTGCCACGTCTTCTTGTACCCGGACAATGCTATTAATCGGCTTATTAAAACTATCTTAAAAACTAACAATGCCATGGTATTAATTTTATGCATCCATACAAACATTTTTTGCTGTTTAATTATCTCCATATCATATTGAGATCGCTATAGTCCAGTGCTCACCAAAAAGAAGTGCAATTTTTATTTAAACAATAATCCATCGATCCAGACTCTGTCGAAACATTGGGATACTCTATACAGAATTATCGATTGTCGGATGCGGTTCTAATTTCTGTTGTGTCATGGGTTTCACGAATGATGAGCTGGGATTTTGTTGTGGGCCGTCAAGTGTGGATCAAGTCGAATTAGCATGCATTTATCAAATAGTTTCGAAAGGCGTGATAGTACCGTCATTGGTCATTATGTGAAATAAAAAACACAAAAAAGATATTAAGCGAATGTTGAAAATGTCAAGTACTACAAATATAGCCTAGCCTTACGCAGGTTATATAAAACAGTGTCAAAATATTTTCATTTTCTACATAAGAGTAAGAAACATTGAAATAAGAAGAAAAATGATACGCAAAATCATTTTATATTTATCATTTTATAGATATTGGGGATTAAATGAGAAAAAATTTAAAAATTGTTTAAAATTGTGGGAGTAACCGTTTTGGGCGTTTTGTAGGTGAAAGGACACAGTGTTTTCGTTATACAGATAAAAATTGGCAAGACAAACATTAAAATGAAGAAAAATCTAAACATGTTTCAAAAGGGGGTTAGAGTGGACGTGGCAAAAAGTTTATTGGCAAATTAATAGAAATTTACAAAACTAATAAAATTATGAAAAAACAAGAGAGAATGCTATACCAGTTACTCAGCTAGTGTTAATGCGAACGCGAATTTTTATTATTTTTCTGGGATATGGTAGATACAGGGGAATAAAAAGAGAAAAAAAGTTAAAAATTGTTGTAGATTGTAGATTGGGCGTCGCAAATTTTTTTTTGGCAAATCGATAGAAATTTACAAGACTAATAAAATTATAATTATTTTTTTTCCTCTTTTTCTTACAATCTGTCTTAAAAAAGTATGACAATAAGTAAATTTTATAATTAATCTTTAATTAACAGAGGCAGTAGTTATCCATTAATCCCTACTACATACTGTATGCATAACATGTTTTTCTACTTAATACCTGTCAGGGAGATCTAGCACGTGAAATTTTGTAAGTCTACTGACTTTGTTATTATTATTTGCCAAACTTAAGGCTAAGTTATTTTCATATATTTTTTTTTACTATGTTTTGCTATTTCTTTTTTAACATAAGGGATTCCTAAGTCTTTATGGATACTTGCATTTGAAATATAAAATGGAGCATTAATAATTCGTCTAAATATTTTTTAATTGGTAGCGTTGTAGAATCTTCCAAAGCTGTATACCATAAGTCCACACGGGCTTTAGTATAGCTTTGTATAAACGGAATTTATTTTCCAGAGTGGTTGCAGATTTTCGGACAAGCAACCAGGTCATCTTCAAACTTTTTAAATTTCAGGGCGTTGACCCTAATTTTCCAAAGAAGGAACCAGCTTTCAATAAGGCGAGTATTCATTATTTTTGTTGCACATTGGTTAAGTATGACTTTAATAATAAAAATGTGGCACAGGTAACCACTTTTTGATTTTATATAATAAGCCGTCATGCCAGACTCGATCAAACGCTTGTTGAACGTCAAGGAATGTTGCAGTACAGTATTTTTAGCTCTCAAATGCTGACAAAACTTTATTTATTGTATAATCCTGTGACATTGCTCAGGAGTTCCGTGGCCCCTTCTGAATCCAAACTGGTGCTCGGGTATGATAGCGAATTCTTCCAAGATGGGCAACATTCTCTTAAAAATTATTATTAATTACGATGTGACTTCATTTTCTGCCTTGTTTGGTTTAAGGATCATTATAATTTCTGCACATTTCCATTGGCTTGGGAAGTTGACCATCTTAACATCGCATTAAATATAAACGTTAGAAATCGTACACACTTTGGTGGTAGAATTTTCAAGGTTATGCCATCTTTTTTGTCCGAACCTGAGCCTTTTTACTATGCAGCCATTTAATTTCTGATGAAACTTCATTAATACTGATTTTACGAATGGGGAAGCTTGCCACCTTTTACGCAAATTTCTCTTGTGTTGTATTTGTTGTCGGATTTTAGCTGAGAGTTGAGCTGATTTGATTATGAGTTTCCAAAGTATGTGGGATTCCAAAGTATGCTACGAAGTCTGGTATCTTTCTACTATTAGTAGGCCAGTATGTAGGCTTGCCGGTTGAAAATGTTGTTATGCTATTGTTTACTATGCATTTGTACAGTTCGCTTCCCTTCGGATTTGTCAATCTGGAGCCCCACCAGGGGTGCTTATCATTGAAGTCGCCTCTCAATATAAACTGTGGTCCAAGTTTTTGAAAAAAGTTCTTAAAATCTGCTTCTTTGAGAGCAAATCTTGGGGGAAGATAAATTGCTGTTACAGATACGTCCGCATGCATACATTTGATCGTGACCGTGGCAGCCTGCATAGCATTTTCTCTAATGCTGTCCATAATTTGACATTTTTATTTTTATTTTAGGCCGTCTAATTTTAGCCGTCTAATTAAAAGGTCTAATTAAAAGGAACGGTGGTCAGCTCTAATTATATCATATCCAACAACCTTGATATATGATTTGCTGGTAAAGTGTGTCTCGGAAATTAACATAATATCAATTTCATTCGTTTTTATAAAGATGGATATTTCATTTACATGGCTGGAAAGCCCATTGCCATTCCATATTCCTTGGTTAAGATTTACTTGCATAATTTGTTTACAAGTAACATTATCATGTTAAGTAAATTATTTGTAAGTTCAGACTGTTTTTCTAATAGTTGCTCTATTCTCTCCAGTGATGTGTTTGTTTTGCTATATCCTGCAGCAATTTGGGCATAAGATTGATAATCGTTAATTTGTTGGGTATATGTTGGCTTGTTAGGCGGAGCAAACGATTGCTGGATTCCTAAATCATTTTTACTCAGGTCTTTATTGCTATTCAGGGATTTTCGATTGGTAGCTGATTTTTTTGACAAGAGTTCCTGATAAATTCTACACCCTTTATAGCTGGCGGCGTGTTCGTCGTAGCAGTTGGCATATTCTGCTGGTTGTTCTGTATTTTTCGGGTGTCGAGAAGAACATTTTATTCCTGGCAGCGATAGTAATGAACGATTTCATTGTTTTTGCGGGGAGGCTCAATATTGACAATAGCGTTACCTATGGGTTTTACATTGTCTCGGTTTATGTTGTTAGGCTCAATATCTACATAGAACATGTGCAGTGGCGTTTTGGTCGCACGGCTTTTAATAAAATTATGAAACAAATTTTAAAAATGTTTCAAAGATGTTGCCGTAGCAGTTTTGGTCGGTTTAAGGGCGTTAGAGTGGGCGTGGCAATAACTTTGTTTTGCATATCGATAGAAATTTACATGACTAATAATAATGTGAAAATAATCTCAACACATTTCCCAAAAATGTGGGCATCAGCTTTTGTGCGATTTGTGGGCATGGCAAAAAGCTTTTGGGCAAGTTGAATAGAAATTGGCCAGACTAATAAAAATATGAAAAAATATCAAAAAATTTTATATATATGGGCGTGACAGTTTTTGGGCGGTTTACAAGACTAACGCAAAAATTAAAAAATATTAAAATATTTTTCAATAGTGGCAGTTTTGGGCGGTTTGTGGGCTTTAGAGTTGGCGTGGTAACATTTGGAAAATACCTGTCTCTAGAAACTGTATGCTTAATTGTACGACAATTTACACTTCCTAGAATTGATGACGTATTGGATCAACTAGGAAAAACGAAGTATTTTTTATGCCTTGATTAAATGTCAGGTTTTCACAAAATAGATTTTGAAGGAAGGTCAATGGAGAGCAATGGCTCTTATACAATAGCATTTATATGATGACATTAGTATTCTCAGTTTTCGAACCTTCTCAACCATTCCCTTATATGGACGACTTAATCGTCATAGGATGCTCAGAAGAACACATGATCAAAAATTTAACCAAAGTAGAAAAAATAATCTAAAGCTACACTCACAAAAATGCTAATTTTTAACTTCAAGTGACATTCCTACCCAGACCCACATGATGCGGACAGCGCTAGACGTTTTGATGCATTTTGAAATTATTATAGACGTTTTATCAAAAATGTTGCCGACTATTTCCGGAACATAGCCAGAGTTTGTAAAAAGTATGTTCCTTTCGAATGGACACTTGAATACCATAGCGGACTCCAACTTCCTATTGTGTACGCAAATTAAAATTGTTACTATTTAATTATTTAAAAAATTATTTTTATTATTCAATATTTATTCGATGATAGAATTTTTCACTTTCACTATCACTATTCACTATTCACTATTTCAAGACACTTTATTACTACCTTATCTTTGAATTGAAGCTGTTCACAATCTCGTCCCGATCTTAATCGTAATCCACCCAACCTCGGCCAGAAGCTTTTCTTTAGGACTTTCTTGAGCTTTCAAATATGCTTTCATGCTTACACTGAAATTGTTTCACAGCATTGTGAAATGCAAATTTGCTGACTGATGCAGTTTGATTGAAGCGCCATAAGTTGATCATGGCTTGGTCTCCAAGTGGAAGTTGTGTTTACTTTAAGTTTGGTTATTTATCCGGTGGCTAAATGTTGGCAAACAAGGGCAAAGGCAATGCTGCTGAGATTGGAGTTTGAAATTTGTTTATCAACTGGGGCAGAGTGCTATATTTATGGGTTGGATATCTCTCATCAAGAGCATTCACAAAAGGTGAAAGTAATAAAAGCACTACAGAGCAAGAATTAGCAGCAATTCATTGGGAAATATCACATTTTCGACCATATATTTATGGAAAACATTTCACAAGACATGAAAGTACCGTCATTGGTCTGTACGATCAAGGAACATCGTGATTCCTCACCGGGCTTTGGAATCATTATGGTGGTAGATTTCTTCCATCGTTGTGAAATCTAATCAAATTAAGTGATGTCAAGCTGGATGATGTAGATGAGAATGTTGTTGTGGCATTTAAAATACATGAAATACATTTCACAATTATGACTTTATACGACTTTACAGAATCTAAAGGGAAAAGAAAATTTCGTCGCAGATGGAGTATCCGGGATAACAATATCCGAACTCAAAAGCCTACGGTGGACTACATAAAAAAATAACAACAAAAATAAATTATTTAATTAGAATTTGCCTTTTCAACATGAAAGTAAATTATAAACAAAAAAATCCAGGACCTACGGATTCCAGTTTTAAAAACTAATATTGCCCAGCAGAAGGCTAAATATATAAAGCGACTTGCAACGCATTCAAATTTATTGGCCAAATCACTTATAGAAGTGAACGCGCGCCTCCAACGTAACGATTCACCTGCCCAGATGACAAGACCTAGGGCCATTTAGTATAACTTTATAATTAAGTGAGTAGATTAAGATTTGTAAACTTATTGTTAGTCTCTATATACCAAGAGAAGATTCAAGTAAGAACGTCGAGATCTCAGGACCTATAAATGCTAAAATGTTTAGATTAAGCATACAGATTCTAGAGACAAAGACGCAGTGGAAGAATGCAGATTCTAGAGACAAAGACGCAGTGCAAGAATTCAGATTGGAAAACTGTGTTCCGTAAAACGTAACCCACTTTATCCTGGGCGATGAGATCTCTACGTTGGCTCCTGGGTGTTACTGGACATGTTGTTGGAATTATACATAAATATATATACGCGCGCCAACAAATCGTAGATATTACAAAAACGTCTTTTTTTTTCTCTCTTTTTATTTACAATCTGTCTTAAAAAAGTATGGCAATAAGTAAATTTTATAATACAAAAACGTAACACATATCAAAACGAGTAACGTGTATAAAAAGTACACACTAGAAATTTTCACATATATAAATGCAGGAAGGTATGTCGTTTTCACACGGCACACTTCGACCAAAGACAATGGAGTAACAGGATGCGTAACGCCATAGGATTTCCTTGCACACGAATTTTTGTGCTGACTCCAGGCTCGAATTTTCGTTCAAGACCTAGAGAGAGTAGAGCTCTACAGCCAGCAGCTCTCTTCTAAGCATATAGTGACAGCCAACAACTGCATGTGTGCACACGTCTGCTCATGCATTGTAAATTTGACAAAAAAAACCTTGCACTTCACTTTATATCTACATATATTATTTTTCATCAACTGGCACCATTTATTAAAAATTCTTGTGATGCATTTGCCTTAACGTTATTATTATTTGAACATAGCATAAAAATAGTAATAACCAAGTCTATGTACATAATACAATAGATGTACAAAGATTTTTTTTATTTATAAGTTGAAATATTGATGAACTTAATATTAATGCTCTAAAAGATAATGCTCACATTTCCCTTTTGGAATAAAATTTCAGAAGAGTTCCTGAGGAATATCGAAAAATGAGCAATGGTTTTCGCCGAAGAATTCTAGAGGAATTCCTTGATAATTCCTCTAGAAAATTCGTGTAAATACCTTTTAAAACACAGAAAAATTTCACAAAAAATATTAAAGTAATATGTCTGCAAAATTACAAATATAAGAATTATAAGCTTTATAATAAAAGTTTCAGAAAAAATAATTTGTTTAGCACTAAAAAGTTTACAACAAAAAGAAAAAAATATCGCGTTCAGAACAATTAACATAAAAAATTATAATTATTGATAACTTTTTGTTATGAAATTTTATTTTGCGTAGTTTATTTTACCTTTTTATGCATGTTATGTAACTTTGAGGTTGACGAAAATGTTTGTAAAAATGAGAAATTTCTAAACAAAACACGTTTACGTTGTTTACTGAATTTACCTCTTAATTTATAAGATTTTTATATTAAAAACAATAAAGTCTTGATGTTCTTCATTCCATACGAACTTTTGACCTTTCCTAGTCAGGCTTTGGAGGTCACCGGCCTTTTCTGTAAAGCTGAATAAAAATCGTTTATACCATGACGCCATCCCAAGGAAACAATGTACTTCCTTCGTAGTAGTTGGCGGTGGTAGGTCCGTGATCGCTGACACCTTCTCTGTATCTGTTTTGATCCCACGGTCGCCCACTATGTGTCCCAGATACTTTAGTTTCTTCTAAAAAATGTGGCACTTATCCGGGTTGATCTTCAGATTGGCTTGTTGCAATCTTCTGAACACCTCCTTCAGGTTCCCATGTGCTTCTTCTTATTCTGCCCGATTACGACAATATCGTCCAAGTATCTGAACGCGAATGGTTCCATTTCTGGTCCTATGATCGTGGCCAGTGCCCTCTGAAATATTGCCGGTGCTGTAGTTAGTAAAATGGCATCACTTTCCACTGGAAAAGACCGCGTCCGGATACTGTAAATGCTATATACGGTCGACTATATTTCTCCATTGGAATCTACCAGTATCCCGACTTCAGATCAATTGTGCTTATGAATTTTTGCCTTCCTTAGTTGGTCCAGCATAAAGAAACTTCTTGGCACGGGATAGGCGTCCTTTTCTGTCTTATCGTTTTTCAATCTGTAGTCTATGCACATTTTCCATTCGCTGTTGTTTCGACTCTCCGCTCCATCTTCGTGTCCATTTCCCTTTGCTGCTCCGCTTCCTCCGATACTCCTATTCCTGGTGTCGAATTGCGCGCTGGACTTTTGTCCTTTTTTTATTTACACATTAGATCTGCGAGTCTCCTTAACCGCTCCGCTATGATCCGTTCTCTTCGCGAATTCTCCCAACAACTAATCCGAACTCGCTGCGCATCCAGGTAAACCCATCTCCACATTCCTCACCCGGTGTAGATTCTCTTGCAACCCGTACACCTGTTCGGGCGCCACTGTGACGATCAGTAAGTGTCGTATGGCTAAGGGATGGCCAGGATTCCTCTCAGGAATTTATATTTATTTCAAAATGGGTTGCTGGAAGAAAATCCGACCCGTTCCCAGAGGCTAAGACCGTGAATTATAAAGTAATTTGTTATTGGGTCTTTATTCACGGGTAGTTAAGGGGTTTAGAACAGTTCTCAAAGATACTAGAATAACAAGATGCGTAACGCTATACGATCTTTCTGCACACGATTTTATGGGGCTCTAGAGGTGGGTCTAGGCTCTCTCGAATTTTTGTTCAAGAGCAAGAGAGCGGGAGCTCTACAGCCAGTAGCTCTTTTCTACGCATTCAATGACTTAGGCTTTAAATCTATATTATTTTTGATCAATTGTCTTAACGTTATTATTATTTAAATATAGCTTAGAAATAGTAATAGCTGAATCTATGTACATAATATCACAAAAATTTCAAAAATGACTGTTTATAAGAATAATTGTGACCGCACGTCGTGCCTCAAGAAATCAATATTGCATTAAAGAGGACCTTTTTTTTATATAAATATTTACTTTCAACTATGTATGTTTGTATTATTTTTATGGAATATATTTTTAAATATGTATTTTCTTTTTTTTAAATTAATTGTTTTAATTACATTACAAACTTTATTTTATTATTTATGAATATAATGTTAACGCAGTATGTAATACGTAAATTCGTTTCTTGGATTCAAATCGATTTCGGCCCAAAAATCGTCTTCTAGCACAAGTATAAACACACACTCTCTCTTTGACGCGAGCGTACTCAGGGCGAGCGTACTGAGTCCGCACTCAATCATGAGTCAACGACAAAAAGGAAAGTTCTACACTGAAACGGGCCAGAAAAGTCCACGTGTAAACGCGACCAGGGTTGCTTTGACGATTCCCAAAAATGTATTGTCGCCGGTGGTGGCTGATTCCTGATTAGTTCTTGTAGCGCAGCGTCCTCATGTTGGCGCTTCCAGGTCCAATTGGTATTTTTGTGTAGTAGCCGATGTAAAGGCTCAGCCAGGGTTGCCGTGTGTGGCAAGAAGGTATGCTAAATATTTAATAATCCGAGGAAAGCTTGTAATGGTTTTTTATCTTTTGGTGTTGGAGCTTGTTGAATTGATCTTATTTTGTCCGTTGAAGGCCGGATTACTGTTGCGTATATTTTTAAATCCAGGAACTCGATTGTTGGCTTACCAAAGTAACATTTATCTTTACGAAGGCGCAATACAGAATTGGCGAAACGTAATACGACTTGAGTGATTTACTAAGCACCTGTTCAGGTTTTCCCATGATCGTAATATCATCGAAATATGGCAATACACAAGGTATTCCCAGCAGGATGCAGCTGTAAAAAATTCCTGCCGATTCAATACCTAATTGTAGCCTGTTGACCAGCTGGAATTTGGTGGCAATGCGGCTTAATTGCTTTGTTCAGCGTTGATTTGAAATCCCCGCAAGTGCGGACAAAACCAAACTATTTAATAACTGGTACCTTAATGACAATCGGCAATTGGTGGTACTCCAACAGGTGTGATGGTTGCGTCTACATTTAACGAATTTGGTGTTCCAGTAAGATTTCCCAATTCTGAGCTAAAAAGTTCTTAGAATGTCTGTTTTACACGCTATGGAGAATATTCCCTCGATTTGAATACCGAGTGCCACAAACCAGTAACACCCTAGCAAGTTTGCGATATGTTGTTTACTGTAGCAAATAGAAATATCGATGAGTCCCGGACGTACTTACGTCGTCCCTCGGCGATCCCGCACGCCGACAGACGCATTGTAGATAGCTTTTTATGCCGCATGAGTGGCAAACAGTCTCGAGATGAGGGCGCTGTTTCCTTAAATGTTGACCGCCACAACCGGTGCACGCTGGTCGGCTGATGTAGCGACCGCGTCGGTGTTGTTGGAATCGGTGTGCTTCGATACGTTTGATTCCCTCATCGTCGCAGCACTTGCTGCTGCTGTTTCACTGGCGATAGTACGATACAAGACCGTTTGTAGGGTGAGTGTTTTTTCTGCCAGGAAACTTCTTTTTAGATTTTCTTTTTCATTCGACACACGAAACTCGCATCATTCGGTCCAAAGCCGCTACAAAATTATAATCCCGTGCAAATATACGCAGTGCTGCCAGGTAATTGTTTAGAGACTCTCCTGTCTTCTGATCACTCTTATAAAAATGGTGAAATCCGGTAATTTCGAAGGGGGGTGGGCCGAAATGATCTGTCAGCACTTTTTGAATTTCCCTTAAATCCAGCTCAACGCTCTGCGTTCTTGACCTTATTTGTCAGCAGAAACAACTTAAACGCTCTAAGTACGGTGTCCATTTGTCTGGATACGCCAAGTCAAAAGTTTCTAAACTTCCAAGTCCAGCCATTGTACGTTTTTGACAATTGCGACAATTGCTCTAATTGTGAGCGTCTATACCCTATAAAAGTTATCGCTGTCCTAATCTTCCATGTGATTCCGCAAGCTTGGCCATTTAAGTAATTTTGGTTGATCCTATTTTCGTCGCCAATATTATATACGCCAAACTTTAATATTAATAGGTGGTTTGTTACACGAACTAGAAACAAGATGATAAAGTAATATTCTAGTCTAGTCTAGTCTAGTCTAGTTGAGTCGCCTGGCGCGCTGGGTACTCGACTGCCAAAATTCTATCGGTGATAAAATGTTGATCCGACAATGCCGTGTGTTTACAGAAGTTACTAATTTGGGTGCGATACTTTGAATATGCACAACACTTAAAGATCTAAATCTTCCATTGAGGGCAGCGGATCTGGCAGAGCGCTTACACAGCGCATCGCGCCGCCTTTTGCAAGTTTCATGTCTCCGATGAAGACTTGTCGCTCACATTACCGCCCCGTATTATACTGACCATTGCACAGCGCTTTTGCTAACTACGGTACCGTCGGTTTTACTGTTTACGGTGACGCATCCTGTTTCGGGCTGCATTTCGGTGGGTCATTGTACTTATTAATGCGGAAAATAAGAAAAATGATGATGAGGATTATTGAGGCTGTGGAAGAGACAAAGCAAAAAGATCCAGGTGTTGCCCGACTGCAGTCGGGATTGGAAATGGCTAATGTGTTGAAGATTTTTAACGCTGAACTGACGATAGGCTAAGGCGCTCTAGATGCTTTCCTTTTCTTTCCCACATTTTTGAAACATTATCGTATATTTTTTCATAATTTTATTAGTCGTGTAAATTTCTATTTGGTATTTATTTTCAATACTTTCAGTTCTTTTCTGTTTATGTGGTAAATAAGATTTAAGGAAACTCAAAAGTAGAATAAATTTATAAGTGTAATTTGTTGTAAACTTGTGTTCCAGGTTTGTTCTTCTTAGGAAGATTATGGTGGAGGGCTTGACTTTGCCCCCTGAGTTGATATTACAAGTCTTATGGCGTAGCAATGTGCTTGTTCATGATAACAGTGGTATTTACGGCTATCTGCCGGAGCAATGCAGTGTTTTATTCAAACACTGGGAAAGAACTGAAGATTTCACAATATTCAAACTTAAGTTTACCTTACGTGACAATGCATCACGCAACCAAAACATGAGTGGCAAGCCGGCTCAGCATTTCTTGCGGCGCAGCGTAACACTCCAAATAAGAAGTGTCAGCTTTCCACAGTCGGACGTTCTTATTGCGGATCGGTTAAACCCAACTCTGGCGCGTCAGCATTGTTTGTATAGAGCTACTTAGTTGCTAGGGTATAAGAAGTTGCTTGGTTGTTAACGTGTACATGGAAATATTAAGGAAAAGGTGAGAAGGAATAAATGAGGTTAATGCAAATCTGCACGTTGCATATTCACTTCCCCACACAATGGAAGTGTGCTGTGATAGCAAGGCAAACCGAAGAAAGAATATTCAAAAGAATATTCTTGAAAAGAATGATGGCAGTAAGTTGCGTTCAGGATGCCAGATCCCCTGTTTAGCTTTCTGAAACATCACGGAACCCCAGAAGAAGCCCACCGTGTTACACAGCATATTGTTGATTCATTTGAAAATGGTAAATACAGCTCTGCTATCTTCCTAGCCGTGAAAGAAATAAGTCTTTGATCGTGTGTGGCATGATGGTCTGCTTTTTAACCTCCTTCCAAGTCGGGCTGTTATAGGGTGACATTGAGCATCTGATAATGCCATCCTTTACCATTTGCTTGACTCCGTTGCTTACGAAGTCGGAAACACCTATGAGATTTTGGTAAGCTCTTGAGTACACCGGTTCGTTGTCTACTGTATGAAAGTACCAGCGGTGTCATTTGAAGTAGATAAGGGCTTTTTTCTCTCAAAATTGTGTTCTTGAACTCCTTTTTAATAGAGGCAGGTACAACAATGTCATTCACATTAGTTAAGTTTGCGCTAGGGCAGATGAAATAGTAAAGTTTTTCATAAACGCCCTAATATTCTGCTAGGTTAAACTTTACTCCGGCCCGTGTCCAAGCCTATAAGAGCGTCGAACGAGTTGAGTGATTTCAATAGACAAAATTGAGAGGTGTGCTTGAAAACCTTCATTAAGCACTTTTGTTTAATATGGAGCCATGTATTGAACTTACCGAGAGCGGGCGACAGGCATTACATTTTTTAGCTCCTTTACGGGCTTAATGTAATTTTTTTACCGCGTCGGAGTCGATTAGCATTCTTAAAGTTCTCCCACGCAACCGTCGTTCAATGAACGGCAACCGGGAGAGTCCCCAAAAAAATTTAGTGAGTCGTCGCTAGGAGCGTACTCAGCGATCTCTTCGACTGAAGCCCTTGCTGCCTGTTCGTATTCCTGCTTGGGGTCTTAGGGTCTTTAGTCTTGGAGGTTTCTTGGACAACGTAATTAAGACGTTGACGTCTTTGACCTATCGAACGGTCCGAGGAATGTCTTCTCTTAGGAGCATTCGAATAATTTGGGTGGTTCTTATTGTGTTTAGTGCGCTGCCTAAACCTGGAGGACGAGTTGGGGTGCTTGGACCTGGTTGTCATTATTGGTTCTCAAAGTTCTCCTGACAAAATGTGGATTCCTGTCTTGGCCCTGCTCATCCTTGCTGGCTTTACCTTGCCTACAGTGGAAGCTGCTCTTGCCGTTTCCAGATGTTTGCACTCGGTCCTTTACGGCCTTGGCGTAGAAATTTGCAAACATGCTCCTCTCAATGCTTGCTTCCACTTCTCTGGCCAATGTCAGGGCAGATGGCAAGTCTTTGGGTTGAGCCGGGAACACCACCCCTCTGATGTACTTTTTGAATCCCATCGTTTGCAAATGATCGTGAATTTAAACGCGCGTGTTGCCGACTTCAATTCAATCAATTCAATCGGCACATTCTGAAACAAATGAATGAAGTAAAGTGAATGGGTGATACAAATGTCTTGTCTGCGTATGTGTGTGTTAGTTTCAATAAAAGAAAGTTATGGTATGCTGAGTTCGTGTTTTTATATTATTTGTTATTATTACTTAAATGATTATACATTACATTCTTATTTTATAAATATATGTCGGCAATAGCGGAGTCTCATCCATTTCGTTTATTCCCTTTGTAATTTCGTGCGGCAGCGCAGCCAGTTCCGATCAACTCTACCAGTCAAACTTCACTGAAGGGATCTTCTTACATTTCCCTTCTTCATCATATTCTCTAATATCCTATACACGCTGGCGTTCACTACATTCTCATCTTTCTCTTACACACTATTTATGACAACCCGATCGGATCTCACTCAGCTGCAGGGGCTGTCCGTGCCTCTGCCGCAGAGCTCGACAGATTTTTACCGCAATATTACAATTTCATCAGAATGTGAAATCACAGAAGGAATTCCTAGAATGCGAAGAGTCGCGCTCCAACACGGCCTTCCTGACCTTTCACACGTCCTTGTGTGTCTAATCCACCATGCAAGTCTAAGTCACACAACTTCATCAACTTATTCCAATTTATTTAGCAAACTTAAATATCTTTCTCTGTTACATTTATTAAGTTATAGAGCCGCTTACATAAACTTTAATTGACAATTCATCTCATTACAGTCTTATTTACAAAGACATCTCCAATTTATATATCAAAACTTCAAACCATTTACATTTTCCATAACTTTAATTTCTCATATCAACATTGGCGTGTCTGCTCTCACACCCAATCTCTTGACGGCCATCATCTCTTTTTTTTTTTTTTGTAACGCACACCATTTTATTTTTCCTCTTTTGGGACACAGATGCACGATCACTAGTGCCATCCTTCAACTCTTTTCCCTCTTGGGAGTCACCATTACATTTTGATGTAAATTGTCTGTAAGGTCGCGCTCTTAGCCATTCATGCGAATATTTATATGTTCGCTTAATTACTAACGACTTCAAATCGTATCGATCACCATCTAGTACATTAATTACACGATGATGCTCCTCACTTAACGCATGACCTTATACCGACCTACTACATCCTTTCGTATGTTTTCATTGCTTGTACCCTCATTTGTTTTCAACCTGCCCATTTGCTCTGCTGGCATCTGTAGCTATTAAAAACAACTCAATCTTGAACAAAACTCACGGAACTTGTTGCTGACAAAACTTCGGCCTTGATCCACTACAATGCGACTGGGAGCTCCAAAAAAAGACATACTTGACTTTTCTATAGAATCTGGATGAATCGGCATTTTATAAAATCCGCTGGCCATGTCTAAAAAAAATGGAAAAAATATTTACCACACCGCAAACGATCTATTTGATCCGAAATCAGTGGCAATGGAAACTTATCAGAAATCGTATTTAAGTTTAGCTCACGAAAAGCTATACACAACCGTCACTACCGTCCTTCTTTTTGACTGGACTTGCAAATGGAGAAAGCTTCTTATCTGCGCTGAGTCGATATGGGCGCCTTTGAACACTTTTATTCTTATTACAAACGAATTTGCACTGCACCTGTGGTTACACGCTCATTTGGTATCCCAGTATTGATGTCAAAAAGTATTTCCAAACTATTCTCAGGTGCATTATTTTGAACGGCATTAATGATTTTGGATTTGTAAATGCTAAATTTATCATATTTAATCAATACACCGGAACCAAGCTTTAATATGGGTTGGTCAATCATTATGTCGTGGTTTAAATAGTTGTCCACTACAAAACAAAATTTCTACTGTTGATAGTATTTGCAAGTGTCTCTTAACTACATTGTCACCGAGTCTCTTAAAATCACTAGATTATTAATTCTCTTGCCAGCCAATTTGTTACTAAATTTTTCTTTTACCAAAGTACATTCGGCTCCCGAATCGAAAAAGAATGGAAAGGGCTCACCCAATTGAAAGAACAGTCCACTTGGCTTACTTAGTTTCGCACACGTCAACTCGCTTTTCGATGTATTTGTTGTGGCCTTTGGGACCTACAGACGCCACATGTCCCATTTCGTCGCATTTAAAACATTTTATGTTCGAACGATCTTTTAACCCAGGCGTGTTGCTTCCGCTGTAGCTTCTTCCTTTTGTGTTTGTTGTACCTTCCTTTAGCATTCGGCGAATTCTTGGCCAACTTTCCCAAAAAAATGACACATGATCTGCAACTGCATTCTTAATTTCTTTTTTCTGGGCCAGAATCATCTTTGTTGTTACGTTTATTGAAGGCGTCAGCTTGCAGCTGTTGCTGAAGCTCATTGGGCGTAGTCACATTAGTCGTCAACACCCAACGCAACAAATTATTATCGATTTGTGCCATGTGAGCCAACGCTATCGAAACCGCAATCTCCTCCAAATCCTTCGCCTTCCACTTAGACAGCAACAAGGTGACGATGCGACTTCCATACTGGGCAAAGCTCTCTCCAGGTTTTGGACGTCCGTTCAAAACGTTCATGAGAATGGCAGCCGACGTTTCGATCCCTACGAATCGCTGTATGAACAGTTCTTTAAACTGCGGCCACGTGATGCCAGCGAAGAATTTCTGCGACAGCCACTGCGATGCACTGCCTTCCTAACGCTTTGCTCAACGCTATTACGAGCGCACTGCCTACCAGCGCTGTCAGCGCAGAATTTTGGCAGTGTGACGTGCAAGGTCTTTTCATCTAACGCTCTCGGTGCGTGCATGGTTCTTATTATATCCATGAGGTTACGGTTTTGTGTTTCCAAAACAGCCATATACTGATCAGATCTGCGCTCCTTTGGCTAAGGCGAACCCACTTCTGATGTCGGCAATAGTGGAGTCTCATCCATTTCGTTTATTCACTTTGTAATTTGGTGCGGCAGCGCAGCCAGTTCCGATCAACTCTACCAGTCAAACTTCACTGAAGGGATCTTCTTACATTTCCCTTCTTCATCATATTCTCTAATATCCTATACACGCTGGCGTTCACTACATTCTCATCTCTCTCTAACACACTATTTATGACAGAAACATTATTTTTTTAATATTCGTCTAAAAATGCTCTTTCAGAGGCAGCGCTTGTTGCTGGTATGCAAAAAATATTGCAACTGGCTTTACATAAGTTTGGGAACATATTTTTATGATCGTTCCATCAAACGATTCTATTATTTTTATTACTATTCTATTTTAGATATTTGAATTTGACATGTTCACACATGAACACGAATATATTTAAAGACTTACAATTTTGGGCTCCGTTCATATCTTATGTAAATGAATCGAGAGCGATAAATTATATTTAGGATTTTGTTATCTAAGGCGACATGGGTGCAGTGCTCAAAAACATGTAATCTAAGTGCACACTATATGAGATCGTTCCCCGCCTCCTAAAAAGTCCCTTAGTGGGAGACCACAGATAAGGTCCTCGCCGCTCAAGATAGGCAGATGTGCCGGAGCGTGGGACCCCGATGAGGCGGGGACTATTTACTTAGGCCTCTGCGTAGGCCATTTACTCTAAGATGCGATTCTCATGTCACCTATTTAAACCGAAGATATTTCCAAATAAAATCAGTTTCTTACAAAAACTCAACGAGTAAAGTCTTCTCATTTGGGATTTTACAGACAACACATTAATAATTTGACAAGATCACTAAATAATTTATGTATATATTTATTTTATACAAATGCTACAATATTATTAAATAAGACGCACACGCACATAATAGACATAAACAATAAAATACAAACTTTGTGTTACCTTCGCGCTGTCCGAACTCATTTTACCCAATGACCACATGAGGAATTCTGAGCACTCTGATGCATGTCATGCATGTTATGATGTTATGCAGCCCTCTAGTGCGCACTGCTGCCGTTATAAGGCTTGAAGAGGTCGTTGGCGTATATAGCTGATTGCCTCCAGGTCACAGAGAAATTTTGGCACTGACTTGATTATGTCTAATGATAAGTCACACCAAATCCTTTTCGTATGTGGTGATTTGCGGTGCTTTCACCAGCAAACTCTGTTCACGAGCAGAACAATGCCAATGTCTGACGGCATTGTCGACAAGTGCTTGGATTGAGGACATTAACTTAAGAGATTACACAGATGTAGATGGGTTGGAGTGTTCATTGGTGGGGGGATCTAGGGGATGTTTCCTCTGCAGGCGTCTGAGGGTTTGACTGTTGTCCGGGAGGTTTATGGCCAAATTTGCCAGTTTGGGTGGTTCTTCAGTCTTTTTGTGTATCTCTCACTGAGGCGGGAGATTTTCTCTGCTGCTACCCATGGCATTCCAAGCTCCTTGTGTAGTTTTTCGAGGTATGGGTGAGAGTCTGCGACTATCCTCAGGCAATTGTTGTGGAAGCGCTAAATACTGGTGCGGTTTGATACACTTGCAATACCCCACAGCTGTATCCCGTATGTCCATATTGGCCTTGTAAAGGAGAAGTTTTAGGTTTTTCTTCAGTTTGGTCCTTTTCCCGCTTTAGACGCAGGTCAGCCCGGTGTCACTTGGAGATCAGGTGAGGGCTCCATGTGAGCCTGCGATCTAGGGTCAGCCCTAAGTATTTCGGAGAGCTTGACGATGGGATGGTTTCTTCTTTAAGCATGACTGGGGGGCAGTCTCCTCTGCGCATCGAGAATGTGGTGTGGGAGGACTTTTTTGCATTCACGGCGATGTTCCATCTCTTCAACCATAGATCCGAGGGCATCCAGTTGGCTTTGAATGATGGCTGATACTTCTTGGGGTTCTGAGGTGGAGGCTAGAAAGGCGGTGTCATCAGCGTAAGGCTCCGGGACGGTGTGATGGGAAGGTCTGCTGTGTACAGCGTGTAGAGGATTGGTCCAAGAACGGTGCCTTGAGGTACTCCAGCTCTTATGAGCCTAGACGTGCTTATTGTTGATCCGCATCTGACTTGGAACTCTCTACCCTCCGTAAAGGATGTGAGGAAGGAAGTGGGAACTGGGAAGGTGCACCCTTATTTTGAAGTGGTGTCCAGGCTGCCAGACTTTGTCAAACTCCTGTTTGATGTCCAGCATTACGGCGCAGCAGTATTGCTTCCTTTCGAACGCTTCCAGAATGCGTTCAACAAGCCGGTGGCATTGTTCTGGTGTTCCATGGCAGCTTCTGAAGCCAAACTGGTGATCGGGGCTCAGACCGGCCTCATCCAGTACTGGCAACACTCTGCGCATAAATACTCTTTCGAGTTTTTTAGTAGGCTAGATTGGCTTCAGGTTTACCAGCTGTTGAAAATGTTGGCCAGTAATTGGGAGCAAAATACGGGCAACATTTTCAGAGCTGTTGCGTCGATGCGATCAGGGCCTGGAGACTTGCCGTTTCTCAGTGAAACAATTTCCTGCGCGATCTCTTCTGGTGCGACGGGCTGTATTGGTGATCCAGGAGCACATGGGCTTTCCACTGACCTAATGGTGGCATCTTGCTCTTCAGCTGAGCATTGGTCGAAAGGGGTGAAAGCAGTATCCTGGTGGTTAGCAAATGGTTCAGCTTTTTCTGCTTCAGATCGACACAGGAGCGGTCCGCTTTTCGCACTGGTGCCATCTTCTTGGCAGTTCTTTTAATATGCTGCGTGCTCCTTTTATATCCTTTAATATGCTCCTTTTTTTTTTGTTTTTATATCCCTAAGTTCATTGGTGACTGTCTTGTCCCTGTGGTTGCGCGAGGAGAACCAGACTCTTCTTAGGCTCCTTTTTTTCGGCCACAATGGTTGCTATTTCTGGCGACCTCAGATGCAATAAAACGACTATAATAAGATCCCTTTGCTTTTCCTTGTCGGGCAATCACACAAATCATAAATTTGGTGGGACCACCGCACAAACTCTCTGAGCTCGCCGTTGCAATCCGTAGCGAGCAGACATAGAAAATCAGTTCGTTACACATTGTATGATTTGTTATCATATAATGGCTTAAGTGTGTCCTATATTGCAAATTGGATGAAGTTCAAACCGGCCAATGGCGAGGAGGTCGAGCGGTAACGGCGCAGACTTTGGCCGAGCACAAAGAGGAATTGAATTAAAGGTCGTTGCACAGCAGACAACGAGGACCGAAGAAATCAATACCGCATTGCGTTTTTCTTAAAGGGCATATAGCAAAAAACATAAATTTTAGTATTCGTATTCACAACTTTTGACGATTAAGCTGAAAGGATTGCTGGAGTTTATACACTATAAATTATTAAATAAATTGTAAATATATTTAAATTATGAAACTCAGAGGATACAAGCATAATTGATTCTGAACAGGGCGCCACACGCGATCCAGATGGTTTTTGATTCGGTGGATCTTACCTCTTCCTTAAGCTTCTGGATTTCTTGACGGTTTAGACCGTTAATACTCTTTAGTAGCGGCACACTTAAAACGTGATTATGCCCGATTATGTTCATTAGAGGAAAAGCTGCCATCCCCGGAGTTTTCTTATACCCTTAGCCTGTTTCGAATATTGGGTGCCATTGATTAGGGCTAGTCGTTCAAACGCAATCAGATGTGTGCCATGTATTTTTCTTTCAGTGCCGTCATGTGTGCTGACTACCACTTGGTACTCGCATGTGGATTGTGTACATTGCGTGGGATTCGCCACTCTTTAATTCTTCCGTGAATATGTGAATATGAATGTGAATGTGAATATGTCATCTATTGCCCATTTGTTTTTATTATTTCGAGAGCCCGCTTGGGATATTGATTGTGTCAGGTTGATCTTCATGTTTATTCTTTTCTTTTATTAATGTGTTACAATAGTTATATGTCTTCAGTATACATCTGCCTTCATCGTTCACGCAGCGAGCACACGTCCGCACTCCCTGGCATCTCGCAAGCAACTCCCCCTCTCTCATGCTCTTCCTCTTGACATCCGGCCTATCCTGACATTCCTGCGTCGTCGTTATATTCATATATCGGCTCATCTATATCCAGGTTTGGAATTAAGGCACACATTGGCCTCATATGGTCGCTTGACATCACGTTACAATAGCGTCGCTGAGTAACAGTGGTCTGGCAGATCTTCCACCATATACCGATCGTTGTTGAAGACCTTTGTTACTATATAAGGTCCTTTATAAGCAGCATCCAATTTATCTGACTCTCCTGTAGCCGATGGTACGAAGGTAATGACGACTAAATCGTTAACTTCGTATTTTGTTGGTTGTGCGTGTTTTGCGTCGAACCTAATTTTCCATTTCTTCTGCTCGTTTGCTGCTGCTTGCTGTCTTTTCATCTGATTTCCACTTTTGCTCTTTGGGAATGGGCCTATGTGATCCATATTTATTATACGGAATGGTATAGGTAACGTGTCGTATACGTGCAGTGACCCTTCAGGTTTGCCTCCTTTTACTTTGTTAATGCAGCACTCTGGGCAGGAAGATATGTACGACTTCACATATCTCCTCATGCGTGGGAACCAAAAGTTCCGTTGAATCCGTTGAATTGTCTTATCCGTGCCGTAATGTCCTATGTCATCGTGGTTTGCTTTTGTTATACGCCAGCGGATTGCTTGGGGTACAACTAATTTGTTGCTGTGACCGTTTTGCGTAGAAGTCTGCTCGCTTCAACAACGTTGTTTGCTTTTACTTGGCTCCATTGTGAACTCTTCTCCTTAGTCCTAAATACTTCAAATATCTGCGCCAGTATTGGGTCTTGCCTTTGCATTGCATACACCCAATCTTCGTCGGTAGGCACAATCGCTAATACATTGTCTGTTACTGTGTGCGAAGTTTCTCCGTGTGGCAGCACTGGTTGTCTGCTCATGCCATCCACGTGTGGCATGTCCGCTCCTGGTCGATGTTTGCATGTGAAATTAAACTCTTGTAGTTTGAGCCACCATCTTGCTATTGGTGGTTGTAGCTCTGTTGATTCCTTCAGCGTCGCCACCGCGTTGCAATCTGTCACCACCAGAAATGGAGATCCTAGTAAATAAATCCGGAATCTAACCAGTGTCTCCGTAATTGCCAATATTTCTAGAGCATAGCTTGAGTATCTGCGTCGCTGCATAGCCGGCTGTAATAAAATACAGGCTTCGTTCCGTCTTCTTCTCTTTGAAACACAATTCCTGCTATTCCCAGCTTACTAGCATCAGTGTGTATTTCATGATATTTTGTGGGGTCGTATAAAGTCAACACCGGCTTCGATGTTAAAGCATCCTTTAGTCGTTGAAATGCCTGCTCAATGGATACGCAATCATACTGTACTCCTTGACAAATTTTCTGAAGAATCCTGTAACTCCCAGGAATATGCGTACTTCTGTTTCGTTACATGGCCTTTGATATTCATTGATGCAGTCAGTCTTCTCATTGCCTGGCTGAATCCCGTTGTCCGTGATCACATGACCCAAAAAGGTCACCTTCGTTTTCATAAAAGCGCATTTGGATGGGCGCAGCGTTAAGCCCGCCAACTTAACAGCATCCAGGAATTCCTTTAATATAATGAGTCCTTCTTCGACCGTCTTGGTCATAATTGAGACTTCGTCCACATAATTGATAATATTCCGTTGGTATTTCAGCTCTCGTATGATCTCAGTAATGACTTCTTGGAAGACCATCGGTGCGTTCACCAGACCAAAGGGCATGACATTAAATTCGTACAGTCCATCTGGTGCCATAAATGCCGTCAAATTTTTGCTTTTCTTGTCCATCGGAACCTGGTAATAACCGGATGTCATATCCAGCGTCGTGAAGTATACATTTCCGGATAGCTTTGCCAATTGCTCCTCTACAATCGGCATCGGATATCGCTTCTTTATAGTGACTGCGTTTAGAGCCCGATAGTCCACGCATAGCCTCCGTTCTCCATTTGCCTTTGGCACCAATATTGCTGATGCTGCATGCGTTGACTTGCTCCTTTCAATTATCCCGTACTTCAGTAAGTCACCTATTATCGTAGTCATCATCTCCCTTTGGGCAAACGGCACTTGATATCGCCGCCCCAAGATGGCTTTCGTAGTGGATACCTCTATATCCATCTTCGTCGTTTTGCACCTGCCAATATTTGACAAATCTTCGGCAAAACACTCTTTATAGCTCTTTAATAAATCGCTCACCTGTTCCTGGTGGTCGGGGTCAATGTCCGTGTTAACATTAAACCCGACCTGCTCCGCTGCTGTCAACGTTGATCCTGAATCTTCGGCAACCAGCATTTCCTGATCGTGGCAGATGATATCTCTGCCCACGAGGACATCATATGGTAGGACTTCGTTTGGTACCACCTGAATTTGCGTGAAGAGTCTCAGTTTGCCATATGCAAACTCTGAAAGAATGCACTCCTTCGATTCGACCACAGATCCTCCAAATACTTTCAGACGTTTGACTCTCGGCTGCCGTATTGCTCCATCTGGCACTTCTGCTTCTTTCATTAGGGTGTTATCACTGCCCGTGTCGATGAATGCTTCAAACTGTTGGCCTCCAATGAGAACTGTTTTCATTATTGGCGGATACTCCTTGTGATGCGACTCATTCACTTGAGCCACCGTTGACGATGTTTTCACCTTGCAATCCTTTTCATTATGCCCAATCTTAGAGCATTTGGAACATCTTTCCTTTTGCTGTGGCACTGTGCATTTTGCTGCAAAGTGTCCGAAATTATTGCAATTATAACATTTAACTGCTTTCATCTTGCCATCAGCATCGTTGTATTGCTTTTCATTGATCGTTGACGCGTTGTATTGTTGTTGATGTATCTCTTGTGAAAATCTCAAATTTTCCAACGACTTTAGCAGCTCTCAACAAGTGCGTATGTTCATCGCAAATAATGATTTCGTGAGTTCTTTTGAATTAAGCCCGTTGATGATATACGAATTTATTGATGGTTCATCGACACTCGCACGCCGTCCAATAGCTACCATCGCATAAAAGTATTCAATTAATGACTCGCTATTGCGTCGCTTGCGACGCATCAATTCTCTGTGCACATCGGCCGTACTCACTAAACATGGAAAATCAAGAGCGAATGCCGATTTGAATTGATCCCATGATCGATATACCTGTTGTGCATCCAGCCATGTTTTTGCTACTCCACGCATCTTATGCTGCACTGCAAACAGCACAGCGTCACTTGTCCACATATATACGCTTTGTAGGTGCTCTACCTTTGCGATGAATTGCTCCGATGTGATAGATCCCTTGATTGGATCAAAATCCGGCAGAATTCCTATCATTTCTTTGATGCTTGTAAAACCTTGACCTTGAGCTTCTAGCTGTGGCGATGAGAGCACATGTTCCGGTTGCATCCCGTTTGGCGCATGTGTGTGTCTCGATCCATCCAGCGTCTGACGTAAGCGTGTCGTTTCTTGTTCCACAGTCCCTTGTGCTTGACTTTGTTGCTGCAAGCATGCCGTTTGGACCATCGTTGCCAAGTTTGCCACCATCTCCTTAAGTTCGTTGATTTGGGCTTGCATACTTGTACTTGCGTTTTGTTCCATTATATCGTAGTCGTCTTTCTCAATTTCATCACTTTCCAGTTTCGTCATCAACTCATTGATCTTTGCCGTTTTGTTTCCTTTGACTTGGAGATCATGAGCCCTCAAGATCACGTCCAAATCCCCAATCTTTAAATCCCTTAACTTTACACGCAGTTTCGAGAGCCTTTACTTCTGCACGTCTGCACTCGTTGCCGTTCTGATTCGCTCTCCCGCCAAGTTTGTCGCTCAGTCCGTCTACGTTGCTCTCTCTATTTTCCTTCTATACCTGTACCCTTTGTGGCTTCGTATGTATACCCTTTTTTTTTTTAACTTTTACCGTTGTTTCTTGCTTTTTTCCTTTCGATCAACCGTTTGCGATTCTTTGCCTTTTGCTATTCCTCGCCGTTTGTCGATCTTCCTTGGTTTCTCTCTTTGCTCTTGTACAACTGTTTTGCTATACCGTGCCGTTTTGTTGTACGTCTCTAATCCAATCGTTTACTATTCCTCTTTTCCCTTTTTTTTTGTCGACGTTTGCTATATCGTGCCGTTTTTCCGAATCTCTCTTTGCTCTTGTACAACCGTTTTGCTATTCCGTGCCGTTTTGTTGTACGTCTCTAATCCAATCGTTTACTATTTAACTCGTTTTCTTTAATTCACATATTCCACTTAGAAATAAATTTGTATCCCACTTCTGAATTGTCAGGTTGATCTTCATGTTTATTCTTTTCTTTTATTAATGTGTTACAATAGTTATATGTCTTCAGTATACATCTGCCTTCATCGTTCACGCAGCGAGCACACGTCCGCACTCCCTGGCATCTCGCAAGCAACTCCCCCTCTGTCATGCTCTTCCTCTTGACAATTGTATAGAATGAGTGGATGTGGATTGTGTGGTTTTTGGCACTCAACATATTATTTCTTATTTCTTTGGACAGTGCTAATTATGTGAATAGCGTCACTTCCCTCCCCTTAAAAAGGTTGACTATGGTTGGGCTGACATTACAGGGTATAGTGTATGCAACTGGTTTTGTGCCGGTTCTATTTCATGTTGTGGTTGTTGCTTATTTTTTTCTTGTATCCCAAATTTTATGTATAAAAAGGTTAGTCGATTAAGTGAACAAATTTTTAATAGGACACGAAAACTGACAATAACAATAATTACAATAAAAAATTTAGTATTGTATTAAAAAATGTAAAAATATAGTATTAATCGTAAAACGTCATTATGTTCTAACATTTTTGTCTTACTTACAATAATCGGTGAATACAATGGAGTTAAATCAAATCAAGAGAGATTCGTGAGCATTTGATGAAGAACTTGCCGAATAATGATAAGATCAATAACATCAATAACAATAACATCATCAAGTTTAACCTTCTCACCCCCGTTCATCTCCACTTTCTCGCTAAGTGGCAATGTATGTTCTACTTCTGTGAGCACGACCACATCTGATCAGCCTTCAATCAACTCCACAAATCGCTTTCAACCCGTAAGCAATGAAGAAGATTTCGATAGGGCCGTCGTATCCTCGAGTGACGATGATGTGCCTTGTTCATCGAAAAACGCCCTTATTCGTGCCTTAAGGAAAAGAACACGCAACAACCAGCCGGCTTGTGTTACCCAAGGTGACCACCTCACCCCGAAGCTAATCCATCACTAAGAATGATGTTTCCCAATGTGGTAAACTTAATGATGTTTCCCAATGTGGTAAACTTCACAGCATTTCGTAGCGAACTGGACGCCCTTGTAGGAGATTCCTACACCATAAAGGGACTGAATTCAGTAGACTGCGCTGTTCTGTGCAACTCCTCGGATACCTCGGCAGGTGGCTTTTTCTAGAAAAAGGATCCTTATTTCATCATCATCCGAGGACCGACCATACAGAATCGTATTACGTAACATACACCGTGGAGTTTCATCGGAGGACATCATCGCATGCCTACAGAATGAAGGCCATAGCGTTGTACCTGTACATACTCCACGCAAGAAGTCGACCTCACTCCCTCTTAATATGGAGTTTATTGATCTCAAAGAAGCGGAAAGTAACCAGCTTGTCTTGTCGTCTGCAAGCATCGAGTGACTCGACCCTGTACAATGCCATAGATTTCAAGGCTATTGTCATACCAAAACGTATTGTTCTCGGCATTTTATTTGCAGAGAATGTGGAGAAAATCAGCCCTCCTGTTGTCAGAAACCCAACCTTCGTCCTGGTCCAACTTCAGGGTCTATGGCTTTGACAGATGCTATTGTTGGACAGTTCATCTTACAATTTGGCACGAAGTTCCTTGCGGCAGGTGACTGAAACGCAAAACACAGATGGTGGGGAAATAGCAGGATGTGTACCAGAGGTGGGGTGTTGTGTTTTGTACTTGTAGAAAATCGAATCGACATCGTTGCGACTTGAGAAGCCTCATGCTACCCCTATTGTGCAACTGCTTCTTCAAGTGCCATCGATTTTGGGATCTTCAAAGGCTTTAGACAGCAACAAACCAATTGAAAGTGCTGACAAAGCTGTCATTTGACCATCTGATTTTACTAAAAAATGCTGTCTCCGCAATGCCATAAGGAGGCCTTCCATTTTAAGCTTGGAGGCTAGGGACTTGCTCAGCCACAAATTACGCCTAAGAAGACAATACATCGCGACAGGAGATCATAGCATTTACCAGCAATATTCAAGTACTACTAATCGACTGCGCCGTCTGCTAGACAATAACCGAAAAGCAAACCTGGATACCTTATTGGAGAGTACTGGTCTAGATAGTAATAGTGGATTCTGAATATGGAAACTCACGAGAGGCATCAAGAGACAGCCTTTGTTTCAATCATCAAATCAGGATCGAAGTGTCATCTGCCTTAAGACGGATGATGTAAAGCATGTGCTTTTGCTTCGCACCTGTCCTTCATCTTAATGCCCTTTAATTTTAAGATTAAGTTATTTTCCCAGGCAATGGAAGCATGCGCGCAGTGTAATGATTCTCAAAGCTGGAAAGTCGCCAACATAGATCGACTCATACCGCCCGATAACCCTGCTACCAACTTTCTTTCCAACACCAATTGGGCTTTAGGAAGACTCATGGTTGCCCCGAACAAATCTATTGCATTGTAAAGCACATCACGCATGGCTTTGTGCAGACGGCGTATTTTTTCACGCGAAACGAGCGTTTGATAAGGCGTGACCGAAGGTCTGCTATATAAAATGAAAGTTCGTGGACTCTTCACGTATACCCTGTACACTGCTGGAAATCCAACTCCCGTCAACAACACCGATGAAGCCTCCCCTGCTTAGCTGCTCCTGGCCACTTACGCTGATAACATTAACTTCACTATGTCGGCAGTTAGAGCCAATTCCATATTGAAACTGAAAAAGCTAGACTGGCTTTTCCACTCAAGCAAACTCCATATTGCAACTAAGGCTCTCCTAATAAAAGCTATAGTAGGTCCAACACTGACCTACGCCATCCACGTGTGTGAACTGCCTTTCGACCCTATTTCCCTCCGACGTCTAAAAAGAATACATGGCCATGAACTTACACGTAATATAGCATAATCCCTCCACGATACATTTCTATACATTATAATTAAGGAACAGTATCCATAATAGTATCTCTTCAGCTACACATTAGGTTGAGTTCAGAAGGAACTAAACGATTCCCAGTGAAAAAAAAAAATAATAATAGTTTCACAACCATTGCGTTGCCAGACTTTTGACTTTTATAGCGAGTGAACGAACAGGTGGAACATATCCATCCCAGCACTGTAATTTGTCCCCGAGGAACAAAACTCTTGCTTGGGTTAAACTACAGGACACGTTTATCCCTCGATCTCCCCGAGCGTAGTCCCTGGGTTTGATCCTGACAAGTGGCACACGTGGAGGGAGCACACTCATAAAATTGCAGCAATTTGCCGCGAGAAGCTCAGGAAGCTGAACTGGATACTAGGACCAGCAAGCAAGCTAAGCCTTACCAACGAAGTGTTACTCTTCAGAGCGATAGTGGTCCCTTCAATTGCCTATTGCATCCAAATATGGGGTACGAGTCCGATTCTAACAAAATGAGATTGCAAAGGGTCCAAAACCGAGCGTTGCGCACAATCAGCAACGCGCCCCGGTACGCGAGAAATGTTGACATCGGAAATGACCTCAACATCCCCACAATAAGAGAACAGATCAATCGCCAATCAAGTCGCTACCGCGATCGGCTACAGGCTCACACCAACCACCTGGCGGCTTTACTGGGTAACCTGACGACCAGGCAAAGACTGAAGAGGCGTTTTAGAGGATACAAGGGGACAAGAGGAAGGCAAAAACGCAAGTGCATCAAACTAGCCAAATCTATTAGCTTATCTAAAATATTTTTCCAAAACCAAATCCATAATTGCTGTTTTTGATGTTTCCATGAGAATGAAGGCAATAACCCTGTCAGAATGTTGCATAGAGGCCAGCAAAGAAGTTCAGTATCTTGGGATAACCCTTGACTCCAAACTTAGCTTCAAAACTCCTGTCGATAACACAATTTATAAGTGCACCAGAGCACTTTTCACGTGTAGAAAAATTGCTGGTAAGTCGTGGGGAACCTCACCACGCATAATAAGATGGCTGTACCTCATGGTAGTCAGACCCATACTAACCTATGGGGCAATAGCCTGGGGTGATAGAGCACACCTTAGCACCACTAAGGTGAAACTCCATAAGCTGCAGAGAATGGCCTGCGTACGGAAAGCCACCCTAATAAGAATTGAGGGAGCAGGAAATGACTACAACCTCCCAAGTAAGGATGCTGAAAGCCTAAAAAGAGTTGAGCATAGGTTAGAACTTCAGCACTCATCTCAGTAATAAAAACAGTTGGACATCCGTGGGGAAAGTACACCCTATGAAACCACAAACAATAAAATGGTATATTGTCTGATAGTCAAGCAGCCATAAAAGCACTCAGCAAAGCTAAGATAACATCTAAGCTAGTAAGTAAAGTGAGGACAGCCCTAGACAAACTAGGAGCTGTAAGTAAATGAGCTAGCGGACAACCTAGCCAGGAAAGGGGCAGAGAACCCTCTAATTGGGTCCGAACCCTACCCACAGGGTACGGGCCTTACTAAAGTCACTGGAGGAAGAAAAACGTCTGTCCTACTGGGAACACCTACCAGCACTTAGGCCCTACCATTAAAGGTTCAAGATTATATATATATATAATATATATATAATTATATATATTATAATATAAATAATATAATATAAATAATATATATATAATTATATATTATATATATATTATATTATATTATATATATTATTATATATTATATATATATTATATTATATTATATATATTATTATATATTATATATTATATATATATATATATATTATATTATATTATATATATTATTATATATTATATATATATAGTGACGTATTCACGCCAACTCATCACGCTCAGTTAATTGAATATTCGCGCCACCCAAACTGGGCCGCTCTTGTAAACGGATTCCCAAGCTCTCCTCAACGTAAACATCCAAGAACATCACATGATTTTACCGTTTAAAGCTATTTTCTGCGTTATCTGCGTGTCGATCGTTATTACTTCACTTCACAACCTTGGGAGATATTCCGTTTTTTTTCCTATTCTTTATTTCTGTAACCCATAGAGGCCCCTCCTCAATTCTCACTCACATTTGTAATCACTCTTAAGTTGAAAGTTAGACCGTAAAGTTCAATAAGTCTTAAACCGATATTTAATAAAAAACAAAACCGAATTTATTCAGTGTTTAATTTATTTCGGAGTTGATCCTAGTTTAAATACGGATCATTTGTTCGACTTAAAAAAATAAAAACTATTTAACTTTCAGCGTTGATCTTAGTTTAAATACGGATCATTTGTTCGGCTCAATTAAAAACTATTTAACTATATATATATATATTATATATTATATATTATATATTATATATTATATACAATATATGGATAGGAGCGAAAGCGGGCTCCTTTGACAGCAATCCAGATCCTCGTCCTCCTACTTCTCCTGATCTTCGTCCGGGTCGTCCAGCGCCATCGCCTACTTTCGGTCCTCCGAAAAACCCCCTGGACTCAAGGAACGCGTTACGCACAGTAAGAGACATGATGAGCTTATCATACCTCTGCAACGCAGCGAAAACAGCGTTTGCCGCCTCGGGATCCACCCCTGCCCGGACCACAGCGCCTTTGTCTCCGAGCTGGATGCTCGAAATCGCGGCCAGAATCGTGGGCGTGCCGCCAACAAGGTCCCATGATGAGCATCTCCTCGCGGCGGGGGCGGTGGCAAGAGCGGGATCACCAGGCCTGGCTTCCTGTGGCTCTGCAGGGACTGTGGGGGTAGCGGTGGCAGCGGGTACGGTGGCATCATGGGGGCAGTCGCTGGCCGCCAGGGCAAGCCTCTTGGCACCAACCCTCTCCAACGCGCCTGCCTGCGTTGGAGCCGAACTGCCAGGCCAGATATTTTCTACGCCTGCCTCGTTTGGGTTTCATCGAGGCACTGCTTCCGCACCAACACTGTCCAACGCGTCTGCCTGCGTTGGAACCGAGCTCTTAGAGGCCAGATGGCTTCTAGGCCCGCCTCGTTTGGGTTTCCTCGAGGCACTGTCGTTATCCATCGGAATTACTCCGATGGTGGCTCCTTCCGTCGATCAAATCTACAATCCATCGGTCTGACAGCACTGAACCGTCCCAAGACACAGACCGTAGCAGTTACAACCACCAATAACATGTAGCGCAGCTTTTTAAAAGCTGATCCAAAAGACCGCCTCGAAACACGTGCTTTCCGGCATGAAACATTTGCAATAATTAATTGCAAATAACTCTCAAACTACAGGCTTTTTACTCGCGAAAGTACGAACACCACTTATATAAAATATATATATTCTTGACTAGGATCAATAGCCGAGTCGATTTGGCCATATGCGGCTGTCTGTATAATTGTCGAGATCTCAGGAACTATAAAAGCTAGAAGGTTGAGATTAAGAATTCAGATTTTAGCGTTGCACCTAACGCAAGTCTGTTATCCCATTTTGCCACTCTAATTGTATTCCCCAATATCTATCGATGAATTGTTGGTATGCTTGCATTCCCACAAGCTGAGTAACGGGTATCTGAAAGTGGGTTAACTTTGTCTAGCTCAGCGTGAAGCTTTACCGATGTATTCTTACTTATTTTGTCACTGTCTAAATGCTTTTACGATGCTGTCTGGCTGGTGATGATAACTGCTGCACTTTGTTAGGAATCATCGTTTTCACTTGATCACTGTTGTGCCTACTGCATCCTACTGTTGCCAGCTAGAGTTTTATCGTTTTTACCGACATTTTTTACTCAAGTGCATTTTATTCCTTTCGGCACTTTACTTCCGCTGTGTTTTTCCCCAGAGTCAGAAATTAACCAAGTTATCATAGCTATTGTCAGATAGCGAGTGCGAAACAACAAAAGCACCACCTGGGGTGAGTGAGCCAGGCCCAACCTGTGGCGGTGCAGCGCTACCAAACCGATAAAGAATTTGTTGCAGTTGGAGTCGATGTTATCATCGACTTTATCGATAGGTGGTGGCGTACCCTTTTGGGAATCCTGTTGAGCGATCTGCCCGATTGAATAATCCCTGTTCGCTCTGCGATTTCTCCTAAATGGCCTGGGTTATGTCAAATGACCCAAGGCGGGAGAGGATTGAGAATATGGCGTAAAGCATGAAATATGAAATATGAAATCATACCTCAATCGCAGCCATACTGACAACCATCAGGTTGCGAGGCAACTTTAATTGATGTATATCTGCGTGGAATTAATAAATAATGAGTTTGAAAGTTCAGATTCGAGCAATGATAATTATTTCGTCATTTGTCCCACCCCGTCATGTACCCCGGGTAAATTTACACTGAAATCGAAAAAATCTATATTGCTTGGACAAGTCCGCCGCCACGAACCTCGTCGCTACAATATTAAGCCAATATTTAGGAATTTACCCGCCCACCAGGCATTCCTGAGTCATGTAAATAGACCCGGCTATTGCCTGATCCGACCGTAGTATTTTTAAAAAAATAGCGTTGAAGGGTGAGACATTTTTTTCCAGTTAGTGTTAACGAATTTATAAAACTGTACGAACTGGAACTTACAACGGTTTAAAAAGTTCTCAGTTCTGAGCACTTAAATATTTAAAAGGAATAGAATGAGAACCGATATTTTTAAATTTGTTATAAAGTCTCTATTTAATCAATGAGGTTTATTATTTGTGGCATCTGTCATAATATAGCAGGAGTAATGAGTAATGATAATCGGATCAATTAAAGCGAGATCTTAATTGACTACGTTTTAGAAAGTTGGCGTTGCGATAATCATAGATCCAATAATCGACCAAGTTTCGAATATATTTACCAAGTTAATATAATTACCTTGCGACAACAATGAGCCGAGCAAGCAAGCCGTCTGAAATGGAGAGGGAGGATAATTACAATTATTACGTCCGGTGGATGTTGTCGCGATCCGTTGGATGCTGCGGGCGGAGGTGGGTGATTGGAGGCTGCTGTTGTTGTCCCTAGAAGTCCCGAAAAGAAGAAGACGTCGGGGTAGCTTCACTTCACTTGAATAAGTACTGCTAGATGGTGCTTTTCAGTGCTCAGTTTGTTAAACCTCTTGCTCTTCCGAAGAGGATGCAATTCTGGTCAGACTCGGTAGCGGTAGGATTGAATACCTCGAGTTCGTCTGCGCTCCAAGGACTGGTAGGCACGAGGACGAGGAGCCAATTCAGAAAATTTTGTATTTCAATAAAAAAAGCAAAACTGGCAGAATGGGCAGACAACACTCTGGAAAGGGGGAAGAGCTCTAATCTGTAGGAACGGTAGAGAATGACCTTGTGGACAGGGTGCTTTATTGTGCCGCGAGACGTACGTATCTCAACGACTCCAATGCGATCATCGCCTCCGGGGAATGCAGAAACGATGCTGCCGAGCCACCATTCGTTCGATGGAAGATTGCCCTTCTTGACGACAACCATATCGTCGACTTGGAGATTCCTGGTCGGAAATTGCCAGTTACTTCGCTTCTGAAGTTCTTTAAGATACTACCCTTTCCACCGAGCTCTAAACTGCTTATGTTTAGCCTTGAGATGATTTAATATCGACTTGGCTTCGCTCTTTATCTCGGGCTCAGCCGCTGAAAGCAGCGGGCCTCCAATAAGGAAATGGCCTAGTGTGAGGGCCAGCAAATCTAAGGGTTCTTTGGACATCAGATAGATGGGTCTAGAATTGAGCCAAGCCTCGATCTAAGCGAGAAGTGTCACCAAACGTGTACTTGCGGTCGTATGTATATTTATAGAAAGGGGTTTTACATTTTTTCACCCCGCTTCCCACAGACCCCATATTTGAAGCCCCGGGTGGTATGAACCGCAACACGAGTCCCTGATGGCTATATGCGTCAGTCACAGACTCTTTGATGACGTGTAGGAAAAGTAAAGTTGCTGCCCCACAAAGGCCTTGCCATTATCTGAATGGACACGCTGAGGACAAATGCGCCTCGCTACGAAACGAGAAAAGGCCACTATGAATTTCTCAGTTGTATGATCGGAGGTGGTTTCCAAATAGGGTCGTTGATAATATATTAAAATATCTCTAATCAATATTTTACCGGAAAGTTGTTGACATAAACCCCATCAAACTAATGAACTTCCTAGAAAAATATTGACATGTCGATATTTTGATACATTATCACAACCCTAGTTCCAAATGGATCGCCTTTGTGGAAATCACATAAACATATTTCTTCGTTATGAGACAGGCTCTCCCCGTGTAATTATGCCCGTTACTCGTAGAGTAAAAGGGTATACTAGATTCGTTATAATTTATTATATTTATTCGGTTACTTATTGTAATTCGTTTTTTATAATTTTATTAGTCTTGTAAATTTCTAACGATTTGCCAAACAATTTTTTGCCATGCCCACTCTAACGCCCAAATCTGCCACGCCCACGCGTTTGAAAAATGTATGGATATTTTTTCATTATGTTGTTAGTCTTGTAAAAGCTTTTCCACTCCCACTCTAACGCCGCAAAACCGCCAAAAACTGACACACCCAAGCGTTTGAGAATTTTTTTTTTATAATTTTATTAGCCTTCTAAATTTTTATCGCTTGCCCAAAAAATACTGCCTCTCGAAAGTTTGTACTAGTGGGCCGTGAATTAGTCGGGATCGAGCCCATGCGAAAGCGCATTAGGAAACAAGGAATTCAGAAGACTTCGAATTGAAAGAGTACGCAATATAAACAGAGCTATCGGAAAAAGACATATAAAGGCATTTAATGGGTTACGGGTCTCGTCAGGAAAAAGTACTTCTTCCGACTTGAGGGTAGACCTAACGGCAATTAAGACTCCCCCTAAGGGTCTGATAGGACGATCATGCCTGTATACTGTGTACATACCTAGGAAAACTTTAGAGTTAAGTTTCACCAGCTTTAACCAAGTCTCTGTAAACACAATAATAGGATAATGTAATACATAATAATCCAAATGATGAAAGGCGATCAGAATACAATTTAGCAAGCAGCCTCTTGCAATTGGATAGGGAATTATAAGACTAATGTTATAGTTTTAAAGAAGACAAAGAAGTGGAAGAGGATGATGCAGTGGTTTGGTTACGTGAGGGAAGCCTAATTCCCATGGGCCCTTTTTTCTTATTATACCCGTTACTCGTATAGTGAAAGTTTATACTATATTCGGTGAAAAGTATGTAACAGGCAGAAGGAAGCGTTTCCTCTCATAAAAGTATATATAAAAAAAAAAAAAATTTAAAACATATTGCAAAAAAAAAAAATGCAATAAGGCACTAAAAAGGCAATAAGCTCAAATGTCAGCGGAGCTATAACGAAGGAACATCACAGGATTTGGCTCCGGCAGACGGAGTTGCGGAAAAGGCTAATGGTTGGACTAGGATATTCTTTTTGGGCATAATATTGGTTTATATTCTACATCGATTATCTCCAAGCGCAGTGGAAACCATGCTCCCATGGCAGCACTGTAACTAAGAAATAATAAAACGTATTAGCTTCATATAATTAAAACAAGAGAGAATGTTATGGTTGAGCTCCTCGACTATCAGTTACTTAGCTAATGGGAATGTGATCGAGAAATTTCATCATTTTCTGGGGCATCGATAAAAAAAATTTGAACATTTTTTAAAAGTTTTATGCGTTTTGTAGGTGTAAGGGAAGTGACCAAGGTGTTTTTGGTATACCGATAGAATTTGGGAAGACAAACAATGAAACGAAGTAAAATCATGTGTCCAAAAGTTTTTGGGCAAAACGATAGTTTTTTACAAGATTAATAAAAAATCTGCTTCACTTTCTGCTTAGCTGTAACCGATACATTGTTTTTATAATTTTGCAGCATTTGTGGCCTCCATAAATTCGTCGTATTCACAGTGGTACAGTAAAGCTGTTGTACAAACAAAACGTGAAGAAATTGTTAATGGGCTCTCTGCATCTTTTGAAATTGCATTAAAAATGTATCGTAAAAGGAATGGCAAACTCCCCACAAATATTATAATATACAGGTAATGTACGACTAATCTTAAAGTATTACAAAGTCCTTTAATATCTATACCCGTTACAAAACTGCCACGCCCACACTTTTGAAAAATTGTTGGATATTTTGTCACGTTTTTATTAGTCCTATAAATTTCTATCGATTTAAAAAGAAAAACTTTGCCCTAACGCCCTAAAACCGCCCAAAACTGACACGCCCACATTTTTGAACCATTTATCGAGCTTTTTCATAATTTTATTACTCTTGTAAATTTCTATCGACTTGCAAAACTTTCTGCCATGCCCCTCTAACGCCCTAAAACCGGCCACAACTGTGACGCCCACACTTTTGGACCATTTTAGTCACTCACATTTCTATTTACTCACTAGTTGAGTAACGGGTTAAAGGAAAAATGGAATATTCCTATATTTATATTTTAAAATCAGGAAATATAAATGAAGCGTTATTATTTTAATGCAGTTTAAAGTTATATCAAATTTAATTTATCTTAATTAAAAGGGCTTATTAAATAAGCTCAACATATTTTCTCTTCTCTGAAACACACAATTAAAAATTAATGTTTAGTGTTAGTTTTTCACGATTTGTGGGTATCATAGTACGGTATGAGTACCTTAATGTTAAGCAATCTTCCATTGTAAAGGCGTTACGCAAATACTTATTTTATCCTTAGATTTTATCCGTAGATTTTTTCCTTAGATTTTATCAAACAAACTTAAACTTATATATATACAGTTGTATAACAATAATAGCACCATAAGCATATTTCGTGTTTGTCTCAGCGTTTCTATTTTCGGACACTTTTTCATCATTTTACTTACTAAACTTAAATAGTACAATGATTTTCAATTAAAATAAAAAAATTTGTAACGTATCTAATGGATATTTTAAAAATAATTGGTAAAACAAAAAAAAAATTAGGCGGTAACAAAAGTAGCACTGTTTCTCGTAGTTTGCTAAAACTAAATAAAAAACTAAAAAAATAATTCCACAAATGGATTATACCTTAAGAACTATATTTAAAGAATCTTAATATTTGGTTGCGTGACCTTTGGTGCCAATGACAGCCGCCCATCGTCTTGGCATGTAGTCCACCAAGTCCTGGCACCGTTATTGAGGAATTTTGCTCCATGGATCCTTGACCCGACCCCAAAGATCATCGTTATTATTGGGTTTGGCTTCAGAAACCTTCTTTTTTCACGTCCGCCCAATGGGTTTCGATTGGATTCAAGTCGGGTGACTGAGCAGGCCATTTCATTACTCGGATCGATTTCTGCTCAAACCACTTTCGAGCTTTCTTGCTCGTGTGTTTTGGGTCGTTATCCTGTTGTCCAAACCAACAGCATTTCATCCTCGGCATATGGCAGCATCACATTTTTCATGATATCTGTGTAAATGTGCTGATCCATGATGCCTTGAATTCAATGGATCGGACCTACTCGATAGTATGAAAAGCACGCCCCCATACCATGATGTTTGATCCCCCGTGCTTTACCGCCTTAAAGGTGAAGCCGAGGATTATATTCAGTTCGTAGTGGACGCCGAACATAAGACCGAGAGCCTTTCCCACCAAACAACACTATTTTGGTCTCATCTGACCACTAAATGTTGCGCCACTTCTCCACAGGCCAGTCCTTGTGTATCTTGACATATTCGATTCGCTTTGCCACATGCTTAACAGTCAAAATCGGGACTTTTCTTTCTGTCTTAAGAGTTGGCAAACAGTTTTCACGCTTTCAGCTGTCTGAAGTTCCTTCTTCAGTTCCGTCGCCGGCTTAAAAGGCTCCTTCTTGCCTTGCCGAACCAAGCGCTTGATCTCCACGTTGGACATAGAGCGCTTTCTTCGCCGTGTTACGTTCTTTTCGACAAACAGCAGTGATCTGCGGATCATTTTGTTTGAACAACCGACAATGCGACCAATTTCAGCGTATTTTTTACCTTCAGAGATCATGAGTGAAAACGCTGTAATCGAGTGCAAGTTCATTAAATATATATCCGAAATACTTTTTCAATTTCTAGATTGGATTCGCATTCGAGATTCGCGGACGTGTTTCTTTCAAGCTACGAATAGCAAGTTCTAAAAACTACAACAGTATAGTGAAAGTTAAACACAAAGTGTAAAGTGCAGTTTGCACAACTAACAATTATTGACTATAGTAATTATTTACTAAAATAAATAATTATTCCATATTGTTCTGGTAATTGTTATATGTGGACTTAGAACAATGAATCAAAACGACATACGTTCTCAGCGACAATGTGAACAAGACGAGCGCCGGCTCTCTTTACAACGCAACAATGCATACTTTTCTTTCGTCTCACCGCAAATCGGTGATCGAGCACCCTCACCTTCAACTAACTCGAAACTTTTGCCCTCAGAGAACGTCAGACCGCGTTCTTGCTCTCCCTCTCTGCCTGCTTCGGCTCACAAGTCGTGGAGCGAAGAGACCGCCTCTCCTACCCCGCTCCTCTCGCAGCGCCAAACGACCGTCCCGGGTAACTGTAACACTGCAATAACGAGTGCAGTGACCTCACTGGCAACTGCCACTGCTACCACAACATCAACTTCGTCAGCGGCCCAACTAATTATCGCTGTGCCAGTTGTAAATAATTCAGCAGCACTGACCGTTTGCAACAACAATAATGCACGTAAAGAAGAATCAAAACAAAAGCAGAAGTCGATTTCGACTGTGCAGACTGGCATGGATCGCTACATCCAAATCAAGAGAAAGCTCAGCCCTCAAAACAATAAGGCAGGTAATCAACCCAAAATCAATCGAACCAACAACGGCAATGAAAACTCTGCAGTAAATAATTCAAACCGATATGCTATCTTGGCTGATTCTGCGACCGAACAACCCAACGAAAAAACGGTAGGGGAACCAAAAAAGACCAGGCCTCCACCAATTTTCATACGAGAACAAAGTACAAATGCACTTGTAAATAAACTCGTTGCTTTGATTGGTGACAGCAAATTCCACATTATCCCACTTAAAAAAGGAAATATTCATGAAATAAAACTACAGATCCAAACAGAAGCAGACCACCGTATAGTGACTAAATACCTAAATGATGATGGTAAAAACTACTACACATACCAATTTAAATGTTGCAAAGGGCTACAGGTAGTACTTAAGGGCATTGAAGCAACAGTGACACCAGCTGAGATAATTGAGGCTCTGAAGGCCAAAAACTTTTCTGCAAAGACAGCTATTAATATTTTAAACAAAGACAAAGTTCCGCAGCCACTATTCAAAATAGAACTCGAACCAGAGCTCCAGGCACTAAAGAAAAACGAAGTGCACCCAATATACAATTTACAGTACTTGCTACATCGGAGGATCACCGTGGAGGAGCCGCACAAACGTATCAATCCAGTTCAATGTACTAATTGCCAAGAATACGGCCACACCAAGGCATACTGCACCCTTAAGTCCGTATGTGTTGTCTGTAGCGAACCTCATACTACCGCAAACTGCCCCAAAAACAAGGACGATAAGTCTGTGAAGAAATGCAGTAACTGCGGGGAAAAACATACTGCAAACTACAGAGGCTGTGTGGTGTACAAAGAATTGAAGAGCCGCCTAAACAAACGTATTGCCACAGCACATACATACAACAAAGTCAATTTCTACTCTCCGCAACCGATTTTTCAACCACCCCTAACTGTCCCAAGCACTACTCCAACAATTTCTTACGCTAGCGCCCTAAAATCCGGACTAGAAGTGCCCGCCCCACCGACAAGAACTGCTCATTCCGAACATACACCGACAAACATCCAACAAACACAACAAAGTAGCATCGAAGCTATGATGCTATCCCTACAGCAAAGCATGAAAGACTTTATGACGTTCATGCAAAATACTTTGCAAGAGCTCATGAAAAACCAAAATATCCTGATTCAACTTCTTGTATCTTCAAAATCCCCATAATGGCTTCCCTACAGATATCTCTGTGGAACGCAAATGGCGTTTCACGGCATACACAAGAGCTCACACAGTTCATTTACGAAAAAAACATCGACGTAATGCTACTATCAGAAACGCACCTCACAAATAAAAACAATTTTCATATACCAGGATACTTGTTCTATGGTACAAATCATCCAGATGGTAAAGCTCATGGAGGCACTGGAATACTCATCAGAAATCGCATAAAACACCACCACTTAAACAATTTTGACAAAAACTACTTACAATCTACGTCCATAGCCTTACAACTCAACAATGGTTCAACGACTCTAGCCGCAGTCTACTGCCCACCGCGCTTTCCAATCTCTGAGGATCAATTCATGGAATTCTTTAACACACTAGGTGACAGGTTCATCGCAGCGGGTGACTATAACGCCAAGCACACCCATTGGGGATCTCGACTTGTGACGCCAAAGGGTAAGCAATTGTACAATGCGCTTACGAAGCCAGAAAACAAGCTAGACTATGTATCCCCGGGTAAGCCTACATACTGGCCAGCAGACCCAAGAAAAATCCCAGACCTGATCGATTTTGCAATTACTAAACATGTCCCCCGCAACATGGTCACCGCCGAAGCACTAGCAGATTTATCATCAGATCACTCACCTGTTTTTCTAAATATGCTAACTCGCCCCCACGTCGTCGACCCACCGTATAGACTCACAAATTTTAGAACAAACTGGCCAAGGTATCAAAAGTATGTCTGTTCACACATAGAACTAACGACGGCATTATCTACAAAGGAGGATATAGACAAGTCAACGGAAACTCTTGAAAACATTTTAGTTTCGGCTGCAAAAGCTTCAACCCCGCCAGCGACGTATGCAAAACCAAACTACATCAAAACTAATCGCGAAATCGAGCGGCTGGTATTAGATAAACGACGCCTACGAAGGGATTGGCAGTCTAATAGATCACCAATTACAAAGCACATGCTTAAGATAGCCACACGCAGGCTTACCAATGCTCTCAAACAAGAGGAAAAAAACAGCCAACGTTCATATATCGAGCAACTCTCTCCCACCAGCACTAAGTACCCTCTTTGGAGAGCTCACAGAAACCTAAAGACTCCAATAGCGCCAATTATGCCACTACGAAGTCCCTCTGGCACCTGGTTTCGAAGTGATGAAGAAAGAGCCTGTGCTTTCGCTGACCATTTACAAAATGTATTCCGACCAAATCCCTCTACCAACACATTCATTCTCCCTCCTTTAATAGCAGCCAATCTAGATCCTCAAGAACCCTTTGAATTCCGACCATGTGAACTAGCAAAGGTTATCAAAGAGCAACTGAACCCAAGAAAATCGCCTGGCTACGACCTAATAGTTCCAAGAATGCTCATTGAACTCCCAAAGTGTGCTATTCTTCACATCTGCCTGTTGTTCAACGCAATCGCCAAGCTTGGATACTTCCCTCAAAAATGGAAAAAGTCGACCATAGTAATGATTCCAAAGCCAGGAAAAGATAAAACGCAGCCATCATCATATAGACCGATAAGCTTACTAACATGTCTTTCAAAGCTGTTTGAAAAAATGCTACTCCTTCGGATTAGCCCTCATCTTAGAATAAACAACACACTTCCAACACATCAATTTGGCTTTAGAGAAAAACATGGAACCATCGAACAGGTCAACCGAATCACGTCAGAAATTCGTACTGCTTTTGAACATCGAGAATACTGCACAGCCATTTTTCTAGACGTCGCGCAGGCATTTGACAGAGTGTGGCTCGATGGACTTTTGTTTAAAATAATCAAGCTGTTGCCCCAAAACACACATAAGCTACTGAAGTCATACCTATATAACAGAGTGTTTGCAATAAGATGCGATACAAGCACTTCACGCGATTGCGCTATCGAAGCTGGAGTGCCGCAAGGCAGTGTACTGGGTCCAATCTTATACACCCTGTATACGGCGGATTTCCCCATAGACTACAATCTAACAACCTCCACGTTCGCTGATGATACCGCGATACTCAGTCGCTCCAAATGCCCAATAAAAGCCACGGCACTCCTATCCCGACACTTAACATCTGTAGAACGATGGCTTGCCGACTGGAGAATTTCAATAAATGTTCAAAAATGCAAGCAGGTTACCTTTACCTTAAACAAACAAACATGCCCACCACTGGTCTTGAATAACATATGCATTCCACAAGCCGACGAGGTAACATATCTGGGTGTTCATCTGGACAGGCGGCTCACTTGGCGCAAACATATAGAAGCCAAATCGAAACATCTTAAACTTAAAGCAAGGAACCTCCACTGGCTCATAAATGCTCGCTCTCCACTTAGTCTGGAGTTCAAAGCTCTTCTATACAACTCCGTCTTAAAACCTATCTGGACTTATGGCTCCGAGCTGTGGGGCAACGCATCCAGAAGTAACATAGACATTATTCAGCGAGCACAGTCAAGAATTCTGAGAATTATCACTGGAGCGCCGTGGTACCTTCGGAACGAAAACATACACAGAGACCTAAAAATCAAATTAGTAATCGAAGTAATAGCTGAGAAAAAAACGAAGTATAACGAAAAGCTGACCACCCATACAAATCCCCTCGCAAGAAAACTAATCCGAGTATGCAGTCAAAGCCGGCTGCACCGCAACGACCTCCCAGCCCAGCAATAAACTTATTAGGGCATTAATGAAAAAAAAAAACTATCACTAAGTGAAAGTTAATTAAGTTAGATTAAGATTTGAACACTTATTGTTAGTCTCTTAACACAAAGAGAAGATTCAATAAATAATAAAAATTTAAAAAAAAAAAAAAAAAAAATTCTAGACGAAATAATAAAAAAAGCAAATGCTATAGTCAAGTTCCCCACCTATCAGATAACCGTTACTCAGGAAGTTTAACTGCAAACTCTAAACTTCATAATAAATTGAGAAAAAAAATAAAAAAAGGGTTCAAAAGTTTAAAGGCGTTTGAAAAGGTGTGGCCAAAGTGTTATTGGTACATAGTATAAATTAGCAAGGCAAAAAAAATCAAAAATTTTGTAGCTAGTAGATATAAATATATATATAAAGAAATTAAAAATTATTAAAACATTTTTCAAAGGGTTTGCGTGAGAAAATTTTAAAACAAACTTGTGCTGCGTTTATGTCTCTAGAATCTGCATATCTAATCTCAGCGCTCTAGTTTTATTAATTCCTGAGACATATCCAGATCGACTCGGCTATTTATCTTGATCAAGAATATGTACACTTCCTTCTACGTGTTACATAAGTACTTTTCAACGAATCTAGCTGTTTGCAATTTGTAAATAAAAAATATAAAAAAAATTAAAACAATTTTTAAAAATGTGGGAGCGAAATTGGAAAGTCGATAACAAAAAGAGATCTAATAAATTTACCTGTTACTCGTATAGTAAAAAAGAAAACTAGATTCGTTATAAACAATGTAAGGTCATTTTATCTAAGGAACTATAAAAACTTTAAAGGCAATTCCAAAAACGTAAAGACCACAACAAACTTGTCTTTCTTTTGCTTGTCTTTCCTACTTTCTTTAGATATACAAAAAGATGCTGCAAAAGTTGTTGAATCAAATAATCACTCCCGCATCTTTAGAACATGTTAGATTTTATTTAATTTCACTCCATATGCTTAATTATACAACATGCATAATTATACAAATTACATAACCAAAAATGTAAACGCAACTAGGATGCGTCAGTGTGCTTTCTCAAAGGCTTCCAGAATACTCTTTCTGGAATATCTACATCTCAATTACACTTCCACTAGCAGGTCGAGATAGGTCTGATAGTCATAGAACTGGATAATAACGGTGATTTTTGTAAAAAATCAGGAGATATAAATGAAAAGTTATTATTCAAATGCAGTTTAAAGTTATATCAAACTTAATTTATCTTAATTTAAAAATGACACAGAGCTTCTACCTGGAAAATAAATATATAAGCGTTATCTTTTTTGGATTGTACCTTTAGATCCGTAAATTAAATCGGGAAAAAATAATCCATTTTCTGAAGCAATTGCTTCCGATTCGGGGCCCTTTGTCTTTTTGGTAATGTTTTCCTTTGATTCAGATGTTATAAATTGATTTGATGTATGGTCATCTGTTTTTAATGTGTCTATAAGCCTAGCACGTCCTCGGCCGACCGAGATGTTTACATGTTGAAGAGTGGTTATAAGATCAGTTTCAATATTATGGCTTGACAGTAAACGTTCTCCACTTGATTCAGAGTTGTTAAAATCCAAGCCACTGTCGATTTCATGATCTTTACTTGAAATTGATTTTCCCATATTTTTTATTAAATAAGCTCAACAAATTTCCTCTTCCAGACATGCTCTGAAACACACAATTAAAAATTAATGTTAGGTGTTAGTTTTCCACGATTTGTGGGTATCACAGAACGGTACGAGTACCTTAATGTTAAGCAATCTTCCATAGTAAAGGCGTTACCTTAATACTTATTTAATCAAAGGAACTTATAAATATTCTTCAACTCCAACACACAGTACTTATATCAACTTTTATATCGATTTGTCAATGGGTCAATGTCGACTGACAATATAGTAACGAAGTATGCAGTATAGTATAGAAGTATGCAAAGACGACTGGAATATATAAACTTGACAAGGCCGAAACTTACGCTGCGTCTACTACATGCTTAATCTCAACTTACGGACTGACAGTCGGACATGACAGATTGACTCGCCTAGTGATCCTGATATATCTATCTGTTACAGAATTTTCAACGAATCTAGAAAACTCTGCTATTCTACGAGTAACGGGTATAAAAAACATAGGTATATCCGACAATTTGGAGATTCCTCAGTAGTTTTTAAATCCAATTTGTTACCTTTTTAATGGGGAGGGATCATATATGGGGGAACTGTGAAGATTCCAGAGATAAGGTAAACAGTTTCTGTACAGGCTTGAACTAGGCTTCCTTCCTCAGCTCATCCCCATGAAACATACAGAATCTGAAGCAGAGGGAAACTTCCTTCCTGGATACAAAAAAGACACTTCAGTTTGAGAATATTCTAGTGTTAGATGACCAGTCTAGCAGCCCCAATAGCTCACATGAAGTAGTTCATCAGTAGTTCATTAACTCCCAAAACAGGGGAAAAAGTGAAATTACTCCTAGGTGGGAACACTTGGCCCATAGAAGCCATTATGGGAATGAACCAGAGAAAGCTCTAAGCCAGTATAAAAAGACCTCAGCCCATTAGGAGAAGAGAATATCAAGAGGGGACACTCTTGGGAGGGGCAGTCTCGAGAAGACATCATCAGGAGGCGACCCTCTTAGAAAAATATACAGTGTCGAGAGGTTTCGGAGCGGGACCCCTGTCTAACGAAATGACAGGGCCTCTTTAAGGAGAGACAATTCACAGGAGGCGACGATCTCGATATCCTAAAGGAGCTATTCCGCTGAGGAGACCGTACTAAGAGATAGAGACTCCGACTTAAAAAAAAAATCGCGATCTCTTGATCAAGAGACTAGACTGGAAAAATACGGGGCAGGCAAAAGGCCACACCCTGCCTCAGACCAAGATACAAGCAATTACAAGATAGGCGGCAAAGAGGCTAAGACCTCTGACAATACGCCCAATGTTATCAGCACCGTGGAGTAATCGACCACAAGGACGAGATCCTAGACATGCAACATACCTTTAATTTCATTTGGTGGTTGTTGGTAGTTGGCAGTTTGGTAGTTTGGTAGTTTGAAGTGGTCAGTGCAGTGGAGTCGTGTTGATCAGCAGAAAAAAAGCAGAACAGCAGGAGAAGCGTCAGAAAAGAGCAGCAGGAAAAGCGAAAAAGCAGGATGAGAAGCGACAGCAGAATGAAAAGCAGAGCGCCCAGAGAGAACAGAAAAGAGTGTAGTACAGCCGAAACACTGTAATAACTGTGTAATTTTTATTGTTAACTATAATATCAATACTGTATACGAATAATACTGAATAATGTATATCTCAGCTTACACGTATAATTATGATGTGTACTTTTTTATGTGTAATACGTTTTGTATGATCTGCATAAATAATAAAAATAAAGATAACTTTTCAGCGGCGTCCAGCGTGTTTTTGTTGTACTTGTTTTTGATGCACAAAGACCAGTGCCCTCAAGGCGACGTTTGTAGTCGTAAATAGCCAACCACTTTTGTTTACGTGTGCACCATTGCCTGGTGGTGAATTCTCTCCGCTAAACCAATCGTTGTCAACTTGTAAAGCTTTTGTATACTAGCCGTCTAATCTTTTATTACCCTAGCACTGGCCAACAATTCCAGATACCCGTTACTCAGCTAGTGTAAATGCGAACGCAAAATTTCATCAGTTTTCTAAGATATCGATAGATATTGGGAAATAATAAAACAAAAAAAAATATATAAAAATTGTTCCAAAGTGTGAACGTGACCGGATTGCAGGTTTATGGCGTTAGAGTGGGCGTGGCAAAAAGTTTTTTTGCAGATCGATAGAAATGTACACAACTAATTAAATTATGAATAAATATCAAACCATTTTGTAAAAGTATGGGCGTGGCAGTTTTAGGGTCAACAAACTTGGACTGCGTCTTTGTCTCTAGAATCTGTATGCTGAATCTCAACCTTTTAGTGATAGTTTTGCAATAAGTGTCTTCACTTCTTCCAGTGTTACAGCACTAGCTAGTAGGCTCATTTGAAAGGGCGATTCCATAAACTCTTCAACCTGACGAAAACCTGACGTGGACGTTGTGGTTTTTTAAAGGTGTATCCCAAACAGCTCGGAGAGGCAGATGGTCTGACGAGAGTTCCACAACCACCTGGTTACAAAGAAATCAGGGGCTGATAGTGTTATCAAAGGGTTGTAGAAGAAAAAAGTAGGCTCGCCCGTAGATAGTATTTGATACTGTGCAATGACTTCTTGCATCATTTTACCTCTAGTGCAGGATCTCGAGTTCCCCCACCATGCATGCCTGGCATTGTGATCACCACCAGCAATGAATTTGTTTGCCTAACGCAGCAAACATGGATTCAAAGTTAGCGACTGTCCATCTTTCTGTTGGAGGTTGGTATATAGCAACTATAGTGACAGTCCCAACGTTTGTTTGTATGTGCATGAGTTACCGAATCCACCATACAGGATATATACAATTCGGTACCCCCCGCCAAGCCGCCAAGAAGTTTATTGCTTACACGAGTCTAACTCGGTGCTACTTTGTCGCAATGCTGACACCGCATTTCGACAGGATGTAAATTGCGACAGTTCCCGCAAAAGAAACCAGAACTGCCGCGCCAGCACTTTCGCAGATACATGTCGAATCTGCGAGAATCTTTATACAAACAATAAAGTGCAGTTCAGTTCAATCCGGGAACAACCGAAGATCAGACGTCTTTCATTTTGAGAATCCAAGGCCCTGGAAGCTAACATCGAGGAACATTTTACACACCCTTCTCCACAGAAAAACCCAAGTGCTAAGCCAAGGCCGGGTATCAAAGTATATATCAAATGGTGAATATATATAATTTACTACACGAAACAAAGAAGCAAGTGCAAATTTTTACAAAATGCTTCAAATACCAACGCCAGGCCATACGCCCACACATCGCGGAAGTTCGTTACAAACGAGCAACAGGTTCGATGCGGTCTTCTGGCCTCACAACGTGTTCGGTGTTCGGTCACTGAAGCAAGTCAACCTAGAGTTGACACGCTGGACGCAACACGAATTGATTCGAATGGGTCACTGAAGCGTAATTCAACGGAAGTTCAGAGCCACCCTGAAGTAATTAAATAATTTTCTTTTCAAAAAGAAATAAATGAGTAAATAGAAACATACACATCGTACCCTTCTGGTATTGAAAATTTTAATTTAACTTCGTTTTTAAAATTTGTACACCAGCCGAAACATTCCTATTTAGCAATCAAAGAACAAAAAATATATAAATTAAACAATTATTAAGTTAAGACAAATAATAATCATTATTCTTTATTAAGTGCATCAGAATACGACTGATAATTTTTGAGTTTTGTTTAAAACTAAAGTACAATTTCACATTCAGATATTTATAGCGGCATTCCTACCGTTGGAAGCTCGGTATTATTTCCATGATTCACAAACCAATCAGTCTCCTCCCTTCGATCACGAAGGTGTTTGAGAGACTGATTGCTGCTCGGATGGTCCGGATTATGGAAGCGAAGGGTATCCTGCCCGAGCATCACTCGAGTGGTCGAGCAAATCCTATCGGCTTTCGAAAACAATGAGTACTGCAATGCAATCTTCTTAGATGTACTTAAGGCGTTCGAACGGGTGTGGCACTCCGGTCTCCTGCTCCAAATTAAGAATACGCGTCCTGCACCATACTTCGGACTCCTGAGGTCGTATCTCGAAAAGAGAAGATTTGCGGTACGATTCCACTCGGCTCTGTCAAACGAGCATAATGCGGCAGCCGGAGTACCACAAGGAAGTGTACTTGGTCCGCTGCTTCACTGCCTGTACAGCTACGACATGCCACGGCCGGACGTTAGTCTACCCGGGACGTCAATGTTGGTCACATTTGCTGACGACGTGTGTGTCACCTACAGGTCCTTCGCCGACTTCGCATCAACATTTGCGCAATGGGCAAGACGTTGGAACAATGTCATCAATGGTGACAAATCAGCAAATGTGTGCTACACACTGAAAATGAGAACACCACCGGCTGTGCTCATTGATGGCACCCCTGTCCCCCAGTCCAATTCAGCCAAATATCTTGGTGTAATATTGGATCGGAGACTAAACTTCTCGAAGCAAAAGAGTGCGTATACTTGCAGCAGCCACAAAGCACTTCTGGCTAATTAATTCGCGAAGTAAATTATCACTTTCCAATAAGGTGACAATATACAAGCGAATTATAGTGCCAATATGGAGGTATGGTTGTCAGATTTGGGGCCTGGCTTGCGACAGCCAAATTCGCCGCATTAAGGCTGCCCAAAACAAAATCGCCAGGACGATTACCGGCTACGAATGGTACGTAAGAAACACAACCCTGCACAAATACCTCAAGTTAGCCACTGTCTTTGAGGCAATAAACATGCAATCCAGCCGGTACCACGACAGGCTAGAGCACCACAGAAATCGCCTAGCCAAGGCACTGTCCAGAGCTTGCCAACCTAGAAGGCTCCACAGGAGACAGTCGATAATTGAATTGAACGTCTTGTGAATATAATGATAAGTGTTATATTTGTATTATTGTTTTGTACACCTAACTCATGTTAGCCAGCGCGCCTGTAAGGGCTGAATTAATAGAGACCAAAATGACAAAGTATTTTTTAGCTACCCCGTATGCCTTCATAAAGTAAAAAAAACCCTCCTGCCGTTATTTCTGTCAACGTTGCGCCTCGTGACTTCGCCACTTACCATCAATGCAACTAGCAACATCCACCTACTCAAGCCGCCATTCCGGCGAACCAGGTTGACTTAGATTCGTCCCTTAAAATTTAAGATGCATTAATTTTGCATTGTTCTTACAAGCGAGACGAACAAACCCTTATGTTCGAACTACACAATATCGCTTACTCCCAACTGCCAATTCAAAAAAATTTGCGAAATGAGAACGACCCTCTTCAAATTGACAGATACTAAGGAACAAGAACCAATACTTATAAAGACGAAAAAGGAATTATTTGTTAACACTTGCTTGAGTACATTTTTAACGGGCAATAAGGTCCATGAGACCAACCCCCAGGAAGCCTTTGAATGAGCCATAAAAGAAAGAGATATTTACTTCCATTAAAGTAAAAGGACACAAGTACCAGACAGCTAGAGTTTAGAGGGAAAACTCATCCACGTAGTGGATATCAAAGAGGATATCAGGGCAATCGGAACTTCGGACTATCGACAATATGCCCCGAACGAAAAGGATAACTTTCAACAAGGAAGGAATAACGTACCGGCTATAATGCCAAAAGACTATCAGACTAACCGCCATTATGAACAAGGAAGACCCAAAATTCAAACCCCAATAAGGCTAAAAGCTCATTTCACAATGTGGAACATAATTCAACCAAATTCGGACAAAATGCTCAATTGCATAATACAGACGAGGACTCAAATTTTTCACAAAGAGCCTCGAGAAACAAACAGGATACTTAGTTAAAAAAGAGCCCGGCTCTCCCATTCAGACCAAATTAACCTAAGAGACCCAATTTTAATTAAAACTGCACTTAACGTGCATTAGGCTTTTCAAAAAACAATATTACCTGTTTTCAAAGAATTTTCGGATAGCACTCGTTATCTACTAATTATATTCAAATTCCACCCATTTTTCGATGGACAAATCGGAATGGACATTCTTCAGGAACTAGCAGTAGTCGATATTTCAGAATAAGTACTAAAAACTCAACGTTTCAATATTAAAATCTACACAGAGAATAATACAACATCCGAACTTCATCTTCTTGACGAAACCTCTAAAAATGTAGTTAAGCTTTCCGTTAACTGTCCCGACACAAAGCAAATTTCGAAAGACATCGTCATATCAGGAGGATGTAATCAATTTAGCAAAAATTGTGTCTTGACTCAAAATTACAAAAAGTTCCAAAAGACAAAATTGACATTTTGAACTAACTGCGGACAGATCATCTAAGCACGGAAGAGTTTACAGCACTAAGAAATTCCAGGAACTCTTTCATCAGAGGGAGCTAACCTTACCTTCGCCAACATTGTGAAGCATAAAATCAGAACCACGGACATATTCTAAACAATTCCGATACAGTTCTTTAGGGAGAAAAGAAATTCAAAGACAACTCGCAAAACTTTTGAAAAAAAGACAAGACTATAATTGATAACGTAATTAACAACAAGCACAGTATGGAAGGAAACAAAACAAAAAAACGTGTGTTTTGAAAGTGAGCACAGCACAGAATACAACAAACTGCTCTCTCGCTTGTGCTCGCAACTCACTTCGCCCTCACTCTGACATCCTTCTAGCGATTGCACTTAAAAATGCATGCAGTAGTTTATCGTTCGTTCTCGTCGAATATCATCGCTTCGCTTTTCTTCTCGCGCCCACTCTGCCGCCAGCCTAATATAAAAATATGTAAAAATATCAACATATTTTTCAAAAGTTTGGGCGCGACAGTTTTGTGCGGCTTGTGGGCGTTAGAGTCGGAGTGGCTACATGGGTGAAAAAACTTGCCCTGCGTGCTTGTCTATAGAATCATGTTGAATCTCAACCTTCTAGATTTTATAGTTCCTGAGATACCGACGTTCATAGGGACAGACGAACATGGCTAGATCCACTCAGCTATTGGTTCTGATCAAGAACATATATACTTTATATAGTCGGAAAGGCTTCCTTCTGCCTGTTACATACTTTTCAACTGAATCTACTATTATTTTTTCTCTTTATTTTACTCTACGAGTAACGGGTATAAAAATGTATTTACTTTTTATTTCGGCCAGACAAAAAGCCCGTTTTACAAAACGAATAATTCTAACGATTTCAAATCGAAATCGTGAAACTTTTACGAATTCTATAACCCAAGCATTCCCGTATGATTTGCTTTTGTACAATAAGTATACACACTTTACATTTTGTGATTAGGTTTCATTCTACCAGCTTATTTCTAGTAATAAAAAAAAAACTGTCTGAAAAATGCTAAACATGTTATAATTTTATAAAACAATATTTATTTTAATAACTTAATTTTTCTCATTTTTTTAACATTTTAGAGATGGAATTGGAGATGGACAGCTTTATACATGTCTTAATTATGAAATTCCACAATTTGAAATGGTGTGTGGAAATCGCATAAAAATTTCATATATTGTAGTCCAAAAACGAATTAACACTCGCATCTTCTCGGTAAGTTAAAATGTAAATGACTCATTACATTAAAATTAAATTCGTTGTTAACATTTAAAATATAAGCTACGCTTCCGCAATTTGACACTCCACAGTACTAGTTTAAAAAAAAAACGCACCAATTACTTAGAGTATGAGGGTAAACTGAGGTAGTCGCGATCCGAACCGACAGTCTGCGTAATCGTCGATGACTTGGGAGTGCATTTAAAATAAATGGAAATAAAATTGTAAAATAATGTATGCTTTTTCTACTCTTACTCCCTCTCCTCCTTGCGTCTGTGTTTTATATTTTCATAAATTTCTTTAGATTTTTATTTCGGGTCCTCGTTTACGAACTTCATGAGAAGTGGTTCAAGGACAAACAAATATTTCCGTCTTAGTTCCCCACGTCGTCAAATATTTGTGTTTTTCGAATGAAATAAAAGCGAGTGTTTCAAAAGTGTGGCTTACCAAACTTTTTTTTTTTTTTGCCTGGTAAAGTTCCAAATAAAGTTCTATAAAAAGACGCTTTTACTAAATACATCGATTTGCTGAATATAATATTAAAGGTGTATCAGAATTGAAATATACCAGTAAGAAAGAATAAATTTGTATTACTATCAGAGAACTGCAAGAGTCGATAGAAATGTAAAAAACTAATACCTTATATTATCTTATACTTGTATTTTTTCATATGTTCTCAGCAGTTAAATTAAGAACAAGAGAGATTGTTATGGTCGAGTTCCCCGACTATCAGATACCCGTTACTCAGCTAGTGTGAATGCAAGCGCGAAATTTTATCAATTTTCTGGGATATTGATAAATATATATAATAAAATGACAAAAAAATTATAAATTGTTTAAAAGTGTGGGCGTGACCGGTTTTTGGCAAATCGATAGAAATTAAGCGACTTATAAAATTATGAATAAATATCCAACAATTTTTCAAGAATATGGGAGTGACAGTTTTATGCGGTCTGTGAGCGTGAAAAAAAGTTTTTTGGCAAATCGATATAAAGTTACAAGACTAATAAAATTACGAAAAAAATATCCAACAATTTTTCAAAAATGTGGGCTTGACACTTTGAAGATTGCAAACTCCAACACTGGAGGCGCTTAATTTAAACGATTGGAAAAAAACCATCACTTGAGCAAAGACTATAATTCTCAAATAGTGTTCCTTTGCACTATCGGGTCGAGCTCCGCTAGCTACTAACTGGCAATCTAATCTCACTTCTGTGGTAAAGCCGGGAGTTTCATTTACTTAATTTGAGTATGTTGAAGCCGCAACGAAACACGAAAGAGAAAACTTTTGCGTTAGCCGATCGGAACAAACACCGCTCATGTGGCAGAGCAAACTTTCCGTATTATGGAAAAAAGATGAAGATTCGGACTATTGAGTAAACAATCGAAATGAGTATTCAGTAACAAAGTGGAACGTGATTCTTGGAGCTCTGCTTTTGAAGCAGAATCCTTAGCAGATCTTGGTGGAACAAAATGTCCAATAATGAAGAGACCTGCCGCACTTGTGGATGCTGGAGTTAGTATGAACCACCACGTAGCTCCTTGTCTTTTATGAATAGGTATAGTATCTAGAGGTACCACTGGAGACTGCTTTCGGTCAATGGTAGTGGCTTGGTTAGAATTAATTGGAATACTTTCATAAATTTTCGAATCGGGGTCCATGAAGACCACAATGTCTACGATCGCGCGATTTACTCCCATACTTTCATCTTAAAATTGTATCCAAAAAATATACAATAGTGCTGGACGTGCTGAATCCAATCTCCCTAAGGACACCAGTGGCTCCGTTTACGAGACCATCTGGTGTATCTACATTGACTGCAATTAAATATTTGGCAGTGGTTTTTAAAGTCAGCGTAGTACACAAACCTTGTGTTTCATATGTTCTTAAGGCCCTAGCTTGTTCCACACATCTGTTCCTCTGCTCTAAGCTCTTTCAAACGGACTTAACTGAGTCTACAACTTACGAGTGAAATTGAGCAGTGGGGATCGAGTTGAGCTTCTCCCTATTAGACCGATCTGGGTCGTGGTTACTTGAGGAAAGATTAACTGAGTCATTTGGCACTTGCCTTTCATCGGAAATACGGGACCTAAGCAAGCTTACATCATCAGACGACATTTGGCTGGATGCCATGTTATTAAGTGCACTTGCAAACGATTGGTCATCTCGCTGTCACGTTATCTCTGTGAGTCAAAAAAACTAAAAGGACTCCACAGATACGATTCAAATATAGCACTGTGGATCATGCGACGGGGCCTGAAATGTAACGATCACATACGGGCCGCAACTGTCAAAGATCGCCGAACACGATAACCAAAATACCTCCGTAAGAAGTTTCTACGTTAGAACAAATTTGCTTTAGGCGAGAGTCCAAATGGGAAAACATTGTTACACCAACCATAGAAATTTCGTCTATTATTAGAATTTTAAGATCTATAAATCTTAAATGAAGGGTATTAACCAAATCCCTAAGCTGTGGACCCAGCCTGCTTTACAGGGAGAGAGAACATGGAATGAAGTGTGGATTCTCCGTCTCCGACAGTAGCTTTGCCGCACAGTAGAATTTTAACAGAAGTTGGGTCGCATCCTACTCTACCATTATACTCCTATACTATACTACTCGCACAGTAAAATTTTAATAGAAGTTGGGTCGCATCCTACTCCTTGAACAGGGAGTGAAAAGGGGGATATAAATCTACTTTTGCCGACACGTGGTGTTCCGCCCCCTAAAATGTTCGATTTGTCCTTGCATCAAGCAAGACTTGTGGAAGGAAAGTTATTTGCTCCAAATTTATAGATCTAACTAAATCTGCTAAGTTTAAATAAAGGGGATACAATTAGCGGAAGCTTTATTACCCGGATATTGTTATCTAATACCCTAAACTCCTCATTAAGTTCGCCCTCCTCTTCTTTATTGTCTTCTCTAGTGTCTGCCTTCATGCCCTTTGTAAGCGCGTCTTCTAAAGTATCTATAGCTTTAAACTTTTCATTCTCACTGTCAAAATCTTTACACTTTCGTTGAATGAAACTTTAGATGGTCGTTTCTCCACGGAGAATAGAGCAATACTAAAGATCTAAAATAGTTTATCCTATCTGTATTAATATTGAATGAACTATACATAATAATACAAGCGTAATTTCTTTCCCTTATATAAGGGAATACGGCTTCCTAGGCAGATATCTGAGTGCCTGAAATACACTTGTGATGAATCTTGAATTGCCTCTTCAAGCTGCTTACTCTCTAATTGTTTCTGATAAGACGCTATCCTTTCTTTCTTTCATCTTTTGTACCAGCTACAACACATCGAGCGACCGTGTAGGCTTACAAACAATAGGACCAACTGGGCGAGGTACAAAAAATATGTTTGTTCCCATACCGGCTTTTCTAGCCCCCTGAACACAGAGCAAGACATTGATCAGTTTGCTGGTGATATAGAATCAATACTTGTCGCAGCAGCAAAAGCGTCAACTCCACAAGACAACCATGATTGGAGTATAAAGTTTAACAAGACAAGTAGAGATATTGAACTGCTTGTGCTTGAAAAACGACGACATCGAAGGGAGTGGCATGAGCACAGATCACCTAACGCAAAGAGTAAATTAAAGCAGCTTCCCGCAGACTTACCAAAACGCTTAAGAAAGAAGAAGCGGACGCACAACTAAGGTACATCTCACCCCCACAGGCACAAAGAACTCGTTATGGAAAGACCACAGGAACGTACAAGCACCAACAGAAACGGTTGTACCTCTCCGTAACTCTACCGGAAATTGGTCTCGCAGTGACACGGACAGAGCAAGAGTCTTCGCTGATCATCTTAAAAAAGTATTTCAACCAAATCCAACCACTAACTCATTTACTCTCCCACCTTTAACTGCATCTGACTTAGCACCACAAGATCATGTAGAATTTCGGCCAAGCGAGATAACGAAAGTCATTAAAGAGCAACTGAAAACTGGAAAATCGCCTGGCTACGTCTTAATAACCCCGAAAGTGATAATCGAATTCCCAATGTGTGCAGTAATGCGAATCTGCTCTTCAACGCAATTACTAAAATTGCTGGCTGGATGGACTTATGTTTAAAATAATCAAACTGCTGCCTCAAAACATACATAAGCTTCTAAAGTCTTACCTATATAAAAGAGTGTTCGCGGTCAGATGCAGTTCAAGCATTTCAAGCGATTGTACTATAGAAGCCGAAGTGCCCCAACGAAGTGTCCTGGGCCCAATACTATACACCCTATACACGGCGGACATCCCAACAAAATACCAGCTAACGATATCCATATTCGCTGATGACACTGCAAAACTAAGTCGATCCAGATGCCCAGTAAAAGCTACGATGTAACTAGCACGCCACCTAACTTGTGTAGGACTTGCAAATTGGCACATACGAGTAAACGAAGGAAAGTGCGAAATTCATCTGGACAAGCGGCTCACCTGGCAGAAACACATAGAGGCCAAGACGACGCACCTCAGACTAAAAGGAAGGGATCTACACTGGCTTATAAACGTTAACTCTCCCCTAAGCTTGAAGTAAAAAGTCCTTTTATATAACTCCGTTTTAAAACCCATATGGACCTATGGCTCCGAGCTATGGGGCAACGCATCGAAAAGCAACATCGACATAGTACAGCGAGCACAGTCTAGGATTCTGAGAATCATTACTGGAGCTCCATGGTATCTTCGGAACGAGAATATACACAGAGACTTACAAATTAAACTTGTCATTGAGACAATAGCAGAGAAGAAAGTAAAATACAATGAAAAACTAGCCTCAAATCCAAATCCTCTTGCAAGAAAACTTATTCGAGTATGCAGCCAAAGCCGACAGCACCGGCACGACCAACCAGCTCAGCGTTAAATTTGTTAGGCCAAACAGCACGAATCATTTCATAAAATGATATTTAGTTAGTTTAGATTAAGATTTGAAAACTTATTATTCCTAAGTAAAAGGGAAGATTCAATAAATAAGCAAAACATGGAAAAAAAATCCTCTTGGCATAAGCGATCTGCCAACTCTCGTAGACATCGGACTGCTAAGAAAGGTGCTGCCGATGTGCCATAAGTTACGGTTGTTAACTGAAACTCACTGATCGCCAATTTTGCATCATTTCTCCATTGGATATATTGGTATTCTTGGTCTTTCTCAGCAACCTTTATTTGGCGATACATTTTTTTTAATGTCAGCTACCATAACATATTGCCACTTGCGCCATTTAATTAGAATATTGAATATATCCTTTTGAATCTTAGGACCAGCTATAATAACGTCATTTAGACTTAGTCCATTAGTCGTCTTTGCGGATGCGTCAAAAACTACTCGTAGCTTCGTAAATATTTTGGTCGCGATGGAAGGAAGAGTACTTGACGTTGCTCCAGAAGCGCTCCAAGTGGCGCACCCCAAAGCCTGGCGTAGCCGTGGACAAGGTCGTTCTTGTTAAGGACGAGAATCTACCCCCAATGAGATGGCCTTTGGCGAGAGTCATGCAGTTGATTCCTGGCAGAGACGGCGTCGCTCGAGTTGCAGAATTGAGGACCGCGTCTGGAGTAATAATGCGGGCAGTAAACAAGCTGTGTCTGCTTCCCCTTGAGGACTCTGTTGGAAGCCAAGCTTCCAACGGGGGGAGGATGTTGGGTCATGCAGCCGCCAAAACTGTGCAGTAGACTAATCTCATACTTTTTAATATTGTAAGCCGACGTAGTCAGTGGTAGCAGTTGCGATGCCCACAGTGCAAACCGCTGTTCTCGCACGCATTTATCTGTACGGCGCTCATTCCTTGTTATTTTTGTTATCTACCTACGTTAAGCTTGGGCGCTGCATTTCGGCTGTCTGTCCCGCCAATTGCCACTTCTTCGTTTGTCGGAAGAGACTAAACTTGTGCATTCGATATAGCTATTTGTCAGCCCTAGCTGCTGTAAACAATTCGCGAAATAAACAGTATCGTAAAATAAACAAACTTTCTTCGGGTATTTATTATTCGCAACAGCTATTGAAAAAGCTTAATAGCTAAACAATCAGTGTAGATGACATCTGTTTAAAGATTATTATTGAAACCCTGTATTACGAAAGAAGTTAGCTCCAAGAGGTTAGTGGTTGTTGATCTGCGTTTCATAAAACCGTGTTGACACGGTGATATGATTGATCTACAAAGGTGCTGCAAATGAAGAGTGATAACATTTTCAAAAAGTTTTGGGATAGCCGACAATTTAGAGATTCCTCTGGGACCTGGCGAATAAACCGGTTTAACACGCTGAAGATCGTAAAGCAGTGAGCTTTCGGTTATAAAAAAAAAATTGATTCGACTTAGATACCGCATAAGAGTATGGCTGTTCGGAATGAGGTAAAGTTGAATATGTTGTGTGAAAAAACTTGGCGAATAGATCGGTTCTTGTCTGTTCCGATGTTACCGTAGTATTTTCAAAAAAGCGAGGAAGGGTAAGAACTTGTTTTTCGCTTAGTGCTAACGAAATTATAAAACTGTTTCGGATCCTGTGCAAACTGTAACTAACAACGGTTTAAATAATGTTTGTAGCACTGAGCATTAAGAACGGTAAAGTTTAACCGAGCGCTTAAATATTTACAAAGGATAGACTGAGAACCGGTATTATTAAATCTTATATAAAGTCTGGCCTTAACATTTCTTAGGTGTGTCAACTCTTTTATTGTACATCGGAACACAACAGTCAAAAAATGATTTAATTGCGGTATAAAACATATTAATCGCATCCGCCATTATGTTGCAGGAGTAAAGATCGGACCAATTAAAGCCAGCTATAAAATTGTTTAGCCTCCGAAAATTTGACTTGCGAAAACAGGGAATTCGCTTTGTTGACTTCTCTGAATTTACTTTTAATACCGTACCTATGTCGATTGCCACCTCGAAATTAGGAAGATATGGATCTTCATGTTGACTAAGAGGTGCTACCCTGGACAGAAATACACTTTCACTTGTTACAAAACATAGGTCCAACAGTCGACCAAGAGAGTTTGGAATATAATTAACTGGCGACAACGATAAGTCGAGCAAGCCGTCAATAAAGTCATGTTGTGCTAAAGGGAGAAGGATATTCGATTGTTTTTCTGGGGACCACATTGTGCCAGGTATATTAAAATCTCCTAGAACTACCAATTGGTAGTTTATTCAAGATGGATTGGACAGCGGACAGATTATTCTGATATTCTGGGAATTCAGAAGATGGCGGAATATACGAGCACGTAATATAAACTGATCTGTCGGAAAAAGACAGCTTTTTACACATAAGAATTCCGAGTTACGGGATTCTTCCAAAAGTAACTCTTCCGACTCGAGGGTAGATCTAACCGCAATTAAGACTCCACCTCCCCGTCTGGAGGGACGGTCAAACCTATATATCGTGTACATACCTGGGAAGACTTCGGAGTTAAGTATCTCCGGTTTTAACTCTGTGAGCACTATTATATGGGATGCAAATGAAAAACTATCACAATACAATTTGCTTAATTTACTACGCAAGCCTCTATCATTTTGATAGGAGATAGTAAGATTCGTTGTTAGTTATCTTGAAAGATGATATGTCCCTAGCGTAAGATAAGTTAAATTTTTCCACTTTTATATTATCGGCTTTTTTTTTATCTTGTATATAAGACAATACATCAATGTTTGATCAGGGGAAAGCCGAGAAACGAAAATTTGTTTCTTTAGTGGAACCACCGCGAGGGGTTGCAGGCCCTGCAGATTGTATTTCTGAAGTGCAAATTTGTGCCGGTAGTCCGTACTCAATGTTCCCTTGTGGTGATAAACTAATCGAGACAGGTGGAATCACTGTTTGAGAAACCAGTGCAGACAATTCGGAATCTTTAGCAATCCCAGGGTGCGGTCCCTCCACAGCGGATGCATTGTCTGTAATCGTCTCATCGGCTTCATCTTCCAATTCCCAAAAGCAGGTCCTTTAGATTTATTGTTGTAGTGGAACTTATAATTTTTTGTTTTGCTGCTCGAGTTATATTTTCGGACACAATCCATTCAAGTCTGGTTTTTGGTCCCAAGATTCCTTTCACGGTTTTTATTTTCTCCATCATAATCAGGGGAAATAGATCCACACCTATCACCATTTCAATTCTGCTTGGCTCGTTAAATCGTGCATCTGCTAGCCTGTAGCCCTTCCACTCTTTGTTGATATCAATATCAAACTTTTTGCTGGGAAGGGCTCTATGGAGTGTTGGTAAAACCAATGCTTCCGTTGATGTTTTAAAGCTGCTTGGACTTTTGGTTTGATCGTCAGGTGGACGTAGACGTTTTTTTTTTTTTTTTTTGATAATTGAGTAGTCTGGGAGATACCTTCGACCTCTATAGTACTCCTTATTCTGGGAATGCTTTATATTTGTGCTGCTTCCTCGGAAATCAGCGTCTTCTGGGATCCACCGTCAATAAGCCCCCTCAACTCGTTGTAACCTCCAGCTTTGTTTTTCACTAAAACTACAGCTGTAGCCAATAGTGTGTCTTGGCCTTGCTTAAGGCTATTGCTGTTGATACTGCGTTTTGTGTCTTCATGAAGACGGCTGTTGTGTCCTTTGGAGCATCGATTGCACGTAATTTCCTTTCTGCAGTCGATAGCATTATGCTTTCCAAAGCATCTAAAGCACATGCTGTTCTTTTAAACGAATTCTTTTCTTTTTTCGATTGATTGTGCTCTGAATTTGAGACACTTTCCGCAGTAGAATTTCTGCTAAAATTACGTCAGCAGAGCTTTTTATTTTTCCTTTTCCTATGCTCTCAGTCGCAGTATCCAAAAACTTCCTTAAATTTTTCTCATCAAGCACTCCAGTTCCATTTATTTGTTGAAGTGTTGGGAGAATATTTTTCTGCTATTCTCATAGCGTTTGCAGATAAGCTCCCACGCTGCTGTATAGATAGCCACTGATCCCGTTATCAAATGGCTAACCACCATTTGAGCTTCTCCTTTTAAGCAGGCTCTTAAATATGCCAGCTTCCTTGTGTTGCTGAGATCCTTCCTGCTGTCTATCAGAGAACAGCTCGTTAAATGTTGGCCAATTCTTCGCATTTCCATTGAACGTTGGAAGGTCCACTTTTGGGAGTTCTGGCACGTCGTAGTTTGAACTTTTGAACTGTTCCAACTTCATTTGAAGTACCATCTTTAGTGCGGCAACTTCAGATTGCAGAATGTCTGCCTCATCTTGATCAAAGCAGTTTCAGTGTGTCCGCCACGTTGGACCAATGACTTTTCATCATTGCCAGCTGCTTGATTAGTTCAATCTCACTTGAACTATCTAGGGTTTCGTAGATAAGGCTCATCTGTTGCCTTACCCTGTCCGCTCTTCTATCCACCAGTTAAACCAGATTATCTACTGGACTGGAGCTCCGAGCTGATGCGGTCGGATCAGATAATGTTGATCCGCTTGGATTATTTATCTCTTCAAGTGTTTCTACCTTTAATAATGACTCCTTGTAGGCCTTGATAGCATCCATAGTTTTAATAAATATTTTATCATTAAAATATTGATGATCGCCAACTCCCAATTTTACCAGCGCATTGTTGTTAGTAGTAAATCGGACTACCAATACTTCTATTGCTGGTATAGATGCCTTTTCCTTGATGGCTTGCAGTATTTTTTCTGCAGCTCTCCTTGTTCTTGCATCAATTTCACAGATCTTTCCGACAACATCTTGGGAAAACAATCACTGTGACTTTTCTGTGCTTTCTGCTTGTATTCTTTGGAGTGATCCGTTGGAGGATTTTTTGATTAGTCGCCTAGTTGACCTAGGTGTGCCTCGACTCACAGCGATTGATCAGCCAAGAAAAAGCACGAACACAATGTTTCAACTTATAGTCCTAGTACTTTAAGGCGTGGTCTTTTATTCTTTGTTTCTTACCACTGGTGGGGGAAACAACAGATTCACTCGAATAACCTTGCTCTTTTTACTTTGAAGCGCTGGTTTTTTTTCTGTGTTTCTTACCACTGGTGGGGGAAAACAACAGAATTTCTCGAAGGACCAAAATGTTCACACTATAAACTTGTGCGTACACTTAATGATTGCTCGACGAAGGTATTTGATTCTTGCTCAGCCGCGCTATGCACTGTATTCAAGCGTCTTCCCTACGGCGGTGAGTATCGACAGCTTGTTCAGTAGCATGAAACTCGGGATCCAAGCGTCATTCTCTACGGCCAGAAGTATTTTGAACTTGCTCCATAGCCCGATTCTCGGTATTAGAACAACGACAACTATCGGATGTTTGCTCCATAGCTCTGTGCTATTTTTTTGATATATTAGACAACGACGAGTATCTGTGGCTTGTTTCCGCCTCCCGAAATACGGGAGCCAAGCGTCTTGACCTTCTATACGTTGTATTAATGCCCTGGCTAAAATATCTTCTCTTCACATACGTTGAGAAGGTGAATTTATTAACCTCTCCACCTCTGAATACTCTTTGTTTTCCCCATTTACCCTATTTCTCAACATTTGCCGTCTAGCGCGTTGAGAAGCAGTTGATCTCAAAGGCATTATACAAATTTTAAACTTATTAAAAAGGTGTAAATATAAAAGGCTCTCTTGAAAGGCCTAATTCTTATATTTATATAAAAGAAAAACGTGGGATATTCAGAAGAAATAAAAATGGGAAAAATTTGAATAATAAAAGCATACGAGTATGTCTTTAAAAAAGCGTATGCCTATATAGTTTTTAACTTAATTAAATTATTAGAATTATAAGTTTAAGTTTTTAAAAAGACTCAAACAAAACGACAAAAAAAAGACTCAAAACAAACGGCCTAGCAACAGCGAAGACAGCCGCGATGCAGGAAGAATCAAGGGCACAGGGGTCGAACGGGAACGGTGCGGACGTCGGACAGGCACGAAGAAGACGCACCGCTAACTAACGGTACCGCTCTGGACCTTGGACTCGAGTTGACTAAAGGCACAGAGGTCGACCGGCGTGCACAGAGAGGACGAACCGAGAAGTAACGGTACAACTGTTGGTCCTTGTACCCAAGCGGGCCGTGCGCAAAAGAGAAAAAACCGGGATCCCCGCGGCCTATAAAGGGAGGTCGCAAGTGCAGCTCGAGGCAGCCAGTCTCAACACGCGAGGAGCCGTACGTACGCGAGGATAGTCGAGGAGAGTACCGGCGCGAGTCGAGCGTTCAGCGCGCAGTCGGCACAGAGTCTGAAGGCGAAGGAGGTGGTCAGTTAGTCAGACCTCGCGTGGAAGAAGGTAGTGAGACGGAGCGTTGAAGGATGGAGTTCGTGAGCAAGCACGCGCGGATAAGTCGGAAAGGAATAAACAGTGGAAGCGTCGGTCAGAAAGAGGGCGGCAGGACACGGAAGGACGAGCACTGCACGTGAAGAGTGATCCTGGGAGTGGAGGAGAAGGACCTGACGTGTCTGAAAGGGTCAGTGGAGTCAGTGGTCAGCAAAGGTGGTCCCAGGTCGAGCGTTGCCTCGTCCGTGGACGATACACCCTGCCCCATAACATCCTAATCCCGGTCGGACCGACACGTCGTCCGTTGTCAAGGAGTACACGGCACACAGAAGGCAAGGCGTTGTAGGCGAAACACATCGCAGGAGCAGCGAGATCACCGGAGGAGTCAGTCATAAAACAGTAAAATAAATCGACTATAATAAGAACCATCTGCTTTTCCTTGGTCGGGCAATCACACAAATCATAAATTTGGTGGGACGAACGCACAAGCTACCTGAGCTAGCCGTTGCAATCCGTAGCGAGCAGACATAGAAAATCAGTTCGTTACACAACTTAACTAATAACTTAATCAATAGTCTTATGAGTGCACGTCTTCAAAAAGACTTAAAATTTTAACACTCATAAGATTACTATATACACCGAGTAAGTGTATAAATAATATTATAAGAGTAAGCCATTAAATGGGCTCAGCTCTTATAAGTACACTCATGGTAAAGTCAAGGGGGAAAGTCATTAAGTTAAAAAACGGAAAAAACATCTATATTTTTGATACTTAGAAATAAGCGCCGCACCGAGACAGCAGCAGGCCAAACGGCGTGAACGTCAACTAAAGGAGCAACAGAAACATTATTGATATTATAGTTAACAATTGATAATTACATGGTTGTTACAACGTTTTGGGTTTCCTTCAAACAACTTTCGGCTTTACTCCACGCTTGCAACTGTCACTGCTAAATTTCACACACTGAATGTCGCCTTTTCTGTTATTTCTTGTCTTTCTGCTTTTACTACTGGACCTGCTTGATTTGCTTCTCTTACGTGAAAAATACTTTCTTACATGTATGCTTCTATTTATTGAAAAATTTAATTTTTACGTATTTATTGGCTAGTAAAAAGACCTTAAAAACTTTAAAAATCAATTAAAAATGGCACTTGACTCTATAGTAGCAAAATTTAGTCTTAGACTGACTGACCTTTATATTTACTATTCGCTTTCTCAAAAAAAAAAGCGTTGGAAAGCACACTAAGCTAAGTGCGTGCTCTTCATCAATTTAGATAAAATTAATTAAATTAATAATAATTTATTTAACACCAGATCACTAGATTTATATTAAATTATTGAAGAGTACGTGGAAGAAACAAAAAATTTCATAATAGTACGAATAGCTGGTATATTTTACCAAAGACACTAGAATAACAAGATGCGTAACGGCCATACATTGGTTTGGCACTATGCAGCCACTTTTTTGGTGACGGCCAAAATTACTCTCTTTCCGCTCACTCCCGCTGAGAGCGTAAGAAATCTAAAAATATAATTTGCTTGCTTGTGTGAGTAAAAACAAGAGACGAGAACGCGTATAAGTGTGCGTGTTGTAGAAGACGATTTTCGGGCCGAAATCAATTCTGACCGAAGAAACGAATTTACATGGTACATATTAGGGTAGTTTTTGCCAATTTCCTAGCAATATTATAAAATAAACAAATTTTTAAAAATTCGCGCCCTGACTATTATAATTTTAAAGCTTTTTAAATTTGTTTGTTAAAATCGCCGCTCGAATTAGGTACGGTTTACACATTTATATTTATGTTTAATTCTAATTTGTCCCTCATCTGACAATTTTTTTAAAGCGAAATATTTTTTTGAAACACTTTTAATGTTAATGTTACATCATATTAGGTCAAATGATTTAATAAATATACTAAATAATTAAATATGATAACTGTTTATTGCAAAAGTAATATCAAAGACACTAGAATTATTCTAGTGTCTTTGCTTTGTTCATATCTTGAGGCACGAAGTGCGGACACAAGCACTCAACAATCATTGCCTTATTAATTTTTCACACGCCGCAAGATGAATACTCTAATGACAAATATTCTTATATAAAGTCATTTTTGAAATTTATTTTTGTGATAATACGTACATAGATTTGGCTATTTCTAATCTATTTTCAAATAAAAATAACGTTAAGGCAATGCAAAACAAGAATTTTTCGCATGGTGCCAATTGATCAAAAATAATATAGATTTAAAGTCTAAGAACTTCTGTGGTGAAGGACATATTTTGTCAAATTTACAATGCATGAGCATACGTGTGCACACATACAGTTGTCTGCTATCACTTTGTGCGTTGAAAAGAGCTGTTCGCTGTAGCGCTCTTCGCTCTCTCGCTCTCTAACAAAAATTCGAGAGAGCCTGGAGCCACCTCTAGAGCCACGGCCAAAAAATCGTGTGCCACAAAATCGTATGGCGTTACGCATCTTGTTATTCTAGGGTCTTTGATTTTACTATAGCTAAGGAAGGTAAATGAAAGGTCAAAAATTTCGATGTCAACAGAATCGTCCCCTCTCTCTCATTATAAAGACTAATTAAATTATTTAAAAAAATTCAAAAATTTTTCAAAAATTTGGTCGTGGTTGTCTATACAATCTGTATGTATCTCAACGACATACGACATACAAACGGACTGACTGACTGAAGGACAGACAGAAGGAATTGGCCAGATCGACTCGGCTATTTATCCTGATCAAGAATATATTTAATTTATATGGAGGGAAACGCTTCCTTCTACCTGTTAAATACTTTTCAACGAATCTAGTATACCCTTTTACTATACTAGTTATGGGTATACGAATTTGACACCCCAAATTTTGAAAAATGTTTTTATTTTTCTTCGTTTTGATTGTCTTTCAAATTTCGATCGATTTACCAAAATCACGCCCACGCCCCTCCGTACACCTACAAAACGCCCAAATCGGTCACGCCCTTACTTTGAAGCAATTATAAATTTTTTTCTTATTTTATTTCCCAATGACTATCGATATCCCAAAAAAATTATGAGTAACGGGTATCTGATAGTCGGGGAACTCGACTATACCATTCTCTCTTGTTTTAGATTTCTTTTGAAGTTGGCCACACATTCAACACCCAATTCCTAGAAACCCAATAAACCACAATAATTTTTAAAAAATGTTTTCCATTTTAATATTTGTTTTTGTTTTTCAGAATTTTAAGTAATTTAAAAATTTCTATTTTGCACTTGGACTGACGGATTGTCTGAAAGTCGAAAAGCTCGACTATATCGACCCACTTGTTTAGGATAAGCTTACCATCACTCATATTTATAATTGATTTAAGTATTTCTTTAGCCATCGTCTTGTGAAACACTAAAAATTTTACGACTCCAGTACTCGGACTAAAAATGTTTTCATATTCGAAGGTTTTGATGAAAATCCAAAATACCCGTCCATTGATTTATAAAAACAAACTATCACTTCTGTCTTTAATTTGGACCGTAACAACTTTGTTTTGTATTTTTAGGGTAGCGGCATTCATCTAGAAAACCCATTGCCAGGAACTGTCGTAGATCAACATATAACAAAATCAAATATGTATGATTTTTTTTTGGTTTCGCAATTGGTACGACAGGGTACTGTAACCCCAACTCATTATGTTGTTCTTCGAGATGACTGCAATTATGGACCCGACATAATTCAAAAACTAAGTTACAAACTTTGTTTTTTATATTACAATTGGGCTGGTACAGTACGAATTCCAGCTTGTTGTATGGTGAGTCATAATTACCACTTAATTTTTTTTAAATCCACCATGATAACACAAGATACCATTAACGACTTTACTAGAGCGCTTTGATTTGCAGAATCGTAGATGGCATCATTAGGTAAATTTCTTAAACTGAGATTAGAAAAAAGTAATAACAGATAGCTCATTTCGAGCGAAGGTGTAAGTTGTTAGTTGTATAAAGGTCTGAAGAACAGATCATTTTAAAAATGTTTGTAGTTCATTATTGTTTATGTTTAAAAAGTCACAAAAACAAGTGCTAAAATAAAGCATACTTAAGCTATCCGTTCTTCATCATTATCAATAGCCGAGTCGTTATTGCCATGTCCGTCATTTTGTCTGCCCAGCGATGCTCTTGAAGTTTGGGCTGTTGAACCGTTTGTTGAAAACAAGTGTCCCCCAAATCCAACTCTTCTAGACGTGAGAAAAAAAGTTCTGTATCATTTTTACATACCCGTTCGAATTCACTGTCACTGTAACCGCATTTTCCTCAAAAAACCACGGACCAATAATTTCACCTGCAAAAATTGCACACGACCTGTGACCTTTGGTGAATGCAAAGGCCTTTCATGCAATTCTCGAGGGTTGGTGTCAGCCCAGTAGCGAATGTTTTGTTTGCCATTCCGAAATGCAGGCTGTGTTTTAATAAGCAAACATCCGCTTGAAACGTAGGCCTCAACGGCAAAGGCACGCTCCTCAATATTCCAACTCATGGCAGTAGCTCCTCTTGAACGGGACCACTAGCGCTCCGCTATGACATCAACTGACTGAATGGCGCGCATTTTAAAAAAGAAAGTTATGCCGCACATAGGTCGTACGCGGTAGGACTAACGGGTAGTCGTTGGAACGCGACGAGTGCTTATCTTCGACTGTAGACCACGAAATATCAGCGGGATTTTTATGATTATTACATATTGTATTATGTATAAAAGATCATTTTGTCGGATACACTGATGATGAATTCTTATGTTCGTGAAGGTGATCCACCTTCCTTGGTTAAAGCAAAGACCCTAGAATAACAAGATGCGTAACGCCATACGATTTTTTGGCCGTGGCTCTAGAGGTGGCTCCAGGCTCTCTCGAATTTTTGTTAGAGAGCGAGAGAGCGGAGAGCGCTACAGCGAACAGCTCTTTTCAACGCACAAAGTGATAGCAGACAACTGTATGTGTGCACACGTATGCTCATGCATTGTAAATTTGACAAAATATGCCCTTCACCTTAGACGTTCTTTGACTTTAAATCTATATTATTTTTGATCAATTGGCACCATACGAAAAATTCTTGTTTTGCATTGCCTTAACGTTATTATTATTTGAAAATAGATTAGAAATAGCCAAAACTATGTACATATTATCACAAAAATAAATTTCAAAAATGACTTTATATAAGAATATTTGTCATTAGAGTATTCATCTTGCGGCGTGTGAAAAATTAATAAGGCAATGATTGTTGAGTGCTTGTGTCCGTACTTCGTGCTTCAAGATATGAACAAAGCAAAGACACTAGAATAATTCTAGTGTCTTTGATATGACTTTTGCAATAAACAGTTATCATATTTAATTATTTACTATAATTATTAAGTCATTTGGCTTAATATGATGTAACATTAACATTAAAAGTGTTTAAAAAAAAAATATTTCGCTTTTAAAAAATTGTCAGATGAGAGACAAATTAGAATTGAACTTAATAAATATAAATGTGTAAACGGTAGCTAATTCGAGCGGCGATTTTAACAAACAAATTTTAAAAGCTTTAAAATTATAATAGTCAGGGCGCGAATTTTTAAAAATTATTTTATTTTATCATATTGCTAGGAAATTGGCAAAAACTACCCTAATATGTACCATGTAAATTCGTTTCTTCGGTCAGAATTGATTTCGGCCCAAAAATCGTCTTCTAGCACAACACGCACGCACGCGTTCTCGTCTCTTGTTTTTACTCACACAAGCAAGCAAATTATATTTTTAGATTTCTTACGCTCTCAGCGGGAGTGAGCGGAAAGAGAGTAATTTTGGCCGTCACCAAAAAAGTGGCTGCATAGTGCCAAACCAATGTATGGCCGTTACTCATCTTGTTATTCTAGTGTCTTTGGTTAAAGCCCGTATCGCTCGGTTCGCATCGGTTCCTCTAGCGACTGTTGGCAACCTTCGACAGGCATATCAGCTTCGGTTTCTGATCAAAAAGCTCTGCATATTCTACCGACACATCAAATTTTAGATTTCGAATCCGTGTGTCTTTGATCCATTGGCGTTCTCTGCGGTTTCTGTGTGGTCACCGCTGTGACAGTGTTTTTTTGGAGCTTACAGTCGAAAATTCCTACGAAGTCCACAATGTGCCAATTGATTGCTCAAACTTCCTAGTATGCATTTTTTCAAGGGGTTTCAATTCAATCTTATTTAAACTTTCTTTCTGCAGCTTCCCCCGACAGCTCTCCGATGGTGGCTTCGGGGGAGGTTAAGGTATGCTAGTGGCGTCACCGCTAAGTTCTCCCCCATTCAGACGGAACGCAAGCCATAAGGACAGTATGGCCGGAGTTACGGTAGGTAGCAACGGTTTGGTGGTGAATGTTACTTTATATTTCTTCAGCATTTCGGTGGCGATTTCCAATGCGAAGAAGCCGGCAATCAGGATGTAGATGATTGACATGTGTGTTGTGCCGTCGATGTGCATCATTGCGACATTCCATTCGGTTTTAAGTGTATTCAGGTTCTCCTACGGGTATAATCTTTACCTCCTCGGCTTTGATTATGCACAACGACACCGTTCTGGCGATTCCTAGTTCGATTTTTGCAATACACTGGTCGTCGGTTAGCGGAGCAATTATTAGTTCCTGGGCGTTTGTCTCTCTTCTTTTCATTCCGAAAGAATGAGCTCAATGTTTCGTTTAGTTTCGTTCAGTTTGGTTGTGCGTTTTCCGGCGATTTCCCCTTAGTGGGTTTTGACTTCTGGATAAAATTTACTCTGAAACTCATGGCGCTTGTTCCAGAAGTCATGTTCATTATTAAACTTGAATATTTTTTTCGAAAAAATGAATAAGACCACTAAAGACTTCGAACGGTGTTAAGTTCGTGTTCGGTTTTGCAAAATTACAAAGGCCTCGTGGAATTCCTCGTCAAAGACCTTCCACTTTTCATTGGCTTCGTAATTCGCGCAAAATCTTTTAAATTTTTCCTGTAATATCCTGAGTCCCAGGAAAGATTTGATTTGTCTGCGAGACTTGGGGGAGGGAAATTCTTTGATGGCGGCAATTTAATGCGGGCTCGGTCTGATACCCGCCTGGGTAACCAGTAGATTTTATTTATTTATTTTCGAGGGAAATACGACTTGGTTAGTTTAATTTTCAGGTTGGCCGTACGTAGACACTTGAAAACAGAGCTGATATGAAGGATATGCTTTTTTAGTGAGACGGAGAATAAAATGTAGCAGGGGCGTTTCTTGGACATCCTATGGAATGCTGTATTGGCCCTGTCTTCGGGATTCATTTGGATTTGGTGGATGACTTGCCAAGTCCAAGGTAGTAAATACCTGGCGCGGCCCAGGCATTCAACAATTTCGTTGTTACGGTAGAATGCTTAACCGCATTCGAGAAGGTACGAGTTTTCTTTTCAGCAGACTGAAAGCAGTGCCTGTTTTTCTTCTGAGTTTAACTGTTTCGCTTGGATACGGTCGGTTGGTCGTTCATGTTCTGTAGGGTGATCGAGCCTCAACGTCATTCATCCTCGTTGTAGGGCGCAACCTCTATCGGTTGGTCTAGACAAAGTGTTTGTTCGTCCCCGGATTTATTGGTTACTTCAAAAACGGTGTGTCCGTCGATGGCTATATAAAGGCCATTCGTGATAGTGAGATGTTTCTCAATTCCCACAGAATTGAAAAAGAAGTCTTCCTTATTTGTAACCGTGGGAGGCTTAACGCAACACATTCTCTGTGTAGAAGCTCTTTCGAGCTCAACTTTTAATTTCTCGATATCTATTTTTGCCTTACGTCTTCTAGGGAAGTCTATACCGAGGAGCCCGTTGAAGTAAGAGTGGAATTTAATGATAAGGTTTATATATCCAAACTCTCTCGGTATAGGTAGTTGTCTTTTTTAATTTATTATTGTCCATCACCACTGTGATCCTAATGTCTTCGACCAGTGTTTGAGTAATTTCTTGTGGGATGGTATTTCTTGGGTCGACAAAGGAGTATGTGGAAACAGTGTCGATGAGGAGGGGTCAATGAGGATGTGAGGGTCAATCAGGGTTAATATTACGTAGGGAAGGGCTGAACTATGTAAAAGTTTGTACTGGATTCGTTGAAGAGTATGTAACAGGAAGAAGAAAGCTTTTCAGACTATATAAAGTATATATTCTTGATCAGATTTAATAGCCGAGTGGATCTAGCCATGTCCGTCTGTCCGTATGAACGTCGAGAACGTTGACACGCCCACTCTAATGCCCACAAACTGCACAAAACTGCCACGCCCACAAACCGTCCAAAACTGCCACGCCCACATATTTGAAATAAATTTTAAATTTTTTGTTATTTTATTCCCCAATATCTATTGACATTCCAGATAAATGATGAAATTCCGCGTTCTCATTCACACTAGCTGAGTAACGGGTTTCTGATAGTCGGGCAACTCGACTATAGCGTTCTATCTTGTTTTTTACTCAAGTCGGTCGAGGCTTCGAGGCTTGTCGGCCTTCGAGGCCGCCTTGGGGGTCCGTTAGGTGGTCCTGGCTGAAATTATCACGGCCGTTGTTGGGGTGGGGTCTTATGTATAGTTGTTTGGCGTATAGTTGGGGTTTCGTTCAAAGCGTCCTTTCGGTCTGTTCTGGGACGTGCTGTTGCGATCAAAGTTGGGGTTATAATTATTATTTATCTGGTTCATAAATATTATTTAAAAAAAAAAGAAATTAATTGATAGCCATTGGTAAAAAGGCTGAGTTAAGTTTATTTATTAGATCATCAATGGTAACACAGTTTAACGTTGGAATTAACGTCAAAAACATTGCAAATGAGTTTATTGTGTCGCGACAAACTTTGTATTATCAAATTAAAAAGTTTATGAAACATAATGACTCAAAAAACCTTAAAAGAACAGGTCCTAAGCGCAAAATAACTATCGCTGACGACAAAATCCTTATACGGGAATTTAAAAAAAATTCCTCTCGCGAAGCCCCAAGCCTTTGCAACGCAGTGGAATTTGACCGCTAGCCTTCCGAAAAGTGAACGTAAGGCAATCAGTGAGCGCACAGTTCGTCGACGGAACAGGAACAGGACATGAAGTCTAAGGATGTGAATAAGCTTAAAGGGCTGAAATTTGCAAAGGAACATCTAGAGAAGCCGAAGTCTTTCTGGAGAAGTGATTAATGGACGGATGAAAGCTCTTTCGAGTATAACTCGTCAAAACAAAAATTTTTTGTAAGATTTGTTTGTCAGAAAGTGAGCCATGGTGGAGGCACTGCCATGGTGTGGTGATGTATTGACTACAATGGGGTGGGTGCCTTGGTCCCTATATCTGGCGACCCTAAACGAAAATGCAGTTCCTTCTGGAGATAGGCTAATCGGGGAATCATTTATCATGAAACAAGATAATGCTCCATGCCACAAAGAATGATAACCAAGTTCCTAAAGGATGTTGGCGTTACCGGCTTGGACTGGCCACCTCAAAATCCAGATTTAAATATTATTGAGAACATCTGGTCTCTTTTAAAACGCAAAAGAACAGTTTCGGTACATACAACTTGATAGGATAAGATTTCTGAGCTCACTTCCCTTTGGAAAGAGATATCTCTAAATATCCTTCACAATTTGGTGGATTCAATATAGGACCAACTCAAAAAGTTATTGATGCCAAAGGAGGATATATATTTTATTAATTGTTTCAATAAGGAGCTAATCCAGCTTCATTTAAACATATTTTCAATGAATTGAAGGCCTGTCAAAATCCTTATGCCGAAACAAAAAATCATCATATTTCATTAAGTTGTTTATAACTTTTTAAGTTTCAATAAACAAATTTTCGTTTGTTAATTTTTAAATTTATATTACTTACACACAAAAAATCAATACTACAATATCAAGCCATTTAAAAGTTTTACTGACAAATGTGCTTCGTTTATTATTGTTCACACATGAACACGAATATATTTAAAGACTTACAATTTTGGGCTCCGTTCATATCTTATGTAAATGAATCGAGAGCGATAAATTATATTTAGGATTTTGTTATCTAAGGCATGGGTGCAGTGCTCAAAAACATGTAATCTAAGTGCACACTACATGAGTCAGTCACTTGAGATCGTTCCCCTCCTCCTAAAAAGTCCCTTAGTGGGAGACCACAGATAAGGTCCTCGCCGCTCAAGATAGGCAGATGTGCCGGAGCGTGGGACCCCGATGAGGCGGGGACTATTTACTTAGGCCTCTGCGTAGGCCATTTACTCTAAGATGCGATTCTCATGTCACCTATTTAAACCGAAGATATTTCCAAATAAAAACAGTTTCTTACAAAAACTCAACGAGTAAAGTCTTCGCATTTGGGATTTTACAATTATACTTATGCCGACTAGTGTATAATATATTTGGAATATATAAAAATTTTGGAGTATATAGAAAGTATGTTGAAAGTTTAATAAAAAATGTTTATAAATAAAAATATTGAAAATATAAGGAGATATTTGCATATATAACATGAGGTCTTATATTGGTAGAAATATAGGTATAAAATATATATATTTGTGATATGCAAGGTGTAGATTGTTTATTTATGTCGCCAATTCGTTGTACTCATCGTTTATAGTGTAATGACTTTCTTCCTTGTAGTGTATAGTTCTGATCCTAATTGATTTGTTGTGGGATCTGAAATTTGATATCGTCGATATGTGTTTACCCAATGCAGAAAAAAAAATTTTAAAGCTGCCTGTCCAAGCGGTTTCAAAACAATGTTTATTTAAGTGACTCTTTAGTTTACATTTGTGTAGCCAATAAATTGGTATATTTGTTTGATGTATGTTTGGTTATACAGCACGCAGCCAGCAGCAGCTCATCATAAATTTCTCACTGCCCAGAAGTGTTATTTAATGGATCAGCAATCCCACAAAGTAATTGCATAAAGTACCTTGGCTTGCACCTCGATCGCAGACTAACGTGGAAAAACACATAAAATCAAAGCGCCAGCAACTAAATCAAAAAAGTTTGAAGATAACCTGGTTGCTTGGTCGAAAATCTGCAACCACTCTAGAAAATAAAGTCCGTTTATACAAAGCTATACTAAAGACCGTGTGGACTTATGGCATACAGCTTTGGGGTACTGCCAGCAACTCAAATATTGAGATTCTACAACGCTACCAATCAAAAATATTAAGACAAATTGTAAATCCTCCATTTTATATTTCAAACGGAAGTATCCATAAAGACTTAGGAATCCCTTACGTTAAAGAAGAAATAGCAAAACATTAAAAAATATATAGACAGACTAAAAACACATGAAAATAACTTAGCCTTAAGTTTGCTAAATAATAATAACAACGTCAGAAGACTTAAAAGATTTCATGTGCTAGATCTCCCCGACAGGTTTTAAGTATCAAAACATGTTATGAGTAGGGATTAATGGATAACTACTGCCTCTGTTAATTTAAGATTAATTATAAAATTTACTTATTGTCATAATTTTTTAAGACAGATTGTAAATAAAAAGAGAGAGAGAAAAAAAAAAGAAAACCTATTATTTTATTTATCACTCTTATACATTGCTTTGTGCAGCAATAGATTTTGCATTCCCATTTGTGTTATGCTCCTCTCTCTAAATAGAGAGCGAGCATAGAAATCTTTATCTTGGATTCGCATATTTAGTTCTTTTCTACCCTCATAAGCAGCAGCACTTGCTCTGCTTAATAAAGAGTTTTTTAAAAGTTACTCCGTCGTGTATTTATTGTGAACATAAACATAAACATAACATACCAGGAAACTGCTTAATTGCCCCCAACTAGTGGTATTTGACAATGCATTGCATTAGTCATTACCCACAAGATAAAAACTCACTACAAGTGAATCAAACTTAGCCACGTCAACAGGGCTGTAGTGACAAACACCAAGTGCTAACAGCAAAAACAAGTGTTTGCTACCACTGTTGCTTACAAAAGATCAATCCGACAAGTGGCTGCTGCTGACCTACGTCAACGCAGGCGACACAGCGACAACGTCATTAACCTCGCCCCTTGAGTACGGTTGGCTGGGGTTCACGTTCTATTTCACGTTACACCGAAGCCGCTGGAGCTATACAGCGGAGACGGTAGCGCGGTAGGCATAGACAACGCAGCGCGCAACAGCAGACACCAACTTTAGATTAGAACACTGCGCTACACCACAAAACAACAAAAAATGTGGGCACCTCTCTTAAAACTGTTCTTGGATCTGCAAATTAAAAATAAGTACAAAAATACAGTTTTTGCAAGTGTCTTTACTAAGATAGAAATTAACAGTAAAAACAGTTTAACACGCACCAAGACGCGTGAAAATAGTAGTGGATTAGGTTGACGAAAAATAATAAACTATTGGCAGCAAGAATAATTTAAATAAAAAAAAACATTTATTGAATAATTATTAAAAGCATCGCATCAAATGCACGCGCGCACAAAATTTGTCCTTCTGCCTTTATCTCGTCCGTTTTGTTTCATCGTTCAACGTAATACGATCCTTGAAGGTTTGCAACCATATTGCCCCGTCCTCAAGCGTTGAGTTCGTTGTCTATATAGGAAGCATATAGCACCCTTCCGTCGCTATAGAACCCCTTGCCGTCGGTATAGTGATTCGGACTCTGATTGTGATAGTCGCATTCGCGTTCCAGCGCCAAGACATTCAGTTGCGGCGCCTCCCACTCCAAGAAACTTGGATGCAGACCAGATGAAATACACCGCTGCCTTAGCTGAGCAAGCCACTGCAAATAAGGGCTTGATTGAAAAAGTCATGTTGTTGTTCTAGCCTTTTTCGGCACAATACTTAACTTTAACTTTAACTTTAACTACTTAAGTCGTCTCAACTTCACATACAGCGACAAACGTCCAGTTTACGTAATCGAGCAAGAGTTGGGCATGCTGAGGCAAGGCAGCATGTCTCTACGGCACTATTACGATGAAGTCTTGTTGATTAATAAAGTCAACATGTCATACGAGCCGGCCCTAGCAAAGCGCCTCTGTGAAAAGTTCCGCGTAGATGCACTAACTGTGTTTTTTTTCGGGATTCAAACGTAGTCTCACAGATGTGCTGTTCTCAGCAAATCCAAGCTCTGGCGCTCGCGCAAGAGGTAGAATCGAACCATGAAAGATATGGAGGCGTGAAGGAAAAAGAATACAAGGCAGGTGCTCAGCAGCAAGCCACCCCAACAAGCAGAAACGCAGCTAAGCGGGTCAAAGAACCCAAATTTTAGTAGGCAGCACAAGCAGCAAAACTGCCAGCGAAATGCCGAGCAGCAAACTCGCGTTCGATCCATGGCTCAACCACCGTCACAAATAAATGCTTTGTTGCTCTGTTCAACGGAAAAGCAACATTCTTCATTCTACCAGACTTGTCAACCTTTAATGGGACGGGCAACCGCAACAAGCGCTTGGTGACTTGGACTTGGACTTTTGCAAACTCAACGTGCGAACCATTCCCGACAAATACCCCATGCCAAATATATTAATGATATTAAGAAATCTGCTATTTTTCGACCCTGGATCTCAAATCTGATATCTTCAGGTAGTGCTAGCGGAACGTGATCATGAAAAAACCTCTTTTTTGGTAAACGGGGGAAAATACGAGTTCTAGAGACTGCCGTTCGGCCTCAGGAACGCCGTCAACATCTTTCAGCGAACGATCGATAATATTTCACGGGAACAAATAGGCAAATTTTGCTATGTTAATGTTGATGACGTGATCATCTTCTCGCAGGACGAGGAGGCTCACATCAAACATGTATAGTGGGTGTTAAAAAACCTACAACATGCGAACATGAGAGTATCGGTTGAGAAATCGCGTTTTTCAAGAAAATCGTGAGCTTTCTTGGGTTCATAGTCACCAGAAACGGTGCCACAACGGACCCACAAAAAGAATTCCCAGAGTCCAAGATGGTACTCGAAGTCAGGTCGTTTCTGGGCCTCGCGAGCTACTATAGATGTTTCTTCAAAGACTTCGCTGCTACAGCAAGTCCCATTTCGAACATATTAAAGGGCGACAACGGAACAATAAGTAGGCATAGATCGAGAAATATTCAGGTGCGTTTCTCTGAGACCCATTGAGTCCAAAAACTGCGCAATATATTGGAATCAGAAGACGTCATGCTCAGCTACCCTGACTATAAGAAGCCATTTTATCTAACGATACCGTATAGCCACGGTGGTGTCCCAAGAGGGCCGCCCTATAAAAACGATACCGTATAGCCACGGTGGTGTCCCAAGAGGGCCGCCCTATAAAAATGATTTCAAGGACATTTAAAGACAGTGAAGTCGACAGACAGCCGCTGAACTGCTCCCAGAACCAGATAATACTGGGGGACGCACGTTTCTCGTCTAAAAATACCTTTATTTTATTTGGGAATAAAAGGCGCCACACGGTTAACTTCGTCTGGAGGGAGTCTTTATTAGACGAACTGATAGACATAATCGTCCCAAAGACGGTTCCATTTCATTATAGATAGTCCGGAGGTTCCCAGCCACACAGTTCTGGCATTGCAGGAACCGCGTTGTGGACGTAATCAGATTCGAAGAAGGGAAATCCAACCTGCTCAACACAATAGAGCAGACAGAGCAGCGCAAGATAATTTAAAGTAGGTATACTATTTCCACAAAATGTCCAAGCTGGCCAAGTATGACAGGCACCCAAAGAAGCAAGAATTCGGTGAAACGCCAATACCGTCAAACACAGGGGAAATGTTGCCCATAGACATTTTCTCTACTGACAAAAAGTTTTTCCCCACTTGCGTCGACAAGTTTTGTAAATTTGCCATTGTACAACCTACCGCCTCAAGAATTATTGAAGACCTGAAGCCAGCGGTGCTTCAGCTGATGAACTTTTTCCCAAGGTCAAAGACCATTTATTGCGACAATGAACCGTCATTGAAGTCGCACACGATCATGACCATGCTTTGTAACAACTTTGGTTTAAGCATAACAAACGCACCACCACTGCACGGTACCTCCAACGGACAGGTGGAGCCATTAAACAGCACGTTGTTTGAGCTAACCAGGTGCATAAAAATAAACAAAGGCATAAGTGTTACGGTCGAAACAGTAATGTTAGCCACTACCCAATATAATAAGTCGGTCATCAACAGGAGACCGGTTGACATCGTCCTAACTCACCCTGATGAGCCACAGGTAGAGATTCACAATAGAATCCAGAAAGCTCAAACCGCGAACAGAACAGAATAATCATCCATTTAAACTTTCACACGCGAACAATAGGCAAATAGAAATCAATACCAACATCCAGAGTCAATCAATAAACTAACTGCCACCGTCAACTTAATCGTCAAGACAGCAAAAAAGTCGCAAATTGACACCGGTCATTTGCATGAAACATTGCTCGCGAGAAATAGAATGCTCATGATGGAACTTCAAAATTCAATGTTGGCAGTGACACTTGCAAAAATTAACATTGTTAGTCCAAATATTCTCGATCACGCAGATTTAAAATCAGTTTGGCTGGAGGAGCCCACCAACACCCCCATAGGGGATCTCATGTCCGTATCGTCCGTAAAGGTTCTGCAATCCAGTAACGCATTACACTTTATCATTAAGTTTCCGGTAATTAGGTTCGCCTGTAAGAAAATTACTATTTTCCCTGTCAGTCACGAAGGAACCATGCCACGATTAGACGGCGATTAGATGGCGTTATCGCAGAGTGCACCGTTAAAGCTTGCACTGCATCAACCAGTGCCAACTTGGGCCAGCTATCATCAGGCAGCTCTTGCGCAAGAGAACTCAATGCCGGAGGCGCGGCGCACTGCGGCGCACAACCCAGCAGCCTGGATCCCATCACCTATGTAGATGAGGGGGTCGTCATCATCAACGACAGGGCCGCCAGGGTGCAAGTGGACGACGGCACTGAAATCTGGGTGCATGGTACGCACCTTGTTACCTTCCCCCGACGTGCCGTCATTAACGGAACCCTGTACGTTAACCAGAACGGAGTCCAGAACGGAGTACCCGGGGTAGCAAAATTCCCTCTGCTGGGAATGTCACCTCCCAACAAAGCGTGCTCAGCTCAGTCTCCCGTACCTTCATCGCCTAAATGAACGTAACTTAAAGACAATACGGAGGTTCAGAGAAGAGGTCAACGCAGAACGCCCCCAGCGAGTGGCACTAATCGTGGCAGCATCATGTTGCCTCCTGTTGTGTGTTGCCATTGTGTGCTGGCGTGCCCAGAAGGCCAGGAGATCCGCCAGACGATTGGACGTGGCGTTCGCTGAGTTAAGGGCGGCCGAGGACGGCCTCCATCTTGAGGGGGAGTAGTTAACTAAAGTTAACGTCGCTTTGTCGAGCACAACCCCTGGTGTTAATTTCGTCAAGCGCGTGCGAAACACCTGCAAGTACACTACACCAAATCATGACACAAACATTATCCTGGTTTGAGAGATGGGGTATAGAGATAAATAAAGACAAAACTCAACAAGTAATATACACGACAGCCCACAATCTTTGCAATTAAAATCAATGACAATCAAATACTATTACACCCATATGCCAAGTACCGTGGACTAACTATTGGCTCAAAACTAACATGGAAACAGCAACTTAACTGGCTACTAGGAAAACACTCAAAAATAGAATTACATAATAAAATAGCAATATACAAGGCGATAATAAAACCAAAATGGACGTATGGAATAGAACTCTGGGGAACTGCCAGTAAATCCCACTTATAGCTAATTCAGCGAACGCACTCAAAAATGCTCAGAATAATCACAAAAGCCGAATGGTACATTAGACACGAAGATATTTTTCTCGCAGTGTGACTATATTTTACATATTCGTTCGCGATGCGGTAGCTACGATCGGCGATCAATTGTCGCCTTAATTGCGATATTTATGATTTATATTTTCCCCTCACCGCTACCATTTTTTTTTATTAACCGCTTACATATAAAGTGCACTAAAATGCACTGGCAGAGATCAGCAATTGATGGCTGTTTGAACAGGGCTCTATGATTTGGTGCACAATTTGCACAATTTTTATTTGTTCATTTTAACGCCCTATAACCGCCCGAAACTGCCTCGCCCACATTTTTGAACCATTTTTCGAAATGTTTTTTTCTAATTTTTTGGTGAAATTTGCGTTCGCACTTACACTAGCTGAGTTGCAGGTATAATTAAAATAGGGAACTGTTCCCAATTATTCATGTATTCCGTTTAGCATTTACAGAGAACTCATTTATTTTATGCCTCTTAGTGTCGTCGCGCTTGAGGTTGCCTTAAACGGCTACTTCACACCGTGGATCACGAAAGACAGGGCAGACTATTTCTACATAACTACTTAACTTAGCTCACCGCAGTGTAACGTCCTACTTTTCGGGCGACAATGAAAAGCTACGTTTCTGGGGGTAAGTTACAACGGTAAAAGCAATATGCCCAGACACATTTGGTCTAACAATCCTTTTCAATTCGTAAGAAATTTCACGTGGCGAAAGTTCAGGTGATTCAGGTAAGAAGCCTTTAGCCTAGTCACCTTAAGGAAAGAAATACCAGCAGGAAAAAACCACTCTTATTTTATATAAGATTAATAAGATGAGCATTAATTTTTTTTTTCCTTTAAATTACAATCTGTTTTAATTAACAATAAGTAATTGGTTGACTAGATGTGAAGAATAAAAGAAGCGGCCCTTTCCAGTGCAAGGATACGCTAATACATTAATAATTTAATAGTTTAGTTCTGTTGGAGTTCTGCGTTTTAATCTCAAGTTTGAGTTTTGGTGGCTAAGTAGTTGATTTGTGTGTTTTTTGCTGTTTTTTTTAATAGTTTCGTTGACTGTTTCTATGTTTAAGTCATTATGTATATCTTCATTTCTAATATACCATTCGGCTTTTGTGATTATTCTGAGCATTTTTGATTACGTTCGCTGAACTAGCTGTGGCTGTGTTTGGAATTGCTTTAATATGGCCTACCTTCCAAGTTATGGGAAAGTACTGCAATCGAAGGATTCCGTTAAACAAGTTTCTAATATAGGTGATTATAGCGTCTGGTAGTTCTTTAAGAATTTTAATAATTTCTAGATAAGGAAGTTCCAAGTTTGCTAAGGTAGTGAGTTTGGCATTATAGTCACCTCCGGCAAAGTACCAATTTCCTAGTGATTTTAGGAAATCGAGGTATTGGTCTTTTGTATTATTAAATTTAGGTGGGCAATAAACTGCAGATATATTTATTGGGCCCGTTGTGTCTGAGGTCGATGAAGTAGTAGCCTGTATGTAGTCGTTTTGAATCCATCGAGCTCTATGCACTTGATGTGTGAAAGTCCGTTAGCATTCCAGATGGCGATTATATGTTTATTTGTCAAGTTTAGATAATAAAAGCGTGAAAATGTTCATCATATTTGTCATTTGGGCTATTAATTGTTTCATCATTTGTTTAAGTTCGTCAAAATCATTTTGTACAGTTTGGCTTAATTGAGTTGAAGCAGGCTGTATATCAGGTACAATAGTAGGTTGAGTTGTTGAGTTGGTTTGATGGCTAGTTACTTGGTTTTTGTTTAAGACTTCGGCATAGGATTAAGCTGACGTCTTTAAGCTTACTACTGTTTGGAGACTGATTGTCTCGGGGACGTTTTAAATTTTGTTGGTTTGGGTGAAAGGATTGAGTTTTTGTTTATTGTTGTTGGAGCGGGTATTGAGGTTGTGGGCTTTATAATATTCACTTAAGAGCATATCGACTTTGAAGCATAGAAAACTGTAGTTGTTGTTGCTGAAGTTGTGGTGTTGGTTTCTGAAGTTGCTGAGAGCGGGAGAGTTGAGGGTTTGTTTATTGGTATAGCGGAAGTTGTTGTTGGTGTACGAGCTGATGAATTAGGCGAGTATTCTGCGCTCCTGTGCTGAGAGTAATTGTTGGGTCCCTCCAATGCTGGAGAGCAAGATGCGCTCTTCCATCACTTTGAGGGGGTAAGCTTTGATAATTTTTTGTGTAGTTTGATATGGTGGTGAATGAGAGGTACGAGTTGTTTTTGTTTTGTTTAGCTTGAAGCTCTCGCTTCTGATTTTGAGCGTCGGATGCGCTCATATTTTTGTTTGTTTATTGTTTTAACTTGTTTTTTTTTCGTTTATCTTGTGATAAGGTTTATATGTGATAAGGTTTTATCACATATAAATATGTGTTAGCGACTTTTCGCTCTTATATGATGGTTGCATTTGGGCTTAAATTTCGCACTTAAACTTCGATATTAACTGGAGCTCTGTTAAAAACACGTCCGTCGGGGTTGAAGTTCAAACACGAGTTCATTAAAATGTGAACAGGAAACCAAAACTCTTAATGATCTCGGGCGTTATAGTTTATTAACGAATGTAGGCTCAATCGCTAAATGTTCATAACATTGAATATGAAATCTTGGGTGATACAGTGTATGTGTAAAAAAATATTATATGATAAATTGCGCACTTTACAAAATTATTTAAAATGCGCTATGTGCGCCTTGCAAATGAACAAGTGGAACAACTTATTTTTGGGAAAAGCGCGAAGAATATAAGAATAGACATTTAAGATACAACTGTTTTTAAAATAATTTTTTTTGTTCAAACTGTGAATTGGTTTGGGTAGCGCAGAACTTTGGTCATTTAAGGGCCAAAAGTATATTATTTTTTATATAGTATAATATAATATAGTATATATAAATTTTATGTATATACATATATAATATAGGATATTATTTATTGTTTTATCGTCCTAGTCCTACCGGCCCACACTTTTAAAAACAGTTTTTATATTAATTCGTACCAACTGCTATCGGTATGTAAAAAAATAATGTTGAACTTTCTCGTTCGAACTAGCTGAGGATCGGTTATCTGGTAGTAGGGGATTACAGCGTTGTCTTTTGTTTTATTCCTATTTGCAACCCTAAACGAGAGCTGAATGTGTTTTAGTGGATTTTTTTTTTATGAGGAGAGGTCAAATCGTATGATGTATTTTTGTAATAGCAGTTCGTCGACTTTGGCGTTGATCTCTACCTGTATCTTAGGGTTCTTTGGGTAGGACCGCAGCTTGACTGCTTGATCACCCTTTATCGTGATTTTGTGAACGCACTCCACCTAACTCGGCTAATTTTGTTTTTCAACCACGTCCTCCTTCTCCACGACTACTACCACCAGTCGGCTTCGACCAGTTCTGCCTATTGCCACGCTGATCCCTGCGGACTCTTTACTTCTTGATCCTACCTTCGTCAGGATAAATATTTACACTCCTCTCTCCGTATCGCCCATTTGTCATCCGCACTTCCCTCCTCGTGGGTGCGTCCCTTCCCACCGCCTGCAACCTGTCCACCAGCTCTTCGCTAATAAAACAAACTGTGGTGTTGGACTGTTTCCATTGTGTATTTTCGGATTATGAGCACTGTGGCGGACCGTTGCCTTTCTTCCGCCTTAAGCTTTGGTCGCGTGGCGTTTCCCGGTCTCCGGCAACACTTCTCAGTCTTTCGCCCAACTCTTCCCCATTTCCAGCACAGGTTGGCCGGCCGGTTCCCTGTGAGTTCGCTCTTGTTCGAACCGTACCTTCGAACCTTTGGGTGTCGCGCTTTTCATCGGCTAACGCCATCAGGGCATCCAGCTGCCGGCACTCATGCGCAGGGCATGAGTATTGTTCTCCCATATTCGTTCAAGCGTCTCTAGGGACCGCATTATATTACGCATGTCCACCATTAAATCCTTAAAGATCTCGCCATGTCCTAGCTTCCTTTGCGTGACCCGGTCAGCCAGGTGCGGATATATTTCCGCTGGCATCCATCATTCTAGCGAAGTCGAGGCTCCTCACTAGGCCTTCAATATCGGTGTCTTTAGCTTCTACGGCATAACGCCGCCAATATAGGGAACGTTTCGGGCTCGTGCGCGGTCTATTCGAAGAACTCGGACAGCGTCTTCCGCGCTTCCTCGACCAAGCACTCCTCGTTTCTGTTCGGTGTGGAATGTGTCGGTACAACCAGCCGGCCTCCAAATAAATAGTCCGGAAATTTGTGCGACTCCAGCTTCACCTTTCTTCGCATCTCATCCGTCCATCAGCATCCCTGCTGCTCTCTTGCTTGATCATCGTACTCAGTCTGCAGACATTCTTTTTAACATTCATTTTCCGTTGCAAAGTAGTTCCTCTCCGCTGCGTTCAGCGTTCTTCTGGAGTGCGAGATCACCCGTTCGCCTTGATCGGACTGTGTGATATGTTCAACAAGTAGTACGGTATTTTGGTAGTTGATGAAATAGACTTGGCTCTGGAGCTCAGAGCTTCTGCTCTGCTTGAAGCGGTTTATTCGAATAATCAAAGTGTGCTGAAGTTGGGCTCAGCTAACCCGCACATACATTGCTTATATCTATGTATTCTTACTTACATTTATACATATACATATGTATGCAGAAGGCATTGACCACTTGAGCTGCAAAGTGCATGCTCAGCATTCCCACGTTCCGCGATCGGCGTTATATATATAAGCGTTAGATCGTATTACTGGGGCGCTGGAGTGCTTACGTAGTTTTTGGTGTTTTTTTTGTATATTTGTATATTTATATTTATTATGACAAAGTGTCACAATGTATTGACGCTAAGGTATACCCAATCATTTATTGTATTTTTAGGGTAGATTAGTCCAATATGCTACACCTCCCTTTTTAAAGAAATGACGTAATATATCTAGTCATTGAGTTCTCAATATTAATATTGTGTTTAGAAAGGAAAAATTTTTTGATATTGATTTTTCTTATTAATTATTAGCAGTGTTTTGTCTCAAAGCATTTTTGTATAATGACAGAATAATACAAAAAATGTATGTTGAATTACGATGTTTTTGGATTTATGTTTAACTTTCTTAGAAGGAAAAATAATAATAATAATAATAATAATAAAATAATAATAATTTTTTTTTTATGGTTTTTTTTTTTTTTTGTTTTGAGGTTGATCAGACATTTTCTTAAGTGAAATGAAACGTGTTGGGTTGTAGGAGATGCTGTCCTGGAATTCAAATATGCTGAAAAGAAACACTCGAAGAAAAGCGAACACTAGACTTTTCGTAATTGCGCGGGCGCGACCGGGCGTATGTTTATTCGCTGTGGTTAGTTTTTACACTGATGCTTATTCTAATTAGTTAGGCTATCCCAAGCGCAGACTCTGAGGTGAAGAGCGGGAGAGCGTAAGAGGGAGCGGAGAGCGGGTGACAGTCCAAACCCCGTAACTTGAACATTCCGCCCCCCTTGCAATCACTGGGGTTGCAAAACAGCCATCCTACGGCAGGCTGCAGGCACCGGACACGATCCACCCAAAAACAGTTGTCTGAGCGACCGGCATTCCCTCGTCGAAGGTCAGGAATCCGGATTGGATAACCTTTGGATAAACATCTGCTCCTAAGACCATGGAGACGGTAGCAGGCCGATGGAACTGGTCATCAGCCAGCATGATGTCCCGGAACTTGGACACCACGGTGTCGCTCAATGCCCGGACAGGTGTGCGGATCCGCACATTGGGCTCGATCTTGAGCACGACCTCCAGCTTAGTGTTCGCGTCGATCCTGGAGCGAATCGTCGTCGTGCAGATCTTCTCGTCGCCGACATAGGTCATCGGAAGCGTAAAGGCTGACGCCAACGAAGCGTCGATGCAGCTCATGGAGGTGCACGGATCGATAAGTGCTGCGGTCTCGAAGGTCTTCGTGCCGGTCTCCAACTTGACCAGCGCTGTCGGAAGGATGTTCACGCTGTGGCTTTGCAGCAGCGACGAGAGCGATGGGCCTGGCGTGGCCGATTCCGGGCGTCGTGGCGGTGAACTCCTACGCTGTGTTGGCGGATTTTGCCGGCGGGAACGTTGGGACGAGGCCGAAGCTGCTTGCCGGGTTGGCACCGGTTGGAGACGCGAGCACGCTCGAGACCGCGACAACGAGCTAACCTGCTCATGCATGTGGAGCAGCGTGTGGTGGGATCGGTCGCACTTCTTGCAACGATCACCGCTTCGGCAGTCTCCCGTGGAATGCTCGTGAGCAAGGCAATTGGCGCAGTATTTGTTAATGAGGACTGCTCGCAAACGCTTTTCAGCGCTGAGCTTTAGGAACCTCGCCCACTTCCGAAGAGGATGGATACCGCGGCAGACTCGGCATTGGTAGGATTGAATACCTCGGGTACGCCTGCTCTCCAAGGCACGAGCACTGCGTGCATTTTGTTGACGAGGGGCCATGCTGCGCGTAGTTGATTGTCGAAAGGAGATCTGTGTCGAAAAAGAGGAAATTCTACTTTGGGCTGAGACTGACACTGGATCAGTTAATACCCAGCCGAAAATGGTCTCTTGCCCCAAGAGAGAGCCACAGATGTTGGTTTTTGCTCCACTCAGAAGCACCGAAGGCAGAATGTCGGCTCCGATAAGGACACCTATTTGTGCGCTCTCATAGAATTTTGGATCCGCCAGTGACAAATCGGGAAGATCCCGAAGGAAATTTTGCGGAATTGGGTAGGAAGGCAGATTTCCGGCTAGTTGAGGGAGGACATAGGCCGTCGTCTCCAACTGCAACGCGGGCCTAGTCGGAGATCGGATGGTGAAACTGCAGAGCTTCTTGGACTGAGCAGCTACTGTTTGGTTTAAGCCCGAGACTTGGGCTTGAACCACCTGGAATGGCAATCTAATTAGATTGAACAGTCGCTCGGTTATGAATGTCGCCTCTGATCCGGAGTCGATCAGGGCGCGTGCCTTAAAGTTAGTGCCAAGATGGGAAATGTTGATTATGGCAGTGCCAAGAAGGATAGCTCTTGAGCCCGTGGCGAAATAATTTTGAACACCGGCTTGCTCATTTGGAACGAAATTGGCCTGATTAGCGGAAATTGGCCTTGCAGGATTTGAAGGGCTTGAATTGCTGGAAAAGAGGTTGTTTCGGTGCAACAACGTGTGATGCCGGCCACGGCAAGTAAAACAATTGTGCGTGCTTTTGCACTCACGAAGCTGATGTCCCTTTGCAAAGCAGTTTAAGCATAACTGCTTCCGTTTAATGTAGGCTGACCGGTCGTCAACCGACATTTGGAGAAAACGCGGACATACACGGACAGGATGGTTTTCCTTGTTGCACAAGGCGCAACTTTTCGATTTTGGAGCCACTTTCGTCTCATAGGAATTTAGTTTTCTAGAGGGCCCACTTGAGTTCATCGCTTTGGAGTGCGACTGACTTGGTACGGACGGTCTCACATCATCGATGGCCTCTAGGGTTCGATGACGTTCTGTGAGGAAGGTGTTCAGCTCTCCCCATGTCGGGATGTCGGCTTTCTTATGTAGCGACTGCTCCCATAAGGAGAGAGTTATCTTCGGGAGCTTGGATGAACACAGATATACCAGCAGGCAGTCCCAGTTCTCAGTGTTGATTCCTGACAGTTCTAAGGCAGTCAAGCAACCTTGAACAGTACTTTGCAGTACCTTCAAGGCCGCCCCAGATTCCTGTGGTATCGACTGCACATTAAACAGTATTTTCAATTGACTGTTAACCAACAATCGTTTATTTTCGAAACGCTCTATTAGGTTTTCCCACGCAGAGCGGAAACCCTCGTTGGTGAGAGGCGAAATCGAAACTATGGCATGCGCGTCGCCACTTGTTTTGGCATTTAAATGGAATAACTTTTCAACCGGAGTCAGCCGTGGATTATTGATATAAATGGCTGTGAAAAGATCCCGGAAAGTCGGCCAGCGAAGATAGTCGCCTGCGAAAACTTCTGTATCGCATGGAGGCAACCGACAGTCAGAGGAAATGTAGGCCTGGGGCGCAACGTTTGCGTCTGGGATGGACTGAGACGTGCCCTGCTCGATTTTATCAACGAGCTGGGCAACACACCTTTCATAGACTGAATAGCAATAACTGTATTTAGCCCTGAGAATAGGCATGTTGCTTGCTGCCGCTTCGCCTGCTGACACAATGCACTCTGAGCAGAGGTCGAATTCCTTTTCAACCTTGTCCCATAGGCTTCGGACTTGGTCGCGACGGACGCTAAGCATCGTGACGGTTGGAGCTGCGGATTCCGGAGTGTTGATCCGAGCCTCAAATTCGCTTAAGCGGTCAGAAACCGAAATGAATTTGGCTAGCGCTAGATCGGAAGCAGCCATATTTTTAGCTGTGCGCTGTACTGTGGCTTTGGATGGAGTAGCACAGTCGTCGGAAATCTCCGCAGGCGTTTTCACCGAAATGCTTGGGATTCTTGGACTCTTGGGCCCTTGTGGTGAAAAAATAGACCTGGGTTTGTCAGCGGACAATTTCTTTTTATCGTCTCCGATGGGCATAATCGAAGAAATACGAAATGGAAGGGAAGCGGGTTTGGAGCCCGGTCACACTTTTGAAAAGTAGTCAGTTTCCTCAGACTGCACTTAATAAATTTAAGCTTTCCGCCGTGAACGGTAAAAGCAGCGGAAAATGACCGTATAGGATGTAATGGGTGAGAAAGTGGTGTAGAAATTGCGAAGTGGAAACGCCGTAGTTTAGACTAATTGGACAGGTGACTCGGAGTGAACAGCGAATTGTATAAATGACCTGTGATTTATGGTAATTAGGTCCACCTTATTTACGGTTGGAACACTTGGAATGTGGAACACGGTGAAATAAAATGTTTATTAGAACGAAGAAAATTTTTTTGTTTGTTTACAACTGGAAACGGAGAAAATGGAATGGTGGAATTGGAGTCTTTTCTCCGCGTTGTAAGTACTTCTAAAACAAACACAAATTAATATCCAAGCAATACAGGAAAAAATATTTGTCGGGTGAGCGACTCGGCGGTCGTATTATTTATTTATGGATAATTTTTTTGAAAATTTAAAAAAAAAATAAATAAATAAAAAATAAAAAATTTAATAAATATTGAAAAAGTTACTTGTTAAAAAAAAGAAAATAAAACCGCTTTTAATTTATTGCTCGGAAATTAATTTGGAAATTTACGGAAAAAATTGATGGAAAACAAAACTCCTTTTCCGCGTCGGCACTCGGAATAAATTTTATTTGTGGTTTGGATTTGCCGACGGGAAACAATTTAAACTTTGGTGTACGTTTAAAGGGAATGCAGATAATGTGCGCAATGTATGTCAGTAATATATGTATGTGGATATGTTGATGTAATATATGTAATATATGGATGTAGTATATGTAGATGTAATATATGCAATGTATATGGATGTAGTATATGTTGATGTAATATATATGGATGTAGTATATGTTGATGTAATATATGCAATGTATATGGATGTAGTGTATGTTGATGTAATATATATAGATGTAGTATATGTTGATGTAATATATGCAATGTATATGGATGTAGTGTATGTTGATGTAATATATTTGGAACTGGCCGGTAAATGTTTAATTAATATTTTATTGGGAATGACCAGAGGGTATGTGTTGTTTGTTTCGTTGTTGTATTCTTCGATAGCAAAGCAAATTGTAATAAGTGGACTGCGGAGTTAAAGCAAAAATGTGTTGCGAAATGAATTTGGCTTGCGTTTGACACAGTGAAACGAGAACAGAATTTTTTTGCCAATTTTGGCAGAGCTTTGGACTTAGAAATTTTCACTGAACTTGGCACAAATTATTCACTTTTTCACATTTGGAATTTTGCACTATCGGACTGGATTAATATTTAAATGTATTCGGAAATTTGGACTTAGAAATTTTCACGAATGAGGGTGAAAGGAGAACGGTGGGTAATATGGCGGCGCCCGTGAGAATGGATAAGTACTTTTATTTAATTGCCTTTTGTCGGAGAAATCCGTTAGATTTGACAATAAATCTTACAGCAAATTGAATGAAATTGGATTTTCGAACCTTTTACTGCCGACCGGCAATTAAAAGGAATGGAAATTTCGTACTTATCTTATAATTTGTTCGCTGATGGACAAACTTGAAAATCCAGGTGATCCGGCTCGAAGGACCAAAATGTTGGGTTGTAGGGGATGCTGTCCTGAAATTCAAATATGCTGAAAAGAAACACTCGAAGAAAAGCGAACACTAGACTTTTCGTAATTGCGCGGGCGCGACCGGGCGTAAGTTTATTCGCTGTGGTTAGTTTTTACACTGATGCTTATTCTAATTAGTTAGGCTATCCCAAGCGCAGCGGAGACTCCTTGGAGACTCTGAGGTGAAGAGCGGGAGAGCGTAAGAGGGAGCGGAGAGCGGGTGACAGTCCAAACCCCGTAACTTGAACAAAACGTTTCATTGATTATATATTTTTAGTCTATCCTTATGTACTTTTTGCTTCTTTTGTATCTGTAATTACTATGTTATCTCTGTCTTCTATGGTTTCTACAGTATAAGGGCCTATTCTAACTTATGACCCGATTCGTTCCTTAGTGTAACTTTATCTCCTATTTTTAATTGAAAATCTGAAGTTTTCTTATCATAAAGTTGTTTTCTATAAGACTTAGCTTTTCCTAACAAAAGTCTAGCTCTTTTATATGCTATTTCTAATCTACATTTTATTTCCTTTGAGTAATCTTCTATATTATACAGTGGTTCTATTCTATCTGTTTTATTAAAATTTGCGAACTGCCTTGGTAATCTTCCAAAGACTAGTTCATATGGACAGTAATTATGCAAGACTGATGGTGTTGTGTTGAAACAATATGTAAAGTATTGTATCCAAACGTCCCAATCAGTTTTATCTGCAGAGATGTATGAACGAATGTATTCATTGAATGTTCTATGACTTCGTTCGATTGTCCCTAAAGTCTGGTGGTGATATGCAGTGGATGTAAGATTTTCAATCTTCATATATTTACACATATCTTGAATTACATTGTTTTTATACTCGGTACCCATGTCCGAAATGAACGTCTTCATTGGACCGTACTTTAGTATAAAATTTTCGAATATAGCTTTTGCGACAGTATTTGCGCTCTTATTCGCAACAGGTATGGTTACTAGATACTTCGTCAAATCACATATTAGTGTGACGATGTATTCGTTGCCATATTCTGATTTCGGTAGTGGACCAACTGTGTCCACTATCACTATATCGAAAGCATTTGTTGGGGTTTCTGTGTGAGTCATTGGGGTCTTTGTATGTGTCGTTGTTTTTAGACATTTGGCATTTATGACATCTACGTATGTACTCTTTTATATGACGAGTCATATTTTTCCAATAATAGTGTCTTTTTATTTTCGCTAGCGTTCTTGTAATGCCTGTATGACCTCCTTGAATTGGATCGTCATGATATGTAGACAGTATCGATTGTATCTCTTTTTCAGTAATGAAATGGTTTCAAAGATTTTTTCACTCGGTGCCAATTTGAGTTGGCTGATTTTTAGTATACCGGCTTGCATTTCAAGCCTTTGCAAGAACTGACCTAAATCAAAAATTCCATTGGTATATAAATCGTCAACATCAAATCTTGCAATAACTTTATTTCCTCGTTTTAGTAAACACATAGATTCCCTTTAGGTATTCTACTGTGAAGTCGTATTCTTCAAGCTCTAGCCGCATGCGAGTTAATTTAGAACTGGGATTAGTCATAGAAAATAGATACGTTAATGGTCTGTGGTCCGTTTTAATGGTGAAATGTTTGCCATAAATGTATGGTCTAAAATGGGTAATTGCCCAATGAATTGCCGCTAGTTCTTGTTCCGTTGTACTCTTATTGCTTTCTCCTTTTGTAAATGAACGTGATGCATAAGCTATTGGGAGCTGAATCCCGTTACGGTTCTGAGTTAGAACCGCTCCGCAAGCTTGTTTACTAGCATCCGTTATAATGCAAATTCTTTGCGAAAATCAGGATATTGTAATAGTGTGGGGTGCATAAGATTTTCTTTTAGGTATTCGAATGCGTTCTGGCATTCGCTTGACCATTCAAAAGGAACATTCTTTTTACATAATCTAGTTATGTGCCGTGAATAGTCGGCGAAGTTCCTTGATGATATAGTTCCTCAATATGGCTATGCGGGCTTCTATAGTTTTTATATAAATGGGTTCATCATCTTTAAGTCTTAATGTTTGTTTATAGAAATTATTTGTTGATATTGGTTCGGTTTCCAGTCCGAACACATCACTATACTGTGTGCATAATTCTGTTAATTGATTTTTAAATTGGTCTGGAAAATTTTTCTTTAGTTTTGAAAGTATTTGTTCGCTTCTATTTCCAGTGTCGGTATTATGAATGTCATAATCTTTTAGATTTTCATATTGTATTTTATTTACTTTGACCACTTGGTCGAAATTAGTTGTATTTAGAAGTCGAACGTATACATGTTTGGATGCTGCTATTGTATTTGCAACATAAATCCCATTGTGTATTTCTTGATTAGGAACAAATATGAAATCATTTACAACATTAATGTTTTTTTTCCGAATAACTTGTGATCTGGCTGGCAGAAGAACTGTATTGTTGCCAGCGCTATATGTTATCGGAACATATATTGGATAATTTAAATTTTGGGGTCTAATTATAAACCAGTCTTCACTTGGTTTGAAATCTAGTTGACAATTGAATTTCTTTATAAAATCAATGCCTATTATTCCATCACATGGTATTGCAAAATTTGGGTTTACCAAATGAAATTCATGTGGGATAATATATTTTGTTGATTGCAGTTCTATTAAGGTTGTTCCTTGAGACTTTATCACACCTTGGCCTATGCCTTCGATGTTTATTATTTTTTCATTTTGAATTATGAAGTTATCAGAATTTACTTTCAAAAGTGAGATATCTGCACCAGTATCTATGAGAAATGTTAGTTTATTTTCAGTTGAATGATTATAGAAGGTTACGAATATATTAAGACTATAATTGATGGAATGAACTTTTACATTTATTGGTTGTTTCCTAAAGGGTTCTGTTAGTTTTCCGACGTATTTTGCGCGATTCTCACACTGCTATTATTATTATTACCATGGTTATAGTTTCCGCGGCCTCTCCCTTGGTTTTGGCCTCGCCTACCTCCACGGTTATTATAGTTATTATTATTGTTGTTATTGCTGCCTCGGTTGTAATTGTTGTGGTAGTTATTTCTTCCACGATTATAACCCCGGGCGCCTCTATTATAATTATTTGCACCTCGTCGGTAATAGAGTACAGTGTTACTTTGACCTGTTATCTCTGTGCAACTGTTTACAAATTTGGAGATGGCATCATTCATGTTTGTGAATGTGCCTGCTTGCATGATAAGTTTTACCTTATCAATGGAGCAATTCTGTGTCATTGCTTTTACAGCTGTTGTAGTGCTGTATTTATTTGCTAAGGACTGGCTGAGACCTTCACTGATATAGGCACCTTCAAGGGCCTTTGTCAGTTTCTCCACCTCTTGGGTGTATTGGTTAGCCGTTTTATTTCTCTGTTGTAGATTCAGAAGCTTGGCAGATATCACTTCTACCGATTCTCCTTTTACTGCACTTGACAGTTGGGTAATGATTGCAGCAATCGTCTGCTCATTACTTATAAGGTTTCTTACATGGCCTTTAAGTTTAGTTTTTATTAGGCTTATTGCTGTCGTTTCATGTGTGCTCTTTAAGCTATCTAGTAGACCTAGAGCATCCAAAAAACTTTGTAGATTTTCTGGTTTACCATCAAACTCTGGTATGTCTGTGCCATTTCAGAAATTGTTATTGGTTCAGATTTAAATTCAATTCGGTCGCTTCCTTCTAGCGTTTCAATGTCACTATCGGACTCAGCGCCGCTTGATTGAACAGATTCGTCTAGTTCTTTGAACTGGTCTGTGTTGAATTCAACCAATTGACTTAGACTTTCTGGTACATCTATCAGAATATGTCTTCTTTTTCTGATGTTATTTAATCTTGTGTTTAGGGATTTTATAACCCTCAAACATTTGTTATTATGTTCAGATGTGAGCCTATTTGCATATTTATTTACTAATGTAACTATATTATTATATTCTCCTACTAATATCTCTATATGATTTTTCAAAGTTTCGGATTTTATTACTGCGTCTCTATTGATACATTTATAAGACTTATCGAACCTGAAGCGAAATTCGTCTATTCGTATCGCTATTTCGCTCCATTCCATTCTTGTCGTAAAAAAAAGTTTTTATTAAGCTTTCTTCTAATCCATATTATTTTTTTTTTAAATCTGGTCTAAACGATTTGCCCTATTTATATAACGTCTTTTGATGATCTTGTTATGCTTTACATAAATTGTAAGCAGAAATTGTAGAAGTAGTACTATTGTAATGATCAGCAATAAGATCCACAACGCATTTATATCGTCTGTGTGATCTATAATTTTTACGTTATTAAATACGTTGGCAGTATTGTCCTTTGCCTCACTAGAATCGCTAAACCATCCCATTTTTATTTTGTTTATTTTCAATGAAACGTTTTTTTTTTCTTTTTATGAGTTTTTTCTCATTATTATGATATTAATTTATTCTTCTAGAAAATCAAAAATAAAAAAATGTTTACGTTTAATGAAGATAAGAATTGTTATATTCTGTCATTAAAAAAATTTTTTTTTTTGCAGCTGAATATATATATACTCAGTAGCGGAGACGTGGAAATATTAGTTGTTAATAAATGTGGTTGGCTCACATATTTGTTTACAATATAAAAAAAAATTGTCCAACCGCATTGTTAGTAAAAAGCCTAACAGATATTAGTGTTTTTCAAGCAGCGGTTTCCCGCATCGGCTTGGGTTTAGAAATTAAAATTAAGGCAAATTGGGGCATTGGCATTTATTTATGCAGCCCGTTTGCGTTGTTTCGCACCTTGCGAAATCTTGCTTTCGATGTCCTCAAGACGTTCTTTGTAGCGTTGTCGGGATGCCTCGTCTCTGGCCAACTGGGTCATTTCCTTAACCAGTCGGCGTTGTTTAAGTAGCTTTACCCTTTTTCCGGAGCGTTTGTGCTTCTTTGGTTCCTTCCTTTTCTGCCTTGCCCGGTACTCAGCTATTGTGAGTGGGCGTGGTCCATCTGCAGGATTTTGCTGCAGAGCTTCTTCCAACGTTGGCAAGTCCCTTTGTGTCGTGGGCTGTGCGTTTGAGAATTGTGGCTCTTCCGCCATCAATTATTATGTTTTATAATGTTATTTGAATTTATTAATTTATTTAATTTATAGTCGAACTAAGATCAGTCGACTTTAATTATTAGCACAATACTTTAAACACTTCGTGTGCGTCCTGCAATGGTCCTGTCACGGTCGCCATGTGATAGGTTCAACAAGTAGTAAGGTGTTTTGGTAGTTGATGAAATAGACTTGGCTCTGGAGCTCAGAGCTTCTGCTCTGCTTGAAGCGGTTTATTCGAATAATCAAAGTGTGCTGAAGTTGGGTTCAGCTAACCCGCACATACATTGCTTATATCTATGTATTCTTACTTACATTTATACATATACATATGTATGCAGAAGGCATTGACCACTTGAGCTGCAAAGTGCATGCTCAGCATTCCCACGCTCCGCGATCGGCTTATGTATAAGCGTTAGATCGTATTACTGGGGCGCTGGAGTGCTTACGTAGTTTTTGGTGGTCTTTTTGTATATTTGTATATTTATATTTATTATGACAAAGTGTCACAATGTATTGACGCTATGTTATACCCAATCATTTATGGTATTTTTAGGGTAGATTAGTCCAATATGCTACAACTGCAGTGTGAGGAACGCGGCCAGCCCATAGTCACTGGCATCCGTCTGCAACACGAACGTCTTCGTGAAGTCGGGGCGAGTCAGAATCGCGTCGGCGACCAGCATAGCTAGTAATAGTAATAGCTCGTCGACTTTGGTATTCATCTCTACCTGCATCTTAGGGTTCTTTGGGTAATAACTGGTTTAACTGACTGGTTTATTGTCTTTCATTGTTATCATGTGCTCCGCAACCGTTAATGTCCCTCGCAAATCGGTTAACTCCGACCTCAGAAGTCGTCAACATCCTCCTCAGCCAAGTCCGCAGTCCTCCACGATTGCTATTGATAGTTTCTCGCGTGGCCTGCTTCGCCCCGCTGGGTCAACCGGTATCGTTACGATCAGACCTTACGCTCAGCTCCTTGCTCCCATTTTCGTTAGGAAATCCCAACTCAATACTAAATCATCAATTATTTTGTGTAATTAGCAGTTGCCTCCGTAAAGTCCTCTTCCCGAATTGCAGCCCCGATTAGCGATTTTGACGAGCTGCACCTTGCGGACCTTGGTTGTCCCTCTAAGAGTCGGGGTCGCGTGGAATTCCCGATCTTGGGCAGCACTCCACGGTTCTCGGACCGATTCTCCCGCAGGTCCACCAAAAATTAATCTTCCGGCACTCCCGCGTCCAGTGGTCCTGTCCTCCGCATCTATGGCAGGCTTGTGCTGGGTTTGCCACAAAACCACTCCGCATCGGGTCCGGCTCTCGCCTGTTGTTGTTGTTCCTCGACGGGCTCGCGGTGTCCTATTGGCACCTCCTGCACACCGCGTTCTATTCGCCCCTTGGGAAATGTCGCTGGTGGCAGGCCCTGTGAGTCCGCTCTGGATCGAATCGTTCTATTTGGGTGTCCAGCTCTGCGAATTCGTCAGCCAGGGCCATCAGGGCATTTAGGTGTCTTGGAAGCTCTGTATAAACTCGTCCCACATCTGCGAGAACCTGTTGTTGGCAATAAACCACTTTAAGGGCTTGCTCTTCAGAAGTTCCGGCATCGCTCTTGACATCTGGTTAATGTGCAGTCCATACGTCATTGCTGACCATTCCACCTGTCCCAGGAATTCCAACGACTTTTCGTTCGAAAGCTCATTCCCGCACTTGTTTCGCCACCTTTGCAAAATCCTGCGGTACTGCCCTTGTGATTTCCCACCGATCACGGCTGTCCTCCCGCCGCTGACTTTTTTTGCGACTGCCTTTCCGACTTTCATGTCCGAACTTGTGCCTTTCGGACCTGCTTCCGTTATGCTTGTGAAGTCGTGGCTCCTCACCAGGCCTTCAACGTCGGTGACTGACCTCTACGGCCGGTCTCCTTCTGTACTCCTTCTCTAACGCCTCCAGTATTGCGACCGTTTCTGGCTCGTCTGTGGTCTGGTCGATGAATTCGGACATCGGCTTCCGCATTTCCTCGAATAAACCCTCTAGCTTGATCCCTAGGGCGCTTGCTATGGCGGGCCGACCTAGAAGAAGGCAAGGGATCAGGGATTCCACGTGACGTTGCTATTTCGACCTCTTTCCTTCATTGTCCTACGTAGTCCTTGACAACCACGTACCGGGTTGAATGGTCTTATGATGTTATGGGGCAGGGTGTATCGAGGATTGCTGCGTTGATCCGTTCTTCACCAAATAAAAATATTTTGGCTTTGCTTCCCGAAAATGTATTATATATATATAAATATATATTTTATATATTTTTTGAAAAATGTGTATTTCATTTAATATTGAATTTTTATATTCTGTTTTCCATGTCTGTAATGAACGTTACATTATAATATAACATAATAACATATAATTACATAATAATATTAGCCTGTACTTCAAAATACAAGATTCAAATATAGCTTGTGCGATAGTTGTTGTGTTTTATTTGCAACTAGTATGGCCACTAAATATATATATTTTTTTTTTGTGTTCATGCGAAGTCGGCAGCATCGCGTTCGCAGCAGGACCTGTAGGTGACACACACGTCGTCAGCAAATGTGGCCAACATTGACGTCCCGGGTAGACTAACGTCCGGCCGTGGCATGTCGTAGCTGTACAGGCAGTGAAGCAGCGGACCAAGTACACTTCCTTGTGGTACTCCGGCTGCCGCATTATGCTCGTTTGACAGAGCCGAGTGGAATCGTACCGCAAATCTTCTCTTTTCGAGATACGACCTCAGGAGTCCGAAGTATGGTGCAGGACGCGTATTCTTAATTTGGAGCAGGAGACCGGAGTGCCACACCCGATCGAACGCCTCACGTACATCTAGGAAGATTGCATTGCAGTACTACTTGTTTTCAGGACCTGTAAGTGACACACACGTCGTCAGCAAATGTGCCCACTATTGACGTCCCTAGTAGGCTAACGTCTGGCCGTACATGTCGTACTGGGAGTTAAGCATCGTATACTTCCTTGTAAGATCTCATAATAAAGTTACTACGTATTCATTGCCATTTTCTCATCGAGGTAACGGACCAATTGTGTCCACTATCACTCTTTCGAAAGCATTGATTGGGTGTATCGGTTTTTGTTAGTATGACTTATCGTTTTAGATTATTGTCATTTATCGCATTTACGTAGGCATTCTTTTACAGAACGAGTCACAATTCTTACATGACCTTGTATAGGGTCGTCGTGGTTTGTAAACAGCATAGCTTCTAGATCATTTTCATGTTCTATAAGGATCATCGGCTTGAGTAACGCCATTCTTAACGTATAGCCCGTTTCCTTAAAAGAATCAATTGAAATTACTTCAAGTGTATTTTTGCTCGGTGCCAATTTGAGTTGGCTGATCTTGAGTATATCGGCTTCTTTTTGAAGTCTTTGGCAGAACCTGTCCTAAGTCTAGTCTACCATTAGTGCACATATCGCTAACATCAATTCTTGCTATAAATTGTTTTCCACGTTTAAGGAAACATGTATTTTCCGTTATTAGCAAGGCCACTACTTTCCGTATTTCATCATCGCAATGACGTTGAGCTTAGAAGCGTCAAGAGCTTGTGTAGACCAATTTTTTTCTGCGCAGGATTTTTTCTGTGACTTTCAAGACTTTTGCTTATGAAGCTTTTTTAGTTCGGATATGGTTCTCCTGGATAGGGCATCTACCACAAAACTGTCTTTCCTCTTTAGATACTCGATTGTAAAGTCGTATTCTTCAAGTTCTAACCGCATACGGGTAAGCTTTGAACTTGGATTTACCATTGAAAATAAATACATTAAGAATTTGTGATATGATTTAATTGTGAAGTGTATTTCATGTATTTTAAATGTATTGGTCGAAAATGTGATATTGCCCAGTGAATTGCAGCTAATTCTTGTTCTGAAGTGCGAGATTACTAGAACATTCGCGCTACCGTCTTCATCCGACGACTACAACCAGAACATACCACGACGGCAGTCGTATCCAATTCATCTCATCTACATCATCCAGCTTGACATCACTTAATTTGGTTAGATTCCACAACGAATCACCATAATGATTTCAAAGCCCGGTGACGAATCAGGATGTTCCTTCATCGTACAGACCTGTGACGGTACTTCCTTGCCTTGTGAAATGTTTTCCATAAATATATGGTCGAAAATGTGATATTTCCCAATGAATTGCTGCTAATTCTTGCTCTGTAGTGCTTTTATTACTTTCACCTTTTGTGAATGCTCTTGATGAGAGATATCCAACCCATAAATATAGCACTCTGCCCCAGTTGATAAACAAATTTCAAACTCCAATCTCAGCAGCATTGCCTTTGCCCTTGTTTGCCAACATTTAGCCACCGGATAAATAACCAAACTTAAAGTAAACACAACTTCCACTTGGAGACCAAGCCATGATCAACTTATGGCGCTTCAATCAAACTGCATCAGTCAGCAAATTTGCATTTCACAATGCTGTGAAACAATTTCAGTGTAAGCATGAAAGCATATTTGAAAGCTCAAGAAAGTCCTAAAGAAAAGCTTCTGGCCGAGGTTGGGTGGATTACGATTAAGATCGGGACGAGATTGTGAACAGCTTCAATTCAAAGATAAGGTAGTAATAAAGTGTCTTGAAATAGTGAATAGTGAATAGTGATAGTGAAAGTGAAAAATTCTATCATCGAATAAATATTGAATAATAAAAATAATTTTTTAAATAATTAAATAGTAACAATTTTAATTTGCGTACACAATAGGAAGTTGGAGTCCGCTATGGTATTCAAGTGTCCATTCGAAAGGAACATACTTTTTACAAACTCTGGCTATGTTCCGGAAATAGTCGGCAACATTTTTGATAAAACGTCTATAATAATTTCAAAATGCATCAAAACGTCTAGCGCTGTCCGCATCATGTGGGTCTGGGTAGGAATGTCACTTGAAGTTAAAAATTAGCATTTTTGTGAGTGTAGCTTTAGATTATTTTTTCTACTTTGGTTAAATTTTTGATCATGTGTTCTTCTGAGCATCCTATGACGATTAAGTCGTCCATATAAGGGAATGGTTGAGAAGGTTCGAAAACTGAGAATACTAATGTCATCATATAAATGCTATTGTATAAGAGCCATTGCTCTCCATTGACCTTCCTTCAAAATCTATTTTGTGAAAACCTGACATTTAATCAAGGCATAAAAAATACTTCGTTTTTCCTAGTTGATCCAATACGTCATCAATTCTAGGAAGTGTAAATTGTCGTACAATTAAGCATACAGTTTCTAGAGACAGGTATTTTCCAAATGTTACCACGCCAACTCTAAAGCCCATAAACCGCCCAAAACTGCCACTATTGAAAAATATTTTAATATTTTTTAATTTTTGCGTTAGTCTTGTAAACCGCCCAAAAACTGTCACGCCCATATATATAAAATTTTTTGATATTTTTTCATATTTTTATTAGTCTGGCCAATTTCTATTCAACTTGCCCAAAAGCTTTTTGCCATGCCCACAAATCGCACAAAAGCTGATGCCCACATTTTTGGGAAATGTGTTGAGATTATTTTCACATTATTATTAGTCATGTAAATTTCTATCGATATGCAAAACAAAGTTATTGCCACGCCCACTCTAACGCCCTTAAACCGACCAAAACTGCTACGGCAACATCTTTGAAACATTTTTAAAATTTGTTTCATAATTTTATTAAAAGCCGTGCGACCAAAACGACACTGCACATGTTCTATGTAGATATTGAGCCTAACAACATAAACCGAGACAATGTAAAACCCATAGGTAACGCTATTGTCAATATTGAGCCTCCCCGCAAAAACAATGAAATCGTTCATTACTATCGCTGCCAGGAATAAAATGTTCTTCTCGACACCCGAAAAATACAGAACAACCAGCAGAATATGCCAACTGCTACGACGAACACGCCGCCAGCTACAAAGGGTGTAGAATTTATCAGGAACTCTTGTCAAAAAAATCAGCTACCAATCGAAAATCCCTGAATAGCAATAAAGACCTGAGTAAAAATGATTTAGGAATCCAGCAATCGTTTGCTCCGCCTAACAAGCCAACATATACCCAACAAATTAACGATTATCAATCTTATGCCCAAATTGCTGCAGGATATAGCAAAACAAACACATCACTGGAGAGAATAGAGCAACTATTAGAAAAACAGTCTGAACTTACAAATAATTTACTTAACATGATAATGTTACTTGTAAACGAATTATGCAAGTAAATCTTAACCAAGGAATATGGAATGGCAATGGGCTTTCCAGCCATGTAAATGAAATATCCATCTTTATAAAAACGAATGAAATTGATATTATGTTAATTTCCGAGACACACTTTACCAGCAAATCATATATGAAGGTTGTTGGATATGATATAATTAGAGCTGACCACCGTTCCTTTTAATTAGACCTTTTAATTAGACGGCTAAAATTAGACGGCCTAAAATAAAAATAAAAATTTCAAATTATGGACAGCATTAGAGAAAATGCTATGCAGGCTGCCACGGTCACGATCAAATGTATGCATGCGGACGTATCTGTAACAGCAATTTATCTTCCCCCAAGATTTGCTCTCAAAGAAGCAGATTTTAAGAACTTTTTTCAAAAACTTGGACCACAGTTTATATTGAGAGGCGACTTCAATGATAAGCACCCCTGGTGGGGCTCCAGATTGACAAATCCGAAGGGAAGCGAACTGTACAAATGCATAGTAAACAATAGCATAACAACATTTTCAACCGGCAAGCCTACATACTGGCCTACTAATAGTAGAAAGATACCAGACTTCGTAGCATACTTTGGAATCCCACATACTTTGGAAACTCATAATCAAATCAGCTCAACTCTCAGCTAAAATCCGACAACAAATACAACACAAGAGAAATTTGCGTAAAAGGTGGCAAGCTTCCCCATTCGTAAAATCAGTATTAATGAAGTTTCATCAGAAATTAAATGGCTGCATAGTAAAAAGGCTCAGGTTCGGACAAAAAAGATGGCATAACCTTGAAAATTCTACCACCAAAGTGTGTACGATTTCTAACGTTTATATTTAATGCAATGTTAAGAGTTGACCACTTCCCAAGCCAATGGAAATGTGCAGAAATTATAATGATCCTTAAACCAAATAAGGCAGAAAATGAAGTGACATCGTACCGTCCCATTAGTTTGTTGTCAATATTTTCTAAAGTATTTGAAATAATAATTTTTAAGAGAATGTTGCCGATCTTGGAAGAATTCGCTATCATTCCCGAGCACCAGTTTGGATTCAGAAGGGGCCACGGAACCCCTGAGCAATGTCACAGGATTATACAATAAATAAAGTTTTGTCAGAATTTGAGAGCTAAAAATACTGTACTGCAACATTCCTTGACGTTCAACAAGCGTTTGATCGAGTCTGGCATGACGGCTTATTATATAAAATCAAAAAGTGGTTACCTGTGCCACATTTTTTATTATTAAAGTCATACTTAACCAATGTGCAACAAAAATAATGAATACTCGCCTTATTGAAAGCTGGTTCCTTTGGAAAATTAGGGTCAACGCCCTGAAATTTAAAAAGTTTGAAGATGACCTGGTTGCTTGTCCGAAAATCTGCAACCACTCTGGAAAATAAATTCCGTTTATACAAAGCTATACTAAAGCCCGTGTGGACTTATGGTATACAGCTTTGGGAGATTCTACAACGCTACCAATTAAAAAATATTTAGACGAATTATTAATGCTCCATTTTATATTTCAAATGCAAGTATCCATAAAGACTTAGGAATCCCTTATGTTAAAAAAGAAATAGCAAAACATAGTAAAAAAAATATATGAAAATAACTTAGCCTTAAGTTTGGCAAATAATAATAACAAAGTCAGTAGACTTACAAACTTACACGTGCTAGATCTCCCTGACAGGTATTAAGTAGAAAAACATGTTATGCATACAGTATGTAGTAGGGATTAATGGATAACTACTGCCTCTGTTAATTAAAGATTAATTATAAAATTTACTTATTGTCATACTTTTTTAAGACAGATTGTAAGAAAAAGAGGAAAAAAAAATAATTTTAATTTTATTAGTCTTGTAAATTTCTATCGATTTGCCAAAAAAAAATTTGCGACGCCCAATCTACAATCTACAACAATTTTTAACTTTTTTTCTCTTTTTATTCCCCTGTATCTACCATATCCCAAAAAAATAATAAAAATTCGCGTTCTCATTAACACTAGCTGAGTAACTGGTATAGCATTCTCTCTTGTTTTTTCATAATTTTATTAGTTTTGTAAATTTCTATCAATTTGCCAATAAACTTTTTGCCACGTCCACTCTAACCCCCTTTTGAAACATGTTTAGATTTTTCTTCCTTTTAATGTTTGTCTTGCCAATTTTTATCTGTATACCGAAAACACTGTGGCCTTTCACCTACAAAACGCCCAAAACGTTTACTCCCACAATTTTAAACAATTTTTAAATTTTTTCTCATTTAATCCCCAATATCTATAAAATGATAAATATAAAATGATTTTGCGTATCATTTTTCTTCTTATTTCAATGTTTCTTACTCTTATGTAGAAAATGAAAATATTTTGACACTGTTTTATATAACCTGCGTAAGGCTAGCCTATACTTGTAGTACTTGACATTTTCAACATTCGCGTAATATTTTTTTGTGTTTTTTATTTCACATAATGACCAATGACGGTACTATCACGCCTTTCGAAACTATTTGATAAATGCTTACTAATTCGACTTGATCCACACTTGACGGCCCACAACAAAATCCCAGCCCATGACACAACAGAAATTAGAACCGCATCCGACAATCGATAATTCTGTATAGTGTATCCCAATGTTTCGACAGAGTCTGGACCGATGGATTATTGTTTAAATGAAAATTGCACTTCTTTTAGGTGAGCACTGGACTATAGCGATCTCAATTCTTAAATAATAATAATACAATCACTATCCAAAACGATTCGCATAAGTTGGTAGGGAACAATTTGTAAAATCTATTGCATTGAAAAAACCAGAAAGAGTGGGATACAGATAAAGAATATGAGGGAGCGCTACACTTCCTTGCCATGACTATTAAATACTCTCTGCTAATGGAAGTGCGAGGGATATGGAGATAATTAAACAGAAAAAAATGTTTGTATGGATGGAATTTAAATTAAGTAATATTATTATTACTATTGAAGAGAAAGCTAAAATCGATAAGCAAATTAGAAGCTTTCACCTATATATAATGAAAAATCTGCCTAAATGTAACAGTACAATTGAAGCATCAAAAAAAAAAAAAACATTTCAGTTGGCTTTCATCCACGATAATGGTTGTCGTAGACCAAAACTACAACCAAGTCGCTTCAGACTGTCTAATGGGACGACCTCGACTCTTTTACTGTGATGATCACGGCTCAAAAGAAAAATAGCAACGGGTCTGGCTAATATTAAAGAAAATAATACAAGTCTTCTTGTCCATGCAGCATCAGTTTCAGCCAAAAAGGAAAAAATGGGCGATACTGCTTTTGTATTAAATCAAACCATTTCAACTTCAACTGCATCCACCGAAATTGATATTCTCAAAGCCAATACCGCTCACACCAAATCAGGCTCTTGCATTTTTGATTGACAGCTCTCTATCCAAAGCAAAATACAACGACATGAGAGCTTTGACCAAAAAACAATTTAACAACATTTATCCATTTATACAGAGACCTTTGCCCAAGTATCTTTCCAAAATTTGCTAAATCACACGGTCAGTCGAATTATTCTTATGCATTATTCTTATCAATGCATTCATCGGATCTTTTACTTTCAAGCCTAAATATAAGGAAAAGATCGTCTCAAAATAAAAAAATCGTTTTGCCGAAAGAAGTCATCAATCTTTTAGGTGCACCAAATGTAGAACATATTAATAACATTAAAACATTTGGGAAGCGATGATAGCGACTCGGATTCGTATCACGATGATCCATTTTCTATGCATTTGAACGTAGAAAATTTTGATTAATATAATAGTATAATTATATGTACATGTATTAAATAGATACATAAGAAAAATTCAGCTTAAATTTTTTATATTAATTAATAAAAATAAATAATCATGCCAAATCTACTCCTTAACTTTATATCCTAATATGGGCGGTATGGATGGGCGTGGACCGATTTACTTAAAATTTTACGTACGTATTTTAAATGTCAGATGCACCAATTCTACAAAAATGCAGCTCTAGCTTTAATATTTGACTTTATGCCAAAAAAAGGGAATCTGGCCCAGTGTGCTATGGCATCGCCCAGACTTTTAAAACAGTAGATTGTATACAAATATGCGATTAAACAAATTGTTAATATAAATAATTTAAATTGTATTCCAAACTTAAATCAAGAAAAGAAAGCGCTCTGTAGTTTTAGCAATGTCGCCCACATATCCAGAATCCTTTCCCAATAAGGGCAGCACAGCCGACAGGTAGACTCCCAGGTAATTAGCGACAGCATTGGTACTTTAGTTGCTAATTGGATTTCAACAAATAGACGCTGCAATTTGAAGTCCAATTCTTTTTATTTTTTTATTTGCACTTCGCAAATAATTAACTTATCTAGTCCGGCCGCCGCCAACTTCTGCGGGCAGCGCAGCCGCGACCCACTAAACATTAAGGCAGTTCAATTGTGACCTTCATAGGAAGCAGCACCTATTCTGCTTCCAAATAATCCAAGAAACAGAATTTAAAATAAAATCTTGTTAGTGTTATTTTTTAACGATAATCTATAATCCGGTTTCACCACTACCACGGAAAGCTTACTTGAAATGGTTTGGATATGGAAATAAAATGGATAGCGGACAAACGACTAAAATATTCTTGTATTTTAATCAAACTAAAAAATTCAGTAAAATGAAAAAATCTATCGGAAAACAATAACACAACATTTTAAAAGTAAAAAATTCATATATGGTAACGAGTCTTCTTATTCGATAAAAGGCCACCGTTATTCCAACACGAAAATACATATTTCTAGAGGGGAAGGTTTTATTTTCTTATAATAAATAATATAATATATATATATATATAATATATAATATATATAATATATATATATATATATATATATATATATAATATTTTTACATTGTTTTTATCAAATTTCCACTAAATTTGTATGACTAAATTTCGGGATTCCGCTCGCCCGAGCGTAAACATATACCGTAAATACCACTTTATTACTGTTTTGACCTATTAAGGTTTTTATTAGCTATTTTCGAGAAATGCAAAGACGATTTTTATGTATTGATTTCGAACGAAAAGAATTAATTGGTTTCAGCGAATTTTGGCATCGATGCGCGTATGCTTAGGTCACGAAAGCGAATGATGAATAAAGGTTTATGTGCCAGGGGTCTGGAAGAAGAGAGAAAAAGAGAACGCGAGAGGGGAGTGTTTAGGTGCTGATCTGCATAGATAACGAAAGCTGACCCGACATCGTGCTTCTACTAAAATGTCTAGCATAATTTTTGAGGGTTCTGTGCAGCTTGAAATAGTCTAGAGCATATTGGCCGCGCTCGTGGTCAAGAAGCATTGTCTTCAGATCCTGCATTCCAAATTAAAAAAAGAGAGAAAACTATAGTCGAGTTCAGACTGTGGAAATAATAGGTGAAAGTAGGTCGTTGCCACAGTGTTTTTGGCCCAAAGTGGGCGGATTATGCGCGTTTCAAAAAGTTTTTTTTTTTTACAAGTCGATAGAAATTTCCAGGATTAATAAAAATTTGAATAAAAATTAAAAGTGTGGGCATGGTAGTTTTGCATACCAAAATATAAATCGTGAAATTTTTACGATCGTTATTTGAAGTACTGGTTTATTGAAATATTATATCCAATAACTTATTTATATAGAAACATCAGTTAATCTAAGTTTGTCTTTTACCATTCACTTCAGCTTATTATAATATTTTAAATATTTTTCAGTACGCTCACAAATTGGCTTATTTGATTGGACAAAGTATTCAACGAGATGTGGCTGAAGCACTTTCTGAAAAACTATTTTATCTTTAAAATTATAAAAGGCCTGTTCAAAACACTACAATTATTAAATCTGTATATTTCAAAACAAAAATAAATAATAAAAAAAAACCAAACTGTCTTTTGCAAATTGTTTTTGAAGTAGTTATTTAATTGTTTTTAGCTCTTTGGGCTCTCTAAAACATAGTAATCGTAATTGAACTATTACTTTATCAAAAGATTATATCCAATAACTTATTTATATAAAAACATCAGGTAATCGGTGTTTGCCTTTTACCATTCACTTCAGCATATTAAATTATTTTAAATATTTTTCAGTACGAGATGTGGTGTAATCACTTTCGGAAAAACTGTTTTATCATTAATTTCATATATTTAAATAGCATACGAATGCTGACCATTCTAAAATTGAGGATCATATAACTGAAGTCCAGCGTGTATATGCCATTGCAACTAAGTGTTACAATGTTTTAGTTGAAATTATTTTTAACCGTACGTATTTTAGGATAACTCTGCCGCCGACTTTATAATTTTTATAAATACTGGTATTGTTCTTTTGTCAAAGTTTTTTTTTTCTTGGATTTATTGAATTTTTGTAATAAATTCAATCTCTATATACGTTTTATTTGTTTCTATTGTATAAAGTTGTGGCTAGTAGGTGGTTTCCACATTTTCGTTCTGCAGTGCGTTCTTTTTCCGCGAGAGTGCTGTGGATTCCAGTACAAATAATTCCTCTGGTTCTTGACTGCTCGTTGGTAGCGAAATGTTTTTTGTTGTCATTGACCTATTTTCCTGAGACAACACAGCCGATAAGCCACGCGCGGAAGCGCCCGTTGCTAGATCAAATGGTTTGTTAAAATCAGGGTAAGCTAAAAAATTTTTTAATCGTTCAAATGACTCACATTTGTTTGGCGATAGCTCTATTTTTATTTTTATTGATTGAGTTTCCATTCTCAACATTTAAGTGTCTGTTGTGGTTTGGCGATTGTGGCAAAGTTTAATAATAAACTTCTGATTTTATTTAAAATATAATCAATAGTCGAAATAGACATCCGCGCATAGTTAAGGAACCTTTCTGGTTGGTTTTGTAAGACATTATATAAATTATTGAATTCGCCTTTTTCATTTCAATTGCAGTTCAGGGGGTAGACACCATTTTTTTTTAACAGAAAGCTATTAGTTGCGCTTGATGCAAAAAATTCCTCGTCCGCCTCCACACGTTCACATTAATAACTAAAAGATAGCAATATAAATCGTGTTTCGCAAAGCTCTTACTCTTCCGTCTTCTCGCTTTGTCATAGATTCTCGCTTCGCTTTACTTCGCTTCTCCCCCGCAATCTGCCGTCAGCCATACGTAATGGTATCCAGCTTAAATAAGTCTCGTGGTGAGGTTAAATTCTCTACAATGTGCAATATGTTTCGGTTGACAGGTGTCACTCGTTAGTAGTAATGAGTTGTAATGAACTGGTTTTCCTATTTCTGCGTTGCAACGGTTAGCTCAGAGAGTTTATGCGCTCGTCCCACCAAACGGCTGACTCCTCCGGTGATCGCGTTGCTCCTGCGATGCCTTTCCTGCGTTGTCCTGTGCTTTCTTGACAACAGACCACGTGCCGGCTCGAACGGGATTTGAATGTTATGGGGCAGGGTGTATCGTCCACGGGTTGATCTTTCCACGCGCGGCCTAGTTCACTAACTGTCTATTCCTTCGCCTTCAGACTCCGTTCCGACCGTCCGACTACGCGGCCGCGTCCTGACCGCGCCGGTTACTCTCCTCGACTATCTTCGCGTACGTACGGCTCCTCGCGTGTGTGTTGTGACTGACTGCCTCGAGCTGGATTTGCACCGCCCCTTTATATGCCGCGAAGACCCCGTTATTTCCCCTTTTGCGCACGGCTCGATCCGGTACAAGGTTCAACTATTGTACCGTTAGTTCACGATCTCTCCGCTTTGCCGGGGTTCCAGGTCCTTTAATTACCGTTTGACCTGACTGCACTTGACTCTTCTTGCATCGCAGCCGTCTTTGCTGTTGCTAGGCCACGCCCCTGCATCCAGATTTTTGGGGAGTTTTAAGTCTTCTCACAGAGTGCAAGCGATAACAGAAAGAATCTGAAATTATTTTACCTAATTTTCCCTACATTGTTAGTTTTTAAGATCCTTTTATTAGCAAAGGAGATCGAAATGACAAAGCCTTAGTTGACTAGGTTGTTGGCGAATTTAAATTAAGTAATATTATTATTACTATTGAAGAGAAAGCTAAAATCGATAAGCAAATTAGGAGCTTTCACCTATATATAATGAAAAATCTGCCTAAATGTAACAGTACAATTGAAGCATCAAAAAAAAAAAAACATTTCAGTTGGCTTTCATCCACGATAATGGTTGTCGTAGACCAAAACTACAACCAAGTCGCTTCAGACTGTCTAATGGGACGACCTCGACTCTTTTACTGTGATGATCACGGCTCAAAAGAAAAATAGCAACGGGTCTGGCTAATATTAAAGAAAATAATACAAGTCTTCTTGTCCATGCAGCATCAGTTTCAGCCAAAAAGGAAAAAATGGGCGATACTGCTTTTGTATTAAAGCAAACCATTTCAACTTCAACTGCATCCACCGAAATTGATATTCTCAAAGCCAATACCGCTCACACCAAATCAGGCTCTTGCATTTTTGATTGACAGCTCTCTATCCAAAGCAAAATACAACGACATGAGAGCTTTGACCAAAAAACAATTTAACAACATTTATCCATTTATACAGAGACCTTTGCCCAAGTATCTTTCCAAAATTTGCTAAATCACACGGTCAGTCGAATTATTCTTATGCATTATTCTTATCAATGCATTCATCGGATCTTTTACTTTCAAGCCTAAATATAAGGAAAAGATCGTCTCAAAATAAAAAAATCGTTTTGCCGAAAGAAGTCATCAATCTTTTAGGTGCACCAAATGTAGAACATATTAATAACATTAAAACATTTGGGAAGCGATGATAGCGACTCGGATTCGTATCACGATGATCCATTTTCTATGCATTTGAACGTAGAAAATTTTGATTAATATAATAGTATAATTATATGTACATGTATTAAATAGATACATAAGAAAAATTCAGCTTAAATTTTTTATATTAATTAATAAAAATAAATAATCATGCCAAATCTACTCCTTAACTTTATATCCTAATATGGGCGGTATGGGTGGGCGTGGACCGATTTACTTAAAATTTTACGTACGTATTTTAAATGTCAGATGCACCAATTCTACAAAAATGCAGCTCTAGCTTTAATATTTGACTTTATGCCAGAAAAAGGGAATCTGGGCCAGTGTCCAGCGGCAACGTTTCCAAAATTTTCTGCATTCGGTTTCAGAAATTAGGTTTAAGCGGGAGGATGGGCGCAAAGGAGAATTAGCAGCAGATTCTGGTATTTTGCTATAATTGTTGATTATTGTAGGCAAATATTGTTTATGCACAAATCACTCAGCAGTAACAGCGAATTATGGTCTAAGATTTAAACATCTTATAATTGCACTATATTCAAGTTGGACCATTACATAGCTGTGTACTATAGCTTTGCATTGTATATTGTCTATGAATATATCACGTCGGGGTCACCAAAATGTTGAGCTAATAAGGTCCACGTTCCTCGGGTTAGGAGTCTTCCAGGGCACCCTCCCTTGACTCCCGTAAACTCCTTGCCTAGTCTGAAGGCGGTGACCGCCACCATTAACTGCCGTCAACCATTGGTTCTAGAATATATAATATAATTATGCTTAGTTTCCGTTTAAATATTTGTAAAGCTTACCTAGTCCGAATTGTCGTCGCCGCGCCGTTCAACTTTGGGTCGCGAAAAGTTTGTTAGCCTGACAGGGGAAACAACACACCCACGTTCAGAGTGCACGTCCCTTCTGATCTCTTGGAGCTCCTCAGGATTAGGTGACCGTATGTAAATACGTCTTAATAAGCACCGCCAATTATAGGACTTGTTGATTTGACCAAAAGCAGTCGACGATCAAGGGTGATCACTGCCTGATGATGGATTGATGAGAAAATGAAGGAATGTAATGGTTAATCAATATATACATTTATTTTTAATAAAACAAGAAAGCTTAACGATATGTTTAAGTGAGTCTTCAATGTAGGGGAGGTAGAGCTATCCTAGTCGTCTGGAGCAACACCGACGTATGGGTGATGTCCGCAAAAATCCAACAGGCATCCTTGGTAAGGTGGTTGCGAATCCAAAACTTTAAGATTTTGTCGTCGTTTATGTAAATTTAATTCGTTTGTTTACCATTTCTGTTTGTCGGCTTCTTAGATATCGTATGTAGCGTCGTGAGACGTCGATAGTTATGGATGTTGGCGCAGTAGTTGAAGTTGTTTTGTTAGGTGTAAGTTAGAATAAATACTGAAGTTATATGAAGATAAATTGTAAAGAAGACAGTGCAAGCAACTCGTAAAAAAGGCATATCAGTAAGAGCAAAACCCACTCGGCTATGCGCTAGCTAGAGCGCCACTTATAAAAGCTTATCGTCGCATCGTTGAGCAGTTCTGGAAAAATAGTCGCAAAACTAATGTCGAAGGTGCGCCCGCGCAATTAAAACGGAAAACAAACTTTAGCGGTTTTATACTTTTTCGAGTGGAAACTCCCCAGATAGGCCGCCTGTTGCCAGTCCGCATTATGTGAAATAACTTTCTTCGAAAAACTCTCCTTGATTTTTTTATGTTGCGAGCTGTGTTGCACTTGGAAAACTCTGCCCTGAAAAAAGCCTGATCTAGCGGCACTGCCACTAAGGAAAGAAAGACGATGTTAGACGATCTTAGTTCTGATGATGAGTGTTAGCATAAAAAAGACGACCGAGTAAAAATTTCTGATTTATTAACCTGCCCGAGATTAAAACATAACTTAAAAACAAGAGAGAATCTTATGGTCGAGTTCCAGGGTATCAGATATCCGTTACTCAGCTAGTGTGCGAAATTTAATCATTTTTCTGGGATATCGATAGATATTGGTGAATAAAATGAGAAAATATTTAAAAATTGTTTAAAAGTGCAGACGTGAACGGCTTGGCGGCGTTAGATTGGACGTGGTAACAAACTTGCGCTGCGTCTTTATCTGTTGAATCTATATGCCGAATCTTTTATAGTTCCTGAGATCTACGGACAATACGGACAGGCGGACATGGCTAGTAAATTTGCCAATCAGAAAAATAAATAAATAACGAAATAAAAAGAGAAGAGGGAGAAGAAATTATCACAAGCTTTTAAGACAAGAACTAGGTAATTAATCTGAGTTGCAAACAAAAAAAATAAATATAAAAATATTATATAAAAATATATATATATATATATATATATATATATAGTGACATCTCCATAAGTCCCTAAGACTTAAGAACATGCCTACACACTAATACACACAACATGTACACCCCAATACAACATACACCACTCCGGATGTATCCAGATACCAGATAAGAATATGATTGTTATATGATCCTCGAGAATAAGTCACCCACTGGTAGACTAAACATCCGTCCATTAATTTAAACAATTCCTTGCTTAAGCCCTCACCCCTTCGTCACGTTCCCACGTTCAAAGCTTGGACTCGCAATCCCGAAAAACAAAAGTATCGATTTCAACAAACAAATTTTAAGAATCTAAGAGTACTTGTATCCCAGATCAAATGCACTTGAATCTAAGAGAAACACTAAGCTTTTTCTCTTCATTAACAAAACCCTAAAGTCTAAAGTCCATATTAGAAAAGCTCGATACCGAGGCTTGAACGTCAAACAAATCATAATAATTATCAGAGTTCAGTTTGAGACCCAATTGTAAAAGGTCGGAGCTCTTCTCAAATAAAAAGTTTTGTAATCATTTAGTGAAATAAAAATTATATTTTTTTCACTTATAAATATTGCAAGCATTTAATTAAATATATATATGTCGGGTTAAGAATATCAGGGGCCTCGCCGTCCGTCCGTCCGTCCATATCAGCGTCGCTCAAATCTCTTTTTACTATATAATTTTATGAAGCTGTGCGCAGTCAACGAGTCCACTTGCGTCTGCTTTGGCTTCTCCACGATTAATGCCCTCACTCCAGTTTCGTGCAGCCTGCTTTGTCTCTTCTCAATTTTCGGCATTCCCTTATCATTATATAGTTTTCCCTTTCTAACCAAGCAGCGCAAGTGGCCACGTTCAGCAACAGCTCTATCGCTCTCGTTTTTGCAAAATCCCGTTCAGAGATAATTCATCTATTCATCCTCACACATTGACAATAAATAGGAACACGCATAATAGCAAAGGGAACATGGAGAAGAAGTAAACGGCGACTACACGCATTCATTATTTTCGCCACGTGTTCATAAATAGGAACACGCATAATAGCAAAGGGAACATGGAGAAGAAGTAAACAGCGACTACACGCATACTCATTATTTTCGCCACGACATATACTTACACACACATACATTACCACATAGCAACAGCCATATACCAAATCATAGAATGCCTTAGGATATAAGTCATAAATTCAAGTATTCCATAAGAACCCTAATTTTGATGACAATAACAAATCCAGCCTGCCCTAATGTAAACATTAACATCCGCTGCCGAATCCGTTATTTGAATAAAGATTATATTTTTTATCTAATAAATTACCGTGGATTCGTTATTGGCGCAGTCGGTGGTCCTAAATTTATAGTGACCAACAAAAGTACCTTCGTGTGGGATTTAACTTCAACCTTGTGGCTAATCAGTGCTACAAGGAGTAATTAAGTCAGGAAGTGCTTTATAATTAAAATCGTTTCAACTTGGTAGCCCACCGTAGAGGTGTGACCGCTACTAGAAGTGATAAAAATTATATTAGTGCTACAAGAACAAGACCATTAAAGGGTAACTTAAACCCCAGGTTTTGTTTATTAAATAAATACAGTGTGTAGCCCGCTTTATAAAAAGTGTGACCGTTACGAGGGGTGAACAAAAACAAACAACAACAGCGACAAAAAATAATAATAATAAAAAAAAATAAATAAATAAATAACAATGAAACAACCACATCAACAAGTGCAACTAATCTCCGAGAATCATCTGAAGCAGGCTCTACCAAAGACACTAGAATAACAAGATGCGTAACGGCCATACATTGGTTTGGCACTATGCAGCCTTTTTTTTGGTGACGGCCAAAATTACTCTCTTTCGGCTCACTCCCGCTGAGAGCGTAAGAAATCTAAAAATATAATTTGCTTGCTTGTGTGAGTAAAAACAAGAGACGAGAACGCGTATAAGTGTGCGTGTTGTGCTAGAAGACGATTTTCGGGCCGAAATTAATTCTGATCGAAGAAATGAATTTACATTGTACATATTAGGGTAGTTTTTGCCAATTTCGTAGCAATGTGATAAAATAAAATAATTATTAAAAATTCACGCCCTGACTATTATAATTTTAAAGCTTTTTAAATTTGTTTGTTAAAATCGCCGCTCGAATTAGCTACCGTTTACACATTTATATTTATGTTTAATTCTAATTTGTCTCTCATCTGACATTTTTTTAAAAGCGAAATATTTTTTTTTAAACACTTTTAATGTTAATGTTACATCATATTAAGTCAAATGACTTAATAAATATACTAAATAATTAAATATGATAACTGTTTCTTGCAAAAGTAATATCAAAGACACTAGAATTATTCTAGTTTCTTTGCTTTGGTCATATTTTAAGGCACGAAGTGCGGACACAAGCACTCAACAATCATTGCCTTATTAATTTTTCACACGCCGCAAGATGAATACTCTAATGACAAATATTCTTATATAAAGTCATTTTTGAAATTTATTTTTGTGATAATATGTACATAGATTTGACTATTTCTAATCTATTTTCAAATAATAATAACGTTAAGGCAATGCAAAACAAGAATTTTTCGCATGGTGCCAATTGATCAAAAATAATATAGATTTAAAGCCAAAGAACTTCTAAGGTGAAGGGCATATTTTGTCAAATTTACAATGCATGAGCATACGTGTGCACACATACAGTTGTCTGCTATCACTTTGTGCGTTGAAAAGAGCTGTTCGCTGTAGCGCTCTTCGCTCTCTAACAAAAATTCGAGAGAGCCTGGAGCCACCTCTAGAGCCACGGCCAAAAAATCGTGTGCCAAAAAATCGTATGGCGTTACGCATCTTGTTATTCTAGGGTCTTTGGCTCTACCAACATTTACCGGTACAACACTAGAACTGAGCTCGTTCATAAGAAGAATTAAGTTCATACTACAACTCTACACAACAACTGACATCCGTCAGTTACACATTCTCTTTAGTGCGATTGAAAAGCAAATCGGAGGTGACGCCCAAAGAGTATCCCAGCTCAGTTCAGCTAACACATGGCCGGAATTGGAGGAAGCCCTAATCGCTGAGTTCAAGACCCAAACACCGTTCAAAGAACTTTTATATTTATAAATATAAGAATATACCTAAGAAAATTATAATCAAGTTCAAAAAACAAGCACCCACTCCTATCGAACCACCATATTGTAATATATGATGTGATATGATATGATATTGTAAACAATGATGTAATAGAAATTTAAAATAATTCGAGCCCTATTTTGTATCCTAAATTATCCGCCTAAGGACGGGATAATTTTTAAGGATGGGGAAGTAGCATATGTGCCATAGTATAACACTTGAATACATATACTTACAAACACATGCATTACCACATAGCAACAGCCATACACCAAATCATAGAATGCCTTAGGATATAATTCGTTCGTAGACATGCCCTCAGCTGAAAACATGTCGCTTAAAAGATCCCAATGACCTGCTAGTTGCCACCTTTGCTGATGACACTGCAGTCCTGGCCAGAGATACTTGCGTCTGAGCCACTGATACGCTTCAGCTTTATTTAAAAACAATTGAGAACTGGGCCTTTCCCTGGAAAATCGCAGTCAATACAGAAAAGTGTGTTTCCGTGACGTACACCCTGAGAAAAGGCACATCACCAGGTGTGTTTCTGCATGGAGAGCTCCTCACACAATTAAACTCCCACTAATACCTCGGTGTCACTCTGGATAAAATACTTATGTTTCAACACCATATGTAACGGATGTAACTCGGTTTCTCAAAACAAAGGCGAACAGCATGGCTTGGCTTTTTAGGCCTGGAAACAAGCTTTCAACTTCCAACAAGGCCAAAATTGATAAGGTTGTCTTGGCTTCTATTTGGAAATATGGCATCCAAGTGTATTGCATCGCCGCAAGGTCGCACCTCAACAAAATTCGTGTTTCGCAGTCGCAAACCTTGCGTAAACTATCTGGAGCGGCTTGGTACATCCGAAACAAAGACATTGAACAAGAGCTGAAAGTACCAAGGATTGGCGATGGATCCCTTAGCAATATATCCAACAAAATATCTACTGGAAGTTAATTTAATGGGTACATTATTGCACAAAAAGTTATCTATATTTTGGTCAAAGTATGTACCTCTCATGGTCTTATACAATTTGGAAAATGATACAGAGTATTCTTGTTGCTATATTTCATTTTTTTAATGAAAGGCTGATATATTATCGAATCGAATTCTATTGGCAACATAACATCATCATCTGATTCGCAATTCGACTTTTTGTGAAAATTTAAAAATGAGTAGAAATATGAGCTTGGCAATTATTATTATATTAAATTCGTTAACTGAAGGATTTCTGCAGTTACCACCCTTTGCTCGCACGCACGATATATGAGCTTGGCAATTATTATATTAAATTCGTTAACTGAAGGATTTCTGAAGTTACCACCTCGAACGCACGCAAATATATTATCAATGGGGTCCTGGTTACTCTACAAGAATTTTTTACATGGTGCCAATTGATCATAAATAATATAGATTTAAAGTCTAAGAACTAAAGATTTTTTTTCTCTCTTTTTATTAACAATCTGTCTTAAAAAAGTATGACAATAAGTAAATTTTATAATTAATCTTTAATTAACAGAGGCAGTAGTTATCCATTAATCCCTACTACATACTGTATGCATAACATGTTTTAATGCTTAATACCTGTTAGGGAGATCTAGCACGTGAAATTTTGTAAGTCTACTGACTTTGTTATTATTATTTGCCAAACTTAAGGCTAAGTTATTTTCATGAGTTCTTAGTTTGTCTATATATTTTTTACTATGTTTTGCTATTTCTTTTTTAACATAAGGGATTCCTAAGTCTTTATGGATACTTGCATTTGAAATATAAAATGGAGCATTAATAATTCGTCTAAATATTTTTTAATTGGTAGCGTTGTAGAATCTTCCAAAGCTGTATACCATAAGTCCACACGGGCTTTAGTATAGCTTTGTTGCAGATTTTCGGACAAGCAACCAGGTCATCCTCAAACTTTTTAAATTTAGTTGCTGACGCATTGCTTTTATGTGGTTTTTCCACCTCTGCGATCGAGGCGCAAGCCAAAGTACTTTATGCAATTACTCTGTGGGATTGCTGATCCATTAAAGACTGGCACTCACCTCTTCTTAATGCAAAAGTTATTTGCGCAGATTTCAGGGCGTTAACTCTAATTTTCCAAAGAAGGAACCAGCTTTCAATAAGGCGAGTATTCATTTTTTTTTGTTGCACATTGGTTAAGTATGACTTTAATAATAAAAAATGTGGCACAGGTAACCACTTTTTGATTTTATATAATAAGCCGTCATGCCAGACTCGATCAAACGCTTGTTGAACGTCAAGGAATGTTGCAGTACAGTATTTTTAGCTCTCAAATGCTGACAAAACTTTATTTATTGTATAATCCTGTGACATTGCTCAGGAGTTCCGTGGCCCCTTCTGAATCCAAACTGGTGCTCGGGTATGATAGCGAATTCTTCCAAGATGGGCAACATTCTCTTAAAAATTATTATTAATTACGATGTCACTTCATTTTCTGCCTTGTTTGGTTTAAGGATCATTATAATTTCTGCACATTTCCATTGGCTTGGGAAGTTGACCATCTTAACATCGCATTAAATATAAACGTTAGAAATCGTACACACTTTGGTGGTAGAATTTTCAAGGTTATGCCATCTTTTTTGTCCGAACCTGAGCCTTTTTACTATGCAGCCATTTAATTTCTGATGAAACTTCATTAATACTGATTTTACGAATGGGGAAGCTTGCCACCTTTTACGCAAATTTCTCTTGTGTTGTATTTGTTGTCGGATTTTAGCTGAGAGTTGAGCTGATTTGATTATGAGTTTCCAAAGTATGTGGGATTCCAAAGTATGCTACGAAGTCTGGTATCTTTCTACTATTAGTAGGCCAGTATGTAGGCTTGCCGGTTGAAAATGTTGTTATGCTATTGTTTACTATGCATTTGTACAGTTCGCTTCCCTTCGGATTTGTCAATCTGGAGCCCCACCAGGGGTGCTTATCATTGAAGTCGCCTCTCAATATAAACTGTGGTCCAAGTTTTTGAAAAAAGTTCTTAAAATCTGCTTCTTTGAGAGCAAATCTTGGGGGAAGATAAATTGCTGTTACAGATACGTCCGCATGCATACATTTGATCTTGACCGTGGCAGCCTGCATAGCATTTTCTCTAATGCTGTCCATAATTTGAAATTTTAGTCCGTCTAATTTAAGCCATCTAATTAAAAGGTCTAATTAAAAGGAACGGTGGTCAGCTCTAATTATATCATATCCAACAACCATGATATATGGTTTGCTGGTGAAGTGTGTCTCGGATATTAACATAATATCAATTTCATTCGTTTTTATAAAGATATTTCATTTACATGGCTGGACAGCCCATTGGCATTCCATATTCCTAGGTTAAGATTTACTTGCATAATTTGTTTACAAGTAACATTATCGTGTTAAGTAAATTATTTGTAAGTTCAGACTGTTTTTCTAATAGTTGCTCTATTCTCTCCAGTGATGTGTTTGTTTTGCTATTTCTTGCAGCAATTTGGGCATAAGATTGATAATCGTTTCTTTATTGGGTATATGTTGGCTTGTTATTTTTACTCTGGTCTTTATTGCTATTCAGGGATTTTCGATTGGTTGCTGATTTTTTTGACAAGAGTTCCTGATAAATTCTACACCCTTTGTAGCTGGCGGCGTGTTCTTCGTAGCAGTTGGCTCATTTTGCTGGTTGTTCTGTATTTTTCGGGCAGACAACGAACGATTTCATTGTTTTTGCGGGGAGGCTCAATATTGACAATAGCGTTACCTATGTGTTTTACATTGTCTCGGTTTTTGTTGTTAGGCTCAATATCTACATAGAACATGTTCAGTGGCGTTTTGGTCGCACGGCTTCTAAGTGCTTTGACTAATTTTCTGAATTCTTCAATACTTTTAACCATTACTCTTACATGTCCATTACGTTGAGTTTTATAATAGTAAAGTTCTCTTTTAATTTTAGAATTAAGATAGGCTAGCATTTCACTTATATCATTGACGTCAGACAGAATGATAGGTGGGGGCTTAGCAGAATCAGTTGCGCTGTCTTACCATTTCGAGATCTTCGTTTTTGTTATATTTGTTTCCTGTTTTGTCGGGCAATCCGTCGCTTAGGAGAGCGAATTTATTTGCGCTGGTGCTTGATGAATTGTCCAGGGAATTCTTTTTTCTTTGAACTTCGTGCCGTGTGCCAAAAAATCGTATGCATCTTGTTATTCAGTGTCTTTGTATGGACCAACACGTACAGTTGCGGTCAAAATAATAATTTCGTAATATTTTCATGATGCTTTCAGATATTCATTTAATTTTTTTCACTTAAGTAACTTATTATGACCTCTTATAGTATGTAAAGGCATGCTTGTTTCCTGTCTTTCTTTTTATTTATTTTTTTCACTTTAAAGTGCAAGGATAAACATTTTGACCCAGTCAAAATAATATTAGTGCCATATTATATGTCATTAAAAGTTGTTAAATATATGGCCCACATAACTCAGTATCAATAATCATAATTTTAAGCATATCTTTTAAGCAAGGTTTGTGGTATTTTAAAATACTCTTGGGTGTAAAATTTTTATATTCTTCCTTGACATTCAGTCCTCCCTACAATGTACTGCTGGGAGGCTAAATATAATTAAAACAAGTGAGATTTCTATAGGCGAGGTTCCCGACTATCAGGTAGCCATTACTCAGCTAGTGTGAATGCGACCGCGAAATTTTATCATTTTTGGGGGATTTCGATAGATGTTGGGGAATAAAACAAGACAAAATTTTAAAATCGTTCCAATGTGGGGGCGTGAACGGTTCAGCGGCTTTATGGCGTAAGAGTGGGCGTGTTTGTTTTTTTAACAAATCGATAGAAATTTACAAGACTAATAAAATTATATATGGAAAAAGGGATAAAAAGGTAAAAGGATAAAGGACGTGGCAACATGGGTCAACAAACTACCTTTTATAATTCCAGTGATCTCGACATTCATACAGACAGACGGACATGGCTAGATCGACTCGGCTATTGATCCTAATCAAGAATATATACACTCTATATAGTCGGAAACGCTTCCTCTTGCCTGTTACATACTTTTAACGAATCTAGTATACCCCTTTACTCCACGAGTAACGGTATAGCCCTTTACTCCACGAGTAACGGAACTAGCTAGAAAAGCTAATAGCTCCGGAGCGAAATAGTAAAAAATTATCGGAAATTATTTAGGTTGCTTGAGTTTTATCGTTAGTAACCGGACAAAAATTTAAGAACAAATTGTTTGTATGTAAGAGTTTTCTGCTTCGCGCAGAATAATCGAGATTGCAGTTATATATGTATGTATGTAGGAGTGGAAATAAGGCAATATTTTTGGTTAAATGTATAATTATATCGAAACAATCGCCGGATTATCGCCGAAGTACGTGTCCAAAAGCTGCATCCGGGGAGTCAGGCAAAATGGAGAAGCATTTTTAGGACCCATTCTACAAAAATTCAATCCCGACGTGGGAAGCCATGGCATCGATTCTGAAGCAGCGATGGAAGAACATGGAGTTCGCCATGGCAAGCGCCCTACTTGCCATAAGCCTCAGCCCTATGACCTATGCCTTCTGTAATGCTTCTGGGGACTCAATTCATCACTGGCAGAACTTTATAAACCTGACCCCATATAATCGATACAAGGGGCCCAAAAAGGTTTGCACTTTGCTTAAATTGCCTCAAGACTGGGCATCAATGACAGTGCAACTCCAGCAATTGCCGTGCATGCAGCACCACACCATGCACTTACCACACGAAATATCACAGCCTGGAGAAACGCTTGAATCTGTCTCGCATCATGCCGAAGAACGATTTGCATTGTCTAAAACGCTTGCTGAGCGGAACAAAAATGCAAATCAGCTTCAACTTAAGAAGGCAAAATCGGCAGCTTGCTTTACCGGAGTAGGTGATTCTAGCTTTGAGGCAGATGGTTCGTCAGTTAATATTTCAATCCGATCTCGAACGTCTTACTTACTGGATCGACTGTTATTGCCTCCAATATTATTTAAAGTCAAAATGGCCTTCGTCGAGTATATGGTCCGTTGGAAAAGTCTTCGTTGGATTTAGTGACCGAAACCCAATCATCGAACCAAACGATTATATAGTCTGCTTCCCCTTAGGAATTCTATTAAAAGCCACATTTCTAACGGGGTTTGTCGGGTCACGCAGCCGCCAGAAATTCATAAAGTTTTTGTTTGCTTACATGCCAACATTGGAGACACACTTCAACTTTACTGCATCTCAGCTGTGCAGCAATATCATCGTTATCTATTAGCTTATTAGCTCAACATACCCCTTATCTTAAATCATTGTAGATCAATTTTAAGTCATTCAATTCTAACACTCAATCTAACACTCTAACACACATTTAGATCTTACTTATATTTATATTTATTTTATTTATTATATTATAAAAGGGTATACTAGATTCGTTGAAAAGTACTCAATAGGCAGAAGGGTGGATATGGTCGTTTTCGACCATATAGAGAATGTATATATATTCTTAATGAGGATCAATAGCCGAGTCGATCTGGCCATGTCTGTCTTTCCGTATAAACGTCAAGATCTCAGGAACTATAGAAGCGAGAAAGTTAAGATACTGCTAACAGTCCGCTCTTCTCGCGAATCTCGCCGTATGATACATGGCAGCGCCGCTCGGTCGGCTGGGCTGGAGGTGTAGCCGTGGTGGCACTCGCAAAAAGACTAGCAAAAGAAACAGATATGCACAAGAGTGTATATGAAAACTGAGAAGATGCTAGCTGTAGAGGTGACAAAACATGAATGTTTTCTAAAAAAAAAATTTGAAATTTAATTTAAAACAAATCAAACACATTTTTAATTTCATCCGTCTTTAACGTTAAATCCTGGTATTATAATTTCAGGGGGGTTACTGGAGGGAAGTTTACGCAGAATAGTAAACGCCATCTAACATCATGTTTATCAACATTTACCACTGTTTTCGACCACTGTTGCTACAACAGATCAATCCGACAAGTGGCTGCTGCTGACCTACGTCAACACAGGCGACACAGCGACAGCGTCATTTAACATCGCCTCTTAAGTACGGTTGGCTGAGGTGTGTTATAGCGCAAATTTAATTTCACGCTACACCGAAGCCGCTGGAGCTCTTCGGGCAGCGACTTATCGCCAGATCAGCTAGATCAGCTATCTGGACAACGGAGACGGCAACGCAGCGTACAACAGCAAAAACCAACTACGGATTAGAACACCACGCTACACCACACAACACCAAAAGTGTATGTCGGCACCTATCTTTAAACTGTTCTTCGACCTGCGAATTCAAAATATGTATAAAAATACAGTTTTTGCAAGTGTCTTTACTAAAATGGATTTTATCAGTAAAAAGTTTTAACACGCACAACGTCTCGTGAAAGTAGTGGTGGATTAGGTTGACCACCACTGCTTGTTGCTTACAACAGAACAATCCGACAAGTGGCTGCTGCTGACCTACGTCAACGCAGGCGACACAGCGACAACGTCATTAACCTCGCCCCTTGAGTACGGTTGGCTGGGGTTCACGTTCTATTTCACGTTACACCGAAGCCGCTGGAGCTAGACAGCGGAGACGGTAGCGCGGTAGGCAGAGACAACGCAGCGCGCAACAGCAGACACCAACTTTAGATTAGAACACTGCGCTACACCACAAAACAACAAAAAATGTGGGCACCTCTCTTAAAACTGTTCTTGGATCTGCAAATTAAAAATAAGTACAAAAATACAGTTTTTGCAAGTGTCTTTACTAAGATAGAAATTAACAGTGAAAACACTTTAACATGCCTTTGTCTCGTCCGTTTTGTTTCATCGTTCAACGTAATACGATCCTTGGAAGTTTGCAACCTTATTGCCCCGTCCTCAAGCGTTGAGTTCGTTGTCTATATAGGAAGCATATAGCACCCTTCCGTCGCTATAGAACCCCTTGCCGTCGGTATAGTGATTCGGACTCTGATTTTGATAGTCGCATTCGCGTTCCAGCGCCAAGACATTCAGTTGCGGCGCCTCCCACTCCAAGAAACTTGGATGCAGACCAGATGAAATACACCGCTGCCTTAGCTGAGCAAGCCACTGCAAATAAGGGCTTGATTGAAAAAGTCATGTTGTTGTTCTAGCCTTTTTTGGCACAATACTTAACTTTGACGCGATTATAAGTCGTCTCAACTTCACATACAGCGACAAACGTCCAGTTTACGTAATCGAGCAAGAGTTGGGCATGCTGAGGCAAGGCAGCATGTCTCTACGGCACTATTACGATGAAGTCTTGTTGATTAATAAAGTCAACATGTCATACGAGCCGGCCCTAGCAAAGCGCCTCTGTGAAAAGTTCCGCGTAGATGCACTAACTGTGTTTTTTTTCGGGATTCAAACGTAGTCTCACAGATGTGCTGTTCTCAGCAAATCCAAGCTCTGGCGCTCGCGCAAGAGGTAGAATCGAACCATGAAAGATATGGAGGCGTGAAGGAAAAAGAATACAAGGCAGGTGCTCAGCAGCAAGCCACCCCAACAAGCAGAAACGCAGCTAAGCGGGTCAAAGAACCCAAATTTTAGTAGGCAGCACAAGCAGCAAAACTGCCAGCGAAATGCCGAGCAGCAAACTCGCGTTCGATCCATGGCTCAACCACCGTCACAAATAAATGCTTTGTTGCTCTGTTCAACGGAAAAGCAACATTCTTCATTCTACCAGACTTGTCAACCTTTAATGGGACGGGCAACCGCAACAAGCGCTTGGTGACTTGGACTTGGACTTTTGCAAACTCAACGTGCGAACCATTCCCGACAAATACCCCATGCCAAATATATTAATGATATTAAGAAATCTGCTATTTTTCGACCCTGGATCTCAAATCTGATATCTTCAGGTAGTGCTAGCGGAATGTGATCATGAAAAAACCTCTTTTTTGGTAAACGGGGGAAAATACGAGTTCTAGAGACTGCCGTTCGGCCTCAGGAACGCCGTCAACATCTTTCAGCGAACGATCGATAATATTTCACGGGAACAAATAGGCAAATTTTGCTATGTTAATGTTGATGACGTGATCATCTTCTCGCAGGACGAGGAGGCTCACATCAAACATGTATAGTGGGTGTTAAAAAACCTACAACATGCGAACATGAGAGTATCGGTTGAGAAATCGCGTTTTTCAAGAAAATCGTGAGCTTTCTTGGGTTCATAGTCACCAGAAACGGTGCCACAACGGACCCACAAAAAGAATTCCCAGAGTCCAAGATGGTACTCGAAGTCAGGTCGTTTCTGGGCCTCGCGAGCTACTATAGATGTTTCTTCAAAGACTTCGCTGCTACAGCAAGTCCCATTTCGAACATATTAAAGGGCGACAACGGAACAATAAGTAGGCATAGATCGAGAAATATTCAGGTGCGTTTCTCTGAGACCCATTGAGTCCAAAAACTGCGCAATATATTGGAATCAGAAGACGTCATGCTCAGCTACCCTGACTATAAGAAGCCATTTTATCTAACGATACCGTATAGCCACGGTGGTGTCCCAAGAGGGCCGCCCTATAAAAACGATACCGTATAGCCACGGTGGTGTCCCAAGAGGGCCGCCCTATAAAAATGATTTCAAGGACATTTAAAGACAGTGAAGTCGACAGACAGCCGCTGAACTGCTCCCAGAACCAGATAATACTGGGGGACGCACGTTTCTCGTCTAAAAATACCTTTATTTTATTCGGGAATAAAAGGCGCCACACGGTTAACTTCGTCTGGAGGGAGTCTTTATTAGACGAACTGATAGACATAATCGTCCCAAAGACGATTCCATTTCATTATAGATAGTCCGGAGGTTCCCAGCCACACAGTTCTGGCATTGCAGGAACCGCGTTGTGGACGTAATCAGATTCGAAGAAGGGAAATCCAACCTGCTCAACACAATAGAGCAGACAGAGCAGCTCAAGATAATGTAAAGTAGGTATACTATTTCCACAAAATGTCAAAGCTGGCCAAGTATGACAGGCACCCAAAGAAGCAAGAATTCGGTGAAACGCCAATACCGTCACACACAGGGGAAATGTTGCCCATAGACATTTTCTCTACTGACAAAAAGTTTTTCCCCACTTGCGTCGACAAGTTTTGTAAATTTGCCATTGTACAACCTACCGCCTCAAGGTTTATTGAAGACCTGAAGCCAGCGCTGCTTCAGCTGATGAACTTTTTCCCAAGGTCAAAGACCAGTTATTGCGACAACGACCCGTCGTTGAAGTCGCACACGATCATGACCATGCTTTGTAACAACTTTGGTTTAAGCATTACAAACGCACCACCACTGCACGGTACCTCCAACGGACAGGTGGAGCCATTAAACAGCACGTTGTTTGAGCTAACCAGGTGCATAAAAATAAACAAAGGCATAAGTGTTACGGTCGAAACAGTAATGTTAGCCACTACCCAATATAATAAGTCGGTCATCAACAGGAGACCGGCTGACATCGTCCTAACTCACCCTGATGAGCCACAGGTAGAGATTCACAATAGAATCCAGAAAGCTCAAACCGCGCTAAGAGCCAAAGAAAACGCCTCGCGGCAGAATTGGGTATTCGAAGTTGGCGAAAAAGTGTTGGTAAAATCCAACCGAAAGAGTGGGCAACAAACTCATGTACGAGGAAAGATCTGTAGAAGCGGACATGGGGACCACGGTCCTTATTGTGGGGAGGGTGGTCCACAAGGACAATTTAAAATTACGCGCTCAGTAGCGCTTAATTTTAACGCTTAATTTTTAGCCACTTGGCGCAATTTGTAGTAGATCTAAGCTTAGCGCCATCCGCGCATATCACATTCTTAAGCGCTTTTCTTATTATTGGTGTTGGGTTCCCCCTTGTATACAGAACAGAAAAATCATCCATTTAAACTTTCACACGCGAACAATAGGCAAATAGAAATCAATACCAACATCCAGAGTCAATCAATAAACTAACTGCCACCGTCAACTTAATCGTCAAGACAGCAAAAAAGTCGCAAATTGACACCGGTCATTTGCATGAAACATTGCTCGCGAGAAATAGAATGCTCATGATGGAACTTCAAAATTTAATGTTGGCAGTGACACTTGCAAAAATTAACATTGTTAGTCCAAATATTTTCGATCACGCAGATTTAAAATCAGTTTGGCTGGAGGAGCCCACCAACACCCCCATAGGGGATCTCATGTCCGTATCGTCCGTAAAGGTTCTGCAATCCAGTAACGCATTACACTTTATCATTAAGTTTCCGGTAATTAGGTTCGCCTGTAAGAAAATTACTATTTTCCCTGTCAGTCACGAAGGAACCATGCCACGATTAGACGGCGATTAGATGGCGTTATCGCAGAGTGCACCGTTAAAGCTTGCACTGCATCAACCAGTGCCAACTTGGGCCAGCTATCATCAGGCAGCTCTTGCGCAAGAGAACTCAATGCCGGAGGCGCGGCGCACTGCGGCGCACAACCCAGCAGCCTGGATCCCATCACCTATGTAGATGAGGGGGTCGTCATCATCAACGACAGGGCCGCCAGGGTGCAAGTGGACGACGGCACTGAAATCTGGGTGCATGGTACGCACCTTGTTACCTTCCCCCGACGTGCCGTCATTAACGGAACCCTGTACGTTAACCAGAACGGAGTCCAGAACGGAGTACCCGGGGTAGCAAAATTCCCTCTGCTGGGAATGTCACCTCCCAACAAAGCGTGCTCAGCTCAGTCTCCCGTACCTTCATCGCCTAAATGAACGTAACTTAAAGACAATACGGAGGTTCAGAGAAGAGGTCAACGCAGAACGCCCCCAGCGAGTGGCACTAATCGTGGCAGCATCATGTTGCCTCCTGTTGTGTGTTGCCATTGTGTGCTGGCGTGCCCAGAAGGCCAGGAGATCCGCCAGACGATTGGACGTGGCGTTCGCTGAGTTAAGGGCGGCCGAGGACGGCCTCCATCTTGAGGGGGAGTAGTTAACTAAAGTTAACGTCGCTTTGTCGAGCACAACCCCTGGTGTTAATTTCGTCAAGCGCGTGCGAAACACCTGCAAGTACACTACACCAAATCATGACACAAACATTATCCTGGTTTGAGAGATGGGGTATAGAGATAAATAAAGACAAAACTCAACAAGTAATATACACGACAGCCCACAATCTTTGCAATTAAAATCAATGACAATCAAATACTATTACACCCATATGCCAAGTACCGTGGACTAACTATTGGCTCAAAACTAACATGGAAACAGCAACTTAACTGGCTACTAGGAAAACACTCAAAAATAGAATTACATAATAAAATAGCAATATACAAGGCGATAATAAAACCAAAATGGACGTATGGAATAGAACTCTGGGGAACTGCCAGTAAATCCCACTTATAGCTAATTCAGCGAACGCACTCAAAAATGCTCAGAATAATCACAAAAGCCGAATGGTACATTAGACACGAAGATATTTTTCTCGCAGTGTGACTATATTTTACATATTCGTTCGCGATGCGGTAGCTACGATCGGCGATCAATTGTCGCCTTAATTGCGATATTTATGATTTATATTTTCCCCTCACCGCTACCATTTTTGTTGTTTATTTAAAACGATCCGTGGAAGTTTGTAACCTTGTTGCCCCCGTCCTCAAGAGTTGCGTTCGAAGTTTCTTTGTTTATATTGGAAGCATATGACTTCACCCTTCCGTAGCTATAGAACCCCCCGCCGTCGGTCTAGTTATTTGGACACTGATTGTGATAATCGCATTTGCGTTCCAAGCCACTGCAAATAAGGTCTTGCTTGACAAAGTCAACTCAATGTCTCAGCAGTTGGCGGCAGCTCGTACGCCGCCAGAAGTGCAAGCCTATGCACCCGTAGAAATATGTAATGATATCCGCTGCGATGAGCCATTGGATGCCGTCGAATGCTTGCCCGAGTTTGCAGGCGCACATGAATCGTATGTTTGTTCTGGTCTCTTTCGGCACAGTACTTAACTTTGACGCGATTATAAGTCGCATACAGCGACAAACGTCCAGTTCATGTAATCGAGCGAGTTGGGTACGCTGAGACAAGGCAGCTTTACTTCAATATTACGATGAAGTCGGCAAAAACTTACATTGTTGACTAATAAAGTCAACATGTCATACGCGACGGTCCTAGCAAAGGGCCTCTGTGAAAACTTCCGCGAAGATGCACATTGTGTGTTGGTTTCGGGACTCAAGCGTAGTCTCACAGATGTGCTGTTCTCAGCTGTTCTTGCCGTCAGCTCTAGCGTTGGCGCATGAGGTGGAATAGTACCATGAAAGATATGCGTATGCTGCCAGCTTTGTGAGGAGCATGGTGGAAAAAGAATACTAGGCAAGTGGCCTTTAGCGGGTCAAGCCACCCCAACAAGCAGAAGCGGATCAAAAAACCCGCCTTTTGGTTGGCAGCACAAGCAGCAAGGCCAATCAGGCCAGCGAAATGCCGACAAGCAAACTCGCGCCGGTGCTCCAGAACCAATGGAGGTGGACCCTTCGCTGTCAAAGTTTAGACAGCCCACCCAAGCCTCCGTTGCCGTCAGCAAGCGGTCGGCCATGTCCGATCGCTGTAACGGTAAGAGCAAGCAACAAAGGGTAAATCATGTAACCCAAGATGCAGGACAGGGGCAGAACTCGTACGCCGCCAATCGAAGACGGTGCTGAGTAGCAGAGCTGGATATGAGCTTCCTTATTAATACCGGCACGTCCAAAAATAACATCAGACCACACAAGGGGTTGCGTGGCGTCCGTTCAGCTTGCCTTCGATCCATGACAGCAACATTCTTCATTATATCTGCCTACAAATAGGCAAATTTTTCTATGTTTATGTTGATGACGTGATCATCTTCTCGCAAGACGAGGAGGCTCACATCAAACATTTAGAGTGGGGATTAAAGAGCCTACAAGAAGCGAACATATCGGTAGAGAAATCACATTTTTTTAAGAAAAGCGTGAGCTTTCTTGAGTTCATAGTCACCAGTAACGGTGCAACAACGGACTCAGAAAAAGTCAAGCCCATAAAAGAATTCTCAGAGCCCAAGACGGTATTTGAAGTCAGGTCGTTTTTGGGCCTCGCGAGCTATATAGATAGATGTTATAGGCTGGTGTTTCATCAAAGACATCGCTGCTACAAGTCCCATTTCGAACATATTAAAGGGCGAGAACGGAACAGTTAGTAGGCATAGATCGAGGAATATTTAGGTGCGTTTCTCTGAGTCCCAGCGAGAGGCGTTCCAAAAGTTGCCCAATATATTGGAGTCAGAAGACGTCATGCTCAGCTACCCTGACTATAAGAAGCCATTTGATCTAACGCCAGATACTTCGGCCTACGGTATAGATGCGGTGTTGTCCCCAGAGGGCCGCCCCATAACAATGATTTCAAAGAAACTTAAAGACAGTGAAGCCAACTACGCGACTTACGAGCGGGAGTTATTAGCCATCCTTTGAGACCTGGCTAAACTGCGGCAACTGAACTGAAAGATATAAATATTTTCACTGGCCATCAGCCTTTAATATTTTCTGCATAGTTGTTGACGTAATCAGATTTGAAGAAAGAAGGAATATCCTAACTGCTCAACACAATAGAGCAGACAGAGCAGCGCAAGATAATGTAAACCAGGTATACTATTTCCGCAAAATGGCCAAGCTGGCCAAGTATGACAGGCACCCAAAGAAGCAAGAATTCGGTGAAACGCCACTACCGTCACACACAGGGGAAATGTTGCCCATAGGCATTTTCTCTACTGACAAAAAGTTTTTCCTCACTTGCGTCGACAAGTTTTGTAAATTTGCCATTGTACAACCTACCTCCTCAAGGTTTATTGAAGACCTGAAGCCAGCGCTGCTTCAGCTGATGAACTTTTTCCCAAGGTCAAAGATCAGTTATTGCGACAACGACCCGTCGTTGAAGTCGCACACGATCGTGTCCATGCTTTGTAACAACTTTGATGTAAGCATTACAAACGCACCACTACTAAACAGTACCTCCAACGGACAGGTGGAGCGTTTCCACGTTGCTGGAGCTAACCAGGTGCATAAGGATAGACAAGGGCATAAGTGATACGGTCGAAATAGTAATGTTGGTAACTACCCAATATAATAAGTCGATTCACTCGGTCATCAAAAGGAGACCGGCTGAAATCGTCGTAACGCAACCTGATGAGCCACAGGTAGATTTCCACAATAGGATCCAGAAAGCTTAAACCTAAGGGTCAGAGAAAATGTCTCGCCGCAGAATAGGGTATTCGATGTTAGCGAAGAGATGTAGGTAAAATCCAACCGAAGACTTGGCAACAAGCTCATATGCGAGGAAAGAGCTGTAGAAGCGGACATGGGGACCACAATCCTTATTGAGGAGAGGGTGGTCAAGGACAATTTAAAATAAAGCGCTCAGTAGCAAAGTCCGTGTACCGCTTAATTTTAAATTTTTTAGCAATTTGTAGTAGATCCACGCATATCATATTCTTAAGCATTTTTCTTGTTATTGGGGTTGGGTTCCCCCTTGTCAGCAAAACAGAAAAATTAACCATTTAAACTTTCACCCACTGAACCAATTTTATCCTTCTCGTATATCTATCATTGGCATCGGCACTCATCACCTTTCGCGCGCCAAATACATTCCCATAGTCGACGGCCAGATCCTGGTTTGGAAAAATTCTGCCTATGTGAGGCACTCCGCGAATCTTTCGTAGGGGTCGACGGCACCCGTCATGCCGTCATTAACGGAACCCTGTACGTCAACCAGAACGGGGTCCAAAACAGAGTACCGGGGGTAGCAAAATTCCCTCTGCTGAATGTCACCTCCCAACAAAGCGTGCTCAGTCTACCATACCTTCATAGCCTAAATGAACGTAACTTAATCGCCTGAATGAACATAACTTAAAGACAATACGAAGGTTCAGAGAAGAGGTCAACGCAGAACGCCCCCAGCGAGTGGCACTAATCGTGGCAGCATCATGTTGCCTTCTGTTGTGTGTTGCCATTGTGGGTTGGCGTGCCCAGAAGGCCAGGAAATCCACGAGACGATTTTACGTGGCGTTCGCTGAGTTAAGGGCGGCCGAGGACGGCCTCCATCTTGATGCTTTTAATTTGAATTCTTGTATTCGTTTATTCAGTTATTTTCTAACCTTGTAAGCACTTGCTCTGCTCAATAAAGAGACATTTAAAAGTTACGCCGTCGAATGTTTATTGTGAACGTTCATTTATATAGTGACGTATTTGCGCCACCCAAACCGGCCAATTTCATTAATTCCCTGAACAATAAAGCTGTTAATTGGTTCCCGTACTGTATGCCATCTGCTCAGTATGCGTTTTGATAAACAAATTCATTGGCAACGGAACTTTGCCATTCATGTAAACAAATCCGAAAGCCTAACATTAGAAGTTAGTTCGATTTGTAAAACGGGTACTTTTGTCAAATCTTATCAGATCTTATTTACTAAAGGAAAAAATTGTTTACTCAGTGGTATATTGATGTTTATTGCAAATCACCATAAGATTATTCTGTCACTTAGTTATTTTATACAAAATTTATTGATTTGACAAACAAAAATTTGCCGACATCGGAATTAAAACTGTGAAAAAGGTGGCCTCTCTAATGTCAGGAAAACAGCTGTCCGATAGCAAAACAAAAACCAGAGCACCTTAAAACGCAATTAAACGATTTTGCCCGAATCAAAATCGAAAAAAAATACGATTATGTCTAATAGAACAGTCTATATAGTAAGGTCCATAGAATCGCACATTACACATTCATTATCTTTGAAATCGAAAAATTTAAAAAGTAGCCATGCTTAGGGAAATGGCATCTGTGGGAACAGTGCACATACATTATACACATACACTGTTCGTAAAATACCTATATTTTTATATTTTGCCATCTAAGCAAATTACAACATGCTTCTGATTTTAACGTGTTATTTTAAATGACGATTTCAATCGCTTCAAAACCGGGTCTCTTATAGGTCTGATACGTTGTTGATGCTAATCTGTGAGAAACTCATATAAATTCCATTACTTACGTAAATATTATTCCAAAACAACGTAATATAGTAGTAGACTTGGTTCCGCTGCCTTAGCCTATTCAATAAATAATATAATAATTTCTTAAATTATCCAATGTAAATAGTGGAATCTGACAGTACTTAAATGGCGGACGACTTGCATAATTATAAGCTACAATTGCAACAAGTGTGTATAATTAATTAAATAAAGTATATATTTTGGTGTGGTCTTGGTCAAGATTGTATATGTTTCGCTTATATTCTTTAAGTAAAGACATTTTGTTCAGTCCTTTAAAATAATAGTAGTCAGTAGTCGATGAAGCGCAACTGGAGGATGGCGAGTACTATATGTACATATGTACATATAAACGAAGAAATACAAACCAATTTCCTGTGGATGTCCGGTCCCAATCATTTATATACAAACATCGTTGCCATGTTAGGAGTTTGAAAAAGAATCCAGCTTCGTACTGGAAAACAACTCGCAACTTCGGTGTGAAGAACGGTGACGACTATATACAGAGATATTCTATACAGCTTTCATAACATAGCTTGGATAAATACTATCACTTAAAAATGTTGTGTAAACTATTCCTTGATTTCGTTTGGCTCGTTTATGGCCATGGCCTAGTAATGTTATTATTGTATTCCCCTACTGAATCAAACCAAACATTGGAAATTTATTTGTGCTTTTAAAAAACGTGTATATAAGCCAACCCCTTAAAACAAGCGCTTATGGTAAGCCTGTACATAAAGATTCAGCTTCTGGTTAGAAAGTTTACTTCCTAATGCGTGGCATTTCAAAGATCAGTTTATTGTGAAATGTTCATATATAAATAAACTTTTTTGAATTATTCAATCTACAATGTAATATATTGAAATTGTTGCACATGAATTAAGCAATTATAAATTTAATTTTTAGGTGGAGGCAGCTCTTCAAACTGATCCAGAAAATGAAGAGCTATTAAAACTCAGAAGTGATCTTGACGAAGTTATTACCCTTACTCGTGATTTGATACAAACTCAACTGGAAGAACAAAATAAATCTTCATATGTGGAGCCATCATCAACCAAAAGAGATTCGTCCAACTACTTCGACGAAATAGAAGCAGCTCTATTAGAAGCAGAAAAATTAGTTTCAGCTGCTAAGATTTGGAAAAAAGGAGACAAGTGTCAAGCTAAATGGAAGGAGGATCGTCAGTACTACGATGCAACTATTGAAGATATATCAAGTACAGGAGAAGTTAATGTAATATTCGATGCCTATCAAAATCGATCTACGACCCACGTCAATGAGTTGCGTGAACGTACTATTCGCAACGAAGTTTTTCCGTCAAACAAGTATAAATATTTTAACAGTAAGAGTAATAAATTTCTAAAACGGTTTTTACAGGCGGCACAGGCCCAATCAAAAAGAATATTTAAAAAAACGTAAGCAAAAAAAGCAACAGCGCTTCAAGGACTTGGAAGAGGAACGTGAATCAGACAAGAACAAATGGCTTAATTTTAACAACAAAAACCAAAAAAAAAACGGAATGAAAGCAAGAAGTATATTTGCGTCTCCGGATAATGTAAGCGGCAGAGTAGGAGTCGGCACTTGTGGAACTGCAGGAAAGGGCATGACAGATTTTACTGTGGGTGAAAAATATAGAAAAGGTCTTTAGAATATTATCTATTAAACGGTATAATAAAAAAGGTTCATAAAAATATAAGAAAACAATAATAATAATAATCTTTATAGTGAAATTTATAAATTTACCGGGCATTACCGCTTCGGTAATCGAATTCGTACAAATTTTTCGATTTGATTTTGATATCGCAAAATCGATGGTCCGGTTCTCGTGTGCCGCGTATCATACTGCTCGATTCGCGAGAGGATAGACGCTTCTATATCGTACAGAAATCTAGGAAAAAATATAATATAAAAGAAATATAATAGATATAAATATAAATATAATTAAAATCTAATTATGTGTTAAAAAAGTAAGAGTTGATTGCTTTCGGGTCACGAAGGCGCCAGCAATTCCTGATATATACTTTGTAAACATGCAAACTTTGGAGACAGTTATATAATTTTCTTCGTTATCTAAGTTTTTCTGTCACGATCTCTCTAGTACTCTCGCATCTACACCGTTGGCTTAGTGTTCTGCTGTTCGCTCAGCAATTAAGTCACTCATTATTATGCGCTTTTGCTATCTACGCATATATTCATCGAAGCACAATCTTGCTCGCTAAATCCAATAAAATCTTATAGTTTGAAATCACTACATACAATTCGTGTTTTCATTGCTCAAAATAGCTAATAAAAAGACTATGATTTAGTATTATGATTATGTAGTTTCTAGTGAATTTGCTTGAAACAGGGAAAATGTAGCCGGGACTATCAACTTCACCACGAGTAAGCTTTTTTTTTATCAATTTTTATTTTTTCGGTAGAAGGAGACAATTTTTCCAATATTTTCTGGTTAAGCTTGTTAACTTGGATTGAGCTTCTAACCATAAGAGGCTCACTGCCAGTTGAGAAAGTACCTCCACATGACCAGGTAATTGATCAGCAACCAGCTGCGGTCGAGGCTACTGAAAAATTAACAAAAGCTGTCGTAGGCACAATGGTGACTCCGTTAACGTATTAAAAGGCATCTTCTGAAGCGCCTTTTAAGTTATCTTTCCATAACTTTGCACGCATCTCAATGGGAATAAAATCTGTGCTCTTGTGCATTGATTTTTTTGGCGGTATTTTGCTGGCACCGTTATAATTGGTGACCACTGGTTAAAGAGTGCTATTAATAGCGCAGAGCAGAGATAAATCGTGCAAGCGCGAATAAGCTTAAAAACATAGACTGTTTCAAGCACATGATAAAAAGGCTTGCATACAAATTTAGGCGCCGCTAGGCAAGCAGTAACACGTTTTTTGAACCGATTCAATGAGGTCCGAGTGAACTAAGTATTGTTGACTACAGACTGGTGGACCATATTCAAAAGGCGGACGGACTAGCAAAATGAATAAGGTTTTGATCATTTTAGGATCATCAAATTCATTTGACCACCTTTTCATTAAACCAAACATTATTGACTATAGTCGAATTATGGTCTAAATATTTTAGTTTAGGGTCCAGAAGAACACCAAGAGCTTCAATCGGTGTTATTCTGTTCAAAGAGTACCCACTGAGTGTAAGTCGCGTGTATTGGGTTGACACCACTATACACTTTGAGCCATTTAAGTTTAGTACGTTAAGTAAGCTATCTAGATAGGATGTAAGTCAGAATGGCAATAAATGTCCTTACTCTGGAGGCATATTTAACATTGTCTGCGTACATAAGTAAACGTGAATGTTTTATTACTAAGGGATAGACGTTCAAAAATAAAATAAAAAGGAGGGGGCCAAGGTGAATTCCTTGTGGAACAACGGATCAATAGGGAAACCTAATAAGTAAAGCTTCCGTACTAGAAGAGAATGCTTTAAAGTCAATCTGGATGACATTTGTTTGAAAATTCTTTTTGAAGCCTTGTATTACGAAGTAAGTTATCCAAGTGGTTAGTGGTTGTTGATCTGCGTTTCATAAAACCGAGCTGAAATGGTGATGTAAATGGACCTACAAAGGTGTTGCAAATAAGAAGTGATAACATTTGCAAAAAGCTTAGGGTAATTGCTCTGTAATTGCTTGCATCCAATTTGCTACCTTTAATGAAGAGGAATCACAAAGGACTCCTTCCATATATGGGGAACTGTGAAGATTCCAGAGATCAGGTAAACACTTTCAGAGCTTTCGTTTAGAGTGGGATAAAATATTGATTCGATTTTTATACCGCATAAGACTGTGGCTGTTCTGAATGAGGTAACGTAGAATACGTTGTTTGAAAAAATTTGGCAAATAGATCGGTTATTTCCGGTTCAGATGTTACCGTAGTGTTTTCAAAAAATTGCGAAGAAGGGTAAAAAATTGTTCTGCGCTTAGTGTTAACGAAATTAAAAAACTGTTTCGGATCCTGTTCGAACGTGAACTTACAACGATTTAAATAGTTTTTGAAACACTGAGCATTAGGCACGGTAAAATTTATCCGCGCACTTAAACATTTAGAAAGGATAGACTGAAAACATGTATTTTTAAATTTTGTATCAAGTCTGCACTTTACATTACTTAGGTTTGACAACACTTTATTAAAGCAATGAGGTTTGTTAGAGATTAACGGTTAGTAGTACATCAGAACACAGGCGTTGAAAAATGTTTTGATTGCAGTATAAAATATAATTATGGCATACGCTATTATGTTGCCGGACTAAAGATTACGTGAGTGAAGTTTAATTTCCACGGGACAATTTTTGTACTTTAATATAAGCTTAGAACATTTTTAAAACCATACTATCTGACCAAAAATGAGCAGAACATATAGTCGAAAATAGCTCATTAGGGACACTTATCTTGAGAGATAAAATGTCAGTAGCGTAAATGTCGATAGCAGCCAACTCCTAATGGTTTCATAACAGCAAAATCGAATTCCGTAAATAATTAATTTTAATCAATGTTATTTCTATGCCTATTTTAATGTACGGTCGCAGCCGCAGCAGTAAAAGCTCTTTCTCGGTTTTTTCTATGCAATGCATATCAGCCGGCAGCGGTGGTCGTTTTTATGTACTCACCTTCGATTCTTGATCGCTAAGCATAGTGCTCGGCGAACTGTTTTCCAGACAATACCATTGTTGTCGTCGCCGCTATTCTAAGTGTGAATTTACAAGAAATAAAATTTATAATGTTTCCCAAATTAAGGCTGAGGGTTTATTCGAACATTAAAAGCTAAAAAGCTGGCAGCGCAAACAGTAAGAAATTTTAAATTTTTAACTCTTATATTATGGGTTTGTTTTGTCTTGTATTTTTTGGAAAATTAGGGATTTTGGCACTGTATAAAGTATTTCTGAAGGGCCAACTTGTATTTGTAGTTCTGAATCAATATACATTTGTGGTGGTAAACTAATCGGGACATTTAAATTCCCTGGTTGAAAAAGCAGTTCAAGCGATTCGGAATCTTTTGCCATCCCAAGCTGAAATACCTCCCCAACGATTGCTCCGAATTTTGTTTAGCTACCGATTTTAGCCACAATTGAGGATTTGCTGCGATTGATCAGCTTACCAGGAGCTGCGGTTTCTTTCCCTTAGGCTACCACCCACGGCGCTATCTTTTCTAGAAATTGATCTAATAACTTAAGTCTATTAAAATGAGAATTTAGAGCGGAAATAATATCATCGGCTTGACGAAAACTATGTCTCGCTACGTCAAAAACTGCACATCGGTCCTTTCAAGCCACCTTTGGTTAGGCGCATAACGGATTTCATCTCGTCGGCAACCGCTTGGAAAGCATCACAACAGTACTTCACTCTAACGCCCTAAAACTGCCACACCCACGCTTTTAAAAAATTATTGGATTTTTTTGACATTTTTATGAGTCTTGTAAATTTGTATAGATTTGTTGTATAGAAATGTTTGCCACGCCCACTCTAATGCCCTAAAGCCTCCCAAAACTACCACGCCCACATTTTTGAACCATTATGATATTTTTTATAATTTTATTAGTGTTGTAAATTTTATTTCGATATTCCAAAAAACTTTTTGGCAACCCAGGGGTTTACAAATGTTTAGATTTTTCTTCGTTTTATTGTTTGTCTTGACAATTTTTATCAGTATACCACATACACTGTGGCCACGCCCCTCCCCTCACCTACAACGCGCCCAAAACGGCAACGCCCACACCTTTTACCAATTTTTAAATATTTTTCTCATTATATTCCCTATTATCAATCGACATTCCAGAAAAATTATGAAATTTCGCGTTGGTATTCCCATTGCCTAAGTAACGGGTATCTGATAGTCGGGGAACTCGACTATAGCAATCTCTCTTGTTTTTAATAGTTACCTAAATCGATTACTTAAGTTATGAATATTCAGATTTTAACAATATTGAATTTGATTCATATTTAAATTCTACAAATGAATTAGCAACTAATGGAAATTAGATAATTAGATGTTGATAACGGAGTAATTTTACCTATAAATTCACAATTTTGAATTTTTAGTAACAGGAGATTAATTAGTAGTTTTGCCGTTGGCACACCGCGCCGCTCAGCCGTCCGCGCTAGAGTAAACGTCTTCACCCTCTCATGGGCATGATCCTTTTGTTGGCTGGAACATTTTTTCAACTTCCTTGTTTACGTACCGGCAATACCGTTGCGTTCTAACTAGGTCAATGCTGCACGCCTTGCAATAGTTAGAGTACTCCTCGCTAATGTACTGGCGTCCATTATCCGTTCTTAGGTACTGCGGATATCCCAGTCTACAAAATATCTCTTTCATTGCCTCTACCAGGGTCGTGGAGGATATGGTTTTGAAAGTCTTTGGGCCAGTGGGGATCGGAGGCAGCCATCTCTACAAGTTTAACGAATTTCCCTGCTTCTTTGTCTAACTGTGGCCAAATACGATGGGTTCTACCGTAGGCAGTCAACGAAGTCGAGACAGCCCATCTGATATGTTGTTTTTTATCCGGACTTAAAGATAAGCCTATACCGTAAGCCTATATGCCTGAAGTCGCAGCAGCCCCCTTTCAATACGGTCTTCTAAAGGTTTGTGATCAGTTACGAGTTCGAAATACAGTCCTGATAGGTAATAGTTACATCTCTCCGTTTGAGAGTAACGTTTTTCCACCTCTGAAAGGGCCTTGCTAGCAAAGGTAATTATTAATGGCTCATCTGATTTGAAATGCAATAAGACAGACCCGAGGGCAACCGGGCTAGCATCCGCAATCAGATTCTTTAGCAGATCCTTTAGGGTGTTGAAAGCATTCCTCTCGGCTTCGCCCCAGGTTAATTTGCAATTGAAGCAATTAATTTATATATCTGCTTGGCAGATCTGTAGGGTGAATGCGCTGGAGCCTCCTTCTCTCCCTCAGTCCCATTACACGTCTCCTTTACGTCTTAGGTGCGCGGTTGCTTGTTTGTTTATGACACCGCCAATCCTTGGTACTTTCAGCTCTTTGTTTCGGATGTACCAAGCCGCTCCAGATAGTTTACGCAAGGTTTGCGACTGCGACACACGAATTTTGTTGAGGTGCGACCTTGCGGCGATGCAATACACTTGGATGCCATATTTCCAAATAGAAGCCAAGACAACCTTATCAATTTTGGCCTTGTTGGAAGTTGAAAGCTTGTTAGATTTATAATTTGGATTGTAATTATTACCCAGCCTCAGTTCAACAATACCCCCAATTTACATTAGTGGTTTATTTTTTTTCGTTTGATTATTTTTCCTTCTTTGGCTTCCTCCACCCGACATCTATATTATTTTATATGTTTGCAACTCAGATTAATTACCTAGATCTTTTCTTCAAAGCTTGTGATAATTTCTTCTCCCTCTTAATTTTTTGTTTATTTGTTTTATTTTACTTTTTTTTTGTAGGGCCTATAAAAAATTTATGCCAATTGAAAGTGTTCTTCTAAATGAATTTCTAGAAAAAATTCTTTATTAGATGACTAAAAGCACGTAATGGTCTTTCAAAAGACTTTACATAAATTATTATTGTTAAATTTAACTAAAATAATTACTTAATTAATAGTATCATAAGTGCAAGTCTTTAAAAAGTCTTAATCTTATAGTATTATTAAATATTACTAAATACACCGAGTTCGTGTATGAATAAAATTATAAGAGTAAGCCTTTAAAAACGCTTAGTAATACGTTTTTTTAACTAACAAAAAAAAATTACTAAAAATTTTATACTTAACAATGAGCGGCAGGGACCTCAACCAAATCAGCAACAGCACTCACGGCCGCGTTGTAATTTAAAAATTTGATTTCATTTATGCTTCTTTTTATTGAAAAATTTAATCTTAATGTTGAAAAACACTCGTTGGTTTCTTGAAAACGTTAAAAACTTGAAAATCAATTAAAAATCGCACTCGGGTCTAATTAGTCTCCGACTGAAGATCGTTTTCTTTTACTTTTTACATTTTCAAGACAAGCGCGGGAAAGCATCTTCTTCGTCCATTTAGATTAAACATTTTTAAGAGTTATGCATTATATACAGTCGCGATCGAACTATCGCAGTGTGCAGACGTGCCAGCGGACAAAGTACTTGTGTACCGGAGCACCGCCTCTCTCTCACCAACGCCGAGCGATCTGATTGGCTACTGAAATTCAACTGAATAACGGTAACTTCAACACAGGCAAACGCTGCCTGTGCACGTGTGATCGTTCTCTAAGCTTCGAGTGACTGAAACGGTACTGTACCGGTCGACTGCACTGCCGTCGCCAAGCAACGAAAAATATTTCTACGCCCGACCGCTACACACATACACATTCAAAATAGCCAAAAACTTAAACGACACGTGCTATTGCACGCAGTTGCCATGGGCAAAGACTCTATGGAAATGGTTATAGTGGCTTTGGCCATTTCTAAGAAGAGTGGTTGGCAAACGCTTGTGCCTAAAAATATTCCAGGCAAGCGTAAGAGCCACCTAATGCACCCACAACATCGAAATCCAAAGTACCCAAGGTACTCGAAAATTCCATGATAAAGACATCGGTCATTGGCAGCTCCAGCTCCAATGAATTTGAAAGAGGTAAAGATAAACACCGTGCCCCATAAGAAAAATACGGTTAAAGTGGCCAAAGTCGATGAGGTCAGCGATACTGAGGAGCTGCAGTCAATTACCAATCGATTTGCTGCACTGCCTATCGAGGAGGACGTAGCTGCCAAGGAACCAGCTAAGCCAGTTTAGGCTGCTGTACCCAAGCCCCCTCCAATCATAATGCCTGGGGTGCACAGCATCGTAGACATGCTAGCTGACCTTAGCGAAGTTACTGAGCCAGGTAGCTAGCTTATAAGGTTACCGGAAGAGGTTGCGTAAGAATCATGCCGAAAGACAGCTCGACGTACCGAAAAATTGTTAGCCACATGGACCACAATGGCCTTCAGGACATTCCAGCTAAAGGAAAATCGTGCTTTCCGGGTGGTCATCCAAGGGCTTTATTCAACAACGCCAGGTAAATTTATCATTGAAGAACTGAAAGGGCTCGGACACATTACAACGAGGTCTCATTTCAAAATCACTGGCTCAAAGTGGTCAACGCCTTGCACCCGGCTGACAGGACCAGAGGTGGGGCTACAGTTATCGTGGGGCTACAGTTATCGTGCGGGCTATTGTACGAGGAGATGGAGTCGGTGCAACTGGACTGGATGCAATGCGCCAAGATTCAGCTGCTGACACATACGGGCAAAATTTGTATCGCGGCAGTATACTTGCCGCGGCGTTACACAATTAGCTATCCCGAATTATCATCGCAGCTGAAAAATTTGGGTCCGAAATTTCTTATTGGCGGAAACTTCAACACCAAGCATACATGGTGGAATCCAGGATCGTCAACCCCAAGGGAAGCGCTCTGCTGAAGTGCGTTAGAGAGTTGGGCTGCAATCTGCACCCAGCGACCCTGATAGGATACCGGACCTCCTAGATCTAGGCATTAGTGGAGGTAATGACCCGGCGAAGGTATCTACAGTTGGGTGTTACGAGTTGTGCTCTGACCACAGTATGGTTAAGGTAGTGCTTAGGACCTCCCTTCTAAGGACTCCAGGAAGCACTAAGCTCATCACTGAAAAAGAGGAGGTTGAGGAGAGTCTGGCAGTCCAGCAGAGCTTCATCTGAGCTTACAACGGAGCCTGCAAGCAGCTCAAACAGATGCTCCACGATACGAGGAGTAAGGCGCTTGAGGAGTACCTGATGGAATTGGAGCCTGGCAATGCTGAGCAGAACATCTGGAACGCCACCTGTTAAAACAGCTGCAGGTATATGGTGCCGATCGATCCAGGAGAAAGCGGATGCGTTTGCCGACCATCTGGAAACCAGCTTCCAGCCATTCGCCTTGTGTGATGATGAGGCATAGGAGAGACGAACCAGTTCGTTGGCGGAGCCTGCCCGATGGACTTGCCTATTTCAAAGATAGGTAGTCAGGAGATCCTGGATGAGATCTCGTGTTTGAAGCTCACCAAATCTCCTGGTTACGACAAATCGACGCAGCTGCCCTCAAGCTACTCCCAGCGAACTGCATAGAGTTCCTCAAGGTTTTGATGAACCAATGCGGCTGGGACACTTCCCTTCCCAGTGGAAGTGCGCTGAGGTTATCCTCATACACAAGCCGGGCAAGCCAGAAGCTGAGCTAGGCTCATACAGGCCAATCAGTCTGCTCGCCATCCTGTCCAAAATACTTGAGAAGCTGTTCCTGAAGAGGCTGCTGCCCATCCTGGAGGAGAAGAGGATCATCCCCGATCACCAGTTCCGGTTCAGGCAAGGGCATGGTGCCATTTAGCAGTGCCACCGGGTCGTCACCAGGATTCTGGATGCCTTTTTAAAGCAGGAAATATTGTGCAGCAGTATTCCTGGATGTGAGGCAGGCTTTTGACAGGGTGTGGCACCTAGGCCTGCTTTTCAAGCTGAAGCAGCAGTTGCCAGCCCCATACTACTTGTTCCTCAAGTCATACATCGAAAAGAGGTTCTACGTGAGGAGCAGTTTCTCCGAATCACCCCAACACGTGGTGAGAGCTGGAGTACCCCAGGACAGCGTACTCGGCCCTATGCTGTACAGCATATATCAAGCAGATATCCAAGTATCTGAAGACAATAGAATACTGACATGCAGCTACGCGGACGAAACAGCGCCCCTGTGCTCTGATGAAAATCCTGGGGTCGAATTATGGGGCTCTTCTTACAGCAATATTAAAAAGATACAAAGAGTAGAGTAGATATAGTAGTAGATATTTCGGTTCATACTAAACTCCCCTTATTATGTCCGAAATTCCACTATAAAAAGAGACCCCAAGATGCCTTCCGTCGCAGAGGAAATTGTGAAGAACAGCAGTAGATACCTGCTTAATTTATATTATATATTGAATTTATATTTATTAATAATTTTTTCGTTATTTATAGGTAAATTTTAAAAAATAAAAATGCAAAGATGTTAAAAAAAGAAAGATCTACCCATCTATGTACAACTTAAGTTCATAGGACTCAAGTAAGTATATAAAATATGCAATTAACAAATGGGCTCCCCACTCTTTGGGGATTATCTCAACTCGCAGAGCGTGTTCCATAATGCACGGTAGACCACCGTAAATGACATTTCTTAAATGATATTTAAGGAAAATTAAAAAAATAAGTATTCACAGTTTTAGAGATAGTTGAATGACAATGGGTCGACAAATGAACCAGCCAAAAATAGAATTCATCTATAAATAACTAAAAATAAGTAAATAAATAACTTCCCAAATGTTCCAATATTCCATCATTCCCCCTCGACGCTAACTCATCGACTTTAATTTCACGCACATATATGTACTTTTATACTCTCCTATACATTTTTTTAAAGTTATCACTGGATATATATTAAACTCATATATTATTTTTAAGTCTTATTTGGGATCCTTTTGGGATAAACTATTTAAATTAAATTTAAATTTATGTGCCATCCAAAAAAATAATATAATGATTTTAGAATTTGGATATTTTGGTTGAAATATTTAAGGTCTTTTCGATGAGCTTGTAGTGTGAATGTGTTGAAAAAAGAGTATCTAACTAAAATTAATAAAATTGTGATGATTGAAAAATTAAAATTATTGCCGTACGATATTATGGAAATGTAATTGGAGCATTCAAAGTCTGACCGTCACCTCAAAAGTGTTCACGAAATGAGAAATTGTATTTATAGCTACATATATAGTTCTTAAGCTATTTATAGACCAAATAAATATGAAAAATGAGCTTTTCATTTCAGATTTTCTTTAAATTTGTGATCGCAGTAATAGTGATAATATAACGCAGCCTTAGACGAATCAATTTTTTTGTTGTAATGAATTGGCGTAGTTTTATTGTTACTTTAATAAACTGCATAGTCTGGTCAATACAAGTTATTCAATTAAATGGTACTGGAATTAAAAACCTAGGAAGAACAAGAGACTCTTTTAGAGCGGTACAAGTACCCCAACAGTTTTATGATGCTATCGAACAGTCAGATTTCAGTAAACATAGTTTACAAAATAAGTTAGAGCATTTCCTTGAAAAACTTCAAAAAAACTTGACCATATCGGCAGTATTGAGTGACTCCGAAGATATTGTCACAAGTGAAAGAAACTATGTTTACAAGATGCGAGAACTATCAACCTTCTTTTATGAAGCTTCTTTTTCTTTCGAACAATTTTCTTCTGATATCCAAACTTTTTATGAAACATCAAAAAATGCAAGCTACGCACTTTTGTTTAAACTACGCCAAGTCCCAACAGGTCAACCAACTCTAGTAAAGGCTTTACTCACAAACTATTTTGCGGAAATAGAATTCTTTCATGTGTTGTTTTCAGAAATTATCGATGATGCTATGGAATATAGTACTAAATCCCTAAAATGGATTCAAGAACTATTTGTTTATTATGCTGATACTCAAAATAATATTCTAGAAAATTGGAAATTGAAGACAAATCTTGAATGCTGCAAACTTTATGTCAACTTCTTACAGGATCAGTCCTCTCAGATTTTTAAATGCGCTACTGTGGATAATCTTAATATAATATACGATGTGTATTCCGTAACGAAGCTTAACATAAAATATATACTAAGGCAACTTGAGTTTCGCATCCAACGATTATTCAATTGTTTATTGTATAACAGCCCTAACATACAATGTAAGCTTCTTAAAAGAGCAGAGAAAGATCTTAAAACCTTATTTAGAAATCTCTCCGAGCTAGACATGTTCATCGATATAAAAACTAAAAAAGGCAAAGCAGCCGCATTAAGATTTCGTCGAGGAAACACATGGAACAGCAATCAAATTAAATTGGAACCGAACCAGAACTACTGCCTTCCAATTGGCTTTCCAAATACTCAAATGTCAACAGATCTAAAAGAATGCTTTTACTTTTTAGATAATATAGTGTAACTGCAGTAAATATTACAATAAATAAAATTATTTAATGACTGTGGCAAACTTGTATATTAATTATTTTTCATGTCACTGTGCACGGCAGTTAGCGGACTGAGAAAGCGTACAAGAGACAAATATAATACATAAAAAAAACCAATCTAAAAGAGTTAAAAAGTAAGACATTAGAAAAATTAAATAGCTCAAAGCTGCGTTCGAAAAAATCTAAATTTTTTAATTTGATGGAGATGGAAAGATGGGCAAACAGCCCATACACTAATGCAATTACACTTAATATAATCTCCATTAGGTTGCGATCGATCACAATATCAAAAAGTCTTTTGCATATCTCCCTCGTACTCCGCCGAACATCGACTTTATCTTTCTCGCTATGTACTTAAGATATGTTAAAATTGTGCTCCAAATTTATATGGAATCTTTTTTCAAGTTACAATAGGTTGTTTTTTTTTATAACCTAAATATTTTTGAGAATCAATGACTCTAAAATAATTATCACCGGGTTCATACAAACTTCAATAAACGTGATATGATATCATAATATGCCCATAGACATTAATGCAACACACGGAATCCCCACATCAAGGCGAACAATTTATTTAGCTATAATGTTATCCTCTAAAGCAGGCTGCGCCCACTCTATCACGCCTACTCTGACGAGCCAAAAGACTATTACGCCCCTTATTAAAAATGTCAATCACGTCAGGGTCACCAAATGTTGACCTAATAATTTGACATCGATGTGCGCATGCATATGTTACGAAAAGCAGTGAATAAGCGACTTGGCTGTAGAGCGAACAACCCGCTAGAATAAATTGAATTATCGGATTCCTTCACCCATTTTTCGCGGATTCTGTTTGGTGATTAGTTTTTTATGAGAAGCAGCGGCGAGTTTTATTGAACGTTAGTATTTAAGGAAATGGTAAGAACTTTCGAATTTAATTCATTATTTATTCCATGTAATTGATTAATTTTATTTAAAAAAAATAGTATAACTCACAAAAAGTTATCATTTAAATATATATAATATTTAAGTGTTTTAATACATTTTTGTCATTGCTATATTAACGTTTTTACATTAAGGTTGATTACACGAGTGGTCCCATGCTCCAATTAAACTAAAAATAAATTGCTCCTACTTCCGTAGGGACTGACGCATACTTGCATACTTTAAATAAGGAAAATGAAAATCAAGACAGAAAATTGCCTGAGACCGAGAAGTTTCAATATTTTTTGGAATAGGAATTGGGGTACAAATTAATGAAAAAATTTTTCAAACGAGTGGGCGTGGTAGTTTTTGGCAGTTTTGGGCGGTTTGTGAACGTTGGAGTGGTGTCGCAACATACGTCAACAATCCTCGTCTATGTTTCTAGAATCTTTATCCTAACGTTCTATATTTTATAGTTCACTAGATCTTGATGTCCATACGAAAGAAAGGACAGACGGACAGACGGACAGACAGACATGGCTAGATCGACTCGGCTATTGATCCTGACCAAGAATATATCTACTTTATATAGTCGAAACCTTTTACATTCTTTTCATGGAATCATATTTATCAGGAAAATTTGAAATAAACCCTATCGAAAACCATCAAGGATTTATTTTATTTGAATCAGGAACGATACAACTTCATACTACTTTTATGCACCACTGTCTCACAATAATCATAACACAAATTGAAGAACCATGTAACAATCTTATTAAAGAAAGTCAGGAATGTAAACCAAGAGAGAATGCTATAGTCGAGTTCCACGAGTATCAGATACCCGTTGCTCAGCTAGTGTGACTGCGAACGCAAAATTTCATCTTTCTTCTGGGATATCGATAGATATTGTTGAAAAATATGAGAAGGAGTTCATTGAGATTCCTCTCCCTAGAAAAGCTAACAAATTGGATGCAAGCAATTACACAGGAGTCCCTAAATTGTCTTGGAACTGGAAGGGGACGGATAATTATCAGATATTACGGCCGCTGGCACGGGTCCGTGGTTCGTTGGTCGCTGTGTTGGAGTGAGATTATTGATGTCTGCTGTTGTTACTGATATATGTTCCAGAAAGAAGACGACTGGGTAGCTTTATTTCACTTCACTTTATTGGCGGTCGGGGTGATCAAGACTAGCTTAACCTAACAAAAAGAGTGCCGCGGAACCGCGGAGTGGTGAACTTGCTGGCTGGACGGAGAGCGAGAAGGCGAAGAGAGCAAAGCTGCGGCAGTCTCCTCCTGAGTGCTGATGGCGAGGCAGTTCGAGCAGTACTTATTAATACCTCTGTCGCTGGTTAAAATTCACTTTGCGCTAGCCATAGCTCTGGCCCTTGCTGCTTCTCTGATCTGTGCCAGCAGAGTTAATAACCTGCCAATTCACGTAGGGATACGTCTCGACTGCCTAGATCGGCAGAGATTTGTTTAGATCGAACGCGAGCCCAATAGTCGACTGGTGTCGCCTGCGTGATCTTGGCCACTCTGTTGGCCACAAACGTGCTCCAGTTGCAGGTAGGTTTTAGCAAAAGTAAGACAATAGAACAATAGTGGAATCTGTCAAGCAACGGATATCTAAGCTAGCTGTCAGCATTTCGGTTAACAGCTCTTACCGGGAAAGGGATATTATTTTTACCGGAGCCACTCGTGTTTTTGCTGTAAAATTCGTGTACAGATCTTGTGCACCATCTCGACGCGAGTGTAGATTTCCGCGCCATAGGCCTTCTGAGACTGGTCACAGAATCCGTGATGCTCTATGATTACCTTAGGCTGATACCAGGACCCATCACGGAACGCGGTTCTGATTGAAAACAAACTGTATATAAATATACATACAGTCAAGAAACTGCTTACACACTGTCAGAGGTGGCAATTGTTCTTATGTGAGTATTCCGAACTATTCCGAATTTTTGACTTTAAGGGTAAAAATTAAGGGTTCCATGCTTAATTAAACGGAATTTTTTTATTTTCCTACTTTGTTTTGCTCTTTTCTTTGAACGAACACAATTTTTCCGTTTTTTTTGGCTTTGCATTGCTTTTTACAATGCTTCTATTGAAATTTTTTGACTTTGCTTGTGAAATTTTGTTGATCAAACGTGCTTTAAGCGAATTATTAAACTTAATAAAATGCCTGGAAAGAGATTAACAGCAGCACTGCAGTCTCTAGTTAAAGGCGGCTGGGGGCCTGCTTGCTCACCCCTCGGGTTACCGACTACACTAGTGGGGGATCTCGAAAGCCTGGAGTTCCTCCTGAAAGGGTCGTTGCGATCCGGGGACTACCCTTTAGTTTAGTTAGTAGTTTTGAGAACAGTGCACTACCGTACAGTTTTGTTAAGTTAGAAATTACTACATTCATGCAGAAGACTAGTTCAGATATGAACGTCGAGATTTCATATCCCAGAAAATTTATGAAATTTCGCGTTCCCATTCACACTAGCTGAGTAACAGGTCTCTTCCTGTCCTCTTCCGTCGGAGACCTCGACTATAGCAGTCTCTCATGTTTATTTTTATAAAGCTAACTTGGAGCAAACTAGGATCTAGGAGCATTAGCAGACAATGCTTTTACAATTTTAAAATTTTTTTGTGATAAGTTGTAATTTGTAATTTTTATAATTTTTGGATGTTTTTGATTGTTGGGTTAGCAATGGCATTGTGTGGGCTAATTGAATGAGCAGAAAATGTTCCTCGTAACGAGATGATGTGTTTAATGTCTAACTGGTGATGATGGTACCATGGGTTGGGTAGGGATCTTTCAAACTGGAAGGCGCATTAGTGAAGTTGGTGTGTCCAAGCATGAGCCGGTTTATAAGGATTTGACTTTTCCTATTGTGTAATGTGGTGTTGTAAGAGAAATTTGATGTGGTTAGAAAGGACACGCTTGTACCAAGGAGTAATGTTGATGTCTAGTTCTGTTTGTTTGGAGAAAACGTATTTTGTAATATTCTGTGAGATGTCGTTGGAGTTGTAATTTGGACAGTATACAAGGGGGTACATGTGGACATCTTTAGCTGTTTTATCGACGTTTTCGTTTTCTGTAATTCCAATGTGACTTGGGATCCAGATGAGTTTTTTAGAGAAGTGTTTCAAAAACAGGTTTCTAATGATTGTCGGGTATGAGTTGTTATTGGTATTGATGAAGGATTTTAGGGCAGAGGAATAGAAGGGAATCGGTTCAGATTTTTTAGAAATTGAAAAAGTTGTTTAAAAGTTATGGCGTGTGTGCTGGATTTCTTGTATTTTCAGAGTGATGCGTTATCCGGTCTATAGGGATGGGTTGTTTAAATTTTTTATTGGGTGTTTTAACAAGTTTTCTGAGGGGTTTGTCGTAAGAGTGTACGTTTTTGGGGAAAGATTGCCTGTTAGAAGTTCCCTCCTTCGATTATTAGGTTGTTGGTTGGAGTTGCATAGAGATTTGGAGATTAAGATCGAATTTGTTATTTGTATAAGGGAAGTGTTGGTGTTGTATTTTTTTCATGATGAGGTTTACAGAGGCTGTCTCTTAGATTGCCTATGTGAGTTGCCCAGTTAAATCTATTGTTCAGGGCTACACCTAGGATTTTTTTGCTATTGGTTGCTGAATTTTTATAGTGCCGGTTTCAATTTTTGGTTTGCATTTGTGTTTACGACATATATTAAGGACTTGACATTGGTCTATTGAAATGGACCCACCTGAGTAAGTTCACCATTGATTTATACTGTAGCATATCTACCCCACCTATCAAATAAAGAATGGGTATAACTTTGCATAAATACATTGTGACACTTTGTCATAGTAAACGTAAATATACAAATACCCAAAAGACCACCAATGACTACATAAGCATTCCAGCGTAACACGATCTAACGCTCATACATAAGCCGATCGCGGAGCGTGGGAATGCTGAGCATGCACTTTGCAGCTCAAGTGGTCAAGCTATACATAACATATGCATGCCTTCTGCATACATATGTATATGTATATGTCGGAGCGCGACTCTTCGCATTCCAGAAATTCCTTCTGTGATTTCATATTCTGATGAAATTGTAATATTGCGGTAAAATTCTGTCGAGCGCTGCGGCAGAGGCACGAACAGCCTCTGCAGCTGAGTGAGGTCCGATCGAGTGGTCATAAATAGTATGTTAGAGAGAGATGACAATGTGGCACACGCCAGTGTGTATAGCCATTAGAGAATATGATGAAGAAGGGACATGTAAGAAGATCCCTTCAGTGAAGTTTGACTGCTGACGTCGATCGGAACTTGCTGCGCTGACGCACAAAATCGCGAAGTGAATAAATAATATGGATGAGACTCCTGTTTCGCCGACATCAGAAGTGGGATCGCCTTCGCCACGAGAGACCAGATCTGATCAGTATATGGCTGCGTTGGAGGCACAAAACCGTAACCTCATGGAAATAATAAGAACCATGCACGCACCGAGAGCATCGGCGTCAAATGAAAAGTCCTTGCACGTCACACTGCCAAAATTCTGCGCTGACAGCGCTGGAGCAGATCCATCTGCATGGTGCACCACCATGGATTTAATCTTTGCAGATAATGCGCTTGTAGGCAGTGCACTCGTAATAGCGTTAAGCAAAGCATTAGAAGGCAGTGCATCGCAATGGCTGTCGCAGATATGCTTCGCTGGCATCACGTGGCCGCAGTTTAAAGAACTGTTCATACAGCGATTCGTAGGAATGGAGACGTCGGCTGCTATTTGGATGAACGTTTTGAACGGACGTCCAACACCTGGAGAGAGCTTTGCCCAGTATGGAAGTCGCATTGTCACCTTGTTGCTGTCTAAGTGGAAGGCCAAGGATTTGGAGGAGATTGCGGTTTCGGTAGCGTTGGCTCACATGGCACAAATCGATAATAATTTGTTGCGTTGGGTGTTTACGACTAATGTGGCTACGCGCAATGAGCTTCAGCAACAACTGCAAGCTTACGCCTTCAAGAAACGTAACAACGAAGATGATTCTGGCCCAGAAAAAAAGTTAAGAATGCAGTTGCAGACCATGTGCCATTTTTGTGGGAAAGCTGGCCACAAATTCGCCGAATGCCGTGCTCGAAAGGAAGGTACATCAAACACAAAAGGAAGAAACTACAGCGAAAGCAACACGCCTGGGTTAAAAGATCGTTCGAACATAAAATGTTTTAAATGCGACGAAATGGGACATGTGGCGTCTGTATGTCCCAAAGGCCACAACAAATACATCGAAAAGCGAGTTGACGTGTGCGAAACTAAGTGAGCCAAGTGGACTGTGTTTTTCAATTGGGTGAGCCCTTTCCATTTTTTTTTTTGATTCGGACGCCGAATGTTCTTTAATAAAATTAAAATAAATTAAGTAACAAATTGACATATTGGTTTCGTTTTATTGATTAAATCTAATAAATTTAGTATGTACAAATCCAAAGTTATCAAAGCCGTTCAAAATAATGCACATGAGAATAGTTTGGAAATACTCTTTGACATCAATATAGAAGTAAGCGATAATGATAAATGTAAATTAAGAAATATATTGGAAAAGTATGCCGATAGTTTCGTAACTGGAATACCAAATAAGGCGCATTGAAAATTCGTTTAAGTAATAAAAATAAAAGTGTTCAAGGGCGCCCATAGCGACTCAGTTTCCATTGCTACAGATTTTGGATCAAATAGATCGTTTGCGGTGTGGTAAATATTTTTTTCATTTGTTTTAGACATGGCCAGCGGATTCTATAGAAGAGTCAAGTATGTCTTTCCTTAGAGCTCCCAGTCGCATCATAGGGGATCAAGGCAGAAGCTTTGTCAGCAACAAGTTCCGTGAGCTTTGTTCAACAAACAGGATTGAGTTGTTTTTAATAGCTACAGATGCCAGCAGAGCAAATGGGCAGGTTGAAAACAAATGAGCGTACAAGCAAGGAAAACATGCGAAAGGATGTAAAGTAGTTCGGTATGATGTCATGTGTTAAGTGAGAAGTATCATCGAGTGATTAATGTACTAGATGGTCATCGACACAATTTGAAGTCGTTAGTTATCAAGCGAACATATAAATATTCGCATGAATGGCTAAGAGCGCGACCTTACAGACAATTTACATCAAAATGTAATGGTGACTCCCAAGAGGGAAAAGAGTTGAAGGATGGCACTAGTGATCGTGCATCTGTGTCCCAAAAGAGGAAAAATAAAATGGTGTGCGTTACAAAAAAAAAAAAAAAGAGATGATGGCCGTCAAGAGATTGGGTGTGAGAGCAGACACGCCAATGTTGATATGAGAAATTAAAGTTATGGAAAATGTAAATGGTTTGAAGTTTTGATATATAAATTGGAGATGTCTTTGTAAATAAGACTGTAATTAGATGAATTGTCAATTAAAGTTTATGTAAGCGGCTCTATAACTTAATAAATGTAACAGAGAAAGATATTTAAGTTTGCTAAATAAATTGGAATAAGTTGATGAAGTTGTGTGACTTAGACTTGCATGGTGGATTAGACACACAAGGACGTGTGAAAGGTCAGGAAGGCCGTGTTGGAGCGCGACTCTTCGCATTCTAGGAATTCCTTCTGTGATTTCACATTCTGATGAAATTGTAATATTGCGGTAAAAATCTGTCGAGCTCTGCGGCAGAGGCACGGAAAGCCCCTGCAGCTGAGTGAGATCCGATCGGGTTGTCATAAATAGTGTGTTAGAGAAAGATGAGAATGTAGTGAACGCCAGCGTGTATAGGATATTAGAGAATATGATGAAGAAGGGAAATGTAAGAAGATCCCTTCAGTGAAGTTTGACTGGTAGAGTTGATCGGAACTGGCTGCGCTGCCGCACGAAATTACAAAGGGAATAAACGAAATGGATGAGACTCCGCTATTGCCGACATATATTTATAAAATAAGAATGTAATGTATAATCATTTAAGTAATAATAACAAATAATATAAAAACACGAACTCAGCATACCATAACTTTCTTTTATTGAAACTAACACACACATACGCAGACAAGACATTTGTATCACCCATTCACTTTACTTCATTCATTTGTTTCAGAATGTGCCGATTGAATTGATTGAATTGAAGTCGGCAACACGCGCGTTTAAATTCACGATCATTTGCAAACGATGGGATTCAAAAAGTACATCAGAGGGGTGGTGTTCCCGGCTCAACCCAAAGACTTGCCATCTGCCCTGACATTGGCCAGAGAAGTGGAAGCAAGCATTGAGAGGAGCATGTTTGCAAATTCCTACGCCAAGGCCGTAAAGGACCGAGTGCAAACATCTGGAAACGGCAAGAGCAGCTTCCACTGTAGGCAAGGTAAAGCCAGCAAGGATGAGCAGGGCCAAGACAGGAATCCACATTTTGTCAGGAGAACTTTGAGAACCAATAATGACAACCAGGTCCAAGCACCCCAACTCGTCCTCCAGGTTTAGGCAGCGCACTAAACACAATAAGAACCACCCAAATTATTCGAATGCTCCTAAGAGAAGACATTCCTCGGACCGTTCGATAGGTCAAAGACGTCAACGTCTTAATTACGTTGTCCAAGAAACCTCCAAGACTAAAGACCCTAAGACCCCAAGCAGAAATACGAACAGGCAGCAAGGGCTTCAGTCGAAGAGATCGCTGAGTACGCTCCTAGCGACGACTCACTAAATTTTTTTGGGGACTCTCCCGGTTGCCGTTCATTGAACGACGGTTGCGTGGGAGAACTTTAAGAATGCTAATCGACTCCGACGCGGTAAAAAAATTACATTAAGCCCGTAAAGGAGCTAAAAAATGTAATGCCTGTCGCCCGCTCTCGGTAAGTTCAATACATGGCTCCATATTAAACAAAAGTGCTTAATGAAGGTTTTCAAGCACACCTCTCAATTTTGTCTATTGAAATCACTCAACTCGTTCGACGCTCTTATAGGCTTGGACACGGGCCGGAGTAAAGTTTAACCTAGCAGAATATTAGGGCGTTTATGAAAAACTTTACTATTTCATCTGCCCTAGCGCAAACTTAACTAATGTGAATGACATTGTTGTACCTGCCTCTATTAAATAGGAGTTCAAGAACACAATTTTGAGAGAAAAAAGCCCTTATCTACTTCAAATGACACCGCTGGTACATATATACATATATACATATATACATATATACATATATACATATATACATATATACATATATACATATATACATATATACATATATACATATATACATATATACATATATACATATATACATATATACATATATACATATATACATATATACATATATACATATATACATATATACATATATACATATATACATATATACATATATACATATATATATACATATATACATATATACATATATACATATATACATATATACATATATACATATATACATATATACATATATACATATATACATATATACATATATACATATATACATATATACATATATACATATATACATATATACATATATACATATATACATATATACATATATACATATATACATATATACATATATACATATATACATATATACATATATACATATATACATATATACATATATACATATATACATATATACATATATACATATATACATATATACATATATACATATATACATATATACATATATACATATATACATATATACATATATACATATATACATATATACATATATACATATATACATATATACATATATACATATATACATATATACATATATACATATATACATATATACATATATACATATATACATATATACATATATACATATATACATATATACATATATACATATATACATATATACATATATACATATATACATATATACATATATACATATATACATATATACATATATACATATATACATATATACATATATACATATATACATATATACATATATACATATATACATATATACATATATACATATATACATATATACATATATACATATATACATATATACATATATACATGGTGGTTATATAATATAATAATATAATATATAATATATTAGGAATATTATTATTCCAGCTATCGACTTAGTTATCGATACGACTAAGAGCTTTTAAAGCTGCAATGGGAAACTTTTAATTCGTCTTTTATTTAAAGCTTAGATGTTTTTCCTCCAGTTAGTAATTTTTATATAATGTTCTCTATTGGTGTAGTTGTGATTATGAAGTTAAATGAAGAACGAATTAAAGGGAGATGTAACCGAAATGCAGATGCCATCTGTATATTGGCGCAATAATGACGTAACTGGTTTATAAATACAATCGGTGTGTAACAAGAATTGTTGTAGTCTACTAAAATTATTTGTAGGAGTTTTACATACATATGTTTGTACGTACATATGTGCATAAATAGAAAAAGCACAAAAATTACTCAGTAAAATTCATTTAATATAAAATGTCATTTAAAGTATATTGTATAAATTATATGTACATAGTTACACATAGTACACACATACATACATAGTTACTGCACAAACGTTTGCACATGCACACATATATACATACATACATATGTCTATAAAGTGCACATGTGGACATTATTAAGTAAAATCTGAAAATTTAATAAATTCAAACGAACATTTCAAAGTGCATACACGGCAGATTCACTTTTCCTGGGATATTTAACCAGTGCCATAGCTCTTAAAGAAATAGTTCTAGTGTATGTACATATGACCATGTCCGTCTGTCAGTTTTTGGTTCGCATGGACGATCAGATTTCAAGACTGTGAAACCTACAGAAAGTAAAGATTGGGATTTAGAGTCATATGAATTAGATCCAGCCGTTTGTTTCAGATTGACATATGCCCACAAACAGGCCGAATTTTGAATTATCAGATTCCCGTTACTCAGCTAGTGTGATTGCGAACGCGAAATTTAAAAATTTTTCTGCGATAGCAAAAGATATTGTTGAATAAAATGCTTTTGAACAAAGCGATAGAAACATACAAGATTTTAATGTTTGAAAAATGTGGGTGTGGCAGTTTTGGACAGTTTTAGGGCGTTAGAAACATAGTTCATCATTCTAGCTTTTATAGTTCCTGAGATCTCGAAGTTCATACGTTCAGATGGACATGGCAAGGTCGATTCCGCTATTGATCCTGATCAAGAATATATATACTTTATATCGTGGGAAAAGATTCCTTCTAGTATAGTTTTACTCTACGAATAACGGGAGCCTATGCTAATAGACTTTTGCGTATATAAGATGATGTGCATATGATGACAAATGAGACAACATTGATAAGATCTCCTAAATATTTTGGTACATAAATAAGAACTGTAGTTCAATAAGGAATGATCATTTTTAGTTACTCGTCATGTCCTATGGAATTGGGAGTATCTTTTAGTTTAGTGTAAATATGGGACCACACGTCCAATTAACCGTAAAGTAAAAAAAATTTCATTTATTTTCCTTTGGCTCATACCTTTTTACTAATTTTATTGTTATCATGTTCTGTGTCGCATCACAAATGTAAAGTTTCTTTTGATTTTTTGCCGACTTAGATAGTCGGTTATCAGATGCCCATTAGTCAGTTAGTGGGAGTGCGAACGAGAAGGTTCAACATTCTTTTTGGCATATCAATAGAAAAAAATAGAAAAAAGCAAAAAAAAAAAAAAATTAATATACAAAAATTCAATTGCGTGGATGATGGTCTTTAGGGCGGATTGTGGAATTTAAAATGCGCGTGTCAAAAAAATGTTTTGCATACCGCTATAAATTTGCAAGACAAATAATAAAGTTACACAATTAATAAAAATTAATTTAACCGTATGTGTCTATTATGTGCCGCATCTGTATTTTATTATAACGAAACGAAAACAAGAGATAATTCTAGAGTCGAGTTCGCCGACTCAATGTCCGTCTGTCCGTATAAACGCCTTGATCTAAGAAACTTTAAAAGCTAGAGTTGAGATTAAGCATGCAGTTATCAGAGTCATAAACGCACATATTTGTTTGCAAATATTGCTACGTCCATTCTAGCCCACACTTACTTTAAAAAGTGTCAGTGAAATGTTACATGATTAAATGTATATTTCAATATACTTTTATAAAAGACCAGTGCTTGATTATGTATAATCTTGATTGTTATAATCAATCCGCCTAAGAAGGTCTTTAGTTATAGTTTACTATTTACGGAGTTGTTTGAAGGATTTTGTGTTTCGAACAAAAGTATTAGTATTTAATGCAGCATTTGATCAAACTGATATATAAAATTGATAAATTGGTTTTCTGTTTGCAGGATTTTATCACGTACAACATCAAAACAATTATATTACACTAATAAAAAAAAATGGATTTAACAGATCCATTATTAATTACAAAGTCTCAGCAAGTCAACAGCCAAGAAGTTGATTTTCAGAAAAAAACTGAGGATACATTTCCTTCAAAGTTTCATAAAAATAAAGCTAGTTGTGGACTTTTGGCTGTTAATGAAAGTCGCTGTACAGACCATCAATTACAATGTGAAAACAATATCGTGGGGTTGTCATTAGAAACTCAAATTGCAGAAAATTCTTCAATAAATGTTTCGAGAGAACTTAAACCTCACGATCACACTTTTCCGAAAGATAAACAAACTTTTAAACAAATATCAGATGAATTAAGGAAGTCATATGAAAATATTAATAAAGTTCAGAATATTAAAAAATCCCAGTCTGTAGAAAATTTTGAAAAATGTTCTGAAATAAATTTAGCCAATAAATGTTTATATACAAATTTAAATACAAGTCCTAAGGAAAGAAATGCCTTGGATAAGCAAGCAATGTTTATTAAATTTCATTCTCTGGAATTGTGCACTGATAAAGTATGTAGTCTACACATACATGAAAACTTTTGTACTGATATCCATAAATGCGTAGTCGATTCCGAATCGAATAAGCCAAACAAAATGAAAAAGTGCTTAGATTATGAAAGCGTTAAAAGGTATCCTTGTAAAGTTTCTAATGAACCACCTCAACATAATACGGCATCAAAACCTCAAATCTTATATGAGACTCGTCCTATCTACCCGAATGTACCGTATAGCCCTTATAGTACTCCTTTCAGTAGTCCTCGATCTAGTCGACGGAAACCAGCTTTTCGGGAGTCTAGAAGGATATCGATTGATAAATCTGGAAGTTTTCTTCAGTTAAACCAATATAGACTAATGGAACAAATTGGACAGGTAATATAAATTGTTGGAATAAGCAATTATATCCATCATACCATATTATTTCATGTTCATTCATTTTAACTTAAAGATATTTTAGAATAAACTTTAAAATTAAACAATTTGATTACTTTCTGTGTATTTGCCATTTTAATATGAGACAAATCTCAAATGTGCGACACAATAATTTTAACACAAGTATGACAATTAGACTGGCTTTCATCATTTTCCGAGTTTTAAATAAAAAGTTATTCCTTGTAAGAATATACATATGTATATCTGTATTGATAGCGGTTTCGTTTCCTTTAGGCTTACGCCAAGACTCTCGAATGTCTCAGGCCAACCTACATTTCAATATCAGCTTCAAGTTATTTAGAATATAGTGCTACCAAGGTACTTTTCAAAAACCTGTAGCATAAGCATCGTATGATACATTCACCGCTTCAGTCAATCACAGTTTTGTTCCCAATACAAACATGCGCATCGCGGCCACCAAAGTCAAACACTGCTGGCGTTTTACTTATAAACAGAAACTTTTGGTCCTTCGATGCCGGTCGGCCGCATATCTCTTTTGATTTTCGATAATGGTACTTTATTGCGGTTTTGTAGACGGTGATCTATAGAATCGTATCCTATTCTCGTCCGCCATGCGGAGTGTGATTTAACAGAGGAGCAAAATTTTTCGTGCGTATAATTATGCCATCAAGTTTTTGATTTGTCCAAGCATTAGTAGTTCGTTTTGCGCACCTGCAAGACAATTATATGCCTTCCATGAGGAACAAGATTGGGAAAACCCTGACGACGACTTTGCTCCATATGAGGAGAAGCATTACTCTACATGTCATTCTACGTAGAATTACGGCAAGGGTAAGACCAATTGTACCCCGACCGTTATTCAAACTCAAAATACCCCGCAGAGAAGCCAGGTGGGTTTGAGCGAATTAAACTTCCCAACTTTTCCGGGAATTATGAGGACTAAATCTTTTAATGGACGACCAATGTGAGCTTTACTGACTGTCAACGATTTCATTACCTAAAATAATATTTGTCCTGCGATGATTGTACATTACTCAAACATATTGCTATCACCAATGAGAACTATCGTGAAGCTTGACAGCGGCTACATCAGCGATATTACAAGCCCTCTCTAATAATCCGATCCTTTTTAAACGGTTATATAACGCTTCATTCTTTCCATCCACCTCCGAAAGTTGGCGGACGGGCCTGATGAAGTTATTCGTGGGTTACGGGCACAAGACTGTGAGAAAAGAGATCCGTTATTAATTTTTGAAATTGCTCACATCTCGTTGCGAAATTTTTGCCCAAAACTATGACGACCGTATTTTTGAACAATTTTAAAATTTTTTCTCATTTTATTGACCAATATTTATTGATATCCCAGAAAAATTATGTAATTTCGCATTCGTTTATCTACTAGCTGAGTAACGGGTGTCTTATAGTCGGGGAACTATATAGCATTCTCTCTTGTTTTTAATTAAATTTATAATTTATATTTCAATCGATATGCTAACAAGAACGCTGAGTATATGATAGTCGAGGAACTCGATTATAGCGTAAGCAAAGTAAACCATACACACATAAAGAAAATACGAGGTCAAAAGAAGTTGATAGTAGAATACATGCGCCAGAAAACATATCCAGCCTAGATATATTAAAATAGTATATCATCGTAGTAATAGTGCCCGGGAAAGTTAGGAGCAAGATATTATGATCGACAGGACTAGACGATGTTGAGCTAAATTGGAATCCCTATAATGATATTGGCTTCCCATATCGGAGCCAAAGATAATTATGGAATTAACCAATATCACGGAAAAGAAACTGGATGTTGAAACAAAGTCCTCCAAAGAAATTACCTTGAGATAAGCCCTTGTTAGTCCATAACAAGGAGTATAAAGCGAAAAGAGCACGTCACATAAATAAGATACGTTGTGGTGCAAATATTAAAAACACTTACGAACACTGAACAATTCACCTAACTCATCTAAAAACTATTGGAATTTAAAGATAAAAATATTTATCTCTTTTAATTCTTCTACATCTTCATTTTGGATGTCTCTTTTGACTTCGACCCAAAATATATCGTCAATTGTAATTGAAAAGTATGTTTCACGCAGAAGGAAGCGTTTCCGACCATATAAAGTATAAATATATTTGATCAGGATCAATAGCCGAGTCGATCTGTACATGTCCGTCCGCCTGTCTGTCCGTCCGTATGAACGTCTCGATCTCAGGAACTATAATAGGTTGAAGGTTGCGCTAAAGCATACAGATTTGAGATTTTTACCGTTTATATATGTATATTATTATATTATATTATATTATGTATATTATTATATTATGTATATTATATAATATATTATATTATATGTATATTATATAATATATATTATATTATATGTATATTATATATGGCAACGCCCCTCGCTGTGAAATTGCAGGTGTAAACGTTATAGTGTTCGTTATTGTAAAATTCTTAGTTGTGGTAATTTTTTGTGGTGTTCGTGATCTGGCTCCAGATTCTTGAATGCAGGCCAACCCGCCCAGCGGGTCAAGCTTTGCTCGGCTGCAAGAACGCTGACCCCACAACGTGACTCTTGTTGTTGTAGCAGCGCTGAGCCAGCTACTCCGTACAATGTTGGTGATTGCAGCGCCGGCCCAGCGACTCTGTACAATGTTGGTGATATTCTGCTGAAACCGGAGTCTTGCCGTGACTTGCGACATTGTCATGAGATCATGCGTCGAGTGGCTGCTATAGGTGCGGTTCGCTACCGTGACCGCCCGTTATCGAATTGGATAACAAAAGAGCCAGTTAGGTGGTACTTCTGCGAAGATGTTGAAACCGTGCCATTGAATTTGCTAAGCAAAAGCGTACCGTCATCAACCAGCGTTGAAGCTATATGGTTGCGTCTTAGCTATCTAGCTATCTAGGTATGCTACCGTCTTCCTCCAGTTTCAATAGATATTCTTCCTGGCAAACAGATGTGCTGCCAATGTGCCCAGGTCTGCATATGTTTCGTTGGCACCACTTGTTTTCTATTGTGAACTGTCTGGTAAAGGTGCTTGATCGTGTCTGCTACTTTAGCCAAGGCCAAGAAGTAGATCAGTAGCGAGCCATTGGATATTGGAGGATAGATAGGCGAGAAAATTCCACGGCTTCTATTGCGTTTGGGTATTGGAGGCCACCCCTTTCTTATAATATCGACTCGATCTCCGCATGGTCTAAAAAATCGGAATCGATCACGCCGGTCTTGGTCAGTTGGCACGCTGCAACTTAGTTCGCCAGAATGATTGATTTATGTAGCACAGTCATCGCGTTGACCTTGGTGATGACATTGTTAACTCGCTGAATTGACTCGTGCGTATCATCGAAGAGCCGTGCGTTGATGCGGATTTGTTGATCCGTGTTCCGTGATGCCACATTTTTAACGCTGAATAGGGCCACGGCCGCGATCTCTCGATTAGCCAATTGAGTTATTTTTGTTAATAACTCCTAATAGTTTTTACAGGGACGCGGCCATTCTCCTGCTCCTCCTCAGAGCTAAATCGGGGATTCTCCTTAGTCTTGATTTGTTTGATCGCAATATAATCCGTATCGCCCAGATCAAAGATTTTGGTGTGTTTCCTGATCTAGTTATGGTTGCTATTGGCCTCTCACGTCCTCCAAGCTCTGAGGTTTAAAATCCGACAGGTCTTGGTAATTGATTTTGGGTGATCGGTCGAAGAAAATATTTTCTGTGTTGGAGTGTAGTATACTTCTATTTGCAGTGTTCGCAAATAATTCAACGTAGTAGGGCACAGAAGACCTCCCTGATTATCTGACACTATGACCTTAGGTACAGTGAAGAAATGGAGATCTGCAAGTTTCGCAAAATTTTGTGAATTTGTCTAAGCAACTAAAATAAACTACTACAACTAATAAATGTAACCGAAAACCCCAAACTTTTTTTGTCAAATGAGCATGTTCCCACATTCCAAGCCCACAAGTTTTGAATTTCAATAAATAAAATCGTAAAAATCTAAGAGTGCTTGTATCCAAGAGACAATCCACTTGCATTCAAGAGAACGAACTCCAAAAGCTCATTAGAAGTCCAAAGTCCATATTTAGAAGGCTCGAGATCGAGTCTTGAACGTCAATAAATCTAGATCAAAAGGTCAAGTCAAGTAAAATTAAATAATGGGTGTTCTTCAAAATAAAGAATTGTAATAATTCATCTATCTGTGCTGCTTTATGACTAAACTGTCAGCTAGCATTGCTTTGTGAGCGTTATGTTAATCTCTTACGTATATTTCAATGTTGCTATTCCACAAGTTGTATATTTGACGATAAAGAAAAAAAAACAACTCTAAAAAAATAACCATTTTAAAAATAAAAAGAGAATGGCAGAAACATCAAGAACTAATATACTAGTATCAATTAACCAATATTTCAATCTATGGACCGACGGTAAGGTCCTTAAAGATATACAATTGTTGGAAAGGTTTATAGAGAGAATGCTAAGTTTCATCATTTTTCTGGGATATCGATAAATATTGGGTAATAAAATGAGAAAAAATTTTGAAAATGTCCAAATTGTGTGCGTGACCGGCTTGGAGGCTTTATGGCGTTGAGTGGGCGTGGCAAAGAGTTGTTTGACGATAGAAATTTACAAGACTAGTTTAAGACTAAATTATGAAAAAATATGCAAAAATTGTTTAAAAATGTGGGCGTGACCAAAGACACTTGAATAATTATTATTCTAGTATACTACATGGGTCAAAAACTTTGGATGCTTCTTTGTCTCTAGAATCTGTATGCTGAATCCCAAACTTCTAGCTTTTATACCTATATCTATATATTATGAGATCTCAACGTTTATACGGACAGACGGACATAGATAGATTGACTCGGCTATTGATTATGATCAAGAATATATGTTTATACTTTATGTAGTCGGAAACGCTTCTTTCTGCCTGTTACATACTTTTCAACGAATCTGGGATATTATTCTACGAGTAACAGGTATATTAAAAAAATCATCAATCTATGTATCAGTTCCTTGAAAACGTTTTTATATTCTTATAAATCATAAATATTAAACATCATTGTTTACTTCTAGGGATCCTACGGACTCGTTAAATTGGCTTACTCCGAAGAAGATTCCACTCATTATGCAATGAAAATTCTTTCAAAAAAACGTCTCCTGCGTCAAGCTGGTCTTATGCGGCGAGGACCTCGGAAAGCAACATCACCTCTAGATCGAGTTTACAGAGAAATAGCAGTTTTAAAGAAACTTGATCATCCAAACGTCGTAAAGTTGGTAGAAGTGCTGGATGACCCACTTGAAGATTCATTATATATGGTTTTTGAATTGGTAAAACAAGGTGAAGTTCTTAGGATTCCAACAGATAATCCCTTGTCTGAAAAAAGGGCTTGGAGTATATTTCGGGAGTCTTTACTTGGATTGGAATATTGTGAGTAGAACATAGCAAAAAAAAGAGTTTCAATCGAAAATAATAATAATTGCTGTTAAAAAACATGCGCGGTATAAAGTAGAACGCATAGGAGACACAGAATGCCCTTTTAGAACACCAACCGTGGTTGAAAATTTGAAGCAATTTTCTGGTTCAATCAACGCGGATGAAATGTCTGGAGGGGCAACTTATGACCCTTCTAGGATTATGCCGCAAAGAAAACCCTCCTCATTCAAATCTCACATATACACAAAAGCAAAAATGGTATCCCGACCCCGACTAATGGATCTTTATAAGTGCAAAAGAAGAGTTGTTAGATTCTCCAAAAGCACTTATGCCTATATATGTTGCAACCGGTCATAGGAGTTAATATGTAGTTTATGCAGTATAAAGTGGCTTACTATACGGGTATAAATATAGAGTAAAAGGGTATACTAGATTGGTATGTAACAGAAATCGATTAAGCATAAAGATTTTAAAGACATAGACGCAGTGCAAGTTCGTTTAGATTTTTCTTCGTTTAATTGTTTCTCTTGCCCATTTTTATCTGTATACCAAAAACACTTTGGCCACGTCCAGCCAGCCAAAATCGTCTTTATTACTCGTTATCTGATAGTCGGGGAACTCGATCTTGTTTTGTATTTTTTAATTTATTTCCTACTAAGCTCTTTTAATGTACAAGAACAATAAATATTCTAGCTAAGGATCACCTGCCAAGTCGATCGGGTTATGTCCGCCCGTCTGTTTGCCTGTCCGTCCGTATGAATTTAAGGAATTATAAAAGCTAGAAAGTGGAGATTTAGCATGAGAGGGTTCCAGAGGCATAGACGCAGCGCAAGTTTCTCTTCTGATGATGTCATGCTCCCATAAACTTTCAACTCCCACAAACTGCCCAATAACGCCCAAAATTTTGAAAATTGTTTGGATTTTTTTTTTCATTTTAATATGGTATTTGCCAATTCCTATTTCTATTCCCACACGGTTACGTGATAGTTTTATGTGATCGTCATCCCAACACACTGTTAAATTTATTTTATTTTGCTCTTGCTAATACCGATCCATACACATCAAACATTTCGGATCTCTACGCCCTTAAAACATTCACATTTAAAACATTTAAAACAAAACATTTATTTATATTACATGCCTTGAAAATTTCTATTTATATTTTGGGCACGCCTCACCCTATAACCACAAATATAAAAACTTTGTAGACACAATGTTGTCTTCCTCGGCAATATCTTTGAAACGGATCTTCGTGTATACGGGTATTTGTATTTCGTTTTTTATTTTAAAATGTATTATTTTTGATCGTTTTGTACAAACAGTGCATCATCAAAAAATTATCCATGCCGACATTAAGCCTGGAAATTTATTATTAACTGAATTTGGACATGTAAAAATAGCTGATCTTGGCGTATGCAATGAGTTCCTTGGAGATGATGCAACAATAAGTAATGGATCAACGGCTGGAACTCCAGCTTTCAGGGCTCCTGAAACTCTTATCCCTGGACAGGTATACAGTTTTTTTTTTAGATAACAAATAATTAACAATGAAAATTACGTGCATTCTTCATTACATTTTTTTTATTTAGAACGAATATTGTGGCAGGGCGGCAGATGTCTGGGCCTTAGGCGCTACTCTATATTCCTTAATATTCGGAAATGTGCCGTTTCTAGCTGATTCAGTACCCTTACTGTATGAAAAAATTAAACAAGATTCTGTCAAATTTCCAGAAAACCACAAAGTAACTGAAAATTTAAAAAGTTGCATAGTTCAAATGTTGGAAAAGAATCCGACGCAGAGAATTACTATTCCCCAGTTAAAGGTGCTAAACTAACTGATTTTTTGTATTGCTATTAATAATTTTATTTTTAGACTAGTAAATGGGTAACTTCTGATGGGGACTATCCCTTGCCGACCGAAGAAGAAAATTGTTGCTTGGTACAAGTAGACGACGAAGATATAGACTCCGTCGTGCGCAGCATTCCTAAATTGGACACACTTATATTAATTAAAACAATGTTAAAAAAGCATTCATTTGGCAACCCGTTTGTAAAAGGATGTTCTGGAACATCATCATCACTCGCGGGCTGCTCGAGGATTGAAAGGTTCATACGCGCAGGTCGATCTAATTCAGCACCTGGTTCATATCATATGTCAACAGCCAGGTAAATTATTTCAGATTTTAAAAAATTTTACTATTAAGCTGCTTATTTTTCTTAGACAGCCTTCGTCGGATACTCTCCTGCCATCACTAATGGAACATTGCTCTACTCAATGTAATGAAGGAACTCATAGTTTTGATTATTAGAAACCGCTTGTCTAACTATTATTTATAAGTATAAGTTTTCATAGAACAAAAAAACCAATTTTTTATTTTTGAATTTGACAGTTTCCAAAAGCCAAACACTTGAAATACTTTAAAATATTTAATTATTAGTGATTAAATTTATGTATATTTTTTTGTGATAAAAATAAATTTAGAATATTATAAAGTTTTTGGGAAAATGAGGATTTGACTTGGTCTTTTTTAAACGTGCGTCCGCGTCCATTTAGCTATTGAGTAAAAATCCAGAATATTCGTCAGGAGTTTGGACAACCGCAGCTGAGTGATGGTGGCGCTCGTATCTGGCGGACCGTTGCTAGAGCACACCATGGTGGATATATGGCCCCAGTTGATGTTCTCGCTGATGTAGAAGTTGCCTGCGATGAAACAGCTGAATAAAGTAGCCTCGAATATGTACTTTGTGTGTAAGATTTTCCAATGACTCCAGTTGATGCGCAATCCGTTTATAGCAACCTTTAGGCTTTATTTTACTTAGGAAGTGCTCTTTTGTGCAAATGGGGCGCCACCAAAGCCATCGCTCTATCGATATGGCCCTATCATCATCGAAACCACCTGCAACACTTACTAAAGTTTTCGAAAAGCGATACACTGTGTTTTGGCATAACGATTAAATAATTAGTAGCTTGGAAGAATCAACACGGCACTGATGTAGTCAAGCAGTTAAACGGCGCCTTACGTGATGCCCACGCTGTACGGGAAGTATATTTGTTCGGTTCCTTGACATTATATACTTTGTTCTTCCGTTCTCCAGATCACAGAAGAATGGAGCTTCTCCTGACTGACAGCCATCCCACTCTCTTGATCCTCGTCCAAGAAGGTCCGGATTGCCGCCAGCAATCTGCTCTGTTGCTCTGCAGTGAGTATCGGCAAATTGATGTGTTGGATTCAGAACTCGTCGATCAACTTCTCAAGCGGCTTAGATGTGAACTATTTTACATTTTCTGAATGTACAGTTCCAGGGACACCGAGATTGTAAAAAACTGCAACACCAGAAAATCTACTACGTTTGGCGCCGTCGCATCCTTTATAGCCTTCAGTAAAAATGGATTTTGAGAAATGATCCAGTACAATAAATATCCATGCTTTGCCGTTCTTTGCCCTCGGATATTTTTTTAAAAAGCCGATGTATGAATTGGACTTTCAGATTCTACTCTTCCTTTAATGCCCCACTGATCCTGAAGTTTGGTGTCTTCTTACACATTTCACATCCTCGAACGAACTTCCTCACCTGGATGATCTTCCCTGGCCTATAGGAGTGTCGTCTCAGGATCTCCAGTGTCTTTGCCATTCCACCACAGGCGGCCGTGGGGTCTAAGGTGAGCCCGTTCTCCACTTTGGGTTCTTTCCATTATTTTCAAGTTCTTGCTCTAACTCCTGACAGTCTTCGGCAGCAAATTCGGACGATGCTCAAATGGTACCCTTGTATCTGAAACATCACCATTTTTCAACCACTCATCATCATCAACCACTTTAGGCTAGCGCGATCCGTGATGCACAGTACGGCATAACTTTCTCGTGCGGCCGAAACTTCCGAATGGCTAGAATGGCTGCCAGACACTCCTCCGTGGCAGTGTAGTTGACCTGGTGTTTATTCTTCTTGGCCGAGAAGAACGCGATCGGCTGCTTCTCGCCATCCTGGTTCCGTTGAAACAGTACCGCCCCAACGACAACGAGAGATGCGCCGCGCTGGATAAAGAAATGTTTTTTCAATTCTGCATGAACCAGGACCTTTGCGATCGTCAGGCCCACGTTCAGATCGTCTATTGCTAGTGCTGCGCTGGGATTCAAGTCATACTTTGTGTTTTTGGGTTTCTTTAAGGCCTCGTAGTGGTGCTGTCAGTGTAGCGAAGTTCTTTACGAAGCGACGATACCATCCAGCTGTGTATGACATTCTCTAGATCGCCTAAAATCACCCGGGGTCCGTGCGCAGCAGTTCACGTCCAATTATAAACCCGAGCTACGTTATAACTTGGATTTTTAGGCCGATTGTTAACCCAGCTGATTTCATGCTTTGTGTTACGCGAAGCAGGTCCTTCAAATGCGTCTGGAAATCGGTAGCCAGAATTAGAAGGATTAGAAGATCCAACGTTGGATCTCAGCTCATCTGGTTTCACCCGGTCCAACAATAGACCTATGCGATGACCGGCACCAGTACCGCCTGAGACTATAGGCCTCGGACAACTACATCAGAAGCAGCAAGCGCCTAGTGTCGGAGGCGTCCTGCTGATGCAGGGCCAAGGAAAACAACAGCAAAAATTATTTCTATATATAAAATTAAGACAAAAACTTATAAAATTATCTGCCCGATTAGAAGTATGGGCCGTAAGGCCAACCGTTAGGTAGGATTATGTAAAAAAGAAAAAAGGAACAATTCCGACTATTAGATACCAGTTACTCAGCTAGTGTGAAAGCGAAGACGAAATTTCATAATTCTTCTGGGTTATCGAAATTGATTGTGGAATCGAAATCGATATTGTGGAATTTCTCAAAGTCAATGAAAAAGCTCAGTGCCTAAGAAAAAACAGTTTTATTAATTTCGGTGCATTTTTGTGTGTACATAAGTGGCTGCACTTTTCGCCCTAGCTACTTTTTGTTTATCGCAAGCCTATTCGCATAGCGGCAGATGCCCCCCTTTCGCTTGCCATCGTTTCGTTTTCGGTTTCTTCTTTGCCTACCGCCAAATTCGTGTCGTTTTGGCTGTACGAAACAAAGCCAGCTTCATTTCTGTCTGTCAGAACCATGCAGATGCTAGCAGAAGACGTAAAAACGTCGTTTCCAATTGGCCCTTAAATTCTTCTACGATATTTTTATGTCGATGACCTCATCACAGGAGGTAACTCAACCGAAGAAGTCTTGGAGATCATGCGACAGACCATAGGATTACTGGATAAAGGACATTTTAAATTAAGAAAATGGTGCTCAAATGATCCTGGTACTTTCAAGCAGATTCCCGATTCAGAAAAGGACTCAAATTTGATGATGGAAGCGACGTTCCCAAAACCCTTGGTATCGCCTGGGATTCAATTTCGGATGTTCTGCTATTCTCCACATCGCCCATAAAAGCAGTTCTAAAATCCAGCAAGCGCTCGGTCCTCGGTCCCCCCATCACTCTCAAGACCCCTGGCGACATCGACAGTTGTAATTTTGTCGGCAGTTTGACAGTTGTAAATTTGTCAACTCCTGTCAAAAATTGAAGCATGTTTTTGGATCCATCTTCAAATTTCGTTATCGTATCAGGAAACCCAGCCTGACTGTTGATCATCACACCGGAGGCATGAAACTTATGGCATGCCTCACCGAGGACTATAATGCCCTGCTCAACAGTCGACAAGTAAAATCATCAAGCTCAATTGCATCCCTCGCACCCATCATTGAAAACTCTGGACTCATGAGAGTTGGTGGCAGATTGAAGCACTCATCGTTGGACTATGACGCACAGCATCCATTAATATTGCCATGTCAGTACCCAGTCACTCGGGCCATTATTCTCGATTATCATCGTCGCAATCTGCATTCTGGACCTCGGGCACAACTCGCTTCCATTCTTCTGCAGTTCTGGCCCATTGGCGGTCGCCAGACAACCGGAAGCGAGCGTTTGTTCCTGAACACATCACATCAAACTGCAGAACATGATTTCTGCTTGACTGATAGCATTGAATGGCGATTCATCCCTCCTCGATCGCTGCATTTTGGTGGCCTCTGGGAGGCGGCTGTAAAAACAGGAAAGCATAATTTTTACCGAGCTGTTGGCCCTGCCGTTTTGCCCGCTGATGACCTGCGCACGCTCATTTGCCACATTGCGGCAATAATTAATTCAAGACCTTTTCTTCCTCTTTCAAAACACTCTGACGACCTTGAAGTACACGCAGTACGCACTTCTTAGGCACGGCCCCCCTTGTTTGCTGAGCCTGATCTAACCAAATTAAATCTCAACCGATTGGATCGCTGGCAGCGAATCACCTACTACCAGCTAATATTCTGGAGCCGGTGGAGATGTGAATATGTAACGCTTCTTCAGCAATATTCCAAATGGCGAGCAGAGAAGACAGGCGTTCAAATCGATGATGTCGTTTTAGTAAAAGACGAAAGCCTGCCGTCCCTCAGGGCCACTAGCTCGAGTAAACAATTTGATCCCTGGACCCGATAGCGTCGCACGAGTTGCTGTTCTTAAAACTGGCACTGGAATCTTTAATAGAGCCGTCTCTAAACTTTGCTATCTACCCAAACAGAATGATATTGTCAGCCCGTGTTCTCCAACGGGGGAGGATGTTTGGTTATGCAGCCAGCTCATCATAAATTTGAGGTGTTTTATTTATCACTCTTATACATTGCTCTGTGCAGCAATAGATTTTGCATTCCAGTTTGTGCTATGATCCTCTCTCAATAGAGAGCGAGCACAGCTGTTTAAATTTTTATTCTGTAAAACTTGCTCATTTGCCTTCTGCTTAGCAAGTTCAGTTACCAATTAAGTGTTGATCGCACCGGTATTGCTGTGATACACTTTTAACTTAACTCTCAAAATATATTGAAATAAAACTGAAATGTTAATTTAAATATTAACTACGGTGCTTATAAATTGCCACACCATTTCTTAAAGTCAATGAAAAAGCACATTGCCTAAACAGACTTCGTCAATCGGGACCCCATTGGTATTGCAAGATTGCAGAGAAGCTAAAGGAAATCGGACTCAGCAAGGTCAGTGCCTGTTCGTTCACGTAGATGATTTTCTTTTTTCTTTTCGAATCATCCTAAATGGTTGGAAGAAACCAAAGCGCAATTAGGATCATCAATCAAGATGAAAGAAACATTTGGAGGCTTAACAATCGGCAAATAAGTTAAGTTTCAGATTACGTTTATTCCGGACGCCGAAACTTATCTTAACAAAATGCAAGAGAAAGATTAAAAAGGAAACTTGCATCTAATCTGGCAAGTGAAATTGATCACGACACAAGTCTTTTGATTCATGCAGCAACTGTTTCTGCTAGAAAAGAATGCAAGAGGGACGTTGCCTTTGTTCTTAAAGAAACTTTAAAAACACCAGATAACACCAGAAAAACTTATAATGAGGTGATCGAAGCAAAATTACAGTGCCGACCAGAGGGTATAGAAGTAATGGAAAACACTGCTCAAGTGCTATTACAAAATCTCTTGGATCACACTGCGCAAATATTAATTAAGTTGCAATCTGATGATTTCAAGCAATTTCCAGATATCTTTACAATCAAATTAATTTGCCGCTACGGATTTGATGGGACAACTGGTCATAATGCTTACAAGCTGAAATTTGAAACTGAAGCACCATTGACACCAATTTCTGATCAATCTTAATTTGTAACTTCTGTCATACTTTATTTATAATGTAGAACTAGAAGAAGAAGAGGGCGATTATTGTTAAAACAATACACACTTTTATTTCAAAATCAATCAAATTTCGTTGACTCCTGAGTCATAGCAGTAGTTAATATGGGAGGTAAGAGAGGGCGTGGTCGGACAGACTTTTTTATGTAAACTATTTGTGATTTAACAACAAAATGTACAAAGTTTCAATTCTGTAGATCAATTTTTAGACTTTATGCCAAAAAAATAGAATTCTGGACCGCAGTGCAGCGGTATTAGTATTACCCGAAGAATTAGAAATTGCAGAAGACCAAATTAGTGGCCCTTTCAAAATGTTCATATGAGGACATTGCAGTCCAAATATTAAAATCAAAATTGATTTGCACCACTTCGAACTGGGTACAGAATGAAACAACAATTCAAGTAATAATTAATAAATTGCAAGCTTCCATTGTTGACGAGACATCCCCAAATATAAAGGAAAAGTAACCCAACAAAGCAGACACAAGTTTCACAGGTCGATAATTTTCTAGAAGCCCGTAGGGACTTCTAAAACTACCCACAAATCCGAGTGCAGGGGAGCTGCATAGCGACAGCTACGGCGACTGAAGTGCGAGTGGAGTCAAGGGCAGCCAGGTCAAACGGAAACTAGAGACCTAGACTCGAGCCGGCCAAGGTCGCAGAGGTCGAACGGCAATGTTGCGGACTTTGGACGATCATAAAGAGGACTCACCGTAAACTAACGTGGTTGGACCTTGGATACGAGCGATCCGTGCGCAAAAGAGGAAACTCCAGGACATCGCTGAAAAATATATGTGCTGACTTACTGCACACTCAAACAGCCTCATAAATTGGAAACATACTTCAAAGCGAACGGTCGTTTTTTTTGCGCCCCGATTTTTATTTTGTGTTTGTCAAACCAGCCGAGGTTTTTCATTAATTCTCTTTTATTATCATATATCGTAAACATAATTATTAAAGATTCGTTCGCGTCGCGAGTGATTCTTTGTCATTTGTGCAGTAGTTTAAACAAATAAACTAAGTCTTGCATTTTTCGTTTTGTTTACTCTCCTTTCCGTGCGTTGTTAGCAGTGCTTTTTGATGTGGTTTTTTTGTATGCACATAAACTGCACTGGGCACCTATTCTCTCGCTCTCCCACACAAAATCTAAAATTTCTGAGCATGCAGACTGATCTCGTGCGGTTCTTTTAACAGCTCGCTTGATCAGCTTTGATCTTGTGTTTTTGTGCACAATAGTCTGATTTTAGTCTAAATGTTGTCTGCATTTTTTTTTTTAAATTGCTGCAAGGTTATAAAACCAGAGCAGCCAAAATTGATTTTTTGGCTATGTGATAGAATGGTGCACTAAGTGCGCTGGTTTTAATGGCCGAACAAGTGATGACCTAGCAAAGGGTAAAAACCTAAATTACTGTTGTGATGCTTGCCTTTTGGTTGCGAACGAGATGAAATCGTTTATGCGCCAAACTAAAGGTGGCTTCAAAGAACTGATCAACAGTTTTGGCGTAGCTAGAGATAGTTTTCGTCGAGCCGATGATCTTCCTTCCGCGCTTAATTCACAGTTTAATGGCCTTAAACTATTAAAGGTAGGCTGCCTAAGGCGAACGCCCCGCAACCACGGGCAAATGATTAACAGGCTTCCAGAACTGATCAGTTGTCAATCGCAGCAAATCCGCAAATGTTGCTAAGAACGGTAGCTAAAAAAGATTCGGAGCAATCCGATCAATCCGATTCCGAATTGTCTGCACAGGTTTCTCAACCAGTGATACAACCTGACCCGATTAGCTTACCACTACAAGGGAACATCGAGTCCGGACTACCGGCACAAGTTGGCACTTCAGAAATACAATCTGCAGGGCCTGCAACCCCTCGCGGTGGTTCCACTAAAGAAACAAATTTTCGTTTCTCGGCTTTCCCCTGATCAAACATTGATGTATTGTCTTATATACAAGATAAAACAAAAGCCGATAATATAAAAGTGGAAAAATTTAACTTATCTTACGCTAGGGACATATCATCTTTCAAGATAACTGTCCCATACGAGCTTTTTCGACCATATGTTAGGGTGATTTTTGGCCGGATAGTATGGTGGTAAAAGAGTTCGAAGCTAAGATCAAAAATGGGAAAACGGGGCCCGTGGGAATTAAACTTTACTCACGTGGCCAGAACACTGCACCATCCGCCTCTTCATCTTCTTCCTCTTCTTCAAAAAATGAACAACAAATCTTACTATCTCCTATCACAATGTTAGAGGCTTGCGTATTAATTAACAAAATTGTATTGTGATAGTCTTTCATTTGCATCCCATATAATAGCTATCCATTTCATCTCAAAATAAACTGTCTGACCAATTGGTAGTTCTAGGTGATTTTAATATAGCTGGCACAACTTGGTCTGCAGTAGAAAAATCGAATATCCTTCTACCTTTAGCACAACATGACTTTATTGATGGCCTGCTCGACTTATCGTCGTCGCAAGTTAATTTTATTCGAAACTCTCTTGGTCGACTGTTGGATCTATGTCTTGTATCAAGTCCTGAATTTCAGCCTTGTGCAAGCCTCTACTGAAACTGTTTACCTTATCTCTGGAATCTTCACAATTCCCTCATATATGGAAGGAGTCCTTTGTGATTCCTCTTCATAAAAAAGGTAGCAAACTGGATGCAAGCAATTACAGAGGAATCTCTAAATTGTCGGCTATCCCAAAACTTTTTGAAAATGTTATCACTCCTCATTTGCAGCACCTTTGTAGATCAATCATATCACCGTGTCAACACGGTTTTATGAAACGCAGATCAACAACCACTAACCTCTTGGAGCTAACTTCTTTCGTCACACAGGGTTTCAAAAATAATTTTCAAACAGATGTCATCTACACTGATTTTAGTAAAGCATTTGACTCTGTTAATCATTACCTTCTAATAAGAAAACTTGATCTTTTAGGTTTCCCTGTTGATCTTCTAAATTGGATTTCAAGCTGTCTGAATGGCAGGACACAACAAGTCCTCTTTAAAAATTCTTTATCTCGTATTTTACGAGTCACATCCGGTGTCCCACAAGGGAGCCATCTTGGTCCGCTTCTTTTTACCTTATTTATTAAAGACCTCCCATTAATAATAAAACATTCGCGTGTACTTATGTACGCTGACGATGTTAAATTATACCTCCAGTACAAGGACGTGCCATTTAGACTTACAATCCGATCTAGATCGATTTCAAATATGGCTCCAAGTGTAAAGTTATGACCTTTTGTCGTGCCAACCCAATACGCATGACTTACACTCTAAGTAAGTGCTCCTTGAACAGAATAACACGAGTTGATAATCTTGGTGTTCTTCTGGACCCAAAACTAAAATTTTCTGACCATATTTCGTCTATTGTCAATAAGGCCAGGGGTGTTCTTGGTATTATAAAAATGTGGTCTAAGGAATTTGATGATCCTTACTTGACTAAAATCTTATTTATTTCGTTAGTCCGTCCGATTCTCGAGTACGGATCACCTGTTTGGAGTCCACAATACGCAGTCCACCCGGACCGCATTGAATCGGTCCAAACAAAATTCTTACTTTTTGCCTTGCGGCGCCTAAATCGGGATGCAAACCGTATATTACCCCATTATTCCAGTAGACTACTTTTAATTAATTTACCGTCCGTAGCTAACCGTAGAAGTATGCTTGGAACAGTCTTTATTTGTAAGCTTATTCGTGGGGATGTTGAGAGTCCCGAATTGATTAGTCGGCTTAACTTCTCGGTTCCAAGTAGATTCACTAGAAACTATGTACCCCTAATCTTAAATCATTGTAGATCTAACTATAAGTTGCATGACCCTTACAGAGTTTTATGTTCTGACTATAATAGACTTTATCCTATTATCTGTAATCTTGACTCTCCGCCGCTCTTAAAGCAATCAATTTTAACTTTTTTGGTACATAACACTAATATTTATTAGAGTTATTTTACATTATATTAATTTCCTCGTTTCTGTTCTCTTTTCTATATCGCATCTATCTTGTCGCGAATCGAGCCCTACTTTATTTTTTTTTTGTAAGGCTTTAAGGTGTGGACGGGATAGATTTGGGCTGTTTTTGGGTGTCAGAATGGGCGTTTTCGGCATATCGATAGAAATTGGCAAAACAACTGATATAATCCAGAAAATTAAATCATTTCTCAAAAGTGTCGGCGTGGTACTTCTCAGCGATTTGAGCGCGTAAGAGTCGACGTGGTTGTTTGGCAAGTCGATAGATATTTATATGACTTATGAAATATGAAAAAATATCAACACATTTTTTTAATGTGGGCAGCGACGGCGCCCTTTTCCGTAGTGAACGCTACTGTTGGGCACGGAGAAGTCCTTTCTGTAAGCTTGAATTTGTGAGACGTGCTTTGAAATCTTCCTACGAGCTGAGGATTTAAACGTTACGAGAACATCATCAAATTATTCACTCAAATCGCTTGCAATTTAATTATGAATGAAATCGTAAATGAAATCGTAAAATGATGTTGACGCCAAACTTTATAAAGAATCTGCTAATCTTTCCACTTTATTAAATATTGCAGTCTCCTTGCGCCTTGAAAATGCCACCCCTTTACATCAGCGCACACAAAATGTACAGAAGTCGACAAATTTTGTACATTGTATTTTGAATTTAACTATATAATTTGAAAGAGCATACATTAGGGACACCAAAACGATATTTAAAAACATTTAAGTTGCAACACTGCATTTTTTATGCGACATCAAATTCATGTTTGATCAGCAGTTTGTTTAAGCAGAATTGGCGCGAAGCTTTTACTATACTTTGTGATTCTGTTAAAAATATAGCACGTGTCCAAATTGTAGTAGGCTAGAGGTACACATACATAAGTTCAGTATAGCAACATAGTATATTAACATTAAGTATATAAACATTAAGTCATTGTTCGCTTTCGGGTGGCATTCTATCTGTTCCGCAACATCGGCTCTGTAGCAACAAGCATAGAGGCAGATCGCAAACGGAGAGGGAGTCGGTCGAATGCTAAAGCTGAACACGTGAAGTACCAAATAAACCAAAGAGGCCAACTCCTGCGTTTGTGTTTTATTTAAATAAGAGGACTTATAGTACCCTAGAAATTATTTACAAATAAAATGGAACATAAAGGTCAAGGTATGATTAATATAGATATAACTTACTGATTTAAAATTACAATTTGTGTTCCATGTTGCAATTGTTGTTGTCTTTGTTTACGTCTTAGTTTAGAAAAAATCTAACCAAAGTGTTCGTCTATTGTGGAGTGAAAAATAATTTGTGCCAACTTGTGCCAAAAACTAATAACTAAAGTGTTTACTCAAAACTGTTATTAAATTGATGTTAGTATCGCCTTTTGCCTAAATTTGCCTATACTCTTAATATTTTGCCGTTTAAGACATGTTTGAGATTAGCCGATCGGTTGTGCTGGAGGAATGGATCAAAGGAGATCGAAATGACAAAGCCTTAGTTGACTAGGTTGTTGGCGAATTTAAATTAAGTGATAAAACTATTGAAGAGAAACCTAAAATCGCTAAGCAAATCAGAATCTTTCACCTATATATAATGAAAAATCAAAAAAAAAAAAAAAAAAAAAAAATCGGGATTCGGCATTCCACAGTCTTCGGGTGGAGACGTGTTTCTTTCAAGCTACGAATAGCAAGTTCTAAAAACTACAACAGTATAGTGAAAGTTAAACACAAAGTGTAAAGTGCAGTTTGCACAACTAACAATTATTGACTATAGTAATTATTTACTAAAATAAATAATTATTCCATATTGTTCTGGTAATTGTTATATGTGGACTTAGAACAATGAATCAAAACGACATACGTTCTCAGCGACAATGTGAACAAGACGAGCGCCGGCTCTCTTTACAACGCAACAATGCATACTTTTCTTTCGTCTCACCGCAAATCGGTGATCGAGCACCCTCACCTTCAACTAACTCGAAACTTTTGCCCTCAGCGAACGACAGACCGCGTTCTTGCTCTCCCTCTCTGCCTGCTTCGGCTCACAAGTCGTGGAGCGAAGAGACCGCCTCTCCTACCCCGCTCCTCTCGCAGCGCCAAACGACCGTCCCGGGTAACTGTAACACTGCAATAACGAGTGCAGTGACCTCACTGGCAACTGCCACAACATCAACTTCGTCAGCGGCCCAACTAATTATCGCTGTGCCAGCTGTAAATAATTCAGCAGCACTGACCGTTTGCAACAACAATAATGCACGTAAAGAAGAATCAAAACAAAAGCAGAAGTCGATTTCGACTGTGCAGACTGGCATGGATCGCTACATCCAAATCAAGAGAAAGCTCAGCCCTCAAAACAATAAGGCAGGTAATCAACCCAAAATCAATCGAACCAACAACGGCAATGAAAACTCTGCAGTAAATAATTCAAACCGATATGCTATCTTGGCTGATTCTGCGACCGAACAACCCAACGAAAAAACGGTAGGGGAACCAAAAAAGACCAGGCCTCCACCAATTTTCATACGAGAACAAAGTACAAATGCACTTGTAAATAAACTCGTTGCTTTGATTGGTGACAGCAAGTTCCACATTATCCCACTTAAAAAAGGAAATATTCATGAAATAAAACTACAGATCCAAACAGAAGCAGACCACCGTATAGTGACTAAATACCTAAATGATGCTGGTAAAAACTACTACACATACCAATTAAAAAGTTGCAAAGGGCTACAGGTAGTACTTAAGGGCATTGAAGCAACAGTGACACCAGCTGAGATAATTGAGGCTCTGAAGGCCAAAAACTTTTCTGCAAAGACAGCTATTAATATTTTAAACAAAGACAAAGTTCCGCAGCCACTATTCAAAATAGAACTCGAACCAGAGCTCCAGGCACTAAAGAAAAACGAAGTGCACCCAATATACAATTTACAGTACTTGCTACATCGGAGGATCACCGTGGAGGAGCCGCACAAACGTATCAATCCAGTTCAATGTACTAATTGCCAAGAATACGGCCACACCAAGGCATACTGCACCCTTAAGTCCGTATGTGTTGTCTGTAGCGAACCTCATACTACCGCAAACTGCCCCAAAAACAAGGACGATAAGTCTGTGAAGAAATGCAGTAACTGCGGGGAAAAACATACTGCAAACTACAGAGGCTGTGTGGTGTACAAAGAATTGAAGAGCCGCCTAAACAAACGTATTGCCACAGCACATACATACAACAAAGTCAATTTCTACTCTCCGCAACCGATTTTTCAACCACCCCTAACTGTCCCAAGCACTACTCCAACAATTTCTTTCGCTAGCGCCCTAAAATCCGGACTAGAAGTGCCCGCCCCACCGACAAGAACTGCTCATTCCGAACATACACCGACAAACATCCAACAAACACAACAAAGTGGCATCGAAGCTATGATGCTATCCCTACAGCAAAGCATGAAAGACTTCATGACGTTCATGCAAAATACTTTGCAAGAGCTCATGAAAAACCAAAATATCCTGATTCAACTTCTTGTATCTTCAAAATCCCCATAATGGCTTCCCTACGGATATCTCTGTGGAACGCAAATGGCGTTTCACGGCATACACAAGAGCTCACACAGTTCATTTACGAAAAAAACATCGACGTAATGCTACTATCAGAAACGCACCTCACAAATAAAAACAATTTTCATATACCAGGATACTTGTTCTATGGTACAAATCATCCAGATGGTAAAGCTCATGGAGGCACTGGAATACTCATCAGAAATCGCATAAAACACCACCACTTAAACAATTTTGACAAAAACTACTTACAATCTACGTCCATAGCCTTACAACTCAACAATGGTTCAACGACTCTAGCCGCAGTCTACTGCCCACCGCGCTTTCCAATCTCTGAGGATCAATTCATGGAATTCTTTAACACACTAGGTGACAGGTTCATCGCAGCGGGTGACTATAACGCCAAGCACACCCATTGGGGATCTCGACTTGTGTCGCCAAAGGGTAAGCAATTGTACAATGCGCTTACGAAGCCAGAAAACAAGCTAGACTATGTATCCCCGGGTAAGCCTACATACTGGCCAGCAGACCCAAGAAAAATCCCAGACCTGATCGATTTTGCAATTACTAAACATGTCCCCCGCAACATGGTCACCGCCGAAGCACTAGCAGATTTATCATCAGATCACTCACCTGTTTTTCTAAATATGCTAACTCGCCCCCACATCGTCGACCCACCGTATAGACTCACAAATTTTAGAACAAACTGGCCAAGGTATCAAAAGTATGTCTGTTCACACATAGAACTAACGACGGCATTATCTACAAAGGAGGATATAGACAAGTCAACGGAAACTCTTGAAAACATTTTAGTTTCGGCTGCAAAGGCTTCAACCCCGCCAGTGACGTATGCAAAACCAAACTACATCAAAACTAATCGCGAAATCGAGCGGCTGGTATTAGATAAACGACGCCTACGAAGGGATTGGCAGTCTAATAGATCACCAATTACTAAGCACATGCTTAAGATAGCCACACGCAGGCTTACCAATGCTCTCAAACAAGAGGAAAAAAAACAGCCAACGTTCATATATCGAGCAACTCTCTCCCACCAGCACTAAGTACCCTCTTTGGAGAGCTCACAGAAACCTAAAGACTCCAATAGCGCCAATTATGCCACTCCGAAGTCCCTCTGGCACCTGGTTTCGAAGTGATGAAGAAAGAGCCAGTGCTTTCGCTGACCATTTACAAAATGTATTCCGACCAAATCCCTCTACCAACACATTTATTCTCCCTCCTTTAATAGCAGCCAATCTAGATCCTCAAGAACCCTTTGAATTCCGACCATGTGAACTAGCAAAGGTTATCAAAGAGCAACTGAACCCAAGAAAATCGTCTGGCTACGACCTAATAACTCCAAGAATGCTCATTGAACTCCCAAAGTGTGCTATTCTTCACATCTGCCTGTTGTTCAACGCAATCGCCAAGCTTGGATACTTCCCTCAAAAATGGAAAAAGTCGACCATAGTAATGATTCCAAAGCCAGGAAAAGATAAAACGCAGCCATCATCATATAGACCGATAAGCTTACTAACATGTCTTTCAAAGCTGTTTGAAAAAATGCTACTCCTTCGGATTAGCCCTCATCTTAGAATAAACAACACACTTCCAACACATCAATTTGGCTTTAGAGAAAAACATGGAACCATCGAACAGGTCAACCGAATCACGTCAGAAATTCGTACTGCTTTTGAACATCGAGAATACTGCACAGCCATTTTTCTAGACGTCGCGCAGGCATTTGACAGAGTGTGGCTCGATGGACTTTTGTTTAAAATAATCAAGCTGTTGCCCCAAAACACACATAAGCTACTGAAGTCATACCTATATAACAGAGTGTTTGCAATAAGATGCGATACAAGCACTTCACGCGATTGCGCAATCGAAGCTGGAGTGCCGCAAGGCAGTGTACTGGGTCCAATCTTATACACCCTGTATACGGCGGATTTCCCCATAGACTACAATCTAACAACCTCCACGTTCGCTGATGATACCGCGATACTCAGTCGCTCGAAATGCCCAATAAAAGCCACGGCACTCCTATCCCGACACTTAACATCTGTAGAACGATGGCTTGCCGACTGGAGAATTTCAATAAATGTTCAAAAATGCAAGCAGGTTACCTTTACCTTAAACAAACAAACATGCCCACCACTGGTCTTGAATAACATACGCATTCCACAAGCCGACGAGGTAACATATCTGGGTGTTCATCTGGACAGGCGGCTCACTTGGCGCAAACATATAGAAGCCAAATCGAAACATCTTAAACTTAAAGCAAGGAACCTCCACTGGCTCATAAATGCTCGCTCTCCACTTAGTCTGGAGTTCAAAGCTCTTCTATACAACTCCGTCTTAAAACCTATCTGGACTTATGGCTCCGAGCTGTGGGGCAACGCATCCAGAAGTAACATAGACATTATTCAGCGAGCACAGTCAAGAATTCTGAGAATTATCACTGGAGCGCCGTGGTACCTTCGGAACGAAAACATACACAGAGACCTAAAAATCAAATTAGTAATCGAAGTAATAGCTGAGAAAAAAACGAAGTATAACGAAAAGCTGACCACCCATACAAATCCCCTCGCAAGAAAACTAATCCGAGTATGCAGTCAAAGCCGGCTGCACCGCAACGACCTCCCAGCCCAGCAATAAACTTATTAGGGCATTAATGAAAAAAAAAACTATCACTAAGTGAAAGTTAATTAAGTTAGATTAAGATTTGAACACTTATTGTTAGTCTCTTAACACAAAGGGAAGATTCAATAAATAATAAAAATTAAAAAAAAAAAAAAAAAAAAAAAAAATATAATGAAAAATCTGCCTAAATGTAACTTTACAATTGAAGCATTTAAAAAAATACATTCCAGTTGGCTTTTATCCACGATGATGGTTGTCGTGCACCAAAACAACAACCAAGTCGCTTCAGACTGTCTAATGGGATGACTTCGACTCTCTTAAAGTGTTGCAGGATCACGCCTCAAAAGGAAAAAGCAACGGATCTGGCTAATATTGAAGAAAATAATACAAGTCTTCTTGTCCATGCAGCATCCATTTCAGCCAAAAAGGAAAAAATGGGCGATACTGCTTTTGTATTAAAGCAAACCATTTCAACTTCAACTGCATCCAATGAAATTAGATAGAAATTGATATTCTCAGAGCCAGAACCGCTCACACCAATTTATCAATTCACCATTTTTAATTGACAGCTCTCTACCCAAAGCCCAATACAACGACCAATGCATATGAGTCACTATAAATGGTATCCGATCTTAGCAACTGTCCACAAAGTTTTGATTCACGGTCCGCACATAATAGCATCCTCGGTTTTACCTATCGGCTGCTTTGGAGAGAACGCATGAGGCGTATGCGTTCTCTCCGTTCTGATCCTGCGATGTGGCCTGGGCGGCGGCGGCCTGTCGCGTCTCCGCAGGACTCCGAGCGGTATCCGCCCCAGTGACCGTCTCACCCTCGTCGTCCTCCTCACTTTCGGAGAAGAGGGTGACGACCTCGGCCGCTCCTTCGGTCTCCATTGTCAGCACGTCGTTCTCCAATCGGCCATCCGGAATCTCCTCTGGGTCCTCCACACACCACGGAATAGCGACACCACGTATGACGTCAGGAACTGGAGATAGGAATCGGAATCCCTACTCCATATCGCTCCGGGCTGTTCCCTGACGCTGGTCTGCCAATCCCCCGAGCGTGAACAATGTGTGCTGCCATGTCGAAATCTCGTTTTGAAAAGACGGACTCCAGCCTCTCTCTCCGCGATGAAATCTTGGTTTTTCTTTATATTCCTTCTGCCGTTATTTCGTGGGGCCTGTACTGGTAACGGGACTTTACCTTTCGCGTACTCGCCTCCCACGGAATTCGTAGCTTTGTGCGTTATCTGTTAACGGTTCTGGGCTGCGTACCCTCCCTGTCGCGCTTGCGCTTCAACGGGTCTGAATGTGTGTGAGTGACTTCTATGCTGATTCGATGCCTCGTATCGTCTTTTTCCCTTCTTCGCCAAAGGGTTTCTGCTACTGTTCAAGTTGAGAGATGAGAGCAGTTTGCGGTGTGCTCCAGGAAGCAGATAACCGGTAATGTGATTTTCTTTATTTTGAACGGCCTGTCAAAACTCAGCGCCAACTTCGCCGCGAAGAATTCGACTGCCTTCAAAAGGTGGTGCTCTAGTAACGTGTAACGAAATAAATTGATCGAAGGCAAGGGGACCTGTACCTGGCGGGTGCATGCTTTAGAATCCGGCTCTAGCTCGATGGCATTGGGTGTGGTGGCCTTGCTTGTACAGATTCCTTTTCGCTACAGACATTCATGAATATCAAGATCAAGAATTGAGCGTGCTAGCGAAATACAAAATCGGAGGAAGCAAATTAATATGTTCGTGAGAAGACAGTTCTAGTCCTTTTGGAAGCTTAGGAGGAAAAGCATGCGAATTTGTTGCCTGCGAAACACAGGTGTAATTGTGTTCGCAGATTGCCCTACCCTACCTATGTCCACTTTCCTTAAGAGCATGGCTCCAATGGCCCCTTAGGTGCCCTATGTGCGGAGAAACACAAGCCGAGTTCAGTATTTAAATTTTTAGAGATTCATTTTTGCATTCTGTTGGTTACTAATAATTTATAAAAATATTTATAATAACTTATAATAAGTACAAAATAAATTGTAATACATTTTATTTTTCCAGGGTAAAGTAAGTTAAGGAAATATAGGGAAATTATTTTTGGATATTAAAAAGAAATTATAAAAGTTATATAAGAAAGTCATAATTGAATATATGCTAAGAGCACTAGTAGCAAAATATATTTTAATTTATTTAAATTTTCGCATATTTCAGTAAGGGAGTGGGTTGCGAGTAAATTCGGTTAACTTTAATTAATATTTAATTGCTTACTTTCGCAATATCATTAGGGTCCAATAAATTGTTTGCAGTGTATTCATTAGAATTTTTTAAATCCAAGATTTTTTCCGGTGTATAGTTGAAAAATAAATTTTTTTGTTACTATGTTCACTTCTCTTCTTAATTTTGTGTGTCATTTCCAACATAAATTTTGTTGTGTAAATAAAAATAACTTTAATATTTAAGCCTCGGCGAAAGATCGATCTCCCAATGCAGATGAGCTGAAATTTGATCGTGACATTTTCCACGAATACTTAAAAAATATACGAATACACATGTACTTTCACTCGAATTTCAAAGTAAAACGACATTTAATAAACTTTTTCTTGTAAAATTTAACCCGAAAATTTTAAATTATATTTTAAAATGTATTCATCTTAGGAAAAATAATTAAATTAGGTTAGATTATAAAAACTAAAAAAATTCAATTTAAATAAAATTTAAAATACCTAGATACCTACCTTCCATAGGCTTCGGTCAATCGATGGGAAGTGGTGCTCCACGGGCCTCCATTAGGCCTGACTCGGTTCTTTTCTTTTTTTCAGCCCGCCTTAAAAGTTAGAGCCTTGGCGTCAACTAACTGATCACTCTTCCCCCGCTATCCACTATCCTTTGACTGCCCCAGTCGAACCATGGGGTCTGGGCGGACGAAGAAAATTTACTCTAATAATATATTTCTGCCCGCAGGTTATAATTTTACAACAACACGAACATTTCACGACTTCATTCCACGACGATTAATTATAAAAGAAATATAACGGAAACTCAAGCCGGGGTTAAGGCCATCAGCGGAAATCACGATCAGCTGAAAGTCAATCTATTTACGATAACCAAATTATCCAAAAACTTTCCGGGTGCAATGCTTGTTGATATATTGCCAACGCGGAGTGCAGTCCGAATGGCATCACTTTCCATTAGAACAGGACCTTTCCTAGCACCATAAATGCCGTATACCGCCGACTCTCTTTCCCTTTCCAACTAAATCTGCCGGTAACGGTCCTTCTAGTCCAGACTGCTTATGTACTTCGCCTCCTTTAACTGGTGCAGGATGTAGCTTATCATCGGCATCGGGTACGCGTCCTTCACGGACCTTGCGTTTATTTGTCGGAAATATACACACAACCTCTATTGTCCCGTCTACTTTTTTACTTTCAACTTTCGAGTTGATTCCCGATCTTGGGCAGCACTCCATGGTTCTCGGACTGATTCTCCCGCAGGTCCAACAAAAATTGATCGGCCGGTTCCGGCACTCCTTCGTATAGTGGCTCTGGCCACCGCATCTATGGCAGGCTTGTGGCACGCCGCGCCGAGTCCGGCTCTCTCCTGTTGGCCATCAGGGCATTTAGGTGTTGGCGGTCGTACAGGTGTATGAAGATGCGCAAGGGTAGGGTGCTGTTCTCCTTTATCCTTGCCAGCGTCTCCTTTAGCGACATCTTATTGATGCCCAGTCCATACGTCATTGCTGACCATTTCACCTATTCCAGGAATTCCAACGGCTTCTCGTTTCCGTCGTAACGAAAACTCCATTCCCGCACCTGCTTTGCGACCTTTGCGGAATCCTGCGGTGCTGCACTTGTGGTCTCCCGCCGATCACGGCTGCCTTCCCCCCGCTCCATTCTTTCGCGACTACCATTCCGACGTTCCTGTTCGAACTCCTCCCATTCGGACCTGCTTCCGCTGGCCTCCGCCATGCTAGTGAAGTCGAGGCTCCTCAGCGGACCTTCAACGTCAGTGACTTCCGCACTTTTTTTCTAATGCCCCCAGAATTGCGAATCGTGCTCTTCTGTGGCCTGGTCGATGAACTCGAACAGCGTCTTCCGCATTTCCTCCACCAAACCCAGCTTGATTCCAAGGGCGCTTGCTAGGGTGGGAAAGTCATCCTTCTTTAATCGGTACAGTCACGACTTCCCCATCTTGCCCTCTGTTCCTTTGGCCAGGACAGTCACGGTTGGGCGCCAGATGTAACGAACTGTATTTCTTGCTTCTGCTCGCTACGAGTTGCACCGGTACCACATAATTTATATTTTATGATTTATGTGATTGCCCGGCCAAGGAAAAGACAGAGTTACAGACTAAAGTAGCTTTACAGGAGTATTTTACAGCTGATTCCTCCGAAGGTCGCCATCTGTTTCGGCGACGCCTTGCCTTCTTTGTTCTGCGTGTCCTTGACAACAGACCACGTGCCGGCTCAAATGGGACAGGGTGTATCGTGGACGGGCTAAGGCAAGGCTCGGTTACTGACTTACTGCCGGCCACTGACTTCACTGTATCTTTCAAACACGCCAGGTCCTTGTCGTGTCCCCGCTCTAACGGGGTCCAAGCTCCATTAATTACCGTTCGACCTGACCGCCCTTGACTCTTCTTGCAACCGGAAATGTCGTTAATATTGGAAAGGTATGTCTAAACAAATACATAAAAAAATGTCAAAAAGGTCAAAAAGCTTAAGTCACCTAGCATACGAAGGCTACAATGACTATAACAGATACGACTGAACATGCTTTCAGAGTGGTAGTGTGTTAGCTTTCAGACAGAATGGTAGTGGGCACAATAGGTCCCCTACTAAAATCGGATAATGTGACTTAACAAAATACTAAGTTGCAATACCGATAGTATAAAAAAGTGCAATTACTGCCGCAAGAGCTATTTTCGAATCCTTTATTCTAAAGTATGGTCCAATGATATTGGATCAGAATACAAGATTCGATAATTACAGATCTATGCAAATACCTAAAAATCAAAAATTTAACATATGCAGGACACCATTCTCAGACAATAGGAGTTTTAGAAATAAACCATAGAACTTTAAACGAGTACATATTGGTTGATAAGGCCGATTGGGATATATGACTCCAATATTTCGGCTTTTGTTTTAATAAACCCTCTCTATGCTTCATAATTATTGTCCATATGAGTTAGTGTTTGGTAGAACAAACAATTTACCGAAGAATTTTTATACTTTAAATAGCACTGAACCGTTTTATAACATGGGTGATTATGCTAAGAAAAGTAAATTTAGATAAGAAGTAGCATATAAGAGAGTTAGAAACAAGAGAGAATACTGTAGTCGACTTCCCCGACTACCAGATACCCGCCACTCAGCTAGTGGAAATGTGAACATGAAATTTCATAATTTTTGTTGGCAAAAATTTAAAAATTGTTTAAAGGCGTGGCCGTTTTGTATGGTTTATGTGCGTTAGAGCAAATCGATTGAAATTTACAAGACTAATAAAAATGTGAAAAAAATGTCAAAACATATTTCATAAGTGTGGGCGGTTTGTGGTCGTTAAAGTGGGCGCGGCAAAAAGTTTTTTCGCAAATCAATAGAAATTTACAAAACTAATGAAATTATGAAAAAATCTTAAAGTGGTCGTCGTTTACTGGATTCTCGTCATAAAACCTTTTTCGCACGCCTTTTCCATTCTCCTGCCGAAATCTTTCTTCCTCTTGTCGTCTTTTAAAGGTTTGCCATGTCGTTAGCATCTCTTCTTCGTCGTTAGATGAGCTGGGATAGTTACTCATTTTGCGTAGCCACACACTGAATTCGCCTCGAACGCGTCGTCTATATCGTCATTCTAAGGTTTTAGAAATTCAGAGCAAGTACTCGTCTAGCTTGGGCCCTCCACTAAATAACTATCGTTTGACCTTTACATTGCGGTATGGACCAAGATACTTCGGTTTCAGTTTTAAGCCTGGACCCAGCTAAGTTGTTAGAGTCATTTTGAATGCATTGTAATTTTTTTTCTCAAGATTAAAAACATTTGTTGAATTTAACGAGTGCTAGGATTATTAATTACCGTACGATTATAAATAAGAGGAAGGCTATCTTACATGATCGGCTAGGAAAGGCGTTGTCAGATCGGTCTGAAAAAAGAAATTTTTTTTATGTACGAAATTAAAAAAATCTAGCTTGAAAACTTTAATTTTCGGCAAAAAATCGGCTCCTTTGTATTTTTGACTGAAAAGTGGCCGAGCTCGAATGTTCAAACACAACCTATACCTTAGGACTACGACGAAGTTGGGGAACTTAACTGTAGCGATTTCTTCTATTCTACCGCTGTGTATCGAGTGCCTATGCAAATTTCCAAAATAATTGTTGTGACATTTGACTAACAGCATAATTTGGTTTTTAGATGGGTATTAATAACTTTGTGAAACAAATATATCTGTACATAATGGCTCCCTCTAAATATGTATAATTAATATCCATTTTGTGAGCATACTTTTCATAGATTGTTGCAATTGGAGTCGATGATGATGGACTTTGTCGATAGGTTCTTCGATAGGGCGATGATTGTGTTGGCGCCCCCCAATGGGGAAACCTGTTGGCAATGTCCCAATTCAGTAGAGAATTAGGAATATAGCGGAGAGCATGATAAAATTCAATCATAGACGAGATCGCTAGGTGCAACTAAGCCAACTTAAATTTAATTATTTGGGATTTTAATTATAGACTGTGAGCTAACATTTTGTTGTCACGTCAAGTTTTTATTTATTCATTTGTCATTATGGATTCGGAGACACATATATTTGGAACAAGTCCGCCATTGAAGACTTTTGAGCCTCATATGTCGCTTAGTAGTATGGGAGATTCTCGAGCAGGACTGCCAGTGTCCTTCCTCTTTTCTTCCTTAGGATCCAATCCGCTATGCACACGCAACTTTTGCCCGGCCCGAGGCCAGACGACGGCACTAACGATTATGTACTATGTGATCCTTACGATCACAAGCCGACCAAAACTGCCTTTTCCTACAATTTTAACAAATGTTTTTCATTTCTTGTATATTACTATAATTCTTGTTAAATAATGGGTATATGACAGTGGAGTACATCGGCTATAGTGTTCCCTGTTGTAAGATCTAATAAAAAGTATCCTAGGTTCTCTGCTTTTTTGTGTAGTAATCTTTACTTTTCTATAAGGTTCCGTGCTTTATTTCAGTTTGAAGAGCACGAAAATGGTTTTTAATTTATTTTATCTAATTTTTTCAAAATATTTCAATAAATTGATGATTTGCCGATAGTGAATTTATATAAAACAAGAGAGAATGCTATAGTCGAGTTCCCCGAGTATCAGATACCCGTTACTCAGCTGGTGTGAATGCAAATGTTCCAAAGCGTGGGCGTAACCGGTTCGGTGGCTTTATCGCGTTTTTGGAAAATCGATAGAATTTTAAGCGACTAATAGAACTATTACAAAATTTAAAATTAAAAATTTAAAAAAATCCAAAAAAATTTCAAATATGTGGGCTTGGTAGCTTTGGGCGGTTTTGAGCGTTATAGTGGACGTGGTAAAAAGATCTTTGGCAAATCGATAGAAATTTACAAGACTAATAAAATTATGAAATATCTAAAAATGGTTCAAAAATGTGGGTGTGGCAGTTTTAGGGCGTTAGAGTGGTTTTAGCAAATCGATAGAAATTAACAAGACTAATACAAATGTGAAAAAATATCAACTTTCCTCTGCTCAAGTTTAATACTTTGATACACGACCCTCTTTACCTATACGGAGAGTGGTTGAAGCTTTGGAAACTTTATTTTATTTTTAATAATAATAATTATCAATTAAATAACTACCTTTTATTTCCAAAAAGAAACGGAGGTCGCATAACGGTTTTTCTATACCCTGTATATGTCCTCGATAGCTCGGGAGTGAATTGCTCTGTCCTCGAGTAGTGCATTAATTTCGGAGATTTCAGGTGAACTTAAAATTTTATTGAATTTAATTATAAACAATAGAAAATGCTATATTTGACTTCCCCGACTTTCAGATACCCGTTACTCAGCTAGTGTAAATGCGAACGCAAAATTTAATAATTTTTCTGGGATATCGATAGATTTTTTGGAAAAAAAAGATTAAACATTTTTAAAAGTGTAGATGAAGGAACCAACGAGAGCACATCTATTTGAATAGATGACATAGGAGGACCTACTATTTATATCTATAATAATTCACTCTAGTTGTACTAGGATAATAAAAACGAAATGAAAACTAAAACACTTTAACAGATCAAATTTAGTTGCCACATAGATAAAAAACCTCCTTAAATCAATAATAATAATAAAAAAAACTATTCTAACAGTTTGCTTGCTTTTGTCTGATTTCCCAACCCCGACGAGATACATTTTGCAGCCACTTAACATTGACTAGTTAAGTTTCTTGTAAATAGCATCTTTTATTAAATTATATTTACTACCGGGGTCAATCAGGGCAGTATAATTTTTGTTTTATACTTTCTCTATTATACACATAAAAGAATGAAAAGAAAAGAAAAAAGAATGAAAATGAAAAGAATGCACATGTAGGCAGCGTCAATTTTTCACAGAGTGCTTTTGTCGGATATTCTTCAGCGAATTGAAAACAAGTTACCGATGTATGCCCATTGGCACCCCAGTAGTATCATTTCGTATCTTATTAACTTACACTTAACATACATTACATGTATATGTTTGCACTGCTTCATTCTTGGCGTCGCTTTTGTTGGGTATCGTTGAGTTTCTGTATTCACTTTTTGAATTTCCTCGAATAACCTCGTAGCACCTATGTAAGTTTTTCTTTAAATTCCCTCAGATCACTGTTGGCAAGCATCCTTGCGACGCTTGCATCGATTGCTTTGCAAAAATAAATTCCGGTAAGTCATTCCAAATTCTTTTACCCTTCTTCTTCTTCTATTGATTTTCTTCACCACAACGATCAAACTGAGTCCTATATATCCCGAAATTTTAAAGCTAGCTTCGATATACACTGTTCTGCAACACTTCTTGTATATTTCTGATTAACTTTCTCACTTCTGCCGCTTCGCCCGCTTATATTGTCTGGCTCTTACCGAGTTTCTTCGCCGATTTCATTGCCCGTTTCATCCCCTGTGCTTTGAATGTCGCCCTTATCGTTTTGCAGCTTTAAGAAAATTGCAAATTATTGCGAGATCCATATTAATTATTTTTTTGCTACGATTTGACTCGTCGTAATCATAGCCTTCAAATTTTCGCAAGCGTTTTCTGTTCTTTCTGTTTCCCTCTTTTTCAAATGCAGGAGCACAATGTTTTTTCTCTTTTCACATCTCACTTATACTACGAAAGCCTTTTAGCTGCGCCATATACAATTAGTCGGACTGTTTTATGTTCTAGTTGCGACGACCTAAGACAGACGGTTTATGTACTGTATGCTAGGCATCTAAGCCGACTCCGGCGTGCTGACTCTGACAGGGAAGCGCTTTCCGTACCGTTAACAAAAGTCACTATTCACCACATCTAGCCAGTGCACATAAATACTTCCAATATAGCTAGAAGCCTAAGATTTCGTTTTAGGCATCTAATAGAGCTTATGAAAACATGCGAAAAAGATTTTTGAGATTGGGGCCCTCCAACCCCATTTTTTCGGCAAACAATATATTCCTTCCCCCGTAGAAGTATGCAACATTTTTTTAAATCAAATATAACATACATCCAAAGACACTAGATACATACATCTAGATACATCTTTGATACATCATAGACCATACCATACATCATAGAAGACTGATAAAATCATAACTTATGGTATAAAAAAATATTTTTTATGTAAGAACATGTTTATGATTTGGCGTAATATACCTCCCCCAGGGAAACCCCAAAATCCACCATAACCAGAAACAAATATAAACAAAGTGAGGAAATGTTAAATTGCTGCAATTTTTATTAATTTAAATTAATGATCATGAACAATATGATAATAATTATTACCGCTCCTCTAGTAATGCATATACAGACTAAAATAACGCTGATTTATCCTTTTTTCCCAGCTTTCTGTGTCCGCTTATAAATGGGTCGGACCTTATTAGAAGTGAATTTATAATGTCTGCATTTGTTGTAAAGCGTGACATCTGTCGGCTGTGATTAAGTCTAAATTTTTTAATTCTTTATTGTTAGATTTCGCACTAGAATAACAAGATGCGTAACGGCCATACATTGCATTGCAACCAATGCATTGGTTTTGCACTATGCAGCCACTTTTTTAGTGACGGCCAAAATTGCTCTCTTTCCGCTCGCTCCCGCTGAGAGCGTAAGAAACCTAAAAATATAATTTGCTTGCTTGTGTGAGTAAAAACAAGAGACGAGAACGCGTATATGTGTGCGTGTTGTGCTAGAAGACGATTTTCGGGCCGAAATCAATTCTGACCGAAGAAACGAATTTACATTGTACATCTTAGGGTAGTTTTTGCCAATTTCCTAGCAATATGATAAAATAAAATAATTTTTAAAAATTCGCGCCCTGACTATTATAATTTTAAAGCTTTTAAAATTTGTTTGTTAAAATCGCCGCTCGAATTAGCTACCGTTTACACATTTATATTTATTAAGTTCAATTCTAATTTGTCTCTCATCTGACAATTTTTTAAAAGCGAAATATTTTTTTGAAACACTTTTAATGTTAAATGATTTAATAAATATACTAAATAATTAAAGGAAGTACAATAGAAATTATTATAACTACTGTAATTTCATAAATTTCATAAAAATATGATAACTGTTTATTGCAAAAGTCATATCAAAGACACTAGAATTATTCTAGTGTCTTTGCTTTGGTCATATCTTGAGGCACGAAGTGCGGACACAAGCACTCAACAATCATTGCCTTATTAATTTTTCACACGCCGCAAGCTGAATACTCTAATGACAAATATTCTTATATAAAGTCATTTTTGAAATTTATTTTTGTGATAATATGTACATAGATTTGGCTATCTCTAATCTATTTTCAAATAATAATAACGTTAAGGCAATGCAAAACAAGAATTTTTCGCATGGTGCCAATTGATCAAAAATAATATAGATTTAAAGAACTTCTAAGGTGAATGGCATATTTTTGTCAAATTTACAATGCATGAGCATACGTGTGCAAGTTATCCAACCCATAAACATAGCACCCTTCCACAGTTTATAAACAAATTTCAATTCTCAATCTCGTCGGCATTTCCTTTGTCTTTGTTTTTGTCATTGCCTTTGCCAGCGCTTAGCTACCCGTAAATAACCCAACCTTAACGTAAACACAGCTTCCGCTTGGAGACCAAACCACGGCCAACTTATTACGCTTCAATCAAAAACTGCATCGATCAGCATAATTGAATTTCACAATGCAGTGGAATAATTTCATAAAGCTTTTATCAAAAGTTCAGAAAGTGTCAAAGAAAAGCTTCTGGCCGAGGTTGATTGGATTAGGATTCAGAATTTGAAGATCAGTCTGATTCGGGAGGATTAAAAGAACGGTTTATAAATGTGTAAATAGATAACAATAAGTGTCTTGTAATAAAGTGATAAGTTGAAAAGTTTAACACCAATAAAAATATTAAAAAATAAATAATTATTTTTTTAAATAATTTATACCGCAAAAAGTTAATTGGCGCCCAACGTGGGGCCGCGTACTTAAAAGTTCTAAATAAATATTAACGAAAATAAGTTAAATACAAAACGGAACTCGAGCCGCCAACAACTCATATTTTTAGTGGAAAAATTAAAACATCCACAACAATCCAACGACACCTAACTACTGTGACAGTGATCGTGAATAAACTTAATTGGAAATCAATAAATGCAATAATCCAATTAAGAATTTAATATAAAAGTTGGACTGAATACTTAATACTAATTACGAGAACACAATAATTAAAAATCAGAACTCAACTACAAACACAATTAAAACAAACGTAAAAATCAACACCAAGAAGGAAGGAAGAGCTGAAGGCAAACCCCCGCCACAGCTAGATAAAAAAATTGAAGGAAGACCCCAATAAATAATAATCAAGACGACCCAATTGAAGGAAGACTCCAATATAATTAAGACAAACCTATTGAAGGAAGACCCCAACAGAAGATCAGGACAACTACATTGAAGGAAGAACTCCCACGGAAAGTATCGTGAGCACATAAAAAATAACACTAAGTCTTTAAATAGAATCTAAAAATTAAGATCAAGATACCGAGAGTACTACAAGCTTTAAAATTAAACATTACAATATCAATTTTAAAAGAATCTGGAAGGTTTGATAAAAAGTTTTAAAAATTTAAAATTAACAATGGCAACCGGAGGTTCAACCCTACCAACCCTTTCTGCGGGCGGGATATCCAGCGCCAGTAATCTGACAATGGAATTAATAAATAGATTAATAAATGTACAGTTGACTGAAGTGACCAGAAAAATTGAAGGGATAGAAGGGCAGTTAACCGCTAACAGAAATGAAGTGGAAGACTATAAGATCCAAACAATTGAACGAACCATAAAATGCGAAACTACATGAGAGGTAATTAAATCCTTACCTAAGTTCACAGGTTAAATAACCCAATATGTAGGCTGGAGAGAAGCGGCAGAAACCGCAATGAGTTTATGTAAAATTGAAAGTGAACAATATTTTATCGCTTTAACAATCCTACGTAATAAAATCATGGGAGCAGCACACAATGCTCTAACCAACCATGGTACCGTTTTAAACTTTCAAGCAATTCTTTCAAGATTGGATTTTATTTATTGCGATAAAAGACCAATCCATATACTAGAATCAGAATTAAGCATCCTTAGACGTCCTTAGGGACGTATGACCATTACAGAATTTCACAACGAAGTAAACAAGAAAATGACTTTACTCATAAATAAAACTAAAATGACTTATGGGAAGGACAGCGTTATAACCAAGGAAACAAATAAAACAATTAGAAGCAATGCTCTTAGAATTTTTATTTCTAGATTAAACGGTTCAATTTCAGAATCGCCAAATGCTTTGGCAAAGTGTCAGGAACCAGAGTCTAACAACTTTAGAGCTCAATTTGCAAATAGGTATAATGGATTTAGGAATGAAAATAAAAATCAAGGAAACAACCTTAGATTTGCCTCTAGACAGAATAATATTACACCAAATAGAATAAATAATAATTGGCCACAAAACGAGAACTAGGGAACGAATAACAATTGAAATTTTAATAATAATTCCAAAGTTCAACCACCACCAGAAGTAGACAACTCCATAATAGTTCAAAATCGTGCTTATAAAAATTATAATCGTCTTAGGAATAATAACAGCCAGTGGAATTTTAACAACAACCGACACAATTTTAATAATAATATCCAAATAAATAATTATAACCCAGCGCAAAAACCCAACACAAACGCACGTCAGGTAAATCAGTCCGACGCACACCCCCCGATAAAACGGGAATCAACGGGAACAGTCAACCAGCCAACTCAAAAAACAATGAGAGTAAATAATATCAACAAGGGCCATTTTTTAGATCAGCACCCTACAGAGAAATGCCTCATATAACAAGGGTAGACAGAAAAAGTAAAAGACAACTTAAAATATTAATAGATACAGGAGCCACCGCGTGCTATATAAAAAAGGGTATTTACGACAATAAAAGAGCATTATCAATACACAAAAGAGTATCTACAGTTCATGGATATTCAATCATAAAATATTATTATTTGATAAATATATTTGGGGAACACCATTTATTTTATGAAATTGAGGGTTTAGAATCTGATCTATTAGTTGGATTCAATCTGTTAAGAAAGATTGGAGCTAAATTAGATATCGAGAAAGGAATCATGGAGTATAAGGGAAATAAAGAGAAACTCGAATATTTTGAGGAGGAAACAAGCGATTTATGTTTAATTGAGGAAAAAAATATTCTTCCATTGAAAGAATATTTTATCAAAAAATACTTTGATGAGCAAAAGGTATTTGAAACCGAAACGGTTATTGCTGAAGGCAGTTTATATAGTTCGGGATCTGAAAATCCTGAGCACGCCGACGTTGAATTATCCGTCATTAATAAAACCAATAGTTCGGGATCTGAAAATCCTGAGCACGCCAGCGTAGATTTATCCGCTAATAAACAATATATCAGTTTGGGATTGAAAAATCCTGAACAAGCCGACGATGTTAATTCCGTCATTTTTAAATCAAATAGTTTAGGATCCAAAAATCCTGAGCACGCCGTCGTTGAGTTATCCGACAAAGAAATAATTCATAACCTAAATATAACTTCAAATCAAATAAAAGATCTTGCAAATAAAGTTATGAATAAAATTGAAAAGGAGCATTCTAAAATAAATATGCAAATTCCTTTTCGTACCGATATTCGAGGAGAAATAAATACTGACAATGACAGGGCAATTTATAGCAAACAATATCCTTATGCTATGTCGGTCTCAGATTTCGTTAATAATGAAATCGATAGAATGCTAAAAGAACAAATTATAAGACCAAATAGAACCCCTTACAATTCACCAGTCTTAGTAGTGTCCAAAAAAGGACATCGACTAGTTATTGACTATAAAAAATTAAACGAAAGCACAATACCTGACAGATACCCGATGCAAGATCCGTCTGTAATATTATCTAACTCAGGGAAGTCAAAATATTTCTCAACAATTGATCTGGAATCAGGATTCCACCAAATTTTAATGAAAAATTCAGATATTGAAAAAACCGCTTTCTCTATAAATAACGGAAAATTCGAATTCTTACGAATGCTATTTGGGTTAACAAACGCCCCTAGAATATTTCAAAGAGCAATGGATGACATATTGAGAGAACAAGTCGGAAAAACTTGTCATGTTTATGTGGATGATATAATAATCTTTTCTAATACAATTGAACAACATTACACTGATTTAATTCAAATAATTAATATTTTACAAAAAGCACATATGATAATTTCTCTAGAAAAATCTAAATTCTTTAAATTAGAAACAGCATTTCTTGGTTATATTGTTTCTCACAATGTAATTAAAACAGATCCTGAGAAAATTTCCACAATTATGAAGTATCCGATTCCACAAAACATTAGAGAGCTTCGAAGTTTTCTAGGCCTCACCGGCTACTACCGTAAATTTGTCCGGAATTATGCAAAAATTTGCCAAACCTCTAACCAAATGCTTAGGAGGAGATAATTGAAAAATTTCTAAAAGAATGTCTACAAAAATTACAATACAGTTAGATGACCCAGCTGTTAAAGTTTTTATCGAACTTAAAGATAATTTAATAGCTCAAGTGGAGTTAGTTCAACCTGATTATAACAAAAAATTCACTTTAACGACAGACGCATCAGATATAGCTATCGGAGCAGTTTTATCACAGGATAATAAACCAATTACTTTCATATCCAAAACATTAAATAAAACCGAACAACTTTATGCCACAAATAAAAAAGAATTGTTGGCAATAGTTTGGGCTCTTAAAAATCACAGGAATTAATTATATGTTGTAATTGGTATAGAAATACAAACAGACCACCAATCTTTATCATTCACAATCTCAGATAAAAACCCGAACGTGGAAATGAAAAGATGGTACTCTTTCATAGAAAGTTTCACCCCGAAAATAATATATAAACCCGGAACATCTAATGTCGTAGCCGACGCATTATCTCGAATAAAAATAAATAATATCACTAACAGCGATATAGAACAATCAAGCTCAGATCAAAATACTCAGCATTCTGCCGAAAGTAGTTTTGAAAATGTAATACAAGAGACCCGAAAACCGTTAAATCAGTTTCAACAACAACTGTTATTAACAAAGGGGAGGTATACAATACATGAGTCATTGAACGTTTTTGATAAGACACGACATATAATTGAATATGACACGCCAGAAAACTTAATAGAAATACTAAGGGAGTATCTAAAACCAAACATAACGGTAGGAATTCATTGCACTTTAGAAGATCTTTATCATATTCAATTACCATTAACAAATAATTTTACCAACAAATTTCTTTATACTAAAATATTTCTACAATACGTGGAAAATAATGAAGATAAAGCTATTATAATAGAAGAGACACATAGTCGAGCTCATAGACGTTTAGATGAAAATTACAAACAAATCAATAGATTATATTATTGGCCAAATTTATTTATCAAATTAAAAGAATACATAAAAAATTGTACAATTTGCAACGAAAATAAATACAACAGGCATCCTATTAAAATTCCTATTGGGGAAGCCCCTATTCCAACTAAAGAAGGAGAAAATTCACACATCGACATTTATTACGCGCAAAGTCTTATTTTCTTAACTTGTATTGACGCGTATTCAAAATTCCTGGTTGTAAAAGAAATACAAAACAAACTAATCATCGAGAATAAAGTAATGGAACTCTGTCGAATTTAAATCCTTTGCACAAAAATGTGGTTTAACTCTACATTTCGCAGACCCCAGACACAGTACCTCGAACGGACAAGTAGAACATTACCAATTATGTCCTTACCTATGAATCATATACCGACTTATTCCACGTAACTAACTTAAGTTTTTATAAAGAAATAATCAATCTAGAATCAGGATATGTTAGAAAAGATACAAATATTCGGACAAAATGGGAAATTACTTACGAAATACAGATACTGAAATTAATTCTGTCACAATTGATACCAACTAGATCAAAAAGGGGAATAAATGAGTTAGGCACTGTTTGGAAATGGTTAGCTGGAACTCCGGATCACGATGATTTCATTAAAATACAGAATAAAATAAATGATTTAATTGAAAACAATAACCAACAATTTATTATTAATTCCAAATTGTTTAAGGAGATAAAATCACTTTCCGATCACTTTAAAAACATTTTTATTGATCAAGAATTGCCGTTACGAAAACATCGTTTACGTTTATTAACATTCGACTTACAAAACCTAATTGATACTATCACACTAGCCAAAATTGATTTATTCAACACACAAATTTTAAATAATGAAGACATTAAAGAAATATTAGATCACGAACAACAACCTGTAATTATTGCAGACTTAATGGACATCTCCATATTCAAAATTGTATTGCAAAAAGATCTCTTAATTATTTATATAAAATACCCCGTTATAACAAACAGATGGGAAATTTACTATGTCAGATCCATTTCACATAATGATGGAAAATTACTAATAAGTAATCAGGTCGCAAAATGCGAAAATACCTTTTATGAAATATCTAATTTTAAGAACGAACTTTTTAACAACTATTGTATTATAAGTAAAGATAAGACTTGTTTTACCCGTTTACTAAATGGAGAAAAATCAATTTGCACTAAAATTCTAGAAAAAAAATAAGAATATAGATATCATTCAAGAAGGTGCCATTCTAATAAGTGGAAATAATATTGTGAACGATTCGCATTTAAACTGGTCATATTTAATAACATTTAAGAGCACAACTACAATAAATAATATTTCATACACCAACTCAGAAAACAAAATACTTGAGTACATTACTACCAACCATTTTAAAAACCTGGAAATATCAGCATATATAAAATCCAACAATTCAGAACTTTCTCTTGACAACATTAATATTTTAAACCCATTTATTGAAATTTACAATTGGAAAATTTCAATTTCACTTATATTACTAATTTTAATCATTTTGTACTTCATTACTATGTTAATATTAAAATTCAGAAATTATATATTTGTAACCAAACAAAAACGGCCAGAACTAGAAAAACCAAATAATGAAGTAGAATTTTTAACAGAATTGAATGAGCGTTTAAACGAAATTAATAATGAAGCGGGACGCGTCATTTTAGAAGGGGAGAGTTATTCAACCCATAAACATAGCACCCTTCCACAGTTTATAAACAAATTTCAATTCTCAATCTCGTCGGCATTTCCTTTGTCTTTGTTTTTGTCATTGCCTTTGCCAGCGCTTAGCTACCCGCTAAAGTAAATAACCCAAACTTAACGTAAACACAGCTTCCGCTTGGAGACAAAACCACGGCCAACTTATTACGCTTCAATCAAAAACTGCATCGATCAGCATAATTGAATTTCACAATGCAGTGGAATAATTTCATAAAGCTTTTATCAAAAGTTCAGAAAGTGTCAAAGAAAAGCTTCTGGCCGAGGTTGATTGGATTAGGATTCAGAATTTGAAGATCAGTCTGATTCGGGAGGATTAAAAGAACGGTTTATAAATGTATAAATAGATAACAATAAGTGTCTTGTAATAAAGTGATAAGTTGAAAATATTAAAAAATAAATAATTATTTTTTTAAATAATTTATACCGCAAAAAGTTAATTTGCACACATACAGTTGTCTGCTATCACTTTATGCGTTGAAAAGAGCTGTTCGCTGTAGCGCTCTCCGCTCTCTCGCTCTCTAACAAAAATTCGAGAGAGCCTGGAGCCACCTCTAGAGCCACGGCGAAAAAATCGTGTACCAAAAAATCGTATGGCGTTACGCATCTTGTTATTCTAGTGTCTTTGAACGGATGCTGTATTACTGCAGATCCATGAAATAGCACCTTATGGACTGTAGCTGGCTAATAGTACCATGGATACTCATTGATCAACTCCTTTGCTGTATTGAGGGCATATGTATTAAATTTATTTATATTAATTTTATACCCCGATGCAATATTTTGTAGTATTGTGGCACAACGATATATCAAATTTTAATTTATTCCGGTAATTTTTGAAGGCAATTATGGATTAGAAAAAAATTTTCTTACCACATTTCCGTCGTTGGAAGAACCTTCACCACCATCTCTAGGCTTATCTACTATGATTCCCATTTTTCGCGAAATTCTTTCTGTATTATTTGCTTTCTTTTCATTACTTTTATTTTATGGTCAGAACCTCTCACCTGCCACATTTTTATTTCTGACTTATAGGAAAGATGTAAAAAACACTCGAAAAATCGAATTTTGCATGAAGTGGAGATAAACCAAATTCAATATATTCAGTTTTTACGTCTTTACTCATACATTTTCCCAAGTATTATTTCTGTGCTTGCTCCACATAAGTAAAATTTCATTTCATTTGTTTGGGCAAACTTAACCTAAAATAACATATATATATATATATATATACATATATATCTAGTAGATTCAATAGTACAAGCACATTCTCAAGTTTCCGCAGCTGAACTCCACACTTATTATTATCTTAAAACTATGCTTAATTTAATATATAAGAAGGCTAGCTCCTTGGGGGGCTTTGAGGAACATAACTAAAAGTTTAAGTAAACATATTTTCATATTTCCACAAAAAAGACAATATAAAGACCATTTGAAGATATTAATTTTACTTAACTTAGTTAACTGATTAGTTAATTAATAACTTTGTATACAAAGTAAATACCTTCTACTTTAAATTATTTAAATCAAAGCTCCGCACTGAACCTATAATGCCTTTAAAGTTTGCCTTTGGAATGCAGAAATTACGATGCGTGCAATTTCGCTGCACAAATGAACACGTGTGCATAACATTAATTCTATTTTTAGAAAGAAGCAAAAACTGGTTTTGGCTGGAAATATTTTGACTATTTGGAGACAATTTGGTTACTTTATGCGTAAATATATTTAGATGGTTTTTTTTTTATTTTTGGCCTCTGACGGAACCACTGTGCAGTGGCAGTGGACTCGCAAGTACCTCCTACGAAAACTGAGGCCGTCTTAAGTGAGACCATCTTTTTAGGTCCACCTTATAAGCTTATAGAACAATTAACAATAACAGAGATAAAAAAGATTATTTCGTTTTAGATAGGGGAGCGCCAGCAAAAATATCAGAGCCCTATTTTGTTATTGCTATGGTGTATCACAAATATGTGTAGTAACATTATCTCTACAGTAGCATTTATGTGCCTATTGCCTAATTTCGCACTTTTTCAAGAAAACTTGACAAGGGTATGAAAAGTTTGAGTAGTTTTAGGTCAAATTTCAAATAAGTAGAATAATTTACGAATTAATATATTTTAGATAAAATGCCTTGACGAATTTACTAATACAACATCAGGCACGGCATATTGGAAGTATAAAGGCATTCCTTACGCAATATCTGAAGATCTGCTGTGCCTTAAGTCTAACCATCAAATTTTAATGCGGGTGTGCGATACAAACTATGGGCATTGGATACCGGATTTGATAGAGTGCAAAATAAAAAAAAACAAAAATCTGCACTGCCCTGATGACCTTTTTGAAATTCAAAACGTTGGTAACATTCCAATTTGTCTAAAAATTTCAACTGAACCTAAAGCATTTAATGAACAATTTTGCTACGGCTCAAATATAATTGCAATGGACTTACAAAATTTTGAACTATCCAAAGTATCTCAGTTCTTGAAAAAAATGAATATAAGTGATTTTTGGCTGCCAATACGTCGAAATGACGAGCTAATGCCTTATGAAGTACGTTTGCCAGGAAAATCTTGGAGAAAAGAAATAAATAGGAGCTTAATACATTTACAAAATAATCCCAACGAGCACTGTCTGAAGCATACCATAAATAATCAAACTCCAGCTGACTTTAAAAGCCAAATAGTATCTGTTGACTGCAACGCTTTCTTGAATGCAGTTTGCATTTTTAAGTCGGAACTGATATCTAATGCTGGATGCCCGAGCGGCTTCGGAGCTTTAGTCTATCAACCGGCAGTATGTTATGGTATTGACTGGAATAATACTACTTATGAACCCCTTGATCTAAAAGAGTACTTAAAAAAACGAAATTGGCTAAGACGGATATTAGCAAAGTATGTATTAAAGAAAAATCGACACGAATTTTTCAAAATTGATTTCTTTATTCACCACTCGACAAAAATGGAATATGTTATCAAAATGAGTCTATCGGAAGATTTCCAAATTGTTAGCAAAGGCTTGAAATGGATTCCAACTTTAAGCAAACAAATTGTGAAGTCAAGTAGTGCTGTTGAAATGGTATTGGAAATAGATCACAGATCTAAAGGGGTTAGATTGGTGATTTATAATCGAAAGTATTTGTGGAAAAATAACAACTCTTATGTTGGTGTTAAATGTTTTGCACTTTTAAAATATGGCACTTTAAAAAATGTCAGGTTAGACCTTATTTGGGAGAATCAAGAACAATCGTATTCAATACTTAAAGTCAATATAGTTTCAAGCTATCGCACCGAATATTGGTGTGAAGGTCACAGCATTTTCGAGTTTCAACTGGTTTCCACCCGGTTATTTGTAGATGTTAACAGGAGCATAGCGCCTGTATTTGTTTTACGCTGGAACGTTTCATGTATAAATGCAAATTTTGCGTATAACTTGTGTGACGAAGTAACCGATAAAAATTTAAGAAAGCTAATAGAAAGTGTATATGGAAACAACAATCTGGGTAATCTTCTCATATACGACGTTCGAATAATGAATATAGAATGGATCAAAAATATGTGCGTTGTGTTTTGGATTCATATTACTGCGACTCTGAAATCAACAGCTTCAACTTATCACAAGGAAATTGCCTTCGTGGACAATACGCCGCGAATTCCAAAAGACTTTGTTGCCTTTATGAAAGTTAAAATTACACTAAGCAATTTTTTTTTAAATTTCATCAAGAATTCTACTTATCTCCTACGTAGTACAGATTATTGCTTTTCAGAGCTTTCATTCTCAAACGATGGGATGCACCTTTGGTGGACTACAACGCGCATTGGTGAAATCGCTATGACAAAGAAATTGTGTATTCAAAAAGATGGCATGCCCTATACGCGATTATGTTTAGGTGATTTTGTTCATGGCGCATATTGGAAAAAATTAACACAACCAGTCGTATGTGAAAGTCCCAAGAATAATACCAAAGTATTGCATGATTTGCAAGTTGCCAAAATGTTTAAGTCCCCACCCGAAAAAGTTTTAAAATATTTAAAAGATATAATTGCAAATAGTAAAAATAGTATAGTCCCAGCTGACATATTCCTTATTTATAAAATTTTTCAATCAGTGCATGAAATCCATTCATCAAATTCTGAGTTTCAACAGACAACTAAAGACTTAACTAATTGGAAGAATGCCATCTATGAGATATTCGATATATACAATGTATTAATAGGCCTTGACTCTAAAGTTATAAAGATGTCTGCTGAGCTAAACGCAACAAATATGTTTTTGAAATCGTTTGAAATGTTATTTGACACTTTATCTTTAAATAATTTATCTTTTACTCAAATAGATAATGGTGAAGAACATTTAAATGATTTCAACAGCGAAACGATTGACTATGATGATATAGGAGTATCAGTATATGTTTCAAAATATATTTTATATTTTTCAATTATTCCAAGTATTGCCAATGTTTCTGGAATAGCATTGTTTGCAAACAATAATAAAAAAAATACACCTACAAAACTAAAGGGAGCATTTAAAAATGAACATTACCGTTTTCTTCAAGTAAATCATAACATAAATGATGTTGTTAATGAACCTGACTTAGAGCTTGCTGCATATTTACCAATAGAACTAATAGACACCTTGCAAGCTTCAACCAATAAGACAAATGACGTTATTGTTGTTATTAAGGTATACTCAAATGATGAACTTTTTCAACAATCTGTTAGGAATTTAACACTATTAAGCCGAGTAGTTTCTATATCATTACCTGGGTATAGTTCATTTCTTCCTGTACCTGTGCCACTTATCTTTCGCAAATCCAAGAACAAGAAGGTAAATCCGCCAGGTTCCTGTTTAGTCTGGAACTATGAGGGATGGATCGATGGTTATAGTATGTTAAGCTATTTCGAAAATAACGAAGGTATAGCGCTATGCCGTTTAAGGCGTTTGGCACCAACTGGATATTTCTTGGAGAAAAAAATTTCCATCGAAAACCATATAATAAATCACGATTTAAGAATGAGTAATACAAAGTTAAATGGAAATATTATTTATGTTATTTTACTTTCTTGTTGCATACTGATGTTTATAGGATTTTTGTTTTGCAAGTGCATATTTAGACGTTTGTAAATAATTGTATTACTTTGAACATTGAAATAAATTTGTCATTAGTAGTTGGAACTGAGCGTCTTTTAGATTATATCCAACGTTTATTTTATTGTAATCTATAAATAAAAGAGGAGGTAATCAAAGCAGCGCTGAATGAAATGAGCCAATGAAATGGCAAGGAATCTTCCTCTCTTTTGTGTGCAATATACATACATTGATCGCCGCTAAATGGTATACCAGATTTGCTATATGGTATGTAACATGTACCTTGATTACAGTCTGATCGTATGAACGATCTCAGAATGTTAAGAATACGTCTTCAGAGGTAATCAGTTAGGTAAACCCAAATTACAAAAGGCAAACAGAGGCGGAGCTTTCTCCAGTTTGGCGTTGAAGCGATGGCTTGTAGAAAAACGGGGTAGCAGACGTCGAAAGATTAACCAAAACAATAAAAGAAAGAATGCGTATAATCAATTCATCTGATGATGAAGAAGTAAAATTAGGCAAGATGTAGAAACATGACACTACTGGACAAACACCTGCTCAAATTTTCTTATTCGATCAGGAATCCAGTATTAGACACACAAAAAATTAAAGAAAAAAAAAGAGATAAAATAAATGAAGACAGGAATTTTATATTGACACCAAATACAGAAAATCATTTATTATTCATTAATCTTAAAGTCACTAGTAACCGTTCAGTTCCTTCTGAACTTAACTCAATATGTAGCTTAAAAGATAATTATATGGATACTTTTCCTGCAGTCTAGAAAAAGGTTCATGTCTAACAATACGCACCTGACAAATTGGACAAAGTGCGGTTCTCTAGAGCCTCCAATGTGTTGCCCCGCAGCGCTTTCAAAAAATAAAGCGAAAGAGTCGTGTATATCCGGAGACTGACAGGAAAAATCCAAATCAAGTTTCGGCAAACAAGGGGAAAACTCTTCGTCTACAGAACCTAGATATGGCGGCAACTCAAACCGATTTGGTTTACTTGCGCATCTCCCAGTCGACAAACAAGTAGGCAATGACATTGGCGATCTGTATCCAGCCCAGTACCAGTCATCAAGCTGCTATTGTTGCCGCTAAGCGGAATGCAGCCTCCGCTGGTACCACTAGCCCACTCAACAAGGAGCAGTCCAAACCACTTCCTATAGTAATGGAGAGAGTAGACGACGTATGACTGATGATGCAGAGCATCGAAAATATAGTGGACCTAGAAAAGGTTGAGGCTAGGGCGTCAATGGGCGGTGTCCTAAGGCTTTACGCGGCTGACGCTAATACATTTCGCATCATAGTGAACTGGCTCGAGAGCGAAGAGTATGAGTTTCACTGTTACCATCTAAAAGAAGACAGGCCTTACAGGGTATGCGTGAAAGTCCTGCACCACAGTACTCTACATTACCAGATCAAGGAAGAGCTGGAAAAGATCGGGCACAAGGTGCTTGACAAACATACACCGCTAAGGCGAAACGAACCAGTTACATCAAAAGCGTCGCCAGTCAACATGTTCTTCCTGAACATTGTTGTTGTTTGCTGCGCCAAACAATAAGGAGATCCTGGCAGTAAAGGCACTATGCCATATGAGAGTACTTATTGAGCCTATCCGCAAGCGTAACGCTATTGTTCAATGCCATCGTTGTCAGCAGTTTGGCCACACAGCCACACAGCACGGGGCTTAGCTGGAGGTAAAGAGATCCCCTCTTCTCGAGGCGGCATATCTTATGCAGATATGGGTCTGTTCACCACAAGCAACCACTGAGCCTGACGCACCTACAACAGAAGCAACAGCCGAATGATAGAAGTCCAGTCGTCAAAGGAGCCGCAGCCGGCTAAGGTCGTCTAGGGGTGCACTTCAGCGCTCGACGGATGCTAGCAGCAGCATTGAAGCCATCCTGCAGACGCTTAATGAAAATATTATTTCTTTGCGCTCGATTCAAAGCTCTCCAAGCGCGTCAAGCGCCATAATGATGCCGCTGCGCATCTTAGTGTGGAACTCCGATGGCGTGTCCACGAAGCTGCCCAAAGTGGAATTCTTTTTGCGGCGCTACGAGATCGATGTCCTGCTGCTCAGCGAGATTCATTATAAGGAGGCACAGGCACCAAAAACATTTGGATTTGAGTCCAACACTGCTAACGACCCAAGCGACGGTAACGCCAAAGGTGATGCAGCGATCCTGGTCAAATCCAGCCTAGTCCACTTCCCTCTTACACCAATAGCCACTGACAAGGTGACAACTCGCGTCTGCAGGCATCGAGACGGGCCATGGCCCAGTCAATTTTGGCGCGATATACTGCCCTCCGAGGTTCATATGGAATACGGATGAATTTAAATGCATTCTGGATCAGCAATGTTCCAAAGTCCTCGTCGCGGGCGACTGGAATGCATCTCACTGGCTATTGGGAGCGGGGAGATGCAATCGAAGAGGGCGAGCGCTAGCGAATCTGGCCCTAAGCTCAGATATGAGCTCCCTAGCAACCGGAGGTCCTACAAGATTCCCGTACGGCAGTAGATGCTCCCCAGGCTATATCGATTTTGCTGTCAGCAGGGGCATACTGGACATGCCTTTGTCGCCATATCGAGTTTGCTTGAGAGGAAAAGCCAGTCCAGCTTCAGTTTCCATGAGGATTTGGCTCTAACTGGCGTTATATGGACCTTCAACTCAGCGTCTCAGCGATCAAGTTGAGCTCCGAGGTAGCAGTGGGATGAGACGTAGTCAATGGTATTTCTGTCAAAGAGAAGACCTAGGCAGGTTTGAGGTCGCAAGGTAAATGTGACACATCCCGACTTAGTGCAATTGATGGCTATGTTCCATTTGGCAGTCCATCGCTCGATTGAATGCAGCCATTCCTGAACAGACTGCTCTCGTGCGGTTCTTTTAACAGCTCGCTTAAAAGTTTTGATTTTGTGTTTCCGTGCACAGTGGTCTGATTTTAGATAAACATGGAAACCGTAAATGTTGTCTGCTTTTATAAAAATTGGTGCCAGGTTATAAAACCTGGTCAGCCAAAAATGACTTGTTGGCTATGTGATAGAATGGTGCATACTAAGTGCGCTGGTTTTAATGGCCGTACAAGTGATGACCTAGCAAAGGGTAAAAATCTAAATTACTGTTGCGATGCTTGCCTTGTGGTTGCGAACGAAATGAAATCGTTTATGCGCCTAACTAAAGGTGGCTTGAAAGAACTGATCAATAGTTTTGGCGTAGCTAGAGATCGTTTTCGTCGAGCCGATGATCTTCTTTCGGCGCTTAATTCACAGTTTAATGGCCTTACGCTTATAGAGGAATCTCAAAAGCGCAAAAAAGCCGCTGGTGGTAGGCTGCCTAAGGCCCCGCAACCACGGGCAAATGATCAACAGGACTCCACAACTGATCAGCTGTCAATCGCAGCAAATCCGCATATGTTGATAAGATCGGCAGCTAAAAAAGATTCGGAGCACTCCGATCAATCGGCTGTGGAGGGAGCCCACCCTGTGATTGGTAAAAATTCCGATTTGTCTGCACTGGTTTCTCAACCAGTGATTCCACCTATCTTGATTAGTTTACCACCACAAGGGAACATTGAGTCCGGACTACCGGCACAAGTTGGCACTTCAGAAATACAATCTGCAGGGCCTGCAACCCCTCGCGGTGGTTCCACTAAAGAAACAAACTTTCGTTTCTCGGCTTTCCCCTGATCAAACATCGTCTGATGTATTGTCTTATATACAAGACAAAACAAAAGCCGATAATATTAAAGTGGAAGAATTTAACTTCTCTTACGCTAGGGACATATCATCTTTTAAGATAACTGTCCCAAACGAGCTTTTTTTCGACCATATGTTCGGGTGATTTTTGGCCGGATAGTATGGTGGTAAAAGCGTTCGAAGCTAAGATCAAAAATAGGAAAAAGGGGCCCGTGGGAATTAAACTTCCCTCACGTGGCCAGACCACTGCACCATCCGCCTCTTCATCTTCTTCCTCTTCAAAAAACTAACAACGAATCTTAATATCTCCTATCAAAATGTTAGAGGCTTGCCTAGTAAATTAAGCAAATTGTATTGTGATAGTCATTCATTTGCATCCCATATAATAGTGCTCACAGAGACTTGGTTAAAGCCGGAGATACTTAACTCCGAAGTCTTCCCAGGTATGTACACTATATAAAGGTTTGACCGTCCCTTGTTGTTGGATGTTGGATCTATGTTTTGTAACAAGTCCTGAAAGTGTGTTTCTGTCCAGGGTAGCACCTCTTACTCAACCTGAAGATCCATATCATCCTACTTTCGAGGTGGCAATCGACATAGGTACGGTATTAAAAGTAAATTTAAAGAAGTCAACAAAGCGAATTCCCTGTTTTCGCAAGGCAAATTTTTGAAGGCTAAACAATTTTATAGCTGGCTATAATTGGTCCGATTTTTACTCCTGCAACATAATGGCGGATGCGATTAATATGTTTTATACCGCAATTAAATCATTTTTTGACTCTTGTGTTCCGATGTACTATCCGTCAATCTCTAAACCCCCTTGGTTTAATAAAGAGTTGACACACCTAAGAAATGTAAAGTCCAGACTCTATATAAAATTTAAAAATACCAGTTCTCAGTCCATCCTTTGTAAATATTTAAGCGCTCGGTTAAACTTTACCGTGCTTAACGCTCAGTGCTACAAAAATTATTTAAACCGTTGTAAGTTCCAGTTTGCACAGGATCCGAAACAGTTTTATAATTTCGTTAGCACTAAGCGAAAAACAAGTTCTTACCCTTCCTTGCTGTTTTTTGAAAACACTACGGTAACATCGGATCAGGCAATAGCCGATCTATTCGCCAAGTTTTTTCAAACAACATATTCACCTTTACCTCATTCCGAACAGCCATACTCTTATGCGGTATCTAAGTCGAATCTAATATTTTGCCCCACTATAAACGAAAGCTCACTGCTTAACGATCTTCAGCGTGTTAAACCGGTCTATTCGCCAGGTCCCGATGGAATCCCTGGCAGTGTGCTCAGATTCTGTCCGGAAGCCTTGTGCAAGCCTCTACTGAAACTGCTCACCTTATCTCTGGAATCTTCACAATTCCCTCATATATGGAATGAGTCCTTTGTGATTCCTCTTCATAAAAAAGGTAGCAAACTGGATGCAAGCAATTACAGAGGAATCTCTAAATTGTCGGCTATCCCAAAACTTTTTGAAAATGTTATCACTCTTCATTTGCAGCACCTTTGTAGATCAATCATATCACCGTGTCAACACGGTTTTATGAAACGCAGATCAACAACCACTAACCTCTTGGAGCTAACTTCTTTCGTAATACAGGGATTCAAAAATAATCTTCAAACAGATGTCATCTATACTGATTTTAGTAAAGCATTTGACTCTGTTAATCATTACCTTCTAATAAGAAAACTTGATCTTTTAGGTTTCCCTATTGATCTTCTAAATGGGATTTCAAGCTGTCTGAATGGCAGGACACAACAAGTCCTCTTTAAAAATTCTTTATCTCGTATTTTACGAGTCACATCCGGTGTCCCACAAGGGAGCCATCTTGGTCCGCTTCTTTTTACCTTATTTATTAAAGACCTCCCATTAATAATAAAACATTCGCGTGTACTTATGTACGCAGACGATGTTAAATTATATCTCCAGTACAAGGACACTTCGTGCCATTTAGACTTACAATCCGATCTAGATCGATTTCAAATATGGCTCCAAGTGTAAAGTTATGACCTTTTGTCGTGCCAACCCAATACGCATGACTTACACTCTAAGTGAGTGCTCCTTGAACAGAATAACACGAGTTGATAATCTTGGTGTTCTTCTGGACCCAAAACTAAAATTTTCTGACCATATTTCGTCTATTGTCAATAAGGCCAGGGGTGTTCTTGGTATTATAAAAATGTGGTCTAAGGAATTTGATGATCCTTACTTGACTAAAATCTTATTTATTTCGTTAGTCCGTCCGATTCTCGAGTACGGATCACCTGTTTGGAGTCCACAATACGCAGTCCACCCGGACCGCATTGAATCGGTCCAAAAAAAATTCTTACTTTTTGCCTTGCGGCGCCTAAATTGTGATGCAAACCATATATTACCTCCTTATTCTAGTAGACTACTTTTAATTAATTTACGGTCCCTAGCTAACCGTAGAAGTATGCTTGGAACAGTCTTTATTCGTAACCTTATTCGTGGAAATGTTGAGAGTCCCGACTTGATTAGTCGGCTCAACCTTTCGGTTCCAAGTAGATTCACTAGAAACTATATATCTCAAACCCTTATCTTAAGTCATTGTAGATCTAACTATGAGTTGCATGACCCTTACAGAGTTTTATGGTCTGACTATAATTAACTTTATCCTATTAAGGGCGTTTTTCGATGAACAAGGCCCATCATCGTCACTCGAGGATACGACGGCCATATCGAAATCTTCTTCATTGCCTACGCGTTGGAAGCGATTTGTGGAGTTAATTGAAGGCTGATCAGATTTTGGCTTCTTTGAGTGTAGGGCTGTGCCTGCTTTCTTGTTGTTTCTTCCTTCATCTGGTGTAAAAAAGACATCTTGCCATCCTGCAGAAGGTTGGGGATCCGCTACTGAGCTGACAAGAGAGCTTCTGTGACTATATATATATTCTGTGACATATTCTTATTCATTCTTCACATATTCACGGAAGAATTACAGAGTGGGGAATCCCACGCAATGTACACAATTCACATGCGAGTGCCAAGTGGTAGTCAGCACACACTGACTTCACTGAAATACAAATAAATGGCACACATCTGATTACGACTAGCCCTAATCAATGGCACCCAATATTCGAAACAGCGTAAGGGCATAAGAAAACTCCGGGCATGGCAGCTTTTCCTCTGATGAACATAATCGGGAATAATCACGTTTTAAGTATGCCGCTACTAAAGTGTATTAAGGGTCTAAACCGTCAAGTCATCCAGAAGCTTAAGGAAGAGGTAAGGTCCGCCGAATCAAAAACCATCTGGATCGCGTGTGCCTAGGATCCTAGGAAGCGAATCCATCCTGCTCCACTTTGCGTGGAGAAGAAGGAGAGCCACAGGGGAGTTGCAACACATCGCTAACGACTTCAAAGTAATTGAGGACGACCACTCATCTAAGGTAGGAGTAGTTATTAAAACTTTGGGCTAGTAAAGAAGTCGGAAGATATCGTGGGTGTCTCTCAGATCACCCAGTGTTTTTAAAGTGCAGACTCAGCATTTGTCGTGGTAAACCGTGGTTAGTAAAGCGCTCTTGCAACAGGTCAGCTTTTTCCGCAATCACGTGGTCGTCTTTAGCGACCCTGTTCAGAATCAATATCCTCTGAGTTTCATAATTTAAATATATTTACAATTTATTTAATAATTTATATTGTATAAACTCCAGCAATCCTTTCAGCTTAATTGTCAAAAGTTGTGAATACGAATACTAAAATTTATGTTTTTTGCTATATGCCCTTTAAGAAAAACGCAATGCGGTATTGATTTCTTCGGTCCTCGTTGTCTGCTGTGCAACGACCTTTAATTCAATTCCTCTTTGTGCTCGGCCAAAGTCTGCGCCGTTACCGCTCAACGTCCTCGCCCTTGGCCGGTTTGAACTTCAACCAATTTGCAATATAGGACACACTTAAGCCATTATATGATTACAAATCATACAATATGTAACGAACTGATTTTCCATGTCTGTTCCCTACGGATTGCAACGGCGAGCTCAGAGAGTTTGTGCGTTCGTCCCACCAAATTTATGATTTGTGTGGTTGCCCGACCAAGGAAAAGCAAAGGGTTCTTATTATAGTCGTTTTATTCTCGCTGCTCGTGCGCCGTTTCTCCTGCAGCGCCTTGCCTCCGTTGTCCTGTTTGCTCCTTGACAACGGACGACGAGTCGGCCCGGCCGGGATTAGGATGTTATGGGGCAGGGTGTAACGTCCACCGGCGCCGCAACGCTCGACCTGTGACCACCTTTGCCGACCACTGACTCCACTGTCGAACACGCCAGGTCCTTGCCGTCTCCTCCGCTCGTTCTCACGCTCGAACTCCTTCCTTTAATGCTCCGTCTCACTATCTCCTTCCACGCGCGGTCCCGATGTGTGCTTGCGCCGACCCTTTATAGGCCGCAGGCATCCCATTATTTCCCAAAAAATGTCGCGCCCATGTTTTTGAAAAATTGTAGTTTATTTTTTTCATAATATATTAGTCTTTTAAATTTCTATCGAATTACCTAAAAAAACCTTTTTGCAACGCCCATTCTAACTCCCTAAAACCGCCAAAAACTGCCACGCCCACATTTTTGCAAAATTGTTTATTTTTTCATAATATTATTAGTATTGTCAATTTCTATCGAATTGCCAAAAACTTTTTGCCCCGCCCACTTGATCTCCCTAAAAACTCCAAAAACTGACAAACAAAAATCAAAAATTTGTGCGTTAAAATAAAAATTGTGAGTTTAAATTTTATGTTTCGCCAACTTATTTATTCATGTACTTGTCCTTAGAGTAACAGGGGTCCCAATATAATAATTGGGTAAAATGTAACTGGGGGTCGGTAAGAACACTATTTTTTGGGCAAGTCCGCTATAACCCTGGCTTAGGAATCGGGAAATCATAGAAACGCTATCCCGCCTACCAAGCCTTCCGAAGGCAGAATATGGATTAGGATCAGCACCGAGGGCGATCCCGATTCCACCGGTCTTCTTGTCATTAACATCGTATCTGGTTTGTGCATATGTTATTTCGGTGGGTTGAATCTTATCAAAATAGGTTTTAGGTTCTCGATTCAGCGGAAGTTCATACGTTGAATAGTTGGTGTTCGCGTGCGGCGTAATATGCTGTAAGTATTTGGTGCTCGTTCGGCTTGCCCGTTTGTAGACGTTTCACCCGTCGCAAAGCGAATATGTCAAATCAGGTTGTTCTCCATAAACAATTTGAATTCCTCCGATGTGAAGGCCGTGCCATTATCGAAAACGAGTTCCAGTTGTGCTTTGACGATTCCCAATGATGTATTGCCGCCTGTGGTGGCTATACAGTTTTTACAGTTGACACGAGTATAGCTTCGATGTTGGGCCACAGAACATAACTGCGTGCTGGGGCAATCATATTTACAATTCTCGTTTGAGCTGAATGTAGAGCTCCTAAAATTGATGACCTTGATCTTGGAGGTATAACTGTTCTGTTAGCCCAGACTAAGGCTCCTCTGTTGGTCGATAGTTCATGGCGACGTGCAAACTAGGGGTGTATACGGTTTTCCCTCTTGATCTTCATGTCAGTTCACCCCCTTTGTTATGCGATAAGTTAAGCATAAAATAGTTCCTGCTAATTCAATCATTGGGACATCTTCAGCAGGTGATAATTTTTCGACGGTTTTTGTTTGGCGCCGGCTCAGGAAATCAACATTTCCTAGTTTGGATCCCTTGAGGTAAACTACATCGAAGTTATAAGCATTGAGGAATATAGAACGACGTAGCACTGTGTTCGAGATTACGTTGGGTACTGGTTTTGCCGTTGTAAACGTGCCCAACAGCGGTCGATGATCGGTGACGTTCCTGAAAAAACCGTCCATACACATAGGTTTGAAATTTTTTTACACCAGCAATTAGAGCGACTGCTTCGCTTTCTGCGCGATGTTGCTCCATCGTCGTCTTTCCCTAATTGTCCTACGTTGCTCTTGACAACGGACTACGTGCCGGCTCGAATTGGCTTGGGATGTTATGGGGGCAGGGTGTATTGGCCACTGCAGTGGCCAGTGCACTGGGTTAAGCCAACGCTCTTCCTGGAACCACCTGTGCCGACCACTGACACTGTCCTTGACTTCCCCTCCTTAGTTATATTGCTAGGCTTGTGGATTAGCAATGCAATGTAAATAGGAACAAAGTGGTTTTACGGCTATGCGCCGGAGTTGAGCTGTGTTTATTGAGCAGCTTTTTTAGAACTAAAGTACAGACAATATTCTTTGCTTAGTCACCTACGCGACAATGCATCGCGCCACCAAGACATGAACATGAACTCAGCATTCCTTGCGGCGCAGCGCGACACTTCAAATGGGAAGCGTCGTACTTCCACCGCCGAACGGTCTCAGCATAGAGCGGTGAACTCCATTATGGCGCGTCAGCATTACTTATGCGAGGTTACTTAGTTGCTAAGGGAATGTGAACTTGATGGTTTGTTAACTTGTATAGGCCGCGTGGATACCGTTATTTCTTCTATTGAGCAAGCCCGCACTAGTCCCTATAGATGTCCCGTTAGTTAACGTTGCGTCCTCTTTGTGCGTGGACAAAGCACGCACCGTATAAGTATTTTTTGTTGTTGTTTTGTTGTACTCACGACCTTAAAATATCCACTCCATGATGCGCGTAAAGGTGGTCCCAAGTTAACGTTGGCATTGTCGAGTTAAATTAATGAGTTATTTGAATAGGAGTTTAAATTATGATCTTTAAAAATTTGAACCTTTAGTATTTAACTCATTAATAAATTATAAAATAAGAGAAAACCAATAATCAAAAAAAAAGGCAACTGCAGCGCGAAAAAGTCTTGGGAGTCCGCTGGCAGCTACGCTTGCGCTGTGATAATACGGGATCACTAAGTCAGGCCTCCGTTGGTCATATGAGGCCTAATCCGCCCAGTCAAAGCACCCGCTCAGCTGAATTATTCGGATAGGCTTTCAATATAATTGGCCAGTTCGCATCCGGCATGTGGCAGCCAACAAGTTACACAACAGGTTATATCTCACCTTGGCCGTTTCCTGGATCGGAACTGAGTTCAAAAGGCCAGCTGATGCGGTGGTCGGCGTTAGAGCCAAAAAATATGCCCCTATCGCGGCCTTGGCCTCCTTTACGCCTTGAAGTCGAATCCCTAAGAAAACTTGGTTAGAAATGGAACTCGCTATATCGCTTTCAAAAAACTCACACAAGGAAATTTACTTGAGTATCCCACTCTTGTTTTATTCGGCTTGAATATTAAATACTAAATACGCACTAAATTATATCAGTTTTTGTGTAACAAAAAAGTGGGAGAATTGTCTTAGACCAATCAGGACAGAATATGACCGTACGAGTGTACAGTTAGGAAGAGGAAATCTCATAGGACCTGTAGGTGACACACACGTCGTCAGCAAATGTGCCCAATATTGACGTTCCGGGTAGGCTAACGTTTGGCCGTGACATGTCGTAGATGTACTGGGAGTAAAGCATCGGACCAAGTATACTTCCTTGTAAGATCTCATAATAAAGTTACTACGTATTCATTGCCATCTTCTCATCGAGGTATCGGACCAATTGTGTCTACTATCACTCTTTCGCTTAACTTAAGTGTATCGGCTTCTTTTTGAAGTCGTTGGCAGAATTCCTAAAAAAAAGAAGATAGTTTTCTTGGTCACACCGTAACCCCTCGTAGCATAAGACCACACCCTCTTAAAGTTAAAGCCATAGATTCGTATCCAATAACAAAGAAAGTAATAGAGATCGATCAGGGCTTTACTTGGATTAACCGGTTATTAAGTAAATTTATCCCAAACTGTACTGCGACCCAGTCGGATCTATTGTACTATCCCTTCATGACTCAAAGATCCCCCTGAAGTCCAATGCACTGTATAAATGCCAGAATTTTATTGGGGTTCTGGGCTGCAATTGTTTCCCGTGGGACTACATACATGCCCAGGAGTCTGTTCCTCTTGATGGCAAGCGCCATGCAATCACATATAATATGTGCAGAGCTCTCCATGCAGCAGAAGCGACAGAGTTCACTGTCTGCAATGCCAATCTTGTGCAAATGGATGTGAAATCAGCAATGCCCCGTAAAAAGGCCAGTCAAAATGCGCACGCTGTTTTTCCGGTGTGTCATTACGATCTTGAATCCTTTATGGTTATATTGACGGAGGAGAATCTTAGACTGCCTAAGTCCTGGTAGGTGTTCCCAGAAGGACAGACGTTTTTCTTCCTCCAGTGACTTTAGTAAGCCCCGTACTCTGTGGTGCTTGACTACCAGACAGTATAGCAATGTCCTTGCCACGATAGTTCCTTAGCAGAATAAACTCCGCACAGCGTCCAATAGCACAGACTTCAGCTTGAATTTTTGGTTATAGGGATATGTGAAATGAGTAATAATTCGTTATATTTTGGTTGTTAATGCTTTCTAGCTTGTCGTAATTGAGTAATTTCGAATTAAAAAGCCCAAGACGTGAAAGTTGCATGCCCTTTTCTATGTCTTCTATGTATTCAATAAACATTGTATACATTGTGGTTGTTCTCGTAGTTATTGAGCTTCTTCAGTATTATATTCACAAAACTTACGACATTATTTAGTTTATGAAGTTGAATTGAATTTTCTGCAATTAGATCTATTTAATTATTCATTTTTACTCTATAATTTTCGTCCAGTTCATTCATTTCATTTGTTTTAATTCTTATAGTAATGAATTTTGTAAATATTTCATTCTGAACGAATCGACTGCACTTATTAGAATTGGATTGCGTGAGAAGAGTAAGTAGCCAAGGTCGGAAACTGGGTTGGTTATTTGAATTTGTTGACTGTGATCCGTGGTGAATATTAGAAACAACATCATTATACACAAGGTTCCTGTGGAAGTTTAACAGTATTAGTTATCTTTGGCTTCTTAAATTGTGTTTTGTGGTATTTGGTTTCCTCATTTTGATTAGTGGTTTTGTAATGGTCTTCATCTATTTTTCTACAATTTTATTTGGTTTAAATGGGTTTTCTAATTTACCTGTGTGATGATTATGATGTGCACCTTTTCTGTATCTAGTGTCAATATTAAATTCCTATCGACTTTCATTTATTTCATCTATTTTCTTTTTCTTTAATTTTTTGTGTGTCTAATATTTGATGCATCGTATTGAGTTGCAATTCTTTTCCTTCTGCTTCAATGCATCGCTTTAGAGTCAAGCTGGAGAAAGCACCGCCTGTGTCTGTCTGCCCTAAGTAATTTGGGTGTAGCTAACTGATTACAAATGCACATCAATGCGTTCCATTCTATCCTCTGTTTTAATTTGCTCAAGTGTAGTGAATTTAAAATAAATGTCAATGCAACTGATGTAATGTTTTCCTCATATGAATAAATACCTACTAATTTGTATCGGCAATATTCAGGATTAGGTATGTGGTTTCTTTATTCTGTTTCAGCCAAATTGCACATGGTGCGTTCGTTGATTATATTCTGAGTAGTTGGGTGTTTGAAAAGAATTTTTTTTAAAGTAATTAAGGCATTTTCTGTATACCTGAATGTAAAAGTCTTTCATGTGATTGGAGTCTAATTTTTATTAGGAAGACACTGCTAATTACTTTAGTAAACGTGGTATTAATAATTTCTCTGTGTGCTCTTTGAATAATAAAATCAGTAAGTTTGGCATAATGTTTGTATTTGACTTGACGATTATTAATTTATTTGTTTTTTTTTTAAATGGTTTATTTGGTTTTCTGTTAAGTGAATGAGGTGGCTATAGTCTTCTATGCTATTCTATTGTCAGTGGTCCACAAAGGAGGTCCCAGGCCGAGGGTTGCCTCAACCCGTGGTCGATACACCCTGCCCCATAACATCCTAAACCCGTTCTAGCCGACAAGGACCTGGCGGTGTTCGAAAGGGTCTGTGGAGTCAGTGGTCGGCAAAGTTGGTCCGTTGGACGTGAACGATACACCCTGTCCCATAACATCCTAATCCCGCTCGAACCAGCACGTAGTCGCAATTTACAATTTATTTATTTACTATTTTTACGTAGGGGTATCAGTGCCCTCATTTCTGGAAAAGGACGTACGAGGGATAGGCATCCGTTTCTATTCTAATTTACAGTCATTTTTGAAATTTACGTTGTGATATAATTTACATAGATTCGGCTATTAATATTTCTATGCTATATGCAAATAATAATAACGTTAAGGCAATGCAAAGCATGAATTACACGGTGCCAATTTATCAAAAATAATATAGACTTAAAGTCTAAGAACTTTTAAAGTAAAGGGCATATTTTGTCAAATTTACAATGAATGAGCACACGTGTACACACATACAGTTGTCGGCTGTCACTGTATGCGTAGAACAGAGAGCTGCTGGCTGTAGAGCTCTCTCGCTCTTGAACAAAAATTCGAGAGAGCCTGGAGCCAGCTCAAAACCCAAAAAAAAATAGTGCGCAAAAAAATCGCATGGCGTTACGCATCTTGTTATTCTAGTGTCTTTGAGTATACTCTGTCATGGCTGCACAAGCATAGGAAAGAAATAACATAAGAATATGCAGAGTGGTGAGCCCCACTTTATGTAAACAATCCACATCCACTCATTTTATATAATGAATGTGCTAACAAAAGGGAAGTACAAGTAATATTTCTGCCACAAGAAATTAATTTAAGCTGAGATCACGAGAATAGAGACGTGGAAACTATTGCTCCGACCTTGTTTTTATTCTTAGCATTGTCTTTGGTCAACTGAAGGGACATTAGTTCGTCTCAATAAAATACACAGATTTCACTATATATCTCTCTGACTTTCCTGTAGAAGGATATAAGCTAACAAAATAAATAAATGCGGCTAATGATAACAAAATTTATAGACTTAGTTAAGTTAAGATTATCGCACAGCTGAGATGCCGTAGAGGTTAATCGTGTCTCAATATTTGACGGCTGCTAAACCCTTTTGAAGGAGTGCTCCGAGATGTGTTGCTCAGGAAGTATGAGCATTTAAGGTCGACCACATACATTTTGAAAACACATAACCATTCAACAATCGTATACTTTTTAGCTTTACAAGTACATGGCGTAAGTAAATATTCTACCGTGTGGACGATCTAGTGCCATGACTGCGCTCTCATGATCCTAGCAGACAGGAGGAAGAGCACAAATTGAGCAGAAATAAAGCCAACCCGGAAGGGGACATGCAGCGACCGAGCCAGAATACAGTTTCTGCCTCACAAACATCGGAAGCCCAGAAGACTACAAAGAGAGGAACGCCAGGCACAGTCAAAGCAAAGACACTAGAATATTCTAGTGTCTTTGGTCAAAGTATCCCAAAGTACAAGAAGCAGAGGCATTCAGAAAGATGCTGAGACAAAGGAAGGAACAATGACAAAGATGAAACATTTGGAGGCATCAAACTTGACGGTAAAGAAATTTGTTTATAGTCATTAATGCCCAAGGAAAGGGGAGCCTAGATCACAAGGCACTCGATAGTGTTAATCGAGCCGCTGCAATATTGAAACTATCGGCACATGAAGGATCACCCTGCGAAAATTGTAAGATCATCGAGTGGCAACGCCGAACCAACGGAAGATATCGGAAGGTGACGAAGAACTGCACAAGGAACGCGCAGATTTTAAAGGGAGCACAAAATTAGTCGAAACAAAGCCCCGGGTGCAGCACAGGTGTGGTGAAGTGGACAAAGTAGGCACAAGGCCAGAACCAGTGGGCATATTCTAACACGATATAGTCTATAGTCCTCTATAGTCTGTGATCGTCAATGGAATCCGAAGATTCCAGAGTCTGTAGAGAGATTTTGGAGAAACAAAGCATGAAGATCAATTGGAGAACGAGAGTATGGAGAAACCTAGCGCGGAGGGAGACAGTTTGGTAGGCAAGAGCACGAATTAGAGCGGCACAACAGGACAGCCAAGAGCATAGACCGATTTTAGGAAAGCATCGGTATCTAGAGACTGGAGATATCAAGGAATAAAACGGAGGTCTGTATAAGCAAGCCGAGAATTCGACACGAGGCAACGACAGCAGCAGGAAGTTACAGTTGGGAAGGTTAACAGGAAGCAGAGAACTGCAAGATTCTACCGAAACGTTTGGCGCACTGGCTAAATGTAGGATTATATTGACACCCTGTTGATTTTTGCTGCAGGACAACTAAGTATATGTGTCAGTTTTCCAATAGCAACATTGTATGCGTATGTCGGCGCGTAAGCTGCGCAAGAGGGTTGCGCGATAAGGGGATTATAAAAGGAAAGACGAAAATTGTATTGAGTGTGTTGAGTATTATGGTTTCTTTATTGCAAGCATCTGCGTGCGGTGTCTTTTTACTCCTTGTTCATAAAATAAATTGTGCACAAAATATTAAATTTTAATTTTCATATACAGAGAAAACTCTTTTTTTTAAGCTATATAGTACCTAACATATTTATTTTACTTACTTATTTTAACATATATACTATATAAATATACTATTATTATTAATTATTATATATATTTTTTCAACGTCATTGTGAGTGCCCCCCAACATACAAAGTCAAATTCACTGAAGTTGAACGCAAAAACAGACACCCAAAAGCACTAGAGTGATTCTTGTGTGTTTTACCTACCTATATTGATTCCGCCTAGCCTTCTTACTCTTACGTACTTTTTACTCTTTGTTATTCATATCGTATTCAATGTGATTGCAACCGGCATGCGTTCTTAAAAAATAAATGGGTGGAAAAACAAGAAAGTAACGGCAAAGGGCGAGAGCGAAATGTTGCCGGCACTCATAGCACATAAGTGTGTGGCTTTGATTTGCTCATCTGGGTGTAAGTGGTACAGGGTCTCAAATTCTATTGGGGGCAAAAGTGAAAACCTAGCAGTTCTCTAATTGCTCCACCATTATTTGAACAGGTGGGCGTCAAATCCTAGCAGTAACCCCGCGACGGAGGAGAAACCTACAACGGAAAGTCAAATCAAAGGAAACCAATATGGATCATGGTTACTGGTCACCGGTTGATCACTCTAGTTGTACATTCTTTTTTCGCACAGGTCCTACGGCCACACCTCTAACCCAACCGACCGAGGGGCGGCGCCGTGTATCGTATGGCACGATTCGCGAGACGATCGACGCTATATAGAAAAGAACTGAGGAAATTCATATAATAATGCATATAACTCTAATAAATATTAGTGTTCGTAGGATATAATTATGTATTAAAAAAGTTAGTTAAAGTCAAGATTACAGATAATTGGATAAAGTCTACTATAGTTAGAACATATTACTCTGTAAGGCTAATGCAACACATAGTTAGATCTATAATAATTGAATATAAGGGGTATATAATTTCCAGTGAATATACTTGGAACAGAGAAGTTATGCCGACTAATGAAGTCGGGACTCTCAACTTCACCACGAATAAGCTTACGGTTAGCTAGGGAAGGTAAATTAATTAAAAGAAGTATACTGGAATAAGGAGGTAATATACGGTTTGTAGCGATCCAGCAAGAAGTAAAAAGTTTTTTGGACCGATTCAATGCGGCCCGAGTGGACTACGTTTTCTTGACTTCAAACAGGTAATCCATACTACACAATCGGACGGACTATCGAAATAAAAAAGGTTTTAGTCATGTAAGAATCATCAAATTCTTTAGACCACCTTTTTATAAAACCAAGCACACCCCTGGCCTTATTGACAATAGTCGAAATATGGTCAAAAAATTATAGTTTAGGGTCCAGAAGAACACCAAGATCATCAACCCGTGTTATTCTGTCCAAAAGTTACCAAGGGTTGACATGAGAAAAGGTCATAACTTTACACTTCACTAAAGTCAGTGTAGATGACATCTGCTTGAAGATTATTTTTGAAGCCCTGTATTACGAAAGAAGTTAGAGGTTAGTGGTGATATGATTGATCTGCAAAGGTGGTGCAAATGAGGAGTGATAACATTTTCATTTTTTATTCCAAAGATAAGGTAAACAGTTTCAGTAGAGGCTTGCACAAGGCTTCCGTACAGAATCTGAGCACACAGCCAGGGATTCCGTCGGGACCTGGCGAATAGACAGGTTTAACACACTGAAGATCGTTAAGCTGTGAGCTTTCGTTTATAGTGGGGCAAAATATTAGATTCGACTTAGATACCGCATAAGAGCTGTTCGGAATGAGGTAACGTAGAATATGTCGTATGAAAAAACTTTGCAAATAGATCGGCTATTGCCTGATCCGATGTTACCGTAGTGTTTTCAAAAAATAGCGAAGAAGGGTAAGAAATTGCTTTTCGCTTCGTGCTAACGAAATTATAAAACTGTTTCGGATCCTGTTCGAACTGGAAATTACAACGGTTTAAATAATTCATGTAGCACTGAAAATTAAGCACGGTAAAGTTTAACCGAGCGCTTACATTTGTAGATGGTCTGAGAACCGGTATTTTTAAATTTTGTATACAGTCCTAGGTGTGTCAACTTTTTATTAAACCAAGCAGGTTTAGAGATTGACGGAGTCAAAAAATGATTTAAATTCTGTATATTGCTTGCATCCGTCATTATGTTGCAGGAGTTTTGTATTTTTTTATTTATACTTTATACGTGGTAGCTGAAAACTCCTTTGTCACCTTGTTCTCTATTAATTCAGCCCTAGCACGCGCCGGCAAACAAGAGGTAGCTGTACAAAACTATAATACAAATATAACAATTAACATTATAACAATTATGAGAATATCATCATCTCCTGGTTCTCGTCAAGGGGGGCCGTATGATAAGGTCCTTCAGCTGTCTTCTGTGGAGCCTTCTTCGTGGGCGAGGTCCAAATCTGACAAACATACCTCCATATTGGCGCTATAATTTCCTTGAAAATTATCACCTTGTTGGAGAGTGGCAATTTACTTCGCGAATTAATTAGCCAGTAGTGCATACGCACTCTCAGGCATGTCGTAGCCACATTATGCTTATTTGACAGGGCCGAGTGGAATCAGGAGGCCGATCTATGGTGCAGGAAGCGTATTCTTAATTTAAAGCAGGATACCGGAGTGCCACACCCGATCGAACGCCTCACGTACATCCAGGAAGAGTGCGTTGCAGTACTCCTTGTTTTCGAAAGCCGATAGGATTTGCTCGACCACTCTGTGTAGTTGTTCTACCGCACAGTGACCAGCACGAAAACCAAACTGATGCTCGGGCAGGATACCCTTCGCTTCCATAATCCTGACCATCCGACTGATTGCCAGTCTCTCGAAATAGAAGGGAGTAGACTGATTGGACGGTAGGATTCAGGGTTCTTTTCAGGCTTTCCAGGTTTGTGAATCATGGAAATAATACCGAGCTTCCACTGTGGAGGGAAGTATTGCAGCCTCACCATAGGGTTGAATAACAACGTAATGTAGAGGATCGCACATCTCGGTAGTGCCTTTATAGTGGAGTTGCAGATCATGCCCTGGAGCTTTTTTGCGGTTTTGTTTGGCGATGACGTCAGCAATATCGCTGGGGGTGATCGGTTGCATAAGCAAGTCCATTTGGAGCGCTTGGGACAGCTGGTCGTGGTTCAAAGGCTGGAATCGCTCCGCAGCGCATTTTGATAGCGCGCGTAGCATTCCATAGCGAGTGCGTCGCATCACATTCGGTAGCAGTGTTGGCAAGCCATTGTGGGATGCATTCCAGTCGCCCGCGACGAGGAGTTTGTATTCCTTATGAACCTCGGAGGGCAGTATATCGCGCCAAAATTGACAGGGCGATGGCCCGTCTCGATGCCTGTAGACGCGAGTTGCACCTTATTCCAAATCCAAATATTTTTGGTTCCTGTGCCTCCTTACAATGAGTCTCGCTGAGCAGCAGGACATCGATCTCGTAGCGCCTTTGAGATCATCAAAGCATTCCACTTCGGTCAGCTTCGTGGACACGCCATCGGCGTTCCACACTAAGATGCGCAGCGGCATCATTATGGCGCTTGACGCGCTTGGAGAGCTGTGAGCAGATTGATTATTTGCCCCTGCTGCTGTGACTGTTGTTGCTGTTGCTTCATCATCATCATCATTAATTCCATCTGCTTCTCATTAAGCGTCTGCAGGATGGCTTCAATGCTGCTGCTAGCATCCGTCGAGCGCTGAAGTGCACCCCTAGACGACCTTAGCCGGCTGCGGCTCCTTCGACGACTGAGGCTTCTATCATTGGGCTGTTGCTGTTGATTTTGTTCTTGGTGCGTCAGGCTCAGTGGTTGTTTGTGGTGAACGGACCCTTTAGCCACATCTGCATAAGATATACCGCCTCGAGAAGAGGGGATCACCTTACCTCCAGCTAAGCCCCGTGTAGTTGGTCGCTCGCTTGCCTCGGTTCCTCCAGCCACTCCACTTCTGGCTGGTTCTGTAGACGATGGGTTTTCCCCTTGCTTGCCGATATCTGATTTTGATTTTTTCCTGTCAGTCTCCGAAGAAGCACGAGACTTTCGCTTTATTTTTTGAAAGCGCTGCGGGGCAGCACATTGGGGGCTCGACAGAACCGCAGTAACCAATGATTCATCAGCCGCAGCAGTTTTATTTAAATAATTCATACTGTAAGTATGCAACAAATCACCAGGGTTCTAGCCAAGACTTGAACCCTGGGATAGAAAAGCTTTGTGCTAACAAACAGCTATTTGTGCGATCGCGTAGCGGAGCCCCACTTCGCTTTGTTGACTTTTCTGATTTTACTTTTACTACCGTACCTATGTCGATTGCAACCTCGAAAGTAGAGGTGCTTCCCTTGACAGAAACCTATTTTCAGGACTTGTTACAAAACATAGATCCAACAGTCGACCAAAAGAGTTTCGAATATAATTAACTTGCGAGCAAGCCGTCAATAAAGCCATGTTGTGCTACAGGGAGAAGAATATTCGATTGTTCTTCTGGGGACCACATTGTCCCAGGTATATTAAAATCACCTAGAACTACCAATTGGTCTCTGTCAAACAGATTATTTAAGATGGATTATACGATACGATTATACGACATACGAGCACGTAATAACGTAATAATAACTGATCTGTAGGAAAATGACAGCTTTACTCAAAAGAATTTAGAGTTACGGGACTCGTCAAAAAGTAACTCCTCCGACGCGAGGGTAGATCTAACCGCAATTAAAACTCCACCTCTCCGTCTGGAGAGACGGTCATACCTATATATAGTGTGCATACTCCGGCATTAACCAAGTCTCCGTGAACACTATTATATGGGATGCAAAGGAAAGGCTATCACAATACAATTTGGTTAGTTTGCTACGCAAGCGTCTAGCATTTTGATAGCAAATAGTAAGATTAGATATTATTTTTTAAAGAAGAGGAATAAGATGAATAGGGGGATGGTACAGTGGTCTGGCCACGTGAGGGAAGATTAATTCAATAGGGCCCCTTTTTCGTATTTTTGATCTTAGCTTCGAACTCTTTTACTATCCGGCCAAAAATCACCCGAACATATGGTCGAAAAAGGTCATTTGGGACAGTTATCTTGAAAGATGATATGTCCCTAGCGTAAGAGAAGTTAAATTTTTCCACTTTTATATTATCGGCTTTTGTTTTGTCTTGTATATAAGAAAATACATCAGACGATGTTTGATCAGGGGAAAGCCGAGAAACGAAAATTTGTTTCTTTAGTGGAACCACTAAAGTTTTTGTTCAGGGTTTTGGCCCTGAAGATTATATCTCTGAAGTGCCAACTTGTGCCGGTAGTCCGGACTCAATGTTCCCTTGTGGTGGTAAACTAATTGGGACAGGTGGAAACACTGGGTAAAAACCAAGGTGGGCTCTCTCCACAGCGGATTGATCGGAGTGCTCCGAATCTTTTTAGCTGCCGATCTTATCAACATATGCGGATTTGCTGCGATTGACAGCTGATCAGTTGTGGAGTCCTGTTGATCATTTGCCCGTGGTTGCGGGGCCTGAGGCAGCCTACCACCAGCGGCTTGTTTGCGCTTTGGAGATGTATCTAATAACTTAAGGCCATTAAACTGTGAATTAAGCGCCGAAAGAAGATCATCGGCTCGACGAAAACAATCTCTAGCTACGCCAAAACTGTTGATCAGTTCTTTCAAGCCACCTTTAGTTAGGCGCATAAACGATTTCATTTCGTTCGCAACCACAAGGCAAGCATCACAACAGTAATTTAGATTTTTACCCTTTGCTAGGTCATCACTTGTACGGCCATTAAAACCAGCGCACTTAGTATGCACCATTCTATCACATAGCCAACAAGTCATTTTTGGCTGCTCAGGTTTTATAACCTGGCACCAATTTTTATAAAAGCAGACAACATTTACGGTTTCCATGTTTATCTAAAATCAGACCACTGTGCACGGAAACACAAAATCTAAACTTTTAAGCGAGCTGTTAAAAGAACCGCACGAGAGCAGTCTGTTCAGGAATGGCTGCATTCAATCGAGCGATGGACTGCCAAATGGAACATAGCCATCAATTGCACTAAGTCGGGATGTGTCACATTTACCTTGCGACCTCAAACCTGCCTAGGTCTTCTCTTTGACAGAAATACCATTGACTACGTCTCATCCCACTGCTTCCTCGGAGTTCAACTTGATCGCTGAGACGCTGAGTTGGAAGGTCCATATAACGCCAGTTAGAGCCAAATCCTCATGGAAACTGAAGCTGGACTGGCTTTTCCTCTCAAGCAAACTCGATATGGCGACAAAGGCATGTCCAGTATGCCCCTGCTGACAGCAAAATCGATATAGCCTGGGGAGCCTCTACTGCCGTACGGGAATCTTGTAGGACCTCCGGTTGCTAGGGAGCTCATATCTGAGCTTAGGGCCAGATTCGCTAGCGCTCGCCCTCTTCGATTGCATCTCCCCGCTCCCAATAGCCAGTGAGATGCATTCCAGTCGCCCGCGACGAGGACTTTGGAACATTGTTGATCCAGAATGCATTTAAATTCATCCGTATTCCATATGAACCTCGGAGGGCAGTATATCGCGCCAAAATTGACTGGGCCATGGCCCGTCTCGATGCCTGCAGACGCGAGTTGTCACCTTGTCAGTGGCTATTGGTGTAAGAGGGAAGTGGACTAGGCTGGATTTGACCAGGATCGCTGCATCACCTTTGGCGTTACCGTCGCTTGGGTCGTTAGCAGTGTTGGACTCAAATCCAAATGTTTTTGGTGCCTGTGCCTCCTTATAATGAATCTCGCTGAGCAGCAGGACATCGATCTCGTAGAATTCCACTTTGGGCAGCTTCGTGGACACGCCATCGGCGTTCCACACTAAGATGCGGAGCGGCATCATTATGGCGCTTGACGCGCTTGTAGAGCTGTGAGCAGATTGATTATTTGCCCCTGCTGCTGTGACTGTTGTTGCTCTTCTTCATCATCATCATCATTAATTCCATCTGCTTCTCTTGAATCGAGCGCAAAGAAATAATATTTTCATTAAGCGTCTGCAGGATGGCTTCAATGCTGCTGCTAGCATCCGTAGAGCGCTGAAGTGCACCCCTAGACGACCTTAGCCGGCTGCGGCTCCTTTGACGGCTGGACTTCTATCATTGGGCTGTTGCTTCTGTTGTAGGTGCGTCAGGCACAGTGGTTGCTTGTGGTGAACAGACCCTTTAGCCATATCTGCATAAGATATGCCGCCTCGAGAAAAGGGGATCTCTTTACCTCGAGCTAAGCCCCGTGAAGTTTGTCGGTCGCTTACCTCGGTTCTTCCAGCCACTCCACGTCTGGGTCTGGATCGCTGCATGAACGCTCGTAGTTTGCTGCAATCCAGATGGTTTTTATTCGGCGGACCTTACCTCTTCCTTAAGCTTCTGGATTACTTGACGGTTTAGACCGTTAATACACTTTAGTAGCGGCATACTTAAAACGTGATTATTCCCGATTATGTTCATCAGAGGAAAAGCTGCCATGCCCGGAGTTTTCTTATGCCCTTACGCTGTTTCGAATATTGGGTGCCATTGATTAGGGCTAGTCGTAATCAGATGTGTGCCATTTATTTGTATTTCAGTGAAGTCAGTGTTTGTTGACTACCACTTGGCACTCGCATGTAAATTGTGTACATTGCGTGGGATAATTTTGTATCCATTTATTTTTAAATTATTAATTGAATTTTGGCAATTTTGTTTAAGAATAGTTTGGGTTAAGTTTCAGTGTTAAAATTGTGTCTGATTCTAAGTATTTTACAATTTCTTTGGGGTGCACTGGATTAAAATTGAAAATTGGATTTAAGTTTAAGCTGTCAAGTAAAAAAGTTAAACAAAAACAAAATCGGGTCGCTAAACATTTAATCATCAACGGAAAATGGAAAATAAAGGTCCACCGCAAAAATCATTGTTGATGAAAGAAATTGCTGGCGTGGGCCCAAGAGAGATTCGTGAGCATTTCATGAAGAACTTGCCGAATAACCTTCTCGCCCCCGTACATCTCCACTTTCTCGCTAATTGGCAATGCATGTTCTACTTCTGTGAGCACGACTCACAGAAGCTCTCTTGTCAGCTCAGTAGCGGATCCCCAACCTTCTGCAGGATGGCAAGATGTCTTTTTTACACCAGATGAAGGAAGAAACAACAAGAAAGCAGGCACAGCCCTACACTCAAAGAAGCCAAAATCTGATCAGCCTTCAATTAACTCCACAAATCGCTTCCAACGCGTAGGCAATGAAGAAGATTTCGATATGGCCGTCGTATCCTCGAGTGACGATGATGGGCCTTGTTCATCGAAAAACGCCCTTAATAGGATAAAGTTAATTATAGTCAGACCATAAAACTCTGTAAGGGTCATGCAACTTATAGTTAGATCTACAATGATTTAAGATAAGGGTTTAAGATATATAGTTTCTAGTGAATCTACTTGGAACCGAGAAGTTGAGCCGACTAATCAAGTCGGGACTCTCAGCACCTCCACGAATAAGCTTACAAATAAAGACTGTTCCAAGCATAGTTCTACGGTTAGCTGGGGACGGTAAATTAATTAAATGTAGTGTACTAGAATAAGGAGGCAATATACGGTTTGCATCCCATTTTAGGCGCCGCAAGGCAAAAAATAAGAATTTTTTTGACCGATTCAATGCGGTCCGAGTGGACTACGTTTTATTGACTTCAAACAGGTTATCCATACTACACATACTGACTATCGAAATAAAAAAGGTTTAAGGCATGTAAGGATCGTCAAATTCCTTAGACCACCTTTTTATAAAACCGAGCACACCCCTGGCCTTATTGACAATAGTCGAAATATGGTCAAAAAATTATAGTTTCGGGTCCAGAAGAACACCAAGATCATCAACCCGTGTTATTCTGTCCAAAGGTCACCAAGGGTTGACATGAGAAAAGGTCATAACTTTACAATTCACTAAAGTTAGTGTAGATGACATCTGCTTGAAGATTATTTTTGAAGCCCTGTATTACGAAAGAAGTTAGCTCCAAGAGGTTAGTGGTGATATGATTGATCTGCAAAGGTGGTGCAAATGAGGAGTGATAACATTTTAATTTTTTATTCCAGAGATAAGGTAAACAGTTTCAGTAGAGGCTTCCGCCAGGGATTCCGTCGGGACCTGGGGAATAGACAGGTTTAACACACTGAAGATCGTTAAGCTGTGAGCTTTCGTTTATAGTGGGGCAAAATATTAGATTCGACTTAGATACCGCATAAGAGCTGTTCGGAACGAGGTAACGTAGAATATGTTGTTTGAAAAAACTTTGCAAATAGATCGGCTATTGCCTGATCCGATGTTACCGTAGTGTTTTCAAAAAATAGCGAAGAAGGGTAAGAAATTGCTTTTCGCTTCGTGCTAACGAAATTATAAAACTGTTTCGGATCCAGTTCGAACTGGAAATTACAACGGTTTAAATAATTCATGTAGCACTGAAAATTAAGCACGGTAAAGTTTAACCGAGCGCTTACATTTGTAGATGGTCTGAGAACCGGTATTTTTAAATTTTGTATACAGTCCTAGGTGTGTCAACTTTTTATTAAACCAAGCAGGTTTAGAGATTGACGGAGTCAAAAAATGATTTAAATTCTGTATATTGCTTGCATCCGTCATTATGTTGCAGGAGTTTTGTATTTTTTTATTTATACTTTATACGTGGTAGCTGAAAACTCCTTTGTCACCTTGTTCTCTATTAATTCAGCCCTAGCACGCGCCGGCAAACAAGAGGTAGCTGTACAAAACTATAATACAAATATAACAATTAACATTATAACAATTATGAGAATATCATCATCTCCTGGTTCTCGTCAAGGGGGGCCGTATGATAAGGTCCTTCAGCTGTCTTCTGTGGAGCCTTCTTCGTGGGCGAGGTCCAAATCTGACAAACATACCTCCATATTGGCGCTATAATTTCCTTGTAAATTATCACCTTGTTGGAGAGTGGCAATTTACTTCGCGAATTAATTAGCCAGAAGTGCATACGCACTCTCAGGCATGTCGTAGCCACATTATGCTTATTTGACAGGGCCGAGTGGAATCAGGAGGCCGATCTATGGTGCAGGAAGCGTATTCTTAATTTAAAGCAGGATACCGGAGTGCCACACCCGATCGAACGCCTCACGTACATCCAGGAAGAGTGCGTTGCAGTACTCCTTGTTTTCGAAAGCCGATAGGATTTGCTCGACCACTCTGTGTAGTTGTTCTACCGCACAGTGACCAGCACGAAAACCAAACTGATGCTCGGGCAGGATACCCTTCGCTTCCATAATCCTGACCATCCGACTGATTGCCAGTCTCTCGAAATAGAAGGGAGTAGACTGATTGGACGGTAGGATTCAGGGTTCTTTTCAGGCTTTCCAGGTTTGTGAATCATGGAAATAATACCGAGCTTCCACTGTGGAGGGAAGTATTGCAGCCTCACCATAGGGTTGAATAACAACGTAATGTAGAGGATCGCACATCTCGGTAGTGCCTTTATAGTGGAGTTGCAGATCATGCCCTGGAGCTTTTTTGCGGTTTTGTTTGGCGATGACGTCAGCAATATCGCTGGGGGTGATCGGTTGCATAAGCAAGTCCATTTGGAGCGCTTGGGACAGCTGGTCGTGGTTCAAAGGCTGGAATCGCTCCGCGAGATGAACAGCAAACACTTCGGCTTGCTCTAGATCAGTCCGGCACCATGCACCACTATTATCAGCCAGTGGCGCTGCGTCGCGAGTGCGTCGCATCACATTCGGTAGCAGTGTTGGCAAGCCTGTCGTCGAACCAAGCTGATTTATGCTCGACCAATGCGCGATGTATCACACTCCTTGCTGTGTTCCTATCAGCTTTGTCCAGTGGGTGGGGAGACCTCATCCATCTTTTGCGTAAACGCCTTTTCTCAGCTATAAGGAGCAGAATCTCTCTGGTGATCGGCTGCTGTGGGCCTCTGCACCGGGCTAGGAGGTGCAAGTCTGGCTGCAGCCTTGATATTATGGGTGAGAGTATGAACAGCTTCTTCTAGGTCCCTTTCTGATTAAAACTCAGAGAGTACTCAAGATGCTCATGAAATTGTTCCAGGTCAGTGTGCCTACCGATTAGTCTCTCCATCTTCGGTTAAGCTGTAGCTGTTACATCTAGTGTTATTATAAGCGATAGGTGTTCGGAGCAGAGCTCAGCAACGGACCGTATCTCAGCATGCATGTCCAGTATGCCCCTGCTGACAGCAAAATCTATGTAGCCTGGGGCGCCTCTACTGCCGTACGAGAATCTTGTAGGACCGCCGGTTGCTAGGGAGCTCATATCTAAGCTTAGGACCAGATTCGCTAGCGTTCGCCCTCTTCAATTGCATCTCGCGACGAGAACATTGTTGATCCAGAATGCATTTAAATTCGCCCGTATTCCAAGTGAATCTCGGAGGTATCGCGCCAAAATTGACAGGGCCATGGTCCGTCTCGATGGCTACAGGCGCGAGTTACACGTTGGCTGGACTAGGCTGCACTTGACCTTTGGCGTTACCGTCGCTCGGGCAGTGTAGGACTCAAATCCAAATATTTTGGTTCCGCAAACATGAACCGATTTAGGTAACCGCTACCTCCGTACACATACACAAACATATATGTGGCAAACATGGCAGAAAACATTTGCCAACTGCCATCAGCACCGACTGCACTGCACTGCCAGTGAAAGCCTTTCTCTCGAGCCCGGCAATTAATGGCCCAAATGGCAGAAGGGCAGTCAGCGGAAGTTTTGATGGCAGTGGGTGGTCATGCGAATACCCTTGAGTATAGTTAAGTCAGTTTGGACCAGTTTTAAGTTTCATTAAAGTTGTCGCAAATTTGAATATTATTTTCATATAACCCTCTGAATATAACCAAAATTTAACCGAGCTCGCTTTATTCATGAATTCATGAATTCCTGCGGGGACCCAAGGACCTCCTGTGTGGAAGGCAAGCACCTGCGCCCAATTGTTAGGCCCTGCACGAGGGTATGGAAATTCGGAAAACGCAGGTGGAACATGGAATATTTGCTTGCCTACGCTTGCACACATGCATGCATGAGCAGGATATGCGGCTTTCCCCTTCCCCTTCCATTTTCATTTCCACTTCCCCCACCCTTCATTGGCCCCCTCTTTCGCTTTCACTGGCAACATGAATACTCGTATAAACAAATTTACACGAACGAAGTTGCATCACTTTGGCATTTGCCAATTGGAGTTTCGAGTTCGTATTTGTATTCATACGTGAGTGTGTTCGTGCAGAGCGTGTGTGTGCGCATCAAAGGTCCTGCTTTGAAAAATAATTCACTTATTGCGAATTAGTTAAGACGAAAATAACTGGATTGTTTTAACCAATTGGTTTTTTCAATCTTAACGCTTGAATCTATGATAAAAATGCATTTCGAGCTGAACTCTGCAACTCTGTTAAATGACACTTATTGACATCGCTTAATTGGCCGAAAAGGAAACAGTGGAAGCGCATTAATGCACTCATTCCCTTTCAGTCGACTAAATGAAATTAAAAAAGCGTCAATTAATCCTATCAGTTGTCGGCCATCGGAATTAAAGTGGACAATCAGGTTGAGGGCTGTCATTAATGAGGTTTCAAGGATTATCCTTTTGACACATTGCTGACTCGCATTTAATTCAATTTGTATCTTGATTTACAGTGTTTTCTGTATGTAAGGACTTTTCTACCATTTCAGTTTTTAAAAGTCTTTAAGGACTGGATTTTACAGTGCCTCCTTGCAATGAGTCTAGCTGAGCAGCAGGACATCGATCTCTTAGCGCCGCAAAAAGCATTCCACGTCAAGCAGCTTCGGCGTTCCCACTAAGCTGCTCAGCGGCATCATTATGGCGCTTGACGGGCTTGGAGAGCAGTTGACAAACAATGACAATGCAGACGAAGATTACCGCTAAGAGAGCTGAAGAGAACGTGACCTACGTACATAGAAGCAACAACGATAACTTCAAGGGCAAATCTAAGGCGAAACACAACGAAGGCAAAGGTAAAGGCATTCAGAATAGGTACGCATTGTGGCTTGCGAAACCATTACTCTGATGAATGCAAATACAAAGGCTATGACTGTCGTAATTGTGACAAAAGATGGGAATCTGGCAAAATTAAAATCTGTAAACCATGTATCAAAGTTAAATAATTTCAATGTTATTCCAAATACTAATGAAATTTATCAAAGTTTTTCAGTATTAAATGTGGCTTCAACTACTACTATTTGTGATGCATATACGTTACCTGTAATTATTGATGGATGCCACATGAATGTTGTTTGCACATTGATTCCAAAAGCTACATATGAAAAAGCAATTATGAAGCGGACTAAGAAAATGTAAAGTGCCGTTTGTAAATTATAATGGTAACACTATCGAAATTATTGGTGAGTACGATGCAATGATTAAATATCGAGGCATAAAAAAACAAATGATAGTCGAAGTTACAAATACAACGTGTCCAGCTTTGCTTGGTAGGACATTTTTAAGAGCCTTTAACTTTGATTTAGTATAGGTAAGCGGCATAAATGTGAACAATACTCTGTATTTACAGAACAAATTAAAAATTCATTTTCAGAAGTATTTAAACCCTTTACCCGAACGCATGTAAAGTAACATTGAATTTAGAGGATGGCTCTAAACCAATATTTTTCAAGGCAAGGCATTTACCACTAACATGAAAGATAAAATTGAACAAAAGCTAAGAGATATAATTGCCTTAGGTTTTTAGGGCACGTTGACAGTTCTGATTGGGGAACTCCATTGGTGCCAATCAAAAACCCGATGGTGATATTAAATAATAATAATCGAAATAAGCGGTAAATGGACGACCATACGGTACTTGTTACAGAAGACGAAAACAAGTTACCGTTTACTGCTCAAAGGGAAAGATAAGACAAAAACCAACCGTATTTTGGAATTAAAACAACAACATGATATTGCTGTGACTGGTGCTAGTTTGCAGGAACATATAATAAATTTTTTAAAATGTGCTTAGAAGGTTGAAGTCAGTAGGACTTAAATTAAATGCCCATAAATGTGAATTTTTCAAGTCCAAGATCCGTTATTTGGAATTTTCTATCGATAAAAACGGTCTGAGCAAAAACAAAGACAGGGTATCCTGTGTGTTATCAGCACCGACACCTAAAAATATATCACAGCTTTTTTTTCATAGGACTGCCTAATTACTATTCAAAATTTGTGAATAATTTTGCAAAGATAATGAGTCCGTTGTATAAATTATGGCGAAAAGACGTATCATTTCAATGGCCCGATAGTTGTGAACACTCATACATCAAAATAAAAGAACAGATAACTTCTGATCAGGGCACTATCAAAAAGTAAAATCAATTACAGCACACTTGATAAAGAAGCTCTTGCTATTGTATATAGCGCAATGAAATTGAAACAATATCTGTTAGGTTTGAAATTCATTTTGAAAACTGACCACAAACCTCTGGTTGGTATATTTGTAGATAAGAAAGGATTGCCACTTATGGCATGTGCACGATTGCAAAGATGGGCATTAATCATATCACATTTTCAATTCACAATTGAACACATTAAAGATTTGCCGAATGAAGCAGATAGCTTGTCAAGAAATCCGCAAATCGGAGGAATAATAAGAATGATGATTTTAATTATGTCAACTTTGTACAATCAAACAGTCCATGCAAATTGAATTTCATCTGTATTGCTCGTGAAACACGACATGATTCGATCTTTTCAAAGGCGTGTGAATCTTTAAAATTTGGATCACAAAAAAAATTTAATAAATATATATTTGGTAGCTTCATCAATAAGGCCAATGAATTGTCTGTAAAGCAAATGGACAAATTGGGAGCAGAATCCATGTAGATTTTGCAGGGCCAATTAAAAATCATTACTTAATGGTTGTAGTTTGTTCGTATTCCAAATTGTTTGAGGTTTTCAAGACAAAAGACATTACATCATCATTCACAATATCTGCATTACGATAATAGTTCTGTAGAAATGGCTTAGTTGATACATTAGTTTCCGATAACGGAAAACAATTCACGTCTGAAGAATTTAAAATATTTAAGACCATTAATAGTTTAAATCACATATTGACATCGCCTAGTCATCCAGCAACTAATGGCCAAACAGAGATTGCCGTCAAAACAGTAAAAAGTCCCTTTATGCAAGCATGAATTTTAACAAAAACTGTGATTTTGACATCACATTAAATAGATTTCTTATGGATTATAGGAACACAATTCATCGTACAACTGGGGAATCACCTGCTAAATTATTTCTAGGTCGAATGTTGAAAACACGATTTTCCTTGTTTAAACCACCTTTGATTACAGAACACATAAAACAACAACAAGACAAAAGTATTAGAAATTATAAAGGTGAAATGTTAGTTTTTCGAAAGGTCAACAAGTTATGGTCAGGGGCCTGAAATGCTGCTGCTAGCATCCGTCGAGCGCTGAAGTGCACCCCTAGACGACCTTAGCCGGCTGCGGCTCCTTTGACGACTGGACTTCTATCATTGGGCTGTTGCTTCTGTTGTAGGTGCGTCAGGCTCAGTGGTTGCTTGTGGTGAACAGACCCTTTAGCCATATCTGCATAAGATATGCCGCCTCGAGAAGAGGGGATCTCTTTACCTCCAGCTAAGCCCCGTGAAGTTTGTCGGTCGCTTACCTCTGTTCTTCCAGCCACTCCACTTGTGGGTCTGGATCGCTGCATGAACGCTTGTACTTTGCTGCAACCTTTATAGTTTGCAGGATGCTGACCACCACAGTTGTAGCAAGTGCACAGCTCGATGCGTGGCCTAGGACAGTCCTTGGCTGGGTGTTCGCCGTCACATTTCACACAAATGTGGGCCTTACGGCAGTATTTGGCTGTGTGGCCAAACTGCTGACAACGATGGCATTGAATTATAGCGTTACGCTTGCGGAGAGGTTCAATAAATACTCTCATATGGCATAGTGTCTTTAGTGTTGCCAGTATCTCCTTATTGTTTGCCGCAGCAGCAATATATATGTCTAGCACCTTGTGACCGATTTTTTCCAGCTCTTCCTTGTTCTGGCAATGTAGCGTTCTGTGCAGGCCTTTCACGCATACCTGTCTTCTAGAGCCAGTTGACTATGCTGGGAAATGTGTTAGCGTCAGCAGCGTAAAGCCTCAGGACCCCGCCCATTGACGCCCTAGCCTTAACCTTTTTAATGTCCACTATTTTTTCGATACGTTGTCTATAGGAGGGGGCTTGGACTGCGCCTTGTTGAGTGAGCTGGTGATACCAGCGGAGGCTGCATTCTGCTTGGCCACAGAGATCGTTAATATCATTGCCTACTTCTTTGTCGACTGAGAGATGCGCAATTAAACAAAAGCGGTTTGAGTTGCCGCCATGGCTAGGTTGTGTTGACGAAGGGTTTTCACATTGTTTGCCGATATTGGATTTTTTTTTCAACATTTATTATTCATTAATCTTAAAGTCACTAGGAATCGTTCAGTTTCTTCTGAACTTATTCTATTGTGTAGCTTAAAAGATAATATTATAGGATCTGTTCCTTAATTATAATGCATACAAATGTACCGTGGAGAGATTCATGGGGATGTATTCTCTTCAGACGTCGGAGAGAAATAGGGTCAACTAGATCATTCGCCAACGTGTTCGAGTGGGCGCTAAGTCTGTTGGCATATCGGCTGCTGTGGAAGTTTATTTGGTCTCCCAGTGGGACAACTTTAAAGTCCCTTTCGATGACTTGGTTGCTCACATTGTATTGTATTACTCTAAGCCTATTGAGCTGAGTCTTAGAGGCAGTCTCCCACACTTGGATAGCGTAGGTCAGTGTTCGACCTAATATGTCTTTTATTAAGAGAGCCTTTGTCGCCATATCGAGTTTGCTTGAGAGGAAAAGCCAGTCCAGCTTTATCAGTTTCCATGAGGATTTGACTCTAACTGGCGTTATATGGACCTTCCAACTCAACGTCCGATCAAGGTGAACTCCGAGGTAGCACTGGGATGAGACGTAGTCAGGGCTATTTCCGTCAAAGACTAGACCTAGGCAGTCTATTTGGCTCGACTGCATGCAGCCATTCCTGAACTCCATTGGAAGCGAACTGCAAGTATGAGTGTGACGCAAGCATGGCGGTGTCATCAGCGTAGATGGCCAGGAGCAGCTGAGTAGTGGAGGCTTTATTGGTGTTGTTGACGGGAGTTGGCATGTCAGCAGTGTACAGGATATGCAGGAAGGGCCCAAGCACATGAATGTGTTCCATGCTTGACCGAGAGTCTCGTACTGCAACATCGAAGGTCCGATCAGCGAGGAAGGAGCTGAGGATGGCACAATGGTCTGCTGGGAGGAGATCTTTCATTTTATATCGCAGGCCTTCGGCCACACCTTATCAAACGCTTGTTTTAAGTCCAAAAATATGGCGACTGTGTAAAGCTTCTGCTAAAAGCCATCCGTTATGTGCTTTACAAGGCGATGAATTTGTTCGGGGCAACCATGAGACTTCCTGAAACCGAATTGGTATTGTGGGATGTGCTCTGTTACCTGGGGCAGTTCCATCAAGCGGATAAGCAAAATTCTCTCAAAAACTTTGGAGAAAGTTGGTAGCAGGCTTATCGGGCGGTATGAGTCGATCTGTGTTGGTGACTTTCCAGCTTTGAGGATCATTACAATGCGCGCACGCTTCAATTGCCTGGGGAAGTAACCTAAGTTTAGCATGGAATTAAATATTTTCACAAGAGCAAGCACTCCTTTGCGTGGTAGAAATTTCGCAGTTCGGTTGTCTATGCCATCGTAACCAGGGGTTTTTTTGGGTTGCAAAGCCTTTTGTTGCATCAATACTTCCTGTAGTGAGGTATGTCTTATAGGGCGTTTCTGAGCAGTCGGAGTATCCAAAAAATTTGCGATGGTTTTACGATTGGTGTCGTCCGTTAAAAAAAGGGCATGAAGGTGGAGGACAGGTGTGAAGCAAAAGCACTTGCTTTCCCATCATCCGTCTTAAGCCAGATGCCACCTTGATCCTGAATTGTCCACTATATTTTCGATGCTCTGCATCATCAGGCATACGTCGTCTACGCCCTCCATTACTATAGGAGGTGGTTTGGACTGCGCCTTGTTGAGTGAGCTAGTGGTAGCAATAGTAGCTTGATGACTGGTACTGGGCTGATCATACAGACCGCCAATGTCATTGTCTACTTGTTGGTCGGCTGTGAGATGCGCAAGTAAACCAAATTGGTTTGAGTTGCCTGTTATCTAGGTTCTGTAGACGAAGGGTTTTCCCCTTGTTTGCCGATACTTGATTTGTATTTTTTCCCGTCAGTCTCTGGAGAGACGAGACTTTCGCTTGATGTTTTGAAAGCGCTGCCAGGCCATGTAGCTGGGGTCCGCAGTAGCTAATGATTCATCAGCCGCAGAACTTTCACTTGAATAATTCATTATATATAAGGGATCATTGACGGCCCTTGAATTGCTATTTGTAGACAAGGCACAGTCTTTTTTCGGCAAGTTTTTCAGCAATTGCTTGCGAATTTCTCCCGGACCCACGCCAGCAATTTTCTTCATCAATGTATAATCTAGTGGTTTTTGCGAGTTTTAGGTCTTTGTGCAGGGTGGTGATTCGCACAAACCACTCGCAGCCGGTCATGAGTCATGCGACCTTATTTTGGATAGCCTGGATCCTTTTGATTTGGCTGTCGCATGCCAAGCCCCAGATATGTCACCCATACTTCCAGTTCGGTGCTCAGATCTGTTTGTAAATTGTCAGCTTGTTGGATAGCGACAATTTACTGCGCGAGCCAAGTAGCCAGTAGTGCTTCGCCACCTTAGCACGTAGCCGCGTTCTGATGTCGGTCACATGCTTGGCAAATGTGAGTCTGCGATCCAGAAGCACTCCAAGGTATTTTGCTGCGTTCGGCTGTGGTACGGAGGCAGTGTTGAGGGGCAGTGTAGACTCCAGTTGCAATTGGAATACCTCCAGGTTAGTACTCCTAGTGATAAGCCGCTCCATCTTAGGGTAGCATATTGCCCCCGCATCCAGCGTAATTACCAGAGGCGGGTTGTCGGAGCTTAGCTCAACAACCGCACTTATGTTAGCGTGGATGCCAAGCACACCCTTTGTCAATGCAAAATCAATGTACCCTGGTGAGCCTCTACTGCCGTATTTGTTGGTCCTCCTGTTGCTAGCGAGTCCTCCTCGGAGTGTATGACGAGATTCGCTAGTACAATGTGCAATGCCTCTTTGGTTGCTCCTTTCCGCACCCCAGAGCCAGTGGGACGCGTTCCAATCGGCCGCAACGATGAATTTCGTCTGGAACTCTTCCAAAATGACCTTCAACTCGTCCGTAGTCCACGCAAATCTCGGTGGGCAGTAGACCGCTCCAAAACTTATAGGACCAAGTGCCGTTTCAATAGCCGCCGGCGCAAGTTGCACCTTGTCAGTGGTTATTGGTGTTAGCGGGAAGTGGGCAAGGCTAGATTTGATCAAGATAGCTGCCCCGCCTTTGGCGTTGAGAGCACTCGGATCATTGGCAGTGTAAGCTACAAAGCCAAATAGCTAGGACAGAGACGCCTGTCCTCTTGCAGTGTGTCTCGCTGAGCAGTAACACATCGATTTCGTAACGCCGCACGAAGCACTCCATTTCAGGCAACTTCGTGGATACGCCGTCGGCGTTCCACACCACACAGACTCTATACGGTCTGTCCTCCTTCTGCTGGTAGCAATGAAACTCGTATTGCTCTTCCCAAAGCCAGCTGAAGATATTCGAAACGTACTTGCACCAGCAGCGTAAAGTCGCATGACACCACCCAGCGATGCTCTAGCTTCGACCTTGCTAATATCAGCCAACATTTTAATTCCCAACATCAGCAAGTTGTTGGGCTGCTCGTCACTTCCAAGTTCACATTCCATGTTAGCTGGCGTGTCCGCGAGGAGCCCGAAACGATTTGATCGGCCATTGTAGCTAGCTTGGGAGATATCATCCTTCTTGCCAGGCTTCAATTTCTTCCTCTCAAGATATGGAGAAGCGCCTGGTATTGTCTTACGCCTGCGTCACCCGAAGACCAGCTGGGGATCCATTGGCGCTCGAAAAAAGGCCAGTAGTCGGAGACGGCTGTCGGTTGACCGCTTTTCTAAGCGACTCGCCAAGAACCTCTTTGTTTCTAATTGTTTTCATACTGTCTCTAGCTTTCGTTTTTAGAGCACGCCTGAAAGTATGAATCAAATCACCAGGGTCATAGCCATAACTCGAACCCTGGGTAGTTGGAGCTATAAGATCAACAGCTGATTTTTGTGCACAAGCGATCGCGCGGATCCCCACTGATTACTGATAGTGACCTGATGGGTACGATATTTAACCCAACCTATTTGCGATATGTGCCAGTTTTCTGGACTTGTTCATAAGTTTTTACCACGAAAACTAATTTCACTTTTTCCACTTTTCAGCTGCGTATTGTTGGACACGAATCCGCAACTATAGGACCCAGCAATGTGTAATTTTTAATGATTTTTATTTGAATTTTTGGTTTGAATTTTAAAAGATCATAATTTAAACTCCTATTCAAATTTCAAAACTTGCATCAATCTCATTAATTTAACTTGACCATATCAACGTAAACTTGGGCCGAACTTTACGCGCATCATGGATTGGATTAAGGTCGTGAGTACAACAAAACAACAAAATCAAATATTTATACGGTGCGTGCTTTGGTCACGCACAAAGAGGACGCAAAGTTAACTAACGGGACATCTAGTTGGACTAGAGCGGGCTACGCGGCCTATAAATGGACAGCGTGCAGCTCGGGGCAGTCAGTCACAACACGCGAAGAGCCATACCCGAGAATAGTCGTCGACAGGACAGACAGTCGAAACAGAGTCCGAAGGCGACAGTAAGCTTGAACGCACGCAAAGGACGGTCAGTGAAGAAGGAGTCAGGCAGTGAGAAACTTGCAGGACCAAGAAGGAAAGACAAGCACTGCAAGTAAAGATCGATCCTTGGAGCAGGAGAAAGAAAGACCTGGCGTGGTTAGAAGGGACAGTGTCAGTGGTCAGCACAGGTGGTCCCAGGAAAAGCAAAATGGCAAAACAACTGTTTTTCTAAACAAATTAAGTCATTTTTGGCGGTGTGTGTGCGTTAGAGTAGACTTATCAAAAAGAAATTTACAAAACTAATATAAATATGTAATACTTTCAAAAACTTTTTCAAAACTGTGGCCTGCGTCTGCGACTGCGTCTATGTCACTAGAATCTGTATGCTCAATCTCAACCTTCAAACTTTTTTAGTTCCTGAGATCTCGACGTTCATACGGACGGACAGACAGAAGGACATGTCCACATCGACTCGGCTATTGATATTCAGCAAGAATATATATATAATTTACATGGTTGAAAACGCTTCCTTCTAGGAGTTACATACTTTTCAACAAATCTGGTATACACTATTACTATATATATATATATATAATTGCAAATAAATGGTTGCAATAAATAGTTTTGAGTCTATTAAATGGACCGTTCCGAATATGAACTAAGACCAACGCTGAAAATTAAGTTTTGCCAAAATAAAACGAATCAAAATTTCGGGATCGATTGTGTTGTTTATTGATTAACGTTCAGCTTAAGACTAAAAATCAAATGAAAGTGAAAATGAGGAGAAGCCTCTGTGCTTAAAGAATATGTTAGTGTTTTTGGGAGAGCATTGCTCTTAGATGCTTAAGTATTTTGAGAGAGCATTGCTCTTGGATTCTTAAGTGGAGGAGAAGCCTCAGAGAGAGCAGGCAGACTTTAAGATTTGTTTACAAGAATGGCTAAGTGCCGCTGTCAAAGAATTTGTTTATTAGAATGCATACTGCGCAGATGGCATACAGTATGGGGGTGTCAATATAATTAAACCAAAATGCAGAGTGGATATTTTTGTTATTTGATCCACATTAGCATGGTGGTCACTTATTGTTTACGTTATGATCTGGATGCGGCTTTTCAATATGTTTACTCTACGTTATGTGGTTTTGTATGTGAATATGTCACTTCCCTTCCCTTAAAGAGAAGCCTATACTTGGGCTGGGATTGATGGATATAGTAGGGGTAATGGAACGTCTTCCATTTCTATTTGTTGTGCTGTGTTTTGATTTTGATTTTTTCTTAATTTTAGTTTTGCATACAGCATCATGAATGGGTTAAATGATACGTATCTTAAATATAAGTACAATAAAATAAGTATAATGATGACAGTAGTCATAAATATGTAAAGTGTAATATTGTTTTGTGAAATCATTTCATTAATGTCGTTGTGTTTAACAGTTTTTATTTTTGTTTTGTTAAGTGGTGTGTATAATGGTGTCAAATCTATTTCTGGTTTAAAGAGATTTTCACTTAAAATTATGCTATTGATTTGTTTAATGTTTAATAATGTTGGTGACACACTCATTGTTTATTTCTTTATTTTCGTTATTGTAAACTTTATTTTCTCTTTCAAAATATGATTGTGTGTCTGTGTATTCTAGCTGATAGCCGTTCGAGTCTGGGTAAGGGATTATTTTTACTGTATTTATTTATGAAAAGTTAATAGGTATGTGAGATATGATTAATAATTGGTTATCATTGTAATTAATCCAAGTGGATGTTTTAATGTTTAAAATATTTTGGCTGTTTACATTCTCAAGTTTATCGTAGTTTAGTAGTTTGGGATTAAATAGACCGAGTCTGGAAAGCTGCATTCCCATTTCCACATCTTCTATGTATTCTGTAAACTGCATGAGTTCATATAAAAGACTGTTAATGATGTTGCTGTCGTTTTCATAATTCTGTATCTTTTGCATTCCGTCATTTATTAATTGAATAGCGTCATTGAGTTCATGTAAATTTACCGAGTTATGGGCGTTTGTTTCAAGTTTCCTCTGTATATCCACTCGATCATTTTCGTCAAGTGTGCCAAATAGGTATTTAAAAACTGAACCTACAATGTTAATAAGTCCCCGTTTATTTCTATGTCGCAAGGCTATTCCAGCTAGTTCTCTTCTCATTTTGTTGTATAAAAATTTGACCTGGGGTGCATGGTAGTCGGTACGTAGTCTTTGCTCAAAATAATCAGCTATGGTGTCTATTTCAGTTAAATTGATTCTCAAGCAATGATGTTCAAAGGATGATGGTATCTGGACTGGTTTATCAGAAAAAAGGAGATATCCGTGGTTTGTGTCAATATTATTAATTTCAATTTGTTGTCCATGAACTGTTGTGATCAGCATCAGCAACAATGTTATCAAGTGCCAGGTGCCTGTGAAATTGAGAGCTGATTATTTTTCTTTCGTTTTTTGAATTGTGTTTTGTAGTAGTGAGTAATTCTATTTCTATTAGTAATTTTATAATGATCAGAGTCAGTCTGCTCCACATTTTTTGTTGGCTTAAAAGGATTTTCTAATTTGCCTTTCTGTAGTGGACCTTTTCTGTATCTTGTGTCGACTTCGTACTCCACTCTGTCATTATTTATTTTGTTTATTTTGTTTTCTTTGTTTTGTTGGGTATCTAATATTGGTTGTCCAGCGTAGAGAAATATGTGTGCAGGGGTCTGTCCAGTGGTGTCGTGTTTGGTTTTATGATTGTATATGTTAAGTACTGTTTCCATTTTGCTCAATTTGGTTTCTTCGCCATCGGATGTTTTGATTATGCGAATCTTTTCATTAATTGTTTTATGTAGTCTTTCTATGTCCGCCACACCAGTTTTTGTTGTGTTAAGCTGCAATTCGACTTCCTCACTCTCCAGCCATCTCTTGAGGGCTAAACTGGAAAATGCGCCGTCTCTGTCCGCCTTTAGTAACTTTGGCTTGCCAAGCTGGTTGAATATGCGCATAAGCGCGTTTTTGCATTCTATCCAGTCTTTTGTTTTTATTTCTTCGAATAAATTTCGAATAAATGTCTATGCAACTAACGTAATGTTTGCCTTCGGATGAGTAAATGTCTATCATGAATTTTTCGCGGCAATGTTCTGGTTTGGGTGTGGTTTTCATTGGCATGTCTGTATTTCGGTGCTCTGTTTTTGCCAGATTGCAAATACTGCACTCATTTATTATATTCTGAATAAGTAGCTGGCTATTAGGGAAATAGTAAGTTTCTCCGAAAAGTTTAGTAGTTTTCTGTATGCCTGGGTGTAGAAGTTTTTCATGAACAGTCAAGATCAATTCCTTAAATTCCGCATAAGTGGTTATGTTTTTTAACAAAATCGTGCTACGCAGGATTTTTGTATATTTGGTGTTTATGGCTAATTTATGTGCGGCCTGAATGACTTCGAAATCAGCGTCACTCTCAATATACAACGCACTTTTCTTACCACAAAAATGGTCTATCAAATATTGTTCGGCTTTTTCCCTGGTCATAATGTCGTAAAATATTTGGGTGATGTGTTTTTTGAAATATTTCGTAACTTTAATGTCTGGTGGTCCTTTTGAAAATATAACTTGTCTGTTAAATGTATTTAGAGGTCTTTCTGTAATAAAAATTAAATCACTATTGTCCTCTTCTGCACTATGTTGGGTTTGCATCCGCCACGCAATTTTCTTTTCCTTTTATATATTTTATATCAAAATCGAATTCGGATAATTTTACTCTCCATCGGGTCAGTTTTGAATTTGGGTCTTTCATACGGTACAACCAGCTCAATGGTTGATGGTCACTGGATATTTCAAAGTGTCTTCCAAGTAGGTAGTGTCGAAAAGTCTTTGTCGCCCATACAATTGCTAAGAGTTCTTTTTCAATTGTGCTGTAATTTATTTCGTGTTCATTAAGTGTTCGGCTAATGTAGCTAAGTGGGTGTCCATCTTGTGACAGTACTGCCCCCAAAGCGACATCACTTGCGTCTGTGGTTAAAGTGAATTTCTTTGTAAAGTCGGGTACTTTAAGAATTGGGTCTTCTGATATTAGATATTTTAATTTTTTAAATGCAGAGTCATATTCTGGGTTGGTAGTGTCAATTTTCATGTTCTTTTTTAAACACTTAGTCATGGGTTTGGCTATGTCTGCAAAGTTTGGAATAAATTTACGATAATATCCTATCAGTCCAAGAAAAGCTTTTATTTCTTTTGGTTTAGTGGGAATTGGATATTTTTGAATGGCTTCAATTTTTTCAGGGTTTGGTTTTATTCCATCTGGTGTTAGAACATGTCCTAAAAATGTGGTTTCTTGCTTGAGAAACTCACATTTGTCAAGCTGTAATTTAAGGTTGGCTTTTGCTAATTTTTCGAAAACTAGTCCGAGCGATTGCAGGTGTTCATCAAGGGATGTCGAGAATACAATTATGTCGTCCAAATACACAAGACAGTGTTTGTTTAAGAGTGGTCTTAAAATATCATTCATGCACCGTTGAAAGGTGGCTGGCGCGTTTTTTAATCCGAATGGCATGCGCAAATATTCATAATGACCGTGCTTGGTAGAAAAGGCTGTCTTTGAAACTGATTCTGGATCCATTTCGATCTGGTGGAAACCCTTTGCCAAGTCTATAGTTGTGAAGTAATTACATCTGCCCAATTTTCCCAAGATTTCGTCCATGTTTGGGATTGGGTGTCTGTCTCCTACTGTTATTTCATTTAATTTTCGGTAGTCTATTAAATTCTAAATTTCTGTTTGCCTGATGCATCTTGTTTCTTTGGAACCACCCAGATGGGGCTATTGTAAGGTGAATTACTGGTACGTATAATACCTTGATTTAGCATATCTTGTATTTGGCTTTCGACCTCCTGTTCATAAGCCTGTGGGTAACTGTATTTAGAGTAAAGTGGTAGATTGTGCCCTTTATTGATAGTATGTTTGGTTTGATTAGTAAATGTCAACTTATCACCTTCATGGTACTGTATGTCATGGTATTGCTGCAGGAGTGCGCACAATCTTTGTTTTTCTTCGTTATTTAAATGTTCCAATCTGTATAGGTCTGATTCTAAAATGGGTGAAATTTTATTTGGCTGTCTGAGCATGGTGTCAGGTATCATATTTACATTTTGAAAATGACTCTGTTCATGTGTTGCTATTCCTTCTATTAATTTGTATTTGTTGTTGTAAAGAGTTACCTCTTGATCGCGGTAACTTATTGTTGCTTTTGCTTCTGCTAAAAGTTTTCTTCCTAATAAAAGATCGTAATTCTCAGAGAAAGGGTGCAATAAAAATTCATTTGTTGTTGGGAACAAAATCTTTGAAGGTATGGTTATACTTTTGTTGACAATGAGCGGTCCATTGCTGGTATGAATAAGAGTATTAGTATTCTGGATTGGTATGTCAAATATATTTTTAGATGTCATGTTAACTGTTGATCCGGTATCAATAAGGCATTTCAAATTATTTTCTTTGTATTTAATTGTTATATATTGGGGTTTTCCAAGGCTTGTGGCTGAAAATTTTCGGCCTGTTCAACATTGGGTTCTTGGTTGTCATTGTTTGTCTCGTCTGTATTAATCTGCTGTAACTGTTGTGTTCTTTGTAAATTTTGGTTGTTTTCGTCAATTTGATATTGATTTTCTGGATAATAGTCTGAATGGTCGTAAGTTGGATAATAAAAATAGTCATATGGAACACACTGCTGATAAAAAGCGTCCTCTTGATATAATGTTTCGCCAACACTCATCCCAGTCTGTCCACTATTAGCTGGTCTTAATCGTTTTATTGGTCGATTGGGTACATAGGAACTTGAATTTTGTGTTGATTGTTTATTTTGATATTGGGGTTGTTGTCCGAACCTATTCTGATCGAATGCATTGTTTCGATTGGTGTTAAAAATTGGTCGAGATGTAAAGTTTGTACGTTGATTTGGTTGAAAAGCATTGTTTTGTTGGCTTGGTTGGAAAACATTGTTTTGTTGGCTTGGTTGAAAAACATTGTTTGGATTAGGGTGGTAGGGTATTGGATGACGATTAGGGTGGTAGGGTATTGGATGACGATAAAGTGGGTTATTAGTTGGTGGTGTTTGATAAATTTGTGGAGCTTGATATGGTATTGGTGAATTATAATGTAGGAAAGGTGTTGGATATTTTCTGATATTGTTAGACTGATTAGTATTTTGATTAAAGGACTTTTGTGGCTTATCAGAGAAATTTTGTTTTTGGACATGTGTACTTGTATGATTTATTTGTTCGTACATGCCCTTCTCTTGTAAAAGGTTTATAAGTGATCGCAAATCTGGTATGTTGTGGTTATTTATTCTTAAATAAATGTGTGTAGGTAATTTTTCAATTAGTGATTCTATACTGGATTTTATTAATTTCAAATAAAAAGTCTTTTCTTCAAGATCTTGCTCTAATTCAAGCTTACTAGTAAGTGTTTGTCTGCGGCTTTCTGCTTCTTCCAGGAATGCTCGTACATTGCCTCGAAATGGGGTCTTTCGAAACTCTTCTAAAAGAACGTGGTTAGGGGTCTGGGGTTTATAGTTGAGTACCAATTGTCTTCTAAGCTGCTGCCAGGTGTACATGTCATAGGCTCCAATGCAGCGCATAACTTCTCCGCTGATGCTGCGTTCAATATGCCCAAATATGATCTGCTGTTGGCGTTCATCTCCGGTAGCATAAAGAGCCAGTATGTAATCAATTCGACTCACAAAGGTGTATAGTGAGCCTGGATCACCGTTGAATTTCTCCACATTGCCAATCTGGTAGGCAACCTGGGTCATGTTGCTGTCTGATAGTGGTGGCACAATTGCTGGTTCTTGAGCCATTTTTGATTTTTGGATTATTTATTTATTTTTATAATATATTTATTTTTTTTTTATTTTTTTTTATTATTATTATTTAGTTATTATATTATTATTATCGTGTATTTTTTTTTTTTTTTTTTTTTAATTTTGTTTAATTTAAAATGTTGTCTTTTTATTTATTATTCTTATTTTTAATTTTTATCAAATAGAATTTTCACTTATTTATTAATTATTCTTATTTTTAATACGTTTTAATTTTCGCTTATTAATTTATTATTCTTATTTTTAAATTTTTTTTTTTTTTAAGATAGGTTTTGATTTTCACAAGGGTTGCACTATAGCTTTTTCGTGGGTCTTTGAGGTAACCAATTGGATTTACAGCCTCTCACAAATTCAATAGCGTCTTCCTGATAATAAATTCAGGTTTGTTTAGGCAAATTGTGATTTTTCGGTTTCACTTTATTGTCGAGGTTTAATTAAAAACTTAAAGCGATATTAACTGTCACGTGGGTGCCCGTTAGCGTGGTACTTTTGTCAGTGAACAAAAAGAACACAGGAATTGGCAAATCTGGTTACCGCATCAAGGAACTTTAACACTGATCACATCGACTGCGCCAATTGCAAATCAATGGTTGCAATAAATAGTTTTGAGTCTATTAAATGGACCGTTCCGAATATGAACTAAGACCAACGCTGAAAATTGAGTTTTGCCAAAATAAAACGAATCAAAATTTCGGGATCGATTGTGTTGTTTATTGATTAACGTTCAGCTTAAGACTAAAAATCAAATGAAAGTGAAAATGAGGAGAAGCCTCTGTGCTTAAAGAATATGTTAGTGTTTTTGGGAGAGCATTGCTCTTAGATGCTTAAGTATTTTGAGAGAGCATTGCTCTTGGATTCTTAAGTGGAGGAGAAGCCTCAGAGAGAGCAGGCAGACTTTAAGATTTGTTTACAAGAATGGCTAAGTGCCGCTGTCAAAGAATTTGTTTATTAGAATGCATACTGCGCAGATGGCATACAGTATGGGGGTGTCAATATAATTAAACCAAAATGCAGAGTGGATATTTTTGTTATTTGATCCACATTAGCATGGTGGTCACTTATTGTTTACGTTATGATCTGGATGCGGCTTTTCAATATGTTTACTCTACGTTATGTGGTTTTGTATGTGAATATGTCACTATATATATATATATATATATATAATTAAATACTTGCAATATTTATAAGTGAAAAAAATATAATTTTTATTTCACTAAATGATTACAATCTTTTTATTTGAGAAGAACACCGACCTTTTACAATTAGGTCTCAAACTGAACTCTGATAATTATTCTGATTTGATTGACGTTCAAGCCTCGGTATCGAGCTTTTCTAATATGGACTTTAGACTTTAGGATTCTGATCGTGAAGAGAAAAAGCTTTGCGTTTCTCTTGGATTCAAGTGCATTTGCTCTTGGATACAAGTGCTCTTAAATTCTTATAATTTGTTTATTGAAATCGATACTTTTGTTTTTCGGGATTGCGGCTCCGAGCTTTGAACGTGGGAATGTGACGATGGGGTGAGGCTTAAGCAAGGAATTGTTTAAATTAGGGGACGGATGTTTAGTCTACCAGTGGGTGACTTATCTAGAATTGGGGTTTTTTTAACAATCTTATTCTTTCTGGTATCTGTTGGATACATCCGGAGTAGTGTATGTTGTATTGGGGTGTATATGTTGTAAGTGTATTAGTATGTAGGCATATGCTTAAGTCTTAGGGACTTATGGATATGTCACTCCCCCAACCTTTGAATTTGGCCTGTCCTCAGGTCGTTAAATTTGGGTATAAGGTAATATTATTTCCTTGTTGAATATTTTCATTGACATTATTTTCAAGGTGCGTGTGTTCTTTTTGCTTACGATATTTGACAATAATTTTCTTAGGTATATTTTTAAACTTATATGCTACATACAGAGTCAAACTAATTATCATTATGACGAACGTTGTAATGCATATAATTTGGAAAAAGTTATAGTGTTTTACATGGGATTCTATCATTTCTCTCGTTTGTAAGTGATTTATTGGGTCTAGACGTATTACATTGGTGGTGATATAAATTGTTTGTGTAAAGTCTGCTAGATTATTAGAGATTAAGAATTCATCTATTTGTATGGTACAATTTTTAATTTTAATGATGTTGTTTCCTGAAATTAATATTTTATTGTGTGTACAGTCTTGGTTAACAGCTGTTTCAGGAATATTCCATGTTAATAGTATATTTGGTTCTATATAATTTATTTGGTAATTTTTATGTGTTTTAATATATTTGCATTGAGTTTGCTCTTGTTTGATGATTCCAATAATACATTTGTCGAATATATCCCTATTGGTATCTTTATGGAATACTTGGTTATCAAATATGTAGAATTTATCGAATATTTGCTCGGTTAGAATATAATTATGTTCATCTGGGTACGGAACAATTTGGAATATTGGAACTTTAGTAACTTCGCTAGGAATATGGGAAATAATCAAAATTTCGTTCGTGTCTGTTTTAAGCCAGGTTGACGTTTTTATCTTTAGCATTTTTTCTGAATTTACATGTTTTAAATAGTCATGCTTTAGTAATCTTGGATTGAAAATTCCTAGTCTGGTTAATTGCAGACCCAATTCTATGTCTTCTATATATTCTGTAAATTGCTCTAGGTTAAATATTAGTACCGCAATTGGTTGGTGTCGTTCTTTATCTACTTTGAGCTTATTAATTATATCTATACCACTATTGATTACATCTAGAATCGTGTTTAGGTCATGGGTTTTTACAGAGTCTTCTGACATGTTGTTTATTTTTTCTTCTAACTCTTCTCTGTCATCCTCATCTAATGTGCCGAATAAGTATTTGTATGCTTTTCCTACTACGTTTAAAAGACCTCTTTTACTTCGACTAATAATTCTTAACCCATTTATTTCTCGTTTTAATTTGTCGACTAAATATTGTATTTGTGGTACATTAGGATAGTTGTTTGCTTCACTTACTATATCTTCGAACATGAGCATTGTCTTTGTTATGTTTATGCTTAAATAATGGTATTCATAGCTGGTTGGAATCTCCATTGTTCCTGTTTGGAATATAAGGTATCCATTTTTCGCGTTTATTGGATTTACTTCTATATTGTTGCACTTGACCGTGATGATAAGTGATAGTATGCAACTAAGCATTATTAGAAGTATGTTGTGTACTTTGTGCTTCTTTGGTTGGTCTGGAATTATCATATTTGCTCTTATTAAACTTTTTCTGTTTCTTAAATTTTGACTTATAGTGAACGATCTTCCTGCCACGATTTGTTTCTTCGAAATGTTTATCATCTACTTGTCCAATTCTTCCTGTCTTTTTAAATGGATTGGTTATTTTACTTTTTACAAGTGGGGCTTGTCTATATTTTATATCAACTTCAAAATCGTGTCTATTCTTATTGAGGTATTCTATCCTATCGATTTTGTTTTGTTGTACATTAAAATCTGGACTGCCTGCATATAGGAAAATGTCTGCTGGAAATCTTTTAGTACTATTATGTTTAGTTTTGTGATTGTATATGTATAGAATTGTTTCGAATTTTGTGCACCTATCTTCAATATTTTGTTCGCTACCAATGATTCTTAGCTTTTCGTTTACGGTCTTGTGGAATCTTTCTATATCAGATATACCATTTTTGCTAGTCGTTATAGAAATTTGTACACCTTCAGATCTTAACCAATTTTGTAAGGCTATACACATAAAAGCTGAGTCTTTGTCTGCTTTAATTTCTTGCGGTTTTCCCATGTCATTGAATATTTTAGTAATGGCTCTTTTTGCTTCTAGCCAATCTCTACTTTTTAATTCAACTAGTGATGCAAATTTCGAATAGATATCAATGCAAGATAAGAAGATCTGGTTTCCTGTGAGATAAAAATCTATCATGTATTTTTCTCTTGTGTTAAATATTTCTGGTGTAGTCTCATATGTCATTTGTGTTTGATGTTCCGTTTTTGCTAGATAACAAATTTGACATTCATTGATAATGGTTTGAATAAGCTTTTGACTATCAGGATAGTAATATTCTTCTTTAAATAAATTGATTGTTTTTTCTATACCCGGATGTAAAAGTTCCTTATGTTTCTTTAAGATTAAATCTTTGAATTCTGCATACGTTAGTATATCAATTAACTTTGTGGTACATCTCAAGAGTTTTGTGAAATTGTTAGGGCTTATAATTTCGGTAAACGCTCTCTGGAAGATCAGAAAATCTTCGTCATTAGGGAAATAAATTGCACTCTTTTTGGTGCACACATATTCCTTAATGAGGTTTTTGGCGAGTTCAGGTGTCATTTCTTTATAGACTATCTTAATCTTTAATTTTTGAAACAAATGTTGTACACTTGTTGTATCGTTATCGCCTTTTTCTATCTCTATTTGTCTAGAGAAGTAATTTATTGGTCTTTCTGTTATGGGTATGTAATTTAGATTATCTTCAATGGACTTGTGTATAGTTGCGTCTGCGCTGTTTGCGACCTCGCCAACCATAACTTCTTCTATTTTCGTGCGGGAAAGAGCATCCGCGACATGGTTTTCTTTGCCTGGAAGATATTTGATTTTATAATCGAATTCATTAAGTTTTATTTTCCATCTTTGCAATTTCATGTTTGGTTCTTTAATGTTGTTGAGCCATACCAGTGGCTTGTGATCACTTAATATTTCAAATGGTCTGCCGAATAAGTATGACCTGAAATATTTTGTAGCCCAAACTATAGCTAACAATTCTTTTTCAATCGTAGCATAGTTGATTTCATGTTCGTTTAGCGTTCTACTGGCATAACAAACTGGCTTGTGATTTTGTGATAACACTGCACCAATAGCTACGTTGCTAGCATCAGTTGTCAAGGAAAAAGGTTTTGAAAAATCAGGATAGATTAATATCGGGTCTGAAGTTATCAAAACTTTTAATTTTTCAAATGATTCGATGTATTCTTTACATTTGGTGTCTATTATAGCACCTTTCTTTAATTTGAGGGTCATGGGTTTAACTATTTTGGCAAAGTTAGGAATAAACTTGCGATAGAATCCACATAATCCCAAAAATGATTTTATTTGCTTAGGTGTCTTGGGTAATGGAAAATTTGTAATTGCTTTAGTTTTATTTGGATTTGGTTTGATGCCATTTGTTGTGACGATGTGTCCTAGGAATTCAGTTTCTTTCTTCATGAATTCACATTTATCTAGTTGCAACTTTAAATTAGCGTCTCTCAGTTTTTCAAAGACTTTCTTTAGGGATAAAATGTGTTCTTCCAATGAAGTGGAATAAACAATAATATCGTCTAAATAGACTAAACAGTCTTTGTAGATTAAATCTTCCAGAAGATTATTCATGCATCTCTGAAAAGTAGCTGGAGCGTTTTTTAAACCAAAAGGCATACGAGTATATTCATAATGCCCATGCTTAGTTGAAAAAGCTGTTTTTGCAATAGAATTTTCATCCATTTGGATTTGGTGAAAACCCTTGGCTAGATCTATAGTGGTAAAGTATTGGCATCTACCTAGTTTGTCCAATATCTCATCCATTCGGGGAATGGGAAATTTGTCGTTAACAGTTATCTCATTTAGGTTCCTGTAATCGACTACCAACCTGAATTTTTGTTTCCCAGAGGCGTCTGCCTTCTTGGGGACCACCCAAATAGGAGAACAATAAGGGGACTTTGATTTGCGAACAATCCCTTGTTCTATCATTTCTTTAATTTGTTTGTTAACTTCTTGGTCAACGCTTTGAGGGTACTTGTAGGGTTTACGGTATACTGGGTCTTCGTGTTGAGTCTGGATGACATGTTTAATAGTACTGGTGAAGGTCAAATTTTCGCCCTCTTTGTACTGAATGTCTCTATATTCGTATAGGACCTTCTTTAAACATTCAACTTCCTCTGCATTTAAGTGTTCGAGTCTATACTCGTTACATTCGCGTAACTCATTATTAATCGCGAAGTTGACTATATCGTTGTCAACGGACATGGGATCGAGATGTGTTACATCATTGTCCACTGTGTCTTTAACAACATTTGAAATGAGGCATTTGGGTAATGCGGTCTCTTTCTTCTGCTGTTGATGTTTTGGTTTAAGGCACTTAGGTGCGGTCTTAACCTTTTGCATTTTTGGTTTGGTTCTGTCCACTAGAGCGGAATCATTCTTTTCTTGTGGGTCAAGGCATTTGGATGCGGTCTCGCCCTTCTTTTCTTCATAGAGAAACTTAAATACTTTTGAGCCTAGTGTTACTGTTTCGTTAGCATAATCTATTTTAGCTTTTGTATCTTCTAAATACTTTCGACCTAACAAGAAATCATAGTTATCAGAAAATTTGTGAATGTAGAATTTTTGAGCAGACGGACATACTGAGGTAGGTTTTATTATTATACTTTTCTTTAGTTTTATTGGTCCCTTAATAGTGTATACTATTAGGTTTTCTTCCTTTTCTTCTAAGTTCTCAAAATTTTCTCTTATGATGTTAATTGATGATCCTGTATCGATCATTCCCTTATAATTTTTATTATGATGAATTATTTTTACATAGGGACTTGTATGTCCTTCTCTATCATTTGAGTGTCCGAGGCAGCTTGATGAAAATTTACATCCATCCTGCTTTGGTCACTCTGACTCTAGCGTTGTCTTTTTACTGGCCCTTGTCTGTTAATATTATTCGATGTCGAAGGTTGGAAGTTAAGGGTGTTATTAAGTGGGTTGTTCTGCTGAGCTTGTGTTAAGTCTCGTCTAAATGCATAATAATTCCCTCTTTGATTATTCGGTATGAAACGCGGTGAATATTGGTTTTGATTTGTCATAGGTTGAGTCGAATTCTGAGGTGGTTGTGTATTATGATTCTGATTCGTGCTAGGATAATAATTACTGTAGTTGTGATTTCTATTATTGTAATATTTTTGATTATTATTTTGATTATAGTTTCCCCTGTTCCTACGTTTATTCATTTCTGTTCTATTAGAACGGTGATTTTCTGGAATAGCATCATAAAGGCCTAATTCCATTGATGCTTGTTTTAATTTATAAATTGTATCAATATCTTTACGTGCCAAAGACATATAAATTCTATCCGGCAGTTTTCGATCTATTACTGATTTAACAGTTTTGTTTAACATTTCGGTATAATTCGATTTATCAACATGGTCACTTTCTAATTCTAACTTATCGAAGATAATCCAGTATTGTGTTTCTAATTTTTCTATAAACTTACAGATACTTCCTGGGTATGATATGTCTTCTAATTGTCTGATGAGAGTTACATAAGGTCTATGGTCTTTGAATGCCATTGCCAGTGCTTTCTTCATGTCCAGCCATGTGTTAGCTCTTTCCTGGGTTACGACTTCTAAGGCTGAATCCACTAATAACCGCTTCACTGCTCCATATATGACGTGTGCCTGTCTTGCTTCCTGTGTTGGGTATAAACTGAGCAGTTGTTCCACTTGGTTGACGAATCCAGATAATTTGCCAGGTGCGCCATCGTAGTAGTTTAATTCTTTGATTTGGTTTAGCAGTTGGTTTAGGTGTGTTTCTGAGAGTTGTGGGACTGCCATGATGTCTTTTAGTTTTCTGGAGCTTATTTTGGTTTTAAGTTTTCTTGATTTTGAGTTTTCTTTAAACTTGGTTTTAAGTTTTCTTGATTTTAAGTTTTCTTTAAACTTGGTTTTTAGTTTTCTTGATTTTAAGTTTTCTTTAAACTTGGTTTTAAGTTTTCTTGATTTTAAGTTTTCTTTAAACTTGGTTTTAAGTTTCGGAATTAAAAAATTTAAATTAATTTTTGTTTCCGACCGCACGGGATTTTATTTTGAATACTACTTTCACGTAGATTCTTTTGCGGATCTAAAAATATTTTTGAATCACTATTTTAATTCGCTGATCTTGGATAGCTAGTCGTATAGCATATCCTTCAGTTGATCAGTACCGTACTAAAAGGACTCTTTTATTTTATTGGATCCTACCGACTGCGCCAATTAAATACTTGCAATATTTATAAGTGAAAAAAATATAATTTTTATTTCACTAAATGATTACAATCTTTTTATTTGAGAAGAACACCGACCTTTTACAATTAGGTCTCAAACTGAACTCTGATAATTATTCTGATTTGATTGACGTTCAAGCCTCGGTATCGAGCTTTTCTAATATGGACTTTAGACTTTAGGATTCTGATCGTGAAGAGAAAAAGCTTTGCGTTTCTCTTGGATTCAAGTGCATTTGCTCTTGGATACAAGTGCTCTTAAATTCTTATAATTTGTTTATTGAAATCGATACTTTTGTTTTTCGGGATTGCGGCTCCGAGCTTTGAACGTGGGAATGTGACGATGGGGTGAGGCTTAAGCAAGGAATTGTTTAAATTAGGGGACGGATGTTTAGTCTACCAGTGGGTGACTTATCTAGAATTGGGGTTTTTTTAACAATCTTATTCTTTCTGGTATCTGTTGGATACATCCGGAGTAGTGTATGTTGTATTGGGGTGTATATGTTGTAAGTGTATTAGTATGTAGGCATATGCTTAAGTCTTAGGGACTTATGGATATGTCACTATATATATATATATATATATTTTTATATATATATATATATATATATATATATAAATATATGCAAAGTAGCTATTTACTTTAACAATAATACGGCCATTATGAACCGGGGCACAATTAGACTGACGTACAACTTTCAAAAATAATACGAGTTTTTTATTAATATTTTATACCTAACCTTCACCTTTACTATACGTAGACCATATGTAGAAAAATAAAGATTATGGGAATGAAGTTACAAAAAGCAGTATTTTTATTCGCGAATATGAATCATAGCTTATACATTATATGCATTAATTTACATATGCTAGTTTTGGGGCGTCAGACAAATAGTGGTCAATCCACTCCTCTATTACGGGTATATTTTGCTTACTCCATTGAATTCCTTCTTTGATATTTCGAAGTGATTTCTCTATTATGTGTTGTGCACGGCCAAAATGTCCATAATGCTCATCGTAAAATTTTTTAACCAAATCGTAACCTTCTTGAGTAGAAAACATTCCCGTTGCAGATGAAATAAGCTTGGTCCAAATATTTGTGTTATTATAAAACCTTGAACGAAATGTAATTTATTTAGTTAAAAATATGCTTAACAATTATACAAACTATTAAAAACTGCGGACGGCGGCCCATTGAAATTGGCTGTATGTGTCCGATCCTTATGACTGACAACCCAATCGGAAGGTAGCACAAAAACTAAAGTGATGGCATACTTAAAGAACAGTAAATTGTTTATAAGAAAAGTAAATTTAAAGTACAAGCACAATTATAAAATATTGGGCCTTATGTGTCTGCTAAAAAGTAACTTCAATTAGACTTGCCAGAAAAAGTATGCATAAGCAAATACAATAGACAACAAACCCAGTCAACTACTTGTATTTGTCAACAACATAGGTCCAGAGCCTACTGTGTGTGTAATTAAAATCAATACGCCATAAACATTTAAAATCATTAGGCGGCATATATCTTTCTAACGATCGCCGGCGCCCTAGTTGTAAATATCGACATGCCTTTACCGTCGACAGCAGACATAAGAAATGTTCAAACTTTTAAACAAAGGGTACATCCGTCAGCATAAAAGCTTTGTCAAATGCAAATTAATTTACCGAACGATGCAGCCTGGCCACAGTTTTTGCAAAGACACTAGAATAACAAGATGCGTAACGGCCATACATTGGTTTTGGTGTTGTGCTAGAAGACGATTTTCGGGCCGAAATCAATTCTTATCGAAGAAACGAATTTACATTGTACATATTAGGGTAGTTTTTGCCAATTTCTTAGCAATATGATAAAATAAAATAATTTTTAAAAATTCGCGCCCTGACTATTATAAATTTAAAGCTTTTTAAATTTGTTTGTTAAAATCGCCGCTCGACACATTTATATTTATGTTTAATTCTAATTTGTCTCTCATCTGACAATTTTTTAAAAGCGAAATATTTTTTTTGAAACACTTTTAATGTTAATGTTACATCATATTAAGTCAAATGATTTAATAAATATACTAAATAATTAAATATGATAACTGTTTATTGCAAAAGTCATACCAAAGACACTAGAATTATTCTAGTTTCTTTGCTTTGGTCATATTTTAAGGCACGAAGTGCGGACGGACACAAGCACTCAACAATCATTGCCTTATTAATTTTTCTCACGCCGCAAGATGAATACTCTAATGACAAATATTCTAATATAAAGCCATTTTTGAAATTTATTTTGTGATAATATGTACATAGATTTGGCTATTCCTAATCTATTTTCAAATAATAATAACGTTAAGGCAATGCAAAACAAGAATTTTTCGCATGGTGCCAATTGATCAAAACTAATATAGATTTAAAGTCAAAGAACTTCTAAGGTGAAGGGCATATTTTGTCAAATTTACAATGCATGAGCATACGTGTGTGTGCACACATACAGTTGTCTGCTATCACTGTATGCTTAGAAAAAATCGTGTACCAAAAAATCGTATGGCGTTACGCATCTTGTTATTCTAGTGTCTTTGGTTTTTACCAACCGAAATCTTCTGTTTTCACTCTCCGCGTCCCTGTCACCTGATAAAAGCCATAGTTATAAGAATGAAGAAAAAAGAATGAATTTAGAAGAGTGGATCACTGGACTGGAAGGAATAGAGAACCCTATTAATTAGCCAGTTCAACGGCGTAATCCCTCCACATCAAATAATAGCTGAATTACGGGAAATTAAATATAAAAAAAAAAATGCTATAGTCGAGTTCCCCGATCATCAGATTATAACTGTTACTCAGCTAGTGTGATAGTTTTGTGCGTTTTGTAGGTGAAAGGATGGGCGTGGCAAGACAAACTATATGAAGAAGAAAAGTCGAAACATTTTTCAAAAGTCTGTTCGTGGCAGTTTTGGGCGGCTTAAAGACGTAGAGTGGGCGTGACAAAAAGTTTTTTGGCAAGTCGATAGAAAATTTTAAAATATATCCAACAACTTTAATAAAATGATGAAAAAATTTACAACAAATTTTCAAAAATGGAAGCGTGGAAGTTTTCGGCGGTTTCCATAGAAATTTTCAATACGAAAAAATACGAAAACATCAACATTCTTCAAAAGTCTTAGAGTGGCAAGATGGGTCAACAACTTTCGCTCCGTCTTTGTCTCTAGAATCTGTGTGCTGAATATCAACCATCTAGCTATTATAGTTGAGAGATCTCGACGTTCGTACGGAAAGACGGACATGGGCAGATCGACTCGGCTATTGATCCTGATCAAGAATATGTATACTTTATATGGTCGGAAACGCTTCCTTCCGCCTGATACATACTTTTCTACGAGTAATGTATAAGTTAACTGAGTTAACCGGACCGATCGTCCGCTCTTAAGCACCGGTCAAATCGCTGACAAAGCATTTGACCGGAAGCTCTTGCATAGCCGGCAAAAGCTCTGCACATTGGCAGAGGCCGCTATGAAGCTTTTATATGTTAGCCTTTAAGTTTTCAGTTTGATTTTGATTACAATAAAGAGCACTTGCTTGCTCCCAAACGAATGCTGACCCTAATGAGGCTCTTCCTTACAATACGTCGGTGGTAGCTACCACCCGGACGATTAACGAGGAGCCCATTTAAGCCAAATTGTACCCATATCCCATGGGAGCAGCCGACTTCGTCAACGGCGAAATTCAGGAACTGCTTAAGAACGGCATAATTTAAAAGTCGAAGTCCCCCTACAATAACCCAATATGAGTCGTAGACAAAGAGGGCACCGACGAGGAGGGCAACAAAAAAATGCGTTTGGTACTGGACTTTCGCAAACTGAACGAAAGAACAGTTCCAGAGAGATACCCCATGCCAAATATCTCAATGATACTGGGGAATCTCGGTAGGCCAAATACTTCACGACACTCGATCTGAAGTCTGGGTATCATCAAATCACGCTCGCTGAACGCGACCGTGAGAAAACGTCATTCTCAGTTAACGGAGGGAAGTATGAGTTCCGAAGACTACCGCTCGGACTCAGGAACACTGCAAGCATCTTCCAGAGAACAATTGACGATATTCTGCGAGGGCAGATTGGCAAGTTCTGCTATGTTTACGTTGATGATGTCATCATATTTTCAGAAAATGAAAATGCCCATGTTAAGCACGTAGAGAATATCCGCAGAAAAGTCACGTTTTTTTAAGAAAAGCGTGAGCTTCCTAGGGTTCATCGTCACCAACAATGGTGCGGCGATTGACCCAGAAAAGGTTAGGGCCATAAAAGAATTTCTAGAACCCAAAAACGTATTTGAGGTAAGGTCATTCTTGGGCTTGGCCAGATATTATCGATGCTTTATCAAAGATTTCGCATCAATAGCGAGGCCCATTTCAGACATACTGAAGGGCGAAAATGGGAGCAGGTACAATTTTCCGAAGCGCAACAACGTACCTTCGAGAAACTACGTAATATCCTTGCTTCTGAGGACGTCATCCTCAGATACCCTGACTATAAAAAAGCGTTTGATCTAACGACAGATGCTTCGGCCTACGGCATTGGTGCAGTGCTCTCCCAAGAGGGACGTCCGATTACAATGATCTCCAGGACATTGAGCGACAGAGAGGTTAACTATGCTACTGGCCAAATTACGCCACTACCTATATGCGGTTAAAGAAATAAACATCTTTACCGATCACCAACCCTTAACGTTTGCGGTATCGGAATCTAATCCGAACGCTAAAATTAAGAGATGGAAAGCACGCATCGATGAATCCGGCGCGCGAATTTTTTACAAGCCCGGAAAAAATAACCTCGTTGCAGATGCCCTTTCGAGACAACAATTCAACGTTGTTGAAAACCAGGTTCACAGCGAGCTCTCACTGACACACACTATCGAGTCCACGGACAAACCGTTGAATTACTTCCAGAACCAAATAATTTTAGAAGAGGCGCGCTCCCCTTGGAAACGCATCTTTATATTATTTGGAAATAAGAGGCGCCACTCGATTAACTTCTCGTGCAAACGAACTCTACTAGAGGAGCTTGCCAACACCATTATCCCTAATGGTGTGAATCCCTTCCACTGTGATCTTCACACGTTGGCACAAATTCATTCTGGTATTGCAAAAATAGGAACACCGACATTTTCGCGGTCGAGGAGGGGAAAGAAATCCTTACCGCCGAGCACAATAGAGCTCACAGGTCGGCCCAAGAAAACGTGAAGCAGGTACTCTCCGAGTACTACTTCCCAAAAATGACCAAATTGGCGAGCCAATTGTAAAACTTGCACCAAAGCAAAGTATGAAACAGGAACTCGGAGAAACACCAATCCCGACCCATGTAGGAGAAATATTACACATTGATATCTTCTCAACGGATAAAAAATTTTTTCTCACCTGCGTTGACAAGTTCTCTAAATTCGCTATGGTACAGCCGATTCCATCGAGAACCATAGAGGATTTGAAAGCACCCCTTTTACAACTCATGAATGTTTTCCCCAAAGCCAAAGCCATCTACTGCGACAATGAACCATCATTGAGATCGCAAACAATAGTGGCTATGCTGGAAAACCATTTCGGCGTCAGCATCTCGAATGCACCGCCCCCCCATAGCGTCTCCAACGGACAGGTGGAACGATTCCATAGCACGTTGATTGAACTCGCTAGATGCCTAAAAATCGATAAAGGCATAAGTGACACGGTGGAGTTGATCTTGCTGGCCACGGCTAGATATAACAAATCTATCCACTTTGTCATTAACAAGAGACCGGCCGAAGTCATGCGGGCAGACCCAGAAGATCCACAAAGTGACGTCCAGGAAAAAATTAAAAAAAAAATGACATGAAAAATTACATGAAAAATGAAAAAATGAATGAATGAAATGAAAAAAATGATTTGACAAGAAACCGAGAAAACGCCTCTCGGCGGAACAGAGTGTTCCAAGTCGGCGACAAAGTCCTAGTAAAGTCAAACAGGCGACTAGGCAACAAACTCACTCACTTATGCGAGGAGAGAACCATCGAGGCAGACTTGGGGACCACAGTCCTAATTAAGGGGAGGGTGGTCCACAAGGACAACCTCAGGTAACCAGAGTGGAGCCCAGTTGCGGTTCCCTTGGAGTATTTTTTTTCCTTACTTTTTTCATTTGTAGCCGCTTGGCATAGGTTTTCAATTATTTATTTTTATTATTTGTAGCCACTTGGCATAAGTTTTCATTACTCACTATTACATATAGCCAATTGGCATAGCTTTTGTTTTATCGCAGCCACTTGGCATAATTTTTTACTCCTTTTCACTTTTATTGGTGGTGGGCAGCTCCATTCTGAACATATGTTAATCAATCACAAATAATTACAGGTCGTTTCTGTCGCTTCTACTTTGTATTCTGGCCGTGACATCGGCCCATATTACAGACTAATACAAAAACACAAGTTCGAATTAACGAACTTACCTATACTGTCAATCAACTTTTAGAAGCTTCCAAAAATGAACAGATCGATACAGACCATCTTTATGAGATGCTTTTAACACGAAATAGAATTATTGTCATGGAATTGCAGAACCGTATGCGTCCGTAAAAGTTTTGCAGTCCCTTAACATCTTGCACTTTATAATTAAATTCCCCAAAATCATCAAGGCCTGCAACAAGATCACAATCCTTCCAAAGGCACACCACGATACGGTGTTGAGGCTAGAAGACAACGTTTTGGCAGAGTGCAACGGAGAAATCAAATCAAATGCTTTGTCAGCGATTTGACCGGAAGCTCTTGCATAGCCGGCAAAAGCTCTGCACATTGGCAGAGGACGCTATGAAGCTTTTTTATGTTAGCCTTTAAGTTTTCAGTTTGATTTTGATTTTAATAAAGAGCACTTGCTTGCTCCCAAACGAACTGCAGCCAACGCTTTTTTTGTCATATTGGTTATCTAGCTTCAAGGGCGGCTGGTAATAACGGAGAGAGTTCTCCCATCATAAACTGGTTATAATCAGGATCGACGCTGAGCAACATCATCAGCACATCACCCCCATCCCCTCAGACTGCTCGAGGGATAACTAAGGCCAACACATATAATAACTTATACATTTTACTCTACGATTACCAGGTTTAAAAATAAGTTAATTACGTAAATTTGTTGAAGAATTAGAGGAACAAGTATAATATGATTTAAAATTCGCTTAGACAATAAATTATCCAACACAGTCTTAGTTTCAACGACATTGAATGATGCATTAGTTGAAGTAATTCGCGAAAAACAAAATATTTGTCACGCTAAGTTGCCCAAGCAGTACGAATGATTGAGGGTAGAACCCTAACCTCATGTTCATACCTTATGTTTTCTAATATCCAAGTGGATAAGCCACAAAAAATAATAATCAACAACAGAGACAGAACAGACTCTAATACAAATTGGGGTAATAACAACTTGTCCTTTAATATAAATTTCGGAAATCAATATTATCCTAAAAATTATCAAAACAATCAAGGACGGGGTACTTGGAGTACTCAGTGTACTATATTCCCCAATAAAGTGCCCGAGTTCAAAAAAAAGATCAGCAACATTAAATATTTTTAGACAATAGCCTCGGAAGAATCACCACCGCAATAAAGTTAAAATTAATAATAAACTATGAATCAGTCTTATTTATACAGGTAAATTTAAAAGGTAGAAGGTTGATATTCAGCATACAGATTTTAGAGACTAATAAGCAAAGCAAGTTTGTTGACCTATGTTGCCACGCCCACTCTAAGGCCCACAAGCCGCGCAAAAATTATCACGCCTATATTTTTGAACCACTTTTCGATATTTTTTTTTTATAATTTCATTAGACTTGTATATTCCTATCAATTTGGCAAAGAACTTTTTGGCCATGTAAGGCCGCGATATTTATGTACGAATTTTTTATTAACTTCAGGTGGTGTATCAATATTACGTATAGCTACAAAATCTCCAACTTTATATTCATAATACTGCTCATTCCTATGTTGTGTGTGCTGGAAATTCCTATTAGCATATAAACAAATAGTATCTAAGTCTTTTTGATCTAAATTAAAATTATATTTTGAGAATATGACCTTCTTGGCTATCAAATAATAGAATACTAGGTGATTTTTGAGTACTACTATGAACAGAATTATTAATGGAAATATTTAATAACTTATAAAAATCTCCCTGCTCTATTGGCTCAGATACTTGAAATTACATAGGTGTTACGATTCTATTCACTCTCTCTACTTGCCCCATTGGCTTGAGGGTGCCACCTTGATATGCTTCACGTCACGTTCTTGAAGGAAGGTCGAAAACTTTAGAGAGGTAAAACAAGGTCCTCGGTCAGAAATAATTCTTTTTGGGCGGCTATAAAATTCAAAATACTTACTAAGTGAGTCTTTTGCTTGCTGTTCTTTGTTTATCTTTGCGTGCTGTTCAGTGGGATTGGTTAAACAAATTTCGTAAATGAATCTATGACTACAAGGAGGTGTTTTCTTTTTGATTGTATACTTGGCAATGGTTCTAAATGATCTATGTGAATTGTATGGAAAGGTATTGGTATCCACGGCTTTGGAATACTATGGCGTGTGCGATTATGAATGATTTTTGGTACTGTGTGTTTCTTACTCTACTTTTCATAGCTGGGAACAAATACTTCCTTATTAAGGGGTTTATACATTTTTCAGCGGAAAGGTGTCTTAATTTTTCATTTCATAACCTAATTATTTGTTCTTCCAAGCAACTCGGAGCATACAGACATAATGATTCGTCACCATTATTTTTATAAATAACGCCATTTAATAATTAAAATGAAGTGTCACGCATTTTTTCAGTTTGTAATATAAGGTGAATATCCATAGGTGTTGCTCCTACTATTCCCATTGCTTTAATCGACCCTACAATTAATTTTTTCTCTAAACTTCAATTCATATGGGTCTACACCCACACCCTGTCTTTACTATTCTCTATGCAAAAATTACTGTCTTCTAACACATAATTTCATAATGTTGCGTATTTTTCCTAGCTTCTGTATCTATTAAATGCGAATTTCTTTCTTTCCTACTCTATTCTCCGGCTATTTTACTATTCCCTACGGATTTCGAAACAGGCTCTACGGTATTCTAAATATATTCACTATTCCCTATGGATTTCGCTAGGGCTCTATGAAGATATCACTATTTTCTGTAAGTGCATCTAATAATTCAACAAGTCTATTCAACGCGTCATATTAACACCAGGTCTAGAATAATCATAGTTTTCCAATTCCAATGACCATATCGCTATTCTAGGGCTTATGGCTTTCCTACTCGATGGCTGCACTAAAGAATTACTATCTGTCACCATTTTAAAATGACTATGATCTAAATAGACTCGAAGTCGAGGTAATGTATTAATAATCGCTAGGGTTTCTATTAAATACGCCAAGCTTTAATATTAATCGGTGATTCATTATATGGCTATTACAAGATGATTATTAAGTAATATTAACAACTTCTTGATGCGCGATGGGTGTGCGCGGAATACTCGACCGCCTATATTCTATCGGTTATCGAATGTTGATTAGACAATGCCGTGTGTTTACAGCTGTTACAAATTTGGGCGCGCCACTTTAAACATACACAGCACTCATGAACACCTGGATGGATCGTATATTTCCGGACGTTGTCTACTACGCTCAGATCTATGTAGAGCAGCTGCCGGCGGTTGTATTGATGGTTGATCACTAGGTGGTACGGAAGCGGCTGAAGTAGATGGCTCATGGTCGAGGTCCTCGATTATGATCACATAGAGCTCCTAAAATTGATGACCTCGCTCTTGGAGGTATAACTGTTCTGTTATGTGGAGATCCATATGAGGACTGGATGCACATCTTGTGCGCTTGCCCCCTATATGCAGATCTGCGGGACCTAGATGGACTTGGAGTGCAGCGCCTTGGCGAAAACTGGATCTTCGAGGGAATCCTGGATGATCAAGAGAAGACTCAACGGCTAGCAATGTTCGCGGAAGAAGTGTTCCTGAGGAGGAGGGGCGTTTAGCTCAACATCTCTGCCGTGTGGTTAGCGGGCGAGAATACTACCACAGTCCGCTGTTGCTTGTCGTAAGAGACGACTAATACAGCGATAGGATTCCTCTAACCCTGCTTGTCGGAGCAAAAGGGGGAGGCCCACCGAGCCTCTTTTCGGTACCACGGGTTGAGCAGCTATCCAAGACTGCTCATTGAGGTAGGCCCCCTGGTGGGAGTATCGTGGTGGCTGTGGTTGGTACCCATATCGCGGGTAGAGCCTTCATGCTCGACGTTTGAGTTACGGTGCTAGTTGCGCAAAACTCGGGTGCTGAGACCCAGAGATCAGTAGAGATTTTAGGTAGATCTCGCTCCTCAGCAAGGGGGAGTGCTTGCCCGGCAAGCAAGTACTCGAATTGCTACCGGGGTGGTCGCTATGTACATAGCTATAGCTTCTAGTCCGGGACGCTTGTCTGGCGTATCCAGACACATGCACCATATGCTCACTTGTGGGGGTATAGGGTGCCGTGGTTGTAATCCCTTCAGTGTGGAACACGCCACGTAAAATAAGTTCGGAGGGATCCGAAAAGCATACATTGTTCTGTTACCCCAGACTAAGGCTCCTCTGGTGGTCTATCTGGTGATAGTTCATGGCGACGCGCAAAGTAGGGGTGTCTACGTTTTTCCCTCTTAATCTTCATGTCAGTTCACCCCCTTAACACCCAGCTCAAAGCTTTAAAGATGTTGGATCCTTTGAAGTTTGTTATGCAATGAATTGAGCATAAAAAAGACGTTCCTGCTAATTCAATCATTTGGACTTCTTCATCAGGTGATAATTTTTCGACGGTTTTTGTTTGGCGTCGGCTCAGGAAATCAGCATTTCCTAGTTGGGATCCCTTGCGGTAAACTATATCGAAGTTATAAGCATTGAGGAATATAGAACGACGTAGCACTGTGTTCGAGATTACGTTGGGTACTGGTTTTGCCGTTGTAAACATGCCCCAACCAGCAACCTTATTTATTTAGAAGGGATACCCATAAACTATTTCAAAAAGAAAAATAAATAATCGTTAAGTCCAATACAAAAAGAGTAGAGCATTCAATAATATTCGGAAACTCTATTACCGCAATTAAATATAATCCAATGACACTCGAAAGGGCCAAACAAATTTTAGTTGGTTATTTTAATTATAGAGTGACGTAGATTTTAAATTATTTAAAGAGCACATAGAGAAATTATTAGTACCACCTCCACTAAAGTAATTCGCGGTCCCTTCCTATTTAAAATTGTTAGTTTATACGCCGAGTTCAACGTAATTAGACTCCAATTACATGAAAGTCTTTTACATTCAGGTATACAGAAAATGCATAAATTACTTTAAGAAAATCAATTCAAAAAACATAATATAGAAACCTCAAACCTATTCCTGAACATTGCCGAGACAAATTTGAGGTAGATATTTATTCATATGACGAAAAAGCATTACATCAGTTGCATTGACATTTATTCAAAATTCACTAGACTTGAGCATACGCCGACGACTTCTTCCTTATAATAAATTTCAACAAAAACACAAATACAAACTTCAGCTTAGACAACCTATTTAATGATATAAAAAATTGGTGCTCCTACTCAGGGGCATCGCTATCCCTATCCAAATGCCAACACCTCCACATATGCAGAAAACACCACTGCACTTGCAAGATAAGGTGCAACAACATCCAAATTCCCACCGTTACTTCTTAATATTTCTAGGAATGACCTTAAGCAACGCATATAAATGGAACACACATATAAACTTACTTCTACCCAAACTACACAATAAACTAAATATAATAAAATGCCATTCTAGTCTTAAATTTAATTGCAACACGTATACACTACTTAATGTCGCAAAGCCAACAGTTATAGCCAAACTAGAGTATGGTTTGTTTCTGTATGTACAAAATGCTGTAATGCTCCCAAAAGCATTATGAGCAAAATAAAAACACCATTTACCTCCGCAATCCGTCTATCTCTCGGAGCTTATCGCTCTACCCCAGTAAATAACTTACTTTACGAATCTTTAGAAATAAAACGAGACCTTCAAATAGCCAAACTATCTCAAAACCTAATCTTCTCCAAAAACACACCAATACATACATTCGTCAAGCATAAAAAAACTAAAAAGAAAAAAACACCAATAATAGACCGAACAATCAAGCTTAGCCTAGAACTTAATCTACCCTACAAACCAATAAAACTCCATAAATACAGGCCATCATTGACCCTCCACAATCTAATAGACACATCACTCAGAATCCATAAGAAAGAACAAACATTTTCAGATCAATACAGAAAATTATACGAACACACAAAAGAATAACCTTTAAACTCATAATTTCATATTCACTGACGGTTCAAAAATTAATTACACAATAACATTCGCCATTACAACGGAAATAGACGTCTTGAAATACGGCATACTGCCTCCATATTCATCCGTCCTCACCTCCGAAACAATCGAAGCAATAAAACTTATTAAAAACCGAAGAGGCAAATTTATTATCTGTTCCGACTCTCTATCAGCAATAGATTCAATCCAAAATACAAATATTAACGACTTTTAGCCCAGCAGAATACGATCGCAAATAACGCAACATGCACCTAAAATTAAAATAATGTGGATTCCTGGCCATTCAGGAATAAAAGGAAATGAACTAGCCGATCAAGCTGCAAAATCAGCAAGCAATATGCCACTTATCCTCACCCCAAACATAAATACCACAGATATAAAAAAACAGCTTAAAGCCGACCTTGCCACTAAAAATAAAGAAAACATAATAAACTGCAGTCCATGGTACCAATCTGTTAATACACATGCACCTCACACACATGCGATTACCTCAAACAATCTCACCCAAATTGGACCAAATAAAAATAATACGACTTCGACTATGACACACAAATATAACCCACCAACACTACCTAATTCCCAATTCAATACCAACTTGTCCGTTTTTCCACGGTGATATTTCAATAAGCCCCACATATTAAACTCATGCCCATCCCTCCTACAAACCAAACAAGACATATTTAACAACACCAACCCTCTAGACCTTCTTAGCAAACCCAATCCAGATAACATACAAAAACTCATACTTTTCCTTAAAAAACCAAATTATACCACAAAATCTGAAAACAAAACAGGCAATTGTACATAAAAAGCCAGCAATTAGTTAGGAAATTAGAAATTGACTTAATTATGATATAATAACATTGTAAATATATATAGCTGTAAGCCCCGTAGCTAATGCTATACTATTTAAGTTAGTCTAGTTTTGTAAACTATTCTATCTATCATAATAAATAAATAAATAAAAACAGAGGATAGAATGGAACGCATTGATGCGCATTTGTAATCAGTTAGCTACACCCAAATTACTTAGGGCAGACAGACACAGGCGGTGCTTTCTCCACTTGACTCTAAAGCGATGCATTAAAACAGCAGGAATAGACTACAATACTACCAAGAACGGCGTAGCAGACGTAAAACAATAAATGAAAAAAATCCGTATAATCAATTTATCTGATGACGATTAAGCGAAATGGAAACAATTCTTTACAAATTACATACAATTAAAAACACAAAATACAAAAGTCGACAGGAATTTAATATTGACACTAGATACAGAAAAGGTGCACATCATAATCATCACACAGGTAAATTAGAAAACCCATTTAAACCAAATAAAATTGTAGAAAAATAGATGAAGACCATTACAAAACCACTAATCAAAATGAGGAAACCAAATACCACAAAACACAATTTAAGAAGCCAAAGATAACTAATACTGTTAAACTTCCACAGGAACCTTGTGTATAATGATGTTGTTTCTAATATTCACCACGGATCACAGTCAACAAATTCAAATAACCAACGCAGTTTCCGACCTTGGCTACTTAGTCTTCTCACGCAATCCAATTCTAATAAGTGCAGTCGATTCGTTCAGAATGAAATATGTATTTACAATATTCATTACTAAAAGAATTAAAACAAATGAAAGAATTCAGCAGCAAATATGCAAAGCCGGGGAATATTTGACATAATAGGTTTATCTTTTAAATTCCTTTTTGGCACACTGGATGAAAATTTTAGACTAAGAATTAACAATTGAATAGATCTAATTGCAGAAAATTCAATTAAACTTCATAAACTAAATAATGTCGTAAGTTTTGTGAATAAAATACTGAAGAAGCTTACTAACTACGAGAACAACCACAATGTATACAATGTTCATTGAATAAATAGAAGACATAGAAAAGGGCATGCAACTTTCACGTCTTGGGCTTTTTAATTTGAAATTACTCAATTACGACAAGCTAGAAAGCATTAACAACCAAAATATAACGAATTATTACTCATTTCACATTTCCCTATTAACCAAAAAACCATCAATACCATTACTGGACTATTCAGATCAACAAACATATTTTGAAAATGATAATAAAATGTATAATCAAGACAAAAAAAGTTAATAATGAATGCATTAAAAAATATAATTACGGGTAAGAATCCAATTTGTAATTTTATACCGACTCCCTCAAAGGAAATTATCCAATACGTTGAACCAAATATAATACTTACTTGGAATCTAACTAAAACTACAAACTCACACAATTTTCAAGAACTAAATGGCGATATAAAAATAAATAAAGTTAAGATTGGTCTAGAATTTGATTTAACTTCTTTGTATTTACCGATTATTGAAACTAACATAAAAATGTAAGAAAATAATAGCGTTTTAAAATAAGGAAAATAAAATAAGAAAACTTACGTTATAGATTTGTTCTTTTTTTTAATATATAATTTTAATATACGGTAAGCAATGGCTTTAAAATTCATAAACTAACAGAGGCAACGAGCTTAAAAGGGATACATAACAGCAATGATGAATTTTAATTTGGGCAAATAATTTAGATTAGCTAATCGCTTTGTCTAGCTTTAAAGCACTCGCGTTCTTTATCCTCTTCTTGTCTTCGCCTAGTCGTCGGTTTAGTGAAGGCGCTAGATAGTTGTTGTTAGCATGAAGGTGATCGTTGATTTGAATGACAATTGATCTGTTGTCTAACTGAGGGAATGTTGAGGACATTTGCGATGTCCACATTTCTCGAATACCAGGGGGGCGCATTGGTGATTCTGCGCAACGCTCGGTTTTGGACCCTTTACACTCTCATTATGTTGGAGTCGGACGTCGTACCCCATATTTGGACGCAATAGGTCATTGAAGGGACCACTAACGCTCTGTATAGGAACACTTTGTTGCTTAGCTTGCTCGCTGGTTTTAGCATCCAGTTCAGAAAATTTATAGGGATGCTGCCTCCATGTAAGCCGCTTGTCTAGAATCTAACACAGGTACTGCTCCTGAGAAATTGCTCTGCGTGGACTTGTTTCCATTGATGGATTTGTTCCAGCTGTTCGTTGAGGATTTTCCTAGACGCTTCGAATCAAGATGGCGAGTTTGCGATAAAGACTGTTTCATCAGCATACATTGCTAGGAGGGTACCAGATCTCTGGGATATGGAAGGTCAGAGGAACGCTAGCTCGACTGCATATAATGGCTGAACTTCCACCTCTCACATCGACCATTTCGCTCCAGCAGATAGTACTTCAAGAGGAGAAATAGCGCAGCTGGAGGGTTTTTAGCTTTAAAAGCAACATGCCACAAATCAAGGGCTTCTTTCACGTCTAGGTAAATATATATATAGACACTTTTCAAAGGCATCAAGGATATGATGTGTACCACGATGGGCTTGTTCTGGTGTTTCCGAAAGCTAAACTGGAATAGCATCCTGAACGCTGCTTACTTCCATCTCGAGGCCTTTGGCTTTTTCAGTACGGCCAGCATGCTCATTATTTTTTATTTCCTCTGATACGTACTTTATGTGCGCGGCACAGGCAATTAACAGATGAATTAGTTTTTTTGCTTCTCGAAGTCGACTTGCTGACAATTCCTAATTGAGTGCGAGAGGTTCAGATTTGAGGCGAGAAAGGCTGACCTACGCATATTTGGTGTCTCTATAGTCCTCCATCGCTCCAGAAATTATGGCCCACGTTGGAATAAAAGTTTTGAAGGCTGGGTCTCTAAATGCTCCTCCAATTTGGCCTGACTCGCCGGATCCAGATTTGGACAGGTACGTGGACGATAAGGCATCCAGAAATTTGTTACGTTGTACACAATCCATTAAGAGCGCGAATATGAGCGTTAAATGCATTTGCTTGGCGAGCTTTGAATTCTCCTGTAGCTGTAGCTCATCGATGACAACGTCCCATTAAGAATCGTCAGCCGAAGTTAAGGCAAAACTTGACAAATAACATGCTAATCGTTCCACTCTATTATATATTACAGTCGCCTTGCGCTTCAAAAATGTTACCCTGTTTGCATCAGCATAAAATAAATTTTTGGCAGCCACAGATATAACTCACTATGCATGTGGAATCATGCGTCACCTACAGAGTTACTTTTAATGTTAATTAAATTTTGACTGAATATTGCAGAACTGAATTGTTGAATACAACAGATTTTGGTTTATTTTCTTAGCGACGTTTGGCAGCGATGGGAATGCATATGTGAAGAAAGCAAGAATTGAATTAATTTCTGGCGAGAGAGTACACGCAGTTGATCTGCATAAAGCTGATGTGAAGCAGACTAATTGTATCTCCAATTTTAGCAATAACTGGAGACATAAATTAAGGTGCTGCTGTCGGCATTTATTTATGTAGTAAGTTTATTTTATAGTGTTACCTTATTGTTTAATGACAATTGTTTATAGTACACTTTATATTGTTTAATGACAATAGTTCTTGCTTATTATTATTTTATTGTTTGATGACAATTATTTAGCTCTAGTTGTATAAGTATATAGCGCGATTGAAAAACTTGAGACTGCTCTCGTTCACCATTCTACTCGAAGTCCCTCCTTTTTGGTTTTTTCGTTAATAAGCGTTGCCACTGCGCGTTACTCTCTTGCTCTGTCTTTCATCGTTCATTTTCATATTTCCTGATCTGGTTCATTTCCCACAATCGGCCCTCCTGATACATCATTCAACTCGAATGAATTTCCACACGGCTTCATATATTCTGCGACTGTCGATGTCCTAAAAGGTCCATCGCCGTCTCCAAGTTTTTCTACGTCATACCTTCCGTGCTTGTTTATCTTAACACTTTATAAGGTCCTAGAAATTTTCCTTTCAACTTTAACCCAGTTCCGTACTGAGTACGCTTAATAGCTACTAAAACATCTATTTTATAAATTTTTTCCCTTTTGCGCTTTAAATCGAAAACCCTTTTATTTTCTGTCTGCAACTGTTTTATGTTTTCGGAAGCTCTTACACGCACCAGCTCTCTCTCCTCATCTAAATCCTTCACTAAGGATTCCTTTATCAACAAATTAAGCTCTAGATCATTCGGAAGACGCATTTCAGTGTCAGTCAAGATTTTAAAAGGCGACACTAAAGTGCTTCTAGGCGGTATGCTATTGATTATTTGCTGCACTTCACTGACATGATTATACCAGTCTCCTGCACTTTCATGACTTAACTTCGACAACATCGACACTACTGTCTTATGCATTCTCTCCACCTGACCGTTTCCACGTGGTACACCTGTTGTAATCACTAGATGCTGAATTTTCTGCTCCTCACAATACAACTGAAATGCCTGTGCAGTGAACGCAGTTCCCCTATCACAGATAATCCATAAAGGATTTCCGTAGCTAGAGATAGTTTTCGTCGAGCCGATGATCTTCTTTCCGCGCTTAATTCACAGTTTAATGGCCTTAAGCTATTAGATGAATCTCCAAAGCGCAAAAAAGCCGCTGGTGGTAGGCTGCCTAAGGCCCCGCAACCACGGGCAAATGATCAACAGGACTCCACAACTGATCAGCTGTCAATCGCAGCAAATCCGCATATGTTGATAAGATCGGCAGCTAAAAAAGATGCGGAGCAAACCGATCAATCCGCTGTGGAGGGACCCCACCCTGTGATTGCTAAAAATTCCGATTTGTCTGTACTGGTTTCTCAACCAGTGATTCCACCTATCTTGATTAGTTTACCACCACAAGGGAACATTGAGTCCGGACTACCGGCACAAGTTGGCACTTCAGAAATACAATCTGCAGGGCCAAAACCCCTCGCGGTGGTTCCACTAAAGAAACAAATTTTCGTTTCTCGGCTTTCCCCTGATCAAACATCGTCTGATGTATTGTCTTATATACAAGACAAAACAAAAGCCGATAATATTAAAGTGGAAGAATTTAACTTCTCTTACGCTAGGGACATATCATCTTTTAAGATAACTGTCCCAAACGAGCTTTTTTTCGACCATATGTTCGGGTGATTTTTGGCCGGATAGTATGGTGGTAAAAGAGTTCGAAGCTAAGATCAAAAATACGAAAAAGGGGCCCGTGGGAATTAAACTTCCCTCACGTGGCCAGACCACTGCACCATCCGCCTCTTCATCTTCTTCCTCTTTAAAAAACTAACAACGAATCTTACTATCTCCCATCAAAATGTTAGAGGCGTGCGTAGTAAATTAAGCAAATTGTATTGTGATAATCTTTCATTTGCATCCCATATAATAGTGCTCACAGAGACTTGGTTAAAGCCGGAGATACTTAACTCCGAAGTCTTCCCAGGTATGTACACTATATAAAGGTTTGACCGTCCCTCCAGACGGGGAGGTGGAGTCTTAATTGCGGTTAGATCTACCCTCGCGTCGGAGGAGTTACTTTTGGAAGAATCCCGTAACTCGGAATTCTTATGCGTAAAGCTGTCTTTTTCCGACAGATCAGTGTATATTACGTGCTCGTATATTCCGTCATCTTCTGAATTCCCAGAATATGCTGTCCAGTTCATCTTGAATAAACTGTCTGTCAGGGACCAATTGGTAGTTCTAGGTGATTTTAATATACCTGGCACAATGTGGTCCCCAGAAAAACAATCGAATATCCTTCTCCCTTTAGCACAACATGATTTTATTGACGGCTTGCTCGACTTATCGTTGTCGCAAGTTAATTATATTCCAAACTCTCTTGGTCGACTGTTGGATCTATGTTTTGTAACAAGTCCTGAAAGTGTGTTTCTGTCCAGGGTAGCACCTCTTACTCAACCTGAAGATCCATATCATCCTACTTTCGAGGTGGCAATCGACATAGGTACAGTATTAAAAGTAAATTTAAAGAAGTCAACAAAGCGAATTCCCTGTTTTCGCAAGGCAAATTTTTGGAGGCTAAACCATTTTATACCTGGCTATAATTGGTCCGATCCTTACTCCTGCAACATAATGGCAGATTCGATTAATATGTTTTATACCGCAATTAAATCATTTTTTGACTCTTGTGTTCCGATGTACTATCCGTCAATCTCTAAACCCCCTTGGTTTAATAAAGAGTTGACACACCTTAGAAATGTAAAGTCCAGACTCTATATAAAATTCAAAAATACCGGTTCTCAGTCCATCCTTTGTAAATATTTAAGCGCTCGGTTAAACTTTACCGTGCTTAACGCTCAGTGCTACAAAAATTATTTAAACCGTTGTAAGTTCCAGTTTGCACAGGATCCGAAACAGTTTTATAATTTCGTTAGCACTAAGCGAAAAACAAGTTCTTACCCTTCCTCGCTGTTTTTTGAAAACACTACGGTAACATCGGATCAGGCAATAGCCGATCTATTCGCCAAGTTTTTTCAAACAACATATTCACCTTTACCTCATTCCGAACAGCCATACTCTTATGCGGTATCTAAGTCGAATCTAATATTTTGCCCCACTATAAACGAAAGCTCACTGCTTAACGATCTTCAGCGTGTTAAACCGGTCTATTCGCCAGGTCCCGATGGAATCCCTGGCTGTGTGCTCAGATTCTGTGCGGAAGCCTTGTGCAAGCCTCTACTGAAACTGCTCACCTTATCTCTGGAATCTTCACAATTCCCTCATATATGGAATGAGTCCTTTGTGATTCCTCTTCATAAAAAAGGTAGCAAACTGGATGCAAGCAATTACAGAGGAATCTCTAAATTGTCGGCTATCCCAAAACTTTTTGAAAATGTTATCACTCTTCATTTGCAGCACCTTTGTAGATCAATCATATCACCGTGTCAACACGGTTTTATGAAACGCAGATCAACAACCACTAACCTCTTGGAGCTAACTTCTTTCGTAATACAGGGATTCAAAAATAATAAGAATAAGAATAAGAATCATTCGCGTGTACTTATGTACGCAGACGATGTTAAATTATACCTCCAGTACAAGGACACTTCGTGCCATTAGACATACAATCCGATCTAGATCGATTTCAAATATGGTGCCGTGATAACGTGTTAGACTTAAATGGCTCCAAGTGTAAAGTTATGACCTTTTTGTCAGAATAACACGAGTTGATGATCTTGGTGTTCTTCTGGACCCAAAACTAAACTTTTCTGACCATATTTCGTCTATTGTCAATAAGGCCAGGGGTGTGCTTGGTTTTATAAAAAAGTGGTCTAAGGAATTTGATGATCCTTACTTGACTAAAACCTTATTTATTTCGTTATTTCCGATTCTTACAAAGTTTTATGTTCTGACTATAATAGACTTTATCCTATTATCTGCAATCTTGACTCTCTGCATCTCTTAAAGCAATCGATTTTAACTTTTTTATTACATAATTAGATCCTACTAACACAAATATTTAATATAGTTATTTTACATTATATTCATTTCCTGTTCCTGTTCTCTTTTTTATATCGCGTCTATATCTTCTCGCGAATCGAGACGTAGGATACACGTCAGCGCCCCTCGGTCGGTTGGGCGGGAGGTGTGGACGTGTGACCCGTGCGAAAATAAAACAAAAAAAACCCAACGGAAAGGGGCAACAGGAACGTCAAAACAATGATCGCACAGTTCACAGGAGCCGATCAGTGGACGTGGGACGAGAACTGCCCGGAGCTGCAGCTGGCGGTAAGCACGAGTGTGGCTGAGACACATTTTACACGGACTTGATCCTCCGCCTGGAGCGTATTTCCTGTCCTTCGGTAAAGGTGGCCTTCCTCGACTCGATAGTCAGGGAACTTCTCGGGATCTTGGGTTGCTCGAAGTGTCAACTTGCGGATTTACCGGCACTGGGAGGGTCCTAAAGATTGGTCTCTAAAGATTGATGTGAATGGGCGTCCGCAACCACGTTGAATTTCCCGCGTCGATATTGAACGTCAAGCTGGTAATGTTGGAGCTCGAGTGCCCACCCTGCGATCCGTTCGTTGGGGTTATAGAGTTTAGAATAGAGTTTAACCACTTTAACGGTGGTCACTAGGGTTCGGCTTATTCGCGAAAGTGCGAATTCTCCGGGTCTCTTGGTCTCAAATTGTTCGTTTTGGTGTTAAACCTAATTTAGTAAAATTTTAGCCCGATCAGATAATGTTTAGAGGTGCCTTTCCTAATCAAAAGTTTTATATAGGCATTTTTTGTCTAAGATGCTGTATTTTTTGGTTAAAATTCTGTTTTTTTATGTGAGCATTTAAGGTTTTGGGTCAACTTTTAATCAACATTATTTTAGTTTTATGTGATAAAATATATTTAAAATATATAAGAATTTATTTTTAATAAATTTTTAAGCGATTTCTTACTGCTAAATGGGTACTTCTTTGTATACTCTTTGACAACTTCTAATCATTTTTGATATTCGAGCTCTTTAGTTGTTAATTTCTTGTTATAATCTTGCATTAGTTTAACGCCACGCTCTGCAATATCATTCACTACTTTTAATTTTCGTACAATCTCAACAGCATTTTTAAAGTCTTCGTGATCATGCCAGTTCGATGGATCTATGACTAAAAAAGATTTCGATACATTCAACCAGTCGAAAAACTTAATACTATTTGATGTAATGAAATCAGATAATTTTTTAAACAAAAGTTGACAAATCTCGTACTTTTTAATTAATACGCTTAACGGCGCTGTGCCATTTCTCGCTTTTCTGCGACAGTAACGTAATCATCGAATAGGGCCAATGTGCTATTTTCGTCTGTCAGGTATCATAAATGATTACATGTCTTTTTGAGCACTGCCGTTGAAATCCTCTCGTCCACTTCTCTGTAGTTGTACATAGCCCGAATAAATTGAAAGCCAACGGCCCAAGAGAATTGTTAACTATAACAGTTCTCAGTAGTCATAAAGTACATGCTCTTTTTTCAATTCACATCGACAGAATTCAATGATCTGATTCTTTTTGTTGTTTATACGTGTGGCGACATAATCATTTAGTATGCCAAAATTAAAGAGTTTTTGGTCAATTTTGGCCCATGTTATTTGAAATCTTTCAAACAAAGGGACCCTAAAGCTTGAAGATCCAGCACTTGATTCAAAAGCAGCTCATAAATATAATTCACATATATGATGCCTGCATGAATGATAAAGCAAACTGCGTTCCAATAACTCTTCTAACAAAACTGTCAAACCGTTAAATCTTCCAGAATCGGATGCAGTTGTATCAAAACATGCAGCAACGATTTTATCCGAAATTCCTCACTCTGTTAGCATGTTGAAGGTTGCACGAGATATTTGAACGCCAGTGGATGCAACTACTTTTGGTACTCCCAAAAGTTGTTCTCCATCAGAATATGATATTATATTTGGTATTCTTTCGAGTTTTTCTCGACCAGTCAATTCTGGGAGCATTTTTCAATCCCAATGTACCACTGCAGTCATCTAAAATTACAAGTTAAAATGCCAACATCAACTTTTTCCAAAATGATGTGAAAATTCAAAGATTTGCAAGGAAATTACCACGTCTTTACAGCTTTTCTTCGTTGACTCAGATATTTTTTCCTATTATCTTCTCGCCGGCGCTGCACAGTTCTGGTATTGAATGCGTATTTGTCGACATCATGACCCAAAGCTTCAACAACCGCAGAATTCAAATGCATAGCTGCGTTATTGGAAATCTGCCATTTGTCCAACGATGAAAGAACTCGGGATGTTAAAAAGCTTTTTCTGCCTCTTTTTATAGGGGATAATTCTAAATCTGAACTGGAAATGTCCATATATTCTTGAACAGCAGACAAAGCATCACTTTTGTCACTTTTAGAAGATCTAATACAATCTGTAATACAATCTTTGTATGCCTGACTACCTTTGTCTGCACTATTAGCAACACAAATGGTGGTTTCTCTGCAATTGCGAGCTCGTTCCATTTCTTCACGTGCTTCCTTCCGCCTGTTTTTTGCCTGCCAGTGATGCATCTAAGCCACCTAAATGACCCAGACGTCCATTCTGTCGTTTCATTTCAAGGAATTTCTTATCCTCTTCAATTGACATCATATCCATTGCATTTGCATGTGCAATATCAAAAATGTTGTCCAAATTGTCAACGAAAGCCGCTTGTTTGGCTCTTGTTTTGTTTTTATTCTTGCTGAGAAGAGCTCGAATATTAAAAATTATTAGAAGTTGTCAAAGAGTATACTAAGAAGTACCCATTTAGCAGTAAGAAATCGCTTAAAAATTAATTAAAAATAAATTCTTATATATTTTAAATATATTTTATTATATAAAACTAAAATAAAGTTGATTCGAGCAATTTGCGAATTTTTATCTCACTTACAAGTCACTCACGACATCGAATCGATACCCCATACCCCTCAAGCTAGCACCGCATTTTCGGGTAGAAATTTTCGGCAGTCCCGTTGAAGATGCCCGTTTTCCCCACAGTTCCTGAATCCATTGCGTACGTTAATCGGCCTTTCTGGCACGATGGTTCTATGTTGTATCTCTGGGACTCTTTCAGTCGGCCCGTCGTGGTTTGGGTATGTCTGTGCACCGAGCGGCCGTCGTGCATATTTCGTACACTTGGCTCCTCGGCTACTTATTATCTCAAAATGTACTACCAGTTGAGAACGTATACACGTTCAAGTTCTTGGGCCGTGGTGTATCCCGCACGTTGAATGAGTAAACCGCTGGCGCAACTCCTCGACGGTTTCACCGTTATTCATCCCGAACGACTACAGGATCCACTTATCTCCTATTACGTGCCTTGCTGCTTGACGTTTTCGGTTTAAGTTCCTTCCTGGTAAATGCGTTTAATGTCTTAATGCTTTCCTGACAATGGTTTCAGTTCGATGTTTCTGTACCAGATGTCGTTTTGGCTTAGTTCGCAATGGAAAATATCGTCAATGAAAATGTTAACCTTGCACAATGTTCACGATGAGAATTCTCGACACTGAAAATTTCAATATTGCCGGTATTTGCACGATATGCCCTTTTGTCGATTGGCTACGCTCTTATATACCCGGTGGCGTCACGATTACGCAACCCTCGTCGGGTTTGTCCTCCTTGGTTTAATAAAGAGTTGACACACCTAAGGAATGTAAAGTCCTGGCTTTACACAAAATTTAAAAAATCCGATTCTCTCTCTAAGTTCTCAGTTAAATTTTACGGTGCATTATTCTCAGTGTTACAAGATCTATATGTAAGTTGTAAGTTCTAGTTCTAGTTCTAGGATTCGAAACAGTTCTATAACTTCGTTAACATTAAGCGCAAAACAATTTCTTACCCTTCCTCTCTATTTTTTAAAAATACTAATATTTGCCAAGTTAGATACTTTTAAGCGGTAACGAAGTCGAAACTTATATTTTGTCCCGCTCTAAAAGAAAGCTCACTACTTTACGATCTTCAGCGTGTTAAGCCTGTCTATTCGCCAGGTCTCGACGGAATCCCTGGCTGTGTGCTCAGATTCTCTACTGAAACTGTTTACCTTATCTCTTAAATATTCACAGTTCCCCCATATGTAGAAGGCGTCCTTTGTGATTCCTCTTCATAAAAAAGTTACAAATTTGGATGAAGGCAATTAAAGAGTAATCTCTAAATTTTCGGCATTTTACTCTTTTTCTTCTAGATATAAAGAGGATTTTAAGCTATCTGTATGGCAGGGCGCAAGGTCCTCTTTAAAAGTTCCCTTTCTGGTATTCTCCGAGTCACATCCGTTGTCCCACAAGGGAGCCACCTTGATCCGTGATAACATAATAAACTTACATGAATCCAAGTGTGAAGTTATGACCTTTTGTCATATCAACCCAATACACACGACTGACACTTTAACGGGGCGCTCTTTGGACAGAAGAACCTACTTTGATGATCTTGGTGTTCTTCTGGACTAAAATTGTTAGACCATTAGACCGTAGAACGATGCTTAGAACAATCTCCATTTGTAAGCTTATTCGTGGTTATATTGATAGTCCCGACTTGGTTAGTCAGCTAAACTTCTTTGTTTCAAGTAGTCTCATGGCACCCGCCCGATAACAATGATTGAACATTGCAGGGTAACAAGGTTAATGTTGCCATAAAATCTCGTCATTTTATAGGCACTCAAAAACCTTAGAAATTACTTATACGATATTAAGAATCTCAACATTTATACAGACCACCAACTATAAACCTTCTCAGTATCCATCAAAAAACCCGAATGCAAAGATAAAGCGTTGGGAAGCCTTCATCGATGAGCCCAACGAGAACAAAATTTATAAGCCCGGGAAAGCGAACTCGTTAGAGGATTCAACAGACTCTGATGCTGCCACTATCCCTAGTGACATATCACATATACCATTGAAGCCCCAGACAAACCGTTAAATTGCTTTCGCAACTAGATTATTCTGGAAGAAGGAGGGACTATTGGGCACACATCGACCTTGTCGCCTGGAGCTTTTCGCACATCATAAAACCGCTGTCCGCCTCGTCACCCGCATCTTCCGCCAGTAGAGCGCACTGCTCTGCTCGTTTTCCCGTCCGTCAAACATCTCTGCGAGATTCTTCTAAAAGAGTTCCAGCAACAAAGTCAACAGGCCGGGCAGGGCTCAAATACCAAAGTGATGGACCGTAGAATCATCAAACCATAGTGCTCAATTGTGCCATGGATCCATAGGGCATACGTCCGCCTTCGTGAGCCACTTTCTTCAGTATAATACAGGTGTGGTGGATTTCACAATCCATAATTAGGTCCTTCCTCACCAGGTGCGCTCCACCTCCGGGCATTCCTGGGTGAACGTATCCACCGGGGCAGTTTGGTTGGCCGGTAACTGGTGACGATGCTGGTGCTGCGTATGCTAATGGGGATTTGGGTGCTTCTGCAGAGGATGTTCCTGCATTGCCTATCCCAGGTTCATCGGTGCCTCTTGGGACATCATCCCACTGAGTGCCCCTTAGCTCACTTCTTGACCTACACCCTCTGAAGGTGACGGTGGCATGGTGTTATGGAGGCTTAACCATTTCACCGGGTCCTACTTGTGGCAGTCGTCGAGATGGAACGCCGCCGTGGGATGCCTGTTGACCTCCTCTTTGTTGTTTCGATAGCTGCTGCTGGGTCGTCATGCTATCCTACTCTGCTGGCCTGGTACCGAGGAGCTTATTCTATTGTTCCACCGCTTTCTGGTCCACCACTGTCACCCTGTCCTGATCCTTTGGGGTTCGAAAATTTTTCAAGAATGGCTCTTCGACAAAATTCTAGCACTGGCTCCTCCGTTAATGTTGTAAGTGTATTTACTGACAAACCAACACCAAAACTAGAATCGCCTTTTACAGTAACACAAGCCGCCGATTTTGAGGAACACGGCATGGAATGAAGATTCTTGAACGGTTCTTCACTAATATGGTGGCAGTGGCTAAGAGCACAACATCTTAATTAAGATCCTCTGCAAGAAGAGCAGCAGACATTCCAGGCAATGTAGAGGGTCCTTCGGCATGATGCGAGTCAGAAGGAAGCAAGTTTCTCAGATGAAGCAGGGTGTGGGTGCTAAGCTAAGGTCCAAAGGCACGACCTTTCAACAAAGAGCCAATCTCTTAGCTTTTTGAAATGGATTTGAAAGATTCAGGTTCTTAAAACTCTGGCAACAACATACGGAGTGCCCACAATCATTATATATAGGCACAGCGCTGACAATACACTCCACACAACTGTCCACAACACGAACAACCTTTTCTTTAAGTTTTGGTATGAAGTAAGATTTCTCAACTAAATCTTGTGTTTTCTTCGCAGCAAAATGTCCTTGCTTATGAGCAATCATGATTATTTCATTTTCCATCTGCGACGGTACAACAATAAGTTAGCGATTAGGATCTTTAAAAAGTATTTGGTTTTCTATATAAAAATCTTCATACCCTTTATTTTCTACAAGGCTTCTCACTACTTTCGTCCATTCATCGAGTAATTGTGATTGTTTCAAGCGATGTACAACAGTATCGCTCAGCATAAAACATGATACGCTACTCAACGCATCAACATGTCTCATTCTCGTCCCTGAGCGATGTTCTATTTGATAATCAAAGTCATGAAGGTATAATGCGTACCTAGCTATCCTCAAAGGAACGTCCTTCTTCTTCATCATAGTGAACGCGTTGCAGTCTGTCACAATCTTAAATTTCAAACCTAACACATACACACGCCACTTCATTAATGCACCGATAACTGCAAGAACCTCAATCGCATTGGTTAGTCTTACGACTCATGCATTGAACCGGATGAAACAAACAATCTTCTGGGTCTTTTTGTAATAATACACCACCGAAACCATATTTTGAAACGTCTGTATGGATTTCCGTTTCCAATTTAGGATTGTACAATTTCAATACGGGACTAGAAGTTAATGCTACTATCAACTGTTCAAACGATACCTTCTGCAGCACATCAAATTTAAACTTAGTATTTTGCCTTAACAGGTCCGACAAAGGCTTAGCAGTCACTGCAAAGTCTTTGACAAATCTTTGAACCCCTTTTTTATCATTTGGCAACGGAAAATTAACGATAGCACTTGTCTTCTCTCCAGAAGGCTTAATAGTACCACACTCAACTATATACCCCAAAAAGTTAACTTTCTTTTGCATCACCTGACATTTCGACCAATCTATTTTTAATCCATTTTCACTGGCAACACTTAACACCTTCTCCAGCTTTACCAATCCTTCACACACATTTTTACTGGGCACAATCACATCGTCCATGTATACTACTACATCTCCACTGTTGATTAGTTCCCTTAAGACTGCCATTATGAATCGAGTAAATACCGTTTGAGTTTGTAATACCGCACAAAGGGCACATACAGAAATTTGTACTGTCCCTTTTGTGTTACAAAGGAGGTATATTTGTGGGATTCTAACTCAACGGGCACATGAAAAAAACCGTTAGTTAAATCTAAAGTCGTATACACCAAAGCACTCTGAAGCTTTTCGATAACAACGTCAACCTGCGGCATTGGAAAGTGATCACGAATTATCTTTTCATTTAATTTCCGATAGTCACAACACAATCGTTTTTTCCCACTCTTTTTTGAAACAAGCACCACTGGTGATGCGTATTCCGACACACTCGGCTTTACAATCTTGCAACCATTCCTGAACTTGATCATCCACAATCTTTTGTTCACACTCTGCCAAACGTCTTAGTTGTTGGAATACTGGTAAATCATCGGTTAACAGTATTTTCATCTTCACTGGTGTCGAACAATTTCGAATTGGCTTATAATCTCCAATTAGACTTAAAGCTTTTTCTTTTTGCACACTACTCAAATGCGATAAATCAACCTCATCAAATATGTCAGCCTGCTCCACACCCAACATGCACATACTTTTGAATTTAACAAACAACTCAGCACATGATCCTTTGCCCAATGGCTGGATTCTCTGACTCTCAACCTTTTTTGGTTTACAAATCGACTTATAAACTCTGTGCCACCTTTGGTTACTTTCATATCCACGCTGTTTAAGATTGTTCTTCCTAAAATCGAATCAAAACCCATATCCTCATCAGGAAATACGAGAAATTCAACTTGCATGTGTATACCATAAACCTCAACCGAAATTACAAAGCTACCGAATGTAAGCACCTGGCTATCACCTATGCCAGTCAAACACTTCGCTAAGCCTGTCAACTTATTTCTGCCCAACTTAGTATAAACACTTCTGCGTATAAGACAAAGGTCAGCACTTGTATCAACTAATCCTTGAAGCATCATTGACTTATACTGCACAGTTTTCAACTCTAACCCTGAAGGAGTGAAAATGCTTAATGGCTTTAACTCTTACTTCCTATCTTGTACGACATTTGTATTTTGATCCTGCTTAATTTTTCCATCTATTTTACGCTCTGATGCGCGATGTCCTGGTTGGTTACACTTAAAACAAACTACAATCTTTTAGCAAATGGGTATCATCACCGCACTTGAAACATTTACGTGTCTTGTTGTCACTGCTAATCTTCTTGGATTCAGAACTCTATTTTTCAACGAATGATCCAGCCATGTTTGATGACTTGCTTGAACTACAAACTTTTTTGTAAACATCCAAACTAAGTTTTAGCTCTTTTAATGTTTTTGCTTGATACAGCACTACTTTGTTTGCAGGGGAATCCTGAATGCCACTAATGAAATAATCTATAATACTCTCATCTTCAAGCTTTGCTGGCTTAGCTATTTCCATCAGTGCGTACAAGAATTCATGTAAACTCTCATGTTTTATCTTTTGGCGTCTATTTAATCTTTGATGTATTTCTGCTGATGACACCTTAACTTCGAACTCATCTAGCAATACAGTTTTCAATATTTCCCAACTTCGAATGTTTTGTTGACTTTTGACAAACGATCTAGCAGCACCTTGTAAAAGCTGATTCGCATAGACAAACATTTGTAATTGGTTCCACTGAACTGTACTCCCACATTCTTCTACCTCATTTATTCACTGATCAACATCAACACTACCTATAGTACCTAAGAATTCAGAAATACTACCTTCGACGTCTTTTAGAGTAAACCATGACCTATTATTTTCATTTGTCATCATTGGTGCAGTTGCTACTGACTCATCGTCCGAAATGTTTTGTTCTTCATTGTTTAATCTGTAGTGAGCAAGGAACCGCTGTTGCAGCATGCTTTTAGTACCACTTGTCTGCAAATTTAACTCAGACAGCTTATTTCGTAGGTCATCAACGCGCAGCGCAAGAATTTCAATCCGATCCATTCTAAATAATATAAAATTTATCAGTACGAAATTCTCAATACGAAATAAACTCAACTGTATATTCTTTGCGTCAAGCTGCTTACTTAACATACCCTCTCGTTAAAGTTTTCAATACTACTTAGCCAACTCTGTTAAATCTATGTTAACAGCAAATGATACACAACTTGCAGCGTCGTTTTCGCCTCTTTCGTTCCTACTGCCTCGCCTCTTTCTCTGTTGCTTCGCCTCTCTCGTCACTGTTGCCTCTCGATCGCCTTCGTATATGTGGCGGCCTATTTCGTTGCGCCGCTATTCGTCTTCTGCTTCTTCTGCCACTGAAGCGTCTGTCGTTTTCTGATTACTTCACCGTTCTTCTTCTTCTGCTATACCGTAACCGTCGTTTTGCCGTTCTTCTTCAATTGTCTGCTTGCAATTTCTACGGCGTGGCCTTCAACTTTTGGTCACCTCCGTTGTGCTTTTGAATAAACACAGCGTCTCCAACACCTTTTGGCTGCTGCCGTTTTTCTTCGAGCACTAGATACGGAATCTCCAACACCTTTCGGACTCCGCCTTCTGAAGTCTTCCAAAGAACACTGCGTCACAAACACCTTTTGCTCGCCGTCGTCGATTGACTTCTAATTGCTTCAGCTTCACCGCGACTTCCTTCTTCCCTTTTTTTTTTTTCTTGCGTCGTTGTCGTTTTTCCTTTAATTGATGCGGCTTCACGTTCCGTCTCGCTCGCACTCATTAAATTCGCACTTATGCATATGTCGGCGCATACTTTTGTAAGCTGGTGGATGTGCTAGAATATTTCACAAGAATAATAATTCCATCAGTTCGGGGAAATCATTGGTATGTCATCATATTGTATTATGTGTTAGAATATTCCAGAAGTACAGTAATTTCATCATTTCGGGGAAATCATTGGTATTTCATCATATTACATTATTGCATACTGCGTTGCTATTGGTCGGCTGTATTTTTGTAGCTTTGGCATCTCCCGTTACAGCGCGGCGGCAGCGTGTGGTCGCTGTCGCCGAGTGTGGTTCGAAGGGTAGCACGGAGAAGAAGTGGGTGACACAAATTAATTGTGTGTAGACCTTCGGTGCGTTCGAAACTCGCTGCGCGAAATGGAGAATAATAATTGTGCTCCGACACATACATAATTTGGGCCATTTCGGACGAGCCCCCAAATTGTAGTAAGGTTATTTTATGGTGTTACTTTATGTTTAATGACAATTGTTTATAATACACTTTATATTGTTTAATGACAATAGTTCTTGCTTATTATTATTTTATTGTTTGATGACAATTATTTAGCTCTAGTTGTATAAGTATATAGCGCGATTGAAAAACTTGAGACTGCTCTCGTTCACCATTCTACTCGAAGTCCATCCTTTTTGGTTTTTTCGTTAAAAAGCGTTGCCACTGCGCGTTAGTCTCTTGCTCTGTCTTTCATCGTTCATTTTAGTTCCCTGATCTGGTTCATTTTCCACATTTATTTAGCCATAGACATAAACCGTTGAAACATGTACTTTCATTTGGGAATATATTTATGAATGCTAAAGATTTTTTTGTATGTTCCTGTATATATCCTTTATTATCTTGGATTCCAAAGCGCTTTTATTAATTTTGGTGTACTTCCTATACGATAAACATTGAATTTTTCCATTGTTGCTGCGCCATATTTGGAAAAGTTTTCTAAATTGTATTATAGTCTGTCCTGTTGTTTGTAATTATATTTACTTTGATACAAATTATTTATTGCTTTATTCACTAGGATATTAAATGAGTAACATGGTGTTTGAGTTGCTGGTTTTACATTTTTATGACTTAAAATCTCAAATTTCATCGTCGTTTCAGAATTTTTAAATATACGAGTGAATTTGGTATCTTTCTTCAATCATTCGTACAGCTTGGGCAGCTTGTTTTAATTTAAGGGGTGTTGATATCATATTATATTAACTTAACGTGATAACTATTTTGATTTCGCGAATCACTTTAGATAATGGATCACTATGTCCTTGAAACTAATACTGTTTAGATGATTTATTGTCTAAGCTCATTTTACAACAAATTCTACTTGTCTACTTGTTCTCTAATTCTTCAACAAATTTTCGTTAATTATTTTTATATTTAATCTCACGTTAATCAGCTATCGTCATCATCATCATCAGTACTTGCTGATTAAGAGGGTTTTCAATTCCTTCCTGTCATTAACAGTGGTAGGGCTCGTCCTCCTATGAGGTTCCTGATGGCTGCTTGTATTGTATAATATTACGTTGGGTTTCTGATGTTCTAGGGTAATAGTACACCAGTTCATCAAGTTCTTTTATAAAGAGAGCCAGATACAATGGATCTCTATTGAATTTGTATATCTGATTTAATTGCACAAGAAAATTATACGACTGAGAGGATTGTGCCGGATGTAGCTACTGCTGATGATGTTGGTAGTTACCATTTTTAGAAAGTTTTGGGTAAGCGAAAATGTATCATATAATTTTTCCTAGTTAGACATTAGAAATCCTCATACGCGATTTAATTAATGTTGTTATTACTTAATGTAGGTACGTTTTACAGATACAATTAAAATTTCTTTGTCAATAGAAAGGAAAGTTTTGCTTCGGGAATAAAATAAAAGAAACAATTTTTCTTTATTTTAATGAGTTTTATTGGTAAGGTTCCTTTAGTTAGAATCCCAGTGTGAATCTGTTTTTACAAACCTAAAAAATATAAAAAAAAAAGAAAAAAAATATGAAAAAATATTAAATATTGATACGTTCATACGGACAGACGGAAATTGTCGGATATACTTTATATGGTCAGAAACGATTCCTTCTGCCTGTTATATACTTTTCAAAGAACATAGTATACCCCCTTACTCTACGAGTAACAGGTTAAAAAACGAAAATCCTACCGTTAAATACATCCAACAAAAACCAAAAGGTGACTTAAAGGAAAACCCAACCAAAATCAGATTTCTATACAAAAAAAAATCACTCTTATCAACAACAAACCCTTTCTAGTCCCACAAACCTTAAATATTAATACGAAGCAAAAGAGAATGCTGTAGTCGAGTTCCCCGACTATCAGATACCTGTTACTCAGCTAGTGTGAATGAGAACGCGAATTTTCATCATTTTTCTCAAAGGATTTGGGGGGATTTTGGGGATTTAAATGAGAAAAAATTTAAAAATTGTTCTTATGTGTGGGCGTGACCGGTTAGGGAACTTTAGAGTGGGCGTGGCAAAAAGTTTGTTGAAAAAATATTCAACAGTTTTTTATAAATGTGGACGTGGCAGTTCTGGGGGGCTTTAGAGTGGGGGTGACAAAAAGATTTTCGCAAATCGATAGAAATTTACAACACTAATAAAATAATTAAAAAATATCGAAAAATGGTTAAAAAATGTGAGCGTGGCAGTTTAGGTCGGTTTTAAGGCGTTCGAGTGGGCGTGGCAAATATTTTTTTTTGCAAATCGATAGAAATTTACAAATAAAAAATTTAAAAATTTAAAACTTGTTAAAAAGTGTGGGCGTGACCGGTTTGGCTGCTTTAGGGCGTTAGAGTGAGCGTGACAAAAAGTTTCTTGGCAAATAAATAGAAATTTATAACTACATATGTAAGACTATGAAAAAATAACCAAAACATTTTTAAAAATATGGGTGTTACAAATTGGGGCTGTTTTAGAGCGTATGAGTGGACGTGGCAAAAAGTTAATTATGCAAATCGATAGAAATTTAGAAGACTAATAGAAATGTTGCACTGCGTTTCTAGAATCTGTATTCTGAATCCCAACCATCTAGCTTTTAAAGTTCCTGAGATCTCGACGTTCATACGGACAGGCGAAAAGACGGACAGAGGGATAGACGGACATGGCTAGATAGACTCGGCTATCGATCCTGATCAAGAATATATATTTACTTTATATAGCATGAACCTACAAAAGCTATTGACATCCCAGAAAAATTAGGAAATGTCGCGTTCCCATTTTCACCAGCTACTCAGCTACTCGGGTATCTGATAGTCTGATAGTAACGGGTAACTGATAGTCGGGGAACTCGACTATAGCATTCTCTATTGTTTTTTATTTGTAACATTTATACAAGAACGTTCAGTAGAATAGTGGTTCTGAATACAAGGCAGGAAATTTATAGGAAATAACTATAAACAGACCGTATCATCGATTTTGAGAAAATTATGGGCACTAATTAATTACATATTTGTACCCGGTATTCGTGGAGTAAAATGGTGAATATATTCGTAAAATAGTACGTAACACCGTCCGTATGTAACCGTACAAAACTGTCATAATTATGAAACATGTGTTTATTTTTTCTTTCTTTTCTTTCTCTGTTATACCAAATCATGTTGGCCACGCTTGCAAGCTATCCACAACTAACAACAGTGAACAGAGATACAAATGGTGAGAAAGTTAAAATTTCACATCATCCAAATGGTTTTACACTACGAAATTTTGTCAATTACGTTCAGGATTATTCAAGGCCATTAATTAATATTAAGCACTATTTTGCTTACTTTTAAATTAAAAAGGATTACTCACTTATGATGAATATCATCCCAATTATTTGACAGAAAATCCAATAGTGTCGTGTATCCTATGGATCGAGAAGTAACCGTACTAATAATTAACATTTTGTCGGTATCGGAAAAAATTGAAATATTTTTCAGAATGGCCAATTCAAGTAGAATAAAAATTTTATCTCGCTGCGCTGGACATCCAGCTAGCATTTTTAATAAATGGGTACGATCACTCTGAATACGAGACTTAGGAAATTCGCACAAACGATCCAGCCCAAACATCCATTCCTTCATAGAGCCCCACTTGAAAATTGAACAAATGTACTCGTTGGGGACCCTAAATAAATAAAATATTAATTTTTGTATGCTCATATTTAATTAACTTAAAATTCTAAGCCACTTACGGAGTTTCAAAGTTTGGAAAAGAACTGTTGATCCATATATTGAAGGCCCTTCTTGCTTCCTTAAAACATGGAAAATATCCTGCTTTACATAAAAACGATGTAGTCAATTTACGGAGTTCAGTTATATTTATGTCTTCGTTAAAATGTGCAGTTCCCAAGTATTCATATAATGGAGCTAAGAGTTCTATAATGTAAAGCTGAAAAAACTATTTTATCGTATCGATCGTATTTATGTATTACATTATTTTAAGCTCACCTCAAACTTTTTATTAATTGATGATTTTTCGAGACGTTTGCCAACTTGGTCAAGAAATGTGAATACTGGACTCCAAACAATATGATTACGTTCATACTTTAAAAATAATGTTACATTAAGAGCAGTGGAAAAATTAAGTTCACCAGCGTAAGCTAAGTTCCAGGCGTCATGTAGTAGTTTTGCCCTTAAAATACATACATTGTCAAATGAAAATATAATATAATATCGGACTTGATTTGATCAAAATCTGACGACAGTGACTGCCAAAAAAAAGTGGAACATTTTTTGATATTATTAAAAAACCAGAGAGAGTGCTACAGTCGAGTTCCTCGTTACTAGTGAAAATACAAAACACGAATATTCATAATTTTTCTAAGATATCAGAAAAAATGGTTTCATTTCAAAGTGTTTAAAAGTGTGGGGGGTGACCTTTTTGCGCGTTTTGTTAGAGGGGGAGCGTGGACAAAGTGTTTTTGGTATACCGATAGCAATTAGCAAGACGAACAATAACACGAAGAAAAATTAATACACTTTTTAAAAGTGTGGGAGTGACAAATTTAGCGGTTTGTAGGCATAAGACTGAACGTGGCAATATGAACAAACAAGCTTGCGTTCCGTCTATGTCTTTGGAAACTGACTTAATCCACGAGTGCCAAGGGGTAGTCAGCACTGGCACACATCTAATTACGTTTGAACGACTAGCCCTAATCAATGGCAGCAAATATTCAAAACATAGTCAAAACAGAACATCATCGGGCATAACCACGTATTAAGTATACCACTACTCCTGAGGACTTACGGTCAAAACCGTCAAGTAATCCAGAAGATTAAGGAAGAAGTAAGGTTCTTCGAATCAAAAAACATCTTGATCGCGTGCGCCGCGGGACTAGGCATCCTAGCAAGCATATCCATCATGCTTCACCTAGTGTGGAGAAGAAGGAGAGTCACACGGGAGTTGCAACACATCACCAACGAATCGAGGACGACTACTCTTCTAAGGGAAGAGTAGTTATTACAACTTTGTGCTAGTAAAGTAGTCGGCACTTATCATAGTGAACCATGAGCCGCATTTTTTTCAATCACGTGGTCGGCTTTACTGACTTTGTTAAAAATAATGTATACAATAAAGAGCACTTGGCTTAAAATCGGAATCCGCCATAATCTTAATCGCTAATCCGCCAATAGCCACAAGACTGTCTTATCATGCGCACCTTGTCGGAGTCTGTAGGCGAGCAAGTAAGGAAGGGCAGTCACTCTTTCATCTTAATCGTCAAAAATTGTGAATACGAAAATCAAAATGGCCCAGATTGCCATTTGCCTCGTTGTCTGCTGTGCAGTGTTGTTCCCTCGTCGTCCTAGACAACCGGACCGTCCCCTCTCGAACGATTCCAGGTATGTCGTCCGTTAGGTCGAACTGGTGTTGTTATCAAATCCATCGCCGCTTGTCCGGACCATTGGTTGGAAGCAGAGATGCTCCTCCTCCCACTGATTATATTTGTTGAATGTCAAATAAATTACTTTTTTTGTTGTAGACAACTGTTACTATTTATAATAACTTATACTACAGTGAATGATTATTTCTAGCGAGTATTTACAAATGTACACACAAAAACCTAAATAGGGAGTCTAGAGACATGAATTAACTTTAATTAATTAATTTTTATATCTTCGTGGCAGATCTGTAGGGTGAATGTGCAGCCTCCTTTTCGCCCACAGTCCCACACGTCTCCTCGTTAGGAGTTTCAGAGCCATCTGGTTCGTGTCGCTTCCCAATTTATATTCGTAGGCGGTTGCTTGTTTGTTTATGACATCGCCAATCCTTGGTACTTTCAGCTCTTGTTCAATGACTTTGTTGGGGATGTACCAAGCCGCTCCAGATAGTTTACGCAAGATTTGCGACCGCGCAACACGAATTTTGTTGAGGTGCGACCTTGCGGCGATGCCATACACTTGGAAGCCATATTTCCAAATAGGAGCCAAGACAACCTTATATATTTTGTCTTTGTTGAAAATTGAAAGCTTGTTTCCAGGCCTAAGGAGCCAAGCCATGCTGTTCGTCTTTGTTTTGAGACGCCGAGTTACATCCGTTACATGGTGTTCAAACGTAAGTCTTTTATCCAGAGTGACACCGAGGTATTTGTGGGAGTTTAATTGTGTGAGGAGCTCTTCATGCAGAAACACACCTTGTGATGTGCCTTTTCTCAGGGTGTACGTCACGGAAACACACTTTTCCGGATTGACTGTGATGTTCCAGCAAAAGGCCCAGTTCTCAAATTTTTTTAAATAAAACTGAAGCGTTTCAGTGACTGTATAGACGCAAGTATCTCTAGCCCGGCGACATGTTGTCAGCTGAGGGCATGTCGTGCGGGCCGGAGCCCTCAAGCTGCAGCTAGATCGTAATTTAGTTTAGTAATAATTTGTACTCCTGAGCGTAAGCTTTGTAATAAACGATTCCAAAAATTACCATTACCCTAACGGGTGTGTGGAAATAAAGAATAAATAATAAATAATCCATCAACAGACTTCTATAATTGTAGCCCAACGTAGTCGACTCACGCGATACGGGTGCAATAAAAATGACAAGTGAAAACGAAGTCTCATGCGATAATAAAAAAAACGGCGCGGTACAACATTAAGTGTAACACAAAAAAACACCATAAAAAATACAAAAAAGAAAATCGATAAATAAATACCCTACTTTAAACAAAGTGGAGAATTCAGATAAAAACTGCAACGGGAACATAGAAATTCTCATAAAGATTTCGCTGATCCAGACGAAGCACTGCCATTTAACATAAACACTATCGCCACTATTAAGACATACGGGGAGCCGGTATACTCTAAGTCATACCCGCTCCCCATGAGTGTGACCGAATTCCTCAATGCAGAGGTTAAACAACTTCTAGTGGACGGCGTAATAAGGCCATCCACATCTCCCTACAACAACCCGACCTGGGTTGTAGATAAAAAGGGAACAGACAAAAATGAGGTAAAAAAGAAACGGCTAGTTATCGATTTTAGGAAACTAAATCAGAGAACAGGCGACGACAGATACCCTATCCCAACAATCTCAACAATACTTTTGAATATGGGGGAGTCCAAATTTTTTACAACTCTCCACCTTAAGTTAGGCTTTCATCAGATAGAGCTGGCGGAAAAGGATAGAGAAAAGACAGCATTTTCAATAAATAACGGCAAATACGAATTCTGTAGATTGCCATTTGGGCTTAAGAATGGCCCAAGCATTTTCCAAAGGGCCATCGACGACGTCCTAAGAGAAGGAATTTCAAAGATATGCTACGTGTATGTCGATGACGTTATAATATTCTCTAAAACAAAAGAAGATCCCGTTAAAGGCGTGGAGTGGGCTTTAGCTGAACTCCTGGAAGCAAGTAAAATCAAAGTTCTTCAAAAAGAGCGTTGAATACTTGGGGTTCATCGTGTCGCAAGGGGGGCTGCGAACTTCACCTGAAAAGGTCATGGCCATAAAGCAATTCCCTCTACCTAAAACGCTTTTCGAACTCAGATCATTTCTGGGTTTAGCAAGCCACTATAGGTGCTTCATAAAGGATTTTGCAACAATTGCAAGACCATTAACGAGTATCCTAAAGGGAGAAAATGGAAAAGCAAGTAAATATCAGTCGAGAAAAATCGATATCTATATCGATATATATCGATAGCAAAAAAAAAAACGTTTGACAAGCTGAGAGAAATCTTGGCATCAGAAGACGTTTTGCTGTAATACCCAGACTTTAAGAAACCATTCGATTTAACAACGGATGCTTCTGGTTTTGGTTTAGGGGCGGTACTATCTCAGGATGGCCGCCCGATCACTATGATATCACACGCCCTGCGAGATAATGAAAAAAAATGAAAAAGCAACCAACGAGCGAGAGCTCCACGCCATAGTTTGGGCGCTGTTAATTATAACTGGTGTCCTGTGATCGTCCGTAAATGTCTTTGTCATTGTTTCCGTTTGGTCAGCATAGTCTTCGTAAGTCGTCATATTCGTAGAGTGCTGTAGGTATCCGTACGACTCTCAGATAACAATTTCGTTATCTTCTATTGGGATGTAGTCCGCGTTCGTCCTAACAGTCATAAGTATAAAAACTAAGATGTAATTTCGTAACCTAAAAAAGTATAAAAAGATTGAAAGGGGTCAGGAATCTCGCAAGATGGTTAGCGTAGGTTGTCCTTCGGAATTACCTGTACGGCGTAAAAGGCTTGCAGATCTTTACCGATCGCCAGCCACTTACATTTGCAGTCTCGGACAAAAACCCTAAAGCGAAGCTAAAGCGCTGGAAGGGGATTATCGACGATCACGGCGCTAAATTGGTCTACAAGCCAGGAAAAGAAAATCTTGTTGCAGACGCATTGTCTCGCCAGAACATAAATGTTCTAGAAGACGAACAAGAATCGGATGTAGCAACCACACATAGCGAACATTCACTAACATACACCATTGACACAACAAACAAGCCGGTAAACTGTTTCAGGAACCAAATAATAATTGAAGAAGGAAACAGTTTCTCGGTGGACACATTCATCTTGTTTAAAAGCAAGGTGAGACACATTATAAAAATTCCTGACCGAGAAAATCTGCTTAGTGCTTTACAAGACGTAGTCAATGCCGAGTTAACGCAATACATTGCTCCCTACCGATCTTAGCGTTTATTCAACACCGACTAGTCGAATTATTCACGAGCACAACTTTCAAACATTCGAAAAGCTTCGTACAGGACATTACAGATGCAACTGAACAAAGGGAAATTGTTATAACAGAGCACAACAGGGCTCACCGGGCAGCACAAGAAAACGAAAAACAAATCTTGAGGGACTATTTTTTTTCTAAAATGCTCCGGTTAACAACAGAGGCAACTTTAAACTGCAAGACCTGTCCAATGGCTAAATATAAACGACATCAATCCAAGCAAGCAGTAGCGGAAACACCGATACCATCCTTTGTGGGGAAATCCTCGACATAAACATTTTTTCAACGGATGGAACCCTTTTTCTGACGTGCATTGTCAAATTTTCGAATTTTGTCACAGTGCAGGCCATCGCATCGAGGGCTATCGTGGACATAAAATCTCCTCTATTACACATAGTAAATTTTTTTCCAAAAATAAAAAAAAAATTTATTGCGATAACGAAAGATAATTTAATTCCGAAACCATTTGGATAATTTTCCAAATCACTTGAATATTACCACTTTCAACGCACCGCCTCTACACAGCACCTCAAACGGTCAAGTAGAGAGGTTTCATAGTACTCTGACAGAAATAGCCAGATGCCTGAAGCTAGAAACCAATTTAAACGACACTACTGAATTAATTCTTGTAGCAACTAACAAGAAAAACAACTTAATCCACCCAGTAATGAATGAAAAACCAATAGAAATCGTCCACTTAAAACCCGCGGAATTTGAAAGAAGAATTAGCAGAAAAATTAAACATGCCCAAGAGAAAACCTTGATACCGTAAACAAAAATAGGACCTATAAAGACTACCAAGTTAGCGAAAAATTTTTCTTAAAAACCAACAAACGACTAGGAAACAAGCTTTCCCCATTATGCTCAGAAGAAACCATCGAAGCAGACCTAGGGACCACGGTTCTAATAAAGGGGAGGGTGGTCCACAAGGACAACCTACGCTAACCATCTTGCGAGATTCCTGACCCCTTTCAATCTTTTTATACTTTTTTAGGTTACGAAATTACATCTTAGTTTTTATACTTATGACTGTTAGGACGAACGCGGACTACATCCCAATAGAAGATAACGAAATTGTCATCTGAGAGTCGTACGGATACCAACAGCACTCAACGAATATGACGACTTACGAAGACTATGCTGACCAAACGGAAACAATGACAAAGACATTTACGGACGATCACAGGACACCAGTTATAATGACGCCCCTTACGAATATTCGCAAATTGGTAGCCACCTTAAAGTTTCACCATAGGGCTGCTAGGAGTATCAACTTAATTGGGACAGCACTAAAGGTTACTCGCGACTTCAACGATTGGGAGCAAATAAAATTCAATCAAGATCATTTGGTAAGAACAGAAGGAGGACAAACACAACTAAATATCAAATTTCAGGAACGCTTAAACGAACTCGCAAACGCAATGAATCAAATCCAAAATCCGAACAAACATAAAAACACACCTTTTATTATTTTTTTTTTATTATTTATAATTATTTTGGGAAAAAATAGAATTGTTATCACAGACCTAAAAAACATTTTAATGAGCTTAACCCTAGCAAAATTAAATATTGTAAGTCCAGCGATTTTTTGACAGCTCCGATATAGGCGAATAAGCTCCAACGACGTACTCTTTCCCTCCTTGTGAGGCCAAATAAATTACAAATTTTTTACAGAAAGTTTTCGTATATATATTTATATATTCATATCGGTGTTGCTTAGCGCTTAAGAGGGATGAATTCTAAAGGAACTCAAAGTGCTTTTTTGTTACTACTAGGCTGGCGTGAGAAAGCTGACTATGCATTATGTTTATTTATTATTTTATTTTATTATTTCGCTCACATAGTCATACCTGGAACTCTTCCAAAGGATCTGCTGGCGGTGCAGTTAAAGTCAAAGTTAGAGCCAATATCATGATATCATGAAAAGGTGGCAGAGATGGTGGCAGCAGTCGACGAAGAGGCGCTGGACCCAAAGGATTATACCGGATGTGAAGAGATGGTCTATAAAACTCCATGGATATCGCAGCTGAGAGGGAACAAGCCACAAGGTGGCAGCAGAATACCAGATAGGGCACAGAGATCGCACCAATGGTAGCGTCATCGATGAGTTCTACCATCTCCTATTTGGTACTAAGATAGTCTCACGCAGCTCGGGATCATTTCAGTAGTCGAGGGATGCAGCTATTTTATTCTACCTTATGTAAGGCCATTTTTGGCAGACCTTTGAGTTGCCAATAGTTGCCAAAGCGATTTCCAAGAAGAGCATACGTTTCCAAGTTGTTCACTGCCAGCTTATTGTGTCCATCTTCCATTTTTCAATTTATAAATACCATGGAGGCAGTGCTGTTATACCCGTTTTCTGATAGTCGAGGAACTCGACTATAGTATTCTGTCTTGTTTTCTGTTTTTCTTTTTTAGTAAGGCTACTTGTCTTCTGGAAATGTGTACACAAAGTTTCACACAACCCTTATGTTCTCAATTTCTTCCTTCCTTCTGTTATTATTCCCTATTCATTTTTTAAACAGGACTCTGAAATTAAAATTGAATTAATTTTTGTTGTTTAAATTCTTGCTTTTTATTTTGTTTGTGTGTCATTCGTTGTGAATTTTTGCTGTTCATGACCATTGATGCAAATGTACGTATTGTGGATATTTTTCGGTCAGTTATTCCGAACTGAGGGCGGTGGTCTCTAATTAAGTGGTTTGGCAGTTAACAATACTACCTTGGAAATTTTCCTTGCATTCTTTGAGATGAGATTGTATCGAAATGAAAGCTTCGACTTGCTCAGATTCTTAGTTTTATTTAATTTAAGTACAAAGTTAGATTTAAAGATTAGCTAAGTTCCGCTGCTGAAATTCGACTACCTGGCCAGCGTTTTGCCGGCCGCTCGTAAGCTACGCTAAGCCAAGCCCCACAGTGTCAGCGCAGTCACACTCGCAGCCTATGCTACATCGTCAGCGGTACGCTGCAGAGCTCGACCGCAGCGTCAGGAGGTGGAAGCAAGTGTTGCTTGTTAACTCCTCCCCCTTAAAAAACTGCGCCACGCAGATTAAGTAGCCTTGGTCTGCCCGGTGGTATGGGGCGGATAAGGGATCACGGTTATGTTGCCGAGTTTCTGTAGTCCATGGGTAGAGGTCAATTTCCTGCACAGGAAATACAAGAGATAAGAGATGAGCACAGCCAATGCTGCCTCCGTAGGGATGAAGCCAACAACTCCTCGGTCACCTCCGACATCTTTTCCAAGTTCTTAAAACTGACGTCAGGCACTTACATCAAAGATAGCCGGTAATCGTCGGTGGCTACTTGTGTAAGGACAGCCGGCAATGCCATGAGGTGACTGGTGGAGTAGCTCGTGTAATTTCGGCAACCAACTGTTACGGCCTCGTTGTCATATTCGACGACAAAAGACCCAACCAGAGGCAGCTTCCAGAATTCCATTAAAGTTGGTCAGGAACAGCGTTCCTTCGTCGACTGCTTCAATTAGTTGTCGATTATTTCTTTGGTAGGAACAAGCAGAGTGGTATCCCTTCAAAAGGCGGAGAATGCGTCTTCCTTTAGCAGTAGCAGTAGAAGTGGTGTTGCCAATGGACAGACAACCGGCCAGTAATGCGTAAGTTGCACTGGGGCTTATCCCCAACTTTCGATGTTGCAGCATTACCTGCTTCGCTTCGTAGATTGCGGGATGTAGCTGCATAAGCCGATTCGGGAACCTTTGGGAACGTATATATAAGTTAGGTCCCATTTGTCATGATCGAGGGGTGAGAGAATTCGATGGCCTCAACCGCATTCTGATAAGGCAAATTGCTAACCTCCTCCAATGTGTTTTCGACATCCCCATGGTCTAAGAGATTGGAATTTATGATCCTTGTCTTAGCTAGGCGGCAAGCTCTTGTGACTTCCGAGACTTGGGTTGCAAATATGAAAGCTTTGTTTAGATGTAGATGTAGATTAGATTTAGATGTCTCCATCGATGGGACTTACTTTTGCGATTGACTGTCCACCAAGGTAGCGGCTTCTTAGGCGATTTCCTCCTGAAGCGGGAATATCGGCCCTTCATACTTTTAGATATGGACTGCTCTCACTACGCAAGTCAGAGCGAAACTTTCAAAAAATAACGTTTAACAAATCATTGCTATGCTATATTGTGTTAACAGGGGCATTTTAAGGAGTTTGTTTGTTATATGAAGTTTTAGTGTTTGTATTGTTGTGCTTGTTTGTTACATGTAAAGTTTCTTATTCAATTTTTTATTTTTTTTAGTTACACGGAGCTAATGTAACGTATCGCCTTTTTTCCTTTTAAAAAAAGGTTATTAAATTTGCGGAGAAGGGAGAGCACTGAATTCTTGTTTCACTTCCTTAAATCTGACTTATGAAATGATTTTGTTTTAATCATTACTATTCTGTTTTTTTTTACAAGACCTCTTCTGTTCTTAACCGAGGTTTCTCCTTAGTTTTATTCTGTTTGTTGGCCACGTATACTTGCCTGGATTGTAGGTGACAGGTTCATGCCTTCCCTTATTTCGATTTGTTTAGTTCTGCCTGCTTTCTATTAACCTTGTGCTTACCCTGCTATATCTGTCGAAGAAGATGGCTGCTGGCTTTCTGGTAGTCACGAAATGAACAGAAGTGTTGTATCTGTCTACTACCATTTGGACTAGCTCAGCATCCTTGATGGTTGTTTGGTCTTTTTTAAACAGGTGTCCAAATAGGTGGAGTGAAACCTTTGGACTTGGTTATTCAATTCGCTCTTCTGGGTTGGGGTGTGGTAGCTATTTCTAGCGTTCGCAAATAGTTCACAACGGTTGGGCACAAAAGTCCCCTCTCCTTCTTTTTGGGATAGTAAAATTGTGGAGAGCCTCTAACAGTCTTCCGCGCAAATGAACCGAAGATTTAGATTCTAAGGGAATTTGACAATTTGGTAAATTTATCTATACAGCTTAATTACACCTTTTTCTCCAATGTGTAGATATCAGTGTGAAGTATTTCACAATGATATGTTGGAACAGGTGTTGGTTGTAATTCCCGTTTTCTTGGATGTCTCTTATATTTATAGAGTTTGCAACATTAGCAAGATTACAAACTTCTCGATGAACACATACCTCTTTAGGACCCCTATGGGCCCTACGATGTTCCCTTTCAATTGCGTCTCAGATTTGTTCGGCGTCGTACAACAACCAACCTGTGCGTTAGACGTATTTTAAACAACTTAAAATTCTCGAAGCAAAGATATTGAATATATTATATATTATAATATATAATTATGAATATATTATATATATATTATATCATATATATATATATATATGAATATTTATATATGAATTTTTAAATATTCTATTCGTTTCAAGTATTTATTGTGACTGATCTAGAGTACAATGTTACTGCACGCAGGCAGCCAAATTACACGCTAAAGAGGATAACACAATAAGAGAAAAAAGCTTTTGGTTACCGCGACCAAAAGAGGGAGACACAGTGCATTGACTTTATTACATATTATTATATATACATACATATTACATACATATTTTCAACACTCCCTCTCAATGCAATATGTCAACCCTTACGGATAATATTTTTATCTTAATTCCAAAATCAAAATACATTTTTGTTAGTTTAAACCCATCCCTTGGATACACTTTTCATGTTTAAATCTATTAAAATTCTTGGTTAGAACATCTGCCATCATGTTTTCTGTGGGTACATAATTAACTTCTATTATATTGTTCTTATACAGTTCTCTTATATAATGATATTTTATATCTATATGCTTACTACGTGCATGGAAAGTTTCATTTTTCACCAAGCACTGGGAACTCTGGTTGTCGCTATAAACCTTAGTTGCCTGTGTTTCACCAAAACCCATTTCGTTGACCAATTTCCGAACATACGCCACTTCCTTCGCTGCCATGGAAAGTGCCACATACTCTGACTCTGTGCTGCTTAGGGAAACCACTGATTGTTTCTTTGAGTCCCACGTAAAGGCAGCTCCTGCAGCAATACATGCCCATCCAGTAAAGGATTTTCGGTCCGTGGTGTCACCAGCCCAATCCGCGTCAACATAGCAATGTATAGGGACACCAGTACGCTCGTAGTGTAACTGCAAATCAGCTGTGCCCCTCAAGTATCGCAGAACTCGCTTTGCACCGGCTTCGTGCTCTTTATGTGGGTCAGAGTTCCGTTGTGATAGTTTAATGACCGAATACATAATATCAGGACGAGTTGTGATTGCCAGATACATTAATGAGCCAATCAATCAGCGATTGATAGCTGACTTGATTTACCTTCTGACAATCGGCCTTGTCACATTTTACTTCAAAGCCTGCTTCCAGTGAGATGAGATTCGGCTTACAATTCTGCATCGAATAATCATTGAGAAGGCTCTCAATATACTGCTTGTGGCCAATCCTGATTCCACCAGTTTCTCCGTCACGTTCAATTTCGATACCCAGGAAATGTCTTAGCTCGCCCCCGTCTACGACATCGAATTCTTTTGAAATTGATGCTTTAATATCGCACAGTTCCTCCTTGCTTGAACTTGCTATGATAAGGTCGTCTACGTACACTACAACAAGGTTCTTACTTTTGCCAGAATTACGGGTGTAAACACATGGCTCGCTAGGGCATGAAGAAAACCCAATCTTTTGCAGTACTTCGTTCAGTAGTTTATTCCATTCTCGGCCGCTCTGCTTCAGTCCATATATAGATTTGTGTAACTTCAGCACCTTCTTTGGATATCGTTCATCGATGAATCCCTCTGGCTGCCTCATATATACCGTTTCGTGAAGATCACCATTCAAGTATGCAGACGAGACGTCCATTTGTTGCATGTAGAGACCGTTTTCCACCGCCAAAGCAATTACTAATTTAATTGATGAGTAGCGTGCCACTGGTGAGAACGTATCCGTGAAGTTAATGCCGTATCGCTGAGCGCACCCTTTTGCGACAAGTCGAGACTTAAACCTCTCGACTTTGCCCATCTTGTTACGCTTCACTACAAAGACCCATTTTGACCCAATGGCCTTCTTACCTGCCGGCAAATCCACCAATGACCAGGTTTTGTTTGCACGTAGGCTCTCCAACTCCTTCTGCATTGAGGTTCTCCATTCTTCAAAGTTTCTTATGGTTAACGCCTCCTGGACGCTTGTTGGAATTGGAACCTCATCCGTCCTCATGCCGTTGACCATGTTGTATTGTTTTCGTAGTCTTCCAGGTTTACCAGTATAAATCTTCTTTGGCCGTCCAGGTCCTCTGACTTCGGTGGCTTCATTGTCTTCAGTGGATGACGATTCTCCCTCTGAATCGTGTTTATCTGACACCTGGAAAACATCATCTTGTTTCTTACCCTCAGCAACACAGACTGGAAGGTGCTGCATCTCCACAAGTTGAACATCGGGAGAAGGTACTGCTTGCCCTGCCGTCATACCATCATCCTGGTCGTTCTCAAATACAATTACGTCACGAGCAACACAGATATTCTTCCTGATAGGATTGAACAGGCGATATCCCTTAGAAGCATCAGAGTATCCAACCAAAATATTTTCTTCGCCCTTCGCAGAAAACTTCCTTTTTGTGGATTTGTTAAGCACGATAGCCTTCGAACCAAATATCTTCAGGTGGGACACATATGGCTTTCTTCCAGTCCAAGACTCGAACGGTGTTACATCAGATAATGCTGACGGCTCATCGCGATTGCGTAGATAAGCAGCAGTATTGATAGCTTCAGCCCATAGTGAGTCGCCGACGCCTGCGTGAATCATCATAGTCCTTGCCATCTCGACCAGGGTTCGGTTAGCGCGCTCCGCTACACCGTTTTGTTGTGGGGTGTGCGGTACCGTCAATTGTCTCTTTATGCCGTTTTCTGTCAAGATAGATTGAAACGCTTTACTTAAATACTCACGCCCGTTGTCGCTCCTTATTGCTTCGTTTGCATTGGACCACAGATATCACTATGCACTAGCTCCAGTACATCATTTGTGCGATTTCCAGAGGCTTTTGGGAAACTCTTCACACATATCTTGCTTTTTGCGCAGCTCAAACAGTCATTTTCTTTTGCGCCACTTAATTATTTTTTTTTTAGTCCGAGTACCATTTCTTGTTTGATCATTTTGTTCAAGCTTGCAAAGTTCAAATGACCGAATCTCTGGTGCCACTTTCTCATTAAATTTGTCTGTGCAACGAAACATACACTTTAAACTTTTCTTTCATTTTGGAACATAAACAAATCACTTTGCAGTTCAGCAATCAAAACAACTTTATTCTTATCATTTTTTAAAATTCCGCGCCTGTTTTCGAACGACACACGAAGTCCGTTTCCAATTGCCTTCGACACCGACATAAAGTTGCATTGTAAATTCTTTACAAAGAGTACGTCGATCAATTCAAATGATGAGTTGCGCCAGGCTATTTTCACTGTACCACGACCGTCAGCCATAATATACTTATTGCCAGCCAAAAGAATGCGCTCTTTATGCTCTCTGAAGCTTTTAAACATCGATCTCTCACCGCACAAATGAGCCGTTGCCCCTGAATCAAGGCACCACATATTTTTTGGCAATTCGCCAAGCTGTACAGTTGAACAGAGCACAGAGAATGATTTCTCGGTATTTAAGTTTTCGCTCTCTCTATGTTCTCCTTTCCTTTGCCTACACAAAGACACTAGAATAACAAGATGCGTAACGGCCATACATTGGTTTACAGTACATACAGTTTACAGCTTTGTGGCCGCTGCGACCACAGTTCCAACAATTAACTGTTCTTTTCCCGTTAATCAGTTGCTGATTATTTACTTGCACACTCTTCTTAATGTCACTTTTCGCTTTTTGTTTCGCAGACCGAATTCCAAATGCACTTTGTTCGCTTTTTGCAGAATGTTCTTCATTTGCCATACGCCTTTGCCCTTCCTCTTGTAATTTTTGTAGTAGGCTAGAGGTACACATACATAAGTTCAGTTCATAATAGCAACATAGCATATAAACATTAAGTCAGTGTTCGCTTTCGGGTGGCATTCACTCTGTTTCGCAACATCGGCCCTGTAGCAACAAGCATAGAGGCAGATCGCAAACGGAGAGGGAGTCAGTCGAATGCTAAAGCTGAACACGGGAAGTAACAAATAAATCAAAGAGTCCAACTCCTGCCTTTGTGTGTTTTAGTTAACTAAGAGGATATATAATACCCCTACATTTTATTTTTAACATTTTCAATGTGGGCAACTCATCGCGCGTTTCTATTGCAACTACGAAACTTTCAAACGATTCCGGCAAACTGGACAACAGGAGAATACTCAGGACTTCTTCTTGGATCACCAATTGAATTTCTTTTAGTTTTTCAACAACCGCACAAAAATTGTTCACATGACTCGAAACAACTTCTGTTTCAGACATTCTCATGTGCAACAACTGCTTTAGCGAACATATACGTCGTGCCGGTCCTGAGGGAGTGTGGATTTCATTAAGTCTTTGCCATGCCTCTACAGCAGTCTCACAGTCTCTTAATGCATTATACTTATTATACTTGCTAATGCTTTTTCGTCCTTCGCGTCGAACAAAGCCTTTAGCTCAGCACTATCACTTTCGTTTTTAATCACACGTCCACACACCACCCCCCATAATTCCGCATGAATTAAGACACTCTTCATTTGTACAGCCCACGCACTGTAGTTTTCATCATCAAGTTTTTCTATTTGGTTTATTGATGAACTCATTTTCACTTCGATAAGTTTTTCGTATTAAAACCCTGAATCACAATATTTAAAGATGCCGAATATTCTAATTCGTTTAGAACTATTTACTTTTATGTCCGCGTGGGCTGGGCCCATAACCTATTCGTTTCAAGTATTTATTGTGACTGATCTAGAGTACAATGTTACTGCACGCAGGCAGCCAAATTACACGCTAAAGAGGATAACACAATAAGAGAAAAAAGCTTTTGGTTACCGCGACCAAAAGAGGGAGACACAGTGCATTGACTTATTACATATTATTATATATACATACATATTACATACATATTTTCAACATATTCGTATTAAAATTCTTATTTTATAAGTTAAAAAATATATTAATATAAATATCAAAGTGAAATTTTTTTTAAAATTAAAATTTTTGAGAAAGCAAAGGACCTAACTAATTTGAAACATGAAATAGATACCTTGTATATACTGGAATTGATTCTCTTTTTTCTTCCGTCCTTAGATATTTTGATAGCATGTTCCAATTGTTGTCGTCATAGTTAACGGGGAAGGGTCCGATTTCCTCTTCATTAACAATTATAAACATATTTTTGCTTGGAAGATTTGAAATTAGCATTTGCCTTGTCTTATTCATCCATTTAAATGAACCAGTATTCACAAAACTTAGACTGTCTTGCCGCTTTAACGCAATGGGGATCCACCAAAGCATATTGTCCTGGTCGGGAACATCATGTAGCCTTTCCCTAAGATATACCTTTTGTTGAACAATTGCAGTTTCTGAATCGTAATCTCGTATTATTGTGACAAGAGGTAGTCGGCTATGCTCTAACCAAGACTCAGCAATGCTTAATATACTTAGATCACTATCTAGTGAATTATCTGCTTTGGCTTGTGTCGTGATTGCATTCCAGAAGTCAGAGCTTTTATACGTTTTAAATTTATAGTCACAAATAAAGCTTTGTATTCCGAGTCTAAAAGTGTATTTTCCTACGGTAAGGCTAAGCATTCGAATTATAAGCTGAACTTTTATTGACGCAAACTCGTGTTTAATTCCTGTTATGTGCGAGTTGGGATACCTCTTGCTTAACTCATAGTACAATGAGTAAAGAATTGTCATTGGATATTTACCATTAAACTCTATTCCACCATTTATCTAAGGAATGAAACTTATATATTTTTCAAAAATCGTATTATATTTATTATATTGACTTACTTCAAAAACAATTTCTGATGCAATAAAGCTGATTAGCGCTTTATTCACATTAGCATCAGTCCACCATTCAGGCGTTATCCATATACCAATCCATTGATAAATTAGTTCCCGCGATATTTCGAATACATCTTTCTTTAGAATTTCAGATTCTCTATAAGGGTCATGGAATTATATTAGTACTAAGTAATTAAACACACTTACCTAGCTATCAGAATACCACTTGCGCTAATAAATGGAAGTGTTGCAAGACTAGGTATCGCGATAACATCAAGCTTAGTTAAAGGGAGCGGGATATTAAAAAAATGTTGAATTGTAGTATGTGCAACATTAAGTTTGTTTTGGATATCCTAAAAGAAACAGAATACAAATATTTAAAAACTATAGTATAACAAAAGACACTAGAATAACAAGATGCGTAATTGGTTTGGCACAATGCAGCCACTATTTTGGTGACGGCCAAAATTGCCCTCTGTCCGGCGTAAGCGAGAGCGTTAGAAATCTAAAAATATAATTTGCTTGCTTGTATGAGTAAAAACAAGAGACGAGAACGCGTATAAGTGTGCGTGTTGTGTTAGAATTCTGATCGAAGAAACGAATTTACATATTTGGGGAGTTTTGGCCAATTTCGTAGCAATATGATGAAATTGCGGGCTTTTTAAAAATATCAAATTGGAATATAACAAAAACTGAAACTGAACAACTGAATCTAATGTGCATTTTAAATAATTAAAATGGATCGTTTACATACATCATATTAAGTCGAATGACTTAATAAATATAATAAATAATTAAAGCAAATACAAAGGAAATTATTATAACTACTGTTATTTAAAACATAAATTTTCCAAATAGAAGACATTACATTATGAAATAAATATTTCATAAAAATAATACGAGTAGAAAATAAAAATTTATAAAATAAATAAAAATATGAAAACTGTTTATTGCAAAAGTCATATCAAAGACACTAGAATTATTCTAGAATTATTATTTTATTCTAGTGTCTTTGCTTTGTTCATATCTTGAGGCACGAAGTGCGGACACAAGCACTCAACAATCATTGCCTTATTAATTATTTACACGTCGCAAGCTGAATATTCTACTGACAAATATTCTAATATAAAGTCATTTTTGAAATTTATTTTGTGATAATATGTACATATGTAGATTTGGATATTCCTAATCTATTTTTAAATAATAATAACGTTAAGGCAATGCAAAACAAGAATTTTTCGCATGGTGCCAATTGATTAAAAATAATATGGAGATTTCGATTTAATTGTTGTTTTTTTTAAATCGAAACAAATTAAACGTAATACTCTTTTGTCGGGTATTTCCTGATTATTTTATTGAAACAAAAACCGCAGACTGGACTTGGTTTTTTGGTATTGAATAAAAATTTACAAACTTTATACAAAAATCAATTAATATCAAATAATATTTAAAACGTGGCAGTTTCGATTTTCAGTTTTTGTGTAACCAATTACACAATGCTTGGATGCATTCAAATCTCTAAGAAGTGATAGATATTTAACAAAATTAGCAAATTATTTATTTATTAACGCCTTATATGCAAACCATTTCAGACCAGAGTGACATTTGATTATGCTATAGTATATAAAATTTCATTTACTCAGAAGTACAGGTATTTTATACTGTTCAGAAATATATATTGCAAAAACAAAGTACTACTTGAAAGGAATACTAACAGCTACGTATATAGTCACGTATTCAAATAATTAGTGGCAAAAACCACACAATCCCCATCCACTCATTGTATACAATTAATATCCCAAGCGGGCGATCTCGCTATAAACAAATGGGCAATTAGTGACAAATTCACATAATCAGCACTTTCGGAAGAAATACAGAGTGGCGAAACCCACGCAATGTACACAATCCACATCCTCTAGCTGTATACTATCTATGGATTGGGATATTTCCCAGGCGGGCGATCTCACTTCAGAAATAAGGACAGTAAAAGAAAGATTTTTGTCACTAACATTTAGTCTTAAGCTCACTGTGGTTGCTTCTTTTTATATAAACAATTGTAACGATTCATATTAACGCTTTATGTGAAGCACAATAAAATATAAAAGTTCTCTTGTACAGATAAATTTTCACGATCTTTCAATTTCAGCGGTTATAACATTGTTAGAGGAAGAAAGCTAAGATTCCAATACAAATCCATGCAAATTAGCTGGTGCTAAAAATAAGAATTGGTAATGAATTGGTCACCATCTTAAATCTTAAATCTTAAATGTGAAAACTGGCACAAATTGCGTCCCGTGCGTAAATAACAGAGCCGTACGCCTGCATGACGTCCGAAACCCCGTGCCGTTCATGGACTTCTCGGAAGGAAGCCGCAGTGTATCTAGGTGCTTAAACGTTTGTGAGCGACGAAAGATCCTCAACCAACGCTTTCGAGCGCATTTTCAAGGTTTAAGGAATTGAGGAATCTCATTGCAGTACTCATGTCCAACTTTCTTGAAATATGAGCTTGAGTAAGACTGTTGTCAGTGCTGCTAACCCAAGCGGGTCGTATATTTGATATATATATTTGATAGTAATTCTCGCTCCCTTTACGTTCAGAAAAATAACATCTGAACCTGGGTTCCATTGAATTCCAAGGATTTTGACTGAGGAATGCTTGCTTGAGCTGTTGAGGAGCTGTATAGGTTCGTAGCACCAATCTTCTTCTGGCAAGATACTGAAAGGCAAGAACAGTTTGAACTCCATTTAAATTTAAATTTCTCATTTTATAATCAACTCGTCCTTTAATAGAAAAAGTTCTTCAATCGAATCACATTCTGTAGGGATATCGTCGACATAGGTATCGTGAGTGACCGCCCCGGTTGCTGCAGAATACTCTTGGATGTGGTCATCTGTGAGTTGTATTAAGACTCTAACCGGCGCAAAACCGTATGTAACCGTCAAAAGGCGAAACTGAAGCAATGGGTCGGTCTCATTGCTTGTCTCATATGGGCTTTGGAGACTCGGATCCCTTGGAATCGCATAGTACAAATTTTCAACATGAAGCCGTCCAATGAGCGATATCCACACAGAGCTGACCTTGCTAGTTTTCCTGAAACTTCCTGAATTTGAGCCAGGGTGAGCTGTTCCATATGACCCCGTTGTAGGTATTCATCCAAGAAACGCTCCTACTGCTCCTTGACTTCTGGAGATCGACGACATTTCCGTTCTAATTAGACCAAGCGGATGGTCTGCGGTAGTACACATTCATAAAGGGGGTACTCGACAACGTACACAACGTCCTCTGAGTGTGTGTATGTGTCCGCAAAAAGTCGCTCGGTGGGGGTCAATAGCGTCTAACGGAGCTTGTGGAGATCGGAGTGATGAGTAACTAAGAAAATGAGCATACAATGTGGGTACGAACCTGTAAAGACCCAGCAAAAGTCTCATTTCGTTAAAAAATGCTGTTTAATCAGTTCTTGAAAAACAAAAAAAAAAAAGTGTCAGGCCCACTCTTAATCTTTGAAGTATTGTTTATTATTTGAATCTTCCCTTTTTACTTAAGAGACTTACAAAAAGTTTTCAAATCTTATTTTAAGATTATTAAATATCATTTAGGAAATGAATTGTCCTATGAGTGCTAACAAATTAACGCTGGGCTGGTTGGTCGTTTCTGTACAGTCTGTAGCTGTATACTCGAATAATTGTTCTTGTAAAGGTGTTTATTATCTATTTTGCTGTTTTCTTTGATATTGCGTTCAGTAGAATTCTCTTAGACTGTACTTTGCTGTACTTTGTCGATGTTTTATATTTTGGATCCATAGGTCCATATGGGTTGTAGAACGGATTTTTATATATGGTCTTTGTTCTCCAGTCTTTTATCGAATATATGGTCTTTGTTCTCCAGTCTTTTATCGAATACTGCACACTTTATTAAAACTGCTATTGCTTCAAGCATTGCCGGAAAGCCAAATTGGTACAGTTTGAGTGTGTTGTCTATTTTGAGATAAGGATGTGTCCTGTTATACATTAAAACGTTGGCGTCAACTAGGGGCTAGAAATTTTAGTATGGAAACAAAAATAAATAACTCTCGCAGTTACTCTTATTGCTTGTAGCCTTATTCGGTCGCCTCAATGTATTACGGCTGATGCATCTAGTTCAAAAGCATCAGAAGAAGGTTCTGGAAGTCCTTCTGTGGCTGTGTTTATTGATTGATATTGATCGGTGATACCAAAGTATATTAAATCTGAAAGATTCCTTGAATCTTTTATATAGTCGCTCCCGGGGTAACATAATAATGCTTGTGTTGCGGCTGATTGCCAATTCCCAGTTCGTGTGTATGGCATTTCAGGAGCCAGTTCCAACAAACGTATCACCAAGCGAGTGAAAAAATATTGCGAATTTGCCGTCAAAGATTGTACCGGTGACTAAATGGGCCTTCCCATCCGGGTGGTTTTAAGGTATAACGTATATCTTGGTATTTTGAACTAATATCTGTCAGTAAAGTGAGTCTCTGAGAATAGCACGACATAAAAACTGAGTATCCATTAATCATTATGTTGTGAGGATTCTTAAAACTCCCTACTAATCTGGATGCAGGGGAGCGGCCTAGCAACAGCGAAGACGGCTGCGATGCAAGAAGAGTCAAGGTTGTCAGGTCTCCGGCAAAGCGGAGAGGCCATGAACTACCGGTACCGCGCTGGACCTTGGACTCGAGCCGAACAAGGGCACGGAGGTCGAACGGAAACGGTGCGGACTTTGGCCATGTACACAGAGGACGCACAGTAAAATAACGATACATTAGTTGGACCTTGTACCCAAGCGGGCTGTGCGAAAAAGGGGAAATAACGGGATCTCCGCGGCCTATAAAGGGATGTCGCAAGTGCAGCTCTAGGCAGTCAGTCACAACACGCGAGGATAGTCGAGGAGAGTACAGGCGCGAGTTGCGCGGTCAAGACGAGGCCGCGCAGTCGGACAGTCGAAACGGAGTCTGAAGGCGAAGGAGTAGACAGTAGACAGTGAACTAGTCCGCGCGTGGAAGGAATCAGTGAGTCAGAACGTGAGAAAAAGGAGATCGTAAGTGAGAACGCGCAGAGAAGTTGGTGAAGCGCAAACTGTTGAAGTGTCGGGCAGCAAGAGGCTCACAGGACACGGAAGGACGAGCAGTGCAAGGGGAGAGTGATCCTTGGAGTGAAGGAACAAGTTCCTGGCGTGTTTGAAAGGGACAGTGGAGTCAGTGTTCGGCAAAGGTGGTCCCAGGCCGAGCGTTGCCGAAGCCCGTGGACGATACACCCTGCCCCATAACAACCCATTTCAGCCGGAAGGTGGTCTTTCGGAGGAAACGACAAGGACCTGACGTATTTGAAAGGGGCAGTGGAGTCAGTGGTCGGCACAGGTGGTCCGTTGGATGTGGACGATACACCCTGCCCCATACCATCCTAATCCCACACGTGGCAGCACAGGACAACGAAGGCTAGGCGTCGTAGGAGCAACGCCACAGGAGCAACACCAAAGGAGTCAGTCGTGAGAACACTACATAAAGCGAATTTAATCTGAACCTCTGTCTTTTCCTTGGTCGGGCAATCACACAAATCATAAATTTGGTGGGACGAACTCTCTCTGAGCTAGTCGTTGCAACTCTTAGCGAGCAAAAATAGGAAAAACCGTTCGTTACAATGTTTATACCCGTTACTCGTAGAGTAAATGGATATACTAAATTCCTTGAAAAGAATTTAACAGACAGAAGACTATATATATAGACGTTTCCGACTATATAAAGCACATATATTCTTGATCAGGAATATTTGCCAAGTCGATTTGGCCATGTTGCTACGCTTACTCTAAAGCCCACAAATTGCCTATAACTGCCACGTACACACTTTTGAAAAATGTTTTGATATATTTTTATAATTTTATTAGTCTTTTAAGTTCCTATCGATTCTTTTTTTTTTTTTTTTGCACGGGACCTCCCGCCCAACCGACCGAAGGGCGCCGTGTATCGAACGACTCGATTCGTTAGAAGATAGACGATATAGAAAAGAGGACAGAATCGAGAAAATGAATATAATGTAAAATAACTTTAATAAATATTACTGTTAGTAGGATCTAATTATGTACTAATAAAGTTAAAATTGATTGCTTTAAGAGCGGCAGAGAGTCAAGATTAGGGATAATAGAATAAAGTCTATTACAGTCAGAACATAATACAGTATAATTCGCTTAGCTGCCTCGAGTACTTTGCACAATGCCTCGATGCAGGTAACTTAAAAATGCAGCTAACTTAATTTTTTTTTTTCTATTTTCTATTCACACAAAAAAATGGAAAAATAATGCAGATATCTTGCCGATGCAGCTAACTATCGATGCAGCTAAGCGAATTATACTGTACTCTGTAAGGGTCAAGCAAATCATAGTTTGATCTACAATGATTTAAGATAAGAGGTTTATAGTTTCTAGTGAATATACTTGGTACCGAGAAGTTAAGCCGGCTAATCAAGTCGGGGCTGTTAACATTACCACGAATAAAAGCTATTGAAGGTAAATTAGTTAAAAGTAGTATACTGGAATAAGGAGGTAATATACGGTTTGTAGCGATCCATCTACATCCCCATTTAAGCGCCGCAATGCAAGAAGTAAAAAGTTTTTTGGACCGATTCAATGCGGTCCGAGTGGACTACGTTTTCTTGACTTCAAACAGGTAATCCATACTACACAATCGGACGGACTATCGAAATAAAAAAGGTTTTAGTCATGTAAGAATCATCAAATTCCTTAGACCACCTTTTTATGAAACCAAGCACACCCCTGGCCTTATTGACAATAGTCGAAATATGGTCAAAAAATTATAGTTTAGGGTCCAGAAGAACACCAAGATCATCAACCCGTGTTATTCTGTCCAAAGGTCACCAAGGGTTGACATGAGAAAAGGTCATAACTTTACACTTCACTAAAGTCAGTGTAGATGACATCTGCTTGAAGATTATTTTTGAAGCCCTGTATTACGAAAGAAGTTAGAGGTTAGTGGTGATATGATTGATCTGCAAAGGTGGTGCAAATGAGGAGTGATAACATTTTCATTTTTTATTCCAGAGATAAGGTAAACAGTTTCAGTAGAGGCTTGCACAAGGCTTCCGTACAAAATCTGAGCACACAGCCAGGGATTCCGTCGGGACCTGGCGAATAGACAGGTTTAACACACTGAAGATCGTTAAGCTGTGAGCTTTCGTTTATAGTGGGGCAAAATATTAGATTCGACTTAGATACCGCATAAGAGCTGTTCGGAATGAGGTAACGTAGAATATGTCGTATGAAAAAACTTTGCAAATAGATCGGCTATTGCCTGATCCGATGTTACCGTAGTGTTTTCAAAAAATAGCGAAGAAGGGTAAGAAATTGCTTTTCGCTTCGTGCTAACGAAATTATAAAACTGTTTCGGATCCTGTTTGAACTGAAAATTACAACGGTTTAAATAATTCCTGTAGCACTGAAAATTAAGCACGGTAAAGTTTAACCGAGCGCTTAAATTTGTAGATGGTCTGAGAACCGGTATTTTTAAATTTTGTATACAGTCCTAGGTGTGTCAACTTTTTATTAAACCAAGCAGGTTTAGAGCTTGACGGATAGTGCATCGGAACACAAGAGTCAAAAAATGATTTAAATTCTGTATATTGCTTGCATCCGTCATTATGTTGCAGGAGTTTTTTTATTTTTTTATTTATACTTTATACGTGGTAGCTGAAAACTCCTTTGTCACCTTGTTCTCTATTAATTCAGCCCTAGCACGCGCCGGCAAACAAGAGGTAGCTGTACAAAACTATAATACAAATATAACAATTAACATTATAACAATTATGAGAATATCATCATCTCCTGGTTCTCGTCAAGGGGGGCCGTATGATAAGGTCCTTCAGCTGTCTTCTGTGGAGCCTTCTTGGTGGGCGAGGTCCAAATCTGACAAACATACCTCCATATTGGCGCTATAATTTCCTTGTAAATTATCACCTTGTTGGAGAGTGGCAATTTACTTCGCGAATTAATTAGCCAGAAGTGCATACGCACTCTCAGGCATGTCGTAGCCACATTATGCTTATTTGACAGGGCCGAGTGGAATCAGGAGGCCGATCTATGGTGCAGGAAGCGTATTCTTAATTTAAAGCAGGATACCGGAGTGCCACACCCGATCGAACGCCTCACGTACATCCAGGAAGAGTGCGTTGCAGTACTCCTTGTTTTCGAAAGCCGATAGGATTTGCTCGACCACTCTGTGTTGTTCTACCGCACAGTGACCAGCACGAAAACCAAACTGATGCTCGGGCAGGATACCCTTCGCTTCCATAATCCTGACCAGGATAGGGAGTAGACTGATTGGACGGTAGGATTCAGGGTTCTTTTCAGGCTTTCCAGGTTTGTGAATCATGGAAATAATACCGAGCTTCCACTGTGGAGGGAAGTATTGCAGCCTCACCATAGAGTTGAATAACAACGTAATGTAGAGGATCGCACATCTCGGTAGTGCCTTTATAGTGGAGTTGCAGATCATGCCCTGGAGCTTTTTTGGGGTTTTGTTTGGCGATGACGTCAGCAATATCGCTGGGGGTGATCGGTTGCATAAGCAAGTCCATTTGGAGCGCTTGGGACAGCTGGTCGTGGTTCAAAGGCTGGAATCGCTCCGCAGCGCATTTTGATAGCGCGCGTAGCATTCCATAGCGAGTGCGTCGCATCACATTCGGTAGCAGTGTTGGCAAGCCATTGTGGGATGCATTCCAGTCGCCCGCGACGAGGAGTTTGTATTCCTTATGAACCTCGGAGGGCAGTATATCGCGCCAAAATTGACAGGGCGATGGCCCGTCTCGATGCCTGTAGACGCGAGTTGCACCTTATTCCAAATCCAAATATTTTTGGTTCCTGTGCCTCCTTACAATGAGTCTCGCTGAGCAGCAGGACATCGATCTCGTAGCGCCTTTGAGATCATCAAAGCATTCCACTTCGGTCAGCTTCGTGGACACGCCATCGGCGTTCCACACTAAGATGCGCAGCGGCATCATTATGGCGCTTGACGCGCTTGGAGAGCTGTGAGCAGATTGATTATTTGCCCCTGCTGCTGTGACTGTTGTTGCTGTTGCTTCATCATCATCATCATTAATTCCATCTGCTTCTCATTAAGCGTCTGCAGGATGGCTTCAATGCTGCTGCTAGCATCCGTCGAGCGCTGAAGTGCACCCCTAGACGACCTTAGCCGGCTGCGGCTCCTTCGACGACTGAGGCTTCTATCATTGGGCTGTTGCTGTTGATTTTGTTCTTGGTGCGTCAGGCTCAGTGGTTGCTTGTGGTGAACGGACCCTTTAGCCACATCTGCATAAGATATACCGCCTCGAGAAGAGGGGATCACCTTACCTCCAGCTAAGCCCCGTGTAGTTGGTCGCTCGCTTGCCTCGGTTCCTCCAGCCACTCCACTTCTGGCTGGTTCTGTAGACGATGGGTTTTCCCCTTGCTTGCCGATATCTGATTTTGATTTTTTCCTGTCAGTCTCCGAAGAAGCACGAGACTTTCGCTTTATTTTTTGAAAGCGCTGCGGGGCAGCACATTGGGGGCTCGACAGAACCGCAGTAACCAATGATTCATCAGCCGCAGCAGTTTTATTTAAATAATTCATACTGTAAGTATGCAACAAATCACCAGGGTTCTAGCCAAGACTTGAACCCTGGGATAGAAAAGCTTTGTGCTAACAAACAGCTATTTGTGCGATCGCGTAGCGGAGCCCCACTTCGCTTTGTTGACTTTTCTGATTTTACTTTTACTACCGTACCTATGTCGATTGCAACCTCGAAAGTAGGATGATATGGATCTTCAGGTTGAGTAAGAGGTGCTTCCCTTGACAGAAACCTATTTTCAGGACTTGTTACAAAACATAGATCCAACAGTCGACCAAAAGAGTTTCGAATATAATTAACTTGCGAGCAAGCCGTCAATAAAGCCATGTTGTGCTACAGGGAGAAGAATATTCGATTGTTCTTCTGGGGACCACATTGTCCCAGGTATATTAAAATCACCTAGAACTACCAATTGGTCTCTGTCAAACAGTTTATTTAAGATGGATTATACGATACGATTATACGACATACGAGCACGTAATAACGTAATAATAACTGATCTGTAGGAAAATGACAGCTTTACTCAAAAGAATTCAGAGTTACGGGACTCGTCAAAAAGTAACTTCTCCGACGCGAGGGTAGATCTAACCGCAATTAAAACTCCACCTCTCCGTCTGGAGAGACGGTCATACCTATATATAGTGTGCATACTCCGGCATTAACCAAGTCTCCGTGAACACTATTATATGGGATGCAAAGGAAAGGCTATCACAATACAATTTGGTTAGTTTGCTACGCAAGCGTCTAGCATTTTGATAGCAAATAGTAAGATTAGATATTATTTTTTAAAGAAGAGGAATAAGATGAATAGGGGGATGGTACAGTGGTCTGGCCACGTGAGGGAAGATTAATTCAATAGGGCCCCTTTTTCGTATTTTTGATCTTAGCTTCGAACTCTTTTACTATCCGGCCAAAAATCACCCGAACATATGGTCGAAAAAGGTCATTTGGGACAGTTATCTTGAAAGATGATATTTCCCTAGCGTAAGAGAAGTTAAATTTTTCCACTTTTATATTATCGGCTTTTGTTTTGTCTTGTATATAAGAAAATACATCAGACGATGTTTGATCAGGGGAAAGCCGAGAAACGAAAATTTGTTTCTTTAGTGGAACCACTAAAGTTTTTGTTCAGGGTTTTGGCCCTGAAGATTATATCTCTGAAGTGCCAACTTGTGCCGGTAGTCCGGACTCAATGTTCCCTTGTGGTGGTAAACTAATTGGGACAGGTGGAAACACTGGGTGAAAACCAAGGTGGGCTCCCTCCACAGCGGATTGATCGGAGTGCTCCGAATCTTTTTTAGCTGCCGATCTTATCAACATATGCGGATTTGCTGCGATTGACAGCTGATCAGTTGTGGAGTCCTGTTGATCATTTGCCCGTGGTTGCGGGGCCTGAGGCAGCCTACCACCAGCGGCTTGTTTGCGCTTTGGAGATGTATCTAATAACTTAAGGCCATTAAACTGTGAATTAAGCGCCGAAAGAAGATCATCGGCTCGACGAAAACAATCTCTAGCTACGCCAAAACTGTTGATCAGTTCTTTCAAGCCACCTTTAGTTAGGCGCATAAACGATTTCATTTCGTTCGCAACCACAAGGCAAGCATCACGACAGTAATTTAGATTTTTACCCTTTGCTAGGTCATCACTTGTACGGCCATTAAAACCAGCGCACTTAGTATGCACCATTCTATCACATAGCCAACAAGTCATTTTTGGCTGCTCAGGTTTTATAACCTGGCACCAATTTTTATAAAAGCAGACAACATTTACGGTTTCCATGTTTATCTAAAATCAGACCACTGTGCACGGAAACACAAAATCTAAACTTTTAAGCGAGCTGTTAAAAGAACCGCACGAGAGCAGTCTGTTCAGGAATGGCTGCATTCAATCGAGCGATGGACTGCCAAATGGAACATAGCCATCAATTGCACTAAGTCGGGATGTGTCACATTTACCTTGCGACCTCAAACCTGCCTAGGTCTTCTCTTTGACAGAAATACCATTGACTACGTCTCATCCCACTGCTTCCTCGGAGTTCAACTTGATCGCTGAGACGCTGAGTTGGAAGGTCCATATAACGCCAGTTAGAGCCAAATCCTCATGGAAACTGAAGCTGGACTGGCTTTTCCTCTCAAGCAAACTCGATATGGCGACAAAGGCATGTCCAGTATGCCCCTGCTGACAGCAAAATCGATATAGCCTGGGGAGCCTCTACTGCCGTACGGGAATCTTGTAGGACCTCCGGTTGCTAGGGAGCTCATATCTGAGCTTAGGGCCAGATTCGCTAGCGCTCGCCCTCTTCGATTGCATCTCCCCGCTCCCAATAGCCAGTGAGATGCATTCCAGTCGCCCGCGACGAGGACTTTGGAACATTGTTGATCCAGAATGCATTTAAATTCATCCGTATTCCATATGAACCTCGGAGGGCAGTATATCGCGCCAAAATTGACTGGGCCATGGCCCGTCTCGATGCCTGCAGACGCGAGTTGTCACCTTGTCAGTGGCTATTGGTGTAAGAGGGAAGTGGACTAGGCTGGATTTGACCAGGATCGCTGCATCACCTTTGGCGTTACCGTCGCTTGGGTCGTTAGCAGTGTTGGACTCAAATCCAAATGTTTTTGGTGCCTGTGCCTCCTTATAATGAATCTCGCTGAGCAGCAGGACATCGATCTCGTAGAATTCCACTTTGGGCAGCTTCGTGGACACGCCATCGGCGTTCCAGACTAAGATGCGGAGCGGCATCATTATGGCGCTTGACGCGCTTGTAGAGCTGTGAGCAGATTGATTATTTGCCCCTGCTGCTGTGACTGTTGTTGCTCTTCTTTATCATCATCATCATTAATTCCATCTGCTTCTCTTGAATCGAGCGCAAAGAAATAATATTTTCATTAAGCGTCTGCAGGATGGCTTCAATGCTGCTGCTAGCATCCGTAGAGCGCTGAAGTGCACCCCTAGACGACCTTAGCCGGCTGCGGCTCCTTTGACGGCTGGACTTCTATCATTGGGCTGTTGCTTCTGTTGTAGGTGCGTCAGGCACAGTGGTTGCTTGTGGTGAACAGACCCTTTAGCCATATCTGCATAAGATATGCCGCCTCGAGAAAAGGGGATCTCTTTACCTCGAGCTAAGCCCCGTGAAGTTTGTCGGTCGCTTATCTCGGTTCTTCCAGCCACTCCACGTCTGGGTCTGGATCGCTGCATGAACGCTCGTAGTTTGCTGCAATCCAGATGGTTTTTATTCGGCGGACCTTACCTCTTCCTTAAGCTTCTGGATTACTTGACGGTTTAGACCGTTAATACTCTTTAGTAGCGGCATACTTAAAACGTGATTATTCCCGATTATGTTAATCAGAGGAAAAGCTGCCATGCCCGGAGTTTTCTTATGCCCTTACTCTGTTTCGAATATTGGGTGCCATTGATTAGGGCTAGTCGTAATCAGATGTGTGCCATTTATTTGTATTTCAGTGAAGTCATGTGTGCTGACTACCACTTGGCACTCGCATGTGAATTGTGTACATTGCGTGGGATTCCCCACTCTGTAATTCTTCCGTGAATATGTGAAGAATGAATGTGAATATGTCACAGAATATATATATACTCACAGAAGCTCTCTTGTCAGCTCAGTAGCGGATCCCCAACCTTCTGCAGGATGGCAAGATGTCTTTTTTACACCAGATAAAGGAAGAAACAACAAGAAAGCAGGCACAGCCCTACACTCAAAGAAGCCAAAATCTGATCAGCCTTCAATTAACTCCACAAATCGCTTCCAACGCGTAGGCAATGAAGAAGATTTCGATATGGCCGTCGTATCCTCGAGTGACGATGATGGGCCTTGTTCATCGAAAAACGCCCTTAATAGGATAAAGTTAATTATAGTCAGACCATAAAACTCTGTAAGGGTCATGCAACTCATAGTTAGATCTACAATGACTTAAGATAAGGGTTTGAGATATATAGTTTCTAGTGAATCTACTTGGAACCGAAAGGTTGAGCCGACTAATCAAGTCGGGACTCTCAACATTTCCACGAATAAGGTTACGAATAAAGACTGTTCCAAGCATACTTCTACGGTTAGCTAGGGACCGTAAATTAATTAAAAGTAGTCTACTAGAATAAGGAGGTAATATACGGTTTGCATCCCAATTTAGGCGCCGCAAGGCAAAAAGTAAGAATTTTTTTTGGACCGATTCAATGCGGTCCGAGTGGACTGCGTATTGTGGACTCCAAACAGGTGATCCGTACTCAAGAATCGGACGGACTAACGAAATAAATAAGGTTTAAGTCAAGTAAGGATCATCAAATTCCTTAGACCACCTTTTTATAAAACCAAGAACACCCCTGGCCTTATTGACAATAGACGAAATATGGTCAGAAAATTTTAGTTTTGGGTCCAGAAGAACACCAAGATTATCAACTCGTGTTATTCTGTTCAAGGAGCACTTACTTAGAGTGTAAGTCATGCGTATTGGGTTGGCACGACAAAAGGTCATAACTTTACACTTGGAGCCATATTTGAAATCGATCTAGATCGGATTGTAAGTCTAAATGGCACGAAGTGTCCTTGTACTGGAGGTATAATTTAACATCGTCTGCGTACATAAGTACACGCGAATGTTTTATTATTAATGGGAGGTCTTTAATAAATAAGGTAAAAAGAAGCGGACCAAGATGGCTCCCTTGTGGGACACCGGATGTGACTCGTAAAATACGAGATAAAGAGTTTTTAAAGAGGACTTGTTGTGTCCTGCCATTCAGACAGCTTGAAATCCAATTTAGAAGATCAACAGGGAAACCTAAAAGATCAAGTTTTCTTATTAGAAGGTAATGATTAACAGAGTCAAATGCTTTACTAAAATCAGTGTAGATGACATCTGTTTGAAGATTATTTTTGAAACCCTGTATTACGAAAGAAGTTAGCTCCAAGAGGTTAGTGGTTGTTGATCTGCGTTGATATGATTGATCTACAAAGGTGCTGCAAATGAGGAGTGATAACATTTTCAAAAAGTTGTGGGATAGCCGACAATTTAGAGATTCCTCTGTAATTGCTTGCATCCAGTTTGCTACCTTTTTTATGAAGAGGAATCACAAAGGACTCATTCCATATATGAGGGAATTGTGAAGATTCCAGAGATAAGGTGAGCAGTTTCAGTAGAGGCTTGCACAAGGCTTCCACACAGAATCTGAGCACACAGCCAGGAATTCCATCGGGACCTCGCGAATACACACTGGAATAAGGAGGTAATATACGGTTTGTAGAGATCCAGCAAGAAGTAAAAAGTTTTTTGGACCGATTCAATGCGGCCCGAGTGGACTACGTTTTCTTGACTTCAAACAGGTAATCCATACTACACAATCGGACGGACTATCGAAATAAAAAAGGTTTTAGTCATGTAAGAATCATCAAATTCTTTAGACCACCTTTTTATAAAACCAAGCACACCCCTGGCCTTATTGACAATAGTCGAAATATGGTCAAAAAATTATAGTTTAGGGTCCCGAAGAAAACCAAGATCATCAACCCGTGTTATTCTGTCCAAAAGTTACCAAGGGTTGACATGAGAAAAGGTCATAACTTTACACTTCACTAAAGTCAGTGTAGATGACATCTGCTTGAAGATTATTTTTGAAGCCCTGTATTACGAAAGAAGTTAGAGGTTAGTGGTGATATGATTGATCTGCAAAGGTGGTGCAAATGAGGAGTGAAAACATTTTCATTTTTTATTCCAGAGATAAGGTAAACAGTTTCAGTAGAGGCTTGCACAAGGCTTCCGTACAGAATCTGAGCACACAGCCAGGGATTCCGTCGGGACCTGGCGAATAGACAGGTTTAACGCGCTGAAGATCGTTAAGCAGTGAGCTTTCGTTTATAGTGGGGCAAAATATTAGATTCGACTTAGATACCGCATAAGAGTATGGCTGTTCGGAATGAGGTAAAGTTGAATATGTTGTTTGAAAAGACTTGGCCAATAGATCGGCTATTGCCTGATCCGATGTTACCGTAGTGTTTTCAAAAAACAGCGAAGAAGGGTAAGAACTTGTTTTTCGCTTAGTGCTAACGAAATTATAAAACTGTTTCGGATCCTGTGCAAACTGGAACTTACAACGGTTTAAATAATTCTTTTGGTACTGAGCAGCATTTAGCACGGTAAAGTTTAACCGAGCGCTTAAATATTAAATATATTAAATATTTACAAAGGATGGACTGAGAACCGGTATTTTTAAATTTTATATAAAGTCTGAACTTTACATTTCTACATTTCAACTCTTTATTAAACCAAGGAGGTTTGGTAGAGATTGACGGACAGTACATCGGAACACAAGAGTCAAAAAGTGATTTAATTGCGGTATAAAACATATTAATGGCATCCGTCATTATGTCATTATGGCGGACCAAAGCCAGCTATAAAATTGTGTAGCCTCCGAAAATTTGCCTTGCGAAAACAGAGAGAGAATAGCTGCACAGTGCTGCTTATGTGCATGCAAAAAACAACACCAAACAACACTGCGAACAACGCACAAAAGGGAGGGTAAACAAAACACAAAGACGAAAAATGCAAATTTCTTTGTATATTTTTTTAGAACTACTGCACAAATCACAAAGAATCACTCACGAAGCGAACGGATCTTTCATAATTATGTTTACATTATATGATAATTTAAGAAGGTTATTAAAAACCACGGCTGGTTTGACAAACATAAAATAAAAATCGGAGAGCAAAAAAATAACACGACCGTTCGCTTTGAAAGCTAATAGCTAATTTCTTGCAGCTCACAAACCAGCCAGCCTTTGGCACACATTCCATTCATAAAACTCCACCAACATGTTAAAAAGCTGTGGCTTGCTTGTGAGATCCTTCAGAAACATTACTACATCCTTTATCCTCCCATCCAGACATTAAAACGAGAGAGAAAGCTTAAGTTGACTTCCCCGACTTTCAGATACCCGTTACAGTGTTGGACCTAACACACTTCCCTGGGGTAAACCTGCTCTGACTCTCTTTGTTTGGGAGGACAGCCCGTCCTGCACAACTTTAAAGGAGCGCTTGTGGAGGAAGCTTTTTATTATCAAATAAAGCTGAGGATTTAGTAGGCTTTTGAGCTTGCGCAGAAGTCCTTCATGCCACGCTCTGTCGAAAGCCTTTTGAATGTCCAGATAAGCTCCAATGACGTACTCCTTCCGATGGAAGCCCTCCAAAACAAATTTCACTACGCTGTGTAGCTGCTCAGGTGCTTTTGGACCTGTCGGGACTCGAGCAATCTTCTCAAAATGAACCTCTCAAGTAATGCTGGAAAGCAGGTTTGTTCGGCTGGCTCTGCTGGCTTTCCACTTTTATGGAGCATAATGATATTCGTTTTCTTCCAGGCGCTTGGGAAGTGTCCCAATCATAGAGCAGAGTTCAAAATCAGTACAATCATGGAAGGAATTCCGTGATTTCAATAGGCTTTACAGGAAAAGTCATCTGCAATGGGGTTTCTAGGGATTCAGCAACCAGTTGTACTCGCGTTGGCGATGCTGTTTCGATCGGCTGGAATCTTTTCTCAAGATTTCTGGCCAACGATTCAGCTTTGTCCTGTCCTGCGCGAATTTTGAGTTTTCATCGGCAGTAGCTTTCTCCAGGAACGCGTCCGTTGTTTCTCTTTTCAAGAATGCCAGTATTTTTCTCACCCGATTATATGTCCTTCCAAGGGCGTCGTCACGGGGGGTGGGGGGATCTTAAAGGAATGTTCAAGAAATTTCATAATTTTCCGCCTATCACGTAAGTTCCTGTTGTTTATTTATACTATGTGCTGTTCTTATTCTCTTAGTCAACCTGCCAGCACTTGTATCGATCTGCTTCCCATACATAAGCTGTTTGCTAGGTGCTTTCACTAAGAGTTTCCAGTGTTGGAAGATGAATGTGCAGCAAATTTTCTACTGGGTAGAAAGGCAGCCCCGATTATGATAAGTAAATGGTTAATGCCGTGGGTATGAGCAAAGACCCTAGAATAACACAACACACAACATTTACCAAACATCGACCTCACACATCCAACCCACATCCCTCTTACACAAAATATGGGCCATCATAAGACGTTTCTGCGGACTAAACCCAAAAGTGGCTGCATAGTGCCAAACCAATGTATGGCCGTTACGCATCTTGTTATTCTAGGGTCTTTGGTATGAGTCAATTGTGCCTTGGCGCTATTATCTTACTATAGCGGAATTGATTTTACAAAGTTCTTAAATATTTTATTGGTTGGCTTTTCAGCAAACAAGCGCAAACTATGTGAAGAAAGAGATGGAGAAAATAACAACAAAAACGAAAAAGTGGAAAACGAGATTGAGACAGCTGCGCTTGCTCCCGACTTAGGTGTTAGTATATATAAAGGTCCTGAGGCCATATCCACCGAAATGGCAAGACAAAGCTTATCGGATGATTTAGCCCATGATGATTGCAATGAAAACGATATTGGCCGATTGTTGGACGCTCATCGCTCTTATCCCATGAAAAAAAGACCGAACTGCTCAAAAAATGCTGGACACCGCCCAAGATGATTTTTCCATGGACGCGAAGAATTTAAAAAGAAAATTCCACTATGCGTGGTTAGAAGCGTATTCGCCATGGTTGGTATATTCACGTTGCCAAAAAGGTGCCTTTTCCAAATATGGCGCTTTATTTCCGCCAAATCCAAATTCATTTCTCTTACACAAAATATGGCCATCATAAGACGTTTCTGCGGACTAAACCCAGTATAACAAATGCATGCCATCCAAACCCAGAAAACAATGAGTCCTCATTAGCTAACAATGAAATTGCCAAACGATTTGCTCATTACTTCTCTTACCTCTCCGCGCTGGAAACATTCAGGCGAGTTTCGAAACAATAAATATAGAAACAACATCTCCAACTTCCCAAACTATAAATCTATGCCCATCAAAAAACAGAATAACAAAACTTTTTTTTTATTGCCATATACCACAAAACAAGGCCAATCATGGCAATCATCAAGCGAACACTGAAAAAAGTGAAACTCTATTTTACCGGAATAAAATAAAATCCGCCATCCGTCTAGCCCTCGAAGACAATCGCTCCACTCCAATAAACAACTTACTCTACGAAGCAATCGATATCCTAAAAGCAATCGAACTTCTTAAAAACCGGAAAGGCAAATTCTTTCTCTGTTCCGACTTGCTATCAGCAATAGACTCACTCCAAAACTAAAGCAACAGCAGGTATTACCCAAACAGAATTAGATCTCTAATGACACTGATCCCTGGGCATACAGAAATAAAGGAACACGAATTACCCGACCAAGCTGAAAAATCAACGGGCCATATGCTACTTATCCTAGCCCAAAACATGAACATATTCGAAATATAAATAAATATCAATACATAGCCCGAAATATAAAAAAGAAATCTTAAAAAGGAATTTGCGATAAAACAAAAAAAAAACATTATACACTGCAGTCAATGGTACCAATCAATCAATACGATTAACTCAAACACCTGGGATCATCTTAACCAATCCCACCAAAATTATACGAGACTCGACCAAATACAATCACTGCGACCCGAATTCAATAATTGTACGTTTTGCCAAGGTGATATTTCAATAAGCATATATGGCTTATTTAGATATGTAAAAAATTCTAAAATTGTTCTACTGTAATGTTATTGTCAAGTAGGCAAGTAGATATTTGGTAATCAATAGAAATCAAACTATTTTGAGCCGTTTCTCTCGCTGAAGACTGTAAGAAAGTAATAGGTTGTTTTTGGGACAAATTGGAACATTGAATCTGATAAAAAGGTGAGTAGAGATTAACATTTAGGTCAATATAGTTTTTCTTAATGGCATCTCTTTTACATTCAGTTTTGGTATTTCATTTTATCATTGTATTTCATTGACAGCCTCCTCCCAGAGGCCTCCAAAATGCGGCGATCGAGGAGGGATGAATCGCCATTCAATGCTATCAGTCAAGCAGAATTCAAGTCCTGCAGTTTGATGTGGTGTTCAGGAACAAACGCTTAAGATCCTCCAGATCATTCCGAGCGCCGACAAAATTGGTGGCGTTGTCCGGCCATATGCGGGCAGGCTTTCCGCGGGTCAGTATAAATCGACTCAAGCATTCAGAAATGCAGAAGTGGAGAGATCCTGAACCAGCTCAAGGTGAACAGCCTTTGTAGAAAAGCAGATAAAGATGCAGATATAGCACTTGATGGGTGATTTATTCCAAACAGCATTTTTGTAATAAAATGGGCCGCAAAAGTCCAGACCAGTGACCTTGAAGGAATGTGAAGCTGTTACGTGGTCTGCAGGAAGATTTGCTTGGCTCGAAAACATATGATGCATTTGCTAACTGCACTTTCAGTTGTCTTGCGACCGCCAATGGAATGAAGCAGTCAGGCCGGGGTGCCTGATACGATAATGAAATTTGAAGATGGATCCAAAAACATGCTTCAATTTTGGCCAGGAGTGGACAAATTTACAACTGTTAACCGCCGACAAAATTACAACTGTCGATTTCGCCAGGGGTCTTGAGAGTGATGAGGGCCTTCTTCCGAGCGTCTTCCGAGCGAGACAAGATTCTAGCCAGTGCAATTTCGGTTTTTTTTTGTTTTTGGGCACTTCCTCCAAAAGCGCGCGAAATGAGGTGGTAACAAAAATAACACTGACCAGGTATTTGCTGAATAAAATTAATAGGAGTGATTGCTTTGGGTTTTTTTCGACAAATTTAATTGAAATTAATTGAATTTGTTTCAAACAAAGACCAAAAATTCTCTAGTCTTGGGTCGCGGAAAGCATTGTACAGTCGAAAAAAGAAATTTGATTAAAAACATGATCTCTGAAGGTAAAACCTACGTCGGTTATTCAAACAAAATGATCCGCAACGCACTGCTGTTTGTCGAAAAGAACGAAACAACCTTAATGCGTGCAGCCCCAGAAAAGTCCCGCTTTTGACTGTTAAGCATGTGGCAAAGCAATTTGAATATGCCAAGATACACAAGGACGGGCCTGTGGAGAAGTGGCGCAACATTTTGTGGTTAGATGAGAGCAAAATTGTGTTGTTTGGTGGGAAAGGCTCTCGGTCTTATGTTCGCCGTCCACCGCCGTTGGTTTGGACATTTCAACAGGATAACGACCCAAAACAGACGAGCAAGAAAGATCGAAAGAGCAGAAATCGATAAGAGTAATGAAATGGCCTGCTCAGTCACCCGACTTGTTGACTGTTGTGCTTACATCCAGAAAAACGACAGCGATCGACATTGCAATGTCGCAGGTGATGTCCACCTCTTAGGCATGAAGCCAACCTTTTTTCTGAATTGTGGGCAATCAAAAATTATGAGGTCTACAGCATTGCAGACAGGGCAGCAAGCGACAGGGGTAGTGGCGACAAATGAATTTCTAGAATTGTGGATGGCTTTCCTAGGTTTTACAACTTGTGGCATGATTCAAAGTTCAACATTGGTAAGTTCGATGTTTTCAACCTTCTGGCATCTTGTGTCCAAAAACTTAACAAATTCATTACATTTTGGAAGCCTTTCAGTGGGAGCAGCATCCTCCCATAATAGCTGGGTTTCACAGTCGACTTTTTGGAGAAGACAATAAATGAGAATACACTCGGATATTTCCACAGTGGTGCCCATGTTGTGAAGTGCACGTAAACGCAGATAATTTGCATAAGTAACCTCTAAAGCACCAACGGCAACCAAAGCGGGACCTCTTAGGCAAGACTTGAGGTGTTGAAGCTTCTCCATGTCAGCCAGTATTGGGTTTTTATCGATGACAGTGGAAAACATCGACATAAAATCTGTGTATTCAGAATAATTTCCACTAAAGGTTGGTAGCTTCAGGTTAGGCACATTCGGTCGTCGAAATAGAGAACAAGAAGGCCACTCAGTTCCTGGATCTTGACGCATAGTTGAACAAGCAATCTCTCGCACTTTGCGTCTACTGAGTTCCGTTTGTACAACATACCGCATTTCAAAGACAATGTTTTTGAACTGGTCAAGCAATTCGCTTCCCATTTGATTGAGGGATTCCTCTAGGGAATCATGAGCCAAGTTAAACGAGGCATTTGTCTGGTTTTTTAAATCCAGCTTTAAATGCAGGCCATCATCATTCTGGCAAGCGACCGATTCGGTGGTTAATCCTGCAGCAATTTCTTTAGCATCGACAAATAAGGAATTTTCCTTGCGCTTTAAAAATGTTATTCTGTCAGCTGGCGCACTGACTGTGTCGTTGTTTGACGTTTTATTTTATTTTATTAATTCAAGCACTGAACTTTGAACCGGACAATGTAAATTGCACGCATAACGGTGAACAATTTCACAAGTACTGTACTTGCACCGACAACCAAACTACACACACCATAGCAATGATGTTTGTGTGTTTATGCACAAAGTCAATTCTTTTTGCACAGCCAAAACGACACGAATTTGGCTGTAGGCAAAGAAGAAACCGAAAACGGTGGAGAGCGAGACGGGTTAAACTGCTTTGCCACACAGGGCTGTAGTAAAACAAACGGGGGCAGTGCCCGTACCGAAACGATTAAGATTTAAAGTGCATCACAGCAGTACCGATGTGATCAACACCTAATTTGTAACATAATTTGCTATGCAGAAGGCAAATGAGCAAGTATCATAAAATAAAGATTTAAACAGCTGTGCTCGCTTTTTATTGAGAGAGAGGAACATAGCACAAAGGACGTATAAGACTGATAAATAAAATAACTCAAATTTATGATGAGCTGCTGCTGGCTGCATAACCAAACAGGGTCAAATAATGAATTGTTTGCGTATAAAAAAATCTTACCAATAAATTGGTTGATGAGAGGTTATTGCTCCATATATTTATGGCAGGAATATCTGAAGATTTTACAATTTTATGTTCGTTCCACATATGCAGTTTTAATATTACAAAGCCAAAAGCATGTGTAGACATTGGCGCAGTGGTATGAAAAAAATCCAAGCTGTAACTACGTAATTTAGGACTGAAATAAAAATAAAAGAAGAGGTTAAGTTGGGTAAAGAAACTTTTTAGTTTTATAAAAAATGTTCTGTTTACACACTGTGAAGTTGAATTTTTGACTTAAAAGCTAAAACATTTAGGGTTCTTTGCTTAAATAAACGCAATTTTTTTTATAAAATATAATTAAACAATATTTATTTTACTTATAAATCAAAAAACAAATTAAAAATATTAAATATACAAGAAAATAAACAACAAATTCCAAGATTACACACTTTTGAGACTGTCAAGAAACTCTTTACACAAAACACTAAATCGAAGTTTTATTATTATTTTATTTATTTATTTAATTATTATTTTTAATAATTAGTTTATTAAAATTTTAAAAGGTTTAGTATGTAGTATGTTCCCCATTGGCTTTGGCCATAAGTTAAAGCCTTTTTTTATGGAATGTATAAGTTTTTGTAGGTCATATTCAAGCAGGATCTTTTCACACTCTTCGACTATTGCAGTCATAAGCTGTTGTCGTGTTTTAGGGCCCTATTTTGCCACCTTCTTCTTTAAGTAGGTCCACAAATTTTCAATGGGGTTCAGATCAGGACTCTGAGGGGCGTATCGATCACTACCGCAGTTATAAAGGAGCCATTGCACTCTTTATGTTTCTGATCATGTCCTGGTTAAACTTAAAATTTGGCTCGTTGTTGCTAACTAGACCAAATTTTTCTGCACTGGCCTTCAAATTTGTTTTTTAAAACTTCCAGATATTGCACGGCATTTATTGTGCTCTCAATGAAGGCAAGTTTTCCCACTCCACAGCTGGAGATACAGCCCCAAACCATCAGTGACATTTTTCCAAATTTTATCGTTGGAATGATATTTTGTTGGAAAATCCATTTAAAGCTACAGCCAACAATTTCAATTTAACACATCACTGGTTGAGATATAGTGGACGGGAAATCAGAGAAATGCAAGTTCTCGGTTGAATTTTGTAAATACTTTTCTAAAGGCGCTCAGTTATATTAGTATTCACATTGGTATATGGGATCCAACTAATTGAAACGTATTCCACCCTAAAACGGACAGATGAAGGTGGACAACGGACAGATATCCATTTGTACAGATTTTTAAACTTCATGATATTGTACCTAATAAACCCAATCATTGCATACGCCTTCGGGAGATTAAAATTCTGGAATAAATTGGAATTTTTCATTAAAAAGGGCTCTAAGATCCAAAATCTTATACAACAGGGACGTGGGTTGACTACTTATAAAATAAAAAGTAATTGTTAAATAAAATAAACTCTCTTTTTAGAGTGCCAACCGAGAGTACATTGCCGACACCATAGTGGAAATTATAGACGTAGATAAAATAAAATCGATAGTTCTTTATTTTTTTGTATTTGAGCGGATTCTATAGCGCTATACATTCCTGGCTTCAAAGCGAACGGGAGTGTTTTTGCGCACTTTTCGAGTGATTCTTTGTGATTTGTGCAGTAGTTTAAACAAATATACAAAGAATTTTGCATTTTTAGTCTTTGTGTTTTGTTTAATCTTCATTTTGTGCGTTGTTCGCAGTGCACATAAACTGCGCTGTGCACCTATTCTCTCGCTCTTTCGCTCTCCTCTCTTCACACAAAATCGAAATTTCTGAGCGTGCGGACTGCTCTCGTGCGGTTCTTTTAACAGCTCGCTTGAAAGTTTTCATTTTGTGTTTTCGTCCAAAGTGGTCTGATTTTAGATTAACATGGAAACAGTAAATGTCTGCTTTTAAAAAATTGCTGCCAGGTTGTAAAACCTGAGCAGCCAAAAATGATTTGTTAACTATGTGATAGATTGGTGCATACTAAGTGCGCTGGTTTTAATGGCCGTACAAGTGATGACCTAGCAAAGGGTAAAAATCTAAATTACTGTTGTGATGCTTGCCTTGTGGTTGCGAACGAAATGAAATCGTTTATGCGCCTAACTAAAGGTGGCTTGAAAGAACTGATCAACAGTTTTGGCGTAGCTAGAGATTGTTTTCGTCGAGCCGATGATCTTCTTTCGGCGCTTAATTCACAGTTTAATGGCCTTAAGTTATTAGATACATCTCCAAAGCGCAAACAAGCCGCTGGTGGTAGGCTGCCTCAGGCCCCGCAACCACGGGCAAATGATCAACAGGACTCCACAACTGATCAGCTGTCAATCGCAGCAAATCCGCATATGTTGATAAGATCGGCAGCTAAAAAAGATTCGGAGCACTCCGATCAATCCGCTGTGGAGGGAGCCCACCTTGGTTTTCACCCAGTGTTTCCACCTGTCCCAATTAGTTTACCACCACAAGGGAACATTGAGTCCGGACTACCGGCACAAGTTGCCACTTCAGAGATATAATCTTCAGGGCCAAAACCCTGAACAAAAACTTTAGTGGTTCCACTAAAGAAACAAATTTTCGTTTCTCGGCTTTCCCCTGATCAAACATCGTCTGATGTATTTTCTTATATACAAGACAAAACAAAAGCCGATAATATAAAAGTGGAAAAATTTAACTTCTCTTACGCTAGGGACATATCATCTTTCAAGATAACTGTCCCAAATGACCTTTTTCGACCATATGTTCGGGTGATTTTTGGCCGGATAGTAAAAGAGTTCGAAGCTAAGATCAAAAATACGAAAAAGGGGCCCTATTGAATTAATCTTCCCTCACGTGGCCAGACCACTGTACCATCCCCCTATTCATCTTATTCCTCTTCTTTAAAAAATAATATCTAATCTTACTATTTGCTATCAAAATGCTAGACGCTTGCGTAGCAAACTAACCAAATTGTATTGTGATAGCCTTTCCTTTGCATCCCATATAATAGTGTTCACGGAGACTTGGTTAATGCCGGAGTATGCAAATTAAACCAAATACGTTTGTATTGAATGGTTCTTCTTATTAGAGCCAACTGCCCTGAATTCTGGTATCTTACGAACTAAATGCAAATCAAATTTATTCAGGCCGCCAAGTCTTCGGTTGGAGGCAGCGGTCCCAGCAGAGCGCTTAGTCAGCGCCTCGTGCCGTCTGGAGTTCCGTGCCTTCGACGGTCACCCAGCGCGCACATGCCCGCCTCGCATTACGCTGACCCTTGCACATCGCTTTCGCTAAAGCGAAATGCGTTACTGGGCTGGCTCAGCGTCGCCGATGTTATTGTTGGTCCATCCGGTCTTGGATGGCATTTCGGCGGGTCGTCGCACCCCTCTGACTTGCTCGTGTTAACTCCTCCTTGTCTTAAGATGAAGTCGTCCCCGGATTCAATGGTCTTAGATGGTTGTTGACGTTTGGCTTTCAGACGGTAGATAAGAAAGATGATGACCAGGGTTATTGAGGCTGTGGAGGAGACAGAGCAAAAGATCCAGGTGTTGCCTGATGGCAGTCGGGATTGGAGGTGGTTGATGTGCTGCAGATTTTTAACGCTCATTCCGTGAATTGATGACAGACTAAGGCGCTCTAGGTGCCTCAGAACGTTTACTTGAGCCATGGCTGAAACTGCGGCTTCCTTCTTTGATGTTCCGATATTGTTGACGTAAAGGGTGCCGTTTATTTTAATTTTTTCGGTATATGATACCAGGTAAGTTCCTGATATCATCCGGCTTATTCTCTTTTCGTCGGTGATATTTATCGTTACATCGTCGATCATGGTGACTGGGTCCAAGTGTCCAGGCTGGGTGTTGCAATGGGCGACCATGCCAGAGATGAGTTGTTGTGCGCAAGTTGGCGCTTTCGATCTCCTGCAGAAGGTGGTGCCCGCTGATACATTGCAGTCCTTGACCGCGAAGGTTTCCGTACCGCAATCCGCGACCGTGCTACCGTCCTCGAAATCTAAGATTCTATTTTCATGCTGTACTGGGAATATTCTTATTTTTCTACAAGTTAACAAAGGCTTCGGAAATTTTATTAAAAAGTACAATAGGTCTCGATTTTGAAAAGTTTTTATGCTAGCTACCTCTAAAATATCTGACACGCTAACGTTTGTGGGATGTTTACTTTCAATCTCCTTTACGTCAACGTCATTCAGGATTATTGGACTTATTACGTTTAATTTGGAAAGGGTGATTGCAAGTATTAAATTTTCAAGCTCTTGAATTACAACACGGTTTTTTGCCAAAATTGTCTCGTACAAATGTTCTGTGTCTAAGTTGTCCGATTTTAAAATAGAGTTCATGGATGAGGTCAGTGTGTTTAATTGCAATTGTATTTTGTCGTTTATTTCTATCTGTCCATTTACCGAGTCCGTTAGCTGTCCCTGTCTAAGCCTCACCTGGTCCCAGTCGTCAGAGTCAGGTGTCCCCGCTATTGCTTTTAAAGCAGTCCCTATGAAATTAAGACTACGGGCATGTCGGTGACGTACCTTTAGTGTGTCCAGAAGAGTCTCTATTCGTTCCAAGTCCGTTTCAAGTACCCGTCTCATGTGCTCCTTCACGAAGAAGTCCATTGCGTGTTTCGTCTCGTCTGCGTAAGTCTCGTACGATGTAACGTTCGTTGTATGTCCCATGTAACCGTACTCGTCCCATAAAGTAATATCTCCGTCCATTATTGGTATGTGGTTAGCGTGTGAGTATTCGTTTAGTTTTATGGTCCAAGAGGGAGTTGTCAGTAGGACTAACGGGAGTAGCAAGTTTCCTAACCTAAGTGCGAAAAATATAAAATATAGAGAGTTAAATTGGGCACCCTCTTAACGAAGGTTGTCCTTATGGACCACCCTCCCTTTAATAAGCACTGTCGTGCCCAGATCAGCCTCAATGACCTCTTCTGAGCAGAGTGGCGTTAATTTGGTACCCAGGCGTCTGTTGGTTTTTTACCAGACTTTTTCGCCTACTTGGTACTGCTTATTGTCTTTGTGTTCATTTGAGTACCTAAGTGTTTTCTCTTGAGCCTCTTTGATCTTGTCTCTTATTGTGCCCGCAAAATCTGGTGGAATAGCGTGAACTATTTCATGAGGCTTTTTATTTGTAACCGAGTGGACAGTTCTGTTATATTCTATTGTTGCAAATAGAATGAGGTCGGTCGTCTCGGTTATGTTTTGATCTATCTTGATGCACCGTGCGATTTCTGCTAGGGTGCTATGAAATCTCTCAACTTGGCCATTAGACGTGCTGTGCAAGGGGGGCGCATTTGAGACCTGTATACCATACCTATTTTCTAGGATGGTTCGTATGGTTTGTGAGTTGATAGACCTTTCATTGTCGCAATAAACTGTTTTTATTTTAGGGAACAGATTTATTAGTTGTAGTATCGGAGTTTTGATATCTACGATTGCTCTTGAATCGATTGGTTGGACTATAGCGAATTTTGAAAATTTGTCGATACAAGTTAGAAAATGCTTTTGATCAGTTGAAAATATATCTATGTGGATAATTTCCCCAGTATAACCGGGTATTGGTGTTTCCGCTATGGTTTGTTGCACTGGGTGACGATTGTATTTTGCTTTGGAACATGTTCTGCAATTTGCGGTGATTTCTGCCGCTAGCTGGCCCATTTTGGGAAAAAAGTAGTCACGAAGGACCTGTTTTACGTTTTCCTGTCCTGCTCTATGGGCCCTATTGTGTTCCGTGGTCATAATTTCCCTTTGCTCGGTACTGTTTGTTATATCGGTGACCAAGCTTTTACAATGTCTAAATGTCGTCGAGGGAAAAGCGACGATTAAATCGTGCTGAATGAAGGCGAGTATAGGTAGCTCGCAGTGGATTGCATTGACGACATCTATTTTTACTAAATCTTCTAGTGAGCGAAGCAGTGTTGTGCGGTCTGTAAATCGCACAATGTGACGCGTTTTTGATTTAAAAAGGATGATTGACTTTATAGACGGGAAATCTGCCTGTTCGATCACTATTTGGTTCCTGAAACAGTTTACAGGTTTTTCCGTTGACTCTATAGTGTAGGTCAACGACTCCTCGCTGTGGATAGTAGCGATGTCGGAGTGTGTATCGTTATCTAAAGCATTTACGTTTTGCCGCGACAAGGCGTCGGCTACGTGGTTTTCTTTACCCGGCTTGTAGAACACTTGTGCGTTATGTTCATCAACAAACGCTTTCCACCTTTTGAGCCTGGGATTCGGATTTTTATCCGACATTGAACCGGTCAGTGGTTGATGGTCGGTGAAGATGTTTAGCTTCTTTACGCCATATAAATAGCTTCTGAGATTTTGGAGTGCCCATACTATTGCTAGTAGTTCTCGTTCGTTTGTTGCCATTGAAATCTTTGTTCCGCGTAACGTACGAGAGATCATGGTGATTGGACGACCTTTCTGTGAAAGAACAGCCCCTAGGCCGCTTCCAGAGGCGTCAGTGGTCAAGTCAAATGGCTGAGTGAAATCTGGGTATGCCAACATGACATCCTCAGACTCCAGGATGTTTCTAAGTTTTTCAAATGATTTTCGCTGCTCGTTGGTCAGCTCTAGTTTGACTTTCTTTGAGTGGTTTGCACCAATTTTTCCATTGTCACCTTTTAGAATATTCGTCAGAGGTCTTGCGATGCTAGCAAACCCCTTTATGAAACATCTATAATAACTGGCCAGTCCCAGAAATGACCTGAGACTGAACAGTGTTGATGGAGGTTGAAATTCTTTTATAGCCTTAACCTTTTCAGGCGAAGTTTTAATTCCCCCTCGGGACACTATGAATCCCAAATATTCTACGTTCTCCTTAAAGAACATAGATTTTTCTACAGACACTCTCATGCCTGCATCGCACAAATTTTTAGGACCGTGTTTATATCGTTGACATGACTCTCCATTGTTTGGGAGAAAATGATTACGTCATCGACGTAGACATAGCAAGTTTTACCGATGTGATCTCTCAGAACATCATCTATGGCCCGTTGGAAAATACTAGGGGCATTTTTTAAACCAAAGGGAAGTCTGCAGAATTCATACTTCCCGTTGTTGACCGAAAAAGCTGTCTTTTCTCGATCGCGCTCCGCGAGCTCAATTTGATGGAAGCCCGACTTCAGATCAAGAGTCGTGAAGTACTGGGCTTTTCCAATGTTCGACAGTATGGTCGATATGGATGGTATAGGATACTTGTCATCAATTGTTTTCTGATTCAGTTTTCTGAAGTCAATAACGAGACGTTTCTTCCTATGACCTTCTTCGTCAAAACCCTTCTTATCAACAACCCAAATTGGGTTATTGTAAGGCGACCGGGATGGTCTTATTATTCCGTCTGCTAGAAGTTGTTTAACTTCCGAATTGACGAAATCGGCTACACCCATCGGATATGGGTAAAGTTTTGAATATACAGGTTCCCCGTCAGTGCGGATCGTGGCGACCGTATTTATATTAAAGGGGAGGGACTCGTTTGGGTCCGCAAAGGCTTTTGATCTGTTTTTGATCATCTTTTTAAAATCTTCGTTGACGGCGTTTGGCACGTCCACGTCATTGATGTTAATAAAGTTTACATTTCTGCATTTTGAGTAAAAAATCTGCTCTGTACCATGATCATGCTCAATGATGTTTTTTGTTAGATCAATTTTTGCATTGACCCTTTTTAGTACATCTAGTCCAACAATTCCGTCATATCCGTTCAGGTTGTTTAACAAGAAAAAGTATGACTTAACATTGAATAGATGGATCAGACACTTTTGTTTTATTTTTGTGTGCCCATGGATTGATGTAACTTCAAATGGTGTTTCCACCGGTTTGAAGTGTTTTAATTCAGATAAAGGTTTTATGTAATTTTTGGAGGCTCCTGTATCTAACAGTAACCTGATTTCCCGCCCCGCTATCGTACGAATTATGTACGGGAGCAGGGACGTTCCCCTAAAAAATTACATGATTCGGAATCGGACGTGTTATCTGCCTCGATTTCCGCTGCTTCGTAGGATGACTTTACCCTATACTCCTGGTCATGTGACTGCTCTTGGGTCGTATGGTTCAACCATTGACGACTGCGAGCTGTCTGCTCGCCCCTAAATTTAGAACGTGATGTGGGATCAACGTCCATTGGTTCAGGACCTAGATTTTGAGAATAGCTTTTACGAGGATTATTTGATTCACTGTTCTGTTGCGTTTGGCCTTTATGTCCTTGGTTTTTAGAAAATTGAGAGCCTCTAGTTTGGTTACTAGTGCCCGGTGCATTATTGTTTTGATTTCTCTGGAAAACACCCTGGGAGTTGTTGTGGTTATTACCTTGTGGGGTGTTATGAAAACGGTTACCCTGGCGACGGTTTTCTGAATTGTAAGATTTGTCCTCTAAATTTTTATTAAAGCTTGCAACGAACCAGGCTCGTTCATTGCAAGACTCTGCCCGTTGAGCCACAGCCAATGCTGATGGCAAATCTTTGGGCGCAGCTGAGAGAACTACATGTCGGACTGATTTTTTTAACCCGGTCACAAAAGCGGTCAAAGCGTCCTGCCGTGATCTATTATTTAAGATAGCGGCAGTATTTGTGTCATAAGACAACAAAGTCTTACTAATAATAAGAGTTAGCTTTCTCTCAATCTCATTATAAAAAGTCATTAGGGGAAGTTCTCCCTGACGCATAGTAACCATTTGTTGTTGCGTTACCTCGATTGGAGTTTGTTCTGCATAAGCGCAGTCCATTCTAGCTATTATAGCATCAAAATTTAGTACTGTATTATGTGACGTAAGCATTACTCCCGCGGGGCCTATTACCTTGTTACGTATGATTCCTACGGCCTGGTAGGTTCTAGAGCTACCCAAATATGGTTTGTAGATTTCGTAGGCGTTAACTGCTGCGGTTCGCCATGCCACATACTCATCTTGTTTTCCGTCAAAACTTGGTATGGACTTTACTAAGTCTAGCGGTTCATTACAAGAGATAGCTGAGTTATGTGGTATTTGCTCGTATACCACTAGGGGTCCACCCTCATTTACTCTCTGCCTATTCTCAACCTCTTTAAGCTTTTCTGAAAATATTTTTTGTTGATGCTCTAGTGCGCCATTTACGGCCGCTTCCATGAGTCTAATTACATCTTTATTACTAATGGTACCTGAGGTTTTCGCCTGTTCTTGTGTTGCTGTTGTCTCTTGTTGAAGGTCCTGATGTTGATTTTGAAATTCCTGGTCGTTAACCATTTTTACTTTGTCTGTAAAGCCGTCAATTAAGTTACTTAATTCTATATCTTCGTCGGTCTCAGTACCGTCAATGTAACCCCCTTGATGGCTATTATTTCTTATGTCTTTATAGCTCTGTATTAAGTCTTCGTCACTGTCGTTGTTTTCGTTACTGTTTCTATACATCGGACAATGATACTTTTTAAATTTTTTTTATAATTTGTATGAGAAAGAGCTTAATTTTCCTTCTTCATCATTTGTTTTTTTTTTTTAAATTTGTAAATGAAAATCGCTATACCTGAACTTTTAATTGCAATCACTCTTTTTTTTTGTTTTATTTCGTTACTTATTATGTGTATTTTTTTCAAAAATTGGCACACATGTCTGGTTGACGTTAAAAGAGGTAAATTGAAAATAAAGATCTCACTTACATGTTATATTGGTATACTGGTATAATAAAAATGCATCGAAGACGGTAGCTGGTTGATCCGTTTATCCTCTGGCTGTCGTTGATTTAGCTGATTACTGTTGATATGCAGCGGTTTTCACTGTTGCTTGTGCAGCGTTGTTTTGTTTTTGTATTAGATAATTTTGTTTGTTTGTTGCTGTTCACTATTATTGTGCAGCGCGCGAGTCCGAAGTGTTTTCAAAGAAAACCCGATTACGAGACCTTGATTTCTAGATCTTTTTACTACGGATTTTACGGTTTTACGACACTTAAGCGCGTTGGGCGCCAATTAAACCAAATACGTTTGTATTGAATGGTTCTTTTTATTAGAGCCAACTGCCCTGAATTCTGGTATCTTACGAACTAAATGCAAATCAAATTTATTCAGGCCGCCAAGTCTTCGGTTGGAGGCAGCGGTCCCAGCAGAGCGCTTAGTCAGCGCCTCGTGCCGTCTGGAGTTCCGTGCCTTCGACGGTCACCCAGCGCGCACATGCCCGCCTCGCATTACGCTGACCCTTGCACATCGCTTTCGCTAAAGCGAAATGCGTTACTGGGCTGGCTCAGCGTCGCCGATGTTATTGTTGGTCCATCCGGTCTTGGATGGCATTTCGGCGGGTCGTCGCGGACGGAGAGGTGGAGTTTTAATTGCGGTTAGATCTACCCTCGCGTCGGAGAAGTTACTTTTTGACGAGTCCCGTAACTCTGAATTCTTTTGAGTAAAGCTGTCATTTTCCTACAGATCAGTTATTATTACGTTATTACGTGCTCGTATGTCGTATAATCGTATCGTATAATCCATCTTAAATAAACTGTTTGACAGAGACCAATTGGTAGTTCTAGGTGATTTTAATATACCTGGGACAATGTGGTCCCCAGAAGAACAATCGAATATTCTTCTCCCTGTAGCACAACATGGCTTTATTGACGGCTTGCTCGCAAGTTAATTATATTCGAAACTCTTTTGGTCGACTGTTGGATCTATGTTTTGTAACAAGTCCTGAAAATAGGTTTCTGTCAAGGGAAGCACCTCTTACTCAACCTGAAGATCCATATCATCCTACTTTCGAGGTTGCAATCGACATAGGTACGGTAGTAAAAGTAAAATCAGAAAAGTCAACAAAGCGAAGTGGGGCTCCGCTACGCGATCGCACAAATAGCTGTTTGTTAGCACAAAGCTTTTCTATCCCAGGGTTCAAGTCTTGGCTAGAACCCTGGTGATTTGTTGCATACTTACAGTATGAATTATTTAAATAAAACTGCTGCGGCTGATGAATCATTGGTTACTGCGGTTCTGTCGAGCCCCCAATGTGCTGCCCCGCAGCGCTTTCAAAAAATAAAGCGAAAGTCTCGTGCTTCTTCGGAGACTGACAGGAAAAAATCAAAATCAGATATCGGCAAGCAAGGGGAAAACCCATCGTCTACAGAACCAGCCAGAAGTGGAGTGGCTGGAGGAACCGAGGCAAGCGAGCGACCAACTACACGGGGCTTAGCTGGAGGTAAGGTGATCCCCTCTTCTCGAGGCGGTATATCTTATGCAGATGTGGCTAAAGGGTCCGTTCACCACAAGCAACCACTGAGCCTGACGCACCAAGAACAAAATCAACAGCAACAGCCCAATGATAGAAGCCTCAGTCGTCGAAGGAGCCGCAGCCGGCTAAGGTCGTCTAGGGGTGCACTTCAGCGCTCGACGGATGCTAGCAGCAGCATTGAAGCCATCCTGCAGACGCTTAATGAGAAGCAGATGGAATTAATGATGATGATGATGAAGCAACAGCAACAACAGTCACAGCAGCAGGGGCAAATAATCAATCTGCTCACAGCTCTCCAAGCGCGTCAAGCGCCATAATGATGCCGCTGCGCATCTTAGTGTGGAACGCCGATGGCGTGTCCACGAAGCTGACCGAAGTGGAATGCTTTGATGATCTCAAAGGCGCTACGAGATCGATGTCCTGCTGCTCAGCGAGACTCATTGTAAGGAGGCACAGGAACCAAAAATATTTGGATTTGGAATAAGGTGCAACTCGCGTCTACAGGCATCGAGACGGGCCATCGCCCTGTCAATTTTGGCGCGATATACTGCCCTCCGAGGTTCATAAGGAATACAAACTCCTCGTCGCGGGCGACTGGAATGCATCCCACAATGGCTTGCCAACACTGCTACCGAATGTGATGCGACGCACTCGCTATGGAATGCTACGCGCGCTATCAAAATGCGCTGCGGAGCGATTCCAGCCTTTGAACCACGACCAGCTGTCCCAAGCGCTCCAAATGGACTTGCTTATGCAACCGATCACCCCCAGCGATATTGCTGACGTCATCGCCAAACAAAACCCCAAAAAAGCTCCAGGGCATGATCTGCAACTCCACTATAAAGGCACTACCGAGATGTGCGATCCTCTACATTACGTTGTTATTCAACTCTATGGTGAGGCTGCAATACTTCCCTCCACAGTGGAAGCTCGGTATTATTTCCATGGTTCACAAACCTGGAAAGCCTGAAAAGAACCCTGAATCCTACCGTCCAATCAGTCTACTCCCTATCCTGGTCAGGATTATGGAAGCGAAGGGTATCCTGCCCGAGCATCAGTTTGGTTTTCGTGCTGGTCACTGTGCGGTAGAACAACACAGAGTGGTCGAGCAAATCCTATCGGCTTTCGAAAACAAGGAGTACTGCAACGCACTCTTCCTGGATGTACGTGAGGCGTTCGATCGGGTGTGGCACTCCGGTATCCTGCTTTAAATTAAGAATACGCTTCCTGCACCATAGATCGGCCTCCTGATTCCACTCGGCCCTGTCAAATAAGCATAATGTGGCTACGACATGCCTGAGAGTGCGTATGCACTTCTGGCTAATTAATTCGCGAAGTAAATTGCCACTCTCCAACAAGGTGATAATTTACAAGGAAATTATAGCGCCAATATGGAGGTATGTTTGTCAGATTTGGACCTCGCCCACCAAGAAGGCTCCACAGAAGACAGCTGAAGGACCTTATCATACGGCCCCCCTTGACGAGAACCAGGAGATGATGATATTCTCATAATTGTTATAATGTTAATTGTTATATTTGTATTATAGTTTTGTACAGCTACCTCTTGTTTGCCGGCGCGTGCTAGGGCTGAATTAATAGAGAACAAGGTGACAAAGGAGTTTTCAGCTACCACGTATAAAGTATAAATAAAAAAATAAAAAAACTCCTGCAACATAATGACGGATGCAAGCAATATACAGAATTTAAATCATTTTTTGACTCTTGTGTTCCGATGCACTATCCGTCAAGCTCTAAACCTGCTTGGTTTAATAAAAAGTTGACACACCTAGGACTGTATACAAAATTTAAAAATACCGGTTCTCAGACCATCTACAAATTTAAGCGCTCGGTTAAACTTTACCGTGCTTAATTTTCAGTGCTACAGGAATTATTTAAACCGTTGTAATTTCCAGTTCGAACAGGATCCGAAACAGTTTTATAATTTCGTTAGCACGAAGCGAAAAGCAATTTCTTACCCTTCTTCGCTATTTTTTGAAAACACTACGGTAACATCGGATCAGGCAATAGCCGATCTATTTGCAAAGTTTTTTCATACGACATATTCTACGTTACCTCATTCCGAACAGCTCTTATGCGGTATCTAAGTCGAATCTAATATTTTGCCCCACTATAAACGAAAGCTCACAGCTTAACGATCTTCAGTGTGTTAAACCTGTCTATTCGCCAGGTCCCGACGGAATCCCTGGCTGTGTGCTCAGATTCTGTACGGAAGCCTTGTGCAAGCCTCTACTGAAACTTTTTACCTTATCTTTGGAATAAAAAATGAAAATGTTATCACTCCTCATTTGCACCACCTTTGCAGATCAATCATATCACCACTAACCTCTAACTTCTTTCGTAATACAGGGCTTCAAAAATAATCTTCAAGCAGATGTCATCTACACTGACTTTAGTGAAGTGTAAAGTTATGACCTTTTCTCATGTCAACCCTTGGTGACCTTTGGACAGAATAACACGGGTTGATGATCTTGGTGTTCTTCTGGACCCTAAACTATAATTTTTTGACCATATTTCGACTATTGTCAATAAGGGGTGTGCTTGGTTTCATAAAAAGGTGGTCTAAGGAATTTGATGATTCTTACATGACTAAAACCTTTTTTATTTCGATAGTCCGTCCGATTGTGTAGTATGGATTACCTGTTTGAAGTCAAGAAAACGTAGTCCACTCGGGCCGCATTGAATCGGTCCAAAAAACTTTTTACTTCTTGCTGGATCGCTACAAACCGTATATTACCTCCTTATTCCAGTATACTTCTTTTAATTAATTTACCTTCCCTAGCTAACCGTAAGCTTATTCGTGGTGAAGTTGAGAGTCCCGACTTCATTAGTCGGCATAACTTCTCTGTTCCAAGTATATTCACTGGAAATTATATACCCCTTATATTAAATTATTATAGATCTAACTATGTGTTGCATTAGCCTTACAGAGTAATATGTTCTAACTATAGTAGACTTTATCCAATTATCTGTAATCTTGACTTTAACTAACTTTTTTAATACATAATTAGATCCTACGAACACTAATATTTATTAGAGTTATATGCATTATTATATGAATTTCCTCAGTTCTTTTCTATATAGCGTCGATCGTCTCGCGAATCGTGCCATACGATACACGGCGCCGCCCCTCGGTCGGTTGGGTGGGAGGTGTGGCCGTAGGACCTGTGCGAAAAAAAAATGTACAACTAGAGTGATCAACCGGTGACCAGTAACCATGATCCATATTGGTTTCCTTTGATTTGACTTTCCGTTGTAGGTTTCTCCTCCGTCGCGGGGTTACTGCTAGGATTTGACGCCCACCTGTTCAAATAATGGTGGAGCAATTAGAGAACTGCTAGGTTTTCACTTTTGCCCCCAATAGAATTTGAGACCCTGTACCACTTACACCCAGATGAGCAAATCAAAGCCACACACTTATGTGCTATAAGTGCCGGCAACATTTCGCTCTCGCCCTTTGCCGTTACTTTCTTGTTTTTCCACCCATTTATTTTTTAAGAACGCATGCCGGTTGCAATCACGTTGAATACGATATGAATAACAAAGAGTAAAAAGTACGTAAGAGTAAGAAGGCTAGGCGGAATCAATATAGGTAGGTAAAACACACAAGAATCACTCTAGTGCTTTTGGGTGTCTGTTTTTGCGTTCAACTTCAGTGAATTTGACTTTGTATGTTGGGGGGCACTCACAATGACGTTGAAAAAATATATATAATAATTAATAATAATAGTATATTTATATAGTATATATGTTAAAATAAGTAAGTAAAATAAATATGTTAGGTACTATATAGCTTAAAAAGAAGAGTTTTCTCTGTATATGAAAATTAAAATTTCATATTTTGTGCACAATTTATTTTATGAACAAGGAGTAAAAAGACACCGCACGCAGATGCTTGCAATAAAGAAACCATAATACTCAACACACTCAATACAATTTTCGTCTTTCCTTTTATAATCCCCTTATCGCGCAACCCTCTTGCGCAGCTTACGCGCCGACATACGCATACAATGTTGCTATTGGAAAACTGACACATATACTTAGTTGTCCTGCAGCAAAAATCAACAGGGTGTCAATATAATCCTACATTTAGCCAGTGCGCCTAACGTTTCGGTAGAATCTTGCAGTTCTCTGCTTCCTGTTAACCTTCCCAACTGTAACTTCCTGCTGCTGTCGTTGCCTCGTGTCGAATTCTCGGCTTGCTTATACAGACCTCCGTTTTATTCCTTGATATCTCCAGTCTCTAGATACCGATGCTTTCCTAAAATCGGTCTATGCTCTTGGCTGTCCTGTTGTGCCGCTCTAATTCGTGCTCTTGCCTACCAAACTGTCTCCCTCCGCGCTAGGTTTCTCCATACTCTCGTTCTCCAATTGATCTTCATGCTTTGTTTCTTCAAAATCTCTCTACAGACTCTGGAATCTTCGGATTCCATTGACGATCACAGACTATAGAGGACTATAGACTATATCGTGTTAGAATATGCCCACTGGTTCTGGCCTTGTGCCTACTTTGTCCACTTCACCACACCTGTGCTGCACCCGGGGCTTTGTTTCGACTAATTTTGTGCTCCCTTTAAAATCTGCGCGTTCCTTGTGCAGTTCTTCGTCACCTTCCGATATCTTCCGTTGGTTCGGCGTTGCCACTCGATGATCTTACAATTTTCGCAGGGTGATCCTTCATGTGCCGATAGTTTCAATATTTTAGCGGCTCGATTAACACTATCGAGTGCCTTGTGATCTAGGCTCCCCTTTCCTTGGGCATTAATGACTATAAACAAATTTCTTTACCGTCAAGTTTGATGCCTCCAAATGTTTCATCTTTGTCATTGTTCCTTCCTTTGTCTCAGCATCTTTCTGAATGCCTCTGCTTCTTGTACTTTGGGATACTTTGACCAAAGACACTAGAATATTCTAGTGTCTTTGCTTTGACTGTGCCTGGCGTTCCTCTCTTTGTAGTCTTCTGGGCTTCCGATGTTTGTGAGGCAGAAACTGTATTCTGGCTCGGTCGCTGCATGTCCCCTTCCGGGTTGGCTTTATTTCTGCTCAATTTGTGCTCTTCCTCCTGTCTGCCAGGATCATGAGAGCGCAGTCATGGCACTAGATCGTCCACACGGTAGAATATTTACTTACGCCATGTACTTGTAAAGCTAAAAAGTATACGATTGTTGAATGGTTATGTGTTTTCAAAATGTATGTGGTCGACCTTAAATGCTCATACTTCCTGAGCAACACATCTCGGAGCACTCCTTCAAAAGGGTCTAGCAGCCGTCAAATATTGAGACACGATTAAGCTCTACGGCATCTCAGCTGTGCGATAATCTTAACTTAACTAAGTCTATAAATTTTGTTATCATTAGCCGCATTTATTTATTTTGTTAGCTTATATCCTTCTACAGGAAAGTCAGAGAGATATATAGTGAAATCTGTGTATTTTATTGAGACGAACTATTGTCCCTTCAGTTGACCAAAGACAATGCTAAGAATAAAAACAAGGTCGGAGCAATAGTTTCCACGTCTCTATTCTCGTGATCTCAGCTTAAATTAATTTCTTGTGGCAGAAATATTACTTGTACTTCCCTTTTGTTAGCACATTCATTATATAAAATGAGTGGATGTGGATTGTTTACATAAAGTGGGGCTCACCACTCTGCATATTCTTATGTTATTTCTTTCCTATGCTTGTGCAGCCATGACAGAGTATACTCAAAGACACTAGAATAACAAGATGCGTAACGCCATGCGATTTTTTTGCGCACTATTTTTTTTTGGGTTTTGAGCTGGCTCCAGGCTCTCTCGAATTTTTGTTCAAGAGCGAGAGAGCTCTACAGCCAGCAGCTCTCTGTTCTACGCATACAGTGACAGCCGACAACTGTATGTGTGTACACGTGTGCTCATTCATTGTAAATTTGACAAAATATGCCCTTTACTTTAAAAGTTCTTAGACTTTAAGTCTATATTATTTTTGATAAATTGGCACCGTGTAATTCATGCTTTGCATTGCCTTAACGTTATTATTATTTGCATATAGCATAGAAATATTAATAGCCGAATCTATGTAAATTATATCACAACGTAAATTTCAAAAATGACTGTAAATTAGAATAGAAACGGATGCCTATCCCTCGTACGTCCTTTTCCAGAAATGAGGGCACTGATACCCCTACGTAAAAATAGTAAATAAATAAATTGTAAATTGCGACTACGTGCTGGTTCGAGCGGGATTAGGATGTTATGGGACAGGGTGTATCGTTCACGTCCAACGGACCAACTTTGCCGACCACTGACTCCACAGACCCTTTCGAACACCGCCAGGTCCTTGTCGGCTAGAACGGGTTTAGGATGTTATGGGGCAGGGTGTATCGACCACGGGTTGAGGCAACCCTCGGCCTGGGACCTCCTTTGTGGACCACTGACAATAGAATAGCATAGAAGACTATATCCACCTCATTCACTTAACAGAAAACCAAATAAACCATTTAAAAAAAAAACAAATAAATTAATAATCGTCAAGTCAAATACAAACATTATGCCAAACTTACTGATTTTATTATTCAAAGAGCACACAGAGAAATTATTAATACCACGTTCACTAAAGTAATTAGCACTGTCTTCCTAATAAAAATTAGACTCCAATCACATGAAAGACTTTTACATTCAGGTACACAGAAAATGCCTTAATTACTTTAAAAAAAATTCTTTTCAAACACCCAACTACTCAGAATATAATCAACGAACGCACCATGTGCAATTTGGCTGAAACAGAATAAAGAAACCTCATACCTAATCCTGAATATTGCCGATACAAATTGGTAGGTATTTATTCATATGAGGAAAACATTACATCAGTTGCATTGACATTTATTTTAAATTCACTACACTTGAGCAAATTAAAACAGAGGATAGAATGGAACGCATTGATGTGCATTTGTAATCAGTTAGCTACACCCAAATTACTTAGGGCAGACAGACACAGGCGGTGCTTTCTCCAGCTTGACTCTAAAGCGATGCATTGAAGCAGAAGGAAAAGAATTGCAACTCAATACGACAAAGAACGGTGTAGCAGACGTAAGACAATAAATAAAAAAATCCGTATAATCAATTCATCTGATGACGATTAATCGAAATGGAAACAATTCTTTACACATTACACACAATTAAACATGACGCGACTAGACCAACACCTGCTCAGATTTTCTTATACGGTGTGCATCAAATATTAGACACACAAAAAATTAAAGAAAAAGAAAATAGATGAAATAAATGAAAGTCGATAGGAATTTAATATTGACACTAGATACAGAAAAGGTCCACACATAGAAAACCCATTTAAACCAAATAAAATTGTAGAAAAATAGATGAAGACCATTACAAAACCACTAATCAAAATGAGGAAACCAAATACCACAAAACACAATTTAAGAAGTCAAAGATAACTAATACTGTTAAACTTCCACAGGAACCTTGTGTATAATGATGTTGTTTCTAATATTCACCACGGATCACAGTCAACAAATTCAAATAACCAACCCAGTTTCCGACCTTGGCTACTTACTCTTCTCACGCAATCCAATTCTAATAAGTGCAGTCGATTCGTTCAGAATGAAATATTTACAAAATTCATTACTATAAGAATTAAAACAAATGAAATGAATGAACTGGACGAAAATTATAGAGTAAAAATGAATAATTAAATAGATCTAATTGCAGAAAATTCAATTCAACTTCATAAACTAAATAATGTCGTAAGTTTTGTGAATATAATACTGAAGAAGCTCAATAACTACGAGAACAACCACAATGTATACAATGTTTATTGAATACATAGAAGACATAGAAAAGGGCATGCAACTTTCACGTCTTGGGCTTTTTAATTCGAAATTACTCAATTACGACAAGCTAGAAAGCATTAACAACCAAAATATAACGAATTATTACTCATTTCACATATCCCTATTAACCAAAAATTCAAGCTGAAGTCTGTGCTATTGGACGCTGTGCGGAGTTTATTCTGCTAAGGAACTATCGTGGCAAGGACATTGCTATACTGTCTGGTAGTCAAGCACCACAGAGTACGGGGCTTACTAAAGTCACTGGAGGAAGAAAAACGTCTGTCCTTCTGGGAACACCTACCAGGACTTAGGCAGTCTAAGATTCTCCTCCGTCAATATAACCATAAAGGATTCAAGATCGTAATGACACACCGGAAAAACAGCGTGCGCATTTTGACTGGCCTTTTTACGGGGCATTGCTGATTTCACATCCATTTGCACAAGATTGGCATTGCAGACAGTGAACTCTGTCGCTTCTGCTGCATGGAGAGCTCTGCACATATTATATGTGATTGCATGGCGCTTGCCATCAAGAGGAACAGACTCCTGGGCATGTATGTAGTCCCACGGGAAACAATTGCAGCCCAGAACCCCAATAAAATTCTGGCATTTATACAGTGCATTGGACTTCAGGGGGATCTTTGAGTCATGAAGGGATAGTACAATAGATCCGACTGGGTCGCAGTACAGTTTGGGATAAATTTACTTAATAACCGGTTAATCCAAGTAAAGCCCTGATCGATCTCTATTACTTTCTTTGTTATTGGATACGAATCTATGGCTTTAACTTTAAGAGGGTGTGGTCTTATGCTACGAGGGGTTACGGTGTGACCAAGAAAACTATCTTCTTTTTTTAGAAATTCACATTTTTCTAGCTGCACATTTTAAATTGAAAAAAACAGTTCGAATGAATAGAAAAAGTCGGTAAGGGATGTAGAAAATTTATAATTTCATCCAAATACAACGTTTGTTAAGCAAAGTTCGAAGGATATTTTCGTGCACCTTTGAAAGGTTGCATTTCCAAGGACAAATGGCATTTGAAGGTATTCATAATGACCGCTTTTGTTCGAAAATGCAGTTTAAGAGTTTGATTCTGATTCCATTTATAATTGGAAACATTTTCATAGTCCTTGTACGTAAGCCAGGAAAAGTCCACCTTTGTTTGGATAGCAGGAAGGTTACTGCAGTAACTATAAAGGATGCATATGGATGCGGATAAGACTGCGTTCACGATCCCCGGCTGTCCCCTCTACTAATTTGAGCTCTGCAGTGCACCCCAAAAATTAATGGAAAAAATGAATGGAAATGAATCAATTGCACAGTAGTTATTCCAATGGTACTACATATATCGCATGATCACAATCAATCCTCAATCAGACGAACTGCGATGACCATTTAACCAAGATTTGCTGGTCGCTGTGATCTAGTATCCATAAGGCCGATAACACTTCAACCTCTAGTTTGACAATAATCTCGGTATACTGGAAGGCCGTTCAGTTCACTTTTAGAAAGATGTTAGTTTTACCCTTTACTCGTAGAGTAAAAGGGTAGATTCGTTGGTAAGTATGTAATAGGAAGCATTTCAGACCGTATAAAGTATATACATATTTCCGACCATATAAAGTATCAGTAAAAGTAAAGTATACTAAGACGTGTAACGTGTGTGTTCGTCCCACCAAATTTATGATTTGTTTGATTGCCCAACCAAGAAGAAGACCAAGTTTCAGATTAGAGCTGCTTTATTAAAGTATTTGGCAGCGGATTCCTCCGGTGATCGCCGTCAGCTGCGGGATGTTGATCCTTGACAGCGGACCCCGTGCCGGCTCGAATGGGTTTAGGATATTATGGGGGTCAACGGATTAAGCCAAAGCTCCTCCTGGGACCACCTTTGCCGACCACTGACTCCACTATCCCCTCTGACTAATCCTGGCCCTTGTCGTCTCCGCCAAAGGACCACCTGCCGGCTGGAATGGGCTTAGGATGTTATGGGGCAGGGTGCATCGTCCGTTAGGCTAAGCTAACGCTATTCCCAGAACACCTTTACCGACCACTGACTCCACTGTCCATTCTAACCACACCAGGTACCTGTGTTTTCCAGCTCCGTGAATCGCTGCGTTTCTCCGTTCTTCACTTGCAGTGATCGTCCCTGTGTGTCCGTCTCGACACTCCCTAGATGATTCCAGTGCGGCACTGTTAGTTCACGGCCTCTCCGCTTTGCTGGGGTCCAAGGTCCACCAACTCCTGTTCGACCTGACAGCCCTTGACTCTTCTCGCACTCCAGCCGTCTTCGCTGTCGCTAGGCCGCTCCCTTGCACACGGATGTGTGGGGAGTTTTAAGACTCCTCACAAACGTTATGTGAAAAAGTTCTATGTGAACGAACATGCAAAAAACAACACCAAACAGCACTGCAAACAACGCACAAGAGGGAGAGTAAACAAAACACAAAAACGAAAAATGCAAAATACTTTGTATATTTGTTTAAACTACTGCACAAATCACAAAAGAATCACTCGCGAAGCGAACGGATCTTTACTAATTATGTTTAAAATATATGAGAATTAAAGAAGATTAAAAACCACGCCTGGTTTGACAAACACAAAAAAAAAATCGGGGCGCAAAAAAAACACGACCGTTCGCCTTAAAAGCTAATTTGCTTTTTAAAAAGCAAAACTTTTCGGAAACGATTTTATTATGCGGTAAATTAAACTCAGTTAGAAGAATATATTTTTGTATGAAATAATAATACTAGGAAATTAATAAACTCCACAAACTTCTAATTTCGTATAAACCAAAAATATAATACATACCAAATGAGCATTTGGAAAACGATTAGCTATTTAACAGAAAAGAAATACTAGCTAAGTTTTGTAATGATAAAGCGTGACAGCTCAGCAACGACTGACCCTTCATTTATTCAGCACGTGCGTATGTACTTTTTACATTCGCGACTCATAATTAGTTCTTACATTCTAGTATTGCAATGGGGCTTAAAGTCTTTTCTTATCTGTTACAAATTTTATTAATAAGGTTTATTCATGAATCAATCTTTGTAAGCTACCTCAATCTTTGATTAAGCGGCTTGACATAGGTTATTAATAAGTATAGATGCACAAATACTTACTGATTTATTGTATTATGCAGAGGCGTATTAAATAGTGTAATATAACCTTTAGGTCTTGCAATTGACACATTGAATGGGACCTCGGTGTGAAGAGAAAATGTGTTAAATACATAAATTTAAAAACTTACTAAGCATACTACCTTTATTCCTGGTTCATCAAAGCATGGAAATAATCGGCGTGCATTGTTTGGTTTAAGGTTTGTAGCTAAATATATTTCTTCGCCATCGTTGCCAGAATTGGTGTAATAGCTTCTAAAAAGGCCTTCCTCAGTTTCTGAAATATTTCCTTGAAAATAAATGTCTAAAAGACATTCCGAGCCCTTTTTTATTTTATCTTTTAGGTACAAAACAAATACAGGCTTTCGAGGCAGTCGGACGCCCCTTAAAATTATTACATTTTTGTCCAACGTCCTGCGGAAAAAGTTTAAAACAAATAAAACAAATATGGGTAATAATTTAACCTACCCATCTCCCATATTTAATGTAGTTAAATTGATTTGGCTGACGTCGATCAACAAAGTGTCATGTGCATGGAAATACACCTTTTTTGAATCTCCAATCCATCTTAAGTGCATTCTTATTGATCCTTCAAAGTTTTGGTTATCCATATGCGGTTCAATGAGGACTTCATAGCTTAGAGGCAAAACTTCCTTAGGCAGGCGAACCTCTGATATTACGTGAAGTGAAGAAAAGTCATTGACAAACGCCTAGTTTGAAAAGTAAATCACTTTTTTACTTAAAGACTTCAAAACATGATGATGGGTAATGTCATTTGTTTTTGATACAAAATACAGATTCTATAGATTCTTGTTGACCCATGTTGCCACGCCCACTGTCTAAATATGTGTTTAGACATTATAAGTAGGCAAACTATAAATATGTTCTATTTATGAGCTGAAATAAACACGTCACTAGACAGCATAAGTGCCTACTACAGATAAGTACGATTGCAGCGGCCTAGCGCCGAAGTGTCAAGAGATATGACCACGCGGGAGGTGATTAGCGCGGTCATAGGCCTCAAACATAGATTTAAGAATAAAACTCAGCTGAATTTACAAACGCAGACTGCGGCGTCTTACAAACGTAAGAATGAATAAAAGGCGAAGCGCTTGCAGTAGCGAGTCAGTTAGATTCAAACATCCGAATTGAACTCATTAAGTGTACGCACAAGTTTATAGTGTGAACACCCACTATAACCCCCACATACCGCACAAAACTGACACGCCCACATTTTTGAAATTTTTTTTCGAATTTTTTTCATAATTTAATTAGTCGTGTAAATTTCTATTGAATTGCCAAAAAACTTTTTGCCACTCCCACTCTAACGCCTTAAAACCGCACAAAACTGCCACGTCCGCATTTTTGAACAATTTAAAATTTTTTTTTCATTTTATTCCCCAATATCTATCGATATACCAGAAAAATGATGAAATTTCAGGTTCGCATAGCTGAGTAATCGGTATCGGGGAACTCGACTATAGCATTCTCTCTTGTTTTTTGCTGGCTGGCTCTCTCGAATATTTGTTAAAAAGCCACAGAGCGGCGAGCTCCTGAGCAAGTAGTTTTATTTTCCTGGGCGTTTCTGTGAGCTCTATTGTGGGCTTGTATTTTTTTTTTATGTTATATATTTTTATATTATGTTTTATATAATTTTTGGATTTGACCTTTGAGCGTTATGTTGCGTTGAGTTATTTGAATTTATTTGATTTCTTTTAGTGGCCCTAGATAGAGCATCTGACACTACATTTTCCTTTCCTGGTTTATAGATAAGTTCTTTGTTATATTTGTCAAGGAATGTCTTCCATCTCTTAATTGCTATACCTCCTATCCAATAACACAACTAGAATTTTCTTTTTTTCCTCCAAATAGCCTTTGATTGTTTTTACTGCCCAGCATATGGCTAACACTTCTTTTTTGACTGTTTCATAATTTTCTTCTGTCTCGGTTATGGTTCTAAAAAGGAATGATATTGGTCTGTCGTTTTGTGAAAGTACTGCTCCTATTGCATAATCTGCGGCATCTGTAGTTAGGACATATTCATTGTTAAAGTCGGGAAATTGTTAAATGACATCATCGGATATTACGGTACTTTGGAAGCTTAAGCTGATTTGGAAATACGACGATCTTCCCTACGATGCGTAACCGATTATAAATCTTATATAGTAACTTGATAATCCATGAAATGTTCTTAATTCTTTAACTGTTTCTGGTTGTGGATAGTTGGCTATTGCTTCCACCTTTGTTTCTGTTCCTTTATTTAAAGTATCAAAGATTAGGTCAAGATTTCTACTGAAAACTATTGTGTCGTCAAAGTAAATGTAACAGATTTTACCTATGTGTCCTCTAAGAATATGGTCGAGGGTGCGTTGAAATATAGGGGGTGCGTTTTTTTTTTCGAAATGTAGTCTGGAAAATTTATATTTTCCGTTATTTATGGAAAATGCTGTTTTTTCTATGTCGCTCTCATTTAACTGTATTTGTGAAATCCACGTAGTTGTGCTAGTACTGTGGTAATATCTGGTATGGGGTACTTGTCTGCTATTGTAGCGCTATTTAACTTGCGATAGTAAATTACCATTATATATTTTTCATATTAGAGGCATCTAGTTTTTGGTACAATCCATACTGCAGATTTGTAGGGAGTAGGTGTAAGTGTAGGTCAGTTTTTCGTTGGGCTAAGCAAAAAGAGTTGCCATATTTTTTTTTTTTTTTCTTTTTTGAGATTCTGTCGGGTGTTTTGTTCTGGGAATTATTACGTTTACTGATTCAAATTTCTTGTATTGGGACAACCCTCTTGCCATTTTTTGGTACATTTGCTTGTTGATGTCGATTACGGCACCTAATTCTTTTAAGCTGTGGATTCCCAGTATAACGTCAAACATTTTGAATTAGTTATTCAACTCGGCGAAATTAAGAGTTTAATATTGAAAAATATAATCTCACTATTAAATATCAATTGGTTGACTGTCTTGAGTTCCTAAAGATTTCCTGAAGTAAATAGTTAATAACATTAAATAAATAAATAAATCGAAAGCGAAAGAGACGCTAATGGCAATGTTAAATTGCTATACTACAAAATTTGTTGTGTGTGGAACAATAAAGTAAAACTAAAAAACAAATAGACAACGAGCGCCAACTCTCTTTGCAGCGGAACAATGCATACTTCACGGGCGTGTCTGACGCCCGCGAGTGCCAAAGTACCGCGAGTACCCGGTCAATGACCTAGCATGCAAACGATCGCGGTCTTGCTCACCAATGCTTATGACTGCACGAAGTGAACCCGAACGCAGTGAGAGCATCTCTCTCACGCTCTCCCTATTCCAAGTTCGGTGTCAAGTCTTTAGCTACCAGTACAGCAATTACGATATCTACTGCAACTGCACCTTTAGCATCAACAACTTCAACAACATCATCATCAACTCTATGCTCAATACCGACAGCGGTGGACAATTCCGCTGTACCAACAACAACGAAAGCACGAGCACTCACACTGACTCTTGAAAGCGAAAGCGGACGGGAACCAAACAAAAAACTTTGTCAAACAGGGCTGGATCGCTACATCCAAATAAAGCGAAAGCTAAGCCCACAACTCAAGCAGGCTGGTAATCAGCCGAAAATAAATCGCACCACCTCCTCCAATGACTCAAGTTCAAATAGGTTTGCACTATTGGACTCAGGATGACTCTAGTCACCGATCAGTGACCAAGTACCTGGACGAAGCTGGGAAGAGTTACTATACCTAACAGCTGAAAAGTGCCAAAGGATTGCAGGTTGTCATTAAAGGAACGCCAAAACGGTGATCAACATTCTCAACAGGAACAAAAAACCGCAGCCACTCTTTAAAGTCGAACTGGAGCCATCGAGTCAGAAAAACAACAAAAATGTACATTCTATATATAAGCTACAGTATTTACTGCACCGAAGAATAACCGTAGAAAAGCCACACAAGCGCAGGCAACCTGTGCAGTGCACCAACTGCCAAGTGTACTGCACTCAAAATCCATCTGCGTCGTTTGCAGCGATGCCCACTGTCCTAAGAATAAAAACGACAGATTAATTTTCCCCGGGATCGCCTACATACTAGCCAGCAGATCCCATGAAGCTTCCAGATTTGATTGACTTTGCCATCACAAAAAGGATATCCCAATCAATGATTACAGCTGAGGCACTTCCCAAAACAGAAACGGTTGTACCTCTCCGTAACTCTACCGGAAACTGGTCTCGCAGTGACACGGACAGAGCAAGAGTCTTCGCTGATCATCTTAAAAAAGCCACTAGCTCATTAACTTTCCCGCCTTTAACTGCATCTGACTTAGCACCACAAGATCCTGTAGAATTTCGGCCAAGCGAGATAACAAAAGTCATTAAAGAGCAACAGAAGACTGGAAAATCGCCTGGCTACGACTTAGTAACCCCGAAAATGATCATTGAGCTCCCAATGTGTGCAGTTCTACGAATCTGCTTGCTCTTCAACGCAATTACTAAAATTGGATACTTCACCTCAAAAGTGGAAGAAATCAATTATAATCATGATCCCTAAACCTGGGAAAGACAAAACACAGCCATCATCATACAGGCCAATAAGCTTACTTACTTGTCTATCCAAGTTATTTGAAAAAGTGCTGCTGCTACGCATCAGCCCCCACCTCAAAACACACAACACACTCACATCGCACCAATTTGGTTTTCGGGCAAAACATGGAGCCATTGGACAGGTTAACCGCATCACAACAGAAATTCGCACTGCCTTTGAACATCGTGAATACTGCACAGCTCTATTCATAGACGTTGCACACGCATTCGATAGAGTATGGCTGGATGGACCTATGTTTAAAATAATCAAACTGCTGCCTCTAAACATACATAAGCTTCTAAAGTCTTACCTATATCAAAGAGTGTTCGCGGTTAGATGCAGTTCAAGCACTTCAAGCGATTGTACTATAGAAGCCGGAGTGCCTCAAGGAAGTGTTCTGGGCCCAATTCTATACACCCTTTACACGGCGGACATCCCAACAAACTACCAGCTAACGATATCCACATTCGCTGATGACACTGCAATACTAAGTCGATCCAGATGCCCAGTAAAAGCTACGATGCAACTAGCACGCCATCTAACTTTTGTAGAACAATGGCTTGCAAATTGGCGCATACGAGTAAACGAAGGAAAGTGCAAACAGGTACCATTTACCCTAAACAAACAAACCTGCCAACCCTTAGTAATGATCCCACAAACCGATAACGCAACATACTTAGGTATTCATCTGGACAAGCGGCTCACCTGGCGGAAACACATAGAGGCCAAGACGACGCACCTCAGACTAAAAGCAAGGGATCTACACTAAACGTTCGCTCTCCCCTAAGCTTGGAGTACAAAGTCCTCTTATATACCTCCGTTATATATGGCTCCGAGCTATGGGGCAACGCATCGAGAAGCAACATCGACATAGTACAGCGAGCACAGTCTAGGATTCTACGAATAATTACTGGAGCTTCATGGTATCTTCGGAACGAAAATATACACAGAAACATACAAATAAAACTTTTCATTGAGACAATAGCAGAGAAGAAAGTAAAATACAATGAAAAACTAGCCTCACATCCAAATCCTCTTGCAAGAAAACTTATTCGAGTATGCAGCCAAAGCCGACTGCACCGGAACGACCAACCAGCCCAGCATTAAATTTTATTTTTCAATATTTTTAATTTTTGGTCTCTGTGTTTTGTTTACTCTCCCTTTCGTGCGTCGTTCACTGTTTGGTGTTGTTTTTGTGAGTACATATGGAAACAGTAAATGTTGTCCGCTTTTATAAAAATTTCTGCTAGGTTATAAAACCTGAGCAGCCAAAAATGATTTGTTAACTATGTGATAGATTGGTGCATACTAAGTGCGCTGGTTTTAATGGCCGAACAAGTGGTGACTTAGCAAAGGGTCAAAATCTAAATTACTTTTGTGATGCTTGTCTTGTGGTTGCGAACGAGATGAAATCGCTTATGCGCCAAACTAAAGTTGGCTTGAATGAACTGATCAACAGTTTTGGCGTAGCTAGAGATAGTTTGCATTTAATATTCTATTAATCGAACGACTTTCAGAAAATGTGTTTTGGTTAGAAAAAGTGGGTAAATTTGTAGATCTCTCCCCCTATTTGATTTTGACATATACCTAAACACTATTGTTTCTATTCAAGTGATTTTCAAATCGTAGGGAACAATATTTGAGATCGTCGGTTTATGGTCACGGCAGTAGTTTGATGAAAGTTGTCCATAAATCACAGAATGTGTTCTGCTAATTTTCTGGTTGCAATCCTTTCTGATAGTAACTCCGCTGGGTTGTGATCGGTCTGAAAATTCTTGAAGTTTGCAAGGAAAGTAAAATATGTTGAGGCTGATGCGTTTACCCAGAAGATTTACCCAGTTGAATATTAATATTAATGCCTTTCAAATAGGCAGGTGTATATCACTCTGTGCGTTAGTTCAGAGACCCAGACTGCGGCAAGTCTCCGTTTGCAATAGAGCAATTAGAGATTTTTGGCTTAGATTAGACTTGGCGCTGATATAAAATACTCCTAAGTAAGATTGCTCGGATTCATCGTATGTATTTATTTTTTAAGTAAGCGGAACTTTTCAAGCAAATATGTACGTAGAAATTTTAACTGCATTTATTTGCTCAATGTTCATCCAGTAATCATGAAGATTTTGTGAACAAAATTTTTGTTTGAACAAAATTATTTGTTTATAAACAAATAATCAGTATTTTTGCCACAACTTTAAAAATAATTACCTTAATGTGGAATATCATACCTCGCTGAGCTCGTAATCGACTCAAAAATTGATTTCCCTAAGTCCTTCAAAAAGTATATATCAAGTTTTCCGTCTATTCTCAGGTACTTTTGCTTAATCTGGTACGGCCCGTCGAACCTCATTGCAAGTTTGGCACCAAACGGCTCTGCTGCTTTCGACAAATGGAGCTCTTTGACCCAAACAACGGCAATGATCCTCGGCGATCCTCCGCAGATTATTCCCTGGTCAAGGGAAACTTGGCCAAGGTTTCTCCGCACTATTTCAAAAAGCTCTCATATAGCGCGTTCGGTATCCTTGAATCGTGTCAAAAACACCGGCGAGTAGCCCATATAATCCTGATATGCTGGAATTCACAGCCAACATGATTTGAGCCCGTTTTTTATCCCGATTCCTCTGGTTTTGTACGGCGAACTGTGGTATTATGGTCCTTAACTTGCGATTCGTTCTCTCTGTTGGATTCTTTTGAAGGTTGTATGTTGCCGTAACCTACTGCTTTATTTCCATATCGCCGAGAAACTTCTGAAGCACCCTAGTACGAGTAGTCACTAGGGTGAACAGGTGCTGGATTCTCAAGCCCCAACCTCCTGTCCCTTGACCTTTCCGACCGGTCACGCCAGGCGCCTGTTCAGTTTCTACTACTGCTACCGGCTTACGCCGTACTTCCTTCAGAAACACGACTAGTGAAAGATGGAGGGTTCCATCCTAAATGGGGTTACTCTCATCGTCTTGGGTGGTGCGGGTTGCGCGGCTGGGTGCTAAAGACTTGGGCTGGGAATGGCTGTCGTTCACAGACTCAAAGTAGTTGGCCGTCCCGCTTTAAGCCTCGGCCTGCTTAAATAGACCTCCATTCTGATTGATTTCTAGACTCTGTTGTCACAAACTCGCTCTCTACAGATACAGATTTCTTAACTTCCTAAAAGTTTTTGTGCTTATACCAAATACCCAAATTTTAAAGAGTTTTAACATTTTGTTGAAAACGAATCGATACATTTTAAATATCAAAAACTATATAACCCTTTAAACTTCCTACGTCGTTGGAGTGGCAAATTCCTGATAAAACTTTTAAAGTAAATTGTAGAAATACAAGAGTAAATTTAATTTCAAATTATGTGATTGCGATTCATAACCTAAACAAATGTTTTTCCCATATTCATGCGTTGTCGCTGGATAAGATACCATTCTACTATCTTTATTATTTAATATTAACATCGTTAAACACTTACACATTTGCATCTGTATTTTATTTATTATATTACTACCCGTTGCTCGAAGAGTAAAAGGGTATAATAGATTCGTATGTAACAGGCAGAAGGAAGCGTTTTCGACTATATAGTTGTGTGGAAGGTTGATAGGGCCTTCCGAGCAGAGACCGTTGTGTCCAAAAGATCGTTGCCTCCAGAAACGACTTCGTTGTCGTCTGTAGGTTGAAGGTTGAACTCCTCAGTTAAGCACCCATCGACTTCTTTGTCGATTAAAGAGGGGTTAAAACAAAACGAAAGGTTTCGCTTAACAAATTGAGGGTTTATTCAATGAGGTGTACAGATCGAGGTCTTCTTATCTACTAACTAGAAATAAAGCTAAGCTCAGACAAAAAGCTTAGCGCCATGTGTATTCTAACATAACTTAATCTAATAAGAGGGTATGTAAGGGTATACATGACTCCCCCAGCGTAAGTTTCAAGTATGTGGTTGAAATTATTTCATTAAGTAATACATATGTAAATAATAGGAGTACAGAAATGTTAGGTTTCACAATCTTCATTTTGATATTTATATTTCCGTTTCACCTGATCCTTATAGATTTTTCGTTTATTGTCTTTATTATTAATCAAGTAGTTACCGTATTGAGTGTAATTACTTATTTCTTTATATTTTGGATTTGATTTTCCTACTTGATTATTTTTTACAAATATATTTGAGAAGTTTGACTCGTTTATGTTATCCTGTTTTGCATTTAAAGTTTGTTTGTTTCTTACTAGCTTTTCGGATAGTTTAGAGATGTCTTCGTGACAAAGTATATTATTAAATAAATCTATCGGTCTAATATTTGTGGTTGAATGAATTGTGTTATTATAGCAAACAATTGCTTTATAAACATTTTCTTGAATAGTGTCAAAATTGTTTGGATCAGCATTATACAATCGCATATGTTCATTTAGGGTTAAGTGCAATCTTTCCACATCAGAGTTTCCAGTTTTCTTATAAGGAGTTGTAAAGTGTATATCTATGTTATTTTCGAGGAGAAATTGCTTAATTACGACAATATCGAATTCGTTATCAGTTACAATCTTTTTCGGCTTTCCTAAGTATTGAATTCTTAATTTGATTGCGTTAAGCAAAGAAATCCAAGATCTGTCTTTAATATGTTGAGCAGTGGCATATTTAGACATTTTGTCAATTGATGTAACGTACATAATGTTTCTTTTAGGATACCAGATGTCTATGTGAATTATATCGTTTATTTTATCTGGCGTTTCTGTAATATTAAAATTATATTTTATAGGTTGTCTATCATATTTGGCTAAATTACAAATTTTACAATTGTTAATATAATTTTGAATAAACTTTTGCATTTTTGGATAATAGTATTTTTCTCTTATAGATATAAAAATTTCGTTAATGCCTCTGTGATTATTCTTTATGTGTTCGTTTTCGATAATCTTCAGGAGTTTTTCTTTATCATTTATGTCTTCTAACAATGTACCTGACTTTAGAATTCTTAAATTTTTATTACTTGAAAAATACTGCCTATAAATTTCTTGAAATTTTACAAATAAACTTAAATTTTCACAAAATATTACAACTAAGCCTTTTTCTGGCAGTTTCTCTTGCATGAACTTAAGCATATTTTCCTGATTTCCGCTTGATTTAAAGATATGTCGTATTTTCTTGTTATGCAAAATTTTGAAGGTACTTAAATCGCTTTCCGCTTCTATTATTTGTATTTGGATTTTAAAAACGTTTAGACAATTAGTTGTAATACTAATAAAATTAAGATCGTCTGAGTCCGCACTGTGAATAGTTTCCAAATCGTCAATATCGTTGGCAAATATATGAATTAGATCTTTCGAGAAATCTTCATTTATAATTTTTGTCTTAGGCGTAACTTCCGGTAATGTGTTAGTGTTCTCTAGCATAAATATATCTAAGTTATTAATTTCTATATTTGTTTGGGCATTTTTATCATACTCTTCTGTTGATGCTTTGACAATTCTGCTAAGTCCGTCTGCTAAAGCGTTTTCTTTACCTTTTATAAATGTTATGTCAAAATCAAACTCGTTTAATTGCACTTTCCAACGTTGTAACTTTAGGTTGGGTTCCTTTAGATTATTAAGCCAAACTAGGGGTCTATGGTCGGTTTTAATTATAAACTTTCTTCCATAAATATAATATTTAAAGAATTTTGTTGACCAATAGATTGCAAGAAGCTCTTTTTCTATTGTACTGTAATTAAGTTCATGATTTTTAAGAGAACGACTAGCATAAGAAATTACTTTATTATCTTGCATGAGCACGGCGCCTAATGCATAGTTACTTGCGTCTGTAACTATCGTGAATTGTTTGTTAAAATCTGGGTAAACGACTATCGGATCGCTTGTTATTAGGATTTTTAGTTTTTGAAAAGCTTCTACGTATTCTTGATCATGTGTGTTTATTTTAGAATTTTTCTTTAAGTATTTTATTAAGGGCTGGGCAATTTTGGAGTAGTCTTTTATGTAGCGCCTCAAATAACCTGTGATGCCTAGAAAACTTTTAATTTGTTTCTGGTTTGTCGGTAAATTTATCTTACAAATTGCGTCAATTTTCTTCTGACTTGGCTTTAGACCTTCTGAATTAATGGTATGTCCGAGAAATTCAATCTCCTCTCTGGCAAACTCGCATTTGTCTGATTGGAGTTTTAAATTTGCCTTAGATAGACAGCTGAAGATACAGCTTAAATGATTGACGTGTTCCCCTATATTCTTAGAAAATATAAGGATGTCATCCATGTAAACAATGCAAAATTGTCCGGTATAGGGGCTAAGGATATTATTCATTAGCCTTTGAAATGTTGAAGGTGCGTTCCGTAGTCCGAAAGGCATACGAAGGAACTCGTAATGGCCACTGGTTGTTGAAAAGGCTGTTTTGTGCACATCTTTGTTGTCCATTTCTATCTGATAGAAACCTTTTGCAAGGTCTAAAGTTGAAAAAATTTTACAGTCGCCCAATTTGTCGAAAATCTCGTCTATATTTGGGATCGGGAATCGATCTTCAATGGTTTCCTTATTAAGTTTACGGTAGTCTACGACGAGCCGCCACTTTTGCTTATTGGACTGGTCCATTTTTTTCTGAACAACCCACAAAGGACTATTATATGGGCTTTTAGAGTGTCTTATAATTCCTTGATCTAACATTTCTGCTATTTGCCGGTTAACTTCGTCTTTGTGAATTTCTGGGTATTTGTATGTTTTCGAATAAATGGGAAGATCATTCTTTGTAATAATCCTGTGTTTGATTTCACTTGTGAAACTTAGGTCTTGGCCTTCTTTGTAAAAAATATGTTCGAATTTTTGTATAAGCTCATTTATTGAGGATCTGGCCTGTGGACAAATTAAGTTCATTGGAATTAAGTTATGTATGCCAAGATCCAAGTGGTTTTCCTGAACTAAAAGATCTAAATAAACATTATTGAGTTGAATCTTTTTGTTTGAGTAATCGATGACTGCATGCAAGTCATTAAGTATGTTACAGCCAATTAGCCCATCGAAATAGTTGTGAAAATTATACTCTAGAAATTCACAAATATAACCTTCAGCTTCAAATTCTTGAAAACATGGAAACCTGCATAATTTTCCTATTTTAATTTTGTTTCCCATTGCTTTTACTTCTATGTCAATGTCTGTTTTCCACTTCGGGTGACACAAATTATCATTTATTACACTGAATTCTGCTCCAGTGTCAATAATAAATAATAATGGCCTCTTTTTACCTTGAACTTCTATATATGGTATTCGTCTTGATCCTCTATCTGAAAATTTACACTTGATTGATTAATATCCATTGGCTCGAAACTACGCCTGCTTTGCTCAGAGCTTTGCACATTTCGACTATTTGTTGAGACTCGAGCAGAATTAGAAGTTGAGCTATTATTCGATTGATATTGATATCCCTGCCTTCTATTATTTACCCTAGGCGTACCTTCAGTTCTTGAATTTTCTTGTTGTTCAACATTATTTTGTTGAAACCTATTGGCTTCATCAAGGCTTCTTTCTGTAACGACTGGTTCGTTTACATTTCTATTATCATTACTGAAATTGGTTCTGAAGTTGGGTTTATTGTACCTATTATTTCTTCGAATTGGTCCGTATAATGTGTAGCTTTGATGCCGAGCATCTTCAATGATTTTATAGGCATCCTCTACGGAATTTGGGTTTCTCGCGAATATTAACGTTTTTGTAGGTTCAGGCAAGTTGTCTCTAAAAACGCGGAGTGCAATTCGGTTCACTTCTAATGTGGTGTATGTTTTGTCGTCATGGATCAGTATCCGGTTGTGTACCCTATTCGAAATTTCATTAATTTTGTTATAATATTCTTCTATAGTTGATTCCACTCGACACAATTTTAACATATCCATTAAGACATCGCTTGTTTCTTTTTCCCCGAAATTTTTCAGAATTACACGTTTAAAACTTTCCCACTCTGTCATATTTCCATGCCTATGAATCACTGGCCTGCATAATCCCACAAATTTATTTTTTATAAAGCCAAACAAAATATTTTTTGTATTCGTGTCGAAAACATCAAAAGAAGGAAGGATATTTTCTATTTGTGTAATTAAATCTGGCAATTGATTTGTATCAGTACCATCAAAATTTTGTATTAACTTGATGCAGTTCATTGTTGAGTTAAATGCGGCTAAGCTATTTTCGTTCATTTTAGATTTCTTTGTTTTCTCTCGAGGTTCGCAAGTATTAATAGTTAGCTTTTAGTTTCTTATCTTAGCTAGTATAAAGAGCTTTGTCGAAGAAAAAAAAAATTTTATCAGCTTAAGTTCTTCTTCTCCAGGTTGGGTTTCGTCACTCCGTACATGCAGGTGTTCCAAAGCTTTCCAGTTATGTTTTATGTTCCTCTTTATACTCGGCCACGTGCATTGGTTAACGTATTGAAGATTTCCGGACTTAAATTACATAAGAACAGCTTACTGTGGTTCCGAATGAATTTCTTGACGTATGGCTGGTTTCCTTATTTTTTCTGTGTTGATCCTCGTCGCCAGTTGTGTGGAAGGTTGATAGGGCCTTCCGAGCAGAGACCGTTGTGTCCAAAAGATCGTTGCCTCCAGAAACGACTTCGTTGTCGTCTGTAGGTTGAAGGTTGAACTCCTCAGTTAAGCACCCATCGACTTCTTTGTCGATTAAAGAGGGGTTAAAACAAAACGAAAGGTTTCGCTTAACAAATTGAGGGTTTATTCAATGAGGTGTACAGATCGAGGTCTTCTTATCTACTAACTAGAAATAAAGCTAAGCTCAGACAAAAAGCTTAGCGCCATGTGTATTCTAACATAACTTAATCTAATAAGAGGGTATGTAAGGGTATACATGACTATATAAGGCAAATATATTCTTGAACAGGAGATCAATAGCCGAATCGATCTAGCCATGTCTCGTATGAACGTTGAAATTTTAGGAACTATTATATATATCGATTTGCAAACAATTTTAAAACCGCCCAAAACTGTCGTTATGAATGTCTATATATCAGGAACTATAAAAGCTAGATGGTTGAGATTTAGCATATAGACATGGACATGTTGCCACTGACACGACCACACATTTGAAAAATGATTTGACATTTTTTATATTTTTATAGGTATTTTAAATTTCTATCGATGTGGCAAAATACGCCTTATTGAACAAATTTTAAATTTTTCTAATTTTATTCACCAATATATATCTTATCCATATTTATCGCATTCCCACTAGCTGAGTAACGGGTACCTGATAGTCGGGGAACGTAACTTTAGCATTCTCTCTTGTTTAGGTTCCTCTTTATAAAATGGAAATTACATATTTCAATTTAAAATTCTCCTAGTTGATTTAATTTTTAAATTTTAAAACCTACTGAGGTCCGTTCCAAAACTCCCCTTAGTTATTTTTAATCGAATTCCCCAGTATATCTTAGGAATATTATGAGCTAATATTTATTTAAGTAGTTCAGTAACAAAAAATTAATTTGTTATTTGTAAATATGCCAACTTTGAAGATACAATTCAACTTTACTGCACCACAGCTGTGCGGAGATATTGCGTTATGAATGCAGAACATCTAACCTCTCCCCTTTCGCGCGCTCTCTCGCGTATTCTAGCAGCTACACCTTTGGATTAGCGTTTTGCTGTTTCTTCTGCAATTAATTCAATTCGCATTCGTTACATATTCATTCGCCCATCAATTCTCTGAAAACAAAAAAATCTTTTCGTTCGAAATATTTACATAAAATTTGTCTTTTCATCGCTCGAAATAGCAAATAAAAAACGTATTAGCTTAACATTTGGTGATTCAAACGTGATTTGTGCATAAACAATATATAGTGCGAATCATACAAAGCATAAAACTTGAATTTTAATTAATTCGCTGTTGTTGCTGAGTACGTTGTTGGACAACAATTTGTGTCTTTAATATTCTAACAAAACTAAAGGCAGTGAACATTAAAAGTAACTGCGTTGGTTAATTAAGATTGCATATACATAAAAAGATGTGTTTGTCCGCTTACATAGCTAAATATCGGAAGCTGCCGCAAATTATTCTTTGCGCTGCGATCTGTGCCTTCTGCAATGGTCCTGGACCCTGCTGCCTGAATTTTAAGAACCTGAGCCCAGCAAGTGGGTTTCAAGAAGCGTCTTCGATTGCGGACGTCATTTTTTTTTCTATCGTTCTGTGGTCTTTTTCCTATTCTTTTCTGTCCCTTTTCTTATCGCTTACGCATACCAGTGCCATACTCCCCAGTCGTTGCTATGGCCCCTGGGCCTCCCAAGTTTGGAGACAAGCGCTATGAAAGCCTTAGCGTCAGCACAAAAACCAAGAAAAAACATCCACTGATTCTTCTTGCTTCTTGCTTATCTCTTGTTAGTAAGGAGATAATCTCTGTTTCGGCTCTTCGCAAAGGCTCACGCCAGGCTCACGCAGGATCACGCATTTGTCATATTGGCATTTGACATATGCGATATCGAACGCAAATTCCATGACTTCCTTAATTTGGTGAAAGGCACATAATATGCGCCGTACCTTATCAACATCTCAGAGGAAGAAATTATTAAAGAGTTGTTAGGGCACATATACAAACATTGTATAAGCCTGGGCTCATGGGTGTTATGTAACCTAACTCCTAACCTCACCGAAACATGCACTCGTACTTTCTGCGCAAATTGTAACGGCGATCATCCGGCCTACTCTTCTTAAAGTCCACTATACCTTAACCAGAGGGAGCTCCTCAGAATAAAAATAAGATAAAATGCTATATATATATGGCATATATAAATGCTATATATCTGGGATATCGATAGATATTGGGGAATAAAATAAGAAAAAAATTAAAAATTGTTTAAAAGTATCGGCGTGGCAGTTTTGGCGGTTTTTGGGCGTTTGAGTGGACGTGGGAAACAATTTTTGGCAAATCGATAAAAATTTACAGGACCAATGAAAATTAAATATTTAAAATAAAAAATTAAATAATTGTTCCAAAGTGTAGGCCTTGGGGCATTAGTGCGGGCGTGGCAAACAGTTTTTTGGTAAATCGATAGAAATTTACAAGACTAATAATATTATAAAAAAATATCGAAAAATGTCTTCTTTTTAAAAAATTTATGAAATTACAGTAGTTATAATAATTTCTATTGTACTTATTTTATTTATTTATTATGTTTATTAAGTCATTTGACTTAATATGATGTATGTATGTAAATGATCCATTTTTATTATTTAAAATGCACATAAGATTCAGTTGTTTTTCAGTTATTTTTTTTTATTATATTCCAATTCGATATTTTTAAAAAGCGCGCCATTTCGGGTGGGAAGAAAAACGCGCCAATTTTTCTGTTTTTCCTTTTAATTTCTCTTAGCCCGTTTGCCTAAAGTTGGCTATACGCAGAGCTCCTCGATTTTTTGATATTTTCGCTATATAATCGAATTTATATTCAACTAAAGTCGTTTTGTTGCAAAACTAAAGTACGGAAATATAAGCGCAAATAGTAATTGCGATAAATAGTGAATAGTGTTTACGTATTTTCGTAATTTGACGCGCTAATACAACGTGCTGTTGTAATATATAAATTATAAATTGTAAGTGAAAAAAAAAAAACATTTTAATGGCCCATTTGAATAATCTTATGGATATGGCCAAGAAAAAAAGAAGATACATAAGTGGGTACAAGTGCAGGTTATCCCACTGTCGGAAATCTAGGCGCGATTTCCCCGCTCTTAAATTGTTTAGATTTCCAGAAAGGGATCCAACAATGCTAATAATATGGGCGGAAAAATGCCAATTTACAGAAGATTTTGTGGCGAGCACTTCATCACTGTTTTTATGCCAAGATCATTTCTCCCCAGTTGATATTGGTGTTAAATATTTGAAGAAAGGGGCAATTCCAGATCGCAATCTTATAAATTATAAAAGTTGCAATATTGCGGATATTAATTTAAATGCTGTAGGATCGCCTCCACGGAAAAGACACCGCTCACAGTCCCCTGTTGAAGTTTGTCGGCAGTGCCATAAAAACGTAAAAATATTAAAAGTGTTTCAAAAAAATATTTCGTTTTAAAAAAATTGTCAGATTAGAGACAAATTAGAATTAAAATGTTGAGGAAAGAAAACTCAAATCTAAAAAGAAAATTAGTTAGGTAATTTTATTTTGAAACAGATAAAATTAATTTAACGGGAAATGAAAAAATATTGGCGAAAATGCTTCTTAAGGAAAAAAAGGGCACAAATACAAGATGGAATGATTGCGAAAAATTGTTACTCAGAGCATATATTACAGGTCCACTTCGACATATACGTTCTTAAGGGACTCGCTGAAATTAAATTGTCCAAGTCCATCTGGACTAGTCCATGACGGACTAGTTGACTTTGATGTTATTCGAGAGGTTTACGAATTAGGTCATGGATCAGTAACGAGAATGACTAAATTAACAAGGAGTCACGTTAATCCAACTAGATTTCAGCTAATGCGCGTATGTTTGGCAACTCAAACACTTAGCCACACCGTTGCAGCGGCAATTAAGACTTGTAAACAAAACAAGCAATTACATCGAAATAGTTCCGAAGTCGCAGCTTCTACGGCTGCATTTGTCCAAAAAGTTAATGATTACTTTGATTGCCTGAATAGCAGAGTATTAACTGACAAAAGCTCCACGTTAACAATGAAGTTTGGAATAAACTAAAGGAAATGCAGGAATACCTAAAGAACGTTAAATATAACGGGAATAAAATATATTGTGTTGATGGCTTGATCCAAACTACTGAAGCTATATTTGGAATCGTCGAAGATCTCTTTAAGGATCACACAGACCACTTTTTCTTTTTAACTAGTAGAGTTAACCAGGATCCCCTTGAAAATATATTTGCGTGCGTTCGAGCAAAAGGTGGTAACTGCAGAAATCCTTCAGTTAACGAATTTAATATAATAACAATTGCCAAGCTCATATTTCTACACATTTTTAAATTTTCACAAAAAGTCGAATTGCGAATCAGATGATGATGTTATGTTGCCAATAGAATTCGATTCGATAATATATCAGCCTTTTATTGAAAAAAAAAAAAAATGAAATACAGCAACAAGAATACTCTGTATCATTTTCCAAAATTGTACAAGACAATGAGAGGTACTTTGACCAAAATAGAGATAACTTTTTGTGCAATGATGTACCCATTAAATTAACTTCCAGTAGATATTTGGTTGGATATATTGCTAAGGGATCCAGTTGCGATAAATGCAGATCGGTAATTTTAAAAGAAACCGAGCATTTAACAGCTCCATCAGAGCTTTTTATACATGAGAAAAACTACTCAATAGAATCGGACTTCGGGAAATTAAAGGCACCATCTGATTTTTTTTTTAATATTTGCAAAATACACATTAAAGCTTTCGAAAATATTTTTAAAAATAATAAAAAACAAATGTGTATAAAAAAATGTATTGTTGAGCAATGCATTAAGTGCACAAATGAAAGTAGAGCCTTCTCATTATAGTTTTATGAAAATAATGAATGTTATGCACATAGAACAGATCTCTTAAACAAACTTATAAAAGTTTTGCTTTTTAAGCATTGTAAGTGGACTGTGATAGCTGATAGACAAAAAAAGCTAGCTAAGCTCAGCATTCTATCTCATAAATAAAAAAAAATGAGCGATATTTAAATAATTGACGACTGAAAAATCGAGCAATATATAATAAAAAACAATAGTTAGAAAAATAACTTGATTGGGGAACATGGAGAATTTTAAATATTAAAATACGTATATAAATATACGTAAATATAGGACCCCATTACAATTGTAATGGCTTCCCCGTGGTGTTCCCTGGGTACCGATTATTACGCATATTACACATAATAATAGAAATATGTAAACGGTAGCTAATTCGAGCGGCGATTTTAACAAAAAAATTTAAAAAGCTTTAAAATTATAATAGTCAGGTCTTGAATTTTTAATAATTATTTTATTTTATCACATTGCTACGAAATTGGCAAAAACTACCCTAATATGTACAATGTAAATTCATTTCTTCGATCAGAAGTGATTTCGGCCCGAAAATCGTCTTCTAGCACAACACGCACACATATACGCGTTCTCGTCTCTTGTTTTTACTCACACAAGCAAGCAAATTCTATTTTTAGATTTCTTACGTTCTCAGCGTAAGCGAGCAGAAGAGAGCAATTTTGGCCGTCACCAAAAAAGTGGCTGCATAGTGCCAAACCAATGTATGGCCGTTACGCATCTTGTTATTCTAATGTCTTTGGATTAATGGATTACTACTGCCTCTGTTAATTTAAGATTTTTTATGAATTTTACGTATGGTCATACTTTCTTAAAACACATAAAAATAAATAAAAATATAAAAATTTCGGCCAGCCAAAAGGCTCGATTTACAAATCAAAAAATTCTTTTGTTTAACTTACAATATTTTAACATTGTATTATGACACTGGCACGTATCTGGTTTCTCCGAAGCGTCAACATCACTCGAAGGACACCGCTTATAGTGGAATCCATGATAAGAGTGAATCAGTTCCTTATCCTCCAAATCGTCTTTTGTGCTCTTTAGCTTCATCACGTGTTGCTCAAATATCATATCTTCGAAATGCATCAAGAGACCTCAATTTGTTAGGCGTCCATTTTAGTTTGTTGGTTTATTCATTACCGTTTTTTTAAAGACTGACGTTGGAAATCTCAAACGTTTATATTTTAACGTTTATTCATTTTCTGACACGAATTCAATTCGTGCACAACTATAAAAATATTGACATTCTTTTCCTTATATACCTTATGGGTAATTTCGTTTGCATAAAATTTTCTAAAAACTGTCTTAGTACAGAATTTGTTTACATCAATTGTAGGTAAAAATATGCAAATTTCCTTGTCAGATAAATAAAGAGCTGCCTTTGTTCCATACGGTGCCCTTTTCGGCTCACAACCATAATATTTTTCTCAAAATCATTGCATCGATTTTCAGTTTTAGTGTAACCAATTACAAGCTTGGATGCATTCAGAGTCTCTAAGAAGTGCTATTTAACAAAATTAGCAAATGATTTATTTCAGATCAGAGTGACATTTGATAATGCTCTTGTACCTCACTGTTTTATACAATTTCATTTACGCACAAGTAAAGGTCTTTTATACTGCTCTGAAATATACAACATATACAAAATCAATGCAACTTGAAGTCCTACATGATTCCCGTACGGCAGTAGAGGCTCCCCAGGCTATATTGATTTTGCTGTCAGCAGGGGCATACTGGACATGCATGCTGAGATACGGTCCGTTGCTGAGCTCAGCTCCGACCACCTACCACTTATAATCACAATCATGTAACAACTACTGCTTATCCCTAGATGGAGCGACTAATCGGGAGGCACACTGACCTGGCACGATTCCATGAGCATCTTGAGTCCTCTCTGAACCTGAGTACGGCGATAAACTCAGAAATCAAGGCTGCAGGCAGACTGGCAACTCCTAGCCCGGTGCAGAGGCCCACAGCAGCTAAGATCCCGACCACCAGAGAGATTCTGCGCTGAGATGAGGCGTTAACGCAAAAGATGGATGAGGTCTCGCCACCCGCTGGACAAAGTGGATTGGAACAGAGGAAAGTGTGTTTTACATGGTCGAACATAAAGCAGCTAATAGTGGTGCATGGTGCCGGACTGATCTAGAGCAAGCCGAAGTGTTTGCTGTTCATCTCGCGGAGCGATTCCAGCCTTTGAACCACGACCAGCTGTCCCAAGCGCTCCAAATGGACTTGCTTATGCAACCGATCACCTCCAGCGATATGGCTGACGTCATCGCCAAACAAAACCCCAAAAAAGCTCCAGGGCATGATCTGCAACTCCACTATAAAGGCCCTACCGAGATGTGCGATCCTCTACATTACGTTGTTATTCAACTATGGTGAGGCTGCAATACTTCCCTCCACAGTGGAAGCTCGGTATTATTTCCATGATTCACAAACCTGAAAAGCCTGAAAAGAACCCTGGGTCCTTCCGGCCAATAAGTCTCCTCCCTTCGATCACGAAGATGTTTGAAGACTGATGGTCGGATGGTCAGGATTATGGAAGCGAAGGGTATCCTGCCCGAGCGTCAGTTTGGTTTTCGTGCTGGTCACTGTGCGGTAGAACAACTACACAGAGTGGTCGAGCAAATCCTATCGGCTTTCGAAAACTAGGAGTACTGCAACGCACTCTTCCTGGATGTACGTGAGGCGTTCGATCGGGTGTGGCACTCCGGTATCCTGCTTTAAATTAAGAATACGCTTCCTGCACCATAGATCGGCCTCCTGATTCCACTCGGCCCTGTCAAATAAGCATAATGTGGCAGCCGGAGGGGCCACAGGGAAGTGTACTTGACCCGCTGCTTTACTGCCTGTACAGCTACGACATGCCTGAGAGTGCGTATGCACTTTTGGCTAATTAATTCGCGAAGTAAATTGCCACTCTCCAACAAGGTGATAATTTACAAGGAAATTATAGCGCCAATATGGAGGTATGGTTGTCAGATTTGGGGCTTGGCTTGAGACAGCCAAATTGAGGCTGCCCAAAACGAAATCGCCAGGACGATTACCGGCTGCGAATGGTACGTAAGGAACACAACCCTGCACAAAGACCTCAAGCTAGCCACTGTCTTTGAGGCAATAAACATGCACTCCAGCCGGTACCACGACAGGATAGAGCGCCACAGAAATCGCTCCACAGGAGACAGCCGAAGGACCTCTCTTGACGAGAACCAGGAGATGATGATGATCTCATAATTGTTTTAACGTTAATTTGAACAGCTAACTCTTGGCTAACAAGCGCGCCTGCAAGGTGACAAAGGGGTTTTCAGCTAACCCGTATGCCTTAATAAGGTATAAATAAAAAAATAAAACAAAAACAAAATACTACGTGAATGAAATACTAATAGGTATATTGTGACTTATTCACATAATTAGCACTGTCCAATCAGAGTGAACTACGTGATTTCACTCTACCAATTCTTCTTGGATCTATCGAAGGTAACTGTCTGACACGTATCGCGATCCTTGGGACTTCCGAACGTCGAAGATTGGCCTACCTTCAAATACAGACTAACTGTAGAATTCAAACCCCAAACAACTACTGGATAACTTCAAGGAGAACCCTTATAAAGGAAATCTGAGAACATTTTGCGAAGAGGTTAAAAATTGATTGATATTGATATTAAGATCGTTAAAGATCGATCTCTTCCATCGTTGTGGAAAGTAGCGGAGTTTTTTGATGGCATTAAAGAGCTGCGTTAGGTAGCGAGCTGCAGAATGTGGCAGCTCGATGATCATTTTCGGGGTAATAAGGTCGTAGCCGGGGGATTTTTTCGGGCTGAGATTCTCTTTAATTATGTTAGATATTTCGTTTGGACGAAACACAATTGGGGTGTGTTGGTGGTGACAGTTTGCGGTTGAAGACGGTAGCGCAAATGTGCTAGTAGTTTCGTTGGCGTAAATAAATTTTGTAGGTGAGCGGCAAATGTGGTGGCTCTGTCTGCATCACTACGTGCCCAGCCGCCTGAGAAATTCCTTATGGGCAAAACGGCTTCAGTCGGTGGGCGAAGAGTTGGGAGGGCTTTCCACAGTGACTTATGTTTAGTACCTGTTGGTGAAAGGTGCTCCATATATTGGCTCAGAGTATTCTTTCTCCTGTTTCAGAGCGTTGGTCAGCTTCCGTGTGGCTATTTTAAGCTTTTGTTTTGCAGATGGTGATCTGGAAGATTGCCATTCTGTAAGTAAGCGATATTTCGTGTGGACGAGTTGATCGATTTGTGCGTCAGTCTTATTCGGATTAATTGTAATGTTTTTGATTTTAGCTGTTGCATTGCGAGCTGCTTCCGTAAGAATGAATTCCAGTGTACCTATGCAGCTCCCTATATCAGATTCAGTATTGAGTTTTTTACTTAGCTCAATGTGTGAACTTATATATATTTTTTATACCTCAGCCAGTTTGTCAAGTCAGGCAGCGTATTAAGGTCTGATGGCCAGTATGTGGGACTCCCAGGGGAAACATTGTAGTTGCCTGCTGCAAGGAAGTGTGGTCCTAGTGCGTGGAAGAAATCCAGGAATTGATCTTCCTATATTGTGAAACGGAGGGGGCAGTATACGGCCGAAGGTGTGAGGTGAGTGTTGTCCTCCAGCTGTATATTGATAGATGTGGCCTGAAGTTGAATTTTAGCAAACTATTTGTAAAAGTGGTTCTTCATACGGTTTCTAATTAGAATGCCGGTCCCACCGTGTGCTCTACCATTGTAGTGATTTCTACCATAGAAGTGGTAATCCCTTATATGAAAATTGTATTTGCTTGTAAGATGAGCTTCCGAAAGAAGCATTACGTCGATATGCTTCTCGCGTAGAAATTGAGCTAGCTCAATCTTGCAATCTTGCGCTGTGAAACGCCATTGGCGTTCCACGTATATATGCGTAAGGTATTTATTTGTTGGGAGAGAAGCATTTGCATTAAAAGGTTTTTATTACGCATAATGTCTTGAATGGTGGTTCGCATAAATGTCTTGAGTTCTAACATGCTCTGTTGTAAGGCTAAGGCAGATGGCCTATAGTTTTGTTGTGTGTCCAATTTTATGTGTTCTTCATGTGAGGTTTGGGAGTTTTTAGTTGGGAGTTTAGGTTTGGGAGTTTAGTTTAGTTTAGTTTAGTTTTTAATTTTAGTTTTTTCGCGCTTGCATTTTCTTTATTAACTTGGCAGAGTGTGGAGATCTGAACAGACTACACACACAGGGCGAAGTGTGCAATAGGATCTGGTATGGCCGTATTCTTGGCAGTTCATATATGGTAACGTAACGCTCCTACGTTTATGAGGCTCTTCTACTGTAATCTGCAGAAGGAGCTGGAGTTTGTAAATTGGATGAACCTCGTTTTTTTAGAAGCTTGTTTTCTGGTTTAAGCTCAATCTTAAAGAGTGGTTGCGGCTGCCTGTTTCTGTTTTTGATATTGTGTACGCTTTTGGCGCAAAATCCCTTTTCCTTTAGCGCTTCAGCTATCTTTTCGGGCTTTACATCGGGATTTTGCTTGCAGTAAGATAGTTTGTGACTTTTCTGTAGTTTTCCTCCGTTTTCGTTTGATTGGCCAATTGGGCCAATCAAAGAATTTACCAAACCGTTTGTGCTCTTCTCGCGGATGTAAATTGGGGGAGGCTTTATTTTCTTTGGTTCGTTATCGACGGATTTCAGTGGCACGTCCTCGTTGGTATCTGCCAGCAAAGCTAATCTGTTGTTATTTGTGGACGCTTCATTGTATCGGAATTTTTAGGGCTAAGCTTCCGCTTTATTGTAATCTAGCGGTCCATTCCAGTCTGCGAGGCCGAACCAACTTTTTTGTTTGGTTTTGTTTTGCTAGTTGTGCAGCAGTACAGTTTGGCTTTTGCGCGTTTGTTTTTGTTTCGTTGTCTCAGTAAGAGCGTGAGCGGGTGCAGCCAACGGCGAAGTAGAGCTGGCTGTCGGTATTGCTCCAGTTGTTTTTTGTTTTAGATAGCGTGGCTTGTGTCGGAGCTAAAATTGCGGGAGAGCAAGAGCGCGCTCATTCTTGATTTGTTGGTACAAGAAGGTTCGTTGGGGTATGGGTTATTGGCCTCTCGTTGTCTGCGTTTGAGTTGAAAAGTACGGGTTTTTACGTTAAATTGAGATCGCGCTGATGCTGGTCACGATTGTCGTTCTGGCTCATATTTTTATTATTTAATTATTTAAGTATTGTTTTTTTTTTTTTTTTTTTGTAAAATAAAGAATTACAGTATATATTTGAGCGATCTTGCATCGCATAGAACGTCTCTTACGCTTTCGGATTAAATATTTATTTCTTCATGACACGAGGGCTGCGCAGCGAATCCGGAGTTAAGTGATAAAAAATTTAAGTGAAGTGAAGAAATACATTTTTAGTAGTAAAAGGAAAACAACAACTAGATAAATAACTTTAAAATCAAAATTATTAAAATAATTGTTTTTCCTATTATACCAAAATAAAAAGGTGTGAAGCGATAACATAATAAATTATTACCGCTCAGGGTGCAGATGAATGAATAAAATATAACAAATGTCAAACGAATGGTATAACAAATCTTGCGAACTCTAACCAAAGGCTCCAAGACCCTCCAAGGTAGAAGGGTAAAACCAGCTACTGGTTTTAAGTGCATTCTATTCAATATCTAAATTATAAAAAAGTTTTTAACCAAATCTTACGCAATGAACGCAATTCCTCACGTGCTGAGGAAAATGACCAGAAATATCAACACGACTACACTCATCTTAATTTTTTAGAGTACCCAACTACAAATTACCATATTTCCAATGCAAAGTATTGGGTGGGAAAACTTGAACTAATCTTTGATACTTTAAATAAAGGAACAGAAACAAAGGTGGAAGCGATAGCCAACTATCCACAACCAAAACAGCTAAAGAATTAAGAACATTTCATGGATTATCAAGTTACTATATAAGATTTATAATCGGTTACGCATCGTAGGGAAGATCGTCGTATTTCCAAATCAACTTAAGCTTCCAAAGTACCGTAATATCCGATGATGTCATTTAACAATTTCCCGACTTTAACAATGAATATGTCCTAACTACAGATGCCGCAGATTATGCAATAGGAGCAGTACTTTCACAAAACGACAGACCAATATCATTCCTTTTTAGAACCATAACCGAGACAGAAGAAAATTATGAAACAGTCAAAAAAGAAGTGTTAGCCATATGCTGGGCAGTAAAAACAATCAAAGGCTCTTTGGAGGAACAAAAGTGAAAATTGTAGTTGTGTTATTGGATAGGAGGTATAGCAATTAAGAGATGGAAGACATTCCTTGACAAATATAACAAAGAACTTATCTATAAACCAGGAAAGGAATATGTAGAGTCAGATATATAGGGCCACTAAAAGAAATCAAATAAATTCAATTACCTCCACGCAATATAGCGATCATAGCTCAAAACAACAAATACTACACGCCCAGGAAAATAAATGTGATCACATACAGTTGTCGGCTGTCACTGTATGCGTACAAGAGAGCTACTGGCTCTAGAGCTCTCCGCTCTGTGGCTTTTTAAGAAAAATTCGAGAGAGCCAGCAAAAAACAAGAGACAAATCTATATAGAAAAATTTGAAAATTGCTAAAAAGTGTGGGCGGGTCAGTTTATTGCGGTTTTAGGGCGTTTATTTTAGTTTTAGCAATTCGAAAGTGTGGGCGTGGCAGTTTTGTGTGGTTTGTAGGCGTTAATGTGGATTTGGCAATATGGGTCAGCAAACTTGAGCTGCGTCTTTGTCTCTAGAATCTGTACGCTGAACCATATCCATCTAGCTTATATAGTTCGGACATGAACCGATCGACTCGGCTATTGATTCTGAACAAGAATATATAATTATAATTATGCCTTCCTCATAATTCACTTATACAAAAGAACGACCGCGGTGGTCCGCCGTATTAATTGCTCGTTAAATAAAGAAACATTTCTCGATATCGCGCATCCACTCAAGCTGTAACCAAAACCCAGTCACTCGGCAGGTAGGCACGTAGTACATAAGAAATCTTTTTCCATATGTATGCACATTAGCATGAGCAAGAAGCGCTTCTCACACCATTTGTTTAAGCTTAAGACTGCTGACATTCAATCAATAAAAACGCAAAGCGCATTCATTCGGAGTTTTTATTTATATCGGCGTTGATCTTAGTTTAAATACAGATCATTTGCTTGACTCAAAACAAAAACCGTTTTACTATATACTTTATATGTATAGTCGGAAACGCTTCCTTCTTCCTGTTACATATTTTTCAACGAATCTAGAATACCCTTTTATTCTACGAGTGACGGGTATAAAAGTAGATTTTTTATAAGTTTAATCTTCAATATAAAAAAAGAGATAAACTAACATAAACTAAAACGCACAAAAAAAAGTCGAAAGCCAAGTACAGGTAAACGTAAATTAATGTAATAATTCGCCATACAACATTTCTACCTGGGTAGTCCTGATGCTTCTGGAAAAATTAAGTATAGAGTAGTAATTGATTATGGGAAACTCAAAGAAATAACTATCCCTGACAGATAACCAATATTAAACATGGGCATCCTTGGTAAGTTAGGAAAATATCAATATTTTACAACTATTTTTCTGGCGAAAGGATTTCATCAAATAGAAATGGACCCAGAATCAACCTTTTAAAGATGCATTAATAATATCCTTCGACAGTTGCTTAACAAATACTGTTTAGTGTATTTGGATGATTTTGGCCACATCCCTTTCTGAACATTTAAATTCATTACAGATAGTCTTTTCAAAACTCGCAGAAGCAAATTAGAATTGCAGCTAGATAAATGTGAATTCTTAAAAAGGGAAGCTAGTTTTTTTGGTCACATCGTATCCCCTATTGTTATGAAACCAAACCCGTTACCAAGCCCAGGTAAAAGAGATCAGAGCTTTCCGTGCATTAACCGGTTATTATCGTAAATTTATACCAAATTACACACACATAGGAAAACCAATGAATAAATTAAAAAAAGGAGGAAAGATAGATAAAACAAATATTGATAATAACAGAACCAATTCTCCAATTACCCGGTTCCGAAAATAAATGTACCTTAACCACATCATCGGTTCCGACCATCACAAAAATCGTTGGCGATGACAAAGATTTATCATACAAGGCCAGCAAAGACAACCAAGTAAGGGTAATGATATCTGATAAGACGAGCTATGAGGCGCTGAAAGATCGACTGGACACAGCTGGCAAAAGATTTTATACTTGCTTATACTTATACTCGACGAAAGAGCCTACCGAATCGTTGTCAAGGGTCTTCACCACACCATTCACATGGATTACATTAAAGAGGAACTTAGTGCCCAGGGCCACACTGTCAGGGACGCCCATAACGCCATCGGACACAGGAGTAAGAGCTCGATTTCATTATTCTTTATCAACCTGGAGCCAGCACCGAACAATAAGGAAGCTTTTAAGATGAAGAGGCTATGCAAGTCTGTGGTCACAGTTGAGCCGCCCCTTAAGTTCAATGATATTCCTCAATGCTACCGATGTCACGGCTATGGACATAGGCGAAGGTACAAGCTGCAAGTGAGATGTGTCAAGTGCGGAAAAGATCACGCCACAAGCGAGTGCCAAAAAAAGAGAGAAGATGCAGCTAAATGCGACCACTGTGGCGGCGCCCACCCCGCTTCTTATAAAGGATGCCCCACCTACAAGGAAGCCAAGACAGTGCTGTCCCCTAAAGAGCCCCGTCTGGCGCAGCCTAAGGATGTACGCTACATCCATGGAAGCAGTGGTTCCGTCAGAGATCAAATATAAAAAAAGTTTGCATTCCAAAAGCAAACTTCATACTTTCAGTGAGGAGCTTTTATTTTAATAATTTAAAATGGGATTTAAAGTAAATGTATTTACTTTGTATACCAAAATTAATAAATAACTAATCAGATAACTAAGTTAAGTAGAATTATTATCTTCAAATGGCGTTTATATTGACTTTTTTTACTTAATTTTTTTCATGTTTACTTAAACTTTAAGTTATGCAGAGCTAGACTCCTTATATATTAAATTAAGCATAGTTTTAAGATAATAAAAGTGTTGAGTTGAGCTGCGGAAACTTGTGGATGTGCTTGTAATATTGAATTTACTAAACGCCCATATTTGTTATGGCTTAAGCTAAGTTTGCCCAGTGAATTCCCTTTGTGTCTTTGTTTTTGTGTGAAAGCAAAAAATACAGAAAGAATTTCGCGAAAAAATGGGAATCATAGTAGATAAGCCTAGAGATGGTGATAAAGGTTCTTCCAACGACGGAAATGTGGTAGAAAATTTTTTTCTAATCCAAAATTGGCTTCAAAAATTACCGGAATAAATGAAAATTTGATATATCGTTGTGCCACAATACTACAAAATATTGCATCGGGGTATAAAATTAATATTAACAAATTTTGCATTTGCAATACATGGTCACTCAAAACCTGACACAATCAAGGGAGCAACCTCTGCCCGGCATCCATCCTGTCAAAGATCTGCAAATAGGCCTGCACATAGCCTTCTGGGTTAGCGTTCCAGAAGGCTATGTGCAGGCCCAGGCTTGTCCACACAACTGCATCGACATCCAACTCATCTCCGAAACCCACTTCCCAAGCAGATCATACTGCCAACTACATGGATACAATATCATCCACGCAGATCATCCTAGTAGCAGCGCCCGCGGCGGAGCGCCAATCATTATTAAATCAGGCATTAAATTTAATGAACTCTGGAATCGGACTGGGTTCAGTGCGCCAAGGTAAACGTCTCCAGCGTTTTTGGAAACACCACAATTGCTGCGGCCTATATACCACCGAAACATAAGGTAACTGAGAGTCAATTCGACATGCTAATGAATGACTTGGGAGCGAGATTCGTCATAGCAGGAGATTTCAACGCCAAAGACAAATGGTGGAGAAGCCGTGCCAACAAAGCTAATGGAAATGCTCTCTTTAGATGCATTCAGCACAGAAGGATTGACTGTCACTCTTGTGGAGAACCGACATATTGTCCAAGCGACCTCTTGAAATAACCTGATATCCTCGACATCGCACTCTCCAAAGGTATTGATTGCAGTAAAATCTCATGCTCCTCGAACGCGGATCTACTCTCCGATCATAGTGCAACGGAGTTACATCTCAACCTCCCAGTATTTAAAAAAGCACCTCGGCAGAAAATGTTCAATAAAGGCACAAATTTGAATGTTTATACTGATTGGCTATCAGAGAAAGTCAACCCTGATCAAGATCTCACCACCCCTGAACTAATTGACGCCGCATCTCTGGTCGCCTGAAATTGCAGCACTAGTGACCGAGAAGAGACGTCTAAGAAGAGTCTGATTTGCATCCAGGAACCCGAGGGACAAAAGCCTCCTGAACAGAGACGCAAAAAACCTGCAGGCACAGTTGCAGTTGGTCTCGTGGGACCAGGAGACCCTTAGCATGACCTATGGCAATATACGACATATAAGGAGGCCAATTAAAAGAACTGTTGCAGTCCAGCGAGCAAACGGGATATGGTGCCGCACTGATCTGGAAAGAGCAGAAAGAGCAAAGAGCATTTGCTGATCATCTTAATGATGTTTTTACTCCCATAATGAGGTGTTCCGTACGAAAAGAGAGGCCACGATACGCGCAATTGAGCAACCAAATCCTAGCCAAACAAATATAGAGCCAGTTACAGTTGAGGAGGTCGCACATGAGATCAAAAGCCTCCAAGCAAAGAAGTCCCCGGGAAATGTCGGCATCGAAGCGCTTGCCATAAAACTCCTACCTCTCCCTGCTATTCAACTGCTGGCAAAAGCGTTCAACAACTGCTTCCAATTAGGCCACTTTCCCACACCATGGAAACGAGCGGAAGTTATCCTCATACCCAAGCCTGGCAAGCCTGAAGGTAATCTCGCCTCCTACCGTCTGATTAGCTTACTGGCAAAATACTTGAAAGAGGCTGGCTTCAGGCGCTCACATTCCACACCAGAGCAATGTCAAAGACTAGTGAGCACTATCCTCAACGCCTTTGAAGAAAAAAAGTACTGCTGTGCTGTATTTCTGTCCGTCAAATAGGCGTTTAACAGAGTCTGGCACCCAGGGCTTCTGGAAAAAACATAACAGCCTGCCGCATCAGCACCTCACTCTACAACGATCCTATCTTGAGGGCAGGACCTTCTTGGTGAGATGTGGTGAGGCTAAATCCTCTATAAGAAGCGTCAATGCTGGAGTGCCACAGGGCAGCGTTCTTGGTCCTATATTATACACCATCTACACGTCCAACCTCCCAATCATTTCGGACGAGCGGCTTACAGTGGCAACCTTCGCTGACGACACTACCTTTATGGCAACAGCGGAAACAGAAATGAGCGTCTCAGAAATCATACATACTCAGCTGGATACTATCGAGCCTTGGTTGCGCAGATGGAATATTACCGTCAATGAGGACAAATCCACACAGTCTACTTTCTCTTTGAGTAGAGGAGACTGCCCGCCTGTCTCCCTAAATGGAGTCTCTATACCCGTTGAACCAATGCCGAAATACTTATGGATGACACTCGACAGGCGTAAACGGAAGCAAGCAGAAGAACAAATTAGGCAATATTATTGGCTGATCGGCAGGCAATAAAAGCTGAAAACCAGGCTAAAGTTGCTGGTCTAAAAAACGATCATAAAACCAATATGGACCTACGGTATTCAACTCTGGGGTACTGCTAGTTACTCTAACCGTAGAGCCACACAACGTCTCCAAAATAAGGCCTTGTGACTGGCTTCAGGAGCCCACCCATACCACGACAACAAGACCATCCACAAAGAACTAGGCATACCATGGGTCAATGAGGTCATCAAAAAAGTCAGTACCAAACACATAGACAAACTGCACAGCCACCCAAACACTCTAGCGATCAACCTACTGGACAACAGTCAAAGTATAAGGAGACTTTAAAGATCTCACCCATTAGACCTCCCCATGGAAGAAACCAACTGAATTTACCACTATCCTTTTCCTTATCCCAACCCTTCTCCCAATACTATACTAAGACACATATTTGTAAAATACTCACCGCTAAGTTTATGAGCAACAATTTAATCATTGCCCAAAAGGGCAGCTTTTAAATAACATAAACAATAAAAATAACAAAAAAAAAAAATTATTTACTAGGGCGACAGTTTATCATTGCTAGTGACCATCAGCCATTTGGCTGCATACCTTAAAGGGACCGAATGTAAAGCTACAAAAATGGAAAGCCAAATTAAACGAATATTAATTTAAAATCGATTACATTAATGGCAAAGAAAGTTTAGGTGCCGATGCATTTTCAAGAATTACAATTTAAGAAAATCACCATAGCGAAGTTACTTAACATAGTGCAGAAGAAGACAATAGCAACCTTATTTATTTAACAGAAAACCAATAAACTATAAAAAAAAAACATAAATAAATGATCGTTAAGTCCAATACAAATAGAGTAGGGCATTTAATAATATAATATAAAATAATATTATATATACTCATAATTCACACTCGAAAGGGCCAAACAAACTTTAGTTGATTATTTTAATTATAGAAGAACCGCCATTTATATTGACAGTGACGTAGATTTTAAATTATTCAAAGAGCACACAGAGCAAAAATTAATACCACCATCACCAAACGCAGCCTCTTCCTATTAAAAATTGTTAGTTTATACGCTCTATACGCCGAGTTCAACGTATTGTAATTAGACTCCAATCACATGAAAGTCTTCTACATTCAGGTATACAGAAAATGCCAAAATTACTTGAAGAAAATAAATTCTTTTCAAACAGCCAACTACTCAGAATATAATCAACGAACGCACCATGTGCAATTTGGCTGAAACAGAATAAAGAAACCTCATACCTAATCCTGAATATTGCCGATACAAATTGGTAGGTATTTATTCATATGAGGAAAACATTACATCAGTTGCATTGACATTTATTTTAAATTCACTACACTTGAGCAAATTAAAACAGAGGATAGAATGGAACGCATTGATGCGCATTTGTAATCAGTTAGCTACACCCAAATTACTTAGGGCAGACAGACACAGGCGGTGCTTTCTCCAGCTTGACTCTAAAGCGATGCATTAAAACAGCAGGAATAGACTACAATACTACCAAGAACGGCGTAGCAGAAGTAAAACAATAAATGAAAAAATCCGTATAATCAATTTATCTGATGACGATTAATCGAAATGGAAACAATTCTTTACTCATTACACACAATTAAACATGACGCGACTAGACCAACACCTGCTCACATTTTCTTATACGCTGTGCATCAAATATTAGACACACAAAAAATTAAAGAAAAAGAAAATAGAAGAAGTAAATGAAAGTCGATAGGAATTTAATATTGACACTAGATACACAAAACACAATTTAAGAAGCCAAAGATAACTAATACTGTTAAACTTCCACAGGAACCTTGTGTATAATGATGTTGTTTCTAATATTCACCACGGATCACAGTCAACAAATTCAAATAACCAACCCAGTTTCCGACCTTGGCTACTTACTCTTCTCACGCAATCCAATTCTAATAAGTGCAGTCGATTCGTTCAGAATGAAATATTTACAAAATTCATTACTATAGGAATTAAAACAAATGAAATGAAATGAATGAACTGGGCGCAAAATTATAGAGTAAAAATGAATAATTAAATAGATCTAATTGCAGAAAATTCAATTCAACTTCATAAACTAAATAATGTCGTAAGTTTTGTGAATATAATACTGAAGAAGCTCAATACCAAATACAAAGAAGACATAGAAAAAGGCATCCAATTTTCACGTCTTGGGCTTTTTAATTCGAAATTACTCAATTGCGACAAGCTAGAAAGCATTAACAACCAAAATATAACGAATTATTACTCATTTCACATATCCCTATTAACCAAAAAACCATCAATACCATTACCATATTACATTCAGATTAACAAACATATTTTGAAAATGATAATAAAATGTATAATCAAGACAAAAAAATGTTAATAATGAATGCATTAAAAAATATAATTACGGGTAAGAATCCAATTTGTAATTTTATACCGACTCCCTCAAAGGAAATTATCCCATACCAAAACCAAACCAAATATAATACTTACATGGAATCTAACTAAAAAAACCAAATCACACAATTTTCAAGAACTAAATGGCGATATAAAAATAAATAAAGTTAAGATTAGCCTAGAATTTGATTTAACTTCATTGTATTTACCGATTATTGAAACTAAGATAAAAATGTTAGAAAATAATGGAATTTTAAAATTATTTTCAGAAAATAATACCACATTTTATATAACATAATAATTGAAATTATTTTTATTATTGCTTTTCTTGTCCTATGAAAAATTTGTACACTAAATCGACTAACCTTCTTATATATTAAATTCAGAAAACAAGAAAAAAATAATCACGAACCACAACATGAAATAGAACCGGCACAAAACCAGTTGCCTGTCCGTCCATATGAACATCGATATCTCAGGAGCTATATGAGCTAGATGGTTGTGATTAAGCATACAGATTCTAGAGACATAGATGCACCGCAAGTTTGTTGCCATGTCTACTCTAACGTCCACAAGTCTAAAGCCAAATTGATGCATCATATTGATAAGTCATTGGCGGGTCCAGATTTGATTTAAATATCAACACATTATTGCCAAGGCATAGCTTCCTAGTTAGCTTAAGCAGTCTTGGGCTGAAGGGGTTTGAGAATCGCCCACTTGCTCAAAACAGCTCAACAACTTGTTGATTTTATTGCGGTTGACAAGTTGATTAACTGCTGCTTAGAAGCGTAAAAGGTTCGTACTTTAAGGAAATATGTGAGGCCTTGGGGATTTTAATAATAATCACACCAGTTACTCGTAGAGTAAATGGGTGCACTAGATTCGATGAAAAATATGTAACAGGCAGAAGGAAGCGATTCCGACCACATAATATAAATATATTCTTGATCAGGATCAATAGCCGAGTCGATCTGGCCATGTCCATCTGTCCGTCTGCCCTGTACGAACTATAAAAGCTAGAAGGTTGAGATTAAGCATACAGATTCTAGAGACAAAGACTCAGCGTAAGTTTGTTGGCCCATGTTACCATGCCCACTTTAACGCCCACAAGCCGCACAAAACTGCCACGCCCACTCTAACGCCCTAAAACCGCCCAAAACTGCCACGCCCAAGTTTTTGAAAATGTTTTGGATATTTTTCATATTCTTATTAGTCGTGTAAATTTTTATTCCCAATATCTATCGTTATCCCAGAAAAATAATGAAATTTTGCGTTCACATTCACACTAGCTGAGTAGCTGATATCTGATAGTCGGGAAACTCGACTTTAGCATTCTGTCTTGTTTTTTTAATGTTTAACATCCTGTAACAAGTTACGAAATAACATGGAAAATATCAGACACCTTGCGCTTGCGGGTGCACGGCTTAGAATCCAGTTCTAGCTCGTCGGAGTTCGGATTGGTGTTCTTGCCTGTACAGATACTTTATTTATTTAAGGGATTCTAGAATAAAGCATGCTTGCGACAAAAGATTTTAGGAGCTAGTATAAAAGTCGTTCCTACTGTGTCCTGCGCGTTTCTGACAGCCCAAACTTCTTACTGTCTGTTTTCACTGACCGTCACATTTTCCGTGCGTTCTAACTGACTGCGATCTTCTGGTTACTATCTCGCCTTCGGACTCTGTTCCGACTGTCTGACTGCGCGGCCGCGTCATGACAGCACGACTCGCACCGTACTCTCCTCGACTATCTTCGCGTACGTATGGCTCCTCGCGTGTTTTGCCGTCCCATTATAGACCGCGGGGATCCCCCAATTTCCCCTTTTGCGAACGGCCCGTTACCGTTCGACCACCGTGCCCTTGGCCGGGTCGAGCCCGAGATCCAGCGCGGTAACTAAGTTATATTTTTTTCTTTAATAAATTATTTTCCTATAAGTTTCTTCAATTTGTAAATAAATAGAAAAAAATAAGGGAGTGCTTGACGTGTTAATTCAGCTTGACTACAATTAATATTTAATTATTAACTGTAGAAATATTATCCAATCATCAATATATTGTTCCCAGTGTGGAAATTGGGTTTCTTTAGGTACAACACTCGGGAAATTATCAAGAAAAATTACCGTATATTTTAAATTCGAAAACGTTTTACATTATATTTTTTAATAAAATTTGTTAAATAAATATTTTTAAGGTTTTTTTTTAATGGTTCAAGAATATTTTTTTTCAGACCATTTATTTCTTTGTTGTATTAGTATGATTTCTAGTAACAAGTTATTTAAAATGGTACAACTTGGTTTTTTATCCTCGGCGAAAGATCGATCTCCCGATCTTAACTTAAACGAAAGCGTGCCGTACTTTACAAAAACTTTGGAAATATGCAGACACATACTTTCATATTTCTTTTTTATCTTTTCTTTGCCATAAGCAAGCAGAAAATTAAACGCGCACTAAATAGATATTAAATATTAAACAATGAGAATATATCATTTAAATAATATAAAAGGAATATAAAATACGTTTTCTTTTCGCGTACATGGTTATACGCTTCTTTTAAATCTACTTAATCATTGCAGAGGTAATTTATCCAGAAAATTTCTCTCAGTGTAAATTCGCGGATAGCGAAGCCAGAACGACTCGAATAGAAAAGAACTAGAAAGAAAGCTCACGCATAGGCCAAGGAAAATCATCTCAACGTGCGATTTATAAGAGAGTTGAGAATATTAATATTACTGGCAATGCTGTAAACGCTTTTAAATTACGTCTGGCAACCCCTGACTAGAACTTCGCTTTTGTGTAATCGTTATCCGTAGTCGAATGAAGTTATAATACATATACTTTATATCAAGTGAAGATTCTTACATTTCCTAATAAATTGACCTCGAAAAGGTTATGGGCCCAAGCAACGTGTAAAAAGGAGTATGTATATCTATGTATTGGCAGACTCAGTATGTGAAAAACACGTGTTTTTAGCAAATCTTGTGAAAATGAATTGTTCGTGCGCGATTATTCTGGACTTTCTGGACAAGTAATGCTTAAAATGAATTCAGGAAAGTTCGCCATAGAAAAGCTAGACGATGACAATTATAGTGCATGGGCTATTCAAATGAAAAGCGTTTTGAAACATACTGAATTATGGCCAGTTGTATGTAGAACAAAATGCGCAGTTCGACGCCAAAGACGGGAAACCGATTGCGAGCATCATGCTGTGGCTACGAATAATGAGCTAGCACAAGAAATGTGGTGTTTGGATAGTGGTGCAACCGCCCACTTGTGTTGTGCTCGCTCGATGTTTATAGAATGTTGTGAGAATAAAGAAAATAAATAAAATGGAAATAATTCCATTTGTGCGAAAGGTCGTGGTACTGTGCGCTTGTACTGGTGCAAGCGATCTTTTGATTTAATCGACGTGTTGTACGTGAAAGAACTGAAGTGCACTTCTGTCGCGAAAGCCAACAAACATGGACTTAAAGTAATATTTGAAAACAATGAAGCGAAAATAATGGACAGCCCTATTGGAGTTATGCCTACGTACTAAAACAAAAACCTTCGCATGCTCTTCAGTCCTTGCACGCTCACCGGGACTACCAGTCAAGGTATGGTTTCGTTGCACAGAATGTGAGGCCAAGTCGCACTCCCTTCCTTCAGTGTAGTCCATGAGGGCTCCTCCTTTCACTCTTTAGTCGCGTTTTACGACAAGCCGGGAATGCTGAGGTAGAATTCATCGCCCGCCGCCACCCACGACGCCTGTGACTCTACCGGAGAAGATAAGTCCGAAAGCAGCCATGATCCGTAAGGATCTGGGTTAGGTGGCAGTCCAAGCATTTGTTTGTTGGCACTCTGCCCAAGCCGCCAACTCAGGGATGAGCTGGTAAGTCCACTTCCCCCGTCGCGACGTTTGCCATCTGCTCTGCCACTCACCCAGTAGCCACATGTGTGCCTCTAGCCGGGCTGAGAGCCTTGATCTCCAGATCAATTGGCGGCAGGCCTGCCAGCCATAGCGCCGCATCTTCGGATATGGTCCTGAATCCTCTAACGAGACTGAGGGCCATGGACCGTAGCACCGAGAGCGCTCCTTTTAGGTATGAGCCCCTGTAAGTGGGGTTGCTCCAGATTGGTGCAGCGTATAGCAGCGAGGCCTTTGCTGCCGCCACCAGCAGTTTCCTGGCCGGATGTCTTGGGCCACCGACGTTGGGCATGAGTCTAGACAATGAAGAGGCTGTGACTGCTGCGTTCTTCCTGGCGTAACTCGCGTGACCCTTGAACGATAGTCTGTGGTCTATCATTACACCCAGGTATTTTAGGTACTCTTGGGAGGTCACCTGTGTGCCATTGACGGGGGCAAGCATATTCTCCACCTTTCTCCTGCTGCTAAGTAGGACTGCCTTGGTCTTGTGAGCCGGATGCCATTTTGCTGACTTCCTAGGCCGTTGATGCTCTCGGTGATTGCCTCTACGAGTATACAGGATACGTTCGAACAGTTTTCCAACTATATCCAGTAGGCAGTAGATGTCTTGTCTTTCGGCAACAGGACTAGTTTCTGGCTTTTCCACCTTGTCCCCAGCTATCACTGTCTACACTATCCTGCAATTCTTTATACGACCGCGCTTTGGCAGCCGCTATGCCGTGCTTGAGACTTGTGCGTTGCCTTCTGAAAGCCTCCATGAGCTCCGCGTGGTGGGTACTGCCTCTGGCTCGTTGCGCCGTTCTCCTAGTCCTGAGGCAATCAGACCGTAGTTGGCTTCGGGTGGCACTCCACCAGTACACAGGTGGTTTGCGGTGTACCTTCTTTTTCCTTGGCGTGGTTACGTCGCAAATTCTACCAAGCATAATCATGAGGCCAACCATACTCTCTGCATCGCCATTTGGGATTTCCAGAGAATTGATCTGATAGGCCAGCATGACCTCATCGATCTTCCTAGTGTCCCATGCTTGCTCGGCTGTTCTACTCTGCCGTCTCCAAGGCGTGCAACGGGAGAGACTGAAGGAAATCAAAACGTGGTCGCTCAGCGTTACGACGTCATGGATCTAGTTGTAGTTATCCACCAGCCCTCTGCTGACAAAGGTAACGTTAATAAAAGACGTACCCCTATCGTTGTTAAACCTCGGCTTCCGTCCGTCGTTCAGCAGTATCAGGTCCAGCATTCCCATGGCGTCTATCACTGCTCAGCCTCTGTAGTTGGATACACTGCTGCCCCATTTCGCTGCCCAGGCAATAAAATCACCGGCAATGATCTTCGGGCTTTGCCCTCTCGCATGGTCCACAAGAACATCTAGAAAGACCTCCAACTGATGGGGGGTGTCGCTCGGCGGAGCATAGCAGCTGTGCATATGCACATGTTTTATCTTCGCATATTCAGTACCTCACATAGGTGAAGCAGCCAGTTCCTGGACGTGGAGAGAGGTGCAACACTTGATAGCTGATTTACCTGACTCGTCTAGGATCATGGAGGATTGTCCCTTTCCAGCTTGAGCTGTATTACGCTTATATGGACGCGCATTATGGTGCCTCTTCGCTCTGTACACCGGGCACGCAAAGTTATCCGTCGGGTGGTTTCTGTCCGCCCCGCTGCTGCAGATCAGGCATTTTGGTGCTGCAACACACCCCTTGCCTTGTGCACACTCTAACCCAATCTTAGACAGCAGTCTGCCCTGTCAGTCACCTTGCAGGTTGCTGATCGATGTCCGTAGCCCAGACACCTGTAGCATCTCGTGGGCCGATCGTTCTGGGTAATGCGATACCTTGACCATCCAACGGTTAAGGTGCGCTGTTTTAGGTCGGCTATCGCATCGTTCGCGTTCAATAGCACTGAGGCTATCTGCGTCCCATCCCGCATTCTGCGAAGGCCCCTAACATCCTTACGATTTATCTGTCACATGTCATTGTACGTCTCAAAAAAGCGGCCGTATCTGAAACGAGAAGTTGGACGAGGTGCTTCAAGGACTTGGCTTTGTTCCTTGCGTTAGTGAAGCTTTCATATATACACGAAAGGATGGACCTAATAGTTCGAACAAACAAGAACTGTACAATGTGAAGGCGCTTGTATCTGGAGCATTCGATGTGGTCGATAGCGGCGTTCTCGAACATCTCATGGGAAATCAAGCGCAATGGTGAGCTTGGCAGTCAATATTGTCCGCAAATGGTTTATTGAGAGTCTTAGCAATGAGCACGGTATGCAGAACTGTAAGCCGAACGCGTTACCCTTGGAGGCAGTCTTTTAAGTAAAATGTAATGAAGAAAGCTGCCAGCGTGTCAACCAAAAGGCGTATCAGTCATTGGCTCACTGATGTATCGCGACCGATGACAACCCGACCAGATATCCTACATTCCGTAACGAAGCTTGCACAACGGAATGTCGACCCGAACAAGGAGCATGAAGTGGGTGCTAAACGAATATTGCGATATTTGAAGGGCACCACAGAGCTGAAGTTGCATAACTACATGGTTACGTCGACGCTGACAGGGCTAAAGATAGCAGTGATCGGAAGTCCCTTAGTGGGAGGTCCTTCTTCGCTGCAATCCAAGAAGCAATCGGTCGTGCCACTGAGTACTACGGAGGCGGAATATGTGGCGCTTTCGTCAGCAGCTAAAGAAGCGGAGCCTTCTTGCAAAGAACTCAAAACTTCATGCGCGTAATAAGCGCATAGACATTAGGTGTCATCATAAAAGAGATTTGTACAAGAATTTAAAAATTAAAATCGAGTATTTCCAACGGAGAGTATGATTCATATGTGCTAAAACTAAAACTTGTGTAAGGTTAAACATGTTAAATTTGTTAGTATGATGGGATTGCATTGAATTTGTTTATTTTCAGTTTGAGCTTGTAAAGTTAGACATACATCTTTGAGAAGGAGTGTTGATTAATATTAATATTACTGGCAACGCCGTATGTCCCCTTTTAAATTATGTCGGGCAACCCCTGACTAGAACTTCGCTTTTGCATAATGGATCAGTAAATTGCAATCCGTAGTCGAATGAAGTTATAATACATATACTATATTTGATATAAAGATTCTTACATTTCCAAATAAATTGACCTCGAACAATAATCTTAAAATTCTGATAGTTATTAATTTTTTTCAGTTGCCACTACAATTGAGCTTGATATCTTACCTCTAATCCAGGCGCAGTTAGAAGTATTGTCAGTATAAATAGGGTTCGTGTACCACTAGCCATCTATAAAACATTAAAAATTAAAAATCCCTATGGTTTAAGTTTTTATACAATAACAAGAGAGGATTCTATAGTCGAGTTCCCCGACTCTCAGATACCCGTTACTCTCCTGGAAGTGTAAACGGGAAATTTATATATTTTTTGGAATATCGGTAGATATAGTGGGGGGGGAGGGTTAAGAAAGAATGGTCGAGGTCACCAACTACCCGTTACTAAGTTAGTGGAAGTAAAACGCGAAATTGTGTTGTGTTTCTCGCGAATATAATGAGAAACAAGAGAGAATGCTATAGTCGAGCTCCCTGAAAATCAGATACCCGTACTTCAGTTAATGCGATCGCGAATTTTCATAATTTTTTTGGCATATCGATAGATATTGGCGATTAAAATTAGAGCTTAAAACTTAAAAAATTTCGTGGGGGTGGTTGTGACCGGTTTGTCGGCTTTAGAACGTTAGAGCTTCTGTGGCACAAAGTTTTTTGAAAAATCGATGGAAATTAAATAGAATTAGAAATTACGCGACAAATAAAATTATGAAAAAGTATCCAAAAATTGTTCTAAAATGAGGCGTAGGAGTGGTCGCGGCAAAACGTTTTTTTTTTTAAAATCGATAAAAATTTACAAGGCTAATAAAATTAAGAAAAATTTCCAAACATTTTTGTTTTTGACGTAAATTCAAAAAAATTAAAATTTATAAAAGTTATAATTAAATGGATGCGAAGGCCGGTTTGCTAAATATATTTAAGAGGAGGAAAAAATTATTTATTTACATTCTCCTATGATTCAGCTCTTCAGTTCCCTTCTCTATATATATTCTCTATATATATATAGTAGCATATGTGCCATAGTATAAGACCACATATACTTACACACACACACACATACATAACCACATAGGAACAGCCATACACAAAATCATAGAATGCCTTAGGATATAAGTCATAAAATCATGTATCCAATAAGAACCCAAATTCTGGTGACAATAACAAATCCAGCCTACCCTAATGTAAACATTAACATCCGCTGCCGAATCAGTTATTCCCACCAAAGGGTCAAAATCGCTTACGCAGCTCAAGTTCTCGGCTGATCAGCACCCATGAGTGATCCACTCAAGAAGGCACCCAATCCAACAGACATAAACATCCGCAGCCGCATTCGCGACTCCCACCAGAGGGTCGAAACTGCTAACACAGCTTTAAGGGTCAAAACTTTCCACGTAGCTCAAACTCGGCTGATCTATATCCATGCGCAATCCACTCAAGAGAGCGCCTAATTAACGTAAATATAAATGAGAGCCTATGTACGCTCAATATGAAGAAGTAAATAAGCTCAGCCAAGGGTTTGCTAAGCGTTCGCTTTGCAAATTAGATTTAGATTTTATTCATACTTCAATTGTGTAAGACGTGAATTTGTCTCCGACATTCGCTTAAGTTTTTGATCAATAAAAATACTTTTTTTTATAAACCAACAAACCGCGAAGTTGTAATTATATATATGTTCGATGAATTATTATTTTTCTTAAATCGGTTTCTTTAATCAAAAAAGGAAAAAAATAAAAATAAATCTATAAGAGAGTGGGTTGTCTACTTCCACAACACCATTAGGGACCAATAAATTGTTCGTAGTGTATCCATTCGATTTTTTTCTTTTCTTTTAAATCATATGAAAAGAAAAGTTAAAAAAAAAATTTAAAAAATTATAAATTTATTTACTTTTGCTATTTAGCTTCCATGATTTTGTTTGCCGGTGTATAATTGAAAAATTAAATTTTTTCGCTATTACATTTACGCTATTACTTCGTTTTGTGACGAGGAAAACTGACTCTAATAATATTTTTAAGCACTAACAAAATTTTCACGCCCGTAGGGGTTATGTTTTCTCAACGGCACGAACTTTTCACGACTATTTTATTAGAAAATAAATAGAACGGAAACTCAAGACCATCGGCGGAAGTCACTCTATTTACGATAACCAAATTATCCGAAAACTTCCTGATAACGGCTGCATCCAGTCTAGTATATTCCCGCTGCATAATTTTGCATTTATTATGACCTTAATTAGAATGTCACAACTGAGCGCAAAGTTCCTAAAGTTTGTCTATCGGGAACTGTATAGTATTCAGTCGCCATTACATATTAATATTCTATAATAATATAGAATATATGTAATATAATAATATTTATTTTAGCCATTGCGTCTACAAGTAATCCGTCGACCTATAACGGTCTCTTTCTGTTCCTTCTTTTCAAAAGTATTTACATGAGCTTTTTTTTCAATTGTCAACTACTTGAAAAAAAGCTCTTTTTGTAAATACTTTTGCCCACCTCTGTTCTCATTCTATCATTTCTAAAATTTAAAATTAAATTAAAATTAATTTTAATTGTACTATTCTTAAAGTTCAGTGTACTATAACTATTTAACCCAATTTAAGGTCCAGTTTCACGTGATCCGAAGCAGCTTAATAATTTCGTTACTACTAAGCGCAAAATTATTTCTTACCATTCTTCGAATTTTTGAAAAGGAAGAAGGACCATATGAAGTATACATTTTCTTGATCGGGATCAAAGCAGAGTCAAACTGGCCATGTCCGTCTGCCCGTATAACCATCTCGATCGCAGGAACTTGAAAAGCTAGAATGTTAAGATTAAGCATGCAGATTCCAGAGAAATAAACGCTGCGCAAGTACGTTTCCAAATGTTGCGAAGCCAACTCTAACACCCACAAGCCACCCCGCTCACACTTCTAACCGATGGTTAGGCGGCAGTAAGGAGTACTGTGCCATCATCGCGCTAGACGTCAAGAACGCATTTAATACAGCGAGATGGGCCAATATCCTCGGCGCAATGCGCAATGGGCATTCCCGGCTATATACGAGGCGTAATTGGCAACTACTTCAGGGACCGTGTGTTATGGTACGTAACAGAAGCTGGTCCAAGAAGCCACCAAGTCTCCGCAGGTGTTCCCCAAGGGTCGGTACTCTGACCGATCTTGTGGAACATTATGTATGATGGAAAACTGAGCATTAGCAAGCCCAGAGGTGTGGAGCTGCACTGCTTCGCCGACGACGTTGCGGTAACAGCGGTCGCCAAGACAATACCGGAGATCCAGGACATAGAATGGCTCGAGAAAGTCGGACTTAGAAAAGCTGCGCATAACACCGAAGAAGTCCTGCTGAGCAGCAGAAAGTCCGTTGAGAGCATGCGTGTGGAAGTCAAAGGAGTTGAAATCGCCTCAGCAGAAACGTTGAAATACCTTGGTGTTCTAATAGACCGAAGGCTCTCGTTCAAGGCTCACGCAAGGTATGCCAGCAAAAAAGCGGCAATGACAGCAGCAGCCTTGGCGAGAATCATGCCCAACGTGGGAGGATCCAGACTGCCGGCTAGGAGACTGTTAGTGGCGGTTTCAAAGGCAACGCTGCTTTACGCCGCCCCTATCTGGAGCTGCGTTACCACCAAAAAAAAACCTACCTGGATAGTGCCCGCGCAGTATCACGGACAATGGCTCTCAGGCTAATCAGAGGCTTTAGAACCATATCGGACGACGCAGCGCACGCTCTTTTAGGCATTACACCCATTGACCTGGGCATAAAGGGCAAATACCTAGCGAGTGAGGGGTATACCCAGTTAGAGATCCGAGAGTGGCTTCGAGGAGTTTGGCAGACCAGGTGGCCAGAGTCGCAACGAGGACGTTGGACGTACAAACTAACGGAGTGGGCTGATTGCGAACACAAAACGGTGGACTACCACATGACCCAGTTCCTCATGGACCATGGCTGTTTCCGAGGGTCCCTATTTGGGTTCCGCCACGTGGATACTGCCCAGTGCCTCTACTGCTCAGACGCAGTGGAAGCCGCAGAGTACTCGTCGAGGAGAGGGCGAAACTAGAGGCGCTCACTGGGTCACCTCTCAGCCCGAGAGGCCTGGTTGCCGCTATGATGGCGGACAAAATCGTTTGGGATGGGGCTCACGTGATCATCGTCACCATGATGAAGCGTGTCCGAAAGGACGAGATGGCCAATCGGAACGATAGATAAGGAGTACTACCGTATGTTGGCGGGGCAAGGTTTTTGTTTAGTACGTAGGCATAATCCCTCAGCTGAGAGTTATGAATCGTGCATGCCATCTAAGGATGATAGATGGTATCTTTAGAAGATTTCATTTTCGTGCCGTATATAATAAAAAAAAATATAAAAAAAATACTTCTGAAAAATGTCTTGATTTTTCTATGTTTATTGCCAATTTCTATCTGTATACCTAAAACACTTTGGCCACGCCCCTGCTTACACCTACAAAACGAAGAACAAAAATGTGAGCAATGAAAAAAAGAAATGTACTCATATCTGTTACTCGTATAGTGAATGAAGAGTATAAAAGATTCATTGAAAAGTATGTAAAAGGTAGACGGAAGCGTTTCAGACCATATAAAATATATATATTCTTGATCGTCAGGTGGATATACCGTTCATCATAACATATCAGATCTAAAGTGGTGAGTGGTAAAGTGGTGAAACGCCACCACGAAGACAAAGGTGGCCTGAAGCGGTTTGAGAATCGCCCACTTGCTCAAATAGCTGAACAGACTTGCAGATTTTATTGCGGTTAACAAGTTGGTTAACTGCTGCTTAGAAGCGTAAAAGCCTCGTACTTTGAGGAAATGTGTGAGGTCTCAGGGATTTTAATAATAATTACACCCGTCACACGTAGAGTAAAAGGGTATACTAGATTCGTTGAAAAGTATGTAACAGTATGTAACTACCGATTTTCCAATAAGCTTTTTTTATCAATGGGAGGTGATCAGAGATGGAGAGACACCTACTCAAATTCCTTGTAGACATCAAAGTCAATGTCTGATGGTGTTCTTGTGCTATATGAATAATGCATGCGCCCGTTGTCTGAGTAATGTGTTAATTTTGATCGGCGGCAAATAAATTTTTGAAAGGATTTCGACTTTGGTAGATAGGCCATTTGGCCTGGAATGAAAAAACATTAGATTTCGCATTCAGATGTGGTCGATTTTGTAGCTGCGCATACTGAGTATACTAGAGATTTTTTTTTTGAAAAATATTGAATCTATGTTGATCTTCTCAATTGGTTTGATTTCGATCGCCGACGTGTGAAGACGTTTTTATCGAGCTCCGCACAAAATCGGTTGTTTTGAGTGAAGTGAACGCCAAATAAAATAAACTAAATAAAAAATCCGAAAGCGAAAGAGACGCTCTATGCGATGCAAGATCGCTTAAATATATAGTGATTTGTTATCTTAAATAATAAAACTATGAGTCAGAAGGACACTCGCGCTCAGCGTCAGCGCGAGCATGACGAACGCCGGCTCTCAATTCAACGCAACAACGCGTACTTCTCCTACGTCTCACCGACAACCCCAAACGCAGACATCGAGCGGTCAATAACCCATAGCCCAAGAAACCTTCTTCTACCAACAAATCATGAAAAAACGCGCTCCTGCTCTCCCGCTCTATTAGCTCCGACAGAAGCCCCGCTACCTCCAACTACAACAGCTGGAGACAGACCGACAGCCCGCTCTACCTCGTCATCGGCTGCACCCGCTCACGGTCTGACTAAGTCAGCGAAAGCAAAACCGCAAGCAATAAACGGTACTGCTGCACTACCAGCAAAACAAAACGAAAACGTAAACAAAAAAGCTTAGTCGACTTGGCAGACTGGAATGGACCGCTACATTACAATAAAGCGAAAGCTCAGCCCGGAAAATTCAGATTTGGAAAACAAGCCGAAAAATACACGCGACAACTCTACCTTGATCAAAAATGTAGCCCCTGCAAATACCAACAGATTTGCCTTGCTGGTAGATACCGCTGAGGACGTGCCGCTGGGATCCGTTGATATCGAACCGAAGAAAACAAAGCCTCCGCCAATATACATCCGCGAGAAGAGCACAAGCCGTCTTGTAAATACTTTGATTGGCCTTATTGGGAAAGATAGCTTTCATATCGTAAGAGGTACTATCAATGAAATCAACCTTCAGACGAAAACGGAGGACGACTACAGAAAAGTCACAAACTATTTTACCGCACAAAAAATAGGCTTCTACACCTACCAGCTTAAAAGCAGCAAGGGCCTGCAAGTAGTCCTGAAGGGCATTGAGTCTGATGTTACGCCCGTCTCCAGCTCCTTCTGCACCGTAGGATCACGGTAGAAGAGCCGCACAAACGTAACGCTCCTGTACAATGTACAAACTGCCAAGAGTATGGCCACACGAGGTCATATTGTACACTTCGCCCGGTGTGCGTAGTCTGTGGAGATCTCCACGACTCCAAACAGTGTCAAAATAACAAAGAAAATGCATGCGAGAAAAAATGCAATAACTGTGGGGGCAATCACACAGCAAACTACAGAGGCTGTCCAATCTACAAAGAGCTGAAAATCCGTCTTCACAAAAGAATGAACACGGCGCGGGCACACCAAGGAACAACTACCCTGATACCATCAGAGACAAATCCTGAAGTAATTTTCTCGAAAGCAGCAAGTTTCGCTCCCTGGCCTACATCCAACACTAACAAGACAACATTTGCAAACGTTTTAAAATCAGGTATGACGCCTCCAACCCAAAATTCCCGAACTCCACATGAAGTGCACACAAAATTAGACACACAACAAAACTATAACTGCGCAGCAGGACACAAAAACTGAAGCTATGATGCAAGCCTTACAACAGAGCATGATGGAATTTATGACATTTATGAAGACCACCATTCAAGACATGATGCGTAATCAAAACCTTTTGATACAAATGCTTGTAGCCCAACAATCAAATAAATAATGGCTACCTTACGCATAGCTACGTGGAACGCCAATGGCGTTTCACAGCGTAAACTTGAGCTAGTTCAATTCCTACATGAGAAGCATATCGACGTAATGCTTCTTTCGGAAACTCATCTCACAAGCAAATACAATTTTCAAATAAGAGACTACCATTTCTACGGTACAAATCATCCCGACGGAAAAGCACACGGTGGCACCGCCATACTCATAAGGAACCGTATGAAGCACCACTTTTACAAAGAATTTGCGGAAAATCATCTTCAGGCCACATCTATCAACATTCAGCTGGATGACAACACTCTCCTTACACTAGCGGCCGTATACTGCCCCCCCGTTTCACAGTATTAGAAGCTCAATTCCTGGATTTCTTCCAAGCACTAGGGCCACACTTCATTGCAGCAGGCGACTACAACGCTAAACATACTCACTGGGGATCGCGACTTGTGAACCCAAAAGGAAAACAGCTTTATAAGACGATAATAAAAGCCACTAATAAACTTGACCATGTTTCCCCCGGGAGTCCTACATACTGGACATCAGACCTCAATAAGCTGCCAGACCTGATCGACTTCGCAGTTACGAAAAATATTTCCCGCAGTTTGGTTAAAGCTGAATGTCTGCCGGATCTGTCATCTGATCACTCGCCTGTACTAATTCACCGATACGCAGAAAACGTGAAACCACCAATCAGATTGACCTCTAGCAAAACAAACTGGCTCAGGTATAAAAAATATATAAGTTCACATATTGAGCTAAGCCCAAAACTCAATACTGAATCTGATATAGAGAGCTGCACGTGTGCATTGCAATCCATCCTTACTGCAGCAGCTCTTACTGCAACACCCAAAATAACAAATAATGCAATTAATTCAAAGAAGACCAACGTACAAATCGAGCAACTCGTCCACGTAAAACGTCGCTTACGCAGAGAATGGCAATCTTCCAGATCCCCAACTGCAAAACAAAAGCTAAAAGTAGCCACACGGAAACTGGCCAACGCTCTGAAACAAGAAGAGGACGACGATCAGCGACGATACATAGAGCAACTCACACCAACAGGCACAAAACAAAAGTCACTGTGGCGAGCCCACTCAACTCTTCGCCCACCGACTGAAACCGTTTTGCCGATAAGGAATTCCTCAGGTGGCTGGGCCCGTAGTGATGAAGACAGAGCCACCACATTTGCCGCTCATCTACAAAATGTGTTCACGCCAAACCAGGCTACTAGCACATTCGCGCTACCGTCCTATCCCGTAAACCGCCATCAGCAACTCACCCCAATTGTGTTTCGTCCTAAAGAAATAACTAAAATAATCAAAGACAATCTCAGCCCGAAAAAATCCCCCGGCTTATAACACCGGAAATGATCATCCAGCTGCCACATTCTGCAGTTCGCTACATAACCAAGCTCTTTAATGCCATCACCAAACTTGGTTACTTTCCACAACGATGGAAGATGATGAAGATCATAATGATTCCAAAGCCTGGTAAGAACCACACAGTCGCTTCATCTTACAGACCAATAAGTCTACTCTCATGCATTTCGAAACTATTCGAAAAATGCCTGCTGATCCGACTTAATCAACATCTGATATACCACAATATAATCCCAGCCCACCAATTTGGATTTCGCGAAAGCCATGGAACCATTGAACAGGTGAATCGTATTACAACGGAAATAAGAACTGCATTTGAATATCGCGAATACTGTACAGCAGTATTTTTAGACGTATCCCAAGCATTCGACAAAGTCTGGCTCGACGGCCTAATGTTTAAAATTAAAACATCCCTACCCGAAAGCACACACAAACTTCTAAAGTCTTACCTCTATGACAGAAAGTTTGCAGTTGCGGTGCAACACTGCCACTTCCACTGTTCATACAATTGAGGCTGGAGTCCCCCAAGGCAGCGTTCTTGGGCCAACCTTATACCTCATCTATACAGCCGACATCCCTACAAATAGTCGCTTAACGGTATCCACATTTGCCGACGATACAGCTATCCTTAGCCGTTCAAGGTCCCCTATCCAAGCAACAGCACAGTTGGCACTGTACCTCATCGACATTGAGAAGTGGCTCTCTGACTGGCGAATAAAAGTAAACGAGCAAAAATGCAAGCACGTGACGTTTACGCTAAACAGACAAGACTGTCCTCCGCTCTTGTTGAACAACATACCACTCCCGAAAGCAGATGAGGTAATGTACCTAGGAGTACACCTTGACATAAGACTCACATGGCGCAGGCACATTGAAGCCAAAAAGCCCAACTTAAACTCAAAGCCAACAACTTACACTGGCTCATCAACTCTGGTTCTCCGCTCAGCCTAGATCACAAGGTCTTGCTCTACAATTCTATATTGAAACCAATCTGGACCTATGGCTCACAGTTATGGGGCAATGCCAGCAACAGCAATATTGACATCATTCAGCGAGCACAATCAAAGATTCTGAGAACCATCACTGGGGCACCGTGGTACGTTCGGAGTGAAGACATCCATAGAGACTTAAATATCCCATCAGTTACCAACGCAATCACGGAACTTAAGGAAAAATACCATAGCAAGCTTCACACGCACCCCAACCACCTAGCGCGAGGTCTAATCCAGCTCAGCAGCCGTTCCCGTCTCCGGCGAAAGGACCTACCAACCCAGCGAATAAATATTATTATTACTTGTTATAGTTAAGATTTTTAAACCTATTGTTAGTTCTTATACAAGAAGATTCAATAAATAAAAGCAAAAAAAAAAAAAAAAATTGGATTTAGAATTATCTAAATGGCAGGACGCAACGGAGCCTACTTAAATGATATAATTCTTTGGTTCACTTTTTTTTACTTTATTTATTGACGACCTTCTTTTAGTAATAAAACATTCACGTGTACCTCTGTACGCAGACGATGTTAATTTATACCTTCAGCATAAGGACTTTTCTTGTTATTTGTACTTACAATCCGATCTAGATAGCTTTTAAATATGGTGCCGTGATAACACGCTAAACTTAAATGGATCCAAGTGAAAAGTGAACCGAATACACACGACTTACACTTTAATAGGGCGATCTTTGGTTTGGTTTGGGTTTCTGAGATTTTTAAGAGCCCAAACTATGGCTAACTATTCTTTTTTTTATTTGTGACGAAAAGTTATTCGGTTTATTTTAAGTTTAAGATATGAAAGCAATTGGTTTATTATTCGGTGATAAAACCGCTCCGATAGCTACATCTGATGCGTCTGTTGTCAAATGAATTATTTGTTATAATCTGGTTGAACTAATTCTTTGAGTTCGTTAAAGGCTCTTACAGCTGGGTCAAAAAGAAGTATAGTATTACTATACTCTATAACAATGCACGCATGTATAATAGAACAACTATACTGAGGCTATATAGAGATCTCAGTCTAAAGAATATGATATAAGGAAATATATATATATTAAATATATAAATATACCAATTTTCGTTACTTCCTTCATCAGTCGCAAAGAAATTCCGCGGCAGATCTTACAAATATTTATATTTATTATACTTATTATATCCGTTACTCGTAGAGTAAAAGGTCATACTAGATTTTGAAAAGTATGTAACAGGCAGAAGGAAGCGTTTCCGACCATACAAAGTTTACATATTCTTGATCAGAATCAATAGCCGGGTTGGTCTGGCCTTGTCCGTCTGACCGAATGAATGTCGAGATATCAACTCTAAAGCCCTAAAAAAAAGCCTTTTTTCATAGTTTAATTAGTTTTGTAAATTTCTATCGATTTCCCAATAAACTTTTTGCCACGCCCACTTTAAAGCCCTAAAACCGCCAAACCGGTCCCACACTTTTGAACAATTTTAAAATTTTTTCTCATTTTATTTCCCAGTATCTATCGATATCCTAGAAAAATTATAAAATTTTGAAATTTAAAGAAGTTAATGGTCATAGAAAAGTACGAGCGAAAAGCTCGCGTGGGTACATATAACGTCTACAATTCATTACAAGAATGACATGAGTGATAATTAAACTGAATGCGATATAAAAAGGGCCTACAAATTCCGAAAGAATGAAGATTGAAAAACATCAACATGAAACTTCAACATTTAGACGACCTTAAAATGCGTATTTAGTGAGTAGAAGTAACTTGTGGCGAAGGCCCTCGTAATTCCCTTTTGATTATTTCGGACATTTTTTTCCTTTGGCTTCACATGTTCCAGATAATCGAATTAAAAAATTTTTTTCTACCAAGATTTCTGTTCATATGCCGAAAAATCTTTACGTCATGTCCACTCTAACGTCCACAAACCGCCCAAAACTCTCCGGCCCATTCTTTTTAAAAATAGTATGATTATTTAGAATAGTTTTTTTTAGACTTGTAAATTTCTATCGATTTTACAACAAAAAAATTGTTTGCCACGCACACAATTTGAAAAATGTTTTGATTTTTCTGCGTTTTATTGTTTGTCTTGAAAATTTTTATTGGTATTCCAAAAACACTCCTGCACCTATGTACAAAACGCGAAAACTGTCACGCGTACCGTTTTGCAAATTATTGTAATCCTATCTCATTTTAGGATTGAATGTCCCAATGTCTATCGATGGGATAAAAAATGATTTAATTTTGCGTTCGCACTTCTAGTAGCTGAGTAACGGGTATCTGCTAATCGGGAAACACGACATTTTCATTCTATCATGTTTTATTTTACTATTTTCTTTCCTTTTCTGTGTAATCATTTACTTTCACCTAAAATTGTAAATAACAAAAACTGTGCGATAATCGTATCATAATTAAAAGGATAATATAATAATAATAGAGATAAGATAATTAATAGATTACAATTTACCGAGGAACATATGTATATGAAGAAATTATAAATAGCACTACGCATTTACTTTAAATATTTAATTTTTAAATTTATTTAAAATTGTATTTGGTGTTGTTGAAATGAAACAACATGGACCGCGTTTACTAAGAGCAAAATACCTTATAATGTAAAACTAATCAAACTAAGAACCTAAAACTTTTAGGCCGACAGAAGGGGCCCATAATACATTACATTATTCCTTTTTTGCATAACAACAACAGAGATTGAACATTTATAAACATTATTCATAATAATACATTTTTAATACTCGTTTTCGTGATTTCATAACATATATATATTGTATCGATTTGTATTTAAACATTTAAAACATATGAAATGTTAAATTCGCCCATGTAACGACGACTCGAGCTCTTTTTTTGAATCCAACAAAGGACTAATTTGGACTGGCTTTTCAAAAATAGTCTAAATTTCTGTGGCTCAATAAATTGAATTGTAAAAGCACAGTTTACGAATAAAAATGCTTAATTAATCGCTTTTATTTTATTTTACGCACACAGTAGACATTGTCGTCTAAAGTTCCCTCAACATTTTGCGTCCTCAATATATCCGTTATTCGTAGAGTAAACGAATTGAATACTAGATTATTTAAAAAGTATAAAACAGGTAGAAGGGAGCATTTTCGACCGCATAAAAAATACATATTCTTGATCAGGATCAATAGCCAGTCGCTCTGTCCCTGTGGCCCTGACACGACCACTCTAGCGCCCACAAAAACTGCCACGCCCACACTTTTGATTTGATTTTTTGGTCTTGTAAGTTTTTTATTGATTGCAAAAAAAACTTTGGTCACGTCCACTCTAACGCCCTAGTGCCGCAAAACCGGTCAAGCTCACACTTCGGAACAATTTTTAATATTTTTCCCATTTTATTCCCCAATATCTATCGGTATCCCAGAAAAATATGAAATTTCGCGTCCCACTAGCTGAGTGACGTGTATCTGGTGGTCTGGGAACTCTACTATAGCATTCTCTCTTGTTTTTTTTTTATTTAACTCGCGGAAGCAAATTTAAAATTGCAGCTGGATAAATGCAAATTCTTAAAAAAATATTGTAATCCCTAATGGTATAAAACCTCTAACAATTAATGCCATAAATTCATATCCAATTCTAAAAAGGTGAAAGATATCAGAGCTTTCCTTGGATTAACCGGTTATTATCGTAAATATATTCCAAATTACGCAGACATATCAAATGAACACGAATTAAATTTCAGCGCTATCGAAAATGGAATTACTCGCTTTAGGGTGGCATAAAAATTACTTACTAGATTTGGCGTAGATTATGAAATTATTCAAAGAGCACATAGAGAATTTATCAACATCACCTACACTAAAGTAATTCGCAGTCTCAATTATACTTCAATCACATGAAAGACTTTTACATTCAGGTACGGAAAATGCCGAAATTTCTTAAAGAAAATAAATTCTTTTCAAACAGCTAACTACTCCGAATATAATCAACGAACGCACCATGTGCAATTTGGCTGAAACAGAATAAAGAAACCTCATACCTAATCCTGAATATTGCCGATACAAATTGGTAGGTATTTATTCATATGAGGAAAACATTACATCAGTTGCATTGACATTTATTTTAAATTCACTACACTTGAGCAAATTAAAACAGAGGATAGAATGGAACGCATTGATGCGCATTTGTAATCAGTTAGCTACACCCAAATTACTTAGGGCAGACAGACACAGGCGGTGCTTTCTCCAGCTTGACTCTAAAGCGATGCATTAAAACAGCAGGAATAGACTACAATACTACCAAGAACGGCGTAGCAGAAGTAAAACAATAAATGAAAAAATCCGTATAATCAATTTATCTGATGACGATTAATCGAAATGGAAACAATTCTTTACTCATTACACACAATTAAACATGACGCGACTAGACCAACACCTGCTCACATTTTCTTATACGCTGTGCATCAAATATTAGACACACAAAAAATTAAAGAAAAAGAAAATAGAAGAAGTAAATGAAAGTCGATAGGAATTTAATATTGACACTAGATACACAAAACACAATTTAAGAAGCCAAAGATAACTAATACTGTTAAACTTCCACAGGAACCTTGTGTATAATGATGTTGTTTCTAATATTCACCACGGATCACAGTCAACAAATTCAAATAACCAACCCAGTTTCCGACCTTGGCTACTTACTCTTCTCACGCAATCCAATTCTAATAAGTGCAGTCGATTCGTTCAGAATGAAATATTTACAAAATTCATTACTATAGGAATTAAAACAAATGAAATGAAATGAATGAACTGGGCGCAAAATTATAGAGTAAAAATGAATAATTAAATAGATCAAATTTTTTTGTGAATATAATACTGAAGAAGCTCAATAACAAATACAAAGAAGACATAGAAAAAGGCATCCAATTTTCACGTCTTGGGCTTTTTAATTCGAAATTACTCAATTGCGACAAGCTAGAAAGCATTAACAACCAAAATATAACGAATTATTACTCATTTCACATATCCCTATTAACCAAAAAACCATCAATACCATTACCATATTACATTCAGATTAACAAACATATTTTGAAAATGATAATAAAATGTATAATCAAGACAAAAAAAAGTTAATAATGAATGCATTAAAAAATATAATTACGGGTAAGAATCCAATTTGTAATTTTATACCGACTCCCTCAAAGGAAATTATCCAATACCAAAACCAAACCAAATATAATACTTACATGGAATCTAACTAAAACAACAAACTCACACAATTTTCAAGAACTAAATGGCGATATAAAAATAAATAAAGTTAAGATTAGCCTAGAATTTGATTTAACTTCATTGTATTTACCGATTATTGAAACTAAGATAAAAATGTTAGAAAATAATGGAATTTTAAAATTAGTTTCAGAAAATAATACCACATTTTATATAACATAATAATTGAAATTATTTTTATTATTGCTTTTCTTGTCCTATGAAAAATTTGTACACTAAATCGACTAACCTTCTTATATATTAAATTCAGAAAACAAGAAAAAAATAATCACGAACCACAACATGAAATAGAACCGGCACAAAACCAGTTGCCTGTCCGTCCATATGAACATCGATATCTCAGGAGCTATATGAGCTAGATGGTTGTGATTAAGCATACAGATTCTAGAGACATAGATGCACCGCAAGTTTGTTGCCATGTCTACTCTAACGTCCACAAGTCTAAAGCCAAATTGATGCATCATATTGATAAGTCATTGGCGGGTCCAGATTTGATTTAAATATCAACACATTATTGCCAAGGCATAGCTTCCTAGTTAGCTTAAGCAGTCTTGGGCTGAAGGGGTTTGAGAATCGCCCACTTGCTCAAAACAGCTCAACAACTTGTTGATTTTATTGCGGTTGACAAGTTGATTAACTGCTGCTTAGAAGCGTAAAAGGTTCGTACTTTAAGGAAATATGTGAGGCCTTGGGGATTTTAATAATAATCACACCAGTTACTCGTAGAGTAAATGGGTGCACTAGATTCGATGAAAAATATGTAACAGGCAGAAGGAAGCGATTCCGACCACATAATATAAATATATTCTTGATCAGGATCAATAGCCGAGTCGATCTGGCCATGTCCATCTGTCCGTCTGCCCTGTACGAACTATAAAAGCTAGAAGGTTGAGATTAAGCATACAGATTCTAGAGACAAAGACTCAGCGTAAGTTTGTTGGCCCATGTTACCATGCCCACTTTAACGCCCACAAGCCGCACAAAACTGCCACGCCCACTCTAACGCCCTAAAACCGCCCAAAACTGCCACGCCCAAGTTTTTGAAAATGTTTTGGATATTTTTCATATTCTTATTAGTCGTGTAAATTTTTATTCCCAATATCTATCGTTATCCCAGAAAAATAATGAAATTTTGCGTTCACATTCACACTAGCTGAGTAGCTGATATCTGATAGTCGGGAAACTCGACTTTAGCATTCTGTCTTGTTTTTTTAATGTTTAACATCCTGTAACAAGTTACGAAATAACATGGAAAATATCAGACACCTTGCGCTTGCGGGTGCACGGCTTAGAATCCAGTTCTAGCTCGTCGGAGTTCGGATTGGTGTTCTTGCCTGTACAGATACTTTATTTATTTAAGGGATTCTAGAATAAAGCATGCTTGCGACAAAAGATTTTAGGAGCTAATATAAAAGTCCTTCCTGCTGTGTCCTGCGCGTTTCTCACAGCCCAACCTTCTTACTGTCTGTTTTCACTGACCGTCACATTTTCCGTGCGTTCTAACTGACTGCGAACTTCTGGTTACTATCTCGCCTTCGGACTCTGTTCCGACTGTCTGACTGCGCGGCCGCGTCATGACAGCACGACTCGCACCGTACTCTCCTCGACTATCTTCGCGTACGTATGGCTCCTCGCGTGTTTTGCCGTCCCATTATAGACCGCGGGGATCCCCCAATTTCCCCTTTTGCGAACGGCCCGTTACCGTTCGACCACCGTGCCCTTGGCCGGGTCGAGCCCGAGATCCAGCGCGGTAACTAAGTTATATTTTTTTCTTTAATAAATTATTTTCCTATAAGTTTCTTCAATTTGTAAATAAATAGAAAAAAATAAGGGAGTGCTTGACGTGTTAATTCAGCTTGACTACAATTAATATTTAATTATTAACTGTAGAAATATTATCCAATCATCAATATATTGTTCCCAGTGTGGAAATTGGGTTTCTTTAGGTACAACACTCGGGAAATTATCAAGAAAAATTACCGTATATTTTAAATTCGAAAACGTTTTACATTATATTTTTTAATAAAATTTGTTAAATAAATATTTTTAAGGTTTTTTGGATTCCAACACGATCGCCGACGTGTGAAGACGTTTTTTATCGTGCTCCGCACAAAATCGGTTGTTTTGAGTGAAGTGAACGCCAAATAAAACAAACTAAATAAAAAATCTGAAAGCGAAAGAGACGCTCTATGCGATGCAAGATCGCTCAAATACATAGTGAAGTGTTATCTTAAATAATTAAACTATGAGTCAGAACGACACTCGCGCCCAGCGTCAGCGCGAGCATGACGAACGCCGGCTCTCAATTCAGCGCAACAACGCGTACTTCTCCTACGTCTCACCGACAACCCCAAACGCAGACATCGAGCGGTCAATAACCCATAGCCCAGGAAACCTTCTTCTACCAACAAATCAAGAAAGAGCGCGCTCCTGCTCTCCCGCTCTATTGGCTCCGACAGAAGCCCCGCTACCTCCAACAACAACAGCTGGAGACAGACCGGCAGCCCGCTCTGCCTCGTCATCGGCTGCACCCGCTCACGGTCTGACTAAGTCAGCGAAAGCAAAACCGCTAGCAATAAACGGTACTGCTGCACTGCCAGCAAAACAAAACGAAAACGTAAACAAAAAAGCTGGGTCGACCTGGCAGACTGGAATGGACCGCTACATTACAATAAAGCGAAAGCTCAGCCCGGAAAATTCAGATTTGGGAAACAAGCCGAAAAATACACGCGACAACTCTACCTTGATCAAAAATGTAGCCCCTGCAAATACCAACAGATTTGCCTTGCTGGTAGATACCGCTGAGGACGTGCCGCTGGGATCCGTTGATATCGAACCGAAGAAAACAAAGCCTCCGCCAATATACATCCGCGAGAAGAGCACAAGCCGTCTTGTAAATACTTTGATTGGCCTTATTGGGAAAGATAGCTTTCATATAATTCCCCTCGTAAGAGGTACTATCAACGAAATCAAACTTCAGACGAAAACGGAGGACGACTACAGAAAAGTCACAAACTATTTTACCGCACAAAAAATAGGCTTCTACACCTACCAGCTTAAAAGCAGCAAGGGCCTGCAAGTAGTCCTGAAGGGCATTGAGTCTGATGTAACGCCCGAAGAGATAACTGAGGCGCTAAAGGAAAAGGGATTTTACGCCAAAAACGTGTTCAATATCAAAAACAGAAACAGGCAGCCCCAACCACTCTTCAAGATTGAGCTTGAACCAGAAAACAAGCCTCCTAGAAAAAACGAGGTTCACCCAATTTACAAACTCCAGCTCCTTTTGCACCGTAGGATCACGGTAGAAGAGCCGCACAAACGCAACGCTCCTGTACAATGTACAAACTGCCAAGAGTATGGCCACACGAGGTCATATTGTACACTTCGCCCGGTGTGCGTAGTCTGTGGAGATCTCCACGACTCCAAACAGTGTCAAATTAACAAAGAAAATGCATGCGGAAAAAAAATGCAATAACTGTGGGGGCAATCACACAGCAAACTACAGAGGCTGTCCAATCTACAAAGAGCTGAAAATCCGTCTTCACAAAAGAATGAACACGGCGCGGGCACACCAAGGAACAACTACCCTGATACCATCAGAGACAAATCCTGAAGTAATTTTCTCGAAAGCAGCAAGTTTCGCTCCCTGGCCTACATCCAACACTAACAAGACAACATTTGCTAACGTTTTAAAATCAGGTATGACGCCTCCAACCCAAAACTCCCGAACTCCACATGAAGTGCACACAAAATTTGACACACAACAAAACTATCACCCAGCTGCGCAGCAGGAAACAAAAACTGAAGCAATGATGCAAGCCTTACAACAGAGCATGATGGAATTTATGACATTTATGAAGACCACCATTCAAGACATGATGCGTAATCAAAACCTTTTGATACAAATGCTTGTAGCCCAACAATCAAATAAATAATGGCTACCTTACGCATAGCTACGTGGAACGCCAATGGCGTTTCACAACGCAAACTTGAGCTAGCTCAATTCCTACATGAGAAGCATATCGACGTAATGCTTCTTTCGGAAACTCATCTCACAAGCAAATACAATTTTCAAATAAGAGACTACCATTTCTACGGTACAAATCATCCCGACGGAAAAGCACACGGTGGCACCGCCATACTCATAAGGAACCGTATGAAGCACCACTTTTACAAAGAATTTGCGGAAAATCATCTTCAGGCCACATCTATCAACATTCAGCTGGATGACAACACTCTCCTTACACTAGCGGCCGTATACTGCCCCCCCGTTTCACAGTATTAGAAGCTCAATTCCTGGATTTCTTCCAAGCACTAGGGCCACACTTCATTGCAGCAGGCGACTACAACGCTAAACATACTCACTGGGGATCGCGACTTGTGAACCCAAAAGGAAAACAGCTTTATAAGACGATAATAAAAGCCACTAATAAACTTGACCGTGTTTCCCCCGGGAGTCCTACATACTGGCCATCAGACCTCAATAAGCTGCCAGACCTGATCGACTTCGCAGTTACGAAAAATATTTCCCGCAGTTTGGTTAAAGCTGAATGTCTGCCGGATCTGTCATCTGATCACTCGCCTGTACTAATTCACCTCCGCCGATACGCAGAAAACGTGAAACCACCAATCAGATTGACCTCTAGCAAAACAAACTGGCTCAGGTATAAAAAATATATAAGTTCACATATTGAGCTAAGCCCAAAACTCAATACTGAATCTGATATAGAGAGCTGCACGTGTGCATTGCAATCCATCCTTACTGCAGCAGCTCTTACTGCAACACCCAAAATAACAAATAATGCAATTAATTCAAAGAAGACCAACGTACAAATCGAGCAACTCGTCCACGTAAAACGTCGCTTACGCAGAGAATGGCAATCTTCCAGATCCCCAACTGCAAAACAAAAGCTAAAAGTAGCCACACGGAAACTGGCCAACGCTCTGAAACAAGAAGAGGACGACGATCAGCGACGATACATAGAGCAACTCACACCAACAGGCACAAAACAAAAGTCACTGTGGCGAGCCCACTCAACTCTTCGCCCACCGACTGAAACCGTTTTGCCGATAAGGAATTCCTCAGGTGGCTGGGCCCGTAGTGATGAAGACAGAGCCACCACATTTGCCGCTCATCTACAAAATGTGTTCACGCCAAACCAGGCTACTAGCACATTCGCGCTACCGTCCTATCCCGTAAACCGCCATCAGCAACTCACCCCAATTGTGTTTCGTCCTAAAGAAATAACTAAAATAATCAAAGACAATCTCAGCCCGAAAAAATCCCCCGGCTTATAACACCGGAAATGATCATCCAGCTGCCACATTCTGCAGTTCGCTACATAACCAAGCTCTTTAATGCCATCACCAAACTTGGTTACTTTCCACAACGATGGAAGATGATGAAGATCATAATGATTCCAAAGCCTGGTAAGAACCACACAGTCGCTTCATCTTACAGACCAATAAGTCTACTCTCATGCATTTCGAAACTATTCGAAAAATGCCTGCTGATCCGACTTAATCAACATCTGATATACCACAATATAATCCCAGCCCACCAATTTGGATTTCGCGAAAGCCATGGAACCATTGAACAGGTGAATCGTATTACAACGGAAATAAGAACTGCATTTGAATATCGCGAATACTGTACAGCAGTATTTTTAGACGTATCCCAAGCATTCGACAAAGTCTGGCTCGACGGCCTAATGTTTAAAATTAAAACATCCCTACCCGAAAGCACACACAAACTTCTAAAGTCTTACCTCTATGACAGAAAGTTTGCAGTGCGGTGCAACACTGCCACTTCCACTGTTCATACAATTGAGGCTGGAGTCCCCCAAGGCAGCGTTCTTGGGCCAACCTTATACCTCATCTATACAGCCGACATCCCTACAAATAGTCGCTTAACGGTATCCACATTTGCCGACGATACAGCTATCCTTAGCCGTTCAAGGTCCCCTATCCAAGCTACAGCACAGTTGGCACTGTACCTCATCGACATTGAGAAGTGGCTCTCTGACTGGCGAATAAAAGTAAACGAGCAAAAATGCAAGCACGTGACGTTTACGCTAAACAGACAAGACTGTCCTCCGCTCTTGTTGAACAGCATACCACTCCCGAAAGCAGATGAGGTAGCGTACCTAGGAGTACACCTTGACAGAAGACTCACATGGCGCAGGCACATTGAAGCCAAAAAAACCCAACTTAAACTCAAAGCCAACAACTTACACTGGCTCATCAACTCTGGTTCTCCGCTCAGCCTAGATCACAAGGTCTTGCTCTACAATTCTATATTGAAACCAATCTGGACCTATGGCTCACAGTTATGGGGCAATGCCAGCAACAGCAATATTGACATCATTCAGCGAGCACAATCAAAGATTCTGAGAACCATCACTGGGGCACCGTGGTACGTTCGGAGTGAAAACATCCAAAGAGACTTAAATATCCCATCAGTTACCAACGCAATCACGGAACTTAAGGAAAAATACCATAGCAAGCTTCACACGCACCCCAACCACCTAGCGCGAGGTCTAATCCAGCTCAGCAGCCGTTCCCGTCTCCGGCGAAAGGACCTACCAACCCAGCGAATAAATTATTAGGGCCGTCTAATCATAGAACAGTTGGAAAAATAATACAACTGTTCAAAAAATACTTGTTATAGTTAAGATTTTTAAACTTATTGTTAGTTCTTATACAAGAAGATTCAATAAATAAAAGCAAAGTAAAAAAAAAAAAAAAAAAAAGGTTTTTTTTAATGGTTCAAGAATATTTTTTTTCAGACCATTTATTTCTTTGTTGTATTAGTATGATTTCTAGTAACAAGTTATTTAAAATGGTACAACTTGGTTTTTTATCCTCGGCGAAAGATCGATCTCCCGATGCAGATTAACTTAAACGAAAGCGTGCCGTACTTTACAAAAACTTTGAAAATATGCAGACACATACTTTCATATTTCTTTTTTATCTTTTCTTTGCCATAAGCAAGCAGAAAATTAAACGCGCACTAAATAGATATTAAATATTAAACAATGAGAATATATCATTTAAATAATATAAAAGGAATATAAAATACGTTTTCTTTTCGCGTACATGGTTATACGCTTCTTTTAAATCTACTTAATCATTGCAGAGGTAATTTATCCAGAAAATTTCTCTCAGTGTAAATTCGCGGATAGCGAAGCCAGAACGACTCGAATAGAAAAGAACTAGAAAGAAAGCTCAAGCATGGGCCAAGGAAAATCATCTCAACGTGCGATTTATAAGAGAGTTGAGAATATTAATATTACTGGCAATACTGTAAACGCTTTTAAATTACGTCTGGCAACCCCTGACTAGAACTTCGCTTTTGTGTAATCGTTATCCGTAGTCGAATGAAGTTATAATACATATACTTTATATCAAGTGAAGATTCTTACATTTCCTAATAAATTGACCTCGAAAAGGTTATGGGCCCAAGCAACGTGTAAAAAGGAGTATGTATATCTATGTATTGGCAGACTCAGTATGTGAAAAACATGTGTTTTTAGCAAATCTTGTGAAAATGAATTGTTCGTGCGCGATTATTCTGGACTTTCTGGACAAGTAATGCTTAAAATGAATTCAGGAAAGTTCGCCATAGAAAAGCTAGACGATGACAATTATAGTGCATGGGCTATTCAAATGAAAAGCGTTTTGAAACATACTGAATTATGGCCAGTTGTATGTAGAACAAAATGCGCAGTTCGACGCCAAAGACGGGAAACCGATTGCGAGCATCATGCTGTGGCTACGAATAATGAGTTAGCACAAGAAATGTAGTGTTTGGATAGTGGTGCAACCGCCCACTTGTGTTGTGCTCGCTCGATGTTTATAGAATGTTGTGAGAATAAAGAAAATAAATAAAATGGAAATAATTCCATTTGTGCGAAAGGTCGTGGTACTGTGCGCTTGTACTGGTGCAAGCGATCTTTTGATTTAATCGACGTGTTGTACGTGAAAGAACTGAAGTGCACTTCTGTCGCGAAAGCCAACAAACATGGACTTAAAGTAATATTTGAAAACAATGAAGCGAAAATAATGGACAGCCCTATTGGAGTTATGCCTACGTACTAAAACAAAAACCTTCGCATGCTCTTCAGTCCTTGCACGCTCACCGGGACTACCAGTCAAGGTATGGTTTCGTTGCACAGAATGTGAGGCCAAGTCGCACTCCCTTCCTTCAGTGTAGTCCATGAGGGCTCCTCCTTTCACTCTTTAGTCGCGTTTTACGACAAGCCGGGAATGCTGAGGTAGAATTCATCGCCCGCCGCCACCCACGACGCCTGTGACTCTACCGGAGAAGATAAGTCCGAAAGCAGCCATGATCCGTAAGGATCTGGGTTAGGTGGCAGTCCAAGCATTTGTTTGTTGGCACTCTGCCCAAGCCGCCAACTCAGGGATGAGCTGGTAAGTCCACTTCCCCCGTCGCGACGTTTGCCATCTGCTCTGCCACTCACCCAGTAGCCACATGTGTGCCTCTAGCCGGGCTGAGAGCCTTGATCTCCAGATCAATTGGCGGCAGGCCTGCCAGCCATAGCGCCGCATCTTCGGATATGGTCCTGAATCCTCTAACGAGACTGAGGGCCATGGACCGTAGCACCGAGAGCGCTCCTTTTAGGTATGAGCCCCTGTAAGTGGGGTTGCTCCAGATTGGTGCAGCGTATAGCAGCGAGGCCTTTGCTGCCGCCACCAGCAGTTTCCTGGCCGGAGGTCTTGGGCCACCGACGTTGGGCATGAGTCTAGACAATGAAGAGGCTGTGACTGCTGCGTTCTTCCTGGCGTAACTCGCGTGACCCTTGAACGATAGTCTGTGGTCTATCATTACACCCAGGTATTTTAGGTACTCTTGGGAGGTCACCTGTGTGCCATTGACGGGGGCAAGCATATTCTCCACCTTTTTCCTGCTGCTAAGTAGGACTGCCTTGGTCTTGTGAGCCGGATGCCATTTTGCTGACTTCCTAGGCCGTTGATGCTCTCGGTGATTGCCTCTACGAGTATACAGGATACGTTCGAACAGTTTTCCAACTATATCCAGTAGGCAGTAGATGTCTTGTCTTTCGGCAACAGGACTAGTTTCTGGCTTTTCCACCTTGTCCCCAGCTATCACTGTCTACACTATCCTGCAATTCTTTATACGACCGCGCCTTGGCAGCCGCTATGCCGTGCTTGAGACTTGTGCGTTGCCTTCTGAAAGCCTCCATGAGCTCCGCGTGGTGGGTACTGCCTCTGGCTCGTTGCGCCGTTCTCCTAGTCCTGAGGCAATCAGACCGTAGTTGGCTTCGGGTGGCACTCCACCAGTACACAGGTGGTTTGCGGTGTACCTTCTTTTTCCTTGGCGTGGTTACGTCGCAAATTCTACCAAGCATAATCATGAGGCCAGCCATACTCTCTGCATCGCCATTTGGGATTTCCAGAGAATTGATCTGATAGGCCAGCATGACCTCATCGATCTTCCTAGTGTCCCATGCTTGCTCGGCTGTTCTACTCTGCCGTCTCCAAGGCGTGCAACGGGAGAGACTGAAGGAAATCAGAGCGTGGTCGCTCAGCGTTACGACGTCATGGATCTAGTTGTAGTTATCCACCAGCCCTCTGCTGACAAAGGTAACGTTAATAAAAGACGTACCCCTATCGTTGTTAAACCTCGGCTTCCGTCCGTCGTTCAGCAGTATCAGGTCCAGCATTCCCATGGCGTCTATCACTGCTCAGCCTCTGTAGTTGGATACACTGCTTTGCCCTCTCGCATGGTCCACAAGAACATCTAGAAAGACCTCCAACTGATGGGGGGTGTCGCTCGGCGGAGCATAGCAGCTGTGCATATGCACATGTTTTATCTTCGCATATTCAGTACCTCACATAGGTGAAGCAGCCAGTTCCTGGACGTGGAGAGAGGTGCAACACTTGATAGCTGATTTACCTGACTCGTCTAGGATCATGGAGGATTGTCCCTTTCCAGCTTGAGCTGTATTACGCTTATATGGACGCGCATTATGGTGCCTCTTCGCTCTGTACACCGGGCACGCAAAGTTATCCGTCGGGTGGTTTCTGTCCGCCCCGCTGCTGCAGATCAGGCATTTTGGTGCTGCAACACACCCCTTGCCTTGTGCACACTCTAACCCAATCTTAGACAGCAGTCTGCCCTGTCAGTCACCTTGCAGGTTGCTGATCGATGTCCGTAGCCCAGACACCTGTAGCATCTCGTGGGCCGATCGTTCTGGGTAATGCGATACCTTGACCATCCAACGGTTAAGGTGCGCTGTTTTAGGTCGGCTATCGCATCGTTCGCGTTCAATAGCACTGAGGCTATCTGCGTCCCATCCCGCATTCTGCGAAGGCCCCTAACATCCTTACGATTTATCTGTCACATGTCATTGTACGTCTCAAAAAAGCGGCCGTATCTGAAACGAGAAGTTGGACGAGGTGCTTCAAGGACTTGGCTTTGTTCCTTGCGTTAGTGAAGCTTTCATATATACACGAAAGGATGGACCTAATAGTTCGAACAAACAAGAACTGTACAATGTGAAGGCGCTTGTATCTGGAGCATTCGATGTGGTCGATAGCGGCGTTCTCGAACATCTCATGGGAAATCAAGCGCAATGGTGAGCTTGGCAGTCAATATTGTCCGCAAATGGTTTATTGAGAGTCTTAGCAATGAGCACGGTATGCAGAACTGTAAGCCGAACGCGTTACCCTTGGAGGCATTCTTTTAAGTAAAATGTAATGAAGAAAGCTGCCAACGTGTCAACCAAAAGGCGTATCAGTCATTGGCTCACTGATGTATTACGATATTTGAAGGGCACCACAGCGCTAAAGTTGCATAACTACGTGGTTATGTCGACGCGGACTGGGCTGGAGATAGCAGTGATCGGAAGTCCCTTGTCTGGTCCTTCTTCGCTGCAGGTGCTGTATTTACTTGGGAGTCCAAGAAGCAATCGGTCGTAAGCAGAGTACTACGGAGGCGGAAATGTGGCGCTTTCGTCAGCAGCTAAAGAAGCGGTGCATATTATGAAACTTGTTGATGAAATTGCTTTCGGCGATGTCCTGGCCGTGAAGATATACAGCTACAACCAGAGTGCACGGAGCCTTGCAGATAACTCAAAATTTCATGCGCGTAATAAGAACATATACATTAGGTGTCATCGTAAGAGAGGTTTGTAAAAGAATTTGAAAATTAAAATTGAGTATGTACCAACGGAAAGTATGATTCAGATGTGCTGAAACTAAAAGTTGTGTAAGGTTAAATATGCTAGTATGATGAGATTGCATTGAATATGTTTATTTTTAGTTTGAGTTTGTAATATTAGACATACAGCTTTGAGAAGGAGTGTTCAAAATATTAATATTACTGGAAACGCTGCATGTCCCCTTTTAAATTACGTCTGGCAACCCCTGACTAGAACATCGCTTTTGTGTAATCGATCAGTAATTTGCAATCTGTAGTCGAATGAAGTTATAATACATATACTAGATATCAAATTAGGATTCTTACATATTCTGTAGCACAAAGTTTTTTGGAAAATCGCTGGAAATTAATTAGAATTAGAAATTACGCGACAAATAAAATTATGAAAAAGTGTCCAAAAATTTTTGGCCGGCATGCCAGTAGGTATCACAAGGGGATTAACGCGCCACCAACGGTGATACGCGTCGCAATTGTGATACACTACTGGAAGTGCAACTACACTCTCCACGCAAGGGCGGCTAGAAACAGGCTCCTAGTTAGGTCATGTCTCTGCTAAGAGTGCTGACTAATCGAAGTTGGGCTGGAGCTGGTAGATCTCAATTTCCACATCTCCGGGCCGGACTAAGTTGTCATTCGACCCGTGCCGAGAGTCTGCCCGGCTGGGGGCCCAGGAAACAACTAGCCCAGTCGCTAACGGAGAGTCCGTGCAAGTGGCGGACCACCTGGTCTGGTAAGCATTACCCGGGTACTGCGGATATCTGCCCGTGTGGACCGCTTATTTCTCTGCAACTCGTGGGAACCATGAAAAATATATCCAAAAATACTAAAATACCGCAGGCCTTGACTGCGGGAAATGTCGCAAGACAGTTCAAGGACCGTCTCCTTGACGGGAAGCGGCCTGCTTCGGTGGTAACACTCCTAATCCTAAGTGTGCTCCTAATCAGAGTGTGCCAACGGCACAAGCACGCCCAGATGAGGGAGGGAAGAATCGGGCAGCCACACTGAGTCACTCGACTGCGATTCTCGACTCGACTGGTCAAAGCCGGCCAAGCGGGTCGGGCTAAAAACCCATTACCGCAACTTGGTCAGCCTGGGGCCCGGGCTGACCCTAACCGTAAGGGACTGAGCGGGTCCAGAACAAAGTGGTATCTTCGTTACCTTCAGCAGGGCAAGTCACCTGTGGAAGCTTTGTCGCGGGCCAAGACACCGCAGGCGCTAGAGCAAAGGCCCAACTCTGCTTCTTAGCGGGCAAACTCCACCCTGACGCCTACGACGGAAACGCCTAAGAGGCAGAAGGTGGAAAAGAACAGGCCACTGACTGCACCTTTCGATGGCCCAAATACCTCAAGGGCTGCAAAGGCAACTGAGGTACGCAAGCCATCATATGCGGCCTTAACTGGGACCGTTAAGGTAGCTGTCGTACCAGAGGGGTACCCCGAAGTCGTCCTCAGCAGTGAGAACCTCTCACAGCTCGAGGGCGAGCTACGGGAAGAGATAGTCCTCTCTGGTTGGGATTCTCCAATTAAGTTTGGAGGAATCCACCTGATAGTGGATTGCCGCAACGCAACCACTGCTGAGTGGCTGCAATTAGCAGTCCCCAGCCTCAGTAAGTGGAGCGATGTCTCCCTGGAGATAAAGATGGGCAACGACTTGCCATCGTCACTCAACATCACCATCTTCTGCCCCAGGACAGGAGACAAGACAACAAAGTGGATCACGGAATTGATCAAAAAACAGAATGACTTGTACACTGAAAACTGGCGTCTTATATCAGGAAGAATGAGGGTGGTGGATCGCTCCTCAGCCTTGGCATTAAAGAAAACTCATGGCCGAGATTATTTCTAGCGACCACAAGCTGAGCTTCAGAAGGCCAAGGAGATCAAAGACGGCTGATGATGATGAGGATCTCGATGCGACTGTCATCGATTTGGGGGATCACACCCCGATATCCTCTCAGGAGCTAGGCATGGAACTAGACCTGCGGTACCGGCGGATGGTGATCTGGGCATCAGCAACGCCGACGATGGAGTACAGGAATAGCTCAGGTTTACATCCATCGCGCCAAGGCTGCCTCGGCCGTGCTGGCAAGGATGTTCACCAAGCAACATCTTGGGCTAGCCCTGGTACAGGAACCCTGGTATAACGAGGAAATAAAAGGACTGTACGTGAAGAACGCCAAAGTTATTTGGGATTTATAGCTCTAGAGCCTGTATCCTGGCATGTAGAAGTATTAATTGTTATATACTTACAGAACTTCTCGCGCGGGACTGTGTACCGATCGTGTTAGAAGATGTGGGAGCAGCCAAGAAGAATGTGGTGGCATCGGCATACTTTGTCGGTGACGAGGCGTGCCCACCGCCCAAAATCACTGCACTGGTTAAACACTGTATGAAGATGCACTTACCCATCATCATTGGATGTGCTGCAAATGCACATCACGTGATATGGGGCAGCAGTGACGTGAACCAAAGAGGTGAGTCACTCTTAGAATTTATCTTAAATAACAATTTAGAAATCCTAAATGTCAGCAATGTTCCGACATTTGTTACTAGGGTAAGATCTGAGGTTCTGGTCATTAAACTTTCCAGCAGATCAGTGGCTTTGCATATAAACGACTGGCACGTATCTCCCTAGGAGTCAATGTCAGATCACCGAATTATTCGTTTTAACACAGGGCTTAATCTAGAATGTAGCGAGCGTAAGCGCAATCCCAGGAATACGAACTGGGAAGATCCAGTTACTGTGGTAATCGGGAAACTCCCTACCCCTCTAGAACTGGAGGCCAACGTAGAAGACATTAACTCGTGTCTTACTAACGCGTTTAGAGAAAACTGCTCCCTTGGCCGAGCCAAGAGGGATAAAGATGCTCCATGGTGGATCGACCAAGTGCAGAAGTTACGGAAAGCGACCAGGCGTCTCTTTAACAAAGCAAAAAGAGAAGGGAACTGGGATGCCTACCGGAAGAAGCTGGCCATGTATAACCATGAGATCAGAAGAGCCAAACGAAGGAATTATAGAACCTCCTGTGAGGCAATAGTAAACACATGTGAAGGCGCTAGACTGCACAGAGCTACTACTCGCAACTCACTTTCCGGGAAGCACGCTTCAAACGGATGGGAATACCTCGGTAACGGCACAAAGTAGACCGCGTGCTTCTGAATGGGCCAAAGCAAAATCAATAGTAACAACGGAGAGATTAAGATGGGCAATAGGTACATTCCAGACCTACAAATCTCCTGGTCCAAATAGCATTCATCCAAACCTGCTTCAACGAGTGCTAAGTCATCTCGCAGGACCGATCAGGAAAATACTGATTAGCAGCCTAGCTTCAGGACACATACCTACTGCCTGGAGTATAGCAAAAGTGGTCTTCATTCCGAAAGCTGGAAAGAAGGACATCACTGATCCGAAGTCGTTTAGACCCATCAGCTTGACATCGTTTTTGCTAAAAACGTTGGAAAAGCTAGTGGATGTCAGCATTAGAAGCACTCTGCTTGTGGAGCATCCGCTCCAACGGACGCTGCATGCCTACAGGGCGGGCAGATCAACTGATACTGCCCTATATCACCTGAAAAGCCTTATTGAGGATTCACTGACTCATAAGGAAGTGGCTTAATGTACCTTCTTAGGCATACAGGGTGCTTTCGACAATACCTCCCATGAGGCTGTCAACGCATCCCTGGCAAGAAGAGGACTAGATGCGACAACCAGCAGATGGATCAAATCACTACTGGCATCTAGGCGAGCCATGGCCACTATAGGAGGACAGTCGTCCACAGTATCTACCACAAGGGGTTGCCACCAAGGGGGTGTCCTCTCGCCACTCTTGTGGAGCTTGCTGCTAGACGAGTTGCTGGACAGACTGACCCGCAGGGGTATACTTTGCCAAGGCTATGCTGACGATATTGGCATTATAGCTAGAGGTAAATATGAGGAAACACTCTGCGACATCATTCAACTGGGCCTCAATATGACCAGCGAATGGTGCAAGGAAGTAGGCCTGAGCCTAAATCCTAGAAAAACTGTTATTGTTCCTTTCACAAATAGGTACAAGCTAGAGAGAATGAAGGCAATAAACCTGTCAAAATGTCGCATAGAGGTCAGCAATGAAAATAAGTATGTGGGGATAATCCTTGACTCCAAACTTAGCTTCAAAACTCATGTCGATAACACAATTGATAAGTGCGCCAGAGCACTTTACATGCGTAGAACCTCACCACGCATAATAAGATGGCTATACCTCATGGTAGTCAGACCCATACTACCCTTTGGGGTAATAGCCTAGCGTGATAGAGCACGCCTTAGCACCACTAAGGTGAAACTCCATAAGCTCCAGAGAATGACCTGCATAAGCATGACAGGAGCAATGCGTACCTGTCCCACTGCAGCCCTAGAAGTACTTATGGAGGTGAAGCCGCTTCATATCGTCATTGAAATGAAGCCACCCTTATAAAAATTGAGGAAGCAGAAAACAACTGCAACCTCACAAGTAAGGATGCTGAAAGCCTAAAAAGGAATATCCCTTTGCTAACGCAACCATGGGATGAAATGCCAGTTGAGCATAGGTTCGCTCAGAACTTCACCACTCATCTCATTAATAAAAACAGTTGGACATCCCTGGGGAAAGTACACCCCACGAAACCAAAAACAATAAAGTGGTATACAGACGGATCCCTCACCGACGAGGGTAGTGGGCTGGCGGCTGTAGGCCCCAGGTTAAAATACCACGAATCAATGGGCCGATACACCAGCATTTTTCAAGCTGAAGTCTGTGCTATTGGACGCTGTGCGGAGTTTAGTCTGCAAAGGAACGATCGTGGCAAGGACATTGCTATACTGTCTAATAATCAAGCAGCCATAAAGGCGCTCAGCAAAGCTAAGATAACATCTAAACTAGTAAATGAAGTAAGGACAGCCCTAGAAAAACTAGGAGCTGTCAACAAACACACAATAAGGTGGGTCCCGGGACACAATGAGCTAGCGGACAACCTAGCCAGGAAAGGGGCAGAGAACCCTCTAATTGGGCCCGAACCCTTCTGTGGTGTTGGTCACCACAGAGTACGGGGCTTACTAAAGTTACTAAAGGAAGAAAAACGTCTGTACTTCTGGGAACACCTACCAGGACTTAGGCTGTCTAAGATTCTCCTCCGTGATTATAACCATAAAAGGTTCAAGACCTCAATGACACCCAGGTAAAACACCGTGCGCATTTTGACTGGCCTTCTTGCGGGGCATTGCCGACTTCACAGCCATTTGCACAAGATTGGCATTGCAGACAGTGAACTCTGTCTCTTCTGCTGCATGGAGAGCTCTGCACATATTATATGTGATTGCATGGCGCTTGCCATCAAGAGGAACAGACTCCTGGGCATGTATGTAATCTCACGGGAAACTATTGCAGCTCTGAACCCCAATAACATTTATGAAGGGGTAGTACAATAGATCCGACTGGGTCGCAGTACATCTACAAATCCACTTAATAATAATAATAATAAAATCCCGGCTTAGCGGTACATCTGCGTAGTGCGTTACCGCTGATCTGCTTGGTATTGCACGTACGAGTTGAAAAGCCTTTAAACTCTCGCAATAAAAAAACCTCAGGAAACTATTTAAGCACGATCCGAAAATTATTGATGTGTTCACATATCGCTGCTGTAGACGATCCATCCATAGCATCTCGATAGCTTTCACTGGTGACAGCGATATGTTTATCTAATTTGAGCTATATTAAGATTTTAGGTAATGAAATCATTGGCATGAAATCATAATGTTTGCGAACAATTTTTCCAATCCTCTTAATTCCCGGAAAAAGGGGAAAGTTAGATTAGCTTAAATAGAAAATCCACCTGGATTCGCTGCGTAGTATTTGGCATTTGCGTAGTATTTGGCATTTGAACAGTGGTCGGGGTACTACTGCTCGTACCCTCAGTCCCTAATTCTTTGAGAGTATTCCTTAAAGTGGCATTTCAGCATGCTTCTCCTCATAAGCCATGTCGTCGACAGGGTTTTCTCATCTTGTTTCTTCTGGTAGGAATGCAGCTCTTCAAAAGGCGCACAAAACGCATATAATTAAGTGTTATTATGTGCTGGGACCGACTGAATGTCAAACGAAACGATTCTATAGAATTTAGCAATATATAGCACAAGATACCGTTTTCTGGTCATGGAAAAATATTAGGCTAAGGCTTTGTAAGTGATACGATACATATTAATATAAGCGGATAGGATGCGATTCTAAAGGAATATCCCATAGGATTGCATATTTCGTCCGTGTTGTTTGAGTGACAGATGTCAAATGTTATATTAATTTCGTCCTCCCAAACCACCATGGCAGATTACAGTGTCGAGCAGCACGTGCAAATCATAAAATTGTTTTATAAAATGGATCTTCAGTTCGAGCAGCGTATTTGGGACCGGTACTCAGCTAGTGGAAATGTAACCTCAAAATTTCATAATTTATCTAGAATAACGATATGTATTCTAAAAAAAATTAAAATTGGTCAAAAGTGTGGGCGTGACCGTTATGGGTGTGTTTCAGGTCTAAGGAGGGGAGTGGCCAAAGTTCTTTTGGTATACCGAAAAAATTGGCAAGACCAACAATAAATCGAAGAAAAATCGAAAAATTTGCAAAATTAAGGGCGTGGCAGTTTTGGGTGTTTGGCAGTTTACAAGACTAACAAAAATATGAAAATCTAAAAAAAAATTCAAAAGTGTTGGCGTGGTAGATTTGGGCGTTGGAGTGGGAGTAGCAAAAAGTTTTTTCGCAAATCGATAGAAAACTACAGGACTAATAAAAATATACATTGTTTTAATTTCTTTTGTTACGACCTTTCTGTTGAAATGGTCGCCACCGAATGCCGCGTCTGGCGCGCTCTCATTTTCTCATACTCCGTGGGTACTTGTGTGCGTGAGCTAAATATATAATCTTATTGCTTAATGCTAGCTTATAAGTAGGACCGAGATGACAATATGATTCTTGTGTGTGTGGTAGAGTGGGCCTCTTGAGTATTCATCCTACCACAATTATATCAACATGTCATGTGTTGGGAGACCTCAATACGTAGTTCACTCGGACCGCATTAAATCGGTCTAAAAAAGCGTCTCACTCTTTGCCTTGCGGCGCCTTAATTGGTATGCAAGCCTTATATTACCTCCTTATTCCAGTAGACTACTTTTAATTAATTAACCTTCCCTAGATAACCATATAACGATGCTTGGAACAGTCTTTATTTGTAATCCTATTCGTGATTAAGTTGATTGTCCCGACTCGGTTAGTCGGCTAAGCTTCTCTTCAGATTCACTAGAAATTACATACCCCTAATACCCCTGAGTCATTGTAGATCTAACTATAAGTTGCATGGCCCCTACAGAGCATTATGTTCTGACTATGATTGACTTAATTCTACTCTATCCTATGTCTCTGTAATCTTGACTCTCTGCTGTTCTTAAAGCAATCAGTTCTTCCTTCCTTTTAGCACATAATAAGATCTAACAAGTATATTTATGATATTTATTATTTATTTATTATATATATTTATTATTGTATTTATATAATTATTTTTATTACATTTATTACTATTATATATATATATATACATATAAAATTCTCGTGTCACAGTTTTCGACACGATACTCCTCCGAAACGGCCTTACCGATTTTGATGAAATTTGTTACGGTATCTATGAAATTAGGCCAACATTTATTTTTCATCCTCCCTAATGTTAAATTATTTTCTTATTCTTTAGAAAAAATTTGTAATTTCTGTCCTTCTATGATACAAAAATTCATACAATCTGCAATTTTAACCCTTCTACGATTAATATTTTAATTTTCTTTGAAAAAAAAATTTTTTTCTATAGAACTTATACTTTGGTTATAATTTCACAAATTAAAACTAATCATTTCAAAACAGCGGCAAAAATCCTGGCCCTAATTTCATCATTAAATAATTTCATTAATCATAGATATGTTCGTTACAGTACAGTGAGCAATTCCAAGAAAACGTAAGGGGACTAAATTAAGTCGCAGTACAAGTAATGCTCGAAACTTACTAAATAGAAGATACCTAAGAACGGAAGAACAAATCCAGCAATAAAATACTGATGCACGTGTCAGAATGGCGCAATTGCATCAAGAAGAGCCAGAAGATACACGAGCTGAACGCAATGAAGTCAGAAGATTAGAACAACGACAGTCACGCCGTTTCACTGTCAATAAACGAAAACAAATGACCAACGACGACAACAGGTACATCGCATTTATATGTATCTAATTCATTTCTGTATCTTGCAGTATGAGCCCGATATTGAAGATTTTGCTCATTCAAAAGTGGTAATTGGTGCTATGGACACGGAATGTTCGCATTGTCATGCTCTAAAATTCAAAAATGAGCCAGCTGGGATGTGTTGCGCGTCAGGAAAAGTGAAACTGCCTGAAATTGAAACACCACCTGAATCATTGAACGGCTTACTTATCGGCACTTATCCAGATTCTAAGGTATTCTAAGTCAATTCGAAGATTCAATTCATGCTTTCAAATGACATCGTTCGGAGCAACAAATATACTCCGAAATGCTAATGCGAATGATCGATCAACAATTCAATTATACATTCAAAATCAGAAGCCAATTTTATCATAAAATGGGCTCATGGAACCACATACATATGTAAATTTTTACAAATCTGCTTTATGGGCGGCGATTAGTCATTCAAAAATAAATGGAAAACCTGATAGAAAACATGATTTTAAATGGCAAGTTCAGAGGTGAAAATATACAAATACCACGGATTCCTATTATACCTACGATGTGCCAATTCAATTCAAACGTATTCAGTTTCCGATTACGATGTCTTTTTGTGAATTAGATTTGAGAACATAATTTTTTTCATACGGACAATTATACGTTGCATGCTCTCGAGTGGGTAAACCATCCAGTTTGTTTTTGTTAGCAAAAGATGGACGATCATAAAATATTGTTCACGCTATAGCATTAAGAGATTGATATTGTTTAATAGTGTTACTGTCGAAATTGTTTAATTAATGATATATAATTTTAAGGAATAAAGTATAATAACTAATAACTCTCATCGTTCACAGCGCTCCATGCTTTTTTCACGCACACACTACATTCTTACATACATACAATATCACATTCTAACATTCTAAATTAAATAAGTGGAGCGTCATGTATTCTTTTGCAAATGGAAGCCGCACTCTATGCAAAGGGGGATTTTTCTTGATTTTTAGACGCTTCAGGTGCTCTGCATTTCTGACCGTACGCTGAAAAGCTTGCTTTTACTCCGGCCAATTCCTTGATCTTAGCAGCACAGTTAGTCAAATTCGATGCAGTACTAGCAATTTGGCGCACTGATTGTTTTGATAGTGCCATTTTTTCGTCTTTGAAGTTATTTCCATATACCTTTGGATCCTTCAAATATCTGTCAACAGTTCTAGACCTGCGATTTATTTGCTTGACTTTGTTCCAATTCCTTGCGAGTGAAGAAAGTCTCCTTTTTGGCGTTCCAATAAGCTCATTACAGCAGCTGTTCCCATTTTTTCTTCAAATAATGCTGGAAACATTTTATTTTGTTATATTTATTGTCCACGCGATACGAAGAATTTTAAGACGCGTCAAAATCAATGAACAACCAAAAACACTGATTTCTGAAATTTTAAAAATTTTTCTATTGTACAGTTCTTTTTTTGCAAATCAACCAGCTGTGATCATTTTTCGAACCAGATACGAAAAGCATTTTGGACAATTGGAACAAGCATGATAAAAAAAAATCGACTTTGTTTAAAAATACCTAAGATCAGCAGTATCAACTGGTTTCGAAAAAGAATTGGCATTCATCACCTTATCGCCTTAGTTCAACGAAACGGGATCTGATCGGCGTCACAAAAGAGAATCAGAATCCTAAAGAAAAGTCTGCTACCTTCTATTCACTATGTGATAGCTCTCTAGTGATAGACTACGGAAAGTTTTATAGCGTTAACGTTAATGCAAGCCTGCCGCTTAGTGTGTTGCGAAATCAATAGTATACCGACGTTAATCGTTGTTAGGTGGCGCTTATCTTCGAAATCCCTGGCTACACTGCCCGCTTAAATCGGCATTGCTACTTCCTGTTCATATAGGTGTTCCCATGTTTTGCCGATTGCTCCCCACATTGTGACCGCGTGTTGAAAATCCATTTCCTATCGATCGACCGCTGATATCGCACACCCTCATCACAATTTTCGCCACTGGTTTGATGCCGACTGTCGTGTTTCGTTTTCCTCAATAACAGCTTTATGGTGTCTTCCTTGCTCCTGATGTTGGCGACCACTGCTTTGATCCCTGCCATTTTCACGATGTCCCTACCCACTCGTCGTCGGTTTTTCGTTTACTCGCCTCAAAACACCGCGTTTCCCGTCCCATCAACCTGAAGCTCCTCCTGCTCCTTGAGCAGGATGACGTTGGTCCCCTCCATTCTGGGTCCTTGATCTGCACTATTAATTTGGGCGCCAAATGTAACGAACTGTTTTCGGCTAGCTCAGAGTTTGTTTGTTCGTCCCACCAAGTTTATATTTTGGGGGTACGGTGTTTCAGAAACAGTAATCGCCGTCTGCTGCGGGCAGTTGCTCCGTCTAGTTCACGGTGTCCAGCGCGGTACCGATAGTTCACGGTCTCTCCGCTTTGTCGGGGTTCAAGGTCCACTACTGCTAACCTTAACCCATCTCGCATTACTGCCTTCATCGCTGTTGCCCTGCAGCTATCCTGCTCCCGGATTTATGGGGAGTTTTAAGCCTCTTTTAGGGGCCTTTAATCTGGCCCTTCAGAAACGCAACCCGGCAGTTTCTGAAGGGCCAAATGGGCCAACTAATCCGGACAGGACGAATTACTGCACTGAAACCACTGCAGAGAAATCGGGATCTTTAACAATACCACGCTGGATACAATTTACTACGATCAATCCGTGGTTCTTACCATTCCGATTGCTCCGAATCCTTTTTAGCTGACGATTAGATTAATATTTGAGGGTTTACGGCGTTTGTGGAGTAAGAAACAGAACTAGGGACAACGCAAGAATGAAAGTGTAAAGAAATCAAAAAATCCATGAAACTCAAAAGGTGTACAAATTTTATTAAATATATTGTAAATAACCGCTCGATTTAGCAAAAGCAAAGATAAATTTGGAGCTCTGAAAAAATCCCGGGAGTTCGTATTAAAATCAGACATCTTGTTTTGCTCGTGTCGTAACTTGACAGAAATGTGTAGGATTCTATGACCAAAGGTTATACTAAATTCGTTGGGCAGTATGTAACATGTAAAAGAAAGCATTTCTGTCCCTTTAAAGTATATATCATTGATATTGATCAGGATCAATAGCCTAATCGATCTGGGCATGTACATCTATACGTCTGCAAGATCGTCGAGATCTCGGTAACTAAAACAGCTAGAAAGTTGAGACAAGGCTGCGCAAGTTTGTTTAGAACGTTGCCATGCGCACTCCAACGCCCACAAAAGGCCAACTAGCTGAGTAACTAACATTGTCTACGGGTATCCATAGTCGAGGTCTCGACTATACCGTTCTCCACCGTTAACTAAACAAAACCTAGAAATGTTTTTGGTTATGGAATAACTATTGCATTCGATGTGTTAATTTAAAGTTTTGAATTTTTAATATGACTTATTTTGTGCCTTATTGGATATTAGGTATCTGCCTTTCATAATGTTTGCCAGAAGATCTCTTGCACGCATACGCGACAGTAAACCACTGACAATATTTTTTAACAATAACGTTTTCAAAATGTTCACGCTCTAATGTTAAAATACCTGCTTTAAGGTCAGATGTTGCAAACAAAAGCACATAAAGCACATAAATGTTTCTTTTTTTAGTGCTTACTATAAACCGCAAGGCTCGAACCGCCGAATTTGAAGTGAATACACTTCAGTACCAAACCCTTAAGGAATCCTCAGGGAGTCCGCTGGAGTCTTGCGGAAATCCCGGGGATTTTCCCTACAAAGCGGAGAAAAATTTCCGTACAACAGGCCTTAGTGGCAAGGAATTCGATATTCCCTGAGGAATTCAAAAAATAAGAATGGTTCCTTCCCGAGGAATTCCCAATTAATTTCTAAGGAATTAAAAAGAAATTCCCGGAGAATTCCTGGGGATTCATTAGGGAATTTCGAAAATAACTGTAGGGAAAACCACTGTAAAATCCCAAATAAGAAGACTTTACTCGTTGAGTTTTTGTAAGAAACTGATTTTATTTGGAAATATCTTCGGTTTAAATAGGTGACATGAGAATCGCATCTTAAAGTAAATGGCCTACGCAGAGGCCTAAGTAAATAGTCCCCGCCTTATCGAGGTCCCACGCTCGGGCACATCTGCCTATCTTGAGCGGCGAGGACCTTATCTGTGGTCTCCCACTAAGGGACTATTTTAGGAGGCGGGGAACGATCTCAAGTGACTGACTCATGTAGTGTGCACTTAAATTACATGTTTTTGAGCAATGCACCCATGTCGCCTTAGATAACAAAATCCTAAATATAATTTATCGCTCTCGATTCATTTACATAAGATATGAACGGAGCCCAAAATTGTAAGTCTTTAAATATATTCGTGTTCATGTGTGAACATTCTGCCAAAGGGCCAGCAAGCTGAGATGTACATTAGTATATTAGTTGCATTTATAACAGTAGTGGACTGTATTTATTTGATATATGTTCATTTATTTTGCAACTAAGATTTCAATGGGCCTAGTTTTTCTGGCTTTTAATTTTATTGGATTACAATTATGGTTTATATTATTTTTAATTCAACAATTTGTACTCAATTAACTTATTTTAAACATTTTGCTTTTTCTATGTAGAAGTACATTTTCTATTAAACAACGATATAGTGGACTGTATATTTTTATTTGTTATATTATTTTATTGTTTATTTACTATTGATATTTATAGTACTGGCAACGGACCTGCAAAGGTTATTGCTTGCATTCTTTGTTGCACAGCACATTTCCGTATGAAATATATTATTAATACTATCATTAGTATTAAAGCAATAATTAATCCAGCATGTCCGGAAATATGATGGAAATGTAAATCTTTCAATTTTTGATGGTTCTCTTTCATAAATTTAATTTCATTATTCAATCGTTCAAATTCCTCAGTATGATTTAATATTGATAGTTTCAGCGGATCCCAAATAATCTTCGGCGCTTCACTAACTTCTCCTATATAAGGTGTTGATAATAATTCTTCACTTTCGGACTGAATGTTATGGTGGGCAACTAGAATTTTATCGTCGGTTCTTGCCGTACAATATGGCGCAATGCTTAAAACTCCTTGCTGAGGCAAATCAAACAATTCAATTTGAGAGCCAGTACATTGCAGACGGACTTTGAATTCGCAGGAACCTTAAACAACCAACTACTTTTCTTTTCTAACTCTACCCAGTAACTTTTAGAGTCGACTACTGTTTTATAGATGCAGTTCGCCGCTTTATCTGGCTTTAGAGGCTGAATCTCACATGCATTATCATTCGCTGAATTCCAGGGCCAACTTCCTTTGCATATTCTCTTATTTAGTTGCCATTTCTGACATTGATTTAATGTGGCTTCCGTCATTATGTGATAGGAATCTATCTCAAAATTATAAATTAAATATTCGGACGTTGTATGCACCATTATTATCCGATCTTCATTTCGAATTGGCACCGGAATAAGCCTGAACAATTTGGATGGATGCCTGCTAAACAGAGGCACTTTTGCACTAATGATCAATTTATCGTCGATGAATAAACCCCTGGCTGTTAACAGTGTATACACCTCCTTAAGTTCCGTACCTGACCGTTTTCCTGGAATTACTAGGTTCTCCGAAAGACTCTGCTGAATTTTGGCAATTTCTTTTTTAAGCTGATTTGGCCTGAGAATATTTGTATTTAGCCTACCGTCAACAGGCTTATAATGCCTGCTTGAATTTTTTCGCCTTCTTCAATCAATGAGTGTAGCTGTTTCGTAATCATAAAGAATTTTATTGATTCCTTATAAACATAATAATTTTCTTTAAGAACTTCTGTCATGTTCTCAATTCTTATTTGCATACTTCTAAAATTGGAGTTAACATCTTCTGTTGTTCTCTTAATTTCCTTTTTCCATTTATTCCTTTGCTGGAGCGTATGCAAATATTCACTTTTCCACTTAACCCAGAAATCTTTCTTCATTTTTTGGATAAGTCTCCACCTATCCAAATTTCCGATTTTTTCATCTTCCATTGGTTCGACTATTTCTAAAGGTGGTCTTCCAATTAAAAAATGACCTGGTGTTAAAACTTCTTGTTGGTCCTTCTCACTAACTATAGTGTATAATGGCCTTGAATTTAAGCATGCTTCTATTTGACATAAAAGAGTTGACATTTCTTCGTAAGTCAAAATAGTGTCGCCGATTATACGCTTTAAATGGTATTTCATTGACTTAACTCCAGCTTCCCAAATACCTCCGAAGTGAGGTCCTGCCGGGGGAATAAAATGCCAATCAATCCTGTCCTTTTCAAGCTGCGCTGCAATCGTTATATTTTCTTGTATTGCATTAAATAACTCTTGATCTAATTTTCTTGCAGCTCCTACAAAATTTGTTCCGTTGTCTGAATAGATATTGGAACATTTTCCCCGTCTAGCAATAAATCTTCTGAGTGCTGCTAAAAATGCGTCTGAAGTTAGATCGCTTACCATTTCTAAGTGTATGGCTTTGGTGGCCATGCAAACGAATACAGCAACGTATCCTTTAAATGTTTTTTGGCCACGATTTTTTGAACATTTAACATAATAAGGACCTGCGTAATCTATTCCAGTATTAAGAAACGGGAATGTCATCGTCACTCTATATTTTGGCAAGTTACCCATTATTTGCTGAGCTGTATTTTGTTTATACCTTGCACACGTTACACATTCTCTTAAATACTTTTTCAACGAATTTTTCAACCCGAAAATCCAATACTTTCTTTGGATATAGTTTCGCATTAGGTTTATCCCTCCATGCAATGTTTCCTTATGAGCATTTTTTATTAATAAGCTTGTTAGGTGGCATTTTTCTAAAATGATTGGATGTTTAACATTAAATTCTGCATTGGAATTTTGCAATCTTCCTCCAACTCTTAGAACCCCATCCTTGTCCAAAAATGGATTCAATGACAATATTTTATTATTTGTCTTGATTTCCTTTTTGATTTTAAGGCACTTTATCTCTTGCCTAAACTGGTATTCTTGTTGTTTCTTAATAACAACTGTTTCCGCTATTCTTATCTCCTTTACTGAAATAATTGATGAATAGGCTTTATTTCTTGTTTTCATCTGCACGAATCTATTTATGTATGCTATTATACGTATAAGTTTTTCTATACTGGAATACCTTTCTATTAATTCGTAAATAGGATCATCTATTTTGTCATTTAATACCGTATTTATTAAGACAGGTTCTTCTACAGACTGCTGCCGAGGCCAAAGTTCTTTTGGGTCTGCTAGCCATTTCGGACCTTTCCACCAAAAATCACAGTTGATCAACTGGTTAGAATCCACTCCCCTGGATGCTAAATCTGCTGGATTATCCTCTGACTTAACATGATTCCATTCAGTATTTTTTAATTTCCGAATGTCATCCGTTCTTCTTTTTATAAATTTGATCTTACTTTGACCACTGTTAATCCATGCTAAGGTAATCGTGGCATCACTCCAAGCATAGATCTCCATTATATTGTCAATTGATCCTTTTAGTCTTTGGATTAATTCACTAAGCAGGTGAGCTGCACACAGCTCGAGTTTGGGAATTGTCTTCCTATTTTTTATAGGGTTGACTCTACTTTTGCTAGCTATTATATTAACATGAGGTCCTACTTTAGCATAGACTACTGCAGCATATGCTTTTTCGGAGGCGTCCGCAAATCCGTGAATCTGAATGACTGAAGAACTGTTTGAATTAATCCACCTTGGGATTCGAATATTCTCTAACAATAATAAATTTTCTTTATATTTTTCCCAATAATTTTTATCTTCTATGGATAATTCCTGATCCCATTCACTTTTATTTATCCAAAGTTTTTGAATAAAAAGTTTTCCTGAAACCGTGACTGGTGCCAACCATCCTAACGGATCAAATATTTTTGCTAGCGTTGATAACACAACGCGCTTATTTATATTTTTTGATTCATCATTACAATTTACGCTGAACTTAAATAAATCCTTTTGAGGTTCCCATTTTAGTCCTAAAGTTTTAACACATTCATTTTCGATAATATTGAGAACCTTATTGTCCCCTGTGTCCTCCACAGTGGTTAATATTTTGGAATTGTTGGAAATCCATTTCCTTAAGTTGAATCCAACTTTCTGCAATTCATGGGGAATTAATGTTATTAATTTATTAGCTTCTTCTACCGAATCAGCTCCAGTCATTAGGTCATCCATATAGAAATCATTCCTAATTATTGCACTAATAACTTGGTTTTTACATTTATCTGCAATATCTACCAGAACCCTGGTAGCCAAATATGGTGCAGATGCAGTTCCGTAAGTGACTGTGGTTAATTTATATGTTTTAATTTTTTCTTTTGGAGAATTTCTCCATAAAATATATTGATATTTTTGATCATTATTATCTATTTTAATTTGTCGGTACATCTTTTCAATGTCTGCCGAAACAACAAATTCCCATTTTCTCCATTTAATAATAATGTCAAAAATATCTTTTTGAACTCGTGGCCCAACCCACATTATGTCGTTCAAACTTTTGTTATTCGTAGTTTTTGCTGAAGCATCAAAAACTACTCTCAATTTGGTCGTAAGGCTTGAATCTCTAATCACTGCCTGGTGCGGTAAAAAATATTTGCCTTCATCACTCACTTCAATCATGTGTCCTAAATCCATGTATTCATTCATGAATTTAGTGTAGTCAACCTTAAGTTTTTCATTTCTTTTTAGTTTTTTCTCCAGATTCATGTAACGAGCTATCGCTTGTTTCTTTGAATCTCCTAAGGTGACATCCTCCTTGAATGGAATTGACACAATGTATCGCCCATCTGAATCTTTTTTTGTCGTTTTGATAAATTTATTTTCACAGATTTCAGACTCGATATCATCTTTTTCTTCTTCTTCCACTTCCCAGTAGCGATCTAACTCTTTTATTTCTATTGTTGTGGCTACAATGGTTTCTTTTCCTTTGGATTTTTTACATCCAGAAACTATCCACCCGAAATCAGTTTTTTGCCCAAGGAGACCGTCTATTTTTATAACTCCATTTTGCAGAATGTGAGTATATACGTCTGCTCCAATGATTAAATCAATGCGACCCGGTTTATTAAAATCGGGGTCGGCTAATTTAAAGTTCTTCCATTTTTTCTGATCAACATTAATCGTGTTGACTGGAAGTGCCTTCATAAGTTTTGGGAGAATAATTGCTTCAATTTCTAAATTTTTCGGAGAATTTCTTATCGAAATAACCGCTTTGTGCTTGGAGATGCACGTTCCTGTGGAAGATACTCCACTTATTTCAGTATGAGACCGAAATTTTTTCAATTTTAGAATCTGTGCAGACTCTTCTGAAATAATTGTGCTTTGAGAGCCACTATCAATCAATGCTCTTAATTGTTCAAAGCCTCCATACCTCGACTTTACTTGAATCAAGGCCGTGGCCAACAAGGCTTGACCTGTTGTTCTACACGTATTCACTTTTTCTGGATTATGACCTGCAAAGTGAAGTAACGTGTGGTGAGGTTTACGACAAGTCGAACAAAGCTGCTCGCTTATACATTTTTTACCAAACGGATGCCTCAGACATCTTAGGCAAATCCCATTTTTTCTTACCCAGTCAGACCGTTCTGCTGGATTCATTATTTTAAATTTATGGCATTGAATTAAATAATGCCCTGGTAGTTTGCAATATGCACAATTGTCACTATAATTTTTATTCTTGTTATTATTAATCATTTTCTTTACAGGTTTTACTTCCTGTGAGAATGATGATATAGAATTGAGCCTTTGCTCTAAAAAGTCCATGACATCAGAAAGTGCCTGTATTTCTTTTGTCTTTTTAACATGGCTTTCATATAAATTGAGTGATTCTTTATTGAATTTCCGAAGAATTATGTGAGCGAAAATTGCATCCACATCTTCTGGTAATTGTGCCTTTAATTTTATAATATAAATTGACTCGTTAATCGTGTCAATAAATGTCTTTATTTGCTTATTGGATTCTAAATTTAAATTTGGCATATCCATAAGCCTATTCATATGATCTGAGAATATGTTTCTTTTATTCTCATATCGCTTGGTCAAAAACTCCCAAGTGGCTTCATAATTTTCTCCAGAGCCGAGCAGTAAATGAGTAACCACATTTCTGGCTTCTCCTTTTAATGCTGACTTTAGATAATTAAATTTGAGAGAAGGACTGAGATCCTCTCTCACATGTATGAGCTCTGTAAAGAGTTCATTAAAAAGATCCCATTCTTTGGAATCACCAAAGAAGGTGGGAATCTGTATTTTAGGCAGGGTTGGTAACTCCTCCGCCTTAACAACCGTCGACATTTCAGCTTTATTTATTGTGCCACTGAGTCGACTATTAATGGCTGTAAGAATATTTTGTTTGTCAAATTCAAGTTCGCTAATTTCTTCTTCGAATAGCGAACTCTCAAAATGACTATTCACCTGTTCAATCAGGTTATCTATTTTATGCCATAAAAATTCAATTTTATTTTTCCTTATTTTAAGGAAATCTGGACTACTGTCTATTAGTTTAGACGTATCTTCTAGATATACTCGAAATTGGCCAACATTATTACGAAATGCCTGCTCTACTTTTAAAGCGTTGTTTTGTGCTATACCCTCTTTTTCAGGGTGACCACGCATTTCAAGGTTTAATGTAGGGGGAGGGTTTGATTTAGGGACAGTGTTTGATTTAGGGAAAGTGTTTTCTACCGACTCGCCCTTAATTTTTTCATTTTTATTTTTAATTTTTTCTAACACCATCATTATTAAATCATACTGCTTCGCGTTAAAATATTCATGATCGACAACGCCGATCTTTAACAAATTGCTATGATTAGCAATGAAACATTTTTGAAGCTCATTTAATTTTAGAATTTCTACATCTGTTAATGTTGGTTTTACTTCCAACTTTCTAATTTCCAAAATAATTTCGGACTGCTTCTTAAGGAATTGAATAGTCTTTTCTGACATCATTTTGAAAATTTTTTGTAATTTCTTAATATATATAGTACGTGTATATGTATTTTATATGTATTTATATATATATGTGTGTTTGGATAAACAGAAAATTCTTGTTTTGACTTAGCTGATGTCGTTGTTGTTGCTGCTGCTGTTGCTGCTGTTGTTGCTGCTGTTGCTACTGCTGTTGCTGCTTCTGCTGCTGCTGTTGTTGCTGCTTCTTCTGCTGGTAGAGGCTCCTTTGAATTTGACTTCCTTCTCTTCTTTAAGGCTCCGTCGATGTTTAAAGATGATTTTTTTTTTGGCACGTTTTATTATTTTTGTAGTCCAGTCAGATTTTTTGTTTTTTAGCCATTTATTTCGGCATTTATGCTCTTTTGGCATATACACTGCACTCTATTTATGAGCTGATTTAATGCTATTAGAGCATTTATAAGGCACTGTTTTCAGGCACTTTTTTTATTTAATTTATGCTCTTATGGCATATACACTGCACTCTATTTATGAGCTGATTTAATGCTATTAGAGCATTTATAAGGCACTTTTGTTATGCACTTTTTAATTTCACAATTGCTGATGTATGGCCTCAAGCACGCCTTACCACAATTTATAATGGTACACAAAGCAACCTTTAGCTATAGACTATAAGGTGCTTGTTTTAAAACATAAAAGATTCTTTTGTATCTTTTGCTTTTTATATTTATACTCTGTTCCTTACCTTTGGTAGGGGGAAACAAGAGTCACTTATTTTTGCTACCTTTAGCTGTAAGATGCTTAAAGGAGCTGGCCTTTCTCTGAGTTCCTTACCTTTGGTAGGGGGAAACTGCAGAGTCGATTAAAGGCTCGATTGACCAAATGTAAAATCCCAAATAAGAAGACTTTACTCGTTGAGTTTTTGTAAGAAACTGATTTTATTTGGAAATATCTTCGGTTTAAATAGGTGACATGAGAATCGCATCTTAAAGTAAATGGCCTACGCAGAGGCCTAAGTAAATAGTCCCCGCCTTATCGAGGTCCCACGCTCGGGCACATCTGCCTATCTTGAGCGGCGAGGACCTTATCTGTGGTCTCCCACTAAGGGACTATTTTAGGAGGCGGGGAACGATCTCAAGTGACTGACTCATGTAGTGTGCACTTAAATTACATGTTTTTGAGCAATGCACCCATGTCGCCTTAGATAACAAAATCCTAAATATAATTTATCGCTCTCGATTCATTTACATAAGATATGAACGGAGCCCAAAATTGTAAGTCTTTAAATATATTCGTGTTCATGTGTGAACAACCACTGACAATTGGAAAAGTCTCGAAATTCTGATTTTCTCGGGAAAATACACGTTTTTAAATACATAAAAATACAGATATATACAAAAATGTTATAAAATAATCATTAAGAATAGTAATTATGATAGTTTATCAATTTGGGACAGAATACTTACCAGTTTTATATGTCTCACTTGAACAAAATGAGCAAACACCACTTGAAACGGGCCACGATCGAATGCAAATGCAGAGGAAATAGGAATACGGAAATAAAACGAAAATTCTGCAGGCGCGATCCAGGGTATTTCCCAAAAAACTAGAATTATTTTAGAGTTAATCTAGTGTCATTGGTATTTCCGACCAAAAGGATGTATTGTAATTAGAATTACATAGGGCAAATAAGTAAGTATAGCGACCGTTTAATTTCTTACATTATGTTAATCTTATCTTAACATAAAAAATATATACATATCCCACAAATTTTTAGAGCGGTAGTCAGAGCTTTATACCTAGCTTTGTTTCTTGACTCTGATTTTGTCTTCTCTCATCTCTCTCGAAATAAAACAACAAATTCGACCTGCGAGCATAGGCAGCAGCAGCGACACAGTATAATCAAAGACCCTAGAATAACAAGATGCGTAACGCCATACGATTTTTTGGCACACGATTTTTTCGCCGTGGCTCTAGAGGTGGCTCCAGGCTCTCTCGAATTTTTGTTAGAGAGCGAGAGAGCGGAGAGCGCTACAGCGAACAGCTCTTTTCAACGCACAAAGTGATAGCAGACAACTGTATGTGTGCACACGTATGCTCATGCATTGTAAATTTGACAAAATATGCCCTTCACCTTACAAGTTCTTTGACTTTAAATCTATATTATTTTTGATCAATTGGCACCATGCGAAAAATTCTTGTTTTGCATTGCCTTAACGTTATTTTTATTTGAAAATAGATTAGAAATAGCCAAATATATGTACATATTATCACAAAATAAATTTCAAAAATTACTTTATATTAGAATATTTGTCATTATAGTATTGCGGCGCGTGAAATTAATTAATAAGGCAATGATTGTTGAGTGCTTGTGTCCGCACTTCGTGCCTCAAGATATGAAAGCAAAGACACTAGAATAATTCTAGTGTTTATGATATGACTTTTGCAATAAACAGTTATCATATTTAATTATTTAGTATATTTATTAAATCATTTGACTTAATATGATGTAACATTAACATTAAAAGTGTTTCAAAACAAGTATTTCGCTTTTAAAAAATTGTCAGATGAGAGACAAATTAGAATTAAACATAAATATAAATGTCTAAACGGTAGCTAATTCGAGCGGCGATTTTAACAAACAAATTTAAAAAGCTTTAAAATTATAATAGTCAGGGCGCGAATTTTTAAAAATTTGTTTATTTTATAATATTGCTAGGAAATTGGCAAAAACTACCCTAATATGTACCATCTAAATTCGTTTCTTCGATCAGAATTGATTTCGGCCCGAAAATCGTCTTCTAGCACAACACGCACACTTATACGCGTTCTCGTCTCTTGTTTTTACTCACACAAGCAAGCAAATTATATTTTTAGATTTCTTACGCTCTCAGCGGGAGTGAGCGGAAAGAGAGTAATTTTGGCCGTCACCAAAAAAGTGGCTGCATAGTGCCAAACCAATGTATGGCCGTTACGCATCTTGTTATTCTAGTGTCTTTGGTATAATTACGTTTGCCTTCTGTGTTCGAAACTTTTAAAGAAGATGCATGTGAATAATTTTTTTTTAGCAAGCGAGAGGAAAATCCTGGGCGAGGAATTTGGGTACTGAAGGGAATTCTTCAGGTGTATACTATGTGTTTTTACTAACATGTTGCTTTTTTTGTACGTGTTAACTTAAAAATTTTGTATTTCGCCAGTGATGTCGTCGTCCAACTTTCAAAACTTTGAATAGAGTATCCAAAATTCAATTCAATCACGTTATTTTTAAATGGAAGATACGCAATAGAAAGCTGAATGCGTTTTTATAAAATACTAGTCATGGACGAAAAGCAATCATATTTTGAATTTACTTGGAAGTTAGAGTGGGCGTGCTTAAAAGTTTTTTGGCATATCGATAAAAATTTACAAGAAATAATCTTAAAGTTAAAATGACACTCGCGCCCAGCGTCAGCGCGAGCATGACGAACGCCGACTCTCAATTCAGCGCAACAACGCGTACTTCTCCTACGTCTCACCGACAATCCCAAACGCAGACATCGAGCGGTCAATAACCCATAGCCCAGGAAACCTTCTTCTACCAACAAATCAAGAAAGAGCGCGCTCCTGCTCTCCCGCTCTATTGGCTCCGACAGAAGCCCCGCTACCTCCAACAACAACAGCTGGAGAGGGACCGGCAGCCCGCTCTGCCTCGTCATCGGCTGCACCCGCTCACGGTCTGGCTAAGTCAGCGAAAGCAAAACCGCTAGCAATAAACGGTACTGCTGCACTGCCAGCAAAACAAAAAGAAAACGTAAACAAAAAAGCTGGGTCGACCTGGCAGACTGGAATGGACCGCTACATTACAATAAAGCGAAAGCTCAGCCCGGAAAATTCAGATTTGGGAAACAAGCCGAAAAATACACGCGATAACTCTACCTTGATCAAAAATGTAGCCCCTGCAAATACCAACAGATTTGCCTTGCTGGTAGATACCGCTGAGGACGTGCCGCTGGGATCCGTTGATATCGAACCGAAGAAAACAAAGCCTCCGCCAATATACATCCGCGAGAAGAGCACAAGCCGTCTTGTAAATACTTTGATTGGCCTTATTGGGAAAGATAGCTTTCATATAACTCCCCTCGTAAGAGGTACTATCAACGAAATCAAACTTCAGACGAAAACGGAGGACGACTACAGAAAAGTCACAAACTATTTTACCGCACAAAAAATAGGCTTCTACACCTACCAGCTTAAAAGCAGCAAGGGCCTGCAAGTAGTCCTGAAGGGCATTGAGTCTGATGTTACGCCCGAAGAGATAACTGAGGCGCTAAAGGAAAAGGGATTTTACGCCAAAAACGTGTTCAATATCAAAAACAGAAACAGGCAGCCCCAACCACTCTTCAAGATTGAGCTTGAACCAGAAAACAAGCCTCCTAGAAAAAACGAGGTTCACCCAATTTACAAACTCCAGCTCCTTTTGCACCGTAGGATCACGGTAGAAGAGCCGCACAAACGCAACGCTCCTGTACAATGTACAAACTGCCAAGAGTATGGCCACACGAGGTCATATTGTACACTTCGCCCGGTGTGCGTAGTCTGTGGAGATCTCCACGACTCCAAACAGTGTCAAATTAACAAAGAAAATGCATGCGAGAAAAAATGTAATAACTGCGGGGGCAATCACACAGCAAACTACAGAGGCTGTCCAATCTACAAAGAGCTGAAAATCCGTCTTCACAAAAGAATGAACACGGCGCGGGTACACCAAGGATCAGCTACCCTGATACCATCAGAGACAAATCCTGAAGTAATTTTCTCGAAAGCAGCTAGTTTCGCTCCCTGGCCTACATTCAACACTAACAAGACAACATTTGCTAACGTTTTAAAATCAGGTATGACGCCTCCAACCCAAAACTCCCGAACTCCACATGAAGTGCACACAAAATTAGACACACAACAAAACTATCACCCAGCTGCGCAGCAGGAAACAAAAACTGAAGCTATGATGCAAGCCTTACAACAGAGCATGATGGAATTTATGACATTTATGAAGACCACCATTCAAGACATGATGCGTAATCAAAACCTTTTGATACAAATGCTTGTAGCCCAACAATCAAATAAATAATGGCTACCTTACGCATAGCTACGTGGAACGCCAATGGCGTCTCACAGCGCAAACTTGAGCTAGCTCAATTCCTACATGAGAAGCATATCGACGTAATGCTTCTTTCGGAAACTCATCTCACAAGCAAATACAATTTTCAAATAAGAGACTACCATTTCTACGGTACAAATCATCCCGACGGAAAAGCACACGGTGGCACCGCCATACTCATAAGGAACCGTATGAAGCACCACTTTTACAAAGAATTTGCGGAAAATCATCTTCAGGCCACATCTATCAACATTCAGCTGGATGACAACACTCTCCTTACACTAGCGGCCGTATACTGCCCCCCCCGTTTCACAGTATTAGAAGCTCAATTCCTGGATTTCTTCCAAGCACTAGGGCCACACTTCATTGCAGCAGGCGACTACAACGCTAAACATACTCACTGGGGATCGCGACTTGTGAACCCAAAAGGAAAACAGCTTTATAAGACGATAATAAAAGCCACTAATAAACTTGACCATGTTTCCCCCGGGAGTCCTACATACTGGCCATCAGACCTCAATAAGCTGCCAGACCTGATCGACTTCGCAGTTACGAAAAATATTTCCCGCAGTTTGGTTAAAGCTGAATGTCTGCCGGATCTCTCATCTGATCACTCGCCTGTACTAATTCACCTCCGCCGATACGCAGAAAACGTGAAACCACCAACCAGATTGACCTCTAGCAAAACAAACTGGCTCAGGTATAAAAAATATATAAGTTCACATATTGAGCTAAGCCCAAAACTCAATACTGAATCTGATATAGAGAGCTGCACGTGTGCATTGCAATCCATCCTTACTGCAGCAGCTCTTACTGCAACACCCAAAATAACAAATAATGCAATTAATTCAAAGAAGACCAACGTACAAATCGAGCAACTCGTCCACGTAAAACGTCGCTTACGCAGAGAATGGCAATCTTCCAGATCCCCAACTGCAAAACAAAAGCTAAAAGTAGCCACACGGAAACTGGCCAACGCTCTGAAACAAGAAGAGGACGACGATCAGCGCCGATACATAGAGCAACTCACACCAACAGGCACAAAACAAAAGTCACTGTGGCGAGCCCACTCAACTCTTCGCCCACCGACTGAAACCGTTTTGCCGATAAGGAATTCATCAGGTGGCTGGGCCCGTAGTGATGAAGACAGAGCCAACACATTTGCCGCTCACCTACAAAATGTGTTCACGCCAAACCAGGCTACTAGCACATTCGCGCTACCGTCCTATCCCGTAAACCGCCATCAGCAACACACCCCAATTGTGTTTCGTCCTAAAGAAATAACTAAAATAATCAAAGACAATCTCAGCCCGAAAAAATCCCCCGGCTACGACCTTATAACACCGGAAATGATCATCCAGCTGCCACATTCTGCAGTTCGCTACATAACCAAGCTCTTTAATGCCATCACCAAACTTGGTTACTTTCCACAACGATGGAAGATGATGAAGATCATAATGATTCCAAAGCCTGGTAAGAACCACACAGTCGCTTCATCTTACAGACCAATAAGTCTACTCTCATGCATTTCGAAACTATTCGAAAAATGCCTGCTGATCCGACTTAATCAACATCTGATATACCACAATATAATCCCAGCCCACCAATTTGGATTTCGCGAAAGCCACGGAACCATTGAACAGGTGAATCGTATTACAACGGAAATAAGAACTGCATTTGAATATCGCGAATACTGTACAGCAGTATTTTTAGACGTATCCCAAGCATTCGACAAAGTCTGGCTCGACGGCCTAATGTTTAAAATTAAAATATCCCTACCCGAAAGCACACACAAACTTCTAAAGTCTTACCTCTATGACAGAAAGTTTGCAGTGCGGTGCAACACTGCCACTTCCACTGTTCATACAATTGAGGCTGGAGTCCCCCAAGGCAGCGTTCTTGGGCCAACCTTATACCTCATCTATACAGCCGACATCCCTACAAATAGTCGCTTAACGGTATCCACATTTGCCGACGATACAGCTATCCTTAGCCGTTCAAGGTCCCCTATCCAAGCTACAGCACAGTTGGCACTGTACCTCATCGACATTGAGAAGTGGCTCTCTGACTGGCGAATAAAAGTAAACGAGCAAAAATGCAAGCACGTGACGTTTACGCTAAACAGACAAGACTGTCCTCCGCTCTTGTTGAACAGCATACCACTCCCGAAAGCAGACGAGGTAACGTACCTAGGAGTACACCTAGACAGAAGACTCACATGGCGCAGGCACATTGAAGCCAAAAAAACCCAACTTAAACTCAAAGCCAACAACTTACACTGGCTCATCAACTCTGGTTCTCCGCTCAGCCTAGATCACAAGGTCTTGCTCTACAATTCTATATTGAAACCAATCTGGACCTATGGCTCACAGTTATGGGGCAATGCCAGCAACAGCAATATTGACATCATTCAGCGAGCACAATCAAAGATTCTGAGAACCATCACTGGGGCACCGTGGTACGTTCGGAGTGAAAACATCCAAAGAGACTTAAATATCCCATCAGTTACCAACGCAATCACGGAACTTAAGGAAAAATACCATAGCAAGCTTCACACGCACCCCAACCACCTAGCGCGAGGTCTAATCCAGCTCAGCAGCCGTTCCCGTCTCCGGCGAAAGGACCTACCAACCCAGCGAATAAATTATTAGGGCCGTTTAAACATAGAACAGTTGGAAAAATAATACAACTGTTCAAAAAATACTTGTTATAGTTAAGATTTTTAAACTTATTGTTAGTTCTTATACAAGAAGATTCAATAAATAAAAGCAAAGTAAAAAAAAAAAAAAAAAAAAAAAAAAAAGTTAAAATAATGATGAAATTAGTTTTAATGCTGTAAGATCGCCTACATAAATAATAACTGCTAACATTCCCCTGTTGAAGTTTGTCGTTAATAACATATTTACACATTATTCATAATTAAAGTAAATATAGATATAAATCGGCAATATATTCGAGCGGAGAATTTAACAATAGAGTATAAAAAATCTTCGTTAAAATAATTATAGTTACGGCATATATTTTTTAATAATATTTCATCCTGTCATATTGCAACGACATTGGCCAAAACTCGAAATCTGTAAATTTGTTTCTTAGATCAAAATTGATATCGGCCCGCAAACCGATAGAAGAGTGCGTAGAAAAATAAGTGGGACTTAAAATATTGACGAGAACCACAGTGGAACCCAGCCAATCTATTTAAAAACTCATATGGAAAACAATTGGTTCTTACACTGAATATGCGTTTCGCGATTTTTAAAGCATTTTATACGTTTGTTAGGGATAGGGTTAAAAAATATTCTTGCATTTCAATGTTTTTTGGTCGGTATCGTATATGTGGGCAACTGCTGTAACTGTAATCGGCTCACAAAAGCTCTGCAATAATTTATTTATGTTGTTATTAATCATAGCTTCAATACCATAAATAAGAAAATTATAAGCAAATTAATAATATGTTGTTCATTCAATAAACTTGTTTATTTCCAATCCAATTACAGTGGTTTGTTATCAAGAGCAAGCATGTTGTCTATTCTATTCTATTTTGAACTTGTGTTGGTATTTATAAATTTTAATCCTCATAAATTTTGATAACATATATTTTTAAATAAACAAAAGAATACAGAAAGGTTAAGGTAAGGATGATATCTACAGAACTTTTTACAAATTTAACCGCAAAGTCTATTGGCATACATTAAACCGGGCTTAGTACCAGCCATACGGCAAACTCTGCTGGCAATATGTGATGATATTAACCGTTTTTCTTCATTTTGGGATTGCCCCTTATATTTTTTTTGTAAGTATAGGATTTGTATATATATATCCCCGGTACCTGTTAGCCAACCAGAAGCAGTCAAACGTAGTGTAAATGTAATATAAGTGTAGTTGGAAACAAGTGTTATTGTGTCACATTCGTCTTCACAGGAGCTAGATCTGTGTTAAACTTGTATAACTAGTTCTTTTTTATGTTTGGCCTTTATAGAAAATTCGGTGGTCGATGTCGATCATTATATTTACTTTCAATACTAACTTATTTTTAAGCATACAATTTTTATTTGTGTTAATTACTTGTGCGTTAAACTGAACCAATTCATTTATCATACAACTTAGAATGTCTGAACTTCAGTCATCTTTACTGTTAAAAAAACAATTGGCAGGTAAGTTTAACAACTTCAAACGTATATAAATGAGCAAGAATGTATATATAAATGTTTTTACATATGTATATGAAATTATTTTTCCAGTCTTGCACATGTGGTTTTAAAATTGGTGCAAAAACCATAAGCTGGCAATGCTCAACCAAATACATATATTATGTGTAATATGAGTGCACATATGTAATTTGTAGCTTAAATATTACCTATATCTTAAGGTAATTTTAATAAATTCTTGTTCTTTTTTGTAAAGTTAATAGTATACTCTTACATAGGATAATAAATGTGTATATGCGCCAATACATATATGTGTAAATATTTGTGTCTACCCTTCTTTTTAAAAATCTCGTGGTATATATTATTATGTACTCAAATTAATGATAAAATTTGAGCAGGAGTTTGCTTAATATGCCGAAAAGATAAATTTATATATGTGTATGAAGGTACACATAATATATATTACTTTCTAACTCTAATAAATGCTTACATCTACACATATGTGTGTATGTATATACAAATTTTGGTAGTGTTCCCTTCACTGCCTTAAATTAAAATTTTTGGAAAGAAATTGTTTTCTAATGATTTAGACATTCAACAACACTTAAAGACTTGGCCGAATGATAGATATATTATTATCATATTTTTGTTAACACTCTACAAAGTTATGGTTAATTGATGTTCAAGGTAACCTAATAAAGCATTTATGTTATTTGTAGGGTTAAACAATGTTCATTACAACCTTTACAATGCTTAGCCCATTTCTTATTTTCAGCCATTAATCGCGAATAGCATTTTGCTACAGGGGCAACAGTATTTTAAAACAAATGAAACCATATACTTTGTTATTTAATCGAACATGTCAACAATGGAATGAGCTTTTTAAATTCGTTTGACTCATACTACTAACTAAAAAATGTATTTATGTATGTATATGTGATTTTTTATATACATATGTATGTATATGTTTATACATATGTTTTTATTCTATAATAAAAATTATTAATTTGTTAATTTGTTTGTGATCGCTAGAGGGAGTCACTAGCATCTACATGCTTTATTTTATCTTTCTATAATTTTCCATCAAGATCTCGACAATCATAAGGACGGATAGACAGATATCGCTAGATCGACTCGAATAGTGATCATGATCTAGAAATATTTACGTTTTAGAGTCAGATTTACTCTTTTTCACCTGTTTCAAACTTTTCATATTATCTTAAATTCATATGTGCAGTTGAAACAACAACCCTAAGAGAGCGTGCATTACGCACACACGTATATTTAAATCCATAAGTGGATTCAACCTGTAAGAGACTGGACATAAAACTTTACTGTACATCGCCGAATCTTTAAATTTGTTGTTTACTTTTTGTTCAGTTTATTGTGGGTTGTAATTTCTATTGAAGTTTCGGCACGTCGACTGTAATCGCCCAACCACGCCAAACTTTTTTAAAAAATATGTTCTCATTTATATATTTTCCCATTTTTCATGTCAATTTTTATCGATTTGCCAAAAGAATTTTAATAGAATATAGAGAATATAGATATAATATTCTTGTTTTCAAATAATTTGACAGTCCAATTCTTTTAGTCGACCATCAGAAAACTGAAAAATTCTTACTTGTGAAACATGCTAATTTTACAGAATTATAGAATAATTTAAATTTCGACTGGGAAACCAAACCATTTTTCGATGGTGGGCGTGACAGTTTATTACGGCTTGTGGGCATTAGATTACGCAAAAACCAGTGGCAAAAACCAAAAGGAATATGCATGTTAAATTTAATTTTCTAGCTCATGACAAATTATCCTGAATATACATACATATATACTTTTTACGATCAGAAACGGTACCTTCTACTGTTATATACAGTTTAACAAATTTGACATATCCTTCTTTTCAACGTCTAAGTGGTATAGTCATAATCCAAAATAAAATAGGTCCTCGCCGAACGTATTTAAAAAAATACAACCTACGGAACCAGATTGTTACACGTGATTACTAAAAATTAATAATTATTTTTATCTTTTCAGAACTAAACAAGAATCCAGTGGAAGGATTCTCCGCTGGTTTAATTGATGAGAATGATATATTTCGCTGGGAAGTTTTAATAATTGGACCGCCAGATACACTGTAGTATGCTATGAACATTGTATTCTTTTTCGTTTAAAAAATCATATTTATGCAACAATCACTGTAGACGCTATTCCAATCAATGTACGTCAAAGCGAAAACTAGACATACATGAAGCAATGAAATTCTGTTGTGGCTGTCCCATTGACACCAACAAAAACAAAAGAGAATGCTCTAATCGAGTTCCCCGACTATCAGATACCCGTTATTCAGCTAGAGTGAAAGCGAACGCGAAATTTCATAATTTTTTCTGAGATATCGATAGATATTGAGGAATAAAATGAGAAAACAAATTATAAAGTTGTTCAAAAGGGTGGGCGTGACCGGTTTGACGGCTTTAGGGCGTTAGATTAGGCGTGCCAAAAAGTTTTGATAAATTGATAAAAATTTACAAGTCTTATAAAAATATGAAAAATATCCAAAACATTTTCAACAATGTGATCGAGGCAGGTTTGGGCGGTTTTAGTGCGTAAGAGTGGGGGCACAAACATTTTTTTTCAAATCGATAGAAATGTACAAGACTCATAGACTCATTTTAAATAATGGTTTAGACATAAGAGAGTTGAGATTGGGCATGCAGATGTAGAATCAGAAAACATTGATTTCCACTCACAAAAGCGTAGCAACCATCTTAAACAAGCTTAACTTATAGTTCTGAGATCACAGATCAAAAATTTGAGAAAGCTGGAGCCAGCTTCAGAGACAACATCAAAAAGTCGTGTGCGAAAAAAATCGTATGACGTTACGCAATTTGTTATTCTAATGTCTTCAGTTCATAAGTGTTATTACAAACAACAATTTTTTGTTGGGTTCGGGGTGAGTAAAGATCGCGAGATTTTTCGATTCTACAGCCGTGTCTTTTTCTGTAGGAGTTTGTCCATCACTACATTTAAACCAATGATGAAATTTCAATGTTTTATGTGCATACGAGCATAATTCGAGAAGTACTACGACATGAAGGCATTCAGGGAATGCTTCTTTATTCATTCCCTGAAATGCCTTTGTAAGAATTCCCTGAAAGGCTTCTCGATATCATATGTATGTACATGTAATATTAGATGTACATTTGCGGTAACAATAATAGCACCATAAGCACATTTCGTGTTTGTCCCATCGTTTCTGTATTTTCTGACACTTTTTCATTATTTTACTCACTAAACTTAAATACTACAATGATTTTCAATCGAAATAACGAAATTAGTAACAGATCTAATGGATATTTTAAAAATAAGTGGTAAAACGAAAAAACCTTCATATTTAGGCGGTAACAAAAATAGCACTGTTTCTCGTAGTTTGCTAAAGCTAACCAAAAAAATGAAAAAATAATTCAACAAATGGATTATATCTTAAGAACTATGTTTAAAGAATCTTAATATTTGGTTGCGTGACCTTTGGTGCCAATGACAGCCGCCCAATGTCTTGGCATGGAGTCCACCAAGTCCTGGCACCGTTATTGAGGAATTTTGCTCCCTGAATCCTTGACCACACCCCAAAGTTCCTCGTTATTATTGGGTTTGACTTCAGAAACCTTTTTTTCACGTTCGCCCAAAGGTTTTCGATTGGATTCAAGTGACTGAGCAGGCCATTTCATTACTCTTATCGATTTCTGCTCTTTCGAGCTTTCTTGCTCGTCTGTTTTGGGTCGTTATCCTGTTGAAATGTCCAAACCAACGGCGGTGGACGCCGAACATAAGACCGAGAGCCTTTCCCACCAAGCAACACAATTTTGCTCTCATCTGACCACAAAATGTTGTGCCACTTCTCCACAGGCCAGTCCTTGGAAATCTTGTCATATTCGATTCGCTTTGCGACATGCTTAACAGTCAAAAGCGGGACTTTTCTGGGGCTGCACGCATTAAGGTTGCTTTGTCCTAAGCGTTTGCGAACAGTTTCCACGCTTTTAGCTATCTGAAGCTCCTTCTTCCATGTTTCGTTCTTTTCGACAAACAGCAGTGCTTTGCGGATCATTTTGTTTCAGCAACCGACAATGCGACCAATTTCAGAGTAGGTTTTACCTTCAGAGATCATGTTTTTAATCAAATTTCTTTTTTCGACGGTACAATGCTTTCCGCGACCCATGACTAGAGAATTTTTGGTCTTCGTTTGGAAAAAATTCAATTAAAACCTTTAGTGCAACTCCGTTTTTCAAAATTTGTCGAAAAAAAACCAAAGTAATCACCCCTATTAATTTTATTCAGCAAATACGTGGTCAGTGCTATTTTTGTTACCGCCTCATTTTGGGCACTTTTGCAGCAAGTGCCCAAAAACAAAAAAGAACCGTTACATTGAAAGAGTAAAAATTTCTTGCTTAGAGATGCAACATATGGTACTTATTATTCATGCAATCTGACTTTAAAAAAAATAAACATTTAATAATTTTTTTTTACGAAATCAACTTTCCACCTGCAGTAGTGCTATTATTTTAAACGCAGCTGTATATACAAAAGTTACGCTTTAGATTGGCCATCAAATAGTCCAGATCTAAGTCCCATAAACAATTTTGGTGGCTAATAAAAAGAGATCTTTGAAATGAGCCACAAAGGAACATTTCGGTCTTTAAATGAAGTTGTAAGCGATGTGAGACTCGATTTCTCGAGGACATTGCCAAAACTTTTTAAAATCAACGCCAAAACGTGTGGCGACGTTATACAATTCTAATATTAATAAATTTGTTATATTACGCAGCGTTTGAATTAATAGTGGTTATTTTTTCTTATCTCTTAAGTCTACCTTTTGAGTAAATAACTCATATTTTTGTTGTTGAAACTAGATCAAACTGCTGAACAAACTGCTATAGTAGTATTGAAAAAATTCGCCTACTGTTCAGATTAATAGTGGTTGGGGCTCGTATGCCCAGTAGCTAATGTTTAATCAAAGACACTAGAATAACAAGATGCGTAACGGCCATACATTGGTTTGGCACTATGCAGCCACTTTTTTAGTGACGGCCAAAATTGCTCTCTTTCTGCTCGCTTACGCTGAGAACGTAAGAAATCTAAAAATAGAATTTGCTTGCTTGTGTGACTTAAATGCGAAATATTTCTTTTGAAATACTTTTAATGTTAAATGACTTAATAAATATACTAAATAATTAAAGGAAGTACAATAGAAATTATTATAACTACTGTAATTTCATAAATTTCATAAGAATATGATAACTGTTTATTGCAAAAGTCATATCAAAGACACTAGAATTATTCTAGTGTCTTTGCTTTGGTCATATCTTATCAACAAGCATTGCCTTATTAATTTTTCACACGCCGCAAGATGAATACTCTAATGACAAATATTCTTATATAAAGTCAATTTTTAAATTTATTTTGTGATAATATGTACATAGATTTGGCTTTTTCTAATCTATTTTCAAAAAACAATAATAACGTTAAGGCAATGCAAAACAAGAATTTTTCGAATGGTGCCAATTGATCAAAAATAATATAGATTTAAAGTCAAAGAACTTCTAAGGTGAAGGGCATATTTTGTCAAATTAAAATGCATGAGCATACGTGTGCACACATACAGTTGTCTGCTATCACTTTATGCGCTGAAAAGACCTGTTCGCTGTAGCGCTCTCCGCTCTCTCGCTCTCTACCAAAAATTCGAGAGAGCCTGGAGCCACCTCTAGAGCCACGGCGAAAAAATCGTGTGCCAAAAAATCGTATGGCGTTACGCATCTTGTTATTGTAGTGTCTTTGCTTTAATCCTACAATACGCCTCCATGGTCAGCTGGATAATGTGATTTCTCCAAATACAGTAATGAAAAATGCAATTATTTACTGCACAGCTCCGTATGCTACAAGATTTTTCGAGCAATCGATGCTCACCAAATTGGTGAAAACTGCTTACTCCATTTAAAATCGTAGCTCCAATATAGAGTATACTACTGCGTTATTCTGGTCCCTCCAAGCACTTAAGCTGGTCCATTCCATTTCCATTTCAAAAGACCATAGAGGATGGAACCTTTTATAATTTCACTGCATAAAAAATAAAGCAACTCGGATATTACCTATTATCATTTTATAGCTAAACTAAGTACCTTCCTTTAAACGTGTACTTACTAAAAGACGATCATGAGTTCACCACCTTTGTTGGCCAAGGCCGCCTGTCAGGACCGTCTTCAGGAATGTTTTTCAATCGGTTAATTATAACCTACTGTTCACCAAGGTACATCTCTGATTTCCTTCTGCCCGCTAATATGAATTCAATCCTACTTAACGAACCGTATTCAAATATAACATATTTGGAAATAGGGTGACTGACTGTGAAGTCTCGGTTATTTTCAGGCATGCTTTTTGTCCATTATTATTCGGTCTGCTTATTAACGATATTTCTCACGTCTTATGAATACGGGTGGCCTTATGTTGTGATTGCGCATAGTCTTATTCATTTAAGCAGCTTAAGTTCGACTTAAATTACTCGGTTATATTTTTCCCGCTCTCTCACACTTCCATTCCAAAACCGGGTGTCTAAAAGTCTTGTCACTTGTATGTAACTCCCATTACTAAAATACGATTTTTTTATATTTAATATTTATAATTTTATAATAATAAAATAATTTCTTTATTTTTTAATCGCAGCGAAGGAGGATTCTTTAAAGCTCATCTTTACTTTCCTAAAGAATATCCGTTGCGTCCTCCTCGAATGAAGTTTGTTACAGAAATTTGGCACCCAAATATTGAGAAGAATGGAGATGTCTGTATTTCTATTTTACATGAGCCTGGAGACGATAAATGGGGCTACGAAAAAGCATCGGAGCGCTGGTTACCCGTGCATACAGTGGAGACTATCTTGATATCTGTAATATCAATGCTGGCCGATCCGAACGATGAGTCTCCAGCAAACGTAGATGCTGCCAAGGAATGGCGAGAATCCTATACCGACTTTAAACGCAAAGTTGCTCGCTGCGTCAGAAAAAGTCAGGAGGAGTGCTCGTGAAGCGGCCCGCCCTATATTTGTATATTTATATTAAACATTTTATACATTAAAAGGATTAACTTAAATATGTACACATCTTAGGTTTTCTTTGGTCGAGGGAGAAAAAATGGTTTAAAAAAAGTACATTATGTCATTACTGTGTCTGCTACACACAATTTGAAATCGCAGAATCGGTGCTCCGGTTACCGAATTCGTACAATTTTTTCGATTTGTAAAACGTGCACCTTTTTCCTGCCGAAATTAAAAGTAAATGCCATTTTAATATATCAAAACAGATCTTATTTAATAAGGGAAGAAAATACTTTCATCAATGGTCTATTGATGTTTATTTCCGACCTCAAATTTGACAAGCAAAATTTTTCCGTCGGCAAGAAAAATTTTCGATTTGGTTGGCAAGGGGTCGACTGGTACGTCGCCAAAAGTTATCGCGAAGGCGATGGTGAAACGAAACAGGCAGGTAAAAATCCTTATGAAATATAACCGAATTCATTAATTAATTGTAAGGAGGCCGAAAACCAAAGCTAAACCTAAAAACGAAATCGAATAATTTTGACCAATTCGGAATCGAAAAAATAACGATTACGGGATCATGCCGAATAAAAAACACTATATAGTCAAACAACTATATATATATTCTTTATATAGAATTATAAAATATAGAAAAGAATTGATGAGCACTTATATAAATACAAAGAAGAATTCTTATTGTGGTTTTTGGATTACGAATGATGGATTAAGAGTATACTACGGCATAATATGAATATAGTTATTGGACTTACTACCGTACACTCGTATACATCATGTACCTAATATTCTAACCTTGTAGCCATGATTCGTCATTTTATTAAAAGAGGCTACCGTTCGTAAAAGTAATGTCCTCTGCAAAAATGCATTTCTTATTTTGAGTTGGAATAGTCACGTATTGTAACACTGTCTAGTATGCAGGCTAACTTTGGCGCCCGGAGTTCCCTAGCTCTGGTAAATAAATTAATGTTTGGTTATGCAGCCCGCAGCCAGCAGCAGATCATCATAAATTTAAGTTATTTTATTTTATCACTCTTTACAATGCTCTTTGCAGCAAGAGATTTTGCATTCCCCTTTGTGCCTCTCTCTCAATAGAGAACGAGCACAACTGTTTTAATTTTTATTTTGTGAAACTTGCTCATTTGCCTTCTGCATAGCAAGTTCAGTTAACAATTAAGTGTTGATCGCACCAGTACTGCTGTGATACACTTTAACTTTTAATCGGTTCGGTACGGTAATCGGCGGGCACTGCCGCCGTTCGTTATACCCTACAGACCTGTGAAATAAAACTGAAATATTAATTTAAACATTAACTCTACCGTGTTTATAAATTGCCACACCATTTCTCAAAGTCAATGACATTGAGTGGCTGCACTTTTCGCGCTAGCTACTTTTCCTTTATCGCAACCCTATTCGCATAGCGGCAGTTGCATCCGTCTCACGTGTTCTCGTTTCCTTTTTGGTTTCCTCTTTATCTACAGCCAAATTCGTGTCGTTTTGGCTGTGCAAAAAGAATTGACTTTTTGCATAAACACAAACATCATTGCTATTGTGTGTGTAGTACAGTACTTGTGAAATTGTTCACTATTGTGCGTGCATTTTACATTGCCCGGTTCAAAGTTCAGTGCTTGAATTAATAAAATAAAATAAAGTGTCAAACAACGACGCAGTCAGTGCGCCAGCTGACAGAATAACATTTTTAGAGCGCAAGGAAAATTCCTTATTTGTCGATGCTAAAGAAATTGATGCTGGATTAACCACCGAATCGGTCACCTTCTAGAATGATGATGGCCTGCATTTAAAGCTGGATTTAAAAATCCAGACAAATGCCTCGTTTAACTTGGCTCATGATTCCCTAGAGGAATCCCTCAATCAAATGGGAAGCGAATTGCTTGACCAGTTCAAAAACATTGTCTTTGAAATGCGGTATGTTGTACAAACGGAACTCAGTAGACGCAAAGTGCGAGAGATTGCTTGTTCGACGACCGAATGTGCCTAACCTGAAGCTACCAACCTTTAGTGGAAATTATTCTGAATACACAGATTTTATGTCGATGTTTTCCACTGTCATCGATAAAAACCCAATACTGGCTGACATGGAGAAGCTTCAACACCTCAAGTCTTGCCTAAGAGGTCCCGCTTTGGTTGCCGTTGGTGCTTTAGAGGTTACTCATGCAAATTATCTGCGTTTACGTGCACTTCACAACATGGGCACCACTGTGGAAATATCCGAGTGTATTCTCATTTATTGTCTTCTCCAAAAAGTCGACTGTGAAACCCAGCTATTATGGGAGGATGCTGCTCCCACTAAAAGGCTTCCAAAATGTAATGAATTTGTTAAGTTTTTGGACACAAGATGCCAGAAGGTTGAAAACATCGAACTTACCAATGTTGAACTTGGAATTCTGCCGCAAGTTGTAAAACCTAGGAAAGCATTCCACAATTCTAGAAATTCATTTGTCGCCACTACCCCTGTCGCTTGCTGCCCTGTCTGCAATGCAATGCAATGTAGACCACATAATTTTTGATTGCCCACAATTCAGAAAAAAGGTTGGCTTCATGCCTAAGAGGTGGACATCACCTGCGACATTGCAATGTCGATCGCTGTCGTTTTTCTGGATGTAAGCACAACAAAATGCTACATTTTGGCTTAAGGCCTTCGCTATCTCACTTCCAGCCTGCTCAACCTCATGAATCTTAGATTCTTCCTTAGTGGCTAAAAATCTCGGAGCAGATTTTGTGTTGTTGGCCACTTCCGTCATCAATATTCTAAATAAATCAGGATCTTGGATTCCTTGTCGCGCCTTGCTTGACTCCGGCTCTCAACTACATATTTTGCCCAAGTACAAGTCTGCAGCTACAGTTTCTGAAAGTGGAGAAGCCAGATTTAGTTCAGATGAATGACATAGAATGGCGATTTGTCTTCTTGAAGATAGTCAGGACCATGTGACCAAAGACTGTACTCGATCAGCTCACTAGGAAGTGCCCCTCTGGAAAGTATGTCCGCTGGATTGCAGGCTGTAGGAACATAATACCATTCTATGTCATTTGACAGCTCCTGGATTAAAAAGATGCGACTAGAAATAAAAGTTTGAAAGAGTGAAGACTCATCTCGAATCCAGGACAGCAGAATCTGACCAGCAATAAACAGGGCATGAAAATAAACCAAACTGCAGGACTTCCCGCATAGGTTAAGCAAGTAATACTGCCGCGCATAATTCCAACCGTGAGGGTCTTTAATGGGGCAACACGAGGTTTAGCGCAGAAAAGCCCAAATGGATACCCTTTGACTTTGAGACATGGAGACTATGTTGATGCATCCTCCATTTGCGTCAATGCTGGCATCACTGAATCCACGGATTTCGACGACGCTATTGAGTACGAGTGCGAGACTTCTGGGTGAGACAGATATCAGGAGACAACTTTAGCGAAGCAGAATGAAGCGCCGAAGGTAATCTTTCGTCCCAGGTAAGTTTTTCTCTCCATATTTGCTGCAGCAGGATTTTGGCCTTCGTTATGACGGGCAGATAAGACCAAGAGGGACGTAAAAGCGAGCAATTGCAGACCGAGAGCTTGCTGGATTTTAGAAATGCTTTCATGGGCGATGTGGAGAATAGCAGAATATCCGAAATTAAGTCCCAGGCGATACCAAGGGTTTTGGGAACGTCGCTTCCATCATCAAATTTGAGAAAGGAATCCTATTCTGTATCGGGAATCTGCTTCAAAGTACCAGGATCATCCAGTAATCCTATGGTCTGTCGCATGATCTCCAAAATTTCTTCGGTTGAGTTACCTCCTGTGATGAGGTCATCGACATAAAAATCTCGTAGAAGAATTTTAGCGCCAATTGGAAACGACGTTTTTTCGTCTTCTGCTAGCTGCTGCATGGCTCTGACAGACAGAAATGAAGCTGGCTTTGTTCCATAGGTGACGATATCATGATTAAATACTTGTATTTTTTCCTGGGGTGTGTCACTGTCCGGTGCCTTGACCCGTACACATCGGTACATCTTGCAGATGTCACCAGTTAAAGCAACAGGGAAGGTTCGAAACTGTAACAAAGTGTGAAAGAGTTTGGGCTGCAAAGTGGGGCCTGCCATGAGTATTTCTTTTAAAGAGTATCCAGAAGAAGTTTTGGCAGAGCCATCAAAGACAACACACAGCTTAGTTGTTGCTCTGTCTTCCTTTACAACGCAGTGATGCAGCAAATAAAATTTGCATAGTTTGTGGGAGTCAAATGGAACCAGAGACATATGATTTAAAGATAAGTACCCGTAAATAAAGGCTGAATACTTCTCTTTGAGCTGGCGACGGCGTTCAAGTTTGTTTTCTAGATTTTAAAAACGGCGATAGGTTTGTCGATAGGAATCTCCCAACACTTCCGGGCTGCGCTTTGCAGGAAGTCGAACTGAATATTCTCCAGATGGAAGCCTAGAAAATGTAGATTTGAAGTGGGCCTCGCAGTCGAGTTCTTCCTTTGTGCGCTTAAAGACGGATTCAGCAATAGTTTCTGTCTCCCAAAATTTGCGCACCAGTTCCTCCAGACGATTGCCCTCATCAGGCATTTGAGCGCATTTGACTGAACGGTTAATGATGAAACCTTGTTAGGGGAGAGGCCACCACCAGTGACAATCGATCCAAAACGAGTATTTTGGAGAATGGGAAGTCCATCGTCCAATTTTATTTGGCCTACACACAGCAGATCAAAGAAAATACTAGCGCCTATCTGCATGTCAATTTTTTGGGGTCTGAAGAATTGGGGATCTGCTTCTTGGGGAAGCGAAGATTAGGTGGTATTTTCCAGTCTTCAGAATTTACAGTTAGGTTGGGCTGGTTGTCCGTGATAGTAGGAGCTACCAAAGCTGCGATGTTGGCTTTCCTAGGTTTTACAACGTGTGGCATGATTCGAAGTGCAACATTGGTACGTTCGATGTTTTCAAATTTCTGGCATCTCCAGGGCAGCCGGGTAATTTGCATTAGTAACCTCTAAAGCACCAACGGCATCGATGTAGGACCTCTAAGGGAAGATTTGAGGTGTTGAAGCTTCTCCATGTCAGTCAGTATTGGGTTTTTTTTGGTGGTAAATCCTGCAGCAATTTTTTTAGCGTCGACAAATGTGGAATTTTCCTTGTGCTTTAAAAATTTTATTCTGTCAGCTGCCAAACTGACTGTGTCCTTTTTTGACATTTTATTTTATGTTAATAATTCTAGCACTGAATTTTGAACCGGAATATGTAAAATTCACGCACAATGGTGAACAGATTTACAAGCACTGTATTTGCACCGGCAACCAAACTGCACACACAATAGTAATTATTATTATTATTATTTTTATTTTATTTTATTTTATTTGATTATTTTTTATAATACCGCGTACGTTCGCTTCTATTTTATGTTTCCATTCGATTCAAGCGCGACATTCCACGCTGCATCCTTTGTCTTTATTTATTGTTTGTCTGCCTTTGGTCAACTGCCACCCACACAGGCAGCTTTTGCATACCTAAGCGAGTTGGACTGCTCATGCAGCCCGGATTCTCACAGTATAGGATTAATAAACCATACTTAAGAGACTCAGAGTCCGATAGCGAAAATCAAGATCCCCCTCCAAGACGTGGAACCGCGAATCCCCGTGCAATGGCGATAGATCCAGAACAGCTCAAAGCTGTAATACAGGCAATTGTGGCCAATACTTTAGCGGAGGAGGCCGCCAAAAACGAACTCGCACAAAATGAAATGCGTCAGAAAATTCAGGAGCTGGCCAACGGGTTGGCAGCAGCACATGTCACGCCCACCTCAGCCGTTGCCCCCGTATTTAGAACCGACGAACCCATAGATATAACTAATAATTCTCCATGTAGCGTGACTAAATCGTCTTTAATATTTGCCTGAATTCTCGGGGTCACAGGAAACATATTTTTCGTGGCGACAAACGGCGATAGCCGCATTTAGAATATTTAAAAATTTCAACGGCATCCCTCGCCATTATGAGGCAGTGACAATTATTAGAAAGTTAGGGGCGCGGCCGATAACGTTTTATCCTCGTTTGGCACTGTACTGAATTTCGATGCCATTATAAATCGGCTCGATTTCACTTACAGTGACAAGCGTCCAATGCATGTCATTGAGCAAGACATGAGCACTTTAAGACAGGGAAATAACATGAACCCGTTACAATATTATGATGAGGTCGGAAAAAAACTCACCTTACTTACAAATAAAGCTCATATGTTTTACGAGCCATCGACGGCAAAAATGTTGTGCGAAAAATTCCGAGAGGACGCGGAATGCGGAAGAAAAGACAGGATGATTCTGACTTCGTCAATTTTTTAGGGGAAAATCCCTGTTACCCGTCATCAGACGAAGAGTAGCAGGGGTACCAATAAATTTCCTTCTAGACACCGGCGCGACAAAAAATTTCATCCGACCTCGCAAAGGGCTAAAGGGTATCCGCCCTGTGGACTCTCCTTTCGAAATTCACTCATTTCATGGCGCTACCACTATTACAAAAAAAAAATGCTTCGTCTCGATTTTTAATTTGAAAGCGACTTTTTTCATTCTACCAGATTTTACAATATTCGCGGCCGATCTGTTAACACAGGCCGGATCATCACTATGCCTCGCTTCCGCCCAACTAAAATGGGGTAAAGAAGTTGAGAAGATTTCATTTCATAAATGCACTAACGTCAACTTCACTAACGTGGAGTGCTCAGATGCACCACCTTTGGTGAAGAAGGCATTTCTGGGGATGATCAAAAGCCGAAAAACGCCTTCGCAGATCCCAACGAAGCACTGCCATATAACACATCGGTAGTGGCCACGATTAGAACGACTAGCGAAGAGCCCATTTACGCCCGGTGTCCCATTTTCAGAAGTCGGTGTCTCCTATAACAACCCAATATGGGTGGTTGATAAAAAAGGAACCGACGAGGCCGGCAATCAAAATAGACTATTAGTTATAGACTTTTGTAAGCTAAACGAAAGGACTATCCCGGACAAATACCCGATGCCAGATATCTCCATGATACTTGGCAACTTGGGCAAGTCCAAATTCTTTACGACACTGGACCTCAAGTCCGGGTATCACCAGATCGTCTTAGAGGAAAATGACCGCGAAAAAACGTCCTTCTCCGTAAACGGAGGTAAGTACGAATTCAAGAGGCTTCCCTTTGGCTTGAGAAATGCTGCCAGCATCTTCCAGAGAGCCATTGATGACATTCTCAGAGAGCAAATCGGCAGGACTTGCTATGTCTGCGTCGATGATGTAATTATCTTCTCAGAAAATGAGAATGCTCATATCAAGCAAGTGGATTGGGTTTTAAAAAACATAAGCGATGCAAATATAAAAGTCTCAGTTAAAATATCAAGTTTTTTTTTTTTAAAAACCGTAAACATTCTTGGCTTTATAGTCACCAGTGATGGCACCACTACCCAGAAAAGGTCAGGGCCATAAAAGAGTTCCCTGAACCAAAAACAGTATTTGAGGTTAGATCATTCCTAGGTCTCGCGAGCTATTACAGATGCTTTATTAAGGACTTTGCAACCATAGCAAGGCCTACTTCGGACATCTTAAAGGACGAAAATGGGGCGACACATCCAAGTACAATTCAATGAGGCGCAAAAAAATTCTTTAGAGAAACTGCGCAACATTTTGGCATCCGAAGATGTTATGCTCAGATACCCGGATTACAAGAAGCCATTCCATCTAACGACGGATGCTTCAGCCTACGGTATTGGAGCAGTGCTTTTACAAGAGAACCGTCCTATTACAATGATCTCAAGGACATTAGGGGATAGATAAATGAACTACGCCACAAATGAAAGAGAATTATTAGCCATTGCAATGCATACAATGCATTGTTTGGGCGTTGGCCAAACTGCGACACTATTTATATGCGGTGAAAGATATAACTATCTTCTGATCAGCCATTGTCATTCTCGGTATCAGATTCTAACCCTAACGGGAAAATTAAAAGGTGGAAGGGTCGCATAGAGGAAACGGGTGCGCAAGTATGTCAAGAGGAAGAGCATGAGAGAGGAGGAGTTGCTTGCGAGATGCCAGGGAGTGCGGACGTGTGCTCGCTGCGTGAACGATGAAGGCAGATGTATACTGAAGACATATAACTATTGTAACACATTAATAAAAGAAAAGAATAAACCTGAAGATCATCCTGACAATTCAGAAGTGGGATACAAATTCATTTCTAAGTGGAAAATGTGAATTAAAGAAAACGAGTTAAATAGTAAACGATTGGATTAGAGACGTACAACAAAACGGCACGGAATAGCAAAACAGTTGTACAAGAGCAAAGAGAGAAACCAAGGAAGATCGACAAACGGCGAGGAATAGCAAAAGGCAAAGAATCGCAAACGGTTGATCGAAAGGAAAAAGCAAGAAGCAACGGTAACGGTTAAAAAAAAAAGGGTATACATACGAAGCCACAAAGGGTACAGGTATAGAAGGAAAATAGAGAGAGCAACGTAGACGGACTGAGCGACAAACTTGGCGGGGGAGAGCGAATCAGAACGGCAACGAGTGCAGACGTGCAGAAGTAAAGGCTCTCGAAAATGAGTGTAAAGTTAAGGGATTTAAAGATTGGGGATTTGGACGTGATCTTGAGGGCTCATGATCTCCAAGTCAAAAGAAACAAAACGGCAAAGATCAATGAGTTGATGACGAAACTGGAAAGTGATGAAATTGAGACGACTTACAAGTATGCAAGCCCAAATCAACGAACTTAAGGAGATGGTGGCAAACTTGGCAACGATGGTCCAAACGGCATGCTTGCAGCAACAAAGTCAAGCACAAGGGACTGTGGAACAAGAAACGACACGCTTACGTCAGACGCTGGATCGAGACACACACACATGCGCCAAACGGGATGCAACCGGAAAATGTGCTCTCATCGCCACAGCTAGAAGCTCAAGGTCAAGGTTTTACAAGCATCAAAGAAATGATAGGAATTCTGCCGGATTTTGATCCAATCAAGGGATCTATCACATCGGAGCAATTCATCGCAAAGGTAGAGCAACTACAAAGCGTATACATGTGGACAAGTGACGCTGTGCTGTTTGCAGTGCAGCATAAGATGCGTGGAGTAGCAAAAACATGGCTGGATGCACAGCAGGTATATCGATCATGGGATCAATTCAAATCGGCATTCGCTCTTGATTTTCCATGTTTAGTGAGTACGGCCGATGTGCACAGAGAATTGATGCGTCGCGAGCGACGCAGTAGCGAGTCATTAATTGAATACTTTTATGCGATGGTAGCTATTGGACGGCGTGCGAGTGTCGATGAACCATCAATAAATTCGTATATCATCAACGGGCTTAATTCAAAAGAACTCACGAAATCATTATTAGCGATGAACATACGCACTTGTTCAGAGCTGCTAAAGTCGTTGGAAACTTTGAGATTTTCACAAGAGATACATCAACAACAATACAACGCGTCAACGATCAATGAAAAGCAATACAACGATGCTGATTGCAAGATGAAAGCAGTTAAATGTTATAATTGCAATAATTTCGGGCACTTTTAGCAAAATGCACAGTGCCACAGCAAAAGAAAAGATGTTCCAAATGCTCTAAGATTGGGCATAATGAAAAGGATTGCAAGGTGAAAACATCGTCAACGGTGGCTCAAGTGAATGAGTCGCATCACAAGGAGTATCCGCCAATAATGAAAACAGTTCTCATTGGAGGCCAACAGTTTGAAGCATTCATCGACACGGGCAGTGATAACACCCTAATGAAAGAAGCAGCAGTGCCAGATGGAGCAATACGGCAGCCGAGAGTCAAACGTCTGAAAGGCTTTGGAGGATCTGTGGTCGAATCGAAGGAGTGCATTCTTTCAGAGTTTGCATATGGCAAACTGAGACTCTTCACGCAAATTCAGGTGGTACCAAACGAAGTCCTACCATATGATGTCCTCGTGGGCAGAGATATCATCTGCCACGATCAGGAAATGCTTGTTGCCGAAGATTCAGGATCAACGTTGACAGCAGCGGAGCAGGTCGGGTTTAATGTTAACACGGACATTGACCCCGACCACCAGGAACAGGTGAGCGATCTATTAAAGAGCTATAAACAGTGTTTTGCCGAAGATTTGTCAAATATTGGCAGGTGCAAAACGACGAAGGTGGATATAGAGGTATCCACTACGAAAGCCATCTTGGGGCGGCGATATCAAGTGCCGTTTGCCCAAAGGGAGATGATGACTACGATAATAGGTGACTTACTGAAGTACGGGATAATTGAAAGGAGCAAGTGAACGCATGCAGCATCAGCAATATTGGTGCCAAAGGCAAATGGAGAACGGAGGCTATGCGTGGACTATCGGGCTCTAAACGCAGTCACTATAAAGAAGCGATATCCGATGCCGATTGTAGAGGAGCAATTGGCAAAGCTATCCGGAAATGTATAGTTCACGACGCTGGATATGACATCCGGTTATTACCAGGTTCCGATGGGCAAGAAAAGCAAAAATTTGACGGCATTTATGGCACCAGATGGACTGTACGAATTTAATGTCATGCCCTTTGGTCTGGTGAACGCACCGATGGTCTTCCAAGAAGTCATTACTGAGATCATACGAGAGCTGAAATACCAACGGAATATTATCAATTATGTGGACGAAGTCATATTTGCATCCAAGACGGTCGAAGAAGGACTCATTATATTAAAGGAATTCCTGGATGCTGTTAAGTTGGCGGGCTTAACGCTGCGCCCATCCAAATGCGCTTTTATGAAAACGAAGGTGACCTTTTTGGGTCATGTGATCACGGGCAACGGGATTTATACGACCCCACAAAATATCATGAAATACACACAGATGCTAGTAAGCTGGGAATAGCAGGAATTATGTTTCAAAGAGAAGAAGACGGAACGAAGCCTGTATTTTATTACAGCCGGCTATGCAGCGACGCAGAAAGCAGATACTCAAGCTATGCTCTAGAAATATTGGCAATTACGGAGACACTGGTTAGATTCCGGATTTATTTACTAGGATCTCCATTTCTGGTGGTGACAGATTGCAACGCGGTGGCGACGCTGAAGGAATCAACAGAGCTACAACCACCAATAGCAAGATGGTGGCTCAAACTACAAGAGTTTAATTTCACATGCAAACATCGACCAGGAGCGGACATGCCACACGTGGATGGCATGAGCAGACAACCAGTGCTGCCACACGGAGAAACTTCGCACACAGTAACAGACAATGTATTAGCGATTGTGCCTACCGACGAAGATTGGGTGTATGCAATGCAAAGGCAAGACCCAATACTGGCGCAGATATTTGAAGTATTTAGGACTAAGGAGAAGAGTTCACAATGGAGCCAAGTAAAAGCAGACCACGTTGTTGAAGCGAGAAGACTTCTACGCAAAACGGCCAACGGCAACAAATTAGTTGTACCCCAAGCAATCCGCTGGCGTATAACAAAAGCAAACCACGATGACATAGGACATTACGGCACGGATAAGACAATTCAACGGATTCAACGGAACTTTTGGTTCCCACGCATGAGGAGATATGTGAAGTCATACATATCTTCCTGCCCAGAGTGCTGCATTAACAAAGTAAAAGGAGGCAAACCTGAAGGGTCACTGCACGTATACGACACGTTACCTATACCATTCCGTACAATAAATATGGATCACATAGGCCCATTCCCAAAGAGCAAAAGTGGAAGTCTTCACATTTTGGTTATTGTATGCGCATTCACCAAATACACATTTTTGGCAGCAACACGAACGACGAAGACAACACCAGTAATTAAAGCACTTCAGCAGTTGTTTGCAGTATTTGGTCAGCCGAGTCGCATAATTTCTGATCGCGGAACAGCCTTTACGTCGAAGGAATTTGAAAATTTTACGAAAGAGCAGGGTATTCAACATATCAAAACGGCAGTCAGAACACCCAGAGCTAACGGGCAAGCTGAAAGAATGAATAAAACTTTATTAAATGCTCTAAAGACCAGCACAGAAAAGACTAAAGAATGGGACCAGCAGTTATTCAAGATACAGTGGGGCATTAATTCACACATAAATGCCACCACTAAATTTTCTCCAAACGATTTAGTCTTCAACTTTAACCCAAGAGACGTGACGAACAACCGTCTAATACAAGCTCTATCAGACGATTCCATTTCAGAATCGGATATTGAAATGAAAAGACAGCAAGCAGCAGCAAATATTACAAACGAGCAGAAGAAATGGAAAATTACGTTCGACGCAAAACACGCACAACCAACAAAATACGAAGTTAACGATTTAGTCGTCATTACCTTCGTACCATCGGCTACAGGAGAGTCACATAAATTGGATGCTGCTTATAAAGGACCTTATATAGTAACAAAGGTCCTCAACAACGATCGGTATATGGTGGAAGATCTGCCAGACCACACTGTTACTCAGCGACGCTATTGTAACGTGATGTCAAGCGACCATATGAGGCCAATGTGTGCCTTAATTCCAAACCTGGATATAGATGAGCCGATATATGAATATAACGACGACGCAGGAAGGTCAGGAGAGGCCGGATGTCAAGAGGAAGAGCATGAGAGAGGAGGAGTTGCTTGCGAGATGCCAGGGAGTGCGGACGTGTGCTCGCTGCGTGAACGATGAAGGCAGATGTATACTGAAGACATATAACTATTGTAACACATTAATAAAAGAAAAGAATAAACCTGAAGATCAACCTGACAAGTAGTATATAAACCGGAAAAGGAAATTTGGTTGCTGATGCCTTGTCTAGGCAGCAAATTAACGCCATAGAAGAACAGGACGCAGAATCATGTGTTGCGACCATTCACAGTGAGATTTCCCTCACCCACACCATAGAATCAACGGATAAGCCCCTAAATTGCTTCCAGAACCAACTAATTCTAGAAGAGGCCCGCTTTCCGCTAAAAGCTCTTTCGTTCTCTTGAAAAATAAGAAACGACACGCAATCACCTTCACCGACAAGGAGTCATTATTACTCAATAACCTTGCGAATGCAATAGTCCCCGAGGGCGTAAACGCCCTCCATTGCGATTTGCACACGTTAGCAACGGTGCAGGACGACTTAGTGCAGAGATTCCCCACTACAAAATTGGCACTGCAAACACCGTGTTACAGACATTTTTGGGGTCGAGCAAAGGAGGGAAGTCATATTAGCAGAACACAATAGAGCCCACCGGTCAGCCCAAGAAAATGTGAAACAGGTTCTCACATAGTACTTCTTCTCAAAAATGGCCAAACTGGCCAATGAAATTGTCCAAAACTGCAAAACATGCGCGAAAGCTAGCTATGATAGGCGTCCTAAGAAACAAGAGATTGGCGAGTCACCGATTCCTTCTCATGTGGGAGAAATGCTACACATAGACATTTTCTCAACGGATAAAAAACATTTTCTCACTTGCATTGTTTTCGAAATTCGCCGTCGTACAGAATGTGCCGTTTAGAACAATTGAAGATTTGAAACCGGCCATGTTACAGGTCGAGAATTTCTTCCCAAAGGACAAGGTGATTTACTGCGACAACGAGCCATCCTTTAAAGCGCACACGATCACGGCCATGCTAGACAACCATTTTGGCGTCAGGATCACGAATGAGCCATTCCTTCACGGTGTCTCAATCGGGCAAGTGGAACGTTTTCACACCACTCTACTAGAGCTCGCCAGGTGCCTGAAAATTGACAAGGGCATAAGTGATACTGTGGAGTTAATCTTATTAGCCACTACCAGATATAACAAATCAATCCATTCGGTCATCGATAAGAGGCCAGTCGACGCAATACAAGAATCCACGGATGACACACAAGAACGGATTGCTGACAAAATTAAGAGTGCCCAAGGCGCGCTAAGGTCTAGAGAGAATGCATCTCGACAAAACAGAGTCTTCGAAGTGGGCGAAAAGGTTTTGGTCAAAACTAATAGAAGGCTTGGCAATAAACTCACTCCCTTGTGTGAGGAAAAAGCCATCATTGAAGGGAAGGTGGTCCACAAAGACAACTTAAAATGACTCTATCGCTTAAATTTAAGCTTTTTGTTATTACTACCTATAATCAGCCGTTTGGCAAACTTCCATTTAATAGACATTAAGTCCGTTGCCAAAGGCACGACGTTTTAGTTTTAGGATAAAATTAATTGGTGATGGGATAAACCCATATGGGAAAAGAAAAAGCGACTAAAAAAATACATTTCCGCAGGCGCAGAATTTTCATCCTCCTATCACTGTCATTGGTGTCAGCGCACATCACTAACTATTCACAAGCAAGGTATATCCCCAACATAGATGGATATACATGCGTGTAATAGAAGAAACAAGCAGCATGTATGAGATGTTTTCACAGTCTCACATGAGGAGGTTGCTCCTTCGGGACACGCTGGATTCGTTAAGAGTTCACCACAGAATCGTAAGGAGCTTAGATTTTCTGGGCTCAATGCTAAAGGTAGTAGCGGGGACGCCGGATGCCGGCGATCTAAAAAGGGTTAGGTTCACAGAGTGGCAGTTGACACGGTCAAACAATAGACAAATCAAAAGTAATACTAGAATAATTTTAAGCTTCAGTTTGAATTTGCATTTGTCTGAATAAAGAGCGAAAGCTCATCAACTAACGACTAAGCGTCGTAAAATATATTCTTATTACTTCCTCTGCCAGATCACAAGGCTGGCAGTTAAAATAGGAAAGTTCCTCTCAACATAAATAACAATCTTCTGCTCCCCGGACTCCCCGAAGCTGCCAACAAGGAAGCCCTTCACCTCTGGAAGATGCCTGACGACGACGATCGCAAGACGGTGCGATCCATCTTTAAATAATTTACACACAAAAATGCACCGAAATTAATTAAACTGTTTTTGAGGTCACGATAAAGAAATGTTACATATCACGTCGGGGTCACCAAATGTTTAGGCAATGAGCTTTTTCATTGACATTGAGAAATAGTGTGACAATTTATGAACACGGTAGAGTTAATGTTTAAAATAATATTTCAGTTTTATTTCAATATATTTTGGCAGACAGGGCTGCAGTGTATAAAACGAACGGCGGCAGTGCCCGTACCGAACCGATAGAGAGTTAAAGTGTATCACAGCTGTGCGATCAACACTTAATTTGTTACTGAACTTGCTTTGCTGAAGGCAAATGAGCAAGTTTCGCAAAATAAAGATTAAAACAGCTGTGTTCGTTCTCTATTGAGAAAGAGGAACATAGCACAAAGGGGAATGCAAAATATATTGTTGCACAGAGCAATGTATAAGAGTGATAAATAAAATAACACAAATTTATGATTAGCTGCTGCTGGCTGCGGGCTGCATAAACAAATAGCCAATACTTAACTTCAGGATTCGAATCTCTATTCCTATTGCTTGGCTCTTCGTCCCTTTAGGAGCTCTAAAAGCATTTTTACTATGAAGCCTGCCCAAAACAAAATCGCCTGGATGATTACCAGCTGCGAATGGTTCGTAAGGAACACAACCCTACACAAAGACCTCAAGCTAGCCACTGTCTTCGAGGCAATAAACATGCACTCGAGCCGGTACCACGACAGGCTAGAGCGCCACAGAAATCGCGTAGCCAAGGCACTGTCCAGAGCTCGCTCACCAAGAAGACTCCACAGAAGACATCCGAAGGACCTCATCAAACGTCCCCCTTGACTAGAACCAGGAGATGATGATGATCTCAAATTGATAACTTGTTAATTGTTATATTTTTTTTTATGGTTTGCTAACTTTGTTACAAAGAGGTTTTCAGCTACCCCGTATGTCTTAAAAAATCGAAAAATCGTATCGAAAAAAAAAAACTATGAAGCCTGTGACTTGGGAGCACGTAATGGGAAGCCTGAAAGCAGATTGTGTCTAAGCCATCGAAGAGTTAAGAACTGTTGCGTATGAGATTTCTGCCATTGTTAACACCCGACCACTCTGTACAGTTTCAGAAAATTTTAAGGTAAAAACGCCGGCAAATTTCCTAAAAGGAAATTTCAGCTACACAAAATTTCCTGAGCCTGGCATCACTCATCTGGCACCCCAACACTTTTAAAAAATGATTAGAATTTTCTTCGCTTTATTATTGCCAGCTCTATTTATGTGTTAAAAAAAGTTGGATTTGATTGTTTCAAGAGCGGCAGAGTCAAGACTTCATTTAATAGGATATTATTATTATTATAGTCAAAAAATAACATAACAAATGTAATTGTCATGCAACTTATAGGTAAATCTACAATGACTTAAGGTCAGGGTATGTAGTTTTTGGTGAATCTGTTTGGAACAAAGAAGTTTAGACGAATATCCCGTCGGGACAATAAACTTCATCACAAAAAAGCTTATAGATAAATACTGTACGGTTAGCTAGGGAAGGTAAATTTATTAAAATCAGTCTACTGGTAAGGACTAAGGAATAAGGAGGTAACATAAGGATTGCATCCCAAATTAGGCGCCGCAAAGGCATACAGTATGAAGTTTTTTTCGACCGTTTCAAGCGGTTAGAATGAACTACGCATTGAGGACTTCAAACACGTGATTCATACTCAAGAACCGGACGGACTAAAGAAATGAATAAGGGTTTGGTCGTGTAAGGATCATTAAGTTCTTCTGGTCACCTTTTTATAAAACTAATCACACCCCTGGCCATGACAATAGTGGAAGTATGGTCTGAAAATGTTAGTATAGGGTCCAGAAGAACACCAAGATCCTCAGGATCATCAAGATTAGTCTGTCCAAAGAGCACGCCCCATGATGTTAGTCGTGTGTATTGCGTTGACGCGACAAAAGGTCATACCCTTACACTTGAAACCATTTAAGTTTAGTACGTTATCACGGCACCATATTTGAAAGCTATCAAGATCGGATTGTAAGTCCAAATGGCAAAAAATGTCCTTATGCTGATTTAGCATCGACAGCGTACATAAGTACAGGCGAATGTTTTATTACTAGGGGAGGTCGTTATAAATAAGGTAAAAGGAAGCGGACCAATGTGAGACCATTGGGGGACACCGGATGTGACTCGGAGAATACAAGATAGAAAATTTTTAAAGAGGACCTGTTGCTTCCTGCTATTCAGATAGTTTAAAATCCAATTTAGAAGATCAACAGGGAAACTTAATAGATCAAGTTTCCTTACTAGAAGGTAATGATTAACAGAGTAAAATGCTTTACTAAAGTCAGTGTAGATGACATCTGTTCGAAGATTATTTTTGAAGCCCTGTATTACAAAGGATGTCAGCTCGAAAAGGTTAGTGGTTGTTGATCATAAAACCGCGCTAATATGGTGATATAATTGCTCCAAGTGTGGAGTGATATCATTTTCAAAAAGCGTGGGGAAAGCCGACAATTTAGAGATTCCTCTATAATTGCTTGCATTTATTATGAAGAGGAATCACACGGGACTACTTCCATATATGAGGGAACTGTAAAGATTCCAGAGATACGGTAAATAGTTTCAGTAGGGGCTTGCACAAGGCTTCCGCACAGAATCTGAGCACACAGCCAGGGGTTCCGTCGGCGAATAGACAGGTTTAACATGCTGGAGATCGTAATCAGTAAGCTTTCGATTAGAGTGGGATTAAATATTAGATTCGACTATGATACCACGTAAGAGTATGGAATGAGGTAACGTAGAATACGTTGTTTGAAAAAACTTGGCAAATAGATTGGCTATTGCCTGATCCGATGTTACCGCAGTTTTTTAAAAAAATAGTGAGGAAGGGTAAGAAATTGTTTAGCGCTTAGTGTTAGCGAAATTATAAAACTGTTTTAAATTCTCTGCGAACTGGAACTTACAACGATTTAAAAAGCTCTTCTAACATTACGCATTAGTTACGCTAAAATTTAAGCGAGCACTTTAATAGTTGGAAATGATTGACTGAAAACCGGTATTCTAAAATGTTGTATAAAGTTTGGACTTTTCTTAGGTGTGTCAACTCTTTATTAAACCAAGGAGGTTTGGTAGAGATTGACGGACAGTACATCGGAACACAAGAGTTAGAAAAATATTTATGGCGTCCGCCGTTATGTTGCAGGAGTAAGATCGAACCAATTAAAGCCAGCTATAAAATTATTTAGCCCCAGAAAGTTTACCTTACGAAAACAATGAATTCGTTTCGTTGACTTATATTTCATTTCCTATGCTGATTGTCATCTCGAAGGTTGGATGTGTGGATCTTAAGGTTGAGTAAGAGGTGTTACTCTGGACAGAAACACACACACTACAATCGGCCAAGAGAGTTTCGAATATAATTTACTTGCGGCAACGATAAATCGCTTACTTGCCAACAAAGTCAACAATTTAGAGATTGTGCTATAGAAAGAAGGATATTCGACTTTTCATCTAGGTACCACATTGTGTGATGTGATGACCCTGGTTGAGGGCCGCACAAATACACTTCACCCGACACCACCACCGCCGATGCCCATTAAATACCAACATTCCAGTCAGACAGACATTCCAGATTATTATCTTGTTACCATTACGTTAAGCTCTAGATTAACGATACGCAGTCTATTATGTATTCTTTAGAACACGAAGTCCCACGAGAAGTATGATTTAAAATGGAGTAAACAGAAACCATTGATTAGTATTTAATTTTACAAGAACCCATCCGAACCTGTTATGATCTATCGATAATAATATCGATTGACAGGTACGTACGTTCCCGAGCTTGCCAACCGCAGCTTTGCCTCTTTCGTTTCCGTCAGCCAGCTAGGAATGACGTGTTCTTCCGCGGAACCTAATCTGGCTCGCGAAACCTGCACGCTTGGTATCTCATCATTGCAAAGGTTTAAAGCTTCAATTATACCGCTGCTGATCGCCAAACAAGGAGATCCGACTCCTTCGGGGGCTCATTGATTAAATTTCTGCACGGACCGTGTTCGGCCGCCAGGTGGCGTGATCGAACCAATCAGTGAGAGTAATAATACGAAATATCTCCTGCTACGATCGCCGCCGCGAGGTTCATTTATTCATTTCATTTATAGCAACATTTGACTGCTGATCAGTTGTGGAGTCCTGTTGATCATTTGCCAGTGACTGCGTTGCGTTCCCCTTTGGCAGCCAACCACCAGCGGCGCGTTGGAGATTCCTCTGATAGCTCAAGGTTATTATAGTTCGAAAACTATCTCTGTGCTCAGTCCTTTCAAGCCACCTTTAGCTTGGATCATAAAAAAATTTCATTCGCAACCGCTAGGCAAGCATCAATAGTATTTAAAATCAGCGCACTTAGTGTGCACCATTTTATCACACAGCCAACAAGTCATTTTTGGCTCCTCAGGCTTTATAACTTGGCGACATTTGTTTTGAAGGCGGACAATATTAGCTACCAAATTTTTTCGATTCGAAACACTGTGCAAAAACACAAAACCAAAACATGCAATTGAGCTGTTAAATTTACGGAAAGAGAGCAGTCTGCACGCTTAGAACTTTAGATTTTGTGTGTGAGAGCTGGTGCACAGCGCAGTTTAAGTGCATACAACAACAACACCAAAACGCACTGCGAAGATCACACGAATGAGAGAACAAGACAGAAAGACATAAAATTAGAAGATTTCGTTAAAGATATATATATATATATATATATTATTATTACAAAAGATATTTACCCGCGAAGCGAACTGAGCTTTAACAATTACATTTATATTTACAAAATAGAATTAAAAAAAAAAGAATATTAAAAACCTCCGCTGGCTTCACGAACATAAAAATATAGCGCATAAAATAAATACGACACGGCTTTGAAACTAGGAAGCCACTTATTGGCTACAAAACATAAAAGAGCCCACTATGAAATTAGAATGTTGGAAAATCAAATTTAGAGTTTGATTATGAAATAAGGTACATCAAAGCAAAAGAGAATCACGTAGCAGTCGTAATTGCATACTGTCGTCGTGCGTCCAGGGAGTTGCCTTAAACTGCTACCCCACACATTGGTTCCCGAAAGAAAGGGCAGACTAATCCGTGGTAGTAGAACACGTTTCATTCTGGAAGAATTCAATGTTTCACAATTGCAACTAACTTAACTTATTAGCTCACCGCAGTGTGTCCTCCAATTTTACACGACAATGAGGTCGACTCCTTTCTGCGACCGCGTCGCATCATCAGCCGCATTGTCAGCTGTAGGCACCCATCTCCATTGGGAAACCTTCGACGACTCCAAAATCTCCGTAACTCGGTTGCCAACAAACTGCTTATACCGGCGGTGGGTGCTGCCGATCCATCTCAGCACCGTCTTAGAGTCCGTCCACAACACCAGGTCCGTGATGACCACACTGTGCTCCTCCTTGACAGTGTTCATCAGCCTGGTTCCAAGAACTGCTGCCTGCACGTCGTCGTCCTCATATCTCGGTGGCAGCACAACGTGGTCGTCCTTCCAGAGTAATCCCGTCTGGTAGCGACGCCCCACTTTCACCGTGGTGTCTTCGAGTATCCTTTGGGCCCGGACATCGTCGCTGGCTGCGACCGGCGGCGCGGTCTTCACTCCAAAGTTCTCCTGGTCGAAATAGTCCTCCACCAGGACCTAGTCCTAGGCAGGACCTCGGTGACGGCGTGGTCGGTTGCCCACTTACAGGCCCAAACACAACCCAGCCCAGCTCGGTTGCCTCCGCATACGGTCCCTCTCGAGCGAACCGCCTCGTCCTAAGTGGCAACCCCAGATGTCCGTGATCCAGACCGATGAGCAGCTTCGGCACCACGTTGCTGTAAGGCTTCATCGGCAGACGCGCATCCCTGTGCACGCCCTGGACATCTCGTCGGCTCAATGTCTGCATCGGCAAACTCAAGCTCGAAACGGCATAAACGTTTCTCAATACATGGCGAGTGGGCTTTCCAACTCCACTTATCTTCAGACTCACCACGTTGGTAGGCTCTCTGGTTGCCTTACCTCCAAACCATTGGATATTTAGCTGCCGACGCTCTCCTTGCACTCCAAGATTCCTTCGTAGTTCGTCATCGATCATCGTGACGGAGGATCCCTCATCTAGGAGCGCATACGTATCCACCTTTCGCCCCGCTCCGTACAGCGTAACCGGCAACCGACGGCCTCCTTCGGCGTCAACGCAGCTCAAATTCCTCTGCATGGGCGCTCCCGCTTCACGCGGAGCTCCTCTCTCCAGACTGTTGCTGGGAACGGCTGGCTGCCGGTTCCTCTCCTGGAGCCTGTGACCATCTCGTAGCGAAGGCCTCTTAGCCGGGTTTCGTCTGGAAACTGCTGGCTGCTGGTTCCCTTCGTGGCGTCTGAAGCCACCTCGCTGCAGCGGCCTTCGTTCCTCGTCCGCACCATGTAGCAGACGGTGATGCTCCCTTCGGCTTCCATTAACCTGGCACTCACCTTGCGTATAGCAGGATCTAGCCGTGTGCCCGCTTCGCAGGCAATTGAAGCAGAGCCGATGCCTCTTCACATTGCTCCACCTTTCCTGTGGCGAAGCTCCAATAAATTTTCTGCAGTTCAATATTTCATGCTGTCCTCCACAGATGGGACAACCTCCATGCCGATCATCCTGTTGATCGCATTCATTATGGTCGACGCTTGCATGTAGAAGTCGACGCCTCGGCTCCTTTCCCTCGACGTCCAAAACTGTGCACACCACGTTTGCGTACTCCTGTAGCCACGCGCTGAAGTGGACTACAGTGGGAAAGGGCGCAATCGTTGCAGCATGCCTGGCCCAGTCCATTCGCTTGCTCGTTGGCAGCTTGGCCACAAGCTCCTCCATGAGGGTTGGGTTCCCCAGGTGCTGCTCCGCCTTCGCTGACTGCAAGAAGGCCGCGAGGTTACTCACTCGGGTTGCGAGAGAATGATCTTCGCCAAATTGTGCTCCGAAATTGGCTGCACCTCTCGTACGTTGTTGAGCTGGCTGCGTATAAGCTCCTCCGGTCGGCCGAACCTAAAGCCCAACTGCTCCATCACGGCGCTGACATTCCCTGGATGAATCAATAGCGCCTTCACTGCCTCGCGTGCTTCATCCTTCAGCGCCTTCAACAACCTCTGGTTGTTCTCCAGGTCCGTGCAGTTGTACGCTCGGGTCGTCTCCACGAACGCACAGCTGAAGATCGGCCACTCCTCGGGCTGCCCTCCAAATATAGGCAAGTCCGGAAGCTTCCTTGGCCCATATGCTCCCTGGATTCCACTCGATGTCATCGCGGCGTAGGATCCGACAAGTGGCGATGCTGTTGCCGCATTGTGGATGCTCACGCCCGGTAGCACGAGTCCATGCGCTGGCTGCGCAGTGGCTGTTGCACACAGTGGCTCCACAAAATAGTTGCTAGTCGTTAGCAATGGCGGTCCACTCGAAGATGGCGGCAGCGTGCAGGCCGCACCGCTCGCACCGTCACCGTTGTATGGCACCGACCCGACCCCGTTATGTAAGGCCTCTCCGTTAGATGTGGGTATTGGCTGGCCGCTCCAAAATGGCGGCCGCCCCGACGCTCCACTGTTGGCGCCAACTGCGCTTGGGCCAACTGCGATTGGCGCGCAATTGGCGGTGCTCACACTTTCCAGGGATCTAGTCTTCTCCAGCTCCCTCTCCAACGCTGCGATCCTCTCCATGAGTTCCAACACGAGGGGCTGGTTCACCTCCGGTACTGAACTCGCAGCTGTGACACCGGGCAAGGAATCGACGCCGCCGTGATGTTCACCCGCGTCCGAGTTCCTGCTCCACTACTGGCTGGCTGCTGACTCACTGTTGTTATAGGGGTGGCTTCCCCTCCGTTCAGCCGGGCACTCTTCCTGGGGGAATGCTGCATCTTTCCCAGCTCCAAAATGGCGGCGCCTCTGCGCGTCCGAAATGGCGTCTCTGACGCCTCGTGCCGCTGGCTGCGGCCACGGATGCTTGGCGCTCCTTGCGCCTTCTGACCGCTGGCTGCGGTCTCCACAAATGACGCTTCTTGCGTCTCCTTGTCGCTGGCTGCGACCCGTTCGTACCGGCGTTCGACGCTGGCTGCGTCCCTCTATGTCGCTGACTGCGACAAAATTAATATTGAAATTGTGAGGAACCATCCTGATTCCCCACAAGCGTATAGGGTCTAGTAATTTTTGTAATCTTAGTTATCGTTGGGAATTAGGGTAATTAGGTAAATATGTAGAGACTTAGGGTATTAATATAAGCATAGTATTTCAGGTTAGAGTAAGAGTAATCGTTAAGACCCAAGAAAGGAACCTGTGTATAGTTTGGCTAAGCTTAACCACCACGCATACGCCCCGGCAAGACCCCGCTCATCCCACGCACCCAATGGCAGAGCTCAGCCACACACACGGCAAAGCCAAAGCATAACGGCAGAGCAAACACCGGAAACATACAGCCAGCCCGGCCAAAGCTCGACGGCGCCACGTAAGTTCGCTTTGTGTCGGCCGACGGAGACAACGCTTGCCGAGCAGATTGATCGGCGCACTATAGGCTGGATGGTACCTTTTTGTGGCCAAAATGAATAATTTCAAAACGGATAATGATATATTGTTTCAGTTTTTGTATTGGGTTACACTAGGCCATATCTTACATATATAACACCAAAAATTGTGGGCATGACACGGCTTCTTATGTTTTTTTTTTGGTTTGTAACTCCAGAACGGATAATGAACGATGAGGAACTAATCAACAACATCGATGGATGAATTCCCGGACTCGCTTCTGCGACAGAAGCACACATGCAATGTCTTAACTCATTTGCGCTGATGTAGCAGCGCTGCGTAAACCGCTATTTTATTTGCCTGGACGTGCCAAATTTTCAATCGAGACAGCACCTGGTTCGGTACCCACAAAAGGGTGCTTCAATTGCAACCCTATTAGACATTTCGCCGATGACTGCCGCAAGTCCAAGCGGGAGTACGGAGCATACTACGCATGTGGCTAAGGACCACCTGGTGTACAAGTGCACTGAGAGGAAGTTTGTATACAACAATGCATATGTAAGACCGTTTAAGATTTTATGAACATTTGTAACATTAAGATATTGAAGAAAAATTTTGATAAACCAAAACTATTCAACTACCCCCCAAAACGATTATCATAGTGAAAAGTGAAGTTCAGAATTTGTTAGACGATTACGTGCAAGCGAATCAGAATATTCATGACCAATTGTTCTAGTTAAAAAAAAAGTCAGATAAATTAAGATTGTGCGTTGACGACCTTATTAATAAACATTCTGAAAAAGTCCTCTTTACCAATAAAATACACCCCGTTTACTACACCAATTGATCCGAATGGCTTAGAATACCGTTCGTTCAGCTTTCGAAACGCTCCTGCATTTTTTTTTTTACAGATAAATAGAATTTACGCAGATTTGCTAGAAGAGGACAAGGTTCTCATTTATATGGATAATATTTTGATAGCAATAAAAGATAGTAAAAGTCTTATAGAAATATTAACAGAAGAGTTTAAGCGATTAGTAGATAACAAACTGTAATTAAGAATAGACAAATGCGAATTCCTTCAAAGCAAAATAAAGTATTTAGGATACGTAATATCAGAAGCTGGTATTAAAACCGACTCAAAAGGCATGCAAGCAGTAAGAGATTTTCCGGTACCATATAACGCATGAAGTTCGGAGCATTCTTGGATCATGTTCCTATTTTAGATGATTTGTAAAAGATTCTTCGACAAAAGTGAAGCCCTAATACGATCTGGTACAAAAAGATAGAAAGTTCGATTTCGGTTTTGAAACATTAAAAAGGAATCTTCTAGAAGCTCTCATTTTAGCATTGTACAGTCGAACAGATCCAACGGAATTACATTGAGATGCTACCGCTTTAGGGTTTGGTTCTATTCTAATAAATAAAAATAAGGACAATAAGTTTCATTCGGTATTTTACTTTTCAAAGATGTTGAAGCACAATACCACAGGTTCAAATTGGAAACTCTCTTTGCAACGTTTTAGAATTTATCTTCAAGGCTTTTACCCTAGCATTAAATAAAACAAAACTAAGTCCAAGAATAGCCAGTTTCTGCAAGATTATGATTACATCTTAGAACATATGGCCGGTAAGCGCATGCAGCACGTGTATGCTGAAATTGTAATATTGCGGTAAAAGTCGAGCGCTGCGGCAGAGGGACGAACAGCCTCTGCAGCTGAGTGAGGTTCGATCGGGTTGTCATAAATGGTGTGTTAGAGAGAGATGACAATGGGGCGCACGCCAGTGTGTATAGACATTTGAGAATATGATGAAGAAGGGACGTGTAAGAAGATCCCTTCAGTGAAGATTGACTGCTGACGTCGATCGGAACTTGCTGCGCTGACGCACAAAATCGCGAAGTGAATAAACGAAATGGATGAGACTCCTTTCTCGCCGACATCAGAAGTGGGATCGCCTTCGCCACAAGAGACCAGGTCAAATCAGTATATGGCTGCGTTGGAGGCACAAAACCGTAACCTCATGGGAATAATAAGAACCATGCACGCACCGAGAGCATCGACGTCAGATGAAAAGTCCTTGCACGTCACACTGCCAAAATTCTGCGCTGACAGCGCTGGAGCAGATCCATATGCATGGTGCACCACCGTGGATTTAAATTTTGCAGATAATGCGCTTGTAGTCAGTGCGCTAGTTACCACCCCACCCCCTAAACCTCCACGCCTCTAACATTGTCGGACACCGAACCGGGAAGGCGAACAACTAGAGCACCGCATCCGGCCAAGTGCTGACTTCGCGTACAAAGTTGCACAGCAACATTGTCTGCAAGGGACTCGGTCAGCCGAATGCTGAAGCGGCACAAAAATTATGTTTATGTTTACATTTAAGAACCTATGTACTCTTAAGAACAAAACACTTATGTACAAAACTGAGGAGACTTCTCCAAAAGAATAAACTTCACTCTGGTTTTGAGCTCCAACAGTCGTGTTCATCTTTTCCCCGTTTGCCAATAACTTCCATTTGTGCCTACATATATACATATATGCACAACTAAAACCCTACATACTTACCAACCATACACACTCATCAACCAAAGGACGTAGGACGCCCCACTGGCTTCCCCCTCGTGTCCACACTGATAACTGGCGCAGACGGTAGGATGAATTTCCTAACCGTAATCACTTACTTGTAAGTAGGAAAAAATGTAAGAAAAGAAACAAAGTATATTTAAATGTCGACAACAAACATACACACAAATCTAAACCCCAACCCACCATAATGACACGGAATCACCTTGTCACCGATTTGGTCTTATGCCATCCAACACATCTTAGTTTTCATTTGATAAGTGCAAGTGTGAGTGCTGCCATAGTGACGTAGTGACGTGGAATCAAACGATGATAACCATGTCGCTGGTATACATACATATATACACTCGAATACATGACATCAAATACCATACAACACACTCATGCACCATATTGCCTCGCTGTCGTGGAATCTACCGCTGATCATCACGTCATCGGTACTTACATACGCTGCCAAACATCAAATTTTCATTAAAAGGTGCAAGTGTACCGTGCTGCCGCGCTGACGTGGAATCTATCGCTGATCATCACGTCATCGGTACGTACATACGCTGGCAAATGTATCGCCAAAAGCCTCTTTATATACTTATACATTCGAACATACAATATCAAATTAAATACATTCAATTACACATACACCCAAAATACTCTACCGCACTTGGTTACATACAACACTGTACAATGTAACCACAGCAGCGCGAAATCAAACGCTGATCGTTGCGCTGCTGTGCTATATACAAACGTATCGCCAAAAACTCTTCTCACTCATGTGCCGTATTGCCGCGTTAGTGTGAAATCAAACGCTGATCATCACACTGACGACGACTATACATGCACGCAAAATACTTTATCGCATTCGCTTACATACAGCGCCATAAAATGTAGCCACTTTGGTATGGAATCAAACGTTGATCATCATACCACTGTGACATAAACAAATTAAGCACTCAAGCTTCTTTAACACATTTGCATACTCACGAACACACTGCCATACAACGGCGAAGAACCAAAACGCAGATACTCCCACTGTCAAAACATAAACACATATCATATTTCGGACCAAACAAGTCGCATTGAGCGTATCTTAGCAACAACAATGCTACATGGGTGGTTGCGGACCCATGCCAGGGGAGTCGAAGTAAGGGGTGAACGCTTGAGTATCGTCAAGTTACTTCGCTTTTCGATCCCCTGCGAAGTGTCGCGTCACTCATGAAGGCCACTTTAAATAACAGAACATACATGAAAAAAAAAGGGAAAGAAGTCGACATATATTTATACTTTGTTCCCTTTCGTAATGCAATTTCTGTACATAAATATATATTAATACCAATAACATTGCAGAGCCTGATAAAGAGTATAGAGGACGCACAAACAAACACACATATAGTACAAATAAGTAATTACATACGAAACTCAAAAATCATACTCTGTACACTTAAAATATCCTAAAATAAGCACACCATCCAAATCTAAAACACACTATATACACATACATACATACTAAATAAGTACATAACCCACAATTGAACTACATTATAAGCCTACCCACTCATTTCCCTGAGGTAGAAAACTTGTTCATTGTTTTTCGGTCATACACGATAAACCGAGTAACTTAAAATTTAATGTCAAAAAAGCTAGTTTATAACCTTAGGAAGACTACGCGTTCTGTTGTCGGGGCTTCATCATCCACTAGTAAGTTTCCCCACTCTACCAGACGTTCTGACCCGCTTCTCCCGATTTCAGAAGAACCCAGGCCAATTCCCTACCAAAAACCTACAATGGACTCAGGCAATGATTCTGGCCGTCCCACTCCACCTCCCTTAACACCCACTGTCAGTGGATTGAGCTCGGTAATTTCAACGACATTCAAGCCTAAAGACATTATGGCTTTTGTTGAACACTTGCCAACTTTTGACGGTACTCCCCGTCAATTAGACAGATTCATTACTAGCGTAGAAGAGATTCTAATGCTAATCAGGGGGGCGGATCAGACGCCATACGGCTTACTTACCTTGAGGACCATTAGAAACAAAATAATTGATAGAGCCGACGAAGCCCTAGAGCTCGCAAATACTCCCTTGGTGTGGGACAAGATAAAGAACAATCTCATCCGCCTTTATTCGAGCAAGAAAAGCGAAGCTAACTTGCTAAGTGAGCTTAGTACATTCTCTGACAACCAGACTTTGGGCCAACTGTTCTTTGGAATATCAAAGGTGAGAAGCCAACTCTTCTCCGTACTTAAGAACAGCGAGCACAATAACACCGTTATAGACGCCAAGAAAGTTGTCTATAACGAAGTCTGCCTCAACGCTTTTATCACAGGTTTGAGAGAACCTCTCAAAACGTTCGTCAGGTTAAAGTCCCCTTCTACTCTCGAACAGGCATACGAGCAATGTCAAATAGAGCAGACCTTGTATAGGGCACAAAATAACCGTTCCAATAGAACAGAGCAGGGATCAAATGGATCAGATGGTAGGAATCAACGAAATAATAACGACACTAACAACCGCAATGGACGTAATGACCGAAACGACCGTAGAAGACCATATTCCAACTCTTATCAGAATAGATCATCTAATTCGTACAACCGTACACCCCAATCCAGTAATAACGATAACCAAGCTAGTACATCAAACCCCTTCCGAACAACGCCGCATAGTCTGAACAATATAGAGGAGAACCCTCAACCCAATCCGAATTTTCAGCAACCCGCCTCGGGAAGCCAACAGGGTACATAAGCCCGGCCACGCACAGTTCCTCTCTTCCTTTCATTAAAATCAAACTTCCCCATACAAACCCTCTGAAATTCCTGATCGACACAGGGTCTACACACTCCTTTATTGACCCAAAATATGTTGACCCTCGAAACTGTGCGACCTTACAAACGCCTATAATACTTAAGACAGCCCTAAACAATTTTACTATCCACCAACATGGTGGAATTTTCCACCCGAATTTCAAATCACAGGCGAAATGACTCTCCTTCCCTTCAAATTCCACTCTTATTTTGACGGATTGATAGGAATGGACTTATTATCTTACTTAAAAATAGAAATAGATTTGCCTAACTTAAAACTAAAAACCCCAAGTACCACTATACCCTTATGGATCCATAGTAACTTAACTTCGAACATATTTAATATCTCTGGGCATACGAAAACTGTTTTGTCACTACCTGTGGAAACCAGACAGGGCGATTTCTATATCGACCCCATTTTAATCAATGATGATTTAATAATATCAGACGGTATTTATACCTCCCAAAATAATACTGCTAATTTCGTTATCACAAACTATAGCGATGTGGACCAGCTGTTGTATCTGGAAAGCCCGATAAAAGGTACGCCATACTCCACAGTTGATAGCGTTGAACTTTTCAATATCACCTCAACTTCCCCATAACCCCAAGACTTTGCAACATCTCTGCAAACCCTTTGTACCGAAAACCTATCTCCTGAAGAGAAACAAGGTTTACTTTCACTTTGCAATAAATTTATAGATATCTTCTATAACGAAGACGAACCACTTAGCTTCACTAACAAGATTACACACGCCATCAAAACCATGGACAATATCCCTATTCATACAAAATCCTATAGGTACCCCTACATCCATAAAGAGGAGGTCAAAAAGCAAATAGAATCGATGCTAAATCAAGATATTATCAAATCTAGCTATTCCCCGTGGAGCGCCCCTGTCTGGGTCGTTCCCAAAAAAATTACTCCTACGGGAGAACAAAAATGGCGTCTCGTTATCGATTATAGAAAACTCAATGAGAAAACTATATCTGATACCCCATACCCAACATTGCAGACATCTTAGACAGATTGGGCAAAGCTAGGTACTTTTCTACGCTTGATCTTGCAAGTGGATTTCACCAGATAGAAATGAACCCTGATGACATCCCCAAAACTGCATTTACGGTAGAGGGAGGTCATTACGAGTTCATTAGGATGCCGTTTGGCCTCAAAAATGCTCCAGCCACCTTCCAAAGGGTGATGGACAATATTTTCGGGGCCCTTATCGGAACCATCTGCTTAGTCTATCTGGACGATATAATAATCTTCTCAACCTCCTTACAGGACCATCTTATACACTTGAAAACTATTTTTGAAAGACTTAGATCTGCTAACTTTAAAGTACAACTTACCAAGTCCAACTTCTTCAGAAAGGAAACGGAATTCCTTGGCCATATCGTTTCTCAAGAAACCCTAATAAAATCGAAGCTATTAAGAATTTTCCATGTCCTCATAGCAAAAAAACAATTAAGTCTTTATTCGGTTTGTTAGGCTACTACAGGAAATTTATTAGAGATTTTGCAAGACTTACCCAACCTATGACGAAAAAATTAAAAGGCAACAATAAATCTATTATAATAGATGATGAGTTTAAAGAACCCTACTTTCTAATGACCCAATCCTCCAATACCTGGACTTTACTAAACCTTTCACATTAACCACGGACGCAAGTAATTTCGCAATAGGAGCTGTCCTAACTCAGGGTCCCGTCAACAGCGATAAGCCCGTATGTTTTGCTAGCAGAACCTTGTCAACTGCAGAAACAAACTACTCCACAGTTGAGAAAGAAATGCTAGCCATTATTTGGGCGGTTCAATACTTCAGACCTTACCTCTTTGGCAAAAGGTTTACTATAGTCACCGATCATAAGCCATTGACTTGGTTAATGAACTTCAAACAACCCAATTTTAAAATAATTCGGTGGAGACTCCAGCTTTAAGAGTACGATTTTGAGGTAGTATATAAAAAGGGGTCTCAAAATGTAATCGCTGATGCCCTCAGCCGACCAGAGATCTCCATCAACCATTCTGAAATATTAACGACTCCACAAACCGTTTGCCCTATTTCGGAAAAGCCTCTTAACGATTTTAATATTCAACTCCTTTTTAAAATAGCCCCAAATACAAACTATATCACAGTGACCCCGTTTAAACATAAAATTAGGAGAGAATTCTGTAGACCTGATTTCCAATATGACGACATAGTTAACATTCTTAAACAATCACTTAAACCAAACAAAACATGTGCAGCATTCGCCCCCGACCACGTTTTTCTAATGGTGGAAAAAGCCTACCAGACCTATTTCTCCACCAACAATACGCTCAAACTTATTAGATGTTTGAGTTTCCTCCGCGAAATAACTGATAGTTCAGAAATCGAGAAAATTATAACTGACTATCATGTTAATAGTAATCATCGTGGAGTCGACGAAACATACTTACACCTAAAACGACAACAATTTTTCCCTCATATGAAGGAGAAAATTACTCGGCTGATCAGAGAATGTGAGACATGTTTGAAATTGAAATACGACAGACAACCCCAAAAGACTTCGTATCTAATACCCGAAATTCCCTCAAAACCATTGGACATTTTACATATAGACATCTATACGATTAATAAAAACTACAACCTTACCATTATTGACAAATTCTCCAAATTTGCAGCTGCGTACCCTATAGCCAATAGAAACTGTATCAACGTAGTTAAAGCGTTAAAACATTTTATCTCCCAATTTGGTATTCCTAAAAAGCTAGTTTATGATCAGGGAGCAGAATTCGCCAGCGACATGTTCAACAAATTCTGTACTCAATTTAATATTGATCTACATGTTACGTCTTTCCAACAATCTTCTAGTAACTGTCCCGTTGAACGGCTACACTCAACTTTAACTGAAATTTACAGAATAGTACTTGACGCTAGGAAACAACAGAAACTCAACACCGAACATGACGAGTTAATGTCAGAAGTTCTAATTACATACAATAACGCAATCCATTCTGCGACTAAACATACTCTTCGAACTATTTAACGGACGCACCCATATATTCAATCAAGCGATCAAGTTCAACAGTGAACACGACTACTTAACAAAATTAAACGAATTCCGCGAAAAACTTAACCCCACTGTTGCAGAAAAACTTTCAAACAACGTAATTAAGAGAACCCTAAAATTAAATGAAACTAGAACAGACCCTATAACCCTTCAACCCGACACTCTAATTCTTAGGAAACAAAACAGACGGAACAAAATTACACCTAGGTTTTCCATTCACAAAGTCAAACACGACAAGGGTCGCACTTTAATCACCACTAAAAACCAAAAACTACACAAATCAAAAATTCGAAAGATAGTTCTAAAAAAAGGAAAAAATAATTTACTTAACACTGATGACAATTGACCCCATGCCTTCTTAATTTACCATTTCAGATTCACCTTCGGGTCGACTAAAGCCATTTCTATCCTATACCCAAACGATAATACCCCTATAGCCAGATTAGAACTAGGTAAAGCTCTACTAACTGACAGATACAAAATAATTAGTCATGTTATTAACTTACAAGACTATAACAAATGTATGGAACAATTTTACCAGACTATTAATGGATTTCACCCCGATACCACTTTAGGAGATTCTGTCACTATCTTAAAAGCCAAACTAAACCAAGCCCAGGTCAAACTCAAAGCCTTAACCCCACTTAATAGAAACAAACGTGGCTTGGTCAACGGACTGGGTAGTCTTGTAAAGGTTGTTACTGGTAACATGGATGCCAATGACGATAAAGAGATCCATGAAGAATTAAGCAATATAAAGAAAAATTCTAAAATCGCTAATGATAACTTCCTAAACCAAGAATTGTTTAACAATGAAATACTTACCCGGTTCGAGAACATTACAAACCATATAAACAATGAGCAAATTTTGATAAGTAAATTCCTTGAAAACTCACAAAATAAAATTTACAAACAATTAGACATGCATGATTCCCTTCTGGAAGAAATGCAGTACTTGAACAGGATTAATTATAACGTAGAACTATTTACCAATCACTTGAATGACATAACGGAAAGTATGTTATTAGCAAAATTAAATATAATTCCCAAGTTCATCCTAAATGAACAAGAAATGGACAAAATAAAAAACATTTTGGAAAAACAAAATGTTACAATAAAGAATGAACAAAATATATACAACTATCTAAGAATTAACACGCTAAGCTACGAACAAAAAATAATTTTTAACATCAAAGTACCAATATTTAAGCAGCCTGGCTATGCCCTTGCAAGACTAGTTCCACTACCCATAAATAACACTTATTTTATAATTACCCCAAACTACTTAGCCTATAATACTAATAATAAGAAATATCATATGACACGAAAATGCCCTAAGCTGGATGGCACATTCTTGTGCGACGAAGACTTTGTTATCGACACACCCCAAAATAATACGTGCCTGACAAATCTTTTAAACGGAGAAAACAGTTCCTGTAATGTGCGGGAAACCGGCCCTATCATCGATGTCTTCGAAGCAGAGAGAGGCTACATCTTCGCGTTCCATGTAAACAATATGAAAATATCCCTAACTAACGGCTCTGAGCTCTGCATAACGGGGTCAGCCATCATCAGATATATTAATGAAACGATACAAATTAACGGTATCGATTACGATGGCACAGATGACACCTTTCCCGAACAACTGGATTTTGCCCTTCCACCTGTGCGCGAAATAACTAAGAATACCACCATTATGGTACTAAGCTTAGAGAAACTTCATCTCGAAACCGCTCAAACAATGGGTAAAATCCTGCCTGTCCATAACATTACAACACGACATACCTGGACACTCTATACTCTGCTTGGACTGGTAGCATCCCTGGCAATAATCTTATGGCTACACCGACGAACGAAACACATCGTCCACGTCCATGAAGACCACCGCCTACCGATCTACGCGCCGTCCATACCTTCCCTATGGCCGTCGCTTCGAACTGGGGAGGGAGGAGTTACCACCCCACCCCCTAAACCTCCACGCCTCTAACGTTGTCGGACACCGAACCGGGAAGGCGAACAACTAGAGCACCGCATCCGGCCAAGTGCTGACTTCGCGTACAAAGTTGCACAGCAACATTGTCTGCAAGGGACTCGGTCAGCCGAATGCTGAAGCGGCACAAAAATTATGTTTATGTTTACATTTAAGAACCTATGTACTCTTAAGAACAAAACACTTATGTACAAAACAGAGAACTAGAGGAGACTTCTCCAAAAGAATAAACTTCACTCTGGTTTTGAGCTCCAACAGACTCAGTCGTGTTCATCTTTTCCCCGTTTGCCAATAACTTCCATTTGTGCCTACATATATACATATATGCACAACTAAAACCCTACATACTTACCAACCATACACACTCATCAACCAAAGGACGTAGGACGCCCCACTGGCTTCCCCCTCGTGTCCACACTGATAACTCGCTCGTAATACCATTGAGCTAAGCGTTAGAAGGCAGTGCATCGCCATGGCTGTCGCAGATTTGCTTCGCTGGCATCACGTGGCCACAGTTTAAAGAACTGTTCATACAGCGATTCGTAGGGATTGAGACGTCGGCTGCCATCCTTATGAACGTTTTGAACGGATGTCCAAAACCTGGAGAGAGCTTTGCCCAGTATGGAAGTCGCATCGTCACCTTGTTGCTGTCTAATTGGAAAGCCAAGGATTTGGAGGAGATTGCGGTTTCGGTAGCGTTGGCTCACATGGCACAAATCGATAATAATTTGTTGCGTTGGGTGTTTACGACTAATGTGGCTACGCGCAATGAGCTTCAGCAACAACTGCAAGCTTACGCCTTCAAGAAACGTAACAACGAAGATGACTCTGGCCCAGAAAAGAAGTTAAGAATGCAGTTGCAGACCATGTGCCATTTTTGTGGGAAAGTTGGACACCACGCGGCCGAATGCCGCGCCCTAAAAGAAAGTACAACAAATATAAAAGGAAGAAGCTACAGCGGTAGCAACACAGGGTTAAAAGATCGTTCGAACATAAAATGTTTTAAATGCGACGAAATGGGACATGTGGCGTCTGTATGTCCCAAAGGCCACAACAAATACATCGAAAAGCGAGTTGACGTGTGCGAAACTAAGTGAGCCAAGTGGACTGTTCTTTCAATTGGGTGAGCCATTCGTTCTTATTTTTCGATTCGGGCGCCGAATGTTCTTTAATAAAGGATAAATTAAGTAACAAATTGTCTGTCAAGAGAATTGATAACCTAGTTGTTTTAAGAGGAATTGGTGACAATGTAGTTAAGAGCCACTTGTAAATACTATAAACAGTCCAAATGTCTCAATTGAATTTAGAAATTTTGTTTCATGTTGTAGTGGACAACTATTTAAAGTACGATATAATGATTGGCCAAGACATATTAAGGCTTGTTTTCGTTTTATTGATTAAATCTAATAAATTTAGTATGTACAAATCCAAAGTTATCAATGCCGTTCAAAATAATGTACCTGAGAATAGTTTGGAAGTACTTTTTGACATCAATACAGAAGTAAGCGATAATGATAAATGTGAATTAAGAAATATATTGGAAAAGTATGCCGATAGTTTCGTAACTGGGATACCAAATAAGGTGCATTGGAAAAAAAATAATAATAAAATAATAAAAATAAAAGTGTTCAAGGGCGCCCATATCGACTCAGCGCAGATGAGAAGCTTTCTCCATTTGCAAGTCCAGTCAAAAGAGAAGGACAGTTGTGACAGATTGTGTATTGATTATCGTGAACTAAACTTAAATACGATTTCTGATAAGTTTCCATTGCTACTGATTTTTGATCAAATAGATCGTTTGCGGTGTGGTAAATATTTTTCCATTTGTTTTAGACATGGCCAGCGGATTTTATAAAATACCGATTCATCCAGATTCTATAGAAAAGTCAAATATGTCTTTCCTTAGAGCTCCCAGTCGCATCAAAGTGGATCAAGGCAGAAGCTTTGTCAGCAACAAGTTCCGTGAGTTTTGTTCAACAAACAGGATTGAGTTGTTTTCAATAGCTACAGATGCCACATGCGAAACATGCGAAAGGATGTAGTAGTTCGGTATAAGGTCATGTGTTAAGTGAGAAGCATCATCGAGTGATTAATGTACTAGATGGTCATCGATACAATTTGAAGTCGTTAGTTATTAAGCGAACATATAAATTATTCGGATTTCGGAACGAAAATCGTCTTCTAGCACAACACGCACACATATACGCGTTCTCGTCTCTTGTTTTTACTCACAAGAGCAAGCAAATTCTATTTTTAGATTTCTTACGTTCTCAGCGTAAGCGAGCAGAAAGAGAGCAATTTTGGCCGTCACTAAAAAAGTGGCTGCATAGTGCCAAACCAATGTATGGCCGTTACGCATCTTGTTATTCTAGTGTCTTTGATTAAACATTAGCTACTGGGCATACGAGCCCCAACCACTATTAATCTGAACAGTAGGCGAATTTTTCCAATACTACTATAGCAGTTTGTTCAGCAGTTTGATCTAGTTTCAACAACAAAAATATGAGTTATTTACTCAAAAGGTAGACTTAAGAGATAAGAAAAAATAACCACTATTAATTCAAACGCTGCGTAATATAACAAATTTATTAATATTAGAATTGTATAACGTCGCCACACGTTTTGGCGTTGATTTTAAAAAGTTTTGGCAATGTCCTCGAGAAATCGAGTCTCACATCGCTTACAACTTCGTTTAAAGACCGAAATGTTCCTTTGTGGCTCATTTCAAAGATCTCTCTTTATTAGCCACCAAAATTGTTTATGGGACTTAGATCTGGACTATTTGATGGCCAATCTAAAGCGTAACTTTTGTATATACAGCTGCGTTTAAAACAATAGCACTACTGCAGGTGGAAAGTTGATTTCGTAAAAAAAATTATTAAATGTTTATTTTTTTTTTTAAGTCAGATTGTATGAATAATAAGTACCATATGTTGCATCTCTGAGCAAGAAATTTTTACTCTTTCAATGTAACGGTTCTTTTTTGTTTTTGGGCACTTGCTGCAAAAGTGCCCAAAATGAGGCGGTAACAAAAATAGCACTGACCACGTATTTGCTGAATAAAATTAATAGGGGTGATTACTTTGGTTTTTTTTCGACAAATTTTGAAAAACGGAGTTGCACTAAAGGTTTTAATTGAATTTTTTCCAAACGAAGACCAAAAATTCTCTAGTCATGGGTCGCGGAAAGCATTGTACCGTCGAAAAAAGAAATTTGATTAAAAACATGATCTCTGAAGGTAAAACCTACTCTGAAATTGGTCGCATTGTCGGTTGCTGAAACAAAATGATCCGCAAAGCACTGCTGTTTGTCGAAAAGAACGAAACATGGAAGAAGGAGCTTCAGATAGCTAAAAGCGTGGAAACTGTTCGCAAACGCTTAGGACAAAGCAACCTTAATGCGTGCAGCCCCAGAAAAGTCCCGCTTTTGACTGTTAAGCATGTGGCAAAGCAATTTGAATATGACAAGATACACAAGGACGGGCCTGTGGAGAAGTGGCGAAACATTTTTTGGTCAGATGAAAGCAAAATTGTGTTGCTTGGTGGGAAAGGCTCTCGGTCTTATGTTCGGCGTCCACCACGAACTGAATATAATCCTCGTTACACCTTTAAGAAATTTAAAAATTGTTTAAAAGGGTGGGCGTTTTGTTGTTGAAAGTGGGGGGTGGGCCACAGTGTTACGTTGCTGTTTGGGTTAATAGTTTCATGATACGCACTTTGAAAAATGGAAAAGTCACTGTCACTATCTATCTATCACTATCTATGTATCTGTAAATAGAAAAATATTTTATAAAAAGTCTTGAAACTATTAACCCAAACAGCAACGTAACAGTTTTTATAATTAAATTAAAGGACATTAACTATTACGCTGAATTCAACACATAAAGGTATCGAAAAAATTATACGAGTTTTTGAAAAAACCCACTATTTTCCCGACTATAATACATATATTCAAAAAATCATTGATGTTTTCAAAGTCTGCAATCTTGCAAAAACAGTACGTAGACCAACGAAACTTATTTTTAAACTCCAGAGACAAAAAACTGAAGAGAACTTTACGTTATTGATATTAATGCTAGACAATAAAGAATATTTATCCTGTATTGACGTCTACTCAAAATGCATCCCCTATAAAAACAAAGAGATTGGTTGGAGATTGTTTGTCTTTCAAATTTTTACCAAACACTGTGGCCACGTTCCTCCTTTCACCTACACAACGCCCAAAACGGTAACGCCCACACTTTCAAACATATTTTTTTAAATTTTTTCTCATTTCATTCCCCAATATCTATCGATATCCCATACAAATGACGAAATTTCGCGTTTGCATTCCCTCAAGCTGAGTAACGGGTATCTGATAGTCGGGGTAACCAACTATAGCAATCTCTCTTGTTCCATTTCCAGACTATTACATCTGTTTATTCGAATTCGGAATATCATCAAGAGTAGCTGGGAGTATCATATCATCAAGAGTACGGGTATTAATTAGTCACGGGAGTGGACGGTATTTGATGGTCGAGGAAGTGGACTATTGCGTTTTCTCCTGGTGGGAACAATATAAATAATACACTTAAACATTCGTATAAGCCCTGCGCGCGCACGTGTTTAAGGCTAAAAGTGTCATAGCTGAACCACCTGATTTTGTTTCAATTTGGTGTTTAATATTTATACAGTTCTGTGTGTTTTGGTATCAAAAGATACGGGAAAAATATTCGTTTTTATTCTTCTAACAGCTATTTAAAAAGTCAGGTACTACAAAAGAAAATGCATATATTTTTTTGTGTACATCGCAAGCAAAACACGGCCTAAAAATGGCATGGCATAAATTTAGCATGTCAAAACTATTTGTAAAAACAGTATGGACTAGTGTGATTTCGATGGTTTCTTTTATTTTTGAAATCTTTCGCAAGAAAATAAATCGATTTGTATAATGTTAAATGGAAATACAGTTTAATAATTGGTTTTTGATATATGACCACGAATAAAAGCTTACAATAATAATCAAAAACTAGAGAGAATGCTATAGTCTAGTTACCTGACTATCAGCTACCCGTTACTCAGCTAGTGTTAATGCGAACTCCAAATTTTTTCTTGGATATCGATAGATATTGAGGAATAAAATGAGAAAAAATTTTAAAATTGTTCCAAAGTATGGGCCTGACCGGTTCGGCGCCTTTAGGGCGTTAGATAGAAATTTACAAGACTAATAAAAACGCAAAAAATATCAACACATCCTTTAAAAGTTTCTGAGATCACGACATTCATACGGGCAGACGGACATGGCTAGATCGACTTGGCTATTGATCATCACTACTCGTAGAGTAATTTAATAATAGTAATATTTTAATAATTTTATTTGTCTGGTAAATTTCTATCGATTTGCAAAAAATCTTTTTGAAACGCCCACTCTAACGCCCTAAAGCCACCGAACCGGTCTTGGCCCGAACCACTTTGGACCAATTTTTAATTTTTTTCATTTTATTCCCCAATATCTATCGAATTCCCAGAAAAATGATGCAATTTCGGGTTTGCTTTCACACTAGCTGAGTAACGGGTATCTGATTGTCGGGGAACTCGACTATAGCATTCACTCTTGTTTTATTTAACTACGATAAATCTGTATTAATTTCAGTTGCTATGTAGGTATATTTTGGTTTCTTATATTTTTTAAGGAAAGACAAACACATGCAAGAAATACATAATAATTTAATTTAAATTACAAGCACTAGAAAATCTTAAAAACAATTTGCAAATTAATTACAGTAAAATAACATTGCTGTTAAGCTTAAATATTGGTAAAAATAAAATAGAAAGAAAGCGAAAAACGCATTATTAATGTAAATTTATACTTATTAAAAAAACTCTAATACAATCCCTCATAAGAAAGCCATTACTAAATATCTTAGATACCAGAAAACATTGACGATCGTAACGATCCTAATTTAAAAAAGACAGAATGCTAGAGCAGAGGTTAACGACCTCCAGATACCCGTTATTTAGAGTGCGCGCTTGAGTATGCGTGGCTAAAAGTTTTTTGGCATGGAAGAAAATATTAATCTATCACTAAGGAAATCAATTCACTTCGACGAAATCAAGGCAATCGCAAATGTAGGATCATCAGAACTGCAAGCCCAACTACTCAATGGCGAATGCCTTGTTATCTCCACCCCGTGGGAAATCACAACTTTCAATACAACAAGTATGACCACATCAAGCATATCCACTGCATATCCACACATATCCATTTCACCGATCTCCCCGGTTCTGCCTAGAGCATGCCAAGAAGTACGCCACAAAAGCGACTCCATTCTTTTCCCCAAAATAACACATGGAACACGCCTTTGCAGTCGCTAAAGGCTTATAAACGATTTGTGCGGTTATCGCCCTGCAGATAAGGATGCCCCCCCACTTCGCAAGCCGCGATCGATCTTGGCAAACTGAAGCCTGCAATAATTAATACACCTGCTCCCGGCGCACCCCCACCTACTCGCCGTCTACCTAAAGTACTGCGGATCACGGTCCCCGGCGTGGTCAACTTTTTGACGTTCTCCAGCGAGCTGGACGCCCTCATTGGAGATTCATGCACAATACAAATATTAAATTTATATATATAAAATAAATATTAGTTAAAGATTAGTGATTTACTGACGTGATCCTGCGGCCTCATGATATCCAAATCAAAGGAAACAAAACCGGCAAAGGTGAACGAATTGATGACGAAACTAGGAAATGATGAAATTGATACTGATGTTTACGAAATATTGGATCAAAACGCAAGCACAAGTATGCAAACTCAAATCAATGATTTAAAGGAGATGCGTGGAGTTGCAAAAACATGTATGAATGCACAGCAGGTATATCGATCATTCAAAATCATTCAAATCGGCATTCGCACTTGATTTTCCAAGTGTGATGAATACAGCCGATGTGCAAAGAGATTTATTGCGACGATAGCGACGCAATAGCGAGTCATTCATCGAATACTTTTATGCGATGTTATGTATCGGACGACGTGGGAGTCATCAATAAATTCATATATTTTCAGCGGACTTAATTCACAAGAACTCACGAAAGCCTTATTAGCAATGGACATACGCACTTGAACAAGGTAACAGCAATGAAAAGCAACAGCAAAATGAACGGTGTTCCAAATGTTCTAGGATTGGGCATAATGAACAGGATTGCAAGGTGAAAACATCGTCAAAGAATGCTCAAGTGCATGAGGCAAAACATAAGGAGTATCCGCCAATAGTAAAAACAGTTCTGATTGGAGATCAAAAGTTTAAAGCGTTCATCGACACGGTCAACTCAACGTTAATACGAACATTAACAATCTGTTAAAATCCTATGAAGAATGTTTTGAAAAAGATTGGATCGAAAATTGGCAGGTGCAAGACGACGACGATGGTTATAGTGGTATCCATTACGAGTGCCTATGCGTGGACTACCGGGCTTTAAACGCTCTATTTGATGCCAATCGTAGAGGAACAATTGGCCCTGCTATCCGGAAGCATATACTTCAAGACGCTGGACCTCTGGTTATTACCAGGTCCCGATGGACGAGAAAAGCAAGCATTTAACGGCATTTATGACACCAAGTGGACTGAATTAATTTTATGTGATGCCCTTTGATCTGGTGAACGAACCTATGGTCTTTCAGTATGATTGCTTATCCAATGAGCAATTTATTGAAAAAGGATGTGGAGTTCGTATGGGGAGAAGATTAAAGGAAGCCTTAGCAACGAAGCCGGTGTTCACCCAGTAAAGAAGTACACACTGATGAGAGTAAACTGGGAATAGCAGGAATTATGCTCCGACGAGAAGAAGACAGCACGAAGCCTGTATTTTATTATTGCTGGCTATGCAGCGATGCAGAGAGAAGATACTCATGCTTTGCGTTAGAAATATTAGCAATTAATGAGATTCCGTATATATTTACTAGGATCTCTTTTTCTGGTGCTGTCAGATTGCTACGCTGAAGGAATCAACAGAGCTACTGCCACCAATAGGAAGATGGTGGGTCAAGCAACAAGAGTTTGATTTCACTTGTAAATATCGACCAGAAGCGGATATGCCACACCTGGATGGCATGAGCAGACAACCAACACTGCCACAACGGGAAATATCTCTAACAGTAGCAGACAACGTTTCGATGAAGATTAGGCGTATGCGATGCACAGGGAAGAGCCAATACTGGCGCAGGTATTTGAAGCACGGCAACGGCAAGAAATTGGTTGTACTCCGCGGATAAAACAATCCAACGTATTCAATGGAAGTTTTGGTTCCCTCGCATGAGGAGTCAAAGAAATGTGAGAATTTTATAAAAGACCGAACTAACGTTATTAAATGCTTTAAGGAACAGCACAAAAAAGACTTAAGAATGGGACCCGAAGACATTTAAGATACAGTGGGGCATTAATTCACAGATAAATGTCACCACTAAATTTTCTCCAAGCGATTTAGTCTTCAAACTTTCACTCAAGAGACGTGACGAACAATCGCCGAAGAATCGACAGTAAGCAGAAGCAAATATTACAAACGAGCAGAAGAAGTGGAAAATTATGTTCGACGCAAAGATTTACCAACGACTACAGGAGTCACATAATTTTGATGCTGCTTATAAAGGACCGTATGTAATAACAAAGGTCATGAAAAAAGATCGTTATATTGTTGAAGATTAGCCAGACCACACTATCACTCAACGACGTTATTGTAACGTAATGTCAAGCGACCATATAAGGCCAGTGTTTCTTAAGTCCAGACCTGAATATCGACGACACGATATAACGATGATAACTGCAGAATGTCTGGAGAGGCCTGGTGTCACGAGGTGGTATTCGAGATGTCAGCGAGGGCGGACGTATGTTGGCTTGCTGCGGTATATTTTGTATTGTACTTCGACAAATATATCTCAAAGGGCTTCAGACAGCAAGTAAGAGTTCTTACTGAGCTTTTGTCTGACTATCTTTCGCTGCTCTTTGATCTAGACCAGGAGGCTCAATACTTTCAAGCTGCCTCTGCATGCAAATGTTGATATTTTTTTAAGACACACGTCGAGGATGCCGTCATGCTGAATACGCCTGTCAACGCTAGCGATGAAGTGTATGTTGAGTGCTTCACTGCTATTGTCGTTTAGGCTGGACGACGGGCTACGTCACCACCTCTCCAAGTAGGCCCAAAAACTATCTTTTTAACCTCGAAAGGCACCTCAGGAGGCAGTTCACAGCACCAGATGATCGGATGCTTGCCAAAACCGCCAGGAAAACAACCATGTTCGAAGGATCGAAATCTTATCTGGAGGGCCCATATCACAGGAATAAAGACAAAGTTTCTTCAAAAGCTACACAAGGTGGACTGGCTCCGGCGGTCAAGCAAACTTCAGGTCTCAGGTCTCAAACAAGTGCTGATCGGCGTGCGTTCCTTGGTATATCTCCAATTACATTACCTAAGGGATCTATAGACAACTGTGATTGGTGATCAGATCAACCTGCACAGCAGCCGATACGCAGATAGGCTGGCAACACACCCAAAAACATTGGCGAGTAGTCTCGCCAGTCCTCTTCCCGTCTGACGTCTGAAATGGACGTCTGACGTCTGAAATATTTAAGCGTTTAAATATTACTAAATAACTTTTAAATAATGTAATGTACTCAAGACTCGTTGTAACATACTTAAAGTTTGCATATTTTTTGCCTGGTTGTGTTCGAAAGGCACTGAATGATTCCGACGCAAATAGATTTGAAAAAAGGAACCAAAAATGATTAATATTTTTCCGCGACCTGACCTGTCCTTAGAGTTCATTTTTTTCGATTATATTGTGGCTTTTACCGATTGAAATGGAGCTTTTAGATTTGTCACTAAACTTCAATTAATTTAACTAACTGAGATTATGTGTATTTTTAGAATGCCAGCGGATCCATCTGAAGAAGTTGCCCCTCAGGTCCCGAAGACCGAGCTAGAAGAGCTGCAAATTAATGCGCAAGGAGTAGCCGATGAGGTAAGTACGACAATTAGTTGTACTCCGCTAAAGGTATTCGAAGCAGAACCACTTAATGCTGTTTTTTCCGAAAAAAATTTTAAATAATACTTTAGTATAATTGTTGGCCCTCGCAGCCGCCAGCAATTCCTAATATGTTTTTTGTTGACATGCTAACTTCAGAGACTCAGTTCAACTTTACTCCACCTCAGCTGTGTAGCTATATCATCGTTATTAAAGCAAATAAGTTGCGCGAGCATCTAAGCTCTCCCCTCTCTCGCGAGCTCTCTCTTGTACTCCCTGTCCCACTAACACTTTTAGCTTAGTGTCTTGCTGATCACCCTGCAGTCGCTCATGACCATTCGCTTTCGTATCATTGTATGTATGCATATAAGTTAAGACTAGCATCCAATCTGCCGAAATAAATACAAGCGCCCAAGCTTTCAAGATAAGAGTGAAGCCTTGATTCAAGGTGTAGGGATAGCTCGTGAGATAATAATTGTATTAGTCAGTTGATTTCTGGATATTAAACGCGCAGGTCATCGTCACGCAAAACGAAACTTGAATACTCATTTAGCGCAGACCGCGGTAATTATAATGTTTCATCGGCCATCGTCACGAACATAAATAACAATAATAGCATTTCATAATTGGCGCCCAACTTATTTTCGAAGCTAGGGTAACTAATTAATAATAAAAAAAATAAAATATAGAACAATTGGAGCAAAAGCACTCAGACAACAACAATCCAAATGCAACGCAAAACATCAGCAGCGGCTATACTTAAATTCATAAGTATAAAAAAGTATAAGTGCAAACACAAAATTTGTAAGACCAACGCCTATCGGTTTAATTAAATTTTCACTGCTAAGGTTATTGCAAGGTTATTGGTGTTATTTAAATGAGTGAGAGCGATAAAGCTTTAGAAAACCTCGTGTCACACAGCGATTCGACAATACAAGTGTAAGAAACGAAAATAGTGATGATTGGTGGGAAGTCAATCAGCTTGCAAGCGTGCAAGCTTGCAATATGCTTTCAGTAAGTCAATAGAAGGAAAAAGTAAAAAGTGCCGTTGCCGCTGCACTCAGCAGTCAAAAAGAATTATGTGATATGCAGTTAAAAAATATGACTGCAGTTCAACATATTATCAAGCTCTTGGTACATCCGAAATAAAGTTAAAAACTCTGCAAATTGTGTGCTGGCTTCATTTAACACACCGCCGAATTTTAAGGCAATCGTCTTGATTTTACGTATGCCGACAAAAGACCGATTTATATAATCGAGCAGAAGTTATCAACGTTAAGACAGGGCGACATGACACTGACCGAATTCTACGACGAGGTCGAGAAAAAATGACTCTTCTTACGAACAAAACATTAATGACATGCTATAGCGATTTGTCACTTAATTAAAAGTACAGGCTAAACGCATTACGTGTATTTATAACAGGAACTAAAAAGTAATTACGCGATGTCTTATTTGCCAAAGACCCAAAGACTTACCAACAGCCCTTGCTTTAGCACAAGAAGTTGAGTCGAATCACGAACGCTACCAATTTACCCTGAATTACTCCAGAAGCTTAGGAGACAGAGGCCAGAAGGCCGAAAACAAACTGAAAGAGATAGGGATACTAATATGCCTCAGCAGAAAAACAAAACCCTATTTTAACAAACACCAGTCTGTACCCAGCTATGGCAGACAAGTACGTCAAACAACAGCTGAAAGGCCAGTTCAGTCAGTGGAAACTGACGTATCAAGGCGATCCATTCGAACTGGCCACTCTTGAATCAGTGTACCTTACCTTTACATCAAAATATTTGGCCAAACCAGCAGTATCAGACTACCTGGCCAGCTTAGGTACAAATGAATAATGAGCATGCCGCGAAAAGACCGTATGGTGGTCCCATGTAAAAAGAAAGATAGCAGGGAGAACCATAAAACTTTTTATCGATACCGGGTCTTCAAAAAACTACATACAGCCCCTTTTACAAATAAAGTACATAATCGCTTCATGGTCGTTCTTTATTCTCCCAGACCTCTCAAGCTTTGACGCCATAATAGGACTCGACATACTGACACAGACAACGCGATATTCGATTTAATAAAAAAAATAATTTTAATAAAACTTTAAGGGTCGACAATCCTGTCGAACAAATTCAATGATATTAAAGATATGGTGGAACCAAAACAAATAACCGACAAATTCTATGCTATGCTAAGAGATCGAGCCAGAAGAGGCACTGCCTTATAATACGAACATTATTACTACCATACGTACCGAAGACAACCGACTCAAAACTTTATCCATACCCCAAGGGTGTGGCGAATTTTGTTTGGTTGGTAATAGATTTTCGAAAATTAAACTCAAAGACAGTTGACGAAAAATATCCAATACCAAATGTGGTATCCACCCTGTCTAATTTTAAAAAAAACCAGATAATTTACCACTCTGGACCTTAAGTCAGGATTCATCCAAAACCTCCTCGCCGAAAATGATAGGGAAAAAACAGCTTTCTCAGTTGCGAATGGAATATACGAGTTCCGCAGACTTCCCTTCGGTCTTAAAAACGCACCTAGTATAGGTGCCGTACTTAAAGACAAATCGGAAAATCATGTTACGTTGACGTAGACGACGTAATTAGTTTTTCAGAACGATTCGAGGACCATTTAAATCACTATGTTTGGGTGCTAGATAGACTGTTCAAGACCAACATGAGGGTGTCCAAGGAGAAATCTCACTTTTTCAAAGAAAAGGTCGAATATTTAGGATTCGTGGTATCCAGGGGTGGTATTACAACCAATACCAGTAAAGTAGAAGCTACCTATAGTTATGAACCAACAAATTTGTTTAATGTTAGATCGTTTTGGGGTTAGCGAGTTATTATCGGTGCTTTATAAAAGACTTTGCCTCTATAGTTAGACCGCTGAATGACATTCTAAAGGGAGAAAACGGTAAGGTTTCAGCCAGTCGCTCTAAAAAGATACCAGTTGCCTCTGATGACAAGCTTTTGAAAAACTTAAAAATGTCCTTGCGTCGGAAAATGTATTGTTCGCAGGATGACAAGCCTATTACTATGATATCTAGGACTTTAAAGGATAGAGAGCTTAGTTTTGCAACGAACGATCGGGAACTTTTGTCCATTGTATGGGCTTTGATGAACCCTTTGTATGGTGTTCAAAATCTGAACATTTTCACAGACCACCAGCCGTTAACGTTCGCCGTGTCAGATAGGAACCGGAACGCTAAAATCAAAAGGTAAAAGGCGTTCACAGACGAACACAACGCTAACATTTTTAAAAAGCCGGAAAGGAAAATTATGTTGCAGATGCACTATCCAGGCAGGCCCTTAATGCTTTGAAAACCGACCTTCGGTCTGATATGGCAACAATACATAGCGAATTTTCACTTTCGTATACCATCGAAACAGTCGACAAGCCCATCAACTGTTTTAATAACCAAATTCTTATAGAAGAAGGAACAGCAGTTCGTACTCGCCCCTTCGTTATATTTGGGAATAGGTCAAGACACGCGATACAATTCTTGAACAATGAATCATTAGTCGACAGAATCCGTGATGTAGTTAAACAAGGTGTAACAAATGCAATATACTGCAAAATGCCCATTCTGGCATTCAACCAAAACCATCTTGTAGAAGAGTTCCGAGCAACGACATTCCGACATACTAATAAAATGGTTACCGACATTTATAATAACGATGAACAGAGCACATAGGGCAGCACAAGAGAATGTTAAGCAAGTTTTACAAGATTATTTTTTCCCTAAAATGTCTCAGCTTGCAGCCAGTATTGTGGGTAACTGCTCGGTCTGTAAAAAAAGCCAAATATGATCGTCACCTGATCACTTTTATCAAATCAGTTCGAAGTTCAAATTGAAAATGCACCGCCACTCCATAGTATTTCGAATGGGCAGGTGGAATGTTTCCACACTGTTAAAAATTACAGCTGGAAAGAGGCATAATTCAACCTCATACTTCAGGCATCCGTAGAATACAACAAAACAGTTCATTCAGTCTTTAAAAAAAGGCCGATCGATATTATTCATAAAATACCTTCCGATCTTGCACAGGAAATCACAGGCAAGATTAATATTTCACAAGAGGTATAATTGAAAAGAACGAATGAATCGAGACGCAACAGATCCTTTCAGGTCTGTTATGGTAAAGCCAAAGACACAAGAATAATATTCTAGTGTCTTTGGTAAAACTTAACAAACGCCTTGGAAACAAACTCACCCCACGGTATAAAGAGGAAAAAATTTAAGCAGACATTGGGACAAGTGTTCTTGCAAAAGGTTTATAATTTGATCGGGATGGCACTGAAGGTCAATGCCGGTACTCCTGACTTAAACGATTGGGAAGAAATAAAATTCAATATAGACCACTTGCTAAAAACAAAAGAAAGCCAAACAAAATTAAATATCAAATTCCAACTTGCAACAGCAATAAATCAAATTTCTAAAACTGAAACAGATAAAGAACACACTTACTCGAGATCATTTTAGCTAAAAATAGAATTGTTATTAACCCTAGCAAAACTAAACTTTGTAAGTCCATCAATTTTAGACGAAACCGATATTGGCGAATTTAGAGACAGACAGCCTATTGACATTAGTCTAATAGAGCTACTAGAAGTATCTAACATAAGCGTATTCCAAAATTCAGAAATTAGAAAATTTTTTAGTTAAATTCCCTAACCCTAAGATTAAATGTAAGAAAATTACAATCTTCCCGATCCAGTACAACAGCAAGATCTTGAACTTCGAGGACGGAAATCTGGTGGCGGAATACAAATCCCGGAACATCAACATCGGGCACTGCAAGACGACGGTCGGCGCCACTTTCTAGAAAGAACTGCATAATGGCACTTGCCCTCATCAGATAATCTCCGGGGCCTTTGCACCTGGATTCGGTGACCAAGCCAAGGGAAAGACCAGAAAGTGTCGGGTACCGACCTGGTAACATACACCGAAAAGGTAGCCCTCAATGGGACTTGGTACATTAATCAGCTAGGATATTCAGATAAAAACCCTTCTGTGTCGGTCATGGCCGTTGTAAACGTCACGACTCATCAGAATAGGTTAAGCCTTCCACTTCCCCACGAACTAAGTCTGAGGAACCTTCACTGGTAGACTGCACGCGCACTAAACAAACTGCTGATCGCGTACTCCAGGTGCAATTGCCCGGAGCTCGCACGGAGCACTCGCGGAGCGAGTGATCGGCCTGACCTGGCGTTCTGCCAGCAGTTCTGCGAACCAGAGGCCTGGAGTTGCACTGGGACCGGATTCTAAAGTTAGTTTTTAATCATACTCCGAGGCTTACGCCTTGTAATTATAAATACCCGAATATTGTGACCCTTGCCCTAAAGCCCTAACGCCCTAACATGAGAGTGGGAAAAAAATATCATTAAATTAACCAACGACCTTTAATTTGCATATATATGAAAAAAGAATTCTTCTTATGTACTACGTGGCTATGTGCCTGCCTAGTGGCTGCTAGTGGCAATTTTTATTTTATTATAATTAAATATTTTATTGGTGATAGACTTTTTCACTTATACAAGACACTCTTTTTATTGATTTATCTTTCATTTAAAACTGTTCACGATCTCCACCCGATTCAGACTGATCTTCTAAATCTTAATCCTAATCCACTCAACCTCGGCCAGACGCTTTTCTTTGGAATTTTCTTGAACTTTCAAATATGTTTAGGATAAAATCTTTATAAAGTCGAATGTTAACAATCGTAAACGATGTTTTCGTAAAGGCAATTCTTGATCAATAAAAATGTGTTTAAAATGATCGGAAAGTGATTTTATCTCGTTAAACAATTTGAAAGTAATAATAAATTGTTCGTTATTGTTTTCAGTCATTTATTTTTTATTATTATTTTGTATTTAAAAATCATTTATTTATTCTGTATTTTAATAAAATCATCGTGATCCAGAGTTCCAGCGACTTCCATTTACAAACAGGACCTAACTCATTTATTCCCCTTTTTGATCTAGTTGATATCAGCTGTGACAAAATAACTTCTATTAATTGCAGTTCGTAAGTAATAATGAATTGTGAACTTTTATTTGTATCCTTTTTTATATATCCTGATTCTAGATCGATTATTTCTTTATAAAAAGTTAAATTAGTTACGTGAATTAAGTTGGAATATGAATTATAAGTAAGAACATTCTTTTTGTCTTTAAACAGGAAAAATTCGTGATTGCTGTAATCAATTATTTCTAAAGTGGCTATCATTAGGAATGGTGTTAAAAGTAATAAGTAATAAAATAATAATTTTCTGTAATTTTAAAAGAAATATAATATTTGTTAAAAATTAATGTTGTCTTTGTGAATAATTCTGTTTCTACTATTGATTATTATTTTGTTAAGTAAGTTTTCCTTAACAACCTGCTTCTTATATCTTGTTTTTAGCTTATTTCTTTCTCCATGTTTCTTTTCAAAAACCATTTGCCCTACATGATTTTTATGTGTTTCCATTTCTTCATTATGTCTTTCTAACATTTTTTCTTGAGTGTTATTTAGAATTTTTGAAATGTTTTTGTGTTTAGTTTTATTAAAAAGAACATTAAAAGGTTTTTGATTTATCGTCGAATGAATGCTCTGATTGAATTCTTTCGTTGCAAATGGTACAATTTTAATAATATATAATCTATTGATTTGTTTGTAATTTTCGACTAGTCCTCTATGAGCTCGACTATGTGTTTCTTCTATTATGATAGCCTTATCTTCATTATTCTCTTCGTCTTGCAGAAATATTTTGGTAAAAAGAAATTTGTTAGTACAATTTTTTTTAAAGGTAATATATGTAACATAGGTATGATCTTCTAATGTGCAATGAATTCCTACCGTTGTGTTTGGTGGTAGATATTCTCATAATATTCCTGTTAAATTTTCTGGCGTATCATATTCGATTATATGTCGTGTCTTATCAAAAACTCTCAATGACTCATGTATTGTATACCTCCCCGTTGTAAATAACAGTTGTTGTTTAAACTGACTTAACGGTTTACGGGTCTCATGTATTACATTTTCAAAACTACTTTCAGCAGAATGCTGTGTATTTTGATGTGAGCTTGATTGTTCTATATCGCTGCTTGTAATATTATATATTTTTATTCGAGGTAATGCGTCAGCTACGGCATTTGTTGTTCCGGGCTTACATATATTTCTTTTTTGGGTGAAACTTTATATGAAAGAATACAATCTTTTCATTTCTCGTTCGTGTATTTATCTGTATTGTAAGGGCTTCTACTTGGTCTTATAATTTGTTCTTTTAGCATTCTATCGATTTCATTATTAACGAAATCTGAGACTGACATAGCATAAGGATATTGTTTGCTATAAGTAGCCCTATTATTGTCAGTATTTATTTCTCCTCAAATATCTGTTCAAACAGGGAGTTGCATATTTATTTTAGAATGCTCCTTTTCAATTTTGTTCATAATCTTATTTTCGAAATCTTTTATTTGATTTGAAATTAATATTAGATTATACATTTTTTCTTTGTCGGAAAATTCGTCATGATTCTTTGATCCCAAGCTATATAAGCCTCTAATAAATTTTTTGAATGGAAGATCATTTTGTTCCCCAATCAAACACAAATCCGTTTTTTCCTCATTGTCATAATATTCGAGCTTGTATTTTTTTTCCATTATATTCCATAATACCCTTTTCTGCATCTATTTCAGCTCCAATTTTCCTAATAGTGTGTACGGATTCTAAACGTTCAATATTATAAAATATATGTTTTGTTTCAAATATTGTCAATATATGGTAATATTTCATAGTTGAGCATCCCTTTTTTAGTATAGCAAGATGTGGTTCCTGTGTCAATTATTATTTTTAGTTTTTTTGTTTTGTATTTTTGCCCCTTCTTGCTGTATGAGGCCATCCCCTGTAGACTTCTGATTAAAAAAATAATCTTAATTTATTTATTCTCATACCTTTCTGGGCTGCTGGACTTACGGTCCCAGTTGCCTCAATTTTTAATGGGATTTGTTTAGTTTTTTGTGCTAGATATCGTTTAAATTTATTTCTTTGCGAAAAATTATTATAATTCTTCCCGTTATAATTATTACTCTGACGATAGTAATTATTAATTGGATTTTGGTACCTTATGGAACTATCTACCTGCATTGGTCCTGGTGGTGGTTGTACAGTAAAATTGTTATTTGAATTCAAATTATTATTTTGTCCAAAGTTCCCGTTTGGTGGCCCATTATTATTCTCAAGATAATTCTGATTGATATTTAAATTATTATTCATTCTATGTGATGTATTATTATTCGGTCTATTATGTGCAAGAAAAAAGTAACGGGACAAATGCAACGGTAATTCGGAATTTAGCTTTCATCGTGAAATTCGCTCAATGTGTGCACTATTTTCATCTGAATAGGTTTTACACTTTTGACTTCAGTTTTTGTTTGATCGCGTGATTGTAAAGAGTTAAATTTTTTTGTATTCTAATATTTAAATCATTTTTTATCATCTTTTTCTAAAATGGGCCGCGGAAAACCTTTATCCGATTTTGAAAAAGGTCAAATCAAAGGCTATATTGAATCTGGCTTAAAACACTGTGTAATAGCCCAGAAAATCGGCCGAAGTCAAAACGTTGTAAGTAATTTTCTCCGTAATGAAGCCGACTATGAAAAAAAAAATGAAAAGACGAAAAAAATATGCAACAACACCATCAGAGAGGCGACTTATTCTACGAACTGCCTCAAATTCTGACCTTTCTGCTGGAATAATTAAGGAAAAATGCGGTGTAAATGCTAGTGTGGCCACGGTAAAACGAATTATTGAAAGTTCCAAATACTTGAAGAGATTAAAAATTAAAAAGAAAAAATTAATCTAAAATGAGCGCAAACGTGTATAAGACTGTGCTTCAAAAGGCTTTTCCAGAGTTTTCTGAGACTTATGGTCATATTCAATGGACGTACCAACATGACAACGCTTGGATTATAAAACAGTGGATTAAAGACCGAAACGTTAATTTGCTCGAGTGGCCGCCTTACTCCCCTGACATTAACATTATTGAAAACATTTGGGGACTTTTGTCCAGGAGAGTGTACGAAGGAGGAAGACAATTTAGTGACACTGGGACCCTAGTTGAAGCAATTAAAAAAGCCTGGGCAACAATTTCACTAAATTAAATTAAAAAATATTATGATTCCTTATCAAACCGTATGTTTGAAGTAATTAAAAACAAGGGTGGCCATACCAAATACTAAATAATGCTAAAACAGGGCCTTTTATTATTTAAACTATCCAGTGCCTTAAAATTTTTTGAGCCAAAAAAGATCTATTCATACATACAAATTTATTTCGCTTAAATTGGATTGCATACAACTAAGTTACAAACCTAAACAAATAGTCAAACCTATTCAGTTGAGCGGCACTGTATGTCCCAGGTGCAAGTACTCATCAATGAAAGCCTTTCATTGGGCCTTTACTGCTAGACGATCCTCTAGTTTTCTATCAAGAGATAAGAATCTTTCCAGAGCTTCCTGGTAGGACTTCCGAACAGATCTAAACTAAGCCTGGGTGGCAATCGAACATAATACTCTCCAGCCGGCAAGCGAGCAAAGTTTTTAACGAAGTGAGCTTCTCTGTGAAGCTCCTCCTTCGTAGCACGAACAATGGGCTCCGCGCAACCCCACACCTTCCAAAACCGCCGAAGCAGCACCTCAAAACGATCTGGTTTGGTACTCTCATTGGGAACAACCGAGCGACTGCAGCCTCCGGAAACAACCCAGCCCAAACGACTCTTTTTAATTTGAGGCAATCCCGGCCGAAAATGGACTTGACCAACGCACAGCAGGTCGTAAAATAGACTGGCGCCAATCAATAAACCTACGCCTGATTGCAATCTCCGCAAGCTTAAAGTGTTTGGGTATGATTCAGTTATAAACGTCGATGTGAAAGTTGGCTGTATTGGAAGCAATAACAGCAGTGATGGAAGTGAAGTATTCGAAGATTCGAAGTTGATTGGCAGACCATCTGTTTCGAAACTATTGAAGTTTATTCCCGCTTAAGTAAAAACACGTCCGCTTTGGTTGAATGATCTTTATTCGATACTTTTATTGACTGCTTTATGTACTATCGATACATGTTATGTGTTAGAAATTACAGTGCTATCTGATAGTTTCAACAGAATCTTTTCCTGTGACACAAGCGGATGATTTCATTTTCTTAAGTTTAAGCAAGTTTAGAAATCGGGACGTTACCAAGTGCAGCTGGGAGCTCTAGTCAAGTAAAGCACGACAAGGAACAAAGGTTCCGGAACAGTTTTTTACTAACACGGTATCAGGGGCTAACAGTACCATTTTCTTGCCTAAATCGTGCGCTATAAGAGATGACGGAGGGCCAGGCAATGCAGAGGGTTCTGTCGCATGATTAAATGAATCTGAGGTCATCGATGCAGTAAGCTGCGATTTATTGTGACTGTGGTACTTAGATACGCAGGCACGGAAATTGCCGGAGTTAAACTCATTTTATGCCTGGCGCATAGCTTGCTATGGCGAAAGCCATAGTCTCTAAAGTCCCTCATCGCTTCCCCACAAATTATATAGGAAAAGCTATAGCATAGTTGCCTTCCGAGTGACCTTTTGACCTATTTTTTTCATTTTTGCGCGAGAGTCCCATGGCCACACCTCCCGCCCAACCGACCGAGGAGGCGCGATATAGAAAAAAACACAGAAACGAGGAAAGAAATAAAATGTCAAAAAGTATAATAGTTTGGGAAGGTTAATCAAATAAAAGAAGTCTACTGGAATTAGGAGGTAATATAAGGCTTGCATCCCAGAAGAACACTAAGATCATCAACCCATGTTATTCTGTCCAAAGAGCAACCCAATAAAAACTTAACTTAACTTAAACATAACTTTACACTTGGAGTCATGTCATATAAGCTAGTCCACATATAAAAAATATATTCACTTGCGTAGCAAACGGAGTTTAATTAATTATATAAAATAAACACAAAGGTAAATTCGGAGAGCAGAAACGACCGTTCGCTGTGAAGCTGGGGAGGCGTTTTGAGGTTTTTTATATAAGACTTGAAAATGTCTATCGATTTGCCACGCCAACTCTAACGCCCTAAAACCGCACAAAACTGCCACGCCCACGCTGTTGGACAATTTTAAGTATTTTTTCATAATTTAAATAATCTTGTAAATTTCTATCGATTTGCCAAAAAACTTTTTGCCACGCCCACTCTAATGCCCTAGAACCGCACAAAACTGCCACACCCAAGCTTTTGAAAAAGTTGTAGGTATTACACTTTTGAACAATTTTTAAAATTGTTGTCTCATTTTATGCACCAGTATCTATCCATACACCAGAAAAATTTTGAAATTTCACGTTCGCATTTTCAATAGCTGAGTAACGAGTATCTGATAGTCGGCGAACTGGACCATAGCATTCGATCTTGTTTTTTTATTTTTTATTAGTCTACATAAGTTATTAGTCAAAACAAAATTCTGAAGGGGTCATGAAAGTCATGTTAGATCAGGAATGATTTTAGATTAGGGGTATATAGTTTCTAGTGACTCTGACAGCCCCAAATACTATAAACTAAACCACGAATAAGATTACAAAATTGGACTGTTTCAAGCATTTTTTTACGGAAAGCTATAGAAGGTAAATAAATTAACATTAGTCTATTGGAATAAGGAGATAATATAAGGCTTGGGTCCCAATTTAGGCGCCGCAAGGCAAGCCGTAGCGATGTTTTTTTGAACCGAGTGAACTACGTATTCCGGTTTGACTAAGCTACATATTGTGGACTCCAAACAGATGATCCATACTCAAGAATAAAATGTATTGGTGATTTAAAGATTATCAAATTCTATTGAACTCCTTTTTATAAAACCAAGCGCACCCCTAACCGATAGTCGCAATATGGAAATTGAAAATTTTAATTTAGAGTCTAGAAGAACGCCAAGATCAACACGTGTGTTTCTGTCCTAGGAACACCCACATAGAGTGAAAGCCGCGTGTATTGGGTTGATAAGACTAAAGGTCATCTCTTTACACTTGGAGCCATTTAAGCTAAGTACGTTATCATATTTGAAAGTTATATAGATCCGATGGTAAGTCCAAATGTCCTTATACTGACGGCATAATTTAATATCGCCTGCAAACATAAGTACACGCGAATTTTTTTTAATTTTTAAATGAGGTAGAAAGGTGGCTGCCTTATGGGACACCCGATGGGACTCGGGGAATACATATTCCATACATATAACTTCAAATCCAATTTAGAAGATTAATTGTAAAACCTAATCAAATTTCTATACTAGAATGAAACAATTAACTCAAATGCTTTACTGAAATCAGTTTAGATGACATCTGTTTGAATTATTTTTGAAGCCCTGTATTACTTAAATTTAGAGATTCCTCTCCAATATTGCATCCAATATGCTACCTTTTGTATGAAGAGGAATTATGAGGACTCCTTTTTATATAAGTGGGAACTGTGAAGATTCCAGAGATAAGGTAAAGGTTTTAAATCCTGGGCGAACTGGAACTTACAACGGATTAAATAGTTTTTGAGACTTAAATATTTACACAGGATAGTTTGAGAATTGGTATTTTTTTTAATTTTGTTTAACGTCTGGACATTAAATTTCTTATGTTTGTTAACTTTTTATTAAACCAAGGAGGTTTGTTAGAGATTGTCGGATAGATTGATAATTTTTTTATTTAGCCTCAGAACGTTTGCGTTGCGAAAGCAATGAAATATAAGCAATTCGCTTGGTTGACTTATCCGATTTCTCTTTCATTACGGTACCTAAGTCGATTGCCACCTCGAAAGTAGGATAATATGGATATTCAGGTTGAGTTAGTGGTGGTACTCTGGACAGAAACACACTTGCAGGACTTGTTACAAGATTATAATCCAATAATTGACCGATCGAAGATAGTTTCGAAAATAAATAACGTGCGACAACGATGAGTCGAGCAAGCCGTCAATGATGTCATGTGAAGTCCAGGAATTCAGAAGACGGCGGAATGTAAGAACAATATATTCTGATCTCTAATAAAATTACAGCTTTCAAATAGTACCTCTTCTGACGTGAGGGTAGACCTAACCGCATTGAAAACTCCACCTCCCCGCGTGGAGGGACCATCATACCTGTATATTGTGTATATACCTGGGAAAACTTCAGAGTTCGAGATCTCAATTACTACAAAAGCAAGAAAGTATCAGTATTCAGATTCAGTATACAGGTTCTAGAGGCATAGACGCAGCGCAAGTTTGTTGACCCATGTTGCCATGAACACTCTAATACGGAAAAACCGCACAAAACTGTCACGCTCACAATTTTGAAAAAATGTGTTGATATTTTTTTTTACATTTTTATTAGTCTTGTAAATTTCTACCGATTTCCAAAAAAATCGTTTTGCCCCGCCCACTCTAACGGTCTTAACCCGCCCTAAACCTCCACGACCACACTTTTGCAATATGTTATGTTTTATAAGTCGTGTCAATTTCTATCGACTTACCAAAAAACTATTTGCAACGTTCACTCTAACGCCCTAAAGCCGCCCAACCGGTCACGTCCACACTTTTGAACAATATTAAATTTTGTTTTCATTTTATTCCCCGATATCTATCGATATCCCAGCAAAATTATGAAATTTTGCGTTCGCATTCACACTAGCTGAGTAACGGTATCAGATAGTCCAAGAACTCGACTATAGCATTATCTTTTGTTAATATTAGCTTCGAACTCTTTTGCCATCAGACTATCAGACCAAAAAACACCATTTGCAGACACAAAATTTTGTCCAACAACGCACTACGCAGCAACAGCGATATAATTAAAATTAAAGCTTTAAACAACTTTGTATGAATTGCTATACTTTTGCAGCAATTGCCCAAAAACATAAAGAACCGTTACATTGAGAGAGTAAAAATTTATTGCTCAGAGAGACAACATATGCTACTTATTATTCATGCAATCTGACTTTAAAAAAATATACATTTAATACTTTTTTTTTAGGAAATCAACATTCCACCTGCAGTAGTGCAGTAGTGACAACAATTTTGATTATTGCGATTTATTATGCGACTATGCGCGTTCTGATGAGTTTTTAAACTAAAGACAGAAAACTTAAGCTTAATATGAAGTAGCCCGTCTTCTGAAGCAGCGCTTACGGCAGAATGCTGACATGGCGCTTCACACGCTCCGGGCAGTAGAATGTTGGAATGCAGGAGTCATATTTCGCGACTTAGTTGCAGTCGCGCTGACGTTACTGCGGCCGCGTCCGGTCTTATCGTGGAGTTAGCGATTTTGGCCCTGCGCGTGATAACTCCTCCCCGCGTTAGGTTAAAGTCGTCCTCGGCTTTACGGGAAGTTATCGTCATCTCGACGCTGGAGTCGGGGTGTCGTCTTTTGACTCGACAGTAACGGATGCTTTGGATGATCCCATAAACAATTAGGACCACGGCGATGGTGACGCCGCTGCTTAAAATGGGTCTCGAAATGATGTCAGATTTCAGACTACCAATATGTTGGAGGTTCTGCAGCGACAGCTCGTGCAAGAACGGCAAGCTTAGTTGATCTCGATGGCTAGTCACATTGATCTGAGAGGCCACTGCCGCAGCGGATTTCTTCTTTAGGACGCCTTGGTGGTTTTCGTAGTGGGTGCCGTTTAGAGATATACGATCGTCATATGTGGCTAAGTAGGTTCCCGAGATCATCTTACTGCTGCCTAGGCTATCTTCGACCCTGAAGGTTGCGTCGTTGATAATCAGGACACCTTCTTCAACAAGTGTCGCCGGATCCAGATGGCCAAGGAGAGTGGTGCACTGTGCGACGGTTCCAGACACCAATTGTTGAGCGCAAGTCGGGTTCTGCAATCTCTTGCAGAAGGTGGTACTCATGGCTGCGTTACATTCCTTGACGGCGTAGATTCGTGCACCGCATTCGGCTACTACATTATTATTCTCAAAGTCTAATATTATCTTATTATGTTGAACTGGGAAAACGTTAATTTTTTTACATACTGTTTCTGGTTTAGGATATTTGATTAAGAAATACAATAAGTCGTTGTTCTGAAAGGCTTTAACGCTAGATACTCTTAAAATATCTGCTAAGCTCGTATTTGTGAGAAGTTCATTGGCCAGCTCATGAATGTCAACACTATCCAAAATAAGGGGGCTTATTAAATTTATTTTAGCTAGAGTTACCGACAGTATCAAGTCTTCTAGGTTTGTAATAATTATTCCATTTTTAGCAAGTATACTTTCAAATAGGTGTTCTGAGTCCGCGTTGTCTGTTTTACTTATTGCATTCATTGACCTTGTAATTTCGTTTAGTCGAGATTGAAGTTTCGTATTTATTTCGATCTGTCTATTTGCTGAATCTATTAATAGCCCTTGTTTAAATTTAATCTGTTCCCTGTCGTCGAAGTCTGGGGTTCCGGCTATTACCTTGAGTGCTGTACCTAGTAGATTTATACTGCGAGCATGTCTATAGTGTACCCTAATCGTAGCTATTAGTGATTCTATGTGCCCCAAGTCAGTAGTTATTAAATTTCGCATATGGTCTTTTCCAAAGTAGTTCAGTTGCCGTCTGGTATCTTCAACATAAGTTTCATATGAAGTTATGTTAGAAGTGTGTCCGAGATATCCGTATCTGTCCCATATCGTTAAGTCACCGTCTATTATAGGTATGTAGTCTGCGTGTGTAGTCATTAAGTTTCATAGTCGTTATTGTCAAGGTGATTGCGGAAGCCAGCACACACAAATAATAAATAAAAATATTAAAATTAAAAGTACTATAAGCGATGAAATTTTTTATTTATTTATATTTGCTTTTAATTTTTTTTTTTTTTTTTTGGGTTTCCTTATGGACCACCCTCCCTTTTATTAGAACCGTCGTACCTAAGTCAGCATCAATGGCTTCTTCCGTGCACAGTGGTGACAGTTTATTACCCAATCGTTTGTTTGATTTTAGCCATACTTTTTCGCCTACTTTATACTTTTTATGGATTCTATCTCGGTTCATGTACCCAAGTTGTTTTTCTTGCGCAAGTACAATTTTATCCATAGTTTCTGTTAATAAATCCGAAGGGGCGGAGTAAATTAATTCTGTCGGTTTTCTGTTTGTTACTGAGTGAATTGACCTATTATACTCAATGGTCGCCAAAAGAATTATGTCCCTGGTTTCGTTAAGGTGTTTATCTATTTTTAGACAACGGGCTATTTCTGTAAGGGTACTGTGGAATCTTTACACTTGACCATTAGAGGTGCTGTGGAGTGGTGGGGCATTACAAATCTGAATATCAAAATTGTTTAGTATATTTTTTATTGTTTCGGAATTTAAAGATTTTTCGTTGTCGCAATAAATGATCCTTATTTTGGGAAACAGGTTTACCAGCTGTAAAATCGTTGCCTTTACGTCCACAATTGCGCGTGAAGTAATATATTGGACGTCCGCAAACTTTGAGAGTTTATAGACGCATGTTAAAAAAAATGTTTTGTCGGTACTAAAAATGTCAACATGCAATATTTCCCCAACATATGATGGGATTGGGGTCTCACCCATCGCTTGCTTGACCGGTGTCGATTATATTTACCCATTGAACAAACCTTACAGTTTACGACAATCTCTGTTGCCAGCGAATTCATCTTTGGGAAAAAATAGTCCCGGAGAATTTGCTTCACATTTTTCCTGCGCTGCTCGGTGCGCTCGGTTATGCTCTGCAATAATTATTTCTCTCTGTTCGGTACTACTTTGGCATTTACGACGTCTTGTACTGTTTGCAAAAGTGTGTTACGGTCAACAAATCTTATAACGTGCTTGGTTTTTTCCCTGAAGATTCTTAGATAGATTCTTCAATTACGATCTGGTTCCTAAAGCAATTTACAGGCTTTTCGGTCGTTTCGATAGTATAGGTAAGAAATTCTTCGCTATGTATTGTGGCAATATCAGAGTTTGGGCAATCTTCGAGTACATTTACATTCTGGCGAGATAGGGCGTCTGCCACGAAATTCTCTTTGCCAGGCTTGTAAAAAATATTTGCGTTGTGCTCGTCAATAAAAGCTTCCAGCGTTTTATCTTCGCATTTGGGTTCCTATCCGACACGGCAAAAGTCAACGGTTGATGGTCCGTGAAGATATTTAAATTCTTTACGCCATATAAATAATTTCGAAGATTTTTTAGGGCCCAAACAATGGCCAAGAGTTCCCTCTCATTTGTTGCAAAGTTTACTTCGTTTTCTCGTAATGTTCGAGAAATCAAGGTAATTGGACGTCCGTCCTGAGACAACACAGCTCCAAGACCGTGCCCTGAGGCATCCGTAGTTAAATCGAATGGTTTCTTAAAGTTTGGGTATGCTAAAATAACGTCCTCAGAGGCTAATACGTCTTTTAGTCTATTAAAAGCCTTTAGTTGATCTTGTGTTAATTCAAGGTTTACTTTCCTTGAATTGTTGGCACTTATTTTACCATTTTCGCCTTTTAAGACGTCCGTTAGGGGTCGTGCGATGTTGGCAAAGCCTTTTATAAAGCACCTATAATAGCTTGCTAGCCCCAAAAATGATCTGAGACTAAACAAGGTTTTTGGCGGTTTGAAGTCTTTTATGGCCTGAACCTTACTTGGCGAAGTTTGAATCCCGCCGCGGGATACCGTGAATCCCAGATATTCCACGCCCTTTTTGAAGAACTTGGATTTTTCTTGAGACACCCTCATGCCAGCCGTCTGAAGACTGTTTAACACCCAATCGATGTGTTTAACGTGGTCTTCTTTGTTGTTAGAGAAGATAATTACGTCGTCGACGTAGACATAGCAGGTTTTCCCTATCTGCTCTCTTAAGACATCATCAATGGCTCTTTGAAATATGCTTGGCGCATTTTTCAAACCAAAAGGGAGTCTACAGAATTCATATTTTCCGTTGTTTACGGAGAAAGCGGTTTTTCCCGGTCCCTTTCCGCTAATTCGATTTGATGAAATCCCGATTTGAGGTCAAGAGTAGTAAAGTACTGTGCCTCGCCCATATTTGATAATATGGTTGAAATATATAGTAACTTATGTAGTTACCGCTTTATTTAATTACTAAGTACAGTATCTTGTTGTTTTATGCCGTAAGCTTGTTGCGCGCGGAGCTGAAGTTCCAGTGTCCAGTCTGACGATATCAGAAGATATCGTCCTCCAGGAAAGGTCTTGGCGTTAGTACCTGTTTTCGCCGTGATGCCAGACCGGGCTTCAGTCTGGGCGCCACATCTACTCCCCCTCCAGTGACTTCGCCAGGTGGTGAAGGTAACGGTATAAATTATGGAGCTGCAGGTGCAGGGCTCGGCGGTTTAGGTGGCTGCGAAATCTGTTGGTCAGTCGGTAGATCCTCGTGGTGGTCTTCGCAAGCGTCAGCTTCAGCTAAGAAGGCAGGCTTGAGGAGATCGACTGATATGGCCTTCTCTTGTCCATGAATGCTGATGATGTAGAACTTGTCATCAACCCGGCGTATTACCCGATGAGGTCCCGTGTAAGGCGGCTCGAGTGGTTTCTTAACAGATGCCACTCGCTTGAAGACGTGCGTACAAGTTCTTAGGTCCTTACAAATGAAAACAGGTGGTTTAGCATGATGCGCTGCAGGAGTAGGTCGGGCTGCCCTGATATGTTGACGTAGTTGCTCCGTTAGTCGGTGATCCTTGCTGAAGGCGGTTGGAGTGTGCGATTCAAAAGATTCGTTGGGGAAACGAATTTTTTTTTTTTTTTTTTTTTATTTTACTTTGCTTTTATTTATTGAATCTTCTTGTATAAGAACTAACAATAAGTTTAAAAATCTTAACTATAACAAGTATTTTTTGAACAGTTGTATTATTTTTCCAACTGTTCTATGATTAAACGGCCCTAATAATTTATTCGCTGGGTTGGTAGGTCCTTTCGCCGGAGACGGGAACGGCTGCTGAGCTGGATTAGACCTCGCGCTAGGTGGTTGGGGTGCGTGTGAAGCTTGCTATGGTATTTTTCCTTAAGTTCCGTGATTGCGTTGGTAACTGATGGGATATTTAAGTCTCTATGGATGTCTTCACTCCGAACGTACCACGGTGCCCCAGTGATGGTTCTCAGAATCTTTGATTGTGCTCGCTGAATGATGTCAATATTGCTGTTGCTGGCATTGCCCCATAACTGTGAGCCATAGGTCCAGATTGGTTTCAATATAGAATTGTAGAGCAAGACCTTGTGATCTAGGCTGAGCGGAGAACCAGAGTTGATGAGCCAGTGTAAGTTGTTGGCTTTGAGTTTAAGTTGGGTTTTTTTGGCTTCAATGTGCCTGCGCCATGTGAGTCTTCTGTCAAGGTGTACTCCTAGGTACGTTACCTCGTCTGCTTTCGGGAGTGGTATGCTGTTCAACAAGAGCGGAGGACAGTCTTGTCTGTTTAGCGTAAACGTCACGTGTTTGCATTTTTGCTCGTTTACTTTTATTCGCCAGTCAGAGAGCCACTTCTCAATGTCGATGAGGTACAGTGCCAACTGTGCAGTAGCTTGGATAGGGGACCTTGAACGGCTAAGGATAGCTGTATCGTCGGCAAATGTGGATACCGTTAAGCGACTATTTGTAGGGATGTCGGCTGTATAGATGAGGTATAAGGTTGGCCCAAGAACGCTGCCTTGGGGGACTCCAGCCTCAATTGTATGAACAGTGGAAGTGGCAGTGTTGCACCGCACTGCAAACTTTCTGTCATAGAGGTAAGACTTTAGAAGTTTGTGTGTGCTTTCGGGTAGGGATGTTTTAATTTTAAACATTAGGCCGTCGAGCCAGACTTTGTCGAATGCTTGGGATACGTCTAAAAATACTGCTGTACAGTATTTGCGATATTCAAATGCAGTTCTTATTTCCGTTGTAATACGATTCACCTGTTCAATGGTTCCATGGCTTTCGCGAAATCCAAATTGGTGGGCTGGGATTATATTGTGGTATATCAGATGTTGATTAAGTCGGATCAGCAGGCATTTTTCGAATAGTTTCGAAATGCATGAGAGTAGACTTATTGGTCTGTAAGATGAAGCGACTGTGTGGTTCTTACCAGGCTTTGGAATCATTATGATCTTCATCATCTTCCATCGTTGTGGAAAGTAACCAAGTTTGGTGATGGCATTAAAGAGCTTGGTTATGTAGCGAACTGCAGAATGTGGCAGCTGGATGATCATTTCCGGTGTTATAAGGTCGTAGCCGGGGGATTTTTTCGGGCTGAGATTGTCTTTGATTATTTTAGTTATTTCTTTAGGACGAAACACAATTGGGGTGTGTTGCTGATGGCGGTTTACGGGATAGGACGGTAGCGCGAATGTGCTAGTAGCCTGGTTTGGCGTGAACACATTTTGTAGGTGAGCGGCAAATGTGTTGGCTCTGTCTTCATCACTACGGGCCCAGCCACCTGATGAATTCCTTATCGGCAAAACGGTTTCAGTCGGTGGGCGAAGAGTTGAGTGGGCTCGCCACAGTGACTTTTGTTTTGAGCCTGTTGGTGTGAGTTGCCTGAGGTGTGAGTTCCGTGTGGCTACTTTTAGCTTTTGTTTTGCAGTTGGGGATCTGGAAGATTGCCATTCTCTGCGTAAGCGACGTTTTACGTGGACGAGTTGCTCGATTTGTACGTTGGTCTTTTTTGAATTAATTGTATTATTTGTTATTTTGGGTGTTGCAGTAAGAGCTGCTGCAGTAAGGATGGATTGCAATGCACACGTGCAGCTCTCTATATCAGATTCAGTATTGAGTTTTGGGCTTAGCTCAATATGTGAACTTATATATTTTTTATACCTGAGCCAGTTTGTTTTGCTAGAGGTCAATCTGGTTGGTGGTTTCACGTTTTCTGCGTATCGGCGGAGGTGAATTAGTACAGGCGAGTGATCAGATGACAGATCCGGCAGACATTCAGCTTTAACCAAACTGCGGGAAATATTTTTCGTAACTGCGAAGTCGATCAGGTCTGGCAGCTTATTGAGGTCTGATGGCCAGTATGTAGGACTCCCGGGGGAAACATGGTCAAGTTTATTAGCGGCTTTTATTATAGTCTTATAAAGCTGTTTTCCTTTTGGGTTCACAAGTCGCGATCCCCAGTGAGTATGTTTAGCGTTGTAGTCGCCTGCTGCAATGAAGTGTGGCCCTAGTGCTTGGAAGAAATCCAGGAATTGAGCTTCTAATGAGCTTCTACGGCCGCTAGTGTAAGGAGAGTGTTGTCATCCAGCTGAATGTTGATAGATGTGGCCTGAAGATGATTTTCCGCAAATTCTTTACGGTTCCTTATGAGTATGGCGGTGCCACCGTGTGCTTTTCCGTCGGGATGATTTGTACCGTAGAAATGGTAGTCTCTTATTTGAAAATTGTATTTGCTTGTGAGATGAGTTTCCGAAAGAAGCATTACGTCGATATGCTTCTCATGTAGGAATTGAGCTAGCTCAAGTTTGCGCTGTGAAACGCCATTGGCGTTCCACGTAGCTATGCGTAAGGTAGCCATTATTTATTTGATTGTTGGGCTACAAGCATTTGTATCAAAAGGTTTTGATTACGCATCATGTCTTGAATGGTGGTCTTCATAAATGTCATAAATTCCATCATGCTCTGTTGTAAGGCTTGCATCATAGCTTCAGTTTTGGTTTCCTGCTGCGCAGCTGGGTGATAGTTTTGTTGTGTGTCTAATTTTGTGTGCACTTCATGTGGAGTTCGGGAGTTTTGGGTTGGAGGCGTCATACCTGATTTTAAAACGTTAGCAAATGTTGTCTTGTTAGTGTTGAATGTAGGCCAGGGAGCGAAACTTGCTGCTTTCGAGAAAATTACTTCAGGATTTGTCTCTGATGGTATCAGGGTAGCTGATCCTTGGTGTGCCCGCGCCGTGTTCATTCTTTTGTGAAGACGGATTTTCAGCTCTTTGTAGATTGGACAGCCTCTGTAGTTTGCTGTGTGATTGCCCCCACAGTTATTGCATTTTTTCTCGCATGCATTTTCTTTGTTAATTTGACACTGTTTGGAGTCGTGGAGATCTCCACAGACTACGCACACCGGGCGAAGTGTACAATATGACCTCGTGTGGCCATACTCTTGGCAGTTTGTACATTGTACAGGAGCGTTGCGTTTGTGCGGCTCTTCTACCGTGATCCTACGGTGCAAAAGGAGCTGGAGTTTGTAAATTGGGTGAACCTCGTTTTTTCTAGGAGGCTTGTTTTCTGGTTCAAGCTCAATCTTGAAGAGTGGTTGGGGCTGCCTGTTTCTGTTTTTGATATTGAACACGTTTTTGGCGTAAAATCCCTTTTCCTTTAGCGCCTCAGTTATCTCTTCGGGCGTTACATCAGACTCAATGCCCTTCAGGACTACTTGCAGGCCCTTGCTGCTTTTAAGCTGGTAGGTGTAGAAGCCTATTTTTTGTGCGGTAAAATAGTTTGTGACTTTTCTGTAGTCGTCCTCCGTTTTCGTCTGAAGTTTGATTTCGTTGATAGTACCTCTTACGAGGGGAATTATATGAAAGCTATCTTTCCCAATAAGGCCAATCAAAGTATTTACAAGACGGCTTGTGCTCTTCTCGCGGATGTATATTGGCGGAGGCTTTGTTTTCTTCGGTTCGATATCAACGGATCCCAGCGGCACGTCCTCAGCGCTATCTACCAGCAAGGCAAATCTGTTGGTATTTGCAGGGGCTACATTTTTGATCGAGGTAGAGTTGTCGCGTGTATTTTTCGGCTTGTTTCCCAAATCTGAATTTTCCGGGCTGAGCTTTCGCTTTATTGTAATGTAGCGGTCCATTCCAGTCTGCCAGGTCGACCCAGCTTTTTTGTTTACGTTTTCGTTTTGTTTTGCTGGCAGTGCAGCAGTACCGTTTATTGCTAGCGGTTTTGCTTTCGCTGACTTAGTCAGACCGTGAGCGGGTGCAGCCGATGACGAGGCAGAGCGGGCTGCCGGTCCCTCTCCAGCTGTTGTTGTTGGAGGTAGCGGGGCTTCTGTCGGAGCCAATAGAGCGGGAGAGCAGGAGCGCGCTCTTTCTTGATTTGTTGGTAGAAGAAGGTTTCCTGGGCTATGGGTTATTGACCGCTCGATGTCTGCGTTTGGGATTGTCGGTGAGACGTAGGAGAAGTACGCGTTGTTGCGCTGAATTGAGAGTCGGCGTTCGTCATGCTCGCGCTGACGCTGGGCGCGAGTGTCATTCTGACTCATAGTTTTATTATTTAAGATAACAATTCACTATGTATTTAAGCGATCTTGCATCGCATAGAGCGTCTCTTTCGCTTTCAGATTTTTTATTAAGTTTATTTTATTTGGCGTTCACTTCACTCAAAACAACCGATTTTGTGCGGAGCACGATAAAAACGTCTTCACACGTCGGCGATCGATTCAACTGTATACGAATAGTGGTGCGAAAAAGCATTTCGGCTGGCGATGACTGGAGGTCCGCCTTAAACGCCGAGCGCAGCCCCAACAGGACTGTAGGCAGGAGATCCGGCCATGCTATGTGAGACTTACACATCAGGGCGGCCTTGAGGGTTCGGTGCCATCTCTCCACGATGCCATTTGACTGAGGGTGATATGCGGTTGTACGAATCCTTTCGGCTCCCATTAGTTTAGCCAGCTCAGCAAACAATGAGGATTCAAATTGAGTTCCCTGGTCCGTTGTTATAGTGAGAGGGCAGCCAAACATGCAGATCCACTGTGTATACAGAGCTGTCGCGACAGTCTCCGCGGTGATATTGGATAGTGGAATAGCTGCAGGCCATCTGCTGAAGCGGTCGATGATGGTAAGACAGTAGCGTAAGTTACGGATTGTGGGAAGTTCAATCAGATCGACGTGAATGTGCTCGAAACGATTGTCAGAAACATCGATCTTCTCCACCGGGCTGCGTGTGTGGCGATGGATTTTGGCCCGCTGGCAAGGAACGCATTGTCGAGACCAGAGGGTGGCATCACGGTTAATTGCTGGCCAGACAAACCGCTGTTTAAGTAATTTTGCAGTTGTACGGCCGCTGGGATGCGCCAATCCATGTACTGCATCAAAAGCTTGGCGTCTCAGACTTTTGGGTAAATATGGCCGCTCGCGTCCACCCGAGATGTCACACCAGATGTCTAGGTTGTCGATGTTCCTAACTCGTAAACCCAGGGACGTGGTTTGAGAGAGCTCAGCCATTTCATCGTCGGTTTGTTGGGCCTCGAATATCGCTTGAGCACTGAAGCTAGACGGCATGCTTATGGTGTTGATGCGTGAGAGGGCGTCTGCCACTGCGTTGTTTTCCCCGGGATTGTACACTATCTCCGTTGAGAATTGGGAGATAAAATCCAATTGGCGGAGTTGTCGAGGCGATGCTTTGCTTGCTTTCTGCCTGAAAGCGTATTGCAATGGTTTATGGTCGGTTTGGATGATGAATGGACGACCCTCTAGAATGTGCTTGAAATGGATGATACCAACGAGGCTGTAGCCTTGCTCTGCCGGAGATAGTTTCCGCGAGAAAAACCCGATGGGACGCCAAATGTTGCCGACTAGTTGTTCGAGAGCAGCACCGATCGCTGTATCGGAGGCGTCCGTTTTTAGGGCGAGGTGAGCCGATGGGGAAAGGAACGAAGAGCACGTGGCACGTAAAATTCCTTACTTGCAGGCCTGGAATGCACTCTCCGCAGGGCCGGTCCAGGCTATTTCGCGCTTGTCATTTTTGGTTGCGCCTTTTAGGTAGTCTGTGAGCGGGATTTGAGCCTGAGCTGCGTTTGGGATGAGATGTCGGTAATAGTTGACCATTGTGATAGGTTCAACAAGTAGTACGGTATTTTGGTAGTTGATGAATAGACTATGACAAAGTGTCACAATGTATTGACGCTATGTTATACCCAATCACTTATTATATTCTTAGGGTAGATTAGTCCAATATGCTACACCATTCCCAAAAACCGGCGCAATTCCATGATAGTTTGAGGCTTAGGAAAATTGTTGATTGCTTGCGTGCGCTCAACACGGGGCTTGAATCCGCTCGCGTTGACTTGGAACCCTAAGAAAATAACCTCACTTTTACCAAATTGGCACTTTTTAGGGTTAATTTGGAGGTGGTTCCTCTGCAAAATCTCAAAGATTGTCTGGAGGTGCTTCAAATGCTCCTCATGCGTTGTGGAGAACACGATGATGTCGTCCATATAGCATCCTACGAATGGAATGCCACGAAGCAGGTTGTCCATGTGGCGCTGGAAGGTTTGCGCTGCATTGCGGAGTCCGGGTGGCATGCCGACAAACTCGAAAAGGCCGAACGGTGTAGTGACGGCTGTTTTCGGAATATCATCTGGAGCGACTGGGATCCTGGTGGTAGGCACGCACCAAATCGATTGTGGAGAAAACCGAGCATCCATGCAGACGTTGAAGAATGTCTTCCCCATGGGGAATCGGATAACGATCTGGAATAGTGGACGCATTAAGTTTGCGATAATCCCCAGTAGTACGCCATTCGTTGCTCCCCTTGGGGACCAAATGAATAGGACTGGCCCATTGACTGCTGGAGGGACGAATCACTCCTTGCTGGAGTAAGAGATCGAAATCTCGGCGTACCGCTTTTAATTTTTCGCCTGTAAGCCGTCTTGGCTTGTCGAAAACAGGTGGGCCAGTTGTTTGAATGCAATGCGCAACCTCCTTATGAATGCGGATTGCTAAAGGCACATTAGGACGTGTGATCTGCACAAAGCGACTAAGAAGATTGGAGTACGGGCGATCTAATCCACTGGAACTTTGCACGTTGATTGTAGAAACGTTGTAGAGTTTTGCTTCTGCAACTTCTCCTTTGGTCGAAACAGCTTTTGAGGGATCCATAAGACGTTTACCCTTGAGGTCGAGGATGAGGCCGTGGTGCGTGAGGAAATCTGCTCCGATGATTGCTGATTGGACGATCGCAACGACGGACGACCAGGTGAAGTTACGCCGTAAGTTGAGACCAAAAGTTAGATTTAGCGTGCCGTAGGTATCAATTATAGACGTGTTGGCCGCGTAGAGTTTGAAGTCGTCTTTGCGAGGATGCAATCCCTTGATTATCGAAACAGGTATAAGTGAGATGACTGATCCGGAGTCGATAAGGAATTTTATGTGGGTATTACGATCGATTATGTGAAGTCGGTACTCCTTTGAGAGGCGAGTGCTTGGAGGTCTGCTGTCACCAGTCGCCTGAACAGGTGACAGCTTCTTTAGTTTCCCTGCTGTGGCACCCAGGCACAGGGCGAGGAGCATTTTCGTGCATTAGGTCCGAATTTGGCATGATAAAAGCAGACACGTGGTGCTCGGAGTTGCTGCTGGTTGCGATCGGCTGAGCGAGAATGGCTGGGAGGCTGCATGTTCTGCAGAAGAGGCCTTGATGGCAGCGATGTCGCGTTTCAAGTCGTCCACGACACTTGTGCCAGCAGCCGGCGCGTATTCGCGGGTGTTACCTCTGAATTGTGCCGAGGAGGACCCAGCAGCCATGACAAAAGAACCCGATTCCTCTTCCATGAGATCGTCAGCGAGTGCAGTTTGCTCTTCCAAAGTTGCTGAGCGTAGGAGCTTCAAGCCCCGTTGTACGTGCTGCGGTAGCTGAGAGAGCCAGCGGACTCGCAAGGTGTCTGCAGACGCGCGACCATCAGAAAGTGTTGTCATTTGCCAAAGGAGCTGCGAGGGCTTCTTGTCCCCAAGGTCAAGCTCCAGTAAAGCGCGCTGCAACTGTCTGTCCGGCGATTCCGTAAATCGCTTGATAATAATCTCCTTCAGGTGCTCGTATTTGTTTACTTCCGAGGGTTGCGCCAGAACATCAGATACTTCAGTCATTATATCAGCATCCAAAGCACTGATTAAATGGTAGTAGCGCGTGTTATCTGAAGAAATGCGGCTGCATTGAAATTGCGCTTCGATCTGCACAAACCATAACCGCACATTTTGCTTCCAAAATGGCGGTAGCTTGATGGTGGCAACCGACTCAACGACAGGAATAACGGTGCCTGCGCTGTTGCCGCGTTGAATTTCACCAGAGTCAGGCGAAGTGGGCGGTGCAGGCAAACAATCTCCGGTGTTCTGCATTTTGCTTATTGCGGGGTCACCAATATAGTAACTTATGTAGTTACCGCTTTATTTAATTACTAAGTACAATATCTTGTTGTTTTATGCCGTAAGCTTGTTGCGCGCGGAGCTGAAGTTCCAATGTCCAGTCTGACGATATCAGAAGATATCGTCCTCCAGGAAAGGTCTTGGCGTTAGTACCTGTTTTCGCCGTGATGCCAGACCGGGCTTCAGTCTGGGCGCCACAAATACTTGGGATGGGGTACTTATCATCAGTCATTTTTTGGTTAAGTTTACGAAAATCGATGACCATACGCTTTAGCTTTTGGCCCGATTGGTCTACCCCCTTTTTATCGACAACCCAGACCGGGTTGTTGTAAGGTGATTTGGACGGTCTTATTATGCCATTCGCTAGAAGTTGTTTAACCTCTGCGTTGACAAACTCGGATACGCCCATTGGGTAAGGGTACACTTTAGAATATACTGGCTCCCCGTCAGTTCGTATTGTGGCAACTGTATTGATATTGTAGGGCAGGGATTCATCTGCATCTGCAAATGACCCTGTTCTTTTATTAATCATTTTGTTAAAATCATCTTTAATGACTTCAGGAACATCGCCATCGTCTATTTTAATGAAGTTTACGTTCTGGCATTTTGTAAACTTGATTGGCTCTGAACCGCGATCGTAAGTGATACAATTTTTTTCGAAATCAACATTGGCGTTAATCTTTTTTAGTAAGTCTAGGCCAATAATGCCGTGAAAATCACTTAGATTTTCTAAAATAAAAAAATATGTTTTAGTTTTAAAAAGTTGAATTTGGCACTTCCGTTCAATTCTTGTATTCTTGTCGACTGGCACAAAGTGTGGCAGCCCTAGAAGTGGCTTAATGTAATTTTTCGAAGTCCCTGTATCGATAAGAAGTTTTATGGTCTGCCCTGCTACTGTACGTGTGATGTGCGGAAGCAGGGAGTGACCCCTAAAAAATAACAGCTTTCGAACTCAGACAAATTGTCTTCAGCCGCATTTGCCTCGGATTCTGCCTGTTCCTCGTATTCGGTTTTTTGGTCTTGGGGCATGTGGTTCAATGATTGGCGACTTTTCGCTAACCACCTTTAAAATTTGTTGCTTGAGTGGGCTGTCTAAAGCGCGATGAGGGGTTTCATGGGTTCGGAAGTTGATTCTTGTGGCTTCTGGTTATTATCTCTGTCTAGCGCTACCTGAATGTTCGGCTTTTGACCGTTACCTTTCTGGTAATGGGGATTTTTCCTAAAGATAGTGGGAGCGTCGCTCTCTTGCTGTGGGTTTTGACGCGAACCTTGGTGGACCTCTGATTCCCAGATTTTTGCGCTTTTTCCTCAATGTGCCGAGCAAAGTTTGCGGCAAAAATGCTTCTCTCGTTACTTGATTCTGCCTCTTGTGCTAATGCCATGGCAGTCTGTAAGTCTCGAGGTTGGGCTGGAAAAACTGCCCATTTTAGAGATTTCTTCAGGCCTGAGATAAATGTGTGAAGTGCATCGTTTCTATATTTGTCATTTAACACAGCTGCCGAAGCTGCGTCGTGGGTCATGAGAGTTTTGTTAGTTAAAAGCGTCAGCTTTCTTTCTATTTCATCGTAATATTTCAAAAGGGGCTGGTCACCCTGCCTTAAAGTACTTAAATCTTGTTGAATTACGTGAACCGGAGTTTTGTCTGAATATGTGAAATCCAGTCTAGCAATTATCGCGTGAAAATTTAAAACTGTATTAAATGATGCTAAGATCGCATCTGCAGATCCCCTAACCTTGTTGCGTATTATGGCAACAGCCTGATAATGCCTAGAACTTCCGTCATAAGCTTCGAAGACTTTATATGCGGCGTTGGCCGCTTGGCGCCAAGAGATATAATGTTCTTGTTTGCCGTCGAACTCAGGAATAGATTTAACTATGTCTAGGGGCTCTTCACATCTAACTTCTGGTATGATTTCTATAGGCTTATAAGCTATCACCTCTGGCGCAGTAGCCTTTAAAGCGTTCAGTTGTTCTGTTAAAGTTGCTATTTTTTGGTCAAATATTTGTGCTTGCTCTGCCAGACAATTTCGTATGTGAAGGTCAATCTGTACTGATTCTTGTTGCGTCATTGTGCGGTTTTTGTATTCTCGGTAAGAGAGTAGTTGTATTCTAAACTACTGTCGCTAAATCTTTTCTGCATTTATAATGGCACAATGAACAAATCACTTACATGTATTTCATTTCTGGGTAACTGCTTAAACTACCGATGCGTGCACTTGTTGATTTGTTGATTTTTTCTTTACTCTCTCAACACTTCGTGTTGGGGTTCTATTTTTTTAACTTGTAACCGTTTTCTTCTTTTTAATTTGTATGTTGTTTTAACCGTTTGTTTAGCTTTTTTTATTTTTATTCTTGTTTTCACTTTGTTTGCTGGTTTGTTGTGTTCTTGGTCGGAAAAAATACTTCACTTTGCACTTTTTCGTTTATTTGTCACAGCTTTGGCTGGTGAACAAATATTCTGAGTTTTATAATTAGCTTTGCACTTATAATTTGTTTGTCACAGTTCGCTTCGCACTTTTTCGTTTATTTGTCACAGCGTTGGCTGGTGAACAAATATTGTGAGTTCTATAAGAGTGCCGTGGGCGCCAATTAACAGACAACAATTTTGATTATTGCGATTTATTATGCGACTATGCGCGTTCTGATGAGTTTTTAAACTAAAGACAGAAAACTTAAGCTTAATATGAAGTAGCCCGTCTTCTGAAGCAGCGCTTACGGCAGAATGCTGACATGGCGCTTCACACGCTCCGGGCAGTAGAATGTTGGAATGCAGGAGTCATATTTTGCGACTTAGTTACAGTCGCGCTGACGTTACTGCGGCCGCGTCCGGTCTTATCGTGGAGTTAGCGATTTTGGCCCTGCGCGTGTTAACTTATATACAATGCGCGTCATCAGATTAGCGCCCTCTCTTTGTTTCTTGTATTTTGCCATTGTACGAAAATTCCTCAGTGCTGTTGTTTTTTGTTTACTTATAGTCTCTCTCTCTCTCTCTCTCTCTCTCTGAGAATAAAAAAGTGGTCCTGAGGAGAACCGGGCTTTTTTTTAATTCTTAAAAAAAAAATGGAAAGAACATTGTTATCCTTGCAGGAAATATCCAAAATCTATCAATTCATAAAATTGCAGAAACAAAAGGCCAATTTTATTAAAAACAAGGAAGCTAATGGAAATAACTATAAAAGTGGCAATAATTGTCTCGTTACCGAGGCAGATAGCAGCCCCATACTTCAAATAGATTCCGATTCAAGGAATCAAAGGCTGATTAAGAAAACTGAAAATTTAAAACAAAAAAAACACCTCTTATAAAGTTGCAAAAAGAAGCACACCTGAGTTTTGCTCGAGAGCATATAAGCTGGAGTGGCATTATGTTGTGTTTTCGGACAAGAAGAAATGTAATCTGAAGGGACCAGGCGCCTATAGTCATTACTATCATGATTTGCATAAAGAGAATTACATTTTCGATCGCATACAAGTTATCCAACCCGTAAATTTAGCACTCTATCCCAATTTATAAACAAATTTCAAATTCCAATCTCGGCGGCATTTCCTTCGTCTTTGTTTTTGAAAATACTTTTAAAAAGTGTTGGCAAGGCAGTTTTGGGTGGTTTGTGGGCGTTAGAGTGGGAGTGGTAACACTTGGAAACTAGAATCTCTAGAATCTGTATGCTTAATATTCTGAACCTTCTATTTTTTATATTTCCTGAGATCTCGACGTTAATATGGACGACCAGTCGGACAGCCGGTCAAACGGACAGGGTCAGATCGACTTGTCTATTGATCCTAATCAAGAATATATAAAGTAAAATTAGTTGTAATACTTTTTTATTTGAGTCGAATAAATGTCCCTTCAGTTGACGCCGAGAAGAATTATTTTACGAAGGTTTGTTGTTGAACTTCTTTATTCGGATATCAGCTTAAGACTAAAAATCAAATGAAAATTGTTTCGAGGAGAAGCCTCAGCACTCTAACCACATTTGTATTGTATTTCGGGAGAGCCTCGCTCCTGGATTCTTAAGACTAGGAAAGGTTCAAAGAGAGCAGTCAAATCTGCTTAGGTCAGGCTTTAGTATGTTTACAAGAACGGCTGAGTGCCGCTGCCACAGAATTCTTTATTAGAAACGGATGCTGCGCAGCTGGGATACATTATGGAAAATCACTAAAGTGCATTACTGTTTTCTTTGAAATAATTCAAGTGGCCGGTTTGGACCACCCAAATACGTCACTTCCCTTCCCTTAAAGAAAAGCCAATACTTGGGCTGGGATTGATGGATATAGTATGGGAATTGGAGTTTCTTCTATTTCTATTTGTTGTGGTGAGTTTTTATTTTGATTTTTTCTTATTTTAAGTTTTGCATACAGCAACATAAATGGCTTAAATGATACATATCTTAAATATAAGTACAACAAAATTAGAAAAATGGTCATTAGTATGTAGTGTTCTCTGAAATCATCTCAACAATGTCGTTGAGTTTTACAATTTTTATTTTTGTTATATTAAGTGGTGTGTATGGTGGTGTCAAATCTATTTTTGACAGGTTTTAACAGACTTTCACTTAATATTATACTATTGACTTCTAATTTGCATTGCGTTACTTTTATCATTTTGTTTCCTTCTATTTTTATATTATTAATTGTATTATGGCAATTTTCGTAAGAATGGTTTGGGTTAAGTTCCAGGTTACAATTGTGTTTGGCTCTATGCATTTTATTATTTCGTTATTTTTTTATTTTTTTTATTTTCGGTACTGTAAACTTTATTTTCTTTTTTAAAATATGATTGTGTGTCTGTGTAATCCAGTTGATAGCTGGAGTCTTCTGGGTAAGGGATTATATTTATTGTGTTTATTAGTGAAAAGTAAATAGGTATGTGGGATATGATTAATAATTGGTTATAATTGTAGTTAATCCAAGTGGTTGTTTTAGTGTTTAAAATATTTTGGTTGTTTACATTCTCAAGTTTGTCATAGTAATTTGGGGTTAAACAGTCAAAGTCTGGGAAGCTGTATAGCCATTTCCAAATCTTCTACGTATTCTGTAAACTGCATTAGTTCGAACAAAAGACTGTCAATGATGGTGTGGTTATTTTCATACAATAGTTCTGCATATTTTGCATTCCGTCATTTATTAATCGTACAGCGTCGTTGAGTTCATGTCATTTTACTGAGTTATGGGGGTTGATATCAAGTTTTTTCTGTATTTCTGTTCGATCATTTTCATAAAGTGTGCGAAATAGGTATTTAAAAACTGAACCCACAATGTAATAAAACAACGTTTGTTTCTATGTTTCAGGGTTATTTCGGCTAGTTATCCTTTTATTTTATTGTATAAAAATTTAATCGGGGTGCACGGTAATCATTCGTAGTCTTTGCTCAAAATAGTCAACCACGATGTCTATTTCAGTTAAATTGATTTTTAAGCAATGATGTTCAAAGGACATCAGAAAAAAGGAGATATCAGTGGTTGGTGTCGTTATTATTAGTTTGAATTTGTTGTCCATGACCCTGTGATCAGTATAAGCAATAGTGTAATCGGTGCCTGTGAAATTGTGAGTTTATTATCTTTCTTTTGTTTTTTGAATAGTGTGATTATAATGATTTTGTAAAAGTAAGGGTCTGTCTGTTCTGCATTTTTTGTTGGTTTAATTGGATTTTCTAATTTTCTGTACCTTTTTTGTAATTAGTGTCAATATTAAATTCCTGTCGGTCTTCAATTATTTTATCTATTTTCTTCTCTTTAATTTTTTGAGTGTCTAATATTGGATGCACCGTATAAGAAAATTTGAGCAGCTGCCTGGCCAGTAGTGTCATGTTTAATTTTATGCTTGTATATGTAAAGGATTGTTTCTATCTTGCTTAATTTTACTTCTTCATCATCAGATGAATTCATTATACAAATTTTTTCATTTATTGTTTTGGGTAATCTTTCGACGTCTGCTATCCCGTTTTTTGCTGTATTGAGCTGTAACACGGAGAAAGCTCCGTGCCTGTCTGCCGTTAGTAATTTGGGATTACCTAATGGATTTAAAAGGCGCATTAATGCGTTTCTGCATTCTATCCAATCCTTAGTTTTAATTTTCTCAAGTGTAGCGAATTTAGAATAAATATCAATGCAACTTTTGTAATGTTTTCCCTCAGATGAATAAATATCTACTACAAATTTTTCTCGGCAATGTTCCGGTTTAGGTGTGGTTTTTAAAAGCATTTTGGTGTTTTGGCCAAATTGCATATGTTGCATTCGTTTATTATATTCTAAACTAATAGTTGGCTATTTGGAAAGAAGTGATTTTCTTTAAATAATTTTGTCATTTTCCGTATACCAGGGTGTAAAAGTTTTTCATGTGATTGAAGTATGATTCCTTTGAATTCTTCAATAGGAAAGGACTGCGAATTACTTTTGTGTAGGTGGTATTAATAATTTTGAGCTGTGCTCTTTGAAAAATTTAAAAATCTACATTGCTCTCAATATAAGTGGTAATGTTTCTATGGATAAAGTGATCGAGTAAAATTTTTTTGTCCTTTTCAAGTGTCATTACATCATATTAAATTGTGGTATATTTATCGGATTTAATAAAGATTATTTGTTTTTTAAATAATTTATTGGTATTTCTGTTAAATGAATAAGGTTGCTATTGACTTCTTCTGCAATATGTTGAGTAGCTTCACTATAATGATTTTCTTCAATTTTAATTCTCGATAATGCATCGGCAAATGAATTTTCCTTCCCTTTAATATAATCGATTTTAAATTGGTATTCGCTAAGTCTAACTCTCCATCTTTCTAACTTAGCATTCGGTTCCTTTAAGTTATGAAGCCATCTAAGAGGTTGATGGTCACTAGCAATGAGAAATTGTCGCCCTAGTAAATAACGTTAAAATGTTTTTGTGGCCCAAACTATGGCGAGCAATTCTTTTTGGATAGCACTGTAATTTAATTCGTAATCGTTAAGTGTTCTACTAATAAAATATATAGAATGACCTTTTTGAGAAAGGACAGCACCGAGGGCCAAGTTACTTGCGTCTGCGTCTATGGTTAAAACAAATTTCTTTTCAAAATCAGGTAATTGTGAAATTGGGTCTCGAATTATCAAAGTTTGCTTATCTACCTTTGCTCCGTTTTTAAGCGGATGGCCATGGGTTTTGCTATGTCTTCGTAATTTTGAATAAATATGCGATAATAACCTTTTAATCCAAGGAAAGCTCTAGTCACTTTTACTTTTGTCGGAATTGGGTATGAAACTATGGCTTTAACTTTAATAGGATTTGGTTTAATACCATCAGGAGTTACTATGTGACCAAGAAAGTTAGCTTCTTTTTTTAAGAACTCACATTTGTCTAGTTTCAATTTTAAATTTGCTTCTGGAACCTTTGAAAAAACTTATTGTATTGAATTTAAATGTTTTATAAGGGATGTTGAAAAAAATATAATATCATCCAGATACACCAAAGGATATTATTCATGCAACTTTGAAAAGTAGCGGGTGCATTCCCAAAGCCAAATGGAATTCGAAGGTATTCGTAATGACCGCTTTTGGTGGAGAATGCAGTTTTAATAATTGATTTCTCGTCCATTTCTATTTGAATTTGAATTTCTAGTGAAATCTTTTTGCCAGATCGATTGTTGTAAAATATTAGCTGTTTAGCTATTGAGCTTTTTCAATAGCTGTTGCGAACAATAAATAGCCAAAGAAAGTTTGTTTATTTTACGATACTGTTTATTTCGCGAATTGTTTACAGCAGCTAGGGCCGACAAAGAGCTATATCGAATGCACAAGTTTAGTCTCTTCCGACAGACGACGAAGTGGCAATTGGCGGGACAGACAGCCGAAATGCAGCGCCCAAGCTTAACGTAGGTAGATAACAAAAAGAACAAGGAATGAGCGCCGTACAGATAAATGCGTGCGAGAACAGCGGCTTGCACTATGGGCATCGCAACTGCTACCACTGACTACTTCGGCTTACAATATGAAAGAGTATGAGATTAGTCTAATGCACAGTTTTGACGGCTGCATGACCCAACATCCTCCCCCCGTTGGAAGCTTGGAATCCAACAGAGTCCTCAAGGGGAAGCAGACACAGCTTGTTCACAGCCCGCATTATTACTCCAGACGCGGTCCTCAATTCTGCAACTCGAGCGACGCCGTCTCTGCCAGGAATCAACTGCATGACTCTCGCCAAAGGCCATCTCATTTGGGGTAGATTCTCGTCCTTAACAAGAACGACCAAAATATTTGCTGAAGAAAGGAGATGCGCTGCCAAGAGTCAAGCAAATTATAGTTTAGGCCCGTTATATCTGGCTCGTCAAACGACGAAGGCGGACCGCCATTGAGAAAATGCGCCGGAGTGAGGACGTCCAGACCGGCAGGGTTCTCTGAAATGGGAACTAAAGGTCTAGAGTTAATAACTGCCGAGATGTGGCACACCAGCGTCCTCAGCTCGTCGAAGGTCAGAACCGCCGTACCCACAGCGCGGTAAAAATGATGTTTGGCCGTTTTAACCGCTGCTTCCCAAAGTCCACCGAAATGGGGCGACCGTGCAGGGATGAACCGCCAGTCAATCGTCTCCGAAAGGCAAAAATTCTGAACGGAGCCTTGATGCTCGCTGCTGAAAAATAACCTTCGAAGTTCCATAGGTTCACTTTTGGCGCCGACAAAGGTGGTGTCGTTGTCTGACCAAATTTGCTTCGGCTTCCGCCGGGTGCATATGAACCTCTTGAGTCCGCACAGAAACGCAGCTGTCGAGAGATCCTTGATCAGCTCCAGGTGCACTGCCTTGGTTGCAAAACATATAAATACGCAGACGTAGCATTTAACCGCGGGCTTGTTCCGAGTATCCGACTTCTGAAAGAAGGGTCCACAGAAGTCTATACTAGCAACCTCGAAAGCGTGAGATCCTTCCAAGCGCTCCTTGGGAAGGTCCGCCATTATGTGCTCTATCAGCCGCGGCTTAATCCGAAAACATCTGATGCACCTGTTCACGGCCTTGGTAACCATCTTCCTCCCCCCAATAGGCCGATATTGGGATCGAATTGCACCCAGAAGAGCTCGAGGTCCGGCATGAAGATTGCTTTCATGGTAATGCGAAATAATTGCCAGAGTCACCGGATGGGACCTTGGAAGGATTTTCGGGTGGCGGCCATCAAAGTCCAATGACGAATTCCGGAGGCGACCGCCTACTCTAAGAAGTCCAAATTGATCCAGGAACGGCGAGACCGAGGATATGGGACTAGACGAGGAAACTCTCCCCAGCGTTTTTAGGGACTGCAGGTCCTCCCATAACTGCTCGCGCTGCACCAACCGCAGCCTCATATGAGTACCCTCTTGAGTGTGTGCGACGGTGAGCCCAGGATGACGAATTCCATTACAAAATTTGTAAATGTATGCAAACACTCGTTGCAGTGAGGGGTAAGAATTTGCAAACTTGGAGCTAGCAATTACATCCACGTACGGCGACTTTACGATGAACACACTTCGACGAAGCTCAAGCACCGGTTTGTCAGGACAAACAGCTGTTGGCCAATCTCTTTAAGGCTCCGTAAGATAGGCGGGTCCATGCGCCCAGAGGGACGATTCGCTAAGCTCAGACGGCAGGGATCCTCTGGATAAGATGTCAGCCGGATTTAACGCTGTTGGAACATAACGCCAAGCCGTGACATCTAGCTCCTGAATGGCAACTGGGTGTGAGCGAAATCGAATTAGGATGTGAAATAGCTTGGGCTGGATGACCGGGCCAGCCATTAACACATCGTTAAGCGAGTAACCAGTGGAAGTGGCAGCTGATCCGTCAAAGACAACGCGAAGCTTGGTGGTAGTGCTATCCTCCTTCATGACGCAGTGATGTTGTAAAAAATATCGGCACGAGCTGACCTCGGAGGCAGGCACAGGCGACATATGTCCCGGATCACGATATTCCTTCATGAACGCCGCATATTTAACCCTCAAGCCAGGGTGCTTTGTAAGCTTCCTTTCCAGCGACAAGAATCTCCGCAAAGCTTGAGGATAGGAATCTCCTAAAGAGTCCAAATGGAGTTTTAGCGGCAACCGTACCGAGTAATCGCCAGCTGGCAGTCGGGTGTAATTTTTAACAAAGTGGGCCTCGCAATCTAACTCCTCCTTAGTGGCTTGAACTATTGGGCCGGGACAATTTTCTACCTCCCAAGAGCGCTGCAGAAGTGAATCAAGTTCAACATCAATGCTGTTTTCCTTGCTGGCTGAAGAAGGAACGCGTGAATCTATTAAGGCGCTACCGCAAGGGCGCTCGTAGCCTCCAGACACAACCCAGCCCAGACGAGTTTTTTGAAGCAGGGGCAGTCCTGGCAACAACTTTATCTGACCCACGCACAGCAGCTCATAAAACAGGCTAGCTCCTATTACCAGGTCAACACGCTGAGCTTTATGAAATTCCGGGTCAGCGAGCTGCAGGTTTTCTGGAATCATCCAGTCCCCAATGTTCACATTAAAACTTGGCTGGCGATCCGCGATATTGGGAGCGATAAGTGCTGTTATGATCGTTGAGAAATCCGAAGTGACAGACCGAATCGCAATTCCTACCGAGAATCCATCAGTCGCGAAATTGGAATCCCCGATTCCAGTGACGGAGCCGGACGACCTCGACCTCTTAAGTTGCAGTTGATTTGCAAACCGAGAGGTGACCAAGTGCAGTTGAGAGCCAGAATCTAACAAGGCCCTGCAGGAAAGGAACAGTTCCGACCGATTCTGCACTAGAACGGTTGCAGTGGCTAGCAGCACAAGGTCACTACCGAGATCCTGGGCAATTAGAGTAGAAGAAGTCGAAGAAGGCTCAGTGTGGGAGCTTGAAGACACCGGAACATGTGGCTGCGAGGAAGGCGGACCACCTAGATGGAGCACTATGCACTATGATGCAGCGATTTGCTCAGTGGTGCCCAAACCCTTCAACGCACGAATGTGAGCGATGCCACTGAACCATTCCGTACTACCTTTAAACCCAGAATCTCGGTGATGTGCGCCGATTATCAAACCTTTTTTGAAGCAACTCTAAAGCCGCTTCGTAATTGCTGTTTGAAATCTTCAATGATCGGATAGTGTCCAGTGCTGAATCCCTCAAACATGACCGCAGGCTGTCGATTATGCTCGTGAACACAGAGTAAAAATCCAATCAGTTTGCGTAGCCTCCGCCAAACGTTGGCAGCTGCACAGGCGGCAACGGCATCGGCCTCGGCCGCGGCTGCGTTTGAGGTCCACTACACTGGTGGGGCACACCACCTTCAGCAAGCGTTGAGTGCGTCGCGAAATGCACATTACGTTTGGCTATTTCCGCGCGCACACTGGCCTTGAATTCAGCGATGAATTCATCGAAACTCTTGCTCATTTCGCTGCCAATTTCGTCGAAATCCAATTCCTCCAGTTCTGTATGTAGAACATTGAAGGCACTTTGCAGCTCATCAATCTGCTCCAGCCTCACCGTAAGAGTGGGTTCGTCGTATTCGCTTAGCGTCTCATTAGACAGCGACGTTTGTAGCCTCTGCAACCTGCTGAACAGCGCATTGGCTTTGCGCTTTAAAAAGGTCACCCTGTTTTTTTCACCTTCAGCGGGCATAGCAACAAATCACCTTTAATTCGGTTCAGCGGGAAGATGAGCACAAAAGAAATGCCGAAAATGCAAGCGGAGTCAATGCACGTAACGATATATGTAGCTATGTATGTATGTATATATGTAATGCTAGCTCGCTTAAACACAGCCACTATCACCGAAATCACCACTCACTTGTCCAACCGATTGCGATTTAATGTATTTATATTTATTTATAAACGGGATAAGTGCATTAATTAATGCATGCAAATTAACACTATCAGGTCGGGCTCACCAACGTTTAGCTATTAAGCTTTTTCAATAGCTGTTGCGAATAATAAATAGCCGAAGAAAGTTTGTTTATATTACGATACTGTTTATTTCGCGAATTGTTTACAGCAGCTAGGGCCGAAAAAGAGCTATATCGAATGCACAAGTTTAGTCTCTTCCGACAGACGACGAAGTGGCAATTGGCGGGACAGACAGCCGAAATGCAGCGCCCAAGCTTAACGTAGGTAGATAACAAAAAGAACAAGGAATGAGCGCCGTACAGATAAATGCGTGCGAGAACAGCGGTTTGCACTATGGGCATCGCAACTGCTACCACTGACTACTTCGGCTTACAATATGAATGAGTATGAGTACAAAGAGTATGAGATTAGTCTAATACGCAGTTTTGGCTGCTGCATGACCCAAAAAATTGCCAAGAATTTCGTTCATATTTGGAATTGGATACCTGTCAGGTACGGTTATTTCATTTAGTTTTCTATAATCAATTACTACCCTGTACTTCATTATGCGAGAAACATCCGGTTTTTTTGGTACGACCAAAATAGGACTATTGTATGGCGAATTACTTTCCCTAATTAATCCCTGATTTAGCATTTCATGTACTTGGTTTTATACTTCAATTTCGTGTGTTTGCGCAAGTGGGTATTGTTTTGAATAAATTGTGGAGTTATGTGTTGAATTTAGTACGTGTTTAATGGTATTTGTAAATGTTAATTTGTGTCCTTCCTTATATTCAACACTTCTAAATTTATTTAATAAGCCTTTCCTTCTGATTAGGTGATCTCATCGAAACTGTGAAAAATCTTATTTTTTATTGATTCCTGATCTGAGTTTGCAATTGGTTCTGGTGTCTTTTGGATATACAAATTTCGAATTCTGAAGTAATTAATTTGTATGTTTGACCAAAAGGGGTAACTGTATTATATTAATAACCGATTCAGCATTTTTCAAAAATTTTCTTCTAGAGGGATATTGTAGTCGAGGGTATCTAAAATGTGCCATTTGGGGATTTTGGGCTTTGTTGGGATGTTGTTGGAAAAATTTTTTTTTAATAATGGGTTGTGTGTTTATGTATTGGTTGGGTCTGAAATATTTAGGTGCGTGCCACATTGGTGGGTTGTTAGTCATCTGCTGTGTGGAGGGTTGGGAATATTGTGGGTAACTTGGTCGATATTGAACTTGAACATTTGTATTGAATTTTTGTGCTTTCGAAATCTGATTAGAATTTAAATTTTTAATACGATATTCTGAGTTTTATTAAAATTCAAAATGAATGTGTTCTTCATAAATTTCCTAATTTTGTGCAATGGTAATTAAGGATCTTATGTCTGTAATATCGTGATGAGCTAAAATATTAAATAATTGTATTGGTAGTTTCCTTATCAGTATCTTAATAGAGTCTTTAATAGCCTGAATAAAGAAGAAAATCCGATTGGTTACCTTCCAGGTGTGGTTTTAAAATTAATAATTGACGTCGTCTTCGCGCTTCTTCGCAGAAAGCTCTTAGGTTTCCTCTGTATGGTGTTTCCCTGAAGTTCGCCAGAAGTTTGTAGTTTGGTGTTTGAGTTTTAGATTCCGCGATGAGTCTTGCTTTAAGGGTAGGCCGATCTGCGATGGTCGGAAGTCCCGAAGATCGTAACCTGTCCGTCCAAGTTCCTTTCGATAGCTCCAAGTAGAATCCTCTGTTGTCGGACATCATTGGTTTGGTAGAGCGAAATTACGTAATACACTCTGCTGACGAAGGTGTGAAGGGTTTCTGGATCACCCTTGAATGGCATAATGTCTTTTTAGCTGCCGACGGGCAGTAGCCAGCCTGAACAGTAATCACAATTATCCGGAGATCCCTTAGGATAGCGTTATTGGAGACGTGCCAAGGAAGCCCTAACGCACGTCGAGCAGCACTTGTTTGAATAGTTTTCAGCCTCTCCAGTTGGTGTTTGGATGGTATAGGTGACATGTGGGACGCAAGCATAGCTGTGTTGTCAGTGTTCGTTTAGAATTCGTTCAAAGACTTTTGAAAGGTTGGAAGCAGGCTTTTTAGGAGAAGCATAAGCAGAATTTGTACTAGGGCCAGAACTCCATTGCGTGGGAGGTATTTGGCTGCACGGTTGTCGATGTCATAAGGTCCTGATAGGCTGATTGAGTAGGAACATCCAAAAAGATGCAACTGCCTCTCGATGGGTGTCGTCCGTCAGATGCAAGGGGGTTAAGGTGGAGAACAATTGGACAACAAAACCTTTCGCTTTGTCACTATCCTTTTTGAGCCCTATGCCATTGTTTTCATATACGGGCGATTTGCAGAGCGGCTGCTTTTTTATTCCTGTCGTTAATTTACAGACTGAGAAGTCGCTGACCAGACCAGATCCTTCGAACAGGGTGTCGAGGTTTTCCTGGCGATTTTTGGCAAGCATCCGATGCAATCTGCTTGTGACAGTTGACAGGGACTGTTTAGTTGCAGGATCCCCTGGTTCTATGAACTGCCTACTGAGGTGCCTTTTGTGGTTTAAAGGAGCTTTTGCCTCAGGATTTAGGTGGAGTTTTTTAATAGTTCTTGGGCCTACTTGTAGCGGTGGTGGCGTAGCCTCAAAGACAATAGCAGTGAAGCAGTCAACATACACTTCATCGCTATCGTTGATAGGCGTATTCAGCATGACGGCATCCTCGACGTGTGTCTTAAAAAAAGAGCAATATTTGCATGTAGAGGCAGCCTGAAAGTATTGAGCCTCCTGGTCTAGATCAAAGAGCAGCGAAAGATAGTCAGACAAAAGCTCAGTAAGAACTCTTACTTGCTGTCTGAAGCCCCTTGAAATGCCAAAGTGCTGGGAGTGGTGGCCACACGGAATGCTCTCGTACGCTAAAGCAGAAAACAAAATCCTGCCTCTGGCACACGTTCTGTGGTTGTCCCATCACCTATGCTGAGCGTTCCAATCACCTCCAGCAAGGTATTTTCTGCCGAGGTGAGAGAGAAATGTCAAATGTGCCTCCGCCCACCTGTATGCTGGCGGTCAGTATACCGAGACAACATTTAATGATCCTCTGCTGCAGGCAGCTTGATGTCGACTGCTTGTATGTAGTCTTCCAAAAGTATAAAGGAGGTTTGTTGGGATATTGTAGTGTCAGGTTGTATTAAAATATGGCTCTCTTACCGCTGTGACACCCGTGAAAGATAATTTACGGCTGTGAAAAATCAAGCCAACTGTGACAACTAAAGCGTTGGAAGTCCATAATCGAAGAATATAATTGTATATTGACATACAAACCAGGGAGATCAAATGTCGGCGCAGATGCCTTGTCGCGATTGCCCTCGCAAATCACCTATCTTGTTTTCGGCATAGCCAACGCGCCTGAAGGCTATGCCGATTCCGTGGCTAAAGTCTGAACCCAGAATTCATTCGCACCCAATTTCAATCGAATACTCCCTCGACAGCCGGCTTGTAGACGTGTCCCACGCAATTACAACCCACACCTGTTACAACATATCCGTGTGAAATACTTTGCATTGATATCTTCTCATTGGAGGAAAAGGTGTATAAACAATTTCGAAATCTCCGGTAAATCTGCGCGAAGGCGTGGCAAAGGCTCTCCGCTATTTAACTGTCCCAAAATCGGTATTGTCGGACAACGAAAGGAGACTTTTGTGCCCAGTCAAAAGTTAAAAGGTTTCACTCCACCTTTTTAAAATCTACAGTTGTCTCAGACGCGACTAAGCAACCTGCAAGGATGCTGATCTAGTCCAAATAGCACTCTTCAGATACAACACTTCTGTCTATTCAATGGCTAACAGGTAGCCAGCCAGACACCTTCTTTGATATATCTAGCAGGGAAAACTACCAGGAATTGGTTGGCTTTAAAAGACAAACAAACAAATCGAAATTTGAATAAGGGAAGGCAGAACCTGCCACATAAAATCCAGTTGAAAAAGTTTACGTGGCCATTAAGGAGATTAAAACTAAGACGAAGCAGCGGTTCAGGGCCGAAGAGGTTTTAGAAAACAACACATTATCAATTAAAACAAAGTCCGGAAAAATGTTTCATAAGTCCGATTTAAGGCAGTGAATCAAGAAATCAGGGCTTTCACCAAATTTAAAAATCTTTTTTAAAAGGAAATAATGAGATACGTTTCAACAGCTTCATGTAACTAACTAAACCAACGAAGAAGAAATTTAACAAGGAACAAACGAACACAACAACATAATCATTCGAAAACGTGAGAACTCCATATAACAAAAAAAAACTCGGCTCACTGGAAAATTGAGACATTGGTCGAGTATTATCTCAAAGATGCAACTTATGGTATTAACCGGATAGCCAGTGCGCCCGTAACGAAACCTAGTTCGATAAACTAGCTGGGATCTGTATGGAAATGGGTCTTTTGACGCAGCTGACTGGAACGCGATACTGGCAACCCAGGAGGTAGCCTCGAAAAATAGTGACCAACAACTAAGAATCAAATAATTCAGCAATTCGCCCCCGCGATACTAACGAAATACTGGGCGGTTGGCTGTCCATTGGCGGAGTACGTTCATGACGTTAGTTTAAAATCTTGGAGAAGATATCTAAGGTGACCGGGGAGGCTCTGCTCATCTATTCGCTTTTGTACTTCCTGTAAAGGAAATTTACCTTTACCCATGGACTGCCGAAGCCCGGCAATATCACTGTGATCCCGGCCGTTACCTCCGGGCAGACCAAGGCTACTTAATCTGCACAGATCTTGAAGGGGAAGGAGTTAACACGCAGAACTGGATTCCCCCACCTCTAGCCTCTCTTCACGACATTTCGACCTGTTATTTAAAATGAAAAAGAAGGCTATATTAGTCTTAATCTAAAAAGATTCTTCTTAATTATCAAGTTAGATTCTTCTTCTTTTTCATATAGCATTCCTTGTCATATTTTATTTCGCCATTTTTCTTGCAAAACTAATATTAACTTTATTAAAATGTTAAGAGGCCTTCATTCTTTTCCACTTAACAATTCTAAAGGGCTAGGTTTGGTTACGACATTAATGGTACAATTAATAGCTATTTGTATTTCAGTCAAACCGTTCTAAGAAACTCATAACCCGTTCTACCTGCCTATTTGAGCGAATTGCGCTTGTTGCTATTAAGTGCAATTCTACACTGATCTGCAATGATTCGCGAAGGAATAAAAACAAATATTGATATTGCTGACTTTACAGCGTCTATACAGCTTGCGCAATAAATATTTATGTGGTATTAATAAACATATCAAGTTAACGCGTCTACTTGAACTACAACATATTCTTATTGGTCCTTGTTTGCCCCTCAGCTACCGGTAATATAGATATGTAAGTTAACAACTGAAAGAGTGCTCAATATATTTCAGTCAGCAGCTAAATAATTAACTTTATCGGCAACCCCAGCAGCAGAAGCACGTGTTGTGAGCAACGAGAGAGAAGTCCAGAACTCTGGCGCAAACAGCAAATAGTGATCTTCCAAGTCACTATCAGTGAAATCATACTGAAACGTAAACAATTTAAATAAAAAAAAGACACTGTAAATTTATTCGAGGTGGGGCTCCGCTGCCCAGCTGCCACGCGGTCGCACAAGCATTTTTTATAAATGTGGCAACCCCAGCAGCAGAAGCTCGTGTAGTAAAATTAAGGTCGCTAAGTGCTCCTCGCACTCGGATCCGGGCGAGATTAAACGCTAACCGGCTAGAAAAGCGCAAGGAGAGGACCCGGACGATAAGCCAAGCACAAGCGCAGCCCTTCGTAAAAAGCTGGACAACAACACCTTTGCCATCCTTACGAGCAAAGAAGACGATCTAAGAGTCATGATGCCAGACAAAGAATCCTACACAGCCCTACGTCAGCAACTTCGGGCCAAAAACAAGAGGCACCACACATTCCAACCAAAGGACGAGAGAGCGTATAGGGTGGTCATCAAAGGACTTCATCATACAACGGACCACACAGAGATCAAAGAGGACCTTCAGAGACACGGCCACACTGTAAGGGATCTGCATAATCCTATCGGCAGAAAATCCAAAGAACCCCTGGAGATCTTCTTTGTGAATCTGGAAACAGCGAGCAACAACACCGAGATTTACAAAATTAAGATGATTTGCAGGTCGGTTGTCACCGTTGAGCCTCCACTGAAGTTCAACGATGTACCGCAGTGCTTCAGATGCCAAGGGTTTGGACACACCCAGCGCTACTGCTTCCTCGAAATTCGCTGCGTTAAGTGTGTTGGCCCTCACGACTCCAGAGCTCGCGATAAAAAGGAAGACGAAAAAGCATGCTGCCTGCATTGTCAAGCCGATCACCCTGCGTCGTTCAGCAACCAACACCCCTAACCCCACCTGAAGCCCCACAACCCAGCCATATATAGGCTATGATCACCCGATTTGAAGGCATGATCGAGAGAATGATGGAGAAGATGTTCGCTCAGATGACCCAGCTTGTTGCTTCCATCCTCAACAGCAAGTCCTGCAAATAAGTCTCAACTTAGTCTTTTGGAACGCAAACGGCTTGCTGAGAAGCAAAGCCGAAGTTGAGCACCTCATTAAAACTGACAACATCGACCTACATTTGGTCTCTAAATCCCATTTTTGCCCCTGATCCCACTTCAACATCTGCGGATACGATCTGGTCAAAGCCAACCACCCATCTGGCAGAGCACGTCGAAGAGCGTCCATGCTCATCAAGAGTGGCATCCAATACACCGAACTACCTGCGATTCAGGAACACTGGGCACAGTGTGCCTTCAGTGTGCCTTCCAGCCTTCAGGCATCACTATTGGAGCAGATTGATTCCCCCCAGGCACGCGTTAACAGAGACACACCTGCACGAATTCTTCGAGTCCCTTGGATCTCGCTTCATAGCAGCCGGAGACTTCAACGCAAAGCATTCCCGGTGGGGGTGCCGCACAAACAACCCCAAAGATTAAACGCTTCACAAATACGTGCAGCGCAAAAATCTGGACTGCCACTCAACTGGAGAGCCCACACCCTGGCCCTCGGACCCTTCAAAGACGCCGGATCTGCTGGACACTGCCGTCTCCAAAGGCATATGTCGCACCAGACTAGTATGCACCACCCATGACAAGCTTCTCGCGGATCACAGCGCCGTCAACCTACTCCTCAATTTCCCTGTCCTCAGGAAAACACCGCTCAGAAGACTCACGGGGAATCACACCAGCGCCAATAAGTTCACGTTCTGGATGTTCTCCTTCCTAAACCTAGACCCAGACCTCTCCACACCAAGCAACATAGATGTGGCCATAGAAAAACTCAACAAGGAGATGCACAATGCTGCTAAGTTTGCAAACCGTCCCCCTCCTACGACCCCAAGAACTTTCGAAACAGACTTGCGCCTGTGGTCCCCAGAAATCGCAGCCATTGTGGCCGAAAAAAGCGCCTAAGAAGAGTCTGGTTCTTCTCGCGCAACCCCAGGGATAAGACCGTGCCACCAAGGAACTTAAGGACAAGTTAACCACCCTACGGCAAGACTCCTTCAATAGATTCCTTGAACAGCTGGAACCTGGAGACCCGCAGAACATCCTGTCAAACGTCCCGCGGTATATTAAAAGATCTGTCAAGAAGCTGGCACCAGTGCGAAAAACGGACGGCTCCTGGTGTCGGTCTGAGGCAGAAAGATCTGTCGAATTTGCTGACCTTTTGCATACTGCTTTCACCCCTTTCGACCGATGCACAGCTAAAGAGCAAGCTGCCACCATAAGGTCTGTAGAAAGCCCAAGTGCTCCTGGACCACTATTACAGCCCGTCGCACCAGAAGGGACCGCGCAGAATATTGCTTCACTGAGAAACGGCAAGTCTCCAGGCCCTGATCGCATCGACGCAATAGCTTTGAAAATGTTGCCCGTATTTTGCTCCAAATTGTTGGCCAACATTTTCAACAGCTGCTTCCGGCTTGGGTATTTCCCGAAACACTGGAAACGCGCCGAAGTAATCACCATCCTCAAGCCTGGTAAACTGATAAGTCTGCTGGCAAATACTCTAAAGAGTTTTTTCGCGCAGAGTGTTGCCAGTAGAAGAGGCCGGTCTGATCCCCGATCACCAGTTTGGATTCAGACGCTGCCATGGAACACCAGAGCAATGCCACCGGCATGTTGAGCGCATACTGGAAACGTTCGAAAGGAAGCAATACTGCTGCGCCGTAATGCTAGACATCAAACAGGCGTTTGACAAAGTCTGGCACCCTGGTCTTCACTTCAAAATAAAGATGCACCTTCCCAGTTCCCACTTCGCCTTCCTCAAATCTTTTACGGAGGGTAGAGAGTTCCAAGTCAGACGCGGATCAACAACCAGCACCCCTAGGCCCATAAGAGATGGAGTACCTCAAGGTATCGTTCTTGGACCAATCCTCTACACGCTGTACACAGCAGACCTTCCTATCACACCCTCCCGAAACCTTACAGTGGCCACATATACTGATGACACCGCCTTCCTAGCCTCCGCCTCAGACCCCCAAGAAGCATAAGCCATCATCCAAATCCAACTGGATGCCCTCGATCCATGGTTGAAACTATGGTACATCGCAGTGAATGCAGAGAAGTCCCACCCCACATTCCCCCAGTCATGCTTAACGGAGAAACCATCCCATCGTCAAGCTCCCCGAAATACTTAGGGCTGACCCTAGATCGCAGGCTCACATGGCGCTCTCACCTGATCTCCAAGCGACACTAGGATGGCCTGCGCCTAAAGCAACTGTACTGTCCCATCGGGAAAAAGTCCAAACTGAAGGAAAACTTAAAACTTCTCCTTTACAAGGTCATGCTGAAGCCAATATGGACATACGGGATACAGCTGTGGGGCACTGCAAGTGTATCAAACCGCATCCGTATCCAGCGCTTCCAAAAGTGCCTGAGGTTAGTCGCAGACGCTCTCCCTTACCACGAAAACTCCACAATACACAAGGAGCTTGGAATGCCATGCGTAGCAGCCTCAGTGAGAGATACACAAAAAGACTGAAGAACCACCAAAACCATTTGGCCATAAACCTCCAACAGTCAACAACAGACAACAGTCAAACCCTCAGACGTCTGCAGCGGAAACATCCCCTAGGTGCCCCCCACCAATAACTTATAATTATTGAACACTCCGACCCATCTCCATCTATATAATCTCTTAACTTAATGTCCTCAATCCAAACACTTGTCGAAAATGCCGTCAGACAGGCCATTCTTTTTGTTTTCAATTAGAGTATCCATTCGTTTTACTGCGTATTCAGAACACATGCCATTCAGTTGGTCGCGTTCTCTTTTCGTTCTCTTCGTATGTGTTCGAACTTTTTGGCGTCCAATCGAAATAAACTAACTGAATGTGTTCAAATAAAGCCAATCAATTTCGCCGACAAAAGCACAATTTTGGAAATGCCAAAGGAAGTCGTGAACCCCGAGGTCGTAAATGCGATACACTGCGATCTACCCACCCTGGCAAGTTTTCAACATGACTTAATAGCTCATTTCCCGGATACGCAGTTTCGATATTGTAAGAATATTGTAGTAGACGTTACCAATAGAAACGAGCAGTTAGAAATTTTCACGACATAACACAATCGTGCACACAGGGCGGCTCAGGAGAATACCAAGCGGGACCTCCGCGATTACTATTACTATATAAAATGAGCAGATTAGCAAAGGAAGTGGTTGCACATTGCAAAATATGCACCAAAGCCGAATATGAAAAGTGCCCAAAAAACAGGAGCTTGGAAAACACCCATACCAAGCTACACCGGCGAAATTGAGATCTTCTCAACCGATAAGAAACACTTCTTAACATGCGTTGACAAGCTCTCAAAGTTTTCATTAGTGCAACTAGTGTTGTCCAGAACAATAGTGGATGTCACAGGGCCCTTGCTTCAACATGAAAACTTGTTCCCCAAAATCAGAACAATATATTGCGACAATGATGCCGCCTTCAATTCGGAAACTATCTCCTCTTTACTTAAAAACAGCTACCACATTGACATTGTGAACGCGGTCCCGCTACATAGCTTGTCAGACAAAGTGGATCGATTCCACAGCACCTTGACAGATAAAAAAATCAGCGATACGGTAGAACTTATCTTGAGGGCAACGATAGAATATAATAAGACTCTACATTCTGTCACTCAGGAGAAAGCGGTCGAGATCCTCCACACGGGTTCCGATGATCGCTGCCTAGGCATTAATGACAGGTTGATAAAGACCCAGCAAATCAATATCGAAAGATGTAACCAAGCTAGGCGAAACCGTGTTTTTGAGGAAGGAGAAGAGGTTTTTGTCAAAAACAATAAAAAGTTAGGAAACAGAACAAAAAGTGCAGGCAGACCTGGGAACGTCTGTTCTTATTAACGGGAGGGTTCATAACGACAACCTCAAATAAATTCCCCCACTTTTAATTTGCTTTTGGTTGCAGCTCTCAAGGTAGTTGCAGGAACTCCTGATGCCTCAGATTTATCATCCTGAAATCAGGATGACAGAAGCTCAGCTAGTGGACTCAAACTCCTGGCAGAATAACATAGACTTAGAAAGTGAAAAACAAAGATAAACAAGCTGACCGACACAATTAATAAAATTATTAAGTCCAGAAATACCGATTTGGTTGACACCCAGCAGCTGTACGAGGCACTACTAGCGGGGAATATAATGCTGAAGACAGAAATACTAAATTTAATTAACAAATTAATAAATTTATTACAATTTTAATTTTAATAAAAAATAATCCATAACATTGGCTAGGCTGACAAATTTATTCCTTCTATCCTTAATCAAGCCGGTCTGAAATGACTAATTGAACAAGACACTGCAATAGTTAGTTTTTAAAAGCAGCTAAAATAAGGGTTCTTCAGTCCGATAAAATTATCCATATACTAATAGCCTACTCAAGAGTCAAGGTCAGATGTAATAAGTCCTCATATACCCGGTATCACATTATAAAGTAATCCTACGGCTCAACGAAGACACTTTGGCAGAATGTTTCGGTCACCGAGTGCACGGAAACCCCGCACAAAACCTTCTGCGAGCGGTCTCGACGCGAAGCCTGTGCCCGCTCGCTCCATGCGGGAAACGCAGCCCAATGCCATACTCAACCCATTTACCTGAGAGCAGTAATGCCTATAGATGACGGCATCGTTATCATTAACGAGGCAATAGCCCACGTCAGCACGAACGGCGGCCAAGAGGTACTCGTCAAAGGGACGCACCTGTTAACCTTAGAGCGGTCAGCTACCGTCAACGGATTGGAGTTCGTAAATTTTCGAAAAACATTAGACAAGCAGCCTGGCGTAGTCAGATTACCACTACTGAACATCGTCGGCCATGGCCCGGTACTGAGCATGCCCTTGCTACACTGCATGAACAACTGCGCCTTATCCAAGGGTTCAAGGACGAGGTTGACGCCGCGGGCTCCCCTAAACTTTGGTTTGTGGCTGGAGTAATCATGAACGTTAGTCTGATTGGTTCACTCATCCTTCTATTGGCATTAAGGAGAGAGCGAGCCTCCGTCGAGATACAACAATCCATCTATAAGCTTAATATAACCGAGGACGGTCATGATCTGAGGAGGGTGAGGGGTGTACTTAACAACAGAAAGGGCGCTCAATATATTTGAGTCAGCAGCTAAATAAGTTTACGTTAAAAATACCCTAGCAACTAAGTAGCTTCACACGAACAATGCTGATGCGCCCCAACTGAGTTCAGCGCTCTGCGCTAAGAACGGTCAGCAGCGGCAATCGGACACCCATTATCCGGGGTACCGAACTGCGCTGCATAAGTGCTGAGCTGGCTTGCCGACCATGGGTTTATGGCGTGATGCATTGAAGCTAGGGAAGATCCATATTTGCTCCATTGTATTTGTATTCAGTTTTAAGCTAGCACTTTAACAATAAAGAACAGCTACTCCGGCACTTGGTCGTAAAAATACTATTTGTTTAATTTGAACATTCTCTCTGAGCCAACAGGCCAGCGATCGACCAAGGGGGTTAAGTCACGCCCTCCTTAATAATCTCCATAAGAAGTCGTCACCCTCTGGCTTAGCAGCCGGACACACTGAGGACTCAGGAGGAAAACATTCCCAGCGTCTGGAGACGCAGAAGACATCCGGACCAGAGCAATAACTTAATTTGTATCGTAGGCTATGGAATGTCTGCTTTGTATGGGGTGGGGTATGGGGTGAAGCTCAATTACTAGGAGCTTATCGTTTAACATAACATGGACATAAGTTTCTGTAATAGGAGACAACCAAGCATTCCTGGGCATACTTTGGGTCAATTGCTTTTCCTTTTCACGTGTTATAATTTGCTTTTATTAAAAGTTGAATTTTAAAAGCAATTTTATTGTATTTTATTTTAAAATACACTGGATTTATTTATAAAATGTTCGCATAATATTTTAGTTAAGAATTTGCAGTAATTACCCATTAATTAATGAGAATATGCTGCTAATGGATATCAAAATATAGAATATATCTCGAAGAAGAAAAATGAGATGGTTATGTGTAGGTAGGCCGATATTAAAACTCCGTTTTTTGTTTCACATCACATTAAACTTAACGGGGTATAACGGGATTTAATTTAATGCATTAATTTATTTTCCGAATATGATTTCTATTTAATTCCAATAATACCCAAAATATATCATATCAGTCGTCTGTGTGCCCCCTCTAATGCCTATCTCTCATTCTATGTGTTTAGATGATTTGTGCACATTCTTAAATGGTTTACCGTCCTTTACGTATATATTATTATATATTATATTTTCTGTAAAACTGGTAACAAACTTATTTTTCATTTCAGTCCCTGGAAAGTACGCGACGTATGCTTGCTCTGTGTGAGGAGGTAAGAAAATATCATAATTTATATAATACGTTTTATTAAAACACTAGAAATAAGAAAGAATTACACAAAAATACTTATATATGTATTCTTGAGTTACCGTATTTGCCTAATTTTGAAATTCTTTAAAAGATGGTCTAGATATACCTGATGGTTAAGGCCATTTTGGATAGTTTTTGATGTCTACTTTTGCAGTCTACCTCTTATTATATTAATACGTCTATGAATTCATAAATCGTTTGATAAGCACATTTAATTATAATTTAATATCAATCCCACTTTATTTTGATATATTTTTCTTTCTATACATTGTTGTTCCCGGGGATAAAGGCCTTACGATTTCTCAAGACTATCATGTGGGATAAACCAGCAATAGCACCGTCTTAATTCTTGATAAAGGTTGATATAAATTCAGTAAAAATGGTGAAAATAATGAAGAATATGTTTCATGCTTTATAACGAACTGTTTTTCTTGGTTCGGCTCGCTACGAGTTGCAGCGGCTATCTCATAGAGTTTGTGTGTTCGCCCCACCAAATTTAGGATTTGTGTGATTGCCATACCAAGGAGCAGACAGAGCTTCGGACTTAAGAAGTAGAGTAGTGGAGTATTTTACAGTTCAAGGTCTGGCGCATAGCTTGCTATGGCGAAAGCCATAGTCTCTAAAGTCCCTCATCGCTTCCCCACAAATTATATAGGAAAAGCTATAGCATAGTTGCCTTCCGAGTGACCTTTTGACCTATTTTTTTCTTTTTTGCGCGAGAGTCCCATGGCCACACCTCCCGCCCAACCGAACGAGGAGGCGCGATATAGAAAAAAAAAAACAGAAACGAGGAAAGAAATAAAATGCCAAAAAGTATAATAGTTTGGGAAGGTTAATCAAATAAAAGAAGTCTACTGGAATTAGGAGGTAATATAAGGCTTGCATCCCAGAAGAACACTAAGATCATCAACCCATGTTATTCTGTCCAAAGAGCAACCCAATAAAAACTTAACTTAACTTAAACATAACTTAACACTTGGAGCCATATAAGCTAGTCCACATATAAATATAATATATATTATAAATATATATATAATTACAACTTCGCGGTTTGTTGGTTTATAAAAAAAAGTATTTTTATTGATCAAAAACTTAAGCGAATGTCGGAGACAAATTCACGTCTTACACAATTGAAGTATGAATAAAATCTAAATCTAATTTGCAAAGCGAACGCTTAGCAATCCCTTGGCTGAGCTTATTTACTTCTTCATATTGAGCGTACATAGGCTCTCATTTATGTTTACGTTAATTAGGCGCTCTCTTGAGTGGATTGTGCATGGATATAGATCAGCCGAGTTTGAGCTACGTGGGAAGTTTCGACCCTTAAAGCTGTGTAAGCAGTTTTGACCCTCTGGTGGGAGTCGCGAATGCGGCTGCGGATGTTTATGTCTGTTGGATTGGGTGCCTTCTTGAGTGGATCACTCATGGGTACTGATCAGCCGAGAACTTGAGCTGCGTAAGCGGTTTTGACCCTTTGGTGGGAATAACTGATTCGGCAGCGGATGTTAATGTTTACATTAGGGTAGGCTGCATTTGTTATTGTCACCAGAATTTGGGTTCTTATTGGATACATGATTTTATGACTTATATCCTAAGGCATTCTATGATTTTGTGTATGGCTGTTCCCATATACGGCAGGAAAATGAAATCTTCTAAAGATACCATCTAATGTCCTTGGATGGCATGCACGATTCATAACCCTCAGCTGAGGGCTTATGCCTACGTACTAAACAAAAACCTCCGCTCTCTCTCCTGTCCTTGTCAAGCTCACCGGGACTGCCAGTCAAGGTATTTCATCGGTGAGCAGGATGTGGTGCCAAGTTGCACACCATCTTCTTTTGCGGTGCACAGCAGCGCCTTTTTACGACCAACTGAGCGTACCAGTCGTAGAGTTCTTGCCCCGCCAACATACGGGGGTACTCCTTATCTATAGTTCCGATTGGCCATCTCGTCCTTACGGACACGCTTCATCATGGTGACGATGATCACGTGAGCCCCATCCCAAACGATTTTGTCCGCCATCATAGCAGCAACCAAGCCTCTCGGGCTGAGAGGTGACCCAGCGAGCGCCACGAGTTGCGCCCTCTCCTCGGCGAACCTGGAGCAGTGCAGTAGGATGTGCTCTGCGGTTTCCACTGCGTCTGTGCAATAAAGGCACTGGGCTGTATCCACGTGGCGGAACCTACATAGGTACCCTCGAAAACAGCCATGGTCCGTGAGGAACTGGGTCATGTGGTAGTCCACCGTTTTGTGCTCGCAATCAGCCCACTCCGTTAGTTGCGGAATGAGTTTGTAAGTCCAGCGTCCCCGTTGTGACTCTTGCCACCTGGTCTGCCATACTCCTCGAATCCACTCTTTGATCTCTAATTGAGTGTATCCCTCACTCGCAAGGTATTTGCCCTTTATGTCCAGGTCAATGGGTGTAATGCCTGACAGAGCGTGCGCTGCGTCGTCCGATATGGTTCTAAAGCCTCTGATTAGCCTGAGAGCCATTGTCCGTGATACTGCGCGGGCACTATCTAGATAGGTTTTCTTTGTGGAAACGCAGCTCCAGATAGGCGCAGCATAAAGCAGCGTTGCCTTTGAAACCGCCACTAACAGTCTCCTAGCCGGCAGTCTGGGTCCTCCCACGTTGGGCATGATTCTCGCCAAGGCTGCTGCTGTCATTGCCGCTTTTTTGCTGGCATACCTTGCGTGAGCCTTGAACGAGAGCCTTCGGTCTATTAGAACACCAAGGTATTTCAACGTTTCTGCTGAGGCGATTTCAACTCCTTTGACTTCTACACGCATGCACTCAACGGACTTTCTGCTGCTCAGCAGGACTACTTCGGTCTTATGCGCAGCTATTTTAAGTCCGACTTTCTCGAGCCATTCTATGGCCGCCGTGATTGCCACGTTACTTATGTCCTGGAGCTCCGGTATTGTCTTGGCGACCGCTGTTATCGCAACGTCGTCGGCGAAGCAGTGCAGCTCCACACCTCTGGGCTTGCTAATGCTCAGTATTCCATCATACATAATGTTCCACAAGATCGGTCCTAGTACCGACCCTTGGGGAACGCCTGCAGAGACTTGGTGGCTTCTTGGACCATCTTCTGTTACGTACCATAACACACGGTCCCTGAAGTAGTTGCCAATTACGCCTCGTATGTAGTCGGGAACGCCCAAGTTGCGCATAGCCCCGAGGATAATGGGCCATCTCGCTGTATTGAATGCGTTCTTGACGTCTAGCGTGATGATGGCACAGTACTTCTTACTGCCGCCTAACCATCGGTTACCGTCGAGTGCTTTCCTGGCAGCGTCTGTTACGGATTTGAGAGCGTCGAGCGTACTTTTACCCTTTCGGAAGCCATACTGTTGGCCCTGAAGGCCTGTAGGACTTTCAGTGATTAGCTCAATGCGCGCGTACAGTATGCGCTCAAAGAGCTTGCCAACAATGTCCAACAGACACAACGGTCGGTAACTGCGTGGAACATTTGCGGGCCCCTTGCCTTTCGGCAGAAGGACCAGCTTCATCTTTTTCCAGCGCTTGGGGAAGACTCCGTCCAGCAGACACTGTTGGAATGTATCCCTGAAGACCTCCGGTCTTGCGGTGGCGGCTGCTTTGACGATCACGCCCGGGATACCATCAATGCCGGGAGCTTTGTTCGGTCTGATCCTCTTTGCTGCTTCGACGACTTCGCATGACGTGATGCACGGGAAGTCAGAGGCGGGGGGGTCAACAGCGGGTTGCCATAACGTGTGTTGGCTTGGAAATAGTTCCGACACGATGTTGGCCAGGGCGGCTGGGTCCTGAGGAGATCCTGCACCAGCGGAATTGAGTTTTTTCCTTACGACTTTGTAGGCGAGACCCCAGGGGTCGTCGTCTACGCTATCAATCAGGTCCTTAAAAGCATTCGCCTTTGCTGCTGATATGCCGTTCTTAAGCTCAGTTCGCTTCGCTTTATATACCTCAATGCACTGGGAGTGGTGCGGTTGCCCTCTAGATCGCTGCGCTTGCCTCCTCGCCTTGATGCATTCCGTCCGAAGCTGGTGCAATGAGTCACTCCACCAGTAGACAGGGGGCTTTCGTTTCGTGTTCCTTTTTCTCGGCATCACCGCATCACACATTGCTCTAAGCCTATCCATGAGCGCTGTCACCATGGTCTCCGCGTGTCCAATTATGGACTCCATGCCCTCGATCTGGTATGCTAGCATGTCTTCATCCAGTTTCCTAATGTCCCATACCGGACCTAGCGCACATCTTCGCTGTTTGGGTGACGGCCTCATTGTTCGGGCACCGAACGTGATTAGGTTGTGGTCGCTCAGCGTTATGTCCTCATGGACCATCCAGTTCGAGCTAGCCACTAGAACTCTGCTAACAAAAGTGACATCAATGAAAGATGTACCTCTGTCATTATTGAACGTCGGTTTGAACCCGTCGTTTAGCAATACGAGATCTAGCAGGTTCATGGCATCGATCACTGCTCGTCCTCTTGTGTTAGAGATTCGACTGCCCCATTCTGTAGCCCAGGCATTGAGGTCACCTCCGATGACTGTTGGTCTGCGCCCACTTGCATGGTTAACCAGCTTTTCGAGCATGTCCTCGAATTGCTCGGGACTGTCGCTAGGTGGAGCATAGCAGCTGTAGAAGTGGATTCCTCTAATTTTGGCGTATGCTATGCCGCGCATTGGTACGGTATCCCACTCCTCTACCAATAACCTGGATGTACATTTAATGGCCGCCTTGCCTGTCTCATCGAGTAGCACTCCTGAGTTACCCACACCAGGTAGGTATGGTTCACTCAAAAGCACTACGTCCGCATGGCGCTCCTTCGCTGTTTGAGTCAGGAGGTTCTGTGCTGCTGCGCAATGGTTAACGTTGAGCTGGATGATGTTAATTTCTTCTGGCATCATTTTGACGGCTATTAGCTCCTTTGGTGTTGGCTTTGTAGGTGGGGCATGCAAAACCACCCGTCGCGTGGTTCTTGTCCACGTCACTGCTGCAGATCAGGCATCTTGGTGGGGCTACGCAGCCCTTTGCCTTATGCCCATGCTCGCCGCACCGTAGGCAGCAGTCAGAGCGATCGACTGACTTGCAGTAGGGAGCTCGGTGGCCGAATTCGAGGCATCTGAAGCATCTTATTGGGCGGACGTCTTGGGCTATGCGGCAACGCGACCATCCCACAGTTACAACGCCCCGGTTGATGACCGCAATGGCATCGTTCGCGCACATTAGCACAGAGGCTATCTGGGTCCCGTCACGCATCCTGCGAAGGCCTCTTACATCCTCTGGTTCCAGGCGGATGCCCTGAAATTGGGAGACCAGGGAATTGTGAAGGTCCTGAGCCGTCGTTGTCTCGTCTAGTCCGCTGCAGATTAGCGCAGTCCTATGCGCGCCCGTGCGAACCGAAGCAATCTCTTTGAGCGTCGCTTCTAGTTCATTTTTAAAGCTGGGGATGACCTCCGAGGCTTTACCTTCTAATTCAAGAAGTAGTTCTCCCTGTTGCGTCCTCCTTATTTTACGCACGTGCTTGCCGAATTCGGTCAGACTCGGTTCTGCTTTCATCTTCCGGAGCATATCCGAGTACGTAACCTCACCCGTTTTTTTCAGGATTAGCGCCTCAGGTTTTTTGCGCAGGCGCTTGGGCTTCACCTTAGCCCATTCCTCGTCCTTGTTAGCGTCCTTGGCGACAGACGCATAACTTTCCGGTTTGGAGTCAGCCGTCGTGGGTAACGCCTTCCCGGTGGATTTCGCGGCAGATCGATGGTTGTCCGTTTTGCGGACCTGCACATTCGGTAATGCCTGTCTGGGTGGCGCCACCTGGCTACGCTTTGTCTTTTCTGCCTCAGTCTGTGTGGCAGTACTCCTTGGTGGGGGCTTCTTGTTGATACCCTCCTGTAACTCAATCGCTCTGTTATTGAGCGCCGATAGGTCCACTAGCACGCCCCTATCCTCGCTGGTTACGTGACGCCTAGTCTCGAACGAGGATAGAATGGCGGTGATCTTGGCTTTCATCATGTCCAGGATGCCCTGCAGGTCCTCATTCTGGAGCGTCGTGGTCAGTTCTGGCGAGCGATGCGGCGATCCTGATGGGGACTTCGCTCCCGCCCTTTGGGCCGGCACGCTGATGAAATCCATTGTCTTCAGGCTTGTGGCTGTCGTGGAGACTGTAGTGGCCAGAGTCTCCACCTCCACAGCTGCACTGCAGTCGCTAGCTTTCGGCGGCGGGGGGCCTGCTTGCTCACCTCCCCCTCCCTGGATTTGGGTTCCGACTCCTCTTATAGGGGATCTCGATAGCCTACCACTCCTCCTAAACGGGTCGTTGGGGTCGGGGGCACTGCCCCCCCCTGTTCTGTCCATCAGATATAAAAGGGGGACTTTGGCTTGTTGGTCCCCAGCGCTCCGTGGGAAATAGAACTAGCTTCAGTTCTTAGGTTATATTTCAAATTTTTGTTCAACTTAATTAGTTCAAATTTGAATTTGAATTCGAATTTCGCGCCCAACGAGCGCGCGGCCGAATGACGATCGCACCGCTGATCTGGCAACGCCAGTCTTACCAGCTCGTCGACTGCGAAAGGTTGGCAATGCTATCAGCTGTATTGTCTGATGCAGCTGATCTGATTTATTACCAGTTTACTGGATCACTCGTGAATTCCGGAACGACACCGTGACGCTCAGAAACGCGGCGCAAACCCCAGAGTGGATTTGCAGGTTTATGTTGCAGTTTACGGCTGACCGGACTCGTATATGACGAAATTCGCGCAGCGCAGCAAAAAGACGTGCGAAATACGCGGGAACTCGACACACCCACACCCATGTGGTTATGTATGTGTGTGTGTGTGTGTAAGTATATGTGGTCTTATACTATGGCACATATGCTACTTCCCCATCCTTTAAATTTAGCCTGTCCTCAGGCGGATATTCTAGGATACAATACAGGATTAGTATCAAGTACTGTATTTATATTTTCTGTTGTTGTGTTATTTTGTTGTTCTATTTGTTTTGGATTCTCTTTTTTATATTTAACAATTAGTTTTTTGGGAATGCCTTTATATTTATAAATAAAATATAGTATAAGTGTAAGTATTATAATAGCAAGTATAGTTAATGTAATAATTTGTAATGTGTTGTATGTATTAGTGTGTTCTTTAATTATTTCTTTAGCATTTAGATATGATAATGGTTCTAATTTTGTTACATTGTTATTGATATAGACCGTTTGTGTGTGGTCTAGTGTTGTGCTTGTAAATTATATATTTTCTATTTGAACAGAACAATTAAAAGCTTTTATTATATTGTCTCCTTCTATTATAATTTCTCTATTAATTATACAGTTTTAATTTAATACAATTTTTGATAATTTCCAAGTTAAAATTATGTTTGGTTCTACATAAGTTATTCCAATATTGTTATGTGTTTTTGAATATCTGCATTCTGTTGGTATTTGATTTAATATTCCTGTAATACATTGGTTTATTATTGGTTTTCCTGAGTTTTGTTTGTAAACTTGATTATCTTGAATATAATATTTATCATTTACATTTTCTATAAGTATATTATTATCTTTGTCTGGATATGGTACGATGATAAAAATGTGCAGTTTTTATAATGTCTCTAGAAATATGGGAAATAATAAGTATTTCATTTGCATCTGATTTTAACCACGTAGAAGTTTTTATATTTAGCAATTTTTCGGAATTTACATGTGATAATGGATCATGTCTTAATAATTTGGGATTAAAAATACCAAGTCTTGTTAATTGCATACCAAGTTCTATATCTTCAATGTATTCGGTAAACTGTTGTAAATTAAATACTAAAAGTTCTAGTCTTCTGTCACCTTCACTTATTGCGCTTAAATGGTTGAATACTTCAATGCCTCTATTGACTACTTCTATAACTTCATTCAATTCATTAATTTGAATACTATGTTGAGAAAGATCGTATATTTTTTGTTCTAATTCTTCTTTGTCATTTTGATCTAAAGTGCCAAAAAGGTATTTATATGCGGTACCTATAATATTAATTAAACCACGTTTATTGCGTTTTATTATTCTTATTCCATTCATTTCTCTGTCTAATTTTTCAGTTAAATATTGGATTTGGGCTATAGTACCATATTCTTCAGCTTGTTTAATTAAATTTGCAAAAGTTTGTTCGGTCTTTGTTAAGTTTACGGACAAATAGTGATATTCATAGTTTATAGGTATATTAATTGATCCTGTTTTAAATATAAGATATCCATTTTTAGCTTGTATCGGGTTCACCTCTAGGCTTTGACCACGGACGGCACGGATGAAACATATTATGAGTGTTATTATAAATAACTGTTTAATCGGACCCCACTTGATTTTCGAGAGTTGAGCTGGAATTGTATTTACTTTTATTAATTCTCTTTTGTTTTTTAAATTTAGATTTATAATGTTCAACTTTTCTTCCTCTATTTCTTTCTTCGTAATGTTTCTCATCTATTTGTTCTACGTGTCCTGTTTTCTTAAATGGGTTAGTTGTTTTACTTTTTACCAATGGTGCTTGTTTATATCTAGTATCTACTTCATAGGTATGTCTATCTTTATTCAACTTATATATTTTTGATTGTTTCTCTTTTTGGGTGTCATATGCAGGTGTTCCTGCATAAAGGAAAATATCAGCTGGTGTTCTCCCAGTTGTATTGTGTTTAGTTTTGTGGTTATATACATAGAGAATAGTTTCAAATTGTGTTATCTTATTTTCTGGGTCGGACTCACTATTAATGATTCTTAACTTTTCATTGAGTGTTTTATGGAATCTTTCAATGTCAGAAATTCCATTTTTACTTGTTGTGATATTTATATTCACATTCTCGGACCTAAGCCATAAATGTAACGCGGAACATATAAAAGCTGAATCTTTATCGGCCTTTATTTCGGACGGTTTTCCCATTTCATTGAAAATTTTAAGAAGAGCTCTTTTTGCTTCCAGCCAGTCTCTACTACTGACTTCAATCAAAGCGGCATATTTTGAATAAATGTCAATGCATGACAGGAACGTTTTATTATTGATTAAATAAAAATCTATAACATATTTTTCTCTGGGATTAAAAGTTTCTGGTGTTAACTCATATCTTAGTTTAGTATCTCTATGTTCTGTTTTGGATATGTTACATACTTCGCATTCATTAATAATGTTCTGTATTAACTTTTGGTAGTCTGGGTAATAATATTTTTCTTTAAAAAGGTTAGTTTGTTTCTCTATTCCTGGGTGTAAAAGTTCTCTGTGACTTTTTATAATTATTTCTTTAAATTCGGAATATGTTTCAATGTCTTTTAATTTGATGTTTGATTTCATAACTTTAGTTATGTTATTCGGACTGACAATTTCTATGTAAGCGTTTTGAAATGTAAGGAAATCTATTTCGTTATGAAAGAAAATTACGCTTCTTTTGGTACATAAGTATTCTTTAATTAATTCCTTGGCATGGACATTTGTCATTTCTATGTAATGAATTTTAATTTTTGTTTTATGAAAGTATCTTTTAGTTTCTACGTTATTATTATTGTCTTTTATAAATTCTATCTGCCTGTTGTAGTAATTAATTGGTCTTTCCGTTAAGGAAATATAAGATTGGTTATCTTATCTCGTTACTGGAAGTTTCTCCTAGGAAGTTTTCTTCAATTTTTACTCTCGATAGAGCATCTGCTACATGGTTTTCTTTACCAGGGAGGTATTTGATATGATAGTCAAATTCATTTAATTTGATTTTCCATCTCTGAAGTTTCATGTTTGGCTCCTTAATTGAATCAAGCCAAACCAATGGCCTGTGATCACTATGGATCCCGAATTTTCTACCAAATAAATAGGACGTGAAATATTTAGTGGCCCAAACAATAGCAAGGAGTTCCTTTTCTATTACGGAATAATTAACTTCATGTTCGTTCAGAGTTCTGCTAGCATAGCATATAGGTTTATGCTCTTGCGATAATACCGCGCCTATAGCAAAATTGCTAGCATCAGTAGTTAATGAAAAAGACTTTTTAAAATCTGGGTGTATTAATATGGGATCGGACGTTATTAACACTTTTAATTTTTCAAAAGCTAAGTAATAGTCTGAATCTTTGATATTTATTATTGAGCCTTTTTTTAGTCGTAATGTCATTGGTTTTGCTATTTTAGCGAAGTTTGGAATAAATTTGCGGTAAAAACCGCAAAGACCAAGAAATGATTTTATTTCCTTAGTGGACTTTGGTATAGGGAAATTAACTACGGCTTTAATTTTTGCGGGATTTGGTTTAATACCATCTGTTGTAATTATGTGCCCTAGGAATTCAGTTTCCTTTTTAGGAATTCGCATTTATCTAGCTGTAATTTTAAATTTGCTTCTCTGAGCTTTAAGAATACCTTTCGCAAAGACATTATGTGTTCTTCCAATGAAGTGGAATACACAATTATGTCATCCATATATACGAGACAGTTTTTGTATATTAAATCTGCTAAGAGATTATTCATGAAACGTTGAAAAGTTGCGGGTGCATTTTTTAAACCAAATAGCATTCGAGTATATTCAAAATGACCATTTTTGGTTGAAAAAGCTGTCTTCGCTATAGAATTTTCATCCATTTGTATTTGATGAAAACCTTTTGCGAGGTCAATGGTTGTAAAGTATTGGCAATTTCCAAGCGTATCCAATATTTCATCCATTACTGGTATTGGGTATTTGTCATCAACTGTTATTTCGTTGAGGTTGCGATAGTCAATGACTATGCGAAATTTCGATTTTCCCGATGCATCTGGCTTTTTGGGTACTACCCAAACAGGAGAGCAATATGGAGAATTCGATTTTCTTATGATTCCTTGTCGAATCATGTCTTTCATTTGGTTTTCGACTTCTTCGTCGAAGCTTTGTGGGTACTTATATGGACGTCTGTAAATTGGGTCTTCGTGTTTAGTTGTTATGACATGTTTAGTTGTACTTGTGAAGGTCAAATTTTCACCTTCTTTGTACTGTATGTCACTAAACTCGTATAAGACACTGGTGAGGGCTTTCCTCTCTTCATCGCTTAGATGATCAAGTCGAAATTCATTTGTTTCATTGAGTTCGTTGTCAATTACATAATTGACATACTCAATATTTGGGGAATCTAATAAGTTTTCTTTTAAACTCTCTTTAGGTGTTTCCTCTTCTTCGTTAATATCTTCAAGTCGCAATTTAAATGTGTATTAATTTAAAGTGACTGTATTGGATGTATAGCATATAGTTGCTTTGGAATCTTCCAAATATTCCCTGCCTAACAAAATGTCGTATTTTTCTGAGAATTTATGTAAATAAAATGTTTGCTTTGTCGGACATAATTTACTAGGTTTTAATGTAATTTTTGATTTTAAAATAATGTGACCGTTTATTGTGTGTACATCTAATGGAGCTTTTGAGTTGATCGGACAATTGAAAAAATTTTTACTCATCAAATTTATTGATGAACCTGTGTCAATCAAACATTTGAGTTTGATATCGTTAATGGTTATTTGTATGAATGGGTATGTTCTTCTTCTACTTCTGATTCCGATCCCGATGCAAGTTGATGAAAATTTTCACTGGTATTCATTTTAGACTGACCACTAGAACTTTCACGCTGCCTTTTTTGGGGCTGGTTAGTAGTAGAATAAGATGTGGGTTTTTGAAAATTTAGAGCGTTTTGCGCTCTACCTTGTTCTAACTTTTGTTTGAACTCATTGTATGTCGCTTGGTTGCTTTCAACTTTTTTTGAATTATTACTTGTATAATTATTTCGATTTTGACTTTGCTGTGCTTGAATGTAATAAGGTTTTATACATTGGTCATTATTATTTCCTTTATTCTTCTGAGAATCATTATTTTTACTACTGCTTTGTGGTGTAGATGGACTGTTTAATTTAGCTTTAGCTTTTTCTGTATTTAATACAATTGTATCGTAAAGGCCTTCCCTTTGAGCTACTTGTCTTAATAATGTTGTTGTTGTAATGTCATATCTTGCTAATGTCATGAACATTCTGTCTGGAATTCTTTTATAAATTACATCTTTAATGGTATTAGCCATTGCGGCGGTATAAAGAGTTGTATTTGTATAATTATTTTCTAATGCTAATTTACTTGAAATTTCGAACATCTTATTTTCTAGTTCTTCTAGAAACTTACGAATACTACCACTCCAGTAGGTGTTGTAAAGTCTTCTTAGCAACTCTTCGTATGGGATTTGGGTTTTAAATTCATCAATGAGGACTGATCGTAGTTCAGCCCAAGTGTTGCACTGTTGTAGCTGGGATACTTCTTGTGCATGTTGGGACAGCTGCCTCTCGATGGCACTGTAGAGTACACTATGTTGCCTCTTGTCTGTTGTAGGGTATAGGGACATCACGAAGTCCACACGTCTCACAAATGATGCCAGTTCTCTTGTGGAACCGTCAAATGTTGAGATGTGACGAATCTGGCCCAAAGCCTGATTCAAATGTAATTCAGATAGAATCATAATTTGTTCTCTGGATTGTGCCATGTTGTTGGCTATTGTTGATTTTTCTTTGAATCACTTGGTAGATTGATACCGGGGTTTTAATTTCTTTTTTTTTTTAATTCGCACACCTTTGTAGCAGTCCAATCAATGCTAGATGGGCTACACAACACTGACCTGGTAACAGTCACACCTTTTATTTATTTTTGTGGGTCACACTTTAATGGTCACTTGCAGTTTTTTAATTTATATTTGTATTAATAGTATCCAACATCGAGAGTTAGATAACTGTTCACAAATATTTTGTCACATAAGTTCTTTTGCGGATCTGCTTTGTATAAACTGAAGCACAAGCGAAACTTTGTTCGTCACGAGTTGCGCTTTATTAATCTCGAACTAATCTATTAGCTCTAAGAGATTATGTTCACACGCGGATCCTACCGACTGCGCCAATTACAACTTCGCGGTTTGTTGGTTTAAAAAAAAAAAAGGATTTTATTGATCAAAAACTTAAGCGAATGTCGGAGACAAATTCACGTCTTACACAATTGAATAAAATCTAAATCTAATTTGCAAAGCGAACGCTTAGCAAACCCTTGGCTGAGCTTATTTACTTCTTCATATTGAGCGTACATAGGCTCTCATTTATGTTTACGTTAATTAGGCGCTCTCTTGAGTGGATTGTGCATGGATATAGATCAGCCGAGTTTGAGCTACGTGGGAAGTTTCGACCCTTAAAGCTGTGTAAGCAGTTTTGACCCTCTGGTGGGAGTCGCGAATGCGGCAGCGGATGTTTATGTCTGTTGGATTGGGTGTTGGATTCTTGAGTGGATCACTCATGGGTACTGATCAGCCGAGAACTTGAGCTGCGTAAGCCGTTTTGACCCTTTGGTGGGAATAACTGATTCGGCAGCGGATGTTAATGTTTACATTAGGGCAGGCTGCATTTGTTATTGTCACCAGAATTTGGGTTCTTATTGGATACATGATTTTATGACTTATATCCTAAGGCATTCTATGATTTTGTGTATGGTTATGTGGTTATGTATGTGTGTGTGTGTGTATATACATATATTATATAATATATAATATATATATATATAATATATATAAATATTATATAATATATAATATATTATATTATATATAAATATATTCACTCGCGTAGCAAACGGAGTTTAATTAATTATATAAAATAAACACAAAGGTAAATTCGGAGAGCAGAAACGACCGTTCGCTGTGAAGCTGGGGAGGCGTTTTGAGGTTTTTTATATAAGACTTGAAAATGTCTATCGATTTGCCACGCCAACTCTAACGCCCTAAAACCGCACAAAACTGCCACGCCCACGCTGTTGGACAATTTTAAATATTTTTTCATAATTTAAATAATCTTGTAAATTTCTATCGATTTGCCAAAAAACTTTTTGCCACGCCCACTCTAATGCCCTAGAACCGCACAAAACTGCCACACCCAAGCTTTTGAAAAAGTTGTAGGTATTACACTTTTGAACAATTTTTAAAATTGTTGTCTCATTTTATGCACCAGTATCTATCCATACACCAGAAAAATTTTGAAATTTCACGTTCGCATTTTCAATAGCTGAGTAACGAGTATCTGATAGTCGGCGAACTGGACCATAGCATTCGATCTTGTTTTTTTATTTTTTATTAGTCTACATAAGTTATTAGTCAAAACAAAATTCTGAAGGGGTCATGAAAGTCATGTTAGATCAGGAATGATTTTAGATTAGGGGTATATAGTTTCTAGTGACTCTGACAGCCCCAAATACTATAAACTAAACCACGAATAAGATTACAAAATTGGACTGTTTCAAGCATTTTTTTACGGAAAGCTATAGAAGGTAAATAAATTAACATTAGTCTATTGGAATAAGGAGATAATATAAGGCTTGGGTCCCAATTTAGGCGCCGCAAGGCAAGCCGTAGCGATGTTTTTTTGAACCGAGTGAACTACGTATTCCGGTTTGACTAAGCTACATATTGTGGACTCCAAACAGATGATCCATACTCAAGAATAAAATGTATTGGTGATTTAAAGATTATCAAATTCTATTGAACTCCTTTTTATAAAACCAAGCGCACCCCTAACCGATAGTCGCAATATGGAAATTGAAAATTTTAATTTAGAGTCTAGAAGAACGCCAAGATCAACACGTGTGTTTCTGTCCTAGGAACACCCACATAGAGTGAAAGCCGCGTGTATTGGGTTGATAAGACTAAAGGTCATCTCTTTACACTTGGAGCCATTTAAGCTAAGTACGTTATCATATTTGAAAGTTATATAGATCCGATGGTAAGTCCAAATGTCCTTATACTGACGGCATAATTTAATATCGCCTGCAAACATAAGTACACGCGAATTTTTTTTAATTTTTAAATGAGGTAGAAAGGTGGCTGCCTTATGGGACACCCGATGGGACTCGGGGAATACATATTCCATACATATAACTTCAAATCCAATTTAGAAGATTAATTGTAAAACCTAATCAAATTTCTATACTAGAATGAAACAATTAACTCAAATGCTTTACTGAAATCAGTTTAGATGACATCTGTTTGAATTATTTTTGAAGCCCTGTATTACTTAAATTTAGAGATTCCTCTCCAATATTGCATCCAATATGCTACCTTTTGTATGAAGAGGAATTATGAGGACTCCTTTTTATATAAGTGGGAACTGTGAAGATTCCAGAGATAAGGTAAAGGTTTTAAATCCTGGGCGAACTGGAACTTACAACGGATTAAATAGTTTTTGAGACTTAAATATTTACACAGGATAGTTTGAGAATTGGTATTTTTTTTAATTTTGTTTAACGTCTGGACATTAAATTTCTTATGTTTGTTAACTTTTTATTAAACCAAGGAGGTTTGTTAGAGATTGTCGGATAGATTGATAATTTTTTTATTTAGCCTCAGAACGTTTGCGTTGCGAAAGCAATGAAATATAAGCAATTCGCTTGGTTGACTTATCCGATTTCTCTTTCATTACGGTACCTAAGTCGATTGCCACCTCGAAAGTAGGATAATATGGATATTCAGGTTGAGTTAGTGGTGGTACTCTGGACAGAAACACACTTGCAGGACTTGTTACAAGATTATAATCCAATAATTGACCGATCGAAGATAGTTTCGAAAATAAATAACGTGCGACAACGATGAGTCGAGCAAGCCGTCAATGATGTCATGTGAAGTCCAGGAATTCAGAAGACGGCGGAATGTAAGAACAATATATTCTGATCTCTAATAAAATTACAGCTTTCGAATAGTACCTCTTCTGACGTGAGGGTAGACCTAACCGCATTGAAGACTCCACCTCCCCGCCTGGAGGGACCATCATACCTGTATATTGTGTATATACCTGGGAAAACTTCAGAGTTAAGTATCTTCGACTTTAACCAAGTCTCTGTAAACACAATGATATGGGATGCAAAGGAAAAGCTACGCAAGCCGCATTTTTATATTTAGAAATAAGTTAGAAATAGAAATAGAAATAGTTAGAAATAAGTAGAAGAGGCGGATGGGGCAGTGCACTATGGGGCATTTGGCCTGTTTTTTTTTTTACAAAAATTAATACCTCCTAAACTATTGGAGATATTTGGATGCATTTTTTTTTATGCGTTACACCTGCCTCCAGGAATATTTTGGAAAAGTCCGCCACAAAAATTTTTTTTTTTTTTTTTAAATATATTTTTAAAGTTTATTTTTAATTTCAATATTGTATAATTCATAACCGTCTTCCTCTTTACAATCAGCAGAGTCTGAAGAATTTTTATCAGGTTCAAATTCGCAAGCTAACATTTGAATGACTTCTGGTGGAAGAGATAGTCGCTTATGTTTTCGCCTCTTTAAATTTATTGATGATATTATGGGATCCGAAGTATCCATTGCTCTGTAAAAGACATCTGCGAAGCTACTAATGGTTTCTGCCTTGGTTGCAAGATCCCGCAGGCCGCGTTTAGGTGCAGCTTGAACCAAAAGATGTTCGTTGTGATTCTGCGCCCTTACGAGTTCATTTGCTTGCTGTCTTCGGCCACTCAAACTTTTTAAATAATATGACGTTTTCGGGAGTAAAGCTTATTGACTTTCCTTTTTATTTTTCTTTTTTAACTTCATGACTAGGTGTTCTTCTAACCAACTTGAAAAAACTTTTAAAAATTCATTTATTTTTCGATTGCATTTTCTCAAATTTCGCAAAAGATTGACTGAAATCATTCGTTATTATTATTATTATTAATCGTTCATTAAAGTCTAGCTTGCTATCAGAAAAATGCCCACTGATAAAAGTGCAAATAGAATTTTCCTTTTGACGAACACCCTTTTGCTTGCGCCACACTTCCAGCAGGGCAGCATTGGAAATCGAGATATTGCTCCCTAAAAAATGAAATTTCTCAAAAAACCGCAAAAAACGCACATAGAGACTACCTGATATGAGTTAGGAATTGAACACACTACAACATGGATATAAACACATACTGAACAAATTTGAACAAATTGTTGTAGCTCTATTCAAAGTTGAAAATTTTTTCAAACATCTACATGTTGACACCACTTGCTAAATGTACAAATAGTTGGAACTGGGCGCACACAATAAACAATATATTAATAACAACACATAATAAAAACCTAAAGATTGATTATCCATTTCAAATTATACTCTCCTTCTTCTTCTTTTTAAATTTTAACACTTTGAAAGTTAAGCTAAATTTTGCGCGCAAAGCAGCCACGTGGTATATGCTCGCAACAGCCGACTTTAACAGCTGTTATTATAACGGTGCATTGTTAAATTAACTTATGCGGGCTGTATCATAACAGTTTAACGTATTTCCAATGTATTAATACTAAAATACTTCAAATTTGCATACTTGTGAAAAACACATTATTGTAAAAAAAACAGGCCAAATGCCCCATAGTGCAGTGGTCTGATCACGGGGAATTTACTGGCACGTAGTGCAATAATAACACGAAGTCAGTGCTTATCCTCTACAGAATAAAGGTTTTCAGACCGGCAATTGTAGAGCAGGCGATCCCGTTTTTCCCCTTTCTCTTCCCTGTTCGACCGCGCATAACTTTGGACAAACATAAAGATAAGCGTTTAGTTGGCGCATTTATGGCTTACATATACAGTCTATTAATGAATTTTGCGTCCGGAAAATTAGAAATTGATTTTGTGAAACGCTGAGACATAGTTTTAAAATAATAACGTGTCTATTGCTGATGTGCCTACCTTATCATCGGCTTCTTAAACGCAAAACCGAAGTTTATATTGACCGGCTTAGGGGTATTGCCAGAGAAGTTAGTCAAGTTTGTTTTGTCACTTTGATTGATTTAGATGTGGGCTTGCATTTGATTGACTTTAAAACGAATTAAAACTCCATATGCAAACAGATTTGCATAAAGCTATCGATTTTAATAAAATCGACAGCCAACGAAGAGTTGAATTTGATGAAATGTCTGTACATCTTGAGTTTCGTTTCATCTTCGGCGCATAAACTTCGGGAGCTTTAGGACCTGGTCAACGCACACATGCGCGCTTTGGAAATATTAAGAACGCCTCAGAAAATTGCCGATTGCCGATTGCCTCAACATATTCCAGAAACTAGAGAACCTTCAACATGGCATGGGAAGTTATACTCGAACATCTCATGTGGGAAGAAGTAGTAGAATTACTTCTAACACCAGTAGAAGAAGGTTTGTGGCCCCGTTCAATATTGTTTAAATTATCGCTGCGCGGGCCGTGTGTGTCAAAGTAGGCACGTATGGTGCCTACATACGAGGCCAACATTTGCTACATTTTGAGGCCAACCCTTCGCAGCCAGCTATTAATACTTATTCGACCAATACTCTTAATATTAATTCTTGTGGCAGAATGTGTTGGGTCTCGGCGAGGCAGGTACACCTGCCGAAGGATTTACAGTCGTTATTTGCTTCAAATCTCGTAGAGGTATTTAAATTGCGTTGCCCTCCACCAGAAACCACCCAACGACCCAGGCGAGTTTTTTGAAGAAGTGGCAGTCCAGGAAAGAGCTTGATCTGTCGCACGCATAACAAATCATACAATATGCTTGCTCCAATCAGCAAGTCTATACGCTGCGGCCTGTTAAAGGCAGGATACACTAACCGAATGTTGGCTTCTGTCGCACCATTGAGTGTTGAAGCAGGATAGTACAACAATTAAGCCTCGCGTGGTGTTTCAATCCCTTAATAAGGCGCTCCTAGCAGGTCCTGTCATACAACCTAAGCTGACATTTTACATTTTAATGAAATTTTGATCATTTGCAGCTGCTCTCACTGGAGACATATGGAAAATGTGTCGCTGTGTCCGTATCATGGCTCGAGATAATTATTACCAAAGCATCGTGTGGAGAGACTCTCTTAAGGAGGAGTTAAGTGCGTTCAAGTTGGACCCAGGCACCAAGCCAGCTTCCTTCTTGTCGGAGTGGGTAATGCATCAGCTTGCTGAAGGCAAGAGGATTTTCTCAATTTCTGAGGTTATAAACAAAATGCAACAAACTTCAAAGATTCTGTTCTGTGCCAATTTTAAACTCCGCAAATGGTGTTTTGGAGAGCGTTGCTGGAGGGGACAAGGTGCAGTTTTATGACGAGAGTGACTTAACCAAACTAAAAAACCTAGTAAGCGTTCTATCTTATCGACTATTGCTCATATCTACGACCACCTTGGTCTCATTGGACCTGCAGTTGCTATATGCCAGATCTTCTTGCAACAATTGTGGAATGCTGAACTCAACTGGGACAAAAGTCTTCCTTTAGAAGTGCAATCGACCTGGATGGACATCCCCAGAAATTGTGTGAATGTAACCCGTTTAACCTATCCCAGATTAGTACTAAACCCAACGGTCAGCATGGAAGCGTGCGGAGCGATATGAATTACGTGCTAATTCATGTAGGGATACGCCTCGGTTGGCTAGACCGGCGGAGTTTTGTTTAGATCAAACGTGTGCTCAAAAGTCGACTGGTGTTGTCTGCATGATCTTGGCAACTCTGTTGGCCACAAACGTGTTCCAGTTGCAAGCAGGCAGCGGATATATAAACTGCCATTTGGCATCTAGGCAAGGATTTCAGTCACCATTACGGTTAACAGCATGGTACCACAGAGATCTAGTCAGGGAAGGGATACGGTTTTTACCGGAGCCACTCGTCTAATGACGAGTGAAGATCTTTTGCCCCACATCGGATGTAGATAGCCGCCAAATAGGCTTTCTGAAACGCGTCACAGAATCCGTGATGCTCTATGGTTACCTCCGGCTGATACCAGACCCATCGCGGATCGCGAAACTGCTTGAGGTCGGAATACTAATCTTAAAACGATTGCCACCTTTGCCAAATTTCGGTGGAAAGCTTATCGTCCCAGCCTAAGTCCTGTGACCAAATCTCCAATATAAACATTTCGGAACGGATGCTGAACGGAGCGAGTCAGCAGGCAGGATCAAACAACCTAGCGATTTGGGACAAAACTTGTCGCTTTGTATAGGTTGCACAGCTATTCCAGGAGGTACGAAATAGAATTCGACAGACCTTGCCTTCCGCCGAGCGTCTTGGCCGTGATTTCGGTATCGATGTGGTAAAACTCGATATGAAGGAGGTGCCCGGCCGGGAGGTCTTTCAGTGCGCCCTTATGGAAATCCAGTAGAACTTAGGATAGCTTGCAACTCTTGAATGGAACTTTAGGCTTTGTTCATGGAATTTTCTCCAGCTGCTTTATGATACGGCCGGCTTTTGAAAATGGACGACGACTTGGACGTCCTATGCCAGCTTTTTCAGTACTTAATTCTCCTTCCTTATTTCTGAACAGAATTCTGTTCCGAAATCGGGTCTACCCAGATCTGACGATACATTTGTGTAATTTCCGACTGAAGACGTGTTGAAAATACCGCCACTTCAGGATATGGATCGAAAGATCGGATTATAGGTCTGAGCCAGCATGAAGGATATCATTCAAGCTGGTTCCATTTGCCGAAGGACTTAAAAAATGGTTTTATATTTTTTCCTATGTCTTATTAGTCTTCTAAATTTCTAATAATTTGCCAAAAAACTTTTTGCCACGCCCACTCTTACGCCCCATTTTTTGGCCCTTGGCACTTACATCGCGGGTACCTAACCCTTAAAACAGTTGGAAGTGTTAATATATCCGTTTTAATAGATGATATTCCAATGTAAGTAGAATTTCCTTTGGTTCAAGATCAGGATATAGGTTTCGATGCTATTTTAGGAAGGACAATTTTGGACACTGTCGATATGAAGGTTACCAAAAGTGGTACTCACTTTATTATCAGGATTAAAACCGAAGATGGAGGTAAAATTAGGGATACACAGATATTTGATCGCCAGGTGAATGATGAATTTAGAAGCATTTGTGTGGAAGAGCTTATAGCAACTTCTAAGATAGATTTATCTCAACTTAGTCAGCCTGAAGCTAAAAAGGTATTGGAGATGATCGAACAATATTGTCCAATCCGTAACACAAATGCCCCTGTCGAGATGGAAATTGTTTTGAAAGATGATGTTCCAGTTTATCAGCATCCCAGGCGACAGTCGTATAGTCACCAAAACTTTGTCGATGAGCAGGTGCGGCAATGGTTAAAATTTGGTATAATACAGCCAAGTTCATCCGAGTATGCTTTGCCCGTAGTCCTGGTGGGAAAAAGCGTCGATGCTGCGCCTATCGCGAATTAAATGAGAAAATTATAGGAGATAATTTTCCGATGGCACACATGGACAATGTCTCAGACAAACTTCAGAGTGCAAAGATAAATACAACATTGGATTTAAGCAATGGGTTTTCCATGTGCCCGTAGAAGCACGTACACTTTGTTCGTGACTCAGAGTGGGCAATACGAACTTTTGTTTGTACCGTTTGACATTTCGAATTCGCCTGCAGCTTTTACTAGGTTTATAATATCCGTTTTACGAGAGTTGATGGCTAGTGGCATTGTTAAGTTAATGACTGGAGTAAATATGCGCGTTTCTGATAATAAGGAGCTAAAGGATTTAGTAACCGAATTCATGATTAGAGAGTTAAAAGAAAAGCGTAAAAATTTGCGGCAAGAAGTTCGTGAAAACATTAAGAATATACCGGAAGAAAATAAAAAAGCAATTGATTTAAAAAGAAAGCAACAGAAACAGTATAAAATTAATGATTTGGTAGCCATAAAAAGGAAAGGTAATTTTTTAAGCCCATATAAAGTGGTTGAGATCAAAGATCATGGGAGATATGAGGTTGAGAAGATAGGAGACCTGAAGGTCCTATAAAAACAATAACAGTTCCAAAGTATATGAAACCATGACATGATCCATTCGAGGCGAATGTCCTGTCAGGACGGCCGATTGTGGGAATTTGTTTGAGTAAGAATACTCGCAGTGGTAATAGGTATTAGATCTTTCCATACTTCTACATTGCAGCCCTGATTAAAATGCAACCCTAGACCCTAGATCGATAAAAATGGAGCGGGGGTAGAGTGAAGGAGAGTCGAGTGCAAAAGTTGCCAAGAGCGGTTGTTCGTAAGTCTAAATAATTAAATGTGAAATCTTGAAGAACATAAATAATTTGTAATACTTGTTTAATAAAAAGTACATAATCGAAGAACTATATATATATTATTAATAATATTTATACACTATTCTATTTCTACTATTATTGTTGCTTGATTTTTATCCAGTCAAAAAGAAAACTTATACATTTATAAAGTTAAATATGTGAAGCAAACATTAAGAACTAATAATATTATATATAAGAAAGGAATGCAAATTTCGTGTTATTTAAATTTTTTAAAAAGAAATCAAGAAAGGGGGTTATCTAAAGCTATCTATAGATATCTACTTCGTTATTCAGTAATTATGTTACCTTCTATGGTAAACAGTCTCTCAGCTGCTGCGCTTCTAACTGGTAAGGGTAACACTTTTCAAACTTTTCCACCAAGACACTCGAGTGCCTATGAGACACCCAAGTCTTAACGAGACACCCAGGTCATAACTGTATGATTTGTAACTCATCTCTGCTTGCGCACTTTCCTTTTTCTGACTGAGATTGCTGAGGTCATCGCCAAACAAAACCCCCCAAAAAAAAGCTCCAGGACATGATACTATCTGCAACTCCATCCTAAAGGCACTTCCGAGATGTGCGATCCTCTACATTTCGTTGTCATTCAACGCTATGGTAAGGCTGCAATACTTCCCTCCACAGTGGAAGCTCGGTATTATTTCCATGATTTACAAGCCTGGAAAGCCTGAAAAGAACCCTGGGTCCTACCAGCCAATCAGTCTCCTGCCTTCGATGTCGAAGGTGTTTGAGAGACTGATTGCTGCTGGGATGGTCAGGATTATGGAAGCGAAGGGTATCCTGCCCGAGCATCAATTAGGTTTTCGTGCTGGTCACTGTACGGTAGAACAAGGAGTACGTGAGGCGTTCGATCGAGTGTGGCACTCCGGTTTCCTGCTTAAAATTAAGCTTACGCTGCTTGCACCATACTTCGGCTTCCTGAGGTCGTATCTCGAAAAGAGAAGATTTGCGATACGATTCCACTCGGCCCTGTCAATTGACCATAATGTGGCGGCCGGAGTACCAAGGGAAAGTATACTTGGCCCGCTGCTTTAATGCCTGTACAGCGACGACATGCCTCGGCCAGACGTTAGCCTACCCGGGACGTCAATGTTGGCCACATTTGCTGACGACGTGTATCACCTACAGGTCCTACAGCAAATTATAGCGCCAATATAGAGGTATGGTTGTCAGATGTGGGGCTTGTCTTGCGACAGTCAAATTCGCCGCATTCAGGCTGTCCAAATCGATAAGGAACACAAAGACCTCATGCTATCTACTGCCTTTGAGGCAATAAACACACACTCCAGCCGGTACCAGGACAGACTAGAGCGGCACAGAAATCGACTAGTTAAGGCACTGTCCAGAGCTCGCCCACCAAGAAGGCTCCACAGAAGACAGCCGAAGGACCTCATCATACGGTCCCTTGAGGAGAACCAGGAGATGATGATATTCTCATAATTGTTATAATGTTAATTGTTATATTTGTATTATTGTTTGTACAGCTAACTCTTGTTAGCCGGCGCGCCTGCAAGGGCTGAATTAATAGAGACCAAGATGACAAAGGGGTGTTTAGCTACCCCGTATGCCTTAATAAAGTATAAATAAAATACAAAAAACAAAACAGGTTCTGTTGAGATAAATGTTTACAAGAGTGCAGTACAAGTACAAGTCGGCAGTTCTAGTATCTTTTACGAGATCTTTACGATCAAAACGCGGTGTCAGCATCGCAACTAAGTATTGCCATCAGCAATGCAACAAAGTATTGCCCCAAAATTGTGGTCCCACGGTTCCGTTTAATGACCAGAATTTCGGCGACGATGTTGTATTCATATAATAGTTAATTATTAATATTAGCAAAACGTGCGTGTGTAATTTTAATATTAAATGCATTTACAAAAGTGTGTGTGTTCAGTGTGTTACGCTTGAGATCTGGGCACCGAGTGCTCGTCAATTTTATTGATCTATATTCTCCCTGTTCTCACACGCTCCCTTGTGGCGTTTTTAAAGCCGATGAAAACTCCGCGTCTCTTGGCTCACGTGCTCTTCTGGCTTGTTTACGATTCCTACATATAAAGTCATATACTAACCATGTGCTCCCTTTTTCACTAATCCAAATAGTAGTAATAATAGTCATCACAAATTTGAGCTGGCCCAATTCTGTACGAGGTGCGCATGGGATTAATGCTTCTATCAGTTCGCATTTTACAAAGAAATAAAATTTACCATCACCTCGATGATAAAGCCCACGGCGGGACCGGCCCTCTTAAACTGTTTGAAGCACAACTTACACAAAGCGTTTGTTGATTGTCATCTTCAGACTCATCTATCAAGAGAAATAAATATAGTAATACGGAAATTAGAACAGCTTTCGAAAATCGAAAATACTGTACAGCAGTATTTTTAGATTTTTTCCACACATTCCACAGAGTCTGACTCAAGGGAGTTTTGAATCAAAAAAGTTCATACCTCTACGACAAGAAGTTTGGAGTCCGGTGCAACGCCGCCCCTTCTCCATCAAAGCAGCGTTCTTTGGTTAACTTTTATATCCTCTACACAGCTGAGGTCCCAAAAAAATATATATATGCCTTACAATATCCACTTTTGACGACGATACAACTTTCCCTGGCCGATCAAGGCATCCGGTCGAAACTACAAATCAACTAGCTTTGCACGTCAAAAACATTGAAAAGTGGATCACTAACTGATTAATCAAGGTAAACGAGCAAAAATGAGAGCATGTAACTGCAACAACAACACCTTGTTTTCATATTTATTCCCGTTATTTATTATTATTAAGTGGGTTTGTATGTGTACTGCGACTCAGTCGGATCTATTGTATTACCCCTTCATGACTCAAAGATCTCCCTGAAGTCCAATGCACTGTATAAATGCCAGAATTTTATTGGGGTTCTGGGCTGCAATTGTTTCCCGTGGGACTACATACATGCCCAGGAATCTGTTCCTGATGGAAAGCGCCATGCAGTCACATATAATATGTGCAGAGCTCTCCTCCTCCATGCAGCAGAAGCGACAAAGTTTACTGTCTGCAATGCCAATCTTGTGCAAATGGCTGTGAAGTCGGCAATGCCCCGTAAGAAGGCCAGTCAAAATGCGCACGGTGTTTTTCCCGTGTGTCATTAAGGTCTTGAACCTTTTATGGTTATATTCACGGAGGAGAATCTTAGGCTGCCTAAGTCCTGGTAGGTGTTCCCAGAAGTACAGACGTTTTTCTTCCCTTAGTGACTTTAGTAAGCCCAGTACTCTGTGGTGACCAACACCACTGAATGTTTCTGGCCCAATTAGAGGGTTCTCTGCCCCTTTCCTGGCTAGGTTGTCCGCTAGCTCATTTCCGGGGATGTTGTTGTGTCCCGGGACTCACCTTATTGTGAGAGGCGCCTTTATGGCTGCTTGACTATCAGACAGTTTAGCAATGTCCTTGCCACGATAGTTCCTTTGCAGACTAAACTCCGCACAGCGTCCAATAGCTCAGACTTCAGCTTGAAAAATGCTGGTGTATCGGCCCATTGATTCGTGGTATTTCAACCTGGGGTATTTCATTTTCAGCAACCAAAGTGTTAACTTTGGCAACAGAGCACTTATTATTTCGAACAGAGGGTCAGCATTTACATCGCAAGGCTTTGTGAAATATAATATAAATAAAGCCAGTGAAGACAACTACTGGGTTGCCAATGGGAAACGGACAGGTTAAGCGAATAAATTCTATTATAATTTCTGTACTCTCCAAGTTAAGTGTTGACGACCCCTCGAAATGATATCGCAACGTAAACAGAATTCAACAGGCGACCAATTCAATATTTACCAGAAGCATTAATACGACGCCATGAGCTACTGGTTGGTGTTAAAATAAGAACGAAAGACTATCTTCAAATACGAGACTTGATAAACAAAGAGGCCGCAGCAGTGTTCGATAAAGAACGCAGCGAGTTACGAGTAAAGGCAAAGGCTCAGATACTGTGGCTGCAGAACGAGAACGTGCGCGGCATACATGAAGCCATGGCCGATTGAAATAGGACGATGACAGCGATGAGGATGTTGCATTCGGGTCGAAAGCTTAGTTAGAATGGCCGAATGTGGGATTGGTTTCTGGATCTTTACCCAAATCCCACTAGCAAGGGCGTCGCCAGGGTAGGGCCCCTGGACCTAAAAGGAATGTTCAAGAAATTTCATAATTTGCTGCCTATCACGTAACTTCCCGTTGTTTATTTACACTATGTACTGCTCTTTTTCTCTTAGTCAATCTGCCTCCAATTCTATCGATTTTCTTCAAATACATAAGTTCTTTGATAAGTGCTTTCACTAAGTGTTTCCAGTGTTGGAAGATGAATTCAACTATCTGACCCCCTGGCTGATGGCCTGGCGACGCCCTTGACCACCAGACCACCTTGACGATAAGAAGAAGGGCAACCACTACATATGAAAAAAGTGTCGAATTAGCGGGATGGCGATTTCACAAACACGAATATCAACGAGAGCGGAGTTGTTGCCGGCGCATGGAAGAAGTAAGTTGTCCTTTCTGCCTCTGTGGCTAAGAGAGCGACAACAATACGACGACAAAGAAGAGGGTGAAGACCTAACCGTGACACAACGACGATCTATAATTTTCATATCCTATATTATTTGTACGAATAAAGGTAATAATATTACAATAAAACCCTACATTTGTTTCCATTCATGAACACGAAAAGCCAAAAAAAAATGAACCTCATTATGAACCTCATTATAAGCATAAACTTCTCTGTAGAGGAGGAAAATGCTATTATCCATGAAAATAATACCACTGAGAACAAACCCTAACGATATCGAACTGTGCCGCAAGCAAATATGATCAAGAACATTTTAAAAATGGAAATAGGGCGATGAGGTCACCTATCCATTTATCTATCCATTTCAGGAAATGGGAATCTTCACTTGCCATAGAGCAAAATATTAAGTTAGATGTCCAATGTACTATAGATATTGTATGGGTCAAAATAAGGGGTTAAGCTGAAATTTCATAGATAAGAATTATATAAGCCCCATAAATTCTTTCGAACCAACATCCTTAACAACAATTATTTCTGTCCAGCGGGCAATATAAAAATGACACTCCGTCTTACCGGACCATTTTTCAAGCCAATTGAGAACAAGACAGCTCTTGCCTTTTTTGTTTTTCCCGGGGAAAAGACCAGGCCATACTAATATTTCATTTGGACAATTGCACCTGAGGGCTCTGAACGTACAATAATTTTTGATTGCGACGCAACTCGGATCTGCAAAAGATAAACGCGCTTTTAAATTAATATTCACACATTTTTGAGCACCTCAGACTTTATGTTCACCAACATTTTTCATACCCTACCTACATTAGAGGAGAAGTAGATAAACAAATTGAATAACTATTGCGGAATGGAATATCAGGCCAGCAAAAACTCCTATAAGTCCCCGGTTTGGGTAGTTCCTAAAATACCGTTACCGAACGGAGAGAAGGAGAAAAAATAGTTTACTCAGTGGTCTATTGATGTTTATTCCACATCACCAGAATATCAATTTGCCACTTAGTTATTTTATAAAAAATTTGTTTTTTACCACCTCAAATTTGACAAAAAAAATTTACCGTCGGCAACAAAAAATTTCGATTTGGCAGGGGGAAACGTACGTCGACAAAAGTTACAGGCAGGTATAAATGCTTATAAAATATAAGAGAATTCATTAATTAATTTATAGGTGGCCAAAACAGTTGTTAGCAAATAATGCTATTTAATTTAATTACTTAAATGGTCGCTTCGCACCTAAAAACGAAATCGAAAGATTTTTCACAAATCGAAATAAAAAAAAAGACGATTACCGTAGTATGCCTGATTGTGGCAGTTTTGGACGGTTTGTGGGTGCGGCAGTACTCTACGAGTAACGGGTATACGACAAATTTCAAATAATTTTGGAGTATCGTAGAAATTGGGAAAAAAGAATGGGCATGGCAAAATGTTTTGTTTTCAAATCGATAGAAATTTGCAAGACTAATAAAAATATGAAAAAATATCATTATTGAGGGCGTGGCATTTTTTGGGCGATTTGTGGGCGTTAGAGTGGGCTTGGCAACATTTGAAAACAAACATGGGCTGCGTCTATGTCTCTGGAAGCTACATGCTTAATCTTAACCTTCAAGCTTGTATAGTTCCTGAAAGCTCGACGTTCATAAGGACGGGCAAAAAGACAGACAGACCAGATCCACTCGGTTATTGATGTTTGTAGTAACACGTTTGAGGATAACCCCGACATTTTTTTTTGCTACATCACAAAGCTGGCAAACACACATTTGACGATTGACCACAGATTTTCAATCGGACTTTGGGCAGGCCACCTCATTTAGTGAAACCCGTGCTTTCCAATCTATTACTTTATTTTGATGGTGTGCTTCGTGTCCCCATTATATTAAAAAACATTTCTTGCTCAGGATAGAGAAATTTTTAAGATTGGTGTGAAGAATTTAAAGATAGTCCTCTTTACGCGTAATTCCTTTTTTTAAAATGCCATCATGCCTTCACCGCCATGCCTAACACTTTTATTTACCTTATGTTTTAATCGATCTCCGGGTCTACGCCAACAGTATTGTTTTCCATCGGACTGAAACTTTAAAATTTAAATTTATCATCAAGGATCCATTTGTATGATTCATTGTGAATTTTAAACTATAAAAGCTAGAACTTGGAGATTAACCGTTCAGTTTCCAGAGACATCGACGAACATACACATACGGACACACTTTTGAAAAATGTTGATATTTTTTCATTTTTTTATTGTTATGCCTATGACTAAGGCACAAGCCACCAAAATGGCCATGACCAAATTTTTGAAAAAATTGTCTATAGAGTGGTCGTGTTCAAAATATTGTAGATATAGTTATACACGTTACACAAAGAGTAAAATGGTATACTAAATTCATTGGAAACTATGTATTCGTTTCCGATCAGGATCAATGGCCGAGTCAATCTTGCCATGTCCGTCTGTCCTTCTGTCCGAATGAACGTTGAAATCTCAGAAACTAGAAACATAGACGCAGCGCAAGTTTGTTGATGGGCCACGCCCACAAACCACACAAAACTGACACGACCACACTTTTGAAAAATGTGTTGATATTTTTCACATTTTTATTAGTCATGTAAATTTCTATTGATTTGACAAAAAAAACTTTTTGCCACGCCCAATTTAACACCCTAAAACCGCCACACCGGTCAGGCCCACACTGTTCAACAATTTTTAATTTTTTTCTCATTTTGTTCCCCAATATGGGTATATCTATGACGGGTATGATAGTCTGGAAACGTGACTATAGCATTCTCTCTGTTTTACATTTACATTACATTAGTCTTTTTAAATTTATATTCATTTGATAAAAAACTAGAAGGTGGACAGCCAATCAATGGTAAAAGTGTAACTTATTAAGATTTTTTGATTAAAGGTCATATACAATAGTTTTTTAGGTCACAAAGCATGTCGACTATTAAAATTTTTACTCCAGGTGTTTTCGTTTTTATATGTTGTAAAACGGAGTAAAAGTTTTGAAATGACTATTTCGAAAATTGTGAACCTTAAGAAAGTGTTTACAAAAATAAGGCGAATATATTTTATGTTTACAATTATATAACCCCTAAATGCTGGAATGTCTTTTTTACCGCTTTTTAATTTGGTATTCTATGCATATCAACAAAATAAAAATTCATTTACACATATATATCTATTAACCTGGTAAATTATTTTTTAACATATATAAACAATATTAACACATATATCTAAACTTATACACTCTTAAAAATTATTTACATTTCCATTTGCTGCACATCAGAGCAAGGAGGCAGGGATTCGAACACTTGTAGCCCTTGATGATCAAGGAGGTGAGTCCACAACTAACAGAACAATGTATCACAGTTTTTAACATACAACTGCATTATTTCTAATTAATATATATATTACTTAGGTATGACATTACACGAAACAATCTATTTTACATCTGGTTGCTGCGATAGAATATTCTTCTGTTATAACCCCTGATACCCAAATTCAATTATACGCCAAAATTATAGTTGATACAATTAAATTTACAATTGTATCGAATTATAAAATATAAAGTTCAATTGAAGTGAACATGATTACTGCAAATCTTTGTTAAATTCTCCATGATATGTATTCCCAAATCAAAGTGGTACAATATTTGCACATATAATCTCAACATATATATTGACATATTTCAGTAACATAATAAGTCTGTACATTTCTTTTTCATTTTGCGAGTAAGGAAATTTTTCTTTAGGTGTCTACAGTTAAAAACATTGATCTTTTTTTAGCGGGTGTAAGTCAGATAAGTTTCAGCAGTGTTTGCAATTTCTCTTAAAAAGTTGGAGCCCCAAAAATTTAAGCTCAATTAGTTGAACCAAAGACCCTAGAATAACGGCGATTTTAACAAACAAATTTAAAAAGCTTTAAAATTATAATAGTCAGGGCGCGAATTTTTAAAATTTTTTTTATTTTATCATATTGCTAGGAAATTGGCAAAAACTACCCTAATATGTACCATGTAAATTCGTTTCTTCGATCAGAATTGATTTCGGCCCGAAAATCGTCTTCTAGCACAACACGCACAAATATATGCGTTCTCGTCTCTTGTTTTTACTCACACAAGCAAGCAAATTATATTTTTAGATTTCTTACGCTCTCAGCGGGAGTGAGCGGAAAGAGAGTAATTTTGGCCGTCACCAAAAAAGTGGCTGCATAGTGCCAAACCAATGTATGGCCGTTACGCATCTTGTTATTCTAGTGTCTTTGGTTGAACGGTGATCATTGCTTACACTCTTGGCTGTCGATTTAAACAAAGCGTCACTGATCTGCGCTGAAATTATTTGTGAAATTTACGATTGCAGACTCTGCTGGTTGATCGTCATTTCCCGCTTTGAAAATATGAGTTCTAGTTTCTCCAAGGCGTTTGAGGCTCTTTCTCCACATGGTTGACCAACGTTAGAAATATTACATCACATTTGAGCTCAGAAGTTTATGACCAAAAGTCTTGCGTTGGTTGGCAGATTTGTCTTCTATGTTTTAAACGAGATCTGGCATAATAGAAAGGCGGCTGATATGCTAGGGTTTTAAAGGTAAGTTTTAAAGTACATAGTATTTTAATTCCATATCTTGTGAAGGAAGTTGTCATTAGGAAGAAAATCTATTACTTTCTTCTTAAGATTCAAAAGTTCGGTAATAATCAATTCTCTTTTCCATACTACTTGAACCGTTACATGTGAAATTGAGAAACAAAACAAGTGTAATGGAGTTAGTTGTTTGCAGTCGAGTCGGGCTTCAGCTTGTCGGCGAAAATAAGTGAAATCTTGCGCTGACTTCACTAATGCCTATCCATGTTTAATACTTATATATATAATTTTTCGTGAGAAACAAGCACAACCAAGGTCGTAAGTAGAGTGCCTATATAAAATCAGAAGGAAAAGACGAAATTAATTTCTTGTGAAGTCGATCACGGTCACTTCTTATCTTCGATGACGGTAGAGGTTTACTTTTGACCCGTCAAACTGTCAAACTGTGGCAGATAAATTAAACTCTGAGACTTTATATTTTTTTTTTCCGTATAAGGGGTATCTGATAGTCGTGTAACTCGACTATATCGTTCTATATGGTTATACCCGTTACTCGTAGAGTAAAAGGGTGTACTAGATTCGTTTAAAAGTATGTAACAGGCAGAAGGAAGTGGAATGATCGATTTCTATCGATTTGAAACAAAAAATTTGCAACGCCCACTCTTACGCCCTAAAACCTACCGAAACCACATACTTAACAAATTTTTGGATATTTGTTTTTATAATTTCATTGGTCTTGGAATTTTGCATTGATTTCACAAAAAAAAAATTTGCCACGCCCACTTTAACGACCACAAACAGGCCATACTTTTAAAAAATGTTTTGATATTTTTATTTCCGGAACCAAAGGCTTACAACCACGGCGTTCATATATGCGCATAAATGCGAATATTTCGCTGTGTGTTTAAATTAAGCGCTAGCCACCGCCCCCCAATGCGGTTGCACTCTTGTCGGGTAAGGCAACCCCCTTTGGTAAAGGGGATTCTTCTTGCTTAAGTAACCATAGCCACCATGAAACTCCCACAAGGGGCCTGCATCGCATGAGCGGGGCTTGGTTAAGCGTGCTTCAGGCATACTATGATGTGGTGTCCAATTAGGGTTTGGTTCGCCCCCCCTTTCGTCTCTGACAAGCCGGATTTGGAGACACCTGATGTTGTTACCAGTTTCGGCTTTTCAGCGCGGGACTGGAAACCCATTCTCCGCTCCATCGGACCGTATACACAGTCTCATTGTCTCTCGCGTCCGTGTCCCAGTCCACACGAAGAACGCGTGCCAATACCTGCACAACTCCAGTCAGCCGATCACGTAGCGACTTGATATGCGGAAGAACATTCAACCGCCAACTGTAATGCCAAGGTACCGGTATTTATCAACGTGCCTACTCTGGGCAAAATGCCCCTTCAGCAGCATGAACCCATGCTCCAACAACGGACATGAGCTGTTAGCCTTTCGACTGCATTACGATTTGGGTACGATCCTCAACGAAAAGCAACAAGTCGTCTGCAAACGCGCTGAAACCACACAGTGGCTCCAGACGCTGGAGAAGTAAGTCCATCATAAGGTTCCAAATAATTGAACCGCCGATGGATGCCTGACCTCGTGTTACCAGAACAGTCACTTCACCATATCTGCTGACTAAACTGGCACTCCTGCCAGAGAAAAAGCTGGCTTCTCGGCAGGCGGAGTCGATGAGTCGTCTCATCACGACATCCCACTTCACGTGGTCGAAGTCCACGAAGATTTGGAGCATATATTGTGCCGGGTCTCCAAGCATCCTCAACGCATCGTCCTTCTCGAAATCCAAATTTCCATCTGTTACCATTGCTCTTCAACCTTGCGACACAAGCGCCTACCTCAGAGGATTCAAGCGGTGGTGGAATCTCTTCAGGAATGACAGTGGGTGCCGAAAACTGGAGAATGGAAAAAAGGTCCGGAGAAGAACACCCGCGCAGTCGTGCCAGGTTACGTACTGCCTGCCACCTTAGCGAAGACAACCGAGTTCGGTTGTCCTTTTTCGGCCACGGCAAATCCTAAAGACTTGTCCCCATGAATCGTCCTCTTTCCTCTTTGACCTTCAGAATGAGCTCCTTGTACTGATCTGAGATTTCCCTCAACTCAAAGACAAGTAGCTCAGCATCGTTGCTTGCGCGCACACGAGCGGTTTGAGCGGCCTCAGTGTCCTGACTTCTTGGCGTTTAGAAGAAAGTTCGGCAGTCCACAAAACTATCTTCCTTGCGGTCTCGGGTCATCTGCGTCCCAGAACTTGATCGCCCGCAGAGTGCACGAGCGAGCGCACTGCAGAGACCTGGTCATCCATCGGCGTGTCAGCGAATTTGTCCGGGAGTTTTGAATCCTGTCTTGTCACCTCATCATCAAATGGTAAACAATGTTTGCTATTTTATACACTTGAGTGTTGAATAATAATATCTTAATGCGAAAGTTATGTAATATTTATGGTTTTAGGGTCCTAGTGCTTGGTTTGGTTTGATATAAATTGGCTTTAGCAGCTAATTTTGTTTTCTGACAGGATACATTTTGGCATTATGCATATTTTGTTCTTCAAATTTTTTTCTTTTATGCTCTTTATATGGTTGTATAGAACTTCTATATGTTGTTCGCTTCGCTTATGTATTGTAGTGTATATATTTCTTTGTTTTCGTAGTCTAAAGACTTGTATATATTGTTATTGTTTTTATACCCGTTACTCGTAGAGTAAAAGAGTGTACTAGATTCATTGAAAAGTATGTAACATACAGAAGGAATCGTTTCCGACTATATAAAGTATATATATTCTCGCTCTAGCCATGTCTGTCTGTCCTTCTGTCCGAATGAACGTCGAGATCTCAGAAACTTTAAAAGCTAGAAGGTTAAGATTCAGCATACAGATTCTAGAATTCACTCTCACTCTAACACCCTAAATCGTTTAGTCGTTTAAATTTCTATCGATTTGCCAAAAAAAAACTTTTGCCGGTCACGCCCAAACGTTTGAACAATTACCTCATTTTATTCTCCAATATTCCAGAAAAATTATTAAATTATATTATAAGTTCATCACTTTCTAAATTATATCTTATTTTATTTGCCAATAACTATCGATATCTAAGAAAAATATGTATGCAATCGCATTTCCACTGCTGAGTAACAAGAATCTGATTTTTGTTTGAAAATGTTATATAATTGGCTTATTTTCATTTAGAAGCACTTCTCTTTCGCCTTTTTTATATATCTATTGTTATTTTTTCCAATTCAACAACCACAAATTACTAACAAACGGAGCTCGCTAAAAACATTTCTTACTTCGACAAAAGTCATATGGTAGAACCATTTTGAAATTTCTCGTTCGCATTTCCACCACCTGAGTAACGGGTATCTGATAATCGAGGAACTGGACTACATCATATAGATAGAGATTTAACTCTAAATCTGAAAAAAAATATAAAAAGCAAGACACAGAAGACAAGCCATAAATGAATCGAACGGGGACCTCGGCCCACAATGTCAATTAGCCGGAACCAGAGCCAATCTATCGTTCTTAGAACTTCAAGCCGAAGGAAAAATTACATTGGTTCGCAGCCTACATTTATAGGTCCGAAAGAACTTCACTCGTCAAGAATAGTATGTTTACTATGTCAGTTTAAAAGTATGTATGTGTTGAAGTAATCGTTTCCGAGCCTATAATTATAGACATTCATGATCATGAACTCGCTAATGAAAAGAGTGGGGTGGTTTTTAATGAGTCATCTACACACACAAACAAATAGAAAAACTATTTCCGTGGCTGTTGTTGGTGATAATAAATAAAAACGATCTATCACTTAAATATAATTATGTCTCTGCCTCTGGCCACTGCAATTTGAAGATTTTAAGGAGTATTATAGTCAATAACGCTAACAACTGGTGAGCAATAATTCTCAATGCCGGTATGCCGGTCTAATATGCAACCTGAAAAGCTGTCTCTCTTTTTTTTAATATATTTTTGTCGCTGTACCATTATGTGCAAAAAACGGTACCAGGATATAGTCTTGGATGAAACGGTAAATCTTATTTTCTTTTTAATTTTGACTTCATTTTGGTCAATCGTTAAGTATTAAAACTTTAGGTACAACCATACTGATTACATTTGACTAACATGATTTTTGTTTGTATTTTTTGTCGTTTTCTTTGAGATAATTCTCAGTCGCTTCACTTTGATATGGTTGCCTTTACATTTTCAGCATTTTTAATGGCCCATTCCTTTTTTATTACTATCTCGGCATTAAAAAATGTGAATCCTTAACAATTCATCACCAAACAAAGCAGTGAGTCGGTCGTGCTTGTTCTGTTACCAACTGAAACTACGGCTTGTACTACTTCATAATACTAAATACAAATTTTCAGTTTTAATATAAGAAATTATACCACATCATTTTAAAATAAAGTATAAGTACTTTATTAACATATTGAAGCTTATACAATTATAAACATTTAGTATATAATTAGTATAAAGGAATTATAATAAAAATAGCCTAACGCAAACGACCTTAACTCACATTAAGCCATGATTTACAATGTCGGCTTTATTTTTGTGAGTACGCATGTACATTTTTTGTATTTTATTATTATTAAAATGGGGCCTCTTGTTTATATCCGTTACTCAAAGAGTATAACGGTATACTGTACTCTTTGAAAAGTATGATACATGTAGGAGGAAGCGCTTCCCATTAGCCAATAGCCAAGTCGATCTGGTAACGTCTGTGGCGCATACACTTCTGAAATACGTTTTGATATATTTATTTTATTATTCATTTAAATATTAGTCTTGTAAGTTTTTGCCACGCCCACTCTAACGCCCACAAGCCGCCCAAAACCATGCCTTTAAAAATTATTTGTTATTTTGATTAATTATGTAAATTTTTAAAGATTTGACACTTTTACGCCCAGAAACCGCTCACACTTTTGAGAAATTTGTTGTTTATTCATTTTATTAGTGTGGCAAAAATTTATTTGCCACACTCAAGTTAACCCTCAAAACTGCCAAGCCACACTTCTGAAAAGTGTGTTGAATTTTGTTAATTTTAGTTTTTGTTTTTCCAATTTTTATCGATATGCTAGCAATTTTTTTGACACGCCCACTATATTGATATTCTTACCATAATTTTTTTAATTTTTAATTTTATTATTTTTCTTGTCAATTTCCACCGATATGCCTAAAAAGAATGGTATATTTTGTCGTGTGCGCTCGCACTGGCTGAGTAACGGGTATTTGATAGTCGGAGAACACGACTATAGAATTCTCTCATGCTTTTATTTTTTGTTTGAAATTCTAATGATTTCAAAATGCAAATGTATTTCTATTTAGAGCGCGGAAGTTGGAATGCGAAGTATTGTTATGTTGGATGAGCAAGGAGGTAAGATAATTTTGGATATGAAGATTTGCATTTGTAATGCTATAAACAATAATTGAATTTTTGACACGGAGTCAGTTTTACAGGTATACTACGATCGTTTATAGATTATATGTACATACATACATTGCAGCCTTTAAGTTTTTATCTTTCAGTAAATTGAATCAGCATGGGATAATAAAATATTGTCGAGGTAGGATGTACCGATTGCCATACGGAAAGCCAAGCGGAACTTAACCCTACCCTACCCTTTGAATCGGCCACACGGTCTTTTTCGGGTTATATCTCAACTTTATTGTAGGCAACACGTGGCAAAGAAAGGGAAGAGAAAGAAAACATTTAGGAAAGAGTTCTTATTTTTCCGCCATTTATTGCCACCGGGTTAGTATTGAAAGTCCACTGGAATGGTGGCGCTAGGCTGGGCAGTTTTCGTTAGATTAGAGCAAAATCTCTTCTCCACCTGCGAATTCTACCTGACGGAATCGCGTGGAGGAAGGGAGCGCCGTAGCGTTTTCGCTGTTGTGTTGGGGATAGCGGTATAGCACAATATAGCGGTTCCCGAGTGCAGTAGCAGGCAAAGGATAAAGGACCCAAGTATGTCAATCGCAAGTCTTTCAAACGGGGTGCAATATGTCTGATTTTATCCACTGCAGTATCAGCGGTAAAGCATAATCCTGTTCCTGTACGTGGGCAATATCGGCTGGCTAGACTTTTAAGAACAATCAATTTGTACGTATGCGACTGACAAGGGCGGCGAGAAAGGGTGTCTGCTTTTCCGTGCTGCTTTCGGTGCTGGATCTCCCGCCTCTCGATAGTTAGACAGCCATAGGAGGCACTAGTGATCAGTGCGACTCGTGAATTTTCGACCAATTAGGTATTGATGAGAATGGTTAGTGGATAGCCCCACGGCTAGCAGTTCTCGCCGAGTGACACAGTAGTTGCGTTTCGCCGCACTAAACGATATGTTTTACATGCTTACATGCTTTTGGCCGAGTTGATGTAGACTCAGCACCGCGCGTGCACCATTATTGCACGAGTTACCGACCCATCGGTACCATACACCACCCCTCCCTCTAAGCCACCACGCCTACACAAGTAGAAGACATCGAACCGGGAAGCTTTGCGATACAAAGTTGCAGCATAAACATCAACAACGGGTCAGACGCCGACATCCGCCCAAAATGCTGACACCACATCCTTTTCGCTCAGACAGAACAACGCATACAATTCCATATACATACGTATAAACATACTCATACTTTCTGCTGTGTCAGATACTTTATTTCTAAGAACTTTAACATTGTAATACATACATACATATTCACTGTTAGCCTATTTAAGACGAAGAATAAAGACGACGACAGTCGAGTGCAAGCAGCAAACACTTGTAGACGTACATAATCTCCGATCAAAATTCTCCCAAGACGACCGTGGCTACGTTCTGGACCGCATAACTCCTCTATCTTCTGAGTGATAATACCTCCGCAAGACTCCCCGGAGGTAACTGGCGCAGCCGGAAAACTGGAATGGAAAATACTTTATTAAACCTTCTATTAGTTCTATTAAATTAACGCACAAGAAAACACACACACTATCCAACAACAAACAAGTAATTAAGAGTTATTAAGTACATTGTAAACTACATATTTTTATCTTAAATGTCAAAGAAATTAACACAAACTATTAAACAAACAACTCGCTCCGTGTTAGAATCACACACATTTCCAAAAAGAGTTACACGATCAGTTTCGAAAACAAACACCCTCCCCGTAATAAGAGAAAGCACCCCCTTACCGCCCCTTCAACCTATAAATATGGATTCGGGCAACGCCTCCGTAGGTAATTCCGCCCCCGTAACACCTACTGTCAGTGGCTTTAGCAGTATTGCTACGGCACTTAGTGCCACCGATATTTTAGCCTTCGTTAAAGAACTTCCGACCTTCGATGGTACTCCAGGCCAACTCGACAAATATATAACTAGCGTTGAGGAAATAATCATGCTCATTAGGGGTACCGACCAAACTCCGTACGGACTTCTGACACTCAGGGCAATTAGGAATAAAATAGTTGGAAGAGCAGACGAAGCTCTAAACCTAGCCAACACCAAACTTATATGGGACGATATCAAAAGTAACCTACTACGTTTATACTCTAGCAAGAAAAGCGAAGCTACCCTCTTAGGCGAGCTCCAATCTCTCCCAGATAACCTAACCCTAGGGCAATTGTTCTTCGGCTTATCGAGGATTAGGAGCCAACTTATATCCATTACTTCCAATAGTGGACAGTCGGCCACAATCATCGAAGCCAAGAAAACACTATATGACGAAGTCTGTTTAAACGCCTTCATCTCAAGAATTAGAGAACCACTTAAAACAGTCATCAGATTGAAAGACCCCAAGACTATCGAAACAGCTTACGAGCTATGTCAAAGAGAAAGGGCTCGTTACCAGAACAGAAACCCATATCCCCCAACACAAAACAACACCGAACGACGAACTAACAACTACAATAACAATAACAACAACAATCACAGAGACAACAACAACCGCAACAACCGTAACTCGTCTTACACCCAAAACCACTCAAACCATTACTCAAACCCCAATTCCCAATATCGTCAATCAAACAACGGCAACAGAACTAGTAACCCGTTTAAAGATAATAAAACAACAAATTATGGGCTACACAACATAGAAGAAGAAAAACTCACCCAACACTGCCCTACCAACCTAAATTTTCAGGCACCCGCCTCAGGAACCCAACAGGATACATAAATCCTACCACACATGCAACATCCCTTCCATACATAACTCTAAACCTCCAACAAAAATTCCCTTTATCATTTCTTATCGATACAGGATCCAATAACTCCTTCATTGACCCAGAATCTGCAAACCAACTAGAGTGCACAATTCTACCAACATCCACTTCAATTACAACAGCATTAAATAGTTTCAAAATTGAAGAAAAGGCAATATTCCCAATGCCACCCGAGTTCAAAACCGAAGGTCAAATTACCCTACTTAAATTCAAATTTCACTCTTATTTCAATGGCCTCATAGGAATGGACCTATTATCACACCTAGAAGCAAAAGTAGACCTAGTAAACTTACAACTAGTAACTTCAAAGTCTACACTCCCAATATTCTTATACACTAACCAGGCTTCAAAAATTTTTAACATCCCCGCCTACAGTAAAGTTATCTTACCACTACCAGTAAAGACTAATCATGGGGAATTCTATTGTTGTACTACACAACTAAATAATGAGTTATCGTTGTCAGAAGGACTATATAAATCAAACAATAATATTGCCAATGTCGAAATCTCTAACCAATCCGACTCAGATAAACTATTATACCTAGAATACCCCCTAGAAACCATTCCATACAATAAAAACGACCATATAGAGCTCTTTAATATATCAGCTACACCTCTTAATAACGATACCCCTCAAGCCCCATTACATATCCTCACAGAACACCTCAATCCAGAGGAAAAAACAGCCTTAACAACCCTATGTAAACAATTTCGCGACATATTCTACAACCCAGAAACACCATTAACTTTTACCAACAAAATCACACACTCCATCCCAACCATAGATAACACTCCTATCCACACAAAATCCTACAGATACCCTTTTGTCCATAAAACAGAAGTCAAAAAACAAATCGAATCCATGTTAGACCAACAAATTATTAGATCTAGCCACTCCCCTTGGAGCGCCCCGGTGTGGGTGGTCCCAAAAAAACTAGACGGGACAGGGAACAGGAAATGGCGACTTGTAATAGACTACCGGAAACTCAACGACAAAACCATTTCGGACAGATACCCCATCCCAAACATAAATGACATATTAGATAGCATAGGCAAAGCAAAATATTTCTCAACGCTCGACCTAACTAGCGGTTTTCATCAAATCGAGATGAATCCAAAAGATATCGCCAAAACAGCCTTTACAGTCGAAGGGGGTCACTACGAATTCACACGGATGCCCTTCGGCTTAAAAAACGCACCGGCTACCTTTCAACGGGTTATGGACAGCGTTCTTGGCGATCTCAACGGCACCATTTGCCTAGTCTATCTTGACGATATTATAATTTTCTCGCCTTCCCTACAAAAACACCTATTGGACATAAAAATGGTATTCGAAAAACTCAGAGCGGCAAACTTTAAACTACAACCTTCAAAATCAGAATTCCTAAGGAAAGAGATAGAATTTCTAGGCCACATAGTCACACAAGACGGAGTTAAACCAAACCCGAACAAAATAAGTGCGATCAAAAAATTTCCTTGCCCCACCAACAGAAGAGCTATCAAATCTTTTCTCGGTTTACTGGGTTATTATAGGAAGTTTATAAGAGACTTTGCACGAATAACGAAGCCCATGACTAAGCAATTGAAAGGGAAAAGACAAGTTACTACAGACAAAGACTTTGTAGACGCATTCGAACAGTGCAAAACTCTTCTGTCCAATGACCCAATACTCATACACCCAGACTTCGAAAAACCATTCATTCTTACTACGGATGCTAGTAACTTCGCGTTAGGAGCCGTACTATCTCAAGGCTCCTTACAAAACGATAGACCTGTATGTTTTGCCAGCAGGACCCTCTCCGACACCGAAGTCAACTATTCAACCATAGAAAAAGAAATGTTGGCAATAATATGGGCAGTAAAATACTTCAGACCATATATTTATGGCGTAAAATTTACTATTGTTACAGATCACAAGCCACTAATATGGCTTATGAATTTCAAAGAACCCAACTCAAAAATAATTCGTTGGAGACTCCAACTCATGGAATACAATTTTGAAATAATTCACAAGAAAGGTTCACAAAATGTAATTGCAGACGCCTTAAGTAGAGCGGACCCAAATTTAAACCACAACGAAACACTGACTGTTAAGCCTTGCCCCACATCCGAAAAACCTATTAACGAATTTAACACGCAACTCATACTAGAAATAGATACAAATACGTCTTACCAAACTACAACACCATTTAAACAAAAGATTAGGAAAAAATATTCACAGCCTTGCTTCGATTTCGATAATATTGTTAAAATCTTGAAAGGAACCCTAAAACCTAACAGGATTTGCGCATTCTTGGCGGACGATAATAATTCCGCATTAATCGAAAAAGCATTCTCAACGTATTTTGCACATAAAAAACACTTTAAAATTATCAGATGCAAATCACTTCTCCACGAAATCGTAGGAAACCCCGAACAAAACAAATTCATTCAGGAATATCACACTAACAGCAACCACAGAGGCATAGACGAAACATTCCTTCACCTCAAACGAGAAACCTACTTCCCCAATATGAAAAACAAAATCTCTGAATTAATTAGGAATTGCGAAACCTGTCTAAAACTCAAATACGACAGACAACCACAAAATATAGTATTTGAAACCCCAGAAACCCCATCGAAACCCCTCGACATAATACACATAGACATCTATACTATTAACAATAATTTTAACCTGACAATCATAGACAAATTCTCAAAATTCGCAGCTGTCTACCCCATCCCAAATAGAAACGGCATCAATTGCATCAAAGCAATCAAAAATTTTTTCAGTCAATTCGGACTACCCAAAAAACTAATACACGACCAAGGAGTAGAATTTTGCAACGACATATTTCGAAAGTTTTGCTCTCAATATAATATACTTCTCCATGTCACATCCTTCCAGCAATCTTCAAGTAATTCTCCAGTAGAACGTTTACACTCCTCTTTGACAGAGATTTACAGAATAATACTAGACACACGGAAAAAACACAAATTACCTACAGACCACGAAGAAATAATGTCAGAAACTGTAATAACATATAACAACGCAATCCACTCCACCACCAAACACACCCCTTTTGAACTTTTTAATGGTAGGACCCATTTATTCGAGAAAACAATAATACCCAATAATGAGCATGACTATTTAAATAAACTAAATACGTTCCAAGACAAACTATACTCCGAAATAAAAGAAAAATTGTCCACAAACACCCAACAAAGGATAGAAAAGCTAAACACAAGCAGAGTAGAACCAACAACAGTACAACCTAACAGCACAATTTTCAGAAAAGAAAACAGGAGAAATAAATTAACACCACGGTTTTCCTTACACAGAACAGCAAAAGACAAAGGAAAAACTCTAGTAACCACAAGAAATCAAAAAATCCACAAATCAAAAATTAGGAAAATATCCAAACCTCCAAATGACTTAAGCCTTTCCACCTGCATTCCAGATCTTGCCATGGGGCATACCAATCTATCTTCATCCACAACTTCAATAGCACCAACCTCCTAGCAAAAGTGCCGCTAGGGAAAACACTCGTGATAGGAAACTATAAAAAAATTAGCCACATAATCGATCTGTCCGAATACACCAACTGTATTGAAAAATTATACCACACCATCGATACCCTAAGACAAGATGAAACACTCACCGATTCTATATCAATACTAAATGCTAAACTGGCCCAAACTCAAAGTAAAATAGACGCACTAACACCCTTTGCACGCCACAAAAGAGGTCTTATTAACGGGTTAGGTAGTTTAGTCAAAGTCGTCACCGGCAACATGGACGCCAATGATGCAAAGAATATAGAAACAGAAATTAACCACTTAAAAAGCCAGTCCACCACTATCTCAGATAACTTCGAAATACAGAACTCGTTCAATGATGAAGTTCAACTACGGTTCAAAAACTTAACAAGACACATTAACAATGAACAGAATTTGATTAAAAACTTCTTCGAAAACACTCAAAATACAATTTACACAAAAATATACAACAACGAAGAAGAAATAAAGAAACTACAATATATAAATAGGCTTAACTACAATATAGATTTATTACTTAGCCACCTAAGCGACATTATAGAAAGTACACTGCTTGCCAAAATTAATGTTATCCCAAAACTCATCTTAGACAAGACAGAAATAACCAAAATCAAACAAATTTTTAAAACACAAAACTACACAATAAAATCCGAGCAACACATTTATAACCTCTTAAAAATGAACACACTCAATTACCAAAACAAAATAATTTTTAGTATCAAAATTCCTATTTTTTTAAGTTGTAACTACGAAATGGCAAGATTAATTCCACTTCCAATAAATTCCACACAATTTGTAATAGCACCTAAGTACTTAATATATAATAACAAAAGTAACAGTATGTTTTCAACTATGTATAAATGCCCTGTAATAGAAGAACAATTCGTCTGCGAAATCGACTCCATCAATAATCTTAAAAATAATACTTGCCTGGGACACCTTATCCAAAATAAGACCAGCTACTGCGACATAAAGGAAACGGGACTCACGACTGATGTGTTCGAACCGGAAAAAGGCTTCATACTTGTATTTAACGGGAACAACCTCCCAATCATCTCCTCCAACCAGACCATAACTAGTATCAATGGATCAGCTATAATAAAGTATAACAATTGCACATTAAAAATCAATGAAATAAACTACGACAACACGGCGGTATCAACAGAAGAGCACCCCGACTTCTTCCTACCACCAATGCGGAAACTAATAAAAAATGCCACTATCAACATACTCACCTTGGAAAGACTTCACCTGGATACACTCACAACATCCAATAAGCTACTGGTCGTCGCCGCAGGAAACTCTCGACACTCGACAACCTTGTATATCCTCTTCACCGTATCCCTAGTCGCCGTAATACTCACCTGGACACTTCGAAGGGACACCCACATCTTCCATACCGGGCCCGACCACATTCTTCCAATCGTCGCTCCACCAATTCCTCCGTTATGGCCTTCGCTCCAAGCTGGGGGGGGAGGAGTTACCGACCCATCGGTACCATACACCACCCCTCCCTCTAAGCCACCACGCCTACACAAGTAGAAGACATCGAACCGGGAAGCTTTGCGATACAAAGTTGCAGCATAAACATCAACAACGGGTCAGACGCCGACATCCGCCCAAAATGCTGACACCACATCCTTTTCGCTCAGACAGAACAACGCATACAATTCCATATACATACGTATAAACATACTCATACTTTCTGCTGTGTCAGATACTTTATTTCTAAGAACTTTAACATTGTAATACATACATACATATTCACTGTTAGCCTATTTAAGACGAAGAATAAAGACGACGACAGTCGAGTGCAAGCAGCAAACACTTGTAGACGTACATAATCTCCGATCAAAATTCTCCCAAGACGACCGTGGCTACGTTCTGGACCGCATAACTCCTCTATCTTCTGAGTGATAATACCTCCGCAAGACTCCCCGGAGGTAACTCACGCGTCTGTGTCAAGGATGAACAACCCCTCCAGGGCGGGGAACGTTAGAACAGGTGGTGACGAGAGTTTGACTTGGTTGGTGACCATGCAAAGGTTCGTTGAGCTTCCGAACCAAGTGATCCAGATAGCCTTGATGTCGTCTAGGTAAACCAGTGTGGATTCCAAGCAGAACCGGAGAAGAGACCATCCATTAGGCTCTCAAAGGCAGCTGGCGCGTTGGTTAGGCCAAGAGGCATCACATTAAATTCAAAGAGGCCCACGTAACATGTAAAGGCAGTTCGTAGCCGGGAACTCTCGTCTATTTAAATGGCTCCTTAAATGGCTTAAATGGCTCCAAGTGTAAACTTATGACCTTTTGTCGTGTCAACCCAATACGCACGACTTACACTTTAAGTGGGTGCCCTTTGGACAGAATAACACGGGTTGATGATCTTGGTGTTCTTCTGGGCCCTCTATTTCGACTGTGGTCAATAAGGCCATGGGTGTGCTGGGTTTTATAAAAAGGTGGTCTAAAGAATTTGATGATCCTTACTTGACTAAAACCTTATTTATTTCGTTAGTCCGTCCGATTCTAGAGTACGGATCACCTGTATGGAGTCCACAATACGTAGTCTATTCGGACCGCATTGAATGGGTCCAAAGAGGTAATACGTTTGTCCGGAGCTGGTCTTAATTGTTCGGACAAGCAAGACGAGCAAACCCTTATGTTCGAACTGCATAGCCTTGCCTTTGGCCAAGTCCCGATACAATCCATTTTTGAAAAAATCAGAACGACCCTCGCGGTATGGTCAATGAGACCTACAAACCTTCAGAAAGCCTTCAAGCAGAACGACCATAAGTCTATCGATTTCTATCGATTTGTAAGAAAAAAAATTTCCACGCCCACTCTAACGCTTTAAAACTGCTCAAAACTACCACGCCCACATATTTGAAAATTTTTGGGATATTTTTTCGTAATTTTATTAGTTGTGTCAATTTCTATACATTTACCAAAAAAGTTTTTGGAACGCCCACTCTAACGCCCTAAAGCCGCCAAACCGGACATGCCCACACTTTTTTTTTCATGCTTTGCTTATTTATTGAATCTTCCCTTTCACTTAAGAGTTTTCAAGTTTTCAATAAGTTTTCAAATTTATTCTAAACTAACTAAATATCATTTTATGAAATGATTCGTGCTGTGTGGACTAACAAATTTAACGCTGGGCTGGTTGGTCGTTCCGGTGCAGTCGGCTTCGGCTGCATAATCGAATAAGTTTTCTTGCAAGGGGATTTGGACGTGAGGTTAGTTTTTCATTGTATTTTACTTTCTTCTCTGCTATTGTCTCAATGACAAGTTTCATTTGTAAGTCTCGGTGTATATTCTCGTTCCGAAGATACCATGGAGCTCCAGTTCTGATTCTCAGAATCCTAGACAGTGCTCGCTGTACTATGTCGATGTTGCTTCTCGGTGCGTTGCCCCATAGCTCGTAGCCATAGGTCCATATGGGTTTCAAAACGCAGTTATATAAGAGGAGTTATATCTGAGGTGCGTCGTCTTGGCCTCTATGTGTGTCCGCCAGGTGAGCCGCTTGTCCAGATGAATAAAGTATGTTACGTTATCGGCTTGTGGGATGTTTGTTTAGGGTAAATGTTACCTGATTGCACTTTCCTTCGTTTACTCGTATGCTCCAATTTGCAAACCATTGTTCTACACAAGTTAGATGGCGTGCTAGTTGCATCGTAGCTTTTACTGGGCATATGGATCGACGTAGTATTGCAGTGTCATCAGCGAATGTGGATATCGTTAGGTGGTAGTTTGTTGGGATGTTCGCCGTGTATAGGGTGTATAGTATTGGGCCCAGGACACTTCCTTGAGGCACTCCGGCTTCTATAGTACAATCGCTTGAAGTGCTTGAACTGCATCTGACCGCGAACACTCTTTTATATAAGTAAGACTTTAGAAGCTTATGTATGTTTTGAGGCAGCAGTTTGATTATTTTAAACATAAGTCCATCCAGCCATACTCTATCGAATGCTTTTGCAACGTCTAAGAAGAGAGCTGTGCAGTATTCACGGTGTTCAAAGGCAGTACGAATTTCTGTTGTGATGCGGTTAACCTGTTTAATGGCTCCATGTTTTGCCCGAAAACCAAATTGGTGCGATGGGAGTGTGTTTTGAGTTGGGGGCTGATGCGTAGCAGCAGCACTTTTTCAAATAATTTGGATAGACAAGTAAGTAAGCTTATTGGCCTGTATGATGATGGCTGTGTTTTGTCTTTCCCAGGTTTAGGGATTATGATTATAATTGATTTCTTCCACTTTTGAGGTGAAGTATCCAATTTAAGTAATTGCGTTGAAAAGCAAGCAGATTCGCATTACTGCCCACATTGGGAGCTCGATGATCATTTTCGGGGTTATTAATGTCGTAGCCAGGCGATTTTCCAGTCTTCAGTTGCTCTTTAATGACTTTTGTTATCTCGCTTGGCCGAAATTCTACATGATCTTGTGGTGCTAAGTCAGATGCAGTTAAAGGTGGGAGAGTAAATGAGTTAGTGGCTGGATTTGGTTGAAATACTTTTTTAAGATGATCAGCGAAGACTCTTGCTCTGTCCGTGTCACTGCGAGACCGTTTCTGTTGGTGCTTGTACGTTCCTGTGGTCTTTCCACAACGAGTTCTTCGTGCCTGTGGGGGTGAGATTCTCGATGTACCTTAGTTGTGCGTCCGCTTCTTCTTTCTTAAGCGCTTTGGTAAGTCTGCGAGAAGATGCTTTTAATTTACTCTTTGCGTTAGGTGATCTGTGCTCCTGCCACTCCCTTCGATGTCGTCGTTTTGCAAGCACAAGCAGTTCAATATCTCTACTTGTCTTGTTAAACTTTATACTGCATACATGGTTGTCTTGTGGAGTTGACGCTTTTGCTGCTGCGACAAGTATTGATTCTATATCACCAGCAATCTGATCAATGTCTTGCTCGGTGTTCAGTAGGCTAGAAAAGCCGGTATGGGAACAAAAATATTGGTCCTATTGCTTGTAAGCCTACACGGTCGCTCGATGTGTTGTAGCTGGTACAAAAGATGAAAGAGCACCGGACATTGATCAGATGAGAGTTCTGGAAGTGCCTCAGCTGAAATCATTGATTGGGGTATCCTTTTTGTGATAGCAAAGTCAATAAAATCTGGAAGCTTCATGGGATCTGCTGGCCAGTATGTAGGCGCTCCCGGGGAAACATAGTTAAGTTTGTGTTGCGGTTTGATGATAGCGTTGTACAGCTGTTTTCCTTTAGGGTTCACTATCCGAGATCCCCAGTACATGTGCTTGGCATTCCAATCGCCAGCAGCAACAAACCTTTCACCAAACGAGTCAAAAAGTGTTGTGAATTTTTCCTCAGAGATTGTGAAGCGAGGTGGGCAATAGACAGCAGCCAGAGTGAGAGCACCGTTATGGCATTGGAGGTTTATAGAGGTACATTGTAAGCAGTCTTCTCGCCAATTACCAAGAAAGTGGTGCTTAATTCGCAATCGTATTAGTATCACAGTGCCTCCGTGGGCCTTGCCATCCGGGTGATTCGTAAAGTAAAATTTATATCCTGGTATTTGGAAGTTGTACTTTTCAGTAAGGTGAGTCTCTGAGAGTAGCATAACGTCAATGTTTCTGTCGACTAAGAACTGAGCTAGTTCTAGCTTGTGCCGCGAAACGCCATTAGCGTTCCAGGTAGCTATTATTAGTAGGGGAGTATTTTAATAAGATTGTTTTGGTTCCTCATAAGCTCTTGCATAGTTTCTTGCATGAAGGCCAGGAAGTCTTTCATAGTTTTCTGCATCGAGAGCATAATCGCTTCAACGCCAATAGGCTGCTGTTGCATGTTCTGTGTGTTTATTTGTTTATTTGTGTTTATTTGGTGAATTTTATGTTGGACGCTGGAGGTGACTGCTGTCGGTTCTCGGATCCCTGATTTCAGTACACTGGGAAAGGAAGAATTTGGCATTGTTCGGTGGCTGGCAAACGAAGAGATGTTAGTTGTAGTCGGTTTCATTGCTTTGTGAATTGTTGGTGTGATACGATCTCGAGCTGAATCTCTCAAGGAACTCTTGAGTTCCTTGTAAACAATGCATCCTCGCCAGTTGGCTGTGTGTTTTTCGCCACAGTTGCTGCATAACTTAATTGAATTGTCGTTTTTATCCTTAGGTCAGTTTACAGTACTGGGGGCATCGCTGCAAACGACGCAGATGGATTTTAGGGTGCAGTACGTTTTGGTGTGGCTATATTCTTGGCAGTTGGTGCGCTGCACAGGTTGCCTGCGCTTGTGTGGCTCTTCTACGGTACTGTAGCTTATATATAGGATGTACTTAATTTTTGTTGTTTTTCTCACTCGCTGGCGCCAGTTCGACTTTAAAGAGTGGCTGCGGCTCTTTGTTCCTGTTGAGAATGTTGATCACCGTTTTGGCGTTGAAGTTCTTCTCCTTTAGTGCCGCGATAATTTCGGATGCTGTCACTGATGACCCTATTCCTTTAATGACAACCTGCAATCCTTTGGCACTTTTCAGCTGGTAGGTGTAGTAACTTTTCCCAGCTTCGTCCAGGTACTTGGTCACTGATCGGTGGCGCACTTGATAATTTCTCACGTATATATATTGGTGGCGGCTTTATCTTCTTCTGCCCCTGCTCCTGCACTTCGCAGTCATCCAATAGTGCAAACCTATTTGATCTTGAGTCATTGGAGGCGTTGGCTCGATTTATTTTCGGCTGATTACCAGCCTGCTTGAGTTGTGGGCTTAGCTTTCGCTTTATTTGGATTTAGCGATCATCCAGCCCTGTTTAACAAAGTTATTTGTTTTTTTTTTTGTTCTTGTCCGCTTCCGCTTTCAAGAGTCGGTGTGAGTGCTCTCGTTCGTTGTTGTTGGTACAGCGGAATTGTACACCGTTGTCGGTTTTGAGCATAGAGTTGGTGTTGGTGCTGTTGCAGTTGTTATTGCAGTTATTGTTGCTAAAGGTGCAGTTTCAGTAGATATCGTGATTAGTGTGCTGGTAGATAAAGAACTTGACACCGTTTGGAATGGGGAGAGCTTAGAGATACGCTCTCAGTGCGTTCGGGTTCATTTCGTGCAGTCATAAGCATTGGATGCTTGGTCGCTGACGTGTGAAGACGTTCATCGAGCTCCGTATCAAATCGGTTGTTTTTCGTGAAGTGAATGGTTATTAAAATAATACAAACAAATAAATCGAAAGCGAAAGTGACGCTCTGTGCGATGCACCATCGCTCGAATACATAGTCTGTGTTTGAAATAGTATAAGCCAGTAGTTTAAAAAAAAAAAAAAAAAAAACACTATGAGCCAGAACGACACTCGCGTTCAGCGACAACGCGAGCAAGACGATCGCCGGCTCTCATTGCAACGAAACAACGCGTACTTCTCTTACGTCTCCGCGACTTCTGCGGTCAATCACCCATAACCCGACAAGTTTACCATTGCCAACAACTCAAGAAAGAGCGCGTTCTTGCTCTCCCTCACTACTGTCACAAAACCCCCAATCTCCGAACACTTGCGAAATTTCTTTACGTATACCTACGGTGCCTAGTACTGGGACAACAACAACCACTGCAACTGCAATCACAACAACAACTGGAACGGTATCGTCAGCTCGCTCAATTTCGTCGACGCAAGCATTTGCTCCTACTGAGCCAGCGATTAAAACAAAAACACAATTTAACCGTTCTGCTGCGCTATCAGCAAGCCAAAACGTAAACAAGAACGCCGGGTCCACCATACAGACTGGAATGGATCGCTACATAACAATAAAAAGAAAACTTAGCGCTCAAAATTACAAAAGTCAACAAACAGAAAACAAATCAAAAATTACACGCGACAATGCTAACATGCTCACTAACAAAACGCCAGAAAACACCAACAGATTTGAGCTACTGGCAAATTCTACTGATGAAAGTATACAACCGGCAAAGTCACCTAAGAAGGTCAAGCCTCCTCTAATATACATTCGCGAAAAAAGTTCAAGTGCATTAGTGAACAAAATAGCCACACTTATAGGAGAAAACTCATTTTACGTAATACCCTTAAGAAAAGGGAACATAAATGAAACAAAGGTTTAAACTGAAACCGAGGATAGCCATTGTCTACTAACCAAATTCTTGGATGAAGCAGGAAAAAACTTTTATACATACCAAAAAAGCATAAAAAGCGCAAGGGGCCTACAGGTTGTTCTCAAAGGGATTGAGGCAACTGTTTCGACCACTGAAATCGTAGAAGCGCTCAAGGAAAAGAACTTTAGTGCAAAAATGGTCATGAACATACTAAACAAAAATACGGAACCACAACCAATGTTCAAAATCGAGTTGTCCTACACTGCACCCCCCCCCCCCCCTACACATCGTACCAGTCCTAGCGTTTCCTTCGCTAGTGCCTTAAAATCGGGAATTAAATCTGTGAATCCGCTAACACAAAAGTCGACTTCTACTCGGGAAGAACAGAAAATAACTACCTTGAACGAACAAACGCAGCATATATCAACTGGCATTGAAACGATGATGATCTCACTCCAGCAAACCCTAAAAGAGTTTATGACATTCATGCGAACCACAATGCAAGAGCTTATGCGAAACCAAAATATGCTGATACAGCTTCTTCTGTCATCCAAATCAATATAATGTCTCCACTTCAAATATCTATGTGGAACGCGAATGGCGTTTCACGGCATAAAAACGAACTTGCCCAGTTCTTATTCGAAAAAAATATTGACGTCATGCTCCTCTCCGAGACACAACTAACAGACAAGCACAACTTCCATATCCCAGGATACTTATTCTACGCCACAAACCATTCGGACGGCAAAGCCCATGGGGGCACTGGTATACTTATCAGAAGTCGCATCAAACACCACCTTTATAACAGAACTGAAATGGACTACCTGCAACCCACTTCCATAAGCATGCAATCCAGCCGCGGCCCCGTCACTCTGGCCGCAGTCTACTGCCCACCTCGTTTTGTAGTTTCTGAGGACCAATTCTTGGAATTTTTCAACTCACTCGGTAAGCGATTCATAGCGGCCGGTGACTACAATGCCAAGCATACGCACTGGGGATCACGTCTTTTGACCCCAAAGGGCAAACAACTTTACAACGCGCTCATTAAGCCGCGAAACAAGCTCGATCATGTGACTCCGGGTAGGCCTACACACTGGCCAGCAGATCCAAATAAGCTACCGGATTGACTTCGCAATAACAAGAAAGATTCCAAGAAATAATATTACGGCCGAGTCACTTGCAGAACTATCATCTGATCACTCTCCAGTTCTACTTACTCTCTGGCACCGACCACATATAACTGAGCGGCCCTACAGGCTGACAGGCAACAGGACCAACTGGGCAAGGTACGCGAAATATGTTTGTACTCACATGGAACCAACTCAAACAGTATTCACCGACGAGGATGTTGATCGCCTGGTCAAATCGATAGAGGAAACACTTGTTGCTGCAGCCAAGGCCTCTACACCTCCAGACACACACAAAATGACAAATCATCGCAAGACAAATCGTGAAATCGAACAGCTAGTACTTTAAAAACGAAGACTAAGAAGAGAATGGCAGAATCATAGATCCCCAACGGCTAAAGAACATCTAAAAATAGCAACACGTAAACTAACCAGGGCACTTAAACCCTAACTTATCAAACAACTATCGCCCACCAGCAAAAGGAACCCTTTGTGGAAAGCACACAAAAGCATACAGCCACCGGCAGAAACAATCGTTCCACTGCGAGGTCCCTCTGGAAGCTGGATACGCAGCGACGAAGATAGAGCTAATGCGTTCGCCGATCACCTTCAGAAAGTATTCCAACCAAATCCTGCTAGCAACTCATTTGTCCTCCCTGTAGTAACTAAAAGCTTGCCCCCTATAAATCCAGAAACATTCAGCCAAAGTGAGATAAAGATAACAAAGTCTACAGTCAGAGCCGACTGAAGCGCAAAAATTCTCCAGCCCAGCAAAGAAATCCTAGGTCCGTCTCTAACTAATACAATTACTTGTAATTAATATAAGTTATATAATAAGATTTGAATAATTATTGTTAGTCTCACAAAAAGAGAAGATCCAATAAATAACGCAATAAGTTTGGAAAAAAAAAAAATAAGCATTGGTGAGCAAGACCGCGATCGTTTGCATTCTGCAGGTGCTAGGTCATTGACCGGGTGGATGATTTGGCACTCGCGGGCGTCAGATACGGAACTGGAGCTCCATGGTATCTTCGGAACGAGAATATACACCGAGACTTACAAATGAAACTTGTCATTGAGACAATAGCAGAGAAGAAAGTAAAATACAATGAAAAACTAACCTCACGTCCAAATCCCCTTGCAAGAAAACTTATTCGATTATGCAGCCGAAGCCGACTGCACCGGAACGACCAACCAGCCCAGCGTTAAATTTGTTAGTCCACACAGCACGAATCATTTCATAAAATGATATTTAGTTAGTTTAGAATAAATTTGAAAACTTATTGAAAACTTGAAAACTCTTAAGTAAAAGGGAAGATTCAATAAATAAGCAAAACATGAAAAAAAAAGTGTGGGCATGTCCGGTTTGGCGGCTTTAGGGCGTTAGAGTGGGCGTTCCAAAAAGTTTTTTGGTAAATGTATAGAAATTGACACAACTAATAAAATTATGAAAAAATATCCAAAAAATTTTCAAATATGTGGGCGTGGTAGTTTTGAGCAGTTTTACAGCGTTAGAGTGGGCGTGGAAATTTTTATTTTTTTTTACAAATCGATAGAAGTCGATAGAATTATGTGAAAAAATATCAACACATTTTTCAAAAGTGTGGACCTGAAAGCTTTGTGCGGTTTGTGGGCGTTAGAGTGTTCGTGGCATCATGGGTCTAGAAACTTCCGTGTTTGTCTCTAGACTCTATATGCGGAATCTGAACCTTCTAGCTTTTATAGTTTCCGAGATGTTGACGTTCTTACGGACAGGCGGACACGGTCAGATCGACTTAGCTATTGATGCTGATCAAGAATATTTATCCGTTATATGGTCGGAAACGCTTCCTTCTGCCTGTTACATACTTTTCAACGAATCTAGTTTACCCTTTTACTCTACGAGTAAGGGGTATAAACACAGTAACAAGTTTTTATACGACGAAAACAACGAAATATATCCACTACAATACATAATATATTGTATAATATAATATATTATATTAGACGTTTTATACAACCATATAAATAGCATAAAAGAAAGTGTTTTAAGAAAAAAAATAAACATAGTGCCAAAATGTATCCTGTCAGAAAACAAAATTAGCTCCTGAAGTGAATTTATATCAAACCGAAACGTAACAAAAAAACCTACAGACTACTAAAACTAGAAATTTATCCATAACTTTCACATTTATGTGTATAAAATCGCAAACATTGTTCATTGTACACAACTATATTTTGTATCACCAATACGGTCAAATATTATATTTTGAGAAAAGGTTCATTAAACATATCCGGAAATTAATACTCTACGATCAGTATTCTGCGACGTTAAGGTCATCTGCAAGCAAGAAATCATCAAAGTAGAACAATGCCAAATCTTTATTTTTAATACCAAGACAATCAACGTCACACCTGTGTGCCGGGAATCATTTGTAATCGGTCGGCCATAATAACTTTTGCCAACAGTATGATCAAAATTAATGGTTCCCGAGCCCAATATACAGAGTATATAAAATTCGGTAACACCCGCCTAGCTAACATGGAATGGTTTATCACCCACGTAAATTCAGGAACACGGCACATTGTTAAAATGCTGAGATGCTACTCCAACAGCGTAATACTACGTTGCAATGACTAGGCAGCAGAATGTGAATTGCAACGGAAATACCCCTACATGAGCACTACCGTATACATATATTGAAAACGAGTCTTGAATACAATTAGCGTACATTAAGTTTTGATTAATAAAAAGAATTCAGTTTAGTTCAAGAATCACCAAAGAGGAAGTTTATTTCTAAAGAATAATTTATTTTTTGAGAAATACCCCAAGCCGATCCCGCCCATTAACCCCAAAAAACCGAGTGCAAGTCAAGGTATTTCGTCTTATCGAATGTAAGACGCAACTCTGTATCCGAACCTTCCAGAATCACCCAATGTGTTGAAGGTCGCCGGTTGGACGCTGTGCAGTCGGCGTGGCTATCAGATAGTTTCTTCCACTAGGGGTGGGGTGCTGGCCAAATATTGATAACGTCGCGCCGTCGTCGTTGCAAACTGCAAACCCTCCGATAACTCCCGCACGATCACCCAGCATAGTCCGTTCGAAAGTCGACCACATTCGCTCGAACTTCTGCTTAAATTTGAGGTTAAGCGACTAATTTTTTGTTCGAACTAAGTATTAAAACATGTTATGCATAGAGTACTTACTGGGCAATAATGGATAACTACTGCCTCTGTTTATTAAAGATTAACTATACGATTTACTTATTGTCATACTTTTTTAAGACAGATTGTAAATAAAAAGAGAGAAAAAAAGAAATTGGAACGAGTGGTTAATTACGCGGTCCATGGCATCTCTCGTGGCAGTTTCGTTCTGCGACTCCGAGGATGCCTGACGGCGAAGGTGTCCAAAATTCCTGGGCATTTACGTAGGTCCAGGTCCAGGTCCGTAAACAACTGCTGACCCCACACCTTTCACCAATGTAACGCTTTGTCGGCCGAGGGAGTAGCGACTGCGCTAGGGAAAGCCGAGAAACTTTTTAAATAGGTGTGTGATCCCGTCAATGCCAGAACTTGAATCGGCTACGCGAGTTTTTGGGTTGTATCTCAACTTTATAGTCAGCAACACGTGGCGAAGAAAGGGAAGAGAAATAAAACATTTACAAGAAAGTTCTTATTTTTCCGCCACTTATTGCCATTGCCACTGGAAGGGTGGCGCAAGGCTGGGCGGTTTTCGTTAGAGTAGAGAAAAACCCTTTCTACCACTGCAAATTCTACCGAGTGGAATCGCAAGTCACAGAGAAACTTGTTTTTTTTTTACCATCCTCCACTGACAGAAGCTCGTGGCTAACTGGCTTTCCGGCAATGACAAGTCTGTCGTTGACTCGAGCGGAGGCCACAAATTTTTCAGCCGATGCTAGCTTTCGGTCGTTTAGAAGGGAAACGGCGGCACCTGCACTAGGATGCTGTTGAAGGTCGCGGAAAGGAATAAGCCAGTGAGTGTCGAAGCGGACATACGAGGACGACTTATTATTATTATTATTATTATTATTATTATTATTATTATTATTATTATTATTATTATTATTATTATTATTATTATTATTATTACGACTGGTTTTATTAACGACAATAAAGTTCGTTTAATATTTGATTGCTGGCGGTTTATGTCCTCTATGTCTTCATATTTGTTTGCTTTTAAGACTATTCCAAGCATCGTTCTGCAGCTAGCTACTGAAGGTAAATGAATTAAAAGTAGTCTACTGGAATAAGGAGGTAAAATAAGGCTGGCAATTCAATTTAGGCGACGCAAGGCAAACAGTAAGATTTTTGGAGCGATTCAATGCGGACCGAGTGGACTATGTATTGTGGACTCCAAACAGGTGATCCGTACTCGAGAATCGGGCGGAGTAACGAAATAAATAAGTTTTTAGTCAAGTAAGGATCATCAAATTCCTTAGACCACCTTTTTATAAAAACAAGCACGCCCCTGGCCTTGTTGACAATAGACGAGATATGGTCAGAAAATTTTAGTTTAGGGTCCAGAAGAACCCCAAGATTATCAACCCGTGTTATTCTGTCCAAAGAGCGCCCCCGCTAATGTGTAAGTCGTGTGTATTGGGTTGACACGACAAAACGTCATAACTTAACACTTAGTATGTTATCACGCCACCATATTTGAAAGCTTTATAGATCGGATTGTAAGTCCAAATGGCCCGTTGCGTCCTGCCATTCAGATAACTTAAAGTCCAAATCGCCTGATTTGATTCTGGCACTCCTTTGGATCTCATGGTTATAAATGGTCAGTATATTCCGGTAGGCATCCCAGTTCCCTTCTCTTTTTGCTTTGTTAAAGAGACGCCTGGTCGCTTTCCGTAACTTCTGCACTTGGTCGATCCACCATGGAGCATCTTTATCCCTCTTGGCTCGGCCAAGGGAGCAGTTTTCTCTAAACGCGTTAGTAAGACTCGAGTTAATATCTTCTACGGCGGCTTTCCAGTTCTGGAATGGTACGTAGCTTCTCGGTTACCCTAGTAACTGGATCTTGCAGTAATTGAACCCTTCCCAGTTCGTATTCCGGGGATTGCGCTTACCCTCGCTAAATTCTAGATTAAGCCCTATGTTAAAACTAATAATTCTGTGATCTGGCATTGACTCCTCAGGAGTCGCTTATATGCGAAGCCACTGATCTGCTGGACAGATCCAGAACCTCAGATCTTACCCTAGTAACAAATGTCAGAGCATTGCCGACATTTAGGATTTCTAGATTGTTATTCAAGATAAATTCTATGAGTGACTCACCTCTTTGATTCACGCCGTGATGTGCACTTGCATCACATCCAATGATGATGGGTAAGTCCATCTTCATACAGTGTTTACCCAGTGCAGTGATTTCGGGCGGTGGGCATGCCTCGTCACAGTCTTCTTGGCTGCTCCCACACCTTCTACCACGATCGGTACACAGTCCCGCGTGAAAAATTATGTAAGTATATAATAATGAATACTTCTACATGCCAGGATACAGGCTCTAGGGCTAGAAGCCCAATTGCAGAAGACCGTTGATCCCATATTACCTTGGCGTTCTTCACGTACAGTCCTTTTATTCCCTGATTATACCAGGGTTCCTGTACGAGGGCTAGCCCAAGATGTTGCTTGGTGAGCATCCATGCTAGCACGGACGCCGCCTTGGGGCGATGGATGTTCACCTGAGCTATTCCTGTACTCCCGACCATTAGATGATCGGCTCCATCGTCGGCGTTGCTAATTTGGAGATGCCCAGATCACCTTCCGCCGGTATCGCTTCTTCCTTACTTAGCAGGGGTAGTTCCATTCCTAGCTCCTGAGAGGATATAGGGGTCTAATCCCCCCTCTGGATGATGGTCGCATCAAGATCCTCATCATCCGCCAGATCCTCGCTGGATTCGGAGAGCAGAGACTGGTGAATTTCGAAGAGTCTCGACCCGTCTTGTGCCGGCTTTGATCGCCTTGGCCTTCTTAAGACCACAAACTAAGATGTCTTCAAACCTGAAGCTCAGCTTGTGGTCGCTAGAAATAATTTTAACACATGAGTTGTCATCAATTCCAAGGCTGAGGAGAGAGCCACCACCATTCTTCCTTGACATAAGACGCGTTCTCAGTGACCAAGTCATTTCGTTTTTTGATCAATTCCATGATCCACTTTGTGGTCTTGTCTCCTGCCCTGGGGCAGAAGATGGTGATGGTGTGATGATGGCATGTCGTCGCCCATCTTTACTTTCAGGGAGACACCGCTCCACTTCCTGAGGCTGAGGACTGCTACTTGCAGCCACTCAGCAGGTGACCCACCCTGGCCCATCCTCTAAACCTAATTGGAGAATCCCAACCAGAGAGGACTATCTCCTCCACTAGTGCGTCCTCGAGCTGTGAGAAGCCCTCACTGCTGAGGACGACTTTGGGGTACCCCTCTCGTACGACCGCAACTTTAATGGCCCCAGTTACGGCCGCATATGATGGCTTGCGTACCTCAGTTGCCTTTGCAGCCCTTGAGGTATTTGGGCCATCGAAAGGTGCAGTCAGTGGCCTGCTCTTTTCCACCTTCTGCCTCGTAGGCGTCATTGTGGAGTTTGCCCGCTAAGAAGCAGAGTTGGGCCTTTGCTCTAGCGGCTGCGGTGTCTTGGCCCGCGACAAAGCTTCCACAGGTGACTTGCCCTGCTGAAGGTAACGAAGATACCACTTTGTTCTGGACCCGCTCAGTCCCTTACGGTTAGGGTCAGCCCGGGCCCCAGGCTGACCAAGTTGCGGTAATGGGTTTTTAGCCCGACCCGCTTGGCCGGCTTTGACCGCAGTCGAGTGACTCAGTGTGGCTGCTCGATTCTTCCCTCCCTCATCTGGGCGTTCTTGTGCCGTTGGCAGACTCTGATTAGGAGCACACTTAGGATTAGGAGTGTTACCACCGAAGCAGGCCGCTTCCCGTCAACGAGACGGTCCTTGAACTGTCTTGCGACATTTCCCGCAGTCAAGGCCTGCGGTATTTTAGCATTTTTGGATATATTTTTCATGGTTCCCACGAGTTGCAGAGAAATAAGCGGTCCACACGGGCAGAGATCCGCAGTACGCAGGTAATGCTTACCAGACCAGGTGGACGCCACTTGCACGGACTCTCCGTTAGCGACTGGGCTAGTTGTTTCCTAGGCCCCCAGCCTGGCAGACTCTCAGCACGGGTCGAATGACAACTTAGTCCGGCCCGGAGATGTGGAAATTGAGATCTACCAGCTCCAGCCCAACTACGATTAGTCAGCACTCTTAGCAGAGACATGACCTAACTAGGAGCCTGTTTCCAGCCGCCTTCGCGTGGAGAATGTAGTTGCACTCCCAGTAGTGTGTCACAATTACGGTGCGCACCACCAGGTGATTGATCCCCTTGTGATACCTACTGGCATGGCGGGCAATTACTTAAATGGTTAAATCGGAATTAAGACAGTGAAAAAGGTGGCAGTTCTGTTGTCGGAAAACCTCTGCTTACTGTTAAATGCAAACAGTCTTGGATGCAATGCAATTTCTGCCTTTCTGGCTTCAAATCAAGAAATTGCAAATATAAACGACATTTTTTCACGTTTATTGACTTTGCCAAAAACGAAAAATTCCGATGACAAAACGATAGTTAAAAATTGCGAAAACCAGAGCACGCAAACCTAATATCGAAACATTTTGCCCAAATCGAAATCGAAAAAAAATACGATTACCGGAGCATGCCTGTATAAGAACAATCAAAACCTTCAATATCAATACAAACAATCAAACTTACTTCATCAAACTCAACATACAACGGCAACCAATCTGGAAATCTAGCAACGGAGTTCGGGTTTATTGTAGCTGTTCTTTAGCAAAAATGCTTTCTAATCGATCTTTGAAGTTAAGCGTTCTCTTTTTCGTAGGAGTTTTCTTCCTTTTAACTATCTTCCATTTTTATGCATTGTTTTATTTTAGCAATGTCAGGTCATTGTCACCAGGGAACAGTGCGTGGCTTGGTAAAGTTAATTTTTTGGTGAATGAGAACTTTTAGAACTATCTTTTTTATGTTAGCTGTCTCTTGTTTAATTTTAGATCTTAGAGTAAACCGTTGTAAACTGGTAAACTAGATTCGTTAAAACATATGTAACAGGCAGAAGGGGAAGGGCTTCCGAAATTTATAAATATTTATATTCCTTATCAGGATCAATAGCCCAGTCTGCCCGATGCCCGTCTGTCTGTATGAATGACGAGATCTCGGGAACTATTGAAGCTAGAAGGTTGAGATTAAGCATACAGATTCTGGAGATTTGGACGCAGCGCAAGTTCGTTAACCTCGCCCACTCTAGCGCCAACAACTTTTGAAAAATGTTTTGATATCTCTGTTATTGATATGTTTTGATAATAAATCTTTTTTTTAGTTCTATACATCTATTAATCTATTTATCTATCTATCTATCTATATCTAGCCTATCAATTGAAGTATTGGTAGCTGTTTTGATTAAATTTGTTTATACCCTGATAGACGAGTGTCAAACGTATCCAAGACAATATATAACTTTTTTTCTTTTCTATAAATAGACGCGATATAAAAAAGAGAACAGGAACGAGGAAATGAATATAATGTAAAATAACTATATTAAATATTACTGTTAGTAGGATCTAATTATGTAATAAAAAAGTTAAAATCGATTGCTTTAAGAGCGGCAGAGAGTCAAGATTGCAGATAATAGGATAAAGTCTATTATAGTCAGAACATAAAACTCAGTAAGGGTCATGCAACTCATAGTTCGATCTACAATGATTTAAGAAGATAAGGAGTATATAGTTTCTAGTGAATCTACTTGGAACTGAGAAATTAAGCCGACTAATCAAGTCGGGACTCTCAACATCACCACGAATAAGCTTACAAATAAAGACTGTTCCAAGCATAGTTCTACGGTTAGCTAGGGACGGTAAATTAATTAAAAGTAGTCTACTGAAGTAAGGAGGTAATATACGGTTTGCATCCCAGTTTAGGCGCCACAAGGCAAAAAGTAAGAAGTTTTTTTTTTGACCGATTCAATGCCGTCCGAGTGGACTCAAGAATCGGATAGACTAAAGAAATAAATAAGGATTTAGTCATGTAAGGATCATCAAATTCTTTAGACCACCTTTTTATAAAACCCAGCACACCCATGGCCTTATTGACCACAGTCGAAATAGAGGGTCCAGAAGAACACCAAGATCATCAACCCGTGTTATTCTGTCCAAAGGGCACCCTTTTAGAGTGTAAGCCCTGCATATTGGGTTGACACGACAAAAAAGTCATAACTTTAACTGAGAGTCATTTAAGTTTAATACATTATCACGGCACCATATTTGAAAGCTGTCTAGATTGGATTGTAAGTCCAAATGGCGCGAAAAGTCCTGTAATTGCTTGCATCCAGTTTGCTACATTTTTTATGAAGAGGAATCTCAAAGGACTCTTTTCATATATGAGGGAACTGTGAAGATTCCAAAAAAGATAAGATGAACAGTTTCAGTAGGGGCTTGCACACAGCTTTCGCACTGAATCTGAGCACACAGCCGTGGATTCCGTCGGGACCTGGCGAATAGACCGGTTTAACACGCTGAAGATCGTTAAGCAGTGAGCTTTCGCTTATAATGGGGCAAAATATTAGATTCGACTTAGATACCGCATAAGAGTATGGCTTTTCGTAATAAGGTAACGTAACATATGATCTTTGAATAAACTTGGCGAATACATCGGCTATTGCCTGAACCGATGTTACCGTAGAGTTTTCAAAGAATAGCGAAGAAGGGTAATAAATTGTTTTTCGCTTAGTGTTAACGAAATTATAAAACTGTTTCGGATCCTGTGCGAACTGGAACTTACAACGGCTTAAATAATTCCATTAGCACTGAGCATTAAGCACGGTAAAGTGCATAGTGGAGCCATGCTGGGCTGAGAATCGGTATTTTTATATTTTGTATAAAGGTTGGACTTTACATTAAACCAAGGAGGTTTACAGATTGACGGATAGTGCATCGGAACACAAGAGTCAAAAATGATTTAATACAGCATTTAAACATATTAATGACATCCGTCATTATGTAGCAGGAGTAAAGATCGGACCAATTATAGCCAACTATAAAATTGTTTAGCCTTCGAAAATTTGCCTTGCGAAAACAGAGAATTCGCTTTGTTGACTTCTCTGAATTTATTTTTAATACCGAACCTATGTCGATTGCCACCTCGAAAATAGGATGATATGGATCTTCAGGTTGAGTAAGAGGTGCAACACACTTTCAGGACTTGTTACAAAACATAGATCCAACAGTCGACCAAGAGTGTTTGGAATATAATTAACTTGCGACAACGATAAGTCGAGCAAGCCGTCAATAAAGTCATGTTGTGCTAAAGGGAGAAGGATATTCGATTGTTTTTCTGGGGACCACATTGTGCCAGGTATATTAAAATCACCTAGAACTACCAATTGGTCCTTGTCAGACAGTTTATTCAAGATGGATTGGATAGCGGACTGATAGCGGATTCTGATTTCCTGGGAATTCAGAAGATGGCAGAATATACGAGCACTTAATAACGTAATAATAACTGATCTGTCGGAAAATGACAGCTTTACACATAAGAATTCTGAGTTACGGGACTCATCAAAAAGTAACTCCTCCGACGCGAGGGTAGATCTAACCGCAATTAAGACTCCACCTCCCCGTCTGGAAGGACGGTCATACCGTCTATACTATACTATACTATATACCTACGTGAGGGAAGTTTAATTCCCACGGGCCCCTTTTTCCTATCCGGCCAAAAATCACCCGAACATATGGTCGAAAAAAGCTCGTTCGGGACAGTTATCTTGAAAGATGATATGTCCCTAGCGTAACAGAAGTTAAAATTTTGCACTTTTATATTGTTGCCTTATGTTTTGTCTTGTATATAAGACAATACATAAGATGATGTTTGATCAGGGGAAAGTCAAGAAACGAAAATTTGTTTCTTTAGTGGAACCACCGAGAGGGGTTTTGGCCTTGTAGATTGTATTTCTGAAGTGCCAACTTGTGCCGGTAGTCCGGACTCGATGTTCCCTTGTAGTGGTAAGCTAATCGGGTCAGGTTGTATCACTGGTTGAGAAACCTGTGCAGACAATTCGGAATCGGATTGATCGGATTGCTCCGAATCTTTTTTAGCTACCGTTCTTAGCAACATTTGCGGATTTGCTGCGATTGACAACTGATCAGTTCTGGAAGCCTGTTAATCATTTGCCCGTGGTTGCGGGGCGTTCGCCTTAGGCAGCCTTTAACCAGCGTCTTTTTTGCGCTTTGGAGATTCATTTAATAGCCCCAGCTATGAAGCTATTTTGCAGTAGGCCGGAAGCGTGCGTCGACTACTTCACACCTGCAATCATTGAAGTTGCAAGGCAGACTACAGCAAACCCTCACAGTCATAAGAAGGCCTCCCATTTTAAGCTTGGAGGCTGGGACTTTCTCAGCCACAAAAGACGCCTCATAAGACTATACATCGCGATAGGAGATCCTATCATTTACCGGCAATATTCAAGTACTACTAATATACAGCCCCGTCTGCTAGCCAATAACCGTAAAGCAAACCTGGATACCTTATTAGAGAGTATTGGTCCAGATAGTAATAGTGGATTCTCAATATAGAAACTCACGAGAGGCATAAAGAGACAGCCTTTGTTTCAATCACCAACTCAGAATCAAGGCATCTGGCAACTAAAAGCTTTGCAACCCAAAAAAGCCCTGCTTACGATGGCATAGACATCCGAACTGCGAAATTTCTACTACGCAAAGGAATGCTTGCTCTTGTAAAAATATTTAATGTCACGCTATGTTTAGGTTATTTCCCCAGGCAATTGAAGCGTGCGCGCATTGTAATGATCCCCCCGCAGGTAACAGAACACATCCCACAACACCAACTCGGTTTCAGAAAGTCTCATGGTTGCCCCGAACAAATTCATTGCCTTGTAAAGCACATCACGCATGGCTATGAGCACAAGCGTTTGATAAGGTGTGGCATGTAAGTCTGCTATATAAAATGAAAGATCTCCTCCCAGGAGCCTATTATGCCCTTCTCAGCTCCTTCATCGGTGATCGGACCTTCGATGTTGCAGTACGGGGCTCTCGGTCAAGCATGGAACACATTCATGTGCTTGGGCCCTTCCTGCATATCCTGTACACTGCTGACATGCCAACACCTGTCAACAACACCGATGAAGCGTCCCCTGCTCAGCTGATCCTGGCCACTTACGCTGATGACACCGCCATGCACCACCATGCATGACACCGTCGCACCTTTCAATTCGCTTCCAATGCAGTTCAGGAATGGCTGCATACAATCGAGCCATGTACTGCCAAATGGAACATAGCCATTAACTGCAATAAGCCGGCCTGTGACACATTTACCCTGCGACCTGAAACCTGCCTAGCTCTTCTCTTCGACGGAAATAACATTGAATACGTCTCATGCCACTGCTACCTCGGAGTTCACCTTAATCGGACGCTTAGTTGGAAGCCCATATCACGGCAGTTAGAGCCAAATTCTCATTGGAAACTAAAAAAGTGGGACTGGCTTCTCCACTCAAGCAAATTTCTCCATTTACCAACTAAGGCTCTCTTATTAAAAGCCATATTAGGTCCAACACTGACCTACGCCATCCAACTGCCTCTAAGACTCAGCTCGATAGGCTTAGAGTAATACAATAGCTGGGCTCCCCTGGTATGTGAGCAACCGAGTCATCGAAAGGGACTTAAAAGTTGTCCCACTGGGAGACCAAAAAAACTTCCACAGCAGCCGATATGTTAAGTTCAGAAGGAATTTAACGATTCCTAGTGACTTTAAGATTAATGAATAATAAATGATTTTTCAAAAAAAAAGGGTTATTTCATGTTGATTATACCAGAGTTATTCATGAACTGGTTATACAAATTATTATTATGTTCTAGCAAACATTAAAGATCAACAAAGCTTTACGTGTGTGGTTATCGATAACTTAAGATTTCTATTGATTAATGGTTTGTGCCTTTACTATGAGACTTTTAAAAAGTTAAGCTTTCCAAACAATCCGGGTGTTGTGGTAGTGATGAAATCTGTTGTTCAATATTTTGTTTGTCGTCTTTATCTAGTGTCCCAAAAAGCTATTTGTAAGTGGAACTTAGAAAGGTAAACAGTCCTCGTTTGTGTCGTTTCGTTGTACGTATGCCGTTCATTTCTCTTTTCATTTTTTCAAAAAGAAAGTTTGATAGAGCTATGTTTTTAAATTCCCGAGTTTCTTTAATAAGGTTGTTACATGTTTCTTCAATTTGTGCTATGTTAATTGTGAGACAGTGATGCATAAAAGTAGTAGAAAGTTGTATTGTTCCTGATTCAAATAAAACGAATCCTTGATTGTTTTTAATAGGGTTTATTGTAAATATTATAAGTCCAATGATTAGGTTGTGACAGTCGGCTGGTAATATTTGATAATATTCATCATCATTTTTTCTTCATAAATTTGCCTTTGTAATGTGTTCCATTTTGGCATCTATTGATTTCGTTATAATGTTTTTAATCTATTTGTTTAATTCTGCACGTTTTCCAATAGGGATTTTTAGATTTTGAAAGTGTTATGGGGCTTGTCTATATTTTGTGTCAATTTAATAATTATATCCGTTACTCGTAGAGTAAAAGGGTATACTACATTCGTTGAAAAGTATGTAACAGGCAGAAGGAAGCGTTTCCGACTATATAAGTATATATATATAGTGACATATTCACATACAAAACCACATAACGTAGAGTAAACATATTGAAAAGCCGCATCCAGATCATAACGTAAACAATAAGTGACCACCATGCTAATGTGGATCAAATAACAAAAATATCCACTCTGCATTTTGGTTTAATTATATTGACACCCCCATACTGTATGCCATCTGCGCAGTATGCATTCTAATAAACAAATTCTTTGACAGCGGCACTTAGCCATTCTTGTAAACAAATCTTAAAGTCTGCCTGCTCTCTCTGAGGCTTCTCCTCCACTTAAGAATCCAAGAGCAATGCTCTCTCAAAATACTTAAGCATCTAAGAGCAATGCTCTCCCAAAAACACTAACATATTCTTTAAGCACAGAGGCTTCTCCTCATTTTCACTTTCATTTGATTTTTAGTCTTAAGCTGAACGTTAATCAATAAACAACACAATCGATCCCGAAATTTTGATTCGTTTTATTTTGGCAAAACTCAATTTTCAGCGTTGGTCTTAGTTCATATTCGGAACGGTCCATTTAATAGACTCAAAACTATTTATTGCAACCATTGATTTGCAATTATATATATATATATATATATATAATTACAACTTCGCGGTTTGTTGGTTTATAAAAAAAAGTATTTTTATTGATCAAAAACTTAAGCGAATGTCGGAGACAAATTCACGTCTTACACAATTGAAGTATGAATAAAATCTAAATCTAATTTGCAAAGCGAACGCTTAGCAAACCCTTGGCTGAGCTTATTTACTTCTTCATATTGAGCGTACATAGGCTCTCATTTATGTTTACGTTAATTAGGCGCTCTCTTGAGTGGATTGCGCATGGATATAGATCAGCCGAGTTTGAGCTACGTGGAAAGTTTTGACCCTTAAAGCTGTGTTAGCAGTTTTGACCCTCTGGTGGGAGTCGCGAATGCGGCTGCGGATGTTTATGTCTGTTGGATTGGGTGCCTTCTTGAGTGGATCACTCATGGGTACTGATCAGCCGAGAACTTGAGCTGCGTAAGCGGTTTTGACCCTTTGGTGGGAATAACTGATTCGGCAGCGGATGTTAATGTTTACATTAGGGTAGGCTGGATTTGTTATTGTCACCAGAATTTGGGTTCTTATTGGATACATGATTTTATGACTTATATCCTAAGGCATTCTATGATTTTGTGTATGGCTGTTCCTATGTGGTTATGTATGTGTGTGTGTGTGTAAGTATATGTGGTCTTATACTATGGCACATATGCTACTTCCCCATCCTTTAAATTTAGCCTGTCCTCAGGCGGATATTCTAGGATACAATACAGGATTAGTATCAAATACTGTATTTATATTTTCTGTTGTTGTGTTATTTTGTTGTTCTATTTGTTGTGGATTCTCTTTTTTATATTTAACAATTAGTTTTTTGGGAATGCCTTTATATTTATAAATAAAATATAGTATAAGTGTAAGTATTATAATAGCAAGTGTAGTTAATGTAATAATTTGTAATGTGTTGTATGTATTAGTGTGTTCTTTAATTATTTCTTTAGCATTTAGATATGATAATGGTTCTAATTTTGTTACATTGTTATTGATATAGACCGTTTGTGTGTAGTCTAGTGTTGTGCTTGTAATTAATATGTTTTCTATTTGAACAGAACAATTAAAAGCTTTTATTATATTGTCTCCTTCTATTATAATTTCTCTATTAATTATACAGTTTTAATTTAATACAATTTTTGATAATTTCCAAGTTAAAATTATGTTTGGTTCTACATAAGTTATTCCAATATTGTTATGTGTTTTTGAATATCTGCATTCTGTTGGTATTTGATTTAATATTCCTGTAATACATTGGTTTATTATTGGTTTTCCTGAGTTTTGTTTGTAAACTTGATTATCTTGAATATAATATTTATCATTTACATTTTCTATAAGTATATTATTATCTTTGTCTGGATATGGTACGATGATAAAAATGTGCAGTTTTTATAATGTCTCTAGAAATATGGGAAATAATAAGTATTTCATTTGCATCTGATTTTAACCACGTAGAAGTTTTTATATTTAGCAATTTTTCGGAATTTACATGTGATAATGGATCATGTCTTAATAATTTGGGATTAAAAATACCAAGTCTTGTTAATTGCATACCAAGTTCTATATCTTCAATGTATTCGGTAAACTGTTGTAAATTAAATACTAAAAGTTCTAGTCTTCTGTCACCTTCACTTATTGCGCTTAAATGGTTGAATACTTCAATGCCTCTATTGACTACTTCTATAACTTCATTCAATTCATTAATTTGAATACTATGTTGAGAAAGATCGTATATTTTTTGTTCTAATTCTTCTTTGTCATTTTGATCTAAAGTGCCAAAAAGGTATTTATATGCGGTACCTATAATATTAATTAAACCACGTTTATTGCGTTTTATTATTCTTATTCCATTCATTTCTCTGTCTAATTTTTCAGTTAAATATTGGATTTGGGCTATAGTACCATATTCTTCAGCTTGTTTAATTAAATTTGCAAAAGTTTGTTCGGTCTTTGTTAAGTTTACGGACAAATAGTGATATTCATAGTTTATAGGTATATTAATTGATCCTGTTTTAAATATAAGATATCCATTTTTAGCTTGTATCGGGTTCACCTCTAGGCTTTGACCACGGACGGCACGGATGAAACATATTATGAGTGTTATTATAAATAACTGTTTAATCGGACCCCACTTGATTTTCGAGAGTTGAGCTGGAATTGTATTTACTTTTATTAATTCTCTTTTGTTTTTTAAATTTAGATTTATAATGTTCAACTTTTCTTCCTCTATTTCTTTCTTCGTAATGTTTCTCATCTATTTGTTCTACGTGTCCTGTTTTCTTAAATGGGTTAGTTGTTTTACTTTTTACCAATGGTGCTTGTTTATATCTAGTATCTACTTCATAGGTATGTCTATCTTTATTCAACTTATATATTTTTGATTGTTTCTCTTTTTGGGTGTCATATGCAGGTGTTCCTGCATAAAGGAAAATATCAGCTGGTGTTCTCCCAGTTGTATTGTGTTTAGTTTTGTGGTTATATACATAGAGAATAGTTTCAAATTGTGTTATCTTATTTTCTGGGTCGGACTCACTATTAATGATTCTTAACTTTTCATTGAGTGTTTTATGGAATCTTTCAATGTCAGAAATTCCATTTTTACTTGTTGTGATATTTATATTCACATTCTCGGACCTAAGCCATAAATGTAACGCGGAACATATAAAAGCTGAATCTTTATCGGCCTTTATTTCGGACGGTTTTCCCATTTCATTGAAAATTTTAAGAAGAGCTCTTTTTGCTTCCAGCCAGTCTCTACTACTGACTTCAATCAAAGCGGCATATTTTGAATAAATGTCAATGCATGACAGGAACGTTTTATTATTGATTAAATAAAAATCTATAACATATTTTTCTCTGGGATTAAAAGTTTCTGGTGTTAACTCATATCTTAGTTTAGTATCTCTATGTTCTGTTTTGGATATGTTACATACTTCGCATTCATTAATAATGTTCTGTATTAACTTTTGGTAGTCTGGGTAATAATATTTTTCTTTAAAAAGGTTAGTTTGTTTCTCTATTCCTGGGTGTAAAAGTTCTCTGTGACTTTTTATAATTATTTCTTTAAATTCGGAATATGTTTCAATGTCTTTTAATTTGATGTTTGATTTCATAACTTTAGTTATGTTATTCGGACTGACAATTTCTATGTAAGCGTTTTGAAATGTAAGGAAATCTATTTCGTTATGAAAGAAAATTACGCTTCTTTTGGTACATAAGTATTCTTTAATTAATTCCTTGGCATGGACATTTGTCATTTCTATGTAATGAATTTTAATTTTTGTTTTATGAAAGTATCTTTTAGTTTCTACGTTATTATTATCGTCTTTTATAAATTCTATCTGCCTGTTGTAGTAATTAATTGGTCTTTCCGTTAAGGAAATATAAGATTGGTTATCTTCTTGAGCACTGTGAATAGTAGCTTGTGTTGGTAACGAAATGTTACTGGAGGTTTCTCCTAGGAAGTTTTCTTCAATTTTTACTCTCGATAGAGCATCTGCTACATGGTTTTCTTTACCAGGAAGATATTTGATATGATAGTCAAATTCATTTAATTTGATTTTCCATCTCTGAAGTTTCATGTTTGGCTCTTTAATTGAATCAAGCCAAACTAATGGCCTGTGATCACTATGGATCTCGAATTTTCTACCAAATAAATAGGACCTGAAGTATTTAGTGGCCCAAACAATAGCAAGGAGTTCCTTTTCTATTGCGGAATAATTAACTTCATGTTCGTTCAGAGTTCTACTAGCATAGCATATAGGTTTATGCTCTTGTGATAATACCGCGCCTATAGCAAAATTGCTAGCATCAGTAGTTAGTGAAAAAGACTTTTTAAAATCTGGGTGTATTAATATGGGATCGGACGTTATTAACACTTTTAATTTTTCAAAAGCTAAGTAATAGTCTGAATCTTTGATATTTATTATTGAGCCCTTTTTTAGTCGTAATGTCATTGGTTTTGCTATTTTAGCGAAGTTTGGAATAAATTTGCGGTAAAAACCGCAAAGACCAAGAAATGATTTTATTTCCTTAGTGGACTTTGGTATAGGGAAATTCACTACGGCTTTAATTTTTGCGGGATTTGGTTTAATACCATCTGTTGTAATTATGTGCCCTAGGAATTCAGTTTCCTTTTTTAGGAATTCGCATTTATCTAGCTGTAATTTTAAATTTGCTTCTCTGAGCTTTAAGAATACCTTTCGCAAAGACATTATGTGTTCTTCCAATGAAGTGGAATACACAATTATGTCATCCATATATACGAGACAGTTTTTGTATATTAAATCTGCTAAGAGATTATTCATGCAACGTTGAAAAGTTGCGGGTGCATTTTTTAAACCAAATGGCATTCGAGTATATTCAAAATGACCATTTTTGGTTGAAAAAGCTGTCTTCGCTATAGAATTTTCATCCATTTGTATTTGATGAAAACCTTTTGCGAGGTCAATGGTTGTAAAGTATTGGCAATTTCCAAGCTTATCCAATATTTCATCCATTACTGGTATTGGGTATTTGGGTTTTAAATTCATCAATGAGGACTGATCGTAGTTCAGCCCAAGTGTTGCACTGTTGTAGCTGGGATACTTCTTGTGCATGTTGGGACAGCTGCCTCTCGATGGCACTGTAGAGTACACTATGTTGCCTCTTGTCTGTTGTCGGGTATAGGGACATCACGAAGTCCACACGTCTCACAAATGATGCCAGTTCTCTTGTGGAACCGTCAAATGTTGAGATGTGACGAATCTGGCCCAAAGCCTGATTCAAATGTAATTCAGATAGAATCATAATTTGTTCGCTGGGTTGTGCCATGTTGTTGGCTATAGTTGATTTTTCTTTGAATCACTTGGTAGATTGATACCGGGGTTTTATTTTATTTATTTAAAATTCGCACACCTTTGTAGCAGTCCAATCAATGCTAGATGGGCTACACAACACTGACCTGGTAACAGTCACACCTTTTATTTTGGTGGGTCACACTTTAATGGTCACTTGCAGTTTTTTAATTTATATTTGTATTAATAGTATCCAACATCGAGAGTTAGATAACTGTTCACAAATATTTTGTCACATAAGTTCTTTTGCGGATCTGCTTTGTATGAACTGAAGCACAAGCGAAACTTTGTTCGTCACGAGTTGCGCTTTATTAATCTCGAACTAATCTATTAGCTCTAAGAGATTATGTTCACACGCGGATCCTACCGACTGCGCCAATTACAACTTCGCGGTTTGTTGGTTTATAAAAAAAAGTATTTTTATTGATCAAAAACTTAAGCGAATGTCGGAGACAAATTCACGTCTTACACAATTGAAGTATGAATAAAATCTAAATCTAATTTGCAAAGCGAACGCTTAGCAAACCCTTGGCTGAGCTTATTTACTTCTTCATATTGAGCGTACATAGGCTCTCATTTATGTTTACGTTAATTAGGCGCTCTCTTGAGTGGATTGCGCATGGATATAGATCAGCCGAGTTTGAGCTACGTGGAAAGTTTTGACCCTTAAAGCTGTGTTAGCAGTTTTGACCCTCTGGTGGGAGTCGCGAATGCGGCTGCGGATGTTTATGTCTGTTGGATTGGGTGCCTTCTTGAGTGGATCACTCATGGGTACTGATCAGCCGAGAACTTGAGCTGCGTAAGCGGTTTTGACCCTTTGGTGGGAATAACTGATTCGGCAGCGGATGTTAATGTTTACATTAGGGTAGGCTGGATTTGTTATTGTCACCAGAATTTGGGTTCTTATTGGATACATGATTTTATGACTTATATCCTAAGGCATTCTATGATTTTGTGTATGGCTGTTCCTATGTGGTTATGTATGTGTGTGTGTGTGTAAGTATATGTGGTCTTATACTATGGCACATATGCTACTATATATATATAGACTTCTATATATTCTTGATCAGGATCAATAGCCGAATCGATCTAGCTATGTCCGTTTGTCCGTCTGACCGACTGCCCGTCTGTCCTAATACAAGTTATCCAACCAGCACTTAGCCACCCTATAAATAACCAAACTTAAACAAAACACTTGTCCGAAAATTTTAATTTCACAATGCTGTGAAATAATTTCAATATAAAGCTTTTATCCTACAAAATTTTGAAATTTCAAGAAAATTCTAAAGAAAAGATTCTGGCCGAGGTTGAGTGGATTAGGATTATGATTTAGAAGATCATTCGGAATCGGGAGGAGATCGTTCAAATTAAAAGATAAGCAATAAGAAGAGTAATAAGAGTATATAATTAAACAGTAACAATTTTAACTGGTGCCCATCGTGTACTTCAAAAGTTCTAAAAAAAAATACTAATGATAATAAGTTAAATATACAACGGATCTCGCGCCGCCAAGAACTCATATTTTTAGTGGATAAATCAAAACATCCACATTAATCCAACGACATCTAACTACGACAGTGATCATGGAAAAACTTAATTGGAAAATTATTAATGCAATAATCCAATTAAGAATTTAATATATAAAAAGTTCGACTGAATGCTTAATACAAAGACACTAAGAATAATAAGAATCGGACTCAACAACAAACACCATTAAAACCAAACCAAAAACTATAACCAAAAATAAAAAATTCAACACCAAGAAGAAAGGAAGAGCTGAGGGCAATCCCCCGTCACAGCTTAATACAAAAAATTAAAGGAAGACACAAGCAGATAATAATTGTCTTTAAAAAAATTTATGAAATAAAAGCAAGTTACAGGAAATACTATAAACCTTTAAAATTAAAAATTACAACATAAATTTTAACAATTAATAAAAAAAAAATCTGAAAAATTTAATAAATAGTTACAATGGCAACCGGAGGTTCAGCGCCAACCTATTCTGCCGTCGGGATATCCAGCGCCACCAATCCGACAATAAAATTAATTAACCGATTATCTGATAAGGTTTGTATCATTCATATCGGCTTTGAAGGACGAAAACAAGCGTTGCTTTGGGTCCCTAAGCTGTTGAAGGTTAGCGTTCCACCTTGGCACTTTGGCTTTGTGGATCACTCTTTTCGTTCAAGGAATGCTGCAGTTTGCAGCTGCTCGTATGACTTTCGTCATTTGTGCGACCTGCTGATTTAGGCAACCTATCGTCCAATATGCTGCTAATTTTTCGAAACTTTCATTAAGGCGTTTCCAGTTTGCTAGGTCTGTCCCGTATTTAGGCAGGAGGGGTAAGGTATTACCGGGACGGTGTAGGTGTGTTTATGTGGATGGTTATGGGAAAGTGGTCACTTCCATGAAGATTATATAATATAGACCATAGATATCTGTGGAGATATCAGTGAGATATCGATGTGAGTGAAAGTGTTGTGAGTTGAAAGGTGAGTCGGGGAACCGTCGTTAAGAACAATTAGGCTGTTTTCAAGAATTACGCTTTCAATTTTTTTACCCCTTGTGTTTGTGCGCGGCGAACCCCATAAAGGACTCCATGAGTTTAGGTCACCCAGGAGTATTGTGGATCCATTAAGGTTTTGTAGAATTTCTGATATGTCAGAGGATGAAAAGATTTGACTTGGTGGGATGTACGCATTAACAATATCAATGACCTGTTCAAACTTAAGCTGCAATGCGGAGCAGAGTATGCTGGAGTTAATGTTACGGTATGTATGTGGGACATTCCTTTTAATAAGATCACCAATGCCTTCGACTTCTCTGTTGCAACTTTTCTTACTTGACTTCTTGGCGACGACTCCCCTCTATCTTCACGATCTGCAACTTCTTCTTCGATCATTTCAGCCAACTGCTCTCCTGATCCTATCGATAGTTTCATGCAGTGCTGCCACCTGTGCTATCGCGCTGCCATCACTATCATTATTTACACTTGGTCATCCTGCTCATCATCGTCTGTCCCAGACGATAAGTCATCCTCATTGTTCTGAGCATACTTCCATACTTAGCTCAATGTTATCAGCACTTGTATGCGTCTTTTTGGGGCCTTCTCCTTGGACAGCTTTACGAACTCCATATCTGCCATTGCGTTTTGCTTTTATTACTTCAAAAGGTCCTAGAAAAGCGCTTGCCAACTTTTTCCCAGCAACAAACTGAGTACGTTTTACTGCTACAAGATCAGATCAGGTTCTTTGTATACAACTTCTCCTTTACGTTTCTTGTCGTGCTGTTTTTTAGAAATATCTTGAGCCTTCAGTATTTGTTCCTAAACCGCAATATCTGCCTCTCTTTGTCAAATTCTTCAAGCATTTTATTTTCCAAAAGTTCCAATAGTCTGGCGTTGGACTTATTCTGCATTTTTACTCCAAACATTATCTCAAATGGTGACTTCTTTGTAGAGCAACTTAAATGGGAATTAATAGCTCTTTGCACTTGTGATGTGAACTTATACCACTTTGAAGAATCTTCAGTCGACAATTTAGAAATAATAGATAAGATAGATCTATTTATTCTCTCTACCTGCCCATTTCCTCTGGGAACTCCAGTTGTTGTTAAGACATGCTCGATTCCATTTCTCTTGACGTATTCTTCAAATGCTCCTGGCCATTTCCATTTTTTTTTTTGCAAAACTTCGTCAGCTCCTGTTGATTTTGTAGTAAAAATCCACACGAATTTTGAAAATCCATCAACAAGTGCGAAGATGTACTTATATTGTTTCACAGACGAGTCCATCGGAACTAAGTGATCAGAATGCAAATGCAAAACGGCTGAGATAGTTCACGTCCTCACCCGCACGATGCTCTGCCTTGAAGTCGAATTCTGCCATATACAAAATCCATTCTGATACCTCTCGAGGAACGTCTTTCTTTTTGATGGTCTGTGTAAGCGCTATGTTGTCAGTAATAATGGCGAAATTTCTTCATAGCTAAATAAGCAGCCTTTACTTCCAAAATATAACTGCGCCTTCCTGATTCACTTGGACTCGTCCTTTTGCTCAAATAAAATATGGGGTGCAATTGATTTTCAATATTCTGCAGCAATGTGGCACCGAATCCGTCCTTTGAAGCATCTGTGTGCAGCTCCTTTGATGCACCTCTACAATTAATCCTTAAAACAGGTTCTTCACACAATGCACTCTTTAGATTCTCAATAGCTGCGTATTCTTTAGACTCCAATTAAAAAAAAGGCATGCTAGATTCGTTGAAAAGTATGTAACAGGCAGAAGGAACCGTTTCCGACTATATAAAGTCTATATATTCTTGATCAGGATCAATAGCCGAATCGATCTAGCTATGTCCGTTTGTCCGTCTGACCGACTGCCCGTCTGTCCGTATACAAGTTATCCAACCAGCACTTAACCACCCGATAAATAACCAAACTTAAACAAGACACTAGTCCGAAAATTTGAATTTCACAATACTATGAAATAATTTCAATATAACAAATATTTCAAAAAACAAATTTTTGAAAGTTCAAGAAAATTCTAAAGAAAAGATTCTGGCCGAGGTTGAGTGGATTAGGGAGGAGATCGTGAACAGTTTTAAATAAAAGATAAGCAATAGAAAGAGTGTCTTGTAATAGTAAAAATGAAAAAGTCTATCACCAATAAAATATTATATTATAATAAAATAAAAATTGTATGTAAATTTTGAGTAGACATACATACAGGATAAATATTGTTCATTGTCAATTGAATAAAATTCGATGTCGTAAAGGTCTCTTGGGTTATAGGTCTCTGAGGTTATTTGAAAAATGGGTGTCGTTGGTCTATGGTTCTGCTTTTGCAAGATTGCAGATTTCTCAATCATTAATTTTATTTTGAATTAATTTATTATAGTTGGAAAAATAATGAATTTCTTTAAAAAGTCGTGTCATTTTTCAATACCACGGTGCAATAATTTTATGAGTTGAGTAATAATAAATTCTTTGAATTCGGCGTAAGAGCTTATGTCTTTTAGTGTAAAATTGTTACGTTACTGTTTGGGTTAATAGTTTTTTCCTGATGCGCATTTTGAAAAATGGAAAGGTCGCTGTCATTATCTATGTAAATTGCGCTAGTGTGATTTAGAAATATTTTATTAAAATGTCTTTTGCTTGTGGTAGTAATTTCAGTGTACATATTTTAGGACAATTTTAGTTTTTGTGAAATATTTTGATATACGTATCTACTTGGCTTATGGCATCTGTTATAAATTCAATTTGTCTATTATAATGACTTATAGTTTTTTCAGTGATCGGAATATAATTTTGCGTTACTTTCTGATGCACTGCGCATTGTTGTTGCTGTTGAAATATTTTCTTCTTCGTTATCATATTTTCTTCAATTTTAACTCGAGATAAAGCGTCTACTACATAATTTAGTTTCCTTCTAAATATTTTATCTTAAAGTTGTAGTCACTAAGTTTTATTCGCCAACGTATTAATTTCATATTAGGTTCCTTAATGTTATTTAGCCAAACAATTCTGTTCGTGGTCGTTTAAAGTTTTGCTTGCAAACCTAATTGGTTTGTTATTTTGTGATAGCACGGCTCCTATGTCAAAATTGTTAGCATCAGTAGTAACTTGATTTATTTTTGTTTAAATTAGGGCAAATGAGAAGGGGGTCACTCATGGACAAGGATTTTTCATTTTTGAAAGTATTTATTATATATATATGTTGGGTTTTATTATATTATTATTAACTTTATTCGTACATTAAAACAAAATTTTAGATCGTCTTAGAATTATAGACCGTCTTTGTCTTACGGTTAGGTCTTCACCCTCTTCTTTGTCATCGTATTGCTGTCGCTCTCGTAGCCACAGAGGCAGAACGCACAACTTACTTCTTCCACAACTCCTTAGCTAACGTCGTTCAGCACTTCGCTCTCGTAGCGTTGCGCTCCTCGTTGATGGCGAAATCGCCACCTCGCTAATTCGCCTTTTTTTCATATGTAGTCTTTGCTCTTCTTCTTATCGTCGTTGTCTAGTAATCAGCTGCTTCATACTAGTGGGTTTTGGGTAAACTGCCAAAAACCAATCCCACATATATTTCGCCGAAAGTAAAAGAAAGTAGAAATAAAACGATAACGGTTCTTATCAGGACTAAACCCGTGCGTGTGTTTTAATCGGTTTGACTTTGTTGCCTGACTTGCGTGGGGTCAGCTAGGAAAGGGGTAGCAGGAGTGCATGGGTATACGGTTGGAGACGGGGTCAGGGGCAACAACAAGAAGGACATACAACGTAGCCAGTGCCGCCCGCAGCAGCACACACGGTCCCCACATCTTTCCTTGAAATATCCTTGCTGCAAACAGTGCAACGTTTGAGAGAGGGAATATCAGTGAACAAAAAACAACAACATTGATAGATTTTTGTGCAATGGAAAAATACAGAACATAAGATGGATCGGAGGCATACAGGTGGCGCTAATCTGATGACGCGCAGTGTATAAGTTAACTAAAATAAATACAAACAGCTAACTAATCAATAAATAATAAGGAAGAATTGCCTTAACAATAAGTAACACAATATATAACAAGAATGCAACCTATCCAAGCAATCCAACCTAAAAAACTGCAACAATGTAATACATTGTTTAGTTCAATAATCTAAACATCCGCTCAAGACGTCGCAAATGCCACCAACATCGTCCGCTGTGTGTTTTGCGTGCGCACTTTTGGCCCTTGATGACAAATCGCTGACACTGCAGATCATAATCAGTTCAAGCCAGATCTGCAGAGCTCTGCCGCGTCAGCGCCTAAAACCCACAGCTAGCAAAGGTATTCTAAAATCTTTTCTGTTCAGTCACAATTTGGAGTTGAATAAATTCACATCAAAATAAAATTCTATTTTTAAATTAAAGTGTAATATAATTTATATATAGAATTATTATATAATATATATTTAAATTTTTCTCCTTATTTGACGCAAGTTAATAGGGTGAGAGGTTTTGCTATTTTTGCAAAATATAGAATGAACTTGCGGTAATATCTGCATAAGCCTAAAAATGATTTAATTTCTTGAGGTATTTTTGGAATGGGAAATGTTTCCCAATCGGCTGAAACATCTTAAACATCATTGACTCAGTCGGGCATGTTTCGAATCGAATTCTTAAACGGTGTACGATTGCGATTTTAAAATCGCAAAATCAATGCTCGTAAAATTTTTGCGATTTGTAAAACGGGTATTGTTGTCTTAAAAAAATCTTTTTTTGTTAAAATTATTAATTAATTAATAATATGAAAAATTAATTGCGAGCATAGGTATTAAAACGGTTAAAAAGGTGGCCAATCTGTTGTCAGGAAAACAGCTTAAATAGCTGTTTACTGTTGATTGCTAGCAGCAAAATTCTGCTTTCTCCTGGATTCAAAACAAGTAATTGGAAATACAAAAGACATTTTTTCACGTTTATTGGTTTTGCTAAAAAATAAGTCAGCTGTTTGAGCAGCAAAAAACGATAGTAATAATGTTGCATATTTCGTAATCTTTTTATATAATAATTCTATATATATATTTTTTTTTTTTAGAACAACTGGATCGTATTGAAGAAGGAATGGATCAAATTAATGCAGACATGAGAGAAGCAGAAAAAAATTTAAGTGGAATGGAAAAATGTTGCGGCATTTGTGTTCTTCCGTGCAATAAGTTTGTATATTTTACATTTATATTTATTGCATATAGGGACTCAAAACATAATTAGATAAATTTATACAAGAAGGTCGGCGATATTAAACGTTTGTAAAGCTTGTAAATTTTAAAGTGACTGTGAGGGCACGGATAAATTTTACTGCACCTCAGCTGTGCAGCAATATCATCGTTATCTATGCAGATCAGGTGCGTGAGCATCTAAGATCTCCCTCTTCGCGTTCTCTCTCTCTCTCTCTTTCTCTCTTGTACTCTCAGACCTACACATTTGGCTTAGCGTTCTGTTGTTCGCTCTGCAACTCATTATCGCTCAATATCATTCGCTTTTGTTACCTATGCACGTGCGCCTTGATGCAGAATCTCTTTATCTGAAACCAATAAACTCTTATAGACCGTGCCTTTTCATTGCACAAAAATAGCTTAAAGAAAGCCTATTAGCTCAACACTTGGTGACCCCGACGTGAGTTCTGCATAAACAATAAATAATGCAAATCTTGCAAAGCTGTTTAAAAATAATTAATTAATTCGCTGTTGTCTCTGAGTGCGTACCTTTTAAATTATGGAAGGTAATCAAAACTGTATAGAGTGTTCACGTGACCACTTTTTTTATTCTCAAAGAGAGAGAGAATATAACTTAACAAAAAACAACAACATTCTCGAATTTTCGTGCAATGGCAAAATACTAGAAATAAGAAGAAACGGAGCCGTGCAGGGTGAGCTAATCTGATGACGCGCAGTGTATGTATTGTATATATAGCAAATCATATAGTGCTGTTTAAAGCTTTAACTTTAATTGTATGGCTGTTGATGCATAGTGCGTTGTACAATAGTTTTTTTTTTAGCCAAATAACGGAAGTTGCCGCTAATTCTTCTTTGCGCTCATCTTCCCGCTTGCACCGAATTTAGAGTCGCTGTTCCTGCTGTTTTGTTATTGTTCCTGTTGCCAATGCCTTCTGAAAATTCTGGTAACGCTGATGCAAACAGGGCGGCATTTTTGAAGCGGAAGACGGCTGTAATTTATACTCGAGTGGAACGTTTAGCGGACTCCATATCACGCTTTGCAAAATTTTCATTTGATGAGTCCGTTCTTTATGTGGGATTAGAGCTGATCGATGACATTTTAAAATGCTCAACGAGCTCAAAGAACAGGATTTTGTGCGAAATTTAAAGTAATTTGAGTGAGAAATTTTCTTAAAATCAACGGTTAGGGGAGAGATTTGAAAGCGCGTCTCGCAACTAAACTCCATCGCAGCGTTCATTTCGGCATAGGGCAACGTCGCCCCTCTTGAGCATCTAAAATTATCTAAAAATTATGTTTACGACCATAAAAAAGTAGCCATCCTGACCTCACAAACATAGAAAAGAGTTGATGCATCTACGATGTCTGAGGGACACTGCGCTGGTAAGCATTCGCTCACTTCAAATATATGGCAACTATGATATAGCACTGGACTTCTGGGACTAAGGGCAGTGCGCTAAATGAATCGGAAGAAATCGCTGAATGCATTTTCGGCCAAGTATTTGTCCATGGGAGGAACATTTGGAGGACCCAGTGTCCAAAAATTCAATTCCGACGTGGAAATCTATGGAATCGTTTCTTTAGCAGCGATGCAGGACGCTGGAGAGCATGAAGTTTGCCATGGCAAGCTTTGCGCCAGGTAGTCAGGAAGGATGTAGTAGAACATCTGATTGCGTAGGTCCGTCCTTCTTGCCACAAGGCTCAGTCATGCGACATGAGTCTTCTGCAATGCTTCTGGGCACTCAAGACTGGGCATCAAATGAGGCAGTGCCACTCCAGCAATTGCCATGTGTGCGGATCTAAGCACCACTTTGTGCTTCATCTAGGAAACTCGGCTCCGACTTCACAACATAAAAGATCACAGGCTGAAGAAACGCTTGGATCTGACCCGCATAATGCCGAAGAACATTTTTCATTCCCTAGAACGTCTGCAGCTGTTCTTGCACAGGATCTTGGTAAAGATGTTGTGCTCCTAGCCAACGTATTAGTGACGAACCGTACACGAATCTTTGTTCCTTGACGTGCTCTGCTCTACTCTGGATCTCAACTGCACCTCATAATATCCCGATTCGCAAATCAACTTCATATTAAGAGGACAAAATCGGCAGCGTGTGTCACCGAAATAGTTCATTTTAGTTTTGAGGCAGATGGTTCGCAGTAAACATTTCAATGCGATCTCGAACGTCTCAGTAATCGACCAACTTTACTGCTGTTATTGCCTGCAATATAATTGAAAGTTCTTGAATATAGACATTTGCAGCTGGAACATACCACAAAGCATTAAGCTCACGGACCAAGTTTTACCGTTCTTAACGCATTGATTTACTGATTGGCGACAGTCTCTTCTACGAACTGCTTTGCGAATGTCAAGTCAAGCTTCCGCCAGAATTACCACTAATGCAAGAGTCGCGGTTGGGAAGGATTGTTACATTAAGGAAGAAGCCAGTGCTAGAAATTCGTCAAAGAGCGTCTTTTGAAAAATATTTCCACACTGAAGGATCAGAACAGCCATCTAGCTCACGTGCCTCACTTGCACCCTTTGTTGACCAAGATGACCTTCGGCGAGTATATGGTCAGCTGGGGAAGTCTTCGTTGGATTCAGTGACCGAAACGCAATCAGCGTCCCGAAAGATCAAGGATAATATAGCAGCGGAATCTGCTGCCCGTTAGGAATTCTGTTCAAGACCACGCTTCCAAAAGGGGGAGTATGTCGCGTCACGCACGACTCCCACCAAAGGGCCAAAACCGCTTACGCACCTTAAATTCTCGGTTGATCAGTATCCATGCGCGATCCATTCATGAGAGCGCCCAATTCATATAAATACATAAGAAAGCCTCTTTACGCTCAACATATAAAGAAGTAAATAAGTCTCGGCCAAGGGTTTGCTAAGCGTTTGCAACTTACAATTAGATTTAATTATTTCGCTCTACAAATGAGACGTGAATTTTCTTCGCTTCCACACGTGTAATTTTATTTGAATAAAAATTATATTTTGTTCTTAATAAATTACCATATATATAAATATAAAATATATAAAATATAAAATATAAATAAATATATAAATTGTAAGCTCTTATTGTTTAATTATTATTATTAATTAATTATTATTATTGTTTAATTATTATTATTTACCTATTTTCAATAAAAATGTCTAAATTGTTACAATATTGATTAAGATTTTCTGGAGTTATCTTCCACGTTACAAGTATATTAGGCTTAATGTATTGAATGTAAAGTGGTTTACGATCTTTATGAAAAGTACACGTTGGTGTTTCGTGTCTAATTATACTTGATAAGCCATAGTTTTTGATGATATTCCTTCTTTGTGTATTTTAAACATTATTATTGTTTAGATAAAATTTGGCCTCTGTATTTTCATCTATAATTTTTCCATTATGGTCAGGTTAAGTGGTGATAAGGTAAGTGGCTGTTCAATTGTATTTATGGGAATAGGAGACATAAGGAATATTTCGTTAGTAGCGGTGCTATCCCAGGCATACAATTTTTTTTTTTCATTAAAGTTTTGTATTAAATATTCTTAGTCGTGTTAGTTGTAACCCGATTTCAATGTCTTCGATATATTTAGTAAAATGTATAATGTTAAATATTAAAAGGGAGATTTTTCGTTCTTTTCCTAAAGATTTTGAGTGGGAATTTACCATTTCATTTCTACTTTATTTAACGCTAGACTTAATGCGTTGCAATCCGTAACAATTTTAAATCTCTTTCCCTGATTCTAAATCTTCTTAATGCATACACGATGGCCAATGTTTCAAGTTCAAAACTATGATATTTGGCCTCATCCTTTGTTGTGGCTTTCGAGTAATAAAATATAGGGTGCCATTTCATATCCTCTTTCTTTTGCAATAACACTGCACCAAAACCTTGTGCACTTGCATCTGTATGTAACTCTATTTCATCCTTATAACAATATAACCCTAACACTGGAGCTTCCACTAACTTTTTCTTAAGTGTCTCAAAACATTCTAACTCTTTTTCTTCAAACGAAAATTCATTGTCTTTCTTTAATAAGTCATATAAAGGTTTTGCAATCGTTGAAAAACCCTTAATAAATCTTCTAAAATATGAACACAATCCTAAAAAGCTTCTGACACCATGCTCCTTATCTGGTACTGGAAAATCTCTAATTGCTTCTATTCCCTTGTCATTGGCCTGTATTCCCTTACTTGTTATTAAAAATCCTAAATATTGTACACTCGATTGCAGAAACTCACATTTATCCATTCTCAGCTCTAATTTGTTCCTCGTCAACCTGTCAAAAACTTCCCTAAGTACTTCCATATGTTCCTTAATTCCTTTGCTAGCTATCATAATGTCATCCATATATATAATATCTTTATCCTGCCTTATCATATCCTCGAAAATTCTATTAATAAATCTCTGAAAGACCGCCGGTGCATTTTTCAGCCCCATTGGCATCCTTAAAAATTCAAACTGTCCTAAAGGCGTCATAAAAGATGTATATTTCATTGATTCCTTATTTACAAAAACATGAAAGTAGCCATGTTTAAGATCTAAGTTCGAGAATATCGTTTTATTTACTAATCTATCCAACAGATCATCAATCAATGGTAAAGGATAATTATTTTTGACCATTGTTTTGTTAAGTTTTCTGTAATCAACACATATCCTTAGGTCTCCTGTTTTCTTTTTCACTAACACTATCGGAGATGCATACTCTGAATCACTCGGTTTAATAATTCCGTTTTTTAGATACTCATCTAAGATAATCTGCAGCTTTTCTTTTTCAGTATATGCTAATCTTCTAGGAGAACAACTAAACGGTTTTAGGTCATTTAATCTTAATTGTATTTCGCACCGAATCTCCGGTTCATTCGGTCTTTCTTTATTAACATAACAGTTTTCTACAAAGTCAATAAATTGACATTTTATACCATAATCCACCTGATCACCTATTTTGTAATCAATTGAGTCATCTATTACATTAACTTCAAACATTTCCCTCTCCACTTTGCTTATTTCAGCATTGACAGCTTTCTCTAATTTATTTTTAACCGTGTCACTACTCATTTGACTTTTACTACTACCTTGACTAACACTATCGCTAACTGTTTTATTATTGTTGTACATATTTTCTTCCTTTAACATTTTATCGCTTTTCTTGTTACATCGACTTTCAATTTTATCCACTGTAATCATTTTCAAGGTGTCCAGATTCAAGATTAAATTACATGCTTCCATAAAATCTCTTCCCAATACTACATCATGATTCATAGACTCGTTTGCCACCATTATTAAATTAAAGTGTATTTTATTCAAATTTTTCATAATGTAACACAATATTTTTCCATATGTTTTCAAGGGACTTTTGTTTAATCCGTAAAATGAACTTAAAACTGGTACTCCAATAACATCTTTGGGTACTTTACTAATTTTTATGAACGAAATGGGGCTTCCCGTGTCTATGAGGCATGCTGTAATAAATTTTGATTTAGCATTGTTCATAAAATTAATTTCAAAATATCTTACGTAATTGTTTTCATCCCCATTCTTGTTTTTTAGGCACTTTGCTGCAAAGTGCCCCATCTCACCACAGGCATAGCATGACCCTTTTTCGCGCTTTGGCTTCCTGCACTCTTTGGCCCAGTGTGCTGCTATTATTGTTCACCGATGCCACCTTCTTGTCTGCTTCATCCACTTTCGGTAGTTTCACTTCCGCAAATGCCTTCTTTATGTGCTGGATATCTTCAAAGCATTGGATACGGGCTTGGTTACGTAGCATTTGATTCGGAATACCTTCAATGAGGAGCGCCACCAATTCTTATTTATCCATGTTTATTCCATGTGCAAGCATCACCTTATCGTCTGCATAAGCAACAAAGCTTTCGCTCGCTGTCCACTTTCGTTCCTCAAATTTTCGCCTTGTTTCTAACTTCGACTTCCTCTCACCAAACATTGATATTAGCTCAGCCGCCAACTGCTCCGTTGGTAGCAATACACGTTCTGGATCTGCATGCAACCACATGCATGCTTTTCCTTTTATCTTACTGACAATCAACATCTTTATATACGGTTCCTTTATTCCATAAACGCTGGCTATGTTTTTCACCTGTAAGATCCATTTGCGCGCACATGTATCTCCCGAAAATTTATTTACTGCCTCGGTTGCCATACGCAATAATAAATCCATATTTTGCACAGCTTGTCCCACTGTATTTCGTTTATTCTTGCCACATTCATTGTTCATTTTCTCACCGCCGCCGTCTTCGCTGTCGCAAACTTCGTTTTCGTCGCTATTCCCGTCGCCGCTGTTGTTGTTGCGGGCGCCGTCTGCACTGTTGTTCTTGTAACTGCGTATCCCGCTCTCCAGCTTCGCTGTCACTTTCGTCGTCTTTATGCTCTCCGTCTTTTCCGTTATTTCTTTTTTCTTTTTGAACATTATTATTGCTGCTTCCGTCGAAATCTTCTTCCTCGCTTTTTAATAATAATTTCAATTGATTTCGCTTTTCGTTTTTTAAATTATTCAAACGCAAAATCAATTCTCTTTTTGTTCCCGTGGTTGGTTCTTTTACTTCACTCAACCATCCTTTCAATTGCGCCGTCGATGCATTGCTTATATTCATTTTTTTTTCTCTTTGGCTCGTGATCGGCCCACTTCTGATATTGTAGGGGTATTATATATCCTCTTAATTAACTAAAACACACAAAGACAGGAGTTGGACTCTTTGATTTATTTGTTACTTTCCGTGTTCAGCTTTACCATTCGACTGACTCCCTCTCAGTTTGCGATCTGCCTCTATGCTTGTTGCTACAGGGCCGATGTTGCGAAACAGAGAGAATGCCACCCGAAAGCGAACAAGTACTTAATGTTTATATACTATGTTGCTATTATGAACTGAACTTATGTATGTGTACCTCTAGCCTACTACAATGACATTATTAAGACTATTTAGACTGCTAATTTGTACCGTGTGTTGTGATAGGGATAAAATATGTTGTTCAATATTTTGTCTGTCATCTTTATCTAGTGTCCCAAAAAGCTATTTGTAAGTGGAACTTAGAAAGGTAAACAGTCCTCGTTTGTGTCGTTTCGTTGTACGTATGCCGTTCATTTCTCTTTTCATTTTTTCAAAAAGAAAGTTTGATAGAGCTATGTTTTTAAATTCCCGAGTTTCTTTAATAAGGTTGTTACATGTTTCTTCAATTTGTGCTATGTTAATTGTGAGACAGTGATGCATAAAAGTAGTAGAAAGTTGTATTGTTCCTGATTCAAATAAAACGAATCCTTGATTGTTTTTAATAGGGTTTATTGTAAATATTATAAGTCCAATGATTAGGTTGTGACAGTCGGCTGGTAATATTTGATAATATTCATCATCATTTTGTCTTCATAAATTTGCCTTTGTAATGTGTTCCATTTTGGCATCTATTGATTTCGTTATAATGTTTTTAATCTATTTGTTTAATTCTGCACGTTTTCCAATAGGGATTTTTAGATTTTGAAAGTGTTATGGGGCTTGTCTATATTTTGTGTCAATTTAATAATTATATCCGTTACTCGTAGAGTAAAAGGGTATACTACATTCGTTGAAAAGTATGTAACAGGCAGAAGGAAGCGTTTCCGACTATATAAGTATATATATATAGTGACATATTCACATACAAAACCACATAACGTAGAGTAAACATATTGAAAAGCCGCATCCAGATCATAACGTAAACAATAAGTGACCACCATGCTAATGTGGATCAAATAACAAAAATATCCACTCTGCATTTTGGTTTAATTATATTGACACCCCCATACTGTATGCCATCTGCGCAGTATGCATTCTAATAAACAAATTCTTTGACAGCGCCACTTAGCCATTCTTGTAAACAAATCTTAAAGTCTGCCTGCTCTCTCTGAGGCTTCTCCTCCACTTAAGAATCCAAGAGCAATGCTCTCTCAAAATACTTAAGCATCTAAGAGCAATGCTCTCCCAAAAACACTAACATATTCTTTAAGCACAGAGGCTTCTCCTCATTTTCACTTTCATTTGATTTTTAGTCTTAAGCTGAACGTTAATCAATAAACAACACAATCGATCCCGAAATTTTGATTCGTTTTATTTTGGCAAAACTCAATTTTCAGCGTTGGTCTTAGTTCATATTCGGAACGGTCCATTTAATAGACTCAAAACTATTTATTGCAACCATTGATTTGCAATTGGCGCAGTCGATGTGATCAGTGTTAAAGTTCCTTGATGCGGTAACCAGATTTGCCAATTCCTGTGTTCTTTTTGTTCACTGACAAAAGTACCACGCTAACGGGCACCCACGTGACAGTTAATATCGCTTTAAGTTTTTAATTAAACCTCGACAATAAAGTGAAACCGAAAAATCACAATTTGCCTAAACAAACCTGAATTTATTATCAGGAAGACGCTATTGAATTTGTGAGAGGCTGTAAATCCAATTGGTTACCTCAAAGACCCCAAAAAGCTATGTGCAACCCTTGTGAAAATCAAAACCTATCTTAAAAAAAAAAAATTTAAAAATAAGAATAATAAATTAATAAGCGAAAATTAAAACGTATTAAAAATAAGAATAATTAATAAATAAGTGAAAATTCTATTTGATAAAAATTAAAAATAAGAATAATAAATAAAAAGACAACATTTTAAATTAAACAAAATTAAAAAAAAAAAAATACACGATAATAATAATATAATAACTAAATAATAATAATAAAAAAAAATAAATATATTATAAAAATAAATAAATAATCCAAAAATCAAAAATGGCTCAAGAACCAGCAATTGTGCCACCACTATCAGACAGCAACATGACCCAGGTTGCCTACCAGATTGGCAATGTGGAGAAATTCAACGGTGATCCAGGCTCACTATACACCTTTGTGAGTCGAATTGATTACATACTGGCTCTTTATGCTACCGGAGATGAACGCCAACAGCAGATCATATTTGGGCATATTGAACGCAGCATCAGCGGAGAAGTTATGCGCTGCATTGGAGCCTATGACATGTACACCTGGCAGCAGCTTAGAAGACAATTGGTACTCAACTATAAACCCCAGACCCCTAACCACGTTCTTTTAGAAGAGTTTCGAAAGACCCCATTTCGAGGCAATGTACGAGCATTCCTGGAAGAAGCAGAAAGCCGCAGACAAACACTTACTAGTAAGCTTGAATTAGAGCAAGATCTTGAAGAAAAGACTTTTTATTTGAAATTAATAAAATCCAGTATAGAATCACTAATTGAAAAATTACCTACACACATTTATTTAAGAAAAAATAACCACAACATACCAGATTTGCGATCACTTATAAACCTTTTACAAGAGAAGGGCATGTACGAACAAATCATACAAGTACACATGTCCAAAAACAAAATTTCTCTGATAAGCCACAAAAGTCCTTTAATCAAAATACTAATCAGTCTAACAATATCAGAAAATATCCAACACCTTTCCTACATTATAATTCACCAATACCATATCAAGCTCCACAAATTTATCAAACACCACCAACTAATAACCCACTTTATCGTCATCCAATACCCTACCACCCTAATCCAAACAATGTTTTTCAACCAAGCCAACAAAACAATGTTTTTCAACCAAGCCAACAAAACAATGCTTTTCAACCAAATCAACGTACAAACTTTACACCTCGACCAATTTTTAACACCAATCGAAACAATGCATTCGATCAGAATAGGTTCGGACAACAACCCCAATATCAAAATCAACAATCAACACAAAATTCAAGTTCCTATGTACCCAATCGACCAATAAAACGATTAAGACCAGCTAATAGTGGACAGACTGGGATGAGTGTTGGCGAAACATTATATCAAGAGGACGCTTTTTATCAGCAGTGTGTTCCATATGACTATTTTTATTATCCAACTTACGACCATTCAGACTATTATCCAGAAAATCAATATCAAATTGACGAAAACAACCAAAATTTACAAAGAACACAACAGTTACAGCAGATTAATACAGACGAGACAAACAATGACAACCAAGAACCCAATGTTGAACAGGCCGAAAATTTTAAGCCACAAGCCTTGGAAAACCCCAATATATAACAATTAAATACAAAGAAAATAATTTGAAATGCCTTATTGATACCGGATCAACAGTTAACATGACATCTAAAAATATATTTGACATACCAATCCAGAATACTAATACTCTTATTCATACCAGCAATGGACCGCTCATTGTCAACAAAAGTATAACCATACCTTCAAAGATTTTGTTCCCAACAACAAATGAATTTTTATTGCACCCTTTCTCTGAGAATTACGATCTTTTATTAGGAAGAAAACTTTTAGCAGAAGCAAAAGCAACAATAAGTTACCGCGATCAAGAGGTAACTCTTTACAACAACAAATACAAATTAATAGAAGGAATAGCAACACATGAACAGAGTCATTTTCAAAATGTAAATATGATACCTGACACCATGCTCAGACAGCCAAATAAAATTTCACCCATTTTAGAATCAGACCTATACAGATTGGAACATTTAAATAACGAAGAAAAACAAAGATTGTGCGCACTCCTGCAGCAATACCATGACATACAGTACCATGAAGGTGATAAGTTGACATTTACTAATCAAACCAAACATACTATCAATAAAGGGCACAATCTACCACTTTACTCTAAATACAGTTACCCACAGGCTTATGAACAGGAGGTCGAAAGCCAAAGACAAGATATGCTAAATCAAGGTATTATACGTACCAGTAATTCACCTTACAATAGCCCCATCTGGGTGGTTCCAAAGAAACAAGATGCATCAGGCAAACAGAAATTTAGAATTTAATAGACTACCGAAAATTAAATGAAATAACAGTAGGAGACAGACACCCAATCCCAAACATGGACGAAATCTTGGGAAAATTGGGCAGATGTAATTACTTCACAACTATAGACTTGGCAAAGGGTTTCCACCAGATCGAAATGGATCCAGAATCAGTTTCAAAGACAGCCTTTTCCACCAAGCACGGTCATTATGAATATTTGCGCATGCCATTCGGATTAAAAAACGCGCCAGCCACCTTTCAACGGTGCATGAATGATATTTTAAGACCACTCTTAAACAAACACTGTCTTGTGTATTTGGACGACATAATTGTATTCTCGACATCCCTTGATGAACACCTGCAATCGCTCGGACTAGTTTTCGAAAAATTAGCAAAAGCCAACCTTAAATTACAGCTTGACAAATGTGAGTTTCTCAAGCAAGAAACCACATTTTTAGGACATGTTCTAACACCAGATGGAATAAAACCAAACCCTGAAAAAATTGAAGCCATTCAAAAATATCCAATTCCCACTAAACCAAAAGAAATAAAAGCTTTTCTTGGACTGACAGGATATTATCGTAAATTTATTCCAAACTTTGCAGACATAGCCAAACCCATGACTAAGTGTTTAAAAAAGAACATGAAAATTGACACTACCAACCCAGAATATGACTCTGCATTTAAAAAATTAAAATATCTAATATCAGAAGACCCAATTCTTAAAGTACCCGACTTTACAAAGAAATTCACTTTAACCACAGACGCAAGTGATGTCGCTTTGGGGGCAGTACTGTCACAAGATGGACACCCACTTAGCTACATTAGCCGAACACTTAATGAACACGAAATAAATTACAGCACAATTGAAAAAGAACTCTTAGCAATTGTATGGGCGACAAAGACTTTTCGACACTACCTACTTGGAAGACACTTTGAAATATCCAGTGACCATCAACCATTGAGCTGGTTGTACCGTATGAAAGATCCAAATTCAAAACTGACCCGATGGAGAGTAAAATTATCCGAATTCGATTTTGATATAAAATATATAAAAGTAAAAGAAAATTGCGTGGCGGATGCTCTGTCCAGAATAAAACTTGAGGAGACATATTTGAGCGAACAAACCCAACATAGTGCAGAAGAGGACAATAGTGATTTAATTTTTATTACAGAAAGACCTCTAAATACATTTAACAGACAAGTTATATTTTCAAAAGGACCACCAGACATTAAAGTTACGAAATATTTCAAAAAACACATCACCCAAATATTTTACGACATTATGACCAGGGAAAAAGCCGAACAATATTTGATAGACCATTTTTGTGGTAAGAAAAGTGCGTTGTATATTGAGAGTGACGCTGATTTCGAAGTCATTCAGGCCGCACATAAATTAGCCATAAACACCAAATATACAAAAATCCTGCGTAGCACGATTTTGTTAAAAAACATAACCACTTATGCGGAATTTAAGGAATTGATCTTGACTGCTCATGAAAAACTTCTACACCCAGGCATACAGAAAATTACTAAACTTTTCGGAGAAACTTACTATTTCCCTAATAGCCAGCTACTTATTCAGAATATAATAAATGAGTGCAGTATTTGCAATCTGGCAAAAACAGAGCACCGAAATACAGACATGCCAATGAAAACCACACCCAAACCAGAACATTGCCGCGAAAAATTCATGATAGACATTTACTCATCCGAAGGCAAACATTACGTTAGTTGCATAGACATTTATTCGAAATTTGCCACATTAGAAGAAATAAAAACAAAAGACTGGATAGAATGCAAAAACGCGCTTATGCGCATATTCAACCAGCTTGGCAAGCCAAAGTTACTAAAGGCGGACAGAGACGGCGCATTTTCCAGTTTAGCCCTCAAGAGATGGCTGGAGAGTGAGGAAGTCGAATTGCAGCTTAACACAACAAAAACTGGTGTGGCGGACATAGAAAGACTACATAAAACAATTAATGAAAAGATTCGCATAATCAAAACATCCGATGACGAAGAAACCAAATTGAGCAAAATGGAAACAGTACTTAACATATACAATCATAAAACCAAACACGACACCACTGGACAGACCCCTGCACACATATTTCTCTACGCTGGACAACCAATATTAGATACCCAACAAAACAAAGAAAACAAAATAAACAAAATAAATAATGACAGAGTGGAGTACGAAGTCGACACAAGATACAGAAAAGGTCCACTACAGAAAGGCAAATTAGAAAATCCTTTTAAGCCAACAAAAAATGTGGAGCAGACTGACTCTGATCATTATAAAATTACTAATAGAAATAGAATTACTCACTACTACAAAACACAATTCAAAAAACGAAAGAAAAATAATCAGCTCTCAATTTCACAGGCACCTGGCACTTGATAACATTGTTGCTGATGCTGATCACAACAGTTCATGGACAACAAATTGAAATTAATAATATTGACACAAACCACGGATATCTCCTTTTTTCTGATAAACCAGTCCAGATACCATCATCCTTTGAACATCATTGCTTGAGAATCAATTTAACTGAAATAGACACCATAGCTGATTATTTTGAGCAAAGACTACGTACCGACTACCATGCACCCCAGGTCAAATTTTTATACAACAAAATGAGAAGAGAACTAGCTGGAATAGCCTTGCGACATAGAAATAAACGGGGACTTATTAACATTGTAGGTTCAGTTTTTAAATACCTATTTGGCACACTTGACGAAAATGATCGAGTGGATATACAGAGGAAACTTGAAACAAACGCCCATAACTCGGTAAATTTACATGAACTCAATGACGCTATTCAATTAATAAATGACGGAATGCAGAAGATACAGAATTATGAAAACGACAGCAACATCATTAACAGTCTTTTATATGAACTCATGCAGTTTACAGAATACATAGAAGATGTGGAAATGGGAATGCAGCTTACCAGACTCGGTCTATTTAATCCCAAACTACTAAACTACGATAAACTTGAGAATGTAAACAGCCAAAATATTTTAAACATTAAAACATCCACTTGGATTAATTACAATGATAACCAATTATTAATCATATCTCACATACCTATTAACTTTTCATTAATAAATACAGTAAAAATAATCCCTTACCCAGACTCGAACGGCTATCAGCTAGAATACACAGACACACAATCATATTTTGAAAGAGAAAATAAAGTTTACAATAACGAAAATAAAGAAATAAACAATGAGTGTGTCACCAACATTATTAAACATTTAAAACCAATTTGTAATTTTGAGTCAATCCACACAGATGAAATAATAAAATACATAGAACCAAACACAATTGTAACCTGGAATTTAACCCAAACAAGTCTCAAACAAAATTGTCAAAATTCAATTAATAATATAAAAATAAAAGGAAACAAAATGATAAAAGTAACCCAATGTAAAATAGAAATCAATAGCATAATTTTAAGTGAAAATCTCTTTAAACCAGAAATAGATTTGACACCATTATACACACCACTTAACATAACAAAAATAGAAACTGTTAAACACAACGACATTAATGAAATGATTTCACAAAACAATATTACACTTTACATATTTATGACTACTGTCATCATTATACTTATTTTATTGTACTTATTTTTAAGATACGTATCATTTAACCCATTCATGATGCTGTATGCAAAACTAAAATTAAGAAAAAATCAAAATCAAAACACAGCACAACAAATAGAAATGGAAGACGTTCCATTACCCCTACTATATCCATCAATCCCAGCCCAAGTATAGGCTTCTCTTTAAGGGAAGGGAAGTGACATATTCACATACAAAACCACATAACGTAGAGTAAACATATTGAAAAGCCGCATCCAGATCATAACGTAAACAATAAGTGACCACCATGCTAATGTGGATCAAATAACAAAAATATCCACTCTGCATTTTGGTTTAATTATATTGACAACCCCATACTGTATGCCATCTGCGCAGTATGCATTCTAATGAACAAATTCTTTGACAGCGGCACTTAGCCATTCTTGTAAACAAATCTTAAAGTCTGCCTGCTCTCTCTGAGGCTTCTCCTCCACTTAAGAATCCAAGAGCAATGCTCTCTCAAAATACTTAAGCATCTAAGAGCAATGCTCTCCCAAAAACACTAACATATTCTTTAAGCACAGAGGCTTCTCCTCATTTTCACTTTCATTTGATTTTTAGTCTTAAGCTGAACGTTAATCAATAAACAACACAATCGATCCCGAAATTTTGATTCGTTTTATTTTGGCAAAACTCAATTTTCAGCGTTGGTCTTAGTTCATATTCGGAACGGTCCATTTAATAGACTCAAAACTATTTATTGCAACCATTGATTTGCAATTATATATATATATATATATATATATATATAGACTTCTATATATTCTTGATCAGGATCAATAGCCGAATCGATCTAGCTATGTCCGTTTGTCCGTCTGACCGACTGCCCGTCTGTCCTAATACAAGTTATCCAACCAGCACTTAGCCACCCTATAAATAACCAAACTTAAACAAAACACTTGTCCGAAAATTTTAATTTCACAATGCTGTGAAATAATTTCAATATAAAGCTTTTATCCTACAAAATTTTGAAATTTCAAGAAAATTCTAAAGAAAAGATTCTGGCCGAGGTTGAGTGGATTAGGATTATGATTTAGAAGATCATTCGGAATCGGGAGGAGATCGTTCAAATTAAAAGATAAGCAATAAGAAGAGTAATAAGAGTATATAATTAAACAGTAACAATTTTAACTGGTGCCCATCGTGTACTTCAAAAGTTCTAAAAAAAAATACTAATGATAATAAGTTAAATATAAAACGGATCTCGCGCCGCCAAGAACTCATATTTTTAGTGGATAAATCAAAACATCCACATTAATCCAACGACATCTAACTACTGTGACAGTGATCGTGGAAAAACTTAATTGGAAATTAATTAATGCAATAATCCAATTAAGAATTTAATATTTAAAAAGTTCGACTGAATGCTTAATACAAATTACAAGACACTAAGAATAATAAGAATCCAAAAACCAAAAACTATAACCAAAAAAAAAAATTCAACACCAAGAAGAAAGGAAGAGCAGAGGGCAATCCCCCGTCACAGCTTAATACAAAAAATTAAAGGAAGACACCAACAGATAATAAGCAGGACAACTAAACTGTAGGAAGACCCAAGCAGATAATAAGCAGGACAACAAAACTGAAGGGAGACTCCAACGGAAAGTATCGTAAGCAGAAAATAATATTTAATAAATAGTTTTGAAAATTTAAATGGAACAATGGCAACCAGAGGTTCAGCGGCAACCTATTCTGCCGTCGGGATATCCAGCGCCACCAATTCGACAATAAAATTAATTAACCGATTAGTAAATCTAAAATTGGGTGAAGAAGATTATAAAATCCAAACAATTGACCGAACTACAGAATGCGAAACTACCCTAGAGGTAGTTAAATATTTACCAAAGCTCACAGGTGAAATAACCCAATATGTAGGCTGAAGAGAAGCGGAAGAAACTGTCATGAGTCTATATAAAATTTGAAGCGAACAATATTTTATCGCTTTTAAAATTTGACGTAGTAAAGCCATGGGAGCAGCACATGATGATCTACTTAACCATGGTACAGTTTTAAACTTTCAAGCAATTCTTTCCAGATTGGGTTTTATTTATAAAGATAAAACTCCAATCCATATTTCCGAATCAGAATTAAGCATCCTTAGACAGGGACGCTTAAGCATTACAGAATTCTACAACGAAGTTAACAAGAAAATGACATTTAAAGAAAAGAAAAAAGAAAACGAATAAAACAATCAGGAGCAACGCTCTTAGAATTATTATTTCTGGATTCAACTGTCCAATCTCAGAAACACTATTTTCCCTAAACCCACCAGACTTTAGATTCTAACAACTTTCCGGCCCAATTTGCAAATAGGTATTATGGATTTATGGACTAAAATCAGGGAAAACACCTAAGATTTAATCAAGTAGACCTTAGACAGAATAATAATACATCAAATAGAATAAAAATTAATTTAAATAATACTCAGAATAATATTAAAAATAATAATTGGCCGCCAAACGGGAACTTTCGACAAAATAATAATTGGAATTCAAATAACAATTTTAATGTTCAACCCCCACCAGAACCAATGCAGGTAGATAGTTCCATAAGGTACCAAAATCCAATTAATAATTACTATCGTCAGAGTAATAATTATAACGGGAAGAATTATAATAATTTTTCGCAAAGAAATAAATTTAAACGATATCTAGCACAAAAAACTAAACAAATCCCATTAAAAATTGAGGCAACTGGGACCGTAAGTCCAGCAGCCCAGAAAGGTATGAGAATAAATAAATTAAGATTATTTTTTTAATCAGAAGTCTACAGGGGATGGCCTCATACAGCAAGAAGGGGCAAAAATACAAAACAAAAAAACTAAAAATAATAATTGACACAGGAACCACATCTTGCTATACTAAAAAAGGGATGCTCAACTATGAAATATTACCATATATTGACAATATTTGAAACAAAACATATATTTTATAATATTGAACGTTTAGAATCCGTACACACTATTAGGAAAATTGGAGCTGAAATAGATGCAGAAAAGGGTATTATGGAATATAATGGAAAAAAAATACAAGCTCGAATATTATGACAATGAGGAAAAAACGGATTTGTGTTTGATTGGGGAACAAAATGATCTTCCATTCAAAAAATTTATTAGAGGCTTATATAGCTTGGGATCAAAGAATCATGACGAATTTTCCGACAAAGAAAAAATGTATAATCTAATATTAATTTCAAATCAAATAAAAGATTTCGAAAATAAGATTATGAACAAAATTGAAAAGGAGCATTCTAAAATAAATATGCAACTCCCTGTTTGAACAGATATTTGAGGAGAAATAAATACTGACAATAATAGGGCTACTTATAGCAAACAATATCCTTATGCTATGTCAGTCTCAGATTTCGTTAATAATGAAATCGATAGAATGCTAAAAGAACAAATTATAAGACCAAGTAGAAGCCCTTACAATTCACCAGTCTTAGTAGTGCCCAAAAAGGGTTAAAATTAAGATGGAACGCTAAAACATCGACGAGTAATTGATTATAAAAAAAATAAACGAAAATACAATACCGGACAGATACCCGATGCAAGACCCGTCTGTAATATTATCTAACTTAGGAAAGTCAAAATATTTCTCAACAATTGATTTGGAATCAGGATTTCACCAAACTATAATGAAAGAGTTAGATATTGAAAAAACAGCCTTTTCTATTAACAATGGGAGATTTGAATTCCTTCGTCTGCCATTTGGGTTAACAAACGCACCTAGAATATTTCAAATGAAATGATGATATAAGTTAAGACTACCTCACCCAGCATCCAATCTGCCGAGATAAATGCAAGCGCCCAAAGCTTTCAAGATAAGAATGAAGCTTTGACTCAAGATGTAGGGTTAGCTTAATTGATAATGCTTGTATTAGTCAGTTGATTTCTGGATATTAAACGCGTTGGTCATCGCCACGCAAATCGAAACTTGAATACTCATTTAGCGCAGACTGCGCTTGTCAACGAAATTGTTAACGTTATATTTTTTCGTCGGCCATCGTCACAAAAATAAATAACAATAAAAGCATTTCATAATTTATATTAAGAGAACGAGTCGGAAAAACTTGTAATGTTGAAATGGATGATATAATAATCTTTTCAAATACAATTGAACAACATTACACTGATCTAATTAAAAAAATAATATTTTACAACCAGCAAATATGAAAATCTGTTTTGAAAAATTTTATTTCTTTAAATTAAATTTAAATTTAATAAATTAAGGACAGCATTTCTTGGTTATATTGTTTCTCACAATGTAAATAAAACAGATCCCGAAAAAATGTCCACAATTATGAAGTATCCGATTCCACAAAACATTAGAGAGCTTCCAAGTTTTTTGGACCTCACTGGATATTACCGAAAATTTGTCCGGAATTATGCCAAAACTGCAAAACCGTTAACCAAATACTTAGGAGGAGATAATGGTAAAATGTATAGGAGAATGTCTACAAAAATAACAATACAGTTAGATGACCCAGATGTAAAAGCCTTTAACGAACTTAAAGATAATTTAATATCACAAGTTGAATTAGTTTAACCAGATTATAACAAAAAATTCACTTTGACAACAAACGCATCAGATGTAGCTATCGGAGCGGTTTTATCACCGAACTATAAACCAATTGCTTTCATATCTTAAACTTAAAATAAGCCGAACAACTTTTCGTCACAAAACAAAAAGAATTGTTAGCCATAGTTTGGGTTCTAAAAAATCTCAGAAATTATTTATATGGAGTAATCGGTATAGAAATACGAACACTTTAAAAAAACTTTTAAAATCTCAGATAAATACACGAACGAGAAATGAAAAGATTGTATTCTTTCATATAAAGTTTCACCCAAAAAAGAAATATATGTAAGCCCGGAACAACAAATGCGGTAGCTGACGCATTACCTCGAATAAAAATATATAATATTACAAGCAGCGATATAGAACAATCAAGCTCACATCAAAATACACAGCATTCTGCTGAAAGTAGTTTTGAAAATGTAATACATGAGACCCGTAAACCGTTAAGTCAGTTTAAACAACAACTGTTATTTACAACGGGGAGGTATACAATACATGAGTCATTGAGAGTTTTTGATAAGACACGACATATAATCGAATATGATACGCCAGAAAATTTAACAGGAATATTATGAGAATATCTACCACCAAACACAACGGTAGGAATTCATTGCACATTAGAAAATCATACCTATGTTACATATATTACCTTTAAAAAAAATTGTACTAACAAATTTCTTTTTACCAAAATATTTCTGCAAGACGAAGAGAATAATGAAGATAAGGCTATCATAATAGAAGAAACACATAGTCGAGCTCATAGAGGACTAGTCGAAAATTACAAACAAATCAATAGATTATATATTATTAAAATTGTACCATTTGCAACGAAAGAATTCAATCAGAGCATTCATTCGACGATAAATCAAAAACCTTTTAATGTTCTTTTTAATAAAACTAAACACAAAAACATTTCAAAAATTCTAAATAACACTCAAGAAAAAATGTTAGAAAGACATAATGAAGAAATGGAAACACATAAAAATCATGTAGGGCAAATGGTTTTTGAAAAGAAACATGGAGAAAGAAATAAGCTAAAAACAAGATATAAGAAGCAGGTTGTTAAGGAAAACGTACTTAACAAAATAATAATCAATAGTAGAAACAGAATTATTCACAAAGACAACATTAATTTTTAACAAATATTATATTTCTTTTAAAATTACAGAAAATTATTATTTTATTACTTATTACTTTTAACACCATTCCTAATGATAGCCACTTCAGAAATAATTGATTACGTCAATCACGAATTTTTCCTGTTCAAAGCCAAAAATGATGTTCTTACTTATGAATCATATGCCGACTTATTTCACGTAACTAATTTAACTTTTTATAAAGAAATAATCGATCTAGAATCAGGATATATAAAAAAGGATACAAATAAAAGTTCACAATTCATTAGGTCCTGTTTGTAAATGGAACTCGCTGAAACTCTGGATCACGATGATTTTATTAAAATACAGAATAAATAAATGATTTTTAAATACAAAATAATAATAAAAAATAAATGACTGAAAACAATAACGAACAATTTATTATTACTTTCAAATTGTTTAACGAGATAAAATCACTTTCCGATCATTTTAAACACATTTTTATTGATCAAGAATTGCCTTTACGAAAACATCGTTTACGATTGTTAACATTCAACTTTCAAAACATAATTAATACAATTATACTGGCAAAAATTGATACGTCAATTTTATTTTACATCATTAATAATAAAATTCAGATATATTAAATTTGTAACCAAACAAAACCATAAATAAATATAGCACTCTGCCCAATTCAAACTCCAATCTCAGCAGCATTTCCTTTGTCCATGTTTTTGTCAACAGCACCTAGCAACACGATATATAACCAAACTTAAACAAAACACTAGTCAGAAAAGTTTTCACAAAGCTGTGAAATTATTCTAGTATAAAGCTTTTATACTAAACATATTTGAAAGATCAAAAAAATCCTAAAGAAAAGTTTCTGGCCGAGGTTGAGTGGATTAGTATTAGGATTTTGAAGATCATTCTGAATCGGGTGGAGATCGTGAACAGTTTTAAATTAAAGATGATCAATAAAAAGAGTGTCTTGTTACAGTATAAGTGAAAAAGTCTATCACCAATAAAATCATATTAAAATAAAAATTGTTATTTTAAATAATTAAACAGTAAGAATTTTAATTTGCACACGTATGCTCATGCATTGTAAATTTGACAAAATATGCCATCTTAGAAGTATTTAAACTTTAAATCTATATTATTTGTGATCAATTGGCAATGTAAAAATGGCATTGCATTGCCTTAACATCTATCTTCACGATCTGCACCTTCTTCTTCGATCATTCCAGCCAACTGCTCTCCTGATCCTATCGATAGTTTCCTGCAGTGCTGCCACCTGTGCTATCGCGCTGCCATCACTATCATTGTTTACATGTACATATGTTAATTCTTTTGTAGGGTCAGAATTTATTTCGGCCCGAAAATCGTCTTCTAGCATGACTACGAACACAATGTGTGCCACACATATACAAGTTCTCGTCTATTGTTTTTACTCACACTTATCACGCATGACTTTGAGCACAAGCTTTACAGAGTCGGCGTATTTTTGGAAGTGAACCAAGCGTTTGATAAGGTGGTGGCATGAAGGTCTGCTATATAAAATAAAATATCTCCTCCCAGCAGCCTATTATGCCATCCTCAGCTCCTTCATTGGTGATCGGACCTTCGATGTTGCAGTACGGGACTCTCGGTCAAGCATGGAACACATTCATGGTTTCAAGGGTTCCACAGGAAGTGTGCTTGGACCCTTCCTGTATATCCTGTACACTGCTGACATGCCAACACCTGGCCACCTACGCTGATGACACCGCCATGCTTGCGTCGCACTCATTCTTGCAATTCGCTTCCAATGCAGTTCAGGAATGGCTGCATGCAACCGAGCGATGGACTGCCAAATGAAACATAGCAAAGTCGGCCTGTGTCACATTTACCCTGCGACCTCAAACCTGCCTAGGTCTTCTCTTCGACGGAAATACCATTGACTACGTCTCATGCCACTGCTACCTCGGAGTTCACCTTGATCGGACGCAGAGTTGGAAAGCCCATATCACGGCAGTTAGAGCCGAATCCTCTTGAAAACTGAAAAAGCTGGATAAAGCATATGGCAACTAAGGCTCTCTTAATAAAAGCCATCTTACGGCCAACACTGATCTACACCATCCAAGTGTGGGGAACAGCCTCTAAGACTCAGCTCAATAGGCTCAATAGTAATACAATCGCACGACATGCATCTGGGATACCCTGGTATGTGTGCAACCGAGTTATTGAAAGGGTCTTAAAAGTTGTCCCATTGGGAGACCAAATGAACTTCCACAGTAGCCGATATGCCGGCAGACTTAGCGCCCACCCGAACACGTTTGCGAATTTTCTTGTCGACCCTATTTCCTTCCGACGTTTGAAGAGAATACATCCCCATTAACTCCTTACACGTAAGATAAGTACATATGTGTACACTATAATTAAGGAACAGAATCCATAATATCTTTTAAGTTACACATTAGGTTAAGTTCAGAAGGAACTGAACGATTCCAACTGACTAATGAATAATAATAAATGATTTTTTTTCTCTCTTTTTATTTACAATCTGTCTTAAAAAAGTATGACAATAAGTAAATTTTATAATCAGTAGTAGTTATTCATTAATCCCTACTAAATACTCTATGCGTGAAATCTTTTAAGTCTTCTGACGTTATTATTATTTACCAAAGGCAAGGCTAATTTATTTTCATGTGTTCTTCGCCTGTCTATATATTTTTTAATATGTTTTGCTATTTCTACTTTAACATAAGGGATTCCTAAGTATTTGTGGATACTTGCATATAAAATATAAAATGGAGCATTAACATTTTGTCTTAATACTTTTGATTGGTAGCGTTGTAGAATCTCAATATTTAAACTCTAAAAAAAACTCACACAAGCAAGCAAATTCTACTTTTAGATTTCTTACGCTCTCAGCTGAAGCAAACATATAAAAATAAATGGGACCTAACCCTATACCTGTGTAAAAGATACCAAACTGCTAATATACACTGTGAGAAATTTTCTAAATAATTATATCAGCAAATATTTGAATTATTTGCAATAATTCCTATAAATATCTACCTGGGAAGTATAATTTTATTTAATTAAATTTCCTTTATGATTTAATATTTTTTTTCTATATTATTTAATTTTACCTAATTTAATTATTTTTTCCTAAGATAAATACAGTTTTGAGGGTGCGCTTTTAAATTGTCGGGTTAAATTTGACCAAAAAAGCTTATATAAATTCTTTTTTCGTTCGGAAATTCGAGCGAAAGTATGTATTTGTATGTTTTCAAAGTGTTCTTGGAAAATGCCACGCTTTTAATTCTGCTCATCTGCGCCAGGAGATCGATCTTTCCGATGATCAAAATTTAGTGATTTTTATTTATAAGAATTCAGACCAAAAGTACGTTTTTATGTATTATTAAACGTTCTTATTAATTCCAATAAAGGAAGAACTAGAGCCTTTGGATTATCACTAGGTTGGATAATTGACTTCGAAGTTAAAGTGGGCTTACCAGGGTTATCGCGATTGATTGAGGCAGAACTGAATGGGGACATGTCTGGGTTTATATAGGCAGATTGGGATAGCTTAAGAGCGAAGTTTAAGAGAATAAAGTTATCAAGGTCTATTCTCACGTAAAGAGAGGTGTCTATTCTGCCGTTGGGAGAGAAGTAATTGGAGAATCCTGAGACGATTGTGTGGGCGGAAGTTTTTGTTATTTGTCGCCAAGTGATCGGATGTTTAGGGGACGTGGACGTTGTCTCGCCACAGCTACGCTTAATCAAAGGGCTCTCGATCTTTGATTACATTTCGAACTTAGACATTAATGTGTGTGTTTGATTGTGTTTTGTAGTTGGGGAGTTGTGGGTGTAGAATGAAATGGAATGGAATGCCCATCCTTAAGAAAAAAGCTTGTCTTCAGGCGTTTAGATTAGAGTACAATACATGGGTATTGGGGGTGCCGTATTGTCTGTTTCAGGACTTACAATATTTTCATTTTTTAGGGTTTGATTTTTAAATTTTACAATTTTTACATTACAATTTTTTTATTTATAGATAAAGAACAATGTTACAATAATATTATTATGATTAATGTATTAGATAGAAAGACATTATTCGTCTAATTGTGTTGTTCGATTATTTCTTTTGCCTGAATGTATTCGAGTGGTTCAAGTTTTGTTACATTATTGTTTACATAGATAGTTTGAGTATAGTCTAACATTGTGTTGGTAATTAATATTTCTTCTAATTGGGCAGAACAATTATAGTTTTTATAGTCTTGCGAAGGTTTCAAGTTGTGATTATTTTAGGCTCGACATATTTTATTTCAAAATCAGAATGTGTTTTACTGTATCTACATTGTGTTGGGTTTTGGTTTAGTATACCAGTTATACATATATTTACAACCAAGCTTTGAGAACTTGCCGTGTAATTTTGATTATCGTGTGAAAAATATTTGTCATGTATTGTTTCGGTTAATATGTTTTTTTTTCGTCTGGGTAGGGTATTATTTTAAAAACTGGTGTTTTGGTTATTTCTCTTGGAATGTGGGATATTATCAGAATTTCGTTTGTATAAGATTTAAGCCAAGCTGAAGTTTTAATATTAAGAAGTTTTTCAGAATTGACGTGGGTTAATAAATCGTGTTTTAAAAGTTTTGGATTAAAGATACCTAAGCGTGTCAGTTGCAAACCAAGCTCTATGTCTTCAATGTATTCAGTGAATTGTTGTAAGTTGAAAATTATTAAATTTATCATTTGTCCTCCTTCAAAGTTATTATTTAAATGATTAGTCAATTCGATTCACTGGTTAATGTTTTCTATTACGTGGTTAAGGTTTCTTATTTGTACATTATTTTTAGAGATTTTATTTGTTGTTGTAATTCTTCTTTATTTTCTTGATCTAAAGTACCGAATAATTATTTGTAAATTGTTCCCATAAGGTTAACAAGACCGCGTTTACTACGTTTTACAATTCGTATGCCGTTCATTTCTCTGTTAAGTTTTTCTACTAGATACTGTATTTGCGGTGAGTTATTAAAATATTGAGTTTACTTAATAAGTTCTTCATAAGTATTCTCTGTTTTAGTTAAGTTGATAGACAAATAATAATATTCGTGGTTTATCGGTAAATCTATTGTTCCGGTTTGAAAGATTAGGTGGCCGTTTTTGGCCTAGATTGGTGTTACTCTAGGTATTGTGTCTTAATTGTCGATAGGTGGCATAACATGAGTATCATGCTCGGGAGTAGGCCTGGAATTATCTTTATTATATTTACTTTTATTAAATTCCTTTTTATTTTTATACTTAGACTTATAGTGTATTATCTTTCTACCTCTATTTGTTTCTTCGAAATGTTTATCATCTATTTGTCTTAAATTTCCTGTCTTTTTGAATGGGTTAGTCGTTTTTGATCTTACTAGAGGGGATTCTTTGAAGTTTGTGTTTATATTAAAGTCGTGTCTATTTTCATTAAGTTTGTAAATTATGTTTACTTTATTTTGTTGAGTTTTATAGGCAGGGGTTCCCGCAAAAGAGAAGATGCCTGCTGGGGTTCGACCAGTTGTTTTTTTTTTTGTTTTGTGGTTGTAAATGTAGAGTATTTTTTCAAATTTTGTGAACTGGTTTTCAGGTTCAATTTCGCTTATTATTATTCTTAATTTTTCATTAACGGTTTTATGAAATCGCTCAATGTCAGAGATTCCATTTTTACTTGTTGTTTAAATATAAATATAAGTTACTCCTTCTGATTCTAACCAAAGTTTAAGTGCAATACACATGAAGGCAAAGTCTTTGTCGGCTTTTATTTCTATGGGTTTACCCATATCGTTGAATATGCGTAAAATAGCTCTTTTAGTTTCAAGCCAATCTCTACTGTTTACTTCTATCAGGGAGGCGTTTTTAGAATAAATGTCAATACATGATAGCGATGTTACAGATTTCACATTCGTTTATAATGTTTAGGATGAGTTTTTGATAATCAGGGTAATAGTAAAGTTTTTTGAACTGAAGTGTGAGTTTTTCTATAACAGGGTGTAATAATTCTTTATGTGTTTTGAGAATGATTTTCTTTAATATGTTTGAATGTCTATTAATTTACTATCTACCTATGATTCGAATATACGCATTTTGAAATATTTGAAAGTCGATCTCGTCAGGGAAGTAAATAACACTTTTCTTAGTGCAGATGATATTTTTAGCAAGGGTATCAGTCATTTCTTTATAACTGATTTTTATTCTGGCTTTATGAAAATATTTTATTATTTGGACGTCGTCAAAATTGTCATTTATGAATTCGAATTGACTGTTATAATAATAAAGAGGTCTTTCTGTTATTAAAATGTGATTTTAGTTGTCTTCTTGTGCACTATGCACGGTAGCTGCTGTGGGAAGGGAAGCTGGGTCATCTTCTCCTAGGAAGATTTCCTGAATTTGAACTCTAGATAGAGCGTCAGCTACATGATTTTCTTTACCGAATATTATAATCGTACTCGTTACGTTTTATCTTCCATCTCTGTAATTTTTTATTGGGATCTTATATGTTACTTAACCATACAAGTGGCCTATGATCGCTTAATATTTCAAACTTTCTACCGAATAGGTAGGACCTAAAATATTGTGTTGCCCATACTATAGCTAATAGTTCCTTTTTATAGCCGAATAGTTAGGTTCGTGTTCGTTTAAAGTTCTGCTTCCGTAGCAGATGGGTTTATGCTCTTGGGATAATACATCACCTATGGCTATATTACTTGCGTCTGTTGTCAGTGAAAATTTCTTTTCGAAGTTGGGGTATATTAGGATTGGATCGGACGTGATGAGTACCTTTAATTTCTCGAAGGCGAACATGTAATCATTATGTTTTGTGTTAATTACTGCTCCTTTCTTTAATTTGGAAGTCATAAGTTTTGCTATTTGCAAAATTGGGTCCAGGGAATTGGTCCAAGGAATGATTTTATTCCTATTTGTGGTTTTAGGAATAGGAAAATTAATAATTGCATTTATTTTGTTAGGGTTTGGTTTTATACCGTCTGTCGTAATAATGTGACCGAGAAATTCTGTCTCTTCAGAAATTCGCATTTATCCAGTTGCAATTTTAGATTAGCTGATCGTAGTTTATCAAATACGCTTTTTAGTGATATTATGTGTTCTTCCAACGAAGTGGAATAAATGATAATACAATATCAACTAAATAAAGTAGACAATCTTTATAAATTAAGTCTTCCAGAAGATTGTTCATGCAGCGTTGAAATGTTTCTGGTGCATTTTTCAGACCAAAAGGCATACGAGTGTATTCGCAATGTCCATGTTTTGTTGAAAATGCTGTTTTGGGTATTGATTGCTGGTCCATTTGAATTTGATGGAAACCTTTAGCTAGATCAATGGTTGTAAAGTATTGAGAGCGTCCAAGCTTGTCTAATATTTCGTCCATTACTGGAATTGGTCGTCAATGGTTATTTCATTGAGACTACGATGACTAATCGAAATTTTGATTTACCAGAAGCTTTTTGGTACAATCCAAATCGGAGAACAATAGGGGGGCTTAGATTTCTTTATTATTTTTTGTTCTATCATTTCAGTGATCTGCTTGTTTACTTCTTGATCAAACGCTTGGGGGTATTTATATGGTTTTTTGTAGACGGGGTCTTTGTGTTTTGTATGAATAGTGTGTTTAATCGTACTTGTGAAGGTCAAAGTTTCACATTCTTTGTACTGAATATCACTTTATTCAAGCAAAACGTGGGAAAGCTGCTCCCTTTCTTCTGTATTTAGATGTTCTAATCTAAATACGTTACATTCTCTTAACTCGTCATCTAAGGCTTCTATGTATGGGGTGATAAGAGGGTTTTCCTCTGAGTTAGATGATTCGGTGTACTCATTAGTATCTTTTGATTCATCTGATCTTAAATGGGGTTTCCATTTAATTTTCTGGAGATTTTTCTCCATTAGAGGGGTTTCCTCTGAATTGGATGATTTTGGGCACTTATTAGTAACTTTGGACTCATCTGTTTGCATGTGGTCGTACCACATTTTAAATGTATAGCCATTTATAGTGACTGTTTGTGTTGATTAGTTAATTTTAGAATTGGTTGGTTCTAGATAGTTTCTACCTAATAGTAAGTCATATTTTTCTGAAAAATTGTGAATACAGAATGTTTGCTTAATGGAACAAAGATTGCTTGGTTGAAATGAAACGCGCTGGTTTAATGTTATAATGCCATTTATGGCATTAGGTTTGACTGAGAAATTGAAGAAATTTTGTTTCATGATTTTAATTGACGAACCGGTGTCTACCAGGCATTTGAGGGTAATATTATTTATTGTGATTTTTAAGAAGGGGTTTCCACCTCCTCTGAATCGCTTTCGGATTCCGAGGCTGGTTGAAGAAAATTTTCGTAACCTGTGTCCATTTTGTATTGGGCACTAGCACTTTCTCTGTGTCCTTTGACAGGAGGGTTGGTGCATTACTATTTCTTTGTTGGAAGTTTAAAGGATTTTGGGCTCTACCTATATTTAGTTTCTGTGCGAGCTCGCTTGTTAACTTTGGATTTGGTTCACAGGGTCTTGGAGTAGTGCTTGGATTTGAATTGTGTGTGTTATGCACGAAATTTTGATATTATTCTTATATTTGGAAGTTCGAGGTTGGGTTGTCGTATCTAACGACGGAGTAGTTCTTCACATGGTGTTTGGGTTTTATATTTATTAGGGTTGGCCAGGATGTTGCTCCGGATAATTGGGATACTCGTTGAGCATCTCCTGCAAGGTGCATCTCAATTGCGCTGAAGAATATGCTTTTGTCTGGTGTCGGTTGATGGATCTAGCTGAAGTATGAACTCGATCCTTCGGACAAAGGCACTGAGTTTTTGGGCATTACCACTGAATGTTGGTATTTGCCTAATTTGGCTTAAGGCTTGATTCAGATGGGATTCCGATAACAGTTTGACTTTTAAACGTTTTTATTATATTCAATAATGGAAGAACTAGAGCCTTTGGATTATCACTAGGTTGGGTAATTGACTTCGAAGTCATTAATGTGTGTGTGTGATTGTTTACAATAGTGTGTGTGATTGGGGAGTTGTGAGTGTAGATTGGATATGTTACTACTATAATATATCCATACGTCCCTAACACTTAAGAACATGCCTACACACTAATATACACCCTACAATACTCCGGATGTACCCAACAGATACCAGATAAGAATAAGATAGTTATATGATCCTCGAGAATGGAAAAACACGAACTCTAGATAAGTCACCCATTGGTAGACTAAACATCCGTCCCCTAATTTAAACAACTCCTTGCTTAAGCCCTCACCCCATTGTCACGTTCCCACGTTCAAAGCTCGGACTCGCAATCCCGAAAAACAAAAGTATCGATTTCAATAAACAAATTATAAGAATCTAAGAGCACTTGCATCCAAGAGCGAAAGCACTTGAATCCAAGAGAAACGCAAAGCTTTTTCTCTTCATGATCAGAACCCTAAAGTCTAAAGTCCATACCAGAAAAGATCGATACCGAGGCTTGAACGTCAATCAAATCAGAATTTTTATCAGAGTTCAGTTTGAGACCTAATTGTAAAAGGTCGGTGTTCTTCTCAAATACAAATATTGTAATCATTTCGTGAAATTAACATTATATTTTTTTTTCACATATAAGTATTGCAAACATTTAATTATATATATATATTTAAATTCTTATATGGTTCGGAAATTCGAGCGAAAGTATGTATTCGTATGTTTTCAAAGTGTTCGTGGAAAATGCCTCACTTTTATTTCTGTGCATCTGCGCCGGGAGATCGATATTTATATTGGAAATAATACGCAAAACACAGTGATAGAAATTACAAGGAAAAGTCAATATGTTAAAAAGGATGCAATTTATTTAAAAATAAAAAGAAAAATAATTTATGAAACCAGAATATCGTGAAGAACAGCACTGAAAAAACTGAAAAATTGGAAAATTAAAATAAATAATATGTTTTTTTTTAGGATAGGATGTTCATTTTAGCATATATTTATAATTTTTTCTTTAATATATTGGACAAATCAAATTTATTTTAATTTATTATTCACTTTTTATTAGTTTTTATAAATATTGTTAGTAAATATTGTATTGTATTATATCTTTTATTATTATATTATCATTTATTATTACTTATACATTATATTATATAGAAATTAATATCTAACAATTTAAATACTGATGTTTTTCCGGACATAAGCCACATAAGCCTTGCTCCCTAGGAATGTGGTCATAGATAGGATAGGGCGATCCGCGAACACTGTGTTTCGCTAGCAACAAATTTCTTATGCTTTTCCTTCTCTTCTAGAACTATCTTCTTTTGAATATATTAATTTGCTTCCTTCGATTTTGTATACTAACTCCTTTATTCCTTTGTTGCAAGCACGTTCAATTCTCGAAGTACAAGCAAGACCAGCACCCCCAACGCCAATGAACTAGAGCCGTATTCTAAAGCTTGCGCCAGCCAGTGCAGGTTTCCTTGCCCTCAATAAATTTAGTTCGTTACACGTTCTGCGTTCACCAACTCAATAACTGCCGCCCGACAGCTAGTTATATTAAAAGACAGTTGTCAACAAAAACTATTTGCTTTGTCAATTATATGTGCTCTTTTACCCATTTTAAAAAATATTTTATATTGGTCCCATACATCCTATATATGTTAAGCGTAAGAAATATAAATATTTGGACTTAAGTCTGCTGTAGTTGTCCGATCATAACGAAAGCTCACTTAAAAACTAAAGGGTTCAGGAGAAAAGGAGTTCAATTTGGAGAAGTAAAATGTATAAAATATCAAAAAAAAAAAAAAAAAATATCAACAAATTTTTATTAAAAATTCATGCCAAAGATATTCCCAAGACATGATTTTGGTTAACTTTTCAAAATAAAAATTTTGGTCGGTTCTGCTACAAAACGCTATTTTAAAATCCTATAATGTTATGTTTCTGGTTAACAGCGCAGTATGACAGACTTCAGATCTATCATATTTTGTAAAACCCGCTAGTTTTGCTGGGGAACAGCTACAAATAGCTCAATTTCATACGCCAATAACTTAAATGCAATAACTTTAGTATGCTTTTCAAAAGTAGAAGGTCAGTGGTAAAATTTTAGTTTTTTAATAACGAAGTTGTGTATTTGGCGATGAATTTTGTTCAAGGTATCTTATATAAAATCTAACATATATTTTCCCATTAAAAATTTTCCCATCGAACAAAAACACCTCTTAACAAGGTAAAATCTAATGACTAATGACTTTATTCACCTAGGAAAATAACATCCATTACTAGGAAGCCAAATAAATTTTTTTATAAAGCGTGTAATATGTAATTTTGTGTAATATGTGTAATTTTAGGTAGTATATTATATATAAAGGCGAGTGCAGTCTAAATTGCGGTTAATCTCGAATTTCCGTTTATGGGCGTTATATGGGTCAACAAACTTGCGAAGTGTCTATGTCCCTATAATCTGTAATGCTTAACCTTCTAGCTTTTTAAGTTTTTGAGATCATGACGTTCATTTGGACGAACAGACAGATGGCCAGATCGATTTGGCTATTGATGGTGACAAAGAATATTGGTCGTTAACGCTTTGTTCTGCCTTTTAAATACTTTTTATAAACATAACTCGTATGTGCTTTTTTCCGTCTTTGCCGACATACTAAGACAAACAGCCAGGTTTAAGAGGCTCGGGTCCACAAACAGCAGGAGCGCAGATGTAATGGTAACGTACTTAGCGGTGAGAATATCGTTTATTTGCCGATTAAGAACAGAGGGGTAGGGGGACTGACGGAAAACGTAAAGCTGAGCAGCCGGCGAAGAAGGTCACGAGGCGCACGGTCCATACGCCGCAGCACGGTACAAGGCGCATGGTCGGCTTTCTGCCGCGACGCTGCCGGGTATCCGTAGCTTTGGCTAGGCTTCTAAATGTAAGCTCAACTCAATTTTAAGAGAACCATAATCAGATCCAAACGGATTACAATAATGTGTAAATAACTAATAACTTACTCTAAATTGGCGCCCAACCGACTCTAGAACTCCGTAACTAAGCAATTTCGTTAACATTAAAGCGCTAATTCTTGAAATAATAAACAAGAGAGAATGCTATATTCGAGTTTCCCGACTATCAGATACCCGTTACTCAGCTAGTGTGAATGCGTACGACAAATTTCATCATTTTTTTGGGGTATCGATAGATATTGGGGAATAAAATGAGAAACAATTTGTTGTAATTTATAATTTATATTTCCTTTCTTAATAAATAAATAAATAGTCAAGTTTATGTTTGAGTTTTATGATTTATATTTTAAGTTATTTCAACTGCAACACCAGCACCACGACCTACTCACAGCAAAAAACGTACAAGAAGGAAAGAAGGAATAAAAAGAGTGGTATTCTCTTACAATATGTTTTATGGCATAAAAGGTGTGGCCATTCATATCAAATATAAAGTAGTGTTGTTTAACGTTATTTTTGTAGGTTGAATAGTATATTCCAACACGCCCCCTCAAAAATAACGTCTATAATTAAAAACATAACAATAATATTCATTAGTAACTATCAAATGTGGGTGGTGTGCATTCTGGGAAGTGTTAACTGATCCAGCATTTGCTGCGAGGATACGGGGAAAACCCAGAAAAACCCGATCAGATCATTGTAACAAAATATGTTTACAGGAATTTAAATTTGAAAAATATATATAAAAAATTTCATTCAGCATTCGATTGGTCGTCTTGCAGCAAACCCAATTTGTCTCGTAACTCCACAAATCTCGCAGCAGGCAACGGTTTTGTAAATATGTCAGCCAGTTGATTCTCTGTAGGAATATACTCAAGACAAATCACATTATTCTGAACTTGCTCTCTGGCAAAATGATATTTAATATCAATATGTTTAGCTCGTTTATGACATGAGGGGTTGTTTGCTATGCTAATACAGCCTTGATTGTCTTCGTAAATTTTAATGGGGTTTTCTAGTTTAATGTTAATACTAGTTAATAAAAATTTAAGCCATAGAGCTTCTCTCACGGCTTCAAATAGGGCCATATACTCAGCTTCAGTTGATGAGGCTGCTACTGAGTTCTGTCTCTTTGTATTCCAACAAATGAGATTAAAATCAAACATTTTGAATAAATACCCTGTTGTACTTTTTCTATCAATTTCACTACCAGCCCAATCAGAATCCACATAACCAATAATTTTATTTTCAAATGCCAAGTTCTTTTTAAAAATCAATTTCATATCGATAGTGCCCTTCAAATATCTAAGAACTCTTTTTAAGTTCTGCCATAATTCGGAGTTATTTTTGCTACTATATCTGCTCAAGATATTTACTGCAGTAGTTAAATCTGGGCGTGTACAAAGCATTATGTACATTAAACATCCTATGAGGCTACGGCATGGGGTATTGCAGTCTTCATCTGAATTAAGTAATTCATAATTTATTTTACTAGGTAAAGGAGTACTAACTGCATTACAATTTTCCATGTTAAATTTACTTAAAATTTTTTAACATATGCAGATTGGCTTAAATAGATTTTATCTTCCTGCATCTCTATCCTAATTCCAATAAAATGTTTTATTTCATTTAGGTCAGTCATCCTAAACTTTTCCATTAAATACCTTTTGAAGTTATTCATTCTTGTCATATCTCCTGTAGCTATAACCACATCATCTACATATAATAATACATATATGTTTTCATTGATGTTACCTTTGTCTAAAATATATATACAGCGATCAACTGAAGAGTTTACAAACTCACACTCTTTCAATGCTTGCTCAAATACTTCAAACCAGCATCTAGCCGCTTGCTTGAGTCCGTAAATTGCCTTATTCAATTTACACACATTGTCACTATTACACGATATACCTTGAGGAAGTCTCATATAAATTTCCTCTTTTAACGTGCCATTTAAGAAAGCTGTTTTTACATCCATTTGATGGACTTTCAAGTTATACTGTATTACTAATGACAATATAAATCGGAAACTTGAAATTCTAGCTACAGGAGCAAATGTCTCTTCATAGTCTATTTGGTATTTTTGAGTGAATCCTCGTGCAACCAATCTAGCTTTGTATCTAATTGGATTTCCAAGTTCATTATATTTAACAGAAAATACCCATCTGCTATCTACAATATTTTTGTTTTCAGGCCTTTTTGTAATTGTCCAAGTATTATTAATTTTATGAGCATTTAACTCTGTATTGATGGCTTCTTCCCAAGAAGATTTATCATCCCTATATTGAATTTCATCAAATGAATTTGGGACATCGTTAAATATAGTGTGAGCATTTAGAACAACTTTATTTAGACTATTATCCTCTTCATTATAGGATATCTGAGGCTTAGTCTTTAATCTCTCACTTCTTCTATTAATAATTTCTATGCCATCATTTTTAGTTGGATTATCAATTCCAATTTCTTTTAAGTGCTCTGCTGTTTCACTTTCCCTACTCTCATTCGGGTTGCCTGATCCCTTACTTTCATTCAGGTGATCATCTCGCTTTCTTTTCTTACTCTCATTCAGAAAATATTTATTACTTTCCTTACTATCTTTCAGGAATTGTATGTTGTCGCATTCCTTACTCTCATTCGGGAATTCTGTTTGTATTATTTTCCTACTGTCATTCGGAAAATTTTTATTTTCACTTTCCTTACTATCTTTCAGGAATTGTATGTTGTCGCATTCCTTACTCTCATTCGGGAACTCTGTTTGTATTATTTTCCTACTGTCATTCGGAAAATTTTTATTTTCACTTTCCTTACTATCTTTCAGGAACACTGTTTCAAATTTAACAGCTCTAGAATTAACCATATTGGTTTCATCGACAACAACATCTCTTGCGACAATAAATTTTTCATTTACAGCATCCCACAACTTAAAACCATTGGGTTCATAGCCCACAAAAATACTTTTAAATGATTTATCATCAAACTTTCCTTGTTTGTTTTTAATATGCACATAAACAGTTGCACCAAACACTCTCAAATGTTTTAAGTATGGCTTCTTATTGTGCCACATCTCATATGGGGTCTTTGAACTATCAACAAGTGCTCTGCTAGGAATTCTGTTGATTAAATAAGTAGCAGTTAATACTGCTTCGCCCCAAAAGCTTTTATCTAGCTTTGCACCACTAACCATGGTTCGAGCTTTTTCCGTAATGGTTCTTATCATTCTCTCAGAAACACCATTTAACTGAGGTGTATGTGGCACTGTTAAGTGATAAGAAATTCCTTTCTTAACACAAAATTGTCTCATCTCATTTGACAAGTATTCTCTACCATTGTCAATGTATAAGTACACAACCTTTAAATTAAAATGAGCTTCACTCTTGGCTACAAAATCTTGAAACATGCTAAACACATCAGATTTATATTTAATTAAATAAGTTACACAATAATGTGTAAACTGATCAACAAAGATCACAAAATAATTTTTATCATCTAAAGTAACTGGAGTAATAGGCCCACAGACATCTGAGTGTACTACAAAAAGTGGTCTTTTAATATGGGTCTTATCTTTCAATTGTTTAAAAGGAAGTCTTGCCTGTTTACCATTTAGACAGGGTTCACAAATTTCACATGATAACTCTAAGTTGTTTAGAAGACTTTGATCACTAAACATGTTCTTTCGTTTTATTTCTAATAATTTGCCATCGCTTATATGGCCAAACCTCTCATGCCATAAACGAAAATTATTTTTATGCTTAGCATTTATAGAATATGCTTGAAAATTGATCACAGGTACATTGTTTAACATACCTGAATTTTTGACAACCATTAACCCATTTTTCGAAATGGTTACACCGCTTTTGTCAAATTCGATCGACATTCCTGCCTCTTGGAGACGCTTTACGGACATCAAATTACCAGCAGCTTCCTTACAAAAGAGTACATCCTCCAGTGTAATCTCATGGTCATTCCGTAGTCGGACAATACCACGCTTAGTGGCATAAATAAATTCGCCTTGCTTGGCCACTGCAATCTTAAGTGGAGGCACAACCTCCACACTGTCGGTATACAGCGACTCATCATTTATAAGATGGTCACTAGCACCAGAATCAAGGACAAACCCGCAGTTGTCCATCACTGAAGTATTATTCACTTCTTTTACCATAAACGCAATGCCGTGTGATGTTGCAGTTTGAACTTGTTTTTCATTTTCTTTATTTTTATTATTTAATATTCTTTTATAATGGAAACAATCTTTTTTAATGTGGCCTTCTCTGCCACAGTGGTGACACTTGACTTTATACTTTGAATTTCCCTTGAATATTTTCTTTGGTTTAGTTACCCGATTTTTAAACAAATTATTTTTATAAGTGTTATTATTGTTGTGCACGATCGCGTTCATAACTTTCTTGCTTGTATCGTTGTGGTCATTTTTAATTTTAATTTCTTGATCCAGCAATCTATTTTTCACAAACGCCAATGTCAAATTTTCTTCAGATAATGTCTCTATCGCTGTAATAATTCCATCGTAACACGAAGGCAATGTGATCAGTAGATGAGAAATTTTATCCATCTCTTCTATTTTTGCACCAGCTGCCAACAATTCACTTATAAGTTCGTCAAAAATATGAAAATGGCTTAATAGTGACATCTCACTCGATAGCTTCAGAGAAAGCAAACGTTTTCGCAGCGCCAGTTGCGACGCCAAACTTTTTCGTTCATAAACGGCGTCCAAATTCTCAAGAATCTGACGCGCCGTAATGTCGCTTGTTGCGAAATTTAAAAACGAGTCGCTTAGGTACTCTATTATTGTACTTTTTGCACAACGCTCTGCCATTTTCCAGGAGTCATCTACCTCGTTAGGCATTAAACCATCAACTACTTTAAGCACATCTTGCTCGGCTAAAAGAGCCCTAATTCTAAATTTCCAAATCGCGTACTTCTCGCCATCAAACGGCTTAATATTACGTTTAGCCTTGTCCATTTTTCACTCAAATTCTGAGAAGGAAATAATTTCACAAGAATGTGAAAAAAAAAACTATTTCACAAGAATGTGAAAAAATGCTATTTCACAATTTATTTTCACAATCTTTAATTCACAATTTAATTGTTTATTAGGCATGGACTGGGCCCATAACCTGTTGTAATTTATAATTTATATTTCCTTTCTTAATAAATAAATAAATAGTCAAGTTTATGTTTGAGTTTTATGATTTATATTTTAAGTTATTTCAACTGCAACACCAGCACCACGACCTACTCACAGCAAAAAACGTACAAGAAGGAAAGAAGGAATAAAAAGAGTGGTATTCTCTTACAATATGTTTTATGGCATAAAAGGTGTGGCCATTCATATCAAATATAAAGTAGTGTTGTTTAACGTTATTTTTGTAGGTTGAATAGTATATTCCAACACAATTTAAAATTGATCAGATTTGTGGTCGTGACCGGTTCAGCGGATTTATGGGGTTAGAGTGGGCAACATTTTTTTTGGCAAATCGATAAAAATTTACTCGCCTAATAATAAGTCTGACATTCGGAACGAAGTCTGAAGGCGGAGTAGACAGTTGGTGAATCACACCGCGTGCGGAAGTAGGAAGTGAGACAGAACGTCTAAAGAAGGAATTAGTGAGTGGGAACGCGCGGAGAAGTCGGTGAATACCAAACGGTAGAAGCGTCGGGCAGAAAGAGGCACGCAGTACGCGGAAGGACAAGCAGTACGTGTGAAGAGCGATCCTTGGAGTGGAGGAGCAAGGACCTGGCATGTTGGAAACGGTCAGTGGAGTCAGTGGTCGGAATAGGCGGTCCCAGGCCGAGCGTTTCCTTAACCAGTGGACGATACACCTTGCCCCATGACATCCTAAACACGTTTCAGTTGACAGGTCGCCTTTCGGAGGAGCCGACAAGGACCTGGCGTGTTTGAAAGGAACAGTGGAGTCAGTGGTCGGCAAAGGTAGTCCCAGGCCGAGCGTTGCCTCAACCCGTGGACGGTACGCACTGCCCCATAACATCCTAATCCCGCTCGAGCCAGTACGTGGTCCGTTTTCAAGGGATCGCATGCTACGAAGACATGGCGCTGCAGGATTATAGACGTAGGAGCAGCACGAGCACCGGAGGAGTCGGCCGTGAAAACTGTACAATAAATCGATTTCAATTAGAACATCTGCTTTTCCTTGGTCGGGCTATTACACAAATCATTAATTTGGTGGAACGAACGCACAAGCTCTCTGAGCTAGCCGTTGCAGTTCATAGCCAGCAGAAACAGGAAAATCAGTTCGTTACGCTCTAAAATGTATGCTGAATCTCAACCTTTTAGCTTTTAAAGTTCCTGAGATCTCAACGTTCATATGGACAGACGGACAGTCGGACATGGCTAGATCGACTCGGCTATTGATCCTGATCAAGAATATAGAAACTTTATATAGTCAGAAACGCTTCCTTCTGCCTGTTACATACTTTCCAACGAATCTAGTATACCCTTTTATTCTACGAGAAACGAGTAACGAGTAAAAACACTCAATGGAAAAACTGTGCCAGACAAAAACAATAAAATAAATAAAATTGCTACGTTCGCAAACGCTTCTTCAAGCTATTTTCTAGACAAAAAATTAGATTCATGTAATGCTAAATGTTATTACTCCTACAACTAAACCACTAAATATTCTGACGGTGAAGACGCATTAATTAGCTCGTAAATAGAAAACAAAATTTCTGACAAAATGACTAAACAAGACATAATTAAAGCTATGGAGACTGACATTCGCCTAGCGCTTGAGACACAAGCGAAAAAACTACAAGACATTTTCAATAAAAAAAACCGATGATATGGTTAGTGTTTTTCGCGGTGAGTTAGATACTTTAAAAAGTGACTAAGTATGACCGACATCCAAGAAAACAGATTTTGGGCGAAACGCCAATCCCTAAGCAGGAGAGCGTTTACACATTTATGTATTTTCTCAAAGTTTGCTGTGACTCAGCTAATTTGCTCAAGAGCAATTGTAGACGTCAAAAAGAAATCTTGCAACTGTAACGTGTAACGAAATGAAAGACTAAAGTAGCTATACTTGAGGGTGCACGCTTTAGAGACCGGCTCTAGCTGATGGCGTTGGGTGTAGTGGTCTTGCTTGTACAGATACCTCTTCGTTACATAATGAATACGATCAAGAAATTGACCATGCTTACAAGAACAACAAAAGGAAGGAGCTAATATACAAAATCGGAGGAAGCAAATTAATACCTTCGGAAGAGGACAGTTCTAGAACAGGAGAAGAGGTTCGAGAATTTTGTCGCCTGCGAAACACAGGTGGAATCGTGTTAGCGTATTGCCCTACCCTACCTAAGACCACATTCCTTAAGAGCATGGCTCTAGTGGTCCCTTAAGCACCCTACGTCCGGAGAAACATCAGCCGAGTCAGTATTTAGGTTTTTAGAAATTCATATTTTCAGTATTCAATGTTGCTTAAAAATTAATAACAATGTTTATAGATAAAAATAAGTGCATAATAAAGGAAGCAAGTAATTATGCAAATACAAACTAAAGTAAGTTGAGAGAATATAGGGAATATATATAGTTTTTTCTTGGCTGCGAAATCAGAAAAGAAAGGTGTATGCCGTTATTCAAGAACGTTATAATTAAAGAGTTGAAGTTACTAGCTGCTAAATATATTTAAGTGAATAAACAAAGCATTTATCTAAATCTTCTAAAATTTTTAGTGTGACTTTTCTTTATAATCTTGTTCCATGAGTTATTTTTTTTTTTTTTTTTGTTTTATTGTTATAAGGAACTATTAAAGAGAAGAGGAAAATTATTTTTTTTTTAGTTTGAGAGTGGGCCGCGAGTAAATTCGCGGTGTACTTTGTTGAATATTTACAATAATAAAATAAAGTTTTTTAAATTAAACTCACTCAACTTTTCACTCCTCGGCGAAAGATCGATGTGCGGCATTTTCTACCAATGCTTGGAGAAGGTATAATTTCGGATTACACGTCTGCGAACAAACTTTCATGAATTCTTAATCGAAAATACAAAGGAGCACTCTCAGAAAATGAACTCTTCTTACAAAAAAAAAAATGATTAGCTTAGATACTCGAGTTACTCGAGTTACACATACTTTTTACAGCTTATTGTTAAACCTAAAATACATCATGAAAACTTAACTTCTTACTTTCTACGCTCAAAAATGGCGGTTCGGGAATTAATACATTCGAGTACAGGTTAGGTCAGATATTTAGCGGTTTTTTGTTGTTTTTTTCGTATTAATTTAAATAACCCTCCTGTGGGTCCCGGATTAATGCCGATTCTGATCCTGCTGCTGTGGCTGGTTCTCCGCTGCCCCTCGCTGGGAAGGCGCTCCACTTCACGGCCTGTCTTAGTTATCGTCTCTCCTTCTGCCCGCCGGCGGCGGCCCGTGGTGTTAGGACAATGATGCGGAGATGTAAAAGCTGACCCTTCTGCCTTCAATTTCAGCTGTAATTGCCCCAGTTGAAACTTGGAGTCTGGCGACAAGGCGGCAGCGCGATGGCTGCGCCACACGACGATCTTTTCGGCAAAAAAAAATATTTTTTTATTGCCGGGAAACATGCGCCGGACTTATCTCGCGCAGCACTATTATCGAAGAAACGCAGTACGATAATATTTCCCGCGACAAGAAAATATTTATGCCCGCAAGTTACAACTTTCCAAAACGCACTTTCACAACTTGACTCATCCAACTGGAAACCCAAGCCGAGATGTAGGCTTTTTCCCCGATAACCGAATTATCCCAAACTTATCGGGTGCAACTTATAAGGGTTGCATCCCGCCTGGTATATCCTAGCTACAGCTGTGTTCAGAAAAATAGCAGTGCGAGGGAAACTTTGTAATACAAAGGTATTTTTTCATGTCCCTTTTCGGAATCGTTTTTTTATTCCACTTATTTTTGTTAAATGGAATGTGTAGATAAGGAAAAAAGAAAATCCGGTTAGTTTTTCATGTTATCCTTTTTTTATTTACATTCTTGAGCAAAATCACAACTTTTAGGCTGTTCATAAGAATAGCAGTGTCTGGTTTTGACCAACGTAAAGTCCCAAAATGATCAATATTTTTTAAAAAGTGAGTTTGGTTAAGTTAATTCGTATATTTAAAAGGGGAATAAATTATAAAAATAATAAAAAATTATATTTTAGTGGGTAGAGGACAGCACTGCTCCCAGCAGAAAAGAATGTAAATTCATAAGCTTAGAAAGGAAGGAAAAACATATAGGGACATTCAAAAAACCCTTGAATGTTTTCCAAAATGGTATCCAATGCCATTAAATATGAATGGAAGCCCGAAACCCGTGGTACCAAACAAAAAACCACAGATATAGAGGATCGACGCATTGTTTCTTACAGCGAAGTCTATCGTTTTGCATCCTTTAGGGACATAAAGTCTGAGCTGAACTTGGGAATCAGCGACGTTACTATTCTTAGACGACTACTGAATCAAAATTTCAGTGCGAGGAGTCCACGAAAGGTTCCTCTACCTAGCCCAAGGCATATTAAGGAAAGGTTAAGCTTCGCTAAAACCTACCTAAACTGGCCAATCTCCAAATGGCGTAATATCCTTTGGACTGATGGGTCAAAAATCATGCTATTTGGTGGAACTGGTTCACTACAGTATATCTGACGACCTCCAAACACGGAGTACCACCCAAAACACCCACTGAAGACTTTCAATCACGGTGGACCTAAAATCCTGGTATGGGCTTGTTTTTTTACAATAGTATGAGTCCATAACATATGATTTATGGTATTATAGACCATAACGCATATGTAAATATACTTAGTGATGTCTTACTGTAATATTCTGAATATAATATGCCCTTAAAATGGACATTCCAACAGGATAATGATCCGAAACGCAGATGCAAATCGGCTAAGAATAGGTTCAACCAAAATAGAATAGATGCAATGCCGTGGCAAGCACCATCTTCCGATTTAAACCCGATTGAAATCCTGTAGGGGGACATTAAACAATATGTGTCGAAGAAGTCCCCGACGTCTAAGGCTCAGATTTGGCAAGTTGTGCGGGTTGCATGGGCAAAAATTCCTCCCAAACGTTGCCAGGACCTGGTGGACTCCATGCCGCGTGGGTGTAAGGCTGTGCTGGCTAACAAAGGCTATCCAGCCAAGTATTAGGCCCTAATTAACATATTAAAAAGAAAAACCAAGTTCGTTCTAAGTCAAGTTGAATTTTGTTACAATTTTTTCATAGCACTGCTATTTCATTGAACACCAGAATTTCTGCCTATTATGTTGTTTTAATCTATATTTTCGAAACTGTTGAAGAAATAAAAGTGAAACATTTGTTAAATTGTTTGAAATTAAATACCTAATGATATTATAAAAAAAAATTTCCTATTAAAACTGTAAATCATAGGAATTTTTTATCTTAAACTCTCAAGTCCAAAGCACTGCTATTTTTCTGAACACAGCTGTACATCATACTGCATCTGGTATGACCTTACATTGGTGTGACCCAGCTGACCGCAAGCCCACTATCGATTATTCATCGAGACTTTATCACCCACTGCCTCAGTCGCCTCTACACAACTTATAAATATTTTTCCCAAAATTAACACTTTTTATTGCGACAATGAAAGGTCTCTAAATTCTCTTCGGTTGATTTGATTCTGCTTTCAACAGTCGAATATAAAAAAAATTCATTCGGTAACCAAAATGAAACCAGTTGAACTCATCAGTTCAAATAAATAGACTTGTGAAAGCACAGTCTAAAAAATCGAACAGGAAAATAAAAACGGAAAATAAGAGTTATCAAGTAGGAGATACGGTTAAATTAAACAAACGCTTGGGAAATAAACCAACTCCACTATGCGTTGAGGGCATGGAAGGAGACTTAGTTCTTATAAAAGTAGGGGTGGTCCATTAGAACAATATAAAAAATTGGAAATGGAATTGGATCCTAGAAATACTAGGAAATAAGAATGAAATTGGAATTAAATTTTGTTTACTTCTTTTAACATCAACAGTTGTAGCGCTTTTAATGACGATCATCACGACAGCCACAGTTAAATTGACAAATTACTTACTTGTAACAGACGGGGTCGTATGTATGTAACCATTTGGCAAGATTACGGCTTCTCAGGACACACAACGAATGTGACTACGTATAAGACTTACACGGACGAAACCAGACTTACTTACAAACTTACTCAAACAGGACCACATACGGAACGTACTGCTCACTGACCTCACTGACACATCGACACACTTATTACGACACTTAAGGTCAAGCGTAGAGACGCACGTAGTATAAACTTGCTGGGGACAGCTCTGAAGGTTACACTTTCAAAAAGAAACCTGAACAACGTTGAAGCTAAGGAGATGACATTTGAGTATTTTACTAATATTAGCATAACATATATATATTTTTAAAAAACCCGATCGCGTCTATTTCTGCAATTTCTAGCTATTAGAATTACATTTGACAAAGCAAAAATGTCACATAATTTCTAAGTTTACCAAAAGAAATATTTTAACCAAAAATAAATTTTTAATACTTTCAGAAGTCAATCATTCAAAGAAGATGATGGGACCTGGAAAGGAAATGATGACGGAAAAGTTGTAAATAATCAGCCACAGAGAGTGATGGATGATAGAAATGGCATGATGGCGCAAGCGGGTTATATTGGCAGGTAAGTTTACCTGTGAAAGCCTAAGCGCGAGTATGCAGAACGCTAAACCAAAGGTGTATGCGCGAGAGTAGGAAGTATAGAGAGAGACTTGGCAGCACATAAGCAAATGATTTTAGGAACTGCTGGCGGAATTTGGGGATCGCTTTGGTAATATTTTAGAAAGCGAGCAGCCTGTTAAGGATCAGCTTCTCCATAATTTTTCCTAGGGATGGGAGTAGACTGGTGCGATTTTAAGAGCCAACGTCTGTCTGTGGCCTTTCGTGCTTACGCACCATCCCAGATTTTGGAAAGTATCGCAATACATGAACAAGGTACTGTAATACTAATTCTATTGTCACGGAGATCTGCTCCTGGAGCTTTATTGGGTGAGTTTTGCTATAAGTTTCTTCACTTTTTTGCAGCGCCACTGCAACAGTGAATCCGTTGCATGCGTAGGTCTCCTGTTCTTTTGTTCCCTTCGTGCTCTTCGTTTTATCCGAAGCAGTGTCAATCTTTTAGTAGGAAATTAATGTGGTCTGGGCTCCTCTACTTCATGTGGAGTTCTCGGTGCAACAAGCAGAGCTGCCTCATTTAGTTTGCTCAGGAAATGGCTTATGCATTGTAAATATCTACCGTCGTCCAGATTTGTTTATTGACCTCAATTAATAATTCAAAAACTAATGACATGATACATAATGCTTGATGACAGGCATTACTTTTATATCGGGATCGCTGGGGAATAAACGAAGGTCTTCAGATACTCAGATTCCATACTCCGATTTTTAATGTTGGTTGGGTGTATTATCATTATGGAATTGATGGCCCAAATGGATGCGTGTCTATCGCATTGAATTTGTTGTTAGAAATATTGTCAAACGTTAGTATAATTCCAGCCAGCACAGTTGCACGAGCACTGGATCGACTCTTGTTTCGTCGATTTATAACAGCGAATGAGACGTTTGTACTTACTGACTCAGCTGAAATTAATCCGCTTGGAGAACGTTGAGTGGGTGTGGCATAGTTGTTAATTGGCAGCCTAGCCCTTGGCTTTGGTTTTGTAGCTTTTTCTGCTCTGACAGGGCAGCTATTGTCTTTCGAGACATGACCAACACCGCAGTTGATGTACAAACATTTAACGCTTGTGCACATGTAGGGACCACTACATTTGACACAAATGGGGTCTTGGGGGCAATAGTTCTTAGAGTGACCGAAAATTTGGCATCTTTGCATTGTAGCAACTCTTTTCTTTGCTCAATCTTGTATCTATTGAGTAAAGTAATTTGAAGACACTCTGAAGTATTCGGCCCGTGTTTTGGACTGACAAAGAACAAATTTTGTGTAGTTTTAAAACTTATCGTTGCTTCGTTATCATCGTCGTTAGCCGCATTGTTTTTTAACAAGGCTTTTTGGGCATTGCCTGTTCTATTTGTGAGCTACGAACATTAGCATGGATTCCTTTGATAATGAGTTGATGAGGCCAAAATTGACAATTTAACTTTACTTCTGTTACGGCTGTTCGGAACGAATTGGAACTGGTTGCGTAGATTCTGGACACTCCAAACTTAGAAGTGCGAATGTAGTAGTTTGAAGAACAAATACTCTCTTTAAGGGCAAGTTACAAGTTGTTTGGATTGCAATCACTTGATACGCATATTGATGAGGGCTTGCTGAATTTTGCGGATTGTATTATCACCATCTTGGGCTAAAATCTCTTTAATATCAGAGTCAGCATTCAACAGGTCTTGCTCCATATACTCAGCTTCAGTTGTACCAACATTTCTACAAACCTCAAAGCATCCAAAATAAATGCCAAAGCTCTTAACAAGAACAAGTACACTAACAACAGGGACAGCGAATCCATATAGAACCTTAAACTCTACACAAAACGTACAAATGTCTAACTATAATAAAATGGAATTTAAAAGGATGCGTAAACAATTACAGCCAACTCCTTATTCTAATCAAAAAATACTCCTCTCACATAATTTCCTTCCAAGAAACCCATATACACTAATAACATTCCTACCCCAATAAACTAAAAACTATTAACTAATATTGCCACCAACAGATTTGGGGGCGTAGCATAACTAGTGCACATGTCAATCCAATACACTGTCCTCAACATCATAAGCGATATAGAAGCAATAGCCAAATACAGAATCTAAACTTAAATTAAACATATTTTCCACATACATTTCTCCGACCAAAAACATTACTAAAAAAAACTCCAAAACTCCAAAAACACAACAACCACCCTCTCTAATTACGGGATATTTTAATGGATGGCACCCATCCTGAGGCTCCCCAACAACAACGTGGGGAAACAACTCAAAGGTTCATTGACAATACGCCCCTTATTCTGTTAAAATCTCCCACACACTTTTCAACACACAATACATACACACACATAGACCTCACACTCTGCTCTCCAATCCTAGCCCCCACGCCAAGTGGAAAATACTAAACGATCTTCATGGTAGCGACCATTTCCCTATTATCACAACACTATTCCCAACAACCAATCCGAAAAAAATTCAACAGACCCTTTTTTAAATTAAAAGAAGCCAACTGGAAACAGTTCATCGCACTTACCCAACAAACCAACAAGAAATACCACACCTCCCACAACGTAAACAAAAACCGCTCAAATCAAGAGAATTATTCTTTATAACACAGAAGACAAACACAAACCTCACCTAAAACGCATCCATAGAGGGTTCCATGGTGGAATAAACACCTCGACCAATTTCTAAAAAAAATTAAACCGCACAATTACTGTAGACAACATTATAGACTATAGATGCAAAAACGAAAATTTCTGTTCGAATTAAAAAAGAGATAAAAAGAAGCTTCCAGCTCTTTCACCTCCACTATCCAAACCACTCCTCCAAAATATGGGCCAATATAAGACGTTTCTGCGGACTTAACCCAGTAAAACAAATTCATGCAAAAACAAAACAATGAGACTACATTGGCTAGCAACGAAATTGCTAACATATTTGCACAACATTTTTCTGACTTCTACGGCAACTGGAACTTTTCAGAGAAGATCCGAAACAATAAATATAGAAATAATCTACATAACTATACCCCCTCTCCAATAGCCCAAGCCATAGAAGTAAACATAACATATCTCGAACTTAGCTCAGCCTTACAAACATTAAAAGGATGTGCTTCAGGACTTAATAGGATTTCAGATCAAATGATCAAAAATAGCTCCCCCACAACAAAAAACAGAATAACAAAACTAATCAAATCTAATCATCCCAATCCTCAAGCCGAACACCGACAAAACTAAAACTTTGTCATACCGACCCATCTCTCTCAACTGCTGTATAGCAAAAACGCTAGTTAAATAATAGCGAAAAGACTCTGGTGGCTAGTGACATATAACAATCTACTTAACGGCAACCAATTCAAATTTAAAAAGGGCAAATCGACTTCGGACTGTCTACCCTCCCTATGTACACCCTCCCTTGTCACTCTTGATTTTTCAAGAGCCTTCGATCGAGTAGGTGTTCACTCCATAATCCAGCAATTGCAGGAATGGAAAACGGGCCCCAATATAAAGTATATAAAAAACTTCATTTGTAACAGGAAAATGACTGTCCGCGTCGGTCAATAATTTCAATAAATTATCCTACATCATATCCTTACATAAAGAAATAAAACTTAATGCATACGCCAACGACTTCTTCCTTATAATAAATTTCAACAAAAACAGCTTAGACAACCTATTTAACGATATAGAATATTGGGCCTCCTACTCAGGGGCATAGCTATCCCTAGCCAACACCACATATGCAGAAAACACCACTGTGTATGCAAGATAAGCTGCAACAACATCCAAATTCCCACCGTTACTTCTTAATATTTCTAGGAATGACCTTAAGCAACGCATATAAATGGAACACACATATAAACTTACTTCTACCCAAACTACACAATAAACTAAATATAATAAAATGCCATTCTAGTCTTAAATTTAATTGCAACACGTATACACTACTTAATGTCGCAAAGCCAACAGTTATAGCCAAACTAGAGTATGGTTTGTTTCTGTATGTACAAAATGCTGTAATGCTCCCAAAAGCATTATGAGCAAAATAAAAACACCATTTACCTCCGCAATCCGTCTATCTCTCGGAGCTTATCGCTCTACCCCAGTAAATAACTTACTTTACGAATCTTTAGAAATAAAACGAGACCTTCAAATAGCCAAACTATCTCAAAACCTAATCTTCTCTAAAAACAGACCAATTCATAAGTTCGTTAAGCATAAAAAACTAAAAAGAAAAAAAACACCAATAATAGACCAAATAATCAAGCTTAGCCTAGAACTTAATCTACCCTACAAACACCGAACTCCTTTTCCCCTAACCTTTTCCTTCCCGTACTGTTATTGCTGTTCGCTAATATGTTGCATTCCGCAGCTTATATCTGAATTTGTGCTGAGTTTTTAACTCTTTATGATGTATAATGTCTATTTAATTGCATGGCCTTACCATACATTCGAACTTTTGAAATGAATTCTCTGTTATAATACTTACATACAACAATGAATTGACCAACAACACATTTTTTCATTTAGGATAACGAACGACGCTAGAGAAGATGAAATGGAAGAAAATATGGGCCAGGTAAACACTATGATAGGCAATCTCCGAAATATGGCATTGGATATGGGCTCTGAGCTGGAAAATCAAAATCGTCAAATTGATAGAATAAACCGGAAGGTATGTTGACATTTTATCCTAAACTTTAACAGATTTGCAGTTTATTCTATCTGTCAGATTAGGAAGTTAATTTAATGCAGAACCCCAAAACACTGTTCATAAATTTTAAATTTATTTTAAGAAGACTACCTAAGTAACTTTTACACTTATAGGTAGCCCCATTTTGTTTAGAAGTTACTTTATGTAAGTTTTAGTTATACTTATAAAACAACTAACGAAAACAGAACATTACACGTCGCAGAGGACACCGTCGCTGCTGAACTCCTGAGATTCCCCGGTAGCAGTGTATATTCGTTAGATTTCAAACATATGTATGTTCACTTTGGCTATAGACAATCATCATGACAATCATGTCATGTCAGAGGGACACTGCGTCGTAAAACATTTGCTCACTCTTTCTAAATACTTGACCAACATTACTGACTATTTTCTCTTAAACGACGGAAGTTGAAGGAGGGACAACGTCCTTCAGTTCAAAACTGGCAATACGGCCGGCCGATGAATTGATCGCCGATAATTATTATTATTAAGTGGGTTTGTATGTGTCCTGCGACCCAGTCGGATCTTTGGTACTTCCCCTTCATGACTCAAAGATCCCCCTGAAGTCCAATGCACTGTATAAATGCCAGAATTTAAATGGGATTCAGGGCTGCAATTGTTTCCTGTGGGAATACATATATGTCCAGGAGTCTGTTCCTCCTGATGGAAAGCGCCATGCAATCACATATAATATGTGCAGAGCTCTCCATGCAGCAGAAGCGACAGAGTTCACTGTCTGCAATGCCAATCTTGTGCAAATGGCTGTGAAGTCGTCAATGCCCCGTAAGAAGGCCAGTCAAAATGAGTCTTGAACCTCTTATGGTTATATTCGCGGAGGAGAATCTTAGACTGCCTAAGTCCTGGTAGGTGTTCCCAGAAGGAAAGACGTTTTTCTTCCTCTAGTGACTTTAGTAAGCCCCGTACTCTGTGGTGACCAACACCACAGAAGGGTTCGGGCCCAATTAGAGGGTTCTCTGCCCCTTTCCTGGCTAGGTTGTCCGCTAGCTCATTGTGTCCCGGGATCCACCTTATTGTGAGTTTGTTGACAGCTCCTAGTTTTTCTAGGGCTGTCCTCACTTCATTTACTAGCTTAGATGTTATCCTAGCTTTGCTGAGCGCCTTTATGGCTGCTTGACTATCAGATAGTATAGAAATGTCCTTGCACGATAGTTCCTTTACAGACTTAACTCCGCACAGCGTCCGCACAGACTTCAGCTTGAAAAATGCTTGTGTATCTGCCCATTGATTCGTGGTATTTCAACCTGGGGCCTACAACCCCCAGCCAACTTCCCTTGTCGGTGAGGGATCCGTCTGTGTATATTTATTGTCTGTGGTTTCATAGGGTGTACTTTCCCCAGGGATGTCCAACTGTTTTTATTATTGAGATGAGTGCTGAAGTTCTGAGCGAAACTATGCTCAACTGGCATAGCATCCCTTGGTTGCATTAGCAAAGGGATATTCCTTTTTAGGCTTTCAGCATCCTTACTTGTAAGGTTGCAGTCATTTCCTGCTCCCTCAATTCTTATTAGGGTGGCTTTCCGTTTCATTTCAATGACGATAGGAAGCGGCGTCACCTCTATTAGTACTTCTAGGGCTGCAGTGGGACAGGGACGTATTGCTTCTGTCATGCATATGCAGACCATTCTTTGCAGTTTATGGAATTTGACCTTAGTGGTGCTAAGGCGTGCTCTATCACCCTCGGCTATTGTCCCATAGGTTAGTATGGGTCTGACTACCATGAGGTACAGCCATCTTATTATGCGTAGTGAGGTTCTACATGTGAAGAGTGATCTAGTGCACTTATCAATTGTGTTATCGATATGAGTTTTGAAGCTCAGTTTGGAGTCAAGGGTTATCCACAGATACTTATTTTCATTGCTGACCTCTATGAGACATTCTGACAGGTTTATTGCCTTCATTCTCTGTAGCTTGTACCTATTTGTGAAAGGAACAATAACAGTGTTTCTAGGATTTAGGCTCAGGCCTACTTCCTCGCTGGTCATATTGAGGCCCAGTTGAATGATATCGCAGAGTGTTTCCTCATATTTACCTCTAGCTATAATGCCAATATCGTCAGCATAGCCTTGGCAAAGTATACCTCTGCGGGTCAGTCTGTCCAGCAGCTCGTCTACCAGCAAGCTTCACAGGAGAGGCGAGAGGACAACCCCTAGTGGTAGATACCAAAGACTCTAGAATAACAAGATGCGTAGCGGCCATGCATTGGTTTGGCACTATGCAGCCACTTTTTTAGTGACGGCCAAAATTGCTCTCTTTCCGCTTGCTCCCGCTGAGAGCGTAAGAAATCTAAAAATAGAATTTGGTTGCTTGTGTGAGTAAAAACAAGAGGCGAGAACGCGTATATGTGTGCGTGTTGTGCTAGAAGACGATTTTCGGGCCGAAATCAATTCTGATCGAAGAAACGAATTTAAATTGTACATATTAGGGTAGTTTTTGCCAATTTCGTAGCAATATGATGAAATAAAATAATTTTTAAAAATTCGCGCCCTGACTATTATAATTTTAAAGCCTTTTAAATTTGTTTGTTAAAATCGCCGCTCGAATTAGCTACCGTTTACACATTTATATTTATGTTTAATTCTAATTTGTCTCTCATCTGACAATTTTTTAAAAGCGAATTATTTTAGTGTCTTTGCTTTGTTCATATCTTGAGGCACGAAGTGCGGACACAAGCACTCAACAATCATTGCCTCATTAATTTTTCACACGCCGCAAGATGAATACTCTAATGACAAATATTCTTATATAAAGTCATTTTTTAAATTTATTTTTTTTGGCTATTTTTAATCTATTTTCAAATAATAATAACGTTAAGGCAATGCAAAACAAGAATTTTTCGCATGGTGCCAATTGATCAAAAATAATATAGATTTAAAGTCAAAGAACTTCTAAGGTAAAGGGCATATTTTGTCAAATTTACAATGCATGAGCATACGGGTGCACACATACAGTTGTCTGCTATCACTTTATGCGATAGCGCTCTCCGCTCTCTAACAAAAATTCGAGAGAGCCTGGAGCCACCTCTAGAGCCACGGCGAAAAAATCGTGTGCCAAAAAATCGTATGGCGTTACGCATCTTGTTATTCTAGTGTTTTTGTAGATACTGTGGACGACTGTCCTCCTATAGTGGCCATGGCTCGCCTAGATGCCAGTAGTGATTTGATCCATCTGCTGGTTGGTCTAGTCCTCTTCATGCCAGGGATGCGTTGACAGCCTCATGGGAGGTATTGTCGAAGTATGTCTAAGAAGGCACATAACGCCACTTCCTTGTGAGTCAGTGATCAGTTGGTCTGCCCGCCCTATAGGCATGCTGCGTCCGTTGGAGCGGAAGCTCCACAATCAGAGTGCTTCTAATGCTGACATCCACAAAAACGATGTCAAGCTGATGGGTCTGAACGACTTCGGATCAGTGATGTCTTTCTTTCCAGCTATACTCCAGGCAGTAGGTATATGTCCTAAAGCTAGGCTGCTGATCAGTATTTTCCTGACCGGCGCTGGGAGCTAACTTAGCGCTCGTTGAAGCAGGATTGGCTGAATGCCATCTGGACCTGGAGATTTGTAGGGCTGGAATGTACCAATTGCCCATCTTAATCTCTCCGTTGTTACTATTGATTTTGCTTTGGCCCAATCAGTAGCACGCGGTCTACTTTGTGCCGTTACCGGGGTATTCCAATCCGTTTGAAGCGTGCTTAACGGAAAGTGAGTTGCCAGTAGTAGCTCATGTTCTATTCTCTCCTATCGTATAGGAGTTATCCTCTTTTCATAGTGCCTGATTTGATTCTGGCACTCCTTTGGAGAATGCTATGTAAAATCTAGCGCCTTCACATGTGTTTACTATTGCCTCACAGAAGGTTCTAAAATTCCTTCCTTTGGTTTCCTGATCTCATGGTTATAAATGGTCATTATATTCCGGTAGGCATCCCAGTTCCCTTCTCTTTTTGCTGTGTTAAAGAGACGCCTGGTCGCTTTCCGTAACTTCTGCTATTGGTCGTTCCACCATGGAGCATCTTTTTCCCTCTTTGCTCGGCCAAGGGAGCAGTTTTCTCTAAACGCGAGTTTTCTCTAAAACCCGAGTTATTATCTTATACGGCGTCCTCCAGTTCTAGAGTGGTACGGAGTTTACCGGTTACCCTAGTATCTGGATCTCGCAGTAAGGAGGCATTGAACCCTTTCCAGTTCGTATTCCTGGAAATGCGCCTACGCTCGCTACATTCTAGATTTAGCCCTATGTTAAAACTAATAATTCTGTGATCTGACATTGACTCCTCAGGAGATACGTTCCAGTCGATTGTATGCGAAGCCACTGATCTGCTGGAAAGTGTAATGACCAGAACCTCACATCTTACCCTAGTAACAAATGTCAGAACATTGCCGAAATTTAGAATTTCTAGATAGTTATTCAAGATAAATTCTATGAGTGACTCACCTCTTTGGTTCACGTCGCTGCTGCCCCATATCCCGTGATGTGCATTTGCATCACATCCAATGATGATGGGTAAGTGCATCTTCAGTGTTTACCCAGTGCAGTGATTTCGGGCGGTGGAGATGCCCAGATCACCATCCGCCGGTACCGCTTCTTCCCAACTCAACAGGTTTAGTTCCATGCCTAGCTCCTGAGAGGATATCGAGGTCTGATCTCCCATCTCGACGACGGTCGCATCGAGATCCTCATCGTCCGCCAGATCATCGTTGGAGAGCTTATTGGGCTTTTCCTTCTCCGCAGAGACTGGTGGATTTCGATGAGTCTCGACCCATCTTGTGCCGGCTTTGATCGCCTTGGCCTTCTCTAGACCACAAACTGAGATTTCTTCAAACCTGAAGCTCAGCTTGTGGTCGCTAGAAATAATCTTAACACATGAGTTGTCATCAATGCCATGGCTGAGGAGCGAGCCACCACCCTCATTCTTCCTTGACATAAGACGCCAGTTCTCAGTGTCCAAGTCATTTTGTTTTTTGATCAATTCCATGATTCACTTTGTTGTCTTGTCTACTGTCCTGGGCAGAAGATGGTTATGTTGTGTGACAATGGCAAGTCGTCGCCCATCTTTACCTCCAGGGAGACACCGCTTACTTAGCCACTCAGCAGTGGTTGCGTTGCGGCAATCCACTATCAGGTGACCCACCCTGAAGTGGATTCCTCCAAACTTAATTGGAGAATCCCAACCAGAGAGGACTATCTCTTCCAGTAGTGCGTCCTCGAGCTGTGAGAGGTTCTCGCTGCTGAGGACGACTTTGGGGTACCCCTTTGTTACGACCGCAACATTAATGGGCCCTAACTGGGGCCTGCATATGATGGCTTGCGTACCTCAGTTGCCTTTGCAGCCCTTGAGGTACTTTCATCATCGAAAGGAGCAGTCAGTGGCCTGCTCTTCTCCACATTCTGCCTCTTAGGGGTTTCCGGTGGAGGCGTCAGGGTGGAGCTTGCCCGCTTCGAAGCAGAGTTGGGCCTTTGCTCTAGCGGCTGCGGTGTCTTGGCCAGAGACAAAGCTCCTGCGGGTGACTTGCCCTACTGAAGGTAACGAAGATACCACTTCGTTCTGGCCCCTCTCAGCCCCTTACGGTTAGGGTCATCCCGGGCCCCAGGCTGACCAAGTTGCGGTAATGGGTTTTTAGCCCGTCCCGCTTGGCCGGCTTGGACCACATTCGAGTGACTCGGTGTGGCTGCCCGATTCTTCCCTCCCGCAACTGGGCGTGCTTGTGCCGTTGGCACACTCCGATTATGACACCTTAGTCCGGCCCGGAGATGTGGAAATTTAGAGAGCTACCAGCTCCATCCCAACTACGATTAGCCAGCACTCTTAGCAGAGACATGACCTAACTAGGAGCCTGTTTCCAGCCGCCCTCGCGTGGAGAGTGTAGTTGCACTTCCAGTAGTGTACCACCGTTGGTGGCGCGTTGATCCCCTTGTGATACCTACTGGCGTGGCGGCTATTGATCGCCGATACGTGCACTTTTTGTTCTTGACCTCCGCTCCGACTTGAACCTTCACGAAATGAAATGTGTTCCTCAACAATGACGATGGGTTTTCACACAAACAAGGCCATTTTTGGCTTGTAAATCGCAACAGACATACAACACCTAAGGAGCTATCGTGAATTATGACACAAAGCATGTAACAAACTCTGAGCGGCTTGAAAACAACAACGGAAATTTTACTTCTTAAGGGATGTAAGAAATCCCCAACCGACCTCTAACTCGCTGCACCTATCTAATGTGTTCTCCCGGACAAATGGATATTCGTTAAAACCGCTTCCTGTTCAATACTGTTTTCGTCTCTTCGAAGTGCCACTTCACAGGTTTATCACGTCTAGCATTTAAAATATATTTTACGTTGTGGTTTGCGTACATATATATTTAGAGTACAATGTACTCAGAATACTTACATAAATCACTAACATAATTACATACGCATTGGCAGTGCTAGCATAAACAATAATGTTCAAGTGGAAGTGTTACATGATCGCACACGGCATAAGTGCATGGTCAGCATTCCCACGCTAACCAAATGCCGCTATGTACATAATGTGCGCACATAGCATTCTTTCTCAACTCTCTTAACATAAGTATATAAAATAAAATAAAGTATATAAAAATATAAAAATATAATAGCCGCTTCTCTGCCGCCTTCACCAGGCAGTGAAGGCGCACTTCATAGCCTAAGATGAATATTGTATTATCTTTAAGGGGAAGTCGAGTTTTACAACTGATACGAGCTTCACGATAAAAATAAATTGAGCTATGCTCCAGAAAAACATCTAAAGGATTTTATCTATAACATGGCGACCGTGACAGGACAGGGACCTAAGGCCTAAGGACATAGGGCCTAAGGACTACAATCACAATCAACACAAAATTTGTATTGGACTGGACTCGAAAGGCAGATGGAAGACAAAATTCTGAGTGAGTAGAGTAAGGCAATGAGAAAAAAGCCCGGCGGTGGGCGGCAAAAGTTAAAACCGAGAATAGCTCACCTAAGGTGGCTATTATATTCTCAAGCAGAGCTTGACTTCCTACAACAAGAATTAACAAAAGCGCCAATAAAAACCAAAAGGCAAACTCTCTCATTCATAAAAACAACAAATAATACAAAAATTAAAACTGTAACACCACCACCCAAAACCAAGCATACCAGTTTACAAGGAACAATGCCCGTTGGACTGCGAGGGACCATGGAGAGCCTATTGCAAATACACTTGCAAACATTGTAAGGACATCAACCAGCAGAAGGAGACCTGTGCACCGGCACCGCTTAACGCGTCAAGTTAAGCCAGTAAGGGCACCTCTAACCACCAACAACAGCAGCTTGGGCAGCAGGCACCGGCACCGTATGGAAAGGAAAAGGAAACCGACAGCGCTTCCGAGAGCGCAATTTTTTTTTTCTCAATAGCACTGCGTTGCAAAAATTTTTTTTAATGCACTACGATGCATATTTTTTTTGTCCTAACCATTAAAAAAAATTGTAGAATCGAGTGGAAATATTTCTGCCCGATGAGCCGTATAGCCTGTAAACCTATACAAAAACAATAGGCAGGAACATATGTAAAAATTATAAGCAAAAAATTTTAATAAATAATAATAAATAATAAATAATAAACATAAAATTCAAAAATAAAAATACAAATATTAATACACTTTTTAACGTAAATGTCAATAGTGACAAACAGAATATATAAAGAAGAAATTTATGAAAATACTGAAGAGATCTTAAAACCCAATATGGGCTTAGTTGATACAAAAACAGTGGATTCCACTGCAAATGGCATAAACAAACAATTTAAGCTATATAACAACAATCTTGTTAACAATTTTTATACTAATGATAATATTTGCACTCATAAAAGTGTATAAACTCCACAATAAATGCCTAAAGAAACGATATAATAGCAGGGCCGATGGCCTAGAAAAAATTTAATTTTTAAATAATGAGGTCATTAATGAAAGAAACATAATAATAAATTTTTTTTTTAAGTTTAAATCATTTATTATTATTCATTAGGAATCGTTCACTTCCTTCTGAACTTAACCTAATGTGTAGCTTAAAAGATATTATGGATTCTGTTCCTTAACGTGTTCGGGTCCAGTGTTGGACCTAACATGGTTTCTATTAAAAGAGCCTTAGTTGAATAATAAAATCGAAAAAAAAATTTTTTTTCTAAATACTTAAAAATGTTTCAAATAACTTATGGATTGGCAAAACTTAAAAGCCATCTTAAATGAAATAAAAGAAAATTTTGATTAGTCATATAAAAGTTTGTCTCAGAATAAAACAATCCAAAAACAAACTGCTAATAAGCATACAAGCATTCTGGTAGAATCCTTTAATCAGGTAAGATCCTTTATACATGACCAAAGAGGGAAACTAGACAAAAACAGTGCACTGCAGTGGACAACAGTGGCCAAATTTTTGATAAGACTAAGAAATAACCTAATAAATATCAAAGAACAACAATACTAAATATAAAATATAGAAGATCCGGAAATAAAATTAAGCAAAATGACAGACAATTCAGCCGCCATTAGAGCCTACATAAGGGAAGTGTCGAGCGCAGTACCGGAGTTTGATGGACAAAAGATCCATCTTCAGAGGTTTATTATGGCCATCAAATTAGTGGACCTTGCAAAAGCATCACATTGCAGTCCAAGTTATAAAATCAAAATTGATTGGCACTATTCTGAACCTGGCACTGAGCGAATCTACAATTGAAGCAATTGAGACATCCCAAAACATCAAGGCAAAATTATCCACTGTACAACAAAAAGGCAAAACAGCTACACAGTTCACAACCGAAGTTGATAATTTACCTAAGCTTTTAGAAGCCTTAGAAGCTACAATAACTATAATAACAATTACGGCAATAACAGTAACCAAAATAATGGTAAGAATTATAGAGGCGTTGCAACTCAAATAGAGGAAGCCGAAACAATCAGAATCTATATAATAACAACAATAATGATAATGCTAGTGTGAGAGTAACCCAAAATAATTCGGGAAACTCGCAACAAGCCTCAGATGCACGGCAATAAATAAAGCTCATGAACATTCAATCAAGTATAAATATATTCATTGCATTTGACCATGAAAAGAAAAGAAAAAAGATTAATTTTCTTAGTTGACCGGGCGCAGATATTTCCATACTAAAAGAAGAAGCCGACTACTTCAATAGTATACAAGATGACAGTATAATAAACATTCAAGGCATAAGCCAAGAGATTATTGAATCTAAGGGCTTAACCTCAATAAAGCTACAAACAGATAAATACATAATCCCTCACAATTTATATATTGTTAATCAACAATTTCCCATACCATGCGATGGAATAATTGTCATTGATTTTATAAGAAAATTTAACTGCCAATTAGACTTCAAACCAAAAGAAGATTGGTTTATCATTAGACCCAATAATTTAAAATTTCCGATTTATGTTCCAATAATATACAACTATGGTAATAATAAAATATAATTACCAGCAAGTCCACAAGTTATCCGAAAAATCAATACAACTTCAATTGCAAATACAAATATATTGATCCCAAACCAAGAAATAGAAGCAGGTATTAATGTAGCGAATACCATTTCAACATCAAACGATGTTAATATCCGAATATTAAACACGCATCATACTTATAAACTAGTAGATGCAAACAACTTAAAATACGAGCCATTTTCAAACTATGATGTAGTTCAACCAAATAAAGAGACCAGAGAACTAACTGTCATGTCTCAATTGTCGAAAAATTTCCCACCACAATTCAAAACCCAGCTGAAAATGCTTTTAAGTAAATACACTGTTATATTTGGTCTGACAACATAACCAACATTGGCTAATAATTTATACAAACAAAGATTAAGATTGAAAGATGATGAGCCAGTATATATTAAAAATTATAGAAGTCCTCATAGTCAAAAAGACGAATTTCAAGAACAAGTACAAAAATTTTACTTGTATTGATAAAATAGTCGAACCATCAGTATCGGAATACAATAGTCCATTACTATTAGTACCGAAAAAAATCTCTTCCAGGCTCAGATGGAAAGAAATGGCGATTAGTAATTGACTATCGTCAAATCAATAAAAAACTGTTGTCTGATAAATTTCCAATCCCTAGAATTGATGACATTTTGGATCAACTAGGTCGAGCCAAATATTTTGCATGCCTTGACTGATGTCAGGTTTTTACCAAATTGAACTTGAGAAGAGTTCAAGAGATATAACTTCATTTTCAACAACAAACGGTTCATATCGTTTACGCGATTACCATTTGGACTGAAAATAACGCCGAATTCTTTTCAAAGAATGATGACTATTGCATTTTCTGGCCTTGAGCCAACGCAATGATTTATCTATATGGATGATTTAATAGTAATAGGTTGTTCCAAAAACCATATGATTAAAAACTTATCAGATGTTTTGACAAATGCAGGAAATACAATCTAAAACTACATCCAGAGAAATGTTCATTCTTTATGCGTGAAGTCACCTTTTTGGGACATAAATGCACAGATATGAGACCATCAAAAATTACACAGTACCTCATGATGCAGATAGCGCAAGGCGTTTCGTTGCATTTTGTAACTATTATAGAAGGTTCATTAAAACCTTCGCCGACAATTCACGGCACATAACTTGTTTATGAAAAAAGAATGTTCCTTTTGAATAGACAGAAGTCTGTCAAAAAGCATTTTTACACTTAAAAACAAAACTGATGGAACCTTCTCTCTTACAATACAACTTAAAAACAAAACTGATGGAACCTTCTCTCTTACAATACCCCGATTTTAGCTAAGAATTTTGTATTACAACAGATGCTAGCAAAATGGAATGTGGCGCAGTTTTATCTCAAGACCACAATGGCCACCAACTTGCAGTTGCATACGCATCAAGATCATTTACTAAGGGCGAGAGTAATAAAAGTACTACTGAGCAGGAATTAGCAGCAATACATTGGGCAATAACCCACTTCAGACCCTATATCTATGGTGAACATTTTACAGTCAAAACTGATCATAGACCACTAACCTTCTTATATTCAATGACTAATCCTGGGTCCAAATTGACCCGTATGACACTTGAATTGGAGGAATATAATTTTACAGTACAGTATCTGAGAGGTGAAAACAACTATGTAGCTGATGCGTTATCAAGAATAACCATCAAAGAATTGAAAGATATAACCGGAAATATTATGAAAGTCACTAGAAGATTACAAAGTAGACAAAATTCCTGCGCAGGAGAAACAAAGAAATCTGAATTGCATACGCAATCAATAGAGAAAGCTTCAATGCCCAACGTATACCAAGTCATCAATAATGACGACGTACGTAAAGTAGTGACCTTGCAAGTAAAAAATATGATATGTTTCTTTAAACATGGAAAAAAGATTACTGCCAAATTATATCGATGATTTATATATAAATGGAGTTATTGATTTAGATCAATTTTTCAAAGGCTTGAAATGCAGGCGTTTATATATAAAATCAGTCATCTCAAAATGGCACCGTTGGAAAATATTTTTGAATACGTTTCAATAGATAAATTTCAGCAAAAGGGTAATAAAATATTAACAAAATTAAGAGTTGCGCTACTCAACCCGGTGACCTTAATAAACAATGAAAAAGAAAAAAAAAACAAATTTGACTACACTACATGATGATCCATTACAAGGAGGTCATACAGGCATTGCAAAAACCTTAGCCAAGGTCAAAAGACATTATTTTTGGAAAGGTATGTCTAAACAAATAGCAGACTACATTAAAAAAATGTCAAAAATGCCAAAAAGCGAAAATAACAATGCATACAAAGACCCCAATGACTTTAACTGAAAACCCCTGATCATGCTTTCGACAGAGTGGACACTATAGTTCCTCTACCAAAGTCGGAAAATGGCAACGAATATGCAGTCACTCTTATTTATGACTTATGTAGTATGTGCCTATGTAATGTTAAAGAACATTTAAGTATAATAGCATACCAACATATAGCAGCACTTTGTTGCTATGTTTATGTTTATGTTTATGCAAGCAATAAGGCCCAAAGCGGATGTAACATGATCGCACACTTGAAGGCTACAAAGTATAAGTGCATGGTCAGCATTCCCACGCCGATCAAATGCACAACACATAAGTCATAGCTCGCCAGCCTAGATATATAAGATATATATAAGAAAGCCGCTCCGCCGGTGGCGTATCCGGCAGCGCAGCTACGCAGCTTAGCCTAAGACGAAGTATATTCTTAACTCACAATTCAGACACTGAAAAGACGTTGAACTGGCAGAACCATTTCTGCCAAACAAAATAGCAAAGACAAATCAATAAAAATCTAAGTCAGCCTGACGGCTGCAACAAAAACAAAAAAGACTTGTGTTATTGATGGAACGACACTTTACACTTAACTAAATATTTAGTTGGAATTCCCATACCGAACAAAAGCGCAAAAACAGTCGTTAAAGCAATTTTCGAATCTTTCATTCTTACTTATGGTCCAATGAAGACGTTCTTTACGGACATGGGTACAGAGTATAAGAATTCAATCATTACATATCTTTGCAAATATCTAAAAATTAACAATATAACGTCTACCGCTCACCATCATCAAACAGTAGGTGTAGTCGAAAGAAATCATAGAACTCTAAATGAATACATACGATCTTACATATCGGTTGATAAAACTGATTGGGATGTATGGCTTCATTATTTCGTCTATTGTTTTAATACAACCCCCTCTATGGTACATAATTATTGTATTTTTGAGCTTGTTTTTGGTAAAACAAATTAATTACCCAGAAATTTCACTAATATAACTAGCATAGAACCAATAGACAATATACATGATTATGCTAAGGAAAGTAAATATAGATTAGAAGTAGCATATAAAAGGGATAGAACTATGCTTGAAGACCATAAAAGAAAAAATATGGAAAATTATGATTTACAAACAAAAAATATAGAAATAACATTAGGACATAAATTTATATTTAGAAATGAAGTAGGTTATAAATTAGATTTTAAATATACGGGACTCTATAAGGTAGAAAATATGGAAGAAAGAGACAACATAACAATATCAAACAATAAAAATAAAAAACATAAAGTACATAAAGATCGATTAAAAGTTCAACCTCGGCCAGAAGCTTTTCTTTGAAACTTTCTGAACTTTCGATAATGCTTTATGCTGAAATTATTACACTGCATTGTGAAATTCAATTATGCTGATCGATGCAGTTTTTGATTGAAGCGCAATAAGTTGGCCGTGGTTTGGCCTCCAAGCGGAAGCTGTGTTTACGTTAAGTTTGGGTTATTTATTTTAGCGGGTAGCTAAGCGCTGGCAAAGGCAATGACAAAAACAAAGACAAAGGAAATGCCGACGAGATTGAGAGTTGAAATTTGTTTATAAACTGTGGAAGGGTGATATGTTTATGGGTTGGATAACTTACATATATATTTAGAGTACATATAAGTTAAGAACCCTCTTCTTGCGCTCTTCGTCAGGACTCACCAGCGCTCGGCTCTCGTGTTTTCGGGCCCCGTCAGCAGGCGACTCGGGGCCTGTCTAGTAACATGTTCGTGTAAGTTAAGAACCCTCTTCTTGCGCTCTTCGTCAGGACTCACCAGCGCTCGGCTCTCGTGTTTTCGGGCCCCGTCAGCAGGCGACTCGGGGCCTGTCTAGGAACATGTTTGTGTATGTGTGCATTCGGAACAAGTGCCGTTGGTCGCACTCAGGGTGAGGGGTCAACGGGGGAAGCGGATATAAAAGCAGCGGGGCGGGAGAAGAGGCCCCAGTGTCGAACGGACACATAACGGAACCGCTAGCAGATCGCGAACTGAATCTTAAAATAAAGCTAATCGTAAACTCGAACCCTCTTAACTATCTTGACTATTATTTGGAGAACCACAGCATGTTGGTTGTCATATCAAGGTGAGGTATGCGGCAGCGAGTGCCGAGAACCCTGATGCAAGTGGAACTTGCGTTAACTGGCGCCCGAACAGGGACCGGCAATGTCCGGCCGATAAAAGTGATACGAAAAAATTGTGGAAATTTGTGCGTAAAAATAGTGGTGGTGTGCATAAGTCAGATTAAGATCTGAAATCCATAAATGAAAAAGAAGTGCTGCGTGAGCTGTGTATAAAATGATAAAATAGCAATTACCCGCTGCCGGGGGGAACTACGCCCATCCCGGGGCGCAACAAATATTGCATAATTCAATAAAAGGTGTAAAATTTCTAAAATAAAAATGTAAACCTATGTTGCGCCAAGACCTAATTTAAATTAATAAAACAACGACCCGCTACCGGAGGACGCCACGTCGCCCATGCCGAGCGCAAAAGTTGTACGATACCTATAACATAATTAAAACACGATCAACCCACTGCGGCGGTACGGCTTGTGGGAAAATTTTTTTTTTCTCTCCTTGCCAATTCGCGAGTGCAAAAGATTGTGTATAATAAACCAATAATTAACCATTGCAGCAGTTTACCTGCGGCAGTACGAGTAATATGAGCGCCCAGAGTGATAAGGTGGTGTGTGGCAGCTTGTTGGATACGTTAAGTGGTGTGGAATGCACCCAAAAAAAACCGCCCAACAAGTTGTGTGGCGGCCGTACCTTAGTAGGCAACCAGCCAAAAGGGATACTACGGAACCACCGTGCCCAGTGCCGAAATAAATTAGAGGTCATCAATAAAAAACTGTAACAGCACGCACGCAAGGAAAAAATATTGCAAAATGGAATAGCGCACAAAAATTGTATAAACACATGCACAACACCACAATTCAAAGGAAAACAAGTATAGTACAATTTCCCCAATTTCCCGAAACGAAATGAATAAAAATTCTCTACAATACACTAATTCACCTTTTTTTACTTATCCCAATAGAATATTCATGCTGTAGGGGTACAACCTAAACGACGAAAACTAATAAAGAGCATACAAGGGTGAGTGAAATATTTCATTAAACTTTATTGCCATATTTGCTAAATCTAGAGAAATAAAGAAAAAGCAAAGAAGAACAGATATTCTTTTTTATCGGGTTAAAACCGTTGTCTCACATTTCCGTAAAGTAATAACGAATTCTGTTGCCTTGAAAGCTTCCTGCATCTTTCCAACGCAAACTAAAAATCAAAATGGAAGAGACCCTGCGTGCTCTTAGCGAGTCCCTCAATGCCCTGACCAACGTGGTGACAGGCATTAAGGAAGATATTAAGAAAAATAATGATAGGTTGGCTATTTTAGAACAGGAGCGCGGGAACGCTGACCCTACGGTCGACCAACCGCAACCCCTGGTGCGCGCACGCACCGAGTATGAGCTGAGAGAGATATCGGTCCTCCCTGACTGCGTCAAAGAACTGCAGGCGTTCGAAGGACGGCAGGAGGCTTACCTGTCTTGGATAAACAGGGCACAGTCAATACTGACCGAATATGACTTGATTAAAACCAGACCCCTGTATAGGGCAATTGTCTTGCATATTAGACAGAAAATAAGGGGACACGCCGACATGGCCTTGGCGGCCTATGGCGTCCAAGACGACGATTGGGACGACATAAAACGAGTCTTGGCGCTGCATTACGCAGACAAACGAGACTTACGTACGCTTGAGCATGAGCTTGGCGCTATGTGCCAAGGTTCTAGACCACTAGATAGGTTCTATATGGACGTTAATGGCCATCTCTCGTTGATCTTAAATAACTTGAAGGCCAGAAACCACCCTCGTGAAGTAGTCAACGCTTTGATAGAAACCTATAGAGACAAGGCTTTGGATGTTTTTATCCGAGGAGTGGGGAGAGATTGTTCCAAATACTTACTTGTCCGCAGCCCGAAGAATCTACCAGAGGCTTACTCTTTTTGTATGGGATTGCAGAATGTAATGTCAAGAAATTTCACAGCTCAGAACTATCAACCGTCAGGTGCCCCAAGATTCGCAGGCCCATATCAACATCAGGCCAGGCCACCGTTCCGAACCCCTTTTTCTCCTGGTTCAGGCAGATTTTCGCAAAACTCCTACAGAACTCAGGGTCCTAGACAGGCCATAAAAATGGAATCCAATCGGTCGGGTCAATCTTACCAATCAGGATACAGTGGTCGCCAGGAAGAAGGCTCCGGTATTAAGAGAATGTCCGAAGGAAACAACCCATTCCAAAAGGCACAAAGATTGTACCACATGGAATTGGCACCACCCCCGCTAGCCCCGGCGGCTAGTGGAGATAACCAAGGACGTTCACACGAGGGTTACTATGATGACGAGTCTCAAGCTGTCGAGAGAAGCAACAATTATCCTCCGCAGAAAAACGTGGAAGGAGTTACAGATGCTCCACATAACCTTGAGACTGAGGGAGGGGCAAATTTTATGACCAACGCCTCTCCAGTGTACCGTACTTAGAGTATGCTACGGAGAGGGGAGAAAGGCTGAAGTTTTTGATCGACACGGGGGCGAACAAAAACTTTATTAGCCGAAGACTTGCAGCCGGGTGTACCACAGTCCGTAAACCCTTCTCCGTACTGTCCGCTGCGGGTAACATCATGATAACGCACCGCCTAGTTGGTAAATTCTTCAAACCACTAGGGAACGACTCGGATATTACCTTTTTCGTACTACCGAATTTACATTCCTTTGATGGTATCATTGGCGACGATACTCTCAAAGACTTAAAAGCCATAGTGGATAGGAAAAACAATTGTTTGATAATAACCCCAGGAATTAAAATCCCTCTTTTGGCGAGAGCTTCAATAAACGTTAACCCGCTACTCGCCGCCGAACACCCAGATGGTACACAAGAAATTTTGAATTCCCTTCTCGGGGAATTTCCCCGCATCTTCGAGCCCCCCTTATCTGGAATGTCCGTGGAGACGGCCGTCAAGGCTGAAATCCGGACAAACACACAAGACCCGATCTATGCTAAAAGTTATCCTTACCCAGTCAACATGCGCGGAGAAGTCGAACGTCAAATCGATGAACTGCTGCAGGACGGTATAATTCGACCCTCTAATAGCCCTTACAATTCCCCTATCTGGATAGTCCCGAAGAAACCTAAACCAAACGGAGAAAAACAATATCGCATGGTAGTCGATTTCAAGCGGTTAAATACCGTCACCATACCCGACACTTACCCCATCCCAGATATAAACGCTACGCTAGCCAGCCTTGGCAATGCCAAATACTTTACCACCCTAGATTTGACTTCTGGATTCCATCAAATCCACATGAAGGAAAGCGACATTCCAAAGACAGCTTTCTCTACTCTAAATGGAAAGTACGAGTTCCTCCGTCTACCATTCGGTTTGAAGAATGCACCTGCAATCTTCCAAAGAATGATCGATGATATTTTGCGCGAGCATGTTGGCAAGGTCTGCTACGTTTATATTGACGATATCATCGTCTTCAGTGAAGATTATGACACACACTGGAAAAATCTCCGATTGGTATTAGCGAGTTTATCAAAAGCTAACCTCCAAGTGAACCTTGAGAAGTCGCATTTTTTAGACACGCAGGTAGAATTTTTAGGATATATCGTCACGGCCGATGGCATTAAGGCAGATCCGAAAAAGGTCAGAGCGATTAGCGAAATGCCTCCTCCGACCTCTGTTAAGGAGTTAAAAAGATTTCTAGGCATGACCTCGTACTACAGGAAGTTCATTCGGGACTATGCGAAGGTAGCAAAGCCCCTTACAAACTTGACGCGTGGATTGTACGCTAATATAAAGTCTTCACAATCAAGCAAAGTGCCAATTACATTAGACGAGACGGCCCTACAGTCTTTTAATGATTTAAAATCAATTCTCTGTTCTTCTGAAATACTGGCGTTCCCATGTTTCACTAAACCTTTCCATCTAACCACGGACGCTTCTAACTGGGCCATCGGAGCTGTCCTCTCACAGGACGACCAGGGTAGAGATAGGCCGATAGCGTACATTTCCCGTTCATTAAATAAGACGGAGGAAAACTACGCTACTATCGAAAAGGAAATGCTCGCGATAATTTGGTCATTGGACAATCTTCGGGCTTACTTATATGGCGCTGGTACTATTAAAGTATATACTGACCATCAACCTCTAACGTTTGCCCTAGGCAACAGAAATTTCAATGCGAAGCTAAAACGCTGGAAGGCTCGTATAGAGGAATACAACTGCGAACTCATCTACAAGCCTGGGAAATCTAATGTGGTGGCTGACGCGCTTTCACGCATTCCGCCTCAGCTTAACCAGTTGAGCACCGATTTAGATGCTAATCCCGAGGATGACATGCAGTCTTTGGCTACTGCCCATAGCGCTTTACATGACAGTTCACGATTGATTCCCCACGTTGAATCTCCAATCAACGTTTTCAAGAATCAACTCATTTTTGACACAACCAGGTCAAAATACTTATGCGAGCACCCGTTCCCAGGTTATACTCGCCATCTGATTCCTCTCAAAGACGGATCACTTGCCGATTTAACCAACTCGTTACAATCGTGTCTACGACCTGTAATAATTAACGGCGTCAAAATCCCGGAAGCACATTTGCAACGCTTTCAGTCCATCTGCTTAGCGAATTTTCTTTTATACAAAATTCGGATAACGCAGCGCCTAGTGGCGGACGTGTCTGGCGCAGAGGAAATTTGTGAAATAATTGAAAAAGAACACCGTAGAGCACATAGGGGCCCTACGGAGATTCGTCTCCAACTTTTAGAAAAATATTATTTCCCGCGAATGTCCAGTACGATCCGTCTGCAAACTTCCTCATGTCAGTGTTGCAAACTCTACAAGTACGAGAGACACCCTAACAAACCAAACCTACAACCTACGCCAATTCCTAACTACCCATGTGAAATACTTCACATCGACATTTTTGCGCTCGAAAAAAGGTTATACCTAAGTTGTATTGACAAATTTAGCAAGTTTGCCAAACTTTTCCATCTGCAGTCAAAAGCATCTGTGCATTTGCGAGAAACTTTGGTGGAGGCCCTACATTACTTCACCGCCCCTAAGGTCTTGGTTTCGGATAACGAGCGAGGGTTGTTATGCCCCACAGTGCTCAACTATCTTCGGTCTCTAGATATCGATCTGTATTATGCTCCAACCCAGAAGAGCGAAGTAAATGGTCAAGTCGAGAGATTCCACTCTACGTTCCTAGAAATTTATCGTTGCCTTAAAGATGAGCTCCCTACCTTCAAACCCGTTGAGCTGGTACACATAGCAGTGGACCGCTACAACACTTCCGTTCACTCGGTAACGAATCGAAAACCAGCAGACGTTTTTTTCGACCGCTCGTCAAGGGTAAACTATCAGGGTCTGACAGATTTCCGGCGGCAGACTTTAGAGGACATCAAGGGCTTAATTGAGTATAAGCAAATTAGAGGTAATATGGCTCGGAATAAAAATAGGGACGAGCCAAAGTCTTATGGGCCGGGAGATGAAGTTTTTGTTGCAAATAAGCAAATAAAAACAAAGGAAAAAGCGAGGTTCAGATGCGAAAAGGTACAGGAAGACAACAAGGTAACAGTTAAAACCAGATCAGGAAAAATTTTCCACAAATCTGATCTAAGAAATTGAGACGTGGCTTTCACATTTAAAAAAGAAACGCGAAAAAGAATAACGAAAGTAATAAAAGTACGTTGTGGCAGCTAATGAAATATTCCACCCATGCATACCCTATATAAAAAAAACATTAATAAAAAAAAAAAAAAAAAAAAAAAAAAAAAAAAAAAAAAAAAAAAAAAAATGAGTTAAGAAATACAAAAAAAAACTATAAAAAAAATAATATAAAAAAATACAGATTATAAGAAATAAGAAATAAGAAATATAAAAAAATAAAAATATAAGTACACAAAATGTACCGTACCCCCACACACTACGTAGTCTTAGAACAACTTAGACGACCAGATATTTACGAATTGTCTTTTTGTAAGCGCGATTTCTGCATGCGGCGCAAATCCCGCTCACTGGACTGGCTGGGGTCGGCTTGGAAATGGGTAGCTGGATCTCCAGATGCTGCTGATTGGAACGCCGTCTTGGCCGCGCAAGCGACGGCTTCGAGGAACTGCAAAAACTGGAGGAGGCTAGCTGTATCCCTCGGCTACTGAGGTAACCAACGAGTGGTTAAGCAAGTCGACGATGGAATGCTCCTCCTGACCAACTTCAACGGAACTCTAAGAACGGCTGCAGAGAACTACGACCTGATCGGCTCCTTTATCATCCAATTCGACAATGAGACGATAATGGTCAACGGTCAAAACTATTCCAGTTACTCGGTCAGTCATCTAATGGCGATGCCGGCCGTGTTGAGCCACATAACGGCCAGCAACTTTCAACTTTCTCTGGAATACGTCCACGACGTGAGCATGAAGAATTTGGAAAAGATGTCCAACATGGCGAGTGAGCTACTAGCCTCTCTTCTCACCGAGGCGGCACTCGCAATCTGCATATTCCTAGGCTTTTATTTCCTATGGAAGAAGCTGATGTCCACCAAAGGCATGCCCGATGTCCGCGAGATTGCCGCAAACTTAGAAGCATTGGGCCAAACCGAGCTGAACAAGGCTCACTAATCTGCGGGACGCAGATCTTGAGGGGGGAGGAGTTAAGAACCCTCTTCTTGCGCTCTTCGTCAGGACTCACCAGCGCTCGGCTCTCGTGTTTTCGGGCCCCGTCAGCAGGCGACTCGGGGCCTGTCTAGTAACATGTTCGTGTAAGTTAAGAACCCTCTTCTTGCGCTCTTCGTCAGGACTCACCAGCGCTCGGCTCTCGTGTTTTCGGGCCCCGTCAGCAGGCGACTCGGGGCCTGTCTAGGAACATGTTTGTGTATGTGTGCATTCGGAACAAGTGCCGTTGGTCGCACTCAGGGTGAGGGGTCAACGGGGGAAGCGGATATAAAAGCAGCGGGGCGGGAGAAGAGGCCCCAGTGTCGAACGGACACATAACGGAACCGCTAGCAGATCGCGAACTGAATCTTAAAATAAAGCTAATCGTAAACTCGAACCCTCTTAACTATCTTGACTATTATTTGGAGAACCACAGCATGTTGGTTGTCATATCAAGGTGAGGTATGCGGCAGCGAGTGCCGAGAACCCTGATGCAAGTGGAACTTGCGTTAACTTATATATATAGAGTACAATGTACTCAGAATACTTACATAAATCACTAACATAATTACATACGCATTGGCAGTACTAGCATAAACAATAATGTTCAAGTGGAAGTGTTATATGATCGCAAACTGCATAAGTGCATGGTCAGCATTCCCACGCTAACCAAATGCCGCTATGTACATAATGTGCGCACATAGCATTCTCTCTCAACTCTCTTAACGTAAGTATATAATATAATATACATTAGCATATTATAATATTTATAATAATTATAACATTATATTAGCTCTGTCGGCTTCACCAGGCAGCGAAGGCGCACTTCATAGCCTAAGAGGAATATTGTATTAGCTTTAAGAGGGAGTCGAGTTTTACAACTGATACGAGAAATAAACGTAGCTATGCTCCAGAAAAACATCTAAAGGATTTTATCTATAACAACGTGAGACGCTCTTGAACACTTTTTAATCGAAAAGTTGAGCCTGTTGTCTTTCTTGATTATAACGATTTTCTTAAGAAAGCTGCAAACAGTTTAAGGTAAGCACAGTGTTTCCGCTTATATGGAGCGGTCATAAATACTTCCAGTATAGCTAGAAGCCTAAAGTTTTGTTCAGGCATCTTATAGAGCTTATAAAAACATGCGAAAAAGATTTTAGAGATTGGGGCCCTCCAACCGCATTTTTTCAGCAAACAAAATATTCTTCCTCCGAAAAAGTTTGAAGCATTTTTTTAAATCAAATACAACATGACCATACATCATACAAGCAAAGACACTAGAATAACAAGATGCGTAACGCCATACGATTTTTTCGCACACGATTTTTTCGCCGTGGCTCTAGAGGTGGCTCCAGGCTCTCTCGAATTTTTGTTAGAGAGCGAAGAGCGAAGAGCGCTACAGCGAACAGCTCTTTTCAACGCACAAAGTGATAGCAGACAACTGTATGTGTGCACACGTATGCTCATGCATTGTAAATTTGACAAAATATGCCTTTCGCCTTAGAAGTTCTTTGGCTTTAAATCTATATTATTTTTGATCAATTGGCACCATGCGAAAAATTCTTGTTTTGCATTGCCTTAACGTTATTATTATTTGAAAATAGATTAGAAATAGCCAAATCTATGTACATATTATCACAAAAATAAATTTCAAAAATGACTTTATATAAGAATATTTGTCATTAGAGTATTCATCTTGCGGCGTGTGAAAAATTAATAAGGCAATGATTGTTGAGTGCTTGTGTCCGCACTTCGTGCCTCAAGATATGAACAAAGCAAAGACACTAGAATAATTCTAGTGTCTTTGATATTACTTTTTACTTTACTTGCAATAAACAGTTATCATATTTAATTATTAAGTATATTTATTAAGTCATTTGACTTAATATGATGTAACATAAAAAGTGTTTCAAAAAAAAATATTTCGCTTTTAAAAAATGTCAGATGAGAGACAAATTAGAATTAAACATAAATATAAATGTGTAAACGGTAGCTAATTCGAACTGCGATTTTAACAAACAAATTTAAAAAGCTTTAAAATTATAATAGTCAAATTAAATTTTTTTTATTTTATCATATTGCTAATTGGCAAAAACTACCCTAATATGTACCATGTAAATTCGTTTCTTCGATCAGAATTGATTTCGGCCCTTCTAGCACAACACGCACACTTATACGCGTTCTCGTCTCTTGTTTTTACTCACACAAGCAAGCAAATTATATTTTTAGATTTCTTACGCTCTCAGCGGGAGTGAGCGGAAAGAGAGTAATTTTGGCCGTCACCAAAAAAGTGGCTGCATAGTGCCAAACCAATGTATGGCCGTTACGCATCTTGTTATTCTAGTGTCTTTGATATAACTCACTCAGAATACTTCCAAAGATGAAGATCGATCTCCGACGTAAGTCGCTGAAACGAAGTTAAAGGGTCCCTTTTCATTTTGCATTATAACGTATCGTAGTCTTACTTGCTTTATGGCCACATACATACCTGTGCTACTGTTTTCCATGACAAAACTTTTAACTTTTTTAATTCTCTGAGGAAATATAAACCACAATTTTGTCTTACGCATGTTATCGACAATCAGCTGTCTTTGAGAGGTCGACGATAAGCCAGTTTTGCGTAAAAAAGTAAAAATCGACTTTTTATCTAATAAGACTATCCTAAATATAAAGAAACCATACATTTTTTAATTCCGTTTTTTGACTTTCTGCCAAAAAAAAAGCACATAAAAAACCAATGTGCTCTGGTTAGAATCCACTTTACCAATTCAAATCCTGCTTTACGCAGTACCTGAGAATCATCATCTCGAAGGTATAGCAGGTTATGAACGTATCTACGTATTCAAAATATCGGCAACATAAAATCTTCTGAATACTCTATTCTGCTTTTTGATATGAGGCTTGCGCCATCTATCGAGTCAATTCGTTAAAAAAAAGTTCTCTGGATATTTCATAAGCTGCGGTATTTAGCAGCTTGATTATATTACACACCATGAGCTAAGCGTGATTGTCATCTTCGTCAACCATTGCTTGCCGATACGGATTGTCGGATTGCAAAATGTTTTGATAGTTTTTCATATTGTTATTAGTCTTGTAATTTTTTTTTTGATTTGATAAAAATAACATTTTGCCATGCCCACTATAACGCCCACTAACCGCCGATTTTTTGACGCTGTAATCTCCAACATCTATCGATATGCCAGAAAAAATGAAGAAATGTCGTGTTCTCATTTCTACTAGCTGATTAACCGTAATCTGATAGTGGGAAACTCGATTAAAGGATTCTCTCTGGTTTTATATAACTTCCTTTTCTATTCAATTTCAAATAAAATGTAGAAATTTCGTCCTAGCACTAGAGCGTTTGATATAGATAAATTCGTAACGGATCTTACCGAATTTCCCATATGTACTGTTATACATATGTATGTGTGATTATGTAACCGATTATGCTCCTTAAAACAAGATTTGCACACAGAAAGAAGATATGACGAAAATTGCCTGAATAAGTTACTCATGTTAATGTATCCATCCTGTAGGGACACATTTAACCATGGCACGTGTCTCTTTTTTCATCTTTTGGTGAGGGACGCTTTAGCCAACATACAAGCTTCCATTTTAACTATACGTCGTCATGTTAAAGAATTTGCTTCTGAACCGATTCATACTTTTGTTTTTCTTTTTTTTTTTTTGCACGCGAGTCCTTCGTCCACACCTCTCGACCAATCGACCGTGGGGCGCTGCCGTGTATCGTACGCGAGAAGATAGACAAGATATAGAAAAGAGCACAGAAATGAGGAAATAAATATAATATAAAAGAAGTATAACAAATATAAATATTAGTAATATCGAAGTATGTGTATAAAAAGTTAGAATTTAGCGGCAGAGAGTCAAGATTACAGATAATAGGCAAAAGTCAATTATGGTCAGAACATAATACTCTGTAAGGGTCATGCAACTCATAGTTAGATCTTATGTTAATGATCTTAGTTTAGGGGTTTGTAGTTTATAGTGAATCTGCTTGGACCAGAGAAAATAAGCCAACTTACCAAGTCGGGACTATCAACTTTACCTCGAAAAAGCTTAAAAATAAACACTGTTACAAGAATCATTATACAGCTATGGAAGTAAATTAATTAAAGAAACTCTACTGTGGACGCCGAAAAATGAATATGTCGGAGCACAATTATTATTTTCCATTTCGCGCAGCGAGTTTCGAACGCACCGAAGATCTACACACAATTAATTTGTGTCACTCACTTCTTCTCCGTGCTATCCTTCGAACCACACTCGGCGACAGCGACCACACGCTGCCGCCGCGCTGTAACGGGAGATGCCAAAGCTACAAAAATACAGCCGACCAATAGCAACGCAGTATGCAATACTGTAATATGACGAAATACCAATGATTTCCCGAAATGATGAAATTACTGTACTTCTGGAATATTCTAACACATAATACAATATGATGAAATTATTATTCTTGTGAAATATTCTAGCACATCCACCAGCTTACAAAAGTATGCGCCGACAAATACATGTACTCAATCCTTTAAATAATTTCACAATGCCTTTATTCGACTTTTCCCTTTAAGCACACGCCACCGAATGCCGCGTCTCGCGTATTCCTCTTTTCTTATGCTCTCTGAAGTGTGTATGCGTGTGAGTGAGCTAGGTGTACATTCTTATCTCTTAATGCTAGCTTATAAGTAAGAGCGAGATAACAATAATATTCTTATTCCTAACGGGGATATGATCGTATGCTTCTCTCTGCCACTATGGGCTTCATACCTAAGACTATGCTACTACATGGTACAGTGGGCCTTATGAGTGTTCATCCTACCACAACTCGGCCGTCCTGACTAGCTGATCCCCTGATCATGGTTTACATTGATTGCTTAGTTGTATGATGAATTCTTTTACCTTATTTATACATATGTACATACTATATTAATCTGTTATTATATTATTATTATTGTTTAATTGTGCCTTCGTTTATTTTTCTTGTTGCCTATCCAATGCTTAATATTTTGGATGCTCCAGACACCTTGGTATGGGTTACGAGATATCTGAAAACCTTCTACGTCTTTTAACAAGAATCTGTCGTTTCTTAATACTTTAGATATCACATATGGGCCTTTACACTTTGGAATCAATTTTCTAGAGATGCCTGCTGTACTGTCGAAATTTTTAACCATCACATAATCTCCTTTTTTGTATTCTGATGGCTGTCTGGCGGTCTTGTCATAATGTGTTTTATTATATGCTTGAGCCTTTTTTGATTATTTTAACTTCATTTCTAATTTTTACCAAATCCCTATCTTCTTCAGTATTTTCTAATTCCTCTAGTTTTTCTTTTAATTCGTCTACTATTTTTCCTCTTTGCTCTAAACCAAAAAGAACTCTGCTTGTAGTTTGTTTGATGCTGCGGTGCTGTCTATTATTTAAGACGTGCTCAACTTTATCTATTACTGTGTCCCAATATATACCTTTCTCTGGTTGTACCAGTTTCGCTATCATTGGACCTAGGCTTCTATTGACTCTTTCAACCTGTCCGTTTGCTTGGGGTGAACCAGTCGCAATCTTCATATGCTCAACATCGAACTCTAACATAAAGTCATCAAAATCCTTGGATGTAAAACAACTTCCCCTATCTGAAATAATGCATTTAGGCTTGCTGTATGTTCTAAAATAGTCCCTCAGGGCTGTAATGACTTCATTTGTATTAGTGGTCTTTGTGGCGTATAAACGTACGAACTTCGTAAAACCATCGATGACAACAAAAATATGTTTTTTGGATCTGCCTGAGTCGACTGGGCCGTGGCCGTAATGATCGATATGTATTAGTTCAAACGGTTTGCTGCCCTTCGGAATGCAGTGCAGAAATCCTTCCTTGCCTGTCTAAGAGGAGAACGCAACACATTTTAAACAATTTTCTATATGGCTCAAACATTTGTCTTTGGCATTGGGAAACCAATAAGATTTAGAAATAACATCTAACATTTTGTCTCTACCTATGTGTCCGATCTCATTGTGATATTTATATAGAATATGATCTTCCATGTCTGTGGGAACATAAAATGAAAGTCTGCCGTCGTTACATTTTCTATAAATTATTCCGTTTCTCATTTCGAACAACTTATGTTCATTTTTTTCCAGCAGTTTCTTGATTTCTTGAACTTTTTGATCCTTGCCTTGGCAGATTACTAAATTGTCTTCAAACGTATTTGATTCCACTATCAAAATATTCGTGCATCTACTAAGAGCATCAACATGCTGCATCCTTTTACCCTCTCTATGTATGAGCTCATAATCGTAGTTCTGGAGCTCTAACGCCCATCTAGCTATTCGCGGATTACGTTCAATCTTGTTAAGCGTCAAAGTAAGAGAATTACAATCAGTTATAATTTTAAAGCGTTTTCCGTACAAATATATTGTAAATCTTCGCAGTGCGTGAATAATTGCCATTGTTTCCAATTCGAAACTGTGATATTTTGCCTCAGCGACTGTTGTTCGCTTTGAAAAATAAAATATTGGGTGTAATTTTCCATCCTCTTTTTTTTGACATAACACCGCACCGAAACCAAGAGCACTTGCATCACAGTGCAGTTCTATTTCGTCTTTGAAATTATAAATTGCTAAGACCGGTGCCTGCACCAGCTTTTCCTTAAGAGTTGAGAAACAGCTCATTTCCTTTTCTCCAAATTTAAATTTTCATTTTTTCTTAAAAGGTCATATAAAGGTTTCGCTAATGTTGAAAATCTTTTATAAATCTACGGAAGTATGAACATAAGCCCAGAAAACTTTGAACGGCTTGTATTTTGTCTGGAACTGGAAAATGCTGTATGGCATCTATTCCTTTGTCATCAGCCCTAATGCCTTCACCATTTATATGGATATATCAAAGACACTAGAATAACAAGATGCGTAACGGCCATACATTGGTTTGGCACTATGCAGCCACTTTTTTGGTGACGGCCAAAATTGCTCTCTTTCCGCTCGCTCACGCTGAGAACATAAGAAATCTAAAAATAGAATTTGCTTGCTTGTGTGAGTAAAAACAAGAGACGAGAACGCGTATGTGTGTGCGTGTTGTGCTAGAAGACGATTTTCGGGCCGAAATCAATTCTGATCAAAGAAATGAATTTACATTGTACATATTAGGGTAGTTTTTTGCCAATTTCGTAGCAATATGATGAAATAAAATAATTTTTAAAAATTCGCGCCCTTCTTATTATAATTTTAAAGCTGTTTAAATTTGTTTGTTAAAATCGCCGCTCGAATTATCTACCGTTTACACATTTATATTTATGTTTAATTCTAATTTGTCTCTCATCTGACAATTTTTTAAAAGCGAAATAATTTTTTTGAAACACTTTTAATGTTAATGTTACATCATATTAGGTCAAATGATTTAATAAATATACTAAATAATTAAATATGATAACTGTTTATTGCAAATGTAATATCAAAGACACTAGAATTATTCTAGTGTCTTTGCTTTGTTCATATCTTGAGGCACGAAATGCGGACACAAGCACTCAACAATCATTGCCTTATTAATTTTTCACACGCCGCAAGATGAATACTCTAATGACAAATATTCTTATATAAAGTCATTTTTGAAATTGATTTTTGTGATAATATGTACATAGATTTGGCTTTTTCTAATCTATTTTCAAATAATAATAACGTTAAGGCAATGCAAAACAAGAATTTTTCGCATGGTGCCAATTGATCAAAAATAATATAGATTTAAAGTCAAAGAACTTCTACGGTGAAGGGCATATTTTGTCAAATTTACAATGCATGAGCATACGTGTGCACACATAAAGTTGTCTGCTATCACTGTATGCGTAGAAAAGAGCGGTTCGCTGTAGCGCTCTTCGCTCTCTCGCTCTCTAACAAAAATTCGAGAGAGCCTGGAGCCACCTCTAGAGCCACGGCCAAAAAATTGTGTGCCAAAAAATCGTATGGCGTTACGCATCTTGTTATTCTAGTGTCTTTGGATATATTTATATTTAATATTTGTCTGAAGGAACTCACATTTATCCATTCGTAATTCCAATTTATTTTGAGCTAATCTGATAAACACTTCCTTTAAGGATTCTAAATGCTCCTCCGAGTTCTTGCTAGCAATCATGATGTCGTCCATGTATACAATTACAGCGCGCCTGGTTGCGCAACGCTGGTGCTGGGATTCCTTCAATGATGTTTTCCAGGAGCTCCTCTAGATCGATGTTGATGTCGTTGGCATGCACCACCTTGTCCTCGAAGTAAACAGCAAATATCTCATCCGGATGCCATTCGCGTTTTTGAAATGCGTTCCTCAGTTCCCCTTTTGACATCTTGACCTCGAATGTCAAGATTAACTGTTCGCATAGCTGGTCGGTCGATTCTAGGATGCGTGTGGCGCTTGCGTGCAGCCAGCGCTATGCGTTTCCTTTTAGTTTGGCAATTAGCAGCATGTTCATGCATCCGTCGTCCAAATTGTAAATCTTTCCGATGTTCTGAAACTGCGTGACCCAATTGTGCGCACATAAGCTGCCGTCAAACTCCATCGTTACCTCTTTTGCCAAGGCAAGCGATGTTGCAGGAGATTCCAGAAGCTTGTTTACATTTCGACTCTGGTGCTGAACAACACTACCAGCGGTTTCTTTTCCAACACTGGTATGTCCCATATCGATGTTATCGGCGGCGATAGTCACCTTGGTGCTGTTAACATTGGCGTCGGTGCTGTTAGCGCATATGTTAACATTGCCGTGGTTTCCGTTGCTGTTGTTCTCGATGACGTCATTGATCTGGCATGAGCAGACTTGCTCTTGTTCGCGTCGTCGATATCCGCTTGGATATTCTGCAGCACAGCCATGTTTGCCTCTATCTCGTCCCGAAGCTTTTTTAGAGTGGCTCTCTCTGCATCCACCAACGATAGCTGATCCAGATCGAGGTTCTCCGGGGATTCTGATTGCAATGACTGCTCGTCGAACGGGATCGTGCGTGTGTCTCCACCCTGTGGCTCTCTCTGCCTTGGCCAGGCTGCAGCTCCATCCAATACCTCCACCTCTTCTGCTGCTGATCCGTTATTTAGCGGGGAATCGCCACGCGTTTCTGGGGAAATGGCCTGCAGATGCACTATTAGTTCCGCTTTTGTGCCGGAAGTCTGGCGTCCAAGAGCTTCCAACCACTTCTTTATTTGGAGCACTGAGAATTGATTCCATTTAGTGTCAGGCATAGTTGGTAATGACCACTTCTGATGTTGTGGACGCCGAAAAATGAATAAATGTACTCAATCCTTTAAATAATTTCACAATGCCTTTATTCGACTTTTCCCTTTAAGCACACGCCACCGAATGCCGCGTCTCGCGTATTCCTCTTTTCTTATGCTCTCTGAAGTGTGTATGCCTTTGTGAGTGAGCTAGGTGTACATTCTTATCTTAGCGAGATAACAATAATATTCTTATTCCTAACGGGGATATGATCGTATGCTTCTCTCTGCCACTATGGGCTTCATACCTAAGACTATGCTATTACAGTGGGCCTTATGAGTGTTCTACTACTTAGTGTGTTCTACCACACTACTGAAGTTAGGAGGTAATATAAGGTTTGCATCCCAATGGGTGCCTACAAGACAAACAGTAAGAAGTTGCAAAGAACTGTTTTTTCTATGTCTGCTCGCTACGAATTGCAACGGTTAGCTCAGAGAGGTTATTTGTTCGTCCCACCAAATTTATGATTTGTGTGATTGCCCGACCAAAGAGAAGACAGAGGTTTTGATTAAAGTCGTTTTATTGTAATGTTTTCACGGCTGACTCCTCCGGTGATCTCGTTGCTCCTGCGGCGTTGATCCTTGATGTTGATGTTATGGGGCAGGGTATATCGTCCACGGGTTGAGGCAACGCTCGGCCTGGGATCACCTTTGCCGACCACTGACTCCACTGTCCCTTTCGAACACAAGTCCAAAGGACCACCTGCCTGCTGGAACGGGCTTAGGATGTTACGAGGCAGGGTGTATCGTTCACGGGTTGAGGCAAAGCTCCGTCTGGGATCACTCATGATCTCCTTCTTCGCATGTTCTGACTCGCTGATTCCCTCCATGCGCGTTCTCGATCACTAACTTTCCACTCCTCCGCCTTTAGACTCCGTTCCGACTGCGCGGACGCGTCCTGACCGCGCGACTCGAGCTGGTACTCTCCTCGACAGCACTTGCGCCGTCCCTTTTTAAGCCGCGGAGATCCCGTTATTTCCCCTTTTGCGCACCCGCTCAGGTACAAGGTCCAACTAATGTACCGTTAGTTTACGGTGCGTCCTCCTTGTGCATGCACCGTTACCGGTCGACCTCTGTGCTCTTGGCCAGCTCGAGTCCAAGGTCCAGCGAGGTACCGTTAGTTCACGGTGCGTCTTCGTTGTGCAAAATCCGCACCGTTACCGTTTGACCTGACCGGCCTTGACTCTTCTTGCATCGCAGCCGTCTTCGCTGTTGCTAGGCCGCTCCCCTGCATCCGGATTTGTGGGAGTTTTAAGACTCCTCACAAAGTTTTAATTGGACCTGTTCAATGCGGTCCGACTATTTATTGTGGACTCCAAACAAGTCATCATCCATTCTTAATAATCGGACGTACTAAGGAAAGGTATAATACTCAACGTATTGAGAAAATACACATTTAGAATGCTGAAGTACGGGTAAAAGAAGAGATGCGTAAAGTTGTTTTGTTAACTAAGGGTCATTAATCTCTTTATAACAACGCAAATGCAACTGCTCCATTAATGCCAATGTGATTGAAAAGTGTAGGTTATGGCCCAAGCAGCAGTATATGGCCCCAAGGAATATCTTAACAGTAAAAGGTTTTTTAATAAAAGTACATTAAGATTCATTTTTGCGAATCCAGAAAAGTATGTTCTAATTACACCATGTACTAAGCTTTTTAAATCGCACTGCAATAGTAAGTAAGAATTAGTTGTAAGGAACCCTACGAATTGCAACGGCTAGCTCAGGGAGTTTGTGTGATTGTCCGACCAAGGAGAAGACAGAGTTTCAGACTAGTATACCTTTATTGTCCGACCATTAGAACAATGGACTCCTACACTCCTCGCCGTGCGCTGCGAGGCGTAACTACTTCGTCGTCTTTCCTTCGTTATCCCGCGTCGTCTGCCCGCTACGAATGTAGGGTATATCGTCTGTTAGGTCAAGGCAACGATCTTCTCAGGACCACCTTCGCCGACAACTGACTCCACTGTCCCTTCCAACAATGCCAATCCCTTGTCGTCTCTGCCAACCGACCACCTGCCGACTGTAATGGGGCTTAGGATGCTATGGGGGCAAGGTGTATCATCCGTTAGGTCAAGCTAATGCTCTTTCAAGGAATACCTTTACCGAGCACTGACTGCACTGTCCCTTCTAACCATGCCATGCCCTTATGTTCTCCTGCTCCGTGGATCTCTGCGTTGCTGCGTTCTTCACTTGCAGTGATCTTCCTTGTGTGTCCGCGTCGACAATAACTGGCTGATTCCTTCTGCATCCTGCGCGATCTCACGAACCGTTAACTTTTCAAAGGGCTTATCACTGTCTGATCTCACTCGCGGATCTCTTCTCGATTCGGTGGTATAGCTCTCAGCGTGTTCCAGTCGACTGTCTAACTGCGCGGCCCCGACTATTCTCGCGCACGGCCCGCTCGGGTACAAGGTAGTGCTGAGACATCGATACATCGATATTTTCGATGTTTTGACAGCACTCGAATATGTGCTAATAATAATAATAAAAATATTTGCAATTTTAAATGTTTTTCTCATATTTTATAAATTTTAATAACAAACTAAATGGGAGATCAACTTCGTAATATAATGGGTATAGCCAAAAAGAAAAAATTAAAGTCATTAGTTCTCATATTTTATAATTTAAATAATATAATAAACTTAAAGGAGAGATTAACTTCATAGTGGAATTGGTAAAACATAACATAAAAATTAAAGTCAATACTTTCTAAGGAACTAAATTACTTAATCCAAGCATTTCTTTGCAAAAACAAAACTATGTCAGCATTGTTTGCTTGAAGGGAAGCCCTGCGTCTACTAATAATAAGTCCAGCCTTGCTGAGCATCCGCTCCGACTCGGTGGATGTGGCGGAAACACATACAAATTTAGGTACTAAATTTTTAATATTAGAATCAATATGCTGAAATAAAGAAAATTTTATTTGTCTTGTCCTAATGGTAAGTGAAAATAGGTATAGTTACCTTCCAATAGATCTGTATTTTCCTCTGAGTGCTTCAGATTAAAATACATTAAAACATTTTGCAATGTCCTACGAGATGGAAGCTTATATCGCGGATCAAATGCTTTCAGTATGCCTCGAAATCCAGCAGCTCCATCGACAGCGACAAAAAACCATCGATAGTGGCTCAGAAAAGCAAATATTGGATATCTCGATAGTACCATCGATATTATCCCAGCACTAGTACAAGGTCAATTTAATGTGCCGTTAGTTTACGGTGTGTTCTCTTTGTGCTCGTCCACCGTTACCGTTCGACCTTCTTGCCCTTGGTCGGTTCGCGTCCAAGGTCAAGCGCGGTCCACGGTCTCTCCGTGGACCAAGGTCCACTATTTCCCTTTCGACCTGGCAGCCCTTGACTCTTCTCGCATTCCAGCCGTCTCATAACCGTCGCACTAAATCTCCTCTCTAATCGAGTTTGAATTAGCTAAATAATAATTGCTTGTAAATTATAACAAATACCGGATTTCATCGCGATTCATAGAGCACTTGTAAGAATTCGGTCGGAAGAGTAATAATAATATATAACCAAAGACCCTAGAATAACAAGATGCGTAACGCCATACGATTTTTTGGCACACGAGCGCTACAGCGAACAGCTCTTTTCAACGCACAAAGTGATAGCAGACATCTGTATGTGTGCACGCGTATGCTCATGCATTGTAAATTTGACAAAATATGCCCTTCACCTCAGAAGTTCTAAGACTTTAAATCTATATTATTTTTGATCAATTGGCACCATGCGAAAAATTCTTGTTTTGCATTGCCTTAACGTTATTATTATTTGAAAATAGATTAGAAATAGCCAAATCTATATACATATTATCACAAAAATAAATTTCAAAAATGACTTTATATAAGAATATTTGTCATTAGAGTATTCATCTTGCGGCGTGTGAAAAATTAATAAGGCAATGATTGTTGAGTGCTTGTGTCCGCACTTCGTGCCTCAAGATATGAACAAAGCAAAGACACTAGAATAATTCTAGTGTCTTTGATATTACTTTTTACTTTACTTGCAATAAACAGTTATCATATTTAATTATTAAGTATATTTATTAAGTCATTTGACTTAATATGATGTAACATAAAAAGTGTTTCAAAAAAAAATATTTCGCTTTTAAAAAATGTCAGATGAGAGACAAATTAGAATTAAACATAAATATAAATGTGTAAACGGTAGCTAATTCGAACTGCGATTTTAACAAACAAATTTAAAAAGCTTTAAAATTATAATAGTCAAATTAAATTTTTTTTATTTTATCATATTGCTAATTGGCAAAAACTACCCTAATATGTACCATGTAAATTCGTTTCTTCGATCAGAATTGATTTCGGCCCTTCTAGCACAACACGCACACTTATACGCGTTCTCGTCTCTTGTTTTTACTCACACAAGCAAGCAAATTATATTTTTAGATTTCTTACGCTCTCAGCGGGAGTGAGCGGAAAGAGAGTAATTTTGGCCGTCACCAAAAAAGTGGCTGCATAGTGCCAAACCAATGTATGGCCGTTACGCATCTTGTTATTCTAGTGTCTTTGATATAACTCACTCAGAATACTTCCAAAGATGAAGATCGATCTCCGACGTAAGTCGCTGAAACGAAGTTAAAGGGTCCCTTTTCATTTTGCATTATAACGTATCGTAGTCTTACTTGCTTTATGGCCAACCCAAATTGATTATTTATTAGAAAAAAACGTATAAACAACTATACTAGACTTAAAAGGCATTCGTTTTATTTACAAAAAAATAATTATCAATTAAATTTTTCTTCTAGGCTCTTCATTGCCTTAAAACAAATATATGCAATATCAATTTCTTTGATAGGTGAGATTGGACTTGATCAACGCGAAAATGGAACAGACCTAAGGTTATATTTAATCGATCATGGCAAAGCACTGCAATTCGAAAGTGGTTGCCTCCTGAGTACAGTCAAAGCTATCGATATTCTTATCGATACGGCAACGCTTTCAAGCTCCGTATCGATGGCTTTTCGATATGGCCACACTGATCCATGGTCGATCCGACAACGCCATTATCAGTGCTAAAAATTCAAATATTAATCAATATCGGTGTAAGTCTAGATAAAATACTAGATAAAATCTAAGCAAACTAATGTGGTACTCAGTATAAACTTAAGCTGAGTTAGACATTTTGCAGTCGCCACAACAACTAAACATAGACATCCATACAGTTATAATGTGGAACTGAATCCGCATAAGTCGAAGGAATCGGTACTTGATATACTGAAAACATTTCTAAAAATTAAATCAGCTCATACGATATTTCTATTATTTCCTGCTCTTATGCGACTTCTGACGTCCAACGAAAGGTTGTTTTTTTTTTTCGCTCAAAATTTATTTTTGCTTTGCCAAACCCGAGCGAGCCAAGCGGTGGTTTTTATTAAAATATTTAAGTATTTTGTTGTATACATTATTTTTATTATTTTCATTTGTGCACTATTTTAAACAAACTAAATCTTTTGTGTTTTATGTGCTGTTTACTTTCTCTTTAGTGCGTTGCTCTTAAAATGCACTGGGGTCAAGATTTCTCGCTCTCTCACATAAAATACAAAGTCCCAAGCAGCTCGCGTGCACGTTTTAAATTGGTTCAAATCAAAAAAAATGGAAACTAATGATGTCTGCTTCAAAACAAACGCCGTGTGATAAGAAAATCTAAAATACTGTTGTAATGCTTGACAAGGCGGTTCGAATGAGAGGGAGTCCAGCTTGGGATCGCAAGAGATTAGAATTTTGTCTGCTTTGGTAGTGATGCACAGTAATTTCCCGATTAGTTTCCCACCTCAAAGGAATATTAAGTCCGGACTAACAGGACATGTTGGCTCATCAGATACACAATATGCAGTGAAAAACTACTCACGGTAGTTTCATTAAAGAAATCAATTTTCGTTTCTCAGCTTTTCAAGACAAAAAAGGGGATAACATAAAAGAGGAAAAATTTAACTTTTCTTCCCTCTTTCTTTGACCGGAGAGTATAGTGTTGAAAGAGTTTGAAGCTAAGATCAAAAATAGAAACAATTGAACTTATGAATTAAACTTTCCTCACGTGGTCAGATCACTGCAACATACACCTCTTCTATTTGTACTCCAAGCAACACATTCTACATTACCTTATTCTGAACAGCCATACTCATACGCGGCATTAAAGTCGAATCTAATATTTTGTCCCACTCTAAACAAAAACTCACTGCATTACGATCTTTAGTGTGTTAAGTTGACAGGTCTCGACGGAATCCCTGGCTGTTTGATCAGATTCTGTGCGGAAGCCTTGTGCAAGCCTCTACTGAAACTTATCTCTCTCTACCTTATCTCTGAAATCTTCACAGTTCCCCCATATATGGAAAGAGTCCTTTGTGATTTCTTTCCAAACAAAAAAAAAAAAGCAAATTGGATGCAAGCAATTACAGAAGAATCTCTCAAGTGTAAAATGTTATCACTCCTTATTTGCAGCACCCTTGTAGGTGCTTTGTTTATATTACCATGTCAGCATGGTTTTAGGAAATGCCACCACTAGCCTGTTGGATCTAACTTCCTTCATAGTACAGGGCTTCAAAAATAATCTTCAAGCAGATGTCATCTACCCTGACATTAGTAAAGCATTTGACTCTGTTAATCATTTATTATATTATATTATTGATTTATTAGGTTTCCCTGTTGATCTTCTAAATTGGATTTTGAGTAATCTGAATGGCACAGCGTGCAGAGTTAAATCTGCAATAGTTCAATGGCAAGGACATTGCTATACTGTCTGATAGTCAAGCAGCCATAAAGTACGGAGCTTACTAAAGTCATTAGAGGAAGAAAAACGTCTGTCCTTCTGGGAACACCTAGCAGGACTTAGGCAGTCTAAAATTCTCCTCCGTGATCTCCTCATTGATCCTCCCTTCATGAGGTAGTACAATAGGTCCGACTGGGTCGAAGTACACATACAAACCCACTTAATAATATACAATAATAATCTGAATGGCAGGACGCAACGCGTCCTCTTTTAAAGCTCTCTTTCTTGTATTCTCCGAGTCACATCCAGTGTCCTACATGAGAGCCACCTTGGTCCAATCCTTTTTCCTTATTTATTAACAATCATTCCTCACTAATGAAACATTCGCGTGTACTTATGTACGCAGACGATGTTAAGCTATGCCTCCAGTATAAGGACAGTTCTTGCCATTTGGACATACAATCTGATCTGGATAGCTTTTAAAAATGGTACCCTGATAACGTACTAAGCTTATATGGCTCCAAGTGTAAAGCTATGACCTTTTGTTGTGTTAACGCAATACCCATGACTTAAGCTCTAAGGGGTTGCTCTTTGGACAGAAAAACATGGGTTGATGATCTTGATGTTCTTTTGAACCCTAAACTAAAATTTTCAGACCATATTTCGACTATTGTCAATAAGGCTTGGGGTGTACTTGGTTTAATAAAGAGGTAGTCAAGAAAATTTGATGATCCTTACACGACCAAAGCCTTATTTTTGAGTATGGATCACCTGTTTGGAGCCCTCAATACGTAGTTTACTCGGTCTGCATTGAATCGGTCCAAAAATACTTCTAACTGTTTGCCGTGCAGCTTCTAAATTGGGATGCAAACCTTATATTACCTTCTTATTCCAGTAGACTACTTACCTTACCTTAAATATTTAATCGTAGAACAATGCTTTGAACAGTACTTATATATAAGCTTATTCGTGGTGAAATTGATATTTTCGACTTGATCAGTCGGCTAAACTTCTCTGTTCCAAGAATATTTATTGGAAGCTACATAACCCTAATTTTACATCATTGTAGATCGAACTATGAGTGGGTAGTAGAGGAGGAACCGCTCCGACTACATAAATTATATATATTCTTGATCAGGATCAATAGCAGAGTCGACCTAACCATGTCCGTCTGTCCGAATGTCCGTATGGACGTCGAGATAAAAGCAAGAAGGTTGAGATTCAGCATACAGATTCTTGAGACAAAGACGCAGTTTTGGGCGGTTTTAGGGCGTTAAGGTGGGCCTTGCAAAAAGTTTTGTCCAGTGCAAATCGATAGCATAGATGGACAAATAAAACTGTGAAAAATATCAACACGTTATTCAAAAGTGTGGGCATGGCAGTTTTGTGCGGTTTGTGGCCGTTAGACTGGGAGTGGCAACATGGGTCAACAAACTTGCGCTGCGCCTTTGCCTCTAGAATCTGTATGATAAATCTCAACCTTCTAGCTTTTTTAGTTCCTGAGATCTCGCACATGGCTAGATCGATTCGGCTATTGATCTGATCAAGAATGTACTTTGTATAGTCGGAAATGCCTTCTTCTACCTGTTGCAAAATTTTCAACGAATCTAGTATAAACTTTTATTCTACGAGTAACGGGTATAAATATAAGTGCCAGAAGACGTGGTATCAGTAGCACTGGACCGCGTCGTCTAACTGGCTGGACTCCTTTACAGTGACCGCAAAGGCGCAGCCTGCTTACATCAAACACCTTCTTGGCGGCTGGTTCAAACAAGGTTAACAGATAACGTTGCTATTGCAATGCATTGGACATTTTGTTCTAGATAACGATAACAATATGTTTTTGTAATGCACGCCACAAGCATATAATAAAATCCAGCTAAGGCAATGTGAAAAGTTTCAGTTCAGTTTCTAGAATCAGTTTTCTGATTGTCAAAAACAAAATATTTTCACATAGCAAAAGGATCACTTAAAAAAGTCAATATACAGTTCTAAAGCGTAAAATAATATATGTAATATTTTTACATTCTTTTGCAAACCTTACAAAAACGTTTTAAAAGTACCAGTTTTAATTCTCGTTTTCATAGACAACGATTTTTGGGGATATAGTTTGAACTGTTGTTCTACTCTTTCGTAAAAATGAATATGAATGAATGAAAAATGAATGAATCAGTTTTCTGATTGTCAAAAACAAAATATTTTCACATAGCAAAAGGATCATTTAAAAAAGTCAAAGCGTAAAATAATATATGTAATATTTTTACATTCTTTTGCAAACCTTACAAAAACGTTTTAAAAGTACCAGTTTTAATTCTCGTTTTCATAGCCGACGATTTTTGGGGATATAGTTTGAACTGTTGTTCTACTCTTTCGTAAAAATGAATATACAAAGTTTATTACCTATATTATCTGAAATGCTTCTCTTTTTCTTTCCAGGGTGAATCTAATGAAGCGCGGATAGCAGTTGCTAATCAAAGGGCACATCAACTATTAAAGTAAAAACATTGCAGGGCGACTAGGATATACATAAACATTTCAAGAAAAGACATTCTGATACATACGTGTGCAACCTAGCCCTTTCTGTCTATGATTTAAGCCATCTATGTGCTCCAAAAAGTTATATAAAACTGAACACATTTGAAAAAAAAATATTTTCAAAACATTTTAAAAGTACTTAACTTTGTTGGTCCGAAATGTGTCGTATGAAATGTATATTTTTTTCGATATGCCACTGTTCATTTTAAAGGTAAAATCATATTAATGACGATCTTAACTACATATGCATACAGAAAAACGAGGGGTAATCATAAAAGCGCCAATAGTATTTTGTGACGCTTAGTTCAAAATCTATCCATAATACTAGCATTTTATTACGCATCTCCAAGGGATTCAATATGTAATATTTGTTTACATTACTTGACAAGTCGATATTAGTCATTTCCTTCACTTCTTATACTAATGGCGTTTTTTGCTTAAAGCTATTGATTAAAACCTGTACAATCGTAGCTAAAAGTTTGTTCATACAGTACCAAGGATGAAAATCACTTTGATCAAAGCCCTCGGTTGCTTATCACCCATAATAAAATTTTGATAATAAATTTAAAAATTCTTGCCATATCAGCTGATGTCTCAAATTCCAAATATGTACGAAAGTGTACGAGTATGTTTTAAAATTAAATTTCGCCTATCAAATATATATAATATGTATATAATATTATATAACATATATATAATGTTATTTGCGGTTTTTTTTATTAGAAACACCTCCATGCACACGATTTGCAGTATATAATAAAAATATGTAAATACATTAAATTTAAAGGGAAAGTAGCATCCCAAGTCAACGTAAATATACCCTTACAAGCAAAACGGTCCTCATGGTTTTAAGCTTAACTCGCATAAATTTGTATAGACTTCGAGTGAAAGAGTAAAAAAATCCGTTTATAATATGTAGAATATTAATAAAACAATATTTAAAATATAGGTACATTTTTCTTATTTAAAGGTAGGACTCTGTTAGGTATCTGTTGTTTGGTTTACCAGTTAATTTTATATCAAAAATTACATTTATTCTAATTGACGCAAACTGTTCATGGCTATATCGACAAGGTGTTTCATAAAACATGAAGTATTTGTTAAAATTATAACGCTTAGTAAGGCTATGAATTGCAAAAATGTTCTTTGCTGATTGTCGCTACGTAACTCATAAGTTATGTTCGTGTAAAAGCACAAGAATGTCGTAAAATTCACATTTTATTTTAAAACCTTTTAGACGATGAAGTTATTACAACTTAAAACATACCTCTAACATACATAAATTGTTATCCAGCATACTAATGTAGTCAGGGTTTTTTAACATTTTTTGCTCACTTTAAAATGTTAATAAATCCCTCTTATGAATGTTACAAACAAAAATGTATAAGTCCTGCAAAATTGAAATAAATTATTGGTCTATGCGCATAATTTTGATATCTTTTTTTGTCTTTTATTTTGGTGCTTTCTGTCTTTATACATATACGTATGTATAAGTATATGGTCCAAAGGAGGAACTTGTCAGTCGACCTATTGAGCCAAAGGAAGTACTTTAAATGCAATTATTGTAAGGACAATCTAAATAAAATACGACTGCAGTTGTTGATGTATAATTATACCCCTGAGTAGTAGACTAAAAGGGTTTTCTGGATTCGGTGAAAAGAATGTAACAGGTAATGTAACAGGAAACGTGTCCGACAATATAAAGTATATATATGTACGCACGAAACTATATAAGTAAGCGAAACGCTGGGAAGTCAGTCGAACTTCGGCAGCTGAGCGGAGCTAATTATCAAATTAAAAACTTGTACTTGATTAGTATTTCTTTTTTAATACGATCAAAACCCAAAGCAAAAAAACGAACCAAAAACGCAAGAAGTTTATCCAAGGTAGTATCATCCACCTGACATATGTATCCACCTTAACTTATTTATTACTGGTCAAGGTAATAACCGAGTCGATCTGGCCATTTCCATTTGTCCGTATGAACGTCTGCTGGGAGGAGTCTCAAAACTCCCCAGAAATCTGGGTGCAGAGGAGTAGTCTAGCAACAGCGAAGATGCGTGGAATGCAAGAAGAGTCGTGGACGTTCAGGTCGAACGGTAATTAATGGACCTTGGACCCTGGCAAAGCGGAGAGACCGTGAACTAACGGTATCGCGCTGGACCATGGAGTCGAGACAGCCAAGAGCACGCAGGTCGAACGGTGCGGACTATGGACACGCACAAAGAGGACGCACCTTGAACTAACAGGAAATTAGTTTGACATTGTACCCTAACGGGCCGTGCGTCCCCGCAGCCTATAAAAGGACGGCGCAAGTGCAGCTCGAGGCAGTCAGTCACAACACACGAGCAGCCGTACGCGAGGATAGTCGAGGAGAGTACGGCCGCGACGCGGCCGCGCAGTCGGACAATCGGAACGGAGTCTGAAAGCCGAGGGGTTAGCTAAAACGTGCGGAGAAGCAGACATACAGTGAGTTAGAACGCGGAGAAGTCACTGAAGAGCAAACTGTGAAAGTGTCGGGCATAGAAGGAAGGACGAACAATACAAGCGGAGAGATCCTTGGAGTGGAGGACTGTGTCACACCGGACACAGAAGCTAAAGCGTAGCAGGAGTCAGGTGTAAAATACTACAATATAGAGACATTAATCTGAAATTCAATCTTCTCCTTGTCCGGGCAATCACAGAAATCATAAATTTCTACATCTGGCGCCCAACGTGGGGCACGAACTCACGACCCTGAGTATCATGCTCTACCGTGCTAGGTGGGCGGAAGTCAGTGGGAGCAGGTCTGAAAGGCAAGAGTTTAGACACGAACGTAGGGATGGCAGTTTTGAAAGAAGGGAGCGGCGAGAAGCCAGGACCTATAAAAGCTATAAAAGTTGAGATTAAGCATGCAGATTCCAAAGACATAAAATGAGCCCAATGTTGCCACGCTTACTTTAACGACCACAAACCACACAAAGCTTACACTTTTGAAAATTTGTTTACTAACCGTCCAAAATTGCCATGCCCACACATTTGAAAAATGTTTTAATATTTTTTAACCCCGATGATTTGTCAATTTTTTTTTTAGAAGCGAACAAATGTTAAGAATGGTAAGCACTAAAAGAAATTCCCGATGATAACACAAGATCTTGCGATCCTGCTATAATAAATATAAAACAATTTAAAACCATTACCTAGAATTGCAACAGCTAAATAACCAAGATCACGGTCACTTTAAGCTAGATCTGCGTAGTTCTTCCGTGTTGCAGCTTAACACTCAAAGCTAGATTCTAAAATCTTTTATGTTATGTGTTTTGTTAAAAATCAAACAACAACAATTGGCGAATTTAATTTTGCTGACTGCGTGGTTCACAAGTCTTATCCAGGACGCCCGCAGGACACCCTATATTTTAGTAGAAAGCGAACAGGACAACATCCGGACCAGCAGGAGGAGTAGCCGCATCATTTAAATATTTCGAGAATTTCTACCAGAGAAAGGCTTAGTAGGAATTTATTATGAACACGTGAAATTGTTTGAAAAATCCCACGTGTGCTTTTGGAAATATTTCGTATGCATCGACCACTTAAAATTAATAAGATCGTTCTTACCATACCGACGAGCCGCAGGTCACAGCAAAGCAATTTGAAATTAAATATCTGTGGGTGAAATTATTAAAATTTAGTTTCACGTGAAGGTATTTATTTTCCATTATATTTGCTTTAGAATAACCGGGGTACCAACATAAAGGGCGCCGGGTATTACGTCGGAAGTCGGGAGAAAAATATTTCTTCTCGCCGCTGAAAATGTATTTCAAGTAAAAACTGTATTCGTTTTTAAGTTTAGAGGAATACTGTTTTTGAAAGCTTTTCTTAAACAAGTACAAAAGGATTACAGCGACCCACGTCGGAGATCGATCTTCATCGTTGGATTAATATCGAATAGAAATTAATTCTAGCTTTAAAAAATATTCTCTAAGATTAGTTAATTTCAACTAAATAAAATATATTCTTAATGCATCTAGAAAATTAAATTTATTACAGCTAGTTAGATATCTTAAAACTTAAAAAACATGAGAAAATGCTAGAGTCGAGTTCTCCGGCTATCAGATACCCGTTACTCAGGAAGTGTAAATGCGAACTCGAAATATCCTCATTTTTGTGGGATATCCATAGTTCTTGGGGAATAGAATGGGAAAATTTTAAAAATTATTCAAAGGTGTGGGCGTGACCGGTTTGGCGTCTTAAGGGCGTTAGAGTGGGCGTGGCAAAAAGGTTTTTGGCAAATTGATAAAAATTTTCACGACTAATAGACTGCGTCTTTGTCACTAGAATCTGTATGCTGAATCTCAACCTTCTAGCTTTTCCTTTCGTTCATAAAGACGGACATGGCTAGATCGACTCGGCTATCGATCCTTATCACAAATATTATTTTATTTATAATATAATAATATAAGTAATATAAATTAGGGTATTTATATTTAATTATATTCCTTAATTATAATCCTTTATATACTTTACCGTTCTGTGTTCTTAACCCTTTCGCGCCCATCGTTGCTTGTGAGCAATTTCTATGTTTTCAGAGCTAACTGTAAGCGTGCCTTTTGTTTTTATCTGCTCATTCTTTATGATAACGGAGCTTTGCAGAAAATATTTGCAATAAACAGCACGCGCATCACAATAATTATTGTTTCGATATACGGTGGAACTTTTGTAATTAGTAATTTACATTTATAATACTTTAAAAAGAACCTAAAGTATAAACAAATTATTATTTAGCAAAGAGTTAACTAGACAGTGATATAGTCAAACTTAGTTGATAGTGAACAATAAGTAAATAATTTTCAAAGTTGCTATGTTGCTTGTGAGCAACCTTGGGCATTCGTGGTAATAATTTTTGTTTGCATTTAGATATGAGACCGAAAGTGAAAGGTTTGTCTAACGAAGACAAACGGGCTTTAAACTTCGATTAGGATGTTTCTACTGAAAGTGGTGATGAGATGAAAGACATTTCTACGGTACTGGAGAAGAATTAAGAAGGAATTCTTGAAAGGGGAGAAAGTATCGAGATTGAAATACAGTGATTGAAGGATGTGAACCTGACTATTGTGTTGTTGTTGACAGTTGCTTAGAGAAAATTGATCCAAAGACGCTAAAGTGGTGAACAAGGCCGTTTGTAGTTCCAGAGAGTATTTGGGAAGATGACAAAACTTTTGATGTCGGGGAGATAAAGACGCCAGTGGAGTTCTTCTACACATTTTTTGATACTCAGCTAATTCATTTAATGGCAAGGCAAACTGATATATATAGTTTGCAGGAGCACTGTATTGAACTTAAATGTACTGATGAAGAAATCAAACGCTACATGGGCATTTTATTGTACTTGGGTGTTTTAAAACTACCACAACTCAGAATGGCATGGTCAAAGGATTTATAGCTTACCGCAATAACTGACTCAATGTACGTGGGAGATTTAAAAAAATAAAACAATGCTTACATTTCAACGACAAAGCCAAACAATTAAAAAAAAGGAGATTCCAACTATGATAAACTCTACAAGATCCGCCCTTTGCTCAGAATTCTCAAAGAAAACTTTGGAAAACTACTTCAGGAAGAGCATTTTGGAGAAATAGGACGTTGCAGACTGTGCAAAACTGCAACACCGATGACCAAATGCCTAAAATGCAAAGTCCATCTGTGTTGCAATAACAATAAAAACTGTTTTTTGTCATACCACACTTAAATTGTCATTATAAAGAAAAATATTTCATATTCTGTGAATTATAAAAAAAACAATGCTTACACACCACTACTGCCCAAAGGTGCTCACAAGCAACTTTCGCTACCCAAACTAATGGGCGTGGCATACTAAAATTTGTTGCTAAATTTTTCTAAAAAAAAATTTAAAAACATTAATGATAAAAAAAATTTAATTTCACCGGGAAAAAGTTTGGCGCAAAGGGTTCAGCTTAACAAAAATGAAAAAAATATTAAAACCATTAATACCAAAAACCCATCAATAGAACTCTGCTGATGTACCCGTTGATCATAAAGTATCAAAAAGGGTCACCTGAATAATGCCTCCAAGGAAACTGATCACAGGTTGAGCGGGCTAAATGCGACTACAACACCATCAATGGTTTCTTTTCTGAATGTTCGACTTCTTTCCTGAATTTATTTATTCCCTGCTTTCCGGTTTCGTTAATGTATATTCTCTTGTTACAATCTCTTTAATATAATTAATGTGTAGTTGTGACCAACTACAAAACCACCACCCCCAAAGCCCAGCTAAAGATATGTTCGGTACATCCGGAATCGGGGAAACCCAGTAAAACCCAATTAGTTCAATCAAATAAAAATTTAACAAGATTCACTTAAATAAACATAGTAATAGATAGACTAGTAATTGTTTTGTTTTGATTATGGGTATATATATATATATATATATTTAAAAGATTCAGACTTCATATAAAAATTCATTTTGCTCATTCAGATGGTCTCGCAGTGCAGTGAACCTGGCAGTTGGTAGTGGCCTTGTCAAAATATCAGCCAATTGTAAATCTGTGGAAAGATACTTAACACAAATTAGTTTGTTTTCAATTTGTTCTCTGGTAAAATGATATTTGATATCTATATGCTTAGTTCTCTTGTGGCAAGTGGGATTATTGGCTATACTTATACAACCTTGGTTATCCTCGAAAATAACTTTTGGACCATTTAATTATACTAATTCTTACTCCTTCGAATAAGGCCATATATAAGGCTTCGGTAGATGAAGCAGCAACAGATTTTTGTTTCATAGTACTCCAGCAAATTGAACAATTTTCAAACCTTTTAAATATATACCCTGTAGTACTTCTTCTGTCAGTCTCATTTCCGTCCCAATCAAAATCAACATACCCCATAAGAATTTTATTTACTTTCAAATTGAGTCGCAAATCTGCATTCATAGAGATCGGTTGTGTCGCGCGTATGCAAAAGTGATCTATTTTGCTTTATTGTTGCAATTTCTTGGGTGCTTAAAATAGCACTCACCAGGGCGCTGCTTCGTGCGGTGTCGGCATTTGGCCAATAACAAAAAGCGTTAATCGAAGTGCGGTGTAGCTACGATACCTGCCCTTCGGGCAACTTTTTCCCCTCACCCCGCGCAGAGCCGCTGAAGGGGGCAATAAAATCTATGCTTATCAGCAAAACTGATCCGTATTTGATCTGTTTTGTGGTCAGTTAAGCAAGTTATTTTGTAAATATTAAGAATTATTATTAAGACAATGGATGAGAACAATTCTGATGACACCCAGCTTTTAAATAAGCAGAGTAACCATAGAACAATGTTCTCAATAGCTGGCAAATTACCTCATGAGATTAGAAACGAGTGCCGTTCAGCAATTCAACGCTTTACAAGCAACGTAACTCAAAGCAGTAACGTCACCACAACAACGGTGACATTTACTAGTGCCAATAGCAGCACCATATATACAATGGCAAATGCCGCAATAAGCAGCCCGTGCCTTGGAACAAGATCCACTCACTATGAAAGTTCCACATTGATAAACTCCGGAATCGTAGAAGATAATCTCAGCGATGCTGCCAGAAGATTATTAAATGATCAAAATCAGAGAGCGGGTAAAAGGAAAATGGAAAGCCCTTGTCCCCCATCTCCAACCCGAAAAGAGGGAGTAGCAGCCAAGTTTTACACTCGCCCCCTACGACTAGCCTGAAGATAAGCTCTAATAATAGGTTTGCCATTCTGGACACGGATATTTCTACTAACGAAGAAAGCGTGGAAGGCATGATGATAGAGGGTGCTGATATTGACAGTGCCCATATGGATGATTCTCAACTTGATGGTTCCAATACTGGTCGAAACTTGCAGGAAACACACAATACAGCCAATCAACTTAATGATCACAAAAAAACACCACAAATTGTTGTAAATATAAGAAACTTGAATGATCTGTTTGAGCTTATAAAAGAAAAGATAAGCTTAGATAACGTTGTCGTTAAAGCTAATCGAGGGGAAACGGTCAGAATATTTCCAAAAGACAGCGACACTTACAAGAAAATAGTGAGCCATATGGATGACATTGGTATTCAGTTTCACACTTACCAAATGCTGACAGATAAACCCCACAGAATTGTAGTAAGGGACTTACATCACAGTACATCAAACAAAGACATAATCGCCGATCTGAAATGTTTAGGCTACGAAGTACTCCACATTCACAACCCTAGTTCTAGGACTAACAAGGACGAAAAACTAAACTTCTTTTTCATTAATAAAAGCCCTGTGCAAAAATTAATGAAATTTACTATGTCAAGACCACTTGCCGACAGAAAATACGGATTGAAAAGATGAGAAAGTCTTCTGAAATAGCGCAATGTCGTCGTTGCCAGGAGTACGGCCATACAGCTAAATACTGCCGCAGACACCCAAATTGTGTCAGATGTGGCGAAAATCACCAAACCATGCAATGCACCCGACCGATAGACGCACTGCCCACATGTTACCATTGCTCTCAAAATCATACGGCTAGCTTCAAAGGTTGCCTAAAGTATCAGGAGCTTCTTCGCAGATCTATGGGGCCTGCAAGAAATGGAAACAGATTAAATAAGAACATCCATCATCACTCTCCTAGAGACCGGCAAGAGCTTCCAGCCTTGCAGCCCAATTACCGCAAGAACAACACCCAATCAATAGTACAGCAGTTATCGACACAACCACAGCTTAATTTTGCCCAAAGCCAACCATCTATAGGCACTGGCGGAAACAGAGCAGTATCCTATGCTACAGTAGTAAAAGGATACCCAAAAATAGAGCCCTCCAAGGATGGACCAGCCCAGCGTCAACGCCTAAACAACCCACAAACGAAACAAATATTGCAGCAACACCGATCGAATACACAGCAGAATAACTCATCTGATGTGCAAGTATTCTTACAACAGCAACAACAACAGTTTCTGGAATGGCAACAGCAGATCCAACGACAACAACATCAACAGTTTCTTATGTGGTTGCAACAGCAGCAGCAAGAACAACTACAGTATAAAAGCCAAACCAATCAACGACTGGAAAAGCTTGAAAAATGGTTCTTGAACTAGCGAATATGTTAAAAGAATGGGCTGGGAGTGAACTTAACCACCAGCTCTTTAACAACGTCTCAGCCTCCCTATGAATCCAATAAAGATTCTTATTTGGAATGCTAACGGCATTTCAAGAAAAGCCAAAGATGTTGAGCTGTTCGCGCACAACAAAAAGGTAGACATTCTTCTTGTGATTGAACTTAGACTTAAAAGAGGGGAAACTGTGAAGATATATGGATATGCGTACTATCCATCATATAGGCCATCCCTTAATAAGCATCGAAGCAACTTTTTTGAGCAGAAACTAGCTACTATGGACTACACAGTGGATGCTGGATGCTCGCTATGGAAATGCACCAAGTCCCTTAAAAGACAGCCATTTAGACAGGTTCCTATAAGGTGTCCGGGAGGTGAACTTGCTAAAAATGAAGAGGAGCAGGCTAATTGTTTTGAAAATCATCTGGAGACAAGGTTCACCCACTTCCAATTCGCTACAACGGAGCAGTATCAAGAGACGCTTGATAGCCTAGAGACACCTCTGCAAATGTCACTACCTATTAAGCCCATCAGGGTTGAGGAAATTGTCGAAGCTATCAGGCCCCTTCGAAATATGAGACATAGTTGTAAGTCCTCACATGATTAGTGAGAGGTTTGGTTTTATCTTTTATATGTTAATTGCGCTGTTATGTTACTGTTACTACATTGTATGGATTCATCGCTTCTAAATAAATAAATATAAAAAAAAAACTTTCAAATTCCTTTTAAATGATAACTTTTAATTGATATCTTAAAATTCTTTTAAGACATTGCCATAATTCTCTATTATTGTAGTTAGTATATCGACTTAACATACTTATCGATGTACTTAAATCCGGTCGTGTACAAACCATAACGTACATTAAACAACCAATCAAATTCCTATATGGTGCTTCATATGACTCTTCTACTTGCAAAGCCTCATAAATTATTTTGCTTGGAGGAGGAGTCCCAACTGGATTACAATCTACCATATTGAATTTTTTTAAAACATTTTTAATATATGCAGATTGACTGAGACAAATTTCATCATTTTTTTTTTCAATTTGTATGCCAATAAAATATTGTATTTCATTTAGACCGGTCATTTGAAACTTATTCAAAAGATATGTTTTAAATTTAGACATTCTTTCGGAATCACTAGTAGAAATTATTATATCGTCAACATATAAGAGTACATATATATTCTTATGTATATACATAAAAATATCTAGAATATGTATACATCTGTCTACTTCTAGACTCCGAAATCCGAAATTTTGTAGTGCACTTTCAAACATCTCAAACCAGCATCTTGCAGCTTGTTTTAGACCATAAATGACTTTATTAAGTTTACATACTTTATTTTCATCATGATGGATTAAACCTTTTTGAATCTTCATATTAATTTCATCTTTTAGTGCTCCATTTAAAAAAAGCTGTTTTGACATCCATCTGATGGATCAATAAATTATATTGATTCGAAAAAGCTAAAAGATATCTAAAACTAGAAATTCGTGCAACTGGTGCAAAAGTCTCACCATAATCCGTCAATCTTGCCTTATATTTAAGTAAATTACCATTTTCGTCTTGTTTTATACTAAAAACCCACTTGCAATCTACTATGTTTTTATCCTTAGGCATTTGCACTAAGCACCATGTATTATTTACAAAATGAGAAATTAGTTCGTCTTTAATGGCATCCTCCCACAAGGTTCTGTCTTCACGAGTTTTAATCTCTTCATATGTATTGGGTATATCATTTAAACACATTTGGGTATTCATTTGGGTATTATCTTTAATTCTCTCACTGTATCTAATTTGTTCTTGATTTTTATTTTCTTTTATTTTATCACCAGTTTCAGCCACTGGATCGGTATTCTCGAGACAAGTGGAATTTTCATTTGGATTTTCATCAGACTTCGAATCCGTAGATTCACAATTTTCCTGCAATGGAAAATTTGACTCTTCATTCTCTTCAATAAGAGAATCACTGTATTGGTCAAAAACATCATGTTTTTTCACAAGGTCATTTTCATTTGAAGTCACCGATTTCATGTTTATTTCATCCACCACTACATCTCTAGCTGTCCTAAATTTGCTGGAGTTCTCATTCCACAACATACAGCCATTTGGCTCATATCCGACAACTATAGTTTTGATCGATTTCTCGTCAAATTTTCGCTGTCGCACTTTATTTAGTGCATAAGCTGTCGATCCAAATATCTTTAGATATTTCCATACTGGCTTATTTTTATGCCACATTTCAAATGGTGTTTTTCTTATATTTTTTAAAGCTCTACTTGGGGACCTGTTAATAAAATATGTTGCTGTCAAAACAGCTTTACCCCAAAAACTTTTATTTAGATTAGTACAGTTAATCATAGAGCGAGCTTTTTCAGTGATTGTTCTAATCATCCGCTCTGCAACACCATTTAGTTGTGGGGTATGAGGAACCGTTAAATGATAGCTGCTGATACCTTTTTCGCAAAATTCATGCATTTCATTAGAGAGATATTCTCTTCCATTATCGATATATAGATTAACCATTTTTAAATTGAAATGAGCCTAACTCTTTGCTACAAAATCTAATACAAAGAACACGTCCGATTTATAAGTTATTAAATACGTCATACAATAATGTGTATATTAATCAATAAATACTACATAGTAGTTTTTATTATCAATAGTTGAGGGCGTAATCGGACCGCATACATCCGAATGAATTACAAATAGTGGGCGTTCAATATTTTCTTTATTTTTGTGTTTTTCAAATTTTAGTCTTGATTGCTTTCCATTAATACACGCCTCACATAATTTACTACTATTTACTTGTACGTTTTTTATAAGTTCACTATCTTCAAACAAGCCATATCGTTTAATTTCTAAGAATTTTCCAACACTTATATGTCCCAACCTCTCATGCCACAAGCGATACTCTGCATCATTTGATATTGCAGATGTATATACTTTACTATTTAAAGTAAATTTTACAGTCGGTACATTATACTCACATACTCCTTCAAATACCAAGTTACCGTTCTTGATTACTTTAATGCCATCCTTATTACACTCGACGGACATTCCAGCATCTATCATCTTCTTTACGGATAGCAAATTGTGCGGGATTTCAATACAAAACGTTGTGTAATGTAATGTTGCTTCCAGAATTGTTAAGTATAACTTGTCCTTTTGCAGTAGCATAGACAAATTCTCCACGCTTTGCAAAGAGGAGCAAAGAGTACTTCCTCATGCTCACACTAGACATCAGGAACGCCTTCAACACAGCGAGATGGGACCGGATCCTAGAAGAACTAATTGGCTTCAGCGCCCCAGCCTACCTAGTCAGTATCATCCGCAGCTACTTTTCTGATCGGGTCCTACTGTGCGAGTCGTCGGAAGGAGTCTTCAGGCACCAGGTCACCGGTGGAGTCCCGCAAGGCTGGGTCCTCGGCCCGCTTCTGTGGAACACCATGTACGACGTGATAGTTCGCCTACCGCTGGTCGGGAGGAGCGAGATCGTAGGCTTCGCGGACGACGTGGCCTTGCTCGTGTAACCAAAACATCAGGGCCATTGAATATTGGCTCAGCCTAATGGAGTTAGAGCTGGAGCCGGAGAAGACTGAGGCTGTCCTGATAAGCTCAAGGAAGACAGTGGAGACGGCCACTGTCGAAGTAGGCAGTACCACGGTGTCCTCCTCTCGGGCAATTAAGTACCTGGGAGTCATGATTGACACCATGCTTTCGTTCCGGGAACACCTAGCCTGCGCTAGCTCGAAAGCAGCAGGAGTAAATCGGGCGCTATCAAACATAATGCTGAACACCCGAGGCCCAAAACAGGCGAGTAGAAGGCTGCTAAAGAGCGTCACCCGAGCGACAACGCTATATGCCGCCCCGGTGTGGGCAAAAGCGCTTGGAACCGAAAGCTACGCCCAGGGCCTAAATGCTAACCACAGACTGTCGGCACTACGTATCTGCTGCGCCTTCAGAACAGTGTCCAACGCGGCCGCATTGGTGATCGCAGGAATACCTCCTCTAGACCTGTTAGCGCACGAAAACAAAGTGGTCTTCAACAAAACCCACCGTCGAAGCCTCTCCCCCTGCGCTAAGAGGGCAATACGAGCTGAAGCAAGGCAGCACACCCTGGAGACATGGCAGCACAGGTGGAACAACGAGCTTAAGGGTCGCTGGACGCAGCAGCTGATACCCAACCTCAAACCGTGGCTAGAACGGAAGCATGGCGAAATAACGTTCCACCTAACGCAGCTGATCAGCGGTCACGGTTGCTTTCGCAGCTACCTGAAGCGCTTTGGACATGAGGAGGCGGATGATTGCCCATGGTGCGGAAGTGGACGGAGCGAAACAGCTGAGCACGTTCTCTTCTCATGCGATAAATACGCTAGGGAACGGAGCTCTCTGGAAACCGTACTTGTCAGCAGACTGAATGCGGACAACTTAGCCCCATTCATGCTGCAGGGGGAGGCGGAATGGCAAGCGGTCAACAGCTTCGCCGCAGCGATAACCACCGAGCTCAGAAGAGCCGAGAGAGCCAGGAGGGTCCACGAGTGAGCAAATCCTGATCGTCCTCGCGAAGAATTCTTCATGGGATTTGCCCTCCTTAATGTTGTAATGTTATTTTGTAAATAGTTATACATAGTATACTATAAATAGTATACATACATACATATACATACATATACATACATATACATACATATACATACATATACATACATATACATACATATACATACATATACATACATATACATACATATACATACATATACATACATATACATACATATACATACATATACATACATATACATACATATACATACATATACATACATATACATACATATACATACATATACATACATATACATACATATACATACATATACATACATATACATACATATACATACATATACATACATATACATACATATACATACATATACATACATATACATACATATACATACATATACATACATATACATACATATACATACATATACATACATATACATACATATACATACATATACATACATATACATACATATACATACATATACATACTACAACATACGCATATCTCCACGGTAAGTAGATTACTATAATGGTAATTATAAATGTTTTAAGTAAAGTGTTGTTTTAAATTGATGTTTTCTTAAATCTTTTTAGCAAATAGATATAAAAAAAATGTACAACGACCACTAATTAAGAGCAGATCAGAACGCCCTGATTTCGTCGGACATTTGACAATGAGGAAAATTCACAGATCGCGGTGGAACTTTTAAATAAGCGCTTCGTGGCTTGATCCAAATTGTTGTTGTATTGATATGAATTTCGGGGATGGGGGATGGCTATTTTGGCTACCCACTAAGGTAGGAGTTCATTAATTAACCGGCAACCTCCAATTTATAGCTGCATGGCGATCGTGGTAGCCAATAAGACCCGTTGGATCTGGATAAGCTAGCATAAACGTGTTGCCTAGACGAGGGTAAGCCAAATATTTACACCACACAAATTGTATCATGCAGAAAAAAAACCTTTTTATCGGCACCCAAATTAAAAAGAAAATTGTTTAACGTGGATTCCAATGCGATTTCGGTAGAAGCAGGTACGTTATATAATAAATATCAGCACTGCCACAGCCAGTAACTGAGTTTTTAACCAAAAACCATTGCGAAAATTGAAAGGGCAGTGTCGATGACAGAGCTGAGCTACAAAGAGGGAATGCACGGCACGAGCATGGTTCCCACCTTGCGGTATATACATATAGTCGGTGGAGGTTATAATAAAATTTCGCCGAAATTTTACTTATATTTCCGGTGCACTTTATGACATATTGTCTTAACGGCCATGAGGTAAAATAATGGGCCAAGAAAAAATTCTTAGCATCTCGAGAAATTTCAAAAAGGCCGCATCCGTTACTTTAATGAAGGCTATTAGAAGTAAGGCATAAGTACGTCAATTTAGAGCTGGGCTTATTAAGCAGAGCAGACAAAAAAGCTTGCTTTAGGAATAATTTCATATTGGATTATTTATATTTGATAGAGTTTAATTAGAGTTAATAGAGTTAATTCACGCTTGGGGTGCTTTCAAATTACTTTGTTAAGTTAACGTCGCTACGGCAAGCGTGTGTAATACGGCAACAACGGCATTCTGCAACGTAAGCATTAGACCGGATGACGTTACGTAGCCGGCAGACATAGCATATTTGCGTGGCCGCTACGAATATGAAACCGCAACAATGTGTTTCGATTTCATTTTATCTCTTACATGTGTGTATTCAGTAATTTTCCACACTCATAAGCAGCTCAAAGAGTTCTTAAAAGTTAAGTTTCTGAAAAAGTCGTATTTTTATTGTGAATCCACCGGCTTGCGGAAACCGACGTAAAATATTATAAACTTAACCAGGAAACTGGTTAATTGGCGCGCAGTGGTATTTGACAATGCGTTAGTCATTACCCACGAACGAAAAAATTAAACTGAGCCACATCAACAGGGCTGTAGCTTAGCTAAGCAAGCCACTGTCTCAGCAGCTGGCGGCAGCGCATATTACGCCGCCAGAGGTGCAAGCCTATGCACCCATAGGAATAAGTAATGATATCCGCTACGATGAGCCATAGGATGCCGTCAAATGCTTGCCCGAGTTTGCAGGCACACATGAATTATATGTTTAATGGAGACAGGCGGCTCTCGCAGCCTACCGCATTTTTAGGCCCTACGACGGCAGCTCACGCCATTATCAAGCGGTTATAATTATAAAAAACAAAATCAGAGGGGCTGCGGATGTTGTTCTGGCCTCTTTCGGCACAGTACCTTACTTTGACGCGATTATAACTCGCCTCGACTTCACATACAGTGACAAGCGTCCACTGCACGTAATCGAGCAAGAATTGGGCACGTTGAGGCAAGGCAGCATGTCCCTACTGCAATATTACAATGAAGTCAGCAAAAAACTTACATTGTTGACTAATAAAGTCAACATGTCATATGAGCCGGTCCTAGCAAGGGGACTCTGTGAAAAGTTCCGCGAAGATGCACTACGTGTGTTTGTTTCGGGACTCAAGCGTAGTCTCACAGATGTGCTATTCTCAGTAAAGCCAAGGGACTTGCCGCCAGTTCTGGCGCTCGCGCAAGAAGCAGAATCGTACCATGAAAGATATGTGTTCGCTGCAAGCTTTGCGAGGAGCGTGGAGGAAAAAGAATACAGGGCAAGTGCCCAGTAGCGGGTCAAACCTCCCCAACAAGCAGAAGCGCTGGCAAGCTGGTCAAAGAACCCACACTTTAGTAGGCAGCACGAGCAGCAGGGCCAATCCGACCAGAGAAATGCCGAGCAGCAAACTTGCGCCGGTGCACCAAAACCAATGGAGGACAATGGCTCAAATGGGGTACGGAAGTCGAAAAAATCTCCTTTTACAAATACGCTGATGTCAATTTCACCGATATGGATTGCTCAGAAGTGTCCGCTTCAGTGCGGGAAGCTTTTCGAAAATTACTAAGGATCAGAAAAGAGGCCTTTGTACACCCGAACGAGGCCCTGCTATACTTCGTTGGCATCTATGCCAATCTCTACCCATATCCCATTGGCGTAGCCGACCTCGTCAAAGATCCAAGATATTCTAAGAAACGGCATAATTCAAAAATCGGCATCCTCCTACAACAACCCCCTTATGAGTAGTATATAAAAAGGGCACAAGTGATACGGGCAACCACAAGCGCTTGGTGATAGACTTTCGCAAACTATCCTCAAATCCACATATCATCAGTTCGTGCTGGCGAAACGTGATCGCAAAAAAAACTTCTTTCTCCGTAAACGGGTGAAAATACGAGTTCAACAGACTGCCGTTAGGCAGTCTTACGGGAACAAATAGGCAAATTTAGCTATGTTTATGTTGATGACGTGATCATCTTCTCGCAAGACGAGGAGGCTCACATCAAACATTTAGAGTGGGTGTTAAAGAGCCTACAAGAAGCGAACATGAGAGTATCGGTCGAGAAATCGCGTATTTTTAAGAAAAGCGTGAGCTTTCTTGGGTTCATAGTCACCAGTAAATGTGCAACAACGGACCCAGAAAAAGTAAAGGCCATAAATGAATTTCCAGAGCCCAAGAAGGTATTCGAAGTCGGGTCTTTTCTGGGCCTCGCGAGCTACTATAGATGTTTCGTCAAAGACTTCGCTGTTATAGCAAGGCCCATTTCAATGGGACAGTTAATTAGCATAGATCGAGGAACATTGAGGTGCGATTCTCTGAGTCCCAGCGAGAGACGTTCCAAAAGCTTCGCAATATATTGGCGTCAGAAGACGTCATGCTCAGCTACCCGGACTATAAGAAGCCATTTCATCTAACGACAGATGCTTCGGCCTACGGTATAGGTGCGGTGTTTTCCCAAGAGGGCCGCCCTATAACAATGATTTCAAGGACACTTAAGGACAGTGAAGCCAACTACGCGACTAACGTGCGGGAGTATTGGCCATCATTTGGGCCCTGGCTAAACGGCGGCACTGCTTTTATGGAGTGAAAGATAAAAATATCTTCACTGACCTTTAACATTTTCTGTGTCGGAATCGAACCGAACCGAAGAGGTGGAAGGCTCGCATAGACAAGTTCAATGCTCGACTATTTTACAAGCCCGGTAAAGTAAACCTGGTAGCGGACGCCTTGTCCAGACAGCAGCCTAATGCGCTGGAACAAGAAGAGCCCGAGTCTTGCGCAGCAACGATGCACAGTGAGATGTCTCTCACCCACACAATCGAGTCGACAGACAAGCCGTTAAACTGATTCTAGAACCAGATAATACTGGAGGAAGCACGTTTCTCGTCTAAAAATACCTTTATTTTATTCGAAGTTTGCGAAAAGGTGTTGGGTTTCCCCCTTGATTACAGAACAGAAAAATCAATAATTTAAACTTTTACCCACAAGACCAATCTTATCCTTTTCGTGTATCTATCACTAGCATCGGCACACATCATTGATTATTCGCGCGCCAAATACATTCCCATAGTCGACGGTCAGATCTTGGTGTGGGAGAATTCTGCCTATGCAAGGCACTCCGCGAATCTCTCGGAGTACGGACGTGTGGTAGAGCAGACGGTCGGCCTGCTTGATCAATTTCCACAATCACACATGAGAAATCTACTGAGCGTCAATTCACCACACCTCCGAGATACGCTGGGTGGCTTCTGGCCACCCGATAAGCCTAGACTGAAGTATAAAATATAAAGTACAATATATAAGTATGGACTAAAGGTTATAGCCGGCACACCTGATGCCGGGACTTAAAAAAGAGTATGGTTTAACATACCAGGAAACTGGTATTACGAAGTACCCTTGTTCGTAAGTTGTAGATATCTTCATCACGTGCGGGTTGAGATTTCATAGTGGCCTTAGCTTTAGTTCTTAAAATGTCAAAAGAATCGTGACTACTAAATGTCTAGGGTCCGCAACAGTTTGTAGCTGCTTCCATTCGTAATCATATGTTCGCCCAATGCGAGTCTGTATGGGCTAGTATTAATGGCTATGTGAAACTCGACCGAACTGCGCTTAAATTTGCATTCCAATTACGTTACTTAGGGTACACGTATGCTTTGATGACTACAATCACGGATCTATTGACTCTTTCAGAAGCATTTGCCTGGGGAGAGTAGAACGCGGTATAGCTGTGAAAGAAGAATTAGGAATTAGAATTAGAAGAATTACCGCCACGCCAGTATGTATCACAAGGGAATCAACGCCCCACCAACGGTGGTACGCGACGTGACACACTACTGGAAGTGCAACTACACTCTCCACGCGAGGGTGGCTATGGTGTCATTCGACCCGTGCCGAGAGTCTGCTAGGCTGGGGGCCCAGGAAACAACTAACCCAGTCGCTAACGGAGAGTCCGGACAAGTGGCGTCCGCCCGGTCTAGTTAGCCTTACCCGGGTGGACCGTTTATTTCTCTGCAAATCGTGGGTACTATGAACAATAGACTTAAAAATATCAAAATACCGCAGGCCTTGACTGCGGGAAATGTTGCAAGACAATTTGAGGTCTCCTTGACGGAGAGCGGCCTACTTCGGTCGTAACACCAAAAAATGCTCCTAATTGGAGTGTGCCAACGGCACAAGCACGCCCAGTTGCGCGAGGGAAGAATCGGGCAGCCACATCGAGTCACTCGATTGTGGTCCAAGCCGGCCAAGCGGGACGGGCTAAAAACCCATTACCGCAACTTGGTCAGCCTGGGGCCCGGGATGACACTAACCGTAAGGGGCTGAGGGGGCCAGAACGAAGTGGTATCTTCGTTACCTTCAGTAGGGCAAATCACCCGCAGTAGCTTTGTCTCTGGCCAAGACACCGCAGCCGCTAGAACAAAGGCCCAACTCTGCTTCGAAGCGGGCAAGCTCAACCTGACGCCTCCGACGGAAACGCCTAAGAGGCAGAAGGTGGAGAAGAGCAGGCCACTGACTGCTTCTTTCGATGGCCCAAGTACCTCAAGGGCTGCAAAGGCAACTGAGGTACGCAAGCCATCATATGCGGCCGTAACTGGGGCCATTAATGTTGCGGTCGTACCAAAGAGGTACCCCAAAAGTCGTCCTCAGCAGTGAGAACCTCTCACAGCTCGAGGACGCACTACTGGAAGAGATAGTCCTCTCCGGTTGGGATTCTCCAATTAAGTTTGGAGGAATCCACTTCAGGGTGGCTCACGTGATAGTGGATCGCCGCAACGCAACCACTGCTGAGTGGCCGCAATTAGCAGTCCCCAGCATTTGTAAGTTGAGCGCTGTCTCCCTGGAGGTAAAGATAAGCGACGACTTGCCATCGTCACACAACATTACCATCTTTTCCCCCAGGACAGGAGACAAGATAACAAAGTGGATCATGGAATTGATCAAAAAACAGAATGACTTGGACACTGAGAACTGGCGTCTCATATCATGGAAGAATGAGGGTGGTGGCTCGCTCCTCAGCCTTGGCATTGATGACAACTCATGTGCCAAGAATATTTCTAGCGACCACAAGCTGAGCTTCAGGTTTGGAGACATCTCAGCTTATGGTCTAAAGGAGGCCAAGGCGATCAAAGCCGGCACAAGACCGGTCTAGACTCCTCGAAATCTACCAGTCTAAGCGGAGAAGGAGAAGCCCAATAAGCTCTCCGAATCCAGCGAGGATCTGGCGGATGATGAGGATCTCGATGCGACCGTCATCGAGATGGGGGATCAGACCCCTACATCCCCTCAGGAGCTAGTCATGGAACTAGACCTTCGAGTAAGGAAGAAGCGGTACCGGCGGATGGTGATCTGGGCATCTCCAGAACGCCGACGATGGAGCCGATCATCTAATGGACGGGAGTACAGGGATAGCTCAGGTGAACATCTATCGCGCCAAGGCGGCCTCGGCCGTGCTGGCAAGAATGTTCACCAAAAAAACATCTTGGGCTAGCCCTGGTAGAGGAACCCTGGTATAATCAGGAAATAAAAGGACTGTACGTGAAAAACGTCAAGGTAATTTGGGATCAACGGGCTTCTAGCCCTAGAGCCTGTATCCTGGCATGTAGAAGTATTAATTATTATATACTTATAGAATTTTTCCCACGGTACTGTGTACCGATCATGGTAGAATATGTGGGAGCGGCCAAGAAGACTGTGGTGGCATCGGCATACTTTGCCGTTGACGAGGCGTGCCCACCGAATGTAGCGAGCGTAAGCGCAATCCCAGGAATACGAACTGGGAAGGGCTCTATGCCTCTTTACTGCGAGATCCAGTTACTAGGGTAACCGGGAAACTGCGTACCACTCTAGAACTAGAGACCGCCGTAGAATATATTAACTAGTGTCTTACTAACGCGTTCAGAGAAAACTGCTCCCTTGGCCGAGCCAAGAGGGATAAAGATGCTCCATGGTGAAACGACCAATTGGAGAAGTTGCGGAAACCGACCAGGCGTCTCTTTAACAAAGCAAAAAGAGAAGGGAACTGGGATGCCTACCGGAAGAAGCTGGCCATGTATAACCATGAGATCAGAAGAGCCAAACGAAGGAATTATAGAACCTCCTGTGAGGCAATAGTAAACACATGTGAAGGCGCTAGTCTGCACATAGCTACTACTCGCAACTCACTTTCCGGGAAGCACGCTTCAAACGGATGGGAATACCTCGGTAACGGCACAAAGTAGACCGCGTGCTTCTGAATGGGCCAAAGCAAAATCAATAGTAACAACGGAGAGATTAAGATGGGCAATAGGTACATTCCAGACCTACAAATCTCCTGGTCCAAATAGCATTCATCCAAACCTGCTTCAACGAGCGCTAAGTTAGCTCCCAGCGCCGGTCAGGAAAATACTGATCAGCAGCCTAGCTTTAGGACATATACCTACTGCCTGGAGTATAGCTGGAAAGAAAGACATCACTGATCCGAAGTCGTTCAGACCCATCAGCTTGACATCGTTTTTGTGGATGTCAGCATTAGAAGCACTCTGATTGTGGAGCTTCCGCTCCAACGGACGCAGCATGCCTATAGGGCGGGCAGACCAACTGATCACTGACTCACAAGGAAGTGGCGTTATGTGCCTTCTTAGACATACTTCGACAATACCTCCCATGAGGCTGTCAACGCATCCCTGGCATGAAGAGGACTAGACCAACCAGCAGATGGATCAAATCACTACTGGCATCTAGGCGAGCCATGGCCACTATAGGAGGACAGTCGTCCACAGTATCTACAAAAACACTAGAATAACAAGATGCGTAACGCCATACGATTTTTTGGCACACGATTTTTTCGCCTTATTGAGGATTCACTGACTCAGAAGGAAGTGGCGTTATGTGCCTTCTTAGACATACAGCTTTCGACAATACCTCCCATGAGGCTGTCAACGCATCCCTGGCAAGAAGAGGACTAGATGCGACAACCAGCAGATGGATCAAATCACTACTGGCATCTAGGCGAGCCATGGCCACTATAGGAGGACAGTCGTCCACAGTATCTACCACAAGGGGTTTCCCCCAAGGGGTTGTTCTCTCGCCTCTCCTGTGAAGCTTGCTGGTAGACGAGTTGCTGGACAGACTGACCCGCAGGGGTATACTTTGCCAAGGCTATGCTGACGATATTGGCATTATAGCTAGAGGTAAATATGAGGAAACACTCTGCGACATCATTCAACTGGGCCTCAATATGACCAGCGAAGTAGGCCTGAGCCTAAATCCTAAAAAACTGTTATTGTTCCTTTCACAAATAGGTACAAGCTAGAGAGAATGAAGGCAATAAACCTGTCAAAATGTCGCATAGAGGCCAGCGAAGAAGTTAAGAATCTTGGGATAACCCTTGACTCCAAACTTAGCTTCAAAACTCATGTCGATAACACAATTGATATGTGTGCCAGAGCACTTTAAATGTGTAGAACTTCACCATACATAATAAGATGGCTATACCTCATGGTAGTCAGACCCATAATACCCTTTGGGGTAATAGCCTAGCGTGATAGAGCACGCCTTAGCACCACTAAGGTGAAACTCCATAAGCTCCAGAGAATGACCTGCATAAGCATGACAGGAGCAATACGTACCTGTCCCACTGCAGCCCTAGAAGTATTAATGGAGGTGACGGAAAGCCACCCTAATAAGAATTAAGGAAGCAGGAAATGACTGCAACCACACATGTAAAGATGCTGAAAGCCTAAAAAGGGATATCCCTTTGCTAATGCAACCAACGGATGCTATGCCAGTTGAGTATAGTATCGCTCAGAACTTTAGTACTCATCTCAGTAATAAAAACAGTTGGACATCCCTGGGGAAAGTACACCTTATTAAACCACAAACATTAAAATGGAATACAGACGGATCCCTCACCGACGAGGGTAGTGGGCTGGTGGTTGTAGGCCCCAAGTTGGAAATACCACGAATCAATGGGCAGATGCACCAGCATTCTTCAAGCTGAAGTCTGCGCTATTGGACACTCTGCATAGGAACTATCATGGCAAGGACTTTGCTATACTGTCTGATAGCAGTCTCAAGCAGTCATAAAGGCGCTCAGTAAAGCTAAGATAACATCTAAGATAGTAAGTGAAGTGAGGACAGCCCTAGACAAACTAGGAGCTGTCAACAAACTCACAATAAGGTGGGTCCCGGGACACAACAACATCTCGGAAAATGAGCTAGCGGACAACCTAGCCAGGAAAGGGGCAGAGAACCCTCTAATTTGGCCCGAACCCTTCTGTGGTGTTGGTCACCACAGAATACGGGGTTTACTAAAGCCACTGGAAGAAGAAAAACGTCTATCCTGCTGGGAAGACCTACCAGGACTTAGGCAGTCTAAGATTCTCCTCCGTGAATATAACCATAAAAGATTCAAGACTCATTTTGACTGGCCTTCTTACGGGGCATTGACGACTTCACAGCCATTTGCACAAGATTGGCATTGCAGACAGTGAACTCTGTCGGTTCTGCTGCATGGAGGAGGAGAGCTCTGCACATATTTATGTGACTGCATCTCGCTTTCCATCAGGAGGAACAGACTCCTCGGCATGTATGTAGTCCCACGGAAAACAATTGCAGCCCTGAAACCCAATAAAGTTCTGGCATTTATACAGGGGTATAAAGTACAATAGATTTGACTGGGTCGCAGTACACATACAAACCCACTTAATAGTAAAACAAACAAAAACGGCCAGAACTAGGAAAACCAAATACTGAGAAAGAATTTTTAACAGAATTAAGAGGTTTAAGCGAAATGCATAATGACGCGGGCACGTTATTTTAGAAGGGGGACAGTTATCCAACCCGCAAATATAGCAATCTGCCCCAGTAGATAAGCAAATTTTAAACTCCTATCTCAGCAGCATTGCCCTTACCCACCCTTGTTTTTGTCGCCAACACTTAGGTTGCCTTTACCCTCGTTTTTGCCGCCAACACTTAGCCACCCGATAAAGTAAACACAACCTCCACTTGGAGACCAAGCCACAATCACCTTATTGCGCTTCAATAAAACTGGATCAGTCAGCAAATTTCAAATTTCACAATGATGGGGAAAAACTTCAGCATAAAGCTTTTATCCTAAACATAACTAAAAGTCCAAAAAGTTCAAATCAAAAGCTTCTGGCCGAGGTTGATTGAATCAGGATTAAGAATTAGAAGATCAGTCTGAATCGGGACGAGATCGAGAACAGCTTCAAACAAAAGATAAACTAGTGATAAATTATCTTGTAAAAGTATCAGTGAAAAAGGGTATCACCAAATAAATATTAAATAATGAAGACTAAAAACTATTTTAAATAATTAAATAGTAACAATTTTCATTTGCAGATTCCGCAACACGAACCGAAGGCTTTGCGTGCTCCAAACGAAGGGGGAACTTTAAGTGATTCTGCAAAAAATCAGCCTAGCCCTATCGATTTCGACCAGGAAGACCGCAGTACCATTTTAAAGTCATGCCTTTTTCGTAATGTAATGCCACCAAAACTATGTCCACACTAATGGACAAAGTTATTCCGCCCCAGTTGCGGAATTAAGTGTTTGCCTATATAGATGACTTGCTTATCGTGTCAGACACGTTAGAGAACCATTTCGTTGCGGAGATTCATAGAGAAATTCACAAAACGGTCGAACGGATTCGTCAACATTATTTCTGGCCAAGACTTGAACCGGATATCAAGAAGTACGTGACCTCCCGTGAAACATGCATAACTTCCACAGACTTCCGCTAGGCAAGCCGGCTGAATCAGAATTTATGTATAGATTTTCTTGGGACATACTGGATTAGGGAATGGAAACATTTACAAACGGTGCAAAAAAAAAAAAAACGATGACGTTTTCGTGAAGTATTTGGAGAAAGAGGTGTTCCATGTGCTTGGCGTGCCCGGTCCGAGGTTTTTCAAAATCTTTTGGATAACTACAAGGTGGCACACTCATTTACTAGAGTTCATGCACTTCGTAAAATCCGGTCTTTTGTAAAAGAAGACCAAAAGGATAGGGACAAATACATTTCCCTTATGTTGGGTGCTGAGGTCAGCGGTGCATTTCGCAGTAGGGCCAAGCTTATATTAGATGGCCTATGGTCAGGTCAGCATATGATCACCTCTGGAATTACTTACCCCCTGCTTCGGGAATTGGATTTTATAGGAGAGCATTCAATAAACCTAGTCCAAAAGAACTCGCTTGAAATAGTCCGCAGTCGATCCCGGGAAATCATGCAGCAACAGTATGAGAAAAACGAGCGACAATATAATCTTCGTACTACAGTGGAAATTTTGGTTGAAGGCCAAGAAGTATTTCGCAGAAATTTCAAGAAAAGTAACTTCGCAGGAGGCCACAACGCCAAGTTTGGTCCCAGGTTTCTGAAGGCTCACATTAGTAAACGGTTGGGTGGTGCCTACTACGACTTAGAACACATGTAGGGCAAATTCCTGAGCAAATACCACGCCAAGGACACACGGCAATAGCTGACTCTCGGTATCAGTCCTGGTTCTCTTGCGTTTCGCACGTAGATTTTGGTTGGGGAGATTTGAAAGGGCGCTAATACCAGCAAATGTATCTGGAAATTAGTTCCTAGCAACACGGATTGTAACGTAGGGATAAGTCCGGAGGCATCCGCAACCTATGTTTCAGCAACATGACGGTTGGCAGCAGTGTGCTGCGTGCGGGTTGTGCTCGGGAAAAATCCACCAAAGGTTTATAAGGCGGGGACCCTGGCTACAGGGTACACAAAGATATTAAGAAATTTAGTGTCTAGTTAGTGGATCTGAATATCGCGAGAGGCTGTGGAATTGCTCAGTGCTCGCTTCTACAGGCCGCGCTTGGGCAAGGTCGCAAATACTACCAACAACCACATTCATATTGGCAACGCGGTGGAACCGCCAAGCACCAGCATAGAACCATATAGCATCAGCAATTATATTAAAATTGTTTGCCTAGAAGCGACCACTAACGTTGTTCGTTACAAGTTCCTAAATTACCACATCCGCAACGACTGAAGACTTTTGAGTAATAAAGTCAGTGAATAGAAATATTACAAAACCAATGCACCGGGCTAAAAAAGGCTACCAAAAGGAAATATGCAAAAACAACTGTAAACTTCATGTTTTTTTCTTGCACATTGTCATTCTTCTAAGTGTGCCTTGGTCGATTTTAGGCATGTGTATTCTGCTACGCGGTGTGCGACTTACAGAACGAAAAATGGACCTAAAAAGAAATGTGCCAAAATTCCGCTCGTGAAAGAGACAGAGTACATTTTTGAGTGTGTCTTATTCCGTCGCATATTTTTGTGTATTGTCTGCGTTCCACTCACAGACATTTCGGTGGTAAAAAACCGCAACCACATATTATGCGGTGTGAGTAACACCGCAAACGCATTTGATGCGGTGTGAGTAACACCGCCACCGCTTTTTATGCGAGTATACTTGTAGTGCTCAAATCAGGCACCGGTGCCTATCTCTGGTTTACACTCTACCATGTAGCTGCCATCGAAACTACTAAGATTTATATTAGATAAATCGTGATATGTATAATATGTAATATGTCGCTGTAACCTTATCGCCGAGATTTCGAAAACTATAAATCAGGGAAGCTGAAATTTGAGCGACATAAGCGGAGCGCAAAAAAAATTATGATATATATTAATTTTTTTAGTCTTGTAAATGTCTATTGAGACTTTGCAACCCAATAACGTCTAAATTGTCTATTATTTTTACAAAAAGTGCTATATTATGGATTATAAAGATACATAAATATAAACAGGTAATATACATATTTTCTATTTTATCGTCAATTACAGATTTTTTTCATTGTTGCTTATATAAAATGCTTATAATAAATAGACTGTAGATAGAGATTAACATAGTAGTTCTTTAAGAAGTATTGTTGTTAAAAATAATGACCAATTAAAAAACTCCCTTCGCGTATGCCGGAAAAATATTAAATAGCTTTATTGCTCAGCTAAGGACCACCCTAACGAAAACGGTGAACTTAAATAATTGTTTTACTGAAATTGTAATTCCTACAAAAATTTTAAAACAGTTCTCTATCAATGAAATGTACGGTGTAGAGGAATTCTCAGACAATGTGGAATTTAACTGAATTATAAACACTAACAATTTTTTTATTGGGATATGTATCTGTTGGACTACGAATATTGTGTATAACTTCTGCTGTAAAGTTGAGTTGTATATACATTTTACTATTATTATAGATACTTATTAATAATATGACGAGCTACAGTTTATTTTGGATGTCATTGCTAAAGAATAATTGGAAACCGATCAGTAATGATTTTGTTATTTGTCTGTGGACTTTAGCTGTGACTTTCATACGGATTTACTGGATATTTTTTGTTCCACTAGAATGGAAAAAGGTGTGTATAATTTACTGTTTGTAATATTGAGAAGTATATCAGAAGTATATAATAATGATTTTCAGGTTCTCTGTAAGAATAATTTATCGAAAGTCTATAGATATTGAAATGCAATATGCTCAGTATCACAAATGTTTTAAATAAACATTTGACAAGCTTAAAAGCTATTTGTTTATTATTGTATAAACTTAGTTCATTATTGTTTTCTCTGTTTATGGTAAGATCTAGCCAATCGGATGGACACATCAAAAAGATACAGTTTGTCAATAAACTGTTTACCAACTGTGGAATAAGTTGAATTTTTGACTTTAAAGGTTAAAATTAATCAAACGGAATTTTTTTATTCAATACAATTAAACAATATTTATTTTACTTATAAATCAAAACCAAATTTAAAATATTGAATATACAAGAAAATAAACAAAAAATTCCAAGTTTACACACTTTTGAGACTGTCAAGAAACTCTTTACACCAAACACTAAATCGAAGTTTAATCCTAAATTTTTAAATTAGGAAAAATTTCCATTTTCTTTGGCTACAAGTTGGAATGGATAAGTTTTTGTAGGTTATATTCAAGCGGGATATTTTCGACTATTGCAGTCATAAGCTGTTGTCGTGTTTTAAGGCTCTTTTTGCCACCTTCTTCTTTAAGTAGGCCCACAAATTTTTATCTGGGGTTCAGATCAAGACTCTGAGAGGGCCACAGTTATAAAGGAACCAGGTGCGTACATTGCACTCTTTATGTTTCTGATCATGTCCTGGTAAAACTTAAAACTTGGCTTGTTGTTGCTAACTAGACCAAATATTTCTGCACTGGCCTTCAAATTTGATTTTAAAATTTCCAGATATTGCACGGCATTTATTGTGTTTTCAATGAAAGCCAGTTTTCCCACTCCACGGCTGGAGATACAGCCCCAAACCATCAGTGCCATTTTTCTAAGTTTTATGGTTGGAATGATATTTTTTATTTCCAGCGCACTCAACGGTTTGCGGCATACTCTGCTTGCTCCATCGTTATAAAAGAGCATAATTTTAGTTTCGTATTAAAATATGACGTCATCCCAGTACTATTCCGGATGATCCACCATGCTCACTGCGAATGAATGACGCTTTTCAATATGGCTTTTTTCTGATAGCAAAGTCTTTTTCCTTGCAACTCTGGAAGAGTACCTATGGCGTACAATGAATTGGCGCACAGTTTCGTGTGACACAATTGGTGACATTCTTGCCTGATATATTGAGCAAGTGCTCTGACCGAGATCCGGGGGCTCGCAATCACTATTCGCATAATAAGGCGGTCTACACGCTTGTTAATTTTGGTTTTGCGCCCACCACCACTCTTAGGTTCAATCTTGCCCTCTTTTTCCGAGCGATTTAAAACATTGTAGACGGTCTTACGGGATACAGAAAACATTTATACTAATTCTAGAATAGATTTTCCCAACTGGTGCTTATAGTTTATTAATTGGGTAACTTCAAAAGTTAATCTCTTTCTAGGCATTTTATTAAATTAAATAATTCGCTTTAAGCACGTTTGATCAGCAAAATTTCACAAGCAAAGTCAAAAAATGTCAATAGAAGCGTTGTAAAAAGCAGTGCAAAAATCAAAAATAACGGAAAAATCGAAAAAGAGCAAGACAAAGTAGGAAAACGAAATGTGTAGAGTTTCTTGACGGTCTCAAAAGTGTGTTAACTTGGAATTTGTTATTTATTTTCTTGTATATTTAATATTTTTAATTTGTTTTTGGATTTATAAGTAAAATAAATATTGTTTAATTATATTAAATAAAAAAATTTAATTAAGAAACAATTACTTTTTAATTAATTAATTAATTTTTACCTTTAAAGTCAACAATTCAACTAATTTCACAATGTGTAAACAGTTTCTTGACAAACTGTACCATTATCGGCTTGTCGGCGCGGCATGAATGTCTTTGGCGTATCTAAAGAAATTAGGAATATAAATAAAAAACCGACTGTCTGTCCGTATGAAGTCGAGGTCTCAGGAACTATTAAAAGCTAGGTTGAGATTAAGCATGCAGATTCTAGATACAAAGACGCAGCGTCGGTCATGTTTCCACGCCCCATCTAACTCCCACAAACCGCCCAAAATTGCGACTTTTGAGAAAAGTGTTTTTTTTCACATTTTTATTAGTCTTGTAACTTTTTATCGATATGGCAAAAAACTGTGTGCCTCGACGACAGCCGACCAAAGCTGACACGCTCACTTGCTCATTTGAAAAATATTCTGATGTTTTTACAAATTTGTATAAGTCTTATTAATTTATATCGATCTGCCAAAAAACCACCAAGAATTGGTGTGTATACAGGAGTAGTTGGAACTTAAATGTAATAATATTAAAGCGAGATTCAAGTCGTTTTCTACGATTATTGCAATGGTATTTAAAATTTACTTTTGAGTCCAAGGTTTTACCCAGAATTTTTAAGTGGTCTACGCTTTTAATACAATAATTTTCATGCATAATGTCAGTAAGTGGAGTGATTATGTTTGATCGGTAGGATATTCTATCCCCTCCTGGACTTTTCACTTTAGCATTAGCCAATGCAGATTCAAGTTCTGTTAGTGTGAAGTTCTGCTCCAACAGTTTTGATAGGTTGATAGTTTCTAACCTGATTAAGGAGTTTTTGCTGTATATATTCGGCTGGAAAGTTGCAGGCCTTGAAATAGTTTTACCAAAGACCCTAGAATAACAAGATGCGTAACGCCATACGATTTTTTGGCACACGATTTTTTCGCCGTGGCTCTAGAGGTGGCTCCAGGCTCTCTCGAATTTTTGTTAGAGAGCGAGAGAGCGCTACAGCGTACAGCTCTTTTCAACGCACAAAGGGATAGCAGACAACCAAAGACACTAGAATAACAAGATGCGTAACGGCCATACATTGGTCTGGCACTATGCAGCCAATTTTTTAGTGACGACCAAAATTGCTCTCTTTCCGCTCGGTCCCGCTGAGAGCATACGAAATTTGAAAATAGAATTTGCTTGCTTGTGTGAGTAAAAACAAGAGACGAGAACGTGTATATGTGTGCGTACTTGTGTAAGAAGACGATTTTCTGGCCAAAATCAATTCTGATCGAAGAAACGAATTTACATATTAGGAGAGTTTTGGCCAATTTCGTAGCAATATGATGAAATAAAATAATAATTAAAAATTCACGCCCTGACTATTATAATTTTAAAGTGTTTTCAATTCGTTTGTTAAGATCGCTGCTCGAATTAGCTAGCGTTTACATATTTACATTTATGTTGATAATTAATTAAGTGTAATATAATATGTAATAATCGGTACCCAGGGAACACCAACGAAATTGGCCAAAACTCCCCTAATATGTAAATTCGTTTCTTCGATCAGAATGGATTTCAGCCAGAAAATCGTCTTCTTACACAAGTACGCACACATATACACGTTCTCGTCTCTTGTTTTCACTCAACCAAGCAAGCAAATTCCATTTTTAGATTTCTTACGCTCTCAGCGGGAGTGAGCGGAAAGAGAGCAATTTTGGCCGTCAGCAAAAAAGTGGCTGCATAGTCCCAAACCAATGTATGGCCGTTACGCATCTTGTTATTCTAGTGTCTTTGATACACTGCTGGTCTTAGGCACCATCTTGTGCACCATCGTTTTTTTTAAGCAAAATCAATTATTCATTTAAATGCTTGTTCTCATTGTCCAAAATGCTTTTCTTATCAAAGTTTGAATCATTTTCAAGAAAAAAAATGTCCAACGGGTTGATTTGCGAAAAAATAACGTTACATTCGAAGATTCTACAAATTTCTTTGGCAATCACACGTGTTTTCGGTTGATCATTAGACGCAGCTTAATTTTCTTCATATTGCATAGACAAGTGTAAACTTTTGTATTGAAAAAATATAAAATATATACAAATACAGTGTTTCCGAGCTACATTTGAAGAAAAAATGGGTAGAGCTCCTGTTATGAGCTTATTGGAACGTCAAAAAGTAGACTTCCTACACTCGGGAGGGTTGTCCGATCGGAACATTGCCAAACAGATAAATCGCAGCTCCAGAACCGTTGACAGATATTTAAAGAATCCAGAGGCATTTGGGAAATAACTTTAAAGGAAAAAAAGCACTATCAAAACAAGCAGAACGCCAAATTGTTAGAAATGCTTCGATCAAGGAATTTTCCGCAAGCAAGCTTATCAACTGTTCAGCGTACAATCAGTAATTAAGAACACCTGAAGCGTCTAAAAATCAAGAAAAAAACCATTTTTGAAAACGCAAAGAAATACGGCTTCAATTTGCGAAGGAATACATGACGTGGAATGTTCAATCTGACACTCGCTTAAATGATTGGCGTTCAGTTGTCTTTACTGAAGGAAAACGTTTTAATTTAGATGGCCCTGATGGATTTCAATATTATTATCACAATTTGCGGAAAGATGAGCTATATTTAAGTCGCCACCATAGCCGAGAAGGGGGAATAATGGTGTGGGGTGTTATCACATTTTGTGGAACAATTGACTTGATTTTTATCGATCAAAAGATGAACGTATTTCCAAAATGAAAAGATCTTTTTGGACCAATTCCTTGGATTTTTCAAAAAGACAATGCTCCTATTCATAATTTTCGAGTAGTAAAGTCTTTTATTTCGAGTCAAAACGTTAATATCATGACCTGGCCACCATATTCTCCAGATCTTAACGTAATTGAAAATGATTCGGGCTGGCTAATACGGAATGTATAAGCGTTAACTGCAGCTATTAAACGTGCTTGGAGCAAGATTTCCTTGAGCTACATAAATTCCTTGTATCATTCTATGAAGGACCGGATTTATGAAGTTATTACTAACAAAGGAGGCAGTACTCATTACTGATAATCGTAGTAGATTGTATCTCTTTAAATTTCGTGAATATGCTTCTTTGCTTGGATTCTAAGTTGATCCCGCTCGTCGTTGAAATCCTGAATTCTTTCATCCTATAGCACCTCCTGAATCATTACATCAGATTTAAGGCGCATCTTCGTGACCGTTAATAGCTATAATGGTGCAGTTTTAGTGCTTCTAAAAACGTTGAGTTAATGCCTTGCTGTACGCTACTGATGAACTTATACCATTGTCGTAGGGCGTCAATTGAACGTTTTGAAGAACCTGAAGTTCAACCTCTCAACCTGTTCGCTCGTGGAAGCCCGTCGTAATGAGGCGAGCTGAGGCGCTGAGCGGTTCTGGTCCACTTGTTGATGGCATAAGGTGTCATGGCATAAGGTAGCGACCTTAAGCCTAACCATTCCACCAGGTCCTACTCGTAGCAATCTTCTATATGCCGCAGGAAAATGAAAACATCTAAAGATACCACCTACCGACCGTACATGGCATGCACGATTCATAATCCTCCAAGTAGAGTCATGCCTACGACGAAACAAAAGAAACTTCGCTTTCCGCCTTTTACAAGGTAAATTAATTAAAAGTAGTCTACTAGAATAAGGATATTACTGGAGTAAGGATATTTCCTCCTTATTCCAGTAGACTTCTTTTAATAAATTAAACTAGTGTTTGCATCTCAATTTAGGCGCCGCAACGCAAAAAGTAAGAAGTTTTTTTGGATTCCGACCGATTCACTGCGGTCCGAGTGGACTGCGTATTGTGGACTCCAAACAGGTGATCCGTACTCGAGAATCGGACGGACTAGCGAAATAAATAAGGTTTTAGTCATGAAAGGATCATCTAATTCCTTAGACCACCTTTTTATAAAACCAAGCACACCCCTGGCCTTATAGACAATAGACGAAATATGATCAGAAAATTTTAGTTTAGGGTCCAGAAGAACATTCTGTCCAAAGAACACCCACTTAGAGTGTGAGTCGTGCGTGTTGGGTTAACTATACACTTGGAGCCATTTAAGTCTAATAGGTTATCACGGCACCATATTTGAAATCTGTCTAGATCGGATTGTAAGTCGAAATGGCGCGAAATATCCTTGTGCTGGAGGCATAATTTAACATCGTCTGCGTATATAAGTACGCGATGGTTTAATAACTAAAGGGAAGTCGTTAATAAATAAGGTAAAAAGAAGGGGACCAATGTGGCTCCCTTGTGGGACACCGGATGTGACTCGAAGAATACAAGATAGAGAATTTTTAAAGGGGACCTGTTGCGTCCTGCCATTCAGATAGATTATTTTTGAAGCCCTGCTTTACGAAAGAAGTCAGCTCCAAGACGCTAGTAGTTGATCCGCGTTTCATAAAACCGGACCAACACGGTGATATTATTAATCTACAAAGGTGCTGCAAATGAGGAGTGATAACATTTTCAAAAAGTTTTGGGATAACCGACAACTTAGAGATTCCTCTGTAATTGCTTGTATCTAGTTTGCTAACTTTTTCATGAAGAGGAATCACAAAGGACTCCTTCCATATATGAGGGAACTGTGAAGATTCCAGAGATAAGGTAAACACTTTCAGTAGAGGCTTGCACAAGGCTTCCGCACAGAGTCTAAGCACACAGCCAGGAATTCCGTCGGGACCTGGCGAATAGACCGGTTTAACACGCTGAAGATCGTTGTGAGCTTTCGTTTATAGTGGGGCAAAATATTAGATTCGACTTTGATACCGCATAAGAGTATGGCTGTTCGGAATGAGGTAAAGTTGAATATGTTGTTTGAAAAAGCTTGGCGAATAGATCGGCTATTGCCTGATACGATGTTACCGTAGTGTTTTCAAAAAATAGCGTGGAAGTGTAAGAACTTGTTTTTCGCTTATTGTAAACGAAATTATAAAACTGTTTCGGATGCTGTGCTAACTGGAACTTACAACGGTTTAAATAATTCCTGTAGCACTGAGCATTAAGCACGGTAAAGTTTAACCGAGCGCTTAAATATTTACAGTGGATGGACTGAGAACCGGTATTTTTAAATTTCTTATATAGTCTGGACTTTACATTTCTTAGATGTGTCAACTCTTTATTAAACCAATTAGATTGACGGATAGTACATCGGAACACAAGAGTCAAAAAATGATTTAATTGCGGTATAAAACATATTAATCGCATCCGCCATTATGTTGCAGGAGTAAAGATCGGACCAATTAAAGCCAGCTATAAAATTGTTTAGCCTCCGAAAATTTGCCTTGCGAACACAGGGAATTCGCATTGTTGACTTCTCTGAATTTACTTTTAATACCGTACCTATGTCGATTGCCACCTAGAAAGTAGGATGATATGGATCTTCAGGTTGAGTAAGAGATGCTACCCTGGACACAAACACACTTTCAGGACTTGTTACAAAACAGATCCAACAGTCGACCAAGAGAATTTGGAATATAATTAACTTGCGACAACGATAAGTCGAGCAAGCCGTCAGTAAAATCATGTTGTGCTAAAGGGAGAAGGATATTCTGGGGACCACATTGTGCCAGGTATATTAAAATCACCTAGAACTATCAATTGGTCCCTGTCAGACTGTTTATTCAAGATGGACTGGATAGCGGACAGATGATTCTGATATTCCAGAATATCTCCGCTAGCTCCCGCTGAGAGCGTAAGAAATCTAAAAATAGAATTTGCTTGCTTGTGTGAGTAAAAACAAGAGACGAGAACGCGTATATATATGTTGTGCTAGAAGCCGATTTTCGGGCCGAAATCAATTCTGATCGAAGAAACGAATTTACATTGTACATATTAGGGTAGTTTTTGCCAATTTCGTAGGAATATGATGAAATAAAAAAATTTTCAAAAATTCGCGCTCTGACTATTATAATTTTAAAGCCTTTTAAATTCGTTTGTTAAAATCGCCGCTCGAATTAGCTACCGTTTACACATTTATATTTATGTTTAATTCTAATTTGTCTCTCATCTGACAATTTTTTAAAAGCGAAATATTTTTTTTTAAACACTTTTAATGTTAATGTTACACTATATTGTAGTAGGCTAGAGGTACACATACATAAGTTCAGTTCATAATAGCAACATAGTATATAAACATTAAGTCATTGTTCGCTTTCGGGTGGCATTCTCTCTGTTTCGCAACATCGGCTCTGTAGCAACAAGCATAAAGGCAGATCGCAAACGGAGAGGGAGTCAGTCGAATGCTAAAGCTGAACACGGGAAGTATCAAATAAACCAAAGAGTCCAACTCCTGCCTTTGTGTTTTAGTTAACTAAGAGGATATATAGTACACCTACAATGTTAAGTCAAATAACTTAATTAATATACTAAATAATTAAAGGAAGTACAATAGAAATTATTATAACTACTGTAATTTCATAAATTTCATAAAAATATGATAACTGTTTATTGCAAAAGTCATATCAAAGACACTAGAATTATTCTAGTGTCTTTGCTTTGGTCATATCTTGAGGCACGAAGTGCGGACACAAGCACTCAGCAATCATTGCCTTATTAATTTTTCAACCCCCGCAAGATGAATACTCTAATGACAAATATTCTTATATAAAGTCATTTTTGAAATTTATTTTTGTGATAATATGTACATAATTATATTTGTACATATGTACATTTTCAAATAATAATAACGTTAGGGCAATGCAAAACAAGAATTTTTCGCATGGTGCCAATTGATCAAAAATAATATAGATTTAAAGTCAAAGAACTTCTAAGGTGAAGGGCATATTTTGTCAAATTTACAATGCATGAGCATACGTGTGCACACATACAGTTGTCTGCTATCACTTTATGCGTTGAAAAGAGCTGTTCGCTGTAGCGCTCTCCGCTTTCTCGCTCTCTAACAAAAATTCGAGAGAGCCTGGAGCCACCTCTAGAGCCACGGCGAAAAAATCGTGTGCCAAAAAATCGAATGGCGTTACGCATCTTGTTATTCTAGTGTCTTTGGTCAAACCTATATATAGTGTACATACCTTGGGAGACTTCGGAGTTAAGTATCTCCGGTTTTAACCAAGTCTCTGTGAACACTATTATATGGGATGCAAATGAAAGACTATCACAATACAATTTGGTTAATTTGCTACGCAAGCCTCTAACATTTTGGTGGGAGATAATAAGATTCGTTGTTAGTTTTTTGAAGAGGATGAAGAGAGAAGATGAAGAGGCGGATGTGGTCTGGCCACGTAAGTGAAGTTTAATTCCCACGGGCCCCTTTTTCCTATTTTTGATCTTAGCTTCGAACTCTTTTACCACCATACTATCCGGCCAAAAATCACCCGAACATATGGTCGAAAAAGGTCATTTGGGACAGTTATCTTGAAAGATGATATGTCCCTAGCGTAAGAGAAGATACATTTTTTCACTTTTATATTATGGGCTTTTGTTTTGTCTTGTATATAAGACAATGCATCAGACGATGTTTGATCAGGGGAAAGCTGAGAAACGAAAATTTGTTTCTTTAGTGGAACCATGGCGAGGGGTTTTGGCCCTGCAGATTGTATTTCTGTAGTGCCAACTTGTGCCGGTAGTCCGGACTCAATGTTCCCTTGTGGTGGTAAACTAATCGAGACAGGTGGAATCACTGGTTGAGAAACCAGTGCAGACAATTCGGAATTTTTAGCAATCCGAATATTTTTTAGCTGCCGATCTTAGCAACATATGCGGATTTGCTGCGACAGCTGATCAGTTGTGGAGTCCTGTTGATCAATTGCTTGTGGTGGCGTAGCGTTCGCCTTAGGCAGCCTACGACCACCGCCTTTTTTGCGCTTTTGAGATTCCTCTATAAGCGTAAGGCCATTAAACTGTGAATTAGGCGCCGAAAGAAGATCATCGGCTCGACGAAAATTATCTCTAGCTACTCCAAAACTATTGATCAGTTCTTTCAAGCCACCTTTAGTTTGGCGCATAAACGATTTCATCTCGTTCGCAACCACAAGGCAAGCATCACAACAGTAATTTAGATTTGTATCCTTTGCTAGGTCATCACTTGTACGGCCATTAAAACCAGCGCACTTAGTATGAAGTTCATACTATGAACCATTGTAGCACATTGCCATTTTGGCTGCTCAGGTTTTATAACCTGGCAACAATTTTTATAAAACATTTACTGTTTCCATTTTTATCTAAAATCAGACCACTTTGGACGAAAACACAAAATGAAAACTTTCAAGCGAGCTGTTAAAAGAACCGCACGAGAGCAGTTTGCACGCTCAGAAATTTCGATTTCGTGTGGGAGAGCGAAAGAGCGAGAGTAGAGAATAGGTGCACAGTGAAGTTTATGTGCACTGCGAACAACGCACAAAAGGGAGAGTAAACAAAACACAACGACGAAAAATGCAAAATACTTTGAATATTTGTTTAAACTACTGCACAAATCACAAAAGATTCACTCGCGAAGCGAACGGATCTTTAATAATTATGTTTAAAATATATGATAATTAAAGAAGATTATTAAAAACCACGGCTGGTTTGACAAACACAAAATAAAAATCGGGGCGCAAAAAAAACACCACCGTTCGCTTTAAAAGCTAATAGACGATCTTGTTGGGGCCTTCTCTTTGGACAGCTTTACGAATTCCATTGCGTTTTGCTTTTATTACTTCAAAAGGTCCTAGAAAAGCGTTTGCCAACTTTTTTTCAGCAACAAACTGAGTACGTTTTACTGCTACAAGATCAGATCAGGTTCTTTGTATACAACTTCTCCTTTACGTTTCTTGTCGTGCTGTTTTTTAGAAATATCTTGAGCCTTCAGTATTTGTTCCTAAACCGCAATATCTGCCTCTCTTTGTCAAATTCTTCAGCATTTTATTTTCCAAAAGTTCCAATAGTCTGGCGTTGGACTTATTCTGCATTTTTACTCCAAACATTATCTCAAATGGTGACTTCTTTGTAGAGCAACTTAAATGGGAATTAATAGCTCTTTGCACTTGTGATGTGAACTTATACCACTTTGAAGAATCTTCAGTCGACAATTTAGAAATAATAGATAAGATAGATCTATTTATTCTCTCTACCTGCCCATTTCCTCTGGGAACTCCAGTTGTTGTTAAGACATGCTCGATTCCATTTCTCTTGACGTATTCTTCAAATGCTCCAGAAGTAAACGCAACTCCTCTGTCGGTTATTATTCTGCTCGGATTACCGATAACGTCTGACCATTCTTCCATTGTTCTCAAAACTTCGTCAGCTCCTGTTGATTTTGTAGTAAAAATCCACACGAATTTTGAAAATCCATCAACAAGTGCGAAGATGTACTTATATTGTTTCACAGACGAGTCCATCGGAACTAAGTGATCAGAATGCAAAGTGTCTAACGGCTTGTCACCTTTCTCAATGCAAAATAAAAGTCCATCCTGTTTGCCCAGCTTTTTGTTCGTAATAATATACTGAATACACGCGTTTATAAGCTTTGCGACCTTGGTCTCTAGGTGTGGAATCCAAAACTGCTGTTGTATAGAATGTACGGTCTTCTGGTTTGCATAATGTCCGACTCCATGAGCTTCGCTTATAATCTCACGTTCCATTATTTTATTATTATTAAGTGGGTTTGTATGTGTACTGCGACCCAGTCGGATCTATTGTACTACCCCTTCATGACTCAAGGATCCCCCAGAAGTCCAATGCACTGTATAAATGCCAGAATTTTATTGGGGTTCAGGGCTGAAATGGTTTCCCGTGGGACTACATACATGCTCAGGAGTCTGTTCCTCCTGATGGAAAGCGCCATGCAGTCACATATAATATGTGCAGAGCTCTCCTCCTCCATGCAGCAGAACCGACAGAGTTCACTGTCTGCAATGCCAATCTTGTGCAAATGGCTGTGAAGTCGTCAATGCCCCGTAAGAAGGCCAGGCAAAATGAGTCTTGAACCTTTTATGGTTATATTTACGGAGGAGAATCTTAGACTGCCTAAGTCCTGGTAGGTCTTCCCAGAAGGACAGACGTTTTTCTTCTTCCAGTGACTTTAGTAAGCCCCGTACTCTGTGGTGACCAACACCACAGAAGGGTTCGGGCCCAATTAGAGATTCTCTGCCCCTTTCCTGGCTAGGTTGTCCGCTAGCTCATTTTCCGGGATGTTGTTGTGTCCCACCTTATTGTGAGTTTGTTGACAGCTCCTAGTTTGTCTAGGGCTGTCCTCACTTCACTTACTAGCCTGGATGTTATCTTAGCTTTACCGAGCGCCTTTATGACTTCTTGACTATCAGACAGTATAGCAATGTCCTTGCCATGATAGTTCCTTTGCAGAGCGTCCAATAGCGCAGACTTCAGCTTGAAAAATGCTGGTGTATCTGCCCATTGATTCGTGGTATTTCCAACTTGGGGCCTATAACCACCAGCCCACTACCCTCGTCGGTGAGGGATCCGTCTGTATACCATTTTAATGTTTTTTGTTTAATAGGGTGTACTTTCCCCAGGGATGTCCAACAGTTTTTATTACTGATATGAGTGCTAAAGTTCTGAGCGAATCTATGCCCAACTGGCATAGCATCCCAGTTCCCTTCTCTTTTTGCTTTGTTAAAAAGACGCCTGGTCGGTTTCCTCAACTTCTCCAATTGGTCGTTTCACCATGGAGCATCTTTATCCCTCTTGGCTCGGCCAAGGGAGCAGTTTTCCCTGAACGCCTTAGTAAGACACGAGTTAAGATCTTCTACGGCGGCTTCCAGTTCTGGAGTGGTACGGAGCTTCTCGGTTACCCTAGTAACTTGATCTCGCAGTAAGGAGGCATTGAACCCTTCCCAGTTCGTATTCCTGGAATTGCGCTTACGCTCGCTACATTCTAGATTTAGCCCAATGTTAAAACTTATAATTCTGTGATCTGACATTGACTCCTCAGGAGATACGTGCCAGTCGCTTATATGCGAAGCCACTGATCTGTTTAACAGTGTAATGTCCAGAACCTCACATCTTACCCTAGTAACAAATGTCGGAACATTGCCGACATTTAGGATTTCTAGATTGTTATTTAAGATAAATTCTAACCTCTGACTCACCTCTTTGGTTCGCGTCACTGCTGCCCCATATCACGTGATGTGCATTTGCATCACATCCAATGGTGATGGGAAAGTGCATCTTCATACAGTGTTTAACCAGTGCAGTGATTTCGGGCGGTGGGCCCGCCTCGTCACCGACAAAGTATGCCGATGCCACCACAGTCTTCTTGGCCGCTCCCACATATTCTACCATGATCGGTACACAGTCCCGCGTGAGAAATTCTGTAAGTATATAATAATTAATACTTCTACATGCCAGGATACAGGCTCTAGGGCTAGAAGCCCGTTGATCCCAAATTACCTTGGCGTTTTTCACGTACAGTCCTTTTATTTCCTGATTATACCAGGGTTCCTCTACCAGGGCTAGCCCAAGATGTTTTTTTGGTGAACATTCTTGCCAGCACGGCCGAGGCCGCCTTGGCTCGATGGATGTTCACCTGAGCTATCCCTGTACTCCCGTCCATTAGATGATCGGCTCCATCGTCGGCGTTCTGGAGATGCCCAGATCACCATCCGCCGGTACCGCTTCTTCCTTACTCGAAGGTCTAGTTCCATGACTAGCTCCTGAGGGGATGTAGGGGTCTGATCCCCCATCTCGATGACGGTCGCATCGAGATCCTCATCATCCGCCAGATCCTCGCTGGATTCGGAGAGCTTATTGGGCTTCTCCTTCTCCGCTTAGACTGGTAGATTTCGAGGAGTCTAGACCGGTCTTGTGCCGGCTTTGATCGCCTTGGCCTCCTTTAGACCATAAGCTGAGATGTCTCCAAACCTGAAGCTCAGCTTGTGGTCGCTAGAAATATTCTTGGCACATGAGTTGTCATCAATGCCAAGGCTGAGGAGCGAGCCACCACCCTCATTCTTCCATGATATGAGACGCCAGTTCTCAGTGTACAAGTCATTCTGTTTTTTGATCAATTCCATGATCCACAGTTGCCTTTGCAGCCCTTGAGGTACTTGGGCCATCGAAAGAAGCAGTCAGTGGCCTGCTCTTCTCCACCTTCTGCCTCTTAGGCGTTTCCGTCGGAGGCGTCAGGTTGAGCTTGCCCGCTTCGAAGCAGAGTTGGGCCTTTGTTCTAGCGGCTGCGGTGTCTTGGCCAGAGACAAAGCTCCTGCGGGTGATTTGCCCTACTGAATGTAACGAAGATACCACTTCGTTCTGGCCCCCTCAGCCCCTTACGGTTAGTGTCATCCCGGGCCCCAGGCTGACCAAGTTGCGGTAATGGGTTTTTTTTTTTTGTCCGGACTCTCCGTTAGCGACTGGGCTAGTTGTTTCCTGGGCTTCCAGCCTAGCAGACTCTCGGCACGGGTCGAATGACACCTTAGTCCGGCCCGGAGATGTGGAAATTTAGAGAGCTACCAGCTCCAGCCCAACTACGATTAGCCAGCACTAACTAAGAGCCTGTTTCCAGCCGCCCTCGCGTGGAGAGTGTAGTTGCATTTCCAGTAGTGTGTCACAATTATCGCGCGTTGATCCCCTTGTGATACCTACTGGCATGTCGGCTGTTATTTTAGGTACAACAAGCAAATCATTTTCTTTGACAAACTTGAACAAAACTCCTCCCTTCAGTTTAAAGTCGTTGTAAGGTCGTTGTTCCAATATCGTGCGTATGGCCTGAATATATTCATCTTTTTGTTGGGCAGCCTTCAACCGACAAGATATCTCAGACGATACTAAACAAATCTCGTTGGCATAACGGCTGAGACAGTCCATGTGACGCATTCTCTCACCCGCACGATGCTTTGTCTTGAAGTCGAAATGTGCCATATACAAAATCCATTCTGCTACCTCTCGAGGATCGTCTTTCTTCTTAATGGTCTGTGTAAGCGCTATGTTGTCATTAACCAGCTTGAATGGAACTTCAAGTAAATAATGGCGAAATGGTCTTTACATCCAAAATGTAACTGTGCCTTCCTGATTCACTTGGACTCGTCCTTTTGCTCCAATAAAATATGGGGAGCATATTCTGCCATCCTTCTGCAGCAATGTGGTACCGAATCCGTCCTTTGAGCATCTGTGTGCAGCTCCGTTGATGCACCTATACAACAAATCCTTGAAACAGGTTCTTCACACAATGCTCTCTTTAGATTTTCAATAGCTGCGTATTCTTTAGACTCCCATTTGAAAGTAGCATCATTTTTTAATAGATTTGTTAAAGGTCGCGCAATGATGGCATAGTCTGTTATAAACTTCCTGAAGAATCCCGTTAGACCGATAAAGGATTGAACAGCTTTTACATTCTTAGGTACTGCAAACAGCTTAACGGCCATTGTTTTTCCTCTGCCAGGCCAAACCTTTCCATCTTGTACTGCATGTCCCAGGAAGTGGATTTCGATTACAAGGAAATGAAATTTCTTCCACTTTATAGGTAAGCCGAACTTCGCTGATTCAAATAGCTTATATCTGGTGCATTCGAAGGCGGCGGCGTTCTAAAACATTCCATGGGTATGGAAATCGAGCGCGATGCTGAGCTTGGCAGTCTCCATATTGGCCACAAACAGTTAATTGAGAGTCTTCTCAGGCTGTCAGGTAAAATGTAATGAAGAAGGCTGCCAACGTGTCAACCTATAGACGTATCAGTCATTGATTGGCTCACTGATGTATCTGGCGATGACAACCCGGCCAGATATCCTACATTCCGTAACGAAGCTTGCACAAGGGAATGTCGACCAGCACAAGGATGCTCCTTGTGGAAGTAGACGCCCAACGAATATTGCGATATTTGAAGTTGTACTACCAAAGCAATGGTCAGGCGGTCTGGGCTGGAGATAGCAGAGAACGAAAGTCTTGCATTTATTTGGGAGTCCAAGAAGCAATCGGTCGTGGCACTGACTACTACGAAGGCGGAATATGTGGTGCTTTCGTCAAAAGCTAAAGAAGCGGTGTATATTATGAAACTTGTTGATGAAATTGCCTTCGGCGATGTCCTGGCAGTGAAGACATACAGCGACAACCAGAGTACACTGAGCCTTGCAAAGAACTCCAAATTTCATGCGCGTATTAAGCACACAGACATTAGGTGTCATCATATAAGAGATTTGTGCAAGAATAAGAAAATTGAAATCGAGTATGTACCAGCGGAAAGTATGATTTCAGATGTGCTAACTAAAAACTTGTGAAAGGTTAAACATGTTAAATTTGTCACTATGATGGGATTGCATTAAACATGTGTATTTTTAGTTTGAGTTTGTAAATTTAGTTTTGAGAAAGACTGTTGAGAATTGAAAATTACTGGCAACGCTGTATGTCCCTTTTTAAATTACGTCTGGAAACCCCTGACAAGAACTTCGCTTCAGTGTAATCGATAAGTAAGTCGTAATTAATTTAATTAATTAATTTATTTGTGCTTTATCCCTTATATATATATGTACATTTCATTAAAGCTAATGGTATAATTAGGTATTTACAGTGTTTAGCTAAGGCTTTCATCTGAAATATTTATTAATTATGTCTAGTTGACCTGTTTTTAGTTTTTTGTATAACAATATTTATTATTTATTAAGGAAAACAAGGGAGAAGAAAAACCTTAATTGACTTACAACTAACTTAAAAACTAAGACTTGAAACAAAAGATTGTTAATATTGTATTTTTTGTTGAACTTTTTGTACACCTGCTTTTATATGTAGATACTTAGTGTTTGTGTAATAAGGTAAGTTCATTATTAATTTTAACAGCTTGTTTTGGCATATTTGAAGTTTTTTGATATGAGTTTGAGCACATCTACCCCAAACAGGTGACCCATACATTAATATTGGATTAAAAATTGTTTTAAAAATTATGATCTTATTGGATATTGATAATTTAGATTTACGATTTATTAGAGGGTACAGTGTGCAAATAATTTTATTAACTTTCATAATTGTGTTGTTGATGTGGTATTTAAATGTTAGTTTTTTATCAAAAATTATACCCAAATATCGAATGTTGTCAACCCATTGTATTGGAGAGTCTAGTATTCGCAACTGTCTATCAGGAAGATAACGAGGTTTCCTTCTTTTTGTAAAAAATATAGCATTCGTTTTATTAGGGTTAATTTTAATTTTCCATTTTTTGTAATATATGTCTAATTCATTTAAGTAACTCTGCATGGATTGATTTATCTCGCTGTACGAGAAACCAGCACTGTAGACAGCGGCGTCGTCAGCAAACAGTGAAAGTACACAGTTTGTAGCTTGTGGAATATCGTGTGTAAAAATATTAAACAATGTAGGCCCTAAGACAGAACCCTGTGGCACACCTGCATTTAAAATTCGTCTAGCAGATTGACTACTGTTCAAATTAACGCTAAAGTATCGATGTGTCAAAAAATTTTGAACTATTTTAATGAGGTATATGGGAGTTCCAATCATCTTTAGTTTGTGCAGCAGTCCGTCATGCCATACAGTATCAAATGCAGCCTCAATATCAAGTGTAACCAGCCCTACAGATTGTTTGGATTGGATACTTTCTTTAATATAATTTCTTAGTTTTAAGGTCGGCAGTATGGTATTTAGACCATTTCTAAAACCATACTGTACCGTTGGTAGTGTGTTGTGTATGTCCAAAAATTTCACCAATCTCAATTTAATTAATTTTTCCAGAATCTTGGACAATCCGCTTAATAGGCTTATTGGTCGGTAGCTTTCAGGGTTATCAGGAGGTTTTCCTGGTTTGAGAATTGGAACTATTTTTGCTATCTTCCAATCCCGTGGGAAATAGCCTGCCTGAAGACAGTGATTGGCAATGTTAACAATATGATTAATGGCGCTTGTAGGAAGGTTTTTCAAGGATATATTAGGTATTCCATCAATTCCAGGAGATTTTCTAGTATGGAGAGCTTTTACAATTGAAAAAACCTCTGGATAAGTGACTCTACAAATTTCTGCGATGTTGTTTGGGGTTTCAGCTATAGATTGTAAAGATATTTTGACTTGGTCAATTGTATTTTGGTTTGAATATGAATGTGTCAGATTATGCTTCAGTTGAAAGACATCAGCAAGAATATTCGCTTTTTCTTTTCCAGAAGCGTATATTTCATCAGCTTTACTTAGACACGGAACAATTTGTTTTCTTTTTTTAATTGCTTTGGTTATATTCCAAAAGGGTTTGCTGCATTTATCCAGCTTTTGAAGTTTATTGTTCCATTTTGCATTATTATATATGAAAAGCTCTTTTCGTATGATGTAATTTAAATGATCACATCTTGATTTTAATAATGGATGACGTGACCTAAACCATTGTCTTTGGATAATATTTCTTGTTTTAAATAATTCAGTTATATGTACAGGGAGTGTAAGCTTGGAGTGATGTATAGGTTTATGAGGGACTGCTTTAAGAAAGGCATAATTGATTACTCTAGTGAAAGAGCCGATTAAATTATCAATATCCAAAGTCGATATCTGTGAGCAGTTGACAACCACCTCTTCAACCATCAGCCTTTCATTTATAATTCTCTTAAAAAGCGCCCAATTTGCCCTTCCCAAAATCGGATATGTTTTTACATTGCGCATAAAATTTGTAGAGTATTTAATAACCACTGGTAGGTGATCAGAGGAAAGCTCTTGCATTACTGCTGGATTAGCCAGCTGGTTAGGGATATTAGTGAGGCATAGGTCCAATGTTGATGCTTTTGCTTTATGGTTATGCGGAATATATGTGGGTTGCGTAGGGTACAAAATACTGAATTTTCCCAGATCTGAAAGTTCATTGAGAATTTTGCCCCAACCATTGGCTCGGGTACACTTCCATGCTCTGTGGCGCGAGTTGAAGTCCCCGCAAATTAGAAAATTTCCATTTATTTGTGAGATCTTAAGGAGATCAGATCTATACAAACTTTTTAAATGATTATGGTCCCAAGATAAATCACATGAACTAGGAATACATTTTGAAGTATTTCCAGCAAAGTAAATAGAGTAAATTTTTAGACTGGAATTAGAGTCAGTGTTGATTTGTATACCTACATTTTCAATAACATGACTTTTAATGCAGGGTATTTGTTCATGTATCAATGTGTTACTAACTGCAATGGCAACGCCGCCTCCCCTACTTTCCTTCCTGTCATTTCTGTATATAGTGTATTCGGGTATATTAAAACGGGGCTTCTCCTTCTCCGCTTAGACTGGTAGATTTCGAGGAGTCTAGACCGGTCTTGTGCCGGCTTTGATCGCCTTGGCCTCCTTTAGACCATAAGCTGAGATGTCTCCAAACCTGAAGCTCAGCTTGTGGTCGCTAGAAATATTCTTGGCACATGAGTTGTCATCAATGCCAAGGCTGAGGAGCGAGCCACCACCCTCATTCTTCCATGATATGAGACGCCAGTTCTCAGTGTACAAGTCATTCTGTTTTTTGATCAATTCCATGATCCACAGTTGCCTTTGCAGCCCTTGAGGTACTTGGGCCATCGAAAGAAGCAGTCAGTGGCCTGCTCTTCTCCACCTTCTGCCTCTTAGGCGTTTCCGTCGGAGGCGTCAGGTTGAGCTTGCCCGCTTCGAAGCAGAGTTGGGCCTTTGTTCTAGCGGCTGCGGTGTCTTGGCCAGAGACAAAGCTCCTGCGGGTGATTTGCCCTACTGAATGTAACGAAGATACCACTTCGTTCTGGCCCCCTCAGCCCCTTACGGTTAGTGTCATCCCGGGCCCCAGGCTGACCAAGTTGCGGTAATGGGTTTTTTTTTTTTGTCCGGACTCTCCGTTAGCGACTGGGCTAGTTGTTTCCTGGGCTTCCAGCCTAGCAGACTCTCGGCACGGGTCGAATGACACCTTAGTCCGGCCCGGAGATGTGGAAATTTAGAGAGCTACCAGCTCCAGCCCAACTACGATTAGCCAGCACTAACTAAGAGCCTGTTTCCAGCCGCCCTCGCGTGGAGAGTGTAGTTGCATTTCCAGTAGTGTGTCACAATTATCGCGCGTTGATCCCCTTGTGATACCTACTGGCATGTCGGCTGTTATTTTAGGTACAACAAGCAAATCATTTTCTTTGACAAACTTGAACAAAACTCCTCCCTTCAGTTTAAAGTCGTTGTAAGGTCGTTGTTCCAATATCGTGCGTATGGCCTGAATATATTCATCTTTTTGTTGGGCAGCCTTCAACCGACAAGATATCTCAGACGATACTAAACAAATCTCGTTGGCATAACGGCTGAGACAGTCCATGTGACGCATTCTCTCACCCGCACGATGCTTTGTCTTGAAGTCGAAATGTGCCATATACAAAATCCATTCTGCTACCTCTCGAGGATCGTCTTTCTTCTTAATGGTCTGTGTAAGCGCTATGTTGTCATTAACCAGCTTGAATGGAACTTCAAGTAAATAATGGCGAAATGGTCTTTACATCCAAAATGTAACTGTGCCTTCCTGATTCACTTGGACTCGTCCTTTTGCTCCAATAAAATATGGGGAGCATATTCTGCCATCCTTCTGCAGCAATGTGGTACCGAATCCGTCCTTTGAGCATCTGTGTGCAGCTCCGTTGATGCACCTATACAACAAATCCTTGAAACAGGTTCTTCACACAATGCTCTCTTTAGATTTTCAATAGCTGCGTATTCTTTAGACTCCCATTTGAAAGTAGCATCATTTTTTAATAGATTTGTTAAAGGTCGCGCAATGATGGCATAGTCTGTTATAAACTTCCTGAAGAATCCCGTTAGACCGATAAAGGATTGAACAGCTTTTACATTCTTAGGTACTGCAAACAGCTTAACGGCCATTGTTTTTCCTCTGCCAGGCCAAACCTTTCCATCTTGTACTGCATGTCCCAGGAAGTGGATTTCGATTACAAGGAAATGAAATTTCTTCCACTTTATAGGTAAGCCGAACTTCGCTGATTCAAATAGCTTATATCTGGTGCATTCGAAGGCGGCGGCGTTCTAAAACATTCCATGGGTATGGAAATCGAGCGCGATGCTGAGCTTGGCAGTCTCCATATTGGCCACAAACAGTTAATTGAGAGTCTTCTCAGGCTGTCAGGTAAAATGTAATGAAGAAGGCTGCCAACGTGTCAACCTATAGACGTATCAGTCATTGATTGGCTCACTGATGTATCTGGCGATGACAACCCGGCCAGATATCCTACATTCCGTAACGAAGCTTGCACAAGGGAATGTCGACCAGCACAAGGATGCTCCTTGTGGAAGTAGACGCCCAACGAATATTGCGATATTTGAAGTTGTACTACCAAAGCAATGGTCAGGCGGTCTGGGCTGGAGATAGCAGAGAACGAAAGTCTTGCATTTATTTGGGAGTCCAAGAAGCAATCGGTCGTGGCACTGACTACTACGAAGGCGGAATATGTGGTGCTTTCGTCAAAAGCTAAAGAAGCGGTGTATATTATGAAACTTGTTGATGAAATTGCCTTCGGCGATGTCCTGGCAGTGAAGACATACAGCGACAACCAGAGTACACTGAGCCTTGCAAAGAACTCCAAATTTCATGCGCGTATTAAGCACACAGACATTAGGTGTCATCATATAAGAGATTTGTGCAAGAATAAGAAAATTGAAATCGAGTATGTACCAGCGGAAAGTATGATTTCAGATGTGCTAACTAAAAACTTGTGAAAGGTTAAACATGTTAAATTTGTCACTATGATGGGATTGCATTAAACATGTGTATTTTTAGTTTGAGTTTGTAAATTTAGTTTTGAGAAAGACTGTTGAGAATTGAAAATTACTGGCAACGCTGTATGTCCCTTTTTAAATTACGTCTGGAAACCCCTGACAAGAACTTCGCTTCAGTGTAATCGATAAGTAAGTCGTAATCCGTAGTCGATGAATAATGAAGTTGTAATACATATACTATATGTCAAATAAAGCTTCTTACATTTCCTAATAAATTGACCTCGAACAATATTATTATTGTTATTAAATATTTTCGATATAGTTCTTAGCTAAAATGTAAAGGCTAAACGGATGACTCAGATTAGTGCAAGTTTGTTTCAGACTTAAATGGACAAAAGCTGTCAAAACTTATAAGAACATAAGAACAATTTTAATAATTTGTTCTAGAATGACTCGCTTACTCAACATCAAATAAATCGTATAAATAGCGGTAGCCGGTAGGATACCGAAAAGAAAGTCCTAGTCCTTTGACAATCAAGTCTAAAGGTGACCTACATAGAACATACCATACATACATAGATTGCGCACGCGATTTTGCCGCATCGGTATCCGCCAATAAACGCTGTGTCCTGATTATATTTTATACCATAATTTATCGCCCTCTTCGCAAAGTGAGACCGCGACTAAAGTGTAAAAGAAAATAAAAGTGCACAGTGTAGCTCACGTAAGACATAAGACTCGACATACTGTAGCAGTATGTGAACAATAAGAGTTTCCCTGTCTTATAACCAAATAAAACATAGATAGCATTATCCGTTGATAATCTATCCCAACTTCGTCGACAAATACGCCAAGTCCCCTGGAGAGCGAAGAAGCTTTAGTTAATTTATCAGACGAATTGAATACCTGCTCAGCCTTTACCCAACAATCGATACTCGACAGAAAGCAGTAAACGGACATAGACGGAGGGCAAGTTTGTTGACCCATGCCCATTGCCTCGTCCACTCTTACCCCCACAAGCCGCACACAACCGCCACGCCCACACTTTGGAAAAATGTCTTAATAATTTTTCACAGTTTATTACTCTTGTAACTGTCTATCGATATGCAAAAAAAAACTTTTTGCCACGGCCCCTCTCTCGCCCTAAAATCGCCCAAAACTGCCCCGCCCAAATATTTGAAAAACTTTTGGGTATATTTTCATTATTTCATTAGTCTTGTAAATTTCTATCGTTTTGTTGAAAAACGTTTTGCTATGGCCACTTTAACGCTCTAAAGCCGCCAAACCGGTCACGCCCACACTTTGGAAAATTTTAAATTTTTTAGAGGGCAAATTATACTTATAACAAATTGTAAGAGATATTATAGATGAAAGTCCTGGCGACCCTCATAAGTATATTTTTGGTCAGGATCACTTGCCATGTACGTTTATCCGTTTATCTATCCGCCTGTATAGCGAAGTCTATCCAATAATATATATTTAAAGTTGTCCAATCCAATCTGTTCTCGTTTACAAAAAAGGAAAGCCTTTTCCGTTGAGCTTACAATACCTTTTTTCCGAGCTCTAATGGCTGTAAGCTAATGAAATTGATGGAGACCCGGAGAGGATTTGATATTATATATGGATCCAAACTTTTAAAAAGAAACTTTCCGTAATAATACTTTCAGTGTGTATGCCAAACTTATTTTTAGAATTGATAAATAACTAGTCTTTTTAAAATTTTTAGGATTTGGACAACGAAAAATGGTCATTTTTAAGGAAAACAGAAAATGTCGTTTGCTACAATCATAAACGAGATACCATAAACCGATTAAGAAAATTAAAAATTCAAAAAATCATCGAACTACCTCCCCCTTATCCAAATGGCTGGTATGGTATCCTCAAATCGTCTCAGCTTAAAGCTGGGGAAGCAACTTGTGTGTCATGCTTGGGCGAAGATCTAGTCATCTTTCGTTCAAAGAAAGATATCGTGTTTATTCTGGATGCTTATTGCCCTCACCTAGGAGCCAACTTGGGTATTGGTGGAAGCGTTGCTGACGACTGTGTTATATGCCCTTTTCATCAATGGAAATTTCGGGGTACAGACGGATTATGTATAAATATTCCATATAGCACATCAGGTAAGTAATCAATGTTCTAAATTATAACATAATTAATTTTTATTTATATTGGACCACAGTTTGTTCGTGCGCGGTTCGGATTGTGGGTATTAGAGGTGAAGCTGATTTGCGCGAATAGGGATGTTATAATGTGCAGCTGGGGTCCTGAGTCGAGAAGACCCCGGCTAGAAACAAAGGTTCCTGAACCGTTATTCACTTATTCGCTGTCAGTGGCTAGACGCACAATATCTTTACTACGTCTCGCATGTGACAGAGAGTGTTATGCTTAGCTGGGATCAGCTTTTAAAGGCTAAACAATATATTGAGTGCCCAAACTCATGCAGAAGGCAGAGGTCGAAGGTTTGAGACTTGTAGTAAGAAACGCAAGGCACGCTTTGAAATCTCCCCCCGAACCGAAGATTTAAGTGTCACGAAACTGTTATCAATTTTATTCTCAATTCAATTATTATCAATTTCGTAAAAAATCCAGTTCTAAGTGTTAGCTGAAGCTCATGGTTCAGCTCCAAGAACGAACTCGTTAAACGAATAGGAGTCCGCTAAACGTTCCACTCTACTAAAAATAGCAGAGGAGGAGCCTCAAAAATAGGGTGACATTTTTGTCAGCGGTAAAGTTTCCGAAATTTTCAGCAGCCATGGCAACAGCAACAACAAAAAAACAGCAGATTACGTTATTTTGCTGAGTACTAACAAATCGAACTCCTTACATATTGCAATTTTGCGTAACCAGCGGAATTTCTTATATTCACTGAATGTAATCTTTTTGGAATAATTCAGAGAAACAACAGCGATATTTTTACATTTTTAGCTATAAAAAGCTTTGTGTGATTTGCACTATGTATTGTTTATGGACAAATTACGCTGGGTCGCCAAATGTTGAAATAATAAACTTTTTTGTTAGCTACTTTCTGAGAAATTAAACGACGATTTAGTGTGTGCGATTTCGAATGGGTTCCGTTTATTTGTTTGGTTCTAAAGCGAGTGATGAGCGACTTAATTGTAGATTTTTGCGGATTCCGTTTAATTTGCCGTTTTCCCTAAAAAAAAAATTGTGAAACCGATATGTGCCTCTGATCAGATCCCGTTTCTCTGAGCTAAGACTTTACAAGTTTTCTTTTTCGCAATGCAAATTAACTAGATCACGAAAGTATACAGTAAAATCATATAGTCCATAACCTTTCGTTAAAGTCAAAGACCGCTTATAAAGATGCTGCAGCAGTTGTAAAGATAGAAGATTATAATAATAGCGTTAAGAGATGTAAATATGAATTCTTATTTAAATTGAAGTAAAATATTCGAACTAAGAAACACAGGAGTAACGTAAATACATAATTCATAAAGAAATAGAATGGAATAGAGTCAACAGAAGAATAGAATGGAATAGAATCCCAAAACTGTCACGCCCACAATTTTGAAAAATGTTTTGATATTTTTCATTTATTTATAAGTCTTGTAAATTTCTATCGATTTGCCAAAAAGTTTTTATTTTTATTCGTTTTATTGTTTGTCTTTCCAAGTTCTATCGGTATACCAAAAACTTTTTGGCCCCGCCCCTTCTTACACCTATAAACACCCAAAATGTTTTATCAGTATATTCCACTTTTGAACAATTTTGAAATTTGTTCTCATTTATTCACCAATATCTATCGATATTCCATAAAAATTATGAAATTTCGCTTTCGCATTTCCAGTTTAAAAACTGGATAGCAATGGAACTCGACACTTTTTTTTTTGTATTTGCTTGCAAGGCAAGCATTGAATCTCGATGGGAATGTGTGCAGGAGTTAGCGCATGCAGGTTATACTTGTCTGCAGTTAAAGGATAGGATGAAATTAGTACCGCAGTCGCTGTACATGTGTTGAACCGGTCCTATTCGGTTAATAAAACAGCTCTAAATGGATAGCTTTACTCGCTAAACAGCTGTTGCACGCACAATAAAAGGTTTCTCTGCAACGATAAGTTTTTTCCTTGATACAAATATTTTAATACCTTTTGAGCCAAAGCGTTTTTTTTCATTCTGCAAAATGAGTTTTATTCAGTGTGGTTTGTAGTCAAAAACTAGTCAGTCAAAACTAATAAAAAATGGGGTACAGTAAAAATGTCCGTTTTTAAAATGCAGAGTAATTTCAGCTACAAGGGAAAAATTTCTGTGGTTTTTATTTATAAAATAATTTAATATGCAACCACTATCACGAAATTAAGTTTTTTGCTTGACTAGAAAAACCATACGAAATTAGAGAAATCCCCTTATAAATGAAGTTAAATAAATAAAAGGGGCGGTGCCACGAGCACAATTTTTGGTATCATAAATGATATGAGCCGAATGCAAAAAAATAAATTAAATATCTTTATCCATTCCGGAGTTACAAACTAAATAAAAAATAGGGGGCGGTGTCACGCCAAAAATTTTTGGTGTCATAAAAAATATGTGGAGTTATTAATTTTGACCATGTTTAAAGCAGAGCACACATAGGCGTAATGCTCTTTTCACCGCTTGCTTGTCGTTGACAATCCAAAACTGCAGCGTATTTAAGTGATCGTTTTTTATGACCAGATTCGTAAACTGATAGAGCTTGGATATGATGATAGAATTAAGTTGTTCAGTAGTTAGGTGCGTATCCTAGTCTCCCTGGAATCCTCATCACCCCTTGGTCATCTATGAATGGCGACAGCGAGCAAAGCTTACTGATTTTAGTCTTCAAATGCGGTAAATTCTGACGCTTCTGTAGATATCTGTAGATATAAGCGGTGCAGAATATAAGTTCATTATACAAAGAAATGAACGTATTGAAAGGGGAACAAGTGTGTACTATGATCTATGTAGTTATTTGTTCTTCTACGACTTTGGACGGGCATGGAGGCGTAGTTTTGTCCGGGGGCTACTGGTCTTCGGATTGGTGTAGCCAATTTGGCCCGTTTCACTACAGCTTTTGCTGCGATGGGGTTAAGCCACGTGTTCCGCAATCGGCAGGATTCTCCTGGGTAGGAACAAGGCGTCAACTGCAAAGATCTTTATGTATCCTGTATAATAAGATCATGGCGGTATTTATTTGGAACGTGCAGTTGCTCCTGGATCCATGTAGTGAGTTTGGTCGGCTGCCGATAATTTCACCTTAGGTACAGTGAGAGGTCCAGTTGAGGTGACCCGACCCTAGTAAATTGGTGTGGGTTGTCCCAAGCTATGCGCACGTTGCATATACGGAGGAAAGCATATGTAACTGGAGAGAGACAACTTTGTTTAAATAGAATCCAAGCCAGCGTGCGACATGGATTTGTTGGATATCAGGAAGGCGTTCGATGTGCTTGATAACCGTTTCCGGTTTCCTGATCGCGGAAGTTCCATAAGTCTTTTAAGAGGATCTTTGATATGACGATCACGGGCATTGGGGTTTAGCCCAATGGGTCATAAAGACGTACCACTATGTGTCTAAATATGTGTTTTTTCAATAAACAGCATAATGGACAGCATAAGTGGCAACTACAGATAAGTACGATTGCAGCGGCCTATTGCCGAATTGTCAAGAGATATGACCACGCGGGAGGTGATTAGCGCGGTCATAGGCCTTAAACATAGATTTAAGAATAAAACTCAGCTGCATTTACCAACGCAGACTGCGGCGGATGATAAGAACCTATGTATGAATGAATAAAAGGCGAAGCCTTCGCAGCAGCGAGTCAGTTAGATTCAAACACCCGAATTGAACGCATTAAGTGTACGCACAAGTTTATAGTGTGAACACTGTGGATAAGAGTGATCTTTAAGAATAGGTAGGATTGATAATGAACTTGATTTGGAAACCATAGACGTCGTTACTAGGCTGCAGTACAAGCCGAGTGTCTTTACTAAGTGTTTGTTGTCCCTTTCGAAGATCGTAATGTTGCCATACAATCAGCTGCAGGAATGTGACTTAGAAGCGTTGGGTGGTTTGTTTCCGGAGCTCAGTGCCAGCTGTTCAGATAATATTCTGATATTGTTTATATAATATTCTTGGTTTATCGAACTTTATTTGACACCGAAACCGTTTGTATGCAGGCGGAATATGTGGACGGCTGAGCTCAAAATTAAGAGACCTTGTCTCTCCAAACGCTGTGTACAAAGATGTTTGCTTACATAAATAAGCAAATAAATGAGCAAGGGGAAAACAATAATTGAGGTTATTGGGTTATTTATTTTAGCAGGTAGCTAAGCGCTGGCAAAGGCAATGACAAAAACAAAGACAAAGGAAATGCCGACGAGATTGAGAATTGAAATTTGTTTATAAACTATGGAAGGGTGCTATGTTTATGGCTTGGAAACCTCTCCCCCTTCTAAAATGACGCGTCCCGCTTCATTATTAATTTCGTTTAAACGCTCATTTAATTCTGTTGAAAATTCTACTTCATTATTTGGTTTTTCTAGTTGTGGCCGTTTTTGTTTGGTTACAAATATATAATTTCTGAATTTTAATATTAACATAGTAATGAAGTACAAAATGATTAAAATTAGTAATATAAGTGAAATTGAAATTTTCCAATTGTAAATTTCAATAAATGGGTTTAAAATATTAATGTTCTCAAGAGAATGTTCTGAATTGTTGGATTTTATATATTCTGATATTTCCAGGTTTTTAAAATGGTTGGTAGTAATGTACTCAAGTATTTTGTTTTCTGAGTTGGTGTATGAAATATTATTTATTGTAGTTGTGCTCTTAAATGTTATTAAATATGACCAGTTTAAATGAGAATCGTTCACAATATTATTTCCACTTATTAGAATGGCACCTTCTTGAATGATATCTATATTCTTATTTTTTTCTAGAATTTTAGTGCAAATTGATTTTTCTCCATTTAGTAAACGGGTAAAACAAGTCTTATCTTTACTTATAATACAATAGTTGTTAAAAAGTTCGTTCTTAAAATTAGATATGTCATAAAAGGTATTTTCGCATTTTGCGACCTGATTACTTATTAGTAATTTTCCATCATTATGTGAAATGGATCTGGCATAGTAAATTTCCCATCTGTTTGTTATAACGGGGTATTTTATATAAATAATTAAGAGTTCTTTTTGCAATACAATTTTGAATATGGAGATGTCCATTAAGTCTGCAATAATTACAGGTTGTTGTTCGTGATCTAATATTTCTTTAATGTCTTCATTATTTAAAATTTGTGTGTTGAATAAATCAATTTTGGCTAGTGTGATAGTATCAATTAGGTTTTGTAAGTCGAATGTTAATAAACGTAAACGATGTTTTCGTAACGGCAATTCTTGATCAATAAAAATGTTTTTAAAGTGATCGGAAAGTGATTTTAATTTTTTAAACAATTTGGAATTAATAATAAATTGTTGGTTATTGTTTTCAATTAAATCATTTATTTTATTCTGTATTTTAATGAAATCATCGTGATCCGGAGTTCCAGCTAACCATTTCCAAATAGTGCCTAACTCATTTATTCCCCTTTTTGATCTAGTTGGTATCAATTGTGACAGAATTAATTCCAGTACCTGTATTTCGTAAGTATTTTCCCATTTTGTCCGAATATTTGTATCCTTTCTAACATATCCTGATTCTAGATTGATTATTTCTTTATAAAAACTTAAGTTAGTTACGTGGAATAAGTCGGCATATGATTCATAGGTAAGGACATCCTTTTTGTCCTTGAACAGGAAGAATTCGTGATTGGAGTAATCAATTATTTCTGAAGTGGTTATCATTACGAATGGTATTAGAAGTAATAAGAAATGCATTTTCTGTAATTTAATAAAATAAAAAAAATATGGTATTTGTTAAAACTTAATGTTGTATTTGTGAATAGATCTGTTTCTATTATTGATTATAACTTTGTTAGGTAAGTTTTCCTTAACAACCTGTTTTTTCTATCTAGTTTTTAGCTTATTTCTTTCTCCGTGTTTCTTTTCATAAAAAACTTGACCTACATGACATTCTTTTTCTTTGCGACCTTCATTGTGTCTTACTAACATTTTTTCTTGTGTATTCTTTAGAATTCTTGAAATGTTTTCGTGATTAATTTTATTATAAAGAATATCAAAAGGTTTTTGGTTTGTTGTAGAATGAATGCTCTGATTGAATTCTTTAGCGGCTCTAATAATTATTTCAGAATAGTCAGTAAGATTAAATTCTTCCTTTATACAACGAGCTAATTCTGTTAATGTTGAATGTGCCCTTTCTTCTTGTCCGTTCGAGGTACTGTGTCTGGGGTCTGCGAAATGTAGAGTTAAATCACATCTTTGTGCAAAGGATTTAAATTGGACAGAGGTAAAGCTTGGTTAATTATCAGTCATAATTACTTTGGCGTGGGGAAATTGTTGGAGTAGTTCCATTACTTTATTCTCGATGATTAGTTTGTTTTGTATTTCTTTTACAACCAGGAATTTTGAATACGCGTCAATACCAGTTAAGAAAATAAGACTTTGCGCGTAATAAATGTCGATGTGTATGTCTTTAGTTGGAATAGGGGCTTCCCCAATAGGAATTTTAATAGGATGCCTGTTGTATTTATTTTCGTTGCAAATTGTACAATTTTTTATGTATTTGTCGGGTTAAGAATATCAGAGGCCTCGCTGCCGTCCGTCCGTCCATATCAGCGTCGCTCAAATCTCTTTTTTTTTATATAATTTTATGCAGTCAACGCAGTCAACGAGTCCACTTGCGTCTGCTTTGGCTTCTCCACGATTAATGCCCTCACTCCAGTTTCGTGCAGCCTGCTTTGTCTCTTCTCAATTTTTGGCATTCCCTTTTCATTATATAGTTTTCCCTTTCTAACCAAGCAGCGCAAGTGGCCACGTTCAGCAACAGCTCTATCGCTCTCGTTTTTGCAAAATCCCGTTCATAGATAATTCATCTATTCATCCTCACACATTGACAATAAATAGGAACACGCATAATAGCAAAGGGAACATGGAAAAGAAGTAAACAGCGACTACACGCATACTCATTATTTTCGCCACGACATATTCTTTTAATTTGATAAATAAATTTGGCCCATAATATAATCTATTGATTTGCTTGTAATTTTCATCTAAACCTCTATGAGCTCGACTATGTGTCTCTTCTATTATAATAGCTTTATATTCATTATTTTCCACGTATTGTAGAAATATTTTAGTATAAAGAAACTTGTTGGTAAAGTTATTTGTTAATGGTAATTGAATATGATAAAGATCTTCTAAAGTGCAATGAATTCCTACCGTTATGTTTGGTTTTAGATACTTCCTTAATATTTCTATTAAGTTTTCTGGCGTGTCATATTCAATTATATGTCGTGTCTTATCCAAAACGTTCAATGACTCATGTATTGTATACCTCCCTTTTGTTAATAACAGTTGTTGTTGAAACTGATTTAACGGTTTTCGGGTCTCTTGTATTACATTTTCAAAACTACTTTCGGCAGAATGATGAGTATTTCGATCTGAGCTTGATTGTTCTATATTATATGATATTATTTATTTTTATTCGAGATAATGCGTCGGCTACGACATTAGTTGTTCCGGGTTTATATATTATTTTCGGGGTGAAACTTTCTATGAAAGAGTACCATCTTTTCATTTCCACGTTCGGGTTTTTATCTGAGATTGTGAATGATAAAGATTGGTGGTCTGTTTGTATTTCTATACCAACAACACCATATAAGTAATTCCTGAGATTTTTAAGAGCCCAAACTATTGTCAACAATTCTTTTTTATTTGTGGCATAAAGTTGTTCGGTTTTATTTAATGTTTTGGATATGAAGGTAATTGGTTTATTATCCTGTGATAAAACTGTTCCGATAGCTATATCTGATGCGTCTGTCGTTAAAGTGAATTTTTCGTTATAATCAGGTTGAACTAATTCCACTCGTGCTATTAAATTATCTTTAAGTTCGTTAAAAGCTTTAACAGCTGGGTCATCTAACTGTATTGTAATTTTTGTAGACATTCTCCTAGAAATTTTTCCATTTTTTCCTCCTAAGTATTTGGTTAGAGGTTTGGCAATTTTTGCATAATTTCGGACAAATTTTCGGTAATATCCAGTGAGGTCCAAAAAACTTGGAAGCTCTCTAATGTTTTTTGGAATCGGATACTTCATAATAGATAATATTACAGACGGATCTTGCATCGGGTATCTGTCAGGTATTGTGCTTTCGTTTAATTTTTTATAGTCAATAACTAGTCGATGTTTTGGAGACCCATCTTCGTTTTGACCTTTTTTGGACACTACTAAGACTGGTGAATTGTAAGGGCTTCTATTTGGTCTTATAATTTGTTCTTTTAGCATTATATCGATTTCATTATTAAGGAAATCTGAGACCGACATAGCATAAGGATATTGTTTGCCATAAATTGCCCTGTCATTGTCAGTATTTATTTCTCCTCGAATATCGGTACGAAAAGGAATTTGCATATTTATTTTAGAATGCTCCTTTTCAATTTTATTCATAACTTTATTTGCAAGATCTTTTATTTGATTTGAAGTTATATTTAGGTTATGAATTATTTCTTTGTCAGATAACTCAACGACGGCGTGCTCAGGATTTTTGGATCCTAAACTATTTGATTTAAAAATGACGGAATTAACATCGTCGGCTTGTTCAGGATTTTTCAATCCCAAACTGATATATTGTTTATTAGCGGATAAATCTACGCTGGCGTGCTCAGGATTTTCAGATCCCGAACTATTGGTTTTATTAATGACGGATAATTCAACGTCGGCGTGCTCAGGATTTTCAGATCCCGAACTATATAAACTGCCTTCAGCAATAACCGTTTCGGTTTCAAATACCTTTTGCTCATCAAAGTATTTTTTGATAAAATATTCTTTCAATGGAAGAATATTTTTTTCCTCAATTAAACATAAATCGTTTGTTTCCTCCTCAAAATATTCGAGTTTCTCTTTATTTCCCTTATACTCCATGATTCCTTTCTCAATATCTAATTCAGCTCCAATCTTTCTTAACAGATTGAATCCAACTAATAGATCAGATTCTAAACCCTCAATTTCATAAAATAAATGGTGTTCCCCAAATATATTTATCAAATGATAATATTTTATGATTGAATATCCATGAACTGTAGATACTCTTTTGTGTATTGATAATGCTCTTTTATTGTCGTAAATACCCTTTTTTATATAGCACGCGGTGGCTCCTGTATCTATTAATATTTTAAGTTGTCTTTTACTTTTTCTGTCTACCCTTGTTATATGAGGCATTTCTCTGTAGGGTGCTGATCTAAAAAATGGCCCTTGTTGATATTATTTACTCTCATTGTTTTTTGAGTTGGCTGGTTGACTGTTCCCGTTGATTCCCGTTTTATCGGGGGGTGTGCGTCGGACTGATTTACCTGTCGTGCGTTTGTGATGGGTTTTTGCGCTGGGTTTGGTTATAATTATTTCCTTGGAAATTATTATTAAAATTGTGTCGGTTGTTATTATAATTCCACTGGCTGTTATTATTCCTAGGACGGTTATAATTTTTATACGGACGATTTTGAACTCTTATGGAGTTGTCTACTTCCATAGGTTCTGGTGGTGGTTGAACTTTGGAATTATTGTTAAAGTTCCAATTGTTGTTCGTTCCCAAGTTCTCGTTTTGCGGCCAATTATTATTTATTCTATTTGGCGTAATATTATTCTGTCTAGAGGCAAATCTAAGGTTGTTTCCTTGATTTTTATTTTCATTCCTAAATCCATTATACCTATTTGCAAATTGAGCTCTAAAGTTGTTAGACTCTAGTTCCTGACACCTTGCCAAAGCATTTGGCGATTCTGAAATTGAACCGTTTAATCTAGAAATAAAAATTCTAAGAGCATTGCTTCTAATTGTTTTATTTGTTTCCTTGGTTATAACGCTGTCCTTCCCATAAGTCATTTTAGTTTTATTTATGAGTAAAGTCATTTTCTTGTTTACTTCGTTGTGAAATTCTGTAATGGTCATACGTCCCTAAGGACGTCTAAGGATGCTTAATTCTGATTCTAGTATATGGATTGGTCTTTTATCGCTATAAATAAAATCCAATCTTGAAAGAATTGCTTGAAAGTTTAAAACGGTACCATGGTTGGTTAGAGCATTGTGTGCTGCTCCCATGATTTTATTACGTAGGATTGTTAAAGCGATAAAATATTGTTCACTTTCAATTTTACATAAACTCATTGCGGTTTCTGCCGCTTCTCTCCAGCCTACATATTGGGTTATTTAACCTGTGAACTTAGGTAAGGATTTAATTACCTCTCATGTAGTTTCGCATTTTATGGTTCGTTCAATTGTTTGGATCTTATAGTCTTCCACTTCATTTCTGTTAGCGGTTAACTGCCCTTCTATCCCTTCAATTTTTCTGGTCACTTCAGTCAACTGTACATTTATTAATCTATTTATTAATTCCATTGTCAGATTACTGGCGCTGGATATCCCGCCCGCAGAAAGGGTTGGTAGGGTTGAACCTCCGGTTGCCATTGTTAATTTTAAATTTTCAAAACTTTTTATCAAACCTTCCAGATTGTTTTAAAATTGACATTGTAATGTTTAATTTTAAAGCTTGTAGTACTCTCGGTATCTTGATCTTAATTTTTAGATTCTATTTAAAGACTTAGTGTTATTTTTTATGTGCTCACGATACTTTCCGTGGGAGTTCTTCCTTCAATGTAGTTGTCCTGATCTTCTGTTGGGGTCTTCCTTCAATAGGTTTGTCTTAATTATTTTGGAGTCTTCCTTCAATTGGGTCGTCTTGATTATTATTTATTGGGGTCTTCCTTCAATTTTTTTATCTAGCTGTGGCGGTGGTTTGCCTTCAGCTCTTCCTTCCTTCTTGGTGTTGATTTTTACGTTTGTTTTTTTGTTTTAATTGTGTTTGTAGTTGAGTTCTGATTTTTAATTATTGTGTTCTCGTAATTAGTATTAAGTATTCAGTCCAACTTTTATATTAAATTCTTAATTGGATTATTGCATTTATTGATTTCCAATTAAGTTTATTCACGATCACTGTCACAGTAGTTAGGTGTCGTTGGATTGTTGTGGATGTTTTAATTTTTCCACTAAAAATATGAGTTGTTGGCGGCTCGAGTTCCGTTTTGTATTTAACTTATTTTCGTTAATATTTATTTAGAACTTTTAAGTACGCCGCCCCACGTTGGGCGCCAATTAACTTTTTGCGGTATAAATTATTTAAAAAAAAATTATTTTTTATTTTTTAATATTTTTATTGGTGTTAAACTTTTAAACTTATCACTTTATTACAAGACACTTATTCTTATCTATTTATACATTTATAAACCGTTCTTTTAATCCTCCCGAATCAGACTGATCTTCAAATTCTGAATCCTAATCCAATCAACCTCGGCCAGAAGAGTTTCTTTGAAACTTTCTGAACTTTCGATAAAAGCTTTATGCTGAAATTATTCCACTGCATTGTGAAATACAATTATGCTGATCGATGCAGTTTTTGATTGAAGCGCAATAAGTTGGCCGTGGTTTGGCCTCCAAGCGGAAGCTGTGTTTACGTTAAGTTTGGGTTATTTATTTTAGCGGGTAGCTAAGCGCTGGCATAGGCAATGACAAAAACAAAGACAAATGAAATGCCGACGAGATTGAGAATTGAAATTTGTTTATAAACTGTGGAAGGGTGCTATGTTTATGGGTTGGATAACTTATATGCATATGGAATGCAAGGACTGAAGGACCCACAGCACGATAAAAATGGTGCTTGGCCGGTTTCACCGCCTTCCAAAGCCCACCAAAATTGGGCGAACGTGGAGGGATAAAATGCCCATCGATAGTTTCAGATAGACAAAAATCATGCACCGACTTCTGGTGATCATTGCTTAACAGCCGCTTTAGTTCCAGTAGCGTGGTATTGTGACGTAGTGGTGTCGTCTGACCAAATTTATTTAGGCTTCCGCCTGGTGCATAGAAAGCGCTTGAGACCGTGGAAAAGTCTACTCTTGAGAGGTCCTTGATTAGCTCCAGATGCAGTTTCTTATAACAGATCCACAGGCTGGGTAATGAATGCAGTGACATCCGTGATAAGACTTAACCGTGAATGAATCAATGGCGTCTGCTCGGAAGAAAAGATTGTGTTTTCAAAATGCATCAAAGTGTGATGCTTAGATCCACAAGTGCGGCAGTGGCTTGAATTGCAATGGCGTAGTTGATGCGCTCCTTTAAGGAAATTCATACACAGAGGAAGCCTTTTCCCCTTTTTAAGTTGGTAAGATGGCGTTAACTCCCGGAACAGGGAACAACAGTTAATTGCATGACCTACATCATTACAAAGCAAGCAGCCAATAGTAGTTTGGGCAATAGCTATAAATGAGGATCTGTTATCGTGTCTATTTTTTCCCACCTGGACGCCTGGCGTGTAAGTTGCCATAGCGTATCCACGGCTTCCAATTTTCTAAAGTTCTGCTCCAGAATATTTTCGATTTCTTTTGAAATTTCATCGATTCCAACGACAGAATCAAATTAACGAATTCCGGATCATCTAGACGTTCTTCCCATTTGGCCTGAGTCGTGGAATCTATAATACTCATAAACATCGAGTTAAAGTCTGTTCAGGTCGCATAACCTCCGCTGAAAGTTGGAAGCGGCAATGGCGGCAATGCAGGCGACCTATTTCGCGGCTGATGCTGTGGATAACTGCACTTATTGGCGTGACACTATCGGCAAACGTGAAATTCGCAGCAAAATTGGCATTACGCTGAACTATTTCCGCTCGTAGTTTTCACATAACATGCTGCTAATTTAGTCAAGCTCCAGTTCCTCAAGCTGGGTGTGCAGCGTATTGAAAGCTTCCCGAAGCTCGTCGATTTGTTCCAGCCTCACAAGCAGCATCGACTCATCGCAGCCGCTCAGCGTATCACTTGACAACGTTGTTTGCAACCTGTGAACCCTTGCGTATAATGCAGTTGTTTTACGCTTTAAAAAAGTCCACTCTCTTTGCCCTGCTTGCATTATCAAAGGCAAAAAGCTTCAATACGAACACAGCGCATGCACAGCTAACGGCTATCCAAGCGGCAGTATATATTGTATATATAGGATTATAATATAACTATATAGTAGCATATGGGCCATAGTATAACACTTGACTACATATACTTACACACACACACGGACATACTTTACCACATTGCAACAGCCATACACCAAATCATAGAATGCCTTAGGATTTAAGTCATAAATTCAAGTATCCCATAAGAACCCCAATTCTGGTGACAATAACAAATCCAGCCTACCCTAATGTAAACATTAATATCTGCTGCCGAATCCGTTATTCCCACCAAAGGGTCAAAACCGCTTACGCAGATCAAGTTCTCGGCTGATCAGTACCCATGAGGGATCCACTCAAGAGGGCACCCAATCCAACAGACATAAACATCCACAGCTTCATTCGCGACTCCCACTAGAAGGGTGAAAACTGCTCACACAGCTTTAAGGGTCAAAACTTTCCACGTAGCTAAAACTCGGCTGATCTATATCCATGCGCAATCCACTCAAGAGAGCGCCTAATTAACGTAAACATAAATGAGAGCCTATGTACGCTCAATATGAAGAAGTAAATAAGCTCAGCCAAGATTAGCTAAGCGTTTGCTTTGCAAATTAGATTTAGATTTTATTCATACTTAAATTGTGTAAGACGTGAATTTGTCTCCGACGTTCGCTTAAGTTTTTGATTAATAAAAAATTGTATTGTAATTGTAATTGTTACGCGGGCATATTAAGCGACCAGCTTGCTACCCAAAGTCTTTTGAATATTCTGAATGAGAACTACTTGCTTAATTAATTAAAGACTTTTAAAATAATCAATAAAAATATGCTATTTTTTTTTTATGTAAAAGAGCTTATAATCGTGATGGCTTACTTTATAAGTAGGATGTAAAAGTACAGTAGGAAACTCCCAACTGACCAATTTCTTTTACTAAAATCTTAACTTTTTGATCGCAGCCTTGGGCCCATGTGTATCTGGGATACCGATAGATATTGTGGAATAAAATGAGAAAATATTTAAAATTGTTCCAAAGTGTGGGCAGCCACGCACTCGTATCCTTGCTAGGATTGGGCTCGCCTGTTCGCACACTAACGGACTCGCCGAGCCAACCTCAGCAACACTTGACTCAATCCGGTGACTTGCTTAGTACCGAATGTTTCGACTTAGCTATCTTGGTCCTGGTTGACTTTCACGACTGTAGTTTCCTTGATTCTTGCGTTGCTTCGCGGTGCTTATTCGTATTCTCGTTCTCCTCGACTACGGGACACCCTCGACCCTGCATATAAAGGCTTCCCTTCACCGCTATTCCTTGATGTTTCCAGTCTCCAGATCCAAAGTCCACGATTTTACCGCTAGTCTGGTCCAAAGTCCAGCATGGTTCTGCTCCTTATCTTAACGTTGATGATCTAAGATCCAATGTTGTCTTGCTCTAATTCGTGCCGTCAGTTCAGTTCAAGATCAGTTCCTTCATAGCCTTGTTCTCCAGTTGTATTCTATGCTTCGTGTCTCTAAACTTTCTCTCTACAGATCCAATTTTTTCAAACTATTTCCCTACAGACTCCGTTTCTCAGAACTCTCCGTTATACAGACAGGCTCTTCATCTGCAGTTACAATCTGCATTTGTTCGGAGTCTTAACTTCTCAGCTATTTTCCTTGACATTAACTGACCTTATGAACGTGTGTTACGAGTGTTATGGCTTACTTCATAAGTTAGCGTCGACAGTTATTGCCCACACCGGGGCGGCCTACAGCAGTCGCCCGCTGATTATAGCGGATAGCTGCCGCTGCTCGCATGGGTGCTCTCGGAACGAAAGCGTTATGTCAATCATAAAAACCAGATACTTTATAGCCCGAGTAGAGATCACAGAGGTACTGCCGATTTCGATTGCCGTCTTCTCAGTTGTGCTGAGCCATTGTTCGATAGCCCTGATGTTGCGGTTACACATTTCATCTGCCTGGCCGACTTGCTTGTCGACAACCAGTAATGCCACGTCGTCCGCGAAGCCTACAATCTCGCTCCTACTAACCAGTGGAAGGCAAAGTATTCCGTCGTACATGGCGTTCCGCAGTACAGATCCAAGATGCGATCCTTGCCGAACTCTCCCGGTGACTTGGTGCCTGAAGACTCTTTCAGACGGTTTGCCAGTAGGACCCGGCCGAGAAGTATCTGCGTATAATTCAAATGCCATCCTTCAGTAGCTTCGCCAACTCCTGGATTTCCTCGCTTTTGTTGTGTCCATCTGAGGCAAGGGTTTCTGCCCCCATGGGTGTCTGAAAGCTGCATCGCATAAGTGCTGTCCTGCATACTCTGTATTCAGCTTGGCGTTCGCCGAATGACTCCGGACCTTCGGAGCGTTGATAGCGACGTTTGGAGGTATTCACAACGAGCTGTCTTCATCTCCTGATTCCACCTGTAGACCCTAAGCTGGCTATGGATTCTCCTAGTTTGCATGCCGCCATCACGCGCCGTCTTCTACTCAGCTCTGCGACTCTTCCACTTACCAAAGGTAAAAATTGCTCTCGGAATATCCGCGTGCTTAGGGTGTCCGCTTTGTACTTCTTCCTGACTTGGGATGCTGGGTCGGTTTGAGGCCTGCCTGCGCGTCCCAAATTACAGATGATGGCCAAGTGGTCACTACCAGTGTATTCCTCGCTTATCCTTGTTGAGGTCGTCAAACGAGCCCATTCCGGCCATCCGGAACTTGTGCTGGTTCCCTTAGTTTAATAGAGCCAGGTCCAGCGTCTCGAATGCCTCGAGCACCGTCCTACCTCTGACTCTAGACTGTCTACTGCCCGATTGAATTCGCTTATCGTCAGGCTGGGGGATGTTCAACTACCACAATGGCGCACAATGATGATGTCTTTGGTGCTCCTCTGTCCGCCAATGGGCACTTACTGGTGACCGCTTGGTTTCTGGTCGCTAGGCTCCCTCTGCCTCCGAAAATAAAGCACTTAGCCTTTAGGGCACTCTGCGGCCTTGTGTCCAGCGGTCCCGCATCTGAAGCAGCTCTGGCTTCTGTCAACGGCGTTTCTACAATGACCCGACATGTGGACTTCCTCCAAGCATATAAAGCACCTTTTGCGAGGATCCAGTTCTGCGGCAAACCTTGTGACTATCCTACCCTCAGCTTGCCACGCTTGACTAGCGGGTCCGCCAGATCTGCTGGAAGTGATACTTACCCGGAGGCTCTTAATTGACACCGTGTCTACCATAGCACTCCTCAGTTCGTCTTCTGTAGTAAGCTCGTCGAGGTCACGAATCAAGATTCAAGAATGCCACCTGCAGGAAGCTGCAGGAACAGTATGTAGCAAGTTGAAAAAAGCGTTTCCTATCCTATAAAAAACATATTCTTGATCAGGATCCCTAGCTTCGTTAATCCGACCATTTCCGTCCGGCCGTATGAATGAGAAGATCTCGGAAAGTAAAGCAACCAAAAATATCAAATTGATCATGCAGATTCTACGGAGCGCAAACGTGTTTCAGAACGTTGCCACGCAAATTTTGGTCACGCAAACATAAAGTATGTATATATATATGGAGACCAAACCCAGCCAAAATTAAAAAAAACAAAATTTGTCGTCCAAAACTGACAACACACAAACTACCTTTATCGTCGACATGAGCCACACAAAATTTTTAAAATTAAAAAAAAGAGTAAGTCTTTAAACCCAGCATAATATCTGTGACCATTCTACATTATATAGACAAAATTTTTTGAATGAGCCAATCGAAATTTGCTACAAGGGAACGTATTCAGAGTCAAATCGTTGTCAAATCGTAAACTTTTAATTTTTGCTGCATAATCACCCACATGAGGGCTATTTTATTAAAATCATTTTCAGCGCTGCCGCACTCCTCTGTTGAGCAACAGCAATACATATAAGATATATAAGAAATAAATAGCAAACGTTTCGGGTAAACATTTTAAGTAAATGGATGTAATGCGGCACATTTGTGTTACTCATAAAACTAACTTACTCATAAAAGTAATTGTTTTTATATAAGCTAGGTATTTAACGCGCCAAATAACAGGTATACATATTGTAATTTCTTGATACTTTTAATATTTTATAATTATAGTTCCTAAAGGATCGAAATTAAAAAAGTGGATTTCGCAGGAAGTGGACGGCTTTATTTTTATTTGGTATCATGCTGAACAAACAGAATTACCTTGGGATCTTCCTGTACCTATGGGGGAGATTGACGATACATTTGTCTATCACGGACACAATGAGTTTTACATTAATTGCCATATTCAAGAGATACCGGAAAACGGCGCTGATATAGCGCACTTTAATGCCATTCACAAGAAAAATTTTATTAATGGCAGTTGGGCTCAAAAAAAAAGATTGTTTGGACTTGGATCTCATCATTGGAAAGCGAGGTAATAAAAGAAATAATTCTTTAATCTACAGTCATAACTTTTTTTGGCATATGGTACTAATTGGTGTACTTAAAATTTATAACTTAAGATTTTTTGGGTAACAAAATTATTATACTGCCTTTCAATATAATAATATTATTTAATAACACTGACGGGGACCAACAAAACAGATAAATTGGATTGATTGGAGCTTGGAAATGGCGCCGTGCATTTGGAGTGCTATAGGCACGCATGGTGTTCGGTCAGCATTTGGCCGGCGTAAGAACGCTGTTAATGGAAATTTTTTTTAAAGGTATACTAGATTAGTTGAAAAGTATGTAACAGGCAGAAGGAAGCGTTTCCGACCATATAAAGCATATATATTCTTGATCACGATCAATAGCCAAGTCGAACTGGCCACGTCCGTCTGTCCGTATGAACGTCGAGATCTCAGGAACTGTAAAACAAAAAAGGTTGAGATTCAGAGACATAGACGCAGCGCAAGTTTATTGACCCATGTTGCCACGCCAAATCTTACGCCCACATACCACACAAAACTGTCACACCCAAACTTGTGAATTTTTTATTATGTTGATATGTTTTCATATTTTTATTGGTCTTGTAAATTTCTGTCAATTGGCAAAAAAAACTTTTTATCCCACCCACACCAACGCCCTACAACTGGGAAAAGTCGCCACGCCCGCATTTAAAAAAAATATTGGATATATTTTCTTAATTTCATTAATCTTGTTAAAATCAATTTGCCAAAAAAAATTTTTTCCACGCCGCAAAAACTGACATGCCCTCACTTTTGAAAATTTTTTAGATTTTTCTTTGTTATATTGTTTTTATTGCCAATTTTATCAAAAATGGAAATTGTTCATAACTATGACCTCGTCCATAATCAAGTTTTATATGTCACAGACAAATATCGAGCCTATGTCGAATGAATTAAATGCATTCGATCAATGGCAAGAAATGAAAGGGCACCACGCGATGCTGCCACGCCTTTTAAAATTTCGCGAAGGGGCAAAAACTCGATAAAAATTCAGAATACTAGCAAAATCATTACATCACATTACATTACATGTCCCTTGAGATGTCAATGATAAGTTTTGGTAGTTTTGTTCTTAATCACAACTTTATCCAAAACGTTCAAATCCTGTTGATCGCCAAATCGACTCTGCTCCAACAGTCCCGGTTGCTTACGCTGCGTAAGTGCCCGTCAGAGTTTCTGCTGCGCTCTTTGACAATGTGTCTGCATGGAAAAGCTTACTCTGCACCTGGGCGCAAGAGTGTAAGCCGGAGTAAAAAAGCTTACGTTGCACATAACCGCAAGAATGTTGCGTCGCATCAGCTCGACGTCAACGCGCCGGCGTAATAAACCTGACGCTGCACATGATCGCCGGCGCTGCTACCGATGTTTGTGCTGAAGTTGCGATCTTACGCAAAGGCAAGGGGCGTCCGCGGGGGTTGGCTAGGGCGGGTCGTTGGCTGTTGACGAGAGTAGGTCGTAAACTCCTCCCCTTCACAAGATCCCACAGATCAGAGAGCCATAGGTAGACCAGGGGTGGTGAGTGCCTTAAAGACGATTGGGGTGCTGTCGGTCTTCGGGATTCCTTTGCTAGAAGTCACCTTCCTCCACAGGAAGTATACGAGGGAGAAGATAGGTAATGCCACTATTCCCTCCGAAATCGAAGAGTAGAGCAACTTGATAGTCCTTAGAGACAACCTTTAAAGGTTCTGGTTGCTCACTTCGTGTACATATTTCAGTGATAGTTGATAATCCGTGGACGTCACACGAGTTAAGACAGCCGGCATTGCCATCAAGTAGGTAGTGCAATAGGTGGTGCAGTTCTGATTACCGACCGTAATCGTTTTGTTTGAGAATTGCACCACAAAGGAACCGACGAGATAATGTTTCTTTATGTCAAAGGTCACCGATCCGTTAAAGTTAGATAGGAGAAGTGTTCCGACATCGATGAGGTAGACCACCTCTTGGTCGTTCCTGAGATATGTAAAGGCGGCGTGTCCACCCTTCAATAATCGAGGGATGCAGTCGTTTTCCTTTAATCTGAGGAGATCCTTTTCTTGACAAACAGTCGTGTTGCCGATAGATAGACAATCCCCAAGCACTGCATACGTTTTGGCGAGATTTACAGCTAATCTGTTGTACTTCGGCATCTCTTGTTTTACCTCGCAGGTGGTTGAGAATAGGTGCATGAACCTTTACGATTCTGACCTTTGGAAACGCTAAGATGTACAATAACATTGTACCCATCGTTATTATTGATGGGCGGGAGAATTTGATGGCTTCGATCGCGTTTTGGTACGGGAAATGTTTGACCTCACTCAGAATCGTCTTCACTTCCTCATGGTCCAGGAGCTTTGAATTAACAGTTCCTATTTTGCCAAGCTGGCATGCTCTAATGAACTCGCCAACCTGGTTAGCCAGTATGATGACCCTGTGTAGGGTTGACGCGATCCCCGTCGATCGCGTTGACTCTTTCCACCATCTTGTGGATTTCTTGTACCGACTCATATGTGGAGTCGAAGAGTCTCGTGTTGATTCTAATCTGCTGGTCCGTGTTTGCAATGACGTAGTTCTGAGCCTTCAATATAGCGTTCCAGTCTGCTGCATGTGGGGACCCGGCCACCCATTTCCATTTCTATGGACCGTGCACTGCGTGTTCTTATTAATCGTCTCATTCCCTCTGAAGCATCCACCAAGTAGTGCGTTAGTAAAGTGGCCATTCGTCTATCGGTCATTTCGGCTACTTCTTCATCCAGTTCGCCGATGAGCTGTTGCCTTGTGGCAAGGTCGATGATTTGTGCTAGTTTAAAAACATGTTTTTCCAATAAGAATGCCTTTTTATTTTAGCTTATGTTCTAGCTATTCCTGTATGACGACCTCCTAGTATTGGATCATCGTGAAATGTAAACGGAATTGCTTCTTTATCTTTTTTATTATTTAATAAGGTTACCGGCTTGAGTAGCGCTACTCTAAGAGATTGTAACATGTTATTGACCATTATCTTAAAAGATTCTATAAAGATAGTGTCAAAAATCGTTTCGTTGACATTCGGCATTCCACAGTCTTCGGGTGGAGACGTGTTTCTTTCAAGCTACGAATAGCAAGTTCTAAAAACTACAACAGTATAGTGAAAGTTAAACACAAAGTGTAAAGTGCAGTTTGCACAACTAACAATTATTGACTATAGTAATTATTTACTAAAATAAATAATTATTCCATATTGTTCTGGTAATTGTTATATGTGGACTTAGAACAATGAATCAAAACGACATACGTTCTCAGCGACAATGTGAACAAGACGAGCGCCGGCTCTCTTTACAACGCAACAATGCATACTTTTCTTTCGTCTCACCGCAAATCGGTGATCGAGCACCCTCACCTTCAACTAACTCGAAACTTTTGCCCTCAGCGAACGACAGACCGCGTTCTTGCTCTCCCTCTCTGCCTGCTTCGGCTCACAAGTCGTGGAGCGAAGAGACCGCCTCTCCTACCCCGCTCCTCTCGCAGCGCCAAACGACCGTCCCGGGTAACTGTAACACTGCAATAACGAGTGCAGTGACCTCACTGGCAACTGCCACAACATCAACTTCGTCAGCGGCCCAACTAATTATCGCTGTGCCAGCTGTAAATAATTCAGCAGCACTGACCGTTTGCAACAACAATAATGCACGTAAAGAAGAATCAAAACAAAAGCAGAAGTCGATTTCGACTGTGCAGACTGGCATGGATCGCTACATCCAAATCAAGAGAAAGCTCAGCCCTCAAAACAATAAGGCAGGTAATCAACCCAAAATCAATCGAACCAACAACGGCAATGAAAACTCTGCAGTAAATAATTCAAACCGATATGCTATCTTGGCTGATTCTGCGACCGAACAACCCAACGAAAAAACGGTAGGGGAACCAAAAAAGACCAGGCCTCCACCAATTTTCATACGAGAACAAAGTACAAATGCACTTGTAAATAAACTCGTTGCTTTGATTGGTGACAGCAAGTTCCACATTATCCCACTTAAAAAAGGAAATATTCATGAAATAAAACTACAGATCCAAACAGAAGCAGACCACCGTATAGTGACTAAATACCTAAATGATGCTGGTAAAAACTACTACACATACCAATTAAAAAGTTGCAAAGGGCTACAGGTAGTACTTAAGGGCATTGAAGCAACAGTGACACCAGCTGAGATAATTGAGGCTCTGAAGGCCAAAAACTTTTCTGCAAAGACAGCTATTAATATTTTAAACAAAGACAAAGTTCCGCAGCCACTATTCAAAATAGAACTCGAACCAGAGCTCCAGGCACTAAAGAAAAACGAAGTGCACCCAATATACAATTTACAGTACTTGCTACATCGGAGGATCACCGTGGAGGAGCCGCACAAACGTATCAATCCAGTTCAATGTACTAATTGCCAAGAATACGGCCACACCAAGGCATACTGCACCCTTAAGTCCGTATGTGTTGTCTGTAGCGAACCTCATACTACCGCAAACTGCCCCAAAAACAAGGACGATAAGTCTGTGAAGAAATGCAGTAACTGCGGGGAAAAACATACTGCAAACTACAGAGGCTGTGTGGTGTACAAAGAATTGAAGAGCCGCCTAAACAAACGTATTGCCACAGCACATACATACAACAAAGTCAATTTCTACTCTCCGCAACCGATTTTTCAACCACCCCTAACTGTCCCAAGCACTACTCCAACAATTTCTTTCGCTAGCGCCCTAAAATCCGGACTAGAAGTGCCCGCCCCACCGACAAGAACTGCTCATTCCGAACATACACCGACAAACATCCAACAAACACAACAAAGTGGCATCGAAGCTATGATGCTATCCCTACAGCAAAGCATGAAAGACTTCATGACGTTCATGCAAAATACTTTGCAAGAGCTCATGAAAAACCAAAATATCCTGATTCAACTTCTTGTATCTTCAAAATCCCCATAATGGCTTCCCTACGGATATCTCTGTGGAACGCAAATGGCGTTTCACGGCATACACAAGAGCTCACACAGTTCATTTACGAAAAAAACATCGACGTAATGCTACTATCAGAAACGCACCTCACAAATAAAAACAATTTTCATATACCAGGATACTTGTTCTATGGTACAAATCATCCAGATGGTAAAGCTCATGGAGGCACTGGAATACTCATCAGAAATCGCATAAAACACCACCACTTAAACAATTTTGACAAAAACTACTTACAATCTACGTCCATAGCCTTACAACTCAACAATGGTTCAACGACTCTAGCCGCAGTCTACTGCCCACCGCGCTTTCCAATCTCTGAGGATCAATTCATGGAATTCTTTAACACACTAGGTGACAGGTTCATCGCAGCGGGTGACTATAACGCCAAGCACACCCATTGGGGATCTCGACTTGTGTCGCCAAAGGGTAAGCAATTGTACAATGCGCTTACGAAGCCAGAAAACAAGCTAGACTATGTATCCCCGGGTAAGCCTACATACTGGCCAGCAGACCCAAGAAAAATCCCAGACCTGATCGATTTTGCAATTACTAAACATGTCCCCCGCAACATGGTCACCGCCGAAGCACTAGCAGATTTATCATCAGATCACTCACCTGTTTTTCTAAATATGCTAACTCGCCCCCACATCGTCGACCCACCGTATAGACTCACAAATTTTAGAACAAACTGGCCAAGGTATCAAAAGTATGTCTGTTCACACATAGAACTAACGACGGCATTATCTACAAAGGAGGATATAGACAAGTCAACGGAAACTCTTGAAAACGCAGGCATTTGACAGAGTGTGGCTCGATGGACTTTTGTTTAAAATAATCAAGCTGTTGCCCCAAAACACACATAAGCTACTGAAGTCATACCTATACAACAGAGTGTTTGCAATAAGATGCGATACAAGCACTTCACGCGATTGCGCAATCGAAGCTGGAGTGCCGCAAGGCAGTGTACTGGGTCCAATCTTATACACCCTGTATACGGCGGATTTCCCCATAGACTACAATCTAACAACCTCCACGTTCGCTGATGATACCGCGATACTCAGTCGCTCGAAATGCCCAATAAAAGCCACGGCACTCCTATCCCGACACTTAACATCTGTAGAACGATGGCTTGCCGACTGGAGAATTTCAATAAATGTTCAAAAATGCAAGCAGGTTACCTTTACCTTAAACAAACAAACATGCCCACCACTGGTCTTGAATAACATATGCATTCCACAAGCCGACGAGGTAACATATCTGGGAGTTCATCTGGACAGGCGGCTCACTTGGCGCAAACATATAGAAGCCAAATCGAAACATCTTAAACTTAAAGCAAGGAACCTCCACTGGCTCATAAATGCTCGCTCTCCACTTAGTCTGGAGTTCAAAGCTCTTCTATACAACTCCGTCTTAAAACCTATCTGGACTTATGGCTCCGAGCTGTGGGGCAACGCATCCAGAAGTAACATAGACATTATTCAGCGAGCACAGTCAAGAATTCTGAGAATTATCACTGGAGCGCCGTGGTACCTTCGAAACGAAAACATACACAGAGACCTAAAAATCAAATTAGTAATCGAAGTAATAGCTGAGAAAAAAACGAAGTATAACGAAAAGCTGACCACCCATACAAATCCCCTCGCAAGAAAACTAATCCGAGTATGCAGTCAAAGCCGGCTGCACCGCAACGACCTCCCAGCCCAGCAATAAACTTATTAGGGCATTAATGAAAAAAAAAAAACTATCACTAAGTGAAAGTTAATTAAGTTAGATTAAGATTTGAACACTTATTGTTAGTCTCTTAACACAAAGGGAAGATTCAATAAATAATAAAAATTAAAAAAAAAAAAAAAAAAAAAAAAAAAATCGTTTCACCCGGTACCAATATGAGTTTGCTGATATTACATATACTGGCTTCTTTTTCAAGCCTTTGAAAGAACTGACCTCGAGAATTCCATTGGTATACATATCGCTTTAATTTTTTAGTAGACATAGTGAATCTGTTAGTCGCTAGGTTACAACTTTTCTTTTTTTCATGTTTTGCTTATTTATTGAATCTTCTCTTTTACTTAAGAGACTAACAATAAGTTTTCAAATCTTATTCTAAACTAACTAAATATCATTTTATGAAATTATTCGGCCTAACAAATTTAACGCTGGGCTGGTTGGTCGTTCCGGTGCAGTCGGCTTTGGCTCCATATTCGAATAAGTTTTCTTACAAGAGGATTTGGATGTGAGGCTAGTTTTTCATTGTATTTTACTTTCTTCTCTACTATTGTCTCAATGGCAAGTTTTATTTGTAAGTCTCGGTGTATATTCTCGTTTCGAAGATACCATGGAGCTCCAGTAGTATCTGAGGTGCGGCGTCTTGGCCTCTATGTGCTTCCGCCAGGAAAGCCGCTTGTCCAGATGAATACCTAATACCTATGTTTCGTTATCGGCTTGTGGGATGTGCGTGTTGTTCATTACCAAGTTATGTTAAATGTTACCTGTTTGCACTTTCGTTCGTTTACTCGTATGTGCCAATTTGCAAGTCCTACACAAGTTAGGTGGCGTTCTTTCATACTTTGCTGATTCGAAAGAATGATCGCTTCAACGCCAATTGGCTGCTGTTGCATGTTCTGTGTGTTTGTTTCTTTATTTGGTGAGTTTTATGCTGGACGCTGGAGGTGACTGCTGTTGGTGCTTGGATCCCTGATTTTAGTACACTTGCAAAGGAAAAATTTGGCATTGTTCGGTGGCTGGCAAACGAAGGGATGTTAGTTGTAGTCGGTTCCATTGCTTTGTGAATTGTTGGTGTGATACGACCTCGAGCTGAATCTCTCTGAAGGAACTCTTGAGTTCCTTGTAAACAATGCATGCTCGGCAGTTGGCTGTGTGTTTTTCGCCATAGTTGCTGAATAACTTAATTGAACTGTCTTTTTCATTCTTAGGAAGGTTCACATTACTGTGGGCATCGCTGCAAACGACGCAGATGGATTTTAGGGTGCAGTACGTTTTGGTGTGGCTATATTCTTGGCAGTTGGTGCGCTGCACAGGTTGCCTGCGCTTGTGTGGCAGTTCTACGGTACTGTAGCTTATATATAGGATGTACTTCATTTTTGTTGTTTTTCTCACTCGATGGCTCCAGTTCGACTTTAAAGAGTGGCTGCGGCTCTTTGTTCCTGTTGAGAATGTTGATCACCGTTTTGGCGTTGAAGTTCTTCTCCTTTAGTGCAACGATAATTTCGGATGAGGTCACTGATGATTCTATTCCTTTAATGACAACCTGCAATCCTTTGGCACTTTTCAGCTGGTAGGTATAGTAACCCTTCCCAGCTTCGTCCAGGTACCTGGTCACTGATCGGTGGCTAGATTCATCCTGGGTCTGCACTTTCGTTTCTTGTATGTTGCCCTTAGTAAGAGGTATAACATGGAACTTGTTATCCAGCCCTGTTTGACAAACTTTTTTGTTTCGTTTTGGTTCTTGTCGCTTCCGCTTTCTAGAGTCGGTGTGAGTGCTCTTGCTTTTGTTGTTGTTGGTATAGCGGAATTGTACACCGCTATCGGTATTGAGCATAGAGTTGATTTTGATGCTGTTGCAGTTGTTGTTGTAGTTGTTGTTGCTAAAGGTGAAGTTGCAGTAGATATCGTGATTGCTGTGCTGGTGGCTTAAGAACTTGACACCATTTGGAATGGGGAGAGCTTGAGAGAGACGCTCTCAGTGCTTTCGGGTTCATTTCATGGAGCCATAAGCATTGGTGAGCAAGCCTGCGATCGTTTGCATTCTGCAGGTGCTAGGTTATGGACCGGGTGTATGATTTGGCACTCGTGAGCGTCTGACACGACGGTGAAGTATGCATTGTTCCGCTGCGAAGAGAGTCGGCGCTCGTCTTGGTCTCTTTGCCGCTGAGCGCGCAATTCGCGTTGGCTCGTTTTAGAACGATCGATTTGTTCGTTGTCTATTTGTTTTTTTTTTTAGTTTTACTTTATTGTTCTACACACAGAAAATTTTGTAGTATAGCAATTTAATAATGCCAATAGCGTCTCTTTCGCTTTCGATTCATTTATTTATTTTATGTTATTTACTATTTGCTTCACTAAAATCAAGTGATTTTATACGGAGCTCGATGAAAACACGTCTGTTCACTTGAAATGCCACAGACAGATTTTTGTCCACTTTTCATACTTCTTTATTTACAATGACGTAAATCAAGTAGGTTTGCCTAAGCAAACACAAAATAAATCTTGGTAACTGAAGCTTTATTTAACTTTATTTTGAATTTGTCGCTTCTTCACCTAATATATGTGAAATTTCTCAATAATCGATGTTTCTGAATGAAATTTATTTTATTAAAGAAATTTCTGCACCTGTTTCAACTATTAATGTGTATTGCTTTTTTGGATGTTCCTTTTTAATTGTGGATTTTTTGTTTATCTTTAGGGGATCTATTCGTTTTCCGGTACAGTTTGTATCTGTCGGACATTATTATTTTGTCTGTTGGTGCCGTTGTTTTTGTTAGGGTTAAAGACTCCACGCCGGTTGTTTCTTTTCGAATTTCCTTGTCCTCTATTGTAGTTATTATTATTATTATTAGTTCTGTAGTATCCGTTAATTTGGTAGTAGTTTTTTTTTTTTTTCTGTCCCCACACCTCCCGTTTATCCGCTCGATTCGAAAGAAGATAGACGCGATATAGAAAAGAGAAAAGAAACGAGAAAATAAATATATTGTAAAATAACTCGAATAAATTTTAGTGTTAACATGATCTAATTATGTATTAAAAAATTAAAAATTGATTGGATAACGTCTATTATAGTCAGAATAATACTCTGTAAGGGTCATGCATCTCATAGTTAGATCTACAATGAATTAAGATAAGGGGTATATAGTTTCTAGTGAATCTACTAATCAAGTCGGGACTCTCAACATCACCACGAATAAGCTTACAAATAAAGGTTGTTCCAAGAATCGTTCTACGGTTAGCTAGGGGAGGTAAATTAATTAAAATTAGTCTACTGGAATAAGGAGGTCAGTTTAGGCGCCACAAGGCAAAAAGTAAGAAGTTTTTTTTTGACCGATTCAATGCAGTCCGAGTGGACTACGTATTGTGGACTCCAAACAGGTGATCCATACTCAAGAATCGGACTACGAAATAAATAAGGTTTTAGTCATGTAAGGATCATCAAATTCCTTAGAACACCTTTTTGTAAAACCAAGCACACCCATGGCCTTATTCACAACAGTCGAAATATGGTCATAAATTTTAGTACAGGGTCCAGAAGAACACCAAGATCATCAACCCGTGTTATTCTGTCCAAAGGGCACCCACTCAGAGTGTAAGTCGTGCGCGTTGGGTTGACACGACAAAAGGTCATAACTTTACACTTGGATCCATTTAAGTCTAATTCGTTATCACGGCACCATATTTGAAATCTGTCTAGATCGGATTGTAAGTCCAAATGGCGCGAAATGTCCTTGTGCTGGAGGCATAATTTAATATCGTTTAACTAAGTACACGCGAATGTTTTATTACCAAAGACCCTAGAATAACAAGATGCGTAACGCCATACGATTTTTTGGCACACGATTTTTTGGCCGTGGCTCTAGAGGTGGCTCCAGGCTCTCTCGAATTTTTGTTAGAGAGCGAGAAAGCGAAGAGCGCTACAGCGAACAGCTCTTTTCAACGCACAAAGTGATAGCAGACAACTGTATGTGTGCACACGTATGCTCATGCATTGTAAATTTGACAAAATATGCCTTTCACCATCAAAGTTCTTTGACTTTAAATCTATATTATTTTTGATCAATTGGCACCATGCGAAAAATTCTTGTTTTGCATTGCCTTAACGTTATTATTGTTTGAAAATAGATTAGAAATAGCCAAATCTATGTACATATTATCACAAAAATAAATTTCAAAAATGACTTTATGTAAGAATATTTTTCATTAGAGTATTCATCTTGCGGCGTGTGAAAAATTAATAAGGCAATGATTGTTGAGTGCTTGTGTCCGCACTTCGTGCCTCAAGATATGAACAAAGCAAAGACACTGGAATAATTCTAGTTATCATATTATTATGAAATTTATGAAATTACAGTAGTTATAATAATTTCTATTGTACTTCCTTTAATTAATTAGTATATTTATTAAGTCATTTGACTTAAAATGATGTAACATTAACATTAAAAGTGTTTCAAAAAAAATATATCGCTTTTAAAAAATTGTCAGATGAGAGACAAATTAGAATTAAACATAACAAATTTTAACAAACAAATTTTAACAAACAAATTTAAAAGGCTTTAAAATTATAATAGTCAGGGCGCGAATTTTTAAAAATTATTTTATTTCATCATATTGCTACGAAATTGGCAAAAACTACCCTAATATGTACAATGTAAATTCGTTTCTTCGATCAGAATTGATTTCGGCCCGAAAATCGGCTTCTAGCACAACACGCACACATATACGCGTTCTCGTCTCTTGTTTTTACTCACACAAGCAAGCAAATTAAATTTTTAGATTTCTTACGCTCTCAGCGGGAGCTAGCGGAAAGAGAGAAATTTTGGCCGTCACTAAAAAAGTGTCTGCATAGTGCCAAACCAATGTATGGCCGTTACGCATCTTGTTATTCTAGTGTCTTTGTTTATTACTAAAGGAAGGTCGTTAATAAATAAGGTAAAAAAACGGAATAAGGTCGCTCCAAAGACACTAGAATAACAAGATGCGTAACGCCATACGATTTTTTGGCACACGATTTTTTCGCCGTGGGTCTAGAGGTGGCTCCAGACTCTCGCGAATTTTTGTTCAAGAGCGAGAGAGCGGAGAGCGTGTGTGCACACGTATGATCATGCATTTTAAATTTGACAAAATATGCCCTTCACCATAGAAGTTTTTAGACCTTAAATCTATATTATTTTTGATCAATTGGCACCATGCGAACAATTCTTGTTTTGCCTTGCCTTAACGTTATTATTATATAAATATAGCTTAGAAATAGTAATAGCCGAAACATAATTTCACAAAATTAATGACTAAAAAGTGACTTTATGCTAGAAGTAGGAGTATTCAGCTTGCGACGGTGAAAAATTAATAAGGCAATGCTTGTTGAGTGCTTTTGTCCGCACTTTGTGCCTCAAGATATGACTTTTGTAATAAACAGTTATCATATTTTTAAATATTTTATAAATTTGTATTTTCTACTACGTATTATTTTTATTAAATATTTTTTTCTTAATGTACTTCTTTTTGGAAAATTTTTGTTTTAAATTAAAGTAGTTATAATAATTTTCCTTGTATTTGCTTTAATTATTTAGTATATTTATTAAGTAATTTGAATTAATAATAATGTATGTAAATGATCCATTTTTATTATTTAAAATTTAAACTATGTTCCCTCTGTACCAATTATTACATATATTACAGACAATTAATTATCAACATAAATATAAATATGTAAACGGTTGCTAATTCGTGCGGCGATTTTAACAAACGAATTTAATAATTTTAAAATTATAATAGTCACTGCGTGAATTTTTAATTATAATTTTATTTTATATATTATATATAAAATTCTAAATATGTAACATCGTTTCTTCGATCAGAATTGATTTCGGACCGAAAATCGTCTTATAGCATGAGTACGCACACATACATATACACGTGTATACACGTTCTCGCATCTTGTTTTTACTCACACAAGCAAGCAAATCTATTTTTAGATTTCTTACGCTCTCAGCGTAAGCGAGTGGACAGAGGAGAATTTTGGCCGTCACCAAAAAAGTGCCGTAAAATGTTTTTGGCATACCGACAGAAATTGGCAAAACAACTGATTTAATACAAGAAAATTAAATCATTTCCATCCGACGACTCGCACAGTAGGACCCGATTAGAAAAATAGCTGCGGATGATCCTGACTAGGTAGGCTGGGACGCTGAAGCCAATTAGTGCTTCTAGGATCTGGTCCCATCTCGCTGTGTTGAAGGCGTTCCTGATGTCTAGTGTGACCATGAGGCAGTACTCTTTGCTACCCCCTTCCAATCTGGTGCCCTCGATTGCTTGGGCCGCTATTTCGACCACTCTGTTGACCGCGTCGACGGTGGACCGCGCTTTCCTGAATCCAAACTGGGACCGAGAGAGGTCACCCGCGTCGGCGATAGCCCTCTCTAGCCGAATGCACACCAGTTTCTCCAGGAGCTTGCCAGATCCATCGATGAGGCATATTGGTCGGAACGATGAAGGCTCCTCGGGTGGCTTCCCTGGTTTTGGGAGGAGCAGCAGCTTTTGAACTTTCCAGCAACTCGGGAAGACTCCTTCCGTCAGGCACTGGGTGAATGCCTTCGCAAACGAGTCTGGCTGGAGGTAGAGAGCAAACCGAAGCGCCCTGGTCGGGATGCCGTCGGGCCCTGGGGCCTTGCCGTCCTTCAGCAGTTTTCCCAGTTCCAGAATCTCTTCACTGCTGACCGTGGCGTCGGTTTCGACGTGGTCCCCTGGGGTTGGGTCGGCGGGGCGTAACCCATCCATCACAGGGAACAGATGTTCCGCTACACTGCGGAGCATCGCTGGGTCCAGTAGCTTGGGAGTCCTTGTGTACGCCTTCTTGACCACCACCTTGTAGGCACTTCCCCATGGTTCGCTATCGGCGGAATCGCATAGGTTGAGGAATCATTTGCGTTTGCTCTCCCTTATGGCTATTTTGAGATATTTTCTGCGGTCTCTGTACTCGGATTGGCGTTCGGCAAAGGACTCCGCATCTCTCGCGCGTTGGTAGCGACGTCTGGCGGAGAGGCACTCTCGACGAGCCGTCTCTATCTCCTGGTTCCACCAGTAGACAGGGGCTCTTTGTCGGCTATGCGTCCTGCTCGTTTGCATGCTGGCGTCGCACGCGGCCTTCAACCGCCTCATCAGCTCCACTGCCGTCAGCTCAGCTCCTTGTCTGATCTCCGTGGGTAGGAACTGCTCTCGAAATGCGTGACCAGAGTGACCGCCTTGTATTTAATACTGGCTTGAGCTGTTGTCTGGGCTTGGGACGAGGGAGGGCATCCCAGGTCGCAGATGATGGCCATGTGGCCACTGCCAGTGTAATCCTCGCTGAGTCTCCACCTCCTTAGCCTGTACGACGAGCCGCTGGTGAAGATGAGCTCCACCACAGAGCCCAGTCCGGCGCGCCTGAACGTGTGCCGGTTTCCATGGTTAAGAAGAGCCAGGTCCAACGTCGCGAATGCCTCCAGCACCATCCTTCCTCTCGCGTTGGTTGTTGAGCTGCCCCAGCTCTCTGACCATGCGTTGAAGTCGCCCGCTATAAGAACCTGGGTGCGGCCTCTAGCATCTAGAAAGCCCAGTCTGGGCTAGCCGCCGTCCGGTAGGGCTCGCTGAGTAGCGCAAGCTCCACTCTGCGTTCACGCACCGTCTGCACTAGCAGGTCTTGGGCTGCCGTGCAGAGATTCCGCATCATTGCAGTGCCTTTGGTGCTCCTTTGCCCGCCAGTGGGCACTTCCGGGTGCCTAGTTGGTGGTTGGTCGCTTGGCTTCCTCTGCTTGCGCACAAGAAGCACTTAGCTTCGTTAGGGCACTCAGCGGCCTTGTGTCCCGCGGTCCCACATCTGAAGCAGCACTGGCTTCTGTCAACGGTGCTTCTGCAGTGGGCCGCTATGTGGCCTGCTTCCAGACATCTGAAGCATCTTTGGCGTGGCTCCAGCTCCTTGATCAGGCATTGGGACCATCCTACCGTCAGCTTGCCGCGCTTGATCAGCGGGTCCGCCAGATTGATTGGGACTGCTATTACCGCAGACTTCCCTCCGTACTGCGTTTGCCGGAGGCTTTTGATAGCCACCACTGCTGTAGGGATCTCTGCCTGGGCCTCCAGGGTACTCTTCAACTCGTCTTCCGTGGTGAGCTCGTCGAGTTTGCGAATCAAGAATACCTTGGATTGAGTTAACGCGCGAAGGATGGCGCGGTCTCCTAGTACCGCTCCCATGTGCTTCTTGAGCTTCTGCGTCAAGTCTTGGGCAGAGGCACGTAGCTCGAGGAGCAGTTCGCCCTTAGCCGTCCTCTTCACCCTTGATAGCGTCCTGCCCTCTTGTGACCAGCGACAGTACTTCGCTGTACGGTAATCCAGCTGAGGAAGTGATAACCAGCGCGGGTGTTTTGTGGTGGAGTGAGCAGGCGAAACAAAAAGCTGCCACGGTGGGAGATATACCTCTCCAGCTCGGTCGCCAGAGCCCCGAGTTTATAGTGTGCCGCCTAAGCGTGGGGGGGGGGGGGGTTGGCCATTGACTTTTTACACTCTTCTTCTGCCTCTCCTGCTCGATTTATGGATCTGCCTCCGGGTTTCCATGGGATGTTGCCAAGGATAACCGTTGGCCGCCCATTTATGTATGCTACGCCCAGTGGACAGATCGTTAGGTGATTTCCGCTGCTAGCTTTTGTCAGTGAGTGCACTGAGAGGAAAGCGCCACCTCTGCCAGAGGACTCGTGCAGCCGACCAGCGCTGCCAGACTGGGAGCTTTTGCCGTTTGCCAGCACTGCTGCACTATCCCAGCTGACTGCGTGATCAGCTGGTGTGACTAGCAAGTGGCAGCCACACCAACAACACACGGGACTAAGAGAAAATAGCGAAAGAGAAAGTTGTTTGCTACTCTCACCCTGTCCTGCCCCATGGCCCTGAAGATCGTCGTCGGCGGGCGAACCCTGAACCATTGGAGCTCTGCCTACTGCTGGTGAGAACGACCCAAACATTGCGCGTTAGGGACAGCCGCTCCTGGTTTTGTCGGGCCGGCGAGACCCGGAAAATTTAGAGATTTTTCAGGAGCGCCAACTCGTTGCACTCCGCGCGCGCGCCTCTTTTTTCCCAGACTATCACATACCCGTTAAACAGCTAATTTGTCTGGGAAATTCCGAATTGTGTGCACTGGTTTCTCAACCAGTGATTCCACCTGTCTCGATTAGTTTATCACCACAAGGGAACATTGAGTCCGGACTACCGGCACAAATTTGCACTTCAGAAATACAATCTGCAGGGCCAAAACCCCTCGCGGTGGTTCCACTAAAGAAACAAATTTTCGTTTCTTGGCTTTCCCCTGATCAAACATCGTCTGATGATATACAGGACAAAACAAAAGTCGATAATATAAAAGTGGAAAAATTTAACTTCTCTTACGCTAGAGACGTATCATCTTTCAAGATAACTGTCCCAAACGAGCTTTTTTCGACCATATGTTCGGGTGATTTTTGGCCGGATATGGTGGTAAAAGAGTTCGAAGCTAAGATCAAAAATAGGAAAAAGGGGCCCGTGGGAATTAAACTTCACTTACGTGGCCAGACCACATCCGCCTCTTCATCTTCTCTCTTCATCCTCTTCAAAAAACTAACAACGAATCTTATTATCTCCTACCAAAATGTTAGAGGCTTGCGTAGCAAATTAAGCAAATTGTATTGTGATAGTCATTCATTTGCATCCCATATAATAGTGCTCACAGAGACTTGGTTAAAACCGGAGATACTTAACTCCGAAGACTTCCCAGGTATGTACACTATATATAGGTTTGACCAAAGACACTAGAATAACAAGATGCGTAACGCCATTCGATTTTTTGGCACACGATTTTTTCGCCGTGGCTCTAGAGGTGGCTCCAGGGTCTCTCGAATTTTTGTTAGAGAGCGAGAAAGCGGAGAGCGCTACAGCGAACAGCTCTTTTCAACGCATAAAGTGATAGCAGACAACTGTATGTGTGCACACGTATGCTCATGCATTGTAAATTTGACAAAATATGCCCTTCACCTTAGAAGTTCTTTGACTTTAAATCTATATTATTTTTGATCAATTGGCACCATGCGAAAAATTCTTGTTTTGCATTGCCCTAACGTTATTATTATTTGAAAATGTACATATGTACAAATATAATTATGTACATATTATCACAAAAATAAATTTCAAAAATGACTTTATATAAGAATATTTGTCATTAGAGTATTCATCTTGCGGGGGTTGAAAAATTAATAAGGCAATGATTGCTGAGTGCTTGTGTCCGCACTTCGTGCCTCAAGATATGACCAAAGCAAAGACACTAGAATAATTCTAGTGTCTTTGATATGACTTTTGCAATAAACAGTTATCATATTTTTATGAAATTTATGAAATTACAGTAGTTATAATAATTTCTATTGTACTTCCTTTAATTATTTAGTATATTAATTAAGTTATTTGACTTAACATTGTAGGTGTACTATATATCCTCTTAGTTAACTAAAACACAAAGGCAGGAGTTGGACTCTTTGGTTTATTTGATACTTCCCGTGTTCAGCTTTAGCATTCGACTGACTCCCTCTCCGTTTGCGATCTGCCTTTATGCTTGTTGCTACAGAGCCGATGTTGCGAAACAGAGAGAATGCCACCCGAAAGCGAACAATGACTTAATGTTTATATACTATGTTGCTATTATGAACTGAACTTATGTATGTGTACCTCTAGCCTACTACAATATAGTGTAACATTAACATTAAAAGTGTTTAAAAAAAAATATTTCGCTTTAAAAAAATTGTCAGATGAGAGACAAATTAGAATTAAACATAAATATAAATGTGTAAACGGTAGCTAATTCGAGCGGCGATTTTAACAAACGAATTTAAAAGGCTTTAAAATTATAATAGTCAGAGCGCGAATTTTTGAAAATTTTTTTATTTCATCATATTCCTACGAAATTGGCAAAAACTACCCTAATATGTACAATGTAAATTCGTTTCTTCGATCAGAATTGATTTCGGCCCGAAAATCGGCTTCTAGCACAACATATATATACGCGTTCTCGTCTCTTGTTTTTACTCACACAAGCAAGCAAATTCTATTTTTAGATTTCTTACGCTCTCAGCGGGAGCTAGCGGAGATATTCTGGAATATCAGAATCATCTGTCCGCTATCCAGTCCATCTTGAATAAACAGTCTGACAGGGACCAATTGATAGTTCTAGGTGATTTTAATATACCTGGCACAATGTGGTCCCCAGAATATCCTTCTCCCTTTAGCACAACATGATTTTACTGACGGCTTGCTCGACTTATCGTTGTCGCAAGTTAATTATATTCCAAATTCTCTTGGTCGACTGTTGGATCTGTTTTGTAACAAGTCCTGAAAGTGTGTTTGTGTCCAGGGTAGCATCTCTTACTCAACCTGAAGATCCATATCATCCTACTTTCTAGGTGGCAATCGACATAGGTACGGTATTAAAAGTAAATTCAGAGAAGTCAACAATGCGAATTCCCTGTGTTCGCAAGGCAAATTTTCGGAGGCTAAACAATTTTATAGCTGGCTTTAATTGGTCCGATCTTTACTCCTGCAACATAATGGCGGATGCGATTAATATGTTTTATACCGCAATTAAATCATTTTTTGACTCTTGTGTTCCGATGTACTATCCGTCAATCTAATTGGTTTAATAAAGAGTTGACACATCTAAGACATGTAAAGTCCAGACTATATAAGAAATTTAAAAATACCGGTTCTCAGTCCATCCACTGTAAATATTTAAGCGCTCGGTTAAACTTTACCGTGCTTAATGCTCAGTGCTACAGGAATTATTTAAACCGTTGTAAGTTCCAGTTAGCACAGCATCCGAAACAGTTTTATAATTTCGTTTACAATAAGCGAAAAACAAGTTCTTACACTTCCACGCTATTTTTTGAAAACACTACGGTAACATCGTATCAGGCAATAGCCGATCTATTCGCCAAGCTTTTTCAAACAACATATTCAACTTTACCTCATTCCGAACAGCCATACTCTTATGCGGTATCAAAGTCGAATCTAATATTTTGCCCCACTATAAACGAAAGCTCACAACGATCTTCAGCGTGTTAAACCGGTCTATTCGCCAGGTCCCGACGGAATTCCTGGCTGTGTGCTTAGACTCTGTGCGGAAGCCTTGTGCAAGCCTCTACTGAAAGTGTTTACCTTATCTCTGGAATCTTCACAGTTCCCTCATATATGGAAGGAGTCCTTTGTGATTCCTCTTCATGAAAAAGGTAGCAAACTATATACAAGCAATTACAGAGGAATCTCTAAGTTGTCGGTTATCCCAAAACTTTTTGAAAATGTTATCACTCCTCATTTGCAGCACCTTTGTAGATCAATAATATCACCGTGTTGGTCCGGTTTTATGAAACGCGGATCAACTACTAGCGTCTTGGAGCTGACTTCTTTCGTAAAGCAGGGCTTCAAAAATAATCTATCTGAATGGCAGGACGCAACAGGTCCCCTTTAAAAATTCTCTATCTTGTATTCTTCGAGTCACATCCGGTGTCCCACAAGGGAGCCACATTGGTCCCCTTCTTTTTACCTTATTTATTAACGACTTCCCTTTAGTTATTAAACCATCGCGTACTTATATACGCAGACGATGTTAAATTATGCCTCCAGCACAAGGATATTTCGCGCCATTTCGACTTACAATCCGATCTAGACAGATTTCAAATATGGTGCCGTGATAACCTATTAGACTTAAATGGCTCCAAGTGTATAGTTAACCCAACACGCACGACTCACACTCTAAGTGGGTGCTCTTTGGACAGAATGTTCTTCTGGACCCTAAACTAAAATTTTCTGATCATATTTCGTCTATTGTCAATAAGGCCAGGGGTGTGCTTGGTTTTATAAAAAGGTGGTCTAAGGAATTAGATGATCCTTTCATGACTAAAACCTTATTTATTTCGCTAGTCCGTTCGATTCTCGAGTACGGATCACCTGTTTGGAGTCCACAATACGCAGTCCACTCGGACCGCAGTGAATCGGTCCAAAAAAACTTCTTACTTTTTGCGTTGCGGCGCCAAAAATGGGATGCAAACCGTATATTACCTCCTTATTCCAATAGATTACTTTTTATTAATTTTCCGTCCCTAGCTAACCGTAGAACTATGCTTGGAACAGTCTTTATTTGTATGCTTATTCGTGGGTATGTTGAGAGTCCCGACTTGATTAGTCGGCTTAACTTCTCGGTTCCAAGTAGATTCACTAGAAACTAAATACCCGTTATCATATATTATTGTAGATCTAACTATGAGTTGCATGAGCCTTACAGAGTATTATGTTCTAACTATAGTAGACTTTATCCTATTATCTGTAATCTTGACTCTCTGTCGCTCTTAAAGCAATCGATTTTAACTTTTTTATTACATAATTAGATCCTACTAACAGTAATATTTTATATAGTTATTTTACATTATATTCATTTCTTCGTTCCTGTTCTCTTTTTTACATCGCGTCTATATCTTCTCGCGAGTCGAGCCGTACGATACACGGCAGCGCCCCTTGGTGCGAAAAAAAAAATCTTTATATATTCTTGATCAGAATCAATAGCCGAATCGCTCCGGCAATGCCCGTCTGTCCGTATGAACTTCGAAATCTCAGGAACTAGAAAATCTAAAAGGTTTAGATTCCGCATACAGATTCAAGAGACCTAGACGCAAAGCAAATTTGTTGCCCCATGTTGCCACGCCGATTCTAACGCCCACAAAAAGCACAAAACCGCCACACCCACACTTTTAAAAAATGTGTTAATATTTTTCACATTTTTTTAGCATTGTAAATTTCGAGTTGAAACGACCTTAGTTTGTTGTTTTCCTGGCGTGAGAATCATGATTATGTTAGCAGACTTTCCGACTTTTAGAAAATAACCCTTAGGAAAGAAAGTAAATTCGTATCGCAAGGCCTGATAACATTCGGATGGCTCTGTTATCAATCAGGTCCTCACCCGCGGCCTTCTTTGGTTTTAGCTTACTGGCTACAAAGTACTGCAATTGTTCTAGAGTGACTGAATCAACAGGAAGTAAGATTTGAAAGGGCGTTTCTAAAGAAGCTAGTTTCTGGTAAATTTGCTGGGTTCTGGTATCTCCTGATCTCACATGTTATTTCCTGACCTTTCGTCTTAGTCGAAGTTGATTAGCTATTGCGTAGGGCATATTAGGTTGATGGGAAAATTGTAAGTTTTGTAGATTTCTTGGTTTAGCGTGTGCAAAAAAAAAAGGGAAGCAACTCAACCACCCCAGAAAGGAATGAGAAATGAATAAATTTGATGATACTCATCATATACTCATATACTTGAATAGACAGAAAAACAACAAAAAATATTAATTGACACAGGAGCCACATCCTGCTATATCAAAGGGAATTTATGAGATAAAAGAGAATTGCTAACTGATATGGGAGTATCTACAATACATGGATTCACAATTATAAAATATTACCATTTATTAACAATATTTGAAACAAAACTTCTATTTTATGAAATAGAAGGTTTAGAATATGACTTATTAATTGCAGCTAAAATAGATGCAGAAAAGGGTATCATAGAGTATAATGGGAAATAAGAAAAGCTCGAATATTATGACAATGAGGAAAAAACGATTTGTGTTTAATTGAGGAAAAAAATGTTCTTCCATTAAAGGAATATATTATAAAAAAATACTTTGATGAACAAAAAGTATTTAAAACCGAAACGGTAATGAGCGATGGAAGTGTGTATAGCTTGGGATCAAAGAATTCTGAGCACGCCGACGTTGAATTATCCGTCAACAAGAAAACTAAAAGTTTGGGATCCACAAATCCTGAACACGTTGTTGAAAGACAAAGAAAAAATGCATAATCTAAAAAGGTTCAAAATGAAGATGGAACTCTAAACCATCGACTAGTAATTGATTATAAAAAACTAAACGAAAACACAATACAGGACAGATACCCGATAAAAGACCCTTCTGTAATATTATCTAACTTAGGAAAGTCAAAATATTTCTCAACAATTGATTTGGAATGAGGATTTCACCAATCCTTAATGAAAGAGTAAGATATTGAAAAAACAGCCTTTTCTGTAAAACAGCCTTACCTATGTCATTTGGGTTAATAAAAGCACCTAGAATATTTCAAAGAGCAATGGACGATATATTAAGAAAACACGTCGGAAAAACTTGCCATGTTTATATGGATAACATTAATATATCATCCATATAAACATTGCAACAACAACAGAACAACATTATACCGATCTAATTCAAATAATGAATATTTTACAACAAGCTAATATGAAACTTTAGCCGCCGTTTACAGAAGTTAATATTCGAATACTATTTCAAGTGTCTCTTTTATTTCGATCTGTACTTTAGCTTGGTTCAACAGCGACTGACTGCCGCGCTCTCTGCAGAGTGGCGAGTCGATTAGTCGATAAGTTTCTCGATAATATTGGTATGTTAAGGATGGGTGTATGAGTGTATAAGCTTATGACTAGATTGGCTATGTATAATTAGGTATGTATGACTAGGAATGTATGACTAAGAATAAAGGAAGAGGGTAGAAGGAGCAGCCTACTACAACTCGGCCGTCCTGACAACTAGATCTCCCGATCGTAGGATTTTATAACAATTAACGTTTCTTAAAGCTAAGGGTCCTGTTTCTTATTTTATTCTTCTTAGTAGAGATACTTTTGAACGGTCTTAAACATTTTTTAGGTTTTCTTTTCTTCTTGTTTGTTTTCTTTGTTTTACAATTGCTTCTTAAATTATACTTTCTATTTCGTACAGAGTTTCTTAAATTATACTTTCTATTTTGTACAGAGTTTCTCAAATTATACTTTCTATTTTGTAGACTCTTAATTTTTCTTTGCCAGTGTTTTATATTCTGTATGCTCCATACACCCCGGTAAGGATTGCGAGAAATTTGAAATCCATCAACATCTTCCAGAAGGAACGATCATTTTTGAGAACTTTGCTTATGACATAGGGTCCTTTATGCTTTGGAATTAACTTCTTAGCTATGCCTGTTGTTGAGTCAAAATTTTTAACCATGACGTAGTCGCCTTTTGTGAACACTCCTGATCGTTTTCGTTATTTGTCAACATATTCTTTATTGTATGCTTGTGCTATTTTCTGACTTGCCTCGCCTTTATTTCTAATACTTTCTAAATCTCTTTCTTCAATCGTTTCTCCAATTTCCTCAATTTTTTCTTTTAATTCATCCATAATTTGTCCTTTTTGTTGTAACCCAAATAACATTATGCTAGGATACTGTTTAATGCTGCGGTGTTGTGTATTGTTCAGGGTATATTCGACCTTTTCTAAGACTGAGTCCCAGTGTAGACCTTGATCAGGTTCAATTAACTTGCTAATCATTGGATCAAGACTTCGGTCTAGCCAAGTCTACTGGACCATAATGGTCAATATGGATTATTTCAAAAGGTTTGTTTCCCTTAGGTATGTTGTGTAGAAATCCTTCTGTTTTTCCTGTTTTGGGACTGAATGAAATACATTTTAAACAGTTGCTGATATGTGTGCTACACTTCTGTTTTAAGTTTGGAAACCAATAGTTTTTCATTATAGCTTCTATCATTTTGTCTCTTCCTACGTGTCCAAGTTCGTTGTGATATTTGTATAACACTTGTTCTTCCATTTCTATCGGAACGTAGAACAGCAATCTATTTTCATTTGTCTTTTTGTAAACTAAACCATTTCTCATCTCATACAATTTATTTTCTGTGTTTTCTAACAATTGCCTGATTTCTTTTAATATTGTATCTTTCCCTTGACATATAACTAGATTATCTTCGAAACTGTTTGTTTGTATTACCATAATATTTGTACACCTACTCAGTGCGTCAACATGTTGCATGCGGCTACCTGCCCTATGCACAATTTCAAAATCATAACCTTGGAATTCTAAAGCCCACCTGGCTATCCTAGGGTTTAGCTCTTTTTTGCTTAGGGTCAAAATTAATGAGTTGCAGTCGGTGACTATTTTAAATGTCCTTCAATGAAGATAAACTCTAAATCTACGTAACGAATAAACAATGGCTAAAGTTTCTAACTCGAAACTGTGGTATTTTGATTCAATATCTGTTGTCCGTTTTGAAAAGAATGAAACTGGGTGTCATTTCTGGTCCTCCTTCTTTTGCATAAGTACAGCACCGAATCCAGAAGAACTTGCATCACAATGCAATTCTGTTTCGTGTTTATGGTTGTATATAGCTAAGACCGGTGACTGTATTAATTTATCTTTTAACATATTAAAACAAATCATTTCTTCACTACCAAATTTGAACGGTTTATCTTTTTTAAGAATGTCGTGCAATGGTTTAGCTAGTCTAGAAAAATCTTTTATGAACCGTCGAAAATATGAGCATAATCCCAAAAAACTTTGTACTGTATGAACATTGTTAGGTATTGGGAAATTTTTTATTGCCTCGATTCCTTTGTCATTGGGCCGTCTTTATTTATTATGAACCCAAGATATTTTATACTCGATTGCATAAACTCACATTTGTCTATTCTTAATTCAAGTTTATTTTCAACTAATCTTTTAAAAATTTCTTTCAACGTTTCTAAGTGTTCGTTTATATTTTCGGTTGCCAATAGAATGTCGTCCATATATACTACTACTTTGTTTTCTCTAAAAAAAAATTTTGTTAACAAATCTTTGGAACACAGAGGCCAAATGGCATTCGCAGCCACTCGTATTGGCCTAATGGTGTAACGAAAGAGGTGTATTTTATTGATTCTTTTTTAACATGCACGTGGAAAAAACCGTTTTTAAGATCGAGTTTGGTGAAAACAGTTTTCTCATTCATTCTATCTAACAAGTCATCTATAAGAGGTAGAGGATAGTTGTCTTTCATTGTCATTTTATTAAGTTTTCTAAAGTCGACGCACATACGTAAGTCTCCAGTTTTCTTTTTCACTAAAACAATAGGCGATGCATATTCCGAGTCGCTTGGTCGTATAAATCCGTTTTCCAAATATTCGTCTAATAGTTTTTGTAACCTGTCTTTTTCTGTGTATGAAAGCCTCCTAGGAGAACAGCTAAACGGTTTCGGGTTTTTCAAACACAATTGTATTTCACTTCTAACTGTCGGTTCATTTGGCCTTTTTGCATTTATATAAAAATTTCTAAACAACCTATCGAATTCTAGTTGTAACCTATTGCAAACATTTTCTCCTATTTTGTATTCTAACTCACTTTCAGTTACATGACATATTCTTAGTACTTCCTTATCAAAGTTGTGATTTAATTGTTCATAAACGTTTTTATCTTTTGGCAATTTAAAACTAACGATTTCTTTTGAAGTGTTAATTTCATCTTCTGATAATTTTGATTTACTGACATTCTTTTGTTGACTAACTATTTCATCTCTTAACGATATTGGACCAGTTTCTTTATGCTGTTGATTAACGATTTTATTTTCTAACGATTTCGGACTAATAGTTGCATTTTTTTAACGATTTCGGACTAATAATTGCATTTTTAAACGATTTTGGACTAACAATTTCATTCTCTAACGATTTTGGACTAACAATTTCATTTTCTAACGATTTTTAAATAACAATTGCATTTTCTGACGATTTTGAACTAACAATTTCATTTTCTAACGATTTCTCAGGACTATCATTTTCAGTATACATTGATCTCTTGTTTATTTCCATGGGTTTTCTTAACGCAATCATTCCCAAGGTGTACGGGTCTAAATTTAAATTGCATGCAGTTAAAAAATCTCTGCCGAGAATAACATTATACCTCATAGACTGGTCGCAAACAATGATTAAACGAAAATATATTTTTATTGATCCTTTCAATACATAACATGTGGTTTGTCCATGTGTTTTGAGAATACAGTTGTATAAACCAAAATAGCAAGTATTAACTAGGGCTAACTTCATTGTCTCGTTAATAAATGACTTTTTATTGATAGATATAGGACTGCCAGAGTCTATGGGGCATTCTGAAATTATAGGCTTATAAGCATTTTCAAAAAAATTAATTTTAAACCATCTTACATAATTATTAGTTGAAACGCTCTTCCTTGTGGGACATTGTGCCACCAGGTGTCCAAGTTGTCCACAGGCGTAGCACGAACCTGGTTCACGTTTGGGCTTCTTGCAGATGTCAGCTTTGTGTCCTCTTGAATTACAGTTTGCGCATCGTATGGCATCTTTGTAGTCGGTTGGCTGTACAGGTGGCTCCCTCCGAGCTGGCAAACGGATGTTCGAAAATGCGCGTAGCATCTCCGATGGAGTAGAGAAGCATTGAATCCGTGCTTGGGTACGGAAATTTTGCAGTGGTATGCCCTCTATCATCTGGTCCAGTAGTTCGTCGTCGTCGATGTTTATCCCGTTTGAGAGAGCCATCTTCTCGTCGTAATAACTGCAAAAATTCTCCTCGGGTTTCCACTTGCGACTCTCGAATTTTCGCCGGATCTCAGCCTTGGATAATTGCTCGCCAAAAGTCAATGACAATTGATCAAGCAAATTGTCAATTGGTTCGATCAATCGAGCAGGGTGCGCATGTAACCAGACTTGCGCGTTTCCTTTAAGTTTAGTGATGAGTAAGATGCGTAAATAGTTGTCATCGATGTTGAAAGTGCGTGCGATATTTTTGACCAGTGTTATCCAGGCACGCGCGCAAGTTTTCCCATCGTAATCGGTTATCGTCTCTTTGGCGAGAGCGAGAGCATCAACTGGAAAACGCTGGCTCTCCGCTCTCTCGTTGGATCGCTGCGGCGAGTGAAATGTTGTGTTCTCTTTTGTGGCGCCAGCCTGCGTAAACTGCGCCGTCTGGATAACGAAACTAACTGTAGCCTTGCTTTGCTCTGGTTGTTGTTGTTCTTGGAACTGCAAGCTCGATCGTGTTCCGTTAAGCATTGCCTTCGCTTCTGCTAGCTCTGCGCGTAGTTGCTGTAGCTCGAACATGTTTGTCTCCCTCTCACTGCCAGTTTCGGTTGATTCTTTTCTGTTCATCGCATTCACACTTACGTGATCGGTGTTAATTTCACAATTCTGAAAATCCAGTGAAGAAAAAATGTCGTTTCCTGGTGGAGCGTTTTTCTGGGGTTGTCAGCGAAAAGTCGTTCAGGATGATTTTATCGTCCATTTTGGATTATTAATCCCACTTCTGAGATTTTAGCCGCCGTTTACAGAAGTTAATATTCGAATACTATTTCAAGTGTCTCTTTTATTTCGATCTGTACTTTAGCTTGGTTCAACAGCGACTGACTGCCGCGCTCTCTGCAGAGTGGCGAGTCGATTAGTCGATAAGTTTCTCGATAATATTGGTATATTAAGGATGGGTGTATGAGTGTATAAGCTTATGACTAGATTGGCTATGTATAATTAGGTATGTATGACTAGGAATGTATGACTAAGAATAAAGGAAGAGGGTAGAAGGAGCAGCCTACTACAAAACTCTCTTGAAAAATCGAAATTCTTTAAATTAGAAACAGCATTTCTTGGTTATATTGTTTCTCGCAATGTAATTAAAACATATCCAGAAAAATGTCCTCAATTATGAAGTGTCCGACTCCACAAAACATTAGAGAGCAAAACATAGAGAATTTTTTAGGCCGAAAATTTTACCGAAATTACACAAAAACCTTTTACCAAATACTTAGGAGGTAAAATTTCTAGGAGACCCAGCTGTAAAAGCCTTTAACGAACTTAAAGATAATTTAATAGCACAAGTTGAATTAGTTCAACCCGATTATAACAAAAAAATCACTTTGACAACAGACGCATCAGATGTAGCTATCGGAGCGGTTTTATCACCGAATAATAAACCAATTGCTTTCATATCTTAAACTTAAAATAAACCGAACAACTTTTCGTCACAAATAAAAAAGAATTGTTAGCCATAGTTTGGGAGTAATCGGTATAGAAATACAAACAGACTATCAATGTTTTTCTTTTAAAATCTCAGAAATGAAAAGATTGTATTTTTTCATATAAAGTTTCACCCAAGAAAAAAAAATATGTAAGCCCGGAACAACAAATGCCGTAGCTGACGCATTACCTCGAATAGAAATATATAACATTACAAGCAGCGATATATAACAATCAAGCTCACATCAAAATACACAGCATTCTGCTAAAAGTAGTTTGGAAAATGTAATACATGAAACCCGTAAACCATTAAATTAGTTTAAACAACAACTGTTATTTACAACGGGGAGGTATACAATACATGAGTCATTGAGAGTTTTTGATAAGACACGACATATAATCGAATATGATACGCCAGAAAATTTAACAGGAATATTATGAGAATAACGGTATGAATTCATTGCACATTAGAAGATCTTACCTGTTACATATATTACCTTTAAAAAAATTTGTACTAACAAATTTCTTTTTACCAAAATATTTCTGCAAGACGAAGAGAATAATGAAGATAAGGCTATCATAATAGAAGAAACACATAGTCGAGCTCATAGAGGACTAGTCGAAAATTACAAACAAATCAATAGATTATATATTATTAAAATTGTACCATTTGCAACGAAAGAATTCAATCAGAGCACTCATTTGACGATAAATCAAAAACCTTTTAATATTCTATTTAATAAAACTAAACACAAAAACATTTCAAAAATTCTAAAGAACACTCAAGAAAAAATGTTAGAAACACATAATGAAGAAATGGAAACACATAAAAATCAGTTAGGGCAAATGGTTTTTGAAAAGAAATAAGCTAAAAACAATATATAAGAAGCAGGTTTTTAAGGAAAACTTACTTAACAAAATAATAATCAATAGTAGAAACAGAATTATTCACAAAGACAACATTAAGTTTTAACAAATATTATTTTTCTTTTAAAATTACAGAAAATTATTTTTTTATTACTTATTACTTTTAACACCATTCCTAATGATAGCCACTTTAGAAATAATTGATTACAGCAATCACGAATTTTTCCTGTTCAAAGACAAAAAGAATGTTCTTACTTATAATTCATATGCCAACTTAATTCACGTAACTAATTTAACTTTTTATAAAGAAACAATCGATCTAGAATCAGGATATATAAAAAAGGATACAAATAACAGGTCACAATGGGAATTAACTTACGAACTACACTTAATCGAATTAATTTTGTCACAGCTGATATCAACTAGATCAAATAAATGAATAAATAATAATAAATTTATTAAATTTATATTAAATAAATGAGTTAGGCACTGTTTGGAAATGGTTCGCTGGAACTCCGGATTACGATTTCATTTAATACCGAATAAATAAATGACTTCATTGAAAACAATAACCAACAATTTATTATAAATTCCAAATCGTTTAACATTTTTTTTTAAGTATAAATCATTTATTATTATTCATTAGTCAGTAGGAACCGTTCAGTTCCTTTTGAACTTGACCTAATGTGTAGCTTAAAAGGTATTATGAATTCTGTTCCCTTATTATAGTGTATACAAATGCACCGTGGAGAGATTACGCTATTTTACGTTTAAGGAGTTCTCTCCAGACGTCGGAAGATAATAGGGTCGACAAGATCATTCGCCAACTTGTTGGGGTGGCCGCTAAGTCTGTCGGCATATCGGCTGCTGTGGAATTTTATTTATTTTATTTAACGAGATAAAATCACCTTCCGATCATTTTAAAACAAGAACTGCCATTATGACAATATCGTTTAAGATTTTTAACATTCGACTTGCAAAATATTTGATACTATTAATACTATTAATTGATACTATTACACTTGCAAAAGTTGGTGTATTTAACACAAATACAGTTCAAGAAAATTCCAAAGAAAAGCTTCTGGCCGAGGTTGACTGGATTAATTTTTTTTTTTAATAATTATAAAGTAAAAATTTTATTTTGCATTCCCCGAAGCACTATTCGGTATGGCTTGTCTTCGTTAAGTTGATGATGCCAAAACTGACATTTTACCATTAAATGCCTTACAACAGCAGAAAAAGCATCAGAATTGGCTGTGCTTATCCGTGAAACACAAAATGTATAGGTTTTTGTTAGTATAGTTATTCACACCAGCGCACGAATTTAGAGCCCGTTCGAAAACGTGGAGATTGTAATATTCGGGACACCAAGCCAACAGCTAGGCGGGCATATTTGAGGACTGTTTTGCACTAAGGTAAATGTCATCTGCTCTAGGTTCCGTTTTGGTCAAGTCTTGATCCATTCATCAAAAGTTTCTCTTCTTCAACCAGGGCTGCATCTCGGTTATTGCTTAGAAATTTTTTCCGCGGGGACATTGTCACAACATTGGGCAGGAAGGACACGTTATTGTAGGTGACCCCACTAGCTTGAGACTTAGTAATATTGAAGGTAACGTTAGTGGTATTACTTGTTGTTACTGATGTGTAAGATTGAGTTGAATTTTGCAATGAGCCCAAGTTATTAGATGTTAATGCAATTATGTTTAATATTTGGGATCGTGTTGGTACAGGGCTAGCGCCAGCAATTTTTCTCAACTCCTCAAAATCCCGCTTATCTGTAGATAAGATATGAGCCGATGATTTTTCGTCCATTTCTAAAATAACAATACCCTCCTCCCGTTTGCGCTGAGCGCAGGGCGAGAGGAGTGCTAAGCGCTGTTTGACACAAGTTAACTGCTGGTAACGGCATTAACTATCCACAGCCACCGATAGAAATTGGACAGACACACAATAAAACAAAGGAAAAGAAAGAAAGCTTTTGTACCAACAACTACAACAAAAGAAGCAGACGATACGATTTAATTTAAACAAGATGTCACTTTAGGGGATTCACAGAAGCAATCCAAGCCTCTTTTTATTATATATGCTTGGAAAAAAAAATTAAAACACCTTAAGGTGGATTATTTTAAATTTATGAAAGAATATATCGATTTAGGACACATGGTCAAAGTAAAAATTGATTGTAAGTATTTTTTACCACGCCAGGCTGTTATCAAAGGCATGTTTTTTTTCTCTCTCTTTTTATTTACAATCTGTCTTAAAAAAGTATGACAATAAGTAAATTTTATAATTAATTTTAAATTAACAGAGGCAATAGTTATTCATTAATCCCTACTACATACCCTACTCATAACATGTTTTAATACTTAAAACCTGTCGGGGAGATCTAGCACATTAAATCTTTTAAGTCTTCTGACGTTGTTATTATTATTTACCAAACTTAAGGCTAAGTTATTTTCATGTGTTCTTAGTCTGTCTATATATTTTTTAATATGTTTTGCTATTTCTTCTTTAACACAAGGGATTCCTAAGTGTTTATGGATATTTGCATTTGAAATATAAAATGGAGCATTAACAATTTGTCTTAATATTTGTGATTGGTAGCGTTGTAGCGTTGGTAGCTTTGGTATAGCTTTGTATAAACTGACTTTATTTGCCAGAGTGGTTGCAGATTTTTGGACAAGTAACCAGGTCATCTTCAAACTTTTTAAATTTAGTTGCTGACGCATTGCTTTTATGTGGTTTTTCCACCTCTGCGATCGAGGCGCAAGCCAAAGTACTTTATGCACTTACTTTGTGGGATTGGTGATCCATTAAATGGCACTTCTGGGCAGTCACCTCTTCTTAATGCAAAAGTTATTTGCGCAGATTTCAGGGCGTTGACTTTAATTTTCCAAAGAAGAAACCAGCTTTCAATGAGGCGTAGCTCTGCTTGCAGGAGTTGTGAGGCTTCCTCTTTAGATGAGCTGATAGCTAATAACGCTGTATCATCCGCGTATGTTGCCACAGTGCAGGTGTACAGGGTGTATAAGACAGGTCCTAAGACCCTAAGACGCTTCCTTGTGGGACTTCAGCTTTTATAAAGTGCAAGGGCGAGTATTCAATTTTGTGTTGCACATAAAATTGTCTATGGTTAAGTATGACTTTAATAATAAAAAATATGGTGCAGGTACCCACTTTTTGATTTTATATAATAAGCCATTATGCCAGACTCGATCAAACGCTTGTTGAACGTCAAGAAATGTTGCAGTGCAGTATTTTTTGCTCTCAAATGCTGACAAAATTTCATTTATAATCCTGTGACATTGTTTAGGGGTTCCGTGGCCTTTTCTGAATCCAAACTGGTGTTCGGATATGATAGCGAATTCTTCCCAGATTGGCAACATTCTCTTTAAAATTATTTTTTCAAATACTTTAGTCACTTCATTTTTTCCCTTGTTTGGTTTAAGGATCATTATAATTTCTGCACATTTCCATTGGCTTGGGAAGTGGTCAACTCTTAACATTGCATTAAATATAAACATTAGAAATCGTACACACTTTGGTGGTAGAATTTTCAAGGTTATGCCATCTTTTTTGTCCCAACCTGGAGCCTTTTTACTATTCAGCCATTTAATTTCTGATGAAACTTCATTAATACTGATTTTACGAATGGGGAAGCTCATTTGGCAGGGTGACTCGAGAAGGTTATCTACTTCCCTTTCTGTTTGCGGGTTATCAATATCATTTGGCTGAAATACAGAGTGCAGGTGTTGAGCAAATGCTTTGGCTTGTTCATCATCAGATCTACACCATTCGCCATTACAGTTTCGGACTACTGTGTTTCTTTTTGCAGGTCGCTTGAGATATTTGGTCCATAAATTATGTTCGTGGTTACAAGAATGTGGATCTAGATTTCTAAGATATTCAGCGAGAGATTCATTTCTTAAAGTTGAGTTGTAGTTGTATTTGTTGTCGGATTTTAGCTGAGAGATAAAGCTGATTTGATTGTGAGCTTCTGGCTGGTAGCTTCCTACATATATAGCTTGCTTTATGGATCTTGTTTGTGAGTAACTCCACAGCATGGTCTATCTCTTCTCCTGATTTTAGCGAGATGTCCAGGGTGATAGCTGTTTCCAGATAACTTTTAAATGCATTGATATCTGTATTTGCAGAAATTACTTTGTATGGTTTTGTCAATATGTGAGCTACTGTACTGTATGTCACTATTATTGGAGAATGGTCTGAGCTTAGATCAAAACTTTCCATTATTCGCATGTGTGATTGTGGGATTCCAAAGTATACTACGAAGTCTATTAAGTCTGGTATCTTTCTACTATCAGTAGGTCAGTATGTAGGCTTGCCGGTTGAAAGTGTTGTTATGCTGTTGCTTACTATGCATTTGTACAGTTCGCTTCCCTTCGGATTTGTCAATCTGAATCCCCAACAGGGGTGCTTAGCACTGAAGTCGCCTCCTACTATAAACTGTCGTCCAAGTTTTTGAAAAAGTTCTTAAAATCTGCTTCTTTAAGAGCAAATCGTGGGGGAAGATAAATTGCTGTTACAGATACGTCCGCATGCATACATTTGATCTTAACCGTGGCAGTCTGCATAGCATTTTCTCTAATGCTGTCCATAATTTGAAATTTCAGGCCGTGTTTAATTAAAATAGCTGTGCCACCATGAGCTCTGCCCGAAGGGTGGTCAGCTCTAATTATATTATATCCAACAACCTTGATATATGATTTGCTGGTGAGGTGTGTCACGGAAATTAACGTAATATCAATTTCATTCGTTTTTATAAAGATGGATATTTCATTTACATGGCTGGAAAACCCATTGGCATTCCATATTCCTAGGTTAAGATTTACTTGCATAATTTGTTACAAGTAACATTATCATGTTAAGTAAATTATTTGTAAGTTCAGACTGTTTTTCTAATAGTTGCTCTATTCTCTCCAGTGATGTGTTTGTTTTGCAATTTTTGCTGGTTGTTCTGTATTTTTCGGGCAGATGTTGCTTGGGTGTCGAGAAGAGCATTTTACACAGCGGTACGTTTCAGTACAATATGATTTAGTATGTCCGAATTCCTGGCAGCGATAGCATTGAACGATTTCATTGTTTTTGCGGGGAGGCTCAATATTGACAATAGCGTTAACTTTAGAATCAAGATAGGCTAGCATTTCACTTACATCATTGACGTCAGACAGAATGATAGGTGGGGGCTTAGCAGAATCAGTTGCGCTGTCTTCATTTACCGTTTCAAGATCTTCGTTTTTGTTATATTTCTTTCCTGTTTTGTCGGGCAATCCAAAAGTGTGGGCATGGGAGCTTTGATCGGTTGGTGAGCGTTAGATTGGGCGTGGTCAAGACACTTGCGCTGTGTCTATGTCTTTAAAATCTGCTTGCATAATCTCCACCTTCTAGCTTTTAAAGTTCCTGAGACGTTCATACCAACAGACGGACTCGGCTTTTGATCCTAGTCAAGAATATATACTTATTCGGTTCCTTCTGCCTGTTACATACATTTCATCGAATCTAGTGTACCCTTTTACTCTACGAGTGACGCGTATAAAAAGAACACACTATAATTATTTACGTATATTAGTGTAGATATGTATGCTTCCTAAATCACGCTCTGCCCGCTATCTGATTCTCAAATTACTTGAGCTAGCACTTGTTTGGAAGAGTTATTATTGCTATTTTCGATTTGCTGTATTCCACCCTGTGATGTTAAGATACAATATTATGATGTACGGATCTTCACTTAATAAATATTAATTAAAAAAAAGGGTTTGTTGTATTGACAACGAACTTTGCCTTTATATCTATCAATATAATAGGTAGAAGGTAGAGATTAAGCGAACAGATTCTAAAGACATAAATAGTTGCAGCGCATATTTCTTGACCCACGTTGCCACGTCCACTGTAACGCTTACCAACCGACAAAGCTGATATGCCCACACTTTTTTGGATATTATTTCATAATTTTATTAATATTGCAAACTGCTATCGAATTGCCCAAACCCTTTTTGCTACGCCCACTCTAACGCCCTAAAACCGCCCACAACTGTAACTCCCACATTTTTGAAATATTCTTAGATGTTTCTTCGTTTCATTGAAAACAGTCACACAGTTTTGAACAATATTTATTTATTTTCTCATTTTATTTCCCAATATCTATCGATATCCCAGAAAAATTTCGAAATTTAGCGTCTGCATTTCTAGTAGCTGAGTAACGGGTATCTGATAGTCTGGGAAGTCGACTATAGTATTTCCACTTGTTTTAAATGTGAATTAAGTGCTTCCATACAAAACATAACTATTAAACGGAATAATTTTTTTTTTCAAGGTGGTCCCCATTTACCGGAAAATTAAAATACTTGGCGGAAGTAAACCTAAGTCATACATTTAAACTATTTGGAAAGTTCGGCTGTTTTCGTATGGAAGTTTCTGGCAAACAGGTAAGCCAGATGTGTGTTTGTTATTTTTTATGTGTTTTCAATCGATTTTTTCAGATTGGACCATCAATCGTGTGCCTTGAAGTTAATTCATATACATTTGGAAAAATTAAAGTTTTCCAATATATTACACCAATCGAACCTATGTTGCAAAAAGTTGTTCATGAGTTTTATGGTCCTCGTTGGATTGCGCCACTTATGAAAATATTTATTTATGGAGAAAGTCTCATGGTAAGGAAACTGTATAAATAATATACCACATCAATTAAATCAATATTTGCATTCCTTTAGTTCGAACGCGATATTAAAATATGGAATCATAAAGTATTTAACCGGAATCCAATCTTAGCTAAGGAAGATGCATCGATAAAGAAGTTTAGGCTGTGGTTCTCCCAATTTTATTCGTCGAACAGCAAAATATATTCTGAAGCAACCAATATTGGTTGGTAGCTAACTTTGTACTGAAATTTCAAATGCTTTTAAACGATTTTAGAGTTTTTAGAAATTGAACAAATTTTTTTTTCGGCACTTTATACGGGAAATAAGCGTGGCTTTTAGACTGACGGCTAAGTGGATATGGTGGTTAGACTTTAAATCTAAAAAGTATGTATGTTAAAAGTTTTGAAAAAAGTAAAGGGCTGTAAAAAAAAAAAAAAAAAATTAATAAAATTGATTAAGCAGTTTATTAAAACACCGATAAACTTCGTGGCAAGGCGGTTTCAATTTTCGACATAACTTATATAGTTATATGATCATAATTGAAGGCTGGTGAAGTCGGAGCTAGTTGTCCCTCCTCGCCGTTCTCCTCCTTGTGTTGCCATTTGCCCCGACTGACGAGACAAGTCGCTATCGCTGCAAGCAACTGAGACCCGCCTGGTCCGGGGTCCGGAGTGCTGGAGCTGTGATGAGGGGCCCGCTTGTCAGCGGGACACCCGGACGTGAGAGCGTCTCCGTCACTTGGGTCCTGCCTGAGAGCTCCGAGAGGCCGTGATTTCATCACGGCATCTATTTCGGCGAGGACAGTCCCCAGCTATTATGCGTTGAGTAGCGCCATGCCCACCGCTCGTAGGAGTAGGTGCTCGACAGTTTTGACACCTGCCTCCCATTGTCCGCCCATGTTCGAAGACCGATGGAGTGTGAATGCGAATTTGCATCTGCTTCTTTATGCGAATTAGCGAATTGATTGCCTGGAAGTGGCATCTCGCTTCGACGATTTTGGATTTGAGTGAAGCGGTTCTTCACGGGGTGGCGGATGTCGCGGATCGAAAATTGTAATCGATAGTCATTATTTTTAAGTGATCTTAAATCTTAAATCTTATGATCCTCAAAACAAGGTTGAGTGGAAAAACCCCAACTCCAGATAAGCCACCCACTGGTAGACTAAACATCCGTTGCCTAATTAAAACATTCCTTGCTTAAGCCCTTATCCCATCGTCCCGTTCCCACGTTCAAAGCTCGGACTCGCAATCCCGAAAAACAAAAGTATTGATTTCAATAAACAAATTATAAGAATCTAAGAGCACTTGTATTCAAGAGCGAATGCACTTGAATCCAAGAGAAACGCAAAAGTCAGCAAGAGCTTTCTCTGTTCATTTGATCAGAACCCTAAGGTCTAAAGTCCATATCAGAAAAACTCGATACCGAGGTTTGAACGTCAATCAAATCACAGTAATTATCAGAGTTCAGTTTGAGACCTAATTATAATCAGTCGGTGTTCTTCTCAAAAAAAAAATATTGCAATTATTATTTAGTAAAATAAAATTATATTTTTTTACATATGAGTAATTAAATAAATCTCCTTGGATGTAGTGTCAAGTTCGTTTGTTTTGCTTAAAATCAGATATTTCTTGTGATACAATCATAAAATACAACAATAAGTTTGTGGTTGCTGATAAGCACCGAGTAACTGTTGACTCTCTTTGCTGTCATCATGAGCGTCGAAGACCTAACTGCTTTGAAATGGCAGAGCGACAGCGACGAAGACCTTACTGCTTTGAAATGGCAGAGAGTTAAATCAAAGCCAAAAAAGAGACCAAGCCAAGCCTCTCCCGAAGTTCAGAGAAAAAAGAATTCCCTGGACATTTCATCAAGCACCAGCGCAAATAAATTCGCTCTCTTAAGCGACGGATTGCCCGACAAAACAGGAAAGAAATATAACAAAAACGAAGATCTTGAAACGGTAAATGAAGACAGCGCAACTGATTCTGCTAAGCCCCCACCTATCATTCTGTCTGACGTCAATGATGTAAGTGAAATGCTAGCCTATCTTGATTCTAAAGTTAACGCTATTGTCAATATTGAGCCTCCCCGCAAAAACAATGAAATCGTTCAATGCTATCGCTGCCAGGAATTCGGACATACTAAATCATATTGTACTGAAACGTACCGCTGTGTAAAATGCTCTTCTCGACACCCAAGCAACATCTGCCCGAAAAATACAGAACAACCAGCAAAAATTGCAAAACAAACACATCACTGGAGAGAATAGAGCAACTATTAGAAAAACAGTCTGAACTTACAAATAATTTACTTAACATGATAATGTTACTTGTAACAAATTATGCAAGTAAATCTTAACCTAGGAATATGGAATGCCAATGGGTTTTCCAGCCATGTAAATGAAATATCCATCTTTATAAAAACGAATGAAATTGATATTACGTTAATTTCCGTGACACACCTCACCAGCAAATCATATATCAAGGTTGTTGGATATAATATAATTAGAGCTGACCACCCTTCGGGCAGAGCTCATGGTGGCACAGCTATTTTAATTAAACACGGCCTGAAATTTCAAATTATGGACAGCATTAGAGAAAATGCTATGCAGGCTGCCACGGTTAAGATCAAATGTATGCATGCGGACGTATCTGTAACAGCAATTTATCTTCCCCCACGATTTGCTCTTAAAGAAGCAGATTTTAAGAACTTTTTCAAAAACTTGGACGACAGTTTATAGTAGGAGGCGACTTCAATGCTAAGCACCCCTGTTGGGGCTTCAGATTGACAAATCCGAAGGGAAGCGAACTGTACAAATGCATAGTAAGCAACAGCATAACAACACTTTCAACCGGCAAGCCTACATACTGACCTACTGATAGTAGAAAGATACCAGACTTAATAGACTTCGTAGTATACTTTGGAATCCCACAATCACACATGCGAATAATGGAAAGTTTTGATCTAAGCTCAGACCATTCTCCAATAATAGTGACATACAGTACAGTAGCTCACATATTGACAAAACCATACAAAGTAATTTCTGCAAATACAGATATCAATGCATTTAAAAGTTATCTGGAAACAGCTATCACCCTGGACATCTCGCTAAAATCAGGAGAAGAGATAGACCATGCTGTGGAGTTACTCACAAACAAGATCCATAAAGCAAGCTATATATGTAGGAAGCTACCAGCCAGAAGCTCACAATCAAATCAGCTTTATCTCTCAGCTAAAATCCGACAACAAATACAACTACAACTCAACTTTAAGAAATGAATCTCTCGCTGAATATCTTAGAAATCTAGATCCACATTCTTGTAACCACGAACATAATTTATGGACCAAATATCTCAAGCGACCTGCAAAAAGAAACACAGTAGTCCGAAACTGTAATGGCGAATGGTGTAGATCTGATGATGAACAAGCCAAAGCATTTGCTCAACACCTGCACTCTGTATTTCAGCCAAATGATATTGATAACCCGCAAACAGAAAGGGAAGTAGATAACCTTCTCGAGTCACCCTGCCAAATGAGCTTCCCCATTCGTAAAATCAGTATTAATGAAGTTTCATCAGAAATTAAATGGCTGAATAGTAAAAAGGCTCCAGGTTGGGACAAAAAAGATGGCATAACCTTGAAAATTCTACCACCAAAGTGTGTACGATTTCTAATGTTTATATTTAATGCAATGTTAAGAGTTGACCACTTCCCAAGCCAATGGAAATGTGCAGAAATTATAATGATCCTTAAACCAAACAAGGGAAAAAATGAAGTGACTAAAGTATTTGAAAAAATAATTTTAAAGAGAATGTTGCCAATCTGGGAAGAATTCGCTATCATATCCGAACACCAGTTTGGATTCAGAAAAGGCCACGGAACCCCTAAACAATGTCACAGGATTATAAATGAAATTTTGTCAGCATTTGAGAGCAAAAAATACTGCACTGCAACATTTCTTGACGTTCAACAAGCGTTTGATCGAGTCTGGCATAATGGCTTATTATATAAAATCAAAAAGTGGGTACCTGCACCATATTTTTTATTATTAAAGTCATACTTAACCATAGACAATTTTATGTGCAACACAAAATTGAATACTCGCCCTTGCACTTTATAAAAGCTGAAGTCCCACAAGGAAGCGTCTTAGGGTCTTAGGACCTGTCTTATACACCCTGTACACCTGCACTGTGGCAACATACGCGGATGATACAGCGTTATTAGCTATCAGCTCATCTAAAGAGGAAGCCTCACAACTCCTGCAAGCAGAGCTACGCCTCATTGAAAGCTGGTTTCTTCTTTGGAAAATTAAAGTCAACGCCCTGAAATCTGCGCAAATAACTTTTGCATTAAGAAGAGGTGACTGCCCAGAAGTGCCATTTAATGGATCACCAATCCCACAAAGTAAGTGCATAAAGTACTTTGGCTTGCGCCTCGATCGCAGAGGTGGAAAAACCACATAAAAGCAATGCGTCAGCAACTAAATTTAAAAAGTTTGAAGATGACCTGGTTACTTGTCCAAAAATCTGCAACCACTCTGGCAAATAAAGTCAGTTTATACAAAGCTATACCAAAGCTACCAACGCTACAACGCTACCAATCACAAATATTAAGACAAATTGTTAATGCTCCATTTTATATTTCAAATGCAAATATCCATAAACACTTAGGAATCCCTTGTGTTAAAGAAGAAATAGCAAAACATATTAAAAAATATATAGACAGACTAAGAACACATGAAAATAACTTAGCCTTAAGTTTGGTAAATAATAATAACAACGTCAGAAGACTTAAAAGATTTAATGTGCTAGATCTCCCCGACAGGTTTTAAGTATTAAAACATGTTATGAGTAGGGTATGTAGTAGGGATTAATGAATAACTATTGCCTCTGTTAATTTAAAATTAATTATAAAATTTACTTATTGTCATACTTTTTTAAGACAGATTGTAAATAAGAAGAGAGAGAAAAAAAACATGCCTTTGATAACAGCCTGGCGTGGTAAAAAATACTTACAATCAATTTTTACTTTGACCATGTGTCCTAAATCGATATATTCTTTCATAAATTTAAAATAATCCACCTTAAGGTGTTTTAATTTTTTTTTCCAAGCATATATAATAAAAAGAGGCTTGGATTGCTTCTGTGAATCCCCTAAAGTGACATCTTGTTTAAATTAAATCGTATCGTCTGCTTCTTTTGTTGTAGTTGTTGGTACAAAAGCTTTCTTTCTTTTCCTTTGTTTTATTGTGTGTCTGTCCAATTTCTATCGGTGGCTGTGGATAGTTAATGCCGTTACCAGCACTTAACTTGTGTCAAACAGCGCTTAGCACTCCTCTCGCCCTGCGCTCAGCGCAAACGGGAGGAGGGTATTGTTATTTTAGAAATGGACGAAAAATCATCGGCTCATATCTTATCTACAGATAAGCGGGATTTTGAGGAGTTGAGAAAAATTGCTGGCGCTAGCCCTGTACCAACACGATCCCAAATATTAAACATAATTGCATTAACATCTAATAACTTGGGCTCATTGCAAAATTCAACTCAATCTTACACATCAGTAACAACAAGTAATACCACTAACGTTACCTCCAATATTACTAAGTCTCAAGCTAGTGGGGTCACCTACAATAACGTGTCCTTCCTGCCCAATGTTGTGACAATGTCCCCGCGGAAAAAATTTCTAAGCAATAACCGAGATGCAGCCCTGGTTGAAGAAGAGAAACTTTTGATGAATGGATCAAGACTTGACCAAAACGGAACCTAGAGCAGATGACATTTACCTTAGTGCAAAACAGTCCTCAAATATGCCCGCCTAGCTGTTGGCTTGGTGTCCCGAATATTACAATCTCCACGTTTTCGAACGGGCTCTAAATTCGTGCGCTGGTGTGAATAACTATACTAACAAAAACCTATACATTTTGTGTTTCACGGATAAGCACAGCCAATTCTGATGCTTTTTCTGCTGTTGTAAGGCATTTAATGGTAAAATGTCAGTTTTGGCATCATCAACTTAACGAAGACAAGCCATACCGAATAGTGCTTCGGGGAATGCAAAATAAAATTTTTACTTTATAATTATTAAAAAAAAAAAATTAATCCAGTCAACCTCGGCCAGAAGCTTTTCTTTGGAATTTTCTTGAACTGTATTTGTGTTAAATACACCAACTTTTGCAAGTGTAATAGTATCAATTAATAGTATTAATAGTATCAAATATTTTGCAAGTCGAATGTTAAAAATCTTAAACGATATTGTCATAATGGCAGTTCTTGTTTTAAAATGATCGGAAGGTGATTTTATCTCTTTAAATAAAATAAATAAAATTCCACAGCAGCCGATATGCCGACAGACTTAGCGGCCACCCCAACAAGTTGGCGAATGATCTTGTCGACCCTATTATCTTCCGACGTCTGGAGAGAACTCCTTAAACGTAAAATAGCGTAATCTCTCCACGGTGCATTTGTATACACTATAATAAGGGAACAGAATTCATAATACCTTTTAAGCTACACATTAGGTCAAGTTCAAAAGGAACTGAACGGTTCCTACTGACTAATGAATAATAATAAATGATTTATACTTAAAAAAAAATGTTAAACGATTTGGAATTTATAATAAATTGTTGGTTATTGTTTTCAATGAAGTCATTTATTTATTCGGTATTAAATGAAATCGTAATCCGGAGTTCCAGCGAACCATATCCAAACAGTGCCTAACTCATTTATTTAATATAAATTTAATAAATTTATTATTATTTATTCATTTATTTGATCTAGTTGATATCAGCTGTGACAAAATTAATTCGATTAATTATAGTTCGTAAGTTAATTCCCATTGTGACCTGTTATTTGTATCCTTTTTTATATATCCTGATTCTAGATCGATTGTTTCTTTATAAAAAGTTAAATTAGTTACGTGAATTAAGTTGGCATATGAATTATAAGTAAGAACATTCTTTTTGTCTTTGAACAGGAAAAATTCGTGATTGCTGTAATCAATTATTTCTAAAGTGGCTATCATTAGGAATGGTGTTAAAAGTAATAAGTAATAAAATAATAATTTTCTGTAGTTTTAAAAGAAATATATTATTTGTTAAAACTTAATGTTGTCTTTGTGAATAATTCTGTTTCTACTATTGATTATTATTTTGTTAAGTAAGTTTTCCTTAACAACCTGCTTCTTATATATTGTTTTTAGCTTATTTCTTTTCAAAAACCATTTGGCCTAAATGATTTTTATGTGTTTCCATTTCTTCATTATGTGTTGCTAACATTTTTTCTTGAGTGTTCTTTAGAATTTTTGAAATGTTTTTGTGTTTAGTTTTATTAAATAGAATATTAAAAGGTTTTTGATTTATCGTCGAATGAATGCTCTGATTGAATTCTTTCGTTGCAAATGGTACAATTTTAATAATATATAATCTATTGATTTGTTTGTAATTTTGGCCTTGTAAGCTTGGCCTTCTCGTTCTCCTCCTTCTTTATAAATACACGAAGCTTCACCACTACTGCTCTAGCTTGGCTTTTTCGTCCATCGCGTTCCAGATCCAAGGGGCACATCTTTAGATCCTCCTGTATACTAGTTACACCTACGGGAACCTTATTGTGGATCACTATCGCCTTGTTGTCGCTCCTCTGCTTCCCTTACTTGCTTTGAGAAGCCACTTGAAGCTCGATTCCTCGTCTCTCCTGATGCACAACTGCAATCCGCCTTCCACCAAAACTAATTCACGCCTTGCACTTTGTCCAGATGACCACAGTCCACAATCCTGTCTTTTGATTTCGTCGAAAATTCTTTTGTCTTCTTGACCACTTTTTTTTTGGTAATCTCGATTGCTAACATTTATTGACCTTTTTTTTGTGGGATCTGTTAAAAGAAGTGCTTTTAGGAATCTATACCATTTTACCTCAACGAAACCTGTTTCACATATTTCCGACACGTATTATATAGTAGCATATGTGCCATAGTATAAGACCACATATACTTACACACACACACACATACATAACCATATAGGAACAGCCATACACAAAATCATAGAATGCCTTAGGATATAAGTCATAAAATCATGTATCCAATAAGAACCCAAATTCTGGTGACAATAACAAATGCAGCCTACCCTAATGTAAACATTAACATCCGCTGCCGAATCAGTTATTCCCACCAAAGGGTCAAAACGGCTTACGCAGCTCAAGTTCTCGGCTGATCAGTACCCATGAGTGATCCACTCAAGAAGGCACCCAATCCAACAGACATAAACATCCGCTGCCGCATTCGCGACTCCCACCAGAGGGTCAAAACTGCTAACACAGCTTTAAGGGTCAAAACTTTCCACGTAGCTCAAACTCGGCTGATCTATATCCATGCGCAATCCACTCAAGAGAGCGCCTAATTAACGTAAACATAAATGAGAGCCTATGTACGCTCAATATGAAGAAGTAAATAAGCTCAGCCAAGGGTTTGCTAAGCGTTCGCTTTGCAAATTAGATTTAGATTTTATTCAATTGTGTAAGACGTGAATTTGTCTCCGACATTCGCTTAAGTTTTTGATCAATAAAATCCTTTTTTTTTTTAAACCAACAAACCGCGAAGTTGTAATTGGCGCAGTCGGTAGGATCCGCGTGTGAACATAATCTCTTAGAGCTAATAGATTAGTTCGAGATTAATAAAGCGCAACTCGTGACGAACAAAGTTTCGCTTGTGCTTCAGTTTATACAAAGCAGATCCGCAAAAGAACTTATGTGACAAAATATTTGTGAACAGTTATCTAACTCTCGATGTTGGATAATATTAATACAAATATAAATTTAAAAACTGCAAGTGACCATTAAAGTGTGAACCACCAAAATAAAGAAAAGGTGTGACTGTTACCAGGTCAGTGTTGTGTAGCCCATCTAGCATTGATTGGACTGCTACAAAGGTGTGCGAATTAAAAAAAAAAAAAAAATTAAAACCCCGGTATCAATCTACCAAGTGATTCAAAGAAAAATCAACAATAGCCAACAACATGGCACAATCCAGAGAACAAATTATGATTCTATCTGAATTACATTTGAATCAGGCTTTGGGCCAGATTCGTCACATCTCAACATTTGACGGTTCCACAAGAGAACTGGCATCATTTGTGAGACGTGTGGACTTCGTGATGTCCCTATACCCTACAACAGACAAGAGGCAACATAGTGTACTCTACAGTGCCATCGAGAGGCAGCTGTCCCAACATGCACAAGAAGTATCCCAGCTACAACAGTGCAACACTTGGGCTGAACTACGATCAGTCCTCATTGATGAATTTAAAACCCAAATCCCATACGAAGAGTTGCTAAGAAGACTTTACAACACCTACTGGAGTGGTAGTATTCGTAAGTTTGTAGAAGAACTAGAAAATAAGATGTTCGAAATTTCAAGTAAATTATCACTAGAAAATAATTATACAAATACAACTCTTTATACCGCCGCAATGGCTAATACCATTAAAGATGTAATTTATAAAAGAATTCCAGACAGAATGTTCATGACATTAGCAAGATATGACATTACAACAACAACATTATTAAGACAAGTAGCTCAAAGGGAAGGCCTTTACGATACAATTGTATTAAATACAGAAAAAGCTAAAGCTAAATTAAACAGTCCATCTACACCACAAAGCAGTAGTAAAAATAATGATTCTCAGAAGAATAAAGGAAATAATAATGACCAATGTATAAAACCTTATTACATTCAAGCACAGCAAAGTCAAAATCGAAATAATTATACAAGTAATAATTCAAAAAAAGTTGAAAGCAACCAAGCGACATACAATGAGTTCAAACAAAAGTTAGAACAAGGTAGAGCGCAAAACGCTCTAAATTTTCAAAAACCCACATCTTATTCTACTACTAACCAACCCCAAAAAAGGCAGCGTGAAAGTTCTAGTGGTCAGTCTAAAATGGATACCAGTGAAAATTTTCATCAACTTGCCTCGGGATCGGAATCAGAAGTAGAAGAAGAACATACCCATTCATACAAATAACCATGAACGATATCAAACTCAAATGTTTGATTGACACAGGTTCATCAATAAATTTGATGAGTAAAAAATTTTTCAATTGTCCGATCAACTCAAAAGCTCCATTAGATGTACACACAATAAACGGTCACATTATTTTAAAATCAAAAATTACATTAAAACCTAGTAAATTATGTTCGACAAAGCAAACATTTTATTTACATAAATTCTCAGAAAAATACGACATTTTGTTAGGCAGGGAATATTTGGAAGATTCCAAAGCAACTATATGCTATACATCCAATACAGTCACTTTAAATAAATACACATTTAAATTGCGACTTGAAGATATTAACGAAGAAGAGGAAACACCTAAAGAGAGTTTAAAAGAAAACTTATTAGATTCCCCAAATATTGAGTATGTCAATTATGTAATTGACAACGAACTCAATGAAACAAATGAATTTCGACTTGATCATCTAAACGATGAAGAGAGGAAAGCCCTCACCAGTGTCTTATACGAGTTTAGTGACATACAGTACAAAGAAGGTGAAAATTTGACCTTCACAAGTACAACTAAACATGTCATAACAACTAAACACGAAGACCCAATTTACAGACGTCCATATAAGTACCCACAAAGCTTCGACGAAGAAGTCGAAAACCAAATGAAAGACATGATTCGACAAGGAATCATAAGAAAATCGAATTCTCCATATTGCTCTCCTGTTTGGGTAGTACCCAAAAAGCCAGATGCATCGGGAAAATCGAAATTTCGCATAGTCATTGACTATCGCAACCTCAACGAAATAACCGTTGATGACAAATACCCAATACCAGTAATGGATGAAATATTGGATAAGCTTGGAAATTGCCAATATTTTACAACCATTGACCTCGCAAAAGGTTTTCATCAAATACAAATGGATGAAAATTCTATAGCGAAGACAGCTTTTTCAACCAAAAATGGTCATTTTGAATATACTCGAATGCCATTTGGTTTAAAAAATGCACCCGCAACTTTTCAACGTTGCATGAATAATCTCTTAGCAGATTTAATATACAAAAACTGTCTCGTATATATGGATGACATAATTGTGTACTCCACTTCATTGGAAGAACACATAATGTCTTTGCGAAAGGTATTCTTAAAGCTCAGAGAAGCAAATTTAAAATTACAGCTAGATAAATGCGAATTCCTAAAAAAGGAAACTGAATTCCTAGGGCACATAATTACAACAGATGGTATTAAACCAAATCCCGCAAAAATTAAAGCCGTAGTTAATTTCCCTATACCAAAGTCCACTAAGGAAATAAAATCATTTCTTGGTCTTTGCGGTTTTTACCGCAAATTTATTCCAAACTTCGCTAAAATAGCAAAACCAATGACATTACGACTAAAAAAAGGCTCAATAATAAATATCAAAGATTCAGACTATTACTTAGCTTTTGAAAAATTAAAAGTGTTAATAACGTCCGATCCCATATTAATACACCCAGATTTTAAAAAGTCTTTTTCATTAACTACTGATGCTAGCAATTTTGCTATAGGCGCGGTATTATCGAAAGAGCATAAACCTATATGCTATGCTAGCAGAACTCTGAACGAACATGAAGTTAATTATTCCGCAATAGAAAAGGAACTCCTTGCTATTGTTTGGGCCACTAAATATTTCACGTCCTATTTATTTGGTAGAAAATTCGGGATCCATAGTGATCACAGGCCATTGGTTTGGCTTGATTCAATTAAGGAGCCAAACATGAAACTTCAGAGATGGAAAATCAAATTAAATGAATTTGACTATCATATCAAATACCTCCCTGGTAAAGAAAACCATGTAGCAGATGCTCTATCGAGAGTAAAAATTGAAGAAAACTTCCTAGGAGAAACCTCCAGTAACATTTCGTTACCAACACAAGCTACTATTCACAGTGCTCAAGAAGATAACCAATCTTATATTTCCTTAACGGAAAGACCAATTAATTACTACAACAGGCAGATAGAATTTATAAAAGACGATAATAATAACGTAGAAACTAAAAGATACTTTCATAAAACAAAAATTAAAATTCATTACATAGAAATGACAAATGTCCATGCCAAGGAATTAATTAAAGAATACTTATGTACCAAATGAAGCGTAATTTTCTTTCATAACGAAATAGATTTCCTTACATTTCAAAACGCTTACATAGAAATTGTCAGTCCGAATAACATAACTAAAATTATGAAATCAAACATCAAATTAAAAGACATTGAAACATATTCAGAATTTAAAGAAATAATTATAAAAAGTCACAGAGAACTTTTACACCCAGGAATAGAGAAACAAACTAACCTTTTTAAAGAAAAATATTATTACCCAGACTACCAAAAGTTAATACAGAACATTATTAATGAATGCGAAGTATGTAACATATCCAAAACAGAACATAGAGATACTAAACTAAGATATGAGTTAACACCAGAAACTTTTAATCCCAGAGAAAAATATGTTATAGATTTTTATTTAATCAATAATAAAACGTTCCTGTCATGCATTGACATTTATTCAAAATATGCCGCTTTGATTGAAGTCAGTAGTAGAGACTGGCTGGAAGCAAAAAGAGCTCTCCTTAAAATTTTCAATGAAATGGGAAAACCGTCAGAAATAAAGGCCGATAAAGATTCAGCTTTTATATGTTCCGAGAATAGGGAATATAAATATCACAACAAGTAAAAATGGAATTTCTGACATTGAAAGATTCCATAAAACACTCAATGAAAAGTTAAGAATCATTAATAGTGAGTCCGACCCAGAAAATAAGATAACACAATTTGAAACTATTCTCTATGTATATAACCACAAAACTAAACACAATACAACTGGGAGAACACCAGCTGATATTTTCCTTTATGCAGGAACACCTGCATATGACACCCAAAAAGAGAAACAATCAAAAATATATAAGTTGAATAAAGATAGACATACCTATGAAGTAGATACTAGATATAAACAAGCACCATTGGTAAAAAGTAAAACAACTAACCCATTTAAGAAAACAGGACACGTAGAACAAATAGATGAGAAACATTACGAAGAAACAAATAGAGGAAGAAAAGTTGAACATCATAAATCTAAATTTAAAAAACAAAAGAGAATTAATAAAAGTAAATACAATTCCAGCTCAACTCCCGAAAATCAAGTGGGGTCCGATTAAACAGTTATTCATAATAACACTCATAATATGTTTCATCCGTGCCGTCCGTGGTCAAAGCCTAGAGGTGAACCCGATACAAGCTAAAAATGGATATCTTATATTTAAAACAGGGTCATTTAATATACCTATAAACTATGAATATCACTATTTGTCCGTAAACTTAACAAAGACCGAACAAACTTTTGCAAATTTAATTAAACAAGCTGAAGAATATGGTACTATAGCCCAAATCCAATATTTAACTGAAAAATTAGACAGAGAAATGAATGGAATAAGAATAATAAAACGCAATAAACGTGGTTTAATTAATATTATAGGTACCGCATATAAATACCTTTTTGGCACTTTAGATCAAAATGACAAAGAAGAATTAGAACAAAAAATATACGATCTTTCTGAACATAGTATTCAAATTAATGAATTGAATGAAGTTATAGAAGTAGTCAATAGAGGCATTGAAGTAATCGACCATTTAAGCGCAATAAGTGAAGGTGACAGAAGACTAGAACTTTTAGTATTTAATTTACAACAGTTTACCGAATACATTGAAGATATAGAACTTGGTATGCAATTAACAAGACTTGGTATTTTTAATCCCAAATTATTAAGACATGATCCATTATCACATGTAAATTCCGAAAAATTGCTAAATATAAAAACTTCTACGTGGTTAAAATCAGATGCAAATGAAATACTTATTATTTCCCATATTCCTAGAGACATTATAAAAACTGCACTTTTTAACATCGTACCATATCCAGACAAAGATAATAATATACTTATAGAAAATGTAAATGATAAATATTATATTCAAGATAATCAAGTTTACAAACAAAACTCAGGAAAACCAATAATAAACAAATGTATTACAGGAATATTAAATCAAATACCAACAGAATGCAGATATTCAAAAACACATAACAATATTGGAATAACTTATGTAGAACCAAACATAATTTTAACTTGGAAATTATCAAAAATTGTATTAAATCAAAACTGTATAATTAATAGAGAAATTATAATAGAAGGAGACAATATAATAAAAGCTTTTAATTGTTCTGTTCAAATAGAAAACATATTAATTACAAGCACAACACTAGACTACACACAAACGGTCTATATCAATAACAATGTAACAAAATTAGAACCATTATCATATCTAAATGCTAAAGAAATAATTAAAGAACACACTAATACATACAACACATTACAAATTATTACATTAACTATACTTGCTATTATAATACTTACACTTATACTATATTTTATTTATAAATATAAAGGCATTCCCAAAAAACTAATTGTTAAATATAAAAAAGAGAATCCAAAACAAATAGAACAACAAAATAACACAACAACAGAAAATATAAATACAGTACTTGATACTAATCCTGTATTGTATCCTAGAATATCCGCCTGAGGACAGGCTAAATTTAAAGGATGTGGAAGTAGCATATGTGCCATAGTATAAGACCACATATACTTACACACACACACACACATACATAACCACATGGGAACAGCCATACACAAAATCATAGAATGCCTTAGGATATAAGTCATAAAATCATGTATCCAATAAGAACCCAAATTCTGGTGACAATAACAAATGCAGCCTACCCTAATGTAAACATTAACATCCGCTGCCGAATCAGTTATTCCCACCAAAGGGTCAAAACCGCTTACGCAGCTCAAGTTCTCGGCTGATCAGTACCCATGAGTGATCCACTCAAGAAGGCACCCAATCCAACAGACATAAACATCCGCAGCCGCATTCGCGACTCCCACCAGAGGGTCAAAACTGCTTACACAGCTTTAAGGGTCGAAACTTCCCACGTAGCTCAAACTCGGCTGATCTATATCCATGCACAATCCACTCAAGAGAGCGCCTAATTAACGTAAACATAAATGAGAGCCTATGTACGCTCAATATGAAGAAGTAAATAAGCTCAGCCAAGGGTTTGCTAAGCGTTCGCTTTGCAAATTAGATTTAGATTTTATTCATACTTCAATTGTGTAAGACTAGAATTTGTCTCCGACATTCGCTTAAGTTTTTGATCAATAAAAATACTTTTTTTTATAAACCAACAAACCGCGAAGTTGTAATTATATTTATGTTTGAGGTTGCTTCTATCGATAAATTGATAAATATCTGCTATACATAAAATGCCTCTAACTTGGATATTGAAATTTTCATTGTTTGTAATTTAGTTATTTTCGTATTCTTTTATCTATTGTATCTATCTTTTTGATATTTTATTCATGCATATGAGATATTGGATTAGATTTTATATTTGCGACAACTGAAATGTATGTACGTATGTACACAAACAAATATGTTCCAAAATATATTAAGCGCTCCGCGCTGAGAACGTCCAGCAGCGGTATTCAAACACTGTGTCTCCGGAGTGCCGCATTGCAATGCATGGATTGATTAGTCGAAGTGCCTACCACGACTTTATGGCGTGATGCATTGGAGATAGGGTAGACTGAGTGACACTAGAATAACAATATTTTGGAGCATTTACATACATCTTATTCAGCCAAAGTCATAAATATACTAAATAATTAAAGCAAATAAAAGGAAATTATTATAACTACTGTAATTTAAAACATAAATTTTCCAAAAGAAGACATTGTGAGGAGTCTTAAATCTCCCCACAAATCTTGTGTAGGGGAGTGGCCTAGCAACAGCCGCGATGCACGGCAAAGCGGAGAGACACGTGAATTAACGGTACCGCATTGGACATTGGACTCCAACGGATTGGGGTAACGGTGCGTGCACAAAGAAGACGCACCGTGAACTAACGGTACCGCTCTGGACCTTGGACTCTAGCGGACCAAGGGCGAAGAGGTCGAACGGTAACGGTGCGTGCGCAAAGAGGACTCACCGTGAATTAACGGCACAATATGTGGACCTTGTACCCGAGCGGGCCGTGCGCAAAAAGGGAAATAACGGGATCCCTGCGGCCTATAAAGGGTCGGCGCGAGCATGGATGCGGTGCAGTCAGTGAGACAGCAAGATCGCGCGTGTACGAAGATAGTGCGTCGGAACAGAAGGAGTTCGGGAGTGAGAACGCGCGGTCAAGTCAGAAGAAAAGAAACAGTGAAAGCATCGGTCGGCAAAAAGCCCGAAGGACACGGAAGGACGATCACGGGAAGAGATCCTGGGAGTTGAGGAGAAGGATCTGTCGTGTCAGAAAGGGTCAGTGGAGTCAGTGGCCAGCAAAGGTGGTCCCAGGCCGAGCGTTGCCTCGCCCATACCATAACATCCTAAACCCGTTCCGGCCGGCAAAGGGACCTTCAGAAGGGAAGGCAAGAACTTGGCGTGCTCGTAAGGGTCAGTGGAGTCAGTGGTCGGTACAGGTGGTCCCAGGACGAGCGTTGCCTCGCCCGGGGACGCTGCACCCTGCCCCATAACATATCCTAAACCCATACCGACCGGCAGTTGGTCTTCCAGAGGAGACGACAACGACGTAGCGGGTTCGAAAGGGACAGTGGAGTCAGTGGTCGGCAAAGGTGGTCCCAGGATGAGCGTTGCCTCGCCCGAGGACGATACACCCTGCCCCATAACATCCTAATCCCGGCCGGGCCGACTCGTCGTCCGTGTCTAGGAGCAAGCAGGACCACGGAGGCAAGGCGCCGCAGAAGCAGCGAGATCGCCGGACGCGTTATCTATAAGACAGCAAAATAAACGACTATAATAAGAACCCATTGCTTTTCCTTGGTCGGGCAATCACACAAATCATAAATTTGGTGGGACGAACGCACAAAAAATAAGAAAATCAGTTCGTTACAACATTACATTGAGAAATAAATATTTCATAAAAATAATTCGAAGAAGAAAATAAATATTTATAAAATAAATAAAATATAATAAAAATAAAAATAGAAACGGTTTATTGCAAAATTCATATCAGAAACACTAGAATTATTCTAGTGTCTTTGCTTTGGTCATATCTTGAGGCACGAAGTGCAGACACAAGCACTCAACAATTATTGCCTTGTTAATTTTTCACACGCCGCAAGCTGAAACTCTAATGACAAATATTCTAATATAAAGTCATTTTTGAAATTTATTTTGTGATATTATGATTTAGCTATTACTATTTCTAAGCTATATTTCAATAATAATTACATTAAGGCAATGCAAAACAAGAATTTTTCGCATGGTGCGAATTGATCAAAAATAATATAGATTTAAAGTTGTTCTTAAACTTCTAAGGTGAAGGGCATATTTTGTCAAATTTACAATGTATGAGCATACGTGTGCACACATACAGTTGTCTGCTATCACTGTATGCGTAGAAAAGAGCTGTTCGCTGTAGCGCTCTCCGCTCTCTCGCTCTCGAACAAAAATTCAAGAGAGAGCCTGGAGCCACCTCTAGAGCAAAAAAATCGTGTGCCACATAATCGTACGACGTTACGCATCTTGTTATTCTAGTGTCTTTGTTGGTGCTAAGATAGTCGCAAGCAGCTTGGCCTTCTTTCAGTAATCGAGGGATACAGCCGTTTTTTTCCAGCTCATCAGACCGTCTTGCCAATAGATTAATAGTTTCCAAGAAGAGTATACACTCAAAGGCAAGATAATAACAAGATGCGTAACGCCATACGATTTTTCGGCGCACGATTTTTTCGCGTGGCTCTAGAGGTGGCTCCAGGCTCTCTCAAATTTTTCAGAAAAGGGAGGAACAAACTGTCGAAAATATGAAGATAGGCCAATAAACGGTCTCAGTTGTGTAACTGTTTGTGGCGGCGGCAATGCAACCAATGCTTGAATCTTGTGGGGATTTCGCCTTATTTCACCATTCTCAATTTTATAACCAAATATTCAGCACTCGTCTTTAGGAATGAGCACTTGTTCATGTTAAACGAAAATCCCGCACTAGATAATCTGTTCAACACGTCCCTCAGTCTAACAAAGGCCTCCTCCTTTGTGCCAGCTACGACTAAAACATCATCTATTTAGACAACAGCATATGAGTATGCCACCTCACCTAATGCTTTCATTATGGCTAGCTGAAACACAGATGAAGCATTCTTCAAGCCAAAGGGTATTGCTACAAATTTATATTGTCTTTCTGTTGTGACTAAGGCTGTGCGTTCTATCGATTCTGACTTTATAGGTATCTGATAGAAGCCGCTCGCCATATCGAGGCTAGAAAAATTCTTGCTTCCACATAGTCTATCAATTTGATCTGATATCAAGGGCAAAGGATACTTATTTTGAATTATTAAATTGTATTTGAATTCAGTTCACGGTAGTCTATGCACAAACGATCACTACCATCCTCTTTCTTCACTAACAGCATTGTACGTGCAAATGGGGAGCAGCTTGGACGAATAACGTTTGAGGCTAAAAGTTTCTGAATTTTATTTCTCACCAACAACTTTTCATCGTTACTCAGTCTATACGGGCGCCTCATTACGGTTTTACTGGCATCAATTATACGGATATCTAATTCACCCGTGGTAACTCGGCTACTTGGTATACCATTTATAAATTTCAGTGCATAGGATTTTAATACTTCTGCAAGTTCAGCTTTGTCGGACTCAGTCAAGTCAATATCCCTATTTATAGAATCCATATAACTCGTATTAGTAATGCTAGACAGTATATTGACAGTATTAATTTTATACAAAACAAATTCGTTGGCACTAATAGTTACGTCAAAGCCTTGACCTAAAATCTCACAGCCAATCAACACATCGTACTTCAAATATTTGTCCATGACTACATAGAACACGAATTCTAAGGAAAAATTACAAATCTTCACGGTAGCTAGAATTTGCATTGTGCATGTGACGGAGCCTTCACCTATACCATTCATAATTACAGTATTATTTTTCCCATGAACTTATCTGCTAATTTTTCTTTCAATAAGGAACACTCAGCTCCGGAATCAAAAAGTATGGAACGGGCTCTCCCATTTGGTACAAATTCCCTCTTCGATCAACAACGGCACACATGGCTTGACGATGTTGTGCACCTTGTTGCAATAGCCCCAGCTGTCCACACTTGTAGCATTTTATGGTTGAGATGTCCCTCTTTGGAGTAGAGTGGCTGTGTGTAGGGTTACTCTTTGCCATCTTCACTTCTCCAGCCAATCTGGTTCGGCACTCTGCGAACTTATGGCCAGGTTTGCCACAATAGTGACACTTCATGCGCGATGATAATTTCTACTTCTTACGCTCTGGAGCATTAGCATAGTCTGGTGACTTTTGGTCATTGCGTTTACCAAAAGCAAAGGCACGCAATTTTTTTTTCCAATTCGCTTCGTGTCTGGATATTCGTTGTGAATAATATACGCTGAAGTCGGTAGTCAAGTTGAGCTACATACGCGAGCACGACCGATACATCAATTTCTTCATTGCTCACTTCTTTTTACTTCGAGAGCAATGCCGTTACTTGTTTGCTGGCATATACAGACAAACACTCATTCGCCCTTGGGCCATCGTTATACATGTTTAACAAAGTGGCTGCCGGCGTCTCTACACTGTCATATCGTTGTGTAAATAATTCTCTGAATTCTGGCCACTTAATTCCACCGTAGCAAATCTGGGATAACCATTGGGATGCTCCTCCTTCTAATGAGTTGCTTAGTGCCATAACCAAAGCGCTTCCTTCCAACACATTTTCTGTCATAATTATATCGCCATTTTTGCGCCATGCAGCTGCATCTGCATTTGCAGTGTCTGGGCTAAACTTCGGTAGCGTCACTTTGCTTTTTGTTGCGTCTCCATTTTGGAATTCTGCATAGATTTAATTAACTCCATGAAACTTTTGCTTTGCGATTCCAATAATGCACGCCACTGATTACTGGAGAGGTCTTGGGAGTAGGCCGATCGCACTTCTGATGTCGGAGAACCCGAGCGCGACTTTTCATTCACTTTCGCGTCCATATTGATCAGCACAGCAAGTCGCCTGTGTGTTGTTCCTTCGGCAGTTCTCACCAGACTGATTTACTCAGGCGTCGCCCTCTCGATGCTTTTCGTCTATTTATTAACTTCGCTTAATTGCTTCTTTCTTACTTCGTTTCCACGAAACTCTACCACAACAACCACAGGCGCCATGCTCATTTATATACATACACAAATAATGCCCACTCAATAACGGAACGCTTTCTGTGAATTTTATTGTTTGCTGCTCATTCTTAACATAACGGATCTATAACATAATTTCGGTTACATACAAATAATAATTCAAGGAATACGCTAAATCTACTCAATCTCCGACATATATATAGTGACATATCCAAAAGTTTTTTTTTTTTTTTTTTTTATTTAATTTTGATTCTGGTTACTGGGAACGCACAAGTCTTTAAGAAAGGGGAAAAGGCACAAAGGTCGCAGACAGACCAAATATCATCCTCTCACGGTGCTGGTGCCTAAGCAGAGGCTCTGGTGTCCGAGTCGAGGCGGTACAAACCTCCATCCGTAAAAGCCAGGGGGAAATCCGTGACCTACGTGGGAACCCCTTTTTAAGGCTGGTACTTCGCCTAGGTAACCTTAGGCCATCCTTCAGTTGAGGGACAGCGCAGTGGGGGGCAGTTCCCCTGATCGCAACGACCCGTTCAGGAGGAGCTCCCGACTTTCGAGATCCCCCACCAGAGGAGCCGGTAACCCGACCCATGGTGACGGAATCTCGGTCCCGTCGGTGGTGAGCACGCAGGCCCCCAGCCGCCGTTGACTAGCGACTGCAGCGATGCTGTAGAGGTGGAGAAATTGGCTCCTACAGCATCTACGACCGCGACAAGTCAGAAGACGATGCACCACATCGCCGTGCCATCGCAAAAGACGGGAGGGAAGTCCCCAGCTGGTTCCCCTCATCGGTCTTCGGATCTGACCACTGCTCTCCAGAACGAGGACCTGAGGGGCATACTTACCAGGATGAATGGCAAGATCAGCACCCTGCTATCCGCATTCAAGACCCAACGGCACGTGACACGAGAGACAAAGGGCATAGCTTCCGAACTCTCAGCCCTTAACAACAGGGCGATAGAGCTGTACGAAGGTACTACTAGCGAGCACCGCTTGAAGAGCAGCGCTACCCAGACGGAGGTACAAAAGCCTACCAAAAAGGCTCCACAAAATGCGCAGGTACCCAAGGTGCAAGTGCCAAAAGTCCAGGCGCCCAAGCCGAGCAACCCTACGTTGGGTGGCAACGGTGAAGAAAAGACGACATCCATACCTAACGAGTCCAAGCCAGGCAGCTACGCATCTGTCGCCAAGAATGCTAAGATCGGAAACGAGCCTTAGCGAACTGGGCAGTCACGTGCGAAAAATCGGGAGAACGCAAAAAGGTGAGCTGTCGCTTGAGGTAGAGGGGAAAGCTTCGGAAAGCGTTCCCAAGTTTAAGAGCGACCTGAAAGCGGCGCTCAATGACTTGGCCTCTGTGCGCACAGGAGCGCAAAGAATAGCTCTATCTTGCAGCGGATTGGACGAGGCTACGACAGCAGAGGAGCTCCACAGCTGCTTGGTCGCCCAATTCCAGGGCCTGCAGATAAATCCTGAAGATATCAGGGGCCTTCGCAGAATGCGGGATGGCACGCAAATAGCCTCAGTGATGCTGAACGCGAACGTTGCGATACCAGTCCTTAAACAGGGCACCATAATCGTTGGATGGTCTAGATGTCGTATCACCCAGGACGCCCGACCCACGAGATGCTACAGGTGTCTCGGCTATGGGCATCGATCAGCAACCTGCAAGGACACTGACAGGGCAGACTGCTGTCTTAGATGCGGTGAGCGTGGGCACAAGACAAAGCGGTGCGTTGCAGCACCAAAATGCCTGATCTGCAGCAGCGAGGGTACCCGACGGGTAGCTTTGCGTGCCCGACCTACAGAGCGACACTAAAAGATGCCAAGAGCCACCTTAATGCACGCTCATATTAGCGTAGTACAGCTCAATGTCAATCATTGCGCAGCAGAGCCTCCTGGCCCAGACTGCGGCTGAGCGCAATGTAGACATCATACTCCTAAGCGAACCCTACGTCTCTGGTAGTGGACAATCGTCCATGATCCTTGACGAGACAGGTAAAGCAGCTATTAAATGCTGCAGCTCTCTCCACGTCCAGGAACTGGCTGCTTTACCCATGCGGGGTATCGCTTATGCGAAGTTAAAACACGTGCACATGTACAGCTGCTACGCTCCGCCGAGCGACACCCCCGATCAGTTCGAGGAGTTTCTGGAGGCGCTCGTGGACCATGCGAGAGGGCGAAGCCCGAAGGTCATTGCCGGCGACTTTAATGCCTGGGCAGTGGAATGGGGCAGCAGGACATTCAACACCAGAGGCCGAGCTGTGATTGACGCCATGGGAATGCTGGACCTCATACTGCTGAACGACGGACGGAAGCCGACGTTTAACAACGATAGGGGTACGTCCTTTATTGACGTTACCTTTGTCAGCTGAGGGCTAGTAGAAAACAACAACTGGATGGTCCATGACGTCATGACGCTGAGCGACCACGCCCTGATCTCCTTCAGTCTCTCCCCGGAGGGCATGCCCAGGAGACGGCAGAGTAGAACAGCCGGGAAAGCATGGGACGGAAGATCAAGGCTCTCAGCCTAATGCGGAGTGGCGCTTCCAGGCAAGAGGCACACGAGTGACTATTAGGTGAATGGCAGAGCAGATGGCAAACGTCGCGACGGGGGAGGTGGACTTATCAGCTCATCCCAGATCATCTACTCCGGTTCCGTCACGTAGAGTCAGCCCAATGCTTGTTCTGCGTCGACGCTCAAGAAACAGAAGAACATGTGCTAATGCACTGCTCCAGGTTCACGGCGGAGAGAGAGGAGCTAAAGACGCTGTCAGGTACCCCGTTCAGCCCTAGTGGCTTGCTCGCGGCTATGTTGGCGAACAGCGGGGCTTGGGAGCGTGGACACAGCATTATCATTAATATGATGAAGCGTGTCCGATCAGACGAGATGGCCAACAGAGTGGATGTCTAAACCCAAACTGGTGTCCTGGGTGACGGCGGGTGAAGAATTCTTCCTCAGCGTTCCCGGCTCGTCGTAAAAGTCGTCTAAAGGGTGGAAGGAGGAGCCCCCATGGACTACACTGAAGGGAGGGAGTGCGACCTGGCCTCACATCCTGCTCACCGAAATCATACCTTGATCGGCAGTCCCGGTGAGCGAGCAAGGACTAAAGAGCACGCGGAGGTTTTTGTTTTAGTACGTAGGCATAATTCCAATAGGGCTTATGAATCGTGCATGCCACCTACGGACGGTAGGTGGTATCTTTAGAAGATTTTAATTTTCCTACCGTAAGTCGAATAATAAAAAAATAAAAAAAAATATCCATAAGTCCCTAAGACTTAAGCACATGCCCAAACACTAATACACATACTCAAATACACCCTACACTACTCCGGATGTACCCAACAAATACCAGATAAGAACAAGATTGTCATATGATCCTTGAGAGTGAAAAAACCTCAACTCCAGATAAGTCACCTACTGGTAGACTAAACATCCGTCCCCTAATTTAAACATTCCTTGCTTAAGCCCTCACCCCATCGTCACGTTCCCACGTTCAAAGCTCGGACTCGCAATCCCGAAAAACAAAAGTATCGATTTCACTAAACAAATTATAAAAATCTAAGAGCACTTGTATCCAAGAGCGAATGCACATGAATCCAAGAGAAACGCAAAGCTTTCTCTCTTCATTTCATCAGAACCCTAAAGTCTAAAGTCCATATCAGAAAAGCTCGATACCGAGGCTTGAACGTCAATCAAATCAGAATAATTAGTAGAGTTCAGTTTGAGACCTAATTGTAATCGGTCGGTGTTTTTCTCAAATAAAAATATTGTAATTATTTAGTGATATTCTTTTCACATATAAGTATTGCAAATATTTAATTGGCGCAGTCGGTAGGATCCAATAAAAAAAGTGTCCTTTTAGTACGGTACTGATCAACTGAAGGATACACTATACAACTAGCTATCCAAGATCAGCGAATTAAAACAGTGATTCTAAAAAACATTTTTTTTTTTGAGATCTTCAAAAGAATCTACGTGAAAGTAGTATTCAAAAGAAATGACCGTGTTGTCTGTAATATCTGAAAAAAAAAATTAAAAGAAAATACCGTGCGGTCGGAAACAAAATTAATTACAATTTTTAATTCCGAAACTTAAAACCAAATCTAAAACTAAATTAAAAACCAAAATAAAACTCCGTCTATCCAGAAACAAACACAAATAAACCATGGCGGTTCCACAACTTTCGGAAACCCACATAAATCAAATTAAGGAACTGAACTACTACGATGGCACACCTGGCAAGTTGTTTGGATTCGTTAACCAGGTCGAACAGCTACTTCACTAATACCCCACCCAAGATGCCAGGCAAGCACACGTTATATGCGGCGCAGTAAAACGGTTACTAGTGATGCAGCATTAGAGGTCGTGACCCAATGAAGAGCAAATACATGGCTCATGTATGGCTCATGGGACACAAAGAAGGCACTGGCTATGGCATTCGAGGATCACAGGCCCTACATAACACTTAAAAAACAACTGGAGGATACATCATACCCCGGAAGCATCTGTAAGTTCATAGAGAAGCTCGAATCACAATATTGGATTATGTTTGACAAGCTAGAATTAGAAAGCGACCCTGTCGATAAATCAAATTACACTAAAATGTTAAATATAACTGTTAAGTCAGTAATAGATCGAAAATTGCCGGATAGAATTTATATGTCATTGGCACGCAAAGATATCGATACTATTAATAAATTAAAACAAGCTTCAATGGAGCTAGGCATTTACGACGCCGGCCCAGAAAATCAGCGTTCTAATAGATCAGAAGGGAACAGACGCAGGAACAGGGGAAATCATAGTCAAAGTAGTAATCACATATATTACAGTAACAGAAATCACAATTACAGCACTTATTATCCAGGAACGAATCAGAATAATAATACGCAACCTTAAAATTTGAATCAACCTACGACAAATCAAAGTTAGTATTCACCTTGTCTGATACCGGGTAATCAAAGGGGAAATTATTACAAATTTAGAAGGGATTTAACAAAAGCCCAACAAAACAGTCCGCTTAACAATTCTCTTAATTTCCAACCTTCAACCTCAAATAATACTAACGGTCAGGGGCCGGTAAAAAGGCAACGCGAGAGTCAAAGTGGCCAAAGCAGAATGGATGAAAATTTTCATCAAACTGCCTCGGACACTCAAGTGACACACGAGGACGTACCAGTCTCCATGTGGGAATAAGTTATCATAACAAAATTTACAAGGGAATGATCGACACAGGCTCATCAGACAATATCATAAGGGAAAATGTTGAAAATTTAGAAGAAAAAGAAGAAAATCTAACAGTCTATACCATTAAAGGGCCAAGAAAAGCATAATAAAGACTACTTCAGTATGTCTAGGTTCAAAAACCTTTAAGTTTTTGTATGGAGAAAAGAAGGGCGAGACCGCATCTAAATGCCTCGACCCAGAGCAAAAGGATGATTCTGCTCTAGTGGAGAAAATCAATCCAAAGATGCAAGAGGTTAAGACCGCACCTAAATGCCTCAAACCAAAGCATCAACAACAGAAGAAGGAGACCGCATTATCAAAATGACTCACTTCAAATGTTGTAAGTGACACAGTGGACAATGATGTAACACTTCTCGATCCCATGTCCGTTGACAACGATATAGTCAACTTCGCGATCAACAATGAGTTACGCGAATGTAACGAGTACAGACTCGAACATCTAAATGTAGAGGAAGTTGAATGTTTAAAGGAGGTTCTATACGAATATACATTCAGTACAAAGAGGGCGAAAATTTGAAATTCACAAGTACTATTAAACATGTCATCCAGACTTAGCATGAAGATCCAGCATACCGTAAACACTACAAGTACCCCCAAAGCGTTGACCAGGAAGTCAAAAAGCAAATGAAAATTCTATTGCAAAAACTGCTTTTTCAACTAAGCATGGGCATTATGAATATACACGTGTGCCTTTTGGCCTAAAAAATGATCCAGCTTCTTTTCAGAGATTTATGAATAATCTTTTGGAAGATTTGATCTACAAAGATTGTTTAGTCTATTTGGACGATATTATTGTTTACTTCACTTCATTGGAGTTGGAGAAAGTCTTTGAGAAACTGAGAGATGCCAACTTGAAGATGCAGCTAGACAAATTCGAATTCATGAAAAAGGAAACTGAATTCCTTTGACTTAGTGTCACAACAAATGGCATTAAACCAAACCCAAACAAAACTAATGCAAAAATTTTTCGTTAACTAAGACACCTAAACAGATAAGATCATTTCTTGGATTATGTGGGTTCTATCGCAAGTTCATTCCTAACTTTTCCAAGATAGTTAAACCCATGACCCTCAAACTAAAGAAAGGCGCAGTAATAGATATAAATGTAAAGACTACGTCGAATAATTTGAAAGTATAAAGGTTTTGTTTGATAACTTCAGTTCCGATATTAATATACCCAGATAATGTACCTATGGGTGCAGTGCTACTATTGAAATAGAATTGTTAGCTATAGTTTGGGCGACAAAATATTTCAGGTCATACCTATTCGGGAGGCCATTTGAAATAATGAGTGATCGATCACAAGCCATTGGTATGGCTCAATAATATCAAAGAGCCGAACATGAAATTACAAAGGTGGAAAATAAAACTTAATGAATTCGATTATAAAATCAAATATCTTCCAGGCAAAGAAAACTATGTCGCGGATGCTCTTTCCCGCACAAAGATAGAAGAAGTTATGGTTGGCGAAGTCGCAAACAGCGTAGACGCAACTATACATAGTGCTAACGAAGATAATTTAAATTATATATCCATAACGAAGAGACCAATTAATTTCTTCTCTAGACAAATAGAGATAGAAAAAGGCGACAGTGATACAACAAGTGTAAGCCACTTCTTTCAAAAACTAAAAATTAAAAAAATCTTTAAAGAAATGACACTTGAACTGTCCAAAAACCTCATTAAGGAATATGTGTGCACCACGAAAAGTGCAATTTACTTCCTTAATGATGAAGATTTTCTGATCTTCCAGAGGGCATTTATCGAAATCATAAGCCCTAACAATTTCACAAAACTATTGAGATGTAACACGAAGCTAATTGATATACTAACTTATGCGGAATTTAAGGATTTAATCCTAAAGAAACATAAGGAACTTTTACATCCAGGTATAGAAAAACCCTTGATTGGTTTAAAGAAAAATACTATCACCTGATAGTCAAAAGCTGATTCAAAATATTATCAATGACTGTGAAATCTGAAATCTGGCAAAAACAGAACATCGAGACACAAAATTGACGTATGAAACAACGCCAGAAATATTTAACACAAGGGTTTTCCCTGATACATTTTTTATCTCACTCGCACAAGGGTGTGAGTTTATTTCCCAGACTTCTATTGGATTTAACCAATACCTTCTCGCCGACTTCGAATACTCTGTGTTGTCGGGAGGCGTTTTCCCTGGTCCTGAGCGTGTTTTGTGCCTTAATGATTCTGTTCCGGACTTCCGTCTGTGGGTCATCTGGGTGCTCCTGCACGATGTCAACTGGTCGTTTGTCAACGACAGAGTGAATTGACTCATTATACTTGGCGGTTGCCAACAAAATAATTTCCACAGTATCGGTTATGCCCTTGTCGATTTTTAGGCAACGAGCAAGCTCCAAAAGGGTGCTATGAAAGCGCTCCACTTGCCCATTTGACACGCTATGGAGTGGCGGTGCATTGGCAATGCTAACGCCAAAGTGATTGTCAAGCATGGTCGAGATAGTATGCGAATTTAATGAAGGTTCATTATCGCAGTAAACTACTCTAGCCCTAGGGAAAAAATTCATAATCTGTAGTATGGCCGGTTTAAGGTCTTCGATTGTCCTAGAGTGGACATGTTGCACAATTGCGAACTTCGAAAACTTGTCAATGCAAGTGAGAAAATACTTTTTATCCGTACAAAAAATGTCGATGTGCAGTAGTTCTCCCACATGAGAGGGGATTGGAGTCTCGCCTAGCTCATGTTTTTTTGGGTGCCTATCGTATTTGGCTTTCGCGCATGTTTTGCAGTTTGCTACGATTTCGGTAGCCAACTTGGTCATCTTCGGAAAGTAGTACTCGGAGAGTACCTGCTTAACGTTTTCTTGGGCCGACCTGTGTGCCCTATTGTGTTCTACGGTAAGAATTTCCCGTCTCTCAGGGACTGCAAAAATATCCGTTACACGGTTTTTGCAGTGCCAAAATTTGGTGGCTGGAAATCTCCGAACCAATTCGTCCTGTATTAGTGCCAGCGTGTGCAGGTCACAATGAATGGCGTTTACGCCCTTCGGAACGATTACATCTGCGAGTTCATCAATCAATGACTCTTTGCAGGGGAAGTTAATCGCATGCCGCCTCTTGTTTCCAAAGAGGACGAAGCTGCGCTTTAACGGAAAGCGTGCCTCCTCCAGAATTATCTGGTTCTGAAAGCAGTTTAGGGGCTTATCCGTCGTTTCGATAGTGTGCGTCAAGGAGAGCTCGCTGCCAACAGTGGCCATGCACGATTGAGCTTCTTGCTCCTCCATGACGTTAATTTGTTGCCGTGACAATGCATCGGCGACCAAGTTTTCTTCGCCGGGTTTGTAGAAAATACGCGCCTCTGATTCATCAATGCGCGCTTTCCACCTTTTAATCTTTGCATTCGGATTGGATTCCGATACTGCAAAGGTTATCGGCTGGTGGTCGGTAAAGATGTTGATGTCTTTAACCGCATACAGGTAATGCCGTAGCTTGGCCAAAGCCCAGACTATGGCTAAGAGTTCCCTCTCGTTGGTGGCGTAGTTAACCTCCCTGTCCTTCAATGTCCTTGAGATCATTGTTATTGGGCGTCCCTCTTGGGACAATACTGCGCCAATGCCATGGGCCGAAGCATCTGTCGTTAGATCAAGTGCCTTTTTGTAGTCATGGTACCTTAGCATCACGTCGTCGGATGCCAAGATGTTTCGTAGTTTCTGGAACGCTTGTTGCTGCGTCTCCGAGAACTGAACCGGAATGTTTCGTGACCTGTTTCTACTAACTGTTCCGTTTTCCCCTTTTAGGATGTCTGATATAGGCCTTGCTACTGCCGCGAAGTCCTTAATAAAACATCTGTAGTAGCTGGCAAATCTGGCAAAAACAGAACATCGAGACACAAAATTGACGTATGAAACAACGCCAGAAATATTTAACACAAGGGTTTTCCCTGATACATTTTTTATCTCACGGGAAACCAGATGTTTTTATCTTGTATTGAAATTTATTCGAAATTTGCCTCACTAGTTGACGTAAAAAGCAGAGATTGGCTAGAAGCGAAAAGAGCCATTACTAAAATTTTCAATGATATGGGAAGCCACAGGAAATTAAAGCGGACAAAGATTCAGCTTGTATGTACATAGCTTTGCAAAACTGGTTAATATCCGAATGCGTAAAAATTTCTGTAACAACTAGAAAAATGTTGTATCTGATATAGAAATATTTCACTAGATCGTAAATGAAAAGCTGAGAATCATTGGTAGTGAACAAAATATTGAAGACATGTGTACAAGATTCGAAACAATATTATATGTATATAATCATAAAACTAAATATAATAGCACCAAACGATCTTCGGCAGACATTTTTCTATATGCAGTCAGCCCAGACTTTAATGTACAACAAAACAAAATCGATAAGATAGAATACCTCAATAAGAATAGACATGAATTTGAAGTTGATATAAAATATAGACAGGCTCCACTCGTAAAAAGTAAAATCACCAATCCATTTAAAAAGACAGAAGGCATTGAACAAGTAGACAGTAAACATTTTAGGGAAACAAATCGCGGCAGGAAAATCATTCATTATAAATCAAAATTTAAGAAACATTTGATAAGAGCAAATACGGTAATTCCAAATCAGCCAAAGAAGCGCAAAGTACGCAACATATTTTCTATTTTTCTATTTCTGGTCAAATGCAGCAATATCGAAGTAGCGTAGTAGGGGAAGCATATAAATACTTATTTGGTACATTAGATGAAGACGACAGGGAAGATCTAGAAGAAATAATTAATAACATGTCAGAAGACTCAGTGAAACCCCATGATCTAAACATGATTATTGACGTAATCAACAGCGGTATAGACTCAAGGTGGAAAAAGAACAGAACCAACAAATTGCGATACTGATATTCAACCTACAGCAGTTTACAGAATACATAGAAGATATCGAGATATTGCATACCTAATATGCAATTAACCAGTCTAGGAATCTTTAACCCAAAATAACGAAAACACGATTATTTGAAACACGTAAATTCGGAGAAAATGCTAAAGATAAATATATCAACTTGGCTCAAGACAGACACGAACGACATTTTGATTATTTCCCACGTTCCTAGCGAGTTCCGATATTTCAAATAGTTCCGTACCCAGATGCACTTAACTATAATATATTCTAACCAAGCAAATATTCGATAAATTCTACATATTCAATAACCAAGTATTTCATAAAGATACAGATAAAGTAATATTCGACAAATGTATTGTTGGACATATCAAAGAAGAGCAAATTCAGTGCAAATACATTAAAACCCATTAAAATTTCCAAATAAATTATATAGAACCAAATATACTTTTAACATGGAATATTCCTGAAACAGTTGTCAACCAAGATTGTACAAAGAACAAAATATTAATATCAGGAAACAACATCATTAAAATTAAAAAATTGTACCATGCAAACAGATGAATTCCTAATTTCTAATAACCTAGCAGATTTTACCCAAACGATTTATATTACCAACAATGTTACACATTTAGAAAATTATATTTTTTAATATATATTATATAATAAAAATTATATTATTATATTATTATTTATATATTTTTCATTTGCTAAATCCAGAACGGAGAAAGATAGTTAGAATGTTTTTTCCCCCATTGACTTACACTAGTCCATATCTATGAGAATCCCAAAAACTGGGGCGTGGGCCCGCCCCTTATGTTTAATTAACTAATTTTCTTATAGGAAATTCTCTAATTTCGAAAGCTTGTCCAAGCAAAAAAAATTATTCCGCGATAGTGATTGCATGTTAAATTATTTAACAAATAATAATAAGCATAATAAAACAATTCAGTAACCGTCTTGTTTAATTTCCTTTTAGCATAAGATTAGTCTGAATTTATAATAGTAGGGTAGTATTTGGTAGTCTTAAGAACCAAAATTTCTTCCAAGAAAGTTTAGATTGTAATTACCATTATCCAAAGAGGAATTAAGTAACCTAGAATATGAGGTCGATTTTATTGACGTTTGACGTTGCAGATAAATGTTTTTGTGCGCACGTGAACTCCCCACTCCACTCTAGGTTTGAGAGTGTGGAAGTGGATCCTCGAGTATCTGTGTGTGAAATGGAGTTCTGTAATTAATCATCATGAGTAACATTGACGTTCAAGATTTAATTCGGCAAAATGGGGTATCATAACTTGTCGCAGCTCTTTCTCTTTTATTTTTTACATATTTTATTGTTTTTTTATTTATTTTACTTTCTTTATTCTATTTCTCTTTTTATTATAGTTACTTCATTTATTACATTTTTTATTTATTTTATATACCTTATATATTTTATTTCACCAATACCCTGCACGCTGAAGGCATCACAACCGATTGCGGACACCTTACATGCTGAAACTATCCCCTTGGCTTTGCAATACAGTCTCGGAAGCAAATGGGGAAAAATTGTGACCAGCTTACTTCTAACCATTCCTACGCTAGGCAGACGCCCTGTGTGCGCCGCGCAATACATGTGAATGGCTGTGTTGCTAAATTTCATTCTTTATTTCATTTCCATTTCACTTTCCTTTATTAATATATTTTTTCTTTTATATATATAATTACAACTTTGCGGTTTGTTGGTTTATAAAAAAGTTTTTTTATTAATCAAAAACTTAAGCGAATGTCGGAGACAAATTCACGTCTTACACAATTGAAGTATGAATAAAATCTAAATCAAATTTGCAAAGCGAACGCTTAGCAAACCCTTGGCTGAGCTTCATATTGAGCGTACATAGGCTCTAATTTATGTTTACGTTAATTAGGCGCTCTCTTGAGTGGATTGCGCATGAATACAGATCAGCCGAGTTTGAGCTACGTGGAAAGTTTTGACCCTTAAGCTGTGTAAGTAGTTTTGACCCTCTGGTGGGAGTCGCGAATGCGGCTGCTGATGTTTATGTCTGTTGGATTGGGTGCTGTTTCGCTCCGTCCACTTCCGCACCATGGGCAATTATCCGCCTCCTCATGTCCAAAGCGCTTCAGATAGCTGCGAAAGCAACCGTGTGCACTGATCAGCTGCATTAGATGGAACGTTATTTCGCCATGCTTCCGTTCTATCCACGGCTTGAGATTGGGGATCAGCTGATGCGTTCATCGACCCTTAGGCTCGTTGCTCCTCCTGAGCTGCCATGACTCCAGGGTGTGCTGCCTCGCTTCTGCTCGTATTGCCCTGTTTACGCAGGGGGAGAGGCTTCTACCGTGTGTTTGGTTGAAGACCATATTATTTTCCTGCGCTAGCAGGTTTAGAGGCGGTATTCCTGCGATCACCAATGCCGCCGCGTTGGACACTGTTCTGAAGGCGCAGCAGATGCGTAGTGCCGACAGTCTGTGGGTAGCATTTGGGCCCTGGGCGTAGCTTTCTTTTTTAAATGCTTTTGCCCACACCGGGGTGGGTCGCTCGGGTGACGCTAGTCAGCAGCCGTCTGCTCGCCTGTTTTGGGTTGAAAGCGCCCGATTTACTCCTGTTGCTTTCGAGCTAGCGTAGGCTAGGTGTTCCCGAAACGAAAGCCTGGTGTCAATCATGACTCCCAGGTACTTAATTGCCCGAGAGGAGGACACCGAGGTACCGCCTACTTCGACAGTGACCGTCTCCACTGCCTTCCTGGAGCTAACCAGGACAGCCTCCGTCTTCTCCGGCGCCAGCTCTAGCCGCATTGAGCTGAGCCAATGTTCAATGGCCCTGATGTTCCGGTTACACATCTCCTCCGCCTTGCCGGGATGCTTATCAACAACGAGCAAGGCCACGTCGTCTGCGAAGCCTACGATCTCGCTCCTCCCGAGCGGTAGGCGAAGTATCCCGTCAAACATGGTGTTCCACAGAAGCGGGCCGAGAACCGAGCTTGCGGGACTCCACTGGTGACCTGGTGCCTGAAGACTGCTTCCGACAAATCGCACAGTAGGACCCGATCTGAGAAGTAGCTGCGGATGATCCTGACTAGGTAGGCTGGGACGCTGAAGCCAATTAGTGCTTCTTCGGATCCGGTCCCACCTGGCTGTTGCTATGTGGTAATGTATGTGTGTGTGTGTGTAAGTATATGTAGTATTATACTATGGCACATATGCTACTATATGTATATCCATTCCTACGCTAGGCAGCCGTCCTGTGCGTTATCAACCTTATAATCAACTGGTCTCCTCCTAATGGCGCCCAGCCTACTGAACGAGCCTAAAATGTTCAATTTTTATTTTTAGTCCGCCACTGTATGCAAGGTTTGCCGACGGTCGTTCGATTGAGCCGTTCGTTGTGGCATCGAGCCGCGCTCGATTGCTTGTTTGGTCGAACCCACTCATTTCCACGCATACCGCTTCTGTTAATCTCAACTCGCTTTAATTAATTTTCTTTTTCTGAACACATTTGGACTTGCACCAAACTTTTCCACAATTATATCTATGAACTTAGCTTATTCATTTCGTTATTTATTGATTTATTTTACTTTGCACTTGCCTTCATAATAATTATTTAGGCTTGGATTAATACAGGTTATCTATTATGTGCTTATTATTCATTTCGCACATTGCATATACTATTCCCAATGCTTTTAAAAACTTCATACTATAACTTGCGGTTTCTTCTTAATAGAATCCTCACTTTACTATACTCACTGTTTTCTTCTCCTTTGATGGATAGTATAATTAATATTATATGGATTATCGGCGATCTTCGCGAATCCTTTGATTATCCTCGCACTTCCCGATTCCTCCGATTATCCTCGGTCTTCACGAATCCTAGATGAACTTGTCCTTCGGCCTAGGTCTACCGACTGCGCCAGTGAACTCCCCATAGGTTCGAGAGTGGGGCGTTTGGACTTTAAATTTCTTTAATAGTTCTTGACAACTTGGTTTGTTACATTGTGCTTTTACTAATATACTGATCGGACCGAAAAATGGAATTGGAGGGGATGCGATTCTGTGTATCAAGGGGTTTTTGGTGGCCCCAATGTTTGTATCGATTCAGCATCTCAAGTTCTAGTGAGCGTTTCAGTGTAAGCCGATACAGCGTTTCGAGTGCTAGTGCTAACACTCAGCGTTTTGCCCTCTAGACTTCTGGCTGCCGAGGGGGTTTCGACGGGGGATCGCCGAGGATGAATGGCCAGGCGGTAACGTGCACTAGCTGTTTTTAAAAGCTGCATTTTTATTTGTTTCTGGTATGCAGAACTAAACATAAAACATATTAATCGACCGACTTTCAAAAAATTGGTTTTGGCCAAAAAAAAGTGAGTAAATTTCCCATAGTGGACTGATGTGGACTTACCTAACAATAGCCGATGGAAAGCAAGTCGTACTTAAATACAAGAAGCTGGTAATGGATAACTTCAAAACGTACACTGCTGGTCTTAGGTTAGACGCACCTTAAGTTGCATACAACTTCGCTTCATATTTATTTATCAAAGGACGATAGAAAACAAGTGGATATGCAAAAACATTTCTTATTTAATGATACTTTTAATATAATATTGAAATATGTAACCAAATTGTGTTTTTCTAATTTTATTAAATTAAAGCTATTCAAAATAGGGCGAATTTTTCATGGTCAATAGAATAGACGCACGTTGGCTTTTAAATTTGTATAGGAAAAGTATTTGGATTTTAACTTAAATTATTAGTTGGCGTTACTATTTGAATTATTTGCAATAAAAAAAAAATAATATCAGTAATGAGTACTGCCTCCTTTGTTAGTAATAACTTCATAAATCCGGTCCTTCATAGAATGATACAAGGAATTTATGTAGCTCAAGGAAATCTTGCTCCAAGCACGTTTAATAGCTGCAGTTAACGCTTATACATTCCGTATTAGCCAGCCCGAATCATTTTCAATTACGTTAAGATCTGGAGAATATGGTGGCCAGGTCATGATATTAACGTTTTGACTCGAAATAAAAGACTTTACTACTCGAAAATTATGAATAGGAGCATTGTTCTTTTTGAAAAATCCAAGGAATTGGTTCCAAAAAGATCTTTTCATTTTTGGAAATACGTTCATCTTTTGATCGATAAAAATCAAGTCAATTGTTTCCACAAAATGTGATAACACCCCACACCATTATTCCCCCTTCTCGGCTATGGTGGCGACTTAAATATAGCTCATCTTTCCGCAAATTGTGATAATAATATTGAAATCCATCAGGGCCATCTAAATTAAAACGTTTTCCTTCAGTAAAGACAACTGAACGCCAATCATTTAAGCGAGTGTCAGATTGAACATTCCACGTCATGTATTCCTTCGCAAATTGAAGCCGTATTTCTTTGCGTTTTCAAAAATGGTTTTTTTCTTGATTTTTAGACGCTTCAGGTGTTCTTAATTACTGATTGTACGCTGAACAGTTGATAAGCTTGCTTGCGGAAAGTTCCTTGATCGAAGCATTTCTAACAATTTGGCGTTCTGCTTGTTTTGATAGTGCTTTTTTTCCTTTAAAGTTATTTCCCAAATGCCTCTGGATTCTTTAAATATCTGTCAACGGTTCTGGAGCTGCGATTTATCTGTTTGGCAATGTTCCGATCGGACAACCCTCCCGAGTGTAGGAAGTCTACTTTTTGACGTTCCAATAAGCTCATAACAGGAGCTCTACCCATTTTTTCTTCAAATGTAGCTCGGAAACACTGTATTTGTATATATTTTATATTTTTTCAATACAAAAGTTTACACTTGTCTATGCAATATGAAGAAAATTAAGCTGCGTCTAATGATCAACCGAAAACACGTGTGATTGCCAAAGAAATTTGTAGAATCTTCGAATGTACCGTTATTTTTTCGCAAATCAACCCGTTGGACATTTTTTTTTTCTTGAAAATGATTCAAACTTTGATAAGAAAAGCATTTTGGACAATGAGAACAAGCATTTAAATGAATAATTGATTTTGCTTAAAAAAACGATGTTGCACAAGATGGTGCCTAAGACCAGCAGTGTATCAAAGACACTAGAATAACAAGATGCGTAACGGCCATACATTGGTTTGGGACTATGCAGCCACTTTTTTGCTGACGGCCAAAATTGCTCTCTTTCCGCTCACTCCCGCTGAGAGCGTAAAAAATCTAAAAATAGAATTTGCATATTAGGGGAGTTTTGGCCAATTTCGTAGCAATATGATGAAATAAAATAATAATTAAAAATTCACGCCCTGACTATTATAATTTTAAAGTGTTTTCAATTCGTTTGTTAAGATCGCTGCTCGAATTAGCTAGCGTTTACATATTTACATTTATGTTGATAATTAATTAAGTGTAATATACATATGTAATAATCGGTACCCAGGGAACACCACGGGGAGGCCATTACAATTGTAATGGGTCCTATATTTACGCGTTTATTTTTCTATTTGCGCTTATATTACCGTACTTTACTATTGCAACAAATTTAGGAAATTGTTAAAATAGTAATTTAAAAACAAAATTTGAAATTTATTTTATTTTTATTTACTCTTTCTTAGTAATATTTAAATAATAAAAACGTGACTCCCAGGTACTTAATTGCCCGAGAGGAGGACACCGAGGTACCGCCTACTTCGACAGTGACCGTCTCCACTGCCTTCCTGGAGCTAACCAGGACAGCCTCCGTCTTCTCCGGCGCCAGCTCTAGCCGCATTGAGCTGAGCCAATGTTCAATGGCCCTGATGTTCCGGTTACACATCTCCTCCGCCTTGCCGGGATGCTTATCAACAACGAGCAAGGCCACGTCGTCTGCGAAGCCTACGATCTCGCTCCTCCCGAGCGGTAGGCGAAGTATCCCGTCAAACATGGTGTTCCACAGAAGCGGGCCGAGAACCGAGCTTGCGGGACTCCACTGGTGACCTGGTGCCTGAAGACTGCTTCCGACAAATCGCACAGTAGGACCCGATCTGAGAAGTAGCTGCGGATGATCCTGACTAGGTAGGCTGGGACGCTGAAGCCAATTAGTGCTTCTTCGGATCCGGTCCCACCTGGCTGTTGCTATGTGGTAATGTATGTGTGTGTGTGTGTAAGTATATGTAGTATTATACTATGGCACATATGCTACTATATGTATATCCATTCCTACGCTAGGCAGCCGTCCTGTGCGTTATCAACCTTATAATCAACTGGTCTCCTCCTAATGGCGCCCAGCCTACTGAACGAGCCTAAAATGTTCAATTTTTATTTTTAGTCCGCCACTGTATGCAAGGTTTGCCGACGGTCGTTCGATTGAGCCGTTCGTTGTGGCATCGAGCCGCGCTCGATTGCTTGTTTGGTCGAACCCACTCATTTCCACGCATACCGCTTCTGTTAATCTCAACTCGCTTTAATTAATTTTCTTTTTCTGAACACATTTGGACTTGCACCAAACTTTTCCACAATTATATCTATGAACTTAGCTTATTCATTTCGTTATTTATTGATTTATTTTACTTTGCACTTGCCTTCATAATAATTATTTAGGCTTGGATTAATACAGGTTATCTATTATGTGCTTATTATTCATTTCGCACATTGCATATACTATTCCCAATGCTTTTAAAAACTTCATACTATAACTTGCGGTTTCTTCTTAATAGAATCCTCACTTTACTATGTTGAATATAGGCAATGCCCACATGTGTGTTGAATATAGGCAATTTCCACATGTGCATATGTAATTTTGTATGAGAACATACAACAGGTTATGGGCCCAGCGCCCTAGGAGCTGCCTAAAGGAGAAACGTGTAGTGAAAACTCAGGAGTTAGATTTTGGAGTCTACTCAAGATTGCCGGAATGAGTAACCTGTATCAGATCGATAAGCTGGAGGATGGATCCTATGAAACGTGGAGCATCCAGATGCGTTCAGTGTTGGTGCACGCATGTTTGTGGAAGGTGGTTTCAGGAGAGTCCGTGAAACCTGAGGTTGATACTGGAGGTGCTTGGCAATCCCAAGATGAAAAAGCATTGGCCACGATCATCTTGAGTGTGAAGTCTTCGCAACTTGGTTATGTAAAAGGGTGTCTCACTGCGGCTGAGGCATGGAAAGTTTTACAGGATGTCCACCAGCCGAAAGGGCCGTTACGAACGGTCATGCTGTATAAGAAGTTGCTGAGCAAACGTTTGTTGGAAGGGCAGAGTATATCGTCACATATTAAAGAATTTAAGGAAATCTTTGATGCCCTTGATGCGGTGGAAATTGGTATCACCGAGAAATTGCGCAGTGTTGTTTTGCTGTCGAGCCTTCCAGAGAGTTTCGAGAATTTCGTTGTCGCCATTGAGACGCGCGACGAGCTGCCGCTTTTCGATGCTCTATGTATAAAGCTGATCGAGGAAGACATGAGAAGGGGAGGAGCGGAGCAACAGAGAGAAAAACAAACGGAGAGCGCAAAGGCATTTACTGCAGTACATAAGCCACAGGCGCCGGCGAGAGAAGCTCGGCCGAGCGCAAAGAAGAGGAAAGACGTAGTTTGTTATAACTGTGGAGAGCGTGGGCATATTAAAGCGAACTGTCGTCGCGAGAAAGTAAACAAAGAGAGCCCGACACAAAAACAATGCTCCTTGTTAAATGCGCTGGATGGTGGTGGTTTTGGCAAAACACAGTGGTGTCTCGATAGCGGGGCTACCAGTCACATGTGCTGTGACAGAAGTGTTTTTACTGAGTATGAAGAGCACACTGAAAAAATTAGTCTTGCTGGAAATGGATTCCTACTAGCAAAGGGCATAGGAACAGTGAAGCTGAAGACTGATTTATGTACTCTGGTATTGAATAACGTACTCTTCGTCCCAGATTTGAACGGCAACTTTATGTCAGTCAGCCGTGCAGCTCAGTATAAATGTTTTGTCAATTTTGGACCACAATACGCTGACGTCATTCAGGAAGGCGAGCGAATACTGCGTGTAATGAGAGCTGGTAATTTGTATATGTTTCAAGGGAAACATAACAGTTGTTTTGCGGCCGTTGATGCTGATGGTTCACTATGGCATAAAAGGTATGGCCATTTGAATACAAGCAGCCTACAGGAGATGGTGAGGAAGAAGATGGTGTATGGTGTTGAAAAGGTCGTTTTCAAACCAGACGCAGTATGCAAGACGTGCATGCTGGCAAAAATCCATGTGCAACCATTTCCGAAGATAACGAGGAGCAGAGCTGAAGAGCTGTTGGATATGATCCATTCAGACCTGTGCGGGCCTTTTAGCACACCGTCACTTGCTGGATCAAAGTACTTTCTCACTTTCATAGACGACAAGTCCAGGCGGATTTTTGTATATTTCTTGCGGAAGAAGGACGAAGTCTTCACTAAGTTTGTCGAGTTTAAGAAACTGGTCGAGCGACAAACAGGTAGAAAGATAAAATGTATCCGGAGCGATAATGGTGGTGAGTTCGTCAATAATGTTTTTGATGACTATTTAAAGGCAGAGCATTACAAAGCAAAACCCCTATGGAAGAGTGGACCGGAAAAATACCAGCAGAGAGCCACTTGAGGGTTTTTGGTGCCATAGCAGTGGCATTGGACAAAGGAGTCCATAAAGGCAAATTCGAATCCAAAGGAAAGGAATATCGTATGATTGGATATTCAATAGCGGCTAAGGGGTACCGTCTGTTTGACAAAGAGAAGCGGTGTGTGATCGAGAAGCGAGATGTCCTTTTTGATGAGTCTGGTAGTTTGGTAAATCATGGAAATACCATTGAGTTCCAGTTTCCCGCAACTGATGACCCGGAGCCGCAGAGTGATTCGAATGCACGGGAAGGTGACGATACAGAACCCGTGGGCAGCAGCGACGACTATGAGAGTGCAGCTGAGGCAGAAGAAGCTGAAGTACATGTGGGGCCTGGACGGCCAAAGATTGTTCGGACGGGCAGACCAGGGCGCCCGAAGAAGCAATACAATGTACTTGGCGTGTTGATGGCTAGCGACGTCGAAATTCCCAAGTCCTATGAGGAGGCCATCAATTCGCAGTATTCTGCAAAGTGGGAAGAGGCAATGGGCCTGGAGTACAAGGCGCTACTTGCAAATGAGACATGGAAGCTGGCTGACTTACCAAGAAATCGCCGGTGTGTGGCTTGCAAGTGGGTGTATTCCCTGAAACGAGACGTCTCTGGTAGAATTGAGCGCTTCAAGGCACGACTAGTAGCAAAGGGGTGTTCGCAGAAGTTCGGAGTGGACTACTTCGAGACTTTTTCACCCGTGTGCAGGCTCGAGAGTGTGAGGCTCATTTTGGCATTGGCAGCAGAGATGCAATTGTACTTGCATCACATGGACGTATGCACGGCGTACTTAAATAGCGAGCTAAAGGATACTGTGTACATGAAGCAGCCCCAAGGGTTCACAGATGCTGCTAATCCCGACCAGGTGTTATTGCTGAGGAAGGCAATATACGGCTTGAAGCAGTCAGGCAGAGAGTGGAACTCCAAGCTCGACGGTGTTCTAAAAGACTTGGGATTTAAGGCCTGTAATCATGAACCATGTCTTTATCAGCAAAGTGGTCAAGGTAATCTGATGCTCATCTTAGTATATATTGATGATTTAATTCTAGCGTGCCAGTCAAGAGAAGATATGGAGGATCTGAAAGCCAAGATTTCAGAGTCTTTCGAGTGCACGGACAAGGGTCCACTGCATTTGTTCTTAGGCATGGAGGTGCAACGAGATGGCGACCTTGGAGAAATCACTTTGGGCCATTCGCAATATATCAAGGAACTATTGCGGGCATATGGCAGCGAGAACTGTAGACCAGCGACGACACCTTTGGATGCAGGGCATCAAGTTTTGTGCGCGGGTGAGCAGTGCCAGAAGGTCGACGCAGGGCAGTATCAGTCTACAATTGGTGAGCTAATGTGGCTTGGGCTTACTACCAGACCAGACATACTACATTCGGTGGCGAAGTTGGCTCAGAGGAATAAGGACCCGCATTCTGAGCACATGGTGGCTGTGAAGCACATCCTCCGGTACTTGGCGTCAACTGTGGACGTCAAGCTGCATTATCAAAAGTGCGGTCAGGCATTTACCGGCTTTGTGGATGCAGATTGGGGAGGCGACCGTTTGGACCGAAAGTCATACACAGGGTATGTGTTTTTCCTGTCTGGCGGACCAGTATCATGGAGGTCCGAGAAGCAGCAGAGCGTGGCGTTGAGCAGTACTGCTTGCAAGGAAGCTATAGCTTTACGAAGGCTAATAGTGGAGATCGGATGCGGTGATCTGAAGACCCCGACGGTTATGCATGGCGACAACCTGAGTGCGCAGCACTTAGCGAAGAACCCGGTTCATCACTCTAGGACGAAGCACATCGACATTCGATATCATTTCATTAGAGAAGTCATGAAAGAGGGTCACGTTGTGTTAGAGTACACTTCTACGAATGAGATGATAGCAGACATTATGACAAAGAATCTTTCAAAGGGAAAGCATAATGGGTTTATGAAAATGTTAAATTTGTTTTAATTTTTGTAAACATGTTGGCATTGAGGAAGGCTGTTGAATATAGGCAATGCCCACATGTGTGTTGAATATAGGCAATTTCCACATGTGCATATGTAATTTTGTATGAGAACATACATACATACACATGAACTGTATGTATGTATATATATTAGTAAATAAGCAGCCGCATGAAGCTGGCATTTTTATGTGTATCAGTTTCAGTTTCAAATAAAACTTCTTCGTGTTCGGACGCTCGGCTCAAGACTTTTTATTTCGCGTTTACTCATTCGGCCTTTGCTCTCAATGCGCTGAGTTTGGGTGAAGATTAGGATCTTCCCAATATGGTTGTCAGTGTTCCACACTTGGAGCACCTTTTCAACAAACAACATACTATACTCACTGTTTTCTTCTCCTTTGATGGATAGTATAATTAATATTATATGGATTATCGGCGATCTTCGCGAATCCTTTGATTATCCTCGCACTTCCCGATTCCTCCGATTATCCTCGGTCTTCACGAATCCTAGATGAACTTGTCCTTCGGCCTAGGTCTACCGACTGCGCCAGTGAACTCCCCATAGGTTCGAGAGTGGGGCGTTTGGACTTTAAATTTCTTTAATAGTTCTTGACAACTTGGTTTGTTACATTGTGCTTTTACTAATATACTGATCGGACAGAAAAATGGAATTGGAGGGGATGCGATTCTGTGTATCAAGGGGTTTTTGGTGGCCCCAATGTTTGTATCGATTCAGCATCTCAAGTTCTAGTGAGCGTTTCAGTGTAAGCCGATACAGCGTTTCGAGTGCTAGTGCTAACACTCAGCGTTTTGCCCTCTAGACTTCTGGCTGCCGAGGGGGTTTCGACGGGGGATCGCCGAGGATGAATGGCCAGGCGGTAACGTGCACTAGCTGTTTTTAAAAGCTGCATTTTTATTTGTTTCTGGTATGCAGAACTAAACATAAAACATATTAATCGACCGACTTTCAAAAAATTGGTTTTGGCCAAAAAAAAGTGAGTAAATTTCCCATAGTGGACTGATGTGGACTTACCTAACAATAGCCGATGGAAAGCAAGTCGTACTTAAATACAAGAAGCTGGTAATGGATAACTTCAAAACGTACACTGCTGGTCTTAGGTTAGACGCACCTTAAGTTGCATACAACTTCGCTTCATATTTATTTATCAAAGGACGATAGAAAACAAGTGGATATGCAAAAACATTTCTTATTTAATGATACTTTTAATATAATATTGAAATATGTAACCAAATTGTGTTTTTCTAATTTTATTAAATTAAAGCTATTCAAAATAGGGCGAATTTTTCATGGTCAATAGAATAGACGCACGTTGGCTTTTAAATTTGTATAGGAAAAGTATTTGGATTTTAACTTAAATTATTAGTTGGCGTTACTATTTGAATTATTTGCAATAAAAAAAAAATAATATCAGTAATGAGTACTGCCTCCTTTGTTAGTAATAACTTCATAAATCCGGTCCTTCATAGAATGATACAAGGAATTTATGTAGCTCAAGGAAATCTTGCTCCAAGCACGTTTAATAGCTGCAGTTAACGCTTATACATTCCGTATTAGCCAGCCCGAATCATTTTCAATTACGTTAAGATCTGGAGAATATGGTGGCCAGGTCATGATATTAACGTTTTGACTCGAAATAAAAGACTTTACTACTCGAAAATTATGAATAGGAGCATTGTCTTTTTGAAAAATCCAAGGAATTGGTCCAAAAAGATCTTTTCATTTTGGAAATACGTTCATCTTTTGATCGATAAAAATCAAGTCAATTGTTCCACAAAATGTGATAACACCCCACACCATTATTCCCCCTTCTCGGCTATGGTGGCGACTTAAATATAGCTCATCTTTCCGCAAATTGTGATAATAATATTGAAATCCATCAGGGCCATCTAAATTAAAACGTTTTCCTTCAGTAAAGACAACTGAACGCCAATCATTTAAGCGAGTGTCAGATTGAACATTCCACGTCATGTATTCCTTCGCAAATTGAAGCCGTATTTCTTTGCGTTTTCAAAAATGGTTTTTTTCTTGATTTTTAGACGCTTCAGGTGTTCTTAATTACTGATTGTACGCTGAACAGTTGATAAGCTTGCTTGCGGAAAGTTCCTTGATCGAAGCATTTCTAACAATTTGGCGTTCTGCTTGTTTTGATAGTGCTTTTTTTCCTTTAAAGTTATTTCCCAAATGCCTCTGGATTCTTTAAATATCTGTCAACGGTTCTGGAGCTGCGATTTATCTGTTTGGCAATGTTCCGATCGGACAACCCTCCCGAGTGTAGGAAGTCTACTTTTTGACGTTCCAATAAGCTCATAACAGGAGCTCTACCCATTTTTTCTTCAAATGTAGCTCGGAAACACTGTATTTGTATATATTTTATATTTTTTCAATACAAAAGTTTACACTTGTCTATGCAATATGAAGAAAATTAAGCTGCGTCTAATGATCAACCGAAAACACGTGTGATTGCCAAAGAAATTTGTAGAATCTTCGAATGTACCGTTATTTTTTCGCAAATCAACCCGTTGGACATTTTTTTTTTCTTGAAAATGATTCAAACTTTGATAAGAAAAGCATTTTGGACAATGAGAACAAGCATTTAAATGAATAATTGATTTTGCTTAAAAAAACGATGGTGCACAAGATGGTGCCTAAGACCAGCAGTGTATCAAAGACACTAGAATAACAAGATGCGTAACGGCCATACATTGGTTTGGGACTATGCTGCCACTTTTTTGCTGACGGCCAAAATTGCTCTCTTTCCGCTCACTCCCGCTGAGAGCGTAAAAAATCTAAAAATAGAATTTGCTTGCTTGTGTGAGTGAAAACAAGAGACGAGAACGTTTATATGTGTGCGTACTTGTGTAAGAAGACGATTTCCTGGCTGAAATCCATTCTGATCGAAGAAACGAATTTACATATTAGGGGAGTTTTGGCCAATTTCGTAGCAATATGATGAAATAAAATAATAATTAAAAATTCACGCCCTGACTATTATAATTTTAAAGTGTTTTCAATTCGTTTGTTAAGATCGCTGCTCGAATTAGCTAGCGTTTACATATTTACATTTATGTTGATAATTAATTAAGTGTAATATACATATGTAATAATCGGTACCCAGGGAACACCACGGGGAGGCCATTACAATTGTAATGGGTCCTATATTTACGCGTTTATTTTTCTATTTGCGCTTATATTACCGTACTTTACTATTGCAACAAATTTAGGAAATTGTTAAAATAGTAATTTAAAAACAAAATTTGAAATTTATTTTATTTTTATTTACTCTTTCTTAGTAATATTTAAATAATAAAAACGTTAAGGCAATGGAAAACAAGAATTTTTGCATGGTGCCAATAGATCAAAAATAATATAGATTAAAAGTCTAAGAACTTCTTAGGTGAAGGGCATATTTTGTCAAATTTACAATGCATGAGCATACGTGTGCACACATACAGTTGTCTGCTATCACTTTATGCGTAGAAAAGACCTGTTCGCTGTAGCGCTCTCCGCTCTCTCGCTCTCGAACAAAAATTCAAGAGAGACTGGAGGCACCTCTAGAGCGAAAAAATCGTGTGCCAAAAAATCGTATGGCGGTTCGCATATTGTTCTTCTAGTGTCTTTGGTACATCAGTGGTGGGCATATTTACAGTCATATGAGTTTGAGATTGAATATAGAAAAGCATGTAGACTTTTTATCTAGAAACCCACTACCAGATCCTAATCTATCTAACGATAAGGTGACTGAAGTTCGTGTAGAGTTTGCTGACATAACTGATAAGTGGTGGCTTGCGGAACAGCGTAAAGATGAAGAAAATTCTGAACTAGTGACAGAGCTGCAAAATAAAGAATTGCAACACGAATTAGCAAAGACTTACGAACTAAGATCGGGCATGTTGCATAGAAGAATACAGAGAAATGGCCGAAATAGTCCTGTCAGTAATACCACGCGCCTTCAGGTGGTCCATAATAAACCATGTCCACGAAGCTGTGATGCATTTAGGGTGGGAAAAGACTTCGATAAGGACTACACACAATATTGGTTTCAAAATATGTCCAAATATGTGAAAAACTTTTTAGAGAATTGCAACAACATCGGGAAAACCCCAAATAGAATTGCACTCCATGCCTAAAGTCTCCATACCATGGCACAAAGTGCATATGGACATCATGACAAACTAAGTGGTAAAAATGACATCGAAGAATACGTGATAGTTCAAATAGACGCTTTCACTAAATATGTTTGCATCACGCATTAAGCCTTGACACTGATAGCTGCATTGAGGCATTAAAGTCAACCATATGTATTTTTGGTGTACCAAGTCGTTTAATAGCTGATCAGAGTCGCAGTTTCACTAGTAATGATTTTAATGATTTCTACGGGAGCTAGCCGCGCTAATTGCTGTAGAGACTAGTAGTAGATCTTGGCAGGATGCTTTGAAGAAATTTCAGTTGGCTTTGAATTGCACAGCTAATCGAGTCACAAAAATGATTCCTTTAGAACTATTGATTGGTAAGGAAGCTAGACCAATGGGTGTGATGCCAATGATAGAAGAGGAAAAGATTGATATTATATATACATATATATATACTTACGTAGTTACTATTTCGAGTCGAATAAATGATCCGTCTATGACGAAGACAAAGATCAACGCTGAAGTAAATTATAAATTGAAACACGAATAATTTCAGTGAGCGTCTTTATTTTAAAACTGCCAGCTTAAGACTGACTGTACAGAGTTTTTGATCGGCTCGAAGTGAGTCGCGAGAAACGGGAATGTCTAATCAGTATATGTGTACAAAAAAGAACGGAAAAAGAACGGTATGGATGCACAACAAATCATGCGCTTAAGTGTAAGCAAAAATGTAAATTGGTTTCAAGATTGTATGTACAATGCTTGTGTAAGCGTAATATGTGAAGCATATTATGCTACTTCCCTCCCCTTAAAAGGAAGCTTATGCTTGTATTGGGCTTGACGCATATAATCTTGGTAATGCAGTTGGGTTTATGTCTTGTGTTTCCATAATTGTTTTTGTTATTTTTAGTTTTAAGTAGATACAAACTATACTAAAATGTGAGTGATACGATGATAGAGACTGTAATATTATTATTTGATATTAGTTTTACAATGTCCTTATGTTCTATTGGTTTTATTTTTATTAGTTCAATGGGTGTGTACAATGGTGTTAGATTTATTTCGGAATTCAGCTGGTTTTCGTTTAACGTTATTATTGAAATAATGTATGTTAATTTGGCAACAACTATATACTGAAAGTTGGTCACACTGATCTGAATAAGTTATTTTTGTTTTTCTGGAAACTTCCTTCTTCTTGTGTTAACTTCCAAACGACTCACAACGGTGTCACGCTTATGTCAAATAAAACAGTTATTAAACTTTAACTAAATCGCCTCGCGTTTTACTCCACCATTTCAAATAGGTTATGGGCCCAGGAGTAGTAAAGACTTTAAGAATTGTGTGTGATCAAGAGGAAAATAATTATTGTAAATAATTAGCTTGAACATTTTTTTTTATAAACATGAGCGGACAAGGGCTGTGTGCGATCGACAAATTGAACGGCGAAAATTACGCAGTATGGTCGGTGCAAATGAAGAGTGTATTGGTGCACTAGGGCATGTGGTCGTTGGTGTGCGGAAGACGCGTGAAGCAGGAGGGTGATACAGCTGAGCAAGGAGCCCAATTCGACGAACTAGACGAAAAAGCACTAGCAACAATATTGCTGTGCGTGAAGGCTTCAGAAATTAATTTGATTAAAAACTGCGCTAGTTCTAAAGAAGCTTGGGACAAGCTTGCAGCTGTGTACAAGCCTCGTGGACCCGCCAGGAAAATTACCTTGTTCAGGAAATTACTCCGGTTGAGTTTGTCGGAAAGTGCGTGCGTACAAAATTACATAAATGATTTTGTGGATATCGTCGAAAGACTGAAAGAAATTGATATGGACATTTCTGAAGATATTCTTACTATTTTGATGCCGCCGGGACTCGGTAAGAAATTCGAAAATTTCGTGGTAGCGATCGAAACGCGCGAACAGTTACCGACTCTCTCTGATTTAAAAGTAAAAATTATAGAAGAGGGAGAGAGACAAAGAGTGAGTTCGGACGAAACGGAACTTTGTGTGCAGCAAGCGTTTGTGTCGCGTCCCAGTGGAAAGGGACACAAGAAAAATAGATCGGCGCAAAAGAACAGTGATGAAAAGAAGAATAAAAAAAAAAATGCTTTCGATGTGGTCGCGAAGGTCACTTTATTGCGCAGTGCAAAGTTAAAGACAAAAATTATGAAGTAGAAACATCTGCAAAAGAGAAGTCGTTTACTATGCTTGCAAGTGTAAATAAAAATGACGTTTTAACGAAATCGATGTGGTGCTTGGACAGTGGAGCAACTGCTCACATGTGTTGTGAAAGGTCGTGGTTCGCGGACATTAAAGAGCATAAAGAGAAAATATTACTTGCAGGAGAAAACTATATATTTTCGGATGGCGTCGGTACGGTGGCCGTTAAAACAAAGAATGGTTCCGTTAATTTGAAAAATGTGCTTTACGTAAAAAGCTTGCAAAGTAATTTCATATCGGTAGCGAAAGCCGTTGAAAAAGTGTATAAAGTGATTTTTCACAAGCAAAGTGCGTATATAAAGGACGGTCGAAATGAAGAAGTGTTACAGGCAAGAAAAGCTGGAAATCTTTTTGATGTTGATACATCGAACAATCGGTGCATGTACTTGTGTGCAAATGATGAATTGTGGAAGTGGCATTATCGTTATGGTCATTTGAACATGGCGAGCCTAAAAAAGATGGCAAGTGACAATATGGTCAATGGCTTAGAGTCAATCAAAAATGTTGTGGACATAGACCGAATTGCATGTGAAACCTGTGCTAAAGGTAAAATCTGTGTGAAACCATTCCCAAAAATGGCAGAAAATCGTGCGGACAAAGTGCTAGGGCTAGTGCATTCGGACATTTGCGGGCCAATGAACAAAGTATCTGCCGGTGGAGCAAGATATTTCGTAACATTTATAGATGACTATTTGCGTTATATGTTCGTATATTTTTTGAAGACCCGTGATGAATTGCTTCCCACGTTTAAAAACTTTGTCGCGTTTGCAGAAAAACAGACCGGTGAAAAACTTAAAGCAATTCGCAGCGATAACGGTCGCGAATATATAAGCCACGAGTTTCAGAAGTTCCTATCTGAAAACGGTATCAAGCGGCAATTGACAGTACCGTACACTCCGCAGCAAAACGGGGTTGCTGAGCGCGCTTACCGGACGCTTGTGGAAATGGCAAGGTTGATTATACATTCAGGAGTGAATGAGTCCCTGTGGGGAGAGGCAGTTAGGACTGCAGCATATCTACGCAACAGATCGGAGACAAGGTCGTTGAAGAGTCAAACACCATTCGAACTGTGGACAGGTAAAAAGCCTTCTATATCGCATTTAAAAATTTTTGGATGCAAAGCGATTGCATTGAATAAGAAACATGCAGGAAAGTTCAAGCCAAAAGGCATTGAATGCATGATGATAGGGTATTCAACATCAGCGAAGGCCTACAGGTTAATGCGCATTGGATCGAACCAGGTAATCGAAAGTAGAGACGTAGTTTTTCTAGGGGAAACTATAGGGTATCCGAAGTATGGAAACAGCGAGAACGAGACGGCACTTATTGACGAAATTGGAGTTGATTGTTCGCAGATTTTGGCAGTGGACAACAACAAAGAAGATGCTGAGGTGCTCGAGGAAGAGCAAATTGACAGCGAGGTTAATGAAGCCGATAGTTCTGATGTTTACGAGAGTGCGAAGAGCGATGATACCGAAGAACGGGAAATTCATGGTCCTGGTCGTCCTAAGAAGATAAAAACTGGAAAGCCCGGGCGTCCACGAAAACAATACAACTTGTTGAACATGATGAAGGTTCAAGATGTCAAGATACCTGTTACATTTGCTGAAGCGACGCAGTCTGAAATGAGTCAAGAGTGGGTAGCATCAATTCAAAAGGAGATTGACGCCCTCGAAGCTAATCAGACATGGGAGCTACAGGACTTACCAGAAGGTAAGAAAGCCATCGGTAGTAAGTGGGTTTTTGACATCAAAGGAGATAAGGATGGTAATGTGATGCGATTTAAATCGAGGTTGGTGGCTAAAGGATGTGCACAACAATATGGTATAGATTTTTTTGAAACGTTTTCACCAGTTGTCAGATATTCGTCGGTGAGACTTATTATATCTCTGGCTGTTGAGCATAACTTATTTCTACATCAGATGAATGTATCGACAGCTTACTTAAATAGCGAATTGAGCGAAGAAGTCTATATGAAGCAACCCGATGGATTTGATAATAAACATTATGGAAAAGTTTTGAGACTAAATAAGTCACTTTACGGACTAAAACAGAGCGGTAGAGAGTGGAACGCCAAGCTCAATGAAGTCTTGCAAAAACTGCAGTAAATGACACATCGGATCGTAAATCCTACAGTGGATATGTCTTCATAAACGGAGCTGGTCCAATATCCTGGGAGTCAAAGAAGCAAAGTCTGGTGGCATTATCCAGCACGGAGGCAGAATATGTTGCATTGTCCATTGCAGCAAGAGAAGCAGTATTTATAAAAAAGTTTCTGAAGGAAATGGGTTTTTTTATAGATCACTCAATTTTAATTCTTTGCGATAATCAGAGTGCTTTATGTTTAGCTAAGAATCCAGTATTACATAATAGAAGTAAGCATATCGACATAAAGTACCACTATGTTAGGGAACTTTATTCCAAAAAGGAAATTGATGTAAAATATATATGTACAAACGACATGTTAGCAGATATTTTAACAAAAAACCTACAGAAAAACAAGCACTTAAAATGTATAACTGAAATGAATTGTTTCTGAATATGTTGTTGAGAAGGAGTATTGAAATAATGTATGTTAATTTGGCAACAACTATATACTGAAAGTTGGTCACACTGATCTGAATAAGTTATTTTTGTTTTTCTGGAAACTTCCTTCTTCTTGTGTTAACTTCCAAACGACTCACAACGGTGTCACGCTTATGTCAAATAAAACAGTTATTAAATTTTAACTAAATCGCCTCGCGTTTTACTCCACCATTTCAAATAGTTATTTTTCCTATTTTGATTTTACATTGTTTTATTGTTATTATTTTGTTGCCGTTAATTGTTACATTTCTATTTATTTCTTGGCAATCTTGTTCTATAATAGTATTTTTTATATTCCAAGTAAGTATATTGTTTGGCTCTACATATTTAATTATCTGGTTAACTGTTGTAGGGATGAAATAGCATATTGGTTTAGTTCTTTTTGTAATTTTCTTAATACATTCGTTGTTTATTTCTTTAAAATTTTGGTTATAGACTTTGCCATGTTCTTCAAAATAAGTATCTTTAGGGTAGGTAAATAGGGATGTCTCCTATGATAAACGTGAGGAGGGGTATTATGATGAACCAGGGGCCTGTGAAATGGGAAGTTAATATTTTTTTTATGTTTATTAAATTGGGTCTTGTAGTAATGTGTCTCTCTATTCCTATTGGTGATTTTATAATGGTCTTCGTCAGTTTGTTCGACGTTCTTTGTTAATTTAAAAGGGTTTTCTAATTTCCCTTTTTGCAACGGTCCTTTTCTATATCTAGTGTCGACGTTATATTCTGTTCGGTCTTTGTTTATTCCGTTGATTTTAATTTCTTTGTTGTGTTGTGTATCTAGAATTGGTTGTCCAGCATAAATAAATATGTGGGCAGGAGTTTGTCCAGTAGTGTCATGTTTGGTCTTGTGGTTGTAAATGTAAAGAATCGTTTCTATTTTACTGAGTTTAGCTTCATTGTCATCGGAATTGGTTATGATACGGATTTTTTTTTTTTAATTGTTTTATGGAGCCTTTCTATATCTGCAACACCTGTTTTTGTGGTATTGAGTTGTAATTCTACATTTTCCGTTTCGAGGCAACGTTTGAGGGCTAAACTAGAAAATGCGCCATCTCTATCTGCCTTTAGAATTTCGGGTTTCCCCAACTGATTGAATATGCGCATTAGAGCATTTATGCACTCTATCCAATATTTTGTTTTAATCTGCTGAAGGGTGGCGAATTTTGAATAAATGTCAATACAACTCAAATAGTGATTCCCTTCAGAGGAATAGATATCTATTACAAATTTATCGCGGCAATGTTCGGGTTTAGGGGTGACTTTCATTGGCATTTTTGTATTTCGGTGTTCAGTTTTTGCTAAGTTACAAACTTGGCATTCGTTAATTATATTTTGGATAAGGAGTTGGCTATTTGGGAAGTAGTATGTCTCGCCGTAAAGTTTAACAGTTTTCTGTATTCCGGGGTGTAGAAGTTTTTCATGTGTTTTTAGAATGAGTTCTTTGAAATTTGCGTATGTGGGAATGTTTTTTAGTAAGATAAGGCTTCGGAAAATCTTTGTATATCTTGGATTCATTGTTTCTTTGTATGTTTTTTGAATTACTTCGAAATCTGCATCGCTTTCGATGTACAGAGCGCTGTTTTTTGAACAGAAGTAGTCGAGTAGATATCGTTTGGCTATTTCCGGGGTCATTTCTTCATATGAAAGATGTATAATTTGTTTTTTGAAGTAAGTTTCTATTTCTGTTTTATTGGGACCTTTGGTAAAGATGATTTGTCTTTTATGTTGATTGATAGCTTTCTCTGATAGTCCGATCAAATTGCTACTGTCTTCTTCAGCACTATGTTGTGTAGATTCTCCAAAAAATGTTTCTTCTATCTTTACTCTAGAAAGTGCATCTGCTACGTAATTTTCCTTTCCTTTAATATATTTTATGTCGAAGTCATATTCCGAAAGTCTAAATTTCCATCTTGTTACTTTTGAATTCGGTTCTTTTAATTTGTGTAGCCAGCACAAGGGTTGATGGTCAGAAGCTACTTCGAAATGTCGTCCTAACAGATAGTGTCTGAAGGTTTTGGTGGCCCAAACTATTGCTAATAATTCTTTTTCTATGGCGCTATAATTAATTTCATGTTCATTTAGTGTTCTGCTGATGTAACTAATAGGGTGTCCGTCTTGTGATAAAACAGCTCCTATAGCTACATTGCTGGCATCTGTTGTTAATGTAAATTTCCTCTCGAAATTCGGTATTTTTAGGATCGGATCTTCAGATATTAATAATTTTAACTTTTGGAATGCTTCTAAGTATTCTAAATTGTTTATATCTATTGTTGCTCCTTTCTTTAGGCACTTGGTCAGAGGTTTGGCAATGTCTGAAAAATTAGGTATAAATTTCCTATAATATCCTGTAAGTCCTAAAAAGGCTTTAATTTCTTTAGTTTTTCTTGGTAGCGGATATTTAACTATAGCTTTGATTTTATCCGGGTTTGGTTTAATCCCGTATTTAGTAATAACATGTCCTAAGAAGGTTGTCTCTTGTTTTAAGAACTCGCATTTATCTAGTTGTAATTTTAAGATTGCCTGTGATAATTTTTCGAAAACAGCTTGTAAGGCTTGAAGGTGTTCTTCTAAAGAGGTGGAGAAAACTATGATGTCGTCTAGGTATACTAGACAACATTTATTTAAAAGTGGACGGAGTAAATTGTTCATGCATCTTTGAAATGTAGCGGGGGCATTTTTAAGACCAAATGGCATTCGTGTGTACTCGTAGTGTCCATATTTTGTAGAGAAGGCAGTTTTGGCTATTGACTCTGAGTCCATTTCTATTTGATGAAAGCCCTTTGCAAGATCTATTGTTGTGAAATAATTTGACCTCCCTAGTTTCCCTAATATTTCATCTATGTTAGGTATGGTTTATCTGTCGTTTATTGTTATTTCGTTCAATTTCCTATAATCTATTACGATACGAAGCTTCTGCTGTCCAGAAGCATTTAGTTTTTTTGGTACTACCCAAATGGGGCTACAGTATGGTGAATTACTTTCTCGGATAATGCCCTGTTCTAACATCTCCTGGATCTGTTTTTCTACTTCCTTTTCATATGTCTGTTGGAAACTATAAACTTTAGAGTAGACGGGGATATTGTGTGTGGTGTTCATAATATGTTTTTCTTGGTTTGTGAACGTGAGCGTGTCACCTTCACGAAATTGGATGTCTTGGTATTTTGTCAGTAGATTAGTTAGTTTCAGTTTTTCTTCTACGTTAAGGTGTTCTAATCGGAACAAGTTCTCCTGAAGTGTGGAGGTTTCTAAGTAAGTGGGGTCTTGTGGAAATGAAGGGTCCATTTGAATATGGTTCTGTTCGGTAATGTTGTTACCGTCTTTTATCTTGTATATTTTGTTAAATAGAGTGGCAGTTTTCTTTTTATAGTCGATTATTGCTTTGGCTTCGGACAACAATTTGCGTCCAATCAGCATGTCATAATGATCTGAGAACGGGTGGATCAAGAACTCTTGGGCAACAGGGAAGTAGTTGTTAGGTGGTATGTTCGTAAGTTCATTAATTATTAACGGGCCATTACTGGTGTGGATTAGGTAATTGGTTTATTGTGTTGGTGTTTGAAAAATATTTCGCGTGAGCATATTTATCGTAGATCCAGTATCAATTAGACATTTCAATTCGGTATTATTATGTTTGATCGTTTTATATTGGCTTGACCCGGGGCTACTAACCGAAAATTTTCTGCTTGTTCGGGGTTGTCTTGTTCGTTGTCATTTGTTGTTGGTCTCTCCTCTTCTGTCGTTTCTGAATTGTCATAGTTCTGTTCAAGGGGACATGGAATTAATTCTGGGGTATAGTTCGATTGATAGGGATAAGGCTGAAAATATTCTGGACAGTAGGGATAATAGTAATTTTAGTTATAAGAATATTCGGGTTGGTTAGACGATACTTCTTGGTATCTTAGCTCTTCTATGCTCATTTTCGACTGTCCGCTGTCTGATGGTCTCTGTCTTTTTATTGGGTTATTAGTCTGTACGTTTCCGGTTTGTGGATATGTTGTAGGCATGTGAGTGTGGCTAGGTCCAAAGCGATTTTGGTGAAAAATACTTTGTCGGTTAAAAGCTGTGTTTGGTCTAGGTGCTTGTGTCAGGGGTATGTTAGGTTGTGGGTAGATAGGTCTATTTTGATATTGGGGTATCGGATTTGTGCTAAACCTGTGTACATAAGAATATGCTTGGTGATAGGGTTGATAGGCGTGGTTATAGAATGGTTGGAAGGGTGCAAGGGGTCTGGTTTGATTGTTCATTTGCCTATTCTGGGGAGTGTTTGTTACCAAAGACCCTAGAATAACAAGATGCATAACGCCATACGATTTTTTGGCACACGATTTTTTGGCCGTGGCTCTAGAGGTGGCTCCAGGCTCTCTCGAATTTTTGTTCGAGAGCGAGAGAGCGGAGATCGCTACAGCGAACAGCTCTTTTCAACGCACAAAGTGATAGCAGACAACTGTATGTGTGCACACGTATGCTCATGCATTGTAAATTTGACAAAATATGCCCTTCACCTTAGAAGTTCTTTGACTTTAAATCTATATTATTTTTGATCAATTGGCACCATGCGAAAAATTCTTGTTTTGCATTGCCTTAACGTTATTATTATTTGAAAATAGATTAGAAATAGCCAAATCTATGTACATATTATCACAAAAATAAATTTCAAAAATGGCTTTATATTAGAATATTTGTCATTAGAGTATTCATCTTGCGGCGTGTGAAAAATTAATAAGGCAATGATTGTTGAGTGCTTGTGTCCGCACTTCGTGCCTCAAGATATGAACAAAGCAAAGACACTAGAATAATTCTAGTGTCTTTGATATTACTTTTGCAATAAACAGTTATCATATTAAATTATTTAGTATATTTATTAAATCATTTGACCTAATATGATGTAACATTAACATTAAAAGAGTTTCAAAAAAAATATTTCGCTTTAAAAAAATTGTCAGATGAGAGACCAATTAGAATTAAACATAAATATAAATGTGTAAACGGTAGCTAATTCGAGCGGCGATTTTAACAAACAAATTTAAAAAGCTTTAAAATTATAATAGTCAGGGCGCGAATTTTTAAAAATTTGTTTATTTTATAATATTGTTAGGAAATTGGCATAAACTACCCTAATATGTACTATGTAAATTCGTTTCTTCGATCAGAATTGATTTCGGCCCGAAAATCGGCTTCTAGCACAACACGCACACATATACGCGTTCTCGTCTCTTGTTTTTACTCACACAAGCAAGCAAATTCCATTTTTAGATTTTTTACGCTCTCAGCGGGAGCTAGCGGAAAGAGAGAAATTTTGGCCGTCACTAAAAAAGTGTCTGCATAGTGCCAAACCAATGTATGGCCGTTACGCATCTTGTTATTCTAGTGTCTTTGTTGTTACTTTGCTTGGAATTGAAGATGGCTTTACATTATCTTTACTTGAGGTTGGTGCCTCGTAAAGACCTTTTTCTTGTAATATGTTTATTAATGATCTCAGGTTTGGAATATTACAGTTTATTATTCTGAGATAAATGTGGCTTGGAAGTTTTTGAATTAGATTTTCGATGCTGGTTTGTATTAATCTAGTATAGAGAATGGTTTCGTTAGTATTATTTTCTAGTTCTAATTTACTAATAAGTATCTGTCGTTTTCTTTCGGCTTCTTCAAGGAAATGACGAATGTTGCCTCGATATTGTGTGTTCCTGAATTCTTCCAGAAGTTGGTGGTTCGGTGTTTGGGGCTTGTAGTTAAGTATAAGCTGCGTCCTGAGTTCGATCCAGCTGCTGAGGTTGGTTACTCCGAGGGTGCGGATAACATCGCCACTGATGTTCCGTTCGATGTGTCCAAAGATTATTAATTTTTGTCTTTCATCAGTGGTCTGATACAGAGCCAAGATGAAGTCGATGCGACTGATGAAAGTATACAAGGTGTTCGGATCTCCGTTGAAAACCTCAATTGCGTGTATTTGTCTTTCGACTTGAATCATATTCGACTCAGACAGTTCTATTTGTGTTGGCGCTGCTACTGCCATTGTAGTTTGTTGGTCTTGAATTTTGATTATTGTTTGTTCGTAGCTTAGATAAGGTTTGTGGTTTTATTTTGGTTCGCGATTTGGATAGGGTTTGAGTTCTCACTATTTGTTTGTGTCTTCGTTTTAAGTTTATGTGTTTGATGGGTTTCATGTTGTTCGCTCACTTATTATTATTATAATGTTTCACTTAATTGCATTTAATTCATTTTAGTTGTAGTTGAGTTTATTAAGTCTTTACTTAATTTAGCTGTTATTATTATGGTTCAATTAGTTGTAATTAAGTTTATTTAGTTTTCACTTAGTTACACTGTTATTATTATTGTTCGTTTATTTCTGGTTAAGTTTATTTATTTTTCGCTTAGGTTAACTGTTGTTATTGTAGTTCACTTAGTTGTAATTACTTTTATTTAGTTTTCACTTAGTTTAGCTGTTTTCATGTGTTGCACACTTTGCTATTTCGCTTTGTTTTGAGTAACCTTTTGTGGATTTACTACTCAGCGAATTCAAAGGCGTCTTCTTAAAATTTGATACAATTTTAAGTTGTTCACTGTTGTTATTGTAGTTCACTTAGTTGTAATTACTTTTATTTAATTTTCACTTAATTTAGCTGTTAATATTATGGTTCAATTAGTTGTAATTAAGTTTATTTAGTTTTCACTTAGTTACACTGTTATTATTATTGTTCGTTTATTTCTGGTTAAGTTTATTTATTTTTTTCGCTTAGGTTAACTGTTGTTATTGTAGTTCACTTAGTTGTAATTACTTTTATTTAGTTTTCACTTAGTTTAGCTGTTTTCATGTGTTGCACACTTTGCTATTTCGCTTTGTTTTGAGTAACCTTTTGTGGATTTACTACTCAGCGAATTCAAAGGCGTCTTCTTAAAATTTGATACAATTTTAAGTTGTTCACTTTCACAATCACTCTGTGGTTTCGGATATGTTGTTGGTTTACAAAAAGTTGTTTTTCTTTTTTTTTTTTTTGAACCAATTGTACCGATTTACCGACGCGAGATATTGAAGTTGTAGTTCTTTAGCGGATGATACACAGAGAATTGAATATGTTTAATATCGCATCAACTAGTATCATCCTACCGACTGCGCCACTTACGTAGTTACTATTTCGAGTCGAATAAATGATCCGTCTATGACGAAGACAAAGATCAACGCTGAAGTAAATTATAAATTGAAACACGAATAATTTCAGTGAGCGTCTTTATTTTAAAACTGTCAGCTTAAGACTGACTGTGCAGAGTTTTTGATCGGCTCGAAGTGAGTCGCGAGAAACGGGAATGTCTAATCAGTATATGTGTACAAAAAAGAACGGAAAAAGAACGGTATGGATGCACAACAAATCATGCGCTTAAGTGTATGCATGTGTTTATGCATGTGCAAGATTGTATGTACAATGCTTGTGTAAGCGTAATATGTGAAGCATATTATGCTACTATATATATATATTAGGGATTCGGCCTTGCAAAATATAAAGAAAAAAATATCATATATGAATATGACAAGCAAAGATTTAATGAGAATAAAACTAAGATTGTCCGATTCAATGTAGGCGACCATGTCTTGCTCAAGAGTGAAGAACGGCATCAAACAAAGTCCATTGTGGTAACGGAAAAGCTTGATGGTGACCGATATGTGTTCAGATCTTTGACAAGCAAAAGAACGTATAAGTACGCTCACGAATAGTTACGGTCGATGCCTGTTGAGGTACACGCTGACCAATGCGAGAGATCGCCGACTTGTTGAATTATTATTTGTATTTAGCCGAAATTATGTTATCCGTTATGTTAAGAATGAGCAGCAAACAATAAAATTCACGGAAAGCGTTCCGTTATTGAGTGGACATCATTTGTGTGTGTATTCAAATGAGCATGGATGTTGTGGTAGATTTTCGTGGAAACGAAGTAAGAAAGAAGCAATTGAGCGAAGTTAATAAATAGACGAAAAGCATCGAGAGGGCGACGCCTGAGTAAATCAGTCTGGTGAGAACTGCCGAAGGAACAACACGCAGGCGACTTGCTGTGATGATCAATATGGACGCGAAAGCGAATATAAAGTCGCGTTCGGTTTCTCCGACATATATAATTAAATAATTGCAATAGTCATATGTAAAAAAAAATATAATTTTATTTTACTGAATGATTACAATAATTTTTATTGAGACGAACACTGACCGATTATAATTAAGTCTCAAACTGAACTCTACTAATTATTCTGATTTGATTGACGTTCAAGCCTCGGTATCGAGCTTTTCTGATATGGACTTTAGACTTTAGGGTTCTGATGAAATGAAGAGAGAAAGCATTCGCTCTTGAATACAAGTGCTCTTAGATTCTTATAATTTGTTTATTGAAATCAATACTTTCGTTCTTCGGGATTGCGAGTCCGAGCTTTGAACGTGGGAACATGACGATGGGGTGAGGGCTTAAGCAAGGAATGTTTAAGTTGGGGGACGGATGTTTAGTCTACCAGTGGGTGGAGTTGGGGTTTTTCCACTCTCGAGGATCGTATGACAATCTTATTTTTATCTGGTATCTGTTGGGTACATCCGGAGTAGTGTAGGATGTATTTGGGTATGTGTATTAGGGTGTAGGCATGTGCTTAAGTCTTAGGGACTTCACCCCCCAATCGTTGAATTTTGCATGTCCTCAGGTCGTTAAATTTGGATATACCGTAATATTGTTTTCAGGTTGAATATTTTCATTGACATTAGCCTCAAGGTGCGGATGTTCTTGTTTACAATATTTGACAATATTTTTTATAGTTATATTTTTAAGCTTACAGAGTCAAACTAATTATCATGATGACAAAAGTTGTAATGCATATAATTTGAAAAAAGTTGTAGTTTCTACATGGGATTTTATCATTTCTCTTGTTTGTAAGTGATCTATTGGTTCTAAGCGTGTCACATTGTTGGTGATATAAATCGTTTGTGTAAAATCGCCAGAATTTTAGAAATTAGGAATTCATATATATGCATGGCACAATTTTTAATTTTAATGATGTTGTTTCCTGATATTATTATATATATGTTCAAAATGTTGAAAACATATACGGACTAACTACTGCTTTAAATTCATTGGAAGAAACACGATATGAACTAAAATCAACTAATGAAATAAAAATACAGCCACTAGAAACTACTCACTATCACAACATATTAAGACTATTAAAAGATAAATCGACAAAATACTACACCTTCCGATCAAAAGACCAGAGAGGGTTCTTCGTAACGTCCATTATGCTACAGACAAAGACGATATTATCAATGAACTAGCTCAGCAAAGGCATGAAGTTATAAATTTACAAAACATCCAGCGCGACGACTTCAAACAACTACTGCCTCTATTCTCCATTGAACTCAAAATGAAAGAAAATAATAAAGACATTTATAAAATTGAGCACTTACTTCATTGCAAAGTAATCTTTGAGCCACCGCGACCAAAGCGAACACTTCCTCAATGTACAAACTGTCAAAAATATACAAAATTACTGCACCAAAATTACCGCACTTGCGTAAAGTGCGCTGGAAAACACAGCTCATCCTCTTGTACTATTAACACAAAATCGGGCAGAACAATCATTACATGTGCACTATGCAGTAAAAACCACACTGCAAACTATAAAGGTTGTATGGTGTACAAAGCACTGCAAATTCAAAAATACCCAACTCTTCGAAAAAAAGAAATACCTGTAACAAAAAAAAACCCATCAAACGACACAACACAGTGCAACAAATAACGTAGTAAGCTATGCTGAAGTCTTAAATAAAAACCAAGTAACTAGCCATCAAACCAAATCAACAACTCAACCTGCTATTGTACCTGATATACAGCCTTTGATATAAAAGCCATTTCACGCTTTTATTATCTAAACTTGACAAATAAACATCTAACAATCGCCATCTGGAATGCTAACGGACTTTCAAGCCATTTACTTGAACTAAAAACATTCTTAAATAAAAAGCCAATTGACGTCATGCTCCTTTCTGAAACACACTCAACTGGGAAAACCTATATAAACATACCTAACTATAATATTTTCTCTACTAATCACCCGGACAGTAAGGCCCATGGTGGTACTGCAGTAATAATTAAAAAAAAGCATCAAGTGCATAGAACTCGATGGATTCAAAAAGGACTACATACAGGCTACTACTATATCGACCTCAGACACAACGGGTCCAATAAATATATCTGCAGTTTATTGCCCGCCTAAATTTAATAATACAAAAGACCAATTCCTCGATTTCCTAAAATCACTGGGAAATCGGTATTTGGCAGGAGGTGAATATAATGCCAAACACATAACTTGGGGGTCCAGACTTACCACAGCAAAGGGGCGTAAACTGTTTGAATCAATAAGAAACAATAATAGCCGTGCTCTAAGCACAGGCGAGCTAGACTAGACTTCCTGGCCAACTGACACTTATAAACTACCGGACTTAATTGACAAGAAATATAACATGCGAGAACCTAAAAATAAAATAATGCCTAATGCCTCTCTTCCGACCATTCCCCAATATTAATTACATTACATGGTGGACTAGAAGAAAACAACAAAGACTCCCCTTTATTTAACCGCAAAACAAATTGGAACATGTTTTGCAACATTTTGGAACAGAACATGGAAATAAATATCTCTCTAAAGACAAACAACGAACTGGACTCTGCAATAGCATATTTAAATGACAACATCATATATGCAGCAACGCAATCGACACCATCTATAAAAATGAAACTTGAAACTATATTAGAAACTTGTTTAACGGAATCCCTCGATTGAAGTACTTTCCCATAACTTGGAAGGTAGGCAAAATTAAAGCAATTCCAAAACCAAACAAAAACGCTAACACTATAGGCTCGTACAGACCAATCAGCTTTTTACCTGTTAAGCAAAAAAACATAATACCTCCTCATCAATTCGGCTTTCGGAAGCAGCACTCGACTGTCCAACAGGCCCATCGAGTAATTAACAAAATAACAGACGATTTTGCTATTTTGCTACAATAAGAAATTTTGATATGCTGTGTACTTAGTACTGTGTACATTGCTAAAGCATTTGACAAAGTATGGCACAAAGGACTGCTGCATAAGCTAAGAAATATACTACCATATAACCTATATACCATTCTTCAAAGCTATATAAAGAACAGATATTTCTATATTAAATACGACAATGCATGCTCAGATATTATGCCAGTGTCAGCGGGTGTTCCCCAAGGTAGTGTGCTTGGGCCCATATTATACCTGACTTACACCTCCGATATTCTAGCGCCAACTACCCCTGAATCAATGATTGAATGATTGCGACGTTAGCAGACGATACTGTGTTAATGTCGTCAAGCGCGTGCGAAAGAACAGCTGCAAGTACACTACAACAAATCATGACACAAACCAAAGACCCTAGAATAACAAGATGCGTAACGCCATACGATTTTTTGGCACACGATTTTTTGGCCGTGGCTCTAGAGGTGGCTCCAGGCTCTCTCGAATTTTTGTTCGAGAGCGAGAGAGCGGAGATCGCTACAGCGAACAGCTCTTTTCAACGCACAAAGTGATAGCAGACAACTGTATGTGTGCAAGTTAACAACTAACAATGTATTGCTTCGTAGCAACTAAGTAGCTTTGTATGAACAATGCTGACGCGCCAGAATTGGGTTCAGCGCTCCACGCGAAGAACGCCTGGCAGCGGAAAGCTGACACTTCCTATCGGGGAGTGTTGCTTCACGCTGCAAGAAATGCTGAGTCGGCTTGCCGACTTGTGGCGGCGCGATGCATTGCTCGAGGGTAAACTTAGTTTCAATATTGTCTTCTACTCAGTTCAAATCTTGTGACGAAATAAACCACAGCTTGCTCCGGCTCACTGCCGTTAAACACAATTGTTCTTATTTACAATCAAATCGCTATCGCCACAAGGCTAGTGATAATAATTAAGGGGGCGAAGTCAAGCCCTCCAACCTAATCTCCATGAACAGTGTCTAAGACGAACCTCAGCGAAAGAAGGAAGATCTCTGGACCTACTGGAAATAACATAACTCTGGACCTATTGGAACTTATATAATTGGCGCCCAACCAACAATCTGAACCCACCAATCTAATTTAACACACTTTGTCAGGCGACAAACAGGGTAGTTAAGTTAGAAAAGCATGTAAGTTTTACAAGACACTTCTTTGACGCAATCAAGAAATTTACGAGTGGAAAAAAAAAAGTTGTGTATCTGGCCACGTAATAAGTGTGCGTTGAATTTATTCGCAAAAACATTGCATATTTTCGGCAAAGTAAAATTTTGTTGCATACCTTATCAAAAAATAAGTGCTGCATACTTTTTAGAGAAACCAAATAATTTTTTATTGCATACCCGTTTTTAATAAAATACATTGCATACCCTCTTTTAATAAAAAATATTGCATACTTTGACGAAACAAATTTTCGTTGCATACCCAATAAAAGATTATTATATTGCATACCCGTTTTTAATAAAATACATTGCATACCCTCTTTTAATAAAAAATATTGCATACTTTGACGAAACAAATTTTCGTTGCATACCCAATAAAAGATTATTATATTGCATACTTTTTCTTGCCATACCATTTAGCCGATCAATTGTGCTCGGCAACAGTATATTTGTGGTGTGCCAACCAACAACCAATGAGTTGGGCACATAACTACAGAAGGGTTAAGGTCGAATACGAAAGCGAGGATAGCTGGGAGGAGGAGCAAGTAGGCCAAGCATTAGGTCAGCCGTTAGATAGTGCCACGGTAGATATTACCATGGACCCCAATCAGATTCAAGCTCTTATCGACAATGCCGTCAGACAGGCATTGTCGCAACAGCAATCCCAATTTCAGACACAACTCAATTCCCTAGCTGCGCGGGTACAGAGTTTGCAGGTGGAAGCACCGCAAATCAAAATTTACGAAAAAGTCTCTGTTAACCCCGATGTTAGGTGCGACATTCCCCTTGACATAATAAAGTCTGTACCAGAGTTCTCCGGTACCCAAGACGAGTATGTGGCCTGGAGACAATCGGCCATATACGCCTACGAGCTCTTCAAACCATACAATGGCAGCAGTGCCCATTATCAGGCTGTTGCCATATTAAGGAATAAAATCCGTGGCGCAGCCGGGGCTTTACTTGTCTCCCACAATACGGTATTGAACTTCGATGCTATTTTGGCCAGACTAGACTGCACGTACTCGGACAAAACATCCTTACGCCTGTTGAGGCAAGGATTGGAAATGGTTAGGCAAGGAGACCTACCACTAATGCAATACTACGATGAAGTTGAAAAGAAGCTAACGCTTGTCACTAACAAAATCGTAATGACGCATGAACAAGAGGGTGCTGACCTGCTTAACGCTGAGGTCAGAGCCGACGCCCTGCATGCTTTTATTTCGGGGCTCAAAAAGGCCCTCAGAGCTGTGGTCTTCCCGGCCCAACCAAAAGACCTGCCATCTGCACTGGCTTTAGCTAGAGAAGCAGAGGCAAGCATAGAGAGAAGCATGTTCGCTAACTCCTACGCCAAGGCCGTAGAGGAGCGAGTGCATTCGGGGGCAAACGGCAAGAGCCGTTTCCAGGGGAAGCCAAATAAAGAAGAACAGGGACAGGACAGGAATCCCCACTTCACCAAACGCCACAAAAATAACGGACAAACCAACAAGGACACTCAGGCGCAAGCGCCCCAGCCAATGGAGGTCGATTCATCCTCCAGGTTTAGGCAGCGTACTGAACATTATCAGAATCATCCTAATGAGTCGAACGCGTTTAAGAGGAGAAATTCCTCAGAACGCTCAACAGGACCAAGACGACAACGTCTGAATAACGTTGTCCAAGAGGCCCCTAAACAAAAGGACCCCAAAGAAGAGTATGAAAAAACAGCAAAGGCTGCAGTCGAGGAAATCGACAGCGAAAATGAGTACGCTCCCAGTGACGACTCGTTGAATTTTTTAGGGGACGCTCCCGGTTGCCGTTCATTGAACGACGGCTGGCTGGGAGAACCTTAAAGATGCTAATCGATACCGGCGCGGCAAAAAACTACATTAGGCCCGTAAAGGAGCTGAAAAATGTAATGCCGGTCGCCAGCCCTTTCTCGGTGAGCTCAATACACGGCTCCACCGAAATCAAACACAAATGCTTGATGAAAGTCTTCAAGCACATCTCCCCATTTTTTCTTTTGGATTCTCTCAATGCGTTCGACGCTATCATAGGCTTGGACCTGTTAACACAGGCCGGGGTAAAACTCAACCTTGCAGAGGACTCCTTAGAATACCAGGGCATCGCTGAAAAGCTTCATTATTTCAGCTGCCCCAGTGTAAATTTCACTGATGTAAACGATATTGTTGTACCTGACTCCGTTAAAAAGGAGTTCAAGGACACAATAATAAGGAGGAAGAAAGCTTTCTCCACAACAAATGAAGCTCTTCCTTTTAACACCGCTGTCACTGCCACAATTCGGACAGTTGATAATGAACCGGTGTACTCAAGAGCGTACCCAAATCTTATGGGTGTCTCCGACTTTGTGAACAACGAGGTCAAACAACTGCTGAAAGACGGCATTATCAGGCCCTCAAGGTCTCCCTATAACAGCCCGACCTGGGTTGTTGACAAAAAGGGGACCGACGCCTTCGGGAACCCAAACAAGAGGTTGGTCATTGACTTTAGGAAGCTAAATGAGCGAACTATTCCTGACCGGTACCCGATGCCTAGCATTCCCATGATTCTAGCGAATCTGGGCAAGGCAAAGTTCTTCACTACCCTTGATCTTAAGTCAGGGTATCATCAAATTTACCTCGCGGAACACGACCGCGAGAAGACATCGTTCTCGGTGAATGGTGGTAAATACGAGTTTTGCCGTCTACCGTTCGGCTTGAGAAATGCAAGCAGCATTTTTCAAAGAGCCCTAGACGATGTGCTTAGAGAGCAAATCGGGAAGATATGTTACGTCTATGTAGATGACGTCATAATTTTCTCTGAAAACGAGTCCGACCATGTCCGCCACATCGATACAGTACTAAAATGCCTGATCGATGCCAACATGAGAGTAAGCCAGGAGAAAACTAGATTCTTTAAAGAGAGTGTAGAATACCTCGGCTTTATTGTCAGTAAGGACGGAACTAAATCCGATCCAGAGAAGGTGAAGGCCATTCAGGAGTACCCTGAACCAGACTGCGTTTACAAGGTTAGGTCCTTCCTTGGTTTAGCCAGCTACTACAGAGTCTTCATCAAAGACTTTGCTGCCATAGCCCGCCCGATCACCGATATCCTAAAAGGGGAAAATGGTTCGGTGAGCAAACACATGTCTAAAAAAATTCCTGTTGAGTTTAATGAAACTCAACGCAACGCGTTCCAAAGGCTGCGAAACATACTAGCATCCGAGGATGTCATACTCAAATACCCCGACTTTAAAAAGCCTTTTGACCTTACTACAGATGCTTCGGCAAGTGGTATCGGTGCAGTCCTATCCCAGGAGGGCAGGCCAATCACCATGATATCGCGTACCCTTAAACAGCCCGAGCAGAACTACGCCACAAACGAAAGGGAATTGCTGGCGATTGTATGGGCCCTAGGCAAGTTGCAGAACTTCCTGTATGGCTCTAGGGAGATTAATATATTTACCGACCATCAACCCCTCACTTTCGCTGTTGCCGACAGGAACACGAATGCCAAGATAAAGAGGTGGAAATCTTACATAGACCAGCATAATGCCAAGGTTTTCTACAAACCTGGCAAAGAAAATTTCGTGGCAGACGCCCTCTCTAGGCAGAATCTGAATGCCTTACAAAACGAACCCCAATCAGACGCTGCGACCATTCACAGTGAGCTCTCCCTGACCTACACGGTCGAGACAACAGACAAACCGTTAAATTGCTTCAGGAACCAGATCATTCTGGAGGCAGCACGTTTTCCGCTCAAACGGAACCTGGTGCTCTTTCGAAGCAAATCTCGCCACTTGATCAGCTTTACTGATAAAAGTTGGCTATTAAAAACACTTAAGGAGGTGGTAAACCCTGACGTCGTGAACGCTATTCACTGCGACCTGCCCACTCTGGCAAACTTCCAACACGACCTCATTGCCCACTTTCCAGCCACCCAATTTCGTCACTGTAAGAATGTCGTGTTAGACATAACCGACAAAAACGAACAGATCGAAATCGTCACTGCTGAGCACAACCGTGCTCACAGAGCCGCACAAGAAAACATTAAACAAGTCCTTCGGGATTATTACTTTCCCAAAATGGGCAGTTTAGCTAAAGAAGTAGTAGCTAATTGTAGGGTCTGCACCCAAGCAAAGTATGACAGGCACCCGAAAAAGCAAGAGCTCGGGGAAACGCCCATACCCAGCTATACAGGTGAGATGGTGCATATTGACATATTCTCAACCGACAGGAAGCTATTCCTGACGTGTATTGACAAATTTTCTAAATATGCAATAGTGCAACCAGTGGTGTCTAGAACAATAGTGGACATCACAGCACCCCTGTTGCAGATCATTAACCTGTTCCCCAATATCAAAACGGTCTATTGTGACAATGAGCCCGCATTTAACTCAGAAACTGTCACCTCAATGCTCAAGAACAGCTTCGGCATTGACATAGTAAATGCGCCCCCACTCCACAGCTCGTCCAATGGCCAAGTTGAACGGTTCCACAGCACATTGGCAGAAATCGCCAGGTGCCTGAAGTTGGACAAAAAAACGAATGACACAGTAGAACTAATCTTGAGGGCGACGATAGAATATAACAAAACCGTGCACTCAGTTACTCGTGAGAGACCAATTGAGGTGGTTCACCCAGGGGCCCACGAGCGCTGCCTAGAAATCAAGGCAAGATTAGTAAAGGCTCAGCAAGACAGCATCGGAAGAAACAACCCTTCCCGACAAAACCGCGTGTTTGAGGTGGGAGAACACGTGTTTGTAAAAAACAACAAGAGGTTAGGAAATAAGCTAACTCCACTATGCACCGAGCAAAAAGTGCAGGCAGACCTGGGAACGTCTGTTCTTATTAAGGGGAGGGTGGTCCACAAGGACAACCTCAAGTAGACATTCCCTCTACAGTTAGGTAGTAAGTTATGTTAAGGAAAATCCGAGCACTGTAGTATCACCTTGTCTTTAATTTCCAGGTTCACCCTCATGATGTTCATATCCTTGGTAGTAGCGAATGCTCGGATCACCGACTTTTCGCATGCCAACTACATTCCTGTGTTAGATGGGGATGTGCTGGTGTTTGAACAGCGTGACCTCTTGAAACATTCGAGTAACCTTTCCGAGTACGCTAGTATGATAGATGAAACACAGAAACTGTCCGAGTCCTTTCCCCATTCACATATGCGTAAGTTGCTAGAGGTCGATACTGACCATCTTAGAACCTTGTTGTCCGTTCTCAAAGTCCACCATAGGATAGCTAGGAGTCTAGATTTCTTAGGTACAGCCTTAAAGGTTGTGGCGGGTACTCCCGATGCCACGGACCTCTTAAAAATTAAGATCACAGAGGCCCAACTAGTAGAATCTAATTCCAGGCAGATAGCTATAAACTCCGAAACCCAGAAACAGATAAATAAGTTAACTGACACCATCAATAAGGTGATCAATGCCCGTAAAGGCGACTTGGTTGACACTCCACACTTATATGAAGCACTACTGGCAAGAAATAGGATGCTGTCTACAGAGATTCAAAATTTAATTCTCACTATTACTTTGGCCAAATCAAACATTATAAATCCCACAATTCTTGATCATGCCGACTTGAAGCCTCTTGTAGAACAGGATACCCCAATTGTCAGCTTAATAGAAGCATCTAAGATCAGGGTCCTCCAGTCCGAGAATAGCATTCATATTTTAATTGCCTATCCTAGAGTCAAGTTCAGTTGCAAGAAAGTCGCCGTCTACCCTGTATCTCACCAACACACCATCTTGCGCCTCGACGAAGACACTCTGGCCGAATGCGAACATGACACCTTTGCGGTCACCGGATGCACAGATACCACACACTTCACGTTCTGCGAGCGGTCTCGGCGCGAAACTTGCGTGCGCTCACTCCATGCTGGAAACGCTGCTCAATGTCACACTCAACCCAGCCACTTGCGAGAAATAAACCCCGTAGATGACGGCGTTGTGATTATCAACGAAGCCGCAGCTCACGTTAGCACTGATGGCAGCCCCGAAACACTGATAGAGGGAACCTACCTGGTAACCTTCGAGCGAACGGCAACCATCAACGGCTCTGAATTCGTAAATCTACGGAAAACACTAAGCAAGCAGCCAGGCATCGTGCGTTCACCACTACTTAGCATCGTCGGCCACGACCCTGTGCTCAGTATCCCTCTGCTACACCGGATGAGTAACGAAAACCTACATTCCATCCAAAACCTTATGGATGATGTGGAATCTGAAGGCTCGCCCAGACTCTGGTTCGTGGCTGGTGTGGTCCTAAACTTCGGCTTGATTGGCTCTCTCGCCCTTTATCTGGCATTAAGGAGAAGACGAGCCTCTAGGGAGATACAGCGCACCATCGACACTTTCAACATGACCGAGGACGGTCATAAACTTGAGGGGGGAGTAGTTAACAACTAACAATGTATTGCTTCGTAGCAACTAAGTAGCTTTGTATGAACAATGCTGACGCGCCAGAATTGGGTTCAGCGCTCCACGCGAAGAACGCCTGGCAGCGGAAAGCTGACACTTCCTATCGGGGAGTGTTGCTTCACGCTGCAAGAAATGCTGAGTCGGCTTGCCGACTTGTGGCGGCGCGATGCATTGCTCGAGGGTAAACTTAGTTTCAATATTGTCTTCTACTCAGTTCAAATCTTGTGACGAAATAAACCACAGCTTGCTCCGGCTCACTGCCGTTAAACACAATTGTTCTTATTTACAATCAAATCGCTATCGCCACAAGGCTAGTGATAATAATTAAGGGGGCGAAGTCAAGCCCTCCAACCTAATCTCCATGAACAGTGTCTAAGACGAACCTCAGCGAAAGAAGGAAGATCTCTGGACCTACTGGAAATAACATAACTCTGGACCTATTGGAACTTATATAATTTGCACACGTATGCTCATGCATTGTAAATTTGACAAAATATGCCCTTCACCTCAGAAGTTCTTAGACTTTAAATCTATATTATTTTTGATCAATTGGCACCATGCGAAAAATTCTTGTTTTGCATTGCCTTAACGTTATTATTATTTGAAAATAGATTAGAAATAGCCAAATCTATGTACGTATTATCACAAAAATAAATTTAAAAAATGACTTTATATAAGAATATTTGTCATTAGAGTATTCATCTTGCGGCGTGTGAAAAATTAAGTAATGATTGTTGAGTGCTTGTGTCCGCACTTCGTGCCTCAAGATATGAACAAAGCAAAGACACTAGAATAATTCTAGTGTCTTTGATATTACTTTTGCAATAAACAGTTATCATATTAAATTATTTAGTATATTTATTAAATCATTTGACCTAATATGATGTAACATTAACATTAAAAGAGTTTCAAAAAAAAATATTTCGCTTTAAAAAAATTGTCAGATGAGAGACAAATTAGAATTAAACATAAATATAAATGTGTAAACGGTAGCTAATTCGAGCGGCGATTTTAACAAACAAATTTAAAAAGCTTTAAAATTATAATAGTCAGGGCGCGAATTTTTAAAAATTTGTTTATTTTATAATATTGTTAGGAAATTGGCATAAACTACCCTAATATGTACTATGTAAATTCGTTTCTTCGATCAGAATTGATTTCGGCCCGAAAATCGGCTTCTAGCACAACACGCACACATATACGCGTTCTCGTCTCTTGTTTTTACTCACACAAGCAAGCAAATTCCATTTTTAGATTTTTTACGCTCTCAGCGGGAGCTAGCGGAAAGAGAGAAATTTTGGCCGTCACTAAAAAAGTGTCTGCATAGTGCCAAACCAATGTATGGCCGTTACGCATCTTGTTATTCTAGTGTCTTTGCACAAACAGTATCCTGGTTTGAGAGATGGGGTATCGAGATAAATTAAGACAAAACTCAACAAAAAGTATACACAAAACGACAACCCAATTGACTCAAAACTAACAAGGAAACAGCACATTCTAAATAAACGAAATGAAATAAAAAACAAATTTCGACATATTAACTGGCTATTATGTAAATACTCAAAACTAGAATTACATAATAAAATAGCAATATACAAGGCGATAATAAAACCAATATGGACGTATGGAATAGAACTCTGGGGAACTGCCAGTAAATCCCACTTACAGCTAATTCAGCGAACGCTGAAAATGCTCAGAATAATCACAAAAGCCGAATGGTACATTAGAAACGAAGACATACATAATAATTTAAACATAGAAACAGTCAACGAAACTATTAAAACAAAAAGCAGCAAAAAACACACAAATCAATTACTTAGCCACCAAAACTCAAACTTGAGACAAATACCGATGACAGAGTTGGAACCAAGAAGATTAAAACGCAGAACTCCAACAGAATTAAACTATTAAATTATTAATGTACTAGCGTATCCTTGCACTGGGAAGGGCCGCTTCCTTTCTTTTTCACATCTAGTCAACCATTTACTTCTTGTTAATTTTTTGAAAAATAGATTGTAATTTAAAGAAAAATAATAAAAAAAAATATATATATGTCGAAGAGTCATCAGTACACTCTTTTTCCTCTTCACTATTCTCGTTGTTGCATATCGTTTTCTGGCGCGTGAGCGAGGCATGTCTGTTCTGCTCAACGATCGATCGCTAACTGACCCAACCTCTCTTCATAAAATCCGAATGACGCGTAGTTCTTAACTCTACACGCATTGCCAACACATTTTGGAGACCCACTCCAGTCCACACACATCAATACTAACGCACACCGCATTTTTCTGTACGCTTCCGTTATTCCTGCAGACATCTACTTCCCCCCGCTCCTACCGGCGACCAGACTACGTTCGGCAGAAACTCTAACGGTTCTCTGCCGCGCATCAAAAGAATAGAAAAGGCGCGTGCATGGCGCGTGCCAAGCAGAAACGCGCAATTACTAGAAATGTCGTCACATTTAAATGATCTGCGACATATATAATATAATAAATAATATAATTATTATATTTGCACTGAGTTTGCTCTTCTTTGATATGTCCAACAATACATTTGTCGAATATTTATGAATCTGTATCTTTATGAAATACTTGGTTATTGAATATGTAGAATTTATCGAATATTTGCTTGGTTAGAATATATTATAGTTAAGTGCATCTGGGTACGGAACTATTTGAAATATCGGAACTCGCTAGGAACGTGGGAAATAATCAAAATGTCGTTCGTGTCTGTCTTGAGCCAAGTTGATGTATTTATCTTTAGCATTTTCTCCGAATTTACGTGTTTCAAATAATCGTGTTTTCGTTATTTTGGGTTAAAGATTCCTAGACTGGTTAATTGCATATTAGGTATGCAATATCTCGATATCTTCTATGTATTCTGTAAACTGCTGTAGGTTGAATATCAGTATCGCAATTTGTTGGTTCTGTTCTTTTTCCACCTTGAGCCCACTAATTATGTCTATACCGCTGTTGATTACGTCAATAATCATGTTTAGATCATGGGGTTTCACTGAGTCTTCTGACATGTTATTAATTATTTCTTCTAGATCTTCCCTGTCGTCTTCATCTAATGTACCAAATAAGTATTTATATGCTTCCCCTACTACGCTACTTCGATATTGCTGCATTTGACCATGGTGATAAGTGATAATATGCAACTAAGCATTATAGAAAATATGTTGCGTACTTTGCGCTTCTTTGGCTGATTTGGAATTACCGTATTTGCTCTTATTGAATGTTTCTTAAATTTTGATTTATAATGAATGATTTTCCTGCCGCGATTTGTTTCCCCAAAATGTTTACTGTCTACTTGTTCAATGCTTCCTGTCTTTTTAAATGGATTGGTGATTTTACTTTTAACGAGTGGAGCCTGTCTATATTTTATATCAACCTCAAATTCATGCCTATTCTTATTGAGGTATTCTATCTTATCGATTTTGTTTTGTTGTACATTAAAGTCTGGGCTGACTGCATATAGAAAAATGTCTGCCGAAGATCGTTTGGTGCTATTATATTTAGTTTTATGATTATATACATATAATATTGTTTCGAATATTGTACAAGTTAACTAAGTTAACCGGGCGACGGCTACGACCGATCGTCCGAAGACTCGCTCCGGCCAAATTGCTGACACAGCGTCTGGCCGGAAGCCCGTGCATAGCCGGCAAGCACTGCCCGTTGGAGTGGCCGCTATGAGTTCCATATTTTGTTAGCCTTAAGTTCAGTTTGATTTTATACTTAATAAAGAGCGCATCGCGCCTTTAATCGACTCCAGCTCTTGCTGTTATTATTGAATTGGTTGACTAGCCTTAAGGGCACTCAACAACGGAGAGACGTTCTCCCACCATATCTTCCAATCTAAGAGAAGAGGTCTGCGGCAACCGCCCTGCCTCCCGGATACCATCAACCTACGCCGGAGACCGCGGCGAGGGATCTGCACCAACATCACCAACATAATCAGATTAATTGGCGCTCAACTAGCGGGAAATACGCACCCGCCCACATCTAATAAACAAAATAATTACAGAACATGTAAGTGGGCCCGCTGGTCAAACCTTTTACGTCTTCGATACATATTCCATAGTTCAGACCAGTGTTAAAATATTAAAAATACAAATAAACCAGTCTGAAGAGTGTTTTCAAAAATCTCAATATTGAATGTGACGACTAATAGGTGTTTGGTGTTTAATTCCAATTTTTTATCCGCGGCAACTAGGCTCACATACATAGTTGTTAAGGCGGCGGCTCCGTCTCCGCGTACTTCTTGCATTGCCAGCTGCCTTCGTGGGCAAAATAGCTGAGCGGGCATTGCATACCAGTGCAGTTTAACTTAAGCACATATGTGCTCCCCGTTTACACAATATAGGGAAAATAAACCTAGCGACTCAGATTCTGACAGTGAAGGGCCCCCGCGTATTTTCATCCCAATACGGGCACCCACTAACCCCCCTTCAGTTAGAACCATGGACTCAGATCAGCTTAAGGCTGTGATTCAGACCGCCGTTAATCGTGCCTTGGCAGAAGCGGCCGGTGAAGCCAGGCGTAGAGAAGAAGAAATGCGCCAAATTATACAACAGTTGGCTACCCAAGTTGCAGCGGTGCAAATCGCACCCACACAAGCGGCAGCCCCTATAATCAAGGTATACCAACCCATTGATATCACGGGCAACGTCGAGTGCAGCGAGCCTCTGGATGCCGTAAAATGCTTGCCCGAATTTACGGGAGCACAAGAGACATATGTCTCTTGGCGGCGGTAGCCGCATATTACATATTTAGGTATTATGTAAATAGCTCACGCCACTACGTCACGTATTGAATTTCGATGCGATCATAGATCGCCTCGATTTCACATATAGTGACAAACGCGCGATTCACGTCATCGAGCAGGAGATGGGCACCCTCAGACAGGGAAGCCTGACTCTATTACAATACTACGACGAGGTCGAGAAAAAACTCACCTTGCTTACCAATAAAGCCACCATGTCGTCGTATGAAACGGCGGCGGCAAAAATCTTATGCGACAAATTCCGGGATGATGCGCTCCGTATATTTATTTCGGGACTCAAGCGCAGTCTTTCCGATGTCCTCTTCTCGGCGAAGCCGAAGGACATGCCAACTGCGTTGGCATTAGCTCAGGAAGTGGAATCAAACCACGAAAGGTACACCTTCGCAACATCGTTTGCAAAAAGCCTGGAGGATAGGGATAGGAAGCAATACCCAATGGCGCAAGAACGCCAACAAACGCCCTACCAAGCGCACTCCCAAGTAAGCGGGGGAAAAAACCCACACTTTATTAAACAGGTTAAGGCTCAGGTACACTCGGCTCCGCATAACGACAGGCGTCGTGAAAACACATCAGAACCCATGGAGGTTGACCCGTCTATGTCCAGGTTGAGACAACCCACTCAGGCACAGGCCTACCAAAACGGGAAGCCCGCCCACTCCGGTCGTTCACACCCTCACAAGAGACAGAGGGTTAATCACATCGCTCAGAGCATAGGTCAGGCCGAAGGCACGTACGCAACCACAGCCTCCAGCGCGGCGGCCAAAGTCGACGACGACACCATTTCTGAATATGATTTAGAAGTGATTAATTTTTTAGGGGAAAATCCCTGCTGCCCGTCATCAGACGAAGAGTAGCGGGGAAAGAGATGAAGTTCCTCATCGACACGTGTGCGTCAAAAAATTTTATCCGGCCTCACAAAGGCTTAAAAGGCGTTCGCCCCGTCGATTCCCCATTCACCATCCATTCACTCCATGGCGTTACCACGATCACGAAGGCCACGTTCTTCATTTTACCTGATTTGTCTTCCTTTGACGCGATCATTGGCCTCGACCTACTTAAACAGGCAGGGACATCGCTTTGTCTGTCCTCCGGCCACCTCAGATGGGGCAATGTAGAAGAGAAAATTGAATTCCACCCATGCCCCGACATCAATTTTACCGAAGTGGACTGCTCAGATGCGCCACCCTTGATCAGAAACGCGTTCTTAGAAATGCTGAAGACTAGGAAGAAGGCTTTTGCAAACCCTAACGAGGCTTTGCCCTATAACACAACGGTGGTAGCTCCATCCGAACAGTTAGTGAGGAGCCCATATACGCAAAATTATACCCGTACCCAATGGGGGCGGCGGACTTCGTCAACAAAGAGATTGAAGACCTGCTTAAAAACGGGATAATTCAGAAGTCGGTATCCCCTTACAACAACCCGATATGAGTTGTAGATAAGAAAGGGACCGATGACCATGGCAACCGGAAAATGAGACTAGTTATCGACTTCCGCAAGCTAAACGAAAGAACAGTGCCCGATAAATACCCCATGCCAAATATTAACATGATATTGAGCAACCTAGGCAATGCAAAGTATTTCTCCACGCTGGACCTCAAGTCTGGCTATCACCAAATCATTCTTGCAGAACGCGACAGGGAAAAAACCTCTTTTTCTGTGAATGGGGGAAAATACGAATTTCGCAGATTACCGTTTGGCCCCAAAAATGCAGGCAGCATTTTCCAGAGGACAATCGATGACATCCTACGGGAACAAATCGGCAAGTTCTGCTATGTTTACATTGACGATGTTATTATCTACTCCGAAGACGAAAACTCTCACATCAAGCACGTAGATTGGGTTCTAAAGAGCCTGCACGATGCGAACATGAGGGTATCGGTAGAAAAGTCCAGCTTTTTTTAAAAAAGTGTAAGCTTCCTTGGGTTTATAGTCACTTGTAACGGTGCTACAACAGACCCAGAAAAGGTTAAGGCTATAAAAGAATTTCCGGAACCCAAAAGTGTTTTTGAGGTACGGTCATTTCTAGGCCTAGCCAGCTACTACAGATGTTTTATTAAGGACTTCGCGGCAGTAGCAAGGCCTATATCAGACATCCTAAAAGGGGAAAACGGAACAGTTAGTAGACACAGGTCACGAAACATTCCGGTTCAGTTCTCGGAGACGCAGCAACAAGCGTTCCAGAAACTACGAAACATCTTGGCATCCGACGACGTGATGCTAAGGTACAACGACTACAAAAAGGCACTTGGTCTAACGACAGATGCCTCGGCCCATGGCATTGGCGCAGTATTGTCCCAAGAGGGACGCCCAATAACAATGATCTCAAGGACATTGAAGGACAGGGAGGTTAACTACGCCACCAACGAGAGGGAACTCTTAGCCATAGTCTGGGCTTTGGCCAAGCTACGGCATTACCTGTATGCGGTTAAAGACATCAACATCTTTACCGACCACCAGCCGATAACCTTTGCAGTATCGGAATCCAATCCGAATGCAAAGATTAAAAGGTGGAAAGCGCGCATTGATGAATCAGAGGCGCGTATTTTCTACAAACCCGGCGAAGAAAACTTGGTCGCCGATGCATTGTCACGGCAACAAATTAACGTCATGGAGGAGCAAGAAGCTCAATCGTGCATGGCCACTGTTGGCAGCGAGCTCTCCTTGACGCACACTATCGAAACGACGGATAAGCCCCTAAACTGCTTTCAGAACCAGATAATTCTGGAGGAGGCACGCTTTCCGTTAAAGCGCAGCTTCGTCCTCTTTGGAAACAAGAGGCGGCATGCGATTAACTTCCCCTGCAAAGAGTCATTGATTGATGAACTCGCAGATGTAATCGTTCCGAAGGGCGTAAACGCCATTCATTGTGACCTGCACACGCTGGCACTAATACAGGACGAATTGGTTCGGAGATTTCCAGCCACCAAATTTTGGCACTGCAAAAACCGTGTAACGGATATTTTTGCAGTCCCTGAGAGACGGGAAATTCTTACCGTAGAACACAATAGGGCACACAGGTCGGCCCAAGAAAACGTTAAGCAGGTACTCTCCGAGTACTACTTTCCGAAGATGACCAAGTTGGCTACCGAAATCGTAGCAAACTGCAAAACATGCGCGAAAGCCAAATACGATAGGCACCCAAAAAAACATGAGCTAGGCGAGACTCCAATCCCCTCTCATGTGGGAGAACTACTGCACATCGACATTTTTTGTACGGATAAAAAGTATTTTCTCACTTGCATTGACAAGTTTTCGAAGTTCGCAATTGTGCAACATGTCCACTCTAGGACAATCGAAGACCTTAAACCGGCCATACTACAGATTATGAATTTTTTCCCTAGGGCTAGAGTAGTTTACTGCGATAATGAACCTTCATTAAATTCGCATACTATCTCGACCATGCTTGACAATCACTTTGGCGTTAGCATTGCCAATGCACCGCCACTCCATAGCGTGTCAAATGGGCAAGTGGAGCGCTTTCATAGCACCCTTTTGGAGCTTGCTCGTTGCCTAAAAATCGACAAGGGCATAACCGATACTGTGGAAATTATTTTGTTGGCAACCGCCAAGTATAATGAGTCAATTCACTCTGTCGTTGACAAACGACCAGTTGACATCGTGCAGGAGCACCCAGATGACCCACAGACGGAAGTCCGGAACAGAATCATTAAGGCACAAAACACGCTCAGGACCAGGGAAAACGCCTCCCGACAACACAGAGTATTCGAAGTCGGCGAGAAGGTATTGGTTAAATCCAATAGAAGTCTGGGAAATAAACTCACACCCTTGTGCGAGTGAGATAAAAAATGTATCAGGGAAAACCCTTGTGTTAAATATTTCTGGCGTTGTTTCATACGTCAATTTTGTGTCTCGATGTTCTGTTTTTGCCAGATTTCAGATTTCACAGTCATTGATAATATTTTGAATCAGCTTTTGACTATCAGGTGATAGTATTTTTCTTTAAACCAATCAAGGGTTTTTCTATACCTGGATGTAAAAGTTCCTTATGTTTCTTTAGGATTAAATCCTTAAATTCCGCATAAGTTAGTATATCAATTAGCTTCGTGTTACATCTCAATAGTTTTGTGAAATTGTTAGGGCTTATGATTTCGATAAATGCCCTCTGGAAGATCAGAAAATCTTCATCATTAAGGAAGTAAATTGCACTTTTCGTGGTGCACACATATTCCTTAATGAGGTTTTTGGACAGTTCAAGTGTCATTTCTTTAAAGATTTTTTTAATTTTTAGTTTTTGAAAGAAGTGGCTTACACTTGTTGTATCACTGTCGCCTTTTTCTATCTCTATTTGTCTAGAGAAGAAATTAATTGGTCTCTTCGTTATGGATATATAATTTAAATTATCTTCGTTAGCACTATGTATAGTTGCGTCTACGCTGTTTGCGACTTCGCCAACCATAACTTCTTCTATCTTTGTGCGGGAAAGAGCATCCGCGACATAGTTTTCTTTGCCTGGAAGATATTTGATTTTATAATCGAATTCATTAAGTTTTATTTTCCACCTTTGTAATTTCATGTTCGGCTCTTTGATATTATTGAGCCATACCAATGGCTTGTGATCGATCACTCATTATTTCAAATGGCCTCCCGAATAGGTATGACCTGAAATATTTTGTCGCCCAAACTATAGCTAACAATTCTATTTCAATAGTAGCACTGCGGAACTGAAGTTATCAAACAAAACCTTTATACTTTCAAATTATTCGACGTAGTCTTTACATTTATATCTATTACTGCGCCTTTCTTTAGTTTGAGGGTCATGGGTTTAACTATCTTGGAAAAGTTAGGAATGAACTTGCGATAGAACCCACATAATCCAAGAAATGATCTTATCTGTTTAGGTGTCTTAGTTAACGAAAAATTTTTGAATGCATTAGTTTTGTTTGGGTTTGGTTTAATGCCATTTGTTGTGACACTAAGTCAAAGGAATTCAGTTTCCTTTTTCATGAATTCGAATTTGTCTAGCTGCATCTTCAAGTTGGCATCTCTCAGTTTCTCAAAGACTTTCTCCAACTCCAATGAAGTGAAGTAAACAATAATATCGTCCAAATAGACTAAACAATCTTTGTAGATCAAATCTTCCAAAAGATTATTCATAAATCTCTGAAAAGAAGCTGGATCATTTTTTAGGCCAAAAGGCACACGTGTATATTCATAATGCCCATGCTTAGTTGAAAAAGCAGTTTTTGCAATAGAATTTTCATTTGCTTTTTGACTTCCTGGTCAACGCTTTGGGGGTACTTGTAGTGTTTACGGTATGCTGGATCTTCATGCTAAGTCTGGATGACATGTTTAATAGTACTTGTGAATTTCAAATTTTCGCCCTCTTTGTACTGAATGTATATTCGTATAGAACCTCCTTTAAACATTCAACTTCCTCTACATTTAGATGTTCGAGTCTGTACTCGTTACATTCGCGTAACTCATTGTTGATCGCGAAGTTGACTATATCGTTGTCAACGGACATGGGATCGAGAAGTGTTACATCATTGTCCACTGTGTCACTTACAACATTTGAAGTGAGTCATTTTGATAATGCGGTCTCCTTCTTCTGTTGTTGATGCTTTGGTTTGAGGCATTTAGGTGCGGTCTTAACCTCTTGCATCTTTGGATTGATTTTCTCCACTAGAGCAGAATCATCCTTTTGCTCTGGGTCGAGGCATTTAGATGCGGTCTCGCCCTTCTTTTCTCCATACAAAAACTTAAAGGTTTTTGAACCTAGAGTTACCGTGTCGTTATCATAATCTATTTTAGCTTTCGTATCTTCTAGATTTTTTCGACCTTACAGGAAATCATAATTGTCGGAAAATTTGTGGACATAGAATTTCTGAACAGACGGACATACTGAAGTAGTCTTTATTATGCTTTTCTTGGCCCTTTAATGGTATAGAATGTTAGATTTTCTTCTTTTTCTTCTAAATTTTCAACATTTTCCCTTATGATATTGTCTGATGAGCCTGTGTCGATCATTCCCTTGTAAATTTTGTTATGATAACTTATTCCCACATGGAGACTGGTACGTCCTCGTGTGTCACTTGAGTGTCCGAGGCAGTTTGATGAAAATTTTCATCCATTCTGCTTTGGCCACTTTGACTCTCGCGTTGCCTTTTTACCGGCCCCTGACCGTTAGTATTATTTGAGGTTGAAGGTTGGAAATAAAGAGAATTGTTAAGCGGACTGTTTTGTTGGGCTTTTGTTAAATCCCTTCTAAATTTGTAATAATTTCCCCTTTGATTACCCGGTATCAGACAAGGTGAATACTAACTTTGATTTGTCGTAGGTTGATTCAAATTTTCAGGTTGCGTATTATTATTCTGATTCGTTCCTGGATAATAAGTGCTGTAATTGTGATTTCTGTTACTGTAATATATGTGATTACTACTTTGACTATGATTTCCCCTGTTCCTGCGTCTGTTCCCTTCTGATCTATTAGAACGCTGATTTTCTGGGCCGGCGTCGTAAATGCCTAGCTCCATTGAAGCTTGTTTTAATTTATTAATAGTATCGATATCTTTGCGTGCCAATGACATATAAATTCTATCCGGCAATTTTCGATCTATTACTGACTTAACAGTTATATTTAACATTTTAGTGTAATTTGATTTATCGACAGGGTCGCTTTCTAATTCTAGCTTGTCAAACATAATCCAATATTGTGATTCGAGCTTCTCTATGAACTTACAGATGCTTCCGGGGTATGATGTATCCTCCAGTTGTTTTTTAAGTGTTATGTAGGGCCTGTGATCCTCGAATGCCATAGCCAGTGCCTTCTTTGTGTCCCATGAGCCATACATGAGCCATGTATTTGCTCTTCATTGGGTCACGACCTCTAATGCTGCATCACTAGTAACCGTTTTACTGCGCCGCATATAACGTGTGCTTGCCTGGCATCTTGGGTGGGGTATTAGTGAAGTAGCTGTTCGACCTGGTTAACGAATCCAAACAACTTGCCAGGTGTGCCATCGTAGTAGTTCAGTTCCTTAATTTGATTTATGTGGGTTTCCGAAAGTTGTGGAACCGCCATGGTTTATTTGTGTTTGTTTCTGGATAGACGGAGTTTTATTTTGGTTTTTAATTTAGTTTTAGATTTGGTTTTAAGTTTCGGAATTAAAAATTGTAATTAATTTTGTTTCCGACCGCACGGTATTTTCTTTTAATTTTTTTTTTCAGATATTACAGACAACACGGTCATTTCTTTTGAATACTACTTTCACGTAGATTCTTTTGAAGATCTCAAAAAAAAAATGTTTTTTAGAATCACTGTTTTAATTCGCTGATCTTGGATAGCTAGTTGTATAGTGTATCCTTCAGTTGATCAGTACCGTACTAAAAGGACACTTTTTTTATTGGATCCTACCGACTGCGCCAATTAAATATTTGCAATACTTATATGTGAAAAGAATATCACTAAATAATTACAATATTTTTATTTGAGAAAAACACCGACCGATTACAATTAGGTCTCAAACTGAACTCTACTAATTATTCTGATTTGATTGACGTTCAAGCCTCGGTATCGAGCTTTTCTGATATGGACTTTAGACTTTAGGGTTCTGATGAAATGAAGAGAGAAAGCTTTGCGTTTCTCTTGGATTCATGTGCATTCGCTCTTGGATACAAGTGCTCTTAGATTTTTATAATTTGTTTAGTGAAATCGATACTTTTGTTTTTCGGGATTGCGAGTCCGAGCTTTGAACGTGGGAACGTGACGATGGGGTGAGGGCTTAAGCAAGGAATGTTTAAATTAGGGGACGGATGTTTAGTCTACCAGTAGGTGACTTATCTGGAGTTGAGGTTTTTTCACTCTCAAGGATCATATGACAATCTTGTTCTTATCTGGTATTTGTTGGGTACATCCGGAGTAGTGTAGGGTGTATTTGAGTATGTGTATTAGTGTTTGGGCATGTGCTTAAGTCTTAGGGACTTATGGATATTTTTTTTTATTTTTTTATTATTCGACTTACGGTAGGAAAATTAAAATCTTCTAAAGATACCACCTACCGTCCGTAGGTGGCATGCACGATTCATAAGCCCTATTGGAATTATGCCTACGTACTAAAACAAAAACCTCCGCGTGCTCTTTAGTCCTTGCTCGCTCACCGGGACTGCCGATCAAGGTATGATTTCGGTGAGCAGGATGTGAGGCCAGGTCGCACTCCCTCCCTTCAGTGTAGTCCATGGGGGCTCCTCCTTCCACCCTTTAGACGACTTTTACGACGAGCCGGGAACGCTGAGGAAGAATTCTTCACCCGCCGTCACCCAGGACACCAGTTTGGGTTTAGACATCCACTCTGTTGGCCATCTCGTCTGATCGGACACGCTTCATCATATTAATGATAATGCTGTGTCCACGCTCCCAAGCCCCGCTGTTCGCCAACATAGCCGCGAGCAAGCCACTAGGGCTGAACGGGGTACCTGACAGCGTCTTTAGCTCCTCTCTCTCCGCCGTGAACCTGGAGCAGTGCATTAGCACATGTTCTTCTGTTTCTTGAGCGTCGACGCAGAACAAGCATTGGGCTGACTCTACGTGACGGAACCGGAGTAGATGATCTGGGATGAGCTGATAAGTCCACCTCCCCCGTCGCGACGTTTGCCATCTGCTCTGCCATTCACCTAATAGTCACTCGTGTGCCTCTTGCCTGGAAGCGCCACTCCGCATTAGGCTGAGAGCCTTGATCTTCCGTCCCATGCTTTCCCGGCTGTTCTACTCTGCCGTCTCCTGGGCATGCCCTCCGGGGAGAGACTGAAGGAGATCAGGGCGTGGTCGCTCAGCGTCATGACGTCATGGACCATCCAGTTGTTGTTTTCTACTAGCCCTCAGCTGACAAAGGTAACGTCAATAAAGGACGTACCCCTATCGTTGTTAAACGTCGGCTTCCGTCCGTCGTTCAGCAGTATGAGGTCCAGCATTCCCATGGCGTCAATCACAGCTCGGCCTCTGGTGTTGAATGTTCTGCTGCCCCATTCCACTGCCCAGGCATTAAAGTCGCCGGCAATGACCTTCGGGCTTCGCCCTCTCGCATGGTCCACGAGCGCCTCCAGAAACTCCTCGAACTGATCGGGGGTGTCGCTCGGCGGAGCGTAGCAGCTGTACATGTGCACGTGTTTTAACTTCGCATAAGCGATACCCCGCATGGGTAAAGCAGCCAGTTCCTGGACGTGGAGAGAGCTGCAGCATTTAATAGCTGCTTTACCTGTCTCGTCAAGGATCATGGACGATTGTCCACTACCAGAGACGTAGGGTTCGCTTAGGAGTATGATGTCTACATTGCGCTCAGCCGCAGTCTGGGCCAGGAGGCTCTGCTGCGCAATGATTGACATTGAGCTGTACTACGCTAATATGAGCGTGCATTAAGGTGGCTCTTGGCATCTTTTAGTGTCGCTCTGTAGGTCGGGCACGCAAAGCTACCCGTCGGGTACCCTCGCTGCTGCAGATCAGGCATTTTGGTGCTGCAACGCACCGCTTTGTCTTGTGCCCACGCTCACCGCATCTAAGACAGCAGTCTGCCCTGTCAGTGTCCTTGCAGGTTGCTGATCGATGCCCATAGCCGAGACACCTGTAGCATCTCGTGGGTCGGGCGTCCTGGGTGATACGACATCTAGACCATCCAACGATTATGGTGCCCTGTTTAAGGACTGGTATCGCAACGTTCGCGTTCAGCATCACTGAGGCTATTTGCGTGCCATCCCGCATTCTGCGAAGGCCCCTGATATCTTCAGGATTTATCTGCAGGCCCTGGAATTGGGCGACCAAGAAGCTGTGGAGCTCCTCTGCTGTCGTAGCCTCGTCCAATCCGCTGCAAGATAGAGCTATTCTTTGCGCTCCTGTGCGCACAGAGGCCAAGTCATTGAGCGCCGCTTTCAGGTCGCTCTTAAACTTGGGAACGCTTTCCGAAGCTTTCCCCTCTACCTCAAGCGACAGCTCACCTTTTTGCGTTCTCCCGATTTTTCGCACGTGACTGCCCAGTTCGCTAAGGCTCGTTTCCGATCTTAGCATTCTTGGCGACAGATGCGTAGCTGCCTGGCTTGGACTCGTTAGGTATGGATGTCGTCTTTTCTTCACCGTTGCCACCCAACGTAGGGTTGCTCGGCTTGGGCGCCTGGACTTTTGGCACTTGCACCTTGGGTACCTGCGCATTTTGTGGAGCCTTTTTGGTAGGCTTTTGTACCTCCGTCTGGGTAGCGCTGCTCTTCAAGCGGTGCTCGCTAGTAGTACCTTCGTACAGCTCTATCGCCCTGTTGTTAAGGGCTGAGAGTTCGGAAGCTATGCCCTTTGTCTCTCGTGTCACGTGCCGTTGGGTCTTGAATGCGGATAGCAGGGTGCTGATCTTGCCATTCATCCTGGTAAGTATGCCCCTCAGGTCCTCGTTCTGGAGAGCAGTGGTCAGATCCGAAGACCGATGAGGGGAACCAGCTGGGGACTTCCCTCCCGTCTTTTGCGATGGCACGGCGATGTGGTGCATCGTCTTCTGACTTGTCGCGGTCGTAGATGCTGTAGGAGCCAATTTCTCCACCTCTACAGCATCGCTGCAGTCGCTAGTCAACGGCGGCTGGGGGCCTGCGTGCTCACCACCGACGGGACCGAGATTCCGTCACCATGGGTCGGGTTACCGGCTCCTCTGGTGGGGGATCTCGAAAGTCGGGAGCTCCTCCTGAACGGGTCGTTGCGATCAGGGGAACTGCCCCCCACTGCGCTGTCCCTCAACTGAAGGATGACCTAAGGTTACCTAGGCGAAGTACCAGCCTTAAAAAGGGGTTCCCACGTAGGCCACGGATTTCCACCTGGCTTTTACGGATGGAGGTTTGTACCGCCTCGACTCGGACACCAGAGCCTCTGCTTAGGCACCAGCACCGTGAGAGGATGATATTTGGTCTGTCTGCGACCTTTGTGCCTTTTCCCCTTTCTTAAAGACTTGTGCGCTCCCAGTAACCAGAATCAAAATAAAATTAAAAAAAAAAAAAAAAAAAACTTATGGATATGTCACTATATATATGTCGGAGATTGAGTAGATTTAGCGTATTCCTTGAAATATTATTTGTATGTAACCGAAATTATGTTATAGATCCGTTATGTTAAGAATGAGCAGCAAACAATAAAATTCACAGAAAGCGTTCCGTTATTGAGTGGGCATTATTTGTGTATGTATTTAAATGAGCATGGCGCCTGTGGTTGTTGTGGTAGAGTTTCGTGGAAACGAAGTAAGAAAGAAGCAATTAAGCGAAGTTAATAAATAGACGAAAAGCATCGAGAGGGCGACGCCTGAGTAAATCAGTCTGGTGAGAACTGCCGAAGGAACAACACACAGGCGACTTCCTGTGCTGATCAATATGGACGCGAAAGTGAATCAAAAGTCGCGCTCGGGTTCTCCGACATCAGAAGTGCGATCGGCCTTCTCCCAAGACCTCTCCAGTGATCAGTGGCGTGCATTATTGGAATCGCAAAGCAAAAGTTTCATGGAGTTAATTAAATCTATGCAGAATTCCAAAATGGAGACGCAACAAAAAGCAAAGTGACGCTACCGAAGTTTAACCCAGACACTGCAAATGCAGATGCAGCTGCATGGCGCAAAAATGGCGATATAATTATGACAGAAAATGTGTTGGAAGGAAGCGCTTTGGTTATGGCACTAAGCAACTCATTAGAAGGAGGAGCATCCCAATGGTTATCCCAGATTTGCTACGGTGGAATTAAGTGGCCAGAATTCAGAGAATTATTTACACAACGATATGACAGTGTAGAGACGCCGGCAGCCACTTTGTTAAACATGTATAACGATGGCCCAAGGGCGAATGAGTGTTTGTCTGTATATGCCAGCAAACAAGTAACGGCATTGCTCTCGAAGTAAAAAGAAGTTAGCAATGAAGAAATTGATGTATCGGTCGTGCTCGCGTATGTAGCTCAACTTGACTACCGACTTCAGCGTATATTATTCACAACGAATATCCAGACACGAAGCGAATTGGAAAAAAAAATTGCGTGCCTTTGCTTTTGGTAAACGCAATGACCAAAAGTCACCAGACTATGCTAATGCTCCAGAGCGTAAGAAGTAGAAATTATCATCGCGCATGAAGTGTCACTATTGTGGCAAACCTGGCCATAAGTTCGCAGAGTGCCGAACCAGATTGGCTGGAGAAGTGAAGATGGCAAAGAGTAACCCTACACACAGCCACTCTACTCCAAAGAGGGACATCTCAACCATAAAATGCTACAAGTGTGGACAGCTGGGGCTATTGCAACAAGGTGCACAACATCGTCAAGCCATGTGTGCCGTTGTTGATCGAAGAGGGAATTTGTACCAAATGGGAGAGCCCGTTCCATACTTTTTGATTCCGGAGCTGAGTGTTCCTTATTGAAAGAAAAATTAGCAGATAAGTTCATGGGAAAAATAATACTGTAATTATGAATGGTATAGGTGAAGGCTCCGTCACATGCACAATGCAAATTCTAGCTACCGTGAAGATTTGTAATTTTTCCTTAGAATTCGTGTTCTATGTAGTCATGGACAAATATTTGAAGTACGATGTGTTGATTGGCTGTGAGATTTTAGGTCAAGGCTTTGACGTAACTATTAGTGCCAACGAATTTGTTTTGTATAAAATTAATACTGTCAATATACTGTCTAGCATTACTAATACGAGTTATATGGATTCTATAAATAGGGATATTGACTTGACTGAGTCCGACAAAGCTGAACTTGCAGAAGTATTAAAATCCTATGCACTGAAATTTATAAATGGTATACCAAGTAGCCGAGTTACCACGGGTGAATTAGATATCCGTATAATTGATGCCAGTAAAACCGTAATGAGGCGCCCGTATAGACTGAGTAACGATGAAAAGTTGTTGGTGAGAAATAAAATTCAGAAACTTTTAGCCTCAAACGTTATTCGTCCAAGCTGCTCCCCATTTGCACGTACAATGCTGTTAGTGAAGAAAGAGGATGGTAGTGATCGTTTGTGCATAGACTACCGTGAACTGAATTCAAATACAATTTAATAATTCAAAATAAGTATCCTTTGCCCTTGATATCAGATCAAATTGATAGACTATGTGGAAGCAAGAATTTTTCTAGCCTCGATATGGCGAGCGGCTTCTATCAGATACCTATAAAGTCAGAATCGATAGAACGCACAGCCTTAGTCACAACAGAAAGACAATATAAATTTGTAGCAATACCCTTTGGCTTGAAGAATGCTTCATCTGTGTTTCAGCTAGCCATAATGAAAGCATTAGGTGAGGTGGCATACTCATATGCTGTTGTCTAAATAGATGATGTTTTAGTCCTAGCTGGCACAAAGGAGGAGGCCTTTGTTAGACTGAGGGACGTGTTGACCAGATTATCTAGCGCGGGATTTTCGTTTAACATGAACAAGTGCTCATTCCTAAAGACGAGTGCTGAATATTTGGTTATAAAATTGAGAATGGTGAAATAAGGCGAAATCCCCACAAGATTCAAGCATTGGTTGCATTGCCGCCGCCACAAACAGTTACACAACTGAGACCGTTTATTGGCCTATCTTCATATTTTCGACAGTTTGTTCCTCCCTTTTCTGAAAAATTTGAGAGAGCCTGGAGCCACCTCTAGAGCCACGCGAAAAAATCGTGCGCCGAAAAATCGTATGGCGTTACGCATCTTGTTATTATCTTGTCTTTGAGTGTATACTCTTCTTGGAAACTATTAATCTATTGGCAAGACGGTCTGATGAGCTGGAAAAAAACGGCTGTATCCCTCGATTACTGAAAGAAGGCCAAGCTGCTTGCGACTATCTTAGCACCAACAAAGACACTAGAATAACAAGATGCGTAACGTCGTACGATTATGTGGCACACGATTTTTTTGCTCTAGAGGTGGCTCCAGGCTCTCTCTTGAATTTTTGTTCGAGAGCGAGAGAGCGGAGAGCGCTACAGCGAACAACTGTATGTGTGCACACGTATGCTCATACATTGTAAATTTGACAAAATATGCCCTTCACCTTAGAAGTTTAAGAACAACTTTAAATCTATATTATTTTTGATCAATTCGCACCATGCGAAAAATTCTTGTTTTGCATTGCCTTAATGTAATTATTATTGAAATATAGCTTAGAAATAGTAATAGCTAAATCATAATATCACAAAATAAATTTCAAAAATGACTTTATATTAGAATATTTGTCATTAGAGTTTCAGCTTGCGGCGTGTGAAAAATTAACAAGGCAATAATTGTTGAGTGCTTGTGTCTGCACTTCGTGCCTCAAGATATGACCAAAGCAAAGACACTAGAATAATTCTAGTGTTTCTGATATGAATTTTGCAATAAACCGTTTCTATTTTTATTTTTATTATATTTTATTTATTTTATAAATATTTATTTTCTACTTCGAATTATTTTTATGAAATATTTATTTCTCAATGTAATGTTGTAACGAACTGATTTTCTTATTTTTTGTGCGTTCGTCCCACCAAATTTATGATTTGTGTGATTGCCCGACCAAGGAAAAGCAATGGGTTCTTATTATAGTCGTTTATTTTGCTGTCTTATAGATAACGCGTCCGGCGATCTCGCTGCTTCTGCGGCGCCTTGCCTCCGTGGTCCTGCTTGCTCCTAGACACGGACGACGAGTCGGCCCGGCCGGGATTAGGATGTTATGGGGCAGGGTGTATCGTCCTCGGGCGAGGCAACGCTCATCCTGGGACCACCTTTGCCGACCACTGACTCCACTGTCCCTTTCGAACCCGCTACGTCGTTGTCGTCTCCTCTGGAAGACCAACTGCCGGTCGGTATGGGTTTAGGATATGTTATGGGGCAGGGTGCAGCGTCCCCGGGCGAGGCAACGCTCGTCCTGGGACCACCTGTACCGACCACTGACTCCACTGACCCTTACGAGCACGCCAAGTTCTTGCCTTCCCTTCTGAAGGTCCCTTTGCCGGCCGGAACGGGTTTAGGATGTTATGGTATGGGCGAGGCAACGCTCGGCCTGGGACCACCTTTGCTGGCCACTGACTCCACTGACCCTTTCTGACACGACAGATCCTTCTCCTCAACTCCCAGGATCTCTTCCCGTGATCGTCCTTCCGTGTCCTTCGGGCTTTTTGCCGACCGATGCTTTCACTGTTTCTTTTCTTCTGACTTGACCGCGCGTTCTCACTCCCGAACTCCTTCTGTTCCGACGCACTATCTTCGTACACGCGCGATCTTGCTGTCTCACTGACTGCACCGCATCCATGCTCGCGCCGACCCTTTATAGGCCGCAGGGATCCCGTTATTTCCCTTTTTGCGCACGGCCCGCTCGGGTACAAGGTCCACATATTGTGCCGTTAATTCACGGTGAGTCCTCTTTGCGCACGCACCGTTACCGTTCGACCTCTTCGCCCTTGGTCCGCTAGAGTCCAAGGTCCAGAGCGGTACCGTTAGTTCACGGTGCGTCTTCTTTGTGCACGCACCGTTACCCCAATCCGTTGGAGTCCAATGTCCAATGCGGTACCGTTAATTCACGTGTCTCTCCGCTTTGCCGTGCATCGCGGCTGTTGCTAGGCCACTCCCCTACACAAGATTTGTGGGGAGATTTAAGACTCCTCACAATGTCTTCTTTTGGAAAATTTATGTTTTAAATTACAGTAGTTATAATAATTTCCTTTTATTTGCTTTAATTATTTAGTATATTTATGACTTTGGCTGAATAAGATGTATGTAAATGCTCCAAAATATTGTTATTCTAGTGTCACTCAGTCTACCCTATCTCCAATGCATCACGCCATAAAGTCGTGGTAGGCACTTCGACTAATCAATCCATGCATTGCAATGCGGCACTCCGGAGACACAGTGTTTGAATACCGCTGCTGGACGTTCTCAGCGCGGAGCGCTTAATATATTTTGGAACATATTTGTTTGTGTACATACGTACATACATTTCAGTTGTCGCAAATATAAAATCTAATCCAATATCCAATAAAAAGATAGATACAATAGATAAAAGAATACGAAAATAACTAAATTACAAACAATGAAAATTTCAATATCCAAGTTAGAGGCATTTTATGTATAGCAGATATTTATCAATTTATCGATAGAAGCAAACTCAAACATAAATATAATACGTGTCGGAAATATGTGTGACAGGTTTCGTTGAGGTAAAATGGTATAGATTCCTAAAAGCACTTCTTTTAACAGATCCCACAAAAAAAAGGTCAATAAATGTTAGCAATCGAGATTACCAAAAAAAATTGGTCCGATATTGTACAGACTTGATACCATGAGAGAATGCTATAGTCGAGTCCCCGACTATCAGATACCCCTTACTCAGCTAGTTGAAATGCGAACGCGTAATTTTATCATATTTTTGGGACATCGATAGATATTGTGAAAAGGGGGCAGCAGACATGTCCAGCACGACTCGGCTATTGATCCTGATCAAGAATATATCTAGGAAACGGAAACAAGTCAGGCGAGCAAGCAGGCAGAGGCCCACAAGATCTCAAGAGTAACAAATTGAACCACACACTTTTGTAAATTCATTAAATCTTAAAATCACATTTTCATTAAAATCAACGCAGCAGGTTTTAATCATTAAACGGAATCCTAGGGCAACAGATTTGGGTGCTCGTTCGGAAGATATTTGCAAAATCGAAATTGTGTGTAAAAAATGTTAAACCTTTGTGCTAAGCGATTGTGTTAGAATTAATCACAGACTTTAAAAAAATCTGCTGAGCAAATCAAGAAGACAAAAGAATTTTCGACGAAATCAAAAGACAGGATTGTGGACTGTGGTCATCTGGACAAAGTGCAAGGCGTGAATTAGTTTTGGTGGAAGGCGGATTGCAGTTGTGCATCAGGAGAGACGAGGAATCGAGCTTCAAGTGGCTTCTCAAAGCAAGTAAGGGAAGCAGAGGAGCGACGGCGATAGTGATCCACAATAAGGTTCCCGTAGGTGTAACTAGTATACAGGAGGATCTAAAAATGTGCCCCTTGGATCTGGAAGGCGATGGACGAAAAAGCCAAGCTAGAGCAGTAGTGGTGAAGCGTCGTGTATTTATAAAGAAGGAGGAGAACGAGAAGGCCAAGCTGGAGAAGCAAAAGAACGAGTTATATATGTGGGGAAATGTTGGTAATGCCGATTAGCTGGACAAAAAGAAAGATTTGGAAAAGTACGAATTCGTCATATTGGGAGCAGTATTGGTGAGACAGCAAGATCGAATTTGTATTTGTTAGTTGGCGACCATTGCTTAAATTTAAATTTTCGTTTATCTATATATATCTATATGGTAAAATAGTAGTTATATTTTTGAGTCGAACTAACGTCACTCGGAGAAATAGTTTTCACGTCTTTATTCTTTTCATCTCAGCTTAAGATTAAAAATCAAATGTAAATTGGATTGAGGAAAAGCCTCAGTGTCTTAACAATATTTGTATTTCAGGAGAGCATTGCTCTTGGATTCTTTAGATAAATATTAAGATTAAAGAATTGTTTATTAAAAACGGATGTTGTGCCGATGGGATGCATTGTGGAAATTACTTTTTTTAGTTCTTTGAAATAATTGAAGTGACCGGTTTGGACCACCCAAATACGTCACTATCATCCTTTAAAAAGAAGCCTATACTGGGCTGGGATTGATGGATATATGGAGTATGGGAAATGCAGTTTATGTTTGTTGTGTTGTGTTTTGTAGTTTTCATTTCTTCTTAATTTACATTTTGCATACAGCATCATGAATGGGTTAAGTTTTACATATCTTAAATATAAGTACAACAAAATAAGTGCACTTTTTTTTTATTTATTTATTTATTATGATAGATAGAATAGTTTACAAAACTAGACTAACTTAAATAGTATAGCTTACATAATAAGGCTTACAGTTATATTTATTTACATATATCTGTGGTATTTATGTTTGGGGTGAGGATAAGTGGCATTTTGCGTGCTGATTTTGCAGCTTGATCGGCTAGTTAATTTCCTTTTATTCCTGAATGGCGTTATGTTGTGTTATTAGCGATCGTATTCTGTTGGGGTAAAAGTTGTTAATATTTGTATTTTGGATTGAATCTATTGCTGATAGGGAGTCGGAAGAGATAAAAAATTTGCCTCTTCAGTTTTTAATAAGTTTTGGCGATTGTTTCGGAGGTGAGGACGGATGAATATGGAGGCAGTATGCCGTATTTCAAGACGTCTGTTTCCGTTGTAATGGCGAATGTTATTGTGTAATTAATTTTTGAACCGTTAGTAATTAAGAAATTATGAGGTTTAAGGTTATTATTTGTGTGTTCGTATAATTTTCTGTATTGATCTGGAGATGTTTGTTCTTTCTTATGGATTCTGAGTGATGTGTCTTTTAGATTGGGGAGGGTCCATGATGGCCTGTATTTATGGAGTTTTATTGGTTTGTAGGGTAGGGTATTGGTGTTTTATTCATTTTGGTTTTTTTATGCTTAACGAACTTATGTATTGGTGTGTTTTTGGAGAAGATTAGGTTTTGAGATAGTTTGTCTATTTGAAGGTCTCGTTTTATTTCTAAAGAGGGAGTATTTGATTCGTAAAGTAGATTATTTATTGGTGTAGAGCGATAGGCTCCGAGAGCTAGACGGATTGCGGAGTTAAATGGTGTTTTTATTTTGTTTAAAATTCTTTTGGGAGCATGGCCATACAGAAACAAACCATACTCTAGTTTGGCTATAATTGTTGCTTTTGCGACATTAAGTAATGTTGTCTACAGTAATTTTGCGGTTTAATTTTTCCAGGTAAGTTGTTTTTGTTTTCGTAATTGGTCGAGGTGTTTATTCCACCATGGAACCCTGTATGGATATGTGTTAGGTGAGGTTTGTGGGATGGAGAGGTTTGCGCTATAAAGAATAATTCTATGGATTAGAGCGGCTTCTTTGTTTACGTTGTGGGAGGTGGGGTATTTCTTGTTGGTTTGGCGGGTAAGTGCGTTACTGTTTCCAGTTGGCTTATTTGAGTTTAAAAAAGGGTCTGTTGAATTTTTGTGGATTGGTTGTCGGGAATAGTGTTGATAATAGGGAAATGGTCGCTACCATGAAGATCGTTTAGTATTTTCCACGTGGCGTGGGGGGCTAGTATTGGAGAGCAGAGTGTGAGGTCTATGTGTGTGTATGTATTGTGTGTTGAAAAGTGTGTGGGAGATTTGTCGTTTAACAGAATAAGGTGCTTGTAGTCAATGAATCTTTGAGTTATTTTTCCTCGTGTATTTGTTGTTGGGGAGCCCCAGGATGGGTGCCACAAATTAAAATCTCCGGTAATTAGAGAGGGTATTTGTTGTATATTAAATGTGTTATGGATTGTCTGGTTAGTAATGTTTTTGGTCGGAGAAATGTATGTGGAAAATATGTTTATTATTATTTATTATTATTATTTATTTATATTTCTTCTATATCGATTATTGTGTTGAGGACAGTGTATTGTATTGACTTATGCACTAGTAGTGCTACGCCCCCAAATATGTTGGTGGCAATATTAGTTAATAGTTTGTAGTTTATTGGGGTTGGAATGTTATTAGTGTATTGTATGTGGGTTTCTTGGAGGGAAATTATGTGAGGGGAGTATTTTTTGATTAGAATTAGGAGTTGGCTGTAGTTGTTTACATATCCTTTTAAATTTTATTGGATTATAGTTAGTGACATTTGTGAGAAAATTAAATCTTATAACTTAACTTACAGGTTAACGATTTAGGTTTTGGGTAGAGTTTAAGGTTCTATATGGATTGGCTGTCGCTGTTGTTAGTGTGGTTGTTTTTGTTTAGAGCTTTAATTTCGATTCTTTAAGGTTTATGGATAGGTTATTGAACTTATCTTTCGGGAAGATTTTTATTTTTAGGTCTTCTGTGAGTTGTGATGAGTATGGCGTAGATGTTTTTCTGGTTGGTGTGTAGTCGGTATCCATGTCTTCTAGTTTGTCGTAGATGTGGTGGTGATGGTGTTGGTGTGGTTGGTTGGATAGTAAGTTTGTTTTGGCTGGTCCAGTTGTTGGTGTCTTAGATGAAGTGTTTTGTGTTGCTGATGTGGGTGTGTGGTGCGGATTTTGGTGTTGTGCTTGGGTTGTATTTGTGTGAATATTAACGGACAGAGTGTTTGTTGTCCTCTGGGTTATGCCGTTTGTAAGTGTTTTGGCACAGGTGTTTTTCGTTTGGAAACCGTGACGTTCGAAATATATGTGTTGGGCAGTTTTACGGTCAACTTTTTGTGTAGTTTTAATTGCTGTTAATTCCTGGTTTTTTATGAACGTAGGGCATTTGCGGTCATTTGGGCTGTGTTGATGGTCTAGTTCTGGGTTGTTTCGGCAATTTAAGCAGTTTTTTTCTTTTGTGCATTTTTCTTCTACACTTTTGCATATGGGTGTTGGATGACCGAAGCGGAAGCATTTTTTGCATCGAAGTGGGAGTGGGATGTTGTCTCGTACTTGGACTGTTTCGTAACCGATTTGTACTATCTCAGTTTCAACTAAGATGATGTTGTTGGTGTCAGAGTTAGAGCTGGAATTTTGCCGTTTCATTATTTTTTTAACTTCAGTTACTTTTTGTGGTTTTAGTACTTGTAGAATTGTGTCTTCGTCGATGTGTCTAAGGTCGTTACAATAAATAACTCCCTTAGAGAAGTTTAATGTTTTATGTTCACTTGCTGTAAGGAGTTTTTTGGCTTGTAATTCGTTTTTGGTTTTATTATCAGGTTGCCGTCTCTTGTTTGTTTGCATCCCTCAACTTCTCCTCCACAGGCAAAGTCCACCAATTTCTTTATGATTAATGGTGAAGTTCTTTCGAAAGAGTTGTTGTCTTTCCTTTTAATAATTATAAATTTAGGTTCGCCTAATTGGGATTGGTATGTTTTTGAAGTAATTTTGTAAATGTTTGGTGGGTCTATCATGATTGTTGGTTAAGGGCTTGAGTCCGGGTTAGCGGTATTGTTGTTTTTGTTGTTGAGTTTTTTATTTTCTCTTTGTGGTTGATATTTGTGTATCAAGATTTTGCTGATAAGAGTTTTGGGCTTACGCGAAGCGAGGCTTCAAACTGAGTGGCACGACTTATCTCTTCTGAGGTTGAAGTGGTACTGAAGTGCACTTATTACAATGGTCATTAGTATGTAAACTGTAATAATGTTCTCTGAAATCATCTCAACAATGTCGTGATTTACAATTTTTATTAAGTGGTGTGTATAGTGGTATCAATTTTTGTTATGAATGGTTTTGGTAAGTTCCAGGTTACAATTATGTTTGGTTCTATGTATTTTATTATTTCGTTCGTGTGCACTGGCTTAAAATTACAAATTGGTTTTAAGTGTTTAATAATATTGGTGACACATTTATTGTTTATTTCTTTATTTTCGGCATTATAAATTTTATTTTCTTTTTCAACATATGATTGTGTGTCTGTGTAATCTAGCTGATAGCCGATGGAGTCTTCTGGGTAAGGGATTATTTTAAGTGTTTTTATTAGTGAAAAGTAAGTCGGTAAGTTGGATATGTTTAATAATTGGTTTCTTTATTATTTTTCTTTTCTTTTTTGAATTGTATTTGGTAGTAGTGCGTAACTTTATTTTTATTAGTGATCTTGTAATGGTCAGTATCTTTATGTTCTACATTTTTGGTTAGTTTAAATGGATTTTCTAATTTGTCTTTCTGTAGTGGGCCTTTTCTGTAATAAGTGTAAATATAAAATTCCTGTCGGTCCTTATTTATTTTATCTTTTTTCTTTTCTTTAATTTTTTTTACTGTCTAATATTGGATGCGTATAAGAAAATTTGAGCAGGTGTTTGTCCAGTAATATCATGTTTAATTTTATGGTTGTATGTGTAAAGGATTGTTTCTATCTTGTTTAATGTTACTTCCTGTAACGAATTATAAGGCTAGGGTAGAGTCATGAGATATTCCAGGACGCAAGCGCGAAGATCCACCTGCTCCTTGTCGGTTATGTCGGGTGGTGGTCTTGTCCTGGTATCTCAGCCTGATTTCATTCTACTAATCACTAATGTGGTTGCGCGCTACGACAATTAAGAAAAGGGCTGCAAATCGCCATCTACGACACAGACAACGGACAGAAAGATTCTTTTACCAAAGACACTAAAATAACAAGATTCGATTTTTTTGCCGTGGCTCTAGAGGTGGCTCCAGGCTCTCTCGAATTTTTGTTAGAGAGCGAGAGAGCGGAGAGCGCTACAGCGAACAGGTCTTTTCTACGCATACAGTGATACTACTGTATGTGTGCTCATGAATTGTAAATTTGACAAAATATGCCCTTCGCCTTAGAAGTTCTTTGGCTTTAAATCTATATTATTTTTGATCAATTGGCACCATGCGAAAAATTCTTGTTTTGCATTGCCTTAACGTTATTATTATTTGAAAATAGATTAGAAATAGCCAAATCTATGTACATATTATATTTATTAAATCATTTGACCTAATATGATGTAACATTAACATTAAAAGAGTTTCAAAAAAAAGATTTCGCTTTAAAAAAATTGTCAGATGAGAGACAAATTAGAATTAAACATAAATATAAATGTGTAAACGGTAGCTAATTCGAGCGGCGATTTTAACAAACAAATTTAAAAAGCTTTAAAATTATAATAGTCAGGGCGCGAATTTTTAAAAATTTGTTTATTTTATAATATTGTTAGGAAATTGGCATAAACTACCCTAATATGTACTATGTAAATTCGTTTCTTCGATCAGAATTGATTTCGGCCCGAAAATCGGCTTCTAGCACAACACGCACACATATACGCGTTCTCGTCTCTTGTTTTTACTCACACAAGCAAGCAAATTCCATTTTTAGATTTTTTACGCTCTCAGCGGGAGCTAGCGGAAAGAGAGAAATTTTGGCCGTCACTAAAAAATTGGCTGCATAGTGCCAAACCAATGTATGGCCGTTACGCATCTTGTTATTCTAGTGTCTTTGTTGTTACTTTGCTTGGAATTGAAGATGGCTTTACATTATCTTTACTTGAGGTTGGTGCCTCGTAAAGACCTTTTTCTTGTAATATGTTTATTAATGATCTCAGGTTTGGAATATTACAGTTTATTATTCTGAGATAAATGTGGCTTGGAAGTTTTTGAATTAGATTTTCGATGCTGGTTTGTATTAATCTAGTATAGAGAATGGTTTCGTTAGTATTATTTTCTAGTTCTAATTTACTAATAAGTATCTGTCGTTTTCTTTCGGCTTCTTCAAGGAAATGACGAATGTTGCCTCGATATTGTGTGTTCCTGAATTCTTCCAGAAGTTGGTGGTTCGGTGTTTGGGGCTTGTAGTTAAGTATAAGCTGCGTCCTGAGTTCGATCCAGCTGCTGAGGTTGGTTACTCCGAGGGTGCGGATAACATCGCCACTGATGTTCCGTTCGATGTGTCCAAAGATTATTAATTTTTGTCTTTCATCAGTGGTCTGATACAGAGCCAAGATGAAGTCGATGCGACTGATGAAAGTATACAAGGTGTTCGGATCTCCGTTGAAAACCTCAATTGCGTGTATTTGTCTTTCGACTTGAATCATATTCGACTCAGACAGTTCTATTTGTGTTGGCGCTGCTACTGCCATTGTAGTTTGTTGGTCTTGAATTTTGATTATTGTTTGTTCGTAGCTTAGATAAGGTTTGTGGTTTTATTTTGGTTCGCGATTTGGATAGGGTTTGAGTTCTCACTATTTGTTTGTGTCTTCGTTTTAAGTTTATGTGTTTGATGGGTTTCATGTTGTTCGCTCACTTATTATTATTATAATGTTTCACTTAATTGCATTTAATTCATTTTAGTTGTAGTTGAGTTTATTAAGTCTTTACTTAATTTAGCTGTTATTATTATGGTTCAATTAGTTGTAATTAAGTTTATTTAGTTTTCACTTAGTTACACTGTTATTATTATTGTTCGTTTATTTCTGGTTAAGTTTATTTATTTTTCGCTTAGGTTAACTGTTGTTATTGTAGTTCACTTAGTTGTAGTTACTTTTATTTAATTTTCACTTAATTTAGCTGTTAATATTATGGTTCAATTAGTTGTAATTAAGTTTATTTAGTTTTCACTTAGTTACACTGTTATTATTATTGTTCGTTTATTTCTGGTTAAGTTTATTTATTTTTCGCTTAGGTTAACTGTTGTTATTGTAGTTCACTTAGTTGTAATTACTTTTATTTAATTTTCACTTAATTTAGCTGTTAATATTATGGTTCAATTAGTTGTAATTAAGTTTATTTAGTTTTCACTTAGTTACACTGTTATTATTATTGTTCGTTTATTTCTGGTTAAGTTTATTTATTTTTTTCGCTTAGGTTAACTGTTGTTATTGTAGTTCACTTAGTTGTAATTACTTTTATTTAGTTTTCACTTAGTTTAGCTGTTTTCATGTGTTGCACACTTTGCTATTTCGCTTTGTTTTGAGTAACCTTTTGTGGATTTACTACTCAGCGAATTCAAAGGCGTCTTCTTAAAATTTGATACAATTTTAAGTTGTTCACTTTCACAATCACTCTGTGGTTTCGGATATGTTGTTGGTTTACAAAAAGTTGTTTTCTTTTTTTTTTTTTTTGAACCAATTGTACCGATTTACCGACGCGAGATATTGAAGTTGTAGTTCTTTAGCGGATGATACACAGAGAATTGAATATGTTTAATATCGCATCAACTAGTATCATCCTACCGACTGCGCCACTTACGTAGTTACTATTTCGAGTCGAATAAATGATCCGTCTATGACGAAGACAAAGATCAACGCTGAAGTAAATTATAAATTGAAACACGAATAATTTCAGTGAGCGTCTTTATTTTAAAACTGTCAGCTTAAGACTGACTGTGCAGAGTTTTTGATCGGCTCGAAGTGAGTCGCGAGAAACGGGAATGTCTAATCAGTATATGTGTACAAAAAAGAACGGAAAAAGAACGGTATGGATGCACAACAAATCATGCGCTTAAGTGTATGCATGTGTTTATGCATGTGCAAGATTGTATGTACAATGCTTGTGTAAGCGTAATATGTGAAGCATATTATGCTACTATATATATATATTAGGGATTCGGCCTTGCAAAATATAAAGAAAAAAATATCATATATGAATATGACAAGCAAAGATTTAATGAGAATAAAACTAAGATTGTCCGATTCAATGTAGGCGACCATGTCTTGCTCAAGAGTGAAGAACGGCATCAAACAAAGTCCATTGTGGTAACGGAAAAGCTTGATGGTGACCGATATGTGTTCAGATCTTTGACAAGCAAAAGAACGTATAAGTACGCTCACGAATAGTTACGGTCGATGCCTGTTGAGGTACACGCTGACCAATGCGAGAGATCGCCGACTTGTTGAATTATTATTTGTATTTAGCCGAAATTATGTTATCCGTTATGTTAAGAATGAGCAGCAAACAATAAAATTCACGGAAAGCGTTCCGTTATTGAGTGGACATCATTTGTGTGTGTATTCAAATGAGCATGGATGTTGTGGTAGATTTTCGTGGAAACGAAGTAAGAAAGAAGCAATTGAGCGAAGTTAATAAATAGACGAAAAGCATCGAGAGGGCGACGCCTGAGTAAATCAGTCTGGTGAGAACTGCCGAAGGAACAACACGCAGGCGACTTGCTGTGATGATCAATATGGACGCGAAAGCGAATATAAAGTCGCGTTCGGTTTCTCCGACATATATAATTAAATAATTGCAATAGTCATATGTAAAAAAAAATATAATTTTATTTTACTGAATGATTACAATAATTTTTATTGAGACGAACACTGACCGATTATAATTAAGTCTCAAACTGAACTCTACTAATTATTCTGATTTGATTGACGTTCAAGCCTCGGTATCGAGCTTTTCTGATATGGACTTTAGACTTTAGGGTTCTGATGAAATGAAGAGAGAAAGCATTCGCTCTTGAATACAAGTGCTCTTAGATTCTTATAATTTGTTTATTGAAATCAATACTTTCGTTCTTCGGGATTGCGAGTCCGAGCTTTGAACGTGGGAACATGACGATGGGGTGAGGGCTTAAGCAAGGAATGTTTAAGTTGGGGGACGGATGTTTAGTCTACCAGTGGGTGGAGTTGGGGTTTTTCCACTCTCGAGGATCGTATGACAATCTTATTTTTATCTGGTATCTGTTGGGTACATCCGGAGTAGTGTAGGATGTATTTGGGTATGTGTATTAGGGTGTAGGCATGTGCTTAAGTCTTAGGGACTTCACCCCCCAATCGTTGAATTTTGCATGTCCTCAGGTCGTTAAATTTGGATATACCGTAATATTGTTTTCAGGTTGAATATTTTCATTGACATTAGCCTCAAGGTGCGGATGTTCTTGTTTACAATATTTGACAATATTTTTTATAGTTATATTTTTAAGCTTACAGAGTCAAACTAATTATCATGATGACAAAAGTTGTAATGCATATAATTTGAAAAAAGTTGTAGTTTCTACATGGGATTTTATCATTTCTCTTGTTTGTAAGTGATCTATTGGTTCTAAGCGTGTCACATTGTTGGTGATATAAATCGTTTGTGTAAAATCGCCAGAATTTTAGAAATTAGGAATTCATATATATGCATGGCACAATTTTTAATTTTAATGATGTTGTTTCCTGATATTATTATATATATGTTCAAAATGTTGAAAACATATACGGACTAACTACTGCTTTAAATTCATTGGAAGAAACACGATATGAACTAAAATCAACTAATGAAATAAAAATACAGCCACTAGAAACTACTCACTATCACAACATATTAAGACTATTAAAAGATAAATCGACAAAATACTACACCTTCCGATCAAAAGACCAGAGAGGGTTCTTCGTAACGTCCATTATGCTACAGACAAAGACGATATTATCAATGAACTAGCTCAGCAAAGGCATGAAGTTATAAATTTACAAAACATCCAGCGCGACGACTTCAAACAACTACTGCCTCTATTCTCCATTGAACTCAAAATGAAAGAAAATAATAAAGACATTTATAAAATTGAGCACTTACTTCATTGCAAAGTAATCTTTGAGCCACCGCGACCAAAGCGAACACTTCCTCAATGTACAAACTGTCAAAAATATACAAAATTACTGCACCAAAATTACCGCACTTGCGTAAAGTGCGCTGGAAAACACAGCTCATCCTCTTGTACTATTAACACAAAATCGGGCAGAACAATCATTACATGTGCACTATGCAGTAAAAACCACACTGCAAACTATAAAGGTTGTATGGTGTACAAAGCACTGCAAATTCAAAAATACCCAACTCTTCGAAAAAAAGAAATACCTGTAACAAAAAAAAACCCATCAAACGACACAACACAGTGCAACAAATAACGTAGTAAGCTATGCTGAAGTCTTAAATAAAAACCAAGTAACTAGCCATCAAACCAAATCAACAACTCAACCTGCTATTGTACCTGATATACAGCCTTTGATATAAAAGCCATTTCACGCTTTTATTATCTAAACTTGACAAATAAACATCTAACAATCGCCATCTGGAATGCTAACGGACTTTCAAGCCATTTACTTGAACTAAAAACATTCTTAATAAAAAGTTATTAGATGAATCTCCAAAGCGCAAACAAGTCGCTGGTGGTAGGCTGCCTCAGGCCCCGCAACCACGGGCAAATGATCAACAGGACTCCACAACTGATCAGCTGTCAATCGCAGCAAATCCGCAAATGTTGCTAAGATCGGCAGCTAAAAAAGATTCGGAGCACTCCGATCAATCCGCTGTGGAGGGAGCCCACCTTGGTTTTCACCCAGTGTTTCCACCTGTCCCAATTAGTTTACCACCACAAGGGAACATTGAGTCCGGACTACCGGCACAAGTTGGCACTTCAGAAATACAATCTGCAGGGCCAAAACCCCTCGCGGTGGTTCCACTAAAGAAACAAATTTTCGTTTCTCGGCTTTCCCCTGATCAAACATCGTCTGATGCATTGTCTTATATACAAGACAAAACAAAAGCCCATAATATAAAAGTGGAAAAATGTATCTTCTCTTACGCTAGGGACATATCATCTTTCAAGATAACTGTCCCAAACGAGCTTTTTTCGACCATATGTTCGGGTGATTTTTGGCCGGATATGGTGGTAAAAGAGTTCGAAGCTAAGATCAAAAATAGGAAAAAGGGGCCCGTGGGAATTAAACTTCACTTACGTGGCCAGACCACATCCGCCTCTTCATCTTCTCTCTTCATCCTCTTCAAAAAACTAACAACGAATCTTATTATCTCCTACCAAAATGTTAGAGGCTTGCGTAGCAAATTAACCAAATTGTATTGTGATAGTCTTTTATTTGCATCCCATATAATAGTGTTCACAGAGACTTGGTTAAAACCGGAGATACTTAACTCCGAAGTCTCCCCAGGTATGTACACTATATATAGGTTTGACCAAAGACCCTAGAATAACAAGATGCGTAACGCCATACGATTTTTTGGCACACGATTTTTTGGCCGTGGCTCTAGAGGTGGCTCCAGGCTCTCTCGAATTTTTGTTCGAGAGCGAGAGAGCGGAGATCGCTACAGCGAACAGCTCTTTTCAACGCACAAAGTGATAGCAGACAACTGTATGTGTGCACACGTATGCTCATGCATTGTAAATTTGACAAAATATGCCCTTCACCTCAGAAGTTCTTAGACTTTAAATCTATATTATTTTTGATCAATTGGCACCATGCGAAAAATTCTTGTTTTGCATTGCCTTAACGTTATTATTATTTGAAAATAGATTAGAAATAGCCAAATCTATGTACGTATTATCACAAAAATAAATTTAAAAAATGACTTTATATAAGAATATTTGTCATTAGAGTATTCATCTTGCGGCGTGTGAAAAATTAATAAAGCAATGATATTTTGAGTGCTTGTGTCCGCACTTCGTGCCTCAAGATATGACCAAAGCAAAGACACTAGAATAATTTTAAATTTTTATTTTCTACTTCGTATTATTTTTCTGAAATATTTATTTCTCAACGTAATGTCTTCTTTTTGGAAAATTTATGAAATTATGAAATAGTTATAATATTTTCCATTGCACTTCCTTTAATTATTTAGTATACTTATTAAGTCATTTGACTTAATATGATGTAACATTAACATTAAAAGTGTTTTAAAAAAATATTTCGCTTTTAAAAAATTGTCAGATGAGACACAAATTAGAATTGAACATAAATATAAATGTGTAAACGGTAGCTAATTCGAGCGGCGATTTTAACGAACGAATTTAAAAAGCTTTAAAATTATAATAGTCAGGCCGCGAATTTTTAAAAATTATTTTATTTTATCATATTGCTAGGAAATTGGCAAAAACTACCCTAATATGTACAATGTAAATTCGTTTCTTCGATCAGAATTGATTTCGGCCCGAAAATCGTCTTCTAGCACAACATATACGCGTTCTCGTCTCTTGTTTTTACTCACACAAGCAAGCAAATTCAATTTTTAGATTTCTTACGCTCTCAGCGTGGGAGAGCGAAAAGAGAGCAATTTTGGCCGTCACTAAAAAAGTGGCTGCATAGTGCCAAACCAATGTATGGCCGTTACGCCTCTTGTTATTCTAGTGTCTTTGCTTTTAGCCTAGATACTTCTGCCCGATCCTCAGGTGTGGTTGAGGATCGTGAAATGCCCGCCCTACCTTGGCCATTCTTTACCAAAAATCACATACAATTGTCATCCCGAATGGCCCCTTTGGTTGCTAACCGCGGCTCACAGGAAATACATCCTAGTCATAGGCAAACAAGTTAGTTGTTCAAAACATTATAAAATTATTATTAAAATAATAAAATTCAGACCGCCAAAAATAATATTTAAATTTACAGCTTTCGATTTCCTTTAAAAAAATACTTAATTTAGATGAAATAATTCTAGAGTGGAAAGACAATTTTGGCCCCTCAAAAATCAATTAAAAATAAATATACAAGTGAGTAGGCACGGCCAATTAAACGGACCAAAAAGAAATAAGCGGTATCAATCTGTAAATTACAAAGATAAATTAAATTGCAGAGAAAAATTCTGCCTTGAAAAACAATTCCACCTTTCCGATATGCGAGAGACCTTGGCCTTGAAAACGATACTGATTCCACTAAACTTAGGCGATAAAAATATTGCGGTGCCTTCCGCACCAGGACCGCGATAATGTGAATTTACTTTCACTTCTTTATCACATGCCTTTTTTATTTTTTATTATTAATTTATTTATTAAGGCATACGGGGAAATCTTGGAACCCCTTTGTGTTCTTCTTTTCTATTAATTCAGCCCATTTGGGCGCGCCGGCTAACTATAGTTAGCTTCTTCAAGTTTACAGTAATTTTACTACAATTACATAACAATCACATATAACAAATAGGATATAAAATAAGCGTCAGCTTCTGCTGACCCTTGTCAAAGGAGATCGGGATATGAGATCCTTCGGTTGCCTTCTATTGAGCCTCCTTCGTGGGCGAGGTCTGTTTAGAGCGCTAGCCAGCCGATTTCTGTGGCGCTCCAACCTGTCATGGTATCTACTCGAGTGCTGGTTTATCTCGTCAAATACCTTTGCGAGTTTCAGGTCTCTGTGCAGGGTGGTGTTTCGTACAAACCACTCGCAGCCGGTGATGAGTCTTGCGACCTTATTTTGGCTGTCGTATGCCAAGCTCCAGATTTGGCACCCATACTTCCAGTTTGGTGCTAAGATCTGTTTGTAAATTGTCAGCTTGTTGGATAGCGACAATTTACTGCGCGAACAAAGTAGCCAGTAGGGCTTCGCCATCTTAGCACGTAGGCGCGTTCTGATGTCGGTCACATGCTTGGCAAATGTGAGTCTGCGATCCACTCCAAGGTACTTTCCTACGTTCGGCTGTGGTACGAAAGAACCGGTCTGCTAAGTCCTGGATACCATCGGCTGCGTCGTGCTCGCATCGGGACCTGTAGGTGACGCACACGTCATCGGCAAATGTGGCCAACATTAATTTCCCGTAAAGGCTTACATCCGGCTGCGGCAGGTCATGGCTATACAGGCAGTAGAGCAGGGGGCCGAGGACACTACCTTGTGGAACACCAGCTGGCACGTTGTGCTCGGTGGAAACTGCTGAATAAAAGCGCACAGCGAAACTCCTTCCTTACAGGTACGACTTTAGTAACCCAAAATATGGAGCAGGCAGCGTCTGCTTGATTTTTAGTTGAAGTCCAATGTGCCACACTCGATCAAACGCTTCTCGAATGTCCAAGAAGAGGCTGTTACAATATTCCTTACTGTAGTAGGCAGTCAGAATTTGCTCGACGAACCAATGGAGCTGCTCGACAGTACAGTGGGTACTCAGGGGTAATCCTCTGGGCTTCCATAATCCTTACAATCCGGATAGCAATCAGTCTCTCAAACGCCTTGGAAATTGAAGGGAGGAGACTGATCGGCCGGTAGGAGGCGGGCTCCCTTTCCGGCTTGCCAGGTTTGTGGATCATGGGGATTATCCCGAGCTTTCACTGATAAGGGAAGTATTGCAACCTCACAATAGCGTTGAAAACCAACGTTATGTAGAGGATCGCTTGCCTGGGCAGGGCCTTCAATGTTGCGTTGCAGATGACGTCATGTCCTGGTGCTTTGTTGCTACTCTGGCGCACAATGAGTTCGGCTACCTCGCAGGGTTCAAACGGCATGATTGGCAGATCCATTTGAAGCGCTTGCTTCAACTGGTCCTGAGTTTTTTCAACCTGTTACAGGCTGGCAAGCTTGAATGGTTTAAATCGCTCGGCCAGGTGCGCAGCGAATACCTCTGCTTGTCCCAAGTCGGCCCGACAACGTGTCCCGTTGCTATCGACTAAAGGCGCCTTCCTCGTGCAACGTCTTTTTATTGCTCGCGTGGCCTTCCACAGCGAATGCGTCGCTTCGCTTTCGACTCTAGTATTGGCAAGCCTTTCGTCGAACCATGCGGATTTGTGCAGCACCAACGCGCATCGGAGCCTACTCAGCGATCGATTCCATTCCGTCTTGTCCAACGGGTGACGAGACCTCATCCACCTAGTGCGTAAGCGCCTCTTCTCAGCTATAAGCAGCAGGATCTCCCTGGTTATTTGGATTCCACCTGCCGCGGGCTGCCGAGATATGCTGCGAGTTGCCAATCTAGCTGCTGACTTTATATTCTTGGTGAGCAGCTCAATAGCATCATCAACGTCCTGTCCAGAGTGTAAGGCAGTAGGGGCAGTGTGGACTCCAGTTGCGATTGGAATACCTCCAGGTTAGTACGCCTAGTGATAAGCCGCTCCATCTTAGGGGAGCATATTGCCCCCGCATCCAGCGTAATTAGCAGAGGCAGGTGGTCGGAGCTTAGCTCAACAATCGCACTTATGTTAGCGTGGATGCCCAGCAAACCCTTTGTCAGTGCACAATCAATGTACCCTGGTGAGCCTCTACTGCCGTACCAGTCATCGAGCTGCTATTACTGCCGCTAAGCGGGATGCAGCCTCCGCTGGTACCACTAGCTCACTCAACAAGGCGCAGTCCAAACCACCTCCTATAGTAATGGAGGGAGTAGACGACGTATGCCTGATGATGCAGAGCATCGAAAATATAGTGGACCTAGAAAAGGTTGATGCTAGGGCGTCAATGGGCGCTGTCCTAAGACTTTACGCTGCTGACGCTAATACATTTCGCACTATAGTGAACTGGCTCGAGAGCGAAGACTTTGAGTTCCACTGTTACCAGCTAAAAGAAGACAGGCCTTACAGGGTATGCGTGAAAGGTCTGCACCACAGTACGCTACATTACCAAATCAAGGAAGAGCCGGGAAAGATCGGGCACAAGGTGCTCGACATACATACACCGCTAAGGCGAACCAGGTACCTCAAAAGCGTCGCCAGTCAACATTTTCTTCCTTAACATTGCTGCTGCGGCAAACAATAAGGAGATCATGGCGATAAAGGCACTATGCCATATGAGAGTACTTATTGAGCCTCTCCGAAAGCGTAACGCTATTGTCCAGTGCCATCGTTGTCAGCATGTTGGCCACACAGCCAAATACTGCCGTAAGGGCCACATTTGTGTGAAACGTGCCGACGAACACCCAGCCAAGGACTGGACTAGGCCACGGAACGAGCTGTGCACTTGCTACAGCTGTGGTGGTCAGCATCCTGCAACCTATAAAGGCTGCAGCAAACCACAAGCGTTCATGCAGCGATCCAGACCCAGAAGTGGAGTGGCAGCAAGAACCGAGGGAAGCGAGCGGACAACTTCACGGGGCTTAGCTGGAGGTAAAGAGATCCCATCTTCTCGAGGCGGCACATCTTATGCAGATGTGGCTAGAGGGTCCGTTCACCACAAGCAACCACTGAGCCTGACGCACCTACCACAGAAGCAACAGCCCAATGATGGAAGTCTCAGTCGTCAAAGGAGCCGCAGCCGGATAAGGGCGTCTATGGACGGATGCTAGCAGCAGCATTGAACCCATCCTGCAGACGCTAAATGAAAACATTAATTCTTTGCGCTCGATTCAAGAGAAGCAGGCGGAATTAACGATGATGAGAATACGGAGACATGCCAAAAATTGTAGTAGGTCGAGAATTTCTTGGCGAACTTTGGAGACCGGCGGTTCGATCGCTATTTGTTTCGAACCTTAATATTTTCTTAAAAAAAAAACAAGCGGCGACCCTCACAAATGCATTCCAGTTTTCCGTGATTTCATTTAAAATTTTACTTTTCGATGACCAACAAAAAAAACTTTTCCGTCTCACTGCTTCGTCGGACCGTCAGAAATGGAAGAAAACCATCTGGGCCTTCGGATGCCGGCCGAACCCATCTCTCTCTCTCCCACCGCCATTCCCCTGGAACTGACAACCAGCTCTGTTGCGTCTTTTAGACCCGAAGAATTTTTCTGCCCCAATTTTAGTTCTTACCCCCATAGATGACGCTGCCGACGCTAGTTGCCACATGCGCTACATTCTTCATCATCAGATGAATTGATTATACGAATTTTTTCATTTGTTGTTTTGTGTAATTTTGCAACGTCTGCTACTCCGTTTTTTTTTTGTATTGATCTGTACTTCGATTTCTTCTTCTTCAAGCCATCGCTTCAAAGCCAAACTGGAAAATGCTTTCTCGGCAATGTTCCGGGCTAGGTGTGATTTTAAAGGGCATTTTGTTTTTACTATGTTCTGTTTTTGACCAAATTGCATATGTATGTGCATTCGTTTATTATATTCTGAATTAGTAGTTGGCTATTTGGAAAGAAGTGATTTTCTTTAAATCATTTTGTCACTTTCTGTATACCAGGGTGTACGAGTTTTGTGATTGAAGATGATTGAGTTCGGAGTATGAACCAAACTTCTTTAATAGGAAATAGAGGGGGCTGGTTTCGTACTTAAACGCGCTCGTTGCCGACTTCAATTCATTCAAATCGATCGGCACATTCTGAAACAAATGAAGTGAAGTCCGAGTAAAGTGAATGGGTGATTCGAATGTCTTGTCTGCGTATGTGCAAATTATTTAAAGATGGATCGCACCGTCTTACGATCGTCGTCGTCAGGATTCCTCCAGAGGTGCAGGGCTTCCTTGTTGGCTGCTCCGGAGAGTCCGGGGAGCAGAAGATTGTTATTTATGTTGAGAGGAACTTTTCTCTTTTAACTGCCAGCCTTGTGATCTGGCAGAGGAAGTAATAAGAATATATTTTACGACGCTTAGTCGTAAGTTGATGAGCTTTCGCTCTTTATTCAGACAAATGCAAATTCAAACTGAAGCTTAAAATTATTCTTATAGCTTACAAAGACTCGCAGCGGCCACGCAAATATGGTGTTTTTGCCGGCTGCACACGGGTTTCCGGCCAGTGTTTCATGCACTGAGCCAACTGTTCTAGTTCGTTGGCTTGTGTTAACTTGTACATACGCACATACGATGCACATATTACTTAAATGATTATACATTATATTCTTATTTTATAAATATACTAATTTTTAATTTTTAATATTATTATGAAGAAACATTATTTTATTAATGTTCTCTGAATTTAGGGAGATATCAGAACGTTTGTCTGTTATTAAATTTCGAGCGTCTGAAAATACTCTTTCACAGGCAGCGCTTGTTGGTGGTATGCAAAAAAATTTTCAACTGGCTTTATATAAGTTTGGGAACATATTTTTATGATCGTTCCACCAAGCCTCGATTCTATTCTATTCTATTATTTTATTACGATTCTATTATTTTTATTACTATTCTTTTTAAAATATTTATAATTGACAACACAATTTGAAAAGATCGCTAAATAATTTATATTAGAAATTAGACGCACACGCACATAATAAAACACAAACTTTGACTTACTTCCGCGCTGTCCGAAATCATTTTACCCAAAACATAAAGAATTCAGAGTACTCTGAATTACCATTGAAAATTTATTCGCTTCATTCATTCTTTGAACACATTCAGTTAGTTCATTTCGATCGGACGCCTAAAAGTCCGAATATATACGAAGTGAACGCAAAGAGAACGCGACCAGCTGAATGGCATGTATTCTGAATACGCAGTAAAACGAATGGATACTCTAATTGCAAACAAAGAGAATGGTGTTATGCAGCCCTCTAATAGGAAAGACCACGAATTACTTTTGTGTAGGTGCTATTAATATTGTCTATGTGTGCTCTTTGAATAATTATAAAATCTATACGCTCTCAATATAAATGGTAATGTTCTATGGATAAAATTATGGAGTAAAATTTGTTTGGCCTTTTCAAGTATAATTACATCACATTGACTTGTGGTAATGGAGTTACCGAATATTATTGAATGCTCTACTTTATTTTCATCGGATTTAATAAAGATTATTTGTTTTTTTAAATAATTTATTTGTTTTTCTGTTAAATGAATAAGGTTTCTGTTGTCTTTTTCTGCACTATGTTGAGTAACTTCACTATTATGATTTTCTTCAATTTCGTGTGTTTGCGCAATTTTGGTGTTGTTTTTAGAACGTGCTTAATGGGATTTGTAAATGTTAATTTGTCTCCCTCTTTATATTCAAGTTTTCTAAACTTTTGAAATAAGCCTTTTAACTTTAAAATTTCCCCTAATTTTTTGTATTTATTCCTGATCTGAGTGTGCAATTGGTTCTGGTGTTTTTAGGATATAACAATTTTGGTTTCTATCCTATATCCTATTGTAAAGTCATTAATATGTATGTTTGATCAAAAAGGGTAACTATACTATATTTGTAATTATAACTGATTGTGCATTTTTCAACAATTTTCTGCCAGTTAGCATATCGTAATTATTAGAAAATCTGTGCACTGGTTGGTTTTTTGAAAATACTATTCTGGGTAACATAGTCAAGTTTTTTAAAGTAATAGGCCCATTTGATGTTAAAACTTCACATCTACTATTTGGATCATCATTGATCATATTAATTGTGGGTCCTGTATCTAGAAGGCATTTGTATGTGAAACCTTTGTGTGCTATTTCTATGTACTCGTGTTGTCTGGGGCTGTTTACCGAAAAATTTAAGGGAATCTTAAATTACTTGAAGATAAATAAGAAATTCTGGTTGGTTACCTTCCATGTCTTCCGCCTCCTCGCCAATCTTCGACGATCGGAAGTCCCAAGGATCGTATTACGTGTCCGTCCAAGTTCCTTTCGATAGATGCAAGTGGAATACTCTGTTGTCACATATCGTTAGTTAACTAGAGTGAAATCACGTAGTCTGGATCACCCTTACATTTTGAAATTTGTTTTTTTTTTTTTTGTTTTGAATTTAATGTTTTGTTTAATTTTGGTGTTGTATTATTAAATTGATTTAATTTATTGTTCCTTTTCTTATTGAAGTATAACAGTTAGTTTAACCTAACTTTCTTAGAATTTTATATGTTTGTTTTAACAGTTAGTTGCCTTTGGACTTACTGTTCTTGTTTTCGTATTTCACTTCCACCTTTTATTGGATAACCGAATTGAAATTATAATCCAAGTTGATGAGTTTTTACGAATTTATGTTGGGAAATGTTTCGAGCACTTTATTATAAAATTTAACTTATTTTCCACTCGAAAGTTATTTTTTCGGATACTTTTCGTATTCTACCGCCTGCGCCATTTAAATAGTTTTTATATTTTTGAGTCGAATTAATGTCAAGTCAGTTGACTAAGGACAACGCTTAGAAATAAAAAATTATCGGAGAAATAGTTTTTACGCTTTATTCCTTTGATATCAGCTTAAGACAAAAAATCAAATGTAAATTGGATTGAGGATCAGTGTTTTAACAATATTTGTATTTGGGGAGAGCATTGCTCTTGGATTCTTAAGGTTAGGAGAAGATTAAAAGAGAGCAGTTAAATCTGCTTAGGATGATTACAAGAACGGCTAAGTGCCGCGGCCAAAGAAAGTTTGTTTATTAAAGTTTATTAAAAACGGATGCTGCGCAGATGGGATACATTGTGGAAATCACTTAAGTGCATTACTGTTTGCACTTCTTTGAAATAATTGAAGTGGCCGGGTTGGATCACCCAAATACGTCACTATTTATATAAATATATAGGGACGTATTCACGCCAACTCATCACGATAAACATATATGCCACGCAGGCTGGCCAGCTCAGTTAATTGAATATTCGCGCCACCCAAACTGGGCCGCTCTTGTAAACAGATTCCCAAGCCTGACCTAGCAGTTTCGTCTGCTCTCTCTGAGGGTCTCCTCAACGTAAACGTCCAAGAACATCTCCCAAGATTAAACTAACATAACATGCTTTTATCAGTTGCTGATCTACCGTTTCAAGGTTCTGTCTTCACGAGTTTTAATCTCTTCATATGTATTGGGTATATCATTTAAACACATTTGGGTATTCATTTGGGTATTATCTTTAATTCTCTCACTACGTCTAATTTGTTCTTGATTTTTATTTTCTTTTATTTTATCACCAGTTTCAGCCACTGGATCGGTATTCTCGAGACAAGTGGAATTTTCATTTGGATTTTCATCAGACTTCGAATCCGTAGATTCACAATTTTCCTGCAATGGAAAATTCGACTCTTCATTCTCTTCAATTAGAGAATCACTGTATTGGTCCAAAACATCATGTTTTTCCACAGAGTCATTTTCATTTGAAGTCACCGATTTCATGTTTATTTCATCCACCACTACATCTCTAGCTGTCATAAATTTTCTCGAGTTCTCATTCCACAACTTACAGCCATTTGGCTCATATCCGACAACTATAGTTTTGATCGATTTCTCGTTAAATTTTCGCTTTCGCACTTTATTTAGTGCATATGCTGTCGAGCCAAATATCTTTAGATATTTCAATACTGGCTTCTTTTTATGCCACATTTCAAATGGTGTTTTTCTTATATTTTTTAAAGCTCTACTTGGGGACCTGTTAATTAAATATGTTGCTGTCAAAACAGCTTCACCCCAAAAACTTTTATTTAGATTAGTACAGTTAATCATAGAGCGAGCTTTTTCAGTGATTGTTCTAATCATCCGCTCTGCAACACCATTTAGTTGTGGGGTATGAGGAACCGTTAAATGATAGCTGATACCTTTTTCGCAAAATTCACGCATTTCATTAGAGAGATATTCTCTTTCATTATCGATATATAGATTAACCATTTTTAAAATGAAATGAGCCTCACTCTTTGCTAAAAAATCTTTAAATACAAAGAACACGTCCGATTTATAAGTTATTAAATACGTCACACAATAATGTGTATATTAATCAATAAATACTACATAGTAGTTTTTATTATCAATAGTTGAGGGCGTAATCGGACCGCATACATCCGAATGAATTACAAATAGTGTGCGTTCAATATTTTCTTTATTTTTGTGTTTTTAAAATTTTAGTCTTGATTGCTTTCCATTAATACACGCCTCACATAATTTACTACTATTTACTTGTACGTTTTTTATAAGTTCACTATCTTCAAACAAGCCATATCGTTTAATTTCTAAGAATTTTCCAACACTTATATGTCCCAACCTCTCATGCCACAAGCGATACTCTGCATCATTTGATATTGTAGATGTATATACTTTACTATTTAAAGTAAATTTTACAGTCGGTACATTATACTCACATACTCCTTCAAATACCAAGTTACCGTTCTTGATTACTTTAATTCCATCCTTATTAAACGCGACGGACATTCCAGCATCTATCATCTTCTTTACGGATAACAAATTGTGCGGGATTTCCTTACAATACAACACGCTGTGTAATGCTTGCTTCCAGAATTGTTAAGTTTAACTTGTCCTTTTGCAGTAGCATTAACAAATTCTCCACGCTTTGCAATCTCAATAGCCACGTTTAAATTTAAATTTGCATACACAGAAAATAAATTAATATTATTCACTAGGTGATCTGATGCCCCCGAATCTAATATAAAATTTACTTCGTCTGGCTTTTCAGTGTAATTTACTAATTTCACCATAATGCACAAAGGCGTTTCTACCTTCTGAGTCTGTCTTTCTCTAACTTCTGCATTCATCAGAAACGCAAACGCACGTTCTGGTTGTGTTTCTGCCGCCATCTGAGCCTGTCTCTCTCTAACATTATTTCCATCGGGAACATTTTGGTTTCCTGCCTGCCTTTTTAATAGAAAGCCATCTTTTTTTATATGACCCAATTTCTTGCAATGAAAACAATTTAGTTTGGACTTATTCTTAAAAGGTTTCTTCATAAATTTCATAGCTTTGTTTTTGTATGTATTTTCCTTAGACTCTCGATTGCCTTTGTATTGTATTTGTATTTGTATTTGTATTCAATAAATAGATATATGTAAATAAGAAAATGCACTTTTATTTATTTTAATTATTCTTATTTGCACAATTAAAATATTTCACCACCTGGTCGAAAATGTGACTGGGCCCATAACCTATTGAATTTAATATAACATAATACGTTTAAGTATGTATATTATAAGCCAGTCCATCAACTAAATAGAGAAACACTTTCATTGTTCTAACTATTCAATAATAATTTTATTTAAGCAACCGATAGAACTACACTCTCTCGTTTCTCGTCTGCAAGCGAATGGGACGATTACTCTCTAACATGCATGTAAGAGGCAACGATGACAGAGTACCAAGAGAACAATAATAGAGCGCGTTCTCTCTTACATGATCCTCCCAATCTTATCACTCTCCACATACACGCATCTCTGCATAAGTGTGATTTTTGTATTTTCAACAATTATTATATATATTATTAATATTATTTTATCTATTCTTGTGTTGCAAGCACGCTAAATTCTTGATCTTATTCATTAATGTCTGTAGCGAAAAGGTATCTGTACAAGCAAGACCACCACACCCAACGCAATGAGCTAGAGCCGGACTCTAAAGCGTGGAACCGCAAGTACAGGTTCTATTGCCTTCCATCGATTTATTTCGTAACATTGTCGAAAGGCAAGGGACCAACACATGCTGAAAATAGCTACCTCCCTTTATACCTACTGGATATAGTTGGAAATCTGTTCGAACGTATGCTGTATACTCGAATATAGGCAATCACCGAGAGCATCAACGGCCTAGGAAGTCAGCAATATAGCTGCCGGAAAGGAGAGATTACTCGGTCGTGGGTAACATCGCCAAGACTGCGCTTGCTGGTGAAAAATGGCTAGGAGGCAGGATGGAATACTGCGCAATTATGACTGGACGTAAAGAACGCCTTCAACGCACTAGATGGCCCGTAATACAAAGATCCATGAACATTATGCGGACTGTGTTTTCTGGTACGATAGGGAAGCTGGCCCAAAAAGATACCGAGTTTCGGCAGGTGTTACACAAGGAGCTTGGACCGATCGTGTGGAACATCATGTACGTACCTTGACTGGCAGTCCCGATGAGCGAGCAAGGACTGAGGAGCACACAGAGGTTTTTCTTTTAGTAGATATTCATAATTCCAACAGGGATTATGAATCGTGCATTTCACCTATGGATGGTAGTATTTTAATTTTCCTACTGTAGGTAGGTATGTTTGCCCAAGGCTGACGGCAGAGTGCGCGAGTTACCACTCGTGGCCTGAGCGGTGGAGCTGATGAAGAGGGTTGGAGGGTATGGTTGAGCTTTCCTTGAATCCCTTTTGGAGTAAGTTTTGTATTTTTCGTTGCTTCCACAATAAAAGATCAACTGCACAGTTTCGAAATCGAGACGGAAGTAAAGTTTATTTCGGATCGTTCTTTGCGGCTAACATATAAAAGAGGAATATTCTTATTGTGTCAACTCCCACGCGAATCACTCTGGCTGCGGGGTCAGCAACAGAACGGATATTTCTTAGTACATTGCACATTTCCTGATCACTGCGTTAGGTATTTACTGGCCTTTGGTCCGTTGTATGTTGCTGATCGTTGCGTTAGGCTTGTGTGAAGGAACGAGGTTGCAAAACACTTTGCACTTTAAGTTAATGTTTTTTTTCATGTTTTGCTTATTTATTGAATCTTCCCTTTTACTTAAGAGACTAACAATAAGTTTTCAAATCTTATTCTAAACTAACTAAATATCGTTTTATAAAATGATTCGTGCTGTGTGGCCTAACAAATTTAACGCTGGGCTGGAGTGTCGTTCCGCTGCAGTCGGCTTTGGCTGCATACTCGAATAAATTTTCTTGAAGAGGATTTGGATGTGAGGTTAGTTTTTCATTCTATTTTACTTTCTTCTTTGCTATTCTCCTAAGATCCTGTAGAATTTCGGCCAAGCGAGATAACGAAAGTCGTTAAAGAGCAACTGAAAACTGGAAAATTACCTGGCTACGACTTAATAACCCCGAAAGTGATAATCGAACTCCCAATGTGTGCAGTAATGCGAATCTGCTTGCTCTTCAACGCAATTACTAAAATGGAATACTTCCCTTAAAAGTGGAAGAAATCAATTATAATCATGATCCCTAAACCTGGAAAAGACAAAACACAGCCATCATCGGACAGGCCAATAAGCTTACTTACTTGTCTATCCAAGTTATTTGAAAAAGTTCTGCTGCTACGCATCAGCCCCCACCTCAAAACACACAACACACTCACATCGCACCAATTTGGTTTTCAGGCAAAACATGGAGCCATTGAACAGGTTAACCGCATCACAACAGAAATTCGCACTGCCTTTGAACACCGTGAATACTGCACAGCTCTCTTCTTAGACGTTGCACAAGCATTCGATAGAGTATGGCTGGATGGACCTATGTTTAAAATAATCAAACTGCTGCCTCAAAACATACATAAGCTTCTAAAGTCTTATTTATATAAAAGAGTGTTCGCGGTCAGATGCAGTTCAAGCACTTCAAGCGATTGTACTATAGAAGCCGGAGTGCCTCAAGGAAGTGTCCTGGGCCCAATACTATACACCCTTTACACGGCGGACATCCCAACAAACTACCAGCTAACGATATCCACATTCGCTGATGACACTGCAATACTAAGTCGATCCAGATGCCCACTAAAAGCTACGATGCAACTGGCACGCCATCTAACTTGTTTAGAACAATGGCTTGCAAATTGGCGCATACGAGTAAACGAAGGAAAGTGCAAACAGGTAACATTTAACATAACTTGGTAATGAACAACACGCACATCCCACAAGCCGATAACGAAACATACTTAGGTATTCATCTGGACAAGCGGCCAAGACGGCGCACCTCAGACTAAAAGCAAGGGATCTACCCTGGAGTACAAAGTCCTCTTATATAACTTCGTTTTGAAACCCATGCTATGGGGCAACGCATCGAGAAGCAACATCGACATAGTACAGCGAGCACAGTCCAGGATTCTGAGAATCATTACTGGAGCTCCATGGTATCTTCGGAACGAGAATATACACAGAGACTTGCAAATAAAACTTGTCATTGAGGGAATAGCAGAGAAGAAAGTAAAATAGAATGAAAAACTAACCTCACATCCAAATCCTCTGCAAGAAAATTTATTCGAGTATGCAGCAAAAGCCGACTGCACCGGAACGACACACCAGCCCAGCGTTAAATTTGTTAGGCCACACAGCACTAATCATTTTATAAAATGATATTTAGTTAGTTTAAAATAAGATATGAAAACTTATTGTTAGTCTCTTAAGTAAAAGGGAAGATTCAATAAATAAGCAAAACATGGAAAAGAAAAAAAAATATCAGCAAAGGTATTGTTGATTCCATTTAAATTAATCACAGAGCGGCGAGGTCAAGATTAAAAAGCATGCACCCCAACGCAAGCCAAATAAAGCAGTACTCATGAAAATGAAATACCGCATCATGCCGTATCAGCATCCACGCCGCTTACCAAGTTAATGAGTTTCTTGCCGAAGAGATTATTCGGACCAGTACCTATGAGTACGCGTCGCCAGTAATAGTCCGATCAAGGCGAGCGGGTGACATCCTATTCCAGTATATCGTGAAACGGAGCGGAGAGGAACTACTCTGCAACGGAAAAAAAATGTTGAGCAATAGTGTGGGCCGTCAGGAAATTGAGACCGTACCTGGAGGGATACCACTACAAGGTAATAACGGATCAGATGGATCTAAAATGGCTGATTAGCATCGAGAGCCCGTCCGGCAGAATTGAAATTTCTTATAGGAAGGGCCAGCTGAACGACATCGCTGATGCTCTATGAAGACAACCTCTACAGGAGACGAGCCGTATGATGTGTGCGAATGACTAAAGTCTTTCCCTGCGAGCAGTAGGGATGCAAATGGTTCTCAGAATGAACCAAGATCGTCCCGACGCGGAGGGAAACTACCGAGACACTACGTCAGATACGGGGTGCCACAGGTTATGATAACGGACAACGGAGTGCAGTTCACAAGCAGGGCGTTCAAAAAATTTCTGGAGGAGCTGAGGGTGCACCCCCAGCTTACGCCTCCATATACCCCACAAGAAGTGGGGTATTCTTTTGTGCGAGTGATTCTTTTGTGATTTGCGCAGTAGTTTCAAATATTCAACGTATTTTTCATTTCTCGTCTTTGTGTTTTGTTTACTCTCCCTTTTGTGCGTTGTTCGCAGTGCTGTTTGGTGTTGTTTTTTGCATGCACATAAACTGAACTTTTCGCTCTCACTCTCTCGCTCTTTCGCTCTCCCACACAAAACCTAAATTTATCAGCGTGCAGACTGCTCTCGTGCGGTTCTTTTAACAGCTCGCTTGAAAGTATTGATCTTGTGTTTTCGTGCACAGTGGTCTGATTTTAGATAAACATGGAATCCGTAAATGTTATCTGCTTTTATAAAAATTGTTGCCAGGTTATAAAACTTGAGCAGCCAAAAATGTCTTGTTGGCTATGTGATAGAATGGTGCATACAAAGTGCGCTGGTTTTAATGGCCGTACAAGTGATGACCTAGCAAAGGGTAAAAATCTAAATTACTGTTGTGATGCTTGCCTTGTGGTTGCGAACGAGATGAAATCGTTTATGCGCCAAACTAAAGGTAGCTTCAAAGAACTGATTAACAGTTTTGGCGTAGCTAGAGATAGTTTTCGTCGATCCGATTATCTTCTTTCCGCGATTAATTCACAGTTTAATGGCCTTAAGTTATTAGATGAATCTCCAAAGCGCAAACAAGTCGCTGGTGGTAGGCTGCCTCAGGCCCCGCAACCACGGGCAAATGATCAACAGGACTCCACAACTGATCAGCTGTCAATCGCAGCAAATCCGCAAATGTTGCTAAGATCGGCAGCTAAAAAAGATTCGGAGCACTCCGATCAATCCGCTGTGGAGGGAGCCCACCTTGGTTTTCACCCAGTGTTTCCACCTGTCCCAATTAGTTTACCACCACAAGGGAACATTGAGTCCGGACTACCGGCACAAGTTGGCACTTCAGAAATACAATCTGCAGGGCCAAAACCCCTCGCGGTGGTTCCACTAAAGAAACAAATTTTCGTTTCTCGGCTTTCCCCTGATCAAACATCGTCTGATGCATTGTCTTATATACAAGACAAAACAAAAGCCCATAATATAAAAGTGGAAAAATGTATCTTCTCTTACGCTAGGGACATATCATCTTTCAAGATAACTGTCCCAAACGAGCTTTTTTCGACCATATGTTCGGGTGATTTTTGGCCGGATATGGTGGTAAAAGAGTTCGAAGCTAAGATCAAAAATAGGAAAAAGGGGCCCGTGGGAATTAAACTTCACTTACGTGGCCAGACCACATCCGCCTCTTCATCTTCTCTCTTCATCCTCTTCAAAAAACTAACAACGAATCTTATTATCTCCTACCAAAATGTTAGAGGCTTGCGTAGCAAATTAACCAAATTGTATTGTGATAGTCTTTCATTTGCATCCCATATAATAGTGTTCACAGAGACTTGGTTAAAACCGGAGATACTTAACTCCGAAGTCTCCCCAGGTATGTACACTATATATAGGTTTGACCAAAGACCCTAGAATAACAAGATGCGTAACGCCATACGATTTTTTGGCACACGATTTTTTGGCCGTGGCTCTAGAGGTGGCTCCAGGCTCTCTCGAATTTTTGTTCGAGAGCGAGAGAGCGGAGATCGCTACAGCGAACAGCTCTTTTCAACGCACAAAGTGATAGCAGACAACTGTATGTGTGCACACGTATGCTCATGCATTGTAAATTTGACAAAATATGCCCTTCACCTCAGAAGTTCTTAGACTTTAAATCTATATTATTTTTGATCAATTGGCACCATGCGAAAAATTCTTGTTTTGCATTGCCTTAACGTTATTATTATTTGAAAATAGATTAGAAATAGCCAAATCTATGTACGTATTATCACAAAAATAAATTTAAAAAATGACTTTATATAAGAATATTTGTCATTAGAGTATTCATCTTGCGGCGTGTGAAAAATTAAGTAATGATTGTTGAGTGCTTGTGTCCGCACTTCGTGCCTCAAGATATGAACAAAGCAAAGACACTAGAATAATTCTAGTGTCTTTGATATTACTTTTGCAATAAACAGTTATCATATTAAATTATTTAGTATATTTATTAAATCATTTGACCTAATATGATGTAACATTAACATTAAAAGAGTTTCAAAAAAAAATATTTCGCTTTAAAAAAATTGTCAGATGAGAGACAAATTAGAATTAAACATAAATATAAATGTGTAAACGGTAGCTAATTCGAGCGGCGATTTTAACAAACAAATTTAAAAAGCTTTAAAATTATAATAGTCAGGGCGCGAATTTTTAAAAATTTGTTTATTTTATAATATTGTTAGGAAATTGGCATAAACTACCCTAATATGTACTATGTAAATTCGTTTCTTCGATCAGAATTGATTTCGGCCCGAAAATCGGCTTCTAGCACAACACGCACACATATACGCGTTCTCGTCTCTTGTTTTTACTCACACAAGCAAGCAAATTCCATTTTTAGATTTTTTACGCTCTCAGCGGGAGCTAGCGGAAAGAGAGAAATTTTGGCCGTCACTAAAAAAGTGTCTGCATAGTGCCAAACCAATGTATGGCCGTTACGCATCTTGTTATTCTAGTAACTTTGGTTTGACCGTCCCTCCAGACGGGGAGGTGGAGTCTTAATTGCGGTGAGATCTACCCTCGCGTCAGAGGAGTAACTCTGAATTCTTATGTGTAAAGCTGTCTTTTTCCGACAGATCAGTTTATATTACGTGCTCGTATATTCCGCCATCTTTTGAATTCCCAGAATATCAGAATCATCTGTCCGCTATCCAGTCCATCTTGAATAAACAGTCTGACAGGGACCAATTGATAGTTCTAGGTGATTTTAATATACCTGGCACAATGTGGTCCCCAGAATATCCTTCTCCCTTTAGCACAACATGATTTTACTGACGGCTTGCTCGACTTATCGTTGTCGCAAGTTAATTATATTCCAAATTCTCTTGGTCGACTGTTGGATCTGTTTTGTAACAAGTCCTGAAAGTGTGTTTGTGTCCAGGGTAGCACCTCTTACTCAACCTGAAGATCCATATCATCCTACTTTCTAGGTGGCAATCGACATAGGTACGGTATTAAAAGTAAATTCAGAGAAGTCAACAATGCGAATTCCCTGTATTCGCAAGGCAAATTTTCGGAGGCTAAACAATTTTATAGCTGGCTTTAATTGGTCCGATCTTTACTCCTGCAACATAATGGCGGATGCGATTAATATGTTTTATACCGCAATTAAATTATTCTTTGACTCTTGTGTTCCGATGTACTATCCGTCAATCTAATTGGTTTAATAAAGAGTTGACACATCTAAGAAATGTAAAGTCCAGACTATATAAGAAATTTAAAAATACCGGTTCTCAGTCCATCCACTGTAAATATTTAAGCGCTCGGTTAAACTTTACCGTGCTTAATGCTCAGTGCTACAGGAATTATTTAAACCGTTGTAAGTTCCAGTTAGCACAGCATCCGAAACAGTTTTATAATTTCGTTTACAATAAGCGAAAAACAAGTTCTTACACTTCCACGCTATTTTTTGAAAACACTACGGTAACATCGTATCAGGCAATAGCCGATCTATTCGCCAAGCTTTTTCAAACAACATATTCAACTTTACCTCATTCCGAACAGCCATACTCTTATGCGGTATCTAAGTCGAATCTAATATTTTGCCCCACTATAAACGAAAGCTCACAACGATCTTCAGCGTGTTAAACCGGTCTATTCGCCAGGTCCCGACGGAATTCCTGGCTGTGTGCTTAGACTCTGTGCGGAAGCCTTGTGCAAGCCTCTACTGAAAGTGTTTACCTTATCTCTGGAATCTTCACAGTTCCCTCATATATGGAAGGAGTCCTTTGTGATTCCTCTTCATGAAAAAGGTAGCAAACTATATACAAGCAATTACAGAGGAATCTCTAAGTTGTCGGTTATCCCAAAACTTTTTGAAAATGTTATCACTCCTCATTTGCAGCACCTTTGTAGATCAATAATATCACCGTGTTGGTCCGGTTTTATGAAACGCGGATCAACTACTAGCGTCTTGGAGCTGACTTCTTTCGTAAAGCAGGGCTTCAAAAATAATCTATCTGAATGGCAGGACGCAACAGGTTCCCTTTAAAAATTCTCTATCTTGTATTCTTCGAGTCACATCCGGTGTCCCACAAGGGAGCCACATTGGTCCCCTTCTTTTTACCTTATTCATTAACGACTTCCCTTTAGTTATTAAACCATCGCGTACTTATATACGCAGACGATGTTAAATTATGCCTCCAGCACAAGAATGTTTCGCGCCATTTCGACTTACAATCCGATCTAGACAGATTTCAAATATGGTGCCGTGATAACCTATTAGACTTAAATGGCTCCAAGTGTATAGTTAACCCAACACGCACGACTCACACTCTAAGTGGGTGCTCTTTGGACAGAATGTTCTTCTGGACCCTAAACTAAAATTTTCTGATCATATTTCGTCTATTGTCAATAAGGCCAGGGGTGTGCTTGGTTTTATAAAAAGGTGGTCTAAGGAATTAGATGATCCTTTCATGACTAAAACCTTATTTATTTCGCTAGTCCGTCCGATTCTCGAGTACGGATCACCTGTTTGGAGTCCACAATACGCAGTCCACTCGGACCGCAGTGAATCGGTCGGAATCCAAAAAAACTTCTTACTTTTTGCGTTGCGGCGCCAAAAATGGGATGCAAACCGTATATTACCTCCTTATTCCAGTAGATTACTTTTTATTAATTTTCCGTCCCTAGCTAACCGTAGAACTATGCTTGGAACAGTCTTTATTTGTAAGCTTATTCGTGGTGATGTTGAGAGTCCCGACTTGATTAGTCGGCTTAACTTCTCGGTTCCAAGTAGATTCACTAGAAACTATATACCCCTTGTCTTAAATCATTGTCAACTATGAGTTGCTTGACCCTTACAGAGTTTTATGTTCTGACTTTAATAGGCTTTATCCTATTATCTGCAATCTTGACTCTCTGCATCTCTTAAAGCAATCGATTTTAACTTTTTTATTACATAATTAGATCCTACTAACACAAATATTTAATATAGTTATTTTACATTATATTCATTTCCTGTTCCTGTTCTCTTTTTTATATCGCGTCTATATCTTCTCGCGAATCGAGACGTCGGTTGGGTGGGAGGTGTGGACGTGTGACCCGTGCGAAAATAAAACAAAAAAAACCCAACGGAAAGGGGCAACAGGAACGTCAAAACAATGATCGCACAGTTCACAGGAGCCGATCAGTGGACGTGGGACGAGAACTGCCCGGAGCTGCAGCTGGCGGTAAGCACGAGTGTGGCTGAGACACATTTTACACGGACTTGATCCTCCGCCTGGAGCGTATTTCCTGTCCTTCGGTAAAGGTGGCCTTCCTCGACTCGATAGTCAGGGAACTTCTCGGGATCTTGGGTTGCTCGAAGTGTCAACTTGCGGATTTACCGGCACTGGGAGGGTTCTAAAGATTGGTCTCTAAAGATTGATGTGAATGGGCGTCCGCAACCACGTTGAATTTCCCGCGTCGATATTGAACGTCAAGCTGGTAATGTTGGAGCTCGAGTGCCCACCCTGCGATCCGTTCGTTGGGGTTATAGAGTTTAGAATAGAGTTTAACCACTTTAACGGTGGTCACTAGGGTTCGGCTTATTCGCGAAAGTGCGAATTCTCCGGGTCTCTTGGTCTCAAATTGTTCGTTTTGGTGTTAAACCTAATTTAGTAAAATTTTAGCCCGATCAGATAATGTTTAGAGGTGCCTTTCCTAATCAAAAGTTTTATATAGGCATTTTTTGTCTAAGATGCTGTATTTTTTGGTTAAAATTCTGTTTTTTTTTTGTGAGCATTTAAGGTTTTGGGTCAACTTTTAATCAACATTATTTTAGTTTTATGTGATAAAATATATTTAAAATATATAAGAATTTATTTTTAATAAATTTTTAAGCGATTTCTTACTGCTAAATGGGTACTTCTTTGTATACTCTTTGACAACTTCTAATAATTTTTGATATTCGAGCTCTTTAGTTGTTAATTTCTTGTTATAATCTTGCATTAGTTTAACGCCACGCTCTGCAATATCATTCACTACTTTTAATTTTCGTACAATCTCAACAGCATTTTTAAAGTCTTCGTGATCATGCCAGTTCGATGGATCTATGACTAAAAAAGATTTCGATACATTCAACCAGTCGAAAAACTTAATACTATTTGATGTAATGAAATCAGATAATTTTTTAAACAAAAGTTGACAAATCTCGTACTTCTTAATTAATACGCTTAACGGCGCTGTGCCATTTCTCGCTTTTCTGCGACAGTAACGTAATCATCGAATAGGGCCAATGTGCTATTTTCGTCTGTCAGGTACCATAAATGATTACATGTCTTTTTGAGCACTGCCGTTGAAATCCTCTCGTCCACTTCTCTGTAGTTGTACATAGCCCGAATAAATTGAAAGCCAACGGCATAAGAGAATTGTTAACTATAACAGTTCGCGGTAGTCATAAAGTACATGCTCTTTTTTCAATTCACATCGACAGAATTCAATGATCTGATTCTTTTTGTTGTTTATACGTGTGGCGACATAATCATTTAGTATGCCAAAATTAAAGAGTTTTTGGTCAATTTTGGCACATGTTATTTGAAATCTTTCTTTCTTCTCTTCAATTGACATCATATCCATTGCATTCGCATGTGCAATATCAAAAATGTTGTCCAAATTGTCAACGAAAGCCGCTTGTTTGGCTCTTGTTTTGTTTTTATTCTTGCTAAGAAGAGCTCGAATATTAAAAATTATTAGAAGTTGTCAAAGAGTATACTAAGAAGTACCCATTTAGCAGTAAGAAATCGCTTAAAAATTAATTAAAAATAAATTCTTATATATTTTAAATATATTTTATTATATAAAACTAAAATAAAGTTGATTCGAGCAATTTGCGAATTTTTATCTCACTTACAAGTCACTCACGACATCGAATCGATACCCCATACCCCTCAAGCTAGCACCGCATTTTCGGGTAGAAATTTTCGGCAGTCCCGTTGAAGATGCCCGTTTTCCCCACAGTTCCTGAATCCATTGCGTACGTTAATCGGGCTTTCTGGCACGATGGTTCTATGTTGTATCTCTGGGACTCTTTCAGTCGGCCCGTCGTGGTTTGGGTATGTCTGTGCACCGAGCGGCCGTCGTGCATATTTCGTACACTTGGCTCCTCGGCTACTTATTATCTCAAAATGTACTACCAGTTGAGAACGTATACACGTTCAAGTTCTTGGGCCGTGGTGTATCCCGCACGTTGAATGAGTAAACCGCTGGCGCAACTCCTCGACGGTTTCACCGTTATTCATCCCGAACGACTACAGGATCCGCTTATCTCCTATTACGTGCCTTGCTGCTTGACGTTTTCGGTTTAAGTTCCTTCCTGGTAAATGCGTTTAATGTCTTAATGCTTTCCTGACAATGGTTTCAGTTCGATGTTTCTGTACCAGATGTCGTTTTGGCTTAGTTCGCAATGGAAAATATCGTCAATGAAAATGTTAACCTTGCACAATGTTCACGATGAGAATTCTCGACACTGAAAATTTCAATATTGCCGGTATTTGCACGATATGCCCTTTTGTCGATTGGCTACGCTCTTATATACCCGGTGGCGTCACGATTACGCAACCCTCGTCGGGTTTGTCCTCCTTGGTTTAATAAAGAGTTGACACACCTAAGGAATGTAAAGTCCTGGCTTTACACAAAATTTAAAAAATCCGATTCTCTCTCTAAGTTCTCAGTTAAATTTTACGGTGCATTATTCTCAGTGTTACAAGATCTATATGTAAGTTGTAAGTTCTAGTTCTAGTTCTAGGATTCGAAACAGTTCTATAACTTCGTTAACATTAAGCGCAAAACAATTTCTTACCCTTCCTCTCTATTTTTTAAAAATACTAATATTTGCCAAGTTAGATACTTTTAAGCGGTAACGAAGTCGAAACTTATATTTTGTCCCGCTCTAAAAGAAAGCTCACTACTTTACGATCTTCAGCGTGTTAAGCCTGTCTATTCGCCAGGTCTCGACGGAATCCCTGGCTGTGTGCTCAGATTCTCTACTGAAACTGTTTACCTTATCTCTTAAATATTCACAGTTCCCCCATATGTAGAAGGCGTCCTTTGTGATTCCTCTTCATAAAAAAGTTACAAATTTGGATGAAGGCAATTAAAGAGTAATCTCTAAATTTTCGGCATTTTACTCTTTTTCTTCTAGATATAAAGAGGATTTTAAGCTATCTGTATGGCAGGGCGCAAGGTCCTCTTTAAAAGTTCCCTTTCTGGTATTCTCCGAGTCACATCCGTTGTCCCACAAGGGAGCCACCTTGATCCGTGATAACATTATAAACTTACATGAATCCAAGTGTGAAGTTATGACCTTTTGTCATATCAACCCAATACACACGACTGACACTTTAACGGGGCGCTCTTTGGACAGAATAACCTACTTTGATGATCTTGGTGTTCTTCTGGACTAAAATTGTTAGACCATTAGACCGTAGAACGATGCTTAGAACAATCTCCATTTGTAAGCTTATTCGTGGTTATATTGATAGTCCCGACTTGGTTAGTCAGCTAAACTTCTTTGTTTCAAGTAGTCTCATGGCACCCGCCCGATAACAATGATTGAACATTGCAGGGTAACAAGGTTAATTTTGCCATAAAATCTCGTCATTTTATAGGCACTCAAAAACCTTAGAAATTACTTATACGATATTAAGAATCTCAACATTTATACAGACCACCAACTATAAACCTTCTCAGTATCCATCAAAAACCCGAATGCAAAGATAAAGCGTTGGGAAGCCTTCATCGATGAGCCCAACGAGAACAAAATTTATAAGCCCGGGAAAGCGAACTCGTTAGAGGATTCAACAGACTCTGATGCTGCCACTATCCCTAGTGACATATCACATATACCATTGAAGCCCCAGACAAACCGTTAAATTGCTTTCGCAACTAGATTATTCTGGAAGAAGGAGGGACTATTGGGCACACATCGACCTTGTCGCCTGGAGCTTTTCGCACATCATAAAGCCGCTGTCCGCCTCGTCACCCGCATCTTCCGCCAGTAGAGCGCACTGCTCTGCTCATTTTCCCGTCCGTCAAACATCTCTGCGAGATTCTTCTAAAAGAGTTCCAGCAACAAAGTCAACAGGCCGGGCAGGGCTCAAATACCAAAGTGATGGACCGTAGAATCATCAAACCATAGTGCTCAATTGTGCCATGGATCCATAGGGCATACGTCCGCCTTCGTGAGCCGCTTTCTTCAGTATAATACAGGTGTGGTGGATTTCACAATCCATAATTAGGTCCTTCCTCACCAGGTGCGCTCCACCTCCGGGCATTCCTGGGTGAACGTATCCACCGGGGCAGTTTGGTTGGCCGGTAACTGGTGACGATGCTGGTGCTGCGTATGCTAATGGGGATTTGGGTGCTGCTGCAGAGCATGTTCCTGCATTGCCTATCCCAGGTTCATCGGTGCCTCTTGGGACATCATCCCACTGAGTGCCCCTTAGCTCACTTCTTGACCTACACCCTCTGAAGGTGACGGTGGCATGGCGTTATGGAGGCTTAACCATTTCACCGGGTCCTACTTGTGGCAGTCGTCGAGATGGAACGCCGCCGTGGGATGCCTGTTGACCTCCTCTTTGTTGTTTCGATAGCTGCTGCTGGGTCGTCATGCTATCCTACTCTGCTGGCCTGGTACCGAGGAGCTTATTCTATTGTTCCACCGCTTTCTGGTCCACCACTGGCACCCTGTCCTGATCCTTTGGAGTTCGAAAATTTTTCAAGAATGGCTCTTCGACAAAATTCTAGCACTGGCTCCTCCGTTAATGTTGTAAGTGTATTTACTGACAAACCAACACCAAAACTAGAATCGCCTTTTACAGTAACACAAGCCGCCGATTTTGAGGAACACGGCATGGAATGAAGATTCTTGAACGGTTCTTCACTAATATGGTGGCAGTGGCTAAGAGCACAACATCTTAATTAAGATTCTCTGCAAGAAGAGCAGCAGACATTCCAGGCAATGTAGAGGGTCCTTCGCCATGATGCGAGTCAGAAGGAAGCAAGTTTCTCAGATGAAGCAGGGTGTGGGTGCTAAGCTAAGGTCCAAAGGCACGACCTTTCAACAAAGAGCCAATCTCTTCGCTTTTTGAAATGGATTTGAAAGATTCAGGTTCTTAAAACTCTGGCAACAACATACGGAGTGCCCACAATCATTATATATAGGCACAGCGCTGAGGCTTTTATTGCAATCCACATGACACATGAGCTTGTAATATTTAAGTTAAACCGTTTCGCCATGTTACATTGGTTTACGCGGGTATTACTTCTTTAACAAAAGCAAGTAAAATATTTCATTTTAATTAAGACAACAGGGATGTTTCAATATGCAATAACAAGGGGTAATTTAAAACATTCAAAACATATAACAGATTAACCAAGAAAAATATAAGGGTCTGCATTTATTGTTGTTATTATTGTTGTTATTTATTGTTATTGTTATCGTGTATTTTTACAAATATTATTTTTTTCTCATATTTCAGGGACTTGCAGTAGTGCAATGACCGTTTGTTTTTAGAAGTACCGGGTCACTAGCCGAGTCGATATGGCTATGTCCGCATGAATATCGAAATCTAAGGAACTAGTAAAGCTAGAAATTTGAAGTCTATAGACATACGTAGTAGAGGGCTGCATAACACCATTCAAACCATTCAAAACAACAGTCGTGCTGAAATGAACGGAGTGAATTCGGCTCGTTTCGAAAATGATCGTGCATTTAAACGCGCTCGTTGCCGACTTCAATTCATTCAACTCGATCGGCACATTCTGAAACAAATGAAGTGAAGTCCGAGTAAAGTGAATGGGTGATTCGAATGTCTTGTCTGCGTATGTGCAAATTATTTAAAGATGGATCGCACCGTCTTACGATCGTCGTCGTCAGGATTCCTCCAGAGGTGCAGGGCTTCCTTGTTGGCTGCTCCGGAGAGTCCGGGGAGCAGAAGATTGTTATTTATGTTGAGAGGAACTTTTCTCTTTTAACTGCCAGCCTTGTGATCTGGCAGAGGAAGTAATAAGAATATATTTTACGACGCTTAGTCGTAAGTTGATGAGCTTTCGCTCTTTATTCAGACAAATGCAAATTCAAATTGAAGCTTAAAATTATTCTTATAGCTTACAAAGACTCGCAGCGGCCACGCAAATATGGTGTTTTTGCCGGCTGCACACGGGTTTCCGGCCAGTGTTTCATGCACTGAGCCAACTGTTCTAGTTCGTTGGCTTGTGTTAACTTGTACATACGCACATACGATGTGCGTGTTAGTTTCAATAAAAGACAGTTATGGTATGCTGAGTTCGTGTTTTTATATTATTGTTTATTATTACTTAAATGATTATATATTATATTCTTATTTTATAAATATACAAATTTTTAATTTTTAATATTATTATGAAGAAACATTATTTTTATTAATGTTCTCTGAAGTTAGAGAGATGTCATAACGTTTGTCTGTTATTAAATTTCGAGCGTCTGAAAATACTCTTTCACAGGCAGCGCTTGTTGGTGGTATGCAACAAAATTTTCAACTGGCTTTATATAAGTTTGGGAACATATTTTTATGATCGTTCCACCAAGCCTCGATAAACAATGCGTCGCCTGACGATTCTATTATTTTTATTACTATTCTTTTTAAAATATTTATTATTGACAACACAATTTGACAAGATCGCTAAATAATTTATATGCTAAAAAATGCTACAATATTATTAAATAAGACGCACACGCACATAATAAAACATAAACTTTGACTTACTTCCGCGCTGTCCGAAATCATTTTACCCAATGACAACATAAAGAATTCAGAGTACTCTGAATTACCATTGAAAATTCATTCGCTTCATTCATTCTTTGAACACATTCAGTTAGTCCATTTCGATCGGACGCCGAAAAGTCCGAATAATACTCTAATTGCAAACAAAGAGAATGGTGTTATGCAGCCCTCTAATACGTATACGCTGCACAAGTTGGTTAACTGATGATGTCACGCACACAATTTAGGAAAATGTTTTGATATTCAATTCTTGATTTTCTTGTAAATTTCTATCAATATGACAAATAACTTTTGCCACACCCCAAATTCGCCGAAAACTAGAACGAACACACTTTTGAAAAATATTTAGATTTTTTCATTATATTTCTTGTAAATGAATATAGTTTTGCTTATAAATGTAAGTACAAGGCTAATAAAAATACGAAATATAAAATAATGCTTCTTTAGTTCCTGTATTCCGACGTTCATACGGACGGACATACTTTTTAACGAATCTAGTATACCCTATTGCTCTACGTGAACGGGTATAAGCAAAGACACTAGAATATTCTAGTGTTATTCTATTGTCTTTGGTATAAGCTAGTGTGGAAGTGAGAACGCGAACTTTCATAATTTTTGCGGTACATTCAAAAGTGTGGGCGTGGCAGACGTGGGCGTTAGGGTGGACGTGGCAATATGAATCAACAAACTTGCGATGCGCCTATGTGTCTGGAAACTGTTTGCTTAATCTAAATTCTCTAGCTCCAGTATTTGTAGCGTTACTGCAAGTCTTTCTGTATTAACCTTATAAGTTTCCTCGGTAACAAAACGTCTTAATTTATTCATAAATTGATCACGCGTCTTCTCTGCAACAATATTTATATATTATATATATATTTATAGGGTTTTTTATTCATGTTGTTTCTTCTTCAAGTTCTCGATTCAAACTCTTCGATCTCGATCACACTACCATTTGTTCTTAAGACTCTATAATTAATTCTGTCAATTAATAGTGTTACCTAGTATTTTATATTTATACACAGCTTACATTGGTATATATATATATATTTATATATTATTATTATTATATTATTATATATATATAATAATGCTTTAGTATGGTTTGTTTCAATATCACTTTTAAGGGCCCCGATATTTAGGTCCGAATTTTTTATTAACTCCAGGTGTTGTATCAATATTACGTATAGCTACAAAATCTCCAACTTTATATTCCAAAAGCGCTTCGTGATTCTTCGCATGTGAGTGCTGGATATTTCTATTAGCATTTAAACGAAGGTCTAGGTCTTTTTGCTCTAAATTAAACTTGTCCTCAATATATTCTAACAATTCGCCAGCTATAGGGCCTTTTTGGCTATCAAATAATAAAATACTAGGAGATTTTTGAGTACTACTATGAATATAATTGAATATTGATATTGAAAATTGATATATATGAATTAATGGAAAACTGTACTTTATTTAATAACTTAATAACCAACCTGCCTGCTCTATTGACTCTGATAATTTACCCAGCATGGGTGTAACGATGCTGTTCCCTCTCTCTACTTGCCCTTTGGCTTGAGGTGCACCTGTAGGCACATTGATATGCTCTATGTCACGTTCTTGAAGGAAAGTAGAAAACTCTAAAGATCCTCGGACAGAAATAATTCTATTTGGGCGGCTATAAAAGCAAAATTACTTACTGAGTCTTTTGCTTCACGAGTACTAGTGCTGTTTCCTGGGAATAGGTAAACAAATTTCGTAAATGAATCTATGACTACAAAGTGTTTTTTTTCTGATTGTATACTTGGTAATGGTCCTAAATGATCTATATAAATAGTATGCAACGGTATGCATCGCTTTGGAATATCATGGAGTGTGCGATTATGAATGGTGTTCGGTACTGAACTTTACTTTACTTTACTTTACTTTTCATAGCTGGGAACCAATAGTTTTTTTTTAAGTCCTATATACATTTTCAGCGGCGACGTGACCTAATTTTACATGTGATAACCTAATTATTTGTTCTTACATGCAATTCGGAGCATACACACATTGGGATTCGTCAGTATTCCATTTATAAATAACGCCATCTAATAATTCAAATGAAGTGCAACTACCTTTCTCTACGTAACTTCTTATCTTGATAATTTCAGGGTCGCACATTGTTCAATTTGCAATATTAGTGAATATTCTAAGGTGTTGCTCTTACTACTCCCTTTACTCGCTTTAATCAACTATACTATGAATTTTTCTCTAAGCTGCAATTCACTTGAGTCTACAGCCCCGCTGTCTTTACTATCCTTAATGCAAAAATGATTGTCTTCAGTTTTGTCTTAACAGTTTTGCGTATTTTTCCTAGGTTCTGTACCTACTATATGCGGTTTTATCTTACCTACTATATTCTCTAGGTTTTTATTATTTATTTATTTTTATTTTTATTTATTCCATACAGGCTCTAGGGTATTCTCAATATATTCACTATTCTCTATGGATTTCGCTAGGGGCTCCTTGGCGTTATCACTATTTTCTCTAAGTGCATCTAATATTTAAACTTGACTACTCAATGCGTCAACATGCGGCATGTTAACAGCAGCTCTGCAAATCATAGTTTTCCAATTCCAATGACCGTATAGCTATCTTAGGGTTTATGGCTTTCCTACTAAATGTCTGCACTAAGGAATTAGAATCTGTCACTATTTGAAAATGCCTATGATCTAAATAGACTCCAAATGGACTTAATGCATTAAAAATAATAAGTTTCATACTCGAAACTATGCTACCTAGTCACCTTTTGCGTTTTTTTCAGTTGATAAATTGGTTCATCTTCACATATCTCGCTAATTTCTTCAGCGATGGTCTCATCTAGTGACTCTTCTGATGAAAATCCTGGAGAAGATGCCTCCAAGCAAAATTGTGATGAAGTGTCAAAACTTCTAACCATTTACGAGGTTTCAGTTGGTCTTTTAAAAAAATAAGAATATTTAAAATGAGGCCAAGAAGTATAATGGCTGTAAAACTCTAGGGTCTCCAGATTAAAAATAATAATTATTATTTACACAGAATACAACAAAACAATCGTACGCTCTGAGCAAGTTGAAGCGCAGCGACAGCAGCGGGGAAACTAGAAGGCCAACAAAAATCTCGGCAAGCATAATGCACAAAATCAAAATGATTTCGCGGACGTATGTCCGGCTGAAAAGAAGCAACGATTCGGTGGTCCAAATGCCCAGAATCAAAATGGTGGTGTAACGGGCGGTGGTGGTGGCGCCAATTAAAATAAGAATTTTGCAAACAACAAGGGTGGGTTCGCTGGAAACCGCTATCGCAAAAACAATCGCGCTGGAAACCAAAACCGGACTTTTCCAGGCAACAACAATTCAAATGTAAGTTATCTAAATTCGATATAGTTGATTAGATTATCCCGGGCACTTAATTGTATACAAATATTAGGTATTCTTTACATTTTTCGGGGGGGAAGTTAAATAGGGAGGCACGCCTGTAGAGCCGATTGAATCGATGTTATATCTGTTCAGTTTGTATTCTAATGGTGTAACTGGATTGAATGACGACACTGCAGATGTGGCTCACATATCAATTGCATATTGTACTCATTTAAATGTATAACACAAATATAGCAAAAGCCCAATAACGAAACATCAAAGGCGGCACTTCCTAAGAACAATGAACCGGCAACTGCAGCTTCTGGCCAAAATCAAGCGAATCAGAACGCCAACATGGGCCAAAATCAACGGCAAGGACAAAACCAAAATCAATCAATCAAGTCCATGGTCAAAGAAATCAAGGTGGACCAGAATATCAAGGAGGTGCAGGCAATTAAGGAGGCCAAGGAAATCAAGGAGGAGCCGGAAATTAGGGAAATGATCCAGGATTCAGAGGTCGCAATGCTGGTAACAATCAAGGTGGCGGTTTCTCCGGAGGTCCGCAGAACCAGCAGCGTGACAACCGAAACCGTAGTGGTCCACGCCTTGCGAAGGTGCAGGTGGCACGATGAACAGCACCAATATGGGTGGTGGTGGCGATGGAGACGGTGGTCCGCGCGGCTGTGAAGACTTCTTCATTTCCCAGCGGTTTTGCAGCATTTCTGGGCCCACCTTTAAACCACCTTTAAACTATCATCCTAATGCCGAGAAGGCTAAGCGCGCCCTGGACGGATCGATGCGAATGGTGTACGATTCGCACCGAATGTCATTTTGCAGGTGAGAAATCTCACACCGTTCGTTTCCAACGAGCTGCTGTACAAGTCCTTCGAAATCTTTGGTCCCATCGAGAGGGCCAGCATCACCGTCGACGATTCTGGCAAGCATATGGGCGAGGGCATAGTTGAGTTTGCTAAGAAGTCATCGGCCAGCGCCTGCCTGCGGATGTGCAATGAGAAGTGCTTCTTCCTGACTGCTTCCCTTCGACCGTGTCTGGTCGATCCGATGTCTGATCCGATCAAAATGCCAACACCATTTTAACAATTTGCATATTTGATGCCCGATAAATCGAAATGTAAAAATTGATCCTTTGCACAAATTAAAACGAATCCATTCCGCTTTGCGTGTTCCTCAAACAATTTCTTAATAACTAATGCTATTTTATACATTCACAAAGTATTTGATTCGCATTGAAGTGGTAATTTCTGTGCAAGGGCATTTCTTTTAACTGCTTATTGGATTGTAAGAATATCATTTTTACTTTTTAAATTAAATATTAATGAATTTATCCCTTTTCAGGCAAACAGTGAGAGTCTGAAGCCAATAACCAAACTTTGTAAAAAGTGCCTGTGCATTCCGGCCAGTTCAACAGAATATGAAAGAATATGTCTTATTATGAATATAAAAAACCATTATTTTGTTATTACTAAATATTTTGAATACTGCGTTAATTCAAATAATAGTTTGCATTGAAGCAAATAAAGCGTTTTTGTTTAAAAATGCATTTTAATTCCTGTGCATGTATTTCTGCATTTTTCTAAAGGGCTACTGTAATATATATTTTTTAATTTGCAAGGGTATATAAACATCGGTTCACGTTAAATTATAGTTCCTTTATTTTTGTTTTCTTTTTAACTATCCATACTATCGATGTTTTCTTAAAAAACCATCGATAGTGCCGACCATCGATGATTCTCCAGCTCTATTCTCGCGCGCACTTTAAAGTCAGCCAAATAATATACAATTAATTCTATCGATATTAGTGTCACCTAGTATTTTATATTTATACACAGCTTACACTTAGTGTTTTATATTTATACACGGCTTTTATCTTATCGCAGAAACATTTTTTTTTAATAATCAAGGCTTGTTATCTTCTAATGAACCCCTTTTAAGAAATTACATTCGCTTGCGTAATACCAACTTTTTTAACAAATGTAAGTCAAATGTTTCAATCATAAAGTAAAAGAACAAATAAAATTTAACAAATGAAACTTTTGGCTGACTGACTTAAACAGGGGGAAATTTAAAACTTTTAAAACCTATAACATATTAACGAAGAAAAATATAAGGATCTGCATTTATTGTTTATATTGACAATAATGATTTATTAACTTCGTGTATTTTTACAAATATTATTTTTTCCTCATATATCAGGGAGTTTGCAGTAGTGCAATGACCTTTTATTTTTAGAAGTACCGGGTCACTAGCCGAGTCGATATGGCCATATATGGTCCGTATAGATATCGAAATCTAAGGAACTAGTAAAGCTAGAAATTTGAGGTCTATAGATATACGTAGACGCTGCGCAACATTGTTAACTGATGGTGTTACGCTTACACATAAGGATAATGTTCTGACATATATTAAGTTTTTTTTATCAGTTTTGTTAATTTCTATCAATATGACAAAAAACTTTTGCCACGCGCACAATGCGCCCAAAACTACAGCGACCAAACTAGATATTTAGATTTTTCAATTATATTTCAGTCTCGTAAATGAATATCGTTTTGCTAATAAATGCTTAGAACGCCAACAATACCACAAAAAAATGTTTTATCTCTCTTGTCAATTTCTATCAGTATAAACACCTTTTGGCAACGCCACATTATACGGCCACTAACTGGTCAAAACACATCCACACATTTGAAAAAAATAAATTTGTTCTTATATTATTTGCTATTTTCCCAATTTCTTTTGATCTGAGTAACGGGTAACTGATAGTCATCGAACTCGACTAAAGCGATGCAAATAGTCGTTCCTGGTAGCTCGACGTTCATAGAGACGGACAGACGGATCCACTCGTCTATTAATTCTGATCAAGAATATATATGGTCGGAAACGTTTCCTTCTGTCTGTTACGTACTTTTACTCTAGGAGTAACGGGTATAACTATGAAGGACTAGTCTGGACGGGTCTTAAAGCATGACGCACGTCTTATAATTGTTTTAATTTGGTCTTTTTTTGTAGCGTTACTGCTAGTGTTGCTGTATTAACCTCATAAATATCCTCAGTATCAAAACGTCTTAATAAATTCATATGTAAATATGAGTCAAACATTGATCCGTCGTCTCTTCAATCAAGCTTGTAGCAGAAATATTTTTATTTTGAACCAAAGCTTGTTATCTTCACATGAACCCATTTTACCAGGTTACATTGGTTTACGTAATACCAGCTTCTTTAACAAATGTAAGTAAAATGTTTTAATTCAATAAAAGAGCAGAAATGTTTCTATCTGCCATTGGATAAAAATGGTTCTAGGTAGTAGTAATGGTGCAAATAAAATGAAACAAGGAATTCTTTTTCTGGCTGATTTACAGTGAAATACAGTGGGTCAGAAATTATTTCCACGAGGTGTAATTTGAATCTTTCAAAGCCTTTAAAAGAAAAATGTCAGAATCATTATGTATTTTTTATTTAAACAACAATGATTTATTATTTTCGTGTATTTTTACAAATATTATTTTTTCCTCATATTTAAAGGACTTTGCAGTAATAATGACCCTTCGTATTTAGAAGTATCGGGTCACTAGCCGAGTCGATATGGCCATGGACAAAAAACTTTTTCCACGCTTACAATCCGCCCAAAACTACTGCGACCATACTTTTGAAAAATATTTACAGTTTTTCTTTATATTTCAGTCTTGAAAATGTCTCTGTATTTTCTTATAAATATTTGAAAACCCCACAAAAAACGTATTATTTGACTTGCAAATTTTTTCTCGGTATAAAAAAAACCTTTTGGCCATGCTCCTTTAACGCCCACTTACCGGCCAAAACTTTAAATTTGTTTTCATTTTATTTGTCATTTTCTCAATTTTTTGAGATGTCTGAATATGTTGAAATTTCTAGTTTGCACTTTCACTAGCCAAAGACACTAGAATAACAAGATAAGTAACGCTCATACATTGGTTTGGCACTATGCAGCCACTTTTTTAGTGACGGTTTAATTTGCTCTCTGTCCGCTTGCTTACGCTGAGAGCGTAAGAAATCTAAAAATAGAATTTGCTTGCTTGTGCGCACTTTTTAAATATATCAAATTGGAATAGACAAAAAAAACTGAAACTGAACAACCGAATCTATTAAAAATGGATAATTTACATACATCATATTCATATTAAGTCAAATGACTTCATAAATATACTTAATAATTAAAGCAAATACAAAGGAAATTATTATAACTACTGTAACTAGTTAAATGTTAAATTTTCCAAAAAGAAGACATAAGAGAAATAAATATTTCATAAAAATAATACGTTGTAGAAAATAAAAATTTATAAAATAAACTGTTTATTGCAAGTCATATCTTGAGGCACGAAGTGCGGACACAAGCACTCAACAATCATTGTCGCATGCTGAACACTCTATTGACAAAAATTCGAATAAAAAGTAATTTTTGAAATTTATTTTGTGATATTATGATTCGGCTATTACTATTTCTAAGCTATATTTAAATAATAATAACGTTAAGGCAATGCAAAACAAGAATTTTTCGCGTGGTGGCAATTGATTAAAAATAATATAGATTTAAAGTCTAAGAACTTCTAAGGTGAAGGGCATATTTTGTCAAATTTAAAATGCATGATCATACACACTGTAAAATAAGTTGAATTTTTGACTTTAAAGCTAAAAATTAAGAGTTTTTTGCTTAATTAAACGCAATTTTTTTATAAAATATAATTAAACAATATTTATTTTATCTATAAATCACAAAAACAAATTAAAAATATTAAATATACAAGAAAATAAACAACAAATTCCAAGTTTACACACTTTTGAGACTGTCAAGAAACAGCACACTTTGAGAATTTATCAACACACGTTAGGAAGTATTTTTGTGTGTAGAAAATACATCAATGTGTTAACGTTCTCCTGCGTAGGTGGTGATTGGCATTTCTTGGATGTCATTCAAACTTAGCCCTCGAGCAGACCTTACAATTTGCAACAATTTGCTGTTAATTTCATGTTAGGAAAAAAATAGTCACGCATTATTTGCTTAACATTTTCCTGTGCCGCTCGGTGGGCGCGGTTGTGTTTTGCCTGTACTTTTTCACTTTGCTCCGATTTAACTGGGAGTTACCAAATACTTTGAGTATCGAAATTTTGTTGACGAGAAAAGTTCGATCAGTGTGTGTTGTTTAAAAGCAAGGATCGGTAGTTCGCAATGGATTCCTTCGACGATCCCTGAATTTACTTCGTCTTTTAGTGTTTGGAGAAGAGTGCTCCGATTAGAGATCCATTCTGAAATAGCACGAAGGTTCTAACAGATAGGAAATCAGATTCCTCAATAATTAACTGATTCCTGAAGCAGTTCACTGATTTGTCAGTAGTCTCTATAGTGTATGTCCATAGCAAAGAATCGCTGACCTACACTATAGAGACTACTGACAAATCAAATCAGTGTAGGTCCATAGAAAAGAATCCCTGACCTACACTGTAGAGACTACTGACAAATCAGCCAGTAGTCATCTTATCAGCGGGTGATGATCTGTATAGATGTTGAAGTTTCTCACACCATACAGGTAATTTCTTAAATTTTTTAAATTTGTTGCGAGATTTTGTTCGTTACTCCGTAGTTCCCGAGAAATAAGTGTAATGGGGCGACCTTCTTGGGATAGCACTGCTATATATCATACCCCGAGGCATTTGTTGTTAGGTCAAAGGGTTTTTTTATCTGGATATCTCAAAACGACATCTTCAGAGGTTCATCTTCGTTAGTTCAATAATCACTCTCCTTGAGTGATTAGCACTTATTTTGCAATTTTCGCCCTTTAAGACGTCCGTTAGGGGTCTGGCGAATCCCTTGATAATAATAATAATTAGGTAGCCCTAGATATGATCTAAGTGCAAAAAGGGTTCAAGGGATTTGAAAATTTTGTAAGGCTTGTACCTTATCTTGCGAAGTTTGAATTCCACCTCTGGACACAGTAAATCCCAGATAGTCCACATTATTTTCAAAGAACTTGGATTTTTCCTGAGACACTTTCATGTTAACTTCATCAAGGTTTTTAAAACCTGCTTCTTGTGGTCCTCTTTTTTTTTTGGAAAAAATTAGGAATTAAAAAAAAAAGAATTAGGAAAATAAGTTTCCTGATCTATGACCATTCTTTTCTTTTTATGACCGAATTCATCGACACCTTTTTTTATCAACAACCCAAATAGGGTTATTGTAGGGCGATCTTGATGGTCGATTGATGTCGTTTTCTAGAAGTTGATTAACTTCTGAATTAACAAAGTCACCTACACCCGTAGGGTATATGTATAACCCGTACTACCCTGGCTCATCATATGTTCGTATGGTAGCCAGTGTTTATATTGTAGGGTACCGACTCGTTTGGGTCCTCAAATGCATTTGATCTAGATTTGAGCATGATATCGAAGGATTCTTTTATAGACAAAGGTACGTCAGAGTCATCGACCTGTGTGAAATTTACATTGGGAAACGTTTTGAAGTTAAGCAACCGGGTGTCGCCTTTAAACCTAATGATACCGTTACTTAAATCAAGTTATCCGTCAACGTGCATAAGCAGGTTAAGTCCCACTATACCGTCAAAATCTTTAAGAGTTAGTTATATGAAGAAAAAGGTTGTTTTATTGAACAATTCGATCGGACATTTTTTTGCCCCCATTGATGGACGGAACCTGAAAAGATTTTTCAAAGGGAAAGAAATTTTTTAAGGTGGTAATCGTAAAAAATTACAGGAATCATTGCTCACATCATCTTCATATGCTTGAGCATTTTCCTCAGCTAGGGACCGGTAATCATTATCAACAGGGTCCTGCTCCTGAATAATTTACATTCTGCAGGCTCTGGGTTGAGTTAGCTTTCTTGCATAATAATGTAATGCATCCTTTTTTAAGTGCTCATTTAAAACAGCTGCCTCTGCAGGATAATTTCTTATGATTGTTTTTTTACTTCGTCATAGTATTCTAGTCTAAGAGTACCGAGTTCCTATAAAATAACGCGTACTGGCTAGTCTGGCTATAATCAAAAAAATTATATCTCGTTGTTATATGATTGTGATGTTTGTGTCTAACAATCATCCATTGCAGCAAAATTCGAAATAGAAATTACGTTCTCAATTGGCATAAAATTAACATCAATAATATTGGTAGCGCCAAAAGAAGTCGTTTGGATGCAATTATACTTTTGAATGTAAGGGAAGAAATGTGTTCAAACTGGACCATCACCAGACAAAAGATTGCAATGGCTCTGGTGGAGGATATTATGGTGGTAATATGGTCTGTTTTCTTTTTCTTGATCATCAATTGCAGCAGAACGGTCCTCTCCCCACATTATTGTTTTTTTCTTGAACGGATATCTTTTCGATGCTATTTACGCAGCTCATCAGTCTACTGTTCTACTTCGAATTGCACGATTTGAACGTCGGTGGAGCGGCAATATTTCACTAAGACAAAGACGTTGAAAAATCGCTGTAAAAAAAGCAGTTAGAAATAATTTTAACAATCAATCAAGCCACGGTGCCGGTTGAATGCACAAAAACAGATAATAAAAAACCCGAAAACTCGAAATCGATTTACGGCTAACCTCAATTAGCAATACTTTTAAAAAACACACACGTATTAAAACACAAATATATCACAAATCCGCGAAAACAACAATAACAAGTCTCTTTTTTTATGTTTTCTCTAAGACTCGTTCAATTTTTATCAAAAACAGCAAAGAAATATTGTTTCATAAGAAAATGTTCCGATGTCAAATATTAAACTAACGAATGTGTTGACGTTTGTAACAAATTTTTTCTATTTTGCGTTTTTTTTTTAAAGATTTTCTCGAATTTACACATAGCCAAATTTTTGTTCCCAGAAAATACGAAGCCAACAGAAAAAAATCCAAATCGGACTTTAGGAAGTCGTAGAAAGTCCAACTTTGATTTATTTATAATATATTAGAAATAATATTTTGAAAGCAAATAATTTAATTTTACTCAACTAATTAAAACCTTTTTGTTTACTTTTAGTACCTGCTGAAGACATTTGGCGCGGAGTAACTGCGGTTAGCAATGCTGGAAAAAAAAGAGGCCGTGGGAAAGGAAGTGGAAAAAAAGTTGCAAAGGATCTTAACAAAGGGCAATCTATCGGATTCGGAAAATGCGGTCGCATATGGCCTGGATTGAATTCACCTCTTATACGAGGAAACGAGTTAATTAATCAGCAGAAACTCAATGAGAATTTAGATAGAGAAAATGGTATTTTAAAATTACGCGATTCAATGGGAAGTTTTAAATTGATGAAACTAAATCCAATAGACCGAGGTTGGTCTGGAAGTAAAATGCCCGGCCGAAGCATTGGACCTCCTGATCCTGTTGGCGACGAAGAGTTTGTGTCATTTGATACTAGAGTTTTAGAAAACAAAATTGTTTTTATTATGAAAGGAAATATGGGAAGAAAACGAAGATATTCCGTTCTTTCAGTCACGGGAAATGGTAATGGTTTGGCAGGATTCGCTACCGCTAAAGCGCCAGAAGTTCGTACGGCCCTTCGAAAATCAAAGAACCGAGCAGGACAAAAACTAATCAATATAAGCCTTTGTGAAAATAGAACAATTTTTCATGACTTTCGTACAGATTTCGGAAAAACAAAAATTTTTTGTTTTCAGAAACCTGATGGATACGGCTTAGTCTGTCACCGGGCAATTCAGACAATTTGTAAAGTTATAGGTATCAAGGATTTATATGCCAAAATTGAGGGGTCTACGAATATCCAGAATATTGCAAAGGCATTTTTTATTGGTCTGATGACGCAAAGGTCCTATCAGTATATTGCTAACGAAACAAATTCAAACATTGTTCAACTGCAAAAGACAAGAAATAGATTCATTGATGTAAAAGGAATGCCTTTTCCTAATTCAACTCTAACGCAGAACACCCAAGAAATTGACTATATGCATTTCACATTAGGAAATCAAATAGTTTTACAGCGAAAAGGCACAGTACCATTTTATGTTTATAGCAAAGGACATGACTTGCATCAATTTAAAAAGGAGCGATTTCGGAACCAAGTTAATGTTCGGCTACACAAGCTAGTTAATGCTTATGATTAATTTATGAAATATTAAAACTGTTAAATAAAAATGTAATATTATTAAAGTTTATTTTACATGGAAAAATAAAGGTATAGAGGTATAGACCAACAAAAATGCCTCGGTAATCCAAAGTACAACTTTAATTAATTATACTCATAGTACCTAAAATTTTTTTTACGAATTTATTATGTAAGAATTTTTTAAGTTTTTATCTTACATTTATTACTGAGTATTAAAAACAATTAGTTGTTGCTTTGCCCAAAAAGCTGTCTCATTATTTAACAAAATTGTAAGATTGTTTTATGTTTATTGATTTCATAAAGTTAATTACCCACTCTGGGAACTATAATTTTTGTACCAAAATTAGTTTTCATTTGTTAAATTTTATAATGACACTGTATGTTAGTAAAGATTTTTAAGCCAAATAACAGATCTGCCCAAATTGTTTGAAATTCATTTTATTGTTTACTATGCAATTAAAAAGTAGTGGGACAAATGCAACGCAACACAGCCCTCTCGAGCTTCTTATTGTTGCCCCTCTCCACTTTCCTACCCGATACCGGCGCTAGAATTATTCTAGTGTCTTTGTTTTGGTCATATCTTGAGGCACGAAGTGCGGCCACAAGCACTCAACAATCATTGCCTTATTAATTTTTCACACGCCGCAAGCTGGATACTCTAATGACAAATATTCTATTATATAAAGTCATTTTTGAAATTTATTTTGTGATGGTATGTACATAGATTTGGCTATTTCTAATCTATTTTCAAATAATAATAACGTTAAGGCAATGCAAACAAGAATTTTTCGCATGGTGCCAATTGATCAAAAATAATACAGATTTAAAGTCTAAGAACTTCTAAGGTGAAGGGCATATTTTGTCAAATTTACAATGCATGAGCATACGTGTGCACACATAAAGTTTTCTGCTATCACTGTATGCGTAGAAAAGAGCTGTTCGCTGTAGCGCTCTTCGCTCTCTAACAAAAATTCGAGAGAGCCTGGAGCCACCTATAGAGCCACGGCCAAAAAAAAATTCAGGAACTGCTGAAAAATTGCATAATCCAAGAGTCGAAGTCCCTTTACAATAACCCAATATGGGTCGTAGACAAAAAGGGCACCGACGAGGCGGGCAACTAAAAAATGCGTTTGGTACTTGACTTCCGCAAACTGAACGAAAGGACGGTACCAGATAGATACCCCATGCCAAATATCTCAATGATATTGGGGAATCTCGGCAAGACCAGGTACACGACACTCGATCTGAAGTCTGGGTATCACCAGATCACGCTCGCCGAATGCAACCGCGAGAAAACGGCATTCTCAGTGAACGGAGGGAAGTATGAGTTCCGAAGATTGCCATTCGGACTCAGGAATGCTGCAAGCATCTTCCCGAGGATAATTGACGATATTCTGCGAGAGAAGATCGGCAAGTTCTCCTACGTTTACGTCGATGACGTCATCATCTTTTCAGAAGATGAAAATGCCCATGTCAAGCACGTAGATTGGGTTCTGAAGAGCCTTTACGATGCTTACATGAAAATATCGGCAGAAAAGTCACTTTTTTTAAGAAAAGCGTGAGCTTCCTGGGGTTCATCGTCACCAACAATGGCGCGGCGACTGACCCAGAAAAGGTTAAGGCCATAAAGGAACTTCTGGAACCCAAAATCGTATTTGAGGTAAGGTCATTCTTGGGCTTAGCCAGCTATCATCGATGCTTCATCAAAGACTTCCCATCAATAACGAGGCCCATTTCATACATAATGAAGGGCGAAAACGGCAGTGTTAGCCGACACAGGTCCAGGAATATCAAAGTAGAATTTTACGAAGCGCAGCAATGTGCCTTCGAAAACTACGCAATACTCTGGCGTCTGAGGACTTCATCTTTAGATAACCCGATTACAAAAAGGCGTTTGATCTAATGACAGACGCATCGGTCTACGGCTTTGGCGCAGTGCCATTTCGGCGTCAGCATCTCGAGTGCACCGCCCCTACATAGCGTCTCAAACGGACAGGTTGAGCGATTCCACAGCACGCTAATTGAGCTCGCTAGATGCATAAAAATTGACAAAGGCAAAAGTGACACGGTGGAATTGATCTTGCTGGCCACAGCCAGATATAACAATATAACAAGGTCATGCGGGCAGATCCGGACGATCCACAAAGTGACATACACGAAAAAATCAAAAACGCCCAAGATTTGACAAGAAACCGAGAAAACGTTTTTCCTAAAGGGATTAAAGGGAGGGTGGTCCACAAGGACAACCTCAGGTAACCCGAGCAGAGCCTAGTTGCGGTTCCCTCGGAGTTTTGTTTTCATTCTTTCCATCGACGGTCAAGTCTTGGTCTGGGAGGAAAATGCCTACGTTAGACACTCAGCTAATCTCTCAGAGTATAGGCGCGTAGTTGATGAAACCGAAAGCATGCTCGATATGTTCCCCTAGTCCCAAATGAGAAAGCTTCTGAATTTTGATATCGCTCATCTTCGTGATATGCTTAACTCGTTGAGCGTCCATCACAGAGTTGCCAGGAGCTTAGACTTCTTGGGAACTGCGTTAAAGGTTGTCGCTGGCACACCTGACGTCAAAGATTTGGAAAAGATAAAGTTCACAGAAGCATGACTAATTGATGCGCACAATGAGAATTTAGATAGAGAAAATGGTATTTTAAAATTACGCGATTCAATGGGAAGTTTTAAATTGATGAAACTAAATCCAATAGACCGAGGTTGGTCTGGAAGTAAAATGCCCGGCCGAAGCATTGGACCTCCTGATCCTGTTGGCGACGAAGAGTTTGTGTCATTTGATACTAGAGTTTTAGAAAACAAAATTGTTTTTATTATGAAAGGAAATATGGGAAGAAAACGAAGATATTCCGTTCTTTCAGTCACGGGAAATGGTAATGGTTTGGCAGGATTCGCTACCGCTAAAGCGCCAGAAGTTCGTACGGCCCTTCGAAAATCAAAGAACCGAGCAGGACAAAAACTAATCAATATAAGCCTTTGTGAAAATAGAACAATTTTTCATGACTTTCGTACAGATTTCGGAAAAACAAAAATTTTTTGTTTTCAGAAACCTGATGGATACGGCTTAGTCTGTCACCGGGCAATTCAGACAATTTGTAAAGTTATAGGTATCAAGGATTTATATGCCAAAATTGAGGGGTCTACGAATATCCAGAATATTGCAAAGGCATTTTTTATTGGTCTGATGACGCAAAGGTCCTATCAGTATATTGCTAACGAAACAAATTCAAACATTGTTCAACTGCAAAAGACAAGAAATAGATTCATTGATGTAAAAGGAATGCCTTTTCCTAATTCAACTCTAACGCAGAACACCCAAGAAATTGACTATATGCATTTCACATTAGGAAATCAAATAGTTTTACAGCGAAAAGGCACAGTACCATTTTATGTTTATAGCAAAGGACATGACTTGCATCAATTTAAAAAGGAGCGATTTCGGAACCAAGTTAATGTTCGGCTACACAAGCTAGTTAATGCTTATGATTAATTTATGAAATATTAAAACTGTTAAATAAAAATGTAATATTATTAAAGTTTATTTTACATGGAAAAATAAAGGTATAGAGGTATAGACCAACAAAAATGCCTCGGTAATCCAAAGTACAACTTTAATTAATTATACTCATAGTACCTAAAATTTTTTTTACGAATTTATTATGTAAGAATTTTTTAAGTTTTTATCTTACATTTATTACTGAGTATTAAAAACAATTAGTTGTTGCTTTGCCCAAAAAGCTGTCTCATTATTTAACAAAATTGTAAGATTGTTTTATGTTTATTGATTTCATAAAGTTAATTACCCACTCTGGGAACTATAATTTTTGTACCAAAATTAGTTTTCATTTGTTAAATTTTATAATGACACTGTATGTTAGTAAAGATTTTTAAGCCAAATAACAGATCTGCCCAAATTGTTTGAAATTCATTTTATTGTTTACTATGCAATTAAAAAGTAGTGGGACAAATGCAACGCAACACAGCCCTCTCGAGCTTCTTATTGTTGCCCCTCTCCACTTTCCTACCCGATACCGGCGCTAGAATTATTCTAGTGTCTTTGTTTTGGTCATATCTTGAGGCACGAAGTGCGGCCACAAGCACTCAACAATCATTGCCTTATTAATTTTTCACACGCCGCAAGCTGGATACTCTAATGACAAATATTCTATTATATAAAGTCATTTTTGAAATTTATTTTGTGATGGTATGTACATAGATTTGGCTATTTCTAATCTATTTTCAAATAATAATAACGTTAAGGCAATGCAAACAAGAATTTTTCGCATGGTGCCAATTGATCAAAAATAATACAGATTTAAAGTCTAAGAACTTCTAAGGTGAAGGGCATATTTTGTCAAATTTACAATGCATGAGCATACGTGTGCACACATAAAGTTTTCTGCTATCACTGTATGCGTAGAAAAGAGCTGTTCGCTGTAGCGCTCTTCGCTCTCTAACAAAAATTCGAGAGAGCCTGGAGCCACCTATAGAGCCACGGCCAAAAAAAAATTCAGGAACTGCTGAAAAATTGCATAATCCAAGAGTCGAAGTCCCTTTACAATAACCCAATATGGGTCGTAGACAAAAAGGGCACCGACGAGGCGGGCAACTAAAAAATGCGTTTGGTACTTGACTTCCGCAAACTGAACGAAAGGACGGTACCAGATAGATACCCCATGCCAAATATCTCAATGATATTGGGGAATCTCGGCAAGACCAGGTACACGACACTCGATCTGAAGTCTGGGTATCACCAGATCACGCTCGCCGAATGCAACCGCGAGAAAACGGCATTCTCAGTGAACGGAGGGAAGTATGAGTTCCGAAGATTGCCATTCGGACTCAGGAATGCTGCAAGCATCTTCCCGAGGATAATTGACGATATTCTGCGAGAGAAGATCGGCAAGTTCTCCTACGTTTACGTCGATGACGTCATCATCTTTTCAGAAGATGAAAATGCCCATGTCAAGCACGTAGATTGGGTTCTGAAGAGCCTTTACGATGCTTACATGAAAATATCGGCAGAAAAGTCACTTTTTTTAAGAAAAGCGTGAGCTTCCTGGGGTTCATCGTCACCAACAATGGCGCGGCGACTGACCCAGAAAAGGTTAAGGCCATAAAGGAACTTCTGGAACCCAAAATCGTATTTGAGGTAAGGTCATTCTTGGGCTTAGCCAGCTATCATCGATGCTTCATCAAAGACTTCCCATCAATAACGAGGCCCATTTCATACATAATGAAGGGCGAAAACGGCAGTGTTAGCCGACACAGGTCCAGGAATATCAAAGTAGAATTTTACGAAGCGCAGCAATGTGCCTTCGAAAACTACGCAATACTCTGGCGTCTGAGGACTTCATCTTTAGATAACCCGATTACAAAAAGGCGTTTGATCTAATGACAGACGCATCGGTCTACGGCTTTGGCGCAGTGCCATTTCGGCGTCAGCATCTCGAGTGCACCGCCCCTACATAGCGTCTCAAACGGACAGGTTGAGCGATTCCACAGCACGCTAATTGAGCTCGCTAGATGCATAAAAATTGACAAAGGCAAAAGTGACACGGTGGAATTGATCTTGCTGGCCACAGCCAGATATAACAATATAACAAGGTCATGCGGGCAGATCCGGACGATCCACAAAGTGACATACACGAAAAAATCAAAAACGCCCAAGATTTGACAAGAAACCGAGAAAACGTTTTTCCTAAAGGGATTAAAGGGAGGGTGGTCCACAAGGACAACCTCAGGTAACCCGAGCAGAGCCTAGTTGCGGTTCCCTCGGAGTTTTGTTTTCATTCTTTCCATCGACGGTCAAGTCTTGGTCTGGGAGGAAAATGCCTACGTTAGACACTCAGCTAATCTCTCAGAGTATAGGCGCGTAGTTGATGAAACCGAAAGCATGCTCGATATGTTCCCCTAGTCCCAAATGAGAAAGCTTCTGAATTTTGATATCGCTCATCTTCGTGATATGCTTAACTCGTTGAGCGTCCATCACAGAGTTGCCAGGAGCTTAGACTTCTTGGGAACTGCGTTAAAGGTTGTCGCTGGCACACCTGACGTCAAAGATTTGGAAAAGATAAAGTTCACAGAAGCATGACTAATTGATGCGCACAATGAGAATTTAGATAGAGAAAATGGTATTTTAAAATTACGCGATTCAATGGGAAGTTTTAAATTGATGAAACTAAATCCAATAGACCGAGGTTGGTCTGGAAGTAAAATGCCCGGCCGAAGCATTGGACCTCCTGATCCTGTTGGCGACGAAGAGTTTGTGTCATTTGATACTAGAGTTTTAGAAAACAAAATTGTTTTTATTATGAAAGGAAATATGGGAAGAAAACGAAGATATTCCGTTCTTTCAGTCACGGGAAATGGTAATGGTTTGGCAGGATTCGCTACCGCTAAAGCGCCAGAAGTTCGTACGGCCCTTCGAAAATCAAAGAACCGAGCAGGACAAAAACTAATCAATATAAGCCTTTGTGAAAATAGAACAATTTTTCATGACTTTCGTACAGATTTCGGAAAAACAAAAATTTTTTGTTTTCAGAAACCTGATGGATACGGCTTAGTCTGTCACCGGGCAATTCAGACAATTTGTAAAGTTATAGGTATCAAGGATTTATATGCCAAAATTGAGGGGTCTACGAATATCCAGAATATTGCAAAGGCATTTTTTATTGGTCTGATGACGCAAAGGTCCTATCAGTATATTGCTAACGAAACAAATTCAAACATTGTTCAACTGCAAAAGACAAGAAATAGATTCATTGATGTAAAAGGAATGCCTTTTCCTAATTCAACTCTAACGCAGAACACCCAAGAAATTGACTATATGCATTTCACATTAGGAAATCAAATAGTTTTACAGCGAAAAGGCACAGTACCATTTTATGTTTATAGCAAAGGACATGACTTGCATCAATTTAAAAAGGAGCGATTTCGGAACCAAGTTAATGTTCGGCTACACAAGCTAGTTAATGCTTATGATTAATTTATGAAATATTAAAACTGTTAAATAAAAATGTAATATTATTAAAGTTTATTTTACATGGAAAAATAAAGGTATAGAGGTATAGACCAACAAAAATGCCTCGGTAATCCAAAGTACAACTTTAATTAATTATACTCATAGTACCTAAAATTTTTTTTACGAATTTATTATGTAAGAATTTTTTAAGTTTTTATCTTACATTTATTACTGAGTATTAAAAACAATTAGTTGTTGCTTTGCCCAAAAAGCTGTCTCATTATTTAACAAAATTGTAAGATTGTTTTATGTTTATTGATTTCATAAAGTTAATTACCCACTCTGGGAACTATAATTTTTGTACCAAAATTAGTTTTCATTTGTTAAATTTTATAATGACACTGTATGTTAGTAAAGATTTTTAAGCCAAATAACAGATCTGCCCAAATTGTTTGAAATTCATTTTATTGTTTACTATGCAATTAAAAAGTAGTGGGACAAATGCAACGCAACACAGCCCTCTCGAGCTTCTTATTGTTGCCCCTCTCCACTTTCCTACCCGATACCGGCGCTAGAATTATTCTAGTGTCTTTGTTTTGGTCATATCTTGAGGCACGAAGTGCGGCCACAAGCACTCAACAATCATTGCCTTATTAATTTTTCACACGCCGCAAGCTGGATACTCTAATGACAAATATTCTATTATATAAAGTCATTTTTGAAATTTATTTTGTGATGGTATGTACATAGATTTGGCTATTTCTAATCTATTTTCAAATAATAATAACGTTAAGGCAATGCAAACAAGAATTTTTCGCATGGTGCCAATTGATCAAAAATAATACAGATTTAAAGTCTAAGAACTTCTAAGGTGAAGGGCATATTTTGTCAAATTTACAATGCATGAGCATACGTGTGCACACATAAAGTTTTCTGCTATCACTGTATGCGTAGAAAAGAGCTGTTCGCTGTAGCGCTCTTCGCTCTCTAACAAAAATTCGAGAGAGCCTGGAGCCACCTATAGAGCCACGGCCAAAAAAAAATTCAGGAACTGCTGAAAAATTGCATAATCCAAGAGTCGAAGTCCCTTTACAATAACCCAATATGGGTCGTAGACAAAAAGGGCACCGACGAGGCGGGCAACTAAAAAATGCGTTTGGTACTTGACTTCCGCAAACTGAACGAAAGGACGGTACCAGATAGATACCCCATGCCAAATATCTCAATGATATTGGGGAATCTCGGCAAGACCAGGTACACGACACTCGATCTGAAGTCTGGGTATCACCAGATCACGCTCGCCGAATGCAACCGCGAGAAAACGGCATTCTCAGTGAACGGAGGGAAGTATGAGTTCCGAAGATTGCCATTCGGACTCAGGAATGCTGCAAGCATCTTCCCGAGGATAATTGACGATATTCTGCGAGAGAAGATCGGCAAGTTCTCCTACGTTTACGTCGATGACGTCATCATCTTTTCAGAAGATGAAAATGCCCATGTCAAGCACGTAGATTGGGTTCTGAAGAGCCTTTACGATGCTTACATGAAAATATCGGCAGAAAAGTCACTTTTTTTAAGAAAAGCGTGAGCTTCCTGGGGTTCATCGTCACCAACAATGGCGCGGCGACTGACCCAGAAAAGGTTAAGGCCATAAAGGAACTTCTGGAACCCAAAATCGTATTTGAGGTAAGGTCATTCTTGGGCTTAGCCAGCTATCATCGATGCTTCATCAAAGACTTCCCATCAATAACGAGGCCCATTTCATACATAATGAAGGGCGAAAACGGCAGTGTTAGCCGACACAGGTCCAGGAATATCAAAGTAGAATTTTACGAAGCGCAGCAATGTGCCTTCGAAAACTACGCAATACTCTGGCGTCTGAGGACTTCATCTTTAGATAACCCGATTACAAAAAGGCGTTTGATCTAATGACAGACGCATCGGTCTACGGCTTTGGCGCAGTGCCATTTCGGCGTCAGCATCTCGAGTGCACCGCCCCTACATAGCGTCTCAAACGGACAGGTTGAGCGATTCCACAGCACGCTAATTGAGCTCGCTAGATGCATAAAAATTGACAAAGGCAAAAGTGACACGGTGGAATTGATCTTGCTGGCCACAGCCAGATATAACAATATAACAAGGTCATGCGGGCAGATCCGGACGATCCACAAAGTGACATACACGAAAAAATCAAAAACGCCCAAGATTTGACAAGAAACCGAGAAAACGTTTTTCCTAAAGGGATTAAAGGGAGGGTGGTCCACAAGGACAACCTCAGGTAACCCGAGCAGAGCCTAGTTGCGGTTCCCTCGGAGTTTTGTTTTCATTCTTTCCATCGACGGTCAAGTCTTGGTCTGGGAGGAAAATGCCTACGTTAGACACTCAGCTAATCTCTCAGAGTATAGGCGCGTAGTTGATGAAACCGAAAGCATGCTCGATATGTTCCCCTAGTCCCAAATGAGAAAGCTTCTGAATTTTGATATCGCTCATCTTCGTGATATGCTTAACTCGTTGAGCGTCCATCACAGAGTTGCCAGGAGCTTAGACTTCTTGGGAACTGCGTTAAAGGTTGTCGCTGGCACACCTGACGTCAAAGATTTGGAAAAGATAAAGTTCACAGAAGCATGACTAATTGATGCGCACAATGAGAATTTAGATAGAGAAAATGGTATTTTAAAATTACGCGATTCAATGGGAAGTTTTAAATTGATGAAACTAAATCCAATAGACCGAGGTTGGTCTGGAAGTAAAATGCCCGGCCGAAGCATTGGACCTCCTGATCCTGTTGGCGACGAAGAGTTTGTGTCATTTGATACTAGAGTTTTAGAAAACAAAATTGTTTTTATTATGAAAGGAAATATGGGAAGAAAACGAAGATATTCCGTTCTTTCAGTCACGGGAAATGGTAATGGTTTGGCAGGATTCGCTACCGCTAAAGCGCCAGAAGTTCGTACGGCCCTTCGAAAATCAAAGAACCGAGCAGGACAAAAACTAATCAATATAAGCCTTTGTGAAAATAGAACAATTTTTCATGACTTTCGTACAGATTTCGGAAAAACAAAAATTTTTTGTTTTCAGAAACCTGATGGATACGGCTTAGTCTGTCACCGGGCAATTCAGACAATTTGTAAAGTTATAGGTATCAAGGATTTATATGCCAAAATTGAGGGGTCTACGAATATCCAGAATATTGCAAAGGCATTTTTTATTGGTCTGATGACGCAAAGGTCCTATCAGTATATTGCTAACGAAACAAATTCAAACATTGTTCAACTGCAAAAGACAAGAAATAGATTCATTGATGTAAAAGGAATGCCTTTTCCTAATTCAACTCTAACGCAGAACACCCAAGAAATTGACTATATGCATTTCACATTAGGAAATCAAATAGTTTTACAGCGAAAAGGCACAGTACCATTTTATGTTTATAGCAAAGGACATGACTTGCATCAATTTAAAAAGGAGCGATTTCGGAACCAAGTTAATGTTCGGCTACACAAGCTAGTTAATGCTTATGATTAATTTATGAAATATTAAAACTGTTAAATAAAAATGTAATATTATTAAAGTTTATTTTACATGGAAAAATAAAGGTATAGAGGTATAGACCAACAAAAATGCCTCGGTAATCCAAAGTACAACTTTAATTAATTATACTCATAGTACCTAAAATTTTTTTTACGAATTTATTATGTAAGAATTTTTTAAGTTTTTATCTTACATTTATTACTGAGTATTAAAAACAATTAGTTGTTGCTTTGCCCAAAAAGCTGTCTCATTATTTAACAAAATTGTAAGATTGTTTTATGTTTATTGATTTCATAAAGTTAATTACCCACTCTGGGAACTATAATTTTTGTACCAAAATTAGTTTTCATTTGTTAAATTTTATAATGACACTGTATGTTAGTAAAGATTTTTAAGCCAAATAACAGATCTGCCCAAATTGTTTGAAATTCATTTTATTGTTTACTATGCAAGGAAAAAGTAGTGGGACAAATGCAACGCAACACAGCCCTCTCGAGCTTCTTATTGTTGCCCCTCTCCACTTTCCTACCCGATACCGGCGCTAGAATTATTCTAGTGTCTTTGTTTTGGTCATATCTTGAGGCACGAAGTGCGGCCACAAGCACTCAACAATCATTGCCTTATTAATTTTTCACACGCCGCAAGCTGGATACTCTAATGACAAATATTCTATTATATAAAGTCATTTTTGAAATTTATTTTGTGATGGTATGTACATAGATTTGGCTATTTCTAATCTATTTTCAAATAATAATAACGTTAAGGCAATGCAAACAAGAATTTTTCGCATGGTGCCAATTGATCAAAAATAATACAGATTTAAAGTCTAAGAACTTCTAAGGTGAAGGGCATATTTTGTCAAATTTACAATGCATGAGCATACGTGTGCACACATAAAGTTTTCTGCTATCACTGTATGCGTAGAAAAGAGCTGTTCGCTGTAGCGCTCTTCGCTCTCTCGCTCTCTAACAAAAATTCGAGAGAGCCTGGAGCCACCTATAGAGCCACGGCCAAAAAAAAATTCAGGAACTGCTGAAAAATTGCATAATCCAAGAGTCGAAGTCCCTTTACAATAACCCAATATGGGTCGTAGACAAAAAGGGCACCGACGAGGCGGGCAACTAAAAAATGCGTTTGGTACTTGACTTCCGCAAACTGAACGAAAGGACGGTACCAGATAGATACCCCATGCCAAATATCTCAATGATATTGGGGAATCTCGGCAAGACCAGGTACACGACACTCGATCTGAAGTCTGGGTATCACCAGATCACGCTCGCCGAATGCAACCGCGAGAAAACGGCATTCTCAGTGAACGGAGGGAAGTATGAGTTCCGAAGATTGCCATTCGGACTCAGGAATGCTGCAAGCATCTTCCCGAGGATAATTGACGATATTCTGCGAGAGAAGATCGGCAAGTTCTCCTACGTTTACGTCGATGACGTCATCATCTTTTCAGAAGATGAAAATGCCCATGTCAAGCACGTAGATTGGGTTCTGAAGAGCCTTTACGATGCTTACATGAAAATATCGGCAGAAAAGTCACTTTTTTTAAGAAAAGCGTGAGCTTCCTGGGGTTCATCGTCACCAACAATGGCGCGGCGACTGACCCAGAAAAGGTTAAGGCCATAAAGGAACTTCTGGAACCCAAAATCGTATTTGAGGTAAGGTCATTCTTGGGCTTAGCCAGCTATCATCGATGCTTCATCAAAGACTTCCCATCAATAACGAGGCCCATTTCATACATAATGAAGGGCGAAAACGGCAGTGTTAGCCGACACAGGTCCAGGAATATCAAAGTTGAATTTTCCGAAGCGCAGCAATGTGCCTTCGAAAACTACGCAATACTCTGGCGTCTGAGGACTTCATCTTTAGATAACCCGATTACAAAAAGGCGTTTGATCTAATGACAGACGCATCGGTCTACGGCTTTGGCGCAGTGCCATTTCGGCGTCAGCATCTCGAATGCACCGCCCCTACATAGCGTCTCAAACGGACAGGTTGAGCGATTCCACAGCACGCTAATTGAGCTCGCTAGATGCATAAAAATTGACAAAGGCAAAAGTGACACGGTGGAATTGATCTTGCTGGCCACAGCCAGATATAACAATATAACAAGGTCATGCGGGCAGATCCGGACGATCCACAAAGTGACATACACGAAAAAATCAAAAACGCCCAAGATTTGACAAGAAACCGAGAAAACGTTTTTCCTAAAGGGATTAAAGGGAGGGTGGTCCACAAGGACAACCTCAGGTAACCCGAGCAGAGCCTAGTTGCGGTTCCCTCGGAGTTTTGTTTTCATTCTTTCCATCGACGGTCAAGTCTTGGTCTGGGAGGAAAATGCCTACGTTAGACACTCAGCTAATCTCTCAGAGTATAGGCGCGTAGTTGATGAAACCGAAAGCATGCTCGATATGTTCCCCTAGTCCCAAATGAGAAAGCTTCTGAATTTTGATATCGCTCATCTTCGTGATATGCTTAACTCGTTGAGCGTCCATCACAGAGTTGCCAGGAGCTTAGACTTCTTGGGAACTGCGTTAAAGGTTGTCGCTGGCACACCTGACGTCAAAGATTTGGAAAAGATAAAGTTCACAGAAGCATGACTAATTGATGCGCACAATAGTCAGATTGAAATTAATACTAGGACACAAGTTCGCATTAACGAACTCACAACCACCGTCAATCAAATCTTGAAATTTTCTAAAAACGCGCAAATTGATTCAGGCCATCTATTCGAAATGTTATTAACTCGTAATAGGATTATTGTTATGGAACTACAGAATTTGATGCTAACTATCGCACTCGCTAAAATTAACGTAGTCTGTGCAAACATTTTGGATCATGCAGATCTGGAGAGGAAATTATATCCGTTGCGTCTGTTAAAGTTTTACAATCCCCTAATATTTTGCATTTCGTTCCCCAAGATTAAAATGGCCTGCAACAAGATCACCATTCTTCTGGTGGAACACCACGATACGCTGTTAAGGTTAGGGGATAATGTGGGGCGGAATGTAACGGAGAAATCCGCACCGTCAAGAATTGCTCCATGCCACCCGTTGCAACATTCCATTTACTGAGAGTGCTATGGTCAATCAGACCGTATTCGTAAATCACGACATGGTCCAGAAAAGGGCACCGGGAGTAGCTAATTCTCCTGTCCTTAACATCTCCATAAAGCACGAGATCCTAAGTCTCCCATATCTTTACCGCTTGAGTGAACGAAATTTGGAGCAAATCAGGAAATTCGAGGAAGACGTCGACGGATTCCGACTGAGCCAGATAGCGCTAATGGCGGGAGCAATTTTCTGCGCTCTTATCTGTGTCGGCCTAACCTACCAGCGAGCCACAAGGGCCAAAAGATCCGCGGATCACCTGAAGGAAGTAATCACTCAAATAGGGTCGCCCGAGGGCAGAGTAGTTAACTGAGTTAACCGGACTGATCGTCCGCACTCCAGCACCGGCCAAATTGCTGACCAAGCATTTGGCCGTAAGCTCATACATAGCCTCGGCAAAAGCTCTGCACATTTGCAGAGGCCGCTATGAAGCTTTTTATATTTTAGCTTTTAAGTCAGTTTATTTTTGATATCCAGTGAATGAAGAGCACTGCAGGCTCATGGAAATATAACTCCGGCAAACGCCGTTCTATTTACTTAATTTACGCTATCTGAGTCTCTAGGCCAGAAGCCATCGTAATTTAATTATTTAAAGAAAGATTTTTGTGCGATCACAGTTAATCACAATTAAATTAAATTTTTAAACTTATTATATTATTATAATATTTTCTTATTTAATAAAATTTATGTTAAAATTATGAAATTTGAATATTGAATTTTGAATTGTGATTGACTGTGCGGATTATATTTGTCCCCCCTAATGTGCTACTTACACACTGTCGCGAATATTGATTGAATTGCAATTTATGTTCTATTGTGTGCATTTTGTTCCACTTTGTTGCTTAGCTGGGCAGCGGCTCTGCTCACCGAGTCTTCATCCAGTCCCTCAAAGCAGCTACTCAGCCCTCGCGACCCCTCGCCGTAGGAATTCTGAGAAGTACACCAGCGACTCAGAGTCCAAAAGTGACGGCGATAGCGACGAAACATAAACTCTCCCAATTAAAGTTTACAAACCAGTAGATGTCACCGGATCGGTCCTTTGTGATGAAACATTGGATGCTGTTAAATGTCTTCCAGATTTTATGGGGACACAGGAGACATACGTCTCCTGGCGGCAAGCGGCTTACCATATGTTCAGACAATATTAAAATAGTTCGCGACACTATCAGGCCGTAGTTATCATCAGGAGCAAAGTTAAAGGCCCTGCTGATGCAGTTCTGTTGTCCTTTGGGACCATACTGAATTTCGATGCGATCATAAGTCGTCTCGATTTTACATACAGCTACAAGCGCCCGATACACCTTATCGAGAAAGAGCTAGGCACCCTCAGACAGGGAAGCTTGACGCTTCTCCAGTATTATGTCGAGGTTGAGAAAAAACTCACCTTGCTCACCAACAAGGCAACCATGTTCTACAAAGCGCCGGCAGTAGCGGTTCTATGTGAAAAATTCCGGGATGACGCTTTGAGAGTTTTCGTCTCGGGACTCAGGCGCAACCTCACAGATGTGCTATTTGCAGCAAAGCCAAAACACATGCCCTCAGCACTCGTCCTGGCGCAAGAAGTGGAGTCCAACCACGAGCGGTACCTTCGCAACCTCGTTTGCACGAAGCCAAGAGGATAGGGACCGTAGGCAATATCCCAAGGTGCAAGAGCGACAGCAGGACCCCCCGCAAACCACCTCGCAGGGAAATGCCGGGAAAAACCCGCACTTCACTAAACAGCATAGAGCACAGGTGCACTCCGCTCCACGTAGCGAACGAGGGAACGCGCCGGAACCCATGGACGTTGACCCGTCATCATCCAGGATGCAGGCATCTCATGCCCCTGCTTACCCGAAATGGAAGCCGGCAGCGTCTGGCCGCTCGGTCCAGCCTAAAAGGCAAAGGGTCAACCATGTGGCCCAGGCCTCTAATGATTCCGACAAGGCTTATGCCACCGCAGCCTCCAGTGCAGCGGTTAAAGTCGATGATGATGCCATCCTAGAGTATGACTCGGATTCCATTCATTATTTAGGGGAAAGTCCCTGCTACCCGTCATCAGACAAAGAAAAGCGGGGATCGACATGAAACTGCTGGTTGACACGGGCGCGTCAAAAAATTTCATCCGACCATTTAAGGGGTTGAAAGGAGTCCGCCCTTTGGAGTCCCCATTTGCAATCCATTCGATTCATGGTGTTACTACAATCACAAAAAATTTTTTTGTGTCTATTTTTAACCTTAAAGCTACCTTTTTTTACTACCAGATTTCAACTCCTTCGACGTGATCGTGGGTCTAGACCTGTTAAAACAAGCCGGCGCGTCGCTTTGCCTATCTCCCGGCCAGCTCAAATGGGGCTCCGAAGCAGAGCAAATTGACTTTCACACTTGCCCCAATGTCAACTTTACCAACGTAGATTGCTTGTACGCACCGCCCTTAATTAAGGGTGCATGAAACCGAAAGCATGCTCGATATGTTCCCCCAGTCCCAAATGAGAAAGCTTCTGAATTTTGATATCGCTCATCTTCGTGATATGCTCAACTCGTTGAGCGTCCATCACAGAGTTGCCAGGAGCTTAGACTTCTTGGGAACTGCGTTAAAGGTTGTCGCTGGCACACCTGACGTCAAAGATTTGGAAAAAATAAAGTTCACAGAAGCATGACTAATTGATGCGCACAATAGTCAGATTGAAATTAATACTAGGACACAAGTTCGCATTAACGAACTCACAACCACCGTCAATCAAATCTTGAAATTCCGACTGAGCCAGATAGCGCTAATGGCGGGAGCAATTTTCTGCGCTCTTATCTGTGTCGGCCTAACCTACCAGCGAGCCACAAGGGCCAAAAGATCCGCGGATCACCTGAAGGAAGTAATCACTCAAATAGGGTCGCCCGAGGGCAGAGTAGTTAACTGAGTTAACCGGACTGATCGTCCGCACTCCAGCACCGGCCAAATTGCTGACCAAGCATTTGGCCGGAAGCTCATACATAGCCTCGGCAAAAGCTCTGCACATTTGCAGAGGCCGCTATGAAGCTTTTTATATTTTAGCTTTTAAGTCAGTTTATTTTTGATATCCAGTGAATAAAGAGCACTGCAGGCTCATGGAAATATAACTCCGGCAAACGCCGTTCTATTTACTTAATTTACGCTATCTGAGTCTCTAGGCCAGAAGCCATCGTAATTTAATTATTTAAAGAAAGATTTTTGTGCGATCACAGTTAATCACAATTAAATTAAATTTTTAAACTTATTATATTATTATAATATTTTCTTATTAAATAAAACTTATGTTAAAATTATGAAATTTGAATATTGAATTTTGAATTGTGATTGACTGTGCGGATTATATTTGTCCACCCTAATGTGCTACTTACACACTGTCGCGAAGATTGATTGAATTGCAATTTATGTTCTATTGTGTGCATTTTGTTCCACTTTGTTGCTTAGCTGGGCAGCGGCTCTGCTCACCGAGTCTTCATCCAGTCCCTCAAAGCAGCTACTCAGCCCTCGCGACCCCTCGCCGTAGGAATTCTGAGAAGTACACCAGCGACTCAGAGTCCAAAAGTGACGGCGATAGCGACGAAACAGAAACTCTCTCAATTAAAGTTTACAAACCAGTAGATGTCACCGGATCGGTCCTTTGTGATGAAACATTGGATGCTGTTAAATGTCTTCCAGATTTTATGGGGACACAGGAGACATACGTCTCCTGGCGGCAAGCAGCTTACCATATGTTCAGACAATATTAAAATAGTTCGCGACACTATCAGGCCGTAGTTATCATCAGGAGGAAAGTTAAAGGCCCTGCTGATGCAGTTCCGTTGTCCTTTGGGATCATACTGAATTTCGATGCGATCATAAGTCGTCTCGATTTTACATACAGCTACAAGCGCCCGATACACCTTATCGATCAAGAGCTAGGCACCCTCAGACAGGGAAGCTTGACGCTTCTCCAGTATTATGTCGAGGTTGAGAAAAAACTCACCTTGCTCACCAACAAGGCAACCATGTTCTACAAAGCGCCGGCAGTAGCGGTTCTATGTGAAAAATTCCGGGATGACGCTTTGAGAGTTTTCGTCTCGGGACTCAGGCGCAACCTCACAGATGTGCTATTTGCAGCAAAGCCAAAACACATGCCCTCAGCACTCGTCCTGGCGCAAGAAGTGGAGTCCAACCACGAGCGGTACCTTCGCAACCTCGTTTGCACGAAGCCAAGAGGATAGGGACCGTAGGCAATATCCCAAGGTGCAAGAGCGACAGCAGGACCCCCCGCAAACCACCTCGCAGGGAAATGCCGGGAAAAACCCGCACTTCACTAAACAGCATAGAGCACAGGTGCACTCCGCTCCACGTAGCGAACGGGGGAACGCGCCGGAACCCATGGACGTTGAAAAAAATTTCATCCGACCATTTAAGGGGTTGAAAGGAGTCCGCCCTTTGGAGTCCCCATTTGCAATCCATTCGATTCATGGTGTGACTACAATCACAAAAAAATGTTTTGTGTCTATTTTTAACCTTAAAGCTACATTTTTTTACTACCAGATTTCAACTCCTTCGACGTGATCGTGGGTCTAGACCTGTTAAAACAAGCCGGCGCGTCGCTTTGCCTATCTCCCGGCCAGCTCAAATGGGGCTCCGAAGCAGAGCAAATTGACTTTCACACTTGCCCCAATGTCAACTTTACCAACGTAGATTGCTTGTACGCACCGCCCTTAATTAAGGGTGCATTTTTGAAAATTCTCAGGAATAGGAAAAAAGCTTTTGCCGATCCTAATGAGGCTCTCCCTTACAATACGTCGGTGGTAGCAACCATGCCAAGTTATACCCATATCCCATGGGAGCAGCTGACTTCGTCAACGGCGAAATTCAGGAACTGCTGTAATCCAAGAGTCGAAGTCCCTTTACAATAACCCAATATGGGTCGTAGACAAAAAGGGCACCGACGAGGCGGGCAACTAAAAATTGCGTTTGGTACTTGACTTCCGCAAACTGAACGAAAGGACGGTACCAGATAGATACCCCATGCCAAATATCTCAATGATATTGGGGAATCTCGGCAAGACCAGGTACACGACACTCGATCTGAAGTCTGGGTATCACCAGATCACGCTCGCCGAATGCAACCGCGAGAAAAGGGCATTTTCAGTGAACGGAGGGAAGTATGAGTTCCGAAGATTGCCATTCGGACTCAGGAATGCTGCAAGCATCTTCCCGAGGATAATTGACGATATTCTGCGAGAGCAGATCGGCAAGTTCTCCTACGTTTACGTCGATGACGTCATCATCTTTTCAGAAGATGAAAATGCCCATGTCAAGCACGTAGATTGGGTTCTGAAGAGCCTTTACGATGCTTACATGAAAATATCGGCAGAAAAGTCACTTTTTTTAAGAAAAGCGTGAGCTTCCTGGGGTTCATCGTCACCAACAATGGCGCGGCGACTGACCCAGAAAAGGTTAAGGCCATAAAGGAACTTCTGGAACCCAAAATCGTATTTGAGGTAAGGTCATTCTTGGGATTAGCCAGCTATCATCGATGCTTCATCAAAGACTTCCCATCAATAACGAGGCCCATTTCATACATAATGAAGGGCGAAAACGGCAGTGTTAGCCGACACACGTCCAGGAATATCAAAGTTGAATTTTCCGAAGCGCAGCAATGTGCCTTCGAAAACTACGCAATACTCTGGCGTCTGAGGACTTCATCTTTAGATAACCCGATTACAAAAAGGCGTTTGATCTAATGACAGACGCATCGGTCTACGGCTTTGGCGCAGTGCCATTTCGGCGTCAGCATCTCGAGTGCACCGCCCCTACATAGCGTCTCAAACGGACAGGTTGAGCGATTCCACAGCACGCTAATTGAGCTCGCTAGATGCATAAAAATTGACAAAGGCAAAAGTGACACGGTGGAATTGATCTTGCTGGCCACAGCCAGATATAACAATATAACAAGGTCATGCGGGCAAAACGCGCAAATTGATTCAGGCCATCTATTCGAGATGTTATTAGCTCGTAATAGGATTATTGTTATGGAACTACAGAATTTGATGCTAACTATCGCACTCGCTAAAATTAACGTAGTCTGTGCAAACATCTTGGATCATGCAAATCTGGAGAGGAAAAATTTATCCGTTGCGTCTGTTAAAGTTTTACAATCCCCTAACAATTTGCATTTCGTTCCCCAAGATTAAAATGGCCTGCAACAAGATCACCATTCTTCTGGTGGAACACCACGATACGCTGTTATGGTTAGGGGATAATGTGGGGCGGAATGTAACGGAGAAATCCGCACCGTCCAGAATTGCTCCATGTCACCCGTGGCAACATTCCGTCAGTTATATTCGGTGAACTCGTGCGCCCAAGAACTCCACACTGGAGTAGTGGCCCATCTTGGATCTTCATCCAATCACCTATGTCGACAAAGGAATTATCGTAATCAACGATAGACCAGCACTTGTGCGCGTGGATAATGGAACAACCATCCACATTAGAGGCACGCATCTGATAACATTTACTGAGAGTGCTATGGTCAATCAGACCGTATTCGTAAATCACGACATGGTCCAGAAAAGGGCACCGGGAGTAGCTAATTCTCCTGTCCTTAACATCTCCATAAATCACGAGATCCTAAGTCTCCCATATCTTTACCGCTTGAGTGAACGAAATTTGGAGCAAATCAGGAAATTCGAGGAAGACGTCGACGGATTCCGACTGAGCCAGATAGCGCTAATGGCGGGAGCAATTTTCTGCGCTCTTATCTGTGTCGGCCTAACCTACCAGCGAGCCACAAGGGCCAAAAGATCCGCGGATCACCTGAAGGAAGTAATCACTCAAATAGGGCCGTCCGAGGGCAGAGTAGTTAACTGAGTTAACCGGACTGATCGTCCGCACTCCAGCACCGTCCAAATTGCTGACCAAGCATTTGGCCGGAAGCTCATACACAGCCTCGGCAAAAGCTCTGCACATTTGCAGAGGCCGCTATGAAGCTTTTTATATTTTAGCTTTTAAGTCAGTTTATTTTTGATATCCAGTGAATAAAGAGCACTGCAGGCTCATGGAAATATAACTCCGGCAAACGCCGTTTTATTTACTTAATTTACGCTATCTGAGTCTCTATCTTAACCATCGTAATTCATCAATCGGGAGTTGTCACCCCCGACCCCCGGAGAAAGAGACATCGGCCAACCGGCCAGGTACCAGTGACTGCTGCGAGGGACCCCCCAGCGCCACAGAATTATTATAATTGGTACACATGCGAGGCCACATACCACAAAGCTACAAATAGAATAAAGCTTAGCTGCACATGAGCGACTCATCATCTCGCTACATATTCTCTCTGCTATGCAGGAGCATATGTAAGCTATGTGACTTTTGCATACATACATACTTTCCAACAAGCATTTATCTCTAAAATATGCTACAACCGCTCACAGGAAGATCAAATGAGTATATTCAAGTGTACAGATAATTTAGTGTTACAGATTACAATTGTCATTTTTAAATTTACGGTGTGAGGCCAGCAATTTTATCTTGTAAAAATTATAATAGATGAGACATCCTATGGATTGAAGAACTAAATTCTTTGACTTTCAGGAGGTCCCACGCAGCAGACCGTGAAATGCGGGCCTGACGATTATGCGGGAATAATGGCTGTGTTTCGCCAAATGCGCGTTCTTCTCGATTCCCACACAGCTGTCTTTGCAGCAAGAATGCAAGGTGTTATACAATAGTAGATTGTAAATGATTAGGACGACTTCTGGACAAGAGACTCAGATAGCGAAAAAATAAAAAGATATAACGGCGGATCGCTGGGGAAATTTTTAAAATAGTTGAAAAAGAAAATGATTGCACTCAGAAACAAAAAGGGAAAGTAGCCGCTGATAAGAATAGAGGGGCAAATGAGGTAGACATCCAGGTGGGAGATCAGGTGTTAATGACGAATTCGATATTTCCTAGCAAACTAACACCAAACTTTGGTACAACCGAATACCAGGTGCTAGAGCAAGAAGGAAACATTATCAAAGTTTCAGGGGGAGGTAGGACACTATTAAGAGATGTAAGCCATTAAAAAAAATTCCTGCTGCCCGTACCACGTCGATTGTTCCAGCATCTGGCATTCCCGACCCCGTCATTCCGGCTCCTGCGACGAACCTGGAGAAGCCCGATCAACGCCCTTTGACGGAGTCACCCTGGAAGAGCAATACATCTCAACCTGGTTAAAACTCGGGCTGATAAATAAAGGAGGGATGTGGGAACCGGACCGAGAGGGACTGGAGAGCCACTCTCTCCTAAACACTGAAATAGGCAAACCAGGAGTCAGGGGCTGTACTAAAAGTACGAGCCGGTATACATAAATATAATTATGTAATTACGATCTGACTAAGTCAGAGGCAGTTTGTTAAATTAAAAATATAAAATGTTTAGTCTATTTTCAGCCGTTCTCTAAACAATGGCAGATAATGGAATTAAGCCGTTTCTATGTGAGGTTATTAAGAAGTCCCTTCTGCGCGGTGAATGGCTGCGCGGTGAATGGTCACAACTGCAGACTGTAGCATTTTCATTGCCTGGGGCACTCATACCAAATTCAACTTTTGAGAGGCATCTATTTTAAAGCTTTCCTCATACGGATGGCGAGACCTTTGCAAAGTTTATATTGAGGTTACGGCTGAAATCGAGGAGATTTGCTTAAAGGATACAATCATTGATCCATAGGCCAACGTAGGCCTTAAGAGGAAACTTCTAGAAAAAGAGTATAGCTTATCTGAAATCATTGATATCTGTCAGTTAGAAGAGGAAATCAACAAACAGTCTGAAATAATGCGTCCACAGCTTAAGTCAGAAGAAATACAAAGGGTAACATAGCAGGACTTGAAGTCGCCCAACAATCAATTTTGAGTGCGGCAGATGTGGTCGAAAACGTCAATGGCAACAGCCCTGCTTGTTCAGGTTTAAAGCAAAAATGCCATAAATGTACACGTTTGGGTCATTTTGCTGTACAACTGTTGGACCTTGTACCCGGGCCGTGCGCCAAAGGGGAAATAACGGGATACCCGCGGCCTATTAAGGGACGGGGCAAGTGCAGCTAGAGGCAGTCAACACGCTAGGAGCCGTACATACGCGAGGATGTCGAGGAGAGTACCGGCGCGAGTCGCGCGGTCAGAGCGGAGTCTAAAGGCAGAGGAGTAGAGAGCGCGTGGAAGGAATCAGCGAGTCAGTTAGTAATCGAGAACGCGCGTGGAAGGAATCAGCGAGGCAGTTAGTGAACCAGACCGCGAGTGGAAGGAGTCACTGAGTCAGAACGTGTAAAGAAGGAGATAGGGAGTGAGAACGCGCAGAGAAGTTGGGGAAGAGCAAACGCAGGACAAGGAAGGACGAGCAGTGCACGTGGAGAGTGATCCTTGGAGTGCAGGAGCATGGACCTGGCGTGTTTGAAAGGGTCAGTGGAGTCAGTGGTCGGCAAAGGTGGTCCCAGACCGAGCGTTGCCTCAACCCGTGGACGATACACTCTGCCCATAACATTCTAAACGCGTTCCAGCCGACAGGAGGTCCGTTGTCAGGGAAGAACAGGACAACGAAGACAAGGCGTTTCAGGAGAAACGCCGCAGGAGCAACGCGATCACCGGTGGAATCAATGGATTACACGTTTAGTAAATCGACTTTAATCACAACCTCTGATTTTCCTTGGTCGGGCAATCACACAAATAAAAAATTTGGTGGGACGAACGCTAAAACTCTAGCTAGCCGTTTCAATTCGTAGCGAGCAGAAATAGAAAAAACAGTTACTATGTTTATAAAGAGTAAATTATTTTTTTGTCGATAATGAGTTCGATAGAAATTTACAAGACTTATTAAACTGTGAGAAAATATCAACACATTTTTCAAAACTGTGGGTGTGGCTCAACAAGCTTGCGCTGCGTCTTTGTCTCTAGAATCTCTTGTTTTATAGTTCCTGAGTTGTCGCCGTTCATACGGACAGACGGACATGGCTAGATCGACGCGGCTATTGATCCTTATCAAGAATATATATACTTTATATAGTTAGAAGTCCTTCCTTCTGCCTGCTACTACTTTTCAACGAATGTAGTATACCCTTTTACTCTACGAGTAACGGGTATAAAAAGTCACACAAATTCTTACTGGGTTAAGATGCAAAAGGAAGGTAGTTGGCTACTCAAAGTTCGATAAATAACGAAGGCAGGGATAAAATGTAATTACTCTCCACAAAAATTCCTGAGCAAGGAATTCTAAGTATTGTACCTGGTTGCACCATAAGAACCAATCACAAAATATAAATAGCTTATCATAGTATTCAATCAGAAGGTTATGAGTCAATTTCACTTTTGTATGTAAGTAATATAAGTTAGATTCCATGTTTTGTTTGGGATCTAGTAAAATTGTTCATCGTTAATCATAATAAAGGAATAAATAAATTTAGAAAGGAATTAAAAGAAATATGAGAAAATCAATATGAATTAAAGGGGCTTAATTTTTACATATCATTTCGAAAATACCCTGGTATTAAAACTTTTAAATCGTCCATGTCTGTATTGGTTGTTTACAAAGGTCTTGAATTTAGTACCGCTTTAATTTGGCATAATAGAGTTGCCATCCCTTCATAATAAAGTCTTGCCGGTGAACTAGCCGGCTGGAAAGCGGGAGAGCGTGAAGGCGAAAAGCAAAAATCGCGCGAGTTACCGCCTCAGCCTTCACCCTCGGTGGTCCCCCAGCCGCCTTCACAACCAGAGCTCAAGAGGGCACCAAGAAGTACTTTGTTGCGGCCCACTTAAACGACAGTATAGTCGATAGTATCAACTAACATTCGAAATTCTGTACGGCGATCACTTAAACGCTGAGTCTTTGTATCGATTAGCACTGGAGATGCTGAATCGATCCAAGTGGAGCGGATGCGGGTTTGTGTCGTCAAATACACAGAACAGCATCCGCTCCACTTCTACTTTTCGGTCGATCAGCATATTAGCACAAATTTACAAAACCAAACTGTAAGTCTCACTTCTAACCCCCGAACCTACACAATGAGTTAACACGCGCAAGCCCTGCCGCTCACACAGCCGGTCAGAACCTTGCGCCCTTTTGGCGTGAACATCCTCTCCTACGCTTTTCAGCGCTCTTTGCTATTACTCTAACTCTTATCCGAATGGACCCGCTGAGGACAACCGCCCCTTACTACGCAACGAGCAAAGGCCGCTAGGAATTTCTCAGCTGTAAGATCGGAGGTTGATTCCAAATGGACCGCCTTCATAGAAAAAGACACAAACATATCCCTTCGTTATGAGACACGCTTTCCATGCGCAATGGAGACCAGAGTTCCTTCTGCCTCTCGGAATTATTCTAGTGGGCCGTGAATTGCGCGGGATAAAGACCTTGCTATATATGCGTGTATATATACGCTATATATAGTGACATATCCATAAGTCCCTAACACTTAAGCACAGGTCTACACAATAATAAACATATAACATGTACACCCAAACACTACCCTACACTTACCAATTGTAATCAACACACCCCACACTACTCTGTATGTACCCAATAGATACCAGATAAGAATAACACAGTCTCATTCTTATATGATCCTCAAGACAGATATGACTTATATGATCCTCAAGATCCTCAAGGTTGAGTGTAATAAACCCAAACTCCAGATAAGTAACCCACTGGTAGACTAAACATCCGTTGCCTAATTTAAACATTCCTTGCTTAAGCATTCGCACTATCGTCACGTTCCCACTTTCAATGCTCGGACTCGCAATTCCGAAAAACAAAAGTATTAAATTTCAATAAACAAAATTATAAGAATCTATGAGCACTTGTATCCAAGAGTGAATGCACTTGAATCCAAGAGAAATGCAAAGACAATTAAAGTCAACAACTCAAAAGCTCTCTCTTCATTTTATCAGAACCCTAAAGTCTAAAGTCCATATTAGAAAAGCTCGAAGCCGACGCTAGAAAGTCAATCAAATCAGAGTAATTATGAGAGTTCAGTTTGAAGCCTAATTATAATCGGTCGGTGTTCTTCTCAAGAATAAATATTGTAATCATTCAGTAAAATAAAATTATATTTTTTTTGCACATGAGTATTGCAATTATTTAATTGGCGCAGTCGGTAGGATCTAATAAATAAAGAGTACTTTTAGTAAGGTACTGATCCATTGAAGGATACGCTATACCACTAGCTATCCAGGATCGGCGAATTAAAACAGTTAATCTTAAAATATTTTGAGATCCGCAAAAGAATCTACGTGAAAGTAGTATTATTAAAGAAAAATTCCGTGTGGTCAGTAACATCTGCAAAACAATTTAAAAGAAAATACCGTGCGGTCGGAAACAAAATTAATAAAAATTTTTAGTTCCGTAATTTAAAACCAAATTTAAAAAAAACTCTGTGTATCCAGAAACTTATACAAATACACCGTGGCAGTTCCACAACTTTCGGAAATCCACCTAAATCAATTTTTGAATTAGATGCCAGACAGGCACATGCTATCTATGGAGCAGTAAAACGCTTACTATTGGATGCAGCATTGGAGGTCGTCACCCAAGAAAGAGCAAATACATGGCTGGATACAAAGACGGACCTGGCGATGGCATTCAAGGATCACAGGCCCTACATAACACTTATAAGACAACTAGAGGATACATCATACCCCGGAAGCATCTGTAAGTTCATAGAGAAGCTCGAATCACAATATTGGATTATGTTTGACAAGCTAGAATTAGAAAGCGACCCTGTCGATAAATCAAATTACACTAAAATGTTAAATATAACTGTTAAGTCAGTAATAGATCGAAAATTGCCGGATAGAATTTATATGTCATTGGCACGCAAAGATATCGATACTGTTTATAAATTAAAACAAGCTTCAATGGAGCTAGGCCTCTATGACGCCAGTCCAGAAAATCAGCGTTCTAATAGATCAGAAGGGAACAGACGCAGGAACAGGGTAAATCATAGTTAAAGCAATAATCAAAGATATTACAATAACAGAAATTACAATTACAGCTATTATTATCCTGGAACGAATCAGAATAATAATACCCAACCTCAAAATTCGAATCAACATACGACAAATCATATCAATATCATCAATGATCAATGATCAATATCATAAGGGAAAATGTTGAAAATTTAGAAGAAAAATAAGAAGATCTAACAGTGTATACCATTAAAGGAACAATAAAATTAAATAAAAGCATAATGATGAAGCCCACTTCAGTATGTCCGACCGTTCAGAAATTCTATGTCCACAAATTTTCCGACAATTATGATTTTCTGATAGGTCGAAAGTATCTAGAGGATACGAAAGCTAAGATAAATTATGATAACGAGACGGTAACTCTAGGTTCAAAAACCTTTAAGTTTTTGTATGGAGAAAAGAAGGGCGAGACCGCATCTAAATGCCTCGACCCAGAGCAAAAGGATGATTCTGCTCTAGTGGAGAAAATCAATCCAAAGATGCAAAAGGTTAGGACCGCACCTTAATGCCTTAAACCAAAGCATCAACAACAGAAGAAGGAGACCGCATTATCAAAATGACTCACTTCAAATGTTGTAAGTGACACGGTGGACAATGATGTAACACTTCTCGATCCCATGTCCGTTGACAACGATATAGTCAACTTCGCGATCAACAATGAGTTACGCGAAAGTAACGAGTACAGACTCGAACATCTAAATGTAGAGGAAGTTGAATGTTTAAAGGAGGTTCTATACGAATATACATTCAGTACAAAGAGGGCGAAAATTTGAAATTCACAAGTACTATTAACCATGTCATCCTGACTTAGCATGAAGATCCAGCATACCGTAAACACTACAAGTACCCCCAAAGCGTTGACCAGGAAGTCAAAAAACAAATGAAAATTCTATTATGAATATACACGTGTGCCTTTTGGCCTAAAAAATGATCCAGCTTCTTTTCAGAGATTTATGAATAATCTTTTGGAAGATTTGATCTACAAAGATTGTTTAGTCTATTTGGACGATATTATTGTTTACTCCACTTCATTGGAGTTGGAGAAAGTCTTTGAGAAACTGAGAGATGCCAACTTGAAGATGCAGCTAGGCAAATTCGAATTAATAAAAAAAGAAACTGAATTCCTGGGACATATTGTCACAACAAATGGCATTAAACCAAACCCAAACAAAACTAATGCAATCAAAAATTTTTCGTTATCTAAGACACCTAAACAGATAAAATCATTTCTGGGATTATGTGGGTTCTATCGCAAGTTCATTCCTAACTTTTCCAAGATAGTTAAACCCATGACCCTCAAACTAAAGAAAGGCGCTGTAATAGATATCAAATGTAAAGAATACGTCGAATAATTTGAAAGTCTAAAGTTTTTGATAACTTCACTTCCGATATAAATATACTCAGATAATGTACCTATTGGTGCAGTGCTACTATTGAAATAGAATTGTTAGCTATAGTTTGGGCGACAAAATATTTCAGGTCATACCTATTCGGGAGGCCATTTGAAATAATGAGTGATCACAAGCCATTGGTTTGGCTCAATAATATCAAAGAGCCGAACATGAAATTACAAAGGTGGGAAATCAAACTTAATGAATTCGATTATAAAATCAAATATCTTCCAGGCAAAGAAAACTATGTCGCGGATGCTCTTTCCCGCACAAAGATATGAGAAGTTATGGTTGGCGAAGTCGCAAACACCGCAGACGCAACTATACATAGTGCTAATGAAGATAATTTAAATTATATATCCATAACGGAGAGACCAATCAATTTCTTCTCTAGACAAATAGAGATAGAAAAAGGCGACAGACGCAACAAGAGTAAGCCACTTCTTTCAAAAACTAAAGATTAAAATAATCTATAATGAAATGACACTTGAACTGCCAAAACCCTCATTAAGGAATATGTGTGCACCAAGAAAAGCCCAATTCACTTCCCTAGTAGTGAGGATTTTCAGATTTTCCAGAGGGCATTTACTGAAATCATAAGCACTAACAATTTCACAAGACTATTGGGATGAACCACAAAGCTAATTAATATACTAACTTTTGCGGAATTTAAGGATTTAATCCTAAAGAAACATAATAACCTTTTACATCCAGGTATACAAAAAACCATTAATTCGTTTAAAGAAAAATACTATTTTTAATACTAATTTTATAATACTAAGCTAATTCAAAATATTATCAATGAATGTGAAATCTGTAATCTGGCAAAAACAGAACATCGAGACACAAAATTGACGTATGAAACAACGCCAGAAATATTTAACACAAGAGAAAAATACGTGATACATTTTTATCTCACGGGAAACCAGATCTTCCTATATTGTATTGATATTTATTAGAAATTTGCCTTACTAGTTGAAGTAAAAAGGAGAGATTGGCTAGAAGCGAAAAGAGCCATTACTAAAATTTTCAATGATATGGGAAGCCACAGGAAATTAAAGCGGACAAAGATTCAGCTTTTATGTACATAGCTTTGCAAAACTGGTTAAGATCCGAAGGCGTAAAAATAGAAAGATTTCACTAGACCGTAAATGAAAAGCTGAGAATCATCGGTAGTGAACAAAATATTGAAGACATGTGAACGATCTCCGGCAGACATTTTTCTATATACAGGCAGCCCAGGCTTTAATGTACAACAAAACAATATCGATAAGATAGAATACCTTAATAAGAATAGACATGATTTTGAAGTTGATATAAAATATAGACAGGCTCCTCTCGTAAAAAGTAAAATCACCAATCCATTTAAAAAGAAGGAAGGATTGAACAAGTAGACAAATAACATTTTGAGGAAACAAACCGCGGCAGGAAAATCGTCCATTATAAGTCAAAATTTAAGAAACAGAAAAAGTTTAATAAGAGCAAATATGATAATTCTAGACCAGCCAAAGAAGCGCAAAGTACGCAACATATTTCTAATGGTCAATGACCATTTCCATGGTCAAATGCAGCAATATCTAAGTAAATCCAATGACTGCGAAGAATGGATATCTTATATTCCAAACCAGAACGATGGAAATTCAAACCAGCTACGAATACTTTTTCAGTATAAACATAACGAAGACAATGCTCATGTTCAAAAATGTAGTAACTAAAGCAAACGACTATACCAATGTACCTCAGATACAATATTTGGTCGATAAACTAAAACGGGAAATAAATGGATTAAGAATTATTAGCCGAAGCAAAAGAGGTATTTTCAACGTAGTAGGGAAAGCATATAAATACTTATTTGGTACATTAGATGAAGACGACAGGGAAGAGCCAGAAGAAAAAAGATAGTAACATGTCAGAAGACTCCGGAAAACCCATGATTTAAACATGATTATCGATGTAATCAACAGCGGTATAGACATAATTAGTGGGCTCAAGGTGGAAAAAGAACAGAACCAACAAATTGCGATACTGATATTCAACCTACAGCAGTTTACAGAATACATAGAAGATATCGAGATATTGCATACCTAATATGCAATTAACCAGACTAGGAATCTTTAACCCAAAATAACGAAAACACGATTATTTGAAACACGTAAGTAACTCCTAGCGAGTTCCGATATTTTAAAATAGTATTCAATAAATTGTACATATTCAATAACCAAGTATTTCATAAAGATACAGATAATTTAATATTCGACAAATGCATTGTTGGACTTATCAAACAAGAGCAAACTCAGTGCAAATACATTAGAGCCCATAGAAATTTCAAAATAAATTATATAGAAACAAATATACTTTCAATGTGGAATATTCCTGAAACAGTTGTCAACCAAGATTGTACAAACAACAAAATATTAATATTAGGAAACAACAAAATTAAGAATTCTACCATGCAAATAGATGAATTCCTAATTTCTCATAATCTGGCAGATTTTACACAAACGTTTTATTTCACCAACAATGTTACACGTTTAGAACCAATAATTTTTCCAAATTATATGCCTTACAACTTTTGTCATCATTAGTTTGACTCTGTATTTAGCATATAAGCTTAAAAATATACGAAAGAAAATTATTGGTAAGTATTGTAAACAAAAAGAAGAGCATCCGCACCTTGAAACTAATGTCAATGAAAATATTCAATCAGAAAACAATATCATGACATATCTAAAATTTACCGACCTGAGGACAGGCCAAAGTCAATGATTGGGGGAGTGACATATCCATAAGTCCCTAAGACTTAAGCATATGCCTACACAATAATACACATTCTGATCTAATATTCTTTTAACATCATTGATCTCCATCATTGATTTACAAATCGATCGCCGACGTGTGAAGACGTTTTTATCGTGCTCCGCACAAAATCGGTTGTTTTGAGTGAAGTGAACGCCAAATAAAATAAACTAAATAAAAAATCCGAAAGCGAAAGAGACGCTCTATGCGATGCAAGATCGCTTAAATACATAGTGATTTGTTATCTTAAATAATAAAACTATGAGTCAGAACGACACTCGCGCTCAGCGTCAGCGCGAGCATGACGAACGCCGGCTCTCAATTCAGCGCAACAACGCGTACTTCTCCTACGTCTCACCGACAATCCCAAACGCAGACATCGAGCGGTCAATAACCCATAGCCCAGGAAACCTTCTTCTACCAACGAATCAAGAAAGAGCGCGCTCCTGCTCTCCCGCTCTATTGGCTCCGACAGAAGCCCCGCTACCTCCAACAACAACAGCTGGAGAGGGACCGGCAGCCCGCTCTGCCTCGTCATCGGCTGCACCCGCTCACGGTCTGACTAAGTCAGCGAAAGCAAAACCGCTAGCAATAAACGGTACTGCTGCACTGCCAGCAAAACTAAACGAAAACGTAAACAAAAAAGCTGGGTCGACCTGGCAGACTGGAATGGACCGCTACATTACAATAAAGCGAAAGCTCAGCCCGGAAAATTCAGATTTGGGAAACAAGCCGAAAAATACACGCGACAACTCTACCTTGATCAAAAATGTAGCCCCTGCAAATACCAACAGATTTGCCTTGCTGGTAGATACCGCTGAGGGCACGTCCTCTGGGATCCGTTGATATCGAACCGAAGAAAACAAAGCCTCCGCCAATATACATCCGCGAGAAGAGCACAAGCCGTCTTGTAAATACTTTGATTGGCCTTATTGGGAAAGATAGCTTGCATATAATTCCCCTCGTAAGAGGTACTATCAACGAAATCAAACTTCAGACGAAAACGGAGGACGACTACAGAAAAGTCACAAACTATTTTGCCGCACAAAAAATAGGCTTCTACACCTACCAGCTTAAAAGCAGCAAGGGCCTGCAAGTAGTCCTGAAGGGCATTGAGTCTGATGTTACGCCCGAAGAGATAACTGAGGCGCTAAAGGAAAAGGGATTTTACGCCAAATATCAAAAACAGAAACAGGCAGCCCCAACCACTCTTCAAGATTGAGCTTGAACCAGAAAACAAGCCTCCTAGAAAAAATGAGGTTCACCCAATTTACAAACTCCAGCTCCTTCTGCACCGTAGGATCACGGTAGAAGAGCCGCACAAACGCAACGCTCCTGTACAATGTACAAACTGCCAAGAGTATGGCCACACGAGGTCATATTGTACACTTCGCCCGGTGTGCGTAGTCTGTGGAGATCTCCACGACTCCAAACAGTGTCAAATTAACAAAGAAAATGCATGCGAGAAAAAATGCAATAACTGTGGGGGCAATCACACAGCAAACTACAGAGGCTGCCCAATCTACAAAGAGCTGAAAATCCGTCTTCACAAAAGAATGAACACGGCGCGGGCACACCAAGGAACAGCTACCCTGATACCATCAGAGACAAATCCTGAAGTAATTTTCTCGAAAGCAGCAAGTTTCGCTCCCTGGCCTACATCCAACACTAACAAGACAACATTTGCTAACGTTTTAAAATCAGGTATGACGCCTCCAACCCAAAACTCCCGAACTCCACATGAAGTGCACACAAAATTAGACACACAACAAAACTATCACCCAGCTGCGCAGCAGGAAACAAAAACTGAAGCTATGATGCAAGCCTTACAACAGAGCATGATGGAATTTATGACATTTATGAAGACCACCATTCAAGACATGATGCGTAATCAAAACCTTTTGATACAAATGCTTGTAGCCCAACAATCAAATAAATAATGGCTACCTTACGCATAGCTACGTGGAACGACAATGGCGTTTCACAGCGCAAACTTGAGCTAGCTCAATTCCTACATGAGAAGCATATCGACGTAATGCTTCTTTCGGAAACTCATCTCACAAGCAAATACAATTTTCAAATAAGAGACTACCATTTCTACGGTACAAATCATCCCGACGGAAAAGCACACGGTGGCACCGCCATACTCATAAGGAACCGTATGAAGCACCACTTTTACAAAGAATTTGCGGAAAATCATCTTCAGGCCACATCTATCAACATTCAGCTGGATGACAACACTCTCCTTACACTAGCGGCCGTATACTGCCCCCCCGTTTCACAGTATTAGAAGCGCAATTCCTGGATTTCTTCCAAGCACTAGGGCCACACTTCATTGCAGCAGGCGACTACAACGCTAAACATACTCACTGGGGATCGCGACTTGTGAACCCAAAAGGAAAACAGCTTTATAAGACGATAATAAAAGCCACTAATAAACTTGACCATGTTTCCCCCGGGAGTCCTACATACTGGCCATCAGACCTCAATAAGCTGCCAGACCTGATCGACTTCGCAGTTACGAAAAATATTTCCCGCAGTTTGGTTAAAGCTGAATGTCTGCCGGATCTGTCATCTGATCACTCGCCTGTACTAATTCACCTCCGCCGATACGCAGAAAACGTGAAACCACCAATCAGATTGACCTCTAGCAAAACAAACTGGCTCAGGTATAAAAAATATATAAGTTCACATATTGAGCTAAGCCCAAAACTCAATACTGAATCTGATATAGAGAGCTGCACGTGTGCATTGCAATCCATCCTTACTGCAGCAGCTCTTACTGCAACACCCAAAATAACAAATAATGCAATTAATCCAAAGAAGACCAACGTACAAATCGAGCAACTCGTCCACGTAAAACGTCGCTTACGCAGAGAATGGCAATCTTCCAGATCCCCAACTGCAAAACAAAAGCTAAAAGTAGCCACACGGAAACTGGCCAACGCTCTGAAACAAGAAGAGGACGACGATCAGCGACGATACATAGAGCAACTCACACCAACAGGCACAAAACAAAAGTCACTGTGGCGAGCCCACTCAACTCTTCGCCCACCGACTGAAACCGTTTTGCCGATAAGGAATTCCTCAGGTGGCTGGGCCCGTAGTGATGAAGACAGAGCCAACACATTTGCCGCTCACCTACAAAATGTGTTCACGCCAAACCAGGCTACTAGCACATTCGCGCTACCGTCCTATCCCGTAAACCGCCATCAGCAACTCACCCCAATTGTGTTTCGTCCTAAAGAAATAACTAAAATAATCAAAGACAATCTCAGCCCGAAAAAATCCCCCGGCTGCGACCTTATAACACCGGAAATGATCATCCAGCTGCCACATTCTGCAGTTCGCTACATAACCAAGCTCTTTAATGCCATCACCAAACTTGGTTACTTTCCACAACGATGGAAGATGATGAAGATCATAATGATTCCAAAGCCTGGTAAGAACCACACAGTCGCTTCATCTTACAGACCAATAAGTCTACTCTCATGCTTTTCGAAACTATTCGAAAAATGCCTGCTGATCCGACTTAATCAACATCTGATATACCACAATATAATCCCAGCCCACCAATTTGGATTTCGTGAAAGCCATGGAACCATTGAACAGGTGAATCGTATTACAACGGAAATAAGAACTGCATTTGAATATCGCGAATACTGTACAGCAGTATTTTTAGACGTATCCCAAGCATTCGACAAAGTCTGGCTCGACGGCCTAATGTCTAAAATTAAAACATCCCTACCCGAAAGCACACACAAACTTCTAAAGTCTTACCTCTACGACAGAAAGTTTGCAGTGCGGTGCAACACTGCCACTTCCACTGTTCATACAATTGAGGCTGGAGTCCCCCAAGGCAGCGTTCTTGGGCCAACCTTATACCTCATCTATACAGCCGACATCCCTACAAATAGTCGCTTAACGGTATCCACATTTGCCGACGATACAGCTATCCTTAGCCGTTCAAGGTCCCCTATCCAAGCTACAGCACAGTTGGCACTGTACCTCATCGACATTGAGAAGTGGCTCTCTGACTGGCGAATAAAAGTAAACGAGCAAAAATGCAAGCACGTGACGTTTACGCTAAACAGACAAGACTGTCCTCCGCTCTTGTTGAACAGCATACCACTCCCGAAAGCAGATGAGGTAGCGTACCTAGGAGTACACCTTGACAGAAGACTCACATGGCGCAGGCACATTGAAGCCAAAAATACCCAACTTAAACTCAAAGCCAACAACTTACACTGGCTCATCAACTCTGGTTCTCCGCTCAGCCTAGATCACAAGGTCTTGCTCTACAATTCTATATTGAAACCAATCTGGACCTATGGCTCACAGTTATGGGGCAATGCCAGCAACAGCAATATTGACATCATTCAGCGAGCACAATCAAAGATTCTGAGAACCATCACTGGGGCACCGTGGTACGTTCGGAGGGAAAACATCCAAAGAGACTTAAATATCCCATCAGTTACCAACGCAATCACGGAACTTAAGGAAAAATACCATAGCAAGCTTCACACGCACCCCAACCACCTAGCGCGAGGTCTAATCCAGCTCAGCAGCCGTTCCCGTCTCCGGCGAAAGGACCTACCAACCCAGCGATTAAATTATTAGGGCCGTCTAATCATAGAACAGTTGGAAAAATAATACAACTGTTCAAAAAATACTTGTTATAGTTAAGATTTTTAAACTTATTGTTAGTTCTTATACAAGAAGATTCAATAAATAAAAGCAAAGTAAAATAAAAAAAAAAAAATATTTTCTATTTTCTATTTTCTATTTTCTATTTTATATTTTATATTTTATATTTTATATTTTATATTTTATATTTTATATTTTATATTTTATATTTTATATTTTATATTTTATATTTTATATTTTATATTTTATATTTTATATTTTATATTTTATATTTTATATTTTATATTTTATATTTTATATTTTATATTTTATATTTTATATTTTATATTTTATATTTTATATTTTATATTTTATATTTTATATTTTATATTTTATATTTTATATTTTATATTTTATATTTTATATTTTATATATACATATATACATATATACATATATACATATATACATATATACATATATACATATATACATATATACATATATACATATATACATATATACATATATACATATATACATATATACATATATACATATATACATATATACATATATACATATATACATATATACATATATACATATATACATATATACATATATACATATATACATATATACATATATACATATATACATATATACATATAGTGGAGCATAGAGTTGGTGTTGGTGCTGTTGCAGTTGTTATTGCAGTTATTGTTGCTAAAGGTGCAGTTGCAGTAGATATCGTGATTGCTGTGCTGGTAGCTAAAGAACTTGACACCTTTTGGAATGGGGAGGGTTTGAGAGACACGCTCTCAGTGCGTTCGGGTTCATTTCGTGCAGTCATAAGCATTGGTGAGCAAGACCGCGATCGTTTTCATTCTGCAGGTGCTAGGTCATTGACCGAGTGGATGATTTGGCACTCGCGGGCGTCTGACACGACGGTGAAGTATACATTGTTCTGGTGCAAAGAGAGTCGGCGCTCATCTTGGTCTTTTTGCCGCTGAGCGCGCAAAGGCTCATTTTAGAACGATCGATTTGTTCGTTGTCTATTTGTTTTTTTTTTTTTTAGTTTTACTTTATTATTCCAAACACAGAAAATTTTTTAGTATAGCAATTTAACATTGTCAATAGCGTCTCTTTCGCTTTCGATTTATTTATTTATTTTATGTTATTAACTATTTGCTTCACTAAAATCAAGTAATTTTATACGGAGCTCGATCGAAACACGCCTGTTCACTTGAAATGCCACAGGCAACTCATGATTTGTCTTAATTTTCTTTTTTATATCATGTATGTTTTCACTGCTTATGCTTTTTTTATAATACAAAGTCCGTTTCTGCCTGCTTCGTTTTTTTTGCGGAAGTGGTGTTGAATGTCCTTGTTCTGCAGACAGATTATTTGCTATTTTTTTTTTTAAATTTAGGCCCTGCATCTTCATATGTTAACTGTTTTCGACCAGGTTTGCATAGTGTCATTTCTGGCTTATAAATAAAGACAACAATTTTAGACGAAAGCCACAATGAATGATTTCGTTTGAATCGCTCCAACATTCGATTGCATTTCCTTAAGTGCTTGTTCGCATAAGCAATAAATTTGTTCACTTTCTTTGAAATCTTTCTTTGTAATCTTTTGCTCTTTAGTCACAAAATTCTCTTCTATATTTTCCAAAACAAAAATATAAAAACAACATAAAATGTTTCGCAAAAAAACATTAATACCATTTGATTCCACATATATTTGTTAAAAACATACAACTTTAACCTTGGTGCTTCTTTCCATAATTAAAAATAAATTCAATGTTTGCTAAGAAGACAATGTTTGCGCTGCAATTTGTTCAACTTTTTCCGTCAATTTTCATAATTCAAAGCACCTCTGAATCAGCTGAATTTGAAGGCGCGCCAAAAATAAACGATAACTATTAAAAATGTTGTAAAATTATTTTTATGCTACCTTGTTACTTAGGAATCAAAATATGAAAGGAGCATTAAAATATCAAGCACAAAAAAAATTGCAGTAATACTAAAAGATCCGGCTTTTTACCCATAGTAGTATGTGATTAAGTATTCTATTAAAAAGACTTTTGATTTTGGTAGAGTCATTTACAAATTTTCTTCTTCATTTAACATTTTTTTGTTTGTCTTTGGGTTTCCTTCCAAGCCAATATTTTATTTTAAAGTTGTGCTCGCTATATTTTATTCGCCTACGTGATAATTTCATATTAGATTTCTTATGGTATTAAGGTATTAAGCCATACAAGGGGTTTATTATCACTTAATATTTCAAAGGGGACTCCATATAAATATGGCCGGAAGTATTTGGTTGCCCAAACAATTGCCAATAATTTCTTTTCTATTTTCTGTTCTTAGTCGTTTAAAGTTCGGCTTGCCAAACTAATTGGCTTATTATCTTGTCATAGCACGGCTCCTAACTTGAAATGTTGTTGTAAAATTAGGGCAAACGAGAATGAGGTCACTCATGACAAGTTTTATAATTTTTTAAAAGATTTATTTATGATTCGTCTTTTATATTATTTTTTGCTCCTTTTTTGTTTATTTATTTGTTATTATTTTTTTATTTATTGTATTTTAGTAAAGTGTCTTTATTTGTTTTCATTTATTGTATGTGACAATTGGAGAACAAAATTAAAACTGAAACTAAGGGCAAGCTCCGTCGGACCACGAAGCCGCCACTGCCGCTGGAATGTCGGCTAAATGTTGCGTCAGCGTCTGCAACGGGCGCTCAGTCAGCTTACGCGTGCGAGTTTCTGGTTTCGACTGCAACTTTGTCGCGTCGGCATCCGGCGTAGCAGCGTTGTCAGCAAACTCAAGCTTGCGCGTGTTAACTCCTCCCCTGTTAGTTTGAAACGCGTCTTCGGGTTTCTTCTTTCTTATTCTGCACTGGTACAATTTCCAGGTGCCCAGGAAGAGTAGGAATAGGGCGATGAGTGCCAAGCCGCCATATGATCGTGAAAATAATCCTGTTCTAAGATCCCCGATATGGTGGACATTCTTCATGGTTAGGTCATGTAGAAATGGGAGGCTCAGATGTTCTTTGAAAATGGTGACGTTGACCACGGCTGACGTGGATACAGCAGGATTCTTCTTCAGGATGCCTCAGTGGTTCACGTAACGGGTGCCATTTAGTGAGACGTAATCGTCGTAAGTCGCGAGGAAGGTTCCAGCGATTATCTGTTTGTGACCGGTGCTGTCCACTACATTCATGGTCGCGTTGTTTATTACTGCAATGCCCTCTCTGATTACTATCACGGGCGCCAAATGACCGGGGCTTGTGGCACAGTGTGCGACAGTTCCAGATACCAAATGTTTCGCGCATGAAGTATTTTGTAGTCTTCTGCAGAAAGTGGTGCTCACAGTAGCAGCGCAGTCTTTGTTCTCAGGTCTTTGTTCCGCAGTCGGCCACCGTATTAACCTCTTCTAGATCTAATATTATGTTATCATGCTGGATAGGAAGGATATCAATTTTTTTTACAGCTTAACAGAGGTTTGGGATATTTGATCAGAAAGGTCGGTTATACTAGTATTGGTGAGTTGTTCATTTAATAATTCTTTAATGTCGATGCTGTCTAGTATAAGGGGGCTGATTAAATTTATTTTTGCAAGTGTAACAGTGAGGATAAAGTCCTCAAGGTTATTATCATTCTATTCTTTGCCAAAATAGTTGTATAAAAATGTTCGACCTCTCTAGTTTCAAAATTTTATTGAGGGCCCTTGAAACGTCATTGAGTCTTGTTTGGAATTTAGTGTTGATCTCTATCTGCTTGCTTTCGGATTCTATTAACTGATTTTGTTTGAATTTTATGTGCTCCCAGTCATCAAAATCTGGGGTTCCTGCAATTCCCTTAAGGGCACTACCTATCATGTTAATGCTACGTGCTTGTCGGTGGTGAACGGTCAGGGAAGTTATTAAGGTGGCTATGTGCTGTACCTCCGTTTTCAGTACCAGTCTTATATGATCTTTGGGTAGTTTGTCCATTAATTTCCATGTCTCGTCGATGTATGTTTCGAAAGATGTCAAGTTCGTTGTGTGTCCCAAGTAAGTGTAATTACGTCTCCGTCAACTATATGTATGTAGTCCGCATGTGAGTAGTCTTTGAGTCTCAATGTTGCTTCGGACAAGGTCATGGTTGCTATTATTAAACTGAAAAGATATAACCTAAAAAATAATGTAATTAGTTAAAAATAGTTGTCATGATTTTTCACTCTCCCTTTAATAAGAACCGTCGTCCCTAGGTCTGCTTCCACTATACGCTCTGTGAATAGGGGTGAGTCTTTTGACTTTTGCTGTGCTGATGCAATTTTTTCTTTGATCTGCACTGTACTACATTTGGAGGCTGCGTGAATTACGTCTGTGGGTCTCTCGTTTGTCACCGAATGAATTGACCTCTTGTACTTTATAGTTGCAAGGAGAATGTTTTTGACAGTGTCCTCTACCTGTGTTTCCACCTTATCAGAGCGCGCTATATCCCCAAAAGTGCCATGGAACCGCTCGACTTGTCCATTAGAGTGACTATGCAAGGGTGGGGCTTTTGAAATCACGATGCAAAAGTTATTGCTAAGCATTGATTTAATGAAATCTGAGTTTAAGGATTTCTCGTTGTCGCAGTAAATTGCCTTTGTTTTGGGGAACATGTTCAAAAGTTCAAAAGTGGAGCTTTTAAATCCAAAATTGCGCAAGACCGTATAGGCTGTACTACTGCAAACTTGGAAAACTTATCGATGCAGCTTAGAAATTATTTACCGGCAGTGGAGTAAACATCTATATGCAACATTTCTCCGGCAAACGACGGTATCGGGGTTTTCCCTATTTCCTGTTTTCTTGGGTGCCGATTATGTAAGTGACCCATTTTTTGAAAAAAGTAGTCCCTAAGTATTTGTTTCGCATTTTCTTGCGCTGCTCTGTGCGCGAGTTACCACCCCACCCCCTAAACCTCCACGCCTCTAACGTTGTCGGACACCGAACCGGGAAGGCGAACAACTAGAGCACCGCATCCGGCCAAGTGCTGACTTCGTGTACAAAGTTGCACAGCAACATTGTCTGCAAGGGACTCGGTCAGCCGAATGCTGAAGCGGCACAAAAATTATGTTTATGGTTTACATTTAAAAACCTATGTACTCTTAAGAACAAAACACTTATGTCCAAAACAGAGAGCTAGAGGAGACTTCTCCAAAAGAATAAACTTCACTCTGGTTTTGAGCTCCAACAGACTCAGTCGTGTTCATCTTTTCCCCGTTTGCCAATAACTTCCATTTGTGCCTACATATATACATATATGCACAACTAAAACCCTACATACTTACCAACCATACACACTCATCAACCAAAGGACGTAGGACGCCCCACTGGCTTCCCCCTCGTCCACATTAATAACTCGCGCGATTATGTTCGGCTGTCGCGATTTCCCTCTGTTCCGTTGGGTTTACAATGTCTGTTACCAAGTTCTTGCAATATCTAAAGGTGGTAGAAGGGAATGCCACAACCAGTGCGCGTTGGACGAAAGCCAGTATGGGTGGCTCGCAATTAATTGCGTTGATTACGTCATCACTTACTGCATCTTTAATGCTTTTCAATAATGTGCTGCGATCAGGAAAATGTAGTATGTGACGAGTTTTTGTCTTAAACAAAATAAGCGTCTCCTGTTGGGGAATAGTTCCTTCATTCCAAAATAATTTGGTTCCGAAAACAGTTCACCGGTTTGTCTGTGGCTTCAATGGTATACGTGAGGGATTCTTCGCTGTGGATGGTGGCGACATCCGAGTCTACTGAGACCTCTAGTGCATTGACATTTTGGCGAGACCAAGTCTGCTACCAAATTCTCTTTTCCGGGTTTATAAATTATGTTTGCGTTGTGCTCATCAATGAAGGCTTTCCAACGCTTTTTTTTTGGCATTCGGGTTTTTGTCCGATTCTGAAAGGGTTAATGGCTGGTGGTCTGTATGAATGTTAAGATTCTTAACACCATACAAGTAATTTCTGAGGTTCTTAAGTGCCCATACGATGGCGAGAAGCTCACGCTCATTTGTGGCAAAATTTACCTCGTTACCTCGCAGTGTTCGCGATATCATTGTTATCGGGCGGCCGTCTGTTGTGAGGTCAAAAGGCTTTTTGTAATTTGGGTATAACAACATTACATCTTCGGAGGCCTATCGAAGACTTCACTTTGCTCTGGTGACAACTCGATTATCACCTTTCTTGAATAGTTGGCACTTACTTTGCCATTTTCCCCTTTCAGGATCTCAGTTAGGGGCCTTGCGATGTGGGCGAAGCCCGCTATAAAGCAGCTAGACCTAAAAAAAAATGACCTAAGACCGAATAGGGTTAGGAAAGTCATTAATAGCCTTAATTTTATCGGGCGAGGACTGAATCCCGCCTCTGTAAATCCCAAATATTCCACGCTTTTTTTAAAAAAACTTTGATTTTTCTTTTCTTTTTCTTTTTTCGTCTCTAAGGTTTTCCACTCAATGTCTATGACGTGGTCTTCTTCGGACTTGGAGAAAATTATTACGTCGTCGACGTAAACATAACAATACCAATTTGTTCGCGAAGCACATCATCGATGGCTCGTTGAAAAATACTTTGGGCATTTGGGAGCCCGAAGGGGAGTCTACGAAACTCGTACTCCCCGTTGTTGACGGAGAACGCTGTCTGTTTCCTGTCTATTTTAGCCAATTCGATTTGGTGAAACCCTGACTTGAGGTCCAGCATAGTGAAATACTGGGCCTCGCCCAAATTTGACAATATAGTCGAAATAGATGGGATACGATATTTGTCGTCTGTTGTCTTATGTGCCAGTTCGGGAAGGGGTTTTATATAATTTTTGAGGCCCCTGTGTCTATCAGAAGTCTGATAAGTCGCCCTGCGAAAGCAGGGAGCTTCCGCTAAAAATTACAGCTTTCGACTCCGGACAAATCGTCCTCAACCTGTGTCTTTTCATGCTGTGACCGTGACTCGTAGTCACCGCTACTCTCTTCTTGGGGTAGATGATTCAGCTTTTGTTGGGTCCTCATGGACTGGTCGCCGTAACATTGATTGTTCCTGTAACTCTGTATGGGTTTCCTGAAGCGCGAGGAGGAATCCACCTCCATTGGCTCGGGACCTCGCCCCTCGAACTTTTGGTTGTTAAAGCGCTGTTTTGTGCTATTTGGGTTTTGTTGGTCATTTCTGTCTTTTTGGTTCTTTTGGAAGTAGGGATTCCTGTTTTGAGGATTTTCTTCCTTTGCCTTCTGACGCCAGTTCTGAGACTTCTGCGATTTTTGGGGTTTTCCTCAAGGTGTTTTGCTAAATTTGCTGCGAAAATGCCTCTCTCATTGCTTGATTCGGCCTCTTGGGCTAAAGCTAAGGCTGAGGGGAGGTCTATGGGTTGCGCCGGGAAAACCGCCCACTTCAGAGATTTTTTTAATCCTCAGACGAAAACGTGAAGCGCGTCGTTTCTAAACTTTTCGTTTAATATAGCTGCTGCGACGGGATCGTGCGTCATTTCGTTTTATTTGTCAATAGTGTGAGTTTTTTTTCGACTTCGTAGAAATATTGTAGTAGTGGTAAGTTGCCCTGCTGAAGCGTGCTTAGTTGCTGTTATATTACGTGAACCGGTGTCTTGTCCGCGTACGTGAAATCTAACCTAGGCTTTATGGCTTTAAAATTCGCCACAGTGTTGAATGAGGCCAGCACAGCATCTGCTGGCCCCCTTACTTTGTTTCTGATTATAGCTACTGCCTGGTAGTGTCTGGAGGTGCCGTTGTATGACTCGAAGACTTAATAGGCTGCGGAAGCGGCTTGCCTCCACGAAACATAGTTTTCTATCTTTCCGTCGAACTCGGGGATGGATTTTGCAACATCTAAGGGCTCGTCGCAGCTGGTCCCTGGCGGGTCCCTGGCACTATGCTCTGCTGCCTGTATAGCCACGACATGCCGGATGTAAGCCTTTACGGCAAATCAATGTTGGCCACATTTGCCGATGACGTGTGCGTCACCTACAGGTCCCGATGCGAGAACGACGTAGCCGATGGTATCCAGGACTTTGCAGACCGGTTATCGGAATGGGCAAGACGTTGGAACATTGGCATCAATAGCAGTAAATCCAACAACGTCTGCTATACTTTAAACGGAGAACGCCAGCGCCCGTCTACATCGAGGAAGCCCCCGTACCACAGCGGAACGTAGCAAAGTACCTTGGAGTGCTTCTGGATCGCAGACTCACATTTGCCAAGCATGTGACTGACATCAGAACGCGCCTACGTGCTAAGGTGGCAAAGCACTACTGGCTACTTTGTTCGCGCAGTAAATTGTCGCTATCCAACAAGCTGACAATTTAGAAACAGATCTTAGCACCAAACTGGAAGTATGGGTGCCAAATCTAGGGCGTGGCATGCGACAGCCAAATCAAAAGGATCCAGGCTATCCAAAATAAGGTCGCAAGAGACCTTAAACTCGCAACGGTATTTGACGAGTTAAACCAGCACTCGAGCAGATACCATGACAGGTTGGAGCGCCACAGAAATCGGCGGGCTAACGCTCTAAACAGACCTCGCCCACCAAGGAGGCTCAATAGAAGGCAACCGAGGGATCTCATAAGCTCAGCTGATAAGCTGACGCTTATCTTAAATCCTATTTGGTAATAATTGTAATTGTAATTGTAATTGTAATAAAATTACTGTAAACTTGAAAAAGCTAACTATAGTTAGCCGGCGCGCCCAAATGGGCAGAATTAATAGAAAAGAAGGACACAAAGGGGGTCCAAGATTTCCCCGTATGCGTTAATAAATAAAAAACTTATGCGAAATTAAAAAACTCGCGAAGCATACGAATCTTTAATTATGTTTACAATAATTTTGACAAACACAAAATAAAAATCGGAGCGCAAAAAAAAAACATGACCGTTCGCTTTGAAAGCCAAGTAGTAGTGATTACAAGAAAAAATATTATGAGAAAATACCTAAATTAACTAAAAAAAAATTATTAGGGTACTAATAAGTTTCATAGAATGGTGGAAATCCGTTTGTTATCATTATTTTTCATTTGCCCAAATTATGATGATTTAATTTATAAGTAATTGATTTCATATCATTTTTGCATATGTTTAATGAAATATATTTATAATATAATTCGCTAAATAAATGATATATAAATAATAATAAGAGTTTGTCCCGCAACGATCCAGAGTCTTCTGTACTCGGACGGTGGTGCTGAGACGATTGCGTCTTGTTTGGGTCTTTTTATGAAGATTATGGTAAAGGGCTTGACTTCGCACCCTTAGTGAGATTGACTAGTCTTGTAGCGTAGCAGTGTAATTAATAATGTCAATTGTGTTTACGGCTGTATGCCGGAGCAAAGTAGTAGTTTACTTTAACGGTTTCCGTTCGTTCGATGGTCACCAGATGGGTTCCCTCGACCAGTATTTCTGGGCTGCCATCGGTGCTAACGCGAGCTGACGCTTCGTTGATTATCACGCCGTCATCTACGGGAGTTACTTCTTGCAAGTGTCTGGGTTGAGTGTGGCATTGAGCAGCGTTTTCGCGCCGATACCGCTCGCTGAACGTATAGTGCGTGGTATCTGTGCATCCAGTGCCCGCAAAGGTGTCATGCATTCGCTAATGACAAGGTAATGAACATCGTGAGGGAAACCCTGGAATTTAGATGCAGATACAGTGGTCCTTGTGGACCACCCTCCCCTTAATAAGAACTCACGTTCCTCTTAATAAGAACGTTTGTTCCGTTCATAATGGGGTCAGCTTATTTCCTAACCACTTGTTGTTCTTTACAAACACGTGTTCTCATACTTCGAACGCACTGTTTTGTCAGGATGGGTTGCATCTTCCGATGCTGTCTTGTTGTGCCTTTTGCCTTGATTTTTGGGCAGCGGTCGTGTGACCCTGAGTGAACGACCGTTTCCGACGGCTCTTTCTTCTTCGGGTGTCTGTCGACTTTGATTGGGTGCATACCCTTTAATTAGCTACCACTGCCTATGTCATGCTGCCCATTTTTGAAAAATAGTAATCTCGAAGGACTTTGTAGTAGTAGTAATTGTATATAAGTATAGTAGTATAAGCCCCATTGCAATATGAGAATGTAAGAACTAATGGAATGAGTCGCGAATGTAAAGAGTATATACACACGTGCTGAATAAATGAAGAGTCAGTCGTCGTTGAGCTGTCACGATCGATTCAAAATAAAAATAAAAATCGGCAAAAATGAATTGTAATCATGGCAATTATACATTAAAAGAACTAAAAGCTCTGTGCGTGCAAAACAAACTTAAAAGTAGTGGCACAAAAATCGAGTTAATTAAAAAAATTGAAAATATTAAATTTGAGTGGTGCGCGTATGAAAAAAATAAAAAAACAATGAAAAAAATGCACATACATACAAAGGAATGCAACAGAAGGTTCGGGAAAAGTAACGGGATCTTGTGTGAATGTCAACAACAAAAATGAGATCGAGCAGATAGTGAGCGCCAGCAACAAAGAATTAAACAAATGTTTCGCGGTGATGTTCAAAGACTGGAAAATGAGTTAAAAATATTGAAGCTGCAAAATGAGATCGACCAGTTAAAAAATAAACAACAACGAAGTGACGACACAGACTCAGGCATTTCTTTCTAAATTTTAAAGGAGATCGTTAAGGTATATGATAGCGGAAACAATTTCAATGTTTGGCTATCTCAACTTTTGAATGTCCAGAAAAATTTCAAGGTCAGTGACAATATGATGCGTGCGCTGATTCACTACAAAGTTAAGGGCGATGCTGAAATTTAAGACAAGCGCTACCATGGAGACACCGGATAAAATGTTAAGCAACCTGGAGAAAATGTTCGTAAAGAGTCAAAGTTGAATGCGGCAGAAGCTACAGAACTACGTCTGCATCAAAGGTGAGGAGTTCTCCAAGTAATACAACGAGAAGTGGCAGCTGGCGGATAATTAAGCACTGGCAGAAGATGAATTTTTGGAACATGTCATTGACAGCATACACGATGTCAATCTACGCAATCTGGCTAAGTCGCGTTCGTTCAAAACCGGATTGGAGCTTTTGGAGGCATTCCGAAACGTTGAGTTGGGCTACGTTCCTAAGCCCAAGTTACCAGTGAACGCTTGAGTATCGTCAAGTTACTTCGCTTTTCGATCCCCTGCGATGTGTCGCGTCACTCATGAAGGCCACTTTAAATAACAGAACATACATGAAAAAAAAGGGGAAAGAAGTCGACATATATTTATACTTTGTTCCCTTTCGTAATGCAATTTCTGTACATAAATATATTTTAATACCAATAACATTGTAGAGCCTGATAAAGAGTATAGAGGACGCACAAACAAACACACATATAGTACAAATAAGTAATTACATACGAAACTCAAAAAATCATACTCTGTACACTTAAAATATCCTAAAATAAGCACACCATCCAAATCTAAAACACACTATATACACATACATACATACTAAATAAGTACATAACCCACACTTGAACTACATTATAAGCCTACCCACTCATTTCCCTGAGGTAGAAAACTTGTTCATTGTTTTTCGGTCATACACGATAAACCGAGTAACTTAAAATTTAATGTCAAAAAAGCTAGTTTATAACCTTAGGAAGACTACGCGTTCTGTTGTCGGGGCTTCATCATCCACTAAAGAACCCAGGCCAATTCCCTACCAAAAACCTACAATGGACTCAGGCAATGATTCTGGCCGTCCCACTCCACCTTCCTTAACACCCACTGTCAGTGGATTGAGCTCGATTCACCTTCGGGTCGACTAAAGCCATTTCTATCCGCTACCTAAACGATAATACCCCTATAGCCAGATTAGAACTAGGTAAAGCTCTACTAACTGACAGATACAAAATAATTAGTCATGTTATTAACTTACAAGACTATAACAAATGTATGGAACAATTTTACCAGACTATTAATGGATTTCACCCCGATACCACTTTAGGAGATTCTGTCACTATCTTAAAAGCCAAACTAAACCAAGCCCAGGTCAAACTCAAAGCCTTAACCCCACTTAATAGAAACAAACGTGGCTTGGTCAACGGACTGGGTAGTCTTGTAAAGGTTGTTACTGGTAACATGGATGCCAATGACGATAAAGAGATCCATGAAGAATTAAGCAATATAAAGGAAAATTCTAAAATCGCTAATGATAACTTCCTAAACCAAGAATTGTTTAACAATGAAATACTTACCCGGTTCGAGAACATTACAAACCATATAAATGGGCAAATGACCATATAAATGGCAAAATGAGCAAATTTTGATAAGTAAATTCCTTGAAAACTCACAAAATAAAATTTACAAACAATTAGACATGCATGATTCCCTTCTGGAAGAAATGCAGTACTTGAACAGGATTAATTATAACGTAGAACTATTTACCAATCACTTGAATGACATAACGGAAAGTATGTTATTAGCTAAATTAAATATAATTCCCAAGTTCATCCTAAATGAACAAGAAATGGACAAAATAAAAAACATTTTGGAAAAACAAAATGTTACAATAAAGAATGAACAAAATATATACAACTATCTAAGAATTAACACGCTAAGCTACGAACAAAAAATAATTTTTAACATCAAAGTACCAATATTTAAGCAGCCTGGCTATGCCCTTGCAAGACTAGTTCCACTACCCATAAATAACACTTATTTTATAATTACCCCAAACTACTTAGCCTATAATACTAATAATAAGAAATATCATATGACACGAAAATGCCCTAAGCTGGATGGCACATTCTTGTGCGACGAAGACTTTGTTATCGACACACCCCAAAATAATACGTGCCTGACAAATCTTTTAAACGGAGAAAACAGGCTACATCTTCGCGTAGGGATATGAAAATATCCCTAACTAACGGCTCTGAGCTCTCCATAACGGGGTCAGCCATCATCAGATATATTAATGAAACGATACAAATTAACGGTATCGATTACGATGGCACAGATGACACCTTTCCCGAACAACTGGATTTTGCCCTTCCACCTGTGCGCGAAATAACTAAGAATACCACCATTATGGTACTAAGCTTAGAGAAACTTCATCTCGAAACCGCTCAAACAATGGGTAAAATCCTGGCTGTCCATAACATTACAACACGACATACCTGGACACTCTATACTCTGCTCGGACTGGTAGCATCCCTGGCAATAATCTTATGGCTACACCGACGAACGAAACACATCGTCCACGTCCATGAAGACCACCGCCTACCGATCTACGCGCCGTCCATACCTTCCCTATGGCCGTCGCTTCGAACTGGGGAGGGAGGAGTTACCACCCCACCCCCTAAACCTCCACGCCTCTAACGTTGTCGGACACCGAACCGGGAAGGCGAACAACTAGAGCACCGCATCCGGCCAAGTGCTGACTTCGTGTACAAAGTTGCACAGCAACATTGTCTGCAAGGGACTCGGTCAGCCGAATGCTGAAGCGGCACAAAAATTATGTTTATGTTTACATTTAAAAACCTATGTACTCTTAAGAACAAAACACTTATGTCCAAAACAGAGAGCTAGAGGAGACTTCTCCAAAAGAATAAACTTCACTCTGGTTTTGAGCTCCAACAGACTCAGTCGTGTTCATCTTTTCCCCGTTTGCCAATAACTTCCATTTGTGCCTACATATATACATATATGCACAACTAAAACCCTACATACTTACCAACCATACACACTCATCAACCAAAGGACGTAGGACGCCCCACTGGCTTCCCCCTCGTCCACCTTAATAACTCGCGCGATTATGTTCGGCTGTCCCGATTTCCCTCTGTTCCGTTGGGTTTACAATGTCTGTTACCAAGTTCTTGCAATATCTAAAGGTGGTAGAAGGGAATGCCACAACCAGTGCGCGTTGGACGAAAGCCAGTATGGGTGGCTCGCAATTAATTGCGTTGACTACGTCATCACTTACTGCATCTTTAATGCTTTGCAATAATGTGCTGCGATCAGGAAAATGTAGTATGTGACGAGTTTTTGTCTTAAACAAAATAAGCGTCTCCTGTTGGGGAATAGTTCCTTCATTCCAAAATAATTTGGTTCCGAAAACAGTTCACCGGTTTGTC